>NC_139217.1:403524596-409182317 GCF_055691185.1 Crinia signifera
ATATATATATATATATAATTATATATATATATATATATATATATATATATATAATTGTTGAGCCACCCTTGAGTCCAACACCTCCTCATCCAGCCTTATTTACAATTTCATTTACAGTATTGTCAATTATGTGTACTTTATTTCCATGAGTGCTGGATCCATGCATTCCTATGTTGCCCGTCCGCCTAGATCACGTTGTCACTCAGTCACCGATTACACTCAACTTAGCTGCCTTTTTTTACGCAGCTTCCTACCCTCCTTAAAGTCTTTTTTTATCAATGTCACTTTTACTACTGCAAGTGCACAGATTGTAACCTATGACACCCTCTTTCACCAGGGATCCCTGTCCTGGAGAGCAGCGAGCCTGCGCTGGCAAACACCACATACAAGACGCAACCAGCGCCAACCCCCGTCTGGCGAGACCGGGACTCCCTGCGCACACCCTGTACAGCTATATAAGGTATGTTTTATTCACAACACTTTTTGCACCTTGATAAAGGGGTTTGCAGACCCCGAAACGTCGGCTTTTGCTCCACTAAAGCTATATATATATATATATATATATATATATATATATATATATTACATACATACATACATACATACATATATATTTATGTATATATATATATGCCACCCTGCTTCCCCCCTCCCTACCTGAATCCTTCGCCACCCCACATCCTATGCCACTCTGCGTCTCCCCTCTGTCACCCTACATCCTATGCCACCCTGCGTCCCCCTCCCTGTATCCTCTGCCACCATGCAACCAACGCCACTCTGCATCCTCCACCACTTTGCGACTCCGCTCCCTGCATCCTCTGTCACTCTGCATTCCCCCTCCTACCCTGCATCCTGTGCCTCCATGTCCCCCTCACAATCTGCATCCGATGCCACCCTGCGTACGTCCTCCCTCCCTTTGTCCTCAGCCACTTTGCATCTCACCGCCCAGCATACTACGCCACCCTGCACCTCATTTGCAGCCGGAGGGGCTGGGGACATAGCCAGCAGCTCAGAGAGCCACTAGCCATGCCCTCACAGCGTCAAAAAAATGGGCAGTGGCCTCATTGAAATAGACCACACCCCCATAGCCCTAGGCCACACCCCCAAAAAAATCGGGCGCGCCTGCGGCGCGCAACAGGACCCACCCAGGGCTGCCTCAAGATATTTCCCGGGCTGGTTTTAATTCCCAATCCGCCCCTGTTATCTGCTATGAATTGGATTTCACTACACTCTGGATGTAAGATGCCACCAATCACATTATTGCACTCACATCTCTCTAACAAAGGATTCCTACATCTGCTTATGACACTGTCAAATCATATATATTTTAAAAGTTATGCATGTTTGTTCACAAGCTATTTTATCATGTTTGGCCCATTCACACATCTTTTTTTAGGGAGGACACATATGCATTCCTACACAAATGTACCTTTTCAGCCTTGTTTGTCTGCCTCACCCACTCCATGAGGAAAGCATTGTTCTGGACCTGCTTTTACCTACTACTGTAGGAGCTACCTCACCTGCACACAAACTGCTTTCTCACCTATGAAGTTGCTCTGCACATGTGCTGACACAAACTAATTAGCTGGGAAAAGTTGGATAGGAACATGGGAATGGGCATGGAGAGGGTTACACATGGGAAACTTCTACCACACTTCATCAAATGTTCAAAAATACCCTGGTCAGTAAGTACACATAAATCTAGTATTTGTTTCACACAAGAAATTACACATACCACAATTTTGATTTAATTGGGAAAATAAATTTATTTGCTGTTCAGCATCACAGCTTATTTCACACTTTAATGTAAGAAATCAAATAAACAAATAAAATAGACACAAAAATAAAAAAACTGCCAGAACAAGAGGTTGCATATCTCCAAACATGTGTTACCCTGCAAATGCAATGGTGAAAGAAATGGGGACACCAGAATACGTACTGCAACAACCAGGGTGAATACTAAGCAAGATACACACCACCAAAAAAAAATATCCTGCATTTGTAGAGGTCAAAATACGAACTTTCATGCCCATGGCACGCAAATGGATCGATGGCCAACTCAGGAAGCGGATGTCCAGTGCAATTTAAACCTTTGGGGTCCAACCACAGAGGAAGTGAACCAGGTCTCATTTGGGCCCTTTTTTGCCCCTTTTAGATGGGGCCTTGGGGACAGGGGCCTTTGGCTCAGCTGGCTTGCGGCGTCTTCCCCTAGTCGACACAGGAGGCTCAGCAGAGGTGGAAGGTTGGGGAGCAGCTTGGGGTGGTGCAGCAGATGGGGGATTGTCCCTTAGGGACCTGGCGGTGGACAGCTGCTCCGCAATAAGTTCATTCTGGCGGCTGAGGTGTTGGCCAATGCTTACTATGCCAGCCGCCAGAGTTTCATTAATGCGGTTCAAGGCCTCAACCTGCAGCTTGTTTGTGGCCTTCCACTCCGCCATAAATTCCCCCACCTGCTGCTGACGGATCGCAGCATCCACCCCTTGCTGCTCGATCCTCTCCAGCGTCACCAACAGGCTCTCATCCCATGTCTCCTGTGGCTGGGGCTGGGGGCGATGTCTTGGTGGAGGCTGGACCACTTGCTCCACCTGTGGCTCTGCAGAGGAAGATGCTGCCGGTACATCCTGGGTTTCTGCTTCTTCTAGGATAAGAATTGAAAACAATGTCACCATCACATACGCACTAAAAAATATCTTTCTAAATACAATGCATTACTGTGACTTACCATCAAAAGCAGCAGCAAAGACCTCCGCCCGGAGCTCACTGTCCATATTGGAGATCCCCCTGACCTCCCCCACATCGATCACGTCCAAGGAGTCCTCCTCCAGGGGGGTATACTCCAAATGGTTGGGCATAGGACCTCTCCCGGTGGACATGCTGTGGTTGTACCGGTCAGTCATCTTCCTCTTCATTGTCGTTTTGAAGTCAGTCCACCTACAAGTTTAAAAATACAAATATCACCATGAGATATGTGCACCACTGTGCTACGTGTAGGGTTACCACCTAGTCCCTTAAATTCCGGACACATGTTAATTACACAGGTTCTGTGGCAGTTTAACATTAGGTGAAGTGGAGTCTTGAAGTCAGCCAGCCACAGAACCTGTGTAATTAATATGTGTCCGGAATTAAAGGGACTAGGTGGTACCCCTAGCTACGTGACATTTCCTAGTGTGGGTGATCTTATGTTTTTTTGCCATATGTGTCCCACACACACACTCATGTCTCCATTAGGAGGCATTTCAGTGTCTCATCTCATTCATTAGGCCACTAAATGCACATACATACATCACTATGCAGAAATGACATCATCCATGGCCAAATTATGCACCTCCACCTGGTGTGAAACTACACATTCCACCATAGCTTGACAATGTGGTTATTATGGAGTCATTGAATGGCATACTGGGATGTGTAGTTTCTCACCAGCTACATGTGCACAGTTTGGTCATTCTTGTTTCAGTAGCATCATATGGAACATGTTACAACAACTCTTTCCAAAAAACACTTTCTCTTGTCCCATCACATACTTCACATGAGCAGAACTGTGCCCATAACCTCACATCACACCAATGGTGCATGTTTCATATATGAATGTGGGTTATTAGACATGGTTGTGTTCACATGTGACATTGGGGTTTATTCTAGTTCATTCTTTCTGACAAAATCCTTCTTAGATGGACAAAACCATGTGCACTGCAGGGGGGCAGATGTAACATGTGCAGAGAGAATTAGATTTGGGTGAGTTATTTTGTTTCTGTGCAGGGTAAATACTGACTGCTTTATATTTACACTGCAATATAGATCTCACTTTGAAGAAAAACCCCACCCAAATCTAATTCTCTCTGCACAAGTAACATCTGCCCCACCTGCAGTGCACATGGTTTTGTCCATCTAAGAAGGATTTTGTCAGAAAGTATGGACTAGAATAACCCCCATTGAAGTGTAGCACTATCTACAAACACACCTTTCTATTATTCTCAAAACATACATGTAACATATGTACACACATATGACATTATCAGGGGGACAAAGACCAGGGCAATTTTTCAGCAGTCTCCAGCAGGAACTGAGGCCCTTATTCTAGTTCACTCTTTCTGCCAAAATATTTCTTTGATGGACAAAACCATCAAAACCCCACCCAAATCTGATTATCTCTGCACAAGTAACACCTGCCTCACCTGCAGTGCACATGGTTTTGTCCATCTAAGAAATATTTGGGCAGAAAGAGTGAACTAGAATAAGGGCCTCAGTTCCTGCTGGAGACTGCTGAAAAATTGCCCTGACAAACACACTAACCTTTTCTTTACCGCGTCCCAATTTCTGACCACTGGTGCCACCTGGTTCACTTCCTCTGTGATCTTCTCCCAAAGTTTTCTCCTTGCACTGGCACCCGGCTTCCTGAGTGGCAATTCAATCCATTTGCGTGCTCTGGGCACTAGAATTCGCAATTCGGCCTCTACAAATGCAGGGTTTCTCCTTCTGGTGGTGGTATCCTACTCAGTCCTCACCCTCGATGTTGCAGCTTGCTTTCTGGTGGCCCCAGTTCTCTCACCATGCACCTGCTGGGTCACACCTGTTTGGAGAGATGCAACCTCTTGTTCTGGCTGGTTGCTTGGCCCTTGTGGAGCTGCTGGAGGTTCAACAGGGCCTGTTAATGAGGGGCCCGCCTGGTCTTGCAGGCTACTCCTCTCTTGGGCCCTCCTTCTCCGCTCCTGTTCCCTCTTGTTCAGTGCATCAAGCATGGATTCTGCTGTAGCTCTCTGCAGAGCGTCCTCAGCTGCGGAATCGTCTGAGTCAGACATGTTTGCAGCAATTGTGGCCTGCATCTGACTGAATATTTATATGTTAAACTCCCGCCATGAACAAGGGGGCGTATATTTTTCCACGCAATGTAGATGCAAATTTACGCCGATATTTCCCGCCGATAATTCCCGCTTAGATTACGCAGGTCTCAACGCACCTGATCAAACACCTGTATATGCACATACACAGGTTGTGGAGCATTGTGTGCTACATCGTGAAATGTGTGCACCTGTCATTCCAATGATGAGTGTTGTCAGCTGGTATCTGTTGGAGTTCGTGTATGCTTTGTGAGTCACATTTCAAAACATCACGTTATAATGCTTTCCTTACATATGTAATGTCTATGAAATTGTCATACAGCAACATGTTGCATTGTGGCCCTTTAAGCAGCGTAGTTATAAGTAGACGGTTGCGTGTATTATTTGCCGCACACTGTATATATACAGTACTTCTCTCCATGGCAATCGGTGTATTGAGCCCCTTTAAGCAGCGTAGTTATAAGTAGACGGTTGCGTGTATTATTTTCCGCACACTGTATATATACAGTACTTCTCTCCATGGCAATCGGTGTATTGAGCCCCTTTAAGCAGCGTAGTTATAAGTAGACGGGTGCGTGTATTATTTTCCGCACACTGTATATACAGTACTTCTCTCCATGGCAATCGGTGTATTGAGCCCCCTTTAAGCAGCGTAGTTATAAGTAGACGGGTGCGTGTATTATTTTCCGCACACTGTATATACAGTTCCTCTCTAGACATTGAATGCATGCTGTTGGTTGTGGTGTGTGTATATCGGAACGGTCCGCGTAAGTTTCTATTCGCATCCAGTTTGTTAATGTAAGAGGGATTAATAAAGTTAATACCAAACAAACAATTTTTTCGACCAATCAGCAAGCACCAAAAGTGATATATGTACCTGCAATTAATAACTGCGCCATTGCCACGATGACTTCTAACCGAGCTAGGCCATTTTCCACCCCTGAGCTGTTGGCCCTGGTCGACGTCATGGACCGTCACCTGGGGCCCAGGGGCCCATATGTTAGCAATGCGGACAAGCGGCGGGCGTATACTGCTGCCCGCCGCCTGATATTCTCAACGACCGGCGTCCGCAGAAGCCTGGGGCAGGTTGAGCGGCGCTGGTCAGACCTGCGCCGGCGGCAGCCTATTCTACTCAGCAGCCTTCGCCGCCATATTGCCCGATGTAAGTTTTGATTACTAGTATGTCTGCGTTTTTTAGCAATGTTTTGTGTACTTTTTATAAATAGGTTGCTGAGTATGGGGGTGTATATGGGGGTGTATATGGGGGTGTATATGGGGGTGTATATGGGTGTATATGGGGGGTATATGGGTGTATATGGGGGAGTATATGGGGGTGTATATGGGTGTATAGGGGGGGTATATGGGTGTATAGGGGGTGTATAGGGGGGGTTTAAGTAGTTGCTCAGTTTTTGGGTGTAGGATATCAAATAGTTTGCATGATAAATGTCTGAAATATCACAGCAATGATAATTTGGAAGGTTATGAGCATGACTAATGTGAATTTTGCTTTCCCCCTTTTTTATGAAACCCAATCTTCGATTTCTATGCCATCAACATTAACATTTCAGCACGGGCAAGAGCCGCCAGAGAAGCCCAGGAGCAGGCACGCCGGGACCAGGCAGCCCAGGAGCAGCCGGAAGAGGAGGAGGAGGAAGAGGAGGAGGAGGAAGAGGAAGAGGAAGAGGAGGAGGAGGAAGAGGAGGAGGAGGAAGAGGAGGAGGAGGAGAAGAAAGAGGAGGAGGAGGAAGAGGAGGAGGAGGAGGAAGAAGAGGAGGAGGAAGAAGAGGAGGAGGAAGAAGAAGAGGAGACACTGGGTGCAGCTGGGACCCACACAATTTCCCCATCCCCTTCCCCCTCCACAACCCCCACCCCCACCACCTCCCCAACCCCCACCCCCTCCACAACCCCCACCCCCTCCCCAACCCCCACCCCCTCCCCAACACTGGAGACACTGGGTGCAGCTTGGACCCACACAATTTCCCCATCCCCTTCCCCCTCCACAACCCCCACCCCCACCACCTCCCCAACCCCCACCCTCTCCCCAACCCCCACCCCCCCCCATCCCCACCCCATTTCCAACCCCCCTACACCTCTCCACCACCCACCCCCAAACCTCTCCACTCCCCACTAACACCCACTACCTTGGTCCAGACTCCAGGACCATCCCCCTTGCTCCAGACCCCCCCAACCACCGCACAGCCAACCAGCGGTGACCAGGATGGCTCAAGTAGCCGTAAGTAAATCATTTGTCTAATGTTTACCTACACATTTCTACACATCAACAATCACAACAACCACATATGTGTATCCAACATCAACATTAGTTGCAACATATCACTGCACGGCGACCATGAGGTGTGTCCTGTCCTTCTCCAGGAACAAGGGTCCCCTTGGTGGTTTTTTTGAGTGTGGCCATGCCTCACCCCTTGAATAATTGACATAACAGTACATCCAATGAGATATCCGACATTAGTGGTGTGCTAGTTATGTGGCTCCAGGTGTTGGGTAACTCCAGTTCCCAGCATGATGTGCAACACAGGGCCGGATTATAATGGAGGCACAAGGGGTCAGTGCCCCTGGGCCCCCCTCTAGCTAGGGGCCCCCTGTGGTTGTCATGTATTTTTTACAAATAAAATGTTTAAGTTATGTTTTTTTTTTTTTAGCTAAATGTTTTGTGCATGGGTGGGGTAGTGCTGCAGCTTCACCTATCTGCCAATGTGACAATGATTTATGGTGCTGAGCATCGGGAGCCAAGGCACACTGATTGCACAAGTGTGCAGTGCATTTCTGGGAGTTGACTAAGTCCCATGACACTTTGAACCAGAGGACAGAGGCTGAGAAGTTTGTGCTGAGCTCTGATTGGTGGAGCTCATTACATGCTTCTCAGGTCCATGGAGAACAGCAGCAGCAGCTTAGTCATGGGAGGGATTTTAATCAGAGGCAGCACTAGGACTGAGGGGCAGAGGGACAAACACAGGCTTTTCATGTGGTGTGTGTGTGTGTGTGTGTGTGTATATATATATATATATATATATATATATATATATCTCTCCAATCAATCCGGCACTGCCCACCAGTACGTTACAGATAACTTGCCCGGGTGCTCGTCCAATGAACAGGGAAAACCTGACCACATACACTGCTTCCAATAAGACACGTCACTCCAGGTCTGGTAAACTCAAAACGTAGTTTTACTGGTGTCTACAAGCTTGTCCCGAAACGCCGTAGACACCAGTAAAACTACGTTTTGAGTTTACCAGACCTGGAGTGACGTGTCTTATTGGAAGCAGTATATATATATATATATATATATATATATATCCCCTGCAGTTAACCATTGACCAAGTTTATTCTGCCTTTACTCTGTGTTTTGACAGTATAATATTCGCCCATGCAGTGTGCGGCCAGTAATGACAAGTGCAAGGGGGCCCCCCGCTCTAAAGTACCCCGGGCCCCACAAAGGCTTAATCTGCCACTGGTGCAACTTAAATGCAGAGATTGTTTTGTTAATAGTGTGTGAGGCCATGCGGATGCATGCTTTACAAACATAGCTGTAGGCCTATAATTTGTACAGCAATGTCCTAAATTTAAAATAGTAAGGAGTGCTTAAGCCACAACAATGTCATAACCCTTAAATAGCACAACCTAATTGTGAGGTTAGAGGACAGTCCCCCAAAACCAAAGTACCAATTGGGATACAGCATACATTCATCGATGAAGGAGTAATTTAAATTATGTTATTTACTATGTACAGTATGTGTGTGTTAACATATTATTTTTTAGTACTGTGTTTACAGCAGACCCATCTTCAATGTAGTTTAAAAATGTATGTGGCCTTCACACATAACTCTGAACTTTTTATTATGTACAAATACAACAAACTTTTGTGTATGTTATATATTAATTTTATTTTTTTTATCCCTTCACTACAGACACTGAACAGCAGCAGGAGGTGTCACGGATCCAGAGGGAAATATTCCTCACCCTGCTCTATTTATTTATTCTTTTTTCCCAACTGGAGGACCTCATTTAATTTATTTTTATCCCCCCCCCCTTATTATGTTTCTTCGGAATAAAAGTTTAAGTTCAGTTACAAGTTGCCTGTGTTTTTAATAATAAATATGTTAGAGGGCTTGTAAGGGTAGGTACATACAGATGTGTAATGTAAGTTATATTTGTAATTTCAGGTGAGGGGTAATGATTGATGTGTGAATGTGTGTGTTTTTGAGTAAAATAACACATAGTGAAAATGCATGAATTTTTAATGTTGTTCGATTAAAACATCACACATAACATCAGGGTAGGTATACATGTTACACATTGTGGACAAAGTAATTATGGACATAATTTAGTACATATACAGAAACACCAACATAACTTGATGTAAAAATAACAGCAATATGGGGACACATAGATAGTGATTAAAATGCCACATTAGAACATAACAAATATACATGTAATGAGGGTTCAAATGTAGTTTTATTAGGTCTTTATTGAGGTAGACAATTGAGTTAATAGAAAACAATAATTGAATAAGAAATAGATTAATTAATCAATTGTCAGATTTGTAGTTGAAAGGCAAGATTTGCAGGTCCATATATGTGAAGGGTATGGCAGCGTACACGGACGTACGCTCACTCTCACGAGCGGTGACATAAGCTGTGTATGCCATTGAAAACAATAGGGACCCGTCCGTGCAAACTGGCGTACGCACAGATCTCCGCAAGAAGTCGGTGGGAAGACGGACGAAAGACGTCCGTAAACGGCGCCGTACGCTCAGTTGTACGCCTGTTGTCGGAGAGCAGGGGCTGGCCCGTCCGCGTACGTTGCCGTACGCTCAGTTGTACGCCACTCCCCTTCTGCGGTATTTCTGCCCGTACGTAAGCGGCTGATTTGTGGGTGGGCTTACCCCTAACGGCCGCGTACGGCTAGCGTACGTTAATAGCGAACGTACGCACGTTTGGCCGCTCCGATCAGAATAACCTCCATTGTCTTGTACCAAGACTGCTATTAATCACTACTCTGCTGAAAATTAACCCCATGCATGCTTAACCCATCTTAAAGTATTGCAAACGAAATGTGCTTTAATTTACGGCTGACCACAGTACAGGACAGTTATCAAGCATTGAGCATTTTTTGTGCAAAAAAATTATATAGCACACTAAGGATAAAGATGCTTTGAATTTGCACCACTTGCCATATGTGTACAACTAAGGTTTTTTACCATATATATCTCACCGGCCGGTGTTCATCTTTTTAAATCTGATTAATTATTGTGATAATTGTATAAATAAATTTGTATTTTTTTTTTACTAAAAATTATGTGTCTCTAGTCTCTTAGCGCTGTCTACTTTGTTTCTACTATTATTGATATCAATTAATTAATGGGTATAAAGTTTGTGATCTGTGCCATTGACAAATCCAAACATCTACACATTTGAACAATTACACTTCAGAAGCAATTATACTTTTCATTTCACTTATGTTGAGAAGTTCCGATCATGGTCTGATCATGGTGCCAATGAATCACATGCAATTTCTGGTGATTTTTTATTTATAGGAATTTGCAATTTTGAAGTAATGGGAATGTGCTGGTGCCCCCCCCCCTCCCGAGATATCCAGCCCCGAGGTCATTGAGCCAGTCCTGGTTTACGAAATACGGGGGGGGGGGGGGGCAGATGATGTCCCCCACATGCTTACCCTCTTCACTGGCACTCCCGAGAATTTTCTGGCTTATGCTAAAGAGCCTAGACTGGCAAACCTGGAAAATTCTTGGGATTTCTGCTGTCTGTCTCTTAGTGCCGAGCAGCACCACTGAGCTGAACGCTGAACTCAGCTTCAGCCTCTGCCCGGCTCCGCCTTCTTCTCCCGCCTGTGTGGCATGCTAACGTCATGCTGCACACAGCCGAATTGCCAGTGTGACAGTGACAGTGCTGGTTTCTTAACCCCTGAAGTGGAGGTTTTTTTTTAGGGAGCGCTCCTCAAAAAAACTTGACCAGTGGGGCTCTTGGACTGGTCCTGGTTTCAAAAATGCCTAGGCTCATTTGAACTCCTTTGCTGGGGCCAGAAAATCTGTGCCAGAAGATGCAGAGCCTGGCCTTGAAACACCTACAACATGCCCCTATTTTGTACAATGGTCCCTGGTGCCAACTGCCCCTTACACAGTCACAGCATAACATTATGCTGCGACTTGGAGATTCTGCTATGTAACAATGTACAGAACCTACTTGGGCAGTCCATCCGCCATCAGAGCTGTATGTGGTCCATCAAGTTTTTGTACAACTCAGAATCAGGTCCAGACAGAACTTTCAGTAACTACCAGTGAAAGAGCTGTTTTTATACCAGTAGCGATAACAGGGCAATTATGAGGGCATGCTGGGAACATGAAAAGAGAATTGCAGTGGAGCATTGATAGGACTGGCTCAAATATATGCTGATAATGATAATAAATACTTACACAGTGCAGCAGCATACTGTAGCTACAGCCACCAAGTCTAAGGGGTAGATTTATTAAGCTCTGTGAAGTGATAAAGTGTCTGGTTTTTATCACCGGCCAATCAGCTCCGACCTGTAATTTTTCAAACCAAGCCTGTAACTTCACAGTTAGGAGCTGATTGGCCGGTGATAAAAACCAATCAGCTCCTAACTGTAAAGTTACAGGCTTGGTTTGAAAAATTACAGGTAGGAGCTGATTGGCCGGTGATAAAATAAAAAACAGACACTTTATCACTTCACCGAGCTTAATAAATCTACCCCTAAATAACTGCGAAGATCCATCTTTGTTTCTGATCATGTAATGTACCCCTCCGGCGTCCATCAAGAAATCAGACCCTGAATAATATATGCTTTAGATGTGTGCCTGTTTCACCCCTTTTTGTGTTTTCAAATACATTCCATCATGAGTTTTAAATATTATAGCACAAATGCACAAAAAATGCCATATTTTGTTCTAATTACTTCTACAGAAAACATTTCCGTATTGAGCCATAATTTCGATGTTTACAATACATGCGAATTTATGATCCCAGTCTGGCAATTGAAGCCAATACTAAATGATCATAATCCTGACACAAATCCCATTCACCTGCATTGCCTGTCTGTCAAATCCTTAGATTAATATCAGATCATCTGTCTCTTAGCTTGCACTTCATTTTTAATCCTCTTTATGTAATCTCAAAAACACCCCTCCTTCTGGACAAACTGGCTTTTGTTTTGAAGTCGATAATAGTTTGCATGTGAAGCTAGCCTGTGCCTGCCACACATACAAATGCTTCAAGACTACCAATGGTCCTGTAACCATTTATTGCCTATAATGTTTACCAGCCATTCCTTATATCACTAAATGCATCACAGAGGCAGGGCCGCATTAAGCCTTCGGGGTGCCTGGGGCACTTAACATACCCTCCAACATCTGATGGACAAAAATCGGTACACATTTGGAAGGGGCGTGCCACTGGAAAAAGGGAGTGGACATGTGTAATATGGGCATGTTTTAACACTGACCAGAGAGCTGCTTTCATTAAATGTCCTCAAAATGGGCTTGCATTCTGCAGCAATCCAGACCAGCCGGTCACCCGCTCGCTCCAGCTACCACCGACGTCGGATCGCAGGTGCCTGCGGTCTTGGGACAGAGAGTGCGCAGGTCTGGTCGGCAATCAGGAATATTTCACAGGTCTGCTGCTGAGAGGCAGGGTGGCTGGAGTGACGATTGGCCATTGGAGCTGTCACTCAGGAGCGGAGGCTGGGCTGCAGTTAAGGCCCCCATACATTAGAGAACCAGGCAGGAGAACCGGGCAGGAGAAGATGCTGGGAGAATAGGACTGATTGGCTGAGACATCTCAGGTCTCAGCCAATGAATGACGTTGTGCAAACCTTGCTCTGCAGCCAGCACTTCTTACCCGGTGTCTCCTCCAATAACACAACCACTTATGATTCGCTGCCACTGTATACCTCCGAGATGGGTTCCTGATTGCAAAAAAAGGTACATTCGGTACACATTTATTTAGCCGCTATAGACCGTGAAAAAACGGTACTCTACCGGCTAAATCGGTACAGTTGGAGGGTAAGACTTAAGATGGGGGGAACCCCAGTAGAAGGTGGTGGTGATGGGGTATTTGAGATTATGCTTATCTCCCAATATGACCCATTCCAGATCCAGCTCATGAAGGGCCAGATGCACTTCGCTTCAAAAGGGATAAAATGGAGAGTGATAAACAGCCAGCCAATCAGCTCCTGCCTGACATTTTTCAAACACACTCTGTGACATGTCAGCTAGGAGCAGATTGGCTGGCTGTTTATTACTTTTGAAGCTTAGTACATCTAGCCTGAAACCTGATACTCCTCTGCCTGCACTCCATACTGTCCTGATCACATTCTGACTGCCAGGTTCTGCTGCTGCATAAGAGGTACAGCTGGTGATGGCAGAGTGCTCGCTTCAGCTGGGGGTGCCCCTGGCAAAGGGTGGCTCAGGGTAGAGTATGCCCTGCATCCCCCCCTTAATCTAGCTGTGGACAGTAAACATAACATTAATTAATAAATAGCTGCCCTGGGTGGTGTGTATTGGGCTCATCAGTTGGCTCTTTAGCTGGCCTCCATTCCGCCAATTCACGTAAATCATCCAAACACACAATGCTCAGTGTATCAAACAGGGGACTTGAACACAGAACTGTATGTACTATTGTCAGACACTTAACAGATGAACTGTTTGCTACTATGCTGCAAGCCTAATAATACTAACACTATGCTAGTTGTAATCATTAGTTTGAGCCACTGTAGCTGTATGAATTATGTCCTGAGTACCCCCTACTAGCCTGCTGCTACACAATACATACCAATCTTCCAGGATGCTGTGGTTTAAGCTAACAAATACAACTAGCTTACACCTAGCTAGAATTAATAGGCTACTGTACATATAATCAAACATGTGCCAGGGAGATTCAACTAAAAGTTATTAATAATAAGGTGCACAAAATACCCCACTATTTTAATAGCTTACAAGCTTACAAGTGTTTTTATATCGTATAGTAGGATTGGTCCTACTGATCCATTGCTAGAAGTATTGTCCATTTTAATAGACAACCGTGCAGATACATAAATATTTCAGATAGCCCATCTGTGAGGATGTCTAACTATGGTCTGGGAGTTTGAGCTACTGTATGATGTGTGTACCGTATTTTAATAATCTGGAATTGTGTACACTGGTATGTTGTTTTAATTAGAATTGTATTGACACAGATCTGGGAGACGGTAGATATAAAAAAGGGGAGGAACCTATTGGGCTAATTCAACTGAGTATGTATATGCAAATCGCAGCACAGCTATTGATGGTAAGCGTACTGTGCACACGCGGGACCTGTCATGGACATGTTCAGAATGGGTCCTACGATCGAATAGTAATTGCATTTTAAAGCTGTGATTGTCTCTGCCTGAGGGAAAGGCAGAGGCATTTGCTGGGAGGGACAGGGTAGGGGCGGCCATGTTTCTGGAAATGGGGCATATTACTCCCGTTTTCCATGAATGACCAGGCTCAGTTTCCTTGGCCGGGCTGTGGCAGGCAGCCTGAGTAAGGTTAGTATTGCTCAGGCTGCAGTTACAGAGGAACAACGTGACCGATGGTTGCGATGTTCCTCCTAAACTGCAAGCACCGCTTATTTTGCAGTGGGACTTTGCGCATGCACACAGTGTACCAGAGTCTATCAATAATCACAGGGCTGCAAATTTGCAGCTCTATGAAGAGGTCTGAATCAGGCCCAGTATCTTTCTCCCTGGCCTCTTTCTCTCTTTCTCTATGGGGTAGATGTATGAAGCAGTGATAAGGGAGGAGAAGTGATAAAGTGCCTGGTACTTTATCACCGGCCAATCAGCTACTAGCTGACCCTTTTTAAACCCAGCCTGTAACTTAACGGTCAGGAGCTGATTGGCCGGTGATAAAGTACCATTATCACTTTATCACTTCTCCTCCCTTATCACTGCTTCATATGTACCCCTCAAATCTATAGCTATACCTATTTTGCATTAATGATTTATTTGGAATGTACTCGAAAGAGACAGAATTACTAAAATAAGAGATGCTTGATTAAACTTTCACCAAATTGCAAGAAAGATTTCCCCCGTTTTGTGTCAATGGGTTTAAAGCAAAGATACAGTAACTTGTTTTACCTTTATAGACACTTGCATCTTAATGTTTTAATAATTGGTTTTATAAAGGTTCATAGGCACTGAAGAAATTATAATCTAATTGTCTTGTTTGTGGTACAAGATTCTAGTTACGATCAGTGAAGACCATTTGCATATGATTTTGAAAAACATCATTGAAGCACCCAACAGATAATTACAGAAGTCTCTTTATGAACAAAATTCTGCTGTAGGATGCAGGTGTTCTCTACTAAATCATTGCAATATTTTACTTTATATATAACTAATTGATGGTTTCATGAGTTATTTAGCTCTTTTTTATATAAAAAAACAGATTTCTATGTGAGATGAAAATAAATCCATTTCTAGGTTCTCATAGACAAATGTGTTTTTAATTTTTCCCAGGTGCCGTACTTATCCATGATTTACAAAATACCAGTTATTGCCATAGCTGTGTATTAACATGGGAAGCTACAGTATTTACGGCTAAATTTACTACGATGGGAGTTCTAGTAAAGATGCATACCTCTCAACTTTGGACAGCATTAAGGAGGCATGTGGCCCTGCGGGAGAGCCAGTGGCGTAAGTTTGTCCCAGTTGCCCGGAGGCAAGATGAATATTGGTGCCCCCCGCGCACACACACACACACACAAAGTTATTCAAAATATATATAGTCTGCTATTAAATATATATATACTGTATGTATATACAGAAGGAGAGGGAGAACACATATATATTTCGGAACTCTGCCACAGAAGTGATTTTGATGGCTTTCAATGAATGGATTTAAACTGGCAGTGGTGGAGAGGTGCCCCCTTGAGAGCAGGAGCCCGGCGGCAGATGACTCCATTGCCTCCCAGAGTTCTGCCTCTGGGGAGAGCTGTGATCATAGGCCACGTGGCATTTTGCCACTGTGGTGACATGGTCAGCACTTTGTGATCTGCTGGCCATGCCCCCAGGTCCTATCTTCCTGAATAGATGCTGTGTGCATCCAAAATTGTAAAAAAGAAAAAAAAAAAGAAAATGCATGGACCTGTGGCGTGCACTAAAAAAGGGTGCATGGCCTCACCGCAATGGACAGGAATGGTGACTGGCAGCTGGAGTGGCAAGCTGCAGCCAGGAATGGCGGACAGTGCAGCATCCAGCAAGGGCTGGCTACCAGGTAGGCGGGCTTTGATGGAGGCATGTGTGACACTAAGTGCACGCTGGAAAAAAAGGGTGTATAATGCCAGTAGCAGTATTGTCTCTTATACACATGGTAGGTCATTTTGTTTGGCTCACTACACCACTTTAGTTCACTGATTAGTGAGTCTTGTAATGCCTCCCATGAGAATGCCCACCCCCCGCCACACAGCGAATGTACCTGGTGCACTGTGAATGGATTGTCACGTCCCACTGGCGAGCTGGTGGCAGACTGGGGTACGCAACTCGCTGGGTACTTCTCTCCTTGTGCCGCCCTTCTTGGCCGCATCAAATGACCAAGGGGTGGGGATGTCCTTATCCCCTTGGTCTACTAAGACAGTCCAATTCCTGCACTGCAGGGCAAATAAATCCCAGCATTCTGAGTGAACCTGGGCTGGTACAACTTCTAAGTTGCTGTAGGAAGGTGCCTGTCCCGCTTTAAACCTGTTACCTGTTCCAGCAAACCTTAGACCAGTTAACCCTGTGTCTGGATCTTCCAACCTGACCGAGCATGTGCTACTATATTGGTATTCCATCTGATCCGGTTCCAGTTCCCATGTCAACGCCAAGTTCACCATTTCAGTTCTAGTAACCCATGAGTCCTGTACCCAAACGCCAAGTCGCCCATTTCAGTTACCGTTATTATCTGGGTTCCGTTTCTCTGAAACCAAGTCGGTCCTTTTAGCTATCAGTCATACAAGACGGAGTGCCATCGTCAAGTTGGCCATTTCAGTTCAGTCATTACCTGAGTTTTGTTTCCCTGAAGCTAAATCGTCCCTTTGAGTTACCCGTTATATTACCCGGACTGTCGCAGCCAGCCGGCTATTTCTGTTATCCCAACTTCCATCGGGCCAGAGGTCCCTGTGTGTCGACATGTGTCAAGTCCTCTAGTGCTCAGTCTCTCGCCATCAGTGAACTTTTCTAGCAAGGGGCCGCGACCTGGTGTCCAGACGCAGCGAAACCCAAACCTCCATGCGGAGGTCCCTGGCAAAGACTGCTGGGCAGTTAGACTACGCACCCTCGCCAAGGAGTTTAGCCATGTCTCACGGCCAGAGAGTTAATGCGCAGGTCCTACATCCTACCCGCCAAGCTTCCAGCACTACAAGTGCAGCCCGTCCCAGGACCGCAGCCTGTGACAGATCCACAACAACCACCAGGTGTGACATGGATGTTTTGCATAAACATCCATTCATAGCCTAGCATGCAGCCCAAAATCATTCAATGGTTTCTGACCATCGAATGATGTCTGGAGTGCTCCGAGAACTCAGCTGATGTCCGGTTACATCATCTGCCTGCCCCCTGAACCAGGTGACCACCTGCATTCGCATGGGGATGCCAAGCAAATGCCCCCTGCCTGCCTCCTCCATGTTCCCCAATTTTTGAGCACCGCAGAGACACCCATAGAAGCTCTGCATCACAAGCACATAAGCAAATGCGCATGTGCAGAGCTTCAACATCGAACCCCCATGCATACATTTTGTTGCCCCCCCCCCCCCCCCACACACAGTAAAAATAGACAGAATGGCTCTGCTTAAGGTATTATTGTGTGCATTGTATTACTAGTATATGATGCACACCAAGAAGCCAGTGTGTATGTAACGATTTCAGATTTCAGAGAAAAGAAATTAGCAAGTGGATAATGCAGTCTACAGACTTGTTTGTTTCCTTGTTCTGTTCAATATGATTAACTGTTTGAATATCTATTACCAAAGGAAGTTTTGTATTAACCTAAAATCTTGTATTTCTATTCTTCAAAACGAATCTTTGTATTTGTTATTCACATGTTCATACAGTAATGTATTCCATTCCTTCCTAAACAATTGATAGTTAATCTCTATTATCAGTTATGGGAACCTGCTGTGATAAGTACAGCAATGTTTTACTTTCAGAAGTGAGTGATATTCATTACGTCACCTACTATAGTAACCTTTTATGTATTAATGGCTAAAAGTAGTAAAACAAAAGAGACCTTTCTCTCCAGCACCAGTAGAGAAGAGTAATAAAGCATCTGACAATTTTCCTCAATTACTGCTCTCAAAAAGTGCCTGACGCCACACAGGTATATGAATATAGAGCTGGAGAGATGTGTCATATTATACATTGTATGATGGCAGT
This sequence comes from Crinia signifera, assembly GCF_055691185.1. Taxonomy (NCBI): domain Eukaryota; kingdom Metazoa; phylum Chordata; class Amphibia; order Anura; family Myobatrachidae; genus Crinia; species Crinia signifera. The sequence continues at coordinate 403,542,866 of NC_139217.1, forward strand.
CAAGCAAGCCTGCAGGACTATTACTTTTTTTAAATAGTTTAAAAGTCTATATTTATTTATTGCACAGAAGTGACAAACTGATTGGGAACCATTGATAAGAGTTTACATTTCAGGACTAGGAGTCTCATTCAGACCAGTGAGCAGGTAAACGCTGCCCCATGCTGCCCGAGTATAATCCTTCCCATGTGCACGCCTATGAATGCATTCGTAGCCGTGCGCATAAGGGGAAAACCATTCGATATCACTCCCAATCTAATTGTTTTCCCCTCTGTTCACAGCATCGAGTAAGTCCAGACTTACTCAGCGCTGCGAAAGCTGTGGTGAGAAGGAGGCTGCTGATGATGTCAGCAATGGCCGGGAAATGCGGGCAATTTCTGTGGCACTCCCAGAAAACACTAATTTACCATCTCCAAACAACCGCAAGGTCCGTTCGTATAGAAAGCTCCTGCATGCACACAGCATACTGTGCAGATGGGCGGTCGTCCATTAATCAAAAGTGCTGTGGATTTGCAGCCCTACATACAGGTCTGACTTTTTCAGCTCTTGCCAACGGGCTTTTAGAGGAGATTTGCAATTTCATTACATGACTATATTTTCCCAAATCTAATGGGAAATGCAATCAGTTTGGATTTACTATATCATTTTTCTTTAGTGTTAGCAAAGGCTTTCCTCTTCTGCCCTCCTCCCAGGACAGCCAGCATCAGTGATGAATGAACTCCACTGAATAACCCAGCAAGCAGCTCATCGTCGCAGGTCCTACTGATGCCAATTTGTGAAGACGTTCTGAGATGTCTATCTTGGTTTGTCTGTGCCTCGCTGTGGTCCGGCCATGCGGCACTGTGGTCCATTCCATGCACAGAATGCATGAAAGCATTTAGCTGTTTTCATAAATAACTTTTCTGACTTTGTGGAAGTAAGTCATCTCTGCGAGAGGTACGTCCTTGCTGGAACAGGGCTTGCTTGCAAACTCTGCCCCCACACATAACGACTGATGAATTCTTGTGAATTTAGTGTAAAACATCATTTCACATTCAAAATGTGTTAAATATGGTCCCGTAGCGCCATACAATTCACCGTCACACAGAAGATTCCATAGGATGGGCTGCTCCCATCCTATGGAATGCCCTTCCACGCACAATAAGACTCTCCACTAGCCTCCAAACTTTCAAGCGTTCCCTGAAAACTCACCTCTTCAGGCAAGCCTATCATATTTAAGTTCCACATGCATAACCCTCTGAGGCACTTATGTATTATATAGCTTCCCTTCTGGACTTGTAACTTGGTTGGACTGCTATGCTATTACTGGTGCCTTTCCTTGTGTTTCCCTCCTATCCCTATAGATTGTAAGCTTGCAGCAGGGCCCTCCTACCTCCAAGTCTGTCTGTTGTTACCCAGTTTGTTTTATCAATGTCTACTATTGTAAAGCGCAACGGATCTGCTGCGCTATATCTATATCTATATAGATCTGCAGCCACCCCGCGAGTACACATAGCTCAGGTACTTCATTTCTGTCTGTATCTTTACATTTATTGTGACTCTGCAGTTAATTTTAAGTGCAACTTTATTCACCAGATATACGTGTGCTGTTTGACAGAGAGCCCTCTACTCCACTAAATATGCTTGATATTGATAACCAATTATTTTGGTCAAGTGAAGACGTGCCTAGTCTGAGAGGAATCTCTTGCACAAACTTATTGATATTTTTGTGATATTTAAGATAGAGGCAACATAGTCCTCTTCTCAGACTTTACAATATATTTTCACTCATTTTCTCAATATTGTGTACTATTATTCATGTTATCTGTATGTTCTTGTCTAATGATTGTGATTTGATCCACTTAAAGGATCAATTTTAGTAATAAATAAAGTTGACATTTTAGACTGTTACACAGACTTTAGAAGGTTGTGCCCCACCTGGGAGTTTCTTTTTTTGATACTCTCTCTTGAGTATCAACCCTTTTCAATTCTATATAAGAAACTGTAAATAAATAAATAAGTAAGTAAATAAGATTATAGAGATGTATACTTATAGGGAAGTACGAACCGGAAAAAAAAATGTAGACACTCAATGCAAAAGTTATTCTCCTTTTTTGGTACTCCACCTAAAAAACAAAAAAGGCTCCCCACAGGGAAAGACGCAGTATTTTTTTTGGGGGAAAAAGAAAAATGTATTTAACAGGAACAAAGAACACACAAAAAGTAGGAAATTGGTTCATACAATGTATAAAATTAATCATGCTTATCAGATAAGCATGATTAATTTTATACATTGTACAAGTCCAAAAGTGCGGGGGAGGGGGGCGGGTGCCAAATTACAGCCTTGCCCTGGGTGATGGAAATCCTAGTTTAATACAAAATACAACTGTAAATAAAAATAATTTCAGAAGTCAGAAAATAAATATGCTGTACTCCATCTGTATTTCAACAGACTTTGCTTATTCAGTTGTCATAACAACAAAAATATTTTTCAGTCTTTTTACCTTCCTTCTTCTAATGCCAGAATTAATTATTTTCCATTCTTTGGACTGTAGTACAGCCTACAATACACAAATAAAGAGACTGCATTCTGCATTAAAAAAATCTACATTAAGGAAGATTAATGAATTTACCTGTAAAGCAATGAACTGAAACTTAGCTTGCGAGCAGGGCCCTCCTACCTCTATGTCGGTTTGTTACTACCCAATTTGTTTTATCACTCTTGTTTCCAATTATGAAGCGCAACGGAATATGCTGCACTATATAAGAAACTGTAAATAAATAAAATTATTACATGTTGATATTTTATGTCATATAACTGTATCGCATACCATTTATACAGATTCTGTAATTTGGCTTAAGGAAAATACAAATTATGCATATTAATAATTGTGCTAATATAAGTAAAGAAATAAAAGATAGCACTTCAAGACCATATTGTTTTCCTTTCTTAGGAATTACGGTTCATTAGATTTACATTTTTCTATGTACGTCTCTTGTAACGTTTCCCCACTGTGGCAGAAATTAAAAAAGCAGATTCAATCCGCATTCAAAGCTTTTAATTAAGTACATTTAATAATTATATTTGGAAACTTGGTCTCATTGGGATTCCACTGTTTGATTACTTTACATGAGAGCAGTTGAAGCACATCAGATAAAAGTCCATTAGCAAGATAATAATCTGGACCTTTTCTTAGAATATCACATATAAAAGCAAACATATACTACAAATGAAAGTAAGCCCCACATCAAATAAACAAAATAAATAATAAACATATTAATGTTTAATTTGTATTCTGGTATATTGCTCTGTTGTGTCCAAGTGTTTCTTTATGTTTGCCTTTTTATAAAGCTGTTCAATTGTTTTAGATCTTATCGGCATAATAATTTATTTTTTTAATTATAACATAAAAATTATTAGAATCTCACAAAGTATAAATGGTTTGTTATTTTGTAGTACTCCAAAGATTTTTAGTAAAATTAAGTCAGAATTCCCCACTTTAGGGTTCTACGGTATGGCTTTGACAAGTACCCTCTGGTAAATTTTGGATATTTTTTATCATTGTACATTTTTATAAATCTTTTTGACATTTATTTTATGTTCAATTATACACATTTCAGTTATTTAAACTGTTTTTATGCTTCAGAAAATTGCATTCATTATTGATCTGCTGAGCTGTGCAGTCAATTTTCAATTGTAAAAAGTCTGTTTTCCTCTGTCTAAACTGTGTAATGTTAAGATCTTAAGCTAGAGAACTTGCATAGAAAGTAACTAACTGTATTCCAAAATCAATGAGACCAGGGATAACTGCAGTACGATTAGCTGCACACAGTGCCATCTCATGTTAATTGTAGTTTCAATGGCCCAGTAATGCCTTACACTCTCATGACACTTCATCAATGGACTGACTCAAGTATAATGGAACTACCACAAAAAGGCATTTTTTCCAATTGGTAATTCTCATCGATAGAGATGAACGAAACAGTTTGTCAATGTTGAAGATACATTAGATTTCAGCTGGTGTAGTCACCATGAACAAGTTTGCAATTGTTACCTGATTCGTGCAAACATTTCTATTAAAATAAAAACTATTGGAAATTGTGCGTTGAAACCATGCTGGTGTATGGGGCACTTTGTATAAAGAAACGTAATGTTCTCTTCGTTAAACTCTAGACAAATCAGTATTGCAACTTACTGCACAATATACTGTAGTTACATACACTTAGGATGTAGCGACAATAATTCTGCTCCTACTTAATAGGAAATAATTGGAAAAATCAAATATTTAAAATAATTCTTAGTATACTGACAGCGAACTGAGGGGTAAATGTAATATAGCAGCACAAAGGTGAAGCAGGAAGCAGTATCACGAGATGTATGAACATCTTGGGTGCCGAAGTGGGGGGGGGGGGGGGGTGAAAACTTCCCCCTTTGGCAATATTCGCCAAAGTACATAGGAGGTCATTTTGATCTGTACTCATCATTGCGAATTCGCAATGGTGAGCGATTTTGATTGGCTGCACATGTGAATATACGCTTTTGCACATGTGCAGGCCATCTGTGCGAGTGGACATGGAGACTTGTATAGTCTCCAGCCCGTTGGCATGGATCAGTGCCGGTGGAGGGCATGTGGCCGCAGACTGGAGTCGTGCCCATGGGAATGCTCAGCGTTTCATGGGCATCTCCATGAAAACGCTGGGTGTTCCAATGGCAATTTGCCTGTGTAGCGGGTGCCAGGGGCAGGCAGCTTATGTCACCAGATGTCAAGTGACATCTGTACCAAGGCGCCGCATATCTATGTAACCGGGTCAGTCATTGGCTACTAACTGTTCGGTGACATTAACAATTATTGAAGGTTTGCGACCAGCCCTGCCCCCTGAAAAGTGGGTGGGGTCATATATCACCAGGGCCTACTTGTGAATCCCCAGTTTCCCACAGGCCAGTCCGAGACATATTCTTGTTGCTTCTGATCCATTTATATACAACTGATACAGTTACAGTATATATATATATATATATATATATATATATATATATATATATATATATATATATATATATATATATATAGGGTAGGAGGAACATTTGCTACCTAAGTAGAATTAGCTTGCATTCAGCTCTGCATTACAACACTTCCATGTTATATCCCCAGGGCACATGTTATATTTGCACTTACGGTAGATGCAAATTGCGTCTAACTCTGAATGAGAACCTCGTCCATTGTGTTATACCATTAACATAGACAACTGGTGGGGTTTGGCAGGTTGACAATTACTAGGTCGACAGTCCATAGGTTGACACCATATGGTTGGCATTCATATGGTCGACATGGTCAAATGGCAGCATGACTATAATTGACACATAAAAAGATTGACTAAGTTTTGGGGGATTTTTTTCCCGAATGTTTTCATACTTTACCATTAAGAACAGTGAAGTGTGTCGAGTACAGCAAGGCACCTGGCCCGAAGCATTGCGAGTGAGACGAGCCATGCAAGGGAACATGGTACTCTAATTGGGGATCCTAATGCTCAAGTGTCAACATTGACAACAAAAAAGAGAAAAACTCATGTTGACGTTTTGCTTGTGTTGACCTTTTACATGATGACCTTTTGGTGTTAACGTAGACACGGTCATCCTAATATACCACACCAAACTGGTTCTATTTCATAACCTGTACTGAACAGTAACATCGTTTTCTTTAAGTAGTGACTCATAATTCATGCTGCAGTCTAACTGACACACACTGATAATTCATGCTGCAGTCTAACTGACGCACACCGTTTATATTGATATTTGATAATTCCTTACATACTGTAGTATTCAACGAAAATAGAGTAGTCATCTTCCAAATAGCATTTTCGTCGAATACATTGTATTTTCTTCTTGCAGTTTAGCACCCTGCTCCGATCGATCCGTGTTTGAGCATTTTGCAATCAGCATTAAAACAAGATGGAGTCTGACACCTTAGACAAAAACTATGTATATAAAGAGATCTCCTTTCTTTCTCCTCCTAATGCTGTTAACGGACAGAAAAAGAGAGATATATGACTGTTGACAGCACAATCTCCAGAGCTAATTGCAGATCTTCAACCAAGGAGACAGTTATATTCTGTTTACTGGCCCTTTGCTTCAAAACGTAAAGACAGATAAACACTATTCCCAAACGAATGAATACTAATTAAATTACAATATTGTAGCTAGAATAAATATTTTAAATATGCTCTTTACATGTTTGTCAAACTGCTTTATTATTAGTATGAGAAGATGAGAATATTGGTAAACCGAGTCTTACTCTCATAGAACTGTGATCGCAGAGGTACAAATTGCACATTTTACTCCAGTTACAGTAAATGTTCAGTAATTAGATATTAGCTATACATCTGAGTTGCTTCAAAAGTACCGTATATACTCGAGTATAAGTCGACCCGAATATAAGCCGAGGCACCTAATTTTACCACAAAAACTGGGAAAACTTATTGACTCAAGTATAAGCCTAGGGTGGGAAATGCAGCAGCTACTGGTAAATTTCCCTGTATAATACAAGGGCACCACAGGCAGCTCCCCCTGTGTAATAACAGGACACGACAGTCTGCTTCCCCTGTATAATAACAGGACACCACAGGCTGCTCCCCCTGTGTAATACCAGGACACCACAGGCTGCTCCCCCTGCATAGTAACAGGACACCACAGGCTGCTCCCCTACATAATAACAGGACACCACAGGCTGCTCCCCCTGCATAGGACACCACAGACAGCTCCCCTGTATAGTAACAGGGCACCACAGGCTTCTCCCCCTACATAATAACACGACACCACAGGCTGCTCCCCCTGCACTATCCAACTACGCATGGAGTTGATTTTATATATTGTGGCGAGCGCAGCGAGCCCCACGAGGGGATGCAGAATACATGTAAAGTAATCCGCGTCCACTTGCCACGCTTCGGGCTCAGTGGCTCGCTGCGCTCGCCACACTATATAAAATCAACTCCATGCGTAGTTGGATAGTGGGGGTATGAACTCACCCATGGGTGACTATACAATTAAAAATCTGGTCTTTACAATGAAAAATCGCATCTCATCGCATGCCTTAAGCAGTGGCATGCAATGATAAAATCGGGTGCCCAGATAATACACAAGTACCGATTCCTCTTTTAAATAGTAACATAATGTAACAATATGACTCAGAATTACTAATGTTTTGTTGCTGTTTTGCATTTTTTAATAAATTGTACATTAGTTAAAATGTACATATTTGTATATGACGTTTGGGTGATTGATTGTTACATGTGGTTTGGCTGGTGACATCATGAATATGTTTTCTGAATAGAAATGTTCCATTACCTTCAAAACTCCATAATAAATTGCACCAATATATCACATATGCAGGGCTCCAGTGACGCATAGAAAATGGATTTAAGTTACATTCTGGCAATCAGTAAATGCGCTGTATTTACTGTATATATAAATGTATAGTTGAATGGTTTAATTAATGGCACAATGGAAACGTTCATTTAATTTAGCAGCAATGTCTATAGATTTTACCTGGTAATGGATATGAATGAAAATTCTAAAATTATTAGATAATTATTAGTAAGTATTGTTCTGTGTGCAATATTTTATTTCCTGGAGCCCAATGTACTCAGTTGTCTTCATTAGGAAAGCAGAATTTGAAACATAGGGTGTAATTGAATAGGATGAGAGATTTGGTAAGAAATCTCCAGGTTTTTTTAAAGCGGCAATCATTTACACTTTCAAATCAAACTGGTTTTGCAGTGTAAATGATTACCGCTTAAAAAAACCCTGGAGATTTCTTACCAAATCTCTCACTTTCTGAATCTCTGATCCTATTAAATTTCCCCCATAGGGATTTATTTAATCCAATCAAGTATGAGTTTTTTCCATGAGACAACTGTGCACTCCCAACACAGTTGGGGGGGAGATGCACAGTTTAACAAAATGGGGGAGACATTCCGGGACCCCAGAAAAGTGACGATTTGTTAGCAGAATCACAATGATTTGTGTATGTGTGGTCAAAGAATAATACTAGATGCATTTAGGTAGAAAGCTTACAAAATGTATTTAATTAGAAAGGAACTAAATAAAAAAATACAAAATGGGAAGAAAGGGTGTTTAATGAATCAATTTGTGGAAATTCTAAAGTAAAAATATGCACATCAATGACCCCAAGCAATTATTTTTGGCTGAAATAAATACTTTCATTATATGTAGGGTGCATAAATCTAATGAAAATGTAGATTTTAGGGTAAATTGAGGCCATTTATGTTGTAATCCCCAAAAGGACATGGACTGTAATTATTGGCTTAAGCTAATGGAAAGCTTCCAAATGCCTAATTAGTCTTTATGGAGGGTGTCCTATGGATTCTGAAGAAAGTCCTGAGTTCTTTGCATTAAAATAAAGCTCGTCCTCATCATCTTTCATCCTCAAGTTGTAACAAACAAAGACAAAGACTTGCAAGTTGACTCTGACTGTTTCAATGCGAGTTAGTAACTGGATTGATAAATTAATTTGCATTGCAAATTTCCAGTGAAAATGCCAGTTGACAGCTTCCACAAGGCAACTCACACCTAGATTGACCCCTTTGTGTGAGTTCTGTGCTAGATAACTTTGGGATCAAAAAGTTTTGATGTAAGAACATAGGTAAAAACTGCCCAGACGAACACTAGCCCCCGCCACCCAAATCCCCACGCTACGCTGTGGGCGCATGTGTACGCTTACACATCCGCTCGCATGCACCCACACAGAGGAAAAATCATTCAATGTTTACTCACCATCAAATAATTTTTCCTCTGACAAAATAAAAAAAAATGGGGGGGGGGAGGGATTGGTAATGTGATGCTAGTGTTTGTTACGCCATTAATTCGTAAAAATAATGATAGTACATAGCCTATTATTTTTGCAGCAGTCGAATGTGGGTACTCAAAACCACACGAACAAAAAATTATCAAAAAAATAACACTAAAGACACAAATGGACATACATATATAACATAATATAAAACACAATTAATATACTATAAAAACAATCTCAGACAGAGTGTCACGGATCTCCAGACACGGCGGTTCTGCTTGTCACCTGTCTGTGCCCATTTGCAGCTTTCTATGGGACTGAGGCAGCCAGGGGAGCATAACAGGAGGACAGGCAGCTGTCCAGGTCCCGGCGGCAAATCAGCGCAGGTAGGGGGAACTGAGTGAGGTCGCAGCACGGACGGCACCACCATCTTGATTGAGGACAAAACTGGATTTTGCCAGAAGAGGCTCATTCTGACCTCACGGTCTGAGCAGCCAATGGCAGCTGTCCTCTGTCCAAAAGAGGGATCTGCCTAGGCAGCACAGGCCCAGTACAAAAAGCCAGTACTGCGCTCTGCATCCTTGGTTTCTCCCTGGCTCCAGGTTCCATGCTATACAGTCTGCCTGAGTTTTGGTGTACATCCAGACTTTGCTCAGTCCTTCGTTTCGGGTGCCGGACGGGGTCCCGACAGTCTGGATCCCGACAGGCATTCACCCGATGTCGGGATCCCGACTGTCAAAACAATGACAGCCGGGTCACCGACGGCCACCCACTATTTTCTCTCGTGGGGGTCCACGACCCCCATAGAGGGAGAATAGAATAGGTGGCTTGCGTGGCTAAGTTGCACTCACCATGCTGTCTGGGTCCGGCCAGTCGGGATCCCGATGTCGGGAAAATGACTGTCGGGATCCCGACTGTCTGACCCCTATACCACACCCCTTAGTTTCAGCCCGCTCAGTTGCGTTGCCTATCCCGCTGGTTCCTGCTTGGTCTGCCTCCTCTCTCCTAACTTCCGCAACCGTTGGTGCAATTCACTCAGTTATCCTACCCTTTCCGTGCCAATCCTGGACCATCAGCTTCCAACTACCTCCAGTTCATCTTCCGGATCCGTCACCTACTCCTCAGACCCTTCAAGTTCTCACATCGTACATTCCTCATTGTCCCTAATACTCCAGTTCATCTTCCGGATTCATCACCTACTCCTCAGACCCTTCAAGTTCTCACATCGGACATTGCCCATTGTCCCTAATACTCCAGAGAACTGGCATCTAGTACTGTATGTCCCTAATACTCCAGAGACTTCCTACTTTCCATTACCCTATCAATTACATCTCCAGATCCTGTACAGCTCTGCTTATTTGATTTTTATAGGATTTACACAAGAAGTATTTAGTCGAATCCCAAACTTTATTTTAGCTCTGAAAGATATTATTTGGGAGTGTTTCCTCATTTAAACCTTTATGCAGAGATCATTTATTAAACCTGCACAATTTAAACCAACTCCAGCCTATGTGGTACTTCCTGACCCTCTCACGAGTTCATCGGAACCTACTAGTGTGACACAGAGAAGGGATTTCCATTAATGCAATAGCCCTCTAAGAGAGAGAGAGAGAGAGAGTCCAGAGGATATTTGGGAATAAGATGATCCATAAACAATGAAATGTAGATTAATTAAATAATGGAGGTTTTGGAGGTAATGAATAGAGTTTCAGTTAGTAAATGGATATGAATATGAATCGGATAGTTCCATTTGTAATAAAGCAAGCAAATTAATTTAATGGGTCCTTTTTTAAATAGAATATGCACAGTACTGGCAAAGTATATATATCTATGTCAGTAATGTTATAATTACCACTCCGAAGGTAGCTATCACCGGTGAAGCCATCACTCCATAAAATTCAGCCAGATGTAGATGACTTTTGGGGAAACATCACCCAGGTATCTGATCTTTAAATAAAGGTTCCCGACTGTTAGTGGAGACCATCCATGTATAGATCAACTGCAGGTGGTCTAAGGCAGATGCTGGTACAAGAACAGGGCACTTACGCATTTCTCCACCTTTGAAATTCGGCGGCTTCCTCAGGGCAAATTTCAAAGGCAGAGAAATACTTTGCTCAACCTACCCGAGACAGGACTGAGGCTGTTGATAATGCATACACATTTGTCTATTCTGCGGGGAAGGATCAAAAAAAGTTTGCTGATGATGCACATGATTGATGTTTGGCATCCCCAGCTTTGCGTGGCATTATGTCCACGATGTTATGCTGCACAGCCCCATGCCAGCCTGACATGCCACTTCAGCCATGTTATCCACCTTCCATCATCCTCAGCTGAGGAGTATGCCAGTCTTCTAGCCCTGTGGTGGTTTGTGAGTGACACATGATGAGTTGACCGTGCTGCTCTACCTCCTAGACTCCTCAACATATAGCAAGTAGGTTTTCTTTTTTTATTCTAGGGTTATATTGAGTAATAATTCAATCCAGGGATCCCAGGTATTCTGGGATAGAAATTTTTCATACAGAATCCTAGAATAGAGAAAAATGGGCTGAGATTGGCCTCTCTAAATCAGGGCTGTCTTAACAAGACAGTGGGCCCCTGGTCAAAATCATTTGAGGGGCCCCCCTCCTCACAACCCCCCTTCCCCCTCACAACCCCCATCCACCCACCTATGTGCAGCAGCACCGGGGGTGATGTAGGTATGCGGACAGTGGCGGGTGGAGGGGATCCAGGCAGTTTGTGGAGGCAGGAACGTGCAGCATGTGGAGGCAGATCCGGCTAATTCAGATCCCTGCCACCCCCGGCATTCCCCAGGGCAGGGTCGTCTTCCCCATTGGGGTGGGCCCCTCTAAACCTTGGGCCCCTGGGCAACTGCCCATTAAGCCCAATGGGAAAGATGGCCCTGCTCTAAATATGACAAGAGCAGCGATAGATAGATAGATAGATAGATAGATAGATAGATAGATAGATTTACAATACATTCTGTTTTAAAAACATTTTTTTAGAACAACTATGATATATAGTCCCCTTGTTATCTTATTCATATTGTATTCTACCTATTTGGTACATTAGCACAAGTTCCAAAAGAGACTTGTGGCACTCCAATGCTACTTTCACCTATTGAGAATAATGTTTACTGCACATCCAATCAGGGGAGGCTCCAGAGAGGGGCAGTTCTAAATTGAAATATGGAATGCACAAAAACTGCCATCAACTGCCATTTAAAACTGCTACACTGGCAGTCGGTGTGCCTCCTCTATTTGAATTTTAGACTGTGCTTAAGCTCCACCTCTGGAGCTGACACTGTATCCAATTCTACATATCGGTTGACACTTATTTTATGTGTATACAGTATAATATATCCACAGTATATAGATTTATGTTAAATCAGTCTCTAGAAATCTACTTGAGCTTCTAGTTCAGCTGCTAACACAAAATAAGCACTAAATTATATGCTTTCACCCTGCAGAGGGACAGGCTCACGGGGAAAAGAAAGTATTGTTATCCAAATAATTATCCATTTAGGGTGTACTGTACTAGCATCTTGCTGGCTCTCATTAAGCATTTATCAATTCCTTAGAAAGAGTACCTACTGTACAATGAAATTCCCATCAATATTTAATATAGCTTTGCCAGAAGCAGTTAATCGACTTTTTCTTATTTGTGCTAAAGTTATATGCTTCACATTTCCTTGATGGAAGGTCTTAGATAAAACCCTTGGTTTAATGTTTTTCCTTTTTGTTTACCTTTTTTTTATTTACTTTTAGAATTATTGGGGATCAGCCACTGAGCTCTCATTGCGAGATTTTCTCCATGTTATTAGCTTTAAAAGCTAAATCTGGCACTATTGATTAAGGTGTTTTGCTCACACTGGCTAATACTTTATATGACTATCAAATGATTGGGATCCTTAAATGTATGCTAGCCTTGTCAGTTGGTGACTTATTTTATTTTATATTGTATAATAAAATAATCAGCTGAGGGTTTCTTCTCTGAATTTTATTTTTCGGTCTCTTGACTTCAGCTGCTTTAGCCATTTCACATTATTCATTGAGATTGATACACTCTTGCTTTCATTTTAAACTTTTATCCCTACAGGAGCTCAGAATGAATTCATAGTATTTGCGAGACAGAACTTTATTAGAAAATTTACACTTAACATTCAAAGTGCAGTTGTCGTCCCCTACTCGTCATTAATAATACAGTCACCGCTGGATAGTCACTTCTCTGCCAGGATTTGATTTTTTTATATGTTCCAAATTTTCTTGAAGATGGCAATTATTGCTGGATTTTTGATTCTTTGGGCCTGATTCAGAGATTATTTGCAATGCTGATATTTATGGAGCTGAAAGATTATCAGGCAACTACACACACAACAACGTACCTTAGGGATGTCACTCACATGAAGATTTATTTACAAAGATATTGACAGGCCCCCTCCCATGAGGGGAGGTAACGGGGAGCGGCAACAAATACTCTGGTATGTCTTGTATGTTTTCCAGGCATATCTCAGCCAACAACTGCAATCCTGTATGCACAAAACATGACACCAGCATCTCCATTCCTGCGGCCATTTTGCTTGATTATAGCGCTACTCATGGAGTTAATTATCAAAGGATCTTCCGCAACTGCTTTGTATATGTACTACAGATGAGCGGGTCCACCAACCCCCCCCCCCCCCAAAAAAAAAAAGTACTTAATCCTAGGCCAACTCGGCGAGGGTTCAATCTTTCCACAATTTTACGGATCTAGAACAAACGTCGTCATCCTGCTATCGGATTCTCCGGAAATACCCAGACCCTTTATAAGTTCCAGTGATCGGTGCCATCTTCATTCCGGCTGTGGATTTCGAATAGCACGGATGAGTTATAGGGGCAATTATAGGGGGACTACTATAAACCTGGAATACAATGGGGCACTACTAAGGGGGCTGCTTTAGGGGGACTGCTAAAGGTACCCATACATGGTTTTATAACCAGCTTTGTTGATATATGTATCTGTAATGTTCAAGTCCCCACTAGGGTGACTTCGATAAAGGAAGAAGTCACCCACTGTCCCCCTTGAGCCTGTCAGAATGGAGGACTGCATATGATAGATATTGGCTGGGAGAATTACACATTGTGCAGCAGGTGCGATCCTCAGGCTCCGATGTTATGTGTACGGGACTGCATATAGTATCAGACCTAGGCTCCTATTCTGATTGATACGCTCCCCTGGGTGTACTCACAGGTGAGTGATTTTTTGCGACTTCGAATGCGTATAGTTAGTTTTGCACATGTGCAGCCGCTGCGTGTGAGCGACCACAGCAAATAAATTATTCGGCGGTGCCCACACACAACAGTGCGGGTGTGGGGCGGTGGGCCTGGGGATTCCCCCATGGGAACACCCAAGTGTTTCATGGGCATTCCCATGAAAACGCTGGGCGTTCTCAGGGTAATTTCCTGATGACGCGAGTTCAAAGGGCGGTCAGCTGACATCATCAGTTGATGTCAGCTGCCCGCCCACTCGCCGACCATCAAATGATTTCTCCCCCACACCCAAGGCTGTGAATGGATGTTTAAGCTAAACATGCATTTACAGCTGTGCGGGGGGGAACACAGCATGTGAGGGGAGGCGGGCAGCCATGAAAGTGACGTCTGATGGACTCCCAAGTCTGCGAGTAACCTCCTTAATGTAAACAACATATGATTTGAATGCTTTTAATGCGATTTATAACAACAAAGTGACCAAATCACAGGAAAATCATCCTCGTTTATGGGCACCTTTACATACATCATTCTTCAATTCAACTGACAATAGTAGTTCTATGTACTGAAATGTACTAAATGATTGTGTGTTTTTTTAATGTTATAGAAATTATTTCAAATTTTTATTTTTTTAGCATTTTTATTTCTCTTTGTGCTATTTTTGTGGATATATTTATACATTTTCTGAATCTATATGTAATTTAGAAACAGGCTTGGTTGATTTATAGCAGAAGCATTTAAATGTTGGGGCTTTAGGTACTCAATGCAGATTTTATTTTATTTATTTACAGTAATTAGTTTTTTTTTTATTGCACCTACAGTAAATCGACTATATAGCTTTATTTTTATACTGCAATTTATATTTCATTTTGCACCCCACCCAAATATAAGGGGCAAATTTACAAGAATTAGAGTTCTATTGAAGCTAAGATGTTGCCGATAGCGACCAAACAAATTCTATCTAATATTTATTGACCTGCATATAGCAATCAGCAGAGTGTGTGTAATTGCTGCATGTTGTGCAGAGTGCACAGGTCCCTGGGTCCAGGGATGTCAACTCTGCACACCCTGCACCAGTGGCGTAACTATAAATTTTGCTCCCCCCAGCCAAAAAAGTTTCTGGCGCCCCCCACCCCCCCCCCCCCATGCCCCTTAAACATTACGTCGCACATCATAATGCCCCTTGCACTATATGCCACATGCCGTCATTAAACTTATACTCCACAAATCTAAATGCACCTTACACTATGGCCGGAATTTCATGCCGCCCGAGTTCAGTGCAGTGCGAGATATCCGATGAATTCTGATGTTTTTTAAAGGGGAATTAACTTACAAGGCATGGTTTTGCCTTGTAAGTTAATTCCCCTTTAAAAAAAACGTCAGAATTCAGCGGACATCTCGCACTACACTGAACTCGGGCGAGATGTCCGCTGTCGACGAAGAAAAAGGGTGTGACCTCACTGAGAGGGGGAAAGGCTTATTGGGAATAATGCTCCCACAAGCCATGCCTCCCGTTTTCATCACTATGAAGGCATGCTAAGCGCTCTGTGAGCTTCTGGCATGCCCCCAGCCCCTCAGACAGATGCTAACGCATGGACACGCAGACACCGACAAACAGACAGATACTGACAAACGGACAGATCCTAAAACACGGGCGCTGACAAGTTGATACATGGACGCCGACACAGACACATATGTTGACACATGGACACTGAAAGATGCCTACACACAGGGATACGCTGACACACGGACTGCACATACAGACACTGATGCTGACATCTAGAGACGTAACACAGACACCCAGACACTGACACAAATATGCTGACATGTGATGACACAGACACTGAATGCTTTGCATCCCACTGTAGGAAACCAGGTTTTGAAAGAGTTAACCTTATTGTTGTGTTCAGCTCCTGCGCTGAAGCCTGTAGAAGGGGAGGGCTCTGTAACCGGAGTGCAGAGTGCAGGGGAATAGAAGGCAGCCAGCCACTGGAGCAGGACAGTCAAGAACAGAAAGCAGGGAGAGGGACGATGCTGCAGCTGCCCAGCCTGCGCGGAGGGACGGAGGTTGTGTGTACTGTGTACACAGAAACAGTTCCGAACTTCCTGCCTGTAATGCTGCTGCTGCTGGGAGGAAGGGGGGGAGAGAGACGGAGTGAGACAGGACGGACCTCAGCTCAGCTCTGCAGGTTAGAGTGCGAGGCTTCCAGCGCCCACGCAGCCCCCGCTCCTCCAAGCAGTGGCGGGGGCTGCCTTACACAAGCTACGCCACTGCCCTGCACCCATATTGTATAAAAATACCTCTCTGGAGCCGACCCTACCAGCAGCAGTGCTGTTGTTGCCCATTTCCCCAGCATTCTTTGCATGTGCGGTAGAAAAATCCCTGGGAAAATGGGCATCTTGATATATTCTTTAGGACCTGTGCATAGGTAGTAGGCAGTGGCACAGGGCCAGAGTCTATTCACTTGCGCCGCTGGCTATAGAGGATTGGCCAGGATGGAGACTGCACATGGGCCCCCTTATCTCTAAAGATGCCTCTGCTTATGCTACTTGGCCCCAACATCCCCAAAATAGCACTGTTCCTTGTGATTCTACAGCTGTGAAAAATTAAGACTTTTTTTGAGTGAAAATGGCCATACTCACCCCTTCAGGCAAACAGCCATAAAAATGTACAGTACTCCCTTATCTCTTTTCACTAATATAACTTTTCTAAAGGTTAGTTTTCACACCTCCCTGGAGAGGTGGGTGTGCTGGTGAGTTACATAGAAACATAGAAACATAGAATTTGACGGCAAGTAAGAACCACTTGGCCCATCTAGTCTGCCCCTTTTTTAAACATGTTACCTCATGTTTTTTTGTAAGGATATCAATATGCCTATCCCAAGCATGTTTAAATTGTACAACTGTATTTGCGTCTACCACCTCTGATGGTGGGCTATTCCACTTATCTACTACTCTTTCTGTGAAGAAATTCTTCCTCACATTTCCCCTGAATCTTCCTCCCTCTAGTTTCAGTGCATGTCCTCGTGTTCTGCTGCTCCTCTTCCTGTGAAGAATGTCTCCCACCTGTACCGTGTTAAAACCCTTGATATATTTGAAAGTTTCTATCATGTCCCCCCTTTCCCTTCTCTGCTCTAAAGTATACATATTACGATCTTTTAGTCTTTCCTGGTACATTTTGTGATGTAGGGCCATGCACCATTTTAGTTGCCCTTCTTTGTACAGTCTCTAATGTATTTATATCCTTCTGGAGACATGTCCTCCAGAACTGAACACAATACTCTAGGTGAGGTCGAACCAATGACCTATACAGTGGCATACTTTGAATAGAACATCCTTACTACCCATCTCCTACCACTTTCTGTTACAAACGTCATCACTGTAAATATATACTTTGTTGTACTATAGTGCACATCTAGATGCAAATGAATACTCTTCACCTCTATCATCTATGAAAGTAGGGCACGCTGTTTTTATAAAGTACAAACATGTTATTTATTTCTGTTCATAAAATAAGTCATAAATTCTGGTGCTACATTAACAACTTGTATGAAATTTATATATGTGATAATGTTTCCCATGTGTACATTTTAATGTTCTACAAGCATAGTTTGCAGATAGAGTGCTTGGATGCATGACTGAATTCTTATCTAAACCAAAAGTATGTCCAAAGAAATGCAGTAGTATTGTGCTACAGGACCTTCATTAACCAAGGGCTTAATTCATCTTTCTAAGGAATTGCACAACTGCAAGGAAGTGTCTGTGCAATTCTGTGTCATCATAATTCAAATGCAGAAGGAAACATCTGTAGATAAGATCCAAGTGTTGCATCTGAGGACCAAAAACATGACTGTTGGTTTTTGAACCACGATTGTGCCAGGCTGTCCAGAAAGGCACTGTTACAACCACCACCTCACCCCCCCCCACCCAGCTGCCGTTGACAGCCACAACCCCCCCCCCGGCCAGCAGGCATAGAAACTGTACACTGCAACACCCACCCTCCCCCTGGCCACCCTCCGGAGAAAAAAATATACTCACCAGCAACAGGGGAGAGGGGACCTGGAACATGGGGAAGAGGAAGCTGGGGTACAGGTGACAGGAGGGCAGAACCAAAGTGGGTCGGTCATCCAGAAACAGTTAATTGACAGGGACTGCTGTTATTGGACAGCAGCTGGATCTGCTGTCCAATCACAACAGCCCCTCACACTGTAGCACTGCTAGAAGTGCCGCTTTTGCCTTTATTTTACTGGCCTTTTTAAGCCCATGGCTTATCCCTGTCCAAGCACTTCATCACCTTGTACACTTGTTTGGGAGGCACAATTATCAGTGCTTCCCAAACTATTTTAAAGATTACAAATCGGTAAAATAATATAAAGAAAATTCTTACGACACAAAATATGTAAAAAGAGAAAAGAAAAAGTACTCTCTATTTTTGGGGGCACGCTTTTAAATTTAAAACTTAACGTTTATTTTATTAGTTCATTAAAATAGATCAAGACATGACAAGACAGACATACAAAAAACATGTACAGTTCCTGAGACTCCAATACACAGAGTTCTCTGTTAATTATTGAGGTACCACGATATATGTAGTGGACCGCGAATATTAAGTTATTGTGGTGAAATACCTTTTTATGCACCAAGGATTCTTAGTTTTTCAGGCCGTTATAGTTTACTATTGACAGGAAGATTTATTAATGTAGAGAGAAAGAGAAAAAAGAAAGAAAAGAAAGAAAAGAAGGAAAAAGAAAAGAAGAGAGAGAAAGAGAGGAAAGGGAGGGAGGGAAGAGAGGGAAGGGGCGGAGAAGAGAGGGAGTGAAAAGGAGAGATAGATAAGAACCGATTTAAGTGTCAGTACACCCCTGCAGTTTGTTTGTGGTCACGGTGACTGCTGCTGATTGCTCTATATGTCTGGCCAAACCAGACTGTGCAATTGAGCGGGTCTTACCATGCGACAGTTGCAGATAAGGGTGTTAGATAGTTGGGCTGTAATTCCCTCTCTGTTAGAGTGGGCGACTCCCTGATTGGCTAAGCCCTTGCAGGGAAATCTACCCTCAATCAGTGAGGTTTTGGGCCCAGAAAGTGTATAGTTTTAGAGAACAAAAGTAATTGCTTTGTAGGGTGTATGTGCACGCTGCTATCTCCCACTTGCTTTGCAGTATTGGTGGGCGATGAGCGGTGAACCCCACCTTTAAAGACAATTTTGGAATTTCCCAGTTATATAGAGAGAAATGTTTTTAGAAAATGAAAGAAATAAGATAACAGGTGAGGGCAGTGATATATAGAATGTTTAATATCAACAAGGATCAAAAGAATAGTCCTTCGGTCACAGTATCATTATATACACCTGTGTATCAATTTACAAATATCATACATCAGGTTAGTCACCTGTATTTACAGTCGTAGAAAATATTCCTGTCATTAATTGTATAATTTTTGCTAAGAAAAAGTAATCATGAATCTCATTCCTAAACATGAAAAGTGTCACTCTAGGTGATCTTAATGGTTCTAGACCAATCCGAGCAGATAAGGCAAAAAAAAGGGAAAACAGTGAGGCCCTTTTCTCAAAAAAGTGATAGCAAGACAAGACAGTTTCTGTGGGGTCGTATTCACAATTATAAAAATGGTTATAATGCTAACTGCCCCTTTATAGGGGTCTTACCACCACCCGGATAGTTGTCTGCTCTGATCTCAGGGACAGTCAGTCTGCTGCTGAAGGAAAGGGATTTTTTCTTAGGTCTGGACCTGATTGCAGTGATGGGGAGTCTGGTATCTCCTCAGTAGCTCTAGGTGCAAAAAGTAGTTGTGGGATAGACAGCTGTTTCGCGGAGGTCCCGCTTCCTCAGTATCCTACTGCTGTCTGGCTTGTGCTGGGTTTTTGTTTGGTCTTACACCAATGAGAAATGTGGGTGTGTCATGACGTAAGATAAATCTGTCACCAATAGGATTTAAAGGTGTGTCATGATATCCAGAGGGTGTGTACCTGTTGCCTTGGTATTATTTCCTATGGTTCGCATTGGTTTAAGTATAAAAAAAGTTATTCACCATACACCAGAGGACGGGGGACATCCCCTCTATGTTTCCCCCGGCGTAGCGTATCCGATCGTATGCCTGATTGCTGGACGGGTCCCACAGTTCCCGACCGCTCACTGCCGGATCGACAGCGCGCCGCTATGACGTGCGTCTGTGTGTAGCGCATCGCCGTGGCAACGCGTTCGGCGCATGGCTGTATGGGCAGCGCATCGCCATGACGCGCGCTTGTATACAGCGCATCGCCATGGCAACGCGTTCTGCGCACAGCCATGACGTGCGCTAGTGTATAGCGCGTTGTCATGGTAGCACTTTATGCGCATGGCTACCTATTTAACTGTTACCTCCGGCTAGTGTGACGTGCGTCTGTATGATACGCTGTGCCATGGCAACCCCTGCTTCGCCTAATGTTAGTAGTATCAGTTTGTCATGGCTGAAGCGTTGTGGCCTATGCCTGGGTACACTTATATTTTTAATCCATTCCTTTGATTACTCATGATTTCTATTTATGTACATTTACCAAGGATCACTAAATTCCTGTTACGTGTCAATGCAAGCAAATTGGTTTCTGCCTTTAATGACTACACGTAATATGTGTGGTAGTGATTGTCCTGAGTAACATTATTCTACCAAAAAAATGGGGGGGCCCAGGAAGTGGGGTGTTTAGGGAGAGGGAAAAAAAAGGGGGGGGGAAAAAGGAAAAGGGGGGGAAAAAAAGGAAGGAAAGGAAGGGGATATTTGTAGAAAATTATAAAGTGAACTAAGTTGTCTCTATGAGACTATCGGTTTTCCCATTTTAGGAAAAAATTATTTATTAGTTAATAAATAGGCTGTGAAAAAGTGCTAAACAAATATATACTAATAGTGTTGAGTGAAAAAAAGGCAAAACGCAAATAAGTGACAAAACTGGTGCCTATAATTACGTAGTATGGGAGTATGTTAGCAGAGTGCAGAAAAGATATAAATAAAAAATTAAAAATAAAATTAAAGATAAAAATAAAAATTGATTTATGTGTATACACTTAAAAGTGTCATAAGTGCTATAATATATATAGTCCCCTAGTCATTGTTCAAAAAGAGGGGGTTAAGTGTACTCTTTTATTGTGTGTGCTGTAATGTGAGGCTAGAATTAAGGGTAAATCACTGTGGGGGATAGGGAAGTAGAGGCAGAGACACATGAATTGCAAAGTTGTTATCATCATAATTAATTGTTCGGGCATAGAGTCCTATAGTTATATAATAAAATGAAATAAAGGAAAGGATCCCACAAGTATCTCCCGATTATTCTAGTTTAAGCTAATGGGTAATAGTTTATTAATCCCAAGCACATTGCCCAGACAGATTATAGAATTTAGGTTATAGAAAATGAATGTGTTATTATCTGGCCTCAAAGGCATAATTTTTAAATGAAGGAATTTCTCTTATTTAGATAAGAGTTAGAGAGATGTAGTATGTTTTTGGGACAAGGTGGTTTTTAATTGAAGAGTATTTAGCCAAGGAATGACGTATAATTGGTATTCTCATTTAAGCCGTGTGGACTGACTGTATTGAGGTTGAATATCCATCTGCACTCTTTTTGAAGTAGTGCTTTGGTTGTATCCCCTCCTCTAATGCCCAGCTTGATTTGTTCTAGGCCAAAAGCTCTTAATTCATCTGGTTTCCCCTGATGGTGAGTTAAAAAATGACGGGCTACTGATGTGAGTTTTCTTGTCTTTGAGAGGTCTGTTTTGGCATTCCGAATATTGCCGATATGTTCCAGCAGTCTCTGCTTTAGGGCACGTGTTGTCATGCCCACATAGCGGAGACTGCACGGACACTCCAGGCAATACACTACACCCACAGAATTACAGTTTATGAATTGTTTGATAGAGTGTCTCTTGCCATGTCTGTCCATAATTTGATTGTTTTTTTTGATATGGATACATGCTTTGCAAGAGCCGCACGGAAAAGTCCCTTGTGATTTAGGTTTTTTTCTTGTTGTTTTTTGAAAATGGCTTCGTACTAGTTTATCCCTTAAATTAGGGGAACGTCGCCAGCTAAACGAAGGTTTTTTTGGGAGAGCTTCTCTCAGGTCGTCATCTGCTAAGAGTACCGTCCAGTGTTTTATGACCAGGTTTTGTAATTCTCTCCATTCCGCACAGTAACTCGTAATGAAACGTAGCTCTGATTGTTCTTTCCCTGTTGTAGGTTGTGGAAAGATTAAACTGTCTCTATCGGTTTTTAACGCTTGAAATTTTGCTGTTTTGATTGCTCTCTTGCTGTAGCCTCTTTCTTGTAGTCTCTTCATCAGTTCCTCACTTTTGATCTCAAATAGTTCCCTAGTGGTACAGTTCCTTCTCAAACGTAGAAACTCCCCTTTTGGGATATTTTTGATTGTTGGTGGAAAATGTGAGCTTTCTTTGTGGAGTAAGTTGTTAGTTGCAGTTTCCTTCCTAAAGAGTTTGGTGTGGATGTTGCCATCCTCGTTCGGGTAAATTTGGAGATCCAGGAAGGTTGCCTCTGTTTGACTGACATTATAAGTCAGTTTCAGATTCAAAGAGTTGGAGTTCAGGATTGAGATGAAATCATGGAGATCCTTTTCTTCACCCTGCCATATTAGGAAGATGTCATCTATATATCTCATATAAGTGACAATATGGTGGGTGTATTTATCATTGGATTCCGTAAAGACGACCTCCCTCTCCCACCACCCGAGGAACAGGTTGGCATACGTGGGCGCGCATGCCGCGCCCATCGCTGTTCCCCGGGTCTGGAGGAAGAATTTTTCGTCAAAAGTAAAATAGTTTTTCTTTAAAACAAAATCCAGTAGGATCAAGAGAAAGTCCTTAAAGTCATCCATGCCCTCTAAGGTAAGGAAATATTTGACCGCTAGTATACCTTGTTCATGATCAATACTGGTATACAGCGATTCTACATCCATGGTGACTAAATACTGGTCTGGATCGAGATGGACATCATTCAGTTTCTTTAAAACATCTCGTGTGTCCTGTACATACGAGGTCAGCGTATGCACATGATGTCTCAAATGATGATCTATGAAGATGCTGGCTTGTTCTAAGATGCCTCCTATACCCGACACAATTGGGCGCCCTGGTGGGTGCTCCAAGTTTTTGTGTGTTTTTGGCAGCATATAAAAAGTAGGGACCTTCGGGTTATCAACTCTTAAGAATGCCAGTTCACTGTTGGTAATAATGCCTTTTTTGTGGGCTCCTTCTATCAATCGCATGTATAACAGCTTAAAGTTGTCCGTAGGATTGAATATCAAAAGGTGATAGCATGTCTTATCCAAGAGTTGCCTATAGGCTTCTTTCATATAGGCTTCTTTGGGCCACAGCACGATGTTCCCGCCCTTATCTGAGGGCTTTATAACCGTGTCTTCCCATTGGCTGATCTCTCTTATAGTTTCCCTTTCTTCCCGGGTTAAGTTGTCGGTTTTGGTCCTATTATGCTGTGTATTTAGGTATAGGGTGTCCATCTCTTGGGATATTAGTTCACAGAACACTTTTACTTCTGGGCATGTGTTCAATAATGGCATGAAGGTACTTTTCTTTTTTAAAATATCTCTGCTGGTTTTGTTCGATGTATTATAATCCTGATTCTCCAACTCCAGTTCTTCTAGAATGGCTACTGCCATAAGATCTTCTTCAGTTAGTAGATCTTGAGTTCCCAAATAATCTGGGGTACTTTGGTTCTCTTCCCGATTTGCAGATGGGTATTGTATTGGTGACTGTTGTTTATTGAAATGTTTTTTCAAAAGAACCTTTCTACAGAAAAGTTGTAAATCCTTTTCCCAAACGAATCTATCGAATGTTGCTGTTGGTGAAAAAGACAAACCTTTGCTCAGGACTTCAATTTGTTGTGTAGATAATGGTTTTGAGGATAGGTTGATCACTCTGAGGTTGGTATTTTGAGTTAGAACTCCTTCAGAAATCGTGGGGATTGTCGCTGGGGGGTTTGCCATTTTCTTGCTTCTCTTTGTCTTCTTCCTTCCCCTCCGTATCCTCCTCTTCTTGGGGCACGATAGCGATTTCGTGTATCCAAACCCTCCTCTAAAAAAGGGGTGACTGAGGAGTGGGGTGTGTTGAGGAGAGATCTTGAGTTGTTTTGACTATCCTCTATGTCAGATTGTTCTGTTTCAGAAGAACTGTACCCACTCTGATATCTTTGGGTTCTGTTGGTTGGGGGATTAGTCCACTTAAAGATTTTACCACTCAAAAAATCTCGTTTATCTCGTAGGAACTTGTTTTTCTTCCTCTCAATCAGGGTTTGTTCGTATGTTTGCAAGTCTTCTTTAATTTTTTCAAAAGTTTTTTGGAAGGTACCTTCCTTTTCCCACTCTTCTAATTTAGTGCCGAGGGTTTCTATTTCCGTTTCACAATCACTTAGTGCCAGCATATGATGTTTATTCAGAATATTCATCAATTCTTGTGAACACTTTAGTAGGCAGTTTTCCCACTCTGCTTTAAGTGCACTCGTGGCTAACTCGAATGTTGGAAATATTTTTGGACGTAATCCCCGTGGAACGATTTTTTGTTTTGAGTAGTTGTCTAGGGTTGTGATTTCCCAATTTAGTCGTGTCTGCTTTTGTAAAGCCAACTTAAGTTTCCTTAAATCCTCATGCCAAGTTGAGTCCTGAGTGGCATTTGTCAAAGTTTGTGGGAAAATGTTATTTAAGTCATCATTGAAATTCCTCTTAGTAGTGAGTTCTTTTTTTAGGCTAAACGCCATCCTTGTCTCCAATGTCTGTCTTTATATGTCCGTGTGTGATGGGTTTGATATGTGGGTCTTCTAAAGAAAAAAACCCTGTGGTTTACTGTGCTCCAGGTAGGAAACTGAGATCACTCAGCACAAGTTATTACTACAACATGGGGAAAGGTAGATTGGGAAAAAGAACCTGTGCACCAGTGCCACTTTTGAAATGTATAGGGTATGTATATGATGTACTTATGTAATAATGTCCACTATTTTATGGTATCAACTATGCACTATGCATTGATAGATGATGTGGAGGTGCTCCCCTGAGAGTAAGAAATGATGCAAAAAGAGAAAAGAAAAAGTACTCTCTATTTTTGGGGGCACGCTTTTAAATTTAAAACTTAACGTTTATTTTATTAGTTCATTAAAATAGATCAAGACATGACAAGACAGACATACAAAAAACATGTACAGTTCCTGAGACTCCAATACACAGAGTTCTCTGTTAATTATTGAGGTACCACGATATATGTAGTGGACCGCGAATATTAAGTTATTGTGGTGAAATACCTTTTTATGCACCAAGGATTCTTAGTTTTTCAGGCCGTTATAGTTTACTATTGACAGGAAGATTTATTAATGTAGAGAGAAAGAGAAAAAAGAAAGAAAAGAAAGAAAAAAAGGAAAAAGAAAAGAAGAGAGAGAAAGAGAGGAAAGGGAGGGAGGGAAGAGAGGGAAGGGGCGGAGAAGAGAGGGAGTGAAAAGGAGAGATAGATAAGAACCGATTTAAGTGTCAGTACACCCCTGCAGTTTGTTTGTGGTCACGGTGACTGCTGCTGATTGCTCTATATGTCTGGCCAAACCAGACTGTGCAATTGAGCGGGTCTTACCATGCGACAGTTGCAGATAAGGGTGTTAGATAGTTGGGCTGTAATTCCCTCTCTGTTAGAGTGGGCGACTCCCTGATTGGCTAAGCCCTTGCAGGGAAATCTACCCTCAATCAGTGAGGTTTTGGGCCCAGAAAGTGTATAGTTTTAGAGAACAAAAGTAATTGCTTTGTAGGGTGTATGTGCACGCTGCTATCTCCCACTTGCTTTGCAGTATTGGTGGGCGATGAGCGGTGAACCCCACCTTTAAAGACAATTTTGGAATTTCCCAGTTATATAGAGAGAAATGTTTTTAGAAAATGAAAGAAATAAGATAACAGGTGAGGGCAGTGATATATAGAATGTTTAATATCAACAAGGATCAAAAGAATAGTCCTTCGGTCACAGTATCATTATATACACCTGTGTATCAATTTACAAATATCATACATCAGGTTAGTCACCTGTATTTACAGTCGTAGAAAATATTCCTGTCATTAATTGTATAATTTTTGCTAAGAAAAAGTAATCATGAATCTCATTCCTAAACATGAAAAGTGTCACTCTAGGTGATCTTAATGGTTCTAGACCAATCCGAGCAGATAAGGCAAAAAAAAGGGAAAACAGTGAGGCCCTTTTCTCAAAAAAGTGATAGCAAGACAAGACAGTTTCTGTGGGGTCGTATTCACAATTATAAAAATGGTTATAATGCTAACTGCCCCTTTATAGGGGTCTTACCACCACCCGGATAGTTGTCTGCTCTGATCTCAGGGACAGTCAGTCTGCTGCTGAAGGAAAGGGATTTTTTCTTAGGTCTGGACCTGATTGCAGTGATGGGGAGTCTGGTATCTCCTCAGTAGCTCTAGGTGCAAAAAGTAGTTGTGGGATAGACAGCTGTTTCGCGGAGGTCCCGCTTCCTCAGTATCCTACTGCTGTCTGGCTTGTGCTGGGTTTTTGTTTGGTCTTACACCAATGAGAAATGTGGGTGTGTCATGACGTAAGATAAATCTGTCACCAATAGGATTTAAAGGTGTGTCATGATATCCAGAGGGTGTGTACCTGTTGCCTTGGTATTATTTCCTATGGTTCGCATTGGTTTAAGTATAAAAAAAGTTATTCACCATACACCAGAGGACGGGGGACATCCCCTCTATGTTTCCCCCGGCGTAGCGTATCCGATCGTATGCCTGATTGCTGGACGGGTCCCACAGTTCCCGACCGCTCACTGCCGGATCGACAGCGCGCCGCTATGACGTGCGTCTGTGTGTAGCGCATCGCCGTGGCAACGCGTTCGGCGCATGGCTGTATGGGCAGCGCATCGCCATGACGCGCGCTTGTATACAGCGCATCGCCATGGCAACGCGTTCTGCGCACAGCCATGACGTGCGCTAGTGTATAGCGCGTTGTCATGGTAGCACTTTATGCGCATGGCTACCTATTTAACTGTTACCTCCGGCTAGTGTGACGTGCGTCTGTATGATACGCTGTGCCATGGCAACCCCTGCTTCGCCTAATGTTAGTAGTATCAGTTTGTCATGGCTGAAGCGTTGTGGCCTATGCCTGGGTACACTTATATTTTTAATCCATTCCTTTGATTACTCATGATTTCTATTTATGTACATTTACCAAGGATCACTAAATTCCTGTTACGTGTCAATGCAAGCAAATTGGTTTCTGCCTTTAATGACTACACGTAATATGTGTGGTAGTGATTGTCCTGAGTAACATTATTCTACCAAAAAAATGGGGGGGCCCAGGAAGTGGGGTGTTTAGGGAGAGGGAAAAAAAAGGGGGGGGGGAAAAAGGAAAAGGGGGGGAAAAAAAGGAAGGAAAGGAAGGGGATATTTGTAGAAAATTATAAAGTGAACTAAGTTGTCTCTATGAGACTATCGGTTTTCCCATTTTAGGAAAAAATTATTTATTAGTTAATAAATAGGCTGTGAAAAAGTGCTAAACAAATATATACTAATAGTGTTGAGTGAAAAAAAGGCAAAACGCAAATAAGTGACAAAACTGGTGCCTATAATTACGTAGTATGGGAGTATGTTAGCAGAGTGCAGAAAAGATATAAATAAAAAATTAAAAATAAAATTAAAGATAAAAATAAAAATTGATTTATGTGTATACACTTAAAAGTGTCATAAGTGCTATAATATATATAGTCCCCTAGTCATTGTTCAAAAAGAGGGGGTTAAGTGTACTCTTTTATTGTGTGTGCTGTAATGTGAGGCTAGAATTAAGGGTAAATCACTGTGGGGGATAGGGAAGTAGAGGCAGAGACACATGAATTGCAAAGTTGTTATCATCATAATTAATTGTTCGGGCATAGAGTCCTATAGTTATATAATAAAATGAAATAAAGGAAAGGATCCCACAAGTATCTCCCGATTATTCTAGTTTAAGCTAATGGGTAATAGTTTATTAATCCCAAGCACATTGCCCAGACAGATTATAGAATTTAGGTTATAGAAAATGAATGTGTTATTATCTGGCCTCAAAGGCATAATTTTTAAATGAAGGAATTTCTCTTATTTAGATAAGAGTTAGAGAGATGTAGTATGTTTTTGGGACAAGGTGGTTTTTAATTGAAGAGTATTTAGCCAAGGAATGACGTATAATTGGTATTCTCATTTAAGCCGTGTGGACTGACTGTATTGAGGTTGAATATCCATCTGCACTCTTTTTGAAGTAGTGCTTTGGTTGTATCCCCTCCTCTAATGCCCAGCTTGATTTGTTCTATACTGCAAAGCAAGTGGGAGATAGCAGCGTGCACATACACCCTACAAAGCAATTACTTTTGTTCTCTAAAACTATACACTTTCTGGGCCCAAAACCTCACTGATTGAGGGTAGATTTCCCTGCAAGGGCTTAGCCAATCAGGGAGTCGCCCACTCTAACAGAGAGGGAATTACAGCCCAACTATCTAACACCCTTATCTGCAACTGTCGCATGGTAAGACCCGCTCAATTGCACAGTCTGGTTTGGCCAGACATATAGAGCAATCAGCAGCAGTCACCGTGACCACAAACAAACTGCAGGGGTGTACTGACACTTAAATCGGTTCTTATCTATCTCTCCTTTTCACTCCCTCTCTTCTCCGCCCCTTCCCTCTCTTCCCTCCCTCCCTTTCCTCTCTTTCTCTCTCTTCTTTTCTTTTTCCTTCTTTTCTTTCTTTTCTTTCTTTTTTCTCTTTCTCTCTACATTAATAAATCTTCCTGTCAATAGTAAACTATAACGGCCTGAAAAACTAAGAATCCTTGGTGCATAAAAAGGTATTTCACCACAATAACTTAATATTCGCGGTCCACTACATATATCGTGGTACCTCAATAATTAACAGAGAACTCTGTGTATTGGAGTCTCAGGAACTGTACATGTTTTTTGTATGTCTGTCTTGTCATGTCTTGATCTATTTTAATGAACTAATAAAATAAACGTTAAGTTTTAAATTTAAAAGCGTGCCCCCAAAAATAGAGAGTACTTTTTCTTTTCTCTTTTTGCATCATTTCTTACTCTCAGGGGAGCACCTCCACATCATCTATCAATGCATAGTGCATAGTTGATACCATAAAATAGTGGACATTATTACATAAGTACATCATATACATACCCTATACATTTCAAAAGTGGCACTGGTGCACAGGTTCTTTTTCCCAATCTACCTTTCCCCATGTTGTAGACACAAAATATGTGTCATAGGTATATTCTTTGTATTATTTTAAACAGAATGACTTCCCTGACTGCATGTCTCTGCCCACATCACCTTCTTCCTCCTCCCCTAGCTTTACCATAGGGTTACCTGGAGGAACGGGACCTGCAAACCTCCTGGAAAGGGCATCGCATTGAGGTGCTGTTTCCCCAGACAATGCTGCACCTCAAACTTAAATGGCTGTACGGCCAAAAACCAATAGGTCACACAAGCATTCCCCTCTTTGTTTGTATGCCTCCACTGTAAGGGTGCATTGTATGTGACCAACAAACTCACGTCCCAACAAACAATATCTTAAGGGCTCAATGGCCCACTGAAGCACTCCTGCTCTACAGTTGAGTAATTGCACTCTCTTGGCAGTACTTTGAGCTCTCTATCTGGGCTTGATGTTAAGCAGCCAGTTCTTGGTGCCCTGCATGTATCATCTGGACCTGAGCCTGCTGGCCTTGTATCTGAGTCTGCTTACCTGACCTTAACTTTTTTAGTATTTCTTCATTTTTCCCTGCACTTCCCCTATCAGGGCAAATCCACGAGGCTTAATATAATATGCCAAACTTATAAAACAGACCAAGCTGACACCGCCTGCTTTGCTGGCTATTTAAGACACAACAGCAAAAAAATTTTACAGTGGTTTCATGGCCCTTTAAGGATGGCTGCCTTTTTACACATCGCTATCAACCTCAAGTTGCCTTGTTCTTCTACTACAGGCACAAACTGAGGAGGCTTGCACAGGCTAACCAGTACTCGAGACACACTAGAATTGACCATTCCAGGCTCCCAGGCCAGCTGCACAGTGTGTAACCAAGGAAAAAAAAACTTGCCAGTTTTGAATACAGGTACAGTAGTTTTTTATCCAGCGGTTCTTTCACTGTAATGTAAATTCTAGCTGTAGGCCCCATGTTGGGTGCCAAATGTGATGAATGGACCACATACACTGGATCAATGATCAGTAATGATGGTTACAGCATTTGCAGAATACAGGTCACAGCATAGTTCAAGCACTTCTGTAAGCTCCAGTGGTGCCTACCGTAGCCCACAACCCGGCCTATCACTTGGGCAGCAAGTCAATCATCAAGAGCATTTTCCTTCTGCCCTGGAAATACTTATGTCAAGAGAGCACAGGTGCTGATTACACAAGCTTGTTGCCGCTACTGCTCTAAAACCTGGTCTGGATCCTTTACATTACTCTCACGTGGAGAGATGCTGTCCCTGCCACAGTACATATATGTATTAGGCCATTAGTGCATTAGAAATCTACAGGAATTATCAATATTCCTGTTGACTTTTTTACTCGTTTTCTTTCTTTTTTTTATGTGCTTTTAAATTGTGTGATAAATCAAAGAACATTGGAATGGCCACATTGGAATTCATTTTTAAATCAAACTTGCCAACAAGTCTCTGCACTAATAAACCGCTCACAAACAAGCTTTCCTAAACACTTCATCCAGCCCTTCATTGTTGCAGCAGCTCAACAGAAATCAATTATAAAGATCTTCTTTCTGCTGTTTAAAATGTTCCAAATTTGAACAGTTGTTTTAGTACTTAAAAAATGTCCCCTGGGTATTCTGTTAATTAAAGTAGGTGGATGTAAACTACTAGCCAGTAAAACAATTGCTCGCTGCTGTATCTTTTATTAGAATTGCAAGGCTGCTCATACAGGAACATTTGAATCATCATTAAGGTAATAGTCTAGAGGAATGCCAATAAAAATTTGTAAACAAAAGTTATGTAAAACAAAAGAAAGTGTGTTTAATACACTATATAGACACATTGGTACAGTCAATACGGTGCAATTTGAATGAGCATAAAATTACCCCATGCCCTTTCGCCAAATTTTTATTAATAAAGACAATATACATAAATGTACAAATGCATTGTTTCTGACAGGTAATAGAGAAATATATTTAATCTGAATAATAGAGTACATCACTGGACAGAGGGGGTTTATTCTGGTTCACTCGCAAAGGCACAATTACTCTATAATGGACAAAACCATATGCACTGCAGGTGGGGCTGATGCAACGTGCAGAGAGAGTTAGATTTGGGTGTTTTATTGTTTCTGTGCAGGGTAAACACTGGCTGCTTTATTTTTACACTGCAATATAGATATACGTTTGAAGTACAAACCCCACCCAAATCTAACTCTCTCTGCAAATGTTACATCAGCCCCAACTGCTGTGCATATGGTTTTGTCCATTAGAGAGTGATTGTGCCTTTGCGAGTGAACCAGAATAACCTCCAGAGTCTTGCTCATGCAGACTGTTTCAAACTGTAGCATCCAGTACTGCACGCACTATTAATTAGAGATGCACCAGACACTTTTTCATGTTTTGTGTTTTGATTTTGGATATGGATCACCCTTCGTGTTTTCGATTGGATTTACCAAAACAACCCTGTATTTAAAAAAAAAAAAAAAACCAGCTAAAATCACAGATTTTTTTGTTTCTAATACTAAAATAATACTAAATACTAACCTCAAAAACATTAATTCCCACTCATTTCCAGTCTATTCTGAACACCTAACAATATTTTCTTTAGGCCAAAGTTTGCATCGAGGTAGCTGGATGACTATGCTAAAGAGACACAAGTGAGTGGCGCAAACGTGGCCCATTTAGGAGTGTCACTGCAGTGGCAGATAGGATGGCAGTTTTAAATACTAGGCCCCAAAGAGCACATAATGCAAAGAAATGATATGCAGCGACAGGTGGTCCCCATGGCTAGGTTCTCCGAATCATACAACCTCCAGCTTTTATGACTTTTATTCTGAGAAGCAGCAAGAGGAAGGTGCTGTTGAAAAAAGATAATTATTAAAAAGGATGCTGTTGAAAAAAGATGATTGTTAAAAAAGATGATTCTTAGTAAGAGAGGCTTGTAGCAGACTATAGTACAGCACAGACAAGAGTACGATTTGGTCAGAGGTGAATTGAGCAGAACACAGGACAGAACCCCACTACTGCAACAGCACACAGGACAGCAACACTGTATTATTATTTCTATGGTGCACACAGGACAGCACCCCTGTCCCGTTAGTCTTGCTCCAGGACTACTGACTGCATATTCAGTTGATAAGGTTATCTCACACTAGTCTGGATTGTACTCAAGTCTCTCTTCAACCACCCAACTAGTTAGTACTAGGGAAGCCAATCCCAGGGCATTTTTTCAATCCCGGGATTTCCGGGATTGGCTTCCCTAATATAAAAAAAATGCCGCGGCCGCCCTGCATATTTACTTACATTTGTGGGTGTGGCTGGGAGCTGGGTTGCTGGGTGGATGGGCTAATACAGCCGGGTGGGTGGTCTGTTTCTGCCGGGTGAGCGGGCTGATGCTGCCCAGAGCCGATGAGATGGAAAGGTGTGGGTGGATGGCTCAGGCGGGCTGTGCGACCTGCGCAGCATGACCTCGTCATGCTGCACAGTGTTGCACTGCTGGGTATGGGAGAAGATGGGCAGTGTCTGATCAGTTGCTGGGAAGCTGGGCAGCGTCTGAGCGGTTGTGCTGAGCTCAGACGCAACCCGGCGCATGCGCAGTCTAATCCCGAAATCTCGGGATTGAAATGCCTTCCAAATGAGGACCCTGATTAGGAGCTTCAAACAACAAGGAGTACAACAGCAAGCTGGACTGCAACATTTTAATGTTTTATTAGTACATCATCTTCAGGCAATAACATACAAACACTAAAATCTCACCTTAAATCCCCAAACCCAGACACGTGCGGATGGCACCATGGTTCGGAAGCAGAAGCAGGGCACACAGTAGAGACATCATCTGTGTCCGGCCGATTCCATGGCAACCGGGCAACCGGGCCGCTAAACAATTAAAATACAAATTAAAACCAATGATGCGGAAAAATGCATAACAACAACAACATATCAATAATGCAATTCAATGTACAAAAAATATGGACAAAGTTACTACTGCTTCAAACTACTGCATATGTAATAGAAAAACACGAAAGACGAAAACATTTTTAAAGAAAGTCATGGTCTCTCTCTTTTGTGCCTACTTGCCACTTTAAACCTTTCATTTTGGGAAACTGAGAAGTACTGACTCAGCCATCAGCTATGCCTGCATGAATATTTTCAAAAGTTGCCTAAAAACAACTTGGACAGAACTGTGCCTCTGCAGTTATGCAGATTGCAGCGCAGGACTACTTTTGACCCGCCCTCTACTAATATGTCCATTAAGACATCTTCACGTATGCTGGAAGTTCAGAATAAAGTTGCTGCTAATTTGCCTACTTGCAGAGTGTTTAATAATTTGCCTAATAAAGAGTCTCTTCAGTTTCTGCATTAGCTTCTTATATTGACATTTTGATACACCTGCTTACAAGGGCAGGGTGATTGTTATTCAGGATGTATCTGAAACAGTAATGAAATTTTACTGGTTTTTGGATGGTGATCCTACTGATCATTTTAAAAAAATGGTTGACTCACTTTGGCAGTGGATGAGGTTTACATTGATCAGCAATTAGCAGATGCCCTTGTCCGCTAATTTATTATTTACCTAAAGTTTATAAGAGCCTGTTCCATCCCCCCAGATCGCCAATGATTGCCGCCCGTGGCTCTTTCTTCCAAAATTGTGCAGTCTACAGTACATTGACACTCTGTTACAGCCATATATTGTTGATTATTAATTTCATCTTATTGACACCACAGCCTTTTTGCATAAGTTGTCTGCCATACAGAATATTCCCTTTCACTGCTGGTTGTGCAGAATTGAAGTACATCAGCAGTTTGTACACTGTGATCCCTAACGATGCAGGTATTGGAGCAGTATATGATCTTATCACTAAACACCCTGCTTATATAGGTCCCATTGCTAACCTGGTCTGTGATCTTCTGCGTATGATAAAGTATTTACATCCTATTGCTGCCTATTTGATCTGAAGTTTTATTTACAGGTATCTGGCTGTGCGATGGGGTCCAATGGGGCTCCATCCTAGGCCATTTCCTATATGATGCATGTTGAGCAGGGGATCTTCTTTCATAATCCTCTGGCAGTTGACAAGGTCACATTTTTTTCTGGTACATCAATTACATTTTCCTGCTAAATGATCTGGATGTTGCCATAACATTGCGAGATGGCAGCTTCCATACCACTCTTCTTCAGAATACCACTGACAGAAACACTATACTGCATTTTGTAAGCTTTCACCCTAAATCTCTTAGGGATGGTCTCCCGTATTCCCAGCTTTTGAGGGCTCACAGAATTTTCAGTACTGAGTGTAAAGCCATCAAACAGTTTGATACTATGGCCCTTAAATTTAGGTATAGAGGCTATGATGTTGGTCTTTTGGAAGCAGCCAGATGTAAAGCATTATCCATCCCTAGGAATAATTTGTTGGTGAAAAAGAATGTAATTCCTTGCTCTAATAAACCGCCATGGGTTAAACACTGCTAGTATAGGGATACATAAGGTTTGTAGAGATTTATAGCCCATTATCCAAACAGACCCAAATTTGCAGCTTAATACTACCAGGATTATGCCATATACTAGGGGCCGGAACATCCGAGACTGGGTGATGAAGGCTGAAATCTCTCACAATTCCTCTGCTAGTGGCAGTGAGAATTTTCTCTCCTGTAATTAAGGCTGCTTCTGTCTTACCTCCCGGTCTTTGGTAATTGGAGATAGCTTTTTTTCACCTGCCCAATGGCAAACTATTCTTCATCACACATTGTGTTTCTTGTGTACATGATCACCTGTCCATGTGGCCTTAGCTATGTTGGAAAAACTGACTGTACATTGAGATTTGATTAGCACAACTATTGCCACCGGACAGAGTGATCAGCCGGTCTTACAACATTTCTTGGAGGCTGGACACAATTTAGCGATATTACGCTATATGATTATATATCACATTCAAGCAAATATTTGTGGTGGGGACCGTTCACTTACACTCTTAAAGTGTGAATCATGGTGGATATACTGAATGCTGTATCAAAAAAACTCTTGAGCGTCTGTTATTGTACGCAGCATGGGAGGTTAGAAAGTCTGTGCAGAAACAGATTTGTTGATTTTAGTGTTTAAAATGTCCAATGACTATTTTTGTATGGTTTTTGGATTGGGCCATTTATTAAAGTTGTAATGCTCATAACGTCAGAGATTTTCGAATGTTCTTTTTTGGGACTTTTATATAAATTATGATAAAAAGAACCAGAAGAAAGCTACTTTTTTCCTTGTAGGAGAGTTCTGAAGCTGGCATACAGTAGCTGTATTAGGTACGCAATACTGGGTCTCTTCACCATTGTTTTGTATGTGATTTGCAAAAGGAAAAAAACAAACAAAAGACCATTTTAATAATATTTTAATTTGCGGTAATAATAAACATTTACTAACATATTTTTCCGACACCCGGATTTTAACTGGAGCAACACAATGTCCTTGTATAAAAATGTTAGCAGATTCTTACAAGACAAAGGGTATGAAATACTATATACAGGCAAACAATAAAAAAGCAAAGTAAAAACAAAAATAAAACAAAATCTAAAAACAAAACTATAACAACGAGGACTAAAAGGAAAAGGATAACAATGAAGGAATGTGGATAGCTGATGCATAAAGTGCAAACAGAATGAAACATGCTCCATCTTAAACAAAATCTCTAAAATGCTTTGAATCGATAGTTGACTGTTATTATACTATAAAAAAACTCATCACTAAGACAATTTTATATCTCATGAAGATTAAGTATTATCCGCCACATTATGGTTTGCTTGGGTGCCTATGTGACAGAACCGTACAAGATTTAGTACAAAAAGTGGATGTGCTGTGTAGATGCATTATTTTACCCTTTAGTGATGTCACACAGCTATTTCTGCATGATTATGCCTATTTGTACAGGAAAGAGAGAGACTTTTAAAGAACCATGTAACTCCAGATAGTAGGAGCTAAGGGCCTGATTCTGGTTTACTCTCAAAAGCAAAGAGTTAGATTTGGGTGTTATTTTGTTTCTATCCAGGCTAAATACTGCTGCTTTATCTTTACACTGCAATATAGATACAGGTTAAGTATGCCTTATCCAAAATGCTTGGGACCACAAGGCATTACGGCTAAGGGAATTTTACGGTCTTTTTAATTGTTTTTTTTAACATACTTACCTGGTCCCCCCGATGGTCTCCCGATGGTCCCATGGCTTCCTCCGGCATCCCCCGGCATCCGCAGCGGCCTTCAGGAACTTCTTCAGTGGTCCCAGGGGTGCATTACATGAGTTTGCAGGCACGCCGGTGACATCACCGGCGTGTCCGCGTAGTCACACAATGCACTTCTGGGACTGATGAAGAATATCCTGAAGGACATCGGGGGGACTAGGTAAGTATAAAAAAGGGACGGGGGGGGGGAGATTGGAAATGTTCTAAAAACCACGGTTTTTGGAATATTTTAGATTAGAGCTCTCGCGAGACTCTACCAGTATCAGTTTGAAGTACAAACCCCACCCAAATCTAACTCTCTGTGCACATGTTACATCTGCCCCACCAGCAGTGCACATGGTTTTGTCCATTAGAGAGAAAATTTGCTTTTGCGAGTGAACTAGAATCAGGCCCTAAGTGTATTCGGGGTTCCTTACTAAATTTGAGTTGCATTATCTATATGCTGTACCTGGTGCCAAGTCACAAAAGAGACATACTGTTTTGCAGGACAAAATACTTAAATTAGTTTTAATTAACAAGTGAAAATGTTACTGTTTTCAGTGTAGCAGCTTTTGCCAAATATCTTGATTGTTATGCTACACTTTAGCAAAGGATGTTGGCCCACATAATACATCTGCTGAGACCCTTTATTGCCCTACCCTGTATGGAAAATTCGGTACTTGTTTCCTAGCACAGTGCCCACGATTTTAATCTTATGCCATTGTTTTGATCACATCGATCGCATTGCATCGCATGCGATGTGATCAAAACGAGGATTTAATTGTACATGCACCCTGATAGGTGATTACTATGTTATATGCACCCCCATTGTTAACACCACCGCTACTATGAACGCCAACCCAAAGCGAGCCCACGAGGGGCGGCTGTATGCGTCCTCCGACCTTTTCATACCCCCACTATCCACGTCGGCGTGGAGTTGACTCTATATAGAGCCCGAAGTGTAGCGAGCCCCACAAGTGGACGCTGATAACTTTACATGTATTCCGCGTCCCCTCGCTGGGCTCACTGCGCTCGACACGCTTCGGGCTTGGTGGCTCGCTGCGCTCGCCACACTATATAAAATCGACTCCACGCCGGCGTGAATAGTGGGGGTTTGAAAAGGTCGGAGGACACGTACTGCCACCCCTCGCGGGCTCGCTGCGCTCGCCACGCTTCGGGTTGTCATTGATAGTGGGGGTGGAGTTAACAATGGGGGTGCATTTAACATACTGCAGGGGTACCTGGCTCACTTTTTCCTTCTCCTACAACTCCTGTCTGTAGGAAGAGATGTCACAACATCTCTTCTCTCCACACTCCCACAAGGATCTGCAGTGTGCATAATAGTAAGGAGCTATGGCCCTTATTCTGGTTCACTCGCAAATGCAAATTCCTTCTCAAATGGACAAAACCATGTGCACTGCAGGGGGCAAATGTAACATGTGCAGAGAGATTTAGATTTTGGTGAGTTATTTTGGAAAATACTGACTGCTTTATTTTTATACTGCACTATAGATCTCACTGAAGTAAAACCCCACCCACATTTTATTTTCTCTGCACAAGTTACATCTGCCCCACCTGCAGTGCACATGGTTTTGTCCATTTGAGCCTTTGCAAGTGAACCAGAAAAAACCTCAGAAGAAGGGGAATTACTACTGTGTGACATAATTTGTAAGGGGCACTATTACTGTGTGGCATAATGTATAAGGAGCACTACTCCTGTTTGGGTTTAATGTGTATGGGGACTACTTCTGTGTAGCATAAAGTTTATCAGGGGTAATACTATGTAGCATCATGTGAATAAGGGGCTCTGTGTGGTTAATGTGTATAAGAGGTACTACTGTGTGGTGTAACATGAATAAGGTAAACTACTGTGGCACAATTTGAATGGGCGGGGTACTATTGATTCTCCATGCCACTTTCCCATGAGACAAAGTCCCTTCAATGCACACTGTCACTATTTAAAATATGCAATATGGCACCAAAATCCTCTTTCTGGCACAGTGGGGCTGATGTATTAAGCCTGGGGTAGCCAACCCTAGTCCTCGAGAGCTACCAACAGTGCATGTTTTCCAGGTCTCCTCACAGAATAACAAGTGAGCTAATTAGCTCCACCTGTGGATCTTTTAAAATGTGTCTGTGATGAGTGCATGTGAATGAGTGCAGCTGTGCAGCAGCTAGGTTGTCTGGAAAATGTGAACTGTTGGTAGCTCTCGAGGGCTAGGGTTGGCTGCCACTGTATTAAGCCTTAACTAGAGATAAATGCAAGGGTGATAAAGAGAGATAAACATCCAGCCAATCACATCCCAACTGCTATGTTACAGGCTGTGTTTGAAAAAGTCAGTAAGGAGCTGATTGGCTAGACATTTATCTATCTTTATCACCCTTGCATTTATTTCTTGTTAAGGCTTAATACATCTGCCCCAGTATTACAAAAATATCTACAGTATTTATTTATTTTATTTATAACCAGCTATTTATATAGCACA
Organism: Crinia signifera; assembly: GCF_055691185.1. NCBI lineage: Eukaryota > Metazoa > Chordata > Amphibia > Anura > Myobatrachidae > Crinia > Crinia signifera. The sequence goes on from NC_139217.1 coordinate 403,581,808, forward strand.
CAAATATTCTGCAGCGCTTTACAGAGAATATTTAAACATTCCCATCAGGCCCTGCCTTAGTGGAGTCTACAATCTATATTCCCTACCACATATACATACACACACAGTCATTCTAGGGTTCATTTTTGTTGGGAGCCAATGAACCTACCAGTATATTTTTGTATTGTGGGAGGAAGCCAGAGCACCTGGAGGAAACCCATGCAAGCACAGGGAGAATATACAAACTCCACACATGGCCACGGTGGAAATCGAACCCATTAACTCAGTGGTATGCAATATTTGGTCAATTCAATGTATACTTAATTCAATGTATCCTGTCTATCACAATCTATCTATCTATCTATCTATCTATCTATCTATCTATCTGTCTGTCTGTCTGTCTGTCTGTCTGTCTGTCTGTCTGTCTGTCTGTCTGTCTGTCTATCTATCTATCTATATCTACATTATATCAGTGTGAATCATCTTCCATCATTATGCATGTATTATATATGTTATATTCAGTAGTGAATGTACTAAACATTAACAGGACAAGCTGAAATCTCATTACTGTATTAAATGGGCCGTGGCAAGCAACACAAACACAATTATGGGGTTCTTTAATAGCTGACATAAACATTTATTTGTCAAAATTGGGCACATATTTTGGGGTCATACACCACAGACTAAGGCCCATGGACATAAATAAAATGGTTTAATGCAAGTGAGATGTAAGAACAACTTGTGGTCAATAACTCTTTTAAAGGGAATACATTTTTAATGTGCCCTTTAGCTTAGAAAACAAAGTGTTTTATCAAATAGACTGTAATTAATAAAAACACTGTGAAAATCCAGAAACCAATCCAGCTATCTCTACTATAAGATTAGTCATCCATGGCAGTGAGTACGAAGGTTATTTGGCCTGATTCATGTTTGGAAAAAAAAGAATACACAAAAGCAAATAAGTGCAGGAACAAACCATATTGCCCTGCAAGGGGAGGAAATAAATTCATATTTTTCTCTGCAGGGTAAATATTAACTGCTTTTGCATGAAGCCCACAAATGTTAGACAGCTTTATTTTTACACTGCAATTTAGATTTCAGTTTCAACACACCACATCCAAATCTAAACCTGCTCGTGTTATATCTGCCCCACCTGCGGTTTCTGCGGTTCCCAGTTTCTTTGCTTTTTTGCTATACCCACAAAAATGAATCAGGCCCATTGTGCCAACATGCCCTATCCTTACTGCACTGAGATTTGTATAATAGCGTTTATTCAGATCTGTTCAGAGCCCAGCGATTTCACAAGGTGGCCGATTATTGAATACATGCACATGCATTCGGGTAGTATTGCACAAGCATGAGGACATTCAGCAAAAAATACAGGGTCTTTTCTGATAGCAAGCCCTTTGTAAGTTGATTGACAGGAAGCAAGCATTTGTGGGTGGTAACTTGCCGTTTTCTGGGAGTGGCAGGAAAAATGCAGGTGTGCTCAGCCATTTTCGGGGAGGGTGTGGTCCCGCTCTGGTCCCGATCACCATGATACTATAGCACAGGCTGAGTAGGTTCTATCTTTGCTACCTTCACGCCGCAGTGACCAGCCTTGGCACTTGATCACCGAGAATGTGAAGCATGTGAATGTGAAGCGTGTGAGACACTTGCGCACCCCACTGCTATAAATGGAGTGTGCGAGCACCTCAAACTCTAGTTCAGACTGTGTATACTATACTACTGCATTAAAATATGACGGAGAGTGGATGAGAAGGAGAGGCAGTGGGTGATGGGGACAGGGAGAGGATAAAAGGGAGAGGCAGAGGAAGACCGGGAGAGGGTGTATCCAGGCTGCCATCAGAAATTGTGGGGCCCGGGCCTGCCAAAATAGTCAGGGCCCCCCTTTCCCATCTCAAATATACAGCATGCACTGACCGCATTGCTCAACCTCTACATTACAAGGGAAATGGAAACTTTGTTTACAAGAAATTATACTTAGACTACAGTCCTGGTTCACCCTGATGAGAAAGAGAAAGAGAGAGATGAGTAGAGGGAGGCAGAGTGAGAGGAAGAGGGAAAGAGAAGGGAGATTTAATGGTGAGTTATAGGGTGACATTTAATAGGATGCTCTAGTTGAATTTGCGCGATATTTAGGCAACAAAACGGCGTCTTTGCACATTTTGGTGAAACTGCTTACTTAATAGGGTGCGCTGAGTTTTGTGCGATAACTCACACTTTTTCACTTGCCGGTTTAAATCGCATTTTTATTGCATCCAGAGGTGTTCGCATAGAAAAGTATACAAAGCGCTTATTTAATGGAATGCGCTAACGGAATTTGCATTTCAAAAGTGTCTAAAAATCACCAATGATGCAGACCAGGTCCTGATGGGCGAATTGACCCAAAAGCAACATAATTTGGTAGGCATTTGACCAATACCAGCAGGTGTGGAACTACATGACCCACAATAGCGATCTATGACCATGACATTTACATAAGTTAACCTTGCTGGGATATGTAGTTCCACACCAGCACTATTTTTATGCAAACATTACAAGAGAGCATTACCATTATAAAACATTGCAATGGATGATGTACATGAAAATGTGTGAACACTTACCAGCTTGGGGTGGCGTTGCTGGCCTATCTGTGTCCACCACATAGAGCCCAGGAAAGACCTCTGGTAGGATAATGCGTTTGAGTTTCTTTTCATATGACGTATATGTCACGGGTTGGGTGGTGCCTCCTCCAGTGAGGCTGGCTTCTTTTATTTCGGTGGCCATCTTGGCTTTGAGTAGCCTTTTGATGTCATTAAAGTGCTTCTTGACATTTCTTACACTTCTTTTGTGGCTGCTAACTGCATTGACTGCGCCAGTGATAGACTCCCACATGGCCCTCTTCCGCTGCTCAGTGGTCCTGTTGTTATGCTTCCCCAGCAACCTGTCAAATACGGGCACTATGGCGCCGACAAGGGCCGCATTTTCTTCGTAAGAGAAACGCACCTTACGGCCACTTTGGGTGTGGCACTTTCTGGCTCCTCCTCCTCTATGGCCATGTCCCCCTCCTCCTCCAGGACAGCATCACCATCCTCCTCCTCACCTCCATCTTCCTCCACCTCAGGCCAGTCGACCTCAGAGATGTGGATGTCCTGCAGCTCCTCCTCGGACTGTGTGCTGAACAGGTCCTCCTGTGTGAGGGGAAGAGATGGGATGGCAAAAGGGTCCTCCACCTCCTCCTGCTATGCCTGCTCCTCCGGGGTCCGGCCTGGCCCAGGCCTTGATGTGGCTATGCTGGCTGCCAAAGTGCTGCCTCTCCCACACTGCTGGGCATTGGTGTGCCTCTGCTGGCTCTCCCCCTGGCTCCTCTGCTAGTGCTGGCTGTGACTGGCCATCTGCTGCCTCTGCCACCTGTGCTCCCTGATATTGCTCCTCTCCATGCTCCTTACTACCTTTCAAAGGTCAAAATGGTGCCTGTGCCCCTTTATATAGGGGGTGTGTAGGGGACTTAGGTGGGCCAATAGGTTAGGGCAGTGGTTCCCAAACTGTGTGCCGCGGCTCCCTGGGGTGCCTCGGGACACCTGCAGGGGTGCCGCGGGTTGGTGGTCCAGGACCAACTCAAATTATTAATGGTTAATTATTTATGAGCAAAACCAGTGCTGGTGGCTGCCAATCATAGAATGTGTACAAACAGAAGCAAATCCTGCCCTTTACCACATAACTGACCCTAAGAATCGCATATAAACCCAATCTACTTAATTTTTTGGGGACCTAGGGGTGCCGTGAAAAAAATTCTGATTCTCTAGGGTGCCGTGAATCAAAAAAGATTGGGAATCCCTGGGTTAGGGGGTTATTTGGCATGCGGAGGCAGTGTTGTAATTTGCATTCTGGTTGGTCAGAAAATCGCACATGAACTGCGTCGGAAATCGCACATTACTGTGTCATAAATTCGCACCACATCGCATCTTTTTTGGCCACATTAGCGCATCCCATTAAATAATCGGTTTTGGAGGAAAAAATGTGATTTGAAAAAGTGCGATACGGTGTGATAAGGTGCGATTTTGAAATGTTACTAAAACTCGCATCCTATTAAATGTCACCCATAATGTTCTATACATAACACTGTAGGCAGCCAGGAGGTTGTATGAAGATGTTATGTTTTTTTGTTTTTTTTAAGTTGCCATTAAAATTGGATTTTAGTCAAATCCCCTATTTACTTAACTTTGTTCTCATTTGTATTATTGTTTGATTCAGCTCTGAAGTGTTTATGGAAATATTTACTTACAAATAGTAAAATAATTTATGTGATTAATTTTAAAATATCGAAAATAGTTACATATGGTTTCACTCATTATTTATTTCTTCGGTGAAAGAGTTTAATGGGAAAAGGAAAAATGTATTTTGTGCTGTTGTTATTTAATGTATGGTTGACAATGTCTTTTTTTGTTTATTAATAAAATTTTTAAGCTTGATTCCAAATGTTTTGTGAATAAATAGCAATGCCTCTAAATTATAAATAACTAACAAAGACTAACATCTGACATCAAATAACTACCATCTGTAACAGAAATGCAAAACTTACAGTCTATGAGTTTAATTGTTAGATATTCCTCTTCTCTTAGGCCCGCATTCTGGTTGACCCGCAAAGCTTTACGGGTCATCTAAATGCCGCCCGCACAAACGTCCTCCCCCCTCAAATGCTGATTTTCCCGCACATATGCAAATAGATGTTCAGCATAAACATCGATACACAGCCTTACATGCGGGGGCAAAATCATTCGATGGTTGCCAACCATTGAATGTTTTTGCAAGTGCTCGCAGATCTAAGACACCTCTCTGGTGTCTTAGATCTGCAGGTCCTTGTATGGGAAGTGATCGGGCAGCTGACTTTAGCTTACATCAGCTGCCCGCCCCCCACACCTGTGTCATCAGATCATCAGCATGGGACTGCCCAACGTTTTCATGGGGACTCCCGTGAAACGCTGGGCATTCCCATGGGCACTACCCCATGTCGCAGGCCCACCCCCCACCTGGAGTCAATCCACTTCAGAGGTCCTGACTCTGTGTTTTGTATGGAGATGGTGTAATTACTACAGGAACGTGTTCCATTTTAAATTAGGTATAAAGGTAAGTTAAAATCTTCTAGTATAAAATATGTGTCTGTCTTGGGGGAGAGGGATGGTAGGCATGACTGATCCTGTGAGTGAAGAACTAGTTGTCATTAGACTCTTCTATTAATAGTGTTTGTGTTGGGGTCGGTCATCTAGATTGTGGCATCGGGAGCCAGCCACAGCAGCCTGCCAGGCAGTGTTAATGAGTCTGGGGGAGTAGCTGAGAGGAGAGGGGTGGAGAAAGGAGAGAGTGGCCTTTCTTTCCCTCTGGGCCTTCACATACCATGCCACTGTCACTCAGTTGAGTAAGTGTTACTGAGGAGGAGCTGAGAGGAGTGTCTGAGTGTGTGTCGGGGGAGGGGTGGTGTGTGTGTGTTTGTGTGTGGAGAGGAGGTGATACGGGAGAGTGCAGACCCTCATCCACCCCCTGCCAGGCAGTGGCTGGGGAACTGGCAGTGTGCATCGCAGCAGCATATAATGAGTAAATATTATTATGGCAGAAAACTCTTTAACATGTTTGGACACATTGAATCACATGATTATGCATTATTTTTCAATGACTGTATACTTTCTAGCATAATCACACACTTGAACTACTTTGTAAACAAATACAACAGCATCACTGACAGAGAGGCTACCCAGTGACAGCACTAGTAGGCAGCACTTCTCACTGACTGCAGCACAGCACTGGCACACTCACAGCAGCATAGCACTGGCTCACTGACAGCAGCACTTCTCTGCCTCACTGACAGCAGCACAGCACTGACACTCTGAATGCAGTACAGCACTGGCTCACTGACTGCAGCACTTCTCTGCCTCACTGACTGCAGCACTTCTCTGCCTCACTGACTGCAGTACTTATCTGCCTCACTGACCGCAGCACTTCTCTGCCTCACTGACCGCAGCACTTCTCTGCCTCACTGACCACAGCACTTCTCTGTTTCAATGCAAAATTAACTTGCAGTGAATAATATTGAGATTATAATTATTACTATAGGAACAAAAACAGGCGACATTTACATGACAATAGCAGTTTTACGTATTTAAAAAAATTCAGACTCAAAACAAAAACATGTGAGGGTGGTTTTGCCAAGACATTTCTAAACTATAAGTAATTTATGGACTAATGGAAGAACTACAGTAGTAAAATCCAATGGGTGTGATAAATCTGCTACTATACTGCTGAGAGTGTCAGAAGAGGAAATAAGGACAGGCAGAGGTACAGAGAAAAGGGGCGGCAGCTAGTGACCTGGGGAATGATGGGTCTGTTACACTATTATCAATATTAAAGTATATTTAATTTAAACATGCTGTATACCCTGCTACCGAAACAATATATTTTTGTATTTCTACACATAATTCAAAAGGATACCATATCAATGATCAAGCATATTTAAAACATCTATCTAAAGTATCTGTCTATCTATCTATCTATCTATCTATCTATCTATCTATCTATCTATCTATCTATCTATCCATCTATCTATCCATCTACTCAAACTTAACGCATTCACATTGACATGGACAGATTTAGGAATAGCAATAAATTCCATAATTCTTGAGTCCAATTTTTTCACCAGAAGTCTGTCATTTCCCTTTAATAGGAGATATAATTTAATTTCCCCCCATTGGCAGAAGATGTATGTAACACATTTAGCATGGAACAAGGACCGTGATGGATTTTAAGGGCCAACAATTGTCGAACATTTGTACATTTATCAGTTCTTTCAATTGATGAATAGTTTTCTTTTTATAGAAATGTGATTTATTCATACAATTTCTTTAGAATTTATTTTACTTAGTCATGAAATGCATCATATAGGAAAAGCTTTATATCTGACAGTTGTCATTGCATTATAAACGTAGCTGTTTTTCTGATGGAAGTTAAATTTGGTTATATTGGGTGCCCCGGCTGCCTTGCCTTGTGCTTGTGTTAAGGAAATATAACGCTTAAATTTAATGTGGTGAAATATTACAAGGAAATAGGAAGACTTCTCGTAACACATATTTACATTGCTTTAAAAAAATCTATCTAAATGTGAATATATTCAGACATAGTAAGAGATGGTTTAATAAAAACTTCTTGCATGAACAGCTCCTTTAAAGATGCATTATTAAAGTAGTTTATGACATAGTTAAATTCACAAAAGAGACATTTTCTTCAATACGTCAAACACACCAAAATTTAATGACAGATTTAACAAGGTCATAAAACTAAAAATTAAAATACAAGGCTAGAAAATTGTCCTTAACTTAAAGAGCAACAGCATTTTGTGTGCAATGCTGTACTTGAAACAAACTCAGTGGCGTGACTATAAAATTGTCTCCCCCCAGCCACAACATTTTCTTATTTTTTTGAGAAGGGGGGGAGAGGGCGCCGTTGGTCATGTACAGTGTGCCTCTCCAAGGGATGTACTGCCCTGGCTCAGGCTGACAGGATGATGCCTGCCGGGGTCCCTCGCCTGAATCCCCTCCCATCTGTACACAAGCTTTGGGCTGCAACAACAGAGCACCGGCATGGGCAGAGCTCCTGTGCCCCTGTGGCATATGCTTCCCCCCCGCCACTGCTAGGGCTGCGGAGCCCTAGTTACACCACTGAATAAGCTATATATACAATGAAAAATAATAATATATTCAGTTTCAGTCCGATTTTCCCTATAGGCTCATATGGTCAACAGTGAAAATCTCAACAGTGACAAAGGGTTGATACTGGCAAAAGATCGATGTGGTAATAGTCAACACTTGAAAAGGCCAATAGGCATTTTTTTTTAAAGAAAATATGATTTTTAAAACATTTTCAGTAATGTGCGCTAAGCACAGCGGTAGCATAGCAAGGCACCTTGCCCTTAGCTTGGCGAGCAAAGCAAACATCAAATTTGGGGTCTGTGTGATGAAATCTAAAAATTTACACAAAAAACATTAAACACTCATGTCCACCTTTTCAGGTGTTGACCACTATCATGTCAACCTTTTGCTTGTGTCATGTTGATCTTATACATGTCAACCCTTTTATGTAGACATATTGACTGTCAACCTAGACATTGTCGACCCTCTATACCATAACCATAAAATCGGACTCTTTATACCTTAATCATAAAATCTGAGTCTTAAGAGAGACAGCTGTCTTCACTGTGACTGGCAACCATCGAATGATGTGGAAAGTGCACACATATCTAAGGTTGCTCAGAGCAACCTTAGATGTGCGTGTGCGCTCTGAGGGAAGTGGGCGGGCAGCTGACATCCAGTGATGTCAGCTGCCTGCCTCCTGCACCCACTTCATTGGCCTATTAGCATGAGAACGCCCAGCATTCTCATGTGAACGCCCATGAAATGCTGAGCGTTCCCATATGCTAATGGGCCGCCCTCCCGCCCACTGGCCTCAAGGATGGGTGCAGACACCCAGCGAACAGTTTGTTCGCTGTGGCTGCATGCACCCAGTGCATGCACATGTACAGAAATGCACATGCACAAAGAGAAAACATTGGCTCTGTGCGAATGCACGCGATTGTGCGAATGGACCTAAATAGGGTCCATAATCTCTATAAAAGAGCCGCAGAAAATATGTGCACTAGATAAATAAATAAGCATTTTTAGAGGATATTTTGAAGATTGCTCACAGCAACCGTTGCACTCAAAGGGTCAATACAGTGTTCCAATAGTATCAAGGCGTTTTTCTTAAAACTGTTTTCAACGACTGACATACAAAAAATACTTTGACTGCATTTCTTGATTTCGTGAGAATTTTTTAAAGAATTCTGTAATTGCGGGAAATGTGCTGCAGGTGCCCTATAGCTGGTTACAGCTGGTGTCACATCCAGTTTTAGACATTATGAAAGACTGGGCCAGAGAAACAACACTGGGCAGTTAGAAAGGCCCCAGACATGAGGCTGACATTGGAAAGTGCGGATAGACAGACATTATACAAACAAATGCTATACAGATCTCTTGTCCTACAAACTTCTCAGCAGTTAGCAGACACTAAGTAATGCTAATTATTCTAAGTGGCTAATAGAGTACTCAGCTGGTAGTCATTGAATATTTTTATTTTTACTACTGAGTGTAGATAATTGTAGGGTTTCTCTTGCACTTTGTTTTCTTTTTCCCCACAAGTATATTTAGGGAAGATGTCATTTTTCAGAACTTTCTTATAGCCTTCTAATGTATTTCTGAATTGAATGCGCTTCATTTACATACAGTATTTCTTGTCTGTATTATTAATGTATTTGCCGCCAGTGCAGAAAAGCCTAAAGGTCGACCAAATGGGAGCCCTCTGCTAAGACCTCCAATGATTTGCTGTAATTAGCAGTAGCTTGGCACATCCACAGATCCTGGAGCTCTGCCCGTTACATTTATCACCACAAAACAAGGCAGACATGACACATCAGCTGCAATTGAAAATACAACAGTTACTGATCTGTCCTGCTACGCAAAGACCATAGAAGATAAATTACGGTCCCGGCGCTTGTACACTGCAGATGACAGACACCAGGAGCGGCGCATGTGCATTGGCCTCAGTACTAGGCATGTGCATACCACAGATTCTATGGGCTGCTCCAGAGTGACTGCTAGGTCGGACTTCCAATAGGTCTCACAGTTGGGGGTAAAATCCTCCACTGCTGCTTGACATCATTGTTCTCCTGCTGGTTAGCTTACAAACCGTCATCAATACTTTGTTCCTTCTATGACTACTTACTATGTGGCAATGCTCACTTACCACAAATGCCGCTAAAATGTGGCAGGGCTTAAAGTGATCCTGGAGAGGTGGTGGAGCTCCCTTGGCCACCTAATTCCTTCCGTTTCACTCCCCGATTAGGCAGATCAGGGCCAAGATTAGAGTTTTTGGAAACCCCCTGCAAATTACTAGAATTACTGTGCAGGGCCAAGGTGGTAGTTGAACTAGTATGTGTAGCAGTCCAGTACCCATATTATGAGGAAATTACTGCCTTTTTACTGTACAGTATACAGATTGAGCCACTCTCATTAGAGTGGCTACTGGTGCAACTACTGTCGCCTGCCACCCTGCGCTGTCCACCAGAATGGGGTGCACGCACGTCGAGCCCATTCTGACCAATCGCGCCCATTACCTGTCCCCGTCCGTCGGATCGCCATCCGCCAGAAACCTGCGGATGGCAGTCTGGCGCAAACAATGTGTGTGGTCCCATCTATATCTGCTTATAATATAAATATTATCCGGATTGTACACAAACTGCTACCACTTACAACATCTAAGGCAGGCATGCCCAAAGTCAGGCCCGGGGGCCAATTGCGGCCCATGCTGTCATTTCAAGTGGCCCGCGGCCTCCAGCTGGAAGCGGGCAGAGCATCAGATGTGGGAAGCACAGCACAGGACACTAAAGGTGGGGCCCCGGCGAGCGCGCCTTGACCTTGCTGTCTGTTGCAGTGAGGAGGTGCCAGCCGCCACAGTCAGATGTGATTGCTGCTGCAATCATATATCACCCTACTCCACAATCACAGTGACAGCAGTGTTTGTGGAGGGGGGCAGCAAGGGGGAAGCTTGCTCCCGTAACATGCAGAGTGGAGGAGGCAGGGGCGAATTTAGGGGTCAGGCCGCCCTTAGGCACAACATTTTTGGCCGCCCCTGTATACATCGGATATACATACACACACAAATATATTATATATAGACAGTAATATATATATATATATATAAATATATATAGATAGATAGATATCTATACATATATATGTATACCCAGAGCCTGCCAAAAATGATAATAGATTGAAGAGCTGACTGCCTTACTCATTTTGAAGTAGCAGTCAGCCCAGCAGCTATGTCTTCAGTCTTCTGAGTCCTCAGTCTGCCTCTCCAGTCTCCACAGCAGACAGCACAAAGTGCCTGGATCATCCCGCCTCCTTGAACAGCCTGCGTGCACAGCCAGTGACTGAGGCGCAGGCTGCTTACACAATAGGACAGCTGAGCTGAGCTGTCGCAATTCTGCCCTTTAGCTTGGGTGCCGACGGCTCAGCTGTCAATCACGGCAGCACGGGGAGGAAACAGAGAGCGGAGCACTGCAGATCGGATTCTTAAGAGAGATCCGATCTGTGCTAGAGCAGAAGCCGCGGACCTTCTCTGAGGACAGCCGGCAGCTCACAGCTCTCTGCCCGGCTGTCGGAGTGCCTGGCTGGTGGCGGCTGGCTGGTCACAGCCTGCTGCCCATGATAGGTGCCGCCCCTAGGCCCATGCCTCACGGACCTAGCGATAAATCAGGCACTGGGAGGAGGGCAGCAGTGGGAGCCCAAGCATCTCCTGTCCTTGCAGTGCCTGCTTTGCCTCTCTGTCCTCTGGCTCACACAAGGGGCTGGGAAACATACAGAGAAGGGAGGGGGCAGATTGGGGGACATACAGTGAAGGAGGGTCAGGCTAGGGGACATAGAGTGAATGGAGGCAGTGATGGCCATTCAGAGAAGGGGGAGCAGGGGCAGGCTGGGGGACATATAGTGAATGGGGCAGAGTTGGGTACATAGTGAATGGGAGTCATACAGTGAAGGAGGGTCAGGCTTGGGGACATACAATGAATGGAGGCACTGATGGACATTAAGAGAAGGGGGGCAGGCTGTGGGACAGAGTGAATGGGTGCAGAGTGGGGAACATACAGTGAATGGGAGACATACAATGAAGGAGGGCAGGCTGGGGGACATACAGTGAATGGGGGCAAGCTGGGGGAAATACAGTGAAGGGGCAGGCTGGGGGACATAGAGTGAATGGGGGCAGAGTGGGGGACCATTCTGATGTGATTAATGATTCAAAGAATGTCAGGCTGAATGGTCGGCCCCCCACATTTTCATCTCACCAAATCTGGCCCTCGTCGCAAAAATTTTGGACACCCCTGATCTAAGGTGAGCTAGTCCTGTGATGATTATATACATATGATTATACTTTATGTATGAAAAGTTATTGAGGACAGCAGATTAAATTGATCAAGGTTCACGCCAAATTTTAGTGCACGTGTAGAGGTACTCATTGAGAAGGACTGGCTGCCTCTCTGATGACTGCTCACAGAGCGAGACTACAACCGTGATGTATCTATCACAAAATGACATTGTTTGATATGCAATTATAGAATAGTTATTGGTTGCACTCTTGCCATATGTTGCAGATATATTTGTATACGATATACTGTCACCTGAAAAGCTGTACATTATTTTTCAATTGTGCCCCAAGATATACAATACTATTATAATTAAAAATAAAAATTGGACTGTCGCAACCAAGGGAACGCCCAGCATTTCATGGGCGTTCCCATGTAAATGCTGGGTGTTCCCATGGAAATCGGCCTGTGATGTCGGTGCAGGGGGCGAGCAGCTGACATCACCGGAATGCATGCACGTTCCACATCATTCAATGATGGCAACCATCGAGTTATGTGGGTGTTCACCCACAGGCTGCAAATGAATGTTTATGTTAAACATCCATTCACCGGCCCTGCGTGTGAACACACGCTGCGAGGGGGGGGGGGGGGTTAGGCTGCCTGGCATTCGCCTTGCAAGTCCACCAAACCCCTCCCATCAAATCAACCAGAATAACCCCAAAGAATCAACCAGAATAACCGCAAAGAATCAACCAGGATAAACCCATATTGCCTCACTTACTGTATAAGTAAAGTAAAGTACAGTGTATTTATTACACATATATATTGCCACCTACTAGAAGATATGATTTACCCATTCCCCATTCCTTGAATTTTACATCTTCTAGAAGGTGTCAGATACATGATAAGTAGAATCAGCTAGAGTATCTATTGTGCCTGTGATATCATAATAAAATAAAGTACTAACGGTACTGTACCAACCACATATATTTTCTATTTGATTGCTCTGTGCTATAGCAATAAGACAAGACTGATAATAACAAATTAATTAAAGAGGGGGGTACTGTTACGATCCACCTCCAGCGGGTTGGTGTAAATCTGCTGTAATATATTCTGTTTGTAGTTTGTATGTTTCCTCTGGATCAGTACTCCGGGTTTTGCTGATCCATCTTGACTGGGTTTTATGCATACCCTGCTCCTTGGGTGTGGCGGCATGCTAGGTTATTTAGTTAGGCTCCTAGCATGTAGACCCTGCCGGTGATTTTCCTTGTGCAGCCAGTCCTAGTCTGTTCTGCCTGTCGGCTTCTTGTGCAAGCCTGAAGTCTGTGTCCTTGCTGTGCATCTGGGATTGTATCACAGATGAGTCCAAGTTTCTTCCTGTTCCCTAGTACCGACTACTGATGTCCTGACCCAGACCTGTATAGAGATAAGTGTCCTTTGTATCATCCAGGCATTTGTATTCTCTGCTATTTGCAGTGCAGTATAATCAATGTGTAAAGTTATATGGTGTCTCTCTGGTATTCCCACAAGCTTTCATCAGTGTTATGGTGGGAGCCAACTCCGTTTTATAACATCTTTCTGCAGAACTGCATGTATAGGTCTAGCTGTTGGAGTATTGTGTAATTTTTACCACCTTTGTGCATTGTTGCATATGGGGTAGTGTGGTGGGAAGCTGTATCGTTGCTCCCCACTTCACTATCTTCCTAATTGATCCAGCTAGGTATCATTTGTGTATATTGGTGTATGCTGGACTGCTGAGAGGACTCTCCTCTGTGAAGGACATTTGTGCCACATTATTGTTTTGTTTCCCTTTTTACAGGTTTCAGTCGGTTATCCTGTTGTCCATCTCCCAGTTTTGGTTGATGCATTGTCCTACAAGAGACCTGGGGGCATCGGGGTTGGAGTGGGCCTAACTCGCTTCTTCGGACGCGGCTGCTATAGGTGAAGTCTAGCACTGCATGCGACAATTGACCACTGGGAGAGACAACAGAGTTAGGGTTGGATCATGGCTTGTTCTTTCTGGTAACCTCTTGTCTGGAATCCCGTCTTAGGGCCTTATTTTGGTTCATTCTTTCTGACAAAATCCTTCTTAGATGGGCAAAACCATATGCACTGCAGGTGGGGCAGGTGTTACTTGTACAGAGAGAATTAGATTTGGGTGGGGTTTTACTTCAAAGTGAGATCTATATTGCAGTGTAAAAATAAAGCAGTCAGTATTTTCCCTGCACAGAAACAAAATAACTCACCCAAATCTAATTCTCTCTGCACATGTTACATCTGCCCCCCCTGCAGTGAACATGGTTTTGTCCATCTAAGAAGGATTTTGTCAGAAAGAATGAACCAAAATAAGGCCCAGAGTCCTAACACCAGGGGACACAGAGGACCAGAGGACCGCCAGCGCAAAATCCAGAATAATCTCTCATCCAAATTGCATTGGGATACTCAACCTGTATGTATTAATAAAAAAATCTCAGTTTCTTTAATAAGAAGCAATCATATAAAAGAATATGTAAATCCTTGATGCATCAATAATCAACATATGTATATTTGGAATGAAAGACAAAGAAAAAGTTTGCAATATCATAGAACGCAGGAAGCTTCCATATAAGAATAGTTAATACCGTGCACATTTTTCCTGTAAGAATCATATGGAGCTTGACTTAATGTATCATTTATCCACTGTAACGGCAAATGGCGTGACATGGCTGGTTAGTAGCGGACTCCTCAGACAAAATCTGATGGTAAAGGCGATGAGCATGTCCTCAGCTCTGTATCGACCACTGCCGTCCAGCAGCCCTCAGCAAGCAGCGGGATGCAGCTGCTTAATAACAGACTCCTCAGGTAGAAGTTAATGGTAACAGCGGTAAGCATGCCTTCAGCTCAGTATTGTAGTTTATGATATATGGGTGTACATACAGCAGCTGGGGTCTGGTATCATACTTCTGACATGTTTCACTCCAGCGTGGGAGGTTAATCAATGAGTCACCTCTTTGATAAAGCTCCCATGCTGGAGCGAAACATTCCAGAGGTACTGTACGATACCGGACCCCCCGCGGCTGCTCATACATCCGTGGATCCTAAACTACAATACAGAGCTGATGCACTCTGTCATTCCTTGCAATGTCTGTCGGTATTTTATTACATCAAACATAAGATACTAAAACACTTCTACTAATATACAAGGCCATAAGCAACACTGCAACAACATTTACATCTCCTCTTGTCTCTAAATATCAACCAATTTTGCCTCTGTCTTGCGACAAGCCCTGCATCTGCAAGCCATACTCATTGGACCTTATTCTGGTTAACTTGCAAGGCTGCGAATTTCCAGCCTTACGAGTCCACTGAGGGCCGCCTGCCCCCCCCATCCCCCCAACCCCCCCCCGCATGCATGCATGCAGTTGCATAATCATCCATCCGCAGCCTTAGATATGGGGGAGAAATCATTCGAGTGCGAAGGATTTCTTCAGTGCTCCCAGATCTGAGACACCTCTATGTTGTCTCAGACCTGCGGGCGCCATGTGTGAGGATAGGGCGGGCAGCTGACATCAGCTGTTGTCAGCTGCCCGCACCCCCGTCACCAGGCAAGTTGCATGGGAATGCCCAGCATTCTCATGGGAAGGCCCATGAAATGCTAAGCATTCCCATATGCAAATTATCTGGCCCACTGCCCCACGCCTCTCCACTTCCCCCGCCCAGACTTCTGTGTGCCAGAGCTTTTGGGTGCTCACACACATAGGCTGCACTTGCGCATAAAAAACATCTGCGCAGTCACAAACAATGTGTCTCCCATGCAAATGCGCGGGGGACTGACTGAATCTTAATAACCCCCATTATCTGCTCCCAATTCTGGCTACGGGATTTCTTTTCCCAGGCTGCAGCACTCAGTGATGTGCCCTTCTCTGCGCCAGAGTTTTCTATAGCCTCCAAACCTTTAAGTGGTCCTTGAAAACTCACCTCTACATGCAAGCTTGTCAGATTCCAGAACAACCCACTTACTCTTCCTAAGCTGCTCTAATTACATCTACGTAGTTCAAACAAAATATACATGTGTTCTTTCCATATTTAAACAACCCTCTGATTTCAGGCCAAAATTTCTGCTGTACAGTATGACTAGATATTACAGCCTACTAAGCCCTTTCTATATGTAGTACTTAACCTCATGTATCAAATTCCTAAAATAAAATGAAGAAAGCTGAAATAATGATTCAGTGCCCACTTTAAAACTGAGATCCGTGATTCTGTATTGGCGGTGCAGTAGTATGAAATGAATTTCTGTCAGTTCATTCATATATCATAGATTAGGACCAGCTTTATAAGCTTTGTCGCCATAACTCAGAGCCTATCACTGTATATCCAGTGAGTTACTATTGAAAATAATATTTTTGTTACAAATTTCAGAACGTCTTGGCACAGGAAAGTGTCGAACTGGCAAAGAACTCCAGTTAAAAAAAAAATACCTTAACAGGCTTGAAAAATTATTTCCCCAAAAGTTTAAGGAAACATAAAGGTCATAAAGAAAATGTCTAATAGATGATATTGAGAAAATTAATTTGACAGCATAATTTGTGGATTGGTTGTATGGAACAATGAGTTTCCAGTATATTCGGTTCAGATGGCACTTATAAGAACAGATGGAAGCAATACTGGAAACATTACCACATTTAACTTAATAGGTTTGAAAAAGGTAAAAATATATTATATACCATTCTCTGTAGAACGGAGACATGTGCCTAAATAAATTTCTGCCAGCTGTAAGACATTTTCATAGAGCGAAATGAGTTTCACGCATATATATTTATATATACTTTCATTTGTCTTGTAATTCCTTCATAGGGCCTGCTACGTTTATAAATAAATGAATTCCTCTGCTAAAAGAAAATATCTCTTTAATTAACATAGCTTTTATTATTTATTTAGAAAGACAAAACTTTCAGATCAGCACGGTGGGTATGGATAAAATATACACAGCGGTATCATTTGCATTCTTTTGGCTTAAGTGTAATATTATTTCCAAGGTTATAATGTCTGGAGTAGGAGAAGGTCAAGGACATTCGTAAGCCAGAAAGAAATGTTTCATTATTACTTGGAAGGTACGGTCTCTTACACCACACCTTGATCATAAGTGAAGTCAGTAAAATTTTGTCTTTTGAATATTTTTTTTTTTCCAGAGAACTTTACAATATTATGTGCAGCAAAAGATAAAAATGAGGCTTTATCTTTTTTTTTAAATGCTTTCTTCTGCCACCATTAACTATAAAGATAAACAGAAAGTTCAACTTTTTTTAAATTATTTAAATTTAATTATTAGATTTTATACAATTTTCATAACATATCTCACCACCACGCGCTTGGGTTAAATTTACTAAACTGAGTTTTTTTTCGTTTTTAGAAGTGGAGACCATAAGAAGAACTGCCAGAAGGGTTTAGACAGCACTGGAAAGTGCTGCATACATTTTAGCAATAATAGACAAAATAAATATTTTCTATACATCTGTATTGACAATTAGTCTTATTTATTCATAAAAACTAAATAAGTCTGCTTTAGAAGCAGTGGGGAGGATGGATAGGAAAGAACTGCTACAAGATAAAGGGGGACAGAATAACCCAAATGGCACAGAGAATAACAAATGTATATACTTTAGTTATCACCCAATATAATAAGCGTGCCCATGAAATTAGGGATATTATTAAAAACAATACCCTCCAACTATTATTGGATGATCTATTAAAAAATGAAGTAGACAGAATGAAGAATTCTTTCATTCTGGATGAATTGAAAAAGCTGTCCTGAGCGCAGCGAAACGCGTTTTTTGAGGATCCCTATCCCACTCTGACCGTTGACCCATGGGAACCCCCCTGCATAACCTATTAATCAGACTCTATCTCTACTGCTGGGTCCCGCCGCAGGCGAAATAGACGGTGTCTTACAAACATCTTATCCTAGATAAGAAGATCTACACAACCACCAGCGCTTTCTCCTGTCTCATAAATAATTAATACATAACTTTTCTATTTTTGTAGTCCAAAGTCCCAAATTGTTTCCTCAATTGGAGTTCACACCAGGATGGTACCACGATCGAATATAAGGAAAGAAAAGACATGCAATTTGGTGCAGTATGTCTACAACACTCCGGCTGCACATTCTGTTATTTGGCGCTTTATTGTTTGAGATATTGTTTCTTGAAACATCTTATCCTGCAAGGGGAGAGAGCCGGCAGCCCAGCAATTGACGCTGATACCCACTGGTGTGCGGTGCCCATTGTATGCGCTGAAGCGCCGGATTCCGACGAAGGTGACACATATAGTGTCTCAACAAAATACAACCCTGCGAGACCAGTGAACCGACAGCCCAGCATTCGCGACCGTCACCTGCCTTCTGCTTTGGTGTTACTCCAACAGCCGCTATATCCTTGCTGCAGAGGGCAGTCTTATTCACGGCCCAGCCTGCAGAATGACCTTCAGCCTGGAAAGGTACGCCACAGGGTAAGAACAGCAGCACCCGCTTTAAATCATAAATTACAGTGGTTTATTGTCACCGGTCACGGGCACCATCGGATCCTACTAAGGTCTATCCAATCCTGACTATTGCAGTTTATACTGACATTTCCCCCTTACAATATTGACTTGAAAACATAGGTACTTATGTACTAACTGGACTGCCGATTTTGAAATCGGGTCCATCGCATCGCATCCGACCATATCGCATGCGATGCGATGGACCTGATTTTTCCATAGGATTCAATGTTAAAATGGGTCCTTTTCATACCCCTACTATCCAAGTGGGCATGGAGTTGGATATAAACCTGTGGCGAGCGTAGCGAGCCACCGAGCCCGAAGCGTGGCGAGCGGACACAGAATACCGTTCGCTCGCCACGCTTCGGGCTCGGTGGCTCGCTACGCTCGCCACAGGTTTGTATCCAACTCCATGCCCACTTGGATAGTAGGGGTATGAAAAGGACCCCTTTTTCCCATTGAATTCCATGTTAAAATGGACTCAGTCCATTTTAACATTGAATCCTATGGAAAAATTGGGTCATCGCATCGCATCGCATGCGATATGGTCGTATGCGATGCGATGCGATATCGCATCGCATCGCATCTGATTGTATGCCTTAAGTTAAGGCATACCCATCAAAAAATCGGCAGCCCAGATAATACATAAGTACCAAAACATATTCTATATTATCTCAAGTTTCTTAAACAAGTGGGAGGATAAGCACTTATAAGCCTGCAGACTTTGTTTTATCCTATTGCACAGCTGTACAATATTGACATTACCCATACTATGTGCATTAAAGCACAGAACAGCTAGGATTCATTGATTGGTTTATTGTGGCCACAATTTTATTTTCAGTAATTTTTATTTTTATTTTATTAATCTACATGTTATTTATGTGTTATTATTGTGATTAAAGTGTTATATATCTTTGTGTACATACGGCGCCTATTGGTCCTTTTTTGTTCCTTGTATCTTATTGAGGGCGGCATCCCTCAGCCATTTGTATACAGTGCATAACCACTGTCCCTAGCGCTCAAAAACCCACTGGTTGTTTTGGAATAATAGTATAACTGTATACCTTTTCTTTTTTCAGCAGATGCTACTAAGCCTCGATGAGTGATAAAGTGGAGAGATAAAGTACCAGCCAATCAGCTTCGGTCATTGGTCAAACACAGCCTGTAACATGGTAGTTGGAAGCTGATTGGTTGTATATTATCTCTATCCACTTTACCACTTTCCATTGCTTAGTAAGTATGCCTCAATTTTTTTTGCACACCTGCCCTGTTACAATGTCCTACAACTGAGCACCATACAGTATATTCCTTCAGCTGCAATAGCTGGGTAATTGGGGA
The DNA here is from genome assembly GCF_055691185.1 of Crinia signifera. Classification (NCBI taxonomy): domain Eukaryota; kingdom Metazoa; phylum Chordata; class Amphibia; order Anura; family Myobatrachidae; genus Crinia; species Crinia signifera. The sequence goes on from NC_139217.1 coordinate 403,601,564, forward strand.
TGTTTACACTAACGTATTTGGTAATTAAGCTATTTATTGATCCCATTAATGGCTTGGATTGGGAGACAGAAACAGGAAATGTAACTATTCTGATATTCCTGATAAGACGTAATACATTACAATCTGAGAACATAATTTCAGCTACACTATAAAGTACAACATTTGTTAAGTTAAATTACCTTTAATTATGTTTTCTTTTGTATTTCCATAGTCATTAGCTAATCCTGTCAAAGAGGACTGATCTCTTTGTTTTTAAGACAATGAGCTAAATAATAGAACTAGTTAGCAGAGATTAGCACATATGATTAAAAGGTTTACAGGTAACACTACATTTAATGCAGGTCCTACAATGTATGTAATATTCTACAATAATCTTATTAAAATCAATAGAATCATGATGGGCCATGTTATAAAAAGGGGAAAAATAATTAATGCAATTGGGATTTAAGTGTGGTCATCTTCCAACAATACTAAAAGGCTTCAATAAAAACAAAGCGGCGGGGGCGTGGCCTGACCGGGAAGCTTACCAGGCGCACTTATACTAAGCTCCCGCTGACCGGCATCAATTGGGGCATCAGCAGGCACTGCTACGAGCCTGGCACCTCGCCAACACTCCTCCCCTTACCCAGAGAGGCGAAGCCGTGGAGTCGGGGAGCCGTTTTTTTCCGGCTGCTGGGGACTGCGGCCTACCGCTAGCCGGAAGCCGGGGACAAGAGTTTGGAGACGACCCGGGATTCGGGCTCCACGCCGGACGCGGCACCCGTGAACCCCCCTCGCGGCATCCAAGAGACCCTGGGAGACTAGCTACACCCTCCCCTGGCCGTGGACACCCCCCTGAGGCTCCCTTGGGCTGGGAACACAGAGAAATAGCAGGTTAGAGGCACAAGGGTATACCCTTCAGCAGGCCCGGCAGCCATCTTGGTTGGGGCAGAGCTCCTTAGCCCATCTGGCACCCCTGGGTTGGCTGACCCAGCGGGGTGCTTGCTTGTGGGGCTGAGTGGGTGGGCTGGAGGGACGCCAGCCACTATTATTATACAGACCAGGCTCCCTGCATGTGCCTCACAGCGCTGGGTGGGAATACCCCTGCCGGCCCACTGGCTGTATTTCACTAAGGCCTACTATATATATCACAGTGGCAGCATTGTGAAGGCGCTGGGCCCACCTAGCTGAGTACGTCTTGGTGCCGAGACTGGGGACGCTGTGCTGACACTCTGCGGCAAACACCGCGGTGCACCCACCCACAGGCTGGACCATGGATGATAGTCCCAGTCGGGGGATAGCCTCTCGGGCCTGGTTCTCACACCCCCTAGTAGACTAACCTTCATTCCCAAGACGTGCAGTGGGCATTCGCCAACTCTCCAGATGTGAGACTTCACCTCACTTATCATGACGACTGTGCCACAGTGATGGTGGACTACTAGTACTCCCTTCATGGGTCCTCCAGGTTAACAACACGTCGACAAGCAAGATGGAATGATCTCCTAACCTGCTTATATATGCTTTTTACTTAACATTCGAATAACCACCACGCGGTCTCTCGACTCTGCAGTCTGCTTCTTAAACCTAGACCGGCTTCTAACTTTGATTCTACCATGCCATCAAAGAGAGGGAACAAGACTCCTAAGCAACCCGCTCCTATATGGTTCATGGAGCCATCTACCCAGGGGCAACATTCCTCCTTGACTCCATTGAAGTCACCGCAGGCCTCTAACACCGCCTCCAAGACCTCTTCCTCCAACCCCCTGGCTGACCTGGAAATGGAGCTGGACCCACTGGCGCCACTTACAACACAGTCTATTCACAGTGTTTCGAGCTGACATAATCACCAACCTAGAATCCTCAATCCAAATACTCAGAGCCAATCTTGGAGGAATCACAGGTCGCACAGACCATTTGGAGTCAAAGATGCAAGAATTAATCACAAGACTTCTCACAATGACCTTCTTACCGCCCACGCCGAACTACAAGAAGAAGTAGTCTCGATGCATGATAAGATTCCTGACCTGGAGGACAGGTTGAGACGGAATAACCTTAAAATCAGAGGAGTCCCAGACTCAGTCACCCCTGTAGAGACTATGGGGTTATTTTGGTTCACTCTTTCTGACAAATTCATTCTTAGATGGACAAAACCATGTGCACTGCAGGTGGGGCAGATGTAACATGTGCAGAGAGAATTAGATTTGGGTGGGGTTTTACTTCAAAGTGAGATCTATATTGCAGTGTAAAAATAAAGCAGCCAGTATTTACCCTGCACAGAAACAAAATAACTCACCCAAATCTAATTCTCTCTGCACACTTTACATCTGCCCCCCTGCAGTGAACATGGTTTTGCCCATCTAAGAAGGATTTTGTCAGAAAGAGTGAACTAGAATAAGGCCCTATGTCACCAAATTGTTCCAGAAACTGCTACCGACAGCCACGCCACAAGACCTGATTGTTGACCGAGTACACCGGCTGCCAAAACTCAGAGGGAACTACACCTCTAATTTCCCGAGAGATGTGCTCATTAAAATCCACTTCTTTCATATTAAAGAGGACATTCTCAAGGCCGCGAGATTGGCGGAGGGATCTGACATTCTCGGTGGTCTACAAATCTACTCCGATCTGTCACAATTTACCCTTGCCAAAAGACGTGCCTTCCACCCTATAACGTCAGCTCTTCGGGACAATGACATACAATACAGATGGGGATTCACAGTAAAGATCATAATCAGGTATGAGTCCTCTTCATATGTTATTTCCTCCTTTGACGCTGGAGTCAAACTCTTGGCTGATTGGGACGTCCCAATTCCCGCTTTTAAACCTACTGCCACAACCCACAGGCCAGAGGACTGATGGCAAAAAGAGCCTATGTCTCGCCACACCCGTGTGGATATATAAGTTGGCTTCACGGCCGCAATAAAGTAATTTGTCTTTTTCTCACTATCGGTTTGGGTTGTTTTGTGTTTAACATATTCTAAGTTTGAATTGTAATATTAACGAACTCTCCTTAGTTATTAATGCTACATAGTATCACTGCTATCGTGGTGGTACCCAGTAGATTATACTTTGACTATAGGTATACAGTATCACTGCTTTCTATAGATAGCCAAGTAACATACAGTTTATTTTATGCACTATGTCTTTAGACATAATTTCTAGTTAACTTCAATTCATATGTTGTAATGATTAAGCTGTAGCAATGATGTAAACCTATTTGCTATAAGATCACCCTGCTAGGACCCGTCAGGGACCACACCCCAATGTTTTTTTGTTTGTCGCTAGTTTTTAAAGGTGACAAACACTCTGGCCCTAGTCTTAGGGCTATTTCAGTTAACCCTACTATATGTCCTTCTGTTTTTTTCACGTGTTTTTGTCTTATGTCCCCCCTTTGTCTTATTGTTTCTGTCACCCCCCCCCCATCCCCTTGAAGTCCGTCTATAAAGTGTACCTCTATGACCTGAGATTTAGCTATGGTTAAATTTTATTCTTTGAATGTACATGGCCTCAACTCCCCAAATAAAAGACGTCAAGCATTGGAAAAATTTCATAGAGAAAAGGCCAGGGTAGTGAGTCTACAGGAGACTCACTTTACAGCACAAGCCCCTCCGGCTTTCCACAACTCATGATACCCCACAGGCTATTTTTCCAATGGCCTATTTAAGAGACAGGGAGTAGCTATCTTTTTCCATAACACTGTACAATTTGATTTAATATCTCAAACCTCAGACAAAAATGGACAATATCTGATTTTAGTGGGTAAATTACAAGACAAATGAATCACAATTGTCTCTTTGTATGCCCCAAACACTGGTCAAATCCCCTTTCTACGCAAACTCTTAGACATTGTCCAGAAAGTCAAAAAAAGGCCATCTAGTTATTATGGGAGACTTTAATTTAGTCCCGGACGAGAAACTAGACAAATCTACGCCATTACATAGCAAGTTTCATAAGCAAAGACCCCTAACCCCTCTGAACCGCTTGTTTACAGAATTCGACCTATATGATGTTTGGTGGGTCAAATCCCCCTCAGTTAAAGATGACACCTTTTTTCCCATGTACATAACTCTTACTCCCGCATAGACCTTATCTTACTAGATATACCTTCAGCATACCTCCAGAACATCTATTACCACAGTTGTGTGGACAGATCACTCAGCTGTGTCCTGGTCTTGGAAGCTACATCATTCCAAGATGCCACCCCAACCTTGGAGGCTTCCAGACTATATACTGAAGACCCCTGAAGCTGTTACGACCATCAATGAGGCCCTGACATCCTACTTAGCTACCAACTCACCCCTAGACACGTCCAGACCCACACATTGGTGTGCCCTGAAAGCTGTGTTAGGGGGGTTAATATCCAAACAGGAGCCAGACTTAAAAGACAATATCTCCAAAAACAGGAAGACCTGGAGTGTCACCTACTCCAGGTTGAGTCCCTAAATAGATCACAACCATCTCGCTTGCTGAAACGGGAATTGGTTTCAATTCGTAACTAACTACAGGCGCTGTTCCTACAACGTATGAGACAGGTGTAAGACAAACTACAACAGAGATACTATTCTCTGGGGAATAAATCTGGTGCCCTTCTAGCTCATAAGCTACGACTGCGACACACCAGAAACAGAATTACACATATCCAGTCCCCTGACGGTAAGAAACTTCTTAACCCAACAGACATAGCAGAAGCATTCGCCGACTTTAATAAAAAGTTATATAATCTTAATACCGACAAAGACACATTGAAACCCTCCCCCTCCTTAATAAATTCCTTCTTACAGAACCTCCCCCTCCCGAGCATATCCCCCATGATACTGGACTCCCTCAACTCACAGTGGACAGAGGAAGAAATAGACTTGGTGAGCAAGTCTCTGCCACATGGGAAGGCCCCTGGCCCAGATGGATATACTAACTCCTTCTTTAAAAAATTCACCCCAGTATTGATACCCCTCCTTACTCTGCTATATAAGCACGCAACAGTTAGTGGCTCATTCCCTGAAGAAATGCTACACGCCCGTATAATCACTATCATAAACAGGGCAAAGATCCGTCCCTTTGCTCAAACTATAGACCGATAGCACTACTCAATACCAACCTTAAAATCTACTCTAAACTGATAGCTAATAGATTAGCCCCCCTAATCGCCCAAATTGTCCACCCAGATCAAGCTGGTTTCGTCCGAGGAAGGCAATCCACGGACAACACGAGACGAGTATTTGACCTGGCTGAGTACGTTGCGAAAAGTGGTACACACTTGCAAATAACAAATAACTAAATCACCTTTACAAGTGAAATGGGAGTCGGACTTGAACCTTTCATTTACACAAAAACAGTGGGAAGTGATCTATGGGTCATCTCACTTAATGTCCAAGTGCAGTAATCACATAGAAATGCACTTTAAACTAATACACGGTCTCTACTTCACACCGGCCAAGCTTCACAAGATTTGTCCATCAGTCTCCAAGTACTGCTGGCGAGATTGTAAAGAGATAGGAGATAGTTTCCATGTATTCTGGTCATGCCCCAAAATCCACTGGCTGTGGAAAGACGTATTTGCAATAGCTTCTAAGATCCTGCAAATACCTATCAAGATGTCACCCTCATTAGCCCTACTCCATATCTATCCGGAGGCTATTCCCACTACATCTAGATACATCCTTGGTTATATATGAATAGCCACTAGCGCGGCGATAGCTCAAAACTGGAAAAGTTCACACCCCCCGCCCCTGGCAAAGATTATCCGAAAAGTTCACTTTGCATATCTCATGGAAACCTCAGGCCCACCGCACCCCTCTAAATCCATCTCTTCAGCTACTAAATGGATTGGTTGGCACTAATACTCGATCTCTAAAGAAGGTCTGGACAATATGCTTGGACCAGACTAACCCTGTTAACTATAAAGAGCAGCTAGCTTCCCTATCTGTATTTATTTTCACGCTGATTGTACCACTGATTTTATAACCACTGTTGACTAAAATGTATACTGTTAAACTGATGTATTATATTCGGACTCCTTCCCCCTTTCCCCCTCCTCCCCCCTCTATTTTATTTTCTGTATCCTCTCCCTTTCCGTGGTTAACGGAACAAAATTATAAAAATTATTGATGGAAAAAAATAAATAAAAATAAAGCGGATCACATATCCTCTAACGTAGCCATCCACAAGGTACAGTATCCTACCAGTAGGCCTGTGTGTTGAAGATCAATAACTAGGGAAGGTTTAATACAGATATATGTGGGATATAGATACAATCAAATTGTGCCAGAACTGTAACTAGTGACAGATTACCTGTATTTTAATAAAAATATGGAGAAAGGTGATCACAAGTCTTAGAGGAAGTGGAAACAAATGATTTCCAGTGGTCCTGTTATTTTGAGATACGATAACATGCTGGTTGCTTTAAACTTATTGAACATTATTGCAGATCTTGAAGTTATTCTGGACATTGATATTTCACAAACCCCCTGTAAGCTGATGGGCTTGTGAATTTAAATAATGGAAGCCAAGATGACCGTAAACAACTAAACCCTAAATAAGGCACATGCACAAACATACTGTAGTGTTCTAAGACCATAGCTTTTATTCATTTAATAGTACCAACAATGGATGGGCAAAAAGCATTGCTTCTTCCAGCTCTAGCCAATAATACAATTAACAAACCAGAGGTGGATGTACACCGATGTGAAATGACTTATGGAATAGGCATAGTAATACTGGGCTCAGCCACTAAGAAGTTGTCTAGGACCCCATTTGGCCAGATACTCATTCCAATATAATGGGGACCGTAGCTACCACTTGCACCCCTGTGTTTACTGAAAATCAATGTTCTGCCACTACTGCAAGGCTTAAAAGGAACTACAGTCCCCAACCCACACGTCCCTATAATGCTACCCCTAAATCACAAAACACTAGCCAGAGAAAGCATATCTTCTAACTGCGCGAAGATGAACTGCACTTCATCAGGCCAGAATACCTGGCCACAACCAAAATGCATTAGTGGATGATGAACAGTGCACCCTTATTTTGAAGGACACAATTCAACATGAAGTAATTAATTGCCAGTGAAAAGACCATCACACCTGCCTCTAGACAATATATGGGCAAATATTTTTAACTGAGCGCTGCCAGGGGAAGACCTCAGGTAGATAATTGCTCATTCAGAAGTTAAAAAGAATAACCAAAACACGTTCCAGGTGATTTATCCTAATACAAATTATGATACACCCATAAACCCTCAAGGGGTCAGCCTTGATAAAAAAAATAGTCTGTCCTAGTACAGACCCCTGACTCCACTCAAGGTTAGTGACAGCTATATAAAAAATGCCATGATTTGATCATGTAATTATTTTAGAAGAAGATGATCCCTTTCAAAGCTGGCAAGCAACATACAGTATGCCTTTTGGTTATACATGCAAAGAAGAACACACTAACGCAACCTCAAAAACTGTAGTATATTAATCAGAGCCCACAAAAGCCTCAGCTAGATATGCCTACATTGTATATAACCAATCGCTCACTCACAGGACCAACCGTCCTAAAAAATAATATTGTTGGCGCTTCATTCCATACAGCCTTGAAATGTAAGAAATGTCCACTTTAGAGTAAGTGTTGTCACCTTAGACACTTGACATCAAATAACGTGTACATTGAAAATTTGTACAAGTATTAAACCACTACAAGTATCAAACCACTTGTACATTGTTAAACAAGAAACCACTCCCAGTACTTCCAATCAGCCATGGTGAAAGTCATGCTTGAGATGCAAGTGAAGCCTGTGTAAACTCCCAGTCCCACTCAGTTCCACCATGATCCTCCCCAACAAGTCACAGTCTCTATATCAGCCAGTGCTAGTCCCACTCCAGTCAAGCTGCAGTCGCTGCTCAGACAGTGTGACATAGTGTCATTCACTTTCACCATACAACTATGGCATGGCAGGCAGACCTCCGCTTACACTAGCAAGGGTGGGCTGGCTTGGGTTGTGCCTCTATGACAGTGGCCGGCTGGTCAGGAGGGAAGGGTGCATCTTGTGCTTGTCTCCCTGCTGTCACTGTCAGGCTGCTCCACAGTGCACAACCAGCATGAGAAGGAGCTGGTCGCCAGAGATCCGTTACTGGCCACCATAAGGGGGTAAAGAATGTGCTGCAGGGCCAGCATTTCCTTCCCCCTCTGGGCCCTCTGACCACTGGATCAAATTTCCTTTCCTCCAATCTCCATGCTCTGCAATAGTCCTGCACACAACAAACTCTCTTCCTCCTCTCAGTTCTCCTTCCTCCTTGGTCCCTGCTGTGAACTGGATTCACGCAAGAGAAGGCTGAGCCTGGCACTCAGTCAGCTGTGGAACACAACACAGAGCTACCTCTGTCCCCTGTGGTCTCTTTTCCTGTCACCTGCAGTCTCTCTTCCTTTCCCCTTTAGTCTCTCTATCCCCCTGTCCACTGCAATCTCTCTCCATGTCCCCTGCAATCTTTCTTGCTCTCTCTGTGCCCCCTGCGGTCTCTCTATATTCCTGTCCCCTGTGGTCTCTCACACTTTCTCCATGTTCTTGTCCTCACACTCTCTCTCTCTGTCCCTTGCAGTCTCACTCTCCCCTTGTCCCCTCCAGTCTCTCTCGCTGTCTCCCTTTCCCTTGAGATCTCTCCAGCTTTCTCACTTTTCCATGCAGTCTCTCCTGCTGTGTCTCGTTCCCCTTCCGGTCTCTCTCGCTGTCTCCCTGTCCCCCTGCAGTCTCCCTTGCTGTCTTTTTGTGTTCTGAACTCTTTCACTGCCTCCCTGTCTCATGCGGTGTATCCCTACAGTATATCTCACTTTCTCCTACTCTCTCAGTCGCTATCTCCTTGTCCCCTGCAATCTCTGTCATTATCTTTCTTTCCCCCACATTTTTTTCCACTGTTCCCTTTTCCCCTTGTAGACTCCATCAATCTGGGAAGGGATGCTATACATCCTAGTTTTCCCAAGATTATAACATTTTATGGCCTTCTGGGAAGAGCCAACTTTTTTATATTTGAAAGAACGTAACCCCCAACCACAGGGCCTCTTTGTTGTGTTTCCCACCAGGCTGAAAGATGCCTGCCAGATGCTGCTCTATGATATTATTTGAAGTGGCACAGCCATGTCATAACCACACCCACCCCTCCAGGGTTCATCTGAGCTGAGTGCTAATGTTCAACACTGCCCGGCTTGAAGACAAAAGGCGCATATGTAACTCAATATCAGAAACCCAGGGATTGGAAGCCTGTTTTGTTGTAGCCAAAATCGCCAGATCCCGCCAATCCTCATCCTGGGATTGGCCTCCCTACTCAATAAACAGTTCATTGAAAACATGAAAGTGCTCTGGCCACAAAGTTATCAACAATATTTTCAACATCTGCAAACCTATGACAGCCTCCATTACACATACCCTTGCATGGTAGTAAAGGGAATCGGCAGTGGGGGTGCGGGTTTTTGGTGGGGTGGCATCACAGTGGCTTGGTACGCTGCGAGCTTCGCAGCTTATGGAGCAGATCAGAATGACCCCACCATGCACTGATTCTGAAAGTGATGCAACCACAGAAACCGGCCACTGCTGTTAGAAAAAGCTCCTATCGCAGAAGATCTGTGGTAAGCCTTCTGAATATGCATGCACCATGCCAATTCTCATCAGACCATTCCAATTGAAGTAGGCACCAATTTCCAATGAACAAGAACTGGGGAGATAAGAACTACAGTAAAATATGTGCACTCTGGTAAATTTGACTGACCTTACACAATTATTATTTAGAGCATTCCGGATAATTAATTCACGTTTATACGAATAGGAGATATCCCTATTGTAGGACCTTTTTACTCTATTTACTCTGATGAGCCATTTCACAGTTTTGTCAAATGATAAATACTTCTATTCAATGAGTAATATAAAGCACAGACCCCTCATTATCAATATATCTGTTTATATTTCCAATATTAACATTATGGTTTTTTTTTCAGTACAGTAAACTATAATTCCTGTATCCTATATAATAAAAAGGCTAACTTTTCTCCTCACCTCTTTGGGGGGGGGAATTCAAGTGTTTTGTGTGCTGGCAGCCACTGGATGGTGCCCAACTGAGTAATTGAAGTGTTGCTCCATTCAGCTGCATCATGTTGATGCGTCACTTTGACCGGCGAATCAAGCTGTCTCTCCTTACAAAGTACACTATGTGAAAGAATTTGGTTGCAAAAGTTGCAGTGTGTTCTTAGTTTCTATTTTAGAAGAAGGTCAGCAATGATTCGACATGAGTTTTTCACATTTTTGTTTTGTGCCGACAGGTGTTATTTCATGCCCTACCATCCACTACGGTGTGGTGGGAGAATAAAATAGTATTCCAAGCACAGCGAGGCACCGTGCCCGAAGTATGGCGACTGCAGTGAGCCATGAGAGGCAACGCGGTACAATAAGATGCGTCCAAGTCAACTGTTTGACATTCAGGACACAAAATTTGAAATACTCATGTTGACTTTTTGACTGTCGACCTTCCCATTGTTGATCTAATGACTGTGTCAACCTTTTGGCCATGTTGACCTATTTCAGGTGTCGACCAAAGGCCTGTCGACCTTCAGTGTTCAGCCCAATGCATGTTGGCCTAAACTTGGTCGAACCAATGACCCAAACCCAGCATGACAATGTTACTTAGAAATGCAAAGTTGCACTATAATATCATACACAATGTAACATTGACGCGTTTCAACAGAGTTATCAATATTTGTGAAATAGTATAATTAAATATACACTCTACAATGTCTGTTATTTACCGCTTTATAAATTCAATAAGATATTATGTTCTGCAGTAATGCAAATACGACATCTAAGCAGATGGTTGAATTTTGACATAGTAGTTGTATCACTAATAATAGATGGAGTATGCAAATATATCTAATCAGAAGATACATGTTCCTGGTGTCATCTTAATCATTACATATCTTCATATCAGGATTCAGATGATAGCAAAAGATATTCCTCTTAAACAGTGGATCTGCAGATGTGCCCACATCTAGTTGGCTTCTCCTGGGAACATGCTATATACACACCCCTGCTGGGCTAAAATTGATGCTTGCTTATACCTGCATTTCTAAGGGACGTGCAGTAAGGTAAATGGCTGAGGAGTCCCTGGGAAGTACCAGAGACAGATTTGCACACAATATATGAGCCCAGGGGTACATGCCGGCATTATGCACATGTGCAGCAGTATACACTGCTGGAAATTCGCTGAGTTTTGATAAGAGATGCACAGAAAAGATAGCCAGGTGAGGCACTGCCTCACCTGCCATAGACTTTATACTCCAGAGTTTTGACAATAAAAATTATTAAAATAATAAAAATATATATTTTTTATATATTATTTGTATTTTTGACATACTTTATAAGTTCAAAACTCTGGCATATATGTGAGTATGACAGGTAAGGCTGTGCCTCACATGCCTCACCCCACCACACGCCACTCTATCACCAGCTGTAGGCCATAAATCTGAGCTGCACTTATATTGCAATATGGACAGATTTTAGTACATCATCACAATAGGAAAATGTGGATTCTTGCAATGCCCAAATGAACGTATGTCCAACCCAAAAAGTTTTATGTCTAAAGGTGACAATACAATCTCTCGCAGTGCTGTATGGCCATCCGATCCCCAACGAGCTGCCCGGGAACTTTCCAGGCGGCAGGATCCCATGCGATACATTGCATGTGGGCATTTTACATGTGATGTACAGATGGGGCAGGTCCCATCTTTGCAGGGGATGGCGATGGCGACGCCAGCCGCCATCCCCCGCCAGCGCCATATCTATAGCGAGAAGGGGACGCACGCGCGTCTCAGTCAGATAGTGAGCCAGGCTGCTGGCGGATCGCTAGCGGTGACGTTCTGGTGATCCGCCAGCAAAGAAGAGGCCTACCCCATCTGTATTGCATGCGACCCCTGCTCACCACTGCAGGGAGGAGGGTCTGAGGTCGGAGGTTGGATCTGCATTAAGGTCCGACTTCCAACTCAGGTCTGATGTGCACAGGGCCGCTCATTAGACCCGATGGTTCATCGATTGCATCCGATTCGTGACGATCCATCGGAAATGGTGAAATCAGCCCAAATCACGGAAGATTTAGCATTTATAAAAATTTCAGCTTTAGATCCTATGAAAAAAGCCCCTAAATGAGACCTTGAGTGTACAGTATGACCGAATTAGATTGATTATATGTATACAAAATTTCACTTCACATATGTCCTTTTGAAATATGCATATACTAAATAACTGTAAGATTATAAAACATATCTCTGGCTGTGATGACTCTTTCTCTGTTGCTTCATCTTAGAAATCTAGAGCAAACACTTCTAAAATCCTTTTTAACTGTAAGAGAAGTTGAATACAGTATATAACAAAAAACACATTATCACAAACCCATGGGTGAAATATTCCTTTTCTTCAAATTGTATTCCAAAAGGTTTGTCTTTAGCAATTTTCTTTGTTTCAGCAATTCACAGTCCAATATATTTTTCTATCTATCCCTCTATTGTTAAAGAAATAGAATTTTTCAGAATGTAATAGAAAATATGTTACTTAACCGAATACATGTGATATAAGGGTAAGAAAAAAGTTGTGGAACTTTATATTTATTGAGTGCACCAGCTAGAAAAGCTGTAATGGTCAAAATTAAGCAATCTTTTATTTTTGCGAATTGTAGTTATTTTGATAAACACAGTACTGTCAGTGCAGAAATTGTGACTGTCACTATCTCTAGATCATCACCTACAGTATAGGCTGTGCAAGGTTCCTGCTACAAATGCTTCATGATTAAAGTATGATTTTCCCTTGGGAGCTGCACAGCCTTGTAATTTTTCTGTTGGAAGTTAGCCCTGCTTGTTTCGGATTTCTTTTTTAAAGTGTGATTTGGTGATATTTTTTTTTACTTGCCCTGAAGGTGAAACATTTTGCTTTACTGAAATATATATATATATATATATATATATATATATATATATATATATATATATATATATATATACAGTATATATATATTTGCTATATTGATATTTGCAGAAGGTGTTAACATACACCAACTTTTTCCTGAATATGGAGTGATGCTAAGTTTTCCAGATGGTAATTCTTTGCAATAGATACAGTAGATAACCATTAGCTGTTACCATACATACGGTCTTACCACACTGACTACGCCCAAACTCATCCTGCACTTGGAAGCTAAAAAGTGTTGGGCCGGGCTAGTACCTGGTGGGGAGACCTCCAGCGAATACCCAGGTACCGTATGTCTGTATGTATACAGAAACAAACCTAAGAAGGGATCTCACTGTATTGCATCAATGTCGATGGCGGAAACAGCATCACACAAATACCAGACAGGTGACCAATGATTTATGTTACCATCACACTATCATTCATGTTTTGTGACAAATTTTGGTGGTACGAATGAAGGTCCTCCTGATAACCGGACTAACTCAATATTACACATCTTTGTGATTTATCTATGCATCCAGCAACATTTTGCTTTTTGTTATATCACAGGCAACAGGGACATGTTAGGATTACCTCAGTGGGGGAAGGGGTGTCTGCGGCTCAAATGAAGCGAATCGAGACATTTTAGCCCTGTCCACCAAATGCAATGCTTTAAAAGCGGCATTGCACGTCTGGTGGCGTGGCTAAAATGGCACAATCAATTTGGCCACCCAAACAATTACATGTGGCTCCGCCCCCTCCCCACCCCTTTTTACTCTCGGCTGCCCCCCCCCCTGAGGTGGCTGCCCTCTCATGGAAAGGACAGCCAGAAAGTAGGTAAGTATGAATCAGATTCTTTCTACTATCTTCTAGAAGGTGCTAAATAAATACGTAGAATCTGATTGGTTGCTATGGGCAACATCCCATCTTCAATAGAACTCCTATTTTAGTAAATTTACCCCTAGGGGTATGAAGACACATTTCCACCTACTCTGCAATTGCATGCATCCCCTACACTTTACGTAACCTGTACATTCTAACCTTGTGGGCCATAAACCCTATGATTTATTTCATTTTCAGAGATTTTTCTATTAAAACAAAATATCTGAATTCTGATTTATAATTTAACAAACACCAGAAATATATGTCATTTATAAGATGTTGCCTCTTTGTGGAAACAACATGCATGAATTTAGAAGTATAAATCCTTACAAGTATGCAATCTTTTTAGAAGGATTATGATTATAAAGAGATCCGGTGAAATCTTATATGAACCAGATTTTATGAAGTCAGATTAAATTATAGTACAGTACAAAATCAATGTTATGATGTTTCTATGGATTTCATAGGGAATAAAGCTGAAAGCTCTAAGAACAGTTAATTTGTTTTATATGGATATATTTAAGCCTGCTTAAAACATGTAGAGGTCATCTTTGTATGATACTTAAATGTAAAAAGCGTGTTAAAACATTCTTACATTCTATTGTATACATACTGTACAGTTCAGTATAAATAAGAAGTAGATCTAGGTGTATGTACAATGTTCTGAAACACTGCTCAACAATTTTTCAAAAGTTGCAAATCGGCTATTGTTTCATAGATACAAGAGGTATGTGTTTTTTATTATGTTATTATTATATACAATGTATATATAAAAGATTTCATCCCTTAGTGCCTAAGCTTTTGGGCATTAAATGGTACACTGCTGGGTTCTTGTAATTCTTCTAATTTTTGGGCCTTATTCTGGTTCACAAGCAGCACTGAGAATTTCGCAGCACTGTGTGTAATTTTATCACCTCTCGTCCAGCCGCACACCCCCACCCCCTTGCTGACCATGTTCCAAGCATAGCTACAAATGGATGTTTGCATAAACATCCATTCACAGCCTTGGATGCGGGGACCAAATCATTTGATTTGGAGCGTACATGCAAAAAAAATAGCTGGGGCCTTAATTTTGCATGTGCCCTGTACGGGAACAGGGCGGGAAGCTGACATCCGGTGATGACAGCTGCCCGTCCCTGGCAGCCGCATCAGTGCTTAATTTCCATGGGAATGCCCAGCTTTTTCATGGGAACACCCAGGGCCGTCTTAACAGCAGTGTGGGCCCCTGGGCAAAGCAATGCACTGTGGCCCTTACCCATTCTCCCCTCCTAGGGGGGGGGGTGCTATCAGCAGCATCTTTGATGTCCCACGGGTGGCAGGTGGTGCTCTATCTTCCATTCCACATGTAGGACCTGGAGCAGTAACTTCTGCTAATTACTCCTTTACTGCACAAGTGGTGGGAGGGTGAACACTAACGTGTGGAAGGGGGCACTGAGCTGAATGAAGGGTCCCTTGTAAATGACTTCCAGGTAGGTAGGGGGTTGGATAATGGAGTTGGCTTAATATTCGTCATTTTCCGGTTGAAGGGCAGCTTGTTTCACTGCAGATATCGCCATTATCTGGAAATAGATTTCTTAGCCTTCAATAGTATAAAAACCTAGAGTCCCAACTTTCTCAGAGGTGCTGGGATCAGGAGCCAGAGCAATCCATTGACAAAAATATAAAAATATAAAACTGTACACCAGATGTTTGGAGCTGGAGCAGGGACCGGCTGCTGGAAGGCTGATATCTCTGGTTCTGGACAAGAGAGAGAACCTGAGAAATATGACTGGGAATTGCAATTAATAGGTCGGATGTGGACTGCTGCTTTGAAGTTGGATATCTCCAGTTCCCGAGGGCCGATTTTCAAAATTCTGGTATCCCTGGAAAAAGGGGATCCTCAGCTATCAGCTTAGGGCCCTTATACACCTGGGGCCCCTTGGCAAGTGCCCATTAAGCCCATACAAACAGACGGCCCTGGGAACACCCATGAAACTCTCGGAGTTCCCATGGGCGCATCCCCTCACTGCCCCCCGCCCACACTGGTGGGTGTGAACATGACGGCGAACTAGCAGTTCACTGTGTATGCTCGCATCCAGCATATGCACATGTGCAGAAATGCGCATTAGCAAAACACCAGTCCCCCATGCGAACGTGAGGAGGACCAAGTAAATCAGAAGAACCCCCTTTGTTCCCAAGAAATATTGTTCCCAAGAAATATTGTTCCCATGCAGCCTTATACTTGTTATGCACTGCAAAGTCAATCTCACTGTCTCTAATGGTGCCCACACACGCACCGATTTCAGTGCTATGCGTTTTTGGCTGTACAATGGTTCTTTACAATTTTTCTGCCAGAATTAAGCATGACCCGATGTGATGGTTATTTTGCTGTCTGCGATGCGATGCTGTGCGATTTAAGCACATTTTTTCACTGGCTTTTTCTGACCTTTATTTTGTTCGAGTTCACATGTTTTAAACCTGCAATAAAGTTGTTGATACCAATTTGTATGTAATTATATCCCAAAAAAAAAAAAAAACCCATCGTATAGCATCGGCTCGTATGCCTGTATAATGCTGAGCCCGATGCTATGCGATAATGTCCAAAAAAGTACCTGCTGCACATACTTTTTTGGACATCTAAAATCGCCCCCCGGGAACGCGCATAGCACAGCATCGCGTCGCACACGCCGCACGAATACACCCCGATAATTGTACGCACGATGCGTTTTGTACTTTAAAAGTACAAAACGCGTTCTAAAATCGATGCGTGTGTGGGCTGCATAAGAAGTTCACGATTCTGAGGACCAATAAAACCACCTTCCTTTAATCATATAGCATCATTTGAACTAAAAATTTGGAAAGCGAGGTACCTAAAAGCCTGATCATTTTTGTCCATGTTTTGAGTTCTTTATCAAGCCCAGTTTTATGCATAAGAGTGGTACCAAAATCTTGCTTGGTTCAGCAAGTGATGGATGCTAAATGTTTTTCTTCCTGACTCCAATAGTGGACGGAGTTGCCTCCTTTGACTTACTGGGATTTTCGTGCACATTTGTCCCATGTATATAGGAAACAGCTGTACTTTGTATACCCAGGTTTCAAACCCAAAATATTTGCTGAATAACCCAATGAAATTGATGTCTTACTATTCCCATCAAAACAGCTTTAATGACACAGTACGGTCGGTACAGTATCTTAAAAAAAAGAGGAAATCAACATTGTAACCATTTTATTACCATTTCCAGTGACCCAAAATTAGCAAAAATAAAAAAAAAGATCTTTACTCAGAAGCATTTTTGGTTGTTGATAAGTGTAACGAGCAAGGAACTGTATTTTATGAATATACTGATAATCAGTGTTGTTCCAAAATATTGCATTATTCTATATCGATATTTAATATTTGTTAATATCCTACATATTTTATTTATTTTAACATGTTTTGCAGTTAAGTGGTCTTAAACAGGCAAACTAAGATTAGTCTGGACATTAAATGTCAGCTTTAAAACAAATTGCAAACAAAGCAAAAAGGAACAAATATGTTTTATTTTCTACATCTCAGAAAAAAAGACTCTTCCTGTTTGGACATACACCTACTCACCATTGATGAGTTGATCACTTGCCAGACAAAATCAAATACCTGTATTACAAATGTCAAATACTATAGATTAATTTACAGAGTGAGCTATGTGGAAAGATTACAAACTCCATTCTATGCATGTACTGTGGATCTATACAGATCTATATAGCTAGAACTCTGTCCCAGTCGTTTGTCCCGGTCCGCACAACGGGGTTGAAGCATACGCAGTATTGTCCTCTTCCTGCGCATGTGCAGAACCCGATTTTTATGGGCTGTCGATCACCAGCCCATGTAGAGGCGTCCCGGAGGGAGGGAGCACCTCCCAATGGGACTGCCTTGGGTGACATGCAGGTTGGCCTTCCAATAGGAAGTCACTGCCAGTCAAAGTGAAGCCAGTGCAGTCTCACAGACTGCATCTGGGTTAACTTAGGTAGGGAACAGTGGCGGATTTTACATGGGGGGCTGCATCCCTGCAGCCCATAGGTAAAAACCGCCACTGGATTTGGGTAAGTTATTTTGTTTCTGAGAAGGGTAAATTCTGCTTTTATTTTTACACTGCAATTTAGATATCAATTTGAACAGACCCCAACAAAATCTTACTCTATTTGCATGTAACATTTGCCCCAACTGCAGTGAACATGGTTTTGTCCATTTGCTAAACAATGTGCCTTGTGATCAGGTCTGAATTACCCCATGTGCTCACTCTACCATGTACTCAAGACTGTACTCTACATTGGAGGAGATTCTTATTGTAAAATGGGGCATTTAGAGTAAGCTCTTTTTTAGATGGTTTCATTTTGCAATCATCACTGTCCATAGTCCTCTGAAGTGGTTACATTGTTAGGATTGATTGGTGAAAATGTGCTCAACCTTGATTATCGTCTTTCATTGGCATCTGCTTATTTGCCATTGACCATTTTGAGCAAGCAGGCAAGAGCTGTAACGGGATTACACGATCAAGAGAACTTAATTCATTAAGAGATACATTATTGGCACCTTGCACTAGTGCAGTATATGAATTTTTATTCTTTTGATTAGAGATACAGCCATGCTATTGCCAAATTTGCTTATTTCATTCTTGCCTTGTTTCTGGTCCTGATCTCAGCTTCTGATTTTTCTTTGACTGAGCCTCCCCTGCCCTGACCATTTGCTTTGCATAATGACTACACTTGGTCACAGCCATCCTAATCTCAGTTCTTTACCTGGACCATGTTTACTCATACCGCTTTTAGACTGCACTCTCGACCTGGGTTACTGCTGTGTCCTTGTGTCCCCAACATGGGTCAAGGTGTGGTGTAAAAGTGTCACTGTCAAAATTTCTGTGTTGAGCAACCTGGTATTTCAACCCTGGTGTTGACTATGGTTGAACACGGCTCTAACAAGGGTTGCCGTGCAGTCTGAAAGCTCCCTTCCCAGTTTATCCAACACTGCATTCATTAAACGCAGCTCATGGATGATTCCTCTGTCTCTTTTGCTGAGGTCAGCAGCCAGTGCCTGCAAAAACAAGCAACACACTGCAGATCACACGTCTGAGGCACCATTCCAGCCTTCATTCCAGCAGTAGCACAGCCATGTCCTCGACGAGGAGGTGAGGGAATTGCTGAATATAAGGGGAGAAGAAGAAATCCGCAGACAAATGACAGGAACAGTAAAAGATGCTGTGATTTACAAAAAAGAGCTCAGAGATGTCTGCCATGGTGGCTGCTGCTGCAATGCTGTGAACAGTCCCCACGATCACGTTTCCTTTGTGATATCATGTTTGTGAGCCTGAAGAAAGTCAATTTTTAATGATGCCCATAGGTTTTGCAGGGCTGACCCGGGTCCAATGTCTAAGCGACCAACCCCGGTATAACCCGAGTTGAAGTGCAATGTGAAAGTTGTATAAAAAGAGTCTGACCTGGGTCATAGCAAGGATGGACCCGTGTTCAACATTCTGGTTTGGACCTGGGTTTGCGGTCTGAAAGCGGTATTACTCTGCCTCAATTTCAGACTTTTCTTTGATGGTTTTTAATCAGATTTGTGGGTAAACATGGTCATCTGAACACAGTACATACACCTTGCTGTGTGTCATTTATATTTATTCTGGAAGAAGTATTAAACCTATACAATGAATGCCTGATGGCAACAGAGTACAGGGGAATATCTTCAGCTCCATGGGAAATGTGGCTGCTTCAGGTGAAGTCTATAATTATCTGGTTTTAGAGATTGTGTTCTGAGAGCATTGACCTCTGGTCTCATAAATAATCCTCTTTTAACCTAAAATATTAACCATTTTTCTTATTAAGTATTTGACCAGGGTCTGTACAACTCAATGCAGGTTTATTGTCCTATTTTGGCTGAAAAAACACCTCCTACTAACATTAAAGGCACAAGGAATAGTAAGAAGCTGCCACATGTGAAAAGAAGAAGTTTTGTGATAGCCCCTTTCTCTCAAACAAAGTCATGCACTTTGTATGGTCTGGCACGCTCAGTATAAGAGTGTCAGTCCAGGAGGAAATTGTGTTTTCTTTCAAACTACTGTCTATTAATCCTCTCTTAGGCAGTACTGTTATCTGATTTCGACCATACCGAATACTGCTTTCCAGTGACGATGATTTGCTATGACACTGATTTACTGTGTTGCTGCTCCTGCACTGTGACATAATTAAAGTAATGTTTGGAACAGACCTGTCTCCAGAGTCTTGTCTCAATCCCTTCCCATCGCAGTTTAATTTGCTTTATAGGTGTAGAAATGCACATCCATTTAATGTGATCTCAAACCGTGTATTTGTTACAAGTTCTTCATTGCTAAGAAATCTTTACACAAATTCTTTAAAGGAAAATGGTGAACATTTTTTTTTTATTCACAACAAACTTATGTCAGCAGTACGTAATAAATGTATTAATGCAATTCAGTAAACTAGCATTGAAAGTCACTTCAAATCTGTAAATAATAAAAGTAAGTCCAATTTTAAATGGAATCACTCAGCTCTGTAACTTACAGAAAATAGTGAGAGAATATCTAAGGTGCACCATCGTACTTCCACTGCACTGTGTGCTGCTGGAATACTGGCAGCAACACATTGACCAGTGACCAGACTAATTCAAACTTGTTATTTTTCATGCAGGGTTCAGGGACGGCTCTACCATTAAGTAGCTTAGGCAGCTGCCCAGGGTGCTGGAATCTGGGGTTAGGGGGTGCACCACTTAGTCTGCCTTTCAGAAAATGAAAGATGTATACATCCTTGTTGTACTTAATGCAGGTGACGGATGTGGAACTTCTAGATGCTACCTCCACACTTCACTTGAGGGGCTCGACAGCGGGTATTGGTGTCAGCATGGGGTTCATCTTGGGCCGTAGGTTGAAGTTTTGCGTAGGATGCTGAGAAACCTTACACTGGCTCTGAGTAATATCAAATGTTCAGTGCTGTTGATGTAACTGTGTCCATAAAATGTAGTCAGGTTTTCTCCAATAATGTGCAATTAATAAATCAAGAAAGCCCCCCCTCTCTGTAGTTACTTACCTTATTTCCAAACAGCCTTTTAATTCAGAAAAATCATTTAAGTTTGGAAACCTAGAAAATTGGCAAACAAATTAGGCAACTCAGTATGAACAGAACCTTTTAGAGTTGGTACATCTCTATTCAGAAGATCATGTTTAGTTAGGTCATATCGTATTGAGTTATCAAATATCATATACTGTAGTGTAGTCTAGGATACTTTATGTAAACACTTTAATTTCTTCGGCGGATTTTTTAATAAATAATTGTAGAACTTGTTTCCTCTTCCTCATGCAAACTCTGCTCAGTGACAGATAGACATGTTTCTAAATATAAACTTGGATCAGAAAACATATCAGCATGTCATGACTAGGGTAGGAAGCATCTATATCACTAACACTGAGCACATTAAATGATTTTGTGTTTATGTGCTGCCTATTGAGATGTATTTTGTTTCTTCTGCCTTCTTTACAAGCACAACAGGATGTACATTAAGTTTAGTTGCCTTACTTCCCAGAAGTTGTAGCAAACAAACACACCTGGAGCGAGCAAGGGTTTAATTTTTACGCACAGCTAGTCATGTGTAAAATGTTACTTCCTAAAGGAACTACTTCAAAACATCTTGACCACCAGTAAAACAAAAAAAGTATTATATAATGTTACTTTCTGAAGAAAGAAATAATAATGCAATGTTAAACATATTAGGTTTGTTATCTAACTTTATGCATTTAGTTTTTGGCAATTCAGCTTAACATAATTAAGATTTGAAACTTTGAGTGAAAGGGGTTAGTGGTCCATGGTGGATAACTATAAAAAAGTGTTAAACTGGTGTAAATAAGGTGTCAAGAGAGAAAAGTTATTTAGGCTGTTTAAAGTTAAAGTGTTCTAGTTTCCTGTACTTGTTAATTGTAAACAAGATTAACTGTGCTGTTCCCTTTGCTATATGTAATTTTCAAGGGTAATTTATGAGCATATGCTGGTCTATGCGCACCGTTGCGAATTTGCAATGGTGAGAGATGTTTCCTTATTGCGCATGTACATGCGCCAGGTGCTCACACCCACCAGTGCGGGCGTGGGATGGCGGTGGGTAGTTTTGGGTGTTCCCAAGAAAATACTGGGCGCTCCCATGGTAATGACCCGGTGACGTGGATGCCAGGGGCGGGAAGCTGACAACACCGGATGTCAGCTGCGCGCCATGTTCCCCTCCAGGACATACGCAAAGCTAAGACACATGAGAGCATCTTAGTTTTGCATGTACCTTCCACATCATTGGATGGTCAGCGACCATCCAATGGTGTGGGTTTGACCCTGTAAGCCGCAAATGGATGTTTATGCAAAACATCCATTCGCAGCCATGTGGGAGAATTGGCCCTACAAAGGTGGTTGGCAGCATGCGCTAGTGGTGGGCAGGGTTAACCAGAACAAACTCCAATATGCAAACGTGCAATGCATTTCATTTGCACAAGCTCTTTCAATGTGCACATCAGCTTTGCAGATTTAAACCGCCCATTTTAACTTTGCAGCATTAATCCCCCCCCCCCCCCCCCAAAAAAAAAAATGACGGTCTGTGTATGCTTTGGTAAATGCATTTAGGGTATAGCAACAGCTGCATGCTAAATGTCACATGGAAACAATACTGGACGGATATTAGGTGGCTGCATTTTTAAGCTAATATTGTGTATACATTCTCTATATTGCAGTAATGTGTATTGCAACTGTCTTACTCTACATAACAAATGTGTGTTTGAGCCAATACCATTGGCTGAACTTCTCGTAAAATATATGTAATCTTCCAGAACTAAAACTTAGTTTCCAAAAGTATCCTATTCAAATGATAGGGCTGAAACCAGATCTCCAGTGCATTAAAGATGTAAGACGTTAGAGATAACCCCTTTAAATACATCTTTCCCATATGTATTTATAGAAACATAGAAACTTAGAATTGGATGGCAGATAAGTACCATTTGGCCCATCTAAAAACAAACATGCCAGCACTGACTGAATAATATACACAAGACGGTTCACAATGATAAATTATATTTATTAACTAGAATTAAGGGTTGTGTTTCCCTTGTATTGGACCATTTCAATTCTGCCAAATGATTGAGAAAAACATTTTATTGCTTTTTTATATATATATATTTTTTTTATTAAATCTTCCAAATTGCTTGGATACAATTTTGAATCATTTGTCATTTGAAGTTAATGGTGGTGGTTTCAAGATAAGAGACCAATTTTATGTAAATTGGCCATGTTTTGGGCCATTTCACTGCCATTTTAATGCGATCCCTATCCGATGCGTGGCCCCGTGGGTCGTTAGGTCTTTTCTGAGATCCTAACTGCAGCAGGTAGGATCTGAGAAACAAACATTGTAGTTGGTGCAGGTCGTGATCGGATCACGATCACATCAGGTGCCTTTTATGTGCGGGTTGGTGGCGGGTCGGCGGCTCCATCAGCTCGTGAGCGGGTCGTACGTTCCTGTGACAACCCACTCATGAGCAGCATTGTGCTGGTGTGTACCCAGCATTAGTATTTCAAGATGATAAAGTAGCAGTCTGTGCAAATTATACCCAAGCCTAGAGATGGGTATACCTTGACAGGAGCTTATAACCAGGCAAAGAAACTCGGCACCGCAGCGCAGTACAAACTGTGCCCTGCCGAGATGGCGCAGCAACTAGTTGACTCTACTGAAGAAGCGAGCGGACATGGAGGCGGGGCCTGTGGCATCACACAGGGAAGTTTGTTATACACAAGGGCCTGTTGCACTGCACTGCGTCAGGTCCTTGTACACTACAGTACTGTAAAACATACAGTCTGGCATGCATATAGAATCTATATATACATTCTATATGCAATGAAATGAAATTCCTGTGGGTAATAGACGGTCGCGCTGCTGAGACACAGCCGGGCAAGCATATCGATTCATATGCATGCCCAGATGATAAAGGATAAAGGGTTTCATTGTCAGGAAAGTCATATACTATATTGCACAATAATTCAAAATATAATAACGTTGTGTACAGTATTAGATATTAACTTTATCTCATTAGACAATGAAGACAATATGTATATTATATATTCTTTATATATCCACAAACAGTTATCCAAAACAAGTAACTGGGAGTGCTGTCCCTCAACTGTCCATCACAGTGCGCAGAATGAGGGAAGCAACAACCAGCACATCCCAAGTGTGGAGAACTGCCCTACAATACTGAATTAAGTTTGATGGTCTTGTTTAAGCCTTCTGGATGAATGGAATTGAATTTTAGTGTCCAAAAAACTTCTCTTTTACACAAAATGGGCAGACAAAGCTCATAGGGATAATGAGTGTAAAACATGCATTTCAAATTGAACTAATAAAGTAGGACTTGTTCTCTCAGAGGGCCAGATTCTCTAAGCTTCAAAAGTGATAAAATGGAGAGTGATAAACAGCCAGCCAATCAGCTCCTGTTTGACATATTTCAAACACAGTCTGTGACATGGCAGGTAGGAGCTGATTGGCTTGCTATTTATCACTCTCCATTTGATCACTTTTGAAGCTTAGAGAATCTAGCCCAGAGACTGAATCAGGAGTGTTTCAGACTCTGAGAGAATAGGTCCTACTTTATGAGGTCAATTTAAAAGGCTGTTTTTCATTTTTTTTACACTCGTTTCCCCTATGAGCTTTGTCTGCCCATATGGGAAAAGGGATTACATTTATTTGACATTTCCCGACAATATGGTTAAATACGGCATCTTACAATAAAGCTAGCATCAAAGAATCTGTTACCCCTGATGAAGTCCCTTTAAGGACGAAACGCATTGGTACCTCTTCTTGACCATGAAAAACTGTTGAAGAACCTGCTGGCTTGTGCCAGTTCATATTTAAGACTTTTTAATAAAAAAACACTGAATAAGACTTCTGCTTTGTACTCTGGATATTGGGAAAACTACATTATTCACATTGGCAACCGTTATGGACATTTATTACTAGCGCCAATACACTAGGCGCCAAAACACTACTGTTTTGCATATATACACACACACATATATATATATATAATGGTTTGAAAAGAGGTCTAAGCGACTACAAATATCTGTGTCAGAGACGTTTTACTTTTAAAACACATAAAAGTTTTATTTGTAAAAAATGTATATATATATATATATATATATATATATAAAAGCACAGGAGTATTTAATAAGAACAAACAAATACAAGAAATGTCGTAAAAAAACACAATAGTAAAAATGGCGAAGCTAAGTAAAAAATGCCTATCAAAAATATCACTAAAAAATGGGAGATATATACGTTATAGATAAAAGATACAGAGGTATCAAACTTATCTTTCTACTAGGTGATTCATCGCGCCCTACGGGCGCTCTTCACACCGTCGTAAGGGGCTGCGCCCCCTTAATTTGTGAACGTTTGTATATGAGAAATATGGTTAGAATTGTATGAAAGATGCCCTGTATTGCAACTTAGGTGTCCGCGAATCGCGGGAGGGGGGGGTCGCGGAGGGTGCCGCGAATTGCAGGAGGGGGGGTCGCGGGGGGTGCCGCGAATTGCAGGAGGGGGGGTTGTGGGGGGGTGGATGCTGCGAATCGCGGGAGGGGAGGGATTGCAGAGAATCGCGGGAGGGGGGTCGCGGGGTGGGTTGCCGCAAATCGCGGGAGGGGGGTTACGGGGGCGGGGGTTACGGCGAATCATGGTAGGGGGGGTCGCGGGGGTGTGCCGTGAATCACGGGAGGGGGGGTCACGGGGTGGGGTGCCGAGAATCGCGGGGGTGTGTGTGTGTGCCGTGAATCGCGGGAGTGGGGGTTGCGGGGGGGGGGGGGGGGTGCGGGGGGTGTGACGCGAATCGCCACAAGAAAAAATCAACACAGAAAGGTCAACACATGTAAATGTTGACATAAGTGTGGCACTTCATTGGTGTCCATGTCGACACATGAGAATGAATATGAAAACATTCAAAAAATGAAAAAAAAAACTTCAAAAACTCATGTCAACCTTTTTCATTGTCGACCATAGCCATGTCAGTGTTTTCCATGTGCAATTTAATTCTGGAGCTGCCGCGAATCGCGGGGGGGTGCCGCGAATTGCGGGAGGGGGGATCGCGGGGGTGGGTGCCGCGAATCGCGGGAGGGGGGGTTACGGGCCGGGGGTTGCGGCGAATCATGGGAGGGGGGGTCGCGGGGGTGTGCCGTGAATCACGGGAGGGGGGGTCACGGGGTGGGGTGCCGAGAATCGCGGGGGAGGTGTGTGTGTGTGTGTGTGTGCCGTGAATCGCGGGAGTGGGGGTTGTGGGGGGGGGGTGTGACGCGAATCGCCACAAGAAAAAATCAACACAGAAAGGTCAACACATGTAAATGTTGACATAAGTGTGGCACTTCATTGGTGTCCATGTCGACACATGAGAATGAATATGAAAAAATTAAAAAAATTAAAAAAAAACTTCAAAAACTCATGTCAACCTTTTTCATTGTCGACCATAGCCATGTCAGTGTTTTCCATGTGCAATTTAATCCTGGGGCTGCCGCGAATCACGGGGGTGCCGCGAATTGCGGAAGGGGGGGGTCGCGGGGTTGGGTGCCGCGAATCGCGGGAGGGCGGGGTTCACAGGGGTTCCGGTGGGGGGTTGCCGCGAATTGCGGGAGGGGGGGGGTCGCAGGGGGGTGCCGGGGTGCCGCGAATCGCCGGAGGGGGGGTTGCGGGGGGTGTGACGCGAATCGCCACAAGAAAAAAATCAACACAGAAAGGTCAACACATGTAAATGTTGACATAAGTGTGGCACTTCATTGGTGTCCATGTCGACAAATGAGAATGAATATGAAAATATTCAAAAAATTACAAAAAAAACTTCAAAAACTCATGTCAACCTTTTTCATTGTCGACCATAGCCATGTCAGTGTTTTCCATGTGCAATTTAATTCTGGAGCTGCCGCGAATCACGGGGGGGTGCCGCGAATTGCGGGAGGGGGGGTCGCGGGGGTGGGTGCCGCGAATCGCGGGAGGGCGGGGTTCACAGGGGTTCCTTTGGGGGGTTGCCGTGAATTGCGGGAGGTGGGGGGTCACGGGGGGTGCCGCGAATCGCGGGAGGGGGGGTTGCGGGGGGGTGTGACGCGAATCGCCACAAGAAAAAATCAACACAGAAAGGTCAACACATGTAAATGTTGACATAAGTGTGCCACTTCATTGGTGTCCATGTCGACACATGACAATGAATATGAAAAAATTAAAAAAATTAAAAATAAATCTTCAAAAACTCATGTCAACCTTTTTCATTGTCGACCATAGCCATGTCAGTGTTTTGCATGTGCCATTTAATCCTGGGGCTGCTGCGAATTGCGGGGGGGGGGGGTGCCGCGAATCGCGGGAGGGGGGTCGCAGGGGGGGTGCCGCCAATCGTGCAAGGGGGGGGTTCTTTTTGCCGCGAATCGCGGGAGGGAGGTCGCAGGGGGGGGGGGGGGTTTCCGCGAATCGGGGGGGGGGGGTCACGGGGGAGGGTTTGCCGCGATTCGCGGGAGGGGGGGGGGGTGGTGGTTATTGCGCGAATTGCGGGAGGGGTCGTGGGGGGGTTCTTTTTGCAGCGAATCGCGGGAGGGGGGTCGCGGGGGTGTTTTTGCCACGAATCGCGGAAGGGGGGGGCGCGCGGAGAGGGAGGTTTTGCCGCAAATCGCGGGAGGGGGGCGCTCACCTGGTGGCTGTGAAATAGCAGTGCTGGGCAACATGGGAAGGCAGTGGGTGTCTGGCACTGTCTGTGGGCTCACTGGGCTGGTTCTCTGTCACATACCTCCCAACATGACCCTCTCCAGGAGGGACACAATGCTCTGTTTCTAGACTTCCCCTTAATGTATGATTGCCATCACTTGTTTTAAACAGGTTAATTTCTAAGAAAGGTGTTCAGCACAGATGAAGGCAATCACACATTAAGAGGAAAGTCCAGGAACAGAGCGTTATAGACACAGACACCCACTTTGAGTGACAGATGTAGCCAAATATATAGGAGATGGAGGAGTCAGCAGGCAATACCCAATGCGTTTCGTCATCTGAGACTTCATCAAGGGGTGAGAGGGATGTGTGCCTGGTGCCCTATTTATACTCTATATGTCTAGTGATCTCAATTGTGATGTCACATCATGTAGGGTGTGGCTATCATTTCTACAATCAACAAAAATCATCAAAATTTAAAAACACTCCTATGGGCGTTATAGAACGGGCTCTATGCAGCCAGCGCTATCAGTAAATAAAGCATATTCATTGTGGAAACAGTGGAAAAACATCGTTTATAATTGCGGAGATGCGTGCGCCCACTTCCGGCGGCCGCACGTCACTTCCGCCCCGCTTCCTGTGTCAGGCCGTGCTTTGTAATGCAGTGACTTCCGCCTCTCTTCGGCGGACGTTCAGGAGCGCCCTACTTCCTTTTTAGGGTTGCGTCTGATTGGTCTGTTTCATCAGCTCTGTTAGGATGGAGTTCATTCATGGTAGATGTCTCCGTTTCAGCGGCCATTTTGTTAGAGATTTCTTCATCTTTTACTTAGAAAATCGGCCATCTTTCTGAATACAGATGCGCGGACTTGAGATGATAATACTCAATTTTCATGGGACATATGGAGAGAAATATATGGATGAGATATACAGAACGTTAGTGCTTGTATTTACATGTACATACTAAATTCATATCGTTTAATAAACCCTATCATAGCTTATATTAACTATAGATGACAGGTTAACTTGGTTACAACAGCGTAAATTACTGTCTTATGTGCATTCATTTACAATAACCCCAGTCAAAAGTATATATATACCTATAGAAAAAATATTTATATATATAAAAAATTCCTTGCCACATGAATAAATAATTAAAATATATAAATATGTGCAGGATGAATTAATATGCAGTATGAGATGAATAGATATAAAATAGCAGCAATTTTAGTGAGTTCGGAGTAGGTATTATGTATTCATAATTTTTTAGTGAGAATACAGAAAATGAAGAGCCTTAGTGAAGTAAGCAGATTTTCAGCAATTTTCAACAGTGATTTATGAGGTAGGAGTAATAACTATAAATATATAGGGTAATCATACAAGAGTAAAGTGATTTCGGTGTTTTTAGCTTTTTATTAAAGAATATATATTACAGTGATTACTATAAATAAGAACATAATGGTATATTTGTGAATAACATAGTGAGTTAGATTGTGAAGGTGATTGAGCCATGGTATCTCTATCTTGTCCTAATCACAAGGTATACGTTTTTCCTGTACATTACAGTACCCGTTCTTCTCAGGTAGTCACCTGTCCTGATACTGTACGGGCCCGAACACTGCTTGGCTGCCAAGATCGAACGGGGTTGGGCATTCCCAGCGTGGTATGACTGTAATGTTTATTCCATGTTCCATTGCCTCTCGGACTTTGGTACCTTATTGCTCGTGTAGTGAAACCTGAGTGAGGGTTTGGGAAGAAAGGAAAAAAGGGAAAGAAGGAAGAAAGTGATCCAGTTTGTGATAGGATAGTGAGGTTTAGAGGGGGTTTACAAAACCTTCACAGGAAAGGTGCAATCTCGTATCCTTCGTTTAAACCGCTTGGATACAGCGTCTGGAGCTGGAAGATCCAGTACATCTCCCTTTGGGACAATTTCTTAGCCAGGTCACCTCCTCTGTCCCCCATCTGGACATGTTTGATTGCTTTGAACGTCAAATCTTTAGGGTTAGAAGCATGGGTTGCGGTGAAATGTCTAGGAACTGCATGATTGTCCATTTTGTTCTTTATGCTTCTAACGTGTTCCTGGATTCTGATTTTTAGGGGGCGTTTTGTCTTGCCGACATATTTCTTCCCACAGGTGCATTCTAATAAGTAGATTACTGAGGTAGAGTTGCAGTTGGTAAAGTCCTTTATTTGGAATTCATTGTTATTTCCTGTATCTGTAAAACTCTTCCTATTAGGGTGGAGGTACTTGCATATGATGCATTTGCCACATTTGTACGATCCTTTGCACTTAGGTAATCTAGTGGATGCTGTAGGCGTTTTTAGCATGCTGGGTGCTAAGATGTCTTTCAGATTTTTTGATTTTCTGTATACAATATCCGGTTTGGGTGGTAGGATACCCTTTAATACTGGATCCATCAGGAGGATCCCCCAGTGACTTGTTAGTGATTTCTTGATGATGTCTTAATGCCTATTGTACGTTGTGATAAAAGCTACTGACTCTTTTCCTTCTTCTTCCTTCTTCTTTTTATATGTGAGTAATGAGGTTCGGTCTGTGTTTCGTGTTTTTTCTACTGCTTTCTCAATTAGACTAGATGGATACTCCTTTTCTGTGAATCTTTGTCCGTAGAGGGTCAATTGTTCCTCCATGTCTTCTTGCTTGCTGCAATTCCGCTTGATCCTGTGGAATTGCGAGAACGGTATATTATCTTTCCATCGTTTTAAATGATTGCTCTTATGGTGCAAGTAGCTGTTCTTGTCCACGCTTTTGACATAATTTTTAGTTATTACTTTGTTATTTTCGTGTGTCAAGATCAAGTCCAGAAACTCAATGGAATCTTTCTGTACATTTGATGTGAACTTTAGATTCATATCATTAATGTCCAAGCATTTAAAAAATTCTTGGAAGCGTAATTCTGTTCCGTCCCATACAATTAAAATGTCGTCTATATAGCGTTTGTATAAAATAATTTCACTTGTGAAGTTTGGGTTATTATAAATATGTATATTCTCCTAGTGTCCCATAAAAAGATTTGCGAAACTCGGCGCAAAGATAGTCCCCATAGCTGTTTCGCACTGCTGTAGATAAAATTGATCCTGAAATTTAAAATAATTATGGTGTAGACTAAAAAACATGACATCGCAAATAAAATCTCTGTGCTCCGGTGTAATTGAGGCATCTTTTTCTAAGTAACTCCTGCTGGCTTCCACTCCTTTTTTGTGTTCGATGCAGGTGTACAACGATTGCACGTCTATGGTTACCCATTTATATGTGTCTTTCCATTCAAAGGGTTCCATTGTGTTAAGTACGGATGTTGTATCCTTTAGATAGGAGGGTAAGCATTTGACATATTTGTTAAGAAAAAAGTCCACATATTGTGACAGGTTTGAAGTTAGTGAATCTATGCCTGCCACGATAGGTCTTCCGGGCGGGTTTTTTTGGCATTTATGGACTTTTGGTAAAAAGTAAAAGATAGGGGTGATGGGGTCTGATCTTAATAAAAATTGGTATTCATCTTTTGTTAAAATATTGTTCCTGAGGCCTTGTAATAATAGAGTACGTAGTTCCTCGATGTATATGTCTTTTGGATCATTGGGTAGCTTGCTATATGACTTCTTGTCATTCAGAAGCCTTTCTGCTTCTTTGACGTAAGATTCCTGATCCATAATGACCAGTCCCCCCCCTTTATTAGCTGGTTTTAAAACCAAGTTTTGGTCCTTTTGCAGTTTCTTCATGGCCTCTCTTTCAGAGTTTGTCATGTTCTTCGTTTTGACTGGTGCCTGTTCTAGATCACAGAGATCTTTTTTGACAAGGTCATAGAAGATACTGATGTTTGATCCTTTCGATTCCAATGGGTAATATTTAGATGCCGACTTCAAACCTGATTTAGATCTGTTTTCATAGTTAGATGTTATCGCATCCTCTTTTCTTAGAAAATGCCTCTTCAATGTCAGTTTTCGTACGAATTTATTCAGGTCAATATACGTATCAAATCTGTTCAAGCTACTTGTAGGTGCGAAGGATAGTCCTTTTCCTAGTAGGGACACTTCTGGTGCTGTGAGTATGTGTTTAGAGAGGTCCTGTGCTTTTTTTATATATATATACACATTTTTTACAAATAAAACTTTTATGTGTTTTAAAAGTAAAACGTCTCTGACACAGATATTTGTAGTCGCTTAGACCTCTTTTCAAACCATTGTATTTTTGTGCCACACCCCTTACCAAGGTGTTTCTCTTAGAGGTCAGCTGACACCCTTTTTTCTAAAAAGGTATATCTGTTTTTTGATACAAACAAACTCAGTTGTTCAGGACACAAGTGGCGCCCTACAATACCCCTCTCTTCCTGGACACACACACATACATATATATATATATATATATATATATATATATATATATATATATATATATATATATATATATACACACACATGCACGTCCGACTTAAAGAATTATATACGTAGCTCTCTCATCTCAGCAGGACTACAATGACTGTAGGCGGAATAAATTGACATGGCTCCAGCTATGCTGCGTGGCAGTGGCAGAGCAGCCGTCAAACATGGAGCCCACTGTGAACAACACAGGTGCTGGTGCAGGTGCCCCCTTCAGGGCTTGAAGCCTGGATGCAGATGACTTCATTGCCTTGGAATAACACCTCTGAGTACTAGTCACGATGGGTAAGATAAAGCCATATACTAATTGTAGAGGGATGTGTGTCTGACATTAAACATTTTCAGACTCTATGAGCAGAAAAATGCCGCTCCAGCAAGACTTCACCCAATGAGGGCAAAAGGAAAGGGGTATAATTCATTTGCTGAATAGAAATAGTTTTGAAAGGTGTATGGTGCTTTATCAGAGACACACTGCTCTCTTTCCAACAAAGCAGGTACCTGGGCAAAGCAATAAACATGAGCCCCTATCAGTGAAGGCTGTGATGTTTAGGGGGGGACGACGACAAAGTGTTATAGTTGGCAGTTAACTTGTCCCATGAAAGGTGGGGGGGATTTCCTATTACTGGTGGCTGAAGAGGAGGGGTTTGCTATTTTAATATGCATCACACCCCTATATAAAGGGGCACAGGTGCCATTTTCACCTTTGAAAGGTACAGTAGTATGGTGATGGACAGGAGAGGAGCAGTGTCAGGGAGTGCAGGTGGCAGAAGCCGCAGTGGGCCAGTTACAGGCATCAGCAAAAATGAAAGAAAAAATGAGGTCAGTACAGTATATGGTAACATGTGTCCATTTGGATTAAATGAGCAAGGGAAAAACATCTATATTTACAGAAGTATGGTAAAAGAGAGGGACTGATTACACCTATATATTGCACATACTGTATCAGGAGACACAACACTAAAGTGTCACTTCAGAATTAAAAAAACATGCATTATAGTACAGGGTATACTTGCTGTTGCTAATTAGTGGTTTCAGAAACAAGCATACCCATTATTTGTCCAGAGTGACATCACCTTTAAAAGTGATTGAGGGTTAGATAAATTTCTGGCTAAAATTAACACACTATTGACAACCTGTTGATCAGAGAGGGAGTCCAGGTACAGCCTAGCACGATAAGTACGTGAAGCATGCAGTAATTGGGGTACCTGGATCTGGCGCGCAGCAGTCTCCCTCCTCCTGTGCAGCTCCTCCAAATGACCAAAGTCACAAACAGCCAGCTCCACACCACTCTGCACAATCACCATCTCTAAAACCCTCACAGGTGTCCTTAATGATGTTTGGGTATATGTAGGGGAGTTTAGGAATAAAATAGTGGACACCTGTGTTAAAATTAACCATTTCTGCATTTGTGCAAAGTGGCTTTTGGGTCAATTCGCCCATCAGGACCTGGTCTGCATCAGTGACGATTTTTAGACACTTTTGAAATACGAATTCCGTTAAATAAGCGATTCGTATACTTTTCAATGCAAAAACATCTGTATCCGAAAAAAAAATACGAATTCAAACCGGCAAGTGAAAAAGTGCGATTTATCGCACAAAATGTGCGAATTATGTGACTTAGCGTACCCTATTTAGTAAGCGGTTTCACCAAAATGTGTGAAAACGCAATTTTGTTGCCTAAACATCGCCAAAACCAACTAGCGCATCCTATTAAATGTCACCCTCCATTTATATAACTTCTGTTTCCTATAGACAATTTAGTGCTTTGGAAGTACCATACTATGGTTGAGAGGCTAGTTTATAAGCAAAGAAAAAAAATATTGTATTAGAGAAATATACAGTACAAGTGCATGTTTTTGTATTCAGACTGAAAGTGATCATTGCTTCTGCACAGATGCTGGTCTCCACTATAAATTACAAGGTAAAGGAATTCTTATAAAACATTCATGGACTACGCAAGACAAACATTAGAAAAGGTGAAAATGACTTTATTGACCATTATATGGCAATAAGGGATTATGTTTTGCAAACAGACACTATTATTAATGTACCCTTTATATGGTTGTTAAGCAATTGAAACCTTTGTATTCCATGTTATTGTGCAATATTTCCAAAAGCTATATACAACATAAGGGGGGGGGGGGGGGGGGGAGAGATCCTAGAATGCATCCCCTATACACATAAGGTGCTATCATGCTGGTACTTGTAGTTCTGCAAAGAAAAATACATGGTGCAGATGCACACTCCATATTATTAATCAATTATAGAGGCTCTTGGTATATTAATTGGCCAAGAAATATTTGCCCACCAACCAGCTTCACGGTAACCTCATTTCTGGTGGGTCCCTAATACTAAGCTTGAATCTGGGGCACGGAACCCCAAAAAGGTTGGCATAGGCCAGTCACCCCAGGGCAGCACACAAGTGAAAAACTAAGCTATAGGTGTATTAATAAGAAAGAAGCAGGAGCTAGAGGTTAAAAAGTGAAGTGCTAGAAAGTATAGAAAGTTGATTAATAATATGGAGTGTGCATCTGCACCATGTATTTTTATTTGCATATATACAACATAAACCTATACAATATTGGATTTATTACAGAAAATCCTAAACTCTACTGTACTCTCAATTAGACCTTTTTTTCTTTCAAAAATGTAAAAAACAAAAGCAATTAGAATCAAATGCTATCTAATATCTTTACTTTAGCGAATCTTAAGAATCTAAAGTTTCTAAGGCATATGGGATTTGTAATGTATGTAGGTATGTTAAATGTTTTTTATAAGGTACTAGGCAACTTTCGCATTACATTATACTGTGTATGACAAACACATCTGTGAAAAGAAGTTCAAGATTTATAATGCGGTTGGACATAGGTCTCTGCCCCTAAGAGATTACAATTTAATTAGGTAGACATATAAAGACAGATAGGTCAGTATAAGTGCTACAAGAAAAACCTACAGTTTCAATTTGATGACAGATGGCGACAGAGTTTGACAAAGGTCAAGATGGATTAAATTCCAGAGGTCAGGGGCAATCAGAGAGATATGTGTAAGTAGGAAAGCTGTAGATGTTGGCACGGAAAGAAACAGTTTTATAGTATATGAGAGAGCTACCTGCATAAAACTGTTGCTTATACAGATTCCCTAGTAAAGTGTGTCCAAGATCATAACAGCTGATTAAAATGGCTCTTTCTGTGGTTAGGTAGAGAAAGGACACGTCATTACACCTGTCATGTCCTTTCTCTACATAAACCCATCCTTGCCATCTGGTCAACATCAGCAAATTAGATTTTTACTAGAATTATGTTCAGTTCAGGGGCTGGATGTAATAAGCATTGCACAAGTGATGCGATACATCCTGACACTTTTAATCAGGTACACACCAGCATTAATAATGCCAGTATTTACTTAATATCACAAAGGACAGCTCTCCTGATAAAAGCTATCCTTTGTGATAAGAAAGACTTCCAAGTTTAGGACCCGTGAGTCCTTATGTGCATGCGCAGTGTGATTCTGAGGCCGATGTGCGGTGCTGGGAGGGTTCTGATTGGATTCTTATTTTGGGGCAGAGGGTGAATAGAAACCCGTAGGCTTATATTAGGTAACTAGGTGATTCATCGCGCCCTACGGGCGCTCTTCACACCGTCGTAAGGGGCTGCGCCCCCTTAATTTGTGAACGTTTGTATATGAGAAATATGGTTAGAATTGTATGAAAGATGCCCTGTATTGCAACTTAGGTGTCCGCGAATCGCGGGAGGGGGGGGTCGCGGAGGGTGCCGCGAATTGCAGGAGGGGGGGTCGCGGGGGGTGCCGCGAATTGCAGGAGGGGGGGTTGTGGGGGGGTGGATGCTGCGAATCGCGGGAGGGGAGGGATTGCAGAGAATCGCGGGAGGGGGGTCGCGGGGTGGGTTGCCGCAAATCGCGGGAGGGGGGTTACGGGGGCGGGGGTTACGGCGAATCATGGTAGGGGGGGTCGCGGGGGTGTGCCGTGAATCACGGGAGGGGGGGTCACGGGGTGGGGTGCCGAGAATCGCGGGGGTGTGTGTGTGTGCCGTGAATCGCGGGAGTGGGGGTTGCGGGGGGGGGGGTGCGGGGGGTGTGACGCGAATCGCCACAAGAAAAAATCAACACAGAAAGGTCAACACATGTAAATGTTGACATAAGTGTGGCACTTCATTGGTGTCCATGTCGACACATGAGAATGAATATGAAAACATTCAAAAAATGAAAAAAAAAACTTCAAAAACTCATGTCAACCTTTTTCATTGTCGACCATAGCCATGTCAGTGTTTTCCATGTGCAATTTAATTCTGGAGCTGCCGCGAATCGCGGGGGGGTGCCGCGAATTGCGGGAGGGGGGATCGCGGGGGTGGGTGCCGCGAATCGCGGGAGGGGGGGTTACGGGCCGGGGGTTGCGGCGAATCATGGGAGGGGGGGTCGCGGGGGTGTGCCGTGAATCACGGGAGGGGGGGTCACGGGGTGGGGTGCCGAGAATCGCGGGGGAGGTGTGTGTGTGTGTGTGTGTGCCGTGAATCGCGGGAGTGGGGGTTGTGGGGGGGGGGGGGTGTGACGCGAATCGCCACAAGAAAAAATCAACACAGAAAGGTCAACACATGTAAATGTTGACATAAGTGTGGCACTTCATTGGTGTCCATGTCGACACATGAGAATGAATATGAAAAAATTAAAAAAATTAAAAAAAAACTTCAAAAACTCATGTCAACCTTTTTCATTGTCGACCATAGCCATGTCAGTGTTTTCCATGTGCAATTTAATCCTGGGGCTGCCGCGAATCACGGGGGTGCCGCGAATTGCGGAAGGGGGGGGTCGCGGGGTTGGGTGCCGCGAATCGCGGGAGGGCGGGGTTCACAGGGGTTCCGGTGGGGGGTTGCCGCGAATTGCGGGAGGGGGGGGGGTCGCAGGGGGGTGCCGGGGTGCCGCGAATCGCCGGAGGGGGGGTTGCGGGGGGTGTGACGCGAATCGCCACAAGAAAAAAATCAACACAGAAAGGTCAACACATGTAAATGTTGACATAAGTGTGGCACTTCATTGGTGTCCATGTCGACAAATGAGAATGAATATGAAAATATTCAAAAAATTACAAAAAAAACTTCAAAAACTCATGTCAACCTTTTTCATTGTCGACCATAGCCATGTCAGTGTTTTCCATGTGCAATTTAATTCTGGAGCTGCCGCGAATCACGGGGGGGTGCCGCGAATTGCGGGAGGGGGGGTCGCGGGGGTGGGTGCCGCGAATCGCGGGAGGGCGGGGTTCACAGGGGTTCCTTTGGGGGGTTGCCGTGAATTGCGGGAGGTGGGGGGTCACGGGGGGTGCCGCGAATCGCGGGAGGGGGGGTTGCGGGGGGGTGTGACGCGAATCGCCACAAGAAAAAATCAACACAGAAAGGTCAACACATGTAAATGTTGACATAAGTGTGCCACTTCATTGGTGTCCATGTCGACACATGACAATGAATATGAAAAAATTAAAAAAATTAAAAATAAATCTTCAAAAACTCATGTCAACCTTTTTCATTGTCGACCATAGCCATGTCAGTGTTTTGCATGTGCCATTTAATCCTGGGGCTGCTGCGAATTGCGGGGGGGGGGGTGCCGCGAATCGCGGGAGGGGGGTCGCAGGGGGGTGCCGCCAATCGTGCAAGGGGGGGTTCTTTTTGCCGCGAATCGCGGGAGGGAGGTCGCAGGGGGGGGGGTTTCCGCGAATCGGGGGGGGGGGTCACGGGGGAGGGTTTGCCGCGATTCGCGGGAGGGGGGGGGTGGTGGTTATTGCGCGAATTGCGGGAGGGGTCGTGGGGGGGTTCTTTTTGCAGCGAATCGCGGGAGGGGGGTCGCGGGGGTGTTTTTGCCACGAATCGCGGAAGGGGGGGCGCGCGGAGAGGGAGGTTTTGCCGCAAATCGCGGGAGGGGGGCGCTCACCTGGTGGCTGTGAAATAGCAGTGCTGGGCAACATGGGAAGGCAGTGGGTGTCTGGCACTGTCTGTGGGCTCACTGGGCTGGTTCTCTGTCACATACCTCCCAACATGACCCTCTCCAGGAGGGACACAATGCTCTGTTTCTAGACTTCCCCTTAATGTATGATTGCCATCACTTGTTTTAAACAGGTTAATTTCTCAGAAAGGTGTTCAGCACAGATGAAGGCAATCACACATTAAGAGGAAAGTCCAGGAACAGAGCGTTATAGACACAGACACCCACTTTGAGTGACAGATGTAGCCAAATATATAGGAGATGCCACATAAAGAGGGTCCAAGCTCTGGACTGTATCGCATTGATACAAATGAAAATGCACCCAGAACTCTGAAAATGGGATTTTCTGAGTTTTGCCTGCCTTTTCAGCTGTAGAACCTCAGGTTTGTTTAGATATAGCTTAGTAGCTTTAGGGGTTATTCAATTATTGTCAGATTTTTTGACCAGATGAAATATCTTGTTTCTGTATGCTGTATTGAAGCACTTCTGGTTGTCTTGAAAATGACCCGACCAGGTTGAAAC
Organism: Crinia signifera; assembly: GCF_055691185.1. Classification (NCBI taxonomy): domain Eukaryota; kingdom Metazoa; phylum Chordata; class Amphibia; order Anura; family Myobatrachidae; genus Crinia; species Crinia signifera. The sequence continues at coordinate 403,639,993 of NC_139217.1, forward strand.
GTCAAACAAACGAATGAGAATGGTGATGTAATAAATATGTTTTTATTCTTTCTTGAATGGTGAGTGTCCTTTATGGTCTATGACAAAAACTCTCTTTAAGATAAGCGGATAAACTTGCACTGGTGGCCCAGCTGCTTAGAAAAGCATATATACTGTATATATATATATATATATATATATATATATATATATATATATATATATATATATAGTACTTGTGACTTATCTGGGTGCCCGATTTTCTTCATCGCACCTAAAAATCACGTCAAATCGCATCGCATACAATCAGATTGCATGCAATGCGATTTGCCGCGATTTTAATATGTGAAGGCACCCAGATGCCTGTTTCATATGTGAAATGGCCCCCCAGACCCCATTTTTAATTGTATACCCACCCTGATGGCTAAATGCCCCCCATTGTTAACGCCACCCCACCCAGAAGCGTGGCGAACGCAGCGAGCCCGCGAGGGGCGGCGGTACGCGTCCTCCGACCTTTTCATACCTCCACTATCCACGTCAGCGTGGAGTTGATTTTATATAGTGTGGCGAGCGCAACGAGCCACCGCGCCCGAAGCGTGGCGAGGGGACGCGGATACCTGTGAAGCCCGCGAGGGGATGCATATAGCTGTGAAGGTATCCACGTCCCCTTGTGGGGCTCGCTGCGCTCACCACGCTTCGGGCTCGGTGGCTCGCTGCGCTCGCCACACTATATAAAATCAACTCCACGCCGATTTGGATAGTGGGGGTATGAAAAGGTCGGAGGACACGTACCGCCGCCCCTTGCGGGCTCGCTGCGCTCGCCACGCTTCGGGTTGGCGTTGATAGTGGGGTGGCTTTAACAATGGGGGTCATTTAGCCATCAGGGTGGGTATACAACTAAAAATGGGGTCTGGGGGGCCATTTCACATATGAAACAGGGTGCCATCTGGGTGCCTGTACATATTAAAATCGCATCAAATCGCATCACATGCAATACAATAGCATACAATGCAACGCGATTTTCTCTTCAAGGGAATTTCAAGGGAAATCGCGTCAAATCGCATGCTTAGGGTACTGGCATACAATTTCAACATCGGGCGCCCAGATAAGTCACAAGTACCATATATATGTATATATATATATATATCATCCAAGGGCTTCTCCGGGGAGAAAATAGGCACTCTCCTAAGTAAAGTCATAAACTTGTTGTAATCCAAGTATTTTGATTTATTAGTCATCTAATAAGTTGGTACAATATATTGTGCTTAATGATACTCCAACGTTTCGGTCCAATATAGGCGGACCTTTATCAAGGAGCCTGTATTGTGTAAAAGACATGCAAACAGCAATGTGAGAGCATGCAATCAAAACAATTACAGTGATGCACAAAGAAAAACATAGGTACAGAAAAAAGGAACTTACATGAGTCAGCAAAGTACACATAATCATCGATGGGGCAACATGAAGTATGTTGGAAAACCTCCTACTGCAGGAGGACACCATGAATGAACCTGCCCGGGCCCAACCTTTATACCTGTGTGTTTGAAATCATGTGATGCCTGGATCCCCGCCCACCGGTGAGGCGTGTCCGGCCAGAAACAGGAAGTTGCATCACCGGAAGTGCAGGTCTCTGATGTACCACATCCTGCCACGTCTGAGTCCCCGGAGGCGGGTCTCAACATATGCTTTTTTAGTGTAGCTAATTGCAAGGGGCGTGATCGTCCGGAAGTGGGATGTGCGGCAGTGTCTGTGGTACTGGTGCATCACTGCTGAGAAAATGGGGATATCTGGTTTAAATGCAAAACTGTAAACCTAACAATATTGGTATAAATCACTATATACAGGAAGGTCGGGGTTCCGGGAGGGATCACCCTAGTACATCTACATAGTTCTGGATGGAGAACAAGTCTCAACACATTAATAATGTTTACATTTATACACATTGCATACGTTTTATAAGGTGGCGATGTACATTTGTCAGGGGATCGCTTCTTAGAACAAATGAAATAAACATATCCATACCGCTGGACGTGGGGAATGGTTGAAAAAATGGAACAGCAACAAACATTAAAAAACATTATTAAGAAAAATTGTATACTGGAAATACCAGTTGGGGGGCCAAATCATGCCTGTTAGGCGCTAAAGATGGGATGTTTAATTTTTATATTGTTATGTGTGATATTTCAGATGTGGATTCTAAGTCTAACGTTGGGTATTAAGTAGCGGATCTAGGGATTTTTAATTTTTAGATTTTTAGCTAAAAAACAAGGGGGTTATTGTGCTTTTATAATATCAATCGAACAGGTCAACACAGTATTTAAGGATTCGTATACGGAACTAGTAATAGGGGAGTGATGCTCACACCTTACTGTCATAGAAAAAATGTTATTTACATTTTTTTTTAGAGAAATAAGTGTCTGAAAAGTGCTAGTTAATAGGCCAAATGGTGCCAGTTGGGTGCCATTAGTCAATTCTTTAAAGATAATGATGTTTTTAGGAAAAAATATTTGGGGGGAGATGGAATGTTTCATCCATCTCTTGAAAAAATGCTATTGGTGATGAAAGAATATTTTAACTATATTCCGTAGTTATTATATTTTATATTATTTATTTTATTATATATTTTATTTTTTATTTTTTAAATTTTTTTTATTTTTTGTTTATATTTAATTTTTTAAAAGGTTTTAAAAAACACAATTATTTTGAAGAATTTTGTTAAGGAATCCTCATGATTAGGGTGATGGTATTTTAATGGTCACTGGAGGCTATGGGTTACCGGATCTTGGTCCAAACCCTGACAAGCTAAAGTGAGTGGTTGAAGATACACTATTGCAATTGAATTCGGCTACTTGAATACAATAAGCATGATGACGTATAGACATGATATGAAAAACATGATATGAAAAACCATGATGAGAAAAGACATGATGAGAAAAAAACATGATGAGAAAGAACATGATGAGTAAAAACATGATGAGAAAAAACATGATGAGAAAAAGCATGATAAGAAGAAGCATGATAAGAAAAAACAAGATGCACAACATATTCTGGGAAAACAGCACGGGAAAGCGGAAAAAAGACAAGCCCATGAAAAAATGAAAAAAATGAATGAAATAAATGAAAAAAATTACTGAAAAAAATTACATATGAAAAAGACTTATTTAAAAAAAAATGTTCAGTGGGTTGTTTTCATTTAGTCCATGTGGGGCCAAAGTTCCTAATCTGAAGATCCACCGGCTTTCTTTCTTTTTTAAGAGCAAGCCTCTATCACCCCCGGATTGGATTGTACTAAGGTGTTCATACTTGAAATGAACTCCCTTTAGGCACCCCGCCCGCTGCTACTATTACACACCCCGTGCGAGTGCGGTCTTCCACAGAATCTGTATATATATATATATATATATATATATATATATATATATATATATTGAGATTTTGGCCTGACACTCTCCTTGCATGCAATCGCCCGGTGCCCTCAGGACAATAGTAGGTTTCAAAGCTGGAACAAACTGCAGCACTCAGAGGTCTTTTAAAAGTTCAAATAGGAGCATTTATTACAATGCAGATCTACCACACACAGAAGTTTACAATGGTCGGGATGGCCACAGCCCGGCAGCAGTCCTTTCCAGTTTTGACAACCGTCTGCAACCCGGCGGCCGGGCCATGATCGACCCGTGTGAATGGACACAATCCTGTCCGTTGTTAACTACTGTGTACGGCAAGGCTTTTGGCTGTGCAGGGTTTTGCCGCCCGGTGTCAGCTGGAGCGTGTGAAACTGCCCTTAAGGGATTGGAGCCCGAGGACAATAGAGTTTCTTGTCTCCTGGCTCCAAGCACCTCTGTGTTTCAAGTGGGATCCAAATCTAACCTCAGATTTTCCAGCGGAGCTCTGCGGCGAACCCGTTGCTGCTGCAGAGTTAATTGGCTCTATCCAAATAGCCCAGGGCATCAAACTTCAACTTGCCTCCAGGTGACTGCAATGAAATTACTCCTGTATATATGCATGATAGCAGTCATTTTCCACACTCTATTTATTAACATTTAGGGTGTTTAGATTACTTGTGTCAGGTACATTCTGTATTGGATTTAGCAAGTGTCACTTAACATGAAAAATAAAATCACATTAATAACTTCTTAAATATTGTCATTTGGGCTTTGTATATTGACATTATCTTTCTTCCAGCTGCCTGCTTTGTAGCCTAGAAGTCTGGATTTTAGAAATAAACAATTATGTATTTTTTTTTTTTTTTATCTCACTCATTCAAAACTGAATGCTGTGATTCAAATTGAATGGAGATTATTAATCTTCCCTCATTACAGGATCTCACTTGTGAATTTTCCCCATGAGCAAATTTCAATTTTTAGTCTTCCTGGCAATTTATTTTTTCACCTAACGTCTACAAGCATTCGGTTATATAATACTGTATATAATAACACAACAGATACTTCTTCCTGCTACTAATTTGTTTGACATCAAAAATCATTTTCAAATGGACATATCCAAGCTGTCCAGAACAAAACATTTTGATGAGAGATCTTGGCATCTAATTGTGTATTATCCTTGCAAAACTAATGTATTTCGTTTTTTGCTTTTGTTAGTATTTTTTTTTGTGATTGTATTATTTGTTGCAATGTTCTAGTATGTAGCATAAGGAGCTTTCTTTGGGTAATCACACCGTTAAAAAAAGACTTTAATATCATAACAGAATATACAGAAGCTTCTTAGATATCAATTAAATATATTGTCTGATAGTATTATATCATCTTATTAGTGGAGACATTATTGCTTTTGTCTTATTGAACCTAAATTGGATGGGTTAGGGCTCAGAATTAAGCATACTGCTGCTTGCTCAGACATGATAATACAGCAGGCAGTGGCGTAAGTTTGTCCTAGTTGCCCTGAGGCAATATAAATATTAGTCCCACTCAGTGGTGGATTTAGTGTGTGGGGGGGGGGGGTTATTGAGGCACCTGTCATTACTAAGGATTGCTTGCTGTCAGTTAACCTGCCAGCCCCTCGGGTCTGGTGCTGCCAGTGAATCTTAAGCCCCCTACACACTCCACCATGAGGGCCACGGCCGATATAGTTATCCAATATAGTTGTCCATATCCACTGAATGATTGTGGCTGCTGATATCGTTTAGTGATGACACTGGGGCCCGCTTAACATGTAGGTTATTTGGCTATATTGCCAAGTTGGCCAGCATGTTTGAAAGACATCAATCATCATTAACGACGCACTGCAGGTGGGGCAGTTACATCTGCCCCACCTGCAGTGCACATAGTTAAGGATCTAAGAAGGATTTTGTCAGAAAGATTGAACCAAAATAAGGCCCATTGTCTCATGGCAATATTTCTGTTTTTATAGCTATCCCCACAATTTCTTTTTGGCGGTGCTGTATCCTTAGCTGCATTGTAACTACTTTCTATGTGAGCATACCTGTAAATCCCTGTGTACATCACTGTGGAGTACGGTGGCTTTATAGAAAGCGATGATAATAATAACTACTGTTCAGAGCTAGATTAAAAAAGATAAAAAATATTTCGCATATATTTTTTCTATTTAACATTTCTTTTGTCAGGCATTTATTGAATTGCCAATGGCTTAATAAAAATGATTTGTGAAATGCATTAAAAATTGAATGTATGTCATAGATTTCTGTATCGCAAAATATATCCATTTGTTATGTACCAATTACAAAGGCTTCTACTTACTGAACACTGACAGCACATAAAGCAGTGGGAGATTTTCTACATAATTCTGTCAGTAATAGGGCTTAGGAGTCTGGTGGGCTAATATTACACTAGTGAATGCAGGTGACATTATTGTAGGTGATTTATTGTAGTGATCGCATGTTAGAAGCCTGTCATTTATTTATATATACATTGACTATTCCATCTATTTAGACTGAAAATATTATGAATTATACAGTAGAGGTGTTTGGAAAAAGTTGTCTATCACCAATTCAAATCAGACCCATGTACTTAAACTTATTATGTTGTTTCATAGCAATCAGATTGTATTACTACTAGAACTGCCAGTTTATAAATTCTTAGAAATTGTAGAAAGAGACCGTAATTACCTCAAAATGACAAATCACAATGATGTCTGTGGTTGTTCAAACAATTGGTACAGTATATAGCAGGGGTAGCAAACTCCAGTCCTCAAGAGCTACCAACAGTCCAGGTCTCCTTGCGGCAAGAGCCGCCCTTTGCAAAATTCTTCATGCATACGGCATTAGTAAATATTGGTATGCATGTGGAGGCTGGCGGCGAGCATTGCAAGATTCTCGAGATGCTTGCTGCATCTTACCCTAGGTGTATTTTTGCTGCCTATCATATTGACTTTAAAAAGATCGAAACGCTATAGATTGTAACCTACAACCCTAGAGGGTTGAGAACCTATAGATTGTAAAATTCCAAGCAGGGCCCTACTACCTCTATGTCGGTTTGTTATTACCCATTTTTTTTATCACTGTTTCCACTTCTAAAGGGCAATGGAATCTGCTGCACTAAATGTCGTAGTATGATGGTATGTTGTGTAAGAAAATGAAAACTTCCTAAAAACCTTGAATAAAATATATATATATATATATATATATATATATATATATATATATATATATATATATATATATATATATATGAGAAGGTGGTTGTGGCCCCAAAAATGCGCTTAGATGAGCAGCACCACTATAGTACCTTGCTGTTAGTTGAGGTACAAATAGAATAAAGATATAGGGAGAGAATAGGGGTGCGCTAAAGATACCACTACAAAATTACATATATAATAAGACAATAATTTCTTAAAAACAAATAAGCATTTATTGAAGGTTATTCAGTAATGCATTTTTCTTTTCACTGTTTAGAGATTTTCATTTATGTTGTATAAAGATCTGCGTGTGGATCCTGGAGATCCTGTGATTCCTGGCTCCTGGAGACCCTGTGACTCCTTTCATTGAATATTTTTAGAGACTGTATGTACTAACCGGGAACTAACAGCCACCTGGTCTGAATTAACATCCCCTTTGGATTTAGAGATATCTGCTTTCTATCCTGAGACTGTATGTATTAACCGGGAACAAACAGCCACCTGGTCTCTGAATATACATCTCTTTTGGATTTAGAGATATTTGCTTTCCATCCTGTGGCTGCCCACTTTATATATTTCCGTTTGAACGGAGTGACATCTAACTGAAGTTATGGGTGATCACTAGTCAGCTTTACCTGATACTGGGACCTTACACACACCATAATTGATTGGGTCATCGCCCCTGATGAAGTCCTAAGGGACGAAACGCGTCGGGCCGCAGATCTTTATACAACATAAATGAAAATCTCTAAACAGTGAAAAGAAAAATGCATTACTGAAGAACCTTCAATAAATGCTTATTTGTTTTTAAGAAATTATTGTCTTATTATATATGTAATTTTGTAGTGGTATCTTTAGCGCACCCCTATTCTCTCCATATATATATATATATATATATATATATATATATATATATATATATATAATATTTTATTCAAGGTTTTTAGGAAGTTTTCATTTTCTTACACAACATACCATCATACCACGCCATTTAGTGCAGCAGATTCCATTGCCCTTTAGAAGTGGAAACAGTGATAAAACAAAATGGGTAGTAACAAACCGACATAGAGGTAGTAGGGCCCTGCTTGGAATTTTACAATCTATAGGTTCTCAACCCTCTAGGGTTGTAGGTTACAATCTATAGCGTTTCGATCTTTTTAAAGTCAATATGATAGACAGCAAAAATACACCTAGGGTAATACACCTATATATATATATATATATATATATACACACGTGGGTACAGAAATGAGGCCACTCTCCAGACTGAAGAAATTTTCACAGTTCCATTTTTATTTAATTACGCTGCCACACCATTTTGGTCAGCGTTTCGGCTCACCAACTGAGCCTTTATCAAGACATGTGTACAGCTTTCAGTGCATACATATATACATGGACACCTATAATAATATATACAAAAATACAATAAATATATGTATCAAACAATGAGGTATTCACAATACATCAACACATCTAGTAGGGTATACACAAAAGTAAACGGCGCTAATGGACCACACTTATTAGTATCAAAAAGTATAAATTTATTTAAAATACACAAAGAAAATTTCTAATACAATTTACAATACCACCGGCCGGTAGAGCAATCAAATGTGCATCAGATCTGATGAAGCCGCTGACCAGGAGAAAGGCGGGGAAACGCGTCATCGCACGTCACTACCTACTTCCGCAAACAAGCAAACCACGTGAGCCGGGGAGACCTTTGCCGGAGCAGGGAGTCCTAGAGAGGGCTGCACTATCGGGAAGACCAGCAGCCGGGGACCCGCTCCAGGCCAGTGAACTCTCACCCAAAAGTGGATTACAAATCGCTATCTACCGCCTACATTCGATTGGAAGCCTAAGTATTATTTCATTAATTTCCACATGCTGCTATGCTTGAATGAATGGGCATTCGCAGTCTTTACAACACGGAGCATTTGTGAAGGCGGCTCCATTACCAAGCCTCTCTGTGTGACTGACTAACACGCTTGCTATCCAAACTAACATCAGTGTGCCTATAGTGAGACTCTGGGACTGATTACCCCTGAATATATCACTTAAAGTTGATGAAAAGCTACCAAGCCTTAGGTCCACATCACACAGTAGCCCAATTGGGTATCTATAGATATATGCTTAATAACCATTGGATTCCAGTCACACATGTTGTAGCTTAGTGATTTAGTTTTTAATTATATTTTTATGGTCAAAAATTAATTGTTGTGCACATTTGATTGCTCTACCGGCCGGTGGTATTGTAAATTGTATTAGAAATCTTCTTTGTGTATTTTAAATAAATTTATACTTTTTGATACTAATAAGTGTGGTCCATTAGCGCCGTTTACTTTTGTGTATACGTTTTTGTCTTTTTTGAGGGCTGAGTATCCCTCATAAACGGCAGCTAGGACCAACACTAGTGCCCTGCGCTTGGTTATATCCTACTGGTTTCTTGACATCTAGTAGGGGTAACCACAGTAAATATCTCCCCAACCATAGGGCCTAGTCAATCATAATTTATTTTAAGGCTATAAATAAATCTATATATATATATATACACGTTTGTGTACAGAAGGTATACATACGGTAGTCAAGTGCTCAGGTTACCGGCAGTCAAAAGACCAACTCGGGCATCACTACAGAGTAAATCCCGACAGTGGCCTTTGATAGTGCATTACCCTAACTCCCCCCCCCCCCCCGCGCCCCACAGCCTAAACCCCCCCTCCCCAATCTAGTGCCTATATCTAAGCCCCCCTTCTCTGGATGCAGGCTAGCAGTCCCCTCATGCTTACCGTACAGTTTCTGGATGTCAAGATTCCAGTGATTGCATCCTGAAGGCAGTAGGGATTCTGGCATCTGTATGCTGAATGCTGGCATCCTGACCATAGGGATGTTGACTGTATCCCATACAGAACCGCACCTGTTAAAATCCTGTTTGCCCCTCAAGTGGCTCCTTTTATTATCTGTCTGCTGATCACAGGGTGGTTGTTTCATCCAATCATTTTTTAATGTGTTGGCACAAGGAGGCGCTTTATTGATATACAGGGACTGTAGCTGGCACTGGCAGGTATGAATAGAGCATTAATCCATCTTTGTAGTTGTAACTGTATCGCAACTGCAGCAATATGTGTACACTACATGCTGTAGCCATTGCACACTTGGATCTACATGCCTTGTATAAAAGAACCATGGATTCCATTCATACGTTATACAATTAATGCATTTTTGTGCATCAAAACAAAAAAGCCTCCACAAGATTAGAATTAACAATGAGAATATTACAAAACATTGTATCTATAATGAGCAACAATTAATAAACATATCTATGAAAGGCAGGGACACACAGGCACACACATAAATACAGGAAGGTTCATACAGTCACACACACAAACATACCTACATACATACATATCATATATGCAGTGACACATTCGCACAGACATACATTCTATTCACTTATGCAGTGTCACACATAGGCACAGGCATACATACTGTACATAGATGTAGTGTCACACATAGGTACAACCAGACAGACAAAGGTATTGTACGTAGCTCTCACCTTGAAGTGAAGGTACCTGTAGCTGCTCCCTCTTTTTACATGTTGAACATGCTACTGTAGCATACTCAGGTAAGAGGAGCTTCTGCAAGATTCCACCAAGCAAGGGTCAGGGCATGTTCCTCTGACCCCGCTGTCTTAGTCATCATCAACGTAGAGTTTCTGCAAGAAGGTTCTGCTGCTCTATATTCCCACCACCACCCGATCCTTTCCCCAATGTGGTTCTCCGAAAATCAGGACAACCACATGGCCCCAGAGAACTACAACAACAAGGTTTGAGCCATAAAAGTTAAAAAAATCAGAGTAATTCCCTTGGTCCTCCACTCAAGTTCTATACTGTTATATGTTCTATACTGTAGCTGACAAATCCCTCTTTGTGTACTCCCCAAGGCACAATGGGCTGCATTACTACAGATCTCACCAAAGCTTGTGTGCTGATTCTCCACCCCAGGGGAAGAGTAGTGCCAGCATCCATTTCTAACTTACTTCTTGAATCACCGGACTCGAAATATATTGCCGGTCTGCTTCAGAAGCTACAGTATGGTCATCCTCAGTACCCAGTGTATGCTGGTATGTTCGGTATGTCTACAGGGATTGAGGCTCTCTTCATATGATCAACTGACAGGAGATGTAAAATTGGTCTGCATTATATACTGCACATAAGAATTTGATTCTTATAGGTATTTTGATCAATAGACAAAGCTCGTCACTTCATACTGGCCAATGAAATCATATGCTGCATCCCCCCCAAAAAAGGGTTCTACATCTGTCATCACCATTGTGTTCTGCTTGTATTCTAGTCATTGTATATTGGTCATTACCTGGGAACTGTTTGACTTGGCCATCATAGTGGATGCTACAAAGTAGACTGGTTATCAGAGTACAGTACTGTAGTTTGCTGCTTCTATCTAAACATTCACAAATCATATTTAAATCTATGGCTTAGCCAATAGTTATTTGATTATGCAAAGTATTAAATAATTGCAATTAAGTACTATCTAAAAGATAGGGTAAAATTAGCTAGATCATGAGCAATTAACTACTGTACATACCATTCATTAGCTTTGTATGTTTTCTGCAAGTCTTATAGGAGTATATTTATTGTTCGTATATCACATAATTTAGCATATCTTATTAGGTCATGATGAAGTTTATGAGGATAGTGCTGCAAATATTATACATATATTTATGGTTATTACGAGCTGTAGTAAAGACATATTTAGCCATTAAAATGTTAACGAGCAAATCATTGTCACAGATTTCCTCCCCACTTGGCAAATAACATCCAACCAGGAAGCACGGTCTATACAGAGAATGACTAACATGTGTTAAAGAGGAATTAACTAACAGAATTATTTAGACACATTTTTTAAGTTAGAGAACATACTATTTTGTTCTTGAAGGCTATTTAATGATACTCTTTACATCAGATTTCCAGGCTGGCAGCCAGATAGAAATCAAACCATACTGTATATGTCTGTAAACAGTCCCTTGTTCTTTTTAAAGTCATGAACAAAACTCCTTCTGGCCGCTCATAGACAGCTGGTAAATGAGCTTCAAACAAATGTCATGGTTTCCTGACAATCTCTACAAATTGCTTCAACTAATGTAGATAAATTGTTGCACAATTATGTAAATCATGCAGCGAGTAAACATAGCTGAGCCCTTGCTGTAAAATACATAGTATGTGCAGGTATTTCATCTGCATAGTGACAAGATACTTCCATTTTTCAAAAGAGCTAATGTGTTATTATGAGAGCGTGACAAATTTAAGACTTATTTACTTAAGGGTGTATTTCTGTGAACGCAATCATATTTGTTTTTCCAAATGTGTATTTTATTGCTTTGTAGAAATATTTTTTTTGCTTTTAAAATGGCAATTGGCAAAACCCATGCGGTTTAGAAAACAATCAAAGAGAAAAAGAAGAGCTAGAACACAGACAGTTTATTGCTACAAAAAAAGAAAAAAAAAAGATAATATTATACACTAAGGCCCTGATTCTAATTCCTTTGGTCCCCCCCATGTGTTCGCACGGAGGAACGATGGTGAAGTACTCGCATATTCTCCAGGGGCGGATCCAGGATAAAATGACAGGGGGGGCACCATGATAAAAGAGGATTTAAGTGGGGGAGGGGCAGTGTTAGTGGTGCCAGTGTACATGCTAAGAGAGCGGCAGAGAGAGGGTGGGAATGGGACTAAAAATAGGCCCTGGCTGTTAAAGTACGCAGGCCCACCATGGCGACAAATGTGAAGGATGTAATTGTGCGCGCGCCGAAGGCGCGCTCCAGAAATGGGGGTGTGGCCACTCAACAGGGGGCGTGTCCTTGAGTGTAGTGTACAACACCATATACAACTTCTACACATTATGCAACAAACTACTACACCCTATTATACTTGCCCCTTACACATGATGCCAAATGGAATGAGCCAAAATTCACATAATGCCACACGGATTGAGCCAGAATTTACATAATGCCACACGGATTGAGACAAAATTCACATAATGCCAATTGGATTGAGACAAAATTCACATAATGCCACATGGATTGAGCCAGAATTCACATAATGCCACATGGATTGAGCCAGAATTCACATAATGCCACACAGATTAAGCCAAAATTCACAATACGCTTCATAAACAGGGACATTGTGCGCGAAAGGCGCGCATTAAACATTTACACCATAATGTCCATTACACGTTAAGTTACACGCTATTATGTCCATTATGTATTATGCCAAACACCATAATGCCTATTAAAAATTATGCTACATAAGTGCTGCTTATCTACATGCTCATTGCCAAGGGTTCCATGCTCATTGCCAGAGGTTCCATGCTTGTTGCCATGTGGGATTACATGCTCATTGCCAAGGGGGAATACATGTTCGCGGTAAACGGGGACAACTGCCGTCAGGCAGAAGTGATAGCCACTGACAGTGGCAGAGCCTGGCTGTATTCAGAGCACTACAGGTCCCGGCTATTTAAAAAAATACCCCTTTCACACCAGAAAATGCATTCCCAGGTGGGCCCCTTTTACACCAGCCTAGTCCCTCCATTTTCTGGTGTGAGGGGGATAGAAAACCACCCCTTCCCCCTTTAACCAGTTATCTAATTTAACCGGCTATATCTTCGGAACCAACTGACCCATTTACATGAGACAAATATCATATTGAAGAACTTTTGAGTGGGCTTTGAATGATTTTGGTCCAGTGAAACTGGAACGTTTGGTTCCAGAGTAATCTGCCCTCAAAGAACATGAACAGCCATGAAATTACATTTCCAAAATAAAAAAATTGGTTTACATGCAATATCTCTGAAACCGATTGACCGATAGGGACCAGCCTGGTATCATATTGAAGGCCCAGCGATTTGGAATGGAATGAGATCAACCACAAGCTTCTGCGATGCCAGGGGGGGAACTGGCAGCCGCCGGAACTGGGTGGGGGGGTCGGAATTGACGGGTCCCATATTATCCTATGGGGAAAACACTGTTACAGCTTTGCCAGGCGATATCTCCGGTTCCCGGGAGGCTAGAGACACGGGGCTGGGCTTGTTGGAAAGCCATGGTCATCAGCTACAAAATTAATGACAGGGGGGGCACGTGCCCGGGTGCCCCCTCCCCTGAATCCGCCACTGATATTCTCATATCTGCATTTGCAGGGCTTCTGTGCGGATGCCTTCGCCGACCTGCACAGTAAGCATGGTCAGGGACGGATTTGTCACTAGGCCCGTGAGGCTGTGAGAGCGTCTCAGCAATGATGTGGTAGGAGGGTACCCAATGAGGCCGGTGTTAGCAGGGGACCATCGCTGCTACTGCGGAGGGGACCGGCTTGTCCCTGCTGCCTAGCAGCTCCATCCTCCCTCTGCCATGAGAAGCTCCGCCCGGTTCCTCTGTCTCACCTCCACCCAGAAGCTAACTCTCCTCTCCCCATCCTCACCCGTTCACGATGCTGCTGCTCCTCTCTCTCCAGTCCCCACCTAGGCCTGCCATTAGGCTGCGCTTCTCTCCTCGTCCCTGCTGAGCCACCCTCTAGCTGGCAGCAGCTCTGAGCAGGAAAGCCACTTTGGTACTTGTTTCCTGGCAGGGCGCCCAGTACACATTTTGCGTACTGGGCTATTCTTCGTAGTGAAATCGCATTGCATCGCACAGCATGCATAGTGCTGTGCGATGTGATGTCCATTTGAAGTGCACAGGAGTGCTTATACAATTAAATATCTAATGGAATCGTAGGGCACCAGCTGTGATGCGATGTGATACGATATTTCATAGTAGAAGCACCCATGCGATGAGATGTGATGGGTGCTTACTATGAGATGTGATGGGATGAGATGATATGTGCTTAGTATGACATGTGATGGGTGCTTACAATTGAATGCACCTATGCCATTGTTTAGCGTCACCTCCAGTATCAAGGCCACCCCTTAGCGTCCTCCCGAGCTTTTCATACCCCCACTATCCACGTTAGCATGGAGTTGATTTTATATAGTGTGGCGAGCACAGCGAGCCACCGAGCCTCAAGCATGGCGAGCGGACACGGAATACATGTAAAGTTATCCGCATCCCGTCGCGGGGCTTGCTGCACTCGCCATGCTTCGGGCTCGCTGCGCTCGCCACACTATATACAACCAGCTCCATGCTGACGTGGATAGTGGGGGTATGAAAAGGTCAGGAGGATGCGCTCTGCTGCCCCTCATGAGCCCAACGAGGGGCAGTGCGGGATACATGTAAAGTAATCCATGACCGCTCTCAACACGCTTCGGGCTCGGTGGCTCGCTGCGTTCGCCACACTATATATGACCAGCTCCACGCTGACGTGGATAGTGGGGGTATTAAAAGGTCAGGAGGACACGGTACACCACCCCTTGTGGGGCTCGCTACGCTCGCCACGCTTCGGGGTGGTGTGGATAGTGCTGGTGTTTAGGAACACATTCACACCTGCAAAATCATACAGCTGACACAGTAATGACGACGTGTTAACTAATAACTGTAATTGACTTAAATATATTCATTAATGAAGCATAAATAATTAAGAACATTGATTACAATAATTAATTAGAATAATTAGAATATAAGAACTTTAAAATCAAAAACATTAATGATTAAAGAACAAGAAATAAAAGCACAGTTAATCGTCCTTAGGGAGGAGCTTCAGTGCTTGAACTATCCGGTGGAATGGGTCATCAGCTCCCAATGTCTTTCTCCACATGAATTCAGTGAGATACAACTGGAGCTCGTGTCGCGCAGTGCCTCTTTGGCGCTTATTGCGTCACTTACATGCGCCCCACAGTCGCTCCACATTTTGTGTATGGACCACTGTGGCCGGGTCAATAAAATTGAAGTGATGGTTAACAGTAAAGTGCTGATAACCAGCCAATTCCAGTTGTGCGGTGCTGTATGCCCTCCAGCAGTCTGTATAGATAGTGGTTCCCGGCTCTATATTCTCCAGGATACAGTCCATACACAGTAATGTGGTGGCATTACGCCTGGGCACCATTTTCAGGAAGCAATGTCCTGTCTCCCGACATATCCCACCGAAAATCCACTGCTGTGGTAAAATGCGGCCTGCATTATTTTTCTGCTTCACAAACAGCGTCTCGTCTACCTCCACAATCTGGCCAGGTCCACCGATCCTCCGCTGGGGCTGCACCATAATGTCCATTGCGCAAGCCTCCCGCATCCAGCGGTTATAGAGGACTGCCGTTTTCTTCTAAATGTCCAGCTGCTGGCTACAATACTCAATAGAGGTGAGCTCCTGGGCCCAGGAATAGGTGAGCCGCAGCATGGTAACAAAGGACAAGCGGCACCCAGGAAACCAGTGGGCCGCTCTCAGGCTCAACTTTAGCCGGCCACATGCATTCCTTCACAGAAAGGCGCATTCGGTGGCGATTCACGCAATTCTGCGCCACTGGAAGAAGATCGTGTCCTTGAAAAAAGGCGATAGCCTTCTCCTCCGTCTGAGGCAGCGTAAACATAGTCATAGATGCAGCCATCTCAATAACTTTCAATAAATCACAAGCAGCTCTGAGGGATGCTTCTACTCCTGTCAAAATATCACCTCAGAATGATTTCTGAGAGGATCTGACAGGGGGCGGGAATGACAGGGAGCGGGAATAGGAAAATCGCATGCAATGTGATTTCACTACGTTTGCATACTTAAGAAAATTGGGCGCCCTGCTAGGAAACAAGTACCGCCGCTTCTCATCTCCCACCTCTGCGCAGAGTTGAAGACCATCAGCAACTGGAAGCTCCCCGCCGCCAGCAGAGTAGTGGCACCAGCATACACAAGGACCCAATGGCAGCACTGCACCTCTCTCCTTCCTTCTCATCTTCAGCAGCAACAGTGGCAGACAAGGGATACCTAATGCCATGCTGCAAAAAATGTGAGCATTACTGTAAGGGACACTACTCGTGGCATTGTGTGTAACAGACACTACTGGGGCATTGTGTAAGGGGCACTAATGGGCAATAACTATATGCAGGAGTACTGCAGGGCATTACATGTAGCATAATGTGTAATGGGCATCACAGTGTGTGACATAATATGTAATGGGCATTACGGTGTGTAGTGTAATGGGCATTATGGTGTGTAGCATAATATGTCATGGGCCTTATGGTGTGTGGCATAATATGGAATGGGCATTATGGTGGGTGACAATGTGTAATGGGCATTACGGTGTGTGTAAATGTGTATTTGACATTACGGTGTGTGAATGTGTAAAGGGCACTACAGTGTGCAGCACCTGGGCCCACAACTCACTTGTTCCGCCTCTGGTGTCATATTTATGCAGGATGGGGGCACGCACGTCCATTATCCTGCATAGTCCCACTCGCTAACCATGCCAAAGTACCGAGGTGTCACGGGACCCATCCAGTAAGCACCAGCTGCACTTATTGGTTACTGCAAAAGGAAGATAAGGATGTCGTGGGACATAGATCCAGGAGGACAGGTAAGGGTGCACCGTGGTGAGGACAGGACGCCAGCCTCCCACGACACTACCCTGCACCTCTCACCCCCTTGTATTCCTCCGGGTCCAGTCCAGACTAATTTGTGTGATGTCATCACACCACTCACCTAATGGGGGGATGGCGGCTACAAATGTTGTGCCTAGGGGTGGTTCAGCCCCTAAATCCACCCCTGAGCATGATGCTCAGATAGGGGGGATGGGCAGAGGCAGTGCTGAGACATGGGAACACCCAACTTTTTTCCAAGAAATCAGGCACACGGCGATGATGCTTGTTCTTACACCAATATTCTCTTTTTGATAGAGATCTTGTTCTCCCATGACCAGATTTGTACGTCAAGGAGAAAAGAGAAGAAAATACAATGTCTAGTATGTCTAGATCCAAAGAATAAAAAATAGGGAATAGTTATGGAGGGTCCCAGAATGCGTACCCTCACTCACATGGAGAAAAGTGAGAACCTGTGCATAAAGGTATCTTTAACATGGATCACACTCCGTGTTAGCAGCAATGTTCCCTCCACCGGTATGGTTACAGATGAACGTACCGTACTCACATAAATGCACTCAGATGACTCCTATAAAGTTATCTTTAGTGTAATAAAGTACTTCTTGAAAGCCGTAATGGTTGCCCAAGGACATATACTCCAATGTACGTATTAAAAGATACAAGGAGAGTGTCTCTCTCAGTTTAAAATATTTATTAAAGGTGCATAAAAACAATAGTGACTGGAAGATGAAAAAAGATGCTGATACCTAGATTCGTGCAGGGGCCACATGCGCCGAAACGTCACCATCCAACAGGTTCACAGTCTACAATGGTTGGCACCCCTCTTCAATGGGAACACCCAATGTTTTATGAGTGTCCCCATGCAAACGCTGGGCATTCCCGTGCAAACGTGGCCACAATGCAGTCGTCAGCCGTCCGCCCTGTCTTCATCCCAAAGCCGGCAAACGTCTCCACTGACTCATATTTGCGAGCCCAGGAGAAATCATTTGATAGTTGCCAACCATTGGATGATTTCACCTGCTGCTGGCACATGCAAGGGGATGTTTTTTCTGCGGGGCAGTGGGGCAGAGATCTTCGCAGCTTACCAAGTCAACCTGAATCAGGCACAAAGAGGAAAATTCAATAGGGCACAATGTTTACCAAGGTGAATAATTTTGCAGATCTCGTGCTCAGTTAAGGATTACCTTGGTATGCGTGATTATGATAACTGTGGTATATATTTTTAAAAAATGGTCACACAGTTTTCAACTCTGAAAACTCTGCAGTGCATGAAAAAGGATATTCATCTCTGGGATATTTGATGGTCTGTGCAGCTTAAGTCCATGACTGTGCTGTTTTATAAAATTATTCCTTACTCTTTTATGCCTTCTGGGCAGTCACTGCTAAAGCATCAACATATTTATTGAAGTCCACTAACCTACACTTACTATCATGCACATATTTCCATGAGTAGGAGTTGGATTAAGAATCCACACTTTGGAAATTATTTGGTTTACTCCTTCTGGCAAATTCCTTCTTAAATGGGGCAGATGTAAAATGTGCAGAGATAATTAGATTTGGGTGAGTTATTTTGTTTCTGTACAGGGAAAATACTGACTGCTTAATTTTTACACTGCAATAGAGATCTCACTTTGAAGTAAAACCCCACCCAAATCTAACTCTCTCTGCACAAGTAACATCTACCCCACCTGCAGTGCACATGGTTTTGTCCATTTAAAAAGGAATTTGCCCGGAGTGAACCAGAATAAACCCCTTTGACCATATTCCAGCTGCTTTGGCTTCAGCCTCCCTACCCAAGCCAACCCGAACCCTCAGACGTGACAATCGGCTATGCCCCCCCTCCACATTTTCAATTGCACTGCAGCCCCTACAGGATTTTATGTGACTACTTCATTGAGAAAATAATTATTATCACATTTTCACACCAAGCGCTGACCCACTCCTAACATTGTATATACTAATTTAGCGGAGAACTGGTTATCTCCACAGGGTCTAGCTGTGACCAATTATCAATTTGATTTGAGGAACTCTGATTCTGTGTATCAGGTTTCTCAATATGTTAAGCCTTCACTTTGGTCTCGTGCAAAAAGATGAGTCACCATTTAGTGAATTTTTGTTTGATAAAGCCTCAATTTAGATCTTTGTCTAAACCAAGACATTTATGTTGAGTTGGACTCAAAAAATGCAGTCATTGGAAATCTTCTTGTAAGCCAAATTCTCTTGGGACATCTCTTGCAGAATTAGATCATTATGGGGCAGTTTTATTAACATTATTGTTATGTGAAAAAGGGTGTTTTCACACACGTTTCACATTATTTTAGCTTCACTTAAATGTATTTAAGGGCTTTTAGAGCACCTTTTCATGTAAAAATGCGCAAACCATTTAATTCTAAATGTTTGTTTAGTGATCAGATCACATTTCCCATATTTATAAGGGGAAATGTGATTTGTCCAAATTGACTAAAGCAAAATGTAAAAAAAACATGCAGGGAGACCTGTTATATTAATGGTATCATGGGACTCCTGTGATATAAATACCCCTGCACAGCTTTCTCTGCCTGAGAAAGCCATGCTGGGATCCAGCCAGTGTGATCTGCTGTGTGTGTCCAATGGAGACAAGCTGATCAATGTGATCAAAAGAAAGTAAAAAAAAAAAATCTCTCCTACACCTAGGGACCGGGAATCAGTGCTCCAGTGAATAATATGCTGATATTTTGTTTTTCATCTGTATCTAAAATTTCTGTCAAATAAATTACATTTGATTTGGCTTTGCTAATTAAAATATTAACTTTTCTATTTTAGCTCCAATTTAACAGTGTCATGAATATAGTTTTAATGGTGTAGTTAGACTGAGATGTGTGCAGAAAAGCTGCTATTGATGTGTTTTTTTCTTCATGACAGTTTAAAAAAAAAATAAAAACTCTATGGACTATTGTACAGCAGACAAGAGGATGAAAGGAACAATGCCATGTTAGAAAGGAAAATAGTTATTGTTAATAGTGTGAAATAATTTAAGAATAATAGTCTTGGAGAAGTATCACATCATGGGGTACATAAACCCATAAGAATACCCATCATCTTGTTGACTATTTTAACATTTTTAACTACTTTAACTACTTTTGACTAGGACTAGCTGACCGTTTCTGCAGGAGGAAATTTACTTCTTTGAAATACCACAGCTGCGGCATGTAGAGCTTGTCTGCACCGGCCCCCAACCTCTTGGACTCCTCCATCTTGCGGTTCTCTTTTGCGAACACTGTATATTTGCAATTTTCTTGTGCACCTAGGTCACTGAGGCAGCAGAGAAGGTTGGCTTGGAGTACTCCAGCAGGCAATTTTATGCAGCCTCCCTCTTCTGCTTATTGCTATAGTTTGGGGAGGCCTGCAGCCAGAGACACTCCTCACCGTACAGGCTGATAAAGTAGAATAAAAAGTCTCTGCTCTCATATGACATCTGCAGAAAGGAAAAAAAAAACAAATAATAAACATGAAAAAACTTTTCTAATGACTGCTGTGAATTCTGTGAAATATGTTTTTGATAATATATTGATGTGCATGTACATTGAGATAGCAGGAAGATGCATCAGAATGTTTGAGATTCTGCACTCTGAAGCCACCGATATATAGAAAATAGAGTAGAACACATACAAAGCTGATCATTTATACATTGCAAAGTGACCATGACGATGTCATGTCCAGTAAATTTATCATTATAGGGCATTATAGGGTCCTGAGGAAGCTCTTGCGAAGCGTGCACTGACCGCACATCAGTTCTGACTCCCGATACCCCCTCCCCACATACAAATGTATTTTGATTACTGTATGATGCGCTGACGGGTCTCCGCTGTACACGGAACCCCCTGCTGGAAAGTGTAGTGTCTAAACGCTGGACAGCCCACCGCACACAGGCAGCCTATATTGCAGAAGTCGTGCACAGGCACACTTATAGAAGCCGCATGGGTATAACCCCCAGACGCTGTTGCATTTAGAACTACGGCTGACAGTCCGAGAGGGCTAGCAGTAGACCCTGGGCGAGTGACGGAAAACACTAACCGCACACTGCACCAGAGGTCTAGAATCCATATATAGGATGCCGTTTTCTGCTTCTAAAGTTTTTCCTGCAATAGATATCAATCCCCTCTCATGGTAGAGTGACCAGTATGGGAGATATCTAGCAGGCTAAACGCACATACAACATAAACCTTATACTGTGGGACCTCCAGCATTTCCAATAGGGTTTTCCCCTTGGACATTGCTGCATACACACTGGGGGATCTGTGATAATATATTGACTTGTCCAATAAACTAAAGAATATATCGGGAGCTCAACTGAATAAGGATTCTTATCCTTTTTTATTTTCACTAGTCTGTGTCTATATATATGTTTGTGTGTTTTATTTCGCAATCTTTTAACAAATTCCTAATAAAAGTTAAATCTTATTGTATCTTTAATCCTTGGTGCACCAGCAACAGACATTCTTTTTCTTCCAAAATTCTTCTCATTATAGGGCTTACTACACATGGGTCCTCGTTCTGAAATGCTGCGAAGCCCACAGCTTACTGAG
Source organism: Crinia signifera (assembly GCF_055691185.1). Classification (NCBI taxonomy): domain Eukaryota; kingdom Metazoa; phylum Chordata; class Amphibia; order Anura; family Myobatrachidae; genus Crinia; species Crinia signifera. Next base: position 403,661,644 of record NC_139217.1, read on the forward strand.
CAGTTGTTGAACCACCCCCCCAGCTGCTGTATCCCCTTGCAGCCATACAATATTCAAATAATTCATATAATCTTTATTCAAATTTCTTCCCGCATTATACACATATAACAACACATAACATCAGTTACATACATATTTATATTATTTATGTTTTACGATTCCTTTTTCTTTTGACTAACAAACATTCCTTATCCTTAGTTCTTAACTCTTAATTCTTATCTAGTGTCTCTGTTTTAGACTTCTCTTAAAATCATATTAGTGAACATGTACTGTAAAGTGCTGCTTATATCAATATGCATATAGTAATTTTTTCGGTACTTGTGTATTTTGGCAGCGCCCATCGCATCGCATACCATAAGGCATGCGATGGTATGCAATGCGATATCGCGCAATATTGTACAATGTCATACAATTTTAAAATTGTATGACATTGTATATGGCATACAATGCCCTACAATGCGATGTGATTAAACATTGTATAAGCACCCTAATGGGTGCTTACAATGTTAAATGCCCCCGAAGCGTGGCGAGCGCAGCGAGCCCGCAAGGGGCGGCGGTACGAGTCCTCCGACCTTTTCATATCCCCACTATCCACGTAGGCATGGAGTTGAGAATAGAAAGTGTGGTGAGCGCAGCGAGCCACCAAGCCCGAAGCGTGGCGAGCGGACGCGGATACCTCTGAAGCCCGCGAAGGGACACGGATACCTGTGAAGGTATCCGCGTCCGCTCGCCACGCTTCGGGCTCGGTGGCTCGCTGCGCTCGCCATATTTTCTATTCTCGACTCCACACCGACGTGGATAGTGGGGTATGAAAAGGTCGGAGGACGCGTACCGCTGCCCCTCGCGGGCTCGCTGCGCTCGCCACGCTTCGGGTTCACATTTATAGTGGGGGTGGTGGCGTGGGGGTGCATTTAACATTGTAAGCACCCATTTGGTTGCTTAAAAGCACCCTTTAGGGTGCTTATACAATGTTTCATCGCATAGGGGGCAAAAATCGCGTCGCATCGCATCGCATGCCATCGGGTGCATGGCATGCGATGCGATAAAAACATTGCGCGATGGACATCGGGGGTGCCGCCAAAATACACAAGTACCATTTTTTCTTATCACATGCACCTACACCAGCAAAAATATTCTTTATACTTATGAAAGCTTTTATTGTTATGATAATATAGGGTGAACGCAGAGTTAACCCTTGCTCTGACTGGCAGGTCTGCAAGATGTTGATTACAGAATGAATTGTGCTTCTTTGGCCAAGTTGGTGAAGCCACAGCAGCACCTGAGCCACCAATAGTCGTCTTTCCAGGGCAGACTATCTCTACCCCGTACTTGGATGCCACCTGGTCTTTCATGGTGACACAAAGTCCCAACCTAGTCAGGGTACTAGTAAGAGAATAAACTGGCTAGACAACACAAAGATAAACTATGCTCTGCACATGAACATGGACTAGAACATGCAACCTTGCAGACAAGCACCAAACACAGGATTTGGCGGCCATTACCACTATAATGCAAATCCATCGCAATAAACCAAACAAGAACTATAACCAAGGTATTGCGGATAGGTCTGCATCCTAACAGCCTATGCGACACCATTGTAAGGCTAGACCAATATCCCTGTCATCTTCCGTGAGACAAACAAAATACACTAACAAGACAAGTAGCATGTTGTTAGGCCTGTGCCCTAACCGTCTCCGTGACTCTGTCACGGAACAAGGCCTATGGTTCCAGCTGGCACCATAAGCATACCAATGGCAGATTGTAATGAAAGGTGCTACTTCCTTCACAATGTGTGGGGAAGCCACTGGTACTCACAACACCTCTGGACAGATGCTGGACACAGACAAGACCTCACAAACAGGATGCAAAGGTTTTCTGACACGGGAAGGATCTCACAGGATACATGGTAGGTATGATTACTGGAATACTAAGACACAGGCTGGAGCAATCTAGGACACAGCTGCTGCACTGAGGTCCTAGATCCCCAGGCTGGAATACACTGGACTCTGGAATAATCTCAGACAGGAGTTTTCTAGGAATCACAGAGAATATCTGGGACAGTATGAATCACCAGAAACAAGGAATTTCACAGGATTAAAACAGAAGTAAAACTGGAGTATAACCGGCAGGTTTCAGCACTCAGAGCATGACTAAATACCAAGTTGCTTAGAAGCAGCCACACCCAATTCAGACTAAGGCATGCATGGAAAACAAGGCAAGGTGGATCAGCCAAAACCTGAAATTGCTGATCTGGAGAGTACTAAACCCACACAGAACATGAATAACAGCGATGGCTATGGTCACAGCCCATAACACCTATTTATTTGTTAGTTTCTTATAAAGCACAGCAGATTCTGTTGCGCCTAACAAATGTAGACAGTTATAAAACAAACTGGGTAAAAACAGACTGACTTGCATTTAAGGGGGCCCTGCCACATGCTTATAATCTATAGGGACATACTGTAGGAGGGAAACACAAGGACAGGCACCAGTAATATCTTAGCAGTCCCACCAAGTTGCAAGTCTATAAGAAAAGCTATATAATACAGATGGGGCAGGTCCCATTTTGGTAGGGGATGGCGCTGGCGTCGCCAGCCGCCATCCCCCGCCAGCGCCATGGCGATGGTGAGAAGGTGACGCGCGCGCACGAGAGGCGCGCGCGTCCCCTTCCGACGGCGCTTCCATCCGTTCCCCCGGGTCCCCGCCGGCTTGCCGGCGGTAACCCGGGGTCCCCGCCGCCTGCCCGCATCCCCCCCTAACCCCCCCTAACCCTGTCCGTCTCCCTGAGGCGGAGACGGACAGGGTTTCCGTCGCACTGGCGACGGAGACTGAGACGCGCGTGCGCGTGAGACGCCCGCGCGTCTCAGTGTATTCGCTGGCGCGGCTGCTGGCGGGTCGCCAGCGCAGACGTTCTGGCGATCCGCCAGCCAGGATGGGACCTGCCCCATTTGTACATACGTGCATAAGTGGGAACTTAAATATGATAGGCTTGCCTGAAGAGGTGAGTTTTCAGGGAAAGGTTGAAAGTTGGGAGGTTAGTGGAGTCTTATTGTGCGTGGAAGGGCATTCCATAGGTTTGGAGCAGCCCAAAGAAAGTCCTGTAATAGTGAATGGGAGCTAGTGATCCATGCAGAAGAGAGACACAGATCTTGTGCAGAGCAGAGTGGTGGATTTGGGAGATATTTTGAGATAAGTAAAGAGATATACTGTATGCTGGTACAGTATAGTTAATAGTTTTATATGTGAGTAGTAGTGTTTTATATTGAATACAGTAAAGTACAGGCAACCAATGGAGGGACTGGGTAGAGTGGATCAGCAGGCGATGAGCGTCTTGCTAGGAAGATCAGCCTAGCAGCAGCATTGAAATTGGATTGCAGTGGTGAGAGTCTGTTCTTGGGAAGACCAGTTAGGAGACTATTGCAATAGTCAATGCGGGATAGAATTGTTGCATGAATAAGAGATTTAGTATTGTCTTGTGAAAGATAGGGTCGTAATTTGGATATGTCTTTTAGATGTAACATGATTTGGAGACAGACTGAATGTGGAGAACAAAGAACAGTTTAGAGTTGGTTGATGACCCCTAAGCAGCGAGCTTATGGGGTAGGGTAGATTGTCGAGTTGTCAACAGTTATGGAGATATCTGTTCTTGGTTGGTGGGAATATAATTCATTTCATTTTTAAAATATTGAGTTTGAGGTGGCAAAAAGATATCCAAGATGAGATGGATGAGAGGCATTCTGAGACTCGGCCCAAAACTACTGGTGACAACTCTGGGGTTGATAGATAGATTTGAGTATCATCCGCATACAACTGATACTGAAATCTGAAAGAGCTGATGAGTTTGCCAAGAGATTGAAGAGAGGGTAGAGTCAGAGAGGCGAACACTGAAAGAGCGATCAGACAGGTAAGACGAGAACCAGGAAAGGGCTATATCATTCAGACCTAGGGAGTTCAATATTTGTATGAGAAGAATGTGATTAACAGTGTCAGATACAGCGGAAAGATCTAGAAGAATGGGTAGTGAGTAATGGCCTTTAGACTTAGCAGTGACCAGATAATTCACCACTTTAGTCAGTGCTGTCTTAGTGGAGTGTTGAGAACAAAGTGTGTAGACGAGTCTCTGGAGTAGCTTGTAGAGGAAGGGAGCTGAGAGATAGGACGGTGGTTTTTACACATGTTCCTATTATGGAACGTGTGTAAAAAAACAAATAACAATAGTGAAATATATATATAATAATGCTCATCATAGTACTACTCATAGGACTATAATAGTACTCGCATTAGTGAATCATACATATATTAAAGTGCCAACAGTAGTGATATAAATATGGCAGTGTTCATAGTAATAATTTATATGCATAAATTCATAAATTCTTAAGTATATTGACATTTGTGCTCATATTCTGTGGTACTCATTTCTCCTTATGTGGGTTATAAGGAGAAATTATAACAATATCATTAACAATATTTTCATACATATCCTCTAGTGTGTATGCACTTTTAAATATATCTTTTAAAAACTGTATAGTGTGTACCCCAATTTCATTAATGATGAGTGCATCATTAACGACCCCCCCCCATCATCAGAACATGCTGGAATTTTGACTATGTAGTTAACGGCCTGCATGTTAAGCGGCTACGAGTGATTTCAAATGACGATTTCTTATTGACCCCCACTCCATGCTCCCTATCACTCCAGTCTCCTACTTTGTGCCCCAGCCATTCCCATGTCTTTTTAGCTCCATGCTCCCTGTGTAACTCAGTCTTTGTGCCCTCTGTGTTGTCTAAAGCCCCCTTCTCCCTGTTTCACCTTCAGATCCCTGCATCATTCCATCTTCCTGCCCCCTGTGTCACCTCCAGCTTCCAGCTCCTTCTGTTACCTCCGGCCCCATATCCACTCAAGCCTCCTGCTCCCTATGTTATCTCCTGACCCATATCCCCTATGGCTTCCAGCTATCTCTGTCCTCTCCTGCCCAATACCGCTCCAGACTTCTTCTTCATGTCTCCTTCTTCTAGTTTCAACTTCAGATCCCTGTATCATTTCATCTTCCTGTCCCCTTATCACCTCCAGTTCCATATCATCTCTAGCCTCCTGTGTCTCTCAAGCTTCATGCCAAATGTCACCTCCTGCTCCATGTGTCTTCTCCAGCATCCTGTTTGCTGAGTCATCTCCAGCCTCCTGCTCCATGTTGCCTCCAGCTATTTGTGTCATCCCATCCTCCTACTCCCTTTGTCACCTCCTGCTCAAGTTCACTTGAGTGTACTACCTTATGTTACTCCAGCCATTCCCTCCCCTTCCCTCATGTGGATCCAACCTCATCCAGCTCCTTCTCCTGTCTTACCAGCATCTGTCCTATGTTACTGCTTGGATAATCCTCCTTATGCGAGGTCCATGACTGACAGCTCGCAGCAGTAATGTGATGTGACATCACGAGGTAACATCACTGCACCAGGCAGTCCTTTAGTGGAAATTGTGGTATGTCATACTGGCTGTCAAATTCTAAAAAGTATGCCATATCAGACCGTACCGCCATACATGCACTGCACTATAAAAATGATCTCCTTAAAAACAGAGGGGGGGGGGGGTTTCGGGGAGAGGGAATTGAGGACATATGCTATGGGGCTGGCTAGCAACTTTCAGCCTGGGGGGCTACACAAGCAAGTGGCCCATCACCATCGCCATCATTTCACCACCCTACCCTCTCCGCTCTAGTATGCAGCAAGGATTAAACAATCATTTTCCCCCACACACATACACCAGAAATGGGGACAGTGCGCGCCAAAGGCGCATTGCAATAATTTACACTGTAATGCCAATTACACATAAAGCCACACACCGTAATGCCCATGCTGTTGCTATGGAATGCTACATGCTCATTGCTGGAGGAAGGGGCATGTACAGTAGCACTCCAAAGGGTGAGTGCTGTTGCCAGGGGGAGTGATTTTTTTTGTCAGGTGGGAGACAGGGTACTTGCTCGTTGCCAAGGGGTTCCATACTTCCATTTAAATAGCGCGCCAGCTCTACCGGAATCTACACTTCTGGGTAACACTGGCCGCGCTGTTCTCTTCTGACAGACATTAGAGGTATGGCAGTACCTCTAGTGTCTCCTCTAAGGCGGCGGTCATTTTTGCAGGGGCCGTTGCCTTACATTCCAGCAGACAGGAAGCTAGTGTGTGGCAGTGCGGCTGGACACGGAGCCTGGAGGCGGTGGCTGCGGCAGCAGGGGACAGCCGGCCCAGCCAGTACATACCGGCTTGGGGGGCATGTGTCACCCTGGCCCAGCCCATCCCTACATATGCCATTCTACACCCTGAAAGAAGCACAGGGTAACATAAAGACAATGCAGGCCAGGTCAATTACATAGTACTCTATTCCAAAACTCTATGATCAATGTAATCAAAATCAATTCTCATATACCTACATTTAATATTTTGTCCACCATTATATGTGATAACTAGGACAGGCAACTTGCAGCTCTCAAGCTGTAATTGAGTGAAATATTCAGTGTGCTATACCAGGATTCGCGTAAGGGTAATCTATCTGCGAGATGGTTGGGATTTAGTTGTTTGTTTACAAATAAATAGATGATTGCTAACCTATAAAACTCCTGCTGTCAGGTCAGCTTCGGGATTCAGACCCTGTATTTTTGTATTATGTTCTGTTGAAAGACACCTAGAAATTGTTGAAAACCCAATTACAACAAACTTCTAAAAGGAAAAAAAATGTTTACAGAGTGCAACAGCGGAAGCCTGGAAATGTCTAACAGAATGATTTAAACCCGAGAGCTTTCAGAACAGTGGTCACAGGGGGCAGTACAAATAGGAGCTTGGACTGATCTTTCATTGAAAAACAAAACAAAAAAATATATGTACTTGTTGCTGCACATGCCTAAACCTCATTTAAATGTGCAATTCATAGTCTATCAATCAAGCATCCTACAATAATATTAAAACCTCAAAGGCTGCCTACAATATTAAAGCAACATATACAATAAGCATGTGAAAGTGAATAGGAAATATGGGATATATTTATATTATATTGTTGGCATTGAGATGGTGGTAACTATCATTATGTATTGGTCCATGGGTTCGATTCCCACCATGGCTCTAACTGTGCGTTGTTTGTGTATTATCCCCGTACTTGCGTGGGTTTCCTCCGGGTACTCCGGTTTACTCCCACAATCCAAAAATATACTGGTAGGCTAATTGGCTCCCAACAAATTAGCTAGGTCAGAGTGGTGGACCCTTGAACGAGGACCCGAAATATTGCCTGAGTGTGCAGGAAGCTGGCTAGTGTTATGTGCCCGGGATCCAAATACACATGCACTTTTAAACTGCCCTGTCAGTTCCAACCTCTCCGGTAATATTAGGAGTTCAACCATTTGGGATAACTCTGCCAGAATATCATCACCATATGTGCAATAATATCTGTGTGCAATTTATATTATGTGTAATACTAATTAATTATTTTTAATTATTAAAAATTGTACTTCACTAATTTCTCTCCCTCATGATTGTCCATATTAATTTGGTGGCGTAAGAAGACACTAACATTTGAACTAGAAGTGCTTGTGCAAGATATGTACTAAATTTTGTATTTTTGACACTTTTCCCCCCAACAAATTAACCCTAGAATGTCTGTGTGTGCGTGTACATGTGGTGGGGAATGTAGATTGTAAGCTTCACTTGGGCAGGGACTGATGGGACTGTTCAACTACTTTCTGTAGAGCGCTGCAGATTTTGTGTGCTCTATATAAGAAACTGTTAATAATAATAATAATAATAATAATATACCGAATTGGCTGCAGCAATTTACCATACCCTGTGAAAACTTCACCCCTTGCCAATGAATAAGAATACTGACATGTACATGTATGGTTAATATCCATACATGTGCATACTTATTTTGCCACTGTAAAATTCAGCATCAACCTGTGCAGAATGACATGGCCTTTCAGAGATCTTCTTTCGATGGTAGAAACACATTTTTTGTCCCGTTTTTGTGGTGTGCGATGCGATCTTAGTAGTACTTTATATGCATATCTTAATGCATATATTACTAATGTATGTAGTACAGTAAATATGTTTTGTCAATAAAGTTTTGTGAATAAACTGAAGCTGTAAATACGTGCTCATGGTCCCTCACTCCCTCACTCTGAGGTAAAACAGTTCCAGACATGGATACTACCCAGAGTGCTCCCAGTGTTTCTGGCGTCACGGTGACAGCAGTGTTGTATGAGGTGAGGAGGCGCTCACCTTTTTACAGTGCTATAATTTTCTGCCACAAATGCAAACTTGTGTCAATGGACACCCAATGAGACTCTCATTAAAGGAATATACCTGGAGGTGCCATATAAAGGCCTGTCACCGAAAGGTGGCAGTGCGTCCTGGGCTGTGGTACCCAGGTTGCCGTCTCCCCTGTGTTAAGCTCATACGCTTCATTTATTCCTGGGCGCATTAACTGTCTAGTGTGGCGTACTGTGAGCGGGAGCTGGGGATCTGTATTGCCACTACATTGCAGTACAATGCCTCAATGAGAGAGGCATGTACCTATGACTTACTTGCCCAGCGTCAGCAGCAGATCGGAGGACCGGGGCTTGTTGTGGAGGTGGATGAGACCCTCTACACTAAGAGAAAGTACAACATGGGGAGGATTCTGCCACAGCAGTGGGTCTTCGGTGGCATATGCCGAGAGACGGAGGCCTGCTTTATGAAAGTAGTGGAACGCACACAACCCTGAAGTGAGACGCCACAACCCTGCTGGATGCAATAACAACGTATGTTGCCCCTGGGAGTGTCATCTATAGTGACTGCTGGCGTGCCTATAAAACTGAGGAGTTGGTAGCGGCCGGCTACGAGCATGCCAGGGTCAATCACACATATAACTTTGTGGACCCTGATTCAGGAGTGCATACACAGCACATTGAGCGTATGTGGGGGGCCGCAAATTGGCGAAACAAAAGACAACGGGGTACTGCAAGGCACAATTTACCCTCTTATTTACAAGTTTATGTGGAGGAAAACTGTGGCAAAAGACCAGCCGTTTCAGCGGATTTTGTATGCCTTGAGTCTCCTGCCTAAGGGCTCTGCAGTGCCCACTTAGCACTTTTCATGCATAAATGAGCAAAAACATAAATAAAACAATTAAATAACGAATTACAGCACAAGGCAATTGAGGACAAGTACACGGTAAATAAAGACAGTTCCTTCAAGGGACAGGACATTGAAGCAATTATCAGGGTGGCAGAGATATATATTCTAAGAAAAGCACATGAGAAGAGAGGACCCTGCTCATGAGTTTGCATTCTAAAGGTGAGCGGCAGTCAGACAGGAGTGACACAGAAGGGCTAGAAGTGGACATAAACTGATTTATACAGATGTTTGATACAGGAGTGAAAAGAACATCGTCCTCCATTAAAGAAGTGGAGACTATATTTAACTAACATTTTGGTTGCTGAAGTAACACAGAAGAGTTGCTTTGTATCTGTAGGAATGTGACCCAGCACCGGAGCAGCAGCAGCGACAGCGCAGGGATCAGCTGTCTGATCCTAGCACCTACATCGCTGACAGTACGAGTGGTGAAACGGCAATGGGGAGCGTTGCGGCGGTTGGATCGGCATTTTGAAATTGGGGCCAATTCAGCTGCTAATCCAAAGCACCGCTCACAGCGTTTTGAATGGGCCACCATTTGGGAACCAATCACGACTCCTGAATTGGCAGCCAATGGGAGATGGACACAGTGCGCCAATCAGCGCTCGCAGTGCTGTACTCGGCCATACCCCCGCTGTCTGACATAAGACGCCGCCAGGAGGAGGCGGAAGAAGACAGCACCCCATCGGCAGAACGCAGAAGCACTCCTGAATACAGCAGATGGTTCAGTGGACTGCAGAGTTCTGGTGGCCATTGAAGAGGCCAGCAGATGCCGGGATCAACAGAGAAAATCTGCATTGCCTTTTGTTGGAGGAAAGGAAGCTGCTCCACCGCTGGCCAGAACGGGACAGTGGCAGAAGGAAGATGGTGGCTGCCCTTGGAGAGGCCAGCAGGGGTGGAAAGCATTAGAGCTGACGAAGCTCCTCCAGCAGCCTTGTCCTCTCAGCCAGGGGCCACTTGATTGTCAGGCCATTCTGGCCCGTGACCCCTCTGAGGCCCCTTTAGGTCCCCCCTCCAGGCCTGTGTGGTAATTTGGGTGAGCCGTCCTGTCCCCCACATTTGGGCACTAGGCCCGTTGCACAACGGCCAGGTGCAAGGGCCGAGGCCCTGCGAGGTGGGCATACTGCCTGGGGCTTTATATTCAGGCACTAGGCCTGTGGCTGCATGAAAAGGCATTAGGCCTGAAAATGGTTAGGAGGTCATGCCCCTCGTTATAAGAACCGGTCAGCTAGGCAGGCATATAGGTCTGTGGGTGTTATTCAGGCCCCTAGGCCTGCAGGTGAGTAGGGGAGGGTGGTTTCCCATGGGTGGTTGGGGTAAGAGGTGGATATTCCCACCAACTAAGAACAGTTACCATCCTGACATCTCCATCGCTGTTGACAACTCGATAATCTACCCTACCCCACAAGCTCGTTGCTTAGGGGTCATCCTCGACTCTGAACTGTCCTTTCTTCCCCACATTCAATCTGTCTCTAAATCATGTTACATGCATCTAAAAAACATATCCAAAATACGACCCTATCTCACACAAGACACTACCAAATCTCTTATCCATGCACTCATTATATCCCGCATTGATTATTGCAATAGTCTCCTAACTGGTCTTCCCAAGAACAGACTCTCACCACTGCAATCAATTTTAAATGCTGCTGCTAGGCTGATCTTCCTTGCAAGATGCTCATCGTCTGCTGATCCGCTCTGCCAGTCCCTCCATTGGTTGCCTGTATATTACCGTATTCAATATAAAACACTTCTACTTGCTTATAAAGCTATTAACCATAATGCACCAGCATATATCTCTGCACTTATCACAAAATATCTCCCATCTCGACCACTACGCTCTACACAAGATCTGCGTCTCTCTTCTGCACGGATCACTAGCTCCCATTCATTATTACAGGACTTTTATCGGGCTGCTCCCATCCTATGGAATGCCCTTCCACGCACATTAAGACTCTCCACCAGTCTCCAAACTTTCAAGCATTCCCTGAAAACTCACCTCTTCAGGCAAGCCTATCATATTTAAGTTCTTCATGCATAACCCTCCGAGGCACTTATGTATTATATAGCTTCCCTTCTGGACTTGTAACTGCTATGCTATTACTGGTGCCTGTCCTTATGTTTCCCCCCTATATCCCTATAGATTGTAAGCTTGCAGCAGGGCCCTCCTACCTCCAAGTCTTTCTGTTGTTACCCAGTTTGTCTTATCACTGTCTACTATTGTAAAGCGCAACGGAATCTGCTGCGCTATATAAGAAACTGTAAATAAATAAATAAGTAGGTAACAGGAATATTTAGAGTGTGTAAGAGCTGGCTAGCTTTAAGTAGGGAGGTATACTGTAGTAGGCAGCAGTAAAAAGGATGGGTCACTTTTCTTCTTTCTTCTGGGAGTACATGGGCCTTGCATCCCCGTGCAAGGTCAAGTCCTCCCCCAAGTGCACCAGTACCAATAGGTGACACTCTGGGTTCTGAGGCAGTGTGCCGAGGATGACACTCCTCGGAGCCTCATTTTGTAGAGACGTCGCAGGACGGAGGGCGCATTTGTCGGTACTTGTGTAGCTTCACGGTGCCCGATGTATCGGATGCGTTATCGGCCGATATAACAGATGCGATATCGGCCGATATATTGAATGTGATATCGGGCGATATATTGATGCAATCCAAAAGCGATTTTTTTTTTACCTGTTCATAACCCCACTATCCACTACGCATCACATCGATATATCGGCCAATATCAAATCCGATATATAGACCGATATCGCATCCGATTTATCGGGCGCCGTGAATCTACACAAGTACCCATTTGTCTATGCTAGGGAAGGACCGTACCAGGTAAGTGGTGTGGATACACTGCAGGGCAGCAGGCACCACACAGCCACCACTCCACTTACATATCTATGGGCAATGAACATACTCAACTTCTGGAAGATGGGACTCTAACCTCAGCAATTGTCTGGGGTTTATGTGCAGGAAAGTACAGTAAATGTAAAACTACTATTTCATCTACCATTTTGGATAAAAGCACTTCTTTGGAAACAGTTTGATCCCACAGAACTGGCAGCTCTTAGTAGTGCATGTTGGTTTCTTTGACTCTACAGATATGCCTTATATAGATACCAGAATTTGTCCAACTTAAATTAAGTTCCACTAAAATTGGCTAGTATTGGAAATAAGGCACTGACAAAGACTCTGACACTGAGACTAAGGGATTCTTTACTGAGACTAAGGGATTATTTACTAAGCATCCGGATGTAAAATTCATTGATTATGTTAATACCTTTAAGAGCACAACTATTCTACTAGCAAAATACAGCACATTACCCTTTTATATATACTCCTAAGTGTTTCTACACATCACATTGTGTTAAAACTATTCCTGTTTCTGAGACTGATTAATTGGGTGCCGGACGGGATCCCGACAGGCATTTACCCGACGTCGAGATCCCGACTGTCAAAACACCAACAGCCGGGTTCCCGGCGGCCGGCGGCTATTTTCCCTCGTGGGGGTCCACGACCCCCATAGAGGGAGAATAGAATAGGTGGCTCGCTATGGCGCGACGAGCGCAGCGAGCCCGCAAGGGGCTTAGTTGCGCTCACCATGCTGTCTGGGTCCGGCCAGTCGGGATCCCGGCGTCGGACCTCTGTACCACACCCGATTAATGTATGTAAGAAAAGACAAAAAAGCAAGTAAATTTGTTTCTAGATCAAACCATGTTGCAATGCAAGAGAAGCAAATAGATTTATATTTTTTTCTGCGCAAGGTTAATACTGGCTGTTTTTGCATGTAGTTCACAGATGTTATACAACTCTATTTTTACCCTGCAAGTTTGGATTTGACTTTTTGCACATGTTACAACTGCTCCACCTGCAATGCAGCCTGGTGTTACTTGCAAACATGAATCAGGCCCTCTATACAGTACCATGTTATCATGCCAAATCTGACTGACCAGATACTGTAGCTCATTAACATCATTGGATTAATTAATTTTTTTAAATCAAAATGAATAACGAGATGTGGCTGATTTGATTAGCCTCTAAGAACTCTAAAACTCTAAAACCCTATTTTATGTAAAACGTGACAATTCTCCTTTATGCAGAACTCGTTACTCATTTATCTGGCTTCACTTCATTCAGATTAGGACATCAAAATTTACACTTTAATTATGATAACAGAACTGTGATATGATTTATAAAGAACATATATATTCATCATTTATTTCATGCCAACATTTACATAACAAATGGGATTGAGTGACATTGTAGAACACTTTACTTTAAAGCATATAAAGTGATCAGTCCTTCATTAGTTTTCAATACTGGTATGCTATAGATTGATTGGGATGAATAACTGACAAATACATTATCACACATCACAATAATGCTGAGCCAACAATTCACATTATAATCAATGGGAGAACTCGTCAGAAGTAAGATTTGAAAGTCGCTGACAAAAAGATTGATGTTCTTATAGTTAGTTATAATAAGTCTAGCGGCATAAAGTTCTATGGGGAGTATCTTATGATGATATCCTTAAGTAGCAACAGTCATATTTATCAATATTATTTTTACCAAAATAAGGTAAAAAGGTATGTATACCTACTTTTTTTTTTTTCAAAAAATCTCCCTCAAAACCTTTTTTTTTCCATTGTGTCATTATGGGGTATTGGCCCTTATTCTGGTTAACTCGCAAAGGCGAATTCCTTCTCAAATGGACAAAACCATGTGCACTGCAGGTGGGGCAGATGTAAGGTGCAGATAGAGTTAGATTTGGGTGAGTTATTTTATTTCTGTGCAGGGAAAATACTGACTGCTATATTTTTATACTGCAATATAGATCTCACTTTAAAGTTCACACCCACCCAAATCTAATTCTCTCTGCACAAGTAACATCTGCCCCACCTGCAGTGCACATGGTTTTGTCCATTTGAGAAGGAATTTGCCTTTGCAAGTGAACGAGAGTAAAGGTGCGTACACACGGGCATTTATCGCTGGCAATATGGTCGCTGAGCGACCATATTGCCAGCGATTTGGAGTGCGCTCTCCTGTTTTTTGCCTCTTGCAACCAGCTGATTCCCTCTGCGGCTCCCCCGGCAGAGGTTCCCTTTCCTCAGCGCCCATCTCTGGTAGCTGATGAGAAGGAGACACTGAGCAATATATTGCCCCCATGTGTATGCAGCTTAAGGGACAATGGGGCAGATGTATTAAGCTTTAACAAGAGATAAATGCAAGGGTGATAAGGAGAGATAAACGTCCAGCCAATCACCTGCTAACTGCCCTGTTATAGCCTGTGTTTGAAAAAAGTCAATATGGAGCTGATTGGTTGGACGTTTATCTCTCCTTATCACCCTTGCATTTATCTATTGCTAAGGCTTAATACATCTGTCCCATTATGTGTAGACATTTTTGGTAAAAAAATGAATTTATTCCATTTGGGAATGAGGCTGTAACATAACAAAATGTGTAAAAAGTGAAGCGCTGTGAATACTTTCTGGATGCACTGTATGTTAAAGAATTTAGGAGTGTTTAAGACAAACAAAAGGCTTTTATTATATACAAACTAACACCATGGGGGTTATTCTAGTTCACTCTTTCTGACAAAATCCTTCTTAGATGGACAAAACCATGTGCACTGCAGGTGGGGCAGATGTAACTTGTGCAGAGAGAATTAGATTTGGGTGCAGTTCTACTTCAAAGTTAGAGCTATATTGCAGTGTAAAAATAAAGCAGTCAGTATATTCCCTGCACAGAAACAAAATAACTCACCCAAATCTAATTCTCTCTGCACATTTTACATCTGCCCCCCTGCAGTGCACATGGTTTTGTCCATCTAAGAAGGATTTTCTCAGAAAGAGTGAACTAGAATAACCCCCCATGTGTCCCACCATAGATTATACTTCTTATTTATTTATTTATTTATTTAGGTCCTTTTAGAAGATAATAGAGAGAATCTGATTGGTTTCTATGGGCAAACTGTCAGCAGTTGCGCTGTTCCCAACAGCTGGGTAGTAAATCTAGTGGTTTGGAGACAAAAACATTCAATTAATGCGCTGCATAAAAACATATTTTTAGTAAATTTACCTATTGGCTCCATTTAGCCCAATATCAGAATCCCTTGTCATAAATGGTCATTAGTTGTAGAGCTTTCTATGTGAACCATTTCTACAAAGACAGATTTTATTTACTTTGGCTTTTCCTAATTATTCCATTATTCCACTTTTTGTCTGTTTTATTTACCAAACTTTGTGTACATTGTTCTCTGTTTCCATGATGTTACCTGCTGTGGAGTCCTGCCTTATCATTATCCTATGCAGTGGGGATGTTTTGCTTTCCTGAGTAAATTCTCAACCCCCCTCAGCTATGTTAAATACTTGCTAATGAAGACTGAGAATTGTTTACCTTGTAAGTGGACTCCTTCTCTAACTGGGTGCATGCAATCTTTTTAATTCATATACATTGTATAGATCCATTTGCATTACTGGACCTCAAAATTTAGTAAAGAATATAAAAAAAGCACAAAATGTTTCTACACAAAATTTGATTTAAAAAGGATAGAGTAGAATATGTACACTATTACTATAGTCCACATACTGTAAAATCTGCTAGTATTTTGTTCTCTCATTTATAGGGATACAGCTCTAACATCCGTGCCCCCTTACCACCCCTATCATATGCAATAATTATGGCAAAGGACAGCTCTTGCGTTAAGAGCTGTCCTTTGCGGTGGGAGACAGTGGGTCAAAGTGGGACCCGGCAGCTCCCCCCTTCTCCCTTACCCGACACTGCTGCTGCTGCGCCGAGCTCTCCTCCTCCCTGCACCCGGAAGAGGATCATAGTGCAGGGAGGTCACAGGTCCGGGCAGCACAGCTCTGCGCTGCCCAGACACAGGGGAGGGTGCAGGGCAGCGGGGGTTGGTGCGGGGCGGTGGTGGTTCAGTGCGAGGTGGCAGTGAGTCGTGGTAGAAGCCCATAGGCTTCTATGGGGCATCGCCGGATTTTTCTGGCGATGCCCCCGTCGCGATAACTCGGCGGGTAATGCTTAGAACATCCCAAAATGTGGTAAAGACCCTGATAACGGGGTTTTTACCACATTTTTAGTTTCGAGAATCTCCTCCACAGCCAGGGATACACTTTTTCATTATAAAACTTAAATCACTATATTTTCGTGAAAGAAGATATATGAGCGCCAATTAAACCAACATATACTCCAGCAAACCACCTTATAGCGCATGAGTTTCTGGATGCAGCACCCTTCACAGACAGAATCCAAGAAAGCAACAATCTGAACTCTGAACAAAACAAAATGGGAAGGGCGCTTCCTGGTGCATTAAAAGATAATTTATTGGTATAGGAAACAACACTCCACGATACTGCAAATGGTTGCTCGTACCAAATGACAGAACTCTGTGGGCTCATTACCACAAGGCATGACACATATCAACAAGGCAAGCAGCTTACTCCATGCTAGTTAGTCCACTCGCGGGTCCCGGGAACACCAAAGCTGTGTTGCACTGTGGAGTGGGGAGGTGCCGGTAACGAAGAAGCCACTGGGTAAGGCAAGTGAGGAGGATGTAGCAGGCCACGCCTGACGTGCTTCAGCACTGTGACCTTATCAGAGGGCTTGGCTACTGCATACATTCACCAACAGTAAGTAGTGGCGAACTTTCAATCAAACAGATGCCAGGCAGGTTTGAGCCAAAAGAACGGAGTAATTAGCAAACTCCAATATATATTAAAACAGATAGAAATCCTTCATACAATGTATGAGGAAGGCACACTGCACTTTTAACATAAAGTATATGAAGCCTCAACCATATTAAAGGTACAAACTATTTTAAAGAGCATATAGCTTGGGCATAACTGCAAATACATGTCACCAATAATGAGAACTGCACCAGCCTTGGTGATATATGTGGTTATACAAAAATATATAAAAAATGATATACATAAATATACAAAACAAATGTAATAAAAACATATAAAAAAATGTGTTACTCAATGGCAACTTTGAGATACGAAGAAAGTGAGTGTAAAACATGAGTAACAACAAATATATGTTGCCATTTCCTCTTTTTTCATAAAAATGGAAAGAGCATAGCAATACAAAGAAAGAGGATGTATACACATATAATAAATATATACATATACAGTATTATATACAAAACAAACAACTCAACTAAATGGATTAATTAAAAAAAGGTGTGATCTCATATCACTTGTTGAGACCGACTGAAACCAATGTGTTCAATTTTAAAATCTAGAATGTTTCACGCTTTAGAAGAAATTTGTCTAAGTCACCCCCTCTCAGGGTGGACCTTTTCTATACATTTAACAGTTAAACTAGAAGGGTCACATCCATGGTGGTCCTTAAAATGTCAGGGCACACTGTGGTTAGTGACCCCATGTCTAATGTTTTGAAGATGCTCCAGACTCATAATCTTTAAGCATCTCTTGGTATTTCCAATATGGTTGAGACCACACCCACACTTCACCAAATAAACTATGTGCGTAGAATTACAATTAATAAAAGCTTTGATTTTAGAATCAGAATTACTAATGGAAGAGCCCTAGATAATAAAAGGACAAACTTTGCAGCCATTGCAACATGATAATGGATCCTTGCTTAAATATATCGAAACTAAATGCTACCTACCTTGGAGCAACACCATAATACTCCATGTGGCAAAAGTGGATTGGTCCGCCGGGAAACCGGGCCATTTTCTGGTGGGCCGGTCCAAGATTCCCCCTTGGCTGGGCCGCCGGCCGTAGTAATTCATAACTGAACAGAAGTTACCTGTGGCCATATTTGTTTTGGGCAATGCTGCCCCTCTTTGTAACCAGGCTGCGGCTGGTCGCTCTTGGGTGACATCATCCATGACTGAGCGGCTTTAGCGTGGTGGTGCGATGGACAGAAGTGACTGCAGCATGGCACCGAAGCCTGGTCAGTACCGTTCCCCCCCCCCCCCGGGTCAGTAGTGTTACCCTCCCGCTGGTCAGTAGCGTTACCACCCCCGGGTCAGTAGTTCTACAACCCAGCCTGGTCAGTAGCTTTACCACCCCCCCACCCCCCTCCCACCCCCAGGTCAGTAACGTTATCACCACCACCACTCCCCAATCAGTAAAAATCTAGTCAGGCGACAGGGACTGTGCATCACTGTTGCCGGGGGCCATACACACTGAGTAATCCATGCTTCATTTATGAGCGATCTAGTCAGAACGCTTAGAATATGGGGATGTAATTGCCCCATGTGTATGCCCCATAAGGGGGGTATTCTATCCGGGATTCCAACTGTTGGAACATCCGGACAGTCGGAATCCCAGGTGTTTTCACCGACTTCCGCCATGATCTCGACCTTCATTATTCAATGTTCCGACCGATGAGTGCCGGAAAGTTCATGGATTGGCAAAATCAACACCATTTTGTCGAATTCAATGATCCACGTCCATTTCCTACAAGTCCCAGGCAGGATTGAACACTGAACTGTAGATATTTCCTCCTGCACTGTGCCACATGCTACAGTTGTTTAATACACCACATACTGTAGGTAACTCTTCTCCAGGTAGGACTCACAGTAGTAAAGTTGGACTGCCTCCTAATGTCTAATTTAGGCAATGTTGGCCTTCGGGAAGCACATATACTGCACTATTAATTGTAGACTGCAGTTCAGCTGTGTTCTCCAATAGCAAGGAGAATTGTATACATATTGTACAGTATCATACTTTTCAGAATATCTCTCAGAAAGCAACATAATTCCACCCAATGAACTGCACAACATGAAACATTGTATTGGATTATGACAATTCCCATTCACATATTAATGTCACCACACTTAGGCTGTGGTCTAGGTAGTCAGCAATTACAAGCAATACAAAAAATGGTTCATTTATCATAACAGAAAATATGTCCTTGATGTTTCGAGATTGCTGTCCCTGGGTCACACTTTCTACAGATGAGTTTCATATGGATCAACTTAGGGTCCTTGCAATTACAGCCTGGGTTTGGCCTATAAATCTAAACTATATACAGTGATTCCTATAATGTGCTGATTACCAAGCAATTTATCAGGTGATTTTCAACTACTTAGCACACATTACTGAGCTAATCAAACAAATCCTTCATTAAGGTCCCCAGTGGTTATTCCTACTTGTGACAAATTGACTTCAGCCTATGTCACAGCCCAAGTAATTGAACACCATCATTTGTCCCCCTCCATTCATTGTTGATGTGTTGGAGTTGCTGGAACTTACATTATTTTTCTCAACATCATCTTACAAAATTAGTTCTGTAATTAAAACATTCTGCAAGTTGGTCTGTTATGTTTATCTCTGTCAGCTGCAAATAACGGCAGTGACCATGAAAGGTTCCACTGTGATTAATCTACGATTATACATGTGTGAAGCCAATTCTTGTGCATTCAAGTCACAGCCTTGTGTCTTTAATACACTATGTGCGGCTTTTCGCACATTCTGCAATGCGTACAATAAGCAAAATGTAAATAAATAACTATATATGGTACACTACTCTTCTAAGAGAGTCTTAGATGCGACTGATAGCTACCATCCCAGCATTTGATTGATGACTCCAGTTTAGTCTTAAATATTTTTATTACCTCTTATATGTTCCTGAGGATGTGCAAGGGGCATAAATGGGCGAATGCACACTGCGCTGTCAAACAGTATACATGGCCCTGGGAGCAGCATCAGTGCTTTCTTCTGGCTAGCAGAGTGCCTTGAACGGCACCTTGCAGCCAGTATCACTGCTACAGTGCCAACAGAGAGCCCTTCAGTCACACCAGGAACACAACCGACTGTATGTACAGCCATTCCAGGCAGTACTGTACTTCCTTGAGGTGGCATGAGCGCACACTGCTATCCTGTTACGCTAAATTATTCACATTTTTTAGATCTAATTTTCAATATTCATACATAAAGGTTAACAAATGCCTCACAGCACACAGGGGTAAAGCTGGCCATACATCAGAAAGATCGATCTTAAGATCCATTGCGCTCATGATTGTGTACAATTTCCCTTGAAATCCCCGGCAGTCCTTGGTGGTTTTTGGACACACAATCTACTCACAATCCATCATACAATCAGTCATACAATCCATCTGCTGATTAATTGTATGATTGTGTACACAAGATGTGCACACAATCTGCATACAATCCATCTTACAATCAATTGAGATTGTATGATTGGGTACAATATCTTTCTGATGTATGGCCACCTTTAGATTCCCAACATTGGCCCTATTTGTATGGAGCTTGTACTGATAGGTTAATTGGCTCCCAACAACAACAAAAACAAATAACCTTAGTGTGTGTGTGTGTGTGTGTGTGTGTGTGTGTGTGTGTGTGTGTGTGTGTGTGTGTGTCCATGGGAAGACTAGTTGGGCAAAATGGTTTTATCCACTTTTAAACTCTATGGGGTAAATTTACTCAAATGGAAGATGGGATGTTGCCCATAGCAACCAATCAGATTCTACTTCTTATTTATTTAGCAGCTTCTAGATAATAATAGATAGAATCGGATTGGTTCCCATGGAAACATCCCATCTTTAATAGAACTCCTATCTTAGTAAATCTACCCTTATGTTTCTATTGTAGAAAATCAGATTGTAAAAAAAAAAAAAGATGAACAAGGCCAAAGAATACTGTAAGTTAGATCCTTGTATACTGTAGGTATTGGTTTTACACTTAACACTGAAGGATTCTTTATATGTTTTTTTTGTGCTTCCTCCTGATCCATGGCTTCTTTTGTTTTTCAGGGTCAGCACCTCATTGGGTATCTGCACATGTTCCATATTTAAAAGGTTTATATTCAGTGATCAATAATAGGGGCACAAATAGATTCTGAATTAATCCAGAGCGCTTTAGATCAAGATGGAATATGTGTTTTCTCTTCTTTCTCTCAGGATTTAACCCAAAAAAGATACAGAGAAAAAACAAACATAGTGTAATGCTGTAGATAACAATAAATCTGTTATGGATAAGCCAGGTAGATAAACGATATGGCCCGTACCAGAAAGATATGTCTACTATTACCGTAGACTTCAGCGTTTGAATTGAGTGGGATGAAATGCCCAGAGTGGATCCTTCTCTTTTTCCCTTCTTTCCTCCCTGTTCCCTGGAATGTGGTAAACACTCAGAGAGATAAAGAGAAGAGAGAATCCTCTTGGTGCAATAATGTTTTTAATACACAGTAAAAATACAAAAAAAGGGCAGGGATGGGTTCACAGGACTCTCACCATCTATATATGTCCACAAAGCAAGTTGTAGACAAACAAAGCATGTGTGTGGTATACTCAACAGGCGTCCCTGGATGCGATGTTCAGGATGATGGAAGTCCCTTCAGCCACCTCTGTGTCCACAAGCCGCCGACCGGTTTCGATACAACTGTATCTTTTTCAAGGCATGTGGAAATGGTGTGTCCCCTCCGGTATTTATTCCCCCTCCAGCAGTATTCCCAAAAAAGCCTAATTCCAGACATGGATTAATCCTAACATCTAAACAACCTATGAGTCTATTTTAGACTCTACAGTGATGCGGTGTATAGGGTCCATGTTTTGATTTTTTCTCATGTCCGCACAGGTGCAGCGGTTTTGCACGCTGTGTGAGATGCTCCTTCCTTGTTTCCGAGAGGCGGAAGTGACGTTTGCGCTTCAAACGCGCTTCACTTCCTGGTTTTCTCAAGGCGGAAGTGACGCTTGCGGTTCATGTGCGTTTCACTTCGCGTCTCCGTGCTTCCTGAGATTCTCTGTCATCTCTCTTGTTTGTAAAGGAGAGCGGAGCTGCCTTTGTTGAAGAAATGCTTCACCGCTCCTGGTTTAACCCCTTCCCGACATTTGACGTATATATACATCATGGCCGGGATGTACTTCCCGACACATGACGTATATATACGTCATGACTTTAAACTGTCCCCGCGTCTATAGACGCGGGGACAGAGGGACGATGTCTGCTGTCCCTGACAGCAGACATGTCCCTGCATGCCCAGGGGGGGCTGCGATGCCGCCCCCCCGTCGGCGGTCGCTGTGATTGGCTGTTCAGTGTGAACAGCCATTCACAGCGGTTTCCTGTGTTACCGGCGAATCAGACGCTCGGTAACACAGGTGTCAATCACCGCCGGGCGTCAGGGGGCATGAGGGGGTCATCGGTGACGACGACACCTCACCCCACCTGCCCCCAAGGCTGTGATTGGTCCGTGGGACCCACGGACCAATCACAGCCAAGGCGCGTGATTTAAACTAACGGTGACTGCGCTGCAGACGCCATTCCGGTCTGGAATTGCGTGCAGAGCGGTCACCGTGCCAATCTGTCGTGATACATACCTGATCCTTGCCTGAAACTTACCTGATCACCGCTGATCACCGCTGGTAGCGTGCTGCCAGCAGCTGGATACTTCCTGGATCTTGTGATCTTGTGACTTCTGTGTGTGTGCTGCTGCTGCAGTGTCATAGAGTCACAGATCGTAAGAGATAGGGACAGATAGTGACAGAGAGTGATAGAGAGTGATAGAGAGTGATAGAGAGTGCTATATTTTGTGTCTGCTGCACCCCCTTTTGTGCTGATCACTATATCTGAGGTGATCAGCAACTTTTTGGGGGTGCAGAGGTTTTTTTTTTAATATATATACCTGTCAGTTGCAGCAAAGGTTGTGCTGCCTGTGCAACTGACTGCTGCCCCCCCCTTTTGTGCTGATTGTGCTGATTAATTAACTGATCAGCAACTTTTTGGGGGTCCAGGGTTTTTTTTTTTATATATATATACCTGTCAGTTGCAGCAAAGGTTGTGCTGCGTGTGCAACTGACTGCTGCCCCCCCTGCTGCCCCCCCCTTTTGTGCTGGTCAGTTTAAATTAATTAATCAGCAACTTTTTGGGGGTCCAGGTTTTTTTTTTATATATATACCCTGTCAGGTTGTGTGTCTGCTGCCCCTCACTGCTAATCAGTGGTGCATCACTGCATCACTGATCTGCAGTTTTTTTTTTTTTGGAGAGTGCAGTGGGGTTTTGTTTTTACACCCACGTTGCTTGTGTGGGTGTCCTGTGGCCGCTGATCAGTGACGTACAATCACTGAACAGCATTTTTGGCACAGGTTGATATCATTTTTTTTCTGCAGTTTTTTTTAAACTGTTTTTTTTGTTGTTTTTACACCCACGTTGTTTTTGTGGGTGTCCTGTTGCCTTTGAGCGCTGTTCAGTGACGGACGTTACTGACCAACATCTGTGCTCAATTTTTGGCGCAGGACCTTTTTTTTTTTTTTTTTTAACCCCTTCAATTTTTTTTTTTGGTACTCTTTACCTAGAAGGGCGCCCGTCGTGGTGATCGCGGGTACATTTATGTCTGGCCGCGACGCGACCGACGCGATGCCCGCGATTTCCCATTGAAACCCATGTTAAACATGGAAATCGCGTCGGTCGCGTCACGGCCGTCCATAAATGTACCCGCGATGCCCGCGACGCGATGCACCCGATTTCCCATAGGAATCAATGTTAAATGGCCCGACCAACGCGATTTTACTGTTAAATGCCTCAATGGACCCGATTTGGCCATAGGAATCAATGTTAAATGGGCTACAGAGCCCAAATAGGCACAATTAACCCTTAAATGTCCCCCCAAATTTTGTACGCCACCCCACGATCCACGCCAACCCGAAGCGTGGCGAGCGCAGCGAGCCCGCGAGGGGCGGCGGTACGCATCCTCCGACCTTTTCATGCCCTACTATCCACTAAGGCGTGGAGTGAGAATAGAATAGTGTGGCGAGCGCAGCGAGCCACCGAGCCCCGCGAGGGGACGCGGATACCTTCACAGGTAAACGCGTCCCCTGCGCGAGCCCCGCGAGGGGACGCGGATACCTTCACAGGTAAACGCGTCCCCTCGCGGGCTTCACAGGTGTCCGCGTCGCCACGGACACCTGTGAAGCCCGCGAGGGGACGCGTATAACTGTGAAGGTAGCCGCGTCCCCTCGCGGGGCTCGCTGCGCTCGACACGCTTCGGGCGCGGTGGCTCGCTGCGCTCGCCACACTATTCTATTCTCACTCCACGCCCTAGTGGATAGTAGGGCATGAAAAGGTCGGAGGACGCGTACCGCCGCCCCTTGCGGGCTCGCTGCGCTCGCCACGCTTCGGGTTGGCGTGGATCGTGGGGTGGCGTAAAAAATTTGGGGGGACATTTAAGGGTTTTTATGTACCCGCGATTTACCCGCGATGCCCGCGATGACCGCGATTTTTACCCCCGACGCCCGCGATTTCAATCGCTGGCGCCCATCTAGGTAAAGAGTACCTTTTTTTTTTATTGGGATCAAATTCCTGTATAAAGTATTTTTTTTTCTGCACTACATACACACTACACACTACATACCCCCCGTGTTGAAATAAAGTTTGTACCCCCCCCCCCCTACACTATACACGTGTTGAAACATTACACTTACAGAAACACAAAAATAAAAATGGCATCCCAAATGTCATCCCAAATGTCATCCCAGTCATCCAGAAGAATGTATTCAGCGGAGGAGGCATATGCCATGCTTGCCTCTGACTCTGACTCTGACACAGCCAGTGATGCAAGCGGGGAATTTGAAGGATTCGCCTTAAGCTCCTCTTCCTCCTCTGCTGATGAGGGACCCCCTCAAAGACGCCCCCGTAGAGCAGCTGAGACCCCCCCCAAATGATTGATCCCGTATGGACCCCACCACCAGACAATTTTGAGCCCCAGGTTCCTGAGTTTTTGGCCATCCCAGGAATCCAATTTGATTCAGCAGGTCTCAGAGAAATTGACTTTTTCAAATTATTTTTCTCTGATGATTTTATAAATTTAATGGTGGACCAAACTAATTTATATGCCCAGCAGTTTATTGCTCAAAACCCCACGTCATCATTTGCTAGGTGGACCCCTGTAGATGCAGTAGAGATGATGACGTTTTGGGGTCTGGTGTTACATATGGGCATAGTAAAAAAGCCAGAAATTAGGCAATATTGGAGTACAGATGTTCTGTACAGCACCCCATTTTACCGTATGGCCATGACTCGGGCTCGTTTTGAGATAATCCTTAAATTTTTACATTACACCGATAATACACTGTGCCCACCCAGAGATGATCCCACCTTTGACCGGCTATTCAAAGTCAGGCCGGTCATTGATCATTTCAGTGCCAAATTTGCAGAGATGTACATCCCTGAAAAATTTATTTGTATTGACGAGTCCCTTATACATTTTAAAGAAAGGGTTAAATTCCGCCAGTACCTTCCCAGTAAGAGGGCAAGGTATGGCATAAAAATGTATAAGCTGTGTGAAAGCACCTCAGGGTACACCCACAGGTTTAGGGTATATGAAGGGAAGGATTCAAGAATTGAACCGCCAGAATGCCCCCCCTCCCTCGTAGGTGTTAGTGGAAAAATTGTCTGGGATTTAGTGCACCCCTTCCTGGATAAAGGTTATCACCTCTATGTGGATAACTTTTACACTAGCATCCCCCTGTTTAAGGCCCTTGGTTCAAGAGGTACAGCAGCTTGCGGTACTGTGCGTAAGAACCAAAGAGGCCTCCCAAAAACGCACATTGCCCAAGTAATGAGAAGGGGTGAAAGCAGGGGAATATGCACCGAAAATATGTTGTTGGTCAAATATAAGGACAAGAGGGATGTCCTTATACTGACAACAATTCATGGAGACAGTACCACCTCCATCCCTGTACGAGGTACCAGTACCCACACCTCAAAACCTAATTGTATCCTAGATTACAATAGGTACATGGGCGGAGTGGATCTTTCAGATCAGGTACTGAAGCCGTACAGTGCCCTGCGGAAAACAAAAATCTGGTACAAGAAGCTGGCCGTGTATATCATCCAGATGGCACTGTATAACGCTTACGTGCTATTCCGTTCTACCAGCCAGAGGGGGACATTTATGCACTTTCAAGAGGAAGTCATAAAGGGCCTAATATTTGGGAACCAGCAGGCAGAGGGCCCCAGTACTTCTAGTACTGGCCCCCATATTGTACCAGGGCAGCATTTTCCTAACGAAATCCCCTCCACTGCAAGAAAGGGCAGGACACAAAATAGGTGCAAAGTTTGCTATAAAAAGGGAATAAGAACGGAAACTATTTTCCACTGTGAAACTTGCCCCGACAAACCCGGCCTATGTATAAAGGAGTGTTTTAAAATATACCACACATCTATGGATTATTAGGTTCATCATTTCACCGTGCTTCGGGGGTCTTGCTAATGCCACATAGCACCCACCATTCATTCCACCAGAATCTGAGCTGCAAAATCCAAAAATCACTCCTTCCCTTCTGAGTCCTGCCATGCACCCAACTGGTATTTTTTGGTCACATATGAGGCATTGCCATACTCGGGAGAAATTGGGGCACAGATTTTGGGGTGCTTTTTCTCCTTCATACCTTCTGAAAATGAAAAATTTTGAGCCAGAACTGCATTTTTGTGTAAAAAAATGTAATTTTTCATTTTCACTGCCCAGTTGTATCAAAATTGGTGAAACCCCTGGGGGTTTGAAATGTACACTACACCCCTAGATGAATTCCCTGAGGGGTGTAGTTTGCAAAATGGGGTCACTTGTGGGGGGGTTCCACTGTATTGGTGCTTGGGGGGTCTTGCTAATGCGACATAGCACCCACCAACATTCCACCAGAATCTGTGCTGCAAAATCCAAATATCACTCCTTCCCTTCTGAGTCCTGCCACTTTTTGGTCACACATGAGGCATTGCCGTACTCGGGAGAAATTGGGGCACAGATTTTGGGGTGCTTTTTCTCCTTCATACCTTCTGAAAATGAAAAATTTTGAGCCAGAACTGCATTTTTCTGTAAAAAAATGTAATTTTTCATTTTCACTGCCCAGTTGTATCAAAATTGGTGAAACCCCTGGGGGTTTGAAATGTACACTATACCCCTAGATGAATTCCCTGAGGGGTGTAGTTTGCAAAATGGGGTCACTTGTGGGGGGCTTCCACTGTATTGGTACTTTGGGGGTCTTGCTAATGCGACATAGCACCCACCAACATTCCACCAGAATCTGTGCTGCAAAATCCAAAAATCACTCCTTCCCTTCTGAGTCCTGCCATGCACCCAAATGGTATTTTTTGGTCACATGTGAGGCATTGCCGTACTCGGGAGAAATTGGGGCACAGATTTTGGGGTGCTTTGTCTCCTTCATTCCTTGTGAAAATGAAAAATTTTGAGCCAGAACTGCATTTTTGTGTAAAAAATGTAATTTTTCATTTGCACAGCCCAGTTGTATCAAAATTGGTGAAACCCCTGGGGGTTTGAAATGTACACTATACCCCTAGATGAATTCCCTGAGGGGTGTAGTTTGCAAAATGGGGTCACTTGTGGGGGGGTTCCACTGTATTGGTGCTTGGGGGGGTCTTGCTAATGCGACATAGCACCCACCAACATTCCACCAGAATCTGAGCTGCAAAATCCAAAAATCACTCCTTCCCTTCTGAGTCCTGCCATGCACCCAAATGGTATTTTTTGGTCACATGTGAGGCATTGCCGTACTCGGGACAAATTGGGGCACAGATTTTGGGGTGCTTTTTCTCCTTCATACCTTCTGAAAATGAAAAATTTTGAGCCAGAACTGCATTTTTGTGTAAAAAAATGTAATTTTTCATTTTCACTGCCCAGTTGTATCAAAATTGGTGAAACCCCTGGGGGTTTGAAATGTACACTATACCCCTAGATGAATTCCCTGAGGGGTGTAGTTTGCAAAATGGGGTCACTTGTGGGGGGGTTCCACTGTATTGGTGCTTGGGGGGTCTTGCTAATGCGACATAGCACCCACCAACATTCCACCAGAATCTGAGCTGCAAAATCCAAAAATCACTCCTTCCCTTCTGAGTCCTGCCATGCACCCAAATGGTATTTTTTGGTCACATGTGAGGCATTGCCGTACTCGGGAGAAATTGGGGCACAGATTTTGGGGTGCTTTTTCTCCTTCATACCTTCTGAAAATGAAAAAGTTTGAGCCAGAACTGCATTTTTCTGTAAAAAAATGTAATTTTTCATTTTCACTGCCCAGTTGTATCAAAATTGGTGAAACCCCTGGGGGTTTGAAATGTACACTATACCCCTAGATGAATTCCCTGAGGGGTGTAGTTTGCAAAATGGGGTCACTTGTGGGGGGGGTTCCTAAATTTTAGCATCTTATGCTGCCTAGAAACCTACATGGTGCCTAAAAAATAATCTCATAAAAAGGTGGCTCCAAAATCAAGTAGGTGCTCCTTCTATTATGAAGCCTGTGGTTTGGTCAACGTGCACACTAGGGCCACATATAGGATATTTATAAAAACAAAAGAATTGGGGGAATCAATTTTTAGTCACATTTCTCTAGTAAAATCTACTGTGTTCCTTAGAAAAATGTATTAAAATTGCAAATCTGCAAAAAAAATGAAATTTTGAAATTTCACCTACACTTTGTTTTAATTCCTGTGAAACACCTAAAGGGTTAACAAACTTCCAAAATGCTGTTTTGAATACTGTGAGGGGTGCAGTTTTTGAAATGGCATCATTTATGGGGGTGTCTCACATACAAGTCCCTCAAAGTCACATCAGAACTGAACTGGTCCCTAAAAAAATCAGTGTTTGAAATTTTTTTGAAAATTTGAGAATTTGCTATTCATATTGTAAGCCTCCTAGTGTCCAAAAAAATTAAAAGGAAGTTAAAATAATGATGGAAACATAAAGTAGACATATGGTCTGTGTTAGTTATTAACTATTTTGAGTGGTATGATTATTTGTCTCACAAGCAGAAAATTTAACATTTTGCAAATTGCTAAATTTTTCATCTTTTTCCGACATTTTGGTATTTTTCACAAAAAAACACAGACTGTATGGACCCAAATTTACCACTAACTTGAAGTACAATGTGTCAAGAGAAAACAATCTCAAAATCACTGGGATAAGTAAAAGCAAAAAAAAGTTATCCCCACTTAAGTGAGACATGTCAGATTTGAAAAAAAGGGCTCTGTCAGGAAGGCAAAAACTGGCTGTGTCAGGAAGGGGTTAAAGTGCGATGGTGCCATTTGGAAGAGTATAAAAAGGGGAGAATAAATAAGGGAGAACATATAAATAAAGGATTGAATGAAAATTTCATAATAGTAAAAAACATTGGAATATACTTAAAATTGATGTATCAAAAGAAGAAACAAATAGTACATAAATAGATATGAAAAAAAGGGGGGAATTATAAAAAGTTATAAAAACCATTTTGTTTCAAAGTCTTTGTTCAAGCCACCCTAATACCGAGTGGCTTGAACAAAGACTTTGAAACAAAATGGTTTTTATAACTTTTTATAATTCCCCCCTTTTTTTCATATCTATTTATGTACTATTTGTTTCTTCTTTTGAGTGGATGTCACATGGTTGTGGAACTTATTGTAGGCTGCTTCTGTGGAGCACCTTGCAAGTTGGCATATTGAGAAAAGGCCATAATGAACATTATATCCTCTATGAAAATATGGAAAAGGCACAAATGACAATTGTCAGATATCCAGTATAACTGCAACTACTATTATTTCCTCATATTAAATGATGATGGGATTCTGTGTCCATGTCTGCATCTTTTGAAAGTTGCCCATCTGTGACTAAATGCAAATGATGTTCCAAGCTCTCTCCTGCGGTTTATCTGCATGTGTGTGTATGTGTATGTGTGTATGTATGTGTGTGTGTGTGTGTGTGTGTGTGTGTATACTGTATGTATGAGCTTCCACCATGACTGCAGTCTACAAGGTGTCTTTTCTCCATCCAAGTTGTCCTCCTATGCTAGCGGTTTAGTTTCTGTTTCTGCAACTCTGTTCACTCCATTCTCATAAGATGGACCATCTCTGTGCATGCGCTAAGCCACCTCTCTGTCACTATCCAGGAACAAACTCTATGGGTCAAATGCCAAATAAGGTGTGAGAATCAGAAATTGAGAGATTTTGGGAAGGTTTTCCCATTGTTTTTTTAAAGCGGCAATCAATTACATGGCAAAATCAACCTGGTTTTTCGGTGTAAATGATGGCCCCTTATTTAAAAAACACATTGGTGTGCAAGTGTCTGAAATCCCAACTGTGACTTGTATGGATGCAATTGGGATGCATTCATAGTGTGACTTAAAAGTATCTACACTGGTTTCCGACATCATCAGTGCACCCCCCCCCCCCGAATCCGACTCTATATTTACAATATCTTCATAACTGAAGAACACTTTCATTTCCAAAGGTTACATTTTAAAAGCAGTGGTTCAGCATTGTCAGCTGTTTTCAGGTGGTTTACTTATGGGATTGCATCCTGCTGATTTGCTAAAGCCCATACAGCTGGTAACCTGCTAAGAATACAGACTGTAGAAAATACATAATGGAACAGTAAAGCACCATCAATGTTCTTCCCATTTGAATTAAAGAAATTCCACATTTCCAACAAACCTGAAAAAATAAGGTAGTTGTGACAGGTGAGATCAGGGGTGTAGCCAAGGGCCCCAGAAAAATGACCTTGCTTTAAAACCATGTTTAAGCTCTTTTATGAAATGATTGAGTCTGGATGAATGGGAATGTAGTCCTTGTTGCAATCAAGAATAACCTTTTAAGTCTTATAGATTGCATATGGTTTTCTTGCCACATCATACATTACATACATTTATAGCATTACTCTTTTTGTTACAATGTTTACATTATAGCCTTGATTGGAGCAGCTGCACATATGCCAACACAGGTCTTCAGTTCTTTTATCCATTTTTATAAAGATGACACCTCTCTTCACAATAGTTGTTTATTTAAAGCCCCATAATTTTGCACCAGTTCATTTTGTGCACGAAAAAGTAATAGTACCCTAATTTGTTTTATGCCCCATAGAAGCGCCCTGGTTCATATTATACCACAGAGTGCAGCCAGTTTATATTACAGTATTTCTGATGCTTAGCTTTGCTTATACACTGGACCCATTTGATGGTTGAATGGTGACAGCGATGGCCTCTGTTTCTCAAGCTGAAGATGTCAAATTTACTATATATATATATATATATATATATATATATATATATATATATATATATATATATATATATATAGTCCACAGAGGATCCGGCACAGCCACTTATAAGTTCAGCTCCGGCGGGTGCCCACACAGCAAAAACACGCTATTTATAGATTGTGGCCGATAATACAAAGTGACCCAGAACTTAAGTTTGATAATTCTCGATTGATGTCATGCTATAAACGTCCCTCCAATCTACGTGACCATTTAGTAAAGACATACACACCAGCCAATGTAGATAGAACTAAAAAATTAGGTTGTGTGCGATGCCCCTGCACGACTTGCAGATTTATGATTCCTGGCCCCACATTCTACCATCCGCATACTGGTAAGGTACTTACCATCAGACACACGCTTTCATGCAATTCCCGTTATGTGGTTTATCAAATTTTGTGCCCGTGTGGCTTAAGCTACATCGGGAAAACCGAGTGTAGCTTTAAAGATCGAATGGCTGGACATCGGTCTTCGATCTCTAAGGCCATTAAAACTGGTAAAAGTGAGCAGCCAGTGGCTCGCCACTTTGCAATTGCTGGGCATAGTATTGCATCTTTGAAATACCGCATGATTGACCACGTAGCACCCTCTCTACGGGGGGGTGATCGTGGTCTTCGTTTATTACAATGTGAATCTAGATGGATCATAAGACTAGATACAGTCGCCCCAAAAGGGCTTAACGAAAATATGGGTCTGAATGTCTTGCTGCAATGATCCTTGTGATTAATTTTCATGATTGATGCATTTTTTGATGTTTATTCAATATCCTCGGATTTATATCGTTATGCTAACCCATCTATATTGTTATGCTAATCCATTATTGATACAGTCCGCTATATGTTATATGTTGTTTGTTATTTATTTATAAGTGGTTTTGGTTACTTTGACATTTTTTGCTGTGTCTATTTATATATCACGTTTAATTAATGATACTAAATTAGGATATCAGTCCGGATTATCATTATAATAAATGCCCATCCATAGTGAATGTATACGTTATAGGATGGTTTTGTTTAGCACTAAGTAGGTGATTTTGATATTAATTTTAAAGGTTGATATATTGCTTTAGACATTGCAACTGAGTAACGTTTGGTGATGTCATCTGGTAGCGCCGCCTGGCTGGGCGTGGACCCTGGCTGAAGCGCGCAGTGTTCATTATTTAAACAGTGTCTGTTTGTGTGTTCAATGAGCCTGACGATAATACTTGAGTGTATTGAAACGTTGCTGTGCCATCGTGGTTTGCAATAAAAAGCTTTTAAAACGGGCTGGAGTGCGACACCTCTGTGGACTATATATATATATATATATATATATATATAAATATATATATATATAGTGTGATTTTACTTACAGCACCTGTTGCAACTTGTTATATACCACTTTGAGAAGAGATTTTCTTAATTTAGGCACACTGACCCACCTGTCCCATGGACAACCGCTCCTTTTCAGGCCCAGGCAATGAGCTGGACAATCCAGCTCATTGACTTCACCTGGAAAAGAAGAATAGTCAGTGGCAATCTTTTAAGTTCCATATACTTAAAGCAATATTTTAAACGATATTGCTCATTTTGCCCCTTCTGAGTGATAATGTATATATATTGCTTAATGTGTATGCTCCATATCATCAACAATGAGCTCTTGCAGGCCGTTGTCCTGCATGTACAGATGATGGAGCACATCGTTAATGAGAACCATGCCCCCCTCCCTACCACCCACCTGCTGCTGTTGGTTGCTGCCGGCATTAGCATGTGTACATGCACTTACCGAAGCCAGCACCCCATCACTTCTCCACCGTCACCGATATCCTTGGGTACACACATCTTTCAGTGTGTACCAAGCCTTCAGTATTCAATTTTGGGAACTTGGTAGATAACATTATAGGGTTGTCTACCCTCCCTGAATGGTCGGGAGGCTCTCGAATATTGTGTCGACTTCCAGCTCTTAGGGAGAGGGGCAGAGCTAAATATGCAAATCTCATCATGACGTCTACATCAGGCCCTGCCCTGATGACAGTCTCCTCTCTGGGCTTCTCCCAGAGAGGAGACTTTAAAAGTAGGCAACCTTGTAACATTAAAATCTGGGGTTGAAATACTGTACTGTAGCTCAAAAAGCATGTTGTTTCAGTCATCTTGCCCATCAAAAGGAAAGGAATCACAATACATTCATACATTTGTATTGCAAATGAAAGCAGATACAGTAACATTGATAATTCTATTATATTGGAAATACAGTAATGTCTTTTTGGTATATTTATGGAAATATTACTGTTTACTGTAATTTTATTACTGAATTTATTATTTTATCTTAAACACATTTTAAACATAATTTAATAACATTGCTCCTTTAGTATAATTCATTAATAATATTGCTCTTGTAATAAAGGTTAAACATTTTCTCCACTAAAACAGAACACCCTGCATAGACAAGATATTATTACTGTTATTATTATTACTCTTACTATTACTGCCGCTGCTAACATTTACTATTTGTAATGGTTATTACAACAGACTTTTAAAAATCAAGTTCAAACTTCTGTGGCTTTCTAAACAAAAATACAGCTTTAATATGTTTTCATGCTGTTTCCTTTTCAGCTGCATGGTGGCTGATATTTATTTTGTACTATCAGTATGTGACATATTTTCCTGGGCTTGTAGAGTTACTTACAGATAAGTTGCAGAATGATGCAATGAAGTGTGACTTTAATTTTATTCAAGAAATGGAAGGCGTGTAACTGTCAAGAGCAGTCATGTTTACAAGACATAGATTCCAGTCAGGTACATCAGATATATTCATGTCAGCCATGGTTGTCATCACTCTGGTTGAGTTTATAATGGAAGACCAGAAAACAATTTCAAATTAAAGTTACCTTCAATACATAACAGATCAATCTTACATTGAAATCTATAAGAAGTTGTGCACAAATTGATAATTAAATAAAAAGAGAATGCTAATTTGCCATGTTTTTGTTTCAGATTATTTTTTAATTTTTTAAAAGCATCTAACAAACCTTCAGGAAAACATTTCCTTTTTACTTGTCTCTGGAACAAGTTTTTGTAAGATCTCTTCGCTGCAGTATATGTTGTTGTGTTCAAGAAACCACACATTTAGTATTAAATACGTTATTAAAGGCCCTGAATGCCTGGTACTGGAGATATGCACCTTTATTATACATGACTCCTTGCGGCACTGGTAACCAGGGCTACCGGAACTACCACAAGACCCAGTAATAAAGTGGGTGGCAGATATGGTGGCAGGTGCACAGGGGATTTTTGCCTACAAAGCAGCTGACATGGGCCCTTTCAGCAAGCCAGGGCCCAGGTAATTAGTACCCACTCCGCTCGCCTCTGCCCTATCAATGTACTATACTAAACAACACATGAACTATAATATTGGGATATCTAGTGGCCAGTCTAGTGGTTGCAATACGCACAATGTGATTTGGGCAGATTGTACTAGGGTAGAATGTAGATGTCTTTGTCCTTTCTTTTATATGCAATAATAATAATTATTATTATTATTTTATTTATATAGCGCTCTTTCCCCAATAGGACTCAAGGCGCTTAACAGATAGAATGCATGTAATACAGTACAGAAAAGCTTTTCATAAACAATACTTAAGGGAATGAAGGAAATGCTTGAGTAAGCAGGAAAGTCTTGAGTCTGTTTTTGAAGCATTTTAGAGTGGGGGCCTCTCGAACTGTGCGGGGAAGTGAGTTCCATAGAGTAGGAGCTGAATGGCTAAAAGCTCGACCCCCAGATGAATTACGGGAGATCCTAGGTACTGCTAAAAGTCCATCATCTACAAATCGCAGTACTCGGCTGGGACAGTATGGAATCAGATGCTGCTTCAGTTACCTTGGGCCTTGGTCATGTAGGGCTTTGAAACTCAGTAGAATGATCTTGAAAATGATTTGCTATTTTATGGGCAGCCAGTGATGAGAGTAGAGAATGGGAGTTATGTGGCTAGAGCGGGGCTGGTTGGTTAACAGCCTGGCAGCTGTGTTTTGTACCAGCTGTAACCGGTGTAGTTATTTTGCTTGGAGACGAAGGTAGAGGGCATTGCAGTAATCCAAATGAGATGATACAAATGCATGTATGACTTTGGCAGATCTTCAGTCGGGATTAAGTGTTTGATTCTGGCTATGTTCCTCAGATGAAAGAATGATGATTTGATTGTGGCTGATATCTGATGTTTAGGTGTCAAGCCACCATTCAGCATCATGTCAAGATTCCACACATGATCAGAGTTTTGTAATTCTGTACCCCCATGTAGTCTCTGAGTAGAGCTGTATTCATAGTGAAGTTAATAGGAAAAAGTATTTACCAAGTGGAAATTTATTTTATTCAGGATGGAAATTGCATTATTCAAGTGGACCATTCATGCCCCATTTCAACACTGGGCATATACTGTACATACAGTACCTCCAGAGGCGGAAATACCATTGTTGCAGCAAGTGCATTGCACCAGGTCCAGTGAGAACTAAGGGGCCCACTGTTGCCCAAGCCAATTTTTAGTTATCTCCAGGCTCTCCCACAGCAATGTTGAATGAATTGCTCAGTGCAGGGAGCAGGGTGGGCCCCACTGCCTGAGGGACCTGGCCCTTACCTAAGAGAGGCAGGGATGACCTTGTGTTCTGGACTGATAGCAGAGACTTGCCACCTAGCAGTGCTGATGATCACAGTCACATGCTGCATCTAATTAACAGACAGTTGTACATTTTTTTTTTATTCACTTCTGTTTGTGAATTTAAGGCAGCTCACAACCGGTGTAAATGGCACTGTCAGAGTATGTCTGACCATGTGCCAAACTGAGGAAAGCCAAGTGGTGGGGCGGAAGGCTTTCAAAGACAGAGGAGGGGCCACTGTGTTCCTGCTTTCACCAAGGTACATTCCCCTGTTATCCACACAAGCAAAGGGCCTTGGTCTTGTACCCGTCCCCCAATCTTTTTCCCTGTCACACTCTGCTTCTCTCCAGGATGGACAAATGCCCTGTTCCTGAATGTCTGTGCCATGGGCAGTTGCAGGGTGTTAGCTACAGCAACATCCAAAATTCAAATAGAGGATCCTCAAACACAGACAAATATTGCTGTCCGAAACCAGGGGCATAGGGCAGAGGCGGAACTACCATTGGTGCAGCAGGTGCATTGCACCGGGGCCCCTGAAGACTAAGAGGCCCACTTCTGCCACCCACTGCTATGTGGCATATTGTGAACTTGGTTTGGAGTGGAAGAGGAGGGCCCAAAAATGTAGTTTTGCACCTGGGCCAACCACTCATAGGTTCCGACACTGGCATAGGGGTATGTAACAGGGCATGTGGGATACAAATGATTGTATGCAAAAGATTGCTATCCGCACTCCACAGGGGGTTCCTTTCTAATCTTGGGGATGGGGGGGGGATGGGGCAGCTTCCTACTCTGGACTGTGCTAGAGCTCCAACACTGCATCTGCCACTAGCAAGGAAGTCTAGGTTCTGAGCATTTTATCCCTCCTGGAATGGGTCATGGGGGGTTATTCAAACCTGATCACACGGTTGGGAATTTAAAGGCCAGGCTATAATCAAATCATTGCACCTGCGTATGGCTCATTGTACCCATGCTCGAAGCCATCATGCAATGAAATCCATTTTTAATTGCTAGCCATACACAAGTTGATTGACATGAATTCGACATTTGTGGGGGTAACTGTTTATTTTCTGACAGTCTTTGGGATTTGAAGGGAATTTGAGTGACACCAGCTCCTGCCCCGATCAGCCTGTTCTATCACAGCTGCCGAGTAAGTCCTGGGCTATGCACATACTGCACACACCAGAAAAATCATTTGATGGTGAACATCTTGGGTATGGATTTGCTGCTAGTCACTGAATTTATGAAAGCCATTCGCAAGCCTTGCGCATTTAAAAAGTATTTTAAAAAAATGATATCCACACTCCAAAGGAAGTACCATTCTAATCAAGGGGTGGCATGGGGGAGGATAGCATGTTCCTACTTTGGACTGTGCTGCTGGTCCCACCTCTACAACTGCCACTGGCAAGGAAGTCCAGGTACTGAGCATGTTGTACATCCTGGAATGGATCATGTTGGGAAGTCTGGCTTATGTGGATGTTTTTAAAGCATGTGATTGGGGCAAGTTACCTGCTTTACTGCAGATAAAGCAAGGTAGAACTTGGCATGAGAAAAAGTTGTGGATGCTGCATTGTGGCACTTCGTAGTTTGTACATAAATAAAGACTGCGTCGCACACATATGTAGCAATATCGCACATCAATTTGATCAATGAAATCTAGCAAAGTAGATTCATTGCTCCCAGTTGTTTTATTTATGTGAACAAGATGAACATTTTAAGCTACAAAGTTGTTTGGCACAACCATGTCACCTCATAGTGGTGTAACAATAGCCCCGTAGAACCTGCGGTGGCTGATAGGCAATGCGTAAGTGAGGGCGCCGGGGGTATGCAGGGCTATCGCTGAGCTGCAATGCCACCGGGACCTGCCTTACCCCCCACCCCCACTTGCTGTCACTGGGACACCAGATCTACTTGTCTACGCTGGTCCCGACACTCCTAGTAGCTTCTGCTCTGCCTCTTAAAGAAAAATTACCTGCACAAAATGTCTGCCCCCTTACAGCAGACACCTTAATAAACAGTCTGCTGTTGGGGGCAGCCATTTTGTGAAGGTCTTTTTTAATTAGGAGGGGCGCCGGGACTGCAGACAAGTTGAAACATGCTTGGGATAGGCATATGAATATCCTTACAAAGAAATAAGGATCAAAAAGGGTTGAGATTACCTGATGGATAAAAAAGGGGCAGACTAGATGGGCCAAATGGTTCTTATCTGCCGTCAAATTCTATGTTTCTAGATCTGCAGGTACGGGCCACAGAAGTGGCAAGAGGAGGGGTAAAGCAGGGCTGCTGGGGCTGCCTGCCGAAATTCTGGGATGGGGCATAGGGCTGCCCGCCGAAATCATGGTGTGGGGGAGGGGGGTTGCTGATTACACGTTTCATTTTGCTTATTTTAATTGTGTGTCTTAGTTTTAACATATCTAGTGCCCAATACTAACACTAGCATTTCCTTTCTAAAGCTGCTTTCCTGGACCTCATTTCTCTGTCACTTTCCCTTGCTGCCTCTATAGTGATCAAAGTAGCTTATAAAAGAAAATTGACCACTGCGTCTGCTATTCCCCTCCTCATATGTTCCATCTCCATTGTTCTGTGCATTTCATTCCATCCTCTTTCAGGAATCAGCGAATGATGCTTCTCACATTCCTGTGCCATTACTTCAACAAACAAACATTAAAAAACCCACATTATGCACTTAAAAAGTGTTAAAGACTAATGAAACTCACGAATATCTATCTATCTATCTATCTATATATCTATATACTCACATATCCTTACAGATTTCAAAATATTTTCATAAATTATCCTAGTAAGAACATTTCTCGTTTGAGAAAGTCCAGAGATCTACAACTGACTTCAAATTACACCAATCTCACACACACACACACACACACACACACACACACACACACACACACACACACGACTTAAGCCAGTTGACCTTCTAAAGATTTAATGCACCTATGATTGGAACAGACTAGCTTTGGTTCAACAACACTATTTTTTTACTTAGATGCATTTACGGTAAGTGAACCTTAAGAAATATATTCATCAAAAAGAAAAAAGCATCGACCAGTGGTAAGTAAGGACTTACTGGGCAGTGACAAAAGGTTTCCTTCCCTCGCTCCAAATTGCTCTGAGAATGGAGAGTCAGTTGTTTTGAAATCAAATAGGGGGCTTAGCAATTTAGTATGATTATGTAAGATGCACATAATAGTATAATTGCCGTTATTTTCAGAGGTTGTGTGGGATTGCTGCTAGAAGTATTTTCATTATTGTAGCCACATGATGAAAACATAATGCAGCTGAGGGCAAAATAGGGAATAAGATGATGTCAATCACCATAGAAAAATAAATCGCAGAAAAGTGTTCAAATATGATATTTAGCTGTTGATGTGCGCATAGATACATCAGTCATCCTGCATGAAACGTCCATTGTTTTAAAGAAGCAACATAATTACAATCACTCCATGTAAACTTTATTTTTTCTGAACATGCTCCGCAATGAAAAAAATTGCTACCACATTGGGCCTGCTGTTCAAATCAAACAACTGTACAGCAGCTGAAAACTCTTTTCAAATGTTCTCATTTATTTCCACCATGTTAACAGACTAACGGTATTGAAGATTTTAGGACCGTTGCCGTAGACAGACATATTTTCATCACTCTAAAGTTAAAACAAACTGTTTTGCTTTGAAGAATGGTTTTCCCCCTGAAGCACTAGCCTGTTCTTCGCCTTAGGGATGTGATGTCTACAATTTTTCATTTAGTACTTTTGTAGAAACTGTTACTTCACTTTAGTAAAACTTCGCCAGAAAGAAAGAAATTGTAACAGGCGTAGAATGGGAAAGTGATTTTACTGTAAGTAGAGTAACAGGCTGTTTTTGAATTCTTGCAAATGTCTTCAAATTAATTTTACTGTGAGAGAGAGGTGGACTTAGAAAGAGCCGCCTGGGACACATCCAAACACACACATTCTGCATTAATGCGCAATCATTGCATGACCGCTCGTAAATAATGCAGAAAGGGACAAACATATTGTATTCAAATAAATGCACTCTGCGCTAAGAAACAGATAGGAGAGGAAGCAGTAAAACAAATATTTTTGTTTTAGAATTTTAAAGTCATAGATTCATTGTGCAAACTGTCTGGTCTGCAAAACAGCAATGTTATTTCATATCCACACAATTAAAATATATTGTTTTATTGTTTTTTTGTTTTTTGTTTTTTAAATCTGGAGATTTTCCCAATCATTTTGATGTTCCACTTATTGCAATGGGTAAAGCGTTTCAAATGTAATCAGTGTTTTTGCTACTGTAATTCAAAAAACCTACTGAAATGAAAGGACTTAATTAATTGAAATAGAATTATGAATGAGCGGTACTTGTTTCCTAGCACGGCGCCCATCGGGTCCCATCGCATATCTTAACTTAAGGTATGCGATGGGACCTGACCGGCCCGATTTTCGGGCTTTAAAGACGTTTTTAATACACTTTAAAAATCGGTCGCATCGCATGCCATTATAATGGCATGCGATGCGACGGGACCGACTCGATTTTTACATTGGACCCAATGTAAAAATGGTCCTGAGACCCGATTTTACATTGGACCCAATGTTAAATGCCCCCCAGACCCGATTTTGGTACTTGTAAACTATCACGGCTCCCACGATGGGCATCGCACAGGGAAAAATCGCATCGCATGCGATGTCATTTTTCACAGAAATAATGGACATGTGTTCAAATCATGTAAAATGCACCCCAAATGTCATTTTTCACACTGTATCAC
The DNA here is from genome assembly GCF_055691185.1 of Crinia signifera. Taxonomy (NCBI): domain Eukaryota; kingdom Metazoa; phylum Chordata; class Amphibia; order Anura; family Myobatrachidae; genus Crinia; species Crinia signifera. Next base: position 403,702,215 of record NC_139217.1, read on the forward strand.
CCCCACTATCAACGCCAACCCGAAGCGTGGCGAGTGCAGCGAGCCCGCAAGGGGCGGCGGTACGCGTCCTACGACCTTTTCATACCCCCACTATCCACGTCGGCGTGGATTTGAGAATAGAAAGTGTGGCGAGCGGATGCAAATACCTATGAAGCCTGTGAGGGGACACGGATAGCTGTGAAGGTATCCGCGTCCCCTTGCCACGCTCCGGGCTCGGTGGCTCGCTGCGCTCGCCACACTTTCTATTCTCAACTCCACGCCGACGTGGATAGAGGGGGTATGAAAAGGTCATAGGACGCGTACCGCCGCCCCTGGCGGGCTCGCTGCGCTTGCCACGCTTTGGGTTGGCGTTGATAGTGGGGGTGATACAGTGTGAAAAATGCCATTTGGGGTGCATTTTACATGATTTGAACACATGTCCATGATTTTTGTGAAAAATGGCATTGCATTGCATCACATCGCATGCTAGCACATGCGATCGCATGCGATGCGATTGCATGCAATTTTTTCACAAATTCGTTAAAAATCGCATCCCATCGTATGCCATCGCATGCCATTACTTATGGCATGCGATGGCATGCGATGGGAGCCGTGATAGTATACAAGTACCCCGATTTTTAATTGTAAACCCACTCTCATGGTTAATTATGTGAAATGCCCCCCCATTGTTAACGCAACGCCACGATCAATGTCAACTCGAAGCGTGGCGAGCGCAGCGAGCCCGCGAGGGGCGGAGGTACCCATCCTCTGACCTTTTCATACCCCCACTATCCACGTGGGCGTGGAGTTGAATTTATATAGTGTGGCAAGTGCAGCGAGCCAACGAGCCCAAAGCGTGGCGAGCGGACGTGTAATACGTCTGAAGTAATGCGTGTCCCCTCGCGGGGCTCGCTGCGCTCACCACGTTTCGGGCTTGGTGGCTCGCTGCGCTCGCCACACTATATAAAATGAACTCCACGCTGATGTGGATAGTGGGGGTATGAAAAGGTCGGAGGACGCGTACCGCCGCCCCTCGCGGGCTTGCTGCGCTCGCCACGCTTCGGGTTGACGTTGATCGTGGCGTGGCGTTAACAATGGGGGGGCATTTCACATACTAATTACCCATCAGGGTGGGTATACAATGAAAAATGGGGTCTGGGGGCATTTAACATTGGGGCCAATGTAAAATCGGGTCTCAGGGACCATTTAACATTGGTTTCAATGTAAAAATCGATAGATTTTTCCAACCCGATGGCATACAATTAAAATCGGTGGGGCCGTGCTAGGAAACAATTACCGAATGAGCGAACAGTGAATGACGGACAATTCACCGTCTGATAGTCACCGCAATTTGCTGTGGTTTTTCAATGGGTTTTTCAATGTGATTCGCTGTAAGTGTATTCAATGATAAGATGGCGATTTGCTTTCTAAGTGATTTTCGCTATGTGTCACCGTGTAGCAATCGCCATCTTTTTCTGGTGAACTGGAATGTGAACTTTTAAAATAAAGTTTTTTTTTTTTTATTTGGTGTAAAAAAAATCAGGAATTTTATTATGTGAAGGGGCTTGCTATTTTAATTCATGTGCTTACAGCACATGAATATATATTTAATTTAAAGGGGGCCGAGAGCCGCTCATTAGATATTCATATATTCACTGCTCCCGATCATTACATATGCATGATCGGGAGCAGTGCAAGCGGCTCCCTACCCGTGTCCCCTGCTAGCTCTCCCGGGGAGCAGCTTCTGCTGCCTTTGTCCCGAGGATCCCTGCTTCTGCCCCACAGTGTCCGGCGCAGACAGGGAGACTCCCATCTCCCTGCCTGCCGCCATCCCCCGTCTCCCTGCGGGGTTAAGAATCGCCATCAGGGGCAGTGAGCCCCTGCGGCATTGAATACGGTGACAGGGAGGGCTGGCAGTGAAGGCTCCAGCTCTCCGAAACACGGCGACTATGCAGCGAATCCTAAACAGGATTCGCTGCACATGCTGAGTATTGTCATTGAATACTGCCCTTTGAGTGCCAACATCTCTGTGAGAGATGTTCATAATACCTGCTAAGAATTCCAGTGTCACTCACATTTGTTATATAAAATAAAATAAAAAAATGTTGTTTAAAAAAAGGTTATATTTCCTATATAAGTTGAACATTACAGGTCATTCTGATGAATAAAAATGTTTGCTTGGCAATTTTCACACCTATTTTGACCAACTCACTTGGCACTTAAAGGTTTAATGATATAGGGCCTGATTCAGACCTATTTGCAGCCTTGACAATTATCAGGAGGACCCGCATGCGCGTGGTACACAGGGCGTACATGCAAGTTCCCATACAAACTAAGCCGGCCGTGGCATTTCATTGCTGGCCGTTCGTTAGAGGTTTGACAGCCGGATAGGGTTTTGGGGCAGTACCCAGTCATTTTCTGGGAGTGATGAGAAAAACGCAGGCGGACCTGGCCAATACAGGGAAGGACCTGTATGTCAACACCCAACCAGAAGATTCCAGGATCATCACAGCTGCTGAGTAAGTATTGGGTGGTGGGATTCCATTTGACAATGAGTGATTGTCAATGGATTTCCTCCTGTTTGCACAGCTGTGATCACATTCCAATCCATGCACTGGGGCGGGGTTTCATTCTGCCGAGGAGGCGGCTAACTGATCGCTGGTCTCCGAAGATTTGCAGCCCAGCAATGAGGTCTGAATCAGCCTCATAGTGTCACCAATGTTATTGCAATGATGCATAATTTGTTTCTCACTTTTCTCTCCCAACTGGCAAGGGACATGACACAGAAAAATGAGTTCCCCATTTCACAGTGGGTTACAAATATAAAGATTGGAGACTACTATCTACAGCTGCTTATATATGAGTTCTTCCATCTATGAGTCAGTTGGATATTGTTATATGTTAACTGTTATTCATATAGTGCAGGCACGTTCCACAGAGATTTACCGAGAATATTTTAGTCATTGCCTTTAGTGTTGTACTAGGAGACTTAGGCCATCCTTCAGTATAGATTGCAGGTCACAGCAGCTTTGCAAATGTGATCTATAGCAATGCAAATGCAGTAGGAGGTGTTAAGCTCTCCCACTGCATTTGTGATCATGGGACTGTGTCTGTAGTCACGGTACTGGATCAACATCTTTTACAGCAAGCTCAGTAAGCCTCAGATTACTCATGCTGGCTATCACATGGAGGCTTATGAGGCAAAGAAGAGTATGTCTTCTGATGCAGTCCTTGATCTCTGCACTCCTGGAAAATGGGGGAGACACACCCCCATTCCACCAATGCTGATTCAGAAATGTACGAAAACTTTATTTTTTGCATTTGAGCAATTACATACAGTCTATGCATGAGTTTGGTGGTCCTGCAATGGTGGTTGTTGAGAGGTGGACTTGAAAGGCAGCAATACAGCATGTGTGTAACCAGAGGTGGATTTAGACCTCATAGAGCCCTAGGCAAGATACCAGTTTGGGGCCCTCCTCTCTTAAACAATCATTAGCACTATATTTTTACTACTGATTGCACCCAGCATCAATAGAATAACTTGACCCGTGTACAGTCTACTGATATATGCTCGGCTGCGTGAACATCGGCATTGTGCACAACTCTGAATCAGGCTTTAGATCTTTTGGAAGTAGGGTTAACATTTAAAGTAAACTGACTGACCACTTACAGTGGATGAAACCATTTTGTGTGTCCAAATATTTTTTATCCTACCAAAGAACATCAAAAGGTCTTTGGCAGTTTGGGCAGGTACATGTGATGTCATTATGTCACATGGTAGTCACATGATGCACCTCTGGGAAAGTTTTGGATGGTCAGGATATCTTATGTGGCTCCTTGGGCCTGGCTGGGCCCTAGGCAGGCACCTAGCTCGACTTTTTTAAAACCTGCCTCTGTGTGTCGGGGTCATGTTTTGGGGTCATGTTTGAGTCTACAATTGCGATCCTGTATGCAACTGCAATGTCTCTAGCATATGCTTTCTGTGGCCACACCAAACAACCAAAGGGCTGCTCAGAACTACAATCAGAGGCAGAACTCTGGGAGGCAATGGAGTCATCTGCCGCCGGGCTCCTGCTCCCAAGGGGGCACCTCTCCTCCCCCTGCAAGTTTAAATCAGTTATTTAAAAGCCAATGATATTGCTTCTGAGTTCTTAACTATATATGTTTTCTTTATCTATCTATCTATATTTATTACCATAAATATATATTTTATATAAGGTTATATAGGGTTTATGTGTGTGTTTGTGTGGGAGGGATATGTGTGAGAGGGGGGCACCAATATCTATCTTGCCTCCGGGCAACTGGAACAAAGTTACGCTACTGACTACAATTATTGACTGATCGGGTGTTGCGTATTTGTTCACACACACACACACACACACACACACAAACACACACACACACACACACACACACACACACACACACACACTGGGACTCACAAAGATGCCTCTGGGTGTCTTAATACAAATCAAGTTGACAGCAGCTGCATTTGGTAGGCTAATTGGCTCCCATCAAATTAACCCTAGAATGTCTGTGTGCGTGTACATGTGGTAGGGATTATAGGTTGTAAGCTCCACTGGGGCAGGGACTGATGTGAATGATCAAATATTCTCTGTAAAGCGCTGCGGAATATGTATGCGCTATATAAGAAACTGTTAATAAATAAATAAGGTACTTATGTATTATCTGGGCTCCCATGTTAAATGCACCCCATTTTTTCATACCCCTACTATCCAACTACGCATGGAGTTGACTATATATAGTGTGGCGAGCGCAGCGAGCCACCGTGCCCGAAGCGTGGCGAGGGGACGCGGTCTCATAAGAAAAACTGGAGCCCAGATATTACATAAGTACCATAAATAATACATTTGGGTATTTCTGCATACTGTAGCTGCAGTATACAGATTTCCATGCCATAAGTACAGTGACTTATCACATTGCCCATATCAATAATTACTGCTACATTTTTAGTCCAATGTGCAGTACTTCTTGAAGTGCCTTTAGAGATGCTGTTATTTCAGTTTGTTTTTTAGAAACATGTTGGTTTATGTTCATGTATAATCTATGCATCTTTTGCTGAAGCTGTAGAACACTCACACTTAGGAGTTGAAGGAGTTATTTAAAAAATAAATAAAAAAACTTGAAAAGTGCTGCTGTCTTCCATCCCTGGGGTAGTATAGGTTTCTATTCAGGACTTAAAAGCCCTGTAGCACCATGTGAGATCAGACCAGTTTGCCTATCTGCACAATCTCTACCCCTGTCAGCTCATTTAAATACTTCATTCCGTAAAGCAAAATTACTTTTCTGGGATTGTGCTAATTTTTATTTGCTATCTGAATTAAAGCACAATGTTTCTGTGATCATTTTAGCTTTAATAATAGATTATATTGGCGTTTCAGAGGCCAAAATGGAATATTTAACAATGCAGGCTTATATTTTAATGTGTTTTAACTTGATTGCAATTCTTTGAAATTGCCATTTCCAAAGACTGTGTATCGCCACACTCATAACAGGCAGACCACTCTCACAGCTTCTTCCAATTTTATAGCTCCGCACGTTGTGAACTGGAGTCTGCGTGGAGTCCATTTCTCCTTTGATGAATATGTAGAAGAGAACACTACGGAGATTTCCTCGGACTAGTAAATAAACTTATGTACAGGAATATACATTGTTGTATTGTGAGGCTGATTTTGTTCTTTGGAGCAGAAGTCTGTCTAATGTACTAGAAGTAGAATATTGTTTTGACATCCCAAGACACGACTGTCTACATAAAAAGAGAACAGGAGTGGGTAATAATAATAATAATAATAATAATAATAATAATGATAACTTAAAGGAGATAGACCATCAATTCATCAAGTTCAAAGCCACCCATTCTATTACATGGTAATCTTTGTAGGCAAAGTTCTTCTTTTTTTTTTTTCTCTTGCAGACAGTTTTTCAGAATTTTCCCTGGAATCCAACCTTGTGGGTTTTTCTCTTGTGCTCTCTGTTAGCTAAATTAAGTTGTCTGTCACTCAATAATTATGGGAGTGTTTTGAATGAGAGCTCAATGATGTCATTGTGATTCTACCACTTACATATTTTTGTAAATAATTCATTTCTTATCCATCCTAACAACAGCACATTGTTGTAGTGTGCTTAGGGATTGTGTGTTTGGTAAGAGAGAATGTGAATTGCAAATTATGCTTCACGTAAGGGGCAGAGTGGAATCAGTCATCTACCATCATTTTATAGAATGTACAGAGTGTTTAAATAAAAGGTAACTGAAGCCTTGTCCATCACACACCTGACATTGTCATTGCTCGCTCTGCAGGGTCTGCTCGTACGTCCTTTATTTTGATTATTTTGCAGGAACATTTCCTCCCAAGACAGGATAGTTTTGTTTATTGGTGCAGGTCTCTGAAAATTGTCCTGGAATCCAGTTGTTCCAAATGCCAATGATGGCCCACCACTCTGTCCTGTCCCGTAACTTCAGAAATAATGTTCCTCACATCATACACATTCCTTGATTGTGTACTGTGGCAAACCAGCTGACAATTAGGGGTACATTTACTAAGATGGGAGTTCTAATGAAGATGGGATGCTTCCCATAGCAACCAAGCCAATTCTACTTCTTCTACTTCAATAGTTTCTGATTGGTTGCTTCAATAGAACTCCCATCTTAGTAAATAAACCACTTAACATCTACTGTTATACATAAAAAAACATAAGATACACATACAATTTCCAGTTACCTTTTTTCAAACACTCTGTACTTATCCACTTGTCCGCTTCTCTACTCTTTGATAGCTTTGATACATCGCCTGCTATATAATTTATGCCCTGTAGGCCTGTACATCTATTGACTGCATAGAGTTCCCTACAGATTTGACAAGATTCTTTCATAAATACAGTAAATCCTGGCTGGTGTCACTCTTGATACCCCAAAATATAGAGATTACCGTAACTTCCTATAAAAGATGGTGATCATCCACCTACTGTACAAGTTACCCATTTATTCTTTGCTCCTTGAACCAGCATTTCAAATTTGGATTGATTGTGCACGGCCTATGATTTTCCTTACTGTTCTAAGTCCAGGACCATCTTCCAAGTCCTCCAGTTCATAGTCTTTGGCTACATTCCTGACCATAGTCTTGCTCTACTACTTATTTATGTTTGGGGTGCACCTCTAGCTTCATTACAACCTCAGTGTGATTCAATGCCTCTTATTACAATTTATGTTTACCTTTGTTCCCAGTTTTAATCTGATTTCTTTCCACTTTTTTATTGGTAAAGTAATTGTAATGCTCACAAACACAAAGTTTTAGGGGGTAATTAATGTTTTCCGATATTTCCTATCCATGGAAATATCAGCCCAACAGTATTCAATCACGGCCGTTTTTGACCGAGACTTGCCGTTGCAGCAGATTCAGCTCTATGAAAAGCCGAATCTGCATTTGTGGAAACATTAACTAAATGTGTGAATTAGTAGCTGCGGAAAAAGGCGTTGATTCGCCGATCCACGTCTTTTACGAATTTCAAATTGCATTTCGATAAATATACGGAATGCGAATTCCATCTATTCTGTGAAAAAATGGCAATATTTACCTAAGAGAGACAGTCCCATCAGTTTGAAATAATAAAAATTGGTACACATAGGACCTTACAATTGTAACGGGAAGACTTGGAGGTGAGAGTGGGAAAAGGCAATGAGTGGCATGGTGAGGATGCGGCAAGGGACAAGAGAGATATAAAATGTAATCATTTATTACTGCAATTGTTAAAAAACAGGCCTCTGCATTTGTTAAGGCGGTATTTTGTATGTAGTAAAAATGTAAAACTTTTAACTTAGAGCAAGATTTACTTCTACTGTAGGCGTCTCATGCAGAGTTGTATGCAAGTTGGCTGTAACTGTTCCTGCAATCCTACAGGCCAATATCTTTGATAGTCACAGAAGCCAAAATCTTGGCAAAAGTATTTTCCTCAAGACTATACAAACATATAGGGAAAATAGTGCATAGTGACCAAACCGGCTTTATGCCGGGGAAGTCAACAACGGTGAACTTACGAAAGCTATTTGAGCACCTGCAGGTCCTGGATATGGCGAGCCCCCTCCCAGTGGTGATGACGCTCGACGCGGTCAAGGCTTTTGACTCGGTCGAGTGGCATTACCTCTGGGAGGTGATGCGAGAAATGGGAATAGGACCGGGATTTAAAAAGTGGATAAAACTGCTCTATGCAGCCCCAAGTGCCAGAATGGCAATTAATGGGCATGTTTCACAAGCTTTCCCCCTTTATAGAGGGACTAGGCAGGGGTGTCCCCTTTCACCGGGCTTATTCGCCTTGGCGATTGAGCCATTAGCATGCATTCTACAACAACACCCGGGGATAGAGGGGCTGAGGATGGGTAATAGAGAGGATGTCGTGGCTCTCTCCGATGACTTATTGATCTTTTTATCCAATGGGGGCAAAGCAGCACCACTGGTAATGAAGGAGATAAAGAGATTTGGAGATCACTCAGGATTTAATATAAACTGGAACAAATCAAATATCTTTTCAATTAGAGCAAAGGATTCAGGATCCCCCCTGGTGGACACCCCATTGAAATGGGTACATAGCTTTAAATATCTGGTGTGGGTCTCCCGGGACCCGGGGGAATACAAGGAACAAAACCTTAAACCCTTAGTGTCCTATCTAGCTAATAAAATTAAAGTATGAGCAAAATTACCGTTGACAGTCTCGGGGAGAGCGAATCTGATAAAAATGATTGTTCTTCCGAAGTTTCTTTATATATTGCAACACTCACCCCAATACGTATATAATGCGTTTTTTTTAAAAATAAATAATATGCTTGCAGCCTTTATATGGAATAACTCCTGTGCCAAAGTAAGACTACAATATCTAACAAAAAAAAGAGATAAAGGGGGGTTAGCACTACCTAATTTCAAACTGTACTATATGGCAAGTAAGATGTCATTATTAGCAGACTGGGTTAAACCGGAGGTTCAGAACGAGGGGATAGTGAAGCTAATTTCCCAGACCGAAAGAGGAATCTCGCCGCTGCAGAAATTGCTAAGGGGCCAAGTAAGTAGGAAGGATGCCCCTATATCCATATTTAAAAAAGTACTCAAGTCAGACAAGAAACATAAACTAATTTCGGTCATCTACAATCAGCTACTATTAGTAGATCAGGGCGAGACACAAGAACTGCGAGCCCAGTGGGAGAAATGGGAGAAGGATGTAGGGCCAATAGACCCTGACGAATGGTCCAAGGCAATGGCGGCGGTCCCAAGGGCCACAAATTCCGTCAGAGTGCAGCAAGTGCAGTTTTTCGTGCTACACAGGGCATATTTAACAACTACAAGATTAATGAAATTTGGGGCCAGATCAACTGATAAATGCCCAAAATGTCAAATCTCATCCGGCTCATTATGTCATTTGATCTGGGACTGCCCCAAAATTCAGGTCTTTTGGGAGAAGGTGATACAAACACTGGTAGACGTAGGCATTAACAGAATGTATTTAACAGACAGAAATTGCTTGCTGAATATAAATAATGTAGAGGTCCAAAAAAAGGAGGATAGGGACTTTGTGAACAATGTCTGTGCCCTGGCCAAGGTTATGATTGCGAGGACCTGGTTTACGGACTCTGGTCCAGATTATGAGGGATGGAAAGCACTGGTGGAATACACGGTTGAACACGAGAAAAGTATACATATTTGTAGAAATACACTGAATAAATTTGTAAAATTATGGAGTCGGTGGATAGACCGATAAGAGAATAGTAATAATAGCACGAGTAATAGGGAGGCGTCATCCTTCCTTCTTCAATTTTTATTTTCTTTTTTACTAGTATAAAATATATATATATTTTTTTTATTATTATTAGAAACCACTCTAGGTCACAAGAATAAAGAGAGAAAGGGGGGAGGGAAGGGAGAAAGGGGAAAAATAAAAAAAAGGGGAAAAGATTAACAGAAAATGAACGATTTAATCAATAGCGATAGAAACTCCAGAGACCTCCAGCCAGGTACCAGGCGAAGAAAATTGGCCAGTAAGGGCAATCTATACATACAGAGTAAGGACCCTTATAAAACTTTAGGAAACGAGCAAGAGAGACAGTTATAAAGAATAGGCCCTAGTAGAACTATGGAAAACCGGATACCCCATCAGGGTATAACATCATAACAATATAAGTAAAGCGCAAGAAACAAAATAGAAAGATAGTAGTAGATAGGTTAACTCATACTGGGCTGATGTGTGTTTATGTGTGATTTGTGAAGTAAATGTTAAATGTCATTAAAGTATATAAAAAAAGTGATAATATATGAAGTATTAGATGGAAATCTGGGAATGGAGGAGTATGGCCATTGTTCCGGGAAGGGGATAAGCCATTAAAAGATCTGTAACTGTTGTTAGCTCCCCCCAGAAGATGACATTTTTATATATGAAATGTTTGTATGTATTTTTTATATGTATATCTTCAATAAAAAAAAGTATATTAAAAAAAAAAACTGTTCCTGCATTGCGTGCATGAAAATGAAGGCTTACTGTATGTTCCCCCATATTCAGAACTATATGCATCTCTGCTGTGCACCTGCCCAATATCCATATGATTATTTTGATAGTTGTCATCATGGCACACTTGATCCAGACTATACTTGCTGCAAAAGATCAACCTGACAACTGTATATGCTGTATTTATGGCCTTCATCCAACTCTTTATGGAATGCAATTTCTCCAATACTCCCAAACTAAACTTTTCTTAGCTGAGATCACTCCATTAAAGCTCAGTTATATGCTTTAAAATTGGAGTTCTTTGAAGATGGGGGGTGAGATGTAATAGGGTGCGATTTTCTGACACGTGCGATTGGACAAAACCATGTACAGATCTCACTAATCTGTGCATGGTTCTGTCAAACTCACCAGCCTGGACCGGGTCTATTTTTTTTTTGTGATTCTTGGTAATGTTTACCAAAAATCGCACGCTATAACATTTGGCAAAAAACTTCTGTAATAACATAATCACACATCTAATATGATGCATTTTGCTGTAAAAATCGCATGTCTAAACAAATGTGGGGTGTTTCCGGAAAGATGATCTCAGTAGTATTTATAAAATAAAAATTTTGAACAAACAATGGACCATATTCAGATCTGATCGCAGTACAAATTTGGGTACTTGTGAGTTATCCGGGCTCCCGATTATGGGTACTTGCGATTTGCATGCGATATCGCATGCGATATCGCATGCGATATCGCATGCGATTTGCATAAGATTTGCTATTCATTTCATTACCCTACTATCCCCAAAGTGAGTCTATCAACGTGAACCCGAAGCGTGGCGAGCGCAGCGAGCCCGCGAGGGGCGGCGGTACGCGTCCTCCTACCTTTTCATGCCCTACTATCCACTAGGGCGTGGAGTGAGAATAGAATAGTGTGGCGAGCGCAGCGAGCCACCGAGCCCGAAGCGAGCTGCTCTATGCAGCCCCAAGTGCCAGAATGGCAATTAATGGGCATGTTTCACAAGCTTTCCCCCTTTATAGAGGGACTAGGCAGGGGTGTCCCCTTTCACCGGGCTTATTCGCCTTGGCGATTGAGCCATTAGCATGCATTCTACAACAACACCCGGGGATAGAGGGGCTGAGGATGGGTAATAGAGAGGATGTCGTGGCTCTCTCCGATGACTTATTGATCTTTTTATCCAATGGGGGCAAAGCAGCACCACTGGTAATGAAGGAGATAAAGAGATTTGGAGATCACTCAGGATTTAATATAAACTGGAACAAATCAAATATCTTTTCAATTAGAGCAAAGGATTCAGGATCCCCCCTGGTGGACACCCCATTGAAATGGGTACATAGCTTTAAATATCTGGTGTGGGTCTCCCGGGACCCGGGGGAATACAAGGAACAAAACCTTAAACCCTTAGTGTCCTATCTAGCTAATAAAATTAAAGTATGGGCAAAATTACCGTTGACAGTCTCGGGGAGAGCGAATCTGATAAAAATGATTGTTCTTCCGAAGTTTCTTTATATATTGCAACACTCACCCCAATACGTATATAATGCGTTTTTAAAAAAAATAAATAATATGCTTGCAGCCTTTATATGGAATAACTCCTGTGTCAAAGTAAGACTACAATATCTAACAAAAAAAAGAGATAAAGGGGGGTTAGCACTACCTAATTTCAAACTGTACTATATGGCAAGTAAGATGTCATTATTAGCAGACTGGGTTAAACCGGAGGTTCAGAACGAGGGGATAGTGAAGCTAATTTCCCAGACCGAAAGAGGAATCTCGCCGCTGCAGAAATTGCTAAGGGGCCAAGTAAGTAGGAAGGATGCCCCTATATCCATATTTAAAAAAGTACTCAAGTCAGACAAGAAACATAAACTAATTTCGGTCATCTACAATCAGCTACTATTAGTAGATCAGGGCGAGACACAAGAACTGCGAGCCCAGTGGGAGAAATGGGAGAAGGATGTAGGGCCAATAGACCCTGACGAATGGTCCAAGGCAATGGCGGCGGTCCCAAGGGCCACAAATTCCGTCAGAGTGCAGCAAGTGCAGTTTTTCGTGCTACACAGGGCATATTTAACAACTACAAGATTAATGAAATTTGGGGCCAGATCAACTGATAAATGCCCAAAATGTCAAATCTCATCCGGCTCATTATGTCATTTGATCTGGGACTGCCCCAAAATTCAGGTCTTTTGGGAGAAGGTGATACAAACACTGGTAGACGTAGGCATTAACAGAATGTATTTAACAGACAGAAATTGCTTGCTGAATATAAATAATGTAGAGGTCCAAAAAAAGGAGGATAGGGACTTTGTGAACAATGTCTGTGCCCTGGCCAAGGTTATGATTGCGAGGACCTGGTTTACGGACTCTGGTCCAGATTATGAGGGATGGAAAGCACTGGTGGAATACACGGTTGAACACGAGAAAAGTATACATATTTGTAGAAATACACTGAATAAATTTGTAAAATTATGGAGTCGGTGGATAGACCGATAAGAGAATAGTAATAATAGCACGAGTAATAGGGAGGCGTCATCCTTCCTTCTTCAATTTTTATTTTCTTTTTTACTAGTATAAAATATATATATATATTTTTTATTATTATTAGAAACCACTCTAGGTCACAAGAATAAAGAGAGAAAGGGGGGAGGGAAGGGAGAAAGGGGAAAAATAAAAAAAAGGGGAAAAGATTAACAGAAAATGAACGATTTAATCAATAGCGATAGAAACTCCAGAGACCTCCAGCCAGGTACCAGGCGAAGAAAATTGGCCAGTAAGGGCAATCTATACATACAGAGTAAGGACCCTTATAAAACTTTAGGAGACGAGCAAGAGAGACAGTTATAAAGAATAGGCCCTAGTAGAACTATGGAAAACCGGATACCCCATCAGGGTATAACATCATAACAATATAAGTAAAGCGCAAGAAACAAAATAGAAAGATAGTAGTAGATAGGTTAACTCATACTGGGCTGATGTGTGTTTATGTGTGATTTGTGAAGTAAATGTTAAATGTCATTAAAGTATATAAAAAAAGTGATAATATATGAAGTATTAGATGGAAATCTGGGAATGGAGGAGTATGGCCATTGTTCCGGGAAGGGGATAAGCCATTAAAAGATCTGTAACTGTTGTTAGCTCCCCCCAGAAGATGACATTTTTATATATGAAATGTTTGTATGTATTTTTTATATGTATATCTTCAATAAAAAAAAGTATATTAAAAAAAAAAACTGTTCCTGCATTGCGTGCATGAAAATGAAGGCTTACTGTATGTTCCCCCATATTCAGAACTATATGCATCTCTGCTGTGCACCTGCCCAATATCCATATGATTATTTTGATAGTTGTCATCATGGCACACTTGATCCAGACTATACTTGCTGCAAAAGATCAACCTGACAACTGTATATGCTGTATTTATGGCCTTCATCCAACTCTTTATGGAATGCAATTTCTCCAATACTCCCAAACTAAACTTTTCTTAGCTGAGATCACTCCATTAAAGCTCAGTTATATGCTTTAAAATTGGAGTTCTTTGAAGATGGGGGGTGAGATGTAATAGGGTGCGATTTTCTGACACGTGCGATTGGACAAAACCATGTACAGATCTCACTAATCTGTGCATGGTTCTGTCAAACTCACCAGCCTGGACCGGGTCTATTTTTTTTTTGTGATTCTTGGTAATGTTTACCAAAAATCGCACGCTATAACATTTGGCAAAAAACTTCTGTAATAACATAATCACACATCTAATATGATGCATTTTGCTGTAAAAATCGCATGTCTAAACAAATGTGGGGTGTTTCCGGAAAGATGATCTCAGTAGTATTTATAAAATAAAAATTTTGAACAAACAATGGACCATATTCAGATCTGATCTCAGTACAAATTTGGGTACTTGTGAGTTATCCGGGCTCCCGATTATGGGTACTTGCGATTTGCATGCGATATCGCATGCGATATCGCATGCGATTTGCATAAGATTTGCTATTCATTTCATTACCCCACTATCCCCAAAGTGAGTCTATCAACGTGAACCCGAAGCGTGGCGAGCGCAGCGAGCCCGCGAGGGGCGGCGGTACGCGTCCTCCGACCTTTTCATGCCCTACTATCCACTAGGGCGTGGAGTGAGAATAGAATAGTGTGGCGAGCGCAGCGAGCCACCGAGCCCGAAGCGTGGCGAGCGCAGCGAGCCCCGCGAGGGGACGCGGACACCTTCACAGGTATCCGCGTGCCCTTGCGGGCTTCACAGGTGTCCGCGTCCCCTCGTGGGGCTCGCTGCGCTCGCCACGCTTCGGGCTCGGTGGCTCGCTGCGCTCGCCACACTATTCTATTCTCACTCCACGCCCTAGTGGATAGTAGGGCATGAAAAGGTCGGAGGACGCGTACCGTCGCCCCTCGCGGGCTCGCTGCGCTCGCCACGCTTCGGGTTCACGTTGATAGGCACACTTTGGGGATAGTGGTGTAATGAAATGAATAGCAAATCTTATGCAAATCGCATGCTAAATCGCATGCAAATCGCAAATCGCATGCGATATCGCATGCGATATCGCATGCGATCTAGTACCAAAATCGGACGCCCAGATAACTCACAAGTACCCAAATTTGTTTGGAACATGGGCAAAACCATGTGCACTGCAGGTGGGGCAGATGTAACATGTGCAGAGAGAGTTAAATTTGGGTGGGGTGTGTTGAAAATGAAATCTAAATTGCAGTGTAAAAATAATGCAGCCAGTATTTTCTCTGCACAGAAACAAAATAACTCACACAAATCTAAGTCTCTTCACGTTACACCTGCCCCACCTGCAGTGCACATGGTTTTGCCCATTTTCCAAAAAAATTTGTACTGAGATCAGATCTGAATAAAGATGTGTGGTAAAGTCACAGATTTTTTTTTCAATAACAAAAAAATTGTCCATAAAAGTGCAAATCATTGATGTGAATAAAGAAGTGGCGTACCCCACTCACAATAATAAACGTGAGTGTAAATCCGTAGTGGCTTCTTTAGTGTCCAAATGACGTGAATTTTTTTCTTGGTGCTTGAATATGATGTGTGACTTCTATCCCCAAAAATGAAAAGGACTGAGTCGTACCCTGACTCACATAAATATCCTTTGTTTTAAGTGCATCAAGGTATCTTTGTATGTTAGTGTGTTTAACACAGAATCCAGAGGATGCGTATCGTACTCACAGGAAATAAGGTAAGGTAGGTCCTCTAAAGGATTCTTTTCAATATTGGTTACAGACTTCTGTCTTCCTTAAATGTGGCATTTCTTCATATATGTGTATAGTGTACACCCCAAAAATGTAAAAAACAGAAAATCGTGTAACACTGTCTTAAATTGAAATCAAATGTTGGGGGGTTAGCTACACAGGAATTGTGCATACTCCACTCACATTGATCATAGTGAACACCCATGTATATAAATATATGCATGTTTTAATTATGTCTATCATGTACTTTGTCATGTTTATTATGGAATTTTTGTGAAATGTAGGATGATTATTATGCAATTGGAACCCACCCCTCAATCACACCTCCCACCACCCTGGGTATATAAACCCATCAAGCAATAGATGTGGCACCACCTTGAAAAAGACTTCCCATAAGTGGAAACGCGTTGGAGGGGTGCCACTACTACTGAAGTGTTGTTTTTGTTGCCGAGTTGCCCCATACACCAGCAGAACCGTGAGTGTGCTTCCCGAGCTTCCATCTGGCCACTTTTGTGTTTTCTGGTTTTGTAGTCCATCTGGCACTGGTTTTTTATGTCATTGTTTTATAATAAAAAGGAAAAAGTTTTTTATTGAATGGATTTGGAGAAATTTTCTTGCATAAAGATACCTTGATGAGAGTTCCACCATCCTTGCACATGTAAGCCATAAGTAAGCACCGCTTTATTGATTGGTACAAAGTAAAAGAAACCTTTATATAAGGGGTACTAACCCTTCCTATGTAAGCAAAGTGTAAGCAATAACCGTATCCTGACACGAGGTGATCCCCTAAAGAAGGCCCTTTTTACTACCACACAAGGGACATAGTGGAAACCACTGAATTTATCTAGCTCCAAGGGACCCCTGCATATACTGTATAAGGACTATATGTTTTGTGGACTACTACACATTTTGCGTGTCTTTCTGTGTTTTTTTGCATGTAAACCATATGGAGTAATACTGGAAAGGACACAGTCCAGGATTCCAAGTTGGTAAAATATTATCAAAATTGAAATTGTCTATTATATCCACAGTAGAGCGCTGTCCTCCCAAAAAATTTTTTTTATATATACTTGTGTTTGACCAGGGTGATAACTCCTGGTTGAGGAGGCCAGCAGCACTTTTGTTTGCGCATCAGAACTTCATACCTATTTGTTTTGTACCCATGTATAAAGGTTTGTTTTATGAGGATCTTGTCTGTGCCAATTGTTCCGTTACCCGTGTACAAAAAGTAGGTGTACATTTTTTATTACATCACATACATATAAAAAAGAGCAAAAGGCTGAACATATTGAATTTAAAACGCATACAAAAGAGGTTATAAAAAGGAAAAATCTGGAGGTATACAGATATTATAAACACCAAAGTATTGTTAACCCCTTGAGTGGTGTGTTTTGCTGGGGCAGGACAAACCTGCCCTGGTAGCAAAACCCACCACAGATCATAAGATCATAAGAAGCCGCCGCCGCCCCCCCCTCACCTTTGCCCTAGCGTTAGTACCATGCCGCCACTGCCCCAGCCAGTCACCAGACAGGCGGCAGGCTCGGGGATGTTTCGCGGTGGCTCGGGAGGACTCGGGTGCCTGAACTCTCCCGAGTCCCCCCGAGCTGCCTGAACATTCCAGAGCCTGCCGCCTATGTCACTACAGAAGGATGATTGTCGGCTGGCGGCGGGGTAGCTCCGGCGTAACCGGCGATCGGAGGGACCTGGGGGGGACAACAGGAGGTGTGGGGGGGTGACGGAGGGGGGGACCCTAAAGGTAGTGAGCCAGTGGTGCTCTGATGGAGGCACCACTGGCGCGCACCTACTACATAGTGGTATGCCCGGAAATTTTCCGGGACAGCCCGCTGCGGCAGCGCAGCTGAGCCCGGAAAATTTCCGGGCATACCACTTAAGTGGTTAAAAGAAACAGATTACCTCCTTAAAAATCCATCAGAATCTCCAATCAATGCATATCGGCTCAAAGTTTAGTACCACAGTGCATCCCAAGGTTACCTGTTAAATCTTATTTTTACACAAATTAATCAGATCAACACCCACAGCCCAGGGGTGGTGGATACAGCCCTGGGCTTCATCTCTGGATGGGTGAAGCCTGGAGGGGGGACACCTTTATTAGGGGCCCCCCACTTCCCCAGGTACCTCGTCCAGGGCTGACCAGCCAAGGTAGTCATGATTCGGCCGGGGTCCTTTCATAAAAAGGGTCCCCAGGCTGTGGCATGTCGCCGCTGGCTATTGGATCCCGGTGCTAGTTTCAAAATACATGGACTCCCCACGATTCCCCCTCTGCCCCTCCCCTAAATTTGCACACTTGTTACTAAAAACAATCTCACATTCACGCTACTAAAAACCGCACTTGTCTAAAAAACCTGCACATTTACGTTACTAAAAATATCAAGAAATTGCAAAAAATTCAGATTTTGTCTAAAAAACCCTATTACATTTGTGAATTTTAGGAAAAAAATTGCACATTTCACACGTGCGATATTGTACGGATTTTTTGCCCATAGCAACTAATAAGAGTCTTACTATTATCTACTAAAAGGTGCTAAATAAATAAATAGTAGACTATTTTGGTTGCTATGGGCAACATCCCATCTTCTATAGAACTTGTTAGTACATTTACCACTTAGTCACAAGTAAAAATGCAAATAAAATAAATGTGCATCATTCTTATTTGCTCAGTTAAATAGCGAGGGTTATTCTGGTTGATACGCAGTGCTGCGTGTCCTTTTAAGCCCGCCCACCACTCACACATGCCGCTGCCCCACTTCTCAGGGAGAATTCGCCCGCACGGCTATGAATGGATGTTTTGCATAAACATCCATTTGCAGCCTATGGGGCTAAACCCGCCGACCATGGAATGATGTGGAAGGTACACGCAAAACTAAGACACTCTCAGGTGTCTTATTTTTGCGTGTGTCCTTTTGGGGAACATCCACCTACTGGGTCAATACCATGGGAACGCCCAGCATGAAAAGATGGACGTTCCCATGGGCGCATGCGCATTAAGTAAACATCGCTCACTGTGCGCATGGACCAGAATGAGGTCAGCAGTCTAGAGAAAGCTGAAGAAATTAGCAAGTAACGGCAGTGATATATTTACAGACATATTGGGGTACAGTATGTGTTTATTCTCCAGTAAAGCAAAGTACAGTAGTATTAGAAACTTAGGAGTGACATAGTGACTTATCTTTTGTTTTACAATGTACAGAAAAGTTCTAGATGCAAGGCTTCAGGGGCTAGCTTTAAAAAGCAGTTATCAGATTGTTCTACCTTGTGACATCAAGCCTACCACTTCCTAAGTGGCTCTGCTATCTGCCGGAAGGAAGAATTATGACGGGATATTTGCTGAAATCCAATAAACACAATTTGATTGAGTCTTTTGGTGTAGCATCCAGATAAATACGCTGATTCTGAAATCACAACCCATATAAAATAATGAACTTTCTTCCGACCAGATAAAAGTAATATGATGTTCATTACAAATTTGTGTAAGCACTTTAATTTGTCAGTTGGATTTATTCCTATTCTACACCAATTGCTCAGGGGCAGGATCTGAAAATGCTTCTCTGGATTTAATGACACCTGAAATGCATCGCAGAATGTTAAAAGGTTTTCATATTGAAACATAATAAAACATGTTTATGTAGAGCTTGTTTCGTCACATAAGAGACAGGACCTGATTCAGAGAGGGACAGATCCTTACTAAGGACCTTATTCAGATCTGATTGCAGGACAAATTTTTTGGAAAAAGGGCAAAACCATGTGCACTGCAGGTGGGGCAGTTGTAACATGTGCAGAGAGAGTTAGATTTGGGTGGGGTGTGTTGAAACTGAAATCTAAATTGCAGTGTAAGAATAATGCAGCCAGTATTTACCCTGCACAGAAACAAAATAACTCACACAAATCTAACTCTATCTATACATGTTACATCTGCCCCGCCTGCAGTGCATATGGCTTTGCCCATTTTCCAAACAAATTTGTACTGCGATCAGATCTGAATAAGGGCCTAAAGGAGGTATTCAATCCTGGATTCCAACGGTCGGAACGTTTTGACAGACAGAACCCTGCCCCGTTTTTTGGCCAGGTCACCAGTTTACCGACAAGCGGAATTCAATGTTCCGGCCAGTCCCTGCTACTTATAATGATAATATATTGGGGCCTATTGTTAATTCTCCCATTTTTATATATCCATGTGGCAGTTCCTTAGCCCTTCCACACTAATATCTTCACCTAGTGTCATTTTGAACAGACCATAAATTTAACTGAGTATGGATCGTTAGGTCGACCCAAGAAAGGTCGACACTATTAGGCCGACGCTGGAAGGTCGACAGGCAGAATGTTGACAACAACTGAATGTTGACAGGGTCCTTAGGTCGACCGGCGGAAGGTCGACAATGCAGAATGTCAACACATATTTTTAGATTTTTTTTTAAGGCGTCTAGATCTAGACGTCTAGTTCTGGACACTGTTTATGTAGTAGGCAGCCCCTCGCATCGCGATTCATCAGGCACGGTTCCTCGATACGCTCGGCACACTATTCTATTCTCCCGCCATTCCCTAGTGCAGTGGTTCCCAAACTGTGCGCCTAGGCTCCCTGGGGTGCCTCGGGACACTTGCAGGGGTGCCTCGGGTTGGTCGTCCAGGACCAATTCAAATGATTTTTGATCAATTATTTCTGGACAAAACCAGTGCTGATGGCTGCCAATCATAAAATGTGTACAATCAGAACCAAATCCTGCCCTTTACCACATAACTGAACCTAAGAAGCACATATAAACACAATCTACTTAATTTGATATATATTTCTTGGGGCCTTGGGGTGCATTGGAAAAATTCTGATACTCTAGGGTGCCGTGATTAGAAAAAGATTGGGAACCCCTGCCCTAGTGGATGGTAGGGCATGAGCTACAGCCTGTTCTTGAACAACAGTGGGGTTGACCGGTGTCGACCTAAGGAGTGTTGACCTTTCTTGTGTCGACTTAACGACCGGATCCCATTTAAATACAGTATTTACATGTATTAGTTTAACCCGGAACTGACAACCCAACAGTAACATGAAAGGTCAGTGTTTTTATTATTAATTCATTGGGTTTCAGCTATTCGGTTGATCATTTTTAAATTATTTATGTATGATTTATGTGCTTGTGTGTCTAGTATCTGTCTCCGAGTATTTCATTCAATTATTTAAGTAAATAGATTTTCTTATGGGCTTATTGCAAATACCTGAGACTTCGCTCTAACAAGTCACTTTGATAAAAATGCCCCTTGATGGTAAAGAAACGCGTTGGTGTTCACTGGGAACTTGTAGCCAGTTACTTGGACACTTACCTGCTCATTAATCTGGACTTTTGCTGTATTTCCTAATTTGGAGTACCATCTTTCTCTGGACGACATCCATATGCTAGAGAGGACATGCCTTTCATCAAAGCAACCATCATTTGGATTATACACTTCCAACAGCACCCAGTGTACCATTCACCTTGGCTCCGCCTTGTGGGAACCAGACTCTATGTTCCAGATGTTGGGCACGGAAAGAAGCAGGAGCGACACCACGGAGCCTGCTGGTGCCCACCCCGCGTCTTGCTTGACAGACTGTCCATCCACCCAGGCCGCCAGCCAAGTGCCTGGCCTGCCTGGGACAGAAAGCAAGGGAGAAGGCGGACCCGGCTGGCTGCTGCTGGTGAGGTGTACTGTACTACTGTACACAATAAGTTTTGAATGTTTTATTTAATTTTTTTTTTAAATGTTTATCTGTCTTATACAAATGTAATGTTTGCTGCCATCCTGCATGCTGTGCCGGGCTTTGACTATTTACAGGCGGTGATAGGTGATTGTTCCATTTGAAATTAATGGAGCGATCATCAGTTACAAATAGTCACACGTCGGCGCAGCATGCTGCATCACAGCAAATATTTACATGGCTACATTGTCCTGCAGACCCCACAGCGGCTTGGGGGAGCCAGCACCAGCAGGGTCTGCGGGAAGCGTCACTGCTAGGATGATGTTGCGCCGGCTGCAGACACATGGGGCTCGCTGTGCCAAGAGAGCCCCCCCCCCCCATTTGTTTTTAAGTTCCAGCCCCGGTGTTCTGACAGCATATTGTGTAAGGGACATTACGTTTTGTTGTATAATGTGTAAGGGGCATTGTGTGTTGCATAATGTGAAAGGGGCATTACGGTGTGTTGTATAATGTGAAAGGGGCATTGCGGTGTGTTGTATAATGTGTAAGGGGCATTGCGTGTCGCATAATGTCAAAGGGGCATTACGGTGTGTTGTATAAAGTGAAAGTGGCATGACACCGCAGGCTTTTGGAGCCCGGTACTGGTTTCAAAATATGGGGGACCCCCATAGAAACCAGGACTGGTCAGAGTCCGTGGCTGGTTTCAGAAATACGGGGGACCCCTATGCTTTTTGTCCCCCGTAGTTTTGGAACCAGGTCCGGCTCAATGAGCCCGGGGCTGGTTATGCTCCGGAGGGAGGACCTCACACCATTTAAAAAAAAAAAAAATGTAAACACAAATTCGCACATTTCCTCAAATTCGCACATTTTCATGACTAAAATTGCACATTTTCATGACTAAAAATCACCCATTATCTACATTTTTTGCCCGGAACACACAGTTCATTAAATATGCGAATTTGCAAAAATTGCGATTTCAAAAAGTGCGATAATGGGCGATTTTGAAAAGGTACTAAAACTCTCATCCTATTAAATGTCACCCCTTGTTTTATTTTTTTTGTACATCTATATTCTCCCCACCATTGCCTGCTGCTGCTGATAGGAAGAGTCTCCCCTCTGACTGTTCCCCATGGCACTTGTAAGTGCTTTTTTAATTTGATGGGGAGTGTCAAAATGATCATGGCAGTACCTTAACCCTTTGAGTGCCACCTTTGCTGTGAGAGATCCTCAAAAGATCTGCTTAAAATACCAGCATCACTCACAGTGACTGCTCTTTTAGTATAAACAAATACAAATACAGCCAAGTCAATTCACTGAAGCTTAGTTAAATATTGCACCTAAAAAAAGAACAGTCACTCTGAGAAACACTGGCATTTTTAGGGCATATGTTGAGGCTCTCTCACAGCAACGTTGGCACTCAAAGGGTTACTAAGCAGCGCTGACCTTCCCATTAGGCACGTGATGCCTAGGGCTGGCACCAGGGCAGGCGACAGGGGGGGGCAAGGGGGACAAGTGTGACGGGCCCCAGAGATCTGAAGGGCCCCAGAGCTTCCATGCCCTGGCACGGCCACTGCCTGTACTAGCTGGCCTGTCAGTGACCCTTGCGTCCCAGCCATTTACTGTACACCATCTGTTTTTGGCTGAGTCTGACTGACTCACTGTGTGCCACTGCCGTCTACTGTGTGTGCGCCCTGCCACTTGGCGCTCAGAGCCATCTACTCTGTGTGTGCGCACAGCCTGGTGCCACAAGTCCACAGCCTTACCCGATGCTGGTGCTGTGGCCTCAGTCACTGGCTCCTGTACTTTTACTGCGCGAGTCGTTGGTACCGCACTCTGCGAAAGATCTGCCCTGTCAACAGAAAGCAGGATCTGGAGCAGCGAAAGGTTAAATGAGGCTCATGCAGAAAAGCATTGTGTGGATTTGGGATTAGGTGGGGGCCCCAGAAAAATCATTGTAAAGGGCCCCAAGATTTCTGTTGCTGGCCCTGGGTGGCACATGTTTTGGGGCAGCACTTGGTTGCTTGTGATAGTACTGTCAGCCTGAAATGTACCAGGCAGGACCATTTCTCTTCCTGCAAAATATCCACTTTACTGTACCATATTCCATCTTAAATAGAATGTAAATAGATAGGACATGCCGATACTGCTCCTGTAAACTGTCCTACTCCGTAAATATGTATTCATAAATAATTGGCTAATTTCAAATGAGGGCTTATAAGTACTTAATAATAATAAGAATACAACTAGGCAGGTTGGGGGGCCTTAATGTTGTGCCTAGGGGTGCCCTCACCTCTAAAATTTAAATCCGCCCCGTTTAATAAGGTTATATGAGTGAGATTGACACAATAAAAAGACAACAATAAGCAAACCATGGAAACAATGTTAATTATAGGATGATGAATAAACCCCTGTGAGATAGAAAGGAACGCGTAAGTGCTAAAATATTTGACACCTATTGAAATCCAATGTTGAAAAAAGTTCCTTTTTCATGTTGCCTTTGCAGTATTACAGTGTGTACGATCTGGCGCGCATGTCGGTGTGAGAATGACAGGAAAGGCAAGCTTGTTTGAGAATGGGCAACACCCTACAAAGAAAACTGGAGTACCAGTTCCTGAGACTGGCGACTCTTGGCCCATGGAAAAATCATCCCCCAAGGTATGCAGAACATGCAGATTGGAAATAGGCATTATACAGTGTACACTACACAGACATGTGTTTATCGCACCGCAAATGTACACGTAGAGTATAACCTCAGATAGGTTTATTACATATCTCACTCTTACCAGTTACCAGTTACAGTTAAGTACTAATATTCCATTAATGTGAATACTGAGGATTTGTGGAGTACTGACACATCCCCATTACTACTGTATTGCTGTACTATGCTTTTCAGCCACCTCACATGTGCTTACTCTACGTATACAAAAAAATACATCTTAAGGTCTTTAAGCACAAACTCTGCTCTCATGTGGGAATGATTTTCGGTCATATGTGCACTGTTACAATGCCATCATCTATAAATGTAACCCTCATTAACCACTTATACTGTATGTTCGCCTTACCATCAAGGAAAACTAGAGCAGTACAATTATGTGACTTGTAATTACACTACTACTAAAGTATGAACAAGTCAGTGGCGTAACTATAGCACCGCAGCCCCCGCGACCGCGCGGGGGGGGGGGGCGCTATGCATGTGCGGGCGCCGGGGGCTGCAGTGCTATAGTTACGTTACACCCCGCCGCCCGCCGCACCAACCCCCGCAAACCCCCCCATCCCCAGTCTTTACCTGTGTTCAGTATGCGCTGGTCCCGGCTCCCTTCTTCTGCTGAGGACCACCACAAAATGGCCGCCCCCATATAGTACACAGTTCTCTGAAACTGTCTGCTGTATGGGGGCGGACATTTTGTGGTGGTCCTCATAGCAGAAGAAGGGAGCCGGGACCAGCGCGTACTGAACCTAGGTAAGACTGCGGGGGTTGGTGCGGCGGTCGGCGGGCGGAGGGGCGGGTGAGTGACCGGGGGCCCTCCCTTTAACGGCGGGGGGGGCGCCCAAAATGTAG
Organism: Crinia signifera; assembly: GCF_055691185.1. NCBI lineage: Eukaryota > Metazoa > Chordata > Amphibia > Anura > Myobatrachidae > Crinia > Crinia signifera. The sequence goes on from NC_139217.1 coordinate 403,727,162, forward strand.
TTACGCCGCTGGAACAAGTCATTAAAATAAAACAGAAATTGTGAAAAACTCATGTCGACCTTTTCATGTGTCGACATTTTCAAGTCTGCCTTTTGAATATGTCAAACTTTTGGCCATGGCAACCTATTGCATGTCGACATTTTGGTGTTGACCGATTGAGTGTCTTTTTAGACACTGTAGATATATCAACTGGAACTAGTCTGATGACTTCACATTCGCAAGCAGCTATTGACAGGATTGACATTAGGAATTTTGGAGCCATGGACTAATTTCCAGTCGAGGTCCCGGGCCCCCACTCCTCACTTGACTTACCGTATCCCGGCTCCTGCTCCCCATCTCCTCTTCTGCTGAGCTGCAGCCTGGAGGTCCCAGAGCACAGGCTTCTTCATCTCAGGATGCCGGCGGTCAATTAAAATGCAGCACCGGCTGGCGAGCCAATCTGATTGGCTGCCAGTACGCAAGCTCTGATTGGCTCAAAGGCCAGTGTAGCATTTTAATTTGCGGCCGGCATCCTTGGTTGAAAAAGCCTGTGCTCCAGGATCTTCTTTGCTCAGCGCACTGAGCGAAGTGCAGCGGAGGCAGTCGGGGGGGGGGGGGGGTTTGCGGTGGGAAAAAAAATAGCTGTCTGGGCCCTTCCAGAGGCCAAACTCAGGACAAATTCTACCCACAGCACCCCCCTATTGGCAGCCCTGGCTATTGACAGGTAAGGGTCCTTGGAACATGTCTCAGAGTGATGCCTATAGGCTACAACAACTAGTGCCATATGAGAAAATACTGTAGTTTCTCCACATAACAGCACCTCATTTCTGAACAATTAGCAGAAGCCAGGACCAATTCTCTTCCTACCATATGCTTCTCGCTGCAGACATCTAGATTTATCAGATTAGGCAATATTTTCCCATTATTCATCTGTCTAGTGTAGTTAGCCTGTGCCCATAGTAGCCTCAGTTTCCTGTTCCTAGCTAACATAAGTGGAACCTGACTTCTCTCATTAACATGGTGTTTTCCTTCACAGAACTGCCACTTACTGAATGTATTTTGTCTAGCACAACATGCTGTGTAACTCTAGCAGTTCTTGTGTGAGGAGATCTTGGGGGGTGATTCAGGTTGGCTCTCTAAAAGCCGAATTTGGTAGGAAACCGATATTGTGGGTCTGCGCATGCATATCGGCGGATATACATGTGCAGACCCGATGTGTGAACGCCTTTGGTGATTATTGTCACTGAGGCGTTCGCATACAGTGGGGCAGGTAGTGGGTGGGCAGGGGGCTGTCCCATGGGAACGCCCAGCATTTCAAATGGATTTGTCAGTGTACACATCTATTTGCATGCCGGTGCGGACATTCAGTTGGCGAAGGGGGACGGGCATTCACTCCCCCGGCATGTGGTGTTTACCCGCTGCTAAGAAACAAAAGAACGCTGCTTAACAAGCGGGTCTGAATCAGGCCCTTGGTGATCAGAAGTTTCTGAGATACTCCAATCATTCCAGATGGACATGACAATTATTCCACAAGTGGTATATGTACTAAACCTTGGAGAGAGCTACAGCTTCTGTAATTTTTCAAACACAATCTGTTACATGACAGTTAGGAGCTGGTTGTTTGGCACTGTATCTCTCTCCACTTTATCTCTATCCAGAGGGGAAATGGAATAGCATCTGAGATTGGCAGAGGTGTGGGGTGCCGGCCAATATTGGATAGTTTTTTTTAAAGGGGCAATCATTTACAATGAAAAACCATGCCTCGTAAATGATTGTTCCTTTAAAAAAAAGATCTGAGATTGGCTGGCATCCGGCAAGGCTTAATTATTTATTGGTAACAGTTTCGTATATAACGCACGCATATTCCACTGCGCTTTACAGAGAATATTTAAACATTCACATCAGTCTCTGCCCCAGTGGAGCTTACAATCTATATTCCCTACCACCAGGGCCAGGATCTGGGGGGGGGGGGGGGGGGGGAGGGGGGGGGCATCACCAAGTCTGCAAATCAAAAAATCAAGGATATCTACTGTATGAGGATCCTTGTTGTACTTAGGCCCTTATTCTGATTAAGTCGGACAGCTGCGTGTTTGATGTTTGCGCATGTGCAGAGGCGTTTCTGCGCATGTGCGAACACCTTGCACTTCCGAACACGGCATGAATTCCGTACAGAAAATGATCGGTCAGAACCATCTGAGCAGGGGGTGGAGAGGGGCGTGAAGGGATGTTTGGGCTCATTACCATATGCGTACGCCCCGCGTTTCATGGGCGTTCCCATGAAAACGCTGGGCATATGTATGGTAATCCGGGCGTGATGCTGGTGTGGGGGGCGGACATCTGACATAGCCAGATGTCAGCTGCCCGCCCATATCCCTGCTTTCATACGGAAAAATGTCCGAGTGGTCTGGAGCACTCTGTGCTGCCTGACTGCTCGGTCCATCATTCGATGGTCAACGACCAATGGAGAATGGGGGAGGTTCCTACAGATGGGGGAGGTGTTCACATGAAACATCCACTCGCGGTCCATTCACTCGGTGTCTTACCACATTCAGATGGTGTAAGCGATCCGTACGGTAGGCGGGGCTAAGAACACTCGGTGCCTGTCCGAAATAAGCATCCGTCCGATTCAACTAGAATAAGGGCCTTAACGCAGATGGCGACTGTGGAACTTCTAAGACCTCACCTCCATACTTTCCCTTGAGACATACTTCCCTACTTTGCTGCCACCTCCTCCTTTTGGGTGGCAAAGGGGAGGGTGTGGCGGGCCTCCAAGGAAAGCAGGGGACTTACCCACCTTCCGGGGGGGGGGGGCTGGGAGGAACATATGATCTTTGGAAGCCTCTTTGCCATTCTAGAATGTTAGTCAAGTATGCCTTAAGGGATTGGAAAGTGGGTATTGGTGGCAGTATGGGGGCAGTGGTTTCATGTTTTCTCTAGGGTGTTGAGAAGCCTTGCACCGGCCCTGCCTACCACATGTACATGCACACACATTCATTATAGGGTTAATATTGTGAGTAGACAAATAACCTACCAGAATATTTTTGGATTGTGGGAGGAAACCAGAGTACCCGGAGGAAACTCACGCAAGTATGGGGAGAATATACAAACTCCTCACAGTTAGGGATATGGTGGGATTTGAACCCGTGACCTCAGTGCTGTGAGACAGTAATGCTAACCATTACACTCTGGCTTAGTTACATAGATTACATTTCCTCCCTACAGTGGTGTCACTAACATTTTGTAGATGTAATTTCTCCATCAGTGTCATCCTTTGACATACAGTAGAGTAGACAAATGAACTCCAGGCAATGATAAGCAGGGTCTTCTTGTATAGTTACTTGTCACAACAATATTTAGTAAATAAATCACTTTCAGCCAGAGGCATCACTATGCTAATTGACATCTGGGGCCTAATTCTAGTTTATTCAGAACAGGGCTAATTCAGCCCTATTCCGATGTTTTTGGGTCTGCGCAAGCGTGTATTTGGGTATGTGCAGACCATGGCAATGAACAGCTTAGGCGAGTTACACACTCGCCAAGCCGTTCCTTCCAGGGGGAGGGCCAGGGGAAATGGCGGCGAGAATGGCACTCGCCCATGGGAATGCCTGGCATTTTATGGGCGTCCCCACTAAAACGCTGGGTGTTCCCAAGGGACAGGCGGCTGACATCACAGCACACCAGCCGCTAGGTCTTTGTCCAGATGCACGAAAATAAAAGTCAGTTTTCCCTGACTTCTATTTGCGAAGGCCATAGAAATCATTTGATGGTCACTGACCATCGAAAGATTTCTCCTGCAGCAGAGTAATACGAGGGGATGTGTTAATGAGATGGTATTTTGGTGTCACCTCTCGATGGGTGACAGCTGGTGCGGCTGCACTCCCCTTGTGACACCACTGATCTTAGCCCATCTTTCCTCTCCCACACCAGCCCCCTCTCCAACCCAGCCTCACCCCTCCTATCTCCTTGTACTTATACCCATAGCACCAGGTTCATCTCACCAATTCCCTGTGCATGTTAGGGGCGATGAGTGTGCACATCACAGCCATACATAGATAATAGATAATGCATGATGATTTAATTTATTTTATATGGAGAAGCGCACAATGAGCATTGAAGGGAAAACACTTTACTAGTAATAAAAAAGCTCACATACATATATGTTTAAGACATCAAGCGTCAGCAAGTATCAGCAAGTGATCACAGCGGTTCTCGGAACGGCCGCAGGTATTTCCAAATGTGCGGCTGAATGCACAAATGGTAGCCGGTGGCTGGACAGAGCAGTGAACACTTCAGCATCTGCGACTGGAAACCACGCCCTCAACGCGTTTCATCATGGGGGACTTCGTCAGCAGGTGTGTCATCACTTCGCAAAGGTGTCAGTTAAATAGCATACAAATCTCTGCCACACATGGGTCTGATTAACTCAATCAAGGAGCAAACTAAACTACTTTATGCATCTCTATGTTAGTAAATACACTTGTTGGCTATAGCAAAAAAAAAAAAAATTGACATTTGGAAATTTAGATTGTACCCAAATGCTCATTTTTTTACCCCCCCCCCCCTAAACATTTGTCATACAACAAGTTCTACATGCCCCAGCTAAATTTCATCTCAGTTCCTCCAACCACTTTTGTGATGTAGCTGCTCAAACACCATGCCCCCATCTCAGGAATACCCTATGGGGGAATACCATATATTTGATGAAGCCTTAATATAATAATATATATCCTTCACAGTGTCTGTGTGATTTTGACAAGAGAATGATAATTACCATGGGGCAATTACATGTGATTATACTGTTACAGTTCTTAACAGTTGGAGCCAGTATGAGTCACCTGCTGCTGAGCAAGGAGGGAGCTCCTGCATGGTCTGCCGATAGAGGAGGGTAAGGGTGCAGTAGATGTCATGATGCCCATCCATTGCCCTCTGGGGGGAGGGGAGTGAGAGAGCGCCTAATTCAGATCTGATCCTTGATTACATGGCTGTTAATTTGCTATCTGCTGATATATCTGATGTGAGGACACTGACCAACCACCACTGCCATCTGCTAATACTGTATATCTGATGTGAGGACACTGACCAACAATTACTGGCGTCTGCTTATTTATCTGATTTGAGGACACTGACCAACAATTACTGCCGTCTGCTTATATATCTGATTTGAGGACACTGACCAACCACCACTGCCGTTTGCTGATATATCTGATATGAGGGCACTGACCAATGAATATTTACTCTGTACACACCGCCAGGTCATCATCAAAATGTACAGAATGGTCTTCTAAAGAGCACACAAGAAAGGCCTTTTTTCCTTCCATTTTTTGTCTCCCAATGTCTCTTTCTTGCTCCATTCATCCCCCACTGTATCTCTTGCTCACTTTGTATGGTGCTATCTCTTTCTCGCTCTCTCCATCTGCCATTATTCACACTGCACTACACTACATATACAGGTGGACACGGATCTGTACTAAACTACATATACAGGAGGACACTGCTCTGCACTACACTGCATATACAGGAGGACACTGTTCTGCACTACAATACATACACAGGTGGACACTGCTCTACACTATTATACATGAGAAATACAGAAATACACTGCTCTGCACATACAGGAGGACACTGCTCTGCACTACACTACATATACAGTAAGACACTGCTCTGCACTACACTACATATACAGGTGGACACTGCTCTGCACTACACTACACATAAAGCAGGACACTACTCTGCACTACACTACATATACAGGTGGACACTGCTCTGCACTACAATACACATATAGCAGGGCACTGCTCTGCACTACACTACATATACAGGAGGCAGGGCCGCCGACAGGGGGGTGCCCTGGGTACAGCCTCTGGAGGGGCCCGGGCAGCTGTTCACAGTAGGGATAGAGGATTAGGGTTGCCCAGGTCAAGAGAAAGAAAGTATACTTACCCGACCCCTGTCCGGATTCCCTTTAATAGAAATGCCAGCGTCATAATTCTGAACTTATCCTAACCATCATCCGCACTGCTGATCCAATGTGTATATATTGATATGTACTACAGTGAGCCTAGGAGTGATAATTACATTGTGAAATATAATGCCTCAGTCCTCATGCATTTAAGAATAAACTTTTCTAACATTATTTTCAATTATTTGACAACAAATCATTTTACAGATTGGAATCTTCTAGAAAGTAAGTTTAACTAACAAATTAGTAAGGAGGGAGAAAGAAATCAACTTAGAAAGTTTGTTAATAATAATAATTAGCACTAACAAAATGACACGATAAAGTTATATTATTGTTTCTATGTAATTGTATGCTTGTCCTGCTATCTGATGTCTGTGTTTGTCCATCAAATCCAATTTACAATGATTGGGCCATTATTATGTTCTTGATCAAAATAATCTAATAAGAAGTTTTATGTTCTCATTAGCAAGGTTGGCAGCTGGTAGGACTATGCTGCACCATGTTAGAAAAACACTGTATTTAGGATCAGTTTTTAACACTTCTATACCCATGATTTTAACCCCTTACCGACGCAGCCTGTTTTTGCCTTCCTGACAGAGGCCTTTTTTTCAAATCTGACATGTATCACTTAAGTGGGGATAACTTTTTTTTGCTTTTACTTATCCCAGTGATTTTGAGATTGTTTTCTCATGACACATTGTACTTTAAGTTAGTGGTAAATTTTGGTCGATACAGTCTTTTTTTTTTTGTGAAAAATACCAAAATGTCGTAAAAAAATTGAACATTTTGCAATTTGCAAAATGTTAAATTTTCTGCTTGTGAGACAAATAATCATACCACTCAAAATAGTTCATAACTAACATAGACCATATGTAAACTTTATGTTTCATTCATTATTTCAACTTTCTTTTATTTTTTTTGGACACTAGGGGGCAGCAGAGTCAAAATTATATACATAACACAGTAAACGCTGCAATTGGCTGTTCACATTTGAACAGCCAATTGCAACGATCGCCGATCGGGGGGGGGCATCGCTGCCCCCCCTGGGCAATGAGGGAAGATGTCTGCTGTCAGGGACAGCAGACATCGTCCCTCTGTCACCGCGTCTCTAGACGCGGTGACACTTTCAAGTCATGACGTACATTTACGTCAAGTGTCGGGAAGTACATCCCGACCATGACGTAAATGTACGTCAAATGTCGGGAAGGGGTTAATGACATAATGATAATAATAATAATAATAATATGTAATATGTGATATCACTACATGTATCCATAGTGACCTATTCCGTGGGTGATCTGGGACCCGAGCACCCATGGAATGATAAGCACCCATGGGCCACGGCCAGAGCTCACCCGCCGCTCGCCGCCAACCTGTGCCACTGAGTCTGAAAACACATTGGCGGAACTACTGGGCAGTCAGCGGCGGGGTCCCTGCAGCAGATGGGAAGTCAGCGGCGGGATCCCTGCGGCAGATGGGAATTCAGAAGCAGGGTCCCTGCGGCAGATGGGAAATAGTAGCGGTATTAATGCCGCTACTAGTTCCTATCCACTGCAGGGATCAGCACTGCACGGACCTCACTGCGGCGTTCCCCGGATCCCCACCTGCCTCTGTCCCGGACTAGGGGGGAAGTCTGTGGGGGCCCATTGCCGGGCCACACCCTTTCCCTAAAGGACACGTCTCTTTGAGCACCCACCAGCAAATACACAAATCGGCACCCCTGCATGTATCCGCAAAGATGTGTAGTACACACCCAACTTAGGAGAACAGTAGGAATAGGCATCACATTAGGGAGGTAGCAAGAACAGTACAGGAGTAGGGCTATAGGCAAAATAATCTAGGACACCATCCTCCTTTCTTCCTGATGCCCTGGGCTATGAATAGCTGCATACCATTGGTGCATCCGGTGCAGTGCAATGGCGCACATGAAGACTAATGAGTCTTCTACTGCCTCTGGCAACCTCTTCCTGCCATCCACTGTTTTTGCCTGTCACCATTTGCCTCTCCCAGTCACCCTCTACCACTTTCTGTCGCCCACCAGGCCAGGCAACAGGGGGGGGGGGGGGGTGGGTGGGTGGGTGAAGGGGGACATCTCCGTTTTTTTTTATGCTGTCTGTTCCGCCGCTGGCTCGGAGCAGACAACAAACACCCTCTCTCCTCTCCCCCCGGCCCCTGTTACCTGCCATCTGGTATTTGCCATCTAGCTGCGGAAGCCATGGTAGGCAGAGGATGGCTCTGCTCCTGTATGCTGCTGAGCATGCAGCAGGAGCTAAAAGAATATGGCTGCCCCCATACAGACTACACAAAGATGGCCGCCGCCCACCAATGCGGAGCCAGGGTTTCCTTCTCCAGGAAATATAGAGAGGACAGAAAAAAGGGGCGGGGCTTAACAGAGGAGTGTGAGGAGAAGATTTCCTTAAAGTATCGCATCTTTTATTAAATTGCACCATTTTTGTATTCTATGAAAATATTTTTTATATCAAGTTATTTTAAAGTATTGTATGTAATATTTTTTAGGAATAAATAATACCACCTACCATACTGTTTGGCAATATTTGTTCCTCAGAGTGCAGTTTTTTCTTTTTTGCTCTTACTGTGTTATTTTCTAAGGACTGACTATCCTTTATCAAAACTGCTGCTAAATTTGAAGAAACCCCGTAGCAGCGCCTGGTATCAACCGTACGGTTGATACGCACATTTCTTTCTCAAGATTTGCTTAATGCCTACTTCACCTTTTTAATTAACCAGGTAAGTGCCTTGGGGGAGAGAGTATCTATCTATCTATCTATCTATCTATCTATCTATCATCACTCTGATCTATCTATCTATCTATCTATCTATCTATCTATCTATCTATCTATCAGAAGTAGTTTGTAGAAAAAAAATCTAGACACATACACACACACACACACGTGAAGAGGGTTTTTTTTTGGGAGGGGGCCCGGAGATGTCCATGTTCAGGGCCCCAAGATTTCTGTTGCCGGCCCTGTCACCCACTGCCGTGTTGAATATTGTAAATTTGGGTTGGGGTAGAGGAGAACCCAAGTTATATTTTTCAATTGAGCTTACCACCCACGAGTTCCGCCACTGCCTGGAAAGATCTAGCACCAAAACAAAATACCAACATACTACCAAGAAAATAGTCTAAGCATCTGGGAGATGAAGAGCCAGAAGGTTAGGATGGCAACAGCTGAGAGGTGTTGGCCAATCCCGGGCAGCATTTCTGGTTCATTTGGTCCCTCTGGCCCAAGGGCCTGGCTCAGCATTTGTCCAAGTTGATCCTGAGCCTGAAGCAGCAGTGGGCTTAACACTTACTTCTCCTCTGACAGCTGTCCGGGTTAATTAGACTCAGGAGTGGGGAGACAGCAGTACCATCAGCCCTGAGAATACATTAATAAGAAAAAATATTCAACTTTAAAATCTTTAATAAAAAGTTTCATACTTATATTTAGTACGTTTTAAATTGTTCTTAGTAAAGGTGTCCCTCACATTCAGTTACTAATAGCTTTTCAACACTCTTGCATGCAGCATTTATTCTTCATTTAGACACTTATCACCAAAGCTTAAAGGATCTTTAAATATATTAACATATTATAACAATGGGACTTATTCAGGTACCAATGTTAATCAAGTAGGGCACATTGTACCTACAGTATGTTCGGTACAATGTGTATATGACCGGTCCTGCACCACCTCTCACAAAGCATATGCCAAAGTAAGGTGACTGACAGTATGCAGCCATTTGGGGGGTGTCAGTGATGGTATACATTTCACAAATGGGAGGTGTGTCGCGGCTTTCGCCTTTGCAATATGGGGATGCTGAGGCCAGGTATCCATCTTTTGACTGAGATTTTCTGGCTTCAGTAATGTAGATGTGGGAGCCTGTATCTTTAACCCATGCATGTCCAAACTGTGGCCCTCCAGCTGTTGTGAAACTAACATCCCAGCATGCCTTGCCATAGTTTTAGCACTCCCTAATAGCAAAACTGTGGCAAGGCATGATGGGATGTGTAGTTTCACAACAGCTGGAGGGCCATAGTTTGGACATTCCTGCTTTAACCTCATCAAGCCAATGATGTTGCAGAGTGATCTAAAAATAAGCCCATTGTCATAACAGCGTGATCACCTGATCACATGATTGACCATAAATGTGGCCACATGATTGACCATAAATCAGAAGTATTCAAATTGCATTTCTATTTTAAACATTAATGCACATTTTGTACATTTAGGGAGACATTGGGGTGTATAGTGTATGGATTCTACATGTCTATATGACCCCCTCCACTTTTCATAATAGGGCCTTGAACATTTCTAGCTCCAGGCCTATTCAGTCCTTATTCCGGCCCTGGATATACCTGACCGTTAGGGGGAAATTTACTAAGATGGAAATTCTATTGAAGATGAGATGTTGCTTAAAGCAACCAATCATAATCTACTTCTTATTTACTTAGCACCTTTGAGAAGATAACAGATAGGGGGCAGGATGCTCTAACATCCGCATCAGCACTTCGCCGCACATCGCCGACTACCACAGGCATAATTATCGCATATGCAATAATTATGGCAAAGGACAGCTCTTGCGTTAAGAGCTGTCCTTTGCTTTGTGGCTGGCGATGCGCAGCGGGTCACCGGCAGCTCCCCCCTCCCTCCCTTACCCAGGGCTACTGCAGGCGGGTGGGCGCTCCTCCTCCTCCCCGGAAGAGGATTTACAGTACAGGGAGGAGGAGGTCACTGGTCCGGGCAGCACAGCGCTGTACTGCCCGAACACAGGTGAGGGGTGGTCAGTGCGAGGTGGCAGAGCTCTGTGCAGGGCTGCGTGAGTGCCGTTAAGAAGCCCATAAGCTTCTATAGGGTTGTCTATTTTTATTTTTATTTTTTTCACCACTTGTCCATTTATAGAGCGCTCCAATACCCCCAATTTCCTCATATCAGTATTAAAGCGGAGCTGCCATAACAAATAGAGCGCGGTCCACATCAAATCTATTTCTATAGGGTTTCGCTGGCGATGCCCCCGCAGCAAAAAGCCACCATGCGGGTTTTCCTGCATATCAAAATGCAGTAAAAACACGATAACGGGGCTTTTACTGCATATTTCGTTTAGAGAATCCCGCCCAATATCTGATTCGTTGCCCATAGCAACATCTCATCTGAGATAGATCTTAGTATATAAACCCCTTAGTATCTTGAGGGCTAGGTTAGGGAACCTTCGAACTACATGTTATGTATATAAAAATTACGCCTGCAAATAAAGTATTGGTGAAGGACATAAACTTGGCAACTGTTTATATGTCTAAACTTGGCAACTGTTTATACGTCTTCAGCTTCTTAGAGCAAAAAAAAAAAAAGGGATTCTGCCAGAAAACGGGCTGCGATATGCAAACAGTAGATACATTAAGTCAGGGTATTAAACCCAGTTGATTAGCCTACAATAATTTACATGTGGATTACTAATTTTACATTCTGAAATCAATAAAGACAACTTGTTATTCTACCATTATTGAACTGCAAGTCAAAGCATGTAACAAATGACATTAAAATGTTTGAATACACCAAAACATTTTTGTTGCATGTATTTCTTGCTTCCAGCTTGGCACACTGAGGTCTGGGGCTGATATGTGTTTTTTATTTTTTTTATGTTAATGTTAATATGCAGTCTGTGGATGGTAATGCTATAACCACTGTTTCGTTTTATTGGTCTAATTTTTATTGTCAGTAATTGCTGAGCCAAAACTAACCAGCAGAGGGAGCCTGGGAGCTTTTAAAGTATAAGAAAGAGCCAGCTGTATAGTACGCTGCTATGTTACAATGTGGAAGTAGATTTAGACAATGGGAACAAAAATAGATTTGTTTTTATGTTTTTACTTAAACAGTATCTAGGACCTGATTCAACCGTGGTTGCATATTTTGTTGTGCTGCGTCTTTGTACGCAGCAGATCTGAGATGATATGCTAGTGCCTCAGCCATTGTCTTGTGTCTTTTATCATTGCTGGTACAGCAGATCCACTGCTTGTATACAAAGGTGCCGCATTGTACACACAACAGTTCCCTCAATGAACCGCAGAGCAACCCAGTGGTTGCTCAGAGTATCCATGGCAACGAAGCCACCAGGGCCAGTGCCACTGCATACAAGGAAAAAGTTTATGGGTGAGACACGCCCACAGATTTCACCCACCAATGAAAATGAAATGAGCTGATGAATTGTCCTTTTACTAAATATTATTAAGCCCATGTTTGGTTGCTTGAGATAGTGATTGCATGGGATCCATATAAATGGATTACTACCTACAGCATATATGGCCTAATTCTCGTTGGATCGGTAAGCAGTGAAGTTCACTGGTTACAGAGCGCTAAAACGCTGCCCCGCCAAACGGCCACCGAATCCCCTCGGTGCCATGCATGGGATGTGTTCCCATGGGAATGCCCAGCGTTTTCAATGGGACACCCATAAATGCGCATGTGCAAACCATGACCAGTGGGGCTGGGGTCCATTTCGCATCACAACGAGTGATCCTGAATCGGGCCAATAGTCTCAAAAAAAGAAACAATCTGCCCAATGAAAACTGCTGTGTTTTAAAAACTGCATAGAACTTTTCTACTTTAAGGAACGGAGTTTAATATAAACTGCTGCCCAGCGAACTGAGAACTAGAAAAGGTTGTGCATTAATGTTGGGATTGATCACCCTGCCCTTTAACCCTACCCTTATTAGGAAGACCAGTGACTTGCAGCACTATAATGCACTGCTGGGCTGATGCCAGTGAGGATATCATCCAATGAGGCATGACGGCATTGGCACTATTATATGCAAGAAAATTATGCAAAAAAACAGAGCGAATAAAATGACTGTACATCTACATTAGCAACAGACACTGGATATCGATTTTTCATTATAGTTAGGGAGAGATGGAAATTTCCCCCTCCTCCCGCTATCATAATGAAAGAAATTTAAATAAGACAACCAATGCAGAAAGTGCCTGATGTATATATTAAAGATGGTTGTGAGTAATTGTGCTCTTCATCAGCTCCGTTCTCTAATTTGCAAACAAATTCCATTGATCAGTAGCTACATTAGTGTCACCCATAGAGTTTAACATAAATACATTGTCTTTCAATTATACCCCTCTTATCCACACAAAACTGCCTTCATTATGAGTTCCAAATCCGATTCAAGATTAGCCCCTAATGGGGAAAAGACATGATGTTTTAATAAATCAATTCACTGCTTAGATTTGCTACATAGTCAACTACACCCAGCGGCGCATAAGGGGTTAACTCTACTCCCAGGCAGTTGCAAAGGATTTAACAGCCTTTTAAATGCAGATCCTAATCTTTTAGAAAGCCCTTAGCAATTGTGACTGCACCGATGTCACCATCGCTAGCTAATAAAATCAATAAGTATCGCAAAATATCGCTTAATCATTTTTTTACTGACATGCAACAAAATCTACACGCTGAGAATAAAAATTAGTATTTGGTTTAGCCAAATGTCAGCCTAATCGGCTTTCCTGGAAAGATTCAATTACCCATAAAAAGGAAATCACAGCTTTTCTATCTGCATGATGTTAACAATGAATATGCATTGCTCTTTCCCTAGGTCTGCTGAGTTCAAGAATATCATCTCATCTGTGTGACTAATGATGGCTTCATAATTACTGTATAGACCAAGAACTCAAGAAAAACAGGCTATGCCTTGTTTGACGGCCTTATCACCGAGCAAAAGTGAGTATAGTTGTCCAAATCTTCCAGAGCTGATATGTGTTAACAAGTCAAATATGTCCTGTGGTTTAAAATACTGATCTGCAGTCTTCAAATTTGTCTGTGCAACAGATATTCTATGAATCAAGCTCCTTGGGGTATATGACATCAGTAGCGAGTTCTGTGCAACGGGCCAATATTGGAGATCTCAGATGTAAAGCATCAATGATTTAAAGGGCAAAATAGGCACTGGTCTTACCTGTACATTTCTTGCCGCCTGAAATCTCTGAAATGGAGTCTCTGTACAGAACTCGCACCCCATGACATACAGTATAACTTCTAGACTCTTATATGTCTTTATGATTTACTCTATAGTAAAGCCATTACTTTGGGGCTGAGATGTCAATGCTGAACGGATATACAGTTGTACAGTAGATGAATTGCAACTTGATATTATTATTATTATTATTATTATCATTATCATTATTATCCAGTATTAGTACTAATAGTAGCAATAGTATCTGTACTACAGTGGTGTTAACATTTATAAAGCCCAACATGTGCTGCAGAACCGTACAGTAGGCAAATAACAAGTACAGTATGCATTAATTACTCAGCACAATTACAGTACCGAGCACAGTATCACCTACTGTACTGTAAAAGTGGTACTTGTGTAGTTTCACGGCGCCATCATGGCGCTGTGCGTCTGTGTCCAGCTACGGAGCTGAAAACTCCATGCCATCGTATATAGTTCGTACCCCCACTATCCACGTTGGCATAGAGTTGATTTTAGATAGCGTGGCGGGCGTAGCGAGCCACCAAGTCCACAGCGTGGGCGAGCGCAGCGTGGGCGAGTGCAGCGAGCCCCGCAAGGGCACTAAGACGCACGGCGGCATGCTGGCGCAGTGAAAGTACACAAGTACCGTAAAAGTAGACCTATAAAATGAATTAAGCTGCAATTGACAGTTTTCTCTAAAGATACAAATAATAGTTTTATGCTGTAAATGCAGTAAAGTAATATTTACATTTTTTTGCATTAAGTGAAAAGTTTAGTTTCAATTATGTTAATATCTACTATCTCTCTCTTTCTCTCTCTCTCTCTCTCTCTCTCTCTCTGCCTCTCCCTCCCTTTATCTCCCTCTCTCTGTTTTATATCGTAACTAGTAAAAAGCTCATTTTTGCCTAAGATATGGTTTCTCCTGGTTTGTTAATAAATAGCCAAATATATGATGTCTATCTTCAGTATTTCATTAGCTCAAAAAATCTCCAGCACTGCAACATACTGGTAGGTTAATGTTAGTACATATGTGTGACTTTAGATTGTAAGCTCCACTGTAACAGGGACTGATGTGAATAAATGCTGTAGTACATGCTCTGTAAGTGTTAACTGTTACCAGTGTGGACAGCTGCAATACTGCTGAGGAAATGTCCCACAGGATAACCCATAAAATCATTCCTTAGCCTGAGATGCTGAAGGCTGCAGCTTTGTAAGGGTTAATGTGCAGTGCCAAAGGCTGCACTTCCCTGGCTGTATTTTGCTTGTTTCACTAGTGCCTTTTAAGCATCCAGATTTCACTGTAATTCAATTAGTCTGACTTTAAGGAAGGTGGGGACATTTGCTTATTGGCCAGTAAGCGACGCCTCTTTCTTATGTTGCACACCAATCCTGTAGCAGTGAGGAGGAAAGAGAGAGAGACTATGGAAATGTCTAAGCAAACAGCAGCTCTTGCCTTGAGTGGCTGCTCTGGGCTCTCTCAGACCCCCCCTTCTGCCTAGTAAAGTGCATGAGATCTCACATGATCACCCGGCGGCTGTGTAAGCCTCTCATGAATACATCATCTGCAAGATTAGTGCTCCTACCTGCACACCCGCTGCGGGTGTCAGCACCCACCTTTTTTATATAGATCTATATATACACTGAGTGCCTCTGCATGTGTACTGCATCCGTATACCCAGCAAGGACTGCACAGATTGAAGAGCACTCGCATCCTGCCTGCTTCATGCAAGATCTATAAGCAGTGAGTCTTTGCTTTAGGAGGGTGGGACTTTTGGGGGGATTTTCCTCCATCCTACAATTTTTTTTTGTCTTCTTTAACCCTTTATTCAGTACGTACACTTTCCTGATTGCTGATGTATGATTGTATCTTGTTTTGCTTCCTTGTGTTCCTCACCAAGTACAGGAGCAGCTGCAGCTACTGTGAGGCTGATGTAGAAGACGGCTTTTCATGTGTCTGATGTTGGATATCGTGGATAGTCTTATTTATTTCAAACTGTTTCCTGCTCTTACAAGTTGATCTCCTGGGGACTGGACAGCTTTGCACGAAAAAAAAAAAAAAAGCGTGACTTTTTTCCCCCTCCTGTTGATGCCTGCGGCAATATCTGGACCTCATCTTTATGTATGTGGCTGTTTTATGCAGAAGACTTGGATGCATTTCCAGGAGTTTGTTGTTTTTTATTATTTCACCCCCCCAATAGAAAGCAATTTAATTCGCCTCCCGTGTATTGAGTTTGGATGTAAGACATCAGATAGCTCCTAGGATTGTTCGATTTCTACAAGAGCATCACCCCACTCAAAGGGAGGACAAGGACGGAGGCGGGGGGTGAGGATACATAAAGTACCCCCAAAGACGCAGACTGCTCAGACAGACAGTACCACGTCTACTTTACAGTAGTACCTTTGGAAAAAGCAATTTACATTTTTTTCCCCATAGATGTTTGAAAGAGAAGCTCTTGTACTCAGTATGCCTTTAAGTTGTGCATCAGCAACAGCTTTCCCCTAAAGCTTGCTTTCCTTGACATTTGTACAAACCTTTTAACCAGCAAGTGCCACAAACACAAATTCTTGCATACAGTAACTTTCTGCAGAGCAATTGGTGTCACATACAATCTGGACTACGCAGGAGCCGGGAGACCTCTTCATAAGCCACTGACTTAAATCATACTATCCACTGAGTTTGGTACTATCACTGGCATCTGGACCGTAGTGCGCCTGAGGTGCGTCCAGGGAATGTGTCCCTTGTTTCCCAGTCCTGCTCTGTGTGCAGGGAGCTCTGTGTGAATGTGCACCGCCCTGCTCTCAGTAGCAGCCACAGCTGCCTTACGGCCTCCAGCAGCTCCCTGAGCCAGGCTGTCTCTCCCTCTGCTGCAGCAGTGTCCCTGACACATTCACGCACCCTTTCCTATTAACTCCAAGGGAGAAAAAAAAGCAGCAGCCCTGTCCCTGCCTAATCCCAGTCATCTCCTGCTCGGCTTCTCTAGATCGCCTCTATTTGCTACTCTCGCGCCCCCTCTTTTTGGCCGGGAGTGATGTTGCACGTGGAGATGTTGACGCTTCTGTCTCTGCTACTCTGGATGTGTGTTTGCAGCCAGGATCCTGGCTCCAAGGTGGTTGCTGATCGTTATGCGGTGTACTGGAACAGCACCAACCCCAGGTAAGGAGGGGGAGGCTGTGAACTGTAATGCTGCTTTGTACTAAACACACGCTGTCCAAATTCGGCTGCAGCCACACGTAGGATGTAATGATCTAAGTACTGTACCCAGGTAACAGATATCCTGTAGGAATGGCCGTGGAGCACTTGCACTGAAGGAGTAACATCTCACTTTCACTGTAATATGCTCAATTTAAAAAAAAAAAAATTCTTCTTGCATTGAGCTGTGGTTACGAAATTGTAGACAATAGTCATATAAGCTAGCATTTACACATATCTCTATGAAGGTGTTGAGAAATATTGTGCTTTATAGCGTAGAAAGAGAGGTGTACCTTTTATTAAAGCTTTGTAATCAATAGGAGAGAATCTAAGCATTAGGAATGACTCACCAGGCAGCACAGTGGGAATGTTCTTTGTGTGCTGCGTAAACCGTTATGTCTAGCAATGTTACACATAAAGTGTACCGGCGGCTATCATTACGCCTTGCATTACTATCATCTTCCTGTGTCCAATAGGGCTAAGCGTGTTCATGCAGCAGTCAAGCCCATGCTTGTTAGTCCTTTCAACTTTCCATCTCTATCTCTGCTTTCCTTTCTATACTTGTCGATATCCTCAGCCACTGACAAAATCCAAACTGAAGCATAGACTCAACCGTTTTTGTTTAAACAGTTCGAGGAGAAAAAGTTTTAGGTTTCTTTCTCTGACCCCAACCTGATGACTGCCACAGTGAGGGTTAAGCAATATCACCTTTAAATGAACAAACTCATATCTATATGTCAGATTCCACTAGTGTCCCCATTTCTCTCCTAGCCTCGTCCCCTAGCAAACATGTTTCTTTGAAACATAATGAAGCTTTGAACCAAATATCTCAGACAACTACTCAGTTACTAATTAACTTAACATAAACATTTTTTTTCTCCGGGAGTTAGATCTCCCTTAAAAATGTGTCTGCAGCTGCTTTGGTTAAAGATGATTAGAACAATGAAATACGAGAATAGGAATACTTTTGGAAGTCTAGGACAAATTAACTTGGAAATAATACCCATCAATGTGATTAAAGGGCATTTGTGTTTTGGTTTAGGGCAAGATGCTGTGATTAATAGTTTCATTGAGAGTATGTAGTCATAACTTTCCTGAGTTATGGTGGCTAGTGTTGGAAGCAGCACTTTTTATTGTTGTGTGTGTGTGTGTGTGTTTTTTTACCCCTCTAACTGCTTTGCAGCACTATCATAAAATCCCATTCCCCTTTTATAAATGGTCACCATATGTTTGACAAAGTCACCTGGGTTCTATATTTTTGTCTTGTTAAAACAGATGTGCACCAAATCTTTCTTTACCTTGGAGCTAGGCTGAGGACATTTTATCATGGGTTATCTACGCTATATGCCTGTGATACTGCTGTTTAGTTTGAGATTAGTACATTGATTTTTGTCACAGGTCATGTTTTTTAATAGATCACAATAGCCTGCAGAAAACTCTCTCGCTCAAGAGGGAACAGCAGAATAATCTCCCAAGTTAACAGTGTTTGCAGTTGATACAAAAAAATAAAAAAATAACAACAGCTAACAGAAAACCAAGTAACAAGTTACCGCTTTCTGATGTAAATAGATTGTTCTATGGCCTGGTTCTATTTTGCTTATTGCATGCAAAAAGGACTTTTTCAAAAATGTCCACAAAAAAAAAAAAACATCTGAATTCAAACAAAACATCTGGAAATGGTGACTCATGCAGCAGACAAAAAAGTAAAATAAATAACACAGCAACCGAAGTGTAATATATAACTAGAGCACACATAAACCTATCACTTCCAATCTAGCCTGCTAGATGAGCTTTACGTTTTTTACACCTAACATTTTATCTTTCTAATGTGGCACCACTGGAAATGTGATTGGCCATTGACTGCTTAGTGAAAGTAGCAGTTTAGCAGGGCATGTTGAGCAGAATTCTGGCAGAAAGTTTGAAAGCAAGGCCAAAATGTGCTCTCATTTTTCTTGGAAAATGCCAGGTAGAATCTGGATCCTATTAAATGCTTTTCATAGCTCATTAATTGCACTGTAAAACATGCAAACAACTGATAAGAACATTTCTTTTGTTCTGTGACTTCAAGATACAAATTAATGGCTGCAGTTGCTTGCCTTTTGTATATAGAGTCCAGCGTAATAAAACAGTGGTAGTGAAAGCCTAAATAGGCGGGGTGCTACTGTGACTGCCATGATTTATTTGATATATAGTTAGCTTAACTTGTTAGGATCTTTGATGCCTTACCACAGACAGCCATACTGAAATATGCACACTGCAAATACTACTTTAGGAAAATAACTTTAGTATTCCTGTAGTTGCAAATGATTTAACTGGAGACATAATCTTGAGTTACATGCCACATACTCCAATGTGCAGTAAAGCTCTGGCATCTATTATACGTTACATTAACAACCTGGTGGATTCTGTCAGTAGATTTTCCTTCCAACAGCCTATCCTCTCTATGCAGAAAATGTGTTTGAAGAACAAGTAATGAACTTTTTGTTGACTTTTTGCCAATAAGCTGCTGAAATAATTAAACGTGCCTGGTCCAAAATTTGTCTGCCTGGAATTTTGAAATATTGCATTCATAACAAATCATTAATATAAGTCAGACTTGTCAATTAGCAATATGCAAAAGCTGTGGTGTTTATCTCATGTTTGACACCACAAAAGAGTATTTTTATACAATGCCTGAGTGAATATGTTTCAGCTCTCCCTTAACCTCATAACCTATTTTTTTTTTAGCTTTATATAATTGCTCTCCCTAACAACTGTATATACTCAAGAATTCCTACTGTATATACTCGTTATGTAACCAACCACTAACACCACCGGTAATTTATTATCTAGACTGGCAGCACTTTTTTTTAAGTGCTACAAAAGCAGACTATGAGGTTGGGTTACCTGACAGATGTCTTAGTCATTTAAAGTTCTACAGGAAAAAAAAAGAACTTAGAAGTTTTTGGTTTTGATATATTTTTGCCTAGGTAGCGCTAACAACTCTACACGATCCGCATCCTTAAATTGTTCTCTTTCCTTACCCGGTAGACCTTTGCAAATTAATAGTAGGTTCTAGAACACCCAGTAAGGTGACTGACCCACAGTCAGCAACTTTTACTTTTTAATCAAAAAATACCACACGCCACGTGAAGATAATTATCTTAGTGTTTTTTTGGGGTTTTTTTTATAAGAAAAACAAATTGACGTAATAATGGGTGGAAAGGTTTAAATATGTGCAGATAACTGTTACGATATGATCACAGTCCATTTGTAGCATACAGAGGAGTTTGCCTACCTCTCTATGCATGGCTGCATACTGAAATAGCTTTGTTTCAGCTAAATTCTTTTAACTCTGTCTCTCGATACTGCAAAACCAGGTCTATACTTGCTCTGGGCTTCTTTTCAAGATTTGGAAACCATTGGGGGGTAGCAAAATAAAATAAATAGTCACGTTCCTGATACATTGGTTCCTGTTTCCCATTTCCAAAGGGATTTTTGATTTGCCAATTTCTATTTAAGGGACAAAGAGACCTGTAGTCCAATAAATTTTTCATGATTAAAAGTGTAGCAGCAGTGTTCTCAGTAGTTCATTACGTGCAGCTTGCTGGCTTTAATAGTGTTACTCTTGCCTGTTATAGCTTTGAAAGAATACCTTGGTTATTTCAAATGGGTTCCTGTAGCAGACTTGTATTTTCCCCTTGTGAATCCCATGCAATCAACAGTAGTTTTACAGACCTCATCCTTTGAAGGAAGGGCACCTAGTTAAGAGAAAATTACCCTCTTGTAATTCTTTCCATTTAATCTTTTGCAAATGTCCGTAATGAAAGCACTACATTCCACCCACTGGCCCCGTTTCCTGTTATAGAGGGATAGATAAAGATGAGTCTTTCTTTCTGTCCCCTGTTGCTATGGACCCAGCAATCTACCAGCTCCATGCTGGGCTGAGAAAATGAATGAATACAATTAGTGCTTAAGGAAAGTTGGCTTGTTCTGTTTTAGGAACATCCATAGACAATCACATGTATGCACGTCCATAGATTTTGTTTTCTAACTCACTCTACCTTGGAAAAAAAATTCTATCTTCAATTCATTTTCAGAAGGGTTTACACATCACTTAAGCAGTCACCAAAGTTAGGTGTCTGCTCAGTCAGTCTCACGCTGATTAGCAGTCAATTTGTTTCTCTTTTTTATTAGCACAAGCGGTTGAAAGTGAAACTTTTTCGGAATGAATTAACAGTTGAGAAGGATATACTTTTAATCTGTGTGCGTATA
The DNA here is from genome assembly GCF_055691185.1 of Crinia signifera. Classification (NCBI taxonomy): domain Eukaryota; kingdom Metazoa; phylum Chordata; class Amphibia; order Anura; family Myobatrachidae; genus Crinia; species Crinia signifera. The sequence goes on from NC_139217.1 coordinate 403,748,517, forward strand.
AAGTTGTATGATAATTCCTATAAAATGTGTACACAAATTTTAATTCTGATGATAAAACGCTGCTGCCCATTGCCATTATGTTACATTGTCCCTGGAGATATGGAAAACCTTCCTACCTACTAAACAGCAGCCTTATATTATGGTAATACTGTCGCCATTCAATTTGAAAAACCCAAAATACCCAAAAGAACTTAATAGCAATATCTACCCTTTAAAGGAAGCTGGTATATGATCTCGCACATTGTCTCCTCATTGAAATTTGAGTTGTATAATTGAGTGACAAACTCAACAAATTGAGGTTTTAAGGTGACAAGAAGTGGTGAAGGTTATCAAAAAAAAACTTAATTTCTAAACAAAATGTTATTACATATTCGGAAAACTGGCTGAAAAATATGGCGGGGATTTTTGAAGGGTGGACATTACCGATCCTATTTTTGAAAACATACTGATCTAACTTCTTTCCTAATTGTAATTAGCACACTGCATCCTTTATTATGTAGAGGTGGTTACATGCTAATAGCTCAGCATCTGGAGACAGTTTAAAATGCAATAGTTTGTTTTTACTTAATACATCATTTGTAACTTGTACATCGCTATAAACATTCTAAAAACGGAAATATGATATTTTCTATAGCTACATTTTTATTTTGGTCATTTATACACATAATAAACATACTGTACTTGCCTTCGTATATGCCCATACATGTATATGCTAGTGTTTGGTGATACAGGCATCTATATGTGCATGGTCTACATGCCAAATATATGAAGTATATTTCCTCTTGATATTATCTTATAAAATTGCTTAATGTTTAATCCGGTGCCTAACCCCCCTTTCCGGTATCTGTTGTTATAGAATTTTTCGTAAACTTTCCAAGGTGCATTTTACCTGATTTCCATTAAAATCTGGTCAACAAACATGTTACAGGCTACAGTAACAGAAAAATATGTATCAGTATACGGTTCTCTGTGCTGCACGCTGCACAAAATGGCTTCCCATTATATATTTTTTCAAAAATGGCTGACTGCTGTCTTAGGTGTTCCATAAAAGGACAATTCTTATCAGACTAATGTGACTGAACACAAAAGGGGGCCATGCAAAGCAAAACGCTGCTAGTAATGCGAACTGGGTTCATTTCCAGAAATCATTTTCAACCGACTGAATTTTTGCAGTCTGAATGGACTGAAGAATAGTTTTTTTGGCAACATAAACTTGGTAGATCTTTCCAAGCAAGATTATTGCAGCAGGCTTGAAGGTTTTATGGTAGTTATTCCCAACGTTTATTTCCATCCTTGTTAAAAAGAACAATAGATGAGCACAGTATCCAGGTTTAAGTTTTAGGGATTAGGTTTCACAGATCCTCCTGAGAACACAGGAAGGTAGGACGGTAGTATCTCAAGATTCTCTCCCTGGATTATAGATGTATTGTACCAAATAAACACGCAGTGCATGAAATCTGATATGAAGTGAATTGTATGTCTCCAATAAATGTTTTCAAGTACAGGAAGAATAAATGAAATGCGTTTTACTTAGAGCCAGGTATAGTTACAGCTAAATATGCACTAATTGTATTGACTGGAAAGACATATGTCTACTGCTAGTGACAACTTGCGTACACATAATCCAGGTTCTACATTCTACACTATTGAACTGAGGAGATCATATAATTTATTACCATTACGGCTTTTTAATCACTGTTAACAAATATTGCTTATACCATGCATTTGGCATGTTTCCAGCAAAATGCCCACATTTTCCGTGTCAGATAATATGTGAATAATATAATTTACAATTATCGACACATACTACAAGACACAAGGAATTAGTACTCCAGTCTTAATTTGTTTTTATCTATTGTTTTATGACTAGATAACCATACAGTAGGGTCATTCTATATACTGTGTGTATATATATATATATATATATATATATATATATATGCATTATATCATGTTTTCTGACTACAATGCAAAGTTATATAGAGCCAAAAAAGAAATTGCTTCATATATTTTTTTAACATGACTAAGGTATATAATAAAACTATAATAAATTGGCAAATAGCTACTTAGGGGATGAAATGATGGGTTCTCAGCTAGGTGCTGAAGCATAGTCAGATTCACATATGAGATACCGTAATATTAGCCATTACAATTTGGCAGTTTATATTCTCCATCATTGATACTTTGGCCGGTGCCTTCGAAAATGCAAGTTACTCTGACTATTGTTCATTGTTCTTTTATGACTGGAAAGTCAATGTTAGTTTTTATTGGCTGACCGATTTTCCAGAACGTATAGTATGTGGCAGACTATTCTGTAAATGTCAGTATTTCAGTTGTAAAGAAAGCACTTTCCCAAGTACAGGAAAGCCACATTTAATCAGAAGACACCCTGACACACTGACATTGCCACCAACATTGCAATACAACCTCTGGCCCTTAAGCAATCATGGCACTACAAATACCAACATAACCTGCAGGAGCCACACATTGGCCCGTATTCAATGCGACCATTGAGGGGGTTAAACGGCAGGGATCCCAGAAAAAAAGTGTTCCTCACTGTTTAACCCCCACGCCAGCCGCTCAACCTATTCAGGGCGTCAGAGGACAGCGAGGATTCCCCCAAACCGCGTGGCTCGCGGCTAATGCATCGAGCCCGCATACGCCATTTTCGCCTCGCTCCAAGAACGGAGCGAGAGGGAAACAGCATATGCAGGGGGTCAGTTGAATACTGACCCTACTAGCTGTCACAACGAGCCCCCAGCAGTGAATACACCCCATTGGCTAAATCCAATAAGAAGCGACAATGTGTTTGTGTGTGTGGTAGTGTGTGCGTGTGTGTGTGCGTGCCTGTCCCTGTAGTGTTTGAATCTTGAATACATACTGCATCACTTCCACTCGGTTCAGCAGTATCCCCCCTACACCCCCCCCTTCCCCAGCCATGCCATTGAGTGTTAGTTATACCATATTTCTGCCTAATTGTGTAAACAGGATATATATCTAAAAAATATTTTTGTTTGCTGATATTGCTTAGTGCTCTTGAGGTTTCTATTTCCAACTGTCCTGGAAGTTATTAGTGTCTGTCAAACCAATAATTACTGCTAGTTCCTAGCTCTCTGTTCGAAAAATCCAGCAAGTAGGGAAAGTAAATGAGGAAGGCATGTTTATTACGTTAGGGGGCTCTATGCACCACTTTGACTTAGCTGTATCTATTGTTATTAGGCTTTGCATAATTGTATGCTGTTGTATTGAATCACAAGTGGAGAACTGTAATGCAGTTTTGTACTATTTTTATTACTATTTTAAAAATTATCATTAGGCCATATTATACAGTATCTATAAAGTGCTAACATAGCATATGACACTGAAATATAATTCTAAAGGCATCGGAGTACAAGAGATAGAAAAATACAGACATAGAGATAGGATAGTGTGAGTCTGAATGATGTTTTATTACTTGATATAGCAGTGTAACATCTACCTGTGTGTTACAGCTGAGCTACAGTGGCAAGGTTGCAACTTAATATGCCGGGAAACCACTACAGTAGCTGCTGCCCCATGTATTCCTATGGTGGAGTGAGCCACGGCTAGGACACTTGGCGGCAGAGGTGACCATGGCTATATCTGTATGTAGTAGACATTGTGTACCCTCTATATAAACACATACAGCACAAGCACATGCGAAACCTGGTCCTGAGTATTTAATCTTACAGTTCAGAAAACCAGGGTCTATATAGTGGATACGATTCATTCATATTTCGTGTATTACTTTGCCAAATGGATAGAAAAGCAATACACAAATAATTCGGCATGCATTTGTAGTTGTTAGTAAAAGGTTATTTTGTCTGGCATCATGTGTGTGTGTGTGTGTGTGTGTGTGTAAAAATGGTATTATGTTGTATACCAGCCCATAAAGCTGTACAAAGGCTGGACTCAGTCATCGGATTCTCGAGAGATGAGAAGATGTTCTATGGTCAAATATCACATTTGCTTTGTTTTGCTTCTTTAAGATACAACTTTTGGTCCATTTTTAATGTAGAAATATATGATATTTAGATAGGCTTGAAAACCCTACTAATACATCTCACACCCACAAATGAATGTTCCGCTCATAGCATTTTCCACATAATGCCAAGATTTTGGATGACCATATGCATGATTGGTTTAAAATCTGGGGCATTAGGTAAATATGATAATTAAAACCTCCTATGCGCCAGCAGGCTATTTATTTACTTTATTCATATATTCCCTTCCTTTGTGTGTAATATATTAGGGTGACTTGCCAGCCGGGCTACAAGCGGACTGGCGCTCATTATGGTATGCAAATTTTGTTTGTCCAATATTCATTGCCGTACTCCAGATTGCGCTCTGATGAGCTTTCTAAGTTTAATAGTGCGGATTTACGAAATCCATGTGCCCGCTTCCAACGCTGCGTGAAAATTTCTTGCCAACATAAAGCTGGCATTAAGTCACGCCTATGTGATTGGCTCATAATTAAACTTATAAATGAGGTGAAATCATATCCCAAAACTTTCATATATGCATGTTCTCTTCTTGTTTGCATGTACTTGATGTGTATTATACATGATCAGCATAATTAGTTATAAATATGGCACTCTCAACAGGTATCTATGCATCAATGCATATCTATGTGCGTGTTTGTGTGTTTGTGTGTGTGTGTATGTGTCTTTTGTTGTTTCCTGCATTGTACATCCTTATTTATAACATAGAGGAATTTTAACAGTGGCAGTTGATGTTTTAGCGACTTTTATAGGTATTTTAATTTGTATTTTATATGAATTTAGATCATAAAGCGTACAGTGATTGGTCCTTCTGTGTGAATATTGTTACTTGTGAGACAAGAGTAAGAAAAGAAAGCTCATGGCACAAAATGGCTTACAAACCATAATACGCTATGAATAAGCTGTACCGAGTAACCTTTTACCGTAGGTCTTTTTTTCATTCTTTTAGTGGTTGCGATTGATTAAAGATACAATATGAAGAAAACATATATTTATTACACCTCTGTTTTAAAACGCTAATACTGTTTTTGTTGCTCCCCAAAGTATTCTGTGCTGCTCGGGGAAAACAGTGAAGAAATAAGAGCTGCCAAAAAGTGTGTCTCTTTATTACTAATTAATCAGGCAAAAAGGCACCTCACTGACAGAAGCAATGTCAGCGCTGACAGCCTCTCTGGGATATTTTATTTGAAATACTGTAAAAAAAAATAATAAAACTAATTAAATGATTCTCAGAGGGGGTCGCTGGACTATTAGCTGACATCATGATGCACACGGCATTTTCCTTAAACCCTGGAATTGAAATGTTTTGGATAACACCCAAAAGAATACCTAACAGAAGACCTCTTTAAGAATTGTGTTTACTGGTTATATATATATATCGCTTGAAGTTTGTTGCCTGTAAGTGCCGCACCTCCCCCTTATATCTATCTATATATATATATATATATATATATATATATATATATATATATATGCTGTATATAGTAAATGAACTATAGCTCAGCAAAGGCAAGTGACAATTTATTTTTAAACACTATTACAAAATATGCTGCCTCGAAAAAAATGTAGGTATTGCCCTCATTATTGTTTGGTTGTTGATATAATGGATTATATGATTAAAATTATATATTATTGCCACAGAATTCTTACTTCCCCTGACTATTGAGCTTACAATCTGGTGTCAGCAACCTTACACACAGGTAGATACAATGACCGATTGAAGGTCACGAGAAGTGACACCAATTAATTTGGGTTTCTTATTTTAATGTCTGCCAGTCTGCTCAGATCCTCTGAGATCCTATTTCTCCCAGATACATGAAATAATTGTTTTCTGATGCTAACGTACATGTAACAAGTCTCATATTTATTAAAAGTTGCAATACAATATATACGAAGGTGTGAAAAGGCAGGGGAAAAATCAATAAATATTATCAGTATATATAGTTATGTTTTTTAAATATATTGGTTTTATTAAATGACAAGGATATATTAAAAACTTAAAATGTATTTTATAATTTAATCCAACATGAAACCAGTAATAATGAAACAAATGCGGTCTTGTCTTACATTTTGGTGAATATAGCTGGTGAGACCAAGTGAAATCTGTAGGAATAGTGTATATCTTGCAGGGACAAACTCCATGCCAAAATGGGCCCTGACCTAATTTTCCCAAAACGACATCACAACCAGGCCTACCCAAACCATTTTTAAGAATGCTGCAATGAGGGCGTAAACACGTTTCCCGGGACAGCCCCCCGCTACGCACGCACACACACACTCACACACACACACACATACTTTTTGCAACCCAAACGTTTTACCTCACAACTCTTATTTTTAACCTTCGATGAACCAAAATGAACAGAGCAAGTAGGAATTGTTTTCTAAGACGGTTTCACCTGTATTTTCATTTCAAAATGAAAACCCATCTGCTTATCTGTTCCCCTTCTGGGCCCCCAAGCTCCAGACTGTCATGGAGAATATGGTGTAATGTATATGAACGAAGGTGGAATTACAAGTTCAGCTTGTCCACTTTATTCAAACTGGATCACCACACCATAACTCGACCTGAAGGAGACGAATAGATGACATCATAGAGATTATGTTCTAACAGGATACTCCCAGGAGGTAGCATAATTGATTTACTCAGACAAGGTTAAAATGATATACAGTATACAGTGATAAATAATAGTTATGTTTTATTTGTGTTCGTTTTGTCCCCACAACATATTTGTAGCTCAGAGAGAGAGAGTAATTAGTCAGTTGCGCATCACCCGAATTATGTTATAGTACATTGTATTTCTACACAAAGTATAGATATATTATATTTATTTAAAAAAAAAATCCCTGCAAATCATATGCTTTTAAATGACTTTATGGAAAATGGAGTGCCTGGTTAGCTACTAGTACAAAGTGCTTCAACACATTGATGATTTTTGTTTCTGTTGTTCGGTTTTTGTAAAGAGGGATGGAATACTCAGAGGTAGTGGCTGCTTCTCAGAAACAACCAATTTTCGTTTCATCCAGTTGAGTGCTAATTTAGCAATACTTAAAGGTTTCATTGCCTTGTAGTTAATTAGCACCAAGCAATGAATGCTAACAGAACTATTAGTGCACATTGTCAGCACAGTGATGTTCTTTGTGTGACGGGAGCCATTGGAAAATCAGTAGCACACGCACACACGTTAAGGTGTTCTGGGATACAATGGTCTGAATAAGTAAAATAATTGTAATAAACACATATTCACAGCCACACATCTTTTCACTCACATCTCCCATTATAGTCAGTGTGCATAATTAAATTGCCAATATTGTGTTTTACTGTCTCTTCACTGTGTTAACAAAAGAATATGAGAAATGTACAATGTCTTTTAGGGGAACAATGACAGTAATTAAAATGCTGCTGTGCTAGGGAAAGTGTCAATAATAGTGTGCGTTTTGTATATATGCTTATGTTTGTCTGTATTTGTGGTAGCCTAAATCATTTGACCAATGCATATAAACCCAAGCATATATAAAGCACAAACCAATAAAATACAATGTAATAATCAGGAATACGTAACAAATAAATACTCCTAGAACACTATTGCAATCTATGCTGGTATAGTGATATTTCTTATATAACTTGGAAGTAGCCTTCTGTGAGTTTAATTATTGCAAAGCAGCAATCCCACATAGTGTTTTTCTTAAAATTATAAATTCGGTATCTTTCAAGCATACTTCTGATCTCATATTTCTTAGTTGTCTTACAAATTATAATATACTTTTCTAAATCTCTGTGGAGAAGAAACCAATATGGCTGCCAGTCACATTCACGGACTCTCAACTGGAACAAATTTTGTATATACTGTACTATTGTGTTGTATTGTGTAGGAATCATCTGTAGATACGTTATGCTAGGGGTGTAGAAGCAGGGTGAGGATATTACTCTTACAAAGCACGCTGCACTCTCACACTGTGTTTCAAAGCATTTTGTTTAGAAGCTCATGTGACTGGCTGCATGTTAATCACATGACATTGTGCAAGTCAAGCTAAACTATAAATCATTACTATCACTATCACTCCTTTCATTTATGTCAAATTGGGTTACTTGAAGTATCATCTTTTTGCCTTGCACAAAGTTTCAGAAATGTCTCCCAAATGCTTTTTAGATAGAACTCTGTTTGCAAAATGATACTGTACTGTAGATGATAGGGTCACCACCACCCACCCGGGATGACTCCAGGCAACCCAGTAATTAAGACCGGAGTCCAGAGTTCCTGGAATATACAATGCGCGGTATTCAATGAGGCTGATTCGCCAGGTTTTATGGCGATTTTGTGCTGTAAGGCGAATTTCTGACTAAAACGGTGAATCACCCTATTCAATGACCAGATGGCGAATACATTTCAAGTTTTTTTTCGCCATGATTCACCGAGTAGCAATCGCTATCTTTTTATGGTGAAGTGGAAGGTGAACTTTAAAATAAAGTGTTTTGTTTTTTACAATTTGGTGTCAAAAAATCTGGAATTTTATTCTGAGGAGGGGCATGCTATTTTTATTCATGTGCTGTAAGCACATGAATATATATTTAATTTAAAAAAAATATATATATATTTTTTTTACACAGACCAGCCAGCAGGGGGCCGGAGCTGAGCCGCTCATTAGATATTCATATATTCACTTCACCCAATCATTACATATTCATGATCGGGTGTAGTGAATATGCCCGGTCCCCTGCTGGCACCCCCAGGGGGCAGCCTGTGCTGCCTGGCACCCGGGGAGCCCACCTCCCCCCCCCACAAACGTTGTGGGGCAGGCAGGGAGACTTCCATCTCTCTGCCTGCCACCGTCCTCAGCTCATATTCGCCGGTCAGGGGCAGCGAGCCCCTGATTCGTTGAATACCGGAGCCGGCGAGGCTCCGGAACGCGGCGACCAGTGGCGAATGTGCAGCGAATCCTAAACAGGATTCACTGCACGTCGACGGTATTCACATTGAATACCGCCCAATGTCTGGGAATGTACTGCTAGTAGCTGCCTTTCCCGGACATTGTATAGTCCAGGAATACCCTCCCTATGGACTCCGGTCTTATTTAATGGACTGTCTGGAGTAATCACGGATGGGTGGTGGTGACTTATAGATGGTAGGGATCATAGGGTCACCAATGTCAGGGATGACAGTCAATAGTTCAATGTCAAAATGTCGACATGCACAAGGTAGACAATGGAAAAAGTTAGACACAAAAAGGTGGACATGGGTTTTTCACTTTTTTTGTGGCAATGGTGACACCTGAGCATATGCACCCCCAATTAGTATACAGCGTACCCTCGCATAGCTCGCTTCCCTAAAGTGCTTTGTGCCTGGTGTATCACTATACTTCCGTTGTGCTAGGCACACCTTAATGTTCACAATCAGAGTCCATGTGGTTGGTAAAGTTTGGAAAAAATAAAAATAAGAAAAAAATGTGAAAAATTAATGTGTCGCCCATTGCCACAACCTTGTGCACGTCTACCACATAGTGTCAATTTAAACATCATCGACCTATCATCAGGATCCCCTGTACTTCTCATTTGGTTTTCATCAGTCAGCCCTACAAACACAGTGAGCACAATGCACACCTTTTATTGCTTCCTTATTTACCATAGTAAGTAACTGTTACCTGTTGTAAAACTCACCCGTAAAGTAGTATTTTGATTCCCTTTGTTGGCAATTGACACACTAGGGGGTCTTATTGCCTTTAGCTGGACCAAACCCATGTCCATTAGCAGGGTTAAAGTTGATGTATCCGTGTTTTTATTTACCCTCACTAATTATATAACCAGTTTCTGTGAGAACGTGGAGACCGGTTGGCTAAGCTTGCCACACTGTACGTATAACAGCCACTGGTCTCACTGGTTGTTTTTTTTTACTACTTCATTTGGAATTTAAGCTCCAATAAATTAAACAAAATAGGAAAGTTCCATAAGTGGTAAAATTTTGCCATCATCTGTGATAAATTGACCATTTCCTTATAACTCACATCTTTCCTTTAGCAAAGCTCACAAATGATTTCCGATTTCTGCAATTGCATTTGACAGCTTTTGAAACCATTGATAGTGATTAACAATAAGTGAATGGGTGTTCAGAAGCAAGCTTTGATATGAGTTTCATTAGCACCTTGTGTTTGGAACTGGGGTTGTATCTAATATAATGTTATTGATCAGGCAGCGTGTGCCAGCAGTTGTAATACTGAATGAATAAAATCTGCTCATTGCTAGCTAGAGATGCAACAAAATCATGGCTAGCATAAGTGCGATACAATGAAAGTCTGTTCAATTGCTACATGACTGAAATTGTTGTTTATTGACAAATATTGTCATCCTGCCTAATTTATAACTTAAGGTGCCCATACATGGTACAATTATTGTATACAATTTGGACTAGATCGCATTGCATCCGTTTTGCAATGCAATGAGCATAGGCGAATCTAGAAATATGCTAACGGTTGGTCCCAGACAATACACAATGGATTTGACAAAAATATGGGTGTGGTCTCATTTGAGGGGCGTGGCTTAACAGGGGCTTAACAGCTCAAACCTTTATGCTGACAGTAACTGAATATTAAATATTATGGGCTAGATTCTCTAAGCTTCAAAAGTGATAAAATGGAGAGTGATAAACAGCCAGCCAATCAGCTCCTGTCTGACATTTTTCAAACACAGCCTGTGACATGGCAGGTAGGAGCTGATTGGCTGGCTGTTTATCACTCTCCAGTTTATCACTTTTGAAGCTTCGAGAATCTAGCCCTATGTCCTCAAAAAGGGACCAAACAACTGTTTTCTCAAACTGCTGCTGCTGCAATGACAGTAAAAAAAATCAGGGCCAGGGGGGACAGATTACCGCGTTTTTTTTTATTTATTAGGGCAGGGCACTGGGCACACTGGGCGGGGCCTTGGAAGACAGATTACCGCGTTTTTTTTTATTTATTAGGGCAGGGCACTGGGCACACTGGGCGGGGCCTTGGAAGACTGAGGAGAGAGACTGAGGCGCCGCGCAAATGACACTTATACACACTACGCACTTCACTCACCGGCTCAGTCAGGAGTCTCAGGAGTCAATCACTGGGTCTGTTGATGATGATGATCCTCGCCTCTGCCGCCTTGTCTCTGCTGCAGTGCTGTGTGAATGGGACCCACTGGCACTGGGCGTGCTGCACACACACAGAGGCATGTCGAGGAGGAGGAGGGATAAACGGTGAGGTGACGGACAGAGGCAGGTGGTGTCGGAGGGAGCCGCCGCCCGGCGCTCGCGCTCCACAAAGGACCATGGGAGGAGCTGCGTGCAGTCGGGCATGCGTGCAGCCCTCCTGTGGCCATCGTGGTGGGGAATCTATATTTATCTATATTTAAATTGACATAACGGCCGGGCTGTCTAATGCGGTTCTGGGCAATTGCGGCCCTCCAGATATTGAGCAACTACACATCCCAGGATGCTTTGCATTAGTTTTGCTATGTGGCCATGCTGAAACTGATGCAAGGCATGCTGGGATGTGTAGTTCCTCAACATCTGGAGGGCCGCAATTGCCCAGCCCTGGTCTAATGGGTGGTCCGGTGCACATCCGGACCACCCCCTAGATTTGCCTAAGGCAATGCGATGCAATCAAGTACAAAAAAATATGTACAGCACATACTTCTTGAGCTGTGGGATGAGATGTGTGCGGGAGCGCACATCTCATCGCACCCAGAAATTGTACCATGTATGGGCACCTTCACACAATTTCCTTATTAATAAATATCAACACTTTTTTTTTTAAATACCCATTGTGATTGACAAGGTAGCTTTTTCTCTTCCAACCAGTGTACCTATAGAAAAATAGGATCTGATTTTATAACATGAGAGAAATGTACTGTACGTCGCATTCTTAATATCTCCAATACATTTCAATTACAAAACATTGAGACAGATATATCTCATAGAGTGAAGATCAGCTTTCTGAGTATTCACAGATAATACATTGCATAAATGACAGAGTAATTCAGGGAGTATGTATTTTCTGTAACACAGTAGTACACACATATCCTTTCTGTATTACTTTGCTTAAGCAAGTAAAGAGAGCACTATCATTTGCCTGCTTGACAATATGTTCCTTTGTCAGACACCTGTTCATACACATGTAGAATCACCATTTCTACGATTTGAATTTCTTTTCGCTCTGACATTGAGAGAAGTAAAATGATATTGAATTCAAGCCTTTCAGAGTATGTGCAAATCCACAGGAGATAAGCGTGAAATTTGTACACTACAAAAGTACTTTGGCCTTTGAATATGTTAATTTAGTTTGAAATGTGATATATTAGTGATTTTACTGACAAAGTGGATGAGTCATATAGCGATTAAACCATTTGCTTCTACCATTTCTACTGTGTGATTCAAAAAATATATATAGTTCAACATGCCAAAATACGCATACCTGAATGTATTTGTTTGATTATTAAGCCTGTAAGCCAATAATATTTACTCAATCTTGTAACACTGAATATGCAAGTATAGAGGATATGTACAGAAAGGTGGTATCATAAAAGGCGTTATTTGACACTTGGATTTCCTTCTGTATGTGTGAAAGCAGATAAAGTAGAAAAAAATCATTTATCTATCTGCAAACATCTAAAAATGTAGCTGTCACCATACCATTGTATTGTGATGGAAAATCACCCAGATCAGTGGCGGATTTTACCTATGGGTTGTAGGACTGCAGCTCCAGCAGTAAAATCCGTCACCTCAGCTCATGTCAGTGAAGCCAGATGCAGTCCGTGAGGCTGCATTGTGACTGCCGGTGACTTCCGATTGGCAGGCAGTCCGATTTGGAGGTTTTCCCTACCTCCAGGACTGCCAGTCCAGACAGCAATAAGCAGACCATGCAGCCCAGAGAAGTCAATTTTTTGCAGCAAAGATAAAGCACATCGACTGGTACCTGGCAGCATGACCAGCGGCGGGTACCCTGCAGTGCTGCCAGGCGCAGCCCCCCTCCTACTCCCAGGTAGGAGCTGCTGCTGATACAGATATATTAAAAACCTGTACGAACACATTTTGCTTCATATTGTTATACTGGTGAATGAGGACAGCAGGCTAGACCATGGTTGACAGGTGAGCAGAAGATAACTAGGATAACTACTGCATTACTTTTATAATAAATGTAATTTTCTGCAACACTAGATGAAAACTTAATTTTTTTACTACTTCTAAAAAGAAGGGACCACTATAAATAGGAGTATTCATTACTGGCTTACATCTTCAGGTTTCACAGGTGAAGCTATTGCTCATTTCTGCCCTTGTGTAAATCAAGAACCTTCTACCAAAAGGTTACTGTCTAGTTACTGACCCATCAAAATTACGGAGCTGCTGGGAACTGGGATCTGTCATGGTGAGGTATATGTGTGCGGGGCTGTGTGTAAACCCAAACATAGCTCCATCTGTTGGCCGCTAGTGTGCCATCGAGGTGAGGATTTTATTATATAGGATGGTCTAATACGAGTCATGACAATCAGAGGGCAATTTGGGAGAAATTGCCCTGTACAGAGTAGAACAAAGTGATGGTAGGGTGCCAAGCACACAGCTTAAAAATAATAAAAGTCAACTCTGTATCTGGAAACATTAGTATAGAACAGGGGTCCTTAAACTATTTTGTTCTGGGACCCCATTAGACAATAAAAAATAATTACGGGACCTCAGCAAGTGACTGCAGAAGGTCATCACATCACATGTGTAGTCAGCAGACAGCACATACATGGCAGCATTGTGGAGGCATAACATTATGGGAGGAGTCTAAAAAAACAGACAATTCAACAGACTTTTCAGACTCCTTGAATCATTGACTGAGATTAGAAAAGTCATCAGCCTGATGGTCAGCAGCATGGAGTCTAGACCCCATGCTGAGAAGGTCGGGACCCACTTTGGGGTCAGGACCCACAGTTTGAGAACCGCTGGTATAGAGAACATAAAGCAATACAATGAAGATCGGTCTCTACCAAGTTACTGTAACTCACAGTTTTATATTTGCTGAAAATAAAACTTTCTAAATTACACTGTAACCATATTCCTAGCATGCGCCACAGGGAAAGGGCTTCCTTGCTGTTTTAGAGTAATTGCAGGTTTGGTCTGCAAAACATACTGTAGATACTGCTGTTATCTACTGTTACTTTGTGACTTAAGACACAGACATAGTCATTAGAACATTAATGAAATAATAGTGCTAGTCTTAAGAAGGTAGTGATTGGCCAGTGCTCAGTCCAGCAAAGTGCTGTCAGAAATAACAGCTGCTCTATGATATACAATGTGTCGGAGTACAACTGTGCCCAGGATATTAATACATAGCCATTTCAGTCTAGCACAGAGACAAGTGGATTCAGGTGTTCGCTACTACTGGATATTCATGTTATCCATTATATAATAAATTGATTAGGAATATTTTTTTTTTCTGGAATTTAGGATTATTATTTTCCTAAAAATATTTTTTATATATTCTGCTAGTGTCACCGTAACTGTGCATGAAGAAGTTTAACTGGTCATACACCTGAAACTTGGCATATATAAAATTCAGGGCAGCAGGTTTTTTATCTGATACCCCGCAGATATTTCGGCCATATACATCTCGCACAGTGTATTGGCCTCGCAACTGTGCTCCACCCCTGGGGAGGAGACATTTCTCCGTTCCTTCCCTTGTTTTGGAGTGGCGAAAAATGTCCATCAATTGGCAAAGTAGTATATTCACTGCTGATATGTCTGACTTGAAAAATAGGGCATTGGAAGGAAATACTGTGCGATTCACCCTGCAACCAAATTATTTTTTTGGATCTGTCACCCACATATACGCTACAGTTATCTGAGTGATCCATCAATATCATGAAGATTGGCTAGATAATTGTAGTGTGTATGCCCAGCATTAAGATTTTCTGTCCAACCAACTAATTTGCTGGTTGAAACGAAAATCTGGTAATTTGTTGGAGCAAATGACTATCAACCATTTGTTTTCAAATGCAAAAAAATGGACAAAAACAGTTGTACACATACATTTGTTAAATCAAATGGATTTAATCAATTTGTCTGAATAATTGTATTTGCCTGTTTTCCAGTGATTGGGAGTATATAGTTAATTGTCATTTGCTCCCACACATCACCAGATTTTCATGTACAGATGTCTCATTCAGTGGAGGTCTGGTGGTCGGATCGCCAACCACCAGGCTCCGCCAGCCGCTGGAAGGGGCTATATAAGACACTGTAACGGAAACGGAACGCTTGCGCGTCCCCTTCCAACGGAGCTTCCCGTCAGACCCTGCTGCCTCCCCGTCTCTATCTGCTGGTCACCACTGTCTCCCCGCACCCCCCCTAACCCTGCCCTTCTCCCTGAAGCGGAGACTGGCGGTCGCGTCCCTCGACACCCGAAAACTGATCCATCTGTAACTTTACAGAAGTAAACTAGTATACTCCAAGGAATAAATCCAAGTTTAAAAAAAAAAAAAAAAAGTGACTTTTGGACATAAGATATAAAAAAAGCATAATGAATAGTAAAGTGTGTGTCTATATAATACACTATATCTATCTATATATATATCTATATCTATCTATATATCTATATATATATATATATATATATATATATATATATATATATATATATAGGTACTTGTTTCCTAGCACGGCCACAACGATTTAGATCGTTGTGGTCGTAAGATAAAAAATCGGATCGATCGCATCGCATGCGATTTGGTCGCATACGATGCGACCGATCCGACCGACCGATTTTTCACCCGATTTTTTTATTTTTTTCACCAGATTATTTTTAATTGCCCCTCCAAATGTTACTAAGTGGGCTAGACCCCACGATAGACGTCAACCCGAAGCGTGGCGAGCGCAGCGAGCCCGCGAGGGGCGGCGGTGCGCGTCCTCCGACCTTTTCATTCCCCTACTATCCACTAGGGCGTGGAGTGAGAATAGAATAGTGTGGCGAGCGCAGCGAGCCACCGAGCCCGAAGCGTGGCGAGCGCAGCGAGCCCCGCGAGGGGACGCGTATAACTTCACCGGTATACGCGTCCCCTCGCGGGGCTCGCTGCGCTCGCCACGCTTCGGGCTCGGTGGCTCGCTGCGCTCGCCACACTATTCTATTCTCACTCCACGCCCTAGTGGATAGTAGGGGAATGAAAAGGTCGGAGGACGCGCACCGCCGCCCCTCGCGGGCTCGCTGCGCTCGCCACGCTTCGGGTTGACGTCTATCGTGGGGTCATGGCGGGCACATAAAAAATGTAAAATGGGTCATATTGGCCCATTTCACCTTTTTTATCATTTTTCCCTATGTGAGATGGACTTAATCAAGTCCATCTCATCTTGTGCCATTATAATGGCACAAGACCGACAAGATCCTCCCGATTTCAATGTTAAAAGATTTTTTAACATTGAAGTCTATGGAAAAATCGGGTCAATCGGTCGGTCGCATCGCGGCCGATTTTAATTGGTCGCGACCGACCGATTGACCCGATTTCTGTCAATCAAAGTCAAAAAAGTGTAAAAAATCGGCCACATCGTGAGGATCGTGTCCCTTAATTAAGAGCCACGATCACTCACGATTGTGGCCGTTCTAGGAAACAAGTACCTATATATATATATATATATATATCAATTCCATCAGTTCATTTGCTCTAGTGTGCACCTTAACAGAAAGCACTTTAAGTGTACAGGAAGCAGTGATGAATGGGTGTCAGGATAATGTAGCCAGGTCTAGCAGAGAATTGGTATTTCTTTTTGTCAGTTAGTTTTTCTAGTGATGCAGCACTTTGACGGCTCTTACTGACAGTCAGGTAAAGTCAGGGCATCATCTCCTACTCCCAAGAATCCCATCACTGTCAGAACCATGTTTGCTCTTTAATCTATGGTTCAATTGTACTAATCTTTTCCAACTGCCTTTTTTTATCTGATGTGGAAGACAGGAAGAATCTATGTCCCCCCCTCCCATCTTTATTTGTTTTTTTCCTATCTAAATTCCTAAGAGTTAAATACATACCTTTTGTGTGTAATAGCTGCACAGCAATAGCCTATGCTGTAACTCTACAACAAAGTGTGCTGCTAGTAGCTTTAAGTAAAGCGTTGAATGACACTTGACTTACAAATTAACTCCAACTACCATTTATATTATGTTCTGACATGTTTAACGTTTAAGCTATAATTTCCCCCCTTTTAAGCTATTGCAAGAGAAGGCAGGTAAAGGTGTTTGTACTTGTCTGCAGGAATTTATGACTGTCTTTTGTGTGGAATTAGCTGGGTATATCCTGCAGAAATGACATGCAGCAGCAGAACAGGTTGTTTTGGTTGAAACTCTTTGGTGGTATCGCTCTAATTGTACCTGGTTTCTATTATGGGATTGGATTATACACAGAATTGTATTATGGTTTTAGGCAATTAGCCGTTATACTGTTCTGATGTATATTGTACTCTTATTGATGTTGTTTTTTTAGTTTTAGATTTATCGAAACAGCACATACCATATTCTGCACATTTTCAGTTATTTCTTACTTCCTTCTATAGATAGTCTCACACATTGTTACCTTTGTAGTGCACTTAAGATGGCCCCCACATGTACGCTTGTGGGTGTTATGAACTATTCATGGATCTGATGGTAATATAAGCACAATACAATTTCCCCATTTCATGTCATCTCTTCTAGGCAGCACACCCAAAATGTCTGCCTCACCTGATATAGACCGGTTGCTAGGCAGCATACACTCGCTGCCTAGCAAGCTGGTAAGCTTCTACCACCACCCGGATGAATGCGCCGCCCCCCCCCCCCCCCCCCCCCCCCAAGAAGACATCCCCTCGCATGCGTCAGTGAAACTTATCTTTTATTTCAGCCGGAGATGGCTGAAAAGGGGGCGGGCGCTAATGTCATGTGACATGAGCCACCGGCCCCGAGCAGGCTTCGGCCTGTCTGGGAACGCCCATAGTTTTCATGGGGATGCCCGTAAACTCCAGGGTGTTCCGCTGCTATGGCCCGGTTTCCATCCCCGCCTGCCCCTTTTGGAGCGAACGAGTGTGAAACTCCAAAACCATTCACTTCTTGGGTTTGCGTATGTGCATAAATGTGCATGCATATAAACGCGTGTGCACAAACCACACACCATCGAACTGAATTCATCCCCTTCAGATCAAACTTGAATTAAGCCCCTGGTACATTTCTTGGGTGGGATATCCAGCACAGGGCATTTATCACCCAAAACAGCTGTAGCACTATTTTATCATGTTCATTGTGCCCACTATTGTCTTTAAATGCTGCCTACGTATATTATTATTATTATTATTATTTCTCTAGTTTCTGAAATACTAAACTTCTGTATTATGGTTTTGATATTTGTAAAGTAACTTTAAGTCCTGCAGGACAAACATTTTATATAACATTTTTGAATATTATTATTATTATTATTAACACTGATGTACAATAGTTCATTGTTCTTCTGGTTTTATTAGATAGTTGGTGATCAGGTTAAAAAAAAAATAGAGAAATAAGATATATGCGATAACTCGCGTATATCTAGAGAGCGCCACTCGTGGCGCTCTCTAGATATACGCGAGTTATCGCATATATCTTATTTCTCTACAAATTAACCTATTTGTATTTGGGAGCAGCCAACTATATATATATATATATATATATATATATATATATATATATATATATATATATATTTTTTTTTTTTTTTTTATATATATATATTTACTATTATAACATAAGAAAGAAAAAAAAAATTTGTGTGTAATTTTCATTTGCATAACACTACCCCTCTCCCCCCCCCCTTTTTGTATAAAAGGGTGAGGTCACTAATTGCGCCCGATTGGTTTGTTCTTTCTAAACCATAGTTAAAAAAAAAAAAAGTACAGTGGGCTCAGTAAGACAGCTGTCCTGGGTAAATATACTTGTAGATCTCCCTTTAATAATGCAATTGGTCTGTACTGTAGTTAGTACAAGAAGATGTGTCTTTATCTTGATTGGGTATGGTTATTATACATGCTTCAAGCATTTTACTGTGAAATGCATTTAGAAGATTACAACATTTAGAAGATGTTCTATTAATATAGTTGAAAAGGATTTATAATACAGGTTACTGTAATCATCTAAACCTTTTGCTTTTTCAAGTTTAAGCCTCCCAGTGGTCCCACTTATCTCTTAAATGCCCCGTGGGGCAATCAGGGCTTCTCTACCTGGCTCTGAGATCAGCTTAAATCTAAGGGGAACTAAAAAAGGTTAAACGGAGGTCTGGGATAGTGTGCACTGCAGAGTGTTTCCAATTCTTTAGATGTTACACAATTGTTCATAATACTTTCCAAAAGCATGTGCTATTTCATTAGCATTGATCGTTTTATGTACAGAGGGTTCTTGGATATTACTGACATCATTTATTGACTAATAAACTTTTTTTATATGAACTATTTTGTAAAATGTAACTTTAACGCCCTGCTTTGCTGCTATAGTATGATGTCTATTCAGGTGATATAGCTTTTGCTCATTCAGTATGAGGCTAAAATTATTATTCATTTTTTTAACTAGAGCATAAAATGTATGTATTTGATGTATAGTGTAAATTATAATGTATCGGCATATTTGCTAAGCAGCGCAAAGGTCAGCACCATAGCCTGCTGGAAGTTATATCCTCAGATTGGTTCATTAAGGAGTATTTCTGTATCATTTCTGTAGTTTGCAGATTTATGGTAGAAGACTATGTCGTTTTCTTAGAACTATGACCATTGGGATGTCAGGAAATGGATATTGGGACATGGTCTGACCATAGAATATCATTTAATTTTTCTAATCTGTAAGCGGGTCATCCTAAATGATAGTTTTTGATCATCCGTTTGCAGAAATGTTTTCCCGTTTATAGTAGGACTAATTGTCCTGCCCATGGTTTTGGTATTTGCCATAAGGCTGCATGAGTCATTGTGATAGCTGTGGTCCATGGATGCTGTGATAGCTGTGGTCAATGGATAGGTATTGTGCCAGATCTTTAATGCAGCCAGACATGGCCACATAAGATGGAAAAAAAGCTTTGCCCTCCTCTATATATTCACTCATTTAGCCCTTCATTAAAGTTTATCTTATCATATGCCCTCACATTGATTAGCAAAAAATACCCAGACTATGAGCTGAGCATGTGCCGCCTGACATCACTGCTTGTTCCACAGCTGACCATGCTCCCTCCTCATAGTGACGAGCCCCAAGACAAGACCACCCCTGACCCTGATCAAACTTACACATTACAGGAGATCGATGACCAGTGCTTTAGGAGGCCTCCCTGCTGCAGTGACCTCAGGTGCTCTAAGCTGAGCTGCCACTGTGCAGCATAACTTTACAGCATTTGGGGGTCACACGAGCAGTAGGGAGCCCCGATGACCGGCAGCTTTTGGGCACACATAGCTGATCACACTGTCCTGGTCACCACACTGCTTTGTCTGTGCAAGGAAAGGCATATCACCATGAGCCATGTGATTACGCCAGCAGAAGCTGGTATTATTGTTACATGGCTCACTACTGTAATTTTATTTATTTAAACATTTTCAATAAATCTGCCCCTTAGTGCAACACACTGCAGACAAGGCATACAAGCTATATAAATATTGCATATAAAGTCATAATACCCATAATGGTATAAATGAGGGAGGGAAAAAGCACATGAGGGAACAGGTCATGCTATCGAGAGCCTACAATCTCTAAGGAAAGCAGATAGACAGGGATGACCCAGAAGGAAGCATACTGCCCAACTTTTTCAAATGACGCTGGAAAAAGGGGCATGGCTTCTGTCATAGGAGGCGTGGCCCTGCAGGGATGCTGCAGTCACCGCCCACATTTTCCATCACTAAGGGCATGGCCATCTCTGTTTAAGCTGCTGGCCATGCTCCCAGTCCCTCTGCCTCTCTAAATAGACGCTATGCATGTGTGCACAGCATCTATTCCCCTGCAGCATCAGGCAGGGGGACTCCAATGTGCCCCCCCTCCATCGCAGGACACTGCCAGCCCCGGGCAGGATGCGGGACCATCACAAAAAAGCAGGACAGTTGGAAGGTATGAGGAAGAGACAGTTAGAGTGGATGATGGAGCAGTGGGTTAAGATGAAATCTTGGAGGCCTTAATAATTATTTTGATAGCTTGTTTGACGTAGGGAAGAAAGGGGAGAGTCTGCTCTGGAGAGGGAGAGAGTTTCAGTGGAGGAACCTTAATTCTTGTAGGAAGGAGTGGGAGGAGTTAATCATTTTGGGTGTACAGAGGGCAGTCATCAGCGGTAAAGTGGGAGCGTGGAAGGAGATGTAATCCAAAATGTAGGTGATGACTTTGTAGGTGAGTGTGGCAAGTCTGAATTGATTTTGAGGGAAACCATTGTAGGGGGCAGGTGGAATAAGGAGATAGAAGATGTATGATTGGAAATGAAGATGAGCTAAGCAGCAGCACTGAGTACTGAGTGGAGTGGAGAGAGGTGGGAGACAGGGAGGACAGATATGAGAATGTTATAGTAGTCCAGGCTAGAGATGGCCAGTGACAGTGTTCTGGATATGAAGGGATCTGATCATGGAAATAATTCAACCGTGAAATTTACAAGACTTGATATCATCAAAATTAATTTTAGAACTATACGGAAGCGCCTAAAAAAGAGGTAACCTAAAGCAACTGTCACTTGGTATCAGCAAATGTGTAAAGTTTAAATAAATGATACTTGCCTTATTGGTATATCTGATTATAAACAGTAGCATATACTGTATGCGTTCTAGACTACGCACAACTAATGTAATGTATGTATAATGTAATAATATACTATATGTCTGAGTGAGTAAAGACCTCAGGCAAGGCACATCCTTGAATGACAAGCATTTATTACTTACAAATTATCAATACTCTACTCTCAGGTATTACAAAAGTTCAAGAACTTCAGTCTATAACAAAATGGTTACATGTCCTTATGTAAAAGCTTCTGAATATTTCTATGAACAACCCTCTATACATTGCGTCACAATTGTAGAAGCTAGAACGACGAATACACATACCATGTGGCTTGCATTGTTATTGTAAGACGCAATTGGCATGTTTTAATAAAATTATAATAATCAGTGTAATTTGAAGTTTAGAACTAGCCCTCATGCCATTACTCCACATTGCTGTAAATATTGACTGTGTCGGATCTGAACCCTTTATAGGGCCAGACACTGGTTTCTTGAAAGGCGCCTATTGTTCCCTGTTAGTCAGCATTCCATAGCCAAGACCGAAGTATGCATTGAGTTACTGAGAGAAGAAAGGCAGCTGAGGGAGTTAAACAGGGCGCACAAGTGAACTTGTAGACGTTCAGCGTTGAGGAAAAGGAAAACTGTACCAAAAACAGCAATAGATTCATAATATGCTACAGAAAGTAAAACTTAATTAGTGGAAAACCCAGAAACACATTTCCATGTCATGTGTTGAAGACCTGATGCCCTTAACCCTTTCACCGACAGACCTCTAAGGCTAGAATTGAAACAAAGAACATACAGGCCACTGTCTGGGAATGGATCAACATAAGTAGCTGCTACTTATCACTCATCGCACAGTAACTTGGGTAAAGTGTGAGTTCTTTGTTGGAAATTCTGTAAGTGAACTGTGCGCCTAGTCATTCAACCACATTAGGTTAATCAGAGTGTTTACATTATGTGTTCCATCTGTGTGCAAATACATGTACACTTTCATGGTGTCAGGATAGCTTTATATTCCGTCCCTGAAGGCTGTGGCAGGAACATTCATGCACTTTAGCGGAATAAAGAAAACATCCTGAACCATTTGGTAAATAGAGAATGTGAAAAAAAATGTGACTATGAGACTAACTGTTCAGGGATTGATTTTAAACCTCTGTGTACGGTTCTTGTGAGTCGCATTGTTCTTCCTCCTTTGCCCATTACTTGTAGGAGACCTGAAAGCACTTATTTCTTTTTATGCCTGTGTTTTTTTAAATTCAGTAAATCAACAAAGGAGCCTAGAGATTTTCTATTTGTGGTGTAAGAATTTTATGTTCCACTGCAGCAATTCTGTCACTAATTATATTATGTTTGTTATATGCCATATTTATATATTATATTGTTCTGAGCCCTTGTGAATAAATATGTCCCTTATTAGTATAGCTCTGTACATGTTTGATGAAATGATGTGCTGAAATGGCTTTGCTTACTAACAGGGCCATAACTAGGGTTGTGTGAGTGGTACCATCACTCTACAGGCAGAGCCCTGCAGTCCGCACCGCCACTGCTGCATGGTCTCTGCATTTGTATTGCAGGGAGTCTGGAACAGCACCTGCAGCCAGTACTTTTGTCTGAAAGCTGCCTGGAGCGTCCGCTCACTGGCCATCCTTATTTATATATATGAAAAAAATAATATATGTATAAAATGCATCAGATTCCCCAGGGGCACTGTATGGGGTGGTGGGTGTGTACTAATTATCCATGCCTGTAGGAGGGATCCCGCAGGGGCCTGGGCCAGCTGCTGATGGGGCTTTGCTGCATCTAGTGGCCCTTCCTGGTTACACATTATTTATTTTTGTTTTATTTTTAGTGGAAGCGTGACACTCCTTCCGGATATGGTCAGGTGCCCTTCAGTACCCAGGCCCACTGGCTTTCTCAATAGCCCTGGCTTCCACCTAAATAGCAGATCCATTTTAGGTGTGTTTTTTTCTTATCATATCTTCATTCTAAAAATTTCTCTTGCCCTAATGGTCCATCTGGGTACTAATTTACAGACCTAGGCCAATTAGCTCCTAACTGCCATGTTACAGGCTGTGTTTGAAAAATGACAGGTAGGGGCTTGTTTATCACTCTCCACTGTATCACTTTTTGAAGCTTGATACATCTGGCCCCTAGATGAGATATGATGATATCACCACAGATGTGATGCCAGTAGAATAAAATAGATTACTTCTTCAAACCTAATATTGCATTTTATACTGATTTCCCAAGCATCAATAATCTTTACATGGACAGCACAGCAAAACATATACAAGCAGAAAACCCCTAAAGGTATCTTGAATAGAAGAATATTAATTCATTGGGGATGGAATTTAATTTATTTATTGACCTGACAACCAGATTTCAACATCCGCTCTTTACATAATTTCCAATTTAGTTTAATTTAAATCTGTTTCCTGCATGATTGGAAATGATTCAACAGCGCTTCCTGTGGCAGCTTTGAGTGAACAAATCAAAGTAGCTAAATGTGACTATAAATTTCTTCTGTTCTCCATCCTGACCCACTGCTTGCAGAAAACTCTCTGGAAGACGAGCACAGATCGAATCGGGCTTTCTACAACGGATGTTTTCTTGTCACTTTCTCAGCCAGCCAGTTGTTATCTTTATCTACAGACAACACTGAATCTTGTTAGGGAACATTTTGCCATACTGTACTTGATATAACTAGATGTTTACAACATACTCTACTACTATATTGCAAGTTTAATCGTAAAAATGCTAACGTGATCATATTTAGATGTCAGTTCCATAATAAGACTAATACTACTACTACCAGTAAGGATGGTGTAATGGTTAGCATTGCGGCCTCACAGCACTGAGGTCGTGGGTTCGTTTCCCACCATGGCCCTAACTGTGCGGAGTTTGTATATTCTCCCCGTACTTGCGTGGGTTTCCTCCGGGTACTCCGGTTTCCTCCCACAATCCAATATATAAGAAATGGTTAATAAATAAATAAAATACTATTATTACTACTACTACTACTACTACTAATATTAACAACAATACTAATACTACTACTACTACTAATAATAATAATAATCTATACATATTAGATATGAGAACGTCTTTGTATGCTTGCCTGATAAACTCTTAAATCACTTAACCGATTGTGATGCGGTGTAGGCAATTTTTGCAGGCAAGTTTTAGGTTAAGTAGCATCATGATCAGTTGTCAAGGGGCTGTGGGCGAGGTTCCATGGGTAGAGATCTCATTGACTACTCAGGCATACGCACCCCAATAGCAACTGATTGGTCATAAGGGGACTGTGGGCAGGGCTCAGTAAAACGTTGTTCCCTGCACTGCTCTTGGCAAGTTTGTAATGACAGGCCTCAATAGCTTCCAATCAGAACACTGCAGAACATGTGTGCCTTCTGTATACAGTGATAGATGGTATGCGGTCAATAATAGGTCGACAGTACTTAGGTCAACCACTATTGGTTGACAGGCAAAAGGTTGATACATGTCAACATGCATTAGGTGGACGTGGTCAAACGGTTAAGATAAGCAATAGGTCTCCATGTTGACTTATGTTGACACATACAAAAACATGAGAAACTCATGTTGATCTTTTTCGATGTCGACCTAATGTTTGTGTCAACCTAATACATGTCAACCCTTTTCATGTGTCTCCATTTTGCCTGTTGACCAATAGTGGTCGACCTATTGACTGTAGACATAATTATGGTTGACCCTATGACCTATACCTGCTTTACTTGTGGGTAGCGTAGTAATATCCTCCACCCAGCACTATATAATACCATTATAATTCATTATCACTGACTTCCTCCCAAGCAGAGCTACGCACAGCAGATAATAATAATTATAACAATAATAATAATAATAATAATAATAATAATAATATAATGAAATAATAATAATAAA
Source organism: Crinia signifera (assembly GCF_055691185.1). Lineage (NCBI taxonomy): Eukaryota > Metazoa > Chordata > Amphibia > Anura > Myobatrachidae > Crinia > Crinia signifera. The sequence goes on from NC_139217.1 coordinate 403,774,165, forward strand.
AAACGATTAGTCCTCAAGGGTACAAAATTAACCAAATGGGATGTTTTTATTTCTTTTTTTACTGATTTATGACCCTTAACCCTTTGCGCGCCAGCATTTCTGTGAGAAATGTTTAAAATATCCGCTAAAAATGCCAGTGTCGCTCACATTTGTAATATAAATTCAAATAGAAAATGTTGTGTAAAAAAAGATTATTTTTCCTATATAAGGTAACACATCAAGGGTCATTATGATGAATAAAAATGTTTGCTTGCCAATTTTTACACCTATTTTGACAAATGAACTTGGCACTCGAAGGGTTAAAGACAAAGTACAGTAGGCCCAGCCTGATTTCATCTATGTTTAAGCAAATACAACTGGATCGTGACTGTCTTTTCTTTTTACTGTGATCTAGGTTAAGATCAACAGCTATGGTACTTATATGCAGTTTACAAAAAGTCAGTAGTCATTTCATCTTTGGGAATTATCGGATTTATAGATGTAAACATTTATCTTAAGAAATCTATGTATACACACACACAAATTTACTTAGTTTAGTGTATATGTTCACACCAGTAGAGCATATAATTCAGGCCAGGTGTGTGCAGATACTCATTTTGCATACAGCCAGTCTTGGGAGTATCCACAGATTGATCAAGCAGTGCACAGAGTGTTGTTCCAGATTTCCAAGTTTAAAGGGCTTGATTACATGAGTAGGATGTTGTCTACTTGGAAGCGGTACATCTGTCAGAATGAACTTAGATCTACAGTCATTAGGTCGACCCCACTAGGTCGACTGGCAGGAAGGTCGACCTGACTTAATGTCGACATGGCTAAAGGTCGACATGACTTAAGGTCGAATTTGCATAAAGGTCGACATGACGAAGGTCGACTGGTCATAAGGTCGACATGGGTTTTTCACTGTTTTTTTATCCGAATGTCGACACAGTCGACATGGACACAGTTGGCAATGAGAATCGGACCCTCGCATCGCTCGCTTCGCTCGCGATGCTTCGGGCACGGTGCCTCGCTGCGTTCGGCACACTATTTTATTCTCCCACCACGCCCTAGTGGATGGTAGGGCATGAAATACCGCCTGTCGGCACATGTCGGCTCAAAAAACAGTGAAAAACCCATGTCGACCTTATGACCAGTCGACCTTCCTCATGTCGACCTTTATGCAAATTCGACCTTAAGTCATGTCGGGCTTGGCCCATGTCGACCTTAAGTCAGGTCGACCTTCCTGCCAGTCGACCTAGTGGGGTCGACCTAATGACTGTAGACCTAAGTTCATTCTAATAGATGACCGCTTCCCGTCTACTTATTGTACTATGGGCCTGATTCAGACGTGTTTGCTAGGCTGTGTATGTATGCAGCCTTGCAAACAGGTAAACACCGCCCGGCCGAATGCTGCTCCCCCCTCCACGCAAATCCCCTTGCAAGCATAGGAGGGGATGTGTACTGTATTAGATCAGCACTGGCTTCAGGCAGGAGATGGACATTGAATGCTGCAGAGAACATATTCGATTTGCACTATCTACTATTATGCGGGGTACACACCAGGACGACCCGCTCACGATGCACATTGTGAGCGTGTCATCAGTTTTTCTTCCGACCCGCTCACGATGACGCGGGGGGCACGACCCGCTCACGATGTGCACCGTGAGTGGGTCTGATCCAATGGCGACCCACACCCGGTAGTATGGTCGTTCTTCAGATCCTACCTGCAGCAGGTAGGATCTGAAAAATGACCGACCCGCGGGACCGCGCATCGGATCGGTATCGGTCCACACCAGGACAGAAAAGGGCCCAATCACCAGACAATCTACATCCAATCAGTCGCAATTGGATCTAGACTGATGGGATCGGACCCTTGTCGTCCTGGTGTGTACCCAGCATTAGATTTCCACTATATAGTCAATTTTTCTATTTGATTTACACTACACGGTGCAACGCTGCGAATTTCGCAGCATTGAGTATGGACCAGAATAAGGTCCTATGTGTGCGCTATGTAAATAACTGGTAATAAATTGTAATCATTACTTTGTGTCGGTACGGTTTATATGGCTATTATGCAAAGGATGGACCCTAGGATCTGGTGTTACACATTACAGTTGCTCCACTTGCTAGATTTAGGCCATTGTCTGCTAGTGAAAACCTGTCACAGCTGGGCTCTTCAGGAATGCGCTGGACTTGTCTGCTCTCCTGCAACATTCATCATTCATCAGTGTTAAAGTCTCTCATTTACCTATGCTCTGTGGTCATTTTCACATGAATGATTATTGGCATATATAATGAAGAGTATATACAGCAGATGTATGATATACTTAAGTCTTTATTATAGAAAGGATTTTTTTTTTTTGCCTGAAAGGAAAAAAAAAATATTACACAGCAAATAATAATTTTGGAGATGAAAGAAAATCATTATGTTTAATTTATTTGCCAGCACATCTGCAATGTATGTATGCTAAGTAGTACAAGTGGAGATCAATACTAAGAATGAAAATGTTTATTATAGTAGTATGCAATATATATGTAAGAATTATGTCTATCCTTTGAAACCTTGCCTCAGGCGGCAAATGTGTTTCATATGAAGTGTATTTCTTCTCATCCTACTCCTACCGGCCTCGTAGTGGTTGTCATGGTAACACCTGTACACCGCAGAGTGTTGCATATTGGGGAGAGACATAAAGGAGAGTTTAATAAATGTTGGGGGTGGTGTAAAGCCACCCATACACTATGTGGCTTCTCTGAAGGAGGTCACATACAATCCCCCAGCATCCCGGGTGGCAGAATAGCATACGATACATCGTATGCGGTCCTTTTCCATATGATGTGTCCTATGTGATACCAGAAAGGCCTACAGGATCCGATTAATCTATAGTGCAGGCCTTGTGTTCTCTGGTTCTGATCCGATGCACACGGGACTGCACATCGGATTGAAATCAAAGGTGACACGTGTAATTTGACACTTTTTATCCGTCGGAATTGGATGAAAAGTGCCACATTTCAGAAGTGTATGGGCACTTTAAGACCAGAGACCCACCTGATGGGATATAATGCAAGTCAATCATTACACACTTATACACTTTTACTATATTCTCTATTGAGTGGAGATGAATCAAGCTTTGCAGAGTGATAAAGTGCAGTAGTTGACCAAAGCAACTGGTCAGCTCTCAACTATCATTTTGGAGACTGTGGGGTAGATTTATTAAGCTCGGTGAAGTGATAAAGTGTCTGGTCTTTATCACCGGCCAATCAGCTCATACCTGTCATTTTTCAACAGTTAGGAGATTATTGGCCGGTGATAAAGTACCAGCCACATTATCACTTCACTGAGCTTACTAAGGGGCAGATTTATTAAGCTCGGAGAAGAGATAAACTGGAGATAAAGCGGAGAAAAGGTATTGTAAAGCACCAGCCAATCAACTCCCAACTGTCTTTTTCAAACACAGCTGATTGGCTGGTGCTTTATCTCCTTTTACCTTTTCTCCGCTTTATCTCCAGTTTATCTCTTCTCCAAGCTTAATAAATCTGCCCCTAAATCTGCCCCGGAGTTAAATAAATAATAGTTGGAAGCTGATTTATTTTTTAGCACAACTTTCCAACTTTATCTCTCTCCCTAGGGGGCAGATGTATCAAGCTTCAAAACATTATTAAATTGGAGAGTGATAAACCACCCAATAAGCTCCTAACTGCCATGTTACAGACTGGGTTTGGAAAAGGTAGGGGCTGATTAGCTGCTTGTTTATCACTCTCCACTTTATCACTTTTTGTGGCTTGATACATTTCCCCCTTTGAAGAGTTTCCAGAGTATCTATCTATCTATCTATCTATCTATCTATCTATCTATCTATCTGTCTCTATCTATCTATCTATTATATTAGGCAACACTGTTCTGTGTATATATATATATATATATATATATATATATATATATATATTTATATATATATATATATATATAATAACATGGCATGGTATCTGGTATTGCTCTGTTCTGATTTATTTATTTTAAAACCTGTGCACTGTGTATACTACAACCAAACATGGTTTAAAAAAATAGCTTATGAGCAATAACAGGGCAAAACCAGAAGAAGTACAGCCAGAAATGTGGCACTATCAGTGAGCAATGCATGATGGGTGAATGGTCGGCACATTGATTAATAATGAGGGCACCCAGCATGGCCGGAATGTACTCACTGCATACATAGCACTGCAGTGTTTGTCTAAGGAATTTGAGCCAAGGTGTCAATAGCTAATGGAGGATGACTAGAAAGGATTAAAAAAGGAATCCACTTCATTGTCCTGAATACAAAAACCTTCCGCTAACATCCTCTAGCTTCCTTTACTACTTCTAAGAGACCCATGGGCAAGGTGCCGTTTGTGTTTTATTAATCTGCTTAAGCTAATGAGATGAAAAGATCTTTTCATGAGGTGGGGAGAGTTTGGCCTGGGTTAAAAAAGATTCAGGACAGCCAAAAGAAAAAACTGTGAATTCCTCCAAGCCATTCATTCATTTGTTAATTTATACATATTGCAGTTTGGCTGAAGCTTAATGCAGATTAATGTCCATATGCTGATTCAGAGCATTGACTAACCCCAAAGTGAGAGATTTGGTAAGAAATCTCCAGTTTTTTAAAGCGGCAATCATTTATACACTGCAAAAGCAAACTGGTTTTGCAGTGTAAATGATTGCCGCTTTAAAAAAACTGGAGATTTCTTACCAAATCTCTCACTTTCTGAATCTCTTATCCTTTTGAATTCCCCCCTCAGTCTATATCAAGTTAGAGAATATAATAATATGCACATAATGTGGTGGAGGTTTATGAAAACCGACATACAGCACTGTACTGAACACTTAAGGCGGCTTTCGGTTAGTGTCTACATGCACTCCTAATATGGGGCTGTTGTCATTATGGTAACCATAGATCGCACCTCTGTGGTCCTAATTTAAAAGTATGTGATGTTGATGGTTGCGAGGTGCCATCAAAATAATTTGAACAGTGTCTCCTCCCTGCCATTGCCAGTAATTGAATACCCCTTTAGACGTACTGTATGGTTGCATTTTGTAAGATGTAAAACATAGAAAACAGTTCTGATTGGTTGCTAGTGGTTACAGCCTATGTTCCTAACCTCCAGAATATGTCTGCTTCACGTCACTGTATGTTATTTATTTGTATTATAATCCCCAAAATATGCAGCGCTGTATAATGGCCCTTTTTCTGGTTCAATCGCAAAGGTAAATTCCTTCTCAAATAGATAAAACCATGTGCACTGCAGGGGCGTCAGATGTAACATGTGCAGGGAGATTTAGATTTTGTGTGAGTTATTTTGTTTCTGTGCAGGGAAAATAATGACTGCTTTATTTTTACACTGCTATATAGATCTCACTTTGAAGAAAAACCTCACCCAAATCTAACTCTCTCTGCACATGTTACATCTTCCCCCTCCTGCAGTGCACATGGTTGTGTCCAATTGAGAAGGAATTTGCCTTTGCGAGTGAACCAGAATATGGGCCTATATTTTGGCGCTCAGAGTACCTCTGAGGACACATTTGTAAGGCCTGTTGTTCATTTATAAATGTATACTGTAAAATATACCGGGGGACATTTATAAACATGTTTTATATAGAAACGTTGGAGTTCAAGGAGAAGTTATTGGAGCATTTCATAGTCCGGCTTATGGAAGTACTTTTTTTTCGTGGCTGCCTGTTAATGTTTCCTGGTGCAGATACAGCTGTGGTTTTAGCAAATGCTGGATGGGCCTTGAACAACGCTTGCTGTATATTTAGCCTGCCTGGAATTTGCTAGAAGTGCATGGAGCATTCTTGAAATATTCATCAAAGTGATGCACCGATGATGATGGCTTCTATAAACCATTAGCATGACATGATCGGCTGAATGCACTGCAGGGCTAGTTAACATGGGCACAAGCCAAGGAGTAAGTAACTTCTCCACACTAGCCATTGTGACTTCAGTTTCCACCACACTTCTATGGTTTCCACCCTCTGTTAATCTGCTTTATTTTATTTGAAGTCATCTTGTTTAGATGAGAGGCATTGAGGTGATCTGCACAGTCAGAAACAGTTAAAGTCTTCCTCTCTTACTCATCTTCATTATTATGACATCTTCTACAAATAAACGAGTGTTAGAATATACATCCTTTAGACATTTCGTTTAGTGTCAACATTTTTGCCGAAGAGTTTTAGCAGATAACATACTTGGAACTGAATCTCTTGTTTCTGCAATAATATGCCTGGGAAGTACTGTCACAAAGCAGACATTCAATACTTTTATTCTGTGTGAACAGAAAATGACACCTACTGATTAAGACAAGCAGGGTGACAAAGTGCGTCATGGCACGCCTCCCAATCACTCAGATATCGGCATAATATGGGCACTGTCCCAAACATTGCCCACAATGTTCCACAGGGAAAGTTGGAAGGTGGCTCACTTCCACCGATCCATCCATACACTGCAGAAAGAGAGGTTGAGGCTGTGCTTCCAAAACTTGTTTGTCTCGGCACCGTAGAGTATCAGAATTTTATGCACCGCATCTCAAGGCCAAAAACTTCTCATTGTGAAAGTCAGAAAAAATATAAATAAATTAAATTAATTTTGTTGTATGTCATTCTTAGGCTAAATTATGTGGTGAGTCCAGGAATTGCTTTGGTTTGTCCAAATATGTTACTAATGGAAGCTACAGTACAAACAATGGTTTTGTCTGTTACATTGATCTGTTAATTGACCAGACCAGGAAACCCCTGGGTGCCACAGAGCCCAGTTTTGAAAACACTAAGCTGGGGGGAAACACAGCAGCTCATGGAGCCAGATGTATCAAGCTTCAAAAAGTGATAAAGTGGAGAGTGATAAACAACCAGCCAATCAGCTCCTAACTGTCATTTTTCAAACTCATCCTGTAACATGGCTGGTTGTTTATCATTCTACATTTTATCATTTTTTGAAGCTTGATACATATTGCCCCTGGAGTGCTATTCGTGCCACCAGCATGATACAGTTACCGGAAGAATGGACAAGTCACTCCGGACCTGGCTGCTCAATTTTTCAGGTGGAGCGGGTGATCTGGGCATCCAATTATGCGATTCTTGTTGAATGGCATAATTGTAGCCATGCTCCTTGCTGTGTAATTTCTGCATTAAATAGTGGGGGCAAGTCCGTGATAATGCAATTGCATGCCCAATCTTGTGCCTCATCTACAGTGCCATGCCCCCCCAACCCAGCCCCTTCTTATGTGTTACACCTTCGTCCAACCCCTGTGTGTGTGCCAACCTGGCTGGTCCGTACCGCAGAGAGCATCCAGTAAGTTGGACGTATATCCCCTTTACACACTAAGGTCCATGCACAATATTGAAAGGTATGGTGATGTTGCGATCAAAATGGGGCATCATTCCATATTTTTTTTGCCCACTACATTCAATGTACATATAAACTCAATGTGCCTAAAAAACTGTATACCATGCATGCTTTGTGCCAAATACCATGCTTTGCTGTTCACTGTCAACTTGCTTTGTCTTTGTGACATCTAATAATAATAATAATAATAATAATAATAATAATAATAATAATAAATAATATAACTTTATTTGTTAAGCATAACAATCATTTTAGTGATTGACAACTTAATGATGGATTTTTCTTTCAAAATCATTATTTACTTTGGTGTCTATTGGTGACTTAATCTTCTATTTCATGGGTAATTCTGCCAGCACAAAGCCGTCCATTACTTCATATGTTTTATAAATAAACAGTGGCAATATTGCAGATAAGTAATGTAAAATATGACAACATTGCATCACATCTAATTATCTTCCTGCAGACCTTCCACAAAGTTCTCAACCTTCAGTTCCTATGTTTCACTCTCTTGTCAAGCTGAGTTCATAAACTGTAACAGCTGGAAGTCCTCAGAGATTACTGGCCTTTAGCATTTTAATAAGCCCTGCTGCTTGAAATTCCTGTTAGGGTACTCTGCAAGACAATAAGCATTCACCATAGAGGGATTGATGACCCTTCATTAGCCCAGGTGGCCAGACCGCAGAAGTCTGGCAGGCACTGTCCCCAACAACAGATTACTGAAGCAGAGAGGGCTTTGTGAACTGCAAGTGGACTGAGGAAAAGGTTCTACCAAAATAGATAGGGAATGGTTTACGTGATATTCCATACATCATATGCCGGGGGAAAAAAAAGCTTTGGTTATGGTTTCCATGGTTACAAAAGGCCATAGAGTACAACATGTTTCTTATATGGTAACGGTTATTATTACGAAATTACTGCTATTAAGAATGCACAGGTCTCTTATCTGCTATACTTTATTTCAAGTGGTTTGTTATTTAGACTAAAGCTTTTCTCTGAGAGCTTCTGAAAATCTACAGAAACAATCCACTTGCCACTTAGGTATTCAATAACAACAAAGATGGAATCTGCCATTTATTTCAAGGCTAATACTGAAGGGTGTAGATAACCTGGATAATGTTAAGATTATCCAGATAGCCTTGGATTACATGAAAAAAATTAAATATAATAATAATATATTATTATTATTATTATTATTATTATTATTATTATTATGACTATCATCATTATTGTTATTTTTATTGATAATAATAATAAATTATTATTATTATTATTATTATTATTATTATTATTATTATTATTGTTGTTATTATTATTTCTGAATGTATTTCTAGCAACATTTGTACATAGAACTATTTGTTTGTCATATAGATTTATTTGTCAGAAAATACTGTCCTTATATATTACATTTTTAATAAGTACCCAAAGGTTTAGACATTCCAGAAACACACGTTCAGTATATTTTTATTTCTGCTGACAGAGTATTGTTTCTTTATCTTAAATTATTGTGCTATCTGGCTGAGAGAAACACAATAGCAGGAATAATAGAAACACAGACATGTCTGCCACTGAGAGATTGCCTATGACACTGAATTGTCAGGTAAAATTTTACATCAACCTCTGCAATTTTTGTGGAACAGCAGTATAGTCTTGAACACTGAGAGCTAACATAGATATCTGGGGTGATATATCAAAGTTCTCCTGTTCTAGTACTGCTGAGGTAAGGAGTGTTGTACCTCACAAGCTGCGACAGAAAAATACAGTGCTCTTAACTGTGAATGCCGCAAGCAGTATATTAAAGCGATCTTACTGCCTCCAGACCTAAGGTTATATCTACACAATATGACTACATTTTTTCAGGCATCTCAGTGAATGTGTATTTTTTTTTTTTTTTTGCAAGTTTTGTTTTTCCAACTGAGTACAGCACCTGAGATTACAGGACAGTGGTTGGAGGGAGCATGTACAGTATAAATGGACAATTGACCTTATTATTCAGACCTGCAGACTAAGATGCGTATATTTGGAGTCTAGGGAGCAGAATAACAGCGGCCCGCCGCCACCGGCAAACGCACGCCCCCACGCGCGTGAGCCGAAACCAAGAGCCCGCACAAAGGAGAAATCATTTGATGGTTCACAGCAGAAAAGGCCAGCACTTTCTTTTCTTCTGCACCACTTTCTCTGAATTGGGGGCAGACGCTGAGGTCATGTTATGTCATCCACCTACCCCGAGCAGCCTGGGTAATGCCTGCATTCCATTGGCTGCCCAGCATTTCTATGGGCGCGCCAACCGTTTTTGTGGGCACGCCCATGACACACCTGTTAGTAAAAATAACGGTACTTATGTATTATCTGGGCTCCCATGTTAAATGCACCCCATTTTTTCATACCCCTACTATCCAACTACGCATGGAGTTGATTTTATATAGTGTGGCGAGCGCAGCGAGCCACCGTGCCCGAAGCGTGCGAGGGGACGCGGTCTCATAAGAAAAACGGGAGCCCAGATATTACATAAGTACCAAAATAACACTATCATGTCAAACCAATCAAATTCTAACTATCATTTCTCTATTGCATCCTAGAAAAAGATAAACATAATCTCATTGGTTGCTGCGGGCAACACCACCACTTGTCTGTTTTAAAAGCAATCTATACCGATGTACTGTATGATTTGTTTACTGTCATTTTAGCACTTGCTAAGTCCCCTATGAAATCCATATGACCACAGTTCTCTTCTTTAGGAAAAGGAGGTGCGTACGGCACCCTGGCCAAGCTGGATGCATCTTCCATATTAGGCATGCTCTGTAAGCTAAGCATAATGCTCCATTAAAATCACTTAGCCTGTATGCAATTATATTCATAGAACAATAATTGATGCGATTCAGATTTAAATGCTACACTTTTCTATGACAGCCTTTCAATTGTAAGATGATGTAATATTAGCACTCAAGTCTAGAAATTTTGAATTTGCAGCAAGTTAATGCAAATGTAATTGTAGACATTGTCACCCCTTAATTTTAGAAAATGATATTATTTGAATACGTTAGGAAAACAATAACATTGTTCTACTCTGACTTTATTTCACAATGAATACGCCTCTTCTGTTACCTTACTAGGCACTGTTTTTCCTTTCAAAATGAATAATTTTGTTCTTATCCTAAACCTTCTCACCTGTTGCCTCTTCCTATTTACTGAATATCACCACGTCACCCTTTCAGTTACATACTATTACTACCCGGGTGAGAGTTTAACATTTAATTGCCAGATTCATAGGAAAATTTAAAGGGGTTGGATTTGGGCCCAGGGAAAACCCAATCTGTTTTGACAAACGGCAGGTCAGCATATGTACCGTGATGCTCCCCTTTGGGCTATACATGTGAAAGTGCAGGCCTCCTAAGCTTGTTTATTATAGGGTCCAAGCACTGTCCATCATTAGGCCCTGTCCTGTCATGGCTGCTGTGATGTTCAAGTCTATGGGAGGGGCCAAAATGGTGTGATCTCATAAAACTGTGTAATATTAGTCTCTGCCATAGACCCGCTTATCACAGTATTATGCTGTGAGAGGCCAGGCTTTGAACGCAGACCTAAGGATCATAGTCAGTATGTAAAAAAAGTCACATGTTGTGTGTGTGTGTGTGTTTGTGTGTGTGAGAGGGGGGGAGGTGTTCTCATTACTCAGAATCCCCCTATGGTGTGTACCAGTGACCATCATCAAATGTAGCCAGACAAGGCTGTCATTGGCTAAACCTGTTGGCTATTATTGGCAAAGGCTTTTTTCCCTCCAGTAAATATACCCAATAATCTGCAAGACTACAATTATTAGTTGATGTAAATAATACAAAAAATATAATAACACAATTATTTGCTAAAATATCAAAGACAATAGTTGTTTCCTCTCTAATGTGAACTGGATATATGTTAGTACGGGCCTGGGGTTTAAATATGAAAATTGCTACAAACATGGGAAAAAATATCTCAGATGCGTTGTATTAGTCTTGTGACACAGACAGGATAAAGGTGATGGACTAATTGTCGCAATGTTCTGTTATTTTTATTCTACAGTATTTGGCTGTATAAGATATTCCAGATCAAAATGTACAAAATCTGAGCTAATATTACACACAAATACCCTTTTTGCTCTTAATTTATAAGCTTGCGAGCAGGGCCCTACTACCTTTTGACTGTCTGTAAATACCCAATTTAATGTATCACTCTCCTGTTGTAAAGAGCAATGGAATATGCTGCGCTATGTAAGAAACTTAATAAATAAATACTGTATATATTTATGCAAACAATTAAAACTGAGAGGTATACTTATGACTCATTGTAACCCTTTAAATGTAACAAGAGGGAATCACAGATTTCCCCTAATTTTTCCTGTTATTGCAACCTGCATTGACCTGCCATCCCTCCCATAGCCCCTTCCTCTGCTGGTCAATTACCAACACTTGCGGCTCTATGGGTAGGGGGTGGGGTTAAAGTGACAAACACTGCGTCATTTTAGTCCCTCTCCCGCTGCGAATTGCGGAATTTAGTGTTGTGGGATGGGGCTTTGTGATGTCAAACCTCGCTTTCGGAAATGCAACAGAGAGTCTCTTCTCATGGCTTAAGTAGGCACAGCTTACCAAGCAACAAAAAGCAATGCTTTCTGCTGCTGACTGTTGTCATGGTGAGATGGCGTTACCCTTTAACTAACATTGGGAGTCCTGCAAAGCCTTTCTGGGAAGCCCCTCATGGTCATTGCTTAACATGCTATCGGAACCCCTTACCTGCAGCATTAGGCTACCAGAGATGGGTGAAATAACATCCTCAGTGTATCAGCAGCTTTTGTCAGGGCTCCAAGAGTAGAACTAGATTGATATATTACAGATAACAAGCTTTCTGTACTTTTTGTGCTTATGCAGTGATACAGAACAAAACCAGTGAGCTACTCATGAGAAATAGACCTTCTGAGAAAACAAAAGTTCCTCAAAAATAAAACATCAAAGCATTTTTGTCTACTGCAACTACTGCATAGACATTAAAGCTGTTGAGATGTGTTATTAATCTAGTTTATGCGCAAATTCTGTGAGCTCTCACCAGGCGTGATGCTGTACAATCATTTGGGTGCACTAGAGAACTCCTCACGTCGCTTTGCTTATTTGCTAGATTATGAGCTCACATAGCAGATATATAGATGACTGAATTGATTTGTCTGAAACAATATTTGATGGGATTTCTAGTGTGTTGGATACATTTGGCATTTAAATACCTTCAGTAGCCTTAAATCGGTGAATTCAAATGTTTATTTTATTTACTCAGTTGTTCGTGGTTATGGTGAGAAAGTATTGGTACGATGAGGTATTGAGAGAAATTTAATATTTCTGCAGCCAACTGTTTTCTGCCACCACTGTTTTCTCCAAATACAGTTAAAGGCTAAAATGATAATGAGTAGGGTGGGGAGATACCAAGTGCTCTCCTCAATGTGGAAATATAGAAAGGCAGAATCAATAATGATCCCAAAAAATGAGAAATGGTTGAATTAACAGTAGTGTTTGAGTGATTAACTATAGTAATGATGCTATGTGACAGAGTAATAAGTATAACCATTTATTGTAGAATCAATCAGTGTAATGCCTGGGCATTTTTGTATCAATATTAAATAGATTAACCACATAAGAGGTGTGTTCACATTGGATGTGACCACAGCCAGAAGGGACAAATACGACCATGTCTTCCTCCAAGAGGCGTAACTTCATCCTAATCGCCTGGAGGCAATTTGGAGTTTGTTACCCCCTCCTTATAAAAAGGAAAACAAATATTGTGTGTGTGTGTACAGGGCTCACAGTGAATTGGCAGGGCCCCACTACAATGTCTGAGAATGGCTGGTGGGTCAGGGTCAGACTCACAGGTAATCAGATCAGCATTCACCAGTGGATTCAATCTCACAGTCCAGCAGTAGTGGCAGGTGCACAGTCACTTGCTGCAGCATAAATTGACGGCGGCTGGTAGTCATCCTGTCCCTTATTGCAGGTGTTGACAGAGATAGAGCAAATTAACTCTGTGATGCTCCATTGGAAGCATAGTGGTCAAATTAGGAACTGTTGACCGCACAAGTGCTACTGTACATGCAGATGCCCTCGATGGCTCAGTTGCCTCTGGGAGTTATGCCTCTGCTCCCCCACCCCCTTGCATTTGAAAAAGATGTCCTCCCCACCTGTAATGTAATGGTCTCTGACCGCCAACATCACTGTTCCCATGAATGCACATGTGCTGCTTACGAAAGTACTATTATTGGTTGAGGGATAATACTACAATGGACACCTAAAATATGGATATAATGTGGAGATATATTGCCATTGGATGGCTCTAATGCAATGAGGTGGGGGAGTATAATACTATACAATTCCTAGTTATGTTTTTTAAAAGGCCATATTTAATAATTATCAGGAACTGGTCCAAATAGTTGTAATTTCTTATCACTGGTTATCTCGGGAATAAGAATGGAATGTTCCATATCTCACATGCAGGGACAAGTGCTCCAATATGACCTGTCTCTGCCATGCGTGAGAAGCAAAGTAGTCACTAATGTGATCCCTTTAAGGCCAGGTGGGGGACCTGGAAGTGCTACTGTGCATTGTAGTCTTCTGACTGTGCACGTGTGAGCTGAGATTACCATGGAGGGATCCCACAGACACATCTAGCAGAGAGTTTTGCAATGTGTAGCCCATGAGCTTCAATAGCATATACCATCTGAAGAATGTTTTATATTATGAATATGACAATTTAACAGCCCCATAGAAACCTATGTTGGGTGCTTTTTGCAGTAGTAAATGGGGGACTGCAGCAGATTTCTCTCCCATTCATACATTCCAGTACATTCGAGTGATTCTTGTGGGTACCCCATACATTTTATTTGATAAATATGCCCCAAAATGGTAAAATTCTGATGATGGCTGTAAATTGTGTTATGGCAAGCCCTTGAAATAACACTACCACCTGATCGCCATACGTACTGTACTTAGTCTACACTTCAGCTAACAGGGGTGAACAGCGATTTTCCAGTGAAACTAATACATTTAAATATACACAAGTATTCATTTAGGTTTTGTATACAGTGAAAAGCTTCTATGATTATAGGCTTCGCTCATTTGTTTTTTCAGTTATAAGGGCTCTTACAAATTGACATATTTCTTTCACTTCTTTCAGTCTGAAACACGGGAGCATGGCAAACTGCCCATGTATATCTAGCCTACAGCAATATGATTTTCCAAGCCACCCAGGCTTCATTCTTCTTTACCCTTTAGTAAATTCTGCTCTCACCTTTAATGTATGTAAAGTGATTAACAGGCAGTGTGCAGACACGCGCGTATCACGGTCGCTGCCTTACCATGTCATGGTTTGTTTAACATAACTTGTAATGAGGTGATATTTTTGAAACAATATATTGGCCTCTGCTGAACAAATCAATTAAAGTCAATTATTCTGTTATCAAGAAGACATCCTCCGAGGGCATTGAAAAATGAATAGTTCTGCCAGCATTCCTAAATATTGTGCTCATGTTCCTACCACTGGACTTCACATCTGCACATCTCAAACATTGCAACTACTGTAGACTGTACATTATACTGCTTGGGAAACGGATGGATTCAATTAAATATCATTTCTAAGATTTATGGGTGGTCAACTTTTTCTGTTTTTTTTCATGTTGATACTATTGATAAATTACTAAACATTTCAAAAAATTAATATTTGTAAAAAAAAATCACAAAGTTGACATGTAAAAAAAGGGATGTGGTGGTGTGGTCGAAAGTGAAAAGGTCATTAGTGTGACCACTATTGGTCGACAACGGGAAGGTTGACACTCCAAAAGAGTTGACATACAGTAGGTTGACAAAATGCAAAAGGTTGACATAGGGTCAACATGAAAAAAAAAGTTTTTTTTAAAGTACTTGTTCACACTTTACTATCCCTCTGGACATGAACGGGAAAAATAATGGTGTGCCGAGTGCATCAAGGCACCGTGCCCAAAGTATTTTGGTGCCTAAATTGACATTTGGGCAGCTTCTATAATACATTTTCTTATTGTTTAACTGCTGCTTCCATTGTTTTTTTCCCCCTGGCATTTCTATTTCATATAGTCTGAAACTTTTTTTTATTTTCTCATTGGGGAAAAGTAAAATTCATGATAAGTATATAAGGAAATATAGGTACAGTAGAAAGAAAAGTGTAAAACATTTATGAATACTGTAATTGTTTTGTACTGGCATAAAGGCACCAGTCATACCAGACATACTATTTTCAGCACAGTACAAGAGAAGTGGTACTGTGCGTGCAGTCAGACTTAAGAGCAGAGAAAACAATTTCCAGGAACAAATCTTTAAAAACTGGAAGAGTACCTTGAAACCAAGGGCAGCTGACAATAATGTATAATGTAGCTGGGAACTTGGAGGCTGTGAGGTGGACTACGTTTGATTTTTCCTCTATTTGTATTCTCTTGGTACAGGGAGAATGGGGACGTTTTGTATAAAACTAATTCAGCTGTGTCCCTTACTACTGAAGCAATCCGACTGAACATGTAGAGAGGGACTATTTTCAGAATGACATTCTTTTAGTTTAATCCACCCATTTTAGCATGGGGATCTCCTGGGGTATGACAAAATTATACTTACTAAAGCCAATTTCATATGACCTATTCAAGGTCAGTGCAATAAGTAATCTTGGCTCTCGGCAAATTCCTTGTTGGTAGATCAATCACCAGTGACCAAGCTGCTTGACCACTAATGACTAGTGTATTCCCAGGTGATTGAAATCAAATTGACTTCAAAAGAGGGAGTTTCCTCGTACTTTAGTACACTGGGAAATTAAAAACAAAATTGCCAACGTTTTTTTTCTTTAATTCTTTCTTCCTCTTTTTTTTTCCCGAAGCTTTGCTAGGATTCCGTAAAAGAAGTGGCATTACAGCAATAACAAAGCACCTGATTTACAAGGAGAAAACACTTTAAAATAATTGGAGTGTAGGTCATATACCTTGATGCTACTTCAGCAAATAGAAGATCTAGAATTAAATTGTTTGATGCTGTGCATATTCAGCATACTCAATATTTTATTTGCAAATTGACTCATATATTCACTTTTCATCTTTTCTATTTAATAATCCTTATGCTATGTTTTGAAGTGAGCATTTAAGAGGACCAAACAGCTCTCTGTTAACACGTCTTCTATTCCCGGCCAGTTTGCAAGGCATCCATGCTGTGATGCGCCTTCAGGAAGGTGCACAGGTAAAAATAGGTTGCTATTGGCCTACTGTATTTATGAAACATTTGTCTTTATTAGCTCTTATTGGAAGCTGGAAAGAGTTTCTTCTTAGATGGCCCGAAGTCTGTGAAAACTGTGACAGCTGACAGTTAATAGGGATTGAATATTAATAATTAAGCTTATCATAAAACATTAGAAATGTTGAACCATCATAGGGGGTATTTAATCCAGGATTCCAACTGTTTCGGGACGGAAAGTCTGTGGATTGGTGAAAACGTTGCTGTTTTGTGGAAAAACTGCAGTGGATTCGACAATCCGTGACCATTTCCAACAACAGAGACTCACCTCCACAGGGAGGCGGGTCTGTAGCAGGCGAGTTCCGGCTGGGATGGCTAGTCCTGGCCAGGATTGAATACTTTAAATTCCAATATTTCCACTGTCGGATGTATTGACAGACATTGTATATCCCCCGTAATGTTGAATATTGAGTGTTATTTTTTATTAATAGGTTGATACTTATTACTATATACAGATGGAGCCGGGCTCCCTCTTGCTGGCGAATCACCAGACTGTCTCCGCTGGCGATCTGCTAGCAGCCCGGCGTCCATCTGACTGAGACGCGCGTGCGTCTCACGCGCACGCGTGTCTCAGTTTCCGGGCGTCAAGGCGACTGGAACCCTGTCCGTCTCCGTTTCAAGGAGACGGACAGGGTTAGGGGAGGCTGTGGGGGGGGGGTGCGGGGAGGCGTTGGGGACCCCGGGTGACTGCCGGCAAGCCACCGGGGACCCGGGGGAATCGCCGTCAGAAGTGGACGCACGCGCATCTCGTGTGCGCACGTCCCCTTTCGCAGAGCATATGGCGGCTGGCGGGGGATGGCGGCTGGCTCCATCTGTATGAATGTTTTATACTCAACGGCATATACTGAGTGGGGTATTTTAAGGTTGTACATAGAACCAGATGATAACAGTGTGTTTTTGACAATAACTTGTTTTATTTGTCCTGTCTGATTGCTTTGTAATCGAAAGTAAATCAGAAGCAGACATTGCAACAACAGGCATGAGAAACATATGGAAAAGTATTAGACAAATAAACAGAGAAGTTATACTTATGGCTCCCTGAGCAGACTAGGGA
Organism: Crinia signifera; assembly: GCF_055691185.1. Taxonomy (NCBI): domain Eukaryota; kingdom Metazoa; phylum Chordata; class Amphibia; order Anura; family Myobatrachidae; genus Crinia; species Crinia signifera. The sequence goes on from NC_139217.1 coordinate 403,791,882, forward strand.
TACAGTCTGGATCTAGAACACAAAAGAAAGCAATTATTAATACTTGAGCTTTACATCCTTTGTCTCAAAGCACGAGTGGGGACACTAAAAAAATCATTGACACACATACAGTACATATGTGTTTGTTTCATTTTAGTAAACAATAGCAATTTACATAATTAATAATGTTATCATGTGCTCTCACAGTGCATCAGCACTAGGCCATACATGCCTACCTTTGACGTTGCCTCTCTGGGAGAAGCCCGGAGTTGATAACCAAATCTGCTCGTTTGGGGGGCGGGGACAAGACTGACTATCAAAGCTCTGCCCCCAATCCACCTAAACTCCGCTATTCATTGGTCCCTGAAGAAGGGTTGGGGCTAAAATGATGTAAAATGTCTAGTTTGCCATCATTTTAGTCCCACCCCCTGTGGACCCACAAATTCCAGCATTTCTCTGGGGTATGTGGGGCTTTGGGGGGCATGTGGGAGACATTCCCACCTTCCTGTGAGGCTGGGAGGGGGACCCGATTTTCATGAGCCTCCGAGCTATTCCGGGATGGTAGGCAAGTATGCACTAGACTAATACACTGTGGGCACTGGCAGGGATCGCTGAAGGGGAGGGTAATTGGATTCATACAATTATCAGTTTTGTCTGACATGAGGTTACACCTATTATTGTGACCCTCACAGTGTATCTTTAATTATTGACATCCACCTTATCACTGCTTTTAATGATGAAACAAGCTGTGTAATTAAGGAGTTAAAAACTTTTCAGTATCTTTGAGAAACACCTTTGCTACTGTATTGACATAAATGAAATAATGTGTACTCAGGAACATCGATTGTGGCCTTTTGGAACAGTATAAATGACCGACTAAATAATAAAAGAAAAGAATATTTAAATATGAATGTGAAAATGAACCAGAACTGTTTGAGATAAAGGGCATTACGAGCTGGCCGACCTTTTGACAAAGAGACAAAAATAGAGCGACAGAATGAAAGTTTTCTTTATAAATGGACCGCATTATTAATTGAACAGAAGTACTTATTAGAAACTATTTAGGTTTCAAGTAAGTTCCACGGTATGATAACGTACTTAAACACGTTTCCAGATTATTAGGTGATTACATTAAATTATTACAAAATAATGACTTTTATATAACCTACTGATTCAGTATGTTATGCTATTATTCAGCAGGAATTTTCTGCTGTAGGTGCAGAGCAGAAGGTTTCTGGAATACGCCGGTGACCCTTCAGCCTAACTTGTCCTGCTCTCACTTTTTATGTGAGTTAATGAACCAGAGCTTGTAAAAGAGAACTCAGATGGATAAAAGTCAGCCATTATTCTTATGTCTCATACAATATGATGAGCTGAGGCTCAAAACATTGATCTCCTAAATGACCAGCATTCTACCACCGGTTAATAGGCTTATTAGTCAATCTAATCATTAGATTGATTTTGGAGTGCAATATTAAGTCTTCAATGGATGGTTGATATGTAATAACAATAGGAATATGCAAAAAATAAGGCCATATGATGCTACATCCCTTCCAATAAATTAAAAGTAGGGTGTAATAATGACAGGAGCGCATAATGTAAATATAATTAATTGGTTCTCCACAAGTGGAAATGCCTTTATGGGCCGGATGTTACTATTGTAAGTCCAAGTTCAGTGGCCATGTGGGATGCCGTCCAAGCGCAGACTGTTTTTAAAAGGGCAATCATATAGAAGGCATGGTTTTGCTTTGTAAATGATTGCCCATTTAAAAAATATCTGAGTTTGGCCAACATCATGCATGCCCGTTGAACTCGCACGTCATTACATCTGGCCTAATGTTTCCAGTTTTACCTTAGCAGCACCACACAGCAGAATCTATCAGCTCTTGTATAGATTGTAAACTCAACAAAATGTCAGTTTACAAAAATCAGGTTTTCTTCTGAGGTAAAACTGAAAACCGAGATCCCAAGCTACAGATGTAGACATGTTCATTGTGACTTCAACATGGTTTGGGTGAGACATGTATCCCACTATGCGTGCACACACTGGTATGCACATGCGCCATTGATTTTCCATTACTCGCAGGTTGCCACAGCCTGACATGCCTAGTCATGCCTGTGACTAGGCGTGCCATACATGCACATGCAGCTGCATTGATTCCACGATGAGCATGGCAACATAGCGCACACAGGGCTTTACAGAGATTATTTGACCATTCACCTCAGTCCCTGCCCCAGTGGAGCTTACAATCTATAGTCCCTACCACATGTACATGCACACACAGACATTCTAGGGTAAAAAATTTTGGGAGCCAATTAACCTACCAGTATATTTTTGGATTGTGGGTGGAAACCGGAGTACCCGGAGGAAACCCACGCAAGTACGGGGAGAATATACAAACTCCCCACAGTTAGGGCCATGGTGGGTATTGAACGCATGACCTCAGTGCTGTGAGGCAGTAATGCTAACCATTACACCATCCGTACTGCCCCAATGGCTACAGGAACTGAGGTTAAGGAACCGATGTGTAGAAACCATTGTCACTGTATAAAGGATTGCAGTCACAGGCTAAGGAAAGCCAATCCTGCATCTCTGGAGTGACTCCCCGTTACTTCCCACAAATGATCACCAGATGTTAGATTGCGATTAATTCCTCACTGCGACCATTGTCGCCAACGAGTCACCACGCATATGCAATGTGACTCTTGCCCATTCAGAGATCACCAGTAATCGTTCAAGTGGGCAAAAATCGGTTTTGTCTTTATCGCTGAATCAGACTCTTACTTCCTTATACAAATCTATTTCATTAAATCTATTTAATAGCAAATAGTGCAAAAAGTAATAATATGCAATAGCATAAAGCAACCAGGCGTTATCTTTTAACCTTCACAGTATGCGATGGTACTACATTTGCATTTTATTTACACTTTTATTAAATACTTTATGGTGAACATATCTTTCCTATTCACTGTATGCTTTTACATGACCATTGTTTTCTGTGACCGTGAAAGATAGATGCCCCAGGAAACAAAGAAATGTCCTGCGTCTATACAGGTTAAAGTTAATTAAAATAGACCAAATCCATAGATCCATAGGTGAACTGAAAGTAGCTGGCACACACATTGAAACTTGTCACCCTATGCAGTCTCTTTCGTTTGAAGCTTGACAAGAGATGTGTTTGTATAATTTAATTGTAGCAAAATCACTGTTATGCAGCCATGCAGACAGCTACCAACATATAGTTTAATTAGACTTTTTCCACCATTTTACAATTGTGTCTGTTTCAGTGTATGTCTTTGACAAGACAAAACAATAATGATCAAGTTTATTTTCAACATTCCAGTCACAGGTCATGTAGACTAAGGATTTTCCCCATAGGCCTCATTTAAAGCTGAGAAATAATAATCATGAAAATGCAAAGAAACAAGAAAAGAACTGGCTCTAGAATTTGTGTAAAAAAAACATAATTGAGATGAAAACTCTCTGCTTGGTTTGCCGATTTAGTTTACCCTTTTGATTGAAATTAATATTTGTGCCTGATTTGTTCCATTTCATAACCTTTCCATTTAGAAAAACAGACATTTGTTAAATGTAGCTGATCCTTATCGCTAGATTTCCCCTGAACATTTTAATTTGCCTGTCAGACTTTACCAAAGGTAGTTTACAATAGGAAAAAGTCCCCTCGTTTCTCATAGGCGAGCTGGTTCACTAAACGTCAAGTAAGTTCACGTGTGGCCGGTCCCTGGTCCTGTACATAGGCCTGTATCTCATCCATTAATCAATGCAGGTTTTTCGTGTTTAGACCACTTGTGTAGAGGAATTTCTTCTGCAGTTCATCAGTGATCTAGACAGCTCACTACATGTGAAGTCCTAAAATACATTTCTGTATCACTTAATCGGCGCAGAACTCTACAAATATGAGTGCACCAAATGTATTTTTTAAATTGAATCCATTCTTCTAACAGATACTGTACTTATACACATGTAGAGAAAATGCACAAAGGACCTTAGTGTTTGCTTATGTCTCTTAAGGATTCAAGCCTAACACTTTACAATATTTCAGTGGTCCAGCTGCATTTTCTCTTTGATGATAGATTTTACTTGCAAATTGTCTCTGCATATTTTTGTGTCCATAATTAATTTTGAAAAATGAATTATTTAAAAACTAGATGGAAAAATGGTACAAAGAAAAACATAAAATCTGATATATTATTGTCTTGTGTTACTTTTTATTTTTACTTACTTTTTAATGTCCTGGTATTAAAATGGTACTGCCTTTTTTTTTTACTTGTTCCAATATTGCTTTGGCTTAGATCAAGGTGACTTTATGGATGCCCCCTTGCCAAGTGATGTCTCTAACTAAGTGGCTGAACTGGCATTAAAAACTAACACACTAACCTGCTCAGATGGTTCTGAAGCATCACTTATAATGTTTTTGTTTTTTTATCCTGTCTATCTTAACTTTTGCTTCTTTAAATTTGAAATGGAAAATTCATGTTTTCCACTTTCTTCCTACTGCAGTCAACAACATCGTCAGAACGAATGATATAGCGCATACACACTGAACAATATTGTTAACAATATCGTCCAGTGCCATCACCAGGCCTCCACTTGAACATGTAGTCGTTGATGATATAGTCATCATTGACCTGCATGTACAGACGACAGTAGATAATGTAGAATGTAAGTTTCAATGGACTGAGACTGTTGTGAATATATAGTAACAGGAACCGAGTCATTTAATCATGCAATGACATTTTTCTTATACGTTGATAAGCTGATGTCATTAAATAATTTATTATCAGGGCATGGCAGTGGTATTCTGGTGGGAAATGAGTGCCATGATAGTGTGAAATACCCCAAGTCAGTATGACATCATTTCCTTTCCTATTGCTACAAGTCTCTTGTGATGGTGGTTGTGCTGAATTATTAGCTTGTGAAGGGCAAGATAAAGCATTTCCATGTATTGAATTTGTTCACGCTTTGTGGTTTGGGTCAAATGAAATATTAAAGGCTGTTTGCGATCTCACTGTACAGGCAAGCTGGCAAACTTTCTCATGCACAATACAGATATGAAAGGAGGCTACGCAGACATAATTTTGTAAATGCAGGTGATTTGGTCACAATGCTTTAACGTTATTTTTGTATCCATGGGAAGCTGAATAAAGATATTAGCACAGCTTTCTGATTGTAGTTCGGACCACCTGCCCCGAGTGGAGCTTGCATGATGCTTAATGCTGAAAAGAAATCAGCTGGCTGTTCCGTCTACTCTGGTCTATGAAAATCAGATACAGTGCAAGTTATAGGAAATTATTATTATTTTTTTAGCATTATTTTCAGGTAATCCCTTTGATATTGTATTAATACAAAAGCCTTACTGTCCCATAGAGTTTTTATAATTCCTTGTTAATTAAAGTTATTTGTTAAATAGGGACTTACTGCCAGGGTCTTTAATCTTCACTGTCTGTGATCCGGTAGTTACCAGCACTCGCGTACCTATCTGATTGTGTATAGCAAGCCCATCTATTGATAAAAAGAGAAAACTTTTTTATCAGCAATAAACTTTTATTGGCTACCAAGCCTATTATTGAAGGGTTTTAATGCTGGATAATCGTGGAAGTCTATAAAATCCCCCCTTTTTATCAAACAAAGAGGTGGACACAATGAGGACAGCTTTACGGGGATTTCTTGGTTATCCAGATAAAAATCTTACACAGGCATTAACATTGATTTAAAGTTGGACAAACTGTACGTTTTACAACCCTGTAACAACTGTGCTGTAAGCGATACGAGTTATAATGTAGAAGGTGCTGACAAGGACCCATTAATATGCTAATCTGGTCCAAAATTTCCAATTAGATCACTGACTGTGTGTGTATCATTGTGGGCTTTGCAACACAAGCAAATGAATAAATTAAGACATTTCCTATATAATTGTATAATTTTTTTCCAGACATTGTCTATATAATTTTACATTTTTATGTTAACATTTTAACTGCTTATTTATGCAGGTCTATAAGCTGCAATATCTTCATGAGCATTGACTTACCCCCTGTATAGAGATGTAATCTGACAGCCGGTTTTGATTGGCAAGGATCTAGATCTTCTATCTCTCCTTAATCTCCTATTGTTTAATTTTCTCTTACTTATTTCATATGGAGGATTATTCACTGCATGCAAGGTGCTCTAGAACCTAAACTGTGTAGATATTACACTCTCAGATTTCCTATAATGTCATGTCAGTTACATCTGTGTTCTAAGTTATAAACCTTATGCCTGCTGTGAGCAATTGCATTAATGCATCAGTGCATAAATATATAGATATACATATTTTAAATTGCTGCAGTTCAGTGGTGTTCTTTATTTATATACGACATGGAAATATAATATCAAGCTATACTATGTTAGTAAGATCTTCCATTTATGAACATACTATATATAGACTATGTGTACATGAGTACAGACTATACTATCCTGGATCATAACCAATGGAACGATATGTCAGTAGGCCTGTATATACTATATATACTAAACAATATATTGCATGACCACACAATATAGCATTCAGTGACACATGCAGGACCATGCTGTTGTTCAAGATACCGTATCTTCTGCAAGGAGATGAGAAGATACGGTGATATGGAAGATACAGTGAATGATGCATGGGATCACCCAATAGTGCGCATACACTAAACAATGTGGACGATTTGGCTCAAAATGACAAATCGGATAATATATCATCTAGTAGTGTTCATTCTAGCACCCGCTATCTTTGAAAATTCATGCAGTTCCTATTCCCTGCCTGGGGTGTCGCTGTCTGCTGTGGTGTTTCTAGCACAGGTCTGGTTTGCATATCAGTGCTGATATACAGACCACACTGTGCTAGAAGCACTACAGCAGACAGTGACACCCCAGGAAGGGAAGAGGAACTGCATGGGTTTTCAAAGATAGCGGGTGCTAGAATGAACACTAATCTAGTATGTACCCAACTTTAGAGTCCATACTTGAAATGCAATGGCCTTGGAAGAAAAATAAAATAAAGCACAAAAGTCATTTAAATAATAATTACGTGGCTCAGATTTATTACAGTTTTGCTTTAAGACTAAAATAGTAACATAAAAAAAATGCAGTGCAAGGTCTACTGTTTTCTTACAGATAGTCCCATATATTTAGGGGTTATTTTCTGGTTTCTGTATCTAATGTTGCAGGACAAAGTGTCTTTGATGAACAGGCAATTCAGAACGGGGTGTAATTGTTATGACTATATGAGTGGAAACCCTTGTACATCATTAAGCAATTTTGTACAAATGTCCAAATTCTACAGAGTAACTGGGGAGCCAATTCTCTGCTTATTTGTTTTTGCATAAAAGTTTCATTGATTCTTCTTTTAAATAATGTATTATTTTAAACTGTTACTAATCAGCCATACCTTGTTATTGGAATTTAGGAACTCATTCTGCTAGCAAATATACATTTTAAGGAATATTGTTAAACAGCTAATCCCTATTTAGAGACGGTATGTTACCACTGAGAAGTTGGACCATTCCAAGAAAAACAGGCTGTCAAGAAGTAGTAGCTTTGAACTATATATGATAATGTGCATGGCACATTTAAGGGGGAAAAAAATGGTTTTAAGAATGGTTGATTTACAAAGGTGAAGAAATGTCAGACTCACATCTAACTTTCCATGTTGTACTTCAGTTACGAAACCTTGGCCTAAAGAAAATAATGAACTCATTTTAGAAAATAACTGTAATAAATTTTTTGAGATTTTGGCTACATCAATCTACTTAATCATATGGATGCGATTAAATGCGATTCTTGTGTCAAATATATTTTCCCTTCCTAAAATTGACATGACTACATCCAAAATATTTGTATGACCCATATTTATTTATTTATTTACAGTTTCTTATATAGCGCAGCAGATTCCGTTGCGCTTTACAATAGTAGACAGTGATAAAACAAACTGGGTAACAACAGACAGACTTGGAGGTAGGAGGGCCCTGCTGCAATCTTACAATCTATAGATCATTGTTTACCATACAAATTTTGCATGCCTGTACTTATCTACAGAGCCATAACTAAGGGTGTGCGGGTGGTGAATGGCACTACCTCTGCCTCATGGCAACTACATATGCCTTGCAGGGTGTCTGAAATGGCAACCTGCAAACAGTAGCATTATTACAGAGCCACCAACAGCGTCTAAGGGAAACTCTGGGCAGGCACCCTGTGGGCTGTGGAGTGTCCTTAGGATGCTGCAGGCAGTGCTCTACTTACCAAAGCTGGAAGCCCCACCCTTTAGGCATGATGTTATGACATTACGAGTTCAAGGAGCACGACTGGCATGGCGCATTGCCACCTTGTTACGGTACTGCATATTTATGTACCATCTATCGCTTTATCTTTATTTGTTTAGCCATGCATAACCACTGGTGTGTTACTATAAGAGACGACTAAAAGGGACATTGCCAGGAAACAATATGGAGAGAGAGAAGCAGGAAGTAGGCATGAGCCAAGTTACTGTAGCCGTTAGTGAGGACTAAAGCAGCATCTACACATTGCCTTTTAAAGGGACCTATTTGGCAGGAAGGAGACTGCACATGGAAGTCCATGGCCTTTTAGTAGGATGCAGTAGAACAGGAGCTGTTTAGAAGGATCATGTTTAACTGCGTCCTGTCAAAAGGCAATGTATGGATGCAGCCTAAGTGCAAAGAGTTGTGCAGTGACAGTTGTAGGAAGTGAACGACTACCTGGACAGGTTAGAGAGATGGGGGAGTGAGTGCAACAGCAGGGCAATCAGCAGTGACGGACCAGGGGAAGTGGCATAACCTGAAAGAGAGGTCTGAAGGACTTATTACAAGACAGACATCTAAAGTTAGAGACTGCTAAATTACAGTGAAGATACAAAGAGTACTGATGACACATATTATATACTGCTGTGAGAGACTATAGTCACTGAGGTACCTATTGTGAAATGTAAGACTGCATAGAGACTCAGGGAGCAATGAGACATCATTCTACAGTTAAAAAAAACCATTTTTGATTCTCCCTTTGGTTTTCTACAGTATTATATTTGTGGGCCTTAATGAATGCACCTGGAAGACACACTGGACATTTCAAAATGTCTGTCAGAGTGATATTTTAAGATTGGTCACACAAATATACTAAACAATTATCAGTGTTATCTATCTATCTATCTATCTATCTATCTATCTATCTATCTATCTATCTATCTATCAGTTCTGATTGCTTATTGAAAATGTTAAATGATAAATAACACTATTTCAAGCATGTCATGTTGAAGCTGACTATATGACTTCCTGTCAATCACATTTGGGGATTAACCTACAGCAGCTGCTTGGTTGCTATTAGAAAGAATATACGGTCATCTTGTGCTTCATTTTGATTAGATAACATCAACAGTCATCTGGAATGCAGTGACATTAGCCTTATTACGGGAGTAGATGGGATATCTGGGTTCTGCTACCATAGCATATGGCATGCTCAGACTAATGGTTTTACACAGCATTCTAAACACATAATGTCAGCACAATTCATTGTATACTTCCTCAAAACATAAAGAGCAATATGGCCGCAGGTCAAATGCTGTGTTCCTGAAATGGGACAGATCTTATTTATTTAGTCTCTGTGGTATGTTTTTCTAGTCAGCAAATTAGAAAGAAGGGGGAAAAAACACCAAATTGAGAATTTTTGTGGAACTTACAAAAAATAACAAAATGATTGGACTGGCAAGATGAAAGAAAAAGCTGCAGAAAAGAAAAAATGTTGAATAGTAGAAGCTAGAAATGTGTAAATGTTTTTGCGGTGAGATATATAAAAGGTTTGAAACCCCTACATTTATACCACTGCATTATCTGCTATTTAGATCCTTTTTCGCGTTTAACCCTTAATTACAATATATTTTGTCAGTATATGTAGTTTTGGAATAAAAAATATAAATTTACAGTATATTGGCATAAACCTTTCACTCAACCTAATACAAAGCTGTAACGGTACTTGTTTCCTCGCACGGCGCCCATCGCATCGCAGACCATAAGGCATACGATGGTATGCAATGCGATGCGATGTTACGCGATGGCAGCCGAAGTTATACAATTTTAAATTGTATACCATCGCATTGTATGCCAATGTTAAATGTGCCCCCTATAATATAATTAACCATAATGGGTGCTTAGTATGTTAAAAGCACCCCCAACGGCACCCCCACTATCAACGCCAACCCGAAGTGTGGCGAGCGGCGGCGGTACGCGTCCTCCGACCGTTTCATACCCCCACTATCCACGTCGGCGTGGAGTTGATTTTATATAGTGTGTCGAGCGTAGAGAGCCACCGAGCCCGAAGCGTGGGGAGTGGACGCGGAATACATGTCAATGCCGCGCTTCGGGCTCGGGTGGCGTGGGGGTGCATTTAACATTGTAAGCCCCCATTAGGGAGCTTATACAATTAAAAATCGTATAGGGGCTTAGACAATTTTAAATCGCATCGCATCGGGTGTATGGCATGCAATGACATGCGATTCTATGTCGTACGACTTAATATCATGGGCGCCGTGCTAGGAAACGAGTACAGCTGTAACAATAAGAAAATACATTACTATCAAATCAAACGTGATAATAGCACAAATTGTGTTTTATTAATTCATATGGTTTATTACCATAGTACAACAAATGGCATATATATATATATATATATATATATATATATATATATATACAATAACATTAACTGCTTTGGACCACTGTTTTGTTATTATATTTGTCTTTCACTTGCCATTGTAGAGAGACTATAAAGCATTAATAAATCTGAACCTACCCTAACAGTACTTTACATTCTGCCAGCCTCATATCACTGGTAAAAGGAACATGGCACGCAGGTGTTTAAATTATTTACACTCATAATCGGCCTTTATGTTACATTGCCGAGCTAGGCCTCTGTTATTCTAGTGCATAATTGATGGTGCTCAGAAGTGGAAAAGTTAGAAAAGCAGAATTAATGTGATGCGAATGTTCAGTGAGGCAGCTCCAGCTGGCAGAGCCGCATCGGATTGAGCGGTCCGAGAAAGTGGAGGATCGCGTGTGCACGCCCACTGAGGAGAAGACATCAGAAGTAACATGTCTTGACTTGGCATGCTGTCAGGGGTTTGTAGTAAGAGGAGAGAAAGTGGTGATAGAGTCAGCATTAAAGATTTCCTAAACAAACCAAAAAAATTAATAATAATGAAAATATAAAACTCTTCATTTTACTAAGCCAATGATAAATCGCTGTTTTCTCATTGGTATCCGTAATATTAAGTCACAAAGTCTTATTTGCTTATTATAAGCATGCAGATATAGCAGTGAGTGTTGTTCTAACACTGCAGTAATACAAAATGAATAACACAATACATGTAGACAAAATAATAATACAGTTACATTAGAAGCAGTAACTTTATTGTACTGGTACTGTGCTAGCAAAGGCAGACATAAAGGATGGGCTAGTCTTGTGCTGACTTGCAGGCTGTAATAAAATAAAGTAATGAGATGTATTAAGTATTAGGTGTGTGTTTTCCTCATAAAAACACATAAAATAGTACAAAGGGTTACAATAAAAGACTTTTGTCATTGCACACTTATTAAAGGGAACATATAAGAATAATTCATTATATTATACAAGATATCATGGTTAAACACAATCTAATGAATCTAGACAATGTGGACATGGGAGTGTATTCTCGTCTCCCTTTCTATTTGTTTTACTTTGTTCTAACTGGAATCACAGACTCCTACATTGGCTTCATAAGTTATTTCTCACACGTCTGTGTGTGAAAAAGAATAGGAAGGAAGGAAATTGTAGGAAACCGAGAGGCCGGGAATGTACATGCTCACATTTCTACTGGACATCTTATTATTGCAGGAGACTAGAGTTAGGAAACGTACATCTGAAATATATGCATATGCCCCTATTAAACATACCTAGACCATAAACACTAAAGATATTGGAATACGATAAGGCATTGTTTAACAGTTTTATCCCCCCCCCCTACAGTATACAGTATGTTCTGAGCACAATTTAGTGTAATGTAAAGGTATCTTGCCATAGATAATACACATATAGGTGTATTCTATCCTGGGCGAAAACTTTGCCAAGCAAAATAATCTTCAATTTTCACTTTTTTGTGCAAATTTGACTCACTCTAGTCAACCCTGGTGCAGATTTTTCTCCTGGGTTAAAAATCTAGCATTGGAGAAAAAAAACGAGTAAATCTGCAAAATTTCCACAAATTCACGTGATTTGGTGAATTTGCAGCTGTTTTCACCAACCCCGATTTGCCCCTAAAAAGGTGAAATGGCATGGGTGAAAATGTACTAAAAATGTGTAAAAATGCACTTGATTGAATACTGATAGGTGAATCGGTACTTGTTTAGTTTCATGGCAGCAGTTACGTAGTTTACGTAGTGCTGTATTGGGAATGCCAATACAGCACTATGCTGCCTATGTAAACTACGAAAGTGCTTCTGGAGCCCTGAGACTGCACAATGGTTAATATCCCCACTATACACGTCATACCCCCAGTATCCATGTCGGCGTGGAGTTGATTTTATAAAGTGTGGCGAGCGCAGCGAGCCACCGAATCTGAAGCGTGGCGAGCGCAGCAAGTGCGCTCGCCACACTTTATAATGTCAACTCCATGCCAATGTGGATACTGGGGATATGACGTGGATAGTGGAGGAAATGTGTGTGTTACCCTCCTCCGGCCTGGCCACGGCAGTCACTCCCCGGCGCCAGTGTTCAGTCCCCTCCTCTGGCACTGGCAGCGGACAATGTACACAATTAGCGTAGTGCCGCTGGGGGAGCAGGGAAACCATGTGATGCTTCCCCAGAGGCAATACGCTGAATTGCTGGTGCTGGGGAGTGACTGCCGGAGGAGGGGGACTGAAAGCTGGTGCCGGGGAGTGGCCGTCGCCCATGGGGATCGCCGACCGGAGGACGTTAAGTATAAAACAAAGCACCCACCACCCTGCTTCCTCTGCCACCCACCACCTTGCTCCCAGTGTAGTTTCACAGCGGCGGCTACGCTGACAACTTAGCTTAGGCTACGTTGAAAATGTAATGTAGAGCTGCCGCCATGAAACTATACAAGAACCGGTGAATCTTTGCTCTTTTTTTCACTTGGTGAAAAACTCGGCCAAGATTGAATAGCTATCTGATGCTAGAGTAAAGGCACCCTTATATTATGCTGAGGTATCGCATGCAGCCTCACAGGCGTTACCCTCTGGGTGACACGACAACCCCTGCCATGAAGCATAATGTATATTGCCTGCTATCCCATTCACGATGCATCCTTGTTGAAGCAGTCTGCGGACCCGACACTTTGACACTTTTCACGTGATTTATTGGTTTGCCAAAATAGTGTAGAAAATGTACAAATTGTACTAGTGTATGGCCACCTTAACTTAAACTACTCTTTCCATACCTATGTAAGCTGCTCTGTTTACATAGAGGTTACTGTACTGCATGTGTACTGCCAGCCTGACAAATGCATTGTTCAGATGTGTGCAATACTCTTTTCCTATGTAACCTTACTAAACAGTTTACTGACTGTAGCAGTTGCTTGAAACAAACTTAAATTAAGGTAAAATATATGAAAATGAAAAATAATAGAGACTCAAATACAATATTAATATGAGAGTAAAACAAGGATAGCGGCCATGGTCTTCATCTAACACTGTGGTTGTTTTCTAAATCTATAGGGGTGGAAATTAAAAAAGAATAGTTGTTTACATTAATTTATAGGAATTTAAAAGATACTGCTGCTCTGTAAAATCACAAGCAACAAATGGAAAATATCATGAATACACATACAGTAATCCATTATATAGATGTAGATGGGACTTAATTTAAGTTTAAAAGCAAAGCAAAACCAACAGGAACTGGGTAAAACCATGTTGCACTGCAGGAGGGGGTAGGTGTAATGTGCAGAGAGATTTAGGTGTAGGGTGTTCAAGCTGAAATCTAAACAAGCTGAACTGTATTTGTGGGCTACGTGCAAAAGCAGCTCGAATTTTATGTCCCAGAACAGAAAACATGTAAACCGCCTAAATCTAAATCTCTCTGCACATGTGATATCAGACCCACCTTCAGTGTACTATGGTTTTTCCCAGTTGTTTCTTGTTTTGCTTTACTAACAAATATGAATACAGCCAATAGTGTTCAGATGAGCTTACGATCTAGGGGAGACAAAATGTAAAAAAAAGCAATTTTTATTTATTGCTGTAGTTCTCTTTTTATTATGCATCACCTGCCACATAGATGACATAATAAGCCAACATGCTTTGTTGTGTCCTGAATTTATGTTCGTTACCATTAGGCATTTGCAGAATAATGTGAAACAATTGATAGCAAAGGACTGCATGGTCTGCAAAATTTTAATAGCAATTTGACTTGCTAAATAGAGTAAAATAATCCTTTCTTTATTTAACACAAGAAATACAACTTTTGGCCTGCTGTGTCCCATCCTTCTTGATATTTGATACTTGTAATGCATCTATCACAAATCGTTATAATTAAAATACTAAATAATAAAAATGGAAATTAGTTTGTTTTAGAAAGTATTGAATCTCATTCTAAATAATTGAAACTGGTTAAATAACATTATTTCTTCTTTACAACCATGCCTTCCATGCTAAGTAATGTGCTTACTGTTTGTATTTATTTGTACTTGTCTACTTGTTGTATAACTGCAATCTCCATATCTATCAAAGCTGAAGAAGGGCTAATTCCTATATTTGCATGCTAAATGCTTCCCTGGTGGCATTGCTTCAGGTGATAAAGTAGCTAATAACGTGTATTATTATTCCTCTGTAAAGGGTATAAATATCTGCTTCATTTTTAATCTGCACTAGGAGATTCAAGTTTTCAAGGAAGTCCCAGCTCAATTTTGGATATTAATCTTGTAAACAAGAAAAAAAAACAGCCTAGTCGCACAACAAAGAGCAGGAAATGAAAACAGCAAAACAATTGAAATTGCACATAGCTCATTAAGACCAAATAAAACGTAAAAAGAAAAGAAGCCTTGAAACTTTAAATTAACCAAAACATACACATATAGATTTTATGGTAACTATGCTACAGGTTGAGTATCCCTTATCCAAATATCCCTTATCCAAATTATTCCAGAAACCAAATGTACTTTTTTTTGTTGTTGCTTTAACCTACTGTTACATCTGTAACTGGTACTACTGCAGACATGATACGTAACTGGCACTAAATAGGTACAATAAAACGATTGCTTGACATTCAAACTCAGTGTCTGAGATTGTACACAAACTTTGTTTCATGTTTGTTTTAAAACCTTGTTTTTACACACAAATAAAATATATTTGTGTGTATTTATAATTTTTATCGTTTATTTAGTATTTAATGTGTTTCTTGTGTTTATACAACATACATGCAAGATAACTCAAGATACCTCACTCAAATATAACAATATTCTAAAATATGGAATAATCTGTTATCCAAAATGCGTCTGATCCCGAGCATTTTGGATAAGGGATACTCAAACTATATAAAACTAAAATACTGTATACTGCTTTATCTACAGAACATTATGTAACTCAAGTGTCGCAACAGTAAGATAACAACAGAACAAAAAGGTAATAATTAGGCACAAAAGGGACATTCCCTAGCAACATTTCATTATCGCAGGCCTTAAATCTCTTGTGAGATCTTTTATGTTTTTTGTATCGCTTTATACCTCTAGGGAATGTTCCTTAGAGACTAGGCCCAAAGGAGCACTGATTAGGCAACATGTATTATTGCTTTATATTTTTTTTTTTGTCACTGGCAGATTTTGAAAAGATTTGTGACATAATCAGCAGAAAACACTTTCATGGTGGAAACCCAGACTGGAAGGTTTATAGAGTGAGCCTCCTAGGCCTCAACCAGCCATATGTACAGTCACACGCACACATTGAATGCCTATACTTCTCTTTAGGACTTGTTTGGTGGCCTTGTGTAGCAGTTAAAGAGGTGTAACTGCTTTTACTGCATGCACTTTGTGTTTGTAAGATAAAGTTCTACTGCCTCAATCACATTATTGTTCTTTGTGAGGTGATGGGGGAAATTAACATTTTAATCATACTTAAGGGACAAACAATTCTCTGCACGGTTCACCCTTGGCATTAAAATGCAGGGAGATATGGTCTTAGTGATGGTGTTTCATTTACTAAATAAATTGTTGTTTTGCTGTACGCCATTGGTTAGAGATAATCCCTATGGTACGTTGGCATTTATATTTTACAAAAACAGGTAAACAAATGCAGCTGTGTAAACATGATGTTGCATAAGGACTTCATCAAATGCCACTTTTTCATTAAAATACAAATCTGTTTCAGGATGTAACCTTTTTTCTGGCTCCTGTTTGAAATAAGACATTTTATTGCAATCTTTTCTATAGACGATTTGTCAAACTCAGACGCTATGTGTCACAGAAAGCTGTGTTTTATGATTCTGCTGATTGATAGCTAACTAAATTACATTAAAGAATTGATGAAAAAATGAATTACGGCTTAAGTAGCTTAAAGTTGTTTCGGGTACAAGAGTCATTTTAAAGCCTGAAGCTGTGCTATGTGCTGTGTAATATTGTTTGAACTACATAGGTCATTTTATTTTCAGTTATTTATATTACAGACAAAGCAGACAAGGTTATTCCGGATGTAAACAATTATATAGATAGATAGATATAGATCTATATATATATATCTATATATCTATATCTATATAGATATATATCTATATAGATATAGATATATATCTATATATATATATAGATATATAGATATATATCTATATCTATATATATAGATATATAGATATATATATATATATATATAGATAAATATATATATATATATCTATCTATATATATATATATCTATATATATATATATAGATATATATATATAGATATATATCTAAATATATCTATATATATAGATATATATATATAGATAGATATATATCTATATATATCTATATATATATATATATATATATATGTGTACATGAGTGTTACAGTACTGTACATTATTAACATATATCATAAGGGGTATTTTGATGATATGAAAGACAATGGTTTATTATATTCATAATATTTCCTTTAACCTATAATGGTATTAGATCAGGAGAGGGGGGGGTCTATTCTGTACAATTAGGCAAAAACAGCTGTTCTCGTGAATAATGAAGAAAGGTGGCACAGTGTTAATGCTAAATATGTATATGACACACATTGATGATAAGAGTAATGCCATCCTGCCCACATGAAATAGTGACAAGATCCTCAAACCACTGATCCATCACAACGAATTAGATGGTCTTTCTTGAGAGAATGCACTCTAACACACTACTTTTACATCAACAGTTCCGACTCACTCGAGCATCAAATCTTTTCGTGATCATATGGTCAGCCCTCTGCACGCTATCGGTGCGATGAGACCTCTTTGCTGGCACGCAACGAAAAAAGCAACCGTTTCAGTGCTGGTTTCAATCGCAATCCCGACTTGCGCAATAAGCTAATCTTTCATTTACTTAAGTGAAACACATACAGTAGCAGTGTCATCTATATTAGAAACCTTTTTGTTTTTGGTTTGCTTACATCATTTAAAATAGACAGCTGTCGGTCAAAATACAGTTATAAACAAACAACATAAAATTGCTTTACACCAAGTTTTCCAAGTTACAGAAAATAAATAGATCTAAATAGCGTATTTTGTTTTTCAATATAATTTTTAGATCTGATTCTGTTTACTTTCAGTATGAAAACCAACCATAAATTCATCATATGATATAATGGGAGCAGTCTTTTCCTTTTTTTTTTATTTATTTTTTTACAAGGGAAGTGATATCTTACTGTGAGACATACAGGAAAAGATTATAAAGTTTATTGTTTATCTGTCTTGAATTTTGTAGCACTTACCAGTCTTGTTTTATTACTGTTTATTCCCAACTGTAAATTTTAACGGAATATGCTCCACTATATACTGTAGCTAACTTTTAACTAATTATAACAAATAAATAAATAGCGGTTTCCATGACTTTTGTTTATCTTGGTTTTATATATATATATATATATATTTATTAACAATTTCTTATATAGCGCATGCATATTCCACAGCGCTCTACAATTGACCTACCAGTATATATATATATATATATATATATATATATATATATACTATAACAATTTTTTTTTTTATATATATGTATATCTGTATCTATATCTATCTCTATATATGTATTTGTATACATATACGGATGTATATAAATTTTGCTCTATTATTTTTTAATTTACACTTGCATCTGGTGAAAAGTGGGGTTCGTTTTATTACAAAATGTAATTTGATATATACAGTAGGTGCATTAGGTGCAAATTTAGCTCAATTCACAAATTCTCATAGGAAAGTGTCATTAAAGGCAATATAAACAACCTCAGCTTCAATAATATATAAAAAAAGTATTGTTCATTTTAGGGTAATGGGGGGTGGGTGTGTATTAAAGTGACCCAAAGTGGGATTTAATTTTAGGGTAGTTACAATAAAAATGATAACTGATACTTAGAGATAAAATTAACTCCAAATGTGGAAATAAAGAATTAAGTAGCTTTGTCTTTAAAGTACTTTTACAGTAAACCATTCTGATAAATATTATTTTAAGCTTATGTGCAACTGTATTAATTCTGTAACTTTTAGCATGAAATGACATGATAAATGTAACATTTAAATTGTGTTACTTTTGAGTGAATTTGTACCCTTGTTATATCACAGTAGTGTCAGTGACATGGGTAAGGAAAATTATTTTATAACTACTGTATATTTTGGATTTATACATTTTTGATCTATTCTAGAATTTTCCATGTAATTATGTACATATATTTAATATTTATTTATTATAACAAATCAAGTGGCAGGAATATCTGTGCTTACAGTGTACCATTGCTGAATTCCTGTCAACATGGGCAATACATTTTTGGTCACTTTTTACTCCCTAAATGCAATACTGTATGTCTTATCACAGCATATTGTGGCAGTGGCGTAACTATTAAATGTGCCCCCCCCCCAAGTAGAGTTAACCCCCCCGTCTTACCCCTCCGCAATTATGCCACGTCCGCCACCGGTCTTGTCTGCGGTCCCGTCCCGGCTCTCCTGGCTCCTGCTGCTAATGAAAAGTGGCACTCACAAAATGGCTGCCCCATACAGCAGACCATTTTTAAGGATGCTAGAGGACACCGCCGCCTCCTCTAGCATCCTCAAAAACTGACTGCTGTATGGGGGCAGCTATTTTGTGTGTGTCAATTTTCATTAGCAGCAGGACTCGGAGCAAGGAGAGCCGGGACAGGACCGCAGACAGATGTGGCAGTGGCAATAAAACATTAATTCATTAATTTTCTTACAGTGCCATAGGCTCATAAGATGCAGTGATCCTTCTGTGAAAAATGTTGCAATCACATTGTGTATCGGCTACAAGACTAAACCCCAAAAAAGCTGTGGTGTTGGAGCTTGATGCATTGGCCATTTGTATAGTCCCCATAAAGACCTATGAGGATTGCTCTTGTGACCAATACCTGATAAACTGTAGCAGATATATCAGGTACTTGAAATATATATATCACGGATACTTGTATACTGTACTTAAGACTGACTTCAAACATAGTTGTATACAAATGGGTAACAGTTAGGCAATACTGGACTGTATGTAGCTCACAGGCTGTATATTGGTAAACCTGCTTTAAGATATAAAAATCGAATAATCCGTTGATAAGAATTGAGTATAGTCAATCATTTTCCTCCAGATGTTCGTATATTGCTCCCAAGTATACCAATAACCTTACAACTTAAGCTTCAGACATTAACCTCTGTTAACATTTTGCTACCCCTAATAATGTGCCTAGTGTGCTTAATAAATGGTGAGTGCTGAGTTTGAAGAGGTCTTGCCAAATTGATGATGTCATAATCTCAGAATATGCGACCAGAATGCTGATTGGATGGCTCTTTGCATAGTCCTCTATATATCAAAGTTTGTTGAGTCCTACCTATAGTTTCTAATACTAAATGCATTCACTATGAATTTAAAGTGAAGTAAGATTTGTGTCTAAGAAACTTTTGCAGCGACTGCAGAAGAGACAGACTGAATGAGCGCCTGGAACTTTTTTTATGTTATGCTTCCTATACCAAAATAGCTTACACTTTCTGCAAGAACATAAAAGGATTTTTTTTATGCCTCCCTTAATGATTCATAGCACTGACCACACTTTTCACAGCTGCCAAATGCTCCTTTTTATGTTTTTGGAAGTAATAAGGCAATATTACAAACTATAAATTATTGTCTTAGTAGTTGCAAGCTGGCCAGCCCATCCATTCTGTACTTTATGAAAAGTTATGTTTAATGTCACTTAATGAGTACTTAGGACTGGTGCGCTTTCAGATACTTTGATGGGCTCTTAAATTTACAAAAGTCCTTCTACCATAAATCCCCAATAAAGATTAGGAGAAAGATGGAGAAAGCAGTTCTGTACACCGCTTGTGATTTATGAAGGTCTTTAGAAACACAAGTTCTACAGTAGAAAAGTACTATACTTCTGGATAACTTATGCTTGGCGATATATTCGTACCATATTAAACCATGTTACATTTATACATTAAAAACCACAGTTATTGTTTTTATTTCAAATAAAATGCACAATATTTGGAAATGATATATTACAGGAAGCCTGATCGCTCTATTTACACATGTTGCCTCTGATTTAAATGTGTTTTGGAAACGGAATAAAAAAAAAAAAAACAACACATGGTGGCACAGTTATTAGTGTTATTGTCACACTTTGCTATGGAATTGGTTTTGATTTTGATTTTGGTTATGGTTTGGAGTTTGTAGGCCACCTCGGGAAGATTTCCTTCCTGTGCTCCAGTTTCTTCACAAGTTTTCTCTATGCTGCAGGTTAATTGGCTGCTAATAATTTTTATATTAATTTGAATATCTTTGGGACAGGAAATATGGGTTGTAGGATCCACTTGGGCAGCGATGTATTTGCACCACCATGGTAAAACTTATTGGTGGTGAGCCCAGGTGCTAAAATATAACTTGGGGCCCCCTTCTCCACGCCAACCCAAGTTCACAATATGCAAGGTGGCAGTGGGTGACAGTGAAAGACAGAGGGTAACAGGGAGTGGCAGGGGGAGGCACCTGCTGCACCAATGGTAGGTCCACCTCTGTTGCAAGATATTCCAACTGCTCGTATTAAAATTCTGATGTAATATGTCTGTGATAACATAGTTGCCTAAAGTGTCACAGGCTTAACAAAGAATAAAATGGCTCTTTTGCTCATTGCAGTGAAATGATGCTATAGTAGGGTGTTCAGTTGATAGGTCTACAGTGCCTTGGTCGACAATCAATAGGTTGACATCAAAAGGTGGAAACGCAAAAGGTCTACATTGACAAAAGGTCAGCATCAACAAAAGGTCAACTCATGAAAAAGGTTGAAAAATCAAAAGGTCAACAGAATTTTGTAATTTTTTAAAAATTTCTTGGACTTTTCCATAGGTCCACTTGGGAATGGTAAAGTGTGCCAATCACAGCGGTTGTGGAGAGAGGCACCATGCAAAGATAGGCGCTACGCCAAATAAACTTAAAAAAACTCATGTCTACCTTTTTATGTGTCTACATTTTTTCATGTCAACCTTTGGCTATGTCGACATTTTGCCCGTTGAACTTTTGTCAAAGTGAAACTTTTGTATATCCACAATTTGGTGTTGCCTTATTGATTATTGACCTAGACAATATAGACCTTTCCTTCCACATCATTATAGTAGCCATTCTGTAATTCACTAAAAGTAATAATCAGTCAAAAAGACAGATTTGCAACACTTTATCTGTCTGTACATTATTTGGGACTCACTTTGATGATGTTCATTTACTGTTTTTTTCTATCCAGAACAATTTAAAGCAACTTTTATTATTTTAATGGAATATCCATGGCACTGAGATGTATGAATGTTTTTACAGAACACAACTTGCATTTTTCTGATGCATACATGGGGGCATATGTATAGGGTCTGAGTTTCTTGGAGGTGCAGGAGGCCCATTGTTATAAACATTTTTAAAGCGCCTTTCATTTTTGCTTTTAAATGATTGTCGCTTTAAAAAAAACATCTGAGATAGGGGATCTCACACCTCCAGCACCCTATTCCATATGGCCTATGGTAGCTACAGTATGTAGTCATTATTTTGACATTCAAAATATCAACACAGGTGAGTGCATGGTATGTAGTCATTATGTTGACATTCATAATGTTAAAATTAACATAAAGTTGACAAGATCATTATTTTAGCAAACACTAAGTGTTGACAGTACATGTCAATGTTAGGTATAGGAATAGGCTGTGGTTAAGGCTAATGTATGTTTAGAGCTTAAATACAATATAAATATAATGTTTACAACAGGACCAAATTGACATTATGACCAAGTAAACATTTGACATGTCACATGTCAGCAATATTTGATCAGTCCCTGCCCCAGTGGAGCACAGGGGGGATGTTTGTGGGGGTCAATCCCACCGAATGTCAGAGAGATAGATCAGAGAATAAAGGTGGGGTATCGATGGTGAATGCATCACCTTGGGTGTGACAGGGGTGTGCTACCACGGACAAGAAAATGGGCAATTGAAAAAAGAGAGCATTTAGTTTGTCACGGTGCAGTGCACCAAACCGTGACAAACTAAACGCTGTCTTTTTTCCCCTGCCCCAGTGGAGCATTCAATCTATATTCCCTACCACACGTACATGCACACAAAGACATTCTAGGGTTAATTTTGTTGGAAGCCAATTAGCCTATCAGTATATTTTTGGATTGTGGGAGGAAACCGGAGTACCCGGAGTAAACCCATGAAGTATGGGGAGAATATACTAACTACACACAGTTAGGGCCATGGTGGAAATCAAACCCATGACCTCAGCACTGTGTGGCAGTAATGCTAACCTTTACACCATCCGTGATGCCCGGATGTATTATAAACTGACTTCAGCTGACATCAGTGTGAAAGAGTTAGATAATATAGGCCCTTATTCTGGTTGGTGCGGTAATATCCGCGTGCGTTCGTGCCGCCGATGTTTTGTGTCTGCGCATGTGCAGAGGCGTCTCTGCGCATGTGCGAGCGGGACGCACGGCCACATTCCGCATGAAATGTGTACACTACGAACAGGGGGTGGAGAGGGGTGTGAAGGGCTGTTTGGGCTCATTACCATATGTTTACACCCCGCGTTTCATGGGCGTTCCCATGCAAACGCTGGGCGTACGTATGGTAATGCGGCCGTGACGCACGTGTAGGGGGCGGACATATGACATTGCCGGATGTCAGCTGCCCGCCCAGATCCCTGCTTTTGCACGGAGAAATGCCCGTGTGGTCTGAGGTTGCGGGAGCTGCCTGGCCACTCGGTCCTGCATTCGATGGTCTGCGACCATCGAATGATGGGGGAGGTTCCCTGAGATAGAGGAGGTGTATTCATGATAAATACACATGCGGTCCGTTCGGACAGCTTCTTACCGCGTTCGGACGGAGTTGGCGATCCGTATGGAAGGCGGGATTTAGGACGCACAGTGCTGGCCGCATATTCGGATCCGGCCACACCGATCAGAATAAGGGCCTCAGTGAACCTCATAATGTGTATACGCTATTATTCAGAGGTAACCGACTTAAGTTCTGTTTTATTCTCATGGTTAGTTTTAGTATACAGTTGCATGGACTATTTCTGTGGTTGGGCATAAATGGTGTGCTTGAATGATGGTTTGGACTTAAGCTTTCTAAATAAAAAGAGTTACTGTGTAACTGTTGTATTTTAGTTTCACAGAAATATTGTGATTTCTTTTGAAGTCTTTGGTAAAAGATATATAATGGGATAACCTGCACTTTCAGTTCAGAGAATATCTAACCTTTTTGAATTCATTGCTTCATTGAGTTATTATTTCTAATCATACGCCTGATTGACTCCAACTAAATGACTCCTGGCCTGAGAGAGGCAAGAGTGTTATACCAAAGTCTGTAGAGGAGCATTTAGCTAAAAAATAGGCATCATTGCAGCTCTTTTTTAAATTTGATATTGGCGTTTTTTCTATTTTTAGGTTTTATCAATTATCCACATTGTATAGTGAACAATAATTTAGATTCCAGTTTGGTAAGTGTAGTAAAACATGCTAAACTGTGAGTGTAAAACATAAATGTATTGTAAATGTTATCTACAGATGGAGCTTGGCCCATCTTTGCAGGGGCTTCTAACTCTTCTAACGCCAGCCCCGCCATCCTGCCATTCCCGTCAGGGGGCGCGCGCACGAGACTCTCACGTGCCCCCTGGCAACGGAGCCTGTCTCCGTTCCCCGCCGCCTCCACCGCCGTCGCCGCAGGTACCCCTCGCCGCCCCGAGCGCCCCCTAACCCTACCTGTCTCCCTGAAGCGGAGACGGGCAGGGACACACAGCGCACGCCGAGAGACTAGGATGCGCGTGCGTGTGAGACAAACGCGCGTCCCAGTTCAGTGTAGCCCCTGTCCGCCGGCGCTCGCCAGCGGGGAGGGTCTGGCGAGCCTAGTCCAAGGATGGCAGTGGCTACATCTGTACCTACCTTTATAGGTCGTATTACCCCACAAACCCCCTAAATTGGCATTTAGTACTTCCTTTAAGAATGAAAGGCAAGTTACTAGTAGAGTCGAATAATTCCATATATGGCCTTTTGTAGTAACTATTCATTTAGAACTGTTTGTTTTACAGTGTAGATATAGTCTCATATATACAGGTTGTACACCGCTCCTTCAGTCACTACTCACCAGTGCAAGATCTCATTTCATTCTAATCTTGGAGGCAGCTCTGTATTTGTAAGCATTAATAAAAAAAATCAATGCAATGGAATTATGAATATATGAATCTACACTGTTTAAATGTATTTCGCATCATCTTTGCACTGGTTTCCAGAGTTATTTTGGTTACTTATGGTTCAGAGAAAAAATATTTTTTCTTACTTATGGTACCTACTGCAATTTGTGTGCGCTTATACAGTAGACATTGATATAAAACCCTGCTGTCTTATATTATAAACAAATCTGGAGTGTATGACTGATTTATACACACCACATGTTAAACGATACAGACAGTTTGTCTTTAGCAGTTTCTAATGTAGCATCTTCTGCTGTGTTGATATGTAAATTGTGGTTTTGAGTGATGCATAGTAATTGGATATACATCCGTGATTTGAATGCGATTTCACATGAGAAAAAATAGGTGTCCCTTACGGAAATTTTGACAAATTAGTTTAAGATAGCAATTTACAATACTAAAAATAAAATGGTGAAGAATAATAATCTTTTTCCTCTTTTGAATTGAGTAATATGAGGCTATGCACAGATCTGATTACAAAGTTGGCACATTCTGTGAAGAAGCAATTCTCTGTTTTGGATGATGAGTGAAATGAGGAGGATGTAAGAATTCCACATACAATATTTTAAATTGAGCACAGACATAGATAGAGGGCATAGTGGAACTTTGGGATGACTTTTAATGCGTTGCTTTTAATTACTTCAGTTGTAGTTCCTTTCGGTTCGACACATATGATAAAAGCAGTCACATCATTTAGGGCACATTGTTCAATGTATTAAAAATGGCTTAGTCTGTAAATGGAGAACAGCCTTTGCCTTTCCTAATTTATATAATAATTATATATGGTTTAATCAGTAGAGAACCCTCAATATGCACTAAACATCAAATTAGATTAGGAATAACAAATTCATTTTCATTTTAGTTTATCGTAATTTGGTAAAGTGTTGGCTGAAAACATGGGCTCCCCAGACCTAGAAATCTTGACTTTCAATAATAGCAACAGCAAATAAAATGTATACTTTGTATGTTTAGACTTTGGAGTTCCTTTTTCATGTTTATGCAATCATTATTCTGTCATAAAAAGAATCAAAGTAATTGCATAATTTATGTTTTTACAGACAGTACAATAGTTATATATTATTAGTATGTACCGACCCTACTTTTCAGGCCCTAGTGCCAATCCTCTATATATCAGAATCAGAATCAGCTTTATTAGCCAGGTATACTTGCGTGTACTAGGAATTTGTTTTCGGTTTGCTGTGCAGCAGCCAGGTGGGTAACAAGTAAACAGCATACAGTAAAAATAATAAACAATATAAACAGGTGGGGGAATATGTATAGTCATATCGAAAGTTATTCCGAGGGGACACCGTGTTAGATTATGTGCAAAAGGTCATGGTGCGACTAGACAGTGAGGTGTTCACGTGTCAACAGGTGAACCGCTTGAGAAAAGAAACTTTTTAGGCTTCTGGTGGACCTGGTGGGAATAGCCCTGTAGCATCTACATGATGGCCACAGGTTAAACAAGCTCTTTCATTGTTTCGTAGAAACAAATACAGTATGTATCTTTAATCCAATTAACACTCCTCTATTATTAATATTTGTATTTATTTACAGTTTGTTATATAGCGCAGCATATTCCATTGCGCTTTACAATTGGAAACAACAGTGATAAAACAAACTGGGTAGAGACAAACCGACATAGAGGTAGGAGGGCCCTGCTCGCAAGCTTGCAATCTATAGCTATATAAATATTTCTAAATATAAATTCACACAGGCTGTGCATCCAGTCTCATAGTATAAATGGTACTGCAAAGACATATTGTGTTTGTGTCACTGTTATATTAGCTGTTTTACTATTCTTTATTTTATCAATTTTTTGTATTGTTTTAATTTTACATTCGGGCTTTTCTAAAAAAAAAACTGAGTTTAAAGAGAAAAAGGAACAAAAGAGTTTTTTTTTTAAGTCCACAGAAATCTCTTCTTACATACTAAGATAACATCTTTTTGGCCTGCCAAAATTTGAATGAGTTCCACATGGCTGAAAAGATTTTTCTGATTTCTCTTGACTGACACCAAGAATAACTGACAATATTGTCTATCAACCAAGCTCTTTTCAGAGGGTTGATAGACCTGACAAATCTAACGGGAATTTATGAAGCACTACATACAATTATTGTTCTACAGTAGTTGCTAGTCAAATGAATTAATATTAAGCCACATGAGGCTGATTATGTAATATTATGGATATAGCTCTAAATTTGTATTTCTTCATAGACAAACCTTTGTATTTTAACATATGTATATATATATATATATATATATATATATATATATATGTATATATATATATATATATATATATATATATATATATATATATATATATATATATATATATATATATATTAGTAAGCAAGTAACTGTTTTGGTTATATCCAAGAGCGCACTTTCTCCAACAGGACTCAAGGCCTATATATATATATATATATATATATATATATATATAAACCCACATATTTTTGCCGGCCTAGTACTTATTTCAGTATTATATATTGTCTTGAACTGTAAGTCACCATTTTCTTGTTTTGCTTACTTGTTTATGAACCCTGCAACTGGGCACTGGGAAACTCTTGTGGCACAATATAACTAACGGACAATAATAATTATTATATATATATTGGTCAGTCGGTGCTTTTCATTAATAAAAAAAAACAATTCTTTGTCTTCCATGAGGCAAGCTTACCTCTGTAAAGATTTAATCTGTATAGTATCATTTTGTGGAAAATGCCTGTTAGTCCTATTTTATTTATACCATTTTAATCTGTTATTCATTAATCTTAGCCTTTGGGAGATTACTTTGATTTTTTACATTTTTTTTTGTTGCTTAACTCTAACTTTAAAATGAATGTCCTTGAGAAAAGTTGAAAACCAATGGGTTTTTAATCTGAGAGTATCCTTAAGTGCAGCTTAGTAAGTAAAAGGGGGTAAAATTAAAGTTGTAAAATAGGTACTTTAAGTTAAAACAGTGCTCTCGATAGCTTCTATGTAGTTTGCTTTTACAGTTTATTCACAGTTCTGTTTGTTAATTCTATAGCCAATAAACTAGATTTAATGAAATCATCATCCATTAAAAAGAAGAAAAAAAAACTTTAACCATTCTACCTCAGACAACATTTAGGTTAATTAAAAAGAAGCAAAGTTGACTTATAGCAAGATATAGATGCATCTCTTCTGCTATTTACTTCCCTTTATGGAACACTTGAGAATCAACCATTTGCATGAACACAGACGGCCACTGTAAAATGAGAAACCATCAAATAAATGCAGATAATTGAGGTTTATACCGTAGAGTAAATGAAACTAATAATGCATGCTTTGCACAGGACTTTCTTATATTACTTCTTCATTTTATTTTTTAAATGTATTGCATAAAATATTATCTACAGCATCATATACACAACCTTATACAGAGTCTACCGTATCCTTCTATTGGATAAATGGTGCTTCTTATGGATTCCCTAGACGCTGTATTTTAGTTTTCTGATGCTTACGGTTTTATGTTTACATATGTTCATATTTACTTTGATATTTTTTCAAGCCATTTGTTTTTTTTTTATTGTTTTTTAACTCTTAAATTACATTTTAAAGCCTGTGCCCCCAAAAATGTAGCATATACTTTAGTATATTGTACCATTTTAGTGCATTGAGTGCATTTGCTTTGTATAGTTATAGTGAACAGACCCATCTACTTGTTTTTTGTTTGGGCTTTATCTCGACAGCTTTACAAATTTTAAACAAGATCGTTATTCTTTCAAACTTTAATTCCATACCTACAGTAGTATACAAGAGATTCGGAAAGTCACAGTCTGTCACATCACTGGGGACTTGAGTGGGTGAAAGGTCTATACTGGGAGGAAACACTGCAGTTAAAATACCTAGGTTGTTTATTTAGTAATGATTCAACAAGGGGCTCTTTGCTTAATCAAATGCTTTGCTTCAAATTCTTGGACTTGTGCCTTATAATCTACTATACCTCTTAACAAACCCCATTTTTCATTTGCCATCCACGTATCAACAAACACTGTGGTAGCAGACCAAATATTTTAGAAGTAAAAAAAAATACAGACTCGTGATAACACAGATGTTTTAACAAAAGATATTCACAAAGGATAATGCCATAATTTACGCCTGGTTATGTTTCATTCCTCTATACAGACTGAAGAATTTGACCGTCCAAATGTGTTTAACAGGCTGCCATTTATATATTTTTTCAATAATAATTTTAAATAAAGTAAAAGATATGTCAGCTGTATAAACAGTATAGTTTGTATTGTGATGGTAAGCAGATAGCAATACAGGCGAATATTTCATTGACCCGTTTACATTTAAGAGTCCCGCAGTGTTTTGTAGGCGTTTAAGCTGATGAAAGGTGACCTCATTTCAATGAGTTTTTCAGATGTGTTTGTGACTGTTTTTGTGTCTTTATTTTATAGCTTTTACATGTATTTTATGAACAGTTAATATAAATCTGCTTTTTAATTAGTGACCCTTAGTAGTTCATTTTAAAATTTGACATAAATGCGAATTAACTGTGGAATATAAAAATGTCACGTGTTGTATTTTAGTTTACAATATCTTGAAGCAGGCATACTGTACATACATGTGCCACTATATTCTATTCTAGAATAGAATTGTGAATATGCTGTATGTATAGTACTACAATTTTCATTGTTGTTTACTTTTGATTTATGCTGTATGATGATATATAGTTCATCTTTTTATTTCTTTATGTTTGGCCTTGTCCTTGATGCTTGTGCCATGATGTATATGGGAAATAAATAATTTTGTAAGCAAGGATTGGCAAATAATTAAGCATTAACAAAATGTTGTGTCATTCTCAACATTTGTTAAAAACAACTCATAGTACTTGAAATAAAGGCCATATTTTCATCACAATATAACAAAAGAAAGGCATAATTGACTGTAAAATTAGATATTTTATATATATATATATATATATATATATATATATATATATATATATATATATATATATATATATATGCAGAAGACTTGCATGGATGCTTCCCTAATTCTTTTGCTATGGCGCCTTTTTAGGCAATCACAGCAGTTATTTGTGAACTATCTCAGCCAGCCAATATGACCTACCAAATTTACCATTATATCAATACTGTGATTTTCTATTATTTTATTCTGCTGTTCAGTTAATACTGGCTTTTCATTTTTCATTGTTCATTGAATATTTGCTTTGGGATGTAGAGAACATTACTATTGTATTGTTGAAAATAGTTGGACCTTCAATCTGGTGTCTCCATGTATTACATTAGAATGTTAATGTTTAGGAGTGCCCCGGCCTCCTAACTGATTTTGTAGAACTGAATGTATTAGCTAACATCATCTCATGCATACCAGCAAAAGCACAATATTTTTCTGCCCCAAGACATGGAGCACTTGCTGGGTCCCCGCACTGCTCAAGCGAAAAATTATTTGCTACTTTTCAGTCGGGCCTACCTCTCCTGCAGTTAATGGTAATAACATGGAGGGGCAGATCAAAGGAAAAATCCACAGGACGGTGTCAGGAATTTTCTGTCTGCAACCGTACGCCACAAGACAGGAAAGAGCGACATTCGGAACAGCATTTGTTACGGTTTAAAAGAATAGCAATTATGCCAGACTTTTTGTTTCTACGTTATAAAAGACTAAGTCCAAAAACCACCCTTTAAACTGTAGCCTTCTTTATCTGTTATTGATCTAACCAGTGTATCAGTAATTCAGTTCTGTAACTTATGAACAAACCTCTAATGACTGCGAAAATCCCATTTTGATTACATAAATTCTTGAGGCAGACAATGACAAATCATAGCTAAGTCTGCTTTCGGACAGCTGCTTCATATTGTATGAACTTTTTGACCGCTAATAATCTTGTGTGATTGCCAAGTAAACCAAAAGGTTGAAACGCACTGAGAAGTAAGTTAATGTTCCTTTTCATTCTGATGGAGAAGAAAGCAGGTCATGTACAAGAAAAACATATTTATAGTGAAGCACATCAGACAGGATTTATTAACCTACAAATTTAATGTACATCTCTGCGTGCATCCGACAGATGCCATTGAATCTTTGTCAGCTGCTACCACAAAAATGACTAATAATGCAAATTCCTTACAAAATATGTCAGTGGTGTGTACTGTACAGTAACACTAAACAGCTCAGCTCGCTGTATCATGCAACCATGGCACATTAAAACACATTTAAATATTGTTTTATAACACGCACATACTTACACGCATACAAGCATGTTTGTGACAAATCATGCGATTAAATGCCTGTCATCTGGCATATCACAATTATCCGCACTGCCTATATATATATATATATATATATATATATATATATATATATATATATATATATATATATACTGTATATATATACATAGAGGGAGAGATGTAGTTTCACTCGCTGCCAACAGATGGCAGTGTTTCAGAGACACACAACATATATATATATATATATAATCCAAACTCTGGCACTCACTATAAGCATACGCAGTCCCCGTTGCCTTCCGTTAGTGTAAGTTAGGAAGCCTACACATGTGTAGATTGCGGTGTATGGCGGCACTCAGGTTTAAAAAAGACACATGACACATGCCACTTAGATGCCAACGTTTCAATGTGCAGAATTCAGTACTGCCCTGACGAAAATGTGAATTCTGCACATTCAAACGTTGGCATCTAAGTGGCATGTGTCATGTGTCTTTTTTAAACCCGAGTGCCGCCATATACCGCAATATATATATATATATATATATATATATATATATATATATAACATAGGGAAGAAGAATCAGACGGCACTCCCGGTTTTAATAAGCAGCAATGTGAGTTTTAATGTGTATCCGTCATGTTTCGGGCAGCCTGGCCCGTCCTCAGGGATCAAAAGACAACAGACCAGGCTGCCCGAAACATGTTGGATACACATTAAAACTCACATTGCTGTTTTTTAAAACTGGGAGTGCTTCTTCCCTACAAAAGGACCGCAAGGCCCATACTGGATGGCACCAGGTCAGCATATGGCATATTTCAACAAGGACTGCCGGACTTAAAAAGGCTATATATAGCCTATGTGTGTGTGTGTTCATATATATACTGTATATATGATATATATATATATATATATATATATATATATATATATATATATATATGAACACACACACATTTACACTCACCACTGTTGATTGCTTTTAAAATAATTAGCGATTGCTCACTGAATGTAATATGATTAGTAGTGTGACAAAATATTTGGAAAAATAACATTTGTCCATTTTATCAAATACCTATGTTTTTCCTTATGTTACTACATGTTAACACATAGTTTTGACATGGTAAACAGTAAATACACTAATATACTGTAACTGAAAATGTGTCTAAACCTGGGATAAAGCTAAAATTCATGTGCTGTGCTGGCAGAATGATCCTATATAAAAAAAATTCACTGGTCTTTTTTGAAAGATTTTGTGGGCAGTCACTCAGTGGCAGTTATCAGATATGTACTGAATTGAAACAAGTAGACAGAACCGTGTATCATTCAACCCATTCAACGCCTCTTTTATTATCTGTGTCTGTGATTTTTATCCCGCCCTGAGCTGACCTATGCTGATGCCTTGTCACATTGAGGAAGCCATTGATTAAAAAGGAGGGGACCTCCTTCAGACTGACAGAGCTTCCCGCTCTTATTAGAGAAATAAAATGCAGTCAAATCATTTCTTGCTTGTCCTTCAATAAGAAAAAGGGGAGAGACGGAATAGAGAAGAAATAGGTAATCCCCCGTAGAAAAATGCACCTTCTGGTCGTTTTATATGATTTATTTGTATTTTGACATTTTAGGTATAGTTTACTTTTCTGTAAATTCATGCCTTTCAGACACTGGAAATAATATATATATATATGTATATATATATATATATATATATATATATATATATATATATATATATATATATATAGACACTTCATGGGGCGGCACTCGCTTCAATAAATACGCTCACACTTGGAGTTCAAGTCAGCGCTTCGGAGCTCTTTAATCACACTCCGTCATCAGGACATATATATATATATCTAATGTCTAATGTGTCTGACGTTTCGGGACCTGCATGTCCCTTTGTCCGGGTGAGTACCCGCACAGTGCTGAGCATTCTCTTTATGGATGACACTGCACACGGGGAACCTTCTCCTCCGTGTACACAGGCAAGCCGAATGGACTTCGCCCTCTGACGAAGTCCCAGGAACGAAACGCGTCAGGGCGTGGCTTGTGACATTCTTCCCGTCCTCGCTGATTCTCCGCTCCAAGCCAGTGTTGGTGTCTCCGTGTCCTCCTACCGCGTTCAGCGCAATCCAGCGTGTGTGGGGTGTAGTGTCCAGGAGCCTTCCACCTGCCTGCCGGTGAACCGTGAGCTAATATTGCCTTTGTGGTACATGTTTATGCTGTGTGGTAACCAGCCCACAGCGTTTATCAACTTGGTACAAGCAATTGCTTTTGCTGTGGATCTAAGTGTATTGTTGGATCCTTATTAAACTCTTTTAATGCACCATGAAGCGCCCTCTTCTATCTTCCTTGTTATATATATATATATATATATATATATATATATATATATATATATATATATATATATATATATACAAACACACACACACTTTTTTGTGAAAGCTGTTCAGAAGTCATGTGCGAATTTCTTTTTTTTTTTTATGGGGTAGATGTATGAAGCAGTGAGGAGAAGTGGCCCATGGTAACCAATCAGCACTGAAGTAATGTCTATCATTTGCATAATATAAAATTATACAGAGCAGCTGATTGGTTGCCATGGGCCACTTAGTCTCCCTTATTACTGTTTCATGCATCCACCCCTCAGTCTCTTGCTAGGAGTATATGATTGTCTTTGTGTGTTTACAGTATGCACTTATACAGTATGCACTTATTACAGTACACAGTGCCTGAAAAAAATGTCAATAAATAAAAATCTAATGTAATATTCTATATAGTGTGACAAATATTCGTTAAAGAATAAATGTCTTTAAAATGTTTTTTTTTTACCTTTTGCCTCCCCTCCCGTTGCTTGTCAGAACAGCCAATGTGGTGGTGCCAACAGCTGTCTAATTGGCTTTATTTACAGTCTAGCAATGGGTATGAGAGTCATCCCAAATTCTTCAGGGAGTCAATCCTTGAATTATTCTTGGTGACGGCGAGATTTCCTCACGTGTAACACACATGATTTTGGCATCTAGAGAGAGGAAAAGGTCCTAAAGCTAATTTATATAAGGATTTGACATCAGCTTATTTAGCTTTCGACATATCTCCAAACTGCATCAATTTAGTCAGGCTATAAAATATATTTATATACTGTTTCATAGTGTTGTAACAAAATATGTGTAGCAGACGGACAGCGTATACTTTACTTGTTCATGTGAAACACATTACAATAGCACCATTCATGTGTATATGGGTTCCAAGATGAAACTGTTCCTGGCAACTTTAGTGTGAGAAATCACATCCTGTTTTTGCATCACACACAGAGTTGTTTGACACTATGGTCCTGATTCAGGCCAGCTCGCTAAGCAGCACTCTTTCCTTGTGTATTGAGTGGGAAAGCTGAGAACACGTCCCCTCGCATGCACCTACATTGCACATGGTTTTGCCCATTTGAGAAACATTTTTGCATTTGCGATCAACTCTGAATCGGGCCTTATATTGCAAGCTGCATGCAGGTCCAGCAGTATATGTTGCAGGTTTTCTGTGGATCTATGCCATATACTTTACACTTGAACTATACCTTCCTACTCTCCTGCTAGTGTTGGGAGACTTCCAATCTTTCAGACAGTCCCCTGCACCAAGGGAAGTCCAGCCAAATCTCCTACATCCTTCCCATTTCCTAATGACACATATCTGTGTCATTTAGCACTGCCCACTAACCACAGTCCCACAAATCACTGCAATTTGAGGGGCAGGGCCTAGTCATGTGCAGCTCCATCCTGTCCCCTGCAGTAGCAGTCAGGGAGTTTTAAAGTAGACAATACAGTATGACTTAAACTCATTTAAGGTCTCATTATTGGCCTACTTCTGAATTGGGAGAAAAGCAAAAACTAGCAAATCATGCTGCTCTGCAGGAGGGAAGATAATGTGCAGAGTGAAGTAGATTTGTACACTAATCTAAATTACAGTGTAAAAATAATTCTGTCCAGCATTTGTAGGCTACTGCATGCAAAATTAGCAATATTTTTGCACCCATTGCATTGAAACATAGTTTGAAACACCCCCCCTCCCCAGTAAAATCTGCCACCTACAAGGACTGCCTAAGAGTACAAGTAACCGGATTGGATGCACTCCCAGCAAATAACAGCAAGACAGGCAGTCCCAGGGTTAGGTTCCTTTTCTTCCTTCTACAGCACAGAGAGTGCGTCCCATGGGAAGCCACACCCCTACTATTACAGCAGCCTTACTTTGCTTCTGGTGGCTGTAGACAACACAGTAACTAGAAGCAAGCATGTTCACTACCAGCACCGGACCTAAGCCTCACCCCTTAGATTTAGGCTCTGCCTCCTGCTGCTTTTGGACTTACAGTAAGCCCCACCTTCTGATGTCAACTGTCAGTGACCAGGAGGAGAAGGCTGCAGACTCCCTAGCCAGATAGGTAAAGAGCCACGACTGCTCTAAACTCGAAAGCACTTTAAACACTAAATTTATGATTATGTTTGACAAAAATTAAATAAAAAAATATCTTTGTTGCCAAAAAATACCTGTTAAAACTCACCCTTTAATTGAAATAATAGATGGGCCGCATCTATTCACAGCTACATACACATGTCCTTACTGTACTTACCTTGTAGATATATAACTAGTGCACATCAATGATTAGTTGTTTGTGCCTAAGACCTTTTGTTCTTTAGATTACTGATAATTATATTTATATTACATAGATAATGTTTGTAAACATGGTGGGGGCCTTATCGGTAAGCTTAATTAAAATGTAAAAAGGTTCTCATGGGCTGCTTGCTATGATCATCCAGCATGCTGCCTATCCTAACCCTAATATATCATGTGAATTCACAGACACATTGCCCTTTAAAGTTGATACATGGTTTCATTAATGCTTAGAAATCATTTCCCACAGAGAATATGCTCTCAATATTTGTGTCCTAAATGCAATAAATACAGTGTCATGAGCAAAGAAATTGTATTGTGCCTATGGGGGTCATTTACTTAAGGGGGCCGTTTTAACGCTATAAAATATTAACTTCTTTTTGCTAACCTGATTGTTGGATATTGTTGGATATTAACACTAATCTGCCATGCTGGGGAAAACCATACACCTTTAGTAAATGGCCCAATGTGTTGTGTTCTATCTTTACAGTGTGCTCAGCCTTGTTGCATCAGGGTATAAGGACTACACCTCTATATAGGCAGACTTCTATTTCTATCGATTGATAGTGATATTAGGACTATATAATAGTCATGCTTGTTTTGTTGATATAAATTCAATGAAACAAATCCTTATCTTGATCAGAAGCCCTAAATATCATGCTCGGGTCAACAAGTAAAGCACTTTGCCAATTAGTGCCCAGTGGAAGATCTCTATGGATGTTTGTTCTATCAGGAGACCTGGTTTACAGTAAAGACAACAAACATTTAATTCCCTGAGAGAAATTCATTATCACTAACATCTTTATTGGTGACCATGGTTCCCATGCTGCTAGTTACAGTAGCCTAGCATGCTTACTGTATGTGATAGAAATGAACACAACAGTATTCCAGGATAATAGGTCCAAGATCCAGCCACTTGGTAATATGCCAAGACAAACAACAATACAATCATGGAAACAGATGGGACACATGCCCTCATACCTCCTCCCCAAATGCATTTTATAAACCTATCACATATCCCTATAATCCCTAAGACCCCCTCACAAGTTCTCAGAAATCCCTATATGCTATTTAAATAACCATTAAACCACCCTTCCCACCCTTCCCAGACCTTCCCACTTGACATTTTTATGCCCATCAGCCTATCCCACATACCCTAAAACTGATTTACATGCCATTTATATGCCCATTAGACCTCCCCGCATGCCCACTGACCTTTTTATATGACCATTGTTGTGCCCATAAGAGCCCCCCCTACACATATGCTCTCAGATCTCCTGTTGTAAGTCCCATCATACCCACCATATGCAATTAGATCTCCAAATGAGACCTTTATAATAGCAGCAGACACCACCACATTCTTTTTAAATCGCATTAAACCTTGTCTGGCTACAAGTGCTTGTAGTGCATTTACTGCAGCCATAATGGTTATTGGAGAAGCCTATAGAACATCCGATGGATTAGAGGGCACGAGAGGACAGCAGCCTCACTTTCTCCCCTTGCTCTGCTAATGTTTGCCAGCTGAAGACAGCACTACTGAGTGTGTCCTGCCACCTGCACAACACCATTTTTTTCTTTGACATTCTCTGCTGTCAGTATGAGTGATCAATGTCGCATTTCATGTGACACAGCAGAGACATACATGCGACATACGTCTCCTGACCCCCAGTTTGCAAGACAGCTGAGTAATGGCATTGTTTTTTCTACCATCATTTTTCCACCTCTCCCATTAAGCAGTAGCTTGTGCAGCATGGATTTGAGATCTGAATAGTTTGTTGCCATTTTTATCTGATCCAAAATAAAACCTAGTTATTTTTGTAGGTTTAATTAAGCTGCTAATGTACAGGTACTGAGACAAAACAAAAACCAGCAGATTTTTTGCACAGGTTTTTTTTTCTTTTTATGTTGTACTGAATTGCCGGAAGATATGCAGAATGCAGTATGCAAGTAGTCATGTGTAGTATTCCACAGAATAGTTCAAGTCTGTAGAGTCGTGTTGTGTTTTTGGACGGAAAACATTATTATGATTAATGATGCAATTTAAGATTGTAACACAGCCATTCTCCAATCTGCATTTTTACTTCCCATAAAACAAATATTGTTGTATTGGATGTAGAATAAATGTACATAAATATGGAATTCCAGCTTTTTTCTAACCAATCTGCATATCTTTCCAAAACTTTATATTTACATAATTAAGTAAGGTTTATCATTTGAGAGCTGCTTAAGAACATACTGCAAATACCAATCTCGTTAACGGACAGTGCAATTGGCCACTCACTTGCGGCCTTCAACCTGAATTCTTTGATGGGTCCCAAGACTATGTGGATGCATAGTCCATGTTTAATAAAAGGAATCATGGCAAACAGGCTATTTCCTTCATATTTAACACGTTTATTAATCATTTATCAATTTAAAAAAAGGACAAATGTGGCCTTCAAAATATGTATCACCTCTTCCCTGCAGTAGGCAATATGTAGCTGTATTATCAGCAAAAGAAAGAGAAGTTCATCCAATAACAAAAAACACACACATTTCTTGAGCAGAAAGCAAAATAAAACAATTATTCCTGGTTACCGAGAATTTAGTGGAAATTCAGTTATGGGCGAAGGAGATGAAGTACCATTGTCATGGCATTTAAATGCCACCATTGGCAGCCTTTGTTTGGCCCCCTTCACCTGGCTGGCCGAATGCCCTAGTCATGTAAAACTGCTGGTCCCCCTATGGCATAGCGTACAGTTTTGAGCGAGATCCTACTGCCATAAAAGGCAGAAAGTATCTGCGGACTGATTCCGCCAAGCACTTAAGTAACTACTGTAGTAGTATTACCTACCTAAAAGTAGAGTGATGCTCTATACTGTTAATGTCAGGCAAATATCTTGAAAAATTATGTCACAAAATTTACATTATTTGGGATTTTGCAAATGGCAACATCATACAGTATGTACTATATTTTACAGTAGAAAACTAATTTTAATTACTTGCTTTATACATCTTTTAAACTAATAAGCATCTTTGCAATGAAACTGATTCTACTGGCTAAGATATAATGTTTTATAGAACCCTGCTATCTTTTTATTGTCGTTATTCATTAAATAATTTTATATATGTCTGAGATGTCGCTTCAGAACTCCGCAAGCTGTCATAACGTAAAAAAAATGTACATTATTTTCTTGTAATGGTATTACATTTATAAATCATATTGACCAAAACATAGATGTAGATGTATTTGGATTCAGCTGGAAGAATAATAGAGAGCTGATGAATCTTGGAAGACAACCAGGTTTTCTGTGTGAAAAATTCAAGACCTGGTGTTAGATCATCTTTATTATAGCAGTAGTTCATGTCAGCTCATGATGTTTAGACCAGCTGAGACATTGCCAGCTTCTGAATGTAAAAAAAAATAGAAAGAAAAGAAAATCTTTACCTAAAGATTACCTAATCCCTATCTAACTGAGATCAACTCCTGCTGATTTCATCCGCATGACAGACAGGTTGGGTGACACTTATTTTTTTAAGAATGGAAATAGGCTCTTGGCTGTAATTCAATATACCACATTTTAATCTAACATTTCAAGAATATCTTTTTTGGATATTGGAGACAAATAATGTAGTTTAGAAACTGGTATCGCTTCATTTTTGTCATTCACCGAGGGGCGGCTCTAAGAGAAATATAAGTTGATCTTGTTATAGAGAATATTTTAGAACATTTGACATTTGTTGTGGTTTTGCCTAAGTCTATTTCCCACCATTTGTTTATAAATAGTTACATTTCAATATATGATTAGGACTCAAAAACATTATTACAATTATTGAAGCCAAAATATTATGAACAGACCAGGGCTTGCTTCCCCCCTGGAACTCTAATTACCTGTGCACTACTGATGCCCACTGCGGAGGGTCCAATCAGCTTTCTCTGAGTGCTGGTGCAAGATTTTACCCTACACAACTTCAGCTTACTGCTCCCACCATGTCCTACAGACCAATACTGACTTCCTAGAACCTTAGGTAAAATAAACAAGATGGTGTCCTAGAATTCTGTTTGCATAAATGCCATTGCATGACTCTCTCAGAGTCATTCTTAATTTTGGTAAAGACAGATTTAGGGCCCCCCAGACTATGGAGAACCTAAGCAGCTGGCTAAATTTCCTGATGGTAGAGCCAGTCTCTCTCTTCTCTCTCTGTCTCTTTCATAAATCTTAATTGTATAGATGAGAGTGCAGAGCAAATATATGGCTCATACCAGCCCCAACTACACAATTAATGGAGAGCTTAGTTGATTGTTTGATAAACATTCAAAACATCTATTTTAAAAGTAGAATTGGAATTTACATCTGTTTCTGCCACTAGTACTTGTGGGAATAATGCTGTGATTGAGGCTTTTTGACAAGAAAAAGAGCTCGCCTTTCTGTGTCATTTTACAATGAGCCACAGAGGTCTGACCATCCCTCGCTAATTCTTTCCTGGTGACTTCCTGAAGATAGAAGTTTAAATAATGCCAAATAACTAGAAAAACTAACTTTAACTAACAAGCTGAAAAGTGGAATGCAAATATATACTTTGCAGTCCGAAGAAAAGGTACAGAGTAAAAATAAACCAAAGTAAACATTATGCTAGGGGAGAACTTTATTTGAACATAATGAACTGGGATAATATAAAACACAAATGAGAGAGATAAACATGTCATGTATTAAATGTTACAAAGAATGTGTCATTCCATTGTTTATGTGACTGTGTGGTTAAGGTGGGTGGCCAATTGTTTCTTTTTTTCCTAAGTGATTTATATTTAATCCTCTTAATGGATGTCTTCATAGTTACCCAAGCTTAGTTTTTCTTAGATTGTTTGAAAGGTTATATCATTTGATACATGAAGGGCCTGATTCAGACCTACTCACTAAACTACATACATCCGGAGCCTAGCGAGCAGGTTGGCCCGAATCCCCTTGCTACGCTGAAAGCGTATGTGTATGCTTAAACATCTGCTCATAAGCACCCGCACAGATAAAAAATCCTTTGATGGTTACTCATCATCTAATGATTTTTCCACTGCACATGGCTGAAAAGAAGCCCAGGACTTATTTTTCGGCTGCATGGCTTTCACCGAATTGGGGTTGGGTGCTGACATCTTGTGATGTCAGCCACCCGCCTAGAGCAGGCATGGTGCCTGCCCATCGTTATCATTTTTATGGGCACATCCATGAAATGCAGTGTATCCACCCTGGCACGCCCAGTGCCTGTCAATCAGGCAGCGAGCGCACGGCAAATGAAAATTTTGCCAAATGCACTCACTGCGGGGGCCTGCACATGTGCATTAGTGTGCAGACCCCCACCATTGACAGAGGGGCCTAAGCCCAGGAATGGTAATGGTAAAGATAATTCTAAATTAAAATTACAGTCTCAGTTTAGGAAATGAACAGTTTAGATAGCATCTTTCCAGGAAAGTCAATACTTTATATTATTTTTATTATTATTTATTTATATGGCGCCACAAGGAATCAGCAGCGGCACTCTCTAACAGTAACAGTGACTTCCCATTGGAATCTCTCCCTGCTGATCATATGATGGAAAAATAGTACTAGCAGGTGGGACGGGGCTTCTCCCCCTGGAACGGCCAGTCCAGACTTTGATAGCTGAGACTGAGAGCATTTCCCATGGTAAGCCACTCCCTTGCTATTGTGGCAGCTCTTAACGCCTTCTAGGTGCTGCAGTAGATGCAGTCTCTGGAAGCCAGCCAGTTTGTTAATTTGTTCAAATGCATGGACTCAGCCATCAAAGGCAAAAGTCATGTAATTAAGGCCCTTATTCTGGTTGGTGCGGTCGAGCCGCATATGCGGCTCCGACCGCACCAGACGAATCCCCGCCCACCATACGGTTCGCCACGGCCGTCCGTACACGGACGGCTGGCGAACCGCACGAAAATGGTGGAGGCGTACGCCTCCACCATGCTGGGAGCTGCCCCCTGCATTCGATGGTCGACGACCATCGAAGGCAGGACCGCACGCCGCGGCAGCTCCCGCAAGCTGAGACCACACGGACAATCGTCCGTGTGGTAGCTTGTATGGGGGCTGAAAGCTGACATCCGGCGACGTCAGCTTTCCGCCCCCATGAGTGGCGTCATGCCCTCATTACCATGCGTACGCCCCGCGTTTGCATGGGAACGCCCATGAAACGCGGGGCGTACACATAGGG
Organism: Crinia signifera; assembly: GCF_055691185.1. NCBI lineage: Eukaryota > Metazoa > Chordata > Amphibia > Anura > Myobatrachidae > Crinia > Crinia signifera. Next base: position 403,833,907 of record NC_139217.1, read on the forward strand.
AAATGAGGGGATGAAGCCCCTCACGCCCCTATACGCCCCCTTTGCGGCGTCTAAATTTTTAACACGGAGAATTCCCCTGCACATGCGCAGAGTGACCTCTGCGCATGTGCAGAGAGAAAACATCGGCGGTACGGCCGCACGCGGGCCGTACCGAGCCGATTAGAATAAGGGCCTAAGTATGATGACGTAACTGATAAAAAAAGGAAAAAAAAATACATACTGTACAGAGGAGGGTTTTGCCCACAAAAAAACCTTGTGGACCTCATGGCCAATTTTGAATTACCATGATTATACCTACTCCTGATACCCATGTTATCCCCTGCGATTTTCCCAAAAGTGAGCGCACAGTTGAATATGCCCCAGCAAGTGACTAAAAAGTAGAAACAAGTGGACAAACTAGTCTGATCTCACCATTTTTGTGTTTGTGCGTTTTTTTAATCTTTTCATTATGTGAGTGTCTTAGTGAATAGAATTATTTGTTAAATGTAACTTTTATGGATGGATATTTGATGTATTTGAAGTGATGTTACTTTTGCAGTTATTACTCATGTGTGTAATGTTTATCTCAGATAAAATTGTATGCCTGTAGCCAAGAAGAAAAAACAGCTGACAAAAACAGGGTCAGCCTGGCACGTATTCCTTTTATTGGAGTAGGAATGGTGGGAGCTGATAGGCTTCAGCTAAAGCATCTGTTCTGCAAGAAGTATCAGCAGAATTGCTCAGTTAGGAAAGTGGTTTACATTACTTATGGTAATGTTAAATATGCTCCTCCAAATGAGATCTGCATATACATTCTTATTTCTTTTCTTTGCATTGGAAAACATCTTTTTATCTGTCTAAACACACTCTGTGGTATAATTATAATCCATGTTTTGAAGTTGTTATTACTGTTATATCCATAGTGAATTTTGGTATATTGGAAATTGAATTTTAATAAAGATGTGGAGAGCACTTCACCGTGTAAACAAATGAAAAAATTAAAATGCAGAAAAAGTTGCGCAATGATTACAAAATTGTAGGCTATAAAAGAGGATGGCTAGCACAGTATAATCTGGAATCAGATGGTAAAGCACAGCAACAATTAGAGAAATGCCAGTTTTCTGACCTAGCACAAGTCATTTAAAATTCAGAGATTATATCCAGCAAATATTATTAGTGTAAATATTTCTCATTTATTATATCAAATGGAATTTAGTAACATTATAATTTTGACGCACCCTAAAAAACATTTGTACACAAGTATTTTTTATGAGATGCAACTGAATTGCCCCCTAATGGCACATGTGGTGAAACAGCAGGAACCCAGCCTTCTCTACTGTGTAATGGTGTTAGTGATGAGTAGTTGGGGTCAGTGACATCATTAGGAGGTGGGCACCTCACCCAGGTGTCACCTGTCAAGGGGTGACACCAAAAAAACCCTGGTTGTAACATTACAATCAACATCCAGCTTCTGTCATAGTTTAGGAGGTGGCACTGCAGACTGGGGGCAACCCAACAGCTACAGACACCCAGCTAGTGACAAAAATGGGGGATCAGCCTGCAAGGTCATGCCCTCTACCTGCAAGGTTATGCTCTCTACCAGCGAGGTCATGCCCTATCAGCAGGGCATAAAGTGGTCATGCAGAGGTGGGGGAACTCATTTCTCTATGCCACCTACTTACCCCTCCTCCCCTCCACCCATTAGGCAGAGACAGGGCCAGTGGTAGGGCTTTTGGCATACCTTTGCAAACTAGAATGCTTTTCTGTGAGAATTACTGTTCAGGGCCAATGTGGAGGTTAAAATGTTCCACCTCACCATTAGAGGTGGTGGAATTCAGTTCCACCCTGTCCCCCCTCACATTAACCCCTGTCTATCAGCAAGATGATATAAGTTTTTGATGAATATTACCACACTGGTGGCATACGTAATAGGGCCCAAGTTTTTCAGAAGTGTGGGATGCCGGCCGATCTCAGATGTTTTTAAAGCAGTAACCATTTACAAGGCAAAACCATGCCTTGTCTTCAGATCAACCAGCATTCCGCATCTCTGGAAAACTCAGACCCTATTCCATATGCCCCTGGGCGTCAGATCAAAGGTACTCCAACCAGTGGTGTACCTACCTGTTCTATTAGTGGGACCACTATACAAATTATAATATTCATTCCCACGGCTAATGGTTGATTTGAAAATCCATGTCAAAATCTATTTATCTTTTTAGCTTGAGGATAAATATCAATTTACTGTTTGTATTAGTTTCAATAGTACTCCATCCACCCCGATGGCCATAACTGCCTCTTGTGCTTGTACAATCCTATTGAAAAGTATAGCTAATGCTACTTCTGACTTTTCTAAAAGCAAAAATATTCCAGCAGCATAGATGAAAATGGGGAACATACAAACCTCATGTTTAGTGGCACATTTTTGAATATATAAAGCCATTTAGTAAAGACAGACTTACATGTTTGTTTTATTACATTCTACACAATTGCAGCAATGGCACAGTCAATATACTTTCACCACCCATTTTAATAAACAATGATGAGAACCCATTTTGATGGCAATTACTTCTCAACTTGAGTTCTATTTTAGTTTATTAGAAGCCTTTGCGTGTTATTCTGCCAATAGCCTCTGATATGGTTTATATTCTGGAATATACTATATTGTTTGATTGAAGGATATCAATGCCAACATACAGTAGATTATCTTGAATTTATAAAAAAAAAACGTGATAAGGAAAAAGTAAATGAAAACCCAATTATCAGCTGAGAAAACACCAGGATGAGGTCACTACTGGCATGGGTCTTCAAATACTTGTGGTTTTGGAGAACGTACCACAATTCAGCCCGCTCTGTGCCAATGCATTAATGCACAGCAGGCGAGTCTCCTGCACCTAAGGAATCACACTTTTTAAATTGAATTATAGTTCAGTCTGCCAGTCATTAAAACACACTATAAACTTCAAGATAATTTTTTCCATGGTATGCTGCCATCTAACAGAACTCTTACAAACTGTCCGCTGGCACTAATATATATATATATATATAGAGAGAGAGAGAGAGAGAGAGAGAGAGAGAGAGAGAGAGAGAGAGAGAGAGAGAGAGAGAGAGAGAGAGAGAGAGAGAGAGAGAGAGAGAGAGAGAGAGAGAGAGAAGAGAGAGATACTTTTTTATTCAATGTTTCAAGCTTTTCAGCAATGTAAGCTAGTCAGTAGAAATAATTCTTAGTCACACAGTTATGACTGATTTTGAGGAAGATGTCATGCAATTGCTATCATCAACACTGTAGTTATTAAGTTATTAGTTTAGTCTGCTGGAGATGTCCCAACATAGGCTCCCTCCCCTGTCTTGTGTATTGTTCCTTGAGAGCAGAGAGAGGTTCTAATAGCAGAGGTAAAAAGGTTATTTCCTCATGGGAGGCCTGAAACGAAGCAACAGGCAGACAGTAAACTTTGTGTCTGAACTAATGTCTAAAGTTAAGTTTCTGTAGCTGTAGCTGTATAGCACAGTACTATACAATGTTGCTCACCAAAATGCACTGCTGTTATAGTGAACACAAATTAAAGGTTTTCACCACTTTGAACATAGTTTTATTACTTCTACAAACAACAGTAGTGTTAAGGAGGATTTAAAAGGGTACTTGGCATTTTATGGGCAGGGTGTCACGTGGCTGACTATGTTATGAAACCAAGCACTTTCTTGCCATCTGTTTGGGCTGCTTATCATTTGACGAAGAATTATCAAGAAACTAACTAGAAGTAACTAAACAAATTATTACTTAAATACCTAAAATTGAGGTGACACCAGAGAGGGAGTTAAATTGTATTGTATTTTATATTTTAGGTCAAGCTATGAATTTTGCAGATTTGGTGGGGAGATGGGTTGGCATATCCCACAATACAACCTGATTTTCCATAGGAAAACCCCACCTCCCTTTATTGGCATATTACTACTCAAGGAAGAAGCCCTGGTCACCCTTTAAGGCAGACACCACTTAACCTATGAAACGTTAGTTCCCCTACACATACTATTTGCATTATATACAAAACTTAGGAGTAGATTTATGAAGCAGTGATAAGGAAGGAGAAGTGATAAAGTGCCCGGTACTTTATGACCAGCCAATTAACTCCTGACTGTTCAGTTATAGGCTGGGTTTAAAAAGGGTCAGTCAGGCGCTGATTGGCTGGTGATAAAGTACCAGGCACTTTGTCACTTCTCCTCCCTTATCACTGCTTCATAAATCTACCCCTCAATTTAGTACCAATAAAACAGAAAATCAATACAAGCAGCAAACACAATAATCCTCAATATGGACAAAGGATCTTGTCTGGAAAAAAAGGAGGGAGCCATTAAGCACAGCCTCTAAATTTACTAACACCCCATGCCATCACCTATTACCTAAATTACATAACTACAGATGGACTCCAACTCATTCAGCCGGCAGCCTCAGCCAGCCCCCGCCAGCACTGCCAGCCGAGGAAAGGGGACACGTGCACAAAACGCTTGTGCGCCCTGTTCCAACGGAGCTCTCTGCCCCCTCCTGTCGCCTCCCCGCCAGTCCCCGCCGCCTCCTCGCACCCCTTAACCCTGCCCCTCTCCCTGAAGTGAAGACGGTCAGTGTTTCCGCTCCCCGCTGGCGAGTGACTGGGATGTTCATGTGTGTTTAACAATCTCTCATTATCCATACTAGTCACTTAAGAGTCAGCAGGCTTCTGCAAGCTTCCTATACCCAAAACTTCACAGTCCATTTTTAAATCTGCTGTACTGATATCAAACTGTCATAGATGGTCTATAGTAAACTCTAATTGGGTTTAGAAAGTTTATTTTGTTTAGAATACAAACCTTTATGTGCTGGTTATTTCACATTGTTGATTATGCTCCGTATATATCGTTCTCAGTACATAGCACTCACAGCTCCATCACTAGCTCTTCACAGTTGTGTAGGAGGCTTCATATATGCCAGGAATAGCATCAATAAAACACACTACTTACCAGTCTTTGATATCTGTCAGCTTAATTGATCAACTGATATTTGTAAAATGAAGCATTTTAGAATTGTATAATAGCTGGATCGTTTTTATCACTGTGCTATAGACTTGGTACATTTTGGGGAACTATAAAATCCATTACTTTTACATCTGCTTTTTAACATTATTATGTGCTCTGAACAATAATTTCCTGAAACAGGAAAACACTTTGCCTGGTGTGTAATTATTAAACAGCTTTTACGCTTAAAACGCGCCAGGCAAGGTCTAATTGTGACAACCGTAAGAATGTTAAAAATGTTTCGCTATGGAGAAAGCTACATTTTAAAAATGTCAATTATGGAGCATGATATTTTAAAAATGTTTCTGCTTTAGTTGTAATAGGATCTATGAAACATGAGGCATAAGAGAGTCAATTATTTACTCATTAGGACAGACGTGCAATGTGGTAAAAGTGCTACAGGATTTGCCTCTCACACTGTACACTGATTTACAGTATAATATGGCAATATTTCTTAAGCAACATTTAGATGTCTACTCAATATGGCCTTGGGTATTATGTAGTGCTGGAAAGTAGCTGAGATGAACTCAAAATAGTTGACTTATTGTGTCCTTGGGGAAAGTTACAAACCAGATAGTCTGATGCCGTCAACTTAGTCACGTCTCCATTAGGCCTCAACATTTGAACTTTTAAACAAAAACAGAATATTAGGAAAAACAGAATGTTTCGCACAGAAAGAAAAATATCATGTACATGGGACCTTATTCACATCCGTTTGGAAGCCAGTATGCGTTCGCACGGGGGGGTGATGTTTTGCATCGGTGCAGATGCATTTCTTCGCATGTGCAGATGTTGAGTGCATGTGCCCACAGTGATCAAACTGTTCGCTGGGTGCACACACTCAACCTTGTGGGTGAAGGACAGGGGGGCATGGGGAGGCAGGCCGGGGGACTCGCCCATGAGAATGCCTAGCATTTCATAGGCAATCCTATGGAAATCACTCCGTGACATGGGCCGGTAGCTGACATCACCAGATGTCAGCTGCCCGCCCACTTCCTTCAGAGTGCACACGCACATCTAAGGTTGCTCTGAGCAACCTTAGATGTGCGTGTACCTTCCACATCATTCGATGGTCGGCGACCATCAAATGATATGGGTGTTGCCCCGCAGGCTGCGAATGGATGTTTGTGTAAAACATCCATTCACAGCCAGTTCGCAGGGCCAGTGCAAGGTTTCTTGGCGCCCTAGGCAAAAATGATGCCTACTGCGCTCATATGGAGATACCCAGGGTTTTCCTGGGTCACCCACCATTTTTTTGTGGGAATGCCCATGCACCTGCCCCCTGCCCGTTCTGATGATTGCAAATAGCACCCAGGCAAGCTTCACTACTTACACGGAAAGTGGAGTGCAGGACTGTTTGTTTGTTTGTGTGTGTGTACACACACACACACACACACAGATCAAAAGTCCTGCAACCTCACCCAAAAACAACAATACATCACACACACACACACACACACATATAATCTGTCATATATAGCTACCTGCCAGTGACAGAGCTGTGGTGACACAGTCAGCACATTAGTTACAGTACCTCGTATGCAGAGGTGTATGACCAGAGGGAGCACCATGCTCTACAAACACGGCTCTCACTGATGTGCAGCAGTCTCCCTCTCTGCCCTGGATGAACATGGTAAAATAATATATAACAAAATAATATATATAAACAAGCGACAACAGTACAGTGGCAGCATCACCATTTGTATTTATTAATTGCAGTTAACAAACCAGGTAACCTTAATTACCATATATTTAATAGTGACACATTGGTAATGTGTTACTTCTACCATGCAATAATTTGCAATAACATTGTACAATGTGTTGCCATATCTGTATAAAAATGATGCAATGTGACTTCTCTCACATTCTATGATGGATCAGACAAATCCTCCCCTATTCCCTGGGAAGCTCAAGCAACCAATGAGAATGCCAAAGTCCATTTGAATAGTGAAAAAACGGACTACCATTGGCTCCAAGCAAAATACGCCCATTTTAGACTGATCCCATAAATATCACCAATCCAGGGGGGGCCAGGTACTTAGGTGATAGCCTTGAAAAAGCTACTTAGTGAAATGCGCATTGGCAGCCCTCCTCTGTGAAATTGTAGCAATTTAGCCTGTTAAATTATGTAATGTCTGTTTGTCTCATGTAAAAATACCTCTGTTTAGTTAGCTCAGCAGCTCCTGTGCGAGTAGCGCTGAGGCGCAGCAGCACACGCCGGCCAAGGGGATTACATCCCTGGCAACAGGCATTAATAGGAGAGTGAGCGTCCTTGCCCACACTGGCGTATAGCCACAATCATTACTCGTGTACAGCAGCGCATAGTGTCATGTTCTGACAGCGCTAGCAGCACGTGTACACTCAGTGATCACTGTCAACAGTGAAGGAGATCCTGGCATAGAATCTAGTGTATATGATCTGACACAAGTTCCATTCACAAATATATGTTATACTAACCCTTAATAGCGCATTGGTTATTTAAAACACAGAAGCGCAACACTAGTGGGGATACAATCTTAGGATTGCACAGTGTGTAGGGCAATCAGTGTTTGCACATTTATTGCGACATCTACCAGTAACTGTGCCTGTTAGAGAACTGTTTTGCTGTGCACATATAATCCATTTAAGCCTGTCAAATACGTCACTGGTATTGGCTTTCACTCTTGTATATGTGATATCAGAACTCGTTAATAGCGCATCAGAAAGCGTATGAGTTATCAAAACATAGAAGCACAGTGCGAGTGTTGATCCAATCTTAGGATTGCACAGTGTGTATGGCAATCAGTGATTGAAGACCCATCTTGGCAGTTAACAGTGACTCACTGTGTGCAGTACACCACTGGCACTTGCTTTCATTGATGTATATGTGATATATTAACTTGTCAACAGCGCATTGCAAAATGCAGTAGCTATTTTAGCACAAAAACACAATGCTAGTGTAGATCCAACTTGAGGATTGCATAGTGTGTATGACATCCAGCGATCACACATTCGTACTGGCAGCCTACCAGTGATCTTGCCCAATAAAGTAATGCATGTATGTGAACACGTGATTCATTAAACTGTGCACAACATACCATCAATACTGTTCCTACCTATGTATACGTGCCACATGAACTGTATGTGGTGCACCATAAAGCACATCAGCCATTTAAGCTCAGAAGTACAGGATCATTACAGATCCAATCGGAAGATTGCACAGTGTGTACGACCCACGTATATGTGCCACATGAATTGTATGTAGAGCACCTTATAGGATCAGCATAGATCCAATTGGAAGATCGCACAGTGTGCACGGCACTAATTGAGTGCACACCCTTTGACAATTACCAGTGACTCTGCCTGACAGATTGTGAGCACTAGTACAAGTGTAGGACAAATCTGTCCGCACGGATTATACATCTGCACCATATGCAGTGGTTCAGATAGAACTATCGTGGGCAGAATCAACCCCATTTGAGGAATATATACGCAGAGGGCAACACATTGCTTTGATTAGACAACAGACAGTGAGAATATCACCGTGTTAATCAAACACCCTACACAGGCAATGGATCACTGTCAATAGTAAAGGAGATCCTGGCATAGAATCTAGTGTATACGATCTGACACAAGTTCCATTCACATATATATGTCATACTAACCCTTAATAGCGCATTGGTTATTTAAAACACAGAAGCGCAACACTAGTGGGGATACAATCTGAGGATTGCACAGTGTGTAGGGCAATCAGTGTTTGCACATTTATTGCGACAGCTACCAGTAACTGTGCCCATTAGAGAACTGTTTTGCTGTGCACATATAATCCATTTAAGCCTGTCAAATACGTCACTGGTATTGGCTTTCACTCTTGTATATGTGATATCAGAACTCGTTAATAAGCGCATCAGAAAGCGTATGAGTTATCAAAACATAGAAGCACAGTGCGAGTGTTGATCCAATCTTAGGATTGCACAGTGTGTATGGCAATCAGTGATTGAAGATCCATCTTGGCAGTTAACAGTGACTCACTGTGTGCAGTACACCACTGGCATTTGCTTTCATTGATGTATATGTGATATATTAACTTGTTAACAGCGCATTACAAAATGCAGTAGCTATTTTAGCACAAAAACACAATGCTAGTGTAGATCCAACCTGAGGATTGCATAGTGTGTATGACATCCAGCGATCACACATTCGTACTGGCAGCCTACCAGTGATCTTGCCCAATAAAGAAATGCATGTATGTGAACACGTGATTCATTAAACTGTGCACAACATACCATCAGTACTGTTCCTACCTATGTATACGTGCCACATGAACTGTATGTAGTGCACCATAAAGCATATCAGCCATTTAAGCTCAGAAGCACAGGATCATTACAGATCCAATCGGAAGATTGCACAGTGTGTACGACCCACGTATATGTGCCACATGAATTGTATGTAGAGCACCTTATAGGATCAGCATAGATCCAATTGGAAGATCGCACAGTGTGCACGGCACTAATTGAGTGCACACCCTTTGACAATTACCAGTGACTCTGCCTGACAGATTGTGAGCACTAGTACAAGTGTAGGACAAATCTGTCCGCACGGATTATACATCTGCACCATATGCAGTGGTTCAGATAGAACTATCGTGGGCAGAATCAACCCCATTTGAGGAATATATACGCAGAGGGCAACACATTGCTTTGATTAGACAACAGACAGTGAGAATATCACCGTGTTAATCAAACAACCTACACAGGCACTGCATTAATCCACTATCACACTGTGGAATTTAAGCAGTAACTAGACAAGTATACTCAAGCTACAATATTCACAGAGTGATTTTTAATCTTTAAAATTTCTTTTTCTCTTTAAATCTATATCTTGTTTTAATATTTTCGCTACTTACCTTAAGGTCTCATATCATTGACAAACTGTATTATCCAGCACCATTACAGAATGATGACCTACTAGCTCTTAATAAAGTTTAATAAATAAAACTTCTAAAAATAATCAAATACGTCAACAAATAAAGTATACACCTTTTATAGGTAAAAATAATATTTTATTACTGTGGAACAGGAGTGCATCCCAGTCAAACTGATTCACCTTTTTTCTCTTCCATTGTTATCCCTCTCTGCCCTGGCTGACTGTGTTTCACGTGGGGGAGACCAGCTTGTGAGGGACAGGAAGGAGGATCAGCGCGCTGCTGCTGACTGCTATAAGAAACAGTGGTTGCCGGGCAGCAGGGGGAGCGTTCTCTCAGCCTTCTTCTGGGTGCTCCCTGCAGTGTGTTCATACAGAGAGGGGCTGTGGGTGAACCAACAACTAAACTTACTGGCCTGGGGGCGCACCATGTCCCAGCCAAGCTGTCTAGTACTCTGAGCACAGATGAGATGCTATATAAATAATAAAACCGTCTTTAATAGGCAGCCTGCGGTGCGTCCCTCTAGTGGCCGGCGCCCTAGGCAATTGCCTAAAGTTGCCTAGTGGTGGCGCCGGCCCTGCCAGTTCGTACGCACACACTCCAAAATGGGTGGCGCCAGGCCACCATTTGCAAAGCTGGGTTTGGTGGACTCGCAAGGCTGCAAATTCACAGCCTTGCGAATCAACCAGAATAACCTCCATGGTACAGTAGCTGCATTAACTTCTTCATATGTCATGTAACAATGATTTCGTTAAGTCAAGGGTCCTACACACGGGGTGACAATGCTGAGCGATCTAGTGAGAACACTGTCCCTGACAACCACTATTATAGCTCTATCCAGCATGCCGGATATTAATCGGCAGGCGATAGCGAAGCGCAGGGCCACGCATCGCTATCGATGGAGCAATGTAGGGAGGTTTTCTAAGCGATCTAGTAAGATGGCTTTGAAAATGCCCAGAAATCGCCCCGTGGTACTTGTGTACTTTCACGGCTATCATCGCATGCTATCGCATGCCATATGTAGTGGCATGCGATGGTATACGATGTGATTTTCCTGTGTTTTTGTGCATTTTTGATAAAATCGCATGCGATCACATCGCATGCGATCGCATGAGATCGCATGCGATCTGATGAGATGCGATGTCATTTTTCACAGAAATTATGGACATGAGTTGACATCATGTAAAATGCACCCCAAATGTCATTTTTCACACTGTACCACCCCCACTATCAATGCCAACCCGAAGCGTGGCGAGCGCAGCTTGCCCACGAGGGGCGGCGGTACGCGTCCTACGACCAATTCATACCCCCACTATCCACGTTGGCGTGGAGTTGAGAACAGAAAGTGTGGCGAGCGCAGCGAGCCACCGAGCCCGAAGCGTGGCGAGGGGACGCGGATACCTTCACAGGTATCCGTGTCCCCTCGGGCTTCACAGGTATCCGCGTCCACTCGCCACGCTTCGGGCTCGGTGGCTCGCTGCGCTCGCCACACTTTCTATTCTCAACTTCACGCCAACGTGGATAGTGGGGGTATGAAAAGGTTGTAGGACGCGTACCGCCGCCCCTCGTGGGCTCGCTGCGCTCGCCAAGCTTCGGGTTGGCGTTGATAGTGGGGGTGGTAGAGTGTGAAAAATTACATTTGGGGTGCATTTTACATGATGTCAAATCATGTCCATAATTTCAGTGAAAAATGACATTGCATCACATCAGATCGCACATCATGGGAGCCGTGAAAGTACACAAGTACCCGCCCCGTTTGTAGGCCCCATTCGATTGAGGAGATTTAAATTCTCCATAAATTCCAGGTATAGTCCCGGATATAAAAGAGTCCTCCTGGGAAATGTTACTTTAGTAACAGTATTAATATATGTCTACATTTTCATTGTTGCCCAACTACTAAATAAACTGCCTCTTTGTCTGCTTGTTAGAAGCATTCCTTACCAGCTTGAATTCTGTGCTTAATAAGTTAATATTTATTGAATATAAGTATTTCAAAATTCAAAAAGTACATTATGATCAGATTAATTAAACATGACATAATGGGTATTGCAGTGCTCTAAGGTCCGCCAAAACGGTATTGCTTTTCTCAGGAGCAAAGTGTCCCTGGAAATGATTTTAAAAACTTGGCATCTGTTTTCTGCAGTCTGCCAGTATAAACTCTCATTTCTGTATGTGGCAACTATTGGGCCATAGGGGACAGCAGGAGTGTTGTGTGTTATGCCTAGAGTGGCATGGGATTGGCTAGCCCTGGCTTCATTCACATCACACCTTCTCCCACAATGTTATGACTGATGACTAATCCACCAATCAGCATGCTGACAGCCAGTCACTCTCTGGCTGCAGGCTGGTAGGCAGGTAAAGAATGCTGCCTCGTCGCTAAACTGCAGTGAACTATGGTGGTGGTGGTATGTATGTGTCTGTGTGTGTATCTGTGGGTTGGGGGGGGGGGGGGACTGTTGAAGGCCAGTGGTGAGCAAATGCTGTGCACATGAGTCTGGCATCTGCTTCATGGAGAGAGTGACTGGGGGCATGACCAGCATCTCCCAGCCATTGGGCGTGCTAAGGGCTGGGAGCTGCTGTTGGGGTAATGGCTGAAGATTGCAGCATTTGCTCCAAACACACACACACAGACCCTGACACAAGACCATGCTCCCTTTCAGCAGCCTATTCAGCTGGGTCCCTATTTCAAGTTTCAGGAAGTTAGGAGATATACACAGGTTTTTTTAGCCTTATTGTAGTATGACAACGAATGCGAACTTCACAGCAAAACAACTGATTAAAAAATGGTGTATGATGTATACTTATGTGATACTGTATATACTGTACATAACTAGTTATCTTCCATCAAAATGATAAAACGACATAACAGTAATGTCAATGCCAGCAGCTGTGCAGGCCCGAACATAGCAATTTGAATTGTTCCATTGCACGCCACCTAGTGGTCACCTGTTTTCAAAACACTCAAATTGGTTAGTAGTAGTGTAGGCCTTTTATTATATACAGTAGTATGTTACCCTGGCACATCTGCTACTAGTGCTGAACTGCATATAACTCTGCTTCCAGTATGCCAACAACTGCAGCTTTTTTTTGGTGAATGTTTTATACACCTACAAGAAGGTTAGTAGAACATAAAGCAACACTTACAGCATAGCCATCTGTCTGCTTTCTAAATGACCTCCTAAAGTCACTTATTTACTTATCGTTAGTATCTAATGATTGTATCAGAGATATTTGTAAAGTTGTTCTGGTTTGTCTGCATTTCACTAGCATTTAGCCACATTGCAGGTACTACTGCTGCCCACATACTACAGCCGTTAATTCTTTGCACGTGGAACTTTGAATGATTAGTACAGTATCTGTCATAGTAACATTAATATAACTAGCAGATGCTTAAATATTTTAAATTTTATAAGTTGATAATTTATCAAACATGCAAAACGTGACTACTTGTTGTTTAAGTGCACTTACAATTATGCAAGAAGCTGTAAGTTAATATTCAGGGTTTTAATATCATTGTTCAGGTGTATTTAGGAAAACATTTCTATTCTTATATTACCAAATCACCACTGGTATATGGTGCCACAAGGGTTCCACAGGGCCTAACAATACAAAAACAAACAAAAAACAATTAAATAATGAATTAGAGTACAAGTCAATTTAGAACAATTATATATATATACAGCAGACCCGTTTTTCACCTATTTTTGATGTTGTGATTTAAAATATACCACTTTAAAAAAAATCCGGAGAGTGCCGCCTCGTGATCACCCTAGGGTGATCCAAAGCTCATCTATACTACTTCTCAGGAAGGCACCCCGGTGGATGCTCCAAACGGTTATCCAGAGTGCCAGACCACTCCAACCATATATATATATATATATATATATATATATATATATATATATATATATATATATATATATATATAGTTCTTCCTCCTGCTGTTGCCAGCGTTCTTAGATTGCAAACACTTTCCCTCACTTTACAAAATAAGATATACTTTGTGTGAGGGAAGGTGTTTGCAATCTAAAAACAGTGGCAGCAGCTGGGAGATGAATTAAAAGTTTGCTTGACAGTAAGAATAAAAAATGGTGCGACTTGGTGGGCCAAATGCCTGCTATCTGGAGAAGTGTCAGTGCTTCAATGTTCTTTGTGCAATCAGTGGCTCAGTCAGTGATAAGACAAGAAAGTGCAACTATGAATCCTTTCACTTATAGATTAATGAATGACTGCCCTGACACTTTAATCAATTAGATTACTAAAGGACTGTCATTTCAAAGTCACAGAGGAATGCTGCTTTACAGTATATGCTGTCTATGATACGTATAAAATCCTGCCTTCTTGCCTAGTGGCTTTGAGCCATTTGATTGAAAGTATCTAAAAAAAATATGTGCCATGTTTGCTTTTTAAACATTTTGCTAACAGAATTAAAGAGATTTTTTTTTTTGGGTGGGTTTATATATTTCCCCTCTAGTAACCTCAATGTTGGGGATTAATCTGGATGGAATGAAGGGAAAGTAGATGTGTCTGGTAAAACTTGTGTATTAGTACAGTAGTATAACTGTATAACCATGGGCAAATTGACAACAGGGCAAATGAATATCGGGACATCCCAACAGGAACTCGACAGCCGGTATTCAACGTACCAACTGTCGAGTGTTGGAAAGTCCACAAATTGGCAAAAATGGCTGAGTACTGTCGAAAAGCAGCCTTGAACTCGACAATCTGCATACGTTTCCGGCAAAACAGATCCGACTTGTTATAAAGACTTTCGGAATCTGCCTTCAATGCTGTCGGTAATGGCAGCAGTGAGTAGGCGGCGGCTGCTATTTCCCCCTGGGAGAGACAGTAGATCTGATAATGTAGGTTGCATACGCACTCATGTGACTATAGCCACACTCACATGGCCATACTGGTCACAGCTCCTCCCCTTCCCATTATACATCCTTGAACTTTTTCAGCCCCAGGTTCATGTAGCCCTCAATTTGGCCTTGAGTATAGCTAAGCCTCTAACACTAGCATTCCCATGATGTGGCTGTGATTCTATCCTGACACCCAGGCAGTAGCCCTGGCACACAAGTTTTCCTATGTGCTCCATCACTGGCAATTTTAATAGTATTAATATCAAATAAATGTTATGGAAAGAAAAAAGAACTAAAATAAGATCATATAATCAAACACTTCAGAAATAGTAGGTTATATAGTCAAATCAGTTTTTTTGTATATAATTAGTATCATTGACATGTAACCTTTCTATATGAACATACAGTATATAACATGAAGCAAAGTGTACCTGCTATGACATCAGCACAAGTGCCATGATCCATCATCACCCACGTGATACAAAAATAAAACATTCCTCTGATATGTACTTAACAATTATCCCCCACCTCTGTGCATTAATTAAACTTACAAATAAGCTATTACCAGAATGAAGACATTGTCCAGGTATTCACAGAACAGTATATTCTTAGGGGGTATTCCATTCGTGCTGGTATTTTACCTTGGTGAAATATCATCACTTTCTGCTGTTTTGTAGGGTAAATTGAAATTTGTCCTATTCAATTAAAGTAACATATTCTTGTCTAGGCAAAAAATTTGTCACTGTTAAAAAACCATGCGGATTTGCCCCCCCATTTCCGCATGCTTTTTAAGTATTTTTTCACCAGTATGAAAAAGCATGGGCATAAAAATGACAGAAAAAACGGTGAAAATGCCCGCAATTGAATACCCTCTTAGTATCTAGAGTACCAGTAATACAGCACCAGAATAGTCCTCAACAAGTAAAATAGCCTATACTACACAACTCTGTGGTAGGAGACACAAAGGTAGCCAGGCCTACAATTGAGAACCGCCTTAAATAATAATTTTATATACAGTAAATATTTACAAAATATGATATACATAACTCCCAACTGTCCAGTTTTACGCGGGACTGTCCCGTTTTTTTGGACAGGGGGTCTGGGGCTGGCAGTGTCCTGCGGTGGGGGGGGGGGCAGTTGGCAGCCCCCCCCCCCAGCCTGAAGGGAATAGACTCTGTGTGCATGCGAACAGCATCTATTCAGCGTTGCAAAGGGTGAAGGCCACGTCCCCATTTTGGCGCGCTTGCGGCTAAGCCGCGCAAGTGTCCCTCTTCAGCTGATACAGAAGTTGGAAGGTATGTGTTAAATCTTTGTGGATAAGTTCCCTCAGCTGTCAGACTTGCTTTTCATGACCATTGGACAGTCACATAGATACTCCATGTTATCTGTATCAGCGAGTTCATTAATATATTACATTATACATGACAATCCCTGGTTGCTGACTTCTCTAAGATAAATCTCCCCAGAACAGTGCTGATATAGATTGCAGATCCCTTCCTAAATGAAAGTCTTCCCGTGCCTGCACTTTTCCCCAGGCATTGGCATATAAGGCATAGCAGGCACGGGAGCCGAGAAGCTGTTTCTAATGGTGCATACCCTCTAATTATTTTATTTAAAATTACAGGAGAACTATTCCACTGGTTGTAAAACTACAAAGTTAATGATGGAAATCATTTAAACTTTGAGTACCTTATGAAGAGTGGATAGTTTCATTTTTCAGAGTATAAACCTGTAATTCGGCAGCTCCATTTGCAGAGACTAGAGGTTTAACTCTTAACAATTCCCACAAACAATTCCCCATATGGTTCTTCCCACCAGCACCATCATTTATATTGTCAAAGAATAAGAGCTAAGCCGCCTTTCATGTATCACAATATGTTTGATTCAGACGTTTTGATATGATATCCTTTCAGACATAATTTGAGATAGAACCGAAGCCACCTTCATGTAATTATCACTTAAAAGTGTTGAAGCAGCTTTTCTAGATGCGTAGCAGTTCAGTGCCGGATTGCTGGATTCAATACTTTATACAGACGTGTGTTTTGAACATTATAAGAATAGTATTCTAGACAGTCTACACAAAAACAACGCATATTATAGAACTCCATTTCTCTTTCAGCTAC
Organism: Crinia signifera; assembly: GCF_055691185.1. Classification (NCBI taxonomy): domain Eukaryota; kingdom Metazoa; phylum Chordata; class Amphibia; order Anura; family Myobatrachidae; genus Crinia; species Crinia signifera. The sequence continues at coordinate 403,850,817 of NC_139217.1, forward strand.
ATTCCCAATTATGACTGTAGACTTTCCTACAAGCGCAGATATTGCTTTAGTCCTTGAAAAGAAATATGCCTGTTTTATTCAAAGCATTACGACTGATTTAAAATAATAGTAATAAAAAAGAACCAACAAGAAGAAACACAATTTAAAATTGTTGGGCCCCTTTTTCTAAACAGATCTAAGATGATTAAACAAAACAGCAATCTGCGAGGCAATCATAGCCAATCTGCTGGCATGTTGGAACACAATTATCTCATTTTCTACAATAATTTCCTGAACTAGTCTGATTGCTGTTATTTCACCATTTTTACTATATTTTTCTATATATTTTTTTTTCCGTCTGTATGTGTTCATAGAACGCTTTTATTCTTTTCGCAGCCTTCAGTTCTTTCGGATTTTTTTCTTTATTTTTACATATGTATAATTTTGTGGCTTAATGCTTGTTGTGAGAGGGATATAGGAAATAGCGAAAGATTTAAAGTGTAAGAGTTGTTAAATCTGTAATTGATCCATTTGGCGGTAACCTTGACCCACTTCTACCTTGAAAAATCCCTCCAAGTAATAGCTGGTCATCTCATAAGGGACTGCAAAACTGCAAAAAGAATAGACAATAGCCTCACAAAATTGCTAAATTGACTTTAAATTCAATCTATAGATTGTGTACCTTACAGGCAAACCCTTAATGGGATACTGTACATGTTTATCCTTAGATAAAAATAAATTTGTGATATGTATACACATTTATTATGATTTATGTATAAAGTGCTGGTATTTTCCTTTGTGCTTTTATAATTGGAACAAATGCAGTAATAAAATGAAACTATACGGTCAATTTACTAAAGTGTGAGATTTGCTCATAGCAAGCAACATATTCTAATTCTAATTTATGTAGCACCTTTTAGAGCAGGGATGGGGAACCTTCGGCCCTCCAGCTGTTGTTGAACTACACATCCCAACATGCCTTGCAACAGTTTTAGGATTGCCAAATAGCAAAACTGTAGCAAGGCATGCTGGGATGTGTAGTTCGACAACAGCTGGAGGGCCGAAGGTTCCCCATCCCTGTTTTAGAGGATCACAAAGAATCTGATTGGTTGATAAGAGCAACATCTGTCACTTCAAAATCCTCACACTTTATTTTTTTTTTTTTAGGAAGGGTAAACTGGTTGAGTAATTGTATTAGTCACATATAATTAACAACCATTCCACTGAAGGTGTTGAAACCAATCATTTAACTAAAATAATGTTAGTTTTTTTAGAACAAATAGGTATTGATCATGGTTAAGGGTATTATAGTTTATTCCAGCTTTGATCGAATACAATGGTTTGCTCCCATCTCTGGGCAGAATCCTATTAGCCACAAAGAACTTGAAGGCAGTGTAAGTTGTGTTGCAACAGCACGTAAATGCTGGTAACATATTTGAACTCACCCCTTTTAGTATCAAATTCACATATTTTTACTATAGTGTGGCGGTCCCGCAAGTACAGCATCAATCTGTACTTAAACTAGGAGCTGCTTTTTGGATAGTTAGACTCCTCACTAAGGGGCAGATTTATTAAGCTCGGTGAAGTGATAATATGGCTGGTACATTATCACTGGCCAATCAGCTCCTAACTGTAAAGTTACAGGCTTGGTTTGGAAAAATGACAGGTAGGAGCCGTTAATAAAGACCAGACACTTTATCACTTAACTGAGCTTAATAAATCTACCCCTAAGGGCCAGATACACTAAGCTTCAAAAGTGATAAAATGGAGAGAGATAAACAACCAACCAATCAGCTCCTGTCTGACATTTTTCAAACACAGTGTGTGTGACATGGCAGGTAGGAGCTGATTGGCTGGATATTTATCACTCTCCGTTTGATAATTTTTTAAGCTTAGTGCATCTGGCCCTTAGACTTTCAACTAAAGAGGTGGATGGGGAGGGAAGGAGTGTAAGTTGTAACATAGGCCGAGTTCATATATTGCAAACAGATGCCTTGTTCTCAGGGTTTACTCTATTCTGGATGTGCAAATCAATAAGGAAATAGCTATGGCACCATTTTTCCAGTGATTTCTTTATGCCACGCCAACTGCCCCAGGACTCTAGAGGGGTTATTATACTTGTGGGTCCTTCTGGACCCAAGTGCCTGTGAGCACTGCACACTTTGCACCCAATATAAATATGTCAATGGCTCTAACATACTGTAGCAAGTGTGAATAAAATCATGTTTCACTATGCCATATGTATTATTTTAAAAATGTTATTCAGTCAGCAGATTTTTTTATTTAGATATTTTTTTTTATTCTCATCAACCATGTCTGACATGTGAAACTCAATGTATCACTCTCTAGGAATTTCTCTATGGTGAGGACTCAGTCATGAGGTAACTTTCTTTGAAAGGAAACAGAGCAGTGATGGAGACGGTCTTTTATGAAGTGGTATATAGTCATGGAGATCTATCTTTTTAATCTATCTCAACTTTAATCTGATTAATCAGTTATGACTTCTTCTTTTCAGAGAATGGCTCGTTTCACACGGTATGCATTTTTTCACCTTTTAGTCTTCTTTGATTAACCACCCGTGTCTTCTTTTGGAAGAGAAGCTATGAAAGACTTCAGTTTTTCTGTTCCTGTATTTCGAGGATTAATGGGAAAAAGTCAGGCTTTGTCACCAGATAGTTTTTCATGTTAACAGTTGCAAAACAAGGAGTTGCTCTCCCCTAAGACTTTTTCCCTATGAGACTGTGATGTCCTTTAAGTCTTTGTGAAATATTGGGATAAATCACAGTTTCAGGCATTGTACATTGTGAGTTCAAAATTACACCATTTTTTTAATATGCAAGAAAGCTTAACTTAAGTAACTTAAATCCATGAAGACCAAACTTAAGCTGACGTTCACATCATTGAATATCACCAGATTTTTTATTTTTTATTGGTCCAAGTTCTCGGCATGGTTTTTCAAAAGATTAGATTAGAAGTTGCGTTCCCCTGAGCCTCTTTCACAGCGTCGTGCCCAAGCGGTTCTTTAATGGGCATTAGTTAGGCCGAAAAATTGAGAAGACATTTGTGAAGCCTACTTGACGTTTGGTACAGAATTGCCTTTTATATTTTTTCCATGGGGGGGAAGAAGTCTTCTTAAGAGAAAAAGACTGTGGCTTAATCTCTCTCTATCTTTTAAATAGAAAAGCTAGAGGTTGTTGGCACAGGGTCGTATCCCAATTGTAAGCTGTCAAAAACATTTCAAGATGTCCAATTGTGAATTTAAAGGTTTTAGAATTTTTCTTATCCACAAATAAATCTTTATATAACCACTGAAATACAGAGATTATAGCTTCTGAGTACTTTTTTTAATTTAGTAATTTAATTACAGTTTATGTGGAAATAATTAGTGTTTATAAAGATTAATTTTTGGAACTGTGTATTGGTTTCATGTGAAGTTAATACCTTATTATCTTGTAAGAAAAATAAATGAGATAATGGTGATTATTGTCTGGCATATTCTAGACACAACAGAACTCTGCAATCTGAAAGTTTTTAGGATGTTTATCAATGCATATTAGAACATTTAGCTCTCTATTAATGATGTTGTTTCCCTTAGGAACCCCATCTGCTATATGTGTAAGATGATAGGCACTACAACTGATATCACATAAGGGAATCATTTAAGCTTTCAGAAGAACAGAAGGTTAAAGTCTTATGTATGAGTTATAGATCTTCTTTAGAGCCTTGATTACTAAGAAATTAGCTAGAGTAAACAGTGAATTGTATTATGATGCTGATTAACGTAGTCCCGTCCATTCACACAATGAAAGTAGTTATTTGGAGACCTCAAACAACATTGAGTAGGGCATTTGGGTATTCCCAGTACAGTTCTCATATTTTCCCAATGAAAATCTGTTTTCATACTAAAATCTGCTTCTTATACTATTTTTATTATTATTTAAACTGCAGATGAACCAAATGAACCGGCTCATATAGCTGTTTCTCCTTTATTTGGACTTAAAGAATTTATGGGATGACTAATAAGGCCTCATGGATGTTTTCAATTTTTTAAATATTTGAAATGCCCAATATTACTGAACATGCTCCATTGTGCTTCAATATTTATTTATTTATTAACAGTTTCCTATATAGCGCATACATATTCCGCAGCGCTTTACATAGAATATTTGAACATTCACGTCAGTCCCTACCCCAGTGGAGCTTACAATCTATATTCCCAACCACATGTACACGCAGACATTCTAGGGTTAATTTGTTGGGAGCCAATTAACCCACCAGTATATTTTTGGATTGTGGGAGGAAACCGGAGTACCCGGAGGAAACCCACGCAAGCACGGGGAGACTATACAAACTCCGCACAGTTAGGGCCATGGTAGGAATCAAACCCATGACCTCAGCGCTGTGAGGCAGTAATGCTAGCCATTACGCCATCCGTAGCTATCAATAGCTGTTTAAAAAATGGTTAGTAAATAATATAAAGTAATACAACAACTTCATATGTGTAATGTTTTCTACCACACTACGCAAACCATTTAATAATTTTCAGTTTTGTAAATATATTGAGAATTACCTGCCATATAGCTTTTCCATTATACAGTGCTGCATAATACGATGGAACTATAGTAATACAGATTAATCATAATAATAAATAAACTGTTTATTAGTAGTTTTCAAGCAATATGTGTTTTAAGACACATTGTAAATATAATTTGGAGTTACAGCTGTTATCTAAAGAAAGAGATAAAATGATAACAGACGACCCAAAGGGACCTACATATGTTTGTTTTTTCTTCCATTATATTTTCTGGTCTGATTGCATTGATTGTGTTCGCTACCCTCTGTTTGAAGTGGTGAGTTGAGAAAAGACAGAAGGTCTGGGTCTCTGGAGACAGTAGGCTCTGTATTAGCTGGTCAACTTGCTTTTCATATTAGAAGTTAGGGTACTGAAGTGAGAACTATTACTTGGAATCTGCAGCATTTAGTTAATGCTAAAGAAGGACCTTTATAATAAAAGCAGAACTTTGCCATGATGTAAGCACGGACGGTGTATTGGTTAGCATTACTGCCTCACAGCACTGAGGTCATGGGTTTGATTCCCACTATGGCTCTAACTGTGCAGAGTTTGTTTATTCTCTCCATGTTTACGTGGGTATACTCTAGGTAGTCCTGGTTTCGTCAAACGATCTAAAAATATACTGGTAGGTCAATTGGCTCCCAACAAAAAAATTACCATAGAATGAATGTGTGTGTGTGTATGTGTGTATGTGTGTGTGTGGTAGTAAATATAGTTTGCAAGCTCCACTAAGCAGGGACTGATATAAAATGTTCAAATATTCTCTATAAACCGCTGTGGAGTACATGTGCTATATAAATAACTGTTAATAAATAATGGCCTGACCCCCCCTCCACCATCCAGTTTCCTAGTGCCTGTACAATGCAGTTGACAGGCACTGGGCCTCGTGCATGGGCAGTACAGGCAATGGTACTGTGCAAAAGAATGGCTTCTATTGGCTGCATCGTCTGCAGCCCATAGCAGCCGGTTAGGGCTGCATGGTGAGGCAGGGAGCTGCTTTCTACAGGATTCCATCTCTCGGCCTATCTCAGCCCAGTACCAGATTGAGAAAATACCTCACAAATGGACAGCCTATCATACGAGGGAATGGCAGGTATGATTTCCAGTAGGTCTCACAGACTGTATCTGGCTTTACCTGGGTGCACCAGTGACGCTGAAGATGATCCCGGAGGCCACCATGGACATCAGGGGACGATTTTCGGAATATTTCGGATTTTGGAATACACAGATAAGGGAGACCCGACCTGTACATATATTTTAGAGGTTATTTTTTACTCAATTGTTAATAAAATAAGTAACCCCATACAGGAGTTTAAAATGTGTTATCTTTTAGTACAAACCCTATAGTAATAAAATGTTTTACTTGGGTTAGGGATTGTTTTACTTGGGTTAGGGAATTTGTCATCAGATAACTAAGTCAAATGAACACAGCATAGTATAATAAAAACTCTATATTGAATTGTGTCTGAGCAAACGAGAGAACCTCAGATTATGGAATTCCAAATGTATTTCATATGTGAACTATATAGAGTCTTGCAGGTTTGCAATCTGAGTTTATTATTGCTGATATAAGTTTTCTGAATTACATTCGCATATCTTCTTGGGAGAGATCATTTGTTGCAGATGCTCAGAATGAATATTGAGAATTTTTGTCAGTATGGGAGAATGAGAAACGCACAGAACACATGTGGGGAATCATGATCATTCAAGTCATTAATAGCTTTCTAAGCCATGATATAGCCACACAAGAATGTCAGATCTTTCATCCCTTCAAAATAGGAAAAACCTGTTCAGCTATCTGGTAGCAAGGCCTTTATTTATCTGACACTATTGCACAGTAATGTCTGCTGTTTAGATGGAGGTGTTAAAAGCTTCAAGAAATTTGAGTAGCTGATAATTTACATTTGTTTCACTTATATACTCAGCTTTGTCATTACTGAGAAGATTATCCTGTATTTATTTATTTATTTACAGTTTCTTATATAGCGCAGCAGATTCCGTTGCACTCTACAATTGTAGACAGTGATAAAACAAACTGGGTAACAACAGACAGACTTATTTATTATTTATTAACAGTTTCTTGTATAACGCAGTAGATTCCATTGTGCTTTACAATAGGAGACAGTTATACAACAAACTGGAAAATTTACAGACAGTCAACGGTATGAGGGCCCTGCTTGCAAGCTTACAATCTATAGGGAAATAGGCATCTGTTCCACCAGAAAGCAAAGGTTCCTGGTGTGCTGTGAGATACGGTGACCCAGCAGTTTGGCCAGGGGTCAGGAGGATGGAAAATGTGAAGAAAAGAGTGGATATGTGTGGACTGTACAGTGGGGATGTGATTAGATAGGAACGGTATATGAAGGTTAGGTGGCTAGTTCTAGAATTTGGTATGAATAAAAATAGTGAATACAATTCTTACCAGAATACCGCTGCTGAGACATCACCACTGGAATCATTCTCATGTCATTGCCATGACAATTTTTCGACAGTTCATGTTGACATATACTAGGAGACATGATGAATATAGATTTGTACACTCATTTATAAGATAAGTGTTCAGCTTTCTGTGTACAGAAGCCACGTGTTCCTCTTTGTACACAAGCATCAAACAACTCTGCATTGTACAGTTACTAGTAATGGCCTACACTATGGATGCGGGGGCAAAATCATTCGATGGTTGCTGACCATCAAATGATTTGGAAGGAGCACGCAATACTAAGACTCTGTTGTCGTAGCTTTGCGTGCTACCTGTATGGGAAGAGGGCGGGCATCTGATGTTTAGTGATGTCAGCTGCCCACCTCCGGCAGCCACATTACTTTCTAATTTCAATGGGCGTTCCCATGGGTGCAGCCCATCACCGCTGCCCCACGTCCACCGCCCGCACCGATAGGTGCGAACGATATGGCAAACTGGCAGGTCAACGCGCCTTCTTGCACCAAGTGTATGAACATGCGCATTCACAGTAGTAAAACATCACTCGCGGGGGACCAAACAGATCAAAATCAGGCTCTATGTACACTAGGCAGCAGAATAGGCTCTGTATGGTGCAATAATGAGGAGACTCTAGGCTCTCATGAGCAATGATCATTTCACTCATCTGCTTTACCTCCCCTCATTTATAGTAGCAACCCTTCCACAGCACCTGCAGCTTACTTGAGTATTAGGACTACTGCATTCCTCCCAACATTTATAAAATAGGAAGTGGGGCTCTCTCGCTGTTGTGTACCTCATCCAGTAGAAATGGCTACCTGGTAAAAAAATATTCCCCTTTCTACCTCATCTGGAAAGCGAGTTAGTCCATTTATTACCGTTTAGTGCTAGATGTTACCAGATTAAAGATGTTTCTCAGCCCACTTAGATGAATCAACTTTTCTGTGCTAAAAAGTCACCTGTCAAAGAATCTTATTACTGAAAGTCGCATTGTTCACAAATTAACGTCAGGAATGCATTTGGAGAACTACCAAGAACTTGTTATAATTGCTCACATGCAAGTAAAAGCTTTGCCCGTGTATTCATTATTTGATGCAAAGGATTAAATGTGATTACAAAGATGACATTGCAGCTTCTCGGCTAATAGGTAAATCAGTGTTTATGCCAGAACTGCTCTGATTTCTAGTAGGGAAAAGCTTTGATATGCTACTAAGGCATACCACATACGTTTTATGTGACAGTGATTGCTAAGCTTAAAAATGACTGTGCATGTGAAAAGTAGAATATTAATCAAGACTAATTGTTGGCACTTAGGATGAAACACAAAAGGTCGGTGAGGAGCAAGTTCTGCTCTGTAATTAGTGACTTTTAGTACCAGTGTAATTACTGTAAATTTAAGGGCATATTGTTTATAGAATCTCTGCTTTAGAACATTCAATTAGTGCGCCGAGCCAGTGGTATGGATGTAGATAAGCAAGTAAAGTAACCATCATTTATCTGGTTTTGTTTAGTTTAAGGGTCTAGAGCAGGGTAAACAATTATATATTGGTTGGGATGTTCTTGCGATTCCTGACCTGTAAAAGCGAAATCTTAAGAGTGTGTTCTCACCTCTGATCATCTAAAGATCAGATTTTATGTGCAGTTTAATATTCAGAAGCGGCGTTGGTATGATATCGTCCAAAAGTGAAGGATGTAGGCACTGCTGACTGGTCTGCTGCTGCTACTGCCTTTGTTCCTCAACTTTGATCTCACATTACATTAATACGGTGTGTATGCTCCTATCCACACTATGATCATGACTTCTGAACATACAGTAAGTGCAATTGAAAATAAAATAACATCTGAAGTGTATATCCAGCTTTAGACGAATGTTAGTGTCACCTTCTCTCAAAGAGACAGAGAATTTGACAGCAGATAAGAACCACTAAGTGCCAGATGTACTAAGCTAGATAAACCACCAGCCAATTAGCTCCTACCTGCCATGTCAGAGGCTATGTTTGAAAAATGACAGGTAGGAGCTGATTGGTTGGTGACTTATCACTCTCCATTTTATCACTTTTCAAGCTTAGTACATCTCACCCTTAAGCCCCGTACACACGGGGCAGATATATTGCTCAGCCATATATTGCTGAGCAATATATGGCTGAGCAATTTATTGCTCAGTTTCTCCTTTTCATCTGCGACCAGATTGGCCAGCGATCACTACAGGGGTAAAAATGGGAGCGCGCATCCGGCAATATATCGCCGGTGTACACTTAGCGACCATATTTCCCGCAATATTGTACAAAATCGCCCCGTGTGTACGCACCTTTAGTCTATTTAGTCTACCCATGTATACTTACCTACTATGGTTACTTTTTTTGTCATTAAACAATTCAACTACCAGTATATTTTTGGATTGTTAAAAGGAAACTGGTGTCCAGAGGAAACCCATACAAACGTGGGGAGAATATACAAACTCCACACAGTTAGTGCAACTAAATACATGACCTCAGTGCTGTACCAATAAACAATCCCTACTGCTCATTACACAGCTCCAATGAACAATTACACAGCCACATAACTAATACATTACATTGCCCTAGTAACCACACGGCTCATTGGCCCTTATTCTGATTGAGTCGGATGCGGACGGATGGCCAATGGTTGGTGTTTGCACATGTGCAGAGGCGTATCTGCGCATGTGCGAATGCTGCGCACGCCCGAATACGGCGTGAATTCTGTACAGAAAACGATCGGTTGGAACAATCCGAACAGGGGGTGGAGAGGGGCGTGAAGGGCTGTTTGAGCTCATTACCATATGCGTACGCCCTGCATTTCTTGGGTGTTCCCATGAAAACGCTGGGCGTGCGTATGGTAATCCGGCTGTGACGCACGTGTGGGGGGGGCGCATATATGACATAGCCGGATGCCAGCTGCCCGTCCATATCCCTGCGTTTGCACGGAAAAATGCCCGAGTGGTATGGAGCACTCGTGCTGCCTGACCACTCGGTCCAGCATTCGATGGTCGGCGACCATCGAATGATGTGGGAGGTTCCCACATATGGAGGAGGTGTTCACATGAAAAATCCACTCGCTGTCCGTTCGTCCGTACGGATGGTGTGAGCGATCCATATGGAAGGCGGGGCTAAGAACACTCGGTTCCTGTCCGAAAATGCGCATCCGACCGATTCAACTAGAATAAGGGCCATTGTGCCCTGTATTCAGCTTTCTGTGATGTTTGCGTAAAATTGATGACATTAGTGTTTGCATTTTTGTATCCGTTGCTGCTAATCGAATTAACACCTCTGATTTCAACTTTACAGAAATCCAATAGGAACAGGAGGTACTGTATAATACAGCAATGAGGAATGCCTTCTATTACAATATTTGTCAGGGTTACGTTCACAGGTAACACCAATGACCAAATAGTTCAAAACAAATGAAGAAAAGAAAGAAACATGTAAAATAAACTATAAAACCATTTCTATGCCTGTCATTATCCATGCACAGTGCAGTCCCTAGGCACATCCGTAGCTGGCCAACATAGCAGGCACAACCTCAGTGTAAATAGCTGAACCCAACGCTGGTAATGCTAGATGTTGCACGCACGGAATATCCAGGACCTTGACTGAACGGAATGTGCCGTAATCGCTCCGAGGGCTTAAAATGGTAAATTTACGAAAAGATAATGGATTGTGTCATTTTTAGAAATTTAGGGAGTTAATTAGGAAGCTGAGCAATTAACCAGGGAGAATATATTAAAAAATCATGAACGCATAGCTGGCAGCGTACTCTGATGATTAAAACGCATTCTATCTTTGTTTCCTGAGAGCCGAATGCTATCTGTTCTTTGTGGGAAAGCTAACATGTAGCATCCTGTTTAAAGTTCACACTAGTAGGAGTGTTCACTCATACTGTACTGCGTCCTAGTTATTTCCAACCCATCCTATTACTGCTCAGCAGGCTAATGTATCATTGAGCTATTGCGCGTTCACTCCTACTAATAAAATGAATTGTGATACACATTACCAAGCTCCTGCTGTTTGCATTAGAAGAGGTATCATTTTCCTTCATCTTGTCAAAGTATGTAGGCAATTGTAACCCTTGCAGTACCTGTGTGACAACCACAACTGACACTAGAAAGCAATTTAGGCCAAGGCCTCTTGCTGCAAGGAATCTGATAAAATACTTCAATTTACTGTAGTACATACAGTATGTCCCTCCAGGGTATTCTGGACAGTTCCTGGAAACACCCTATTTCTGTCTTGCAGCACCAATATAATAATGTGATATAGAGATGATTTACTGTGAATGCTGGGTGACTGGCCCACTATGGATTAGTGTTATCGAAGCTGTAATTTTACCCCGTATCAGAACATCTTTCTAACTGCAGTTATTATATAGGGCTGAATTATCAAGCAGCGAGATTTTCTTTCTTTTTAGTTCTTATGATGATATCAGCCTTTAAAATGACAGTGCTATAAGAGTGAATCCTTTACAACAGATAAATCCACATTCTGATGACCTGAGGATTAAGGCTGCTTGCATCGCAGTTCTCGGAGTAAAACTGTGTTTTCATGTGTCATAGCATAAAATAAGCTGTATTCTACCAGCCTCTCTTTTTACTTACTAGGTTAGGGGCTAATTCAGGTTGGATCGCTTCTGCGTCTTACTGAATCACCCCATTGAGTGTAACCAAGTTAAGCTTTCAAATATGCCTTTTTTACTGAACTATATCAGGGTTGCCTACCCTCCTGGATGGAATGGCCTGGAGGGTCCTGGAAATCGGATCCCCCTCCCGCCCCCCCCATAAAGGGGGGGGGGGGGAGCAAGTTTCCCAGAATGCAGGTAGTCTCACGCATCCCGCCCCTCTCGGTGGTAGGGGGGGTTTGTGGGACCAAATGACTTGGATCACGTTATTGTAGCCCCACCTACCGATGTGCAATGCCTGAAATACCAGAATTTCACTGCAGGGTGTGACCACAAAGACGCGACTGTGCTGGCCATGCCCCAAACATGATGTTCCGTTAGCATCCCTGTCCCATCCCACCCATTTCCCAACCCTTCAGCGGCCCCACCCACCTACCTCACTGAACTCACAAAAAGTAGGAAACCCTGCATTATATCCTATTGTACATCATGCAAAACAAGTGAAAAACATCATAAAAAAACACAACTACATTATACAACCAATACATCTACAACCTATCTGAGCTCAGTCCACTTCTATTTCTGCACTTTATGTTTCTATTTTTATATCTGTTTTCATATGACTTTCATGTTGTTGTTTAACAACGGCCACACATGTCTATGCTAAAGCCACAACCTACAGTATTTGCCTAAATCCCTGGTTCTTACAATCCTACTATAGCTAAGACAGGATGCTACATTTATTTAATGCTATGGTTTGGTTATTTGGATTACTTTATGTCTGATGTCTAACATAATGGTTGGAATGTTCAGTGTTGCACAGTATTAATATCACATGTATTTTATATCAGTGTGGAATGTAGATAGAAGTGATAACAAATATTAAGAAAACCCATGACATTCTTAAACTTAGTGTGTGGCCATAGATAACTTGTACACATTCAGTCCAGCCTGTGAGCCAACAACTCATTGACTCAGACATCATAGACACTTATTAAATTCAGCACTTTAAATGGTAGAAATTCCACAATACATAATGAAGAGATATATCAGCCCTGTGTATAGTATCGCATACAAATGTCATAAATTCATTCCTGTCAGTTTTGACAATGTAGCCAATGGTACCAGTGTACAAAATGTCTTGAGGCATGTCTGTCACTGCCACTGGGAGCCTCAAGAGCAATCTCTGACCTTAATCAAGGAAGATTTATTGTACGTACCACCCAGTGTGTGCATGCTGTACACTGTAATAGTACTAGTCTGTGCCTCCACACTTGTACGCTAGCTCTTCCTACTACGAATTGATTTATTCAATGGAGAAACTTTTTTAAGGGTAGTTAGCACTTGTCTGTAAATTGGTCCAAAAACCTCCATTAGTTAGGAGTTTTACTACTGGTACTAATACTGCAAATAGTCTTGACGTACAGATATTAAATTGGGAACTAAAGCTACAGTAAATATCTAAATTTCAATAAAACGTTCGAACGGTGACAGCTTGCTATCCTATATAAGGATAATACTGTTCCTCACCTTTATGGGGGGTATTGAATTGTTTTGCAAACTGGTGGCTGCTAGATGGCGCTTGACACAGCAATTCAAGTGTTGCTCCGATCGGGCATGCACAGCCGCTGGCCGTAACATTCGTGTTATGTTATAGAGGGGCAGATTTATTAAGCTCGGTGAAGTGTCTGTTTTTTATCACCGGCCAATCAGCTCCTAGCTGTGAAGTTACAGGCTTGGTTTGAGAAATGACAGGTAGGTGCTGATTGGCCGGTGATAAAAACCAGCCACTTTATCACTTCACTGAGCTTAATAAATCTGCCCATCAGTCTTTTTGACAATCTGGTTACTAGTATGATCATATAAATGTAGCCTATCAATCCCCTAGAAACCAATGACACGACTGAAATACCGAGGGCCAGATGCAGTGTTCTACAGAAAGTGAGCCTAAGTGCTCCCAAACAGCATCAACTATATGGCATTTATGCCTATGCCCTATTCTGCATGGCAGCAGTTTTGTTGACCGCCCCCACTGAACTTTGCTCAGGTGAAAACTCATCATTACTGCCCAGTTTGATTTCTTCAGGTGTATATATAATTGCGATTGAAATGCACACACCTTTACAATTCCTGCCCGTGTGTATGTACAGGTACAAACTAAAGCATGTGAGGTGGTAGAATGATTACACGCCACATACTGTCCTGGCACCCTTACACTGTAACGGTTCATACCCATGGAGTGACTTGGTGTTCTTAGCGATCTAAGCTAGTCAGATCACTCAGCCCATATGGCTTGCTAGCGATATGTGTACGGGTGATCTGTTCTAACCAGTGATCTCTGGTTAAAGCACTGTCAAATTGGATAGATCTTGACTACATGTTGTCAAGATCTGAGCTGGTGATGGTGATTCGCGGGACCATGCATCACCATCTCTATGGGGCAAACACACAAAGCAATCCATGCTGAATTTCTAAGCAATCTAATCAGATCGATTAGAAAATGGACTATTATTGCCAGTGTATACCCCTTAAGAATCTCAGGAAGTAGACGAGTAGAGATGATGGGTTGCACACCCCAGGCCAAGGAGATGAGGACCTGGTCACTGCCTAGTCAAATACGGTGCTATCGGTGATGTGTTTATTACATGGCCGCGTGTGAGCAATGGTTCTGTCTATTACATCAAAATGTTGGCTTCATGTAACGATTACCAGGGATTTATAATCAAAACGATACAAGCTTCACACTAAAAGATTTCTTATTGTTAACATACTTTTCATCTGATCTTAGTGCTGACATATTGACTCAAACATATTACTTCTGTAGATGATCTAGCCTAAGGCTGTTTGATATGCAGATTTCTTTTTTTTTTCTTTTTTAGTAGTGTGGGGGGTGGGAGGGCAGTGAGACAAACAGGGAGCCGGTTCAGCTGTATTATAATGTGTCTGTCAATTTGAAATAATTACACTGAAATCACTGAGCTGAAGATTTATTATTTTTTTTTAATAGAACTCATCACAGAAACACTGATGCTTGCCTCTTGAATCAGACAAATAATATCTCCCTGGCCTTCCAGTCCTGTCTCTGCCTATTTGTCAAAGACAGAACAAGTGGTCATAAGCTAGGAAGCCAAGAGTGATTGCTACTAGTAGTGATCAACAACCAGTACTTAAGTGCGGTGACAAAAAAAAATCTGGAAGGAAGTGCAGGTATTCCCCAGGGGTGTTGATTGCTGATTCAGTGGACCTATTGCTGTTTTTTTGTTTTTTTTAATCTCTTTATTTTTTTTTTCTTTCTCAGTGAATCATGATCCTGCTGAGCAAAGATTTTTACAGATTGTCATAAAGACTGTCATTTCAGTGGGGCATGTCTGGAAATGTGTATTAAAAAAAATGAAAGGAAAAATATGATTACTAATATTGTAGACGTTATTAACTTAGTCTGCATGGCCCTTTGCAATTATGAATAGCTGTGGTCTGAAATGGAATCTTGTATAGATTTATTAATTTTTTCCTTTCAAACATGAGTGTAGGGTCTTAATGAAAAATAAACCTAAAGTCCTTGTTACAACGATGCTTACAAAAGCAGAAAACTCATAATGTAACTACTGGAGATGTAGGAGTGCACATCGAGAGGGAGCTTTTTCACGGAACGTGCGTGTCATTATTAATAGAGTGTTCTCATCTTAGGCGTTGATGTTTACTTAGCGTGGTGACTTACAATCTGGATTCTGCTGCCGCTGACAAATCTTTTTCGCATTTGGGAAGAACATCAGTTGCTTGTTGATAAGGTCTTTCGAAGTCTATTTTGATTGTTCATTCCGGACATCTAAATGCTGCAAATTAATCAAATTTCAGGCAAGAATAGAAAATTCTCACTAAGTTGGAAGCCTCTGAAAGCGGCTCCGTGAGACTATTACAAGCGTATGAAAAATAGAGGTTTATAAGGGCCAGGAAATTGTGCAGCTTGACTGGACCTGCATGCTTCCATTGATGAACGAACCGGACTGTTTTTTTTTATTTCTCTGTAACGTTCTTTCATTGATTCATGCTAGGGAGGTGGTAAATGAGCTCCTCGCTGAGACAAGGTTGAAGGTCAAAGTGTAGTGCCAGCTGCCCGGCCTGCCATAGAACAATGATGCATCCTTCTACACTGAGGAAAGGAACATTCCAGCATAATGTTGTATTGGGCTCCCGCTAATCTTTTTTTAAGCTAATGTGACAGTTCTTCTGAACAGAAATTTTATGGTATCTCGTGAAATTAACCTTGTTACTAGGATTTCCCTTGCATATGTGCCATAGTTTAGCCATTTCCTGTTTGCTGGTTAAAGGTATCTTTACTAGCATTTCCTGTAGAGCCTACATCCTGTGATTTGTCATCTTACATTGATTTCCCTTCCCTCTATCTGTGCTATACCGATTGCTGTTACTTTTTAATAAATACTCTCAAAGTTAATAAATTTTACTGTACTAATAGAGAAAATACTGTATATTACTAGCAGGGTACTGATGATAATGATGACAATGACTAATAATAATAATAATCATCATTAGTATTACTTTCCTTTATATTTATAGCTATATTTATTTATTTTCTTACATTATTCCTCATTATTCACCTATTCTCATATATACTACTTTTCTATTGTATTTTTCCTTCTTTTGCCACCGTTATTCTACCACCAGCACTTTCCAATCCTTTATCTGCTAAATAAATATTTGCTACCCCATATTGACTAGATCACTTAAAAATTAAGCATGCATCGCTACGTGTGTATGGGCCCCCGGTGACGGCAATGCGCGGTCTCACATATCGCTATCGCCTGACTAGATTTGACTGCATGCAGTATATATCAAGTGATCGCCAGTGTTCTCCAGAGAACACTGGCTCTGATAGGTCACTCAGCACACATACCTGTGGCATCGCTGTGTGCTGAGCGATCTGCGCTTAATTGTATTGCCTAACAAAGATGCTCAGTCGCCTCATGTGTACGGGGCATAAAAGTTAACCATGGCCCCTGCTCCTATAGGCTGGCTGCCCTAGTAACCATTAAACTAGCTCCCTTTACTTATCTAACTAACTAAAACCTCATTACTTAAAAAAACCTGGGTGCTTATTTAGCCTCACATTTAAGTATTTGGCTGTTTGACATTATTCATAGTCTTACGGCATTTATTTATTTGTAAGAACAATGTAATTTACACTAATGTACAGTATTTACCTTGTAGCCATGGGATACTGACAAAGAACCAAATTAGCAATCATTACTAGGCTGAGAAGTTAGTAGAGTGTAGGAGGTATATTTACTAAAAGGTCGATTTTTATAGATTTTCATAGATTTGAACTTGATAACAATCAATGACAATTGACCTTTGATAAATCCCTTGGTGGTTTCTGAGTTATTCAAATTATAATGTAACTCTGTAGGTTGCATTTTAAATGTCACAAGTCAGTTGTGGCATATATTTGTGATGAGATCATTTCTATGGGATGATATACAGTAGGTATATTATTATTACTAGCCTCCTACAGAATATCAGCAATATTTCCACTCACTGTGGGTGTTTGATGAGCCCACAAATGCTGTACAGGTAGACTATTCTTTATCCCAAATGATTGGGAACGGAAACATATATATATATATATATATATATATATATATATATATATATATATATATAACCACAAATAGGTAGATGGCACTCACAAGATTTGTATAATTTCTGTGCGGCGGCAGCAATGAAGAAATAAATGAATCAACACAGGCTTGTGTCAACGTTTCGTCTTGATAAAGGGCTTTGCCCGAAACGTTGACACAAGCCTGTGTTGATTCATTTATTTCTTCATTGCTGCCGCCGCGCAGAAATTATACAAATCTTGTGAGTGCCATCTACCTATTTGTGGTTACATTTTTTCCTTGAGAAACGGAAAGGCACCTCAAGTATCTGCATCCTTAAGGAAGAGTGCCGGTACACCTTTGTCCTATATATATATATATATATATATATATATATATATATATATATATATATATATATATATAATGCTTGGTAAACGCAAACATATGATAATTTATATGGCAATAAGTAAATATATATATATATATCGCCTCCAGAGGTCTGGCACGATTGAAGGCCCGGTGCCTTCAACGCTGTAATGAATATGCATAGAGGAAGAAGCGACACTCTCAGGACTTTTATGAACAAAAACACTCAATCAAGTGTGAATTCTTGTGCATTCTACGTTTCGGTTTATTAGGTTAAACTGTCATCAGGAATACAGACAAAGAATACCCAATACCTTATAAAGACAAACACCTTGTATGAACCTCATGCAGGGGCCCGCCTGAGTGGTGATGATGTCAGCACCGCATCATCACTATAGGACATTGTACATAGTGTAAACAAAAACCGTCACCACACTTGATTGAGTGTTTTCTTTCATACAAGCCGCTTCTTCGTCTATGCATATATATATATATATATATATATATATATATATATATATATACACAGTAAATAAATGGAATATATTTAACTTTCTCAACCAAGCAGGAAGAATGGTAGCTATCACTGTTCTAAGTCTTTTAACTATTCCTTGAGTGCACAGATTACTATTTTTTTTATTTCTTTTTGACAAGTAGTGATGGGTAGGGGTCCAAACAGTACTGTATGTTGCCTAGAGCCCATTGGGGTCTTAATTCGCCTCTGCCTATACTGTATAAAGCAGCCTATGCCACTAAAATATGCTTTCCCATTCATGCTGAACTCTTAAAGGCTCTTTGTGACTTGTTGCTTCAGCTTTTATTTTCTTAGAGATGAGAACTGAACTGTAGAGTGCTAGTGATTGCCTCGTCATTCTCTACATTTATATACTGTACTTATCAGGTACTTATTTATTTCAAATGTTTCTCTTTTATTCAGTGGTGATGATTCATGAAGGTGTCAAATATATGTGGCTTGATGAATAGGCCCCTTCCAGTTACAGAGACAGTAGATGAGAGATAAATATGGGTTTTGATGAATGACTATCACCTTTGATGGATATGAACCATATGAATAATCTCTAAAGAAAACACATCAGTGTGAAACTAGATTTATAAGAAAGAAAAAATGTAGTAATGTCAAAGATGAAAAATACTGCTTATATAAACATAAAACAGGGTTCTATTGTGTGGTTCAGGCTAAAAGCATTTGGCTGGTCTAAATATTTGGTAGCAGGGGTGATTAACTAACCCTTAGCACAGAAAGACTGGCCACAATACAAGGTCATTCTGTGCTTACCTCATTGTATTAGTCCAGGACAGGCCAACCTGTGGCTCTCCAGATGTTGTGAAACCCAGCATACCTTGCCACAGTTTTAACACTCCCTTATAGCAAAACTGTGGCAAGGCATGATGGGATTTGTAGTTTGACAACATCTGGAGAGCCACAGGTTGGCCAGGCCTGTATTAGTCACATCATTCTGTCATCCAGTGCTGTGGGTTATGTATGCATGATGACCACATACATGCCCATTTCATCTGACAATTTGGCCAGTGTGGACCAAACTACAGTAGAACAAAAGAGATACATGTGTGGAGTTCCCTGGAAATACCAAAGATGTCGGTGAATTAAACAACATCTGCTTTACAATTACTCCCAGCTGACAGTGCAGCAGAAATGTATAACACATATAACTCTAACTTGGAAGGTGCAAAACCCCCCCTCCCCCTCACACACATACACATACACACACACTCCTCAGCTCTGGCCCCCATAACAGCTGCACTCCCTGCACCTATGGTAGCAGCCACATTGAAAGAGCATATATCTTTACATGATCACAAAGGTATATTGAGCTTTCGCTGGAAAAGATGTCAGTATATGACCCAATATGAATGACTTTGTCTTAAGCATCTAGCTGACATGCATTCCTCACATAACTTCCTGAGACACGATCCTAGATTCAGATACTGGCTTTGTCCGATTCATTATTTGATTTTACACAATGGCTCTTGATTTTTTACAGCCATATTGTTTTTCCTTCTCCCAAAACCACACACATATTTTTTTGTGAAAAGCCAAGTATTGCATTACATTTCTACTACAGCAACAATTAGTTCCAGTGTGGACTTCACTGTGCCTTCCTGCCTTAATCACTGCTAGATATCCCAGGCCTCACAACTGACAAGAACAACTCCGCTGTACTATCCCCCAGGCAAGGTATTTATCCCACAGGTCAAAAGTGGCAAATGGTAAAAGAAAAGAAGATGATGACTATACCCCCCACCCTCCATTACACCCCCTCCCTTACACCCCTCTCATCCTACATGATGTGCAGTGACAGGAATAACAGTTTGAAATCTCTTTAATTGCTGCTTCTAAACTGTAGACAGGCCTGTGCCTTTTATTTCCGGTCTATCCTCTCCCATTTGTAACAAGATAACCATGAAGCTCGGCTGGGCCTATAGTAGATAAATTCCCTTTGGAAGTATATGCACATTTTACTTATTTTATTTTATCTTCATTACAACGTGTTGAAATAGATTAGTGTTAAATTTGTTTAACATATGACTGAAATGTAATTAGATCCACTTATATTTAGAGTTTCAGAATGTATGCCTTTCCAGCAATAATGATTCTCTCCAGGAGGTCTTATGACACCAGCTTTGCTATCAGGACATCTTTAGTAGCCAATATTCTAGACTGAAACAAAACTGTCAGATTTTTTTATCTAGCCAATTTGCTTTTCACTTTATATCGCTGCATGGCTCTCCTCCGTGGAGCTAGGCAATAAACCATGGCCAATTTTCATTAGATCTAATTTTCTCATAATGAATTCTGAGTAGAGAACAAACTGGAACATTCTTTTTGGCATTTCATAAGTTCTTCATGTATTTGAAATGCTTTTTCCTCACCTTTGCCGGCAAGTAAGTAACCCACAAAGCCAGGCAATGTCACATTACATTTTTTTTATAGAGGTATTTTCTAATCATAGAAACATAGAATTTGATGGCAGATAAGAGCCACTTGGCCCATCTAGTCTGCCCCTTTTTTAAACATGTTACCTAAAACCATATGTGATCCTTATTTCTTTGTAAGGATATCAATATGCTTATCCAAAGCATGTTTAAAATGTACTACTGTATTTGCCTCTACCACCTCTCATGGGAGGCTATTCCACTTATCTACTACTCTTTCTGTGAAATAATTTTGCCTCAGATTTCCCCTGAATCTTCCTCCCTCTAGCTTCAGTGCATGTCCTCGTGTTCTGCTGCTCCTCTTCCTGTGAAGAATGTCTCCCACCTGAACCTTGTTAAAGCCCTTGCTATATTTGAAAGTTTCAATGTCCCCCCTTTCCCTTCTCTGCTCTAAACTATACATACTATGCTCTTTTAGTCTTTTCTTATCCATCTACAGTGGCAATTTGCAGGTAATTGTCATTGGTGAAATGGCAGTGGAAAACCTGGCACACCTTTATTATCCACTTGCCTGGCATGGTCCCATCTTTTGTGACCCACCAGTCAGTGCATGATCTTGTTAGAAACAACAGGGGCAGATGTACCAACCAATTAGCTCCTAACTGCCATGTTACAGGCTGTGGGGTCTATTCATGAAGCAGTGATAAGAGTGTGCCAGTTGAAAAATTGTTCATTGCAACCAATCAGCTGCTACGTACAATTTTACAGAATGCACTTGATAAATGTTACTTTAATGTTGATTGGTTGTCATGAGCAACTTCTCCGCTGACTCCCTTCTCTGCTCTTTTGAGTGCTGCATGAATAGACCACTGTGTTGGAAAAATGACAGTAAGATATGGCTGGTTGGTAGTTTATCACTCTCCACTTTTTCATTTTTCAAAGCATAGTACATCTGGCCCAGTAATAAGGCCCCAGCGGCTGCCGGAGGAGAATATTCTTGCAGCTTCGACTACTAGACAGAACCTCCCAGCCCCTTTGCTATTCTACGCTCTTCCCCAGTGCCATACTGTTGACCACTGCTGATCCATTAGCACAACAGGACCCCCCACTCAGCAGCTGCAAACATTAGCAGTTGCTGGGAATTGTAAATTAACCCCACCTCAGGCCCCTAGTGTGTACTTGTTGGCTGCTGCCACTGGGAAAATCAAAGTCACCATGGTCGTTATGTTCCAGGGGGATGTTCTGATGTTCGAAAACCCTGATATTTTACAAATGCTATATTTTTTTAAATAAATCCTTTTGGATAAGTTTTAAATATACGTTCTTGACCTAATCTATTTCTAATTTCAATTTCCGAGGTGGCTTGTTGTAAGGAGATGAGATAACAATACCAGCAAGTCCTCGACTTCAATCAATCAGCGGCTAACTGTCATTTCTATAAACCCAGTCCGTAACTTGCTTGTTAGATGGTGATTGGCTTCTTTCTTCTCTGTAGTGTACAATGTAAGGGTTAATTATCTTATATCTGCAAATGATAAACATGCACGTTTATGGATAGAATTCTCCAGTAAGCCAAGCAACAGAAGGGTTAAACACGCCAGCCATCAGACTGCAGAGTAGAGAGTGTTATTATTTTGTTATGCCTTGCCTTTTGTCTCTCCTCTTCACCACTGTGGTTTGTTTATTCTGTACTGCTAGATTACACACTGAATTTCTCATGCATGACAGCGCACACATTTTTATCTGTTTTGAAGAAAGATGCCTTATACTTGATATAAAGCAGTTCAGAGAAATATTGACCTCTCATAAATAGCGGATGATTAGGAAATGCATGGGCAGCAGACTTTGTAATAAAACAGAATTGATTAAAAAAAAAAGAAGAAATGCAGAGCCTTAATGGAAAGTGTGGATTTAGGAAGGTGGCTAGCCCTGTCATCTTGTGGCTAGAACTCAGTGTGGGCGATTTGCTAAATATAATCAGGGCAAATATGTAGTACTAGTTCCCGGGAAGAGCAAATGAGTTGTGTAATATGTAGACGTTTATTGATCTGGTATTCTTTGTATTCCCAGTGGGAATATTGCAAGAAACCTTTTATGCTAATGCAACATGCCGGTGTGCACTGCTGGGTGATAGTATATGTTACGGGCTTAGTAATGCTTCCGTCTGTCTTTTGGAATATTTATGTATACACACACACACACTCTATCTATCTATCTATCTATCTATCTATCTATCTATCTATCTATCTTTTTCTCCCCAACTCTTAATGGTAGCCTCGCTGCATGATGTTGATGGTGAAATGTATACTTAGCATTGAATTCGTCTACAGCTGAGCTATATACAGAAGACTGGGGATTTTCACAGTTGCAGAATAATTATCTCCAGTTCAGTCACTTCAGCAGCGGAAAGTAAAACCATCTACTACTTAACCCCTATACTGCCTCTGGGCTTCCATTCATGGTTCAAACATCAAAGACTCTAAGGTGGAGGTCAGTGCAGGTCTGATGAAGCTCTTGTTGAACACTAATTTATGAATGTCTCCCAAGTATTATGGCTAGTGCAGCATAATTGTAAGTTATCCAAGTGCCACCTATGGCAGGCAGGCTTGTGAGACAAGAGGTCCCAGCTCTTTGAAAATACAGAACGTTTCAGACATAAAAAAGCCTATATAATGGGAAAGCTTTAACTCTTTGCGGTGATAACGCTGTCCCTCTGTGTAATGCTACATGTCTGCTGATAACACTGCTAAAACGGCCACCTATATTTCTCAGCGTTGGAGTATGTGAGGCCCCAAATATGAGCAGTGTCTGACAACAAGGTCACTCAGTATATGACAGTCTGGCAGAAAATCAGAGTGCTTATTATTCATTTAGAACCGTCAGACTGTCTACCATAAATGGCCTTGTGCTATACAGTATTTAATTAAAGTATTGTAGGACTAGGAACTTGTTCTTCTTTATACCAATATTTATTTTTAGATAAAAGTAACAAATTATGCCCATGACTAGTTTATGAGCTAGTGTACTATAGGGCAAAATTAGAAAAATCAAGTCACTATGCTAAAGAATTAGTATGTAACTCAAGATAAGCATAAAGCGCAGGCTACATATCAGTGTGTCTAATGTCTACCGACTTTAGAGGATACCACCATGTTATAGCCTGAACCGATAAGTACCTGATTTATGCAATAAAATGGCTGTCTATGTTGTAAATAGTAAGTACATTTAAATAGATAATAGCCTACTGCCCCATGCTCACTGCCTACCCTATCTGTGTCAGCTTTGTCTGACTGGCCCTCACATAGCAGCAAAACCACACTGTGTAAACACATACATTGAAATGTATTGCTATGTGTGGCCCCAGCCTTAGGGGGGAGCTCTAATGAGCAGGTCCCTCTACTCAGGGGCGGATTGGGTCCCGAATCTGTCCCGGGACCGGGGGGATGGCATCGGCGGTGGTATGTATGCCCGGACGGTGGCGGCGGCATGTACGCGGGGGGGGGGGGAGGGGGTTAGGTGGCGGCGGCCGTATTCAATAATGCTTGCCGGGGGGGGGGTTGTTTCACCTGCTGCTGCTTATTCAGTGCTGGCCGGGCGGAGGGGGAATGGGAACTGGGAGGTGCTGTGCGCGCATGCGCAGCAGCCCTCCCGCGGCTATTGTTTATAGGCAAAGTCCCACAATCTAGCAGGATAGACAGTGCAGCACTCTGTCTTTCTCTGCAGGCCACAGCGACACGCAGGACCGTACATTGCTGTTGCCTGGGGCTATGCACACAAATCGATCCGTACTTCATTTTGAAGAGATCTAATCAGATTGCTTATAATTGGGGTGAGGATAGCCCTTGTGTATGCCCCTTAAGTCACTGTTTTCTTTATCTGCTCATTAATGTGCCTTTCCCACTGCAACTAAAAAACGGTAAATTGCAGATTTTCAGCGCAATTTACCGTTTTAAGGCTGCAGTGGGAAAGTGCCAGAGTTGAAATACCGTTTAAAGTTAAATGGTATTTCAACCCGTTTTTAAAGCAGAGTCCTACACGTTAAAATAACGTTTAAGAGGCAGTGGGAATGCCTCTTAAACGTTATTTAGCCTCTATGCGCATATGTAATGAGCGGTTCATTATTATGCACGTTCACTCATTACATATGCGCAAAGTGAGAACTACTAGTTCTCATCAGGCACTGGGACTGCCTGGACCCTGCATGGACCTCCGCTGCCTCCTCACTGCCCTGCATCCCCGCCTGGATCCCCGTGCAGGTAAGTACAAGGGGAGGGGAGGTGGGGGCACAGGACAGGTACGGGGGATTAGGCACTCTTTACACTTGGGGGGGGGGGGGGGATTAGGCACTCTTTACACTGGGGGGGGGGGGTTAGGCACTCTACATTTTACACCGTTCACTGTAATGGGAATGGTACTTAAATGGTATTTAAAACTGCTGCAGTGGGAATGCTAATACCGTTTAAAATACCATTTAAGATTACCAGTACTTTAAACTGGTCTGCAGTGGGAAAGCAGCATAAGTGCTGCAGAACCCTTGTGCCAGATAAATAAATGATAATAATAATAATAATAATAATAATAATCATAATATACTAATAACAACAATATTACTGTAGTGGTTGCTAATACCAAGACTATAGCTGAAATGCTGCCACTACATGAAGTGAGGCCACAATTAATTGATCTTATGTTGAAATATTTCAACTCTGTTTCCAGAGATATTCCAAGACTGGCACTTAAAACTCTTAAATTATACTTTTGTTCCAGTATACCGGCTAGATGTACTAAGTTTGAAAAGTGATGAAATGGAGAGTGATAAAGCACCAGCCAATCAGCCCCTGCCTGTCATTTTTTCAAACACAGCCTGTGACATGACAGATAGGAGCTGGTGGTTTATCACTCTCCATTGTATCACTTTATTAAGCTTAGTACATCTGGCACTGTTTATTTTGCCTCCATTTCCTGTCACATCTTTGGCAGTACTAAATATGTGATTTGGTTATTTTAAAGCACCAATCAGCTTTTAGGAAAGCAGGGGCCCCATGACATTGGAGCGTCGTCTCACCCTGGGACTCATCCATCTCAGTATCAGAACTTTTTATCCCATGGAAATAGTCACTTTTTTTCCTGTAAATCTCTGACTCCGCTGCCTCTTCTAATGCAGCAGGCCTGCTTTTTGGATGACATTTTTATTGTTGTGTTATAAGCTTTGGTAACATCCTTAGAAAATGAATTGATATTGTGTTGAGGTTTTTACTAGTTCCTCTGTTTCCTGAGGTATAGCAAGTCTGACACTTAAAATTGTGCTTTTTTTCCCAGTCAGTATACCTTTCCAGCAAGTTTACCTCTTTGTCCTTTCAAGTCTATAACAGTACCAAAAATGTGATTTTATTTTGCCTGGAAAACAGTCAGGAATGTGAGTCTAAGCTCTTCTTTACCTACTTAACCTTGTCTGAAAGTGGATGCCCTGGAGATTTGCAGGATATTGGCCAGTATGAGATGGTTTATAAGTTTGCTATATGCCACTTGATTCTAAGCTGACATTTATCCCTGTATGAATTATGTTGTATTAACATTATTCCTGTCACTTTCCAGATCTAGGCCCCCAACCTTGATTATGAGCCATATTATAGGAACAGCTGGAAGAGGCTTTACTCTTTCACAATTATAAATCAAAGTAAATACAACTGAGAGCATATTTTATAGTAAAAAAAATAATAATAATTCTGTTCCCCATCCATAACCGCAATGCTGATCAATTTCCACTTCAGAAGTCCTGCGTGCTTGAGATGCAAATAGATCAGCACAGTATAAATTCAATGTAGACCCAATAACGGTAAGCATATTTTCCACTTGTTATGCTATAAATATGTAAATTATTTTGCTCTGCTCATATCTACGGAATAGACCTTAGGTCAGGTCATAGCACACATTTTATTATGATGGCTGCTTATGCTACATATGTACGGGCCTTTTTTTATAATAATGTGTTTTTTTATTTATTTTTTTGCAATAAAGCAAAGTTCTTTTGTATGTGAAGAATATTTGCACACTGCACAGTATACTGTATGACCATAAGGACATAAAATAGCAATTACACAGAGAGGCACTCACCCGTTATACTGTACCTCGCACTAATACATAAGGAGACATGACCTCTCTGACAGAATTTTAGACCAAAATAACAAAGTAATAATAAAAAAATATATGTATGTAAAACTAATGTACATGAAAGATTATTATAGGCATCGTAACTAATCTTTTCTTGGGGGACTGCTCTGCCAAGGGACCACAGCAGATCTCTCCGAAATATGTTGTGGACTCTGACAATATCTATAATATGGGGGATCTTAAGATAATGAAGAAAAAACCTCAGAAAACCATTTTTTTTTAATTTTACCACAACATTAGTTTTTAATAGTATGTCTTGTCCCAAACAATCTTCCATAGTAACATCTGTAACCATGGAAAAGGACAGCTCTTGCGTTAAGAGCTGTCCTTGGCGGTGAGTCAGCGGGTCCCGGCAGCTCCCCCCTACCTCCCTTACCCGGCGCTGGTGCTGGTGCTGCTGCTGCGGCAGGGGGCTTAGCTCTCCTCCTTCTCCGTGCACCCAGAAGAGGATGTACTGTGCAGGGAGGAGGAGGTCACAGGTCCGGGCAGCACAGCTCTGTGCTGCCTGGATGCAGGTGAGGGGGGGGGGTGTCAGTGCGGGGCAGCAGTAGAAGACCATATGGGGCATTGGCAGCTTTTGCTGGCGAGGCCCCCTGTCATGGTAACCTGGCGGGGGATGTTTAGAGCATCCCAAAATGCGGTAAAAACCCAGATAACGGGGCTTTTACCGTATATTTAGTTTAGAGAATCTCCCCCTAGTGTCTGCCCAATAATATGTGGCTGTAAATTAAGTAGAAGGTTTAGCTGCCTTGACTAATGTTGTTTATGTATATGCAAGCAAAGTATTTAGGTACTTACATATTCTACACTAAAAGCATCCCAGATGTTATAGCAAAGGAACAGCAGTTGAAAATTTAACCATGCCCCGACACCTTTGACCCCAGGGCTAAGGATGACCCTTGGTTTATGGTGAAAAGGAATTGGCCATGCATTTTTTCTTAAATTGTATCAATAGGGATAAGCCTTCAGTGTATTTCCAGCTGTTGTTGACAAACAACTAATAGTGTGTGCTGTGCTACTCAGAATAAAACACATGTTGGTAGTTGCAGTTCTTGGACACAGTTTGTTTAAAAACCCATTTTAAGAGCTACTTTGTAAAGGTCATTGTTACAGACCATTACTACACAATCACTTTCATATTCCATTTGGAGCTGTATACAGTATCTTATTTCAGCCATTATAAGATGTTATGAACCTTTTCCTAACATTTAAACAACAACATTGAGACTAATTTGTCAACACACAAAAGCGTAGTGCATATGCAGTCATCTGCCTCTTTAGCAGAATCGCATACATGTTTATGGTTGAGTAAATATACAAGTATTTACCACAATTTCTATATAATACTTAATTGCTTACCCTCCGGTAATGGCCAGGAGGTTCCTGAAAATTGAGTTGCCCTCCCAGGGCTCCCTGCATCCCTCTGGACCACCCACACCCCGCTATACAATACCTGTTTAATGACACTGTATAGCGGGAGCGGAGCCACAAGGACTCAAAAGTGTGGCTATGCCCCCCTGCACAGTGTATATTCCCACTGAACTACTTCAGCTTCACAGTAACAACCCCATTTCATATAATTAATAATTCTTAATTAGTCCCAGCATCATCAAATATATCAAATATATAAATAACATTTATGTACATTAATGCCCTAATTACCTCTGTCAGTCTTATTAGAAACATCATCCAAATTAACCTAGGTCCCTATTTAATAAAATTACTTTTTTTTCCTGGGAAGAACAGTACAACACAGTGTTCATGTTCCCAACAATGTAAATAACCAACATCTAATCATAAACTCTATACAAACTGTGCAGGTAATTTATGTTTCTCAGTCTCCAACAAGTGTACAGCTTCGTCTTTCTTGATGGAGAACAAACGGAAACATTTTCTCAAAGCCAAGTTTACTGTTGCGAGCTACGAGCTTCGAGATCCATGAGACAGATGACCTTTATTTGAAGGGGCAGCTACAGAAGATATGTGGCTGGATAATCCTTCAAAAACCTACAACAGATAAGCAAGATTAATAATATAATACAATGTACAAGGTAATCGATAAAAGCACAAAGAGATGGCGTTGGCTGCAAAACAGAATATTGGCAACAACAGCATAGAAACAATTATAAAAGACCCAATGGATTGACTTTAATCAAAATGTACAAACTTATTAGTAAGATGGGGATTTCCAGCTATGACAGCAAATTCTTACTTGAGCAGGGAAATACCAAGCTTTGAATTTACAGCATCTGTGGAATGATCCTTCTCTACAGCAAGATGCATTGTACTAGTGATGATTTTGGCAGACTGGTCTCTTGAGAGCTTGGCATTTGTCATTTGTTTTAAACATAATTTTATTTTTTATTTTACTCATTTCCATCGTTAGATTGTTTTTATTATTTTCATTATTACAATTTTTTATTTAATACTCTATAAATGTATTTTTTTTTAAATAAGAATAAAGAGGAGGTTGAATAAGAGCAGCCTTGGCCTAAGGCTATACTACTCTAGCCCTTGTTTACTGATGACCGCAAGAAAGGTCAAGCAGCTGGAGTGCCAGCACGTTCTGTTGATGCCTACAGCCTTACCTTCAGAACCTGCTGTTATTCTACCTGAGGTTGCTGAGAGCATTAAGCCTCATAGCAATGGACAACCTTTAGTTCTCACAGAGCTTTTCGCACCCAGTGCGGCAAAGTTTGTAGCAAGTATAGTCATGGGCTAAGTCTGATGCCGTATAAAAAGTTCATCATTGTGCATGTTGATGACCAATTCACTTCATGTTGCAAGCATTGACTATAGTATTAGTGGATGTATCAGTGGCTGCAGATAATGCCCATTGAAACACAGGCGACTCTGAGGTTACTCAGTTTAAAACTCCCATCCTTCTGACCTTTCCTCTGCAACAGACACTTCAAGAATGGCCCCTGTCACCAGGTATAAAATTATCTGCTCCAGGACTTCACACTTAACTTACAATTGTAGCCACGTGTTGAACTAATTGATTGATGAGATAGGTGTTTTTGACACTTGTGACTGCAATGTTGTACAAGGTGGTACAGAATGTAAGCTGTAGCAAAATAAGAAAAAAATTTAACCAGTGAGTCCTGAGACCTTGTGCATGTTTGTAGTTTTTGAAGGATGATAAAGCATCTGAAGTTTAAGCCCTCTGTATAATATTTAAGTGTGGACTTAACTTATTGCATATTTTTTGGCTTTTGAAAGCTCCAATTTGGGTAATGTATATTAAGAGAGGGATGCACAAGCATCTCTCCTCACACTCCACCCTATTTATTTAAAATTCATTCTATGGGCGAGATGTACTAAAGGGAAAATGCGGTAAAACCCCCATTTTACCGCATTTTCCTATGTACTATTACCCAGCCGCCACGTCACCGCAGTGTAGGGTATCGCCACCTTTGGGTGGCGATACCCTATAGAAGCCTATGGGCTTCTTTTTGCCGCCTGACGCCTCCGCCGAAAAAGCCGCCGACCCCCTCTCCCCTCCCTCTCTTACCTGGTCCAGGTCCTCCTGGACCCGGAAGGTAACACCTTCCTCCCCCTAGTGACGCAGCCGGACGTCCTTCCGGCTGCAGGGGGGAGGAGGAGGCGCCGGGGACAGCTTGCTTAGCTGTCCCCGGTGTGAGGGATGCAGGAGGGGGCAGAGAGGTGACAGAGACCCCCTGCACACCACATTCCAGGTATTGCGGGGGGCCTCCGTCACCGCATCGCGATGCCAGCCGCATATGTTAGTACATATGCGGCGGCATCGCGGCGGGGGGGCGCGAAGGGCGGCGATGTATTTTAATACATCCCGCCCTAAAAGAGACTGCACCCAGCTACAAGTGAACAAAGCTTGCTAAGCTTTGATAATCATTGTCTGTGTGCTGTTGTTTCCACAGTGGGTGATGCCTGGAAAGGAATTGCAGTTGGCCACTGACAGGATAGGGGCTAGGATGTTTGGTAATTAAACTCTGCCCCCAGTGAGTTGTACTCATGCAAATAATGAGTGTGTGGGCTAAAAATGACTTGATTCTCATTGAATAGCTTCATATTGTCAATGTCCATTCCATTCAGATCCTCATTTCCCATCTTTTCACTAACCATTGTGCCAACTATATTCACTAGGAAGTGGACAGGATGTTGGAGATCCATCCACTCTTCCTGTGCCTTACCCAAGTATTGTGAGTCTCCTGACCTTCCAAGAGAACATGGAGCAGTGGAACTTTTAGTTGAAGGAACAATGCATTGATGATTAATATTTATGGTTGTTGCCAATATTTGGAGATACACATGCTTTACACCATTCTCTTGACATGGAAAATGACTTTGACAAAGATGATTGTAGATTTCATAAGATCTTTAAACTTTTTTTATCACTAAACTGCTGATCCCGCTCCAGATTCTATTTTCTGAGTTGGCACAATTTGGTTGGATGTTGGTTTTTTAAATAGAACATAATACATCTTATTGATTGAACATAAAAATGTGTATAGTGGTAGTGGGAGAATGATAAACCAGGTGACATCACAATGGTTTGCCTGTCTACACATAGATAGCTAATGGCAATTAGCCACCC
Organism: Crinia signifera; assembly: GCF_055691185.1. NCBI lineage: Eukaryota > Metazoa > Chordata > Amphibia > Anura > Myobatrachidae > Crinia > Crinia signifera. Next base: position 403,882,082 of record NC_139217.1, read on the forward strand.
ATCTCAGTTGGGATTTCCTAAACATAGCATAATGCTACTATTAATAACTGTGCTTCCAGAACACGATATCTTTGTTCATATGCCTTAAAATGTTAATAATGTAGGTTTCCCTTTAAAAGCTATTGAATGCTAACACGTGACTGCTATAGTTAATGTGAAGTCACAGTCACAGCCACTTATTTAATGGTAACTCAATATTATTATTTTAGTTGTACACAATAATTGGAGTGTGCTCGATTGTGAACTCCTTTCTGCTCCACTGTTCCATCCATCTTGCAATACAAAGCACAAGCTTGAAATATACAGTAAGACTAATGGTTTGTGCTAGCTTAGTCCTTAGCAAATAGCAATTTGTCACCATCCTTCACTTTAAAGAGACTGCTTATTGGCATGAGAGTTAAACACTGCTACCGGCTGACACACCCTGTCCCAAGACTGAAACACAACAGATGAAGGAATGAAACCATCATTTATTTAAAGCAGCAGTCCAACAGACTTTTTTAAAATTATTCTTACAAAGCAAGTTAAAGGATTTTCACGTTTGCATTTGTTAGTCATTTTTCATTTGTCAGTCATTTTTCTTGCATGCCTTCTTATAAATTATTATTTTCATTTAAAAAATAACCTGGATGGCAGAATAGTATGGCCGCCAATCACACTCACAAACTCAAACTGAATTTGTGACTTCTGAGCAAATTGAGTAATCTGAGATCAGAGAAGTGCTCCAAAGTCTCTCTGCTCATTACACCACATGCCATGGTAATCATGGGAGACACTTTCAGCTGTTTAGGAATATTAATCGCATATAGCAGCCCAAACACAAACCAAAGAAATGGTAATAACAACATTCTTAACACACCTATTTTTTCTTGCGATTTCATCATTATAGTCTGTTTAAGGTTAACTTTACTACATGAAAAAAGTGTGCATACGGTAAAAATTTCATTTTATACATCTTGTTTTGTAATTGCTCTCAAAATGTAAATGCATAAAACTTAATTAAAATGAGCCGGCAACAACTGCAGTGAAAATGTCTCTCAGTAACTTTGAAAGAGTATGTAAGTACTTAAAATAATACATTTGGCAATAATGCTCCCATTTAAAATATTCAGTGGAAATTAGTAATTTGTCTTACTTATGAAAGGTGTGTACAACTTATCAGCCTCTACTGTTACCAGCCCACTAGATTCCAAGCTGAAATTCATCATGTGTCAAAATTACATGACAACTTAATTAAAAACAAAAAGCTAAGAAATTAGCATCTTTAAAGTTCTCTATCACGCCAAGTGTAAATTAAAATGTAGAAAATATATAAAACCCAAACACCCTTATTGAAATTGAAGTTTGAAACATAAAGCCTGATGAATAATGTCAGACCTTTCTCCACCTTTAATGGGACTTTAAAGCCCCCATCGCATTCTTGAAACAAGGGTATACACTGTAGCTTTGTTATTTCATTTATTTTTCACACAAAAAAAATTACATTTTTCATTTAAGTTTCATGGTAACATTAAACATGAAAATGGGACGGTATCTAGATTCCTAGTGCCCTCCTACCTCTATATCGGTCTATTACTACCTAGTTTGTTTTATCACTGTTGTTTCCAATTGTAAAGTGCAACTGAATATGCTGCGCTATATAAGAAACCGATAGTAAAAAAAATACATAAAATAAATAGTTCCCTGCTCCTGAAATGCCGGTGGTCAGAATATCGAAAGTGGCATCCCATTGGGCAGGATCCTAACTCTCCCCCTTTAGTGCCTAACCATTACCACCCCACCTGCAGCCTAACAGCAAATTGACCCCCTTATTTCCTAACCCTCCCTTCTTAGCGCCTAACCCTAACCTTCATCCCCCTCTAATCCTCCAAATAGTGCCTAAACCTACCCCCCCATCCAAGCAGCCTAATACCGACAGTTGGGATTCTGTCTCCGACAATGTGAGCGATGTATGGGTCATGGTGCCGATCTTCTGTGTAGGGATTCCGGCATAGATAATCTGGCTGCTGCCATCCTGACCACCCGTATTCTAAACAGATCTTGTGGAAGAGGATATGACGATTTACTGTATATGGATTGCATGCTCTATATCGAGTTTAACATTCTATTATAAACTCATTTTCATTTTTTTTTTAATCAGAGAAGGGCCTTACATAATGCAGCTCTCCTTGTCATTTGGTCCTCATTCTAGTTTGTGTGCAATATACAGTAATTGTATTTTCTTTGTCAGTGTTAATTTAGAAGAAATGCAGATACATTAGATACATAGAAGGAAACCAAATAGTGATACACCTGATTACAGAGAGTGCACACAGTAACAGCTGTCCGCTGTGCTGCTGTGGCTCCATGAATATTTCCCTTAGGACTCACCGAAAACAAGAAGTAAATACTGTGTTTATTAACTCATGCATTCAGGTATGTGGGAGATATGACTTGTTCATTTATTTATATATTAACAGTTTATCATATAGCACAGCATATTCCGTTGCGCTTTACAAAAGGAGACAGTGATAAAACAAACTGGGTATTTTCAGACAGTCAAAGGTATGAAGGCCCTGCTTGTAAGCTTACAATCTATACGGAAATAGGCATTGAGACAAAAGGATAGCTTGGAGTGGCAGCAAGGGTAGGTGCGTGATACACTGACAGTGACAGGCAACATTTTGTAGCTTCCCAGCAGAACCAAACAGGGGTTCAATTGGGGGCTTATGGCTGCAGTCTTAAAGGCTACAGTGTTTCGGTCAATGGACCAGTCAGCCTGGCCTTTGAGCAGCTCTTGTATGGAATGCTGAGGAAAGCTGTCAATAAAATCAAATTTGCCTACTCCCCATGATTATATGGGACATTGATAATCCTCAGGGTGCTCTCCTGGACTCCAGAGAAAGCACTGCTAATTTACTGTATTCAGGTCCCATGGCAATGCTGTGGTACAACGCTGTGACCTGCTGATTTCCACAGCAGATCTGGGCCAACTTTTAAAGACTATCCATGAAACTCCTAAATTTCAGGATACTCTCCACTATTTCAGAAATTATGCTAGCTTCCTAGCTCTTAATCCAGAGCCTTGGTGATTTCATTTGTAGTGAATAGCCCCAAGCACTTGCAACCTTGACCTACCCCTTTGGATGGCCACATAAAGATACCCTGGCCGTACGGTGACCAACTCATCCCTTTAATCCGGGACACATATTCATTACACAGGTTCTGTGGCAGTTTAAAACCAGGTGAAATGGAGTCTTGAGGTGTGGCAGTTTAAAACCAGGTGAAAGCCAGCCACAGAACCTGTGTAATTAATATGTGTCCCGGATTAAAGGGATGAGTTGGTCACCCTACCTGGCCGTCCAAAACATTCACAGAGGTGCATTGCGCATCTATTACTTGACATTATAATATCACATAGACCCACACACTCCCAAAGTCCCTTTGATAAAAAAAATTTGAACATACAAAATGGTTTCATCCACTGTAAGTGGCCAGTCAGTTTACTTTACAGATATTACAAAAGGATAGAGCTTAATTAAGATTTGTATGCATTGCTGATGTCCAAGTATTGGTAGACTTTGCCCCTCGCAGATATTTTATCGATGCCAGCTGCAATCAGCAACAAAAATATAGTGCTATGGATTATTTGAGCCAGGAGGGTCCCAAACCAGTATTTTACCTAGGGCCCCATGAAGTCTAAATCCGCCTCTGCTTGGATTTGTAGTTCCACATCACCACAGACTACCTAAATCTACTTTAGATCATATACAGTATCTATACAGGAAGACCATACAAATATACCAAAGATAATAAAAGGAACTGATGCGCATCCTAGGTGCAACCATGATATATAATATAATATAATAATTATAAATGTAATAAAATGAGCACACTACAGTATACCAGATATCCAAAAACAACATATAATAGGAAAATAAGTACAGTTAATTGCTCTCATGTCGGACAGCTTTGTACTGTGAGTAATTATGAACTTCTTGTGCCTTACAACCACCTCTGGTTTGATGCCAGTCGATGGATTGTTTAATGTGTGTAGCTGACTAGCTAAATGAAGCTTTTAAACCACAGGATCCTGACCTATGCTTTCAGTAATTAACAGTCTGGGAATAGTGCAACATAATACAAAAATATTCAAATAAAGAACCTTTCTCCCTAAAAGTAATGCTGATTTATTCATATTTTACCCCCTATATGTGTGTGTGATTGAGAGGAACACAATTTTCACTGCCTGACAGCTATTTCAGAAGTTTCTGAAGAATGAACTAGGAGGACATACAGTACTGTACCAGAAGTCTGAGCAATATAAATTAAACCACAGTGCACGATTACTGCATAGGCATGGTAAAACTAATCTATTAATGTGATATAATAAACATGATTAGCACTTTTCTTCTGTGATGAATTACTAACAGTACATGTTGAATACAAAAGTATCCTAATTCATACTATCTGGTCTGTAAAAATTGCGGAGGTCTGTACCGCTAATTATAGTTACCAATACATGGCCAGAAAGTTTCTGTGATAAACTGTGAATATAACACACACAGAATTGATATTATTACCATCTACATCCACCTATCTGATAATTGGTATACCTGACTATAAAACCTACTGTCAGTGAGCAAATGCGGGTATCCATACCGCTAATTATAATTGCTAAAACTGACTAGATAAAAAGTAGGTGGATGTTTCAAACATGTATCGTAGCAATCAGTTATTATAATGAGATACTCCTCTCATTCTCAACATCTAACCCTGATGAGTAGCATATATCCCCTCAGTTCCCAACACTCAACCCTGATAAATGGCACATACTTATATATATAATAAGTCTCAGTGAGAAATTGCAGGTATTTACACTGCTAATTAAAGGTGCTATATATTTATCAGGTAAACACTATCAGGTGAATATTTATCTATATACTTGGGAGATGTGTTAATTTAAAAGGGCAATTTAACCCTTAATTAGATCTAACTCACTCCACAGTGTATCATAAGGACTGAGTAGTTATATGGTACCTAGTGACTGACAGATGACCACACTACAGAGACTCACTACCATTTCCACATAGTAATCAATTTGAGAGACTCTATACCATTAAAGGGATAATCATTACTGATTTCCATATTTTTTCGCGGTACAGCTACAGAGCTAATAAGTCATTTGACTAAAAGACCCAAGACACATTGAAGACGGACAGCTCTATTTTAATTATTTTGATCACTTTAATGCACTTTTTTTCACTTTATTTTAATATTTCGCAGTTCTTAACAGTAGAATAAATAAAAGTTAAGTTTTAACATTTTCTTGGGACACTTAACACAATATATGGAATATATGCTGATGAAATTTGCATATGTCAGCCCAGAGTGCCCCTTGTAGGAATTCTTGTTTCTTTCGTTGCTTGTACAATATAAATCGAGAAAATAAAAAAATTATTTCACTTATATATTTACCTTTGTCAACATTGTTCTGATAACTCTGGCATCTCCTCAGGGATTTAGGCTAAAGTAAACAAGTGCTGGTGAAGGACTCACATTTTACTCCTAGCTGGGAGTATGTGCATTAAGGTTTTCCCAAGACAGTGAGCACAGAATTTTTTTTTTGCCTAAATTTCACAAAAAAGGTGATATTACATATACCTGCAAGCTGTTATATAGCAATCACTCTTTGTTAATTGGCTGTATTTTAGTATACCCAATAGACAATAAAAAACCTTCTTGGTTTCTTTTTGGTATGTTTACATTTTGTTTAAACTACAGGTGAAGATTCGACACACAGTCCAAAGAGAATAATCAGATCATAGTTACCATTCTGGAATGTGATAAATAAATTATAGTTAGAATATGTTTGGTTGAAGTCAACTTCTTCACTTGTCCTCCACAGAGGATCACATAAACCTCCTATTAAATATAGTTACAATATTTCTCATATGGATCAACAATCCTCATATTCACCAATGCTGAAGCTGGCACGTAAACAGGATCTGCTAAATACACTCAGTGTTGGACTGGGGCATGAAGGAGAAGGCAGTGGTAGGAGACCATGTCACCAGCCACCACTGAGGATTGGTTAGCCAGTAGGGAGTGCATTGTCTGGGCCACTTGATTAATATATATAGTAAATACTTCTAGCACATGCATGACAATGTATCATGATTGATAACAGGAATGCAGTGTAGAAATGATACCATATAGTAGTCTTGTGCAGTATTATGTATCTGGAATCTGATCCTTAATGGAGCAGCAGCCCCTCAGGCAGTGGGGCCCAGTGGGGCTTTCCTCAGTACCCCATTGGCCAGCCTGACCCAAATTTACACTACATTGGAAAGTTATAAATGGTTGCCTATTCAAATTTTCTTGAGACTTGCAAATTTGGGAGAGTTTTTCCAGCCTCAACTCTCCCAACTTTTCCTGTGAGGTGGGTGGGGCTGGGGACTTGATGACTTGATTCATTAGAACTTGCACAACTAAAGCATACGCTCCAACATGACCCATTCCATTAGGTACAAGATGCTCTGTTCCTGGACTTCCCTGCCAGTGGCAGTTACAGATGTGAGCCTGCAACACAGTCCAATATTCAAAAAGGGGAGCCACACCTAATGCTACCCCAAACATCACTGTCCTGGACTCACTGGCAGTTGATGTGACCCCCTCTTTGAATTTTGGACTGTGCTGGAGCCCCACCTCTGTAACTGCCACAGGCAGGGAAGTCCAGGAACAGAGCATTTTGTACTTAATGGAATGGGTATGATAAAGCACTTCTTCTCATAACACAATGCTACATTTTGGGGATTTCCTGTATGGTATCTCTGTGTTTATGTGTGTGTTTGTGTTTGTAAATAAATAAAAAAATAAATGACGTGCAGCACCATACCCTGGATCACCTTGACTTGACCCTCCTTGGATCTCCCAGTGGCTGAAGGGGTAAAGTTGGTAAGTGTGTAAGAAAGGCTATAGAATATTTCCTAATCATATTTCAGTTGCTAAATTTAATACACTGGCATTCATAATGTTATTTGCATTCTGTGATTACTTTACCAGTTTAGGCATATAAATGGATTCATTTGGAGACTATGATGTAAATCACAGGTTCTCAAACTCGGTCCTCAGGACCCCACACAGTGCATGCTTTGCAGGTTTCCTTGCAGAATAAAGTGAAATAATAAGCTCCACCTGTGGATCTTTTAAAATGTCTCAGTCAGTAATGAGGGCACCTGTGCATCTGTCAGGTGACCTGAAAAATGTAGGGCCAGCCGGGTCAGCTGTCCCCTTTACAGAGAATATTTGAACATTCACATCAGTCCCTGCCCCAGTGGAGCTTACAATCTATATTCTGCACACGCAGACATTCTAGGGTTAATTTGTCGGGAGCCAATAAACCTACCAGTATATTTTTGGAATGTGTTAGGAAACCAGAGTACCCTGAGAAAACCCACTCAATTGTGAGGAGAATATACAAACTCCGCACAGTTAGAGCCATGGTGGGAATCGAACCCATGACCTCAGTGCTGTGAGGCAGTAATGCTAACCATTACACCATCCGTATAGGCAACATCCCATCTTGAAAAGAACTCCCATCTTAGTAAATTTCCCCCTATCACTTAACTGTGTTAGAGTAAAAAAAATATATAATTAAATAAAAATCTATGTGTCCTATTATAAAAATCATACTTGGAAGCAGCAGACAGTGTACGATATTTTCTGTTTATATTTCTGTGCCTTTAAAATCTTCAACTTCTTTAGTAGTGTTTAGACTTCAGGCCAACAATTAGTATTACAGTAACACTATGTCCTAAGTAAATATTAAGAGTACTGATCTGTTCTTTATGATCTTGGATGTCTTGGAGATGAAATGAAATAGAAAATGCCAAGCAGTCTCATGGGGGGGGGGGGGGGAGTTTATCTTTGCCAGAGGATTACGTCTTGACAGGCCACTAATGTGAAAGTACCTGGTCTCATTTCAGTGTATTAGAGAATCTGACAATTTGTGTTGAGATTAAACTTCCACTTTATTGTGGTAAATGTTACAAAGCATGCTGGGCATTTTAGTTCATCAGCAGATGACCTTACTCCAAGCTGCTACATGAATATAATATATTATTTTATTATTTTATTATTTAGTGTCCTTAACTTATATAGTGGAAACTCACTGTATAACACCCAAAAATCCAGAATTTCCCGCTGTATACAGCCCACTTTTCCCAGAGAGCGCACATAGGAGGAGTGGCTTCGAAGTTTTCTTGCTCAGGGCACTAGTAGGCCTGGAGCCAGCAGTGCCAACAACTATACTTTATAGATCAGGGTGACACTTACCTGGCCACCGGACCTTCAGCAAGCCAGTGATAAGTTCACGTGCGTACACGTACCCTCCTATATATTTGTTATCATATGCAGTATTGTTTCATCATAAACTTTCATCTGTTGAGTTAAAAACAGCGCTCTCATAAATCCAACCTACTAAACATTTTATTCACAACTGGGATTTTTTTTTGTGCTTCAGGTAGAACATCTATAAAGAATGAAACAATTAACAATGAATATTTAAACCGGCAAAAAAACAGATGGATTCTTACTTCTTTTCTCAATTGTTCCCATGATAATGCTTGTCTTGTCTTTTGTGGGTTGTGAATTGTTAAATTTCTAGCATTTTAAGGCTGAATTGCAGCATTTATAAAAACAAAAAAAAAATCTTAAAAACTTTGTCATACTCTTTTATTTATTCCCCTTGCCTTCCTACTTGTGTACTTCAAAGTACAAATATTCCCATGTATTCATCAGAGAGTGGCAGTCTCCTAGGAACTAGTGTGTGCAGTCGTGTCAGAGGTGCGCTTGGGATTTGCTCCCTCCTTGCGTTCCCCCGGGACTGCTCTTCCTTGTTCTCTCTGGTTGTCAGGTGCTTAGGGTTGCCGTGGACACTAGGTTACAGAAGCTGTGTGTCGCTTACTTCAACTCTCATAACATAAAAAGAGTTCTTGTGAATACATCCTCTATAGTATTCACTTTTATTCAAGCCAGTGCCTTATTCAACTTGCTCAGCAGCATTCAAACAATAAAACATCAACTCTTTTTTTTCCAGCTTTTTATATCTTTATTGGTCGTCCTTCTTACCTAACTTGCTCAATGCCGTTTTTGTTCTGTTGTTCGTGTTATTGGAAAATATAGATATTAGCTACAAGGGGGAACTGGATATGCACACATAGCATTTCTATTATCATTTAAAATACAACAATAGTAAACATGAACACCACAATTTAGAAAAAATATAGCACAGTATCTGTACGTTTCGGTGGCGCTGTGAAAGATTGCAGTTACAGTATTACCTGCAGTTGTATTTTAATTTAATCTTAGCCATTGAATTTATGTTTTGGAATAATTCTTTTGACAGGGTAGCAATAAAAGAGTCAATTACAGTTTTAAGTGGAAAAGAATATCTCCGCTGCTTAAGTTTCACATGAGATATTTGAGCACATGGTTAATAAAGTTCCAGTGAATTGCTGGGGGAAAAGAATAGGTTTTCTTTAATATTCTTCAACTCGCTTCACATAGGCGTGCGCAGCACACTTTATTAGGGGGTGCACCGTCAAAGGAGTGTGCATAGCTCCACTTTTTGGGTGTGTCTAACACCGCCAATCAGGTGTGTCTTCCATCATCTATTGGCACTCGCTACAATATAAAAAGTCTCTCAGCCACACCAAAATCTCCTGCCTATTTCAGTTTTAATATTCTAATTACTCTGTGTAACAGTACATGCAAATACAGTCATGAACATATATGGATGACGCAGGTATTTAGTGATATGACAATGGTCTAGTTCAATTAACAATGCAACCACACATATAATTGATTGATGGGCGCTTCTTCAAATGGAATACAGTTTTAAAAAGCAAAAGTCTTTGGTTAAGGGTATTGTTAGCAGCAGAGGTGTTCATAAGGGTGGGGCACAGCATTAGGGGGTGCCTGTGCACCCCTAACACTCAATGTGCGCACATCTATGTCCCTTCATAAATTTGCTAAAAGCGCAAATATTGGGGCCCATTTATCAATGAGTGATTAAACTAATTTTAAATGATCAATCTTCTTGCTCAGGTACCGTAGAAAACAAAGGGGTCATGGTACAGCTAAATATAAATGCACGAACATATAGACAAACAGTATATAAATACAATTGTAGTACTTATATTTATGACCGGATCATGGGGCCAGCTAGTACGTTGAACATCATTATGCTGCCATTTTGACAGGCCTGCAGATGAACCTCCATCCGCCTCATTGTTAATCTGACCTGGTCATTCCCCCCTTCATGTCAACCATGATAATACAAATAGCACTTGCTCATTGGACTTGATAATTAATTGCACATAATGTCACACAATAATACCGAATGTGGTATCACATCCCAAGTGCGTGCTATATGAAAATGTAAAACTAAATTTAAAAAATTGGACGTTTTTAAGCAGCTGAGGCAGGGTTGAGTTGTTTAGCAGAAAATCCCATAATAGTTCATCCATTTTATTAGATAAGCATAGTTATGCTAATTGGGCTCAATGTGCATAATTCCTCTTATTATTAATTCTGATTTAAACATATATATAATAAAGAATACAACTTATAGTTTGTACACTTCCACAGGATATATCTCTAATTTGATTCCATACATTCAAAACACACATTTTGACAGCCCTGCTGACCTAAGTAGCCCCGACATGCTTTGTGTCAAATGATAGGGAAGGTAGAACTGTATTGGAATGTGCTGGGAAGAACCTTTGACCAGGACTTCCTGTAGTTATCACTTGGGTGAGGAACAGGCGCCATTATAACTGTAGGTCTGGAGGTTTGGTGACAGCTGTTGCAGTGATTTACAAATAGGTTAAATTGCAGTGATATGGTGTCATCTGTGACATTTATATACTCTAAATCCTCCATACACTTACTAAAAATCTTTGTATGGGATTCACGTGTAGATTTCTATATAAGAGTATATTTGTGTTGGAATGACATTATAGCAAATGATTTGTTACATACTGTATAAAACATCTACTACTGATATCTTATTGTAGTTTGCACCACTATGATAATGTGCTGCTTGTATATTCTATATTAATTGTTATACAGGTACATAGGCTGTATGCAATAGCCTCCGAGTTTATTTATTTATTAACAGTTTCTTATATAATGCATACATATTCCGCAGCACTTTACAGAGGATATTTGAATATTCACATCAGTCCCTGCTCCAGTGGAGCTTGCAATCTATATTCCCTACCACATGTACACACACAGACATTCTAGGGTCAATTTTGTTGGGAACTAATTAGTCTACCAGTATATTTTTGGATTGTGGGAGGAAACCGGAGTACCCGGAGGAAACCCACGCAAGTACGGAGAGAATATACAAAATTCGCACAGTTAGACAGATGGTTGGAATCGAACCCAAGACCTCAGCGCTGTGAGGCAGTAATGCTAACCATTACACCATTGGTACTGCGGCCATGCGCGTTGCCGGCCATCCTCTGACTTTTTTAAAGGGACAGTTATTTACAAGGTACAGGTTTTTCCTTGTAAGTAATTTCCCCTTTAAACAAATGTCCCAGTTCACCCAGCATCTCGAATGGCCGATGAATTCGGACGCTGGTACATCCGGCACAATGTGTGAGCTTTAGACCAGCTTTAATTCTGCACTTTCAATCGTTTTATGTTGTGTTGTTACCAGTAAAACATAGCCGGGGTTACAAGATATGGTTATACTCTAAATTTTAAAACATAATTGTAACCATTTAGAACAAAATGATCAACACCATTGCCTTGTTTAATGTTTTAAACATGTAAAGCACAATAGATATATGCCAACAAGCCCTGTATAGAAGTGCATGTAAAGATGGATATGGAGCATATGAGTAGAGCATCTTAATTATATCATCTATGCTGAATCAATATAAAAATGTAACTTCCCCAATGACACACGCAATGCACCCTGGGGAATTTCCCTGCTGCCTGAAATGGTCATAAAACCACTGAACTATACTATATTTCTTGCTAAAAGTCTCCCAAGGATATCTCAATGTAGTGTGACCCTTGTGGCATTAATGAGGTTTAAACTCCTTTTTTTCATTAATGCCCCACTGTGTTCTTGTTTCACTTTCTCAGCTACAGATGTCTTTGAAACTGCAGCCATTGTGCCATCCCTTATTGTTCTATGCAGCAAATTGCAAAGGGAAGGAATTACTTGTGTCCATGAAATTAAGTGTAAATGCCAAAAACACCCATTTCTGACAAAAAAAAGAAAATAATAAAATAATGACACAAATTCATCCAATACAATTAAATGAAGCAATAAAACTTGGAATGCTATAAAGTATAATGTTAAACACCTACACAAAATTGTTTATATTGCCAGAAATGAAGGTGATTATATTACTACTTTATGAACTGAAAGAAACATGATATTCATCAGTTGTAAAACTGTGCTAAAAATATTATATATCAAACTGCAATATAGTATATTAAATATAATAACTTGGACAAGTGGAGGGTATTCAGCAATTTTATAGGTATTAATGTTGTATATTTCTGCCGTTCTTGGCAAGTATTTTCTGAAGGATTTTTCTAAACATTGGGTGGCCCTGAGTATTTTGATGATCACTTATAGGTTAGTGGACAGTGGCGAAACAATAGCCCCGCAGACCCTGCAGTTGCGGGTAGGCACTGAGTAAATGTGGGTGCCAGGGGTCTGCGGGGCTATCGCTGCACTCTTACCGCCTGCCGGGACCTGCACATCTACTTGCCTCCAGTCCCAACTCCCGGCGTTGCTCCTGCTGCTGCTAATGAAAAATGGCTCTAACAAAATGTCCACCCCCTTACAGCAGACAGATTTTGAGAATGCTAGAGGAGGTGGCCTCCTCTAGCATCCTTAAAAAAGATCTTCTGTAAGGGGGCGGACCCGGCGGCAGCAAGAGAAAGACCGGAGGAGTGAGTTAGATTAAACTTTACTGGTGGGAGGGGGGGTTTGGGGGGGGCTGCCAAAATTTTCCGGCAGGGGGGCGCTTATTTTGTAGCTATGCCACTGTTAGTGGAGATAGCAAAAAATGAAAATTTGAAGGGGAAATTCATCCCAGCTTGGAGAGAGAGATAAACTACCAACCAATCAACGCCTTACTATCATTTTACAGGCTTTGTTAAAAAAATATCAGTCAGAAGCTTGCTTGGTACATTATCTCTTTCCAAGCTATGAATAATCTCTTTTTATGTTAACTCTTATGAGTAGGGCTCTAATCTCTTAGTCTGTTACCTCTTATGAGTAGGGCCCTCCTTCCTCATGTACTCACCCTACCTCTTTACCTCACCAGTGCTCCTGCCCTGTTCTTCCCTTCCTCTACTTCATCTTCAGTCTCCTCGACAATTTCGACACCTACTTCAGAACTGATGCTGATTCTAGTTCTACCAGCTGTACCCCTATTTATGCTGTATTTTATCAACACACCCTGTATGTTACCTTGTCATTTGTTTTTTGTTTGCTATGTGCGGCGCTGCAAACACTTTGTGGCGCCTTATAAATAAACGTACTACTACTACTATCTCTCTTAGTGCTGATGACACATAAAAAAAAAAGTAATATTGTTGTAAGATATATGCAATTACCAAGTGGCAAGGATTTTGCTTGTGGTGGGGGTTTATCAATCAATGTATGTTACACTTTGTGCTGGATTTATTACGATGAGCCATGCCATGTTTTTTTTGGCAACCACATACAAGACATGGGCCCTTATTCTGATCGGTGCGGATATTCCCGCATTCTTACGGAGCGGTCCGCACGCCACGGTGTTCTGCCGCGTGCGGCCATCGTCCGTCGAAACGCCCACGGGTCCTCCGCATTCGGACGGACTCACTCTTTAAGAACAGGGCGTGTTTACGGACGACATACAAACCATGCGTGTGCGGGAGAAACACTCCGATTCTGCACGGTATTACAGAGTATTACAGAGTATGCTCGGGAATACCGCATCCGAACGGGAGCCAAGCGGTGCTACCGCCCGTAAGCGGTGTATTTACGCCAAACAACCCACTATTATGTCAATTCTGCAATACATCACATGACCCACTTATTCAATTACCTATCCTCATAAAAAAATGCTTATTTGGAATTGGAATCAATTAGATTCCAATATATCCTTACAAGCATGCCTAACACATGCATTGCACACATTAACCCTTACAGCAATTGAAGTGCAATGGTTTCAATTAAAGCACTGACAAGCGTCCTATTAGTGAGTAATGAGTAAAGGAGTCGATTTTATTGGGTTCAGGTGTTAATGCTTGTAGTCATTAGGCGGTCCGTTCGCCTCCCGCAGGAATGAGTGGTGTCCGCAAAGCAATAGTGGCCTTTTGGACACCGCACATTTCTTCCCTTTTTGTTCGCGTGCATTCGGAGTGCTATCCGAATGTACGCCCCCCAACATAAGTGTACTCCCCCGTGTCAGCCCATGTTTCCGCCCCGTTTTGCCCACTTTGAAACTACGCCCATGTGTCATTCCGCATGACGCCCATAATACGCCCATATTTCCCGAATGATTGCGGTGACCAGTTTTGTACGGGATTTGCCCGAACAGGTACGGAGTCAAGGCGTGGCACATGCGCGTAGCGTTCTCCACGCATGCGCAGACACCGTAAAGACGCGATCCGAAAGTATGCGGTAAAGTACGCGTCAATCAGAATAAGGGCCATGGTTCCGCTTTGTGAATGACTGTCCCTTTAAAAAAGTCTCCGGCCACCAGACATGCACCGCATTACATCCAGCCCTATTTGCAATATTATAAAATGGTTTGAAATACCACAAGCAATGCAAAAACAAGTAAAAATAGAATCTGTTGCGTGTGTAGCACATTATATCAATATATGAAGATGATCTTTTTTCATGAGGTAAAATTTTAATAACTACTAAAGTTTTAGCACATCTAAAGTTCTTTTAGTGAAGCAGATTAAAGACATTGAATATGATTTGACCACCATGAAATTATATTAGTTTTCTTTATGTCAATGCCCCTTGGGATAGTACATTTTTAATTAGATGGCGACAGAATGACAAAAATCCAGCCGCGGTTGAGAAGAATTAAAAAATGTAATCTTATTGGTAATGGTTATAATCCTTAATGTCTTTGATATGTGAACCATTCTCGTTTTCATGCTATAACGATGAGTGTGAGTTTAGCACAAGCAGCCCCGTAGAAAGGTGTCCTATAACACGAAAAGCACCAGGTAATAAATATAATTTCATTTGTTTGCAAAATGTTTGTAATAGTATGAGGAAAAAATGCTTATGAATGATATATTTCCTGAATTATCTCCATAATAAGTTTGAATTAACTGGACATCCCTACTAAGGAGACAATTCCATTTCATCTTGCTTCAGGGTCTCAATAATTAGTTAAAGTCTGGTAGTAACATCCATAGCAATTTTGACAGTTTTTTTCATTTTCAATTAGCCCTCCGGTCTCCGCCCGAGCAAAATATTGATTAGTGACGTCCAACGTGCTATTGCTCCGCTGTGTGACATGAGCATTGCCATGTTTTGTTAACACTTGTAGGCACCTGAAGTCACAGGAGTGGATATTATAGGCAAACCATAGCAGAAATTATTTTTAAAAACATGTCTTTTATTTATTTTTTTGTCCTTGATAAGTTTGTAATTGTTTGAAGTTCTGCATAAGTATCGATGTCACAACACAGCTAAAAGTCTATCACATGCATTGCATTGTACAGTTCTGTGTATTTCTAGTTTAGGAGACAAAGTGGTGACTTGCAATACATAGTCAGACATTTCTGAGCCCCATAGCAACATTTTGTAGGGGGCCCTGATTTTAGAGCGCCATGTCTATGAAGAAGTTGTTAATAGTAGTCCCCCAGTTCGTTTTCCAAACCATAGTAGTGCCCTAGTTCACATTTTAAGATTGCCAGTAAACATTATGCAATGGTAGTAGCTAGTACCATGGTTGTGAATGTAGTTTGGACCATGTGGCCAATGGAACATACCATGTGCAGTGGCAGCAGCATGGTCGCTGATACACCAATCTCACTGTCCATACCACCACTGGTTGCCTTTAGTAATCATGTGGATAGTAGAGTTAGCACCGGGCCTGAAGCCCACGCGGGAACACTTTGTGTGTCCTGTTAGCTACTTATATGCTCCCCCTGCCCTTCCAGGTCCTATGGTATGTCCCATCAGCTGGAACATTACTAAAAAGGATGTACAGTATATCCCACCATTATGCAACCCAGTGTCCCCAGTACATATTATGCCACATTGTAAGGGTCCCTATGGACTAACCAATGTGGAAAATGGACTGTATATATAACATGTGACTTTGAAGAGAAGGTGGGCCCTTTTCAGCAGTGAGCTCCTGAACCTTGGGTGTCTAGACATCCCCATCCTGAAAGAAGTTATAGCTGATGGCAGACAGTAGGATTGTTTCACTTATCAGCACTTGTGCAGCCCTCCATAGAGGTCACCAGTAAGGGAGACAGCTGTACAAGCATATTGCTAAAATCCCAGGATAGGTTACCGCTGATGTACTTGTCTGCAGAATGAGAGATTCTGTTAAACTTCCCGAATGTGTAAAAAAAAACATTTAAGTGTCTAAATCAACATCATCTTGGTGGTGGATTACTTTAGAACTGAGTATGTAGAATAGTTTGTGTAGCAATTTCACATACACATTTAACAGAGCTACATTTATACACACATCCACCTAAGTAGGCTTCTGGACAAGACTGAACTATAAGCATTGTTTGTTTGTTTTTTGCACACTGTAAAATATTATAGCCGTCACAGTGAATGGCTGTAAACATAAAGATGTTTTTCAAAGACACAAAACCAATGAAAATAAGGAAATAAAGTGCAGCAAAGCTTGCGTCTGAAATAGGATAGTTGGGAAGTATTCAGATAGGCTGTGTTATTTTACCCAAATCACATTAAAATATAGCATTGTTAGGTCTCCACCCCGCACAACCATCACTTACAGGTACATTGTAGCCAAAGTTATGTAAAACTAAATGCAAAAAATAAAAACTCTCTAAAAATCCATCACAGGATAGAAGTACACTGCAAGGGCAATTAACTATCCTATACTACCTTCCAAGTCACTCATTTAATTCTTGATATACTCTTTGATATAAGATATAATGAAATGCTATTGATAATTAAGATCTTAAAATGTCCATTTCCCCATTTAATTGGTTTTATCTGCCAGTGCCATAACAATCTATTCTGTACAGACAGTAATATAGATAATATTTTGAGATCGGAATTCAAGTCCAGCCACATAATGTCATCCAGCAATTAAATGTTATTTGATAGTTGAGTCTGCAGCTCAGGTGCCGAAGAGTTCCCGTCTCTGGTTGACAGTCTTTATAGCTTCATAAAATGAGTCTCCGAGGAAATCTGGGTATAGATGTTTTTTCCGATTGGAAATGCCTAGAAATAAAGTGCACTCTGTTATGGTCAGAATCAATGCTTGTTGTATAATGAATATGTCATCCAGGCAAAAAAAAAAAAGGACAGGAAAAGGCTTAACTCCTTCTGACAAGAGGTTCTAACAGAACCACGTAAATATTTTCACAATACTATAACTCAATGTTATATTCATTTATACCTATATGACGCCGTTTGACCCATGTTATAATGTGCACAAGATTAGTGTCATTGATTGTATTCCTGGCATTTAGCTTGAAGGCATGATTGCCATGACACACTGGATTCTAGACCACTAATTAAGTTGTATCCATGGAACTCCCAGCTATTGCTACAGCCAATGCCACATTTATTACTCTTTCTATTGAAAAAAGATTTGCTTGGATTAAGTTACAGACTGGTTGAACCCGAACAGCTTCTAAACTTTTTGTGACCTCATCCAAAGACTTTAATATGTTTGCATCAAGAGATTTGACATTTATAAAACACATGAACTATACAAGGTCATGTCTCGCTGTGGTTTTCGAAAGCTCAACTCATTACATGTCTATCACTTGTACCTAGTGTATGTTTTGACCACCTTATGACACCTTACTCCTTTCCTTTATTCTGCTAACCAGCAAAGATGACGGAACAGACTATATGAAGACAAATGGGATTGCTAAGTGGAGCACTGATCAATAGAGAGTGCTGTCCATTTAGGTAATGGACATCTTTGTCATATCAACTGTTAAAGTATTCTAAAGTGATGGGTCCCTACGCGTCTATAAGGCAGAAATCATCCCCTACATGGAACATTACTATGCACCTGTGGTATTTGTGATTTTGAATTTCTAACATATTGACCTACTCAGAGCGATCAGTGAGTAAGGTCACATTATGGAAGGGAAATGTTTTTCTTCCTATTTTGTAATTTTGTAAGGTTTTTTTTTCTCCTTAATTTAAAATAAAACATTTATATAACAAATTACATTTCCATTAAATGTATTTATTTTTTGGTATTATTTGTGCTTCTTTTATTCAGTGGGAGCAGTGGCTCTGCATCCAAATATTAGACATTGTGCACAAGAATGCATTTCCATAGCTTTTCTTTCCCTTGGGTCTAATAATATCTGTTTATAAATGTGCTCCTCTTCCCAGGCCTTATCATGCAAGCATATCACAGCATGAGGCCACAACTCTTAATGACATATATTTACATTACACTAGGAAAGCTATCTCATTTCAAATGTGATTTTGGCCCACAGGCTAAATAGCCTAGGGACCTTTTGTAGGTAGAAAGGCCAATGTATTTTGTTACTGACCTGATCTCCTGAGTTAGTCTGACTTCAAGAGGCTGAAGCTTAACATAAGCAAAAAGGAGTAGGAATAAATACAATATTTATATGACCGTGGGCAGTCAATGTTTGGTTACTTTTTCCTCCTATTGAATTTAATCTTTATGTTTACACATTTTAAACGATGCCTAACTGCCACATTAATATAGTTATCTTTATTGCATTTAGGGGTTTACTTATTAATTTCCACTTTTTTTTTATTTAAAAAACATGTATTGCCTTAAACAAGTGCAACAGCAAATCAGCCAAAAATCATTGACTGGTAAATAAAGCACTCAATAAACTAATAAAAAATGTAATAATACATTAAAAATCAGAAATTAATCTTTGAATTGCTTATCCTTGGGATTCACAAAATTACCAATTGTGCAATATTTATGTGCATATGATTTATAAAATAAAATCTGATTATATTTCTTGATTATAAAATACATTATTAGTGAAGCAGTACATTAATAAGCAATAGTAATACATATAAGCAATGTGGATCCTATGTTCCTGTGCTCACAGTGAAATAGTAGCTATGTAACAGCTAAACAAAATCACTATATATTGAAATCTATGTGGCTTGTGTTGTGTTTGGAGTTATCTCGTCAAGCCTGAGATTGATTGAATATACACATCATCCTCTGAGAGCGAAGTTCTTGTAATGTGACCAATTATTGCTAAATAACTGGTAACATAGCTGTCATGAGCAGCAGCAAGAAATATTTAGTGCACCAAAGGCACATACCATGATAAGGGGGAGTGGCCTCATTGGAATGGGGAGTGGCCTCTATTCCTGTCCCTTGTAGTTGTCACTCCAGGGGTCCAGGAGATGCGGGCTGCCCCCGGAAAGGCTGCATTGTTGGCCCCTTCACTGTAAATGCTGGCCCCTTCACTGCAATGGTGCAGAGAAGGGGGAGCCGGTACTTTTTACCCAGGCCCGGGTTTGATGCAGAAGCCATCAGTGAGAGAGCACAACCTCTTTCCCTAGCTCAGCACACGCTGCTCAGTTCTGTGTGTGTGGAGCTGGGAAGAGAGAGAGCGGCTGCAGCAGCAGTTTGTATTCTTTCTTTCTCTCTCTCTCTCTCTCTCTCTCTCTCTCTCTCTCTGAGCGTGTGGGTTCCCTCCCTCCCACCCACCTGTTCTGCCCTCACAAATTAATATATTTTTTCACAGTGGATTGGATACAGCCTTCTGGTAACCATGCCCCCTCAGGATGGCCACACCCCCTTTGTTTTATTGGCGCCTGGCTACCCTGTTGGCAGTCATAGCCAGGTGCTGCACATAATATTACAATGCGGCAAGTGGCTCCTGTTACTGAGAAGGAGCTGTCATTTTGGGGTTATCCTCAGCAGATGTCACACTTGGGTTTGGCCTGCACCCCTCTTGTGATGCCACTGAGTTAGTGTACTTATATTTACTTGAACACTGAGCAGGTGGTTTTCCAATCCACATTATGCCGATGTATGAGGACATTTAGGAGGTAATATGCCAATTGGAATTTGCAAGCACAAATGAAGAACATTTTGGTTGGCTGGCCTAAGGAAACACAAGCCATGGCATCACTTGATCTGATGTCAGAATCCCAGCATCCACTCGATGTTAAGCTACTGATGTCAATCCCTAATATCAGCTTGCTTTATGGCACTAGTGCAGTCATTGTAGCAGTGTACCCATTAGTTTTAAAGTGAAGAGATTTATAAGGAGCCTAAAAATCCTCACCTATAAATAATACAAAAAATAAAAATAAAGTATTCACTTTCTCGTAGCTTATTTGTAACAATCAGCTCCATCCCACCGACCAAATAGCAAATGATTATGCCTCACCCTAGCAATTCTGGCTACAGGTATCGAAATGATCTTAGCGAATGTGTTAAATAATGGATAGTAATGCTCATTCATATCCTTTGACCCATATCACAATAGAGACTTGATCAATACACAGATTTTTTTCTCTGCTGAATCCCCGGGACATTGTAATTACCTTTTAAAGACTGCATGACACAGTTTGCTCAAAGGAAATAGCCTAAAATGCAATAAGCAAAGACTTAAAAAAAGGTAAATATTGATTATAGCTACAATATCTTCTATCCTTGTGAATGTTAAGCTTATTGCTTGCTTGTGTCGTGTTGGTTGACATCAGTGATTGAATGGTGTTCCCAAAATAAGTATGTGACAACTGAGAAACATATTCTTCTCATGATCCAGATAAATATTCTATCACTGCATGTCATGAGAACATTGATTTGGCTTTTTTGTGCTGATAACTGCTACAACTATTAATATGGTTTTTGGTGTGTTATTTCTCTGATATAAGCAATAGAATACCATAGACTTTAAGTCATTAAGACCAGATAGCACAAACATCTAAATTGCACTTCCCAATTCAATAATTATACTTGTCAACTCTGATGAGCTTCATCAACTAAACCTTGCTAACTGACAGCCCTAACAAATTTCCTTCAGATATCACAATATAAATATATAAATTATAAATTATTTACCCTTTCTTAGATTTACTTTATGTACAGCTAAAGGTGATGTACTGTATATGTGATTTGCCGCATGGTAGCTTCTTCCTGCTTTCCTCTTTAGATTTATTTTAGAAAGCATGTTAAAATGCCTGCTGATATGGTATTGCTTATAGGTGTGTCTTTGTTGATGAATTTTATTAATCTGATTTACTGTATGACTAAAACTAATTCTGGGGTACAGATCCTGCTCCATGCTTCCACAAAAAGATAGCCCCATCATAATGGAAGCAATATGATGTCCAATATAATGTCCAGCTGCCTAGTTGGCCACAAAGTCAGACATACTGTAAATCATGAGTATTAAAATAGTTCTCACAAAATTTAGCAATTTTTACAATTTTATTTGTGTTTAGGGAGACAGTCGACGGCTTCCATAGCCTATACGGTGTAATGTGCGGCGAAAAGTTCGTTCAGAGACCTTCACATTTGCTCCTTGATTAAGATTCCCCGCAATTTAACGTACTGTTGCTCTTCTGTTAGACTGGACAACTCTGGCAAGTTTCCATTCAGATCAAGCATTCAGTAGCCTGTGAGGACCTCAAGCCTGACGTTGAGACCTGGTTTTCTGCTTGGTAGTCCGCTCTCTGTAAACATTAATAATTGCTGCTCTTGAACACTTCACAAGTGCAAGCATTTTGCTGATGCTGGTTCCAACGGTTCGAGCGCCTACAATTATCCCGCGTTCAAACTCAGTTAAATCACATTTTTTGCCCATTTCTTTGCAAGCAACACAGTGCAATTGATGCTTCACTTGTCCTGTATTCCCTTTTTATAGCTATCTCGCCCTCTAGTGGCAACAGTGGGAAGTTATGCCTGATCTGCGTATAAGTGTCAAGTGGTCATAATAATCTGGCCACTCAGTGTGTATATATATATATATATATATATATATATACAGAGCCCTCTGACAAAGTCCGTTGATGATGTAACGCGTTAGGGCGTGGCCTAGCCTGTGAGATTCACAGACCCACGCTGCTAAACACTGCGGTTGTGCTAACCGTCAGTAAGGGTACGTTACCCATTGCTTTTATATGTTCTCATGTGAATACAATTACTTTACATATTGCACTATGGAGCGCTCCTTTGCTTATATTTTATATATATATATATATATATATAGATATATATATATATATATATCTATATATATATATATATATATATATAGATATATACAGGACTACATGCAGAAGCAGACATTGGACAAATATTGCTGTACATAGTTATTTGTAACTATGAAGTACTGTATGTGTCACAGATATATTGATGTGCTTGTACATGTAAACATGCTCTTTGAGGATGGATGCATCAGCTTGTTAATCAGCAGCCAGTTGCAGAAAATAGTTAATTATCTTTAAAAGGTTACCCGCTACTCTTCTAAATTATAAGTACAAAGTCTTTAATTGCATGTTGTGGAGCCTTTAGGAAATGTCTTAATGACCCTTACTCATGTTCCCACAGCTGTCCTCTTTTTGGTGGACCAGCCACCTTTTATAAAGTCAGTTCCCCAGTGCCTCTTTTTTTTCTTCATTTCAATAGACACGAGCAAGTTTTTGTTTTAGTTTGGTTTCCCGCAGCTTCCTTGTATTTTGGGGTTGGTTTTGCTTTTAGATTTAACAAAACCATAAATTTAATAACAAATGTTAAAAACACTAAAAAAAACCCCTGAAACAACTGACCACCGGTGATGCCTTCATTTTAGATGTACACGTACAAAAGCTCATGTCTAGATATTATATTCAGCACTAAATCTCGCAACCAATCTCTAGGGAGCATCATGATCCGGAGCTAAACTCGGATATGTAAAACTCATCTTTTGTCAGATTAACCTGAATCCAAATGGCTCATTTCTAGTTTGTACAGTTGTACAGTTAACTGTCTAGTATTCAGACTGAATTATTGGTTGTCAGTGATTTAGTATTAGTTAGATGTGTTAGCGGAGCGGAGCTTTCATGTTCATTTGATTGTAACTTGGTCACTGTCAGGTATGTATGCATGTAAATGAGGCAATCATACAATCTTTCATATCTCTGCAATCTGAAATGCTGGCTGACATGTTTTGGAAATTTGCTGAAATAAAAATAAAACCTTTTATCCAATATTTTTCGAGGCCAGTCTAGTAATTCCCCTTTTTAGTACACCAAGCACTTGCATCCCAATTCACTAATCTTCCCTGCCAGCCAGGCCATTAATCTAATTAGCTATTGGTAGCAAGTTCAATTATGGTATGCTAATAATCTAGTATTCACTTTTTTCCTTTTTTTAAAGAAACATTGGATTAACCAGTTGTTAAGACATTGGGCCTTATTCTAGTTCACTCTTTCTGACAAAATCCTTCTTGATGATCAAAACCATGTGCACTGCAGGAGGGCAGATATAAAATGTGCAGAAAGAATTAGATTTGGGTGAGTTATTTTGTTTCTGTGCAGGGTAAATACTGACTGCTTTATTTTTACACTGCAATTTAGATCTCACTTTGAAGGAAAACCCCACCCAAATCTAATTCTCTCTGCACATTTTACATCTACCCCACCTGCAGTGCACATGGTTTTGTCCATCTAAGAAGGATTTTGTCAGAAAGTGTGAACTAGAATAAGGCCCATTGTGCCTGATTCGAAATTGTGCAGTCTTTGCTGTAGTCAGCGGCGTAACTATAGCACCGCAGCCCCCGCCACCACGGGGGGGCGCTGTGAATGTGGGGGCGCCGGGGGCTGCGGTGCTATAGTTAAACCCCCCCTCAATCCCCCGCAGACTTACCTATCGCGCTGGTCCCGGCGGCTCCGTTCTTCTGCTGAGGACCACCACAAAATGGCCTAATGGCGGGGGGGGCGCCCAAAACGTAGCTACGCCACTGGCTGTAGTTGACTGGTTGTTGTCCAACTGCGCATGCATCTATGTAACACTGCACAGGCATCGCTACATCCGTGCAGTGGTGGTCACAGAGAGATTTTATTTGCATTGACAGGCGGGGCTCACCATTTTTGGGGTATGTTATAGATTATGACTGCAAACCCATTTGCAGTGGAAAGGGCTAGGAGATCCTACGTACAGTACTTCCTGCAGTCATTCTGCACAACCATAGGGCTACTCAGAACACCAACAATGAATAGCAAATGATCTGTGACAGATGCGACACCTTTGTGTGCAGGTGCTGAGATTTGCTTCTTTTGGGCATCTTAGTACATTTCCAGGCAACTGCAGCATTAGCTTATTTTTGAAGATTAGTTATAGTTGCTGACATCCAATATAGATTGTAAGCTCCACTGGGGCAGGGACTGATGTGAATGTTCAACTATTCTCTGTACAGTGCTGCGGAATATGTGTGCGCTATATAGGAAACTGTTAATAATAATAATAATAATGTTGATGATGATGAATCCTGACTGTGCCCACTGGGGGTAGCCAGGGAACACAGCAGGGAGTGTGGCACTACATGGGGGTGTGGTGGAGGAACATGATGCTAAATAGGGGGCAGGCGGGCAACGATGGTGATTCTTAAAGCTGTTGCCACGCCGGCTGCGCATTCCACCTGTCGCCGCAAGGGCGCGCTCACGCTCCCACTTTGACAGTGTTAAGAATCTTAATCGCAGTTAATGTGCTGATGCGTTAACGCAATATTAACGTGTTAAAGCGCCCAGCACTAATATATATATATATCTGTATATATGTCTAGTGTCTGTAGGTCTCTGAAACACAGCCATCTGTTGGCAGTGAGTAAAACTACATCTCTTTCTCTCTCACACACATGCACAAACACATAGGCAATCACAAGGTAGCTTAATATATATTAATATTCAACAAATGGAAAAAATATTTTATCTCCATCCAACTCAATACAGAAAATCTTATAACCATGTGAAAAAGTTTTCAATAAAACTAACTGAGTAAGCAACTGATCTGCGTTGTGCACTGAATGTAAAGGGGAGGGCGTGATTAATGACTTAAGTAATGGATAGCTCCTGTCTTCATCAACCACAGAAAAATTTGGTTTCACAGTCAGGAACCATGGACAATACTTTGCACATCTGCCAAAATGTGGTCATACACTGTACATTAATATTGTATATTCATATAGCAGCCACTACAGGGATACAATAGTCTGAGAATGCAGAAGTCTAACATTTTGACCATGTCTAATTATTATTGTATGATACTATAGAGACTATTAGAGACTATTGGTTACTGAGATAATATACATCACCATTTACAAATTTACAAATGACCAAATATGTCTTGATTTTTTTTAAATGGTTTTCTTTTAAAGAGTAAACTTCTGATTGATGTTATATATCAAGGCTATGTAGATTCTAAAGACATTGCTGTCAACCTGAAGCCTGTTAATTCTCCAGCATTCACAAACTTATTTAGTTACATATAGGGAAAGATTTAAATAGCCACAGAATGGCGGAAAGCCATTCATTAACTGGCTGGTGACAGCTCGTATTACACTTTTATCAGCTACTTACAGTAGGCTGATGCTACCTATTCCTCCACAGGCTGTGAGGTAAAACATGGAGCTCTCAGATGCCGTTCCAATGGCTTTGGCACTCTGGCATTGATTTAGTTGCTGAGTGTTACTGAGCACACTTAATTCCCTTTTACAATGTATGGGGATATCTAGTTGAAAGATAGTCTGGGGTGTAAAGAGGGGTACTTTTGCCTTCCTCCACCTCCTGTGGTGCTCAAAATATGCATGCACTTGAACAGGAAGGAATCCAGCAGGGTAAATTTGTATTGCTACTGTTAGCAGAGGAAGATGCTGCTTATCAGAAAAAGCTGTCCAGGAAGTGGGGCAATAAACTGTCCAAAACACAATTATAATTATACAGTATTTTATTTGGTAAGAATCAACGAGGTGTGATTGGCATACAGCAAACAGCATAGATACAATGAATCTGTGCAGTAATTTAAAACCTTACAGCACAGGGAGTGACATGTATAGGGAAAGTATGAGTAACTCAAGGTAACTGCAGACAGCAGTCAGTAAGGAGTCAAAGTAGATACAACAGTTCTTAATGATCCTGGACCCATCATATGAGCGTGAAGACAGAGAGAGTCACCAAAAGGAAGAAGGTGCATGGGTGGTAAAGATAGAGCAAAGGAAGAACAAGAAGAGGAGGGCCCAGGTGGAAAACTTACATCCTACAGGGATGGGGTATCCAGTAAGAGGGTGTTCTGGGAAAGAGGCAGGGTGGGATGGAGAAGGAAGTGAGAGAGGATAAAAGGTGAGGCTTGAGTAATCAAGTATTTTTTTAGGAAATGTTTAACATTGGGTAATAAATTCTAGCTTGGCAAATGAGTAGGTAAAAGCCTGAGGGTTAAGCTCCTGTTACACTACAGCACAATACAGATGGATAGTTTTTAAGTTTACTGGTAAATGCATACATTTTATATATTAGATATTTATTAGGTTGGTTTTGCCTTAAAACTTATTGGCACTTAATACATCTCGCCAAAATTGCAATTGTTATTACTACACTAAAAGGCACCACTCTACAGTGTAATGCATGCATTCAAACTCCTGTGGTTGAACCATTTAATTGGAATTTAACCTTATGATCTTACTATGATCTAAAGTTTGTCTCATGAATTAATTAACTTTAAAAAATTTGGTTAATTAACTAAAAAATATCTAGGTCATCAGAAAAAGGTCGAAATGCACACGTCAACAGTGATAAAAGGACAATACAAGCAAAAAATCCACATAGAAAAGGTGGACATGTGAGATGGCTGACATTACTTTTTCACTTTTTTGGTGTCAATGTCAACACCTGACCACGTTAACCCCCAATTAGTTTACTGCATCTCTTCGCATGGTAAGCACAGATCACCAATGTATACACGGGATATAGGTGGAAAATGTAAAGTGCTTTTAGACTAAAATATAACTTCCCTCTATCTGGTAGTCAGGGCATCTGTAGATCCTGTATATCAGAATTTATTCCAGGTAGATGGGTTTTATCAACAGATCACCAATGGTCCATTCCCAATTTTATTGTATGTGGATGGTAAAGTATGAAAAAGTTCAAAAAATTAAGAAGAAAAAAATTCCCCTAAAATACATGTTGACCATTTTATGTGTCGACCATGGCCAACATTTTCTTGTGTAAACCATATATCAACCATATGCATATTAACCACATCCATATCAACACATTGACTGTAACCTAGACTTAACCTAACCCTGTCGACCTAACATCTACATACCCCTTTTCCCAGATGTCCTGAACTGTTCATTGAATAGAATCATTAAAGTTGCACCATTACATTTGCTTAACCCTTTGAGTGCCAACATCTCTGTGAGAGATGTGCAAAATATAAGCTAAAATTGCCAGCGTAGATCACATTAGTTATATACATTCAAATAAAAAAAATTGTGGAAAAAATGATATTTCCTATATAAGGTAAACATTACAGGTCATTATGATGAATAAAATTTTTGCTTGGCAATTTTTACACCTCTTTTGACAAAATCACTTGGCATTCAAAGGGTTAAATAAATGGCATATTCTGTAGTCCCAAAACCACTTCCTGTTCATAGGTGAGATGTTCGTTATACAGAACTTTTTTTTACTAAGAAATTATCAAAATATCTTCTCAAACATATGTCATTATGAAGGTGTTAAGTCAAGTTTAAATTAATCTATATTTGTTTTCACATACTCTATAAATTAAAACCATCACTCAGTCTTTGCTCTTTGTTAGGTTAGAAAACTTTAACCTCAGGCTATTTCTACAGCTTATACTAATCTCTTAAAAGGCTTTCTCGCCACTTTCATGGCTTTCTGTACTAGTCTTTCTCTGCTAACAGGTTGGCATACCTCATCTTCACATAATATATTAGTTGCTAAGGTAACCGGCTAATCTGTAATTTGTGCAGGAAAACCCTTATGCTGTATAAAATTAAATGTAATATTATTTTATTAGCATTTGTTTATATAATTATTCCAGTTCTAATCTACAGCATGTTTTTTTATAAAACTAAAATAGTATTCATATTTTCAAATTACCGTCATCCCAAATATAATGAGAAATACGTGTCTGTAATCATATTTGGGATGCCTGTAAAATCAAATTATGAATACTATGAACAAATTTGGGGATTTAAAATTCTATGTGAACTTATTTTTTATTAATAATATTTTTTATTATTATTATTATTATTATTATTATTATTATTATTATTATTATTATTATTATTATTATATTATTATTACTAATACTAATACAAAAAAACTTCCCCAAGAGGTTTTAATGATATCTACATTTTGATAGTATTACTAAATATTTGTCTTCGAAATTGCTGTTTTGTAACAACAAAAACAGTATACATAATAATAAAGTTTATTCAACTTTTACAAATTAGTTTTTTTTTTGCTTGAACCGTTAAGATTTTATAGCATTAGCACAATCATCTTAGTATAAATTTTAAATCCAGAGGGAGGTAACCAAAAACTCTGGTGAAGCAGTTGACAATGTATTTAAAAAAAAAAAAATGGAAATTGAAATGGAAATTATTTTCTCCCACCATATATGGAGTCCGATTTGGTATTAACTACAATGACAGTTCTATCTAATAATAGTATTTGAGTATTTTACAGAGAATAACATCTATAAACTCTAATGGATTGATTGCTGTGACTGATTAAATGGTTCTCTTAGGTTGACACTATGTAACAAACTAGCGACCTGAATCGGTTTTACACATGAGAAATTTATAACCAGGGTCTTAAAAGATTACATTTTATCTTCTGAGGTCAACACAAAAAGATTTAATTTTGCAGTGAAATGCCAAAGGGGAATGTAAAGTTGTCCATGAGAAAAACATTTTTCACTTATGTCAACTCAAGACACGTTAAGTATCTGTCCCTTTGCCTTATTTATTGCCACACCACCGCATACTCTTACCAGGAATTGTACTCGTTTCTATATGCTCTCACTTTGGCTGGCCATGAATGCGCCTACGATCATCCCCTTCCCTGTCTTCTGCAGGTTTGCCCTTTACCTTTTGATTTACCTTCTATTGACTGCAGTTGAAACATATAGAAAAACCAAACATAGAAAAATTTATAAAAAAAGCAGTCTAAATTAATACAAATTTAAAGAAAACAAAATATTTTTTCACATAAATGAAATAGAAATGGAAAAAAGGGAGAAAAGTATATTGTTTATCAATATACAGAGCTTACAGCAATATATCTGGAGAAAACAGATAATAGTTATCAACTGTAGATAGCAGGAAATACAGTCCATTCTTGTGATACAGGATACTGTATTTTTAACAGTTTAGGCAGCATAAGCCAAGAAAGCGGCCATATTTTCTTACACTAGCATCACTAAATCGTCACTGTTTGGCTCCCTTTTGTCATAGATTAATGTTTCACCCACCTAAATCTTCCTCAACAAATGCACTAAAGAAATGTGAAAAACGCATAAAAATGAATCCAGTGGCTCTCGAGAATAGCCCGAACAATCAAACAAATGACTACCAGGTAATTTATTTTATATCTGTAGAGATAAACAATAGTAATGACAATAGTTAACGGTACAATTTCTTGTAAGAAAAACATTATTGTCTCCAAACAAAGATAATAATTGGCATCAAAAATCTCTATATTAAAAATGAAAATAGAATATTAGTCAATGTTCGTAAATGCAGAAAGTGCGCCTTTGCATAAAGACCACCATTTTTTGTTTTATATTCGACTGTAAGTTTTAAGCTGCTGCTGTTACAACTCTGGGCTATAAACACATTTCTTTGCACTCGCTACAACATGAGATACTTTTATTTCTGTTCAATTTACATACATAATAAGCATTTAAACCTCATTTGTTATTACAAGGGATTAATTTTAATAGAGAAATAAAGCAGACGGATGGCAGATAAGCACCCTTAAAACTTCTCAGCTCAACAGTCTTGTAAAATGCAAATAGTGGATATGATAAGTTCTACATTCTCTTCCTAATTGGAGTCTCATTTTACATTTGTACTATATTTTTATGTAAATCCACATGGAAGCCTGTTACCACTATGACAGGCGAATGTTTATATATATATACAAATGTGATAAATTTCAATATACTATCATAGAAGTGAGCCAAAGGTTATAAAAAGCCACACATTTTATACAATTATTATACAATATACAAATACATCTGGGCAATCTGTTCTTATCTGGGCAAACAGATGGAGCCGGGCTCATTCAACGGGGGTCTGGCAGTCGAATCGCCAACCGCCAGCCCCCGCCAGCCACTGGAAGGGGACATGCATGCATGAGACGCTCGCTCGTCCCCTTCCAATGGAGCTCACCGTCGGTCCGCGGAGCAGAGAGGGGCAGGATTCGCGTCACCCGCTGCCCGGAAACTGGGATGCGAGTGCGCGTGGGATGCTCGCGCGTCTCAGTGAGATGGAGCGCCTCTCCGACGGTGATCACCAGCGGGGGCATTCTGGCGAGCACCGTGCTGGCTGAGAGGCATTCCATCTGTATGTATGAAAGTTGCGAACAGATCAAGTGAGGAGTGATGAAGTACCAGCCAATGAGCTATCTCTCAGATTAAAGACTGACAAGAATTGATTGTTGGTACTTTATCTCTCTCTGTTTGTTTCTCTCCAAGTTTTGATACATATACTTCAAAGTAAATTACATGTATTTATGCTTGTTATAGAGTACTGCAAAATATTCAGGGGCCTTTTACTAAGGCCCCTAGAGAGATAAGGTGGACATAGACATACTAACCAACCAGCTCCTGTCATTTTTCAAATACAGCCTGTAACACGGTAGTTAAGAGCTGATTGGCTAGTACTTTTTCTCTTTCTCAGTCTCTCTCCAACCTCTAAATAGAATTCTTTATTCTTCTATTGTGATACATCACTAGTGCAAATTACAGCACCTGTCTATAATTTGGTGGGTGGAGATGCTGTGGAGTAGTCAGGAAGGAAGTTTTATAGTACTGACAGAAGCTGCTTTCTCAGCCTGGGGAAGTACAGGGTCAATGTGAGGTTAAACTTGCTGTCACATCTATGTACAAGGAATGGCATAGAAGATGGAATGGTTTTTGCTCTATGTGAACATAGCATTAGATGGTACAATGCTGGTGTGAAAATACAGATGCTTCATTTTTCACACGTCATCGCTTTTTTGTATGTGAAAGTAAAATCATTTTTATTTTGCTTTTAAAAGTAAAGCTGTATTTGTTGCAAAGAGTGAATTCCGTGCAGGCTTTGTTTAATAGATTGTTTGCTTCTGGTGCTAATAACCCTGTTTAGTTCAGCTCTAGAATCTGAGCATAAAAATACTGTAAATAAGATGTCTGTCAAGCACTTGACTTCAGTATATTACTCACTCTTCTCTCGGTGGCTACAGTTCTGGAAACACGAGGTAATCTTTTCCCTTGTAATATATTTTTCTCACTAATAAATTTCCACTCTAAAGTTTGTAAGACCCAGTTCCTGACAGAGCTGCTAACAACTTTCTACACTCTCTTAAGAAAGAATTTATAGCAGTGCATGGCTTCCTACGGAAAAACAACTTGATGTCAAAATATGCAATGGTTCAAGTACAGCTAGAAATCTAGCGTCAATACACACAAAAAAAACAAAACACCATTTTGTTGATCAAATTGGAAGGAGGAAGCAGCCATTATTGATGAGCAAATATCTGTATGTAGGAGGAAATTCAGGTTCATACTCATTGTTGCGAATTCTCAACGGTAATGGATGTTTCGCAACTGCGCATGCGCATAAACATTTTGCGCATGTGCAGCCACTTGGTGTGAGCGGCCACGGTGAATTGATTATTCGCCAGACTCTCGCACACAGCACTGCAGGTGGGGGGCGTGGGGCGGTGTTCCCATGAATATGCTGGGTTTTCCCATGACAATTTTCTGATGACGCGTGTGCACGGGGTTGGGAGCGGATGTCAGCTGCCCGCCCTCTTCCCGCACAGGGTGCTTGCAGATGTAAGACACCAGAGAGGTGTCATAATGTACATCGGCGAGCACTGTAGAAATCATTCAATGGTCAGCGACTATCGAATGATATCCTCCCTGCACGCAAGCTGCGAATGGATGTTTATGCAAAACATCCATTCCATTAAATTTCTGTTCTAAGCAACTACTACCCTCTTATCAAGGTAATCTCTGCAAACATCACTCCTGCTCTATATCCATCATCCTACCTGTTACAGAGAGGGACTACTTTTTTCTGGAAATCCCCCCCCCCCCCCAAAACAATATATAAACGTTTATTTTCTGTTAATTTTACTGGGTCAGCTTCTCTCAACACCACATACTGTAGATCATAGTGTGTGTGTATAGTAGTAGTAGTTTGTTTATTTATAAGGCACCACAAAGTGTCCGCAGCGCCGTACATAGCAAACAAAAAAACAAATTACAAGGTAACGTAAAGGGTGTGTTGATAAAATACAGCATAAATAGGGGTATAGCTGGTAGAACTAGCTATATATAGTGTTCCAGTTACACTGTGTTGTTTAAGTGTTCCCTTTATTTTTTTGAGCAGTGTAATTAACGCTTCGGGTTGGCGTTGATAGTGGGGGTGGCGTGGGGGTGCTTTTAACATTGTAAGCACCCCTTACGGTGCTCATACAATTAATAATCTTATAGGGGGCCCATTTAACATTGAAAACACCCATTAGGGTGCTTATACAATTTTAAATCGTATACCATGCGATGGTATATGATTTTAAATTGTATAACATCGGCTGCCATCGCGTAACATTGCATCGCATACCATTGTATGGCTTATGGTATATGATGCGATGGGCGCCGTGCTAGGAAACAAGTACCGTATATGTGATAGTGGATGTTATAGGTGATCTTCAGAGACCTCTTTCAAGGATATTACTACAAATATTTTTAGTAAAAATGAAAACATCCACTACACTACTGACACTAATGTCATTATGTCCTTTAGAAAAGAAAGGATCTTGAATTGTAATGCATGTGTTTACTTTCCGGACTCTGTTAAACAATTGTACAAAGTGACAACATGATATATTACCATTAGAAATTGCAATCACTCTCCTTCATGCTGTAACGTTAAATTATAATAAGAGGCAAACAAGGATTCATTCCAATCCATCATCACAGTTAATCCGAAAAGGATTAGGCAGATTTAAATGGTATTGCAAAAATAATAAGATAAATTCACACAAACATTTATTGATTTGAGAATTACAGCCAAGTAAGTCCTCACGTTGGCTGATATTTCTATGATGCCTGAATAGATTTATCTCGCGCAGACAACCTATGTATTTGTGGTTTGCACTTGAATGCTATATATAGTCATACTGATTGCTTTGTCCCTGCAGCCGCCTATCTAGGAACAGAGTCCTCTTGTAAAAGCATATGTAGTGTCGTTCCATTTATAGTGTTCTAAGTGATAAACCAGCTGTATTCTGTGTGCCATATCATCTAGCCCATACAAAGGAGGATAGCCAGAGTACAGTACATGAGAACAGTTATTGTTATAGCTAAGTGACACTAGTGATTTATGAACCGCCAAAATGACTTGGCTTTGAAAAGGTTCTGTCTCTACATCTGTCTTTTGTGATTTTTTTTTTCTGTTGTCTTGGCGACATAATGTCCCCATAGGCCCTTGAAATAGTTTTGTGGTCCTGATGAAAGTGCTTGCTACCTCCTTCCCCTCCTTAATATTTTTCCCCCTTTTTATGAAGGCTTAAGACAAAGCCTATGAATGAGAAATCAAGGGGGAATGGGAAAGTAAGTCGCTGGGTTTTGTCACCGTTGCACTCACTTCATCACACCTGACACCAGCTTAGCAGTACTTGCAGTTCAAAGGGAAAAAAACAGTCTTTCCCTGGTATCATTTAGCCCAGGTTTTAGACTGTCAATAGAAAAATGCTTCCCGACGTGACTTTATTTTAAAGAACCTATTTAAATTAAGTTATTTAAGTAGTATTTGGGGTTTCTTTTGGCTTTGCTTGGTTATTAGAGGTCTGTTAAATAAGTATAGTGACTTTTCAGTGCCTATTTCCTCTGTTAAGAGAGACTGATACTAAACGTCTTTGTGCCTTACATGCTTTACAAAGAATGCCTTGGATCTGCCAACAATAAACTTCCACTAAGCCCGACTACATTTCCTCCTCTGAAAAACAGACTGTAGATTTTCTATTTGGCATCATTTTTCATGTAATTTAAACACACTGTTGCCTGAAAAAGAAAGTTATGGCTTACATTATCTTTACACTAGATAGCTGTTTCGGCCAGAGACCGATGTGGACCTCGCAGCAAATCCACGCCACAGAACATAAGGCATTGATATTGCTATACATTCCGTCAGATCTATCAGGAATAATACACCTTGAAATATGAAAAATTGGACGTGAGACAAAAAGTCCAAGTCATTAATAAAGTGGAAAAATCCCCCATTGCCTTGGTAGAGTGTGGATTTAAAACATTTCACTTAAGCACGCTATACATGATTCAATATAAACATAGTTCATGGATGGCTAGCTTGTGTTTATACATACAGTCTCTGCCAGCAATCACAAGATCAATTATGCACACCCCCTTTCCTACTCTTAAAGCATGCCCATTTATTATGTTAACTCGCGATGATATCACTAGCATCTGACTGTTAAGGGAGATTAGTGGTAGAATTCATTAAAGATTTACACGCATCCAGGAGTCTGGCGGTAAGGAAAGCATTCTGCTGTCATTCATACTCTCCCTTCTCTCTCACTCACTTGCAAATTTCCGTTAATTAACATGCACTTTAAATATTCGGTGGTATCTTGTTTGTGTCTTGTAATACGCTTCTTTAACTTTGGGACTTGGGACCGTAGTAGGCTAATGAAAAAAAAAATACAACATATGACTTATTAATGGAAATCTATCACAAGATATTTTAGCATCTGATAGGATTTTTAAAAAAAGCCTGAAATAAGTGTTTATTTTTTATTTATTTTTTCATTTCATTTTGGCAAAAGTTAACGGAGAGGGCATGACAGCTGTAGTTATAGGAGTACAAATGATAAACTAACTTTGTCTTGGGTAATTATAATTCTTCGTAATGTCGCAAGACAGAAGTGACATAAAAAATGCCTGTGGTGAGACTCATAATTGTGTTGGAAAATCTCAGGTCAGGAGGGTGCATCGGCCATAAAGAGAGTACAGAAAGGCAGATTAAAATGGTATAAAATAATAAGTCAAACACATATAAACATTTATTGATTTAAGAATTACAGACATGCAGTCTTCACGTTATTTTATTTCAATAACTGTTGAAAATGTTATTTACTATTGGCTGTGTGGTATGCACTCTCATATGCCTAAAATCTAAATGGTACCTGATAATTATTTAAAATGAATGAATTGCCCACAGGATAAATTGGTCCCTCAAGCTTTTAGAACAGCTTATGTGTTGTTTGAAGGTCTCAAACACTGAGAAATGGCATAGGCCAATCTGATTTTTATCTTGCTTGATCCTATCCAATCATCCAATCTGATCAGATTTTTTTGTTGCTGATGTGACCGCACAGTATAAAAGGGGTTCATCAATTTGTCAAAACAGGAAAATTGGAAATGTCTGCATGTCTTTTAAGCATTAAGTGCTACCTATACAGTAGGTATATCAAATGTGAGCAATTGTGGTCTTTTATCCTGATCGCATAATTATTAGAAATTGTGATAGATTTGAGCATGCATGGTGGATCTAAATACACTGGACTACAAATGTTATTATTTTTTGGGATACTAAAAATGACATGTTTATTAATCGAATTTGGGGTGCTGAAAATGAAAATTTTGTTGCCATGTTTTATAGTTATTCACATTTGTTTTTTCCAAAACAGTTTAATACACAAACACAACATCAACAATAATAGAAATCATTGCTTTTGATGCCACTTTTGTTTCGCAAGTTGCTTGTACACTATTTCCAAGGCATCTCTGACACATACAGCTTTCTCCGGCCGTTTGTCCCTGCCTCCTGGAGGGATATTTGGGTTGAGCTAAACAAACATCTATTTGGCTCCCCGCTACCAACAATCACCTGGGTGAGAAAAATTATCCTATTTTACCAATAAGAACTGCCTTACCACCTAGTGCATGTTTTGCTTACATGCTAAACTGGCATCTTTGATTCATGACTGCATAATATTGCGCTATATCTATCTTTTGGAACTGAGTTAAACCCAATTATTGGGAATTCACCCCACCTTGGAGACACCCTTTTATTATTCAAGATTTATTCATATATGCTTTTTAATATATTTTAGTGTTATTGTATATGTATATGTGGTTGAATATTTTTTTACATTTATAAAATAATACTCTTTACAAGCGTGTCCAGTGTCATTCCTATCTGGTCATACCCACATTTGATTTGGAGTTCATATCTTACTATACCCAGCAGCGCAATTGTGTTAAACCCCCCCCCCCCAAATCTCTGACAAGTGTCCAACAATAGAAAGAAAAGAGTGAACCTCGAAACCAGTTAAAGCTGCTGTATATGGGAGTGTGTAATGCTCCCTGTATGTGGAACAAAGAAAAGGAAGTATACAGCGCTGGGTAGTTTCTGAATGATGATCACAACACACTTAATGTAGTAAATTACAAATACATTTATTGTACATATACAAGTTAAGAGAGTACTCTTTAAGGATAAAATATCCACTAAAAAATATTTTGCGCAATGAATAAAACTATTTTGGAGGGGTTTGAAAAAATGGGGTTTGATGCAAGCACTTAGCTCTGGAAAAAATGAGTA
This sequence comes from Crinia signifera, assembly GCF_055691185.1. Classification (NCBI taxonomy): domain Eukaryota; kingdom Metazoa; phylum Chordata; class Amphibia; order Anura; family Myobatrachidae; genus Crinia; species Crinia signifera. Next base: position 403,919,153 of record NC_139217.1, read on the forward strand.
AATGAAGCCAATGTTCATGTGCCAATGTTGTTATAGTTACCACCATATGGTTAGAACATCAGGGTCTCATCTGGGGACCTGAAGATAGTACCGGTTAATTCCCAGCTTGTAGGTCCGAAATACCTCAGATGGAATTGGAGCAGGAATGGTGGGTGGGTAATGGAATGGCCACCGCCGTGAATCTCTGCCAAAGAGGTATGGACCTATGCCTCAGGAGGATAAAAGCAGGGGAGGTGGGTGGAAGATGGATTGGCCACCGCTGTGAGTCACTGCTTGAGGAGGTGGGGACCAATTGGCCCAAGATGGTCAAAGCTGGTCCGGGATAAGATCACTGTAATGGAGCCTGGTTCAAGATGGTCTGGGCTCTCAATTGGGGTCCAAATGAGGATAGGACTTTGGTGGATGTCAGAATATGGCTCAACGCGTTTCAACGTCTCAAACGTCTTCATCAGGAGCAGTTGTGGCAGGATGTGGCAGGAAGCTGTATATATACCCCCTTCCTGCCACATCCTGCCACAACTGCTCCTGAAATGCGTTGAGCCATATTCTGACATCCACCAAAGTCCTATCCTCATTTGGACCCCAATTGAGAGCCCAGACCATCTTGAACCAGGCTCCATTACAGTGATCTTATCCCGGACCAGCTTTGACCATCTTGGGCCAATTGGTCCCCACCTCCTCAAGCAGTGACTCACAGCGGTGGCCAATCCATCTTCCACCCACCACCCCTGCTTTTATCCTCCTGAGGCATAGGTCCATACCTCTTTGGCAGAGATTCACGGCGGTGGCCATTCCATTACCCACCCACCATTCCTGCTCCAATTCCATCTGAGGTATTTCGGACCTACAAGCTGGGAATTAACCGGTACCATCTTCAGGTCCCCAGATGAGACCCTGATGTTCTAACCATATGGTGGTAACTATAACAACATTGGCACATGAACTACCTTCATTTACTCATTTTTTCCAGAGCTAAGTGCTTGCATCAAACCCCATTTTTTCAAACCCCTCCAAAATAGTTTTATTCATTGCGCAAAATATTTTTTTGTGGATGTTTTATCCTTAGAGAGTACTCTCTTAACTTGTATATGTATAATAAATGTATTTGTAATTTACTACATTAAGTGTGTTGTGATCATCATTCAGAAACTACCCAGCGCTGTATACTTCCTTTTCAAGTGTCCAACAATAGTCTGCTAGCATTGAAGCATCCCACTTTCCTTTGGTATCTCTTCTCCATCTCAGAAATATCCTGGTAAAAAAAGATCACTGTGTTCTTCACTAACGGTGCTGCAGTTAGCTGGGAAAAAAATCTAAATGAGAATTAAAAACTGCATCTTCAAAGATGTATTGCACCCAAGTGTCTGATATGAGGAAATCATATTTTCAACCAATTCAATGTAGTTTTCTGCCTTCTTATTTCCTAAAATGTTTTGTTCTATCAGACGAAAATCGTTTCAAGCAGTCTTCTCATCACCTATTAAGATACTATCAATATCTTTGTCCTTGAAGATATTTCGGATTTTAAAACATTTTAAACATCATATTTGTGTTTATGTTTTCAATATCTTCAATGGCTGCCCAACCCATGGCCTTGTTATTGTTCTACTTAGTCTGTAGTGTGAGATTAGTGTTTGGTACTCATGCTTTGTAGTTGAGCTTTGGTCATTATGCTGTGTTACCCTCTATACTATATGTACCCTGTATGGTACTGCATGAGATTTTTGGCATCTTATATATAAAAGCTAATAATAACTTAATTGAATAAGATAGCCATTGACTACAGCAGAGGTTCCCAATCTTTTTTGATTCACGGCACCCTAGAGAATCAGAATTTTTTTCACGGCACCCCTAGGTCCAAAAAAATTAATTAGATTGGGTTTTTATGCGATTCTTAGAGGCAGTTACGTGGTAAAGGGCAGGATTTGCTTCTGTTTGTACACATTCTATGATTGGCAGCCACCAGCACTGGTTTTGCTCCTAAATAATTAACCATTAATAATTTGAGTTGGTCCTGGACCACCAAGCCGCGGCACCCCTGCATGTGTCCCGAGGCACCCCAGGGAGCGACGGCACACAGTTTGGGAACCACTGGACTACAGTTTTAATTGTTCTATTTATATTATTTGTTTATACTGTGTATATAATAATATAAAAATAATATTCCCTGATGAAAGTGTGATATACTGTAAGGTAAAATGCATTTGCCATTTGCTGTTTCCTAAAGGACTTTAAGTGTTAACTTTCTGAATTGGCTAAAATTTGACTTTATGATTCTCTTGGATCCAGCATTTGAGAACAGAAGGCTCAATTACATTTCATAAATGTGTTTCATTAAATGTTCTCTATTTTTAAAATACTACACCATGACTGGTACACATATTTTGTTATTGCATGATTATGTTTGGAGTTGTTAATCCCAAAACTAAAGGTTGTGTTACGGAACCCAAAAGAACTATACCGTCACTAATGTAGATAAAAGAGCACATGCAGTTTCAGGCACTTTAAAAGTGATAACATCCTACACGATAAGCTGTAATCCTGCTTTCACATGAAACACCTGGCAGAATTTGAGAACCACAGGCCTGTTCCCATTGATGGGAAGGATTAAACACATACAGTAAAAGTGAATTTTGTTTTTATTCTCACTAAGCCTAATGTATTTGGCACATTATTATAATTTTCTACTTTAATTACTACACTAGAGGTCACCTTTCCTTTAACCTTCTTTAGAGATACAAACACACACACAGTACCAGAAATTATATATATGTTTGAAGTGTTTTACCCTTACTGAAGGAGCACGTCTCAGGCAGAGCCGAAGCTTACCAGAATCCCTCCGCTGGTGAGCGCCGGCGGAGAGGTGCTCCATCTGACTGGGATGCGCGAACCCTGCCCATCTCTGCTTCAGGGAGATGGGCAGGGTTAAGGGGGGTGCGGGTAGGCTGTGGCGCTCGATGGGAGGCGGCGGGGAGCTCCATCGGTAGGGGAGGTGTGAGCGTCTCGTGCGCGCACGTCTCCTTCCGGGGTCTGGTGGTCCCCGATCCGACTGCCAGACCACTGCTGAATGATGGAGTCTCAATCTGTATAGTGAATAATATTGCACATTTTAAAGAATGTATAGAGCATGTTGAATATTGTGATGATCGCAAAGTAGAACACATATTGGTTGGTCCAAAAAACAATGTGTTATGGGGAAAATTATCTATACACAACTTGATTTTCAACAAATGTATTCATCAAAAGTACAGTAAATGAAATATATATTATTTATGCCAAGAAAAACTAATTTATTGCATTATATGGAGTGAACAGCATTACTGTGAATTACTGTAATGTTTCTTCAATACGTAAAATTCTACAACAGCTGGAAAGCTACTACACACTTTTCCACAGCTCTAAATCAAGAGTGTCCTCACTGGCCAAGTTGTAACTGAATGCTGTAGAAAAGCCTTTTGACAAGAAACAACTTCTAAATAAATGATGTTATTATTAATAATTACTAGATTTTTATTGAAATTGTCAGTGGCTTTTCTTCCACAATATTTTCCATGGCCTAGGATGCTTGTATCCAAATCTTCCTATAGTTCAAAACACAATCCAGTGGACTAAATAAGGTAATCAGAACAATAATGTTCATTTCATTCTGTTATGGTTGCTGTGGGCCATCTTTGCATCAACTCACTGTAACACATAGAACATATGTTATTGTTTATCTAGCGTGATAAGAATGTCATTCAAATCAACTAAATTATGGATAGTAGCATTCATTTTAGTGCTGTGATGTTGCTAGTGCCCTTCAGCTGTTTAAAAGTCAAGATGGAGACAACAAATGGGAAGACCAAAGTACCTACAGTTTTAGTTTTGCCGTGCCCATTTAACGGTCAATACAACTAGGAGTAATTATATTGGTATTTGATCTGCATTATTAGTTTTGTGAACTGCATATAAAAATATATATTTCTTAACAGTATTGTATAAATAATAAACTCTATTACTTCTTCAATTTGTAGAGTAAATCAAATTAACTTATTTAGTGTGCCAGTTGATGTGATTTATATAGGTGTGCCATGGTTTCGTATTTTCCGTTAGTATAGATTACGCAAATGAAACAATAATTTATTCAGCCGTGGTCATGCTATTTGTATTTGTCTTTATTAATTCAGTAATACTTAGCAGGGGAAGACATTTTTTGTAATATCCAGATGTCTGTAATACCCAGACTTAAAAGTATTAGATTTAATGTATTTAAGAAATTATGTCCCATCTGTAACTGATTCTCCATCTGTATTGCCACGTCCCAAAATGAGACTGTACCACTATATGAAAATAAGTAACACATTTTTTTTATTTCCTTGGATTATATTTTAATATATTACTCTCTGTCCAATGTGAAAGGAAAACAGAGAAGCTCTTGGAGCTCGGAACATAAATTATTGGCTAGTTGGCTGTTGTAGAACTGTGGGATTCTGTGCAAAACCTCATTTTCTGTAGAAGAGTAAGACTCCCGACATGTAATTGAACCTTCCGGATACATCCTTAAATATTCTAGGATTTATGGAGAGGGTTTACGCAACTGAAAATAAGGACGGAGTAATATGAAAACTAATACTTTTATTCATTTAGTACCTTTCTCAATAACTGTTGAAAAAAATACATCATCAATTATGTAGTTGATACATACATACGCTGTTCTCCAGAGAGCCAGAGAAACTCACTCATTGTTATAAGTTTTGTCATTTTCACTGAAGTCAAGAAAATCTATAGAGTTACAGTTACAATCAGAGCAGCTGGATAAATATGCAGACGTATTGCATTAAATAATCATTTTCTTACATAGGTGTTTAAGTGCTCAGATTAATATATACAGTACATTTTGGACTGCTTGGTTCTATAGTACTTTTGCCTGTTGAATCTAATTAAGTTTATCAGTTGTGCATTTTAAATGTACTGGCTTTTTAATAACGTTAACTCCCCATTTTATTATATATACCTTTTTGTGAAGATATATTGTAAGCACAGATAGTTTTTAAATTAATATAATGCTACCAACGTTTGTTTAATGTTGTGCAACCATGTATCCTGCTGAAAGGTGGTTTGGAGATGTAGTAAATGTAGGAATTAAGTAAATGAGCTGAGAGAGGCAAAAAAAGGGAGGATTTCAAGATGTGCTTTAAAGGAAGTACATACGGGCCCTTATTCTGGTTCACTCACTCGGGTGCGAATTTGTACCCTTGCGAGTCAACCAAAATCCACCCTGCGAATGGTGGTATGCCCGCCTTCCTTCGCTCGTTTTACATAAACATCCATTTGCATGCCAATGAGAACCTCCCCCATCTTTTGATGGTCGCCGACCATCAAATGATGTTGAAGGCGCATATATGTGCAAGGGTGCTCCAGACCACTCGTGCAAATGCATGTAGAAATCCAGGGAATTGTGTGGCCAGCTGACATCTGGGTATGTCAGCTGCCCGCTCCCCCTGTGTTTTATGGGCGTTCCCATGAAAACACTGGGCTTTCACATATGCTAATGGGAGTGGCCGGCACCCCACGTCCCTCTCCACCCCCGCTCGAAAGTCATGGAGCATACACCCAGATGCGCATATGCACAGCACCGGTCCACTTTGTGAATTCGCGCAAGAGCGAGTCAACCAGGATAAGGGCCACAGTTTCTCTTCTATGCGAAAGAACCTACATTTTTGGTCTGCATAGATCTAGTGAAAAGTACACTTCAACCTGTTATTAACATCGTTGGCATACAGTGGAACTCGCCTTCCTATCAGATTTTGCACCTCTGTCTAAAGACTTAAACATCCTACCTCTTTATCAAAGCCTACCAACTCTTTCCCTAACCCGCCCCTTTTGTCCCACACATTGACTTATTCCACCTGTGTGACCCAGACTTGGCTACCCACCTTGTATAGATTCAAGCACTAATGAGAAAGACCCTCTTCCCTTTATGGACTCATTCCTTGCCAACTCAATCTGCTCCTCCCCATGATGTTGTTTTGCTATTAATGGCTCTGAACTTATAGAATCTGATTTGCCCATCAGCCTGGCACTGAATCAGCCAAAGACTAATATGTATATATTGTCCTTTTAGTAATAACTTGTCACAAGATCAGGCTACCATTGCTGTCTATTGAGCTAGACAGCTGTACTCAACTAAGCTTCTAGCTCTCATTTGTCAAGCACATGCTATAAAATGGTAGCGAGAAACTAACTGGTTACTTTGGGCAACTACATTGCCTGTGCTCTTTAGAAGGATTGATACATCTCCTGCTCTGGTGTTCAACTCACAAATACAAAGCATCTAGGTAAATGTGTCACACTTACAAAAAGGGTTGTCTATCTGTATAGGCTACCAGGGGAAAGCAGAATTTGCAGACTGGCTCACTTTCTACTTGCCCCTTACAGTTGCTCTGCTGTCTGACTGGACACAATTACCCAAAATGAACCTAAAGAGAAGTGACTTAATACAGATCTTATTTGAACCCAAAAAACAATTTTCCTGGACTTTTAGAATACATAGGTAAAAAACATGGGACATATTTTCCATCCAACTATAACTTCCTCAGGCTTTACAGCAGGCATGGAAAACCTTCGGCCCTCCAGCTGTTGTGGAACTACACATCCCAGCATGCCTTGTTACAGTTTTGCTATGTGGCCATGTTACAGCTGTTGCAGGGCATACTGGGATGTGTACAGTAGTTCCACAACAGCTGGAGAGCCGAGGTTTCCCCATCTCTGCTTTACAGCATGTGTGGTACTTTTGTATATCATATTTACGATGCTGCATATCCCTCTTGATGCCCTTTAAATAAAGGGTATTAATGATGACAATAACAATATATTGGAAGCTTTTTCTCTAGCATTACAATTGATATAATATAATTATCATGAGACACATTTGTTGCCTCAATGGAAAAAAAAAAAAAAAATCTTCAAATACACAAAAGGGTTAGGTGTGTTTAAAGGTAGCCACGATATCTTCTCATTGTAATGGCTCATTTAAAATACAAATGAAGCTAATACATTACATATGACATCATTAACTCCCTACTGTAAATGATAGTGATATTAGAAGCCACCAAGATGTAATGTGACCTTATAAAAGCACAAGGCTGTTAGCAGAGTTATTTTATACCAGTCACACAAATACAAGGTGACTTTAACTATCCATAATAATTTACAATAGTGGTTGTATTATTGCTTTATAATGCACATGTTTTCCTAATGAGTACTGACATCAGAATAACAAATCAGCTTTTCTTCTGTATAAAGTTTGTAATGGTTAGCATTACTACCTCACAGCACTGAGGTCATGGGTTCAATTCCCACCATGGCCATAACTGTGCAGAGTTTGTATATTCTCCCCGTGCTTGTGTGGGTTTACTCTGGGTATTCCACTTTCCTCCCACTGGTAGGTCAACTGTCTCCCAACAAAATTAACCCTAGAATTAATGTGTGTACTTGGTATGGAATTTAGATTGTAAGCTCCACTGTGGCAGGGACTAAAGTAAATGTTCAAATATTCTCTGTGAAGCTCTGCGGAATATGTGTGCGCTATATAAGAAACTGCTAATAAATAAATAAATAAATATGTTTTTGTTATGGGTTTCCAACCATGGTCCTCAAGGAACATGAAAAGTCCAGGTTTTAAGGATAGCCATTCTTGAACACATATAACTTTATGGCATATATTCAATGCCGTGGGCGAGCGGTGACTGCGAGCAGGACTTTTTGCTCGCAGTCACCGCTCACCCTGTCAGTATTCAACTGACCCCCCCTCATACGCAAATTCCCCCTCGCTCCGTTTTTTGAGCGAGGGAGAATTGGCATATGTGCCTCCAAAAGCTGCGAGAATCGAGGCTAATTACAGCGAGTTTGCTGCACTAGCCATTCTGTGACGGCGAGGATTCCCCCGGAACGTTGCATAGTGCGAGCGGCCGGCGCGGGGGTTAAACTGCGAGGATCACTGGTTTTCTGTGATCCTCGCAGTTTAACCCCCTCGCCGGCCGCTCGCAACGGCATTGAATACATGCCTATGAGTACTTCAGGTTTTTTCGACTGAACAATCTGTGCTCAAGCATGTCTCTCCTTAAATCCAGGACTATTAGTGTGTCTTGAGGATCAAGGTTGGGAAACACTGCTTTAAGTATTTTGGCTGTATTATAATGATTACCACTTAACACAAAAACAGTACAACTGTATTAACTTAATTCAAGATGTGTTTGAAAAATATTCTAGCTCTTGAGAAACTACAGAGGTTTTACTGTCATGTGTGTAACAGTTGTGCTCATTTCTGTTATGCTAATGTAACACAAATCATTTTTATTTTTTCTCAAACACTCACTTCCTGGGGTTTGTAGGAACAATATGTATAAAAGGCATGTTTGCAAATAATGTATGTTTTGCAGATGTTACTGTTGGGTAAACTAATAATACTCACATGCCTACATGACGCTGTGCTCGCTAGTAAGTGGTTTTTAATGACAAACATGTGTTCAACCATTTTCATAATTATTTGACCACTAAGGGTGGTATTCTTTTGTTGGCTATTGAAGATGCTTAATAACATTAAAGCAAAGAATACAGCAGTTCCCAGTGATTTAAGTGAAGATAATGTAGATTTTCTGTCGTATGTTGATATGTTTTATTAATAATTTGTAAAATTATGTTTTTTTACCTAATCTGAATGACGGAAGGTATACTATTTTATTATTGCATAATTATTACCAGTTATTTATATAGCACACACATAGAAGGTTATTCTGGTTCACAGGCAGTGCTGTGAATTTCACAGAGCTGCATGTGGTTTCAAAGCTGCCCGCAACCGTCTGGCTTGGCCGGGAGCCCGCATGGCTGCGAATAATTGTTTTGCATAAACATCCATTCGCAGCCAAGGGGGAATGGACCAATTTGATGGTCGCCAATACAAAAATAGGACACTCTCAGGTGCCTTCGTTTTTTGTGCCCTTTAAGGGAACAGGGCGGGCAGCTTACGTCCGATGATGACAGCTGCCTGCCCCAGGCAGCTGTGTCACTCCCTCATTTCTATGGGAACGCCCAGCATGCGCATACACCAAACACCGCTCCCCCATGTGAACACGCGGGGGAGCGAGCGAACTGAATATTCTCTTCATAGAGAATATTTAAATACTTAATATAGCTTCATGGACGTAGGCCATATACAGTAGGTGAATGCCTAGGACGCCATTGGTCCAGGGGCATCCAGCAGCATGAACACAATACTTTGTGTGTGATTGGCTGCAATTGAAGGCTACAATCTTGTATAGGACACTGAATTGATCAAGGAGTGATATACATGGCCGGTTCTACAGTACATACATCTATGGCATTAATTGTTAAAGGGCCCAGAACACTGAATGAGGGAAATGTCACTTATAAAGAGTTTTTAATGTCCCCATCTCATCCCAAATAAGGCCCCACCTGTCAAAGTACAGTCACAATTGTCAGGAATGGCAGAACAATGTTATGGGAGTTGTCGGAGGGGATGGTCTGCTTAGAAAGCTCACAGTAATTGGACCAAGCCTGTTAAAGTTCAGCATGATTTGAGTTAACTCTCATTTGTCAAGCACATTATATAAAATGGTAGCTAAAACTAACTAGTTACTTTGGCCAACTACATTGCCTGTGCTCTTTATAAGGATTGAAGATCTTTTCATTTCCTCAATATAATTGATGGCATTTATGAGAAATTAGATCCGAACATGTTCTCTCTATAATTTCTTTGGCAAAGTTTAGAAAATAAATGCAACATTTCAGCTTGTCGTTATGGCCCCAAAAAAGTTTTTGTCTGTATCTCAGTTTTTTCTTTTATAAATGTACTTACATTTATTCTGCAGTATACTTCAACACTCATCTGTAAAGTAATCATTAAATAGAGTTATGCTCTACAGACATCCACAGAGATTAGTCAACTAATCGAGGAAATTAGGTTTGAATGGTAAATGTGTATGGATACACACTTCCTGAACGTATCATTAATTAAGGGAAATGGGGAAGTTCTCCTACATTAAAAATAAAGTAACAAAAATACTGTTTTGTACTCAATGTTCACTGTAACATATAAATGACATATTGTACATATAACATTTTATTAAATGTACTGTGTACTCACTGTAAAATATAAGATACCAAATTGTAAAAAAATATAGCGTTCTAACAATAATACGAACAACAGGAAGAAACCCGCCTATGCTAGAGGTCTGTGCATATTGATGATCTTGACTCGGAAAATTTGATTAAACAATTGTTATTTAATATCTCTCCTAGAATCCGACCTTGTTTTAGCAACAGGCTTATTTATTCTTTTCTTTTCTTCCAGCAGATGTAAGCTTCCATGTGGGTTAAAAACATTCTACTCCTTGGGTAATATTGCTTCAGTGATGCAGTTTATCATTAAAAATTGAGTTACACATTTTAGCTCACTGACATCTTGTTTCCTCCCTGCTTCTAAATAGAAGGAGACATGCTTATTCTACACAAGACAGTTGTTGAGATATATGTTTTCCTAGGCACATTGTATGACCTTACAAACTACACTGAAATGAACACTATTAGTTGCAGGAAGCCTTAGAACACGAGCACTTTTATGTCAATACAGAAAAGACAGATTTATTACATGGTGTCATGTTAGATATATTAGCATATCAATGAAAACAGTTCTAATTAGCTAGAAAGGAAATGTTCTACCTTGGAAACCTTAGAAAAAAAACGAACGCACAAGGCAAATAATATGAATCAAAAAGTCTTGCCAAACAGCACCACTCCACAGCTAAAAAATAACAACATAGGTAAAACTATAAACATTCTTGGGGTTCTGGAGAAATATTTTTTTTCTATAATATACCTTCACTCATTGATATTTTTCAGATAAGAGCTATACACAATGCATACTTGCCTACTGACCCAGAACTGCTGGGAGGCTCTCAAAAACCAGATAGTGCCGCCCCCGGCATAGTGGACAAGTTTCCTGCAGCAGTCCTGACCCAATCCACATACTTACTCTGTAAAGTGTTCTGACCGGGTTGCTGATGATGCAATTTGCACTGAATCCCATCATTGTAGCCACACCCTCTGCTGCACAAAAACATTAATCTACACATTATATGGTAGGGTGTGGCTACAATTGTGCAAATGCACAGCCACGCCCCCAGCCTTAGCCACCACCCCCTTGTTATGCCACAGTTACATGTGATATATTAAATTTTTCAGAGGCAAAACTTATTATTTATTTATTAACAGTTTCTTATATGCACACATATTCCACAGCACTTTACAGAGAATATTTTAACATTCATATCAGTCCCTGCCCCAGTGGAGCTTACAATCTATATTTCCCACCGCATGTACACGCACACACAGACATTCTACGGTTAATTTTGTTGGGAGCCAATTAACCTACCAGTATATTTTTGGATTGTGGGAGGAAACCAGAGTACCCAGAGTAAACCCACGCAAGTACAGGGAGAATATACAAACTCCACACAGAGCCATGGTGGGAATTGAACCCATGACCTCAGTGCTGTGAGGCAGTACTGCTAACCATTACACCATCCGTACTGCCCTAAATTTAATAAGCTTCTAGATTCTTAGTTCCATAGATATACTATACTTAGTTTAAGCTATGTGCATCTATTAAAGGAAAATAAAATAAAATATAAATAGTGCATTAAAAAAATTATATTTTGCAAGCAAACATTCTTCTTATTTTTCCCTGTGCTTATTTTCTGTATCATTAGTGTGCAGCGCAATGTTCATAACTGGTAATAGTAAGGACTGCAGACTTTTAGTAGGACCCACTCCCTAGGCAGCGTATAATCGCTACAGGTTTTTGAATAAGTGCCATGCTCTCTATGAAATCATAGACTGCGCTACATATTGTTATGTTACAAGTGCACACAGGAACACATTAAATATAATTGAGAGTGCCAGTTCCCCCCCCTCTCTCTCTCTCTCTCTCTCTCTCTCTCTCTCTCTATATATAGAATTTCGGAATGGATCCGGCATCAATTGAATATACCCCACTATGTCCTATGTATTATTGTTGCCACATTGAAACCTGTGCTTTTGCAGATACTCTTTATTGCATTGCAGTCTCCTTGTGCTACCCTATATATATAGGATAATTATAACACTTGCAGGACACAAGTATATTATGCAGATACAGAAAGAAGGATGAAAAGTATTCGTAATTCACCACCTGAGTATGGGTGTTCTCTTTCAGGTCTGCTTTAGTTAGTTTTGTACCAGCTCGTGTGGTTTATAATTAAATATTAAATTACTTCTTATGTTCACTGACCCGTTGCTTCCTGTTTGCAGTCTAATGAAGGCTACCTGACTGCATTACAAGAGATCTGTTGTGATATACATTTTCTCAGTGTCTGTGCATTGTGTGACCTTAACACACAGCAACGTATGCCAGTGCTTGCAGGAAACCTAAGAACATGAGCAGTGCAATGTCCATAAATAAGAGACAGATTTATGACATTGTGTCACATTAAATATATTAGCATTTCAATGAAAACTGTTAGTTCCAATTAGCTGTAAGGGCAAAGGTTTATTCCTTTCCAGATAGTGAATTGACACATTTAAATTCACTTTCTAATCTCCATGGATTAAACAAATATCCAGCTCTGATTAAATCTAAGGGTTTGAGACTAACTGAATATATAGTCATTATAATACAACAAAATTAATATATATTATTTCAAACCAGTCACATCATTGTAATTATGCCTTCTCTTCCCTCTGGAATGACTCCAAGTCTTTGGGTATCTCATTACATTTAATTCCTAATATATTTTCTACATTTCCAGTAAGACTTTACTCTTGAAATATGAGATTTCTCGACAGATATAATTATTTACCCCCAAAGTTTAGTAGAAAGGAAGCCCTCTGTGGCTCTAATAGCCATTTTGTTGGTTTAAACATGTAATATTAAGTATAGAGGCTGGAATTAGATGAACAGAATGTTATATACTGTATGGCGTTAGACAGCCAATTTTCCTACTGGCACTAATTAATATAGAGTTGATGTGGATGTTGCAAGAGCTGTCATTAACACTATTTCTGCTAATTAGTTACTGTAGCTAACAATTACGTTAGTCATCTGAAATCCTGCAAAGGGTGGTATGGATGGTGCAATGGTTAGCGCTGCTGTCCCACAGCGATGAGGTCATCGGTTTGAATCACACTATGGTTCTAACTGTGTGGAATTTGTATATTTTCACTATGTTTGCATTGGTTTCCACCTGGGTACTTTAGTTTCCTCCTACAATCCAAAAATATACCGGTTGGTTAATTGGCCTCAGCAACAAAATAAAACCTAATGAGTAAGTGTTTTCATGTGCATAGGCACCAAGTGGTTCTTATCTGCTGTCACATTCTCTGTTTCTATGATGTCTATGTATTAGACTCACAAAGAGACACACAGAGACAGACACACCTACCTCCTTGTCAATCAGCAAGACCAGCCATGGCCCTTAACAAACCATGCAGAATCAAGTCTGGAAAAAAGGCCTTTTTTATTCTGTTTTGCTATAGGAATGCTCTAATTATTCACAAGAGTATGCAAACACTGAAAGAGCATAAAGAGAATTAAGTGGGGCCTCTGCTATTATGGCTAAATTCTTTTCTGTCTACATAGATGTGCGCTATATTCAGCCTTTCAAAGACGTTAAGCTTCTATCATCAAACAACAAAACCCCAAGAATCCAGGCTGATAGGTCACTGGTTAAAGTACAGAGGGGTAGCAGGGACTGACTGAGCTGAATTCATCCTAAATTTATATTGTCACAATAGTTGTGCCTAGCTACAGCATTACAATCCGTTTATCATGAATGGCTTTCTTGTTTAGATAATTAAGTTGCTTGAATGATGAATTTCTAAACAAATCACATTTTTTATTATTATTATTATTATTATTATTATTGATTAAACACACAGCCGCTGCAATCTAAAACACCGCTGCACTCCTCCTGGCTTTGCAGCTAGGGGGAAGTGGGTGATATGCCCATGAGATTTTGCTGGTACACAACTTGATGGGACCCAGCATGCGAGTTGGCCTTGCCCTCTGCTGGGCGGCCCTTGCTGAATCAGGCCTATTGTCTATTCATGTACCATGTTAAAGAAATCTTAATTTTAAAGTGGGTGAAAGTCTTTTAATATTTGCCATATTTGGCCCGTGACATGTTTTGATCCTAAACTGCTGCTCTGTGAAGAGCAACATGGAAGACAACTTTATTTGCTGAGGATCATGTCATCATTCCCCCTCATTTTACCCATTTTACGAGGAAATCTGTGGGACCCTCCAAAATTTGGTAGTCCCCTAACTGGAAGAGTAGGCAAGTGACTCATATGCACATGTACACATAATTCATGGCATGACCAACTCTCTAAAATAAAACAAATAATAAATAAAAAATAATTTTGAATGAAGCACAGAAACTTTGGTTCATTTTGAAAATGCTTTTCCTCTTTTTTTCCTGAACATTTAATCAATGTGCCATGTTTTCCCCTAAGCCTAGTTTCCTCGTTATTATAAAGCAACTTCTACTGTATCAAATGTTTTGAGAAAATGTAAACAGACCTTCTACTCTGAAACCCGTATAACTACCTGCTTTTTTCATGGAAGCTAAATGAACTTGTCTGGCGAGAGGTTATAAAGCTGTGCTGAGTAACTTCATCTAATACATTCATCATACTGTATATCCTTATACCGTAACAGGGTTTATTTAGCTTTATTATTAATATTATAATGGACAGTACTTATACTGACAATGCCATGGGACTTTATTATATAGTGTGAGATAGCTGCTTGAGAATGAAAAGTAATACTCAGTAATACTCAGTAAGAGTTATTTACATACATACAAACTCGCACTGTGCAGTAAATTCCAAATTTAGAATTTTGAATGTAGCAAGCAACACATGACCTATCACAACACACAAGGGGGCGGGACTTGAGTGTCAATGGTGTTGCCTCAAGTGGAGGGATAAGGTCTTGCAGCACAACCCCCATTATCATCATTTTGGTTACGTGCCCAGTGCTTTGAGCAGCTGGGCAACCCCCAGATCACCTCCCCGCACTGTTAGATGCCGTGCACATACGCATGCATGGCATCTATTGAGTGGTCACCGACTGCTTTGCAGAGCAGCAGTAATAAGACTTTCTAAACCTGAAGCCTTCCCATGGGACACTGCGCCAAGTAGGTGACAGGACAGTCGGGAGGTATGACAATGTTGTCAGTTACAGAGTTGACACATGTACTTACTGTAGTATTAGAATACAAATAGGTTTACAGGTAGTTTTAGGCTAAAATATACAGTACGTGTCAACATTAATTGGATGGTAATGCTTTCTTAACAGCTTGACTAGTCAAATACAGATTATTTTACTGATATATGAACAGCTCACACTAATAAAATTAACAGAGTGCAAAGAGATGAAGGGAAAGGGGAGGGGTGCAGGTATGGTTTTCCCATCCTCCGCTTGTTAGAGTGGCCAGATGTGAGCCTGAGTCAACTATTGAGGGGCCAAATGTTCCCCATTGCATTGCTGCTGAAAGGCACGGCCTTGCCTCACAGATTTAGTCACGCCCCATTCAGCTTTCGGTGGTCCTGCATATGAGCTCATCATCATGACCCAAATATAGGGAGGCATAACATACTATAGTTATTATGGAAACTAAATGATTTGGTGCACTGATCTGGTTAGCATTGTTCTAGTCTAGGTGACTTAATCCAGGCTACATGCTGACTAGAACCTGCAGCAATATCACTTTCCAGCTATTATTTTATAGACTGCACTTGATAAATAATGAGAACTTGATTTATTGCCATGGGCAACTTCTCCACTTCCCTTCTCTTCTCCAGATGACTTGATACAAGGTGTGTGTTTGGGGGGGGGGAGGGGGAGATGTGCACACTCTGGTTACAAATCAATAAAACAGAAAGAAAAATATTGGATTGGAGTTATATTAACATTAATAACAGGGCAGTGTCCTCCTGCACGTTGAAATGCAAGATACATTGCAGACAGCGGACTCTCGTCTTTTATGTATTACTCCATTCGGCCTTACATGATCAGAATACTAGGCATTACAATATTAATACATCTGGTATTGTCACGCGGTGTTTGCAAGCCACTCACGTCGTCCAGACTAAAGTGCAGCGTAAGCTTTCAGTAGAACTGCGGTGCATTACTGAGGCATCAGGACATTCGGAAAGATCCAATTTAAAAAGATAAAAAGTAATGGAAAAGATACATATTACACTATAACCACACCGAGTAAGCTGTGATGTTCACAGACTATGGCAAATTGTTCAAACTTTAACATCTCCTGACAACTGATTTTCAGAATACCATTATTAATGCTTGCAGCAGCATGACACAGTGAGGGGAGAAGGAACACAACAGAGGAAGCATTGGTAGTTTTTCAGCTCAACACGATGAGAAGAATAAAAAAAAAATACATTTTATTCCAGACAAAACAAAGATTCTTTTTTTTTCTGCTTATGGAGACATATCCGTGGGCAAAGAAAACACACCAACTCACATACAATGTTCATCTGTGTAGACATTTCCCAAAGATGAATCCAAAGAGAAGTTCCCAGGTGAATATTACCAGCTGTATTTATGCTAAAGGAGTAGAACAGAAATCTTCATTGACTGGAGCAATGTGTTATCATGCAGTTTTGTTTGACCAAGCTCTTTAAGGAGAATCCATCTTCTCTAATGGGGATGTTAAATTATTGAACCCTGTCTACTGAAGATGTATTCTCTTCAAAGATTGTCAGTATAGAAAGGGTTACACTTTCAGGCAAACGGTTACAGGATATGGCTCACACAGGAAGGGGTGATTGCAGGTGGAGAATTTGGGTGGGCAGTAGAATGAGGTGGAGAGAAGCTGTTGGTGCTCAGTTTCTGTAGGTAATTATTTGCGTGAATGGGGCAGATGTACTGAAAATAAGGACACAATGGGCGAAATGTAATCGGGTGAGATTTTAAGTCATTTTTAAAATCGTACTAAATCACATGTGAAAATATGGCACATTGTTGAAAAACTTGCAAATGTAATAGGGTGCGATTTTTTTAGACAAAGTCAAAATTTGCATGGGATTTAGGGCAATATTTAGTAATATTTTTAGTAAAGAAAATGAATAGACACGTGCGATTTTTTTTAGACATGAACGTTTGCGGTATTTAGTAAAGAAAAAAATGGCGTGGGGTCCCCCCTCCTGAGTATATCCTCATTGAGCCAGACCTGGTTCCAAAAATATTGGGGGACAAAAAGTGTTGGGGTCCCCCGTATTTCTGAAATTAGCCCTGGACTCTTGGACCAGTCCTGGTTCCAGAAATACCATGGACAAAAAAACTGGGAATCCCCTGTATTTTGGAACCACCAATGGGCTCCAACAGCCGGTGGTGTCCTACCACATGCAATGTAGTACCTCTCATTACAGGGACTATGGTTACAACTATGGTTTGCTCTCATCAGTCTCTTAAGAGCATTAGAGGATGATGGAAAGCATTGTCCCGCTAATTCTTGTATTGCAGACAAAATGGGTTAATTTGCCAATATCATATACAGATGTCACCAAATGCTATTTGTGTGCTGGGCATCAGTTTTTGCAGTTGTAATTAGTCAAAGTTCCAAATGTAGGACCTGATTCAGAGTTGAATTTGCAACACAGTTGATTGTGGAATGACTGTGCTTAGATATGGTTCGTAGCACCAAAAATAGCAAACAAATCTAATCTCTATCCCCTCGCAGTTGGACTAACAGGAAGTTGGCATTTGTGGGTGGACACCTGACGTTTTCTAGGATTGTCCGAAAAAATGCATGCGTGCGCAGCTGTTTTAAGGGTTTTAAGGGGGAGGGTGTGTGACATCAATGCTGACTTCAATTAGCCTGTCTCTGTCGCAGAGTTGTGGAAAGGTCGGGCTTACCCACATTGGCACAGACTGGAAATATCATTCCATGGTTCGAGAATTGCATATGGATGTGCGACAGGATACCGGCTATGTATAGGGCAGGTTTTCTTTTTGTCTGGGCGGTGGCTAACTACTCGCAGTCATCTACAACTTGTGCGATGAGTGATCACCCCGGAACTGGCCCGTAATGTAATTTTCCAGGCTACTTATTCTTTTATCGATATTTATTATTAACTTTAGTAACTATTAACTTTAGTACCTATTTGTTTTTTAACTACATGCTGACATCATTGGAATGATGCTTTTGTTTTGTTACTTATGCTATGTACTCTGTATTCAGTTTACTTACTGAGGTTAAGATGCAGTAAAAACTACAGCAGAGAGAATGGTGCATCTTCCCATGCAGAACAGATAAGGAGAAGAAGGATAGAGATCATTAGCACTAAGCCACCATCTCTGCTGTATATTCAATGTAATTGAATTTGAAACTATCTATGTCTTGGGCCGACCTATGGTTTCTGTAACTGAGCCCGGGAGAGCTCTGTTAGAGGAGCTCTTAAATTGTTGCACTTGGTACTGACAAAGAAAAGAGCTCCTTGAAAGAAATTAATGTCCAGACTGCTGACAATGGTACTGTGCAGAATTCTCTCTCACAGTTTGACGTTAACTTTCTTAGAAAAGGACAGGGATGTTGCAGATGATCAGCTGAGTATGATATATTATGTACCATGGCCCTCATGCATCCAGAGTCAGTGGGGGGATGGACTAATAATCAGTTTATGCAGCCATATAGAAACTTGCTTCAAAGAGCATAATGCAATACCCGGCCTCCATTGCAGAATTTTCTGCAACCGTGTGGAAGATGCTGTGATTGCATCATATCCCTGCCCCGAGCTTCACAAAGCCACAATTCCCAAGGCATAAGATGACACAATGCAGTTCGGTTGGTAGTGAGTGGGTTTCCAACACTTATGGGAGACCAGAAGAGCCACCTGATAACTGGGAGTCTAGGGGACAGTGCCGGATAGTATTGTAGGTAAGTCTGGTTGGGCCCTTTAGCAGCCACATGGGATCTTTTGGAAGTAATTCCAAAACTGGTTACATAACGTAATCGCAGTGCTTGTACACAGACGGCATACTTTCCCAGCCTCTGCCGACAATGGCGGAACTTGTGGGTGGGGAGCCCAGGTGCAAAAATATAATTTGGTCCCCCCTCCTCCACCCCAATCCAAGTTCACAATATGCTACACAGCAGTGGGTGACAGGGAGAGGCAGGGGGATGCAGAGTGTGATAGGGAGAAGAGTGGGTGACAGGGGCAACAGTGGTCCCCTTAGTCTTCAGGGGCCCCAGTGCACTGCACCTGATGCACCAATGGTACTTCCTCCTCAGCCTGAAGTTTTTTCCCCCCAATTATAATTCAGAAAGAGCACTCTCTTGATCCTGCTGTCATAATTCAAGGCATACTTATTTGAAATGTACTGTATAGCTAAGTTGCATTTTGATCATTTTTTGCTTATCGCAGCCATATACAGAGGCATATTAAGGGGGCCCATGTGCAGTCTCTAACAGGGGTCCCCCTCCTCTCTCTCACCAGCAACCAGTCAAAGTTGGCAGTGCTGGGCATCAGTAGACTCTAGCATTACGCTAAAGTCTACCGCATATGTGTAGGACTCCAGGAAAATGGCAGAGTGGCCATTTTCACGTTGATTCCCTCCTACTAATCATATGCTAAACTCCAGGAAAATGGCAACTCCAACATTTTCCTGGTGAATTTGCCGGGCTGCCATATCACCTCATGTCTCCTTTGAGTACTGAACGATAGGTGTAGCATTTGCGGTGTGGGCCTGAGGGGCCCATGTGAATCAGATATTGGCCCTTATTCAGATCGGTGCGGATATTCCCGCATTCTTACGGAGCGGTCCGCACGCCACGGTGTTTTGCCGCATGCGGCCATCGTCCGTAGAAACGCCCACGTGTACTCCGCATTCGGACGGACTCACTCGTTAAGAACAGGGCGTGTTTACGGACGACATACAAAGCATGCGTGTGCGGGAGAAACACTCCGATTCGGCACGGTATCACAGAGTATTACAGAGTATGCTCGGGAATACCGCATCCGAACGGGAGCCAAGCGGTGCTACCGCACGTAAGCGGAGTATTTACGCCAAAAAACCCACTATGAACTATCTTCTGCAAAACATCACATGACCCACTTATTCAATTACCTAGCCTCATAAAAAACAGCTTATTTGGAATTGGAATCAATTAGATTCCAATATATCCTTACAAGCATGCCTAACACATGCATAGCCCACATTAACCCTTACAGCAATGTAAGTGCAATGGTTTCAATTAAAGCACTGACAAGCGTCCTATTAGTGAGTAATGAGTAAAGGAGTAGATTGTATTGGGTTCAGGTGTTAATGGTTGTAGTCATTAGGCGTACGTTCGCCTACCGCATGAACGAGTGGTGTCCGCAAAGCAATAGTACACTTGTGGACACCGCACATTTCAGCCCTTTTTGCTCGCGTGCATTCGGAGTGGTTTCCGAATGTACGCCCCCCAACATAAGTGTACTCCCCCGTGTCCGCCCATGTTTCCGCCCCGTTTTGCCCACTTTGAAACTACGCCCATGTGTCATTCCGCATGACGCCCATAATACGCCCCTATTTCCCGACTGATTGCGGTGACCAGTTTTGGACGGGCTTTGTCCGAACTGGTACCGAGTCAAGGCGTGGCACATGCGCGTAGCGTTCTACACGCATGCGCAGACGCCGTAAAGACGCAATCCGTAAGAACGCGGTAAAGTCCGCATCAATCAGAATAAGGGCCATTGTACCCATTATAATGCACCATTGGCAACAGATTTTTATTTACTATACTTAAAATGGCTTTTATCAATCAATTTAGCTGTAGACAGCATAAAATATAGAGAAATATTCCTTCTCTATATTTAGTACAGAGAAAGGTATCGATAAATCACTGATTTCTCCATCTTTACATTTGTTTGTCTAAACTCTATAGGTTTCAATAGGTCTGTGTACAATTGCTATTTATATCGCTGAGACATCTCTCAAAAAAAGTGCTACCTCCAGCATTGTGTCTCCTGTCACAGGCCCCCTGCTCAGCGCAAGTGCTGGAAATAAGCCCCAGCAGCCCTATATTCGTCTAGAGTTTTCATATAAATAGAGAGATGTAAAATATGCGAGAAAAGAAGACCATTATGAATTGGCTTCTGCATATTTTACTAATTAGATCCCATAAGCTCTGTAAATACTGTAAAGAAATATTTGTTTGGGCGCAGAGGTGGTCAGCTCACCCCGGTGTAACAGAAGCATGTTACTATTACTGCGGTGTATGAAGGACATGCACTGGCTTGTGCTCACCTTTCTGCCTCCTAGAGTAATGACCTCAGATCACCTCTCTGGGAGAAATTGTAAATCAAACATAAACAAAGAAGTGTAAAATCCGGGGAAATGCTGCCTGCCGCTTCTGTCACCATTTATAACAAACAGTCACCCTTACGTACCAGCTAAGACTTCTCTGACAGTAATTGGCAACATTTGTTTGTTCCCCGTATTCTGATCCTGAATATTAGCTACTGATGTAGGGTGTCATTTTTTATGTTGACATGTTATTGTGTTGAGGAAAAAATTGCTTATTGAGATGAAAAAAAAAAAGCAGTTTGGAGGAAGATTTTTATCATGCAGCTGGATTCTTCATGATTGTATTGGGAGCAGAGTGTACAAATTAATCACTTAAAGATGCAGTATAAATGCATTCAATATAAGGCCCACACACACACAGGCCTCTCCCTGGCAGTGTGTGTTCTTTCCCCTGCAGCCAAACAGATATCTCTGGCTTTCCACTACAATTTGTATGCTACCGGGCATGCTTGCGCTTCCCATTCTTTTATATCAAACAGACATATGAGAGTGGCAAAATCTCCTGTAATATGTGTCTGAATTATTTATCAAAAACTCTTTTAGTCCTTTAGAAATGTAACCGTATCCTGTGTGTGGTATGTGTAATGTTGTGTGCTGTTATTTCCCCCTTAGGGAATCATTATCTACCCTACATACTAATAAGATTTATTATATTCATTCTATATCAACTTGCTGCACTGTATAAGTGGAAACACCCACACCTGATGGCATTTCCACCATCCAGGCCCCCTCCTCTCTACTGGCAGCTGAGCAGCACTATAGAGTCTGACCACTAGAGGGCTCAGACTCTAATGCAGATCCGCAGATGGTGCGGCAGCCATTTTTTTCTGGCATATCCACAGTGCTGCTGCCATCGTCATTGGAGGACACACTGCACCCATTATAAATATGCTAATGCTTGATGAGTCTTGTGAAAACTGAACAAATAGTTCATTACAACTTTTATTTAGTGCATACTGAATGCAATTGGTGTGTGTCGGTTTGTGTGTAATCATATGCATATGTAAATATAATACATAGATAATATTACCATGTTCACTTATGCTAGGGATTCCGTGTATGTACAGTATGTTTCCTTAGACATGGGATAGGCAAAGATGAAAAAATCTGATCATTATTTATTCATTTTTTTAAGAACTGACATTGTTTGTGGTGACATTTTACAGACTACGCCTAGTTTAGAGTTACACACAAGAATGCAGACTGTATACTGTATGTGAAACAAACTCACATTGTCTTGTATATGGGAGAGACTTTGTCCATGCATCTTGACCATGTCTCTTCAGTGGTGAATTGGGTGCTACTGGGTGACAAGTGGAGATATGCCCATCATAGAACCCTTTTGTGGGCATATAGCAGGTGCTTTATCAGAGTTACCCCATATTCTGTCATGTGTACGGGGATGCCTATGTCATTGTATTTGTTGCACCTAACTACCTACCTATATACAAACTTGCAAACCAAATAGATCAATCTGAAACATGTATATTATGTTTGTGTGTTTAACAAATGTTCAATTCTCCATTGAGCATGTACATGAAATGTTTCTTCATGTGTGAAGTGACGCTGTTTTGGGGCTTACAAAGTGAATACAAATGATCATACTGTAGGGCAGGCATGTCCAAACTATGGCCCTCCAGCTGTTGTGAAACTACATGTCCCATCATGCCTTACTACAGTTTTGCTGTTAGGGAATGCGGAAACTATGGCAAGGCATGCTGGCATGTGTAGTTTCACAACAGCTGGAGGGCCATAGTTTGACATGCCTGCTGTAGGGTATATGCGTACCTCATTTTTATGCAATCATTCTGAAACCATCTCCCCTAAACAATAAAATACATTTTTATGTGTGGTATGTACCAGTATATACTTATGTACTGACCAGATAGTTAATCGCTAATGTGAACAGGAATAACCTTACCTAACCTTCACAGTTGCACAGTTCCAATAAAATTCTGCAAAAACTTTAACCATATGAATTAAACGCAATATGAAAAAAGCAAAATAATTAAACTCCATTGGCTAAATGATGTCCTTAAGCCAGCATACAACTGAAATACTACTGTAAAAGGAACTTGCCATTATAATGTGACTTTCTGCTGTAATTAAAACATAAGGTTTCACAATGATGGCACATCATTTAAATAAATTGCACAAAACATGGTGTTGCTTAGTCATTTTTCCTTAATGCAATTTTATAATGTGTTGCTAAATAGAACGTTGCCATTAAAGAATTTAGGGACAGCTGCTGAGCTGCTGGGAGCCTTAGGGATGGAATTTGGAGGTGTCCTAAAATTCGGTTTCATTTCTAAATAACAAGTGATCATATTTAGGCCACTAAAATGGAAACACGTAAACACATACATTATATATATATATTATATGTATTGTTTAAGTGTCTCCATATTATGTTTACAATATGCTGGCTTTGTATTGCTCAGCCCGTATCAGGCTAAGAGCCTGTAATTCTATTTGTTTAGGGTAAATTTTGCAAGCTGCTCCTGATTACACCTTTTGCCTGGGCCATCTGTTGATGGCGCAGACTCTCAGCAGAGCAGTTACTGTAGGCAATGAGTGAGAAAGGGATTGGAGCGCGAGTGCTATTAGTAAGCAGATGCATGATATCAGTGAGCCTCCTTTCAATCTGCCATCTCTCCATATTGATGGAGTGTCATATGCCTGCGAGCCATTCCATCCTAAGGCAGTATAAAGTGCTCTCTCAGGACCCATTAATCAAATATTTCTTATGTCAGCTGATGGCGTGGAATCTGTGATGTGCTGTTTCATGCAGTTGCTAGAATGTCTTGCACTCTTATGTATTGCCCTGTTATGTATTAATGTAGCACACGAAGCCTTAGTCAGGTCTTTTCATTGTCATGTGACTAGATTTGGAATCCAGCTTACATCTGTAGCTGGTTATTCATCCTAACCTCAGAACACAAAAATGACTTCTTTCTCTTTTAACTCATATTTTCACATATTTTTGTTTTTCCTCCCAGCTGCAGGAAGAAATATAAATACATCCCTTAGGGAATAGGTTTGCATATGGCCGCAATATTGCTCTTGTCTTCAGTGTTCAGTGCATGTAGGGCACGGAAGGGAAACCTTCAGCCCTCCAGCTGCTGCTGAACTACGCATCCCAGCATGCCCTGCAACAGTTTTAGCATGGTCAAAGAGCAAAACTGTAGCAGGGCATGCTGGGATGTGTAGTTCAAGAACAGCTGGAGGGCTGAAGGTTCCCAATCCCTGATTAGAGAGACAAACCAATGAGTGCACATGATTGGCTAAGATGACTGAAATGGGGGCTCCACCCATTCATTAGAATTGATTTGTCAAAAACGGATTATTTAGAAAATCTCATTATCAGTTTTGTGCTGGATAGGGCACAGGATTTAAAAAATAGGAAAGATTAGTGTGAATTCATAATACAGTATATATTATCATAACTTATGGGCTCAATTGGCATCTGCCCAGGGCCCCATCAGGACAGGGGGCATTTGCAACCTGGGCTGGTGCCTCCAGAGCTTCTTGGAAGGCAGGAAGGGAAGGGTGTGGTATAGGATTACGACAGTCGGGATCCCGACAGTCATTAGCCCGACATCTGGATCCCAACTGGCCGGACTCAGACAGCATGGCGAGCGCAACAAAGCCCCTTGTGGGCTCGCTGCGCTCACCACGTTGCGAGCACGGTGGCTCGCTACACTCGCCACCTATTCTATTCTCCCTCTATGGGGGTCGTGGACCCCCACGAGGGAGAATAGCCGGTGGCCATCGGAAACCCGTCTGTCGGTGTTTTAACAGTCGGGATCCCGATGTCAGGTAAATGACTGTCGGGATCCTGACTGCCGGGACCCTGTCCGGCACCCGAAGAGAATTCTGCCTGTGAATTCCACAAAGTGGCAAGGCAGCATTCTCTACTTGCCTCCAAGGTTGCAGCCAGAGTAGTTGTCAGCATGCTGATTGATGGATGTCTGGAGTGCTTACAGACTTTCACTGCAAAATGGGGACTTTTTTTTTCTCATATTGGTAAGTAGGGGCTCCAGTGCACTGCTTTGCGCCGAGCACCTAGGATGCTGATAAGATAGTCTAGCTGATTCTTGCAAAATAATTCATGCAGCAATGTACTCTGAATTTTCAGGATTTCAGTTGAATTTAAAAAAATTACTATAGTGTATTATCCCAAAGCAACCTTTGTATATAGAGGCAAGAGATTTAGGGGGAAATTTACTAAAGGAAATTTGTAAAAAAAATAGGTGTAAAAATAGGTGTATTTGTATCCAGAAATACACTTATTTTTGACATTTACTATCCCAAAAATACGGCAATTCGTATCCGTATTGATAGCACATCAATACGAATACGAATTGCCGTATTTTTGGGATAGTAAATGTAAAAAATAAGTGTATTTCTGGATACAAATACACCTATTTTTTACAAATTTCCTTTAGTAAATTTCCCCCTTACTATCCCGAAAATACGGCAATTCGTATATCCATCTTTTTTTAAAGTAAATACATCAAATAGCTTGGCTTCATTTTTCAACACAATTATGTAGCTCATACAGAATTTTTAAAGGAAGTTCTGATCCTTGCTTTCAGCGTTTCCATGGCATCAGTAAAATGCTCTGTGGAAATGTCCTTCTTGCTTCCTGTTTTCAAACCACTGTAGTTAATAGGCAGCAGCCTCATTTGCCATCTGTGAGAGCATGGCTCTTATATAACAATGACCGTGTATAATGTTAACATTACATCTAAGAACACATTTTTTTTTTTTACACCATTGTCACGTCACAGATTAAACTATATTGGGCCCTTTTCTACTATTATTATCTGTGCTGCAGTCATCAGTTAGCAATTGTAGAAAACCTTGATAGCCACATGTACATG
Organism: Crinia signifera; assembly: GCF_055691185.1. Taxonomy (NCBI): domain Eukaryota; kingdom Metazoa; phylum Chordata; class Amphibia; order Anura; family Myobatrachidae; genus Crinia; species Crinia signifera. The sequence goes on from NC_139217.1 coordinate 403,945,451, forward strand.
ATGGCTATATTGTATCTCAGAAAGAGATTGGGGACGTTTTAGCAGATGATGAGAGAAGTTACTACGGCGTGAGAAGGAACATTTTATAGTGGCCACCATAAAATCATTTCAATGCTCATAATGTTTATATGCAAAACCTGGCTGTTCCTGCGGCAGTTCCAGAAGTGAATATCACTAACCCCAGGGCTATTTTTGTGCAGGCTCCAGCAGGAACTGTGGCCCTTATTCTAGTTCACTCTTTCTGACAAAATATTTCTTAGATGGACAAAACCATGTGCACTGCAGGTGAGACAGGTGTTACTTGTGCAGAGATAATTAGATTTGGGTGGGGTTTTACACCTGCCTCACCTGCAGTGCACATGGTTTTGTCCATCTAAGAAATATTTTGTCTGAAAGAGTGAACTAGAATAAGGGCCACAGTTCCTGCTAGAGCCTGCACAAAAATAGCCCTGACTAACCCCTATCTCTACTCTTAGGGGGTTATTCTGATTTAATCCGTGCCCCGCAACATTCGCGTGGGGGACCGTTTTTTTCGCAACTGCCTATGTGCATAGTCATTTATACGCATGTGCAGCCGCTGAGTGCAAGGGGCCACGGCGCATAGATTACACAACAGTGCGGGCATTTGGTGGCGGGCCGGGGCATGGGCCCATGGGAATGCCCATGAAATGCTGAGCATTCTCATGGTAATTTCCCAATGACGCGGGTGCAGGGGCGAGCAGCTATAGTCAGCGGATGTCAGCTGCCGGTTCGCGTCCCGCACAGCGCGCCCGCAGATCTGAGACACCACAGACCACTTGCAAAATCATTTGATGGTTGGCGACCATAAAATGATTTTGTCCCCACACGCAAGGTGCAAATATTGGAAATAAAAGGTCGACCACTATCGATCGACAGGCAGTAGGTTGACACATGAAAAAGGTTGACAACATGGGCTAGGTCAACACTGGCAAAAGGTCTTCCTACATAAGCAAAATGTTGACATGGAAATGTTCAACACAGGAAAAGGTCGACACAAGTTTCCCCCTTTTTTGGTGTCTATGTTGACATCCGTCGACATGGACACTGTATTTGTGTGCCATGTTGCTCGCCATGCTACAGGTGCAGTGCTTTGGGTTAAAAAAAAATCATGGAAAATACCTTTTCATAAGTTTACCATTGACATGTTGATCTTGTGCTTGTGTCGACCTTTTGACAATGTTGACCCAGGCCATGTCGATCTTTTTCATGTGTCAACTTATTGTCTGTCAAACAAAAGTGGCCGACCTAGACATTGTCGACCAATCGATCGGATAAAATAACTTTTAGTACGGATGGCAAAGACCAGTGTTACTATACCTGAAAGAGAATTGATAGGATTATCCTGAAATAAAAACTGAGATTTTAATAGAAATGTTTACAAAATGTGTATGATGCGTGATAGTCTAGTTATGTTGATAACATGTACTAGTACATCTACTGGATGCCGGACGGGGTGCCGACAGTCGGGATCCCAACAGGCATTTACCCGACGTTGGGATCCCGACTGTCAAAACACCGACAGTCGGGTTCCCGACGGCCACCGGCTATTTTCCCTCGCGGGGGGTCCACGACCCCCATAGAGGGAGAATAGAGTAGGTGGCAAGCGTAGCGAGCCACCTTGCCCGCAGCATGGCAAGCGCAGCGCGCCGGCAAAGGCTTAGTTGCGCTCACCATGATGTCTTAGTCAGGCCAGTCGGGATCCCGATTGCTGGATCCCTGTACCACACCCCATCTACTAGTTGTTACTTCTTTTTCTGTTCTTCTATCAGTACTAATTTGTGCCTTTCCCGGTGCCTGCAAAAAATCTGTCATTTATCTCTCGTTGTAGCTGTGTAGATTCACTATTCACAGGATGTATACTAACCAATAATTCACACCATAATTGCTGTATATTAAACAATAATTGTAAATTGTGACCCCATGATGTATGCAAATTTGTACCTAATAATAATTAGCAAACTATTAATCAATGGCATTCTCTACAGCCAAAAAATAAACATTAATCAGTGATAATTGAGCACTAAGCATTTGTTATTGGAAAATATTGCGCATTTTATTATTCAAATTTATACATGTTGATTACCAACCAAAAAATATTAAATCATTAAAATCAGATAATGGTGTGCTAATCTCTCTAAGTAAGTGACTCACTGATTGGCTGACGAATAACTTCACAGGCCAAAATCCAAGGATACAACCAGTAATATTAGCTAGGTTGTAAATCAACCGCATAATAAATCCATTTTCTCATCAGTAGATAAATTATCCTGTCCCACTATAGTTCCGATGGACATACAAATAGCTATGCTAACTTTCTTTAATTTAATATTCCAACCATGACTGCAGATTGCACAGAGTTCACCTTGCAGAGTTGATATATCATGGCTTTGGCTGGCAATCCAGCAAGCAGTTAATTGCGCAAACTGAAAAAAGTGCACAGTGGAAAGTAGAGTAACAAAATGTTAACTCAAAAGCATATATAGTACCGGTAAGGGGAATAGCATGTTTAGTGCACACTTGCACCAAACACTTCATGGTGTATTTAATATATAACCAAAAGAATATAAATCTAGCAGCAGCAGCAGTAGCAATATGTATAAAAACTTATTCGGTTGATGGATCAACGGCGTCTAGATCGATAATCACATGGTCAACCACTCTAGATGCCTAAAGATAGTCAACAGCATCTAGATCGACAGTAAGTAAAGTTGTACGCAATCGTTAGATCGATGAGAATGTGATCGATAGTCACAAGGTCAACACAAGTTTTTCACATTTTTTTGCTTTAGACCAACTTAGTTCATACCTTACCAAACAAGTGGGCATAAAGTTAGATTATAATAGTGAGCTGAGCGTAGCGTGAGACAGGACACTGTACACTTATTCGGTGTCCATGTTGACCTATGTCGACATGGGCACACAAAAAATTTGAAAAACTTGTGTCAACCTTGTGGCTGTCGATCCCGTTCTCGTCTATCTAACACTTGGGTCTAACTTCTGTTACTGTTGATCTAGATGCTGTCGACTATCTATAGGCATCTAACTAGATGCGTTTGACTAAGAGTGGTCGACCACATGGTCGTTGATCTAGACAACTCCATCGATCCGCTTTACCAGAACTGTATAAAATGGAAGGTGATCCAAATGAGTGTGTATCTTACTTGGCATCAAAACCACTTGTAAAACTAATAAATACTGTGGAGTAGGACTAGGACTAGTAATGCCACCATTGTGAATATCAACACCAGCCATGTCCAAACTATGGCCCTCCAGCTGTTGTGAAATTTCAAGTCAAATCATGCCTTGCCACAGTTTTGCTATTAGGGAATGCTAAAACTATGGCAAGGCATGCTGGGATGTGTAGTTTCATGACAGCTGGAGGGCCATAGTTTGGACATTCCTGATCAACACTATTCTACTTTCAGTCTACTCTCCAACAGTGGTGGATCCAATGGACGGTGTGATCAAAGTGATTGTCCCCATAACCAGGGCCGGTGCGTGAGGGGGTGCCCCAGTGCTCACACGCTCCATGGGGGTGTGTGTGATGCGGCCGCTGCTGCACTCCACGGGGGGGGGGGAATGGGTGATGCGGCTATGGGGGGGGGGGGGAAGTGATCTGCCCCCTGCGCTCCAGGGGGGGGGGGGAGAGTTGGTGGCGGGAGATGTGGCAGGGGGGGTTTTCAATGCGGCTCCGGGTGGGCTCCAGGGGGGGCAGCTCCAGGGGGGGGCAGGGGTCACTCCCTTGCTCCCAGCTCCTTTCTTCCTGCTCTCCTCAGAGGGAGCTTTGCTGCTGCTTCTTCTGCTGTACAGTACTGCCCTCCAGTGGCCGGTGCCCTAGGCAAATGCCTAATGCTGCCAAGTGGTGGCCCTGCCCATAACATGCAGTCACTGTGTACACAGTACTAAAGCTGTATCAGTGCAGTTCCAGGTGGACCCCCTGGCTACTCACTGGCATCTCTGAGTGTGAGCCAATCCACAGCCCGGCAGCTGGTGTGATATGCTTGAGACTTAGGTTATCTATTGCATGCAGCTCAGACCAGCCGGAAGCCAGGTTGTGTGTGGGAGGGTCTGAGACAGATTGTCTGTTACAATTGTCTAGACCCACCTCTGCTTTCTGTCAAGACACCTTTTACTGCCTCTGTTATTACTAATGGCACCAATGCCCAATTACCACATGTGCGCTTGCACACACACACACACACACACACACATATACACAAATATATATAGAATATTGCGATGAATGCAGAGTAGTATTATTAAAATGAATACACAGAATACTTTATTTCATTTTTAATAATGTTGCCACTTTAAAACAATTACCAAAAATCGGAGAGCTTGCAAAGCTTCATCTTATTACACTTACCCCATTGTGTTACAAACTAACAGTGGAATTTGCCTACAGTATATTACACACCTTCTGCCATACTACTGTACACAGGGGCCTGTATAGCCTTTTCTTAAATAGAATCATTTCCAATTCACAAATAACAAATAAGCAAAATGAAAAATCTTTGTAGAATTCTCAAGTGAATCTCTTCCAGATTGGAACCGAATCATTATTCTCTAGTTATTAATAAACATAAGCAAATTCATCTTAGTATGTACAGTACTCGGAAATGATTCATAGGCTCTGTAAATCAGTGTAGAAATCTACAAATCAGGCAGTGAATGCACAGCGAGATTAATGTTAATGTAATTCCTTGATTTGTTCTTCTCTGCTTACCTATCGTGAAACCCCTGCCACCAGTGGAAGAGAGAATCACAAAGACTCTGACAATCAGGACGCTTGTGTGATGAGCTGCAGGAAATTGAAGAAGTTAATTGCAGCATCTGCTAGGAAATTTTACAAGATGGGCTCGGCCACACTAGAGGAGCATTCAGATAAAAAAAAATGAGGCCGCAGTCAATAGCTTTGTACAGTGCCAAGTTACAGCTTACTTTTAGCTATCGATCTGATTTGCAGTCCCTGGACAAATTACTTGTACGGGAAAGTCTAAACAAACACATAAACACGTACAAAGACTTTTCGTGCATGCTGTATATTGCCCATTGTTGGGAAATGTACTCATGTGCCAGACGGTATGTAAAACAGAAGCTTTGTTTAAAAGTAACTCTGCTCTTTGTATTTTTAAATAACTGAAATCCTTCAGAATAGAAATTACATTTTTTTTTTTATTATTTTTATTATTATAATTATCATCATCATCTTCATGTTCGGTCCACTGAAGAGCACACGTGAAATTAGACAACAGGACATTTATTAAAGGCTGATTTTAATTGAATTTCAACTATTTTAAATCAGTCTAAATTGATGTTGTGTTTCAGACACTAATGGTGCCCACACATGGGCCCTTATTCTGGTTGGTGCGGTAATATCCGCGTGCATTCGTGCCGCCGATGTTTTGTGTCTGCGCATGTGCAGAGGCGTCTCTGCGCATGTGCGAGCGGGACGCACGGCCACATTCCGCATGAAATGTGTATACTACGAACAGGGGGTAGAGAGGGGTGTGAAGGGCTGTTTGGGCTCATTACCATATGTTTACACCCCGCGTTTCATGGGCGTTCCCATGAAAACGCTGGGCGTACGTATGGTAATGCGGCCGTGACACACGTGTAGGGGGCGGACATATGACATTGCCGGATGTCAGCTGCCCGCCCAGATACCTGCTTTTGCACGGAGAAATGCCCGTGTGGTCTGAGGTTGCGGGAGCTGCCTGGCCACTCGGTCCTGCATTCGATGGTCTGCGACCATCGAATGATGGGGGAGGTTCCCTGAGATGGAGGAGGTGTATTCATGAGAAATACACGTGCGGTCCGTTCGGACAGCTTCTTACCGCGTACGGACGGAGTTGGCGATCCGTATGGAAGGCGGGGTTTAGGACGCACGGTGCTGGCCGCATATTCGGATCCGACCGCACCGATCAGAATAAGGGCCATGGTGAGATTTGTGCCAGGTAAGATTTGAGCCATACAATTGGTGCTATGCAATTTGGACTGTACACACGGTGCGATTTGAACCACATTCAATTTGAACTTGCCATAGTTGTAGCATTCCCTAATAGCAAAACTGTGGCAAGGCATGATGGGACTTGTAGTTTCACAACAGCTGGAGGTCCATAGTTTGGACATGCCTGACCTAAGCAATTAAAAAATACATCCAGCACATGATGTTGAATACTCTGAAGCCCAGATCGATATTTTAATTTTTGGATATTACTTCCGCAATTACAATACCTTTGGTAAATTTACTCCAAGGTATTTTACTGTACTGGACCATTGTTTTAATTTAAAACATTGTGTTAGGGTGTATAGTAGTATAAAATACTGGAGGTTTCCAAGGCGCAGGGAAAAACAGAAGAGCAGCTCAATATAACCAAAAAACTTGTTCAACCAAAACAAGTAAGACAATGATAATACAAAGAGGGGTAAGGATATATTCAAGCGCTGTCTGTATGTGTTCTCTTCGCTTCTCCCGTTCTCATGGGTCGATATGTGAAAAATAAAGAGAGAGAACACAATGTGTGGAACTGTATTTTTTGTTTCAGAACATACAGAGGGAATAGAAGTGGGACATACCACACTCACAGATGGAGTGTGTTTTTCAGATTCATAAAGGTATCTTTTTTGGTGATAGTATAGCCTTCACCAAAAACCACCCTGGTGTCCAATAGAATTTGGTTAGGCGTACTTTTTCACTCACACGATCAAGGTGTTGCAATACATATAATGGTTTCTTTTTAAAAAACAGGCGTACCGGTAACTCACAATTTGCAGGAATTTTCAAAACAGGAGACAAAAGCCTTGAAAAAGATTTGAAATCGAAACGCGTTGGCTGGCTTTCTGGATTTGCACAACCTCTTTTTGGAACTTTGGACCATTTTGTTTTTACGCTGGACATTAAAACAAAGGTATTGGGTGTTTACTCACCGACATCTTTAAACTTATCCGGAGAGTTTTTGGTGTACATCTAGTGTGAGTTTTTTAACATCTATCACCCACCTTTGGACTTTTGTCTCCTGTGTACCTATGGTCAGAGTGTCTTTTTAACAGTTTTTGTGTGTTTTTGACATTAAAACAATTTTCTCAAGATAAAGAAACCCAGATGTGTTTTGAAAATTCCTGCAAATTGTGAGTTACCGGTACGCCTGTTTTTTAAAAAGAAACCATTATATGTACTGCAACACCTTGATCGTGTGAGTGAAAAAGTACGCCTAACCAAATTCTATTGGACACCAGGGTGGTTTTTGGTGAAGGCTATACTATCACCAAAAAAGATACCTTTATGAATCTGAAAAACACACTCCATCTGTGAGTGTGGTATGTCCCACTTCTATTCCCTCTGTATGTTCTGAAACAAAAAATACAGTTCCACACATTGTGTTCTCTCTCTTTATTTTTCACATATCGACCCATGAGAACGGGAGAAGCGAAGAGAACACATACAGACAGCGCTTGAATATATCCTTACCCCTCTTTGTATTATCATTGTGTTAGGGTGTGATTATGCGATTTATTGTACCACACCTCCTGCCTCCCCTACCTGGAATGTTGTTATGTAGGATGTGTGGGAGCACGTGTGCATGTGCTTGTGGTCAGTCAGTAACGCATCAGAAGAGAAGGTGACTGTCCTGTGTGCAGGGCCCCTCTTTTGTAGTCAGCAAACAGCCATAGACTCTGGGATCTAAGGTCACAAGTTGACCCCAATGCTGTCCAGAGTCTAGTGTGCATGCACAGGTCTCCGAAAAAATGTCCGCTGCACCATTTTCCAAGTGATTTTCTTACTGCGCAAAGCATATTAAAAACTGATGCTGCACCATTTTCCCAGTAGTTTCTGCAGTGCTGCTGCCTACATGGGTCTCCGGAGGGTAAGTATTGAAAAATTCGGTGCACAGTATACTGTGTGTGCCCCGTGCATACCCTGCACAACTTATAGGTATGCCAGTGTGGTCAGTATTCTGTGAAGAGTGAGTGCTAATTTATTGATAAGAGTGAGGTCAATTGAAATGATTACTACAACTTAACCATACCACCTAGTGGCCAAATTATCATTTGGAATGTTGGCTTCATTACCAGGCAGTGACATATATTGATTTACTTTTGTAGATTTACCATTTACAGTAAACTCCTGTTAAAAGTATTGCAAATACAGGTAGCCATAAAGATGATTGATCTCTATGCCACTGTATCAAATGCTGCTCCAACTAGGACCATTGGGAACTATTATTCATTTTTGGTGGATTTTCCTGCATGGTAAATCTGGATAAATTGTTAGCTGGGAATAGGCTCAAAAATCCAGACACTTTACTTTCAGTAAAATGGGAATATACTGTAGCAAATTTATCTGCAGTATATTCTTAAAGGACATTTGTCAGATGTCTAAAAACAAAGTCATAGAAACATTAAAATAGGTTGATTCTAAAGAGTATTTGGCAATTCCTATTTTATTTATTTTTTTGGCACTGGAGCAAATTACAGTATACTTATGCAATGAAAAAAAATGACATTTTAGACATGCCTCACCAAGTAGAAAATCATTATTCCTTTCATGTACGCCCACTTTTAGAAGTAATCAATCAGAAAAAATTAAGTGGTGTGGAAAAGAATCGTGTAGTGAGAGCTCAATTAACCGCTCATACAATAGAGTGAGGTATAACTTTTCAACTTGGCAAAGGATAATTCTCTCTCTTTACTTAGTACCTATTCTCATTGTAAATATTTTACATGGAGAAAATCGTTCAGCTGTGGAAGTAGTGTTTAGGCCTTCATGTTTTCTAGTCATAGAAAACTTGACAAATATATTAGAATACATTTTAAACAATCATTAAACACCTGGCTCCATTCAAGGGGTCAAGGCTTTGTAAGGCTTCACACGTTTCCCTGCTCAAGTAATACCCTGCACCTGATAGCATTTACAAAGCTTGTGCACTTGATATGTTTTTCATTTGCCGATTACAATTAATTCCGCTCTCTGCATTTATACACTGCATTATGGGCCTCATTCAGGGATGTTAGCAAAGCTAAAAGAGCACACAGCTGGGTAATACCATGTTACACTGGAGGTGGGGGTGATGTAATATGTAGAGCGATTTAGATTTGGGTGGGTTATATTTTATCTGTGCAATGTAAAGACATTCTCCTGTTAGCGGGACTGTCTCACTGTAATTGGGAGAGTTGGGAGGGATGCATGTTATATCTGCCCCACCGGCAGTGCACATGGTTTTGCCCAATTGTGGTTTTTTTTCCGTTTGCTAACAAACTTGAATCAGGCCCTACAGATGTAGCGGGATTCATCTTTGCAGGGGATGGCGTCGCCATCGCCATCCCCTGCCCCGCCGCCATCTGTATGCCGGAAGTATACCATCTGTATACAAGGTGCGCGCGCGTCCCCTTCCTACGGTGCTGCCCTCGGTCGCTGCAAATTCGCAGGCCGGGCAATAATCGATCAACTGCTTATGTGTACAGCTCGTGATACGGTCGAATTGTCGACCCCCCCACTAGGTTGACAGTCATTAGGTCGACACGTTGGGTCTACATACAGCAAGATCGACAGGGTTCTAGGTCGACATGGGTCAAGGTCAACAGGGGTCTAGGTCGACAAGGGACTAGGTCGGCATAGGTCTAGGTCGACACATGCGTTAGGTCGACATGAGTTAGGTAAACAGTCAAAATGTCGACATGTTTTTTTTTATTGTTTTTTTTTTGAGCCGACGTGCCGACAGGTGGTATTTCATGCCCTACCATCCACTAGAGCATGGTGGGATAGCAAAATAGTGTGCCCGAAGCATTGCGAGCGAAGTGAGTGATGCGAGGGGATGCGGTGCACTTTAAATAGTGTCCATGTCGACTGTGTCGACATTCGGGTAAAAAAACTGCCAAAAAACCATGTCGACATTTTGACTGTTGACCTAACACATGTGTCGTCCTAGACCCATGTCGACCTAGACCCGTGTGGACCTTGACCCATGTCGACCTAGACCTCTGTCAACCTTGCTGTATTACGACCCAACGGTGTCGACCTAGTTGGGGTCGACTGAATGATCCCAAACCGTACAGCTCATAGTACGCATTTGCAAGGCCATCCTGAGATCAAATGCAGCTAATTTTACTATTGTGGCCGTACACAAGTTGATTGACAGAAAGCGGGCCTGGAATATGCATGGTTGCCAGACGCTTTTGCATAATTGTAAACAGTTGGTACATACAGCTGAATCAAGCTCTATGTATGGATGGTCAGAATGCACAAAGAAAGGTGGAGGGTTCTGTATGTGCTGCTACAAGAATCTAAATAAGAAACAACCGCAGAAAACTTGTTATTTTTGTTCACAGTTTAAAGGGAATTTTCAATTGATGTATTTGTTTTTCTAATGTTTTTGATGTTAAAATGTGTTGTTACACCTTAAGCAGGACGCACCTTCTCTTTATACTTTTAATAGACAATTGTGTTTTTCTTGCATAAAGCTACAGTAAGCGTTTCCATAATATACGGCTCTAGCTCAGGCATGAGTAATGTTTGTATTGTTTCAATAAACAATGAAAGCTTTTATGCTCTCTTTCACAATAGGAATTTTGCAAGTCGTCATATTGTTCCATTATACTGTATGAAGATATGACACTATTCATACTTTACACAAAGTACAATAGAAATGAAGTTGATAGTAACACATCAGTAACCATTTATACCCAATAGTATGTTCTTCATATTTATAACTGTCCTCTCATTTACAATTGAATTGAATTTTAATCTTTTCTTCATAGCATAATGTACACACTAATCAGTGCATAGTAACCTAGTGAATTTAACAAATGCAACGGATCCCTGGCGCGTACTATACTATAAAACTTGTGGCATGATTTTCAAAAAGTATCAATTTTCTTGTCCTCTATTACAGAACCAGTAGAATCCTGGGACAATGGCTGGCTGTAGTTTCTGGGCTCTTGCATGGCATAGGGGCACCCTAGCGAAATGTTTAACCTAAGTTGAAAGTGCAGCTTTAAAGAAAAAGTAATATGGGACTGAATAAGATAAAAATCCATCAACTTAGTGCCATATTTTCATACTTTCTAAAGCTACATTTAGGATTTATCTAATTTCTTCCCCTTTTTATTCATTTCCCTCAGATGATCCAATTTTCATTTTGGCTTCTGCACAAGCCAATGCAGTCTGTAATCTTTTTTTTTTTTTTGCATGGGAAACCTTGAGTAAATTTAATTTACTTGTGTGATTCTCATATCCTGTTTCAATCAAGTGTAAAACTGAACAGTAATGGGACCTTGCTCAGGAATTCTCCCAAAAATCATAAGCGATGTTATTTCCAATCCAGGTCAAGTTCTCAATGCATTCATTTTATGTACAAAAAAAAAAAAAAATCAATCAACCATCAGCCACAAAGAAACATGCATCTGATGCTTTCTGCCCATCTTCAAGTGTTTGGAGCTACAGACATTAATAAAACAGGTGAAAAGCTTCACAGCTGACTTGAAAATTCGGAATTGATGGAGGAATGGTAGTGCTCTATCTACAGTTGATAGCTTAGGCCTCATCATTATTCAGAATGCGTATAGTATTAGGCAGACAGCGCCAGCTTAACCTTTACTTGATGACTGCTATAAGTACCCTGGCACGTAACAGGTGGGAGATTTCAGGAAGCATGTGTATGTAACAAGGCAGTGAAACTCAATTTACATGTCATGCTCTGTACTAAGAACATTTACCATACACTGAAAATTAGTGTTACTGTATATATGTGTTAAGATGGACTGTTAAAATGTAACAAACTATTTTGCTGGGTATTCAATCCCAACGGGGGAAATAGTGGCGCCTAATAAATCTTGTCTTCCCTGTCAGCATTGTAGAGGCAGATCGACAGATTGTCGAGATTCATACGTGATCGCGACAGTTCACGGCTGTTATCAGCAAAACAGCTTTTAAAGTCGGGCCCGTTTTGCCGATAACGGCCATGAATTGTCACGATCATGGACGAATCTCCACAATCCATGGCCGTTTACACGGACACGCCCCTTTTTCGCCGATCGGCAGGTGGGACATTGAATCCTGCCTGGCGATATGCGGTTGAGCAAAACAAAAATGGGCCAGGGTCATGGGTGTCGGGACAGATCGACAGTTGTGACCTGGGATTTAAATTTTTTTTTTTAATATATATATATATATATATTTATTTACAGTTTCTTATATAGCGCAGCAGATTCTGTTGTGCTTTACAATAGTAGGCAGTGATAAAACAAACAGGGTAACAACAGACAGACTTGGATGTAGGAGAGCCCTGCTACAAGCTTACAATCTATAGGGATATAGGGGGAAACACAAGGACAGGCACCAGTAATAGCACAGCAGTCTCACCAAGTTACAAGTCCAAAAGGGAAGCTATATAATACATAAGTGCCTCAGAGGGTTATGCATGTAGAACTTAAATATGATAGGCTTGCCTGAAGAGGTGTGTTTTCAGGGAACACTTGAAAGTTTGGAGGCTATATATATAAATATATATATATATATATATGTGTGTTTAGGACCTGAAATGGGCTTTGGCCCGAAACGCTGTAGGTAACAGTAAACTTTATTTACACTAAGACCCGGAGTGACATCTTCCTTCAATCAGTTATATTTATACACATGAAGGATTTTGTCTTAAAAAGATAGGACAACTTTTGGCCATCTGCTGTAGCCACAGAACAACCCAAACAGGCCAACAGAAATCTTAAAGATCTTCAGCAGCTAAAAAAACATACTCTCAGCTATTTAGTTCAAGGGCTTAGGGCCTAAGAATGTTAAAAAGGACCATCAGAATTTAAGGATCAGGACTTACGGACACGAGAACCTATTTACTAACAGTGTTTATAGAAAATATTGCTTATGCTGAAATTTTCTGATGATTTTGGTATTTATTAAGTATACTTAAGTATTATGAGGGTGCTGCAGCAGATATCGCCTCTGTGGGTATTTTTTTTAACACAAAAGAAGTCATAGGCTTCAGTGGAGACTGCTAAGTTGTCAACTTTCCTAATTCCAAACGGCTTAGTGTTATCATTAGATGATGATTATCATTGTAGTCCATGGAGTGGGATGCTTTGGATCCTTCTTTAATGTTAGTCATGCAGAAACAATAACAAATTGCTCCATGAAATGGAGAGGAAAAAGTGTTTAGGGTCTTAAAGAGTAAGGGACAAATGGTTAGTGCCTCAACCTGCTAAACACAACTGGTGAGAGGTTCAACCTGTGAATAACAGATAATTAGGGTCTCAGATTTGCTTGTAAAAAGGCTTAAGAGATTGAAACTGTTGTTCGTGTTCAAAATTGCATGAATGGAATTGGGACAAGATTGGTTATGCCTGATATAACACAAACAAAGCCACAAGACCATATCTACAAACCACTAAGGTCTCTTCACAGTCTAAAATTGAGAATGCCCCACAAACTTAAAGAGTATGCTGTTAGGAACAAGTGTTTGGGTCCTCAGGTATTTGTTGGTTGGAACATATTTAGATTTCAAAACCATCAACTGTTTCAATATGGCTGTGGAACCAACAGCCATATTGATATACGTATTGATATACTGTACTGTAGGCCATATTTGGGTCCATCACGGAGAGCTTCTGTATGCTTAGAAATGAATTCACTAGTACCACTAATTTGGATTAGTAGAACAATAAAGGCTCACGAACTCAGCCAGAAAGGGCACATTTTTATTGGTACTGCAATGTGACGTGATGTCCCATTTTAATTTGACATTTTTAATTTTAGCACAAACCTTTTTGTAAATCAATGTCTTGTAAACTCTATCACATCCTACAGTATTTTAACATTCAAACTTGAAATGATTGAAATAAAATTACCAGCACCTGTATCGGAGTATTCCATTGCAAAAGCACAGAAATATACGTATTATTGAACAAAAACTGTTCATGCTATTAATGCTAATTTTATATATAAAAAAAACTGAATAAAATAACATGTTTTTTTTGCATTGAACACGTATTTACCACTTTATTTATAGGTGGGATTTTTAAGTAGATGATTAAAAAAGACACAACTCAGCATGCTTCTATTAACTTAAATGCCTCTGTCTCTGAATCCTAAAGGTGCTTGTGAGGACAGACGCATACAGCTGTTACTGTATATTGTCTTGGTGGTAATTACGTTTATGATGAATCTATCTGACAATTAAAAAGAATGAACTTTAGATGCAGATTAACATCCTGGGAAAATGAGCATGTCTGAAGCGAGACGGGAGTCAGCAGAGGAATACTGCTGAGAGGGGGATTTTTCCCCCCTTTTTTTATATGTGCTGTAAAGAAAATTAATAACTTTACTCAGTGGCAAATGACAATATACAAGACAGTCTGATCCTATGAGGGAAATCAATCTCTAATAATAGGGTAAATGTATATTATCTCCAATCTCTCTGACCCATTCGTTAAGCTACTGCGTTACATATCAAAACAACTGGGTTAATGTGCCTGTGTTTCATTAAGGAACACTACAGTATTTGATACTACACCCAAATAATTATTTTTACACTAAAATGATCAATAAAACATTTGATGATGAGTAATGATACAGGCCAATGAGGGAATGGACAAGTATAAGTGTAAAGAATTTAGATTTAATAATAAAGGTGGTCAAAGGGCACCAGCTGCAAAATATGGTATACATATGGATCCATCCTTATCTTGCCATCTCTGCATAGCCATGGTGAGCCCTGGTTAAAGGGCTAGATGAGGATGGCTCTATCAGTAGGCTAGATTTTTAAAGCAACGGTTTTTGCAAGCCGACAATTTTCAGCAAGTTTGAATTGGAAATTTAGTGCCCACAATATTTACTGGTCACTAAAGAGGTGGATTAAATCTAGCCTTAAGTGATAAATATAAAAAGCAGAGGAATGCAAAATGTGACAGTTTGCCTTATTCCCCATCCAGTACATTTCATGGTGCGCACCAGTCCATGGAAGCACCTCCTATACAAGGGGGGGAGAACGATCTTTTGCAGGTTTTGCAGACCCATGGCTGGAAAAAGTGTCGATAACTACATACCATTATTTTAAATATAGCCCCTTCATACACTATAATTCTAACTGACTGATAGAAACCAAATTACATACTTCATTGGTACTGTAGCACCCATTTGTCCTTGAAAGAATAGGGCAGGATAGCTGCAGTTAGTATCTCGATTAGTAATGACACAATCAGACCTGTCCACTGCATAGAATCCTCCTGAAGTCTATGCAGTCACTCATAGAATCCTCAGGAAGATTGGGCTGTGCTGTACTTCTCAGCGCTGATGGCACTGCAACCTCTTCATGATATCATGATGTCACATACTCTTGGGGTGTGACCAGCACAGGGTGTTCCGCAATACTGTTGCCAATATGTCTCATTAATATTAACATTTCAGTCCATACTATCAATAATTAGCAAGATTACACCTCTTGAGCAATGTCAGACTGGGGCATGAAGGGCCCTCCGGGAAAAGCCTTGGTAGGGGGTGGTCAACCACCAGGGTGGGTGTAAGCATCCACAATAGAGGGACTTTTCCAACTAATAGAGAGGACATAGTCTGCCTGCAAAGAACAGTGCCCCTTTGTAAAGGAGGGGACATGTGTGACATCGCACTATTATCAGCAAGAGGGCTACTATACAGTTTTCAGAAAAATAAAAAGTTATTGACCTTCTACTAGATTTAAAATGCTTAATATCTAACTGGCTTTTAGAGGAGGGGCACACTGGAGATTTCCCCTGTACACTTGTGGTTTGGGCCAACCCAGGTCTTGGATCCTTGATTTATTTACAGTTTCTTATATCAAGACTGTTACCACTGACAAGGTCAAAATGCTTTATGAAAAAAATCACTATATTATCTAAATATAAAATCCAGCTATCTACAAAGCTACCTGCCCCATATTGCTAAATGCATTTTCAAATTCTACAACTATCAATACCCTCTACCCGCAAGTTCCACAGCTACTTGCATCTTGAAGCATTACTACATACTGTACTGAGGGGAAGAGCATGTGGTGGATCAATTAGACTGGTTGATCAGAGAAGTAATTGAAAATGCTATACCCTGGGAAATGGTATTTTTCAATTATCCCAGAGAACTTGCTATAATATAACCTAGAAAATATATCCCTAGTTAAATATTCTCAAATGTCATCCAAAGCAGCATTCAGGAAGCATTTATAATGACGACAATTCAATTTGTTTGACAATATTAACACTCATTTTTTATTATAACCATAGAATGAGAAGCAAGTGTTGGGTTCCAGAATGCTTGAATAATAATTGCAGCAGGTGGACTCCTTGGCAGCCAAAGCAGATTATGGTTTCATATTTGTAGCTTTAGAAAAACAAGTGAAAGGACACTAAGCTGTTTATAACCCCCACACCCCACCAAAGAAGAATGGTTGAAAAGAAAATACCAACCAAGTCTGATGTCTAAATAAAGTAATCTCCACAAGGAAAGGAAAGATTATATTTGTTAAACTGTACAAAAAAATCAGTAGATAATATGGCTTTGTTCACAGTATTGCATAAAGGAGATTAAAGACGGGAAACAAGCTGCTTAAACACTGTAAACTAATTAGTCCAACGAATTGTTTTCCCGAGGATCATGAGATATGAAATATTGGCATTAGTGCGTGAAATACACTCTGCCTCACTGCTCTTTTCAATTTATTTTTCTGTTACTGTCGTGTGCACATGAAAGAGAGTAGTCAAAATGAAAAGACGTAAAAAGGAGGAGGCCAAAATTCTGCTACCTCGCTGGGTACGACACATTGTCATCTCCAGTATAATGCAAATCTTTTCCTGATACCACTGAATGGACTATAGCTTTACATTATTCAGTTGTACAATGTGTAAGTCATTTTCTGGCTCACTCAGAGATATCTCTGATGATGCTTGCAAGTTGCAATAATGATGGCTGCTGGCAGCCGGAGAAGCCACCAGTGTATACACATACATCTAATTAGTGTGTCTGCCTTCAAGACTGCACTTTGTCTATGTACTTAACTAGCACTTCATAAAGAAGTACAAATTCGCTGGAGGTTCATTGTCAGCTTCCACACCAGACTCCGCCTTTCCATGTCTGTGCATTGACAGGTACCTGTTACTGTGGCTACCTCAAGTGGGCAGTTTATCTGATTGTTTGGGACTATTTCTTATACACTTGATATATTAGTTTTGCAAGCAACACACAATTAGAATTAAGTAATTGGCTTTTTTTATTGGCCTCCCACCACATTATAGGGCTGCTCGGAAGGGTGGTGAGGGGGGAGGGGGTGTTAGGTACTAATTACTCTGCTGTAAACTGGTTGCAGTGGGAGGCTGTCTCACCTTGTAGAGAAGGGGCAAATACTCTTTTATATATATTTTTAAAGGTCATGGCCAAGCCATATTATTATTAAACCTCCTCTGCCTTCCAAATCTATCATTACACTACACGCTTACAATTAATAGTTTCCCTGGGTGATCTTTATCCTGCTATACCAAACAATGTTACTAAGAATCTATTCAATCTAATGTGCATATCCACTGTTCTGGATGCTCTAGATTATTAGAATATGGAGTGGGATGCCGGGGATCGGGATGCCGGTGATTGAAATACCGGTGCAGGAATCCCCACTGGTGGCCACAACCCCAGTGCCAGAATCCCCCATTAGGGGGGATTTAGGGTTAGGAGGGAGAATAAGGTCAGTCTGCTGGGTAGGGAGGGTTAGGATTAGGCACTAGTAAGGGTGAATTAGAGTTAGGCACTAAGGGGGAGCGTTACTGAGATTTTGCCCGTATATGTCATCTGGTCATTTCCAATGAAATTAGCACATCTTATTTATAGAGATTATAAAATAATTAAAAGCACAGGTAGATAATCTGCTATATGCTGAAAGTGCAGACCACTAATCATAAAATACATGTACAGAAGAATTCGGTCCTATTCTGTAATGTAATGTAGCACAGGCCATCTCCTATTTTGTTTGCAACTATATAACTCAAGAAAAAAAGTTGTTATTACGTATAAATATATACACTGAGCAGGTCTTTAATATATAGCTGCAATAAGACATACATGTCATAAACCATAGAGAAATATCAAGCATGCCATAAGTAATTCATGGCGTGTGGTATATATTACTACAGCTATATTGCCCTAGGCCTCCGATGGCAAAGAAGAAACATATTGTAAACCTGAAAGGGAACCATTTATGCTAATTCTGCTTACAGTACACACTGAAAACTCTGGCTTTTAATCTTCATGGTGGATGATTACACTGCGCTTTTGGTGTTTTGCTTCCAATATTTTAGCAGTTGTAGCGATAAACTTCACTTTCAACAGCTAATATATAGTTCATGAACCCAATACAAAAGGCAAACACATTACTGGGTATTTTTGTTTGTGTTGTAATGAGCTTGGTTATTATACCTAGATGGGGGAAACACGGCAAAATCTAAACATTTAAAATGTTGTTACATAAATATCACATCCAGTATGAGTCCTCTAATAAAAATTGGGAATTGCCATGTTTCATAGTTTAATGTTATTCATGAAATTGCTGATTGTTCTTATTTTATGTAGTGTGTGTAGTGGTTGTCTTATAGTATATACTGGTTTTTATTGGATTGATTTTGGTATAAATTTTCACCTGTCCCTTTCATTTGGATATTACTGAAGCAGCACTGTAAAATACTTGGCCCTTGTAGCTTCTTTTCATCATATTGGTTTAGGATTTACTGCAACTCCGTTTCGACATTTTTTTTATTTTTTCTGCCTGTGATTTAGAACAACGGTATTATATGTTTTATGTGTGCCTGTTGGGGCACTGCACAAAATGTAATAAAAATATAATGACATGATGGTAACAAAGAAATAAATGACGATATCACACCTACTGTAGGGCAGATTAATGTTAGAATGAAGGGGACGATTCAGACTAGCATGGTGTGGGCCGAATTCGCTACCCCAGATTGTTGGGTTTTGCACATGCGTGTGTGCAAACTCCGGGAGTGAATGCCTTTGGCGAGTTTCACACTCACCAGGGAGTATGCTCATTGATGGGCAGGCAAAACTTGCCATACTCCCTGCAAACGCAGGTGTGTCGATGCCCGCCCCCATTTTGGCCATCTCCGTCCAGGATAACAATAAGTATAGACTTACTTTTGTCCACGAGCGAAGGAAAAAAAATCATTTGATGGTCAGAGACCATCAAATTATTTTTCCTTCGTACGGTCGCATGTGAGCAGATTCGCTAGCATGTTAGTGCTGGGATTCGCTCAGTGAGGGGGACGTGCGTTTAGCAGGCGCTGTTTATTTGCTTGCTAGGCAGCGAACATACACTGCCTAACAAACCGGTCTGAATCAAGCCTCAAGCAAATTATTTTGGGGCATACAGAGAGTGATAAACAGGCAGCCAATCAGCTCCTGCCTGCTATGTCACAAGCTGTGTTTGAAAAATGGCAGGTAGGAGCTGATTGGCTGGATGTTTATCACTCTCCATTTTATCACTTTTGAAGCTTAGTGCATCTGGCCCAGAATCCGATGGCGCACTCCATTGTGATATATGGTAACATCTTTAATGGATCGTGTCAATAAAACCTCAAACTTTATACGCCATCATATTTCATTACAGAAAAAGCTTACTAATAAAGTATGAGGCAATCCACTGACAAAAGCAAATGAACAGAGAAAAGCAACTTTTTTCCTTTCGGAAAAATAATTAGCTGCTGAGGGACCTTTACGGATAGTATAAGGAAACCCATGTAATTCATAAAAAACAGCTCTTGTTGATGTGTTTACAATCTACTCATATATTAACATTTTTACAAGTAACACTGAACTTTACAACCTTTTGTGCTGTATTTATTTTCTTGGCAATTGCAATTTTTTTTTATTATTGTACCTGTATTGGCTGTTTGAGCCTCACAAATCTGATGCTTGTTAGTAATCGTGTCTGGATGTGTTATTCTAAGACGTGGTATTCTTTTCCTGGACATCTGCGTAGATATCTTCTGAAATTTACAAAACCTTTTATAGCTAATCCCACTGGCTGACCCCTAGAATGAAATCCTTATTAGTCTTTGTTACTGCTCGTTATGCAGCATTAGCTGAGCAGATCAATGTGAGACGGTTTTACCAGTAGAGGAGGGGTTAATTAGTGCTAGCGAGCAATTAGTAGGATTTTATGGTGATCTAAGATAGCTTTTAGAATCCTTTGTGTATTCTTTCTTTTATTTCGTGGCAGACTCTTCAGCATTTGGCTCCTGAAAACAGGTAACACAAAATTACTTGGGTGGAGATATTTCCAAGATTATTGTGGTTAATGCTTTGTAATGTTTTCAATTCAAATATAGGCAGGTGCACTGTTATAGCTACTATACAATATATTTATTTATTACCAGTTTATAAATAAACTGAATATATCTATAAAAAACATAACTGCTATTTATACACGTTTCATTTTGAAGACAGAATGATCCTCTCCATGTAAGAGGTAAGGAGAGACCTTAGCACACTGACCCTAGCGCTAAACTTAACAACACTTCATGTCATATGCATGCCTAATATTATTTGTTAAAACTATATGCATGAAGATATGCAATTATTTATACAACGGACAGCTCTTCCAATATAAGCTGTCCTTTGTGATGCGCGGACTTCCAGAGTTACTACAGCCATCCCTTCTTCGAGAAATATGCGGAGAGAATTCCATAGGTTTCTACTAGGCAAGCCATCTGTAGATGGTGTGGCCTATTGGCTAAAAGCCCCAGAACATTTGACTTACCGGCCTTCTTGGCGGAATCAAGAGGAATATGCCCGAAAGCCATACTTATTCCTTATATGGAAGAAAGCATTGTCTTTTCAGTTTCCACTGCACTGTGGCTCTTCTGATAGAGTAAAGGTGCCCATACACTGCTGCGATGTCTCACAGCATTGTACAGACACCCGACAGCCTGCGGGCAGGGAGGCATGCGATCCGTTGTGATGGATCGCATGCCTCCCTGCTTCCCGCCCACCTCGCCGCCAGGAGGAACGGGTGGTCGGACCGTCTGTCGGGTCCAATGCGCACAGCACCGCGCATCGGACCCGACGGTATGTCAGGGAGGGACTATTTGGTCTGATTTAACGGACCGATTGGTCGCAATCAGCCGAAATCGGACCAAATCGCCTCAGTGTATGGGCACCTTAACAGTGTTAGCATAAAATGAAAATGGGAGGGAATGTACTGGTAGGTCAATTGGCTTCCAACAACAATGAACCCTAGAATATCTGTGTGTGCATGTACATGCGGTAGGGAATATAGATTGTAAGCTCCACTGGGGCAGGGGCTGATGTGAATGTTCAAATATTCTCTGTAAAGCGCTGCGGAATATGTGTGCGCTATATAAGAAACTGTTTATAAATAAATAATAAATATGAAGTCAGTGCCGTGTGTGTGTGTGTGGACTGGTGTTTCTGACCTTTTTTTACCACAATTGTAGCATTATGCAGCTCTGTGCAGAGGGTGTGGAGCCAATCTGATCCAATAATATATTTTTTCGGTCCCACCTACAGTACATCCCATAGCTATAGATGTGAGGGAGCGTGGACTTATGTTGCAAGGTTCCCAGCCCTGCCCGGGGCTGCCCCCATCAAAAGCCTCCTGCTGAATCATGATCTGAACTCTTAGATTGTGTGTTTGTGGGTATATGTGTGCATGTGTGTAATGCATGTGTTCTATTTAACACTGACAACTTGTGCACCCTCTTGAAATCACAGCAAAGAACATTGCTAAATAATTTAGGAGGTGGGGATATCACAGACACAACAAAACTAATTTGTATATGTAAATTAACATGTGTTATTCATCTTGTTCCAATTGATGGAGATATAGCTCTTATAGTTCTTATGAATAAAATTCCACATCCCAGGTTTTCTGCATAATATATTCCATATAATTTTTAATTGTGAAGTTATAGCTTCCAAAACAATTTCTTATGCAAGGTTGATTACTTTTTTTTTTTTGCTTTATTTTGTTGATTCTCTCATTTTTCCAATTTTCCTATTTTTTCACTAAGAAAAGAATCAAACAAAATGAATAAAATAATTAAAACTTTAACTTTACATGGCATGCTAATTGATTTAAATTTATTCCAGATCCACATGTTGCTTAGTTAACACCTCTAAATTTATACTGATTAATTGCTGGGAGTTGTGCCCAAAACTCAGCTTGTTTATTTATATTACATTTAGGGGACAAAAAGACAATTACCTAATCCGCTTCCATGGCAAGGTAGTAGAAGGAAAGAGCATTTATTTGCCTAGTTTGGGCCTATAAATGGAAATAATTCAGTGCATAATCAAACTCATTGAAAACATGCACATGCACACACGCATATAAATTATGAATCATGAATATTACAAATCATTAGAATGTTATGACTATGACAACACTTTAATCTAAATTGTGCTTAATAACATTTTAAAAAGTCAATATTAAAAAAAAAATCTGTTAGTAAATATGCATTTTAGACCCTGAAAAACAGCATATATTTAGCTCTATTAAGTAGCCTCTAGTAAATGTACCTGTTGTACTTTATCTTATATTGGAAATCTCTCTACCAATATATAGTCAGTAGCAACAAGGGGGGACTGGGATGTACTAATTATGCCTGCCCTTGCTTGCTGGAGACACCCAAGTCATCTGCTAAGGGGGAAATTGCATTGACCCCTGTTTATTGCTGTTGAGGGTGTCAGATGAGCAGCCTCCGATGCCCCCCTCCCCCTTTCAGCTGCTGGTGGTGTGGCCACTCCTCCCCACAGACCCCGCCCTCCAGTAGCTGGGCCCATGGTTGCTCTTGGCAGCCCTGTATAGTAATATCGGTACTGGCAGACAGGCCTTGTTGGCCAATTTGCTGTGTGTTAATTGGAGGAATTGTTCAATATGATTTATAGGGCTGCTTTTATGTATTTTTATTTTGTAATGGCTTTTTATAGACTGCTGTTTATTATGACTGAAAGGTTGAAATTGGACATGTATTTTTTTTAATTCAAAAAGAAAAAATCACATAATTGCGTAAGGTCTACAGAGGAAGGTTTTAGTAGCTGACAGATATTCGGGCCTTGATGTGCAGGCTCTGTCACCTGACATATTCTATGTACCAGTAACCCTTTGGCAAGAGAGTGAAATATAGTCAGTTTGTTTTAATACTCAAAGTGAACATCTGGCAAAAAAAAACAGATATGAATTTAAAGCTTGTGACAGATTCGGTGTCTGTTTTTTGGCCAGACACCAGGGATGCGCGGGGTTTCGTTTTTCACGGATTTGTAGAGATTTAACACCATAAACTTAGAAACCAAATACTTCTCTCCTGCCGGAGAACATGATTGCAATACTCTATTCCTATGGTCTAACTGAGTTTAGCAGAACACACTGTTCTCTTTTAACTATTAGATACATTTAGATTGGAAAACAAAATTATACGGGACTGATTCATGCCTAAAGACTTCAATTTACTTAAGCAAGTTATTAAAACCTGAGTCCTAGTCATTTACCTCTGAACTATTTATGAAGATGCGCTGGTGCAACCAGAAAATGATCATTGGCTTTGTCTCAAACTGTAATGACATAATTACCTTTATTTGCATGATATTAAACAGAAGGAAATTGAGGCACTACTGAGCTAAGTAGCCGAATGCTTCTCACACAGCATCCGAATAAGAAATGCATTACACTCTGCATTGTTGTTTATTCTGACAAGCATCTAAGACTTATGGCTTTGTAGAGAAAATCTTTTGATTATGTTCATCGTCTGAACTGAATTTCTCATTTGTGGTGACATTTACTTGTTTTTTCTTTACACTAGCTTGTAGAATGCTCCCCATAACACATAGGTTTTGAAACATTTAATGTTGTGCAATTTTTCACTCATGTTTCAGTATTAAGGTGCCCATACATGGTACAATTATTGTATGCAATTTGGACTAGATTACAGAGAATACAGAGAATACCGTAGTTGATCATTCACATCAGTGCCCCAGTGGAGCTTACAATCTATATTCTCCAACACATATATATGCACGCACATTCATTCTAGAGTTCATTTTTTGGGGAGACAATTAACCTACCAGTATATTTTTGGGGGATTGTGGAGGAAATCGGAGTACCCGGAGGAAACCCATGCAATTAGGGTGGCCAATCCTGGGATCGGGATCGGCGGGATCCCGGGATTTGGCCCTAAAAAGTCCAGGATTTCAATCCCGGGATTGGAGTATCCAATCCCGGGATTTCGTTATTAGACTGTGCATGCGCAGTCTAATACCGAGCATCGTCTGAGCACTCGCTCAGATGCTGCCCGGCTGTTCCTGACCCCTGCGTGTGGCCTGCGCAGAGTGACGGTCACGCTGCGCATAGTGACGGTCACGCTGCGCAGGCCACGCACGCCGCCCACACTGCTGTCAGTGTCAGTGTCCTGGCCGCCCGCCCCCACCTCTTCACCTGCGCCTTCCACCCGCTGCAGTGCTAATGAGGAGGTGCACGAGCCCAACGGCACCGTGCACCTCGGAACCCACTTCACTCCCGGCTGCCCGCCTGCCAATGTAAGTGAATCTGCGGGTCGGCCGGTCCCGGGAATCCCGAGATTGAGCATTTTTCAATCCCGGGATAGAAAAAATGCCCCAGGATTGGCATCCCTACATGCAATACACAAACTCAGCACATTTGGGATCATGGTGGGAATCGAACCCATGACCTCAGTGCTGTGAGGCAGTAATGCTAACCACTACACCATCCGTACTGCCCACTACAAAATATCTATGAGTGGTGCTATTCGATTACATGCAATGTGGGAGCGATGTCTGCAAAACGACATGTTAATACTGGCAATGGCAACTTACATTGCCCCTACTTTGCAGTACACCCATGAGGGCTGTTTCACACAGTACGGTTCCTGCCGCACGGTGAAATCCCGTACGGCCAGGGAGCCGCGCCGCACTCAGAATTTTATAATGGCAGGGATGGCCACAGCCCGGCAGCCGTCCCTTCCAGTGGGGGGATCCGGCTGCAGCCGTGCGGCCGGGCCGTGGCCGTCCCGTGTGAATGGACACAATAGTGTCCATTCACAACTGCTGAGTGCGGCGCGGCTCCCTGGCCGTACGGGATTTCACCGTGCGGCAGGAACCGTACTGTGTGAAACAGCCCTAAGGGTGCAGAGGAAATGCACAATATTAGGCAACTGTGTGCATGGCTAATGCTCACACTGTACATTTCCAGTACATAGTGCCACAGCATATGATTTTATTTGAATTGATAACTAGGAGTGATTTCACTACACACAATAACTGTAAAGTCTTCATGTTAACACTAAGTTTATAAGGGCATTAAAGATTTATGGTGAGAAATCCCTGGGATGTAGCAAAAAGGGATTGCAGCAGATTTCTATGATATCTGCAGCGGGACCTTTATTTCTGGCTGCAAAAGCAGCAGACATAGAATTCTAAGGGGCTAGTAAACTGTTGGGTTTACCACCAGATGGTGTTAACTGAATTTTTTTGAAAAGGGATCCTCCAGATCCCTCTCCAGTGGCCCCCACTGATGCATTTGCAGGCCAAAAGCTATTGTTATGCTGGGTCCAAACTCAGAATTAAAGCGATGGCAGCAGCTACAGTATTACTTTGTTTCGTGGTATTCACCTGTACAGGGCTTCTTCAGAAGCTTTTCCTGGCACCCCAACAATTATAAATTCATGCAGTCATTTTCATTACTACATTGCAAGTTAAAGCATAATTATCACATTTTAGTCGGTGACATACAGTACAGTATATGTCTCAAAATCTTAGTGTTGTGCAGAAGGTGGGCAACATAGTAACATTTTGCTCGGACAACAGGGTCAGCCCATTTTGAACTTTACAGAGCTTGCATCAGCACTGAGCATGACCAGACAAGTGGGTCCTCAGGAGGGTGCAACAGTGACTCCTGTAGGCTATAATAAAGTACTGTCAAAACTTACTAAAGCAGAAGCTTTACTTTATAATACAATATATGTCTCATTATAAAATAATACATAATGTAACTCTCTGCAAAATGTAGAAAAATAATCTGATTCAGTATCATTCATTTAGCAGCTTTAAAAGCAAGAACTGTTTCTCAGTTAATATTGACAGTGAGAGTCAGCTATAACACAACTAGAGGAGTTGGGGCAGCACGGATGGTGTAATGGTTAGCATTACTGCCTCACAGCACAGAGGTCACATGTCGATTCCCACCAAGGTTCTAACTGTGCGGTGTTTGTATATTCTTCCCGTGCTGGGTGTGTTTCCTCCGGGTACTCCGGTTTCCTCCCACAATCCACAAATATACTGGTAGGCTAATTGGCTCCCAATAAAAATTAACCATAGACTGTCTGTGTGCGTGTATTGTGTGGAAGGGAATATAGATTGTAAGCTCCACTTGGGCAGGGACTGATGTGAATGTTCAACTATTCTCTGTAAAGCGCTGCGTAATATGTATGCGCTATATACAGATGTATCGGGGATTCATCTTTGCAGGTGATGGCGATGGCGTCGCCATCGCCATCACCTGCATCCCCGCCATCTGTATGCCGGAAGGGGACGCGCGCGCACGAGGTGCGCGCGCGTCCCCTTCCGACGGTGCTGCCCTCGGTCACCCGGTGCCGCACCCCCCCGCAGCCTCCTCGGGTCCCCCCCCCCAGCATATCCAGAGGGAGGCGGACAGTATTGCGTCCGCCTCGCCGCCCGGATACTGAGACGTGCATGCGTGGGGGACGCACGCGCGTCTCAGTCAGATAGAGGAGCCGTGTTGCTGGCGATCCGCCAGCAGCATGCTGCTGGCGGATCGCCAGCAAGAATAAGGCCGGCTACATCTGTAAGAAACTGTTAATAAATAAATAGAGGAGATTGCAGGCTCAATGTTTATTCTAAAGTTCAGAAGAGCAGAATGAGGGTGTGGACTGATACTGCTGGACCCCCTTTATCCTCGGTGTCGGTAGCGTAACATGCCCTGGTTGTCATTGCACCACTGATGACGCCACACCAAATGATCTTTATCAAGAATACAGGTTAACGAGCAACAAGGCCAACGTTTTATGCTTCAGAACAGAACAAAGCATCTTAGCATTGGTCTATTTCTTCCATGTTCTCACATAATATTACAAAATGTAGATCTCTACAGACAACACAGCAGACAACTATTGGTTAGCAAACTGAGATTCTTGCAGAATTGCTGCATTATAACTTCCTTGCAAAGCAAGAACTTGCACCTGGGAACGATACTGTCCTGAGTGATGATATGCACATTCACAGACACAGGGAGATTTCGGCTTTGCAAGGTCAGGCTATCTACAATGGAATACATGGGTTCACTGACTTGCTTTGTTTTTCCACTGTATCAAAGTTATTTGAAACATGGGCTTTGACTGAGCTAACCACTTAGATATGCTACTAAGTAGCTCCCTTTGAATGTTATCAGGCTTCTTGAAAATTCAATTCTTTAGAAGAAGCTTGGGAAATGACCAGCACATCTCAACAGGTTAGCCATGCATGCAAATATGCCCGCCTGCAAGCCGACTGATTTTTAATTTTCTCTTAAGGAAAACGGGAGAGAGGTACAAATCTGCTGATGTTTCACGGCATGAATAAAGGGGAGCCATTGCTAAACTGCTGGACAAAAGCAGCTGTCTGATGTTAACACTCTAGGAGCTTGTAGAGCAGCAGACTTAAACATGATCTTTGCGATCAGATTTCCTTTAAGTAGCTGAAACAAATTAAAAGAATATCGCCTATTCGGAGCTGGAATCAGTCAATGCTTTGTGTCATTTCTGTTCGCTAATTAGCATTAGTTTACCAGCAATTTCAAGGTTACGGATGTAAAAATTGGCTGCTAATAAATGAGGGAATGTTAATGTTCTAGCTCCAGACTCGGGGGGATTACAGTATTGATGGAGCGAAATAAATAAATAAATATGAGAGAGGAATAATTTCTCCTGCCCGCGCCTTGCATATTGGAATTATCATTGGAAAAATATGTGCTTAGCATTTAGCACCTGACAAGTTAAAAAATGCATGCTCCATTTACTAAGATGTCTGCGAGGAAAGATAAGCAACTTTATAGGTTTCATCACCAAATACATATTTCTTCTGTTGTTGTAAACAGTAATATAATCTGTTCTTGTCTCCGACTCAATGCTCAGGGATAAAAGTAAGTATTGCACACCGGATTGGGCTGTAATGATGAATGTTATATACATTCGATTACATGGAAGCAACGAGACAAGCAGACAATTCCCCCAAGTTGCCCTGGTCCAAGTCTCCATGGCTGTTATGTCTGGCTAAGGGGAACAAGAGATGGCCTGTGTTTATGGCTACAGTAGGGTCTGTTCTATGGCCCTTATTCTGGTTCACTCGCAACGGCAAATTCCTTCTCAGATAGACAAAACCATGTGCACTGCAGGGGGGCAGATGTAACATGTGCAGATAGAGTTAGATTTTGGGTGGGTTATTTTGTTTCTGTGCAGGGAAAATACTGACTGCTTTATTTTTACACTGCAATATAGATCTCACTTTAAAATAAAACCCCACCCAAATCTAATTCTATCTGCACGTTACATCTGCCCCACCTGCAGTGCACAGGGTTTTGTCCATGTGAGAAGGATTTTGCCTTTGCGAGTGAACCAGAATAAGAGTCTATGTGTATTGACATTTATTTTTACCTCCCATCTACTTTACTCAGCATGGGGTATTTGTTAGTCTCCCCGCTATAATTACTGTTTTTATTCAAGTCTTTCATTTGCAGATATATTTTCATCTGTTGGATTCCATATGACTCATAGTTATAGTTGTATCAGCCTCCAATAGAAGTTATGTTTAAACATACAACAAAATCAATAAGAAAGGGTTATGTCACTCAGGGCCAAGTAGAATTTAGTTACTGTATATCGCCTGCGGCAAAGAAGTAGTAACCACTCTTAAATCTTTTTCAAGGAACATATAAACGTATTTTGAAAGAAGCTCAGACCTTCTTTGATTCTGACAATACCCTTTAGGGCAAATGCATAAATTACAAGCTTTTTTTTTTTATAATATTTTAGTTAATGCAAGTATGGAATAATGGTCTTTCTCACAAGCCATCATGAACTTAATTAAATTATTTAAATATTGCAATTTCAGTACATTTATACAATAATAATAATAATAACAATAGACAAAGATACATATAAATAATAAAATATAATAAATTAAATATATATATACATTATAGATACTATGGGCAAAATTAGGATGAGAGATTCAGAAAGTGAGTTTTTTTAAAGAGGCAATCAATTACACTGCAAAACCAGTTTGATTTTGCAGTGTAAATGATTGCCACTTTAAAAAAACTGGAGATTTCTTACCAAATCTCTCACTTTCTGAATCTCTCATCCTATTAAATTTCACCCAATGTGTGTGTGTGTGTGTGTGTGTGTGTGTGTGTGTGTGTTTGTATAACATATATATAATGAATGGGGGGAATGGGAGTGAGAGTGTGTGTGTGAGAGAGAGAGAGAGAGATAGAAAGCTTGCAGCAGGGCCCTCCCACCTCCATGTCCATCTGCTTTTACCCAGTTTGTTCTATCACTGTCTACAATTAAAAAGCACAACAGAATCTGTTGTCTGGTCCAATCAAAATCCAACAAGCAGAAAGAAAAACTTTTTTAGTCAATGTTTTTAAAATGTGTGTTGGAAATATTATGCCCCATGTGATCTGGTCATTCAACATGCCTACTGAACATAGTCTATCAAGCATTAAATACCAGATCCATGTACACAGGAGAACATCAATATAGGCAACACTATGGGCCTTATTTTGGTTCACTCTTTCTGACAAAATACTTCTTAGATGGACAAAACCATGTGCACTGCAGGGGGGCAGATGTAACATGTGCAGAGAGAAATATATTTGGGTGAGTAATTTTGTTTCTGTGCAGGGAAAATACTGACTGCTTTATTTTTACAGTGCAATATAGATCTCACTTTGAAATAAAACCCCACCCAAATCTAATTCTCTCTGCACAAGTTACATCTGCCCCCCCTGCAGTGCACATGGTTTTGTCCATCTAAGAAGGATTTTGTCAGAAAGAGTGAACCAAAATAAGGCCCTATGGCACAGTGGTTAGGACTGTTGTTTGTTCATGTGAATTTCATACAGGTGCTTTGAATTCTTTTTTACAGTCCCTAAAAAATGGAATAATTTTAGATGGCTTTGGAATAAATCACATTGTGTGTGTATTTGTGTATTGTAGAGAATTTACACAGGGGCTGTGTACAGGGGCTGATAAGAACGAGTAAAAATTATCTATGCAGTTATGAGTAATAGATTGGAATTCTATAAAAGGTACTTGTTTCCTAGCACAGCTCCCAGATTTTCTAAGTACGGCACCATAAGGAAATCACATCGCATGCGATTGCGATGCAATGCGATGCAATGCGATTTAATGCGATGCAATGCGATGCGATTTTTATAAAATTTTTTAGATGTCTAATGCACACTATCCACGCCACCCCGAATCGTGGCGAGCGGCGGCCAAACGTGTCCTACAACTTTTTCATTACCCCACTATATATGTCGGCGTGGAGTTGATTTTATATAGTGTGGCGAGTGTAGCCCCGTGAGGAGACGCAGATAGTGGGGTAATGAAAAAGTTGGAGGACGCGTTCCGCTGCGCTCGCCACGCTTCGGGGTGGTGTGGATAGTGGGAGGGGGGGCATCCTATCTTTTACATGTATTTGATGCGATGCAATGCGATTTTTTATCTCATCCTATCTTTTTAATGGGCTAAGTCAGTGAATGCATTAATAAGATAGGATGCGATAAAAAAATCGGCATGGCATGCGATGCGATTTCCTTACCCTGAATAGCCCACTACGTAAATGGAGTAGTGGGCGCCATGCTAGGAAACAAGTACCATATAAAATAAAAGATAAGTTAATAATAATAGCAAGGTCTATATTCCAGGATACCACTGACTTTAGGAAGTACATTTAATGGCTCATTGAGTTGCTGCTCTTGATGACCTCTTCAGCACTGGTAAAACAAAACACAAGTTTCCAAGGACACAGTGAAGCAGCAGAGATGGAGCCAAGAGAAAACAGCATTGCAACTAAATATTAGAATGACCAGTACTGTCCACTGTAACTTACCTACACAATACTGTGCTGAGAATAGGATTTTCTGGTACTTTGTTTGCAAACATTTCACCGTACACAAGCTTAATGCTGAAGAGCGCTTCCTAATAGCAGTTCCCATGTGCAGATTCTTGTTAATAAAACAAACCACTCTAAATTAAAAGGGAAATTAGGGTAATTAATCATGAAATTATTTGCTAGCAGGCATTTGTATAATTGAAGTTTAATAGGATATTCTTATTGTAATATGTGAGATAGTCACATTACAGCAGGTTTAGGAATTATTTTGTTATAATCGAATACCTACAGTAGTGAGTAAGATAAAGAGAAAATAACACACACACACACACACACACACATATATACACACGCACTGTTCCTGTGTTTATATATGTGTGTGCATACATACTGTGTATATAATTTTGCTTTATCCAGTTTTTCCAAGATTATGTTTATTGCTAGAAGAGTCAGTGCATGGACAGTACTATCTAAGTCTCAAAGGATATGTACAGATGGAGCCGGCTTGCCAAATGCCTTTCACTGGCGAGCACTGGCGATAGAATTTGGAACGTGCGTGCGTCTCATGCGCAAGTGCGTCCCAGTATCACGGCGGCTGGGCAGCATCTCCCTGCCCATCCCCGCTTCAGGGCGACGCTGCCCAGTTGGGGGGCGGGGGGGGGGGGTCAGGGCAGCAAGGGTGACCGGTTGGCGACGGCGGGGGAAGCAGCGGGACCCCTGTCAAGCTCAGTCACCATGGGGCCGGTCGCTGGCAGTGGATGGCGGTAGAATCGCCATCCACTGCAAAGATTGAGCCGGCTCCATCTGTATATAGGGCAAGAGACTTTTTCGCGTGTCAATTGTAACCCTAAAGACAATGGAAAAACATCAAAATATTGGCAAACCCCCTGCATCCTAAGTGTCACCTTTTCTATTACGACTGTACACCTCTTCATTGAAATGTTGTATGTGTGTGTGTATATATATATATATATATATATATATATATATATATATATATATATATATACATACATACATACATACATACATGTTTATAGCATTGAAAATAAGTGTCATTCTTGTAAGAACAAAATATCTGTGAGGCTATCACCATAAATACATACATCCCTGGGTTCCCTAGGTTAGGACTGGCTTTTCCCCATCATATGACAAGAACCATGCAGCAACAGTTTGGGTTTATTACCCTTCTTCTGGCAATACAGATATATTAAAAATACAATTTCTTGTCTTAAGCAGCCACTCAGGGGATTCCCGGCCTCCGTTGGCACAAATTATCCTGTATGTGAAACTTCCGGGAACTGACCTAGCTCCTCCCGCACATGCTCACTCTCATTGTTGCCCTGGTAACCTGACAAGCACATACACAGTGAAACCTCCACCACTGTAAATATAAGAGATAACATTATTACATACAAAATAGCAAAAGTATAAACTGTAGCAATCATAATAATACACTTAATGAACCGTAAATAACAGCTCAGAAATATGAAATGCTAAATGGTAATAGATAGAATAATCTCATACAAAATATGATTTTGATCAACCTACAATATATGATCATTTCATGAATAAGAGAATTCACTAATAGTATACTGTATAATTAAAGTACATTGACCTCTATATATACCTTTTTAAAAAAAGACACTGTAGATTCAGGTGATCATTTAGTAACCTTGGTTTAACTGTTCAAAATGTGGAACCATTTGGACTCCAACTGTGTACAGTAGGGGTGGCTGAACTGCTCCTTGTGATCTACCAACGGTCTAAGTTTCCCAAATCACCTAGCTGGTGCACAGCTGTAGTTATTACTAACTGTCACATTTTCAAACATGCTGCATTCATTCCTACTATAGATCCATTGGTTACCTGAAAAACAGGACTTGTTGGTAGATCTTTAGGACAGGTTTTTATTCTGGTTACCTCCTCTTATCTTCAGAGACATGATCAGGGATTATATACTGGCTAAAACTTGAGAAGTATTGTCTCAATTGGGGAAAAAATGCCATGTAGGGCCTTTCCTTTAAAAAGGGTAGTTATTGGAGTATGAAAGTTTGTGAGATATGTTGACCTCGGGTGTGGTACAGCACATAGACAATGTCTAGGTGATGAATTTTCTTCTATAAGCATTCAGCACATGCATGTAGAATTAGCACTGCACAAAGGAATTGTATGATATATTTAACAGAAGCCAACATTTAAATGTAATATAAATCCTTGGCAGCTTGTGACATAATGTATATAGGTCCTACTTTGTGACCCTGAATAATCTCTGAAGGCTTCCAAGCCTGACCATAGGGCTCATCTCAAGGGCTTTAATGGACAGAACATATTTGTCCTGCATGTATACTTATAACTTTCATGTCTGGCTTTGTGCACCTGGTTGTTTTATTGGCGTTAGCAGGCAACATTATAACCTGCTGAACAGCTGGTGCTGAGTTAAGCGGCCTTGCCCAATAATAATGTAATTACATCCACTTTAAGCACATTGAAAGTGATGGAAAACATAGTGATATGCATGATCATTTATCTGTAACAGTCTTTATAGCATAAGTGTTTGTACTGAGTTTTTAAGGTGCCTTTGACAATGGTCAGAGCACCTACAAACAAACTAAATCTTCAACTCCATTTTATGCAGGCAATAATCTGAATTCTCACTGCAGCACAGATTATTTCAGGTAATGAGTATAGTAATGACGTGAGAGACCTGACCTGACCACATGTATGACTCTGTTAGTTTGGACATTCAATGTCACAATGGGGACAAATGGAACATAACAGACTGACAGGTAGTAATGGTGCAGAAAGTAGTAACCATGCAGCAAGATACATACATTATGCTGCACCACATGAAACAAATGTATCATTCATTTTTTGTTTCTGGTCCTGTTATACCAGGGGTAGCCAACTCCAGTCCTCGAGAGCTACCACCAGTTCATTTTTCCACGTCTCCTCAGAGAATCAGAAGTGAAATAATTAGCTCCACCTGTGGATCTTTTAAAATGTGTCAGTCAGTAATGAGTGCACCTGTGTATCTGTGAGGTGAGCTGGAAACCGTGAACTGTTTGTAGCTTTTGAGGACTGGAGTTGGCTACAGTAGTGTTATACAATAGTGTGTTCACCCTTTGAAGACATTTCAGTACTCTACTCAGCCCATGTTCCAGAGGCAATTAACCCAGCTATGTACCCAATCCTATGGGTCATTTTGCCTATTTCTTAAGTGATACCAATAACTCCACCTTAAGGTTAATTCAAATCACAAACATGTCTGTTTGGATCATACTTTCTTATTTTTAAAAACTTCTCTACAGGAGAAGTAGAGAGAAAAAAGCATCTGGACACATTGTGGGCTGTGAGATCTATAAACCTCACCCGATCACGGCAAAACACATCATTAAACCGCACCCCCTCTACTCAGACCTGCAAACCAGCAGTTGTCTCCTAATTCTGCCTGTGTCATTAGGAAGCAGGCAAGATGTGGGAGGAGTACACTCTTTATGGGGTCTGAGGGACAACCCAAAAAATAGAGTGTCACGCAACTTCCAGGACAATAGGTTAGTATTGTGTAGATGACTCATACCTCTCAATGATGTCAAGTGGAACAGACTGAATTTTCTGCTCTATATAAGAAACTGTAAATAAATATAATGGTTCTATCCTACCATCTCTCCCACAGACATGTTTGTTCCACGATGGGAAGGTTGGCAGGTATCTCCCGATCACCAATGCTCTGCGCACATGCAATTGTTTGTTGGAAGGGAGCATGGGGCACACAAGCATTTGAAAGGAGACAGGCACTCCAATGGTAAAAAGCCACACCTCCATTATGACACACACCCTGTCTTAGGAATCAGAAATGTAAGGTGTTATGGAGAACAGGTCCTCTTTAATAAGTTATTACATTAGTTATTAAATTAGTTTGTAAATGTTTTCAAGATAACACGAATATGATGTAGTCTAGCATATACTGTAAGACTAACACAACTGCCCTTTCATTTCAGTAGCACAAATGAGTGCCCTGTGCACAATCTCAGAGTCTCCTATGTGTCCCATGTGTTTCCTACTTGTTTCATTCAGTTCTTATTAAAGGAAGGCAATTAGTTGCAGGTTCACTGCAGCTGAGCTGATTCTGCTGAGAAAACCCAGGTTATTCTCGAGTGGTTATTGAGTATTTTTCAAGCAGCTGTGCCTATCTTTATTAAAAGCACAAAGTGTCTTCACCTGGCACTCACATTCAGGATATGTATATATGTGCACTATAGTATATACAGATCTTTAAGGTACAGTTAAATGAAAATAAACAGATTTATACAGGTTCATTTTTTTCATCGTCATCCACAACATACAGTACAACAATTATTACATTTTTTTAATTAGATCATAATTATATGCTTCTGAGAGGCGCTTGTTTCCTATCTCCTTTATAGGTAATTGACTCATCTTGGCTGTAAGGCTGGGCATGCACTATGCAAACTGATCCACCAATAGAGCACCTGCTTTGTAAGCAAACATATCAATTGGCTGATCTATATGTCTGGCCAAATATCACAACTGGGCGGACATTTGAATTTGCCTGCCCAGCTGAGACATCATTCTCAGTGGTTCTTTAGAAATCCATACCCACTCGAATTTCCCTTTGGTAACCGATATGGAACGAGTCCCAGTTCACATGTTTCTGTGTTATGAAATTCATATTTTAAATCAAAATTTCGGATTTTCAATTACCTGAAACATTTTTAGGGGAGGGTATGTGACGTCAGCTCTGCCACTATCAGCTTGTTTCCATCACAGCTACTTAAAGACTGCACACACTGGGAAATTCGTTTCGATGGTGAGCGTCTTGCGTAAGGATTTGAAAATATTCGTATGGCTGCAAATAAATTTGTAAACCGTGGACATCTTTTCGCAAGACGGGATTTCACTCTGGTGGAGCGGTGTTTAACTGACCGCTGGCCGCTGCAAATTAGTAGCCATGAGATCACGTCTGAATTAGTGCTAGTAAGTTTGTTAAAAAAAAAATATTAGCTGCACATAAAAAAAAAAACATAACTTGAGTCTCACAATGATACCGACTTGAAAATAAATCCTAGGATAAAATACTTGCATTTCACCAAGATCTTTCCTTTTGCAGATTTTATTTTACAGTCAAAATGTCGATAAATCAAAAACGCTGATTTACTTGCTTTCTGACAAGCGTCTGTGGAATCTCATTATTCAAACATGTCTGTGTGGTGTTACTGAATCAATTTGTGCAGAATCTGTTTTACACTCATGGATAGTTCATGCTCCCCCATGAGCAGCAACAGTCAGCAGGCAATAATGGAAGACTTCAAGCAGAAATAGATGGGGTAGAGATTTCATTGTTCTTTGGTCAAGAATTCTTTTTTAAGGTGTCTACTCCTTTATCAATATGTACAAAGCAGCAGCTAAGTCAAAAAGCAGATAGACTCTAACTCTTTACACATCAATCCTTTTACATTGTAATAGGCACGGTGTTAAGTGAGGGTACAGAAAGGTCTGATTGGAAGAAAAGAACCTGGCCTGAATGTAATTGCTCACTGGAGGTAATTCTGTTTCAGACACATGATGACACACAAGGCTATTTTTTTTCTGGCCCTTTGCTAAAAGAAAGCAAAGCCCTGGGTTCCTGCCGCGGTGTTGATGGAGTGTTGTGTTCTCCACGCTGATGTCCTACCATAGTTTATAGAAACAGGTTTCTTTCACAATAAGTAAATAATTACACTTTTTGATTTATTTCTGTGAGCCGCATTTATAGATTTCCAGCTCCCTACTCAGATGTATTTGTGCCAGGACCTACTGTCTGTTGTCATAACAAAATAATGCCAAATTGCCAGTTGTCCTATTTATGTAGCCCTTTTTTTTATTGATTTGTACTTTTGTATTATATATTCAAGGATCATTTATAAAAAATATTATTTAAGTATTGGTACTGAATTTATTTAAGAGACACAAAGAATATTAGCATATAGTAACCAATATGTAGAGCTGTACGAATGTCTGTGTACAGACTGTGCCTATCCTTATTATTCATAATACCGCTCATCATCTTCAGTGCACACTTAAAGTGCATATACACTGAGCGATTTTCACCCAGCAATTTTCATGGGGGTTGGACAGCTTTGGATGCTACCAGCACTCACCACTCATCGCGATGTCATACACACTTGGCGGTTTTGAGTTTAAAGCGGATCAAAACAACGAAAGTGAGCTGCTTCCAACTTGCACAATTCACTGGAAAAATGGCCTGGTCATCATTTTCCTGTCAGTTGAACACATGAACAGTATAAAAATCACCAGGAACATGGCATGAGTTCCAACTTCGCAGAGATCTGTGCATGGGAGGGTAGTGCAATCAGTGCCACAACTTAAAGTGCAAGCCAAAGGGGTGCCATGATTGTGTTCCTGATGGCACCTGTCCATCATGACAGACACATGACTTCCTTCCCTAAGTACATGCCTGGTGCCTAGCCTCATTCTACTGCAGGCATTCCCAACCACTGTCCTCAAGGCACACCAACAGTACAGGTTTTAATGATATCCAGGCTTGAGCACAGGTGACTTAATTAGTACCTGTGATTTGGATGAATCCATCTGTGCTGAAGCCTGGATATCACTAAAACCTGCACTGTTGGTGTGCCTTGAGGACCGTGGTTGGGAACGCCTGTTCTACTGGCTTCCTCCTTGCATCATGAATTGTATCATTAATTCACATATGATTTGAGATAAGGGCTATGGGGCCAGATGTTCTAAGCTTGAAAATGATAAAATGGAGAGTGATAAAGTACCAGCCAATCAGATCCTAACTGTCACATGTCACGGGCTGGGTTTGAAATATTACAAGAAGGAGCTGATTGGCTGGTACTTTATCACTATTCATTTTATCACTTTTCAATGCTTAGAACATGTTGCCCAGTCTAACCTGGCCATGGCTATGAAGTAGGGTGGTCAATCCCAGGATTGGGATCAGTGTGATTCTGGGATTTGGCCCCCAAAATGTCAGAAATTTCAATCCTGGGATTGGAGTTTACAATCCCGGTATTTCAGGATTAGACTGCGCATGTGCAGTCTAATGTCGGGCAGTGTATGAGCATCCACCCAGATGCCGCCCCGGCTCTCCCTCCCCCGCAGCGCAGCTCTGTGCGGCGTGACGAGGTCAGAGGTCACACTGCACTGGCAACACAACCGCACAGCCCGTCTCGTCATGGGCGTGCTGCCTTACCACCGCGAATATTGCTCGAGGACAACAGCCCACCCATCTGGCTTCCAGCAGTATTGTGGCTCCCAGCACCTGGCTCCATTGCCTGCCCATCCACATGGCTCCATCACCTGCCCATCCACATGGCTCCATTGACCGCCCACCCACCTGGCTTGGGCCGCACCACACATGTAAATAAATATGCGGGGCGGCCAGGGCATTTTTTTAATTAGGGAAGCCAATCCCGTGATCCCAGGAATCCCGGGATTAGGCATTTTTCAAACCTGAATTCCAGGATTGAAAAAATGCCCCGGGATTGGCATCCCAACTATGAAGTGCACTGGTAAGGCACTAGATGAATGTGCTTATTATTAATATACAATTTTTTTTAGTGTTGCAAATAATTGCATTTCTTAGCATGACTCCAGCAGTATGCCCACAAATCGCTTTTCTAGTTGACTATGAGGAAGCAGTCTATTTTTAACTGCTAAAAAATGTAAAAGCAGAATTAATTCTGTATATATTTGCCACCATTAGTGGCCTCATCAGCTTCTTTTTTTTAAGCATCATGAATTGAGGAAGAGGATGGAATGATTTCACTTTTTGCCTCCGGTAGCAAAATACTGTAGTTCATCGCACTCTTGCTCATTTCTTTTTTTTTACTGCATATAATATACAATAAACTTTATTTATAAGTAGGAAATATCTTCCCTCCTGGCTTCAA
Source organism: Crinia signifera (assembly GCF_055691185.1). Classification (NCBI taxonomy): domain Eukaryota; kingdom Metazoa; phylum Chordata; class Amphibia; order Anura; family Myobatrachidae; genus Crinia; species Crinia signifera. The sequence continues at coordinate 403,984,595 of NC_139217.1, forward strand.
AACATGAAAAGTCCACACTTCACAATTTCACCTCTTCACATAAATAGATGAATTAATGCAAAGACACTTTAATCTCACTCAACATTAAATCCATTAGGAGCAGGAAAGTGTCTGGGCAGATATTTTTGGTCGCGTTTATTCCAGCAAGAAGAATGTAAAAAATTTGCCAGCTCACATTCGGTCAAAGGCTAAAATATAGATGTGTTTAATGGATATTTCCTCTGTCTGGCTAATAGACAGGTTGACATATTCCTTTTAGTTAATCTTCCTCAGCTGCATAGGACAGGGTGTATCAGCCTGTTCTGCTGGCTGGGAGAATGAGCGAATGCTTTGGAAAACGTATATTCTTCTAGAATACCTTTCTATATTTAACCAGGTATAACAACTACAGAACATATTCCGATAGGATCTCAAGGGCTAATTGCTACAATTAAATTGGTTCATTTATTTTTTATTAAAACAGCATCTTATATATTTGATCTCCTATATATTTGGCTACATCTGTCACTCAAAGTGGGTGTCTGTGTCTATAACGCTCTGTTCCTGGACTTTCCTCTTAATGTGTGATTGCCTTCATCTGTGCTGAACACCTTTCTGAGAAATTAACCTGTTTAAAACAGGTGATGGCAATCATACATTAAGGGGAAGTCTAGAAACAGAGCATTGTGTCCCTCCTGGAGAGGGTCATGTTGGGAGGTATGTGACAGAGAACCAGCCCAGTGAGCCCACAGACAGTGCCAGACACCCACTGCCTTCTAGGGTTACCACCTAGTCCCTTTAATTCCGGACACATATTCATTACACAGGTTCTGTGGCTGGCTGACTTCAAGACTCCACTTCACCTGATTTTAAACTGCCACAGAACCTGTGTAATTAACATGTGTCCGGAATTAAAGGGACTAGGTGGTAACCCTACTGCCTTCCCATGTTGCCCAGCACTGCTACTCCACAGCCACCAGGTGAGCGCCCCCCTCCCGCGATTTGCGGCAAAACTTCCCCCCCGCGCGCCCCCCCTCCCGCGATTCGCGGCAAAAACACCCGCTCCCCCGCGACCCCCCCTACCGCGATTCGCAGCAAAAACACCCCCGCGACCCCCCCTCCCGCGATTCGCTGCAAAAAGAACCCCCCCACGACCCCTCCCGCAATTCGCGGCATAACCACCACCCCACGACCCCCCCCTCCCGCGAATAGCGGCAAACCCTCCCCCGTGACCCCCCCCCGATTCGCGGAAACCCCCCCCCCCCCCGCGACCTCCCTCCCGCGATTCGCGGCAAAAAGAACCCCCCCGCGACCCCCCCTTGCACGATTGGCGGCACCCCCCCTGCGACCCGCGATTCGCGGCACCCCCCCCCGCAATTCGCAGCAGCCCCAGGATTAAATGGCACATGCAAAACACTGACATGGCTATGGTCGACAATGAAAAAGGTTGACATGAGTTTTTGAAGATTTATTTTTAATTTTTTTTAATTTTTTCATATTCATTGTGATGTGTCGACATGGACACCAATGAAGTGGCACACTTATGTCAACATTTACATGTGTTGACCTTTCTGTGTTGATTTTTTCTTGTGGCGATTCGCGTCACACCCCCCCGCAACCGCCCCTCCCGCGATTCGCGGCACCCCCCGTGACCCCCCACCTCCCGCAATTCGCGGCAACCCCCCACCGGAACCCCTGTGAACCCCACCCTCCCGCGATTCGCGGCACCCACCCCCGCGACCCCCCCTCCCGCAATTCGCGGCACCCCCCCGTGATTCGCGGCAGCTCCAGAATTAAATTGCACATGGAAAACACTGACATGGCTATGGTCGACAATGAAAAAGGTTGACATGAGTTTTTGAAGTTTTTTTGTCATTTTTTGAATATTTTCATATTCATTCTCATGTGTCGACATGGACACCAATGAAGTGCCACACTTATGTCAACATTTACATGTGTTGACCTTTCTGTGTTGATTTTTTTCTTGTGGCGATTCGCGTCACACCCCCCGCAACCCCCCCTCCGGCGATTCGCGGCACCCCGGCACCCCCTGCGACACCCCCCCTCCCGCAATTCGCGGCAACCCCCCACCGGAACCCCCATGAACCCCGCTCTCCCGCGATTCACGGCACCCACCCCCCGCAAACCCCCCCTCCCGCATATCGCGGCACCCCCCGCGATTCGCGGCAGCCCCAGGATTAAATGGCACATGCAAAACACTGGCACGGCTATGGTCGACAATGAAAAAGGTTGACATGAGTTTTTGAAGATTTATTTCATTTTTTGAATGTTTTCATATTCATTGTCATGTGTCAACATGGACACCAATGAAGTGGCACACTTATGTCAACATTTACATGTGTTGACCTTTCTGTGTTGATTTTTTCTTGTGGCGATTCGCGTCACACCCCCCCGCAACCCCCCCCCCCCGCGATTCGCGGCACCCCCCGTGACCCCCCACCTCCCGCAATTCGCGGCAACCCCCCACCGGAACCCCTGTGAACCCCGCCCTCCCGCGATTCGCGGCACCCAACCCCGCGACCCCCCCTCCCGCAATTCGCGGCACCCCCCGTGATTCGCGGCAGCTCCAGAATTAAATTGCACATGGAAAACACTGACATGGCTATGGTCGACAATGAAAAAGGTTGACATGAGTTTTTGAAGTTTTTTTTTCATTTTTTGAATATTTTCATATTGATTCTCATGTGTCGACATGGACACCAATGAAGTGCCACACTTATGTCAACATTTACATGTGTTGACCTTTCTGTGTTGATTTTTTCTTGTGGCGATTTGCGTCACACCCCCCCCACCCACCCCCCCCTACAACCCCCACTCCCGCTATTCACGGCACACACACACCTCCCCCGTGATTCTCGGCACCCCACACCGTGACATCCCCCTCCCGTGATTCACGCCACACCCCCGCGACCCCCCCTCCCATGATTCGCCGCAACCCCCGCCCCGTAACCCCCCCTCCCGCGATTCGCGGCACCCACCCCCGCGACCCCCTCTCCCGCAATTCGCGGCACCCCCCCGCGATTCGCGGCAGCTCCAGAATTAAATTGCACATGGAAAACACTGACATGGCTATGGTCGACAATGAAAAAGGTTGACATGAGTTTTTGAAGTTTTTTTTTTTCATTTTTTGAATGTTTTCATATTCATTCTCATGTGTCGACATGGACACCAATGAAGTGCCACACTTATGTCAACATTTACATGTGTTGACCTTTCTGTGTTGATTTTTTCTTGTGGCGATTCGCGTCACACCCCCCCACCCCCCCCGCAACCCCCACTCCCGCAATTCACGGCACACACACACCCCCCCGCGATTCTCGGCACCCCACCCCGCGACCCCCCCTACCATGATTCGCCGCAACCCCCGCCCCCGTAACCCCCCTCCCGCGATTTGCGGCAACCCACCCCGCGACCCCCCTCCCGCGATTCTCTGCAATCCCTCCCCTCCCGCGATTCGCAGCATCCACCCCCCCACAACCCCCCCTCCTGCAATTCGCGGCACCCCCCGCGACCCCCCCTCCTGCAATTCGCGGCACCCTCCGCGACCCCCCCTCCCGCGATTCGCGGACACCTAAGTTGCAATACAGGGCATCTTTCATACAATTCTAACCATATTTCTCATATACAAACGTTCACAAATTAAGGGGGCCCCTTTCGACGGTGTGAAGAGCGCCCGTAGGGTGCGATGAATCACCTAGTTTTTTAATATGAGTGATTAGATACAATTGCCATTATATTCTGGTAAGAATAAATGCATAGATTTATTATAATAATTTATTGCTATACAGTACATGTTGTGATCACTGGGGTGTGACTAAAGCTAATCACAGGCATACAATAGCAACAGTGACATCTGTAGGCCTTAAAATGATAGTATCAGTCATAACAGAGACAAAAGACTTAATTGCAAATTATATCCAGTGAAATGATTTAGCTTGGTCCAGTAATGATTAAAAGCATTTTGTACCTCAGTGATCAATTTTTGGAATGATTTTTAGATATTTTTGTGAAGTTGGAACTTGGTAAACTGTCTGTTAAAGAAAAGCCTTTCCCCCCTTCTTCTTCTTCTTCATTATTATTATTATTATTATTATTATTATTATTATTATTATTATTATTAGTAGTAGTAGTAGTAGCAGTAGTAGATTATTTGTATTGATTACTATTTGATAGCCAATAGACTTCGTATTAATTAACACTTATTAACACTTTAGCCTCTCTTGCCTTAGGACAGCTGGCTTGTCCTGACTCAGTTGGGTCCCGTGCACTGGACTTGAAACTTAGGGGTAAATTTAATATGATAGTAGTTGTATTTCGGATCGGCTGTTGCTATGGGCAACCAATCAGATTATATATATTATCTTATAGGAGGTACAAAAGTCTCATCATGATAGTACAGGTACTTCTTATTATGTGTGTAATTAGTATGTGAAGTATGTGAAGACTAATGCCGCCTCATCCTCCCATATAGCCAATTGAAACCTGTAAATTATATGCCCTCTACATTATATGCAGCTTTCTGCCTTTAGAAGAATAGTTATTTACTTGAAAGGCCATACAATTGTGATTGTTATTTTATAATAGCTACTATTAATACAGTAATTCATTAGTGCTGGTTTACTATCACTGCTTATCACAGCAAGAGAGAAACTCCTATTCCTTAATTTATCAATGAAAGCTCACCAAGGCAGCAGAGAGATAATAAGCTTCCCGGCAAATCTGGCTATCAGTGCTAATTTACTACTGTTCTGGACAAGTATTATACAACAAGCTGGCATAGGCATGTGCATAGGGTGTGCCCAGGCACACATTAATGTCAGTCACCCCCCTCACACTCGCCTGCTGCAATGCCGAGTAGAGTCCCCTCTTCATCTGCAGCACCCGATCAACGGTGGTCATGGCTACAGTACATTACTTACCGGTTGCCAGTGGCATAGCTACAGCCCCTGTATTTGACAATTCAAATGTGGCACCAGCCACCAGCCAATGAAAGCTCATGTACCAGCAGCAGTGGTCAGTGATTGGCTGGGGGGCACAAGCTCCAATTGGCTTATAAGCTGGCATTGAAATGGCCACTGGAGTCGGCGAGGGGATGGAGAAGCGCAATCTCTACCCTACTTTCCTCAGAGATGGAAGGAGCCGACAGGGGTAGCAGCAACTGTACCCAAAAGCAGAACGGTGAGTATTACTGAGGACATTATGTAAATTGAACAGAATCACACTCTGACTGGTCCTAGACACCGCCAAGCAGGGCTATATATATTTTGTTGGTTTTTCCCGGCGGTGCACACCCTAATGTAATGTGCTGCGCATGACAATACACTACGCAGACTCACTAACACATGAGCAGTGGTATTATAGCCTTGGCTTACTGTTCCACTTGCCGGGAAAACAAAATGTGAAGAAAAGTTGTGATAGTACAGTACTTGTACCAACATAGTCATTGTCAAATATGCTGTTGGATGTTTCAACTTAAAAGGCGGTGGTGGTGGCTCTTAATAATATATACAGTATCTATTGTACCATTTACAACATAACATATAACCTTAGAATTTAAATTTACTCTTGGTCAGCAAATTCTTACATGTGATGTAAAACAACATAGTGCTGATGATACATACTTGCCCACTTTTGAAATCTATTTCAGAGAGATTATAGATGGTAATAGAATTTTGCACGGTGCCCCATTGAGGGGGCGTGGCATGCTCCTCCCAAAGGGCGTGTCTACTTAAATATATGGAGAGATTGTGAAAAGAGATTGTGAATGTTGCACCTAGAAGCGTGGGTGTGTACTGCTACATCTGAGAGGAATCTTTTAAAACTACTTATATCCGAATGTAGATGATCCCCAAAGCAGTTAGTAAGAGCTACTATACTTGGTAAAGTGCTGGGAAATGGTGCAATCTATTTAATGTAAATTTATCTGTCCCTCATTCCTTTTTCCCCCCAAAATGTAACAGTGTAATGTGGGCTAGGAGAAATGAGGGAGATTGCTACACTAATGAGGGAGAGAGGGAGATTGCTGCTATTTCAGGGAGTCTCCTGCAGAATGCAGGAGGGTAGGCAACTATGTGGTGATGATAATGTCACTGTTATGTGATTATACATAAATCATATAATAAATACATAGGCATAAGGACTCCCGATTATGCCCATGTTATTTATTATATCAACTTTATTTATGCATTGTAGAGTAACAAAGGCCCTTACAAGCATATAGATTGCAGTGCTGAATACTTGAAAGCCTTTTGAAAAATGTATGGAAATATAAACAGACGCTCTCATTCCATGCTAATTTGCCTTCTGTAGAAATGCTATTGAATGATTAGATTGCCCTTATTCTAAGAACATATCTGCATGTAGTTTACATTTTTATTCTATATTTTAGGGACTGCATAAACTAATCCGTCTCTTTGGGATGATGGAAAAATATCCATTTTTCTAAATAACTAGCCTAAAAACATAATTGCTTTTGCACATTACGGCTCATTCAAAATTACACTAATCATTTGCTGCTGGCAAAATAGCTGACAGTAGGTTGAAGTCATTATGTTCAGCAAGTTCAGTAGACAAAATAAAGCAACACTACTGTATGCTGATACTGATTGAGTGTTCATTTCTATGCAGACACTCTGTCTGATGCAATTAGTCTTTGACCTTTTATAGAATTTAAATATTGGAAAAGATAAGCTGTATATATACAATATTCATTCCGTGTACATGACAAACTTATCCAAACTTTTCTTCTGCAGCCTGTTTAGAAAATTATTATACTGTTAGTAAGTGACATAGAAATGAAGGGGCCTATGGACTAAGCATTGGGAGAGATAAAGTGGAAAAGGATAAAGTACCAACCCACCAGCTCCTGTCATTTTTCCAATACAGCCTGTAACATTGCAATTAGTAGCTGATTGGCTGGTACAATGGGGTCTATTTGCTAAGTCTTGGAGAGAGATAAAGTGGACTACGATAAAAAGTACCAATCAATCAGCTGCTAATTGCCAAACACAGCCTATACCATGGCGGTTAGGAGCTGATTGAGTTATCTCACAGAATTGTATTTCTCTCCAATGCTTATTAAATGGTTAGACCCCTACTTTTTTTAGGCACCAGAACACATCTTTTTAAAAGATGCTCTTTTTTTTTTTTGAGAATGCAGATATCACATGGAAGTAATTGTAAATATTGATTGTCTTCTTTTAGACAGACCCTTATTTCTTCATATGTGTGCATCTCTGCTGTTCTTTATGGCCAACTCTACTGTGAAACCTGCCCAGTGCCAGACTGGGACTTAAAGGGTCCACCGGCGGATAGCGCCCACACAGCTCCTGTAAGAATGGGGCCAAAATCAGCCTCCAGCCACCGCCATTTTAGTTAAAAGTGATTTAGCAACTGCTGGGATGACTGCCCGGCTACATTAACTTAATAAACGTTTGTGTCAGGACATGTCCCCTCAAAAAGGGGTGTGCCATAAATCATCTGGGCATCTGGGCCTTCCAGTGAATCCCCCAGTTCCCCATGGGACCAGTCTGGGCCTGAACCTGCAACTATCTAATTGCTGTCTGAAAGAGGAAGTGAACTTAGTTACGGTTGATAACAGCTGTTGATAGTAAATTTACACAGGATGATTGGCTTGGCAATGTACTTTTTTATTTTATTTAGGTCTAGCTTTTATAAAATGGTTGCATCTGCAGGAAATTACAGTGATAGGCAATATAATTTACATAATTAATGGGATAACTATAAACACACCGAATAGACAAAACAATATGGTTTGTCTAATTGGCTTGTAGAAGAAAATAATGATGTGTTGTCAATGAAATAAAATAGATCTGAATTATCTAGTACTTGCAAGTGGGCAGACAAAAAGATCACTGGTTGGAGCAATATATTAAGGGAACAAAGGCACGTTGGCGACAGGAATAGTGCTGAGAAGCCACTTGATGCAACATTTGCCCATTCACAGCTCCAAATGAGCTGTACTATGGGTGGGTGTAAGTAAGTGCAACAGCTTCCTATTAGTTTACATGGACACACCCTCTTTTGCTGTGCAAAGTCTGTGGTGGGGGCATGATGGGTATTGGTCCAAAAGCAGCCAGGTGATCTCAGAGTCCCTGCACATATACTGTAGCAATCAGATTGTATTTCCAGCCTAACTCCTGTTTAGAAATACTAGGGTGATTCAATACGTAGGGTAATAAGACCTCTCAAATGTGTTATAACAATAATAATAATTATTATATTAATAGTTATTATTATTATTAATATTGTTTTATTTTATTATTACAACTATGATTTTTGTGTTGAGCGACGTGCTGCAGCAGAAATGCTCAGCACATAGTGGGACACCCGGTCAGCACACTGTGATGCATTGGCCCCACTGGTATATGCCCTTTAAGTCTTGAGTCTATTTTTGAAGGATTTTACAGTAAAGATTTCTAGAACTGCTCAGGGAAGTAATGTTCTCTATTTCATTGTAATTACCCAAAAGGCCTCAGCAGGTAGACTACTGCTTCCCATCACTACCAATAGACTGCATATCATATAACTCATACTGTCCCAAATCAAAAGCTTAAAGTATGGAGATTACAGTTAGTCGCAGTTGTTCATCCCGCCAACGGGCCAGAGCTTTCTGCCTCGGCGCACCATTTACCGAAACGGGGACGCGCAAGCGTCTCACACACACATGCATCCCATTGCCGCAAAGGGGGTGCCCGAGCGTCTCACACGCACGTGTGTCCCATTCTCGCCAAACAGTGTGCCGAGAAGTAAATCTCTTGCCCGCTTGAATTCTACCTGGCTCCATCTGTATGTGGAAAAATAATCCGTACTATTGATTATATACAGTTCACATACTGTTTGTATGAGTTGTATACATTGATGCAATGAGAGATCTTGTTACCTTATTTATTGAACCACCCTTGTATTTGCAACCAATATAATCTTCAACTATAAACAGCTAAATATTGGACTTCATAATTAAATATCATCATTATTGCCCTAATTATCGACCCAAATAGTAGCTTGCTGTAAATATACAGTAATAATTCATTTTAAATGCTGCTAGTCTTAACTGTACAGGAGACTGTATTACAAATGAGCAATTCCATGCACTCACCATAGCTGGAGATATGCAATAAGTGCGACGGCAGTGCCTGTGATTACAAAATTAAAGGCGGTAAAACATTAAAGTCCCTATTAACTATAGGCCACTAGGGAAACCAAATAAATGATTTAATGTACACACTGGCAAAGGCTAGACTTGCACAGCTAGTATCTATGCATAAAGCACATGTATCAAAGGGCTCAAAAATATCTCCTAGTACAAATGGGCTTTAATTGTCTGTTTTAATCCTAATTACAAATGAAATTTCCCAGTGGCTTTCTTATCTGCTGAAGAATTGATTTGAAACGTATTTGCAGAACTGAGTGCTGGAGAACAGCATCTTCTCTCTCCTTTCATCTGTATGACATTTTCTTTTGGAATGTTGCCTGTATAGGATTCATTCCATAGGATTCCGTCTCAGTTAACGCCATTCTCCTATAACTCTTCAAAGATGGGAGTTCTACTGAAGATGTGATGTTGCCCATAGCAACCAGTAAGGCTCTATCTATTATATTCTAGAACAGGCATGTCCAACGTTGGCCCTCCAGATGTTGTGAAACTACACATCCCAGCATGCTTTGCCGCAGTTTTGCTATTAGACAATGCTAAATCTATTGCAAAGCATGCTGGGATGTGTAGTTTCAAAACATCTGGAGGGCCAACGTTGGACATGCCTGTTCTAGAAGGTGGTAAATAAATAAGAAGTAGAATCTGATTGGTTGATATGGGCAACATCCCATTTTTGTCAATTTACCCCCCCCCCTCCCATGTCTTTATTTTATTACAAATCTGAGACTATGAGCTGGGATGTAGTAAAAATATTGATAAATACAACGTTGGCAGTCATAATGGTGTCACCGATTTTGACATTGATAAAATATTGTCATGTAACATATTGACATTGACAGTTTGTTGATATTATGGTTCAGCTGTGGTGGGAGCGTTATGGGGCATAATTCAGACCTATTGCACGGCTGCTAATTTGCAGCGGCCAGCAAACGGGTAAATGCTATTGTGCCGGAGTGAAATCATGCGTCATGAATAGATGCGCACGGCTTGTGAATCTCTCCAAATCCATTCGCAAACTGCTCAGCATTGGATGATTTTCGCAGTGTGTGCCGCATGTGCAGGTTCTCAGTGGCCCTGGACTTACTCGGCAGCTGCGAAAGGAAACAGGTTGACCGTGGCAGAGCTAATGTCACCCACCCACCCCTAAAACGCTTGGGCATGCCTGTGTTTTCCCTAGACACGCCTGCATTTTTTCTGGCACACCCATGAAACGGCCAGTTACCACCCCAATACACCGGCTTCCTGTCAATCACCTTGCAAACGGCTAGTGATAAAAAAAAAGTAGCAGGATTTAATTGTGGGTGGGCATCACACACGCACATTGACACCCAGTCTATCGATAATCGGTCACAGAAGCTCACTTACCCACTCACAAATGAACATACTGCACTGATGCCAAGTCAAACACAAGTCCTATGTAACTGATCCCACATTGCATACATGGAAATAAATATGTATATTTATTTGCCTGTATGCAGAACTGTAGGCATCTCTGAGAGTGGCCATTCCCTTTGCATATGAATGGTTAGATACTTGCACCCATCATAAAGGTGCATTTGCACCTTGGTTTAGTCTGAAACAGGTGTATTTAAGCTTTCTGCAGGCTATCCACAATTACATCCAAACCCCCTCATTGAACTTAACCGACACGTCAATGGTCTGTTACTGCCCAGGTCACAAGTAGAAATGTGACTGTGTATCACCCATAGTTGTTTCCACTTGATTAAAAAGTGGCGGTCAGATCCTAAAAAAACTAGAGGGGGTGTTGCAGCAGAGAGGAGCGGGTCATAGAGAGGATGGGGCTGAGTGGGATGGAGAGTGAGGTAACTTGGTGTATGCAGTCTGTAGGGCATACACCCAAAGTGCAAATACAGTAGCATCCTCTGCTCTTGGCGCTTTTCCTGGAGAGGACAATTCACAAGTAGCCAATACCAGTAGCCAGTACCAGTAGCCAGTACCCTACTGTCTGTACTTAAATGGACACAGTAAAGATAGAGGGCGGGATGTTATAACATCCGCGGCCCCCCTTCGCCGGACATCGCATTTTTAATAACGGCATATGCTGTAACATATGCCGTTATTAACACAAGGGACAGCTCTTGCGATAAGAGCTGTCACTTGCGATGCGGTGCCGGCACTGGACTTCCGGGTCTGTGACCCGGGAGTCCATCTGCGCATGCGCAGACCCCGGCGCCGGCCGCAGGGCACGCTGGGAGGGATCCGTGACGGATCCCTCAAACAGCGCTGCGGTAAGAAGCCCATAGGCTTCTGCAGGGATTCGCCAGCTTTTGCTGGCAAATCCTTCCGCAGCGCTGACACTGCGGAGGCACAATATAGCATATAGAGATGCGGTAGAAACCCCGAAAACGGGGTTTTTACCGCATCTCTGCTATATAGAATCTCGCCCATAGGGTGAAATTTAATAGGATGAGAGATTCAGAAAGTGAGAGATTTTTTAAAGCGGCAATCACACTTCAAAATCAAACTGGGTTTGCTATGTAATGATTGCCGCTTTAAAAAACTGGATGTTTCTGACCAAATCTCTCACTCTCATCTCTCACTCAAATCTCATCTCTCACCCTATTAAATTTCTCCAATTATCTTTGTGACTCTTTGACATTATACTATGCATCTATTTTTTTTATATATGTTGACTCAAGTATTCACACCACTCATACAGTATATGATATACAGTAACTATTAGTTTGTCTGTATTCCTTTCTACTATTACTTTTTTAGATTTATTGAAACCTAATTAGATTATATTTATTTGCGACCATGTTTTCTCTTACAAGCATTCAGTTAGTACACAGTATGACAAGAACATGTTCTAATTGGAAACCTTTACCCTATAACTTGAAAATAAGGCTGACTGCTCTCCCATATCGAGGCAAGAGGATTTCCACTGGACATTTGCAATTCAGTGCCATACATGTGGTTTTTTGCAATATAATGAGTTGATTTACAGAAGAATTTGCTACAGTCTTTATCACTTGGGATGTAGTATATTCACAAAGGTCACATTTCAAAGCCTTCTACTACTGCAGCTTAAGCATTAAACTTTCTGTGGGACATCTGCAGCTTGGCAGCATTTAACATTTTGAAAGTTAGTCAAGACAGTGACATATTTCTTTAATGAGCTCTGGAAAAACAATTTGACTTCTACTGAGGTGTAAATCTATAACTTGCTATTTGCTGGAGAACTTCAATAGATATTTGTGCACCTAATTTAAATGGAAGGAAGCTAAATGTAGTGCAACTTGAATTATTTTTCTGCACATCGTGCCATGAATATCCGAAAATGTGTTTAGGATTCATTAAATATAAACTTTGCAAAGCAGAAGGGAATTTGCAAAAAGTAAACATGGGACGAAAATATATCTGGTCAATAATGGTTAAATAAATTAAATGTATTGTCAGGGCACAGTAACTGTATCCCCCAGACTGGTACTACATACTGTAGATTTGGGACGAGGTAACGTTGCTCTGGTGCACGGGCAGCTGAGTCATTAGGGGGAATTCTGGAATAAGGGATGTGAGGATTGTGAAGTTATTTTGGAGCTTTTATTTTATTAAAGGATTTTCCTACGCTCCCGGACCAGCTGGGAGGCTCACAAAAGGTAAGCCTCCTGGAGCCAGCCTTACCCCCCCCCCTGCACCCCCTCTTGTCAAAGTTCTCCCCGCAGTGGTCCTTGAAAGTGGAAAGTCCAGGAAGGCAGATTACGCAATTTGCGCTGAACTGTGTCAATCGTAGCCTGCCCCCCATTATGCAACACTGGTATATTGGGCATTAAATAGTGGGGAGCTACATTTTACATCCTCCTGTCCCCTCGCCAAACTTCTGGGTCAGTGTACCTTACAGCACACCAGGAACTTTTATATTCTGGTGCAATTAATGCCTATTTCCCTATAGATTGTAAGCTTGCAAGCAGGGCCCTCCTACCTTTTGGCTGTCTGTAAATACCCAGTTTGTTGTATCACTGTCTCCTATCTTAAAGCGCAACAGAATATGCTGCGATATATAAGAAACTGTTAATACATAATAAATAAATCACACAGATATTGCTTTCAGCAATCAGATACTAACAGTTAGGTGCACAGTACCAAACACTATTGCTTTTGCATTTATCTCCCTCAGTGAGGTCATCATTGATTTACTTTGAAGGCAATGGGTCTAATAATACACAAGCAGCAAGGCTGGGTTTTGTTATACTATTACAGCTTGTGTGAACCTATTCCCAATGTGGTATATAGTGTTCATCCTAGCACCCGCCATCTTTGAAAACCCATGCAGTTCCTCTTCCCTGCCTGGGGTATAGATGCAAAAATGTCACTGATGCTGTATCTTAGCTAATATTATTACATTTATAGTTATAAAGTATTTGGGGAATGTAAAGATAGGTCTGACTCTGGTCATGTGGGTCCATACTCATGTCTTTGAAAGGATTTTATTTACAGATATATTATCTCTATTTTGAGAGAAAATAATAAAACTGTATTTTATGAGACATTTGGAGGATTAGGAAGGGAGACTTCAAAGTAAATTGAGTACAATTTGTTCTTTAGGCCTTTTCTATACAATTTATTGTTCAAATCTGACATTTTAAACTACCAACAACTTCAACAATTCCACTTTTCAAATAATCAATTATATGCGCACATCCAGTGGGTCAGATTAGAAAATGGATTACCGGTATACTGTAATCACTGAACCTGTGAAAATCTGACAACTTCTGAACAACACCAAACTATTTGTTTTATTTCGTTTTTTTTTCTTATTTCAAATATAACCATGATGAAGGAATGATCCCAGTATTATAATATATTATCCAGATGTCATTCAATGACATGCTTTTATTTTTGACCTCAGACCATATGATTGGAAATTGTGTAGCTGTCAGCTCCACTAGGCAAAGGCACGCAGTATGTCTTAATAACAGAGCTTGGTTTATAAGAGAATAATGAATACTCTGTAAGACTCTTTACTGTATAGTTAATGATGATCTATGCCAACAGGCTCTCTGAAATTCACCTCTACCCTCCTAATTACTGATGCTACTTATAGTGATTATGCTATGTAAGTATAGCCTTTTGCATGATCCCATTTCTAATAAAATTGATCATATTATAGAAATAGAAATTGAAAAACATTCAGCATTGTTAGATATTATTTGGGGATCTTTAAAAAATATATATATTTGATGCAGGTACAAAGCGTCCTTCACTGTGCCAGTAATCTGTTTGCGTATTTCTTCCTCCCCTCTGACATTGAGCAGCTCACGGATCTCCTCATCTTTCCAGTGTGCCATGGCCATTTACTGCTGCGCTGCACGCCTCTGCCACGTGCGCTCAGCCAATCAGGGAAGCTGTAAAGATCAGCCAATCACGCAGCGCCATGCTGCACAGCCAATCAGCATGATTTTTCAATAGTCGGGAGAAAAACACGGGTCGGAGCCTTTCACACAGCCGCAAACACGTGTCTGACACGGGAAAAACCCAGGTAAATACCCGGGTCGAAGTCCCGGAACTTTAGACCCGTGTTGACCCTTTCAGACAGAAGAAAAACCCGGGTCGACACGGCAAGAGCAGGCAAATTACCGGGTCTTTTTTTCTGTCTGAAAGGGGTATAAGTTACAGGTCTTTATTTTGTATTTTTCTATACAATTTATTGGTATATAATCATTCGGTATATTGTATTTGTGGTTTGAACTATATAGTCTGCCTTTAACTATATTTTAGCCATTTTTGATAGAGGTGAGGCTTTAGCACAGTCCATAATTCAAATAGGGGATATACATCCAACAATAAAATGGCTATACAGCACCCCCTAGTGCCCAGAGTCACTTCCACTGCCTGCTAGAGAGGAGGGGGCCTGGATAAAGGCTGCACACAGCCCCCCTCATCTCTTAATATTCCCCTGACATGAAGTATATACTGAAATATTTATTATAGTAAAAAGCAAAAAATGGCACACACGGAAGGCTTCAGACATTGGCCCTTATTCAGATCTGATCACAGTACAAATTTGTTCTCTCAATGGGCAAAACATGTGCACTGCAGGTGGGGCTGATGTAACATGTATAGAGAGAGTTAGATTTGTGTGAGTTATTTTTTTCTGTGCAGGGTAAATACTGGCTGCATTATTTTTACATTTTTACAATTTCAGTTTCAACACACCCCACCCAAATTTATATCTCTCTGCACATGTTACATCTGCAGTGCACATGGTTTTGCCCATTTTGAGAACAAATTTGTACTGCGATCAGATCTGAATAAAGGCCATTGAATATGAGTAATACCCCTTTTACACCAAAACGCCGGGTCGCACCCGGCTTTTTTAGACCCAGGTTCAAGCCGGGTGCGACCCGGCGTTTAGTGCAATTTACACCGGGCGGACAGCCCGGCCCGCACCCGCGCCCCCCCCCCCGGTGCTTGGAGATGACAGGATGATGTCATCTCCAAGCGCCAAACACCGCCGCCGCCGGACCGCTGCTGGGGGCAGCCCAGCACTAAGGTAAGCTGCTGGGCTGCCCCCAGTCCCCGCGCACACTCCCCCCGCCGTCGCACAGGAGGTGAATGGATGCCGCACACAGGCATCCGTTCACCTCCCTCCCCCGCCGCCGCTGCTGTCTGCAGGGTGTAGCAGACAGCAGCGCCGGCTGTCAGTGTCAGGCTGACAACCCGTCCAACCTGCGGACGCTGCGGTCCGCAGGTTGGACGTTCCCCATTCATGTAAATGGGAGCCGGGTCATCCGACCCGGCGTTCCCATTTACACCGCCCTCTACCCAGGTCCTAGCCGTGTTCTACCCAGGTCAGGACCTGGGTAGAAGTCCCGTGTAAAGGGATACGGCGTTAGGGATTTACACCGCCGAAGATCCGGGTCTGACCCGCCGCTGACCCGGATTTTTCGGCGGTGTAAAAGGGGTATAAGGCTGCTTTTCTGTTACTGCTTATCATGGCAATAGAAACCATTTATCTCCACAATCCATCTATAAGGTGTGCCCAAATGAAAAGGAGCCTTTCACTGTATCAGTGTCGTATCTACTCACAGTGTGTTAATGTGTTTGCCGATAGATGTGGTGTTTTTACCAGTTGCGCATGTGTAGTGAACAGCTTCGCTTCAGTTTCTTCATTCCTGGAAAATTGTATGGTCAGATGCATGATGGATAACTCACTACAATTAGATACAATGCCGATACAGCAAAAGTCTTCTTTTCATTTGGGCACACCGTACATAAAGTCTACCCATGGCAGCTTACCGATACTCGGCTACCTAGGCAATACTAGCCAAAGTATAAGACTTCTCCAGGCCGGTCTCAGGATATTTACACACGACAGACCTGGCTATCTGCTTCTGGCAAGCGCGGTAGAACCAAAAACCTAAATATTGCAGTTTCAAATACTGTCAAAAATAAAAATACCAAGATTTACAAAAAAAATTTAAACTGTAATAAATATTTTAAAAGAATTCAAATGTAAAAATAAATTGCTTTGATTTAATAATATAGCATTTTTTCTACATGTGTGTCCTCCTGAGAGGATGATACCAGAAAAGAAGAGTTGCAGCAGTATTTGCCCCACCGAGGGTCATGTAACACAGGCTTCCCCATGCTTTGCTATTTCCAGAGATTTGTCATTAAATAAACAGATCCCTTAAAGTGGCCATCTTTTATTTCCAGCTGTTTTCAATTTTAATTAATTCATATTCAACTGGCAAAATCATTATAGAGTTTCTGACTCATTTTCACCAATGTGTTTATTAACTTTAGCTACATAATTTACATGAAGTAGATAACAGTTTTTAATTTATTCAGTCATTAAATTGGCTTTGAAATTTTCCCATCTGGAGTGCATGATCACCTGCACAATTGCTGCAAATGATAGACTTCTCTGTCTCCATGTTTCTTATGTGCAGCATAAGAAGGCAGAAAAGCAGAAAGGCCTACTGTAAATATTGACTTAACATTTTTTATATGCCAAAGAACCATAGTGTCCCACTACCTGCAGAGCTGCTGATAATGATACGCTTATTTCTTTTTACCGACGTTGTAGAAACACACAGGGGATGTTGCTATGGGCAACAAATCAGATGATATCTATTATCTTCTAGAAGGTGTTAAATAAATAAGAAGTAGATTCTGATTGGTTGCCTATAACAACATCCCATGTGAAATAGAACTCTCATCTTAGTAAATTTCCCCCACTGACATCTCAATCATTTTAAATAAAACATTAATTAATATAATGTTATATTATCACCCACAAATAGCATAAGGGAATGAAAATAAAGAGTTATATACTCCGGTGTGGTATGATATGTGGGACTATGTAAAAACCGGACCCGGACCAAACTCCGGACCGCCGGACAGGACATCAAAATCTGCAGTCCGGAGCTTGTAGAGTCCGGTCCGGGGGGTGTCCTGTTCGGGGGGTGTCTTGTCCGGGGGTCCCTATGATAGCTATCACCAGGGTCATGGGGGAGGGGAGATTAACAGCCTCCCGGTGTGGTCCGGACCGTCCGGTTTTTGCTACATGCCCGGACCATACAGGGAGGCTTTATTCTCCCCCCCCCCCTCCTCTACATGGTGAGAGGTGTCACAGGAAACCCCCCGGACCGGACGCTGCAAGCTCCAAAATTCAGAGTTTGATGTATGGTACGGCGGTCCGGGGGTTTTGTCCTGGTCCGGGTTTTACCCATACCCATGATATGTTGCATAGGGGGTTTATTTAACAAGATGAGGGTTCTGTTGAAGATGGGATGTTGCTATGGACAACCTATCAGATTATGTATATTATCTTCTAGAACCTTGATGGCTAACCTTGACAATCCAGCTGTTGTGGAACTACACATCCCAGCATGTGCTAAATAAATGAGATTCTATCTTCAATAGAACTCCCATCTTAGTAAATAAACCTCTTAATGTTGACAATCATCACCCTAAAAAGAACGACCTAGGCCTATATGTTTCATAATTTCCATATTGACCATGTCAACATTTTTCATGTAGACAGTGATAACATTTTTACATGTTGGAATGCCGACATATCATTCCTGGTGGCCTAGTTTCCACTAACCTGCTCCTGATGGCTGCAGCAGATCCAGCACAGTTTCTCCGGTCCCAGCTGTCATGTGATTATCACTTCCTGGTCAGACCTCTGATTCTCTGGCCTCTCAGTGAGCATTTCTGCCCTATCCCTAAACCCCACCCTAATCCTCCATGCAGCCTAATCCTAATCTCACCCCACACCCTAACCCTAATGTTGACATTATGTTGCCTGTCTACTTTTTAACAATGTCAACATAACTCTCAACATTGTAGTCAGCATTGCATTCACTGACACTTTGATTACATCCTCCCTACTCTATTCAGATATATATATATATATATATATATATATATATATATATATATATATATATATACATATATATATATATATATATATATATATATATATATATATATATAAATGCCAGTAAATTTACTGAGAGGGTGCAACCATGGTTAGCTAACATCTGTATTATTATTGGGTTCAACATATACTCTTTCATCTAGAGAGCAGAATATTGCAGATAATTGTCATTCGGATATTATTATCCCATGCAAGGTGGATGCTTTGTGCAAAGAAAGGTCAAATTTTGTCCCTTGTCCCCTACTCTATAATAAGTGCCCCAGTTTGATCAAGATTTACTTGGTAAATATGTGCATATCCCACAAAATATGTACTGTTGCTGCCTGACTACTTGCAAAGCTCATAAAACAGGGGCTGGTGCATTTAGTATAACCTTAGCATAGCAATGCAGATTGTGTTGTTACTCTGTATAGTGTTTAGAGTGAAACATTTGAAACAATACAACTTACTTCAGCACCAGGTCGTCTGCTGGCGCACACTGCATAGCAACTAGCACTTGTTCATTCCTCCCTGTAATCTACAGAGGAAAACTTAGGAAGTCAAGAAAATGACCTCCATATGCTCAACATATTGTTTACAATTGTGGTGAAGACCAAAGCTTCAAATTACCTTTGCTCCTGGGAGTTTGCAAAGGATAATTATCTTAAAAAAAAAAAAAGAAGGTATATACAATAGAAAATGATTTATCATTTGAGGAAGGAATCTGCAGATGTCACAGGCAGCATCTTTGTGGTTGCACACAGGTGTAAAATGATTTGATTATATCTGCTCCAATGTTAACTTTTCACCGCAGGTATTGGAAGTCTATAGATAACGTCAAATATAGCTATTTTGAAGCATGGAATGGACTTTTTAAAAACCACAGCAAAAGGAAGAAAGAGGATATAAAATGAACTCTTTGAAAACTGGAATTGACTGTATGATATATTGAATGTCCATGTGCTCTACACCATCAGGCATGTTTAAACATATCTTCTGCAAAAAGCAGTAAAATTCTCTGAATTGTGCAGTATTTTCCGCATTTATATCGTTAGTTTAAATGACTTGAATTGGATAATTTGAGGAATTTACGAAATCTAATACTTTTTTTAAAAAGCAATGCCCCATACAGTAGATTTTAATTTATTTAAATATCAAGTTCTGAACTCTTTGAGTATCCATTTGCATGTCTTAGCTATCCTTGATCAAATCATTATCTTCCTTTCAAAATCTCTCTGGAGGTTACACAAAGTAAGTGCCAGTTACAGAGACTGAAGATTACAACTCTTAGCATGTCCTGTAGGATTTTACAGTAGACAGATTTAAGTGGGGGACAAAGGCAAATGCAGGGGGGTTTCTGGTTGCACAGAAACCCCCCTCCTCTTGGCAAGTGCCTTAAATTATGACAACAATAGCACTGGTATATAATATGATCAATAGAGCTGCCACCACATCATACAATGAAAGGGACAAAGCAGAGCTGCTGCACATGCCCAGTGTGCCAGCTTCTTCTACCAAGTTTGCTATGTGTGTGTGGATCTGAGCCCTCAAACATCGCAATAGACCAGAGAGTAGCTGCCAGGAGTAGTAGTAGTAGTAGTAGTAGTAGTAGTAGTTGTAGTAGTTCGTTTATTTAAAAGGAGGAAGAAGCAGGAACCTTAACATGAGGTGGGAGAATGTGAACATAGAAAGTGCAGTACTGGTTCTATGTCTGTGTGTGTATTTATTTATAATGGCATGTTTAACCTTTTCCTGACCACTTATCTTATTTACATGTTTGAAACAGCCTGTACTATAGACCATCTGTACTGTTAAATAATAATACTGTTTTCCATATTGTATCAAGTGTATAAAAAGAACATTTTCAGGGCTGTTACCACTCTCCCAGACTCACGTACTTACTCCAATGTGCTGCAGAGTGGGAGATTTTGGATTACATTTGGAAACCCCCCTCTAAAAATCCTGTGTTTGCCACTGGGGCATCCCAAAGCCTCTCTGCTCCCTGCTTTGCTAGGCCTATGACGTGATTGCCACTATAACATAACACAGAATTATAATTCATTAACAGCAGCCAGAAGAAACAGCCCAACGGTAATGGCAAATACCAACATTTTTACTTATTTTTTGCCACAGTGTTTTATGTTAGAACAAGCTGCTATGGGGGTGACTTTAAATGTCTACTGAAATACTGTATATTTAAAATATTTCCTTCATTTGACATTTTTACTCCCCAAAAAAGACATCTGGCCTGTGAACTGTTGCTAACCTAAAATCAAAGAGACGTTGGTTGAGTTTCCTAGAATATTATACAAGCAGCGACTGCCAAGATATATAAAAATGCTCAAGTGTTATGTTTGCAAATAGGTCATTTTGCTAGATAAGCTAATTTGGAGGCAATTAGCCGAGCTGTCCATTCATGTCTAGCATCTTTTTAACACTCAGCAGTCGTGTGCGCTCTATAGTGTTGCAAAGGAGCTGTCTCATTTTTGTTTTTGTTTGTTCTTATTTGCAAAAACTTTCAGCTCTACGTGAACTATAGGACATTAAAAAACAATTCAGTGACTTTTGTCCAAAATCAATTCTCCAGTTATTTTATCAGATCGTTAACCAAAGGGGGCATCTTCAATATGACGGCGCAACATTCCCACTGTGAAGATCTTCGACTGCAAGGATCATAAATGCGTTTCTCTTTTATTATTACATTTTTTTTTTGAAAAAAAAAAAAAGATTCCAATTCTATCTGTAAATAAAAGATTTTAGAAAAGAAAAATTGAACGTAGCCCTCTCTCAAGGGACTCCGTGCAGCAGTACACTCACTTAGAGGTGAATGAACATGAACTGCTGCTTTCATACAGATTGCTGTAGCTGTGACTCAATACATTTTCAGATCTATGCAACTAAAACTCTACCCCGAATAAAACACTTTATGCGCCCTGCTGAGAATATTTCAGCTATGGTCTGGTCATAGAATGGTGTTAAGAACCTGATGGCTGTGTTCTTTCACTCTTCGTGGCACCCTCATATAGTAATTAACTTTCTGAAAAGAAATTGTACTGTTCGGTTGTGCCCCTTGAATTTGGTCTTTCACTATTGAACGTACAATATAACTTCATTGCAGTTCCTAAAAATCTCTTCCAATATCAGAATATCATGGTCTTTACTCTTTAGACGTAACAGGCATATGTCTTAGTTTTGTGAACTATGTGCTATGCCAACAAGATCTCTGGCAGAAAGGGTATTGTTCTCATTATCCATTGATGGATTGAGTGTGTGCCTCTGCCTATTGTAAAAAAAAAAGGCAAAGCATCCATTACTTTCACAGAGTTTATCAGGATAAGCACATAGTTGACACATGTCACCGTGTAGTCCAAGTGTGGATGAGCAAGCAATGGCTGCTAATTTCTCCTCTCATATTACCTTCTGGTTTAATTATAATCTAAACGGCTGCAGACCATCTGGATAGTAATTTTTGCATATCTCTAGCTACCTTCCATAGAATTATTGTTAGATAGCTTTATCTGAACTCCTGAGACAAAGCAAATATTAATTTAGCTGTCATTGGAGATTGAATATACTGGGACCTAGACACAGGATACTGCCAAAATTCAGAAGTTTGGAACTTGGAACAAGAGGGGAAAATCCATTTTTTAGCAAAGATATATATATATTTTTTTTTTTCTATTGTTTCACACCTGCCTATATTGCCCAAGAGCCATGCGAGGGGATGCAGTACACTAATACGATATCTATGTCAACATTACAACTGTGTCGGCATTTTAACATATTCAGCATTATGATCATGTTAGTATATTGAGTGTCGGCATTTCAACTGTCAGTATAATGTACCTTTCGGGGTTTTGACCATCGATATTTGCACCCTGCTGGTATAACAGTGTCGGCCAAGTGATTGACGGTATTTCAATTATCCGTAAATCAAACTGAACTTGTTAAAAGCATACATAATCTCAATCACAGTAAAATATATCACAAGAAGAAGGTTCCTTAAATGACCTTACATATCCTGATTTGCTGCACAATAATGTATTTGAAGTTTTTGGAAGATGAAAGAATTTGGGGCTATGAACAAGTCCATCTCTTGTGTTTGATTTCTTTCATAGTAAATCTTTATTATACTGTATCTCCATTCATTCTTTACAGCTCAGTCAGTCACAAGACAGGATAAATCAGATGCCTGCTGTTCATAATTACAGTCATTTTGCAATCACATGATCATTTTTCCAGCAATCAACCACAGCATCAATACAATGAATTTATTTGAGCTTTTGCAGCAAATCTAATACTGTAAACTGCTGGGTTTTTTCTACATTGTATTTTAGCAAGAGTTTCTGAATTTGTTGGTAAAATGTACATAGACCATAATTAGGGAGCTATACAGTATATAAAGCAAAGCTAACCCCTTTTTCTGGTGTAAACAATCATTTTTCTCACTATGTATTTGCTGTGTTTTTCTATTTAAAGCATAGCATACCTCCTAACTTCTGTGTTGGGGAAAAGGGGGTGGGGCGTATGCAAATGAGGGCACAGTTTATGCTAATTAGCCGCAGCCTCATTTTCATACGAGAATAGACGCTGTGCGCATCTATTAGATTGGGGGGTCTCCCAACTGCCACCCCCCGCAGCGGGACAATGTCTGCCGCGGGTGGGACAGCGGGACAGGACCTGAAAATCGGGACAGTCCCGCTGTAATCGTGACAGTTGGGAGGTATGGCATAGTGAAGCGTACATAAGAGCGATATGTTAGCAAAAGGAACTCATAGGAAAAAATGCATCATTTTGCACATATTGTCAAGGCCCTGGGCCCATTAACATGATTTAAAACAAAAAACAAATCATAGCATGTCCCTCCTGCAGTCCTGCATCATCTCTCCACTTGCTTCCATACAATGAATGGCTGTCAGAACGCTGATTGGTAGATAGCTCCAGCCATCCACCAATCAGCATGCTGCCTGGTTGCTCTGATAATCTCTACTGCCTCCCAAGAAACTCAGGAGACAAATACTCACAGCCCAATCTGCCCCTGCTCGAAGGACCCGGGAATTTGGAGGCCCTTGTGCAGCTTGCCATTAAGCCCATATGTTAAAATGACCCTGCATATCATCACAAATTACAGCATACTTGCAGGCTTTCTAGCTTCCCCCAGGTTGGCTCAACAGGGGCAATGCGCTTGGAGCGGTGCAGGGGAATGAAGCATAATCATGTCATCGCGCCCCCGCAAGGCCTTCTCTCTTATATATAATGCCCGGCATTGCTAAATTGGGGGCGGGGCTTTGATGATGTGCATATTGTTTCATCGCCTGCCCATACTCGGCAGTTCTGAGAGAGTAGGCAATAGATGAATTAGGGTGATCCAAGAAAGCAGCTTTTCCTGTGCACCGCAATGTTGGCATAAGTCCTGAGTCCCAACTGTCCTGCTTGCGGAGTACCACTATTGTCTTACTGTCCCATCCATGGTCCACCAGAGCTGGCCTTGGCCAAGTTGGTATAATTCCGTTGTCCAGCCAGCCCAGATGCCCTTAGGCTTTTTTGATGCCCCTTGCATTCGCCTATACTGAGTATGCCTGGGGCCAGCTCTACAGGCTGCAGTGTCCTGCAGTGGGTGGTGTGAGAAGGCGTGAACACTCTCACCTCTACTCCGCATAGCAGAGCAATGGATGAGTAGTTGTTGTGCACATGGCATCTACATGGGGAGAGATTGGGGCAGCCCAGCATCTCCGGGAGGGCTGGGCATACCCAGAGTAATGAAAATACCGGAATTGCAGTCACCTCACAGCCATCGCTGCTAATTGAATAGCCCCCAGTTTTTATAGGCATACTAGTATTTTTATCACTAAAACAGAACTCCAAAATGTGTTCCCCTTTAGCTGTTACATCACCTCGTTACAATGTGTGAGTCTGTTTATACTGCAAAAAAAAGGCAGAAATGTTTTCCAATCCTTTCCCAGATAGTTAAATCTCCGCTGCAGTATGCAATCGATATACAGGTAGAAGCAGCAATTGGAGGGATTAAAGCCATAGGTGCTGAGGAAGATGAACACCAGTCTAACCACCCGAGGATCAATGCACTGCCATGTCTCACAGCAGGAAGGTGCCCCTCAGTTCACTGTCTCACTTTATCATCTATGCCGTCTGGCCCAACTCTGCCTAGAGAAGCATTTCCGACCAGACAAGTGCTGCACTTCTGAGACAGTTACAGAACAAAGATCCTTAAAGATCAAGATAAGGGTCATACATGTTTACTTTGAAATAACATTCTTTTTAAAATGCAGAATGCTGTGTAAAGCTCTGTTCTGTCTGCAGCCTAAGAGCTACAAGCATCTTATGTAAGGTGCATCGTAAATAAGGTTGTCTGGGAAAATAGATGGAGGACAACATAAACTATAATGAAGCAGATGTAACAAGTGAAATGAAAACGTTGTTTATGGCACTGCTTCCGTTCTGACATACAAGATTTAAATGAAGCTGTTTCTACATTTTTACATTTACAGACATCATTTGCGTAAACAGCTTCTTATAAATATGTTACAACATTTTTTAATGGACTGCGCTCGTGTAGAAACAGCAGTGATTGCCAATGCTGGAGGGTGGCAGTGCTGCAAGGGGTTAATCCCGCGAACCTGGCATGGAAATTCTTTTACTGTATGTCAGAAATGACTCTGTCGGTACTTACTGTATACTATACATAGGAATCTGCTTACTGTACTTTAACGCCATGACACATTGGGGCAGATGTATTAAGCCTGGAGGAGAGATAAACTGGAGATAAGGTGGAAACAAAGTGAAAGGCGATAAAGCACCAGCCAATGAACTGTGTTTGAAAATGACAGTTGGGAGTTGAATGGCTTGTGTTTTATCTCCTATCACTTATCTTCAGTTTATCTCTTCTCCAGGCTTAATACATCTGCTCCATTGTACCCTACACATTCCTGTATGGAGATCTCGACTATTGGTGGATATGCATTAGGTCAATAGGTTGACCATTATTGGTCGCCATGCACTAGGTTGACATGAACAATGGGTTGATACAAGCAAAATGTTGACATGTGAAAAGGTCAACATTAGTTTTTGAGGATTTTTTACTTTTTCAGTCTGGAACTTATTCAAGCCTTTTCGCTAGGCTGCAGATGTTTGCAGCCTAGGGAACAGGTAAATGCTGCCCGTTGCCCTGCTAAATGGCCTCCCTCCCGCCCCCCTGCCTATCAAATCCCATAACAAGCAGCTGCAGGGTGGAAAAATCATTTGATGGTCACTCACCATCGAATGATTTTTCACACGTTCGCTAATAAAAGTCAGTCTAGACTGAGTTATGGCCACAGAACGCTGACTTCGGGCTGGGCGTTGGCGTCTTAAGCCGCCCCCCCACAAGCAGGCATAGTATCTGCAGGGGTACACCCAGAATTTTAATGGCCAAGCCCATAGACACTGGGCATTCCCCTGCTTCACCATGCACCTGCAAATAAAGGACTTAATAAATATTTCCCAAAAAACATTATGCAAAAGCATTGCACTTACAATTGTCATAACACACAAGAATGAGGAAACAAATGACACATACAGTACAGTATGTATTTATCCATAAAAGTATTATACTGAATCCCAGTGTTTGCTTTTAACAAGCACATCAGCAATGATGAGTAGCACTTATATATCACCAGTAAACTGTTTGTTTAGCGATAAAGAGACAAAGTAGACAATACAAAGTACTCCATACATATAATACTTACCTGGGAGTCCTGGACTACTCTGCTTAGCTGATCTGCAGATTAGAGTGGTGATTAGAGAGACTATGGGGGGTATTCAATCCCGTGTCATGACTGTAGACAGCCATTACGCTGGCCCATTTTCGTTTTGCTCGACCGCAAATCGACAGGTGAGATTGAATGTCCCATCTGGCGATAGGCAAAAAGGGGGCGTGTCCACGTAAACGCCCATGGATTGTTGAGATCCGGCAATGATCGCGACAATTTACGTCTGTTCTCGGTAAAACGGGCCAGACAGATTTTAAACTCGGGCCCATTCTGTCGATCTGCCTCTTCAATGCTGTTGAAGCATTAAATAGGCGCCCGCCGCTATTTATCCCCTTGAAAATAGCAGCGGGGATTGAATACCCCCCTATGGGCCTGATTCAGACTTTATCGCTGGGCTGCGAATCTTCAGAGCCCAGTGATCAGGTAACCACCACCCAGCCAGATTCTCCCAAACACCCCTCTGTACAGCTGCGAATGCGTTCGAAGCCGTGCACACGGGGAGATTCAATTGCAAACACACGGGCAGCGGCTGTCAATTACCTTGTGAACGGTGCGATGAATGCACAACCCAAGCGGTTATCAAACGACCGTGCATGAGTATGGTATGGTTGATCGATAATCGTTTAGGCTGCGAATTGGCAGCCCAGCAATCGGGTCCGAATTAGGCCACATAGGTAAGAAATCATTTTAGAATCTTAAAAATCAGTAAACTCTGCTACATCTGCCCATACAGATAGATTACAAAAATTAATACGAAAAAAAATATTTCAACTCTGTTGCAGTCCTGTAAGTAGAATAGTTGAGATTCACCTCTGTTGCAGTACTGTAAGTAGAATACAGTAGTTGAGATTCACCTCTGTTGCAGTACTGTAAGTAGAATACAGTAGTTGAGATTCACCTCTATTGCAGTCCTGTAAGAAGAATAGTTGAGATTAACCTTGGAGCGGCAAACTCTTGTTTGACGCAGTACTTCCAAGTCTGATCTCCTTCATCTGAACTAACCTCATTTTACTGGACTGTGTAATTACCATGGAAGTGGGCCAGTCCGTGGCAGTAGTTTGAGCACGACCTTTTTGGAATTTTGTTCCACAAGACTGGGTGAAGAAGGAAGGTTACAAATAATAAGCTTCTCTGGCTGATTTGTAATGAACTGGTTATAAATGGACATTGCTGCAGCCCAAGATTACAAAGCAGCTTTAACTAAGTGCATGCAACCACATCTTATTTTATTCAGCTTTAGCAGAGCTATGGCTTGTAATTATTATAATCTAACAATTAGCATGGCATCCGTTCACAGTGGTTAATTACCCTGATAAACTGTAATTGAACAGGGGACTTAACAACAAGAAAAAAAATGACACAAAAAACTTTTCTGTCTGCTTCAGGTAGGATCACTGCATCATTGTCTATCAGCAGTTCTGTGGTGTTGTGCAGACAACAGATTATTGCCTATCATTTCTCCTGCTTTATATTCTATTAGGATTTCATCATCAGTGCTTGACCTTGACTGGTAATCCTGGTGATAGCAGCGGAGCTTCTTCACATGGCTCAGGTTGTAGCATATGTGCAAATCAAACTAGGAAGAACAAACAGATTTAAATTTGCATGTAATGAGGGTAATGTACCAAGCCGTATGCAAGTTCGTGATTATTTTCCCTTCCTCCTTATTTATGAGTCTTCATTTTTATTAGTCCTAATCCTCATATTCATGTCATTATTAAAAACTTCAAATCACAGCTCTGTTCTATTTGTTTTTAGATTTTTAATGTGCTATGTGAGTGTTTTTTATTTAATGTGATTTATCTCTGCAACTAAGAATCTTTATGTGCTATAGTATAATCTGGCTGATAAAAAGTTGAACATACTGTACATCCATTAGTGTAGTATATTTGTCAGGAATCTATAATGTACTGTTCATGCTCAGAAAGTTAAATATGGTTCAAGCAATCCATCAAATACAAATATGCCTTTTTTGGAGGCCTGTCTATTACAACCAGTATTGGTAGGCTTACCATACCAGCCCTTTAAATTGGGACACTCATGAATCACACAGGTTCTGTGGCAGATCAGCCAGATGTAATGCAGGCTCAAAGTCAGCCAGCTGCAGAACCTGTGTAATTTATGAGTGTTCCAGTTTAAAGGGATAGTCTGGAAAGCCTTACTATTGGGCAAATGCGAGCAGACAGTACACATTTTGACAATCGTACATCTTTGCATATGTGTGGGAATGAGCAAATTTTCCTAGCTTGCTTCTTTTGAGTAATTTATGCTCATGCAGCATCGGGGTCCCCCCCCCTTCCCCCTGTCAAATTACATGTTTCTATGACAGAGGATGGTTGCTACGCTCCAGTTCACTTTGGCACTCAGGTCTGTCCAGATACTCCTTCACAGTGTGCAACTAACAGT
The DNA here is from genome assembly GCF_055691185.1 of Crinia signifera. Taxonomy (NCBI): domain Eukaryota; kingdom Metazoa; phylum Chordata; class Amphibia; order Anura; family Myobatrachidae; genus Crinia; species Crinia signifera. The sequence goes on from NC_139217.1 coordinate 404,013,336, forward strand.
TAGGGCATGAAACAGCTTCCAGGGACTGCATAGATTGCAGCCTCTAATAGCCAGGTAATGCTGTTAAAATAGATGCAGAACATGCTTCCCATTGGAAGTGCTTACTGCTAATGCCAGTCCAAAATGAGAAAACACCTCCCCTGACAGCCAAGCATGTACTGTAACTAGCAGCAAACTCTTCCAATGTGAAGTATGCCAGCTTCCAGGGCACAGACTGGGGCCTTAGTGGGTGATGGTGGGGAATTTTTCTGGGGGCTGCAGCCTTTCAGATTTGACCAATGCACCTGCCACCACTTGGTGGTATCTCATACCATAACTATGCATACAATGGTGAGGTATAACTGCAAACCCTTCCATATGCAGCCCCACAAAACATCTGGGTGGCCCTGCCTGAGTGTCCATTTATACTAACTTCAGTCTGCATTTACAGAAGGGGCTAGTAGTGACACATTTAAGTGGTATTTATCTGAGATTCCAAGGGAGAGAATAGAAAATAGATATGTACAATCAAGATGTATTCACAGCATGTGTTGAGTGCATACAAACATAGATGAATGGTGCACCTCTATATTTTTACAGTCAACTACCCTTTTGAGCCTTGCAAAGCTGCCCTTTTGCACTGTGATAGACATGCCTACTAGGTAATTCCTATGTTACAGTCGCTTTATATGTGTCCCTGGAATAACACCACATGGGCACACATACTGTAAGAAGACAAAAAAAACCCAGAATGCTATTCACGTACAGGTATTTGCTAAATCCAGTTTTACATTTCTCATAAAATCTTTTTACCATTGGAAATGCATTGATATTATTTGCATCATAAACAATGCTCTTGCATATTTGCATCTGTGTGTATTAATTCATAAATGGTAATATGCCATGATTAAAAGAATCCCATTATCTCTGGACTATAATCAAGCTTATGTTCTGCACTTTCTAGTCAGCTATTGTAAAAAAAAAAATCTAAAAAAGGTTTTATATTGATCCGATTAGGGTTTTATTATAGAATTTATATGTATATGAGTAATTCATTGAAATAAATGTACTGCACATTGTCAGCATATTTACTGTACATACAATTAACATACTTAAAACCATAAATGAAACATGTAGGGATAAAAAAAAAAAGACCAAAAATACAATGTTGATATAAATATAAAATCTGTATTTAAACGGATTTTACACTTTCATGGGGGGGCTTCTCTTTGTGACAACCCCCCCCCCCCCATTTTTTAAAACAATACGAGTCCTACAGAAGTGACTGGTTATTGATTTACATATAGACAAGTTCTGTTTGTGTGAACTAATAATTATTTATAATCTTTAGATACCACTTGCATATTGTTAAGTTCTTCTTGCTAAGTCTCATAATCAAAGGATACCAAAAATATTTCAAGAAACTCATTGCAATGATGTGCCCCTGTGGTGCAAGGTCTGCTTAAGCACTCCTCTTCCAAAATTCATTTTAGTTTTTTTTTTTTAAAGTAATTAGACCTTGCCATCCACTCTATCTCTCATGTTAATAGCGGCACAAAAACAGACAATTAAAGATTAGTCCAAACTGGCTTTAGATCAATCACAGCTTGTTTTTAAAGTAAACTGGCATCAATGTTTTAATGGATTAGGTATATAGTGTTGACATGAGAATATCAACATGTCCATGTTATTTATAATATAGACAGTGATGAAATATTAATGTGTTAAAATATCGATTTTTCATCCTGGTAAATGCAGCACCTCCAGCTGTGTCATCGTTGCCCTGGTGGTCTTGTGACCATCACTTCCGGGTTACACTTTTGATGCTGCAGTGTTTCGGTAATTATTTCTACCTTATCCCTGATGCCTACCCTACCTCAAGTGCCTAATGTAGCCTAACCCTTGCTCACTCCCCCCCCCCACAGCTTATCCTAACACTTCCACCTAGAGCCTTTCCCCTGCACCTTAACCCTAGCCTTCCACCGCCGCCGTTTAATTCTAACCCTTCCACCCACTGCTATCTTAAATTCACCACTGCTGTTTAACCCTACCCCCCCATCCAAAGCTTAACCTTAACCAGCCCCTGCAGCCTAACACTCCCACCCACAGCATAACACTAACCCCTTAACCTTCACCTAATCCTAACTCTCCCACCCACAGCATAACTCTAATCCTCCAACCTGCAGTGTACCCTAATCCTCCCATTTTTAGATTTACCCTAAAACTCACACCCACTCACACTCACAGCCTAATCCTAGCCCTCCCACCTGTACCCTCTGACCCACAGCCTAACCTTCCCATGTACAGCCTAACCCCAACCCTCCCACCTGCAGCCTAACCTTAACCTGCTACTGAAGCTTACCCTCCCACCAAAAGCGTTACCCTAACCCTCCCACCGCCAGCCTAACCCTAACTCTGCCACCCACAGTGTAACCCTGGCAACATTATGATAATGACATTTAACTTGTTAACATTTTGAAAATGTGGGCATGTTGTACGGTGACATTTCAACACTGTTGACATCGCAACAGTCAACATTGTGGTGTATACATTATGAATACCATTACGAACGCTGACATTGTTATTGTTGATCTTTTCACTACTGTTTTTAAAGAATTGGCATTTTTTGCACTAAAGAGATACTCAGTGACTTGGGCTCAGGCTGGTGTGCGAGGAAGCATTATTTATTTATCGATGTATTGATTTCTTAACATTATGTATAAAGCAGCAGCATATTCCATTCAGCTTTACAACTGACAACAAAGCAGTAATGAAAGGGGAACGAGTAATAGCAGAGAGACAAAGAGCTAAGAGATTCCTGCTTGCAAGCTTACAATCTATAGGGATACAGGAGGATAAGTGATACATGCTGAAAATTGTTCCAGCCAGATTGCACTGATAACGTCTAGGAATGAATGCTGAATATTTTGTACATATGTACAAAGGTGACTGTGAATTTACTGAATAGTTGTATATATTCAACTATTGTATATATAACTCTGCAGGCCCCCCGAGCCCTCCACCCCCCCTTCCTGACTGACTCTCCCCCGGCCTCACTGACTCTTTCTGCCCCCTCCCCCCGCCACCATCACCACCACCACCACCCCAGGAAGATACAAGTTGGCGCCGCAAATGGCTGCCTAGGATCTGTGCACTCAGCCATATGTAACCCTGTGTCCCCTATGTGATAACTGTACTGTCTCTGCTTAAATTGCAATGTTTGTGCTCATACTGTTACTGCTACCTTCCACAGCTACTTCAGCGACCAGTGGCGCCGCTGATGGCTGCCTAGGTGCTGTGCTGATCGGCGGGCTGCGTTCCCCACATGTAATGTCTCAATGTAATGTATGTATTGCCCCCACCCCCCCTTTTTCATCCCTGCTGATGCTGCACTGTATATCCACAAAAAATTCCTAGTGTGCGCAAGCATACATGGCCAATAAAGTTGATAAAGTTGATTCTGATTCTATATTATCTGCTGAAAAGAAAATATCTAATGTGTGGGGCTGGTATAGACATACAGAATTATGGTATTTTCCATGTTGCATTGTATTCACCTGACAAGTTATACTTTCTAATAATCTGGAAAATAGTCCCATCACGATTTCTCATTCCACATCCATTATGTTCAAGTTTCCTGATTGCCGGCCCTACATGTGTTCGTTACTTGCAAAGTGCCGTTTGTTTTTGGTATGCAGCGATATGCAGGAAGTTCTACAATTTGCTATGCTTTTCCCACTAGCCAGATGCTATGGTCGCTATGGATCTGAATACAGATTTTAATTTGCCAGGTCTTAACGACTATTGTAACTGAGCCTGAAAGTTAAATGGAATTACTCTGACCTTGAGATCATGCTGATAAAAGCACAGAGATCATCTTGCAAAGAATAAGATGTTCCGAGTGTTATTTGAGGATGTGCCTATTTTACTAATCACCTGATTTAAATGGTTAAGCTTCTTATTAATCATAATTGGTTTGTAATCATTTATTTTAGCTCAATTCATATTACCATATTCTACACTCCGACTTATTCAGATTCTAACTGGCCCCAAGTGAATGACTGTTTTCGGTTTTCAATCTTAATAGTTCACTAGAAAAAGTCATCACAATCAACAGAGGTTATTTACTAACACAGAAAGGAAATAGTGGAACCCAAAGGAACCCAGCAGATAACTGTTTAGATGATGAAAGCACCGTTGTAATTGTTTGTTATGGCTAACTGTGTGTCTTTGTACATTGTTAGCAAATAACCCCTGCTGTTGTATCCAGTAACAACAGTAATTATTATTCACTGTGGTAAAGACAACAATTGAACAGTGATAAGGATTTATTTAATACACTACATTATCCTACTGAGTATTAGTCTATCTTTACACTAGCAGCTGTAACTGGCACTTGTGCCTAATGAGCAATGGTTAAGGACATGAATCATCTGGGAAGCCTGGTGTAACATATACATGGCAATACATTATGTAGAAGTGGCATGTAGCAATTGTGACTCAATTTGCTCAATTATGACTGATGTCCCCCATATGTGTCTCCGGATTCAGCCTGGAGAGGGTAAAATTACTTCTACCATATCTACCAAGTCCTATTAGGTACCAGTAGAAGTCATGCACTGTATTTATTCTATAGTATTTAAAATCACCAACATTTTTTTACATAGCAGTATATAATTTATGAGGCACAAGCATTAGATACAAATATAAAAACCAAAACAGAAATATACTGCAGTTCATAATATTATGAGATGAGAATATTACATAGGGACCGTTAGCACCACAAGCATAAAATAATAACCATTATGTTATGTACAGGATTATGCTGAGATGTCGAGTGTAAGGGTAAATTATTGTAAATAACCCATATGTATATGCCGGACTGGGACATGAAAGGTTCAACCGGGGGAATGCATTGGTAGGGGCCCATAGTCAGGGTTGTGTTAGCCACCTCAGAGCCTTGGCTAGCCATTAGAGAGTGCATGGTCTGCACAACTTGATAAACATACATACTACAGATGTGTCCACATACATCTTTGCTATTTTTGTCAATTTGGCACAACATGTAAAACACGGCTTAGCTGTTTTTCCAAATGTAGCAAATAGATGGACTCTTAAGGTGCCCATACACTGCTGTGATGTCTCGCAGCAGTGTACGGACACCCGATAGCCTGCGAGCCATCTGGGACCTTCCCGGCGTTATGGATGCATGCGATCCATCACAATTTGTTGTGATGAATCGCATGCGTCCCTGCTTCCCGCCCATCTCGCCGCTAGGAGGGAGGTCCCAGGACGGGTAGTCGGACGGCCAGCAGGTCAGACCACCTGCTCGGGTCTGATGCGCACGGGGCCACGCATTGGACCTGACGGCATATCAGGGACAGCCAATTTGGTCCGATTTAACAGCCCGATTGGTCGCAGTCAGCCGAAATCGGACGAAATCGGATCAGTGTATGGGGACCTTAAGATTTTTTGCAGCAGTAGAATTTGTATAAAATAATAGATTAGAGAAGCACATTTTTAGAAAAATCACAAAGTGTGACATTGACAGAGTGCAAGGCGTGCAAAATTGTGCCTTACATGGCACAATAAAAAAAATACTGTTAGCCCATGCATGACAATGTACCAGATAAATACAGGGTACTTATGTATTATCTGGACTCCCATGTTAAATGCACCCCAATTTTTCATACTCCTACTATCCAACTACGCATGGAGTTAATTTTATATAGTGTGGCGAGCGCAGTGAGCCACCGTGCCCGAAGCGTGGCGAGCGGACGCGGTCTCATAAGAAAAACGGGAGCCCAGATATTACATAAGTACCAAATACAGTATATTAGCATTGCACTGTAGTCCTGTACAGTATGATGTAACATATTATGTATACTGTATACTGTAATTTGAATACAAGGTCTGGAACCTGATTCTAAGAGAAGGAGTTGGGCCTGGGGACCACCTTCAACCCTGATCATATATGTACTGTAGCAAACAATATCCCATACAATTAAATATTACAGTACTAGTTAGTAGCCCATAAAAATGGCGGCTTCTGAAATGTACTTTCACTATGAGCTGTGGCAGTTTTATACTTTCACTTTGAGCTGTGACAGTTTTTAGCCCACAAACACTCCACCCCACCCCCAGTCCCGATCTGCTTTCTTCACAGCTCTCTCTCTCTCCATATCTAGCAAGTTTGAAACAGATCAATGTCCCTGCAAAAATTGCTTTCCGTTTCTGCTATGACATCTTTTAGCACACAAAGGAGACATTTGGTCCGTTGATTGGTCACTGGCGGTATTTCACCTTATAGAGGTATGATATATAATCATATATCAGATTTATTAGCCCACCCACTCATTTACACTTGCACTGTATCTGAAATTGGCAATGTGACTGATTCCTCACATTTGCCGGATTACAGTACAGTTACCTCATTTTCATTGAATTTAAGGTGCGTACACACTAGATTAGATTGTAAACCATATGAATGATAATGATCAGTCAGACATTTTCATGTTTATCGTCCAGTGTGTACACACCAAATTGTTATTGTGCTCCCGTGGCTCATTGGCAACATCCTCTGTCATCTGTATATGGTACTCAATCTGAGGATATTGTCAAGACAGATATACTACTGGACGGGGCCACAAATTATATTGTTTGTAAAATCATTCAGGGCCAGATGCACTAAGCTTCAAATGTGATAAAAATGGAGAGTGATAAACAACCAGCAAATCAGCTCCTACCTGATAATTTTCAAACACGGTCTGTGACATGGCAGGTAGGAGCTGATGGGATGGTTGTTTATCACTCTCTATTTTATCACTTTTGAAGCTTAGTGCATCTGGCCCTCAGTGTGTGTGCACTTTATAGTTTGTCAGCAGTTCAAGGGAAATCATGGAAGACGTCACATCATTTGCAATGTCATCTAGTGTGTACCCAGCTTTAGTGTCAGTTCTACTCTGTGTGCAATTATATTTGAGTTGATATAATTATGACATAATCTAGTAGTAACTGCCAAAATGTTAAACAAAGGTGCATGCAGTGTATGGTACAGTAATTGGCTTATTATAGAGCCAGATCCCTGATTGTCTGATTACTGTACGGAACCTGGCCTGCCATGCTTTCTGCTCACTGAATCAGAAATAACAGCATGTGCCTACACCCACCTTCCCCAGGTTATACTCTGGGTCAGTAATCAGCTAGCAGGACAGGCTCCACAAACTTTTATTGAAAAAGCTAATTTATCTCCCAGTATACCAAATGCAAACCTTGGTTAATATGAATTATACCAACTGTGTATATAATTGTTTATAGTTTAAAGCAGGATTAGTCCAAGGGGACATGGAAGGTTGAGGACTGATGGTTTGTGAGTCGAGATAACGGATTAGTATAATATATATATATATATATATATATATATATATATATATATATATATATATATATATACACACACTGGGGACTGGCACTGCCACCCTCACAATAGGGTTGATAGACACATTGAATGGTGTGGCACTCCATGGGACAATAACTGGACTCACAGGTTCATACTCAGTAATGTTACAATTAATTTTGTACCAAGTAGATTAATGATCCCTTTTGTTCCTCCAAAGTGCTAACATTTTGGAAGTCTGCATTTCTTGCACTTCTAGCAGCTGTAGGATTAAAGGTCACACGATGAACCTTTATGTATTACTAACGTCCACCTGTGGATGCAGATTGCTCAACACTTCTTCAGTCTCTCATCTTATGTAGCTGTGAAAGGAGTAATATGAAAGCAACGTGCAATTAGATTGATTTTGAGGGCTGATTATGAAAGCAACATAACCCAAAAGACTTATAATGAATCAAGTTTAATTCTCACATACTTTGGAATGTTGAGCTATTTATTAGCTTAGTTTGGCAAATGAAAACTATAAATATAATATAATAAATTTAGTACACTTAGGAGCACTTTAGATGCCAGAAATATCTTGGTCAATGTCTGGTAAATATTTGGAGACGGCAAACTGAGCGTTTAAGTCATGTTTAAAGATCAAACAATCTTAATAAAAAGAATTATTCATATATTGCAGGACTTCTTATTGAATTCTTTATACAAAAAAATGTACCTTGTAAATAAGAGCATGAAAAAAAATCCGATTTTTGGGATTGAGTGAGCAAGATAACAAAAAAGTTCAACTGTGTGGCCACCAGGTGGCGATGTAGATCCCTCACTTTATGCATTGCCCATTTTTGCCTATTTTTTTTAGCTACTCTGCCAGGATTTATATAATGCAGGATTATTATACAAATTTTTATTTTGTTTGACTATTGAGATATATTAAAGAACTTTTTTATTATTATTCCTTTGGTCCTAAATGTACACTGAACAATAGGATTAAATCATAGTTTATTTGTCTAGTTGTTCATTTGTTAACTATTTGTTGCTATTGTGTAGTGCAATTTTTTTTACCTCAATTAAAGTTTTATAATGGGTTTCAGTAATCAAGAAAAGTCCTAAATTCTTATATGTGGTGATGAGAAATGTTAATCATTGGGAAGACACTAATTATAATAATAGAGTAATATCTCCATAGTCTCTTAGACTGCATTTATTGAGGGAAATAAAGGCACTTTCTGTTTGCTGGGGCACACTTAGTTAATAAATTGTAACATTTAATTCATATATTAAGAATGATAGGGAAGGCTGGATCCCATATCATATAAAAGGTCAGTAGGACACAACAATACGACACAAACCACATAAAATATATAAATATATTGAGAAAAATCACATACGGGAATTAGTACGTTGACACACTGAAGAAAGCACACAGGCAAAATGGCCGTTTCACAGCACAGAGCTTCTGCTGTGCACAGCAGAGCCCATATACCCATATACTGTATATCCACTGTGGTATATTGTCAAAATGTATTCATGAATAAGTGGTATGGCTTCTTTACCTCTATTAACTATCTACCATTAGTACTTTTCTATGGAAAAAAGAGATGTATAGAGAGAGTTAGGTTTGTTTCTGTGCAGGGTAGATACTGGCTGCATTATTTTTAAAGCGCAATATAGATATCAGATTCAACACACCCCACCCAAATGTAACACTCTCTGCACATGTTACATCTGCCCCACCTGCAGTGCACATGGTTTTGCCCATTTTGAGAACAAATTTGTACTGCAATCAGATCTGAATAAGGGTCATTGAGCATACATTCTCTTATATTAACATTTCAATAAATCATGTATATTATGAAACCAAGTGGCGTAAGATCGTTTCAGTTGTCTGGAGGCAAGATAAATAATGGTACCCCCCCCCCCCCACACACACACACACACACACACACATGGCGCCCTAAATAAATATATGTATGCATGCTTGTATGTATGTTATGTATATTATGTTTAAAGTAAAGAGAGTGTTACGTATAAGGTCCTGCTAGGAGGTGTAGTCAGCCACAGAAGTAATATGGACAGCCTTCAAAGAACTGATTCAAACTTACAATGGAGGAGAGGTGCCCCCTAGGGAGCAGGAGGCGGGTGGCAGATGACTCCATTGCCTCCAAGAGTTCTGCCGCTAATGAAACCGCGATGAAGGCATTGCGATAAATGCTCTGCATGCCTCTAAAAAGACTGACCGCTAAAAGACTCATTACATAGTTTCCCAGATGTCAACTCTCAAAGTGAAGCATACCATGACCCCTTTCCACTCTTTGTTTATACTTCAGTTTCATCATTGAGTCTGTTAGTGCAAGAAGATCAATTAGCTGATAGCAAGCGAGGTCACTGAGCAAGGGTTATTGTATCATCAATATAATGTGATAGATTGAGAAGCGGCTGTGAACCGTGCATGTCACATAATATATAATTCCGGGTTTCAGAGGTTCCTCCTTTATGTTTCATTAATCTGAAGCTGAACTTTGCTGGCTTTATATTGTTTGGAGAATGGCAAACATAAGTGTGTCTTGCTGCTACATAAACTCTGAACTTTATTGTGGACCTTTTAGTAAAGAAAATACTGATGCACATATAAGCAGCTTATGAGAAAATATGTTTACTGTGAAGACACGTTAATTAAACAGCACAAATATGAGAGCAAATTATTTGTAATTGCTCCCTTAATGGAGTCTGGACGATTATCTACAAATGTTTTGCATAATTAAGTACTGAGTATGGATGCTGTCATTGTTAGACCTTACCTTAGACTTCATACTTCTGAATGCGCTGTCTAGAAACTCCAACGTTAAATCTGCAATAATATCATAGGGTGGAATCCTCTTATCCCATATTTATTTATTAACAGTTTCTTATATACAGATGTATCGGGATTCATCTTTGCAGGTGATGGCGATGGCGTTGGCATCGCCATCACCTGCATCCCCGCCATCTGTATGCCGAAAGGGGACCTCGTGCGCGCGCGTCTACTTCCGACGGTGCTGCCGGGCGACCGCACCCCCCTGCAGCCTCCTCGGGTCCCCCCCAGCACTATCGAGCGGGAGGCGGACAGTATTGCGTCCGCCTTGCCGCCCCGGATACTGAGACGCGCATGCCAGCAAAGATAAAACCGGCCCCATCTGTAGCGCATACATATTCCGCAGCGCTTTACAGAGAATATTTGAACATTCACATCAGTCCCTGCCCCAGTGGAGCTTACAATCTATATTCCCTACCACATGTACACGCGCACACAGACATTTTAGGGTTAATGTTATTGGGAGCCAATTAGCCTACCGGTATATTTTTGGATTGTGGGAGGAAACTGGAGTACCCGGAGGAAACCCATGCAAGTACGGGGAGAATATACAAACTCTGCACAGTTAGGGCCATGGTGGGAATTGAACCCATGACCTCAGTGTTGTGAGGCAGTAATGCTAACCATTAAACCATCTGTACTGCTTATATATCCTTATATATATCCTATATAAATAATAACTTATGGGCCGGGATTTGCTAGAGGGAACAGGGTTAAGCTTCTACAGTATGTACAATAAAAAGCAGAATGCTGAAAAAAAGAACATGCTAATTAGTGTTTAGTAATAATTAAAAGATCTGTTAAATAACAGATTGTGTTTTGATTATGAATGGTTCTCTTTATATCATTTAGTTGTTAGGATTGAATTGCTTGTTTTGACCAAAAATAAAGCTATAATCAAGCTTTAACAATCCATCTGTTGCCGGACTAATTGCACTATAGTGCTTAATGCCATGCTTGCCTACTCATCTGAAATGTCTGAGAGACTTCCAATCAGAGATTAGCTCACCCTCGTGGATACTGCCCACTTCCTCAGTGAAGTGGAAAAGATGTCACAGATAAGCCCCACCCCAAGACTCCCATTGGCTAATTTCCCTTGAGTCTGGAGGCGGGCTCATTCAGGATGAGAACTGAGGTTAGGTGCTGGGTCCTGAGTGCAGCAGCGGCCAATGGCCATGAGGATGTGAATTGAACCCTCCCCACAATAGCACCCTACAAGGCAATACGACAGAATACTATTACTTGACAATGTATTATTTATTTATTAACAGTTATTTAAATAGTGCACGCATATTATCTAGAGAAATATTCGATTGTGGGCCTGATTCAGACACGCTCGCTAGGCAGGGTATATTCCCTGCCTAGCGAGTGGGTAAGTTCCGCGCGCTGCCCCTACGAATTCCCGCTCAACTATCCTAATTTGGGTCAAACCATGGTTCCTGACCTTGTCACGTCTTGTCCTTTAATTCCCAAGGTCATTTACTGTATCCTCTGCAATGGAAGTCAGTAGCATTGGGAAGGCACACCTCGGACAGTGCCAGGACAGATTATAGCGGATTATTGGAGAGATTTAAAATGATCCGTGTAACATTAATATTCCAAATCCATTCTCTTCCACTGACCAATGTGTCTTCTATCATATACATTTCATGTTCTTTGGCTTTTCACGAACCAAAGAATGGACATGGAGTTTATACAAAGCGACACTTGTCTGATGTCATAAATCAGAAAACCTGGCTTGTAGCAAAAAAAAAAAAAAAAAGTGCATTATGATATTCATACTGTAGCTACCAATACATGATACAGACAATATGTTATACTGTATGAGTAAATATAAATGCAACATTATTAAAACTATGAGGTCAATGCTATTCAACAGCAGGAGCCATATTTTACAGAGGGCGAGATTCGCACAAAAGTGTTTGCTGCCATATAGTGCTATGAAAACTTTTTTGCAAATTGGGGCTGTCTTCAGCCCCTGAAGGTGCGAATACAGGTGTCATTGCCGGCATTAAAACACTGTACCAACAGCACATTGGACTCTTTGTGATGAATTGGATGACCCCTTTATCTCCTATATATTTGGCTACATCTGTCACTCAAAGTGGGTGTCTGTGTCTATAACGCTCTGTTCCTGGACTTTCCTCTTAATGGCCCTTATTCTGGTTGGTGCGGATATTCCCGCATTCTTACGGAGCGGTCCGCACGCCACGGTGTTTTGCCGCATGCGGCCATCGTCCGTAGAAACGCCCACGGGTCCTCCGCATTCGGACGGACTCACTCTTTAAGAACAGGGCGTGTTTACGGACGACATACAAACCATGCGTGTGCGGGAGAAACACTCCGATTCTGCACGGTATTACAGAGTATTACAGAGTATGCTCGGAAATACCGCATCCGAACGGGAGCCAAGCGGTGCTACCGCCCGTAAGCGGAGTATTTACGCCAAACAACCCACTATGAAGTATCTTCTGCAATACATCACATGACCCACTTATTATACATGTCTAATACACATGTGTATTGATAGTATTAATATTCAGTCATGTCCATTGTTAGCAGTTTTTAAGTGTGGGACAAGTACAGCATATGTGGGGGATTACTAAGGTTTCCTTGAAGCAGCAATGGTTTCAATTAAAGCACTGACAAGCGGCCTATTAGTGAGTAATGAGTAAAGGAGTAGATTCTATTGGGTTCAGGTGTTAATGGTTGTAGTCATTAGGCGTACGTTCGCCTACCGCATGAACGAGTGGTGTCCGCAAAGCAATAGTACACTTGTGGACACCGCACATTTCTGCCCTTTTTGATCGCGTGCATTCGGAGTGGTTTCCGAATGTACGCCCCCCAACATAAGTGTACTCCCCCGTGTCCGCCCATGTTTCCGCCCCGTTTTGCCCACTTTGAAACTACGCCCATGTGTCATTCCGCATGACGCCCATAATACGCCCCTATTTCCCGACTGATAGCGGTGAACAGTTTTGGACGGGATTTGCCCGAACTGGTACCGAGTCAAGGCGTGGCACATGCGCGTAGCGTTCTCCACGCATGCGCAGACCCTGTAAAGACGCGATCCGTAAGTACGCGGTAAAGTCCGCGTCAATCAGAATAAGGGCCAATGTGTGATTGCCTTCATCTGTGCTGAACACCTTTCTGAGAAATTAACCTGTTTAAAACAGGTGATGGCAATCATACATTAAGGGGAAGTCTAGAAACAGAGCATTGTGTCCCTCCTGGAGAGGGTCATGTTGGGAGGTATGTGACAGAGAACCAGCCCAGTGAGCCCACAGACAGTGCCAGACACCCACTGCCTTCCCATGTTGCCCAGCACTGCTACTCCACAGCCACCAGGTGAGCGCCCCCCTCCCGCGATTTGCGGCAAAACCTCCCCCCCGCGCCCCCGCCCCCCCCCCCCCCGCGATTCGCGGCAAAAACACCCGCTCCCCCGCGACCCCCCCTACCGCAATTCGCAGCAAAAACACCCCCGCGACCCCCCCTCCCGCGATTCGCTGCAAAAAGAACCCCCCACGACCCCTCCCGCAATTCACGGCATAACCACCACCCCGCGACCCCCCCCTCCCGCGAATCGCGGCAAACCCTCCCCCGTGACCCCCCCCCGATTCACGGAAACCCCCCCCCCCGCGACCTCCCTCCCGCGATTCGCTGCAAAAAGAACCCCCCCGCGACCCCCCCTTGCACGATTGGCGGCACCCCCCCTGCGACCCCGCGATTCGCGGCACCCCCCCCCCCCCGCAATTCGCAGCAGCCCCAGGATTAAATGGCACATGCAAAACACTGACATGGCTATGGTCGACAATGAAAAAGGTTGACATGAGTTTTTGAAGATTTACTTTTAATTTTTTTAATTTTTTCATATTCATTGTCATGTGTCGACATGGACACCAATGAAGTGGCACACTTATGTCAACATTTACATGTGTTGACCTTTCTGTGTTGATTTTTTCTTGTGGCGATTCGCGTCACCCCCCCCCGCAACTCCCGCGATTCGCGGCACCCCCCGTGACCCCCCACCTCCCGCAATTCGCGGCAACCCCCCACCAGAACCCCTGTGAACCCCGCCCTCCCGCGATTCGCGGCACCCCCCCGTGATTCGCGGCAGCTCCAGAATTAAATTGCACATGGAAAACACTGACATGGCTATGGTCGACAATGAAAAAGGTTGACATGAGTTTTTGAAGTTTTTTTGTCATTTTTTGAATATTTTCATATTCATTCTCATGTGTCGACATGGACACCAATGAAGTGCCACACTTATGTCAACATTTACATGTGTTGACCTTTCTGTGTTGATTTTTTTCTTGTGGCGATTCGCGTCACACCCCCCGCAACCCCCCCTCCGGCGATTCGCGGCACCCCCCTGCGACCCCCCCCCCTCCCGCAATTCGCGGCAACCCCCCACCGGAACCCCCATGAACCCTGCTCTTCCGCGATTCGCGGCACCCACCCCCCGCAACCCCCCCTCCCGCAAATCGCGGCACCCCCCGCGATTCGCGGCAGCCCCAGGATTGAATGGCACATGCAAAACACTGGCACGGCTATGGTCGACAATAAAAAAGGTTGACATGAGTTCTTGAAGATTTATTTCATTTTTTGAATGTTTCATATTCATTGTCATGTGTCAACATGGACACCAATGAAGTGGCACACTTATGTCAACATTTACATGTGTTGACCTTTCTGTGTTGATATTTTCTTGTGGCGATTCGCGTCACACCCCCCGCAACCCCCCCCGCGATTCGCGGCACCCCCCGTGACCCCCCACCTCCCGCAATTCGCGGCAACCCCCCACCGGAACCCCTGTGAACCCCGCCCTCCCGCGATTCGCGGCACCCAACCCCGCGACCCCCCCTCCCGCAATTCGCGGCACCCCCCGTGATTCGCGGCAGCTCCAGAATTAAATTGCACATGGAAAACACTGACATGGCTATGGTCGACAATGAAAAAGGTTGACATGAGTTTTTGAAGTTTTTTTTTTTCATTTTTTGAATATTTTCATATTCATTCTCATGTGTCGACATGGACACCAATGAAGTGCCACACTTATGTCAACATTTACATGTGTTGACCTTTCTGTGTTGATTTTTTCTTGTGGCGATTTGCGTCACACCCCCCCCCCACAACCCCCACTCCCACGATTCACGGCACACACACACACACACCTCCCCTGCGATTCTCGGCACCCCACCCCGTGACCCCCCCTCCCGTGATTCACGGCACACCCCCGCGACCCCCCCTCCCATGATTCGCCGCAACCCCCGACACGTAACCCCCCCTCCCGCGATTCGCGGCACCCACGCGACCCCCCCTCCCGCAATTCGCGGCACCCCCCCGCGATTCGCGGCAGCTCCAGAATTAAATTGCACATGGAAAACACTGACATGGCTATGGTCGACAATGAAAAAGGTTGACATGAGTTTTTGAAGGTTTTTTTTTTCATTTTTTGAATATTTTCATATTCATTCTCATGTGTCGACATGGACACCAATGAAGTGCCACACTTATGTCAACATTTACATGTGTTGACCTTTCTGTGTTGATTTTTTCTTGTGGCGATTCGCGTCACACCCCCCCCACCCCCCCCGCAACCCCCACTCCCGCGATTCACGGCACACACACACACCCCCGCGATTCTCGGAACCCCACCCCGTGACCCCCCCTCCCGTGATTCACGGCACACCCCCCGCGACCCCTCCTACCATGATTCGCCGCAACCCCCGCCCCCGTAACCCCCCTCCCGCGATTTGCGGCAATCCACCCCGCGACCCCCCTCCCGCGATTCTCTGCAATCCCTCCCCTCCCGCGATTCGCAGCATCCACCCCCCCACAACCCCCCCTCCTGTAATTCGCGGCACCCCCCGCGACCCCCCCTCCTGCAATTCGCGGCACCCTCCGCGACCCCCCCTCCCGCGATTCGCGGACACCTAAGTTCCAATACAGGGCATCTTTCATACAATTCTAACCATATTTCTCATATACAAACGTTCACAAATTTAGGGGGCGCAGCCCCTTACGACGGTGTGAAGAGCGCCCGTAGGGCGCGATGAATCACCTAGTTTATTAATAACAATGATGCTTGACAGTGTTTAATAACAATCATATTTTAGACAATTGGATCTGGGTAACCTGTATATATTTTCTATAGAAGCCCTTCTTCGGAACAATTGTGTTTATTTCAGTATTTTTTAAATGATACTTTTATGCATATAACCTTTATTATAATAATAATAATAATAATAATTATTATTATTATTATTATTATTATTATTATTATTATCATCATCATTATTATTTGCAATTGATGTTCCAACATATCTTTTAGATGTTAGTAAATAAATTAGCTAGATCCTGTCTTATTGCAGTGATCCTACATAATGTACAGCATTTTGCTTCTAGCTATATGTACATGTATCAGAATTACTTTAGTAACCATATTAACCATCGTTTTTTCTTTCTTCCTCTAATGGCAGGTTCATGAGAGGTGACTATCACATTGATGTCTGTATCAACGATTATCTAGATGTATTCTGCCCTCATTATGAAGATTCCGTACCTGAAGATAGAACTGAACGATACGTTTTATTCATGGTGAACTTTGATGGCTACAGCTCCTGTGATCATACATCCAAAGGCTTCAAAAGATGGGAGTGCAATCGGCCCCACTCCTCCAATGGACCACTAAAGTTTTCAGAAAAATTCCAACTCTTCACACCCTTCTCATTAGGATTTGAATTTAGACCAGGAAGAGAATATTACTATATATGTAAGTATATGATCAATTATTTTTATTCAGATTCCCTTATACATGCAATGATCACTTTACTATTGCCTTCCTCCCTTGAGTGTAGATGACACTCAGTCCCAGATTTGTTTTAGGATAATGTAAAGTAGGCTCATGACTAGCACTGCATAATTGGAGGGGCGGCAATCGTCCACTTGTTTTATACTCTAACCATGTATGTCAGTATAAAGAAAAAAATGCAATACATACTTTTTAGACTATGGGGGTATTCAATCTAGGATCACGGCTGTCGATCCCTGCTGACAGCCGTGATCCTGACCCGTATGCAGTCAGCCTGACAGCTGAACGACAGGCAGGATTCAATGTCCTGTCTGCCGATCGGCGCAAAGGGGCATGGCCACGAAAACGGCCTTGGATTGTCGATCTGCGGCCGGGATCGCGACAATCCACAGCCGTCATTGGCAGAACTGGCCCGACAGCTTTTAAAGTCGGGCCCGTTCTGCCGTGTTCCCACTTCAATGCTGTCACTAAGGACAGCATTAAATAGGGAGCCGCCACTATTTCCCCCATTGGAAATAGCGGAGGCACATTGAATACCCCCCTACATTTTGGATCGAAGTTAACCTGACAGTGTTTTCCAAAAATGATTGCTCTGGAACTATTACATTGATCTCATCACCAACTGATGAATGTGTCTTTCTGGTTTCCAAATACAATAAGCTCACATGTATCTCAAATATCATTGCAAAATATGGAGTTTAATACATCTACTGTTAGGTTGCACGGCTGGACTGGCAATCTGACAAATGCCAGAAGGGCCAATCTGGCTGTGTATGAACTAATGGCCGATCAGCTCCGCCTCCCAGCCTTCTGCTCAGCCAGGATGCTTAGACATGACCATGCATTGTGAGATGTTGTCAAATGCTGCTCGACCAAGGTATGGTCCCACCCCCTTTCCAAGACTATTCCTGTTAGATTGCATTACATTTTGCAAATGTGTGTGCTTTCACCATGTAAAAGGAGCAACATGGGTTATATGTACAGAACGCAAATAAATAAAAATACAGGTTTAGGTGAGGTAGTTTTTTTTTATTCTGTTTTTCTACAAGACAAATGTATAAATTGAGCGGTTTGAAGATATGAAAATTGAAAAAGTAGTTTTGCTTTATTTGACAGATGGACACTGTGCTTATTACACTAGTAAACAAGACATTGGGCCTGATTCTGGTTCACTCACAAAGAACATTTGGTTTGCTAATGGACAAAACCATGTGCACTGCAGGTGGGACAGATGTAAAAAGAATTAGATTTGGGTCAATTATTTTGTTTCTGTGCAGGGTAAATATTGACTGCTTTATTTTTACACTGCAATGTAGATAAAATTTTGAAGTAAAAACCACATGCAAAACTAACATTCTCTGCACATGTTACATCAGCCCCACCGGCAGTGTACATGGTTTTGTCCATTAGCGAACCAAATATTATTTGCGAGTAAAGCAGAATCAGGCCCATTATATAATATATTAATAAACATAAACGCTAATCCCTCATTAACCAGCATTCTGAGGTCAATTCATTTTTAACAGCATGCACCCATTTTGACAATCAGTAATTTGTACTCATGGGAGGTAAGCAGGTCCGGACTGGCCATTTGGCACTTCTGGCAAATGCCAGAGGGGCCGATAGCCAGGTGGGCTGATTTCTTCTTGTAAGGTGGAGGCTCTGCTTCCTGATTGGTGCACAAAGAGAGACGATGGACTCGCGGAAGGTCCGGCAGCTCTCTCTCTGTGCACCGCTGAGTTCCTGCAAGCCGAGAGAGGCAGCGCATGCATGCGTGTGCACAAATGCCAAGCCGATTCGGTGGCCCAGTTTGTCGCTGGAGGTAAGCAAGTGCTATCTCGCTTACACACTATTTAAAAAGTGCATAAAGGTAATGTAAATTGGGTTCTTATTAACCTATGGAACACTTTACGTGCTGAATTCAATAAGCAGCGCCACTATTCAATTACAGCCCCCTTTCCTCATGCTATAAATTTCCCGCTAATGCCTGTTAGCCGATGGACTCTTGATAAGTTCCCACAGCTAAGGGTTAACAGGTCTGCAGCGCTCATGATCAGAACATTTAAAAAATAAGTTAACTTAAGCCTGTGGGCTTCTGTGGGCTATATTTAAATAGCCCTGGAAGATTAATTAGCTTGGGGTAATTACACATGAATAATTGAATTTGTCCCTAAGTAAACATGTTTTCTAGAAAACAAGTAATTTTCTTTTTAGCATACATTGTTTATTTAAAACAACTAATAAGAGTGTAGAATAAAAATATGTAACATTGAGGTGGTTCAGTATGATTTCCCAGCATTCAAAATACTGACAAGCATTGACAGACATTCAAAATATTGACATGTTCAAAATGCTGATATTCAATATACTGTGCTCACATGTTCAAAATGCCGACATGGTCAAAATGGCAACATTTAAAATGTTGACATGTCAAAAAAGTCAGCATTTTGGTTAACTTTGTCAACATGGACACCGTATAAGTGTGCCACTTATCCTCGCTTATCCTCGCATGGTTCACTGTGCTCTTCATGCTTCGGGTACACTTTTGTAATCTAGCTTTATACACACTTGGATCATTAAGTAAGAACAAGTGGGTTTCAAATGAAAATTCAAAAACTAATGTTGACTTTTTGACATGTTGACTTTTTAAATGTTCACATTTTGACCATGCCTGCATAAGGAATGTCGGCATTTTGAACATACTGTACTGGTATTTTGACTGTCTGCCAAAGGTTGTTGTTGTTTTTGACCATCAGTATTTTTGGGGGGTTAATTGACTGCATCCCCCTTTAGGCACAGCTGTATTAGCTGGCAGCCCAAACAGTAAATTAATCTAGTTATGAGATTTAATTTATAAGATCAACAATGGACGTGTGAAGATTTGTACAAATATGATATCCATGGAGGCAGCCTCAGCACATTATAAAATATCATCATTATATAACGAGACTTACAGTACATTAGCGGATGGAGTGACCATTATCTGCAGCAATGCACTAAAGTCTTAAGTGTTTCAATTTTACTTTGAGTTGTATGCCCTATAGGGTATGTTGTTTCAAATATGTTATAGTACTAGATACATTCTATTGTTTTTGGTAATTTAATATATCATTTACTTTTTTGATACAGTTTTATAAAAACAATCGGTACTTATGAGTTATCTCGGCGCCCGATTTTTTGATTGTATGCCTTAAGTTAAGGCATACAATCAGATGCGATGCGATGCGATATCGCATCGCATCGCATCGCATGCGACCATCGGATGCGATGACCCGATTTTTCCATAGGAATCAATGTTAAAATGGACTGAGTCCATTTTAACATGGAATTCAATGGGAAAAGGGGTCCTTTTCATACCCCTACTATCCAAGTGGGCATGGAGTTGGATATAAACCTGTGGCGAGCGTAGCGAGCCACCGAGCCCGAAGCGTGGCGAGCGAAGCGAGCCCCGCGAGGGGACGGTATTCTGTGTCCCCTCGCGGGGCTCGCTACGCTCGCCACGCTTCGGGCTCGGTGGCTCGCTACGCTCGCCACAGGTTTATATCCAACTCCATGCCCACTTGGATAGTAGGGGTATGAAAAGGACCCCTTTTCCCATTGAATTCCATGTTAAAATGGAGTCAGTCCATTTTAACATTGATTCCTATGGAAAAATCGGGTCATCGCATCGCATCGCATCCGATGGTCGCATGCGATGCGATGCGATGTGCCCGATCCGACCCGATTTAGAAATCGGGCGCCCAGTTAACTCACAAGTACCAAACAATCTTATGTAGTGGTTCTCAAATGCGGTCCTCAGGACCCCCACAGTTTATGTTTTTTTGTATACTGTAGGGTCATGAGGATGAGTTTGAGAACCTGTGGACTAATCCAATTGAAGTTATAGGATTCTTTTGCGCATTTTGTACATACACTTTTTTTTTTTAACAACAATGCTGAAGATTGGATGCTTAGACTTTCAATGATGCAGAAATGTCCCATCTCCCTGATGTAAATTGCTCTGAGCCTCTTTCATATTGTAATTTAAACTTAAATGACTACTTGATTAAATATATCAACTCCAAAGGCAGAAGAAACTGTCTACACTTTATACAAACTTAAATCTGAACTATGTTTGATTCACCATTGGCAGCTTTTAAGAGTTCTCTTCGCTGTCAGGGGAGTAGAATCCTGATTCCTAATGCATCTTGTTCTCTTGCAAACTGTGGCCTGTAATTTTGACCTAAGAAATCAACAATGATACGGCACTTCCTGTATGATAATATACTTCTCATTAGTAAGCTGGAGATATTTTCATCTCCTTGTCTAACATGACACTTGTGACCCAAAGGACTATACAGAAGAAGGAATTGTGTTCAGTTCATTCCCGTTAGAAGGATGTCATGATGAGGTGTAGATAATTTAAAAATGAAGTCAATGTGTAGGGTAGCTGAATTAGCATGCATAGCTGCTATTTTCTGGCCAGGACAGGCTATTCTGTGGAGACATTTAATGTAGGACAGTTCATTCTGCATGTCACAGATTGATCTTTGTATCTGCCAATCTGCCAATCCAGCTATATTTACTGGCCAGCACATAAATATTTCCATGCCCACATTTCAGCATTTTCAAATGTGGGCACAGTTAAATAGTAGGTATAGGTACATAGTTCATTCAAGTATTCCATGAGCATGATAATAGCTGTTTTGAATGTGGGATTACATAACATGGGTAATGCCACCCAAGTTTGGGGGCAGTGGGGGATGCAGCTGAACTCAGGCGTTATTTTAAAGGGGCAATCACTTACAAGGCATGGTGTTGCCTTGTAAGTGATTGTCCCTTTAAAAAACCTGAGAGATCTTTCGGCATCCCACACTAATGCCGAACTCGGGCAGCATTACATTCCACCCTATATGTCTCGTAGAAGACAATAATTCTCATATATAGAGACTGCTATGCCATTTGTGCCAACGGATACAATTTTGTAATCGGTTTTAATCAGTAATACATTTATCTCTGATAACTTCAGGTTGTAAACAAGTTTATTAAGCCCTGTCTACTTCTGTCACTGAATGGAACATCTACAGTCTTAAAACAACAATAAAGGAAACAATAAAACCAACCTAGTTTTATCTCATAAGTTATTGCTGTCAGGGTTGCCATCAGAAATTGTGGATCCCAGTACTGACAAAATAGGATGCTCCACACCACTACTTACATACTGCTCCATAGCCACACCAAACATCTTTCCCCATAGGCACATACACTGTCCCATAGCCACACATGTTGCCCCATAGCTACACAAACACATTGCTCCAAAGTCATACATCCTGCACCATTGCTACACACATGCTGCCCCATAGACACACACAATGCCCCCCAGCTACACACACTGCCCCATGGCTGAACACACACTGCCCCATAGCCACGCATGCACCGACCAACGCGCGCGCACACACACACACACACACACACACACACACACAGACACACAGACAATGCCCCCCCAGCTACACACACTGCCCCATAGCCAAACACACACACTGCCCCATAGTCATGCATTCACCCACCCACACACAAACACACACACAATGATCTACTGAGCTACACAAACACTGCCCCATGGTGTATACTGTATGTACAATACACAGAGTATATGAGGGAGAAAACATACATAATAAGGTGGAAGACATATGGGTGTGGCCATAGACATGTGGGTATGTACACAACCTTTACTATCAGCCTTAATGTGTCTATAAGAGGAAGATGTACTATGTCTTGGAGAGTGATAAAGTGGAGAGACATAAAGTACCAGCCAATCAGCATTTAAGTGCCTTGTTACAGGCTGTGCTTGAAAAATATAAGGAGCTGATTGGTTGGTAGTTTCTCACTCTTAGACTTAGTAAATTTTTAAAAGTGTAAAAATAGCATTATTTTGTAAATACAGTTTTAAGAAAAAAGGATGTATTGCCATCTGTGCGACCTGCTAGACAACTGGTCGCCATTATACTGTTATGATGACAGCCTATTTTTTGTGGGGGCCTTGAGCCTGAATAACTCTGGTGCTTGCATATCGCAAGCTCCTGTACCACATTTCCCCTTTAGACGCCAACATCACCGTAAAAGAAGCAATTACAATACTGTAGGTTCTTAGACCCAAGTGGCAGGAGAAGTGAGAATGAAGAAGTAAAAAAAAAAAAAAAAAAATTTCCATTAATAAGTATTAACTGAAATCCTTTTGATCAAATGATTACCAATTTCTTAGAGTGGGAATAGATTTGGTAACTTTGCATATGGTTTCATTTACCTCAGAAAATCCCCTTGTGGTCCTCCAGATGGAATTCTACTTTTCTTCTATATTGTCACCCGCATAAAGCACATGCTGTCTGTTTCCTTTAGCGGTAGATAATTATGCTAAATATTATTACAGTTTTGAAGGCCATATTTTCATGCCTTTTCAATGTTAAATCTCTATGTTGACATCACACAGAAAACAAACTGAAATGGGAACCAGTACCTACAGATGGTACCACGCCAGAGAACTGTGGCTTGATGCTTCATTAAGTTCCTGCTTCCCTGCTCGCCTGTCATGATTTATCTGTAAACCAGTGTTCTGACAGAACTGGAATGAGCAGAATTAATTTTGCTTGTATAATAGTACAAAGAAACAAAACCACATCGTTATATAACTGACTTTCTAATATGTGGTTATATAAAAAAAAAATCAAGGCTTTGAAGCCAAAACTGGGACGTGGCTTTTATAAATCTCTCCCGGTTAGTGTGAAGAGCAGCTTTTACAGAATTATTATACACAGAGCAAACATACTTTTTATTGGCTGTAAGGAAGCTTTGTTACTTATTACTAATACCTTTTGACCCATAATTAGCTGTATTTCTGATATGACTTTTGTCATGTTTTTATTTTTGTTGTATGTTTTACCTTTTTGCGTCTGCATCTTTTTCCTGTTTTGTGGCATTGTAGCTAACGGAATTTATGGGGCGGCTACTGACAACCTGGGACATTCTTACCTGTTATGATGGCACACAAATGTGCCTGAACATTCGGGCTGGCAATAAATCTCCTACAGTCTAAGAGCACTAAGGTCTGAATTCGATCCCGATGCGCATGTTGCAAACCCCAGGAGCGAACGCCTTTGCCAGTTTCACACTTTCCAAGGTGTTTACTCAATTATGGGAAGGCAGGCGGCGGTCGCTGGGGTCTGGCCAGCGTTTTATGGGTGTGTCCATGCATGCTTGGGTTGGGCAGCTAACATCACATGATGTCATCTCCTGCCCCCATTTCGGCCATCACTGTTAAGGATAAAAGAAAGCATAGACTTACATTTATATATGAAGGGAAGTAAAATCATTAGTTAGTGAACCACCATAGAATGATGTTTCCTCCGTGCGGCCGCATATGAGCGCATGTGTAAGCATACACATCTGCTCGCATGTTATGTCGACATGGACACCATATAAGTGTGCTCTCCATGCTTTGGACATGGTGCCATGCTGCACCCTGTGCACTTTTATAATCTAACTCTATGCCCAAAGCATGGCGATGACCGTCTTGGTATGAACCAAGACGGTCTAAAAAAATAATAATGAAAAACTCGTGTCAACCTTTTCACTGTCGACCATGTCAATATAAACTTTTTGCTTGTTGACCTTTT
Source organism: Crinia signifera (assembly GCF_055691185.1). Taxonomy (NCBI): domain Eukaryota; kingdom Metazoa; phylum Chordata; class Amphibia; order Anura; family Myobatrachidae; genus Crinia; species Crinia signifera. Next base: position 404,038,031 of record NC_139217.1, read on the forward strand.
GGCAGTGTTGACAGGGTATGTCAACCATTAGTGGTCGACAAAGTGACTGTCGACCTAGACGTTGTCTAGAATACCTATACAATTTGAATTTTATTAATAAATATGTTTTCAGAGGCAATTCTTTCAATTCTTTAAATTCTGTGATTGTCCCTTTTCATTAATAAGATTTCACAACAATAAAGGAAAAGCTTTTGTGTAAATACTTTAAGACGTCACATGTAAAATAAATTGTGTAGAATAGGTGCCAATATGAATTTATATTCTGCAAATCACCGCAATCTTCTGCAAATGTTATTAGAATATTACAATATTTAAAAAGACCTATTCACATGGAGGAACCATGGAAAATAGGTTTTGCAGCAAATTAAAGTACTAACATGCTAAACCTGATTGAATGCATTTCCAGTGTGTTCAGTTCACATAAAATAAATATCCCTGAATTCAGCTAGCTTTGTAAGCCCATTCAATGAATCAATTTGTAAAATACAATTAACTTAGTCCAGGCCAGTGAGATAAAGGAATAGATAAATACGTTACTTATTAGCCGTTTGTCTGATTTACACTAAATAATGTGCCGTTTTCAATCTGCATTCTGCTTTAGCCTGATAAAGGAACATCATTTTAATAACAGTTTGGTGTATGGATAATGTAGTAGTGTTATGCAGAGGCAGAAATGTGTATTTTATATGAACTAAATTTCTACTGATTCTAAAATAGGCAATAAAACGACTCTGCTGTATATACTATGAGTAGCCCCACACACAGTGGAAGTGCTACTGTATATTCTAACAGACAGGTGTGCTATGCATAACAGACTGACTCGCGCAGTCAGCCATATGGTGTGCCCTGGTCTTTGACAGATTTTACCTTCTACAGGAAAGATGTTTGAGCAAGTGTGTGGGACTGCATACACAATAGGCATCAGACTATATTTATGATCAGTAGTAGGTCAGTGCCTCTACATCTGCAGTTTAAGGCCCCTGAACCTGCTGCAGATGTATTAGGATTATATCTCAATATAAATATATTCTATAATAGATATGTTTTTTCCTATATGACTCATATAGTTTGTGTATTGGTCAGGGTCAATTGAGTTCTCTGCATCGGGCCCTATATGAGGGAATGAGAAAGAGTTGAGTATCCCTTATCTGAAATACTTGGGACCACAAGCATTTTGGAATATATATATTATTTCCATACTTACCTGGTCCCCTGGTGGGGTCTCGATGGTCTCCCAATGTCCAAGGTGTCCCCTGGCATCCACAACGGCCTTCAGGATCCTCTTCAGCAGCATCTCCGGTCCCAGAGGTGCATTGGGTGAGTGCGCGGGCGCACCGGTGACATCACCGGCATGATCACACACTTGCGCAATGCACCCCTGGGACTGGAGATGATGCTGACTGAAGAGGTAACTGTGAAAAAAGGGGTGTGGAAATAAAAAAAAAAAGAAATATGAAATATTCTGAAAAACCACGTTTTTGGAATATTTTGTTTTTTGGAATACAAATATAAGGGAGAGACTTATAAGGGAGTACATATTTTGCATCTTTTGATAATACAAAAAATTCACAATCTTAAAAAAATATTTTTTTTAGAAAAAATAGTTTGTCAGTAAAGTGGTTAAATGTAACAGACAAAGGGAAGTCAGTATATGTATACGTATTCACTTTCATTCAACTTTGAATCATTTATGTCATCATTACATTTTCCTTTTATTTGGAATCAAACTTGACAAAAAGCGAATGCTAAAATAAAATAATTTCATGAATATATTTTTGGCTGTTCATAATGGCAAATGCTGAAATATGCATACCTTTGTTATTATTTTCTTCACGCTGATGAATCAACCCATGTACGGGTCAGACCTTCCCTATTGGCTCTACAATGCGAAATGTATTCAGTGCAACATGGAACACTGAACAAATGTAAAAAAAAAGAATGGTTTCGACAGGCATTTGGAATAAATTAGATGTAGCCCATTGGTTCAGTGCCATCCATGTGCTTTCTTTTTATGCAGCTCTAACTCTTCAAGAATACTTTATATATACAAACATGACAGCGAAAAAATAAATACATTTTACATCTACTGTGTGGAACAGAACCACATAACCTATCACAATATACTACCCTGTACTTTACAAACGCATATTACTTAAGCAGCTGCTTCACCATGTGTACTGGCTAAAATGAAAATCTGTTATAGTTCATCTAAACATGTAGAAAAGCAAAATTATTCATACAAAAATTGTAGATGTTTCTACTAATAAAGTAAATAATTAAAAAATTAAATGTATATATAATATATTTATGTATGGAAAATGCAGCACACAAATATTGTGAATCAAACACCAAAGTGTTTATTTAATCATTTCAAATATAGACAATGTTTTGGCTAGTCAAGTGCCCCTTTTTATTTTTTTTTAGGCTCATGTACAGAACAGTGATTCCCAGCCTCGTTCCTCAAATACCCGCAACAGTTCACATTTTCCAGGTTACCCAGCAGGTGCACAAGTGTACTCATTATTTATGGACACATTTTAAGAGATCCACAGGTGGAGCGAATTATTTCACTTGTGATTCTATGTGGATTCCTAAAAAAAAATAACACCTGTTGGGGCACTAGAAGAACGAGGTTTGGAGCCACTGAACCATAACATTTAAGGCTGTGAATATGCTATACAAGCAATAAACTCATTTTGCCTCCCTTTCTTACCAATAAATAAATATATTTAAGAATAGAATATGTTTACACGAAAGCTTACAAAAACAGATATAAAATATTAAAACTACCATACACATGCTTCCATATAATTAATTAGTACATTAACAATCTTTTTAGAAATTGGATAAATACACATGGAATGAAAAATGGAGACGTATCTATAGGTGTAACAAATGTTAAGCTATGCCCACTGCACACCTATCTATGGTGCAGATGGCAATGGGTATAATGTTTCCTGACCCTTACCTAAAAATAAGGTCCAATCACATCTAATTAAATCCCCAGCACCTAAAGATGGAGCCTTTTTCAACCAGCCTTCTCAGGATAGCCAGGGTGATCCATGGCTCACCAAGGCTTAATATTATCTATTGTTCTCAACTGCAATACAATACATAGAAAAAAACAGTAGAGGACTAGCAGAGGATTAAGTCTGACAGCTCTGGCTCACTTACTCCTTTTAAAGGGCTATATGAGGATGGCTCCATCTGTATTTGCTGAGCGCTGTTTGTTGCTTTTATCTATTAGCGTTGTGCAGCTGCACTACAGCCACATGTGTTTTCCTCTGCTACCTCCATCTTGCCTAAAGCTGGGAAACATGTTTGCACCATAGCCATGCTTCTCCCAGCATTAGTGAATGGAGACAAGGCAGAGTTGGGCAGTAGAACAAATGGGGCAGCATTGTAGAACCACACTTCTAAGAGATAAAAAGGAGCCAATGCGGCCTGGATGGTAAGTGCCTACCTGCTCTGGGTTGTCCACGAGGGGGGTCTTTCAGATTACCAGGTGTGATGGGATTTGGAAACTTTGAGTAGTCCATGAAGGGGGAGGTTGCAGCTCTGTGCAGTCAGCCAAGGGAAGGCTTGGTGTCTACCCATGGAAATTGTGCTATATAGCCCCATTACTATAGCTGTCCACGGTCTAGATACTTTATAGAGACATCGAATTTGACGGCAGAAAAGAACCACTTGTCCCATCTAGTCTGCCCATGTACTGTACATACACACACCACTAAGGTTCATTCGTTTTGTTAGCAGCCAGTTAACTAACCACTATTTTTTTAGATTGTGGCCACGCAAGCACTGGGAGAATATGTAAACTCCACACAGTTGGGACCTTGATCCGTAATATAATGTTTGTAATTTGCCATGATACCAATCTGTTACAAAATATGTACTGGCATCAGCCATGACTGATTATTTCCTAAAGTGAAGAAAAGAGGTTTATAACAAATGATATAATAATATTTACTTCATACTTATATCTTTACCTTTAGAATATTTATTGTTTTTGTGAAACCCCTGAACATTCTCTATAATATGATAGATTACACTGTGACTAATACTTTATGAAACGCGTAATGGCGGAGTGTGCATTCTTCTGTTTGTTTTAGTTTTGCATGTCTGTGTTCAGACTATGAAAGTCAAAAGTGATTAAAATATTTCAGAACATCGCGTCACACCGTGTCTAGCCAGCAGAGGACAACAAATGAGCTTCAGTTTTATATTACCTCAACTTATTCTAAATGTATTGTAGATGTTAATATTTCAAAGTACTTATATATAGGATTACTGGGGTGTTAAACTGCACCTGTGGTAGCTTTCCTGAGAAGAATGCAGCTATATGATATGACACGGAAACTTATTTTACAATAGCCTGTACTAGCTGAAGCGAAACAGTATAAATTAGTGTCTGTCACGTCTGTGCTTTAAAAGTGGAATTAGTAATCTATATTAATCATAACCGTTTTTCCATGTTTAATAACAAGCAGAGTGGCTGCCAAAGTACTTTCTGGAATACATTTTTTCCTTCAAACTGTCATCGAGAACAAAACAGTTATTATGGACCCCTAGATAAAGATTAACGGTTTCAAGAATTAATTTGAGAAAAAAAAACACATATTTAACGGTGCTTTCCAATTGAGTGCAGGGGACCACTGCGAGTTTGATTTGTTGTCTCTCTGATAAAATGATACAGTGGAGACATGAGATAATGTAATCCATTTTTAGAAAAGCCAAGAGGTTAATCAACAAAGCAGTCAGTGTCTGAGATCAAACAAAACAAAGTCTATTGTGGAAAAAGCATGTTCAGGTAGTTCACATTTGCTGTGTAGCGCTTGTAATGTATTTCTGTGTTGTATAAAGCTTGTTGACAGGATTTGCAATTCTGACAGAAATACAGTAAAATATAAAATGGCCATGAATTATGGGGCGGAGAAAATGTGCCAGGCTGACTGCAATCATCTGGACACAGCGAGCAGGAGCAGATTTCAGAGCACACCGGGGCAGGCTGCTAACGTGACTTTGGAGTTGTTACACAGACAAAATCAATTTTAAAACCATGCCAATGTACTTACTTAGGCTTACATTTTATCTTACAATTTATGCACCTCAAAAAAAGAAACACTAAATGAAAATCCAAACCTGCTTGTCTAATGAGGTTCAGCCCAGGAATCATTAATTACACATTAGCCATGACAATTTCAAAATTCAAAAGACAGCGAGAATCCGTAGGGGAGGGGGGGGGGGGGGGGATACATTTTTGAGTCATTTTATATCAAAATGCTAAGTCACAATCCAAAAACTATTATAAGGTGACATTTTTACTTTGAATAAAAGGTGCCATTTAGGGAAATGGTAAAGTACACCGAGTATAAATATCTGACTGCACTACCTCCATTGGATAAATGAGCATTACTGAAAATGCCTTTACAATTGAGTTGATGATGATGTCATTTGGATACTTTTAAAGAGAATATAATTGTACAATATAGATCTTTCTCTTTCCTTTTATTTAATATGAAAAATGGAAAACGTCACAATTATTATGTAGTGTGTAGTGTATGTAGGGATGTAGTGACTGAAAATCCTGACAGAAGGGATGTCAGCAGTCAGAAGACTGGAATCCTGACACTCTGCATAATATCTAAACTTTCTAAAATAATAATAATAATAAAAATAACATAATACTGAATCCACAAAATTGATACAATAGTAAATAATGTTACTTGTGGGCTTAATTAGTAATTACTTAGCACATCATTACTGAGATCCAATCTGAAAGACTTTTTGGAGAATCTTCTGTTCATGCAGATGTGCACAATGAATTTTTCTTAACAATTAACTCTATTTTTTCCCCATTTAATCTACAGTTCTGTTATTTATTTTATTTTTATTTTTTATTTTTTTGGGGGGGGGTTCTTCTCTTGTTATTAATCTAAATAATAACCTGCCAGTCTTGCCGTCATTTGTACAACTGAGCCCAGGAGCAGTAACAGCTAGTAAATACAGATGGATTTTAAGATCAGGCCGTTATTTTACAATTAGCTGTATAAAGACTTTTTTGTTCCATCTTTGCAAACACTAATCTTCTTTTCAGCCAAAACATTAAACCAACATAGTTTGTAGTAATTAAATACGACAGTTGGTTATTTCTCTCTCACGTCTGTAGACGAGCAGGCTTAAGTTCTCATCTATTCATTCTAACGTGTTCCCATAGTGGGGCTCTTATGGAATCAATCAATGAACAAATTGGGAAAACTTTGTAATTGCCTGGATGAAAGGAAAACAGTGTGGTTACCACATATGTGGATAATGCAAAGTTATCTTTACAAATCTTGTTTTCCCGTCCCATAAAGCTGCCTGAAAGACATTCCCCTGCTTGTGCCGCGTAAGAAGACAGACTTATTGAACAGGCAATGTGCCATTTTCTCAGTCTTTGGCACATCTGTGACATATTCGTCCTGTAGAGCAGCACAGCACAATACCCATTTGTTGTTAAGCTCATATTTCATATTGAAGGGAATGTGAAATGACTGAGTACATACTGAAAGTGTATTATCTGTGGGACTCGGGGCATACCACAACTCTGATTTGGCAGAAACATCTGCTCTGTGATGTTTTTCTAGGCCTGTTTCCTTCAATTTACAATATACAAGTGTTGCATATCAAATTAATCAACGTAGTCTCCTGCTGCATCATAGCTTGTGAATAAGAAGCATTTTCACCAAATTAAGAAGTCCAGCACTAATAGAGTTACACAAGTCCTGGTGGCATCTCTCGCTATGTGTGTATTGAGGCTAGAGGCATAGGCGCCGATTCTGTGGGTGCTCAAGGGCTCGAGCACCCACAGAAATTGATGAGCACCCACGGAGCGGATATAGTGTATTCCGGCGTCCCCATGCTGAACCAACGCCTTACGGAGCAGCTGCAGGCAGGGTTAGCCGCCCGGTGCCTCCCCAGTCCCTAGCCTGAACATAGGCTCGCTCCAGCAGCAGCAGCAGTAAGAGCGCTAACCGATGGCATCGGGCGGCGCCAGCATCTGACGTCCGGTGCCGTGCACTCACTGAGCAGCTCAGCATTGACCCACCTGCCCATATCCCACCACACTCCCCCTCCCTTGTCCGGCCGTAATGTGTAAAAAGGGGGACTCTGCTGCTGTAATGTGTAAAAAGGGAATATTGGAGACAACTATGCTGCGTAATATAAATTGGTATTATTTTGTGACCACGCCCCTACACCATGGAGCCACTCCCCTAGATTTTTGGCTTGAGCACCTACCAGCAAAAACATAAATCGGCACCTATGGCTAAAGGTGTTAGGAGTGGGCACATTTGTATATAACATTATAGAAATTTGAGAAGGCTCCAATTGTCTGAAAGTATGTTTCTTCTAGTCTGGTTTATAAAGCTGTTCACATACATATGTATTTTTTTTACTGAATATGTTTTCAAAGCTTATTTTGTTCATACACAACAATTATACAATCCTTTTCTTTTCCATTTTGCATTTGGCTGTCAGAGGTCTAACAAATAACACTATGCAGATATAAAAATTGTATAAGCAACATCATAAGCTGAGCAGAAACAGATAAATGCCATTGTTCATTGTAAGACTTTATGTTAGTACCTTGTGGTTATTCTATTTGAAAGGTTATATGACACATTATATATTGATATATTTATATTTTACGATACATTTTCAATAGACATTCACAAGTTTATGTCATGCGTAGCTATTTGCCTACTCTCAAATGTATCAACAGAAGGTCAACCTCCTGCATCAGTGGTGGCTCCACAGTTGGGGCTGCGGTGCAGTTGAACATTTAAATAGTGAGTCCCGGCAGTTCTGACTTCTGTCAATCTACATATATTTTACAATGAATTTATAGTCATTGGGGCAAATCAATTAGTGACATAGCTTGAGAGTTGTAGGCATTACGATAATTTCCTTGGTCACTGGGGGTTATTCAGAACAACTGGGAATTCTCAGGCTGGGCAATAATCGATTGTCTGCGCATGCATATGTTTAATAGTTTGCATGAGTAAAGCCATAAAGCGATAAAATCCTGCATATTCTTTAATTGCTGGCCATACACAAGTTGATTGACAGGAAGCGGGTTTTTGTGGGTGTCACTGTTTGTGGGTGATGCTCATCTACTTGGAGTGTCAGGGAAAATGTACCCAAGTACTTTCAGGGAGGGTTTGTGATGTCAGCTTCAGCCTGTTTCTATAGCACTGGTCGAGTAAGTCCTTGGTTACACACAGGTGTCATGAAATTAATACAAGCCTACTATAAAAACAGGGTAGCAATGGTCAATTCCGGTGTGGTATACATTGTTAATATTCTATGTCAACATTCGTAATGTCCATATGAGAATGTCGACATGGTCCTAAGGAAGAAACATTGACAAAGTGTCAACATGATTAGAATGTTGACAAAATTACTGGTGGTCCAGTAAGGACTTACTTGACATTGTGCTTCCAGCAGGGACATAAGGATGTCTTATGGAGGACCCTTAACGACTTGTGGGGGTGATTAATTACTAATTATGAACCAGTATCTCCCCAGTGCCTAATTTCCTATAGCCTAATCCTAACCCTCCTCCTAATTGCTTAGCTCTCCCTTCTTGTAGCCAAAATTGTGGTCAATATCTTGCAGGTACCAACGTGTTAACAATTGTGACATCATAACATTGCAAATTATGAACATTTTCCTTCAGTTTATTCAATTGTATGGTTAGGCCAGAATTGGAATGAGATCTAAAGGTGCCCATACACGTACTGATTACCCAGTACTTTTTGTGCTAAAATAGCATCGTTGTGCATGCCTTGTGCATGGGATGCAATGCTATTTTAGCACAAAAAGTACCGGGTTATTGGTACGTGTATGGGCAATTTAAGACCAAATTCTTCTACTGGGCAGGCAACATTTTAAAGTGATCTGCATAAAGAGGTGAATATTTAGCAGATTTTGTTTATGAAAAATAGTAACAATTAAAGTCTTTTTATCAATGTAATCTTTTCTATGAACTCCGGCAGTCAAAGATTAGAGAGCGAAAACTTTTTAAAAGTAATGTATATGTAAATTTCTGAAATATAACTTCATATACTTGTTAAAAGTGACGATCTAATCTGTTTTTCCCTTCAGTAGCATATTCGCCATTCAAGCACCTATGTCGCTTATTATGTACTGTGCATTTCTGTATCTAGTCTAAAAGTCAAGTTATTTTACACATGTCAAGAGGGTTTAATGCTCTTGTTTGGTGAAAGGATTATTTTAGATACAGGAAAGCGAGTGGCAAACTGTGTATTTTCTAATAATATTCTTTCACTGAGACAGATAAATTATATACCGCAATAAATGAAATTGCTGGAACATAAATGGAAGAGTTACTTAGAACTTGTATATTTCAAAAAGAAGATGTTTTATGTTGACGAAACATACTTATATGAATAGCTGAATGACTATGCTTGAAAAGTAAGATGTCTAGACTAGTAAAATTATACTTTGCCATTGTTCTTCCGACTGGGGATACCCAACGTCTACTGGCGTGTCCACAAAAATGGTGGTTGCACCCAGAAGAATGCTGAGTGTCCCCATGCAAATGCAGGCGGGCTGTTGCCCATTCGCACGGGAGCACACGGGCCAAAAATAATTTGATGGTCGCCGACCATCGAATGATTTTTCCCTTTTTTTTAACAAATTACAGTAGTTTTGACTGACCTATATTTGCTGCGTGCGACACCAAGAATGGGCAACAGCCCGCCTGCATTTGCATGGGGACACTCAGCATTCTTCTGGGTGCAACAACCATTTTTGTGGACACGCCAGTAGACGTTGGGTATCCCCAGTGCGCCTGGCTCCCTGTCTGCCCGATGACTACAAATAGCTAGGCAACTATGCAAGTCGCTGAAGCCATTCGCAATGGAGGGCTGGACATGCGCATAATAGTGAAGGCGCAGTCCACACAACATTGGGATTGGGCCAAACTCGTAAATTGCGAGTCATACTAATTCAGGCCCCTTGTTTTAGAACCCTTTTCTCCCAAGAAGGTACATGCATCTTTGTGGTTTGGCAGTCACTTTTATTCACTTTGTTACAAGTGTGGATTAACATTCTGCTGAGAACCAAACACTTGGGATTTTAGAGAACTTCATTCTTTTTAAAGGGTGATTATCATCCCAAAAATGTTAGATTGTTTTTGATGTGTATGGCAATGTTGCTGGATACTGCACTTTATATTTTTTTATATAATTTTTAGTGAATGCATTTTACTCCTGTGATTTGGGGAGCAATTGTGTCTACGTAGCTCCATATCAATATAATACAATGTAACAAGTGATCAGGTTATTGGATACTTAACACTGAATATTTATGTGTTCAGCCTCAGGAAAATATTCTCTTGGTTATTGCACAAATATAGATATACCTATATATCTCCAGGTTTATTTAACCCCTATCTTTCTCCTGAAACATATCTGAGCCTAGAGTTTTGCACAGAATATCAGGATTCAGACATTTAATTCATATTAAAGTCAGTTTACTAAAGTCCTGCCTCAATGTAACTAATGTCCTTATCTTCATGTTTTACCCATACAACATGTATAGTTCTCACACTGTCGATTACAGCTGTTGGTGTGTTAAGGGACCCCCACAAGGCCTCCATGGTATTTCTTTTGGGTCACAGGGTCATACGCATCAATTTTCGGAGCGAGATAAAGTACCAGACAAATATCTCCTAACTGCTATGTTACAGCCTGTGTTTGAAAAGTGTCAAGATCTAATTGGTTTGTACTTTATGTCTCTTCACTGTATCTCTCTCCAGGTGTTGATGCATATTCCGTCTTAAATGCAGCTCCTCTCTTTAGTGTGACAAGAGGAGCATAAAACTGCTAATCAGATTGGTTGGGTAACACCTCTTTATAATGTAAGTAGAGTCACATAGAGTAAAGGGCATACACATGGGGCAATTTCAACCCCTTTTCTATGCCATCTGACTAAATTGCTTAGAAATGGAGCACTGGGTGCTCTGTGTGTATGCCCTGCAGGGATGGCGATGCGCAGTCCAGCGCATTGCTATTGCCCGCAGGGAAATCAGGGCTTGCACTGGCTTTCCCTAGATCGCGGGGCTTCGCCTATTAAAAATAGGCAAAGCCCCGCTCAGCCTGATCACTCACAGTTTCACTCACAGTGTGCATTGCGGGTGCAATGTGATGTGTGTTGAGTGATTGTGCTGATGCACGCTGCTCAGACAAAAAGCTGGTTCGCCCCGTGTGTTCGGGCTTAACAGTCCCTCCCCTAAGTAGATAGGTAATAAAAGGCCTTCACTTTGGCTGGAAGCCCAGGCATGTAAGCTTTTTACATAGTGCTGCCAAGACAGTAGCCATCCTTCATTTTGGCTAGTTGCCCAGATAGCGCATATCCTTCATAAGCCAGCAAAGTGACATCTATCCTCCTTTGTGGCAGAGGGAACACTGATAAGTCACAGAATGCGGCATAGCTATAGCAGCCTTCTCTTCAGCATATGGCTGAGACTCTATTACTTATACTTGAAAATAACATTGCTTGAAATATTACATTCATATATCACTTATAATATTACATTTTAGCTTTAACCAGAACATATGCCCTCACTGGAGGCCAGATATACTAAGCTTCAGAAGTGATAAAATGGAGAGTGATAAAGCACCAGCCAATCAGCTCTTAACTGCCACAGGCTGTGGTTGCAAAATGTCTGTTAGGAGCTGACTGGCTGGTGGTTTATCACTAATTTTATCACTTCAAGTATTAGTACATCTCGCCCTGGGAGCTGGACTACAAAAGGGAAATTGGTCTACTTCTGCGCTTACCCAATGGGGCTAAACATAAAACTAAGGAAGCATCAAGCGATTGCTAGTTTACCTACTATGCTACATTCTGTATGTGTATGTACTCATTTTACAGAAATATGTTATATTTTCTTTCAGTAGAGTGTATGGCTGATATTTCTACTCTAAGCTCACTCACATATAATTTCTTTCCCATTTCTATAGTCCTTTTCTAACCACAAGAAATTCTTAGAGGGTAGATTTAATAAAACTTCTAAAAAATTTTTTTTTAGAGTGGAGACGGTTCCAATGAAACCAATTTTTCAGTTCTGTAGTGAGAACTATTCTATATTGTTAGATTAGTATCCTACCCTTATGAAAAGTCATCAGTGTGGTTATCAGAAACCCTACTGATCCTGACTATAGATGTTCACACTGGCAGAAAAAGGTTTCTCAATCTGCATTGTTGAATTGCAACAAAGATATGGAAATTTGGCAAACATTTATTTATCAATGGGGAGATTTATCAAAACTTGGAAAGAGCTAAAGTGGAGAGAGATAAAGGCCCCAATTGATCAAATCTGGTAGAAGAAAAAAAATTAACAACCAATCTTCTGCCATTTTTCCAACACACCCTGTAAAATGAGAGGAGCTGACTAGTTGGTACTTTATCACTCTCCAGGCTGTGATAAATCTCCCTCTTAAGTTGATAAAGATTTATAAAGGCTAACTGGTTTTGTCATGTTTGAGTTGATACCAGAGGCATCATAAATGGGTTGCTGGCTCCCTTCTGGTATCCCCCTTCCAGGTGGTGACAACAGAACGCTTACTTCTCCACAGTGACATGAGCTGGATGCTTCAGTGTGCATTAACCTGCACCACTCAGCTCCCATCACTGAGATGAAGCTGGCACCAATAGAAGATTCTCCATCCCACACACCCTGAAGTGAGGATATCATGGGATTCCCCTGCTAAGCCACGCCCCCTTTAGCAATGTCATCAGGACTCCCATGGAACCATGCCTATTGGCTAGAAGCCACACTTCATTTTGGACGTGCATGCTGAAAGCATGCAGAGGGGGGCTCTTGGCCACAACAGGTATCGCTTACCCAGGTGCAGCCACTGGTTAATTCAACTGTATTTGCACTGCTTTCCCATGCAATTAAGCTTTACTTTGTACATTTTGACTGTTTACACTGGCAAAAGCTACACCTTAAATGGTGAATGTATTCTTCAAAATGCAAACTTTGAATACCATGGTCCTTGGTTTCAAATAAACAAATTACTGCTTTATTAATTCATGTTTTACCATGATTGTCAATCTCAAATGTTATTAGCAAATTCCAACCTGAGAATGTGAAACAAAACGTGCAAATTTTTTCAGCAGCATTTCAATAAGTGCCTATTAATGACTGTAGCGGGGATTTGTCTGTCCCTGTGGCCTTCCAAATTTGATTGAATTTCACAATGGTTTGAAATATTCGATCATTTTTAGACCCTACAATACACCACAAGGACACGTTGTTTTGTTGCATTTGTTATACGCAACAAGATATAATGATAGGACTATCTTGGGTTAAGGACACAAAATCTGAGTAAATATGTACGACTCGCCAGCAAAATACAGCTTAAGAAACGTTTCCTGACACATATCTGTTATATAACTATATTACAATGTACTGGATGAATGGCTTTTCAAACAAAGCAGTGAAACCAGACTTAAAATCAAAAGCCTAATTCAGCATGGGTCGCTAATTAGATAATTTGCAATCTGGTTGATTATCGAATGAATATCAAGTGACTGCACGTGCACAGCGTTCACATATGCACATTCTGAATAAATATCCATAGGCATAGCAGTCACATACAGTAGCAGTCACTATTTGATTGACAGATAGCCAACGTTTAGCTGTGGAAACATAGAGCCTGATTCTGTCTCATTTGCAAAACAAAATTCTCTCTTTAATAGGCAAAACAATGTGGGGCAGATGTAACCTGTGCAGAGAGAGTCAGATTTGGGTGTTATTTTGTTTCTGTGCAGGGTAAATACTGACTGCTTTATTTTTACACTTCAATATAGATATCTTTTTAAAGTACAAACCCCACCCAAATGTAACTCTCTCTGCACCTGTTACATCTGCCCCACTTGCAGTGCACATGGTTTGGTCAATTAGAGAAAGAATTTTGATTTTGCAAGGGAACCAGAATCAGGCCTATAGTGTTTGGCGGATGCGTTTGTGAAATGCAGGTGTTTTTTGGGTGGGTCTCTGATGTCACCAATTATGTCTGATGTCAATGATTCTTTAGCAGATTACTGGAAGCCTGAGGGTGTGTACACACGGTGCGATTTAGATTTTTGCATAGTATAGCTTAGCGACCAAATCACAGTGTACTCAGTGTCATCAGAGACTAGCAGTTTTGTCTGAAAATCGCTAGCAGTTTTGTCTTGTTTTTAAACCTCTATTCCGGTCCCGAAAGGCGCTGATGACCAGCTGGCCGCTGGTGCAGAGTGCATCTATTTCTATCCATTTCTAGTCTAATCGCAGGAGCATACTCCTGCAACCAGTACAGGGCTGGTGCGGTAGCGCGCTCCTAACGATTTTTCACCCTGTACATACTAAAAACACGGCAATATGGTCGCTCATTGATTATTTAGCCAGCGATACTGGCTAATATCGCTCCGTTCGTACAGGGCTTTAGACTTACTCATTGATGTTGAATTTTTTTGCAAATGGATCTGCAAATGGGTCGCTATATGCCATGTATTCGGGAATTTTGCAAGAGGTATTTATTCATTCTTGTGGAAGGCCATTTTTTTCATCATAAGCAACTGCTTTTCCTCTAATTAGTCATCCATGTTGAATTAGGCCCTAAAATCTGAAGAAACATCACCACTCTAGGGGACCTATGTACGCCCCTAATTTTGAATTCAATTTCAATATGATGTCTATTTACAAAAATACAATTGAAACTTTTAGGGGGGTATTCAATCTTCGGCTCACGGCAGACGAGCTTGCTCGCCTGCCGTGACCTAGTCCCGTTCTCGGTCAGCTCGACCGAGAACATGCAGGCGGGATTCAATGTCCCGCCTGCCGGGGAGCGTAAAGGGGGCGTGGCCGCGAGTTGCGGCCGGGAAGTGACGAGATGCAGCCGGCAGCTCGTCACTTCCCCGCTGTTCTCGGCAGAACGAGCCCGACAGCTAGAGATGTCGGGCTCGTTCTGCCAGGAAACCCTGTTCAATGCTGTCGGGGAAGACAGCATTGAATAGGGCCCGTCGAGCATCTCCCCCACGGGAGATGCTCGACGGCGATTGAATATCCCCCTAAGTGCGTACACACGGTACAATTTGCCTTCCGATGTTGACGATATAGTCAACATCGGATCGGAATCGGATGCAGATCGCAAGGGTTTTAACCCTTGCCATCCCGATCCGATCCCGATGCGCGTACACGTATCGCAAGGCAGAAAGTCTTGTCTGCCTTGACTATATAGTGCAGATCTGCACTATATAGTCAGAATTGTATGCAAATCGGATGTGCCTTGCGATCCGATCCTGATCCGATCTGATCGGATCGTGGATCGCATCTTAAGGCACATCTGACCGTGTGCACACCATTTGAGTTAGCATTATTTATTTATTTTTATTCCAGCGCTTCTAACAGAACTGTTCCTTCAAAACAAATTAGCAAGTTGTGAGTTTCTTAGCAGTGGACAGTTCATCAATATTTTTTAGCTGAAGTTTAGCCACAAAACCTAAATGACTCAACTTTATATTCAACAATTAATAGTTGTCACATAGATCAGAGATCAGTAAACCTTTATGTACTGTAGCTAATGTACTGTGTGCTGAAGATTCTGATATAAGTTTAATAGAATCTAAGAGTTTCTATCTATATGTACAAACAACCTAATTTCCCATGGACTCTGTAACTGTTCGTGCTTATTTTATCACTTTGCTTATGATAAGAATCACACCCAAACACTGGCAGAATACATTTGGGATAGGATAACATTCTTTATAATACCACTGAAATATAGAACTGTGACATTGATATGTTAGAATATATTATTGGATTAGCAGATTTACCGGTCATGCTGTAATTCAGTATAAGCTACTACAAACCTCCCAACTTTTTTTAGCACGAAGGAGGGACAAATGCGAGTGACCTTCAAATCGTGTCATTCTTGCGAGGCCACACCCCCGCTCTGGGGGCCTCACCAGCAGCTCTGTAAGCTGCTGGCCAGCCCCCAGCCTCTCTGCTCTGGGAATGGGATTGCAAGGGGAACTTCAAACTGCCCCCCTGCCATGGGACACTGCCGGCCCCAAGAGGGACGCGGAACGCCCCCAAAGACTGGGATGTTCCTGCGGTATGCGGGACAGTTGGGAGGTATGCTACTATACAGTACAGTATGTGCCAATTGTATGTCACAAATTCTACTGATTATATTCCTGTTACAGATGTGTCCTCATTCAACTAGGATTCTTGCACCATATTGCACAAGATGCATGGTGCAGTCATAGACAATTTCTCTTACAATGTACTGGGAATGGCTGATATGGTGGTACAGTCAGCACCAATGTACCAAGCCTAAACTAGGAAGACAATCGGCTTATTATTTTCACACAGATGTCTGTCTATGAACATGGTAGCAGTTTGCTACCATCGGTGCACTGTTGGTCCCCCCCAGTGCATGATTAGCCAATAGGCTGATTAGGCTGCAGCCTAAGGCACCAGCACTGGGAGGAGGGTGCCTTGCAGGTGACGGCCGAGGAATAAAATGAAGGCCTAAGTTATTCCATTTCATTCTAAAAATGAAAAGAGATGATGTAGCCTATAGCAACCAATCAGATTATGTCTATCAGTTTCTAGAATGCAATAGAAAAATGAAAGACAGAGGGTGAAATTTAATAGGATGAGAGATTCAGAAAGTGAGAGATTTGGTAAGAAATCTCCATATTTTTTTTAAAAGCGGCAATTATTTACACTTCAAAATCAAACTGATTTAGCAGTGTAAAAGGTTGCTGCTTTAAAAAAAACCTGAGATTTCTTACCAAATCTATCACTTTCTAAATCTATCATCCTATTAATTGTCCGCCAGAATCTACCTGTTTGCTATTGTCGACATCACCATTTTTAATTTTTAGAAGCTGTAAATTGACTCCATAATTAATCCATAATTAGACAGTACTATGTAAAATACAAAATCCACATTAAAGAAAAGCAAAACAAAGCTATTATCTCAAAAAGAGTTTTAACAGTGATAATAACTCCCTGTAGTGGAGTATTATTTAGACATTTTCAAATGAAGAAATAATATGTAAGTTTTGAGTGTTTAAGTCAATTGACTAAAACAATAAAAAAAATCCATTAGAGACTATGAAAAAGACTCCAGCAGGAGTCGAAACGCGTCAGTCTGGGAGTACTGTCGGGTTGACTCAGGAGTGAGGTGCTGGGGCGTGGAGGAGCTGATATCTGTGATTTGCCCCGGTACAGATTCACATGTGCTACTTGAACTGGCTATCAGTTCCAACTTATCCGGTAATTGCCCCACTTGTCGAGTCAATAAGAGGCTCCCCCACATGGATTTTTTATATACTACTGTTATACTGGAATTTTAGACTTGTATGTTCATATCTGGAGGATCTGAATGTGACCTACCAGAAATTGTTCTGTGTTGATTAAAATTTTTTGTTGTACCTAACTGTACTTCACCATATGATTATCTTTCCTCTGCATGGTACTTTTGGTATACTCAGGGCGGAGAAGTAATATACGTGTTGAACACATCAGCGCCTGGTCTTAAGTTATGTATATTTTTTGTTTGCAATAAAAAAATCCACCCAGAGAAAGCAAGAACATTGGCGCACAACAGGTTATATTAAAGGAATTATAATGAATAAATATTTATCTTTGTGTCTGCTGTGGTACAGGTCAGCTGTTGTTTGGTAATAATGTCATGCACAGAAAAAATGTGTTAATTATTCCAGTCACTGTGAGGAGCATTGCTACATTATTTAATTAAGATGGGAATGCCAGGGGCAGTGTGGGGAAAAACAAGGGGATGTTTTAAATGCTATTTAATAATTATTAGGTTTTAATCAACACCAGTAGAAGATATTTATACCTTTAGAATGTAAGCTCTCACGAGCAGCCCCCTCTTTCCTTGTGATTTCCTTCTTTTACTTATACCGTCTTTGATGGCACCACATCCTGCCACCTATTCCAGGTGTCCTCTGATGATGCTGCTCTGGTTATATACGCTACTAGTTCTCTATTGTATTCAAATATGTCACAGTTTTGCTTATTCGTTATAACCAGGCGCTGCAGATCCCTTGTGGCGCCATATAAATAAAGAATAATAATACAGGACCCTCGAATCTTGTGCATAAATATTGTATACAGATCCACATACATCTAGCATACTTTTGCTTTAAAAACAGCTCTTTGAGTCGCACCATTACATGGCGTGTCTTGGTAGCACCTGGCATATTGTTTAAAAACGTTTCCATTAAAATGTGTCTTATTTCAAAAATCACTGGATGTCAGCTGCCTATCCTCTTCCCGTACAAGGTAGCCACAAATCTAAGACACCAGAGATTATCCTAGATTTGCGTGCACCTTAGAAATAATTCGATGGTTGGCGACCATCAAATGATTTCCTCCCCACACGCAACCTGAGAATGGTCGTTTATGCTAAACAGTCATTCACTGACTCGAAAGCAGGTACAAAAAGGCTGCCTCATTGTTCTGATTGTGTGATCTTCACTCTGCTTGTAGGCCCTAGAATTGTGGAGCCCTGGGCAGCTGCCCACTGTGTCTAAGATGGCCCTAGTGTTCATTCTAGCACAACTTTGAAAACCCATGCAGTTCCTCTTCCCTGCCTGTGGTGTCGCTGTCTGCTGTATTGCTTCTAGCACAGTGTGGTCTGTATATCAGAACTGATATGCAAACCAGAACTGTGCTAGAAACACCACAGCAGACAGCGACACCCCAGGCAGGAAGAGGAACTGCATGGGTTTTCAAAGATGGCGGGTGCTAGAATGAACACTAGGCCATAGCTGTAATTTATAGTTTATATACATTAAGATGGCCCAGTGTTCAGTTAATGCTATTACTGTATGTTATTGTTGGTACAATTGCTGTTTCAGAGTGTACACTACTCAATTACAATTTCTATTGTTGCTTCGGCAGAATCGCTAAAACAATTCATATGTGTAAGCCCAAGGTCCTTCAGCGCATACATTCTTCAGATAGAACACTGATTTCTAGGAAAAGGAATGATAATTCATTTCCCACCAACATAAAAGAAGGTAGAGAATATTCAAAGTCTCCTATATCAGTGAATGAATAATGCATATTTTGCTTGACAGAGTAAGGCAGGTGATTTTGGTTTAATAAGAATTTTTTTTTTTTGTAAGAATTGTAGCGTCACAGCAGTTCACAAGGAGCTTCTGGTATCAAAGAGCTAAGCAGAGTATTTAATAGAGCTTGGTTGTAAGTGTTTTTGTTCCAGCAGAGCTGATAGATTCATCTCCATCTGTTCCATATTCATAACAAAGGAGCTAGCTTACAGGAGGGACGGCTTCCCTAGAGTAGGATAGAAATGATCTTTTCAGCACACAATAAAAAGACTCACGCATGGTCACTTAAACTATGTAGAAAGTAGTAAGTGCTGAGGGCACTTCAGCACCAATTTCACCTGCAGCATATGACAGTTTCGGCACACACTTTTTTTGACACGCTGAAAATCCTTTATGTGCTTTTTTTCCCCTCTATAGCAACATTTGGTATAGTGCTGCTGAATTGCAGCTTTTAAAATGTGGGAAATTATGTGTAATTAAATGTCGCTTTCGAGGCAAACCCACAAAAGTTATTTTTTTCTGCCCCATCTCCCTTTACTATTAGGCGATAAAACAATTCTCTGTATCCTGCTCTGTTTCGTATCTCTACCTTTATAATCTGCAATTTCTGAAAGCTTCAACAGCCCGTGCCAATTTTATGATTACTCCATATGTACATGGTGAACGGAAATTAAAACGCATACTTAGACCGAGTAGCATCCATAAATTGAAAAATGAAGCACAACAGATTCACACAGAACTCGGCTCCAACAATTTCTTCTACAAACTGTTAAAGGAGCTATTAAATGTGCTCTTATTATATGTGTAATTGCACACAACTAATGGTTTTTGTTTCAGTGCTATCCCCGTTGTGACTCTCTTTAATTGTGCTGCAGCTAAAGCAGTATTTTATGCAGTTTGTAATCTGGAATTTACTTGCAATTTAACTGACTTCAAGTAATAATTTGTATTGTTTCAAATGGTTTCCTCTTGTAATCCTTACAATGCAATACTAAGGGGCATATTTAGTATAATGAGGCCTATTTATAATCACTAAATATGGAAATGTTTGCAGGGGACCGATGTTTTGCATATGCGCATGCACAGCTGCATTTCTGGGTGTGTGCGGCCACGGCAAACAGACTGTTCACTGGATGCATGCACCCAAGGCTGTGGCCAGAGGGCATCGGGCGGTGGGCGTTCCCCAAGGGTGTTCCCATGGAAATCACCCGGTGACATGACATCACTGGATGTCAGCTGCACGACCTCTTCCTTCTGAATGCCGATGCACATCTAATACCCCTTTCACATTGCAGCTGTAACACGGTATATTGCCGTTTTTTTAGTGCTTTAAAACGGTTCCAGCTGCAATGTGAAAGCTACATTGTCAATTTACCGGTTACAGAAAACCGGTATTTTGACACGTGTTAAAAGCAGGATCCTACACGTTTCTGAGCCGTTTTCCCTGCAGTCTGAACAGCTCAGAACCGGTATTTGCTACAAATGATAACCACACTTGATCCCCGCCCACAAGCAGGAAAAAAAACATTTAAAATGACATTGTATGGCTTTCTATGGGTGAAACGGGTTGAATCTGAAAGGTACAAAACGGTATTTAAACTGCAATATACCTTTACACCATGCAATATGAAAGGGGTTTAACTGGCTTTTGACCAGTTTTAAGACACGTTTAGAAAAACGGGTTAAAAGCAGGTTTTTGCAATGTGAAAGTGGTATCAGGTTGCTTCAGAGTAACCATAGATGTGCGTGTGCCTTCCACATTAATCGATGGTCGGCGACCATTTAATGATGTGGGTGTTCCCCCACAGCTTGCAAATGGATGTTTCATCATTATAGGTCCGATAGGTTGTCTGATTTCCAGAAAATCCAAAACGTAACCATTTGAGTGCCAACGGCTCTGTGAGAGATGTGCAAAATATCGGCTAAAAAATGCCAGTGTCCCTCACATTTGTTAAATAAATTCAAATAAAAAATGTTGTGCAAAAAAAAAAAAAGGATTGTATTTCCTATACAAGGTAAACCATACAGGTTCTTATGGTGAAAACAAATGTTTGCTTGGCATTTTTTCACACCTATTTTGACATATTGGGGGAAATTTACTAAAGGAAATTTGTAAAAAATAGGTGCATTTGTATTTAGAAATACACTTATTTTTGACATTTACTATCCTGAAAATACGGCAATTCGTAGTCGGATTGATAGCACATCAATACGACTACAAATTGCCATATTTTCGGGATAGTAAATGTAAAAAATAAGTGTATTTCTAAATACAAATACACTTTTTTTTACAAATTTCCTTTAGTAAATTTCCCCCATTAACTTGGCACTCAAAGGGTTAAAATCTTCAGATGTGGCTTGTTCTCAAAACCCTGCTGCTTGATATGGAAAAGAGTTTCAGGCATGTGAAGAAGGGTCTGAATCACTTCCATAACCTCCCCGCTATGTGGCAAGTATAGGTCACACTAAAATAGAAGCCAGCACTTTGGATGGGTAAGTAGCAGAAGTAGCAGAGCAACAGATCATTGGGACAGCTGCTTTTTTTGGAGCAGCTTTCGCAGCACCGGAGCAAAGTTTCTCCAGTGATAAAGCATGGCGAGGGGATACTTAATCAAGGGCCTTACTAACCCAATGATGAATAGGTCCTAATGTTGTAATGCGTATACCAACCTATTTCTCCTGCACCCCAACATTCTCCTTTTTACAACACATGCCCCCCATGTTGGTGTGCCACCCAGCACACCAACATGCTTCCTCAGAACACCTACAGTTTATGCCCCCCTGAACATCAACATGCCTCTACACACAAACATGCCCCCCTCAGCACCCACCCTAATTTTCCCATAAGTCTACTAAGAATCCCCCTGCACACCAACATGAACAACTTTTTCCATGTCAACCTATTGCTTGTGTCTGCATTTTAACCACATCGACATAATGCATGTCAACATTTTGTGTTGATCGTTTGACTGCCGACTAAAAGTGGTCAACCTATTGACTATCGATTCTATAACGTATGAATTCCCCACTGCCTAGCCATGTAACCCATGTTAGTGTTTTTATTTTTTATTAATTCCTTACATCAGGAATGAGGAACCTTCGCCCCTCCAGCTTTTTTTGAACTACACATCCCAGCATGACCTGCAACAGTTTTAGCATGGCCAAATAGCAAAACTGAAGCAGGGCATACTGGGATGTGCAGTTCAACAACAGCTGGAGGGATGAAGGTTCCCCATCCCTTCCTTACATCATTCTTAAGGTCCCTACACACTAGAAGATTATATTTCCAATCTGGCTGGTTGGAATGAAAATCTAAAAATTTTGGGGAACAAATTGCAATCAACTGTTTGCTCGCAAACGCTGGATGGACAAAAGCAGTCATCTGCATAAATTGATTTAACCAATTTGTCTATAGGACCAATTTTTGTCTGTTTTCCATGTTTAGGAGCAAATGGTCATTCCAACCAGACAGATTGGAAAAATAATTTGCTAGTGTGTATGGGCCTTTAAGCAACTGTAGAGAGTCTATTGTGATGATTTATTGGGGTTCAGTTTAATAAACCCCTTGACGTGTTTTCATCACCCCATCTTGTGTAGTATGTGGTTGGGTTAATCCAAACTTGCTCTACTATAATATAGCAAATATACAGTGTTTTTTTGTTTAAAGCAATCATTTATTTAGCTATTTCTACATTTCATTTAGCTATGTGTCTTATTTGCATACACTGTTCACACCTATTTGAATCATTTATTTAACTTATTCTGTGTTAACATTTTTGAATTAAATCTACCTCCAGTCTGTCACAGAGACTGTACTCTAGAGGGCGATGACTACTTGTAACAAGTCTTGATCAAATAAAAGTATTGTGTCTGTAATGGGTAGTAAAAAAATGATAAGAAGAAAAACAAGACAGATGTATTGGTTGTTGTGTTTGTAGACATGCCATCATGTTTTATTACCTTTATGTCAGATTATCTATGTACTGTCATTTATTATCAGTGTTCTATCATAACTATTTTTGTTCAAAATATATTACAAAGAGATAATCAGATTTAATTTTGTACAAGTCAAACCCAATATTGATTGATTATTTGAGAAATAGATAATGTCATATACAATACATGGTACATTTTACAACAGCTATAGGATATGTATTTAACTATGTTGTAAGATTGCTTTATTTTAATGAAGATAAATAAATAAAATAAATGTAACATTTTATATTTCCAGTGCTACTTTTTAGATTTCTGTTGCATGATTATTTAAGCACAATGTGATCTTTTTCTAATCTTATTTATTTAGCAAATCTTATTACCTTTTACCCTTATTTATTTACAGTTTCTTATATAGCGCAGCTAATTCCGTTGCGCTTTACAATAGGAAACAATGAGAAAACAAACTGGGTAGTAATAAACCGACACAGAGGTAGGAGGGCCCTGCTCACATGCTTACAATCTATATTCAAGCATAATGGGACACATATTGGTTAAATCATACATTTAGTATATGCGTTGAATCAATTAATACTGTTTTTTATATAGGCTAAATCCACCATATCAAATAATTCCTTTTAAAAGACCATTTTCCTCTTATTTTGAGAGCAACCTTTACAATTTGGTACTTAGGAGCTTGATATGTTCTCTAATTCCTAATAATAATTGACTTTGAATTTGATATCTCTAATTTTCCATTTACAGATGAATATTATTACTGTATTATTATTAATAATAATAAATATAATAAATAAATATAAGCTCGTCCACATACTGCTATTGCCGCTGGGCCACAAGCTCACCAGCCGCCTCCTTATCACCCACTGGCTTCTCGCCACCTGCCTGTCCTTCTGACTGCCAGCAGCTCCGGGCGCTGTTATTTTGTCCCTCCCACCCCTATTGTGCTGCTCGATGGGCGGAGTTACTCCAAATGATACTGCTGAGGCGAAGTAGGTGCTGACACTAAGGGAATGCCGCAGAGGGGAGGTCGGCTGCCATTGTTGAGCTGCACAGTGCCTGGGCAATGACTTACTGCCATTGAGGAAGATTCATTAATTTATTAAGTCGGCAACTGACAGTAGGGTCATTCAAGGGTGGAGGGAGGCGAGGGCATAATGCAGGCTGGTGAGGAGGTAGAACATCTTATAAGCGGGGAGGAGGGCACAGACAATGACATAATACAAGCAGGGTATGGTGGGGGGAGGGAAAGGTATAATACAAGGTAATACAAGCAGCCTCCCGCCATGCTTGTTTAATACACTTACTTACATAAAGTAGTCTTTTCTGAGAGACCACACCACTTTCATGTGGCCACACCTCCTTTATGATGTGTGCAAAAGAAATGGGGGGGGGGGGGGCATTTTGAACTATTTGCACTGTTAGCTAGATATTCTACAAACGGTTTAGCGATATTAACTGTATGTTCGTTTTGTAACAATCAATAATTATAAAGCTCTTATCATGATCTTAAATTCTAGCAATGATTTATATTTAAAGATGGATAGAATATTTCATTCTGCACATACTGGCTTCTGCACGAGGCATGTTTGCTCTTGATCTGCATAGCAAATAGGAAATAATGAGAGACAGCAAACTTAAAGGTCAAAATCGTGTTAGTGATGACACATAGGCGTGATCTGCAAATTAGAAGTCTTGTGAATTCATTCTTGAATTGATGGATTGTGTATTTATATTAGTTATATTTATTTTGATAAAATTTGTTTCTATGACATATTTGTCAGAATGTCCCCAGATGCTATAAATCCTAGAAACACTAGATCAAAGCAGAAATGTATCTTTAAATACTTACTTGTTATTATGCCTTATGATACTATAAGTCTGAATCAATACAATCGATTAAGCTCACATCCAATGCAAGCTGAGAAAAAAAAAATTGGGATTATTTTCGGTGTGAAAGGACAAAATGTGCTTGTTTATATTTAAACATTGGTTGTCTAATGCTGTGGTACTGAAATATATTTTTCTGCCATGACACACTGAAGAATGACCCCATATACATATACATCATTTAAAGAAATAAAATTATCCTTACTGTACCCAAAGTACACACTCCCAAGGGTTCTTTACCTACCAAAAACTCCTAAGACTCCTATTCTTTTAATTTCCCCTTAGTGTTCAAAATTGTACTGATCTGCTACTGGCTAGTCGTGTTGCTGAGCTATCTGCACTGCTGTTCTTGTTTGACTGCTTCTGGCACCTCTCTGATGCGAAAGGATGCCAGAGGGTAGATGGGACTTTGTTTTGACAAGCCCACTGGTAAACAGTGGAACAAAGGGATAGCACTAAAACAAACTCTTTTCTCCTTGCTCTGGTGATTTTCTAGACTGTGTGGACATTGGTAAAGCATGCTCTCCTCCCATTCTCTTTTGGTTGACTAGAGCAAGTCCTAGAGCAAGGAATAGCGGGAAAGCATCCTCCCTTCCCGTACAGCATTTATTGTTTTCTTTATTTTACTCACGGGTTCTACTCCTAAACTTGTTTATATATTGTATGTATATTTTCTATGTTTTTAAGTTTTTTCATTTATAGGTTTATGTTATCATAAGTGCATGTGTTAAAAACATAAGCATAGATGTTGTAAGCTTTTCAACTTTCACTTGAATCAGGAAGAGGGTTGGATGTTGCTAAGCAACATAATGGAAATTGTTGTTCCGGCATGTCCAGGTATCCCTCTATATGTATTGACCAAGTAATGTTATGATCCATTATGAAAAAGGAACATAACAGATTTGAGGGAGTATATAGAAAGTTCCTTGCCTTGTCCTGTCTAGGGGCCTGAGCCTATCAGAGAGCAAAATCATGATCCAGAATGGTTTGGGCACTCCCCCTTTAGAGTGCAGTTCATAATGGGGCAAGGCCATTCCCCCACAGAAGGCCCTGTGACAGAGGATACTAGAGATGACAGTGCCCACTACATGACAACTGTCACCTGCCTGTCACTTATAATGTCATGATGTTACATTACACCACTTACAGGAAGAGGCACCAGAAAAGATGGACAAGATTCTGATTTTTTCCCCAGGCAGTGGTGCTCATGCCACAGCATACAGATCAGGCCTCAAAGTAGCCCCCTGACACCCCCCCCCCCAATTAGTAGGAGACAAGGCCAGTGTCAGTGTTTTTTTCGGCAACCAATTCTGTTTACCATCTTTTGTAAAGGGATAGTGGTCTCATAAGGAAGGGGTGTGACCATACAGTAGTACGCCAAAATCATATTCACATTACACTGCATGTAGTGACCCTGATTCATATTACACCACACAGTAGTGACCCTTATTCACATTATAACACATAGTAGTACCCATTATTAACATGATGTTACTCAGTAGTAGTGCTGCTTATACACATAATGCCCACAGCCATAGTTTCCCTTACACAAAGTATCCACAGTAATGTTGCCCCTTAAACATAATGATCACAGTTGTGTACCTTTTACATGTAATGTCCACAGTAGTAGTGCTGCTTGAACACATAATTCTACAGTAATAGGGCTGCTATACACACAATGCCAGTAGTAGTTCCCCATTACACATAATGTCTGCAGTGGTAGTTCCTCTTATACGTATCTCTGCCTCTGTCATTCCAGCAGATCACTGCCCATGTATGTCCAGCAGCTCCTCCCCCTCTCTCTCTGTCCATCCAGCCACCTCTCACATAGTCTTCAGCATGCACAGAGGCTTCTTCTCTCAGTGGTCTTCTTCACTTTAGTGGCAGTGATGGCATGACATCACATATGCCATGCCAGAATGGAAGCCATTGGGACAAGCTTTCTCTTGGAATTGCTGTGCAGGGCTTTAGTGGAGGTGCAACTAGTTCCCCCTACCATTACAGATAGTAAAAAAATACATGAAAAGTCACTTGTTTCTCCTGTAGAGTAAACTTTTTGGAGTATTTTTATTTCTTATGTCAAGCTAAAAAACAGCTGTGTAAAATGACTTGAGACATAGGAAGTGTTGATTTCTACAGTATATTATGCCAAATAATTCCTTTCATCATCTCACCTCTAAAGACACATCAAGAGAAAAACGAATACATCAGAACACAAAAATTATATGAGGAAAAGTAAAATAAAAGCCTTAAGTGAAAAATGTTATAAAAAGCAGTCACTCGTAATACTAAATACCATCAACATATTTCATTAACAAAAGGTATTGCAGTTATCTATTGCAGTTATCCATTACAATGCTACAATATATATATATATATATATATATATATATATATATGTATATATATATAGTCTGTGCAGGGGTCCGGCACTGTCAGCCACCTCTGGCAAACTGCTCTGGCTTGGCCCGGGTGCCCGTTCATCCAGAGGAGCCCTCTGGTACATGCAAGTCGAAGGTCAGAAAGAACGTCACTCCCGGCTCTTGTTAGTTAACAAATACATTTTATCTGTGTATGCCAACGGCGTTTCGAGCCTGTGGCTCGTCTTCAGGACAAGAGCTTGTTGTGCTTACTATTACTGGTGATGCAATTCCTGAGGGTGCTGCCACCTATCGTACATATCTGGTGTGTTTGCACTGGGAATGCACCTGGGCACTTTAAACAGCTGAAAACCAAGGGAGTGCCGGTCATCAAAATTGTGTGTGTGTGTGTGTGTGTATATATATATATATATATATATATATTGACACAGATTTGACATGTGTCTGACTGAATTATTGAATTGAGTGCCGCCACACACACCGTCTATGTACTGCTCCTGAAGAGGGAGCTAATGGTGAGCACCTACTTTTACCTGCCGAGGAGTTCTTCTTCATGTGGATGATTATATATATATATATATATATATATATATATATATATATATATATATATATTATATATAGTCCATCCATCTGGCCCATTAATTCACAGTGTTGTCGTATTGTTTCTTCATGGAAAAATATTCAGCCACTGATTCCTAGTGAGCTGATAGGTGACATTCCCTAGTATGTACAGTAGGTTCAGTCCACATAATGGCTGCTAGCACAGACATCTGCATTTTAGGGAGAGTAAAAGGACCATCTTGAATAAAATATATATATACATCTGACTCTGTATTTATAGCGTGGATAGGAGTATTGCACATTGAGCACATACATGTGTATTCAAATGCATCCTTCCATTGATGTGACAGTTTTCATCAGTAAACACTATATACAAAAAAATTATAATTTTATCACACAGAGAGCAGGAGCAGAAATACAGATGAGACAAATATGGGGAACTGAATTTGGGGTTGGCACGGCAGGAGAGCAAACACTGCTTACATTGAGGCCTTGTTTGTGCCAGGACTCCATGTGTAGGAATAGAAGAATGGAGGGTAAATAGGTGAACACTAATAATGTACAACCTGTGTAAACTGTGTGCAGCTGCTCTAAGGTCACAGGCAGTGCATGACACAGCCTACAAGATGTTACTTACCTGGAACCACTTTTCTAGGCTATACATGTTAACATAAAGTCTTTCCTGATGAGCTTCTTTTGTTCACCATCCAAACTTATATACAGCATTAGCATATACAGCATTAGGGGTGAGGCTCTTAAAGTGGCAATGTTATCTTCCTCTTCCTGCCTCCATTACCACTTTCTGTAATGCAAGTATATTCCGGCATTCTCATTGCATGTTTACTTCCTATCAGCTAAAATTATAGCTAAAAAATTGCTATCCTCTGTTGCTATCATCATTCAGTTTTCGTCTGTGAGATTGTTTTGTGCTACATGCATTATTTTACATTTTAATATCTTATATTGTATGTAAGAGCCCAGACTCCATTTATCTACATCACTAGGCATTTGTTTAATTCATTTGGAGTTTCATCCCTGTAACCTATAAAAATGGAGTATGGTTTAGATACAATATATAATTATAACATTGCTTTAACAAGCTGGTTGCCTCAGATGGTATCTCTGCGGGCAGGGTGTGGGTCAATGGGCTGTTAATGTGCAGGGTTTATCATACTACTACACAAGTATTTGCTTTCCAATATATGCATTGTATGGCTCGCCTCCTACAGTGTAACCTTAGTAGTGCACCCACCAAAGCTGCCACATCTGGTGCACTTGTGGATGGGATGAAAAATACATGGACCTGAGTGTACATTGAAATCATCCATTTTGGGTAATTTCTTTTAGGGGCAATCTATTCCACCTAGGGTAATCCTACGCAGAGCGCCTAAAATGGCTGCTGCACCTGGTAACTTGTCAGGGTGGGGTACACAACCCATGGAAGTTACTATCCAAAATGCTGCATCACTCCTGCATTATGCTTACTGTGTGCTCAAGGGTTTCTTGTGTCTGTGACTTATCTGTTACTGTACTTCCGCCATCCTCTGTATTATTTGCATTGTTTTTTTAATGTCTGTATAGCGCCTTGAGTCCTGTTGGAGAATCTGCGCTATATAAATTAAAGTTACTTACTTACTATAACCAGAGTCATGTTATACAGCACTCATATAGGGTTTACAATAACAGGATACCCTAAGGCAGCAAGAGATGATGAGTTGGTAGATGGGTCTTTAGGAGCCCACACACGCACCGTTGCCGGCGGTGCGATGCTGTACGATGGGGTGCGCGCTCCTGCGGCACCTCATCGTACAGTTCAAAAAGTATGTGCTGCACATACTTTTTGTACTAGCCTTTTCTAGCATAGCATCGCATCGCATGCACATCGTATGCACAAGGCATACGATGCGATGCTATGTGTGCTAGTTAAGCCCACAACGCACGCCGGGATTGGTGCGTGTGTGGGCTCCATTAATCCTAATGAAAAGTACAGTAATGAAAGAAGCATTATTAACCCTTTGAGTGCCAACATCTCTGTGAGAGATGTGCAAAATATCGGCTAAAAATGCCAGCGTTGCTCATTTTGTTATTTAAAGTCAAATAAAAAATGTTGAAAAAAAAATATATATATATTTCCTACATAAAGTAAATATTACAGGTCATTATGATGAAGGAAAATGTTTGCTAGTCAATTTTTACACCTATTTTGACAAATTCACTTGGCACTCAAAGGGTTCATCTTTTAGTGCTGATCATCAAGTAGAATGGCCCTGTGGGTAATTGCCCTCCTACCGCCCTTGCCATCCGTCTCACCGAAGTTTTTCCAGTTAACCTAAGCTTAACACAGTGAGAGCTGGCCTAGAAATATTAATATAAATGAAATTGAATACATTGTATCTTCTTTTTCCTCCAGCTTCAGCAATCCCAGACAATGGAAGAAGGTCCTGCTTAAAACTCAGAGTCTATGTACGGCCGGCAAGTAAGTGGCTTTCATCTGCTTTGAAAGGGTGGCCTTCAGATGCATGTTCTAGTGTATGCTACAAACAAGATCATTCAAGTATTTAATGTAAAACCTTGTGTGGTACTTGTTATCAACATTTGTGGTTTCTTTTGCATTCGATTTTGTAATCATTCATCATTAAGCATTATTAAAATTGTGCGACTTGCTAACTTGTTGTTTCTCAGATGTTGTACATGTATAATTCATAGAAAAAATACAATCTGGCACTAGGAGAGATAGTCTATAGAGCAAAACAAAAAAAGTAATAATACACAACATAAGTGGAAAAAAAAAAGAAAATTAAAACAAAACAAAGTGGTGGCAATTAAGAGATCTCATTAACATATTTGGCTGTTATTTCTATTTCTATTATAGACAGCTGTATGAAAACTATAGGTGTTCATGACCGTGTTTTCGATGTTAACGACAAAGTAGAAAATTCTTTAGAACCAGCAGGTTAGTATGCTTAGAGAATTTCTTTTAACCAATGTGTTCTTCTCTTTGGTGCTTCGTATTTCAAGCCTTGCATGTCTTGCATGACGTCAGTGCTTTTGCTGCCATGGAAAACTTCATTCTTTTAGATTGTTATGCAATGCATGGAAGACACTCTGTTGTTTTTTTCTGTTTCGTTTGTGCTAGTGATGGTTCAGTATATGTCTTTCTTTTTCAGATATACACTCTAATGTGTCATTGTAAAATTGTAGATGTCTTATGTCTTGCTTGATGATAAAGTCTTTTTAACAATGTGTCTCTGTGTTGAATGACTTTCAAGTGTTTGGATAATTGTCTTCTTTCGGTTATGTGTTTCATGTCTAGATTACATATGTTTACTGATCTATGTTACACTAACGCATGACAAAACACACCCATCTCTGTTCTTCAATAACCTTTAGTAAATCATGCATGTAATATGTCAAATTAATAATCTAGCAACATAACACTTTCTGGGTTAAACTTACATTTTTGGGGGGCATATTTAGTTGCCCATTGCAACAGCTTTTAGAAAAGAAAGACATCCTAAGATAATTAGGCAAAACAATAGGAAAGATATTTATGTAAAACATCATCATTGTTTACATATTTATAGTCATCAATGTATTTCATTCTGTAGAAATTATATTTGTTTTTTTTTTTTAATTGTAAACCAGATGTAGAAAGGTTTAATGAAGGCAACTAGTACTACTTAAGGCCAGGTTCCCACTGGTATTTGGTTTACATTTCTAAGTGTAAGTTTAAATGTCAGTGGAACTGCATGCCAAATGTTTGATAGTCTGTGTTACTTGTATTTTGTAGGCCAATGGAGTCACCACCTGTGACCTCCTTAACTCAAGTAACACAAGGATATTTTTGGTGACTCCACTGACCTCAAAATTTGTAACTTGTTTTATTCATATTGAATAGAGTAAACCGAACGCAGAAAACTGTAATGCTCCAGAACTCGAGTAACTTTGATAGTGGGTATGAGATTCTTAATAACAATTTTTGCCATTTTCACATAATTTTCATCCATTGTATGACATTTAAAACACTAGTTTAAAGAGTATGGGTCTAAATAAATAATATAGAATTGTTGTTGTCTAAAGGGAGTAGACTTTTTTTGACATACTTATATACATACATACAGTATATATATATATATATATATATATATATATATAGGTAAGTGGTTGCGGTCCGGCACTCCTGCCAATGGTACAATGAACCTAGGTGCCTTCTGGATCAGGATTGTAGAAAGAATGAGACAGGCAGCGGCACTCTTAGGAAATTTTCAAAATGTATTTCAAAAACGTGACCAAAACCAACGTTTCGGGGACTAGCCCCTTTGTCAAGGTGTAGGTAGAACCTACACCTTGACAAAGGGGCTAGTCCCCGAAACGTTGGTTTTGGTCACGTTTTTTAAATACATTTTGAAAATTTCCTAAGAGTGCCGCTGCCTGTCTCATTCTTTCTATATATATATATATATATATATATATATATATATATATATATATATATATATATATATATATCAACACACTTTCAGTCTTGGCTTAATAAAATTATAAATGAATGGATCGCACAAAACAAGTGATGCTACCTTCAGACGACAATAATTGAGTATTACACCCTCCTTTGTCTTTTGCAGAATAAATTAATTTTAATATCCTTCTGTTTTCTTTTAAGCCATACATTTGTACAGTATATTTAGGTAGAGTTCTATAGTTGGATTGCACTGGGTTACAATGTTTGTATTTACTCAGAAGGTTTGTATCCCAAGGCAAAATAAAACAATAGTCCCTAATAATCTATTTATATGGATTAAAAAAGAATCATTAAATAATGTCAATAACAAACAAATCATGACAAAGTCATCTATACTAGCACTTCAAGATAAAAAAAAACAGTTACATCTAAAGATATCCCAAGGCAAAATACATAGGTATTACTGATTATCTTTTGTATGAACTCTGACACCTCCCATCTGTGTCTGAAAAATACACAGAGGCTAGTGAGGGGGTGATGTTTGAGGCAGTGTGAGGAGAGAGAAGAAGAGGTGGAAAAAAGATGGGTGATGGAGAAAAGATGGAAGAGGAGGAAAAAAAATAAAAAGTAAACCCGATAAGCCAGCTATTTCAGTTTGTACATGTATACAAAAATAGAATGAAGATTGAAAACAATCTAATCAACAAAAATTGGCAATAAGTTAAAGTCACCAAAGGTCCACCATCTGTTTAAAATTCTATTACTCTGTCACACTGCAAAGCCACAAACCAAATCATGACAAGCAAACATTACTAATAATAATCATTCAAAAATAATTATGCCAGATGTAAACACTGGATTTTAGATGGGAGATTCCAAATACTTTATTTCTAAACAAGGCAACAAAAAGGACTTGCTGTAATAATTGTAAATGAAAAGAACAATATAAATGTGACAATTTATGTTAAAGTAAATGGGAGAACAGAATAAAGTAATAACGTAAGCTGAAATAAAGTAAGTTGCACAATGTAAAAAAAAAAAAACAATTTTAATGTTAACCTCTACATAAATCTAATTTCACTATCCTACCAAATAAATGTAAATTAATGTAACTCTACTAATTCCTCTATCATTTATTTTTTTTTTTCAATTAGTAATATGAAATTAGTGTAAAGGAGCCCATACACGCTCCGTTGTGTCCGGCTCCGTTCTGTACTGTTCGATGCGTGCTCCCGCACATCACATAGTACGGTACAAAAAGTATGTGCTTCACATACTTTTTGTACTAGCTACACATTGTCTCGGATCGCAGTGCATGCACAAGGCATGCGATCCGATACGATGTGTACTTTAAAAGTACATAACAGAGGCCCTTATTCTGATCGGTGCGGCCGGATCCGAATATGCGGCCAGCACCGTGCGTCCTAAACCCCGCCTTCCATACGGATCGCCAACTCCGTCCGTAAGCGGTAAGAAGCTGTCCGAACGGACCGCACGTGTATTTCTCATAAATACACCTCCTCCATCTCAGGGAACCTCCCCCATCATTCGATGGTCGCAGACCATCGAATGCAGGACCGAGTGGCCAGGCAGCTCCCGCAACCTCAGACCACACGTGCATTTCTCCGTGCAAAAGCAGGGATCTGGGCGGGCAGCTGACATCCGGCAATGTCATATGTCCGCCCCCTACACGTGCGTCACGGCCGCATTACCATACGTACGCCCAGTGTTTGCATGGGAACGCCCATGAAACGCGGGGTGTAAACATATGGTAATGAGCCCAAACAGCCCTTCACACCCCTCTCCACCCCCTGTTCGTAGTGTACACATTTCATGTGGAATGTGGCCGTGCGTCCCGCTCGCACATGCGCAGAGACGCCTCTGCACATGTGCAGACACAAAACATCGGCGGCACGAACGCACGCAGATATTACCGCACCAACCAGAATAAGGGCCAGAGTCGCAAAATGGAGCGTGTATGGGCTCCTTTAGAATTATTCAGCTAATGTCTCACATACTTTTCCTTGGCCAAGAAACTGCCAAGGAACACATAAAATTTACTTTTTTTAAAATATATTTAAATGCCATAAAAAAATTCAGCCAAACATTAGAAACAAATGCACTAAAGTAAAAAAAAAAGTAAGAACAATATCTCTAGCATTGTGTTAACATTACAATCCATTAAACCATACTACAAAGTCTTAAAGTTTAATGCAGATATTATTTGGGGAGCTCTGATAAGCTTTTTCTTCTCACATACAGTAATTAGAGTATTATTTATTATTTATTAACAGTTTCTTATATAGCGCAGCATATTCCGTTGTGCTTTACAAAGGAGACAGTGATACAACAAACAGGGTATTTACAGACAGTCAAAAGGTCGGAGTGCCCTTACAATCTATAGATGATTTGACTATGGTAGTAGGACAGGTGGAGGATCCACCTATACCACCCTCAACCACTCATTCCACAACTGTATGTCCATTTTGCTACACATAAATAGTGAATAATCCATCTCCCCAAGCTATATAACTATTACAATATAACAATTGAAGTTTGGGGAAAAAATGTCCTATACATAACACTGTAAAACATATGTAGCTGTGTGTCTTTTCAGTCTTCAGCATAGTTGACAAGTTAAGTTATAGCTCTATCTCATAGGTTTCAATAAAAAAATAACACATGCTTTTAATTTGGATGTAAGGGAATTAATCAAGTAGAACGTTCCTATTCAAAATGGTGGTGGACTTGGCTTGTTCTATGGTAGCTCTATTTTGTGACATTGTATTGGTTAGAATCGAGATTTTAGGTTTACATGCATCTTTTTTTAATATAAAATTCCTACTGTTACGTTTAAACAAATATATCCTGATATGCTAAAACTAAAAACCTCCTGAATGTGATAGGTTAATGTCCTTTCAAAGCAACTGAAACACAAAGTACTGTTTAAAATGAAATTCTTAATTCTTACCCGAGTGAAATAACATTGTGGGCTATATTTATGATGAAGCATTTTTGAGGGGGAAATGTAAATCACCTGGTAACATAAAGGGGTTATTCTGTTCCCTTCGCAAGTAGCGTACGTTTGCACAGGGACTGATGTGTTGCATATGTGCATGCGCAGCCGCATTTCTGTGCATGTGCATATGCCGGGTGCAGACTGTTTACTGGATGCACGCACCCAAGGCTGCGGCCAGGGGGCATGCGGATAGTCACGCCCATGGGTACACCCAGCATTTCATAGACATTTCCATGAAATGGCTGTGCGTTCCCATGGAAATTGCCCGGTGATGTGGGCACCAGGGGGCGGGCAGCTGACTTCACCAGATGTCAGTTGCCCACCCACTTCCTTCTGAATGCCCTCGCACATCTAAGGTTACCTCAGAGTAACTTTAGATGTGTGTGTGTCTTCCACATCTTTAGATGGTTGGCGACCATCAAATGATGTGGGTGTTCCCCCACAGCCTGTGAATGGATGTTATTGTTAAACATCCATTCACAGCCTGTGCATATGAACACTGCGTGTGAGGGGGGGGGGGGGGCATGCGTATTGTCATTCGCAGGCAGCGTCTGGTGGACTTGCAAAGCTGTAAATTCTCTGCCTTGCGAATCAACCAGAATAAGGTCCAAAGTGTAATGATCAGTGTAAGTACAGGTTTAACTTTTCAACTAAAGGGATGGTTTACAATGGTGCATAATTCAACATGGATCGCTGTTCTCAGTCTGACCAATTATTGAACAACTGCATGTGCACAGCAGTTTTTTTCTCTGGTACCCCTTTCATATCACTGACCTGGCATTTTTGAATGCCGGGTCATTTTGCCAGGTGCAGTCTGACCCGAATTCACACCGGAAGTAAATTACTTTTCAGCCCGTGAATTTGATAGAAAAACCCAGGTTTTTCTTCAGTGTGGAAGGGTCAATCAATGTCTTAAATCCCGGGTAGCTGACCATGGTCAAGAGCAAGGTCAGTGACCTGGAATTTACAGTAGACACAGGTTGACCCTTTCACACCAAAGAAAAAGCCAGATTATTCAGCAGAATTGAAAAGCTTTAACCCA
The DNA here is from genome assembly GCF_055691185.1 of Crinia signifera. Taxonomy (NCBI): domain Eukaryota; kingdom Metazoa; phylum Chordata; class Amphibia; order Anura; family Myobatrachidae; genus Crinia; species Crinia signifera. Next base: position 404,074,510 of record NC_139217.1, read on the forward strand.
GTAATTTCCTTCTGGTGTAAATGGGGTATATTTAGCGATCCGTGCTCAATTAGGCCTAAAAATTGTAACTTCTTAAATGTAGTCCTATATCTTTTTTTAGTTTAGATATTAACACACAGATATTAAATATACTATTTTTCCATCATGAAAATACTGAACTGCAACTAATAAATGTAACTTTTTTTAAAAAATACTTAAATTAAATTAAAAATAAATCTTGTTGAAAATGTGGCATATAAAAAAAAGCAAATATGCAGATATTATTATTAGATTGCTGAGATTTCTGTAAACAGCAAACATGTAAGCAAAGCACATTGCTATCATATACAACTGTTATGGTTGTAATTATAAACTATTCATCGCCTACCTGTCATTTATATTTTTAAATGGCAAAATGTGCAAAAAACACATTAGTTCTTATTTGTTACTGCACATTGTGTAAGGTTATCATTGAACAGCTATTCCAATGCTTGTTTGACAATTATGATGGGCCGATAGTCTCTGTTCAATGATAGGTAGGCATTGCAGAGAATCCACACTGACACTCATAGCTGTGTGAACTTTTTTAAACTATTTTATCTTTAACAATAGTTCACACCTTGACAAAGGGTCCCTGATACATTGGTAAGTGCATGTGGTTATTTGGATATAGTTTCTTCACAGGTCCCTAAGATGTACCACCTCACTCACCTAAGAGTTCCTAAGAATGAGGTGCAAACAGCACCCACACTTCCCAGGTTGGGGTGCAGTGGCCTGTGCACCCACACTCTAGTAAATACAAATAAAGGGGGCCCAGCACTCACCATAATAAACTAACTCACCTTAACATACAAATAATCAATTAAATAAATAATGGGGTTTTAATTCATGAATTGATTAATGCATTTAAGCTTGCAGCCCATCGCCAAGGGACCCCATTTCACTGCAAGTCCTACACTAACAACTGGTCTCTCAAGAATCTGGCAACTACTGACACCTCATAGCTAAAATGAACATGCGTTTTTTTCTTGGTTTAAAGGTCACCTGCCAACTACCTTATGGCTTTTAAAGACGAGGCAGTCACCTCACTAATTCAGGTGTGTTAGGTGACTGCCTCATCTTTAAAAGCCATAAGGTAGTTGGCAGTTGAGCTTTAAACCAAGAAAAAACACATGTTAATTTCAGCTATGGTGTGTCAGTAGTTGCCAAGTTCTTGAGAGACCAGTTGTTAGTGTAGCACTTGCAGTGAAATGGGGGGAAACAGTGACTTCATGTGTGGTATTGTGATAGGATGTCACAATGAGATCTGTTGGCAAATTGCCAAAATGGACAAAAGACGTCATTAAGACAAATTGTCAGAATAACCATTTTTTATCCATTTTCCAGTAATTGGGAGAAACTGGTCAAGTGTCATTTGCTCCCATACATTATCAGATTTTCATTTCAAACAGCCAGATTGGACAGAAGATTTGCCAAATAGTTGTATAGTGTATGCCTAATTCTAATTGTGACCAAAACTATTGCACAAACAGTTTGTTAGCACAAATTCTACAGACACCATACATAACCAAAAATGCTGTTATTCAATAATAAAGATGTAGAATAAGATGTAAATAAAAAAAGATTTTACAAATATAAACTGGTTTCAATTGATTGCTTTAATTACTTGACTTTTCACTTGATATTACAGTCTTGTAATAAACGAATGACAAATAATGTAGCAGTCAACAACACTCCCAGTCCCAATCACTTCCCAAACATAAAATAATAATTTTAAAGAAGATAGGCAACTTTCGTTGTTGGATATATGATCAGGTAGTATAGTCCAGGAATATTTTCAGGCTAAATGAATGATGTTACACCAGTAGTGAGTATATCTATATAATGATAATAGTAACTAATTATAAACTTGTTTGGTTGACTGTCTGACTGATTGAAAAGCTAGGCTTTCCTTAAATTGAATATTTTACAACTGAATATTACAATAAATCCATCTTTTATCTAAGGTTTCAGTATCTTTTATGATTTATGATTAAGGTTTCAGTATCTTTTATGCCAAAATATTGACACCTGGCTAACCCTAAAACTTCTTATGAAATTAACCCATCCTCTAAAATTAAGCTTAATTTTCCATGATCTACAGTACATTTTAACAGACATTAGGTGTGTACACATGGGCAAAAATTGCTGGCAATATGGTCACTGAGTGACCATATTGCCAGCGATTGGAGTGTGCACCGGTGATAAATCGCCGGGTGCGCGCTCCCGCTTTCAGCACCCTAATGGTCGCTGGTCGGAGGAGCATGCTCCTCTGACCAGCGACTTCCCCTGCCTCTTCTCCCGGCAGTGTGTCATTTTCATCATCATCATCTCTGGTCGCTGATAAAAACAGGACACTGAGCTATATGATTGCTGAGCAATATATTGCCAACGATCATATTGCCCCGTGTGTACACAGCTTTAAGGAGTCAATACTTTGACTGTGTAAACATTGTCCAGCAGTCAACATTTTGAATGACATTGTGACATTTAACATTATGGTGTCGACCTTTTGACTGATATTGTGATTTTCATCATAATGACTCTTGGGATGTATTCAATAGTTTGTTGTAATAGCTGTTTTCAACAATCAGCAGCCAGATTCGACAATCCATGGCTGTTCTAGCTGTCGGAATGTTTCTGACAGACAGAAGAATGAATACAAACTGTCAAATTAGTCAGTATTTCCGACTGTTGGAAATGTTCCGACAGGCTAAAACAATATTGAATACCCCCTATATCCCCTATACAGGGGGCATATATTTCATGTGCATTCATAACAGGGCTACCATCATTTACTGCATTCATTTTTTACACATCTGGCAGAATAATTTTCCAATTTTTTTTCGTAGTATTATTTTATTCAACAACAGTTATAAGGCTCCATATTAAAGTTAAAAAGTTTTACTGAATACCTGATCATGCTTTTGAACATGGCATTCATTCAGCTTTGGTTGTTAATCTGCAATTTTTGGAGATGTGTGCGATTCCTTAAACTGTGACCACAATCTAAGGGACAATGAAGGGGCAGTGAGACGGTCCAGACAATGGTTTTGGGGGGGGAGGGAGGGCAGCTACGTGATGTCACATGCAGATGTTGTGACTCAAAAAATGGGCACCCCACAACTGGCTGCACAGCTACGCTGTGCAGCCAGAGGCTACTCTTATTATTCTAGCACTTTGCTGTATTGCAAAGTGCTTGCACAATAGTGATGCAAACACGGGCTAGGGACCCGTTGAGTGGGACAGCCTTGCCCTGTGCTGGGCAGAACCCCGCTACCTAGCACCGGTAGCTTGCATTTTTTAAATCTTCACAAAATTGCAACTGTTACTGAATTTAACCCCGTTGAAAAAATTACAGTTACAGAAAGGTTAAAATGACAGTTACTGATTAGAAAATTACCCTGTCCTGGAGTGGCATGAATATGCAAAATTATTAATTGAACATGTATCTGTTCATCCACACAAACTCCGATGGCTATGGGAGAAGCTTGGGTTGACCATCACCTCATTGAGCACTGGCAAGACCCCAGAATGATGAAAATGGGGGGGGGGGGGGATGGCTGAAAGGTTAAGAATTTCTTGTGAGGTCACACCCCTTTACACCTCTTAATTTTATATATGTCCTGACCTCCACTCCACACAAGTTGAGATTTATGAAATAGAGGTGCTGTATGAATATTTGGATAAACTGTAATCCTACCAGCCACTCACTTTGTGAGTTGACACCCTTGCATGAGGGGGCTACTAGAATCATGCACTTTATGGGCTAGGCCAGGCTGTTGTGAAACTACACATCCCCCATACCCTGCCACAGTGTTGATAATAGGTAATGCGAAAAACTGTGGCAGGGCATACTGGGATGTGTAGTTTCACAACAGCTGGAGAGTCGGAGGTTGTCCAGGCTTTGTCTAGGCCTTTGTAAATGCAGTTATAAGGACACATCAAATAAGGACCTTACTTAGAATTGAACATAGACAGATTGCTCCTTATCGGAGCTGGGGGTATGTCTGCCCACTGAGGAAATTATATTTCTATGATCCGTAGATCCATTCCCCACATTTTAATCAATCAGTTAGTGGGGGTGCAGTTCCCAAACAGTATAAGTTTAAGCATCAAGCAAGAGAGAAAAGGACTGTTATTTTGTGAGCGCTCCCAACATAACAGTCCTTATCTCTCTTGCTTGATGCTTAGAATTGAACATAAAAACAAATTGCGGTACTTGTGTATTATAAGGGCGCCCGATTTTTTCATCTCATGCCACTACTTAAGGCATGAGATGCGATTTTTTTCATTGTAAAGACCCAATTTTTAATTGTATAGTCACCCATGGGTGATTTCATACCCCCACTATCAAACTATGCATGGAGTTGACTTTATATAGTGTGGCGCGCGCAGCGAGCCACTGAGCCCGAAGCGTGGCGAGCGCAGCGAGCCCCGCGAGGGGGCGCAGATTACTTTACATGTATTCTGCGTCCCCTCCCCTTGCTGCGCTCACCATACTTCGGGCTCGGTGACTCGCTGCGCTCGCCACACTATATAAGATCAACTCCATGCATAGTTGGATAGTTGGGGTATGAAATTACCCATGGGTTACTATACAATTAAAAACGGTTCTTTACAATGAAAAATTGCATCACATGAATTGTATGCCACTATATTGCATGCGATGCGATGCAATACAATGAAAAAATCGGGCGCCCAGATATTACACAAGTACCCAAATTGCAATTTTGTTTGGCAGCAACCTTCAAATTTTTTTTTATTGGAATTCTGAGGCTTTTAGCAATTCATAGCTTTTTTCCCAAGCAACTTGAACATCACATTCTTTGGGCACGGAAGTTTAAATGAGACTCATTACAAAACTGTTGGTTACCGTAAACTATGATAAAGATGGCTGCTGAAAGAGAGCAAATATACCTGCTTGGAGGGAGATAACTCTCTACAACAAGGATAGGGAAGTTAAACCCTGTTGCACATTGTGAACTGAAAATAATAATGGCTACTGGTTGAGTCTCATCGGCTGAACACATGTAGGTCACATTTATGTATACAAATGTAGTAAAACAGGTACAACTAATAGCAAGAACACACTCCATTTAAAAAATAAATAAAGCTTGTTTCCTTTTCTGGGAAAGGGGTAGGCTTATTACATAACTTTTTTGGTATTGGCTTTAAAAAAATTAAAATCATATAATTTATCATTAAGTTGCAATACACAGGCACCAAGGGCCAAATGTAAAAGGGTTTGAGAATCAGAACCCATTTTTTAAAGCGCCAATCATTTACACTGAAAAAACAGGTTGTTTTTTTGCCATGTCATTGATTGGCGCTTTAAAAAAATGGGAATGAATACCGCCCAAAATCTCTCACTTTCTGATTCTCACAACCTGCTACATTTAACACCTAGTGACTTGGGTACTTCTTATTGTGATTTTGAGCCCATAGTGAAGCCACACCCCTGTTATATTTCTGGTACATCTGCTCCTATTACATGCATGGGGAGGAAATAGCATTTGTTTCCTATCTGTGACCTGACCAACTCAGAATGGGTAACAAAATGCATTTTTTTTCTCCAGACTCCATGCATCCAACTCTAAGGCCCTTATTCTGGTTCGTGCGGTACGGCCCGCGTGCGGCCGTACCGCCGATGTTTTCCGTCTGCACATGCGCAGAGGTCAATCTGCGCATGTGCAGGCGAATTCGCCGCACATAACGTTAGTACGCCGCAAAGGGGGCGTATAGGGGCGTGAGGGGCTTCATGCCCTCATTTCCCTATGTATACGCCCCGCGTTTCATGGGCGTTCCCATGCAAACGCGGGGCGTACGCATGGTAATGAGGCCATGACGCAACTCATGGGGGCGGAAAGCTGACGTCGCCGGATGTCAGCTTTCAGCCCCCATACAAGCTACCACACGGACGATTGTCCGTGTGGTCTCAGCTTGCGGGAGCTGCCGCGGCGTGCGGACCTGCCTTCGATGGTCGACGACCATCGAATGCAGGGGGCAGCTCCCACCATGGTGGAGGCGTACGCCTCCACCATTTTCATGCGGATCGGCAGCCGTCCGTGTACGGACGGCCGTGCCGATCCGTCTTGTAGGCGGGGATTCGTCTGGTGCGGTCGGAGCCGCATATGCGGCTCGACCGCACCAACCAGAATAAGGGCCTAAATGAGGTTCTAATTTAGCAATGTGTTCATTAAGGGCCAGATGTAATAAGCTTTGTAAAGTGATAACAAGTAGAGTGATTAAGTACCGGCCAACCAACTCCTAACTGCCATGTTACAGGCTGTATTTGAAAAATAGCAGTTAGGAGCTGGTTGTCACTGTATCACTTTTCAAGGCTTACTACATCTAGCACAGTATCCTAATGCAGTTGCTTCCAGTTGCTAAATGTGTTTTACATATAATACTACTGAGAGAAAAATCAAGATATTCTAGTTATCATTTACAGCCAGGTGGTTTAACACCAGTTTACCTGCATTCTTTTAGCATGTCACAGTTGGGTTTGCACAACGTCTGGCCATGCCCCAATGAAAACAGGATTTATATGGCCTTTCTTATGATTCATGACTTGTGTGTTTGATTTCAAAATGGGGAGGGGGAGTATATTGTGTTTGGAATTTAGGCCTTCCCTCAGTTCATGAAGCTCCAGATAAAGATATACACTACATTACTGAGAGGGACACTATGGGGAGGTACTATCTTGTGTTTCACATAACTTTAGCTCCTTCCAGTTGCACAGACACATCAGGTCAGGATTCATAGTACTAGGTGCACACCTGGCTGATTTCACTCACGAGCTGACCAACATTTCCCAGTGATTAAATTATCTTGCGATTTCTAGTTTACACAATAGTGATTTACCTCACTGATCTGAATGATTAGCTGATCTTAAGTTCTTTGACAAGCTTTTAAATAAAAGTAATATAAGAATATGAACAGTATTTTTATTCATTACCAGCAATTTATATAGCGCATGCATATTCCTTAGGCCTTTACAGAGAATATTTGAATATTCACATTAGTCCCTGCCCCAGTGGAGCTTACAATCTATATTCCCTACCACATGTACACGCGCACGCAGACATTTTAGGTTTAATTTTGTTGTGAGCCAATTAGCCTACCAGTATATTTTTGGAATGTGGGAGGAAACCGGAGTACTCGGATTAAACCCACGCAAACACAGTGATAATATACAAACTCTGCACAGTTAGGGCCATGGTGGTAATCGAACCCTTGACCTCAGCGCTGTGAGGCAGTAATGTTAACCATACAACATCTGTGCTGCACAATATTACTTTCAACAAGCAATGCAGGCTAGATGAATCATCACGGCACCGTGCGCTCAGACTGAATTCACTTAAAGGTGCTCGCAACTCCCTAGGGATGCAAGCAATTTTAATCAAATTCGGCCCAGCGAAGGGAGCGAGATCTGGTGCAGTTTTCCTCATTTAAACGGCACCTGAATGGCACCTCGCACCCTTCAGTGCTAATAGGATCAACCCCTTAGGGTGTTGAAAAAACAAAGTTTAAGGTAGACAATTTTGAAGAAAATGGCAACTCTGTTACAACCTTTAGCCCTGGTGTTCAACTGACTATATTATTTTATTCTCTACAGAAGGCATGGTTTTATTATTTTAATAAACCTTCTAGATGACCAGTACACTGAATTTGTCATTCGTTATTTTAACGTCATTGTCTGTTCATTTTTCCATCCATTTTTATCAAGGCACCCAGAATAGCTACCCTGTATTACTCCATCTGTCATTGTGATGGTTTAAAGTATTCCATTCCTCCCTGACTGCACTTAGGCATTCATTATTCCTAAAGAGCATTGATGCAGTTATCTCCAATACTCAAAGTGTTATGTTGTGTTTATAACGTTATCAAATTCTGGCAAAAATATAAAATGAGTCCTCAAAGGCATATTACAGATTGAGTGAGTATAAACATTTATAAAAAGAAACGTTAGACATGGACCAATTGTACACAATACTATAGATAATGCAGCAGTGTATAACTGCCCATATAATATCTAAACATAATAACAAAACTAAGTAATTTATAAGATGCCTGGTAACAAATTAAACAAAATAAGGCAGAACACACAAATCTATATATTCTCAAAAACACACTATGAACCTAATGAAAAAGTATGCACATATTTGTCCATAAGACCTATTGCTCGGTATTACAACCTTAAGATCTTTAGCTGTCTGCTACCACCATGCACTCAACATGAACACTACTATGTAACACCCTTTTGTCACATACTGTAGATACAGATCTTTACATACACAAACAAGGACAACCTAATAGTTCTCAACTGCAGCCTACTTCCTTCCCAAGTGGTACTCCTCTCTTTTCCCTGCAGGCTTCGATTTCAGTGAAGCACCAAGTTACCCCGACAATCTGACCAGCCCAGAACCCAGTCAGTGAGATGAATCTTTGCATTTTGTGGGGCTAGAATCGGGGAGGAAGTTGGGTTATCATGAAGCTTTGTGTTTGGCTGCTTCTTCCACCATTATGCCTGTCTTTCTGTAACTTTGGTCTATTTAAATTTTCTAAAACTTTGTGATACAAAAATTACTTGCAGATGGATTACGAAAATGAACATAGAAATTGATTAAATGTTTTTTTCTATACAATTAAGTGACATTTTAGATATTTGAATCAAATGTGACACTGTCTGACATCCTGCCAAACCACTGATAAACTCAAAATTGTTCTATCCATAATTTGTAATAAGAAAAAATCCATGCAATATAAGTGCTGCTGCCACATTACAAATGTAATGAATCTGATTACTTATCAAACAGTGTGGTATCCAATTAGCCACAATATGTACTTGTGGCTTATGGATTTGTCCAGGGCTATCAGCTCTGAAAAGACAGTGTGAGCCACAGCTTATAATGCAGGCTGTGGCCGTGAAAACACACAGCTCACTGAAACTGTGTGTTTTTATGAGAAAATGTTTTTTTTTTTTTGTTTTTTTTCTGGGAATCTAACAGGATTGTCCCAAAAGAAAAAAACTTGCAACCAAAATGTTTTCTCCGCTAATTGCATACCCCCATGCATTCTTTAAAAGACTTCCCTTAAAATCTTAAAAAACATTTATTTAACCCACTTATGTCCATTTGATCTACATTTCAGGCAACCAATACCTGGGGAACTTTGAAAATGTGCAGATTCTGATTGGTGAGACATTGCTGACTCAATGAACTACTCCATTGAGACAGCATTCTGCATATAATTTATTCAGCAGTGTCCTGGCAATCAGTGCAAGCTTTGAAATGTCTCCAAATTTAACTGCCCAAGAATAATTTAAGGAAGTCTGCTGCGTGGGGCAAGATGTTTAATGCATTTTTTTAATGTAAGAAATTGTAAATAATAAGCATGGTGGAAGAATTTGCTCTTTAATATTATTAAATTATTTGCACTTGTCTTATACAATGGTGTTTTTTATTATAAGGAAAATTTTTGTATCGGTGAGGATTAATGAGGAATAAATTTACCAGATAATCTGACTAATTGGGGGTACATACCAAAATATAACTGTGGTTAACTCTATGCAGTTTACATCGAGCAATAGTCAAAATAAATTATACGACATTGTTTAATTTGTGATATTGCTCATATAATGATTACATTAGATGGAAAATGGCATGTCTGCTTTTAGTGCAGTTACAGTGCTCCCTCTTTATACCGCACTTCCTTTATAACACCATTCTTGCTTACCACCAGGTGTTTTCTCTTATGCAAAATGCATTCAAATGTATTACTTCTATATCATATCATATCATACTAACTCATATCACTTCTTATGTCACCACAATCACCATGATGCCTGTGTTGTAAACTGGCGATATAAAGAGAGAGCAGCAATGGGATGTCTACGATGTATTTCTAATAGGTGCCCCCAATTATTTATTTAGTAACATTATGCTACTATATAGTATTTTTGCTGATAAGACAGTTAGGTTGTTTTTTTTTTACAGTTATTGCATTGCAGTGTGGGAGAGTAATTAAATTGTATGACAACATATAGATTAAATAAATAGTAGTTAAGGAACATATATTTATGATTTCTCAAAGTTCATTTTGTGTTTCTTTACCAATTATAAATAGTTGCTTAAGAGCTATACCTCAAGAGTTAATTTGAGACATGTATTCAATTATGGAAATCATTGTCTGTTATTGTTAAAGATACATTATAAATTATTTATAGCATTGGGATTTAAGATGTGTATAAATGAAACCAAATAACTGGATTCATCCATCCATCAATGTTCTATATTTTTAGAGGGTAATAAATAAGTACCTTGATGCCAATGAACCGCAACTATTGGAGGTGATTGTGATGATGTTGAATATGGGAAAAATAAGTATAAACATTATAAATAATGTTGAATAATGTGCAGAAAGCATATATATATATATATATATATATATATATATATATATATATATTTTAATTATCAAAAATTGAATTTGCTGCATGTTACTCGCAAGTTACAAATGGAAAACTGATTACAGTAGCTGTATTTTTCAGATATCAACATATATCATTTGCTGATAGACCGGCACTCCAATTTCTGGTACAACTGCCTTAGGTGACCTCTGTCACTGTATTAAACACGAATCCCCACAAATACAGAGGCACTCATAGGTCTTTAGAAAACCTTGAAACGTCGGACTTGTGTGATGTTTTTAAATACGCTTTTTTACATTTTACAAAGTGCCACAAATGCCATGTATATATATAAAGATAGAGTGGGGGGTCCGGCAGCTCCACTTAAATAGTTCCTCGGCGGGTGCCCGCTCACAGCTGTATACCAGCTATACAAACAGTTTCTGGGGTAGAAGCAGCACTCCAGCCTTGAAAGAAATAGTGCTTTAATGGGTCACAGCAAACAGCAACGTTTCAATACATGGTGTATTTTCCTCAGGCTAGTGAATCAAACAACATACTGACCTTTTATAACAAAACTGCGTCTCATCAACGGCGTGGACGCCGGGACTCACTGACTCTCACCAGTGACGTCAATCACATCAGCCGCGCTGCGGCAACATAGTGTACAACGGTTACCATGGTGCTAGCGAGCCACGCTCCGTTAAAGAGACATGGTACTACATAATATAAAGTGTTGGTAGTGCTACATTGAACAAATAACAGGACAATACACGGGCACAATACATAAAAAAATATAAAGACAGGACTGATTGACCGGGCGGGACTACAATATATCTAAGGTTACTAGACAGATAGTATCACTTCCGCTGCCGTACTCAATGATATTGATATTTATAACGTGGTTACATACCTTAATGCATAATTAGAACAATAAAGAATTATGATAGAACTCCCAACGCTGCTGCTTAATTTAGACCCCGCGGGGACAATGTATCAAGCCACATAATCCATTTACTCTCTCTCTGTAATAGACGTAACCCTCTATTACCACCTCTAATAGATTCCTCTACCTGATCTATCATGCGGCATTTTATGCTCAGTGGACTATGCCCCATCATTGCAAAATGACGGGCTACTGGTTGAGGACTGGTCCCTGCTACTAACGCTGCCTTAATGGCAGAGCGATGTGCGCTCATGCGTTCCTTAAACGCGCGTTCGGTCTTACCGATATAACTTTTTCCACAAGGACAAATGATTTGATAAATGACAAATTTGGAGTTACAACTTAAGGTATGCCTGATATTAATCGGTTTCCCCGAATGGGAGTGATTAAATACAGCACCCGGAATAAGAAATTTGCATGTTACACAAGTGCACCTTATGCAGCCCAATATTTTGCGCTTGTTGGTAACATCGCTGTCTGCAGGGGTGTAGGTTTTTACTAATATGTCTCTGAGATTCTTTGACCGTTTGTAACAAGGAAGGAGTTTGGTGTCAGCTATTTTAAGATCAGGGTCTGATCTCTTACATTAACTCTAGCATTGAAATCACCAAGGTGATGAAAAACCACTGGGATATTGTGAGATCATACCCTGATCTTAAAATAGCTGACACCAAACTCCTTCCTTGTTGCAAACGGTCAAAGAATCTCAGAGACATATTAGTAAAAACCTACACCCCTGCAGATATATATATATATATATATATATATATATATATATATATAGTCCAAATAGAAGAAATGGCACTCACCAGGGCTTCAAGCTTTTCCAGCAAAAGGGTGTTTAATCCATGTAACAGGAAAAAATTACAGGCATAAACTCTGGTCGACGTTTCGGCCACAGAACGTGGCCTTACTCATGACCGCCTCGTTCAGAAGACACACAGGTAAATCCCTATTGACATGTGTCGATACTTATGGGAGCACCAGTCCCGCCCACCAAGAGGCTACCAATCAGGAAAAATTCCCCTTGAAACACATCACAAAGTACTGTAAACATAATGACACACAGCCAACAGCGCACATATTTACTTACATATCCATACAATGGCAAATGTCACAGCCGCGCTTCTTGCTGCAGCCACGAACAGGCACATCCATAACGGCGTGCGTTCCACTGCAGCGGAAGTAGCTCTATCCTGCGTGTCACCCAGGATCAAGAGCTTCCGCTTTACAGCAGCTGACCTGCGTTCCACCCATTAATACAGGTGGAGCGCACAGCCATGTTTCAAAAACACAAGCGCTGTAGCTCTGTGCGCATCCTGCCCACAGCACAATGTAACCCTACAATATTTATTTATTTTAAACCCATTATCAGGGTAATCTGGGTCCCTTCTTGTATTCAACACATGCCTTCACAATTATATTAAAAACAACAAATACTACAAACTTATGACACACACACAATCAACATATAATAATCGATGGTGTATCGATGTTCACATCAAATCACCATCGTATCAATGACATAAGTACAATGCGGACCTCCAAATCTTAATGTTAGTCACCCTATACTGCATATAAAAATATATAGCAATCCAGGCAGAAAAAATCAAAACTCAAAAAAACGTGAAAAACTTGAAGAATTTTCAAAACATCAAATTATTTTGACATTGAGCCTATTATAGAAAAACACCAAGATGGTTGTATTCATTAAGCCCTTTTGGGGCCACAGTGTCCAGATCATGAATCCAACGACACTCTCTTTTCAGTAAGATTAAGTCCCTGTCACCACCCCGGCGTAGCGGCGGGACCCAATCGATAATCATATATTTCAGCATTGACACTTGATGTCCCTTCTGTACAAAATGTGCAGCCACTGGCTTGTCGGTACTGCCCTTTTCATACGCAAGACGTATATCAGAACGATGTTGCGTCATTCTCTCACGAAAGGTCCTTTTTGTCTTCCCGACATAAACCAAGCTACACGGACATTGAAGGATATAAATCACAAAATCGAGTTGGCAATGCAATTTGTGCTGCAGGTAAATCCTTCTCCCTGTTTGGGGATGTGGGAAGGAGCTACCCACCATCAGTGACCGGCACGTTATGCAACCGAGACATCGATAGCACCCATCTTTTCGTGCCAGCCAGCTCTTATTGCAGCCATTTTTTAAATCATCTGAGTTGGCATTGGTACGGTAGAGCAAATCTTTCAAATTTGAACCTCTTCTTATGCCCAACAAGGGCGGTCCACTTCGGGCCTTACTGAGGTCTGGGTCAGTTTTAACAATTTCCCATTTCTTCTTAATTGCGTGCTGTACCGTCCGCAGTTTCGTGTCACATTTCACACTGAAGAGTAGCCTGTCTGAGTTTTTCTGTTTCTCCCTTACGGTCTCCATTTTAAATAAAGACTGTGCCCTGGTGAGGCTTTTATTGATCGAATTCATGCCATAACCCCGTTCACAGAATCTTTGCTTTGTCTCCTCTATCTGAACAGTTGCCAGCTCCTCCTCGGAGTTGTTACGCAGTACTCGCATAAACTGCGAGACTGGCAAACTGCTCTTGAGGGCATCAGGGTGGTGACTCGTTGCTGATAGCAACGTATTTCTGTCCGTTGTTTTTCTGAATAGGGTATGAGCGAGTTTCCTGTCTTTCTTGAATATCAATACATCCAGAAAACTCATTTGATGGAAATCAATCGCCGCAGTGAACTTCACCGGGGTGTTCAGGGAGTTTAGGCTCTCTATCATAGAAAAAAAAATATATATATATACGGCATTTGTGTTGATATTTGGGAAATACAGACATTTACTTTAATCATTTTTTACAGTTATTGTCATAATTTTTTTGCATTTGTAACTTTTTATTAAAATACATTAAACAAATTCTGGTTATGTGAATTCGATTTAGAATTAATTTATGCATTGTGCACATTATTAAATAGTAATTATAGGAGTTATACTCATATTCCCCAAATTCATACAAGCTTTGTTACAAAATGGCATTTTTCTAAGAAAAAGCTTTGCCCTCTGGGTTCTATGAGCTTGATGCAAACCAGAGTTGAGACAGAATCCTACAGAAGGACAAATTCCCTGTTTGAGGCTCCTCAGTGTAGTGTAGGAATCTTCTGCTTAGCATAAGCCAACCTCACTGAAGTGTCAGAGACTGTTATAGAAAATCTAATTTACATTAGTAGATACTAAAGCCCACTGTGTTTTTATGTATACAAGTTTAATATGCAAGTCTATAATCAACTCACTAAGTAATTTACTGATATATTTATTACATTAAAAATGATATATAAAGTTGCATGAAGTTTTTAGAAGATGGTATTTTACACTGACATCTTATGTGTGTAAAGTATTACGATTATATTTACAGTGTTTGTTAGTAATACGATTAGTGTAAACCATATTCAAATGGAATAAATGCACTTTTGTTTTAAAATGTTATATCACATGAAAACTTGATGACCATGGATTTTAGTTAAGCCAATAAATGTATGCTTTGTATTTGAACAGATGACACCGTTCACGAATCAGCTGAGCCATCCCGTGGAGAAAATACAGCACCCACACCAAGGATACCAAACTGGCTCTTGACAACTCTACTGTTTCTCCTGACAATACTTTTGACGTTATAGCACAGTAAACTTCACAGACCAGCTGCAGAAATAATAGGGTCTTGGAACATCATAGATCCACCTAACTGCTTCACCCAAGAAATAAACTTTTTTGCCCTGATTTTTTTTATTTTTGGTTT
This sequence comes from Crinia signifera, assembly GCF_055691185.1. Classification (NCBI taxonomy): domain Eukaryota; kingdom Metazoa; phylum Chordata; class Amphibia; order Anura; family Myobatrachidae; genus Crinia; species Crinia signifera. Next base: position 404,089,650 of record NC_139217.1, read on the forward strand.
TATTTTTATATATTTTTTCCCACTCTCAAGCAAACATGAGCTCCAGGAGACTATTTACTTCACATATGTTAGAATTTAGACTTTATTTTTTTCCAGAAGATTAAAAACAGAAAAATGCCTAATGAAAATGCCAAATCCCATTAGTAACACTAGTGAATTAAAGTTTCCCTTGCATTCGGTTTTAGGAAGTCCCTTATTTTGGTACACATTCATGTCTGTGTGAACGTTGAAAGCGACAAGAACCACTATAAATGGATATTTGATTAAAAGAAACAAAATCTGGAAGAAATATCTGCTGGGGTGATCGCCTAAGAGAATTGTCCACAGTTGTTGTGGAATATGCATAGGACTCGAGAGGAGACATCCAGAAATTTCAGTGGGTTTCTGTGGAAATGTTTATCTGAGAAGACAATATACAACAAATCTCCTAAGCACTCTTACCTGCACTAAGGGATTGGGGATATTTTTTAATATGATTATTATTGCTGTTTTTAATATATTTTATGTCACCTAGAGTGCAGAGAATTCTACTATTTAAAAAAAGAAAACATAGGCAGATAATACCATAACTAGATTGCCAAGGTGCTACATTGTTTTGATTTTGCTGTTCTCACATGCATTTTGTATATAAAGTGACCATTCTCAAAGGTTAACTTTGGAGGCAGCCATATGGCACTTCCCTTGTCCACAGTCTGATAACATGTGCATCAACAGGAAGTATTTCATATTACTGTACTTTATTTTTTTTTGTTTTAATTGACTTTACTATACCGTTATTAAACAAACACCTGACACCATTTTGCAGAGTGACATGCATGGTGAGTAAACAGACGTAAAAAAGTGAATCGGTCATCGAAAGAAACAGCTTCTGTTTCCTCATTCGAGCGGAGGAGAGAGACTGCAGTGGATTGCTTTACCATGTATCCCCAGTATATATGGAAGAGCACTGGCAATTCTTTTAGATGGAAGAGGTAAACTTGCAATTCTTTTAGATGGAAGAGGTAAACTTGCAATTATTTTAGATGGAAGAGGTAAACATGCAATTCTTTTAGATGAAAGTGGTTAACTACAATAAATTGGCTCCCAAAGATGTTAAGAAAATAATTTTGAACAACTGGTACTGTATATGCATTACTGATGAACATTTATGCTGAAGTTGACCACATTTTTTTCTGCATAAATTAGATGATGATAAACTTGATTACAGCAGTGTGTAACGAACCATGGTTTTGTAAATGGACAGCTACCTATTGTCTTGTAAGAACATTCAAATATGGACGTTTAATAACTTTTCAGGGTGCCTTGAGTTTTTTGTTTAATTATTCTTGATGTATAGCAAAATACGTGACTCAGACACTTCATATTCACCAAAAGTACTTTACGTAATAAAGCCTTTAACAAACTGTGATTATGTTTAATATAAAAACTTTAAAAAACAAGTACAATAATACTTTTAATATATTTGTAAAAAAACTACAATACATACATACATACATACATATATAAATGGTCATAGTTATTCAACTGCATTTTCTAACTAATATGTATTTCCTAAAGATCAGAATGCAATGGGAGATGCAACAAGAGCCTTTAAAAAATCCATGTGTTGGCCTGGGTTGCTTTAATCTAGAACAATAGTATTATGCAATTTTTTTTACATCGTATATACAATAAACTACGATAAAGCACAGAGAAATAACCTAAGAAATAATTATTATATTATGCCATTGGCTACTTTGACAGCAGTGTGATTCATTCATATACTGTAGTTTGTCGTATCACAACTTTACAGTGTTAGCACAAAAAGCTACCTTCACTATGGTTCCAGATCTTATGTTGCTATTACGAGCAATTATTAATGCACACGTAGCAGCCATTTATAATTGGTAATGACCATCAAAAATAATATAATATATATGTTAATGTTGTTCTAAACAGCATTACATACAGTAATACATTTAATAACATATTAGTAACACTGCTACTTATGTACATTTGTGCTGATGGATGTTAATGTATTGCTTTAGACATTTTTGAGGTTTTTATGTTGTTGTTATTATCATCACTGTAATAATTATTATCAGGAGGTAGCAGTTATCTTTTTTTTCATTTCAACATTTATATTTCCTTATTATAATTGATAATTGACAGAAAACGAATAATAGATTTTTCTTTAAAAAAATACAGATAATGAACTTATATGTTGTCAAGTAGTCAGATAAGTTTATCCAGTTGGACAGAGGCTGATTATAGTCATATACAAAACTGCAATAAGTTATGATATTATGGAAGACTATTTGTGTATTGTTTAAAATATGAATTATTTGACGGAGGCTAGGGCAAAATTTGAAGCTGCTCATTGCACTTGAAGTCTCTTTTGGCTTTCCTCTCTTTTTCTTACAAACTCTGTCTTTTCCTCTTGCACCCCTCTTCCTCTCCCCATTTATAATTTTGGCCCAGGTAGGGTACCCCTTTAACCCATATTCCTGGTTGCCATGGCTTTGCAACTTGAAGCAGGGGGAATTAAGCATCAGTCTGTTTGGTGGATACTGTGTATCCTTTAGTACACAAGATAACATTTCATGTTAGATTAGACTATTGTTTTGTACTATACCTTCTTGGATGGAAAAGAATATAAGATAAAGAAAAAAATTTACATTCTTTAAATTCTGTATTATTATTATTATTAGCAACCAGTATGTTGTATATAGTGTTTGATAATAAAGTATTAATTCAATTCCTATGTCTTTTGTAAGTGAATACATTAGACTTTCAGACCACAAAAAAACAAAACATAACATGCTTGTCACCAGATAGAGCTTGAGACCAACAGATAAAGGTTCGTCGGTGAACCACGATCACTCACAAGTCCTCTCTCATTCATGACCCAACGCAACACATAACGATCAATGTTTTGTACTAAATGTTTATAGGTCTGATGTTAGAGCCCTGTGTATTTTTGGCATGTTGGGTTAAGGGAACATAAGGAATTCTATTTTCTTGGGGGTTTTTTGGTCATTTTTCAGAGGTCTGATATTGACGATACTGTATCCTCTTTGTTCTACATGCTTAAAAACCATGTGGCCATGAGGTGCTACACTCTCTATAAAAACTATACCATTAGGAAAAAATAAAGCATTTATAAATTACCTCTTAAATATACGTGAACCATTAAAACTTTATGTAATACATTTTTGTCTGGCAGAACCACAGTCTTCATGGCCCATTGATCACTGTAATACTAAATGTGTTTCCAGTATCTTTTAGGAGTTGTACTTGGTTATGTTACCTTGTCATGTAACTGCGTGTCTACCCATTTTAATTTCTACTCTTTTCTGTCACTTCTGCTCTATCTGTGTTTCTATTTTCCAGCAGTGAATGAGCAGATCTGTCCTACGTTTTGGCACCATTGAGTTTTTCCCAGGCATTTACCCCCCCCCCCTACTTTCTCAGAGACAAATCTCTCTATGATACGCTTACTGCCACTGTCTGTACAGTTTAATAGATGCTGGCATGTTGAAGGTTACCCCATTAGACTACAAAATCTGCTTTCCATACTTACTCCTGACATCTCATTGAAACCACTCATTGTCTGTGCATCTGGGTACGAAAGTCCAGCTCAGTGTGGTCCTGTGCGTGTACTGCCCTGCTTTGCACTTACTATTCATTGAGTGCTGTTTTGAAATGCTTACATTATATGAGTTTAAACAAAAATGTAAAAAAAAAATTATCATAAACTGTATTTGTATATACACGTGTCCGTACAAATAAACTTAAATAAAAAAAAGTGATTTAACCTTGTTGTTGCTTTATTTGAATATCCAATTAAAAAAAAAAAAAAAATTATTTAAAAATTGAAGATGAAGCATCTCATGAGTTAGTAGCATTTGTTTTTTTATTTGTGTATAACACAGACTTTCTTATGCACAAAACCGACCTAAGGCCCCCACACACTAGTGTGATTTGGCCCTTTTCTATATAATTTGGACCCACTGGGCTGATAAATCATGTGAAAAGTGTCAAAATGATATGTACAGTAATTTACTTCCGATTCTGAACCGAATCAGATTCTGAATCCAGTGGCAAACGCAGGATTTTCAGAAGGGGGTTTCCAGTCACTTAGGTGACCCAGAATATGCCGGGTCAGTAAAAGTATTATAGATAGACCAAATGTATAATAATAATAATATACATACATACAGGGGCGTCAACAGCAGTGTAGACCCCTGGGCATAGCAATGTATTGGGGCCCCTACCGATCCTCCAGCAGTAGGGGTGGGGGAAGCTTTGATGTCCTGCGGGTGGTAGGGGGTATTATATCAACAGCTCTGCATGTAGGGCCTGGATCAGTAATTTCCACTAATTACCCCTTTACTGCACAGATCGTGGGAGATGAGGTGGGAGAAGGGGGCATTGGGCTGAATGATAGGGCCCTGATACATAACTTCCAGGGTGGTAGAGGATGTTTAATATGCAGAGGAGGGGTGTATAGTGGAGTGTTCTCATTATTCATAATTTTCTGGTGGGAGGACAGCTTGCTTGACTGTCAATATCTCCAGTTCCCGGAAATAGATTTTTTAGATTTTAATGGAATTAAAAACTAGAGAATCACACCTACCAAATGTTATTGGGGACTATGGGATCAGAGTTCAGGAGGCAGAGCAATCTGCCAACGAGTATATAAAACTACATACCAGGTGTGTGGAGCTGGAGCAGTAACCAGCTGCTGGAAGGCTGATATCTCTGGTTCTGGGAACAGTAGAGATAAGCTACTAGTGTCACTCAAAGGGGAAGAATCCCAGCTTTTGGAATATAACCTCAGAAAAACTCTAAGTCAGACAGAACCTGAAATATCTGACTGGGAATAACAATTAACAGGCTTGGATGGGGACCACTGCTTTGAAGTCAGATATCTCCGGTTCCCAAGGGCCGATTTTTTCAATTCTTGTACCTTTGGAAAGAGGGGACTCTCAGCTTTCAGGTGATGGCCCTTAGACTCCTGGGGGGGTTTCTGGGTACTCAGAAACCCCCCTGCGTGCGCTACTGGAATCAGATACGGAGATTGTCACTGCTGCACCAATGATACATCATATCCTGGAACAGTGAATGGTATAACATATGATTGGATGCAAAAGGACACATAATGTATTGTATGAAATCTAGCTGCCGAGGAGATGCTGAGGTATCGCATGTGGGGCTGCATGTGAAACCTCGGTCTAATGTATGGGGGCCTTTACACTTGAATGCATGTGTGATAAATTTACAAGACTCCAGCCTCAGGCGGGGCACCAGGGGATTCACCAGTAGGCTTGGTGTTTTTTTTACGCCATCCACTTTTTTAGGTGTGCAGAGCCTGACTAAAACTTTTCATATCACTGGGCAGTCAGTAGCAGATGACCCAGCAGCTGCAAGATGTTTTTGTTATTGCCATCGGGTCTTTCAATAGCTGATGACTGCACGGTGGTAGCTGCAAGCTGGGAAGGGGAAGAGATGCCGCGGGCAGGTGTGCGGTTGGGCTGACGTCATGATATTCTCTGCATCATGATGACAAACACCAGACCCGCCCCACATCTGACATCACACCCCAGACCCCCAGTGGGCCCTTCCCTTCTGTCCAATGCTGCAAGACCCTACCTAAACATTTGTAATTGTGTGATAGTGTTATCAGCATATGTAATTCATTATCTTGACTACTTTGTTCCATTATGTTGCGTCCATCTACAGCAGGGGTGGCCAAACCTGTCCTCAAGATCTACCAACGGTGCATGTTTTCCAGGCAACCTGTGGATCTATAGTAGGAATGAATGCAGCATGTTTGAAAATGTGACAGTTAGTAATGACTACAGCTGTGCAGCAGCTAGGTGATTTGGAAAACCTGGACCGTTGGTAGATCTCGAGGACCGGTTTGGCCACCCCTGATCTACAGTATTTGAATTACTTAATAGATATATTCATTTAGACCACAGTTTGAATGATTTTGAAAGGGTATATGTTACATTTTATCTGTATTTTTTGTGTCTGTATTACAATGTATTTACATGGTACAGATGTGTCCTCATACATTTAGCCTCAATACTCTATGCAGCATGAGATGCCTGGCGTGAGTGAGGTCCTGTGCACTTCTGCTAACATCAGGAGTCTTTTGTTTGCTGAAAAGACATCTTAGCTGCAGTGCAGTGCAAGGAGGATGCTCAAAGAGACTGTGCTGATTAACTTGAAATGTCACTTGTATATTGTGTGTGACTGAATCTATGGCCCTTATTCTGGTTCACTCGCAAAGGCAAATTCCTTCTCAAATGGACAAAACCTTGTGCACTGCAGTTGGGGCAGATGTAACCAGTGCAGAGAGAATTAGATTTGGGTGAGTTATTTTGTTTCAGTGCAGTAAAGCCATGACTGTTTTATTTTTACACTGCAATATAGATCTCACTTTGAATTAAAACCCCACCCAAATCTAATTCTCTCTGCACAAGTTCCATCTGCCCCACCTGCAGTGCACATGGTTTTGTCCATTTGAGAATAAATTTGCCTTTGTGAGTGAACCATAATAAGGGCCTATATACAGTTCTGTGGCACCTTATAAACAAAATTGAATAATAAACATAATGATATAGGAAACAGAACTTGTATTGGGGAAAAAAAAGACTCAGTCGCACTCTGATATACAAGTGTCATATATCAATATTAATCAGCACAGTCCCTTCCTGTATCCCAGTTGCAGTGCATTGCAACTAATTCTGCTTTCACATAGCAGAAATGGGTAATGACACGGTATTCTTAAATGGGACTTTAAAACGGGTCTGAGCCTTGAGACCTTTCACATTGCAGGTGAAAACCGTTTTAAAAATCATTTAATACCATTCAAACATTCAACCCGTTTAACCCCCAAGGGACACGTTTCAAGCCATTGAAATAGAGCTGTTCAAACTGCCAAAAAAACGGCTTTAAAACGTGTAGGACTCTGCTTTTTAACCGTGTTGAAATACCGGTTAACTTTAACCGGTAAATCAACTCTGGCACTTTCACATTGCAGCCTTAAACGTTTTAAAATAGAAAAAAAAACGTCAATATACCGTTTTAAAAGTGCGAGGTGAAAGGGGTATAAGATGTATTTTTGGTGAAATAAACACTAGAAAATTCTCACGCAGAAATGGTAGAAAATATGTATTAGGATACATCTGTAATTGTGACTTTTACATGTATTAATATTGCAGACCAGACAGTATTCTACTGTATGTACATGACAACTCATTATAGTATTTTATTGTGTAAAAATTGGATAATTGGCATTTACTTCTAACACAATCAAGCTGCATCCACCTGGTTAAACATAGCATATACAGTATGCTATTTTTTTTATGGCGCTTACCTAGCAGCTATGCTGCTGCTATCGAGATTATACAGTATTTTGAAATGTGTCTGCCTCACCATATAATTGGTGCTTTTGTGTTACTTTTATGTCTATGTTTTTTTATGTAAAATATGTTCCCAAAATGTTTAGTCATCCTGAGAGATTGTAATAATAGTGCATAGTGGCCTTTCTTTTTATATATGCTGCTAGTCAGCTACTGCTAGTTTGCTTCACTTATAAAAAATAGATATATGCACATGAGTCTATATCAACCCTTCATTTACTGCAAAGTGCTCAAAATAAAAAAGTATTACTATTTGCCTATGGTTTTCAAATAGTTTAAACACTTTGGGGGATATTCAGTTAGTCCATTTTTTTTATTAGCCATATATGACTGACTATAGTATTCAATTGCTTCCGTTATCAGCCAGTTTTTAGTCATTTTATGCCAATGCAGATCCACTTTTGTATGTTGAAACTGTAACGGTAACACATTACCAAAAAACTGTCAAAAACAGCCACAATTTGTCCAAAAACCCATGGATTGTCAATCCACATGTTTTTCGACCATGACAGATTTTTCAACTAGATGAAAAATCACCACTTTGATTGAAAGGGTCAAATCTAAATTGGTCATAAAAACATCAAAAAGTGCAATTTTTTTTCAGTATTCGAACGGCTGAATTGAATCTCCCTCTAAGGCTGGCCTAAAATGGGCTAAATATTGAGATAAAATGGGTTAAAACTGAGATTGGGATGGATGCACTTATGGCACCGTGTGTTTAGCTGATATTATAATTATGTGTTTCATGGTCTTGCCATCTGGAATCAGAATCTTACTATCATTTTCTAGAAATCATTAAAGAAATCATAGCTATAATCTGATTGGGCAATACAACGGATGTGGTACAGGGGTCCGACAGTCGGGATCCCAACAGTCATTAGCCCGACATTGGGTTTCCAAGTGGCCGGACCCAGATAGCATAGTGAGCGCAACTAAGCCCATTGCGGGCTCGCTGCGTTTGCCATGTTGTGGGCATGGTGGCTCGCTACGCGAGCCACCTATTCTATTCTCCCTCTATGGGGGTTGTGGAACCCCATGAGGGAAAATAGCAGGCTGTCAGTGTTTTGACAGTCGGGATCCCGACGTCGGGTAAATGCTTGTCAGGATCCCGCTGTCGGGACCCCGTCCGGCACTCATACAACCACTTGTCTGTTTTATAAACTTTAGCAAATCTACCATTTAGTAACTGTTAAGGGCACTAAACCCATGACACAAGAAAACTTATAAAGAGCTACTTGACCCCTTCAGTGGTGGGTTTTTTTTAGGGAGCGCTCCACACTGGGTGTTTTTTCTGGGGAGCGCTCCCTAACCTGGGTCTGGGCAGCACCGCTGAACACTCCATCTGCGGCTGACCGGCTCTGCTCCCAGTAACCCGGCTGTGTGCAGCGTGACGTTACAAGGTCATGCCGCACACAGCCGGGGAAAGGAGGCAGGGCCAGGCAGCAGGAGCTGGGCAGCTGCTGAAGCGGAGTGCAGGGCTGATCTCAGTGCTCAGCTCAGCAGCACTGCCCGGCAGGAGGGATCACAGGCAGTGGCAGTCCCGAGAATTTTCCAGGCTTACCAGTCTGCGCACTGGAGCATAACCCGGAAAATTATCGGGAGTGCCACTGAAGGGGTTAATTAATTCACATACTGTATATACTGTAGCGTGATCGTCAAAGTGAGCTATGTACAACAATATAATGTACTGGATCTTTTCTCCTCACTCAACACTTGGTGATCAGTTGTCACAATCAATTTTGTCTCTAATGCTGAAGCCATTGTAACTGAATTATACATAAATCTCAGAGTATTTTTGGTCTCCAGAAAAAGGGCCACCATATGTGTCAGTTAGTGAGAGGCAAACTTTAAGGTAGAATTTAATTTGAAACTGATGTCCTAGAGAAAACAAAAACGTTATGTTCCCACAGCACAATGAATAAACCTGCAGTTCTAAAATGCCACAGGCAGGTTCTTAACTGATAGAGCCAGATTCCTGAAGACTGAATGTTATGTCTGTTTCATGTCTATATTTTTGTGTGCCCTCTGTGTATTTGTGACTTTGGATAGCTGGGATGGCACAGAGCAATCATTTTATATGTTTTTAAACACTATTTATTTAGTAATTTTCAGGCACATTGGACCTCATTCAGAGTAGACTTAAATCAAAGTTATAACTTCCTTCCCTTTTAACTACTTTTTGATTTAAGAGCACATGAGCCTCAATTCAAAATGTACTTATTTTTCCTGGTGACTCGAACTCACGTTGCCCAAAGGTATGGTGACTTGGTGATGGCACAAAATGCATCTGCTTGATGGGTGTCAGGCTTGTAGGCACTTAACCGCTGGTGTATGTGTCAGGCTTGTAGGCACTTGAATGCTGGTGTATGTGTCAGGCTTGTAGGCACTTGACCACTGGTGTATGTGTCAGGCTTGTAGGCACTTGACCGTTGGTGTGTGTTGTGAGCTGATGGGCGCTAGCTTTGTTTGAATCACACAATTATTCTAATATACTTTAGTATAACTGTTTGTGGCTGCAATGTGATTAACAGCATTACACAGGGCTGTAGCTAGCCATTTGAGACCCTTAGTGTGAGAAAGCAATGGTCCTCCCCCCACCCCCCGTAACATCAGCTATTGTTTTCAGTATTTATTAATAATCACATTTGTACAGTTTCTTAATTGATTTGTATGCTTCATTAGGTCATTTTGATTAATGGAATAAAAGTTAATTTGTAATGACCATTCTTTTAGGGTCTCAAGAAAACTACTATTGTAACATTTATGCTGTAATCAGGGCAGTCATCAGGGGAGTCTGCATGGGAATCCAGTCCCGGGCCTAGATAGAAAGGGACCCAGGACTGGAGTCTATCAAGTATAATTTGTCATGAACAAAGTTCACATTTTCCTTGAAGCAGTAGAGGTTAAGTAGTGAGGCCAGTGCTGCAGGCACTGAAGGTTGCACCAGTCAAGCATGGGATTCATGAAGGGGAAAGGGAGGCCCTGTCTATTTTGTCATACCCAAGCCCCACCAATTTACAATGGTAGTCCTAGCATGTATAAAGGTGCCCATACACGTACCAATCCCGGAGGGTCCGATGTGTGCATTGAGGTGCGCGCTCCCACGGCACCTCATCACACAGTACAAAAAGTATGTGCTGCACATACTTTTTGTACTAGCTTTTCATCGCATCGTATTGCATGCACAGAACGCACGCCGGGATCGGAGCGTGTATGGGTGGATTTAGATATAGAGGGTGAAATTTAATAGGATGAGAGATTCAGAAAGTGAGAGATTTGGTAAGAAATCTCCATTTTTTTAACGCGGCAATCATTTACACCGCAAAATAAAACTGGTTTTGAAGTGTAAATGATTGCTGCTTTAAAAAAACTGGAGATTTCTTACCAAATCTCTCACTTTCTGATTCTCTCATCCTATTACATTTCCCTCAGAATGTCTATACAATGTCCAGTGCCCAGTAAGATAATACATTTCCTTTCTTTTATGTCTGCCATATTTTCTGTCTACTAGTATGTATCAAAATTTAAATAATAGGCAAGGGAAAAGATTTTTATGGCAGTAGAAAACATTTTTTATGCTCATAATCTTATTTATTTAATTTTCTGCCTTTTTTTTTGGCTTCCCCCGCCCCCCTTATTTTATCATTTATTTAAAATTAAATCTAAACGGACTAAACACATCTTTATATAGTACTATGTACTGGAGACCTAGGGATGGTAGTGTTTATATGAGAAAACAGTAGACAACAATATCAACTGCAGTAGAGAGATTAAGGAGAATAAGGGGCAGATGAACTAAGCCATGGAGAGTGATAAAGTGCAGAAAGATAAACAACCAACCAGCTCTACTACTCATAGATAAAGATTAACACAATTAGCATGTCTCCAGAAAGGAAGCATTTGATGATAGACCCACGCTTACAAGCACCATTGCGTCCTGCTAATGGTCCAGTGATCCGTTTGGTGTCTAGTTGAAAAACAATTTAAATGGCAAAGGTTGGTATTTACAAACAATAACCTGATTCTCCAGAGCATTCATGTGAGTCATTACCTATGTAAGAAGCATTTCACATGTGTCGCTGGCGTTCTGCTTAAAACTGACAGGGTACCTTTTAAATACATATGGGAAAACTCAGGAGCACATAGGGTAGATCCTAAATAACCCTTTCAAGGAGCATTTTATAAACTGTATTTGTGTATTATAATATATGCATGGTCCCATATATAATTCCAACCAGGATTCCTTTTATATCTTTCTTGACTAATTGATTAAATCATGTTCTCAAAGTAGTGTGATGTTTCATTTGGTTATCCTGGAATTAAATGAAGTTTTATTATAGCCATTGCATTGGGGAACAGATGGTCTAGAGAATTCACAGAAAAAAAACTTCAATAAACAATAAAACATCTAAGAAGCAAGAGGCGTTTGTGCAATCAAAGTAAAGGAAATGTCTCCTGCTGTCATGAATGGTAAAACACGTGACCATGCAATATTGCTAAAGGATCTCTAAAGCTGCAGTATATGTTGTCTTGCATAAAAACTTCCCTGATAACATACACGGATACATATGGAAACGCTCCCATTCATTTAATAGAAACCGTAATGCTTGGCATTGCATTTACTTTTGCTATGCTGGACAATGCAGACGGACGCTTTTTGTTATTCAGCATTTCAGGCTCAGAAAGACGCTTACTGTAGAAACATCTACATACTACATAGGTGCAGTTACACAAGATTGTGACATATAAATAGTTTCTCTTTGCATTTTTTGCTTTCTGAATGTGGAAAATGTGCATATACAGATGGAGCCTGGAGACATCCATAGGAAGGGGGCGCGCACAAGCGAGACACTCGAGCGCCCCGTTCTGACGGATCTCCCTGCTGCCGACCGCCTCCTCTCCATACCAAATTTTGCCTCTACTTAAAGCAGACATAAAGTGGGCTAGAAAAACGCCTTGTATTATGGACAAAAAAGAAAGTGAACAATAAATGCAAGTGGCGCCGTGCAGCCTTAGAGAGCGATCTTCCTGGGTGACACCAGCACCTGAGATGTACAAATGTATAAAGGGTTTGGAAGATACTTCTCACGAGGCGCACTTCACATAAAACCTGTGTAGGTTGATTAAGTCCAAAGTCAATTCGTGAATATGGATGATTTCTTTCTTTTTGGAAGAGATTCCGTGTGAAAGTGTTTCTCAATAATGTTGAGAGGTGTACATAGGGTGAAAATAGAAAATAAATTTATACTTATTTATAAATTTATTTTTTATTTTCACCCTATGTACACCTCTCAACATTATTGAGAAACACTTTCCCACGGAATCTCTTCCAAAAAGAAAGAAATCATTCAGATTCACGAATTGACTTTGGACTTAATCAACCTACACAGGTTTTATGTGAAGTGCGCCTTGTATTATGGGCCTGATTGTGATTTGGGAATAAAATAAGAAAAATCAAGTACTGTAACTGTGTACCTGTGCAAAACCACATTGCATTGCAGATGGGTCAGATTTGAAAAATGCAGATAGATATAGGGGCAGATTTATTAAGCTTGGAGAAGAGATAAACTGGAGATAAAGCGGAGAAAAGGTAAAAGGAGATAAAGCACCAGCCAATCAACTCCCAACTGTCTTTTTTAAACACAGCTGATTGGCTGGTGCTTTATCTCCTTTTACCTTTTCTCCGCTTTATCTCCAGTTTATCTCTTCTCCAAGCTTAATAAATCTGCCCCTTAGGCTGAGTATCCACTACTGAATGATGTGTTCAGGGGGATGAAATGCAGCCAGCCAACATATCATATTCATCTTGCACATTAAAATAATGTAATGAAGGACATAATGATCCCCTGTTCTATCCTTGATTACACTGCACAGCAATGCATGTGGTATTGTCCAGTTGACTGTTCAGTAACTGGAAGATTCTGGTTGAATTGGATCATCGTAGCTAGCCCCACTGCTTTATAATGATTTGCATTTGGAGGAGGAGGGGGGGGCTACAGTGATGCTATTGTGGGAACACAATCCTTCGTCCCATCTTTGGTCCATCCCTTTTCTCGCATCACCTTCCCTCCCGCTCCACCCCAAGTTGAGCTGATGTGATTGCTCTACCGGAGAGAGCAGAACAGAAGTCAGTAAGTCAGCAAAAAAAAGAGTATTCTGATTAACATGATATGAGACATGGATTTATTCTATATGCGACCATGGCTGTTTCTGCATATGAAATGTATTGCTGGAAAACACTGTAACATACCATTTTATTTACCATATCATAATGTACCATTTCATTTCACTGTAACATACAATTTCATATCCAGTGGAAGTCCTCAATGACCACTACTTGTATCAATGTATTAAAAATTCAACCTGAAATAATAATGTCCTGGATCTCTTAATTAGCAACAATGGGGATATATTTTACTAATATAACAAGACATTCGGGAACAGTGATCACAGTATGATCACATTTGATTTAAATTTTAACAAAGATTATTATTTTGGAGCAACTAGGTCCTTAAATTTCAGAAAAGCAAACTTTGGAATGGTTGAGGAGTACTTAGAGGATATGAACTGGAAGTAATTGTTTAGAAGTATGGATACTACTACGATGTGGCAAACCTTTAAAAAATACTACAGGAGGGCACTGATAAATGTATTGATAGGGTAAATGATTGAATGTCAAAAGGAAACCAATGTCGCTTAACAGCATTGTCGAATTAGATAAAAAAGGAGGGCATTCAAAGCATTTAAACAGGATGGGACACCTAAATAATTTGCCGCATATAAAGAATGTAATAAGAAATGCAAAAATACAGCCAGTATGGCTAAATTAAGGTGCGTACACACGGGGGGAGATATATTGCTAGCAATATATTGCTTGCAATATATTGCTCAGTGTCTCCTTTTCATCAGCGACCAGAGATGGTCGCTGATGAAAAGGAACCTCTGCTGGGGGAGCTGCAGAGGTAATTAGCTGGTCGCAGGAGCAAGCTCCTGCGACCAGCGATTACAATGGGGCAGAAAAAGGGAGCGCATACCCGGCAATTTATCGCTGGGGCACACTTCCATCACTGGCAATATGGTCGCCTGCGACCATATTCCCAGCGATTATAGCCCCTATCGCCCCCGTGTGTACACAGCTTTAGAGACAGAACGAAAAAAAGCCACGGATAGAAAATGTAATCTCCAAAAATTCTACAGTTGTATAAACAGGAAATGGTTAAGGAAGGAAGTATTGGCCCACTAAATAATACCCTGCTTGGGGCAGTACGGATGGTGTAATTGTTAACATTACTGCCTCACAGCACTGTGGTCATGGGTTCAATTCCCACTAGGACTCTAACTGTATAGAGTTTGTATATTCTCCCTGTACTTGCGTGGGTTTCCTCCGGGTACTCCGGTTTCCTCCCACAATCCAAAAATATACTGTACTGGTAGGTTAATTGGCTCCCAGCAAATTAACCCTAGAATGTCTGTGTGTGCGTGTACATGTGGTAGCAGTGGCGTAGCTATAGCACCACAGCCCCCGCGGTCGCGGGGGGGGGGGCGCTGTGCATATGGGGGTGCCGGGGGGGCTGCGGTGCTATAGTAATCCCCGCGCCCCCCATCCCCGCAGGCTTACCTATCCGCGCGTCCCGGCTCCCCTCCTGGCTTCAATCAATGCTATGGAGACGGACCATGATAAAATGGCCGCCCCATAAAGCAGACTGTTCTCTGAAACTGTCTGCGGTATGGGGGCGGCCATTTTATCGTGGTCCGTCTCCATAGAATTAATTGAACTTAGTCAGGAGGGGAGCCAGGACGCGCGGACAGGTAAGCATGCGGCAATGGGGGAGGGGGCACGGGCAGCCGGGGGGGGGGCACGGCCGGATGGGCGGGGAGGGGGGGCACTCCCCATTAACTGCGGGGGGGGAGGCGCCCCAAACAAACTACGCCACTGTGTGGTAGGGAATCTAGATTGTAAGCTCCACTGGGGCACTGACTGATGTGAATGGTCAAATATTCTCTGTAAAGCGCTTCAGAATATGTGTGCACTATATAAGAAACTGTTATAATGATAAAAAATAAATACAAATAATAAATACCCTGGTAATTGAAGAAATAGAGAAAGCAGAAATATTCAATACATTTTTTGCTTTGGTATTTACAAGGGAAAAATCTTCAGAGGATCTCCCACAGATTGAATGCTCAGTTCTTGATTGCTCCCAAACTATATGTTTGAGTGAGGAAATTGTCAAAAATAGATTACAGAACCTAAATAGTAATACACCCTCCTAGGATACTAAAAGAACTGAGTTCTGTCATAGCACTACTGTTCTAACTGATATTCAATGAATCAATAAAAACAGGGATGGTACCAAGGAACGGGCGCATAGCTAACGTAGTGCCAATAGGGAAGAAAGGTACCATAACTAACCCTGAAAATGATAGACCAGTCAACTTTGCATCCATTGTGGTTGCAAATATTGGAAGGAATAATAATAGATAGTATCCAAAATTTCTTAGAACAAGAGAAGGTCATAAGAAAAGCCCAGCATGGGTAGAAAAAATAGATCATGTCAGACTTACTTAATTAGCTTCTATGAGGAAGTCAGTAGGGGGGTGGACTTAGGGAAATCTGTTGATGTAATACTTATTGATTTCACTAAACTTTTGAACACAGTGCCTCATAAAAGGTTATTAATAAAACTAGGTAACTTAGTGATAAGATATACAATTTATAATTGGACAAGTTGAGGAATCAGAGACAGAGAATGGTGGTAAATGGCATACATTCCAGCAGGGCTAAGGTCCAACGTGGAGTCTCACAAGGATCAATATTAGGACCTAGCTAGTAAGATTGCAATATTTGTGGACGACACAAAATTGTGTGAGGAAAATAACTCAGGAGAGGATGTGGACTTACTTAAACTAGAAAAGTAGGTGGAAAGATGGAAAATGGAAATAAACTTTCAGAAATGTGAAGTAATTAATTACAGTATGGGAACAAAAATGAACAAGCTACAGATGGAGCGCACTTCATCTAGCGGGGGTCTGGCAGTTGGATCACCAAATGCCAGCCGCTGGAAGGGGACGCGTGCGCACGAGATGCACGTATGTCCCCTTCCAACAGAGCTCCCCACCTACCCAAACCCCCCTAACCCTGCCTGTCTCCTGGAAGTGGAGATGGGCAGGGTTCGCATCCCCCATCACCCAGAAACTGGGACGTGCGTGCGGGTGGGATGCTCACACATACCAGTCAGATGGAGCACCATCTCACCAGTGGGGGCATTCTGGCAAACTCCAGTGGCTGAGAGGCGCTCCATCTGTACTTACAGGCTAAATGGAGTTACTATAGGGAATTCTGGAGTGGAGAAGAACTTAGGAGGTCATTGTAGATGATAAATTGGGTAATAGTGCACACTGCTATAAAGCAAACAAGACACTGGCATGCAATGAAAGGGGAATGGATTCCTGTGTCCAGTTATGGGCTCTGCACCTTAAAAATGACACAAATGAATTAGAACAGGTACACAGAAGGGCGACTAAACTAGTAAAAGATCTCAAATCACTAGAATACAAGGATAGGCAAACCAGGCTGAATTTGTTTTCACTGGAGAAACGGAGGTTAAGAGGGTATATAATTAGCTTGTTCAAATACAGAGTTGGGAATCATATGGAACTGAGAGATGAATTGTGCATTAACAGGGCTATACTTAGGACATGGACATGTACTGTGGCTTGAGGAAAGGAATTTCCATACTGAATTAAGAAAAGGATTTGGAATTTAAATCAAAACTGGATAAATGTATGGCCACTAACGGAATTCTATAGATATGACTATAGCTACAAGTCAAATAGGTTGACCTGATGCAACCTTGATTACTATGTTACTGTGTTATAGCAGTAGTTGCACAGACCATATAGGCGCCCCCTGACAGAAATTTTGGCCACCCCCCTCCCCCAGTAAAATAAAGCCTGACCCCCTGGCCCTCTCCCTTAAAATAAGGCCCGCCCCCCTAAAATAAAGCCCGTCGCCTGCCTCCAATCCCCCAACCCCACTGCCTGTTTGCCCCCCCCCCCAGATTATCTTTCACAAGCCTGACTGCCTCCACCTTTTCTCTCATATGCATGTACACCCAACAGCTTCTCCAACTGTGCCTCCTTTAATAAGAGATGTTTCTGGGTATACAAACTGTTTACTATCAAATTCCCAGATGGGACATGGCCTGGGATGTGCCTAAAACTACAATACAGTTAGGACCATTTAATTTTAGACTCTAATGAAAACCTGCCAAACATTTGCTTACTATACCTCTCAAACAGTCTCATCTGTGTGCCCCAGTTTCTATCACATGTGCCTCATCATCCAGACATACCGCCTCTACAGCAGACTATGTCCCACACATCAAACTGTGACCAACATCCCGCCAGCTTTTTCCTCACACACCTGTCTGTCCCTTCTCTTTCACAAGCCTGTATAAACCTGTTATTTCCTTACATGTCTGTATTACTCCACAGCTTCTCCCTGACATGTCTGCCTCCCTGTAACCAGTTTCTTTCTCATATGCCTGCCTCCCCCAACCAGCTTCTCTCTCACATGCCTGCCTCCCCCCAACCAGCTTCTCTCTCATATGCCTGCCTCCCCCCAACCAGCTTCTCTTTCACATGCCCGCCTCCCCCAACCAGCTTCTCTCTCACATGCCTGCCTCCCCCCAACCAGCTTCTCCCTCTCATTCCTGCCTAACCCCAACCAGTTTATCTTTTACAAGTCTGATGTCGCGTTTGGCAGCGCAGCCTTAACCTGTGAATATACGAAGCCCAGCGAGTAAGTCTGAATTACCCTATTGTCTCCTTTATCATCACTCCCTAATACCATACAGATGGGAGCGCCTGTCAGGATTGCATCAAAAACAATAAAACAATCATCCTATACAGATGTGTCTTCATACAGCTTTCCTTCCAAGACGCATGACTCTCTGCCATGCCACTGACCAACTCTTTTATTTTTTACTAAATTTAGCATCTTATTAGTAATGCAGCATTATGATATGTTACTTAATGTGTATTAGGCACTAATGATGTGATTCAATTACAGATGTGTCCTTTACAACACAGCTGTGGCATAGCAAGACAAGCATGAAGTGAGAGAGTGCCCACCCGTAGGCACATGCACTGCATGCACACCCGTCATCCCACATGATTGCATGATGTGAATAGTACTACAGCATGGTGTATCACCTGCATGCTTGGCAATTCACTTGCTGCAATGTGAGTGCACATTTTCCACGTTGCCAGCAGAAATGCAAGCAGAGAGTAGGTGTACTGTATGTTGATACATTTTTACATTATCTACTATCTGTCATCATATATTGAGGCCAATTCAGACCTGCTCGGTGAGCAGCAAATTTGGCCCCATTTTTGATGGTGGGGGAGTGTGCATCCACAAGTCGCTCATGCGTATGTGCACACCCCCAGAGCACTTGCAAAATGACGGACAGGCAGGTGGTGGTCTCTGGTGTCCACCCAGCATTTAATGGGTGTGCCCACAAAAACTGTGGGAGTGCTCATAGAAATGCTGGGTGTACCCCTGCAAATGCAGTTGTGACCAGGGCATAAAGTGGTCATGTAGAGGAGGGGGAACTCATTTCTCTATGCCACCTAATTATCCCCCGCCCCTCCCCCCATTAGGCAGAGACAGGGCCAGTGGTAGGGTTTTTGGCATCCCCCTGCAAACTAGAATGATTTTCCGTGAGAATTACTGTGCAGGGCCAATGTGGAGTTAAAAATGTTCCACCTCAACTCAGTTCCACCCCGCTCCCCCTCACTTTAACCCCTGGGTGTAACCATGCCTGCTCGGGCTGGGAGGCTGATGTCGTGTTTGGCAGTGCAGCCTTAACCTGTGAATATACGCAGCCCAGCGAGTAGGTCTGAATTACCCCATTGTCTCCTTTATCATCACTCCCTATTACCATACAGATGGAGGGCCTGTCAGCCAGCCTTTAGAATGGTCAGATACCCTGAACTGGTGGAGGCTGGTGGACAGGAACTCTATCTGATGAGGATGCGCGAGCATCTCACACGTTTGCGCGTCCCCGTCAGCAGGGCGGCAGGGAGCGGATTCCCTACCCATCTCTGCTTCAAGGAGACGGGCAGGAGAGAGGGGGTGCAGGGGGCTATGGTAGAGGATAGGGGAGCAGCAGGGAGTCAGTGGAGGGAGGCAGTGGGCTCCGACAGAACGTGGTGTGCGAGCGCATCTCCTTCTGTCGGCTGGCAGCGGGTAGCGGCGGCAGGTAAATGACGATCGAATCACCAGTAGCAGCTCCAATGTGAGCTGCTCCATCTGTATCTCACCCATTAAAACACTCACCCACCACTGATCCTTGACACTACACCTTATGCACTTTTATTTAGTTCATCATCATAATAATAATAAAATTAAAATCAAACCTAAGCAAAATCAGACCGAATTAGACCTTGACTTCAACCAAGCAACATACAGGTCGAGCACCCCTCAGTGTTGCGGGTCCTGGCGAATCTATCATCAACCACCATCAGACGGAAGGGGGCGTGTGCACAAGATTCCTGCACACCCCATTCCGTCTGAGCCCTCCGCTGCCTCCCATCGCCTCCCTGCCGCTCCCCGTAGCTCCCCCCACCTCCCCTTACCCTGTCCGCCTCCCTGAAGCAGAGACAGACAGGGTAAGTGCTCCACACAGCCGTTTAGACAGGGACGTGCATGCATGTGAGGTGCTCGCATGTCCCCATCAAATGGAGCACTTCTCCGCCAGGTCTCGCCAGCACAGGGAATCTGGTGAGAGCTGGTGCTGAATGAGAGGCGCTCCATCTGTATTCCCCCATTTCATAAAAACACATCCTGATATGTCCTACCACATACACTTTTTAATAAGACGTAGCAATAAAATGATACTTTTACTAATACATAAAATGATCGTCTCATTTGCATGAGAGTATTTCAGCAATGCACTGAGTAACTTACACATTTTAATAACAAATTGAAAATATTTAAATGCATTAACTTCTTTTCAACCATAAGAGCCAGCAGTTAGACATAATCAAAGCTTTCTGTTATTGGCCTATTGTCAGCAAAGCCGTTAAATATCACAAGTTTAGAATTTGTGTTTGCATATCTCAGTTATTAGCATTGTGTGGGTGGCTTTGCTGATTATTCATTGTGGTGAAATGTTAATGTTTATAATTCAAATTATCTCGCTCACAAGTAAGCATGTCACCAAATTCTTCAAGATGCTGATTTTTTCCCCTCATTGAAATTAGCATTATGTAGTTTAATATAGTTTAAGCTTACTGTAGAAGTCATTTCTAAAAAAAGAAAATGCAGTACAACTACATGGGGCCTAATTCAGACAAGCTCGCTAAGCATCACACACTAGCAAGCAGGTTAGAGCCACCCCGCCAAATACACGCCCCCTTAATCCCCTCGCATGGGGCCGTTAACAGGAGAAATCATTTGATGATTGCTCACCATCGAATGATTTTTCCTGCCTTCAGTCATTAAAGTCAGTGTAAACTGACTTTTATTACAGCTGTTATCCGCCGAAAAGGGGGTGGGCACTGATGTCATGTGACATCAGCCTCCCGCCCCATGCAAGAATAAACTCACCTGCGTTCCCAGGAAAATGCCCAACATAAATGCTGGGTGTTCCCCTTCCCTTCCCGCCCCGACCCTACTCTTAGTGTACGAATGCCTTGGTGAGTGTGATACTCGCCAAGGGCATTCCCACACGGGGTCTGCATGTCTGCAAATACACCATCTGATTGGGTCTGAATTAGGCCTATTGTTACATGAATGATTTTTCACAATGTAGAAGCGATTTGGCATCTTTTGAGCTTCTGCTGACCCTTCTGAGCAATTTATTTTACTACATTATCTTATCTAGTGTGTACACTTATCATCGTTAATGATGCACGCCCCCGCACAGCTTTAAGACCCCCTCCCTCATCTGCAAAGATCTGTCGAGGAAGGACCTTGTTAACAACTATTCACCTTCCCTTCCCAACCACAGCAGGGCAAAAGCTGCTGCATCACCCAGAGCAAGTCTCCAACTATCCACCTTCCCTTCCCAACCACAGCAGGGCAAAAGCTGATGCAGAAGCCAGAGCAAGTCTCCAACTATCCACCTTCCCTTCCCAACCACAGCAGGGCAAAAGCTGCTGCAGCAGCCAGAGCAAGTATCCACCTTCCCTTCCCAACCACAGCAGGGCAGAAGCTGCTGCAGCAGCAAGAGCAGGTCTCCAACTATACACCTACCCTTGCCAACCACAGCAGAGCAGAAGCTTGTGCAGCAGCCAGAGCAGGACTCTAACTATCCACCTACCCTTCCTAACCACAGCAGGGCAAAAGCTGCTGCCGCAACCTGAGCAAGTCTCCAACTATACACCTACCCTTGCTAACCACAGCATGGCAGGAGCTTATTAATTGCAGTTTGTCAAAAGTTTTGTAAAGTGAAAATGTTTTTCATTTAATGGACCCTTATAGGCCCTTAAGGGAGTCTGTTTATTGTGTTGTATTCAGAAAGTCATAAGCTTTCCAATGATATATCACAATGCATGAAAATAACAGAAATAGCATGGACCCACATAACAGCACCCTTGTCACGCTCTTAGAAGCACCAGCTGGAGAGTAACGGAGGCTGGGTGCTTTAACGTATGGTGGTTGCATCCACGACAGAAGGGAGTGAAACAAGGAGGATAAAATATAATGAATTTAATGAAGATATTGCAGACAGTGATAATGATGATAAAAACGGTATATGGCAAGTATGCAAATATAAAGTCAATTGTCCAGTAAGTTATTATAATAGATGATGAAGCTTGGTCCTTGAAGAATATTGCAATATAATTGAAGAGTGGAATAGAATATAAACCGGAGTAGTAATTAAGGGTTGCAGAAGGAATTGAGGATTGGATGGCTTGAAGAACGAATGAAGATTGTATTGCAGTTTGGATGATTGGATGAAGGTTGGAAGATTGGATGATGTGGATGATTGGATGAAGGTTGGATGATTGGATGAAGGTTGGAAGATTGGATGATGTGGATGATTGGATGAAGGTTGGAAGATTGGATGAAGGTTGGATGATTGGATGAAGGTTGGAAGATTGGATGATGTGGATGATTGGATGAAGGTTGGATGATTGGTTGCAGATTGGAGGATTGGAAGATAATAAATGAAGATAACTGGAGAAGAGGAATCCTTGCAATATATGGTCGTGGCTGCTGCCAGAGGTAACCTTTGGAAGTGACCGTCGGAAGTATAGCAAGGTGAGACCCCTTTGAGGATCTGACCTCGCTGTCCACATAGGTGGTAAGCAGAGTCCGGTGGTACTTGATGCAGTAAACGGCCAGCAGGATCTTCTCCAGGGGAAGCTCAGGATTGTAGTGGGAACTACAGAGCCAGGTGAGAGCGGAAGCTCAGGATTGTAGTGAGTACTACAGAGCCAGGTAGGAGAAATGATGCTACGGGATCGACATCATTGTACTGACTCCTGGACTAGCCTGAGCAGCCAGTACTTACAAGGTGAGCTGTGCCGGGATTGGTCAGGCAATCAGAGAGGGAGGCGGAGCCGTGCAGGAGAGGCTGGGAAGCCCTGATTGTATGCAGTTGCACAAGCACCGGCCTTTACACAGACCAGGCACAAACACACATGGCGATATGCTACTCCTGTCCTGCATGGAGCTGGAGCACAATACACCAGTGTCACCACGCGATGACAACACGGCCACATGTACCCCAGTGGAGCCAGAGACATAGCAGAGGTGAGCGCCATGGTTTCTAGTGCACCTAGAGGGTCCAGGGCTGGGCACCGTACTTGGATCTTGGGCAAAACGCCATGGTGGATGTGACAACCCTTAAGGGCTCGTCCGATTAAACCCATCTTCGAACTTAGATCGTCCCTTAAGATGATAAAGTAGTGTGCAAAGTTTGAAGATGATTAGTTAAAGTGTTCAAGAGTTATCGTGGAATATCAATACACACACACACACGAAAATCGTTCAATTATACCTATGTGGATCATCGGAAGGAAAGTTACATTTTGCCACTTTAAAACCAAATTAGTTTTTCTTGTCCCTGAATAGTTTATGTAAGCTATTCAACACCAAAACCATATTCACGATATTGAACTGCATAGTTTTCTCATGAATAATATTTTTATTTCTTACATTTCCAAAGAATGATGTGTCTAGCTTAGCAATAACAGCAAATGTGCCAGTTCTACCTCAGTGGTACAGATACTGTATGCTTAGATACACATAAATCAGCCCAGAACCTGAAAGTGCATGCAGCGTAAAGTATGCTTATATTTAAATGTAGAGTCCAGTTTAAGCCATATTAAGGAAGTACAGTAACCTTGCATCATGTTCTTCATGAATAAAGTACAGTAATGTTACATTAACACTGCTTATTTCTGATGCTGCCATGTTCCCATTATATGTACAGTATGTATTTATTGCTTATACAGAATTTTATCTGACTTGCAGAAATTATAATTAGTAAAAACTTCTGGAACTTCTCTTTTGAGACATCAGACCTGATCACACAGTTGCAAATTTGCATGGTGGCCACCACTTCCGATTGGCTTCTGAACCGCAAGATTTGAAATTGCTAACGAGCAGCCAGGTCCACGCAGCGGCTATCTCCAGTGTCCTGACTCCAGTCCCGGCGCATCTGCTTACCTCATCCTAGTGGCAGCACGGTTCACAGACATTGTATAGTCCTGGAACACCACCCGTCCGGACTCAGCTTAATGACCAGACTGTCCGCTGGTTTCCCTAACCTACAGTAAGTATTTTGTTGGACTATTTGAGAAAACCAGAGAAACTGCGGGAAATACATGCACATGGCTAATCTACAAACTCTGCACAGATAGTAGACACCGGGGCCTGATTCAGTAAAATATGCGTATTGGCATGTCCGTACAATGCAGATGAGCACTTGGTTATATAGTGAAGCACTTGTACAATAGCAATGCATTTGCTTGGTTTTGCAATTGCATTGTGGGGAGGTACCCGGTAATATGGGATGGCTTTGTCCTGTGCTGGTGTCCCTACCCCCCACATTCTAGCGATGGGGTTGTAGTTTTGTGGGGGAAAAATAGAACAATAAATGAATTAGGCCTCAAATTCATTAATTCTGTGCTTTTGTGTTGCTTCACTCATGTTAAATTACCCCCAATCTACCACATACGGCTTCACTGGGGTAGGAACTGATATGAACATTCACATATTATCTGTACAGCGCTGCAGACTATGGGGGTTATTCTAGTTCACTCCTTCTGGCATATTCCTTCTTAGATGAACAAAACCATGTGCACTGCAGGGGGGCAGATGTAACATGTGCAGAGAGAGTTAGATTTGGGTGAGTTATTTTGTTTCTGTGCAGGGAAAATACTGACTGCTTTATTTTTACACTGCAATATAGATCTCACTATGAAGTAAAATCCCACCGAAATCTAATTCTCTCTGCAAATGTTACATCTGCCCCACCTGCAGTGCACATGGTTTTGTCCATCTAAGAAGGAATTTGCCACAAAGAGTGAACCAGAATAACCCCCTATGTGTGCGCTATATACAGTAAATAACTAATTACAATAATAATAATAATAATACATCTGGCCCAAAATGATGTGAAAACTGATAAATGAAGATGCAATACAATCTTTTAACCACAAGAGGTCCTGTAAATTTTTATAAGCCAAATATACAGTAGTTACATGCAGTCCTACCAGTGTTGCAGAGAGTAAGCACAGTACTATGTGATAATTACTATATATCTATATTACGCATAATCAAAATAAACATATTAAATGCTTGTTTATTATTTGTCAACTTCAGATATAATAATGTAATAAAAGTGCTTTCATTTGAGCTACAAGCCATAAGAACAAGACTGAAATAGCAGAGGGGTTCAGTGTGATTTTCCTACATTCAACATACCAATGGTCAAAATACCGACAGGCATTGGCAGACAACGGTCAAAATACGATATGTTCAAAATGCCGACATTCATTATGCCGACACGGTTAAAATGCCAACACGATCAAAATGTAGACATTTAAAATGTTGATGTGCCAAATGTTGACATGTTTGTGTCTGTTTCTTTGTGTCTGTCGACATAGGTCGACATGGACACCATATACAGTAAGTGTACCGCATCCCCTTGTAGCTGCTTTGGCACATTATTATAATCCATCTCAATGCCCACTTGGATCATGAAGTAAGAACAAGTCGAGTTTAAAGAAAAAACATCCTGAAAATGTCATGTCGACTTTTTGTCATGTCGACATTTTTAATGGCTGCATTTTGACCAGGTTGGCAAAATGAATGTAGGCATTGCGAACATGTCAGTGTTTTAACTGTCTGACAATGGTTGTCGGTATTTTCACTGGCAGTATTTTGACTGACGGCAAATTGACTGCATCCATAACAGAGTCCACTTTGTAAAACCGGAACTAATTCTTTATTTTCAGTATACTGTATGGTGCATACAGTGGTGTTATACAATGCTAAATCAACAGGTGTCATTAACCAGCCAGTCCAGCAGGTATCAAACTAGCATGCCATAATTCTCTGACTCTAGGCATATAATGATATACAGATGGAAACCAGGGGCCAAATGTAATAAGTCGTAAGAATCAGAAAGTAATAGATTTTTGGAGAGTTTTCCTATTTTTTTTAAAAGTGGCAATCATTTACATGGCAAAGTCACACTGGTTTTGCCAAGTAAATGATTGCTGCTTTAAACAATGGGAAAACTCTCCCAAAAATCTCTTACTTTCTGATTCTCACACCCGCAATGATAACGGAGAACATCTGACCGATCTAATGGTTCTAGTTAGCTTAAAATAGACTTCCTACTTGCTACTTCCTACTTCCTACTTGCTAAGCGGTCGTTCGTTGCTTAGCAAGTGGCTTAATGCTGCCCGGCCAAATGCACGCCTCCCCCCCACCACCGAATCCCGTTGGTATCATGTGAGGGGATGTACATGAACACAAAACCTCGCATGCCGTCTAAGGGGAGAGAAATCATTCGCTAACCATCACATGATTTCTCGCCCCTTCGGAAAAAAAAGTCCATTAAAGAGGGGGCGGACGCTGACACCTTGCAATGTAAGACACCAGCCCCCCTGCTTTCCCAGGGAAATGCTCAGTTTTTTCATGGGACGCCTATAAAACACTGGGGGTTCCCCCTGCCCCAGCCCGGTGTACCCCCCCCCAACCTGCTCCCTCTGGAGCGCACAAAGTGGTTCTCTCCCGGGGTCTGCACATGCACATATAGGGGCATGCGCAGACCCCCCATCAGAACGCGGCCTAATTCGGCCCCGTCCGACCATTCCTGAATCACCCCATACAGTATGTCTGTTTTGTTATTTCTCCGTTTTGTTCTATAATCGTTAAACCAATTGTAAGTCACAACAGAATATGCTGCAGTATATAAGAAACTTAATAAATAAAAATACATACATCTGTGGGATAAATGTGTCAATGCTCGTTATGGGGGTGAAGCAGTATTGGCCATTATCTGCTCCAATACCACTTCTCACCCATGTATGAAGGAGGAGAAGTGGGCTCAGTGACAGGGGCGCTATGTTATTATCTTCACTGCTATAGCCTGCTGATAGCAGGGGGCAATGTACGAACAGTCAGCAGCACTCACCGTTCTGATACCTGCAGCTATCAATATAGACAGCTGCAGGCATCATTGCCTATACACTACAGCAGAGGCAGCTCTGTCCCTGGTTGTGGCATTTGCTGGTTCCTGGCTGCATGTGAGATCTTGCGAGACTCAGAAGATCTCACTTGTGCCCAGACAAGCCGGCCAGACAATGATACATAGCACATGAGCTTTATGCTGATGCCCTATGTGCTTTGACAGGGATTACATCGTGTGATACGGCTTTCCTGCTTTACCTCCATAAAGAGGCAAGGCAGCATGAGATATTGGGGCAGATGTATTAAGCTTTAACAAGAGATAAATCCAAGGGTGATAAGGAGAGATAAACGCCCAGTCAATCACTTGCTAACTGACATGTTACAGGCTGTGTTTGAAAAAAGTCAGTAGGGAGCTGATTGGCTGGACGTTTATCTCTCCTTATCACCCTTGCATTTATCTCTTGTTAAGGCTTAATACATCTGCCCCATAGTAACACAATCTGTGCCGCTATAGCACATTTTCAAAAACTGACAATTAAAATCCCATAATTTGGGGATGTTTAATCTTACCTACAGTATTATTAACAGCAATTTGTCAGTCACCACACAGCTCACAATATTGTTTTCATCTAGTTTAGGCCAATAGGTTGCACAGAGCTAGCTGGCTGACAGCAGTTGGAAGCACAATCATGTGGCAGTTCAACAAGCATGGAACAGAGTGGCACTACAGTGTCAGACAGGATGGCAGTTTACTAACCTATACGGCCCTATAGAAAGACCCCCTAGAAAGTATCCAATAATGTTTTCATTATTCAGGAACTTCAGATGTGTCCCACTACAGCTTTGCTGAATGTAGCCACTTGCTGTACAGGTTTTGCAATGCGAGCACATCATGGCATGCTGCAGCCGGCTCCCAATAGACTCATTTGAATGTGGGCACATGTGCACAAGACTTTCATTGAAGTTAATGGCATAATTGTATACCACGACTGGTGTGCTGCGAAAGGATATGCATCGCAACACCACCAAACACATCTATAGCATCAGTACAGGGAAAATTGTGATTAAATGTATAGTATAAGACAGGTAAAATAATGATCAATTTATTTTTAGAAAAAAAAAAAAATAACTAGAAACATGGACATATTGACCTTCTGTTTTGCAGCAAGTCAGAAGAGAAAGACAATAACAGAAAAGAAGAATGATTAAATTATTATTTTGTTAATTAATGAATTACTTAAAACTAAAATGTGATATGGTTTGATCAAGAGATGTATGCTGTTCTGCCGGGAAAGAAAAGGTTTTAAAATACAAGAATGAGTGATTGATTCATTTTAACGTGTTTTAATGTGAAAGTCATCACAGAAAAATATGTTGCAATTTAGTACAGACTTTAAAAATGTAACCAAACCAATAAAAATGTTCCTCTCTGCAAAGTAGACCATCACTGGTCTGGTTGAAACCACCTCAAAGTTGTTAACAAACCAAGCACTAAAGTGACAGGGCTTCCACTTTTGTGGCTGAAGTGCTTGGTTTATTTGTGCCCCAAAAAACAAGCTACCAATGGGCGTAAGGTAAAAACTATGACGGCAATACCTGAAGTAACAAGATCAACCTCATCATCATGCTCATCACTGTTTCCATCATCTTCACACAATAATAATTAATCCCAGCCATGATCCACCATTACAAAATGTCTGTACTTTGACGTAATGGCTGATAAAGGGCTCTCTTATGGAATTTCTAGATCATTTTGATCATCCATATACATATCGCTGTAGGAGGATAATTACACATTTTGTGTAAGTATCCTCCTACAGCGCTCACTGACAAGGTTCCCGGCTGTGCTAAAAACTCTTTCAAGTTCATACCGGAGGGTGGGTAGCTTAAGTAATGAAAAGCGGGTTGATACAATGGTTCCAAAATGGCTTTTTTCCCTTCCAGTAGTCAAAGAGACTATTTGACATGCCTATTTGTATGCTGTCTTTACAATAATCATCTACCATTCTTTGGATGATGACTTTCAAATGGAGTTACAAATGAGGTGTCACTAATTTTAGGCAATTCTTTTAAACCTGAACACATGTTAAAATTTTGAGAAAGCTGTTTTTTCCTAGCAGCAGCAGTTGCCAGAGAATCTGAAGGAGAAATAATTGTCATACCATGTACCACTGTTGCTGACAGCTTACTCATCAGGAGTTCTTTGCATCTCCTAAATCTGAGTCAGTTGGAAAGAAATACATGACAAATGAATTAAACCTAGGCTCAAGCATTATCACCAAGATGTAGTGATCAATTTTAAGATATTGTCAACCCTTGGATACCGGTGAAGCAAATAAAGGACTTGATCTACAGTATACTGTAAGTCAACATACTTAGAAGTATCACTTTGTTTCATCTCCTCCTCCTTCAATTCCTTGAGCTATTTTTCCAAAAGACTGATTAGTGGAATCATATGATTCAAATAGGCAGGGGTAAAATTACTAAGATGGGAGTTCTATTGAAGATGAGATGCTGCACATAGCTGCCAACTTCTATCTATTATCTTCTAGAAGGTCCTTAATAAATAAGAAGTAGAATCTGATTGGTTGCTATGGGCAAAATTCCATCTCTCAAAGAAACTCCCATCTTAGTAATTGTATTTGAGTCACAGACAGCATCTCCTTCACACCCCTGTCAATAATTTTAGTATTTTATTCATCAAAGCAGCTCGGCCCTTGACAAAAAATTGGACATCCAGGCTCAAAGCTATCAACTGAAAAACAAGCTTTAATTCTAGAAATAAGGAATATCCAATCTGGCTGCCAAGACGGCTGAATTAATCTTTTAGCTAATGAATTTGAGAAATACAACATAGATGTAGCCTCAATAACAGAAGTTAAAAATCCTAGTCAAGTAGAATGAGTTCTTCACAATTCCAAATTCACAAGCTTTAATATGTATTACTGTATGTGAGTAGAAATAATCCTCCATGCTAAATCAAATAAGTTTTCACCTTTTTCCACTTTTTTCAAATTTGGACCGTATTGCTAAAACATCAAATCTGCAACCTTGACCATGGCCTTAATCTGAGTCTATGTTCCAGCAGAGCCAAGAGCTAGACTGGTATTAATATGAAAATCACATAACTATATTATAGTTTGTGGGGATTTACATGCACAACGGGACCTGACGGGCTGGGTTGGAAAAGAATGCCAGACCCATACAGATGTGGTCAACTAAATAATAATTGTCTTCACTTACTTGCATTTGCAAACTACAACCATCTTGAAAAATGTAAAACACTCACAAAACCAATGATTATATGGATTTCGACTAATGGAAGAGACAACAATATGCTGGATTATTTCTTTATCCAAAATGGTTTCAGAGTTCCCTTCTTGAGAGCAATGCATGGATATTCAATTGATGTAAAACCCAAACCCAATTAAACACTTTAGAACCTATTAAATTTCCCAAGCCTGAAAACCAGGGTTGCTGGAAACAATATTGTAGTCAAACCCCAAAATGCAAATTAAATTAGAAAGTAATGGAAAAGCACCATGAATTGATACCACCACATAAGAACATTTAAAAGCAGGAGAATAGGTACAGGTGATAGTAAACCAACTTAGAGACATGTATGCAATTGATTGGAAAGATACCTATGTGACAGAAGTCATCAAATATGCCATAATAATTCCCATTCACAAAAAAGACCCTACACACTGTTAAAATGACAGAGGTATAAGTTTACTAACAACATTCAGCAAAATATTAACATCAGTTTCATGCTCAAGGATACTTACAACATGAGAAAACAAATGCAGAGAATTAATAGCTGGATTTAGGCCTAGTAGAGGATGCAGTGACCTTATTTTTAATAGAGTGGCAAATACTTGAATCATGCTTACAGTCAAACAAAGAACTTTTTCAAGTTTTTGTTGACTTTAATTGTGCCTTTGACAGTGTGGACCTAGAATCTATTTGTGTGCCCGCAAGGTGGAGAACATCGAACTGTAACCATTGCACTTCCATAATAAAGATGCCAAAAAAGTTGCCCTAACCTAATCCTAGTGGTGTGCAGTTTAAGAGAATCACTTGCCTTTGGCTGTCGCACTGCCAGAAAGCTTACTCTGCCAGTGCTAATGACAATTATGTTTAAATGAAGTCTTCATAGAGGTGATTGTCTTCATGCGTACTGCCATTGCCTTAAAATAATTACCTTTTTGGTCAAAATGTTCAATGTTTTACAAGAGTTATTAAAGCATGAGGTCATTATAGATCCATGGACAGCCCATTTGGGTCCATTAGACTCAAAATTATGTAGAATAGCTTAACAATTTATATTACACACCCCAAGGCAGCTAGATGTTCAATGGTGAAATTGTGTAAATAGTAAAAACCACCTCCAATCCATGCAATAAAAACTAAGACCTGGTTCATAGCAAGTATGGAAAAAATCACAAGACTACGCTAATCCACAATAAGAAAGATGAGTTTGAGCAAATGTGGTGACATTGGTTGACATTTTACTTCAGTTACTGTACTTAAACAACGAATATAGTTTTCATCTGTTCATGCATAGCATCGTAATGTAATTTAAACCACTTATATTTGTTTTTGTTATACTGTACATTTTCTTTTATTTTCTACTTTATATATGTATGGAAACATTGAACTAAGACATTATACAATTATTTTTTAATGCTTTTTTGCAATGTATGCGATAGCTGGAGATACAAAATGTTTTGTTGAGATTGTAAAAAAATTGCAATACAAAAAGGAAAAATGTTTTTGTTGAAATTATCAAAATTGTTAAAAAAGGAATTTTATAGATTCTCAGCAATTGTTTTCTTGTATTATTCTAAAAAGATGTTCCTGAATTAATTGTGAGTCAGCTGTGCAGGAATACACATTCTACCTATTTATTATACATGTTTTACAATACTCCATACAGTTTCAGAAAATGCATTTAAATGTTTATTTCCAAAGCAAAGCATTTGAAATATTATCTCCGGTAATTTTTCCCAGACAGTTTTATGATCAGTGGCTCATCTAATGTAAACTATTTGTTCTTGGCTGTGGACAATATTATAACAGTTAAGAGAGATTTGGGACACATTCTTAATTTTAGAAGCTGCAAGCCATAATCAGATAATCTTAGGGACATTCTTCTCTTTTGATGTTTGGAAGCCTGGGATGTATATTTCTGCCAAGACTGAAGAAAATCTGTTAATTAGTTTTTAAGAACCACATAGGTGAATTGCCAGTGGGCTTTTCATTTTTAAATTTATTTCCAGTAGAATAATTAAAAAACTAATTTGATTTAATTTTAATGTTTCAAGTTATATATGTGGCTATAGAAAAACAGAATGTCTAACATAAAGTTATGCCTATCACTCAACGGTTTTGTCCTGTACAGCATAAGTGGATCATTTCCAAAACACATCTGCAATTTATGTAATATGGTGGACTAAAATATAGTTGTGCTGAGAAAAAAACATTTCGAATGAAAAATTGTGGTGTTTTAATGCTTAGAATTCATGTACTTTAGTACAGTATGGCTACATGTAGTTATAGAAGTGCAGTTTTTTGAGAAATAAATGGATAAATAAGCACTGGCATTGAAATGGTGGATATCTGAATCACAGATGTTGTGTAAGGTTGCCAACACCATTGAGATATAGACCATGAATTTAATAAATGTTTGAAAATAAATTTAATGATGCAGCTAAAATCATGTAAAGTGGGCCTGTTTTTCTTCATACAGTATTAGTAACCTCAATAACATTAATAATTTCCAGTGAATTTTGAACACCCCACGGTTCACAGTATTGTTCACCAACATTGGCCAATGGCTGACTGGATAAACTTAACAACAAAGCAACAGCACAAACACATGTCAGTTTAAAAGACTATAGCACATTTATGAAACATTGCCATACAGCAGTGGCAGAAAGGATGGCAGATTAATAAAATATATGACCCTATAGAAAACAAGAGTTTTTTTAATAATCAAAAATGAGATCAGAGGCCTGGGGGTATTACAGGAAAGAATGGAGGTGGAGTACTAATATAGTAGAAGGCAGGAAACGGATTGTTTGATTAATTAATTATTTTAAATGATTTAGAACATTTTAGATGATTCATTTCAATTTTTTTTTACCTAAATGATTTTAATTCAGAAAATGAAAAATAGGGATAGGCTGATGTGGAGTTCGCAGCTATGCTGTAATTATTAATTTTCTTGTCTTCTCTTCGTATGTAAGGAATCCTTGCATATTAAAATTGTATTAATTAATTGAAATTATTAAGAAAATGTAAGCTGATTGATTTCAATTAATTTTAAATGACATTGATTGTGAACATTTTTGATGGGATAGTTGATTTGGACTAAGCAACTCTCCTGCAATTATTCATTTTCTTGGCATCTCTTTAATTTCAATCCTTGTCAGAAATTCTTGGTTATTGAATTAACATTGTATTCTTGTATGTTTGAAATGTGTTCGAAATTAGTAATGTATTAATGAAATTAACTAATAAAATGTCTATCAGAAAAAGACCCAAATGCCCCCCCCCCCCCCCCCCCCCCAAAAAAAATACAGTCCATTATGGAAAGAAAAGTTGTGAATTGTCCTTCTTGGATCCTCTATCCCGCTTGTATATTGTATCTTAAAAAGGAAAGGCATAGTTTAAAAAACAAGCACAGGGAATGTGCTGATGTGCTTGATTTATTTGGACACCCAAATATTAAGGTGGTTGAGGATGAGGGTGTTAGCAGCGGAGATAGCATTTGGTGGTCAAAACTGCTGGTAGCTGATAATTTATTGCTTGTTATTATATTTCAGATTGGGATAATTGTGCATGAATTTGCTGTACATTACAAAATAAAGATGAGGTGCCTAGATTTATACCACACCTACCTCTACTAAACTTAGCCTCACAAATGGAACAGATGCCTTCAAAAATGTTGTCATGGGTAAAAAAATTCCACACATGCAGATATGTCCTTGTACAATGTTGTAAGCTGCATGCCATGGCATAGCATGAGGTATCAATGATTGCACTTACACAAACTCATGATACCAATACTATGAATTGTGGAGTAAGTGACTGCAAGAGGCTGCAGGAGGCAGCACTGTTCCATGATGCATACACATCATGGCAGCCCCAAGATAAGCTGCCTTCCGGAGAAAAAACCCAAAGGAACATCCGCATGAGGTGTTTTTTTTGGTCTTCTGCCCAGACATGCCAATGGCCTTCTTTTATCATGGGCTCTAGTGGATGACGTATATAAATTACCTCAGCCTTAATAGTCTTCTTTTTTTGGAAGAGGGGGGGGGGGGTGATTTGTCTGTTATTGTTGCTATGTTGCACATAATTTTTTAGCCAATTTATACTGTATGTCTCCTGTATTAAGTACATCTATAGATACAATGTTCATTTAATACATTGTATCTATAGGTGTAGTTAATACAGGAGATATATAAATTGGTTAATAATAATTAATGTGCAACATAACAAAGGATTTAAAGTGTGAATAGATTAATATATAAACATACATAGCCATTCGTAACTTCATAACTTCTAAGTGAAATTTTTTATAAGAAATCACGTTTGCTATTTCTATAATTAGCATAATAAGCTAATTAAAATTATTATGTTTCCCTGTGTATGGCGATAAGAAAAACATATTTATTTCCATATGCCAACAAAAAAAGATCTTATTTGTTAATAAACAAATGAATATTCCATCTAGCAAACCTAATGTATTGCACATTACACAAACATGTGGAAAATCACAAATCAGCCTTGTGATGAAAGCAAAGGAGGTATTTTAATCCAACTGGTTCAACAAGGTAGTATACATATGGAGTATGAATGCTCCGACGTTTCGGTCCCAACATGGACCTTTATCAATGAGCGTTTTTCATCAAAGAATCTAGCAGTCAGCGGTGCAGGAACAACTTGGGTATGGACAGGGTCAGCCAGCCAATCTGACTGCCCTCCGGTCCAGCTATTTATACCATCAGTTGGGGACTTGATGCTGTCCAGCATCAAGCCCCCAACTGATGGTATAAATAGCTGGACCGGAGGGCAGTCATATTGGCTGGCTGATACTGGTGCAGAGGTCCCTGTGCATGTGCTGCTGCCGCACTTGGAAGACGCCAGGATCCCACTGCAGAGGTCCCAGTGCATGTAACAGCAGAGGGGCTGCCAGATAGGAGGAGGGAGGAGATCCCTGGGTGTATAAGGAAGATGCTGAATGTCCAAAAGGGCTACATCATCATACCACCATGAGTTTGCCTCAAGAGAAGATTGTAATTACAACTAGCACATGACTAATATAAAGGGCGTCATTATGAATGTGAGCAAGGACACTGTGTAGTATCTACATGAGGGGAGGATGTCATTGCAAGCCCATACCAGAGGGGTAACATGAGGGGAGGATGCCATACCAGAGGGGTACATGAGGGGAGGATGCTAATGTAACCCCATAACAGAGGGGTACCTTAGGGGTTGATGCCATACCAGAGGGGTACATGAGGGGTGGATGCTATACCAGAGGGGTACATGAGGGGAGGATGCTACTGCAGCCCAATAACAGAGGCATACATGAGGGGTGGATGCCATACCAGAGGGGTACATGACGGGTGGATGCCATACCAGAGGGGTACATGAGGGGAGGATGCTACTGCAGCCCCATAACAGAGGGGTACAAGCCACTAGGGTTGGGGTAATAGGGTGGGTACTGTATTTCACTGAGGCTGGGGTGAGTACACAATTCTAAACAGGTCTATAAGTTTGAATGTCAGTGTCCAATCCCTACCTTTACATTCCAGCAAACATGGGTAGAATGAGAAAGTGGCAGTACTAAAGAACAGACAGAGTGACATCACCGCAGGCTGTATGGCAAGATGCACAATTCCCATACTACTGACCAGCAGTAACGGGAGCATCGTGCAAGACTACCAAAGATCGTCTGAGGTTAAGGTATGGAAAGGGGGTAATGAAAGTTGTAGCCTGCGGCAGCTTCCTAAGGGCTCTTTATTTATTAACAGTTTATTATATAGCACAGCATATTCCTTTGTGCTTTACAATGAAGATAGTGATAGAAACAACTGGGTATTTCCAGACAGTCAAAAGGGCCTTGCTCGCAATACATTAATCATTAATCAGTGGCACAGCAAAACTGGGGTGTAAAGTCTATTTTTTTTCTATATGATACAGTAACAGTGGTCTTATGTCACTTGCAAAACTGGGGTGTAAAGTCAATTTTTTTCTATATGATACAGTAACAGTGGTCTTATGCCCCCCCCCCCCCCCAGAAATGACTAAATATTACATAAACATTTTCATTTTAAATCTCTTCCAGATGGCAGAGTTGATAAAACTAAAATTATTTGTAAACACTGCAACGTTGATTTGTCTTATCACCGGAGTACTTCGAGTTTAAAGTATAATTTACTGTAAATGCAATACATAGCGTTGATTCCAGAAAATCACCCAACGATGTATCCAACGTAGTCTGAGGCTTCGGCAGACTACGTTGAATACAGCGTAAAATCACCCAACGATGTATCCAACGTAGTCTGAGGCTTCGGCAAAGAAGTATATATAAACAAAAGCAAGAAAAGCTAACAAATAACGGTACTCTTTACCTAGAAGGGCGCCCGTCGCGGGCATCGCGGGTACATTTATGTATGGCCGCGACGCGATGCCCGCGATTTCCCATTGAAACCAATGTTAAACATGGAAATCGTGTCGGTCGCGTCGCGGCCGGCCATAAATGTACCCGCGATGCCCGCGACGCGATGCTCACGATTTCCCATAGGAATCAATGTTAAAAGGCGCGATGGACCCGATTTTACTGTTAAATGGCTCAATCCACCCGATTTGGCCATAGGAATCAATGTTAAATGGGCCACAGAGCCCATTAACCCTTAAATGTGCCCCCAAATTTTTAACGCCACCCCACGATCCACGCCAACCCGAAGCGTGGCGAGCGCGGCGAGCCCGCGAGGGGCGGCGGTACGCGTCCTCCGACCTTTTCATGCCCTACTATCCACTAGGGCGTGGTGTGAGAATATAATAGTGTGGCGAGCGCAGCGAGCCACCGAGCCCGAAGCGTGGCGAGCGCAGCGAGCCCCGCGAGGGGACGCGGATACCTTCACAGTTATGCGCGTCCCCTCGCGGGCTTCACAGGTGTCCGTGGCGACGCGGACACCTGTGAAGCCCGCGAGGGGACGCGTCTACCTGTGAAGGTATCCGCGTCCCCTCGCGGGGCTAGCTGCGCTCGCCACGCTTCGGGCTCGGTGGCTCGCTGCGCTCGCCACACTATTATATTCTCACACCACGCCCTAGTGGATAGTAGGGCATGAAAAGGTCGGAGGACGCGTACCGCCGCCCCTCGCGGGCTCGCTGCGCTCGCCACGCTTCGGGTTGGCGTGGATCGTAAGGTGGCGTTAAAAATGTGGGGGGACATTTAAGGGTTAATTTGGCCTATTTGGCCCCAAATCGGGTCCATTGAGGCATTTAACAGTAAAATCGCGGTCAATCTGCCGTTTTAACATTGTTCCCTATGGGAAAATCGCGGTGATCGCGGGCATCGCGGCCATCCCGATTTACCCGCGATGCCCGCGATGACCGCGATCACCACGATTTTTACCCCCGATCACCGCGATTTCAATCGCTGGCGCCCTTCTAGGTAAAGAGTACCCAAATAACTTAGCGAAGTGGATAGCTACAAGCTGCAGGCCAATTAGTATTGTGGAAAATGTCGGTCTCAAGAACATTCTTAGGATCGCAACGAATGACAGCACATATGAGCCTCCCTCAAGATGCACTATCACAAGAAAAATACATGACTTGTATGAAAAGGAGAGACTGGACATGGTAAAAAGCGTCTGCAGAAATGAACAGCCACTGAGGGATGTCCTCACCACACACAACACCAAGATTGCCATGCCAACCAAAGCTGAAATGGAAAAACTGCAGAGGTTGGAAATGCTGGAACCCTGCAGGTATATTTTACATACATCATATATTTCATTTTCTCATTGTCCTGTCTGTAAAAAATATAGCATGAATGGGATGTAGTTATGATGCTGGCTCTCGGTATCCTGTCGGTAAAAATCCTGCAGGGACGGTTAATGGTAGGGGGGTTTAGTATACTTACTGGGGACTGTCTAGGTTCTGAAATGCCGCTGTTGGTATCCACGAGAATTGTCAGTTCCGGTCTCCCTTACCCAACAAAATGGGTTTGAATTTTTGTTTTGCTGTTGCAGGTATGTGACTGAACTTCTGGGAGATGAGAAACGTATGTTTCATTCTCTGTGGTTCTGCCTGCTTTTTGACATCTCTCTCGGGTTGCTCAGATGAGGACCCTGCCTACGTGGTCAAATGTAAGTCTACATTCATAACAGACCTGGAGACATTCCAACCTTGCATATTTGAAGATTGCTAGCGCATTGGATCCAAGATTCAAAAGCCTCAAGTGTATACCCAGACCTGAAAGGGGTGAGGTGTGGGCCTCAGTCACCAACTTACTCAAGGAACAGAGGTTTGCTGCAGAGAAACTGGTGGAAAGAACAACATCAGAGCCACCAAATAAAAAGTTAGCCCTATTGGCTGCTTCATCAGAGTCTGATTCTGAACAAGAGGAAGATTCAGTTGAGAACAGTGTGCATCGATACAGAGCGGAGCCCACCATCAGTACATGTCCATTAGAGTGATGGTCCAAACGTGCAGGCTCACACAGCAGGCTGGCCTCTATTGCACAGAAGTACTTGGCCACACCTGCAACACCAGTACCATGTGAAAGGTTTTTTTCTCTTGCTGGTCATATTGTGCAGAAGAAGAGAGTTTGTTTATCATCTGAAAATGTAAATAACCTGGTGTGTCTTAGCAACTGGCTTGGTGCAGAGGACTAAATAGGTTACACATCTAAAAGATGTCTGTCCAATCTGTCTGGTGGGAATAAAATCTGGTAATGTATGAGGGCATATAACAAGCAACCTTTTCCTCCAAAACACTGAAACACAGACAATGGGCATTCGTCATTCATTACATCCGTTGTATTGATATAACAAATTTCTCCAAAACAATTGTTTTTGTCTGTTTTCCAATGTTTGGGAGCAAATGTTTGATTGTTGATTGTTATTTGCTCTCAAACATTACAAGATTTTTGTTTCCAACAGATTCGACAGATATCTTTTAGGTATGTACCCTAGTTGGAGAAATGGACACTAAATCCCATCTGTGTATTCTTTTTTTGGTGTACTCGACCACTTCACTGTTACAGGGATACTTGCTACTGTACATAGGAGCAGATGTCTGAAGAAGGGATAAAGAAGTGATAAAGCAGTGATAAGTGCAGGGTGATAAGGTACCAGACAGTCAGCTCCTGTCAAATCCATAATTATTGACCGGTGTGTTATCACCTTGCACTTATCACTGCTTTATCACTTCTTTATGCAGACCTACTCAACATGATTCCAGGAGGGATATAATGCTCTGTTTCTGGATGTCCCTCTTATTTTATGATTGCCATCACCTGTTTTGGTACTTGTGTATTATCATGGCGCCCGCGAAATCGGCCACAAATCGGCCACAAATCGCATGCAAAAATCTGATGCGATTGAGCGGCCGATTTTCGGCCGAGCACAGTGAGCCCCGCTAGGGTACGCAGAAAACAAACCCGAAGCATGGCGAGTAAGGGTGTAGGATCATTGAATTGATTTAAGGTTACTCTGG
Organism: Crinia signifera; assembly: GCF_055691185.1. NCBI lineage: Eukaryota > Metazoa > Chordata > Amphibia > Anura > Myobatrachidae > Crinia > Crinia signifera. The sequence goes on from NC_139217.1 coordinate 404,129,469, forward strand.
TGCTAATCTCTTTGAGAGTTAAAAATCTGCAAATTTAAATTAATTAAACAATACAAATTGTAAAAAACAAAAAACATTTTTATGTGTGAGGCATAACAATAATGTCGGTTGGGGGGGGGGGGGTTTGGGGGTCTGTGAAGAGTTGGGATTGTGTTTAATCACAGATTTTCAATTTACAAAAATCCCCTCAAAGAAATTCTGTTGGTAAAAAGTATTTTGAATTTCATTACACAAACCTCGAAACACTGCATGCACTGGATGTATAATAAATTACATTTATTGGAATATTTTTTTTTATAGCAGATCTATCAATTAGATTTTTGCAATAAGAAACTATATATTTTTAAAAATAATTTCCATTTTGCTGTCCTCAAATGCCAATTGATAGATATGCGCCTTGTAGGCATAATCCAGATTTTACACAAATTGTTAAAATATTACTCTATAACCCGCTCAACGGTCAGTCAGAGACTATTTCCCCAAACAGAGATAACATTGTTGAAATGTGATGCACAGCAAAACTGTCATCTGCTTTCCTATGCCTTGGTTTTTGTGCAAAATACATACATTTCTAAGACCTATCTTTTTTGGCAGTGGAAAATCTCTATATCTCTAAAAAGTTAATACTATTGCATGCTGTCATATAATTATGTTAATTAAAAAATCAATCAATAATAAATTAGCTTGTCCCACAAACCTCCTCCACCACCTACCCAGGCAGAGATTAGACTGACATTGTGTTCATCATATTGTGCTTTGTAAGCAGTAAAAATGTCACCAAACAAGGTAATATTACCATATAATGTCGTATAATTCCTCTAGGGAACAAGGCCCCTCTAGAACAGTTTTCTGTTTTCACAGCACTGCTCAAGTTTTGCTTGTTCTAGGACAAATTCAGATACATTTATAAAGTTTTTACTTTGTTTGTTTATACTTTTCATCATGACAGTACTGAAAACAAAGAATGTCACAAAAAAACACATCCCTTTGAGAACTTCCACATATCAGGTTAGATTTTTTTAAGCATATTTTGTAAAGCTTTCCGGTACTCTTTACTTAGAAGGGCGCCCACGATTTTGATCGTGGGCATCGTTAGTAAAAAATCTCGGGCATCTCGGGCATTGAATGCACTAAAAAATCGGGTGCGATCAACCGACGAGATGCCCGAGATTTCCCATAGGGAACAATGTTAAATGTCTCAATTGACCCAATTTTCCTGTTCAATGCCTCAATTGACCCGATTTTTCCATAGGAAACAATGTTAAATGGGCCACAGAGGCCAAATAGGCACCCTGAAGTGTATAATGGCCACCCGAATTGTTAACGCCACCCCACGATCAACGTCAACCCGATGCGTGGCGAGCGCAGCGAGCCCGCGAGGGGCGGCGGTACGCGTCCTACGACCTTTTCATACCCCCACTATCCACGTCGGCGTGGAGTTGAGAATAGAAAGTGTGGCGAGCGCAGCGAGCCACCGAGCCCGAAGCGTGGCGAGCGCAGCGAGCCCCGCGAGGGTACGCGGACAGCTGTGAAGCCCGCAAGGGGACGCGGATACCTGTGAAGGTATCCGCGTCCCCTCGCGGGGCTCGCTGCGCTCGCCACGCTTCGGGCTCGGTGGCTCGCTGCGCTCGCCACACTTTCTATTCTCAACTCCACGCCGACGTGGTTAGTGGGGGTATGAAAAGGTCGTAGGACGCGTACCGCCGCCCCTCGCGCGCTCGCTGCGCTCGCCACGCTTCGGGTTGACGTTGATCGTGGGGTGGCGTTAACAATTCGGGTGGCCATTATTCACTTCAGGGTGCCTATTTGGCCTCTGTGGCCCATTTAACATTGTTTCCTATGGAAAAATTGGGTCAATTGAGGCATTGAACAGGAAAATCGGGTCAATTGAGACATTTAACATTGTTCCCTATGGGAAATCTCGGGCATCTCGTCTGTCGCATCGCACCTGATTTTTTAGTGCATTCAATGCCCGAGATGGGCGCCCTTCTAAGTAAAGAGTACCAGCTTTCCTAGTGTAGTAATACTGGATTCTCCACCCCGAAATTGAATACAAAATTTGACACCGATTCCTTGGGTTCAAATAACATTGGTGTAATTATTTGATGTCTTGAGTTTTATAGGAAGTCCCTAAAGTAATGGGATAGAAAAGGATATTGGGAAAATATGCAAGAAGAGAGAAACAAAAAGAGGGGGAATAATAAGCAGCAAAAGAAAGTACAAAATAACAAACATTGGGCAAACGCGCAGGGGAGTAATGTGTTGCATTTGCGCATGCACATTTATGCACATGTGCAGATGCTGGGTTCAAGTGGGCACGGTGAACTGCTACCGGTAGTTCACCATCCTATTCCCACCTAGCTATGGGGGCATGGGGCAGCGGCGAGGGGCAGTGTTTCACGGGTGTTCCCATGCAAATGGGGTCATAACGCGGGTGCCGGGGACGGGCAGCTGATGCCACCATGTGTCAGCTGCCCGCCCTCTTCCCATAGAGAGAACATGCAAAACACATGGCCATGGATCGATATAAGCCATTTCTGATTATATTGCTAGAAAACTGATTCCTGACAAGCTAGGTAAACCAATAAATAGAAAAGTTTTCTGGTAGCACACCAAGTAACATTGGCAATAAGACTTGAACACTATGAAGATAGACAAATTAGATATAGATATATTTTTTTACAAAATTTTTTTTTTACTATTGATATTATTAAGTTTCTTAGATAGCACAGTATATTCCAGTATACTTTACAATTTGAAACAAAAGTGATAGAACAAAAAACTTTATAATAACAGACATAAAGGTAGGAAGGCCCTGCTCACAAGCTTACAATCTATAGGGAGACTAGCTATTGTATAGAGTGTATACAGGGGATGTACTGTACTTTATGTTTCAATTTTTTTATCCTGCTTTTGTTCTAAGCTTAACCGCTAGCCATGCCCATGGTGTGACTGGCATACACCTCTCTGTGGCAGTCCAGAGAGGACTGCCAGATCTGACCACAGGTTTTTTTTTATGTTAAACCCCATGTCCTGTATCCCCTTTATGTTGTGCAACTTGGCCATACCTTGAATCTCTAACACACTTTGTGTAGGGGCTGACCGGTACCCCGGCGGTGTCGGGATTGCGGGTATTAGTGGCTGTGAACCTAATGTGAAGCCAATCAATGTCCTCTACTCCCTCTATGTTAAGCGACTTTGCCATATCTTGCTTTCCTGACCCACTTTGTGTAGGGACGGACCCATTTATGGGCCTCCAGAGGGGTTGGGATTAGGAGTCTAAGTGGCAGTGAACCTAATCTGAACCCAATCAATGTCCTCTACCCCCTCTATGTTATGCAACTTTGCCATTTCTTTTTTCCCTGACTCACTTTGTGTAGTGAGTGGATACCCCTTATTGGGCCCCCAGCACACCCATGGGTGTGCTATGCTAGGGGTGTCTTACCCCCCCCCCCCCAAGTATTTTTCTTTCAGATTGTAAATCATATGTGTAAATTAGTGTAAATTGCTCCAGGTATTCCAGAGATATGCTGGAACACAGGGAGTATTTCAGGTTGGTTTTCAAAAGCAAACTCCTTCTTTCATGGACAAGACCATGTGCACTGCAGGTGGGGCTGATATAACATTTACAGAGAGAGTTAGATTTGGGTCAGTTATTTTGTTTCTGTGCAGGGTAAATATTACACTAACAACTGGTCTCCCAAGAACCTGGCAACTACTGACACATCATAGCTCAATTCATGAACTAAAACCCCATTGTTTATTTAATTGATTATTTGTATGTTAAGGTGAGTTAGTTTATTATGTTGAGTGCTGGGCCCCCTGTATTTGTATTTACTAGAGTGTGTGGTCACAGGCCACTGCACCCCAACCTGGGAGGTGTGGGTGCTGTTTGCACCCCATTCTTGGGAGTGGCGAGTGCGGTGGTACATCTGTATCTCTCTGTCTCTCTCTCTCTCTCTCTCTCTCTCTATATATATATATATATATATATATATAGAGAGAGAGGTATGGGGGGCGGCGGCACTCAGCAAAAATGACACATGTGTCATTTTTGCTGAGTGCCGCCGCCCCCCATACCTCTATACTACGTGGGATCAGCTTCCCCCCTTGGAAGGCACCAGCGCTTTGTACATTACTATCAAGCGAGTCCTGGAGTGCCACCTACAGCATCTTATATAAATATATATATATATATATATTATACTCTCAGTCAGTTTGGAAACATTTTACTCATGGCATCCGTATTATATACAGTATCTGCAACCCTAAATGACGATGGAAGGGGAATGCAATTTCACCCTTTGCCTTAGGCTGCAGAAAGGGTAGTATCACTCCTGGCCAAGTTGTACATTAAGTCACGTTAAATACTTTAATTCTGTGCAATTGAGCTGTTAGTGTTACACCTGCCAAGAGCTAAAAGAGTGAGCTGGATGTCTGCTGATTTGCTTCACGTTAACGGAAGCTTAGTTAATCAAATTATTCAAGTTCCTTAGTCAGCAATTAACTCTATGAATACTTCTTAGCGTTAATAAGGTCAGTGTTGGACTTTCTGATAATGCTACTAACCTGCAAACTGTAGCTTCAGTAGAAGAAAGCTGGTGAATGAATATGAACAAAACTCCATAAGAGTATTACTAAATAACCTGAGGATAAATATGATGTCAGGATATTACAGTACAATGACCTTTGTAAATAAAGGATATTCTAATGTACTGTAAATGAAATTACTTATCTGGGAGTGGCTTTTCGCCTCGAGTAAAAGACATTTACGTTCACACTACGAGCTGTTATGACATCTTACATTTGATATCACACTCTTAAAAGCATAAACCACAGAGTTACAAGAAAAGAAAAAAACTTATATATCTCCATTCTGTCAATGCAGATGTACTTTAGTTAAGTTTGGGTCTGCTTTTCTCACTTTTCACTTTTTTCTGCTTTATGTTTAAATCCTTAAAATAATTATGAAGCGCAGACCGTAATACAGATGGGGCAACATGTGCCACCATACAGGGCACCAAAGGGCAGGGGGTGTTCTTCTGTATTATCTGTCCAGTTTCCGTTTGAATCAATCTCAATGGCAGCTTTCTCCTCTTTAATCCACGGCATCACCTAGCTGCCCCAATATCACGCTCATGCCCTTAAGTACTTTAAGTTACACACTCCTTTATTCAAGGCACACATTTCAAAATACTCCCACAGGAGTATACACATACAGGAGTCAATAGCTTCATGGGCAAGGTTTCTGACTGCAATATGGAACGTAATTTGTTTGAATACTGATCATGACAGAATTTTCAAATGTGTGTTTTAAATAAAGGAGGATGTAATTAAATGACAAAGAGCTCTCAAATAAAGTTAATAAATTATGTTATAAGAGCTGGTCTGGACAACCTGTAGCCCTCAAACTATTGTGAAACTACATGTCTCAGCATGCCCTGCCAAAGTTCTAGCATTCCCTATACATAAATGTATACAGTATTCTTGAAATATTGCATTTACCTTGCATCAAAATATTTATCTGCACTTCCTAAGAGGTTGCCCTGTTAATTGGGTCCAACCAGATATCGTCTACCACAATACATAAAGGCAGCCCCCCTCCCCCACCAGATATGACACAGGTGCCACTGTAGTGAAGCACAGAAGCGTAAGGTACTAAGCTGATATGTTGCTGTCGGCTTCCGCAAGCTGAACCCGTCCCACTGTATGACAGGCAGTAGTGGAACTGTCAGAACTATTTCTTGTATGAGAGCCCTCCCTAGCCTCCTGCCCTTCCTTCATGTAATTTTACTACTTCTCTATCCACCCATCAGGAGGAGGGGGAGGGGCACCAATGCATGTTCCCCTATCTGCACTGTAGTCTGCCTCCTGATATAGAGAGGAACAGTAAGTTACCTGGTGCACACATGACATGGCAGACATGAGAAGAGGAGCAGCCTGCAGCACTGGCAGTCACCCCACAGGCATGCAGAGGAGCAGACACTCATCTGAGGCTCAGGCTAATTCTGCTGACAGAATGTGTGCTGGGGGGAAGGGGGTTATAGTAATTTGTGCTGGGGGGAAGGGGATCATAGTAATGTGTGCTGGGGGTAAGGGGGTCATAGTAATGTGTGCTGGGGGTATAGCAATGTGTTTTGGGAGGGTCATAGTAATGCATGCTTAGGGTCATAGTTAAGTGTGTTGGGGTAAGGGGGTCATAGAAATGTGTGCTGGGGGTGTAGTAATGTGTTTTGGGAGGGTCATAGTAATGTATACTGGGGTTCATAGTCATGTATGCTGGAGAAAGGGGGTCATAGTAATGTGTGCTGGGGGTGGTGGTTATAGTCATGCATGCTGGAGGGTCATAGTTATGCATGCTGGGGGGTCTTAGTAATGTGTGCTAGAGAGGTCATAGTAATGCATTATCTGGGTCATAATATGTGCTGGGGGAATATAGTAATGTGTGCTGGCGGTGGGTTCTATTAATGTTATTTCTTAAGACCACCTCCGCTGTTTGTCGTGCAGTGCTGGACATTTCCAGGTTATTGGGAAAAATAAGACATGAGGATGGTTGGGAGAATCTTGTTGGTGGGACACTCAGACTATAATTATTAAAATATAACTTTAATAGGTTATTCCAGTATTGTGCCCGAATGTATCATCCGTTGGTAGTCTCTGGTGACAGTAGGAGTAATAAAGTTGGGGGGTGATGTGGGTACTGACAGTGGCGGTGTCAAGGGTCCTAAACTCTGGTGGGTGCTGAACTTATATTCGGTTGCTGTTTGGGGAAAGTTCCGTCCGTGGCTGTTACGAGCTGTGTCAGGGGTAAGGGTGGATGTGGGCAGCGTCTCAAAACTCCGGCGGCTGCTTGTGAAGAGTGCCATCTATAGCTGCTATATTGGGCAGTATAGCAGCTATAGATGACATGAGTAAAGGTGGACGCGGGAAAATGCAGCATCCTGGGTAGAGGTACAATCTAGTTGTACAGGGAAAGAGATACTCCCGTTTGTTCTCAGCGGGAGCACCAAGATGATCGTTTCACACAGCTTTTTTCAATGGTGACCCAGACACTGGCCAGACATGACCCTACAGCGGTGTGACAAACTATGTCCTTGTCCATCTAATTCCCAGACTTCACACCCTGGTGTTAGTCTGTAGGGTATTGGATAGATGCCTGTGGGACTGATAGGTAGGCTATATGCAGCAGCAGGTAATGGATCAAAATGCCCTATGGACAGTTTTTTGAGGCATAGCAAAGGAGGGCTCTATATAGCAATTTAGGGGTGCCAAACTGCGATGATATCTTGCCCCCCCCCCAACCTAGAAATGTTTTCATGCTCCTGTATATGTGTGTGTACTGTATAAACAAAGGCTAATAAATATTAAATGTTTTTGCATGTTGTTCACTTTAGTGGCAGTAGTTTTTTGTTCATTTCAGTTTTCTCCAGTTGCATTTAATTTAATATGTCAGTGTGTTAGCTATTACTACAGTCTAGGGGCATAAACCTACATTTATTCAAATTAAATTTCATGGGTGATTTTATGGCCCAGTTCACACTCTTACTAAATCTTCTGAAGCAAGTTATACTGATAATAAGGCTATATAGCTATGTCTGATCAGGAAATATGGACACATTCCTTCTAAGCAATCAACAAGGTCAATAATAAAACAGATTGGAAAAGGACAAATGTTATGTGTAACAGTTTTGAACACTTTCACTGAATTTAAATATACAGAATATATATATATATATATATATATATATATATATATATATATATATATATATATATATATATATACATATATATATAGACAATGTAGAAAGAAAGTGGCACTAGGAGACTTTGCAATACAATTTTCAAGTACTGTATTCAAAGTGCATGGTGCAAAACAAAATGACCAACGTTTCGGGGTACGAATACTCCTTTTTCAAGATGCATAAACCACTGTGCACCTTGAAAAAGGGGTATTCGTACCCCGAAACGTTGGTCATTTTGTTTTGCACCATGCACTTTGAATACAGTAAAGCAAAGGGGATCAGAACCAAAGTTCTGTGGCAGCGCTAAATAGGGATGATTATGAAAAATGTGTATTTAAAGATTGGATGATCTTTGAATACAGTACTTGAAAATTGTATTGGAAAGTCTCAGAGTGCAACTTTCTTTCTACATTGTCTAGAACTACCCGTTGGGGGCACCGGAGCATCAACGCGAAAGAAAAGGAGAGTGCCGCTCCTACAACTCAACTCAACTATATATATATATATCTATATATCTATATATATATAGTAGCAAGGTTGCAGTCAAGATGGGACACGTCAAGCAGTTTTCAGTGTTTTTGCAAATATATAATGTCCTACATGCAACAAACCAACTTTCCAGCAAACAAAACTTTATATGGAAACCAAAGAAACATAATCTTTCACCCAGTGCTCCATATTCACGGTGTATCTGTGCATCTGGGCACTGTCAGTCCAAGACCCTGTCACTAGTATTCTTGGTAACTGGCCAAATTTTGGCATCATGCTGAGCATTAGATTGAACAAGGTTTAAATCCCTTCAGCCCACTTACCAACTGTGGCTGTGAAGGTCTGAAAACCCAGACTGGAGCCATGTGCTTGATAGACCACCCTTCTCTCCCTCAAGCACACCTCAGAGACCCATTCCCGGGTTTGCAGTGAACAAGGTTTTCTTACCTGGCTGCAAAATACATTTTATTACAAAGATCCAGTGAAATATACCTCTTCATGTCTATTTAAAACAGTACTGTATTTGGAAGGTATGATGGGACCTAATTGAAACCAGTAGCCTGAAAGCTGAGGGTCCCCTCTTTCCATGGGTACAAGAATTTTAAAAATAAGCCCTTGGGAACCGGAGATATCTGACTTCAAAACAGTGGTCCCCATCCAAGCCTGTTAATTGCTGTTTCCAGTCAGATATTCCAGGTTCTATCTGACTTAGTTTTTGTGATGGTATATTCCAAAAGCTGGGACTGTCCCCCTTTGGTGGACACTAGTAGCTTGTCTCTACTATTCCCAGAACCAGAGATATCAGCATTCCAACAGCTGGTTACTGCTCCAGCTCCACACACCTGGTATGTAGTTTTATATTCTCATTGGCAGATTTCTCTGCCTCCTGAACTCTGATCCGCTACTCTCCAATACCATTTGGTAGGTGGGATTCTCTAGATGTTAATTCCATTAAAAGCTAAGAAATCTATTTCCGGGAACTGGAGATATCTGCAGTCAAGCAAGCTGTCCTCCCACCAGAAAATCATGAATAATAAGCCCACTCCACTATACACCCCTCCTCTGCGTATTAAACATCCTCTACCACCCTGGAAGTTATGTATCAGGACCCCTTCATTCAGCCCAATGCCCCCTTCTCCCATCTCATCTCCCACCATCTGTACAGTAAAAGGGTAATTAGTGGAAATGACTGATCTAGGCCCTACATGCTGAGCGGTTGATATAATACCCCCTACCACCCGCGGGACATCAAAGCTTCCCCCACCCCTACCACTGGAGGATCGGTAGGGGCCTCAATACATTGCTATTCCAAGGGGTCTACACTGCTGTTGACGCAGTATATATATATATATATATATATATATATATATAGTTTTATTATTATTATTATTTATATACATTTGGTCTATCTATAATACTTTAACTGACCCGGCATATACTGGGTCACCTAAGTGTCCATCTCTGTGCTTTGCTCCGCCCCTCTGGAAACCCCCTTCTGAAAATCCTGCGTTTGCCCCTGCTTGAAACAATGCTTATACTATACTAGCTACTTGAGCCCAGCTTTGTTTCCGACAGTAGGAATTATTGGCAGTTTTTCGCCAAGAATTTATATTCAACCTTTTCAATCTATCTGATAATAGCAGCAATAAAGCGTTTGTCCATCCTTGTTCATCTTCTCTTTGATGGAGCATCAATCACAAACAGTCATTACACTTTTTAAGTATCACAGATGTGTCCTCCTTCAGTGTAGCCACAAATGGGTCATATGTGCCTATTTGTTATGATTGTAACTTGTCATTGCACCATTTACATGAGCATGCCTACCATACAACCATATGTGTTGCGGTGTACATTCGCAGTACATGCACATGCTTGTGAACATGCGAGCTGTGGCAAATAACCCACAATACAATGGGGCCAGACTCATCTAAAACTGTGATATGACCTCTATAGTACATCTGTAGTACATAGAATTTCCTTAAAAGTCTACCTCATCTAACCCTGTTCAATATATACCGTATTTCCCAGTTTCACTGTTGAATGAGTTTAATGTTTTGCTTGCAAAGTACATGATAGATGACTGGTAGATGGGCTGTTGTGAAGAGGTAGATTCTGACAGAAGGCTTAAAGAGATAAAGGACTGAATGTATCAAATACTGCAAATACCTTGTGATAGATTCCTCCCCCTACCTGCATGCATGTAGGCATTTTTTATGCCAATATGCAAGAAAATGTATATGCTGGGGAAGAACTGTCTTTCAGGAGCAATAATGTGCATGAGATGTTTGCATGATCATTCATCCTACTGTAAATTGTAGAAAACCTCCATTAATTGCATTTTTAGATGTTTTACTGCATTGTATGCTTAAATAAATCAATTGTGGTAGAGACTATTGGGGTGTATTTAATGCTCTGGTTAGCGGGGCACAGCGTTTTCCATTTTTTGTCTGCAGTGCATTCTCCATTTTTTCTACCCCTTGTCATGCCTCCTGCTCACCCTATTCAACGTGTCAGCTGTTCGCCGCCCCTGATGGTGAGCATTGACCAATGTGGCTTATGAGGAGTCAATGGCTCCATTTGTAGGCAGTGTTCAAATATTGCAGAGATATGCAGAAAAACACAAATGAACCTAAAAAAAAACAAGTCTAAAGCAGTGTGAAAAGCTGTGTATCTCTACAAAGTCCAAATGAAGGAGTGAGGAAGAAGAGATGAATCATGGGTAATAACTGAGGTGAATCATGGGTAGAATAATCATTGAGAAAAAAAGGCATCATGGGGGGGGGGGGGAATAAAATACCACAAAAAAATGTAAATATATTAATGTGGCGCTTCTTAAGAAAAAAATAATATAGATCCTTCAAATAATAAAAAAATAGACTTGTAGATACAAAAAAACCCCCATTTATTTTATAAGTATGTAAGTTGAGTTCACGTAAAAAAGATGCAGAGAGCAAAACGGAGAGCCATGCCAAAAAAAAGTGAGCAGCGTTCTCCATTTTTGCATTGAATACACAAACGGCAAGGTAAACAACATTTCCCATAAGAAAGCAATGACGAACAGCGGCGATGACCAAGTGGTGAACAGGGCAAAACTCTCTGTTTATTTTTGCCGAACTGGGAGCGTTGAATATGGTGAGGCAGATTTTTGGAGAGAGGACTGCCCTTCTCCCCCCCAAAAAAGCGGACCTTGCCGGAAAAAAAAAGCGAAATGGGAGCATTGAATACTGCCCTAATGAGGTGAGTTGTGAGTTCCATAAAGAAGGAGCAGCATGGGAGGTGTCTAGTCAGATGACTTAGAAAAGGGGCAGAAATCACCTTGAGTGAGTATAAGGGAGAGTACATCAATAATGAAAGAAAGTAAAGTGTGATGAGGTTACAGATGTCTAAGGAGTGTTGGTACAGGCTTTGGAGCATAGGCTTATGAGATTGAATTGTATTGGAGGGCAGTTTAGGGATTGACACAGTATAAAAAGCTGTGTAAGGGAAATTACTTTCTCACTACACCAATTTGAATGAATTCTAGTGAAGACAGAAGGATTCTGAAACGTTCATATTGGATCAAGTCGCAATAGTCAAGATAGATGATAATAAAAGATTGGGTTTTGATAATGTTAGGAATGAAACAAGCATATTTCAAATGAGGAGGACTATGAACCATGGGGGTTATTCTAGTCCATTCTTTCTGACAAAATCCTTATTAGAAGGACAAATCCATGTGCACTGCGGGTGGGGCAGATGTAACTTGTGCAGAGAGAATTAGATTTGGGTGGGGTTTTTCTTCAAAGTGAGATCTATATTGAAGTGTAAAATCATGCAGTCAGTATTTTCCCTGCACAGAAAAAAAATAACTCACCCAAATCTAATTCTCTCTGCACATGTTACATCTGCCCCCCTGCAGTGCACATGGTTTTGTCCATCTAAGAAGGATTTTGTCAGAAAGAATGGACTAGAATAAACCCCCATGTGACTGATATAAAGCTAAATGGGAAAGTGATGATGGTCACACCAAGGTTGTCAGTGGTGTAAGTTCATCCCAGTTGCCTGGAGGCAAGATCGGGCAGTATGGATGTGTAATGGTTAGCATTACTGCCTCACAGCACTGAGGACATGAGTTTGATTCCCACCATGGCTCTAACTGTGGGTCTAAGTTTGTATATTCGGTACTTGTTTCCTAGCACGGCGCCCATCTCGTTGATTGTATGCCTTAAGTTTAAGGCACTTAAGGCATACAATCAACGCGATGGACCCGATTTTCTGTCAATCACCAGCTAATTTGCCGGTGAAAGACAAAATTGGGTTGATCGCGTCCATCGCGGCCTCTAATAAGGGGCCGTGATGCGACCGACGCGATCAACCCGATTTTCCCATAGGGAACAATGTTAAATTATTTTTAAAGTGAAAATCGGGTTGATCGCGTCGGTCGCGGGCCATTATAATCGCCTGCGATGCTATCAATGCGATCAACCCTGATTTTACATAGGTGACTATGTGAAATGGGCCAATATGGCCCATTTCACATTGAATATGGTTAAAAAGCATGTTTAATGCCCCCCCATTGTTAACGCCACCCCACTATTGACGCCAACCAGAAGCGTGGCGAGCGCAGCGAGCGTGCGAGGGGCGGCGGTACGCGTCCTCCGACCTTTTCATACCCCTACTATCCACGTCAACGTGGAGTTGATTTTATAAAGTGCCCGAAGCGTGGCGAGTGCAGCGAGCCCCGCGAGGGGACGCGGACACCTGTGAAGCCCGCGAGGGGACGTGGATACCTGTGAAGGTATCCGCGTCCGCTCGCCACACTTTATAAAAACAACTCCACGCCGACGTAGATAGTAAGGGTATGAAAAGGTCGGAGGACGCGTACCGCCGCCCCTCACGGGCTCGCTGCGCTCGGCACCATACGGGTTCGCGTGAATAGTGGGGTGGCGTTAACAATGGGTGGGGGGGATTTCAAACATGAGAGAGGGTTTGTTATTAAAATGGGGGGTTTTGGGGCTTTTTATATTGAAATCAATGTAAAATCGGGTCTCAGGGACCATTTTACGTTGATTCCAATGTAAAAATCGCATGCGATTTGGTTGGCATGCGATGCGATCGACGCAATTTTTCCGACCTGATGGATACAATCAAAATCGGTGGCGCTGTGCTAGGAAACAAGTACCGTATATTCTCCCCATACTTGCGTGGGTTTCCTCCGGGTACTCCGGTTTCCTCCCACAATCCAAAAATATACTGGTAGGTTAATTGGGTAATAAATAAGATAAATATTGGTGCCCCCCAAATAGCTCAATCAGTAAGGTGTCTGTCTCCAGTTAGACAGGTCATGGGTTCTAATAGAGAGTGTAACACTTGCAAAAATGATGTAAAGAGGCAAGGGATGTAAGGTGCCCCCTTGGGAGCAGGAGCCCGGCAGCAGGTGACTCCATTACCTCCCAGAGTTACGCCTCGGAAGGTAGGGGTTATGAGTGATTGGGGAAAGTGTGATATTACCAACAGTGCTTGAAAAGGCCATCTTAATGTATAGGCATACTGTACAACTTGAACACCATTAAAGAATGTTGCCCGATCAATCTGTAGAGAAACTATCGGGGAGATGACATGAAACTGCAAAAGGTGTAAGTTATATTTTTTTGTTGCCCTATGGCCCCTATTCATTCTTGTATGGGTGGTAGGGGCCATAGTAGTGCATTGTTTGCTCAGGGTCTAGAGTGCCATATACGTGACCCTAGTGCCTGGTTATAGAAAGAGACTAGGAGATGAGAAGATGAGCTCAGACATGTTTTCTAAAGCTGGACAAACACCACTACAATGTTTTGCGACTCAGGAACTTCCCGGAAAGTAGGATCGTATGTGATACATCGCAGATGGTCCTTTCACATGTGATGTATCGCGGAGTCTGAGTCGGCGGTCGAACCTGCATGCAGGTTCATCCTCCAACAGACACATACAGTATGACCCGCACCAAATAATGTTTTGGGAATATATCCCTGTGGATGGATTTTTTCAAAAAAGAAGAAACTTTTTATAAATATTGTTTCTCTTGGTTTTAGGGTGCTCTCATACCAATAAAGAACATGTACTAATTTTTATGTCCCATGGGACAATGTGGATGAGGAGTGCATCCCAGTGAAAACTGATTTCTTTCCTTCTTTTTCTGAACAAGTCAAACGCTAAATCAGTTGAGAGCACCCTAAAACCAAGAGAAACAATATTTATAAAAAGTTTCTTCTTTTTTGAAAAAATCCATCCACAGGGATATATTCCCAAAACATTATTTGGTGCGGGTCATACTGTATGTGTGTGTGTGTGAACCTTCTTTCTGAGTGGATATACCACTCAACTCGGACCCAGCACATAATACTATAACTGTAATGTCCTAATAACCATACGTACTGCCTCAAAGGTAACAGACCACCAGCGTCCTACATTGCCCAAAATGAGTAACTTTAGCCTCAGTAAAGAATTGGGGAGCAGAAGAGACAGATGGAATGAAGAATCAGGCACCTTCTTTGGGGAAAAACCGAATAGCCTCAAAGAGAACCATTGGAGCACTGATCTAACTGATCTCAAGAACATTCTGTACAAACAAACAAACAAAAGCTCACTGGAACAAGGTGACTTTTGAGAATTATATAAAATATGACATGACACCAAGAGGGCTTAGACCCAAACTATTCCCGTCTTTTGAGCTAGACGAAGATCTAAAGAAAGAATGGGAGACTGCCCTGCTAAAGTGTTCAAAAGAATGTATACTAATACTCATCAAACATGACACCAGGAACATGGAGTAATACACCATGGAAATAGAGAAAATTAGTGATAAACTCAAATCCTTTGAAAATGAAGAAGATTTCCAGAAAATGTATGGCAAATATAAGGAGGATCTTGACAAATTTGAAAAAATGCTCATGGAAAGAAAGAGGTCTAAATTCCACAGAGACAAAGATGACTACACCAGCAACAAAGTCTATAGATGGAATATTAAACAAAGGCGCAGAGACCCTGATAACTCCGTGAACATTAGCACATCAGAGATGGAATCCTCTGAAGGAGAAGATCTCAATCTGGCCTCCACCAACAAATGGCAGAGGGCCCGTTTTTTAGGACAGGGCACCATGGGGGAAGGAGACCGAGGTCCAGAAAATTCAAAAAGATCAGGAGAGGAGGGAAAAAACATACGAAAAAGAGAGAGGAGAGATTGGGAAAGATACCCCCAACGGAACAGGAGACAGGCCAGGAAATATTAAAGAAGGATGAATTACAAATCATCAATTTGACGCAAAGAATACTTACACAACCACAGATGAATGTCCTCTCCAAAGGCCTCAGCTTTTGCCCTGACAGTACAATGGACAGATTTACTGTTCAAAAAGATCTACAATTATATGCCAGAAAACTGCTCCTTAAAAAATTCTACTCAAAACGACTGACAGAATCTGAGACCACTTACAATGTCCACGAACTTGATGATGAAGATGAATGGATGTTATAAGAACTGGAAGATGAAAGGGAAGATGAAGGGGGAGAATAAATGGGATTGAACCTGAAACCTCTAAAGAAAAAATCCACATTCACCCCAAATCCCCAAATCTGTCCACAGGTACAGGTCTTCACTGAACTAGTCTCCAGAGATCTGGACAACCTGTACATGAACCAAAAGCAGAAAAAATGCTATAACATCACAAAGGAGGAACAAACAGCCCTCAAGGACATGCAAAGTTGGGAGGATACAATCTTCAAGCCCTCAGATAAGGGTGGAAATATTGTCCTCTGGGACAAGGAAATGTATATCAAGGAAGCGAATCGGCAACTGTCAGACACAACCACTTACAAAAGACTTATCTTCAATCCCAGTGCAAACTTTTTAAAACAATATGATAAGATCATCAAGAGAGCATCAGAGAGAGGCATCATCTCCAAAACAGAGACTAACTATCTTGAGGTGACCAACCCAAAAACATCCACCTATTACATGTTACCCAAGATACACAAAAACAAAACAAACCCATCAGGGAGGACAATCATATCGGGCATCTCCAACCTCACCGAAAAAGCCAGCACCTTTGTGGACCACTACCTTAGGAGATTTGTTTTGGAATTACCATCATATGTCAGAGACTCCATGGACATCCTCAGAAAACTGGAGGATGTACATGTACTGGAAAACACCCTGCTATGTACTTGCGATGTGGAATCGCTCTATACCAGCATAAACCATCAAAGAGGTATAGAAGCAACTAAATACTTTCTGAAAATGAGAAAATATGAAGAAATAGATGACTTCATACTAGAGATGTTGGAATTTGTCCTGACACACAACTTCTTCACCTTCGATGACAGGTACTACCTACAGGTCCGTGGGACCGCGATGGGTAGTACCTGTGCTCCGACGTATGCCAATTTATATCTAGGCTGGTGGGAGAAAGAATGGGTTTTCAACAGTGAGAATGAAAGATTCACGGACTGTATCGTAGGGTGGTACCGATTTATCGACGACATCCTGATAATATGGGAGGGGAGCACAGATCTTTTCAAAGAGATGATGGAGACACTCAACAACAACCTGCTTAACCTCAGACTCACATCATGTATCAGCAATACTGAAATTTCATTCCTGGATCTCAAAATCAAAAAAACAGCTGATAACACATTAACTACGGACATCTTTCGCAAAGAGACTGCAACCAATAGCATCCTCCATGAGACCAGTTCCCACTTTCCCGCTACACTGAAAGGAATACCCAAAGGAGAATACATCCGCTTACGAAGAAACTGCTCTGAGGATAGCACTTTTGAAATGAGGGCAAAAGAACTTAGACAGAGATTACTGCTGAGAGGGTACAGTAAGAAACTCCTAAGGGAAGCATACCACATGGCCAAGAGAACATCTAGAACCACACTACTGGTACCCAAGACAAAGAAAAAAGAGGAATCAGCCCCAAGGTTCATCAGTACTTACTGCACAGACTGTAAAAACATCAATAAGATTATGTCCAAACATCAGCACATCTTAACTATGGATGAGGACCTCAGGGAGACCATTGGAGAGCACATCCCCACGAGCTGGAGAAAATCACCTAATCTCAGAAACAGACTGACACACAGTCACTTTGTACGCAAACGAAAGAAACAACCTAATGTGACAGGTTGCTACAAGTGTGGCAAATGCAAGGCCTGCGAATATGTAGTGAACAGTAAATCTTTCACCAACAGATATGGGATGAGCACCAAAATAAGAGACTTCATCAACTGTGACTCAGAAGGGGTCATCTACTGCCTTACGTGTCCCTGCAATCTTCAATATATAGGAATGACAAAAAGACCTTGGAAAAACAGAATCCTCGAACATGTCAATAACATCAAAAATGCTCAAAAAGACATGGACAAAATGAAGAAAATCACAAGTGTAGCGAGACACTTCTTGAGACATCACCAAAGTAACCCCAAAGGCCTACAAGCAATGAGTCTGGAGAGAGTGACTCTTGGCATAAGAGGCGGGAATATAACAGAAGAACTTCTCAAGAGAGAATCCAAACACATATTTCTCATGAACAGTCTCAAACCCAATGGCCTTAATGAAGAAATCATCTACTCAGCATTTCTATAGACTTACCATGCCTCACAGACTATGTCCTCGAATTAATATTCCTCTCCTTCTCCTCACATAAGGATACCTCGAAATAAAAAAGGCAAAAGTTAATATCTAACACCTCCCATGTCTTACCTGTAAAACTGTACACGGAGACATACCCTGAATACTAACACTGAATATTCCTATATCCATTAAATATAGAACAAAATATGATCAGAACCTACTCCAGGCGGACAATGGAATTATTACCATTGCCCATAGGATACTAGTGACATGCAAACCCAATAACAAATAATATCGAACCAACTTACACGGATATGTATTGACATGCACAACAACTCCAACTCCTCAGCATGAATACATGCCCAACATACAGTAGGAGAATGCTGGGAGATAATATGGTACATTATGACTCACCTCACAAGAATGATAACCAATACCTACCACTGAGAAAGAGGTACATGGCTAGGACACATTCCCCTATGATCATCACTATGTAAGATTATCAATCCATGTCATTACACCTATATATTCTGAAACATCACATGTAATGTGTACACTAGACACCATATATATATAATTTTCATTATCTCACCCCGATTGGACTGCACGACATCGGGACCAGCATTTATGTTAATGCAGATCACACTTATATCCATCTTATTTAGAGCACAATACCCCCCTGCACGGTAACTGCACAATACACACCATACAACACCAACCCCCAATTTTTCCATTCAAACAGCTCACTCTACGGACAGCTGTCCGTCGTGACAACTGCGGCAAGGCAGTGTTAATACACACAAATATCTTTAATAAGGCAATAAATTGATTTCACGTTATTCACGAGTATCATTCACTTTTTTTGTTTCTGTGTTTGACTTTGTTTTTTACACCAGTTATTGCACCAATTTATTGCACCAACCCAACCATTAGACCAATTAATTTGAACCAACCTATCACTCTTAGTTTGTTTTCACATCCTATATGCACTAGTGTACCATCATCAATCGTATAACAGTACATTATATACAGTATCCAGAATAGGCTGAGCTAACTAGATGAAGTGGTTTTAGCTATATAATGGACCTGATTTGAAAATAGGAATATAACCTTACAATCGGTACCATTATGCTTTGTAACACATGTCAGTTATAAGAATCAGTACCGCCAATATTCTATGATATCGGTGCATACGTACATTATTATGTAGCAAATGTTCAATTGTATTTTATGTACTATAATCTTTGCTCACACCAAGGACAGCAAAAGGTCATGTTTTTTGCATGTTAATTGATCAATTAGCCCTATAATTGGGTAATTGAACAGTTCCAGAACTTGTAACACATGTCAGTTATAAGAATCAGTACCGCTAATATTCTATGATACCGGTGCATACGTACATTACTATGTAGCAAATGTTCAATTGTATTTTATGTACTATAACCTTTGCTCACACTAAGGACAGCAAAAGGTCATGTTTTTTGCATGTTAATTGATTAATTAGCCCTATAATTGGGTAATTGAACAGTACCTGAGCTTACACTTCAGCAAGGGTTAACCAGTTAACCTATTACAGTGATTGTTGACTTTTGAAATCCGGCAATGAGGAATGGGATTGGTTCTAAGTAACCACTCCCCATGTAAGGCTCACCCTTTAAATATAGCAAAGCATGGGGGCGCTGGACACCTATACTAAGCCTTGACAAAGCTTATAGAGAGCGAAATGCGCATTGGCAGATCGCTGTAAACTGTTTGTTTGTTTGTACCAGTGTTTGCTTTATTAACTGTAAAAAAATTACTCAATGTATTGTGGTTAGAGGTAGATAATAAGAGAGCGAGTACTAGCTGCAGGCAGCGTGAATAAATACGCTAGCACACGCAGTGCACTAGTGGGAATATACCCCCTGATTGTGAAGGCACAGTATTGCAACGGAGAATCACCACAGATCTCCGGTTGCTAACTGAGCACACACGCTGACACGCGCGGCGAGTACAAAGGGAACAATCCCTGACAGAGACTTCTGTACTCAAGCCCGCCACCTTACCCGCATATTTAACTTGCCCTAGGTGTATATATATAACTGAGAATTGGGTATGAAGATACACACGGACGCACCCTAAATATCCACGTGTATACTACTGCCATAACTAAATAACAGTGCCTGCTTCATGATACCAGAGCATATGCTATCTTAAGCCACTCAATTGCAGACACCCAGAACTGGCTATATCAGTACAAATAAGTGTTTGGAAGCTGCGTGTTTATGAGTGGCCTAATATCTATAAAAATGCATGAGTAGTATGTCAAACCGCCTGCAGTATGAATAAACGGGAATCCCTCTGCACACTACAGTAAATTACTCCACCCGTTATAGCGGTAATTTAACGCACAGAGAAAGCCAGCACCAACTAACTAAGCTTGCTTCTGTGGCCGCAATATCTCGGATGGAATAGGAGACAACATTACCATGATTAAATACTGTATTTGAGTGATTTGCAGAGCGTATACGCAGATACACGCAATTAACACTGCGGGAACACTCCCAAACGGTGGGATTATTGGATTATACTTACTACTTTATCTGTGTTATCAGATAGCCTGCAGATGCATATATAATAGATGACATACTGTGAATGTGCATAATCAGGCATCCCACATTGTCGATATATGCATCAAAGCATAACCACTAAACAGTGCTTGCTATAAGGTGACGGAAAGAGAAGTGGAACTGACAAGTGGCGCTCAGGTGGTAACTATGTATAGAGGGTGATAGACCTCAGGTAAAGCAAGATATAGATGCAATAAAAAGGTTTATACAAAACCAATTAGAACTTCTCAGTATCACACAGAGTTTGAGAAGCGTGGATGATTTCAATTTTTCCACAAATAAATTCTCCCCTATTGAGTATAAATGGGAAAAACAATAGGGAGAGACATGGTGCAGATCATTAAGGTAAAAACAATTTAATACATTTAGATACACTCACAAGTGTTGCAGATAAAATGGCATGTAACAAAAAATCCAAGGCAATGCAGCATACACAATGATGTTGTTCGGGAAGGAAGTTCTGTCCAGGGTCCCTTGGTCCGGAATCAAGGGCGGCTCAGTCCAGGGTCTTCCTGCGGTGTAGATGCTGCTGCTCAGAGATCCAATGTCCAAGCGAAGACCCTGGACTGAGCCGCCCTTGATTCCGGACCAAGGGACCCTGGACAGAACTTCCTTCCCGAACAACATCATTGTGTATGCTGCATTGCCTTGGATTTTTTGTTACACGCCATTTTATCTGCAACACTTGTGAGTGTATCTAAATGTATTAAATTGTTTTTACCTTAATGATCTGCACCATGTCTCTCCCTATTGTTTTTCCCATTTATACTCAATAGGGGAGAATTTATTTGTGGAAAAATTGAAATCATCCACGCTTCTCAAACTCTGTGTGATACTGAGAAGTTCTAATTGGTTTTGTATAAACCTTTTTATTGCATCTATATCTTGCTTTACCTGAGGTCTATCACCCTCTATACATAGTTACCACCTGAGCGCCACTTGTCAGTTCCACTTCTCTTTCCGTCACAATTGTCTATTTTGAGTAGTTAGAGGTGTATCTACTCTGTGGTTCTGTATGGTAGCTGCACTGAGGTTTAATTGCGCATTCACTCAGCTTAAACTACTGCATTTCTACTTGCTATAAGGTGCAATAATATAGGTGGACCATAAGCCATAATAGCGCAATATTTAAAACCAGCTATACCAGCACAATCAGTGTTTTAAAGTCACATATATATGAAAGCACACCTTATGGTCTGATACAGATACCCTGCATGCACATTGGCAACGCTATCTCCACATCAGTAGCGGAAACTATAGTATTAAACCGTCATAGCGGTAATTATATATTCATACAGACTCAGCAGGCACACATGTACTGTAGCCTGTTTCTGTAGCCGCAATATTCTTGACGGGGAAATAAATAGCAGTGTTCTCATGAATTGCATAGTAGCTACTGTTACAAGTGTAGAATAATTACTTCTGAAGGCAACAGTGTCCTTTAGCAACAACAATAGTTGCGAATACATATAAACCCACACATTCAGTGAATATATACCCCTGACCACACTAGTACTCACTGGTACAATACCACTGATAGTTATCACCAAACTATCAGAGCAAACCTGATTAAAACAACAGTTTACAGATTTTAATCTTCTTATTTTTCTTTTCTTATCTATATTCATTACTTTATTTTAATACTTTGCTATCAATATCCCTGCCACAGGGACTCGTTATACCAGGTCACCAGACAATTAATAAAATTGACCAAATGGAATAATAAATGATGGCCTTTTACCTTTAATTGCATACCAATAAAGAACATGTACTAATTTTTATGTCCCATGGGACAATGTGGATGAGGATTGCATCCCAGTGAAAACTGATTTCTTTCCTTCTTCTGAACAAGTCATCCTCCAACAGGTCTGATGTGCACAGGACCACGCATAGGACCCGATTGCCTACACATCTGATTTGGCCCAATTTCTCAGCCCGATCCGACAGAAACAGGTGAAATCGGCCCAAATCACTGTAGTGTATGGGGGACCTTTAATTGTCAGTGACACAGCTTCAGGACATGCTGCAATATCAGAACAAATCAGATAGAAAAGGACAGTCTAATTTTGCAGAACATTTTATTAAATATATTTTATTACAGTACAGTAGTTAAAATAAAAAGAATTGCTTAATTGTAATACTCGTGGTATGTTATTGGTTCTAAGCACCACCCTGCTTACCCTATCATTTGTCTCTGCTGAAAATTGAACCCTGATTATAGTAATTGCTGACTTTGATCATTTAACTACAGTATGGCAAAAACATTTTCTCATTTTAGTCTCAAATGTCTCATTTTAGACATTGTAATAGTGTCCAATAAAATATGTCTGCCTACTGCCAGTACTAAATATTCTACTGGTAGATGTGTGATATTCCTTAGTGAAAGACTTTTAACACTAAATTATGTCTTGACTAATTATCTCTGCAAATGTTTGGCTAATTTGTGGTTAATTGGATTAACATAACACAAGATTACCTGGGATATCTATAATTACATATTTCAAGTAACTGTGGCTACATCTGTATGAGGGAAAGACAAATTAAAAAGGTTTAGGAAATGTACTGAAAAATAAATGTAAAAATGTCTTATATCTTCAGAAGCATATTGAATATAATAAATCTATTTTAATGTAAATGTTCCTGTTCATCAAATAAGGACATGGAATGCCCCATCTACTTGTGAGGCAAACGTTTATATCTTCTGCTGGGAGGTGCTAAATGAAATGGGATAGTTAATAATATTTATAGCTACTGTAAATACTGTACATATCTCCCAACTGTACTGATTTTGGATGGACAGTTCATATATGAGGACTTTAGCTTGCTGCAATGGTCAGGACAGTAATATCCAGGGTTGCCTACTTTTAGGCTATCCTCTCCGGGAGGGTATACTGTCGTATTGTCGAACCGACTTAGGTCAACAGTCATTAGGTCGACAATGGGTTAGGTTGACATGGGTTAGGTCAACAGGTAATGAGGTCCACATGGGTTTTTTCACTGTTTCTGGAGCAGACATGTGCCGACAGGTGGTATTTCATGCCCTACCTTCCACTAGGGCGTGGTGGGAGAATAAAATAGTGTGCCGAGCGCAGCTAGGCACCGTGCCAAAAGGGGCTGCGGTTGACTTCCAACTTTGTTCATGTCGACTGTGTTGACATTCGGGTCTAAAAACAGTGAAAAAACCCATGTCGACCTCGCGACCTGTTGAACTAACCCATGTCGACCTAACGCATTTGTTGACCTAAACCCATGTTGACCTTGTCCCATGTTGACCTAGACACCTGTCGATTTTTCCCCATGTCGACCTAGAACCCTGTCGACCTTGCTGCCTGTCGACCCAACAGTGTCGACCTAATGACCGAAGACCTAAGTCGGGTCGACAATACGATCCACACCCTCCAGGAGAGGGCAGCCAGCTAGAGGAAGCAGAGGGTGAGGCCGACAAGCGTGCCATGAAAGGTGCGAGACTGGAGGTGGAGCTCAACTACTGAGCCTGTGTGGTTGCGTGCCAATTGCAATTTTATCCTCATGGCCATGACCCCTTGTGATATGCCTATATTACAGGCATTTCACAGCAGGGGGTGGGGCCATGATGACGCAATTCACGTCATCTGCTCCACGCGGACACCCCCAGGGGGGATTGTGGGAGGCTTGGGGGATTGTACACCTTCCTGGGGGGGGGGGAGGGGGAGGGGGGCATGAGGCAGACATGATTTTGAGGATCCGCTCTGGGAGGGTAGGCAAGTATGCTAATATCCCGATCTGCCTGGAGATTGTCAGGTACTGTATGAGAGAATGACAAAATAGGCAGGCCCACTTCTTGTGCCACCTGAATTTTAGTATTAGCTTAATCTGCATCACTTGTAGAAATGAATGGGATCAATAAGTAGTCCTCAACGCGTTGTTTGTACTCCTACAGTAGGTCCTTTTCTAATTCTGATTTGTCCAAATCTATCCTGTTTAGTTTATAAGTTGCACCCTGGTTATGTCTTGCAAGTTGCATAACCTTACATTTATCAACATTGAACCTCATTTTCCATTGTTTCGTTTATTTAAATCTCTCTGTAGCGTGAAAACATCCCGACCATTCTAATCACCCTACACAGTTTTGTGTCATCTGAAAAGATGGATACACTGCTTAGTATTGTGACCGCTATATTATTTATAAATAGAAGAGGCCCCAGCACCGAACCCTGTGGTATCCCATTCAGTACAGAAATCCAGCTTGGATAAGCTCTGTTTACAACCATCCTCTGTTCTCTATTCTGCAGTCAGTTCCTTACCCACCTACAAATTTTACTGCCTAGTCCCAAATCCTCCATTTTATTAATCAGCTTCTTATGTGGCATAGTATCAAATGCCTTCGCAAAATCCAGGTGAATTACATCTACAGCATTTCCAGTGTCTAGTTTCTGCTGACTTCCTCATAAAAACTTATTAGGTTAGTTTGGCATGATCAATTTTTTACAAACCCATGCTGATTAACACAAACTTTATTATTCACTAAGTTTTCAAGGATATCCCTGAAATAATTTACCCACGATCAACGTTAAACTATGGGGTTTATAATCTGTGAGCTCCTCGCGTTTTCCTTTTTTAAATATCGGTACAACCTCTGCTAAACACCAGTCCTTGGGAACTATACCAGATGAAAGGATTTTTCAAAAATGTAATACAGAGGATCTACTAACTCCTCTCTTATTTCCATTAGAACCCTCGGGTGAATCCCATCTGGACCTGGTGATTTATTTGTTTTGAATTTGCAAAGCCTCTTGTAGATCTCCTCTTTGGCGAATTCTATTTTTAGTGCTATAGAGCTCATCCTTTTTGAAGTGACAGAAAATTACAATGACTTCTTCTCCCTAGTAAAAACCGATGAAAAAAATGTGTCTATTACTTCTGTTTTGTCCTAGTTCTTATTAATGCTATTTCCCTTAGTATTGGTTAAAGGGCCTATGTTTTCTTTTATTAACTGTTTGCTATCAATGTATTTAAAAATCTTTTGGGGATTTGTTTTGCTTTCCTTGTAACTCTATGCTCTAACATTAGGGGCACTGTGAGAGAGATGATCCGGGTCTCAAAGATAAGTTCCCAGTGCAGCACCACTTACTACCAGAGTTTGGGGCAGATGCATCAAACTTTTTAAGAAGGACAGGTGGACATATTACCCACTGCAAACAATGAGCTTTTAGCTATCATGTATCTGGTTTCTATATGAATGGTTGCAATGAGCTTGGCTCTGTATCCTGCAGGGTGCCACTCTAGGCAACCAGTATGCCAGATGCTGGTTCCACTTAGGAGTTATAGCAGCAGCAATACATATCCAACCCTAATTATGACCCTGGGGTAATCAGCTCCAGTTCCTAAAACTGCTTTAAGCATTACTTCTGAGTCATTTATCCTGAGTGACTGTCATGTCAGCTTTAGCTCCAGGTTCTTGTCAGGTTTTATGCAAATGTTGGTAAATTTGTCTTCTTA
This sequence comes from Crinia signifera, assembly GCF_055691185.1. NCBI lineage: Eukaryota > Metazoa > Chordata > Amphibia > Anura > Myobatrachidae > Crinia > Crinia signifera. Next base: position 404,155,385 of record NC_139217.1, read on the forward strand.
TTATTACTTCTAGCTTTTCTGTAAAGTCTAAAATGTTTTCTGGATGTGATGCTTCTGAGATGTAGCCATTTCATCAACACCGTAAATGTCAACAGTTATTATGTTGTTGAAATGTTGACATTAAACATGTTATCAACTGCAGACTATTGACATTTTGACAATGTTGGCATGCAGTGGATTATGGGCCCCATACATCAGCAATTAATTGTGACAATCCTGAGATCTGGAGATGATTGCCACAATTCATTTTAGATGTGTGGGCTCCCCCTTTTGGCAATCCCAATCAAAAATTTATAGGGATCGCCAATCGATTGCTTAATCAGATTTTTAATCATGCTTAATAATCTGGTATTATATGCGGATCTTTTTTATATGTGTGGGCATTCCCAATTCGTCTTCTTCATCTATTTACATTATGAACAGCGGAAATGACAATCGATTGGGCAATTTCCAGATATGGAGATACAATCTTTAGATGGAAAAATTTGCCGATCACTGAAATAAATCTGTAATGTGTGGGCAAGTCAAATAGATTGTAAAATCTATTTATCTGGCCAAAAAAATCACTGGATCTGGAAATCGATTAATTGTGATTGCTGATGTATGGGGCCTATTAGGCTCCTGGAGTTGAGCATAAGGATTGACACTAGGGGAGAGTCAGTTAGTGGCAGTTTTTACCTATGGCCTGCAGGGCTGCAGCCCCCAGGTAAAATCCACCACTGTTCTCTGCCTAAGTGAAGCCAGATGCAGTCTGTGATACTGCTCTGGCTTTACTGTGACTGGCACTGACTTCCTATTGTAAGTCTGACCTTCCAGTCATTCAAGGCAGTCCCATTGGGAGGTGTTCCAACTTCCCTCCCTCCGGGATGCCTCTTTATGCGCAGCTGCGGGGCAGCCTCAAAAACGGTTCTGCGCATGTGTAGAAGCATGGATAATACTGCGCATGTGCCAGACCCGGGACCCTGAATATGCCTTCATGTTTGTTCAGATTTTTTTTTTTGTCTTGGTAATGGAACAATTTATAAGAAATAATACTGATACCAACAAAGGTGGTGGTACTGCCAACCACCTAGTACCAGTACCGTCAGAGAAAAGTGCTGGCTTCTGGTTTCTGTACATTGAGCCGAGTGTGTTTCTAGATTGAGTAGTATTCACAGGATCGGGTTTGATTTATACATTTGGTGTCAACCTGTCTGCATTAAGCACCACAGCATGTTTCACATTCACAAGCTGTATAATTCAAACAAAGCTTAAAGTGAACAGTACAGAAAAGCTGTTGAAATTGGATTCATGAAGCAGATTTTGTGCTTTGAGGTGGATTGAGAAAATCCACTTATGTAGATGACTGAAGAGCTTATCCTTGTGTTATGTTAGGAGCTGGTAAAAACCTATGTAATCATAAGGCATCGAAGAGCTGATTATGCCAAAGTGTGTTATGCATGCTGGTGCTATGCAGCTGTACACAGAGTACCTCATACAGTCATTTATAGACAAAATGAACAAAGTTAGTAAGTTGAACAAAATACTTATTACATTTGTATAGTGAATTTTGATCAAATGTACCAGTAGGCTTCACTCTAAAGGCCTGATTGAATGTTGCACTCTGTATACTGTAAGTGCAGCTAGCTGATGTTTTTGTACAGTGCCAGTTATGAACTGTTACTGTTACTGTACCAGCACAAATTTAGACACAGGGGGTGAAATGTAATAGGATGAGAGATTCAGAAAGTGAGAGATTTGGTAAGAAATCTCGGTACTTATGTAGTATCTGGGCTGCCGATTTCTAAATCGGGTCGGATCGGGAGATCGCATCGCATCGCATGCGACCATGCGATTCGATGCGATGCGATGCGATGACCCGATTTTTCCATAGGAATCAATGTTAAAATGGACTGAGTCCATTTTAACATGGAATTCAATGGGAAAAATGGGTCCTTTTCATACCCCTACTATCCAAGTGGGCATGGAGTTGGATATAAACCTGTGGCGAGCGTAGCGAGCCACCGAGCCCAAAGCGTGGCGAGCGAAGCGAGCCCCGCGAGGGGACGAATACCGTCCCCTCGCGGGGCTCGCTTCGCTCGCCACGCTTCGGGCTCGGTGGCTCGCTACGCTCGCCACAGGTTTATATCCAACTCCATGCCCACTTGGATAGTAGGGGTATGAAAAGGACCCATTTTTCCATAGGAATCATTTTAACATTGATTCCTATGGAAAAATCGGGTCATCGCATCCGATATCGGATGCGATATCGGATGCGATGCGATGCGATATCGCATCGCATCGCATCTGATTGTATGCCTTAACTTAAGGCATACAATCAAAAAATCGGCAGCCCAGATACTACATAAGTACCGAAATCTCCAGTTTTTTTAAAGCGGCAATCATTTACACTGCTAAACCAATTTGATTTTGAAGTGTAAATGATTGCCGCTTTAAAAAAACTGGAGATATCTCACCAAATCTCTCATTTTCTAAATCTCTCATCCCATGAAATCTCACCCAGGGGGTGAAATTTAATAGGATGAGAGATTCAGAAAGGGAGAGATTTGGAAAGAAATCTCCAGGTTTTTTTTTAAAGTGGCAATCATTTACACTTCAAAATCAAACCGGTTTATCAGTGTAAATGATTGCCGCTTTAAAAAAACTGGAGATTTCTTACCAAATCTCTCACTTTCTGAATCTCTCATCCTATTACATTTCACCCCATGGAGTGTGTTTTTAATGGTCATTCTTAGGAGGTAGTAGGGGTTTGCTAACAGTGGCTGCGCACAAATACGCATAGCCGCTAAAACAGGATACCATTCTCTAATGGAGAAAGTGGGTCTGGTGCAAATTTCGATGGTTCATCCGATGGTGCACATACAGATACACCAAGATGGAGTTCCAAAGCAGCAAAATACTGCAAGTGGTCATCTCTGTATTATTGATAGTGGTCATGACATTAGCATAAAGACATGGATGTGACTGCAGCAAAAGACACAACTGAAAAAATCAAGATATAACTCTTATAATGTAATGCTTTATACTGTATGTGATGTGTAAGGATAAATAGAAATGAATTACAGTAGTTAAGTTTTCCACATTGGTGAAAAAGTTAAAGTTTAAAATTCATTCCAGTTTAATTCTAACATTAAAACATTGAGCATTATACTAACTCAATTATAGTGGTCCCTTAGAGCATGATGATCATGATGATGATGTAGTACCGTACACATCCCCTTGCATGTTATCGAGGGGATTCAGGCACTGGGGGGACGGGTGTTCGGTCGGGTGACGTTTACCTATTTGACCTGCGTACTTACGTAACCAAGCGAGCTGTTTACATGCCAACTGTTTACCTGCAAACATACGCAGCCTAGCAAACAGGACTGAATCAGGCCCCTAGCCCTTCGTTTCTTCCACCTTGATGCTTATTTTACTGACATGTCTGCTGAAAGAACAATGTTTATATATCATGTTCTTGTCCTACATTGTCTTGTATTTTCTTGTTTTGCTAATTTTTTTATGTGTTTTGCTAGTAGCTAAGGAACCTTTGGGGTGTCACATAAATAAAAGATACTAATAAATAATAATACAGATATAGATGCATTTCGATTTGTCCCCGAGTGTCCTCATAAGGTGCCAGCGGACTATGGCTCTGATTCTGGTTCACTTGCAAAATCAAATTCACTCTTTAATGGACAAAACATTGTGCATTGCAGGTGGGGAAATTGTGCAGAGGCAGAGAGAGTTGGATATTTGTGTTATTTTGTTTCTGTGCTGAGTACGAACCCCACCCAAATCTAACTCTCTCTGCACATGTTACATCTGCCCTCCCCCGCCCCGTGCAGTGCACATGGTTTTATCCATTAGAGAGTGAATTTGCTTTGCAAGTGAACCAGAATCAGGCCCTATAGCGCATATGTACGCATATGCACATGTACATGGAGCATATGCACATGTACTTGCTGCCATAGTAATACCTGGTGCTAAGGGCTCATGACCAGGGCCGGACTGGCCATCTGGCACTTCTGGCAAATGCCAGAAGGGCTGAGGGCCAGGAGGGCCTATTTTCGCCATCCATTTACATGTACTTTCAGTACTGCCTCCTGACAGCCACGTCATTTGCAGCTGGTCTGAGTGGCGCCAGTGTAAGGGGCGGGGTGGTGGAGCAGAGCAGTGTAGGAGAGAGGAGGAGGGAGCTGAGGGGCATTTGCATAGGCGTCATGATGCAGTTCCAAGTTCCCAAACTGTGCGGACTGAAAGAGCTGAGTGGCCGCATCTTAGCACGCAGAGACTGCCGAGCACAGACAAGAGAGACACACCAGGACTGGACTAGTGAAACTGTGGCTGCTGTAGCCTGCACTGCAGAGTGCAGAGGACTCAGATTGACTTCTGCTGTGAGCAGGGGCATCAAAATGGGGGGGGGGGGGGTGGCAAGGGCGCCCCCGCAAAAATGACAGAGGCACTCCTTAAAGGAGTGGTGAGGAGGGGCAACCCCCTGCAGCTGCGAGATTGCCTTGTAGTGTGTCCGCCAAGCTTCCCCCTTTCGAGGAACTGGGTGCACCTGTAGTAAAGAAACAAAATAAATTATATATCCCAGCAGCCCTTGCTGCAGTGAGCTGTAGTTTACTTTCAGTTTCGGTACTTGTGTAGTTTCACGGCGCCAGCATGCTACTTCCGGGTTCGACGCTCGCCAAACTATCTAAAATAAAGTAACTTAACTCCATGCCAATGTGGATAGTTCATACCCCCACTATCCACGTTGGCATGGAGATGATTTGAGATAGCGTGGCGAGCGTAGCGAGCCACTGAGCCCGCAGCGTGGGTGAGTGAAGCGAGTCCCGCAAGGGGATTCAGACACATGCTGGCGCCGTGAAACTACACAAGTACCTCAGTTTCCTCACTACAGTGCAGCCAAAGGTCTGAAAAGGGGGTGGAGCTACACGGCACTGTACTCTACTCTACAGTGAGTGTACAGCCAGTGCATTGCCATGCCTTCCAGCACCGTAAGGAGGGGAGACCTCTAACATCAGCCTGAGTGAGCCACCCTAAATGGTGAGTGTAACTCATGACAGAGACACTGTATGTTTAAGAGTGTGTGTGTATAACTGCTAAATATTTTTGGCTGTATGAAAGCGTGCATGTGTATGACTATGGGCGGTATTCAATGTGAATACCTGCGAGGTGCAGTGAATCCTTTTTTGGATTCGCTGCACATTTGCCACGTTCCGGAGCCGGCGGGCTCCGGTATTCAACGAGTCAGGGGCAGCGAGCCCCTGACTGGCGAATATGAGCTCCTGCGGTGATTGCCGCAGGGAGCCTAGCCCAGACCTTTGTGGGAGGTTAGGTGGGCTCCCCGGGTGCCAGGCAGCACAGGCTGCCCCCCCGGGGGTGCCAGCAGGGGGGCGTATATTCACTACACACGATCGTAATGATCGTGCAGTGAATATATGAATATGTAATGAGCGGCTCGGCTCCGGCGCCCCCTGCTGACTGCTGTGTAAAAAAAAAAAAATAATAATAATATTATTTTTAAAATTAAATATATATTCATGTGCTTACAGCACATGAATAAAAATAGCATGCCCCTCCTCAGAATAAAATTCCTGATTTTTTGACACCAAATGTAAAAAACAAAACACTTTATTTTAAAAGTTCACATTCCACTTCACCATAAAAAGATAGCGATTGCTACTCGGTGAATCATGGCGAAAAAAAACTTCAAATGTATTCGCCGTGTGGTCATTGAATAGGGTGATTAACCGTTTTTGTCAGAAATTCGCCAAACAGCACAAATTCGCCATAAAAACCTGGCGAATCAGGCTCATTGAATATCGCCCACTATGTATGTGTGTGACAATATGTGTCCATGTGTGTGAAAGCAAATGGGCATGTGTATAGGTGTGTGTGATTTTTTTTTCCATTTTAACCCATCCATCCTACAGCCTAACCCACCCCACCCCTAGCACAGCCTAACCCTCACCTAACCCTAACCTCCCCACAAGCAGTCTAACCCACCCATCCCTTTGCCAAACTGATATTTTATATTGGCCCACCAGCCAAGAAAACATTCTGACGCCCCTGGCTGTGAGCCAACTCTGCGAGCAGCACACAAGGTAATTTACAGTTTTACATTCAGCCAGGAATGATTGCCAAATTTGCCATTAGTTGACGTATTTAGTTAAACCACGGTACCAGACTATTTCTTCTTGTTCTAGAGATCTTTTACACTATTAGACAGACCCTGGCACTGCTGATGTAGAGTGACACAGTGACTGTGGTTAGTGTTATTCAGGAGGAACCTGAAAGGCATGTATTAAGCATTAGCCATGATGAACCAGGAATTATTACCCTAAGTAGATGAACAAAGGCACAATGTTTAATGGTCATGCATTACAGTGTGTGCCACCAATGGGTAATGGACATAACGGATTGTGTAGCCTTATATGTAATGGGCCTTAAGGTGTGTGTCATAATGTGTAATGGGCATAACGGATTGTCATATTCGGTAATGGTCATTACGGTGTGTTCCATAATGTGTAATGGACATAACGGATTGTGTAGCCTTATTTGTAATGGGCATTACAGTGTGTTCCTTAATGTGTAATGGGCATTACACTAAATGCACTATACCCACAATGCCCCATCAGTTTGTCATAATATCATGAATGGTGGCCACAGCAGGTAGGCCTGTATGCTCAGAATGCCAGGGCTGCTTTTTGGTCCCAGTCCGGCCCTGCTCACAACATATATGCCAACCATGGGTGTGATGAACTTAGCTACATCTGTAATATAACAATACTGTATGTAACAATTTTCTGAAAATGTTCTTTTGCAATGGATGAAGGTGTTATGACCTATTGATCAAATTAAAAGTGGGATCAATTCTGCTGCTGTTGCAGTTTTGTTAAAAAAAAGCAAAACTGCAACTGCAGACTTTCACATTCTAGGGCCGTCCCCAGCACAGGGTAAGGTTACCCAGCATGCAAAGGGCCACCCTGAGCTGTGATCGCAGAAATCATTGTGACCCCAGCATTTCAAACATGCTTACATTGTCTGGACCACGTCCCCTAAATGCAGTGGGGATGCTCCTTCGATGCCAATCATACCTTAGTCACACGCCCTGTGGATGCTGCTCATGTGCAGTTGTGTGAAAATCGTCTGTTTTCTCTTCGCATTTCTGCAGTGTCTACTGAGTTGTGTCCTATATTTTGTTGCTAGTATTTTTACTGATATATTTTGTGGATAAACGTGCTATGGCCATTTTTAGTAATTCAACACTTAATATTTCAGCTTCTTCTAAATGTAAAATATCAACTTCATCCACACGACTCATTTATAGTTCTATGAATTGCACTTCAAATTGGAATACATATACACTTTGATGGAAGCAAATATTGAAGATTTTCTCCCAGTGTGTTTATTGAAAAATTCCAGTTCCATTCTAAATATGGATCCTTAGCAAAACAAAAAGTGAGCAGAATGAATGGAATTTGCAGTGTAAAAATAAAGAAGTCAGTGTTTACCCTGCACAGAAACAAAATAACTCACCCAAATATAACTCTCTCTGCACATTACAGCCCTTATTCAGATCTGATCCTAGTACAAACTTGTTCTCAAAATGGGCTAAACCATGTGCAGTGCAGGTGGGGCAGATGTAACATGTATAGAGAAAGTTAGATTTGGGTGGGGTGTGTTGAAACTGAAATCTATATTGCAGTGTAAAAATAATGCAGCTAGTATTTACCCTGCATAGAAAAAAAATAACGCACCCAAATCTAACTCTCTGCACATGTTACATCTGATCTGAATAAGGTCCTACATTTGCCTCACCTGCAATGCACATGGTTTTGCAAAAATAAGAGAAAGATTTTGCAATCTATGCTAATTCAGGCTCTCAGTCATTCCTCACATGTTTCAGACTTTTCTTCAAGTCAAACATATCTGTGTTATTTGTACAATTGTATTTCGCACCATACTCTACTTGACCCCTTGGGCATCTCTATGGATATTTAGATTGTCCTGCTCAGTATGTTGCAGCTAACACTTCTTACATGAACCTAGCTGTTATAGAAGCTGCATATATCAATATTAGACCTTTCATGAAGAAATTTCTTAGGCTCATTAATACAATAAGGAAATATTGGAGCCTAAGATCTGAGCAGTACACAAGGGATTTTAGTCTTACACAGTGCATTTACAGTAGCAAAATATTAACTCAGTAATATTCTTAAATGAAACAACTAATAATATTAATATATGTCATTTACAGATCATATTCATTTTGTTTTATCTTGCCAACAATCGTAGTACAATAAGCATTGGCAACATTAGATAACTTCATGCTTATGAAGCCCACTCCCACAGAAATAATCTCTCCAGAGATGATACATGTAGAATTATTAAGCTTGGTGAAGTGTCTGGTTTTTATCACCGACCAATCAGCTCCTATCTGTCATTTTTTAAGCCAAGCCTGTAACTTCACAGTTAGGAGCTGATTGGCCGGTGATAAAACCGGGCACTTTATCACTTCACCAAGCTTAAATCTGTCCCACAGTACCTTTTGGGATTTCTGGGTGCACTGCTGTAATTGCCTCAGCATGATATATATACATAGCAGGAGATGCAAAATCTTATGTGTAACAGGCAGACTAAAAATGAATTTGCTTTCACTTATTTTACATTTTTTTCTACAATTATTAATAATAAAAATGATAATAATAATAATAAGTATAATAATATTTATATAGCACTTTTTTCCTGTAGGACTCAAAGTTCTTTACAGATACCAAACATGGTTCATAGGGGGTAATTCAGGCCTGATCGCATGGCCTTGAATTCGCACAGCAGCTGATTATCCATAGATGGCGCAACGCCGTCCTGTGATGAAAGCCATGCTACTTTTTTGGATCACTAGCCGTACACAAGGTAATTGACAGAAAGTAGTCGCCTGGGGGGTTTAACCAGCCATTTTATGGAAGTGCTAAGAAAAACGCTAGATGCAGGTCGTGCTTGGCGCCTACCTCCTCTTCATGTAGGGGAATGTGCGATAGATAAGGTGGTGGCAGAGTACCCTGTTACCACACTGTCTCAATGTGCAAGATATATTCCAGCTCAGATATTGGTATACTCAGGGCTATTTTTGTGCAGGCTCCAGCAGGAACTGAGGCCATTATTCTAGTTCACTCTTTCTGACAAAATATTTCTTAGATGGACAAAACCATGTGCACTGCAGGTGAGGCAGGTGTAAAACCCCACCCAAATCTAATTATCTCTACACAAGTAACACCTGCCTCACCTGCAGTGCACATGGTTTTGTCCATCTAAGAAATATTTTGTCTGAAATAGTGAACTAGAATAAGGGCCTCAGTTCCTGCTGTAGCCTGCACAAAAATAGCCCTGGGTATACTGGTGCAAGTTGTGCACATGCTCATGGTAACAAACCTTATATGACCAGTAAAATACATTAACTGTACAAACCCTCTTGCATCCACATCTGAAGCATGCCCTATACATGGAGCTTTGGTTAGCCAACATTATGTCTCCAGCTGGAACTACAAGGGGTATGGGTCATAGGGTCGACAGTAGGAAGGTCAACCGGTATTGGTCAACAGGCCATAAGTGGACACATGAAATAGTTAAGCATGGCTTAGATTTGACACAAGCATTAGGTCATCATGGAAAAAGTCGACATAAGTTTGTCTTTTTTTGGGTGTCCATGTCGACATACGTCAACATGGACACCATATAAGTGCACTGCGTCCCCATGCATGGCTCGCTTCACTCGCCATGCTTGGGGTACGGTGCATCACTAAGCTCGGCACACTATTATAATCTAACTCTATGGGGGAAATTTACTAAGATGAATTTGTTAAAAAAAATTGTATCTTAATAGGAAAATATGAATTTTTGGGGTGTATTTTTCTAATTCCTATTGATGGGACATTCGTATTTGTATTTACAAATACGAATGAATACACCATCGATAGCGGCCGTATTGAAAATACGGCCGCTAATTGGCGTAAAACGGCCATGAATGGCCAGGCAAATACGTGAGGAAAATGCACTTTATTTTCCCGTCGTATTTTGCAGAAGCCTGCATGGATCAGTCAGCTACGTGCAGGCTTTAGTGTAAAAAAAAAAGCTAAATAAATAAATAAATAAAAAAAAAACGGTATGGGGTCCCCCCCACAGCCGTAACCAGCACAAGCCTGAAAAGTAAAACAAAATCAGGAAACACGGCAAATAGGGGTTCCCTGATTTTTTAAAACCAGCCCCAGGCTCCAGGGCTGGGGCTGGTTCCCAAAATACGGGGGGACATATTTTAAGAACCAGCCCCAGGCCCAACCAGCCAGAAGGGTAATGTTATTATATAAGGTCCCGCGGCCTCAACCTACCGACCAGTCAGCCTGGCCAGGGGCCCGGGGGGAATGGAGACCACCCCAATAATGGGGTCCCTCCCCTCCAGGACTTACCTGGCCAGGCTGAAGCCTGGTGCTGTCCCCGGTGACTCTGGGCTGTGGTCACCGGGATGATTAAAGTGTAAAAAATAGAATAAACTATTGTTTAATACTGTGGAACTATGAGTTCCAGCAAGCCTGTGGAGAACCACAAGTCCCAGCATGCAGGGCATTTAAGGGCCCGCTGGCACTTGTAGTTCCACAGTATTAAAAATAGTAAAATAAATACACACACTGACACATGAAAAATTAAACTTTAATACATCCTAAGCCCTTTCATACTGATACTTACCTATCTTGAGCCCGTAGGTAGGTCCCTCAGTCCGGAGCTCCAGGGTCCGGGGCTCCAGGGTCCGGGGTCCAGGATCTGGGGTCCAGGCTCCATGGTCCGGGGTCCGGGGTCCAGGAACCGGGGTCCGGGGCTCCATGGTCCAGGGTCCAAAGAAATCCATAGGGGTACCTGTAGAAGAAAATCCTACTCACCAAGGTCCTCTGGCGAAAATCACGTCCTCTTTTTTCCGACATAGTCCAGGTCTTTAAAAAAAAACACCCGACTATTCGGGCCAGTACCCGCTGACGGACTGAGGAGAGACGCTGATGTTTCATCTTCAGCCCCTCTCCTCCGAATGATTCTATTGGCCGCCTAGCGGCCAATCAGGAACAGAGAAAGTCAATAGAGTGTAAATGGACAGGAAATGCAGATACTGCCCCTGTAAACTGTCCTGCTTAGTAAATATGTATAATTATTAAAAAACAAAAAATGTCAGTAAGTGCCTTTTTTATTATTCTGTTAAATTGGCTATTATCAAATGAGGGTTTATAACTAATCAATAAAAATGATACAATTAGACAATGGGGCTGATTTTATTGCCGTGCCTACAGCCGCCCTCCCCATTAATCTGCCCGTGGCTGTCGACCTTTTATTGTCGACCTGCCAACCACATCCCACTACAAGTACCTGTACAGTCGCTAACAGTTGAAGATCCACAGAATGTCTACAGTACCTGTGAGACTATGAAGGTTATTCAGGTTTTGGACTTGCAAGGCTGCGAATTCACAGCCTTGCGAGTCCAAAACCCTTGCGAATGGCGGCAAGGCAAATTTGCATGCAGATCATGCAAAGGGATGTAACACAGTAACACCCATTCGCAGCCTGCTGGGATCCTCCCCACTCATTCACTGATCGAATCGACCTGAATAAGGTCCACTGTATACAAAAAAAGCAGCAGCTCTAAATATCTAGTGAACCTATTGGCATTATACTGCATGTAGCCGTCTGATCAGCTTGTGGTAGTGTTCTTCTTCCCCGGATCTTTATTATTCAATACTGTTCTTTGTCATGTCTGAAATTCCTCATGTGAACAATGGAAAGGATTCAAATAACAAAAGCGCCAGCCTGGTGGCACTGCTGCAGCATTTTATATCTTTGTGTTGCAGAAATTTACTTAATTCGTGGCTCAGTTGTGAAAAAGATCAAAGAAATATAAGACACGCACTGTATAAAAATCATTATTTTAAATCTTCGGCGCATTTAATGCACAATTGCAGAACATCTTTTTTTTATTTGACAAAGAAAAGAGTATTGTAATGCACGATATATTATTTTTTGGGGGGAATATCTAAGAGAATCACTTAATACGGATCTATCAGTAGGGACATATACTTTATAAATACATTTATTTTGCCAAACCAAATTTGTTCGCTGAAGGAACGAGGCTATCCAACTTCGTATGAAAAATAATCTCTTTTTGATTTATGTATTTAATTTTTGTAAGCGCAACTGTAAAGCAAAAGCAGTTATTTTACACTATCAGCAGGAAGTGCCGAAGCTGTTTATTATATTTATGATTATTTTTTTTTTATTATAATGTTATTTTCTATTATTATTGAAAATTAAACACACAGGCTTAAAAAGATCTTGAGAAATAACAAAGTCTTAAACTGACAGTAATTTGAATAATTCAAACAGCCGTATGGTTTTCTTAAACGTAATGAGATGAATGAGCAATTTCACTTTGTTTATCTGCCCACATGAAATAGCACAGGCTGATCAAAGATTCTGTTACGCTGTGTCACATTAGATAATGCTACATCAAATTTGATGTTTAGATTAAAAATGCTCTCATTGATTCATAATACATTTTCCATACAATAGCAGAAGATTGTATTACTTTCAGCTTTCATGATTAAGAAATACTGACATTATTTCCCTGATTTCCTGCTTCTAAATACAGAATAATGTAAGTGTATGGTTAAAAGGTAAATGCAAAAACATGCAGTTGCAATATCATAACCCAACCTTGAGAAGGTCGAGAAGTAGGGATGCTGGTGTTCGCCGAAGGCGCTCTGAAAAGTTTTGGGGGCATGGTCTATATGCGTGATGCTCCCGTGAGGCCATGCCCCTTTTTTCGCCGCTGTGGGGCATGAATAGACGCTGTGCGCATTAGTAAATTTGCTCCAATAAACACAATGAAATGAGGCACATCATGTCATTAAATAATTGGTTGAGAATGATTTTGCTGCGTGCGTATGGTTGGAGTTGCGAATAAATTCACCTACAGAGGATGTCCGCACGCATGCATAGTGCCTGATCTTGCAGACATGAGCACACAATTGTGCGGGTAGTTTGAGGTCACTCCCTTTTGAATACCATTGCGAATACTCACGTTTGCATGTGGTGTGGGTGTTGTTTTGCAGACTGCGAGCGTGCAGTTGCCGTTCTCACAGGTGGGTGAGAATGTGCATGCGAGCAAATAAAACTGAATAAGGTCCTGTATGCATCACGTTTTTTTTCTCCTCATTAGACCTCCTGATCCATCCCATTAAGCATCTTGCAAAGCAGCCCATAGTTCTCTAGGTGACACTTTCCCATGAATTATGTACAGGTAGTATACTGTACACTCTGTTACACATTGGAGATTGTGGTTGTCATGGGTTTGGACTTTCCCAAAGATCTATTATACAATATGTTTGTCCAGAGTTTTGCACCAGATACTTGGTACTGTACATATAGTTGAAGGCTATAATGTTGCAAGGGGGTCATGTAAAATTCTTGGTGGAATAATGCATTTAAAAAAAAAAATATTGGTACTTGTGTAATATCTGGGCGCCTGATTTTTTCATTGTATTACATCGCATCGCATGCAATATAGTGGCATACAATTCATGCGATGCGATTTTTCATTGTAAAGACCGGATTTTTAATTGTATAGTCACCCATGGGTGATTTCATACCCCCACCTATCCAACTAGGCATGGAGTTGATTTTATATAGTGTGGCGAGCGCAATGAGTCACCGAGCCCGAAGCATGGCGAGTGCAGCGAGCCCCGCGAGGGGACGCAGAATACATGTAAAGTAATCCGCGTCTCCTGGGGGCTCGGTGGCTCGCTGCGCTCGCCACACTATATAAAATCAACTCCATGCATAGTTGGATAGTGGGGGTATGAAATCACCCATAGGTGACTATACAATTAAAAATCGGGTCTTTATAATGAAAAATTGCATCGCATCGCATGCCTTAAGTAGTGGCATGCAATGAATAAATCGGGCGCCCAGATAATACACAAGTACCAAAATATTTAAATATCAATATTGTACTGTATATGTTTATAATGTTGACACTATCAATTTTGACACAAGAATTTCAGCATTCACAATGTCAACAAAGACAGAATGTTACATGACATATTGCCAACGTTGTGAATGTCAACAATGGAATGCTGACAGACGGGATGCGGTCAATTCCCCGGTGGTCGGAATCCCGGTGGTCAAATCCCGACGCCGGAATCCCAAAACTTTCTCCCTCCGTGCGTGGACACCCATAGAGGGAGAATAAATTAGCGTGCCGAGAGTAGCGAGGCACCGGGCCCACTGCGTGGCAAGCGCAGCGAGCCTGCTGGGGGGGTGATCCATGCCCCCCCTTGTCGGGATTTCGGTGGTCGGGATTCCAGCATCGGGATTTTGACTACTGGGATTCCGACCGCCGGGATTCCATACCGAATCCTGACAGACAATGTTGTTCTTAATTTTAGGGTTATGGTTTGGTTATTAGGGCTAAACTTAGGGTTAGCATTAGGGCTAAAGAAACTCTGCTCAAAATGTAAAACCATAAGATCAACAATCACAATGTTGAAATTCTGGTAATGTCATTTTTACAGTATGTCAACATCAACATTGTAAATATCAACATTCAGAACTTGTTAACATTTTGGTATCGACATCCTGAATGTTGACATTTTGTATTACTTCCCAAATACCATACAATGAACAATTAATAAAGAAAACCCCATACCTACTTACACAGATACTTATCAACCAAATGTGATATACAGACATTGTGATACATTTACTAGGAATCATGTGATTTGGCTAAGGGACGGATTTATACGTATATTCATTGCCTAGCGAGTTGGTAAACACCCCGCCCCGCCCAATGCACTCCCCCTGCCTAGCGAACCTCCGCAGTAGCACGCCGGGGGATGTGTACGCAAGGAAGAGAAATCATTCGATGGTCATTCACTAGGCTGCATATGTTTGTAGTCGAGTGAACAGGTAAGCGCTGCCCCGCCAAATGCCTGTGCCCCCACCATTCGACCTACCTCACTAGCATGGGAGGGTTTGTGTACGCTTACACATCCCCTCGCATGCCTCCACACAGGCAAAAAAAAATTGATGGTTAAATGATTATTTTTTCCTGTTCATAGATAAAAGTCAGTCTAGACTGACTTTCTTCTTGGCCGGAGTAGGGCAAAAATGGAGTGGGCACCGACGTCATGTGACGTCCCAAGCAGGCATTGACAAATATGCCCCAAACTGAGCATCCCTCATCCATGTAGTGATAGGAGTTGGAGTTTGAGCTCTACTTTTTTTTTATGTTTTGTCAATATGTGTACATTTACATTTGTGTATGTATACATTTATTATTGTCATTGCATTGCATTGCAATGTAATGTAGGTGTCTTCATAGCTTTAATCAAACTCGTCATTTATTATGCTCTTAAATCTTAAATATTTTCCTAAGGCGCAGGCTTACCACATGATTTTAAATGTACCTAATTCGACCACACATCATTAGTTTGTTGTGGCAGTAATATGCATGAAGTGTGAGATGCATCTAGAAGCTTGTCCTTACTTATTACATGCTTGTGTTTTGTAGTTACATTAGTGTTGGTGCAGCTCATAGGCCACAATCTTGGGGATGTGGATCATAGCATCAACAGTAAATAGATCAACAGGGTCCAGTTCGACCCAAAAAGGTCAACACGCACAAGGTTGGCATGGCAAAAAGGTCAACATGGAAATGGTTGACATATGAAATGGTCTACATGAGTTTTTCACAATTTTGTGGTGTCAACTTGTACATTTTTGCACATGGGCCTCCAATTAGTGTAATGCTTTACCCCGCATGGCCGCATTCCCCCCCAAAGCATTATCACCTTGGCTGGTCTGCCCTGGCCATGGGCACTGGGGAGTTGGAACCTTCCCAATAAAGGGAGGTATAGGTCTATAAGCATTGGGTCGTCACCACTAGGTCGACAGGCAGCAAGGACGACATGGGTTTAGGTCAACATGGGTCAAGGTCGACATGTGTCTAGGTCGACATGTGTCTAGGTTGAAAGGACATTAGGTTGACACAAGCATTCGGTCGACATGGGCAAGGTCGACAGTCAAAAGGCTGACATGGGGTTTTTCACAGTTTTTTTACCCGAATGTCGACACAGTCGACATAGACACAGTTTGAAGTGTACCGCATCCCCTTGCTTCGCTCGCAATGCTTCGGGCACACTATTTTAGTCTCCCACCACGCTCTAGTGTATCGCATGAAATACCGCCTGTCGGCACATGTTGGCTCAAAAAACAGTGAAAAACCCCACGTCAACCTTTTGACTGTTGACCTCCCATTTTCGACCTAATACTTGTGTAGACCTAATGACCTGTCGACCTAGACCCATGTTGACTTAGACACATGTCGACCTTGACCCATGTCGACCTAAACTCTTGTCGACCTTGCTGCCTGACCTAATGATCGTATACCATAAAGGGATTCCCTCAGGTCTCCCCCATACAGGGATTAAACCGGGCTATCCCCAGCCCAGTATAAATGAAGTACTGTATTTGTAACTTTTGTCTACAATATTTTAATAGAACATTACAAGTTATACTGTGTATATATATGGGGGTGATGCAACAAGCTGCAACCCTGAAAGGATCCCCTGTTAGATGGGACCCGGTTATAGAAATGGAAACCTTATATGATTGAACTGTGTACTTCAAATAACAGTAAAAACGATTATTAAAAAGTTGCTCAAAAGAGCATAGCAGTATGTATGTAAGGTCCAATTACAATTGCAGTGAACCGATAGTATTACAACAAATTGTACAATTATACAGTAGACGGATGTCCATAAACGCCAGTTTAACCCAACGCGTTTCGTCGTACACACGACTTCCTCAGGGGCATGGTACAATACAATGGTCACACGATAGTAGTCGAACACTAGGGGTCTCCTAGGTGGCACAGTAATATGACTGTGGAAACTCGATAGGTTTACAGAATTGAACGTGGTGTCCACCAGCCGTTGTGATAAATATAAATATAGAAATAAATTTCTTGGCTTTTGAACGTGCAAAAGGTATTTTATCTTCCAGTCAAAAGCACTTTTGTGGAGCCTAGCAGTACACTCTCTATTGACTGGAAGATAAAATACCTTTTGCACGTACAAAAGCCAAGAAATTTATTTCTATATTTATATTTATCACAACGGCTGGTGGACACCACGTTCAATTCTGTAAACCTATCGAGTTTCCACAGTCGACCCAATTCTGTTAAAAATATCCTCTGATCTCTGTATTCTCATAGTATAAGCAAGCCGACTCAAGCATCTAATGAGCATAGGCTGTTCTATATTAACGCTAATGAATGGGCTTTATAAGTGAGACCATACTTACCTAAGACACGCCTCCTGATGAAGTCCCACGACGAAACGCGTTGGGGCGTGTCCTCCTGACGTATCAGAACTCCTGTGCTGATTCTTACCTGTCCGTCGCTGCCGTGCTGAGAACGCTGCCGCCACCGTCGCTGATCCATCCTGGTCGGAGAGACTGGAGTCCCCAGGTCCCGTACCTTCAGCTTGGTGTGTCATATACGCTGTCACCGCCTGTCATCATTCTGGTCGGAGGTTGCTGGAATCCCCAGATCCCGTGCCATACGTATCTCTCAACTCAGAGAACGCCACTGCCGCTATACATCTTGGACGGAACACCTGGAGTCCTCAGATCCCGTACCTACAGCGTGCATTAATTGTCGGTGACTATGCTTCTCATGCTGGCTATTTATACTGTGTTGTATGAGCATTTATACGGATTTTTTCAGTAAAATCTTAAACTCTTGGCTCTATGGTGCGCTCCTTCTTTCTCTTTCTACATTTCCATTGTTTCTGAGGCCTGACTAGCCCCATCTGAAGTGAGCTGCACTACGCAATTATTGGTCGGACAAACTTTCAGCTGATTATAATTTAAGTGTGATTTTGCGCAGATTTTGCATCTCTTTATATATATTTATATATTTGCTTCTTATTATCAAGCAGCCAGTTAGAACTGTGTGTTTGTACCAGCGACTCTAGCAATTACAATTTATGCAACTCCATTCCGCCACTGTTCAACAAATATATTCTGAGATGTTTCCTTTCTTCTCTCTTCCACTTACTGTAATTCTTCACAAGACTTATGCAAAAAAATATATGATCAAGTATTTCAGCAATTGTCAGTAAACTATTGCGTCTGTGTCATCAACTACACTGTTAAAGTCATTTAGATTTGTTTAATGTTATAGCAGATGCTAAAGTAGGAAAGATCATGGTCTATTTGCAAAGCCGAGCAATGAGAGGAATTCATCTCTAAATCACCCCAACTGTACAGCATAAATATTAGTACAACCAATAACATACCAATAGGAAATTAGCAAAATAGATGTTTGGCTAACCTTAGGATAGTATTAAAACAAAGGAATATGTGGATTTTTAAATTTTCCATAGTTTAGTTATAGGATTATTCTAATACAACGGATGAAAGATTTAGCTGGAAAATAATAAAAACCAAGCAATATATGCTGCGAAGAATATGAAAAGAACAATTGGAAATGTGCAGTGCCCAGGGCGGCAACTGGGGGGGGGGGGGGGGGGCTACATCCATTTGCAAAACGGCAGGGATGTTTGTGCAGTGGCAGGGGGGTGTTCATTCGCTCACCTGGCTGGTGGTGTCAGTTGGCTCGCCAGGCAGTGAATTTACAAGCCAATCAGATCAGGCCCTGTGTGTTTAGGCACCCTAGGGTAACGCAAGGCTCTTGCCTCGGGTTGGTGGTACAGGACCAAATCAAATTATTTATGATAAGTTTTATGAAAAAGCTGTGCTAGTGGTTGCCAATCATGAAACATGTGGACAATTAGAAGCACAACTGTACACTAAAGATGACAAAAATGACTTAATATGATATTTTTTTTCCAAATTTATCAATAAATAACTTTGATGCTTGGATTGGCGTGAAAATGATGATGCTCTAGATTGCCGTGATTCACGAAAGTTTGTGAACTACGGCTACATTATAAGGACTGAAAAGCAATTTATGGTATTTGTATTTTGTATCTTCACAAAGGAACATAGTAAATCTATGTCATATATACCTGGACAGTTTCCAAATCAAGCAACTGTACAGTACATATTTTCTAATGCTACAGATACAGTATGCTATTTACATTCACTTGCAAGTTACATACAAATAATACAAATGTATTTTCACTGTTTTACAAAGAAATTGCTTAGTATAATATCATATGACCCATGTACTGAGGTTACGCTATACTCTAACATAGTGGATGGACTTTCATGTCTTGATGAAAATGTGTACTATTAAAAATATTGCTATATAAAAATGTTGTAAATGTTCTGTAGAATTATTCCAATGCACTGCAGGATTATGCATGATTCTTACTGAATATACATTTTAATACTTAGAGGGGTATTCAATCCCATGTCACAACTCTCGGTACGTCCCCACAGGCGTGACCTTGGCCCATTTGTGTCTTGGTCATCGGCATAACGGCAGGCGGGATTCAATGTCTACACCTGCTGGTCTGTGAAAAGGGGGCGTGTCCACGTAAATGACCGTGGATTTCAAGATAAGGCTGTGATAGCAACAATTCACGTAAGTTCGGGCTCGACAGCTAATAAAGTCAGGCCCGTTCTTTCAATCTGCCTCTTCAATGCTGTCAGGAAAGACAACATTGAGTAGACACCCGCCGCTATTTCACCCACCGGTAATAGTGGATGGGATTCGTTTTGATTATGAATTATTCTTCATCAGTAAATATGCAAGTAAACCTAATACAGTATAAAGCACAAGTGCAGTAACATAACTAAACACCTCCCAACAGGTACAATATAGTCATGACAATGTACAATTATAAGATCTATTGTACTGTATAGAGGACAAAATAATACGCAGCTCTAGGGCACCCAAATTTTGCCACCACAATTACAACCTACGTTCATATTACATGCTTTACAATTAATCCTTTTACAGTTTTGTAATGAGTGGCGAGCACCTCTTTCCTCAATGATGCACTGTCCGTCAACACTTTTATATAAGTCCTAATGCAGATTTTTTTTTATCT
Organism: Crinia signifera; assembly: GCF_055691185.1. Taxonomy (NCBI): domain Eukaryota; kingdom Metazoa; phylum Chordata; class Amphibia; order Anura; family Myobatrachidae; genus Crinia; species Crinia signifera. The sequence continues at coordinate 404,175,496 of NC_139217.1, forward strand.
TAAGAGGGCGTGAGTCGAATATAAAGTTACTTTTCAATTTGTAATAAAATAAACTAGTATACCTAATATATTGTAGAAGTAGGAAAGAGCAATTTAAACCTCTTGGTATAGGTATACAGTATAAATATCTTACAATGACTAAATAAGGTTGAGGTTACCTAAAGGTTAAATAAATGGAGCAGACTGATGGTTCCTATCTGCCGTCAAATTCTATTTCTATGGAAATATTTATTTGTATAGATTTCATTTCGCTTTTTTTTTTTTTTCCTTTTTTAATAACAATTGTGGATATTAATGCCAGCCTGCAGTAAAAGAATGGCATACCTTGCAGAGCATGTTTGATTTTCCATTTTAGTTTTTCTTTTCTTTGTTGTTTAGTAGCTAAAAATAGCATAGTACATTTGTGTTCCAGATAAGAGATAAAAAATAAGAAAATAAACACTGTTATTAAAGGCTGTTTATGTTACCCTGCTAATGTAGGGAATTGAACTACAGTGGAAGCCAAGTACATACAGTAGCATGCCATCCTTACAGTTAAGATTGCACCTCATACAATATAATAAAAGAAGAACCATAAAACCCAGCACTTGCTAGTCAGACCACTGGTATGGTTACATTTAATACGATGGGAGATCTATTGAAGATGGGATGTTTTCTATAACAACCAAATCAAAATTTATTTATTTAGTACCTTGAAGATAATAGATATAAGATAATTGATATGATTTGATTGGTAGCTAGTAGATAATAGATATAATCTGATTGGTTACTATTGGAAACAGCCCATATTCAATATAACTCCCATCTTAGTATATTTACCCCTTAGGGACCCAAGCACACATCATTTTCCAATCAGACTACCATTTACTACTTAAGGCACCCATGACTTGCAACACGGAACACATCCTTGCCATCCTATTCTATAACCCTTTGATTTGATTTTCAATTAATGGATTCAGAAGATGTTATCAGCAAATACTACAATTATATTTAATTGTCATTTTTTTTTTAAATGGTCAATATTATGGTGTATACATTTTCATTGTCAACATTATGATTGTGAACATTATGACATTTTTGGTGCCATTCTCCCTAACCGGTTCAAGCTCCTGCTAGACCAAAGAGAAGTTTAGAAGAAATAATGGTACTTGTGTATTTTGGCGGTGCCTATCGCATCGCATACCATAAGGCATGCGATGGTATGCGATGCGACGTGATATCGCGCGATATTGTACAATGCCATACAATTTTAAAATTGTATGACATTGTATATGGCATACAATGCCATACAATGCGATGCGATTAAACATTGTATAAGCACCCTAATGGGTGCTTACAATGTTAAATGCACCCCCACGCCACCCCCCCACTATAAACGTGAACCCGATGCGTGGCGAGCGCAGCGAGCCCCTGAGGGGCGGCGGTACGCGTCCTCCGACCTTTTCATACCCCCACTATCCACGTCGGCGTGGAGTTGAGAATAGAAAGTGTGGCGAGCGCAGCGAGCCACCGAGCCCTAATCGTGGCGAGCGCAGCGAGCCCCGTGAGGGGACGTGGATACCTGAGAAGCCTGCGAGGGGACTCCGATACCTGTGAAGGTATCCGCGTCCCCTCGCCACGCTTCGGACTCGGTGGCTCGCTGCGCTCGCCACACTTTCTATTCTCAACTTCACGCTGACGTGGATAGTGGGGGTATGAAAAGGTCGGAGGACGCGTACCGCCGCCCCTCGTGGGCTTGCTGCGCTCGCCACGCTTCGGGTTCACGTTTATAGTGGGGTGGTGGTGTGGGGGTGCATTTAACATTGTAAGCACCCATTAGAGTGCTTAAAAGCACCCTTTTGGGTGCTTATACAATCTTTCATCGCATAGGAGGCATAAATCGCGTCGCATCGCATGCCATCGGGTGCATGGCATGCGATGCGATGAAAACATTGCGCGATGGAGATCCGGGGCACCGCCAAAATACACAAGTACCGAAATAATAATAATAAAAAGCTACTGTAAAATGTATTAATTGGGTCATTAAAAAGCTAGAGTAGGAACTGTTAATGCTTTATCAGGAGGACTCAAACCCTTAAAGATGGTGCATTCATCCTTTACAAACATGCATATTAAAATGCATAAATGGATAAATAGGTGCATTTGTGCAGATAAATATGCAGCGCAGACGTATGCTTCTTGCTTTTGTGAACTTGTTTCATACTGATGTACATACTGATACACAATTGTGTTTTCAATTTTTAGACTCTCTAAATCGTTAGACATATAAGTGGTAGCTCTGATGTTAACATTCTAATACTCTGAATGGCAAAGGGTTGTTCTGATCACACCCACTTCTTGCGGCTTGTCTATAAATGCCTTGACTGGATGAACTAAAGCATTTGTATACCTCCTTTTATAAAGGGGAGTAATCCAACACACTGGGTTTCACTGTGTAAATAAGACACTATCAATAATTTCATATATATAGTTACATAGTTACATAGTAGATAAGGCTGAAAAAAGACTTGCGTCCATCTAGTTCAACCTGGTATAGATATCCATTGCTGATTTGGTAGGTTCTGGTATTTTACAGACAAATTATATTTCTTATTTGTACCCATGGATGTTTTTCTCCAGTAAATGTTTGTCCAACTTTGCCTTGAACGCATTTAATGAGCCAGCCGTTACCACCTCTCTGGGAAGAGAGTTCCAGAGTTTGACTGTTCTGACCGTAAAGAAATTCTTTCTACTAGCTGAATGAAATCTTTTTTCTTCTAATCTATACTCATGCCCTCGTGTCCTAGATTCCTTTCTAGTAGAAAAGAGGGTGTGTGACAGTTCCTTATATTGGCCCTTGATATACTTGTACATGTTGAGCATGTCCCCCCTTAAACGTCTCTTTTCTAATGTAAATAGTCCCAAATTGCTTAATCTCTCCCCGTAGCTTAAATTCTCCATTCCCCTAATAAGCTTTGTTGCTCGCCTGTGGACTTTTTCTAATTCTATGATGTCCTTTTTATAGTGTGGGGCCCAGAACTGCACTCCGTACTCGAGGTGAGGTCTCACCAATGCTTTATATAGTGGCATAATTACCCTTGAGTCCCTAGTTTCCATTCCCCTCTTAATACATGCCAGAATTTTGTTGGCCTTTTTTGTAGCTACATTACAATGGGCACTACATTCCATTTTGCTGTCTATTTGGACTCCTAGATCCTTTTCAAGTATGGAATTACCCAGTTCCTCTCCGTTAAGGTTGTAACTTGCACACTGGTTGTGTCTCCCAAGGTGCATAACCTTACATTTATCTACATTGAACCTCATTTTCCATCTACTGGCAGCTAGTGAAACTACAGTATATCTCTTTCTCTTTCACACACAGAAACACACAGAGGCAATCACACATACAGAAACACACCGAGACTAGATTTCAAAGCTTTGGCTTCTAGCGGGCTTAAGCTGGCCATAGATCTACAGATTGATTGTCAGATCTGGCTGGTTGGGACAAAAACCTGGTAATATCTGTGTGACAGTTTGGCAGTTTTCCAACATTTCAAAGCAAATGGTCAACTGTCATTTGCTCTCATCCATTACCAGGTTTTTGTTCCAACCAGCCCGATCTGACAATCAATCTGTAGATGTATGGCCAGTTTTAGCTACAGTAGTCAATAATATAACTGTATAGTAACTGTTGTGTATGATTCTAAAGAAGGAAGGGAGGGTGGGAGAGGGTCACACATGTGTGTTTTCAATTTGCCCTTGTCTTGTTTTATCCCAGTTGAAGCTGCCTATACATAGGATGTAAATGTTCACATGTAAATGTTTGACAAGCTTACCTGACACATCATGCATCAAAGCCGCGACACATTTTACTTTATGAAAATCTAACATACATGATCTATTCTTTTCAACAATATGATTACAGTTTTACAGAAGTATTATAATTATTATTCTTACAATAGAAAAGTTAATCTCAAACATATTTCAATAATAAATGTCATCAGCTTTAAATATACTGAAAAAATACCCCAAAGAAAAAGAAAGGAAACATTTTTGCTAGCCTTTACTTTTGTCTTTCCCAGTTGGATATTGTGAGACAGTTTATCTCTCAACACTAAAAACTTGAACTGCCTCAGCGGAATAGCCACCTGCCTAGTCAGCAGACCTGTTATAACAACTGTATTCATAAAAATGATGACTGGATGTGCTAGAAAAAGAATGAAAATACTTTAACAGGCAACAAATCCTGATTTGCACTGAAGATTGCAGATTTCATTATTATGATAATAATGCTTAATAAATATTCTTATGTAAAAATCTAATGTCACCAAATCAAAAACAAATCATGTTATATAACCCAGTAGATCAGAGAGTTAATTACAGAACCTAAAATAAAGAATTCAATGAATAGAAACCAATGAGGATAAGGAAATCTTGCTGCTTGCATAAAATACCAAAGTACTATAAGAATATTTGCCAAAACAATTGTATTCCTGCCATTTTTATATTTCTGCTCTTTGTATTAGGGTTCTGTGGAACAAGATACTGGTATAAATAGATGATAAATGGATTTCTATGTGACGCGTACATGCTCTATGCCACAATAAACGTAATTCCATCCGTTTAATTATCAATAGAGGAAATAATTAAGGTACAGTAGTACATACATTTGTTTGCAGTTCCTAAACATAGGGGTACATAGACACATACTGTAAAGAGCATTCTAGAAGAAATTTATGCCTGCTTTGCGGTTAGTAAAGGATAGTGTACTGTATTTGATCTTATGGGTTCATTGTACACTCTGAATGGTGATTTCTCCAAATCAACATCTGGAACATCTGATTGTAAGCAGTGCCGTCTTTCCCATTGGGCTTAATGGGCAGTTGCCTAGGGGCCCGAGGATTCTAGGGGCTCAACCCAATGAGGAAGATGGCACTCCCCTGGAGAGCTGCTGTGGCAGGTGGCAGGCAGCAGCGTCCAGGCAGCGGCATCCAGGCAGCGGCGTCCAGGCAGCAAGGATCAGGACAGTGGCGGCTGGAAGCTTGTAGCTCTATTTGCTGGGCAATGGGGCGGGAAGTGCTGCTGAATTTGAAAACATATTGAAAAGACTGTCTGGACGCTGATTGGCTGAATTCTCTCAGCCAATCAGTGTCTGGCCAGTCTTTACAAAATCAGCAGCTTTTCCCGCCCCGTCACCCAACAAATAGTGCTACAAGCTCCCAGTCACCACTGCCCGGATCCCTGATGCCAGGACGCCGCTGCCTGGACACCACTGCCCGGATCCCCACTGCATGGACACTGCTGCACATAGGCAGTGGTGTAGCTAGGTGCCATGGTGCCCAGAGCAAGGGTATGTTTTGTGCCCCCCCACCACCACCAATTCCCAACCCCCCCATCCCACATCAATGGGACCCCATCAATGATTATTGTTATTTATTAAATGTCCACTGCTTGATTTGTAAAATGTAACAGTGAGTTATTTTGCCCATGGGTTGCTTTGGAACCTTAAATGCAGAAAATATATATGGCTGATGGAATCTAAAAAACAAGTAGCACATACAGTAGCATGACAGCATTGCTTAGATGAAATTCGAATCTCAGTAAATTTACCCTCTTGCTTACTAAAGTTTCTACTTATCCTGTATATTTGGTTGGTAGACCATAGAGTATAGATTTAAATTTGTTACAATAAGGAAGACAGTTTTGAAATCTAAACATTTTTATTATTCACTTCTTTACATTACCTTCACTTTTTTCTATATATTTTAGTATTTCACTGACAAGGTATATTTTGTATTGTGTTTTAAACAATTGAAACATAAAAGGTACAATTTAATTAAGTGCGCTTAATATAGACACCTTTTTTTTCTACCTTTGTGGTACTTAGGGGGACATTTACTAAAGGAAATTTGTAAAAAATAGGTGTATATGTATCCAGAAATACACTTATTCTTAACATTTACTATCCCGAAAATACGGCAATTCGTATTCGTATTGATAGCACATCAATATGAATACGAATTGCCGTATTTTCGGGATAGAAAATGTCAAAAATAAGTGTATTTCTGGATACAAATACACCTATTTTTTTTACAAATTTCCTTTAGTAAATTTTCCCCTTAATGTCAGCTATACCAGTTAAAAGATTTAATCAAATCAACCAGTTTATTAAGATCTATTGCATAACCAATCACCAAGGGTCAAAGAATAGCTTAATTAAATGACTTATGAAATGACCAGAATGCTGTATTTCCGATCCATATGCCATCTACAGATCAGCGGGTCTGATTGTAGTTCTTGCTTTAAATTCTATAACAATAATCACTTACTTCTATGCAATAAAATTACAATGTGAATTCATATTATTACAACATATTATTTTACGTTCATAATGATTATTATTAGCAAGCATTGATACTAATTGGCATGCAGTTATGCACTATAAAACATAAAACCTTAATATCTTATTGAAAAAGAATTGTATAACAACCTCTCTAGTTTTACACTAAACTAAATTAGCAGACTATGGGGCCCATTCGTTACTTATTGGCTTTTAGTCCCTTTTATTAGAAATTATATATTTTGCTGTTATTTGTGACAAAATTACATTCTGTAATGGGGGAGTATTAAAATCACATCCTTGACCGAACATCCAAAGGGAGCCTTTTTGTGCTACGTGTATGGTAAACAGATTGCATTAGTGATCACCGTACTTCGGGCCTAAAGCGCTACCCAACGACTGACCAAACATCCCCCCTCCCTCCTGCCCGCAGCTGAATCCATGTGGGGGAATGTATGTGAACACACCCCCTTGCATGCAGCCAAATGGGAGAGAAATCTTTCAATAGTCATCGGTGGAAATTGAATTCTAAAATGAATGGCTCGGCGACTATGAAGCCCACCATTGAAACAGGGCCGAACTTGGCCCATCCGATCAGTGTTGAATCATCCCCTTAATGCTGTGAGACCTGCTGGGCATGTGCAGTCATCAGATAGCACATGTGTGGTCATCAAGTCATTAACCTCTTCTAATAAATCACTTTCCATATAGATGGTGCAATATAATGGAGCTTAGTCATTCTTACATGGGGCTGGTAATATACTTAATAAATGTGCACCTCTACTAATTTTTGGTCTTCATGTTGAGTTGGATGCATTTGAACATCAAATGAATTCAGGACTCTATGTACTAAGCCTTGGAGTGAAGGAAAGTGGACAGTGATAAAGTATCAATCAGCTTCCTGTCATTTTCAAACGAAGCATTTAACATTTTAGCTGCATACAGTATTGGCAGGTGCTTTATCTCTGTCGACTTTATCTCTCTCCAAGTCTTAGAACAAGATCCTTCAATGTCCAGATGTGTTTTGTTGTACATAGTGGTTGCATTTGCACCAAGTGTAGATCAGCAACACATTCTCAGGAGGTGTACATAAGGGCACTTATTCTGATTAACTCACAAAGGCAAATTCCTTTTCAAATGGACAAAACATGTGCTCTGTAGGGGGGGGGGGGTATAACATATGCAGAGAGAATTAGATTGTGGGGTTTTAATTCAAAGTGAGATCTACATTGTGGTGTAAAAATAAACCAGTCAGTATTTTCCCAGCACAGAAACAAAATAACTCACCCAAATCTAAATCTCTCTGCACATGTTACATTTGCCCCACCTGCAGTGCACATGGTTTTGTCCAATTGAGAAGGAATTTGCCTTTGCGAGTGAACCAGAATAAGGGCCAAGGAGTAAGTAGTGTGTATGTGATCCTCCATGATAGAGAAAGCATAGAGAAGTGGGTTGACAGAGGTAGTACACAAAATAATTTAATGAAGTGTCATATTGCATACAAAAGAGAGAATAGTGGAATAGTGGTTATTAAGAAGTATAAAAGTTGCATATTCTACATAAAATGTACAGTATTTACAAACAAAGCAAATATAATTACTGTAAATACATCAGTTGTTTTACTCTTTTAATATCTAATGAGAATCTTTTTTCCTACAGTAGTCCAAATGTAATTGTAACTAAAGTAACATGATTAGATGGCCATTGTCAAGGCTATAAGGCAGAGAGATGGCATCTTATTCCATCTTTTTGGCTACTATCCAGAGAAGGCACCAGAAAGGCCAGTTGCAATCACCCTGGACGTGTATTGTGAGTGGCAGCCCATATGTGCGTTGCTGTGGCACAAGCCATGACTTCATATAAAATACTGTATATGTGGCACTCCTGATTTAAATTTGTCAACTGGAATGATCAATATGCAGTCAGCAAATCACCAGTATCTTGGTTCTGCTGCTGATAGTTTAAATCACGGTACAGTATATTGTTGAACAGCAATCAAGCATCCACAAGAGATACTCCCCCTGACAGGTGTATCTGCATTTGCATGCTGTTCTACATGCATCACAATAACATAAACATTCGCCCTTCTTGCACCCTATGCCCGGCTGATTCGCTCAAAGGTGCTCAGTAATCCATGGGGTAGCAGGCTCAGCAAGATCCTCCTGCCGAAAAGCTCAGTAGCCCTCAAATGAATTTACCTGCATGCGTAAGGTGCAAGATGCAACACAATTTGTATATGTACAAATGTATACATTTTCAGTATTCATCAAATAATGTAACAAAATGGTTACAGGGAAAAAGTAATGAGGGTGCTAAAGAATATTAAACTAAAGCAAGTAAGGGATTACTTCAGGAAATTAGTACGTTTTTCTGTTTTAATAAATCCCCATAACACTCCAAGTTTGAAATGTGATATCACTTATTTTCCGCAGCATGGTATTGCCTTTCAGAGTTAAAGTTTATGATTAAATATTGCACTTGCCATTTATTTTACTTGTTTTGCTATTTCCCCAGTTTCTGAATTGAAGTGCTGTTTGCAATTTGGAACAGACATTGATATCTCTGCGGAATATATTTTGACTGCTCTATCATTAAATAGTTTTACTTGAGATATATTCTTTAATTACTGCCAATATGTGTAAGCAACTTGGATGCTATTACAGTTCCATTCTCTTATGATTACTTTTTCATTGTGGCAGAAATGTTTTCTGAGAGTTCTGTGTTTTATCTTGTACAAATCAGGAACTATCTATTTGGTAACCCCAGCTCTTGTCTGTGTACTCTATGCTCCAAATTTTACTGAAATATGTAACAGCTCATTATTTTGTATTTGGTCAAGTTTTAGGCTGGTAATTAGAAACAACTTTGACTTCGTATATAACTTGAGATGAGAAAGTCGATCATAACATTAATATATGTTGTACTGACTAATGGAAATGTTGTACTAGAAATTTTGGACCCTTTTACATTGGGGCTGGGTCCTTCACCCCTCTTGACTTACCTTGTGGCCAATCCTCTATACTCTATTTAGCTGCCATGCCTCAGTCACCAACTGAGGGCCTTATTCTGATCTGAGCTCAGTACAAATTTGTTCTTAAAATGGGCAAAACCATGTGCACTACAGGTGGGGCAGATGTAACATGTATAGAGAGAGTTAGGTTTGTGTGAGTTATTTTGTTTCTGTGCAGGGTAAATACTGGCTGCATTATTTTTACACTGCAATTTAGATTTCAGTTTCAGCACACCCCACCCAAATTTAATTCTCTTTGCACAGGTTACATCTGCTCCACCTGCAGTGCACATGGTTTTGCCCATTTTAAGAACAAATTTGTACTGAGCTCAGATCAGAATAAGGCCCTGTGTGAGGGTGGCGAATATTAGAAACATGACAGACATGCTCATTTATTATATAGAATGCCAGATTAAAATAATGGACCCATCAACACCTGATTCTTACCATCACTCGATTCTAGGGTATACAGCATGGACTCAGCACCTGTAATGTGTGTTTGGGCACTGAACCTACCACTGACTTTAATCTATTATCTACTGTACTTCAAATTTGCTTTGTACAATAATCCACAAACAATGAGCAGATAGCTAATTAGCTTGGTATCCAAGCAGAAACTGAACTGAAGAACCATGTTCAAGTGACAATGACTATGCTGAGACTTTTCTTGCCACGCACAGAAAGAAAGAGTGAAGGAGCCCTTTCCAAACATTACTAATTAGAATTGTTTTAAATGTTGGAATTAATCAAGAGGTTCTTTGCTTAATGTTGGCCAAAAGTATGGACTTACCTATTGCCTCTATGTAACATCATCATTGGATAAGTCTCTAAGGGTAAGTCTAAAATAAAGGGTCAAGTCTGGGCCATGGGGCAACCCCAACCAGCCCAACAAAACCACCCCTGGGTTACTGCAGCCTGATTCCTCTATGTGTTCTGTGTGCAGTCTCAGCTACTACAAAATTAGCTCATTACCTCTATGTATATGTTCTGTCAGGGATTGTGTAACTGGTGTTTCTGGGTACCACAATACAGGGGTTTGAGGTATTGACAGCTCATAAGACACTGGGAACTGTAGGCACAGCTACGTGGGGAGTTGACGTGATGTGCTGCAATCGGTGGACAGGATGTTGCCCTTTGTCAGAGGTCCCACACCTACAGTATCTGTATTAAGACTGTGGGATGAGTAATGACGGTTTGGGAATAGATGGTTAGTAGTATTGAACTGGGAACCAATGGTGGACTAATGTGTTGTGTTTGTTTTTCCCATTTATAGTTTATGATGTTCCACAATGGAAGAAAACGTCTGTAAAGATGGAGCAAGCCACAAAAGCCATGACCACCATAATGCTGGAACACCTGAAGGAAATGGATCTTTCAATGCAGGTGCACGAAGATGCAAGTCTACAGCTTTTTTTTGCAAATGAGGGTGAGCTCTAGAACTCTTTCTTGTCTTAAATTGTGGGTATGCATGAGTGTATTAACAGGGAGAATCATGACACACAAATGGCTTTCCTTTTACACCTTTTTAAAAGGGCATGCACAACCACAAGCTCCGCCACAGCCACCATATAATCATCATGATGGTAGTTACCCCATGTATAACAGAGGGCAACAAAATGTATTCCCCCTAAACCCAGGAAATATGGCACCACACACAGGGCAGCCGAGAGGAATACCGGGCCCCGGTAAAAATTTTGGGGGGCGTGGCCTAAGTGCAGGGGTGTGGGCACCTCCCGCACTTAGGCCACGCCCCCAAAATGTTTAGAGGAGAGTGGAAGAAAACTCTAAAAACTGTAATCTCAGCAGCAGCACACACCTACAGCTTTCAGTGAGACACTCATGCTGAGCCTGCTGTCAGCACAGCACATGCTGTAGAAGTGTGTGCTGCTGTTGCTACCCGAGAGGGACAGAGGGGAAAGGGAGGGGTCAGACCAGGGGCCCCTCCAGCAAGCCTGGGCCCGGGTAATTTGTACCCGCTCCAACCCCTCTCGGCTGCCCTGACCACACATGACACATCATCCCCCACCACACACCACACATCATCTGCAAGCAATTCCTCCACATTGCCCTCCGTATTGCTTGCTGCTCCACATAGTCCCGAGCAAACTGCCGCTACACAAACCCTTGAGTACACCCATTACCAACAGTTGTAGATCTGTTTACAAAATGTAAAGTTTTTTGCCTGTCTGTCAGACCTGTATAGATGGCATATTAGCCATTGAAGTTTACTTTTTATATGCTTCAACATTTTTTTTACAAAGTACATATATGTTCACACAGTATACTACATTTTCAAAAGAAAAGCACTTTATTGTACATACTGTTTGCATAAAATATGTACAATAATAACCCTTTTCTGCTCTACTGGGTTAATGACAATAGGTTGCCGTGATGGTGGTGCGAATGTCTGATTCCTCAGACTCCACTACAGTCCATTCAGGAAGAAACTGCTCTTTTTGTAACTCACAAATATTATGCAATATACAGCAGGCAGCAAGCACATGAGTCATGAAGCTGGTATCAATGTCATTTCACTTCATGAAACAAAGCCAATGGCCTTTCAGGTGGTCAAAGCCATTTTCAACCACCATCCGTGCAGAACTGAGGGTATGAGTGAAGTGAATTTGTTCAGTAGTAAGTTGATAGCACTGAGTGAACTCCTTCATTAACCATCGGCGCAATGGGTAAGCCATATTCCGGTGATATGTACGGAAATCTCCACCCCATCGATGATCTTAGATTTCTGTAAAGTGAGACAACAGTTTGAATATGTAATTTTTTTACCCAACAGGTATAATGACAGAAATTGGTAACAATACATGTGGTATTTTGCTGACACAAACATTAACCCAAAAAAACTGGCCACCCCAGCGTGGTGGAACGGAACAAAGTATCCGCTCATCTGCCAAGGGAGATGACGTCATCAGAAGGCAGCCTCACGGTCGCGTCTGGACGCTCACAAGGGTCACCATGGTAACAAGTAAATAAACTGAAAAAGAGAGATACAATGCATTAATACAAGTAATAACCAGAAGGACCATAACAGTTATGTCATGAATGAATGAACGTGCATATAGAAATGGAAAATATGGACGCTCAGCGGAACACTGAAAGGGGCAGATTTTCATTAAGTCCCTTCGGGGACACTACATCCAAGCGGTGAATCCAGCGTGTTTCTAGCTGGAGTAGTTTTTTACCGCGATCCCCACCTCGGATAGAGACTGGTACGCAGTCTATCATCCTATGTCTCAAGCTGTTAAGTGGGTGTTTGCATTGAGCAAAGTGGCGTGAAACAGGCTGATCACTAGCACCACTAAGTAATGCCTGTTTAATGGAGCTGCGATGCACGCCCATTCTTTCTTTAAATTTACGTTCCGTTTTGCCTATATAATATAAGCTGCACGGACAAATAATCATATAGACCACAAACATCGATTCGCAAGTGAATCGATGTCTGATTGCAAATTTTTTGCCCGTATGGGGGTGCAGAAATGTGTCTCCTGTGAGTAAGAACTGGCACGTCACACATGTACATTTAAAGCAGCCGTTCTTACCCCTATTAAGGAATCAAATAAAAAAATTCGCTACACCCTCGACATTTGACCCACAAACCCACAATGCCAGTATCAAAACCTATAGCAGACTGATTGAAAAAGATGTAACCATTGCTATGAATCAAGAGCAGCAGAGAAACCCTAATCTGTCAGCGCCTGAACGTCAAGCAATTAAAACACTGGCACAAAATCGAAATCTCATCATCTGCCCAGCGGATAAAGGAGGTGCAATAGTACTCCAAGATCTACAAGATTATCACACCGAAGACAATTCGACCTATAGAAAATTATCCTGTAACCCTACCATTGAAAGCACCAACAAATTAAAAGAAGTCCTGACGCTGGGTGTCGAAAATTATTTCAGCCAGTACAGCAGAGATGTTACTACCTAAATTTCAAGTGGTTCCAGCGCTATATACAATTCCTAAGATTCACAAGCAACTACAATCGCCCCCAGGACGCCCCATAGTCTCTGCTAATGGCTCCTTATTTCAACCTGCGGCCACATTTCTCGACTCCTTGCTTCAACCGCTAATACAAACTGAACTTACGTTCCTATTGGATACATCATCGTTACTACAGGATCTGGCTAAAATACAGACAGTACCATCGAACTGCACCATGGCCACAAGTGATGTGGTAAACCTATATACAGTACTTCTATTCCTAATGACCTTGGGTTGTCCGCTATGCGTAGATTTCTCACATGCAAAAGTGATTTTTCTGAGACCAAAATTGCATTTTTCTTGCTGTTATTGGAACTTATTCTTACCAATATTTTTTTTGTTTATAACAATGAATTCTTTTTGCAGGTTAAAGGCTGTGCTATGGGGTCTTCAATAGCACCGGCCTATTCAAATGTTGTAATGTTTTCCATTGAGCATGACCTGTTTTTTGCTGATGCTGCTGATCTTTCTCTTTAAGAGATATATCGATGACTTGCTGGTAATGTGCTTAGGGGACGATAAAATCCTCTCAGGAGCCATTAATAGATATAATAATGAAACAGGTCCCATCAAATTCACATTTGAAATTAACAAAACACATGTCCATTTTCTGGATGTCGACATACAAATTGTTGACAGTAAAATTGTAACATCTGTATTCACTAAAAGTACAGATCGGAACACTCTGCTAAAAGCACAGAGCTGTCACCCCAGGAGTCTAATTGATGGATTGCCGTATTCGCAGATGTTGCGCATTTTTCGCATTAACAGTAATATCGCAACATGTGAAATCCAGATCAATACGCTTATCTCTAAATTTGTTAGCAGGGGTTACAACCTCCAATCATTATTAGAATGCAAAAATAAAGTGCTAGATTTGGATCGCAATAAGTTGTTGCAACCTAAACCCAAATCTGTGTCAACCAATCTTGAAGATACCCGAGTTCCATGGGTTAACAAATTTAACACAGCTTCTGCAGTAGTTAACAAAACCATCAAAAAACACTGGCCGATTGTGCAAAGTGACCAATCGCTACCATTCACCAACAAAACTGTCATGCCATGTTATTCAAGGGGGAGAAATCTCCGCGATTTATTGGTTAAAACAATGGTCACCATGCCCAAAACCAACAAGTCATTCCTTAATAGGGGTAAGAATGGCTGCTTTAAATGTACATGTGTGACGTGCCAGTTCTTACTCACAGGAGACACATTTCTGCACCCCCATACGGGCAAAAAATTTGCAATCAGACATGTTTGTGGTCTATATGATTATTTGTCCGTGCAGCTTATATTATATAGGCAAAACAGAACGTAAATTTAAAGAAAGAATGGGCGTGCATCGCAGCTCCATTAAACAGGCATTACTTAGTGGTGCTAGTGATCAGCCTGTTTCACGCCACTTTGCTCATTGCAAACACCCACTTAACAGCTTGAGATATAGGATGATAGACTGCGTACCAGTCTCTATACGAGGTGGGGATCACGGTAAAAAACTACTCCAGCTAGAAACACGCTGGATTCACCACTTGGATGTAGTGTCCCCGAAGGGACTTAATGAAAATCTGCCCCTTTCAGTGTTCCGCTGAACGTCCATATTTTCCATTTCTACATGCACGTTCATTCATTCATGACATAACTGTTATGGTCCTTCTGGTTATTACTTGTATTAATGCATTGTATCTCTCTTTTTCAGTTTATTTACTTGTTACCATGGTGACCCTTGTGAGCGTCCAGACGCGGCCGTGAGGCTGCCTTCTGATGACGTCATCTCCCTTGGCAGATGAGCGGATACTTTGTTCCGTTCCACCACGCTGAATCCCCTGTATGTGTTCTTCTATAAAGGTATGTTTTATTCACTGTATGCTTATCCTGATGACAAATGGAATACATTTGAAACATTGACTTGCAAACTTGTTTGCCGAGTGATTATCTAAGTACAGTTATAGTCGTACGAGTGCCGCACCTTCATGCACTGTATTACCCTACTGTGAAGGCACCGCACGCAAGATACCTAAGTCGCTGGGAGTGCCAAGCCTCTGCACAGTATATATATATATATATATATATATATATATATATATATATATATATATATATAAAATCTCCTTGCCTCTATAGGGAACAACTAGCCATCCAGCTCCTCCCCAGCAATCAGGTGTCAGGCATACAGATGTAGCCTTTTTCTTCTTGGCCTTTAATAGGATTAATTGAGAAAGACCAGTCACACTAATCCCCTGTTAATCCCCTTGCTGTATTGTTCTCTCTATTGTATTGCAGCTAAAAACAATAGATGAAAGGAAGCATTTTCTGCACCTACAGTAGGTGCAGAAACTTAGTATACAAAATAAATGGATTGAGATTCTGATGAGCAATTAAAAGTGCTGCTGACCTCCTCTACCAGAAGTTATCAACCTGATCAGACAACAGCATATATAACATAGAATATTTTGGGAGGACAGCGCTGTACTGCGGGTAATATTGACAAATGAAAAAAAGGTTGTATCTTACCAGCTGGAAATCCTGGACTGTATCTTTTCCAGTATTATTTCATACGGTATATGTAAATAAAAACAGAAAAAAACACACAAATTGTGTAGTAGTCCACAAGCATATAGTCTATATAGGGGGGGTTCCCGCGGAGCTAGATGAATTGATGGGTTTCTCTATGTCACCCGCGTGAAAATTAGTGGGCTTCTTTTAAGGGATCACCTCGTGCCTCGATAGGGTATTCTAACAGCTTACACTCTGCTTACATGAAAAGGGTTAAGACCCCTTATATAAAAGTTTCTTTTTATTGAATCTCTTTATGCCAAACAGTGAAGCATGCTTACTTGTAGCTTACATGTAAGGGGATGGTGGAACTCTCATCAAGGTTTCTTTGCACAAAAAATGTCTTCCAACTTCATTCAATAAAACCAGTTTTCTTTTTATTATATAAAAAAATTTGACATAAAAACCGGTGCCAGATGGAATACAAAACCAGAAACACAGAAGCGGCACAATGGAAAAACCCGAGGAGCACACTCACGGTTTGCTGGCATATGGGGCAACTCCGTAACACACGGACTTTAAAAATAGTGGCACCCCACCAACGTGTTTCGACCTTTGGATAGTCTTTTTCAAGGTGGTGCAGAAACTTAGTCAAGATGGGCCTGGCACTATCTGTAGGTCCAGAACTCTCACATCATGGGAATGACAAAGCCAGTCAACAGGTACATCAGTGAAACTGCTAAATAAAAAGTGTTTAGAATTGTTTACAATAAACATTATGAAAAACTGTTTCATATTTTAAAAATAAAACTTACAGATTCAGACTTTTAACATTGATTGATATTAGAGCTCCACATGGACCACTGTATTTTTGATTTATAATCATGTTTAAATTTTGGCTAAACCACCCTCAAGTAATTTGGTTCAGATTCGTTTTTTGGTCCATATAAAAATTTATTTGAAAATTCAATAATCATTGATAAAAAAAAATTCCTAAAAAAAAGAAATCAAATCATGTAAAATTTACATTTTGAGCCACGGGACAATCTGAACCTTGGAATCGATTCAGAATTTTCTTGGAAGATCTGGACCTGGTTTTAATTCGATACGGATTCACCAAATTCATGTGTATTTGAATTTCTGGAGGACCACACCACTCATCTCTAATTGTTGAGTATATTGGGGAAGTACAGATGGTGTAATGGTTAGCATTACTGCCTCACAGCACTGAGATCATGGGTTAAAATCCCACCTTGGCCCTAACTGTGTATATTCTCCCCGTGCTTGCGTGGGTTTTCTCCGGGTACTCTGGTTTCCTTCCACATTCCAAAAATATCATGTTAGGTTAATTTGGCTCTCAACAAAATTAACCCTCGAATGTCTGTGTGTGCGTATACATGTGATTTTAAGTTACACTGGGGCAGGGACTGATGTTAATGTTCAAATGTTCTCTGTAAAGCTCTGTGGAATATGTATGCGCTATATAAGAAACTGCTAATAAATAAATGTTATGTGAAATAAAAAATTATAATATTTACTTATATAATTGAGATTTATTGCATTTTTGGATCTTTTTTACCAGGTGTTAACCTTATTATTTGTTTATTAATTCAAATGTACAAGTAATTCTACTCCCACACATGATTTCTCTTTACACTCCCACCTGCCGTCTTTGCTCCACAAATGCACGCCACCTCTCCTGTCAATGGGTTACTTCCTCCCATTCCTGCCTCCAAGATTTTGGCCGTTGTGCTCTGTATCTCTGGAATTCCCTACCCTCCCTATCAAACACTCCGCCTTCCTACAAAACTTTAAATGGGCTCTTAAGACCATCTAAATCTAACCATTTATTTTCATTAAATCTAACCATTTCTCATTGTATCCTTCAGTTTATGCTCACTTCTATCCCTTCTGTGCCACTCCTGTCTGTCTGCCCCTTCCCTTTAGAATGTAAGGTCTCACGTGCAGGGCCCTCTCTCCTCATGTGCTTTTCTTATAATATATCTCTGCCACCCTGATAATTGCGTCAATGTCCTGTCCCTTGATGGAACTGTCTTTATTTACCATGTACTTGTTGTATATTGCATTGTACTGTAAGTCATTATTTTCTTGTTTTTCGCTCATCTGTGTATTATCAGGCGCTGTGGAACCCTTGTGACGCATATAAATAAATCATAATAATAATTATAATTTAGGAGCAGCAGCATATTTTGAGACTTACTGCACCCAAATTAGTCTTAGTCCTCAGAGTCTGTTATCACATTTCATACAATTTTTCTAGATACAGTCAGAGAAAATCTCTGAGTAGACATCTGTTATCTGTAGATCACGGGAGGCCCAGGAATTCCTATATCTAATCTTGCTACTTCTTTTTACATAGACATCTATTACTCAGAGCATTTATGCCCCTTGTTTAATGTATATGGTAAGTATGTGAGATGGCAGGAATGCAAATCCATCACTTTATCTCCATTTATCCATTGTTATCACAGTCTATGGGTCATTACCTTACAGCACATCCTCTGACGACTGCAAATGTTAAATATGTGAGGTGGTGAGAACTTTTTATCCAAAGATGCATTTACATCAAGATACTGTATTCCAGATACCTGAAATTACCTGATGTATCACATATAACCTTATAAATGACATTTCCCTATAAAACGTCCTACAAATTCCCACCTAGAGGGTGAACAAATCTATCACAAGAAAGCCTTCTCCATTACAGTCACCAGTGTTTTTAAAAGTCTATTGGGTTGATTGTATTTTACACAACATAAGTCCTCATAGTGCAATAATAAACTGAGTGATGACCAGCTTCCTAAATGCCAGTTGTAAAAAAATAAAAAGAGGATGCTGTGATGAATTCCTTTTGATATGTGTTCTTAATCTGGACTTTTCCTTGACGTTTGCCATTCCTTTACTACTTTCAGTGTAGTTACAGTAACTATTGTAAAGAGGAAAAATCAAGAGGATCAAACAAAAACCTAAACAAAGAATAAAATAGATAAATAAATCAGATAATACTGTGCATTACTGATTTAGAGTGCAAAATGAATAATGTTTTAATTTATTACAATAAAATGTATATAAAAACTACCATCATTTATATATAATGCCAGTGGTCGAAGTGGAAATTTTAAAGTGGGGTATATGGATAAAATAAAAATATTTTCTGTTTGCCCGCTCAAAGAAAAGGGGTGTGGTCATGCAAATGAGGCATGTCCTTAAGTGTAATGTACCACACCATAAACAAGGAATGATGCATAATTCCCACGGAATTAACAAAAAAAATTAAGATAATGCCACACAGTATGAGACAAAATTCAGGAACAGAAAATGACAACAGGGACATATGGATAAAGTAAAGGAGAGTGACAGAAGAGGGAGAGAGTGACAGCAGGGATAGAGATGGGGAGAGTGACAGAGACAGGGACAGTGAGGGGACGCAGGGAGAGAGAGAGAGAGAGAGGGACAGCATGGACAGGGATGCAGAGTCAGCGGGGATGCTTCTGCATGGGCAGGTAAGTTCTGGAGGGGGATCCCTAAATTTGAATGCCAAGCACTCATTTCCTTGTACATATTTAGTACCAGTTACATATCGTGTCCTCAGAAGTCAGGGCTGCCATCAGTAATTTTGGGGCCCGGAACTCATTTCCAGTCTGGGACCCAGGACCCTGGCCCCCCTCCTCACTTGACTTATTGTAACCCGGATCCTGCTCCTCCATCTCCTCTTCCACTGAGCTGAGCTACAGCCCGGAGGTCCTGGAGCACAGGATGCCAGTGGACAATTAAAATGCAGCACCGGCTGGTAAGCCAATCAGAGCTCGTGTGCTGGCAGCTGCTCTGTTCGGCTGCCGGTACGCGAGTACTGATTGGCTCAAAAGCTGTTGCAGCATTTAAATTGGCCACCGGCGTCCTGGGTTGAAAAGCTTGCACTCTGGGACCTGCTTTGTCAGCAAATATAGTGCAGCAGAGGCAATCGGGGGGTTGCGTGAGCAAAATGATCTGCCTGGGTCCTTCCAGAGGCTGGGGCTCGGGACAACTGCATCCACAGCACCCCCTATTGGCGGCTCTGCCAGTAGTGCCAGTTACAGATGTCCCTAGTAGGTATTTAGCAAAAAAAATATATTTTTGGGAAACTATGGTTTTTGGAATAATTTGGATAACTGATATTATGAGATGAAAGACTAGGGAATGTATAGGCTAAATGTATAATTATTATGTCTACAACAGTGTAGAGTATGTACAAGTAGAAAACCAGATAAATAATTAACAGTAAAACTTGCATGATACAATAAGCATATTGCAGGGTTCATGAAGATTTCTTGGGTAAAAACTTCTGTGGGTTGTATTTTCCTCCCTCATAAGGTACCAAGCGGTCAGCCATCTCCGACTTCTCCAGTGGGCATGAAAGATGGAGTTTTCAAGGGGTTTTTTTGGGGACAATTTAATTATCCAATTTGTTTCAAACCTCTAAAAATTTATTATTTTCAAGCAAAAGCACATACGCAACAGGTATAATTGAATAATTATTATAAATACAGTAGCCAATTGAATTCCCCCAATAGCAGTGGGTGGAATCACAGTATCTATTGCCCGATAACATTCATGTTGATCACCTTTGTATAGCATAAAGCCTTGTTTGCTGTGAAGTCATTTATACCACTCATTTTCTGTCTTAAACATAAATGTCATTTTGTATGAGGGCTATGCAGGATTGCTCATTGTAGTCCAGTGATGCAAGTATAGTAGCTCAATTTATTGCAAACCTAAACTGTAGTGAGCAGATGCCTCTCACAGGCATCATACACTGCATGGATTCCACTAGTATTAGTATTATATGTTGAGAATATACTGTGGGAAATTTCTTGACACATAACAGCAGCTACTGCAAAGTAATATTATCAGTGAGCAGATATATTAAGGCCATGGCTTCCATTAGTGCTTTCTATTAAGCATTTCCATCTGCTGTCTATATCTCTGTCCTGTTATGATGTCATCCTGAGCTTCATACAGAAGTCATATAGAGGTCTTGCAGTGTTTGTAAAATGACAGATACAATGGGTGACATTAATGGGATGATATATCTTGACTTTTGCGATTTTTAGTTTAAAAAAGTTCAAATTCGCACATTTTTCCAAAATCACCAACTTAATAGGATGAAAATTGTGGTAAAATTCGCACTTTCCTGCGACATTCGCACATTCTGAAATGTTAATTTTTCAACACACTTCAGTTCACATCCAGATGATTTTTCCCATTAAAAAGTGTACAACTCGTAAATTTAATAGGATGCAATTTTGGCAAAAATCGCAACACAAATAGACCAGTTTCTGGCAGATGAGTTGGACAGAACCATGCATAGACCAGTGCGATCTGTGCATGGTTCATGTGTAAAAGTTAAAAATTTCAAAGAAAACCGGCATAGGGTCCCCCCTCCTGAGAATAACCAGCCCAGGGCTCAAAGAGCTGGCCCTGGTTTAAAAAAATCACTGGGTAAAGCAGACTCAAGGGTCAATCCTGTTCCCAAAATACTGGGGACAAAACGAGTAGGGGTCCCCGTTATTTCAAGAACACAGCAGGGTAATGCCACAGCCAGGGGGAGACTTTTTATGCTCAGCATTGGGAATTTCTCCGATCATTATTGCCTGATGGGCAGGCCTAACTTCTGGTCTGTGGGCAGAGTCACAGATGTAAACAGAAGATCGCAGTATGTGTACATTGTTCCTTTGTGCCGTTGAAGCACAGAAGTCAGCGGATGAGTATGATTTCTTTCCACAGAAACCCAAATGGATTCTACATGGAGAAGAGGACAGGCCATCAGTGGACTCATAGGAAAATGTGTGAGTGATTGTAGTATGTAATAAAGTTTTACTTGTCATATGTGTCTGGTTTTTCCCCACTATTTGTACTGTTGTGGAACTACAAGTCCCAGTGTGCCCTTTAATTCCCTACATTCTGGGATTTGCGGTTCTCCAAGTCCCTGCATGGAGTTCTACGAAACAATACACAATAGTTTTTTTCTATTTTTTACACAAACATCAGCCTGGTGCCCATCACACAGGGGCACCGGGGAAAGTCACAGGCTTTAGCCTGGGCAGGTAAGTTCTGGAAGGGGAGAGCCCTTTATAGGTGAGGGGGGGGGGGGTTCCACACTTCCCCAGGATCTCTGCCCAGGCTGACTGGTCAGGGAATTAATTATTTGGCCAGGGAGACGTAAAAAAAAGTTTCCCCCTGGCTATGGCCTTACCCTGCTGGCTGGTTGGGCCCGGTGCTGGTTTTTGTCTCCCGTATTTTGGGATCCAGGAACGGATCTTGAGCTCTTGGCTCTAGTTTTAAAAAATCCAGGGGAACCTATTTGCTTTGCCTAGTGATTTATTGAAACTAGAACCAACTCTGAGTCCGGAGCTTTTTGTGCTCAGGAGGGGGGACCCCACGTCGTTTAAACTTTTTTTTTTTTTACAAAAAATGCACATTACCTCGTCTTCAAAACCACACATGTCCGCAAATTAGCACATTTTCATGACTAAAAACTGCACCGTATCACACTTTTTAACAGCAAATTCGAAACCCATTAAGTATTAGATTTTTTTTTTTTTTTTTTTTTATTCCTGTTTTTGGAAATATTTACCAAATGTTTGTCAGGCATCATCATGCAGCTGTGTTGTGTGCAGCTGTTAAGTGTGTAGTGTAAAGAAATATTAATAAGAGTATTGGAGATAAACAGGAGAGGACTGGAGGACACTCATCTACTTTCTAATATCACCCAAACATACTGCTATCAACATACAACAGGGAGCTAAGGACTTCACCACCTCCAACACATTCTAAATGTACAGCCTGGGCAGCCCTCACTGAGCTCCCTGTCTGCAGGTCTCTAAGACCTACTGTATGCTCATAGCCAGTACTTTCTTTTCACCCTAATATAACAAGTCATATTTTCTATGTAACCTGTAAGACTTCTGAGAGCTTTCCGTGAGACTCTGGTTATCTCCCCGGACTAATGCCCTGACTCCGTTGCCCCTGCCTGAGAATGATGGTTGCGTGCAGTACTAGGCTTCGCCTGTACCCGTCCCGGCTGTAAGGGCGAATTAGGTCCACCCAGACTCCATTACAGGCAGGTCTTAGGAGGGGACAATGCAACCGCCAAAGCAGGTGGACAGCAAGGGGAAATGCTAGCTAAACCCCTACAACAGAATGGGGAATCCCCAGAGGCCTGAAGGGACCTACAAGGCTCAGAAGATACATTAATCAAGCACAACTGCAACAATGCATAACAGGTGTAATATAAGAAATATAATAATGGCAACAATGCACAACAGATGATATATAAGTTAATGGCAACAATGCACAGCATATGGTATATAAGTAAATAACCAATTGCAATAATGCTTAAAAGATGGTACCAAAACACAATAACCTCTACTGAACTACCCTGCACTGCAAGGGACAAGCCCCACAGTGCAGATACCCAAGATGGTAACTAGATAACCAGGAGACAGGAGGATAAAAAGAATGAACTGTGACAAGAACTTAGCTGCAGCAGGAACAGGAACACTGGAAAGGCAGCTGGGAGACTTGGGAACCAGGAACGCCACTGGAGTGCAAGCAGGGTCCAAGAAACTGGGACAGCACAAGTTCGCACACAGGACTCTGGCTCGGAGCTCTGAACTACAGGCTATAACTGACAGGGCTGAGCAGGTGAGGATGCCTTATGAAGGCCTCAGGTGATTAGAGCAGCTGTGAACTCCAGCCTAGTAGGGTTTAATGAACACGCCCTTGTGCATAATTGATGTACAGAGGACTGGACTGAAACGGCACAGACTCACCACTGGAGGCCACCAGAGAGTCGATACCAACACAGGCTGCAATAACCCCATGATAGACAAGATAGATAGGAGTCATAGGTGATGACTCCTAACATAACCATTTCTGTGTGCCAGATTCCACATCAGTTCTCTGTGCACTGTATATGTCCCTCTTCACCTGCTTCTCACACTGTACTCATTTTCTTTTCTCTATCCTGACACTATCTTTCTGAACTACACTGTTGTACCAGAGCTATGGTTCCTCCATCCTGTGATATACCTATTCACTCTGCATGCTTTCTGCCCCCCTGTTAGGGGTCAAAGGTGCAGGCAGAGAGGGGAGAGGAGGATAGGAGGAGGGAGAGGGCTACTTTGTCCATTCTCTCTACCTGCTGCCTCATGTCCTGACCCTCCCTGCCATCATCACTTCTTGCCTCAGGTCTCTTTATCTGCACCTCATGTCACCTGTCTGTCTCCCCCTCCTTCTAGATTGTAAGCTCCTTAGAGCAGGGCCCTCTTCCCTCCTGTTCTCATAGCACCCTTCTTGTATTTCAATTACAGCTCTCTTACTCACCTACAATCTATACCTGCATCTCTTCTCGCTCACTTCCTTATATCTCAGCTGTATTGTGTACTAACATTTGTGCTGTTAATTGTGCTCTGTTTTTGATCTTCTGTCACATCTAGTTTTGTTTACTCTGTACTGTTCTAATGTGTTCTATATGTACGGTGCTGCGTACCACTTGTGGCGCCTTATAAATAAAAATATAATAATAATAATGGGATGTTGGCACTCAGGAAAATCAGCATAACTGGTTTATTTTCAGTCTTGCTTTAATAATTAGGTTTAATAATTCTTTGACAATTTCAATATGTTCGTCTCCAGTTTCACATTATACACAACCTGTACTGAAACATTGTATCCTGCTTAAGTCAATCCCCAAAACAGCCATTCTATGACAACCAGTAGCAAATTGAAGATAATCTTGGGACGGACAAACTGATGTTTACTGATGATCTTTCAAAAATTGATAAACTTCCAATGTGAATGGATGGCATTAAGGGACTATCCCAATAACTACTGTATTACACATACAGTAAAAACAATCAAAATTTTGGGCATGGGATTAATAGGGAAAGAACTGTAAGTTTGGCACCTGTGGGTAAACTTTCAAAGAATAGTATTTGGTTGAGAATGCATTCCCGTGCGAGTTGAGGGGGTATCAACCCGGGATTCTGACTGTTGGAACTTTCTGACAGTCAGAATCCCTGGCTGTTTTAATTTCTTGCAACTGTAACTTGACTGCCAGAATTCAGTCTGTCGAGTGTCAGAAAGTCATGGATTGGCGAAAACTGCCACTAATTATCGAAAAACGGCCGTGAATTTGACAATTTACTGCCGTTTCCAACAAAACATATCCGACTTTTCAAAAAGTCAGATTTGACACCCTTTAATTGCTGTAAGTAACGGCAGCATTGCATAGGTGAGTACAGATTGAATACCCTCTTTTGTCGGTTTTTGCAACTTGGAGATTTAGTAAAGGCAAACACGAGCGTAAAAACACACACAATCTGAATAGACAGGAATACAGGTCACAAATGTACTAAGAATCATGTTTCAAAACACAATAAAACACAGAGCAAACTTGAAACAAAATAGAAGAATCAAATAGACATGCTATGTGTTCTGCAGTAGCCTGCAGTGTAATCTGTGCAGTGTAAAACCAGGAAGAAAACATAGTCCTCTGTATTTCCAGTAACCAGTACTGGACTCCACCAGCAGGGAGATAAGGCTATAGCTATGGGATATGCTTCAAGGGGTCGCCCTGCCAAATCATTGGCCTGCGCCCAAATAGTTAACCCAGGGTAGGGATTTCTCTCAAAAGTGGGGCTCCCCAAACATGCAGCTACAGTACCATTGCATTTGCAAACATCTCTGAATCAGGATGGATGGAGATAACAAGTTATCACAGGGTGGGGGGTGCAGAAAATGGGTTGTTCTATCAAAGCTGCTGTGTACTAAGGACGTGTTGTCAGGCCCGTAAAAATGAACAAAGCAAATCGGATGTGTACACTGCCCTGGTAGGTAGGGATTCCAATTAGATTAATTGGTAGGTGCCAATATTAATAGGGTTAAAACAATTTATTATTACACAATAAAAATGTGTATATTCATAAACATGTAAATAACAACATTAGGTAGCAGTGTGGTGCTTTTGGTAAATGAAGCTTCGGGGAGGGAATGAATGTATAAATTGTCAGTCCATACGGTACCGTATTTAATTATGGAGAAATGTTGGGATCCGTTCCTAAAGTGCCTTCTGGAATGTCCTTGGATATACCCGTTAAGTGGGGGTCCTGTTCCTTGTAGGGATGGCGTTGTATTTGTGGGGTATTCCATGACGGTGACCTTATAATGCAGACGCCAAGCTCATCACGCTGCATGCTTTCATTTGGTTCATCCTGCCGTCTGTCTGGAGTGCGGGAGCTGCCGCCTGTCCGGAGCGCGGGAGCTGCCGCGTGTCCAGAGTGTGGCAGCTGCTGCATGTCCAGAGGGTGGCAGCTGCTGCGTGTCCAGAGTGTTGCAGCTGCTGCGTGTCCAGAGTGTGGCAGCTGCTGGTTTTCCAGAGTGTGGCAGCTACTGTGGATCTTGGATCACTTTAGTCTGAATCAGGCCCTTTGTTGAAGTTTTTCTTGTGTTATACAACTTTTGGGAAGTTAGAGATAATACCCAGTGTCAACATGAAACCCTCTTATTTGTATTACTCTGTTCCATGTTGTCTCATAATGTTTCAATCTAGTATCAAAACATACAGTATGTACATTCAGATGTTAAGTATTTTATTCAAGTCCCTGTACATTGCCACAGACAGTTCCTTCCCAGACACTTGGGGCCAGATGTAATAGCCTCTGAGTGCTTGGGGCCAGATGTAATAGCCTCTGAGTGCTTGGCACCAGATGTAATAGCATCTGAGTGCTTGGGGACAGATGTAATAGCCTCTGAGTTTGGATGCTTGCCAAACTCAGAAGTTTTTTAAAGGGGCAATCAATTACAAGGCTATACCATGCCTTGTTAGCGATTGCCCCAATAAAAAAAGTCTGATTTCGGCCGGCATTGTGCACTGCTGCCAAACAAACAGCTTTACATCCCACCCCCAGTCCGACCGGAGATTGTGTTACACAATCCTGGATACTCTTTGCTATCACAAAACCACTGGCTAGGGGCATTGCCAAAGCCAGAGCTGATATCATGGCTCTGACTCTACTGAGTGTGTGGTCTCCAGGTGCTTATTGTGAGCACAGTGGTAGCACTGCAAAGGGAAACATGGTCTCCCCATAGAATCTGACATTGGACCATTAAAAAAGCCTGGGCATTAGTGATCAGTACCTGCTCCCCCTTCTTCCCCATTCATACCAGAGTTTCCTCTGCTGCTATAACTACTCCAGAATTCCACAACTATGGGAATGTAGTACCATGGAACAATTTGCAGTTTTGCCTCAGTTCTTTGGTCATGGGTTCAATGCCAAAGGTTCAATAGCAACTACGGTCTTCTCTGTGTGTAGTTGTATGTCCTCCCTGTGTTCCTGTTGATGTCTTTCACGTTCTCTGGTTTCATCACAAAAACATACTTTTAGCTTAATTTACTTCTGGCAAAATGGACCTAAGAGGTTTTTTGTGGTAGGGTATTTAGACTGTAGCGTTCAATAGGACAGCAGATCATGTGACTTACAACACTGCATAATACATCATCAAAATAATAATATTAATAGTAAATGTTCAAATACCTTTAGAAGTTTACATAATTATAAAGATCAGAAGAAATCCTGCAAAGGAAGTAGGTTTAACTACTAGGTATGTACAGTATAAGCATTATCTTAATATTCTTCTGGTCGATAATGCTGCAATTCCCTGCAGGCAGCTGGTACTATAGGTGTTTTAGCTTTGTAAAAAAAGATAGATTCTAGAAAAATGTCTGGTACTTTTGTATTATCATGGTGACCACTACGCCTTTTGCGTAGAGGGCTATTCACGGGAGTGAAATCGCATCGCATGCCATATTGTATGGCATGCGCTGCAATTTTCCTATCTAATGTATTCACTGCTCTGTGTCAGTGAATCCATTAAAAAGATAGGGTGCGATAAAAAATTGCATCGCATCGCATGCCATTATTGTATGGCATGCCATGCGATGAGATATCAGTTCTGATGGAACCTACAATAATACCATTTAATGTCCTATACCATTAAATTACATATAATGTCATTTATTCCCCCCCCCCACTATCCACGTCATCCCGAAGTGTGGCGAGCGCAGCGAGCCCTGCACGTCATCCTGAAGCGTGGCGAGCGGTATGCGTCTGACCGACCTTTTCATACCCCGACTATCCACGTCTGCGTGGAGTTGATTTTATATAGCGTGGCGAGCGCAGCGAGCCACCGAGCCCAAAGCATGGCGAGCGCAGCGAGCCCAGCGAGAGGATGCGTAATACATGTAACATAATAAGCGTCCGCTCGCCACACTATATAAAATCAACTCCACGCCAACGTGGATAGTGGGGGTATGAAAAGGTCGGTCGGACGCGTACCACTGCGCTCGCCAGGCTTCGGGATCACGACGATACTGGGGGGGGGGGATTAATAAATTACATTAAATGTAATTTAATGCTATAGTACATTAAATGCCATTATAAGCGTCAAAATCGCATCGCATGCCATACCATAACGCATGCGATTTCACTATGTTTGCGTACTTAGTAAAATTGGGCACCGTGCTAATACACAAGTACCAAATGTCTTGGCACGCTGCCACTACCAATGACGGTGGCTCCACCTGTACTTCGTATTTGTACTGGAACAAATTGTGCATGACACAGATATATGAACAGTAATAGGTAATTAAAATAAACAATATATAAATAAAACATGTTAATAAGCAGTCTGCAGTCAGGGTTCATGATGAATTGGGTGAAATTGATCAGTTTACAGGGGCTCATTGGTGTAGCTTAATGCTGCACCCTCGATTTCGGCAGACAGTAAACGTAGAATGCTTTCTATACTGTATTTTGCCTTTTTGTAGCTATATTCTGCTATGTAAAACAAGAAAACATCTTGTACCTGATCAATTTCTAAGTATAATTAATGACACTGTAGTAGCCAGCATTGCGTAAAATAAAATATGTACTGGCTTTCTATTGATATACTTTACAAGTTGTATTCCGGAAATAAAGGTAAGACTCAACATGACACCACAGAGAAATGGAAAGAATCCCCTATGTGATTTAGGAAACTCAGTCATACATAAGGAAATATAAAACAAGTCACTGATTTATTTCCTAGATTAACTTGCATGACTGGATGTTTCTATATAATTATTTGTTGAATTGTTCCAATATTTATTTATATCCTCATTTACCAAGTAGCAGCATTCTAAGATTTCATGTTAGCAATAATCTAACATTTGTCTCTACTTCTGAGTTACAAGATTTCAAACAAAATTTATTATCTTATCTGAGATAAATAACTTTGTCTCAAGGGGTGTACACACAGGGAGATTTTGTCTATAGGACAATTTTGACTAAGCAATTTTGACTAAGCAATTTTGGGAGATATTTTGGCTAGATGCACTGGAGATTTTGACTAAGCGATTTTGTTTAAGCAATGATAGTCTATAATCTAGTCAAAATTGCCTTGTCTGCACAGTCAATCTATGCTAAGCAATTTCTGCTAGAAAACATTGACTAATGCTGTGTACACACGGGGGAGATATATTGCTCAGCCATATATTGCTGAGCAATATATGGCTGAGCAATATATTGCTCAGTTTCTCCTGTTCATCAGCGACCAGAGATGGTCGCTGATGAAAAAGAAACCGCCGGGCGGAGCCCGGCAGTGTTAATCAGCTGGTCGCAGGAGCATGTTCCTGCGATTTTGGACAACACCGCCCCCGTGTGTACGCACCTTAAGCAGGAGAAAAATAGGGAAATTTTGGCTAACCTTTTAGAAGATTTTGACTATCTAGCAAGCTCCTGCGACCAGCGATTAGAGCGGGGCTGAAAATGGGAGCGCGCACCCGGCGATTTATCGCCGGGGCACACTCCCATCACTGGCAATATGGTCGCCAGCCCACCATATTTCCAGCAATTTCAGCCCCTATCGCCCCAGTGTGTACACAGCTTTAAAAGATCTCAGTGTGTACACCCCTTTAAAGGGGTGTACACATGGTGAGATTTTGGCAGGAGATTTTGACTAGCTAGTCAAAATCTCCTAGAAGGTTATCCCAAATCTCCAGTTTTTCTCCTGCTAAGTCGGTATCTTATAGCAAAGAGATCCTGTGCAGGCAATGCACAGGATCTCTTTGATCAAACATAGCTACACACACATAGCAGTTTCTGCTTATTGATGCTATTGTGTAAATGTCTACGTTTGTTGTGTCATTGTGTGAGCACTTGAAAGATTTAATATGGATAGATTTAAACACAACTTTTGTACAGCACATACGGTGGTCACAGAAACACTACATTTATGATATTAGATTACTTTGCAATTGTTGAAGATGAATGCATCAAATGTTTATATATTAACTACATATGTAATTGTGGCCCATTTTAAGTGTAAATCTTAATTATTAAATCTATATGGCTATTTTTTAACAGTACCAGAGTGTCAGATTTACAGTACAATCTATTATAATAATCAGAAAAGACATAACAGTTTTACTATAAAAAATGCATTCATCTGATACATACTTTTGCAATCCTTTTATTACTGTATTTCCAGTAGAACATTTATTATGTTCATTTAATAGAATTATGTTTTGCCAGTTCATTTGCTTATGGATCTCTTTGAAAAGTGATATTACTAAGGAAAATGTAATGGTTTGGTGGGCTGATTTATTAAAAGTGGCTTACAGTAGCTGTAGTTCCAGGCATTTTCAATCATTAAAACAACCATATCTATCATTTCTATTAGGTTCAAGGAACCTGATCTTGCCTTGGACATGCAGATTTTTGTGTGCACAACAAATATCAGAGAGTCTAGAGCTTTCATATAAAAGACATATAGCTGCACTTACTTGTGCTACCTGCTAACTCACAGCAACACAATTAGGTCAAGACCCAAATCCCAAAACCAGCGATAGACCTACCAATATAGACAGATAGCCTGATGGGTTCCTATTTGCGGACTGATTATTGTTGTAGGTAGTAAAATATTTTAATATTTTTTATATAATACCGTATTTATCGGCGTATAACACGCACAGGCGTATAACACGCACCTTCATTTTAAGAGGGAAATTCCAGGAAAAATACAGCATTAATTTAAATACGTACTGGATTTTACTTGCAGGGCAGCACAGTTATCCTTCTCCTCCTCCAGGCTACAGCCAGCGCTTGGGAAGGCTGATGACGCTGCTGTAGCCAGGGAGGAAGGAGTCACTGTGCAGGGAGGAGCTTTAACCCCTTCTGTGGTGGGTTGTGCTGGGGCAGGACAAACCTACCAGGGCAGGTTTATCCTGCCCCAGCAAAACTGACCACAGAAGGTTAGAAGCAGCCCGCCCCCCCCTCGCCTCCGCTCCGGCGTTAGTACGCCGGAGCTTCCCTGCTGCCTCTCCCCCTTCCTAGCCGCCTGTCACATTTAGCAGTGACGTCGGCGGCAGGCTGGGGGATGTTCGCGGCTCGGGAGGACTCGGTTAGAAGCAGGACTAGGTTAGAAGCAGCCCGCCCCCCCCTCGCCTCCGCTCCGGCGTTAGTACGCCGGAGCTTCCCTGCTGCCTCTCTCCCCCTTCCTAGCCGCCTGTCACATTTAGCAGTGACGTCGGCGGCAGGCTGGGGGATGTTCGCGGCTCGGGAGGACTCGGGTGCCTGAGCGCTTCCGAGTCCCCCCGAGCCTGGCCGACATTACCCGAGCCTGCCGCCGACGTCACTGTAAAGTGACAGGCGCGCCGGGGTGGTCTGGGGAAGCTACGATCGCCGGAGGACAGGGGGACTGGGCCTGATCGGAGGTATGGGGTAGAGGTGCTGCGCCAGTGGTGCACACCTGGACACCACTGGCGCGCACCTATTATATACCAATACAGGTATATTTACTGCAATTTACCGCCGTATAGCACGCATATCGGCGTATAACACGCAGCCATCTTTTCCCCCTGTTTTCAGGGGGAAAAAAGTGCGTGTTATACGCCGATAAATACGGTAATAAAAAAAAAAAAGTTTTATTGGTTTTCAAACAGATATAATAAATCAAAGTAAAACAAAGTAGTATCACAATATACAATGACAAAAAAATACAAATAAAGATCAGGAATGACAAATCGTTAGAAACTGTATTCGACAATCACAAATAAAATGATTCGAATAAGGTGGTGTAATGCTGAAAGAGTACAAAAAGGGGAAAAACATAAAGGGAAACACAAAAGGAAAGAAGAAAAAAAAACAAGCGTGATCAGTAATCTACAAACGTAGACTATATAAAAATAAAAGGCTAATCAGGCATAACCCATAACTTATAGACCATCAGCTACTGGTCTATGCAAATTCCAAGTAGTATTTTCAAATAATTAGAGTGTAAAATGCATTTTAATAAAAAAAAATCTCTACTAGACAAATTGTTTGTAATCTAAAAAAAATAGTTCCATGCACGCAAACTCTTGATATACCATTGAGTATTGCTAAACAATAATATTTGGTAACTCTTTTTAATTTTCATACACAGTAACAAATAATAATTCCAGGTTTGCAATATGTGTCACTAAAAATCATGGCTTGAAGGCAAAAGTGAGATTAGTAAATGGAATATACAATCGTCTTGAGCACTTTATTCTCTTCTGATTGTGTAACTTATTCTAATCAAATAAAATACAGTACACAATAATTTGCTACCTGTCTCTTTACCACAGCCTCTTGTATTTCATACGACATATACGAGACTTCTATATCCCTGCAGGGCTTTTGATTTTGATTTTCTTTTCATGCTGGCTTTTTATTTGTTCCATATCTTGTTGTCTGTCTACTAAAACTGTAAATAGTAGTGATACTTTAAGATACCTGGTAATAGAGACACTTGATTCATCTCTTGTGTTTACAGATTTAGTTTAACATATATATATATATATATATAGATATATATATATATATATATATATATATATATATATATCTCTGTGTGTGAGTGTGTGTTATTACACAACTCATTATTTATTCCTATTCTAAACTTTTCTGTTATTTCTCATATGTTTTTCTATTTATTGTGCTTTTGATAATTAAATTAAAATCTATCCAATTGTATTTCCTTAATAAATTACCTTTATGTCAATACTATCTTTTTGCTATGTAATACATTGCTGCTAAGGAGGGCTATTTAGAAGTTATTTGGTCATCTCTCAGTGTTTGGGATTGAAATTGAGGCTTAACCACAACCCTAAAATGGAATAACCAATCCCTCTAACATGGCCACTCTCCTATGTGTAGCCACAATGCTATGTTGTATTAATATGAGCTACTGTGTATTACATTTTTTCATGAATAATTAGGATAGAAAAGAAGGTTTTGTAATATAATGAAGTTACCTTGATATTAAAAGTGCCTTGCCATCTATAAACAGTTTTCCTATGGATTCCTATCTTCGTAATTAGAGATCTGAGGACTTAATTATATATAGTAATTTTTATAGGTACACTACAAAGAGGTGGAAAATATGAGTAGTGCAGAGGGAGGTGGTGTGGGAAAAAGTTTCCTTTAAGAGTACAGATGCGGACGCTCTCATTGTTGCCATTAGTCCCCCATCTACAGGTTTCTGGCGTATGGCGAACCAGCGGACAGGGACAGGACGTGGACACGCCCTGTCCATTGCCAAGAATGGGCCATGCAAGCTTATCAACATGCGGACTCTGGCAGATGGCGCATGGCGGTAGTCGCACTGGGAGCTGCTCTGATGAGAGCGGCTCCATCTGTAGTAATGTTGATAAAGGTAACTGCAATATCAAAGCCAAAGACCAATTTATACTGTCTACTGTTTTTTTGTTTTGATTATGTGTACTCTGTAATTGGGTGCTGCAGAACCCTTGTGGCGTCATATAAATAAAGCATAATAATAATAATAATAATAACCATAATAATAATAATAATAATAATAATAATATATGATCTGGTGAAAATATTTAATAAAGTACTGTATACACCCCAGTTACAGTATGTCATGTATATTAGTGACCTACTGTAGGTCACGTTGATCAGCAATTACATTTAAACCAGCTGCATGAAGCATGGTTTTAACAAGTCCTCTGAAGATTTTGCAGCAGAACATTGCCAAGAGCATCACAATGCTTCTGCCGGCTTTCCTTCTTCCCATAGTGCATCTTGGTGCCATATCTTTTGTAGGTAGACAATGCACACACCCCAATCTGTCTAAACAATGTAAAATGAATGGAATTCGTCAGACCAGGCCACCTTTTTCAATTGCTCCTTTATTCAGTTCTGGAAAAATGTGATAGTGGAAAGAAGGTAAAGGTGATGTCTTAAGATTTGCATGAGATGCCCTGTGCACTTCTGCTTTCCAAATGTCGACAGTCATTACATGGATAGTTATCCTTCATTTTAATATTATTATTATTATTATTATTATTATTATTATTATTATTATTATTCATGTATAAACTCTCTCTCTTTCTCTCTCTATATATAGTGAAAACATAAAAAAGACATATACTTAGAATTTGTATAATTTTATTGCTACTACTATGTTTACAAGTATTCCATTATTACTATTATTGCTATTAGTGTTTGTATTCAATTTAAATTAGTACATATTTTATTTATACTACATAAAAATTTTGGTAAATTAATTAAGAAATGTGTTGGGCATACTGATACAAACAAGGTACAAAAATGGAAAAATTCTTTCTGATGGTTGTTTTGAGGAAATATTCCATACCATATATGACCCAGAAGTGGAAAGATAAATGGACAAACTACATAGACCAGTGGTTCCTTCCCTGTCAACAAAAGTTTAAGCTTATCTTACTACATTTGTTTTAAAGATATTTAAATGTCATCAAAAGACATGGGGGAGTATCATGTAAAGTAGGTCAAACCATGGGAGAATGTTGCTAATGCTTAGTTTTAAGCGATTTTAAATTGAACATCCTGAACTACTGTACCAACCAGTCACTGATACCACCTAAGAATATCATTTATTAAATATTACTAAGTGCTGCTTTCAGGGTCATTGACAAATATTTATCACTCTCATGCAGTGTATCATGCTGTTAGACTAAGGGTTAACGTAGTCAACAGTTATTCTGAAAGAAAATCTTGGGAAACTTAGTTCTGTTCTTCAAGGACACAATTTATTTAAATGTTTTAAATTTGATTAGTAGGTACTGTACTTCTACAAAACAAAGTTTATAACCATGACATTTACTAACATTTACAAATTTGTAAATAAAAAAAATCATATAAAAATATTACCATGTTTACAGCGGCATGAAATATAAATAGTACAGAATTATACCAAAGATGACAAAGTTTTAAAACTGTTGGCAGGGGCACAAAGAGGGTCAACTACTGTAATTACCCAGGCTTGTTGGTAGGGCCCTCTGTCCACTTTTCAGTGATTCCATATCTCCCCTGTGTAACTTATGTTACCCATATTTTTACACTTCTTTAGGGGGTATGGGTATATCTCCCGTTATGCAGCAGTACCAGGGTCTGTTCTTGGGTGCCCTTGGGGCAATTATTTGCTTCTTTGCAAATTTGGTCATGTATAATGTTTTCAACTACAAAGACAAGAGGCTTAGTTGATTAAAGAGATTTATGTTGGAACACTGGGCTTGATTCATGTTCATTCGCAGAACACATTTGTTTTGCTAATGGACAAAACCATGTGCACCGCAGATTGGGCAGATGTAACATGTGCAGAGAGAGTTAGATTTGGGTGAGTTATTTAGTTTTTGTGCAGGGTATATACTGGCTGCTTTATTTTTACACTGCAATATAGATATTGGTTTAAAGCACAAAACTCACCCAAATCTAACTCTCTCTGCACATGTTACATCAGCGCCACCTGCATTGAACATAGTTTTGTCCATTAGCAACCCAAATGTGCTTTGCGAGTGAACATGAATCAGGCCCTTGGTTTGCTAAGGGCCAAAACCATGTGCACTGCAGGTGGGGTTGATGTAACATGTGCAGAGAGAGTTAAGGTGCGTACACACGGGGGAGATATATTTTGCTCAGCAATATATTGCTAGCAATATATTGCCGTGCAATATATTGCTCAGTCTCTCCTTTTCATCAGCGACCAGAGATGGTCGCTGATGAAAAGAAACTTCTGCCAGGAGGAGCCGCAGAGGGAATAAGCTGGTCGCAGGAGCAAGCTCCTGCAACCAGCGATTAGAATGGGGCTGAGAAGGGGAGCGCATACCCCGCAATTTATCGCTGGGGCACACTCCAATCACTTGCAATTTGGTCGCCAGCGACCATATTCCCAGCGATATCAGCCCCTATCGCAGCCGTGTGTACATGGCTTTAGATTTGATTGAGTTATTTGTTTCTGGCCAGGGTAAATACTGGCTGCTTTGTTTTTACAATGCAATATAGATATCTGTTTGAAGTACACCCCCCACCCAAATCTAACTCTTTGCACATGTTATATCTGCCCCACCTGCAGTGCCCATGGTTTTGTCCATTAGCAAACTAAATTTGCTTTGCGATTGATCCTGAATAACCCTCACTATACACTAGCAAAATAACATGGTAGCTGCTCAATTAATTTAGTAATTCAGTACTTCTCAGGTGCATGAAAGGGAAGGGTTGCTCCAGACAAGAAAATGAGAAAAGTTTCCCCCCCCAGCACACAAAAAATGATGAGCAAAAAGACTTATACACAATAGAAAATGTAGAGATCTTAGTTGCATATATTTAAACCTTTTGGGCAAATATTCTCTCCTTTACACAATTGCCCATTTATCGTGTTTGCAATTACAGAAGGGAAGAGAATGAACTTATAGCTATTTCATTTAAATTGGAATATTATAAACTTGTAAATCTTTCCTTATTCAATATGGATTACTAATCAGAGAATTTGCAAAAATATCCATATACTTAGAAGTTGCAGAGTTGATGCAGTTTGATTGACAGGAAGCTGGTGTTTAGGGGTGGAACATGGTGTTTTCTGGGTGTGTTTGTGAAAATGCAGGCGTGCCAAGGTGTTTTTCAATGACAACTTCTTTAGCAGATTAGTGGAAGCCCTAGAATGGTACAGATGGAAATACTAATCGATGGTTTAGTTTTTGAGAAAGCATAGTCGAAAATATTGCTATTTGTGCTGTTTTTTAATTCTAATCGCAATCCACTGAAAATTCTCTGATTAGTGAACCATACTCAATTAGGCCCATGGTGTGGACTGGTGAAGCAGAATGGCACTCAAAGAGTATATCGATGGAACATTGACCCACAGTGCAAATACCTGTTCAGCTGCATTATAATGAGCGACATTAGTTGCAATGAAGTTAATTTTATGAAAGTAGATAATTCAGTCTGTTTTAAAATCATGTTACATGCATCTAAAAAACATATCCAAGATACACACTCTGCTAAAACACAAATCCATGCACTCATTATTTCTT
Organism: Crinia signifera; assembly: GCF_055691185.1. Lineage (NCBI taxonomy): Eukaryota > Metazoa > Chordata > Amphibia > Anura > Myobatrachidae > Crinia > Crinia signifera. Next base: position 404,212,754 of record NC_139217.1, read on the forward strand.
GCATTGATTATTGCAATAGTCTCCTCATTGGTCTTCCCAAGAACAGACTCTCACCACTGCAAACTATTCTGAATGCTGCTGCGAGGCTGATCTTCCTAGCCAGACGTTCATCATCTGCTGATCCATTCTGCCAGTCCCTCCATGCAATGCCCGTATTCTACCATATTCTACCATAGTCAATACAAGATACGTCTACTCACATATAAAGCTATTAACCAAACCACACCAACCTATATCTCTTCACTTATCACAAAATATCTCCCAACTGGTTCCCTCCACTCTGCACAAGATCAAAAACATAATTCATTGGCTGGTGCTTTATCTCCGTTCACTCCAGTTTATCTCTTCTCCAGGCTTAATACATCTGCCCCATAATATGAAATTTGAAATCAATTAAGAGTTGCACACTAGCCAGCTGCAGTTACACTGACATTGTGAGGTCTGTATTAAAAGTGTGTGAGCCACAGGGCACAGGGTACAGGGCACCTTTGTCTTATTGAAAATGCATCTTAATTGCAATACTCATGCATTCCTTGGGATACATACACTCTGACTCTTTATCTACTAAATAGACACATGCGCAGTCAAAATACATCAACCATTTGTGTGAATATCATTGCCGCATTTGACTCAGAATTAGGCACGATTCATCTGTTTATTATTATTAGCATTGATAGTGAATCTATCAGCCAATAAACATCCATGAACAGATGGAGTGCCTATCAGCCAGCGCTGAGGATCGCCAGAATGCCCCCGCTGGCAAGATGGTGCTCCACAGTAGCGCACGCAGGGGGGGTTTCCGAGTACCCAGAAACCCCTCCAGGAATCTAAGGGCCATTGTCTGAAAGCTGAGGGTCCCCTCTTTCCAAGACTACAAGAATTTTTAAAATCGGACCTTGGGAACCGGAGATATCTGACTTCAAAGCAGTGGTCCCCATCCAAGCCTGTTAATTGCTGTTCCCAGTCAGATATTTCAGGTTCTGTCTGACGTAGAGTTTTTCTGAGGATATATTCCAAAATCTGTGACTCTCCCCCTTTGAAGGACACTAGAAACTTGTCTCTACTGTTCCCAGAACCAGAGATATCAGCCTTCAAGCAGCTGGTTACTGCTCCAGCTCCACACACCTGGTATGTAGTTTTATATACTCGTTGGCAGATTGCTCTGCCTCCTGAACTCTGATCCCCTCATTCCCAACACCATTTGGTAGGTGGGATTCTCTAGTTTTTAATTCCATTAAAATCTAAGAAATCTATTTCCGGGAACTGGAGATATCTGCAGTCAAGCAAGTTGTCCTCCCACCAGAAAATTATAAATAATAAGCCCACTCCACTATACACCCCTCCTCTGCATATTAAACATCCCCTACCACCCTGGAAGTTATGTATCAGGGCCCCTTCATTCAGCCCAATGCCCCCTTCTCCCACCATCTGTGCAGTAAAGGGGTAATTAGTGGAAATTACTGATCCAGGCCCTACATGCTGAGCGGTTGATATAATACCCCCTACCACCCGCGGGACATCAAAACAAATACTGGGTCACCTAAGTGTCCATCTCCGTACTTTGCTCCGCACCTCTGGAAACCCCCTTCTGAAAATCCTGCGTTTGCCCCTGCTCCATCTGACTGGGACGCGTGAGCAATCCACACGCACGCACCTTTCAGTTTTCAGCCGGGGGGATGCGAATCCTTCCCGTCTCCACTTCAGGGCAGGGTTAGGGAGGGGGGAGCATGGAGTTGGGATCAAGCGGCGGGGACAGACAGTGAGGCAGCGGGGACCGGCGGGGTGCTCCCGTGTAAGGGGATGTGGCGGCTGACGGGGGCTGGTGGTTGGCAATCCGACTGCAAGACCCCGCTGGATGGTAAGCGTGCCATCTGAATCTCATATTTTACTTAAAGAATAGAATTCTAAAATTAGGGAAATAGTATAGTTAGAGTATTTGTGTACTGATCCTTTAGACCCCTTTACTGTGTTTGCCAAGACAATATCTGCACAAGCATACAACACAAAAACATAGATAAGGCACTGTGTGCAAAACAACATAAAACAATTGCTTAGCTAGTGAATGTGTGCATTTGTTTCTAATAAAAAGTGGATATTAGAATTAGATTGGCGTTTTTACAATAAAAGAAAGGGACCTAGCATATGTTTTCCTAATTACTTTAGCAAAGAACTTTAATTATGCATTCACCAAATTGATTTACTTAATGATAGCTACCATTTACCTCAGCGACTATTTAGAGGAAGACAGGGACGTGAAAACAAAATCTTGTCTACTCAGTGTCTCCAGGATATGTAATGGATGTTCATATAAATAGCAAAAGTTCTGGATGCACGCACAGGTTATGCAAGGTGCCTGACAAAATAGCTAGGTGGATAAAATAATATGTGGTGGAGGCATTTACAAGGCTGTTGTCATTTACTTTTGAATTTATATTTATACATACAGTACACACTGCACCGCACCATATGGTAATGTTTCCAACAATTTTACAATGCTTTATTATGTAAGCTCTTATGAGCAAGGCCCTCCAGCCTTCTGTCTCATCATCTTCTACTTATCACCTCCTCCTTGGGCTCTGCACCCTGGGACTCCGCCCATTCTTTGTTTTTGTTTCATGCAAGTTGTACCCTAGCCCAGTGATTCCCAAACTTTTTGAATCACGGCACCCTACAGTATCAAAATATTTTTTACGGCACCCCTAGGCCAACAGTTTTTTACTGAGAACGGCAGAAAAAAGTAAATAAAATGAAATAAGTTATTAAATTGTATTTCATTGACCATAAATAATTTCAAATGGTTCTGTACCACCATCCTGAGGCACCCCTGCAAGTGCTCCGAGGCACACCAGGGAGCCTAGGCACAGAGTTTGGGAACCACTGCCCTAGCCTATGGGTACAGGTTTCAGCTTGAAATTAATATATCTCTCTTTACCCCAATTGGCATCAGAAGGCGGAGAGTTGTAGTGTTGTTTTTTATATTTTATACAGTTTACTATATTGTAGTGTTATCATATAATGATACATTTTTTTGCGATCTAAACAGCGCTGCTGACAACATGTTGTGTACTCATAATAAAGTTTTTTAATAATAACAATTTTCTCCTCCTTCCTATGACTCTGAAGACATCATGCGAAGTGATGCATGATACTACACTGTGTGGATTAATACAGGTTTGCGCTCCCTTTTATTTAAATAGCTGGGTCCTCATGCCCTGTGGCTTCCTATGGTTATGCCTTGTCTGGCTCCTATTCTTTCAGTGAGTCCCTGAAATGGACTGCTCTGATTATTCTAGCATCCTTTATTTACTCACCCTGTAAACTGTGTTAGTCATTCAGCCTTGAGGTATACTCCCTTACTTTCTGTATCTGTTCTTTGTGTTTGTGTGACCTATATTGTAGTTCTAGCATTGATTCTGCTCTCATGTCCTTGAATTCCTTGTAACTATCGTTGGAAAGTCTGGTGCTGCCGTTAAGTTGGGAAAATATATTCTGTCTCTAATCTGCCTGTGTCTCCAGCCAAATAAGAAGTGTTGTTTGCTGCTCCAGCTGGCAGTACCAGTTAGGGACCAGTATTATAATTTGTTCCAACTCTGTAGCTGGTGATCCGAGCTATTGCACCTTGTAAAAAAATATACAATGAAAACACTTTGAACTGGGCTTGAGTGCTGGTGTAACTGAAAGCACTGGGGATCGGACTGAGTACCGGTATAATTGGAAGCACTGAGAACTAGGCTGAGTACCGGTATAACTGGAAGCACTGGGAACCGGGCTGAGTACAGGTATAACTGGAAGCACTGGGAACCGGGCTAAGTACAGGTATAACCAGAAGCACGGGGAACTGGGCTGAGTACCGATATAACTGGAAGCACTGGGAACTGGGCTGAGTACTGGTGTAACTGAAAGCACTGGGAACCGGGCTGAGTACAGGTATAACCGGAAGCACTGGGAACTGGGCTGAGTACCGATATAACTGGAAGCACTGGGAACTGGGCTGAGTACTGGTGTAACTGAAAGCACTGGTAACTAGGCTGAGTACCGGTATAAATGGAAGCACTGAGAACTGGGCCGAGTACTGGTATAACTGGAAGCACTGGGAACAGGGAATGGGAACCGAGTACTGGTATAACTTGAAGCCAACTGAGTAGCAAATAGCAGAGGTATACAGGAACCAGGGTAATACATATTACATCCCAGGAACTCAGCCGCTAATCTCACACTAATGTTGTGTGACTTGAGGAACTGGCAGCTTCTGTATCTCAGGTCTCTCCACTTATCCCTCTAATTGGTGACTAGAGAAAGGTGATTCAGAAAGTCTCAGGCAACCACAGGATTGGATATCTCTTAGTCAGGTTATCAGACCCTGTCGTGTCTGTAGGTAAGGATCATATGTGGAATGAGGCCTAAATTCCTGAGCATGCAGAGAATGCTGCACACAGGTTTCTGAATCAGAACTAAGCAACACATATTACAGTTTGCATGCTGAGCTGAAGCAATGCAGATCACAGGATATGCTGAGGCAAGCCATAGCACATAGGAAACACAGTCAGGATTGTGACACCCACACTTGTACTGCTAGAATCTTTCACATTAAGTACCAGGAAACTATTTTGAAACCCGAGGACCACTCAAGGTGGATAATCACTCCATCTCAGTCTATCTGGAAGTCACACAATTTCTTCAAGTCAAGAAAACATTGCCTATCTGGCTCAGGGTCATTGATAATGGAACCACTTGCTATGTTGCATTTCCTTAAGTATTTCATTATTTGTACTTTATGAGTGGATTAGAGCTGTTTCAACTATTTTTGACTCCCAGAATGTACTCTATCGCCCATTGAGATCAGGAAGCCCCAGAATGTACTCTATCTGGCCCAGTTGGATCAGGAAGTCCAGGCCATTAGAACTGTTTAAACCATGTTGTACATTTTCCTTTATTATTGACAGCTTTTTATTTATTTATTTACAGTTTCTTATATAGCGCAGCAGATTCCGTTACAGTTTCTTATAAAGCGCAGCAGATTCCGTTGCGCTTTACAATGGTAGACAGTGATAAAACAAACTGGACAGACAGACTTGGAGGTAGGAGGGCCCTGCTGTAAGCTTACAATCTATAGGGATATAGGAGGGAAACACAAGGACAGCCACTAGTTATAGCATAGCAGTCCCACCGAGTTACAATTCCAGAAGGACAAGTCCAGAAGGGAAGCTATATAATACATAAGTGCCTCTGAGGGTTATGCGTGTAGAACTTTAATATGATAGGCTTGCCTGAAGAGGTGAGTTTTCAGGGAAAACTCGGGTACTTGTTTCCTAGCACGGCGCCCACTACTCCAATTACGTAATGGGCTATTCAGGGTAAGGAAATCGCATCGCATGCCATTAATGGTATGCGATGCTATTTTTTATCGCATACTATATTTTTAATGGGCTAAGTCAGTGAATACATTAATAAAATAGGCTGCAATAAAAAAATTGCATCGCTTCGCATGGCATGCCATTACTGGCTTGCCATGCGATGGGATGCGATTTTTTATCGCATCCTATCTTTGTAATGGTGGCATGGAATCAGGTTTAACGCAAAGCGTGGTGAGCGCAGCAAGCCCCACGAGGGGTGGCGGAACGCATCCTCTGACTTTTTCATTACCCCACTATCCACGTCGGCATGGAGTTGATTTTATACAGTGTGGCGAGCGCAGCTCGCCACCGAGCCCGAAGCATGGTGAGCGCAGCGAGCCCCGTGAGGGGAGGCGGAATCCATGTAAAGTAATCCGCGTCCCCTCGTGGGGCTCGCTGCGCTCGCCACGCTTCGGGCACTATATAAAGTCAACTCCACGCCGACATGGATAGTTGAAATGAAAAAGTCAGAGGACGCATTCCGGCGCCACTCGCCACGCTTCGGGGTGGCATGGATAGTGGGGGGGCGGGGGGGCGTTAAACCTATTTTTGAGACATACAATCATATTATTGTTTATAAAAAAAAAATGCATCGCATAGCATCGCATACGATAAAATCGCATGCGATGCAATGCGAATTTCATTACGGTGCCGTACGTAGAATATCTGGGCACCGTGCTAGGAAACAAGTACCAAAACTTGAAAGTTTGGAGGCTAGTGGAGAGTCTTTTTGTGCGTGGAAGGGCATTCCATAGCATGTGTGCAGCTCAATGAAAGTCCTGTAATAGTGAATGGGAGCAAGTGATCCGTGCAGAAGAGAGACGCAGATCATGTGCAGAGCGGAGTGGTTTGAGATAGGAGATATTTTATGATAATTTAAGAGATATAAGCTGGTGCAGTATGGTTAATAGCTTTATATGTGAGTAGAAGTGTTTTTATATTGAATACGGTAAGATACAGGCAACCAATGAAGGGACTGGCAGAGCGGATCAGCAGACGATGAGCATCTTGCAAGGAAGATCAGCCTAGCAGCAGCATTTAAAATGGATTGCAGTGGCGAGAGTCTGTTCTTGGGAAGACCAGTTAGGAGACTATTGCAATAATCAATATATATAATGAGTGCATGGATAAGAGATTTGGTAGTGTCTTGTGTGATATAGGTTTTGGATATGTTTTTTAGATGCATGTAACATGATTTGGAGACAGATTGAATGTGGGGAAGAAACGACAGTTCAGAGTTGAGAATGACCATTAAGCAACGAGCTTGTGGGGTAGCGCGGATTGTCGAGTTGTCAACAGTGATGGAGATGTCAGGATGGTAACTGTTCTTAGTTGGTGGGAATATAAGTAATTCTGTTTTGGAAATATTAAGTTTGAGTTGGCGAGAAGACATCCAGGATGAGATGGCAGAGAGACATTCAGACACTCGTCCCAAAACCACTGGTGACAACTCTGGGGTTGATAGATTTGAGTATCATCACCATATAAGGGATAGTGAAATCCGAAAGTGCTGATTTGTTTGCCAGGAGAGGAAGTATAGATTGAGAAAAGCAGAGGACCTAAGACTGAGCCTTGCGGATCTCCGACTGACAGAGGTAGTGAAGAAGAAGTAGAGTCAGAGAAGTGAACACTGAAAAAGCATTCAGATAGGAAAGATGTGAACCAGGAAAGGGCTGTATCATTAAGACCTAGGGAGTGTAGTGTTTGTAAGAGAAGAGTGTGATCCACAGTGTCAAACGCAGCAGAAAGATCTAGAAGAATAAGTACTGAGTAATGGCCTTTAGACTTAGCAGTTATCAGATCATTCACCACTTTAGTCAGTGCTGTCTGAGCTTTTTACATCTCAGGTGGTTTATACTTGTACCCATCTCCTATATTATATACCCCTACTTATCCACAACCTGTTTTCTTAGGTGCCCTTCGACCAAGGCAATGGGGGTTGATGGTATTTTAGTGGAGGTGAGAATCTTTTTCTATCTCTTGTCTCCTTATCAATTTAATAGTTTAAGAGAGTGTGATGTCCTTCCCACTTCATGTTGAAAGCATTGATACTGTATTTCTCCTTTGTAGCTATAGCATTGCAATTGCCATACCTAACTACCAAGTTTTGTTTTACCCTGAAGCCTTGACATTGTCCAACTTAATATTGTCCACATTATGGTTTATTTTAAACACAAGGTTCTCACTTCTTCATTTTCAGTGGTAAATAGATCTTAATAAAATGATCAACCAGCCCAAGTACTGTATCTATACTTTGTCTACAACTGCCTGGGCAATATTCCTTGTTCTAAGGTGGTTTGGCTCTACCTATTTCAGACTTAACTATTTCACTTCACAGATTGCTACCTGGTAGACCATGGTACTCCATTAGCTGGATTCCTGGCTGAGCATACAAGGTTTCCTCTAGCTTCCTTACAGGATTAGTTGGCATCTGACTGGGCAACTACAGGTATTTCTCTTTTCATGCAGGCATTTCTGGCGTGGTGGTCTACACATCATCTCCTACATAGTACTAGCATTGATCCTGATGCTCTACTGTGTTTTGAAGGAGCTTTCACTGAGCTATCACTGAGCTGGGTAAACTTAATTTGAAAACTATTTGAATTTTCTATGGTCTCTATGCACAGGCTCCTATGGAAATGTTATTTCCCACATATTCATTTGTACAGATACAGTACTTGCAATTCCGTTTACATATTTTTACATAAAACCTACACGTTCTTAAATTGTTGAGCAGTGCCCAACCCACACTGATATCTCCTTATGACCTCATCTCATTATATCCTCCATTCATTCAACGACTGCTGTGACTTGTCCAGTTAAGAATACTACCCATTACTGGAGTGGTCAAGCTCCAATTTCTGGAACATATAGTTGATACTGGGTTCTGTTGGTTGAACATTTCAGTGAATTTTGTAATAAAATAGCTCATATTCCCTGCAGGATATACCTTTAGAATAACTATTAATGTTTCTTCTAAAGTAGCTTTGATATAAATTACTTTCTGAAACAAGGTCGACATAACAAATAACAGTGAATTGTTAATTTTTTTTTCTGCTATCAGTTAAAAAGGAATTTTGTGTGACTTATAGTGGCATATCCAGAACCCAATTAGGAATTTAGTAACTTGGATGAGATGCTTGAGTGTTCTAAATCTAAAATGCTAGTGTATACCCCAGGTGGTACATGGGGATGAATCATGCATGTAGAAAATCTCAGCTGTTTGCAAAACACCACTGTGAAGTGCCAGGGCCATTATGCAAACAATAAAAAGAACAATTGATTTGTTTTTCTTTGCACATTACCAGAGTATTAGGGAACAAAATAGTTCAGGAGTAAAAAAAAGACCTGAATATATTTATTTTGCAAAACAATTTCCAAAGTTTTAATTAAAACAAACTATTTTCTCTTACAAAAAAACATTGCTTTCTGGAAATGTACACCATGTTCAAAATATTGTGTTCCTTCGCTTTTTATACCAATTTGCATCCAAAGATGCTTCTTTCTGGAACAAGTCTTAGCGAGACACCTGCAACAAAGGCTAAATATTTAGTAGAAGAGTTTCCAAAACTCATGCTAATGGTAATGGTGTTCTTAAGCATACAAGAAGGCCTGGCCAGTCTGTTCATAATGATATTGTACATAAGAGATTTACATTTTTTATTATCTTATTTGACTAATTTTACTTTGAAATCCTCTTCAACTATTTTACTGTGCTGCAACTTTTTTTTATTGCATTGCGTACTTTACCCAGCCATACGAAACTATTAAGTACTTTTCAATGTTCTAAAGTAAAACAGTTGCTGGTAATAACATCTCAAATGTAAAATACATGTTGATATAACACAGCTGACTATTTATTAAGTTGTCTTAACAGCATCACTCATCTACTGTAGCTATAGCAAATTTTTTAAAATACTTGTTTAACATTGAATTAATGTTAACTATGTGGTAAGTGTGGAACATCTTAATTGCAGGAGAGGTAAACATAATTTTTCATCCACATCTTTATATTATTATAGAGCTTTATGTAAAGTAAAGCCTGTCAAATGCTGTTTCTATGCTATTATGGTTGCAAAATATAGTAAAACTGAGAACTAACAATAATTAAAATATATAGGAAAAGCAAAAACAATTCCACCTAACTGGAAAAGTATCTAATACAGTATTTAACAATTTACATGTCTATAAAATGTTTGCAACAAAATATTTTTGCAAAGTTAAATAACCTGCTAGACATCTGTCCTCTGTCGGACTGGTCCACAGGGGTATTACCTGACGAATCACTACTTCCTCAATGGATCAGGTTCCAGTCTGTGCAGTTTAATTATATATTATACATACCTGAGTGGCCAAATTATTATGACCACCCCCTCAATACAATGTTGGACCACCCTTTGCCCTTAATACTGCATGGATTCTTCTTGGCATGGACTCTATGAGATGTTGGTAGGTGGTATGAGGAATTTGAGACTATATCCAAAGAACTGCACTTTCCAATTCCTTAAGCTATGATGGTACTGGATCCAGCTGCCTGATGGCCTGTTCGATCTCATCCCACAGATTCTCAATTGGATTGAGATCTGGTTATTGTGCAGGCCAACTAAGCAAGGTAAAGTCTCTGTCATGCTCTTCAAACCATCTGCGGACAATGCCAGCTTTATGACAGGTAGCATAGTCCTGCTGGAAGTATCCATCCCCGGCAGGGTACACCATTAACATAACAGGATGTACTTCTGTGATAACATTCAAATACCCTTGGCCATTCAGGCGTTGTTTCACAGGAATCAATGGACCCATATAATGCCAAGAAAACATTCCCCAAACCATAATATTGCCTCCACCAGCTTGAAATGTTGTGGCAATGCAGTTGGGGTCTATGCTTTTGTGCTGTTTTCTCCATATTCGCACCCTGCCATCTGCGAGGTGTAATTGAAAATGTGATTCATTGGGCCACATGATACTTTTCCAGTCATCTATTGTCAAATCCTTGTGCTCCTTTGCGAACTGGAGACATTTGTTCTTGTTCAAGGCAGACAGTAGAGGCTTTCAAACAGGTTGTCGGCTTCCATAGCCTATATGGTGTAATATGCGGCAAACAGTTCATTCAGAGACCTTTGCAGTTGCTTCTTGATTAATATTCCCTGCAATTTGATGTACTGTTGCTCTTCTGTTGGACTGGGCTACTCTGTCAAGTCTCCTTGCAGATCGAGCATTCAGTAGCCTGTGACGACCACAAGCCTAATGTTGAGACCTGGTTTTCTGCTTGGTAGTCCACTCTCTGTAAACATCAATAACTGCTGCTCTGTAAGCATTAATAACTGCTGCTCTCGAACACTTCACAAGTGCAGCCGTTTTGCTGATACTGGTTCTGACGGTTTAAGCGCCTACAATCATCCCACTTTCAAAATCAGTTAAATCAGTTTTTTAGCCCATTTCTTTGCAAGCAACACAGTGCAATTGATGCTTCACTTGTCCTGCATTCCCATTTTATAGCTATCTCGTCCTCTAGTGGTAACAACGTGACATTATGGCTGATCTGCATATAAGTGTCAAGTGGTCATAATAATTTGGTCACTCAGTGTATATTACGTTATACTGCACAGGACCAGGGGTGGATCCAGAAAAAAATAACTGGGGGGGGGGGGGGGCATACAAGGAAAGTTGCCTCACAAGTACTATATATGTGCCCCCCTACACACCTTCACATATATGTATTTATTATTTCTGTGCACTATATTACCATATATTTAAATACATAAAATGAGGAGGCTGCTATGTTGCTTCCGTTCCCTGGAGACATATGAGATTTAGCAAATTTTGCTTGCAAAAGGTCATACAGTATATGACCAAAATGTCACAAACATTATTATTTGAATAATGAATTGCTGCTTTGAACACAGCCATTAAATATGATCATTAATAAAAGGTTAGGGGAGTGCCTACCTTTTGGAACTTATATATAATCAAGTAAACATTTGGGGTGACATGTATTAGGATGAGATTTTTGGAAAGGTTACAAAATAGCACTAAATTGCATGTTTGAAAATCACAATTTTTTTGTCCAAATCACAAATGTAATAAATGTGTTTTTTTTGGTAGAAATGGAATTTGCATACGATTTATGGTGATTTTTGGTCATAGTAATGTGCATATTTTAGTCACAGACATGTGCAATATTTTACACATGTGCGATTTTTCGGAACATGGTAAGTTGTGTTTTTTAGCGATAATTTAAAGAAAAACAGCGTGTCCTTGAGCATAACCAGCTCGAAACTCATTGAGCCAGTCCTGGGTCCTTAAAAATGGGGGAAAAAATCATAGGGATCCCCATGATTAAGAAACCAGCACAAGGCTCTTGATCCGGTTCTGGTTCCAAAAATACGTGGGACAAAAAACTGGGGTCCCCTGTATTTTGGAACAAGCACTGTGCTCCAACAGCCAGCGGTGGGGGGTCCCACATCCACGGCTGAAGCTCAGGCAGTGTACACCGGGCTGATCTGTGGCTGAAACAGAAGAGAAAAACAGCGCTAGTCCGGAAATATATATTTAAAATATTTTACTGTTAAATCAATAAAGCACAATAATTATGCAATTCACCGGCCGGTAAATATAAAACATATATTACATAAAATTATATATTACATAAAATTACACATAGTCACACTCCAATAATTACTACAGCTTTGGTTAGTAAGGCAAACAGCACAACTGTTAGTAATTTTCCTTTATATATCTGTTAGTACTGTATGTCCATAAACTGTAATTCCATTTGAAAGGATTTGATTATAAGTAGATACTTAAACAGTCCTTTTAGCTCTCTCACAGCTATATACTGATTATGGATGATTTATGGATAAGCAGTCAGTCAGTATTAATGATTAGTAACTAATATGAATAAGCAGTCAAAGGGTTAATGAACTCCTGTGAGCTCTACAATGCCAACCTTGTTTAGGCTGCAATACTTGATCACGCCCAGACCGCGGTGTCCCGGCTGCTGGCTCCCAGCCAATGTTTGCTTCCAGCCAAAGTTGTGCAGTCCTTCAGGGTTCTTCCACGGGACAGTGTAGGGCAGCAGTGAACCGACAAGGTGAATATAAAGTCCATTTAACGCATTTCTCCACATTGTAAGTCGGCGGCAACCTCAGAAAGGTGTATGTGTGGCTCATTGGTTTTGTTTTTGGGTCTGATTTAAAAAAAAAATTCTTAAGACAAATAAAATTGTGTATTTTGGGTCGCCCTTGTTCCTATTGTATTAGTAACATTCATTTCCAGTAATTTCCATCAATTTTGACCACCTCCCCACTCATAATAATATTTACCAATATTGGCTGGCTGGTTAAACCATGCAGCAGAGCACAAACACCTTCATACCTTGATATCTTCATATCTAGTTGAAGACATTTTTTTTAACCTTCTGGTACAGGTAAGGAGTTACTGCTCTGTTAAAATAAATCAATATGGAATTTGGAAGGATGGACACAGGACCTTAATTAACTGTATAAAACCAAATACACTTACTTAGATCTAATACTAGCAAAGAGGGTGGCCAATCCTGGAATCAGGATTGGTGCAATTCCGGGATTTTGCCCTACAATTGCCGAGATCTCAATCCAGGGATTGGAGTATCAAATCCTGGGATTTCAGGATTAGATTGAGCATAATGCCGGACAGCGTTTGAGCGTCTGCTGAGATGTGGCTCAGGTATTCCTGATCCCGGCGTGCATCTATGTGCAGCATCATGTGGTCACTGCTGCACCCAACAGCACTGCTGCCATCCACTCCTGCAGGCACTGCCGCACCGTTGCCACCTGAACCTCTCCCTCTTGCACCCACCCATGTAAGTAAATGTGCGGGACTGGCCTGGTTTGGTGGGGAAGGGGGCATACTTTTTAATTAGGAAGGCCAATACCAGGATCCGGGAATCCCAGGATTAAGCATTTTAAAATCCCAAATTCCAGGATTTAAAAAATGCACCAGGATTGGCATCCCTACTAGCATAGCCATCATGGTTTCAGTGATCCATTATGCAACTGGATTGCATCTTTCATACTTGCTTTCTTTTGCGAAGGATTTTTTCACAGACAATTGATTGAGGTGTAATTCTGGTGAGTATGTCTATAGTCTTTTTTACATATGGTGACATGCAACTCTCTAAATACACTGCATTCATAATAGTTTTGCAAAATCACAAGTTTATTAACCCCCAAATCTATTTAAAGTTAGAGCATTTTAAAAACAATGTTGTATTGCCAACAGCATCAAGAGACGTTTTGTAATATGAGCCACAGTATAAGGGCCACACACATATCATTTATAACATTACTTTCTACAGAAATAGTTCAGCAAGTTATTCATCACCATTAATAATTTAATGTAGAGATTAGATTACAATTCAGCTCCAGTATTACTTTATGATAAAATATGACGTTCAATAAGGAAACTTTTTTGAAGCAATAACCACAAATTACTAAGTCAGACATTTTTCTACTGCTGCTGAAAAGTCAGGACCTAATGATCAGATGCATTAGCAAAATGTTACATATTGCCTAAAAACCCTGTCTTCTGATTGACTTAACCTTGGATATGACCTCAGATGCTTCATATATGAATCATGCATCTGCAATAACATTTCCTGCTCTTACTAGTTTTCACTTACATCCCTTTCATTTTTCATGTTCCAGACAAAGAAAGCATTTAAGTTAGTTCTTCATGTTCTGGTTTTTGAGAAAGAAAATTAAATGCTTATATTAATTCCTGTTTAGAAGCAGAAGATGTATTAAAAAAAATGACATTGTAAAAAAAAAACAACCAAATAATAAAATCACTAAGCCTGAATAGTTAATATGAATTTAACTTTAACAGTCATATACTATTAGAGGCACATGAAGATAGGAAGAGGCCATGAAGGATGCTAGCCTGTATAAAAAGAGGTATGGTGTCTATTGACGCAAAGGTAATTATGCCACTTTATAAAGCATTGGTCAGACCACACCTAGAATATGGAGTACAATTCTGGTCCCCTCACTACAAAAAAATACATCAGGGAACTGGAACAAGTCCAATGAAGAGCAACAAAGCTAATAAAAGGGGTTGGAGAAATTTAATCATGATTGGACACTTTGGGATTGTTTACGCTACAAAAGAGACATTTAAGGGGAGATATGCTTAACATGTATAAATATATCAGGGGCCAATATAATGAACTGTCAGGCGCCCTCTTTGCTTTATTGGAGGACTCTAGGACACATGGGGATGCGTTTAGACTATAGGAAAGAAGATTTTGTACCCTTAAAAGAAAAAAAAAAAACGTATTTACGATCAGGGCAGTAAAATTGTGGAACTCTCTTCCTGGAGAAGTGGTGTCGGTAGAGACAAAAAATAATTTTAAAATAAGTTTGGACAATCATCTATTGGGCAAAAACATCCAGGGGTACAAATAACAAATAAAATCTGTATATAATTAAGTTAAATAAGATTTCAGTTATATAAGGGATAAAGTAAATAGATCATGCACTTTAATAACGAAGGTTGAACTTGATCGGCGCAAGTCTTTATTCAGCCTTAACTACTATGTAACTATGTAACAGGTGCAGCCACCATCTGGGCTCTTTCCTGGCTGCTGGCAGCACTGACTATCAATAGTAGACTCTAGAAATGTTCTAGAGTCTACTGCAAATGTACAGGTCTCCAGAAAAATGCATGACAAAAACTTTGATCGGAGAGATCATCTTAATGCCGCCCATACACGGTCCGATACGCACTGTGCGATTTAAACTAGATCACATTGCATCTAGTAAAAAACGCATGCGATGTGCTAAAGCCCTGTGCGTTTTAAACTAGATACAGTGCAATCTAGTTCAAAAAGTATGTGCAACACATACTTTTTGGACTGTACAATGTGATGTGCATGGGAGCATACATCGTATCAGCAGCCCAGAATGCACCGTGTATGAGCACCTTTAGAACCAAATCCACAACACGGGGTTCTGTGTAGATCTCTAATTATAAGTGAATATCCTGTAATTTCAGAATACAGAATACATTCTAACATTTGCATATCCTCATTTTCTAGCTAAGGTAATTAAATGCATTATATTCTACACAAATGCATATATTCAACATCACCAATCTTTCAGTACCAATAAAAAACACTAGTGTTTGTGATATATTTTTGTGCAACATTTAGCAGGTATCCATGTCTACTCTCCTGGATCAGCTGGGAATCTCACGAAAATCATGTGGCACTACAGACTGTCTAGAATGGTAGGCAAGTCTCCCTGAACCAACCTCCTACACCCCAATTTAGCCATCCTTTAAAGTAGGTGGTGCTGGAAGTAGGATGACTCAATTGAACCTAAATCTCATCATTGTCGACCTGCTGTACAATGCCAGTAATCCAAGTGTTGACTAGTTGGTGACGGAGGTATGGTGTCCTCTTACCCACCCATAATGAGGCCATTCTGTACCAACCTGGCTGTGCCCTCCTGCATTGGGCAGATGGAAAGTCAGTAAATATAATTCAAGTATTAATAATGGACAAAACATATTCATCAAACAGATAAATGCAAAGCACAAGCTACTAATAACAATATATTAAAGGAATACACCTAATACAGTCTCTTTGTTTAATAAAAACCTAAGTCCAATTATAATAATATTAAGGCATTTCCTTTTCACCTATACTCCAGGGGATTTACAAGCACTAAAGGTCCAGATTCTAGTTGGATTACCAAGGACAAAATATGAGCTCACAATATTCTGACATAAATATATATAAATTATTTAGTACATGTGTACAAAAAAAGAGACCAGTAATAAGACACCATTTACTCTTATCTTTATTAGCAAAAGTGAGAATCATTAGGTGAACCGGCATCCAAAAACAAGCAATTTATTTTTATTTTCACCTTCTGTCTATACTTTGCAGATTTCAACATATTTTAATAGGATAGTTACAAGTAAATTTTTAGATTCTCTAGGTGCACCACACCAAGACATTTCTATCTCTCCTTATAATCCAGTCACAAGGATGGTAAAGCTCGATCTCCACCACAGGCTCTCCTGTCTTCTCTTCCCTCACTTATTCGCCCCCCCCCCCATATGTGGCACCCCCGCCTTTCCTTTGTCTCCCCTCACTGCTCCAAGCTCCGTCCCACCATTGCCACTGCATCTGATGACTGTACAAATACATGTAAATAATACCAGCCAAGCCACTCAGCACCACAGAGATATATACCGTGGTCATCCTCCGTGACAGCCGTGACAGCCACCACAACATCATTTATATTTCGCCATAATCTTATTGTCCCAGACTACAATATTTATCTTATTATCACTATTACTATTATTTTTATTTATTATATTTTTTCACAACATTGATTAATTAAGTCTTACACATTTTTTTTGTCACAATCAATTAAAAATCAGCCAGGCTATCACAATGCCTCATGGGATGGTATCCTTATATTGAGAACATGTATGACCGAGGCTGATACACATCTTTACTTATTTATTCATTTATTAATGTATCTATTTATCTTCAATTGAATTAAATGTAACTAATTTTTGTTCTGCTTTGTCACATACACATTTCCTTAAATATTCGGACACAATTTGCCCTTCTCTTTTTCTTCCTTTTTCTCAAGGCGTTACAATAAGATATATTTGTGTTGGAGGTTCTGTAGAGAGTCCTAAAAAAACTTTTAACGTACAGTATATCATTAAAAATCTAAATATTTTAACTAAGTTGTGCCCCAACAAAGAGAGTCATCTTTTTCTCTGTTTGTATGTAAATATTCTGATCATGTAATTTTCTTTACAGTGTAAAACCACATTAATATATGTACACCTGTAGAAAAATAACGTGAATATAGAAATTTACCAATTCACAATATTCTTCAAAAGGATATTAAGTGGGGATTCAATACATCTAGAATAATTTATGTAGTGCCTTTCATATACAGTATAATGATATTCTTACTTCCAATTTCGTTAAATATCCACAATAAGGTTAGGTCAAAACATCTATTAGAAAACCATGTTCAATCCTTACAGAGATTAAAGGAACAAATAGGGTTGAAATTGTCAAAAGGATTAAAAAAATGAGATGGCCAAGAGATTCTTGTCTGCTGTCACATTCAATGTTTCTATGAGTATCCGAGGCAACAGTTAATGCTGATTTTTGCTCACATATTAAGAGAAGCGTTACACAATTGTCACACAATCATTTCCAGATTCTGGTAGATTGTTAACCCTTCCAGTGCAGACATCACTGTGAAAGATGTTCCAAATATCCGCTAAAAATGCCAGCGTCGCTCACATATAAATACAAATAAAAAATGTTGTGTAAAAATGTTTTTTTTTTTTATTTCCTATATAAGGTAAACATTACAGGTCATTACGATGAATAAAAATGTGTGCTTGCCAATTTTTACACCTATTTTGACAAATTCATGTTGGTTAAACAGCATCAGTATTAAGCTGCTCGTTATTGGACGTTTGAGTACTGACTCTTCCTCTGATATTGTTTAAACCAGTATGCGCATGATAGATCTGCAGTCAACACCATATATTTGACATGCATTACAGTAGGTCGACAGGTGCCAAAAGTTGACAGATGAAATATTGAAGGTGCTTAAGGTTGACAGGTAGAAAAGTTTGACAGGTTCAAAAGGTCAACATAACAATGGTTGACACGCAAATAGTATACCTATTGTACCTGTCGACTTAATGCATGTTGACCACATGGTGTCAACCTTTTGACTGTCTACCTAGATACTGTAGATCTTCTATACCACACCCATTTGAATCATTAGCGTTGGACTGGCTAAAATCATGGAGCTCTGAATCAAAAATGTAAACAACAGACATTTGTAATTAATGTAGTTTGCTTATGCATTTTGTTTTTGTCTTTGTTTTGAATTACATTTTATATTAACAATAAGACTTATTGATCAATATTTGTCTGACAATGTTCTCTTCTGTATCGACAACACATTTTTTAAATTGTGTACAAATAGGGCTATATAATGTTATTATTCAGGCAATGTTATCTCTACAGCAGGCATGTCAAACTCTAAATCCCAACTGGGCCGAATAATCAAGGTCAAAGTCTTGTGTGGGCAGAAAGAAAAAGAAAGAGTCTTATACGCAATTTTACTCTCCTCTATATAATAATAACAATACGACATATCAGCTGTGTTATATTCCCCTTCAGATATAACTGTGTGGTCCCCTCTCCCCTATATAATAATAATAATAATAATAATAATAATAATAATAATAATAATAATAATAATAATAATAATAATAATAATAATACCATATATCAGTGTGTGCCAGGGGCTGTTATTCCACCTTATATATCACCATCTACAGTGCCTAATACACATAATTGCCCCCTCGGTGCCAGATAACACATATGCCCGCTCGGTGCCAGATAGCGCATATGCACCCACAGTCCAGATAACACATATGCCCCACGGTGCCAGATAACACATGCCCCCTCCTTCCCAGGCTGGGAACAGTGTGATTCCAAGGACAATGCTGCACCACGAAAAAAGGCATCTTAGCACTGGCAGACATGGTGTGGACGGTTACTTCACCCCGCTGCTGACACCTTCTGCTGGCAAGGCACTGGAAGGTTACTGCACAGCTTCTGCTGAATCACTGCTCTCTGCTGTTGCCTCCGGCAGGGGATAACTGTAGGCCGCTCTGCCCCTCTCACTGCAGGCCGCTCAGCCCCTCTCACTGCAGGCCGCTCTGCCACTCTCACTGCAGGCCACTCTGCCCCTCTCACTGCAGGCTGCTCTGCCCCTCTCACTGCAGGCCGCTCAGCCCCTCTCACTGCAGGCCGCTCAGCCCCTCTCACTGCAGGCTGCTCTGTCCCTCTCACAGCAGGCCACTCAGCACCTCTCACTGCAGGCCGCTCAGCTTTTCTCACTGCAGCCGCTCGCCTCAGCTAACCTGCCTTCACGCTTCTGCTACCCTGCCTTCCCGCCTCCGCCGCCAAGCACCTCCGCCCTGCACTGCGCCGGTGCGCGGTGACATCACCCGTGCACTGCCGCAATGCACTACTGGGAACGCTGAAGCCAGGAGAGGCTTCAGAAGAAAATGTGCTGTATTACTGCACATTTTCTTCTGAAGCCTCTCCTGGCTTCAGCGTTCGGATAGGGTCTTTGCCATTCAAGCCCATGAGCTTGTGGGCCACAAAAGTAGGCGGCCGGGGCTGCATGAGACCCGCGGGCCGCGAGTTTGACATGGCTGCTCTACAGTATCGTGAGGCATAAATGTGTCCTCATACACTATTGCCACTGTCATACAAAGCATCCCTTCCCAATGCACCCGGTCCCACAAGAATTGGCTTGCTTGTGCCAAGCATTTTTTGAATCTTTTTTTCGTCTTGAAGACATCAGATTGCACTAATTCATTAGATATGCAACACTTGTAAATATCTATGTGTATATCTATGTAGGATGGAGTCAGAATCTGTGGGGAAAATTCTGACCTGATCGCACGGTTACAAATTTGCAGGGCCAGCTGTCAGTGAAGCCGCAGCGCCGCCAGAGTTAAATCCCACCTTGTGAATTAATGTGCTTGCTGTGAGAATAGATGTGTACAGCTGCTCATCCATTGCGTATATGTCCAAAACTCATCATGGTAGGCTCACCATCGCCAGAGACCTCCTCGGAGGTGTGATGGAAAAGGCCTATCCGGCCTCTTGATGATGACACACACCCTGCACTGAAACACTCAGGCACTTCTAGCTTTTCCCCGGATACCCACAGTGTTTTTTTCCTGGCACGCCTGCGGTTTCCACCCCCAGACACCTACTTCCTGACAATCACCTTATGAATGGCCAGCAATCAGAAAAAGTAGCAGGCTTTCATCATGGGATGGCATCGTGCATACATACTGCATCCCGTGTATGTGCACAATCCATTAATAATCAGCCACTGTGTGAATTTGCAGGTGTGCGATCAGGTGTGAATTACCCCCTGTATATGCACAGTTACAATGCAGCAACTGGGTCTTTTTCATAACATTGTTTCATTTTGTTAGGCATACAGACTTAGACTCAGTCGCACACAGATATACTAGTATCATATACAGTACCAAATTAATCAGAGCAGTCTCATGAGCACACAACCAAATACCATGGGAAAGTGATATTGGATAAAAGAATAGGTAGATGGGAAATGTATACTTTTCTAGATATCAATAGTGTACAGAGAGCTTCCCAGTGACAGCTAAACTGCACATACAGTACAGCATCTCAGTGATTGCCTATATCATACATAGCATCCCAGTGACTGCCATACAGTACAGACAGCATCACAGTGACTGCCATACAGCACAGAAAGCTTCCCAAGACAGCTGTACAGCCAGCATCCCCCTGAACAGTACATTGAACATCTACATTACCCTTAATCAGTATTTTGAGCATTGCGGTGACCCCTATATAGTACATTGAGTATATGATAAGCAAATATTCCTTGTTATAAATAAAGAATTGTAACGATTTTAATGCATTACTTAACAATTTTTATTCATTAGTTTTATTTGCTGTTCTTTACTAGTAAAACCATCAAAATAAATGTAAAACCACCAAAATTAAACTAAAAATGTAATGAACTGGTCTATTTTTCATTTAAGCTATGCTGACTACATAGGGGATACCAGTATAATAATAATAATAATAATAGACAAAAAATAAGAAAATGGCTCCAATGCCCTGTAATTGCCACTTATACTAGTTGTGGGGTGATCTAGCTCTGGTTCTGTAAACTGCGAGATACTTGTGTCCTCTGAATGTGCTCCTAAGTGATTTAATGATGCCACATCGGATGTTATTTCATGCATTTTATAAACAAAATGTACTCAAATGATGTCAATCCAGTGAACCAAGCCATTTCAGGATAAATACTGTAAACACAATGTACCCATGTGTTATGCTGTATGTGACTCAGTGTTATTAACCTGAGCTGTTGATGTTCAGTAGTTTTAAGAAATGTGAAAAACAATAAAAATATTGTTTAAAGAATACTATTTGTACTATATTATACTTTGTCCTGATACAAATATATATTGCACAGCGCACAGTACTAAGGACTCCGTAAAAGCCCACATAAAGCTGTTTTATTGTGCTATTATAGGTTCAAAGATAAATACACAACTAATGCCTTCAAACAGTTTTATACCTTCTAAAGTCACTGAATATGTCACAATTACTGGACACTAATGCACTCCTAATGTGTCGCAGCAGATACACAATTTAAAGCAAGCTCTCTACCGATATTGCAAATATCAATAGAACATGAAGCCACAAAATATCCCAGAGACAAAAGACTTGGGACCTCTTTCTGTGAGCAATGTAATGCAAACGCCTCTGCGGCATATGTGTCTACAGTATATGAATTGTGAGGTGCTTCTCTTGTGTGTGTTTGTGTTGCTGACGCCCACTTACAACCCAGAAATTCCCATTTAGCAGTTACAGAGAATCATCTGCTATATTATAAAAAAAAGTGAATATGCTACCCACAATGCACGTGCATCATGCATAAAATAGGTAGATTCAGTCACATTCAGAGTTGCTTAAGACTCAGAATCAGGCCCTTCAGATTCTGATGCAGAATTAGCTGCAATTGTTTCCAAGATGCAGGCATGGAATTTTACGATACCCAATCAGTAATTGTCTGCAACTAACACAAGTTAGCACCTCTAGCATGGATGATTGTCAGGTTTACATTAGGCATATGAGACATACACTTACAGTACACCTAGCTATTAGGCTTCAATAAAATGTAGTAAACTTCTTTACTGCACACATCTCCCAAACTGTCCCGATTTTACCAGACGACCATTGCTTTCATATTCTCCTAGTTTCCCACCTGTGGGCTTCAGAAATGCAGCTTATTAGATATTGCACACAGTGCCATGAGACCCTGGAGACAGCCCAAATGCTTGGGAGGCACTAAGCATTTCCCAAATGTGACAACTAATGCTGCATGATGCGCAGAAATGCCCCCAAGTTGTAAGAATATGCTCCTCCCCTCCCCCCAACATGTAAACATAGACATAACCTTGGAAACAGTCCTTAATGGGGACAACACATGGAGGTTTGGCCATTCCTGACATAGGACTATCTTTTCAGAACAGGGAAAATAACACTCTATTGGTTATTCTCTGATACAGACATGCATTGGCTGATTGAATGCACACAAAGGTGTCCATACAATGGGTGAAATTTAATAGGATGAGAGAATCAGAAAGTGAGAGATTTGGTAAGAAATCTCCAGGTTTTTTTAAAGCGCCAATCATTTACACAGCAAAATCAAACTGTACACACACACATATATATATGACGAAGTCCTGTGACGAAACGCGTAGGGGCGTGGCTTGTGTGACGCTACTCTGCTGCTGGAGACGCTGCTGGTGGTCCGAGCTGCCTGCCGGGTGTGTGTGCTGAGCGCAAAGTCGCAGCCAGCCGGGAGAGCCTGTGGAGATCTTGAGGGTCCCGTGAGTCCATCATTGCGAGCTGTCTTGCCAGTGGTTTATTGTGAAATCTTGTGGTAGCCAGCCCACACCAGAGGGAGACCTTGGTACGGGCACTACTTTCTGCAAAATTGCTTTTATATTGTTTGCACACGTTTTTGATTAAAAACGATATTGCACTATCAGGCGCCCCCTCTATTTTTGTAGATGGAGATGTTGTAAGAGACCCTGTGGGAATCGGGATCACAGGAGGGGAGCTGCAGTCCAAGAATTATACCAGGACTAGTGTGTGCTTTTAAGGACACTGATTTACAGTCTGTCTTACTAAGGACTACAGGTGTCAGCGCACCTATATTTTCTCTGTTATATATATATATATATATAGTAGAAGATGTGTAGATTCGGCACTCTAGACAAAAAGCTCACTGATGGCCCGGTGCCCGCCAAGTCCCGTGGGAATAAACAGTAAGGATGTTTCAGCGGCGGCACTCCCAGCACTTCCAAATAAACGATGCGGACACAGCGTGACTGCTCAACGTTTCAATCGATTTAATCGATTTTCGTCAGGAGGATAATAATATATATATATATACTGTATATATATAGATTCACAAAGCCTGCACTCACACCTTCAACTAAATGCATGGGGTGGGGTGCCTTAATGGAACACAGGTACACCTGTGTCTATGTAAATGCAACAATGCTTTCTCACTTGTAAGTGGGAAAGAAAGCACTCTCCACAAAGATTATTCAGTTTTTAAATGCTGAGAAAAAGATATATAAACAAATAGAAAAAACCTGCTGTTGGTTTCAAAATCTGTCTCCAACGTTTCGGTCACCACTGTGACCTTAGTCAAGGAGTGAAAAAAGCCACCAAGCAACCAGCGTCATCGAAATCACATAAGTCAACAGGACAAACATCAATAAAGGGAGAGCCACAATCAGCTTACCCCCAGTCCCGGCTCTTTATACCTTCCATCTGTTTAACATTCAGCGCCAAATGCGCTTTGCGTCCAGGACCATGGAACGCACGCTGACGCGGCTTCCGGTCCCTGGAACGCACGTATGGCAGCTTCCGGTTTTGCCGGGAGCTGCTCTATACGTTACTAAGGCAACTGGATCAGTTGCGTCTATGACTATATATAGTATATATATTCACACACACACACACACACACACAGTATGTTAACGTTATTAATGTTATGGTCACCAGTGGTCACCAGTGAGGCAGTAAACACTTAAATGTATCCTTGGGTACTGAAGTGAACCAGTAAATATATTTGTGCTGTTTTTCAGTGACATTGCATTTCTTTCATGCTTACATATTTTTTTTTTTTTAGCTAGCCGAGAAGGAGAATAAAATGTCCTTCATTTCTCCTTTATCTCAAGGATTAAAAAGAAAACATCAGGATGCACATGTAAACTCATTGTAATTCGCTGAGCTGCATGTATCCCTTTTTCCATTTATAACTATAATTGCTTTCATACACCAAAAAAAAATAAAAAAATATTTTAAATGACACCATGCAGTACAAGGACACGCTATGTACTGTATGCAAGGTTTTTTTTTTTAAGTGTTTTGCGCAAACAAAGACCCTGTTTAGAAAGCCGCTTGAACTGTATCTGTCAATCAATTATCAAAGATAAAAGATTGAATTCTTTTAGATTTAATTTTAACAGTAACTGAAATGTAAAGCCCTGGGTGCCGTCATGTTAGTATAATCAATTTGAACGCTTCTGTAAGTAGGTAAAATACAGAATAATCACTAAAGGGATAGCTTAAAGGGACTGTACTTTAATATTTACCTTTTACTGTACATTATTGCGCACTGCATAAATGAAATTACAAATTATACAGTCTAATCTTCTTGCATTAGGAACAAACAAGATAAAGATGAAGATTTATCAGAGATCAAAAAATATAAACAGATACAAATAAAACTGAACAGCAAATTTCAATGATACTGATACCCATTTTTAAATTACAAATCCAGGTCACACACAGGATTTGGACACGGGTCCATCCCGGGAGCGACCCGGCATTAGCGAGGTGAAGGTCCCCTCGGCAACCTGGCAATAACCCGGGTCACTGATGTCACATGGGGGTGGGGCAGAGTGATGGCACATCATTGGGGGGCAGGGAGGAGGCAGAGCTTTGGAGCTGACACTGCCTCCTCCTTATAGTGTACACAGACCCGGGTTACCCGTTTACACTGCTGGATTGCTGGACCCTGATTTTTCCAGCACTTTCACACAGCACAGTGACCCGGGTTGACCAGGCAACAACCCAGGTGAGAACCGGGTTATTTGTGGGGTGTGAAAAGGGTTTGAGAAACATAAGCCCAGATGCTATTATTTAAATCACAAATAATAATTCATATAATTCAAATAAACTAAATACAATACGTTCCTTGCATGTGGGTACTGATGGTGGATATTTGGGACATTGTCTTTATTGTTCACGGTTCTACTTAATTATGTAAAATAAAATATTTAAAATAAAAGGTGAGAGAAAATGGTTTTTGTATTTTTTTTTTATAACAATTTTTATTGTTTTTTTATAAATGAATGACAAACAGGGAATGGGAATACAGAACAAAAAGTTACAAAGTAAACAAGTTTGGTTACATAAATATTTGCGCCAATAGAGGAGTAATGAATGTCCTGACTATAAAAATAATTTTTGAAAAGAATATGTATGGCAATTGAGTCTGTACATATACCTTTTGCTTCATTCTTCTAGAACATAGCCATACTTCAAAAATATAGCAATCAGTTAACAGTTAACAGTTAATTAGAGGGGAGGTGTTGAATGGAAAGAAGGGAATGAAGAGGGGGGATTAGGAGAAGGGGTATTTGACCTCGACTATATGTTTAAAGACTTTTGCTATAACAGAGATAGGTGGGTATAAATAAGAGTCTAACTTAAGTTACTGTATGTAGTGGCGTGTCTGTGAATACATGAAAAAGTGGGAGTTGAGGATCAGGTATTTGTCCTTCAAGATGGTACACAGCAAAACGTGACCACCAGGGTCAAACGTTTGATTAACTACGCATAGCCCCCCTGCTACTGCTGAGAAGAAGAGTTGTTTAAAGAAGGAATAAAGGAAGGGTTGCCCCATAAGGTTACCTACAGGGAGACCATATGATTTAGTTTGTGTTTTTTATGTAGTTTCACTCAGCTGAAGTAGATATTGTGAAAGAGTGGGTGGTTAAGGACAGAAGGGGGAATAACAGAATTGTTTGGGATGCAGGAGAGCACAGAGAGAATATGGGTAAACTATGGCTGCTTCCAATGGTAAATCAGTGTAGCATCCAGTCAGCAATTTTTGGTCTCATCCCATTCCAAAGAAAGCGCGACAAAGCTTTTTTTAAATGACACATATCTGGATCAATAATTGAAAAGGGTAGAAGTTGCACATACACAATTTGGGCAATATTACCGATTTCAGAACGGCAATTCTGCTTAAAGTCGACAGGGGGAGGGCAGACCAACTATCTAGCATAGTAATGAACTTCGTAATAGTGGATTTAAAGTTCAATTTATACAAATCAGCAAATGGCTGTCTCCAGGAATCTGCACCCCTAAATATTTAAAATGGGAATGTGTCAATTTAAAAGGTGAGGAGGTAATAGAGGAGAGGAGGGAGCTCAGACAATTTAAAGGTAGCAGCTCAGATTTGGTAATATTAATTCTGTATCCAGCAACCCTGCCAAACTCAGATATTAATTTTAGGATCTCTGGGATTGATACCAATGGGTCGGACACAAATAGGAGCATATCATTCGCAAAAAGCGAATAGGGATATAAGTCGGTAGAAGCCAGGCAAGGATAAGTCTCGATCTATTCGAGATATAGAGTATATTGCGCTCTGCCTGGTGTGTAGGTGGTGCTGCTAATCCTGGGGTCTGTCCACAAAGAGACCCCTAGATAATATTTCTACATGGGTATGGATAGCGCACTCAGGGTGGGTGTGATGCGGGATAAGAGGGGGAGGAAGGTTGCGGAGGGAAACAGAGGGAGAGGATGGGGTAAGTGGTTAAAGAATGGATTGATGTGTATAAAATAAATGTCTTAAACATATGTGTAGGTAAAAAGATGGTCTTTTATTGATAATAATACAATGGGGGATGGGGGGTGTCAAGGGTTGACCCCAGGTCAGGATGGTGGGGTGAATTACAGTTCTGGTCCTTTGATCTGGATCCAACCGCTATATACTGCGGGGTGGTTCCTGATCTATGGTATCCTGGGGTCGAAATAGTTAATGCCTGGATGTCTGGTCCAGGTAAGTCCTAGCTATACCTATATGGAGCCCTTTGCGGGGATCAGGGTGCCAACAGGACCCCTTTGTACCATAAGTCCTTGCCCGGACATATGTCTCCTATATGGTGTGCAGCTGGGTGTAAGTATATGTGTTTGCCTGTACTTTTGTTGGAATAGAGGTATTCAGGCAGTGTCCTGGAAGACGCCATTACTAGCACACACTCTTTTTCCCTCTTCCAGGACACTGCCTGAATACCTCTACAAAGGGGTCCTGTTGGCACCCTGATCCCTGCAAAGGGCTCCATATAGGTACAGCTAGAAATACCTGGACCAGACATCCAGGCATTAACTATTTAGACCCCAGGATACCGTAGATCAGGAACCACCCCGCAGTATATAGCGGTTGGATCCAGATCAAAGGACCAGAACTGTAATTCACCCCACCATCCTGACCTGGGGTCAACCCTTGACACCCCCCATCCCCCATTGTATTATTATCAATAAAAGACCATCTTTTTACCTACACATACGTTTAAGACATTTTTTTATACACATCAATCCATTCATTCCCCACTTACCCCATCCTCTCCCTCTGTTTCCCTCCGCAACCCCCCTCTCCCCCTCTTAACATACATCACACCCACCCTGCGTGCGCTATCCATACCCACGTAGAAGTCTCGATCTAGCTTGGGTAGTAATTTCAAAACAACAGAGTTAAAGTGTAAGGGGGGATATTAGAGAAAAACAAAGCATTAAAAACTGAAAATAGCATTGGGACTATCTTAGGCATGAGTGCAGTATTTTGTAAAGATCACCATCATAGCCATCAGGGCCAGGGACTTTATTGGGTTTTTGATTCCTAATAGCCAAATTAACCTCGTCTAAAGTAATGGGGGATTGCAGTGCAAATACATATCTGCCATCAGGGATGGGACTGTAGAGAGTCCCAGATCTCAGACTGAGAACATAAGGAGGGGGGTGGTGAAGATTTAAGGGAAGGAGATGGGGAAAAAAGCTCTAGCCATGCGTAAAGGGTGTACAACTGCAGGTTTCTGTGATCCCTTCAGCAAATTAGTGAGGAGGTGACCGGTCTAATTACCAAATCTGTGGAACTTATGATTTACAGTAAAAAGATATTGCTCTCCCATTTCAGATAGGTACTCATCAAATTGTGATTTAGCAGATAGGTATAATTGTTTGTGGTGGGGGGAAGGGGTCATCTTAAATTGTTGAAAGGCCTCAGTCAAAGAGCCCTGTAACAAAAGGTATTTTTTGGAATACTCCTGTGGAGGCTGCGGTGAAGGACATAATGGTGCCCCTAAGTACAGCTTTTGCAGTCATCCAAAACAAGGTTGGATTGGAAAGAGCAAGCTCAGCATTGTCAGTGCAAAAAAACCTCCCAAGTGATCTCCAGCAATTTGTGGAACTTGGTGGGTTTGCAGAATCTACTGTATATGGAAATCTCCACAATTTAGAGGAACCAGGGTCTTCTGGGAAGGAGATGGTGTAGTCAACCACAGCATGACCAGAAAGAAAAATAGGAGAGATGTGAGAAGTAGATATCAGGGGAAAAAGTGTATGTGAGAGAAATATGTAGTTGATACAGGAGAGAGAGCCATGCGCAGTGGAGAGACAGGTATAGCGGGGTGGGCAGCACGCCAGACATCAACCACACCTAGGGCTTTAGCAAAAGATGGGACATCCAGTTTGGAAAGTGACATGGACCCTGTATTAGTATTCAACCTGCCTAATAGATAGATTTAAATAAATTAAAATCCCCACCAATGTTGAGGTTACTGTGTATATATGGTGTAAATAAAGCTATCATTTAGAAATATTTAGAATACGGGGTTGGGGCATAAATGTTAGCAAGAGTAAAATGTTTCCCGAATACAGTGATTTTGGCTATGACATATTCACCTCCTTCATCTGCGAATACCTGCTTGACATCCAGCAGTAGGGCTCATTTGGCTAGAATAACCACTCCTTGCACCTTAGAGTTGTAAGAAGATGATGCAGCAACAGTCCAGCCGAGCATTTGGAGTTTCATAGTCTCTGGGGGTGACAGATTCATCTCCTGTAAATAGAAAAAGTCAGCATTCCTTTTGTCAAAATAAAGCAACATTTTTCTACTTTTGACTGTGGAATGTATACCAATGAAAGAGATGTGAGGTCCCAAGAGATACACTCTCAGCATACCAAACCAGGAAAGACAGGTTGCGTAAAAAGTTGCAGTAGAGCAAGGAAATTGGCGGGGAGAGGATAGGGAGGGGGTTGGTAAATTGGGGGGGGGGGGGGAGAAACAGAATAGAACATGAGCATCCATGGCCCAACTTCCTACGTATGCTAACAACATTCTTGTAAAGAAGTATGTATTCCGGGGGGTCCTGCACCCACTTAACTGACCACCCCAGAAATAAAGGACAAATTAATAGTTGGAACAAATTGTACTATATTTCAGGTACGAATGAATGAATAATATGAAAACATAGAACACTTCACCCTCTCTAGTTCTGTGGTTAGTTAGAACACACAGTGAATAGTAGAGGGCATATAAATGATTTCAACTTTAAGAAAGCCCAAAGATAATAACAAAGGTAGAGCAGGGGTACAATTGAACACAATAAAGATGTGAATCCTGTGCTGCAAACTGAACATACATATAAAGAACATACTGGCATTAGTAGCATCGGTAGTGCAGCCTAACTGAAATGATAAGGCATGTAGGATAGAGAGGCACTCAGTACGGATGATATATCAAGGGACAATGTCTGTACTATCTGAGGAATCCCTGCAGTTCAGATCCTTGTGGTAGGCAGATGCATCAGACAGTGTGGAAAAGTCCTTGTAGGAAAAAAATGTTGTGGCAGTTTCAGAAAATTTTTAAACTCAAATAATTATTTTCAGAGAGTAGGATGGCAATCTTTTAGTGCATGAGTTTGCAGCATTAAGGGTGACTCTATTGTAATAAGACTGGCTGACAAGGTGCCATAGTCATCCAGGACATATCTATATAGAAGGACGAATTGAGGAGACAGTTGAGTGACTGAAGTGTACAGATGGCTTGATCCCACCAGAGACTATAAAATTGGATCACTTTCTGGAGTAAGAGGTATTACAAAAATGGATTACAGAAAAAACAAAAAGACATCTGGTTACAGATAAACCTGTGGTTCCTCTGATTGCAAAGAAGAACCATCATTCCTACGAGATTCAAATATGTTGTCAGATATATGGACTTACAGGTTCTACTCTGTACTATAGATGTTGTTTCACTCTATACAAGTATACCCCAAAGGCAGGGGTTAGACAGTGTACATTCATTTATCAGCCTTAGTCAAAACTATCAAGGACCATATATTGATTTTTTGTTGTTGGTCTATTGGAAAAGACCCTAGTGCATAACTAATTTTTTTTTCAATATTATTTTTGTGCAATGAAGGGGCTGCGCCATGGGGTTGCATGTCGAACCTTCTTTTATCAATATCTATATGTATGGCGTAGATCAAGAGGTTTTTTGGGAAATCCTGCATTTCAAGATAAATGCTTATTTTCCTTTTGCTATATTGACAACATTTTGGTCTGTTGGAATGGCACAGCACAACATTTTGCTGAGGTGATGAAGAACCGCAGTTGGGCTTTCTTGCTTATGCTAGTTTTGTGGGGTGCCGCACCCTGCACCTAGATATAGCACTAGGGACCCCCAATATACAGAGAAGCCTTGACGTGGCTTGGGGGCATATCATACACCTGCGCAGATATATGTAACCAATATCTTTGAATTCTATTATCATGTAGTGTTCAAGATTGGTTACTAATACCATTCAGTGAGCTGGGGGAAACTATGTCTTGTTTTACTTACTCAGTATTAACCCCTCCCTTGCATGCACCTGAGTGGTATTACTGAACTGATTGAGCATCTACCACTAACCTTATCCATAAGGAGGTTGATCAGCATGTAGCCAGGCATTTCAAGGAAATTAGACATTCCCTGGCCTCTTCATCATAGAAGATTATCGACCACGTCCCCATCAGCAAAAGACTGGGAAAAGAGGTTGCTTCAAATAGACTCCTATTGGATGCACTCACTCAATGCAGTAACCCCTCTTGGACTGAATGAACCAAATCACTTCTCATGTTTTTTTGTGAAATCTGCTAGTCTGGGAACAGTATAATCTATGATAATTTGTGAGTTTAGGATACATTATAAATGGTGGCTAAAACCTATATTTGGCATATAGGCGCCCGCCTATATGAAGGCGGGCGCCAAAAATTTGGGGCATAGCTTTGTGGAAAGTGGCATCGACACAGAATAGTGTCACAGTAGTGTCTGTTATTCACATTACATCACATAGTAGGGCCACATGTATGCTTTGCACCAGGTAGAGCCCCTTATACCCCATTTAGATCGCATTTATAACCCAGGTTATTGTCAGGTCAAGGTGCGAAGTGAAAGAACCAAATTCAATAGCCAGGCTCGACCAACCCGGCATTTCATCCCAGGTTATAAAAAATTACACATTGTCATACACTACAGTACCCATTACACATTATGCCACACACTGTAGTGCCCATTACACATTATGCCGCACACCATAATGCCCATTACATATTGTTGCACACCGTAATGACCATTATCGTACACTGTAATGTCTATTACAGTAATGTCCCTTGCACATAATTTCTCCAGTATTGCCACTTACACATTGCCCACATTTGTGCCCATTTGAGAATTCCCATATTAGTGCTAGTGAGTAGAGAATAAGGGAGGAGAGCACTCACTGCCACGGCCCTTTGTAGTGTCCGCTCAGTTCCAATACTACTAACCGCCGACGGACATTTGAAATATGTTGCCGGCTCGTGAGCTAACTGGAGCTTGCAGTCTGGCAGACAATCGCTAACTGCTGCTGTATTATTAAGATTTAACAGCCCCCTTCCACTAGTATTAATAATGTTTAACCCCCACATGATCTGTAATGCTTCTGCTGCTCGCCCCCTTCCCCTTATACTGTATTCATTTATTTTATACTGTATTTTCTTTGCACATAGTCACCCACATGTTGATCCTGGCTCCTCACTGAGTGCAGTATTCTGGGCCCTCATTCAGCAACAGGAAACCTCGCGATTAGCTGCATGTTGCTATGCTGCAGCTGAGGACTGACAGGATGGACTTGTAGCTGTATTTACAAATATTTACATATACATGAGTTTGAAGAAACTCAGGGAGCCCGAGGTGTGCTCCCACCACCACCAGTGCTGTGCCTAAACACGTGCAAAGGGGGCAGCCGTACGAACGTGTGGGCCCTCTCCCAAAGGAGAAAGGCCCCATGGTTCCCCTAACCCCCCTCAACCATAAGGCCAAGGAAGGGAAAAAAGGGATCGGTGGGTCCTCTTCGCCGAAGCTCAGAGAGACCCGCTTTTCCTCCACCCCCGGAAGGGTTTTGGACGGTGGGTCCTCCGCACCCGAAGGTTTGGAGAGACCCGACTTAGGCTTCCCTCCGCCTTGCGGCTCGGGGTTGCCCTCGGGGGGACCGGGACTCTCCCCAAAAGGTGAAGAGTCCCAGCCACGTTTGGGGAACGGAAGGCCTGTTAGGGACAGCCGCACTACCCAAATCAAAAAAACGTGACAAACTAACGAAAAACGTGAAGTGCTCAAAAGTGCAAATCAAAGAAATAAATAAAAGAGGCCCTAGCCAGAAGGCCGGGGTGGGGGTGTAAAAAATTGTCCTACCCCATCCAAAAGGACGAGGTAAGGACGTGTAGCCTAACCTAGAGGGAAGTGCGCAGTGTGTGTGCCATAAAGTGCATGGTGCTGGACACCAGTGCAAATCAGGCACCCCCGAGTTTCCCCGGGGGCACAGTGCAGCCTCGGGCTCCAGGCAGCCGACCCTTCAGCGTCCGACCAAGCTTTTCTCCGTCTCACCAGCAGGCATTTTCCAGCCCCTGGCATGGGAATGGGTACTCCACTGGGCCTTTCGAAAGACTCCCTTAGGGGCTGCACCCCCTCCGGAAGAGCAATCTACTCAGTCCCAGTGTTTCTCCGCTCCCAGGGTTAAGGTACTAAGCTGGGCCTTTCGCGGTCTCCCCATCAGAGGCTACGAACCTCTGGAACAGGAGCCATCTACTCAGTCCCAACCTTTCTCCGCTCCCTGGGATTGGATACTAGACTGAGCCTTTCGCTGACTCATCCTTCGGGGGCTACAAACCCCGTCAAGAGAGTCAAACTACTAGGCCCAGTGTTTCTCCCCCCCTCTTACCAGTGGATTTACGGAAACAACACCTCCTACCAAAGGCAGAGGTGAAGATACTCAGTGAGACTTTTCACTGCTCCCGGGAAAAAACAGAGGGGTCCCACACCCTCCGCCCATCAGAGCAGCTACTCAGTCTCACCTTTCTCTATTCTCTGCCAGAGGCCAGTCCATACCCAACTGATAAGAACAGATACTACACTTGATCTTAGCCAAAAGGCCGAGAAGCGATTTACATATACATGAGCTGCAAATGACACACACATATGCACCAAGCTCCAACTCAAAGTCAGGTCCTTTGTCATCCCTTTTGTTTGTGTACTTGCTTAATTGTAGCAATATGACTGGTGCAGACAAATATGTAGAGCATGTAGTCATGTACATGCTGTACATATTTCCTGCAGCAACCACTCATTTCAATACAATGTCAAAAACCACCGTAAATTGAAATCATGGTCACTCTGAACCTCGGAGAAAAAAAAATCACTTTAAAGCCCTATATTCACACTGAGTTTAATGAGAATTCAAATTTGTGACTTGCTGTGAGTTCCCAATGCCCCCCAGGGTTTAATTGTGCATGTTCCAAAAGTGTCAGTTAAGTAAATTTAGTTTAGTACCAGCAAAGTTCTAAACCTTAAAACCTACAGAGAAAATAACTACTAAACTAATGGGCTCTACGCTCCTCAAATTTGATCTTTGTATAGGGTTATCCTTTATTTCATATTAATCATTAACCTTATTCTATCATCCATGCAATATTGCCAGAATTACAAACCAAATACAGTCAATTGATTTCTGTACATGTTGCTGTTAACAATTACTAACATAACATATTTAGCAGCAGGGGCATTTAAGAGAGGAATAGGCCCTTGTGTAGCATCCTCTGGCAGGGAACCCTCCTCTCTCCAGAGTGCAGTGCCCGCCCACTGCCTGTGAGCACTAGAGCGCATGTACCAACTGCTGGAAAAATTGCATTTTTTCCAGTGATTTCGACAGTGCTGCTGCATTCATCTCAGGACTCCGGAGGGTAAAGGGGTGTACACATGGAGCAAATTTTTGCTATTTTCTAAGCAATCTGACTAGATTGCTTAGAAAGTAAGCACAGATCTCTCCGTGTATATGCTCCGAGAGATTAAATATCTCTTGCTAACTAAGTCAGTGCATGCAGTCACAATCTAGTCAGATTGCTTAGCAAATGACTGCAAATCTCCCTGTGTGTACAGAATGAGAGATACTGATCACAATCTCTCATTCTGAACCATTACCCTGACTTTTTTTGCTTAAGCAAAATCGCTTAGCACAAATCTCTGCATGTGTATGTGCTCCCCATGGGAGATCTTGACACCAGCAAAATTGCTTAGCAAAATAGCTCAGCAAAATTGCTTAGCACAGATCTCTACGTGTGTATGCCCCTTAAGTGTTAAAGAATGAGTGCAGTCTGTGCGGTGTGGGGCCCCCGGGGACTCACTGTTTAGCAGTACTCTGCTTGTTAGAAGTTAGATAAATTAAAGTTTATCCAACTGGACAGTTAATATATCAGTTTGTTCAATTTAATTGTAAGCACCGGTCAGCATAGCTATGGTGGTAGATTTGAATTTAAATAGGGCTCTATTTGGAGATTGCATGGTTTCCTCAATAATATATTGATATACTATAAAGGATAGTGACAATAGTCACTGTTCCTACAGTAACAATTTGTAATCTTACATTTGGGTGCCTATATGGTGCATACAGTATGTCTGTGGTTAGGGCAGCACTATACCATAGCATTTTCCATTTCTACCTCACAGCTAAAGCCCAGAAGCATCTCTTAGCAAACTTAAGCTGTGTACACACGGAGCAATATGATCGCTGGCAATATATTGCTCAGCGATCATATTGCTCAGTGTCCCGTTTTCATCAGCGACCAGAGATGATCGTTGATGAAAGTGACATACTGCCAGGAGAAGAGGCAGGGAAAGTCGCTGGACGGAGGAGCATGCTCCTCCGACCAGCAACCATTAGGGGGCTAAAAACGGGAGTGCGCACCCTGCGATTTATCGCCGGTGCACACTCCAATCACTGGCAATATGGTCGCTCAGCGACCATATTGCCAGCGATTTATGCCCGTGTGTACGCACCTTTACACCTGTTGCAGTCCTTCTGTCTGCTGTGAAAAGGGGGCCTGACTTTATAGGAGGAGTTATGGCTTTGAGGGAGGGGGTGTGGCATTAGGTCCTTAGGTTCCAACCCTTGTTTTTGTCACTCAGGATTCTGGGAGCCATGGTGCTGAGAGAGGGAGGGTACTAATTATTAATGCTTGATCCTACACTGTGACCAGAGCAGAATCAGGGCTATTTTTCTGCACCCAAATCTAATTATATCTGCACAAGTAACACCTGCCTCACCTGCAGTGCACATGGTTTTGTCCATCTAAGAGATATTTTGTCAGAAAGAGTGAACTAGAATAAGGGCCACAGTTCCTGCTGGAGCCTGCAGAAAAATAGCCCTGAGCAGAACACTACATGTAATGTTATAGTTCAGCACCCAGCTCCTGTCACTGAGCAGAAGCTGGCATTTTGGTGTCATCGATCAACCAATGACACCCTTTGTGATGCCACTGCCAGAGCCTTATTGGTGTGTACTTTACATGTTTGTATGTGTGTATGTGTCTATGTGAGTTAGGCTGTAAGGGTATTAGCATGCAGTCCAAGCCGCTGTGGAATGAAACATCTCAGAATGCCCTAGTACAGTGGTTCCCAACCCTGGTCCTCAAGTAACCACAACAGTGCACATTTTCCCAGTCTCCACACATGATCACATGTGACATAATTAGCTCCACCTGTGATCTTTTAAAATGTGTCTGAATAATGAGTTCACCTGCTGGGTGACCTGTAAAAGGTGCACTGTTGGGGGTACTTGAGGACCAGGGATGGGAACCACTGCCCTAGTAGCAAAGTGGTGGCAGTGCATGCTGGGATGTGTTCTTTCACAGCAGATAAGGGCTGCATTTTGAAGAGCCCAGGGGCTTGAACTGATGTGAATGAGAATTATCTGTATAATGCTGTATAATTAGTGGTACTACAGATACAGTAAAAAAATCAGGCATACAGTATCAGGTAAAAAATACCTTGCACAGAAGGCGATTTGAATTAAATGATCTAACACTGGGGCGCAGAATGTTTATTCGATTCATTTTTTACTTGATCTTTTTTATGATACCATCTTTTAATGCACTTTGGTGTTAGCTCATTAACACCTAAGGCAAAATCGTAGGAAATATTAAATACTACTAATGTATTTGCTCATGAGCACCTTACGTTGTTGTTGAATATTTAATAATTATGCACTACCTAAAATGACTTTTTCTATTGTAATCAATACAATATGTTTAGGTTCAGCATTTTTATTCAATTCCCTTTTTATTTGTCAAAGTTATCCAGCAAAAACCCCACTTCCCACCCGCTTTTTTTTGGTTGTCTCTTCTTATAGGAGTACCTACCTCCTACATACTTTGTGGACAGCAGTGGATTCACAAATACCATTGAACTATCCACTGGTGGTATATATATATATATGGTTCAATTTATGGTAAATTTTTACCCCCCCCCTCCCCCCTTCCTCCAAACACACACACACACACACACACACACACACACACACACACACACACACCTGAAACTGTTTGTTAGCCCTCACAGAAGTCTGCAAGGATTGCGATATTGCTGAACTTCCAAAACCTTAGCTGTTTAGAAAATGACTTTTATTTTATGGTCTTAGACCAAAGTTGCCTATCCTTCTGCATTCTGCAGGAGACTCCCTGAAATTGTAGCAATCTCCCTCTCCCCTTCATTAGTCTAGCAATCTCCCTCATTTCACCTATCCCACATTACACGGTTACATTATTTGGGAAAAAAGGAATGAAAGATAGATACATTTACATTTAATCATCAGCACTATTTTCCAGCACTTTACCAAGTATAGTATCTATTACTGGCTGCTTTGGGGCTCATCTACATTTGGATATAAGTAATTTTGAAAGATTCCTCTCAGATGTAGCAGTACACACCCACGCTTCTAGGTGCCACGTTCACAATCTCTTTTCACAATCTCTCAATATATGGAACTAGACACGCCCATTAAGTGGCGCATGCCACGCCCCCTCAATGGGACGCTGTGCAAAATTCTATTACCAACTATAATCTCCCTGAAACTAGTTTTCAAAAGTAGGTAATTATGTCTAAAGCTGTGTACACACGGTGCAATATATTGCTCCCATTTTCATCAGCGACCAGAGATGCAGGGGGAGCCGCAGAGGGAAACAGCGGGACAGCTGAACACAGGAGCGCGCACCCAGCGATTTATCGCTGCAGCACAAACAAATCACTGGCAATATGGTCGCACCGATATTGCACCGTGTGTGTACGCACCTTTAGACATTGCAGCTTATAGGCTGCACACAACATCACACTTCGGATCTCTCTCTAGTAATAACTGTTTCACATTGCTAGCTAGAAGGCCATGCATGCTCAGCAACTCTGTGGGTCAGTCATGTTATCACTGTACTTTTACATTTTGTAGGGACCCCATGTCATTGCATACAGATGTAGAGCCTCTTGTCCTTGCCCAGCGCCCACCAGAACATCCCCTCTGGTGAGTGCCGGCGGACATGCACCCAATTAAACTGGGACACGCGTGCATTTCACGCGCACACGCGGCCCAGTCACTTGGCGGCTGGGCAGCGGGTCCCTGCCCATCTCCACTTCAGAGACGAGCAGGGTTAGGGGGGGATAGGGACGGCGGTGGTGACCAGCTCTGTCTGCAGGGGTGACTGGCGGACAGCGGCGGAGAGCTCCATCACCACGGGGCACGCGAGCATCTCGTGTGCGCGCGCCCCCTAGCGGGAGCTGGTGGCTGGCGATGGTTTTGCCAGCCCCTGCAATGATGGAGCCAACACCATCTGTAGGTTATTTATTACATTGCTCTGATGCATCATTTCTTTTTTGCTCTTATATGTGACAATAGAAAATGTGTGTTTATAAGGCCAAAAATGCAGCCCATGGTAAATCAGCCTCATGGAAAAGGAAGTCCTGCTTAGCATCATAAATGATTACATATAGCCTTGCAAAATGCTAAACCTCTGGCACATACTATACCGCTATCCATCCTGATTATGCAACATCGATGCATCCAAGGAATAAAACATGTTAAATAGTTCTATAGAGACTTTAGATTCTCCCTGGGACTTATTTTAAGAATAAAGGTGCTGTTTATATAATGTGGATTCTCAAAAGTAGACCGGAAACATCATGGCTGTTATTTTTCTTGCTCCTTTGCTGACCTTGAAATTATTCAGGTACTTGGAAAAGAAGCTCAATTTAGTCAGTGGCAGCTGCTAGCGCAGTTTGAATAGACATCTGTTCCAATTTAAAAGAAGACATGTATAGACAGCTAACATATTTAGGTGACTAATGGTAGGATTTATGTATTTAATGATATACAGTATATGAAAATGGTTAAAACATTCCATCGGGGAAAACCGAATTTCCAGACTCGTATGCCTCCTGTTAGCTGAATTTGTTTAATAGAACAAAGTGACGGGATGTCTCAGTGCCAGACTGGGGCGTGAAGTGCCCGCAAAGTGGGCGGTCATTACCAGAGTAAGTCCAGCCCACACAAGACATGTTACGTGCTATAGTACAATGGGCCTGATTCAGACCTGTTTGCTAAGCTGCGTATGTTCGCAGCCTATCGAACAGGTAAATGCTCCCCCACTGAATGCCCCCACCACCACCCGATTGTGCTCATTAGCATACGTGTGGATGTGTACCCTTACACATTCACTTGCATGCAGTCGCACAGAGGAGAAATCATTCAATGGTCGCACACCATCATTCATGGATAAAAGTACAGTAAGTCTATAATTACTTTTATCCTGGACAGAGATGGCCGATAAGGGGGCGGGCGCTGATGTCATGTGACGCCCACCCCAAGCAGGCATTGACACACCTGCAGAGTCACACCCAGCATTTTAATGGGCAATCCAATAACCACGCTGGGCATTCCCCAGCTTTCGCACCACGCCCTCCCTCTTCCTGCCCACCATTCAGTGAACGCCCCGGCGAGTGTGAAACACCTGGGATTTGCGCATGCGTATGCACAAATGCCGATCATCGGACCATCGGGGATGTGGCCCACTATGAGCAGGTCTGAATCTCTATATATATATATTGGACAGGGCGAACCGGCACTCACTGTAATAATGATGCAAATGCCCCGGGTGCCATCAGTGAAGATGAAGACAGCAGTGAGGAAGAGACTGCGTCACTCCAGGGGACTTGAGAAGGTTTTTTTAATGAATGAATCAGTACACAGAACATGCAAATAGGTCAACGTTTCAATGCTATGGCATTTTTATCAAGACACCATGTTCCTGTATGACAAAACAAATATATATATGAATGAAGAAATGGCGGCACTCGAAGACTGTTATAAACTGGATAATTTTATGAAAGCATAAAACAGTGCATCAAACTCCGACGTTTCGGGGATACAACCCCGTTTTCAAGGTGCACATTCACTTAAAATAATGCTGTTCTGGGTGCCTGTGCAGGGAATCAATAGACGTAGCATAAGCTCGGCACTCCAAGTTTCTTTAAGCAGTATAAAGGCTTTATTTAAGCAACGTTTCAATATCTAGGCGATATTTTAATCAGGCATTAAAAAATATTACAAACACATACCTTAAAAAACTTGGAGTGCCGATCTTATGCTAAGTATATATATATATATATATATATATATGCAACCACTGTGAGCCAAAACATGGCAGGCATGGGTCTACCATAGAAATGCAATTGCAACCACATCAGAGGGAGGGACAAGATGGCACATCCAAAACTGCAGTATCGTTACACTCATTTTTTTTCAGAGCTCCAGATGCTCTGTGCAGATCTTGTACCAGTAGCTCTTAGCCAGTGCTGGTGGCTTGGAGGTCCCAGTTTGCAGGGGGGACTTTTAGTGTATATTACAGAAACCCAAACATTGCGTCTGTGGTGGAGGCTGGTCGGTGCACTGAATGTAGATGAGTACAGATGGATGTTAATTGGAGATGGTTCAGTCCAGTTATCTGCTGTGGTGGTGGAAAATCCTTGGGGCTGGTTCGGACTTTTCAGTCAAATCAAAAGCAGGGTGAGTGTCTAAAGCAGGCCCAGTTCTGCACATTTTACAATTGGGAGCAAACCAGTAATATAACAAGACTGGGGAACAACAGACAAAAAGATAAGAGGGGCTTGCTCAATAGCCTGCAATCTATAGGGAACAAATAATGTGATACATGAGTGTTGGGGCTGCATACAATATTTCAAATTGGTCCAGTGAGATTTCAAATTATATTGGTGGGATATATGAACCAATCACACAGCAATGTTAATCTGGGCTCAGTGGGTTGTGAATTTGTACTGTATAAAACATACAGGGGCAGACGTATCAAGCCTTAACAAGAGATAAATGCAAGGGTGATAAAGGGCCTTATTTTGGTTCATTCTTTCTGACAAAATCCTTCTTAGATGGGCAAAACCATGTGCACTGCAGGTGGGGCAGGTGTTACTTGTGCAGAGAGAATTAGATTTGGGTGGGGTTTTACTTCAAAGTGAGATCTATATTGCAGTGTAAAAATAAAGCAGTCAGTATTTTCCCTGCACAGAAACAAAATTACTCACCCAAATCTAATTC
This sequence comes from Crinia signifera, assembly GCF_055691185.1. NCBI lineage: Eukaryota > Metazoa > Chordata > Amphibia > Anura > Myobatrachidae > Crinia > Crinia signifera. The sequence goes on from NC_139217.1 coordinate 404,253,868, forward strand.
TCTCTGCACATGTTACATCTGCCCCCCCCCCCCCCCTGCAGTGCACATGGTTTTGTCTATCTAAGAAGGATTTTGTCAGAAAGAATGAACCAAAATAAGGCCCAAAGAGAGATAAACGTCCAGCTCCAATCAGCTCCTTACTGACTTTTTCCAAACACTGTAACATGGCAGTTACGATGTGATTGGCTGGACGTTTATCTCTCTTTATCAACCTTGCATTTATCTCTTGTTAAGGATTAATACATCTGCCCCATTGTATGCAAAGTTTAAATGTGGACAGTTTGGGGTAAATACACTAAGTGGGGGGTTGGTGTCCCATAGCAACCAATCAGATACTATATATTATCTTCTAGAAAGTGCTAAATAAATAAGATGTAGAATCTGATTGGTTGCTATGGGCAACATCCCATCATTAATAGACCTCACATCTTAGTAAATGTACCGCTTTGAGGGGGAGGACATTGAGTAGAATAGTTTCTGCTCTTTGAATGATTCTGACACCTGGAGAATATTTTTGATTTTAGTGAACACTTGCAGGTTTGGAGGTAACAAGAAAGTCTTGTTGTACAACTTGGACATTCCATAATATTCCCTGTAATTCCTATCATTGTGAACAAGTAATATTTGTAGATGACAAACCAAAACAGAGTGGGTCAAGCTTGGTGATATTTATGTTTATATTTATATAACTATTTCATTACAGGGGTGCAAATGTTGTGGGCCGCACCTGGGTGTTATCCACCGAGGGGTGACATCAAAATGCTGGGTCATGCTCAATGACAGTATCTAGGTGCTGCACTGTAACATTACATGCAGCAACCTGCTCCTGTCAGTATAGGAAGTATAGGAGCAAGGACTGCAGCCACAGCACTCTTCGGAGCAGCCCAACATCTCCAGAACCCATGGAGTGATGAAAACAGAGTTTGGGGTGTAAAGCCAAGCCCCTCCCATGAACCCACACCTCCTCTATCAGGGATGTGCGGTGAGGTAAATGGCTGAAGAGTCCCTGGCAATTACCAGAGTAAGATTTGCACACAATATATAAGCCATGGGGTACATGCCGGCATTATACACATGTGCAGCAGTAGATACCGCTGGAGATTCGCTGAGTTTTGATAAGAGATGTGCAGAAAAGGTAGCCAGGTGAGGCACTGCCTCACCTGCCATAGACTTTTTACTCCAGAATTTTGACTATAAAAATTATTAAATAAATAAATAAATAAATTAAATTCAAAACTCCGGCATATATTCTAGTATGACAGGAAAGGCTATGCCTCACCTGCCTCACCCCTCCGCACACCACTGTCCTCTATGGAGCCACTCTCCCTTTTCATGCTGCATGACTTTAGCACATGCATCGACCACACCGGGTGGGAGTTTGATAAGTGACGCCTCCGTATGGGTTTTTGAAAAACATTTTTTACAATCAGATCCTTTACTAGTGGGTATCAAAATACCATATGTCCATATTTAGAATTTTGAAAGCTGACATTAATTTAAGTTAACAATTAAAACTGCTAGAAGGCATTTTTGAAGTGAAACCATTAAAGAGCATCCATTCCCCACATGGGTATTTATGTTTCTTTGAGGCATGCAGCATTTGACTGGCCTGACCACGATGATGTTCCGTGATGATATTATCTAGGAACGTCTTGTCTCTTTTAGCTATCAATTTGATGGTTTCATTCCTAGTACTATACACCTAGTAATTAATAATTTATATTATTATTTCAATTATAATTTATTAATGATTACATTTGGAGAGATTATATAAGACTCAAATATAAAATTGAAACAGAACAGTGATGGATACTACATAATAAGCTTCCATTTAGCCAGTATCACTTTCATTAGAACAATGATTCTACATAGGGAGATATATAGGCAATGGGAAAATACATAAGATTTACATGTCATCACACTGGATTGTGAGAGCATGATTCTGACTCCTCTGACTCCCAACATCCACCTGATGTCAGATTTGTTTTAGCAAAGAGTCCCCTTCCCTTCTTCTCTTATGTATATTATGTTGGCTGCATTATACTGTAAAGTTATATTCCAGTATATAGTTATACTGTACTTTCATTTTTTATTGTGTTATTGCAATAATTCATTTTTTGACAGCGTTCCACTAGATTGTGTCCTTGAGCCCAATCCAGCTCGCTTTCTTTACACATCAAAAACTCTTTCAATGCATCCATACATACTTATTGGGAGGGTCCTCACTCCGCCCGAGACCCAGGCCAGGGCTGACCAGTTGGGGGTAATGGCAAAGCCCAGGCATTTATATAAAAGTGTCCTACGGTGTGGCATTACCTGACTGAATGGTGGAGCCCGATGCTGGTTTAAAAAATACAGGGGACGCCTACATCTTTGTCCCCCATCTTTTTGGAACCAGGAAGGTCCAAGAGCCCAGTGCTGGTTCTTTAAATACGGGGGAATCCCTACATGAATTTTTTCCATTCTTTTTGGAACCAGGACCAGCCCACAATGTTATTTTTAACATTTTCTTTACTTTTATACACAGAAGCATTGCACAGATCTGACTGATCTGTGCAATACTTCCGTGCCGGTAATCTCAGTAGCCAAATATGAATCACTTCATCATATATATTTTGAGAACTCGGCTGCTTTGTCGAATTTGTGGGTCAAAAACACCCCCTATCCCATTTGTAACCATTTGAATTGAAGATTGATCAGCAGATCGCCCTCAGTACTGCGCATGCACATACCCCGGATTCTATGAGCTGTAGCCAAAGCAGCCCATAAAGGCATTCCGGAGAGAGGGAACACTTCCCAGTGGGACTGCCTTGTGTGACTGGCAGGTTGGACTTCCAATAGGAAGTCACTGCCAGTCACAGTAAGGCCAGTGCTGTCTCACATACTAGCTTCACTTATTCAGAACACAGTGGCAGATTTTACCTAGACGGGCTGCAGTCCTGCAGCCTATAGATAAAAACTGCCACTGCTGAAAGAGTAATTACTGTTATAAATTGCAACTGCGACTCCTGGACATCATGCCATGCTAGCCATAGGGGTTGCTTGGAATCCAGCTGGCTGCTCTGCTCCTGTCTGTTGCCTAGCAACCAGGACAACTGTCTGTTTGCAGCTTTAAAGATGCAATTTGTTTTGCAATTAAGAGGGCTTTTCTCCCTCGCTAGTTGCCATTGGTCTCTTCTCTTGATAAAAGGCTACCTGCCCTGTAAAGCTCTGCAGTTGATATTTCCTGTAATACCTACTGTAGATTACATGAATGTCTTGAGTACCTGATCCCTTGAGTTCCTGATCCTACAGTATGACTAGCATTTTATTTGGAAGCCTTGTCAGCCAGTCCCTGTTCTTGCCAAGTGTCTAAAGACTCTCAGTTAAGTGACTGCGCATTATGGGCCTGATTCCGATTGTTTTGGTCCCCTGGCGTGTTTGCAACGGGGACCAATGTTATCATATGCGAATGTGCAGGGTTGCTGTGTGGGCATTTTTGGCGACATGCATAGTTGCCGAGACGTTCGGACAGGGGGTGGCTGGATATGGAGGCAGGCAGGGGGCGTTCGCATGAGGATGCCCATCATTCTCTGGGCATAACCATGACAATGCTGGGTGTGTCAAGGAAAATTACCTCTTCTTAGACCAGAAGCCGCAAATCTAAGTCAGCCCAGACTTAGTTGCATGAGCAGGGTAAAAACATTTCCATGGTCGGTGACCATCGTATGATTTTGGCCCCGAACGCTACCCCGCAAATGGATGCTTATGCAAAACATCCATTCGCAAATTGTTGGGGATGTGGGCAATTGCATTGGCAGCGTTAGTTGACTCGAAGGTGCGCTGCTTAATGATGGTCTTTACAGTAACTGGATTTTCTATAATTGGAGCTTCTGCTTATAAACTGTGGGTCTCACTTGTGCCTGCCAGAATTGCTAGCTCATAATTGGACCGTGGCCCAATATATTTGGCATACCTTGTGCTTTGGATTTCATCTGTGAGTTCTTGTGTTAATCCATTATTTCTATGCTGCTAAAATAAAGTGCAAAAGATATCTTCATCACTGTGGATGTCCATTACTGATTGCAATTGTCATAGTGCTGTGTTCAAATGCTGCATTTAAGTTCTGGTTCAGACCTGTGTACTCATCCATCAGCTGTTTCTTACCTGTGCTAAAGTATTGTGTTACACTCCAGATCTGATAGCCAGCATGTTACCCGTATCATGCTACCACTTCACTATATAGGGAAGCACTCGCACAGTACCAATGCATCGTGGGCGGGACATGATATGCCGGGCATCCTTGCCATGTGCTGTGTGGCCATCTGCATTCTACTACCGGCAGTTGTAGTTTTGCAAATATTCGCAAAACTACAACTGAAGCTGAATTAGGCCAATTGACTCACACAAAAAAAACCATGCACCTACAGAACTTGGAACCTATTACATTTATCCCTCTATGTATATTTACAAAACTTGAACTAAACTGATTTTAATTCTACCTTGAGTTTACTATATACACACAATATATCATTCTTAAGCTTTGCACACATTCTCATACAATCATACAAAATGTAAAAAAATGTTTTTAACAAACATGTTTTTTTCCAGCATGAAACAGTTATTTTAAAACATCTGCAAATATTATCCTTAAATAGAAGTTGTCCTTTTCTTATCCTACAACATTAAGTGAAATAAACAATATTCAAAGTTTAGCCTAGTAAGCTAAATAAACATTGCAAAATTTGCAAACATTTACATTTTTTTATTGCGGCCTTCCTTGTGAGCAGCAGTGATAGCGCTCTGGTGTAAAGCCCCGTACACACAGGGGAGATATATTGCTGAGCAATATATTGCTCAGTTTCTCCTTTTCATCAGCGACCAGAGATGGTCGTTGATGAGAAGAAACCTCTGCCGGGGGATCCGCAGAGGTAATCAGCTGGTAGCAGGAGCAAGCTCCTGCGACCAGCGATTAGAATGGGGCTGAAAACGGGAGCGCGCACCTGGCGATTTATCGCCAGGCACACTCCCATTACTGGCAATATGGTCGCCAGCGACCATATTCCCAGCGATTTCAGCCCCTATCGCCCCCGTGTGTACACAGCTTAATACAACGGGAGGCGGCTATATTAATCCTAAAAGGCTGTGGTCAGACAGAGACCTTTGATAGGAAGACTGATGGTGACATACAGAATAAGGACCCATAATCAGGATTACAGCGTGCACAAATCCAAAGTGTGAACATCTCAGTCATTGTATACATCCTGTGTATATCTGTATAGATGTACACACATGGACAGGCGACTATCAGTAGAGGCTGTGTGCACATTTACGCTTGACTTCTTACTTATTATTATTATTACCAAAACTTCTATTATACTTATGTATGATTGGGATTGTATGTGTGTATGATGTGTGTCCAACATATACCTGGAGCCTTACTGAGCATAAATATGTTATTTTCTGTGCAGGTGATTTGAGAAAATGGATAGACGTCAGTCTCAGCATGAGCCACTCTATGATTAGCAATGTATTTGTTCGGCTTCAGTCTTTGCTAACCTGATTTCCTATTTTCATATTTAGCTAAATGACTTCTATATCCATGAAATTTCAGCTTTGCCTAAACAATTTAAAAGCTCTCTTCTTTCCTCTTATCGCCTCCATTACTTTCATTCCCAGAAATCTGTTGCTCTGCAATATTTACTTGCAACTGTGTTTTTATGTAAACATTATTATTTTTTTGTTCATTTCGATTTCATCTCTGCTTTTATATAAATACAAAATTCACAGTCCACAAGCCGCAATGCTTCACTGAGCTGAATAACCTTCCGTTTCTCCTATTCTTTGTTTTTATAACATCCTTACATTTTTTTTTTTACATTTAAATATTATGTATTGAAAGTAAATGTTTAACGTTTTGTGACGCTATTCCATATACTAACAGAGAAGAAGAAAAGAAATCAGTTTTGAGTGGGGCGCACTCCTAACCCAAAATGTCTTAATTCAAAGACTTTTTTATAAAAACGTACCTACTTTTAGGTGTATATTTTATTAGTGTGTATTAACACGTTGACCTACCCGGTCATCATTTATATTATGGTTTTCAATTTTATTAATTGTATTCAACCTTTATATAATATTCCCTTTACAAGGGATAACACATAGCGAAATTATTAAAAAACAGGTAAAGATATAGAAAAACAAAGAAATAGAAGTTTAAAAAGTGTCTCTGTGACCTATTCGTAGCTGTATAGAGATTGCTTGTAGTAGCTGTATAGTATCTGTGTTCACTGTAATTTATAATAAAGAAAGTTTCTCACTGGTCTACTGTATTTTATGTATTAAAACCTTACTTGACACTGTTGGTGTGCCTTGAGGACCGTGGTTGGGAGTGCCTGCTGTAGACTGTAGCTATCTGTAGCTAGTAGTTATTTGCCAGATCTACAGTAGTTTCATTGAACCTAATAATAATAATAACAACAACAGAATGTCAGTACAATCATTTAGGCTGGAGGCTTATAGCAAAACCCGAAGAATGTTACTAGTTATGTTGCCAGTACAGAGCTAAATCCATATTGAATACATTTTATCCACAATGGGCGGTATTTAGTCTGTGCCGCTATTTCGGCCAGTGGAAATAGCGACACTCACCTATTCAATTCGAGTTACTGATGTATCGGACGAAAATGGCCTGGGATTACAACTGTCGGGAGGTTCCGAAAGTAGGAATCCTGGATTGAATATCCCCTATAGGACTGATGACATAAATATATGCCTGTATGCAGGAGGGTACGTCTTTAGCTGTGCACTTTGTTTTCTTGCCATCATCATCATTGGTGTGATGTCTTTTGCTTCCATCCAAATTAAAACAGTCATGTTTGTCTCCCATTCAAGTCTACGCAGCCCACAATTCCAGCATTACACGTCTCTGAACTTGGCCTATAACTCCATTACAGCCCAGCTATTTCCTGTTATATACATCTTTAGAGGCACCTGAAATGTGTACAGCTGAGCATCGCCCCTACTTCTGTAATTTCAGTTTTGGAGCATGTCCAGTGTGAAAACTTACAATGGAGGTTATTCTAATCTGTTCAATCCCCCGCGGACTGCTCATGCGCATATGCATTTGTGCACTTGTGCAGATGCCTAGTGCGAATGGGCACGGCAAACTGTACGCTCACTGTCCCATTCGCACCCAACAGTGCGGATGGGGGGGGTGGGTGGGGTGGCGCGCCCATGGGAACACCCAGCATTTCATGGGTGTTCCCATGAAAATGCAGGGTGTTCCCAGGGAAATGAAGCAGTGATACAGCTGCCGGGGGCGAGCAGCTGACATTACCGAATGTTAGCTGCCCACCCTGTCTGCACACAGGGTGCCCACAAAGCTAAGGCACTTGAGAGTGTCTTAGTTTTGCATGCACGTTCCACATCATTCAAGGCTTATGGCTCCATGAGGTCTAATCCTGCCTCTGGACAGTTGTACTAACTGTCATTTTTCAAACATAGGAAATAGTAGCTGATTGGCTGGTACTCTGGGGGAAATTTACGAAAGGAAATTTGTAAAAAATAGGTGTATTTGTATGCAGAAATACACTTATTTTTTTTTTTTTATATATTCTTTATTTAAATTTTTCAAAGGGATTAAAGACAGTACAAGTCATTTTGACATCTTGAAACATACAAATAGCAAGGAATGGCGTCTTACATTCAAATCGCATAACAGAATATAAGAGTGATGTAATACATCTTTAACATACAATAAAATTGGTAGAGGGAAAGAAAAGCAACTTCTCTGACTTCTTCTAACTAATACGGAAAAATTGTGCTGGAAGTTCCTTGTGTTGTATCATCAGGAACATTAGTATATACGTGTAAGAGGAGGGAGGGGTATGAGAGAAAAGAAAGGAGAGGTTAGGGGGGGGGGAGCAGGAAGGGGCATAGTCTTATGAGTAAGTAAATGAGTTAGTTATGTCTGGAGTTTTCAGCTACTTTGCATTGTGCGGCCGAATAACACACTTTGTTAGGGCGCTGCTGGGTCCCGGGGCATATAGCTTCTATATGTGTCTGAGGATTTAAAATTAATCCAGGCTAACCAGGTGGTTTGGTAATCGGAATACTTTTCCAGTGCTGAATAATATATGTCTTCCATGGACCTGTAAAATTCTATCCTCTGGAACCACTCCCAAATCCCCGGAGGGTCTGCTGACCTCCAGTGGACTGGCACTATTGCTCTCGCTGCATTGTTAAGGTGTTTGAGCAGGGATTGTTTGTATTTTGCTATATGGGCGGTGCTGTGGGATAGCAACCAGAAATCAATGTTGTCAGGAGCCGGGAACCCTAGTATCTCAGAGGAAAGTTGGATGACTTTAGTCCAGAAGACCGCTATCCGAGGGCAGTCCCACCATATGTGTACCAGTGTACCTCTGTCACTATCACAGCGCCAACAAAGGGGGGAGACTGAGGGGAAGATCTTATGTAGTAGAGGCGGGCAACGGTACCACCTGGTGAATAGCTTGTACTGCGTTTCCACCACCTCCAAACTCGTGGAGCAGCTGGCCATGGTCTCGCAATGTTTGGACCAGTTTATTGTTATCCCCCGGGGGGAGAGGTCGGAGTCCCATGCCGCATAAAATGAGGGAGCTTCACTGGTATGACTGTGAAGGACAATCTTATAGATTGTTGAGATAACATGGACGGGTTCCGAGGGGTGGGAGCACAGCACTTCAAATGGCGTAGGTTCCTTTGCTAGCTGGGCGGGGGTCCTTTTCGAGTTGGCAAAGTGTCGTATCTGCAGATAAAACCAGTAATCTGATGCAGGTAGTTTGTTAGCTGCTCTAAGCTCGCTGAAGGGTGTGATATGCCCCATTGACACTAGGTTCGCTATTCTGGTCAGCCCAGCTGTTCGCCATCTAGTGGCTATGGCCCCAGCTCTTCCCGGTGTGAATTCTGGGTTATTTAGAAAGGGGAGTAATAGTGAATCTTTTGAGGAGAGACCTAATTTAAATCTCATGGCTCTCCACAACGTTAATGTTGGTCCCACCGTTAAATGTGTGGAACGTATAACGTTCGGGAGCCATGGGGCGTTTTGTAGGCATAGTCCGGAGGAGCGACCCTCCAGATCCACCCATTGTTTCCCAGACTTTTCCGCCCTTGTCCAGTCCAAAATTCTGTGAAGGGCCGTGGCTTGGTGGTATGCTGAGATCATTGGGAGTTGTTGGCCTCCCTGGGATTTCCTGCGAAACAGGTAGCTATGTTTAAATCTAGGTTTCTTGCCCCCCCATACGAAGCTGCTGATCGCTCTTTGGGCTTCTATTAGGAACTGCGGCGGGAGTTTTAAGGGGATGGTCTGGAATAAGTATAGGAGCCTGGGTAATATGTTCATTTTAACTATATTTATTCTGCCTAGCCAGGAGAACTTCTGCGTCGACCACTGCACCATTTCTCTACGCAAGTTCTGCAGTAAGGGGATGTGGTTTAGAGTTACAGTAGTTTGCAGTGAGGAGGGGATGGATATGCCTAGGTATTTAATGTGTGTCGGGTGCCATGAGAAGGGGAACGTGGATTTTAGTGAGGAGGCTAGGGTGGCGGGGAGAGAAACATTCAAAGCCATTGACTTGGTATAATTTATCTTGAAGTTTGAGAGTGAGCCAAAGCGCGAGAATTCTTTCATAAGGTTGGGTAGGGAAACTGTGGGGTTTGTGAGCACCGCTAGTAGATCATCAGCGAACAATGCTAGTCTGTGGTTAGTATTGCCCACTGTCAGTCCATCGATGTCAGGGTTCAACCTAATGGCTCTAGCCAGCGCTTCCATACAGAGTACGAATATTAAAGGTGACAGTGGGCATCCCTGTCTGGTGCCATTTGATATGGTTATCGGACCAGACAGCAGGCCATTGACTCTAACCTGTGCGGAAGGTGATCGGTATAGTGCAAGAATCTTTTGTAAAAACATGTCACCTATGCCTAAGCGCCGTAGGATCGCCTCCATGAATACCCAGTCTACTCGATCAAACGCTTTTTCTGCGTCCGTGGAGAGGAGCATAGTAGGGGTCTTGGTTAACTGGGCGTGTGCAATCAGGTCGATGACTCTGATAGTGTTGTCTCTCGCCTCTCTCCCCCGGACAAAGCCCACCTGGTCTGGGTGGATCACCTTTGGCATCAAGGGGGCTAAACGATTGGATAATAGTTTTGCATATAATTTAACGTCCACATTTAAAAGTGATATGGGTCGGTAGCTGGATGGTAGGGTTGGGTCTTTGTCATCTTTTGGGAGGACAGTTATATGGGCACCTAGGGATTGTGGGGAGAATGGGGAGGCCTGGGAGACTGCATTACAGGCGTGTAGCAGGAGAGGTAGTAGTTTATCCTGGAATGCCTTGTAGTACGTTAACGTGAAGCCATCCGGCCCCGGACTTTTGCCGGATGGGGATGTCTTCAATACATCTAGTAACTCTGGCTCTGTGAAAGGGTCGTTTAGTGCGGATGTGATATCCGTAGGGAGAGAGGGGAAGTTTATCTCCTCTAAGTATTTCTTCACCTCGCGTTCACGGGCCAAGTGGTCACCAGAGGGGTTGCCGGATGTTAGGTTATAGAGGGTCGTGTAATAACCGTGGAAAATTTCCGCCATTTTGGTGTCAGATGCATGTAGGATACCAGCCGGATCCTTCATCTCTTTGATATAAGTCTGGGATCTTTGGGCCCTTAGGGCTCTGGCAAGTAGCTTACCAGGCTTATTTCCCCATCTATGGTATTTGTGGCGGCAGCAGCGGAATGCTCCGCGGGTGCCTTCGTTGAGTAGGCTATTTAGAGCAGACCTTGCTTCTCGTAGTTCCACTAATATTTCAGGGGTCAGGGAGGATTTGTGTATTAATTCCAGGTTCTTAATTTTGTCAAGTAGGGCCTCCCTGCATTCCGTCTTTTTCCTTTTCAAACGGGAACCTAGTTGAATGCATTTGCCCCTAATTACGCACTTGTGTGCTTCCCATAAAGATACTGGTGACATATCATCTATATTATTGTGGGTTATGTAATCATCAATGGTTTCTGCTATCTGAGACCGACAAGCGTCATCCCTCAGTAACTGTTCATTGAAGCGCCATCTCCATTGGCAAATGGGTGGGTGGTCAAGGGATAGGCATAGAACTACAGGGGCATGATCCGAGCTCGCTATCTGTCCTATTGAGGTCTCGACTACGAGGTCAAGGGATTTGTGGTCTACACAGAGATAATCTATACGGGAGTAAGAGTTATGTGGGTGTGAATAGAAAGTGTAGTCCCTGTCTGTGGGGTGGGCTAAGCGCCAAGTATCAATCAGCTGGAAATCATGTAACAAGGCTTTGAATCTTCTAGTGTCCCTTAGTGAGGCTCTATTAGGTGTGCTTGTGGTGTCCACTTCTGGTTCTATGACCCAATTAAAGTCCCCTCCCACCACCAACACCCCCTCCAGGCTATCCTCTATCTGCTCCAGCGCTTCTCTGAGGAAACGAATTTGGCCTTTATTGGGAAGGTATAGGTTAACAAATGTAAAGGTCTGATGAGCGATGGTCGCCTTAACCATCAAACCTCTACCGTCGCCTATCGGAGTCTCTACTACTGCGGACAGACGAACATTTTTAGCGAATAGAATTGCTACTCCCTTGGATTTGGTCTCTGAGAAATCATTGAAGTAACCCACTGGAAAGTGTTTGGATGACAATCTAGGAGCTGAACCCTTTCTAAAATGGGTCTCCTGTAGGAAGACTACATCTGCCCTGTCCGTGTGCATCATGTGGAGAATCTTAGATCTTTTCTCTGGTATGTTAAGGCCTTTTACGTTAAGGGAGATCACTTTTAGATTAGCCATTCATTAACAGTAGATTCAGTAGCATCATATAGTGCCGCATCCTGCTGGTCAGGTACAGGTGGGGAGGGGAAGCGGGGTGGACACATGGGGGAAGAGGGGTGAGGGAGGGGGTACATAACACATAATGTTGAAAATATATATTCGGCAATAGACCTTTTCAATACAAACGCCTGACTTGAAAGACAGAAATATTGTATTCCTTCAAGGTTCTTACAATTGCTCGTGGTGAATAAATACAAGAAAAGAATAAATGAAAAAAATCAATCAAAAAAATGAAAATGAAAAAAAATGCAGAAAAAATCAACACAAGTGTGTCGTCAGTTATCTGTCCAATAAATTGGACGGTGTGTACACAGTTGTCACAATATTTTGCAATAATTGCAGTAAATTCAGGGTTCCTTGGTAAGAAAAAAAGGTGTGTTTGTATTTAGTCTGTGCTTTAGAACAATGTCAAGCGGCGTCCCGCTATTTGTATTCCTCCTGTCACTGAGTTACCGGTTAATGCTGGTACCTGTAGATTGGCGTTCGTGTTCGGTCGCGGTTTTTCTCGTTTGGGAGGTGGCTTGGGATCGCAGGGTCCTGGACTTGGGTGCTGCGCCCGTCTACTACGTGGCACCGGCAGGTCCGTGCGTAACACGGCTGACCGGGCTGCAGTGAGGCAGGCGCTGCTCCCTGTCTGGAGATGGAGCGGCTCACCGTTTCTGGATGGAGATCCTTCACGGTGACCGTTTGGTCTCCTTTACAAGACCCTGTATGACCTGCCTGGCTCACCCTCCTTCCGATACTCACCACTGCCGGTACACTTGGTATCCTTCAGTCTCGCTCAGGTCTCCGCTGCGTGGCGGTGTGTGCACCCACCGGCCGCTTCGACGTGGGATCCTTCCAGATGCTGCTAGCTTGGTTGCTAACAGGTATAGATGTGGTAGTAGTGTATATCCTCCAACGCGTTTCGGCTTCTGCCTTCTTCTAGGGAGATTGAGTGTGGAGTCAGTGGTGTTCTTTAAATGTCCCTCCATTTCTCTTTTCATGTCCCTGGTTGGTTCAAATTTCTGGGTCTCTAATTGGTCTGGGTCCTGGAATGGTCCCTGATTGGTCTATGCTCTGCACATGTCTTTTGTTTACTTTCTGTCTTAAATGTCCCTCCATTTCTCTCATCATGTCCCTGGTTGGTTCAAATTTCTGGGTCTCTAATTGGTCTGGGTCCTTGAATGGTCCCTGATTGGTCTATGCTCTGCACATGTCTTTTGTTTACTTACTGTCTTGATTCTACAGTAGCTACAAATAATGTGGATGTTTTGATACACTTATACAATGTTACCTATCTGTTGCGGGTTCTGCTCCAGGGTTGAGTGCGTGGTAAACTATTTAGTTAGTTTGATTATTTATTGCGTTTATCAAAGAAATATTTGTTAGGACAGTAGTTTCTATATTTAATGGTTACATGGCATTACGCTGTCCTGTGGTTATTTGTCTGGGTATGGTTGGTATTGGGCAAGTGGTTGCTAGGGTATTGATTTTTTGGACGGGTGTTTATTTGTCCTTTCTATTTTGTTTATTTGTTTATCTTGTGGTCTGGGTGTGATGATAAAAGTGGTTTTTAACAGCTCTCTATTCCTATTTCTTCCCAACTATGGCTTTCACTTCGTTATCTAAGTTTAGTCCCCGAGGTTTTAGTGTTTTTAATTCGTACATGTATCTGAGTTCAAGTTTGTTTATTTTCTGTGTAAAGTCTCCTCCCCTCCAGTTGCTTTTGACCTCTTCTATTCCGATAAATTTGAGTGTGCTTGGGTCGCCATTGTGGTGGTCAAGGAAATGTTTTGACAGGTTATGTTCCTCGTTTTTTTTATTGATGTTTCGGATGTGTTCATTAATTCTTATTTTCAGGGGTCTTTGTGTCCTTCCTACATATTGTTTATTGCATCCACATTCTAGCAGGTAGATCACTCCTTTACTGTTACAGGTGATTCTGTTTTTTATTTTATAAGTTTCTTGGGTTGATGTGGATTTAAATGTTTTTGTTGGTTGGGTGGTCTTTTGTTTCTGATTTTTGCAGCCTATGCATGTTCCACAATAATAGAAGCCTGTGTTTGGTTCACTTTTATTGATGGTTGACTGGATTTGTTGCTTTGGTGGGATGTGGTTCTTTATCAATTTTTGTTTAATGTCAGGGGCTTTTCTGTATATTATTCTGGGGTTTTCTGGGAGGATGTCTGCAAGTGTTTCATCTTGTAATAATAGCGGCCAGTGTTTTTTTAGGATATATTGCAATTGTTTTGATTCCTTCGAGTATTGGGTGATGAATAGTACCTCTTCACTTATTTTGTTGTTTTTATTTTTGTATCTCAGGAGGTCCTTTCTCTCTATTCTCTCTACTTCTTTGCATGCAGTTTCTAGCTCAGTGGGTTTGTAGTCCTTTTCTATGAATTGTGATATCATGTCAGTGCTTTGTTTTATGTAGTCTGTGTTTTTAGAGCAATTACGTTTTAATCTGATAAACTGGCTTTTTGGGATGGATTTTAGCCAGTTGGGATGATGCCAACTGGTAGATAGTATAAAACTATTGACATCAACTGATTTTTTGTATGTGTTTGTATGAATTGTGCCCTCTTCAATGAAGATCCTGAGATCCAGGAATTCTACTTCTTGTTTACTGTATTTGTTTGTAAATATCAGGTTATTGTTGTTTTTGTTCAGGTATTCTAGGAAGTTTTGTAATGATTTCTCGTCCCCTCTCCATATAAATAGTATGTCGTCTATGAAGCGTTTCCAGAGCACGAGATTTGACCCTGGGCCCCCCTCTGTCCATATGTACTTGTCTTCCCACCAACTCATGAACAGGTTAGCGTACCCAGGGGCAAATCTCGTGCCCATCGCGGTCCCTGTTGTCTGAATGTAGTACTGTTCCTCAAACCATACATAGTTGTGCTTCAGAATGAATGTGATACTGTCTATGATGAATTTGGTTTGCTCGGGTAAGATGTTGGAGTCTTTGTCTAGGTGATATTTTATACTGTCTGTGCCTTGTTTGTGATCTATTATGCTGTAAAGTGAGGTGACATCAGATGTGACTAACCAGAAATCATCTTCCCATGTTTGGTTTTGAAGGTGGTTGAGTATGTGTGTTGTGTCCCGTATGTATGATTGCTGTTGTTGTACATATGGTTGCAGGAATGTGTCAATGTAATGTGAAAGATTTGATGTTAGAGAATTAATTCCGGATATGATCGGTCTGCCAGGTGGTTTGGTGGGGTTTTTGTGGACCTTGGGTAAGTAATAAAATACTGGTATGACTGGGTTCTGGATCTGAATGAATTTGTGCTCTTGTGGGTTTATGATGCCTATCTCGCTCCCTATTCTCAGATGTTGTTCTAGTTCTGTTTTGAATTTGGATGTGGGGTCATGTTTGAGTTTCATGTATGTTTTGTCATCGTTTAGGATCCGATGTGCTTCCTCTAGGTAGTCTTGTCTATTTAGGATGACTATCCCCCCGCCTTTGTCTGCTGGCTTTACGATTAATTGTTTATTGTTCTGTAGATCTCTCAATGCCCTCTCTTCCTTGTTTGTAATGTTGCTATTTGATTTCTTATGTGTGATGCCTTCAATATCATGTTCCACCATTTTTATGAAGGCATCTATCTGTGATCCCTTCAGGTGACTGGGATAAAAATGGGATGCTGGTTTTAATTCCGTATGTTTATATTTGGACAGTTCGTTATCATTTCTGACTGCTGCTGGTATTATGTTGTTGAAGTATTTTTTAAGTGTGAGTTTTCTAGCAAAGTTGTGTAGGTCTAAGTACGTTTGGAATTTGTCAATTTTGTTGGTGGGGGCGAATTTTAAGCCTTTGTCTAAAATTTTCAGGTGGTCATTAGTTAATTCTTGATTGCTTAGATTGAATACCCCTTTTCCTATCTCGCTATTTTCTTGATTTTTCTCATTGTCTTTCTTGGTCTCTCCTCCCCTGCACCCTCTTCTTGTCTTTTTATATTGGTTTTTGTTTTCTTTTTTGTTGCTGTGGGTTTTGATTTTTCTGTTTTTAGTTTGGTGAGTCTGGTGTGTCGTATGTCTAAAAAAAGAGTGGTTGGTTCTGGGGTGGCACATGTTGCTGTATCTCCTGCCTCAGGTGTGGTGTTTTGTGTGTTTTGATTAATGATCACACTGTTATCCCCTAAGAGGCTGTTTTCCCACCCTTTCCTTAGTGACAGTCTGGCTATGTTGTCGTAGTTCAATTCCTCTTCTGAGGTGTCTTCTTCAATTTCATGGACAGAAAAAGAAGTGTCATATATAGTTGAGTTCAAACTTTCTTGTGTGGTGTTGCTCACTGTGTCGGTAATAATTGGTTTTGTGTGTATTTTCGTCATATACTGTTGATATGTTAAATTAAGTCGTTTGTATACCGGACTGCAGACTATTTTGATTGGTTGGTGGTTTTGTGCCGTGTTTTTCAGTTTAGATTTATTGTTTTTTGATTTTTGTGGTTTTAGTCCAAATTTGTCTCTAAGGATTTTTTTCTTTTTGGTCTCAATAAGTTCTTGTTCTCTTTTAAGTAGTCTTTCTTTCGTGAGATTTGATAATGTGATGAATTCTGTCTCCTCTTTGAATGGTGTGAGTTCTTTGTCTAATTTGTCTATCTCTTTTTCAATGTTGTCTAGTTTGGTCTTATTGTTGTCAATAATTAATTTCATCAGCTCTAGTGAACATTCTTTCAATATGGTGTTCCATCTGTCCATAAATTGTATGTCATTTAGGTCATGGGTTGGTATTTTCTTAAATTGTAATCCCTTTGGTATGATATTATTCTGTTCATAGAGTTTTAGTGTTTGAGTCTCCCACCATAGTCTTGTCTCTTTTGAAATTAATTTTTCTAGGTTGAGAAATGTGTCACAAAAGGTGTTCAAGCTGGGTGGTGGGTGATCCCCTAATAGGGGGAGAAAGGCTTCATTTGCTCGTTCTAATCTGTTTGTTCTAATGTCGGTCAATCCCATATATAGATTCTTGCTGCTGGTAAGCAGTCTTAGTACAATATAGAGAACGAGGGGTTTGTACCTGCGCACTGAATCTATCTTTTTGATAATCTTTAACTAGCAGCTGCACCTAAACGGGTGACTAATCCCGTTTAAGAAATGGGCAAGATATGAGAATAATTTTGTGGTGCTGCGCTCCGTTAATGAAAATTCTACAGTCTGTTTTAAAATGAATAAATTGTTGTTCTTTATTTGTAATTAATAGAAAATGTGTATGCGGCAATAGACCTTTTCAATACAAACGCCTGACTTGAAAGACAGAAATATTGTATTCCTTCAAGGTTCTTACAATTGCTCGTGGTGAATAAATACAAGAAAAGAATAAATGAAAAAAATCAATCAAAAAAATGAAAATGAAAAAAAATGCAGAAAAAATCAACACAAGTGTGTCGTCAGTTATCTGTCCAATAAATTGGACGGTGTGTACACAGTTGTCACAATATTTTGCAATAATTGCAGTAAATTCAGGGTTCCTTGGTAAGAAAAAAAGGTGTGTTTGTATTTAGTCTGTGCTTTAGAACAATGTCAAGCGGCGTCCCGCTATTTGTATTCCTCCTGTCACTGAGTTACCGGTTAATGCTGGTACCTGTAGATTGGCGTTCGTGTTCGGTCGCGGTTTTTCTCATTTGGGAGGTGGCTTGGGATCGCAGGGTCCTGGACTTGGGTGCTGCGCCCGTCTACTACGTGGCACCGGCAGGTCCGTGCGTAACACGGCTGACCGGGCTGCAGTGAGGCAGACGCTGCTCCCTGTCTGGAGATGGAGCGGCTCACCGTTTCTGGATGGAGATCCTTCACGGTGACCGTTTGGTCTCCTTTACAAGACCCTGTATGACCTGCCTGGCTCACCCTCCTTCCGATACTCACCACTGCCGGTACACTTGGTATCCTTCAGTCTCGCTCAGGTCTCCGCTGCGTGGCGGTGTGTGCACCCACCGGCCGCTTCGACGTGGGATCCTTCCAGATGCTGCTAGCTTGGTTGCTAACAGGTATAGATGTGGTAGTAGTGTATATCCTCCAACGCGTTTCGGCTTCTGCCTTCTTCTAGGGAGATTGAGTGTGGAGTCAGTGGTGTTCTTTAAATGTCCCTCCATTTCTCTTTTCATGTCCCTGGTTGGTTCAAATTTCTGGGTCTCTAATTGGTCTGGGTCCTGGAATGGTCCCTGATTGGTCTATGCTCTGCACATGTCTTTTGTTTACTTTCTGTCTTAAATGTCCCTCCATTTCTCTCATCATGTCCCTGGTTGGTTCAAATTTCTGGGTCTCTAATTGGTCTGGGTCCTTGAATGGTCCCTGATTGGTCTATGCTCTGCACATGTCTTTTGTTTACTTTCTGTCTTGATTCTACAGTAGCTACAAATAATGTGGATGTTTTGATACACTTATCATGGTGGAACATGATATTGAAGGCATCACACATAAGAAATCAAATAGCAACATTACAAACAAGGAAGAGAGGGCATTGAGAGATCTACAGAACAATAAACAATTAATCGTAAAGCCAGCAGACAAAGGCGGGGGGATAGTCATCCTAAATAGACAAGACTACCTAGAGGAAGCACATCGGATCCTAAACGATGACAAAACATACATGAAACTCAAACATGACCCCACATCCAAATTCAAAACAGAACTAGAACAACATCTGAGAACAGGGAGCGAGATAGGCATCATAAACCCACAAGAGCACAAATTCATTCAGATCCAGAACCCAGTCATACCAGTATTTTATTACTTACCCAAGGTCCACAAAAACCCCACCAAACCACCTGGCAGACCGATCATATCCGGAATTAATTCTCTAACATCAAATCTTTCACATTACATTGACACATTCCTGCAACCATATGTACAACAACAACAATCATACATACGGGACACAACACACATACTCAACCACCTTCAAAACCAAACATGGGAAGATGATTTCTGGTTAGTCACATCTGATGTCACCTCACTTTACAGCATAATAGATCACAAACAAGGCACAGACAGTATAAAATATCACCTAGACAAAGACTCCAACATCTTACCCGAGCAAACCAAATTCATCATAGACAGTATCACATTCATTCTGAAGCACAACTATGTATGGTTTGAGGAACAGTACTACATTCAGACAACAGGGACCGCGATGGGCACGAGATTTGCCCCTGGGTACGCTAACCTGTTCATGAGTTGGTGGGAAGACAAGTACATATGGACAGAGGGGGGCCCAGGGTCAAATCTCGTGCTCTGGAAACGCTTCATAGACGACATACTATTTATATGGAGAGGGGACGAGAAATCATTACAAAACTTCCTAGAATACCTGAACAAAAACAACAATAACCTGATATTTACAAACAAATACAGTAAACAAGAAGTAGAATTCCTGGATCTCAGGATCTTCATTTAAGAGGGCACAATTCATACAAACACATACAAAAAATCAGTTGATGTCAATAGTTTTATACTATCTACCAGTTGGCATCATCCCAACTGGCTAAAATCCATCCCAAAAAGCCAGTTTATCAGATTAAAACGTAATTGCTCTATAAACACAGACTACATAAAACAAAGCACTGACATGATATCACAATTCATAGAAAAGGACTACAAACCCACTGAGCTAGAAACTGCATGCAAAGAAGTAGAGAGAATAGAGAGAAAGGACCTCCTGAGATACAAAAATAAAAACAACAAAATAAGTGAAGAGGTACTATTCATCACCCAATACTCGAAGGAATCAAAACAATTGCAATATATCCTAAAAAAACACTGGCCGCTATTATTACAAGATGAAACACTTGCAGACATCCTCCCAGAAAACCCCAGAATAATATACAGAAAAGCCCCTGACATTAAACAAAAATTGATAAAGAACCACATCCCACCAAAGCAACAAATCCAGTCAACCATCAATAAAAGTGAACCAAACACAGGCTTCTATTATTGTGGAACATGCATAGGCTGCAAAAATCAGAAACAAAAGACCACCCAACCAACAAAAACATTTAAATCCACATCAACCCAAGAAACTTATAAAATAAAAAACAGAATCACCTGTAACAGTAAAGGAGTGATCTACCTGCTAGAATGTGGATGCAATAAACAATATGTAGGAAGGACACAAAGACCCCTGAAAATAAGAATTAATGAACACATCCGAAACATCAATAAAAAAAACGAGGAACATAACCTGTCAAAACATTTCCTTGACCA
This sequence comes from Crinia signifera, assembly GCF_055691185.1. Taxonomy (NCBI): domain Eukaryota; kingdom Metazoa; phylum Chordata; class Amphibia; order Anura; family Myobatrachidae; genus Crinia; species Crinia signifera. The sequence goes on from NC_139217.1 coordinate 404,273,914, forward strand.
CCACAATGGCGACCCAAGCACACTCAAATTTATCGGAATAGAAGAGGTCAAAAGCAACTGGAGGGGAGGAGACTTTACACAGAAAATAAACAAACTTGAACTCAGATACATGTACGAATTAAAAACACTAAAACCTCGGGGACTAAACTTAGATAACGAAGTGAAAGCCATAGTTGGGAAGAAATAGGAATAGAGAGCTGTTAAAAACCACTTTTATCATCACACCCAGACCACAAGATAAACAAATAAACAAAATAGAAAGGACAAATAAACACCCGTCCAAAAAATCAATACCCTAGCAACCACTTGCCCAATACCAACCATACCCAGACAAATAACCACAGGACAGCGTAATGCCATGTAACCATTAAATATAGAAACTACTGTCCTAACAAATATTTCTTTGATAAACGCAATAAATAATCAAACTAACTAAATAGTTTACCACGCACTCAACCCTGGAGCAGAACCCGCAACAGATAGGTAACATTGTATAAGTGTATCAAAACATCCACATTATTTGTAGCTACTGTAGAATCAAGACAGAAAGTAAACAAAAGACATGTGCAGAGCATAGACCAATCAGGGACCATTCAAGGACCCAGACCAATTAGAGACCCAGAAATTTGAACCAACCAGGGACATGATGAGAGAAATGGAGGGACATTTAAGACAGAAAGTAAACAAAAGACATGTGCAGAGCATAGACCAATCAGGGACCATTCCAGGACCCAGACCAATTAGAGACCCAGAAATTTGAACCAACCAGGGACATGAAAAGAGAAATGGAGGGACATTTAAAGAACACCACTGACTCCACACTCAATCTCCCTAGAAGAAGGCAGAAGCCGAAACGCGTTGGAGGATATACACTACTACCACATCTATACCTGTTAGCAACCAAGCTAGCAGCATCTGGAAGGATCCCACGTCGAAGCGGCCGGTGGGTGCACACACCGCCACGCAGCGGAGACCTGAGCGAGACTGAAGGATACCAAGTGTACCGGCAGTGGTGAGTATCGGAAGGAGGGTGAGCCAGGCAGGTCATACAGGGTCTTGTAAAGGAGACCAAACGGTCACCGTGAAGGATCTCCATCCAGAAACGGTGAGCCGCTCCATCTCCAGACAGGGAGCAGCGTCTGCCTCACTGCAGCCCGGTCAGCCGTGTTACGCACGGACCTGCCGGTGCCACGTAGTAGACGGGCGCAGCACCCAAGTCCAGGACCCTGCGATCCCAAGCCACCTCCCAAACGAGAAAAACCGCGACCGAACACGAACGCCAATCTACAGGTACCAGCATTAACCGGTAACTCAGTGACAGGAGGAATACAAATAGCGGGACGCCGCTTGACATTGTTCTAAAGCACAGACTAAATACAAACACACCTTTTTTTCTTACCAAGGAACCCTGAATTTACTGCAATTATTGCAAAATATTGTGACAACTGTGTACACACCGTCCAATTTATTGGACAGATAACTGACGACACACTTGTGTTGATTTTTTCTGCATTTTTTTTTCATTTTCATTTTTTTGATTGATTTTTTTCATTTATTCTTTTCTTGTATTTATTCACCACGAGCAATTGTAAGAACCTTGAAGGAATACAATATTTCTGTCTTTCAAGTCAGGCGTTTGTATTGAAAAGGTCTATTGCCGCATACACATTTTCTATTAATTACAAATAAAGAACAACAATTTATTCATTTTAAAACAGACTGTAGAATTTTCATTAACGGAGCGCAGCACCACAAAATTATTCTCATATCTTGCCCATTTCTTAAACGGGATTAGTCACCCGTTTAGGTGCAGCTGCTAGTTAAAGATTATCAAAAAGATAGATTCAGTGCGCAGGTACAAACCCCTCGTTCTCTATATTGTACTAAGACTGCTTACCAGCAGCAAGAATCTATATATGGGATTGACCGACATTAGAACAAACAGATTAGAACGAGCAAATGAAGCCTTTCTCCCCCTATTAGGGGATCACCCACCACCCAGCTTGAACACCTTTTGTGACACATTTCTCAACCTAGAAAAATTAATTTCAAAAGAGACAAGACTATGGTGGGAGACTCAAACACTAAAACTCTATGAACAGAATAATATCATACCAAAGGGATTACAATTTAAGAAAATACCAACCCATGACCTAAATGACATACAATTTATGGACAGATGGAACACCATATTGAAAGAATGTTCACTAGAGCTGATGAAATTAATTATTGACAACAATAAGACCAAACTAGACAACATTGAAAAAGAGATAGACAAATTAGACAAAGAACTCACACCATTCAAAGAGGAGACAGAATTCATCACATTATCAAATCTCACGAAAGAAAGACTACTTAAAAGAGAACAAGAACTTATTGAGACCAAAAAGAAAAAAATCCTTAGAGACAAATTTGGACTAAAACCACAAAAATCAAAAAACAATAAATCTAAACTGAAAAACACGGCACAAAACCACCAACCAATCAAAATAGTCCGCAGTCCGGTATACAAACGACTTAATTTAACATATCAACAGTATATGACGAAAATACACACAAAACCAATTATTACCGACACAGTGAGCAACACCACACAAGAAAGTTTGAACTCAACTATATATGACACTTCTTTTTCTGTCCATGAAATTGAAGAAGACACCTCAGAAGAGGAATTGAACTACGACAACATAGCCAGACTGTCACTAAGGAAAGGGTGGGAAAACAGCCTCTTAGGGGATAACAGTGTGATCATTAATCAAAACACACAAAACACCACACCTGAGGCAGGAGATACAGCAACATGTGCCACCCCAGAACCAACCACTCTTTTTTTAGACATACGACACACCAGACTCACCAAACTAAAAACAGAAAAATCAAAACCCACAGCAACAAAAAAGAAAACAAAAACCAATATAAAAAGACAAGAAGAGGGTGCAGGGGAGGAGAGACCAAGAAAGACAATGAGAAAAATCAAGAAAATAGCGAGATAGGAAAAGGGGTATTCAATCTAAGCAATCAAGAATTAACTAATGACCACCTGAAAATTTTAGACAAAGGCTTAAAATTCGCCCCCACCAACAAAATTGACAAATTCCAAACGTACTTAGACCTACACAACTTTGCTAGAAAACTCACACTTAAAAAATACTTCAACAACATAATACCAGCAGCAGTCAGAAATGATAACGAACTGTCCAAATATAAACATACGGAATTAAAACCAGCATCCCATTTTTATCCCAGTCACCTGAAGGGATCACAGATAGATGCCTTCATAAAAATGGTGGAACATGATATTGAAGGCATCACACATAAGAAATCAAATAGCAACATTACAAACAAGGAAGAGAGGGCATTGAGAGATCTACAGAACAATAAACAATTAATCGTAAAGCCAGCAGACAAAGGCGGGGGGATAGTCATCCTAAATAGACAAGACTACCTAGAGGAAGCACATCGGATCCTAAACGATGACAAAACATACATGAAACTCAAACATGACCCCACATCCAAATTCAAAACAGAACTAGAACAACATCTGAGAACAGGGAGCGAGATAGGCATCATAAACCCACAAGAGCACAAATTCATTCAGATCCAGAACCCAGTCATACCAGTATTTTATTACTTACCCAAGGTCCACAAAAACCCCACCAAACCACCTGGCAGACCGATCATATCCGGAATTAATTCTCTAACATCAAATCTTTCACATTACATTGACACATTCCTGCAACCATATGTACAACAACAACAATCATACATACGGGACACAACACACATACTCAACCACCTTCAAAACCAAACATGGGAAGATGATTTCTGGTTAGTCACATCTGATGTCACCTCACTTTACAGCATAATAGATCACAAACAAGGCACAGACAGTATAAAATATCACCTAGACAAAGACTCCAACATCTTACCCGAGCAAACCAAATTCATCATAGACAGTATCACATTCATTCTGAAGCACAACTATGTATGGTTTGAGGAACAGTACTACATTCAGACAACAGGGACCGCGATGGGCACGAGATTTGCCTCTGGGTACGCTAACCTGTTCATGAGTTGGTGGGAAGACAAGTACATATGGACAGAGGGGGGCCCAGGGTCAAATCTCGTGCTCTGGAAACGCTTCATAGACGACATACTATTTATATGGAGAGGGGACGAGAAATCATTACAAAACTTCCTAGAATACCTGAACAAAAACAACAATAACCTGATATTTACAAACAAATACAGTAAACAAGAAGTAGAATTCCTGGATCTCAGGATCTTCATTTAAGAGGGCACAATTCATACAAACACATACAAAAAATTAGTTGATGTCAATAGTTTTATACTATCTACCAGTTGGCATCATCCCAACTGGCTAAAATCCATCCCAAAAAGCCAGTTTATCAGATTAAAACGTAATTGCTCTAAAAACACAGACTACATAAAACAAAGCACTGACATGATATCACAATTCATAGAAAAGGACTACAAACCCACTGAGCTAGAAACTGCATGCAAAGAAGTAGAGAGAATAGAGAGAAAGGACCTCCTGAGATACAAAAATAAAAACAACAAAATAAGTGAAGAGGTACTATTCATCACCCAATACTCGAAGGAATCAAAACAATTGCAATATATCCTAAAAAAACACTGGCCGCTATTATTACAAGATGAAACACTTGCAGACATCCTCCCAGAAAACCCCAGAATAATATACAGAAAAGCCCCTGACATTAAACAAAAATTGATAAAGAACCACATCCCACCAAAGCAACAAATCCAGTCAACCATCAATAAAAGTGAACCAAACACAGGCTTCTATTATTGTGGAACATGCATAGGCTGCAAAAATCAGAAACAAAAGACCACCCAACCAACAAAAACATTTAAATCCACATCAACCCAAGAAACTTATAAAATAAAAAACAGAATCACCTGTAACAGTAAAGGAGTGATCTACCTGCTAGAATGTGGATGCAATAAACAATATGTAGGAAGGACACAAAGACCCCTGAAAATAAGAATTAATGAACACATCCGAAACATCAATAAAAAAAACGAGGAACATAACCTGTCAAAACATTTCCTTGACCACCACAATGGCGACCCAAGCACACTCAAATTTATCGGAATAGAAGAGGTCAAAAGCAACTGGAGGGGAGGAGACTTTACACAGAAAATAAACAAACTTGAACTCAGATACATGTACGAATTAAAAACACTAAAACCTCGGGGACTAAACTTAGATAACGAAGTGAAAGCCATAGTTGGGAAGAAATAGGAATAGAGAGCTGTTAAAAACCACTTTTATCATCACACCCAGACCACAAGATAAACAAATAAACAAAATAGAAAGGACAAATAAACACCCGTCCAAAAAATCAATACCCTAGCAACCACTTGCCCAATACCAACCATACCCAGACAAATAACCACAGGACAGCGTAATGCCATGTAACCATTAAATATAGAAACTACTGTCCTAACAAATATTTCTTTGATAAACGCAATAAATAATCAAACTAACTAAATAGTTTACCACGCACTCAACCCTGGAGCAGAACCCGCAACAGATAGGTAACATTGTATAAGTGTATCAAAACATCCACATTATTTGTAGCTACTGTAGAATCAAGACAGAAAGTAAACAAAAGACATGTGCAGAGCATAGACCAATCAGGGACCATTCAAGGACCCAGACCAATTAGAGACCCAGAAATTTGAACCAACCAGGGACATGATGAGAGAAATGGAGGGACATTTAAGACAGAAAGTAAACAAAAGACATGTGCAGAGCATAGACCAATCAGGGACCATTCCAGGACCCAGACCAATTAGAGACCCAGAAATTTGAACCAACCAGGGACATGAAAAGAGAAATGGAGGGACATTTAAAGAACACCACTGACTCCACACTCAATCTCCCTAGAAGAAGGCAGAAGCCGAAACGCGTTGGAGGATATACACTACTACCACATCTATACCTGTTAGCAACCAAGCTAGCAGCATCTGGAAGGATCCCACGTCGAAGCGGCCGGTGGGTGCACACACCGCCACGCAGCGGAGACCTGAGCGAGACTGAAGGATACCAAGTGTACCGGCAGTGGTGAGTATCGGAAGGAGGGTGAGCCAGGCAGGTCATACAGGGTCTTGTAAAGGAGACCAAACGGTCACCGTGAAGGATCTCCATCCAGAAACGATGAGCCGCTCCATCTCCAAACAGGGAGCAGCGTCTGCCTCACTGCAGCCCGGTCAGCCGTGTTACGCACGGACCTGCCGGTGCCACGTAGTAGACGGGCGCAGCACCCAAGTCCAGGACCCTGCGATCCCAAGCCACCTCCCAAACGAGAAAAACCGCGACCGAACACGAACGCCAATCTACAGGTACCAGCATTAACCGGTAACTCAGTGACAGGAGGAATACAAATAGCGGGACGCCGCTTGACATTGTTCTAAAGCACAGACTAAATACAAACACACCTTTTTTTCTTACCAAGGAACCCTGAATTTACTGCAATTATTGCAAAATATTGTGACAACTGTGTACACACCGTCCAATTTATTGGACAGATAACTGACGACACACTTGTGTTGATTTTTTCTGCATTTTTTTTCATTTTCATTTTTTTGATTGATTTTTTTCATTTATTCTTTTCTTGTATTTATTCACCACGAGCAATTGTAAGAACCTTGAAGGAATACAATATTTCTGTCTTTCAAGTCAGGCGTTTGTATTGAAAAGGTCTATTGCCGCATACACATTTTCTATTAATTACAAATAAAGAACAACAATTTATTCATTTTAAAACAGACTGTAGAATTTTCATTAACGGAGCGCAGCACCACAAAATTATTCTCATATCTTGCCCATTTCTTAAACGGGATTAGTCACCCGTTTAGGTGCAGCTGCTAGTTAAAGATTATCAAAAAGATAGATTCAGTGCGCAGGTACAAACCCCTCGTTCTCTGAAAATATATATTGTTAATGAAACAGGTAGTCTCTGCGTCTATAGACCTGGGGAACCTGAAAAGGCCCATAGTCTACAATTTTACAACAGAGCAGTGGGGGTAGAGGGGAGCTAGAGTAAGCTACCTTTCGAACATATAAATAGGTAGTAGTAAAGTGGTGCTAAACTGCACTCGCCCGAGGCATCAAGAGTTCGGGCACTATGCGGTGGTACCTTTGTAACAAACACATTCTAGGACCATTTGATTCTAACTTTAACTGGGGTCGTCTTAAGAGAGGCGACCTCCTTCTAACGTATGAAAAAACATTGTATTACACATGGCTACTGTAACAAAGAAGCAAAATATCTAATATTCACGTGTCAGAGGTAGCGGTAACTGGTCGCTTCGGCTGTTGGTGTAGGTGTTGACCCTCCCCTCCAGATGTTGAGCCACCAGAGGCGGTTGCCCTTTGTCTCTTGTCGGATCCTTGAACAGTCTGCCATCGCTCTCTGCGGGGCAGGGGCGGAACGGAAAGTTCAGAAGGGTCCAGCCAATTGGGTAGAGTCGGGGGAGGTATTCCCAGTGTGCTGCAGAAGTCTTCGACATCCGCTGGGTCATGGAGGGATAGCAGCGATCCTTTGTGATTCACCTGGATACTTAGTGGAAAGCCCCAGCGGAATTTGATCTCCCGTCTTTTGAGTTCGTCTGTGAGAGGTCTGAGCAGGCGTCTTTGTTGTAACGTGGACCATGATAGGTCCTGGAAGATTTGGAGCTTGTGGCCCTCGAAGTCCACGTCTGGTTTGCGTCTAGCCGCTCTAAGAATCTCTTCCTTTTCTTGGAAGTAGTGTAGCCTGCAGATCACGTCACGTGGTTTTTCTGTCGGGGTTCCTTTGGGTCGTAAGGCCCTGTGTGCTCTGTCGAATAGTATCTGATAGTTAGGGTCGGATCCTATAAGACCATTAAACACTTTGGTGAGAGCTGGTTCTATGGATTGGGGTGCGACATCCTCAGGGAGGCCCCTTATTCTCAGATTGTTCCTTCTCCCCCGATTATCCATATCATCGAGCCTGCGGCTCATTTCCACTAATGAGCGAGATTGGCGTGAGACCAGATCGTTGAGGTCGGAGAATTTCGAGTCCACCTCTTCACTTTGTTCTTCTAACATAACCACTCTGTTCGCAATCTGCTTGATATCGGTTTTGATAGCGGAGATGTGGGTTTGCATGGATTCTTCTAGCCTCTTTTCCGTGGTCAGTAGGTCTTGTTGCATTTCCTGGCGTGTCGGCAAAGACTGCAATTTGGCAAGGATGATCGTCATGTCTGGAGCCCCTCCAGCGGCTTTTGACTTTTGAGCAGGAGAGTTTGCCGCCATGGAGACTTCTATGGTATCAGCAAGTCGAGAGGGGGACGACGGGGCTGAGGAGGCCGATTCAGAAGCAGGGGTGCCAAATAGGGAGTGGAATGCGGCTACTTGAGATGAATTAGCAGAGGTGGACACCAGTGATCGAGATCGGCGGCGTTTAGTCATGTGGTCCCGAATGTGGTGTGTCCATCGGTGGTGCGTCTCGGGCGATGCAGTATGTAGTAGGCAGCTTAGCTCATAGTCCCCTCAGCGAGGCCCGGTCAAGACATTACATGTCCGGGTGCAGCTTAGTCACATCTGGGCTGACGTGTATGCTTAGTGAACTGAGCTCTCCCTTAAAGTCCCAGAGCTTACATCAGGGTATCTGGCCCCTGTAGCCTGGCCCTCGGGGTCCCCCCCAGGTCTATGTAGCCGAGGAAGAGGGTTAGGTGCAGCAGGCAATGTATGTATATGATTTAGCAGCTGTATCTGTCCCACCATGAAAAGGTGATAACAGATTTCCACCTCCAAGATGGCCGCCGTCTATTCTTTATAATGAAGTGGGATCTGCGCCTCCAGCACCCTAGGCACTGAAGCTCTGAAGATAACCAGTGTGGGGAGCCCTGCTGGAGGTAGGGGGGAGAGGGATGCCCACCTTTATTTTGTGAGTGGAGGTCGCAGGGACGTGCTGCCTCCGTCTGGAGTGGCTTGCAGGGACTCCAAGATGGCCGCCGTCTCCAGTCACTCAGCAGTGCCCTGAGCCCCGCTCGTTTCTCTTTGTAGCTGAGGGGGTCGAGGGAGAATAGCGGTCAACGCTGGGGACCCCCGCTGGTTTTAGGGTGTCTGATCTGGGCGTTGGTCCGTCCACGGTGCCGCCGGCGCTTGCTTCCCGCGGCGGACGCAGACGCGAAATTGAGGTCCCGGCTTCTGAAGCTTGGAAGGCCGCAACCTGCAGGGACCAGTTTCCCAGTCCCCCGGCTCCGCAGCTCTCACCAGCCCAAGGTACGGGTGATCAGCAGGGGTTGCTGATGTATTGGGTGAAGGCTCAGGGGTCAGAAGGGGGATTTTTTTTAAGGATTAGGTCTAGGTGGTCGGGAGCTATGGTTAGAAAGCTGCCGTCCTCCTTGCCAGCCAGGCCACGCCCCCGAAATACACTTATTTTTGACATTTACTATACCAAAAATACAGCAAATCGTTGATAGCACATCATTACGAATACGAATTGCCGTATTTTCGGGATAGTAAATGTCTAAAATAAGTGTATTTCTGGATACAAATACACCTATTTTTTTTTACAAATTTCCTTTAGTAAATTTCCCCCTCTATCTCTCTCGACTTTATCACTCTGTTAAGCTTAGTCCATCTCTCACTAGGACTAGGACTAAATAAAAAAAGCTTGAATTAGTAAATACTTATCCTTTTTTACAATAGTATATGCATTTACACAGATTTGTGTCTATTTTTCTCTTTGACAAGTATTCTTTCCTTTAGCTACAATCAATTGTTTTATTTCATTAGAAAGTAATAAAAGGAAACTACCCATTTAGTATACAGTAGCTAAATTTTCAACAGTAGCATTTACTGCAGTTTCTAAATTCTATATCTGAAAAATAAATAATTTATTATTATTATTATTATTATTATTATTATTATTATTATGATTATTATTTGGTAATTGTAAAAATATTCAATCTGCATGCAAACGTATTTACTACATAGATAGTATACTGTAGTTGAAACTAAATAAATATAAGTGGGCAATCTTATGGCGCCCATACATTTAGGAGATGTTGTATACAATCATTCGATTTCGACCACATCTGTTTGAGAAATCGCCTTATTGTATGCACATTTTATGTACCATGTGATGAGATGCGTGGCCATGCTGGTTGAATCTCACATCTGAAGGTCTTATTTTTCGAAATTGTACATGCGGTTGAATGCTGTTTTGTGCGCATTCAATTTATCGCACTGCCACGTGCGATAGGTGAAGATTTCTGGTCACTTCCTGGCCACTCCCCTTGAGCACAGTGTAGCACATGAGATAGTGAGCAGAATCCATCTCTACACACAGCAGTATAGAAACACTTTGTAATGCAAGCAGAACAAGCAGTGCACGGTAGCTAGCAATGTGGAATGAGCAGCAGGTATAAACAAAACTTCTCTAGTCACAAAGCAAACAGGAGTGCACAAAGGTAAAATGGCTACCAGTTTGTATATCCCCCAAATGACCCAGCCCTCTATTTACATTTTTTAATCTGTCCGATAAATCTGGTGTGCTTTGGTCAGCATGCAATGCAATGGCATTTGATCATGCAATTATACATGATTTCTGATCGTAAGAGGCAAGTGATAAATCGCATGATTGTATACACAACAAAAAGCAAAAAAAAAAAGCATTTTCGATGAGATTTATCGAAGGTGAGCTTCAATGGAAATTGGGTCAGATATCATTTCGAATGCAATCGTACAAGTGTATGGGCTATATTACCTCCATTTACAGATGTGTCCCACTATGTTTTTGCTGCATATAGCAGGATTGTGAGAATTGTGGTGGAAATGCAGTGTGGCATATTTACATCGCTGCCAGGTCCCATTGAATCGAATAGGAGATGGGTACATGAGCACATCAGCTCTCATTTACTTCAATGGCATAATGGTACCATGTGATTGCACACACACCACTATGCTGTGACATCCTTCCTGCAATGGAGGTGCATTGCAGCAAGGATGTTAAAGGACATATAGTAAGAGTATAAATCCTATTATTTCCACAACTGTGGCCTTCATTTGATATATTAGAAAACAGAACTGAATTTTTTTAGAAGATGATGAATGTACAAATGTAGCGCCTCTCATATTGATAGAATCGCCAGCCATCAGCCTCCGCCAGCCACCGCCATCCTCCGGAAGGGGGCACGCACAAGAGACACTTGAGTGCATTGTTCCGACGGAGCTCTTCGCCACCTCCCCGTTGCTCCCCGCCAGTCTCCACCACCTCCCGCACCACCATAACCCTGCCCGCCTCCCTGAAGCGGAGAAGGGCTGGGATTCCGCCGCAGACCGCTGAGTGATGGGGACACGTGTACGTGTGAGACACTCGCATGTCCCCATCAGATGGATCACCTCTCCCCCAGCTCTCGCCAATGGAGGGGATCAGGCGAGGGCTGGGGATGTACGAGAGGCGCTCCATCTGTACAATCCAAGAAGCCTACTCATAATTGCACAGATGGTAAAAACTCTTTGATGATTGCCTATGGATCTGTGAATGGACGGCAAGTAGCGATCCATTCAGAGTTCTCTCTCAAGGGGAATTTCCTTTCTGAATGGGTGGCGGCTTTCTCCACGTAGTGCACTGTAAATTCTCATATTAACAATACGTACTGGATTAGGCACTCTGTTAACTATATAGTTGTATCCTTACATTCAAGATGTTGACCCAACAATAAATTAATTTGTTTTTACCTATTTATTAAAGCATTTATATAAAAATTATATTCACCATTATGACAAGCATTATTAAACTGAAGCCTGTTTCCACTGTGACTGTTGATGGAATTACCCCACTATTTCCATCGCCCTTAAAGGCTTGTAGCATCATCTTCTGAAAAATTGAGTCCCTGTTTCTAATGTCTAAAATGAAATCCACGATTGTGGAATTACTTTATCAAGAGAGACGGTAAGAGAGCCCCCCCCCCCCCTTTATTTTGTTTGAGCAGTTCTATTGAAACCTTAGCTGGTTGGTTTCTTGCAAGAGATGCTGCTGTTTCTACACTATTATCTAAATCTTTGTATTAATAAAAGAGGTTATTAACTAGTAGCGCAACCAAAGGGGAATCTTGTATTTTTTATAACGTAGTTTAGTTGAGAGCATAATTAGATACATTGTAGATATGCTATTTGTTTCTGTAACACAGCATGATGTGTCTGACAATTCAAGCGCTTCAATACACCACTGCAACAAGATAGCGTGGAGCTGTAATATGAATGCATTGATAAACCTCAGGCACTACTTACAGAAAAAAAAAATAATCTATACCCAGTAGAATGCCAGGACTAAGTGAATATATAAATGAATGTAGACTAAACCATTAGATGTTTGAAATGCATGCTATTCTCCTGAGGATAAAATATGTTTCATGCTCTTTTCTTAGCCGCACTTCCATTTAAAACTAGTGGAAATTGTTATCACTTTGTGTTAATGGTCGAATTGATGGTCAGTGAATTAGAGAACGAACTAGATAGTTTATAGTAATGCCATGTATTATATCTTAAAACATTACTCTCACAGAGCTTATGATACATAAGAGTGCGCTATTAATCACTGTCCATGCTTCATACGAGGCATTATTAATTAAAAGCAGATAAATGTGTTTCTTAGCAGCATGAAGAAAGTGCCTATGTGGCATTTCGCTTTATGCTGTGCTCTTTGCTCTGTCCCAGCCTTGCCTCGTCTTGGCTCACGTAGACTATTCTGCCAGATCACATTTTCATAGTAAAACAAAGCAGATGTGTAATTAACTTTTCAAGTCAAATATATATCAGTATTTCCCCGTTTCCCTGTCCGCCCTCCCGTTTTATGGCCTTTAGCCATTTTTTAAACACGCGAGAAGCTGATCACATGGTATGCATTTAAATATTTTCCGCCATAAGGATGTTGACAAGCACATACATACAAATAGTCTTCCCTGGCCTAATTTCTTATAGCAGACCTCAAGGATTCAATTATAACGTTGACAAGGGTACATTTTATTTGAACAAAAACATTATAATGTATTTAAACAAGGGGGGAAGAAAAGTAGTGAAAGAGCAATATTATGACAAGATTCTTTGAGTTACGTATAATCAGGCTTCAGTATTAACACTAGATGACTGGGATGTGGCATGTACCTAGTACTTACTTTAAAGTTAACACTGATGATAAATTATAGGCTTTTGTTCCTTTAGGGGGCTTCTGAGTGCTGTTTGTGTCTTGAATCCACATTCTTGTAATCAGTTCAATCTAAACCTTTCAGAAGCCAGGAAGATATTATTTTGGTGCTTCTAAGTTTAAGTGCTAATCCATCAAAGCCTCAGAAGAGAGATCTCAAGGCAACGTTCTATAAGATGCATCTGCTTCTCATCTTAGGTGCCCTGGTCCATAGGTTACATTTCTCAGGTTTAAGAACGCTCTTTACACTGTATATTTAGTCTGCATTAAAGCAAAGCCATTTTTCATTCTGAAAGTAATAAATATTAACAATGAAGAGCCGACCACTTAAGATATATATCTTTCTCTGGGAGAGGCAAACGGTTATTCTGTATATGTGTGTGTGCATATGTTTTGCATTTTACAGTTATTACAGTGCTGATCTAATTATTCATTGATTCTGCACATAATCAAATAAATATGCAGAGATGGTAATAATTAATATTCTCTTCATGTTATTGTCATATGAAAATAATGATGATGAATATACCTATTGCGATGATGATTATGTTTACTAGAATCAGTAATAGAGAGCGCATAAAGCAGCCATGTCCAAGTTGTGGCCCTCCAGCTGTCATGAAACTACATGTCCCAGCATGCCTTGCAATATTTTTGCCATTACGTAATAGTAAAACTGTGGCAAGGCATGATGGGACTTGTAGTTTCAAAACAGCTGGGCCATAGTTTGGATATGCAGACAGTGCAGCATATGAACATTGGGGCCATTCTGGCTTCCAAGGAGAAACGATGCCTGCGGCAATTTAAATTTCCCTCCCGGATCGGTGGCCAATAGGAAATTATCCAATCAGCACTTGCCACACCATAATCAGCCCTGCCCCCGGAGTCTGACATCAGACAGAAGGAAGAAGTCTGTCAGTACAGATGGAGTGTAGAAGCATTCCTGAAGAACAGAAGACATCAGAGGTGGCATGAAGAGATCTTGCAGCCAATGAGGTAGCCAGAAAGTGCTGGGATCAACAAAAGAAGATCCCTGGCTCTGCCAGGATGGGCCAGTGGCAGAAGAAAGAAGATGTGTTCCAAGAGGCCCGTGGGGAAGGAAAGCAAAAGAGCTAATGAAGCTCCCCCCTCAGCCTCTCCCAACTCCAGTTAGGCAGCCAGTGGTCAGAACCTGTCAGCCTGTGGACATGGTAGTGGGGCCCCCTTGGCACATGGGTGTTTTAGTCAGGCCCTCTTGGGCCATGGCTAATAAAGTTGGACCCTCCTGGCCTGTGGCTAGTATAGTTGGGCCCTCAGCCTGTGGCCCTCCAGGCTTATGGCCCTTTTGCCAGGCACTAGGCTCAAGGCCCTTATCTGGGCATTAGGGTCGAGGCCCCCATAGCCGGTCATTAAGCCTGTGGTCTCCATTAGCTGTTCCTACTAGTCCGGTTCTAGGCCCAAGGGACTTCTACAGGCATTAGGCCAGACCCACAGTTAAGAGAATTATTACTTTGGCACTAGGCCAGAGTCACTTGGGCAATCATAGGTGGGCAATAGGCATGAGGCTTCAAATTAGGCCAGCAGGTGGACGTAATAATTTTTTTTACCAGAATGTCTTTCAGGTCTCTCCTCTTTTGTAACTCACTAGGGGGTCCATGGACTTAAATATGGGTAAATCTGGGTTGCTGCATATGATGGGCCACAGCTCCTTAGTAGAGGTGGGTAATACCAAAGTTGCCAGGGTGTATTCTGACACTAACGGCATTTGTATATTTCATTTTTGGCATTCACTTGGGCACAGGAGATTTTCATGAGGAATTTTCATTACATTGGTTTTTTGTTGTATAAGTGTACTTCTGTCATACCCCCGTGCTGAAAATTTCGCCACTACTTTATTTAAATCGACATCCCAATCATTCTGATTACTGGAGATGCGGACCGCTCTCATAAGCTGTGATCTTGCTTGAATCTTTTTTTAATGCTGGAGGGTGTTACGATCCATGGCTTTCTGAAATATTTGAGGTTTTAATGGTATGGTTTACTACAGTCAGAGTTACGTCCAGATAGTTCACCATATTTTATTGGCAAATTCATGTTCTTGATTGATTGTAATAATGTTATTAGTGCAGCTTCACCCCCTGTCCATATTAGAAGTCAGTCATCTATATACCTCAAATATAACTTGATGTTGTGCTTGACATTTGGATCCAAAAAAAAGATTTTTCTTCTTGTGCCAACATAAAAATTATCGAGAATGAAGGGGCGACATTCAGCGGCCATCATTGAGCATCATTGAGTTTCTCTCCAAATACAGCATCATCCGAATTGCATTGACCCATATGTTGTCCCCACTTCCTTTATTGCCTCGTCCCAGTTTGCAGCATGCTATACATGTTATAGTGATAGTCTATCACTGTGTCTTTATTTAAACCTCACTGACACATTGATCTGTCAACATTGCACACATGACATGACAGCTGCCAATGCGAGGCAGTAGCTGGCTACACCATGTGATTGCACCATGTGATCACACATGGACCCGGTGCCCGTTTTCAGCCTTTATAATGTTGCCCATTGCCCGCACCTGCCCCCTTGATGGTGACACAGTTAGATGGACTGATATAGCATACTGGCCACCGCCAAAACACACAGCAATCAGTGCTGCACAAACATTGCTGCCCGCACTTCCGGGACAACCCGGAAGTGACGTCATGCGTTCCACACTGGAAAGCTTACCGGCAGTGGGAACTTACACTTCCCTGTATAAGCAGGGCCCCAGGCAGCGCTTCCCTGTCCCAGTTCCCTACTTGATACCTTGATACCTGTTGTTACTGCTGGATTTTTGTGCTGCCTTGAGAAAGGTCTTGAGGTACCGAAACGTCGACAGGATCTGCATTTAACCATTGAAACTGAGACATTGACCCAGATGACAAAATTGAAAAATACTGGTGAGTGCTGTTTTTCTTTATCGGAGTAGACTGCATTTACAAAGTAATGTGGGCATCTCTATACTGCTATTTATACGGCACCCCAGCAGCTATCTAATACGAGGGTGAGAGTGCAGGTTTTTTGTATGTGTGTATATATATATATATATATATATATATATATATATATATATAACACACTCACATGCCTAGGGTAGCAAATAAATTCCCAAATACCTCCTATTTCATTTGCCTCTGCATTGACCCTTATTCAGATCTGATCGCAGTATAAATTTGTTCTCAAAATGGGCAAAACCATGTACACTGCAGGTGGGGCAGATGTAACATGTATATAGAGAGTTAAATATGGGTGGGTTATTTTGTTTCTGTGCAGGGTAAATACTGGCTGCATTATTTTTATACTACAATTCAGATTTCAGTTTCAACACACTCAAATGTAACTCTCTCTGCAAATGTTACACCTGCCCCCCCCCCCCCCCCACCACCCCCTGCAGAGCACATCGTTTTGCCCATTTTGAGAGCAAATTTGTACTGTGATCAGATAAGGGCCGGTGTTCTATCACTGACATAATTTAATGCTCAGTTTTGAATAATGAATGCAACATGTTTACAACATTATTGTGTTTTAATGAAAAATGAAAAATATATACGAGGAAATAATTTCTTACATTACAAAAAGTTGTAATAGTCACAAGTACACCGAGTTCAGCCATGCTGTATTTTAATTAAGTAGGGTTCGACAGTGTCAGTTTAGGGTCATATATGATTGATAACCACTTAAACTGTCAATGGGTTTATTCAGGAATCTGGATCAAATACTTATGTGGGAGGGCTAATAATGCTTCTAGATTGCTAGAGAACTCAAAACTAAACGCAGATAATACCCTATACAGATCATGATAAGACAAAAGTGTCTGACATCAAAATGTGACTGCTCTTGACTTTGACTTTAAAGACATTGTAGCAAAAAAGAACTTTAACCTGTAGAGTAACCAGGTACAACGTTTTCTCTAGTCCATCTGACAGCCCCAAAAACATCAAGTTAGCAACATAAAACATTTTACAGGAAACGTTAACAAGAAATAAAATATATACTTAGAAACATTTTGAAATACTTTTTACTGTATGTCAATGGCCCAATTAAGGACTATTCCCCTAGCATGACTAAACTTTGCTCAACCTTCATTAATAGTTGGTGGCCCCCAAGGTTCTATTCTTGGACCCCACCTATTCTTTCACTATACTTTAGGTAAGCTTGTTAGCTCCTTTAGCTCCAGAATCATCGGAACACTCATGACCTCTGACCCTTTCTTATCACTTTTATCTCCAACTAGGGAATGGGTCATAGGGTCGACAGATCTTAGGTTGACAGTCATTAGGTTAACCACTAAGGGTTGACAGTCACTAGGTTGACACATGACACAGGTTGATATGCATTAGGTTGACATTCGACATGGTCATTAGGTCGACACAAGGATTAGGTCAACATGAAAACGATCGACATGAAAAGGTCAACGGGAGTTTTTCATATTTTTTGGGGTGTCTATGCTGACTGAAGTCGACATGGACACTATATAAGTGCACTATGTCCCCTGGCATGCCTCGCTTCCCACCTTTAAAAAAAACACAACGTAAAACTCATGTAGACCTTTTCCATGTTGACCTAATGCTTGTGTCTACCAAATGACCATGTCAACCTAATGCATGATGACCTAGTGACTTTTGACCTATAGCGGTCAACAGAAAAAGGGGGAACAGAATTGCACAGACTAGCATATGAAATTCATTGGGAAAACCAACATAATAATGTTTAAGAGTCTGGAAACAGCAGAAATGATCGGTTGGTTGGTGCTCCCAGATATCAGTTACAAGCAACTTCAGGAGAGATAGTGTTAGACGCGCTGAAGATGAAAATCTTTGCTGGGGCGCTCTTATGTTATAATTAAGTTGTGCATAAAATGTAACTTTTACTCACAATGATTGAAATAAATCAGAAAAATTAGACATCATTTGTTTGTCTTGTCTAATTTTGCTGATTTATTTTAATCAGTGTTAATAAAAGTTACATTTTATATACAACTTCATTATAACATAAGAGCGCCCCAGCAAAGATTTTAGCAGAAAAATAATATATTCCTAAGGGTTCTGCAGCACTTCACAGTGTTTGTATGTCCCCATTGTAATATTACTAGTTACTAGTACCCACTACAGCCATTGCAATAGGTTTTGAAAAGACAATAAATCTGACAGTGGCATTGCCCCCACTCCTACGCCAATAGGTCTATATTGAAGAAAAACCCTGGAGGCAATAAATCCCATTGTCTATAGCAGCGGTTCTCAAACTGTGGGTCCTGACCCCAAAGTGGGTGCCTACATTCTCAGCATGGGGTCACGACTCCATGTTGCTAACCATCAGGCTAATAACTTTTGTATTCTCAGTCAGTGATCCAAGGAGTCTGGAAAATCTGTTGAATGGTCTGTTATTTTAGCATCCTCCCATAATTTTGTGCCTCCACAATGTTGCCATGCATGTGCTGTCTGCTGACTACACATGATTTGATGTGATTACCTTCTACAGTAACTTGCTGGGGCCGTGTAATTATTTTTATTGTCTGATGGGGTCCACTGATCTATAGATTGGACCACTCCCCATATCGGCTTTAAGCACCACCCCCCTTCACCCCCGCACACTCTGCTGTGACAATAGACATAGCCTACTGCACTTATTTCTCCCCTGCCCATCATGCAGAGCACAACAGAGTCTCTTACAGAGACTGCTCATCAGTTTTGTTGCTGATCTTGGCACTCGGAGAGCAGAAACCAGCCTCATAATGTATGGTATTGTGGTATATTTACAGACAGCTCCTACAACAGTGCTTGGGTGCTAGACAAGAAAGAAAGAAATCTATTTTATAAATATTATAAGCCCGCAGCAGCAATTATACTCAGCGTGCTGTGCTAAGCCGTAATGTGCGACTCCTCCCATTAACCCCGTGCAAATGAGTCTCAGTAACTGACATTCATTTGCAAGCTGAGGGCAACCACATCTGTACCATGGTATCACACCAATTATGTAAGTCGTTAAAGGTCCCTTAAATGAACAATTTCCGCTCACTAAAGTTCAAGCGAATTTCTGAACCTAAAACATGCAAACGTGTTATTGACCAAAGATACAATATTCCTGTGCCTTCCCATTACACCCACAAGAGAGAGAACATTTTCTACTCTGCATAGTCTTTGCCATTTTGATACTCAACCCTATTATTTTAATCAGTGTATCCTGTGCAAACCTACAAAAAAACTCAAGTTTAGGCACATGAGATCACCACTCTGCACCCAAACCACTTAGCAAGTCTATGTAAGAAACATGTTCACTATATCTATTTTATTTAGTTTCTTATATAGTGCATACATATTCCGCAGCGCTTTACAGAGAATATTTGAACATTCACATCAGTCCCTGTCCCAGTAGAGCTTGAAATCTATATTCCCTACCACATGTACACAAATACACAGACATTCTAGGGTTAATTTGTTAGGAGCAATGTAGCCAACCAGGATATTTTTGGATTGTGGAAGGAAACCGGAGTACCCGGAGGAAACCCACGCAAGCATGGAGAGAATTTACAAACTTCGCACAGTTAGGGCCATGGTGGGAATTGAACCCATGACCTCAGTGATGTGAGGCAGTATTGCTAACCACTACACCATCGGTACTGCCACTATAGCATAAGAGGGGGTGATATAGAGGCAAAATGTCCAAACACGCAAAATAAAATGCAGAAAAATGAATTGTCACTTTAAATAACAATTTAATAAATAAAATTTTTGCTCTTGAACATATTTTTCATATCTCGATATCTTTCACTATTAAGATACATTACTTTGCAATGTGTTAGTTAAACATATAGAATAAACCTATTCCCCAGTATTCTGCTATTGGTGTCATGCTGGGCCATTGATAACCTTAGGCATGATTATTTCTATACAAGTACTGTATACTTCTATTGTATAGCAAACTTCACTCTCCTACCAATATAACAGTATGTTTCATGCCATTACAGATAATTGTGCTTCACGTTTCCATCCAGTAATATCAACTTTAGCAGTCAGTGCTTAAATACACATTAAGCTCTGTTTCCATAGGCAGGGCTTACAGAGTATTATATTGCAGACATAACTAACAATTAATTCTATATATAGAACTTTATATCTTCTTTGAGACGAAATTAAAGTGCGTATTATAAAAGCGAACCGTGAAGAAATTAAAACAGTTGTTCAGGTATGATATCTATTATACTTGGGACTGATAGGTTTTCTGATATGCTTTTTTTTTTTTGCATAATTGAGAAGTCCGTGTGTAATATATACTAAATTGCTTTTTAAAAATGACCACCTTGTACCCCTGCATTGTCATTCCACTCATCATTAAGAAGATTAAAATAGCTCCTCATGGTAATTGAAGGAAAGATGAAGAAATTCTTAGTGATCTTGCTTTACAGACTCCTAATACTCTGCCCCCACTAACAACATAGATCTACTTAGCTGTAGTGGTCTACACTGTTAATTATAAGATGCACCATTTACAGTAAATGTCCTTATTCTGGGTTGCACACAGAAGCGCATGCAGCAACATCTATTGGGATTTGCCCATCTGCAAATTAATGCAAATGGTCTAATAGGCCTTTATGTACATTTTGTGGCCAGATGTGCAAGGACTAAGATGCCCACATTTAGTACCCTGTAATACTGACTGGGGCATAATCATACGCCACTATTAGATACTCCACCAATACTTGCACTAGCTCTGTGCCAGGTGAAGTGTCTTTGCCTGTCCACGGCCTCCTATGGCTGCGTCTATGGGTCTGTGAATGCAGCCATTTGCTGTCACACTACGGCAACACTACCTTAAAATGTCCATAAATACATACTAAGCTGAAGCACAACTGAACTTGGCATGAAAAAACTCTGTCCCCTCTTTGTACACAGATGCAGATTCCCGACAGTCATTTACCCGACATTGGGATTCCGACTGTCAAAATGCCGACAGCCGAGTGCCGGACAGCCACCCGCTATTTTCCCTAGTGGGGGTCCACGACCCCCATAGAGGGAGAATAGAATGGGTGGCTCGCGTATTCTCATAGCCAAGCTACCTAGGCCCTGGCAATCCAAGAGGGGCTATTTGATGTGGCACCACAGTATAACTACACCAGAGATTGAAATATAAGGATGCAGAAGGTTTTTAATTGTTGACGGATGGGGGGGGGGGGTTGGGGGGAGACTGCGCTGTGGACGGTGGGGGGTATAACTAGCTGCGAAAGTGTGAAAAGGTATACTACAAATACCTTTTGTGCAGGGGGTGAAACAAGGGGTTACACCATACGGTGTAACGGTGTGCACTTAGAATACCACTCTGCACCTGAGAGGACCTCAATGGGAGTTTGCCAGCAGACGCTTCCACTTCATTGCCTGACTAAAGTATCTGAAGCCCATAAGGGTGCACCCTCAAGGACTGAGATCAGTATATCCCAAAATATAAGGACAGCACTGGATCCAACCTATAACTGTTACCCCTGTGTGTCATTCTCTCCCCCATGTATGTATATACTGGTACTAGCTAACTAGAAGCTTTTATTAGAAATTCATTACAGATTTTTTTTAGCAATTCATTATAAGTGATTTTAGAGATTGTACCTTTTATAAACAATAAATATTCATTTTTTCCAACCACAAAGTGCTCACCTTCATTTGTCACTAAGATAAGGTTTTTATTTGTGTCTTGGGTTCATTATGGGTACTATTATCATCCTTTATTTATATGACACCAAATGGGATCTGCAGCACACAATTACAGGGTACAAGAACACATTGAGGTACAGTTCAAGACAATGTAGGATAAGTACAGGGTGTATAAATTGATTTACATCAGCAAACAACACTGAAATAAACATCAGGGTGGCAGAAAATCTAGGGATTAGATGGCATCGAAGGGAGAATGTAGTAGAAGATGGTTTAAGTAAGAGTTGGAAAAGTATATGAGGGAAAAGAGCTTACATTATAGAGGGGGGGGGGGGCAGACAGGATTGACCAATATTTGAGAACAACAGTTATCATGGATTATGTCAGCTCTGGGTTTTTTTGTGTTCCCGGCTGTGACCGTGGTGGACCAGTGGAGGGCGCTGTGTAGCGGGATGCTGGGGGTTTGATGTATGACATACACAAGGGGACAGGAGCACAGCGAACCAGAGTGTTGGCGGAGACCAGGAACAGGGGCGCGGAGTCTAACTTGCCAGCGGTGTTCACCAGGGAGTACCGCAGGGGACTTTGGGCGTCTGACAAGCAGGTCGCGGCCCCCTGCCCTGGTCCTCTGGACGCAGGCTGGGACTAGGGACACTGAACCCTGGAACGGCCTTCAGAGACCAGGGTAACTGGGGGGCAGTCTGGGAACTGCGGGACTGACAACTTGGGATGTCGACGGAGATGTTGACGTGATATATACTCAGGTAAACTGGCTGGATAGGACGGAGATGTAATAGTCTTTATGCAGCACAAAAACTGTGAGTCAAACCAGGTGTTGACGGGGACTGTCGACAGGATCAGGACAAGGTGTTGAAAGTCACTGATAGTGGTAACTGGCTTAACCCCTTCCTGACAGAGCCAGTTTTTGCGTTCCTGACAGAGCCCTTTTTTTCAAATCTGACATGTATCACTTAAGTGGGGATAACTTTTTTTTGCTTTTACTTATCCCAGTGATTTTGAGATTGTTTTTTCGTGACACATTGTACTTCAAATTAGTGGTAAATTTGGGTCGATACAGTCTGTGTTTTTTTGTGAAAAATACCAAAATGTCGGAAAAAAATGGAAAATTTAGCAATTTGCAAAATGTTAAATTTTCTGCTTGTGAGACAAATAATCTTACCACTCAAAATAGTTAATAACTAACATAGACCATATGTATACTTTATGTTGCCATCATTATTTCAACTTCCTTTTCATTTTTTTGGACACTAGGAGGCGTAAAATATGAATAGCAAATTCTCAAATTTTCAAGAAAATTTCAAACACTGATTTTTTTAGGGACCAGTTCAGTTCTGATGTGACTTTGAGGGACTTGTATGTGAGACACCCCCATAAATGATGCCATTTCAAAAACTGCACCCCTCACAGTATTCAAAACAGCATTTTGGAAGTTTGTTAACCCTTTAGGTGTTTCACAGGAATTAAAACAAAGTGTAGGTGAAATTTCAAAATTTCATTTTTTTTGCAGATTTTCAATTTTAATACATTTTTCTAAGGAACACAGTAGATTTTACTAGAGAAATGTGACTAAAAATTGATTCCCCCAATTCTTTGGTTTTCATAAATGTCCTATATGTGGCCCTAGTGTGCACGGTGACCAAACCACAGGCTTCATAATAGAAGGAGCACCTACTTGATTTTGGAGCCTCCTTTTTATGAGATACCAGTTGGGTGCATGGCAGGACTCAGAAGGGAAGGAGTGATTTTTGGATTTTGCAGCACAGATTCTGGTGGAATGAATGGTGGGTGCTATGTTGCACCAATACAGTGGAACCCCCCCACAAGTGACCCCATTTTGCAAACTACACCCTTCAGGGAATTCATCTAGGGGTATAGTGTACATTTCAAACCCCCAGGGGTTTCACCAATTTTGATACAACTGGGCTGTGCAAATGAAAAAAATTAATTTTTCATTTTCACAGCTCAGTTGTATCAAAATTGGTGAAACCCCTGGGGGTTTGAAAAGTACACTATACCCCTAGATGAATTCCCTGAAGGGTGTAGTTTGCAAAATGGGGTCACTTGTGGGGGGGTTCCACTGTATGGGTGCTTCAGGGGTCATTCAACCAGAATCTGTGCTGCAAAATCCAAATATCACTCCTTCCCTTCTGAGTCCTGCCATGCACCCAACTGGTATTTTTTGGTCACAT
The DNA here is from genome assembly GCF_055691185.1 of Crinia signifera. Lineage (NCBI taxonomy): Eukaryota > Metazoa > Chordata > Amphibia > Anura > Myobatrachidae > Crinia > Crinia signifera. The sequence continues at coordinate 404,298,013 of NC_139217.1, forward strand.
GTGAGGCATTGCCATACTCGGGAGAAATTGGGGCACAGATTTTGGGGTGCTTTGTCTCCTTCATTCCTTGTGAAAATGAAAAATTTTGAGCCAGATCTGCATTTTTGTGTAAAAAAATTTACTTTTTTACACAAAAATGCAGTTCTGGCTCAAAGTTTTTCATTTTCACAAGGAATGAAGGAGACAAAGCACGCCAAAATCTGTGCCCCAATTTCTCCCGAGTATGGCAATGCCTCACATGTGACCAAAAAATACCAGTTGGGTGCATGGCAGGACTCAGAAGGGAAGGAGTGATATTTGGTGGTGGAATGAATGGTGGGTGCTATGTCGCATTAGAAAGACCCCGGAAGCACCAATACAGTGGAACCCCCCACATGTGACCCCATTTTGCTCACCAGATTTTGGAGGGGGTCTGGCGCTGCGGCTGGTGGGGGGGTGGGAGGGGTGCTGGCGCTGCGGCAGCCGGGTGGGTGGGAGGGGGGACTGCCGGGTGGGAGGGGGGGGGGGGCTGGCGATCGGTGGTGATCGGTGCTGTACTTAACAGCACCGATCACCACCGATCACTGTGTTACCGAGCGGCTTAGCCGCCGGTAACACAGAAAACGCTGCAATTGGCTGTTCACATTTGAACAGCCAATCGCAGCGATCGCCGACCGGGGCTCAGGGACAGCAGACATCTCCAAACTGTCACCGCGTCTATGGACGCGGTGACAGTTTAAAACCATGACGTATATATACGTCTTCGGTCGGGAAGTACCTCCCGACCATGACGTATATATACGTCTTCGGTCGGGAATATCTATCTGTATATATATATATATATATATATATATATATATATATATATATGTATATACACACATATATATATATATATATATATATATATATATATATATATGTGTATATACACACATATATATATATATATATATATATGTGTGTGTGTATATACACACATACACACACACATATATATATATATATATATATATATATATATATATATATATATAATATCATTTCATTTTATTTTTTTGATTTGTACTCTGTCCCTAGTGCTGCTGCTGCTGCTGGCGGGGGGAGGGAGGGGGGAGGCAGCGCTGCGGCGCATAACAGATAACAGAGGGAGGAGAGCGGCTGCCGGGTGCCGGGTAAGCACATAGTGCTGCCGGGTGGGAGGGAGGGGGTGTCCGCGGATCGGTGGTGATCGGTGCTGCACCGATCACCACCGTTTTCTGTGTTACCGAGCGGCATAGCCGCCGGTAACACAGAAATAGCTGTGATTGGCTGTTCACATTTGAACAGCCAATCACAGCGATCGCCGACCGGGGGGGGCATCCCTGCCCCCCCCGGGCGGCGAGGGGGGATGTCTGCTGTCAGGGACAGCAGACATCTCCAAACTGTCACCGCGTCTATAGACGCGGTGACAGTTTAAATCCATGACGTACATTTATGCCATGTGTCGGGAAGTACTTCCCGACCATGACGTAAATGTACGTCAAATGTCGGGAAGGGGTTAAGAGCCAGAGAGGTGCTCAGCGAGACACCTGATACTCGACTGCAGGGATGATATTGCAGGAGTCTTCTGGAGATGGAATGAACCAGGTAAGTAACAGCAGCTGGGAGAAACACTGGAGAAAGAGACACAGGGGAGCCTGGATATCCCGGAGCCTTGGGAACTTCCTTTGAACACAGGAGAACTCTGGAACAGGTAAAGCAATTGTTCAAGGCAAGGAAGTAATGCTCAGGGCCTGAGCTATATCCCCCTTGCCTGTTTGTGATTGGCTGCCAGGCGCAGCACCAATCAATGCTGGGGAAAGACAGACACACCTTGATTGCTGCACAGGTGTGTGGGTCAAGGGTCAGGCTGATGGTCAGCGGGATTGGTCAGGTTGGTCAGGTGAGCAGAAGAGTCATGGTGGCACCCATGCCGCCCAGAGCCGGCATGTCAGCGTGTCGGCGACAAGGGACAGTGTCGGTCACCCGCGGGCACACAAAGGACAACGCGCCAAGCAGCAGCGCCGACCAGAGACCTTAACCGCAGCGCGGACCATCGGGAAGGTAAAGACCGCGGTCTCAAACGGGGATGCTTACTGAGGTTTGTGACAGATTAGAGGTTAGGGTGAGAGTTGGATTTGGTGAAGAAGTCCCGTTTGAAGTTTTGTAGAGACGTGTAGAGTTAGAGAGGAGAGGTTGAAAATTCCAGAGAAAGGAGGAGGTAATCAGTAGGCAGATGAAGGGGCACCTGGTAGTACATGGACAACGCCCTACATCTCAGCTAGTGTGTACTGAGAAATGTACTGATCATTTTTATCTGTGTTCTGTTTTAGTTTTTACAGTAAGTTAGTGCAATGTCTAGATTTGTGTACCCTGCATTGTTCTAATGTGTGCCCTATGCACAGCACTGCGAACCACTTGTGGTGCCTTATAAATAAAATAATAATGCCTCATTGCATAAAGGCTGCACTTTGCCACTGTACCTGTAAGACTTTCAGGGCATATAAAACTTACACAGCAGGGAAAGTCAGTGGGTGCACCATTATATGACCTGAAGAGGTTTTATTTTATATTTGAGGATGACAATCTAAGTCTTTGAAACACTGTAAAAACTTACATTGGGATTGAGCTATAATTCCACTATGAAATTCTTCTTGGTATTATTACTGTATTATTGTTATTATTGTTAATAATAATTATAATAATAATAATACTTTAATACTTGTGTTTTGAAAATAGTATTCCATATATCAGGCATGTCCAAACTGTGGCCCTCTAGCTGTTGTGAAACTACAAATCCCAGCATGCCTTGCCATAGTTTTAGTATTCCCTAATAGCAAAACTGTGGCAAGGCATGATCAGAATCAGAATCAACTTTATTGGCCATGTGTGCTTGCGCACACTAGGAATTTTTTGTGGATTACAGTGCAGGATCAAGCAGGGATGAAGGGGGGGAGGACATTACATACGCTACATTAAGACATTACATACTGGGGGCACATGTCCGCCGAGCTGTGCAGCGCCTAGGCAGCCATCAGCGGCGCCACTGGTCATTGCAGCATCCAGGTGGGTAACAATATGAGCAGGAGCAGTACAGTTATCACATGGGAACACATACTCCCCAAGCTGCACAGTGCCTAGGCAGCCATCAGCGGCGCCAGTGGTCGCTGCAGCAGCGAGGTAGGTAACAATATAAGCAGGGACAGTACAGTTATCACATGGGAACACATACCCGCCGAGCTGCACAGCGCCTAGGCAGCCACCAGTGGTTGCTGCAGCAGCAAGGTAGGTGACAAGTACAGTTATCACACAGGGAACACATACCTGCTGAGCTGCACAGCACCTAGGCAGCCATCAGCGGCGCCACTGGTCATTGCAGCAGCCAGGTGAGTAACAGTATGAGGTAACAGTATGAGGTAACAGTATGAGCAAAGACAGCACAGTTATAACAGAGACAGTACAGTTATCACATAGGAGACACGGGATACATATGGCTGAGTGCACAGTTCCTAGGCAGCCATTGCGACGCCATCTTGAATCTTCCTGTAGGGAGAGCCGTGGGTGGCATCGATGGTGGTGGCGGCGATGGGGGGTTGGGGGAAGAGAGAGAGTCACCGAAGCCTGGACAGAGTCAGTCAGGACTGGGGCTGGAGTTGGAGGGGGGGGAGAGTCAGTGGGGCCTGGGCAGGGTCAGTGAGGCCTGGGAGATGGAGTTGGGCCCTGGGCCGAGACTGGAGCCTCTCTCCTGGGGATGAGAGCTGGAGCACATGATCCTGCCAGCACTGAGCAGGGGGGGCTACCACTGGGGCCCTCATGCAGCTTCCCCTCACCTCTCCCTCTGATGGTCGCCGGGAGCCTGGATGCCGCATTTCCGGTGTCTGTGTGAGGCCTCCGCTAGGGCCTCCTCTAGGCCAGACCACCGCTGTCTCTGGGGGGGCGCCCGCAGGTTGATGGTGCTGCGTGGGGGGAACCACCGCGCTGCTGGGCTCCGGCCATCCTGCTCCTGTTCACTGCGATCACCGCCGGGGGTTAAGGGGGGCCGCCAGCAGGCTGATGGTGCTGCGGGAGGGGCAGAGGGAACTGCCGCACTGCTGGGCTCTGGCCATCCTGCTGCTGTGCTCCAAGGGTTTTCAGCGCTCCCCGCCGGGGGAGCACAGCACTGCCTCCTCTCCCCCATCACCGCCATGCTTCAAGCCGCCCGCTGCTCCGGAGGCCGGGGATGGTGGAGCTCCGTGGATGGCGGACCGGAGCTCCACGTGCATGCGACCACCCCGGCCTCCACCGGAAGTCTGATGGGACTTGTAGTATAAAAACAGCTGGAGGGCCATAGATTGGACATGCAACTCCTATATACTTAACTTTAGTAATACTTTTCATACATTTCAGTAGGTTTGTTCCAATTTTACTGTACATGTACAGTACATTTCTACATTGCCTTTTTTGGTTTAACATACTGTACTGTACAGTATTTGCTTATTGTTAACCAATCCCACCGGTCGCTTAGAATTTAAGTATTTTGCTTTAATATATTTCTTGTCAAGTCTTTCTGGTATAAAGGAACAGTGTTAAAGTTACAACTTAATACAGAAATCAGTTTTAAGATAAACTTTAATGGAACCCCACAAACTCTATACCAATCTCTGTAGAGATAAATCTGTATGGTTGATTCTTCTGTCTACATGAAGTCTGCTTGTGATTGTTTGACTACACTGGGTGGGTGTGGTATAGCACACCGACAGTCGGGATCCTGACAGTAATTATCCCAATGTCGGAATTCCGACTGCCCGGACTCAGACAGTGGTGGAAGCGCAACGAAGCCCCTTGCAGGCTCGCTGCGCTTGCCATGCTGCGGGCACAGTGGCTCGCTGCGCTAGCCACCTATTCTATTCTCCCTCTATGGGGGTCGTGGATCCCCACAAGGAAGAATAGCCTGTGGCCGTCAGGATCCTGAGTGTCAGGGTTTTAACAGTCGGGATTCCGACATAGGGGTAATGACTGTCGGAATCCCGAGTGTCTGTTAGTCATCCAGCACCCAACTGGGTATGATGATGTCATTATATTGCACTGCTGTGTTGCCCAAAGACAATCAGATTATACTTGGAAAAAATCTAAAATATGCAAGGCTTGGACACATTGATTTTATAATAAAATGATGCATCATACTATTTTTCCAGTATTCAATTACATTTTGGTAACTACCACCCTTGCATTATGTTTTATAAGTGTGCTAACATTCACCTTATTTTCTCCGTCAAGCCTAACAAATCATGATTTAATATAAAAACAACACATACAATTATAAAACTCAATTTGTTACTGTAAGTGCTGTAACATTATCTACATCTAGAAATGTCTAACAGCGTTTATTTGCTTTTTGTGCATCTGTTTGTGAAAGCTACATTAGCACTGTAGGTCACAACATCATTTCAGGACTCAATTATATATACTGGATAAGCTTAAATAGATTCTAGAAAGGTATTGTCATGCTAAAATGGGAAAGAGCAAAATGTTGAGAAATATTGAGATTAGATATAGACAACACTCAGTATGTGTATCCTTTAGTCACACAGTGACATTACACCCGAGGGTAATAGTGGTAGGAACGGCAAAATAAGGAAATTGCTAATATTAAAGTATCAGCAGTGTAAAAAAGGAATTATATTTTATAAGATGGATAGTGAGATGCATTTAGATGTGCATATTACACAATAGGGTATAGTCCCTTATTTAGATCTGATCTCAGTACATATTTGCTCTCAAAATGGTCAAAACCATGTGCACAGCAGGTGGAGCAGATGTAACATGTGCAGAGAGAGTTAAATTTGGGAGGGGTGTGCTGAAACTGAAATCTAAATTGCAGTGAATCAATAGAGCAGCCTGTATTTTTCCTGCACAGAAACAAAATAACTCACACAAATCTAACTCTCTCTATACATGTTACATCTGCCCCACCTGCAGTGCAAATGGTTTTGCCCATTTTGAGAACAAATTTGTACTGCGATCAAATCTGAATAAGGGCCATAGTGTATTGTGCACCTAACAAATACATGTGTTTTGGATTATCTCCCTCATGATCTGGAGAGTTGTGAGGGTCCAGTTTTATCCAGAAAAAAAAACAACAACAACACAAACTAGGGCACTTAAAAAAGTTAGGTATTTTTAAAAATATTTGTACTGTATATACAATTGGTAGTCACTGCAGCTGTCTGTGGGAGCGTCTGTGTGGTTTTCTCTAAACTAATAAAGGATTAATTGCAATGAAGTAATTATATTTTTAAAAGTTTAATAAAGCATGTATAGAAAATCACAAGTTAATAATCTAAAACAAAAAAAAAATAGGAGCAGAACAGTCTTTCAACTATGACCGCTGTCTATTTATGGCTCACCCCTCTCCCTCCTCACATTGGGCCTTATTCTAGTTCACTCTTTCTGACAAATTCCTTCTTAGATGGACAAAACCATGTGCACTGCAGGGGGGCAGATGTAACAGGTGCAGAGAGAATTAGATTTGGGTGAGTTATTTTGTTTCTGTGCAGGGTAAATACTGACTGCTTCATTCTTACACTACAATAAAGATCTCATTTTGAAGTAAAACCCCACCCAAATCTAACTCTCTCTGCACAAGTAACATCTGCCCCACCTGCAGTGCACATGGTTTTGTCCATCTAAGAAGGATTTTGTCAGAAAGAGTGGACTAGAATAAGGCCCATTGTGTGACGCCTATTTCCTGCTATAGCCAGTCGAAGGTGGCTGGACACGGACTCACCTTTGGAATGCTGCAAATCTTAGCAACACAGGCCTAAACAGCGGCGCCCATCTGATACGAGCCCATCCACCACTCGCCCGCTCATGGATAATGAGCGGCACTGTGCGAAAACAGTGTCACCAGCTGTGTACACACATCAATAAAGGCTGCAGGTACCCTACTGTGGGCATCGCCTGCACATTGGAGAGGGAATACTACCATCCCTCCAGCATTCATTTGGAAACAACAATCCTCTCAGCCACAGTGACTATCAGGCTGATGGAGAATATGGAGTCAGGTGTGCTCTTTACCCCATTTGTCAGGGATATAACATACACAGCGGACAACAGACCCCTGCTTTGCTGGGGATGCCCAGTGTACAAGGACATTTTTACAAATAATTGAAAGCACCAGTGAATCAATTCTTTAAATTATTTCACAAGGACTTATGTCTTTTTAGTATGGACTGATCAAACAATATCTAGTCCAACTATAACTATAGAACTTTTTTAGCAAATTCACTGCTTTACATCCACCTGTGTGTTTTTATTTGTTTTAGTTTATTCCTTTGTGAATTTATATAAATGCTTTATTTACTTTTAATAATATAATTACTTCATTGCAACTAATCCTTTATTATCCACAAGTCCACAACACACACGCACAGTCTTTCTCTATAATTAGCTCTTTATCCAGAATTATTCGGTTCTCAAAGTTCTTATTGACTAGTCAAAAAAAGTGACAGCAGATCGCTCCAATCTTTGGTCAATATTTGGGAAAACAACATTGTAAGCTGTTAATTGGTCAAAATTGACTGAAAATTACAGGAGATTAATTTTATTGCTGATTATGATGTTGTAGGACATGGGTGGGGAACCTTTTTTTCTGGCAAGGGCCATCTGTAATGTAAAAAAAATCCTTCAGGGGCCATATATAAAAATAGCCACTTTCAAATTTCCCTGCTTCACCCGTCCCTTGCTGCTTCGGTGGCTACCACTGAATGACTTCGTCCCACTCTCCGGCTGTCAGTTCTCACAAGAACCCTCTTCCTTGACTTCCGGACAAGACGACTGGGTAGTGAGCAGGACTGTCTACAGTGGCCGTTTATGGTTCCCCACCTCTGCTGCAGGAACATAAATGGGTCAAATTTACATGATTTTAGCGGTTTTATAAATCTCTAAAAAATCGCAAACCAAAACATTTGAGGGTGGTTTTGCCAAAACCCAAACATAACAAATATATAAAGCCAAAACAGAAGGGTACATTTGAATGCATACAGTATTTTTCGTTTTACATTTTTGGGGATGTAACCAGGTGTACATCTTTTGCATATGTGTCAGGCTTAGGAACAAGTATTTAAAGCATTTTAACCATATTGGCATGATAACATTAAACAGAGTTATAAAATACGGTACTCTTTACCTAGAACGGCGCCCATCACGGGCATCGCATGTACATCGCATGCCATTATAATGGCATGCGTTGCGACCGATGCGATGACCGCGATGTACCCCCCCCCTGCGCCCCCCCTCCCTTGATTCACGGCACCCCCTGCGCCCCTCCCACGATTCACGGCACCCCCCGCGATTCACTGCACCCTCGTGCCCCCTCCTGCGATTCACAGACCCCTGCAACCCACATAAGTATGGGGAGAATATACAAACTCCACACAGTTAGGGCCATATGGGAATCAAACCCATGACCTCTGTGCTGTGAGGCAGTAATGCTAACCATTACACCATCCGTACTGCCAATGATATAAACTCACCTGTACCCATCCACATAAACAGAACATTTATAAGATGAGGGGAGTTCTGTGCATTACCTGACAGGTCCCCAAGAGCAGGTCCCAAGTACATATTGGTTATCAATATGGCAATATGGCTGAAATTGCATCATAACAGAAAAAGTGGCAGCGCTTACAGATAAGATTTACACATACAGGGATTGCCTGTTAATAATCAGCTTTTTCAAGGTGATGACCTTGAATAAGCTGATTGTTCAGCGAAACGCGTCATGCACCCCCCCTTTGGTACCTACCCAAGGACTCCACTACCTACACATGGCGGCCTCCAAAAACAGCAAAAACCCTATTTGGCAACTTTATTGTTTCACTGAGAAAAGAATTCATTTGGAAAAAGGACACCACCAACTGGGAAGCTCCACAAGGTTCTTGATATTCCTCCAGCGGCTGTTCACTATAAAGAATTAACATCTCAGCAAAAATAGTGAGGACCACGGACCCAAGCCCGGAAACAATCCCAAAATAAAGTGGTGAGACATTCCCATCTTTTCTCTAAAAAACAAACTATTTACAATTGCCATCATCTGTCAACATTTGTTCAAACCCAAGGAGGACTGACCATTCTGGATTAAATTCTAGGGGCCAGAGGAGGGTACGAAGTTCTTTTATTATATTCTATTATACATTTTACCAATTATGCTATACATTTCCAGTGGTTTACTATAAACCACCCATTGGCAGCTGCTCTATTTACTTTTATAAAAAAAACACCTCATACCAGCACCCGGTTAATTTACTGTTCTTGGTAAATATAAATTTTTGGAATTGCATCATACCCTGGCCGTGGGCTCCAACTGCACTGCCCTTCCTACAGGCCGTCTTACAGAGCATGATGGGCTATAGAAAAATATAGCCCACAGTTCTTGTAGATCTAGAACATCCATTAATTCCCAGTGGAGTAGAAGAAACAAGAAAATTTAAGCTACATGATCAGCTAATATGATGCCAAATAGTGTAGTAGAAATGCAAAAATATCCAATTAGCACCAGTTTGAGAGTGGGTCTTCCAAATGGAAAGAAAATCATTGGATTACATCCCTTTACATATTTGCAGAAAATGTCAGCAATTAACAGCTAGAACGAAAGATACTGTACAACAATCTATTATGTGAACTGTCTGCATTACTGTATGTATAACTAAACAGGAAAAACTTTTATAAGTGTTCATCATAACACAATACTTAAATAGATGAATCTGACATTTGTTTAAGATGTAATCGTACAAAAGACTTAATCACTGAGTCATGCCAAATCCTTCATTAAAACCTTAGAGGACCATTCAAGGATACATTTCATTAGATTAGCATCCGTTGTAGAGTGTAAAAGTGTGATTTGCTTCAGAAAGGCAAAGAAAAAAATCCTCTTAAAGCTAACTAAAGTGAAATGAACATTGTAATAACAATAATGTAATATCTTTTGAAAGTAAGGTAAAACATAAAAATATGACATGCTCAATAAATTATGCAAAATATGCTATCAACATTGTTTAAATTACATTACAACAGATTTTTTTAATTCCATCTTTATTGAGGAAGTGTGATAGAAAAAAAATGTTACTCATATAAAGAATTTGGATCATCCTAACCTTAAAATAGGTACATCAATATATATAATTTTTACAACATGAATACAGCAATCCTAATACATAAGGGAGTAGAGGAAGACTATACTGTGGAATAGATGAAAAGAAAGAGGGGAGGTGCATATTCAATTAGCACCAGAAGGATAAATTCGGGCTTTAATGCTCACTTTAAGCCCAATACCATTCCTCTTGATAACCCAGGACTAAAACACATTGGCCCTTATTCTGGTTCACTTGCAAGGGCAAATTCCTTCTCAAATGGACAAAACCATCTGCACTGCAGGTCAGGCAAAAGTAACATGAATTATGCTAGGTACACACCAGGACGACTAGGGCCCGATCAGCACAATCTAGATCCAATTCCGATCAATCGGATGTAGATTGTGTGCTGATTGGGCCCTTTTCTGACCTGGTGTGGAGCGATTCCGATCCGATGCGCGGTCCCGCGGGTCGGTCGGTCGTTATTGAGATCCTACCTGCTGCAGGTAGGATCTCAATGACGACCATAGAACCGGGTGCGGGTCGCCATCGGATCGGACCCGCTCACGGTGCACATCGTGAGCGGGTCGTGCCCTCCCGCGTCATCGTGAGCGGGTCGGACGAGACACTGACGACCCGCTCACGATGTGCATCGTGAGCGGGTCGTCCTGGTGTGTACCCCGCATTAGATTTGGGTGGGGATTTACTTCACAGTGAGATCTATATTGCAGTGTAAAAATAAAGCAGTCAGTATTTTCCCTGCGCAGAAAAAAAAATAACTCACCCAATCTAAATCTCTCTGTACATGTAACATCTGCCCCCCCCCCCCCCAACAGGCTCCGCAGGGGGTGCGGAAGCCCCACCGCTCACCCGCCGCTGCCCTGCTCCAGGTCCAGGGAGGTGCCGCTCACCAGGCGGCTGCTCCCAAGTGTAGCCCTCAAGTAGCCAGCGTCCCAGGAAAATACCTAAAGCTGCCTAGTGGTGACACTGGCCCTGCCCCCCCCCCCCCTGCAGTGCACATGGTTTTGTCCATTTGAGAAGGAATTTGCCTTTGCAAGTGAACCAGAATAAGGGTTATTGACTCATAGGTTTCAGGTTACTTTCTTGAAGGTAAAGGTGGTGCTTGCATGGTGGTTGTAAGGGCCCTAGTAACAATGGATTTCACAGTAGGGTGCAAGCAGAAATCCTTGGTATGTGCAGTAGCAAGTTAAAAGCACAGAGCACTGCAATGCTGTCTAATATTTGTATCGATGACATCCATTATATGTAGAGATATTGGGGCCAATTCAAGATTGCTCATAGCAATCCAAATTCGTCCCCAGCTCCGATGGTATTTCTGTGCATGTGCAAACCCCAACAACGAATGGCTTTGGTGAGGGTTGGGTGTGGACGGGAGCAAAAACAGGGCTTGCCCATGGGAATGCCCAGCATTTTATGGACATCACCATAAAAATTCTGGGCATTCCCATGGGTACGTAGGCAGACAGCTGACATCACAGGACGTAAGCCACCTGCCACTTCTTCATCCTAGCACTAGTAAATAATATAAAGTCTATTAATATATATGTATTTAGAATTTTTTTATAGGTTTGGCTTTGCTCTCTAATGCTATATTCTTTTCGTTTTCCCTTTTGGCTGTTTTGATTTCTCTTTTACAAACTTTCTTTAACACCTTATTTGTATGGAATGTGTCTTCACTGTTGGCCTTATATAGTTAAAATGCTCTCTTTTTATGTTTTATAGCTTCTTTTACTTTCTTGTTTAACTATAATGGTTGTGACCCATTGATATTCCCCTTATTACAGTACTTTTCAGGATAAATTTGTTAGTTAGTCTATCTAACAAATTTTTAAAAGTTTCCCACATATCCTCAGCATTTTTGCCTTCAAATACAGCATCCTAGTCTATTTATTTTAAGGAATCTCTTAGCATTTAAAAGTTTGCTTTAGTGAAGTTTAGTATTTTTAAAGGTTCCTTATATTGCTGTTTTTGAAAGTGAATTTAGAGCGAAACCATATTATAGTCGCTGCTGCCCAGAGGTTCAATGACTTTGGTGTTTGATACTAAGGGGGTATGCAATCCCCTTTTTCCAATGGGGGAAATAGCCGCAGGCACCTATTCAATGCTGTCTTGGCCAACAGCATTTAAGAGGCAGATCGACAGAACGGGACAGACTTTGAAAGCTGTCAGGCCCATTTTGTCATTAACGGCCGTGAATTGTCGCGTTCACGGCCGAATCTCGACAATCCGCAGCCTTTTATTCGGATATGCTCCCTTTTCGCTGATCGCCGAGTGGGACATTGAATCCCGTCCGGCAATATGCTGTCGAGCAAAACGAAAATAGGACAGGGTCACGGCTGTCGGGACGGATCAACAGTCATGTTTCGGGATTGCATACCCCCCTAAATCCCCATTGTTTGATAATATTAAGGCCAGTATTCAATGTTCCCGATTCACCATTTTTTTTTTAATCGGGCTGTTTTCACTGCTTGAGCAAAAAGTTCTGAAAGTTCTCAAATGGTGCGCTGGCTTTTTATTCATCAATTCATTTTTCTCCTTCTGCTATATTATGTATTTTGCTGCTATACTATTTTATGATCGTATGTTTTTATTGCATTGTATTTTATTGTATTTTAATTGATTTTATGTATTTTACTAATTGTTGTTACCCCTGCATTTTTTTTTTTTTGCATTATTAGGCAATGACCAAAGTCTGATCCATTGAAAGCATTAAAAGATCCGGGACCCTGTACATGTGTGCACCTAAAAACCATCTTTATTTGATGCCCACATATTTCATATAAAGTTCAGGCCCGGAATCACTTTAAAGAAGGAACAAAAGTATAAGATGGTTTGTTATCCACGGACATATTACGAGTGATACAGAGACCGGAAGTGACGGGATACACTGAGATTGCATTCAGCAAAGAACACACACAATCGTTGTCCGTGGAACGTATTCCTTCTAGGAACTATCCAGCCAGTGTTCTGTTGGGGACACAATCCGGAAAAACACGCAACCGCCGACCGGAAGTGATGTCACACGCCGGACTTCAACTTCTGGTCACAGCACGCGGCATGACGGCTGGAATCTCTATGTGATCGGGGCAATTTGGTATTCACCACACCCCGCCTCTTTAGATTGGAAGAACGGACTGTCAGTCTCCTAATAAATAGTTTTGATTGGTACACCTAGGTATATATACAGATGAGGATTGGACGTGAGCATACTCTTCTTGAAAAAGACCTCAGTGGAGGTCGAAAGCGCTTGAAGCTTGGATCATACTGTTTGGACCGGGGCACTGTGGACTGATATTTGGACCTTTTACCTGACCACCTTGGAAGCCATTAGGTGAAATCCGGATTCACCTTTTGGTCCTTTTGCTTAATTGAGGGCTGGATTCATTCCATGTACCTCCACCAAAACGGGTAATAGGCCATTTACATCCATTTGTCTGCTTACTGTGTTCATTTATGTTTATGTCTACTGTAAAATAAAATTGTGTTACACTATATACGCCCACAATTTAGTTTTTTGGGGAACCGTCTTCACATTCCATGAGGCTTAATTCTGACAGAGGATTGGTCAGTGATCTTTTGGTTGAATACTAAAACGTGGTACGGAGGCGGAGAAGAGGATCGTAACCCCATAAAAAGGGGCGTTTGGTATTTATTCATACATATGCTGTGTTATCCCCCTATTCGGAGAAGAGGACCCTGATCCTAATAGGAGGGACGTATATTTCTTTGTTTTTGGCGCCAGTGGAGGGAACTCACTACTTTTCCTCACTATGGGCCTTATTCTGGTCTGTGCGTACTTTCCCGAATTCTTACGGATGACGTTTTTTAGCCGTCTGCGCATGCGTGGGCAACGCTATGCGCATGTGCCACGCATGGTCTCCGTACTTGTTCTCACTAATACCGTACATAAATGTGCACCACAATCACTCGGGAAATATGGGCGTATTATGGGCGTCATTCGGAACTACACAGGGGCGTAGTTTCAAAATGGGCTAAACTGGGCGTAAACATGGGCGGACACGAGGGAGTGAACTCATTCTGGTAGGCGTGCATTCGGACAGCACACCGAATGCACGCGAACCAAAAGGCTACAAATATGCGGTGTTCATAAGCAAGTATTGCTTTGCGGACACCACACGGTCATGCGCTAGGCAATCGGAACGCCCAATCAGTACAACCAATGTCAGCTGAACACAATACAATCCACTCCTTTACTCATTACTCATTAATTACACGCTTGTCAGTGCTTCAATTGGAACCATTGCAGCTTAAATGGACCATTACTAAACACACACATATATGCTGCAGTTTTCACACACATTTACACTGCAACCAATGGACAGAACTTACTATGACTAATATAAATATACATGTCACTTCTACATGTATCAATTAAACCACACATTTGGGGATAAAAATATGGTACTCTTTACTTAGAAGGGCGCCCACGATTTTGATCGTGGGCATCGTTAGTAAAAAATCTCGGGCATCTCGGACATTGAATGCACTAAAAAATCGGGTGCGATCAACCGACGAGATGCCCGAGATTTCCCATAGGGAACAATGTTAAATGTCTCAATTGACCCAATTTTCCTGTTCAATGCCTCAATTGACCCGATTTTTCCATAGGAAACAATGTTAAATGGGCCACAGAGGCCAAATAGGCACCCTGAAGTGTATAATGGCCACCCGAATTGTTAACGCCACCCCGCGATCAACGTCAACCCGATGCGTGGCGAGCGCAGCGAGCCTGCGAGGGGCGGCGGTACGCGTCCTACGACCTTTTCATACCCCCACTATCCACGTCGGCGTGGAGTTGAGTATAGAAAGTGTGGCGAGCGCAGCGAGCCACCGAGCCCGAAGCGTGGCGAGCGCAGCGAGCCCCGCGAGGGTACGCGGACAGCTGTGAAGCCCGCGAGGGGACGCGGATACCTGTGAAGGTATCCGCGTCCCCTCGTGGGGCTCGCTGCACTCGCCACGCTTCGGGCTCGGTGGCTCGCTGCGCTCGCCACACTTTCTATTCTCAACTCCACACCGACGTGGATAGTGGGGGTATGAAAAGGTCGTAGGACGCATACCGCCGCCCCTCGCGGGCGCGCTGCGCTCGCCACGCTTCGGGTTGACGTTGATCGTGGGGTGGCGTTAACAATTCGGGTGGCCATTATTCACTTCAGGGTGCCTATTTGGCCTCTGTGGCCCATTTAACATTGTTTCCTATGGAAAAATTGGGTCAATTGAGGCATTGAACAGGAAAATCGGGTCAATTGAGACATTTAACATTGTTCCCTATGGGAAATCTCGGGCATCTCGTCTGTCGCATCGCACCTGATTTTTTAGTGCATTCAATGCCCGAGATGGCCGAGATGGGCGCCCTTCTAAGTAAAGAGTACCAAAAAGATAAATTTATTACAATAACCATGTTATTTCACACATGTAACAAATTAAAAGGTACCATGCCAGGAATGTACAAAAATAAAAATGAATAAATAAATGAATTTGTGACATACATAGCCACAGCAGAATCATTAGGAACACATCAGTTGGCTTCACAACAAAAGTATAGCACCAACACTTCAAGTACAGCAGACAGTAATGGTAGCCGAAAGAGGCCAACAGGGGAACCAAACAAGACATTCGAAACAAGGGCAAATGTGGGTACCCTCTGCACGGGATTGGACACCGGAAGCTGACACACACAGCTCAATGAAAGATTTGGGAAGACATAAGGGTGGAGATTAATGCGGACACAAGTTCATTTGCGGGCACGTTTGGCCCTGGTAGGCTCCTTGCCACGTGCAGCAGCTCTTCAGCCACGACCCCGGATACGTTGGGATGGTGGCCCAGGTGGAGCAGATGCTGGTGAGGGGGGGGGGAAGGTGTTCCCCCTCTGCCAGCAGGGAGTGCTGCTGGTGGGAATGCACCAGAAATGGATGAAAATAGGGCCCTATTGCTGGAAACTAGCTCCACCATAAGCTCATTATGGTGGAGGAGGAAGTCATTTTGGCACAGGGCTTGATCTGCCAGCACCTGCAGGCTTGCAGCTATTGACTGCTGGCTGGCAGCCATGGCTTGCTGGGCCTCAGCCATAGCCTGCAGGCTCCCAGCTATTGTCTGCTGGGTGCTGACCAAACCCTGCATGACCTCCTCGGTCCTACGCATCCGCTCTGATGCTAAGCCTCCCTGCTGGTGAATCTGCCCAAGCACCTGCACCCACCTGCGGTACTCCGGTTTGGCCGGTGGCTGCTGCTGCTGCACATCGATGCCACTGGTGGCAGGTGGCACAGACTCCTCAACCTCCTCAAGAGATTCTTGACCAAGCGGTGGGGATTCTGGTGAAAGCCAAAATTACAATTACAACACATTCCAAGAAAATTACTACCAACTACTTATGCCATGCCAAGTAATTACCTTCAACAAAAGCAGAAAAGACTTCCGCTGAGGCCTCGCTATCCATGTTGCTCACCCCCCGGACCTCCTCTACTGCAATGCAGCACTCGGCCATCTCCTCCAGGGGGGTGAGCTTCAGCCGGCCTGGCATGGGTCCAGCCCCAGAGGTGTGGCTGTGTTCCCACCGTTTGGTCAGTTTCTTCTTGAGGTTGGTTTTGAAGTCGTGTCACCTGCAGTCAAAGTTTACATATTACTACATGTCACTCCTCATGTTTGCTGTAGCACCTATTGCAATCTGCATCAGAATACAACATGTGCTTCATTACACCAAACTTACATTATATTAAAATCGAAAACCAACCCTTAGAAGATACACTCACACTCACCCTACAATAACTATCGACTAAATGACATGGCAATCATGTCTGTGGCTCCAAGCAACGTGACCGGCCATTTACCAACTCCATCTAACATCTGATGTAAACATTACTGGTCTTGTACTGCTCAAATGTAACACACATGAACTTGCCTCTTCTTAACGTGCTCTGCCTCACGAACTTGTGGAGCTACCGCATTAATCTCCGCAGTTATGTCCTCCCAAATCTTCCATCTCCTTGTGTGTGTCAACCTGTCCTGTGGACACTCGATCCAATCCCGTGCGCGGGGTACCAGGATGGCAAGCTCCTGCGCTTCGAATGCCATGTTTCTGCTGCTTGGTTCCTCTGTTGGCCTCTTTCAGCCACGCCCACGGCCACGGCCACCTGTCGCTGTACTTGAAGTGCTGGCCAGGCTACTCTGTTGGAAAGCCACCTGTTGTGTTCCCAATGATTCTGCTGAGGCAGAAGATGGGCCAGCTGCAGATTGGCCTGATGTGGATGGCCCAGCTGCCTGCTCTTCTCCCACTGGCTGGTCTGTGTTGAGGAGCACATAGGAGGTGCTGGAGTCCATGCGGGCAAACAGTTCCTGGCACTCCTGGTCTCCCTCAGATTGAGATCCAGCCATGTTTGCAACAACTTTTAGCCTTTCTAGCACACCTTTAAATAGTATTTCTGTAATTGGCGTACATCAGCGACACCCTGCGTTCCGTGCGGCAGCGTTCTGTGCGGCAGCGTTACGTACGGCAGTGTATGCCGTGCTGTTTGTGCGGCGCATATGCCACACCCATAGTAGCGGCAATTCGATTGTGCAAAACCTGGCGTACCTTCAAAGTCTAATTTAGGTGAACTGTTGTAAGATTTGCTATAATGGACACCTCCAACGTTATGAAATCATAAATGCTATCTGTGAATGTTCATTAGTACTGTGCTATTGTTGAGATTGTCCTAAAAATGTAAGTAACCCAATCCATTTGGAAATCCAGGCCACAAGTCATGCAATAGTCATCACTGATGTCATGCACAACACATGTGATAGGCCTATAAATAGTGGTATGCTGCTAGATCCATTTGTCTCCAGATCTGTATTGTGCCAGGGTCTAAGGTAAGCTCTCCCATGGTCATTGTAGATATGATATACATTAACAATGTAAGGGTATTAATGTATGCACCATTGGTTCACTGAGTACAGATTGTTGGGACAGCAAAGGCTTGTTAGCATTTATGAATCATGTTACCTGGCCACCATTTAACTCGCAGGTGTTAAACCTGTGTGTCACCATATATTGTTGAACTACATGTCCCAGCAATAGTTGAAATGTGTCATACTTCAATGTGAAATACTGTTACAATTCACAATGGAGGTTTTTCTGGTTACAACATTCCCTTTCACACCATCAGAAGGCACACACTTTGCTGTGCCATGCATTTGCAACCAACATATTCTTTCCATTTGACATACATGTGTCAGACTACATGATTTATTGATCAATTGATCACACCTATAATACTTCATTAGTGTTTAGTTGTTACATGTTTTCGAGATATTTGTGTTTAAGAAGGTGTGTGGTGAGGTAATATTATTGTTACATCATTATAGATTATTATGGATATTAGGGACTTCACTGGGCGCCCGTCTATTGTACGTATGGATTCATCTAATGAGACTAATTTTTTGGCATGACCATTCTTTGCATAGGTGCTTCATTATTTATGATCATTTCATTGTAGGTTGCTGAAGCAATGATGGACTTCATGGCTAATAGCCTAAGGGCACTTGCGGCTCACCCCACTCGTCGCCTAAGGAGGCCAGGACGTGTAAGAATCTTTCGCACACAGGTGACACTCTTTGTGATGCCCGATGATGAGGTACTTACTAGGTACCGGTTACCCCCACATGTAATTCTAAATATACTCTCTTTAATTGAGAGTGATCTAGAACCTCTTCATGGGCTCACGACAGCAATTCCGCCTCACACTCAGCTGCTGGCGGTCTTGCATTTCTGCGCCTCAGGATCATTCCAACAAGTAGTGGCAGTACTTGCTGGAATATCTCAGCCGGCTTTCAGCAGAATCCTGAGGCGTGTGGCGTCAGCCATGTTTAGGCGCAAGGGGCACTTCATGGCCATGTCTTTTGCCCAAGAGACCCTTCACTGAAGCCAGCACGCATTCCATCAAATTGCTGGCTTCCCTAATGTGATAGGGGCTGTGGATGGCACCCATGTACCATTTGTGCCTCCATCACGAAGTGAGAAGATCTATAGGAACCGAAAATTGTTCCACTCACTCAACGTGATGGTGGTATGTGGCCCATCCATGGAAATTCTCGCCTTCAACTCGAAGTTTCCCGGAAGTGCCCATGACTCTCATGTTATCCGACAAACCAGGATTTGGCAGAGACTCCAAGAGCTTGAAGGCCGTGATGCGTGGGTTCTGGGTGACTCCGGTTACCCATGTACGCCCTGGCTACTTACGCCGTACAGCTCCCCAGCACCAGGCCCACAGGAGGCATTCAATAGGGCGCATGTTGCCACCAGGCAAGTGGTGGAGCGCTCAATTGGCCTGTTAAAGGGTCGATTTAGAGTGCTCCCCTGGACTGGTGGTGACTTACAGTATGCGCCTGAAATGGTGTCGAGGATTGTGGGCTTGTGTGTATGCTTTCATAACATAGCTGTGCGGCGTGAGATACCCTTTGATGAGTGGGAGGTTCCATCTGAGCCACAAGATCCGCCCCTGCGCCAATCCCACTCCCCGGAAAGCCGATGTGGATACCAGCTGCGGGACTCTGTGGCCCAGAGATTCTTCAGGTACATTTTTGAATGTTGCACAGACCAACCCAATTTAAGATCAATTATACCCATCAAGGTTGAAAATGATGTTAATTTTGTGTCCTCCTAATTAAACATTAGCCAGCATGGCCTCTTAATGCCAATATCAATAGCACTACGTATTATGTTTGAGGTGTATTGGTTTAAGACCAATATTGCAGGTCACACTTATACCTTGTACATAGATTTGAATATGTATTTTATGTTTCCATTATTGTAGCTGACCTTATCATCCTTGTCTGGTGAGTAGAGTGAATTTCATACTTTTTTCACCATGTATGTGTGGGATGTGGGGGTGATTATTTTATTTGTAGATGTAATATTTATTATCACATATATCTATTTTGTTGGGTGTTTCTTTGTAAATATATTTGAAGTAGGAGCTAGGCAGGCAGGCAGGCAGGCAGGTGTCCAATATAATGGTGTAGTCAAGAGAACTGCTAGTATGTGTATGTGTTTTTTCTCATAAATGTACGCATACACATAAATGCATACAGTAAGTAATGCAAAGTACAGCTATGCGATGCCAAGCTATAGCACGCGTTGCTTGGCGGTGCGATGTTTTCGCCGATTGTTGGGCGCATACACAATGTTCATGTCAATATGGATAATAAAGTTAATACCAAATAGTAAAGTTAACAACCAATCACAGGACAGTAAGAATTTTCATGTGCCAGTGCTAAAATGGCGGCATACCAGCGCACAGCAGCCTTTAGCACTGCAGAGCTGCTGTCGCTGGTGGCAGTTATGGAGAGGAGGCTGGGGCAGGCAGGGCCCTATGTGTCCAACCGGGACAAGCGCCGGGCATACGTTGCAGCCCGGCGCCGAATATACGCCCGCACAAATGTGCGAAGGACCATCGCCCAGTTGGAGAGGCGATGGTCCGACCTGCTGAGGCGCCAGCCGGAACTTCTGCAGGCTTTGAGGCGGCGACTTCAACGCTGTAAGTATTGATGCAAAATACACATAATTGACAGTGAATGTTAGCATTTTCACATTATTAAATATTAATGAGGTCAATTGGGTGCTGATGGCATAGAAATGCCATATACTATATGTGTGATATATAACACATGCATTAATGTGGTTATATGTACTTGTTATAGTGATTAGAATGTCAAATGACACTCAACCATTTTGTTTGTTTAACCCACAGCGCGGGAGAGAGCCAGACAGGCCCGTGAGGAGGCCCAGGAGGAGGGCCGTGAGGAGGCCCAGGAGGAGGGCCGTGAGGAGGCCCAGGAGGAGGGCCGTGAGGAGGGCCATGAGGAGGCACAAGAGGACGCCCAGGAGGTGGCCCCGGAGGTGGCCCAGGAGGTAGAAGTGGAGGGCCAGGTGGAGGTGGAGGAGGAGGAGGCGGGACAGGTGGAGGTGGAGGAGGAGGAGGTTGAGGGCCGCCATGAGGTGGAATACCTCACCTCCACTCCCCCTACACACACCCCTCCCCCTAGCCACTCACCAACCTCCTCAGTCTACCTTCCCCCCCCCCCGTGTACCAAGAGCAGGAGGAGCTCTCCCTACCACTCCCTGAATTTCCACCACCTCCCAACGTGGAGGAAGAAGACATTGTGGAGCTGGCTGGCAGGGGTAAGTAGACGTAATGCATCATTACTGACTTAGGTACAGTTTGTTATGTCGCACAGCTGATTACATTTTGCTATAATATAGTAAAGAGTAGTCCAAACAAATGGATAACAACAGACACACTTTTGGCTTATAGGGCCATGCTGCAAACGTGGAATCTGGAGGCTCATGTAGGTGATGAGTGTTTATTTATGGAGGGTCTTTGTATAGAAGTAACAATAAAACATCAATGGAGTATGGGCAGGCCTGATTTATAATGGAGTCCCAAGTGGGCACTTCCCCTGGGCCCCCCTCTAGCCAGTGGGCCCGTGTTGTTGCCATGTATTTTTGAAAGGTATTATGTAGGATGTATTGACCTTAGAAATTGTTTGGTGTATGGAAGCAGATTAGTGCTGCACTTTCACCTATCTGGCAATGTGACAAGGAACCATGAAGTAAGGGGTAGAGGGACTAGCCTAGCCTTTTAATGTGGTATCTCTCTCTCTCTCTCTCTCTCTCTCTCTCTCTCTCTCTCATGCAGTTTAGCTATTAAGCAGTGACATGCAGGTATATATGTATGGCTAAATGTGGCATGTTGTAGTGGATGTAGCTTTCTAGTAGATTGGTGAGTGTTTTGCCAGGAGAAGTGTGAGTGAGGCTCAAGTGTTGTTGTGATTTTGATAGATACATTGTCAAGTTTATGAGTCAAATATTCTGTTGTGTAAGCCAGTGTGTGTGTGTGTGTGTGTGTGTGTGTGTGTGTGTGTGTGTGGCAGCATCATATATTTTCTGCCTTTAGAAACACTATTGACTATGTAATTGTTTGTATGTATGATTTCTCATGCTGTAGGTACTTAGGATTGACTGTACAAGGTGTACCTGAATAGCATAATTAATGTTGAACCCCCTTTAACATGCCCACAGATGACCCGGAAGAAGCCGAGGGTGTCAGAGGGGCCCTCCTAAGGCTGCGGCACCACCTTTTAGTGATGGCGGCAGATGTGCAGGACCTCTGCGACCTCCTGCTATGACCAGTTTTTTTTTTTTGTTTGTTTGTTATGTAAATACATTTTTCACTGAAAGTTAGAAGTGGTCTGTGTGTTATTTTATTTTTTTACAGTATAAGTATAAATATAAGGAAATAACTATAAATAGTGATGTTTATTTATGTAAGGTGCAAAAGGTATATACAGTAGATAGATGTTTTTATTGCATAGAAGTGATTGAAAGTGAAGGGTAATGTAAAGATGTACATAAGTGTGTTGATGTGTATGTGTGAGTTTGAATGTGAAGAATAATAGAAGATGTAATATGCATACATAGCACATGGGCTTAAAGGGGCGAGAAAGAATGTGGTGAACTTAGCATGATGTTAGGGTTAATCTAAAGTGGTATTAAAGTGTTTAATTATCAATTAGATAAATAATAGATGACCAGGAAAAACAATCCCTTTTTAATGAGTTTGCATATTTGCCTAAGTGTCTCATGTGATCGATTTCGGTATTCAGATAAGAGTGGTGATTTGTGTGTAAATACACCGCATCGGTGCGTACGGGCAGGTTCCCGTCCGTTCTGATGCGGTAAGACCGTGCATACGCTGTAAGACCGTGCAGAATCTGTGTGTGTCCACCGCACACGCATGGTTTGGATGTCATCCGTAAACACTCCCTCTTCTTAAAGAGTGAGACCGTCCGAATGCGGAGGACCGGTGGGCCTTTTTATGTACGATGTCCGCACAGCGTGGCTTGCGGACCTCTCCAAAAGAGAGCGGAAATATACGCACCAACCAGAATAAGGGCCTTTGTTTTCACTGCTTGCAGTGAATCTTTTTCACTGAAAATGTGATTCACCATATTCAATGTTCACTGTTCGCTGAAAGTGAACAGAGAATACAGGCCAGTTCTCCGTTTCATGCTCGCTGCAAGTCGCTGGTGTATTTCAATGGGGTTTTCACTGGGATTCGCCGAGAGTGTATTTAATGCTAGGATGGCAAATTGCTTTCTCCCTGATTTTTGCCATGATTCACCATTTTGCATTCAACATCTTTTTAAGGTGAACTGGAAAGTGATCTTTTAAAATAAAGGTTTGTTTTTTTGGTGTAAAAAAATCAGATTTTTTTTTCTGTGAAGGGGCATGCTATTTTGATGCTTGATGCACATCAATATACATTTAATTTTTATTTTCTTATTTTTACATATTTTTTTTTACACATTCGCCAGCAGGGGGCTGGGAGCCACTCATTAGATATTCATATATTCACTTCACTCTGGTCCCGGCTTGTTACATGCGGGACCAGAAAAGCGGCTCCATACCCCTGTCCCGTGCCAGCATTCCCGGGGGGCAGCCTCTGCTGCCTATGCCCCGGGAGCCCTCCCCCACAAATTCAGGGGCAGGCAGGGAGGCTTACATCTCCCTGCCTGCCTCCGTCCCCCGGCTCCCTGCGGCGAAAAAAATTCGCCAGCAGGGGCAGCGAAACTTAACATTTTTATTAACGATATTGGGATGGGGTTATCCATCTTTGCAGACGATACAAAACTAAGCAAAGTTATTAAAACATCAGAAGATGTCACCATGCTTCGAAAGGATCTTGCAAAACTAGAGGAATGGGCTAAAAAGTGGAAGATGAAGTTCAACGTGGATAAATGTAAAGTTATGCACCTCGGGAGACACAAACTGTGGTGTAGTGCCCAATGTAATATAGCAACAAAAAAGGCCAACAAAATTTTAGCAGGCATTAAAAGGGGCATGGAATCTAGGGACTCGAGAGTAATCATGCCACTGTATAAAGCATTGGTGAGACCGCACCTCGAATACGGTGTACAATTCTGGGCCCCGCACTATAAAAAGGACATCATTGAATTAGAAAGCAGCGTTAAGTGCTTAAGTAGCACTTAACGCCACTAAATGGTCTTTTTAACGATTTGGGCAAATGTATGAAAGTGACTTTTTACGTCACCCTGAGGCAGCCCTGAACTTAACGTTCAGGCGCTGTCCTCCATTTTGAAGTTATGGCTTTTACGTCGCAGGCAATGTATTATTGCCTTCCCCGACGTTAAGCCCGCTGTTTCTCTTCACCAGCCTAAGGCTGGCATTAGGTGGTTTTTTACCACCACCCCCCCCCCCCTGACTGCTATAGTTTCCGGAGCTCTCTAGCCACCGCCGCATCTCCTCCCATGCCGCCAGTATGCCGACACCAGTAGACAGCATGTTGCTGCTGCGGCTTCCCTGCACCACTCCCCCCTTCCATTTGTTTAGTTTTTCCGGGGTTTCTTCCCCCCTTCGATCCGCCAGCATGCCGTCTCCTGTCAGCATGCTGGCACCGGCGGCTGTCCCGCTCCAGTCCCCCGCCCCCACAGCTCTCCGATCGCACTGTACCCCGCTGTTTTAATATATGTGCCGCATGGTCCCCAAGAGAGCGGGGACGCGGCGGGAGGGTTGCCACTAATATATGATTTAAAAGACCGGGCGGGCAGATGCTGTCTACTTGCTAGCAGAGGAGACGCAGCGGAGAGCTGTCAGAAATCACATTCAAAAGACCGGGTGGGCGGCTGATGATTGGCTGAGCTCTCAGCAACATGCTGTCTACTGGTGTCGGCATGCTGGCGGCATGGGAGGAGATGCAGCAGCGGCAGTGGCTGGAGAGCTCCGGAAACTGATCGCAGAGAGGGGTCCCTGCGGTGATGTGGATTAACTCGGCGGGGTCCCTGCACTGCATTGGAAATAACTATTGCTATCCCCCGGGAGGCGGCGCGGGAAGCGCAGCTGGTTTTGAAGCCACTTGCCGCAAGACGATTGGCTGAATCTCAAGCCAATCATCGTGCAGCAAGTGGTTTCAAACCCAGCTGCGCTTCCCGCTCCGCCGCCTGGGGGATAGCACTAGTTATTTCCAATGCAGTGCAGGGACCCCGCCGAGTTAATCCACATCACCGCAGGGACCCCTCTCTGATCACGGCTTCCACATTGCCGCACGGATTCCCTGCCAGCTCCAATAGCTGGTGGGGTGATTTTTAACTTTAACTTTTTTTTATTTTTAATTAAAGATACCTGCCCCTATATGCCGCCTACCAGGGGGACAGGGGAAGCTGCTGCAGGGAGGAGGGGGAGATTGCTGCAGGGAGGAGGGGGAGATGCGGCCAGAGGCGTTACCTTGGAGACTAAAAAAAAAAAAAACGATAGAAAAAAAGGTGAGTTAACGATTAGCGTTACTCACTAACTTAAAGATAATACATTAGGGTGAAAACTGTCCCTGCTCCTGAGCGTTATGCCAGGAGAAGTGGGAAACGTTAAAATACTAACGTTACGGGAAGCTTGATACATCTGCCCCATTGTAACTATGTAATAGGGTGACAGGGAGGGCTGGCAGCGAATGCTGCAGCCCTCCTCAATCCTGTGAATGTGCAGCGAATCCTAAACAGTGAATCGCTGCACATGGAAAATAATAACATTGAATACTCCCCAATGCCTTATAAGGCCCCGCCACGTGTAGCCTCTGCTATGGTTTGTGTAATAAACAGGTCCTTCCTTATACTCAGAAATCTCCCACTTCTGGTCGATGTGCCTGTCACATTAGTCCAGTCAATGTCTGGACAGTTAAAGTCCTCTATAATCATTACTTACCCTCCTTTCTGCTGATTTACTGTTTTGATCTAAGAGCTATGATTCATCAAAACATACATTCGGACCTAATTCGCTGCCCTAATTTGTATTTACATGCAGGTCACAAAACAATGTGCTTTATTATTTTCCAGGAATGATTTTATTAGGAAACCGTGTATGTAATACTGAAATTCTGATTTTACTGTTTATTTTAAACAGTAAATTGATACCAAAGATGTAGCCACAATTTATTTCTCACACTGGCACAGATGTATTAAACCTTAACAAGAGATAAATGCAAGGGTGATAAGGAGAGATAAATGCCCAGCCAATCACCTGCTAACTGCCATGTTACAGGCTGTGTTTGAAAAAAGTCAGTAAGGAGCTGATTGGCTGGACGTTTATCTCTTTTTATCACCCTTGCATTTATCTCTTGTTTAGGCTTAATACATCTGACCCATTGTTATAAAAAGACATTTAATAAATTGACCAAAGTAGAAAGTCTTCTAAGGAAAAAACATGTGTCTTGTGTGGGCATAGAACAGTAAGTAACACTGGGTAACATTGATGGTAGAATATGTTCAACCCACAAAATACTAAAATACAATAGCAGATGTAAAAAAGGAAAGACTACTTACTGACTAGTGGTGTATTACAATGAAAATTGCATATTTCTAATTTATCATAGCATGTGGCTTTTTCTGTTAGTAACCCACATAGCTTTTTTAGGTAGTCAGAATACCAACTAGACGAAACGGAACACTGGGGGCAATTCAGGTTGCGTTGCAAAAGAAAACTCCTTCTTTAATGAACAAAACCATGTGCACTGCAGGTGGGGCTGATGTAACCGGTGCAGAGAGAGTTATATTTGGGTGTTATTTTGTTTCTGTGCAGAGTAAATACTGGCTGCTTTATTTTTACAATGCAATTTAGATTTCAATTTAAACACACCCCACCCAAATGTAACTCTCTCTGCACATGTTGCATCAGCTGCAGTGCACATGGTTTTGTTCATTAAAGAAGGAGTTTGCTTTTGCAAACCTATCTGAATTAGGCCTCCTGTTCATTCCATAAGCTCTGGACAATTACAACACATATCCTTCTTCAAAGGGCAAAATAAAGCTTTTCCACATAGCAGAAACCCCACTAATTTCACAATAAGCAATAAATCCACTTTATTGTTAAACATCACAATGCAACAATACATCCCACATTGATATGAAATATATAAATATAAATTGAAGGCAATTTAATTGCTTAAAATTAATACAAAATCCATATATTAGTACCAACAAGTAAATCATTTATAATGTTTTATTTGGAATTTAAAGTGAATATAAAATAAAATAATTTTAAATGGCCTCTCCATCCCCTTAACTTAGTAATAAGTTGATATGCACCCACTTATTCTAAACTGGTGTAAATGAAAGGAAATGATTCCTTCCCCAGATCTCTATGCTGCATCACTGTGCATTCTGGGCTTGTGTGTGCAATTAGTGATTACAAAACAATGCATTGGGCATTGTACAAAATGCTATTGTAGAGCTTTTTCCTCCAAAGCAAAAGCCTCTGTGGACTGCGACAGTGCGGGATCTGGACCAACTATGGGGTGGGTTACGGCAGCTGGGAAATGTCATGTGTAATATCCTGTAGTAATGATATGTTGTTGGTATAATATTAATATATTAATATGGACATGTGATGCCTTACTTTGTAGTTTTATGATAAGAAACTGTGTGATGTACCAGTCATAGTGGGACATACAAATACCCTCATGGAGGGCAACATGGACTTTAATATAAAGATTATAAGTGTACCTATGAACCCCTTTGTGGAAAGTATGCACAGCATATTAAAACACCCCTCTCAGAGGGAAGTTGACTATTCCAGACAGCCGGATCTATGGAAAAGCTCCGTGGACTGCACCAATCTCCCTACACTAGAGGGAGGCTCTATGCTTGTGGCATTGTAAACAAAACATGTAAATGGTTAATAAAGTTGGGGGACTCGCGACCAGCGCGAGCCCCTGTTTTTGCCTGCTCAAACAGCTGATATAAAAGGAGCCGGAGGGATTGCTGAGGAGAAGTTACCTCAGGTAAACGAGGGCTAACACCGCAGAGCTGCGCAGCCTAAATGTGATGGATAGCGGTGCTGACAGGGAGAGTGTCCTGAGGGGATAGTGAGCGAAAGCAGAGCAGCGCAGCTGGAAAGCGGTGGACAGCGATGCTGGGCGTGAAGGAGGGTTTACCTGAGTGGATCCCTGTTCAGCGTGGACGGAGTCAGCAGCGTCATTGGGGAGGCAGGCGCGTCATCGCTGGGCGGCTTCAGTGAGCGGAGCCGGCAGCAAGTGCAGGAGACGCTGAGAGGAGCAAGCCGCGTCATCCAGGAGGCACCTGATAGAAGATCCCGGCGGGGAGTTTCCAGAGGCAGGCCGCGTCTTCAGAGGGGCGGCGCCATTAGAAGAGGTGGTGCAAAGGCGGAGTCCGGCAGGAGCCTAAACAGAGAGCAGAGGGGGAGCACATTGTGGTGAGTGTTGAACCAGCCCTCAAAATAGCATAAGTACAGCCTCCGAACCCACCCCTTACAAAGTGATAGACAGTCTCAGAGGCATATATATATTGAGAGAAAGAGAAAGCACAGGGAGCATATCCTGCAGGTAGTCCAAGACAGATCTACTCCTTTATTGCTAGCAACCTGCCCATCATCTTTACAGGAAATTGGTCAGGACCGTAGCAGGTTAACCCCTACCACCCACCCAGCAGCTTCACATTGATTAGCCATAGACAGCCCCCAGCTCACCCCCTCCCAGGCAGCCTGTCAGCAAGAGAGAGGAGTTCTTCAGGGACAGTGACAGAGTCTCCCTGTCAGTCGCTGCAGTACGAAAGGAGACTGCCAGGTTAGGGAAAGACAGTGAAGCTGAGCTTTGTACCCCAGCTCGGAAAGTGCTTTCAGATCACCCTCCTGTAGGATTACAAGTACTATAACCAAGTGGCTACATTGGAGGCAGGCAATACAGATTCAACTCCATTATTGTCAAACTGTGTAAGGGTTAAACCCGGCTTTGGATAGTCAGGGGACACCCGCAACCGGAGTTACACAGAGGGTTAAACCCGACTAAGGACAGTCAGGGGACACCCGCCACAGTAGTTACCCAGAGGGTTAAACCCGACGTTGAAGCGTCAGGGGACACCCTCAACAGCATCCACGCAGCTTAACGCAGGATCAAGGGACAGCTCCTAAAGGACCTACCGAGAGGGACAGTAGACTCACATCAGCCTCACCTGAATAAGTTTCATTTAACGGTTGCCTAGCAACTTCAGCAGCCGAGCCCGGCAACTGCTCTAGAGTCCTATAACTTTAGCAACATCTAGCAGACAGAAATTCTGTAATAATAGTATTAAATCATAGTCGGTGCACTGTGAACAACTCTCACATACTTAGATATATTCAGAACTGGCTTTGTATTAGGACTGAGCAAAGTAGGAATTGAACTATCCCAGGTACCAAAGTTAGTAACTAGTATTCGGAGCGCTTTTTTATAGTAATTTTAGAGTGTAAGTTAAGAATTACAACTTGTAATTGTGATTGCCTTAAAGAAATGTTATAGTTACCTGTGTTGAAGAGGGTCCAGAAGGTGTTCTTGGGACCTAATCCTGTAGGTAGAGTAAATTAGCTGAGTTTAGAGACATCTTCATAAAAAGAGTTAGGATATTATTGCGCAATAATAGAGTGGCAATAGACTGGATACCTTTTAATTGAACGTTTATAGTAACTTAAATAACTTGTACTAAGATTATTGCAATAGTCATTGCTAGAGACCCTGTCCATTGCCACTAAACGTTTGTATTAATTGAATCTCTCAGTTTCAGTAAATACGGTAAGGTGTTATATCTGTTTAATTGAGGAAATCTTAGTGGACGGAGAGTGACGACGGAGGAGTGCATGTTCCGGCCTAATAAAAACAACTCGTGTATTGTATCGTTTATCTAATGCTAAGAATTGCTACTGTGCATATCTGTTGTTCTGAAACTGTATTTGTTGACTTGTAATCTCCTATACTTCCGGCTTGGAAAGGTTATAATAAACTATTTTAAACCTTCTCGTGATCCTTGGTGAAGAATACTTACCTCTGGAGTCATCCGAGGCGACATTAAGTAGGAAATTAAATCTGTTCTTACCTGAGTGTTACACATGCCCAGCCACTGCAACAGAAACAATGGCAGCCTGGTGATTGACATTGCAGCCAAGTTGCGCAGGCAGGGGGTTACCGTACGGATGCAAGCATTTCGCTGTTTAGCAAAGCACTATCATATTAGTGACACAAATGCAAAATGTTGGGTTGCCTTGCTCTGTGTGATTGCACGAAAAAAACTACAACTCTTGCTGAATTAGGCCCCATGTTCAGTAGCATCAGTATTTCATATGTGCACAAAGGATCAGTCAGGGTTACCACAGAACAAAGCTTGGAATACTGTTCAAGATAAAGGGGGGATAATTACTGTATCAGACTTTGAAGATATATAAAGTGAAGAGAAATATAGTACAACAAAATCAACTTGTCACTGCATTTTACGGGCAAAAAATATTTGGCCTTGTACTAAGGCCCTCATTCTAATTACATTGGTCCCCCACATGTTTGCACGGGGGACCAATGTTCGTGCCCTGCGCATACACATAATTGGTTATGCGCATGTGCGGGGCTTCTGTGCCAGCACTGTCAGTGTGGGCTCACATAGGGAGGGGGATTTCATGACCTCTATGTACCTCTATCTGTTTCTACATTATTTGTGTAAATGATCATAACGATATCCAACTGTACATGAGTCCCAGCATGTCTTTTTATCCTACATAAACAAATAATGCTGGTTTAATATGGCAAAATGAAGGTTCGCACCGGGACTTTGAAATGGGTCAGTCCTGGTGCGAACCTTTATTTTGTGATGTTCACATCCCCACAGTGAACTGGCAATAATGCCAGTTTGCTGAAGTCATCAGGGGG
The DNA here is from genome assembly GCF_055691185.1 of Crinia signifera. Taxonomy (NCBI): domain Eukaryota; kingdom Metazoa; phylum Chordata; class Amphibia; order Anura; family Myobatrachidae; genus Crinia; species Crinia signifera. The sequence goes on from NC_139217.1 coordinate 404,328,890, forward strand.
CGCGGTGGGGAGTCGGCACGTCATTGGGGGCCAGGGAGAAGGCTGCTCCATGCGCTGCTTCCTCCATAGTGTTAATGGGAAATGGGTAGGTGGACCCGTTTAACCCTTTCACACTGCTAAGCAACACGGCAATGAACTGGTAAGGACTCTGCTTTTTTACCGGTTCGTTTTGCTGTGTTGCTACCCATTTCCAGGACATGGTAACCACTTTCATATTACACTAATTACCGGGTCAAAACACTTGTACCCGGTAATTTGTTGCGATGTGAAAGGGGTATAAGAAATGTTCCATGTTACTGGTAAAGTAGCTAATTCTAGCTAGGCTTAACGAACACAGGAACACGTTAAATCAGTTTCAGAACTAATGTAACAAGAAAAAAAGTTCTAAGTGCCAATAACTATGAATTAGTTTACAGTTTCCTTTTTTCAGATTCAGCAATACTTACTCATTATGTTACAGCTATAGTACCCAGTATACTGAAATTACAGTTAGATACGTGGAAAACTCATTTTATTGTTTTCCAAAATAATGCTGAGACAAATTTGTATAGCTTTATAAAGTATATCATGTTTTATACTTGTCTTAATATTTCAAATAAAATGTTTTTTTTATATACATAGATAAAAAAATATTGTGTAAGCAAATTAGTTATATTATGTAGTCATAGGGTTCTAACGTTGCTTAGTTTTTGTTTTTATTTAAACACTTCAATTTAAAATGAAAGTTACAATATATATAGTAAAGTGTTTTCAGCGTAGGCTAAGCTACTTTGACAGCGAATACCCAACGGCTGCCTAGCGTAGTCAGCGTAGTGTCCACGCGGCAGCCCTGTGATCCCCTGCGCTGGCAAACGCCGGTGGGGAGGCAATCATGTGGGCACCGCAGAGAGGCGCTCCACCTGCCTGATATGCACGAGCGACTCAGACGCAACCCCGCCAGTGTCCGCTTCAAGGAGATGGGGTTCGGTAGCACGTGTGTTTCGTGCACAAAGGGGAGTGCGGGCGCAAGTGCGTCTCATGCACAATAAAGGATGCATTTTCCAGTGCTCCATGTTACATACTGGCAAATGCCTCCTTTTCAAACCCCCACTATCCACGCCAGCCCGAAGTGCGGCGAGCAGATGCTTTACGCGTCCTCCCGACCTGTTCATACCCCCACTATCCCCCCCTCATACCCCCACTGCAGCCCGGAGACTGACCTTCTTCCCACAGCTTCTTATGTGACAGCGCCAAATACGCTCCTTTACATTGAGCCTCATAGGATGCCAGTTGACACAGGTCTGTTTCTCTGGCAGCAAGTGGTGGCGTTAAAAACTCCACTGACTCCTCCTCCGTCTGCGGCAGGTTGAAGATGGCTAATAGTTTGGCAGCCATAACTGACACAATGTAATAAGTGGTGACACAATGCTGACTGACTATGCTAACTGTGTAACGCTGACAAACTATGCTAACTACGTAAGCTCCAGTTAGCCACAAACATACTGACTATGCTGACTACATGCTAACTGCGTAACGCTGACTGACTACGCTAACTATGTAAGCTCCAGCTAGCCGCGAATGTACTGACTACACTGGCTGCGGGAACACGACGCTGATACTGACAGGGATGCTGACTATGCTGACTACGATAACTACACTAGCCGTGGGAACACTACGCTGATTCTGATAGGGACACTACATTGACTACGTAACTGCCGCCTTGAAACTACACAAGTACCACAAAAATTATAAAATGGAGAATGAAAAAGTGCCAACCAATCAGCTCCTAACTGATATGTCACAGGCTGCTTGTGAAAATGTCAATTAGGAGCTGATCTGTTCATAGTTTATCTCTCTCCATTGTATCACTTTTCAAGGCTTAGTATATCTGGCCTAGGGCGGGAAACATTTTAAGACTTTTGATTCTTTCATTTTCAGTTTTGTGAATATTGATTTATGAAATGTGAAACCAGATTTTACTTATTTTGATGTTCTCAGAAATATAACTATTTTGGCCCCAAGTAAAATTTTAGAAGGCAAAATGTATCAATAGAAATCGAAAATAGAAATGTTTGACATCATAGTTGCACGCCAGCTAACTGCTGGACACAAAGCAGTATCCCCCTTGCTACTATGGTAGTTACATTGTTGGGTGTCATACATATAATCTTTTTTCCTACCATTTAACAGAAATACGTGATGCAATGATCTTGCAAAGCATAACACAAATGTAAATGCCTTACAGTAGCTACAAGTGATCTGAATATTGATGAAATTATGGATTGGCCCATTAAATAAGACATGCAACATTGGTAGCAAAATTTGAGTTGTCATAGATTATCACTTTTAAAAGAAAAACTATTAATTACACTCTTGGAGAAATAGTAAGCCATACATTTGTGATTCATAAGGAAGCAGGCTAATCGAGATTGTACTGTTTTTTTTTTTTAACAATAAATGTATGCAGCCTTAAGTGTATTTTTTGCTTTAAACATATCATATGGTTGAGATACCAGTTATCAAGTTGATAATGATGACTGGTGTTTTGGTATTCATGGATTGCAGATCACTGCTCATGATTCTTGACAAGAAACAAAGAAGTCTTTGGTACCTAATTGTCCTCATTACATTCCATTGACAGTATACACTGTAGAGTCTAGTAATCCTTGGTTATACCTGGATGTACACACACAACCAAATGATTGGATGACTAAAAGAAATTGTAATCGAATTGTGCCACGTTGCTTGTCTACAACCAAAGTTAGCAGCAGATGCTACTAAAAGGACCGCACACTAAAGGGTATATTTACTACAGTGTAGGTTTATAGAAGTGGAGTTATTGCACATAGCATACACAACATCTCCACTTCTAAATACCCACCCTTTAGTATGTATTCGATTAAGTCTGAACCAATACAGGTTTTTAGAAGCTGAGTTGTTTCCCATGTTATGGGCAACATCTACACTTCTAAAACCCCATAATTGTGTAAATATACCCCTTAGTCTGCAACAATCACATATTTCAAGAGTTACCAGAGAATACAGATCCCTAGTTAAAGCAGGGTTTTTTTCTAGTGAAGAAAAGCAGTACCTGTTGATTTTATATAGTGTGGCGAGCGCAGTGAGCCACCGAGCCCAAAGCGTGGCGAGCGCACGCGGAATACATGTGAAGTAATGCACATCCCCTCGCTGCGCTCGCTGCGCTCGCCACGCTTCAGGCATGGTGGCTCGCTGCGCTCGCCACACTATATAAAGTCAACTCCATGCCGACATGGATAGTGGGGGTATGAAAAGGTCGGAGGACGCATACCGCTGCGCTCGCCACGCTTCGGGTTGGCGTTCATAGTGGCGGTGGCGTGGGGGTGCATTTAACATTGTAAGCACCTATTAAGGTGCTTATACAATTAAAAATCATATAGGAGGACCATTTAACATTGAAATAACCCATTAGGGTGCTTATACAATTTAAAATCGCATTGCATTGCATTGTATGCCATTGTACAGTATGCCATATAAAATGGTATACAATTTTAAATTTAATACAATGCCAAACGACTGAATATCGTGGGCGTCGTGCTAGGAAACAAGTACCATATTTTTAACACAACATTTTTATTTGGAGTTTTTAGCAGATTTTTGCACATCTTTCAAAGAGATGTTGGCATTCAAAGGGTTAAATTTGCTACATGAATAAATACCTTTAAGAACACCATAGGCATAATTGCAGGGTTTGGTGCAGACATATTGCAGACAGGTTAATCTAGGTTCTAAAGTACAATCTATTGGTTTGATTTTTTGTGATTCCAGCCAAAATATAAAACACAAAATGCACTAACAAACGCCACAAGCACACATATGGAAACATTGAAAAAGACAATAATAAATGAGACTTAACCAAAAATATGACAACCTAAAAATGACAACACAATGCAGATATAGACAAGACAAAATTTGCAGCACTCATGGGTACTTATATACTATCATGGCTCCCATCGCATGCCATATGTAGTGGCATGCGATGGCATGCGATGCGATTTTTCTGGGTTTTTTATGCATTTGATGTATTTTATGTATTTGGGACATTTCCTGACATCAATAGGATGGATGAATTCCGGGCCCATACATTTTGAAATTGAAACAAGCCCAATTGACTCAAATATGCATGAAAACATGGGAACTGGGGTGCAGCTCTGGACTGTTGAGTCAACATTTTAAATATTTGGCTGCAACATAAAACATTTTGTTGGCCAAAGGAATGGACAAAGTATTACAATAATGAGTAAGGTCCACATCTACAAGAGGTAAAAAATGTAGTGGGTCAGCATTGACAAAAGGTGGCATGTTGGTGTGGGTGTGTTAAGGGGTAGAGGTAGCAGGCTGGCAATGTGGATGTGTGTTTCCTGGGCAACTTGGAAGTGCATTGTCATGGAATTAGCATAAAGTCACAGACACAACTGCAGGAAAAGACACAAGGATTGCTGCAACTGTGTCTACCCGCAGAATCAAGCACTTTGAGGAGTGTCAATAGCCCCCACCCTCTCAACAGACCCCACCTCCTTGAGGACTGCTTCCAGAAATTTCCTGGGCTGTTTTTCAATTCCATTCCACCCCTGACCCTAAAAGAGCCCTGATCTCAACATCATATAGTCTGTTTTGCATTAAATTAAACTAACTTTGTGCAAGTGTACTTAGAATTGATGCTATATTGAAGGCAAAGGGTGGTCACACAAAGTAATGATGTGGATTTTTCTTGAGTACATTCACTTTGTATTTTGTGCATTAAAAAATTTATATTAACACTTCTATTTTTGAAAGCATTCTTACTTTTGCAGCATTCTTTCCACACCTGCCTAAAACTTTCCCCCATACACTACTACAGTGTAAACAGTCTTTTTGTGTTTGCACAACCAATTTTTTTTATAATATTGCAAAAGTGGTGTTCTCATCTGCTATATTGCAGAGAAATAGTTTTAGTATAACTATAACCACCCAAACCCAAGCACAAAACAAAAAGCAAAAAGCACATACATGAATACATAAATACAGCAGCAGAATTAGGTAACCATATTCCAGTTAATTTTATCATTTAACCCATGGGGATGAATGGTGTATAAACAAAAAATCCACCTAGATTCAGAAATGAGTAAACGTTTGGCTCTATCACCACCTCTAAGAGAGTCACCAACAGTATCAATTATGAAATTCTTAAGTGAGAACAAAGTATGTCCTAGAGCTTTAAAATGGCGAGCCACAGGTTGCTCTACCATTCTACTTGCTAGGGCCAAATCTATGTCTGACCTGTGGAGTGCCATTCTTACCCTAAACGACTGTGTAGTTTGACCCACATAGTAGTGGCCACAAGGGTACACTATGACATACACTACAAACTCTGATCTACAAGTGAGAACAGAGCGGATCTCATACATTTTGTCAAGATGTGGATGTTTAAAGCTTTTACAAGCTACCATATATTTACAGGTCGTACAGTTATGGCAGCTATAACAGCCCGGAGGCTTTGTATATACATTAGGGGCCCTAGGGATATTCATCCCAGTGATATCTGTCCTGACAAGACGATCACGCAAATTACGGCCTCTTTTAAACGCTGCCAAAGGACGTACTTCCTTAAACACAGGCAGATTGGGTCCCTTTTCACGATTGGCCATAGAGCTTTTGATGCATAGTGAAAAGAAGGACTAGCTGCCGTATACGTACTGGTCCAAGGCAGCACCTTCCTGGTCTGCTGCTTCCTAGACTGTAGTAGATCATTACGGAACAAAGACATTACCTGCAGTTTTTGTTGTTGCAAGAGATACGGGTCGTACCCTCTGGCAATAAATTTATCAATCAGATGATCAAGACCAGGCATGTCCAAACTGTGACCCTCCAGCTGTTGTGAAACTACACATTCTAGCATGCCTTGCCGTAGTTTTAGCATTCCCTAATAAGAAAACTATGGCAAGGCATGATGGGACTTGTAGTTTCACAACAGCTGGAGGGCCTTAGTTGGGACATGCCTGATCAAGACAATCTGAAACAATTGCGGGGTCACTGATTAACCGCGCCACTCTCATCATCTGGGAACGAGGCAACCCACGTTCGAGAGCCGGCAGGTAATGGCTTGACGCCATCAAGAACGTATTCCTGTCAACATTTTTATATTATACATCATTCTCAACAATCGAGACAGCTACTTCCAAGAACTGGGCTGTGCTGTCACTGCAGGAGTAGGTAAATTTAATAGTAGAATCCCTGGCATTGACCTCAGCCATAAGCCGTTCAAACAGCTCCCATCCACAGGATGAAAACATCATCGATGTAATGGGTGTACAGGAGCATATGTTGGCCAACATGGGGTTGACTCAGGAACTCTTGATCAAACATATAAATATTCGCAAAGGTGCAACCGTAGACCCCATTGCGCACACCCCCATAGCTGTAGGTAATAGTTACCATCAAAAAGGAAAAAATTACGCTCCAGAGTCAAACCCAACAGTTGTACAAATAGATCATGATTAAACAATGCATTATCAAGATGTTGTCTAAGGAAGGAGCGAACTGCCCTCAATCCCTCTTCATGGGGAATAGACGTATAAAGACTTGAAATGTACAAACAATATAGTAGGGTACCAGGCAGAACTACAGGAATATTAAGCAACAATTTCAGGAAACTAGTAGTATCCTTAAGAAAGGATTTACGGAGACACAGAAATGGCTGAAGCACATACTGTAGTCCAGCAATTGGGACACAGTTTGTTATAGAGAGTTGCGAGCAGCAATGATAGGGCGACCAGGTGGATTCCTGGGGTCCTTGTGCACTGCAATGCTGGTGTGCATGGGACCGGAAGTGAGGTAACCGCTGTCCCGCTTCCGGCTTGTGCAGCGTGCACCCGGCGTCAGTGACAGCAGAGGGAAACTGATCGAATGGAGGGTATTTATGTGGTGAGTTGTTATGTGTCATCTTGCTGTACGATTGTGCTCTGATGAAGGGGGTCAAACCCCAAAAGCTCAGCTTTTAAATATACATCCCTGTTTTTCACTGTTGTTTCTGCCTCCCGAGTGCCATTCTTTTTGGAGTTGGTGTATGCATTACAACAATTGTGTTGCAGCAACTCTGAGGATCCCCTGTTAGGCGGGACCCAGGTGGGTTTAGAGATGAAAAAGGTAAGAGTTCAGAGTGCGCTACCAGAAATTACACAATTTTTAAAATACAATATGATTTTAATATAAAAGCCTCATAGGCAACACGTAAAAGTACAGAAATACAACAGCTTTTTTTATTGCAGCAAGTATCTGTTATTCCATTGGTGAAGCAGGCCCATTCCATTGGTGAAGTAGCTGCTTCACCAATGGAATAACAGATACTTGCTGCAGTAAAAAAAGCTGTTGTATTTCTGTACTTTTACGTGTTGCCTATGAGGCTTTTATATTAAAATCATATTGTATTTTAAAAATTGTGTAATTTCTGGTAGCGCACTCTGAACTCTTACCTTTTTCATATCTCCTATATATTTGGCTACATCTGTCACTCAAAGTGGGTGTCTGTGTCTATAACGCTCTGTTCCTGGACTTTCCTCTTAATGTGTGATTGCCTTCATCTGTGCTGAACACCTTTCTGAGCAATTAACCTGTTTAAAACAGGTGATGGCAATCATACATTAAGGGGAAGTCTAGAAACAGAGCATTGTGTCCCTCCTGGAGAGGGTCATGTTGGGAGGTATGTGACAGAGAACCAGCCCAGTGAGCCCACAGACAGTGCCAGACACCCACTGCCTTCCCATGTTGCCCAGCACTGCTACTCCACAGCCACCAGGTGAGCGCCCCCCTCCCGCGATTTGCGGCAAAACCTCCCCCCCGCGCCCCCCCCCCCTCCCGCGATTCGCGGCAAAAACACCCGCTCCCCCGCGACCCCCCCTCCCGCGATTCGCTGCAAAAAGAACCCCCCCACGACCCCTCCCGCAATTCGCGGCATAACCACCACCCCGCGACCCCCCCTCCCGCGAATCGCGGCAAACCCTCCCCCGTGACGACCCCCCCGATTCGCGGAAAAAACAACCCCCCGCGACCTCCCTCCCGCGATTCGCGGCAAAAAGAACCCCCCCGCGACCCCCCCTTTGCACGATTGGCGGCACCCCCCCTGCGACCCCCCTCCCGCGATTCGCCGCACCCCCCCCCCCGCAATTCGCAGCAGCCCCAGGATTAAATGGCACATGCAAAACACTGACATGGCTATGGTCGACAATGAAAAAGGTTGACATGAGTTTTTGAAGATTTATTTTTAATTTTTTCATATTCATTGTCATGTGTCGACATGGACACCAATGAAGTGGCACACTTATGTCAACATTTACATGTGTTGACCTTTCTGTGTTGATTTTTTCTTGTGGCGATTCGCGTCACACCCCCCCGCAACCCCCCCTCCCGTGATTCGCGGCACCCCCCGTGACCCCCCACCTCCCGCAATTCGCGGCAACCCCCCACCGGAACCCCTGTGAACCCCGCCCTCCCGCGATTCGCGGCACCCACCCCCGCGACCCCCCCTCCCGCAATTCGCGGCACCCCCCCCCCCGTGATTCGCGGCAGCTCCAGAATTAAATTGCACATGGAAAACACTGACATGGCTATGGTCGACAATGAAAAAGGTTGACATGAGTTTTTGAAATTTTTTTGTCATTTTTTGAATATTTTCATATTCATTCTCATGTGTCGACATGGACACCAATGAAGTGCCACACTTATGTCAACATTTACATGTGTTGACCTTTCTGTGTTGATTTTTTTCTTGTGGCGATTCGCGTCACACCCCCCGCAACCCCCCCTCCGGCGATTCGCGGCACCCCGGCACCCCCCTGCGACCCCCCCCCCTCCCGCAATTCGCGGCAACCCCCCACCGGAACCCCCATGAACTCCGCTCTCCCGCGATTCGCGGCACCCACCCCCCGCAACCCACCCCTCCCGCAAATCGCGGCACCCCCCGCGATTCGCGGCAGCCCCAGGATTAAATGGCACATGCAAAACACTGGCACGGCTATGGTCGACAATGAAAAAGGTTGACATGAGTTTTTGAAGATTTATTTCATTTTTTGAATGTTTTCATATTCATTGTCATGTGTCAACATGGACACCAATGAAGTGGCACACTTATGTCAACATTTACATGTGTTGACCTTTCTGTGTTGATTTTTTCTTGTGGCGATTCGCGTCACACCCCCCCGCAACCCCCCCCCCCGCGATTCGCGGCACCCCCCGTGACCCCCCACCTCCCGCAATTCGCGGCAACCCCCCACCGGAACCCCTGTGAACCCCGCCCTCCCGCGATTCGCGGCACCCAACCCCGCGACCCCCCCTCCCGCAATTCGCGGCACCCCCCGTGATTTGCGGCAGCTCCAGAATTAAATTGCACATGGAAAACACTGACATGGCTATGGTCGACAATGAAAAAGGTTGACATGAGTTTTTGAAATTTTTTTTTCATTTTTTGAATATTTTCATATTCATTCTCATGTGTCGACATGGACACCAATGAAGTGCCACACTTATGTCAACATTTACATGTGTTGACCTTTCTGTGTTGATTTTTTCTTGTGGCGATTTGCGTCACACCCCCCCCACCCCCCCACCCCCACAACCCCCACAACCCCCACAACCCCCACTCCCGCGATTCACGGCACACACACACACACCTCCCCCGCGATTCTCGGCACCCCACCCCGTGAGCCCCCCTCCCGTGATTCACGGCACACCCCCGCGACCCCCCCTCCCATGATTCGCCGCAACCCCCGCCCCGTAACCCCCCTCCCGCGATTCGCGGCACCCACCCCCGCGACCCCCCCTCCCGCAATTCGCGGCACCCCCCCGCGATTCGCGGCAGCTCCAGAATTAAATTGCACATGGAAAACACTGACATGGCTATGGTCGACAATGAAAAAGGTTGACATGAGTTTTTGAAGTTTTTTTTTTCATTTTTTGAATGTTTTCATATTCATTCTCATGTGTCGACATGGACACCAATGAAGTGCCACACTTATGTCAACATTTACATGTGTTGACCTTTCTGTGTTGATTTTTTCTTGTGGCGATTCGCGTCACACCCCCCCCACCCCCCCCCGCAACCCCCACTCCCGCGATTCACGGCACACACACACACCCCCGCGATTCTCGGCACACCACCCCGTGACCCCCCCTCCCGTGATTCACGGCACACCCCCCGCGACCCCCCCTACCATGATTCGCCGCAACCCCCGCCCCCGTAACCCCCCTCCCGCGATTTGCGGCAACCCACCCCGCGACCCCCCTCCCGTGATTCTCTGCAATCCCTCCCCTCCCGCGATTCGCAGCATCCACCCCCCCACAACCCCCCCTCCTGCAATTCGCGGCACCCCCCGCGACCCCCCCTCCTGCAATTCGCGGCACCCTCCGCGACCCCCCCTCCCGCGATTCGCGGACACCTAAGTTGCAATACAGGGCATCTTTCATATAATTCTAACCATATTTCTCATATACAAACGTTCACAAATTAAGGGGGCGCAGCCCCTTACGACGGTGTGAAGAGCGCCCGTAGGGCGCGATGAATCACCTAGTATATATATATATATATATATATATATATATATATACACACATACAGAGTACCACAACACTCGCCATCCCTGCGAATGGGGTGCAAACAGCACTCGCCATTCCCAGGTTGGGGTGAAAGTGGCCTGTGACCACATGCTCTAATAAATACAAATACAGGGACTCAACACTCTCCATAATGAACTAACTCACCTTAGTATACAATTAATCAAATAAATAATGGGGTTTTAGTTCATGAATTGATCAATGCATTTAAGCTTGCAGCCCATCGCCAAGGGACCCCATTTCACTGCAAGTCCTACACTAGCATTTGTTTCTCAAGAGCCTGCCAACTGCTGACACATCATAGCTAAAGTCGACATGTGCTTTTTCCTGGTTTAAAGCTCACCTGCCAAGTACCTTATGGCTTTTAAAGATGAGGCAGTCACCTAACACAACACCTGACTTAGAATTAAAGGGGCAGCTGTAACAGGTTACAGATAAATTAGCTCATCTGGGGTGAAAGAGAAAGCTATGATCACAGTAACAAAGGTTAATAAAAATTAACCCACATATATACACACATACGGAGTACCACAACACTCGCCATCCCTGCGAATGGGGTGCAAACAGCACTCGCCATTCCCAGGTTGGGGTGAAAGTGGCCTGTGACCACATGCTCTAATAAATACAAATACAGGGACTCAACACTCTCCATAATGAACTAACTCACCTTAGTATACAATTAATCAAATAAATAATGGGGTTTTAGTTCATGAATTGATCAATGCATTTAAGCTTGCAGCCCATCGCCAAGGGACCCCATTTCACTGCAAGTCCTACACTAGCATTTGTTTCTCAAGAGCCTGCCAACTGCTGACACATCATAGCTAAAGTCGACATGTGCTTTTTCCTGGTTTAAAGCTCACCTGCCAAGTACCTTATGGCTTTTAAAGATGAGGCAGTCACCTAACACAACACCTGACTTAGAATTAAAGGGGCAGCTGTAACAGGTTACAGATAAATTAGCTCATCTGGGGTGAAAGAGAAAGCTATGATCACAGTAACAAAGGTTAATAAAAATTAACCCACATATATACACACATACAGAGTACCACAACACTCGCCATCCCTGCGAATGGGGTGCAAACAGCACTCGCCATTCCCAGGTTGGGGTGAAAGTGGCCTGTGACCACATGCTCTAATAAATACAAATACAGGGACTCAACACTCTCCATAATGAACTAACTCACCTTAGTATACAATTAATCAAATAAATAATGGGGTTTTAGTTCATGAATTGATCAATGCATTTAAGCTTGCAGCCCATCGCCAAGGGACCCCATTTCACTGCAAGTCCTACACTAGCATTTGTTTCTCAAGAGCCTGCCAACTGCTGACACATCATAGCTAAAGTCGACATGTGCTTTTTCCTGGTTTAAAGCTCACCTGCCAAGTACCTTATGGCTTTTAAAGATGAGGCAGTCACCTAACACAACACCTGACTTAGAATTAAAGGGGCAGCTGTAACAGGTTACAGATAAATTAGCTCATCTGGGGTGAAAGAGAAAGCTATGATCACAGTAACAAAGGTTAATAAAAATTAACCCACATATATACACACATACAGAGTACCACAACACTCGCCATCCCTGCGAATGGGGTGCAAACAGCACTCGCCATTCCCAGGTTGGGGTGAAAGTGGCCTGTGACCACATGCTCTAATAAATACAAATACAGGGACTCAACACTCTCCATAATGAACTAACTCACCTTAGTATACAATTAATCAAATAAATAATGGGGTTTTAGTTCATGAATTGATCAATGCATTTAAGCTTGCAGCCCATCGCCAAGGGACCCCATTTCACTGCAAGTCCTACACTAGCATTTGTTTCTCAAGAGCCTGCCAACTGCTGACACATCATAGCTAAAGTCGACATGTGCTTTTTCCTGGTTTAAAGCTCACCTGCCAAGTACCTTATGGCTTTTAAAGATGAGGCAGTCACCTAACACAACACCTGACTTAGAATTAAAGGGGCAGCTGTAACAGGTTACAGATAAATTAGCTCATCTGGGGTGAAAGAGAAAGCTATGATCACAGTAACAAAGGTTAATAAAAATTAACCCACATATATACACACATACAGAGTACCACAACACTCGCCATCCCTGCGAATGGGGTGCAAACAGCACTCGCCATTCCCAGGTTGGGGTGAAAGTGGCCTGTGACCACATGCTCTAATAAATACAAATACAGGGACTCAACACTCTCCATAATGAACTAACTCACCTTAGTATACAATTAATCAAATAAATAATGGGGTTTTAGTTCATGAATTGATCAATGCATTTAAGCTTGCAGCCCATCGCCAAGGGACCCCATTTCACTGCAAGTCCTACACTAGCATTTGTTTCTCAAGAGCCTGCCAACTGCTGACACATCATAGCTAAAGTCGACATGTGCTTTTTCCTGGTTTAAAGCTCACCTGCCAAGTACCTTATGGCTTTTAAAGATGAGGCAGTCACCTAACACAACACCTGACTTAGAATTAAAGGGGCAGCTGTAACAGGTTACAGATAAATTAGCTCATCTGGGGTGAAAGAGAAAGCTATGATCACAGTAACAAAGGTTAATAAAAATTAACCCACATATATACACACATACAGAGTACCACAACACTCGCCATCCCTGCGAATGGGGTGCAAACAGCACTCGCCATTCCCAGGTTGGGGTGAAAGTGGCCTGTGACCACATGCTCTAATAAATACAAATACAGGGACTCAACACTCTCCATAATGAACTAACTCACCTTAGTATACAATTAATCAAATAAATAATGGGGTTTTAGTTCATGAATTGATCAATGCATTTAAGCTTGCAGCCCATCGATGGGCTGCAAGCTTAAATGCATTGATCAATTCATGAACTAAAACCCCATTATTTATTTGATTAATTGTATACTAAGGTGAGTTAGTTCATTATGGAGAGTGTTGAGTCCCTGTATTTGTATTTATTAGAGCATGTGGTCACAGGCCACTTTCACCCCAACCTGGGAATGGCGAGTGCTGTTTGCACCCCATTCGCAGGGATGGCGAGTGTTGTGGTACTCTGTATGTGTGTATATATGTGGGTTAATTTTTATTAACCTTTGTTACTGTGATCATAGCTTTCTCTTTCACCCCAGATGAGCTAATTTATCTGTAACCTGTTACAGCTGCCCCTTTAATTCTAAGTCAGGTGTTGTGTTAGGTGACTGCCTCATCTTTAAAAGCCATAAGGTACTTGGCAGGTGAGCTTTAAACCAGGAAAAAGCACATGTCGACTTTAGCTATGATGTGTCAGCAGTTGGCAGGCTCTTGAGAAACAAATGCTAGTGTAGGACTTGCAGTGAAATGGGGTCCCTTGGCGATGGGCTGCAAGCTTAAATGCATTGATCAATTCATGAACTAAAACCCCATTATTTATTTGATTAATTGTATACTAAGGTGAGTTAGTTCATTATGGAGAGTGTTGAGTCCCTGTATTTGTATTTATTAGAGCATGTGGTCACAGGCCACTTTCACCCCAACCTGGGAATGGCGAGTGCTGTTTGCACCCCATTCGCAGGGATGGCGAGTGTTGTGGTACTCTGTATGTGTGTATATATGTGGGTTAATTTTTATTAACCTTTGTTACTGTGATCATAGCTTTCTCTTTCACCCCAGATGAGCTAATTTATCTGTAACCTGTTACAGCTGCCCCTTTAATTCTAAGTCAGGTGTTGTGTTAGGTGACTGCCTCATCTTTAAAAGCCATAAGGTACTTGGCAGGTGAGCTTTAAACCAGGAAAAAGCACATGTCGACTTTAGCTATGATGTGTCAGCAGTTGGCAGGCTCTTGAGAAACAAATGCTAGTGTAGGACTTGCAGTGAAATGGGGTCCCTTGGCGATGGGCTGCAAGCTTAAATGCATTGATCAATTCATGAACTAAAACCCCATTATTTATTTGATTAATTGTATACTAAGGTGAGTTAGTTCATTATGGAGAGTGTTGAGTCCCTGTATTTGTATTTATTAGAGCATGTGGTCACAGGCCACTTTCACCCCAACCTGGGAATGGCGAGTGCTGTTTGCACCCCATTCGCAGGGATGGCGAGTGTTGTGGTACTCTGTATGTGTGTATATATGTGGGTTAATTTTTATTAACCTTTGTTACTGTGATCATAGCTTTCTCTTTCACCCCAGATGAGCTAATTTATCTGTAACCTGTTACAGCTGCCCCTTTAATTCTAAGTCAGGTGTTGTGTTAGGTGACTGCCTCATCTTTAAAAGCCATAAGGTACTTGGCAGGTGAGCTTTAAACCAGGAAAAAGCACATGTCGACTTTAGCTATGATGTGTCAGCAGTTGGCAGGCTCTTGAGAAACAAATGCTAGTGTAGGACTTGCAGTGAAATGGGGTCCCTTGGCGATGGGCTGCAAGCTTAAATGCATTGATCAATTCATGAACTAAAACCCCATTATTTATTTGATTAATTGTATACTAAGGTGAGTTAGTTCATTATGGAGAGTGTTGAGTCCCTGTATTTGTATTTATTAGAGCATGTGGTCACAGGCCACTTTCACCCCAACCTGGGAATGGCGAGTGCTGTTTGCACCCCATTCGCAGGGATGGCGAGTGTTGTGGTACTCTGTATGTGTGTATATATGTGGGTTAATTTTTATTAACCTTTGTTACTGTGATCATAGCTTTCTCTTTCACCCCAGATGAGCTAATTTATCTGTAACCTGTTACAGCTGCCCCTTTAATTCTAAGTCAGGTGTTGTGTTAGGTGACTGCCTCATCTTTAAAAGCCATAAGGTACTTGGCAGGTGAGCTTTAAACCAGGAAAAAGCACATGTCGACTTTAGCTATGATGTGTCAGCAGTTGGCAGGCTCTTGAGAAACAAATGCTAGTGTAGGACTTGCAGTGAAATGGGGTCCCTTGGCGATGGGCTGCAAGCTTAAATGCATTGATCAATTCATGAACTAAAACCCCATTATTTATTTGATTAATTGCATACTAAGGTGAGTTAGTTCATTATGGAGAGTGTTGAGTCCCTGTATTTGTATTTATTAGAGCATGTGGTCACAGGCCACTTTCACCCCAACCTGGGAATGGCGAGTGCTGTTTGCACCCCATTCGCAGGGATGGCGAGTGTTGTGGTACTCTGTATGTGTGTATATATGTGGGTTAATTTTTATTAACCTTTGTTACTGTGATCATAGCTTTCTCTTTCACCCCAGATGAGCTAATTTATCTGTAACCTGTTACAGCTGCCCCTTTAATTCTAAGTCAGGTGTTGTGTTAGGTGACTGCCTCATCTTTAAAAGCCATAAGGTACTTGGCAGGTGAGCTTTAAACCAGGAAAAAGCACATGTCGACTTTAGCTATGATGTGTCAGCAGTTGGCAGGCTCTTGAGAAACAAATGCTAGTGTAGGACTTGCAGTGAAATGGGGTCCCTTGGCGATGGGCTGCAAGCTTAAATGCATTGATCAATTCATGAACTAAAACCCCATTATTTATTTGATTAATTGTATACTAAGGTGAGTTAGTTCATTATGGAGAGTGTTGAGTCCCTGTATTTGTATTTATTAGAGCATGTGGTCACAGGCCACTTTCACCCCAACCTGGGAATGGCGAGTGCTGTTTGCACCCCATTCGCAGGGATGGCGAGTGTTGTGGTACTCTGTATGTGTGTATATATGTGGGTTAATTTTTATTAACCTTTGTTACTGTGATCATAGCTTTCTCTTTCACCCCAGATGAGCTAATTTATCTGTAACCTGTTACAGCTGCCCCTTTAATTCTAAGTCAGGTGTTGTGTTAGGTGACTGCCTCATCTTTAAAAGCCATAAGGTACTTGGCAGGTGAGCTTTAAACCAGGAAAAAGCACATGTCGACTTTAGCTATGATGTGTCAGCAGTTGGCAGGCTCTTGAGAAACAAATGCTAGTGTAGGACTTGCAGTGAAATGGGGTCCCTTGGCGATGGGCTGCAAGCTTAAATGCATTGATCAATTCATGAACTAAAACCCCATTATTTATTTGATTAATTGTATACTAAGGTGAGTTAGTTCATTATGGAGAGTGTTGAGTCCCTGTATTTGTATTTATTAGAGCATGTGGTCACAGGCCACTTTCACCCCAACCTGGGAATGGCGAGTGCTGTTTGCACCCCATTCGCAGGGATGGCGAGTGTTGTGGTACTCTGTATGTGTGTATATATGTGGGTTAATTTTTATTAACCTTTGTTACTGTGATCATAGCTTTCTCTTTCACCCCAGATGAGCTAATTTATCTGTAACCTGTTACAGCTGCCCCTTTAATTCTAAGTCAGGTGTTGTGTTAGGTGACTGCCTCATCTTTAAAAGCCATAAGGTACTTGGCAGGTGAGCTTTAAACCAGGAAAAAGCACATGTCGACTTTAGCTATGATGTGTCAGCAGTTGGCAGGCTCTTGAGAAACAAATGCTAGTGTAGGACTTGCAGTGAAATGGGGTCCCTTGGCGATGGGCTGCAAGCTTAAATGCATTGATCAATTCATGAACTAAAACCCCATTATTTATTTGATTAATTGTATACTAAGGTGAGTTAGTTCATTATGGAGAGTGTTGAGTCCCTGTATTTGTATTTATTAGAGCATGTGGTCACAGGCCACTTTCACCCCAACCTGGGAATGGCGAGTGCTGTTTGCACCCCATTCGCAGGGATGGCGAGTGTTGTGGTACTCTGTATGTGTGTATATATGTGGGTTAATTTTTATTAACCTTTGTTACTGTGATCATAGCTTTCTCTTTCACCCCAGATGAGCTAATTTATCTGTAACCTGTTACAGCTGCCCCTTTAATTCTAAGTCAGGTGTTGTGTTAGGTGACTGCCTCATCTTTAAAAGCCATAAGGTACTTGGCAGGTGAGCTTTAAACCAGGAAAAAGCACATGTCGACTTTAGCTATGATGTGTCAGCAGTTGGCAGGCTCTTGAGAAACAAATGCTAGTGTAGGACTTGCAGTGAAATGGGGTCCCTTGGCGATGGGCTGCAAGCTTAAATGCATTGATCAATTCATGAACTAAAACCCCATTATTTATTTGATTAATTGTATACTAAGGTGAGTTAGTTCATTATGGAGAGTGTTGAGTCCCTGTATTTGTATTTATTAGAGCATGTGGTCACAGGCCACTTTCACCCCAACCTGGGAATGGCGAGTGCTGTTTGCACCCCATTCGCAGGGATGGCGAGTGTTGTGGTACTCTGTATGTGTGTATATATGTGGGTTAATTTTTATTAACCTTTGTTACTGTGATCATAGCTTTCTCTTTCACCCCAGATGAGCTAATTTATCTGTAACCTGTTACAGCTGCCCCTTTAATTCTAAGTCAGGTGTTGTGTTAGGTGACTGCCTCATCTTTAAAAGCCATAAGGTACTTGGCAGGTGAGCTTTAAACCAGGAAAAAGCACATGTCGACTTTAGCTATGATGTGTCAGCAGTTGGCAGGCTCTTGAGAAACAAATGCTAGTGTAGGACTTGCAGTGAAATGGGGTCCCTTGGCGATGGGCTGCAAGCTTAAATGCATTGATCAATTCATGAACTAAAACCCCATTATTTATTTGATTAATTGTATACTAAGGTGAGTTAGTTCATTATGGAGAGTGTTGAGTCCCTGTATTTGTATATATATATATATATATATTAGCTAAGCCTGCTCGAAGCAAAAGCTTTGAAAGCTAGACTGCTACCTTGTGATTGCTTCTGTGTGTCTTTATGTGTGATTGCCTCTGTGTTTCTGTATGTGTGAAAGAGAAAGAGATGTAGCTTAACTCACTACCAGCAGAGGGTAGTGTTTCGGTTACAAATGGACACTATATATATATATATATATATATATATACATACATACATACATACATATATACATACTGTATATATATGTGTGTGTGTGTGTGTGTATCTCATACCAGAAGTTTTGCACTCAGATAATAAACGCTCTGTGTGTGTGTGTGTGTGTGTGTGTGTGTGTGGGCAGGGCCGGACTGGGACCAAAAATTGGCCTTGGCATTTTTACCTGTCTGTGTGGCCCATCTGCTGTGGCCACACAGGTCCATCTACTTGTGACTTTCAACAACAATATAATATTTTGGGTGCAATAGTTTCTATATATATTTTAGAAAACTATGTGGTCACTCCAAAGAAAATCTTTTAAATTATGAGTAACAAAATAGTATTGGCAGTCAGAAAAGCCATGTGATATATAAATTACGTACTGTATACATTAGGTAAACTACTACATTTACTTAGGGGGAAGGCAATAAGCAATAACCATGGCAATTGTTCCTGCTGGCTGGGTGGTAATTTACCTTGTCCGACAGACAGAGGCGGAACTAGCAAGCTGTATGCCCAGGTGCAAAAATATGCTCTCCCCCATTACTCTCACATTACACCACATAGTAGTGCCACTTGTACACTTTGTGCCAGGTAGAGCACCTCATAACCGGGTTATTGCCGGGTTGATGTGCGATGTGAAAGGACCAAAAAAGGGCCAACTGTGTATAATGGGTGACAGAGCAGGCCCTAGCCTAAATGACGCCCTAGGCAAGATTTTGTCTGGTGCCCCCTAGCACCGCCACTAGTTCCGCCTCTGACCCTGCTCCCCTTTCCCAGCACCATCAACCCTCATCATAGCAGTCATCATTTTGGTGCTCCTACCCGCAATATTTTAAATAGAAACAGTGCACACATTTGGTGCGCAGCCCAAACAGGGGTGTGTTCTTGCTGGGAAGGGGCATGGCCACACAATTTTACCCCCAATTAAAATGATGCCACACAGTAGTGCAACTTTATTCACATTATATCATGCGATGGGTGTCCCTTATTCACGTTACATCACACAGTAGTACCACTTTACCTTATGTACATTACTCCTCACATTATTCACATTATACCCTTAGAAAAAAATCCTGAGAAAATATTGTATTTTAAGCACCTCCATGGCCACACTGCACCCCAGCACAAAGCAGTGTGTGCTGGGCAGAGTAGAAGACCTGCAGCTGCTGCTGTCACTTAAGGGGAGGGGGCCCGGGGCCCCCACTGGGCCATCCTATCAGACTTTGGCCTGGGTAATTTGTACCCCCTACCCCTTTCTCTCAGCACCCCTGATAATACCACACAGTAATGCCCCTTACACATGACACACATTATTAATGTCCTTATAACCATAATGCCCCTTACACATTATGCCAACCTTTATTAATGCCCTTCATACACATAATGATACACATAATGCCCCTTACACATATGTTGCACATTATTAATGCCTTTTATACACATGACACACATAATGCCTGTTACACATATGTCGCACATTATTAATGCATTTATACATGACACACATAATGCCCCTTACACATATGCCAAACACTATTGCACAACCAACCCAACCGCAGACAGCACTCGCACAGCCGCTAACACTGTGACCTCTGCCTCTGCTTGGATACAGATGTTTCCTCATACACCTTGCCTCAACAGGCCATGCAGCTCCTGGCCAGTTCTGCTAACATTGGGTGCCTTTTTTGCTGAAAATTGGTCTTATTTGCATTGTTATGACCAGCACACACAAGGAGCTTCCGATGATTAAAATTATATGCGACATGCCTTTATTCTGTGTGCCACTGTGGCTGTACCTGCATACAAAATGCTATGTTACAGCGATTTCCATGAATACACTATTTCATATGCAGATACAGCCTCACTCACACACAGAATATAGGCATGCTGCATATCATTTTAATTAGGCAATTGACTAGTTTGCCTATGCCTAAGGCCGGCCCTGATGGGAGACACGAGTTTAGTGTGCAAGGGTCGGACCGAGGATCAAAGTACTGAATCTAATCAGGGATAGCAATCTGAAAGATCCCTTTTAGACATACTGCACCAGGATTAAGTACACCCTAATGCCAATTACACATTGTCAAACACTGTAATGTCAATTACACATTGTCACACTGCAGTACCCATTAAACTTTATGCCATACACCATAATCACCATAATGCCTATTACATATTGTTTCACACTGTAATAGCCATTACTGCACACTGTAATGCCCATTACACATTGCCGCACACCGTAGTGCCCCTTACACATTTCCGCACGGGTGCGGTGGCTTTGGAAGATAGATTAGGAAGCCTTCCTATAATTTAAAGGAATAAGTAGTTACACATATACCATATTTTAACTATACATGTGTGCTAGTCGTATACACAGCAGACATTCTGTAAAACAATTAAAGTATTAAACATGTAGGAAATTGCTTTCTCCATGAAATCCAACAAGCTTGAAAACTGAAGGAACAATAATCTTGTGTCAAAATACTTTAGCAAATGAAGGTCTATCACTGTGATGTGAAGAATCCATAACAGAGACATTAAAGAAAGGTGAAATGTGTTTCAGCATGCCTCAGTAACTAAATATATTACTAAATAAATGAGCTTCTCTCACTTCACTTTCTAGTGAAATTATACAAACACGTTTATCTGAACAAAGACAAGCCAAATAAAAGACATCAGAGCGACAGAAACCTTTAAAGGTGGTAATTACAGTCCTTCAGGAGACCACTAAACCTGTAATAATTATACAATGTAAAATAGATTTCATGATTGACAAGATATACTGCAGTGACAGTGCTTTCGCTTTAATTAAGCAGATTTCCATACCAAAATCAAATTGTATAAATGCAATGTAAAAAAAAAGTAAAAACTGGATACTGTGAAATACCCAAATGATACTCACAGGTTATACTGTAAGCTAATTCATGAACCAGAAAAATGCTGAGCAGCAACCTGTAATTTCCAATATAGACACACACACACACACACACAGGGCTGGACTGGCCAGCTGGCACTTCTGGCAAATGCCAGAGGGGCCGATGTCTAGGTGGGCTGATTTCTTCTTGCAAGTGGAGGCTCCGCCTCCCAATCTGCTCACAGAGAGAGCCGACAGCAGGGTATGGGGGAGGGTGGCAGTGGGAGATGGGGGAGAGTGATTGCCAGGAGACTGACAGTGGGGGAGGGGGGAGAGTGACAGCTGGGGATGGGGGAGAATGATAGTGGGGAGAGTGACAGTGTGGGATAGAGAGAGTGGCAGTGGGGGTCATAGGGCTGAAGCATTACTTACAGTACTTTTGAAGCCTACCTGGGCTCCAGCAGCATTGGTAGAGGGAGGTCAGCCATGCCACCCGATGGAGGGGATACAGCCGGCCCAGGCTGCAGCGGCAGGAGGAGGGAGGGAAGCCAGGCCTCCGGTGGGGTTCAGCGATACAGCCACCGCAGCATGATCATGAAGAGAGCTGGCTGCGGTGGCTGGAGGAGAGAGGCCCAGGATACGCGACTACCGCCGCAGTGTGATAAGAGCCGCGACTGCAGGAGGAGGAGGGAGGTGATCCAGGTCACCCCTACATACCCGCTCCTCCTGCTCTCGGCAACACTGCAGGCAACACAGCTCCTCCTGGAGCATGTCCTGCACAAGTTCCCTGGCCGTCCTCTGCTCCCAGCACTGCAGGCATTGGTGAGCGTCCAGGCTCTGCTGCTTCTGCCCCAGCAGCAACTCGCTCTCCCGGGCTAGCTTGGACTGAAATTAGTGGGTCCAGCAGCCTCTGTCCCTGTCCCGTGTGACAGTGGATCAGTCTGTCAGTGTGTGACAGACTGATCCGCTGTCCTATCACAGTAGTCTCAGTGGCAGGGGCGTGCTTTGTTGTGGGTTGAAGGCACGTCCCTATCACTGATGCAGATGTGTAGGTGCCGCTTCCCTGTTGATTTTTAATTGGCTTTTCAGCCTCTTCTGGTGCCCATAACTTATACTGGCCACAGCTGCTGACAGTTTTCAACTGTCAGTGGGAGGCACAGCTCCTGCTGCCTCTCACACCAAAAATGATATAAAAATATATAAAGAAGATATTTATAACACAGTATATGTGTTATAAATATCATCTTTGTAATTTTTTTTATTTTTTTTTGTGATTTATGGCAGGTGAGGCTCTGCCTCCCCTGCCTCCCCTGACTGCATGTCCCTGATTGAATGTAATGCCACAAGGTCCCCCAGTGTTAAAGGTGTGTGCCATACTCGCACAACATATAGTAAGATGAATCCTCAATGCTTGACTTAGTGGGTTGTTTGTCTTGTCTCCTTTGACTTGTTTCTTTTGCTCATCAAATGCAGGATCTCTGTTAATCTTGTTTTTGTCATCTATTTTAGCAAGAGAGACTTCCACTCTTGTCAAAGAGAAAGTAATTATGTACAATAAATGATAAACACCAGAATACATAAGTAATTAAATACTGTCGCCTTTAACATTGGAAGGAAAGGAAAAATGTAAAACATTTCATTTGTTGGGAGATAAGAACCACTTGGCCCATCTACTCTTTTACCCTTTTAGCCTTTGTTCTTTGCAAGACTATTCATATTCGTATGAAGATACACACAGGCCCTTATTCTGGTTCACTCGCAAAGGCAAATTCCTTCTCAAATGGACAAAACCATGTGCACTGCAGGGGGGCAGATGTAACATGTGTAGAGAGAATTAGATTTGGGTGAGTTATTTTGTTTCTGGTGCAGGAAAAATACTGACTGCTTTATTTGTACACTGCAATATAGATCTCACTTTGAAGTAAAACCCCACCCAAATCTAACTCTCTCTGCACTGCCTCTGTTACATCTGCCCCACCTGCAGTGCACATGGTTTTGTCCATTTGAGAAGGAATTTGCCTTGAGAGTGAACCAGAATAAGGGCAACATATCAAAGGTAAATAAAATTAATAAAGTTACCTGCGTGACCTCCCAGGAGGCCCTAGTTAATGCCTACAATATCTACACACAACGACAGGCAGCACTCCATGGATTCATAAATGGCAGTATATTGTATAGCTACACATAGCTACTGTCGCCTGTTATTCTGTGTGTATGTGTTTGTGTATATATTTCACCCTTTATTAAGGTCTTGAGTGCCACCTTGTTGAAAGGTCTGTGTGTGGAGGGGTATTCATCTTAAGGAGGGTACCAGAACAAGACTATGGGTGAAATTTTATAGGATGAGAGATTCAGAAAGTGAGAGATTTGGTAAGAAATGATTGCTGCTTTAAAAAAGCTGGAGATTTCTTACCAAATCTCTCACTTTCTGAATCTCTCATCCTATTAAATTTCACCAATTGATCATTACATGAACTAAGGCAAAACCATGTGCACTGCAGGTGGGGCAGATATAATGTGCAGAGAGTTACATTTGGGTGAGTTATTTTGTATCTGTGCAGGGAAAATACTCACTAGTTTATTTTTTACACTGAAATATAGATCTCACTTTGAAGTAAAACCCCACCCACATCTAAATATCTCTGCACATGTTAAATCTGCCCCCCCCCCCCAGCAGTGTACATGGTTTTGTCCATTTGAGAAGGAATTTGCCTTTGAGAGTGAACCAGAGTTAATGCCTAAATCTCCACTGTTTATTGATGTTAGTTGTGAGTGCTGATGATTAGTGCTTTATGTTTATTATTATTTTCATTTTTCTTTTTGTGGTCACTTTTTCTCATGCGCCTTGTTTTATTTATCATAGCTTGTGTCTCCCAAGGTGCTTTGCAATCGGTGTGTTGTGAACTGTCTTACCTTTAAAAGAATAGTTGCTGTGAACCTTAGACCAGATAGCAGGCCTGAAGTCTTAAGGTGCCCACACATTACAATGATTGTTTTGCCTTTTACCGCAAATTGGCCAGAAATGATCACAATCAGATGCGAGGTCCCATGGATCGTTTGCTGCATCTTCTGATCTTATGTGCTGCATGAAAGATCAGAAGGTGCACATTGGATCTTAATATAAATATTTTGTCAAAATATGTATACATATACATATACTGTATGGCTCCTGCCTCCTGTGGCTTAGCAATCAGGAAAATGGCTTTGATGGTGAGAGGTAGATTGAGGAAGTAAAACATCTGAGAAGGTATCTTTTTCATCAGGACACAAATAATGTTCTGCATGGAGTATTGGGAATTTATTTGTAAAACTAATTTAGCAGCAAACTGCAGCTGTGAGAAACCACCAACTGTGTTTATTTACTAACATAGCACTCAATCAAAAGTAAGGATCACATAAAGTGGTTAAAATAAGCAACAAGATAAGAAAATCAAATCATTCAAAAAAGATAGTACCAAATTTGAATTCAAGTTAAAAAAAACCACAAAACACAAATAAATGTTACATGACATTTGATAGATTGTGTACAAACCTGGGCCTGCAACTCAAGCACAGCTTTAGACCCACCAGAAAGGGGTACCAAAATGCAAAGGTAGAATATACAGAAAATCACCACTAGCGTGGAGAACCTGATTTTCAATTCTCTACTACAAAGCTTACTCCTTGTTGCAACACACAGAAACATTAATTTTATTGGAAGATATGAATGATATTGGCTGATCACCCACATAAATGTACTGGGTATCTGCTTGACAGATCCAGAAATATAGGATTGGTCAAAATACTGAACTGCAAACAACAAAGTTGCAAGTTGGCCTCAACAGGCAGTGTACAGTACAGCAATGCTGCAGATGGCCAACAGACATTTCCCTTGTTACTTCAAAGCAGAGGAAAATGAATATGTCTCCTCTCCAGTGGTGGAACCCAAATATCATGTGACCATACACTTTGCCAAGCCTCATAGTGTTCTGCATGCCCTTGACATTTTAAGGATGTCAGGCTGCCAGTTTAATGTCTGTTGGTCAGCTGCGGCTCATACCTCTGTGGAGGAGGGGGGCTGCTGCAGGGACGTGCAGTCAGGGGATGCAGGGGAGGCAGTGCTTCCCCTGTCAATTTGTTTTAAAATAATACAAATAATATACCTATGACACAATTTTCTGTGTCATAAGTATTTTCTTTATATTATTTTACTGGTTTAAATGAATTAACCTAGTTTGGGAGGCATCGATAAGCGTGCCTCCCAAACAGAACTGCAAGGGGACGAAGCGGGGGGCGGGGCTTGGGGCAGGGCTAAGCAGTGGGCTAAAAAGCCCATTATAAATAACACTAAAAGCGGCACTTCTAGAAGTGCCTAATTGACATGGGCTGCTGTGATTGGACAGCAGATCCAGCTGCTGGCCAATCACAGCAGCCCCTGTCATGTACAGTAAGCTTCCGAAAGTGCTGCGTTTGCTCCCTTCTCCCCTGCTGTGACCTGTGCCGGCTCCCTGTCTGTGTGGCTACTGCTCCCCTCTCCCCTGCCCAGTGAGTATCATTTTGTTTTCGGGGGGGGGGGGGGGAGTCAAACGGGCGGGGATGGAGGTGGCAGCAGAGGACGGCTGCAGCGTGCGCCGGTGTCAGGTGCGTAGGGGGGGGTGTTACAGCGGGCGGGGACAGAGGTTTGCGGCAGGGGATGGGTGCTGGCTGCTGCTGGAGGAGGGGGGCAGCGGGTGTCGGCGGCAGCCAGGGGGGGTTGCGGTGCTGGCTGTGACAGTGCCTCTCCGTTCACAGCCACCACCGGACGTCACTGGGCTGCTGTGATGCCATCCCCACCTCCACTGCCGCTGCTGCTGGTCCATGCCCGCTGTCTATCTCCGCCACTGCCGCCAGTCCCAGACCAGACCCCCACTGCAGGACCGGTGCATGCAAAGTAGCTTTATCGGTACTGCACAACGAGTCTCTATGGGCTGCTTTGGTAGCAGCCCCCAGAAGAATATTCAGGGTCATGGGTTGGCACATGTGCAGTAACGCCCTCTGTACTGCGCATGCGCAGAACCCATTTTATGGGCTGCCGTGGAACACCTCCCAATGGGACTGTCTTGGGTGACTGGCAGGTCAGACTTCCAATAGTAAGTCATAGTAAGTCATTGCCAGTCACAGTGAAGCCAGTGCAGTCTCACAGACTGCATCTAGCTTCACACAGTGGCAGATTTTACCTGGGGGGGCTGCAGCCCCGCAGCCCAGAAGGTAAAAAATCCCACTGCTGTTGGTCTGATCTTTTATTCAATTGTCTATGCCCTTTATTAGAGATGTTTTGTAGTGAGTACAGGTCATTTGTATTTTCCAGCAAAATCAACTGTAAAATAATTACTTGACTAGTTAAAGCAAGCTACAGAGGCACACACAACTGTATAATGTTGCACCATTTTGTTCACATTTACAATTTCTATAGATAGAGCATACATGATGTTGTTAGTAGTATATCGGCTGTATTTTTTAAATTATCTTCTTATTGATATAAAAACTGTAATTTTATAAATTGCAAGTTGGGAAATGTTTAATGTTTTGTAAGGGTATTTAGCATTTATTTTGTAAAATGTATTTGTTTTATATTCATTGATTGCATTTTTCTTTTCAAATAAATCATTTGAAAACAACAGTTTTAATTAATTTAAGTCATTGTTGTTTAAACAATACACATATCATAGTTACATAATGTACTGCCCAACCACACTAGGAAAAAACACATAGTGTTACAATTTGGACTAAGCTTTTGCCATTAAAAACAATCAATTAAAACAAGAATACATTTCAAGCTTGAAATCATTTTGAAATTTGTTGGACTATGCATCGTTCTTAGCTTAGTCCAGAAAAATGTCAATGAATTAAATATCTGCTTTGGTTTTCAACATACCGCATAATTGACTAAACATACAGTATGTTATTTTGTTCAAATTAATTAAATAATAATATCGCATGTAAATAGCAGATGCTAAGTCAAATCCAGATCAATATTGTAGTCTTTCTTTGCAAACTTGATTAACTGAATGATTGCTACAATTTACTACGATTCCAAGATGTCAAGATGATGTACTGCAGACATGTTGTGGGTTTCCAATAGTCTATTTCCGTTCAAAGGTACATATCGAACGGAAGCATTGCATCCAGGAAATTGTAATTGAGATGCAGTAGGGGGTTTGCAAGATGTTCTGTTCCTTTATGGTTTTCTTTTAAGTGTGCCATTTCTTTGGATTTATATCTATATGACTCAGTCTTGGTATTACAAGAAAACTGTTATCTGCTAAAACGAAGCCAGTATGGTTGTTTTGTTCTTAACTATCAAGAGAAGAGAAAGTCCAGTAATCTGTTTTCTCCAGAACATTTGTAGGTATCAATTATAGAATTTTAGAGACTTTCCTATAAAGACATGTTGGACCATGTTCTAAGTAAACATCTCACATTTTGGTTTCTAGAAAGATTGGAGAGTTAAGTATTTCTTATAGAGATGTGCTCTGGTGTTTTGTTTTTTATCTGTATTAAAGTCATTTGTTGTTTTTTACCAAAACTTCCCTCACGTATTTTGGATCTGGATCTGCATTCTTTTTCTTTTATAAAAATAATAAAATCAACTAAAACCACCTGATTTGGGACTATTTTGTTCCTATAGTATTATTGACTACCTCACAGCTCCCAGTTTTGTTTCACCCAGTTTAGGCCAGGCTGCACCAAACTAGGTGTCTGAATAAGCTAAGTGACAGCAGTGGGCTTCACAAGCATGTGACAGTCTAACTTCCTACATGTCACATGAAGGAAATAACATGGCACTTCAATGACAAACAGAATGGATGTTTAATTTGTTTTTACTTATTACCAGTTATTTATATAGCACACAGATATCCTGCAGCGCCTTATAGAGAATATTTGTCCATTTGCACCTGGCAATAGATTGAACCTGCAATGTTAGACAGAATGGATGTTCAATTATATTTTTACTTTATTAGGAGCTATTTAAATAGCGGACACATATTCCGCAGTGCTTTGCAGAGTATATATGGTCATTCACATCAGTCCCTGCCCCAGTGGAGCTCACAATCTATATTCCCTACCACATGTACATGCACACATAGACATTCTAGGGTTACTTTTGTTTGGAGCCAAACAAACTGGAGTAAACAGAGGAAACCCACACCGACTCAGGAAGACTATAAAAACTCCAAAAATGGAAGGCTATGGTGGGAATTTAACCCATTACCTAAGTGCTGTAAGGCAGTAATACCATTATATTGTCCATGCTGCCCAAATAACGATATAACCCTATAGAATTAATTTGTAAAGAACTAGCTCAGAGACGCAAGAGCAGTACAGGGAAAAGGAGGTGGAGTAAATAGTGGAAGGAAAGTAAAAAATACATAGAAAAACTATTTATTTTTACTTTTATCACAAATGACATCTCATGTCCCAGGAAGTCACAATACGTATATTTATGTGGACAAAACCACAGTGGAGTACAGAGCACACACCGGTTGTAAATAAAAAGAGAACAGTTCTTCTTTTCTTTTTTTTAATAGTAACTGCAGAGTCACAAAGAATATTTTAATGTGAATGCAGTGGGGTACAGTACCCAGGGTCACAGTGCAGCACCAGTGTAACACACCAAGACAATAGATGTAACTTCCAAGTTCCTGCACTATAAAAAATAATAAACATTGACTTGCTAACTACATTACCTGTACTATGCCAAGATTAACACTATGGGGATGGGAGTCAACAGATATGTCAGTTCAGCCACTGGAGTGGAGTCAGCATACTGCTAGAGCTGTCCGGGTGCACAAATCACAGACGCAGGGACTTAAATCGAATCCATAATGCATTATACTGTATCTGATGCTGGGATTATGACATTTGCTTAATTTTGAAATATCTAAATACATAGTAACAGAAGTCCTTCATGTTCAACCTTTTTGAAAATATGTAATACTGTATAATCTACCTTCTGTAGCTTTGGGCTAATTACCGATTATGGGTTGCACCCCTGGATGTTTTTTTTCCAGTCAATGTTTGTCCAACCTTATTTTTAATATTTTTAATGTGCCTGCCCATACTACCTCCTCCGGAAGGGAGTTCCATACCCTTACCGCCCTAACCGTAAAGAAGCCCTTCCTTTTAATGCTACAGAATTTATTTTCCTCCAGTCAAAACGCATGCCCACGTGTCCTAGTCTCTTCCCTCAAAGCAAAGAGGGAACCTGATAGTTCCTTATATTGCCTCCTGACATTGTTGTACATGTTAAGCATGTCTCCTCTTAAAAGACTCTTTTCTAGTGTAAACATTCCTAGTTTGGTTAATCTGTCATCATACGTTAATGACTCCATAACTTTTATGAGTTTGGTCGCCCTTCTCTTGTCTTTTTCCAGCTCTATGATGTACTTTCTGTAGTGTGGGGCCCAGAACTGCACACAGAATTCCAAATGATGTATAACCAGTGCCTTATAGAGGGGTATACATTATCTTCTCTAGTTTCCATTCTTTTTTTGTACAAACTATCCTGTGGGACTTAGTGACCGCACTGTGACACTGAGCACTGTACCCCAGTTTTTTTGTTGATTTGGACTCCTGGGTCCTTGTCTAATTCTGATTTGCCCAAATCTATCCTGTTTAATTTATGTTGCACCCTGGTTATGTCTCCCAAGATGCACAACCTTTCATTTATCAACATTTTACCTCATTTTCCAATTATCTGCCCACTCATTGAGTTTGTTTAACCTCCTCAACTGTTCTAATCACCGTATACAGTTTTATGTCATCTGCAAGGATTGATACACTGCTTAGTATTCCATTCTCTATATCATTAATGATTATGTTAAATAGAAATGGCAGGGCAATATTATTAGTATGGTACCAATGCTATTAATGTTCATCCCTATTATTTTGACCTTTCACATATATAAATAATAAACACAAGTAGTAGTAGTAGTAAATGTAGTAAATGGCAGTACTGTAGAAGCACTTGGGGTGGTAATGGAGAGTTGTGATATGTATCATGGGCCTTTATATGGCATTTTGTGGGCATGCATAAATTATCAGTTGCCAACTCATTTGTTACTGGAGAGACCACTGTATCCAGGAAGAGCTGCTCAGCCTGGGCATCTTCATGTGCACTTATGAGTTTATTTACTAAGATGGGAGTTATGTTGTTATGGCCAACCAATCAGATTCTATCTTCTAGAAGGTGCTAAATAAAAGTAGATTTTGATTGGTTGCTATTGGCAGCATCCCATATTTAATAGAACTTCCATCTTAGTAAATAAACCCCTCACAGGGCCCTATTCAGGATGGCTCAGCAAGCTGTGAGCATCGCAGCTTACCGAGCGCCTGAGACACCACTTGCTGCCTGTCTAAGCGCCCTTGTAAGGGGATGGGTCATAAGAACACATCCCCTTACATGCTTCCGCTGCAGGAGAAATCATTCCATAGTCGCCAACCATCAAATTATTTCTCCTGCCTTTGCAAATAAAAGTGAAAGCTGACTTTCTTTTACATTTTACTGGACAAAGACAGGACGGGCAGCCACCTGCCCACCCCCGGCAGGCATTGGACCACCCGCATACCCATGGAAATGCCCATTGTATTCATGGGATGCCCATAAAATGCTGGGCATTCCCATGGGCGAGCCCCATTCCAGCCCCCGGCCACCCCCCCCACAACGAATGGTCCAGCGAGTGTGTAACTCGCCCAGGTCATTCATAGAACTGTTGTATTAGCAGTTGCACTCTGTTGAACAGAAATCAAGAGGCAGCAATGGGTGTCCCTGTGCTCAGGTTAGCAGATTAGCATTGTAGACAGCAAAGGATTATAACAACAACTGCATCAGCAACCACATCTGAATGAGGTCCATCGAGCTAGAGATGTCCATGTGAGGGCACAAATGTTATAATATAATTTTTTTTTCTCAGCACTTAATTTTATTATACAGTACAGTATATATATATTTTCTTTGTATTGTTAAAATTTTTCTTTTTGACATGTGCTTCTTCTTTTTCTATATATATATATATATATATATATATATATATATATATATATATATATATATATATATATACACACAAACACAGGGGGCCCAGCACTCACTACAACAAACTAACTCACCTTAACATTCAAATAATCAATTAAATAAATAATGGGGTTTTAGTTCATGAATTGATCAATGCATTTAAGCTTGAAGCCCATCGCCAAGGGACCCAATTTCACTGCAAGTCCTACACGAACAACTGGTTTTCATGGGAACCTGGCCACTGCTTACACATCATAGCTAAAATGAACATGTGTTTTTTTTCTTGGGTTAATGCTCAACTGCCAATTAACTTATGGCTTTTAAAGGTGAGACAATCCCAAACACAGCACCTGAATTAGTATTAGTATTAAAGGGGCAGCTGTCACAGGTTTTAGGTAAATGAGCTTATCTAGGGTGCATGAGAAAGCTATGATCACAGTAACAGAGGTTAATTAATCAACCCAAATATATAGTACTAACACACTGACCATTCCTAACAATGGGGCGCAAACAGCACCCACTTCCCAGGATGGGGTGCATTGGCCTGTGACCACACACTCTAGTAAATACAAACACAGGGGGCCCAGCACTCACTACAACAAACTGACTCACCTTAACATTCAAATAATCAATTAAATAAATAATGGGGTTTTAGTTCATAAATTGATCAATGCATTTAAGCTTGCAGCCCATCGCCAAGGGACCCCATTTCACTGCAAGTCCTACACTAACAACTGATTTTCATGGAAACCTGGCAACTGTTTGCACATCATAGCTAAAATGAACATGTGTTATTTTCCTGGGTTAAAGCTCAACTGCCATGTCCTTATGGCTTTTAAAAGGTGAGACCATCCCAAACACAGCACCTGAATTAGTATTAAAGGGGCAGCTGTCACAGGTTTCAGGTAAATGAGCTTATCTAGGGTGCATGAGAAAGCTATGATCACAGTAACAGAGGTTAATTAAAAATCAACCCAAATATATAGATACAGAAGTACCAACACACTCGCCATTCCTAAGAATGGGGTGCAAACAGCACCCACTTCCCAGGATGGGGTGCATTGGCCTGTGACCACACGCTCTAGTAAATACAAACACAGGGGGCCCAGCACTTACTACAACAAACTAACTCACCTTAACATTCAAATAATCAATTAAATTAATAATGGGGTTTTAGTTCATGAATTGATCAATGCATTTAAGCTTGCAGCCTATCGCCAAGGGACCCCATTTCACTGCAAGTCCTACACTAACAACTGGTTTTCATGGGAACCTGGCCACTGCTTACACATCATAGCTAAAATGAACATGTGTTTTTTTTTCTTGGGTTAATGCTCAACTGCCAAGTAACATGGCTTTTATAAGGTGAGACAATCCCAAACACAGCACGTGAATTAGTATTAGTATTAAAGGGGCAGCTGTCACAGGTTTTAGGTAAATGAGCTTATCTAGGGTGCATGAGAAAGCTATGATCACAGTAACAGAGGTTAATTAAAAATCAACCCAAATATATAGATACAGAAGTACCAACACACTCGCCATTCCTAGGAATGGGGTGCAAACAGCACCCACATCCCAGGGTGGGGTGCGGTGGCCTGTGACCACACACTCTAGTAAATACAAACACAGGGGGCCCAGCACTCACTACAACAAACTGACTCACCTTAACATTCAAATAATCAATTAAATAAATAATGGGGTTTTAGTTCATGAATTGATCAATGCATTTAAGCTTGCAGCCCATCGCCAAGGGACCCCATTTCACTGCAAGTCCTACACGAACAACTGGTTTTCATGAGAACCTGGCACCTGCTTACACATCATAGCTAAAATGAACATGTGTTTTTTTTCTTGGGTTAATGCTCAACTGCCATGTCCTTATGGCTTTTATAAGGTGAGACAATCCCAAACACAGCACCTGAATTAGTATTAGTATTAAAGGGGCAGCTGTCACAGGTTTCAGGTAAATGAGCTTATCTAGGGTGCATGAGAAAGCTATGATCACAGTAACAGAGGTTAATTAAACCCCATTATTTATTTAATTGATTATTTGAATGTTAAGGTGAGTCAGTTTGTTGTAGTGAGTGCTGGGCCCCCTGTGTTTGTATTTACTAGAGTGTGTGGTCACAGGCCAATGCACCCCATCCTGGGAAGTGGGATCTGTTTGCGCCCCATTGTTAGGAATGGTGATTCTGTTGGTACTTCTGTATATATATATATATATATATATATATATATATATATATATATATATATACAGTGGTCGAAGTGGAAATTTTGAAGTGGGGGTATGGAAATTTTGAAGTGGGGGTATGGAAAAGTAAAGAGTGAATATAGTGCGCACCTTCGGACACCCCCCTGTCCATCAACGTCCCCTGCCAGACTGCCCCGTTGTACAGGGGTATTACAAAAGCACAATATGTGCTACTGAGTGATTAGAGAGCATCCTGAGGGGGAAAAAAAACTTTTTTTTTTTATCTTCAGATTAAAGTGGGGGTATGCCATACCCCCGTATACCGCCCCACTTCGACCACTGTATATATATATATATATATATATATATATATATATATATATATATATATTATATATATATATATATATATATATATATATATATATATATAGCTTGCATTACACATTATTTTATTTCATTTTATTTACATAAAGGCTTATCTTTTAGAAAGATTTAAATGAATGGGTACTTATGTATTATCTGGGCTCCCATGTTAAATGCACCCCATTTTTTCATACCCCTACTATCCAACTACGCATGGAGTTGATTTTATATAGTGTGGCGAGCGCAGCGATCCACCGTGCCCGAAGCGTGGCGAGCGGACGCGGTCTCATAAGAAAAACGGGAGCCCAGATATTACATAAGTACCAATGAATAAACATTAACAGTATTTTTTTCGGCTTTAACTAGAAATGAATAAATAAAGTAGAACCATGACAAATGAAAACAGCAAGGATTTTAACAAATATAAACCTGAAAACACTGCAAATGGAAATATTCATTTATATTGTTGTTTTTGTATTATGTTTTGTTTTGTAAATCTGTGAAAGCTTTTATCTGGAAAGTAGATGGCAATAAAACATTAGTTCATGTAAATCTCTGGTTATTATCATTTAATAGAAGTAAGAATACAATCAAGTCATCAAAATCAAATCATAATATTTGGTCATTGCTTACAGATAAAGAATAGTAGTGGTAGGATGCATGTAGCACTTTACTATGCCATTACTCTTTGTTTGCAGCACCATTACTACTGTAGGTGTTATAGTGAATGCCTACAAGTTATAGAAACATCTGCTTCAAATTAAGATGTGAAGACTTGGAGTAGCAAAAAACTAGTGAAGACACAGTGGGCCTGATTCAGAGCAGCACCCCTCAAATCCCCTCGGTAGCATGTGAGGGGATGTGTATGTGAACACGTATCCTCGAATGTGCCGCCTGGGAGAGAAATCATTCGATTGGGCGCTGCCCACTGAATGATTTCTGCAGCCTTTGGTCTGAAAAGTCAATACTTACTTTGGTACTTGTGAGTTATCCGGGCTCCTGATTTTTTGATTGTATGCCTTAAGTTAAGGCATACAATCCGATGCGATGCGATACGATATCGCATCGCATCGCATCGCATCGCATCCGACCATCGGATGCGATGACCCGATTTTTCCATAGGAATCAATGTTAAAATGATTCCTATGGAAAAAGGGGTCCTTTTCATACCCCTACTATCCAAGTGGGCATGGAGTTGGATATAAACCTGTGGCGAGCGTAGCGAGCCACCGAGCCCGAAGCGTGGCGAGCGAAGCGAGCCCCGCGAGGGGACGGTATTCCGTGTCCCCTCGCGGGGCTCGCTACGCTCGCCACGCTTCGGGCTCGGTGGCTCGCTACGCTCGCCACAGGTTTATATCCAACTCCATGCCCACTTGGATAGTAGGGGTATGAAAAGGACCCCTTTTTCCCATTGAATTCCATGTTAAAATGGACTCAGTCCATTTTAACATTGATTCCTATGGAAAAATCGGGTCATCGCATCGCATCGCATCCGATGGTCGCATGCGATGCGATGCGATGTCCCGATCCGACCCGATTTTAAAATCGGACGCCCGGATAACTCACAAGTACCCTTACTTTTCAGATGGCTGCTGCAGTCTGAAGTTGGAGCAGGCGCTGACATCATGTGACATCAGACACCCGCTCCACACAGGCATTGACTTCCCAGGAGAATGCCATTATTTTCATGGGGATGCCCATAAAATGCTGTACGTTCCCCTGCGGCCTCCCCCTGGCCTCCCTTGACCGTGCGAATGCCTCAGCGAATGTGATACTCACCACAAAGGCGTTGGCTCAGGGAATGTGCACATGCGTATATACATGCATGCGCAGGACCCCCATAATGGAAAACGGACCAGTAGGAAAGGGTCTGTATCAGCACCAGTGTCTCACGGCATGAGAACAGAAATGTTTAAATTAGATATGGAAAAAATGCTTCCCTGACTTAAATCCACCTGTTATCAGTGGTTGAAGTGGGCCGGTATACAGCGGTATGTCATACCGGCACTTCTTCGACCACTGACCCGGAAGTGATTTTTTAAATTTATTTAAAAAGTGTGCAGCAGGAGGCAGTGGAAGTGGCCAGCCTGCTGCACTTACAAGAGGCAGCTACCCTACCTGAACCCCACATAGGGTGCCGCGCGCTGAGTGGTACCACTCTCCCAGGAGAAGGAAGCAGCTGCACGCTGTTACTCACAGACGGCGTATGCTTCACCCAACTGCATGGCCATCTGTCACACACAACAGAGACGCCAGACCCCCACCAACCCTATCTTACTGCTGCCACCACCGGGTACTCTGGTGAGTTGTGCCCGGGTCTCTTCCCTGCTGCTGCCAGGAGCCCACATGGAGTGTGCTGGCTCGTCTCCCTGCCATCGCTGGAGCCCTGCCGAGGTGTGCGCAGTGACACAAATCTGGTAAACTTTAATATTAAACCTTCGCCCCCAATCTTCCCAAAAGTACTCCCCACCCTGCTTCCCACGGTCCAGGTCCCTACGGTCCCTGTTCCAGCATCCCCCCCTGTCTCTGCCTCCCCGTGGTCCCTGTGTCCTCAAATTTTGGCTCAATCTGTGTTGCATTATGTTGGATCAATCCGTGTGGCAAAAAGTTAAATTTTTCTAAATCCATTTGTCATAACTTGAATTTTGGCTCAATCCGTGTGACATGACGTGAATGTTGGCTCAATACCTGTTGCATAACATGAATTTTGGCTCAATCTAGGTGTCATGATGTGAATTATGGCTCAATCTGGGTGGCATGATGTGAATTATGGCTCAATCTGGGTGGCATGGTTAAAATTTTGGCTCAGTCCGGGTACCAGGATGTGAATTTTGGCTCATTCTGGTACCGTGATGTGAATTTTGGCTCAAACCAGGTGGCATTATGTAAATTTTGACACTTTCATTTTAGCATAAAGGTGCCCATACACAGAGCGAACTAGATTGCATCGCATCTAGTTCAAAACGCATGCTGTTTTAGCACATCGCATACGTTTTTATCTATGCGATCTAGTTCAAAATGCACAGAGCACATGTTGCTCCATGTAACATGCATTTTTGCTCCATCCGGGTGGTAGGATCTGATTTTTTTGTCTCATTCCATTTGAATTCTGTCTCATTCTGTGTAGCATCATGTTTAAAGGGCAAGTATAAGGGGGTCTACTATTGTGTTGCATTATGTATATAAGAGGTATATGACACACCCCTTTTAAGTGACCACATCCCCTTTTTCTGGAGCGCGTGCATAGCATCGTCCTTCACTTTTCAATACCCCCACTTTAAAATTTCCACTTAGACCACTGCCTGTTAACATTTCTGAACATGGACAAACCAACAATAATGAAGGGGAAAACAAAAGAAAGAGGATAGTAGAAACTAGTTTTATGAAAGTTTTGAATATGATTTAAGATTTTGGGATAGAACCGCATCTTCTATGTGCTTAATATATTTCATAAGAACAATGCAGTATGGTTTTAACATTTACAGATGTACAAGATTTAATGCAGACAAAATATAAAAAATATATTTGTTGTTCCCTTAAATAATGCCGCTACTGTAGCTCAAAATAAATAAATATCAATTCTGCTTAATGGCTATTCCGGAAATGCATGATCGTTTCCATGGCAACCGGACTCAGACTGGAAGCACAGTTATATGTAAAATATAGTTTTGTTTAATTATTTTTATATAATTGATTGTTTTGTTATATTCATGCTATTGATTTATATTATATTCAAAGCACAAAGTGGGTTTATTTATAATGTGTAATAACTTCATTTTTATTGCAATGACATCACTTTCTGTTTTGTTGATTGGCTGCTCTGCATTTAAAAGAAGGTTCCTTACTCCCCTCAGACATGTCTTGAGAAAGGTCATGACCGGTATGAATTGACAGAAGTCTGGGAATGTAAGCAGCCAAATTTTCCTTTTTATTTTTGTTGTTTTTAAGTATATATATCCGGTTTTTACTACTGTAATATTTATTTTTGTACTTACCTGATATTTTGGACTTTGAACGTTACTCCTATGGTCTCCCAGATGGTTTTTGGGGTTACCTATGCGTTGTTTTTTTATAAATTCATGTGTCTTTTATGGATTAAAAAAGAGACCCTTTTTGAATTTTACACATCCACATCATTTAACCCCTTCCTGACAGAGCTAGTTTTTGCGTTCCTGACAGAGCCATTTTTTTCAAATCTGACATGTCTCACTTAAGTGGGGATAACTTTTTTTTGCTTTTACTTATCCCAGTGATTTTGAGATTGTTTTCTCGTGACACATTGTACTTCAAGTTAGTGGTAAATTTGGGTCGATACAGTCTGTGTTTTTTTGTGAAAAATACCAAAATATCGTGAAAAAATGGAAAATTTAGCAATATGCAAAATGTCACATTTTCTGCTTGTGAGACAAATAATCATACCACTCAAAATAGTTAATAACTAACAAAGACCATATGTCTACTTTATGTTGCAATCATTATTTCAACTTCCTTTTAATTTTTTTGGACACTAGGAGGCTTCAAATATGACTAGCAAATTCTCAAATTTTCAAGAAAATTTCAAACACTGATTTTTTTAGGGACCAGTTCAGTTCTGATGTGACTTTGAGGGACTTGTATGTGAGACACCCCCATAAATGATGCCATTTCAAAAACTGCACC
Source organism: Crinia signifera (assembly GCF_055691185.1). Taxonomy (NCBI): domain Eukaryota; kingdom Metazoa; phylum Chordata; class Amphibia; order Anura; family Myobatrachidae; genus Crinia; species Crinia signifera. The sequence goes on from NC_139217.1 coordinate 404,367,435, forward strand.
CCTCACAGTATTCAAAACAGCATTTTGGAAGTTTGTTAACCCTTTAGGTGTTTCACAGGAATTAAAACAAAGTGTAGGTGAAATTTCAAAATTTCATTTTTTTTTCGGATTTTCAATTTTAATACATTTTTCTAAGGAACACAGTACATTTTACTAGAGAAATGTGACTAAAAATTGATTCCCCCAATTCTTTGGTTTTCATAAATATCCTATATGTGGCCCTAGTGTGCACGGTGACCAAACCACAGGCTTCATAATAGAAGGAGCACCTACTTGATTTTGGAGACTCCTTTTTATGAGATTATTTTTTAGGCACCATGTAGGTTTCTAGGCACCATAAGATGCTAAAAGTTAGGAACCCCCCCACAAGTGACCCCATTTTGCAAACTACACCCCTCAGGGAATTCATCTAGGGGTATAGTGTACATTTCAAACCCCCAGGGGTTTCACCAATTGTGGTACAACTGGGCAGTGAAAATGAAAAAAAATAATTTTTCATTTTCACAGCTCAGTTGTATCAAAATTGGTGAAACCCCGGGGGGTTTGAAATGTACTCTATACCCCTAGATGAATTCCCTGAGGGGTGTAGTTTGCAAAATGGGGTCACTTGTGGGGGGGTTCCACTGTATGGGTGTTTCGGGGGTCATTCAACCAGAATCTGTGCTGCAAAATCCAAAAATCACTCCTTCCCTTCTGAGTCCTGCCATGCACCCAACTGGTATTTTTTGGTCACATGTGAGGCATTGCCGTACCCGGGAGAAATTGGGGCACAGATTTTGGGGTGCTTTGTCTCCTTCATTCCTTGTGAAAATGAAAAATTTTGAGCCAGATCTGCATTTTTGTGTAAAAAAATTTAATTTTTTACACAAAAATGCAGTTCTGGCTCAAAATTTTTAATTTTCACAAGGAATGAAGGAGACAAAGCACCCCAAAATCTGTGCCCCAATTTCTCCCGGGTACGGCAATGCCTCACATGTGACCAAAAAATACCAGTTGGGTGCATGGCAGGACTCAGAAGGGAAGGAGTGATTTTTGGTGGTGGAATGAATGGCGGGTGCTATGTCGCATTAGCAAGACCCCCGAAGCACCAATACAGTGGAACCCCCCCACAAGTGACCCCATTTTGGTCACCAGCTTTGGGAGGGGGGCTGGCGCTGCGGCTGGCGGGGGGGTGGGAGGGGTGCTGGCGCTGCGGCAGCCGGGTGGGTGGGAGGGAGGGGGGCTGCCGGGTGGGAGGGGGGGGGGGCTGGCGATCGTTGGTGATCGGTGCGGTATACGCACACACACACACACACACATATATATATATATATATATATATGTGTGTATATATATATATATATATATATATATACATATATATACACACACATATATATATATATATATGTGTGTGTATATATATATATATATATATATACACACATTTGCACATTATTTTTTATTTTATTTTATTTTTCACTTTTCCAGCAGCAGCATGATGCTGCTGCTGCTGCAGCTGCTGCTGCGGGGGGGAGGGGGGAGGAGGGGAGCGCAGCGTGCGCTCCGGACGTAGCGGTGGAGCCGCTGGAGCTGCTGCTGCTGCCGGGTGAGTGCCCGGCGGGTGGGAGGGGGGTGCTGCCGCTCGGTGGTGATCGGTGCTGCACCGATCACCACCGTTTTCTGTGTTACCGAGCGGCTTAGCCGCCGGTAACACAGGAAACGCTGTGATTGACTGTTCAGATTTGAACAGCCAATCACAGCGATCGCCGACCGGGGGGGGCACCCCTGCCCCCCCTGGGCGGCGAGGGGGGATGTCTGCTGTCAGGGACAGCAGACATCTCTTAACTGTCACCGCGTCTATAGACGCAGTGACAGTTAGAAACCATGACGTACATTTATGCCATGTGTCGGGAAGTACTTCCCGACCATGACGTAAATGTACGTCAAATGTCGGGAAGGGGTTAAGAGAGAAAAACCTCAACATTTGAAAGGAATCCACCAAAAACCTGCAAAGGGACGTATTTCTATTTATAATTTTTGGACACTATGGGCGGTATTCAATGAGCCTGATTCGCCAGGTTTTTATGGCGATTTTGTGCTGTAAGGCGAATTTCTGACTAAAATGGTGAATCACCCTATTCAATGACCAGATGGCGAATACATTTCAAGGTTTTTTTCGCCATGATTCAGCGAGTAGCAATCGCTATCTTTTTATGGTGAAGTGGAAGGTGAACTTTTAAAATAAAGTGTTTTGTTTTTTACAATTGGTGTAAAAAAATCTGGAATTTTATTCTGAGGAGGGGCATGCTATTTTTATTCATGTGCTGTAGCACATAAATATATATTTAATTAAAAAAAATATATATATATATTTTTTTTTTACACAGACCAGCCAGCAGGGGGCCGGAGCCGAGCCGCTCATTAGATATTCATATATTCACTTCACCCGATCATTACATATTCATGATCGGGTGTAGTGAATATACCCGGTCCCCTGCTGGCACCCCCGGGGGGCAGCCTGTGCTGCCTGGCACCCTGGGAGCCCACCTCCCCCCCACAAACGTTCTGGGGCAGGCAGGGAGACTTCCATCTCCCTGCCTGCCACCGTCCTCAGGCTCCCTGCGGCTTTCGCCGCAGGAGCTCAATTTCGCCGTTCAGGGGCAGCGAGCCCCTGACTCGTTGAATACCGGAGCCGGCGAGGGAGGCTCCGGAACGCGGCGACCAGTGGCGAATGTTCAGCGAATCCTAAACAGGATTCGCTGCACGTCGCCGGTATTCACATTGAATACCGCCCAATATATTGTTTTTTTTCACAGTGCCACAGGATTACACTATCACTATCACTTACCTTGTTTTTGTAATGTATTTTTCCCAAATGTGGTGACATCTTTTTGAGTTTTAGTATTCATGGGCTGCATTGCACCTATAAGAGCTGATATAAGTACACCCAATTTTTTTGGTTCTTAGCTGCGATTGCATGGGCCAAACCTATGGGCACACTAATTGCACCCACAATGCTGAAAATATTTGTTAACATTATTTATTGCCTCATCCTATGCAGCTTTAATATGAGACGTGTAATTTCGTCCATTTTTATCATGTATTGTTATTATTTATAGTAGAAATATTATTTATCCAATAATAAGCATGTGTAGTTAGTCTAAAGTCAAAGTCTAAAGTCAGAATACCTTTAACATCTCATCAATGTCAATGCATCAAGTTTTAATTAAAATGCATTGACCAATAATAATAATTCTTTCTTTTAACAATCTCTCTCTCTCTCTCTCCCTCTCCCTCTCCCTCTCCCTCTCCCTCTCTCTCTCTCTCTCTCTCTCTCTCTCTCTATATATATATATATATATATATATATATATATACATATATCTACAGTATCTACTCACTTATCCTATTATTTACTTAATTATATGCAGCCCCTATCCAACAAGTACACTGCAGAAGCAAAACAATCCTCCACAAATGGACCTTTGAGGCACAAAATAGCTTTAGGAATGTTAAATTTTGAGGCCGCACTGGATCTTATTATCAAACAGAATGGAACATGTAAAAAAGTACACAGCACATACTGTAAGCTGAAAATCTCTGAAACACTAAAACTACCTCCATCAAAGTCCCTTGTTGCTGTATTAAAAAAAAGTAAACTCAAAATCTGGAAAAATAACTGCAAATCGAAATGTACACATACACACTTTTTAAATCAATGCTGTAAAATTCCATATTCAGAGTTCAGCAAAACAGGTCCTGTAGAGATCTCAAAAAGTGTTATACGTTGGTCAGCTTGGTTAGCTTACAGTTGACCAAGAAATTGTCCTACAGTTGAAATTGAAACCTGGTTGGTAAACAATGATTTTATGTATTATTATTATTATTATTATTATTATTATTATTATTATTATTATTATTATTATTATTATTATTAGGATTGTGTATAATTTTTATATGGTTTTTTGATTACTGTCAAAACTATTGTGTAACCCCTACAAATAATGCCATAAATATATACACAATTTTATTGTCTTGGCCAAGTTATTTTGAGTCACATATAAATATGTAACTTCCCCCTTTACAGTAAGATGGTATCTAAAGTTGAGCTTGCAGGTTTGGTTCTGCTTCTCCTGTTCTGCTCCAGCATTGTATAGTGTGCAGCACTTTTTTTCTGACTAGCTGAGGTATGTGGCATTTCTTGTTTTTTTTGGTTGAGCAATTAGCATTAATTGAACTTTATTCTTCTCTTGTTTTAGTCTTGACAGCTCTTCCAATAGACACAGGAAGTGGCTGCCTAGTGTCATCTGAAGTTGTCATCCAAATCTGTCCAACGGTATACAATGAACATGCTCCCCATAACCATGGTGTGCCCGGCATGCTCCTCTCTGTGGGTGGATCCCAGATCTGACCACTTTTTTTCTTAAACCCCATGTCTTCTACCCCCACTATTTAATGCAACTTTGACATATCTTGCCCATTTTTGGGCCCCCGGAACCCCCATAAAGTCAGGATTTGGGGGTCTTAGTTGCCATGAACATGATCTGGACTCAATCAAGCTTTCTCACATTTGTTTCATCCAAATCGGTCCAATAGTGTCCAAATGTATACAGGATTCATGCCTATGCTATGCCCAGCATACACCTCTCTGTGGTTGGCTACTGGATCTCACCACATTTTTATTAAACCCCATGTCCTCTACCCCCTCTGTGTTATGCAACTTTGCCATATTTTGCTTCCCTGACCCACTTTGTGTAGTGGCCAGATTTCTTTTTGAGCCCCCGGGACTCCCACGGGGTTGGGATTGGGGGTTTTAGTGGCCATGAACCTAATCTGGACTCAATCAAGCCATATCATGTTAGTTTAATCCAAATCGATCCAACAGTGTCCAAATGCATACCGCACAAACAGACGAATAACAGACAACAAATATGTAAGAGATGGTACACGATGGTAAGCACTGTCGACACCTTTTTTTTTTTTACTTATACTGTAACTTGTTTAAGAATCAAAAATAAATCAGTAAAACCATTTTGCATGTTACGCACCCTATGTCTTGTGCAGAATATGGAAGCTACTAAAAGTCTTGTATTGGGTGGACAGTACTTTTCTTTTGAAATTTTTATTCTAGTCATCCTTGCTGTCTGCATGATACAATAATTGTATATGTAACCAAAAACAGATACAAAGAAGCAGAGGACTCAGAGGAAAGAATTTGGATTTTCTGATTAGACCCAGGGCCGGCTCTACAATTAGGCAGCTTTAGGCAGCTGCCTAGGGCGCCAGGATCTGGGGGGCGCCATCAAGTCTGCCTATCAAAAAAATCAAGGAAATCAATGAGGATCCTTGTTGTACTTAATGCAGGTGGCGTCTGTGGAACTTCTAAGACCTCACCTCCATACTTTCCCTTGAGGCATACTTCCCTACTTAGCTGCCCCCTCTTCCTTGTACTCTGTTGTGGGTGGTAAAGGGGAGGGTTCTGGGGGCCTCCATGGAAAGCAGTGAACTTGCCCACCTCCCCATGGGGCTGGGAGTACCACCCGGTTTTTGGAAGCCTCCCAGCCATTCCAGAATGTTTAGCAAGTATGACTGAAGTAAGAAAACAGACAAGTGGTGGTGCTAACACAAAAATTATATATATGACCAATTGGGTATCACAAATATTTTATTTACTAATAATAAAAATTAAAATATTAAATTGGTTTAAAAAGCAATTGCGTATTTCATATTGCAAATAAAAAGTATACAGCCTAATCTGGGATGCATAAATAACTTATACATGCATGTATACAATTGGGGGTATCTCACTTGTTCCTAGAAATACTCTCCTGGGGTGGAGTGTGACAATCTCCCACATAAGATCAATGGAAACTGTGATGGCGGGTATCCATAAACCTGCTGGAGTTTTCTTGGGACCTGATCCAGATTTTGTTGGATCCTGGGGTTCAGTCCTTAATGCGGTAGCTCCAGATGCAATAGCAGGTGGTAGTGTCCCTTATAGTGTCCAGTAAATGTCCATCAGTTGAAAAAGTGGGGAAATGGAGAGCTGGTCCAAGTGAGAGTTCTTTTTTTGTAATCCCAAATTGATAGGCTGTACACGCTTGTCCTGACGCATTTCGTCGTCCACTGACAACTTTTTCAAAGGTTACCTTTGGATTTGGATTACATATAAGAGATCCTTCCTTATGATTTCAGTGCCAGTTCATACATGAGAGCAGTGGTGGCTGCCAGAAGAGGTGACTGCCTGGGTTCCGGCACCTTAGAAATGGATTTGACAAGTGCCAGCTAAGAGACCGCATTGCGACTGTGCATATGAATACCCCTGGCTTCTATGGACTGCACTGACTACAGCCCTCAGAAGTCAGATTGGGCTGAACAATAAGGCAGGAAGTGGCTTTCTATAGGAAGCCAACTTTCTGCTTATTGTAGCCTAGATTTCCAGTCCAGAGGGGATGAAACACCTCCCAAGAGGACTGCATTGTGTGTCTGTAAATGTCAGGAAGGACTTCCAGAATAAATCACTGCAAGTCACAGTGAAGCCAGTGCAGTCTCACAGACTGAGGAGTTGGAAGAGTTTACCTGTAGGAGGGTGGTACAGTTGCAGTCCAGCCCATAGGTAAAGTCTGCCACTGCATGAGAGTGCATGCAGATGGTGTGGGATGAAGTGCTGCTGCTATATTAGTACCCATTTCAGAAAAATGTAGGTGGTTAGATTTAGTGGGAAGGGTATCAAAGAAAGTAGACATATTTAATTTGTGTATGAGCATCAGACACTAGCAACTGCAATCTGTAAACAGGCTCTTGAATACATTATGCATTTTAGAACCTGAAGTGAGCTACATTTAAAATTGTATATCACAAGGATATCTATCTATACTTCTACAGTATAAAAGCACAACTTACTCATGTGCCATTTTTACATGATTTTTATATACAATGAAGTGCTCAATTACTGCACTAATTGGTAATTACAGCTGCAGAGGTACCTGTGCTTAGGGATGCACACTAAACTTAAAATGCGACTGCACAGGCACCTACACACAACTATATTAATGTGATTCTGCAATTTTGAACAAGAAACACATACCACATATCAATTCATTATGATATTATTAAAAGATGTCTTACTTTCCCCTACTTCTGGAAACATGGCAAGTGCCCTGCAATTACCTCTCCGGCAAGGTGAGGGAAAAAACACCATACACGTGGTTGCACTCAGGGATGGTTGAACAAATCAGACTAGCACCCACTTACTTGTCAACATTCAGAACTGTATTCTGATCCTGACAGAAGTATACAGTTCTGAAACTTTGACAAGTAAGTAGGGTGCTAGTCTGATTAGTTCAACCATCCATGACTGCCGCCAACTGTATGATATATAGATATATTGAGAACAAACCCTTGTTTCACGCCCACAATTAGTATTGTGATTATGTAGGCTGCCTAGCTTACAAGATCTCCTGTTGGATGGGAGAAAATATGGAGTACAGTTGTAAGATGGCTACTCTAGCATTGATCTTACTACTAGATCAGAAAAAGCCTTATAATATTTATCGGTACTTCTTCACTTTCACGGCGCCAGCATGGCGCCGCGCGTCAGAGTCCCCTTGCGGGGCTCGCTTCGCTCGCCCACGCTGCGGGCTCGGTGGCTCGCTACGCTCGCCACGCTAATTAAAATCAACTCCATGCCAACATGGATAGTGGAGGTATGAACTATCCATGTTGGCATGGCGTTAACTTCGTTTATTTTACTTAGTTTGTGGCGAGCGTAACCCGGAAGTAGCGCGGCGCCATGCTGGCGCCGTGAAAGTAAAGAAGTACCTATTTATCTTCTTGAAAAAATGTAAAAGAAGTCCATATATTTCAAATATTTCTTAAAAAGTCTCTAATTAAAACATTAGTGGCATTCCAGATGACAGTGGAATTCTTTCTGGTATTTCAGACACTTGAATAAAGCAATCACGAAAACCCAACGCGTTTTGTCCCCTTCTGTGACTTCATCAAGGGTTTGCAGATACAGAGATTCATTTCTGACAATTTCTCACAAGAAGAGTGTATTCCCAATATGTCGGTTACTGGATCCTTAGATAATTGGAATGAAAAGTCATTCATGCAGAGTTGTTCACTAGAGTGCATCTCCTGAAGGAGACAACATTTCCATAATTTTCAGATCTGTATTGAATATCATTGTGCCCTCTATTTTATTTCAAGAAAAGCAGCCAACCACACCAGAAATATCCTTTCGTCATAAGAATATGGTTTGGAAAGGGTTATAGCGCTCACCTCCTAGGGAATCTGGTAGACTACTCCCCACCACCATGTGGCGGGACACCCGGCCGTGTGATGTGCTCATGCGTCCTCGTCAGATGGAGCGCCTCTCTACCAGCCTGTGCCAGCTCAGGGAATTGCCAGATAGTGGCAGGAACAGCATAAATTCACATGGGGTGAATGTGAACTATCTGGACCAAGGTTTAGAGCAGCAGCAGGATAATTAGATCCTGTCCAGGTTTCCTAGGCTGATGTGATCAGGGTTTGGCTGATTAGCAGCACCTGTGGCTTTCTGTTAAATCTGTGTCCAGGGCAGAAGATAATTGCTCCTGGTTATGGAACAGCCACCAATTGATAGGATGGTGGTGCCGGCTATGGTAGGGCTATTGGAAGCTGTGAGGGGTTTGGTGAACTGTGCTGCTGACACATGTACGCTGCTGTACTGTAACCCTGTGAACACTTGTCTAATGATAGCAAGTATCATCTTTGTTGGAAGTTGTCTCTCTCTGTGCAAGCTGAGGAATACACCTACAGGGTTTTCAAAGCTGTTTTTTATGTTCTTTATGTTCTATATTGTGAGTGCACATCTGTAATAAACTTTGTTCCATGTTTAAGACATTATTGCACTATTTCCTGTAATTTGAGTTTCAGTGGTACCTTGCCTCCATCTGTTGGAAGGAACTGTTAGTCATGCAAGACCTATGGTTTTCCTGTTTGCAGTTCTTTCAGAAAGAAGTGATTTGAGTCCATAATCATTGAACAAGTTGAAAAGGACTACTGTATATATTTTTTGCACTTGTGTAAAAACTTTGCTCTCATTGTGAAGTGTATCTATTAAGTATGGTATCACCACTGTGGTGTCACATTATATGTACTGTATGTATGGTTGTCTTTGTGAGTATGGTGGAAACTCTACTTAGTGACTAAAGCTGAAATCAAACAGGTGGCACAGAACTGATCTACTTTTTTATGTGTCATACAAGTATGACATCACAATAAAATGATGTCCTTATTTGAGGCTAAATACAATAAAAAAAACAATATTTCATAAACAAATGTATCATACAAAAACATATCTCATAACAGATGGTTTATATCAAGATTAAAAGGCCAATTTATCAACATTATTTTTACTAAAACTGTGTGAAAAGGTGGTGCATCCTTTTCGCATAATTTTAGTTTCACCTAAATTGTAATAAAGAGATTTTGAAGCATTTTGTGTGAAAAACTGCTGTATGGCCTACATTCAGCATCAGTTGCAATTGCAAATGGTATCAGGTGTGATTAACAGTACACTGCGCATGCATACACAATGCGCTGCACACACACCAAGTCTGTATTTGCGATCAAACCCTTTTCATAACAAAGAAAATGAGTGGTGAAGGCGTGTCAATGGGAGGGGGTCACAATTTTTGTGATGCAGGCATTTAGTGGGTGTCCCGTTGGTGTCACATTCCCAATAAATACAAAGCTAGCAGTAGAATTCTCTATGTGAAAAGATCATTCTGAGTAACTACAGAGCTACCACAGACTGTTGAAGTACTGATGGCTGCTGAGAAGCTATTGATGCTCAGGCTAATATTTGCATAGTCACAGCCAGCTGATGCTCCTCACACTGATGCAGGGAATGATGTTTAGTCTGCTGCATGACAAATTACATTCGTTAACTCTTTGCATTGTACAAAGTAACACTTTATTTATGTTGTCATATCCTGTTAACACACAGTGTTTCACATAATCACTTTGTCTAAAATAGTCTGGTTAATGGATTTATTAATAACAATCTCTTACCAATTGCTGGGTTCAAATTAAGTTAAAAAGCACATGCAATGTTTGGACTAGTTAAAATAGATATGTTAGATAGGCAATAAAAATGTGTAGAGTGTAATGGGTGGTGTGGTTTCAGTGTTCAGTGTTTCAGAACTCTTCCGGGGCTATGGTCATGTGATTGGGGCTCCTGCACTGTGACCCGGTAATCTTCTTTTATCCAGCATTTACAGATGGAGTGCCTCCCAGCCAGCTCAGGGAATTGCCAGATTCCCTGAGCTGGCGCAGACTGGCACAGACTGGTGGAGAGGCGCTCCATCTGGTGAGGACGCATGAGTTCTTCACACGGCCGCGTGTCCCCATCACATGGAGGCAGGGAGCGGATTCCCTGCTGTCTCCACTTTAGGCAGATGGGCAGGGTTAGAGGGGGTTGTGGGCAGCTACGGGAAGGACGAGGGTCTCATTCCGGTGGCTGGAGGCTGGAGGCATGAGGGAAAACCTGCACCGTAAAATTTTCTACTGTGGTTGAACATCCTAGCAGACCATAATATCAGTAAACAGCCAAGTAAGAGCTCATGGTGAGATATGTTGATGGAGGCAAGAGAATCTGTACAGGAAGCCTGAATATACACTAATACATGTATACACTAATAAACGGTTGCTGAAGGAACCTATGACATCTAAGTTATACAACTATTAGGTGTTAAAATCAAACCCGCTAAAGAGCAAAAGTGGATAAGTTGCCTTTTGCAAATGAGAAGTTAATTGGTGGCTATGAGCAATTTCTCCACATGCGCTTTGTAGAAGATTTAATTCATCTGTCCCTATGCCATTTACGTGAACAGCTACTGAAAAGAAGAGTAGTAAGCAACCTATCTGACAATTTACTAGCGAGAAGCCCAGTAGTTAGAGTGGGGCAAAGTGATTATATCATTTATTGAGCGGTCTCTAAATGTTGATAGCTGCCATGCTATGGACCATTGGGACCGATTAAGGTTTACAAAGTTTGGTTTTTGATACTTAATTCATGTATTGTGAAACTGCAAAGAAAAGAAGTGTGACAGCTCTGGAATTAATATCTGTTCAATATTAGTTCATCTTAAGTTAGTAAAACTGATGTCAACATTGGCCAAATGGTTACATAATATTTCTGTTATATATTAATAACATTTGATAAGATTTAATAGAATGCAGAGTCTCATGCAAAGAATGCATTTATGCTCCTAGCTCGCACATTTAATAAAGACTTGATTTAATAAAACAAAAAGCCAGGACATCCCTGTGGCACCACATACAGTATAATATAAAAGCCACCCAGAAGTGTCTCTATGGTTTCAAATGCAGTAAAATAGCAATTAAAAATTAATTATGTTAATATTTGTAAAAATAATTATGAGATTGTTGTGGTACGTTTTAGCACTGTCCTGAGAATACTATTCCATACTGTGAATGTATTACAGTTCAAAGTACATACACTGTCATTCAATAAACCATGTAACTCATGTTTTGGTCATGCTTTGTTTTTTGATGCTCCTAGTTGTTTGAAGTAAACCAGCTTCTATACCCTCCAAGCAAGGTTTCTGAATGCTAAGCTACGTATACCATAATAATTCACTTAACTTGCGAGATACCAGTTATAATGTGATTTACTGTATGTCTATGATGCCATTAATATATTTTAGTAAATATCCTTGTATTTAAAATGCACAATGCTCACAGCCTTAAATACCCTGCCTCATACACCACAGGCAGATACATAACATATATGTTCTATCATCATTATATGCTTCCCCGACTTATATAATTAGGGAGAATAATGACCATTCCTAAATTACTTTTCGATAATACATAATAAATCTAAATCAGGGGTGGCCAAACCTGTCCTCAAGATCTACCAACGGTGCATGTTTTCCAGGCAACCTGTGGATCTATAGGAATAAATGCAGCAGGTTTGAAAATGTGACCGTTAGTATTGACTACAGCTGTGCACCAACTAGGTGATCTGGAAAACATGGACCATTGGTAGATCTCGAGGACTGGTTTGGCCACCCCTGATCTAAATGTTATGATCTGAAGAACTAAGGCTTTTGTAACAATATAATAAATTGTTTAAATTGTAAATACAAACAGAATAAATGTACAAAGTGCACAGATATAATGCAAGCAAAACATAAACACACAAGGGGCCAAATGCGATAGGGTGAGAGTTTCAGAAAGTGAGAGTTTTTTGGGAGAATTTTCCCGTTGTAAGAATTTGTTTGAAAATTTTTGAGGCTGAGTTAGACTTGATCGCACACCGTGAAATTGCATCTGCTAGTGTTTAGATAGACACCTCTGTGCTAGAGTTTGTGCACACCTTGTGAATTAATGTGATCACAGTTCCAGAGGATGCGAGCAGCACGTGAAAAGTCTGGGAGGCAGAAATTAGAGGAAGAACCCAGTTAGCAGAGTGAAAGAGATTGGGTAAGAATGTAAAGGGAGATAAGGTCAGAGATGTAAATGGGAGAGGAGTGGGCAAGAGCTTTGTAAGGGAGTGTGAGAAGCTTTAATTAGAATCTGAAACGGAAGGGCAGCCCGTGTAAGAGGGGGAAGAAGGATGTGCTGCATTTGGTGAGAAAGATGGGCCTGGCTGCAGCATTGAGGATAGCTTTGAGTGGGGAGAGGTATTTGTCAGAGATGCCACATAGGGCGGTATTCAATGAGCCTGATTCGCCATGTTTTTATGGCGAATTTGTGCTGTTTGGCGAATTTTCGACTAAAACGGTGAATCACCCTATTCAATGACCACATGGCAAATACATTTGAAGGTTTTTTTCGCCATGATTCACCGAGTAGCAATCGCAATCTTTTTATGGAGAAGTGGAATGTGAACTTTTAAAATAAAGTGTTTTGTTTTTTACATTTGGTGTAAAAAAATCAGGAATTTTATTCTGACGAGGGGCATGCTATTTTTATTCATGTGCTGTAAGCACATGAATATATATTTAATTAAAAAAAAAATATATATATATATATTTTACACAGCAGCCAGCAGGGGGCGCCGGAGCCGAGCCGCTCATTACAAATTCATATATTCACTGCACCCGATCGTTACGATTGGGTGTAGTGAATATACGCGGTCCCCTGCTGGCACACCCGGGGGGCAGCCTGTGCTGCCTGGCACCCGGGGAGCCCACATACACTCTGGGGCAGGCAGAGAGACTTCCATCTCTCTGCCTGCCACCGTCCTCAGGCTCCCTGTGGCGTTCGCCACAGGAGCTCATATTCGCCGGTCAGGGGCAGCGAGCCCCTGACTCGTTGAATACCGGAGCCGGCGAGGCTCCGAAACGTGGCGAATGTGCAGCGAATCCTAAAAAGGATTCGCTGCACCTCGCAGGTATTCACATTGAATACCGCCCATAGAAGAAGGTTACAATAATCAAGTCGCCAGATTACCAGTGATTGAATGAGGGTCTTAGTAGCATCCTGGGTGAGAACGGATCTGATCCTGGAAATATTTTTGAGATGAAAACCGCAGATATGTGACAGGAGTTGAAGGAGAGGGAATAGTCAAGGATTACTCCAAGACAGCACACTTGGGAACTAGATTAAAAAGTAGTGCCATAAATAGATAATGAATTATTATAATGAAATACAACAAACAATGATACTGAAGGCAGGACAACATGATGCTGTAAACCTAGTAATGCCAACTATATGAAACTGTAGTAGCTAAGCAGTTCTATGAACAGTACTGTGCAGTCACACACTACATAGTACTGCTTAGCTGCAATACGTTAAACTAACAATTTCAACTACTTTGTAGAGTTTGAATTGCATTAAAAAAACTTCCAATGCAAGAGAATACTGTTCCATGTGATGTATGAGGTTGGAAGTTAATGTCATGTGCATGGCATGCTGAAATTTAGTGTTAAATAAATTAGTTTGACCAAAGGTATGTATATCTTCTGTATGTACATAACATAAGCAAATTGGACAACAGCCCTAGGTTCCCAGAACCACTCCACACATGCAACACTGCCTTGATTTCATGCTGTTCACCTTATTTTTGTTTAATTTGCTGTGTCATTTGATATCTTATCATCCTGTGTTAATAGCATTATTGTGCAACTTGAAGACTATGATGAGCAGCAAGTTATGACAACTTTGTTATGCACTTGTGTGGTAATTCAGATCTGGTCACTGTTGTGCAAATTTGCATGTGTACGGATCATTACATCCATGTGCAAGTCCAAACAGTGACAAAAATCAGCAATTTTTTTCTGTTTGCAATCTGCTCGCAACTTGACTGACAGGATGTCAGCATTTTTTGGTGGTAACCTGCCATTTTCTTGGAGTGTCAGAAAAACCGAGGAATGCCTAGGTGTTTTCAGAGAGGGTCTGTGATGTCAGCACCTGCCTCGATCATCATGTTTATATCGCAGAGTTATAGAAGGTTATGGTTAAGCACATCTGGAAAAATAATTAAATGGTAAATGACTTGTGAATGGATTTGCAGCTGTACGACAATCTGTAATATTTTTGCCAGCCATTTGCAAACTTGCACAGGGTGTCTGGGCAGGGACTATCAGATCATTTTGCACAGCGACAATCAGTTCTGAATAACCCCTTTGACTTAGTGATAAAAACATGGAAAACCAATCGACTCAAACACTGGAACCCCAAATTAGCCAATGTCAGTCTCTGCACTTTAACCTCTAGTATAGCCCTTACATTTTGTATTTTCCAGACATCTTGGCCTTTTATTTTAAAAATGCACTTTGAACAATTGGTACTTGTGAGTTATCTGGGCGTCCGATTTTGGATCCGATATCGTATGCGATATCGTATGCGATATCGCATGCAAATCGCATGCAAATCGTAAGTACAAAATCGGGAGCCTCACAAGTACCGATTTGCTATTCATTTCATTACCCCACTATCCCCAAATTGTGTCTATCAACGTGAACCCGAAGCGTGGCGAGCGCAGCGAGCCCGCGAGGGGCGGCGGTACGCGTCCTCCGACCTTTTCATGCCCTACTATCCACTAGGGCGTGGAGTGAGAATAGAATAGTGTGGCGAGCGCAGCGAGCCACCGAGCCCGAAGCGTGGCGAGCGCAGCGAGCCCCGCGAGGGGACGCGGACACCTTCACAGGTATCCGCGTGCCCTTGCGGGCTTCACAGGTGTCCGCGTCCCCTCGCGGGGCTCGCTGCGCTCGCCACGCTTCGGGCTCGGTGGCTCGCTGCGCTCGCCACACTATTCTATTCTCACTCCACGCCCTAGTGGATAGTAGGGCATGAAAAGGTCGGAGGACGCGTACCGCCGCCCCTCGCGGGCTCGCTGCGCTCGCCACGCTTCGGGTTCACGTTGATAGACACACTTTGGGGATAGTGGGGTAATGAAATGAATAGCAAATCTGATGCAAATCGCATGCTAAATCGCATGTAAATCGCATGTAAATCGCAAATCGGATCCGATATCGTATGCGATATCGTATGCGATATCGCATGCAAATCGCATGCAAATCGTAAGTACAAAATCGGACGCCCGGATAACTCACAAGTACCGAACAATTTTGTTAAAAAGAATTTGATGGTATTGTAAAGAAAAAAATCATATTGACACTATTTACAATGAAAATTATTTAACCTGTGATCATGATTGAGCTTTCATTATAGGGTAGATCACAGGTTCTCAAAGTCGGTCCTCAGGACCTCACACAGTGCATGTTTTGCAGGTCTCCTCACAGAATCACAAGTGAGCTAATTAGCTTCACTTGTGGATCTTTTAAAATGTGCCAGTGAGTAATGAGTGCACCTGCCGGGTGACCTGGAAAATGTGAACTGTGTGGGGTCCTGAGGACCGAGTTTGAGAACTACTGGGGTAGATAGATAGAGAGGGGCAGATGTATTAAGCCTTATTAAGAGATAAATGCAAGGGTGATAAAGAGAGATAAACGTCCAGCCAATCAGCTCCTTACTGACTTTTTTCAAACACAGCCTGTAACATGGCAGTTAGCAGGTGGTTGGCTGGACATTTATCTCTCTTTATCACCCTTGGATTAATCTCTTGTTAAAGCTTAATACATCTGCCCCAGAGATAGATAGATAGATAGATAGATAGATAGATAGATAGATAGATAGATAGATAGATAGATAGATAGATAGATAAGTACTGTAGATAGATAAAAAGATACTATAAACATATAGATATTGTAGTTAGATAGATAGATAGATAGATAGATAGATAGATAGATAGATAGATGAGCAAGTATGTTTCTATAGACTCGTAAAATAAATTATTAAAAAATAAATATTTACTTTCCTTTTATTTATGTTGGAATTAAAATTCTTTTAAACATCTACACTACAGCGATACTCATCTCCAGGGGACATGTCTATTAAAAAGGATATTTAAAATAAATTATTTATTAAATGTTTTACAAATGTAGCTCAATGAAATTCATATAATTTCAAAAGAAAAGTAATGCATTCAGAATCATCCAGAGAATTTACATAAAAACAGAGTTTCACTTAGAGTCATTCAGAATAGACTTTTGGGAAAATAAGACAATTTTGAAGCAGTCATAAGAAAAAAGAATCTTATTCGACAGTAACTTTCTAGAGAACCAAATTTGCATATTAATAAAGGATTAAAGTATCCATGAAAAATTTGGAAGCAGTTACTTTCTGTTGTCTATTTTGTTCTTCTCATAAACATATTTTCTAATAAAAGAAACTTGTTTCACTGAAGCTATTGGAACAAGTCTCTAAGGTTCTATGTTCCAATACAACACATAGCATTTTTATGACTGCAAGTGATTGAAAGAAACCCCTTTGACTTTATTCTCTTAAAACAAGCAAAGGGTATACTCCAACAAATTAGAATTCTTTTGAAATATTGGCGCAGGCAGGATCTTTTATAAAGACAGGGGATTTCTATAAACAAGACAAGTGTACATAAAATTGTCAGTTTTCCAATAAGTTCTGCATTATTACTTAACCAGATAAGAGGCCAATGTAATTATGAGATACAGTAAATTTTCTTGTCATTGTGTTGTCTGCAATTAAATTCCTTTTTATTTCTCAAAATACAGCAAGTTAAAATGAATCAACTATTCCCCAAATATAGCTGGATTATAACTTGCTGATCAAGGCTATTTAAACTATTATCATTTATCATTTTCTAATTTTGAGGCAGCCTGAACGGTGTAATGGTTAGCATTACTACCTCATGGCAGTAGCGCATGCAGGGGGGTTTTTGAGTACCCAGACACCCCCCAAGAGGCTGAGGGTCCCCTCTTTCTATGGGTATAAGTATTTAAAAAATCGGCCCTTGGGAATCGGAGATATCTGACTTCAAAGCAGTGGTCCCCATCCAAGCCCGTTAATTGCTACTCCCAGTCAGATATTTCAGGTTCTGTCTGACTTAGAGCTTTTCTGAGGGTCCATAAGCTGGGACTCTCCCCCTTTGATTGACACTAGTAGCTTGTCTCTACTATTCCCAGAACCAAAGCTATCAGCCTTCCAGCAACTGGTTACTGCTCCAGCTCCACACACCTGGTATGTAGTTTTATATACTCGTTGGCAGATTGCTCTGCCTCCTGAACTCTGATCCCCTAGTCCCCATTACCATTTGGTAGGTGGGGTTGTCTAGTTTTGAATTCCATTAAAATCTTAGAAATCTATTTCTGGAAACTGGAGATATGTGCAGTCAAGCAAGCTGTCCTCCCACCAGAAAATTATGAATAATAAGCCCACTCCACTATACACCCCTACTCTGCATATTAAACATCCTCTACCACCCTGGAAGTTATGTATCAGGGCCCCTTCATTCAGCCTCCCTGGAAACCCCCTTCTGAAAATCCTGCGTTTGCCCCTGCCTCACGGCGCTGAGGTCATGGGTTCGACCTCCACCATAACCCTAACTGTGCAGAGTTTGTAAATTCTTCCTGTGCTTGCATGGATTTACACCGGGTACTCCGGTTTCCTCCCACAATCCAAAAATATACTGGTAGGTTAATTGTCTCCCAACAAAATTAACCCTAGAATGTCTGTGTGTGCGTGTACATGTGGTAGTGAATATAAACTGTAAGCTACACTAGGGCATGGAATGATGAATGTTTAATAATTTTTTTTTAAAGCACTGTGGAAAATACATACGCTATATAAGATACTGTTAATAAATAATAAATAAATAAATTTATTATCACGTATATTTCTTATGCAAAATGTAAGAAGTCACAAGGAGAACCATGATAGTAGAATGTGTTAAATGAAGGACCACCTACATTGATGTGGTCAGCTGATCAGTGCACATGACCAGGAGTAAGATGATTTCATGTATCCTTGGAATTTTTTATTTTTGGATAAAACTAATCACTCACTGTTTTCCAGCCAATCGGTCCATCATGTTGCTGTGTCTTTCTAGACCTCTTCCCAAGTAAATATATTCCTCAAAATTGTACTTAAAATAAACTTATAATACCCCACCTCCTCTCTAAGAGCTCACTGATTTGTTTAGTGCTTATCTGTACATACCTGTTTTGCTAAACAAGATTATATTATACAGTAGGTTGCCCAATAAATGTATAAATGTCCACTATCAAAGTATTCAGTACACTTGTGTTATATTTTTTATGGTGAATGTGTTGCTTTAAAATGTCTTATCTGTAGAGTCCATACCTTGAGATTGGTGAAAATATGGTTTTTGAAACAATTACGTTTGTGGGGTATTAATGTTATAGGATATGAGATATCCACTTAGAGTACATCACTATAACTCAGCACGCAGTGTTGAATCCCCCCCCCCAGAGTGAGGACTTTCTATTACTGATCATAATCAGGTTTCATTGACCAAAATGTATTCATGTTTGACTTTTTGGTAATTGTTTCCTAGCACGGCCACACCGATTTCCATCGGGGTGGTCGTGTCGGAAAAATCGCGTCGGTCGCATCGCATGTGATTTGGTCACATGCGATGCGACCGAAGCGACGGACCCGATTTTTTAATTGAATCAAATGTGAATAGGGTCCCTGGGACAAGATTTTACATTGGATTCAATGTAAAATATTCCCTAGACCCCCAAATTTAACACCGTAAACCCCACTCCACGATTGACGCCAACCCGAAGCGTGGCGAGCGCAGCGAGCCTGCGAGGGGCAGCGGTGCGCGTCCTCCGACCTTTTCATTCCCCTACTGTCCACGTCGGCGTGGAGTTGAGAATATAAAGTGTGGTGAGCGCAGCGAGCCACCGAACCCGAAGCGTGGCGAGCGGACGCGTATAACTTCACAGGTATTATTTTAACATTGAAGTCTATGGTAAAATCGGGGGCATCGCGTCGGTCGCGTCAGGGCCAATGTTAATGGTCCCGACCGACACGATGCCCGCGATTTTTCCTTTGCCGGCAAAATGGACCTGATTTCAAAGGAAATCGGGTCCATCGCGGGCATCATGTACCTTAACTTAAAGGTACACAATGCCCAAGATTGTGGCCGTGCTAGGAAACAAGTACCGACTTTTTTTTTAAATATGCAATCTACTCTTTTACCAAGTATATTATAGAATTTTCTTAATATCTGCAATTTGTGTTTTAAATTTCATCTGGAATTTCATCTGGAGGAGAAGTGAGTGGACAGAAAGTCTGTAGGAGGAAGAGCTCTGCCCTTATAAACTTACATTTTAAACGGATTCAGTATTGAATCCCGGCGGTCGGGATCCCGGCGTTCAGAATCCCGACGCCGGAATCCCGACAGCCGAAATGCCGACAAGGGGGGACGTGGATCGCCCCCCCTTGCGGGCTCGCTGCGCTCGCCACGCAGCGAGCCCGGTGCCTCGCTACGCTCGGCACACTAATTTATTCTCCCTCCAGGGATGTCGTGGACACCTCAGGAGGGAGAATGTGTCGGCATTTTGGCGGTCGGGATTCCGGCGTCGGGATTCTGAACGCCGGGATCCCGACCGCCGGGATTTTAACTGCATCCCTTTTAAACTTAATGGACCAGATGCACTAAGCTCTAAAAGTGATAAAATGGAGAGTTATAAACAGCCAGCCAATCAGCTCCTACCTGCCATGTCACAGACTGTGTTTGAAAAATGTCAGGCAGGAGCTGATTGGTTGGTTGTTTATCACTCTCCATGTTATGACTTTTGAAGCTTAGTGCATCTGGCCCAGTTACTGATATAAATAGGAAAACTTGATAATGTCTATGGGATAAATTCATCAATAAAAATTTCCATTGACACTTCTATTTTTCCAGTTATGAATTTTTGTCTGTTAAGCACTAATTATTTCGATTTTACACTGATTTTTAATTTTAATACTGTATATATTATACAAGATTGAAAAGATACAAATGTTAATGTTGAAATTTGATTTGTTTTATTGAATAGCGAACGTCCATATTTTGTGACTTTGTTCAAATATATCCATGGGGAATGAAATATCCCCAGCAGCAGTGATGGATGGCTGTCAGATAATATACCTGCAAGCAGTTAGTGACCATTTAGCATGCTGAGGAGTTTGTGCGGAGATTGTAATGAATAACATAACACTTTGTTTCTCCCTTAGGGAAAAGAAATATCTGCCAAAGTATAACCTAATGTAATTATCAGGTAAAATATAGCTTCATTGGAAGGTGAAGATATTAATATTCACATCATACCAATGGAAGAATAAAATGTATATTTAAAGCATAGTACAACATAAATTAACATATTTTTAAACATAAACCATTTATCACATTATTACCAGATAGAATCTGATTTTAAAATATGCTATTTAAAAATGTTTAAACTCTAAACATGTCAGCATCACATAATCGCCAGTAGACTTATATCCATCTCTCACTTTACCCGCCTTAATATACAAAGAGGACCCTGTTCAGAGGAGCTAACAATCTAGTGGGAAGGGACAACAGAAAGAGGACATGAGGTGCAGCAAGTGGCAGATGGCTTGATATCAGGATGTAAGAAAGCAGAGATGGTCCAGGCATGAGGCCGGGGGTTGTCCGTGTTTGCGTGGGTTTCCTCCGGGTACTCCGGTTTCCTCCCACAATCCAAAAATGTACTGGTAGGTCAATTGGCTTCCAATAAAAAATAACCCTAGAATGTCTGTGTGTGCGTGTACATGTGGTAGAGAATATAGATTGTAAGCTCCACTCGGGCAGGGACTGATGCGAATGTTCAACTATACTCTGTAAAAGTGCTGTGGAAAATGTATGCGTTATATAAGAAACTGTAAATAAATAAATAAATGAGGCCGGGTGTTGGAGCAGCAGCCTCTGGACTAGGTTTTGCAGTAGAAGGGTATGCTTTCATAAATAGGTGTTTTCAATGCCTGTTTCAAGCTTTACAAGGTATGGGAGAGTCTATTGGAGTGAGGGAGCACATTCCAATGGAGGGGTGCAGTACTAGCAAAATCATGAACTCTGGCAGATGGGAGAGAGCAAGGCCATTGAGATGAAGTTTCAGTAGTTGAGCCGTGAGATGACCAATGAGTGGATGATAAGTTCAGTTGCACTCTGGGAGAGAAAAGGCCTGATGTGAGCAATGTTGCATATCTGGAACCGACATGTGCCTAAGCTTGCATGTGGGGTGCAAGGTTAACAGTGGTAAAGAAATTAGTAGGGGGTGTTACTCTGGCTGGGGGGAAGATAATGAGTCCAGTTTTATCCATGTTGATCTTCAGAGAGCGCTCAGACATCCTGGAGTAGATGGTGGAGAGGCAGCTTGAAACCCGAGATAGAACAATGGGGGGACAGATCAGTGGAGGAGAGGTAGAGTTGTGTCTCATCAGCATAGAGGTGATATTTAAGGTCAATCTTCATGCCATTTATGAGAAATCAACATAGTTTTATTTTATAAAATATCTACAGATCCTTTCCAGGCTTAAATAACTGCACTGTTACAAACTGGGGGAGCTATATTACTAATCAGTATGGAGTTACTGTAGATAAAACACAGATGAGAGGTAACCATCGGGATAGGATTTTAAAGTACTGTACACAGCCTAAATTCCACCTTGACTGAGAGTCTTACCAGTGGTGATTTAAAAATGGAAGCAATTTATTGTTCCCCTAGTTAAAAGTCCATTCTCAATATCAGACTATCCTAACAACTATATACCTATATCAGGTCTTTCTTTTTCTTTCTATAATGTGGGCATTGGAAGAAAAATGTGAAAATGTCAATAGTAAAGATTGAATACATGACATACAATGACTCAAATACAGATGAACATGTATTATTTGATGAATTATAATTTTTAAAGTGATAATACACTCTGTTGCAAATGTGGTAAATTAAAATTGTTACTTATATCTCCTGAATATCAGCTCTACAGTAGATAGTGTAATTAAAATGTGACATTTGTGAAATTATTTCATATAGGCCAATTTGTCATTTAATAAAAAAGACCTTGAACTTTCCACACTTACATTTTGAGACTCAGAGTCTTAGGATATAAATGTCCTCTTCCTAAAATTTACAATGCATTGTTAAGCTGCTAATTTTCTCTTCACCTAAAATCTGTGCTCCTTCTGATTTGGGATTATAGTATGTAATTCTAATAGAAGTTTATAAATATTTGATATCACAGTTAGAATATAAATAATTATATTCAGAGAAGTTTGTCTTACTATTCAATACTGCAATGATGCCTTTTTTTGTTACCTACAAATGCAATTTATATATTGCTATCGATACTGTAAAACACACACACACACACATATATTTATATATATATATATATATATATATATATATATATATATATATATATATATATATCAGAAGAATGACCCCACGTGCGCCCCTAAATTGTAAGCAGCTACTCTATTACCCCCCCTGTTTAGAAATGGGAGGAATAGAGATATAGAGAGCGCTTTCAACCACCAAATGGAAATTCCACCAATAGTTTGTTAAATTACAAAACAGTACAAATATTTATAAAACCAGTGTGCTTTTTATTAAATGATTTTTTCAGAATCACATCTGGAAATGGTATCCTTTTCGGAAATGGGTTACTTGCATTTCCGAAAAGGATACCATTTCCAGATGTGATTCTGAAAAAATCATTTAATAAAAAGCACACTGGTTTTATAAATATTTGTACTGTTTTGTAATTTAACAAACTATTGGTGGTTGAAAGCGCTCTCTATATCTCTATTCCTCCCATATATATATATATATATATATATATATATATATATATATATATATATATATATAGAGAGAGAGAGAGAGAGAGAGAGAGAGAGAGAGAGAGAGAGAGAGAGAGAGAGAGAGATAAAAGAGTGAGCTAGGCGCCTTCTAGTGCAATATGTAGGTAATCTTACTAAACACTGAGGAAGCATGATTACCGAGATAGCAGTGAAAAACACCTGGGAGAGAAAGGACCATATGAAGTGTTCCTGCTAGCCAAAGACGTTTTATACCTGACTAGCTCATATCACAGTGGTTGGATACCACTGTTAATGGTACTCCTTTAAATGTTGGAGTGCTGTTTTTACTTATGGTGAAGGGATTCACTGTCAGATTACCTACATACTGCAGTAGAAGGAACCCATATCACTCTTTTCTCTAGATTTACACCAACAGGTTTTCTTTGAACAGAAACCCCCCGGAGAGGAGCTGCCGCCCTGAATTTGGCGCTAGTACCACACTATACTTCTCTATCTCTCTCTCTCTCTCTCTCTCTCTCTCTCTCTCTCTCTCTCTCTATATATATATATATATATATATATATATATATATATATTTGTGACTATCTGGCTGAGATCTATCACCAGTTATCCGATGTGGCAGTATATTGCAGGCTAACTGCCAATCCTATGATGAAGTACCAGAAGGAGCTTTCAGAGATTCTTAAAGCAGCAGTATCCAAGAGTATTCTATGTGCTAAGATCCGTGACCGGATATATCCATTGTATCCTGTGGTGCCTGTCCTATATACGCTCCCTAAGGTGCATAAGGACCCCCTAAAACCACCCAGGCGCCCAATAATCGCTGCCCGTAACTCACTGTATCAACCGACAGCTCAGCTGCTGGACTAGCAGAAAAGAGAGAAAAGTATGTCCTGACGTGGTGCACCTACTACGACTCAACGAATAAAAATTAACTTTTATTAGAAATTTTTAAAGATAGCGAAGTATAAAAACACACAAACAAAAAAACATGAACGTGTTTAAAAAACGGCGGCTCCCTTATCCCACACTCCGTTTGGGCTGTAAGTAGTGTTACTACAGGAATGCTATTGCCGACACCATATGTAATATTTTTGATCTTAATATCTCGGTGTTTATCGGCTATACTCCTCTGTGCATGGGCGCAGTCTCGGTGTGATGGTAAGTATTACCGTAGGGTGGCGCAAAATGGTGGTGCAGACCACACAATCAGAGGTGTTAAACTCCCTACAACTATCCGAGTTGCTCCTAGTGATGCAGATGTAGGTGTGACACAGTCTACTCTACATATGTTGACACTCGAGTCGACCACAGTTTTGGCCCACTCTTATGCTTCAATCTAGATGGTGGCAGGTCATATACAGTGGCATAATCAATTATCTAGAGCTCTCCAAATGCATATGGGAGAGAAATCCTCTTTTGAAATATGTCTACACTGATGTCGACCAAATATCAGCCAGCACTTTGTGTCAATGTCAATGGCTATAACAAAGCCTATGTCACTTCATGGCATCAAATAGGGTATCCGGGGCAGTAGGAGAGCCTCTGATGAGATACACTTATGTTATGTGTCCTATCCAAGGACTTATGACAATATACAGTGTAATGGGGGGTTTTTAATATATCGAGAGACAAGCGTTGTGGATGTTGAGGCAGTAGGTAACTGCTGAAAGTACCAGTCTAAATGTAATCAGCACATACAGTGCATAGACTGTGTTTGGCAAGGTCTCTTTGGAGTTGCTCTATATAATTTATTAATCAGCAACAATAGTGCAGTCAGGTGGGAGTGATAAAACCACGTATCCCCACTGTGACTGTAACTCAAAAGTGTTACCACTTGTGCCCTATCGTACCAGTAAAATTTCTGATATCCATATAATTGTGATATGACCATACAATGACACAGTACTCTTGTGCACGTCACTATATCAAACGTGATGTTCCTATATCTCTATTTGGGCTGCTGTTTATGTTGCAGATGCGAGTAAGACTCGAATTCAAATGAATTGACACTAATGTCGATCAAGATATTAGTTTTAATCATACGTAAATATCGTTAATGGCTGACCACGATCAGTTTGTAGGGTCAAACTATGTAGAATTTCCCGTATACATGAAGAGGAAAATCCTTTTGTTTGAATGTGTTGACACCTATGTCGACTAGATGCAGGTCAGCAGCTAGTGTCAGTGTCTTAGGCTGTAATAATGCCAGAGTCAATTTATATGCATCAATTATATGTATCAGCTCCTTAGTATAAACTCAAGAGATGGAACTGGACTGCTAGAGTAGTTTTACTGTGTTGTGGGTTCATTCCACAGATCATAAATAACACACAATATTGTGGGAGAGTTGGAGTAAGCGTTATAGACACTGAGCAGTAAGTGATTGCTGGATGTACCAGTTTCCGTTTAATCAGCACATAAAATGCATGGGCTGTGTCTAGTAACGCTTCTTCAAATTATACGGGCACCTATAGTTGTAGCAAGTTGCAACAGTGTAGCCACGTGAGAGTGGTGACACTGAGGGTTTCCCCCTAAAGCTGTGGTTTGGGAGTGACACCACTAGCGCCCAATCACACTCGTGAGGTTGTCCTCACACAATCGAGTGATGTGTCTCAAGCACATAAGCGGGGATTCCTGTAAAGAAGAGTTACAGATCAAAATGCATCCTGTCAAAAAGTGTGGGATAGAGAGCGTCACCGCTAGCCGGCGCGCGCTTCGCTGTAGCTTTTTCAAGGCCAACCCGACTGGCCACTTTGAACTGTTTAAGTACCCTTCCTGTAATAGGCGTGTAGTATTGGGGGGCGTAATTGGCAGTTGCCGCAGCCAACCGCCTCTCTGCTTCCAGAGATCGTGCACCGCTGATCTAGCCGTGGGCGCGGCTAGTCAATACTGATGACTGGCGGTCCCCGCATCCAATGATGTGGCCGCCCTGCGTGTACCGCGATATTGATTGGTTCTCTATATTTGTCAATGGGGTTCCCATCTGTTGACATAGTGAGCGCTTGTTCCCGTTCAGTGATATATATTCTGATGATGCAGAATGTATGTATAGGTGACAGCTGATTCTGAATTCCTCATTCATCCCATACTGTCGTTGTATGCATCCGGACGTGGGATTATTGCACAGGTAAGTATATTTTACGGCTGTTTTCTTGTCATTTCATTTTATTTTATTTTACAGCATTCGGGGTTACCAGAATAAGTTTGGAGCAGTTGAGAAAGAATTTCTTTTTTTTATAAAAATCGGTAATAAAGCTACCTTGTTCTTGAATTCTTTATCTATATTTTAAGTATTGCTCAGTGACTGTAGGAGTCATCTTATATTTATAGCTCCATGCAGAAAAAAAAAAAAAAAAAAAAACAAGAAGAAAAGTGAAGAAAAAGAGTATGAGTATTTTGTGTAGTTCAGATATTAGGAAATGAAGGAAGAGCTCTGAGTTATAGTAAAATACACCACAGAATATAGAACCTAAACATGTGCATATCTCACAATGCTGATATATCATCTGTAAAAGTATCAATCATTATAATGGGGCAGTTGTCATGTACTGCCCTGGTGACGGAACAATAAGCAGTGTTTAATCGTGAAAGATATGAATTTGTAGGAGAAGACAATAACAGATTTGTGTCTAATAAATGTGAATCTCTGGGGGTGTCAAGTGTTCTAGTTGGTGAAGGATTCATGAGTGTGTTTAATGTATAATATAATATAATATAATGAAGTGGTGATGGTATCATTCATTCAAAAGATAGAATGAGGATCGAGTGAACAATAATTGCTGACACACACTGAGCATAGTGGTGTTTGTGCGCAAAAAGTGGTACTATTACAAAAAGACAGTATGAATTCTTGCTGGTTAAAAATGTACGCATCCCCACATTGTACCTTCTTCCAAAGGTCCACAAACATGAACAAATCCCACCTGGAAGACCCATTGTCTCTGGCATAGGAGGTTTAACAGAAAAGGCAAGTGAATTTGTAGATTTTTATCTACGACAATACGTTGTCACCTTGCCCTCCTATGTCAGAGATACCATGGATGTCCTCCGGAAAATACAGGATGTGGTTTTAAATCAGAACTCGTGGCTGGTGACATGTGATGTCGAAAGCCTATACACGAGTATACCACACCGACAAGGCATCCATGCAGCACGCTATTTCCTCAGCATGGACAGGAATAATGTTTTACATGATATCATCATCCAATTACTACGTTTCGTGCTTGAGCGAAACTATTTCGTGTGCAATGAGGCCTTCTACCTCCAGGTACGGGGGACCGCTATGGGGAGTACTTGTGCTCCGACATACGCGAACCTGTACCTGGGGTGGTGGGAACGAGAGGTGGTGTTTCACGAGCAAAATGAACCGTACACTAATCACATCTTATTATGGCTAAGATATATTGACGACTTGTTAATTATCTGGGAAGGGGATGCAGATGTCTTTGTCAAATTCATCGATATCCTAAATACCAATGAATTTAACCTGCGTCTCACTTACGAGATGAGCCAGAAAGGGGTCAATTATTTAGATCTACATCTGAACATAGAGGAAGATGGGACCATCTCCTCTGATATGTATCGGAAAAAAACTGCCACCAACTCACTCCTGCATTTTGAAAGTGCCCATTTTCCGCCTGTCATCAAAGGGCTCCCTAAAGGGGAATTCCTGCGCACCAAGCGCAACTGTTCACATGAGAACACGTTTACTAAGAGAGCTGACGAACTGGGCGGGCGCCTTAGAGAGAGGGGTTATAGTAACCGGGCTATTAAAACTGCATACAACACCACAAAGAGGATCAAAAGGGAATCCCTACTCACGCCCTCTAATAAGAACGTCACACAAGATCAGAAAGTCAGATTCATAGGGACTTACTGTCAAGAATGGCGTGACATCCAGAAGATTCTTAATCAACATCTAGACATTCTCAAGACAGATCCTGACTTGTCTCCAATTCTAGGCAATAGAATTGAAATAAGCTGGCGCAGAAGTAAGAACTTACGTGACATATTAGTTCATAGTCACCTGGATAAGACCAAAGGCCCAGACAATACGCAAGTCGGCTCGCGTAAATGTGGCACCTGTAAGGCCTGTACCTATATGATTATCAAAAAAAGCTACCAAGACAAATTTAATTTTACTTGGAAAATCAAGGACCACATCACCTGCGACACGGCAGGGGTGGTGTATGGTCTTCAGTGCCCGTGTGAAAAGACCTATGTAGGTAAGACCATCAGACCCCTTAAGAAACGGATAATGGAACATGTCAATAGCATCAAAAATGCCCCCCGAGACAAAAAAGCCATGAAAACCCTGACTCCTGTGGCCCGTCACTTTTACCGTTACCATCAACAAGATCCCTCTGGGCTTAAAGCCTATGGCCTACTTAAAGTTAATCTGGGCATCAGAAGAGGTGATCTAGATAGTGAATTATTAAGACAGGAAACCAGGTTAATATTTCTACTTGACACTATGTTTCCAAAGGGACTGAATGAGGAGAACAAGTATACAGCATTTCTCTGATATACACCATATAATATTAATAATCCTGAAACATGTCATATCAGACTGCCAATCGCACATTACATGATGTAATATCAATCCGTACATTTTAAATTAGATTTATTGTCATTAAACACATTACAACATAATTCACCCTATATGGCCACACTGCATTTGTTTTGTATCACCTTGTGGGTTTTCTTCACTTTTATTTTTCCATTTTGTCTTCTTGCGCACAAACACCACTATGCTCAGTGTGTGTCAGCAATTATTGTTCACTCGATCCTCATTCTATCTTTTGAATGAATGATACCATCACCACTTCATTATATTATATTATATTATACATTAAACACACTCATGAATCCTTCACCAACTAGAACACTTGACACCCCCAGAGATTCACATTTATTAGACACAAATCTGTTATTGTCTTCTCCTACAAATTCATATCTTTCACGATTAAACACTGCTTATTGTTCCGTCACCAGGGCAGTACATGACAACTGCCCCATTATAATGATTGATACTTTTACAGATGATATATCAGCATTGTGAGATATGCACATGTTTAGGTTCTATATTCTGTGGTGTATTTTACTATAACTCAGAGCTCTTCCTTCATTTCCTAATATCTGAACTACACAAAATACTCATACTCTTTTTCTTCACTTTTCTTCTTGTTTTTTTTTTTTTTGTTTTTCTGCATGGAGCTATAAATATAAGATGACTCCTACAGTCACTGAGCAATACTTAAAATATAGATAAAGAATTCAAGAACAAGGTAGCTTTATTACCGATTTTTATAAAAAAAAGAAATTCTTTCTCAACTGCTCCAAACTTATTCTGGTAACCCCGAATGCTGTAAAATAAAATAAAATGAAATGACAAGAAAACAGCCGTAAAATATACTTACCTGTGCAATAATCCCACGTCCGGATGCATACAACGACAGTATGGGATGAATGAGGAATTCAGAATCAGCTGTCACCTATACATACATTCTGCATCATCAGAATATATATCACTGAACGGGAACAAGCGCTCACTATGTCAACAGATGGGAACCCCATTGACAAATATAGAGAACCAATCAATATCGCGGTACACGCAGGGCGGCCACATCATTGGATGCGGGGACCGCCAGTCATCAGTATTGACTAGCCGCGCCCACGGCTAGATCAGCGGTGCACGATCTCTGGAAGCAGAGAGGCGGTTGGCTGCGGCAACTGCCAATTACGCCCCCCAATACTACACGCCTATTACAGGAAGGGTACTTAAACAGTTCAAAGTGGCCAGTCGGGTTGGCCTTGAAAAAGCTACAGCGAAGCGCGCGCCGGCTAGCGGTGACGCTCTCTATCCCACACTTTTTGACAGGATGCATTTTGATCTGTAACTCTTCTTTACAGGAATCCCCGCTTATGTGCTTGAGACACATCACTCGATTGTGTGAGGACAACCTCACGAGTGTGATTGGGCGCTAGTGGTGTCACTCCCAAACCACAGCTTTAGGGGGAAACCCTCAGTGTCACCACTCTCACGTGGCTACACTGTTGCAACTTGCTACAACTATAGGTGCCCGTATAATTTGAAGAAGCGTTACTAGACACAGCCCATGCATTTTATGTGCTGATTAAACGGAAACTGGTACATCCAGCAATCACTTACTGCTCAGTGTCTATAACGCTTACTCCAACTCTCCCACAATATTGTGTGTTATTTATGATCTGTGGAATGAACCCACAACACAGTAAAACTACTCTAGCAGTCCAGTTCCATCTCTTGAGTTTATACTAAGGAGCTGATACATATAATTGATGCATATAAATTGACTCTGGCATTATTACAGCCTAAGACACTGACACTAGCTGCTGACCTGCATCTAGTCGACATAGGTGTCAACACATTCAAACAAAAGGATTTTCCTCTTCATGTATACGGGAAATTCTACATAGTTTGACCCTACAAACTGATCGTGGTCAGCCATTAACGATATTTACGTATGATTAAAACTAATATCTTGATCGACATTAGTGTCAATTCATTTGAATTCGAGTCTTACTCGCATCTGCAACATAAACAGCAGCCCAGATAGAGATATAGGAACATCACGTTTGATATAGTGACGTGCACAAGAGTACTGTGTCATTGTATGGTCATATCACAATTATATGGATATCAGAAATTTTACTGGTACGATAGGGCACAAGTGGTAACACTTTTGAGTTACAGTCACAGTGGGGATACGTGGTTTTATCACTCCCACCTGACTGCACTATTGTTGCTGATTAATAAATTATATAGAGCAACTCCAAAGAGACCTTGCCAAACACAGTCTATGCACTGTATGTGCTGATTACATTTAGACTGGTACTTTCAGCAGTTACCTACTGCCTCAACATCCACAACGCTTGTCTCTCGATATATTAAAAACCCCCCATTACACTGTATATTGTCATAAGTCCTTGGATAGGACACATAACATAAGTGTATCTCATCAGAGGCTCTCCTACTGCCCCGGATACCCTATTTGATGCCATGAAGTGACATAGGCTTTGTTATAGCCATTGACATTGACACAAAGTGCTGGCTGATATTTGGTCGACATCAGTGTAGACATATTTCAAAAGAGGATTTCTCTCCCATATGCATTTGGAGAGCTCTAGATAATTGATTATGCCACTGTATATGACCTGCCACCATCTAGATTGAAGCATAAGAGTGGGCCAAAACTGTGGTCGACTCGAGTGTCAACATATGTAGAGTAGACTGTGTCACACCTACATCTGCATCACTAGGAGCAACTCGGATAGTTGTAGGGAGTTTAACACCTCTGATTGTGTGGTCTGCACCACCATTTTGCGCCACCCTACGGTAATACTTACCATCACACCGAGACTGCGCCCATGCACAGAGGAGTATAGCCGATAAACACCGAGATATTAAGATCAAAAATATTACATATGGTGTCGGCAATAGCATTCCTGTAGTAACACTACTTACAGCCCAAACGGAGTGTGGGATAAGGGAGCCGCCGTTTTTTAAACACGTTCATGTTTTTTTGTTTGTGTGTTTTTATACTTCGCTATCTTTAAAAATTTCTAATAAAAGTTAATTTTTATTCGTTGAGTCGTAGTAGGTGCACCACGTCAGGACATACTTTTCTCTCTTTTCTGCTTGTGTTAATTTTGATGTCCAGAGGTAGCACACCCCTACAGTACACGTTATATAACCTCAAGTGTATACACAATACTGGGGGTCCACCCATATTCCTCAAACCATTATGAGGGTCCTGTGCGAGTAGTAACCCCCCTTCTTCAGCTGCTGGACTACTTACTTCAGCCTCTGCTTTGCCGTAAAGCTTCATTTTTGAAGGACACCACTACCTTCCTTAAAATGCTATTGGACATCCCTGAAGTACCACACGGGACTCTCATGTGTTGTATAGATGTGGTGAGTCTGTACACGTCCATACCCCATGATGGGGGTATGCGTGCCATGCGGTCTTTTCTCAATGAGTATCTTGATGTATCTGTTTTCATTCATGAGTTGTTCCTCAAATTACTTGGTTTAACCCTGGAACGTAATTTTTTTCTGTTTGATGGTTATTATTATTTGCAGCTGCGGGGGTGTGCCATGGGGTCGGCGGTGGCACCCTCGTATGCTAATGTTTTTATGTTCCAGGAGGAGGAAAAGGCCTTTTTGGGTCCTCCCTAAGTTGCTGGCAGTCTGCTCCTGTACACCCGTTACATAGATGACATTTTCATGCTATGGACAGGTTGGCAGGAGCGGTTTGAGGCCCTCATGCTTGAGATTAAATCTGCAAGTTCTGCCATCAAGTATACGTTTTCATGCAGCACAGCTAGAGCCCAGTTTTTGGATGTAGCTGTGACCATTGAGAATAACAGAATTCAGACCGATGTTTTCTTCAAAGACGTGGACAGGAATAAATTCCTGATGAATAGTCATCATCCTCCCGCTTTGAAAAGAGGACTCCCTATGTCCCAAATGATGCGAGTGGCCAGACTCATCAGTGACCCTGCTAAGGTTTCTGAGCGTCTGGACCATCTCATCAGTAAATTTATTACCCGTGCTTATGATGCATCACTGCTGCAGAAGCAGAAGTCCAGAGTGATGTCTATGAATAGAACAGAGTTACTCCAAACCAAAGTAAAAAGCTCTGCAGACATCTTAACCTGGACATCTACCTATTCTGTTGCCAGCCCTGTTCTTCACTATGCCTCCAAGGCCCTATGGCCAATTGTTAAAAGTGACCCTGATTTACCCGTCTTCCAAAGTGTACGCCCAGTAGCAGCATTTAAAAGAGGTCAGAACCTTAAAGACCGTTTAATGAAGACCGATGTTACTGGTCTTGACTGCCCTAGAGCCCCTAATGTACATGTGAAGCCCCCGGGTTGTTACAGTTGCTTCAATGTGCCACATGCAGGTGCTTGTAAGAGTTTTAAACATCCGCATAGTAGCAAGGAATATATCATTCGCTCTGTATTGACATGTAAAATGTCTTTTGTGGTTTACATCATTATTTGTCCTTGCGGATATTACTATGTGGGTCAAACCACTAGGACATTCCGCGAGCGTATGGTGCAACACAGGTCTGCCATCGATCTGTCACTTTCTGGACGTGACATAGATCAACCTGTGGCGCGTCATTTTAAAGCGAATGGTCACCCCTTATCCTCATTAAAATACCTCATTATTGATCAGGTGCAGGACTCCCCTAGAGGAGGGGATAGAGCGAAGCGTCTCTTATTGTTGGAATCCAGGTGGATTTACCGCATGGATACCATCTATCCTAAAGGATTGAATGACAAAATTAATTGGAATTCGCTGATGTAAAATGTTATTCTGCTTCTGTATATGTATTTGCATTTCTTTGTATATATGTTTTTCTTTTTTTCTTTATTATTGTGATTAATGGTTATGTATATGTGTTGTGCCCATGATTCTCCGAAGGCTAGTGTGAGCTTGGCTGTGTGTGGCTGCGCAATGTCTGGGTCACACTCACCACTGAGTACAGGCTATATGTGGTTGCCTAGCAACACTTGAGCCTGTAAAAAAAAAGGGGTGATGTGTGTTTACACTCGCCGCTGATCTCAGGCTATAGGTTGTCGCCCTAAGGCACTTGAGCCTGTCTGAAGCGGTGCTGTGTGTTTGGATAGTGTGCATTGCCTGACACATGCTATGTTAACCTGGTCCCCTTATCGGCACTGTTGTGAGAGTGGATGCGCCTGATATGGATATCCCTGGTAATGGCTGCCCTGGAGCGCAAGCTCAGAAGTTGCTTAGCAACTCTGAAGCGCTGTACTCCCGGATGTGCATTGCCGGATGACAACTTCCGGTCAGCGCGGTCAGCTCGATCACAGTGTGGAGACATGGTAAGTGTCACTTTGTGGGGTATTTAAATGTTGATTGTTGCATTGGCAAATTGCTGTAGGATTGAGTCCCGACGAAGGGGGTTACACCCCGAAAGCTTGGCATTCATGTAATACACATCCTTTTTTTGCTTTACCGCTTTGCCTACTGGGTGCCATTATTTGGATTTGTTATATATATATATATATATATATATATATATACACACTGTATATAATTATATGAATATATAGATATATGTATACATAACAATAGTGTTATGTTGCCTATGAATAAATAGATGTTCGTTGACTCTATATTCTAGTATATTCTACAGTCCAACATCCAATGAAGCAGAGCAAGATGTCATCCAAATATGTTTATTGAATAGGTTCTTCCAAAGATTGGCACAAATGAAACAGTTGATAGTTCAGAATTGTCTATATTTATTCATAGGCACCATACCACTATTGTTTTATATTTCCGTGTTATGTTCCTCGTCTTCAAGGAATTTTAGTGGTTAGGCTGCCGAGTGTATTATACTTACCTATATATATTTATAGCGCTTTCTGGACTATATATATATATATATATATATATATATATATATATATATATATATATATATATATATATATATGTATATATATATATATATGCACCATTTTTTAACTAAGATTCCATAGCTTATGTTAACCATTTCCCTAGATGATTAGTGACAGGTGTGTTGGTAGCTGCTCACCTATAAAAGCAAAGTCTGCTGTGAGCTTCAGACCAGATAGCATGCCTGGTATCAAACATTGATGTGATAGCTATGTGTATTGCAGCCATTTTCAGCAATAGTGGTAGGACCTGCAGAACAGTGGGGTCCCTTGACGGGGGCTGCAGGCTTAAATGCATTGATCAATTCATGAACCAAATCTCCACTATTTATTATCAGTTAATTTAGTTTGTGCAGAGCCCATCCAATGTCTGTTTAAACAATGTGGTCACAAGCCATAGGGCACCCCAAAACTAGGAAAGGTGAGTGCCGATGTTAAGTGTATATATTATATATATATATATATATATATATATATATATATATATATATATTAGAGGGGTTGGCGGCACTCGGAATAAATTGGACCACACAATTGGTTAAACCAACGTTTCTGTGCTCAGTGGCACTTTTATCAAGATGAAGGAAAAAAGTACATACAGACAAAAAACATTTAAATACCTTACCTGATCCTCTGTACCACCCGTCACTCCCTCCCAATTCAGCGTCTGAAGATGACATCACGAGTCGGGTGATGCGGCGGGACGCACGGAGAGACACGTGTGCTGTTGTTGCCAGGAAGCCACGGCAAGCGTCACCGGCGTCCTGACAACCACCTAAACAAAACAAAACCACATTATAACGAAAATATAAATTGATAGACTTGGATAAAAACAGTGATACCATCACAAATTTATACTAACAAGGGAATGAATCTGTGACTGCATTAACCTGCACAAATATTGTTACATAATAATCATGCTAAACTATATGAGTGTTTCCTTTTTACCGGCATACGGAGATGCCTAACTGGCCACTAGTGAGGCATGTACCCCTGCGGGTTATATAATAGACAGAGTTGTGTGCATGGAAATACTTGGTAGCTAACACTCAAGGCTGATTGTTCCCTAAATATGTACTATCACAGACTGTGGCATAACACATCAGACTAGAAAAACATTACACCACTAATGGAATTACCCCTACAGGAAACATGACAATCCCAGGTTCTCATTAAGTCCTCGGGGACTGAGGGTCTCTAAAGTAAATATCCAGCGGCTTTCCAACTGGAGAAGACGGAGCGATCTGTCCCCCCCTCTTTTGAGAGGGGGTACATGATCGATTATGCAGTTACGCAGGGAAGAGAGATTGTGCTTACAATTTAAGCTTGCAGCCTATCTCCAAGGGACCCCATTTCACTGCAAGTCCTACACTAACAATTGATTTTCATGGGAACCTGGCAACTGTTAAAATGAACATGTGTTATTTTCCTGGGTTAAAGCTCAACTGCCAAGTGACTTATGGCTTTTAAAAGGTGAGACCATCCCAAACACAGCACCTGAATAAGTATTAATGGGGCAGCTGTCACAGGTTTCAGGTAAATGAGCTTATCTAGGGTGCACGAGAAAGCTATGATCACAGTAACAGAGGTTAATTAAAAATCAACCCAAATATATAGATACAGAAGTACCAACACACTCGCCATTCCTAAGAATGGGGTGCAAACAGCACCCACTTCCCAGGATGGGGTGCATTGGCCTGTGGCCACACACTCTAGTAAATACAAACACAGGGGGCAAATACAAACACAAATATATATATATATATATATATATATATAAGAGCGGGGGTGCAGCACTCCTTAGGGCTGATGATCCCAGCAGGGGGAAGGGGTTAAGCTCCCTTTGGCGGTGCCCTCCAACTGATAGACCTCCGGGGGGGTCCAGTAAACACAGGGTGTAGGGGGGCGGCGGCACTCGCTCAGTAAAGAAATACACAGAGGCGTGGATATGCCAACGTTTCGTGGCTGTGTTGCCACTTTATCAAGGTGCCTACAGGCACCTTGATAAAGTGGCAACACAGCCACGAAACGTTGGCATATCCACGCCTCTGTGTATTTCTTTACTGAGTGAGTGCCGCCGCCCCCCTACACCCTATATATATATATATAAATATATATATATATATATAACAGAGATCCGGGGGGAGAGCCTTGAAGGGGTTGCCCCAGGAAAGGAGGTGGCACTCAGACGGCTTTTTTGTAGAAGATTTTTATAGAAAGTTGCAAAGTCAAAACATAGCAAGGGTCGTCAACGTTTCGAGACTACTGGAGCCTCGTCCTCTGGACGTGCGCTGAAAGTGCAAGGTGCATGTGCATATAGAATAGGGAGAATGGTTCTTTCTCCCTATTCTATATGCACATGCACCTTGCACTTTCAGCGCACGTCCAGAGGACGAGGCTCCAGTAGTCTCGAAACGTTGACGACCCTTGCTATGTTTTGACTTTGCAACTTTCTATAAAAATCTTCTACAAAAAAGCCGTCTGAGTGCCACCTCCTTTCCTGGGGCAACCCCTTCAAGGCTCTCCCCCCGGATCTCTGTTTTGTATCCAAAATCTAGGGAGGCACCAGCACGCAGTTGCTTTCTTATACAGAGTGCCGAACAACCCAGACTGTATATATATATATATATATATATATATATATATATATATATATATATTAGAAAATGTTTTTAAATCCTGATTCAGTAATGTAATCTGACAGTAGGATGTTGGAGGAGTCACAATTGTATTACAGCAGGTAGGAGAAGGTAAACTAAAAGTACTATTGCATATAGCACAGATGATCATGTCTGATTCAGAGCAGAAATATATAAATTATATACAGGAGCACTGTTTTCCTAAGCTGCCCCTGGTTAATAACACCTAGGATCTTCCAATAGATAATAAATGTTTGCCCACTTTTGCTTATAATTTTAAACACATGTTATGTTTTTTCTTTGATTACCCTCTAAATCTGTCCCTAGTGTTGTTGAATCCACAATTACTTAACTTCAATTTTCGTCCATCTTCATCCACCAGTACCCATTTGGAATAAAAACAAAACAGGAAAATCAGGAGACCTACAATTTAGCAAAGCTTCCCGATACAACATAAGTTAGAAGCCGGTTGCCCGCTTATATAATTGATGGCTAGCAAATCATTAACAATCTCTCATCCATCACTAAAAAAATTGAACTGTGGCAGTAAATCAAGTCTATTCAATAAGCACAGACAGTGATATTCTTTTCAACCCCCCAAAAATGTTATACTGCATTTTCTATGCTATATGCTTGATGCATTTGTATGCATTATTTATCGGGATATTAGTCAGCAATATTTTTTTACGTAGTTTTATGCTCAAAAAAATCCATGTTGTATAAAATAGTACAGTGATGTTTTAGAAAAAAATTGTCTGAAGTTCTTGTCTGGAAAAGAGAAAGTTATTTGACATTTGCATCTTTTTTTTTTCCCCTCAAAATAATTGAACTTAATATCTAGCTAAAAGCAAGAGCTCCAGGTCATCCCATAGGAATTTGGCTGAATCATTACATAGACGTTTTAAGTGTTCACACTCTGGATAGCACTAACCCTGATTCTTGGAAACATGTTTAATTCAACTCATTTAGGAATTAACTAGTGATTAAAATCACAAGACATCTAATTGTCTAAAAGTGTAAAATCCCTGTTGGTGCATGTAAAACAAAATAATTATTTTAATCACTTGCCATGATCAGCTGAAAATTGCAGGTGTCTGCAGAGAATTGGTTTTCATATTAGTTGGTACATAACTGATATGCACAATTCCAGGTATTTTCTTAGGGTAAATACATAAGCTTTTAACACATTTGGGTGTTCTTATATGTTATGTTTTACAGTTATAAGTTATTGTTTCTTCCTATTTGACTATTTCAGGGATAATTTAGGATGCACCGGCAAGCTTTTAATAGAAGCAAAGAGCAGCCATGTCTGTGGGCTACCCTCACTAAAGTCCTCAGGGATCTGCTGAATCTATGGGTCACTTTCTCTTGCTCATTCTACTGAACCTTTCTGACAATACTCACCGCATTCTCCTGCTAAGTATGTTTTATGCCATCGAACGTTGTTTTAATAGAATAGAAGGGCAAAATGTAAACGTTCTGTCTGGAAAATGTTCTGCAGCATCATTGCATTTCACTCACCTCTCACGTGATGCCACACGCGGATCTAAAGGTGGCCATACACTACTTCTATTTCTCACAGCAGTGTATAGCCATCTGATCTCGCTTGAGCTGCCCAGGACATTCCCTGTCAATAACCATACAGGTCATGGACTATCAATAACCACATAGGTTATTTCCTGTTAAGGAGATATTTGGCACTCTTTTATTTCTGTTGTATATGTTTTCTATTGTATGGCTCCCCACCTTCAGGGAATTCAAGTTCATCAGCTGCCTTTTTACCTTTATTTAATTTTATTATTTGATACACTATTGAGCTCGATTAAGGGTATTGTTTGAATATATATATATATATATATACTGTATATACTTGCTGGCAGGACTCCAAGGAGCACACACACACTGAATTGTTACTTGTGGTAACTGTTTCAATAATAGTCTCTGAACCGGAAAAAAAAAAATTCAATACCACAGTTGAGCTACAGACTCCCCAAAAATTAGAGGAGGCAAATCCTTTTTCAACATTATAGCCTACTGAAAATCATCCGCCCAGGCTATATATATATATACCATATTAAGTATATGTAGTTAGAGCCTACCGGCCTAAAGGTTCCTCTGCTGGCCGCACCAATTGGGAGTCTTAATATATAAGACCAGAAAACTGTCTGATTCAGGACTTGAACAAGTAATAACATTCGAGATTGTAAACTAAAACCCCTGATGAAGTCTCTGAGGGAGACGAAACGCGTTGGGTATTGATTGATGCTATCTGAAAATAAAAATAAAAATATTCTTCAGAAAAGAAGCCACAAGCGTATTTCTTGATATACATATATATATATATATTTAATTGTTTTTAATAAGACATTACATCTATAGGGCGCTGAAGACACTATGGTTGTTGTAATATATATATATGCATTTGACTGTCTAATGCACCTTGATAAAAAGCCCACGGAGGCTTGAAACGTTGGTCACAAGCCAGGTTTCCTGTCTGATTTATTACAACGTCTGTGAGTGCCGCCGTCTACCAAGTTATACATCACACCTGCCGGTCCGGTTTGGTGCATCTGAGCGGGCACCCGACTGACACTGCACTAGCAGTTGCATTTCTTGGAGTGCCGCACCTATGCAATTACCTATGCAATTACCTATATATATATATATATATATATATATTATATATACAGTATATATATATATAAAATAAACACAAGGTTATTGTTTATGAACAGATCATCTCTAGATTCATAGGAGTCCACAGTTCAGCTTTCAGTAATGTGAGTGCAGCTCCTTCCTCACTGCCTCAGCCACAGGCATAATGTATGGTATATGTAAGAAAGAACAAATAGAGGACACACAAGGGAGATTTACAATCAAAATATCATTTACTTATATCAATGCTCACATATATTCAAAAGTAGTAGTAAACAGCATCAAATAGCTCAGCCTCAGGATATATACACACACTGTGTTTTCCAAATTACAGTAGGCAGACAGATTATCCTGGCTTCAGCTGCATGTACTGTAAATCATTTGATATTCCCTGATACCATCACTCCCTCATCTGATAGGCCATGCCCAATATCATCACAACCAAGAGTTTCGCCACCATATTTCCAGCTTGAAGCCAGCACACCACAAATGCAGTAAGATGGAATTTTTTTTGCACAACAGGCTACAAAAGATTACGAATTTCTACCAACCTTTGCCATAGTGGTTTAGTACTCCTAAACATTATTATCATTACTTAATGTGCTAAAATGTGAATTATTCCTGTTATGAAAATATATTGAATATTCCAATATTTGTGTTTTAATAAATTGAGTTATTATAGATTATTCTAAAATACACCTTCTCCTGCATAGTCATCCTCCATTTTGTTTCAAGTTGAGAGGCTAGAGCTGAGGGGTTGTAGTACCTTCTTGACACCCCACAGAAACATTTCAATTGGTCCTCAATTAATAAAAGTTTAAACAAAGTTTATGCTGATCCCAATGTCTGGTTCCAGGTGCCTTATCTGGAGATTCCTATTCTTACACAGCAGGTGAGCATCTGGACTGCTGAATTTCAAAGCCTCCGGATGGCAAAGCCGCTGATTTTATAAAGGTGGAGTTACATATTATGAGCTTGAGGAGAACATTCCATTCCACACTATCCCCACATAAGAAACCAGCAAGCCTGTTAATCCATCCAGTAGACACCCCAGCTGACATCTGAGGGATTGGAAACTTTGGAATTCAGGAGTCCAGATGTTCACTTGCTGGGTATAAGTGGGAGGCACCTGGAACCAGACATTGGGATCAGTGCCCTGATTGTGAATTTTAATACACATATCAAATAGGGATACATATTCTTTGGCTACTCAATAGAGACTAATTACTTTCTACCCATTATCGGATTAGACAAAAAAGTTCTAATATATTACATTGCTCCATACGCCTAAAAATAATAGAAAATTAAACTGCCTTTATAATAACAAGGAGATTTAACTATTGTTCTTAATGCGGATGTCATTTTAATATTTTAATGATAAAGTTAGTAATGGAATATAAAATTTCTTTTTGAGTATGTACGGTACTTGTAAATTATCCGGGCGCCCGATATTTTGATCAGGTCCGAAAAATCGCGTCGCGTCGCATCGCGTGTTAACCAAATGGCATGCGATGCGACGTGACGAGAGAAGGACCCAGTTTTAGCAGTGGACCCGATTTTAACATTGGAATCAATGTAAAATGGTCCCTGAGACCCGATTTTAAATTTATTTCACTGTAAAAATGCCCAAAACCCCCAAAAAAGTGAAATCCCACCCCCATTGTTAACGCCACCCCACTAATGACGCCAACCCGAAGTGTGGCGAGCGCAGCGAGCCTGCGAGGGGTGGCGGTATGTGTCCTCCGACCTTTTCATACCCCCACTATCCACATCGGCATGGAGTTGAGAATATAAAGTGTGGCGAGCGCAGCGAGCCACCCAGCCCGAAGCGTGGCGAGCGGACGCCGTCACCTTCACAGCTATCCGCGTCCCCTCGCGGGCTTCACAGGTGTCCGCGTCCCCACGCGGGGCTCGCTGCGCTCGCCTCACTGCGCTCGCCACACTTTATATTCTCAACTCCACACCGACGTGGATAGTGGGGGTATGAAAAGGTCGGAGTACGCGTACCGCTGCGCTCGCCACGCTTCGGGTTCGCGTTGATAGTGGCCTGGTTGTGAACATCCAATATCATTCATCAATATCATTCATATCTGACACATTAAGGACAACAGAATTTAAGGAATAACTGTAATTAATGCAAACAACAAAATTAACATATATCAGCAATAAATTAGAACAACAAGAACACATATCATACAATCATTAATAGGCATAATTACTTCACTAACAAACTTAGTGCATGTAGAATGTATGTAAATGGGCTGTCACCCGCCAGGCACTTTCGCCACACAAATTCTTGCATGAAAGAGTCAAGGTGATGGCGGGCTGTGCCCCGCTGGCGTTTGTTCCGCCACTTTGCACATCCCCATAGTCTTTCGATGTTTTGTGTATGTGCTCCAGTGTCCGGGTCCACAAAGTTATATTTATGATTCACCCTCAAATGATTGTATCCAGCACGCTCAAGTTCTGCGGTATTGTAGGCACGCCAGCAATCACTTACAATTGTAGTGCCAGCCTCGATATGCTCTGCAATTGCGGTCATCAGGGTTGTCGCATCTCTCTTTTCCACAGGCAACATGAAACATTCCCCTGTTTCGCGACACACTCCTCCAAAGACCCACTGCTGCGGGAGAACTCTGCCGACATTCGCTTGTCTCTTTGCAAACAGCGACTCATCTATCTCCACAATTTTGCCTGCTCCACCAATACGGTGTTGAGGCTGGGACATGAGGTCGCATTGACACGCCTCCCGCATCAAGGCATTGTAGAAGATAGCCGTCTTATTGCAGATAATTCAGATGTTTGTCACAGAACTCTATGGATGTAAGTTCCTCACTCCAGCAGAAAATAAACCTGAGGATTGTCATGAATGGAAGTCTGCATCCAGGATAAAACAGCGAGGCCCGCAGACTTTGCTTTTTGCCACAGCATTTTACATAGCAGCGCCATTTCCGCTCATGCACGGACAGGAGCATTGGGTGTCCGTTTGGACAGGTAGCTGTCGCTGGAAGAAGCCCATTGTCCTGCATAAACTTCACAGTATCCTCTTCCGTCTTGGGGAGGCTGAAGATACTGGCCGGCAAAGCCATACTGTCAAATAGGATGAAAGGGGCAAAATGGGCCAATATCCAAAGAAATTGAATGAAAAATCCTGAAAAATCACCTCAGGAAAAGTCTCATACACAGCACCACAGCAAACCAGTTGTTATCTCCTGACAAAACTCCCTCAGAGTGAAATTCTGCCAGATGTGTCAGAGGGCGGGATTACAATTGTGCAGGATGGATTAAAATCGCGTTGCATAGCGTCGCGTCGCATTGTATACCATACAAAAGCATACAATGCGACGCGATTTTTTCTTCAAGGAAATTTCAAGGGAAATCATGTCGCATCGCGTCGCATCATGTCGCATCGTATTCTTAATGTACTGTAATACAATTTCAACATCGGGCGCCTGGATAATTCACAAGTACCATATGTACAATTAAAGGGATATACACGTTCATGAGAAATCTGCATCTCAATTGTGTTGATTGGGCAGCACTTAGGGCCTTATTCTGATCGGTGCGGCCCGATCAGAATATGCGGCCGCGACCGTGCAGGCGAATCCCCGCCTTCCATACGGATCGCCACCTGCCGTCCGTACGCGGATATGTGGCGATCCGCATGAAATTGGACGGGGATATGCCTCCTCCGTCTTGGGAGCAGCCCCTGCATTCGATGGTCGCCGAACATCGAATGCAGGGCCGCACGCTCCACCAGGTCCCGCAACACAAGACCACACGGACACTTGTCCGTGTGAAATCATGTATGGGGGCGGGCAGCTGACATCCGGCGATGTCAGATGCCCGCCCCGTACCCACACGTCACGGCCTCATTACCATGCATACGCCCCGCGTTTGCATGGGAACGCCCATGAAACGCGGGGCGTATGCATAGGGTAATGAGGCTAAGTAGCCCCTCACGACCCTCTACGCCCCCTGTGCGGCGTATAAAGAATCCGTGCGGCGAAATCGCCTGCACATGCGCAGAGTGACCTCTGCACATGCGCAGACGATCAACATCGGCGGTCCGTCCGCATGCGGGAATATCCGCACCGATCAGAATAAGGCCCTTAGTTCTAATTAGAAGATTTTTTGCTACACCCTAAAGGGGGCATTGTAGATCCATTAAAAGTTGCTGGAGACTGTTTTATTTTGTCATAAAAAATATTTGAGTTACTTCCCTGTTTACAGTAGTTGATATGCTGAATTCATAGAAAAATAGCTCAGGAGTCCCAAGCATATTGATCAGACACTCAATAAACAATGAGAGTAAGATGGACAC
This sequence comes from Crinia signifera, assembly GCF_055691185.1. Lineage (NCBI taxonomy): Eukaryota > Metazoa > Chordata > Amphibia > Anura > Myobatrachidae > Crinia > Crinia signifera. The sequence goes on from NC_139217.1 coordinate 404,411,716, forward strand.
ACAGCATTCTGTATCACAGTTTCCTAAGAGGCCACTTTGGTGCTTATTCTGTGTTTTAGTGGCTCATAAATTAACAATGTAATGTCCCAGTTAAATCAGAAAACTCAGATATACAGTGGGGGCTGTATTGGATTGGTTGCATGTTTCTTCTTTCTTTATTTTAAATGTGCTGTATGAGGGTGGTTCAATAAGTAAGGAAACAACACCTCTCATATGTCTAATTTTCTCTATTTCATTCTAATTTATTTATTACAAGTTATTTCTATAGAGCACACATATTCCGCATCGCTTAAACTATTTGGCCATTTACATCAATCCCTGCCTCAGTTGAGTTTGCAATATAAATTCCCTGCCACATGTACACACATTCTCATGTCGATTACATTTTTTTGGAAGCCAATTAATTACCAGTATATATTTTTGGTTTGTGGGAGGAAACCACGGCAACTGAAGTAAACCCATGCAATTATAATAAAAAAAAAAAAAACAGAAAATGACATGGACACATGCCTAGATGCACCCCTCTGAATCTGCATATGTATATAGATATATCAACTGCATTTCATTTAGTAGCACTAGAGGTGTACCTAATCTGTATGGTGCACCATTACTGTATAGAGCAAGTTCATTTTAAAAGAGCGCAATATTGTCTTTATGATAGAATAAATGTGTTGTCAGTGCTATCAAATGAAATATATTTTTATATATCTGCAATGTATACCACCCCTCCCAGCACCTACTCCCAACTCCTCACCCCTATAGGGCTTGCATTTATTGCACAATGCAACTCCTCTATGCATGCCGCACGCTGTCTCCCAGGCCCACCTCCTCACTTTCTTCTTTAAGCCTCGTTCAGGAGTCATGAGACTTCCCGGCCCAGAGCAGTGAGACAAGGTTACTGTGAGAAGCGACGTGCTGCTGATGATGATAGGCGCATCGTCCGGCAGTTCCCCAGTGATTGCAGGAGGGAAAATGAATGTCAGGACACTGCCAACTGTTAAAGAGACAAATGTATTCCCGGGATCCAAAGTCCAGTGATATCTGTCCCCATCCAGGGCCACCACTAGAACTGTTGGGGCCCGGGACTGACCTACAGTCCGGGCCCCCAGCGGCACAGTACTACATCCTCGTCCGCACACACACCCCCGCCCACCCGTGACTGCCAGCACCCCGCCTCCCCATTACATTACTTACTATCACGCGTAATCGCCATTCTGCTCCACCGTCGGTCAGGTCTGGAGCACACTGCAGCCTGCAGAGCCCCGAGACCCTCTGTTTCCTAGGCTTGGTGCTCTGCAGGCTGCACTGTGCGTGCCTGGTTGGGGGGCCACTGGTGCCGGGAGGGGGAGGCAGTGTGCGGGTGCCAAGGGCACCCCCCTGTCGGCAGCCCTGTCCCCATCCACCTACCAGCCAATTGCAGCTCGCAACCTTTGGCCCAGAACCACTCAGTGTAGGGGGTTGTTTGTCGCTCTTCTGCTCCAGTATATCTGTACTTCTCTCATATTCAAGGGTGGCAATCTTCCCCCCTAGTCTGACACCCCAGACTTCAGCTTCTTCAGATCTGTGGTCTCGGCACTTCCAAAGCCTGCCTGCTTCCTTCTCTGAGCTGCCACTAAATAGTCCTCCTAAAATGGCTGCAGCCTCCTCTAACATACTTAAAACATGCCATGGCCTGGATGTAGCAGATCCTTATACTCTTTCTTTATTTGTTGCATGCTTTTTAGCACTGGACAGGTACAGGTCTTGGACAAAGGGAAGGTTAGCCCCGATGATCTCTACATTTCTAACCACCTATTGGAGCCTGTGTTTGTCTCTCTCACTGGCAGAACCATACCAGGCAAGAATCAAGGAGCACAGTACAGTACATGCTCCACAATCGCGGAGTAGAAGAGGAGCAGAAGCTTCTGTGCAATGTTTAATTTTCTCAACTTTCTAAGGAAGAATAGCCTCTGCAGAACATTTCGGACAACACTATCTGCATTGGACCCTTATTGAGGTTCAAGCAACACCACACTGTCAGCAATTGTTAGCAGTGGAGCACCAACCAACTTCTTCCCAAATTCCACTACCATCTTGACAGTAGGTTGAGCTCTAGGTTGTTGTTCCTGCTCCACTGGGGAATCCATGGCCAATTCATGCGCATATTGAACAAGACCGATGACAGTAGTGTCGTCAGTGAAATTAATATTCTTTACTGATTGCACCTCTGAGGTTTAGTAGCTTGTGTACAAAGAGAATAACAGGGAAGAGAGAACAAAGCCTGGGGATCTCCTGTGCTGATGGACCACGCTTGGGAGGTGAATACACCTGCTTTCACCACCTCTTCTCTATCTGTCAGAAAGTCCGCAATCCAGGAACAGGCATCCTCCCGTGACTCCAAGGCAGAGTAGTTTGTCAATGTCGACCTTGGTTATGTCAACCATTTCAAGGTGTCGACCTAGTGACTGTCAACCATTAGTGGTTGACCTACTGTAGTGACTGTTGTCCTAGATATTGTCTATGTGACTGCATGCCGTTTGCTGCACTGCCTGTGTCTGCAGGTGACACTACAAACGGCCCTGCTGATAAATGTTGACAAAATATACTAAACGCCTTGAGATGTCAATGGAGCATTATGTTGTTTGTTTATGGCAATAAACAGCATAGTGTGGCTGTGAAGATAAGTAAGTAGATGTAACATAATGACATTAGTACACTAAATGAATACTAAGCTTTCTATTTGCTTACTGTGTAAAATATACGATGATAAGGAAGACAACTAGTTAAACCATAGTAATTAGTTAAATGTTTTGGTCCTAACTCCTGCACACATTTCTAAATTGATGCAATTATTTTGTTATGTAGCTTTCCAGTATCTGATTCTGCAAATGATAATGTTATCTCTTCAGTTCCAAAGAGGTAAAATCCCTTTTACAATTAAAGTATTAGTGGAGGAGAGATGATTGATAGGGATTTGAAATTTTTCAATCCACGGTTAATGGGATTTGTAACACACTGCAGGCCTGCTTGTATTCGCCCTATCTGGCAACAAAAGGTTAAGAGCAAAGATGTGCTAATGCTTTATAATGTTACAGTACAACCTTGCAATCTTCTATTATTTAGCATTTCTGTTCTTTTTTTACTTGTTTTGTTCTTTAAGTTATTTGAAGAATTTATTTTTTGTACAGCAATGGTGCAAATAACTTCACATGTATTTCATTGTTTTTCTGTCGTGCTGTGTCATGAATATATAATCATTTTTATATTCAACTGTGTTTATGTGAAACTCTTATATGTAATTGAAAGCATTAATTCTTCTGTAAGGTAAATCTTCGACTTCTGGTGCTATTTAAGTAAATATATTTTTAAACAAAAGTGAAGCATGAGATCAGCTTAAGCACTGACAAAGTAGGTGAACTGTAATGGGGTGTGATACTTGAATTTTTAAACAAAATGGCCAAAATTGCTCGTTTTCTAAAAATTACACATGTAATAGAGTGCACATTTTTGAAAAATGTTGCTAAAATTTTGACATTGCACACAAAATAGATTAGGTCCTGTATGGAGAGTTTGACAGAACCATGCACAGATCAGTGTGTTGCAAATTGATTATTCGCCACCCGGTTTCCAAGGAGCAGTGCGGGCAGGGGGTGTGGGGTGCCGGCAAGGGTTAGCGCCCATTAGAATGCCCAGCATTTCATGGGCATCCCCACAAAAATGCTGGGTGTTCCCATGCTAATGCAGCCATGACGCAGGTGTGGGGGGCTGGCAGCTGATGTCAGCTGCCTTCCCTCTTTCCATACAAGGGCGTCATGATCATGATCATCCTGGCTGGTCAGCCCTGGATGGGGTACCTGATAAGGTCCCCACATTAGGCTACACCCATCCCGGGTTGAAGCCCGGGGCTGTCCCCGACATCCTGGGGTTGTGGACATCGGGCTGATTTAAAATAAGTTTAAAAATTAGATAAAAAACACTGCTATTTACAGTAGAACGTCAAGTCCAAAAAGGTCTCCCTGCATGCTGGGACTTGTGAAACCATAAGTCCAAACTTTGGGGCATTAAAGGGCCTCCTTAGACTTCTAGTTCACCTGTAAAAAGATAGTAAAAATAAAGATAGACACAGAATAGTAAAACTTTATTACACACATCCATTCACACATACATACCCTTCCTCGCCCCAACAAAGCTGCTCCTCCAGTGCAGCTCCCCCTGCACTGACAGCAAAGTCAGCTTGGTCCAGTGGTGGAACAACCGAGGGAGCAGGGAGTGCAGCTGTTATGGGGCCCAGTGGCTGGGGGGCGCCATTGGACAGCAAGCACTCCCCTGCACCGTGACCATGCTTACTAGTAATTTTATTATTCAATAAAAAACATGTTGCAACGCGGGCCAATTGCATGCTGGCACCACGGGAGAGGAGTTTAAGGAGCCAGGTGGGGAAATGGGGGTGTTATGTCATGCTGGGTGGGCACAGAAGCTGGTCGGAGATGAAAGAGGAAGCTCTGTAAGGAGCTGAGGACAGTGGCCGCTCACCTGCAGTAGGAAGGCGGCGAGTGCTAGGCTACCGGGGAACTCAGAGCAGTGATGCCAGCTTTATGAGTCTGACTGGACACAAAAAGGAGAATGAATGTGGTGGGAGCAGTGTGTATATAATGGGGCTGTGCTCGCATACTGTGGGATATGTGTGCGCAGTATATATACTGTACTTTATCCACACGTCAATGGGCTTGCAATGAGTGATGTCCGCTCAGACAAAGATCTATCGGAGAAATGCACAAGAGATCAGACTGACATTTTCCTAGCATTCTTAAACCTATGCAACACACCACAAGACAGGATACCGCCCCTGCCCAATGATTATTATCACGTCACCCCAGAACCCAAAATCCAATAACTAAACATTAATTACAACCTCAATTACAGATGCAAGTGCAGATGACGCTTGTCTCCAAGCATATGTCCAATATAAGTCACTATGACCGCACAGTGCATGCTCTCCCTCAGCTGCTTCCAGGACAAGCTGTTGAATTCAGACCACTCAAGAATATGACAAGCCTGCCACCATCCTAAAGGATGCCAGTGGACCCAACAGCTATGTTGTCCAGGCAGAGGGAACTGTGTATGTGTGTAAACTTCGCCACCTGTTAAGTCTACCTGAGGAGACTATTACTGCACCCAGTGTAACAGTGGAAGTCACTGACCCTCCTCACACCACACCACACTCTGGGTTGTCAGCTATGTCTTCCTCTGTCAATAGTGAAACAGCTTCTAACTTGATGGCACCTCCAGCTATTACCATCAATGAACAGCCACTCATGATGCACTGGACGCTTATGTAAGCCTAGTTCCCGATTTCAGGACTACAGTATGTTACATAAATTCCCCTCACACATTCTATTCCTCCGTTATTCTCCTTTGTTCACCTTTTAATATTTTATTGAGGAGAGGTATGTAGATGTGTATCCTGCTCGGACCCTGCAGGATGAGACTTTACCTGGGGCTATGCATGATGAGAGGGAGTTTCCTGAATGTTGTTCAGTTTAGTTCCTGATGTAAAACCAAGTAATTGTGTTCTTCTGCACTTCAGAGTCCATAAGTAATGCCCCCAGTGTTCTTGGAATTGCTGCAAGATAATGCAAGCAGTAGAGGTTTGTCTCCCAATCCCCCATCCTAGCCGCTTTGCTGCAAGACACATACTGTGCTAGGAGGCAGATCTTTGATGGGTAATCCATACTGAGTTGCAGAGTAAACTCCCTCTGACATCTGACTGCTTCCCTGAGCTCCAATCTCAGCAGCCACCATCAAGCACATTTGGTAGTGCCTGCCGAGCAAGCCAGAAAGCAGCAACACTGCAAACAGAACAGATCAAGTTTACTCTAGAGGGCAGTCATGGACAATGTAAGTTAATTATTTTGTGAGCATAGTAATTACTTTATAGGCATAAAGTAAGGGGCAATACTGCTGTGTGGCATAATGTGCAAGAGGCATTCATACTGTGTGGCACAATGTGTAAGGGGCACTAATATGTAAAGGGCACTACTACTATGTGGCATAATGTGGAAGAGGCACTACTTTGTGTGTCATTTGAATTAGGGATACTATTGTGTGACCATGTCCTTCCCCTCAGGACCTTTTCCAGCACATGCGCTTACCTCTTTGAAACAGGGGGGGTGACATTATCCTTCTCTGCTGCAGGCACTCGGACCACTAGATACATGCAAGCTGCAGAGGAATGTCAGGTGAAAGACAAACAATTACTATTACATTTGCTTTAAGATTATGGAAAAGACACCTTTCCATGTTTTTAGTTGTTTGGTTGTTTTTTTTTTTTTTGGGGGGGGGTGGTATATTTGCCCGACAGTCGGGATTCCAACAGTCATTACTCAGACGTCGGAATCCCGACTGCACAGCGGGGGGAGCGCAATGAAGCACCTTACGGGCATGCTGCGCTCACCACGCTGCGGGCATGGTGGACCCCCACGAGGGAGCAGTCGGGATTCCGACATCAGAGTAATGACTGCCAGAATCCCGACTGTCGGAGAGCCGTCCGGCACCCTTTTTTTTTACTTGGCTGTGTTTCTACTACCACCAGATCTATACCACATTATTGTTATAACAACTAGCTATAAGTGTTTTACCACTTTTAGAACAGTTTTCCAGTATGTTCAACTTCCTGATCTTTTCTAGAATGTTTTATATCTCAGCTAGATTCCATGGAATTAACTTGGTTTCTTATTTGCAAGGTATAAAGAGCACATGCAGTACAGTATAACATGAAATTATTGCAGTTTAAACTTTTAATGTATTTTGCAGCTAAATCTTAACTAATATATTCAGGTCTCACCATAAGCTGCATTTAAATTAATAATTTCTGTTGGTACCGTACATTCAAATCAGAATTTTAAATTCTAACATACTTAAGATATTTATAACATTGGCTGGATCAAATTTTATTAGGTGAACTGGCATTAATGTTTGAAGAGAACAGCAAGATGTCACTGCTGTTACATGTTCCGTCATTACCTCTAGTTGCTATTCTAGATCAGTTGCAGAACTCTTTGATTAATAAATCAAGGAAAACATATCAAAGACTATACTATAAATCAAAGTTAACAAACCATTACATATATGATGGGAATCTACTTCTATCACACATACTGTATTGGTTGTTCCAACTTTATTAACCTTGCCGTCCCAATTTTTTTTTTGCAATTCAAACAGTTTGGTTTTAATGTTTTAATTATTGTTTTATATTATTATTATTATTATTATTATTATTATTCAAAAATAGTCTACAGGGAATGTTGAATGATGTTAATGTTCTTATTGTAAAGTGGCTCCCCAATGGATCTACTACTAGCGCTAGGGCTGTTGAGCCTGATTAGAAGTTGGACCTGAAAGGGTTAATATACATTAAAGTACTCTATACATCAAATATTTCAAAAGAAAATAAAAATGACATAAAGGATGAATAATAATGTGATACTCTGTCGTCCGTAGGTATCACAAATCAGAGCTGTGATTGCAGTCTCAAGGATTATTTAGTTGCCACTTCAACTCAGCTGAAATAAAGGGGTTTATTTACTAAGATGGGAGTTTTATTTCAGATGGGATGGGCAACCAATCACAATATACTTATTATTTATTTAACGCCTTCTAGAAGATAACACATAGAATCTGTTTGGTTGGCCATAGCAACATCATATCTGAAATTTAACTTTCATCGTATTAAATAAACTCCAGAGAGGTAGGACAGCTGAGAAACTCGAGGACAGGTTGCATGCCGGAGGTAGGAATGGCCCTTTTGCATGTGGAACGGGCTATAAAAGGGAAGCTGATGCTGAGGAGATCAAAAAGATAGATCATGGCTTCTGAGAAGAGAGCAACCGCATAAGAGAGGGTTCAGCAGCTGACCACTTTCCACAGACTGCTTATTATTATTATTATTTTTATTATTATTATTATTATTACTACCAGTTATTTATATAGCGCATACATATTCTGCAGTGTTGAGTGCTTCAGCTGTTCCCATTGCATAAAGGAGAGGTTCTCAAACTCGGTCCTCGGGACCCTACACAGCTCACGTTTTCCAGGTCATTAAGCAGGTGCACGGTTGCATTTATTACTCATTGGCACATTTTAAAAGATCCACAGGCGGAGCTAATTATTTCACTTGTGATTATGTGAGGAGCAAAGCATGCACTGTGTGGATTCCTGAGGACCGAGTTTGAGAACCTATGGTATGCAGAATATAGGCTAAAGGGGAGAGTAAAAGAGACCCTCATGTGGAGCTAATCAAGGTACTGATCCTGTAAACTATACCTAGTTATTAAGATGACAAACCCTGACAGAATACATAACAAAACATAAAACTATTTTTTTGAAAGACCACACTCAGGGCCTTATTCTAGTTCACTCTTTATGACAAAATCCTTCTAAGATGGACAAAACCATGTGCGCTGCAGCAGGGGGGGCAGATTTTACTTGTGCGGAGAGAATTAGATTTGGGTGAGTTATTTTGTTTCTGTGCAGGGTAAATACTGGCTGCTTTATTTTTACACTGTAATATAGATCTCACTTTGAAGTAAAACCCCACCCAAATCTAATTCTCTCTGCACAAGTAACATCTGCCCCACCTGCAGTGCACATGGTTTTGTCCATCTAAGAAGGATTTTGTTAGAAAGAGTGAACAAGAATAAGGCCCTCAGTGACTTAACCCAGTTGTATGCAGGCTAGCAGGAGTTAGAGTTTTGCAGAAACTGTGCAATATTTTTGTCAAGAAAGAAAAAACTCATCAGAGTAGTCATGCTGCCACAGATTATAGGAAGTAAAGACTCTTTTTGGCTCGTAAGACAGTGAGGCTCCCCAGCCAAATTAGAGAGTGACAACTCTAGTGGAACCCGTCACATCACATTTCTGATATAAAGAACTGAGCTTAACCAATTGGGACAGGTTAACTGCAAGTAGCAAAGGACAATTAAGGCACTTGATGTCTAGAGAGCATATTCCGCTAACGTTACCCTTGTCAAACCTTAGAAACTACTACTTAACAGATTTCACCAAAGTGCCCCACAGAGCTGTTGACCATATCCAGTATTTATAATTAACCCCTTCCCGACATTTGACGTATATATACGTCATGGCCGGGATGTACTTCCCGACACATGACGTATATATACGTCATGACTTTAAACTGTCCCCGCGTCTATAGACGCGGCGACAGTTTAAACATGTCTGCTGTCCCTGACAGCAGACATGTCCCAGCATGTCCAGGGGGGGCGGCGATGCCTCCCCCCCCGTCGGCGATCGCTGTGATTGGCTGTTCAATGTGAACAGCCAATCGCAGCGTTTTCCTGTGTTACCGGCGAATATGACGCTCGGTAACACAGGTGTCAATCACCACCGGGTGGGAGGGGGCGTGAGGGGGTCACCGGTGATGACCACACCTCACCCCACCTCACCCCACCTGCCCCCAAGGCTGTGATTGGTCCGTCGAACCGACGGACCAATCACAGCCATAGCGCGTTATTTAAACTAACGGTGACTGCGCTGCAGACGCCATTCCGGTCTGGAATTGCGTGCAGAGCGGTCACCGGCCAATCTGTCGTGATATACATACCTGATCCTTGCCTGATACTTGCCTGATACTTACCTGATCACCGCTGGTAGCGTGCTGCCAGCAGCTGGATGCTTACTGGATCTTGTCACTTCCTGTGTGCTGCTGCTGCAGTGTCATAGAGTGACAGATAGTGAGAGATAGTCAGAGATAGTCAGAGATAGTCAGAGATAGTGACAGAGAGTGATAGAGATTGCTATATTTTGTGTCTGCTGCACCCCCTTTTGTGCTGATCAGTATATCTGTGCTGATCAGCAACTTTTTGGGGGTACAGGGGTTATTTTTTTATATATATACCTGTCAGTTGCACCAAAGCTTGTGCTGCCTGTGCAACTGACTGCTGCCCCCCCCTTTTGTGCTGATCAGTATAAATTAACTGATCAGCAACTTTTTGGGGGTCCAGGGTTTTTTTTTATATATACCCTCTCAGGTTGCACCCACAGTTGGGTGCCTGCTGCCCCTCACTGCTAATCAGTGTTGCATCACTGCATCACTGATCTGCAGTTTTTTTTTTTTGGAGAGTGCAGTGGGGTTTTGTTTTTACACCCACGTTGCTTTTGTGGGTGTCCTGTGGCCGCTGAGCGCTGATCAGTGACGTACATCACTGAACAGCATTTTTGGCACAGGGTAGATATAATTTTTTTTCTGCAGTTTTTTTAAATTGTTTTTTTTTTGGAGGGTGCTGTGGTTTATTTTTTTTAAATTGTTTTTACACCCACGTTGCTTTTGTGGGTGTCCTGTGGCCGCTGAGCGCTGATCAGTGACGTACATCACTGAACAGCATTTTTGGCACAGGGTAGATATAATTTTTTTTCTGCAGTTTTTTTTAATTGTTTTTTTTTTGGAGAGTGCTGTGGTTTATTTTTTTTAAATAGTTTTTACACCCACATTGCTTTTGTGGGTGTCCTGTGGCCGCTGAGCGCTGATCAGTGACGTACATCACTGAACAGCATTTTTGGCACAGGGTAGATATAATTTTTTTTCTGCAGTTTTTTTAAATTGTTTTTTTTTTTGGAGAGTGCTGTGGTTTATTTTTTTTTAATTGTTTTTACACCCACGTTGCTTTTGTGGGTGTCCTGTGGCCGCTGAGCGCTGATCAGTGACGTACATCACTGAACAGCATTTTTGGCACAGGGTTGATATAATTTTTTTTTTTTGGATCAAATTCCTGTTGCCTTTGAGCGCTGTTCAGTGACGGACGTTACTGATCAACATCTGTGCTCAATTTTTGGCGCAGGACCTTTTTTTTTTTTTTTAACCCCTTCAATTTTTTTTTTTATTGGGATCAAATTCCTGTATAAAGTATTTTTTTTTCTGCACTACATACACACTACACACTACATACCCCCCGTGTTGAAATAAAGTTTGTACCCCCCCTACACTATACACGTGTTGAAACATTACACTTACAGAAACACAAAAATAAAAATGGCATCCCAAATGTCATCCCAGTCATCCAGAAGAATGTATTCAGCGGAGGAGGCATATGCCATGCTTGCCTCTGACTCTGACACAGCCAGTGATGCAAGCGGGGAATTTGAAGGATTCGTCTTAAGCTCCTCTTCCTCCTCTAGTGATGAGGGACCCCCTCAAAGACGCCCCCGTAGAGCAGCTGAGACCCCCCCAAATGATTGATCCCGTATGGACCCCCCACCACCAGACAATTTTGAGCCCCAGGTTCCTGAGTTTTTGGCCATCCCAGGAATCCAATTTGATTCAACAGGTCTCAGAGAAATTGACTTTTTCAAATTATTTTTCTCTGATGATTTTATAAATTTAATGGTGGACCAATGTAATTTATATGCCCAGCAGTTTATTGCTCAAAACCCCACGTCATCATTTGCTAGGTGGACCCCTGTAGATGCAGTAGAGATGATGACGTTTTTGGGTCTGGTGTTACAAATGGGCATAGTAAAAAAGCCAGAAATTAGGCAATATTGGAGTACAGATGTTCTGTACAGCACCCCACTTTACCGTATGGCCATGGCTCGGACTCGTTTTGAGACAATCCTTAAATTTTTACATTACACCGATAATGCACAGTGCCCACCCAGAGATGATCCCACCTTTGACCGGCTATTCAAAGTCAGGCCGGTCATTGATCATTTCAGTGCCAAATTTGCAGAGATGTACATCCCTGAAAAATTTATTTGTATCGACGAGTCCCTTATACATTTTAAAGGAAGGGTTAAATTCCGCCAGTACCTTCCCAATAAGAGGGCAAGGTATGGCATAAAAATGTATAAGCTGTGTGAAAGCACCTCAGGGTACACCCACAGGTTTAGGGTATATGAAGGGAAGGACTCAAGAATTGAACCGCCAGAATGCCCCCCCTCCCTCGTAGGTGTTAGTGGAAAAATTGTCTGGGATTTAGTGCACCCCTTCCTGGATAAAGGTTATCACCTCTATGTGGATAACTTTTACACTAGCATCCCCCTGTTTAAGGCCCTTGGTTCAAGAGGTACAGCAGCTTGCGGTACTGTGCGCAAGAACCAAAGAGGCCTCCCAAAAACGCACATTGCCCAATTACTGAGAAGGGGTGAAAGCAGGGGAATATGCACCAAAAATATGTTGTTGGTCAAATATAAGGACAAGAGGGATATCCTTATACTGACAACAATTCATGGAGACAGTACCACCTCCGTCCCTGTACGAGGTACCAGTACCCACACCTCAAAACCTAATTGTATCCTAGATTACAATAGGTACATGGGCGGAGTGGATCTTTCAGATCAGGTACTGAAGCCGTACAGTCCCCTGCGGAAAACAAAAATCTGGTACAAGAAGCTGGCCGTGTATATCATCCAGATGGCACTGTATAACGCTTACGTGCTATTCCGTTCTACCAGCCAGAGGGGGACATTTATGCACATTCAAGAGGAAGTCATAAAGGGCCTAATATTTGGGAACCAGCAGGCAGAGGGCCCCAGTACTTCTAGTACTGGCCCCCGTATTGTACCAGGGCAGCATTTTCCTAACGAAATCCCCTCCACTGCAAAAAAGGGCAGGACATAAAAAAGGTGCAAAGTTTGCTATAAAAAGGGAATAAGAAAGGATACTATTTTCCACTGTGAAATTTGGCCCGACAAACCCGGCCTATGTATAAAGGAGTGTTTTAAAATATACCACACATCTATGGATTATTAGGTTCATCATTTCACCGTGCTTCGGGGGTCTTGCTAATGCCACATAGCACCCACCATTCATTCCACCACAATCTGAGCTGCAAAATCCAAAAATCACTCCTTCCCTTCTGAGTCCTGCCATGCACCCAACTGGTATTTTTTGGTCACATATGAGGCATTGCCATACTCGGGAGAAATTGGGGCACAGATTTTGGGGTGCTTTTTCTCCTTCATACCTTATAAAAATGAAAAATTTTGAGCCAGAACTGCATTTTTGTGTAAAAAAATGTAATTTTTCATTTTCACAGCCCAGTTGTACCAAAATTGGTGAAACCCCTGGGGGTTTGAAATGTACACTATACCCCTAGATGAATTCCCTGAGGGGTATAGTTTGCAAAATGGGGTCACTTGTGGCGGGGTTCCACTGTATTGGTGCTTTGGGGGTCTTGCTAATGCGACATAGCACCCACCAACATTCCACCAGAATCTGTGCTGCAAAATCCAAATATCACTCCTTCCCTTCTGAGTCCTGCCATTTTTTGGTCACACATGAGGCATTGCCGTACTCGGGAGAAATTGGGGCACAGATTTTGGGGTGCTTTGTCTCCTTCATTCCTTGTGAAAATGAAAAATTTTGAGCCAGAACTGCATTTTTGTGTAAAAAAATGTAATTTTTCATTTTCACAGCCCAGTTGTACCAAAATTGGTGAAACCCCTGGGGGTTTGAAATGTACACTATACCCCTAGATGAATTCCCTGAGGGGTATAGTTTGCAAAATGGGGTCACTTGTGGGGGGGTTCCACTGTATTGGTGCTTTGGGGGTCTTGCTAATGCGACATAGCACCCACCAACATTCCACCAGAATCTGTGCTGCAAAATCCAAATATCACTCCTTCCCTTCTGAGTCCTGCCATGCACCCAAATGGTATTTTTTGGTCACATGTGAGGCATTGCCGTACTCGTGAGAAATTGGGGCACAGATTTTGGGGTGCTTTGTCTCCTTCATTCCTTGTGAAAATGAAAAATTTTGAGCCAGAACTGCATTTTTGTGTAAAAAATTTAATTTTTCATTTTCACTGCCCAGTTGTACCACAATTGGTGAAACCCCTGGGGGTTTGAAATGTACACTATACCCCTAGATGAATTCCCTGAGGGGTATAGTTTGCAAAATGGGGTCACTTGTGGGGGGGTTCCACTGTATTGGTGCTTCGGGGGTCTTGCTAATGCGACATAGCACCCACCAACATTCCACCAGAATCTGTGCTGCAAAATCCAAATATCACTCCTTCCCTTCTGAGTCCTGCCATGCACCCAAATGGTATTTTTTGGTCACATGTGAGGCATTGCCGTACTCGGGAGAAATTGGGGCACAGATTTTGGGGTGCTTTGTCTCCTTCATTCCTTGTGAAAATGAAAAATTTTGAGCCAGAACTGCATTTTTGTTTAAAAAATTAAATTTTTCATTTTCACTGCCTTGTTGTACCACAATTGGTGAAACCCCTGGGGGTTTGAAATGTACACTATACCCCTAGATGAATTCCCTGAGGGGTGTAGTTTGCAAAATGGGGTCACTTGTGGGGGGTTCCACTGTATTGGTGCTTCGGGGGTCTTGCTAATGCGACATAGCACCCACCAACATTCCACCAGAATCTGTGCTGCAAAATCCAAATATCACTCCTTCCCTTCTGAGTCCTGCCATGCACCCAAATGGTATTTTTTGGTCACATGTGAGGCATTGCCGTACTCGTGAGAAATTGGGGCACAGATTTTGGGGTGCTTTGTCTCCTTCATTCCTTGTGAAAATGAAAAATTTTGAGCCAGAACTGCATTTTTGTGTAAAAAATTTAATTTTTCATTTTCACTGCCCAGTTGTACCACAATTGGTGAAACCCCTGGGGGTTTGAAATGTACACTATACCCCTAGATGAATTCCCTGATGGGTGTAGTTTGCAAAATGGGGTCACTTGTGGGGGGGTTCCACTGTATTGGTGCTTCGGGGGTCTTGCTAATGCGACATAGCACCCACCAACATTCCACCAGAATCTGTGCTGCAAAATCCAAATATCACTCCTTCCCTTCTGAGTCCTGCCATGCACCCAAATGGTATTTTTTGGTCACATGTGAGGCATTGCCGTACTCGGGAGAAATTGGGGCACAGATTTTGGGGTGCTTTGTCTCCTTCATTCCTTGTGAAAATGAAAAATTTTGAGCCAGAACTGCATTTTTGTGTAAAAAATTTAATTTTTCATTTTCACTGCCCAGTTGTACCACAATTGGTGAAAACCCTGGGGGTTTGAAATGTACACTATACCCCTAGATGAATTCCCTGAGGGGTGTAGTTTGCAAAATGGGGTCACTTGTGGGGGGGTTCCACTGTATTGGTGCTTCGGGGGTCTTGCTAATGCGACATAGCACCCACCAACATTCCACCAGAATCTGTGCTGCAAAATCCAAATATCACTCCTTCCCTTCTGAGTCCTGCCATGCACCCAAATGGTATTTTTTGGTCACATGTGAGGCATTGCCGTACTCATGAGAAATTGGGGCACAGATTTTGCGGTGCTTTGTCTCCTTCATTCCTTGTGAAAATGAAAAATTTTGAGCCAGAACTGCATTTTTGTGTAAAAAATTTAATTTTTCATTTTCACTGCCCAGTTGTACCACAATTGGTGAAACCCCTGGGGGTTTGAAATGTACACTATACCCCTAGATTAATTCCCTGAGGGGTGTAGTTTGCAAAATGGGGTCACTTGTGGGGGGGTTCCACTGTATTGGTGCTTCGGGGGTCTTGCTAATGCGACATAGCACCCACCAACATTCCACCAGAATCTGTGCTGCAAAATCCAAATATCACTCCTTCCCTTCTGAGTCCTGCCATGCACCCAAATGGTATTTTTTGGTCACATGTGAGGCATTGCCGTACTCGTGAGAAATTGGGGCACAGATTTTGGGGTGCTTTGTCTCCTTCATTCCTTGTGAAAATGAAAAATTTTGAGCCAGAACTGCATTTTTGTGTAAAAAATTTAATTTTTCATTTTCACTGCCCAGTTGTACCACAATTGGTGAAACCCCTGGGGGTTTGAAATGTACACTATACCCCTAGATGAATTCCCTGAGGGGTGTAGTTTGCAAAATGGGGTCACTTGTGGGGGGGTTCCACTGTATTGGTGCTTCGGGGGTCTTGCTAATGCGACATAGCACCCACCAACATTCCACCAGAATCTGTGCTGCAAAATCCAAATATCACTCCTTCCCTTCTGAGTCCTGCCATGCACCCAAATGGTATTTTTTGGTCACATGTGAGGCATTGCCGTACTCGTGAGAAATTGGGGCACAGATTTTGGGGTGCTTTGTCTCCTTCATTCCTTGTGAAAATGAAAAATTTTGAGCCAGAACTGCATTTTTGTGTAAAAAATTTAATTTTTCATTTTCACTGCCCAGTTGTACCACAATTGGTGAAAACCCTGGGGGTTTGAAATGTACACTATACCCCTAGATGAATTCCCTGAGGGGTGTAGTTTGCGAAATGGGGTCACTTGTGGGGGGGTTCTACTGTATTGGTGCTTCGGGGGTCTTGCTAATGCGACATAGCACCCACCAACATTCCACCAGAATCTGTGCTGCAAAATCCAAATATCACTCCTTCCCTTCTGAGTCCTGCCATGCACCCAAATGGTATTTTTTGGTCACATGTGAGGCATTGCCGTACTCGGGAGAAATTGGGGCACAGATTTTGGGGTGCTTTGTCTCCTTCATTCCTTGTGAAAATGAAAAATTTTGAGCCAGAACTGCATTTTTGTGTAAAAAATTAAATTTTTCATTTTCACTGCCTTGTTGTACCACAATTGGTGAAACCCCTGGGGGTTTGAAATGTACACTATACCCCTAGATGAATTCCCTGAGGGGTGTAGTTTGCAAAATGGGGTCACTTGTGGGGGGTTCCACTGTATTGGTGCTTCGGGGGTCTTGCTAATGCGACATAGCACCCACCAACATTCCACCAGAATCTGTGCTGCAAAATCCAAATATCACTCCTTCCCTTCTGAGTCCTGCCATGCACCCAAATGGTATTTTTTGGTCACATGTGAGGCATTGCCGTACTCGTGAGAAATTGGGGCACAGATTTTGGGGTGCTTTGTCTCCTTCATTCCTTGTGAAAATGAAAAATTTTGAGCCAGAACTGCATTTTTGTGTAAAAAATTTAATTTTTCATTTTCACTGCCCAGTTGTACCACAATTGGTGAAACCCCTGGGGGTTTGAAATGTACACTATACCCCTAGATGAATTCCCTGAGGGGTGTAGTTTGCAAAATGGGGTCACTTGTGGGGGGGTTCCACTGTATTGGTGCTTCGGGGGTCTTGCTAATGCGACATAGCACCCACCAACATTCCACCAGAATCTGTGCTGCAAAATCCAAATATCACTCCTTCCCTTCTGAGTCCTGCCATGCACCCAAATGGTATTTTTTGGTCACATGTGAGGCATTGCCGTACTCGGGAGAAATTGGGGCACAGATTTTGGGGTGCTTTGTCTCCTTCATTCCTTGTGAAAATGAAAAATTTTGAGCCAGAACTGCATTTTTGTGTAAAAAATTTAATTTTTCATTTTCACTGCCCAGTTGTTCCACAATTGGTGAAACCCCTGGGGGTTTGAAATGTACACTATACCCCTAGATGAATTCCCTGAGGGGTGTAGTTTGCAAAATGGGGTCACTTGTGGGGGGGTTCCACTGTATTGGTGCTTCGGGGGTCTTGCTAATGCGACATAGCACCCACCAACATTCCACCAGAATCTGTGCTGCAAAATCCAAATATCACTCCTTCCCTTCTGAGTCCTGCCATGCACCCAAATGGTATTTTTTGGTCACATGTGAGGCATTGCCGTACTCAGGAGAAATTGGGGCACAGATTTTGGGGTGCTTTGTCTCCTTCATTCCTTGTGAAAATGAAAAATTTTGAGCCAGAACTGCATTTTTGTGTAAAAAATTTAATTTTTCATTTTCACTGCCCAGTTGTACCACAATTGGTGAAACCCCTGGGGGTTTGAAATGTACACTATACCCCTAGATGAATTCCCTGAGGGGTGTAGTTTGCAAAATGGGGTCACTTGTGGGGGGGTTCCACTGTATTGGTGCTTCGGGGGTCTTGCTAATGCGACATAGCACCCACCAACATTCCACCAGAATCTGTGCTGCAAAATCCAAATATCACTCCTTCCCTTCTGAGTCCTGCCATGCACCCAAATGGTATTTTTTGGTCACATGTGAGGCATTGCCGTACTCGGGAGAAATTGGGGCACAGATTTTGGGGTGCTTTGTCTCCTTCATTCCTTGTGAAAATGAAAAATTTTGAGCCAGAACTGCATTTTTGTGTAAAAAATTAAATTTTTAATTTTCACTGCCTTGTTGTACCACAATTGGTGAAACCCCTGGGGGTTTGAAATGTACACTATACCCCTAGATGAATTCCCTGAGGGGTGTAGTTTGCAAAATGGGGTCACTTGTGGGGGGTTCCACTGTATTGGTGCTTCGGGGGTCTTGCTAATGCGACATAGCACCCACCAACATTCCACCAGAATCTGTGCTGCAAAATCCAAATATCACTCCTTCCCTTCTGAGTCCTGCCATGCACCCAAATGGTATTTTTTGGTCACATGTGAGGCATTGCCGTACTCGTGAGAAATTGGGGCACAGATTTTGGGGTGCTTTGTCTCCTTCATTCCTTGTGAAAATGAAAAATTTTGAGCCAGAACTGCATTTTTGTGTAAAAAATTTAATTTTTCATTTTCACTGCCCAGTTGTACCACAATTGGTGAAACCCCTGGGGGTTTGAAATGTACACTATACCCCTAGATGAATTCCCTGAGGGGTGTAGTTTGCAAAATGGGGTCACTTGTGGGGGGGTTCCACTGTATTGGTGCTTCGGGGGTCTTGCTAATGCGACATAGCACCCACCAACATTCCACCAGAATCTGTGCTGCAAAATCCAAATATCACTCCTTCCCTTCTGAGTCCTGCCATGCACCCAAATGGTATTTTTTGGTCACATGTGAGGCATTGCCGTACTCGGGAGAAATTGGGGCACAGATTTTGGGGTGCTTTGTCTCCTTCATTCCTTGTGAAAATGAAAAATTTTGAGCCAGAACTGCATTTTTGTGTAAAAAATTAAATTTTTCATTTTCACTGCCTTGTTGTACCACAATTGGTGAAACCCCTGGGGGTTTGAAATGTACACTATACCCCTAGATGAATTCCCTGAGGGGTGTAGTTTGCAAAATGGGGTCACTTGTGGGGGGTTCCACTGTATTGGTGCTTCGGGGGTCTTGCTAATGCGACATAGCACCCACCAACATTCCACCAGAATCTGTGCTGCAAAATCCAAATATCACTCCTTCCCTTCTGAGTCCTGCCATGCACCCAAATGGTATTTTTTGGTCACATGTGAGGCATTGCCGTACTCGTGAGAAATTGGGGCACAGATTTTGGGGTGCTTTGTCTCCTTCATTCCTTGTGAAAATGAAAAATTTTGAGCCAGAACTGCATTTTTGTGTAAAAAATTTAATTTTTCATTTTCACTGCCCAGTTGTACCACAATTGGTGAAACCCCTGGGGGTTTGAAATGTACACTATACCCCTAGATGAATTCCCTGAGGGGTGTAGTTTGCAAAATGGGGTCACTTGTTGGGGGGTTCCTAACTTTTAGCATCTTATGGTGCCTAGAAACCTACATGGTGCCTAAAAAATAATCTCATAAAAAGGAGGCTCCAAAATCAAGTAGGTGCTCCTTCTATTATGAAGCCTGTGGTTTGGTCAACGTGCACACTAGGGCCACATATAGGATATTTATGAAAACAAAAGAATTGGGGGAATCAATTTTTAGTCACATTTCTCTAGTAAAATCTACTGTGTTCCTTAGAAAAATGTATTAAAATTGCAAATCTGCAAAAAAAATGAAATTTTGAAATTTCACCTACACTTTGTTTTAATTCCTGTGAAACACCTAAAGGGTTAACAAACTTACAAAATGCTGTTTTGAATACTGTGAGGGGTGCAGTTTTTGAAATGGCATCATTTATGGGGGTGTCTCACATACAAGTCCCTCAAAGTCACATCAGAACTGAACTGGTCCCTAAAAAAATCAGTGTTTGAAATTTTCTTGAAAATTTGAGAATTTGCTATTCATATTTTAAGCCTCCTAGTGTCCAAAAAAATTAAAAGGATGTTGAAATAATGATGGAAACATAAAGTAGACATATGGTCTATGTTAGTTATTAACTATTTTGAGTGGTATGATTATTTGTCTCACAAGCAGAAAATTTAACATTTTAAAAATTGCTAAATTTTCCATTTTTTTACGACATTTTGGTATTTTTCACAAAAAAACACAGACTGTATCGACCCAAATTTACCACTTACTTTAGGTACAATGTGTCACGAGAAAACAATCTCAAAATCACTGGGATAAGTAAAAGCAAAAAAAAGTTATCCCCACTTAAGTGATACCTGTCAGTTTTGAAAAAAAGGGCTCTGTCAGGAAGGCAAAAACAGGCTGCGGCGGGAAGGGGTTAAAACTGTAACAAGTTGAAGAAATTAAGGATATTTAACTTCAGTAGAATTAGAATTTTATAGCATGGATTGTAGTTATTATCTCAGGTCAGGCAGAGTCACAATGAACTAGGTCACCCTTTTAGGTGTAAAATAAGAAAGTTGGTTACTGTATGTACACAAGTGTGGCTTATTGTGGGACCAATGGAATGTTTTGATGTTAATGCTACAGTGTGCTATTAAATATTATTGTATCATTCCATTTTTCTACTATGTTAATTGACAGTTGATCAGATTAAAAATTACTTAACCCTTATAGCTTAAGTAAAGTGACCCATTTTAAAACTTATCCTTAAAAAATTGTCATTAAAGATCCTATAAATATTGTTAAAAAACAAGCATTCGCAACAAATAGGGTGAATACCAGAAGCTTAGCCCATTGGAGGCAAATTCAACTTTCACAATTGATTTTTATAGGAAACACTACGGTAATTTCACCAATATACTGAATTCACAAGTACCAGGCAAGAATTTGTTTTATAATATATAAATTTATTTAGACCGTTAATGACAGCAAAGTAGATGGCCACCTCAATTTTCATAAATTGCACATTTAAAAACCATATATACGGTGAAACACATAATAAAAAGCAATTGGTCTGCTATTCATGCATGATATTTAGATAATACTACTAATAAACCACAATTGATACAATTGGCCCAATGATGCCAAATATGCCTTGTCTAGACATCTGGTCCTGGCAGGGCTGCCATCAGAAATGGTGGGGCCCAGGACTGACAAAATTGGCAGGGCCCCCCTCTCACAGGAAGTATAGGTGGATGGTGGGGGCAGAAGTGGGAGGGGCAACAACAGGGTATCAATAAGTGCCGGAAGCACCTGCAGCTGGGAATTGTGGCAGGGGAAGCTCAGGCCCAGCTCTGCCAATGACAGCTCCAATCCTCACCCTCGAAGACTCGCATTGTGAGTCCTCCACCTGCACGTACTGTATGCAAAGTTTTCACCCAGAATGACATTTTTAAATCCTCCCCATCTCCGAAATCTTATATAGGCTGCAAACCACGAGTGGCACCTTATAAATAAAATATAATAATAATAATATAGTTCAATGAACACTTCCACCAACAACTTGTATTATTTTTCAAATACTGTCGCTCCTTTTATGCAGCGTGCTTATTCCTGTGATACCATAACTTTCATTTCTAATAATAACATTATTACATTTTTATCACCATGCAATCTTAATGCAATGAAAGCATAATGGCACTTAATACTTTAAATATTGCTAAACAGAAAAAGTACATTTTATAGAATCATTACATTGCTGTTATTGAATTATTATAACATGAAAAATAGTGGAAATTGCTTACCTAATGCCATTCTAATTAGATTATCACACTGTTGACAATGTTCATGGAAAACAGATTTTTATGTTACGTGGAGACTGCATCTGCAGAGCATATTAATTTAATATCCACATAATGACAAATGTTACCCTTGAAGCAGTGATCTACAGCAGCGTTCCCTATCTAACAATCTGGCAAACATTACATGATAACTCCAGAGCCTGTTCTGCTTTATTCCCTTCGCACCACGCCTCAGTTACACAGAAATATCACACAATTTTAGGATGCACAGGCTTTGTGGTAAGTTTCTTCTCTACAAAATGTATAATAGATTTTATTGTCAAAGAGTACAAGTTCTACACAGATGACATACATAGTGGGGTGTTCAATCACGGGTCCCGACTGTTGATCCGTCCCGACAGCCGTGACCCTGGACCGATTTCATTTTGCTCAACAGCATTTCGCCAGATGGGATTCAATGTCCTGCTTGTCCCAGATGGGATTCAATGTCCTGAACGCATAAACGGCAATGGATTTTCGAGATTCAGCTGTGATTGCGACAGTTCACGTCCGTTCTCGGCAAAACGGGCCCGACAGATTTTAAAGTCAACTCGTTCTGCCGATCTGCCTATTCAATAGTGTCGGGAAAGACAGCATTGAATTGGTGCCCGCCGCTATTTCTCCTGTCGGAAATAGCAGTGGGGATTGAATAACCTACAAAGTGCCGGTTGTAAATGATGGTGGCATTATTATGAGGTTGATAGAATGAGATAGAATGAGAAAGTATATAAAGTGGTAAATCTACTAAGATGAGAGTTTTACTGAAGTTGGGGCGTTGCCTGTAGCAACCAATCAGATTCTACTTCTTATTATATTTAGCACCTTCTAGAACAGGGGTGTCAAACACAAGGCCCGCGGGCCAAATCCGGCCCGCCAGACCTCTTCATGTGGCCCGCGCAGCCGCCGCCAACCTTCACCTTTTATTCTTGATTTTTTTTTTTAAACAAGAAAGCGCCTCTTCAGCGCATGCGCAGCAGCCTACAAGCCAGAGAACGTCTGCCCTCTAGCGCAGTGCCGCCAGTCGCCAACCCCTCCTCCGCTCCCACCTGCTGTATAGGAGCCAGAGAGAGAGAAGAGCAGGTCCGTCGTGGTGAATGGTGCTGCTGCTGCTGTGCGCTCCAGGTCACTTACTGCTGAGTGTGCACTGCACAGTGACCGGGAGCACGCTGCCCCCCACTCCTGGATAGATAGTGCGAGGAGCGCTACTCACAGGAGGGAGGGGGAAATGCGCCTGTGTGAGAGCGCAGCTGTGTCCTTGGTGGTGGAGCAGCTCAGACTGGAGTGGACGCATCAGAGCGGGTAAGTGTCAAACTCTCTGCCTATGTGTGTGTGTGTGTGTGTGTGTGTGCACTGGCACATTGCAGCCCATCATTAATTGCTGTGTCCCATGATAATAAGCAGGACATATGCCCTAAGACTGAGTGCTGTCCCCCTGTGCAGGCAGCGTGTGCCCTAATGCACTGCAGTACACAGCAATAGCAGGAGGGAAATGCTACTGCTGAGTATACAATAATTGAATGCAGTGACAATAATTTATGATAATAAAGAGTGGACACATAGTCCTACAGATACAACCGGCCCTTTGAGGGTGACCAAACTGCTGATGCGGCCCCCGATGAATTTGAGTTTGACACCCCTGTTCTAGAAGATAATAGCTATAGGACATGATTCAGAACTGGTCACTAGGCTGCGTGTATTTGCTGCCTAGCAAGCCGGTAAACACTGCTCACCGCCATGCAGAATGACCTCCCCCTCCTCCAGCCGAATCTATTCCCTAGCATGTGTGAGGATGCGTTCACATACACATCCACCCACATGCACCCAAACTGGAGAGAAACCATTAATTGATTTCTCCACTGTTCGCTAACAAAAGTCAGCCTAGATTGTCTTTTCCAGCGCCAGCTATCCGCCGATTTTAGGCCGGGCGCTGGTGTCATGTGACATCAGCTGCTGGCCCCAAACAGGCAACTTTTCAAATGCAACCTGTGACTTGGCAGTTAGGACCTGATTAACTGGTACATTATCTCTCACCACTTTATCACCCTCCAAGGTTTGGTACAACTGCTCCTGTGCTATATATCCCCGCCCACTGCTGCACACAGACACAGATTTCCTGCTAATTCAGACATCTTACAAATGGATAGTGGTAAATGCTCAATTAGTTCAGTAATACCACTTAGGTACATGCAAGGGAGGGGTTAATACTGAGTAAGTAAAAAAAATAGTTCTTGTGTAGTTTCATGGCGCCAGCATGGCGCCGTGCTACTTCTGGGTTGGGTACGCTCGCCAAACTATCTAAAATAAAGTAACTTAACTCCATGCCAACGTGGATAGTTCATACCCCCACTATCCACGTTGGCATGGAGTTGATTTTAGATAGCGTGGCGAGCGCAGCCATGCTGGCGCCGTGAAACTACACAAGTACCCAAAAAATACATTGTTTCCCCCAATTCACTGAATTGTATTAGTAACCAATCTTGAACACTACATACTAATAGAATTCAGAAATATTTCTCGTCTGTACATACAGTTCAATTTTGTCAATTATGACTAGGTGCATTTTACTCAGTGTGAACGAGAAAGACAAAGATACATTTTTCTTAAAACAAGATGGTCAGTGGTATAGGAAACTATGTTTTTCTTTGTCTTTATTGTTACATTAGCTGTAGTTGCTAAAATGTTCTAACTGTACAAAGGCACTTAGAAACTAGAAAAAACATAGACATAAAGGGAAAAATGTACTAAGCCTTGCAGAGAAATAAAGTGGAGAAAGTACCAGCCAAGCAGCTCCCAACTGCCATGTTACAGGCAACATGACATTTAGGAGCTGATTGTTTGACAATTTATCTCTATTTATTTTATTATTTAATCTCTAAGACTTATTACAGAGAAATAGGCATTAATTCCACCAGACTGAAAAGGTTCCTGGTGTGCTCTATGATACGGTGACCAGAGGTCATGTTGGAAAATATGAAAAAGAAAGAGAGAGGATGTGTGTGGGCCTGTACAGTGGGGATGTAATTAGATAGGAACGGTATATGAAGGTTAAGTGGCTGGTTCTGGAATTTGATAAGCTTGCATGAAGAGGTGAGTTTTCAGGGAACACTTGTAGGTTTGGAGACTGGAGGAGAGTCTTATGGTGCATGGGAACATTCCGCAGAGTGGGTTCAGCCCAAAGAAAGTCTTGCAATCGGGAATGTGAGCGAGTAATGAGTGTGGATGAGAGTCATATATCTTGTGAGGAGTGAAGAGGTCAGTTGGAAGATATTTTGAGATAAGAGAGAAGAGATGTACAGTAGGTTGGTCTAGTTTGGTTTATGGCTTTATGTGTGAGTAAAATAATTTTGAATTGAATACAGTAGAATACAGGTAACCAATGAAGTGACTGACAAAGGAGCTATGCAGATGATGAACGTCTGGCTAGGAAGATTAGCCTCACAGCTGCATTCATGATATATTGTAGGGGTGAGAGTCTGTATTGGGGAAGGCCAATAAGGAGACTATTGCAAAAATCAATGTGTGAGATGATGAGAGCATGGATAAGAGTTTTTGCAGTGTCTTGTAGAAAGGTAAGGGCGCATTTTGAATATGTTTTTTAGGTGCTTGTGGTATGATTCCGAGACATATTGAATGTGGGGAAAAAAGAAAAAGTTCAGAGTCAAGAATGACACCTAGGCAGCAAGCTTGAGTGGTAAGAGTGATTGTCATATTCTCAACAGTGATAGAGATATCTGTTGGTAACTATTATTTATGTTTGGAAATACAATTAATTCTGTTTTAGAAATATTCACTTTGAGGTGGTGAGATGACATCCAGATGAAACAACAGAAAGGCATTCAGAGACACAGCCCAATACAATGGAGATAGGTCTGGGAAGGATAGGTAGAGCTGAGTATCATCCGCATACAGATGATACTGAATCCAAAAGAGCTGATTAGTTTGCCAAGAGATGAGGTATAGATTCAGAAAATCAGAGGACCTAAGACTGAACCGTGAGGAACTCCAACTAATAAAGGTTGTGAAGAGAAGGTGGAATCAGAGAAACAAACACTAAAGGAGTGGTTAGATAGGTAGGATGAGAACCAAGAGAGGCTGTGCCTTTAAGACCTAAGGATTATAGTGTTTGTATGAGAAGTGTGTGGTCAACAGTGTCAAAAGCAGCAGCAAGATCAAGAAGAATTAGTTGCGAGTAGTACATACAGTAGCTTAATGAATATAAGATCAAGGCAGTGGCACTCCTGATGACTAGAGGATTCAGTCCATTGGGAGAGGGGAGAGTACACCATTTTAAAAGAGTCCCAGTCTCTTTTCCTTAAGAGAGTCACCCCTCTCTGCACCTGTTGTTGAAACTTCGTAGTGTCCTCTGTGATGTTATTCACCATAATAGTACCCTAGTTTATTTTGTTGGCCATAGTAGCATCCTAGAACATCTTATGCCTAATAGTAGAGCCCTTTTTTATTTATTACCAGTTCTTTATATAGCACAGATATATTCCACAGCACTTTACAAGGAATATTTCACCATTCACATCAAACCTGGCCCCAATTTATATTCCTTGAAAAATATCCAACATGTACATTTACATTTAAAATTGTAGGGAGCCAACTAAACTACCAGTATATTTTTGGAATGTTTCAGTCATGCATTACACTTTTATTACTTCTTTCAACACAGTGCTGAGGAAAAGCGTTGTAAGAAATTGTTATAACTTGTTGCGTCAATTAGTTTTGTGGTTTTCATAAAAATCGAATGCCACGTACACACTATGCAATTTTTAAAAATATATCCTACAGAAATGCCCTTCTCATCAACAACTTTTAAAAACATGCACAGTAGTGTGTATGCTCAATATCATTAAAGGTGCACTCTTCTATGCATTATGACCACCCCCACCCGTCGTAATATGAAAATATGTTCAGTGAGGTCCTGTGATATCACTGAACGATATTGTTTGGTGTGTATGCTTTATATCGCCTACCTGCAGCCGCTGCTAATATCAATAATGATATTGGCTGTGTTGTGGGTAATCTAGTGTTTACGGGGCTTTACTTTCAACATCAAGCAGCAGTGGGAAGAAAAGGAAAATGTGTGTTTTGTTAAATTAGTTATTTATAGTTCTAGCCCCTAGACTGAGATACATATATGGGTAAAGAGACATGGGTTACACATCCTCCTTCTGTAATCCTTTACAAGCATGGGTTACACATTGTCCTGCTGTGTCCAGCTGGTGATCATCAGCAGAGAGGCCCTCCATTTGACTGTGATGCGCAAGCATCTCATACGCACGCCTGTCCCAGTTTTTCAATGGCGGGGAACGGGAACCCCGCTCATCACCGATTCAGGGAGATAGGCAGGTTTAGGGGGTGCAGGGAAGCGGCGGGGACCATTCGGAAACACAGAGGAGGCGGCGGGGACTGATGGGGAGCTCTGTCGGAAGGGGACATGCGGGGGCTGGCAGTTGGCGATCCGACTGCCAGACCCCCGCTAAACGTGAGGCGCTCAATCTGTATTTTCAAAAACAATTAGTGTAACCTGAATCTTCCACTAACTACTGTATAGTTCAGAACTAGTTCAAGAACTAATTCACAAGCTTCCTGTAGAATGTGGTCCCCATACACCTGTCAAAATTGGGCCGATTTCTCATGATCTGTTAGTCAGCCCAAATCAGATGTGTTTGATGTCCCCCTAGAGACCCATGCATGGTCCCGTGCGCATCGGACATGAGCCAAAGGTTGGACCTGCTGCCCATCTGACCTCTGACTCCCCTCCCAGAGTCTGGGAGTGGGGTTGCATGTGATACATTGCATGTGAAAGGAACGCATGCGATGTATCGCATGCAATCCTGCTGCCCGGGAAGGTCCCGTGTGCCTCAAAGGGGGTTGGATGGCCCAAACACTGCTGCAAGACATTGCAATAGTCTATGGGCACCTTAAGTCTTTGAGAAAACATAAGAGTCCAAGATACTGTACAGTGTGTATTTTTTTATGTTTTATCCTTTTATTCTACCAATAAATTTGTAAGCATTACACTAGAGGTTCTATTTCCATCAATTGGTTGTGCAGCTGATATATACGGCAATAAGAGTGGAAGGAAATATACAAGATACTCTGATGAGAGAAAACTATTAAGAGTAACAAATAAATCTTCATTTCATTTCATTGTATATAAATGTATATTTATTTTATTACTTACTATATCAGATATGTGAAACACAATTTGAGCACTTCCTATTTCATTTATTCTTCCCTATAACTCCTGCATGGTTAGTTTTCTGCATTTATAGTTACCTATATTTGATACTTAAGATCTTAACAACTTCAGACCCGTGTACAAGGAAATTGCAATAATAATATTTTAAGTTCAAATAGGACAGTGCATGGAAGGAGGATAGATAGATTCATTAGAAGTAGGTGACAAAGTGACCATGAAGGATAAACAGAGCTTTGGAATGAGGGTGGGCATACTGAGGACAGGGAGAGTGTAGGGTGGGGGGGGGGGGGTATACTGGAGACATGGATTATGCTGGGGGGGAGGGCATACTGGGATAGTGCAGGGATCTTTATTAGGTATTGACAGGGTATGAACGTTTTTCATTAGTAGTACATAATGAATAAAATATTGCCTAACTGTAAGGAAAAAAAAATATAAAATACATGTGTTCACATAATTATTATTTACTGTAAGTATAAACTTAATCTGATCCTAATAGCTGTATAAACAATGTACAGTATAAGATCAATAGCAGCTCTGCTGTACTCAGTGGCGTTACTATAAAATTTGGTCCGTACAAGCCAAAAAAAAAAAGGTTTCCTGCGCGCCCATCCCTCCAATAGCATTCTGGTGAAACAAACAGGCTGTTTCTAGACAATGTGGCTCTCTGTTTTAACAGTAAAAAAGTGCCCTACCAATAGATATTTTAAAATTAAAGAATGCGCAAATAAAAAAATGCCACACACTGCAATGCCCATTAACAATATGTCCCTATCGTAATTTCCATTACACATTATGCCACACATTGCAATGACTATTACACAATATGTGACACACAATACACATTAAACATTATGCTACACACCACAATGCCCATTACACAATATGCCATACGGGATGCAGTTAAAATCCCGGCGGTCGGGATCCCGGCATTCAGAATCCCGACGCCGGAATCCCGACCGCCAAAATCCTGACACATTCTCCCTCCGGGGGTGTCCACGACACCCCCGGAGGGAGAATAAATTAGTGTGCCGAGCGTAGCGAGGCACCGGGCCCGCTGCGTGGCGAGCGCAGCGAGCCCGCAAGGGGGGGCGATCCACGTCCCCCCCTTGTCGGGATTTTGGCTGTCGGGATTCCGGCGTCGGGATTCTTAACGCCGGGATCCCGACCGCCGGGATTCAATACTGAATCCTGCCATACACCACAATGCCCATTACATATGCCACACAATGAGAACAAAGAGGAAAAGACTCTCTTTTTCTGGGGCACTCTTTTCTGGAGATTAGTAGACATAATCTCGGTTTAAAGAAATTATTGCAATTATAAGCAAGCAGAGAAATGCCACCTAGGAGTTCTCAGGAGACGCCCCTGATTATAACAATAAGTGCTGTATAACACGTATAAATAGGAAAGTGGTGTAAAGATGAAATTTGCGTGTGATAAAAATTAACTTTTATTTCTAAATCTCGTTAAAAAGGATTACTAGACAGACATATACATTTTATACACATAGACACATAAAACATAAAGCACACTCTTTGAACCACACTTGTGATTATAATATGTAGGTGCGAACTATACTGAGATTGTCTCAGGTTTCCTTGCTCACCAAATTGATAGCTGGTGAAAGGTTTCCTGTATTGTGTAGATACCTTATTGTCCTCTATCTACTGGATACTCTGATTGTCTCTAGTTAAAGAGATGGAGACATTCAGTTTCAAAAATGTTGTTTACACAGAGTTCAGAAAAAAGACACAGAGGGAAATTTACCAATATGGATTCGTGAAAAAATAGGTGTATTCGTATGCAGAAATACACCTATTTTTTACACATTTGTATTTTCAGGATTTACTATCCCGAAAATACAACAATTCGTATTCCTAATGATGGGACATTCATATTTGTATTTACAAATACGAATGTCTACACCATAGATAGAATACGACAGGAATCACCATTCAAAAGAATGGTGGTTCCTGATTTACTGAGCAGCCGGATTGATAATACAGCTGCTAATTGGTGTAAAACAGGCACCAAAATACGACAGGAAAATACACCTTGATGTTCCTGTCGTATTTGGCTTTAGCCTGCACGGATCAGGCTTTAGTGTAAATAAAAAAGGAAAATTAAATAAAAAAAATAAAAAAACAGCGTGGGGTCCCCCCCCCCCACAGCTGTAACCAGCACCAGGCTGAAAGATAATAATTAAAAATCAGGGAACCCGACAAATAGGGGTTCTCTTATTTTTAACAACCAGCCCCAGGCTCCAGGTCCGGGGCTGGTTCCCAAAATACGGGGGACAAAATGACTAGGGGTCCCCTGTATTTTGAGAACCAGCCCAAGGCCAAACCAGCCAGCAGGGTAATGCCACAGCTGGGGGGAGACTTTTAAGTCCCCCCCAGCCAAAGCATTAACCCTCTGACCAGTCAGCCTTGCCAGGGGCCCTGGGGGAGTGGGGACCCCCCAATAAAGGGGTCCCCCCCTCCAGGACTTACCTGACCAGGCTGAAGCCTGGTGCTGTCCTCGATGCCCCTGGGCGGTAGGCATCGAGCTGATCTTGGTGTAAAAAAAAAGATGAATAAACTATTGTTTAAACTGTGGAACTATGAGTCCCAGCAAGCCTCCCCTGCAAGCTGGGACTTGGAGAACCACAAGTCCCAGCCTGCGGGGCATTAAAGGGCCCGCTGGGTCTTGTAGTTCCACAGTAAACAAAAATAGTTAAATAAATACACACTGACACCTGAAAAATAAAAGTTAACCCAATAAGGATATTATACTTCCTTCGGCCTACCGCCCAATAACATTATTAAATGTTGACTTCAAGATAATATCTAAAATAATTGCAGGTAGATTGCAGAGCATTTTGGCCTCATTGCTTACCAAACATCAAATGGGATTCACTAAGGGTAGACAGTGTATGGGATTCGAACAGTTCTAGCAGCTGTAATGGCAGCAAGCTTACAACCTACGAAGTCAAATATGCTCCTTAGTCTAGACGTAACTAAGGCTTTTGACATGATGTCATGGACATATCTCTATAATATCCTGGAGAGAAGAGGCTTTGGCCCTAAATTCCAACATATGATAAAGTTTTTCTATACTTCACCAACAACATCTTTGTTAATTAACGGATCTAGAGGAGAACAAATTACATTAGGGGCACAAGGCAAGGGTGTCCACTTTCACCCCTGCTTTTTAATTTAGCTCTAGACCCCATGCTTCGAGTCTTACAAAACTGGCCTATATTTCAAGGTATTAAAATAGCTAATGAAGAAGTGAAACTATCAGCCTTTGCAGATGATGTAATGGTATATATATCTTCTCCGAGAAAATCACTGAAACCTTTAATAGATCGCATAAAGGAATTCGGTATAGCCTCGGGTTTTGAGGTTAATTTCGATAAAACAATAGCCCTCTATTTGAAACCAGGTTATGTCCGACCCGTTTGGCATGCGGATATAGCTATACGATGGGCAAAGGAAGCCATAACATACTTAGGTGTTCAGATACCAAAAAATGTGAGTAAACTATACGATTTGAATATGAAAATTATTATCAACCGTATAAAAAGGGACATTGAGGGGTGGAAGCATCTCAAACTATCTTATCTGGGTCGAGAGAATATAGTTAAAATGGTCTTATTTCCGAGAATGCTATACCCGATTCAATCTCTCCCAATATTATTAACAAATCAAAATACAATAGAGATCAATAAGATTATATGGAAATTTATATGGAACGATAAAAGACCAAGAATTAGTTTAATAAAATTGCAACAAAGTAGATCAAATTGAGGCATTAACCTCCCCAACATCACGGAATATAGCTATGCCTCACATTTGCGATATCTTCGGGACTGGCTACATGGCAAAGATATATATGCGGACACTACTTTAGAAACCGCTTTTCTAAATGGAGACAATTTAATTGTATTTTTACATCGACATGAGGGGGAACTACATCCCACGATACAGATTAATCCTATACTTATGAATACATGCAAAGTATGGCACATATTGCGCCATAAACAATCATTAAACCCATATACTTTCTTGCATCTACCTTTAGTCTCTAACCCACGATTCCAACATGGAGTTGCTCAGCACCCATATACTTTGTGGAAGAGACATGGAATTACTAACGTGGGATAATTGGTTGACAGAGAATCACATAAACCAATGACATATACACAAGCCATGGACAAATTTCCCATTTAACCCCTTCCCGACATATGACGTACATTTACGTCATATGTCGGTTGGGGGTGAATCAAGCCAGCTCACGGAGTGAGCTGGCTTGATAGAGAGCAGGTAATGGCTGTATATTACAGCCATGTCCCTGCTCTCACGGCCACGAGCGGCGAGTTCGCCGATCGCGGCCGTTTAACCCTTTAAGCGCCGCGGGCAAAGCGCCCGCAGTGCTTAAATAGCTGATCGGAGGGGGGGCGCCCCCCTCCGGCGCCGATCGGGGCCCCCCGCAGCGCGATCGGAGGGTGCCGATCGGTTGCCATGGTAGCCAGGGGTCTAATGTAGACCCCTGTGCTGTCCGTGTATTCATACCTATTACATCCTGCCTCAGGCAGGATGTAATAGGAAGTGCAAAAAATCACTACGTTCAGCCATAGAGCTCTATGGCTGAACCTAGTACAGGCGATCGCGCCCCCTAGTGGTCAAGTACACTAGGGGGCCTTGTAGTAAAAGTAAAAAAAAAAAAAAAATAAAGTTTAAAAATAAAAAAAAAATAATAAAATATTAAAAGTTCAAATCACCCCCCTTTCCCCATTTCCCAAATAAAAATAAATAAATAATAAAAAAAATAAACATATTTGGTATCGCCGCGTTCCTAAAAGTCCGATCTATTAAAATATAACATTAGTTATCCCGCACGGTTAAAGGCGTAAACGGAAAATAATCCCCAACGCCAAAACTACGCTTTTTGGTCGCATCGCGTACCCAAAAAAAAATAGCTAAAAGAGATCAGAAAGTCGCCCATATCCCATAATGGTATTAATTAAAAAGTACACTTCAGCCCGCAAAAAATGAGCCCTCACCCAGGTCCGTAGGTGGAAAAATAAAAAAGTTATAAGCCGCAGAACATGGCGACGCGACGCAAATTCGAAAAACCGTAACATTTTCTATTTTTTTTTTTAGTGGTAAAATGTAACGAAAACTATATAAGTTTGGTATTACCGGAATCGTAACGACCCATAGAATAAAGATAACCCATCATTTTAAACGAACTATGAACTCCAAAAAAACCGTAACCAGCGCAAAATTGTGGAATTGCGTTTTTTTTTTTTTTTACCCCACATTGAATTATTTCCTGATTCCCCAGAATATTATACGGTATAGTAAATGGTACCATTAGAAAGTACAACTTGTCCCGCAAAAAAAAAGCCCTCATGTGTCTATATAGCCGGAAAATTAAAAAAGTTACGCTTATTTGAACACAAGGAGGAAAAAAAAAAAAAAAATTACCTTAAAAGGCAATGTCGGGAAGGGGTTAAAAAAAATTTCCACTAGCATTTCTACAGACACATCACTATGTGGCTGGCCTCTCTAGAATACTCTCGCCAAAAGATTATAATAATTCGTAGGATACGCTCCTATCACGGGAAAATGTCCCATGCAAAGCGATTTCGATTCATTATGCATTTCTGCACGTGCCCATTCAACATGACACCATACAAACTGGGATGATACAATGGAGAGAACATTTACCTATGTTAACTATAAAAAAAATATTGAAAGCTCTAGAAGTTTCTTCTAAACTGGTACCAGCTGCGTCATATGTAGAATTATTCCTCAATGTGTTACATAGAACTTATTTGTCGCCACATCGTAGATATTTGATGGGACTAATTCCTGACCATCGATGCCTGCAGGGGGCGGAACTATTTCACTGCTTGTGGAAATGCCCGATAATACAGAGATTCTGGGTTCAGGTATGGAATTACACCATACAGTATCTAGTCTCGGCTATGTTGTTAACCCCCGAATGGGCAATCTTTGGAATCATGCCAGAGGGCACACGTATTAACCAGGGAGCATGAAAACTTCTGATTATAATAGCAGCGATTACGAAAAAGTGTATACTACAATGCTGGTTGCACACTACAGCCCCGCCATTCTCCCTTTTCCTTAGTAAATTAAACCATATCTTTAAAATGGAGTGGCTGGAAACATCCCTGAGAAAAGATATATGTACTGAAAAGTTTTTTAATACATGGGAAAGCTACATTGAAACGCAAACAAATGACATAAAGATTCAGATTTGGAATTGTTTCCGAAATACACTATGGTATGAGGATAGAGTGAATGCACAAGACCCACCGATCTATCTCTAGGGTAATAACATAGCAGATAGACAAAAGTCTAGATTTTTAAAATAACGACCTATAAAGAGGGAACACAGATGGGGAAAAGGAACCGGACCCGACCAAACCATGCAAAAATTAAGTGAATGGCTCTCTCACATTTTACTTTTGTTCTCCCCCTTTTTTTTTTTCTTCTTCATTTTCTTATTTTTCCTGTATTAGAGAGAGAGTACCCTAATGTTAGGAAGACTATTTTGTGTAATGAACTATTTCGTATTTGAAACTGTTCAATACATACAAAAAAAATGAAATGTACTGATTTTCTTTGATATTACGCTTCAATAAAAGAAAGTAAAAAAAAAAAAAGGTATATAAAGGAGGTAATGGTTTAGATTAGAAGATAGTTAGTCTCCCTGTATGGCCCCTCTCGGAGATCTTCAGACCAACTCTGTATACCTATGGCAAAGGTGGGTCATTCTGTTTATATAAGGGTAGTCACCTATCCCTTTGTTCATCAGAAAAGACCCAAAGACCCTTTGCTAGCTTCCACTATATACTAGTGGGCTTGCGAGGTATTGTGGAATTCTCCATTTACACAGGGTTTTGGGGGAAAGAAACTGAAAGTCTCCTACTGATCCTGTTCTTGAGATGCTATGCCCTGACTTTATATACCTATTGCATACAGTGGGAGTATTCTTATTGAAAGTAAGAAAGGTCACAATTTGCCGGCTGCCATCTAAGTATTGTTTGATGGGCTTTGAAGGTATTGTGGGTGAGTACTCTCTGTACTAGGGATGTTCAGAGCGGTACAGACAACTGCTGTCTACTGCAGTCCTGCAGTCCCCCTGGATTGATTCAAATCCAGTGCAGGGAGGTTACTGCAGGTTACGGTAGATGAGTGTGTCTAGAGAAATTATAAAAGAAGATAGTTTATAGCAGTTTTCAAAAATTATCTGGGTGCGCTGCTGGCCTCCACTTGCAGGCAGGCTGTAGTGGTGGAGGGTGAGCGGCACCTGGACAACAATCAAGCTGCTTAGGTAGAGTAGGGATTAATACAGATTTGGTCCCTATTTGCAGAAAGAAACAGGGGAAGTGAGGCATATGATAATAACCTGTTGTTTAAGTGAAAATTACAGGGATTGTACAGGGTTAATTCCTCTATTGCGGAAAAAGAGAGAGATAACACAGTGAGTGATACAGTAATTAGCCGGTAATTGGAAGCCGGTCTAGTTATTAACTATCAGAGTATAAGTACCGCACAGTTTCATGCAAATAGAATGACACAGTGAGTGATACAGTAATCGCAGTGAATAGCCGGTAATTGAGAGCCGGTCTAACTGTACAATATTAGTACAGTCTCATGCTGGGTTTGCAGCTTTCACTAGTGTGGAGTCCGTGCTAGGGACCTGAACGAGGCACAGTTTCCCCGTCCGTCAGCTCCACTCGTGGACTTTGCTGCCGATAGCTCAGTATTGCTGCTGCTGCTGCTGCGGGAGACGCCGGGAAACCCGCGTCTTTGTTCAAACTAGAGATGTGCGGCGGCCACTTTTTCGGGTTTTGGTTTTGGTTTTGGATCTGGATCTCCCTTCGTGTTTTGGATCTGGATTGGTTTTGGCAAAACAATCCTTGTGGGTTTTGGTTTTGGTTTTGGATCTGGATTTTTATGAAAAAATGCTAAAAATGGCTAAAATAACAGAATTTGGGCCTGTTTTTGCCCCTAAAGTATTATTGACCTCAATAACATTAGTTTCCACTCATTTCTAGTCAATTTTGATCACTTCACAGCTTACAAAATTGTTTTCATTTATTGTAGTTGGGCCAAAAGGGTATACCGAGGTAGCTGGATGACTAAGCTAAGCAACAGCAGTCGGCATCACATACATGTGGACCTTACACTTCCAACCTGGCAGAGCGGCACTGCAGGGGCAGACAGGGTGGCAGTTTAATAAACTATCCCAAAAAAAGAGAAATGCTCCAAACAGCAAATACAAAGAGGAATCGGCCTTGTCATGACTGGTGGTAGTAGCTTCAGCACTCCCACTATTTCCTCCTCCATCATCCTCCAAAAATGTGTTTTTATTTTATTTATTACTTTTATTTATTTTTCTTACTTTACACTGGACACAGCCTGTCACACTGGACACAGCCCCTTGGACACTGGACACTGCCCCTGGACACTGGACACAGCCTGTCACCCTGGACACAGCCCCTGGACAATGGACACAGCCTCTGGACACAGCTCCTGTACACTGGACACAGCCGTCACACTGGACACAGCCCCTGGACAATGGACACAGCCGTCACACTGGACACAGCCTCTGGACACCGCCCCTGGACACAGCTCCTGTACACTGGACAATGGATATATGTCACGCTGGACACTGGATATATGCCGTCACACAATGGTTAGATGTCACACTGGCCACTGGATATATGTCGTCACACTGGACACAGGATATATGTCGTCACACTGGACACAGGATATATGTCGTCACACTGGACACTGGATATATGTTGTCACACTGGACACTGGATATATGTCGTCACACTGGACACTGGATATATGTCGTCACACTGGACAATGGATATATGTCACGCTGGACACAGGATATATGCCGGCACACATTACATGTCACACTGGACACATGATAAATGGTGTGACTTGTGACACTGGACACAGGATATATTGTCGTCACACTGGACACAGGATATATGTCGTCACACTGGACACAGGATATATGTCGTCACACTGGAGACTGGATATATGTCGTCACACTGGATACTGGATATATGTCGTCACACTGGACACTGGATATATGTCGTCACACTGGACAATGGATATATGTCGTCACAGTGGACACAGGATATATGTTGTCACAGTGGACACAGGATATATGTCGTCACACTGGACACAGGATATATGTCGTCACACTGGACACAGGATATATGTCGTCACACTGGACACAGGATATATGTCGTCACACTGGACACAGGATATATGTCACGCTGGACACAGGATATATGCCGGCACACATTACATGTCACACTGGACACAGTTTATATGTTGTGACTTATGACACTGGACACAGGATATATTGTCGTCACACTGGACACTGGATAGATTTCGTCACACTGGACACTGGATAGATTTCGTCACACTGGACACAGGATATATGTCGTCACACTGGACAATGGATAAGATATAGGCCGTCACACTGGACACAGCCCCTTGTATTACTGCAGCCCCTGTACACAGTGTACTACTCAGCAGCACTGCAGCCCCTGCGTGTGAGCACTGCAGCACTGAGTTAGTTAGTTAAATCACAAAAAACACAGGGTTCAGGGCTAAATAAATCACAACACAGGGCTTAGGGCTCAATAAATCACAACAGGGCACGGGCCACAGGACATCCCCTGGACAGTGGACACTGCAGCCCCTGCGTGTGAGCACTGCAGCACCTAGTTAGTTAAATCACACTACAGGGCTCAGGCCTATAAACAGTCACTGACTCTCAAGTCTACAACACAGGGCAGTGAGGGCACAGGGCAGGTCACGGAGCACAGCACAGCACAGGGCAGTGAGGGCACAGGGCAGGTCACAGAGATCCGACAGCGCGATGATGACATTCGGCCTCGTTATTGGTCCAGAATTCAGGCGAGAACTCCCGAGCCGGCTCGGATCTGGCCCGGATCCCCGATATTCGGATCTGTCGGATCTCGGGGATCCGGACCCGCTCATCTCTAGTTCAAACCATCGATCTTTTCACTGATAGGGGGGTTTTGTCAAGGTGTGCACACCTTGACAAAGCCCCCCTATCGGTGAAACGATCGTTGGTTTGAACAAAGAAGCGGGTTTCCCGGCGTCTCCCGCAGCAGCAGCAGCAATACAGAGCTATCGGCAGCAAAGTCCACGAAACTGTATGATTGTCTCCATCTCTTTAACTAAACACAATCAGAGTATCCAGTAGATGGAGGACAATAAGGTATCTACACGATACAGGAACCCTTTCACCAGCTATCAATTTGGTGAGCAAGGAAACCTGAGACAATCTCAGTATAGTTCGCACCTACATATTATAATCCAGGGACGTGCAGTCAGGGGAGGCAGGGGAGGCAGAGCCTCCCCTGTCATTTATGTTTAATATAATAATACAATACAAAGAAAATACTTATGACACATATTTTGTGTCATAAGTATATGCTTTGTATTATTAGAATCATTTTTACTTTTTTTTTTATCAGCTAAGGAGGCACCAAGAGCGGTGCCTCCCGCTGTCCATATTAAAGTAAAAGACACAGGGGCGGGCGGTGGGCAGGGCTGAGAACTTAGCTGTAAAAGCTCATTAAAAAAATGTGTATAGGCGGCACCTATAGCGGTGCCTCGGTGACAGGGATGTGCTTTTCTGCCTATATGAAAGCACGCCCCTGTCACTGAGGCAGAAGTGATTGGGCACAGTGTCGCTGTCTCAGTGACAGGGGCGTGCTTTCATAAAGGCAGAAAGCGCGTCCCTGAACGATGGCACTTCTATAGATAAGGTGCCGCTTATAGCAGTTTAGTTTTTAAATGTGGACGACGACGAGCCGTGCAACCACTGCACAGCTCGTCTGCTGACTAGTATTGCCGGGTGTGGGGGGCGGAGCTGTGCGGCGCCGTTCAGCCGCCAGCTCCCGCTGTTATATGTCCAACAGGCACCGGCACTGTCTGCTCCCCTTACTGTCCGGGGTCTGTATTCTCCTTCCCGCCCGGCGCTATTGTTAAATGTCTGGATGCCTGTCCCGGGACGCTGCGGTCACTGCTGCCAGGCTGCCTGCTGCCTGCTGCCTCGGCATCCATGTAAGTGGTGCCTGGGCTAAAAGGTAATTTGTGGAGGGTGGGGGCAGTGTTTTTTTTAAAGTGGCATATTGTAGGTGTTTATGTCAAGGGACAGACAGGCATGTGTGTTTGTATTGTGACAGACAGGCATGTGTGTTTGTATTGTGACAGACAGGCATGTGTGTTTGTATTGTGACAGACAGGCATGTGTGTTTGTATTGTGACAGACAGGCATGTGTGTTTGTGTTAAGGGACAGACATACATGTGTGTTTGTGTTGTTGTGACAGAGGTGTGTATCTGTATTTGTGTAAAGTGACAGGTGTGTGTTTGTGTAATGTGACAGGTGTGTATGTACTGTTTCTGTGTGTTTTTTAAATTAAGTATATTGGCCCAATGTACTGGCCTCTGAGTTCACTGGCTGTGTGGGGTGCTGGCTGAACTCAGAGGTTCTTTTAAAGAGGCAGACATTTACAAGGCAAAACCATGCATTTTAAATGATTGCCCTTTTAAAAAAAACCTCAGAGTTTGGCCGTCACCCCACACAGCCACTGAACTCAGAGGGCAGTAGATTGGGCCAATACTGTATACTTCATTTAAAAATATACTTATTTTACACAAACACACAGAAACTGTACACACCTCTGTCACTTTACACAAATACACACCTCTGTCACAACACAAATACACAATTCTGTCCCAAAGAGGCTAGTTAGTACATTTGGCTGCATGTGTTTTTTTTTTTAAGTGAAGAGGTATGTGGACAGACCCCATGGTGGCTTAGTGGAGCCAGCAACGATGGGTCTGTGGCAAGCGCTGGGTCCAGGTTGCTTCTGCGACGACAGGTCTCTGCTGCTTATGCAGGGGGCAGTTACCGCACCTGCCTGTCAGCGCAGAAACATCCCGAACCCAATGCTTCCCACAGAGCCTGGCGGCACTGGCTCCACCAAGCCGGTGCCTCACCAACCACATACCTCACCGCACGTCACTGTTATAATCACAAGTGTGGTTCAAAGAGTGTGTTTTATGTTTTATGTGTCTATGTGTATAAAATGTATATGTCTGTCTAGTAATCCTTTTTAACGAGATTTAGAAATAAAAGTTAATTTTTATCACACGCAAATTTCATCTTTATACCACTTTCCTATTTTTACATGTTATACTAGCACTTATTGTTATAATCAGGGGCGTCTCCTGAGAACTCCTTGGTGGAATTTCTCTGCTTGCTTATAATTGCAATAATTTCTTTAAACCGAGATTACGTCTACTAATCTCCAGAAAAGAGTGCCCCAGAAAAAGAGAGAGTCTTTTCCTCTTTGTTCTCTTTGCAATACCCCCATTACTCTCAAGGGTGCACCTCCACCAGAGAGAAAATACTCTCATACAAGATACACATTGGTGGATCGACATTTATTCATATCATATATACCTCATCTAAAACCAGAACCTGTGCACCGGTCCATCCCCCTATTCCCCACACCCCTATACTTAATTATATGCCACACACTGCAATACCCATTACACATGCCACCCACCGCAATGCCTATTACACAATATGTGACACACCGTAATGCCCATTACACATGACCCTATATTACACAAACCGTAATGCCATTTACACGTTATGCCAACACATAATGTCCCTTACACTATACGCCGCACACCGTAATGCCCCTGACTCTATATGCCACACCGTAATGCCCCTGACTCTATATACCAGATACCATAACGACACTTGTTTTTATATATATATATATATATATATATATGTGTGTATATACGGGGTGTAGGGGGGACGGCGGCACTGGCAGGAATAACACAAGAGGCGTGAATTTACCAACGTTTCATGGCCAGTTGACACTTTATCAAGGTGCCTATGTGTGTATATAGATATATATATATATATATATATATATATATATATATATATATATATATATATATATATATATAGATATAAATCTTTGTAGATTCTGCACTCACGGCCAACTTTTGAAAATTGAGGGGGTGCTCCTTTAAGGCAACATAATGTGTCCCAATAATATATAGGATGGGAAAAATCCCAATAAGGGCACTCACCAGGATTCATGTAGTGACAATTTCTTTACTGGTAATCCATTACCAGTTAGGTTATGTAGGTCTACGTTTCGGCCACTAGAGGGCCTTTCTCAAGACACCACAACTTTTGACGTCCACACAGCTCAGAGGTCAGGATACACTGACTCTGTTCCTCCAGCTCCCTTATATAGCACTAGTAGACAGTAGAATCTGATGCAGCTGTGTATGGAGGTGACGGAAGCCCCACAGTTACATATTAGGTATATCACATGGTATTCAGGGCACCTCTGATAGGTTAGATAAGCTGAGCTAAAAAAAATCCAAGATGGCCATGCATTCAACGCACACTCCGCTGCGTTCCACCGGGTAAAACAGTGGTGTATAGATGTTTCAGGACGCTCTACACCACAGACATTGGTGGTGGATATAGCGCTTCCCCTCTGAGCATGATAGCTAGGGGTTTATTGTAATATAAATCCCTTTTAATTAGCGTGATCTGAGCGGTAATGGTGGCCAAAGATGGCCGTGCGTGTCACTGGGATGTTATAATGGTACTATAGCAGCTCACATATGGATGTGCTTTCCAGCTATGTTTCTGTGTATAAATGCAGATAAGACTGTTAATGTGTGTTCAGATCTTTATAAATAGGGTGTTATAATGCTTCCTATATACACCAGTTGGTTATAGGTTAAGGGCTTATACATTTTATCACGCCCTATTCGTCAGATGGTCATATGTTTCATTTGGGTGCCCCGATTATTAAAGTTGCAACTATGTTTAGATGTAAAAGTAATATAGTGTCTTACATATAAGGGAGTGGAGTCAGATGTCAGTTCACAGAGTATGATCAGTAACAATGTGTAGGTACCATCTCATAGGGATTACGTTTTTTTAAAAGTATCTATACATATATACATTAAAGAAAAAAACAGAAAAAACAAAAAGAATAACACCTAAAATTGAACATGAATCTCTCATCATTATGGTGATTAGACAGGTCTATGTGACCTTATTTTTGCTCCAATTTTACTTATAGGTTACTATTGCATTTATATATCGTTGGTGTAATTCTCTATATAATCATGTAGCAGTCACAAGAAAAATAATTTATATATACACAGAATTGGGGTGAGAAGGGAAACAGTGCAAGATAATTGGGAAAGGCTTTATCAGAAGCAATATTACTCTATCAACCCTGGAGATGTACCGTGGACCGGTACCTCCGAGTCACATTCATTCTAAGCGATCACCAAACGGTCAATTAATTTATAGATATATATATACACACACACAAACATACACCAGCCACAGGGTGGAGAGGGGCTGCCCATTGACTGCCACCACCAGGTGGGGACTTGGGAGGGAGGTAATGTTGGCCGTCTGTCCACCCTCAGCCGCTGAGAGGGGTTGCCCGTTGACTGCAGCTGCCGGGTGAGGAGGGAGGTGATATGGCTGTCTGCCCATAGAAGTCGAAAGGGGGGGGGGGGGTTCTGGTGCGTTGGGGCTGCCCTCTGTGATATTCTGCTGCTAAAGTTATAAAAGAAAAAAGGGTATCAAGTGCCAGTATACGATACTGTTGTATACCGGCCCACTTTCAAGCACTGGGTTGGACACTATGTCAGGGAAAGGGAGGGAGGAGTTCTTATGCACGCTGGAAATGTGGGAGTGACCTTGGAATAGGGAGATGCTCTAGGTGATGCCAGGTAATGGATGATTGGTGGAGGCAGTGGGTGATGAAGATTATGACTTGGAGAGGCAATAGGTGATGACAGGTAGAGAGTGACACGAAGAGGCACAGGGTGACAGGAAGAGGCAGTGGTTTTTTTTTTTTACTGAGGAGCTGTTAGAAGGGGGAAGCAGGCTAGTTGGGGATAATATAGGGATAGGAGGATGGAACACTTGGTAGGTGCTAAATATAAGTGGGCGAATGGACCTTTCAAGCCCAGGGGGAAGACCTTCTTCTGACCTTGGTCCTCCCCCTGTTCTGCCCTGTCATGTGACAGATCCTTTCTCCCACTTGGAAATAGATTACTGTGACTGGCAGGAGATGGGTGCAGTGAACTGCTTGTGGAGGGAAGGTAGGGAGACACTGGACATAGTTCCCCTTTGCTAAACCCCAACCCCCCCACTCCATTTCCAAATCACAGCAGCTCCAATCTGTCTCTCCTCCCTCCTCCCCGTGCCACTTAACCTTTCCCCTCACTTTACTCTCACTCCCAGCAGTTGTGTCCCCCCCGCCTTGCCTTGCTTCTTGTCCCGGCAGTTCTCTCCCCAACTCAACGTTTTTTGTGTCCAGTCCACCCGCTCCCTGCTCTCTGCTCCCCATCCTGGCAGACTTCCTTCATGCTTCTTGTGTCTGGGCTCCTGCAGTCCACTCTGCCTCCCGGCAGCTCTGTCCCTTGTTTCTCATGTCCAGTCCCTGCACTCAACTATGTCCTCCACCTGCCAGTT
Organism: Crinia signifera; assembly: GCF_055691185.1. Lineage (NCBI taxonomy): Eukaryota > Metazoa > Chordata > Amphibia > Anura > Myobatrachidae > Crinia > Crinia signifera. The sequence goes on from NC_139217.1 coordinate 404,455,254, forward strand.
ATCTGATCATAACTAATAAAACTAGCACTTGCCAGGACAACACTGCTATTTGGTTAGAGCATGTCCTCTAAGCAGGGACCCTGAAGCAGAGCGCTCAGTGCAGCGCAATTACACACTGCCTGTCCCTGACAGGTGCCCGCCACAGACCTCACTGGCGCTGCTCCTCCAAGCAGCCGCATGGTGACTATGCCGCTGTCTGTACTGGTAAGTAAAGTCCCACTGTTATTTCTCTCTAGCTGCACATGAACAGCTATGAACAGCTACAGTATATGATCCAGCCTTAATATAGAGTGTTACCTACCATAGAAAATCCAATAATACCAACTGTTCGGTAACCGGATATAATGGGAGTTTTAATGAAGAAGTATCTAGACTGGTGGCAGCAAGATTGTTGGTTGTTTAATTTATATACTGAGGATAAAAATTGTACAGCTACTGGGTGGGCTAGAAAGTGCCAATGCCAGGTGCATAGCGCAGGTATGAACAGTGCAGGTACAAACAGTGGATTATGCACAAAGAGTAGATTATGCAGGAGGTGTGCTGAGTCTCTGACTAGTTTTGCTTTAGAACACCAGAACACTTCCATAACATATACTATACACCATCTCCATGCATGTGCTAAGCCAATTCTCTATAACTGCCCACCAACACCTAGTACATTTTCAATACCCCCCCCCCTTGTGCATACAATATCTCATGCTCTCAACATAGATGCATGAGCAAAATAAAAATTGTCCCACTGCATCTGACATAGTCAGTGTGTGCGAATAAGGCCCTATACAGTATGTGGCTGAAGCACCAGACCAATTTCTCCTTTAAAACCTACAGTGACTAATGGTTTTCGTCTTTATATTTCAGGTGATGAATCTAATGCTTGTTCCTTGGAAGAAGCTCTTTGAAGTTGTCTTGTGGTCCTTTTTTACTTGAATGCCTGAATTATGAATGTTTCTTTTTTTCTTCTGTTTTAGATTACTTTGGTCTTGATCCTTTCAACGATGCCTGCAAGATCAATTTTTCTATTTCCTAAAACAGAATTGCAATCAAAGCATAGTACAGAATTGCACAGGGCACACGTAAGAAACACTACAAAACACACATTTTATTAGGAATTATCAATTAAGTTGTTTAATCAAACTCAAAGTTTTTTGTGCAATTGTTTAGAAAAATTATTTATAGCCAAAAAAAAAAAGCTTTGATTTGCTACATTGCATTTTTACCCCCTTGTCAACAAGGTCACAGGGAGATAGCACAAGCTAGGAATTAATTTGAAGGTAAACACAGAGGTGAAGGAAGTGATACTGTCATTTTCTCAGAAATGTTGTGGATCAATTTGAACGAAGCCTGATGACTAATGAGCTGAATTAGGTCACTCTGCAAATCCCCAGGACGGAGAAAAAAGATGTAGCATGATAAGAATGCCTTGAAATGATGAACTGATTGTGATCACACATGGAAACAACCTCATCAAAATTGATTACCAATTTTTTTTAATGACTTCAACTCAGTAAGTTTTGTATTTTGCAATATTTGAAAAAACCTCAGTAGATGTATACTGTACATTATTATTCAGCATTTCCAACAGCTTGTATACTGTAGATAATGAAAGGAATCTAGGACACAAGGGCACGAGTTTAGATTAGAAGAAAAAAAGATTTTCTTCTTCTAGAAGAAAAAATTTCTTTACAGTCAGAGCAGTCAAACTTTGGAACTCTCTTCCTGGAGAAGTGGTATTGGCAGACACTATAAATACGTTTAAAATAAGGTTGGATAAGTATTAGGCCCTTTTGGGCCATGGTCCAATCTGTCATAAACTCAACTATACCAGCCTGCCCTCCATTAACTCCCATCACAATGCTTTTGTGTGCCCCGGTCGACCAGTTACCTACTTTCGCAAACAAACTGATTCTCCACATCACCTGCGCTGCCAAGCTACAGATCGCTAAGGCTTGGAAAAACCCTACTCCCCCAACACACCAAGAACTACTAAACCGAATCTGGTTTGTCGCCAAAATGGAGTACATAACCAGCCTTTCAAAATAACACAGTGGAGAAGTTCCACAAAATATGGGAACCCTGGTACTCATCAAGAAACATCCCCATTCTGGGAATTGCTTAAGCTCACCTACACCCGTACCAACCCCCCCCCCTGACTATTACACCTCCTTAGGGTTTCTTGCCTCTCATAATCCCACTCTACACCCACCCCTCCCCACCCTCAAACTTCGCTCTTTTCTTTCACTTCCCCCAACATCTCCCCCTCACGTCCCCCCTGCACACTCTCTCTCTCCCCCCACTCTTCTCCCCCCCTGCTTTCACCCCACCATCTCCAAACACCTTTCTACTCCATGCTCCGCCATGCTTCCGTACTCCTCTTCCACACCCGATCTTTTTCTACCCCCCCCCCCCATGCTCCTCCACCCCTCTCTCTGTTTACTTCTGTTTACTACAGTACATCTACCCCAAGGACCTTGTTCGACAATGGCTCTGTTATATTACCCCCCCTTAATCATTTGGTCCCTTGCTAAATCTGTACCCAATGTACGATGTACTGGTTAATGTTTTGCTTTCCAATCTTCAATAAAAAATTTGAACAGAAAATAAGGTTGGATAAACATTTATTGGTTAAAAATATCCAAGGGTACGAATAAGTAACATAATTTGTCTTAAAAATATCAGAACATACTATAAAACAGGGATAAGCTACTATAAACATAGGTTGAACTAGATGGACGCAAGTCTTTATTCAGCCTCACCTACTATGTAACTATATGTAACTATGTAACGCTATGCAACTTTGTCAAACGCCGCACGGTAAGATACGCCACACACCATTCACACCTACTTATCTAAAATGTAGACACGGACAAATGAAATATGGTGAAACTGGGACGGCTTTTTATTTACTAGCCTATTTAGAGAGGAACGCCTATTTAAATCTAACTTAAAAATTTAAGAAAAAGGTCCCTTCCTTAGGCTAAGGTGGTGGGGAGAAGAACGTTTTTTTAAAAATAACTCAAAATATATAAATAAAATATAAAAATATAAATAAAATAAACATTAAGCACCAAAGTGGGCAAGTACCAGGGGCAGATTGGCCCGCTTGTAAACTGGGCCATTTCCCAGTGGGCTGGACTGGATTTTGGCAGCTTTCCCCCTTACTGGGCCGCTGCTATGTCCCCTGGCTGGGCCACGGCCGCTAACAGCAGCCACCAACTCCTGGGGGCAGAGTGACATACCTAGTATGTTAGCTGATACTTAGGCGCTGCGGAGAGAGGGTGACTGGGATGGCTGCCAGTGATGAAGATGGCGACGGCCGGTGGTCCTTGAGGAGAGCTACTGCCCATGCCCAAATGTAGCAGCTCCTCCTCCTCCCATGGGACTTTGCACTGCAGTGTGGAGCGGGCCTTGACACTGAAGTCAGCTGGCAGCCAGTCTTCACTCCTAAACAAAGTAAGGTCTCCCCCGGCAACCCGCACCATCGTGGCCCCCCCCCCGGCAACACCCCCCACCCTGTCCAACCCGTCAGCCGCCCCCCCCCCCCCCGGGCAACCCATTAGCACTCCGTCTGTCCCACCCCCCGGCAACCTGTTAGCACTCCCCCCCCCCGCAACCCATCAGCAGCACCCCCCCTGGCAACCCGTCATCAGCACCCCACAGGTACCCACTCTACATGGGTGGACTCATCCCACTGTCAGAGTCCCCAGCCATGTATCAACTCGCAGGAGCTGAGCTCAATGCCCTCAAGAAAAAAATATTGGACCATAGGTCCCTAAGAAGTCTAATCTTCTAAAACTTCGTATAGCGCGTATTCCGGGTCCACCTGGAAGATCAAAAATCAACTCTCCAAAATAAACTAAATAAACATAAGACAAAAAACATTCTGAAACGCCCACTGCAAAAGCCGACAAAACTTGTATAGCCAAAAAACCCAACCACTTAGGGCTGGATGGTGGGCAACGATCAAACTGGATAGAGGCAGAAGCTTCTAGAGAACAAGGCTAAGAACTAACCTATAGCTCCGCCACTGAACAATAACCAATACAGGACTATGATAAATCAACATAAATCTACATAACTCCTCCTCTCCAAAGCTCAACCCGATCACCATACCAGCTGTCAGCAGGCCCTGAAGGAGTGCACAGTGCCCAGACCCATGAGTTTGTGGTGCTCAGGCATATCCATGTCCTATGCAGTCTTTATTTACAATACTAGATAATGTATATTATGGATTCCTTCATAACAAAATCTAGAGCCAAGGCTTTAATAGACCCTGAATGTGTCAAATATGTTATATAATGTAGGTGCTTAGGGTGATGTATCAAGCTTCAAAAAGTGATAAAATGGAGAGTGATAAACAACCAGCCAATCAGCTTTTACCAGTCATTTTTCAAACCCAGCCTGTAACACACTCCATTTTATCACTTTTGATGCTTGATACATCTGGCAGTATATTAAAGTTAAGCCACGTAGCTTCCTATCTGTAGATCTGGAGATGTAGAGCCTCTCAGCCAGCCCAGGGAATTGCAGATTCCTTGAGCTGGCGATTGCTGGTGGAGATGCTCTGCATAAGATGGGGACACGTGAGCGTCTCACGCACATGCATGTCCCCTTCACTCGGCAGCATGGGTGGTGGAATCCCTGCCTATGGGCTGCGGGCTCCATCAGAATGGGGCAAGCGAGCATCACGTGCACCCAGTGTTCCCTCTAAGCTGTGCGCGTGTGTGCACGCACACAACTCGACGAGTGTGCGCACAGACATTACAACAGAGCGCACAAAACAGCAGTGGCCCCTTTTTGCAGTTGTGGACTCAATGTGTGTTTCACCCATTAACTACATTGTGTGCTGTGTATTGAATGTTTAAATGTTTAATATAATTTTGAAGTAAAGTTAACACAAATGCTGAACGTCATTTTCCAGTTATATATAAGTGACGCACATAAATGTAAATTTCCTTCCAAAGTTGCACAGCCAAAATCTTTTGCCGCACACAGACTTCGTAAAATTAGAGGGAACATTGCGTGCACCCCCTTCTGTCGGATGGCACCCCCTAATGAGAGCTGCTCCATCTGTACTGTAGATTGCATAGTGTCATATTATACATGCTGTACGCTTATGCTGAAGCTATATGTATAGTAAAGGGTTTGTTTCTTGTAAGACTAATTGTTTTTTAAATGATGAGCATTCAATATCGATTCAATTATTTTGAGATGATTTGATGCTGATAGTTCTGTCACCCTTGATGATGGGTCCTGTAAGTTTCTGTTGAATCAAGCAGGATTGACAACCTACGTAGCAACAGCCTGCAAAAAAAGCACATTTTTTTTAAAGCGGCATGTTTCTTTATTATTATTACTTAAATAGCAAGTTAAGTACCTTTCTGACATTTATCTTATATGTCCTCCCACAAATCATTATCTGCTTTTTAAAAACTCTCCAGTGAAAAGCCGAGTATGATTGCCAGTCCCACTCACAGTGTAATAAAGTTTTCTTGTGTGTGTGATTTCTGATGGGGCCCGCTTAACCAATTTATTAAGGCTTCCTAGCTCAGGGTTTCAGTCAGATGACTGACAAGGAAAGCTTCAATGCAATGAATTTTATTCTAATGCATGTGAATAAGGAATAAAGTAAATATTAAACAATGATATATACAAATGAATAATAAAACCACATAAATCAAAATGTGTATATAGCAATTTATGATAGATAAAAAAATTATTAGCATCATATAAAAGAACAGTCAGTGCACTCACTGAGGTCCAGGTACCCAAGAAAGGTATGTAAGTCACCATGGAAAATATTATCCTGTAAATTTGTCAATTTGTGCAAAACCTCCTAGTAACTATTTAAAAGTTCTCACTGCCCTGGTGCTGCAAAGGGGTTATGTCTCCATACAAATGTCAGGTTTAGCACCCACTCAATACGGCAATGATCGCTGTGCTCAAAGGGAGGTATATACAGACGTCAGTGTCTGTACTCACTGACCAAGCGCCACCAGAGGAGACAGATTGCAGAGCAGCCGCCTGCTCTGCAAATCTGTCTCCTCTTGCAGCGCCCGTCTGCTAATCATGTGCATTAGAATGAAATTCATTAAATTGAAGCGTTTCTTGTCAGTCATCTGATTTAAACGCCTTAGTAAAATTGCTGAATATTGCAGGATAGTCTATAGGAGCTGCTAATTTACTATACTTTTATTGTGTGTTTTAAGTGGCTGTAGATAGACTCAAGGTGCGTACACATGGAGCATTATGATCGCTAGCAATATATTGCTCAGCAATCATATTGCTCAGTGTCCCGTTTTCATCAGCGACCAGAGATGGTCACTGATGAAAATGACACCCTGCCGGGAGAAGAGGCAGGGGAAGTTGCTGGTCGGAGGAGCATGCTCCTCCGACCAGCAACCATTAGGGGGCTATGGAAGTCGAGTTACACACACGCCATTTTAGGATAGTATGGCCGCCATTTTGGTTCGCAGAGTTGCGCAAATAAAGTTTCCATACCCGAGTATGTGTGACAAAGTGGACCAGAAGAGTAGCCATACTATCACACATAAATTCATAATAACATACTGACACAAAATAAAATATAGTTAAAGGTTTAGAACGCCACACATAGCTTAGTTAGCCCTGCATACATCTGTCTGTATCATGTTTAGTACCGTTCCGTTCCGTTTCTTATGCGTAGTATTCCGGTCATTGCGAATATTTCACAATATACACGGCTCGACAGTTATGGACATAATCCATATTCCAGGGACAGTTTCTGTTGAAAGTAGGTAACAAAGGAAACTAGATGAAACCAGTTCTTATCCCTGCTGACGCCGAAACCATCAAACAAAGGACTCTTAAAGTTCACTCCCCTGCACCTATTCAGACCAGGTGCAGCGTCTAACCCCCCAATCACAGCTGAACTGACATACGACCTCCGACCAATGAAAACGGCCTTTGACCTCCCCTTTCTGACCCTATAAGATAGGCGACCCAGAGCAGCCAGGGTCTCTTCGGCACATCTACCTTCCCATGACTTTTCTACCGGACTATAGTTCAGCCCTGAACGATAGTGAGCTCTGACCGGACTGCACTTCGCATATTTGATGAGACGGGTAACGGTTGCATTAACGGTATTTATACTTATTGTATAGTTGGCTGGTTGTGTCTTGTATCTGTATTCTTTCCCCTTAGCAGAGCCTGTTTAGTATTCATTGTTAGCATATTGTATCACTTGTTAAACCTGTATCTTCTATTCCTGTAACCCCCTGTTGTCCATTAGGGACTTAAATACAACCTTTTTATGGAGTTCTTATCTCCTTACTTCTATACTGTGGTTTGTGTCTGTTATTCGCATTTTGCGATAAAGGTATATTACGGACACTGTCCATAAAGGTATATTCGCAGATTAGAGACAAATTACTGCGAAGGAATCTCTTATTAAGGTATTGGTTCTTGGTGTACAATATACAATACAAGGTACGCTACGCTGCGCTACATTTTGTTCGCACGTAGTTAGGTATAAAGGGTACGCAGGTTGCGGACTTATTACGTAACCTGCGCTTTTCACTTATTGTCTCTCTGGTCATATTTAATCGCCATTAACAATTGGGGGCGCGTCCGTCCGCTCCACATTCCAGAACTCAGTACCAGGCGTGCGACCCGACCTATACCAGCAAAAGGGTGGAAGTATTATCCATTGCTGGATAGGTCGGGTCCGCGGCGGTGCGGGGTTCGGGAAGTGCTAGCGTTGAACCCGGAGCACAATAAGTGAAAGCCACGTGTTTAAAGCATATATTAAGTGTTTAGTAAACTGTACTTCTGCCTGCCACAAGTAGTTTAACGGGGTATAGTGTTTTGAGTTGCTTGTTCATTACAGTATATGTACCACATGCGATAAGGTTCGCACACGTGGAGTCTGTGTATTATAGTACATAGAGGATCCCCTCTGTGCAAAACTATAACTTTTATTGTTAGTTACTGCAAAACCAGAGACTCCGCCACGTGGCGACAAGCCCTGGGCCTTTTGCAGTAACGTAAAGCGTCTATTGTATATTACGCAAGGTGCGCGCGCACGTGCCCATATCGGGAAATTTTCGCATCTTTGTACGTGATTTACGGATTAAGTGCGGGATTTATTTCGCATCTTGATACGTAACTTTCGGACGGAGTTAAGGGATTTATTCCACATTTAGGCGCAATTACTGCGTATAGCGAAACCCGAGTGCAACCTTGCAAATACATTATAGAACACGTGGGTGGCCGATTCATCGGCGGCCTGTGAACAGCGCATGTACACACGTGGCTGTTCATTGGTACTGCACATGCAGCACACATAGGGGGTTATTCTAGTTCATTCTTTCTGACAAAATCCTTCTTAGATGGACAAAACCATGTGCACTGCGGGTGGGGCAGATGTAACATGTGCAGAGAGAATTAGATTTGGGTTGGGTTTTTTTCTTCAAAGTGAGATCTATATTGCAGTGTAAAATCATGCAGTCAGTAATTTCCCTGCACAGAAACAAAAAAACTCACCCAAATCTAATTCTCTCTGCACATGTTACATCTGCCCCCCTGCAGTGCACATGGTTTTGTCCATCTAAGAAGGATTTTGTCAGAAAGAATGAACTAGAATAAACCCCATAGGAACTCAAAGGTGAACAGTATTGAACCATTAGCTTTATTTAAACAGTATAGCAATATACTGTGGATAAGGTGGTGATTAAATAAAGAGAAAATAAGTTTTTTTTCTTTTTGTTCATTTTCTCATTAAGCAAGCAACTCAAGCATTATTTTAATAGATTCCTATAGCGTATTATAAGGGATTTATACCTGCATAAGTATCTAGTGAAAAGCTACCAGCCTGGGAAGACTTTCTGTACAGAAATATTTCAAATATATGCATAAGACCAAGGTGTAACCAGCGCCCAGTGTGAAAAATAACTGAGGCGAACGGGTGTGTGACGACACGACTCAAGCGCAGTGTAGCCAGTGTAGGACAGTCCAGTTAGGACCGGGTTCACGTGACGACGTGCCCATAGGAACTGCCCCTTCCGTGGAACTACCTATTTTGATCCACTGGGAGGGTACAAGAGGCTAAATCGGAACCCAGTGATCCGATCAGCTACTTTAGAAATACCAGTTTTTGGGGGTACAGGAAAAACAAGTTTTGCTGTGCCCTGGAAAAACTGCCGCACCTTGCAAGTTGGCTAGCAGTTCGCTACTAGTTGAAAGACTTGGTGATTGAGTACATTACCTCGCATAGTGGGCTTCACGCTTGATTGCGGAATAGTGCCATTTTGTGGAGAAGGAGTGATTTGGGAGTGACTCACTGATAAACGGCCCTCCGGTTTCTGCTAGCTGTGAACGTTTATTCCTGTAATTATGGGTAATAACGGTTCACACAGGGATACCGAGTCAGTTAGGGAGGAATCTAGTCGACCCAAAGGGTCGGCGGCTTTCATTATGTGCAGGAAGCACGGTGAACTCGCAGTTGTTTACCAAAATAAATGGAGAAGAATGACACAAGGCAGCAAGTTAGAATTTCCCAGCGTTGGTAGCTTTGATCCAGAAATCTTAACTGCAGTAAAGGATGAAATATGTCTACTCTCCAGTCGTAAGAAGAGAGTGAAGCACATGGAAATTCTTAAATTGTGGCAGAAGGAAGGGCAGGAACAATGGGGAATCAAATGTCTGGCAGTGCCAGATACAATCAGCCACAATAAAAATGCAACCGTAGCCGCAACCGCTCCCCCACCCCCATATGTGCCGAAGGGGTTAATGACTAATAAGCGAGACCTGAGTAGTAATTTACCTGTTGCTAACTTGTACCCTGTCTTATCCCCTTATAAGGAAACCCGAGAGGAAAACGAGCAGCTGTTGGCACTAGCCGTCTCCCATGCAATTAATATGATTAAAGGAAAGGCTGAACCGGCTAAACCTGCTGCTGGGGCTCTAGCACAGGAAGAGGAGACGGCTGATGCCAACAGCATAGTCTTGGACCCAGGTAAGAAGGCACTACACAGCACGGACACAGACGACTCCCAAGCAGGTCCCAGTAATGCGGATGTGGTACAAACATATCCTATGCGCACACTGGAAGTTCCCTATGGTAAGGCAGACAGAGAGGGTGTGATACCTACCAGAAAGATGACCATGCTAAACCCATGGACACGGTTAGAGCTGCGGTCCATCATTTCAGATTTCCCTGATCCTAGGAAAGATCTGACATTATGTCAGAAATTTGTAAGGGATCTGGGAAACTCTGATGAGCCCACCAACAAGGATTGGAGAATCATGTTGAGGGCCTGTCTCCCCACTCACATCGATATCCCGAAATTCATTCAGGATAGTGGATTGAAGGTGGACAAGGAGATAAATGATGAGATCAACCAGGAAAATATACGCCTAATCAACTTGCAGTTGGGAGTGTATTTTCCCGCAGCAGTGGAATATAGCAAGATATTCACTATCAAACAAAAAGATAGTGAATCAGCTAGCGAATATTTCAACCGGGGTTTGATGACGGTATCAAAACACACTGGTGTCGCCGATCTTAAGGGTAACCCACACCTGAGGGAGATGGTTGTCTCTGTGTTAGTGGAGGGGCTGAGAGAGAAATTGAAGAACAGGGTCCAAACATCGTTCCCAAATTGGCGAGGAATGACAGTAGATGCCCTACGGGAATCTGCCGTAGCCCATGACAAAAACATATCAAAGCACAGGGAACTGCAAACTGACAAACTGATGATGGTTAGCATCCAAGCCCTTACTAATGCCCCAAACAAAACTGCATACCAACGAAACACCAGGGACACAGGTAGAAAACCAATTATCTGTTACAACTGCAATGGGGAAGGTCACTACTTAGCTCATTGTAGGTTAGGAAACCCCAGGAATTATCAGACACATAAGCGAGAATGGGAATCTCACAAAGGTGAGACACGGAGATACCCAGCCCCTAGACAATGAGAGGAGACAGACAGGTCACGCAACATGCCTCCTCCCCATCTGATGGCTGACACTGTGCTAAGGGCAACCCAGGTCAGACAATAGGAAACAGGTCATACCTGTATCCTACAGCCAGTTAGATTAACTCAACACCTTAGAGAGGAACCTCAGGTGAAGGTTGATATAGCTGGAGTAAGGCAAACCTTTTTGGTTGATACAGGGGCGGCCAGATCTGTTCTCAACACTCCTCTTCACTTGGGTTTCACTGACAAACCAGTAGCAGCAATTGGGGTAACAGGAAAAATACAACATTACCCACTGACGAAACCAGCGAAGGTTACAATCGGGCCTCTGCATACCAAACACTCTTTTCTGTTGGCTGCAGTGGCCCCGACTAACCTCCTGAGTAGAGATTTACTATGTAAAATGGGATGTGTCATCTATTGCACCCCTAATGGGGTATTTCTGGACACTCCTAGAAATCTTACACAAGAAGTGCAAGATATGCTGGACAGTCCTCAGAGGCTAATGTTGTATTCCACTGTTATAGAGTCAAATCCATCTAAGGTAGCTAAAAACTACAGCACAAATACCGAGTTCCCTTTGAACTAAAGATGGGAAGGACACAGGATCAATGGCAACCATAGCTTCAATAGAAACCCTGTTAAAAACAGAAAGTATAGCGCCCCAAAGTACAGCCTCACCATTCGAAATCTGAGGTTGAGCTGGAAAAATACCCAGTGAAATAACAAGGTTCCCAAAAGAGAACTTTTAGCTAAATACCCCTAGACACAGCCCATAGTCACAACCACACTGGGAAACAGAAAGAAAGGGAGGGCTTACAAATCAGAACAGGAGTTGAAAAGGGTAAGAACCAAATAGTTGAGAGCCAATTCCCCCATAGTGCTAAATCCTGGTGTCATCAAAATAAAAGAAAAATTTTCGGTTGAAAATAAATGTACACATTACTGTCATTAATATTTTCTACCCTTTTTGAGTTTTTCTCTCTCTTTTTCCAATTTTTTTCTCCTTTCCCTACTTTTCTGTTCCAGAAACCTCAGAAAGCCACCAAGCCCCTCCCCCGGGTCTTGCAAGATCGCACCCTGTCCTTATGGCCCACAAATGGGTAAATACCAATACAATGGGTTAATGATCTATTGTTATGTCCTTTCCTCATCCACAGCACCAGCAGTTGGCGATAGACAACTTCTGGTGTATCCTCCTGAGGCAGGACATAAGGTATCTCAGGACGGATTGCGGTTGCGCCTGAACAAGAAAGAGGGAGAGGGGGGGAAATCTGGGACACATTAGTAACCATAAACCCACAAATCATAGAAAAATAGTTTGAAAGATCTGTCGCACTCCCAGCAGAGAAATACCCCATAAAGCGAGTAGTCAAAAATATATTTTTCCAGTAAATCTTGAACAAAGTCCCAGTATCTTTGAGCATTGCTCCTAATGTTACCCAGGGCAACCACAGCCACCATCTTGTGAAAAGCAGTCCAAGTAATGCACAAAGCATTCCCCTTCTACAAAGAATGAAAAGGGTTGTAAAATGCATTTACATATAAATAGGTGCAATCACAATACCCATGTCTTCACAGACAGATGTGGATAAAGAAGGAGAAACAGGCCTGATTACAGCTTTTGCCATGGGTAAAACTGACACAAGAGACCATGTGATTTAGAATATTAGACCTGCTGAGGGGGCGACAGATATAGTGACGTAAGAAACCTGGTGATGCCAGCCTGACCAATGTCGTACTGCAGTGTGCAATTAAACCCTATTATTTGAGCACTTCCTACTTGTCTACACAGTGTAGTTGCCATAGCACTACTGGTAAACAAAACTGAGAATGTGGTGTTGGGGTGTGTTTTAACTGTTTATGCTCCTCATATAGTCTGGACACTCCTAAAATTCTGCCTAAACATGTGAAAAATATTCATCAGCCAAGTTCACTAAATGGGAACTTGCATTGATGTTACCAGTAAAATGGGTAATATTGTAAACCCAGCAACACTCTTACCAGGTGTGCCCGCCAAAGGCACAAAGGGTGGATTGGTGCTGAGGTTGCTGGAATGGTGGAATTTAGTGGGAGCCGAGACGAATATGATTGCATGACATGTTTGAGTCAGACCTTTTGCAGCAGGCCCCCAAAGGGTGGTAACAACCCATTGGAAGAGGTAATTCATTTTTTTTCGTTCTTTCCACAACACCGAGAGGGAAAATTGTATACTGGCTATACCGTAATAGATGGAAAAGGCATAGTAGAGGCTGAACCCATTGGACGTTTCACTCAGCAACAGCAGTCTCATTAATAGTACTGCGAACTGAGAGAAAAACAGCCAATATTCATGCCGACTCCAAGTATGTTTGTTGGGGTAATACAGAAGATCTTAGGCCCTATGGCGCCTCAGATGTTTTGTTTCAGTAGCTGGCACTCCAGTGGCGCAAGCGTTGTAAGTTTAAAAGATTTCTGACAGTCACACAGCTGCCGGACAGAGTGGCTGTTATCAAGTGTAAAGGCCACATCTTCGATGAGGATTCAGTGTCACTTGATAATGAACATGCTGGCAAGGCAGCTGGGTGAGCCATGCGCTCTGCGGATAATGTTTGTGTCCCCCCTGTAAATGTCAGTACATTCACATAGAAATACAAGATTTGTGTCCCCTGCAGGAGAAGCAGTCTGGAAGGAGAAGGGATGTGGACAGGAATAGAAAGATGGACAAGGAAAACCAGTGACTCTGAGAACATGCCAAACTGTCAGGACAGAGATAGCCCATGGCCTGACTTGTCTTGACAGGGAAGGTATGTGGAAAAAATTAGTCCGAAATTTCTGGCGTGCCCACAGACAGGTAAGACGACAGGATCATGCCTTACTTGTCTGGGGGGAAAGAAACTGCAACGGTTGTTCCCACAGAGCCATCTCCACATCCCTCCTCCAGCAGGATCCTCTGCAGGTAATACAAAATTGGCTTCGTACAGTCCACTCTAGAAGCATTTATTTATTTATTTATTTATTTTATATATATATATATATGTGTTGACGTTTGTGTGTATAGATATAGCAGCCCAGAAGCACCCTTGAGTATGCAAGTATATTTATATATATGAAAGGTTTAAGTCATGTATGAACCTTCAGGGACTGATGGTACACCCCATAATCTCTTTTGTAGTAGTAGAATCACTCTCAGAACTCCACCTCATTGGTCCCCATCGAAACATTGCTTGGCGGGCAGCCACAGGTTATGGTAATCCCACAAGGAGATCCTAGACCACAAATGCAAGTGATGTATCCACACCTGGAAAACTGCAGCAAAAGGACTTTGTTGACACCTGTTGTGAACTGTCATAACCATGAACCAGGAGATGTTGTTGTTTCCCCTGCTTTGCCATATACAGGTTGCTTGATAGACCTTTGGAAAGGACCACCCCAGATCTTGTTGACCAGCACTACCTCAATAACAAAGTCGCAGAGAGAGAGATTCGGGTACGTTCGTCCTACTGCCAAAGGAACAGAAAACCAAAAGGTCCTTACACTCGAGGGCGAAAGAAAGAAATCGCTAAGAGGCACCATTTCGGGAGGACTGGAGAGCAGCTAAGGTCAAGCAACCTGTACAAGCTACAAAAGGGACTGTGACACACCCCACTGGTAACAGGTTGGAAGGATCACTAACCAAATTTTTCCTTTCTCAGTTTTCTCTATTGTTGTGGGTCCTATTCTTGTCTCCCCCCCACTATCCGTTATCTTCAAAATCAAGGATACCGCCGCCGCACTGCTGCCAGGCATTGGACGGACGATACAGAGTTCTGAGAGTGTGTTACCCATCCCAGTTTAGGTCAAGGTAGAATCTATAAACTTGATACATTACCCAGGACCGGATGTTTGATAGTGATAATACCATCATACTTAAAAGCATACCAAAAAGAGAGACAACAAAGAGTTCAAGGGTCTGTTGTCACAAACAATACCTACCAAAGGATGCCATATCTGAAAAACGTGTATATGTTGTAACCACCCCTGTTTTTATTTTTATCCCAAAATTGTACATTATCCTTCGTGACCCTGAGTAGATTGTTCGATAAATGCGGCCCATCGTTTATCCATGATCCTGGATCGGCCGAGAGCAGATGGTTTACTCCCCTTATATGTTTATTTCATGGATCCCAATTTCTTTGTTAGGATTATGAATTTCTGTATTGTCGTGTAAAATGTTTTTTTTTTATGTAACAGTTTTATATTTACTGTTAAAGGGTGGACTATGGAAGTCGAGTTACACACACGCCATTTTAGGATAGTATGGCCGCCATTTTGGTTCGCAGAGTTGCGCAAATAAAGTTTCCATACCCGAGTATGTGTGACAAAGTGGACCAGAAGAGTAGCCATACTATCACACATAAATTCATAATAACATACTGACACAAAATAAAATATAGTTAAAGGTTTAGAACGCCACACATAGCTTAGTTAGCCCTGCATACATCTGTCTGTATCATGTTTAGTACCGTTCCGTTCCGTTTCTTATGCGTAGTATTCCGGTCATTGCGAATATTTCACAATATACACGGCTCGACAGTTATGGACATAATCCATATTCCAGGGACAGTTTCTGTTGAAAGTAGGTAACAAAGGAAACTAGATGAAACCAGTTCTTATCCCTGCTGACGCCGAAACCATCAAACAAAGGACTCTTAAAGTTCACTCCCCTGCACCTATTCAGACCAGGTGCAGCGTCTAACCCCCCAATCACAGCTGAACTGACATACGACCTCCGACCAATGAAAACGGCCTTTGACCTCCCCTTTCTGACCCTATAAGATAGGCGACCCAGAGCAGCCAGGGTCTCTTCGGCACATCTACCTTCCCATGACTTTTCTACCGGACTATAGTTCAGCCCTGAACGATAGTGAGCTCTGACCGGACTGCACTTCGCATATTTGATGAGACGGGTAACGGTTGCATTAACGGTATTTATACTTATTGTATAGTTGGCTGGTTGTGTCTTGTATCTGTATTCTTTCCCCTTAGCAGAGCCTGTTTAGTATTCATTGTTAGCATATTGTATCACTTGTTAAACCTGTATCTTCTATTCCTGTAACCCCCTGTTGTTATTAGGGACTTAAATACAACCTTTTTATGGAGTTCTTATCTCCTTACTTCTATACTGTGGTTTGTGTCTGTTATTCGCATTTTGCGATAAAGGTATATTACGGACACTGTCCATAAAGGTATATTCGCAGATTAGAGACAAATTACTGCGAAGGAATCTCTTATTAAGGTATTGGTTCTTGGTGTACAATATACAATACAAGGTACGCTACGCTGCGCTACGTTTTGTTCGCACGTAGTTAGGTATAAAGGGTACGCAGGTTGCGGACTTATTACGTAACCTGCGCTTTTCACTTATTGTCTCTCTGGTCATATTTAATCGCCATTAACAGGGCTGAAAACGGGAGCGCGCACCTGGTGATTTATCGTTGGTGCACACTCCAATCGCTGGCAATATGGTCGCTCAGCGACCATATTGCCAGAGATTTATGTCCGTGTGTACACAGCTTAACAATTATTATTTTTGCCCCTGATTTTGTTGTGCCTTATTCCTATCTCAGGGTCCCTAGCAGGTACAAGCTGAGTGTTTGAGGGCTTGCCTTACATCGATGGTTGTCTCTCTGCATTGAGGAACATTTGAAAAAGTTGGCAGATGTTGACTTTAGTCGGTATTCACTATTCACTTACTTGATCACATGGTTCAGGAGACACCTGTTTGCAAAGGAATATAACCGGTGTCCTTGTCCTTAAGCTCATACAGTGTCCCTCTAAGTGTCTTTGCAGCCAGTCACCTCATAATGCCCCAGTTCAGCTATGCCCCCAAAATGTCCAAGTGCAGTTGCCCACAGTGTCCCTCCATACTGCCATACTTATCTACTTGCTTTCTGGCTGTCTGCATAGGCTTCTTTGCAGTCCATCAACCACAGTGTGTGGTGTTAAAGTTACAAGCCAATGAAAAAAGTTTTTTAACATTTGTATTCTTAAAGTCTGCTACAGTATACATTCTTTTCATAGTATTTTAAGTTAACTACTTATATCAAAAAATAACCCCTATCTAGAGCCAAATGATGCTCATCTTCTTGCCCTTTGTCCTACAGAGCTGCAGTATGCACAGTAGAAATTCACACAATGTAACAGTACTCATAACAAAGTATCAGTAAAGACCAACAAATCTTATCCCAGCCTGATATAGATGAGTTCCAACTATTCTGGCAGGGGTTAAACGTCTCTTGGAATAGGAATATAGCTGTCACACAGACAATGGAATTACTGTAGTTTCATTTTTTTTGTTGTTGTTGTATTACCCAAAATAAGCCATATACTTTTAATAGATTATGTCTTAGTCAACATGTTTATTTGTAAACAATAAGTACAGAGGTTCATTCATTCACATACAGTTCTTCTCGTTGAAAAGTCAAACCCTACACACTAATGCATTATGGAAACAGGTGAATAACATCAGCTGTTAAGTCACCATGTCACCATCAGGCACAATGGCCCTTTATTCTGGTTCATTCATACCCCCACTATCCACGTTGGTGTGGAGTCGAGAATAGAAAGTGTGGCGAGCGCAGCGAGCCCCGCGAGGGGACACGGATACCTTCACAGGTATCCGCGTCCCCTCGCGGGCTTCACAGGTGTCCACGTCCGCTCGCCACGCTTCGGGCTCGGTGGCACGCTGCGCTCACCACACTTTCTATTCTCAACTCCACGCCGACGTGGATAGTGGGCGTATGAAAAGGTCATAGGACACGTACTGCCACCCCTCGCGGGATCGCTGCGCTCACCACGCTTCAGGTTCGTGTTGATAGTGGGGGTGGTACAGCCTCAAAAATGACATTTGGGGGCCATTGAATATGTTTGATACTAATTTCAATGCATTTGGATGCTTTTCTGTTAAAAAATGCATGCGATCGCATGCGATGCGCTTGCATGCGATTTTGTAAAAAAAAAATGGTTAAAAACGGCAACAATCGCATCCAATCGCATGCCATCTCATGCCACTATATATGGCATGCGATGGCATGCGATGGGAGCCGTGATACTGCACAAGTACCGTGTTTTATAATAGTGCACAAATACCTGTGCATCTACAATGATTCCCTGCCCTGAATCAATCTGCAGGATATTATTTGATGTGGTGTCACCTCAAACCAGGTAGGTCATATAACTGCCAGATCTATCCTGATGTACATATCTGCTGAAAGTTTCCTGTCTCACAGCACACATCTGTAGTTCATCTATCCATTCTCTATTTACATGCAGCCAGTTCTCTTTGGCTTCATCCTTACTCTCTTGCCAATAAATTATTTCTAGGGTTTTAATACATTTTTCCAATTCCAGGTTTTTTTCCTGGACGGCTTTTTAATTTGGCCAATTGTCTTTATTAATGCTCCCCTACCTAATGGTTGCTTTCCCAGCATCCCAAACATTATCCTGAGGGGCTGATCGTCTATTGCTACTGAAATATTCCTCCCATTCACCTATCAATTCTGATCCCGCACCCATACAGTCAGGCCATGATGGATGGCATTTCCCCAGGTTACAGCCCTTATCCGGGCTCTGTTTAATCTGGACCGTAACAGGTGCATGATCCGATATTCCTCGTGGGAGGTATTAAACCTCTATTTAAATTATTTTTTTCATCTGTAAGGGACATATCAATGTGAGATACATAGTTACATAGTAGGTGAGACTGAATAAAGACTTGCATCCATCTAGTTCAACCTATGTTTATAGTAGCTTATCCCTTGTTGTATAGTATGTTCTGATATTTTAAAGGCAGATTGTTACTTATTCGTACCCATGGATGTTTTTAACCAATAAATGTTTATCCAACCTTATTTTAAACTTATTTTTAGTGTCTGCCGACACCACTTCTCCAGGAAGAGAGTTCCAAAATTTGACTGTAAAGAATTTTTTTCTTCTAGATGAACAAAATATTTTTTCTTCTAATCTAAAGATAGTGTGTTAAATGACTGAGAATAGCATGAAAACATCTGTGTCCCAGGGTGCCTTTCCCTCCAGCAATCTTTCCAACCAATGTCATGAATAAATTTATCAAAACCTTTATTTCCTACTTTACTTCTGCCACCCTCTCTATACCACTTATCTATTCTGAGGTCTAATACTTTGTTAAAGTCTCCCATACATAATATTTCCGCACCATCGGACTTATCTAAAAACTCAACTGCACGCTTTAATACCTCATATTAAAATGGCGGGGGAATATACACCCCCAGGACACATACATGCAGGTTATATAGTTGGCATTGCAGGAGTACATATCTACCCAATTTGTCTATTTCTTGCCTCTTGCACATAAATGGCACCTTTTATGAATTAATACACGTCTAGAAGCATTAGAGAAACTTGAATGAAACATCCAACCGACCTATGCCCTCTTTAGGCTCATGGTTCTATCTCCAGTCAAATGTGTTTCACTTAAACAGACCAATTGTGCCCCATACTGTTTTACCTGATTCATAACGGTAACCCTTTTTATTTTATCATTTAACCCTTTTTATTTTATCATTTAACCCACATACATTACATACAATGGGGAAAATGGGAGGATACTGATAGACTAGTCATGTGGCACAATAGTAATTAACTGTAATCACTTATAGTATGTTTTTCCACAATATAAACAATAGTAAGCTAAATTGCTGCTGCACAGTATTGAGGTGGAGGTGCTCCCCTGAGAGTAAGAACAATGCAAGGACAGACAGAACAGTACTCTCTGGTTTTGGGGGCACAACTTATTCAGAATTTCTTTAAAATGTAACTTTTAATTATATCTTAGATAAAGAATAAAATTAACTTACAGCACATATACAGTGACATACAAATACATGAAACAAAAATTATAATCGCCACTCTTTATAAATATTGGGCGTTTTTGGAGCAACTGACAGATAAATTAACTTTTTGAGTTTTGCGAAAATATATACTTTTTGGTTAATGTATTACTCCAATATTGCAAATATCCTCTTGTGACTTTCAATTTCCTTGACTGTGTGTAAAATCAATAATCAGGTTAGTCACAGACAGAATATTGGTGCATGCCCTGTGAGTTAGAGCATAGTGGGAGATAGCAGAATATCTCTCCCTGTGTTCAGTGGCACTTTTCTATAAACCTTTGTCTCTGACTGCATATACTGTATATTAAAGAGTCAGGTTTGCAAATGCAAAGGATGAATAGATATTAGTGCATGCACTTTATATTAGAGCACAGTGGGAGATAGCAGAATATCTTCCCCTGTGCTTAGTGACACCCTATAACAGATATTTCTAAACACTGTTTGATTGCAGTGTTAATTGGATAACAATATGGGTTGATTGCAGTGTTAATTGGATAACAATATGGGTAATAGATTAATTATATTGAAAACCTGACACCGACACAAGAATAATGATATATTCAAATTGCTTTCTGGTTAATACCAGTGTATAAGAAAAATGCCGCTGGTATGTCTGCGGTGCCTCTCAGAAAAGTGATGGTGGGGGGTGAGCGGTACTCCAAATGATAGCGGGGGCTGGTATATATAGTCACACTGACGAAGCAAGTCTTTGCGAAACGGTCCGTCTGAACTTTACAGCACCCCGTCAGCTGCAGCGTGCACTGACACGCTGAGCGCGGCATGATCTACACCTGAACCGTCTGACCGCTGGTAACAGACACACGGAGACCCGGACCACGGAGCAATATCCATACAGCAGGCTCTCTCCCCGGGCTCCTACAGAGACACGTCTCCGACCACAGAGGAATAAGGTATCACTCTGCGATTGTGCCTCTCTTTCTATAAACTTTGGGACTCTGCATTCGGGAACGCATTAAAGCAGAATCTAGTCTCCCATACTTTTTCTCTCTATATATACCAGCCCCCGCTATTATTTGGAGTACCGCTCACCCCCCACCAATACCCAAGGGCAAGTGGGGAGCAGCAGCATGCTCTAGAGAGATAAGAGGCTTGGCTATTTTCTCTATATTAATTCTATACACCTAATTATTTTTCTCACTGGTACGCACTCATCCCAAGTACTCAAGGTGAATACCCTGCACTGAACTTGTATCAACAGGGCATATTTCCTTTTTAGGAAAGGGACAGAGGTAATACCTTAATTTCTACCCTATTATTCAGGAAAAGGTACTCGCTCACTTGTAAAAACCACGGTTATCCCAGACAAGAAGCAGCAGTCCCTAAAACCGGTGGGGGTTGTTTTCCCACCATTTATCACTTTTCTGAGAGGCACCGCAGACATACCAGCGGCATTTTTCTTATACACTGGTATTAACCAGAAAGCAATTTGAATATATCATTATTCTTGTGTCGGTGTCAGGTTTTCAATATAATTAATCTATTACCCATATTGTTATCCAATTAACACTGCAATCAAACAGTGTTTAGAAATATCTGTTATAGGGTGTCACTAAGCACAGCGGAAGATATTCCGCTATCTCCCACTGTGCTCTAATATAAAGTGCATGCACTAATATCTATTCATCCTTTGCATTTGCAAACCTGACTTTAATATACAGTACATGCAGTCAGAGACAAAAGTTTATAGAAAAGTGTCACTGAACACAGGGAGAGACATTCTGCTATCTCCCACTGTGCTCTAACTCACAGGGCATGCACCAATATTCTGTCTGTGACTAACCTGATTATTGATTTTACACACAGTCAAGGAAATTTAAAGTCACAAGAGGATATTTGCAATATTGGAGTAATACATTAACCAAAAAGTATATATTTTCGCAAAACTCAAAAAGTTAATTTATCTGTCAGTTGCTCCAAAACCGCCCAATATCTATAAAGAGTGGCGATTATAATTTTTGTTTCATGTATTTGTATGTCACTGTATATGTGCTGTGAGTTAATTTTATTCTTTATCTAAGATATAATTAAAAGTTAAATTTTAAAGAAGTTCTGAATAAGCTGTGCCTACAACCCACATACATTCCAATATACAGACTTCACCATTACCTTCTTTTTTTCTTTTTTTTTTTAATAAGTAATCTTTATTCAAGTATTTCATTCATATACATATAAAGACATGACAAAACATTTAAGGACTTTCCAAAATGACCTTCCATTGTTATACATAAAATTATTCCTGCACACACTACCTATCTTCCCTGTTCGGAACCATTCTAACACCTTTTTTTTTTTTTTTGACTCTTTATCATCTTTATCTTTGGAGATCCATTCACCTCCTCGCCTTTTACTCCTTTATACATGGAAAATTATCAATCACTTTTTGCTTTTAGTTATTCTACCTCTCACGTGGGGGGGGAGGGGGGGGGATAAACTTGAACAAAGAGGATAATTTATTTTCAATTTTCGATCAGGTATGTCCTTTTGACTGACCATTATCTCAGGGTGTCTTGAGCCTTCTTTAGCTTTTTAGGGTCTTTTGCAGCTTTGTCTGTACATTTGTTTATTATTTACTTGTGTCTATGTGTATCTATATACCCTCACCTCCCTCCCTCCACCCTCCTTATCTTTTCCCTTACCTTTCTTAAATTCTGTGAACTGTGTTCTAACTTCTATTTTAAGTGAGTTATAACAACACACTAAGCTTGGTGTATGCATTAGAGGGGGGGGGGGGAGAAAGGGGGGGGGGGAGGCATACTTTTTTATTTCAGACCCTCTGTGAAGTCGTGATTCATTTGTCATGTGCATGTTTATTGTTGTTTATTCATCTTCTTTAAAGCCCAGTACTATAAATTCAACTCTTCTGTGCATTATTACAAAACACCTTGCAACCTCTTTGTGTATGAAACCCTTTTGGCATTTTATTCTTTTTTATAATATTTTGTTTTGTGCCAGCCCTCCCATGTCTCAAAAAATCTTTTTGTGTTTTTACGTATGTTACTGACACATTTTTCGTGTTCAAAAGTGAGATTTACCAAGTTGATCCATAATTTCACTTCTGGACCATTCTTTGCCATCCATGTACGTGCAATAATGACTTTAGCTAAAGAGCTCAGATATATTGCCAGTTTTCTTTGACCCTGCGTCATTTGGTCACTTTGCCAAATCCCTAGGATATAAGCAAGAGGGGAGGCATTTTGGATGGGGATACCACTTTACTCCATTATGAGCTCAATTTCTTGCCAGTATCTCTGGATCTTTTTGCATTCCCAGATTAAATGAAAGAACCCACAGTCCATCTTTTTACATTTTGGGCATTTATTCGGGGAGTTCGGTGAAAATTTACTAATTTTTTCCGGGGTCATGTAAGCTCTATGTAGAATATTAAACTGAATTTGCTGTGTTCTAATAGAGTTCGTGGCTACTATAGGGGATTTAAGAGCGATTTTCCATGTCTCTATATCTAAACCTGGCAGATCTCTCTCCTATTTTAGCCTTAGATCTTCTAGGTCTTCCCCTTGGGTGGTATCTAATAAAAATTGATAGCATCTCGACACTGCTTTCTCCTTTCTTAACCTGGTTAAAAATGTTTTTACCGGTGAGTCTACAATACGGAACCCCTGCTCTTTGTCAAGGTGGGAAAGTACGCTCCTCAATTGCAGGTATCTAAAAAACATTTGGTTAGGAAGTTCAAATTCTTCCTGCAGCTGAGTAAATGACTTAATTTGATTATTTACGTACACTTGTCCTATCGAGGATACTCCATACTGAGCCCATATTCTAACTCCTTGGTGTTTTTTTAATCTTTTCGAAATGGTTAAATGAAAATAAGTATGTGTCTGGGTCTATACTACCTGTCCCCATGATCTTACTTGCCCATTGCCAGATTTTCTTGGCCTGCATCACCATTGGGGGCTGGGCTTTGGGTTTAAACTTGGTCAGTAAGGCCTGTAACGGCGTATAACAAGGTGCCACACATGCCATTAGCTTACACTGCTCTAAGGGGCAGTCATTTGCATTTAACCATATTTTCAATTGCGCAATTTGTGATGCAAAATAGTAGAGCCTAAAATTAGGCAGGGCCATTCCCCCCTTTCTCCTCGCTCTAGTCAGGCTTCTTATTTCTCCATACAAACGATGAGATAATGCCATGGATCTTCTTAAATACCGCCTCTCCAATATAACATGGTGCGTGTTGGAGTACATACAGAGTACATACAGAGTACTCCACTGTATATGTGCTGTAAGTTAATTTTATTCTTTATCTAAGATATAATTAAAAGTTAAATTTTAAAGAAGTTCTGAATAAGCTGTGCCTACAACCCACATACATTCCAATATACAGCCTTCACCATCACCTTCTTTAATGTTCTCCTGCCCGAACATATATATTCCATAGACCAATATATATTTCTCTAATCCAATTGTCTGCAATTACCAAACACAATATAAATACAATATTAATACCATAACCTACATTCCTCATCCCCCCACCCCTGCCCTGTATACCACCCCCTGCAACCCTCCCCCCATCTACCATTCTACACACTCCACTCCCTATTGTGTTGCCTGGAGATTCTCTCTGAACTACACAATTCAACATTCACCAACCACGTGGGGCTGTAGCTCCAATGACCAATGATCACCCTCGCAGGTGAGCTCCCTGACATGGCTCAGATTTTTTACATTTCAATTTTGGCTTTAAGCAAGTAGACGAGAAAAAAAAGAGACACAGAACAAGAAAAAGAAACACAATCCACACTATTATAATGGCGTATGATTCTGCTTTTCCATTAGTCCCATATGGCTATCTTTATGCTCAATTTTTCTGACCATCTAACCATTCTGAGACCTCTTCTGGATTCATAATTATCCTCAAACTTTGCAGGGAACTAAGTTCCCTTAGTCTTTTCTTAATGTGAACATACTGTATTTGAATCTTTCTTTCTGGACCTCTATAGCATAGTCAGGAAAAAATATTATATTATATTATATTTACAACATCAATTTCCATCCAACTTTTACTTCTGGCCATGCAGATTATTGCATCTCATTCTCTATAAATCAGCAGTTTTGCTATCATTGTCCTAGCTGGGGCACCAGGTGGTTGAGACCTTAGCGGTACCCGATGGGCTCTTTCGATACAAAACTCTGGAGAAAACACTTCTTTGCCAAACTGGGCAATCAGCCACTTCTCTAGCCATGATTCTGAATTATCTCCCTCCACGTTCTCCAGTATGCCAACCAGTTGTCATGGCGAAGACGCCCTTCCATCCCAGATAGCTGGTTTTGTACATTGGCGATTGTCCCTGTTAATGTTATAGGGCCAGATTCTCTAAGCTTCAAAAGTGATAAAATGGAGAGTGATAAACAGCCAGCCAATCAGCTCCTGCCTCACATGTCACAGACTGTGTTTGAAAAATGTCAGGCAGGAACTGATTGGCTGGCTGTTTATCACTCTCTATTTTATCACTTCTGAAGCTTAGAGAATCTGTCCCTTAACCTGTATCACCAATGGGGCTTGTGTATCCTCTAACTGAGAAATTCTGGCCTCTGTTTCAGTTACTCTAGTTTGTATATTTTGCACAGATTGTCTTTGTAGACCAAGTTCAATTTGAGTCTTCTCTATCTTTTCCCCCAGCCTCAATTCGCTATCATTAATTGCAGGTTCAGGGAGAGCCGACTAAGACATTAGTGATTTGTTAGGCAACAGAGACCTGAGCTGGGTGCGCTGTGGACATGCTGTGTACACGCATTGCCTAGCACCAGCTCTGTCACCCACAGCAATTGGCGGCCAGCCGTCCTTCTCCACACTCCTGGGCAGGCAGGCTGATAATACTCCACAGAGCCACGGGGAAACACACAGCCTCAGTGCGGCACACATGCAGCTCATCACATCAGGACACCAGCATGTCAGGGAGATTGCAGGTTCTTGCACTATGTCAAGGCTTCCGTGATCATGCCACCCTCCATACTGTATGGCTTTTGAATTGCTTGTTACGCATTTTATTACAAAAAAAATATTTTTTGCAATCAAAAGATAGCAAGAACTGTATACACTATTTTACAGCTTCAGATATAGGGCCTTATTTTGGTTCATTCTTTCTGACAAAATCCTTCTTAGATGGACAAAACCATGTGCACTGCAGGGGGGGCAGATGTAACATGTGCAGAGAGAATTAGATTTGGGTGAGTAATTTTGTTTCTGTGCAGGGAAAATACTGACTGCTTTATTTTTACACTGCAATATAGATCTCACTTTGAAGTAAAACCCCACCCAAATCTAATTCTCTCTGCACATGTTACATCTGCCCCACCTGCAGTGCACATGGTTTTGCCCATCTAAGAAGGATTTTGTCAGAAAGAATGAACCAAAATAAGGCCCATAGAGAGGATAATTTTTTTTTTTTTTAGAACAAAAACAAGAATTAGATACATCTGATTGTTGGCTGTTGTGACCTGATTGCAATGAATTGTAGTTTTAAGGGATACTATTTCTATCACTATAGAGCTAATATTGACTGAATCGCTAGAGATATTACCGATACTCTCCATTTACTGCAGCTCTAATGGATGTCTCACAGTAACTACAGTAAGCTAATAGTGCTTTTATCCACTTCTACATCTATTATTGGTATTGAATGTTCCTAGTAAATATTTTTATGTAACCACTCTGCTTTAATCTAACATGTTATATAGAGCAAAGTTACCGGGACACAAGACAACCTGTATTCTACCATTATTGTTTCACCTTTGCATGTTTGTCTTGGTTGTATGGATTTGGGTAGTGTACACTAAAAAGTTTTATATCAATAGTGAGTGTTATGTATACTTGATAGTAACTTTATAGTGTAATCCAGAATGCTGCCTTGGATGTTACTCTATTAGAAGAAATCCACTCCTTTATGAACTTTGTATAATACACATGCACGGGTTAAATACATACAGTATGCACAGGGAGTGATGTGTTTTTCTACGCATGTGCATAAGCATTTATGAACATGTGCAGGCTCTGTGTGCGAACGGATGCGACGACTTGCAAAATCTGAGCCACCATAGAGTGATGGTCGACTAAAAAAGTTGCAATAAATTGTGCACAAAAAACTATTTTTGTGCAGAATCTGAATTTATTGATTTCGAAGATTATAATCTTTTTCTGAAACAGATTACAAATTTATTAATTTACTAAACTATTGAGAGATCATAGCTATGATCCCAATATTCATTAACCTTAAGGTTGAGCATTGGCATTTTCTGAGCAGAATCTAACAAATATACTGTAAAAAGTTGGGCAACTAAAATGTTGATGCGTAATACTGTATAGAACAAAGAAATTATCCCAGTGCGCCCTACGTAAGAGTGTCCTCCACCAGACCAATAATAGAATACAGTAATGATTCTGTAACAGGAGTATTTAATACAAATGATTAAAAATTACAATAAAACATCATTTTCATCTGTATATTCATTTCAGTCAGTACATGGAAAACCCAACGCGTTTCGTCGACCCAGCGACTTCCTCAGGGGTTAATTAATCCCAAAATGGCTCAGGAGTGTATACAGAGCCTTCAGGATTCTGACTTCATATACAATGGATGAGTCCTTATAAGGACTTATATCCTATATAATGTAGTGTGGTTTTTTAATTTCCAGATGGTACCTTTTTAGTGCAAAAAGGATGGGGGAAGGATTCAAGATGAATCAAGTGAATCCACTGGTTCCTTGCATGAATTTCACACCGCCTAGCACTGGACCAAACTGCGGTGTGAAATTCATGCAAGGAACCAGTGGATTCACTTGATTCATCTTGAATCCTTCCCCCCATCCTTTTTGCACTAAAAAGGTACCATCTGGAAATTGAAAAACCACACTACATTATATAGGATATAAGTCCTTATAAGGACTCATCCATTGTATATGAAGTCAGAATCCTGAAGGCTCTGTATACACTCCTGAGCCATTTTTGGATTAATTAACCCCTGAGGAAGTCGCTGGGTTGACGAAACGCGTTGGGTTTTCCATGTACTGACTGAAATGAATATACAGATGAAAATGATGTTTTATTGTAATTTTTAATCATTAGTATTAAATACTCCTGTTACAGAATCATTACTGTATTCTATTATTGGTCTGGTGGAGGACACTCTTACGTAGGGCGCACTGGGATAATTTCTTTGTTCTATTTTCTGTCCTTATCCCCTACTAACAGAGGGGACTTCCCTAGTTGCTGCCCATTCCAACCTATAAATTTTATAGCGCATTGAAGGGGTACTTTTCTTGTTTACGCGTAACACTGTATGTCAACATTATTCTGGTTGAATTGTGAGTCCACCAAATGCCGCCCACAAGCCCCCCCTAGCCCCCCTCACATGGTGAATTCCTCAGGCGTGCAAATGAACGTTTAGCATAAACATCCATTCACAGCTTGCGTGCGGGGAGGAAAATTATTTCTACAGCGCTCGCAGACCTAAGACACCTGTATGGTGTCTTAGATGTATGGGCACCCTGTGCAGGAAGCAGGCAGGCAGTTGACATCCGCTGATGTCAGCTGCCCGCACTCTGCACCCGCATCATCAGCAAATGACTATGGGAACACCCAGCATTTTCATGGGAATGCCCATGAAATTCAGGGCATTCCCATGGGCATGACCGATCCCTGACACCCCACACCCTTCCCCACAGTGCTGTGTGCCAGCGGCCGGCGAATAGTCAATTCGCCATGGCCGCTCGCACCGAACCGGCTGCATATGCTCATAAAAGTATATGCGCATGTGCAGTCACCAAACATGAGCGCCAACCAGAATAGCCAGAATAAACAGAATAAGTAGGAAAGCAGATTGATCTCACTGAAATGACCACATTGTGCGTGAACAAAAGAAAGGAATAGACTCACTGCTGTGAATGTATTAGTCTATTGATGGAATACACTTTCTATGAAGTTCTGACTGGTAAGTGTAAAGGGACCATGTGATCATAACGCAAAGTGCCCCAAGGCAATACTCTAGCATTCATGGGTAGGCAATCCATCTTCCATGCATGATCTTAGCATTCCCTTAGCATTAGACAACTATTTCTGATGGATAATTTGCACTAAGCATTGGGATGGTGAAAATATAGATACTGATATTGATGAGTGTGTCTATAGACAGAAACACAATAGGTTACATAAGCTTCCACTTTCAGACGCATTGATACGCTGACCTCTTTGGTGTATACAGATGGGCCCTCCCCGTCCAGCTTTCTCTAGAGCAGCCATGGTAAACCACGGTGAGCCAAGGCCTATTGTTCTCAGCTGCAATACAATCAGCTCTATTTTTCAGCAGGCTCCAGCAGGAACTGAGGCCCTTATTCTAGTTCACTCTTTCTGACAAAATATTTCTTAGATTGACAAAACCATGTGCACTGCAGGTGAGGCAGGTGTAAAACCCCACCCAAATCTAATTATCTCTGCACAAGTAACACCTGCCTCACCTGCAGTGCACATGGTTTTGTCCATCTAAGAAATATTTTGTCAGAAAGAGTGAACTAGAATAAGGGCCTCAGTTCCTGCTGGAGCCTGCTGAAAAATAGCCCGGAATACATTACAATACATAGATCAATAGAGTAGGGGATTATCAGAGCAAGCCTATTACTCACTTAATCCTATTGAAGGGCTAGATGAGGATGGCTCCATCGGTACATGCATTTTCATATGAATTAGATTAGAATGCCACGGTTGTAGGGAAAAGTGGCTGCAGAATAAAGCCATGTGTAAAAATAACTTTATATAGAAATGTAATTGTTGATTGTTATTCCATTAATGCACAACTGACTACAGCTGAGAGATGGAAACATGTAGGAGTACAGTATGCTTTAAACAGACTTTACATTGGAAGTTTATACAACCTAGAGTGGAGTTGTAGATGTGCTCTCCCAGACTGAATATAAGAATGCCTTTAATCACTGTGCCCTCTTTATAAAGAGGTACACCTTTACTAAGCTAAAGAATGACTTGGGAAAGTGGGAGTTCATTTGCATCATATTTCTCCTCACAAAGTGCACCTACAAGAGTTCACCAGATTACCTGTCTCTATTTTCACCACCCAGAACTTGCAATATATATAGAGAAAAAGGAGGTTCACCATTTGTTAGGTATGAAGGATGCCATCCTAACAAGGATTGTCTTCTTCATAACTTTCCAATCAGCAACATCAATATACAGTAAATGCATTCTTCCAGTAGTTATACTGTACCATTAAGGGCATCTCAATTACACATCCAGGCTTGAATCTGGGGTTGGAAACTTCTCTAGATTTGTGGATAGGATCACCCAAACCAATTTAAAAAATTCAGCACTCAACAATTTGCTCAATGCAACTAAGGGCAATAGTATTGTTACCCTTGGCTTCCACATAGATATTATTCAATAGGACAATGACTCAAATGGCAAGGTTCCTGGCCTCAGTCACAAAGATTGATTTTGTCCTACAAGAATTCTGGTGGCCGAATATATGGCAGGATGTTGCCTTCTTTGTCCAATCCTGCACCAAGGTGTCCTGTACAGAGCTCCATATGCCACATGCCTATTCCACAGTAACAATGGATCTATGTCTCCATTTTGAAAACAACCCTAACCATCTCTCAAGAAAATACTAGTATATACCAATAGTCTCGTGGCAATCACTGTCAGAGACAGTTTCTGGACAATATGGCTATCAGTACATACAGTAAAAATACACCACTCCATGGTTATTTTAAAAATGCTGCAAACTGGGAGACATTTTCATGTGCTAGAGGTGTGGCCTCATATAAAATACTACAAAAGCTCCATAATACTGCATTTTTTCCAAAACTCCCCATTACCTACTCTAAATGTTCCTTCCTGTTAATCACTCTATATTTACTATGTGTACTCCTATTCTGTCAATACAGGTGTATATTTTGCACGTGATGCTATTGACCAATGAGGTTACAATTACAGTACACACTGTGGGTTGCATCCTTCCTCTCACATGGCCACCTTCAACCATTTTAAAGCTGCTGCACCCTCTCTCCCTCTCCCACCTTCTTTTGTTTCTCCTGGAAAGGGGTGTCAACTAGGGCATGATCCTCAGGGAAGACATCTGTTCAAACGCGATGGAAGAAAAAGGAACATGTGTAGGATCTGCTCGCTTTATAAGATCGTAGATTCCATAACCAAGGAGAGGTGTGCAATCTGAACTTACAATATCCTTTTACCAGGTTTAATGTCTACATATAACATCATCTTACTTTGCTATGCTGGTATAATGTTACACACTCCGTTTTTCTTGAGAAGTTTCAGTTCTACACAGGTAATGGAATATTTATATTTAAAAAAAGTTATTCATTATCCCTGATACGGACCTTCACATATTCTTCCACTCCCAGATTACACTATGGGAGCATTCATGGAGGCAGAGGGATATAGACCACTCATACCAAGATGAGATAAAAGATAAAGGGGCAGATTTATTAAGCTTGGAGAAGAGATAAACTGGAGATAAAGCGGAGAAAAGGTAAAAGGAGATAAAGCACAGCCAATCAGCTGTGTTTGAAAAAGACAGTTGGGAGCTGATTGGCTGTGCTTTATCTCCTTTTACCTTTTCTCCGCTTTATCTCCAGTTTATCTCTTCTCCAAGCTTAATAAATCTGTCCTAAAGTACCTTTCTAAATGTGAATCACTGCACATGAGTACAGTACACTATCCAAGTGACGAATAACGAGGAATGAAAAGAGCCCTTTCATCTGTATATAGAACTACCTGTATATAGACTTACCGGTGAACCGCCCTGCACTATATTTGTTTATTTTTTACCTTTGCATGTACTTTGGAAAACATCATCACTGAGCAATAAATGTAAGGAGGGACCCTAGAAGACATATTGTTATACACACTTGTATTATTCTTATATATACAATATATTGTGAGTGCTCTGACTAGACTAGACTCTGTAAGCATTGTTAATTTCGCTGTTTTATACTTTAGTTTGTTACATGTTGTATTACAGTTTTCTATATTGTTCAATAATGTGGAACATGTTGCCCATTTATAAAATATAATAATTAGTTTATTTGTTAAAACGAAGGGAAAACCAATTAAGATTGTGCATTATTATTCTGCTCATTAAAAAGATTACTTCACATGCAAAGTGCGCACCTCATAAATGAATTGTCAGTTACACTCAGCTCATCCTTTGGCATGAAATTAATTAGGAAGTACATCTGTTTTAACTATACTGTTATTTTATTTTCCTTTTGTACTTATTATCTTCTGTTTCCTTAATTCTAAAACATTGTCTTGAGTCTACTGGGTACATTTACTGGAACTTGCATACTGATAGACTCTTATAGAAACTAACTCTAAATAGAATGGAAGTCTTTGTCCAACACTGTACATGAATCTTATTTGTAAAGTGCTGTTTTTTGTCTTGTGCATCAAATTAAGTCCTTATTTAACACAGTGGCTGCCATATATGAAATATACAGTTGCGCCAAACAGCCTTTCTTGGTAAATCAGGTCCCGCGCCATTCAATTTGTAGAATCACACAAATTAAAGCATTAGACATGATTAACGCAACTGCACTGATTAATTTGTTATGTACTGTACAGCCTTGTGAAAAGGAGTCTAAATCTATATACAATATGAAAGGGCTATGATGCAGCAGCAGCCTCAGCTCCAAATAAAGTTCCATTGTGCTTCACCGTCATCTTTCTATATATTTTTAACTAATTTCCGTGTAGTTAACGGTGTCTCT
This sequence comes from Crinia signifera, assembly GCF_055691185.1. Classification (NCBI taxonomy): domain Eukaryota; kingdom Metazoa; phylum Chordata; class Amphibia; order Anura; family Myobatrachidae; genus Crinia; species Crinia signifera. The sequence goes on from NC_139217.1 coordinate 404,487,877, forward strand.
GGTACATGTTGAGTGGTGTTTTGCTGTGGTCTGTGAATACGGTGCACATTTATAGGAAAAGTTGCTATGCCACTCTCATGGCATGGCTCACTCATGCTGTATGGCATACTGATGCAAGATGTATCTGTATTGTAACATTTAGTAATAGTGAGTTAACCAGCATAGTATCATGGATTACCACAACTTGACCTGTAGCTGGATCACATAGTCACTTAAGAAATTTTGCACTAACAAATACAAATTCAGAAATGCATACATTCTTTTGAATCATGTCTTTTTAAAAATTTTATCCAGAGTGATTGGCAAACTTACACCTATCACTGTTGCCCATTATTTTTTTATTTATTAACAGTTTCTTATATAGCACATACATATTCTGCAGCGCTTTACAGAGTATAGTTTAACATTCACATCAGTTCCTGCGCCAGTGGAGCTTACAATCTATGTTCCCTAGCACACGTACATGTACACACAGACATTCTAGGGTTAATTTGTTAGGAGCCAATTAGCCTACCAGTATATTTTTGGATTGTGGGAGGAAACCGGAGTACCCGGAGGAAACCCACGCAAGTATGGGGAGAATATACAAACTCACAGTTAGAGCCATGGTGGGAATTGAACCCATGACCTCAGTGCTGTGAGGCAGTAATGCTAACCATTACACCATCCGTACTGCCCCATTAATGACCATCAGTAAGAACTAAATGAAATGCCTTATTTATATAAATTAGTTTATTGTTAATAAATATATTTTTTTTATACGTTACAGTCATACTACATTTTATATTAATTCCCCAGTATTGATTACAGATGGCTGGAAATATGATAAAGGACAGAGCAATGTCTTGTGATTAGCACATCTATTGAATGTACTTTATTTGTGTTCAGCATAAAGTGGAAAATTGAGGAGTGGTATAATGAGAAAAAATATGTAAACAAGCATGGGGGGAATATACAAACTGCACACAGTTAGGGCCATGGTGGGAATTGGGACCCATGACCTCATTACTGTGAGGCAGTAATGTTATCAATTACACCGTCCATGCTGCTTATAACACTTGATGAAAAAAATATACATTCCTAGAAAACAAGCAATAGGGGAAATAGAGAAATGGAGTAAGACTTATAGGGCAGAAGGAGAAAGAAGCAGGGAGTGCTAAACAGAAAGATACCATATATACTCGCCTACCTTTTCAGAACATTTTTTATGCTGAAAAAGCCCCCCTCGGCTTATACTCGAGTGAGGGTCCCACTTGAGTCAATAAGTTTTCCCATTTTTTTTGTTGTAAAATTAGGTGCCTCGGCTTATATTCGGGTCGACTTATACTCGAGTATATACGGTATATAAATACAGGAAGAAAGAGAGAGATAATCCCATGCCGTGCCTAGGACAACATCTGGAAGATGCTTTGCCTAGAAAACTTTTGTCCAATTATGTATTTTTACATACAAAAGCATTGTATTAGCTAAAGTTACCTTGCATTCAGTTGGTGTTACTATAAATACATAATTATTAGCTACTGAGTCACAACCTACACTAATCAAGACTGCAGAACATATTTAGAACACTGCTATATCGTTTATTGATTGTCTTACAAGTTGAGTAAAGTTTTGAAAACTATATATCAGTCTATTCATCTAAGCACAGACTTTAGAATTATACAAACACAATATAGACGCATGCAATTTTTCCATCTGGACTAAACCCTTACTATACCCCAAGCGTGCAATTAACATAATTTTATCATTCTTAAAATTTTAATATTTTAAAGTGTCCATTGCATTTACAGTGTAAATGTGGGGCTCAAAAGAAAATGTCATTGCAACTTTGCACTCATGTAAAATTGACTGTACTTATACAAAACTTAATTTGTGCCACATGTCAAGAAAATATGGGCCCTCAATACTATCAAAGTTTACTATGGTTCATTTTTATTGCAAACACCCCAACATTTACCATCTGTAATTAGAAAATTGTTGCGATGGGCAACTGATGGTTGGTATAACCACCTTTATCACTTTTCCACTCTTCAAAATGATGGATAAATACCTCCTATATCTCAGACATTTGAAATACACAAAGAACCTTCACCTTTCACAGTTTTTACAGTGTCATTATTTCCTTAGCAGCTTATTGATAATAATTTCACCTCCTTCCAAAGAACCACATTATTCCTGTATGCCATATAATGGCAGCCATTGAAGTTTTCCTACACAGTGCTGGTTACTGATGTGGAACGTGTGGGACTGCAGTGAAAATAAATGTTTTTCAGATTCAGTAGATACAGTACTGTATTTATTAATAATATTAACAATATATGAACTATTATTATTGCTTTGCTGTTGATTTTTATCTTCAATTATATATAAACGTATTAAATAATAGTAAGGATACACCTTGTATGGTACATAATAAAAGTTATATTTAGTTGAATTTTAAAATAAGATAGACACTATGGATTATTTTTCTGTTCGTCTCAAAACTGCTCTGTGGTGCCTCTATTAAGTATGTATGTATCTTATGTAAGTGGATTGATTTACTTCATTGGAATTCCTATCCGAAAATATCTGGGTACTCCTGTGGTGAATGCATATTGCTCATGCTGTTATAAAGACATCTTAACTGGTATATCTTGCTTTAAATGCTCAATTGCTTGCTGCAAGTAGTTTAAGTCAGCTGGAGTGCCCCAAAGTGCTTAAAACAAATATTTTTCAATGATACAGTCTTTGATAAATTTGTTTTTTTTCTCAAAGTCATTTGAAAGGTTATGTAAATCTTGAAAGCATAAAGCATAAGTTGGCCAATATTTAAATAAAGAAATACACATTGTGGGTCAAAATAATTATTCATATTATAGTTATGGTAAGGATCAGATGTTGATAATTCCAACATTTCTTCATGCATTTAACTTAATATAATTTTATTTACATTTTGCAATATTATTGTCCTTTTGTATTGTTTCCTGATTTGGCTAGTTTACTAAAAACAATTTTTTTAAAAGCCAAAATCAACCTAATATTATTAAATAATTTAGTATATTTTTTATATCGATTCAATTTTTTTAAATTAACTTTTATAGAAAAATAAATATTATAGTTCCTGTTGGGGGTATTGTACTGTAGGGATCTTTCTTTAGCCGTAAATTTGGAGAGTTTTATTATCACATAATATCATCTTGCCTGCAAAGTGTGGAATAGGGGATTGAGGTTTAAATCCCTTGTCTGCTCTGTATGACCTTTAGCAAATTGCAGGAAAAAGAAGAATATCTCAAGTTCTTATCTTATAGCTTTCCTATAAACAAGATATCTTAGATTAGAACTTGAGGAAATTATTTTCTTTCCAATGCAGGGCTAAATACATCTCTAAAATCTATAACAAATGGTTAAAAGAAATACATGCATTAAAGGATATAGCAACATGTGGTTTTGCTGCTAGATTAGCATATGTTAAAACTGTTTTTGTCTATGGTGCCTATTTATAAGATGGTCAATGCTGTGGCCATGCTCTGGAACAGACTGTGCAAGGATGGATCTTTAGTAGTATGCAGGGGCAAGCTGACAGAATGGATTCATTTGCCACACATTCCATTCTTTGCACATTTAATGGAAAATTCTGTAGTTTATTAGTACCAAGAATTTAGTGTCTTGCAAGAATACAATGGAATATAAAATCTGAACTTGCTTCATCTGTGCCTTTGCTGTAATAATTAACAACATCCCCCCTCCCTTCCCTCAACAACAACAACTAACTGAAAACAAATGTCTCTGTTCATTATGATATGCAGGCATTTCTGGGGAAAAAAACAATGACAGTGTGACAGGTGTAAGACAACATGCTACCACCAAATTCATTTCCAAGCAATGGTGGTCCATACAGTAGTTCTGTTCTGTTCTGGAGCACAACAATGACAGTATGTGAATAATGTTTATGGACTTTCCAAGAACAAAGACCTTCTGGATCAGTCTTAAATGTCAGAGAATCCACCACAAAAGAGTACCTCAAATTAGTGTCCAGAAAAAAAAGGCAGTCCATGCAGGTGCAATTCCAGATAGCCAACCAACGTGTTTCAATTTCAAATCTTTGTCAAGGTCACTCTCTGGATTGCACTGTGTCTGTATTTATACATGAGAACCAGGAAGTGGGTGTACAGGAAGGGGTGGGACCAAGTCTATCCAAAGGTCCTAATATTGTTTATAAGGAAAAATAAATAAATATAACATATAAGGTGCAGAATATCTTTACAATATAATTTTTCATCTCCACTTTAAATAAAAGCCAGTGCATTCCATCCATTTGGAGTGCACGGACATCCGGGGCGGTGCCAAATAATCCGCTCGCACTTATATGAATGGCCGGGAGCTTTGTCACTCAAAAGAAAATGGAGGCGGGATGAAGAGACGCACCCAGAGAGGACCCTCTGTTGTGTGCTCCACTCCCTCCATACACGTCATGCTGGTTAATGTAATCAACAGATTCCATTGGAACACAAGCCCATGATGTGCATTCCAAATACATAGTTTGGATCACATAGCCATTTTTCTTTGCATTCCACCTATATTGGGCTGCTGGGGAGCATATTTAAGTCTGAAATACATGGCCATATATGTTCCAAGTCTAAATAGGACACATAGTTTGAAACGTATGGCCATGTAATTCTGAGATAAAGATACCCAGATATGCTTGAAATTCTCATTGTGAATTGTGAGTTCTTGGTACGCATATTAATAGAAACTGCTATATGTGTTTTACCCATGATATCTGAGTGAGAGAAAAACGTACGTTCATGACTCTTGTACCACTTGGTGAACTTGGTGAAGGCTAACAACACCATTAAAAATATACCCTTATGAGCTTTTTTTTACACACTTTATTGTGAGTTTGTGAAACCTACCTACTATTCTCTCCTTGAAATGTGACTAATCATATAGAAGTGATAATCCTACACAATTAATTATTCTCTTTTTTCCCCATAACCCACCTGGTGAGAATTGGAGAAGAAAGAAAGAATAATTCCTCTTTTCCTTACAATTTTTGGACAGCGCTCTGGACATATCCTAAAACCTTTTACTGTATTGATTATACACTTTGGTGATAGGCCGGATATTTTCCGGGCTGAGCAGCACTGCAGGAGCAGGTTATCCTAGAAAATATCCGGGCATATCACCAATAAAGAGGTGTGTTCCAGTGGAGCCTCCAGCTGTGCACCACTGGTGCACTACCTCTAGGGCCACCCCCCATTGCTCCCCCTTTCTGACACTCCCCCCACCCTGTTGCTCTCCTCTGCACCAGCTAGTCCTCACCCCAGTGATCGTACACCGAGGCTCCCCTGCTACTGTCACCACTGTGTCCAGGTGGCAGGCCCTGCGTGAGTAGGTCTGTGTCTGCTTGGACGGACTCAGAGAGCACTAAGGAGTTTGATTGCCCAAATTTGCCTGAGTCCTCCGAGCCACCTTAACCTCCCTGAGGAGGGCCTGCCACCTGGTTACTCCTGCGAATGACATATAAGTGATGTGCCAGTCATGCCCCAAACCTCCCAAGCCAAAGCCAGCAGCAGCCCTAGGGATGCAGGGACTGCTGCAGAAGGCAGTGGCTGGTAGGTTTGTCCTGCCCCAGCAAAACCCACCACTCAAGGGGTTAAGGAATGTTAATTTATAGCTCCTTGGTTTTCTTTTTGTATTTGAAATTTTTACTAGGTGCAGAGGTATGTGGTCATTAGGTCAACAGTGTCAGGGTCAAAAGGTCGACCACTATTGGTCAACATTCAAAAGGTTGACATATCAATAGGGTTAACATGTATTAGGTTGACATGGTCAAAATGTCCATACAAGCAAAATGTCCATGTGCAAAATGTCATGAGTTTTTCATGATTTTGTTTAAAAAATACCAGTGAGCATAGAGGAAAAATAAAATAGTGCCGGAAGCATGGTGAGTGCAGCGAGCCATGCAAGGACACCAAAAAACACGTTTAACTTTTTCCATTCAACCTTTTGCTTGTGTCAACATGTTGACCATGCAATAGTTGACATTTTGACCATGTCAACCTAATGCATGTTAACCTGAATGTTATGTCGACCCTTTGTTGACCAATAGTGGTCAACTTTTTGATTGTTGACCTAGACACTTTCTACCTAATGACCCATACATATCCAGATCCTACCATGGTGCGCTATTGTTTTGAGTCTTAGGTTATTGTGAAACTAATGCTGCTTTCAGACCGCAAAACTGGCTTTGACCAGGTATTTTAAAACTTTAAAAAAAATTGGTCTGCCAGCTAAATCCCCTTTGACACCGCATCTTTAAACGGTATTTCAGTGCAGTTTTTGTTCTTAAACGGTATTTCAATGCACTTTTTGTTCCTTCACAAGATTGAACCAGTTTTAACCCATAGAAAAAAAACGGGTCTGAAATGGGTTAGACCCTGCTTTATTACCATTATGAAAAAAGGGGGGGTTTGGATTTGGGGTATGGCGCTACACTGGGTCAAGCACAGTTTGTGTAAATGGGGCTACTTAACTTAAATGTTCCTGATCGTTGGTCTTCTCTTGATTTCTTCCTCATTTAGGTATTCTCTCATTGATTTTATGTGGAAGAGAAAAGACACAGATATGGGGGGGTTTAGGTTGGAACAGGGGTTCGGTGAAATTTTCAAAGTAATGGTGTATGTCCCAGGTTCTTAGTACTTCTTACCTCACTAACATGAAAATGTAGTGAGGGTAAGCTTATCTTTTTCAAGATGATCTGTAGGAGGCGTACCTCACTTATACATTAACACGCCAAAAAACTTGCATCAGGGTATCTTTCTCAAGCTGCGTACCTGCTTTATTACATTTAGAAATAAAATAGAACCGGTAAATTCACTCTGCACCTTTCAGACTGCACAAATTACAGTTTTAAAATGGTATAAAAATTGCAAAATAAAGGGTAAAAAGTGTGGTCTGAAAGGGGCATGAGAGCACCAAACCTCCTTTTTTATTTACATATTAGAACCTGGAACAGCATTGGCTTTGAAAAAATGTATAATAACATGTATCTGCACTTTACCGTGAATGAAATACGGCATACTGCACAACAACCAGCCAAGGATTATATGAAAAAAAATTCAAGGCATCTCTGCTGTGTGCTAAGATAGACAAACACTCTAGTACTGCATCTGCTGTTTAATGCTAATAGAAGGATATGGTATAAATTGCATGTCTCATGACTGCATTATCAACATTTTTCCAGAAGTCCATTTTTTATTAAAGAGAGGCTTATTTAAATGTTTTTCCAAAAGTTCTCTTTCTGCTACTGAGGATTCTGGACAAGCGGCTCTTATTTTTGAGTCTTATTTATGAGTCTTTATACACCCGATCAGAAAACTGTGGTCTACAATGAATAGTTGGAAGCATCTTGCTTTTTTTTAGGTGCAAAAAGAACCCAGATTATGTGAATTATTTTAATATTAGTATTAGAACTAGTATTATATGAAAATTATTTCCCCAATTTCCATTTTCCTTTTTCAGCAAATAATTTCTATGATCCTAGCTGTCATTTATCAAATCCTCTTTTATTATTGCAAAACATTCTATAGTATTTTAAACATGGTTATGTTTTAACAAATATATTCAATTATATAAAATATTAGTATCTTCTTTTTAAAGATATATAATTTGACACGTATTGTAAGATATTGTTTTAAATGAGTTGTATTTAAGTATACAATTACTCTGTTTAAAATTATTAAAATACAAGCCTTTCAGGCTATTCTCGGGTATTTATATGTTATTTCATTCATATCAGCAGCTAATTTGTATTTAATGCAAACTAATGGATTTTATGTAAATGTAGCATGTGGCATTTTATTTAAAAAACAAATTATCTCTAGTTTCATTTCAGTTACTTTAATTAAATTTACAGCGTGTGTGTTTATGTAAGGGTATAGAAATGAAGGCTTTAGAGTACCATGTTGAAAGAGTGTGCCTTTTCAAATTCAATTTTATAAAAAAAAAAAATCCACATTATTTTCTCAGCATGAACACTAACTGATACGTTTCTTAGAATAAAAGTAAGCATTGATTGTAAAACATTGAGCAATTTCCATAATTGTTTCTAATAAATAAATAAAAAGTGGTGACTGACAACAAAATGTTGAACAATAAGTTCAAATATAAACTGTTATTGTTTCAATTTCTTACAGTATATGGTGATATTTACAGTAATAATGCATCATACTTGGAAAAGCCAATATATTTAAAAATATGTTTTGTTAACAAAGCTGCACTATGTATTGTATTGCAGAGTAAATTGGGTCTCTATTCTATACAGCTACATCTTTGGCAGTTGTTGGAATTAAAAAGGGCAATAACACTAAGTATAAAACATGCTTGGTCTTGTATTTAAGATTATTGCTCCCTTAAGTCCAGTAACTGAAACATCCAAAGATACTGCAACTTTAAAAGACAATCAATAGTAAATTTACCATTTAGCCTAGTATCTCCAAATTACTCTTACACAGCTAGATAGGCCGATAGATACTGTAGGTATATATTTAATTAAAGAACACAATGTACACCTACAGTTGTAGGTGTATGAGCTGCGTACATGCCAGTGTATTGCTACCAATCTTGTCATGGTGTGGTGTCATTTATTACCAGTCACAGGGCTGAAATAGTATAAATGTACCTTTTCCCACACCACTGAGCACCACACCACTTAGCAGTAGCGCTAGTGTGGGTTTTTGATGCATTATTGACATTATTGTTATTTGTATACAGTATTTATTATTTGTGTATGCATGGCATGGCGCTGATTCCCCAACGTGACACTGCTACACCATACCATATTGTGTGTACCATTGTATTTGTATTTAATTTCGCTGCATGATTTTTGTGTACATTTAAGCTATTCCAGCATTGTGACTCATAATAAATGTGATTATTTTTGATACCCCTATCATTGTGTCCATCTCAGACACCACACTACAACAAGATTGGTAGCAATACACTGGCATGTGTGAAGCTCATACATCTACTAGGTGTACATTGTGTTCTATAAGATAGCACAAGGAGGGCCCTTGTTAGCTAGCAGCAACTGTTCATACCGTGTTTCCCTGATAATAAGACCTACCCCGAAAATAAGCCCTACCCTTGATTTTGGACACTGGTCCTAAATAAGCCCTACCCCAAAAATAAGCCCTAGTAAAATTTCATTATCTGGCGTTCAGACAATAGATTCTACACCTGCTAAACCCCCCTGATCCCCCACTCACCACCCCTAACCCCCCTCACCTCCGTTGTGTAGGTAAAAGCACAGGCTTCTTCTGAAGCCGCTTATATTCACATGGATGCATTGCGGTGCGGTACGTCACCGCGCACATAACGCGGTTGCAGAACGGAGCTGTGTCACAGCAAAGAAGAGCTGGACATTATTGAGACTTAAAGGAGTACTGGGGTATGTTTACCTTTATCACGGAGGACTGGGGACATGTTTATTACTGTAAGGAGGACTGGGGGCATGTTTACCGGTATAATGGAGGACTGGGGGCATGTTTGCCGATATAATGGAGGACTGGGGGCATGTTTATTAAGGAGTACTGGGGTATGTTTACCTGTATCAAAAAGGACTGGGGGCATGTTTATTAAGGAGGACTGGGGGCATGTTTCTTGACATTTGCTGTCAATGTTCATTAAAATAAGCCCTACCCCTAAAATAAGCCCTATGGTGTTTTTTGTTCAAGAAAAAAAATAAGACAGTGTCTTATTATCGGGGAAACACGGTAGTTACATATACCCTTCATGCACAGGTACCAGAGGACAATTATGGTATTTGGTTACATTACCTATTATCTGTCTTCCACCTTCTCTATAATATATTTAATTATACAATGCAAGGTTAAAAACACACCAGGAACTTCTGTGACCATAGTGCAGACAGTCTCTTCAAGTACTTGATCTCCTGACACTGCCTTTGAGGTACTTTTCGGCAGAAGAGGGGTAACTTAACCAGTACCATGAGGTACTGTATACTACATCTTTCGGTGAGGTACACAACAACTAATTTGAAGTCCCTTAAGACTTTGAGTGCCATCGTTGCTGTGAGCGATGTGCAAAATATCCCTTAAAAATGCCAGGACCGTAATCGAAGAATATGAATCACTTTAGTTATCGCCGTCAAATGATCTGAAGTCAATTATTTGTAGTTATATATTGCGCACATAATAAACCATTTGCTATAAGCGGAAGTGTCACATGCAGTCGCAGCGGTACACGGCGGGCACGCTACTCACCCACCTGCGTCCGCCACCAAGACATTCGAAACAGTTGGAGTTCCTAGATATCTCTGTCAGAAATCTCAGTTGGTGGTATAATATGCTCTGTGTAGGATTTTATACTGCATTTCCGCCTAGGAGGTAGACAATAATTGTTTGTTGAGTCTGACTGATAATCGAATTATGTTTAGAGTAGTAAGGCCCTAAGAAGAATCTTGCCATTTCAGAAGTCCTGCTAAGGTCTCATTGTTTTCCTCACAAAATCACACAAAAGGGAAGTAGAGAAAGGTCTGCCTTTTTGGGAAAGGATCAGGGCATTAAGGGTGCCAGAAGGAGACCCCAGAGGTGCCAAAGTCGAAATATCCCATCAGCCCTGCCTTTCTGAAAGTGACTATTGTAAATTAGAGGGAGAAATATATAATGTGTGTGTAATAAACCAGAATTTTTGGTGCACCAGGTCATATAGGGTGTAAACAAGAGGGGGTTAGCCCAGATATCCTGTGATATTTAAGACACGGGTGTATGTCAATAAGCGACTAATGATGTGTCGGGAAGTAAAGCCTGATCGTGTGTTTAGATAGCAAAGTTATTCACTCTCCCTATCCAGTCCATTGCGCACCTTAGATTAGAGGTCATGGCATAGTCCTGTATATTAGGCAGGTTAATGCCTCCCAACAGTAGGGGTTGTTGTAATTGGAACAAGGATATGCGGGCCATTTTCCATTCCATATAAATTTTGTGAGCGCTCTATTTATTGTCAGGACATCTTGGTTAGACATCAGGTAAGGCAACATCTGGACCGGATCGAGGAGCCAGAGGAAAGGAAACAATTCTAAACAAATGACATCTACCCAAGTATGATAGAGGCAGATGTTTCCACCTGCCAAAATCAGATTTCATTTGAGTGATAAAGTGTGTGAAGTTAGTAGATTATAAATTGGATATTTGACTAGGGATATGTAGCCCTAGGTACACGAGAAAGTTTTGAGCCCACTTAAATGGATACTGAAGGGACCATCCCAGTTTAGCATCAGGGTGTATTGCTAAGGCTTCAGACTTTATAAAGAAACCTTGGGTGACATTTAATAGAATGCGATTTTTAGTAACATTTTGAAATCGCACCTTATCGCACCACATCACACTTTTTTCAATTTGCATTTTTTCCTCCAAAACCAATTATTTAATGGGATGCGAGTATGCGCCCAAATAGTGCAGTGAAGTGCGAAGAGATGTGCGATTTCCAGCTCTGGTCATGTGCTATTTTCTGACCAACCGGAATGCGAATTACAACCCTGCCTCCACATGCCAAATAACCCCCTAACCCCCTAACCTATTGGCCCACCTAAGTCCCCTGGATTCAGTATTGAATCCCGGCGGTCGGGATCCCGGCGTTCAGAATCCCGACGCCGGAATCCCGACAGCCGAAATGCCGACAAGGGGGGGACGTGGATCGCCCCCCTTGCGGGCTCGCTGCGCTCGCCACGCAGCGGGCCCGGTGCCTCGCTACGCTCGGCACACTAATTTATTCTCCCTCCAGGGGTGTCGTGGACACCCCAGGAGGGAGAATGTGTCGGCATTTCGGCGGTCGGGATTCCGGCGTCGGGATTCTGAACGCCGGGATCCCGACCGCCGGGATTTTAACTGCATCCCCAGTCCCCTACAATATGCATCACACCCCCTATATAAAGGGGCACAGGTGCCATTTTGACCTTTGAAAGGTAGTAAGGAGCATGGAGAGGAGAGGAGCAATGTCTGGGAGAGGACTGGCAGTGAGCGCAGGTGGCAGAGGGTGCAGTGGGCCAGTCAAAGGCAGCAGCATCAGAGGAGCCAGGGAGAGAGCCAGCAGAGGCACACCAACACCCAGCAGTGTGAGAGGAGGTGGAGGACCCTCTTGCCTCCCCATCTCATCCACTCACACAGGACCTGTTCAACACACAGTCCGAGGAGGAGCTGCAGGAGAGCCACATCTCTGAGGTCGACTGGCCTGAGGTGAAGGAAGATGGAGGTGAGGAGGAAGAGGGTGAGCCTGCCCTGGAGGAGGAGGGGAACATGGTTGCCGAGATGGTGGAGGAGGCAGAAAGTGGCCGCACCCAAAGTGGCCGCACCCAAAGTGGCCGTAAGGTGCGTTTTTCCTACCGGAGGAGGCACCACCCAACCCGTGACATATACCTCCTATGAGAAGAAATTCAAGCAAATAATCCCACCAGAGGTCCTTCCTGGGCTCCATGTGGCGGAAACAGATAGGCCACCAATGCCACGCAAAGCTGGTAAGTGTTCACACATTTTCATGTACATCATACATTGCAATGTTTTATAACTGTAATGCTCTCTTGTAATGTTTGCAAAACAATAGTGCTTGTGTGGAACTACATATCCCAGCAAGGGTAACTTATGTAAATGTAATGGTCATAGATTGAAATTGTTGGTGATGCTGGGTCATGTTGTTCTACACCTGCTGCTATTGGTCAAATGCCTTACAAATTATGTTACAGGTTTAAATTGCTCAGGCCCCAAACATACTTGTAATGTTGTCATAGGTGAAACGCCTCCATACAGCATTATTGATGGCATTTTTTTGGCAAACAGACTTTTTTTCAAAATTTTTAATATTTCATAAAGAAACACAATATTGGCCACAAAAAAAATTGATCAACAAGACCCATGTGTGTCCCAGGGAAAAAAAAATAGTTATGATGCATGCTGGTAAGAAATGCTGTCCATGCAAGTTTTGTAACGCCTGTCCACCATTTTGTTTGCAGATCAGCCATACCGAAGTGCCCACGCACCACACAGAGGCCGACGCATTGGTCCTGATGCTGAGGCTGCAGGTAAGCAAAATCAATGCAAAACCATTACACATACAGTACACACACCCATGTACCATGCACAATGGGCTACACTACAATCCACTCCTGCATCCTACTGTAAACCAAATATAGGTTCAGTGTCAACTACATTGTTTTAATAACTTTATGCAGCATGTTTAAATATTAATACATGCTCATTGAACCAATGTCATATTGCCTAATGCAAAACAAAATAGCACATTAAAGTGCCGCCAGATATGCTGGCCATGCCATGGACTCATTGAGACACACTACATACCAACTGATAAAAATTGAATGTGAAAAAAACATCTAGGAAGACCACATCTACTGCATTTCCATTATCAAGGTTGTTACTGTAGGTTTATACTGCAACTATGGTGCAGTAATGGAAGTCTCCTGAATGGTACCAGCACATGTAATAAACACAGACAATGGGGGAGGGGTGCAGCCAGAGGCAGGCCCATCAGAGTACTCATGCTTCCCAGGAGAAAGTAAGTTTATTTTATATAGTTCACTTTCTCCCTCAGTACTCAAGGTGCTTTACAGACATTAAAAAAACACTGCACGTAATACAGAGGATGTTGGTAGTACAGTAGCAGACAAGTCACAGACAAAATAAACCCTTAAGCACACAGTAAGCATAATGTAGGATTGGTGCAGCATTTTGGATAATAACCTCCATGGGTTGTGTACTCCACCCTGACAAGGTACCAGGTGCGGCAGCCATTTTAGGCGCTCTGTGTAGGATTGTAGATTCTGCTCCTGATGAAGATGTAGGCACTTCCACGTTGAAACGCGATTTAGCCTGTTTGAGCCTGTTTGAGCCTGCTTTTGAATTGAGCCACACTTTTATTTGGACAAACGCATCTGCACATTGAGGATACAATTCTACTTAATTCCGGACCAGCTTATAAGGAGGACTTCCAGGTACCTTTTAATCCTACTCAGCGAGAGACGGTTTCAACTATTTGCAACTTGTGGACCCCTTGCAAAACAGCACTATTAAGGGTACTTGTGAGTTATCCGGACGCCCGATTTCAAAATCGGGTCGGATCGGGCACATCGCATCGCATCGCATGCGACCATCGGATGCGATGCGATGCGATGCGATGCGATGACCCGATTTTTCCATAGGAATCAATGTTAAAATGGACTGAGTCCATTTTAACATGGAATTCAATGGGAAAAAGGGGTCCTTTTCATACCCCTACTATCCAAGTGGGCATGGAGTTGGATATAAACCTGTGGCGAGCGTAGCGAGCCACCGAGCCCGAAGCGTGGCGAGCGTAGCGAGCCCCGCGAGGGGACACGGAATACCGTCCCCTCGCGGGGCTCGCTTCGCTCGCCGCGCTTCGGGCTCGGTGGCTCGCTACGCTCGCCACAGGTTTATATCCAACTCCATGCCCACTTGGATAGTAGGGGTATGAAAAGGACCCCTTTTTCCATAGGAATCATTTTAACATTGATTCCTATGGAAAAATCGGGTCATCGCATCCGATGGTCGCATGCGATGCGATGCGATGCGATGCGATATCGCATCGCATCGTATCTGATTGTATGCCTTATCTTAAGGCATACAATCAAAAAATCGGGCGTCCAGATAACTCACAAGTACCCTATTAAGTATATTTGAAATAAGGACAAAAAATCTGCCTGGACTCCACCACCCCTTAGCTGGGTATTAGACCAGATTCTTATATGGACCTTTCTCCACCTGGAAATATTCGTGTGGAGGTTCAGTATATCAGTACTTATTTGTTTACAAATGTAAGGCTCATTTTATTCAACATGCATGCTAACAGAATATAATTTTACACTAGGTGATTCATCGCGCCCTACGGGCGCTCTTCACACCGTCGTAAGGGGCTGCGCCCCCTTAATTTGTGAACGTTTGTATATGAGAAATATGGTTAGAATTGTATGAAAGATGCCCTGTATTGCAACTTAGGTGTCCGCGAATCGCGGGAGGGGGGGTCGCGGAGGGTGCCCCGAATTGCAGGAGGGGGGGTCGCGGGGGGTGCCACGAATTGCAGGAGGGGGGGTTGTGGCGGGGTGGATGCTGCGAATCGCGGGAGGGGAGGGATTGCAGAGAATCGCGGGAGGGGGGTCGCGGGGTGGGTTGCCGCAAATCGCGGGAGGGGGGTTACGGGGGCGGGGGTTGCGGCGAATCATGGTAGGGGGGGTCGTGGGGGGTGTGCCGTGAATCACGGGAGGGGGGGTCACGGGGTGGGGTGCCGAGAATCGCGGGGGTGTGTGTGTGTGCCGTGAATTGCGGGGGGGGGGGGGGGGTGGGGGGGGTGTGACGCGAATCGCCACAAGAAAAAATCAACACAGAAAGGTCAACACATGTAAATGTTGACATAAGTGTGGCACTTCATTGGTGTCCATGTCGACACATGAGAATGAATATGAAAACATTCAAAAAATGAAAAAAAAAAATTCAAAAACTCATGTCAACCTTTTTCATTGTCGACCATAGCCATGTCAGTGTTTTCCATGTGCAATTTAATTCTGGAGCTGCCGCGAATCGCGGGGGGGGTGCCGCGAATTGCGGGAGGGGGGGTCGCGGGGGTGGGTGCCGCGAATCGCGGGAGGGGGGGTTACGGGGCGGGGGTTGCGGCGAATCATGGGAGGGGGGGTCGCGGGGGTGTGCCGTGAATCACGGGAGGGGGGGTCACGGGGTGGGGTGCCGAGAATCGCGGGGGAGGTGTGTGTGTGTGTGCCGTGAATCGCGGGAGTGGGTGTTGTGGGGGGGGGGGTGGGGGGGTGTGACGCAAATCGCCACAAGAAAAAATCAACACAGAAAGGTCAACACATGTAAATGTTGACATAAGTGTGGCACTTCATTGGTGTCCATGTCGACACATGAGAATGAATATGAAAATATTCAAAAAATGAAAAAAAACTTCAAAAACTCATGTCAACCTTTTTCATTGTCGACCATAGCCATGTCAGTGTTTTCCATGTGCAATTTAATTCTGGAGCTGCCGCAAATCACGGGGGGTGCCGCGAATTGCGGGAGGGGGGGGGGGGTCGCGGGGTTGGGTGCCGCGAATCGCGGGAGGGCGGGGTTCACAGGGGTTCCGGTGGGGGGTTCCCGCGAATTGCGGGAGGTGGGGGGTCACGGGGGGTGCCGCGAATCGCGGGGGGGGGGGGGGGGGTTGCGGGGGGGTGTGTGACACGAATCACCACAACAAAAAATCAACACAGAAAGGTCAACATATGTAAATGTTGACATAAGTGTGCCACTTCATTGGTGTCCATGTTGACACATGACAATGAATATGAAAACATTCAAAAAATGAAATAAATCTTCAAAAACTCATGTCAACCTTTTTCATTGTCGACCATAGCCGTGCCAGTGTTTTGCATGTGCCATTTAATCCTGGGGCTGCCGCGAATCGCGGGGGGTACCGAGATTTGCGGGAGGGGGGGGGTTGGTGCCGCGAATCGCGGGAGAGCGGGGTTCATGGGGGTTCCGGTGGGGGGTTGCCGCGAATTGCGGGAGGGGTCGCAGGGGGGTGCCGCGAATCGCCACAAGAAAAAAATCAACACAGAAAGGTCAACACATGTAAATGTTGACATAAGTGTGGCACTTCATTGGTGTCCATGTCGACACATGAGAATGAATATGAAAATATTCAAAAAATGACAAAAAAACTTCAAAAACTCATGTCAACCTTTTTCATTGTCGACCATAGCCATGTCAGTGTTTTCCATGTGCAATTTAATTCTGGAGCTGCCGCGAATCACGGGGGGGTGCCGCGAATTGCGGGAGGGGGGTCGCGGGGCTGGGTGCCGCGAATCGCGGGAGGGCGGGGTTCACAGGGGTTCCGGTGGGGGGTTGCCGCGAATTGCGGGAGGTGGGGGGTCACGGGGGGTGCCGCGAATCGCGGGAGGGGGGGTTGCGGGGGGTGTGTGACGCGAATCGCCACAAGAAAAAATCAACACAGAAAGGTCAACACATGTAAATGTTGACATAAGTGTGCCACTTCATTGGTGTCCATGTCGACACATGACAATGAATATGAAAAAATAAAAAAAATTAAAAATAAATCTTCAAAAACTCATGTCAACCTTTTTCATTGTCGACCATAGCCATGTCAGTGTTTTGCATGTGCCATTTAATCCTGGGGCTGCTGCGAATTGCGGGGGGGGGTGCCGCGAATCGCGGGAGGGGGGTCGCAGGGGGGGTGCCGCCAATCGTGCAAGGGGGGGTCGCGGGGGGGTTCTTTTTGCCGCGAATCGCGGGAGGGAGGTCGCGGGGGGTGTTTTTTCCGCGAATCGGGGGGGGGGGGGGGGGTCACGGGGGAGGGTTTGCCGCGATTCGCGGGAGGGGGGGTCGCGGGGTGGTGGTTATGCCGCGAATTGCGGGAGGGGTCGTGGGGGGGTCCTTTTTGCAGCGAATCGCGGGAGGGGGGTCGTGGGGGTGTTTTTGCTGCGAATCGCGGTAGGGGGGGTCGCGGGGGAGCGGGTGTTTTGCTGCGAATCGCGGGAGGGGGGCGCTCACCTGGTGGCTGTGGAGTAGCAGTGCTGGGCAACATGGGAAGGCAGTGGGTGTCTGGCACTGTCTGTGGGCTCACAGGGCTGGTTCTCTGTCACATGTCCCAACATGACCCTCTCCAGGAGGGACACAATGCTCTGTTTCTAGACTTCCCCTTAATGTATGATTGCCATCACCTGTTTTAAACAGGTTAATTTCTCAGAAAGGTGTTCAGCACAGATGAAGGCAATCACACATTAAGAGGAAAGTCCAGGAACAGAGCGTTATAGACACAGACACCCACTTTGAGTGACAGATGTAGCCAAATATATAGGAGATTTTAATTGAGTATTAATAAAACTCTTGTTATACCTAGCCGTGGTATTGTTTTATACATCAGTATAACATAAGCGCTGTTCTACTCCTTTTTGCTCTGTGTAGGATTACCCTGGGTGGAATAGATTACCCCTAAAAGAAATTACCCAAAATGGGTGATTTCTGTGTATACTCAAGTCCATGTATTTTTCATCCCATCCACAAGTCACCAGATAAGGCAGCCATGATGGGCGCACTACTAAGGTTACACTGTAGGAAGGGAGCCATACAAGGACCCAATGCATATACTGGAAAGCAAATACTTGTGTAGTAGTATGATAAACCCTGCACAGAAAACATCCATATGACCCACATGCTGCCCGCAAAGAAACCATCTAAGGCAACCATCTGGGTGCACTGAATAGGTCAGCGCTGGCAGGGTGTGCAATCTGCAAGGTACAAATTACAAGAATAGCACATGGCGGGGTAGATGTATGCTGCGGGGGGGGGGGGGGGGAGATTAAAGACATGAACACACCTTTGCAGGTGACTGTTATGTCTGTTTGCCTTTTCATGTGTACTACCACTAGGGGGCACCAGGCACCTGTTGGACTTGTCTCTCTTGACTCTGTGGGATCAGGTGCCTGGTGTTAGAGACAATTGCTCATGTGAGACACCTGTTATTGGCCTATATATTCTCTCTGAGACCAGTACTCAGGGCTGGTCATTCCCTATCTGCCTTGTCTGAGTATTGGAAGGAGTTTACAGCCGTTACCTTGTGTCCTGTGCCTTGTATCCTGTGCCTCGTGTATTGTGCCTCAGCCTCAGCCTTCTACAGCCATTGCCTCGTGTCCTGTGCCTCGTGTCTTGTGCCTCAGCCTTCTACAGCCGTTGCCTTGTGTCCTGTGCCTCGTGTATTGTGCCTCAGCCTCAGCCTTCTACAGCCATTGCCTCGTGTCCTGTGCCTCGTGTCTTGTGCCTCAGCCTTCTACAGCCGTTGCCTCGTGTCCTGTGCCTCGTGTCTTGTGCCTCAGCCTCCTACAGCCGTTGCCTTGGGTCCTGTGCCTCGTGTATTGTGCCACAGCTTCCTACAGCCATTGCCTCGTGTCCTGTGTCTCATGTCTTGTGCCTCGTGCCTCAGCCTAAGCCTCAGCCAACTGCCGGACCACCTGCACCTGTACCCGGTACCTCTGTGTTTATTCTGCTATCCAGCCACTTCGTATTTTGTTTCATACAGTTTGTTCCTGTTTTCTGCATCAGTACCTGTGTTATTCGGTTTTTCAATAAAACACCCCGCATTCCCCTGCATCAGTTTGTTCGTTGGTTTTGTTTTTCCTGGAGCACCAAGGGTTAACCTAACATAATGACCAGCCAAAACAGACAAGAGAATACTAAGGATCATGTCAGTCTGGATTCTCTAATTAAAACCTTGTGTGCAGAGCTCCCAGGTGTTTGCAGGGTTGCTGATGACTCCTGTGAAAAAACTGCAATTAACCCTTTGCATGCAGACATCATTTTATTGCATATTCAATTGGCTCAAGTCTGTGTCTTTTTACCTGACTTTCTGAAGAAAATGTCTGTATTGCTACAAGTTTATTCTGCTTCTGGTATTCCTGGACATGTGACAGCAAAACAGTCCTCCATACCGCAAGAGGGGCCTACCATTTATTCCTGTCCTCAAGATACTCTTTTACCATCTGTCGATGTGGCTACTAATATAGTCCATACACTAACTGGTGGTCCTCGTGCTCCGCTATCGGTTACAGAACGTGCCTTTCGCAGGAATAACTTTTTCAAGGGTATTCAATGCTCTGGCGAGCGCAAGGTAGCGAATCCTGTTTTGGATTCGCTGTGCGCTCGCCAGCAATTCTCGCTGATCTTGAATTCGTCAGCCTCCCCTAGCCCGCACTATTCAATGCGTCAGGGGCTCGCTGCCCCTGACGTCGAATACAAGCGAATATCTCCAGTGGCGAATCCACGTGTGTCCCCCGCACAGCCCGCAGCAGCAGTCCTACTAAAGGCCTGCTGCTGCTGCGTCTCCCTGCGTGAGTGAGGGGGGCAGGCGGCAGGTGAATATGGCATGGCGGAGGGAGCCCGCGCACAGCTCCCCCGCCTCTGGCCAGCCATGTAGTGGCAAATCCCAGTGTCCACCCCCCCGCCCCCCGCACAGCCCGCAGAGCAGTCCTCCGGCTGACATCACCGTGCTGTGGCTGCCGGAGCTAAAGGCCTGCTGCTGCTGCGTCTCCCTGCATGAGAGAGGGGGGCAGGCGAAAGGCGGCAGGCGAATATGGCATGCGAATCCCCGTGTCCCCCCCCCGCACAGCCCGCAGAGCCCGCAGCAGCAGTCCTCTGGCTCCGGCAGCCCCAGCGCTGACATCAGTGCTGTGGCTGCCTGAGCTAAAGGCCTGCTGCTGCTGCGTCTTCCAGCATGAGAGAGGGGGGCAGGCGAATATGGCATGGCGGAGGGAGCCCGCGCACAGCTCCCTCGCCTCTGGCCAGCCAATCAGCAGTGGATGCTGCTGCTGCTCCCTGCGAATCCTGCAGGCGAGTCACATGGGTGTGGGGGGGAGGGCGAATGTGACAGAGCGGAGGGGAGGCGCTGGGACTGCTGGGAGCACTACGCAGTACCACAGCTCCCCCCTCTCAACGGCGCGGAGTCTTTTTTTTGGAGACAGGAGGCACAGCACCCCGCACCCAGTAGGTACAGCACCCCCCAGGCAGGAGGCACAGCACCCAGCACCCAGGAGGTACAGCACCCCCCAGGCAGGAGGCACAGCACCCTCAACCCAGGAGGCACAGCACCCCAGAGGCAGGAGGCACACCACTCTGGACCCAGGAGGCACAGGAGCCAGCGATACCACCCAGCAATAAGGTGTTTTTTTCTTTTAGGTAAGATAAATGGCCCATGTGCAAATGTATTCTGGATTTGTGTAGGGGACTGGGGATGTGTAGGTAGTGATGCCACATGGCATTGGTGGGGATGAGGAGGTGTAATGGAGGTTGTGGTTTGGGGGTTCTGCATGGTGTATGGTAGCGGGCCTAGGGTGGGGGTTAGTTGGGCTGGTCCCCCCTATCCTTGTTGTGTTTTGTTCAGTGCAGTTATGTTTTGGCCAGTGTTTGGGGTCTTAATAGTTTTTTTTTTTTGTTTTTTTTAGACGCAAAGTGCAAAGTTTCTTGTGGTGCTGCATGTTTTTTGGGGTGGCTGGTTCATGTCGGGGTGCCCTCCACTGCTTTTGTTCTGCTCCATGGTATTTTATCGTAATCAGGTTTTTAAAAATAAAAAAAAATCATAATATTTTCCCCTCAAGTTTGGTAGTGGCCCTGGGATGGGGGGTGTATTCATGTTTTTTTTGCAAATGCAAGGTTGCAATGTTTTTACGGGGTGCAGCATGGTTTATAGGGATGGCTGGGTCATGTCGGGGTGGTCCCCCATGCTTCCACTCTGCTCCCCGTATGCCTTCTGCAAAATGGTGGTGGTTTACAAAATGGTGCATTTTCTTGCCTTTGAAATGGTGCTTTTTTCACGAAATGGTTCTGCATGAAGTATGGTAGCGGCCCGGGGATGGGGGTTGATTGGGGGGGACCCCGATGTGTCACAGATGAGTTTTGGCCATTGCAGTGTGGTTCGGGCCTGATTTGGTGGTCAGCAGTTTTTCACGTTTTTTTTAAAATGCAAAGTTGCAATGTTTTTACGGGGTGCAGCATGGTTTATAGGGGTGGCTGGGTCATGTCGGGGTGGTCCCCCATGCTTCCACTCTGCTCCCCGTATGCCTTCTGCAAAATGGTGGTGGTTTACAAAATGGTGCATTTTCTTGCCTTTGAAATGGTGCTTTTTAAACGAAATGGTTCTGCATGAAGTATGGTAGCGGCCCGGGGATGGGGGTTGATTGGGGGGGACCCCGATGTGTCACAGATGTGTTTTGGCCATTGCAGTGTGGTTCGGGCCTGATTTGGTGGTCAGCAGTTTTTCACGTTTTTTTTAAAATGCAAAGTTGCAATGTTTTTATGGGGTGCAGCATGGTTTATAGGGGTGGCTGGGTCATGTCGGGGTGGTCCCCCATGCTTCCACTCTGCTCCCCGTATGCCTTCTGCAAAATGGTGGTGGTTTACAAAATGGTGCATTTTCTTGCCTTTGAAATGGTGCTTTTTTCACGTAATGGTTCTGCATGAAGTATGGTAGCGGCCCGGGGATGGGGGTTGATTGGGGGGGACCCCGATGTGTCACAGACGTGTTTTGGCCATTGCAGTGTGGTTCGGGCCTGATTTGGTGGTCAGCAGTTTTTCACGTTTTTTTTAAAATGCAAGGTTGCAATGTTTTTACGGGGTGCAGCATGGTTTATAGGGGTGGCTGGGTCATGTCGGGGTGGTCCCCCATGCTTCCACTCTGCTCCCCGTATGCCTTCTGCAAAATGGTGGTGGTTTACAAAATGGTGCATTTTCTTGCCTTTGAAATGGTGCTTTTTTCACGTAATGGTTCTGCATGAAGTATGGTAGCGGCCCGGGGATGGGGGTTGATTGGGGGGGACCCCGATGTGTCACAGATGTGTTTTGGCCATTGCAGTGTGGTTCGGGCCTGATTTGGTGGTCAGCAGTTTTTCACGTTTTTTTAAAATGCAAGGTTGCAATGTTTTTACGGGGTGCAGCATGGTTTATAGGGGTGGCTGGGTCATGTCGGGGTGGTCCCCCATGCTTTGGGTGTGGGGCAGGGTTGTGTGTGGATCTATTACATACATTCTTATAAACATTTTTCATTTTAAACAGGTCTTTCGATGGAGAATCGCCCACGCGGAACCCCTTCCCCCTTTTTTTTCATTGCAGGTGCATCAAGGCCTGAAGAGATGGACCCATTGGCGGAACAGTGGTCGAGCCAGCAGACGACGCAGAGGATTCCGTACCGGCCGGTACAGGAGGATTCGTCGACCCAGGTTACAACCCCACACCAACGCCATCAGCAGGGGCAAAAAAGACAGAGACCTCAGGTAAAATAAACAGTGTATGCGAAAACCGAGAAAAAATGTGTGTCCCTGGGACCCCTCACTTAAAAAAATCGAGGTCCTACGTGAACTTTTCTGGGTCCCAACCGAATAAAGCCTACTTCCCCCCCCCCCCCCCCCCCACCCCCCTGTATGCCAATTATAGCACACACCTTTATGCTCATTATGTCACTCGCCGGTATGCCCATTATGCATTATGCCACACACTGTTATGCCCATTACGCCACAAGGATATGCCCATTACGCATTATGCCACACCATTATACCCATACCAAAACATGCCACACACCATACTGCCCAGTACATATTGTGCCGCACACCATAATGGCCCCGTAGTCTTGTACATTCTGAACTTTATATTGCACCATCTCTGAAAGGGGGCACCCTGCCTTCCCCTGGGACCCTTAGTGCTGCATATACTACAGCAGACAGGTGTGCATACTCGCTTAGCCAGTGTGGCCAACTGGTTCTCCTCTGTGTCATTACTCCAGGCTCTTCTTCACTGACTTGGAAGCAGTAGTGCAAGTAGAAAAAAAGGGCCAGTGGCGCGCATCAAAAAGTAGGTGTGGTCATATGACACAAAGGGGAGTGGCGACATGACAAAACTTTATTCCCCCAGTGCCATATATGTCACCCCACAGTGCTAGGTATGCCCCCAGTGCCACACATATATGCCCCCACAGTGCAAGATATGCCCCCACACTGCCACACATATGCCACCAGTGCCAGATATGGCCCCCACAGTGATACATAAGCCCCCAGTGCCAGATATGCCCCCACAGTGCCAGAAGCCACCAGCACAAGTAAACTCACCCTTCTGGTGTCCGCTGCCCGGGTCTACTCTCCTCCCCCGCTACTTCTTCCTGGTACAGGGGAGCGCATTGCGCGTCTCACCTTACCCAGCTTCACTGTGTCCGGGTCGGCAGCCAATCATACTTTGCGGGCTGGCTCCTGATTGGCTGGGGGGCCGCAACCTATGATTGGCTGAGAGCCCAGTCAGTGACACAGGGAGGTGAAGGAGAGAATTTACTAATTATGTCAACCGTTTCTCTACTTTAAATTGGTTATAATAATTGCTAATTTTTGCTTTACTCTTGTAACAACAGGATACTGGAAGACAGGAAGAGAAACCCTGCGGATCTGGAGGACCAACATCTACCGGAAAAAGAAAACCTGGCCGGAAGAAGAAGGTTCAACCCGGTGAAGGTGATGAAGCAGAGAATACTCCCTTCACAACAACTGAGAACAACGTATTGGTCGAATACGTGGACAAATTTTATGAAAAATTGTTTGGAACACAGAAGCAGACGACCAGCAATAGAGAAAGAAATAGGATATGGTCGATTATAGCGGACAAGGTAACATTAATTATTGAAATATGTTGTTACATGTTTGCCAACCCTAAATAATGTACTGATATTGTTCTAAGCGTAAGCCTAGGGGGTGAATTCAATGCTGTGGCCGTGCGGTGACAGCAAGCAGGCCTTCCTGCTCGCTGTCACACCTCGCCCTGTCAGTATTCAACTCATCCCCCTCATACGCCAATTCCAACTTGCTCCCTTTTTGGAACGTGGAGGAATTTGCGTATGTGGCTTCACAAGCAGCGACACGTACAGCTAAATACAGCGAGTTTGCTGCATTAGCCGCAGGTCTCGTGATTAGGGGGAATCTTCCCCGTCCTTTGACGGCGTGGGCCGTCCTGTGACGTCGAGGATTCCCCCCAAACGCTCAATGGGTCGGGCGGACGGCTAGGGGGTTAAACTGTGAGGATCAATGCATTTGTGCAATACACGTTGTTTAAACCCCTTGAATTACTACCCAATGATGTAATGGGTTGTATTCAATGCCGCTTGACGCAAACGGTGAAGGGGTTAGCCATTTCTGGTCGCTTATGTTCTGCATTCACGCAGCTTAATCCCCTGAGCCTCTACACCAATCACCACTGCACACGGTGCTAAATTTGATAAACATGCTAAAGTAGCAATATCTGATCTATCCAATATAGGTCACCGCAGTGAGTGGAAATCGGAAGGACGCCTCCAAATGCCACAAGCGGTACAACGACTGCAGAAGGCAAACAAAAAAGAAGATGGGGAGAGAGAGAGCGCATGCAATTGATACAGGCGGAGGGTCACCCCTGAACATCAACTGGCTTCCCTGGGAGCTAGTCCTCCAGCGCCGCATAAACCCCATCATGGTGGCAGGAGTCGAAGGGGCAGTGGACTCTCACTCCAGAAGAGGTCTAGCGTTGGACATTCCCCAAGAAGAAATGGCAGCCGGATGTCAACATCGTCAAAGACCGGAACCTGCAACAGGAAGTACATGGGCATCCAGACCACCAACGGGTTAGCAAAATTTTCATGTTGCCGCTTGGTTTGACTATTGACAGTTGTTATCCATATGGGCAGGATTAGCGCAACTGCAAATATGCGTTAGAAACACCCTTACAGGGGTATGGAAAGCATTGTGGGATGTGGTAAAGATCCCGCAACGGTGGCCATCACTAGTACAAGCCAATGTACTTCGATTGCTACCCACCAGCACCGGCCTCCCCCCCCCCCCCCCCCCCCCAGGGCTGTGCTAGCCAGACCTGTGACCTCCTCCTCCCTGCACTGAAAAGCCTATTGCTTTTGCAGGAAGCTGGAGGAGAGACAGGCCGCCCTTCGCAGCGGCACAAGCAAGGGAAGGGTGGGAGGGGAGAGCCACTGGCTCTCTTACGTACAGCACAGATTTAAAATGTACCAATTTACTAACTTTCTCTTTAAAAATTTTTTCGAAGTTCCTGCAGAAACCATACAAGATGCCTCTGAAATAATGTCCACGCAGATTTCTACCCCTCCTGAGGAGACCATCACCCTTGACCTGCACCCAGTGAGCCAGTTTCAATCCACCGTCACTGAAGATACCTTCGAGGGATTTCAAGGCAGCAATTCCGATACTCAAGTCCCAGAAGATACAGGGCCTACTTCAAGCCAAGGAGAGGACATTGGGCTTCCAGCGCACTACAACGCCAACCTTGATGTACGTGAAGCTTTGGAGGAAGAAGAGGAGGTGGATCCACTTGGTGCTGAATCTCTGGACAGTAAGTTTTTCCAAAACAGCCATGTGTTTTGTGTTTAAATATGAAAACATTGTTAACTTTACAAATTTTATCCATTTCAGTGGGAATGCAACTTGTGGATGAAATCCAGAGTGGCCAGCCTCCTTCAAGAGTACAGCGTGTCAGGCAATTGGCAGCAGAAATCGAGGATCACCAGACACAGTACCGTCTCATAATGGACCAGAGGATGTCAGCAATGGAGAGACATCTTGAGACGCTGGCCAGAACCCTTCCAGAACTTGAACAACGACGGCAGGAGGACTGTGCTGAAATGGAGCGCCGGAGGCATGAAGACTGGATGGATATGGAGAGACAGCGTCATGAAGACTTGATGGCGTTGGAACGACGACGAGAGCAGGACCACAGGATGTTGAGCGAGACCCTTCAGGCTATGATGACATCAATTAGCAGGTTGGCAGATAATTCTTCGTGTCAACAGGAGACCCTCAGGAACATGGCAACCAGCCATAGTGAGGTTTCAAAATCCCTCAAGATCCTGTGTGAGTATGTTACCTCCGGACAACAAAGAAGAATGCCCCCCGCACCAAGGATTCTTCCATCAACACCTTCTCGCCCAGCGGATCCAGTGCCTCAATCAAGAACCTGGATTGGATCTTCGCAAGGCTACCAAGGTTATTCTGGATTGTACCCACATCCACCTCCTATACCAGCTACCTCAACTGCCCAAAGTCTGCCAAATCCAACAACACGCCCAGCAAACGCACGGACCTCATCCACTCAAGTGCGGGGAGAGGAGGAGGAGGACCATGCCCACTAATTACGGTTGTATTTTTCTTTTTTTTTATTATTATGTTATGTTTAATGATAATCTTATTTTCAGGTTGGTCTCCCCCCCCCCCCCCCCCCCTTCCCCCCCTTTTTTTTATTTTACTTGATTTATTTGTATTTAATTAACCCCTGCCTTTCCTCTGCAGCCTGTGATTAATAAGGAGTTGGGCACAAAACATATGCAATGCATGCGCGTGCATGCATTGTAATTTGTTGGGAAATGATGAAAGCTCCTTAACATTGGTGGATGTTACATGGGCCTAACAAGAGCAATCTGATCCCACCTTTTTTCATATTGAAAATTGCAACATCTGTGTGTAATGATTGTTGATTCTCCAGTTTTTCTTTTCTTCCTAGCATTGGTGCAATGCCGACTGTTTATTGCGAAATGTGGAGGACACATACCGGGAAGAGGCCAAGTACACAATGCATATTGTGCATCGGTGAGTGTTGCATTGTACACCCACACCCAACCACCTGAGACCTTTTTGGGAAACCTTGCTCTTGTAGTATCACACAGGCCAGCCCCACGGCTCCTGCCGCTAGCCTTTGTGATAGTACAACAGCAGTGGTGAACCAACACACTGGCCACCCACACCCAACCACCTGAGACCTTTTTGGGAAACCTTGCTCTTGTAGTATCACACAGGCCAGCCCCACGGCTCCTGCCGCTAGCCTTTGTGATAGTACAACAGCAGTGGTGAACCAACACACTGGCCACCCACACCCAACCACCTGAGACCTTTTTGGGAAACCTTGCTCTTGTAGTATCACACAGGCCAGCCCCACGGCACCTGCCGCTAGCCTGTGTGATAGTACAACAGCAGTGGTGAACCAACACACTGGCCACCCACACCCAACCACCTGAGACCTTTTTGGGAAACCTTGCTCTTGTAGTATCACACAGGCCAGCCCCACGGCACCTGTCGCTAGCCTGTGTGATAGTACAACAGCAGTGGTGAACCAACACACTGGCCACCCACACCCAACCTCCTGAGACCTTTTTGGGAAACCTTGCTCTTGTAGTATCACACAGGCCAGCCCCACGGCACCTGGCGCTAGCCTGTGTGATAGTACAACAGCAGTGGTGAACCAACACACTGGCCACCCACACCCAACCACCTGAGACCTTTTTGGGAAACCTTGCTCTTGTAGTATCACACAGGCCAGCCCCACGGCACCTGCCGCTAGCCTGTGTGATAGTACAACAGCAGTGGTGAACTAACACACTGGCCACCCACACCCAACCTCCTGAGACCTTTTTGGGAAACCTTGCTCTTGTAGTATCACACAGGCCAGCCCCACGGCACCTGCCACTAGCCTGTGTGATAGTACAACAGCAGTGGTGAAAAATGCTCAAGTACTGTCGAATTTATTAACCAATTGTTTTTTTGTAATTACAGGTCACACAACACTCATCAAAGAGAAGAAAGAAAGTTAGATAAAAAGGTTTTTATTTGAAGTATGAAATAAATGTTTAAGGAAAACTTGAATAAAAGCTACTTTTGAAAATCGAAATCTTTTCTTCATAAATAGTTTCGAGTACAAGGCGTAAGTTCCGGGAAAGGAAGTCCTGGTTGATTTTCCCAGTTGATTGTCAGGTGAAGATGCTGAAAGAAAAGTAAATGTATAAGTGTTAGGGCTATGGTGTATTATAAACTGCAGAGAAGCTGTGACTTCGAGCAGCGGTGCATGCTCGCAGTCACAGGTCAAAGGTTCAGCATTTCAGTGACACCCCTACATGGCCAGCTTACCCCTTGCTCCCTTTTTGGAGCAAGGAGGAAATGGCATAAGAGGCTGGCAAAGTGGTGATACTGGCGTAGAAATGCAGTACAATCACAGCCCACGGATGTTTGTGAGAATCCTCACTGTCCTCTAACAGTGTGGATTAGGAAGGAATGCAAAATACAGTGGCCAGTATGTAATGGTGCGGCGAGGGGGGTTAAACAGCAAGGATTGCAGAACACCAGCAATCCTCGCAGTTTAACCCCCTCGCCGGCCGGTCGCCCTATTCAATGTTCTGGGGGATTCCTCACTGTCACAGGGCGTCGAGGATTCCCCCAAACAGCGAGACCCACAGCTAATGTAGCAAACCCACTGTATTTAGCCACGAGTCTCACTGCTGCTGCAACCACATACGCAAATTCCACCTTGCTCAGAAAACGGAGCAAGGGGGAATTGGCGTATGAGGGGGATGTGTTCAATACTGACAGGGTGAGCGGTGAGAGCGAGCAGAAAGACCTGCTGTCACTGCTCACCCATGCCATTAAATACACCCCACTGTTTGTCAGGTGCAGCAGTTTAACAACCAAGTAGTTTATGGATGAAAAGCAACTTTGGTTAACATCCATGCCTGGTTTAAAAATGGACCATATCCACCCCAAATGGTGCGACACTGACCTGTACATTGGTCAAAGTCCCAGGTAGGTTGCTGGCACACTGCTGTCTTCACGCACAACACTGCAGGGGTTCCACATCTGTCCAGATAGCAAAGCCGTCAGTCCAGGCCAAGTATAAAGTCCCGAGTGATTTCCACAATAGGAAGCTGAAACTAAAGAAGTACAGGTGTTAGTGACACTTGTAAGGACCACACTTCCCACCAGGCCAAGTAGAGCGACACTCACCTGTACATTGGTCAAAGTCCCAGGTAGGTTGCTGGCACACTGCTGTCTTCACGCACAACACTGCAGGGGTTCCACATCTGTCCAGATAGCAAAGCCGTCAGTCCATAAAGTCCCGAGTGATTTCCACAATAGGAAGCCGAAACCAAAGAACTACAGGTGTTAGTGACACTTGTAAGGACCACACTTCCCACTAGGCCAAGTAGAGCGACACTCACCTGTACATTGCTCGAAGTCCCAGGTAGGTTGCTGGCACAAAGCTGTCTTCAAGCACAACACTGCAGGGGTTCGACATATTTACCAAGCAGCGTTGGCAGCCGGGAAACACCTTGAAGAAAAAAAGAGAATTAATCCCACTTTGGAAGGCTGGAGTCTCCCAGCTGGGTACCTTGCCCTGCTGCGGATCAAACGTGTTTGATCCGACGCAGGCCACAGGACACTGCTTCAAGACTCCAGCAACTGCAGGGGAGGGTGGGGAAAGCATATGCAGAGATGCATGACTTACCTGAGCGTATACCGAACATCTCCAGTGTTGTCACTTAAGACAAAAGAGACTGCTCCAATGCGTAAGCAGAAAGGGGTGGTCAAAACGGCACAAGTCAGGACGTGGTGAAGATGTAAGTAAGCGGCAGCCAGGAAACACCTTGAAGAAAAAAAAGAGAATTAATCCCACTTTGGAAGGCTGGAGTCTCCCAGCTGGGTACCTTGCCCTGCTGCGGATCAAACGTGTTTGATCCGGCGCAGGCCACAGGACACTGCTTCAAGACTCCAGCAACTGCAGGGGAGGGTGGGGAAAGCATATGCAGAGATGCATGACTTACCTGAGCGTATACCGAACATCTCCAGTGTTGTCACTTAAGACAAAAGAGACTGCTCCAATGCGTGAGCAGAAAGGGGTGGTCAAAACGGCACAAGTCAGGACGTGGTGAAGATGTAAGTAAGCGGCAGCCAGGAAACACCTTGAAGAAAAAAAAGAGAATTAATCCCACTTTGGAAGGCTGGAGTCTCCCAGCTGGGTACCTTGCCCTGCTGCGGATCAAACGTGTTTGATCCGACGCAGGCCACAGGACACTGCTTCAAGACTCCAGCAACTGCAGGGGAGGGTGGGGAAAGCATATGCAGAGATGCATGACTTACCTGAGCGTATACCGAACATCTCCAGTGTTGTCACTTAAGACAAAAGAGACTGCTCCAATGCGTAAGCAGAAAGGGGTGGTCAAAACGGCACAAGTCAGGACGTGGTGAAGATGTAAGTAAGCGGCAGCCAGGAAACACCTTGAAGAAAAAAAAGAGAATTAATCCCACTTTGGAAGGCTGGAGTCTCCCAGCTGGGTACCTTGCCCTGCTGCGGATCAAACGTGTTTGATCCGACGCAGGCCACAGGACACTGCTTCAAGACTCCAGCAACTGCAGGGGAGGGTGGGGAAAGCATATGCAGAGATGCATGACTTACCTGAGCGTATACCGAACATCTCCAGTGTTGTCACTTAAGACAAAAGAGACTGCTCCAATGCGTGAGCAGAAAGGGGTGGTCAAAACGGCACAAGTCAGGACGTGGTGAAGATGTAAGTAAGCGGCAGCCAGGAAACACCTTGAAGAAAAAAAAGAGAATTAATCCCACTTTGGAAGGCTGGAGTCTCCCAGCTGGGTACCTTGCCCTGCTGCGGATCAAACGTGTTTGATCGGCCACAGGACACTGCTTCAAGACTCCAGCAACTGCAGGGGAGGGTGGGGAAAGCATATGCAGAGATGCATCACTTACCTGAGCGTATACCGAACATCTCCAGTGTTGTCACTTAAGACAAAAGAGACTGCTCCAATGCGTAAGCAGAAAGGGGTGGTCAAAACGGCACAAGTCAGGACGTGGTGAAGATGTAAGTAAGCGGCAGCCAGGAAACACCTTGAAGAAAAAAAAGAGAATTAATCCCACTTTGGAAGGCTGGAGTCTCCCAGCTGGGTACCTTGCCCTGCTGCGGATCAAACGTGTTTGATCCGGCGCAGGCCACAGGACACTGCTTCAAGACTCCAGCAACTGCAGGGGAGGGTGGGGAAAGCATATGCAGAGATGCATGACTTACCTGAGCGTATACCGAACATCTCCAGTGGTGTCACTTAAGACAAAAGAGACTGCTCCAATGTGTGCAGAAAGGGGTGCAAAAACACAACCATTCAAAACGGACTAGGTAATTCACTTGAAAAAGCCCAACAGGGACAACAGCGCCAACACGCCAAAAAACAGTAAGGCAGGGGCTAACAGAACTCTGAAATACATAAATAAAGAGAGAAGAGCTTGTAATTGAAAAATATTGTAAAATCCATGACCATTCTTGAAAGTGTTATTAATTAATACTCACA
This sequence comes from Crinia signifera, assembly GCF_055691185.1. Classification (NCBI taxonomy): domain Eukaryota; kingdom Metazoa; phylum Chordata; class Amphibia; order Anura; family Myobatrachidae; genus Crinia; species Crinia signifera. Next base: position 404,519,609 of record NC_139217.1, read on the forward strand.
GTCGTAGAAATACGACCGGATCAGACGTGCTCTCGCATCTGCTCGTTCATTCATACCAGTATGCAATTCTGTGGAAAGGTCCCCATGCCGGAAAACCGCGGCATCCACAGTCACCGGTAAACGGTTTGCGACACAAATGTAGTGCAGAATACAACAAGCATTCACAATGCCGCAAACCTTCGCCGGTGAGTATAAAAGGGTTCCGCCGGTCTTGTCTAAACACCGGAACCGGCTTTTAAGGACACCGAAGGTTCTTTCAATTACTGCCCTCGCTGTCGTGTGAGCCCTTTGGTATCTTTCCGCAGCCTCACCTACAGGATCAGATAATGGGATCAGCAGCCAATCTTTGTTGGGGTAACCACCATCACCTAAGGAAACACAAAAAAAAAAAAAAATAATTAAGACGTGCTTATTTAATAAGATATTACCGTAGTTAATTTAAAATAATAGTTACCTAACAGCCAGCCGTCCGGCATTCGTCCACGCTCAAAATCAGCATACAGGGCAGACTGGCTTAAAATGAACGAGTCGTGGGACGACCCAGGAAAACCCACAACAAGGTTGTTAATCTTCATTTGGTGGTCGCAGACCACCTGCACGTTCATCGAGTGAAAGTGCTTTCGATTACGAAAACATTCCTCTGAATCCCGTGGTGGTCTCAACGCCACGTGTGTGCAGTCGATCGCGCCCAGTACATTGGGGAACTTCCATTTTGAAAAAAATCCAAATTTGATCTCATTCCATTCGCTGTCTTGATCTGGGAATTTAATGAACTGGGTCGTTAATTTGCGGAATGCCTTAATGACCTGGCCTATACAGCGTGAGAGCGTAGGCTGTGAGTAACCGCAGGTTTGGCTCAAAGTGGGCTGGAATGTGCCCGACGCAAAAAAATGCAACGCACCCAACAGTTTCTGGAAACCGGTGAGTGCGTGATTGCCCCGTCCCCGAGCGACCAGGTCTGGCTCCATGAGATCATACAGCATGTGGATTGCCTCAGACGAAAGGCGATAATTTGATATCACCTCCGCCTCGGTGAGATCACCCAGTTCACGCCTAGTACGATACTGGCGTGGACGTGGGACTGAAACCCGCACTGACTCACCTAATGGAGCTATCGCCTGAACACTAGTGCCATGATCCATATCTGCCTCCTCCTCCACACTGGCATTGAGCATGAATCCAACAATAGTGTCCCTAAATAGCTCCATTACTGTAGGCAGTGTTAAGAAATTGCAGAGAAATGCAGAAAAACGCAAATTACCCTAAAAAAACGATTCCAAACAGCAGACTGCAAAAGCTGTGTTATCTCCTCAAAGGCCAAACGAAGGAGTGAGGAAGAAGAGGTGAATCATGGGTATGAGGAGAATCTGGGCAGAATAATGCATTCTGGGTAAAAATGAAAAATGACTTTAAAAAATAAATATATATTATTATGGGTCATGTACAGGCATGAAATATTCATGGGCCATCCTCCAAAAAAAGAATACAGCTAAAAAATAGCAACACATTTCTTAAAACCATTTATTTCTAAAGAAACATGTTCAGTTCTCCATAAAAAGCTGCCGAATGCTAAATGGAGAATCATGGCGAATTTCAATGGAGAATGCAGCACTCGAATTGAGCATTGAATACACTGTCGGCGAATTCCACTAAAAACCCCATTGAAAATCACAGGCGAATTGCGGAGAATCATTTTCGGCGAATTGGCAGACATTCGTTGTTCATTTATGGCGAATTGCCTCCATAGAATATGGCGAATTGATTTTTCTGACAGAAAATTCGCCGTTCACCCAGCGAATTGGCAGATTCACTGAAAAAAACGGCGAATCTGAGGCATTGAATACTGGCCTTTGTGTTTATATTGTGCCAGCCCTGAACACTTCTTGAACTCCTGTCCCAATCGCAGGCCTAAAATTGGGGAACTTCTGGCCAAGTCCCAGCCAGAGTCTCTACCCAGAGCTGCCCAGCCAGAGTCTCTACCCAGAGCTGCCCAGCCAGAGTCTCTACCCAGAGCTGCCCAGCCAGAGTCTCTACCCAGAGCTGCCCAGCCAGAGTCTCTGCCCAGCCAGAGTCTCTACCCAGAGCTGCCCAGCCTCTACCCAGAGCTGCCCAGCCAGAGTCTCTACAGTCTGAGGAATTTCTTGGGGGGAGGCCAACGTCCGATGTCCCGGTCTCCGCCAGAGGGTCCGATGTCCCGGTCTCCGCCAGAGGGTCCGATGTCCCGGTCTCCGCCAGAGGGTCCGATGTCCCGGTCTCCGCCAGAGGGTCCGATGTCCCGGTCTCCGCCAAGGAGCCCGATGATCCGGTCCCCGCCAAGGAGCCCGATGATCCGGTCCCTGCCAAGGAGCCCGATGATCCGGTCCCCGCCAAGGAGCCCGATGTCCTGGTCTTCGCCAGAGGGTCCGATGTCCCGGTCTCCGCCAGAGGGTCCGATGTCCCGGTCTCCGCCAGAGGGTCCGATGTCCCGGTCCCCACCAAGGAGCCTGATGTTCTAGCCCCAGGAGGGGGTTCCGTCTGTCTTGCCCCAGGAGGGGGTTCCGTCTGTCTAGCCCCAGGAGGGGGTTCCGTCTGTCTAGCCCCAGGAGGGGGTTCCGTCTGTCTAGCCCCAGGAGGGGGTTCCGTCTGTCTAGCCCCAGGAGGGGGTTCTGTCTGATTAGCCCCAGGAGGGGTTTCCGTCTGGTTAGCCCCAGGAGGGGGTCCTATCCGGCCCCAGGAGGGGGTTGCTATTGCCCTGGCCTCCAGGTCAGAGGACGTTATTGCCCTGGCCTCCGGGTCAGAGGACGTTATTGCCCTGGCCTCCGGGTCAGAGGACGTTATTGCCCTGGCCTCCGGGTCAGAGGACGTTATTGCCCTGGCCTCTGGGTCAGAGGACGCTATTGCCCTGGCCTCTTGGTCAGAGGACGCTATTGCCCTGGCCTCCGGGTCAGAGGACGCTATTGCCCTGGCCTCCGGGTCAGAGGACGCTATTGCCCTGGCCTCCGGGTCAGAGGACGCTATTGACCTGGCCTCCGGGCCTGAGGACGCTACTGCCCTGGCCTCCGGGCCTGAGGACGCTACTGCCCTGGCCTCCGGGCCTGAGGACGCTACTGCCCTGGCCTCCGGGCCTGAGGACGCTACTGCCCTGGCCTCTGGGCCTGTTGCCTCTGTGACTCCTGCGCCCCCCGGTCTTGAGTCCGCTCCTGCTGATTCCGTTGGGCATAAATTGAGGGCCGCCGTGTCGGCCGTCAGTTGCAATGTTTTTTGTTTCAGAGCATTTCCACCCGATGTGCCAGAGGTCCGTGAGGGTCCACCCGATGTGCCAGAGGTCCGTGAGGGTCCACCCGATGTGCCAGAGGTCCGTGAGGGTCCACCCGATGTGCCAGAGGTCCGTGAGGGTCCACCCGATGTGCCAGAGATCCTTGAGGGTCCACCCAATGTGCCAGAGGTCCGTGAGGGTCCACCCGATGTGCCAGAGGTCCGAGAGGTTCCGCCTGACGTGCCAGAGGTCCGAGAGGTTCCGCCTGACGTGCCAGAGGTCCGAGAGGTTCCGCCTGACGTGCCAGAGGTCCGAGAGGTTCCGCCTGACGTGCCAGAGGTCCGAGAGGTTCCGCCTGACGTGCCAGAGGTCCGAGAGGTTCTGCCTGACGTGCCAGAGGTCCGAGAGGGTATATTCCCGGAACTATCTTTTTTGATGGGAATATTTCCACGCTTAATGCCTTTTTCTGCCAGCCTTGGGAAGGTACAAATATGGAGGAATTGATTGGCCATATGTTGATGAGGTTTAGAGGGGAGGCACTGGCATGGGCGAATTTTTTGGTGGAGTCTAAAGATCCAGCATTGCATGATTTGGCTGCCTTCACTGAAGCAATTACCAAAAGGTTCGGTCCACCGGAGGTTTGGGATATTCTAAAGGACTCCCTCCAGGCCTCTGGGCTCTGTAAGGCTACCTCATCTGGTACTAAGAGAAACAAGAAGAACAGGAGGAGAAGATAACTCTTAAGGCGTCTGGAATCCGCCTTCTTCAGGGGGGCATAATGTTATGTCTGTTTGCCTTTTCTTTTTTTTTTTTGAAATAACAATTTTTATTGTTTTGTAAATTTGCAAATAACAATTTGAATATTAAACAGAAGTAATACATCTTTTGTACAGCATGTGTTTCTTGATTACAATCATTGGTCATGAGTATTTTACACATATGTTATTTTCACTACATTGCATGTGAAGGGGGGGGGGGTGGGGGGATTTGGCTTAAGTAAGTATTCTGGAAATTTCCACATACATGCAGTGAATTAGTTCTGTTGATCTATGACCATAGCCATCACTGTACATTTATATTACTAACAATTAACTATACATTTATAAGTCTAGAAGAGATAGAAAGAAAAGGAGAAAAGAAGGGGGGAGGGGGGGGGGGGTTAGAAGGAGCGCATAGTTAAGCTCAGTCTTAGGGTATCTACTGGTGATAGATATCACTTTGCGTTAAATGCCTGTATTACGGACATCTTCTTGTACGGACAGCTCTGGTACTGTGCTGGTTGTGTTTGTCTTGGCATTAATGGTCGGTGGGGACATTTATAATATCTTGATCAATTTTAGGCTCTTCATGTGATCAATGTAGACCAGTTGGTTATATCAAATGAATTGATTATTTTATCTCTAAGCGCTGGTTTCAAGGTGGTTAGGTAAGAACCCCATTTGTGGTCAAAGTTTCGCGATGAGGAGGTCATTCCTTGTAGCCAAGATTTCCTATCATAGAACAGGTGTTGCACCATCATGGTGTGTACCTGCACCATGCTAGGGGCAGCTTTAGACAACCAATGCTTTAAGATAAGTTTCTTTGCTATTGTGAATAGCATGGTGAACATTTTAAAAAGTGGTCTTGCCTCTGGGATATGTATCCATTCAGAGTAATTTAGGCACAAACTCGCCAATGGGGAAGGAGAGATATTCGTGCAGAAATGTTGGTTGATAAAAAGATATACCTTGCTCCAGAATCTCCTTATCTTGGGGCAGTCCCACATGCAGTGGTAGAAGTCCGCTCTCGATCTCCCGCACCGGAGGCATGAGGCATCTACTGATATATCAAAGTGGGCCCGAGTGGACGGAGGCATGTATGCTCTGTGGATGGTTCTTAGATGAACTTCTTGTAAGTATGCTGAGCTCAAAGTTTTCTGTATGTTTGTGATGTCTTGTAGTAAGGTGTCTATATTGGAGATGGAAGGGATGTCTTTTTGCCAGGACTTGACTAACGGATCAAATAGAGAGTTATCAGGGGGGTTAGTTATTAATTCGTATACATGTTTCAGTTTGTTAGGATTATTTTCCCATCTTTGGAGGAGTCTGGCAATAGGTGTTGCATGTAGGGATATGTTTTGTAATGTTTGGAGGGAGGAGAGATAGTGTCTAGTTTGGAGGAACATGTAGAAATGCGTATTGGGGAGGCCATAAGTTTCCTTCAGCGTTGAGAAAGGATAAATATTTCCTCCTGGGTCGAACACCTGGGACGCCGCACACAGACCCCTCTCCCTCCATCGGAGGAAATGAGAGTTGGTAAGCGAAGGGGGAAAGGATGGATTACCCCATAAAGACACGTAATTTGACGCCGTATGGTTTAAGTTTAGGATTTTATGTAATTTCACCCAGTTGTGGTAGGTGTCGTGGAATAGGGGGTGAGAGAGTATGTGAGAAGGTATGTCGGTTTTCTTTGCATGTAGGAGTGCGTTAAGGGAAAATGGGTGGAAAATTTCTAGTTCGAGGAGGAGGTTAGTGTATGTGTTTTTTCCTAATATCCAATCAGTGGCACATCTGGTTAGCACTGACATAGAGTATCCAGCGAAGTCTGGGATGTGAATTCCGCCATGAAATTTATTCTTCGTCAGTTTTTTCATTGCAATTTTAGGTTTTTTGCCTTGCCATATGAAATATGTGATGGCTTTTTTAAGGCTTTTTTCATCTGTGAGGGACAGGCGCAGGGGGAGGAGTTGCATGACATATAGGAGTTTGGGAAATATGATTGATTGGATTACTGCTGATCTGCCTAGGAGGGATAGAGGGAGTTCTTGCCAGCCCTGTAATTGTGTTATTATTTTAGTGATTGTTGTCCCAAAGTTTAATTCATAGAGTTTAGAGATGTTATTGGGGATTTGTAGTCCTAGGTATTTAAAATGGGAACTGTTAATTTTGAATGGGAAGGATTGTAAAATATTTGTGATATGAGTGGCACTGGGGGGGGGTGGGAAGGATTTCTGACTTGGATGGATTGATTTTGTAACCTGCTGTTTTTCCAAATTCTGTTATCAATTTTAGGATCTCTTGCAGTGAGGATTGTGGTTGTGAAATGAAGAGTAACATATCGTCGGCGAACAGGGATACTTTCAGCTCCTGTCCGCCAATGTGTATTCCTGTATATTTCTGGGAGTCCCTGAGGGCCATGGCCAGTGGCTCTAAAGCAATTGCAAACAGCAATGGTGATAGGGGACAGCCCTGCCTCGTTCCTCTCCCTAGGACAAAAGGGTCTGAAAGTATGCCATTGCATGAGACCTGAGATGCCGGGGATCTATAGATTAATTGTATGATGTGGATAAAAGTCTGAGGGAATCCAAAGCATTGAAGTGTGTGGTATAAGTGATTCCATTCCACCAGATCAAATGCTTTCTCAGCATCTATTGCAAGTATCATATGATCTGTAATGGGTGGGGTATTTCGGTTGTGTGCTAGGGCTGCTATGACTTTGCGTACGTTTGTGGTGGATTGTCTACCCATTATGAATCCTGATTGGTCGTGATGAATAATAAATGGGAGTATCAGTTTGAGTCTGTCAGCTATAATTTTGGTTAGGATTTTATAATCGAGGTTGAGGAGGGAAATTGGTCGATATGATCCTGGCAGGGAGAGGTCCCTGCCTGGTTTGGGTAAAATTTTAATGATGGCGGAGTTGAAGTGTATTGGTGGGGCGTCAGATTGAAGGATAGAATTGTAGCATTCCGTCAGTATTGGGGTGAGCTCTGGTTTTAATAGTTTGTAGAATTCGCCACAATACCCATCCGGACCTGGGGCTTTGCTGGGTTTGAGGTGTTGTATTACCCTTTCTATTTCTTCAGCAGTGATTGGTCCCGTAAGTAGTGTTGAATGTTCTTGTGTGATTGATGGAAAGTTTAGTTTTTCCCACAGTGGGGAAGGGTGGTTTGAGGGGTCAGTATTTTCTGGTGGGGTTGGGGAAAGGGACGTGGTATATAATTCTTTATAGAATTGTTGCATCACTTGCGCTATTTCTTTGTTGGAAGTTGTCATGCTCGATGGTGAAGTGTGCAGAGGATGGACCACCGCCGGTTTCCTAGTGCCTTTTAGTAGGTTTGAAAGTAGTCTGCCAGTTTTATTTCCAAATTTGTGGAATTTGTGGCTGACTGAGAACAATTGTTTTTCACCTATTTCGTTTATGTAGCCTTCCATGTGGGCTTTTGTTAGTAGGTATTGTTCTTTGTGAGAAGGGGTTGGGGTATTTTGGTATCTGGAGTATGCTTCAGTCAGGGAGGTTTGTAGGGAAATGTACTGCTTAGTGTAATTTTTATTGGCAGCCGACGTGAAGGATAAAATGGAGCCCCTTAATACAGCTTTCAATGTCATCCAAAATAGTTGTGGATTTGTATGTCTACATTCTATGTTGTTTAGGGTGAAATCTGCTATTGTCGATTTTATGTGCTTTTTGAATTTATCTGATTTTAGAAAGCGGGAAGGGAATCTCCATGTTCTGGATGGGGAGGGTTCATTTGTCATGGAAATGTCTATAGAGACCAGGGCGTGATCTGAGATGATTATTGGGGCAATAGAGGAGGCGGATATTTTTGGGAAGAGTGAGTGGGAGATTAACAAATAATCTATTCGAGAGAGGGATCCGTGTGCGGCCGACAGGCAGGTATATTCTTTATCCGTGGGGTGTAATGCTCTCCATACATCTATCACCCCCAAGGATTTTATAAGAAGATTGAGGCCAATTTTGGGGAGGGGGGACGGTGATTTTGTAACTCTAGATCTGTCTAAAGTATGTGCCGAGATCATGTTAAAGTCACCCCCTATAATGAGATTTCCATCCATGTGTGGTGAAAGAAGTGCAATAATTGATTTGTAGAATGTTTTGGAATATGGTGGTGGAGAGTATATGTTAGCTAGTGTGTATGTATTACCTTGGTGTGTGATTGTGGCAACAGCATATCTCCCATCCACATCGGTGTCTACGTGCGATACCTCCAGTGCGAGAGAGTTTCGAGCAATCGTGATCACACCTCGTGCTCTAGAGTTAAAAGAGGAAGAAGTTAAAACAGTCCATCCCAACATTTGCAGTTTCAGGACCTCTGTGGGGATCAAGTGGGTCTCTTGTAAAAAGGCTATATCAACCTTAGATTTATTTAAATACACCAATATTCTCCTTCGTTTTATCGGCGAGTTTATACCACCCACGTTCCAAGTGGCAATTTTAAACATGGGGTTCATGGTGGGTACCAATATATTGTATATGCAACACAACTATGACTTTTCTGGTGCTTAATATATAATACATGCATTCTCAATGTAAAAGTATACAAACTGGTATCATAATATCTATTAACCTGGTAGTTCTGTGACCTTGGGCATTTTATGCTAGGTAATGGATAGGGGAGGAGAGGAAAGAAAGGGAAAGTCAGAAGATAGAGATAGAGAGGGAGGACTAAAGACAGTTTAGTCATTCCGTGGGTAAAGATACCCATGATCGGGCTTCCTATATAAAGAAACAGTTATAACTTGTTAATGAACTTATGTGGTACCGGAGGCGATGTGGCCCCATTCAGCTCTACACCGCTCTGTCCACTCAGACGAGTATCAGCACATTCTGGAAACTTATTTATAAGGCGTTGTGTCAAACTGACATTTGTAGCTCACCTCCTATACTGGGATTTGGAGTATATAGATTTAGACGAGGGGGGGGGGGAGGGGGGGGGGGTGGGGTGATGTTGGGGAGTGAGGGGGGGGGGGTGGGGGGGGGGTGGGGGCAGGGAGTTGTAATTGGTCTGTTGGGACCGCATTATTCTGCCAGTTATGAAATCTATAGACTGAAATAGCTAGGAACATTCCTTTTGTAAATGGAATAAACATTTTGAAAGGACATATATATATATATATAAAGCATTATAGAAAAAATATAAAAATAAGGCAAAATAAAATAAAAAAAAGAGAATAACCGGACATAGAGATAGAAGCGTATATGCATTTTCTTCGTGGTGGGTGGGTAGCTGATAGTCTCTGATTTGAAAATTATCAGCATGAATGGTTGATGAATTAAGATTGCGGTGGATTTTTAGGTAGTCCCGTGACGAGATTTTCATTTTCTGCGTAGATTATCCCATGTCCTTGGTATCAAAAAATTAACCGCAACTTTGTTATCAACTTTGTTGTTTTGGGGGATAGAGAATCAACTGCGGTCAGAGTGAGGATTCTCAATTGTTAGGTGGTGGTGAGGTATCAGTGATGTCTTCTGCAGACTGGCGGGAGAGTTCTCTCAAGTAAGCTGATGCATCGGATGGGGTGGAAAAATCTTTGAAAGTATTGCCTTCGTATATTCGGAGCTTGGCAGGATACAAAAGACCAAATTTTCGTCCTTCCGTGGCCAGGGTTGAACATATTGGGGAGAAAGATTTTCTGATTTTGGACAGTTCGGCCGAAAAGTCCTGAAAAATGTATAGCTTATTTCCTTCCCAGGTAAGGTTTTTCACTTTTCGGGAAGCGGACCATATTTCTACCTTATGCAGATAGCTCAAGCATTTGAAAAGCGTTACCCGTGGACGCGGTCTGTGCGGGGTCGGTGGCGGTCCTACCCTATGGACCCTCTCAATCACCATGTCCTTACAGGCTTCTGTGATGCCTAAGAGCGAGGGTAGAGTGGTGCAGACAAATTGGGCCAGAGCAGGGCCCTTCACAGACTCAGGCAGGCCCACCAATCTGATATTACACCTTCTGGACCTGTTTTCTAATTCGTCCACTTTGTTCCATAATTGATGATTTTCCCTGTTAATCTTAATAATGTCTACCTGGGTCTTGGCTAGGTCATGGGAGATTGCCCCTTGTTGTTTTTCAATAATATCCACCCTCTGTGTCAGTTTTTGTATTTGGCTTGTGATATCCTCCACAGCTTTATTTAAAAGCGGTGACATTGTGGCTGTGATCGCCTCTACCACTTCTCTGTAAGTGACTGGGGTTTCCAATCCCCTTTGCTGCTGTCCCCCCAGCGTGTTACCTTCTGCTGCTGATTTTTTTGATGCAGGGAAAGGGAGCTGGTCAGCGTCTCCGGGCGCCATGTTTTCTGCCCCACGCCGTCTATCTGATCTCTGCTGCTGCGGCTGAGCGGGGGATCCCGCGGTGTTTTTCTCCATAGTTATCGGTGCCTGGGTGTTCCAGGAGGTAAGCGGGAGAAGTTGTGCTGAATTGTAAGCTCCAGGAGCCGTGTAATTGTTGCGGTGAGGCTGTGCTGGGAGCGGAGCTCAGTGAGGGAGCTCCGTCTGCATCAACCCGGAAGCGGAAGTCCCCTGTTTGCCTTTTCATGTGTATTACCACTAGGGGGCACCAGGCACCTGTTGGACTTGTCTCTCTTGACTCTGTGGGATCAGGTGCCTGGTGTTAGAGACAATTGCTCATGTGAGACACCTGTTATTGGCCTATATATTCTCTCTGAGACCAGTACTCAGGGCTGGTCAATCCCTATCTGCCTTGTCTGAGTATTGGAAGGAGTTTACAGCCGTTACCTTGTGTCCTGTGCCTTGTATCCTGTGCCTCGTGTATTGTGCCTCAGCCTTCTACAGCCATTGCCTCGTGTCCTGTGCCTCGTGTCTTGTGCCTCAGCCTTCTACAGCCGTTGCCTTGTGTCCTGTGCCTTGTATCCTGTGCCTCGTGTATTGTGCCTCAGCCTTCTACAGCCATTGCCTCGTGTCCTGTGCCTCGTGTCTTGTGCCTCAGCCTTCTACAGCCGTTGCCTCGTGTCCTGTGCCTCGTGTCTTGTGCCTCAGCCTCCTACAGCCGTTGCCTTGTGTCCTGTGCCTCGTGTATTGTGCCACAGCTTCCTACAGCCATTGCCTCGTGTCCTGTGTCTCATGTCTTGTACCTCGTGCCTCAGCCTAAGCCTCAGCCAACTGCCGGACCACCTGCACCTGTACCCGGTACCTCTGTGTTTATTCTGCTATCCAGCCACTTCGTATTTTGTTTCATAAAGTTTGTTCCTGTTTTCTGCATCAGTTCCTGTGTTATTCGGTTTTTCAATAAAACACCCCGCATTCCCCTGCATCAGTTTGTTCGTTGGTTTTTTTTTTCCTGGAGCACCAAGGGTTAACCTAACACTGACAGATAAAAGGGAAATATTTAGAAATCATTTTCATAGAATCATCAATGTCCTGGTCTTATGAGAGCAGTACAGGTGGTTAGGAGAAAGAGGGGGGCACATTCAAGTATGAGGGAAGTGTTGCTACGTAGGCTGGCCCTGGTGCTTCCCCTCACAGTGCCATGCTCACAAGGAGGGGTAGGCCGGGGGGCAGTCCTGGTGTTCTCAGACGTAGGGGTGGTGGGCCTGGTCCAGGTGTTCTCATGGCAAAGGTGAGTGTAGGCGACATGATGTTCCTGAGTTATGTGGTTATAATGCAGTTTTTCGGAAGTAATGTTGGTTTGTTGTTTGCCTTCTGGTTTTCTTCAGTTTAATGCCGGTATAACGCTGCTATTAATATAAAGCTGACCTTTTATAACTAGACCCTTCATATACTAGGTCCCTAACATCCTGAAGGACTGACGTCCAATACTGAATATATCATCCTAAAGAAACATACTGTATGTCCATCCTGAATTAACAGCCCTTCCCAATACACCTCCCCCACTAGCAAAAGGTGCTTATCAGACAAATGTAAGGTCAGTAACACTATCCCAATGTTTCCAAGTTCTTCACATAGCACAGATAATACCACAATCACAGCTTTTTACAGTTTTAAAGCTATATTCTGCAGTAGAATTCTGAAATAGGATTACCCCGTTTAAATCAGTACAAGCAGCTGCGAAATTCTGCAGTAGAATTCCAATAGTATTACCTGCCAATAAGTTATGCATAACAGAACGCCGGTATAACGCTGCTATTAATTTAAAGCTGACCCTTTATAACTAGACCCTTCATATACTAGGTCCCTGCCATCTCCCACATCATAGGCCAATAAGATGTGAGCTGGAATAAAAAGGGGCAACAGAGGAAAGGGAAGAGAGTGTAATCTTGCCACTGGATAAACCATTGGTCCGGCTATACAATGTTCAGTTTTGGTCACCACTCCATAAAAAAAAGACATGTTGGAACTAGAAAGGGTTCAGAGAAGGGCAACAAAATCTATTAAGGGTTTAAAGTAATTTGTTTATGGGCAAAGTCTAGCCAGGTTAGGTATTTTATTGTTAGAAAAGAGGCTTCTAAGAGGGGATATGATTAATACATAAAATACATTAATGGTCAATACAGAGAACTATAAGGTAATCTGTTTACCACGAGGACTGTGCTCAGGACACGGGGTCACCCCCTAAGGTTAGAGTAGAGGAAATTTCCTACCCAGTGAAGCACAGGTTACTTTACAGTAACAACAGTTAAGATATAGAATATTCGGCTAGAGAAGATTGTGATGGCCAACTCAATCTATATGTTTAAGAAAGGGTTAGACAAATGTTTGGTAAACAAAATATATTCAGGTATATAACTATTATATATAATGTACAATAGTGGACCCAGGGAATTCTAGCTTAAAACAGATAGCTAGTAACTTAATTTGGGCTTATTTTATATTTATAAGCTGTGCACCGCAGGAAATCAAATATAGGTTAAACTTGATGGACTAATGTATTTTGTCAACCTCCTCAACTATGTTACTATGTCAAGTATGTATTAATGGAACATTTAATAATATTCAGTAATATGCACAAAATAAATTATTCACAATAATCAACATAAATGCTTACAAGCTTGTACATAATGGATAAGTAGAACATCTCTATGCTTGAGAATGGGATTTAGAGGAAAAATACAAGGTATTATCCCTCATTATCAGAATTCCTGGTGTACCGCATGAATGTAATACTGTGCTTAGGGTTACCACCCGTCCGGGATTACTCCGGACAGTCCGGTAATTAAGCCCGGTGTCCGGAGTCCGGACGGGTGGTGTTCCCGGACTATACATTGTCCGGGAACCGTGCCTCCCGCAACTGAGAAGCTGTGTGAGAAGCTGTAACGCGGGAGGCGGGACTCGGGACCTGCCTGTCAGTCCTATCTTGCGGTCCGGGGAAGGAGAGCCGCTGCCGCCCACACCACCACTGCTGGTCCTGATTGGTTGCCCGGACCACGAGCCAATAGGAGCTCGCGGTCCAGGCAATCAATCAAGACCAGCAGTGGTGGTGTGGGCGGCAGCGGCTCTCCTTCCTCGGACCGCAGGCGGCGCGAGATTTGACAGGAAATACTGCCCGGGCCTCGGCATGACAAAGTATTGCATGCCGGCTGGGACACTTCAGAGCCCTGTCCGGACATAAGGCGTCGCCTGCTGGGCTAGGCTGGAGGTGGCTCTGCTGCGCGCGTCCAATGCGCCCGGGTGCAGCAGTGGCGCAGAGCTCACAGAGGCTGGTGGCTGCGCTGGGCTCTCCAGTCTCCGGCCTCCTGAGGACTGGTGCTGCTGGCCGGGCTGGGCTCGCCGCTCGCTATGATATTTACTTTCGCTGCCTCTGCTAAAAGTTGCCCCTGGTCCTCTGCTCTGCCCTCTTCTTCACCATATGGCATGTGAGTAACTGGGAGGCACTGGGGGCTGTATTTTTGCTATTTATAGTAGTTTTCTTTATTTATACAGATTTTATAGTTTTTTATTTATTTCTTTACAATATATTTTTTATTTAATGACAGTATTTATAGTATTTATTCTACCCTCCACAGTCCAAACATTCACCACCCCCCAGCAGCCTAACCATACGCACACACCCCGCAGCCTGTAACCCTAACCACCACCCCCAGCAGCCTAACCATACGCACACACCCGCAGCCTGTAATCCTAACCACCACCCCCAGCAGCCTAACCATACGCACACACCCCGCAGCCTGTAACCCGAACCATACACACACCCCGCAGCCTGTAACCCTAACCACCACCCCCAGCAGCCTAACCATACGCACACCCCCCGCAGCCTGTAACCCTAACCACCACCCCCAGCAGCCTAACCATACGCACACACCCGCAGCCTGTAATCCTAACCACCACCCCCAGCAGCCTAACCATACGCACACACCCCGCAGCCTGTAACCCGAACCATACACACACCCCGCAGCCTGTAACCCTAACCACCACCCCCAGCAGCATAACCATACGCACACACCCCGCAGCCTATAACCCTAACCACACACACACACCCCACAGTCTATAACCCTAACCACACACACACACACACACACACCCCCAGCAGCCTATAACCCTAACCATACACACCCCCCCCCCAGCAGCCTAACCACACACACACACCCCACAGCCTATAACCCTAACCACACACACACACACACCCCACAGCCTATGGGGCCCATTTATCAAGTAATATTTGCGGCTAAATCCCCGAAAACATCCGTTTTCGGGGTTTAGCCGCAAATATTAAGTTTCACCTAAATGTATCAAAGAGGGACCGCAGCAGGAATCTCTGATCCCTGCTGCGATCCCCCTGCAGCGCCGCCGGAACGCATCCCCCATAGGTTTCTATGGGGGATGCGAAGCTGCCCGATGTATCAACATCGGGCAGCCCGGCTTCGCACTCCTGGGCTATCGCCATTCTGAGATGGCGATAGCCCATTGTAGCCTATGGCTACACATCGCAACTGCCCGAGCGGCAGTGCGGTCAGAGAGGTCGGCGGGGGTCAGCGCATAACCGCGCATGCACTGACCCCCCCGGCTTCCGGGTTAGGGTATCGCAGGAAGGGCTCTTTTCGGAGCCCTGTCCCTGCAGTCCCCGGGATGATACATCCCGGGGATAGGATTGCATTTTACAATGCGATACTGGGCGATAATATTCTGCCCAGATCGCATTGTAAATGCGAGCAATGATAAATGGGCCCCCTATAACCCTAACCACACACACACACACACACACCCCCAGCAGCCTATAACCCTAACCATACACACACCCCCCCCCAGCAGCCTAACCACACACACACACCCCGCAGCCTATAACCCTAACCACACACACAGCCTGCAGCCTATAACCCTAACCATACACACACCCCGCAGCCTATGCCCCTAACCATACACACACACCCCGCAGCCTATAACCCTAACCATACACACACACCACAGCCTATAACCCTAACCATACACACACCCTGCAGCCTATAACCCTAACCATACACACACCCCACAGCCTATAACCCTAACCACACACACACAGCCTGCAGCCTATAAACCTAACCATACACCATAGGCATTACGTGTAATTTTTTTGCCACGCGTCCGACGCACACTGTCCCTGTTGTCCCTATTTAGAAAAATAAATTTCCAAGCCCTGGCATAACGTGCAATGGACATTATGGCAAGTGGTATAATATGTAATGGGCATGTGATGTGTAATAGTCATTATGGTGTAAATTTTTGGCGCGCCTCCGGCGCGCACTGTCCATATTGCCCCTGTTTAAAATAAATTGTTGAGTCCTGGCATAATGTGTAATGGCCATCCTGGTGTAT
The DNA here is from genome assembly GCF_055691185.1 of Crinia signifera. Lineage (NCBI taxonomy): Eukaryota > Metazoa > Chordata > Amphibia > Anura > Myobatrachidae > Crinia > Crinia signifera. The sequence goes on from NC_139217.1 coordinate 404,535,325, forward strand.
GACAAAAATGTGTAATGGGCATCACAGTGTATCGCGTAACATGTAATGGGCATCAGGGTGGCTGACGTAACATGTAATGGGTATAATGTGCGGCATAACGTGTAATGGTCACTACAGTGTGTGATGTAACGTGTAAGTGGCATTACGGTGTGCAAAATGAAGAATAGAATTGAAGCAAAGGTTAAAAAAAGCCACGATAAGGTGGATCAAGGGGCGGAGCTAGGGGCGGGTCAATGGGTGGGCTGGAGGTGTGTCAAGGGGTGGGGCATTGTCCGGGAATCTCACAACACAAAGGTGGTAACCCTAACTGTGCTGTGTTACACAATTGGGGAAGGAGGGTAGGGATCAGGGTAGTATTGCCAGCATTTACGTCTTCTAAACATTTGTTGTGTAAAATAGGCTAATTTGGAGTTTGCACCTCTGCAGTACAATTATCAATTTCCTTGGTTTCTCTTTCAACTTTTTTCAGGTATCCTTGACTATTAACACTGTATTCTTATTTTATTGTCTTTTATCTTCTAAGTTGATTCTGTTTCTCACAAGGCCATGTCTCAAATGTAATGTTCTTATTCAATCAATTAATACATCTATTGCTCAATCAATCCATCCATCTTTTCATTCATCCATCCTTTACCTACCTTCCACTACATATTCCACCTCCTTTTCCCTGAACTGCCTGTGGGCCTCTGACCTGGGGAGATTTATTATACTACCACCGTTGTGTTGCAATGTGCAATAGATGTGCTTACATCTTTTAAACCAAAATAAAAGCAGGCCAAAATTAGATAAATGTAGCTGTCTGGAGTCAAATTAAAAAGAAAATCTAGCTCGAAAATCAAAACCAAAACACTTAATGGTGGTTTCAGAAAATTCAAAACAGTATGATGAAACATGGGGTCTGTGCAAATTTGTTTTTGTTTATATGTGTTTATAATCTTTTTTTATGCATTGTGGCCATTCTACTCTCACGTATGTGACATTTATACAAGTTTTAACTTATCAATTTTTAATAAACAGCACAATCTAAGTTTTGTTTTTGTTTTAAGACAGCTATAACAACAAGTTCCTGTTTTGGCTTGTTTTTTAGGTAGGACGTGTTTTTTTTCTCTAAATTATACCCAATTGTATAATTTATAAATATTAAAAATAGACTGGATATGTCAAATAACTCTAAGATATATACACGAAAGTGGGTATAAAAGGGAATAACATTTATTAAGACAATATAAAAAGATATATAAAAAGATTTTTTTAGGAGCAGGGTTGTTTAAAAAACTATTTATCAAAAAAGGATAATTTATCAAAAAGACACAAAAACATGAGGTAGTAAGAAAAGGAGAGCTTTGGTAGACAGGAGGCAGTGGCCTTACACTGCCATCTGTTGGCTGCAACTGAAACTACATCTACTAGCTTTCGAAGCATTAGCTTCAAATAGGCTTACTATTTTGATATATGATCTATGATGTTATGCTTGATACATTGAGTTGCTTAGTAGCTTTGGCTTAGATCACCATAAATTTAAGAAAAAACTATTTCATTAGGGACAGAACCACTTCTTTTTATTTTCTTTAACTTGGGTGCAAAGTATGCAGCTGATTTGCACACTTTAATGTACAGTGTCTGAGCACACTGACAACTGGCAGAATATAGGTTATGACAACATGTGCGAAGATAGTTGGCAAGTGCTGCTTATAGAAATCATAAGCTTTGTTTGATTTGCAACTTATGTGTTATTTATTTTACACCTTACATTGTGCATATGTAAAATTTATTGGGAAATTTATTTTGAAAGTTTATATTTTTAACGATACTTTTAGTGCGATTGTTGTAAAGGCCGTTTGCTCTCTATTAGTTTCCTGGAACGGTGAAACATTTTAGTATGACATTTATTCAGCCCCAGAGGATTAGTAAGTGTGCAGTTTAGCATTTTAAGTTGACATTGTCATGTAGTAAATATTCAATAAGCATAAAATACAAAGTGATATTTTACAAGACATGTACATGCAATGACTTTGGCAAAGTTTATAGTATATATGTAAATGTGATCATTGACACTGAAGGTCGTTAAAGTGGAGTACTTTGTTTTTCTATTTTGAGTAAGCATATGAAATTGATAGGTCTTAATTGTAGTGTTTTATTTGAAATTTTAGAAGAATGGATAATGCTAGCTAATTGTTAAGGACAAGCAAAAGGAAAGTCAACCACACTCACCATGATATGTGTTGTTTCCTAAAACATAATCCACCATAACAGTCAAAAAATGTTTGGATCCCAGTTTTTGGGGTGCTCCACAGATGCCACATGTATAGTCCTCCAACCAGGGGTTTAAACAAAGAGTTTGGTGTTATAATGAGGGCACTCACCAAGCTTTTTCAGCAAATATCAAAGATTTTAATTAAAATAAGCATGGTTTAACCGATGTATCGGTCCAGTAGTAGCACCTTATTCATGGTAAAAATATCCTTCACAGGAGACAGCAGTCTCTGTAGTCTGCTGTCTCCTGTGAAGGATATTGGTTATATATATACCATGTAGAGCGGCACTCTACTTTAACTGTTTGGAGGCCCGTATCATGTGGAATGACCATATATAGACTTTTGACGTCTAAAGTGCAAAGAATGGTATCATCTGGTCATTGCTCCAATTCAGAATTTTTTTATCCTGAGATTCCTCTCGAATCAGTGATTTTCTATTTTCCAATTAAAGTGATCGTGTGCATTAGTAGAGATGAATGATAACCCTTTCTTTAGGATTTTTTTCTCCACATCAGTCAGAGCCCTGCACAGATTTGATTGGAGGAGGGCCCCGCAATGATGACCACAATCTGGAAATTAGAGCTGACAGCGGGGAATTACATTAAGTAAATATGCATGACTGCAAAGAAACTACAGGTTCAATGAGGCTTTATGGCATACAGAAGTCACATGCCCCGCTCACTACAAACAGGAGATTCAGCCGCTATACCAAACTACGATTCCCAGCATACATTGCAATAGGCGTTTGATTGTGATGTCATCAATGGGTGCCCCCTCCGCCCAAACGGCACAGCTGCGGCTGGTGATGCCAACTGTCACTCTTGTATCACACGTATTTAGGTAAGTTATTTTTTCTGCACTTTTGTTATCCTGATGAAAAAGCCCTTTGAGTGGCTTTAAAACGTTGATATGACGGAATAATTTTTTTAAGCACTTTAAAGAAGTCCGTGGAGTGCCGCCTGGTCCTTGATAGGACACTATATATATATATATATATATATATATATATATATATATAGCAACAAGTCCATTTTTTTAGGCCAGAGAGGGCACTCACCACCACAGCAGATAAAATTGCTTTTTATTTAGAGGATGTAAACAAGCATGGTCAACGTTTCAACCCCGGAGGGCCGTTTTCAAGACAGCTACAGAGATTCAGTGTGTTACCACCACAGGTCAGGCATACACTGAGGCTACCATTGAGGCTATTTATACCCTAGCCAATCGTGGCTGATTGCCACTTAACAAAATGAATTGATTAGTTAACCGGTGTGTGGGACCTCCTTATACACACCCACTCCATAGTAATAGGTCAAATCCAATACCAGTCCCTATCTAGCCAATGGACACACAGAACAAACAAACATATAACATAAACCATATATACATATATACATATGGCCAAACTGCCGTCCAAATGGATCATATAGCAAGCCGCTGGCTACCGATACAGCCGATCGGTAGCCAGCGGCTTGCTATATGATCCATTTGGACGGCAGTTTGGCCGTATGTATATATGTATATATGGTTTATGTTATATGTTTGTTTGTTCTGTGTGTCCATTGGCTAGATAGGGACTGGTATTGGATTTGACCTATTACTATGGAGTGGGTGTGTATAAGGAGGTCCCACACACCGGTTAACTAATCAATTCATTTTGTTAAGTGGCAATCAGCCACGATTGGCTAGGGTATAAATAGCCTCAATGGTAGCCTCAGTGTATGCCTGACCTGTGGTGGTAACACACTGAATCTCTGTAGCTGTCTTGAAAACGGCCCTCCGGGGTTAAAACGTTGACCATGCTTGTCTACATCCTCTAAATAAAAAGCAATTTTATCTGCTGTGGTGGTGAGTTCCCTCTCTGGCCTAAAAAAACGGACTTGTTGCTATTGTTTGGAAATACCCCTTTCCTTAGGGGAGCACCCCGTATATGTTACTTTTCCTGGATAAGTGTGCGGATCCTTGGACAATATATATATATATATATATATATATATATATATATATATATATATATATATATATATATACATATACATATACATATTCAGTGGAAGCCCCGTATTTGTCATGGGGGTCCGGAAGCTACAGTATGTTTGGTGGATAGAATATTGGAAGTTAAATTACTGTTTGTCTTATCTCTGTAAGAAGACCGGAAGCCCTGTGCGTGTCACGGGGCACCGGAAATGAAACTTGATGCGTTCCAAATGCCGTTTTCCGGAAGTGGTGACCGTAAAAAGCGGAAAACCGTGCCAGAGTAGCATTAATTGTCAGTACTATATATAGGGGATAGGAAGCCTATAGTAGACACACTCCTGAAGAAGTCCAGGTTGAGGAAACAAGGACGAAACGCGTTGAGGGACTCTCCTATGCTATACAGGGATACTTACCTGACTTAGCGGATGTGGAGCCAGTATCAGATAAGCATTGATTTTTTAAAACATTGTACGCATTCTTATTGTCATTGATTTTTTTTTAGCAATATTACACTATTCTGCTTTCTTCTACCCTTGTCGTTGTATGTAATGTTGTCAATACATGTGAGGAGAAGGAATATTGTATGTGTTAAACCTGGTTTTTGGAATATACGCTGTGACAAGCTGAAATAACAGTGGTGGGATACCACTGCATATGGTACTACTATATTTGTGGGGTGCCGTTCCATCCTATAGTGGTGGTGGGAGCCACATTACACTAAAATACTACACTAGTAGGCGCCCTTCTCACCCTTTTTTCTTTTAGATTACTTAAAAAGGTTTCTTGGAACAGAAACCATCAGGAGAGGAGCTGCCGCCCTGAAGAAGAGGGCCTATGTTAAAAAGAACTTAAAAACACAAAAACGGTGTTTATGTGGAAAGCAGCGTGAGACTACTAGTATCAGGGCTTTCAGCGCTAGTACCACCCCCTGTATTTGGATATATAAATATATATATACACATATACATATATACGTATATATGGAATATAATAGAGAGCGCTAATATACAGTAGGAGCACATCTCATCTATCTTGCTTAGGCCATGGCTCAGGATGGCTAGCCATGGCTATCCTACTGTTCTCAGCTGCAATACATTGCATATAACAATAGAGTAGGGGATTAGCAGAGTAATCCAATTACTCACTTAATCCTATTATGGAGATAGATGGCAGTGGCTCCCACTGTACTGTATCCACCACCTTCTTGAGATTTAGTGATGGTCTTTGACACAAATGTAAATGTACAAAACAACCAGCATCAATAAAACGTATTTCTTTTTAATAAACGATTATCCATGGCTGTTTGTTTATTTTAAAGCAGTAGACAGCAGGATAAAGTGTCCGACCCTACGTGTTTCGTCTAGCAGACTTCCTCAGGGGTTTACACAAGTGGGTAATAAATTGGAACCTGGTTGGAATGGGTCCTTATTGATAATAAATTTATTTTCCCAACATCCAAATAATATTCCCGTGGGATTTTTAACCTCTATAGGAATTTGTGATGTGTTCTATTTTCGTGGTATACTGGAAAATACCTCAAATGAGTTCAGTGCCTGGAGAGGATCTGGCCCCAAAGCTTCAAAAATAGCATATACTGTATGTATAAAAATAAGTAAAACGGTATCTGCACCTGTAAACGACCTGACAATTTTGTGTTTTGTTTTTTAAAAAACCTTTCTTCACTTTGCACTCTATCAAATGTTTTTTTTTTAACCTTGCATTTTTTATCATTGCATAGCTTGCTGACAAATTCCTGTATGTTGTCTAGATATTTATAAAGAAAACATGACATGTCAGTTTTTTTGCAGACCTCAAGGATTATTTCTTCTAAAAAGAGATAATATTTACAGATGCCTAAAATTTGGTTGTTTGCAGAGACAGCTTCTAACTGGGCCTAGGAGAGTTTCCCCCATCCAGGGTCCTCTCTGTTTGCTGTTTGTCTGCTGCCATTTCCAGCCACCAGTACAATACAGTTAACAGGTGCAGGGCCAGGCATAGTCCCAGAGCTGGTAATGTGCATGCCCAAAACCTGTAGCAATAAGGCAGGAATGCCAGTACTCTGCCTATTGCAGCCCTGACTGGCAGTCCTGGAGGGAGGGAACACTTCCCAATGGGACTGCATTTACTGCAGGTGACTGGCAGGTAGTGCTTCCAATAGGAAGTCACTGCCAGTCACAATAAAGCCAGTGCAGTGTCACACACTGCGACTGAGCATGGTGGCAGGATTTACTAGGAGGGTACAGCTGCAGTCCGCAGTCCATAGGTAAAAATCCACCACTGGTTGTTTGTAACTGAGGAATTTATCCATTTGCTGTGTTCCAGAGCTTAGTTGAAGCTATTGGGTTAATCAGTTTTTCAAACATATATGTATTTAAAAATGTTAAATATTATGTGATCTCTTATGTTCCCTTAGCTTACGTGTCATTTTTATAATTGGTTAGAACATTATAGTACTCTAGATGAGGCCTCAAAAATATATTTCATAAACTTTATGTACTGGTAACCGAATGCCATATTCTTCAAGTTTTTCTTTGGGGACTGGAATGATTGCATGAGAATGGAAGGTTTTAAATCTAAAGACTGGTTTGGGGGTTTTTGTGCCTTGAGGGCATAAAGGGACCCTGTAGAATGAATTTATTCCTATTTTCCTTGTCTTTCTCCCGACTTTTGTGTTTCTGGTTTGGTCATTTCTTCATTGAGTATTTTAAGCAGGAAAGAATGGTAGGTCACTTGTTATGGTGCACTTTTATTTATGGTAATTTTGGTGAACTTGTGTTGACTGTGTACTTTGCTGCAGCATTACCATGCTACTAGGTGGGTAATTAAGCTGGTCATTAATGTATAAAATATCTAACTGTCTCTACCAAGTCTCTGTCAACATGTCTTTATTTAATTTGATGTAATTTGGTTATTTTCACTGATGCACACACAAAACGCATGGTTTTCAAACAATGGTTTGAAAAATAAAAATGAAAGAGGAAACCCTCAACTTTAATCCATCTCTAATGCGGGCATTGTAAGCTGACCTGGTTTGTGATACCCTATCTATTAATATTTGTCCTTGCTCCATTTTAATACACACATACCATGAATGCAGCATCCTTTATTGTTTGCCATCCTGTGTAACTATGGGGTGATTCTGATTTCGTCGCTCCCCGACACGTTCCCATGGGGGAGCAAAGTTTAGCTCCTGCGCATGCTCAGACATTTGGTGTGAGTAGGCAATGTGGGTGGGGCCGTGGGGCGGCTGCAAATGGTTGCACCCATAGGAACGTATGGCGTTTTATTGGCATTCCCATAAAAACGCTGGGCGGGTGTCATGTAGATGCGCCAGTGACACAGGTGCAGGGGGTGCAGCTGACATCAGCGGAAGTCAGCTGCTTCCCCCCTCTCTTTCCACACAGGGGGAGCCCATCGAGTGAGAGGGGCGGGTGCTTGTGCAGCCGGCATTAAATCCTCATTTCACAGCTTTGCGTGTGGACCAGAATAAGATACTATGTGTGTGCAGTTGGTACATCTATGGAATGTTTTATTAATTCCTGTTATCAGTCAGTCATGCAAAAAAATAAACACAACAGGACTGAAGACTACCATGTGAGCATGATAATCTCACATGTACCCAAGCCTTAAACCCCCTCTGTCTATCTCTTCACTGGCTCCCCATTCCTTTCCGAGTTCTCTTTAAACTCCTCACCACCACCTACAAGGCTCTCTCCTCCTCCACCGCTCCTTACCACTCTTCACTGATCTCTATCCACACTCCCTCCCGTCCTCTTCGCTCCATCGCTGACCGCCAACTGACCTCTCACCTAATCACCTCCTCCCACTCCCGTGTCCAAGACTTCTCTCGCGCTGCCCCCCTGCACTGGAACAACCTCCCGCCACCCATCAGGCTTTCTGATTCCCTTACCTCCTTCATTCAAGCGCTCCCTCAAAACCCACTTCTTTCGACTAGCCTATCCCTCCTCCTAACCTCTTTTGATCCTCCTATCCTGCCTCTGTTCCCATCCGTTCCTACTTATCCTATTGTTTTTCGTTCGTCCACCCACCTCCTTTTAGTATGTTAACTCTTATGAGTAGGGCCCTCCTTCCTCACGTACTCACCCTACCTCTTTACCTCACCTGTGCTCCTGTCCTGTTCTTCCCTTCCTCTACTTCATCTTTAGTCTCCTCGACAATTTCGACACCTACTTCTGAACTGATGCTGATTTTAGTTCTACCAGCTATACCCCTATTTATGCTGTATTTTATCAACACACCCTGTACGTTACCTTGAAATTTGTTTTTTTTGTTTGCTATGTACGGCGCTGCGGACACTTTGTGGCACCTTATAAATATACGTACTACTACTAATTTAAATATCTTTATACTGTACTAGTAAGCCCGCTCGAAGCAAAAGCTTCAAAAGCTACTCTGCTACCTTCTGTATTTGTGCATGTGTGAGAAATAGATGTAGTTTCACTCTCTGCCAGCAGATGGCAGTGTTTTGAAGACTCATGGACACTAGACATATATATATATATATATATATATATATATATATATATATATAGATGATAAAGACATTAAGAATGAGTCATATTTTATTCTGCAATGCATCTCAGCAGTATTGCAGCATACTGACATGTATTTATTTAAGGTATTACTACATTGGTTTTATTCAAAGTATACTCTATACATACGGTAACATAGGATTTATGTTCATTTGTAGTGCTACTGTCCTTTATGCAACAATATTATGCTTCAAATTTCCAGAGCATATAATCACCAAAAGACATACGGTGGAAAATAATAAAAGCTTGTATGCAAATGTACTACACAGCAAATTTCTGTGATTTCCCCAAAAGTATTAATATAGCTTTCAGTTGCTTATGTTGCATTATTGAAAAAAGAAATTATGTTAAGCACATATTAAAGCATATCCCCAGACTGTCTTGGAAATGATCTGTGTCTGAGCTTGTGTACTATCTTTTTAGTATGCTTTAAATCTGTTGCATTAATATGTCAGATGAGTTCGCAAATACTTCTTCTCCAGGAGACAGTTTCATGCACCATTGTGTGCTAGCATTATGTAAAATAATTGGAGAGGACAAAAATTAAAAAGTAGATTTTAAAAGCATAAGTGCTAAGACAATTACTTCCTTTGAGGATTTTTATTATCCTTCTTACAGCAGTTATCTTTGTAGACAGTATGAACTTAATATTGATAGTAGCTTTTGTTGTATAGTATTACCAAGGCACCTGACAAGAAAAGAGGAAATAACTAACACACTGGAATCACACGTGGAAATTTACTAAGAATACGAATACGATTTTTCATATTTGTATTCTTAATACGAATGAATACGACTGCATACGGCTGTTTTAGCCGAATGCAAATTTGTATTCCAGAGCGGAATTTACAAAGCAGTCAAATACGATTGCTTTGTAATTCCCGATGTAGTATTCATTCGTATTAGCAGCCGTATATACGGCCGCTAATACAAATTCGTATAGGCTTTAGCCTGCACGGATCTGACTGACCCCTATGGATTTCGTCAGACACCGGACCTGGACCCCTGGACACCGGAGCTGGATCCCAGGAGACTGGACCCGGACTTCGGAGCACCAGGATACCGGACCCCGGAGTCCCAGGACACCGGACCTGGGGACCTACCTAGGGGCTCAGGATAGGTAAGTATCAGTATGTGTGGGCTTTGGATGTAATAAAATTCTATTTTTTTACACTTTATCAGCCCGATGGCCACCGATCCAGGGCCACCAGGGACAGCACCAGGCTTCAGCCTGGCCAGGTAAGTCCTGGAGGGGGGACCCTTGACCAGGCTGACCGGTCAGAGGGATTAATGCTTTGGCTGGGGGGACTTGTATAAAAAGTCTCCCCCCGGCTGTGGCATTACCCCGCTGGCTGGTTGGGCCTGGCGCTGGTTCTTAAAATACGGGGGACCCTTAGTCATTTTGTCCCACATATTTTGGGAACCAGCCCCGGCCCTGGAGCCTGGTGCTGGTTATGGCCGTGGGGGGGAGACCCCACGCTGTTTTAAAAAATATATATATTTTTCTATTTTTTTTACACTGAAGCCTGCACGGATCACCGTGTAGGCTAAAGCCAAATATGCCAGGAAATTGAGGTCTATTTCCCTGGCGTATTTGGCCGGCAATTATCGGCAGTTTTTAATAGTTTAATATGGCCGTTTAGTAAATTAGGAATTGAATGGTGATTCCTATTCGTATTTCCCGATGGTGTATACATTCGTATTTGTAAATCCAAATACGAATGTGCCATAAATAGGAATACAAATATGGGTATTTTTTAGAGATGTGCGGGCTCGGATATCAGAGATCCGAGCCCCCACGGACGTCATCATTCCGAGCCCGATTCCGAGCAGCGCTCGGAGATTCCCGCCTGACTCGGTCCGTCCGCGTGATTAGAACGTCATCTCCCGGCGTCGGATTTCGTGAGGCTTTATAAGCAGCTGCCGCGCCCCCGCCATCTTCACTCCAGTTAAGTAGTGGGTTGGGAGAGGGTGTGTTGGTGCTGCTGCTGGGGCTTAAACTTGAGCTTGTCCTTGAGCTTTTGCAATCGCTGGTGCTGTCTCTCAGTGCTGCTGTGTAGTAGTCTAACTGTGTACTTGTAGTACTACTGTCTCCTCTGTGCGGTCTACCTCTGGTGTGCTGTGCTGCCTGTAATTGATTATTTTATTTGCTGGGGCTGTCTCCCTCAGTGCTGCTGTGTACTCTGTTCTCAGCTTAGGACAACAGTCTAACTGTGTACTTGTAGTACTACTGTCTCCTCTGTGCGGTCTACCTCTGGTGAACTGTGCTGTAATTAATTATTTTATTTGCTAGGGCTGTCTCCCTCAGTGCTGCTGTGTACTATGTTCTCCTCTGCTTAGGAGAACAGTCTAACTGTGTACCTGCCTGTAGTACTGTCTCCTCTGTGCTGGGGCATACCTCTGGTGCTGTGCTGTGCCATTTATTATATATATAATTATTAATTAATTATATTAAATATAAATATATATATAGTCCACTGGTGCTGCACTGCTGCCTGCACTGAATCTGCCAGTCTGGCGGTCTGTGGTCTGGGGCTCACTGGCTAATAAATAATTAAATACTGCCTGCCTAATAAATAATTAAATACTGCCGTATATCTCTACCTTTGTGGTCTGGGGCTCACTGCCTATACTGCCGTATGTACCGTCTGGTCTGGGGCTCACTGGCTAATAAATAATTAAATACTGCTGTATATCTCTACCTTTGTGGTCTGGGGCTCACTGGCTATACTGCCGTATGTACCGTCTGGTCTGGGGCTCACTGGCTAATAAATAATTAAATACTGCCTGCCTAATAAATAATTAAATACTGCCGTATATCTCTACCTTTGTGGTCTGGGGGTCACTGGCTATACTGCCGTATGTACCGTCTGGTCTGGGGCTCACTGGTTAATAAATAATTAAATACTGCCTGCCTAATAAATAATTAAATACTGCCGTATATCTCTACCTTTGTGGTCTGGGGCTCACTGCCTATACTGCCGTATGTACCGTCTGGTCTGGGGCTCACTGGCTAATAAATAATTAAATACTGCCGTATATCTCTACCTTTGTGGTCTGGGGCTCACTGGCTATACTGCCGTATGTACCGTCTGGTCTGGGGCTCACTGGCTAATAAATAATTAAATACTGCCTGCCTAATAAATAATTAAATACTGCCGTATATCTCTACCTTTGTGGTCTGGGGGTCACTGGCTATACTGCCGTATGTACCGTCTGGTCTGGGGCTCACTGGTTAATAAATAATTAAATACTGCCTGCCTAATAAATAATTAAATACTGCCGTATATCTCTACCTTTGTGGTCTGGGGCTCACTGCCTATACTGCCGTATGTACCGTCTGGTCTGGGGCTCACTGGCTAATAAATAATTAAATACTGCCGTATATCTCTACCTTTGTGGTCTGGGGCTCACTGGCTATACTGCCGTATGTACCGTCTGGTCTGGGGCTCACTGGCTAATAAATAATTAAATACTACCGTATATCTCTACCTTTGTGGTCTGGGGCTCACTGGCTATACTGCCGTATGTACCGTCTGGTCTGTGGCTCACCGGCTAATAAATAATTAAATACTGCCTGCCTAATAAATAATTAAATACTGCCGTATATCTCTACCTTTGTGGTCTGGGGCTCACTGGCTATACTGCCGTATGTACCGTCTGGTCTGGGGCTCACTGGCTAATAAATAATTAAATACTGCCATATATCTCTACCTTTGTGGTCTGGGGCTCACTGGCTATACTGCCGTATGTACCGTCTGGTCTGGGGCTCACCGGCTAAAAAATAATTAAATACTGCCTGCCTAATAAATAATTAAATACTGCCATATATCTCTACCTTTGTGGTCTGGGGCTGACTGGCTATACTGCCGTATGTACCGTCTGGTCTGGGGCTCACTGGCTAATAAATAATTAAATACTGCCGTATATCTCTACCTTTGTGGTCTGGGGCTCACTGGCTATACTGCCGTATGTACCGTCTGGTCTGGGGCTCACCGGCTAATAAATAATTAAATACTGCCTGCCTAATAAATAATTAAATACTGCCGTATATCTCTACCTTTGTGGTCTGGGGCTCACTGGCTATACTGCCGTATGTACCGTCTGGTCTGGGGCTCACTGGCTAATAAATAATTAAATACTGCCATATATCTCTACCTTTGTGGTCTGGGGCTCACTGGCTATACTGCCGTATGTACCGTCTGGTCTGGGGCTCACCGGCTAAAAAATAATTAAATACTGCCTGCCTAATAAATAATTAAATACTGCCATATATCTCTACCTTTGTGGTCTGGGGCTGACTGGCTATACTGCCGTATGTACCGTCTGGTCTGGGGCTCACTGGCTAATAAATAATTAAATACTGCCGTATATCTCTACCTTTGTGGTCTGGGGCTCACTGGCTATACTGCCGTATGTACCGTCTGGTCTGGGGCTCACCGGCTAATAAATAATTAAATACTGCCTGCCTAATAAATAATTAAATACTGCCGTATATCTCTACCTTTGTGGTCTGGGGCTCACTGCCTAAATACTGCCGTATATCATTATCTACCTGTCTGGTCTGGGGCTCTCTGCCTAATACTGACGTACCTGTCTGGTGTGTGGCTCACTGCCTAATACTGCTGTATCTGTATAACTGCCTGCTGGTGCATACTCACTGACATATATAATTGCACACCAGTGGCGCTGTTCTGTGACATAACTCCACAATAATAATGGAGATCCAAAATATGGAGGTTAACAAACAAAGGAAAGATGAAGATGCACTTCCTCATAGTTCTGAAGCTGCTGCCACTAGTCATGACATAGGCGATGAAATGCCAACAACGTCGTCTGCCACGGCCGATGCCCAGTGTGAAGGCAGAGGGCATGTACAATTGAAACCAAACTTCCGTAAAAGGAATAAAACTATGAAATGTAAATCGTTGGAAGAGAAACTTAAACTTGGCAATATGCCATTTACGACACGGAGTGGCAAGGAACGTCTAAGGCCATGGCCTAACTTCATGACTAGTGGTGCAGCTTCAGATGACGAGGAAAGTCCTCCTCCTCCTCTCTCCCCGCCCAATAGGAAATCAAAGAGAGTTAGGCTGACACCGACTCAAAAAAGTCTGACAAAATTTCTGAAAAAGAAACAGAAAAAAATTCAGAAAATAAATCTGGAAATAACTCATCCTTCTAAAGACATATCCCAAATCCCCACAGAGAGTCCGAGGGTGGCGGTGGTTGTGATGCCGGACCTTCCTATCACTGTACGTGAAGAGGTGGCTCCTTCCACCATTTGCAGTATGCCCTCTGCATATGCTGGAAGGATGACCCACAGTCTAGTTCCAGATTTTATTAGTGAAGATGATGTTGTACACCAGGAGGAGGATATTGATGTAGCTGTCACTGAGGAGGAAGTTGTCGAGGAGGATGGAGACTTGGTTTGCTTAAATGACGCACCAGGGGGGAATGAGGCACCTGTGGTGGAAAAAGTTGTTGTCCATGGGATGAAAAAGCCCATCGTCATGCCTGGACAAAGGACCAATAAATCCACCTCTGCGGTCTGGAATTTTTTTTATCCGCATCCGGACAACAAAAGTATTGCCATTTGTAGCTTATGTAAAACTCCAATAAGCAGGGGTAAGGATCTTGCCCACCTAGGGACAACCTCCCTTCAACGTCACCTAAAGAAGCGTCATGGTTCAGTGTTTAGTCCAGAAAGTGCGGCTAGCAGTCCAGCGACACCTAAATCACTTGGTCCTCCTTTTGGAGCCAAATGCCTGAAAAGCACACCACCAACTCCCTCCTCGACAAATTCCTCCTCGATCCGGATAGGGGGGAGTCCTGCAGTCCATCTCACCTGCATGAATGACTCCATAGATTCCTCCGGAGGATCCTGCAGCACTACGCCTACTACTACTACTACTGCCGCTGCTGCTGCTGCTCCTGGAAGTCAGAGGGGAAGTCAGTCATCATCCCAGAGGGGAAGTCGTAAGACCGCTACGTCTTTCACTAAGCAATTGACCGTCCAACAGTCATTTTCCATGAGGATGAAATACGACAGCAGTCATCCTATGGCAAAGCGGATAACTGCGGCCTTGACAGCTATGTTGGTGTTAGACGTACGTCCGGTGTCCGCCATCAATGGAGTGGGATTTAAACGGTTGATGCAGGTATTGTGTCCCCGGTACCAAATCCCGTCTAGATTCCACTTCACTAGGCAGGCGATACCCGCGATGTACAGGGAGGTCAGAAAAAGTGTCCTCAGTGCCCTGAAAAATGCGGCTGTACCCACTGTACACTTAACTACAGACATGTGGACAAGTGGATCAGGGCAAACTAAGGACTATATGACTGTGACAGCCCACTGGGTAGATGCATTGCCTTCCGCAGCAGCAGCATCTCCTGCATGTCAGCTCCTTCTTAGGCAGGCTACGCTGTGTATCACCGGTTTCAAGAAGAGGCACAACGCCGACAACCTCTTAGAGAAACTGAGGGAAATCATCTCCCTGTGGCTTACCCCCCTTAGACTCTCCTGGGGATTTGTGGTGTCGGACAACGCCAGTAACATTGTGCGGGCATTAAACATGGGCAATTTCCAGCACGTGCCATGTTTTGCCCACACAATAAATTTGGTGGTGCAGCATTTCATAAAAAATGACAGGAGTGTGCAGGAGATGCTTGCGGTGGCACGCAAAATTTGCGGACACTTTCGGCATTCTGCCACAGCCTGCCGAAGGCTGGAGCGGGAGCAAAAACTCCGCAACCTGCCCTGCCATCAGCTGAAACAAGAGGTGGTGACGCGCTGGAACTCCACCCTCTATATGCTGCAGAGGATGGAGGAGCAGCAAAAGGCCATTCAAGCCTACACAGCCACCTACGACATAGGCAGAGGAGCGGGGCTGCACCTGACTCAAGCGCAGTGGAGGCTGATTTCCGTGTTGTGCAAGGTTCTACAGCCGTTTGAAGTAGCCACACGTGAAGTCAGTTCCGACACTGCCTGCATTAGTCAGGTGATTCCCCTGATCAGGCTGTTACAAAAGCAGCTGGAGAAAGTGAAGGAGGAGCTAAAGCGGAGCGATTCCGCAAAGCATGTCGCTATTGTGGATGAAGCCCTCCATACGCTTTGCCAGGATACGAGGGTGGTCAGTCTGTTAAAGTCAGAGGAATACATTTTGGCCACAGTGCTCGATCCTCGGTTTAAAGCGTATGTTGTGTCTCTGTTTCCGGCGGACACAAGTCTACAAAGGTGCAAAGACCTGCTGGTCAGGAGATTGTCATCTGAAGGGGACCGTGACATGGCCCCAGCTCCTCCTTCATTTTCTCCCCCACCTGTGCCTGTGAGGAAACAGCTGCGATTTCCCACACAACCCGCTGGCGGGGATGCAGGGCAGGCAGGAGGGAGTTTGGACATCTGGTCTGGACTCAAGGACCTGCCAACGATTGCTGACATGTCTACTGTCGGTGCATTGGATGCTGTCAACATTGAAAAAATGGTGGATGATTACTTTGGTGACAGCATCCAAGTAGACATGTCAGACAGTCCTTACCTGTACTGGCAGGAAAAAAAGGCAGTTTGGAAACCCCTGTACAAACTGGCTCTATTTTACCTGAGTTGTCCCCCCTCCAGTGTGTACTCCGAAAGAGTATTCAGTGCAGCGGGGAACCTGGTCAGTGAGCGGCGAAGGAGGTTGCTCCCGAAAAATGTTGAGAAAATGATGTTTATAAAAATGAATTATCACTTATTCAATGAAGAGCAGGAATTGCCTCCAGAGATTATAACGGGACCTGTGATTGTGGAGTCCAGTGGGGACGAATTGATAATCTCTGAGAATGAGGAAGTACACACTGAAGGGGGCGAGGAATCAGAGGAGGAGGAGGAGGAGGATGATGATGATGATGATGAGTGACGATGACATCTTGTTACTGTAGAGCCAGTTTATACAGGGAGATATTATGAATTGTTTTATTTTTTTGTGGGGGCCCAAACAAACCAATCATTTCAGCCACAGTTTTGTAGGCCCTGTCGCTGAAATGTTTGGTTTGTTAAAGTGTGCATGTCCTATTTTCGCAACATAAGGGTGGGTGGGAGGGCCCAAGGACAATTCCATCTTGCATCACCATTCATTATTCCTACTGCTGAGAGTCATTCATATGTGGGACTTGTCTTTTCAATGCATACAACTGTTTGCATTCCACTTGATTGCTGCACCTTCATGGGTGAGAATGTGATCTCCCTGACCTGGGGGACTCAGGGCTGGGGCAGGAAGGCTCAATTACACTTCTTTTTTTGGGCGGCTAACCTTTTTTTACCTGTCTGGTCTGGTGCCCACTGCTGAGAGTCATTTTTAATGCACATCAGGGTCAGGATCAGGCACATCATAATTAATAATCAATCAATCATAATCAATCAATCATAATCAATCAATCTATCATAATCAATCAATCATAATCAGAATCAAGCCTGGGCGGCTGCAATTAAAGTTCTTTGTGGGCGGCTAAAGTTTTTTTTAGTTTTCCAGTTACTGCAGTTTTATACATAGCTTGGTTTTTGTAAGTTGAAGACTTGTCAGTGCAATTTTCTTTTACAATATCCTTTATCTTTGCATGGACTTTGTGTATTTGGTTAGCATTCTGAGGTGTACACTGACTGCCTTCACCTTGAGCATGATCAGTTTCTGAAGCGGCAAAAATCCTTTTGTTTTGAAGATAGTCACTTTCTTTGCCGTTAGTTGTACAGGCTGACCTACTAACAGACACAGTTGCTTCGGAACAAGTTGTTGGAAATTTTTTAGGAGATAAAGCTGTACAAACCTTCTGGCCCCCCTTTTCAATTTTTAATTGATTTGCAAACATTTTGTAGTATTTGTCATATGTGCATAGCCTTTTAGAGAGAACTGCTTTTTCCTCATCAGATAACCTTTGTAATGATTTGACCTTCGCATCTCTCTCCTTTTTATTTAATGACAAGAACGATGAATACTTCTTTAATTTCTTCATCAACTGTTCTTTATTCATGAAATGGTCCGATAAAGCCTTTCCTCAAAACTTAAGTAAAGTTATGTTTCCTTGATAATACTTTCACAGCTCACAAAATTCTCATCACTGGCTTCCTTTTCTTTGCCACTTGATACCTTGTTTTCACAATAAAGATTGATTTATTTTTGATGACCAGTTGGGTACAATTAGTTACACATCTTTTTGGGCGGCTAAACTTTTTTGGGGGAGGCTGCATTTAAACTTCTTTGGGGGCGGCTGCAATTAAACTTCTTTGGGGCACAGGGGCACAGGGGGTATCCTGTAGTGGGCTGCCACACATTTTTTTAAATATGGATCTTTCAGCACAGAGACAAACTGCACATCAGGGTCAGGATCAGCCAGGTTGTTAAACGGGGTTTCGACCACTGTTGGAGCACTCCTCTTAAAGTAATCTTTTCACGAGCGTCCATCACTTTGATAGGCTTGTCTCCTGCCATGATCTGTTGCTTATTCGAATTCAGCATTTCACGGGCGTCCTGCACTTTACCCCTTATGCGGAAGCGAGCATCTTTGGCCACCAACTTTTCACGGGCATCTTTTATCCCTAGTTTTTGGCGTGCATCAGTCACACCAATTTTCTGACGAGCATCAAATGTTCTCTGAAAACTGGTGGCAAGTGGACGATTGTTCACAGATGGTTGGAGTCTGGATCTCACGTTTCCTATACCTCCCCTGTTACTGACCCTGCGGTACATCCCGGTGCCCACGGACATTCCCCGTTTCCTGATCAGTTCATCCAGCGACACGTCGGCCATATTCCTCCAACCACACAGCTGCTATATCTAATTTGATAAAAATAAAAATAATACTTGTGCTGTGTGGGACTGTAAAAAAGAATTCCATGCTGCTTGTGCACTGACGTCTGCCACTGAGTGCCACGGCCGAACAGTACCTAATAAGAAAATTAATTATTATAAATTCTGCTGGTGCACAATACTAGTATTGCTGACGTATCTACCTGTCTTGTGCCTAGTACTACTGTCTTATCTACCTGTCTGGTGCCTAGTACTGCCATATCTACCGTCTGGTCTGGGGCTCACTGCCTAATACTGCCGTATCTACCTGTCTGATCTGGGGCTCACTGCCTAATACTGCTGTACCTGTCTGGTCAGGGGCTCACTGCCTAATTTTTTTTGGAGCCTTGAGACTTTTAGGGATGCTGTACTAGCCGACACCTTTAGGTGGACTCTGGTCTGTCTTGTATCAAGCACAGTGGTCTCATGTGCATGAGATTGTTCTCTGTCCTCTTTTAAAATTGTGTCACCATCTTTATGGGTGAGAATGTGATCTCCCTGACTTGGGGGAGTCAGGGCTGGGGCAGGAAGGGTACAGGCTGAGTGGGGGTAGGGCACCCTTGTACTCTGCTGCTTTTGCCGGCTCCGGCCGGTAGCGTCTCCCTGGTGTCTCCCTGGTGTCCCTGGTGTCTCCTCCGGCACAGTTTCATTTCACCTCTGACCTCTCCTTTTGCGCTCCTGTGCCAGTGCCCCTGTAACTGTGTGGTGCAAAATAGTACCTGAATCTGGAGCTGATTACGGCGGCAGCTTCTGGATTCCTCACGGCTTCCCTCTTGCCTCCCTCATGATGCTGGCTGCTGGCTCTCTCTGTGTGCGCTGCTGTCCATCACCGCCGGGTCTCCTGCACGGAAACGCTGCCCGGCTCTCTCCTCTCTAGCGGGTCTCACTTCTGCACGCTTCCAGGCTGCGCACTCTGCTGCTCTCCTCTCTGTGGATCTTTAGGGTGCCCAGCCTGTCTTCTCTCTCTAAGCACGTGTCATCCTCTCTCACGCTGCTGCAAACCCTCCTCCGGCACAGTTTCATTTCACCTCTGACCTCTCCTTTTGCGCTCCTGTGCCAGTGCCCCTGTAACGGTGTGGTGCAAAATAGTACCTGAATCTGGAGCTGATTACGGCGGCAGCTTCTGGATTCCTCACGGCTTCCCTCTTGCCTCCCTCATGATGCTGGCTGCTGGCTCTCTCTGTGTGCGCTGCTGTCCATCACCGCCGGGTCTCCTGCACGGAAACGCTGCCCGGCTCTCTCCTCTCTAGCGGGTCTCACTTCTGCACGCTTCCAGGCTGCGCACTCTGCTGCTCTCCTCTCTGTGGATCTTTAGGGTGCCCAGCCTGTCTTCTCTCTCTAAGCACGTGTCATCCTCTCTCACGCTGCTGCAAACCCTCCTCCGGCACAGTTTCATTTCACCTCTGACCTCTCCTTTTGCGCTCCTGTGCCAGTGCCCCTGTAACAGTGTGGTGCAAAATAGTACCTGAATCTGGAGCTGATTACGGCGGCAGCTTCTGGATTCCTCACGGCTTCTTCCGGAGAACCTGTGGCAGGGAATGGCACAACCCAAGGAGAACCCACAAAAGACAAGGCTACTACGGCTAGCAGCAACAAATATTTATTTAAAGGAGATATGTAAATGAGTTGCTGCAATACACTCACGTACTTATGCAAAACAGTCACTTTATATCATTCAGTAATTAAAGCTATAACTAATCAATGACCAGATTAAAGAGAGAACGATTACGCAAAAAATTACATCACAACAATAACAATATGACAGAATAATATTACGTCACAACATGTCCGCCAAGTGGCGCTATGCACCCTATATACACTGCGCGGTAGTCCCTGGTGCAAAACAACACAGTTCCTGAATTTGAATAACGGTCCCGCGAAGGAAATCCTCACAAGGTGATTAGGCCATAACTTAGTGTGCACACTACTTTTATGTATAACAAAAGTGATCAAAAATCCTCTCTAAGAGGGGCAGGCAGATTCCCATCCCTTAGGGCAATCTCCTGTATCAGAGGCAAACAGGCAGTCCTGTTAGTGGGGGTATCCAACACCCCAGTACCTGAACAATCAGCTGCAGTTGCCAGCTCCTGCTGGTCACGACTCCTGGCTGGCCACTGCCTGTCTTGGGTGCTGTGTGGTCCTCTGGGTGACTCCCAGATGGGCGGCAATGTCCCTCTCTGCCTAGTTCCGTGCTGTAGGTCTCTGCAGTCACTCCTACTGGGCTCTATCTCCCTTCACATGCTGCTCACCCCTTCTTCTGGTCAGCAGTGCTGGCTGTCATTAACTGCTGGGTCCTTGCTCCCAGTGCCTGGTCTCAGATGTGTGCTTCTCTCTGCACAGCATCTCTGTCTGCATGCTTCCTGGCTCAGGATACAAGCTCTTCACCCCTCTGCACACTTTCTCTCTCTCTCACACACTGCTGCTGGGATCACCTCTGACCTCCCAGCTTCCTGTCTCATGTGCAGGGGAGCTGGGACACTAGGACACTAGCTGAGTCTGTTAACCCCTCACAGACCTGCAGCTTCCACAAGCAAAGGAGGTTTTCCTCTGAGCAGCATTGGCTGCAATTAAAATCTCTTTGGGGGCACAAGAGTACACCAGGGGTGGACTGCCACAATCCCTGGGCAGCCAATCGGGGGTGTCAGGCTCCCTGCACGTGGACTGAGCTGGGGCTGTTTAACCCCTCACATCCCTGCAGTTTTCCTCTGAGCAGCATTGGCTGCAATTAAACTTCTTTGGGGGCACTCCAGGGGCACAGGGGGTATCCTGTAGTGGGCTGCCACACAAGCCCATTCACATTTTTTGAAATATGGCTATCCACAGGTTGTTCAGTCTGCCATTTGAGATTGGGATCTTTCAGCACAGAGACAAACTGCACATCAGGGTCAGGATCAACCAGGTTGTTAAACGGGGTTTCGACCATGAATCAATCACATCAAAAAATTAATTAATAATCAATCAATCATAATCACAATCAAGCCAGATAGGGGTCTTGTTAAATATTAAACTGACCAAAACAGATACACACACAACTAATACTGCCTCATCTACCTGTCTGGTCTAGTGCCCACTGCCTAGTACTACCGTATCTACCGTCTGGTGCCTAGTACTTCCTAGTACTGCCTTATCTACCGGTCTTGTGCCTAGTACTGACTTATCTACCGTGTGGTGTCTAGTACTGCTTCATCTACCTGTCTGGTCTGGTGCCCACTGCTGAGAGTCATTCGTATGAGGGACTTGTCTTTTAAATGCATACAACTGATTGCATTCCACTAATGAGAGTAATTGATTGCTGCACCAATCGCCCACTGCTCCTCGGCTGCACTGTGTAAACAGTGCACAATCAAGCCAGATAGGGGTCTTGGTGCTTGTTTTGAGGTTGTAGCAGGGGAGTGCAGCTACGAGTCGTAACACCTTGAGAGAAGATCAGTACTTCTCTACCGGCAAAGGACATCCTCCTCGACAGAGCGCACAGCTTCACGAGGGACGCATGTGAAGCAGTGAGCAAAGGGAACACCCGCCTAGCGAGCCAGATCACCTGAATCCACCCTAGCGATCAATAGAGTTACAGAAGTCGCAGCCAGATAGAACTCTTCCAGCTGCCACCTAGTCATTGATTAGCCCCCTCCCCTCCACCCATTAGGCAATGATTGACGAGACGAATGGTAATAATAAATAATAAATGAATAATATTACTAATCACCAAATTAAAAATCAGATGAAATTAATTATAAATAATCATAATCACAATCAAGCCAGATAGGGGTCTTGTTGGATGTTAAAGTGATCGAAACAGTTACACACTTGCAGACAAACTCTGTGCTGCACAAAATGCCCACCGCTCCTTGGCTGCACATGGTAAACAGTGCATGATCAAGCCAGATAGGTATCTTTTATGGGCCTATTTTTTTAAACTGCCATCATGTCTGCCGCTGCAGTGCCACTCTTACATGAGCCACGTGTTTGTGCCGCACACTTGTGTGGCTTAGCATAGTTATCCAGCTACCTCAGTGCAAACTTTGGCAATAAAAACAATATTGTGAGGTGTGAGGTGTTCAGAATACACTGGAAATGAGTGTAAATGAATGTTATTGTGGTCAATATAGCGTAGGAGCAAAAAAACCACCAAATTCTGCCATTTTAGCTGTTTTTAGGCTTTTTTTAACAAAAAAATCAGAACCCAAAACCCAAATAAATCCAAACACAAAACACTTAGGAGGTGTTTTGCCAAAACCCATTAGAACCCAAAACCTCAAGGTAATCAGAACCCAAAACCCAAAACCCAAAACCCGAAAAGTGGCCGGTGAACATCCCTAGTATTTTTGGCATAGTAAATGCCAAAAATACGAATACGCCTAAAAAATTTGTATTTTACTATGAAAACACTAATTTTTTAGGCGTATTTACTTAAAAAATTTCCCCAACAGTCTCTTAATAAGATATAAAATTACAAGCATCTCTGTTAATAAATTGATACGGTCTCTATTGAATTAAATCTCTATTATGAAGATGGAGTGGATGGGTCTGCGTTTTCATGGGACTTTGATATATGTTATTTAATCAAATTACTTAAGATTATTTTATAATCTGTTGAATGTTCAACTATATAAGTAATGCTTTTTTCCACTGTGAACTGTAGGCATACAAACACGCACGTAACCCATTTAGACATGTTCAGCACTACAGTACACTTAAATTACAACTTTTCGCTTACCTCAATGTCTTTATTAAAACAAATTAAATGAATTAGTGCCTATTATAACTTTTCAATTGTTTATTAGGTTTGTTTAGCTATGTGTAATGTACAAATGATTCCCCTACTTTGTCAAATGTTCTGCCTTTCATTTACAAATACACCTGTGCCTTTCCTATGTTTAATGGGTGTGTATAGCTAAATCTGATTGTGTCATGTGTCACGGAATTTAGATTGTAGTTACTGTACATGTACCCCCCTTGTTTTTTTTCTGTACCCCTTTCTATTGTATGTTTTTTAATAGTGTTATTTAAATTGTAATTTTTTTTTGCAATAAAAATTCACATTTTTAAAAAACACAACTATGATTATGCTTATTATGCTGCATCACACACTATGCTAGTAATGTTATGTAAATTATTGAACTCATTTACATTCACACAATGACAATCATATGCATTCATGGCCACGCAATACTACTATAAACAAAACCATCCATACTCTCCCAGAAGCTTTACTTATCATTCGTCCGCATGCACAGACACAACTAATAACACAAAAACATTGCAGCCTAATCAAACCCATTTTACACCACCATGTACAAGAAACACAAACACAGTGTAACGATCCAACATATTTATTAATTATACAGAATATTTTTTCAAAAAATGTGAATTTTGAAATTATATTAAAAAAAACATTATTTTAACACAATGCAGCATCTCTGAGGTGGGACGCTAATCTCGCTCAGCATCCTCTGCTTGGCTTAATTTTTGTTGCTACGATGAGTTGTAGCTGTAGGGATGGAAAATGTTTGTATAAATTAATATAGCCTTTGTCATTACAGTATACACACACACATACAGACATATACATAAACACTTTAACAACAAGGTTGTCTAGGGCGCTAGGGATAAATGCCGTGTGTAGTATACACTAGCAGCCACTACGGTGGAGGGATGCCACCCTCCAAATGGTAGAGACAAAATAGAAAAATACCGTTAGGTGCTTTAGTGTATATACCAAGAAACAATGAATAAAAAATTAATATTTAATAAAAACAAATCACAAATGACATAACAATACAGAAAACATAAAAATGATAATCAATAGAATTAAAAATAAGTTCACAGGATATATGTATTCAGCTATGTATTTGATATATCACAATTAGATGTACCACCCGGGGGTAACTACGACTCCAAATTGATAAAGCCGCCCTGTGCGTGGCGAAATGTGTCTTTTAAGGACCCCTACACAGTGGCAAACCTGGGGGACTGCTGTCAGACAACACCGCTAATACAGCTAACCGCTACTTCTCACTTGCGGCGAGTTCCCAGTGCAGCAACAGCCATGACTCCAGTCGTCCTGCAGACTGTAATCTGGGCAGTCTCCTGCTACATCTGGTCCCCTCAATTCAAGCAGATTTTTGCCACATGCCGCACGGCCAGCATCGGAACTGTGAAATACCATGGTGTTTGCAGCTAACACTCCAAGAGCACCATAGACCATTCAACTACCTTTGGGGTCTATCAGCAAGGAGGGCTGCTGTGGATATTGACATCCACACTTCTATGCTTCTGGTGTCCCGTGGCGGACAAACCCACTTAAAGGGAATATTTATTTTTGCCATATGTGAGTGAGTAACAACAGATTGCACTTACCCATCATCTAGTGGCACGTGGACTCTAGCTTATGGAGTAAAATCTATTTCCATGTGGAACTGTCTGTAGTTAATCATGGGTGGTACATCTATATGTGATATATCAATTACATAGCTGAATACATATATGCTGTGAACTTATTTTTAATTCTATTAATTATCATTTTTATATCTTTCTGTATTGTTATGTCATTTGTGATTTGTTTTTATTAAATATTAATTTTTTATTCATTGTTTCTTGGTATATACACTAAAGCGCCTAACAGTATTTTTCTATTTTGTATATACATAAACAGATATATACATACACATGCAGACATATACATACATACATATACACACACATACAGTATACATACAGACATATACATACACACAAAAATACAGTACACATACTGTACATACAAACATATACATATAATGATTTTTTTTTGTAAAAATAAAAGGTTATTCTATTTTCCATTATGAAAAGTACTTGAAAAAATTGAGCCACCACATTATCATGGAGCCGGGACCCGCAGTTGTTCTCTGGTGTGGCCCGCACAAATGAGACAACATCATGTGGCTCTGGTGGCTGGATGGACTCCTTGGGGAAGGAAACATTCCTCCTTACAGAGATTTTATGTAAGAAGCAACACATCTTCACGATCCTCGCCACCATTAGCGGTGCATACATTAGATCGCCACCAGTGCGTTGCGGCACACGAAAATGTCTATTCAAATTGGATTTGTCTTACAAAGTGTTAATGTGTATGATTGTGAAATATTTTTCTTTAGTTACAGATGTTGAGGAAGAGGGCAAGAACATTCCACCACCCGCACAGGGGGAGGTGCATGTGAGAGATTCCCCCACACACACACACACACCTTCATCCCACGCTGGGACCATCTGGGGATGCCACCCTCCAGGTACTGCTGGACATACACCAGCAGGGGGCGAGGTCCCATCAAATGCAGCAGCATCTGTTCGAGGCACAAATAAGAATTGCTAAAGCAATGTAAAACATCCATCGTGAGATGGTGGATCAGAATTCCATACTTAGAAGTTATGTACATTTCCCCATGATGCCCCATGCTGCACCAGCACCACCATCCCCTGCTGGCCAAAGTCCTGCTGGTCCTAGCCCTTCAGGGACACCTACAAGCCCACCACAAAGACCTGCCACCTGCCGATTTTAAAGGTCCCAAAAGGCGGAAAGTCCACAAGAGGGCGGGGAAAGTCTGTCTCTTTGATAATACCTCTATCCTGAGCATAATGGCAGGGCTTACTGCGATATCCTTGATCCTGCACAGCTTTCTCTGCCTTGGTAGTCACGACATGGCAAGGTACAGTGGCAGTGGTAAGTGTGGAAAAAGCGCAGCATGTACTCGGGGTATTATTCATGAAACCTACCCCAATAAGGGGGTATTCACAGGGACAGAGGTTTCTTGCAATGTATCTCACTGCATACGATAATTGATACAGTACATCTTTGTGTTTCATTCAGTAATCACAGTCCTAATTGGGGTGATTTAATGACATCACTTATGCAACTGAAATGCGGTTTGTGATAAATCTACTTATACAGTATATATACTGTATATATAAATGTATACTTATCATTTTATTACAATATGACTATATCTATATTAATTCATAGTGTAGCTAATTATTTAACCCAGTGAAGCTGATCTATATTTTCTGCTTATTAAAATGGTAACATATACAATTTTAATAATACCGGAAGCTATATGTCTACCGCTTCTTCTGTTAATTTTCAGCTCTGGCTTATTCTTTTAATTGCCTTTCTTTTTTCTCTGCCATCTACATCATAATGTTATATTTTATTACTAATCATCCCCTTAAAATTGACATTACAATAGATCAGAAGAACCTTCTATTTCACACTGTTGTATTCATAGCATGGTGCATTAGCTCTACATGCAGTGTTTTTAATCTGGCCTATAACTTTACAACCATCCTTTCTCTCAAAATATTCTGGATTGGGTACAATTATTAACTATAAAGCAGTATAGGTAGATGCCTTAGGCCAGGTGAGTACTAAGGGGCCTATCTACAACCTGCTGTTAATTAAGTATTTTTAAATTTAAATGACATGATAATTGTGATTCATTGGGGAAGGGTTTTAAATGCCATGCTGCAGATAAACTGACAGGTGGTAAAGTAGTGGAAGTCTCTCCCATTCTGTAAGGGTGAACATCAGAAACAATCATTGATGTTCTTGATTCAATGGATATACAGTAGAAATAGTTTTTACATTTGATACTGGTTTTTCAATCTACTTGTTATGCCACATGTGGTCCACAGTGCCATACACAGGGTATATAACAAGACAGTCATATGCTAGTACAATACAGAAAACAGTACACTACAGTACAGTCACAGACATAAGCTGGTGAGTAATGGAAGTAACTTGTCAGGATAGGAGGGTGGAACTCTCACAGCAAGGTAAAGAAACACAATTCCTCTCAGCTCTAATAATGTATAGTGTTTTATTAAAGGCACAGGTAGTATACACAGCAAACGAATAATACGGCAACGGCACCCCCCTTCCCCACACACACACACACACTTGCCATTTGACATCACTGTAAATGTGTGCATGTATATATATATATATATATATATATATATATATATATATATATATATATATATATATATATATATAGTATGATCGTGGTCCCAGCACTCCGGTGTCCCTTTGGACTTGCTGTGCCCTGTAGGTAACTGTAGAATGTGACAAGCGGCACTTGGAGGCTTGCACTGCTGTGAAAAACGTGCTGTTAATTGGGCTTTTTTCAACGTTTCGGGGCCCTCGTCCCCTTCGTCAGGATCCTGACGAAGGGGACGAGGGCCCTGAAACTTAAAAAAAATAAAAATAAACAGCACGTTTTTCACAGCAGTGCAAGCCTCCGAGTGCCGCTTGCCACATTCTACAGTTATCTACAGGGCACAGGCCCTGGTGCCTCCAATGCGAAACCTTGCAGCAACCATATACGTGGGTGGCCCAACGAGTGAGGGGAGGTAAGTGGCACTCAAGGGTCTTCAGAAATGAACAAACAGAGGCCGACGGCAAGAGAAATGAATGATCAATGTTTCAGTTTTAATAAACCTTTGTCAAGATCTTGACAAAGGTTTATTAAAACCAAAACGTTGATCGTTCATTTCTCTTGCCGTCAGCCTGTTTGTTCAATTCTGAAGACCCGTGAGTGCCACTTACTTACCCCCGCTCGTTGGGCCACCCATGTATATATATATATATATATATATATATATATATATATATACATATAATAGGGGTTGGAGCCTATAGGACATACTTGTGATTTCCTGGCTGGCTGTGACTGAGGGAGAGTGGGAGAGAGCACCAAAGCTCCAATGCAGAATGGCAACAGCTAACAGAAACGCAGCTGGATACCACGCAGACCCTAAAGATGGTATTCTAATGCTAGCTAGATTGTCTTATTCATTCTAATATCATGTAGTATTCAATCCCACACTTATGAGCAAAGTTTCAGCATCATATCACCAAGTCCAATACCAAGGTTGGCGTGGTATAAAGCACAACGACACTGGACTGTGGGGTGATGAATTTTGCCTCTGTTTAGCAGTCAGATTCGCAAGTCTGAGTTTGGCGGATGCCAATATAATGTTACCTGCTTGACTGCATTATGACAAATGTGAACTTCGAAGGAGAAGGGATACATTTATTATTATTATTATTATTATTATTATTATTATTATTATTATAGTTTATTTATATGGCACCACAAGGGTTCCACAGCGCCTGACAATACATAGATTAGCAAAAGAACAAAACAAGAAATTAGTGATTTACAAATGCAAATTAGGACAATTACTAGTGATTTACAAATGCAAATTAGGACAATTACATGGTAAATAAAAGACAGTTGCAGCAGTGGACACTGATGCAATTATAAGAGTGGCAGAGATATAGTCTAAGAAAAGCACATGAGGAGAGAGGGCCCTGCTCGTTAGAGCTTACATTCTAAAGGGATGATAAATGTATTGGGCTGTTTTTCAGGGTTTGTGCTCTAGGTCCCTTATCTCCAGTAAAGGACAATTTCTACAGACATTTTTAACAATGCTATACTTCCAACTATGTAGCAACAGATTGGAGAAGGCCCTTTTCTATTCCAACAGGATTGTGCCCCAGTTCACAAATCATGAATGAACTATAAAGACATAATGGGTTGTGAGTCCAGCAGAGGTTTTTTTAAAGCGGAAATCATTTACAAGTCAAAACCATGCCTTGTAAATAACTGCCCCTTTAAAAAAACATAGAGTTTGGCAGGATCCTGCCGAGACCGGACTCACACCTTTTTAAATCCGGACCATGTTTTGTGAGTTCATTATAGAAGAACTTTACTGGCCTGCACATATCACTGATATAAAGCCCATCGAGCCCCTTTGAGATGAACTGAAACGGAGATTGGGAGCAAGACCTTCTCACCTAACATCGATATCTAACCTCATAGATGCTCTTTAGAATGAATGGGCACTACTTCATTATAACCATGAGCCCCATGTTACTATCCAAGCTGGACTCATTGTCCTGTTCTTATTAAATATTTTCTAAAATTATTACGTTTCATTTAGATGTCCACAGATCCAGATTATTGGCAGCTCTGCTTAGAAGGCTGCTGGGAAATGCAAGCAATCAGCGTACAGCTGCAGACTGCAGAAAACGATCAGCAAAGGTGTGAGGAAATTACAAAAATTATATAAATCAAGACATCTAGTGGAATCTAAGAAAAACACGGCAGAATACTAATTTGTGTCACTAGGAAAACCCAGACCTTCTTCTCAGAGGAAAGAGCGTGATTTTGTGACCCAGTACCATCTAAAGATAGTGCTTGCAAACAAATCTCAAAACACTTTCAGTTTTCGTAGCAATAGTTGACCCTACTGGACATCTAATAACGAATAGACCCATTACATAAAATACATGTAACAGCCCCATTAATGTTGATGAGGCACTTAGATTTTGGGGGTATTCAATGTGCCGCTGCTATTCCCGACGGGGGAAATAGTGGTGGGTCCCTATTCAATGCTGTCTTTACGACA
Organism: Crinia signifera; assembly: GCF_055691185.1. Taxonomy (NCBI): domain Eukaryota; kingdom Metazoa; phylum Chordata; class Amphibia; order Anura; family Myobatrachidae; genus Crinia; species Crinia signifera. The sequence continues at coordinate 404,565,379 of NC_139217.1, forward strand.
GCATTGAAGAGGGATCATGGCAGAATGAGTCTTACTTTAGAAGCTGGTGGGCCCGTTCTGCCGATAACGGCCGTGGATTGTCGCGATCCCAGCCGCAGATCGACAATCCACAGCCGTTTTCATTGAATCCCGCCTGTCGTTCTGCTGTCGATCAAAACGCAAAATGGCCAGGATCATGGCTGTCGGGAGGGATCGACAGCCGTGATCCTTGATTGAATATTTCCCTTGGTATCTATCTATCTATCTATCTATCTATCTATCTATCTATCTATTTATCTATCTATCTATCTATCTATCTATCTGTCTATCTATGAATGAGTATGTTTATATAGGCAGACACTGTAGATAGATAGATAGATAGATAGATAGATAGATAGATAGATAGATAGATAGATAGATAGATAGATAGATAGATAGATAGATAGATAGATAGATAGACAAAATATCAGATGCCACTCTTGATATGCCAAAAAATGAAGATGTGCGCATATTGTGAGTGGATGATACTATGCATATTTTTGTTCACAGATATTAATTTCACATTGCAAATATTTCCCTCCCCTTGATGCTCAAATCACTATGTTCACAGCTTATACAAATTATCTAAAAAACTTTGACCTCTTCCAAACATAAGCTCTTCCTCCCCCAAACTCCCACTGACTTTGCAAGTGTCAGACTTCCCACTGTAATCAAAGTCAAGTGGAAGGAGATGCCTTCAGCGAACTGCAGGACATCTCACAGTCCCATTCTGATATTGCGATTCCTCACATTAACCTTAACCTTTTGTTAAAGTCATTTTGTGAAGTCAATGATTACGGTTCCGTAGCATTATATGCATTTAAATACAGTTCATACAAAAAAGGCTAAAGCGTAATATGTTTCTCAGTAATTGACAGAAAGAAAATATATGATGATGCATCTAACACAGATTGAAATTTGACAGATCAGTTAAGAGAAAAAGGAAAGCGCCATGGGAGTTCTAAGCCAACAACATATGGTTATATTATTTCATGAGAGTCTCAGACATAAAAACACACTCGGAGGTCTGAATTAAAATGTGATTAGTAGAATACTTGGGTTTTTTCCATTTTTTTCTGGATGCAGTTGTCATTAATATTGCTGAAAATAACAACTTCATATTATAATAGACAGTGTTAAGTATAGGTTAAGCAATTTATGTAAATTGATTTTATAAATGATTTTGCATTTTAATTTTAATATATTGTATTGTTTGGAATGTTACCGCATAAATATACTTGAATATGATGTTATCAAAGTTTGATGAACAGTTGACAGATAATGCTGTGAATGTGCAACATTACCACAGATGTTATTTGGCCACTGGAATGGAACAGCTCCTTCTAGAAATATAATCTGATTAACATAAACAAAAAATAAACGCATAACAACAGTAATCTTGCTTAATGTGTATACATAAAAATATTAAAATAAGCATCTGGCTATCAGCAGGGGATTATAAAAAGAACAAAGTGAATACAAGAATAATAAAAAAAAAGATTTGATTCATTAATGCAAAATAACTTTGATGCTACTAGCTTTCTTATATTGTCTGCAGGATATTGAAGGAGCGTCAGATCAGAAAATCATTTTTTCAACTTTTTTAAAATATTAGGAAAATCACAAATGTCTGAAAGTCAGCAAATGCAAAGAACCTGATTTATGCAAAAAAAAACTATGTAATGCAGTGCCACTTGTGTGCAGTAGGTGGCGATCCACAGCCTTTTCTTTTACCCTTTCTCAGTTTGCACATGAGGCAGGAGAGGCACGGCTCTCTATACTCCTGGTGACTACAGACTTAGCCAATAACCAATGGCAGCATCTTGTGAAACACCACACTGCCAGCATCTTACATTCCACCATACATATAAGATGCTGGCAGTGTGGTGTTTCACAAGATGTTGTCATTGGTTATTGGCTAAGACTGTAGTCACCAGGGGTATAGAGAGCTGTGGCGGGCCTAATTGCTTGGGGGAAATCCACAGGGTCGGTCATGATCAGTGTAAGTGCACCCTTCACCAAACACCCCTTCCCCCCTGCCAAGCTGCAGCAGCCTCCCTGCTCCACCATAGCCCAGTCAGCACACAGCAGCTGGCTGGAAAACAGCTGCAGATAAGCAAGAGGGGTCTGGGTTATCAGAGAACCTCTGTTGTATTCGATATGGCATTTGCGAATACAACTGTTGCCTCCCTCAATCAAGCTCTTAAAAAGAATTATACTGTGTTTGCTCTTCTATTGCTATGTTGTCTTTGCCACTATCTGAAATCATGTTTGCTACTGAACACTTTATATAACACAAATAGAAAAATTTACTGAAAAGTTGAATTTGGTTGTTTTTAATTAATGTCAATTGAAATTGGGTTTCGGGGTGATTTTTAATAGAAATTTTGGTACTTGTGTATTATTACGGCGCCCATCACGTCACATCGCATACCACTAATTAAGGTATGCAATGGCATGCGATGGACCCGATTTGAGGCTTTTCCCGGGATGAGTGTACAATTTTAATATCGTGTCGCATCGCATGCCATTATAATGGCATGCGATGCTGTGCGATTTCAAAGTTAAATGCCCACCCAGACCCAATTTTTAATTGTATCCCCACCCTGATGGGTAATGACAATGTTAAATGCCCCCCACCGAGCCTGAAGCATGGCGAGCGCAGCGAGCCCTGCGAGGGGACACGCATTACTACACAAATATTACGCGTGCACTCGCCATGCTTCGGGCTCGGTGGCTCGCTGCGCTCGCCACACTATATAGAGTCAACTCCATGCCGACGTGGATAGTGGGGGTATGAAAAGGTCGGAGGACGCGTACTGCCGCCCCTCGCGGGCTCGCTGCACTCGCCATGCTTTGGGTTGGCGTTGATAGTGGGGTGGCGTTAACAATGGGGGGGGCATTTGAACATAGTCATTACCCATCAGGGTGGGTGTACAATCTAAAATCGGGTCTGGGGGGGCATTTAACATAGGAATCAGGCATAGGAAATCGGGGGCGCCGTGATAATACACAAGTACCGAAATTTTTCAATATTTTCAGTATAAATATGTTCATTGTCCATGAAAGCATGAAGTCAATTTTGATCTCTTTTCAATTCACTTTTAACAAATTTCCTTCCCAGGAAATAGAAATTAAATGTTAAGAGTGATTATACTAAAAATGTAGAATCACACAGCGTCACCTATCACTGCTCCCTTACTCTTCTGTATATGTGGGAGATATCCCTCTCCAAGCTTTGAAACATTTCCCGCTATGTGATTTGGTGCATCTTTCACTAATATAAAACCCCAAACATTGTATACAGTACCTCTAAGGCATTACTGTCATCAGGCTAGCCTACTGTAGGTACAGTAACCCTAAAAAGAACCACATTATTCCACAAAGAAATAGAGACAAAAAATATAGGTATACTCTGACGACAGTCATTTTTACAGAATCCAAAACCAAGTCCTTATGCAAAGCAGTCAATCTTTAAAGAACTAGACTTCTCAAAACCCATATTATCCAAGTATTCGAATGTTCAGAAACCTGTATTAAAAATAATAAAACACACAGTTGGCCTGAATCTTCTTGGCTCAGAAGGGGATGAATTTGTCCCTGTTCCGATGTTTGGGGGTCTGCGCATGTGTACATTTGCACACAGGTAGGGGAGAGAGGGGGCGGTCAGGATGGACAACACCAGGAGCAGAGGACTGCCCAGCATTTTATGGGCATCCCCAAGAAAAAATTGGGCATTCCCCTGGGAATGCAGGCAGGCCGATGTCTATTCGGGGTGGGCGGCTGATGTCACATCAAATGCAAGTGAAATAAAATGATTTCTCCTGCGAACAGCCACATGCGAGATGTGTTAGCGAACACATCCCTTTGCATTGCAGCGAAGGGATTCGGGCACCAGGGGGTGGTCGTTTTGAATGTTGGTGTTAAGGTGCTCGCTAGGCAGTGAATATATGCTTCCTAGCGAGTCAAGCTGAATCAGGCCCATTGTGTATAGTTCTGTAATTAAATCACCCAATGTGAAATGAAGGAAAATATTGGTGAAACCAAACCCCTCTAGAAGATTTTACTCTTACTTAAATTTAGGGATATGGGTATTTACAGTATCTCTTCTCATCAGTGATTTGAAAATGAAGCTGAAGAACAATGTGCAGACTTTACAAACTGTGACTTGGAAAATGAGGCTGAAGAACACTGTGGAGACTGAGCAGACTTACTTGGAAAACGAGGCAGAAGAACACTGTGAAGACGTTGCAAACTGTGACTTGGAAAATAAGGCTGGAGAACACTGTGAAGGAGAGCGCTGACAAACATGGCACTGTTCCCCGGACTGGGCTAGGCGAACCCCTGTAAGAACCTAGCAGGCCAGACAGGAGCTCTGAACCGCAAATGGACCACCAGACAGGAACAACTGCAAGTTAGGCGAGGGTTCATTCAGGAGCACGGAGCAAGAGAACCTTACAGCAGAGGGTAACCTGAAGCACTGGCAGGGAGCAATAGAGTGAGCCCCTTTTAACAGAGATGATCTCACTGGATTGGCTGGGAAAAACCAATGGAGAGGGAATGGAGCAATCTTGGTCTCCAACATGGCTGCTCCCATGCCGGGAGCACCTGTGGAACCTAGGCACAGCCTTATCTCCAACATCAGTCTGACCCCGCGGCATGTCACAGCATTGGTGACCGCAGCTGCCGAGCCCTGGACCCTGCCTCCTAAGTGTCCCTACTCTCCGCCGCCCTGACCAGACCAGGCAGCCAGCATGGAGAGCACCGTGAACTTCTGGCTGACACAGCCTCAGAAAAAATGACAGACAAAATGGCTGTGATGTATGTGCAGTAGTGAAATTAATCTTGTAACATGGTGGGCACCATGTTTCCAGAGGAGTCCCAGAGCCAGAAAACGCATGTAGACCTTTTGAATGTCGACACCCATTGTTTGTGTCATCCTTCCGACCCTGTCGACCGAAGCTACCTATTTCCTGTGTCAGTCTTGTTTAAGAATACAAAACTGTTCTTTTCCATTAGTCTTTGAATGCATGTCTAGACTGATAATACAAGACATAAAAATAACTCTTACATAGATTTTTTAACTTTTTTATCTGTGTGTGTTTCATATTTGAAGTACAGATATAACATGTACTGTGTACTTACCTAACATTGTATAAAGTTGTGCAATATGTTACAATGAGAAATAAGGAACCAATTTATATTATGCCTTCTTCTTTGGCTGTCTGATCTTTTTTAAAAGTCTCTGTACATGCAAATTTTGAGTTAGTAGTTTCTTCTTCATTGTCATTGGGGGTTAAGCAGAGGACAATGGTCTCCAAACAGTGGAATAGGTAATCCATAGCAACATAAACACAGCTTTATGCATACTTAAACATTAACAAACAGTAGCTTTGCCAAGTTTTACATTCTCTCTTTCAATGGCCCACACAAATAGAACACTGTTAATCCTATTTCATCTCTTGGATTTGGGGAATATGAATGAAAAATTCAATTGACAAGACCTGAACATGACAGTATTCCTAATTCATGAATCAGTGTTACCATTATTTAATGTCATTGAATTGTTGTTTTATGTTACCTTGAAGTTAATAATAACCTTGGTCTAGTCTCCAGAACGCTGCATAGATTTCTGTTATGCTCCATTTCCAAATATTGTCATTTCTTGACACCCCTAAAATATTGTTGGAAATAGTTACATTTAGTTTAACAAATTGAAAAATCTATTTCGGCAATGTCTGTGGCTCAGGAAATATGCAAAAATATTTAACTAAAATTCTTCTCTGTGTATTATTTTTTAATTTGTATTTCTTTATGTAAATTGGATAAGAAACTCCAAAAAATCTTTTTTTAAAAATGCAATTTCATTGATGTATGAGAGAAGCCAGGGGTAATTTTAGAAAAGGCCTTGCAGTGTTACTGTCTTACAAAAATGCTCAAAATAATATTTAAAGTCAATATATATAGGTAAATTATGTGGATATAGTCAAAAAGTCGACAACAACAATGTAGACATTCATAATGTTGACAGTTCTGATGTGCATAACATGACAGTTCTGATGTGCATAACATGTTGGCATTTGTAGAATATCAACAGATGAAATGTCAACATTGACAGTATGTTGACATTAGGATTAGGCAATGGGGGAGGTTAGGGTTAGACTTATGCGGGAAGGTTATTATTGCATTGAGAGAGGGTTAGGGTTATGGTTAAGGATTATGATTAGATATAATCTAGGACCTTCTAGGATCGTGCCAGTCACATAACAGCATGGACCCAGGAGATGCCACTGCTGATAGTAAATCAAATGGGTCACCATGTGATATTTTAACATTTTAACATTTTTGCATTTCATAACTGTATGATTATGTCAATATGGCCAATCTCGGCATTATGACCATGTCAACTTGCTCATGTTAACATGATGAATGTTATCATTAAGAATGTTGACATTTCGTACCCACCCCACAATTATGAATACAGTAGAACCAATTTTGTTTCTACAAGATATTAAAATCTGGACAGAATATATTTGTTTTACTGTATGTCTCATGCTTATTGCTGAGTTCAGCAGATGTCATTTAAATAAGTGTAAAACCATTTTTACACCAGATGACTCATGTAGAGTTAAGGTGCCCAAACACTTGTCTGATTTGGGCTAATTTCACCTGATTCTGACGGATCAGGTCGAGAAATTGTTCCAACCCAATGAGCGGTCCCAATGCGCCGTCCCAATGCGTGGTCCAGTGGGGGCTCTCAAGGGCAAACTGGTCAGACTTAGGACAAGTCGGACTATTGTATGGGGGCCATTAGACACACCAGTGCCAGCAAAATACACCAATAAAATAAAATAAAAACATTACATGTATGTTTGTATGTATGCAGGGTCGGATGCATATGAAGATTTGTTCAAGTATACAGCAGTAGAATATATGTCATTTTGCGGTCAACCATATACTGTAACAAGACAGTTTATGGTTATCTCTGTATATCAACTCGATGTACCTTTGTTAAGCATCAGAGCAAGTGTATAGATCAAAGAAAGTACAGTATGCTGCATTACTCAGTGCAGCTGGCTCAAAGAAGCTAGCACAATTTCTCACATCATTGTGAATCACATACTTGATATATACAATTTTTCACCCTCTGCAGGTAGATTTCTGCCTGAATTTAGTCAACACTTTTGTATGAATTCCAGCCACTGCTGTGATGGTTGGCATCAGATAATTCATTGCAAATAATAGGACTGACTCCTTTATAAAATAAGGTTTGCAACAATGATGCAATTGACACACACTATAAAACACTACATACTGTAAAACAATATACTGCTACTGACACCTTTGAGTATCAATTTGGTGACTCCAAATCAGATCAGATCAGTGACGTGTGACACAGATCTCACTAGCCTCTGTGATACCCGGTACCACACCAGGAACTAGTAAGCATGAAGGTGCAGGCTGGCAAAAATGGGTCATGGCCTCACTGGGAGTGTGCTTGACCTCATGACCTGTTGCCATTTTTGTGGCAATGCCGTTTCCTGCACAGAGTACGTAGGAGTGTTAGAGAACAGCACCTGTCTCCTGCCGCTGAACAGGAGTCAACAATTTGGTGTCAAAATAAGCAGGTGATATCTGAATTAAGCCTATACAACCCATGCCCCACTTGTGACACCAATGACATGCAGTCAGGGTAGGGAAGAAATAGTCTCATCTACAAACAATATTTAAAAAAATACAAATAATATATTTGCATTGCTCATATCTTCTGTCTTATTCATATAATCTGTGCATTATTTAAATCATTTTAATATTCAAAACTCACCACCACAGCATATACTGTAATTGTGTTTAAATCTGACTCTCGTACTAGCTACTGCCTCCCAAACAACTGACCAATGTCACCAATGTTCCTATATTTACTATTTTGTTCACTGCTGATTACATCACTTTAACAGAATTGACTAAATAGAAAATAACACAACAGCAACTTTGTTTGTTTAACCAGTATTCATGTTCAGAAAGACACTCATTATTATTTTAAAGTATTGTCTAGAACATAAAAAGATTCACTTTCAAACATGGTGCAGCTACGTTCATGGCCAGCCTCTAGGTTTCCAGCTGTGTGTCCGTAACCTTTATTCTGCATTTTGAATTAAGTTTTATACAGACATTATTTGTATTATGAATTACCAGTTTAACAGAATAATAGAATGTAGAATGCAGGGGTTTTGCTCATTTTGAGCCTGATTCTAAGATGCTGTATCTGCTCTTGTGGCTGTTGCAAGCAGAGGCAGATCTACCATTGGTGCAGAAGGTGCAGTGCAACAGTGACCCTGAGGACTAACATGGCCCACTGCTGTCCCTATCACTCTCTTCCTATCACCTACTGTTTCTCCCTGTCACACACTGCCTTCCCCTGCCTCTCCTGGTCACCCCTCTGCCTCTCCCTGTCACCTACTGCCATGTTGCATATTGTGAACTTGGTTTGGTGTGTGTGTGTGTGTGTGTGTGTGTGTGTGTGTGTGTGTGTGTGTGTGTGGGGGGGTTAGATTATATTTTGCACCTGGGCTCACCACCCACAAGTTCCATCACTGGTTGCCAGAGTTGCAGAGTTCTTAATGCTGACTAGGTTCCAACTCGGCTCCCAAGAGCTTGATAAGAAGGTTTTATGTACTAAAAAAACAGTAACAGCAACAGTATTCAGTAGTCCCCTGCAGTTTTTTCAATAACAACAAGTTTTTTCACTTGTTGATAAATTAACCCCATGAATAGAATATGGAGATGACTCCATAGTGCACACACTTCATATTTATCAATGTGTAATTTGTTGTTAAATAAGTTTATTTAAACAGTACGGTATATAGTCTATGTGGCAAATGTTGGAAAAAGTAATGAGAGTTGTATAACTCTTTACTTTTATTAAAAAGTGCTGCTATATGCAACACATATAGGACCTTATTCTGGTTGATTCGTATGTGCGCATGTTCTCACGCAAGCAGTCATGTGAAGCAATGCACATACCACATGGAAACGTGAGGTACACAAAGGGGAGTGTACTCCAGCTAAACGCACTCTTGCGTGTACCTAGGCACAATCATGTGAACGCAGGTTCATGCATTATGCGTACATGCACACACGCACAATGCTGTTTTTCTCTGCGATCTGTAGGAACACACAAGCACGCAACCCATTTAAACATGTTCAGCCCTACACTTCATTTACATCTATTGGCTTACCTCATTGTCTTTATTGAAAGTAATAAAATGAATTAGTCTAATGGTATATAACATCCCCTATAGGAATCTGGAACTAATCCTCAGAGCCTCTGTCCCCTTAGGACCGAATTAGAGTGCGCTCACTATAGACCGGCTGTATTTCAGTGCTGCGGCTCACTTACAGGAAGTGATGACGTCACACCTTGTCGCGGCAGCGGCAATCATGGTGTATACGTGGGGTTTGCTTTATTGGCCTTGATCTGCGGTCCAGCAGGGAAGGCCGGTGCAGCCCCCCCCCTATGCACCCCACAGACTTGCCGCTTATCTCCATCTCCCACAAATTGAGCATAACTGAGCCGACTACTTCCGCATTTGCGGGTCATTGGGCGGAAGTGACGCACCACAGAACTACATACTGTATGCGTTGCTGACTATGCAATGGAACATAATATAAGGTATTCCAACTTAAATGCTTGCCTTTTGAATGCACTACAACTCTTATGTGTATACCGATAGCCCAACCAATAAATATGATTGAGTCCCATGTCGTTTTTACGAACTGACTAAACGTGTATATCTATTCTGTTACACTGTGACTCGGAAGTGAATGAGACACTCCGAGTTCACAGGTGATATTTTTTTTAAATATCAAAACATTATCTATATAGATATATTATAACCATGATTTATTTTATTAGTTATGTAGTTATGTAGTTAAGTGTCTGTCTCCGAGTCTTACCATATATTTTTATATGTTTTTAATTGACTTTATATGTATACACTGCATGTGTGGGCAATTGTCCCTCTAATGTGGTCAACTAAGACCAATTAAGGAGGGTATTTATACCTGGACCTAAACTTGTGGCAGTCACCTTGAAAAAGCTGTCCTTGAAGTGACAGCGAAACGCGTTGTTGTCACCCCAGGGACCTGTTTGAGACCTGTCACCATCATCCTGCTTAATTATCTGCACTTGTACTGAATCCCCCTGAAATTGGGCTATTTATCTCCCAAGCACATTGCGCTTTAAAGAGGACTCCCTTCCACTTTAGTCCTCACGGACTGGGACACCTTCAGAGAGCAACACGGAGAGTATGTTTTGGAGTACTATCAACAAGCACAGCCGCAATCTAGAGAGGATCTCTCAAGCCTACAGTCCCCCAAAAAGGACTGGGACACCTCCAGCAGTTTCTTGGATTATAATATTGGACTCCATCCATCTTCATCCTCCGTTAGTGCCGGGACTTTTTGAGCAGGTTATATTATACATTTATTTTCTTCTCCATTGACAGGTCCCTATGGTATAATCTTTCTTTTTTAATAATATTGTCACTCAATATATATTTTTTATCTTTGTATTTTATTAATAAATATGTTTTGTAATACCATCTGATTGCATCATTAAAAGAGCGCTGCATATCCTCTTTTTGCTTTATAAAATTAATTAGTGTCTATTATCACTTTTCATGGAAGTGTTTTTTTTGCTGTGTGTAATGTATAAATTATTCATGTACAGAGGGAGCCCCTCTCATTCACTGCCAGCGCTCACCAGAATGTCCCCACTGGTGAGCGCTGGGGAAGAGGGACTCCATTAGACTGGGATGCGCGAGCGTCTCACACGCAAGCGGGTCTCAATATGCGGCTTGGCGGCATGACCCTGCCCATCTCCACTTCAGGGAGATGGGCAGGGTTAGGTGGGATGCTGGGAGGCAGTGTGGACCGGCGATGGGGAACGGAAAGGCAGCGGAGAGCAGCGGGGAGCTGCGTCGGAATGGGGCCCGCAAGCGTCTTGTTTGCGCACGCCCCCTTCCTGCGGCTGCTGGAGGCTGGCGAATTCTATGGCCAGCCCCTGCAAGCATGAGAGGGGCTCCATCTGTACATAACCAAATGTCATGGATTCAGTTTACAATTACATGTGTGACTTTTTCTATGTTTAATGGATGTTTATACCTAGATGTGTTTAATGTTAAAATGATTGTGTCTTGTTTCACGGAATATGTTTTATTTTCATTTTGATTCTTCTTACATGTACCCCCTTGTTTCCTTTCTGTACCCCTTTTCTATAGTCTGTTTGTTATTTAATCAAAAATATCATTTACCGGTACATTCACACATTGACAATCATATGAACTCATGGCCACACAATACTTCTCTAAACAAACACAGCCATACTGTACCCTAACATTTACTTATTATGTAACACAATTGTGCCTATCATGTACAATAAACACAAACACAGCGTAACAATCCAACATATTTATTATTTGAACATCATTTTTTTTAAAGAAAAATTTAGAAATAATAAAAACAAAAACGTATTGCAACATTGTGGTGACGCACAGTGCTGCATCTCTCAGGTAGGACGCTTTGTCAGTCAGCACCAGCCACAGAGCTTGCTCTCTGCTGTAGACATGTATTGAAGCTGTAGGGATGGCAATTGTGTGTATAAATTAATATAGCCTTTGTCATTACAAACACAGACAGAGACACACAGACACACACATACATGCACACACATACATACAACATTAACAATATATAGTACTTACGGGCTGGCTCATCATCAGCAGACACAAATTGGGGGGATGGAATGGGGTGGGTATTGGGTAGGGGAAAGGACAGGTTGGGGGGATGGGATGGAAGCATGGGATGGGTATTAGGTGGGGGAAAGGACAGGTTGGGGGGATGGGAAGGAAGCATAGGGTGGGTATTGGGTGGGGGAAATGACAGGTTGGGGGGATGGGTCGGAAGCATGGGATGGGTATTAGGTGGGGAAAGGACAGGTTGGGGGATGGGGTGGCATCTTGTGCTGCGGCACCTACGTTCGTTCTCTGTGTTTTCACAGTTGTCGAAACAAATAAAAAGAAAAATAAACAGAAGGAAGAAGGATTAACCTTATTAAATATTATTGATAACGAATAAAAGAGTCTCTGTCTCTCTATCACACACACACAAACACACACACACACACACACACACACACACACACAGGTTGTTACGGAAGTCAATGTACCCATTAGATATGTTATTCCTGACAATAGTCAACCATTATTATGTTACAGTCGTGACAATGTACAGTTTGCAACACACAATAAGGATAACAAGCTACTGTACATACCTTGGGGTTTAGGTTGCAGTTGTAGGTCGGATGTTGAAATATGTATACAAGTAAGGCCAGAAAAAGACTTGCAATCATCCTATAGGTGTAATTTTTTTTAAAATACCATGTTCAATGGTTACAACCAGTGCTATTTTTCAGCAGGAACCAGCAGGAACTCAGTTCCTGAACCTCTAATTAAATATGACATCTTCAGGAACTGGGTTCCTAAACCTTTTCTGGGCCAAAATGTACTTTTCATAAGATAAGTTTTATTTTAAAGTCACGTGTGAGTGCTTTTGCTTCTAAATACAATATATACATCTCTCTTTATATATAAGATATATATATATATATATATATATATATATGTATATATATATATATATATATATATATATATATATACCATATATACTCAAGTATAAGCCTACTTTTTCAGAACATTTTTTATGCTGAAAAAGCCCCCCTCGGCTTATACTCGAGTGAGGGTTCCGCTTGAGTCAATAAGATTTCCCAGTATTTTGTTGTAAAATTAGGTGCCTCGGCTTATATTTTGGGTCGACTTATACTCGAGTATATACGGTATATATATATTTATGATTCATTGTACACGCACATATTTTGTCTCATCATTATCAGGTGGCTGTGTATTTGTATTTCTCTTACAAAGCGCTCATGTGCATGATTGTAATTTTTGTATTTTTTTTTTTACAGATGATGATGAGCAAGAGGTGCTTCCTCCACCCGCACTATCTGAGGAGCAGGTGAAAGCTGCTCCTCCCCAGGTTAATCCCACTCTTGGATCATCTGGGGATTCCACTCTGCAGATTCTGAGTGACATACGGCAGCAGGGTGTGGAAGCACAACAGATGAAGCAACATCTCTTGGTGGCCCAAGTCCGAATGGTGCAAGCTATGGAAAAGATCCATCAGGAGATGGTGGTACTAAATGCCAGCATTAAGAGGGGTGCACGGGTCACCAGGTTGCCTCAGATGCACCATTCTGCACCACCACCATTCCCTGCTACAAAGAGTTGTTCAGGTTTAGGGACTTCAGGGTGCCTGCAAGCCCAACACCATGACCATTTCTTTTGGCAGCAACAGCAGGCACAGGAACACACTGCTGCCTGCTTCACTAACACCAGTGCTCTCTGGCAAGCATGCTAATGATGAATACAAGGTAAAAAATTAAAATAGTGAAGTTTGCGGCAGCGTTATATTGCATGTTCAGAAATGGAGCCCTATATATTTTTTTAAGTGTATTGGAAACCCCTTTTATTATTGCAATACAAAAATGAACTGATACAGAATATTAAATTACTGTAGGCAATCTTGTTGACTTTCAAGAATAGTCTGTTCTACTATAATGAAGACCTACTGTAGGCACAAAAACAGGTACAAAATATGTTACCTGTCTCAGTCCAGGAAACGCATGCTGTATTTATTAAGGGAAAGAATATTGTAAGTAAAAAGTAGGAAGAAAAGTGAATTACAGATGTTTCAAAATGATAAGACGATATATAGTGTGAGCTTGTACTGTAGTGTGGTTATTGCAATACACAGGAAAGCCACGTTGTTATTATACCTGCAGGACCAGAGATTTACAGTAGTCAGTGTAGAAAGAAACAACATTTGTACAGTGTGCCCTTGCAATGTTAAGAAGAATATGACACACTAATGTGGGGTACACACCAGGACGACCACCGTCGTTCACGACCGATAGACGACCATGGAACGATTTCCCTTGGACTTCCCGGGAGCTCCCAGGCAGTCCCCAGCAAACGATTAGCAAAAATTGTGTTTTTTTGCGGAACGATCTAGATCCGATCCCGATGCGCCCGCGATGGTCGTTAAGACGGTCGGATCGCTGGTTTTTGTTTTTTTTGCAAGAACACATGCGACCGTCGTCAGATGGGCCTTTGAAATTTGAATGAAGGGGCTGGACTAGCAGAGGGGGAGGACTAGCAGAGGGGGATAGGAATAGCAGCAGCCATTTTAAACCAGTGTATTTCTGCTTTGTTACTAGTGAGGCTTGGTTTATACCTGCTGAACGCTGGACATAGCTATTTACACATTACTTTGTTTTGCCTGCCATTACAAAGTGTCTTTTAACCCTGCACTATGGAGAATGCAGTGATGGGTAGTCACCAGCAACAGTACCTGCTCTATTATGCAGTTTTGAAGCTCAGGCGTCAGAGAGCCCAGCGCAGGAGAGAAAGATCATGCTGGACAAAGCAGTGGCTACTTCAGCGTCAGACTCGTTCGCACATGCCACTGCTCAGGGACATCAGGGAGAATAACCCAGACGATTTCCGTAACTTCTTGAGGATGGATGATGCCACATTCCAGGAATTGCTGCGTCTGGTGACTCCCCACATCGAGAAGCAGGATACCAAGTATCGCATGGCTATCCCTGCTGAGGAACGGCTGGTGGTCACCCTGAGGTTTCTGGCGACAGGACGGTCTCTTGCTGACCTAAAGTTTGGATCCCTCATCTCCCCGCAAGCTTTGGGCCTCATCATCCCGGAGACCTGCAAAGCCATTGTGAAGGTGCTGCAGTACCAGTATTGCAAGGTAAGGATGAAATATACACTGTACACTTTATTGTGCAAACAAAATATTTTTATTTATAATTTAGGCCTAGGACAGAAACAGGTTTTTTAGGCCTTTCATGGTTAAAACATGTAAAATAGTAAATAGATTGTGTCAACAAAAATATATTATAATACCATATATAAAAGATATTGTACAAAAACACACACTATATATAAAGATTTAAGTATGTATGACCCAGTTTAAACTTTCCCAATAAGTACGGGCTACTGTGTGGCAGAGGATGTCTGCCGCAGATAAGTAAAGGCTGCGGCCCACATGGCGCATGGCGCAGATGCAATGGTCCCGGCCCCATTGATGTGCGCCATACGCCATGTGAGCAGTGGCCATCACATACCTGCAGCTGAGACCATGTCTGCCGCACAGTACCCCATACTATTGGTAAAGACAAAAGGGCAATAAATGGAGTTTGCTATCCAGATTGAGGAGAATCCTGTTCTCCCTCTGGTAATGCAGGTACAGGTAGCAGCATATAAAAAAACAAAAAACACACTCTGGTAACTTCTGGAACAGGCACTTACAACAGTAGGGATAAGGTACTGTGTGGCAGAGGATGTCTGCTGCAGATATGTAAAGGCTGCGGCCCACATGGCGCATGGCGCAGATGCAATGGCCCCCGCCCCATTGATGTGCGCCATACACCATGTGAGCAGTGGCCATCACATACCTGCAGCTGAGACCATGTCTTCGGCACAGTACCCCATACTATTGGCAAAGAAAAAAGGGCAATAAATGGAGTTTGCTATCCAGATTGAGGAGAATCCTGTTCTCCCTCTGGTAATGCAGGTACAGGTAGCAGCATATATGTAGAAAACCAAGACAAAAGACACTCTGGTAACTTCTGGAACATGCCCTTACAACAGTAGGGATAAGGTACTGTGCGGCAGAGGATGTCTGCTGCAGATATGTAAAGGCTGCGGCCCACATGGCGCATGGCGCAGATGCAATGGCCCCCGCCCCATTGATGTGCGCCATACGCCATGTGAGCAGTGGCCATCACATACCTGCAGCCGAGACCATGTCTGCCGCACAGTACCCCATACTATTGGCAAAGAAAAAAGGGCAATAAATGGAGTTTGCTATCCAGATTGAGGAGAATCCTGTTCTCCCTCTGGTAATGCAGGTACAGGTAGCAGCATATAAATAAACAAAAATACACACTGTGGCCCTTGTGTGGCAGAGGATGTCTGCTGCAGATATGTAAAGGCTGCGGCCCACATGGCGCATGGCGCAGATGCAATGGTCCCGGCCCCATTGATGTGCGCCATACGCCATGTGAGCAGTGGCCATCACATACCTGCAGCTGAGACCATGTCGATGGTAAATGATAAAGTAGCCTATTTTTTAAGACAGATCCTCAAAAACAGGACACTCTGGATCTTCTATCAGTAAAGAACTGTAGAATTGACGGTACTGGGGGGGTTGAGAAGGCTGTGTAGGTGTTGACTGGGTATGTGTTGGAATTGTGCTCGACTGGCCTGCTACGGTGGCAGGCGGAGTAGGCACTGGTGATTCTAATGACAGTGGTGTGTCTGGTGCACTACCAATGCCAACTATTTTAGTGCCACTGTTGAGATACCCTAAACTGCCATTATACACCAACTCCATGCATAACTTTTCAAAAGTAAGTTGCTGGTCAGGAGCCATGTTGCGAACACACTCTGCCACATAAGTGAAGTAGTTGTCATGTTTGTCCGGGTTTCTTTGCAGGACTTGATGTGCCCGCATCATAAATTCTTCATGTGCCGCTGCTTCTCCTTTTTTTCCTTTGCCACGCATTTTTTTGGCACGGGGGAGTGGTGGAGTGGGTTCCAGGGTGGGTGGCGGAGTGCGTGCCGGAGTAGGAACTTCGTTAGATGTGCATGCATTATCAGATAGGACAGATAGGTCTGGGGTTGCAGGTGGGTAGTCACCAAGCTGTAAAAAAATTGAACATGTTTACTAATCAATTCTATTTACTTCTAATTTCAGTTCCCTACCAGCGTGAATGAATGGAAAGTCATCGCAGAGGAGTTTGAACAGCGATGGAACTTCCCAAATTGCGGTGGAGCCATTGATGGCAAACATGTCCGCATAGCCCAGCCTATCAATAGTGGTTCCTACTATTTTAATTACAAGGGCTATTTTAGCATTGTACTAATGGCTGTGGTGAATGCCAACTATGAGTTTATCTTCCTGGATGTAGGAAGGAATGGCCGTGCATCGGATGGTGGCACTTTCAAGGACACAAAGTTCTACGAAAGGCTCATAGCGAACACCCTTCACTTGCCGTCTGTCCAGGAAACTAAACAGGGGCTTAACTTTGTTTTTGTGGCTGACGAGGCTTTTGGCCTGCACGAGCATGTCATGAAGCCATATGCGCAAAGGGGCCTGAACCATGACAAAAGGATCTTTAACTACAGGCTATCCAGGGCACGGCGTGTTGTGGAAAATGCTTTTGGCATCCTGGCAAGCCGGTTTCGCATTTTTCACACTGCCATTAACCTGAGGGTGGACAAAATTGACTGGGTTGTCACGGCGTGCTGTGTCCTGCACAATTTGCTCCGCAGAAAAGCCACACAGCAAAGGGCTACAGGCACAGCACTCCAAGAAGACCAAGAACTGCCAGAGGAGGTAGTGCAGATATCCTCCTTGCAAACCCCAACACAACGCTACACAGGGAGTGCACGAGCCAAACAGGTGAGGAAAGAGTACATGGCCTACTTTAATGGGGAGGGCGCTGTGGATTGGCAGGAGGAATCAATTAGATAGCCAAAAAAATAGACTCACCGATGCAGACTGCGAATTCTCCTCCTCCTCCTGCGCCGCGACTTCTTGGTTTTCCTGTTCGACCATAAGGACTACTCCTGTCCTCATCGACTCCTGGCTGAGGGTGAATGTCAACCGGTCATAGTACCAGAGCGATGTTTGATACATCTCGTCGACTCCAGCACCAGACTTCTTTGCAGCCTCCATCTTCTTGTGTTCCTTTAAGAACACCGTGCGCATATTCTGGATGCGTTTCCTCACCCATTCAACATTGGCCTCTGGGTGAAATGGAAGACTGTAGCGTGCCAACTCCTCCAAGGCTTGGTTTCTTTTAATTTTGTTTGAATACTCCTTGGATTTGGTTCTCCACAGGCATTCGTGTGTACGATATTTTTCAATAAACCCTTCCAAAAACTCTTGTTCCTTTGCGTTGGACATTGGGACTGTAAAAAGATAAAACCATTTTAGTTGTTATAGTTATACCCATGTTTTGTTTCATATTTAAATTTTTATAGTTATAGTTACCAGTTTACCTAGTTCTTATGTTTTAAGTATTTAAAATGTTAATAAACTTTTATGAAAACCACTATACATTTTATTGTGCAGATTGCTATTCACACACACAGGTGAATGGGGCCTAGCAGAGAGGAGTGCATGGAATACTGCAATGGTGGACAATGGTTTATGTATATATATCTATATATACACAAACACACACACACAGGTGAATGGGGCCTAGCAGAGAGGAGTGCTTGGAATACTGCAATGGTGGACAATGGTTTATGTATATATATCTATATATACACAAACACACACACACAGGTGAATGGGGCCTAGCAGAGAGGAGTGCTTGGAATACTGCAATGGTGGACAATGGTTTATGTATATATATCTATATATACACAAACACACACACACAGGTGAATGGGGCCTAGCAGAGAGGAGTGCATGGAATACTGCAATGGTGGACAATGGTTTATGTATATATATCTATATATACACAAACACACACACACAGGTGAATGGGGCCTAGCAGAGAGGAGTGCTTGGAATACTGCAATGGTGGACATTGGTTATATGTATACACACAGACATGGGGCCCACCCAAAAAAAACAGTGACATGGTCGGGTGCACGGTTGCCAAACCAGTGCTTTATACACACTATATACATTGGTGGCAACAGTGGGCATGCATAGAAGAGCATTGGGAGTGCAAACATACCAGGTTGTTGTTCTGGGAGATGAGACAAGAAGGAGAGTCCAACTGCTGCGCCAGCGCTGTTTGCTATGTGGAAAAACATGGCGCCGGGGGAGTGTTTAGGAAATGCCACTCAAATAGGCTGGATCAAACGACGGACGCACCGACGGACGGACGACGGAGGCGGCAAAAAACACTCACGATCTGCATACGATTGACGGTCGGTCGGCCTGGGATTGACGGATCCTACCTGCAGCACGTAGGACCAAAGATGCGACCAAACGAGCGGCGTGAACGCGCATTTGATCGGAATCGGATCAAATAAATGTCAAAAACACACGATAGTACATACAATCTGCATACAACCGGTCGGAATTGGATCTAAATTGACAGAATCGTGCCCTAGTCGTCCTGGTGTGTACCCAGCATTACTCTTAAGCATTACAGTTGTAATAAATTTAAAATGCGTCGCACCTGTTATCTTACCATCGTATGAATAGAATTGGAAACTTCTATATTACTTTGTTGTAAAAATGACAATTACTAGATGCAAGCACGTATATAGTCACAAATGCAAATGAATGAAGTACAATCAGCTAGGAAGGTCAATCAGCAATCAGTCCATTAGTTGTGGCTAATTATGTAATGCTGTCATTGCCATAAGTGTATTTTGTATGTTTCACCAGTACCCACATGAAATATGTTCCTTACAGCAGGTATACAGTGCATGCATCTGCTTCCAGTCCTGACTTAGTTGCATACAAGAACCCACAAAAATAAATGTACATCCCAGTGGCAAATGCAGGATTTCTAAAGGGGGGTTCTAAATTCCAGTCCAAAATCTCACACACTGTGCAACATTGGAGCAATGCGGTAATCTGGGGGAGCGGTAGAAGTAACGATCCCCAGACATTAATGTACACATTAGTGTTTTATATATTGGATACTGTATGGAATACAATATTAATATTTAACACTATAGATGGTCTATAGTATAGGCTGTATCACACATTTAAATAATATAAATAAGTGGTAAAAAAAAGGTTAAATACACTATTATAATAAATACACAAACATAATGAAATAAGTACTGCAATTCTAAGCTCACATTTTCCCACCTCGTGGTAAGGTCCCCGTCTCTTTTTCCTGACAGCTACTCTATGTGTTTGTCCCTCTGTACCTTGCTCTGTAGGAGACCACACAGGCTCAGCGCTGATAAAAAAACCTCCCATGATGAGGCTTTTGCTGCTGTCCTCTATGAGCCTGAGAAGCATGTGATGAGCTCTACCAATCAGAGCTCAGCACAAGCGTCTCAGCCTCTGACCTCTTGTGCAAAGTCTCATCTCCCAGTAATGCACTGCACACTTGTGCCTCAGCTATCGATGCTTAATTAATCATTATCACATCAGCAGATAGTTGAAGATACAGCACTACCCCACTACCATGCACAAAACCTTTACCTAAAACATTTTTTTTTCAAAATACATGCCGACCACAGGGGGGCTGTAGATAGAACTGGGCCTGGGGTTACTAACCCCTGAGCCCCCCTTTTAATCCAGCTCTGTCAGGCACACATGTAGCATCATTTCACACAATGCAAGTATTACAGTGTAACCGGTTAATTTATTCTGTTGTGTGATATGGTTAGGATCCAGATGATTGGTCAACAGTTATTTGGTCGACAATCAATTGTGCATTATGTCGACAGGTACAAAATAATGACATGGTCAACAGGTTGACTTGATTGAGGTCATCAGTGCTTATATTAATCGACAAGTTCAAAAGGTCGATAGGTTCAAAAGGTCGACATTTTTCATCATTTACCATCCGTGTCAACTATGACTATGAATAGTACCCTGTGCTGAGCACAGCGAGGCACCTTGCCTGGAGTGTGGCAAGCGAAGCAAGTCGGCAACGGTACGTTTCCACTCATTTGGATTGCAAGTGATTAAACATACAAAATGATATAGAAGAACTGGCATCAACTTTTTTGTGTCGAGTATTGCAATGTCAACATTTTTCTTGTGTCGACCTTTTGTACCTGTTGACCCTGTTGACTTACTGCATGGGGTTGAAGAATTGACCGTTGACCTGTATCTGTTTGACCCAATGATCCACACCCGGTATTGTTGGTGTAGAACTTTGAAATGTGATAGGAATAGCAAAGCACTAGCATTGCAAGAGTCATGAATACAGTACAGCAACTGTGATACAATAAGTTTAATGTTGATGTGGTATAAAGTACTTTTGTATATTCCATGCATCTTCTTTCTACACTTCTCCTTGCAATGCCAGAAAGTAAATTATCCATCCTCTTTCCCTTCTTGTGCCATACAATATGCTATGTCAACTGTCTTTGTCCATGCATGGCTGTGATCTACATTATCAGGTACACTAAGTGGCATAACTATAAAATTTGCTCCCCCCCAGCCAAAAAGTTTGTGGCGCCCCCCCCCACTCCCCTGGGCTCCTTTCCAGAGTGTTTCTCCAACATGTGTCCAGCAGACACTGCCTGACTCCGACGCGT
The DNA here is from genome assembly GCF_055691185.1 of Crinia signifera. Lineage (NCBI taxonomy): Eukaryota > Metazoa > Chordata > Amphibia > Anura > Myobatrachidae > Crinia > Crinia signifera. Next base: position 404,586,798 of record NC_139217.1, read on the forward strand.
CCCAGGCCACCCCAGCACACCCATCCGCCGCCCAGCCACTCACCCATCCGCCCACCCATCCTGTACACAGTAGCCAATAGCTGTCTCTGTGTACAGTCAATTGAATCAGTATGGGGATTTGTCATCTCTGTCATGGCCATGCCCACGATGCGGCTAACTCGCCTCTGGTGCTCAGCCAGCGGGCAGCAGCAGGTAGCATGTCAGAGCTTCGAGCGGGTGCTGGCGCCCACACAGACCCCGCTGCCGCTTGCTCCCCCAAGCAGCAGTATAGACTGCCTTACAGTAGTTACACCACTGGGTACACTATTTGCCCTCCACTGTACCAGGTAGTCAGATTCAATTTAAATGTTATGTGGAATTGCCAACACATCAGACATCTAATTTGCCAATTTATTTATTGATACTGTATACATGAGATGTAGTTAATATGCTGTCAGTCGGGATCCCAGCGGCCAAGATGCTGACACCAAGATCCCGACTGCAGACATTATAGCACTACTCACTGTACAGTTATAAATGAACCATGATTGTGGGCAAAATAGAAAAATATTCCAGTACAGTATTTCCATGCTATCAGCCCCTCACTGCTAATTTACAGATCCAAAGAAATAAAAAGAATTGAAGTATAATATGTGTTCTGTGGGTATAATACCGTTAATCTAATGGGGACAGAGTTACTGTAGTAATGTTTAACATGGTAGAATAGTGCATTATGCAAAGATGTTTAGCTTAGGGCTCTAGAAAAAGAATTCATATGCATTCATCAATTTTAACTATTTCACCACAATATGCCCTGAATATGCACTTAATAAAATATGTAATCAAAATCCTTTTTGGAAACAAAATTACAATTGAGAAAATCTTTGCATTGCATTTATTTATCCAATTCTATTTCATATTAATATTTAAAAATTATTTAAAAATAAGGTACTTGTGTAGTATCACGGCGCCCATCGTATTGCATACCATTTGGCATGCGATGGTATGCGATGCGATATCGCGCAATGTTAACCAATGTCATACAATTTTAAAATTGTATGACATTGTATATGGCATACAATGCCATACAATGCGATGCGATTAAAAATTGTATAAGCACCCTAATGGGTGCTTACAATGTTAAATGCACCCCCACGCGACCCCCCCCACTATAAACGTGAACCCGAAGCGTGGCGAGCGCAGCGAGCCCACGAGGGGCGGCGCTACGCGTCCTCCGACCTTTTCATACCCCCACTATTCACGTCGGCGTGGAGTTGAAAATAGAAAGTGTGGCGAGCGCAGCAAACCACCGAGCCCGAAGCGTGGCGAGCGCAGCGAGCCCCGCAAGGCATCCGCAAGCGTGGCGAGCGCAGTGCCCCCCGAAGGTATCCGCATCCCCTCGTGAGCGCAGCGTCCCCCCGAAGGTATCCGCGTCCCCTCGTGGGGCTCGCTACGCTTGCCACACTTCGGGCTCGGTGGCTTACAATGTTAAATGCAGCGCCACGCCACCCCCCCCACTATAAACGTGAACCCGAAGCATCGCTGCGCTCGCCACGCTTCGGGCTCGGTGGCTCGCTGCGCTCGCCACACTTTATGAAATCAACTCCACGCCGACGTGGATAGTGGGGGTATGAAAAGGTCGTAGGACGCGTACCATCGCCCCTCGCGGTCTCGCTGCGCTCGCCATGCTTGGGGTTCACGTTTATAGTGGGGGGGGTGGCGTGGGGATGCATTTAACATTGTAAGCACCCATTTGGGTGCTTAAAAGCACCCATTAGGGTGCTTATACAATTTTTAATCGTATAGGGGGCATGGCATGCGATGCGATCAAAACATTGCGCGATCAATATCGGGGGCGCCGTGATAATACACAAGTACCAAAAATAAAATGTGAAGGGGCATTCAGGTTGGATGTGTTTTTGGGTGGGGGGAGGGGGCGGTGAGGGTCAAGCAGCAAAGTGGGTTGTTGCTTCATATGGCCACACCCCTCTCAAGACCCAGCTCCCACATGATTCAATGCAAATTTAGTCATCAATACACTTGTCCATACTGGGCAACAGCAGGAGCCATCTGGGAGACTGGTCTATCTTTCTGAATGTTCAGGGGTAGGTATTTGTCTCTCTGACTACAAATAATAATAATGAAAATTAATAAGTCCCGTTATATAGCTTATGGTCCATTTTTAACTATGTCCATTGTTTCATGTTCATCAGATTGCTTACGGAACACAACATTCAATAGTAAAATACTTAATGATTAGGATCTATATTTTGATTCACTTGACCTAAGTTATCAAGAAAAAAAATTGGATATATATTCACTAATTCCATATGGTACACTTTATAAATGGTTTTATGGTAAAGTTCACTGATACAGGGGTGAATTCATTTCCACAATATATGCCCAGCACTACGGTCATTTATGACTGTGCCAACATTGCAAGTTTTCCTTCACATATCCATGTGGTGCAAAGGGAAAAGTTGTGATTCCGACAGCAAAAGCACATCATGGCAATTTTGGGAATTGAATGCCCCCCCCCCCCATAGTGCATCATTTTGCTTCTGCTAAAAAGTTATTGAACTACAGAATCTGGACTGAGCACATTATTTTCCTCTTCTGCTCTACGTGAACTCTTTGGGTAAAGTAACTTGCGGAGATGAAATGTCCTTGGCATTACAAGATAATATGGGGACATATGGGTTATCAATTATTAAATGAAATAGACATCAGAGTAAAATACAAATGGATACAAATTTTTGGAATTGCTAAATCTGGTCTTCCTGTCCAAATAAGTGGTTATCAACAGGCTTGCAGTGTGTCAGTATTCTAATAATTGTAATCTACAATGCCCCCTGTGTAACAAATATAATTATCTTAACAGCTTTTCTACTCTGGCTCTATGCATTTCCATTAGAAAGTCAGCATCTTTTAATTAGCATGGTGTAATAAATTAGCAGTTTTAAAATCTGTTAAAAACTCCCCATTTTCTCATCTATTTAATCCTCTGATGTTGCTGAAGCAATGTGTTCCCTTAACTTTTATGAAAAAGTGCTGATACTAATTTCAGTTCATGATACCAACTGTCATCTACAGTAGGACACTTAAAATGTGCCATAGGAATATGTACTGCTTATGTATAGTAGGGGAGTGATTCAGTCCTGTATGCTGTCTATGAATTCTCTCCCCCGGTTCAGTGGGGTGGCATTTACCTGCTCGGTAGGCAGCGAATATAAACAACCTAGCAAGCAGCTCTGAATCAGGCCCTTAGTGTCATTTATATATGATGATTTATGAACATGTGGACATCAAGATACTGTATTCCTACATGTTATTCCAAGCTAAATGAGTTTACATGTTTCTGAAAGTAACATTTGTACCGGACCTCGATGAGCTGGCAGATCCTTTACATTTTTTTTATTTTTGACATTAAAGCTACTGTACCAATATGCTATTAACATCTATTAAGGTTTAAGTATCAACAGGCATTAACCCCTTTGCTGCTGAGGGGTTTGTCACCCTTGTGCTGAGGTAATTTCTTTAACATTTGTGCATATCAAATTCCTCCATCTTTTGATTTTGTATGTGGCATCCATGCTAATAATATCTATTTATTTCAAATTACTTTGTATTTTTAGAAAATGCCATTAATATTTGTTTTACGCCTTCTAAAGGGGTGTACACACGGAGCAAATTTGTGCTATTTTCTAAGCAATCTGACTAGATTGCTTAGAAAGTAAGCACAGATCTCTCTGTGTGTATGCTCTGAGAGATTAAATATCTCTTGCTAACTAACTCAGTGCATACAGTCACAATCTAGTCAAATTGCTTAGCAAATGACTGCAAATCTGCCTGTGTGTACAGAAGGAGAGATACCGATCGCAATCTCTCATTCTGAACCACTACCCTGCCTTTTTTTGCTTAAGCAAAATTGCTTAACAAAATAGCTTAGCACAAATCTCTGTGTGTGTATGTGCTCCCCATGGGAGATCTTGACACCAGAAAAATTGTTTAGCAAAATTGCTTAGCACAGATCTCTACGTGTGTATGCCCCTTAACACTTACAGGATTTTTAACCCCCAATGGAACAAGAAGTGTTTTTAATTAAATTACCAAAAGTAAATATCCAAAAGTAAACATGATTCTTTTTTGTCCGTTTTATAAAAATTTCAAATAAATAATTGTGGTTCTTGTTTGAACACCTTTTCCAAAATATTAGAAATCATGGTTCTATGTGTAGGGTTATGGTGGGGTATACACACACACTTCGATTTTTACATATTTTCGATTGGAATTTGCTTCTGTAGGGTGGCACTTTAATAACTTATAACACTTGGTGGGGGAGAGCTGGGCAGACCTACACAGACATGTGTGAAACTCAGTAGCTTTTAATTTGGACACTTAAATAACTCTGTTTTAACATTCTGTTTTAATTACAACCAAACACCAAAGGTTATTAAGACTAATTGAGCAAATATGTAACAGCATGAAAATGCCCAGCTGTACCTCTAATGACTTCACCTCTCCTGCTCTTCCGTTGATAGTAGGTGTCCCCCAACATTTTATTCTTGGTCCTCTTCTTCTCTATCACTGGGTGAGCTTGTTTGCTCACTAGACTTTCACTATCACCTCTATGCTGATATTACTGAAATCTTCCACTCCTTTCCTGATCTCTCTCCCTCTATCCTTACTCATATCTCCAATTGTCTCTCTGCTGTCTACTCTTGGATGACCCAGCGCTTTTTTAGACTTAAAATATCAAAGACTAAGCTGACCCCTTCCCACCCTCCTGCATAAAACCTGACCATCTCTCATCCTATAGGAGAAAAAAAAAAAGGAGAAAAAAAAGGAGAAAAAAAGAAGAAAGCAGCGCTTATGGTATCAAATACACATGGTACATTTAATATTGAAACATGATAAAATACACAATAATAAAAACATAGAATTAATTCAATAAAATTTGAAGGGACCCAATAGAGATAATCACCAGTTCGTGGAGAAAAAGTAAGTCCTGCTCTGATCTTGATGTGAATGGAAAATTGAAGATAAGTCCGTATTAGCCAGTAGATGGTATCCTGTAGATGTTGGAGATGGACTCAACCGATGGCACAGTTGGAATTAGCCGGATCGGGAGTCCTCACTGCTGCGAGTGACAGGTTTCCATATGAGAACGGCAAGAGACTTCAGGGGATATGACAGATGTGATCAGATGAATCAGCAGGCGAGACTGGTCCTTCAATGGGTGTGGATATCTCCTTTGGGGCAAATAGATTGGGTCCACAGGGCAAGCACCAACGCGTTTTGCAGTGCACTCACTGCTTTGTCAAGGTGTACCTCCTTGCCTTCAGGGTCCATTTTTATACCTGAGCCACTCTATGGATCATTTGCATAATTAATCAATCATGTAAGTAGTAAATACAAAAAATAGTTGGAGACTTACTCGGAGACAATGATAGTATCATTCATAATATATCCAATATATCTGTATTCAATTTTGAATGAATAGTGATCTAAATTTAATTAAAAAACGAAAAACTCAGGGTCATATGAAGTAATAACTTCCGGGTTAAGGTCCGGTAATGAAATGAATAAGGGTTCAGATCATAGCAACAGTGGCTAAGTAAAGCATTTTGGGGAGATTGTGCTGTTAGTATATATGTGGTGAATACTCTTATAGGTGTAATTAGCGACTTTTGTAAATATTTAGTTCGTAAATCGTGCTTTAGGATGCGGTGTTTACATCGGATGTGACGTTACGTTGTTATCTGCACGTCACATCCGGCCTCTCTGGTGAGTGTATAGCACCGCATCCTAAAGCAAAGCAAAGCAAAGCAGTGAGTGCACTGCGAAACGCGTTGGTCCTTGCCCTGTGGACCCAATCTATTTGCCCCAAAGGAGATATCCACACCCATTGAAGGACCAGTCTCGCCTGCTGATTCATCTGATCACATCTGTCATATCCCCTGAAGTCTCTTGCCGTTCTCAAATGGAAACCTGTCACTCGCAGCAGTGAGGACTCCCGATCCGGCTAATTCCAACTGTGCCATCGGTTGAGTCCATCTCCAACATCTACAGGATACCATCTACTGGCTAATACGGACTTATCTTTAATTTCCCATTCACATCAAGATCAGAGCAGGACTTACTTTTTCTCCACGAACTGGTGATTATCTCTATTGGGTCCCTTCAAATTTTATTGAATTAATTCTATGTTTTTATTATTGTGTATTTTATCATGTTTCAATATTAAATGTACCATGTGTATTTGATACCATAAGCGCTGCTTTCTTCTTTTTTTATCCTATTCTTTATCCATTTGGGAACTGACTACTCCCTCAAAGCAGCAGCTTTTTGACAAAATATACTCTGGGTAAGCGCTCTACACTAACCTAGGTTAGTTTTTTCCATCTCTCATCCTAACCTACTGTTTATGCTCACTTCTCCCCCTTCTGTGTCACCCCTGTCTGTCTAACCCTCCCCTTTAGAATGTAAGCTCTCACGAGCAGGGCCCTCTCTCCTTATGTGCCTTTCTTAGAATATATAAACCTCTGCCACCGTGATGATTGCTTCAGTGTAATGTCCCCTGACTATCCATATTTACTATGTACTTGTCCTAAACTGTCTTGTACTGTAATTCGGTATGTGTTTTTGCTCATAACTATGCTCTGTAAAGTGCTGCAGTATATGTGTGCGCTATATAAGAACCTGTTAATAAATAAATAAAATAATAAATAAACTGCTACTTTACTTTAAAAAGGTATTTACTTTGGTACTTGTTTCCTAGCATGGCCACACCGATTTACATCGGGGTGGTCGTGTCGGAAAAATCGCGTCGATCGCATCGCATGCGATTTGGTCGCATGCGATGCGATCGACGCGACCGACCCGATTTTTTGATTGAATGAAATGTAAATCGGGTCCCTGGGACCCGATTTTACATTGGATTCAATGTAAAGTATTCCCAACCCGCCCAAATTTAACGGCGTAAACCCCACCCCACGATAGACGCCAACCCGAAGCGTGGCGAGCGCAGCGAGCCCGCGAGGGGCGGTGGTGCGCGTCCTCCGACCTTTTCATTCCCCTACTATCCACGTCGGCGTGGAGTTGAGAATAGAATAGTGTGGCGAGCACAGCGAGCCACCGAGCCCGAAGCGTGGCGAGCGCAGCGAGCCCCGCGAGGGGACGCGTATACCTGTGAAGTTATACGCGTCCCCTCGCGGGGCTCGCTGCGCTCGCCACGCTTCGGGCTCGGTGACTCGCTGCGCTCACCACACTATTCTATTCTCAACTCCACGCCGACGTGGATAGTAGGGGAATGAAAAGGTCGGAGGACGCGCACCGCCGCCCCTCGCGGGCTCGCTGCGCTCGCCACGCTTCGGGTTGGCGTCTATCGTGGGGTGAGGACGGGGACATCTATAATGTGAAATGGGTCATATTGACCCATTTCACATTTTTCACATTTTCTCACGATTTCAATGTTAAAAAATATTTTAACATTGAAGCCTATGGAAAAATCGGGGGCATCGCGTCGGTCGCGTCGGGACCAATGTTAATGGTCCCGACCGACGCGATGCCCCCGATATTTTACCTTTCCCGACACGATCCTCACGATTTCAATGTTAAAATATTTTTTAACATTGAAGCCTATGGAAATATCGGGGGCATCGCGTCGGTCGCGTCGTGACCAATGTTAATGGTCCCGACCGACGCGATGCCCCCGATATTGTACCTTGGCCGGCAAAATGGACCTGATTTCAAAGGAAATCGGGTCCATCGTGTGGATCGTGTACCTTAACTTAAAGGTACACGATCCACAAGATTGTGGCCGTGCTAGGAAACAAGTACCTTTACTTTTTTTGTTGTGTTCTGCAAAAAAGAGGACAGTCTGTGTACAACTATGTGGCATACTGTGTATAAGGGGTACTTCCGTGTGAATATGGAGATTTACTCTGTGGTGAAATGTGTATAGTGGTACTACTGTGTGAAAAAATGTGAATAAGAGCTATTATTGTGTGACATAATGTGAATAAGGGGCATAACTTTAATAACGGACACTATACAGTAGGATGGAAACAAGGTTACACTAGTGTGTAGCTTAATTTGAATTGGGGCTACTATTACATGGCCATGTAATTTCCCCGTGAGACTACCATCCTCCTCCTATTTTCTAGACAGGCACTGTTCCTATTTCACTATCAACAGTGTGTGTGTGGGGGGGGTAGGGGGGGAGGGGGGGCACCAATGCTCTTGGGGCATTAAAACATAAAGTTACAGCTCTGATCAATACATACAGATTTCTATTCAGACAGGCATGTAAATCTAATTCTGCAATCAATTGTGCAGAGATTTTGTAATTTGGTATTTCTAAAATACAGTCATGGTATATTGTGGGAAAGCTCTTTGTTGTATGTAAGGTGACCAATGTAGTGAATGAAAACCATTAGAACTGTTGGGGCCCAGAAATGACCTACAGTTCATCCTCGTCTGCAAACCCCCACCCAAAGCCCGGCCATCCATGCCTGCCAGCACCCAACCTCCGCCTACTCCATTACCATTACTTACCATCACGCGGCATCGCCCTCTGGCTCCTTCAGCCTCCACCGTCGGTCAGGTCTGGAGCACAGTGCACACACTGCACAGTGTCCTAGGCTCAGCTCTCTGCAGGATGCACTGTGCGTGCCTGGCTGGGGGGACACCGGCATCGGGAGGGGGAGGCGGTGTGCAGGTGCCGGGAGGGGGTTTGGCCCCACCATGGGCAGCTGCCCGGGCCCTTCCAAAGGCCGAGGCCCGGGACAGCTTTACCCAGGGCACCCCCCCTGTCGGTGGCCCTTCTTCCACAATACAATACATCTTGTAGCTTGCAGCAAATACGCATAGATAATGCCTTGCCTTGTGCAGTATTAAGAGATATTCTGGATTGCCCTTCTTTTTATATGGCTATGGTATTCTACCTCAACTTTTTATATGGCTATGGTATTCTACCTCTAATATTCTACCTCAAAAGTGGCAATAAAGGATGTTATATTGCAGAAACAACATTGAATACCTAAAGTAGCAATAGAATAGCACCTACCTACCTTAAAATGCTCACTAAAACTATCAGCATACATTCAGAATGGCCCAATTAACAACAATCACCCTTACTTCTAAAGCATTATTTTTGTACTGACACCCTTAAGAAATAATGTGGAAACTCGCTAATGACCATCCTTGCAGCAAAACTATTATCACTGTTGGAGGGAAAAAGCTATCATTGCTGATTTACACAAGTAGCAGGTGGTAACAGGGTCTTGGTTAAAATAACAGATAGAATTGAATAATCCTGATTGCCCTATTAACATGGTTAAATCTAAAGTATATAAGGCTGTAAAACAAAGTTAAATAACTTATAGCAAGGAGTTGCTTTATTATAGCAAAGAAAACAAAGAAAAACCAAGAGCCTAATTCAAACCCGATTGTAAGTGACCAAATTAACCCCATTCCGATGGTGGAGGGTCTGCACATGCACGTTTATGCGCACGTGCAACCACTGGGAGCGAACAGGTTAAGCGAGCTTCACACTTTCCGAGCTGTTCACTCCAGAGTTACATGCTTGTTGCCCAGGGGGTTTACATGCTTGTTGTCATGGGGGAGTTACATGCTCTTTGCTAGGAGGACTTGAATGTTTGTTGTCCAGGGGGGCGATACATGCTTGTTGCCAAGGGAACTTTAATGTTTGTTGACAGGGAAAGTTACATGCTCATTGACAGGAGAAGTTACATGTATGTTGCCCAGAGGGGGTTACATGCTCATTGCCCAGGGGATCCTTTCGAACAGCACTCCAGCGCTCCCGGAATCCGTACTTCCAGGTAGCGCTGGGTGCACTGGGCCCAGATTGATAAATAACTTTGTATTTGGCGAATGCATTTGGCGATTTCACTCCACAGTTCTGAGGGGGTAATATGATCTAATGAGAGCTTTTTTCAGATTCACAGTGTAAATGCAGATGTGTATTAAACCATCTGTTTTTATTGCAGCAATCATAGCAGACACACATACTGTAGGGCGGCTTTAACAATGTATAAATTACACCCAGTGCTGTCAAGCAATAGTATACATACAGTACTATGGGATCTAAATGCATGGATCACAGCAGTAAAGGTTGAAACCTAACTGAACAGCCTTGTTGCTAAGCGAGGGGCAGTGTGGATATATTTTACATCAAAGTGGCTGCATGTGACGTCATGCAGCGGCCCCAAAAATGGTCCAGACACCCTGTAAATGCCATGTCACTGCAACCTTGACGCCCACCATTGTATCTTTCCGTGATGTGATCACACTTTGAACTGTATGCTGAACTACGTGGAAGTGCAAAAATGACCTGACTGTGATTTTCACTCTTCTGCATCCCCTGTTGAATAATGACCTTTGACCAATATTAGTGAAGGTTGTCAAAATTAACTGAAAATGATTGTATTTTATTAATACCATAGAGTCAAAAACAGGTCAGCATTACATGGTTTAACTATTTTTATAACTTTGGAAAGAAATCCAGATCCAAACCAAAATCAAAACATTTGAGGATGGTTTTAAAGAACACAGAACAAAATGTAAAACTGAAGCCAAACCACTACATCCAGCTTTAATATTCCGCTGGAGTGAGCCGCCCGGTCCAGTGTAACTCTGCTAGCGTTGGCCAAATTTTTCCCAAAACTATGTCTTATTAATTTCATATATGATATGTGCATATATCTGTGCGAGTCTGTATATGACTCACAATGGAAAAAAGGTAAGGCTGTTGCATCATAGCACTTTGCATGCAGATTCATTACTGATGCACACAGATATACAAGTATTGCCTATCAAATTATTAGCACAGTCTCCCCATGCATTCTAGTTGCATCATATTTTAAATAAGATGCATTGTTTCCACAAATGCACATGTACAAAGATGCCCAATGCTAGCAGAGTCTCATAGGACCAGTTGAGGAACAGGGGGTCAGTACCCCTGGGCCCCCTCTATCTAGGGGCCCCCTGTGGTTGGCATGTATTTAAATATATATATATATATATATATATATATATATTTTTTTTTTAGCTAATGGTATTGTGCATGGAAGTGAGGTAGTGATGCAGCTTCACCTACCTGCCAATGTGCCAATGATTAATGGTGCTGAGCATCAGGAGTCAAGGCACACTGACTGCACAAGTGTGCAATGCATGGCTGGGAGTTGACTAAGTCCCATAAGACTTTGCACAAGAGGTCAGAGGCTGAGAGGCTTGTGCTGAGCTCTGCTTGGCGGCTCATCATATGCTTCTCAGGCCTATGAAGGATAGCAGCAGCAGCTGCCTTGTCATGGGAGGGTTTTTACAGAGTAAGGTAAAGAGGGACAAACATAGGCTTTCCATGTGGTAATATATATATATATATATATATATATATATATATATATATATATGGAGAGCAATAGTGGGTTGGCGCCCCTAATGTTGATCACTCCAATTAGATCAACCAAGCCTTAGTCAATATAAATCTAGCACATAGGAAAAAAATAGTTATTCCAGATCTTTGTAAATTTCATTGATACATCTCTGGTACATGGAAACAGCAGAAGAAAGTAACCCAAGCTGTTTACATGTACCAGGGATGTATCAATGAAATTTACAAAGATCTGGAATAACTATTGTCGGGAGAGTAAATAGTTAGAACAAGAAAAGGTGTGAATTTAGACTGATACCAATTGGGACCAGTCAATTCACATTCCTGGCGCTCTAAAATTAAATAAATTAAATATGGTGATTTCAGGTGCCTAGGGTATGCACCAATATAATTACTATATACTCAGCTGCTGCACGTGTTAAATGAGCTAGCCTAGCTCATACAGAATAGAAGAATTGGGAGGGTATTAACACAATTGCGCTGCTGGGTATTAATTAAAAAACACTCTGAGTAACGGCTTGTTGACCAAAAATCACACTGGACACGGGAGAGTAAATAGTGACATCTTCTTTTTTTTTTTTCAATCTTTATTATGCATATATTTTTTTTAACAAAATACATCAGATATGGTGGTTTCTTTACATATCTGCACAATACAACAAAAGACATACAATATTTTGACAAAGGACATCGTTATCTCTCACATAACACATAAAACATTTAATCTTACATTCACCTTTTATACCTAGATAAAGTTATCTCTCACCTAACTATTATCTAGCATTCTCTCTACTTGCTTACATACTTTATAGTTATGCCACGCCGGTTCAGAGTTTAATATCTTTTTTTTTTTTTTTTTCATACTTCTTACTTAAGGGGGAATCAGGTTCAGGTTTTTAGATACTTAACCTTTTCTTTTATCTCTTATGTTATTTTTTGATCATTTCTTCCCAGAAGGAGTCCCCTTCACGTTCTATATATTGTTTCCAGACCTCCCATTTTTTACTTAGTTTTATATTTTCTATAGCCTCGTTTAGCTCCATTCTGAAGGCATAATTTATCTTCTCCTTTATCATTGATATAGGAGGTAATCTATCCTGTCTCCAGTATTGGGCTATTGCTGTTTTTGTCGCCAAGAAGACTTGGTTTAGGAAGTATGCGTTTGTTTGCTTTGTAGGTTTTAAACTAACGTGGAGCAGTACCCCCTCGGGTGTTAAGTCCACCTCCTCTCCTGTTACCTGTGTAACCAGTATTTCTATATCCCTCCATATTTATTTTACTTTATTGCATTTCCAGAAAATATGCATTAAATCTGCACTCCCTTCTCCACATCTCCAGCAGATGTTTATTTGGGCCGGGCACATTTTGCTTATTCGCTCTGGGGTATAATAGGACCTGTTCAATAGTTTCATGTATCTTTCTATATGTGATACTGATCTAGTCATTTTATGGACTGTTGAAAAGGTCCTCTCCCATTGCTCTTCTCCTATCTCTAGGCCTAGATCTCTTTCCCATTTAAGCTGTCCTATCGTCTTCTCTTCTATCGTGTTATTTATCAAGTTGTTATACCAGAAGGTGATTCCCCCTATCTGTTGTCCTCCCATCATTCTATTAATTACGTTGTTGGGAAACTGATTCTCTTCATCTTTTCTCATTTGATATTTATTTACCCAGCTTCTTATTTGAAGGTATTTAAAAAAATCTGCTGTCGGTATCCCATATTTTTGTTGAAGCTGTTCGAATGAGTTTAGTCCCTGTTCTCCCATTATGTTTTCTAACGTTTTTATTCCTCTGGCTATCCACGTATCTAGTTTGAGGTCTGGGATCAGTTTCATAACTGTTTGGATTTCTATATAGTTAGACAGTGTTTTAATTTCTTTTTGCATATTCAAGAATATGTCCCAAACTTTAAATGTATCTTTAATTGATCTAGGACTGTTTTTAGGTAGTGTTCTCATATTTGGTGGCATCCATATAAGGTCTTTTATTTCTAGCTCTTTCATGATTCCTTCTTCCACCTTCACCCATGGTCTCTCCTCTCCTCTTTTTATTCCCTCTGGGATCTGGTTCAGGATGCATGCATATTGATAAGTTTGTAGATCTGGGAGAGCTACTCCTCCCTTTACTTTTGGTCTTACCAATTGTTTTTTAGCTATCTTTGCCCTTTTATCTTTCCATATGTATCGATTTATTGTTGCGTTCAATCTGTTAATCCAGTATTTTGGGAGTAGTCTTGGTATTGCTCTAAATAAATATAGTACTTTTGGCAAGAGGAACCTTTTTATTGTGGCTATTCTGCCCATCCATGTGATCTCTCTAGTGACATCTTCTTACGTCGTGACATTCTGCTGTCACCACTGAAACCAGAAACACTGGGAGCACTCTGGGCAGCATCCATCACTGGTCCTGTTTTACCTCAGAGTGAGGGACCAGGAGCACTTACGCACATTCTGACTGACTACACTATTTACTTAGCTTAAGTTTATTCACAAAACATAGTTACGCTATTTGAAATGCATACATCAGTAATATATGATTTAATATATGCATATAAAGTACTAAGATCGAATCGCATCGCACAGCACTAAAACGGGACATGCGATGCGATTTTTTTTTTTTACGCAAGTGTACGTATGTAAATTGGGCGGCCAACTAACATATAAGTACCGTGGTTCTTTATCTTTCCCTATTGTATCCTCTATAATTTATTTTGAATGAACACAGTGCACAGCACAACTACAGCACATGGGTGGAACCCATTAATTAAATGGAGCAAACACACAGGGCAGAGCAACAGTGCAGCAAACACACAGGGCAGAGCAACAGTACAGCACCCTTTAATTGTAGATGGAGTGAACACACAGGGGAGTGCACCCCTACAGCATACAAGTGGAACCCCTTCAATTAAATGGAGCAAACACTCGGGGACAGGTAACACTACAGCACATGGGTGGAACCTCTTTATTTAAATGGAGTGAACACACAGCGCAAAGCACCCCTACAGCACATGGGTGGAACCCCTTTAATTAAACGAAGTGAACACACTGGGCATAGCTCCAATACAGCACAAGGGTGGAACCCCTTTAATTAAACGAAGTGAACACACTGGGTAGAGCTCCAATACAGCACACCGGTGGAACCCCTTTATTGTAGATGGAGCAAACACACAAGGGATTGCACCACTATAGCACACGGGTGGAACCCCTTTAATTAAATGGAGTGAACACACAGGGGAGAGCACCCTTACAGCACACAGGTGGAACCCCTTTAATCAAATGGAGTAAACACTTAGGACAGAGCACCAATACAGCACACAAGTGGAACTTCTTTAATTGTAAATAGAGTGAACACACAGGGGAGTGCACCCCTACAGCACACGGGTGTAAGCCCTTTAACTATTTAAATGGAGTGAACACACACGGGGTTGAACCTCTACAGCACATGCGAGAACCCCTGCATTTATTTGGAGCACACATTGCATTGCCACTTTCAGCAAAAGACAGCACAAGACAATGGCTCCTTTTAACAGCACAATGCAACACCCTTTTTTACAGGGCACAGCAGCACCCACTTATGTGACAGGCAGGGCAGCAGTACAGCCCCAGCATTGGCAGCATAGAACACCACAGGACTTGTACTGCAGCCCCAGCAGCAAGTGTACAATTGTGGCAGGCTGGCAGCGCAGGACACCACACAGAACTTATTGTGGCAGGCTGGCAGCATCAGATAATACACAGGAGGACAGGACTACACCCCATGCCACCCTCCGCACAGATAGATGAGACACGTCCATCCTGCTCTCTTTCCAGTGCTGGAATAAAGATTGTGCCGAGTCGCAGGGACTTATATAGGGTCCGGATCTAGCTAGAATCCGACAGTAGGATGATGCCGTTTTGCCTTGTTTCATGATCTGAGTCTGGTGGGAAAAGCTGAGCCATGCTTGGATACCACCTCGGATCATGAAGTTCAGTAGGGTTCAGATCTTGAAGATCCGAACCCGCTCATTCCTAATGAGGACGCATCGGAAGTTAATAGATGCACATAGAGGAGGATATATGAGAGCCAGTGTTCGTTTATAATCAGCGTTATGCAGTATTTCTTTAGAAACAATGGGGCAGATGTATTAAGCCTGGTGAAGAGATAAAGAGGAGATAAAGTAGAAGGTGATAATGCACCACCCAATCAGCTATGTTGAAAAATTACATTTAGGAGTTGATTGGCTGGTGCGTTATCACTTTCCACTTTGTCTCAACACCAGGCTTAATACATATGCCCCATAGTCTGTAACATGACTGTTAGTAGCAGAGTGGTGGGTACTTTATCTCCGTCCATCTTAACAAGAGATACAGCGGAGGGATAGAAAGAAAACATCTGAACATGCGATAATTTGGCGATTAGAACCGAGTAAATCTGAACCTTCACATCTCTCATTTTTATCTTAGTGATTTTAGGAGTAGGCATGTAATTATAAACCATTAGAATATTGGCATAGGTCAACATCATTTAAATATCCTGGCTAAAAGCATGCATTGTTCTTCTGTATGTTATAGTTATAAACCAATTTATCTACTTTCCCAAAGACTATAATGATATAATGATTAATTATGGGCTACAACTGTCGTTTAAAATAAGATAGCAATACATTTGAGGCAAAATACTTCCATTATGCAATTTTGTCTTCCACAAGCAAATTGTTTGTTATGGATGTTTAAGCAGGTCCCTGTAGGCATTTAGATTGAAAGGGAAGAACAGAGTTGGCTGGATTAGTTTTTGACAGGTCATTGCTGGATCACATCTTCACCATCTGTCAGCTCATCAAGAGCGTTAGAGGTTCCTGGCACACACATCCAATAATTGTGTTGTGCTCATCGGGTTTTGGGAAGCTTACTTCATCTAAGAATATCTTCAGTTTTTCTTTCACTAAATTGATAAACATATTAATACAACACATATATGAATTTGCCAATTGTGCAAAGCTTAATCCTAAAAAAAAAAGCACATTATTTCCAAAACACAAGCATTATTATTGTTTGCTGACAAAGGTGCAACAGGTGCAAAATCCAGCATATAATAGCAACCAATTAGCAATTGGTCTAGAGCCAAGACAGTTTTGATGATTTGGATTTCTGCCTGCTTGAACTTAACAATTCTAAAGATTAGTCTTGCCTTTGGTACACACAAACAGGGTCAGGGATAGTACAAGTAGTGCTATTAACCACGGCACTACAATAGGTCTAGGCGGAAGCACTGCCACTGCCCCGTGGCACCTGTATCAGGTTTACAGAGTATCTGGAATGTTGCTTTGCAGGATTCAGATGTATGCCTCCTCTTTGTGAAGTCCAGTGGCGTAAGATCATACCATGAGCCAATAGGCAAAACAATTGTTGGTGCCACCTGCCCGCTTTCGCTACCAACAGATGCGAGGCATGCTAAGACTTTTTGGAATATGAATCATCTTGAATTGCTGTGGCTGGCTGCTTCAGAAAATCACAATATAATTCTTATTTTAGTACATTTTCCATACAATTATCTTTCACCTCTAACACATGCAGTAGCTGCTCTTATCCGTCTAAAACTGTTTAACACTTCACTTGTTCCACTAATGCAGGCATGCCCAAACGTATGGCCCTCCTCCTAAAAGTCTCATCATGCCTTGCCACAGTTTTGCTATAAGGGAATGCTAAAACTATGGCATGGCATGCTGGGATGTGTAGTTTCACAACATCTGGAGGGCCACAGTCTGGACATGCCGGCACTAATGTGATGCCATAGGGTGGTTTTGGGGTGTCCTATGCCCCAGACCTGAAATCTTAGAATGTTACCTGATGAGGTTATCTGGATGTGGTGGGTAAGCCCATATCACTGCCCATGATTATGCAAAAAAAAAACCTCTATTTATTGCAAAATGTATCACAATTCTAATTAGTAATATTTGAAAAGTGCACCTTTTTACTCTTAATCCTTGGCACCATTTTCTGTATCCAAATCAAGGCCCAGCGTCATCATCCCACTGTTGGATTCTTGGTAAACCTGGATACCCTGGCACAGCTATCCTTTTTGAATTCTGGACTGTGATGCTGCCCACCTCTGCAACTGCCACTGGCAAGGAAGTCCAGGAAGAGAGCATTTTCTTGATTGAAGATGGGATGTTGCCCAAACAACCAATCATATTCTATCTATTATGTTCTAGATGGTGTTATATAAAGTAGAATCTGATTGGTTGCTATGGGCAACATCTTCAATAGAACTCACATCTTAGTACATGTACCCCTTAGTTTGCTGTTCTTTCAGCCATGTTTTTTTAGACTTGGTGAATATTCTTATCTCTATCCTTATGAATCCCCATAAGCAGAGATAGGAATAGACCTATCTGCAAATAATCATAGCATCATTAAAGCATTAACTTACAATTAAATCTAAAGGTGTTATTTGCTCATCCTACATCATTTTCTTTTTCAATCAGAAATCAAGGCCACTTCTGAGGACAAAGGCTGTGAATGAGCTAGATTTTCAATGATTTTCGCTATACAAATTTTTACAGAGTATTCTTATTGTTGGACTCTCCTGCTACAGTATTACCTAATCCCAGAAGGAACATTCATTATAAGCTCAACAACAGCTACAATATATGTTCTCTTATTGGGACATAGCCACAAAGGACTACAGAATTATAGTTTCTAAGTGATTAAAGAGAACCTGTCGTCTTTATAATTATCAAATAATTACTGAAGCATCATCACATCAATGTCAAAATTTTCATTCTGTAGATTTGAATAAAAGCTGAAAGATTTTCAAATCTCCTCAAAGTACCTGTAAATACACTGTGCACTGTATGTATGAGTATACCATATCAATTAGGAATTAAAAGGGCTACAGTGACGTGTCCTCTTACACTCTCGGAGCTACAGGCCCCACGTGACTCAACCACAACAAGCATCTTTTTAGCTCAAAATAGGAATCCTATTAATATAATTAAAACAACTAAAGACCCCATACACGATGCAAATTCTCCGAGGGGAGAAGACGCATCTGATGCCCCTTTGCATACAATGCAGTCCTTTTACATAAGATATATCATATGCAATCACATTCCCCACTACCGGGAGGCTGTCCAAGTCAGAGGTCAAATGTGCAACAGGTACGACCTCAGACTCAGATGGGCACAGAACCGCGCAACGGATTGGATGTCAAACAAATCTGCCCCCCTGCTGTGCACATGGTTTTGTCCATTTAATAAGGAATTTGCCAGAATGAGTGAACCAGAATAACCCCCATTTTGCTTTATCTGTGTCTTTTTTTACAGTACATGTACATGATTAAAGTCAAGGCCTGGTGTCTCTGGTACACTGAGATTGGCCTATAGAAGGACACAACTGAGAGGGCTTTGAGTCTGGCATATAAAGATGTGTAGAGGGGGCTCTGAGAGTTGTAAGACTATGTCCTAAAATATGACAAACACCATACTGCAATTTTGGTTGCACCCCTGGCTATACGCCCAGTCTGAAAACATGAAAATAAAAGGTGGTAACCCTAGCTGCAAGTGTATGCCTGGATTTTACCACTAAGGTTCTTCTAACAACAAAACCTTCACTAACATTCATAAGGTGCATGTGAAACCTGGCTAAATCAGATATAGAGATTATTGTCATAAACTTGGACAGGGGGACAGCTAATTGGAAATTATAAAAAACGTGGAATTATATTCCTTCCATATCTTAAAAATCTAATTATATTGGTGATTTGGATCTAGGATATCTTGTAATGAATTCGGATCTATTAGAAAAGATATACAGTAGGGGTCCATTTTTCATTAAATATTTGTGGATAATTCCCCTAAAACACCCATTGTATATAAAAGGGATACTTGCTGCGATCATTCCATTGCCACCTGTAGCCACATCCCCCATAGTTTTCTATGGGGGATGTATTGCTGCGCGATGTACCATTTGCATTTTCCCTGCATGGTAAACTATACATGCGCTAACCAATATGTTCTAAGCAAATGCTGGATTTCATTGAAATTTGGGAGGCCAATCCCTGGCCATTTTTTCAATCCCGAGATTCAGGATTGAAAAATTGTCAATCCTGGGATTGGCCTCCACTGCTGTAATTGTGACGGTGGGAGAGCAGGAGCAGGGAGACAGCTGGCAGCCGGGCCCTGTACATGGCTGTGGGTGGGGAGGAAGCTAGGTGACTCCGGGAGACTCAGCAAGCCAGAGAGGAGGCGGGTAACTCCGGAGTCCGGGCAGACACGGTGGCGTGGGAACCTCAGTGTGTTGCTGTGCAGTGGGACCGCTAACATCACGCTGCACAACAGTTCTACCTGAGCTGAGCGCTGCTTGGGATCAGTGCTACATGGGAGAACGGGATCAAATGTGCATGCGCATTAAGATCGCGTAATCCCGGGATTGGAGCCTCCATTCCCAGGATTCAAATCCTGGCCAAAAATGTCCTAAATCCCAGGATCCCACCGATCCTGATCTCGTATTGGCAGCACTAATTAAAATGCAGGCTTTGCAGATCTATGATTAAAAAAAATCACTTTATTGGGTTATTAGTGTACAGGGTCCCAACAGCAAATTGAATCTGTAACTAAAAGCTGGGTACACACTAGAGGACATTTTAAATGAATCGTACAATAATGGCCATTCATTGTGACCAATTCTTGAAATTGTTTAGTGTATACTGGAGCGTATACACTAAACAATTTCAAGAATTTGTCACAATGAATGGCCATTATTATTCATTTAAAATGTCACTAGCAATGCATGCTTCCGCAGGTCGGTAGTGATGGCCTCTATCATCTGTACATGCAGCTCAATCTGAGGATATTGTCAGTGACAGCATAGTCCTAGATGTGGCCACTAATGATATATTTTGCAAGATTGCACAGTGTTTCCACACTAAGGGCTATTTTAGTATGCCCCACAGATCTGCAAAAATCACAGGTCGCAACTTTTGCAGATATGCGCATAAACGCATAAGCCAGTGTATGTGCGCAAGGCTGTAAACTTTGAACACATTGCCCACTGCATGATGGGGTGGCAACAAGCATTGTGGGGGGACAGCGATGACCTTTTTTTGGGCGTGGTCGGAACAGGCCAGGTGTGTCCGGACCTACTGTGTGTGCATTGCGGTGAGGAACTCCGTTGCTGCCTTGCCCTGTGCTGGGTGCCCCCCTATAGTCTACTGCCGGGAGTTGTAATTTTGCAAAATTCACAAAATTACATTGCTGAAATATGCCCTACAGTATATCATGTGTCCAGGATAGGAATACATTTGCATATGTGGGTAATAACTTTGTTCTCACTGCTGTAATTTGTTTATGAATAAAGAATTACATCAAAAGTAGCTATGGGTCAATATGAATTGTATTCCTTCCATAAATACTGGGTGGAAAAGAACATAACTGGCATTTTGGTTAGAACTATG
This sequence comes from Crinia signifera, assembly GCF_055691185.1. Taxonomy (NCBI): domain Eukaryota; kingdom Metazoa; phylum Chordata; class Amphibia; order Anura; family Myobatrachidae; genus Crinia; species Crinia signifera. Next base: position 404,607,625 of record NC_139217.1, read on the forward strand.
TTAATCCTTATACCAGTTCATCTATGCTTTAGCTACTGTATGTACAGTATGAACTAGACTTATAGAGTTTATTTTGAAATTTACAATCCTGGAAGTTGGATATATTCAAGTGGGATAGATTAATTCACCTGTAGGAATATCAAACCCTTCTTCCCTGTTACATTAGGGAGATCAGATATGTGTGTTCTGTTAAATGTTCATTTTTGCCTATTTGTTTATGTAGGGAGAAGGTGGGGCTAGCTGTTACAAAAATACAGATATTCAAATATCTCAAAACTCTTTCAACACAACCAAACAGAAAAGTGCACACATAAAACAGTATTTTTTTATATATTTATACTGGGTATTAGTTACATCCAATAATTATTATTAACAATAAAAAACATGTTTTTCGGAATAAATATAATAATAACAGTCTGCCCCCTATAGGCATAAGTTGTTACGGGGTTGGGGCAAGTGGTTTCTGATAATATAATCAAGTTGTTACTGATAAAATAATCAATACAAAATCTTAAAATGTGTTCATTATAAAACATTACGTTTATCACAAAATTACATTTGGCATGGATGATGTAATGGTTAGCATTACTGCCTCAGGCCACTGAGGGCATGAATTCAATTCCCACCATGGCCCTAGCCGTGTGGAGTTTTTATATTCTCCCCATGCTTGTTTGGGTTTACTCTGGGTACTCCAGGTTTCTACGCACAATACAAACTATACTGGTAGGTTAATTGGCTCCCAAAAAAAATTAACCCTAGATTGAATGTGTGTGCATGTAAATGTGGTAGGGAATATAAATTGTAAGCTCCACACCTCCCAACTGTCCCATTTTCATGCAAACAAAAAATATACATAACTTAAGACCAGGCGCTGATATATTCAACACGTATATTACTTCTCCGCCGTAAGTATACCAGAAGTACCATGCGGAGGAAAGACAATCATATGGTGAAGTACAGTTAGGTAGAACAAAAAAAAGATTTTAATCAACACAGAACAGTTTCTAGTAGGTCACATTCAGATCCTCCAGATATGAACATACAAGATACAAGTCTAAAATTCCAGTATAACAATTGTATATTAAAAATCCATGCAGGGGAGCCTCTTATTGACTCGACAAGTGGGGCAATTACCGGATAAGTTGGAACTGATAGCCAGTTCAAGTAGCACATGTGAATCTGTCCGGGGGAAAATCACAGATATCAGCTCCTCCACGTCCCGGCACCTCACTCCCGAGTCAACCCGACAGTACTCCCAGACTGACGCGTTTCAACTCCTGCTGGAGTATTTTTCAAAGTCTCTAATCGTGCCGGTTAGAGACTTTGAAAAAGACTCCAGCAGGAGTCGAAACGCGTCAGTCTGGGAGTACTGTCGGGTTGACTCGGGAGTGAGGTGCCGGGACGTGGAGGAGCTGATATCTGTGATTTGCCCCCGGACAGATTCACATGTGCTACTTGAACTGGCTATCAGTTCCAACTTATCCGGTAATTGCCCCACTTGTCGAGTCAATAAGAGGCTCCCCTGCATGGATTTTTAATATACAATTGTTATACTGGAATTTTAGACCTGTATGTTCATATCTGGGGGATCTGAATGTGACCTACCAGAAATTGTTCTGTGTTGATTAAAATCTTTTTTGTTGTACCTAACTGTACTTCACCATATGATTGTCTTTCCTCCGCATGGTACTTCTGGTATACTTACGGCAGAGAAGTAATATACGCGTTGAACATATCAGCGCCTGGTCTTAAGTTATGTATTTTTTTTGTTTGCATTTGATACTGTGAGGGAAAAGGGAAACCCTCAATACACTACTAGATAGGCTGCTGTGTGCACTGCCGGGGAGCACTTAATTGTATTGTACATTTGTCCCATTTTCATGGCACAGTCTAAATTTCTTGAAACTTACCTGCTTTCCCACCTATGTGTAGCAGTTTTACCCCCCCCCCTGTTACTCACTTGCGCACAGCATTGCTGTGAAGCCACACCTCACTTGTCATGGCCACACACCCTTTTTGGAAGCTCAGGCAAGCCACGTGCAGGAATCCTGATTCCATAGTTCTAAAAATGTTGAGCTATGTAGCACTGCATTACATGTTGTCACAAGTAACAACTTGCCTCTAATATTGTGTAACAACTTGCTCCAAATTACATCAGATAACAAAGATAGCCATACTTCAATATCCATGCTTCAATTCACAATTATAACAATAATAAAAAATACACTAATGGTCTGTGATTCTAACAATGTGAATGATAAACCCATACCTCTAACAGACCAGCCAACATATGACTTCCAATATAGGTGAAAAACAAGTTTGTCTAGGTAACTACTACATAAATACATCTGCGTAAGCGCCCTTTCGTTGAGCACTGATGGTTACATATTCAAACTTGTACCCAGTTGCACGAGCTGCTGCATGATAGGGGTGTGGTTTTAGATTCATTGTAACAACTTGCCTCTGTAACAACAAGCCCCACCTAACCCAATGCCAGATAAAGACATGCAGTGTATGCTTTCCTCCCTCCATTCTCCTTAATTGTCTCTGATTCTCTCTCCTCTCTCTACCTGACACCCACTCTCACTCCCTGTCTCTCACTCCCTGTCTCTCCCCCTTTCTCTCCCTGACACCCTCTCTCACTCCCCGTCTCTCCCTGACACCCCCACTTTCTCCCCATCTCTCCATCACACCCTCTTTCACATGTCAATGGTGTGTGTGTGTGTGTAAGGGGCCTTTCAAAATTTTGCTATGTGTCTGCAAAGTTCTAGTTACAGTCCTGCATACAGCACATACAAACTAGAGGTGAAAATCTGATGTATGGTGTTAAAATGCACAAACAAGACAGGTGATCATTAAAATAAACTTACTTTATTAACACACATTTAAAAAAATGTTGTTGAAGGGCGTGGCCTGGCGAGCTAGCAGGACAGTCGCACCTAGCAGAAGCTCCCGAATATTTCTACCTAATCTACCCCTTTCTCACCCCAATTTCCCATCCCTACCCACCATCCCGACGATACCCTTACCCACCTGAGCCCCGGGCGCTGTGGACACCTGCAGCGGAGCACTTTTCAGCACTCCTGCAGGTTGCGGCCTGGTCACAGGCCGGAGCCGGGACCTATATTTCCCCCCAGACGCATCGCCCAGTGCCGCCGAGGAGACGCGAGACCGGAGGACTGCCGTGCTGAGAGCGAGAGAAGCGGGCACCCCATCGGCACTCACCCCACTCCCGACTCCCGAAGTGACCTGCGGCATCACCGTCTGCTCGCCGCGCTCCGTGACCTCCCACCGGATCGGGCCGGAGCCAATGTATGTGGAAACATCTGTACTATTAGATTGGATATACAATTAAATGAACAATAGACTGTGGTCTGTACTAACTAGACTGCTGTACAGGTAAACCGCACCCTTTTAAAACAGCGATCTGTGAATATTATATATTGAATGCTGTTACAATTCTGTAAAGTAAGAATTGCAACATCAAGCCCCCTTCTGCTATGTAGCTTTAGCAGTTAATTCTTGATTTAATATATAAGAATATTTGAGTAACAAGCAAAACCCCATAATTAATTTGGGGATACCGAAAATAATTTAGCCAGTGTGCTGTGCTATCCTTACAGTGGCATGGTAAGAAATAATATATCATTAGATCAGAGACACACTAATATTAGTTACATGTACTCTACTAACTAGCTGTAGAGCGGAAAAAGTCACAGATACAAATAACATTGATCTATGAACCATTAACAGATGTAACCAGGGCCGGCGCCACCACTAGGCAGGACTAGGCATTTGCCTAGGGCGCCGGCCACTGGAGGGCGGTACTGAGCTGCCAAGGTACCATAGAGAGGTACCAGAAAGCAGCTCATCCCGCCCGGCGTGAATCAACGCTGACCTCTGCGCTCCCTGCTGGGGGGGATTTCAGCGTGGATGGAGACGCTGCCCCCCGCGCGAGCCGCCGGCTCCCTGCTGGGGGGATTCAGTGAGAAAGGAGAGGACGATTTGGACTCGTAGCACCCGGAAGCTGCAGCAGCTACAGCAGGTACAGCGCTCCGGGGGGTGCGGGCGTCTGCCGCAGTATCGCCCGCACCCCCCCCCCCCGTGCTGCCGTATTAGTGTCGACCACCAATCTACCCCCCACCCCCCTAGGCGGCGCAAGGGTTTTTTGCCTGGGGCGGGCGGGGGGCTTGCACCGGCCCTGGATGTAACTAAACATTAGTTTGTATACATTGTTGCAACAATAAGAAATACAGTGTCAGATGATCCTTCAGAGACTTTCTTTTAGTAGTCAATTAGTTGAGAAAACATCTCACTATTTTAAAGTGTGACCGAAAGGTAAACACTTCTATCGCTTCAGGGACGTAATTAATAATCCACAAGAATATGCAGCATGTTACAGATAATATTCCTAATGATATTATAAAGCAATAGAATTATTCACAGGTACATATGGGTGAACCTTAAATTCTTGCATCTGGTTAATGTGAAGAACAGATCAATCACATTTAGGACCATATGTTTCTATTCAGGGCATAAAGTGGTCATGCAGAGGTGGGGGAACTCATTTCTCTATGCCACCTGATAACACCTCCTCCCCTCTCCCCATTAGGCAGAGACAGGGCCAGTGGTAGGGTTTTTGGCATCCCCCTGTAAACTAGAATGCTTTTCTGTGAGAATTACTGTGCAGAGCCAATGTGGAGGTTAAAATGTTCCACCTCACCATTAGAAGTGGTGGAACTCAGTTCCACCCTGTTCCCCTTCCCTTTAACCCCTGTTTCTATTTAATATATATGATTTTTATATATGGACTGTCAAAGTTGTGTTTCATCCACACCATCCTAGCATACAATGGCCACCATTTTAGTTCACATATTTGCGTAAATAGTGCATAGAAGCAAGTAGGAATATTGTGCGTATACCGTGTTTCCCCGATAATAAGACACTGTCTTAGTTTTTTTCAACCAACAAAAAACACCATAGGCCTTATTTTCAGAGGAGGTCTTATTTTAATACGATACACATTGGCAGCAAATGTCAAAAACCATGCTCCTTTTAAACATGCCCCTGTGCTCCTTTTAAACATGCCACAGTGCTCCTTTTAAACAGGCCCCAGTCCGCCATCTTAAAAATGCCCCCAGTCCGCCATCTTTGACATGCCCCAAACCCCCTTGATATGGTAAACATGCCCCTGTCCTCCTTTTAAACATGCCCCCAGTGCTCCTTGTAAACATGCCCAAGTGCTCCTTGTAAACATGCCCCCAGTTAAAGAGAGGGAATGTACCGTAGCCTCCTTTACACACCTCTCCTCCTCTCTGGGAATAGGTAAAGCTCATGCAGTTTGCACCAACAGGAGCTTCCAAGGGGCGCAGTTGTGTTCTAGCACAATAATGAGTCAGTTAATTCAAAAATCAATATTTTTAATTAAAAAAAAAAAATATATATAATAACAATATCCAAAAAGCGAAGTGCACTTCAATATTAAAACAAGACAATACAAGACTTACAACATAGAAACAAACAGAGGCTGCTAAGATTCTATATCCAATATGAGGCTTAAATTAATCTGGCATCCTTTATAAGAACAAGCATCTGCAGCATATACATAGTTACCAGTCCCGTAGTAATGAGAATGCACAAGGTAACAGCACAACTGAGGAAGCCGCTGATGTCTGTTTAGGCGGAGAAACGCGTTTTGTTGCTGTGCCAGAAACCCTGCACCTGCACCTGCATGTGTACCTGCACTCAGAGATTGCTGTGAGAATTGCCGGAGAAAAGCCCTGTAACAGAGAAAAGGGAAAAACGGCCACTGCTGGATATCTGAGGAATCCCCTCCCTATCCCCCTTACATCAGGGGAATACCTCCATCGAATCAGAGGTTGGACTGTCCATATACGGAGATTAGAGTTCCCTTAACAGCAGGCATTCTCATTACTACGGGACTGGTAACTATGTATATGCTAAAGATGCTTGTTCTTATAAAGGATGCCAGATTAATTTAAGCCTCATATTGGATATAGAATCTTAGCAGCCTCTGTTTGTTTCTATGTTGTAAGTCTTGTATTGTCTTGTTTTAATATTGAAGTGCACTTCGCTTTTTGGATATTGTTATTATATATTTTTTTAAAAAAATTAAAAATATTGATTTTTGAATTAACTGGATCATTATTGTGCTAGAACACAACTGCGCCCCTTGGAAGCTCCTGTTGGTGCAAACTGCATGAGCTTTACCTATTCCCTGCTTTGTTTGAGGTACACACCATCTAACAAGGGGCTGCAAACGTGTATAGCAACAAGGGATCTTGGATACATATTACCAGCGCTTCTATTCTAGCCTTCGGGCTAATTGTTGTTTTTCTCCTCCTCTCTGTCTCATCAATGCCAGCGCTCCGTGCTCTGCTGCAGCCGCTCTGCTGCAGCCGCGTGACGTCACGCCGCTCCCGCAATGTATCCCTGGGACTGGGAGCAAAGCGCATCTGTAGAAGCCGGAGGTCTCTAAATACCTCAGAGGTGAATGAGGATCACCTGGAGGTTAGCGGGGGTAAGTATTTATTGTTTGCAATCCACTGAATTGAAATTTGAATAGGCCTTATTTTTGGGGGAGGTCTTATTTTAGACACATGTCCAAAATCTGGGGGAGGTCTTATTTTCAGGGGAGGTCTTATTATCGGGGAAACACGGTAGTATAGGAATAGTGTGTGTATAACTCAGAGGGCAGCCATACTAATATACATAGATCCATACTCCACAACCACAAATAATAAAATATAGTTATATGGTTTAATATCACTACACATAGTATTAATGGTAATACACGGTCTCCCCTGGACATTTTTGGTATCAATATGACCAGTCTCTCACTCGCAGCTCTCCGGTGTTTGTTTGAAATGTGCAGCATTTACCAGTTAGAAGTTATGGACAAAATATATATCTTAAGTTATACATTGCCATGAGGAAGGGCTAACTGAAAGAGATCCAGCTGAAACTGGATGCACAGCATGACCCCTGGACATACGTATGATGATGAAGCCTTGGACAAAGACACAGCTGTGCATCCTTACTGTACCAATCAGGAGAAGTGAAACCTGTGTTCCGTATCAGTCCAGGGGTGATCCTAAGTGTTCAGTACCAGTCCAGGGGTGATGCTAAGTGTGTCGTATCAGTCCAGGGGTGCCTGCATGTGTGCGGTGTAATTCCATGGGTGCCCCCATGTGTCCTGTATCAGTCCTGGGGTGCCCGCACATGTGCCGTATACTTCCAGGGGTGCCCCAATGTGTCCGTATCAGACCAAGGGAGCTGCCTTTTTTTTTTAAATGAAAATAAAAATAAGGTGTTTTTTTTTTTTTTTTTTACTACAAGGGCTGTTAAATGCGCTGTAGTCCAGGGGTGAGCCAAGAGTGCTGTATAATTCATGGAGTGTTTGTAAGTCTTCCATATAGTTCCAGGTGTGCTGCTCTTTTTTTTAAAATTAAAATAATGCAAATTCTTCTTTTTACTGCAGGAATATGTCTGCCGTATAATTCCATGCCTGTCGCCATGTGTGCCATATCAGTCCAGGGGTGCTGCCATCTGTGCCGTATAATTCCATGTGTGCTGTATCAGGTCAGGGATGCCCGCATGTGTGACGCATAATTCCTGGGGTGTCAAGTGTGTAATATAATTCATGGGTTGCTGCCAAGACTTCTGTATACTTCATGGGGTGCTGCTAAGTGTGCTGTTTCAGTCCAGGGGTGATGCTAAGTGTGCCATATCAGTCCAGGGGTGATGCTAAGTGTGTCGTATCAGTCCAATTGTGCCTGCATGTGTGCCGTGTAATTCCATGTGTGCCCCCATGTGTCCTGTATCAGTCCAAGGGTGTTTGCATGTGTGCCGTATAATTTCAGGGGTGAGCCAAGTCTGTAGTATAATTTATGGGGTGCTGCCAAGTGTGCTGTATTAGTCCAGGGGTGATGCTAAGTGTTCCGTATCAGTCCAGGGGTGATCCCAAGTGTTCAGTATCAGTCCAAAATCAGAATCCAAAACCCAAAACCGTGAAGGAGTGTTTTGGCAAAACCTATTAGAACCCAAAACCTGAAGGTACTCAGAACTCAAAATCCAAAATGCGAAAGGTGTCCGGTGCACATCCCTAGTTTTAATATGCTGTTCTGTTGCTGTTGCAGAGCTTTGCATCTTGTGAAAATTGTCCTTCCTGGTTCCTGTAGGGCCTCTGATGTCATTAGCCCTGCCTTTCTTTCTATCTCTAGTTCATTGTGTGTCTGCCATTTTAACCTTCAGTTGATTCCTGTTGAGCTCTGGAAAATTATTATCTTTTCACCTACTGTGTTGTGCATTATTACAAGAATATCAGATTGAAATAAACCCTCATCTGGATTCTTCAAACATGCCTCTTCAGTTGAGTTGACACTGTCTGACAAAGTCTTCTGGTTCACTACAGACATACACAGATGAACTGTCTTAAAGGCCTTACATTTTCAGCCTGGTTATTGAGTCAGAACAGTATCCCATAGGTGAACACCGCCAGATTGCATCACTTTCCAGAACTTGGTGAACTTGTCAGAAAGCCCCCTCCATAGAATCCTATAGGACCTGTTTTTGTGAGCCACAACTGTGTATTGCAGTAGACATCTCCAATATCTGTTGAGGTCCCACATAATAAATGCTGGGTATGCTTAATATTTATGTCCCCCTTAAAAAAAAAGAATGGGTGTTTAAGGAGCATATCTTTGAAATATTACATAATAATAATAAATATTATACAGGCTGCTTAACCTTAACCTATTCATCCAGGGATTGTGTTTATAATTTTACATTTACATGCAGGTAGAATTCTTTACAAGGCATAACCATTAGGGAAATAATAATTTAATAAGCATTTACACTGAAACTTCACCTTTCATCTTTCTTATTAGATGGGATTTAAATATTAATAGTAATAGAAAGACTTCCTTTGTAAGCATATCAGGTAATAAATTATATTTCTCTTTTGCTTTGCTCCTGAGATTCACTGTCATCTGTGCCAACCAATCAGTCATAAATATACATCTCATAAAGAGAATAATATTGTCACACTCTTACCATCATTCATACAAGTGCAAACCTATTAAAATGATAATGGACACAGTCCTCCCTCTTTGTAGTCTACCACCCACCAAATAACTCTATTACAATTATGTACAGTATGGTCTGCCTAACTACTGGTTCCATTACAATGTATGCAGCCCTCTTTATAGCACTGTATTATTCCAGTTAGGAGATTTATAATCCTACAATACAGATTTAAAATCCCATTTTCATCACCATGCAGATACAAACAATAATAATAATTGGATTTATCTAGTGTTTTTCTCCATCAGGAGTCACATTACAAGCAGAAAAACAGCACAGCGCAGAACGAAGAAAACAAACTGGAAAAATGGTGACCATAGGGAACAATGGGGCATAGGTATTATAGCAGCACTTCCTGCTTAGCTTTATTGAGATAATGAGATACACTGACAACATGTATTAACATTCTGTTTGCCACAGCAGGGGAATGTAAAACTCCCCTCTCTGCCGATCCCTCTGGAGTGCACAGTGCATCAGCTAAGTGCTGACGAGCTGTGTCTCCCTGCCAAGACTGCTCCCCTGGGCAAGAGCGAGGTGTCATGCACAGCCCAGAGCCAGCACCAGCCATGCAGTGACACTTGCAGCTATCAAAATCGATCATTCAAACATTGTCCTGATTTTCTTCTAGATAGCATGGCCGATAATATCAGGGCATTAATACTGATGGGATAAGAATACATGGTGGAAGCGGTTTCAGCCCCTGTTTACAATCCCCCCTTAACAATGCTTTGTACATCTCCAACAATTAGTTTAATGCAGAGTAAGTGCAGTCATTTTGATTAATAAGTTCCACAGTTTACATAACCCATGCACAAAAGGTACCACCCATATAAGTAACTAAGACATATGCCGGTGACTAAAACCTGTGGAACCACTTGTTGGTTCAACCACCCACCTAGCGTTCCCCTCTCTCGAATTTGTGCTGCCTTGTTGCATACAGTTTGTTGAATGCAAATGGGCTACAGCATGATACTGCTGAATAATATGTATGGTGGTTTAAATAAAACACATCAATAAAGCAGTCAAAATCCAGTTCAAACTCCAGAACTAACTCTAGGCCTTATACTGTACCACATGGATTGCGAATTAGAGAATTTGCAGTGGGCTGCGAGGAGAAAGACGCAGCCCAGACAGAAAGAGAAAATGAACCTTGCAAAATTGAGAAACATTGGAGAGACTTTGCGTAGGTCCGAGGCTGCCACTAATCTGTGACTGAGACAGGCTGGAAGTGGTCACCACTGACAACACAGACCCTCCTGAAAAATGCCTCGGCACCAGGCCCAGCGATGGGGGGGGGTTCAAAGGGGACACCCGTACTGGGCCCTCAGGATCAGAGGGGCACCAGGGGCCAGGGACAAAATACTGGGCCGCAGTGCCTATTAATGACTGATAGCGTCTGTCTTCACTTTACTGGAAAAAAAATATATGAAAAGTACGGCCACACCAACCTTTCCCTTTCATGTTTCTTGCTGCTGCCAAGGAGCAGTGTGGAGACCAGGGGGTCTGCTCACCCCAACTTCCAGCTCTGCTCCTGTCACCCACCTGCAACTCTTTTGCTGTACTCTTACCACTACCACTCACCCCGCTCCTGCTACCACCCTGCACAGCTACTACTGACTGCAACATTCTTACTGACCACTGCCGCAGCCTCAGCCTCAGACACACACATCACACCATCCCACTGATGGAGATCTGAACGCATCAGGAGCATCCCAGAACAGAAGTAGAAAGTGATTAAGTTATGTTCAGGTTAGTCAGTATGTCATTATGAAGAATAAAAATGTTTGCTTGCAATTTTGACACCTACTTTGGCAAATTTACTCAGCTCTCAAAGAGTTAATTCTATCAAAAAGACCAGCATGTCTGTCAGGGGTTTAAATACCACCAATACAATATAAACACTATCTATTGGTATGGCCATTTTAGTTTGTAGTGGTGTGTAGTGGCTTTGATGAAAGAACGTATGCAGACTTTAAGCAAATCTCAGAGAGGAAACAAAATAATCAATCTCCGCATACATTTATGCTGAATGGGGACATCCCGGGGACTCCGCCAGTAAAATCCGCTTGTCTCAGGACCAGATGTACTAAGCTTGAAAAGTGATAAAATGGAGAATGATAATGCACCAGCTAATCAGCTCCTAACTACCATGTCACAGGTTGTGTTTGAAAAATGACAGGTAGGAGCTAATTGGTTGGTTGTTTATCACTCTTCATTTGATCACTTTTGAAGGTTTTGTACATCTCGCCCGGAGTCAGTGAAGCCAAATGCTGTTCCTGCACTGTTACAGGCAGTGACTTCCTATTGGAAGTCCTACCTGCCAGTCACCCACATTTAGGCAGTCTCTTTGGGAGGTGTTTCCTCCCTCTAGAACTGCTAGTCTAGTTAGCGATTGCAGAGAGTTTCCCCTCAGTTTACATTAACCTGTTTCCACTCACAAATGCATGCAGGTATGCTCCCTTCCCCAGGTGTCAAATTGGAGGCATCCAGGGCTGTCGCCACCACTAGGCAGGACTAGGCATTTGCCTAGGGCGCCGGCCACTGGAGGGCGGTACTGAACCGCCAAGGTACCATAGAGAGGGAGCAGGGAGCAGGTGAGTATGTCATCCTCCTCCCTCTCCCCATCCCGACCCCCATCCCACCCGTTAATTAACGCTGCCCCCTCCGCGCCACCCGCTTCCTGCTCCCCGCTGGGGGGATTTCAGTGCGGCAGTATCTCCCGCACACACTCCCCCCATGCCGTAACGCACCTGCCGAACCAAAACCCCCCACTATCGCCCGCACACACTCCCGCCTCCATGCCGTAACGCACCCGCCGCACCCCCCCGCCCTGCAGTATCGTCCGCCGGGCGGCACGGGGGGCTTTGCCTGGGGCGGGCGGGGGGCTTGCACCCTCCCTGGAGGCATCACAGGGACGGCTCTTCTGCAGTGTCAGGAGCTTGATGCTGCAGTGTAATACTCTCCTGCAGCACTCATCTCCTATCACAGATAAAGAGGGGACACTGTAGATAGCCCAGTCTCCAGGGGCAGCCACCTCTCCAGGGTGGGGCTGATGTAACATGTGCAGAGAGAGTTACATTTGGGTGAGTTATTTTGTTTCTGTGCAGGGTAAATCCCGCTCCCACTGTGTGTTGATAAAATCCAAGATATCTCATACAACTCAAAGAATTAGTCTGCTAAATATAATAAAAAAAAATGTCATATTACTAGTAAATTATTGCACCATTTAGAATTGATGAAACCCGCAATGAGAACACAAATACATAAATAAAAGCCAACTCTAAATTTTTTTGAGTAAGGTCCAATGCATAAAAATATAAGCCAAAAGTCTATCCATTAAGTACTTTATCTGGCTTGAGATACGAGGCTAAATATATGTATGAGAATACAGTATAATGTAATATATAAAAAATATAGTTGAAGAAATGAATAAAGTTGCCACTAAATCCTCTCAAGTGAATTGAAAAAAAAACCTTAGACATCCAAAGTTCTATCCTCAATTTCTAACCGCAAGTTATACCATTCAAAGCATAGTATCCATTGATAGAACGTGTGCCTATTTTTCTTGCAGAACTTATGCAAACTGAACTGTGCACTTAAGGATGCTATACTGATAAAGAATTCCCACCTGCATGTTTTCAATGGAGACATGTGTCCATGAAGAAAGTGTGGCTGAGAAAAACACCTCTCTCTCGCAGACACATATCAAAAACACCTATTGTATCTCTCTTTTTCAAAGCAAATGCCATGAATAATGCCTTAATACATCAGTGACAATGAACAGCAAGAACTATTGTGCATTTATAATACCCAGCAAAAACCTAATATGTAATGTATAATGCCAGCTTCCAAAATACTAGTGATTCATGTCATGTCCATTAGGATTATACATGTCCAATATTGGTAGTATAAAAGTTTCATTAACAAGTTATACTAATGAAATAATCAATGTGGGAAATGTAATAGGATGAGAGATTCAGAAAGTGAGAGATTTGGTAAGAAATCTCCAGTTTTTTTAAAGCGGCAATCGTTTACAATGCAAAACCAGTTTGATTTTGAAGTGTAAATGATCGCCGCTTTAAAAAAACTGGAGATTTCTTACCAAATCTCTCACTTTCTGATTCTCTCATCCTATTAAATTTCATGCAATATCTTTTTGTAGCCATAATGCCCAGCAGAGTGCATTGGACTAATTAGCTCTTTCACTGTTAAGGGAATTTTTCAAAATAGATGTGAAAATTGCCAACCCAACCATTTTATTAACCATTTCAGTGCAAATGTTGCAGTGAGAGAACCTCAAAATATCCATTAAAAATGCCAGTGACTGTTCTTTTCTTGGGCACAATATTTAACTAAACTTCAATTAATGGACTTGGCTGTATTAGTATTTATTTATACTAATAGAACAGTCGCTGTGAGCGATGCTGGCTTTTTTTAGCGGATATTTTGAGGATCGCTCACAGCAATATTGGCACTCAATGGGCTAAACACCCCTCCCCCAACACTACCATCCAAGAAGCCCTTGTGTTGGGGTAATACACCTATATCATGAAACCCACTTCAATAAAGGTTTAACTAAAATATACAAATGTATGCTCAGGTACAAATATATTTTATAATAACATAAAAATAATAATGTATGTTCAAAAGGTATTATATTATATATATTGTATCTATTTAAATAAACCCATTTTCTAAATGTAAGGGTGCCAGAAATGACTAACTATCTAATCCTGTGATCATTATGTATGTGTGGCAGCACTTTTACCACACAGATCAAAGTGCATTCCATTATTGGTTTTGTCAGTTGAGATTGAACAAAAACCTTTACAGGAATTTGCAATCAACACAGGGAAAGCATTATTTTTCTATACTGACTGCTATAGTTTCATCATCACATGTAGATGCATCTTCATGAAACTGAAGGCAATATACTGTATAATTAATTTGTGACGCTAGTATAGTGACTCACACATTGCAGGTTGTACTGTAACTGCTAATTATGGTAGAGCAGCCTTCACTTACTGCTGGCACCTAGTCAGGCTCTGAACAGAAAAGAGCTTGTTTTGACTTACAGTAAATGACTATGCTTATTCAATAGCACTCAACACTTTAGATGCATAATCACTCAAACCAGTGCTATATGGCTAAGTGAGCTGCCCCTAGGAAGCATCAGATTATTTTAAATATTATAGATTGTGTATAAATCTTTGCAAAATTATAACCACTCGGCAATAGGACATGTTAAACCTAAGACCCACTGATTGTTGTAAATTTGTGACAAGCAGTTATGAAACAAAGACATAGTAACTTCTATATGTAAGATCATGGATAACCTCTAGATAAACAGTAGAAATATTTATAACTTCTAAGTGTAGGGTAATCAATAGCCTCTATACGCATGGTCATTGATACACTATCAACGTAGGATCATTGATAACTTCTAGATGAAGGGTCTTTAATGAAATGTCGTTGTTGCACATGTTATGGGTAATTTGGAATAATAAGGAAATAGGCCCAATAAATAACACAATGATGTGCCAATAAGCATTCAAATTGCCTTGTATTGCAATGCTGCAAATTCAATATTTTGTGATTTACAGTAAGTGGGTCCTACAGTTTTCAAAAACCTTTATTTCTATAACAAAATCATACTGTATTACACAGCTGTTTATTCTCCATCAGACAATCAAACCCACGCTAACCCACTAATGTGTTTTCAGACCTTGGAAGGAACATACAAAGAGCACTGTAAAGCATCAATGCTGACCGAAATGCAACTATGGCCCTTATTCTGATTGACGCGGACTTTACCGCATACTTTCGGATCGCGTCTTTACGGCGTCTGCGCATGCGTGGCGAACGCAACGCGCATGTGCCACGCATTGACTCGGTACCAGTTCGGCCAGATCCCGTCCAGAACTGTTCACCGCTATCATTCGGGAAATAGGGGCGTATTATGGGCGTCATGCGGAATGACACATGGGCGTAGTTTCAAAGTGGGCAAAACGGGGCGGAAACATGGGCGGACACGGGGGAGTACACTTATGTTGGGGGGCGTACATTCGGAAACCACTCCGAATGCACGCGATCAAAAAGGGCAGAAATGTGCGGTGTCCACAAGTGTACTATTGCTTTGCGGACACCACTCGTTCATGCGGTAGGCGAACGTACGCCTAATGACTACAACCATTAACACCTGAACCCAATAGAATCGACTCCTTTACTCATTACTCACTAATAGGACGCTTGTCAGTGCTTTAATTGAAACCATTGCTGCTTCAATTGCTGTAAGGGTTAATGTGTGCAATGCATGTGTTAGGCATGCTTGTAAGGATATATTGGCATCTAATTGATTACAATTCCAAATAAGCAGTTTTTTATGAGGATAGGTAATTGAATAAGTGGGTCATGTGATGTATTGCAGAAGATACATAATAGTGGGTTGTTTGGCGTAAATACTCCGCTTACGGGCGGTAGCACCGCTTGGCTCCCGTTCGGATGCGGTATTCCCGAGCATACTCTGTAATACTCTGTAATACCGTGCAGAATCGGAGTGTTTCTCCCGCACACGCATGGTTTGTATGTCGTCCGTAAACACGCCCTGTTCTTAAAGAGTGAGTCCGTCCGAATGCGGAGGACACGTGGGCGTTTCTACGGACGATGGCCGCATGCGGCAAAACACCGTTGCGTGCTGACCGCTCCGTAAGAATGCGGGAATTTCCGCACAGATCAGAATAAGGGCCTATGTCATCCTAAATACTTTATGATGCATGTATATTAGGGCTATGCACCCTCCTTCATGGGTTTTGGTTTTGAATCTGTATATCTTTCGTGTTTTGGATCTGTATTTGGTTTTGCCAAAACAAAAGAAAAGAGGTGCCAGATGGAATTATACTTGGGCCTCCCACTCACACGTATGTTGTATATATTAATCAGGACATGCACAGTTTAATAAACAAATCATTTCAGTGACACTTTTGGCTGAAATTATTGATTTGTTTGGGCCCCCACAAAACAAGCTGCCAATGATCTTTCCCTGTCCAAACTGGCTCTACATTGGAAAAATGTCAACATCATCATCATTGATCCTCACTCTCTACCATCTAGATGTTATTTGGTAGCAGGGACACAGGACCTCAAATAACTGTTTAAAACATACTTCATAACCGAAGATACAGGATGCACATCCAGTGGCAAACGCAGAATATTTAGAGGGAGGTTTCCAAATGTAATCCAAAATCTCCCACTCAGCATTGGAGTGCTGAGGGAGCCTTGAAAATTGGTCTTTTTATAGTCTGGATACTGTATGGAATACAGTATTAATAATTAACATTACAGATGGTCTGTAGTATAGGCTGTTTCAAACATTTAAAAAAAAATAAGTGGTCAGGAAAAGGTTAAATATATCACAATAAACACACAAACATAATATAACCAGTACTGCACTTTCTAAACTCACAATCTCCCACTTCATGGTAAGGCTCATGTCTCTTCCTCCTGGCAGCTGCTCTCCATTACGATGTTGGAGGGCTCAATGCCACAACTGCAGTAAATATGGTAGAAGAAGCTGGTACACTAGGCATGTGCAGCAGCTCTGCCCTGTCTCATACACTGCATGACATACTGGCAGCCAGGGCCGGTGCAAGGCACCGGAGCGCCCCAGGCGAGTCGGGCTGGGGGCGCCCCGGTGCGGGGGGGGTACCTGGCGTTCGGCGCTGTCTATTTAAAGCTGGCGGCGGAGGCAGCGGGGGTCCCTGCAGTCTATTAAAAACCACGAGCGCTATCCGCCGGGCTATGCGGAAGCGCTTCTAGTGTGAAAACACTGGCAGCACGCTGATTGGCTGCCAGAGTTTTCACACTAGAAGCGCTTCCGCATAGCCCGGCGGATAGCGCTCGTGATTTTTAATAGACTGCAGGGACCCCCGCTGCCTCCGCCGCCAGCTTTAAATAGACAGCGCCGTAGCTAGGACAGGTACCCGGGCGGCATTTTCCGCCCTCCAGTGGCCGGCGCCCTAGGCAAATGCCTAGGTTTGCCTAGTGGTGGCGCCGGCCCTGCTGGCAGCTCTATTGATCATATTACTAGCTATTGCCATAATTTAAGGCAATTGCCAAGAGGAGGGGGGTTTCCAGGCAACCAGAAAGCCCCTCTGCGTTTGCCTATGACATCTAATACCAGCATAGCTATTATGGTGTCAGTTATCTTCCGTGCAACTGGGTGACTAATATCATACTTGCTCCCACTTTAAAAGGGCTGTTTAACAGTCTATTGTTTTGTTAAATTACTACAAGTTTTCTTCCTGGTCCCCTTTTGGGATGAAGATCACAGGGCTTTTAGATGCACATGAAACAAGCACACCAAATAGTGCAAACAATATATTTTTTGTTCTTATAAATTGCAGTGTGTCCCTATACAATCATACAGTCACTATAGAGCACTCAGCACAGCCAATAATAGTGCAGAGTACAGCCCAGGGAAACCCTGTATAATTATTCAGGCACTAGTATAGACTGCAGTACAGCCACAATTAATACTGCAGAGTACAGCGCAGCATGCAGAAATGTACCAGCAATATTATAGCAGAGAACAGCACATTTTGCCCCTTACTAATTACACACAGTCATTAGTACAGCTCATTCACAGTACATTGCAGCAAAACCTGCCCCTTTATATAATTATACACTGTTATATGAGAATCTGATGTCGGGAAGATGACGTTCAACCTCGCAGTGGGATCTGAGTCTGGTATGAAGACTCCCGATGTTCACAGCGGTTCATATTCCGATCTGCTGCAAAAAGTTTTGCCCATCAGCAATCAGATCTGAATAACCCCCTTTTGGATTCCCAAATAGGGGGTAATCAACCTACGCCCTACATCAACCCAGGATCTGGTATGGCTTGGGTTCATGTAAGGTGCTGAAGGTGGAATCTTAGGATTGTGGCAGAATCTGGGTGGTTTGATTAAACTTTTAGTCATGGAGAAGTACCGGAATAATGAGGAGAATGATGATAAAGAATAGAACCCCGAGGAGTACTTTATGGAATATTTACAATATGCTATGGATTAGTGAGTAGCACAGTATTGAAGAATGCCGGAAAGCTAAAAAATGCAGGCCAGATATTCAATATCACTGGCAAGAATGATGTGCTGATGAATGCTAAAAAGCTGGAAGAATGCAGGCCAGCTCTTCAGGATTACTGGTATGAGGGATGTGCCCATGCAGTCAGAAAAACTGGAAGAACTTGGACCAGACCATATTGGAGCTTGGACCAGACTAGAACCAGATTGGGATTGGATGGGTCTGAATTGGAATGGAGCTTGGACCGAACTGAACCAGAATGGATTTTCCTATAGAGCAGTCCCTAGTTACCAGGGTAGATCTGGATGAGTGGAAGCAGTAGAAAAGCAAATCCTGGAACCACTGAAACGTACAAAAAGTGACAGTAATGCAGAGCCCAGGAGATCAGAGCCCTGCATGTACTTCAACAGAAACAATGATTTGTAGTGTCCTCAGTGTCATCCATGAAGTGGAATTTATAGTTGTAAATGAGTCCTGATTGACTGTAGGTCAGCTGTTCCCAAACAGCGCTGTGACTGGGGAAAAGGAAATCATGTGACAGGGACCAACATGGCTGTGCCCATGTTGGAATATGGAGTGAACCAGAGGAATAGCTTTGGACACTGTCATGTTGTGATGACTTGCTGGCAGTAGCGCTAAGGAGAAGTACTTCCCTGTAGACTCTCTGAATGATTGGAAACAATGTGCAACATTAACAATACCCGCATCCTGTGGGAATGGTACTTGGGCAGAGTGCTGCCACACCTACGTGCCATCAGAGAGAAGCTCCTCAAGGGTAAGAAGGAACTTTTTATCATGGCGGTGGCGTGACACTGGCATACTGAAAATTTGCTAAGAGCCATGGTTACTAATCAGACAAGTATATAGTAGGCATGGTTCTGCAACAGAGCATGACAACAGAGCTGATGTGTGCTTGCAGTCACCAGTCACAAACACAAGCTCTGGTCCAAATATATCTAGCCTGGCATTTAATGCAGTGGCATACCAGTCTTTCTCCAGCCACCATGGGGCCAATTGGCTAGTACGGGCAATAACTGATGGTAGTCAAAAGCATAAAATGCATAATTTAGTCAAGTAATCATATACAATAATCACGGTCATCTAGTAGGACATGACTGGTAAAGGTTGACCGTCAGTATAGACCTAATTTACTAACTTGGAGATATGGGACACAGTTTTAACTTTCCCATAACTGTTCTTGTACAATAAGATAAGAATATTGCGAATCCCGGTATTGGATCTATAAGTATATGGGAACACGCTTTATATGTCAGTCCTTAGATACAATTGTGATATCTAATTATTTCTTTAATTATATTCTTTGTTTAAGACTGGATGTGTGCCACTCATGTCTCTGTTACAAAAGGAAAAACATTGGCTTGATTGTATTGTATTGCATTGTTTTACAACTGAAAATCTTTCAATAAAAAGTATTTTTAAAAAAAGCATAAAATGCAACACATATCTACAGTAGCTTGGCATTTATTTTTGCATCTTCACAGCAATTGCAATTGCAATTTTTTGTTTTTTAATTCAGACCTCTGGTTTGTGATATAAAATGGGTTGTTCTGAAGAGCTCAGTGAGTTTTATCGCTGCTGGATATTCCATGGTCAACTGAAAATTTTCAGGTGATATTATTAGAAACATAGCCAAGAAGCAGGACACCATGTAAAATCAGAGTGGGGTCAGCTACTGCTAACGCACATGGGGCATAAAAGTCACCAAAGCAATTCTGGTTCCATAGCTAAAGAGTTGTAAAATTCAGCTGGAATTAATGTAAGTGCAAAAACTATGTGGCAGGAGCTACTGTAAGTGGATGGGTTTCCATGGCCCAGCAGCAGCATTCAAGCCTCATATCACCAAGTCCAATGCCATACATCGGGTTGTACAAAAAACAGAAGAAAAAAGAAGTGTCTCGGTGTGGTGCACCTTTAAGAATTTTTACACATAAAAATTAACTTTTATTATATGGTATAAAACAAGCGAAATATAAAAACACACAGGACAAGAACAACATGAATATGGTGTGTTTAAAAACGGTGGCTCACTCTCTCAGCAAAGTGTTAAATTTATGGTACACTGTCGACAGGTACTTTCCGTCAACACCTGTATTTATTTTATGTGATTTGGATAAATTTCCATATACAGGTGTTTAATGCGGACTCCAGGGTGGGGTGCGTGTCAACTTCTGTGAGGTATTAATATTATGTTAGGCACGAATTTTCGGTTAAATCAAGACAGATTTGAATGGCTGGTAATCCCCAACCAAATTCAATATTTTGTCACCCACCATCGATCAACACACTGAGTTATACTACAACAGTATGTTCGCTATGAATTCTAGGTATTTATATAATTTCTCTTAAGTGCGGCCGCACTATGTTCAAAAAATACCTAAAGATTAAAGCTATATGCCAATACCATGTGCAGTTAGATTTAATTGTCACCCAACATTATACAAGAACCCTATCACTCATATGCTGTTTATTTCAAAATCAATTGTGTATACACATTCGCTTAAATGCTACATATGAAGTTTGGAGGATCACCAGACTGAATGTCGACCTTTGTGTCCACACTCATATGCTGGGTTCTTTAACTACTTATTTTTCGCAGATGCAGTGTATAAAGTCAGCGCTATCCGCATAGATCAGCGCTGGCTAATATGTATCAAGGTATACAAGCAGATGGCAATTACTGTCGGTATGCTGGCATCAGACAGTGTTGTAATAACAATTGGCGTGACTGTATCTGTTATATAGATTAGCTACAGTTGCTGTTTGTTGCTATATCGGCCAAGCAGTATTACACAGGAGTAATCACTCCTTGTGGTGCACAAATGTTATGGACCAATAGCAGCAGGCAGAGTCAGTGACTATGTACTCTGTCTGCACATGGTCTGGTAGTAGCAGTTAGTACAGCGTGCCTAAGCTTCTATGGGTTCCAATTAGATAAACGATTACACAGTATGACACCGCGCTCCCCCCTGCTTGTACCCGTTAAGTTAATACAGATCAAAAATACATCCTAAATGCTGAGTTTGAGTGAGCGTCACCGCTAGCCGGCGTACGCTTCGCTATTAGCTTTTTCAAGGCCTTGAAAAAGCTAATAGCGAAGCGTACGCCGGCTAGCGGTGACGCTCACTCAAACTCAGCATTTAGGATGTATTTTTGATCTGTATTAACTTAACGGGTACAAGCAGGGGGGAGCGCGGTGTCATACTGTGTAATCGTTTATCTAATTGGAACCCATAGAAGCTTAGGCACGCTGTACTAACTGCTACTACCAGACCATGTGCAGACAGAGTACATAGTCACTGACTCTGCCTGCTGCTATTGGTCCATAACATTTGTGCACCACAAGGAGTGATTACTCCTGTGTAATACTGCTTGGCCGATATAGCAACAAACAGCAACTGTAGCTAATCTATATAACAGATACAGTCACGCCAATTGTTATTACAACACTGTCTGATGCCAGCATACCGACAGTAATTGCCATCTGCTTGTATACCTTGATACATATTAGCCAGCGCTGATCTATGCGGATAGCGCTGACTTTATACACTGCATCTGCGAAAAATAAGTAGTTAAAGAACCCAGCATATGAGTGTGGACACAAAGGTCGACATTCAGTCTGGTGATCCTCCAAACTTCATATGTAGCATTTAAGCGAATGTGTATACACAATTGATTTTGAAATAAACAGCATATGAGTGATAGGGTTCTTGTATAATGTTGGGTGACAATTAAATCTAACTGCACATGGTATTGGCATATAGCTTTAATCTTTAGGTATTTTTTGAACATAGTGCGGCCGCACTTAAGAGAAATTATATAAATACCTAGAATTCATAGCGAACATACTGTTGTAGTATAACTCAGTGTGTTGATCGATGGTGGGTGACAAAATATTGAATTTGGTTGGGGATTACCAGCCATTCAAATCTGTCTTGATTTAACCGAAAATTCGTGCCTAACATAATATTAATACCTCACAGAAGTTGACACGCACCCCACCCTGGAGTCCGCATTAAACACCTGTATATGGAAATTTATCCAAATCACATAAAATAAATACAGGTGTTGACGGAAAGTACTTGTCGACAGTGTACCATAAATTTAACACTTTGCTGAGAGAGTGAGCCACCGTTTTTAAACACACCATATTCATGTTGTTCTTGTCCTGTGTGTTTTTATATTTCGCTTGTTTTATACCATATAATAAAAGTTAATTTTTATGTGTAAAAATTCTTAAAGGTGCACCACACCGAGACACTTCTTTTTTCTTCTGTTTTTTGTATATTCTGTAATGTGTCCAGTGGTAGCACACCTCCCGCAAATTCAATTCCAGGAAATTTCCAATATATTGATATTCCTGGGGGGTCCCCAAAAATTTCCTCAAACACTAATGAGGGTCCTGTGCGATTGACCAGCCTTCTCTGTGTCGACATACATCGGGTTGGGTGATGTAAATCACACAAACACTTTACAGTGGAGCAGTGGAAATGTGTTCTGTAGAGTGACACATCACACTCCTATGTTAGAAAGTCAGATGGTTGAGGCTGGGTTTGGCTGATGCCAGGAGAATGTTACCTGTCTGACTGCATTAGGTCAACTGTGAAGTTAGGTCGAGGAGGGACAATGGTATTGGGTTATTTTTCATGGTTTGAGCTTCAGTGAATTGCAATAATGCTTCATCATATCAAAACATTTTGAATGATGCTATGCTTCCAACTTTGGGAAAGGCCTTTTCTATTACAACATTACTGTGCCCCAGTGCACAAAAACAAGGACTATAAAAACATACAGTAGTTTGAGGAGTTTGTGTGGGTGAACTTTTCTGGCCCACACAGGGCTCTGACCTCAACCCCATAGTGATCCTTTGGAATGACCTGGAATGGAGATTTTGAGCCACAACTTCTTGTCCAACATCAGTGGCTGACCTCATAAATGCTCTGCAGAATGAATGGGCACTCTAAAATCTTGCGAAAAGCCTTCCCGAAAAAATGGAAAGAAAACTTGGGGAATCCGCACACTTAGGATAATCAGAGGTTCAGGTGCCAGTCCAAATGTAGTAAATAAGCAAACAGTATATCCAGGGATATAAATAGGACAACACTCCTTTTTCTTTACTGTGAATCCATCACAAAAATCTTATTTAATGTATTTTCAAGCATCAGCATAAAAAGTTGCTTAAGCAGTAAGACAACATCACTGAAGGTTGGGGATCACAAACATATTCACCCATCCATTGCAGAATACTAATCAAACAGCCGGCAGTCAACGAATCCATTTCGGCAACACATGCCTTTTTCACAGACTGACCCAAACACACTGATACCCAAATACATTATACAGCCACCAGAACAAATTGTCAATTAACTCAAATCTGCTGTGTAAATCATGACAACCAATCAGTGGTTAGAGCCCCAGTCGTATCACCACCCCGGAAATCTAAATAAGGTAAGGTACCGGGTACTTATCGCACAAATAATTAACATATTAAATTAGGCTGAGATACCTCTCATTCACGTCACATGTTTGGACACTTACCATATGGGCGGTAGCGCATAATCGGGCAGGAGGAGGTGGTGGAACTCAGCACTTCACGCCGCGTCATCTGCGTCATCACCAATAGCCCGGGATTGCAGGTCCAATCAGAGAACCGGCACGCTGCAGCATCACTACCACGTCACCAGTATACCCCTATGGACCACATCCTGAAGCACACTGCCTTCTTGGTAGGCCCAGTGTCTGCAATGAACTAGATGAGGCGCACAGCCATCCTTCCATAAACCTAAAGCAGTCATAATCTGGCAAACGGCCATATTGGAGAAGGCATTAACAGTCCGATAATGATGTAATAAAAATCATCTAACAGGGACAATCAAGAATTGCAATATACAAATCTAGAGTTCTGTCACCAGGGGGTGACACAACGGAGATAACCACCAGTCAGATCAACATAAAAAACATAGCAGAACTGTATACATTCAATACAAGACAGTGAATGCATCAAAAATATAAAAAAATAAAAATAAAGACTAATCATGATCATATTGATAAGCAACAAACAACATTCAATAATCGGAAACATTGTGAAATTAGAATCCAATAAATTGAGACAACATGACACCAGGGTTATCCCTTGCCTTAGTAATCAAAGCAAAACAACACATTGACTCAATGGACATGGGGTCCCGTGTCATAGATAGGCAGATAATAGAATCCATAATTGGTAATAATTGTGGAAAAAAATAAGACATTTTGAGAATTGTCATAAGCTTTTTAAATAATGCTTTGGAGAAAGGAGACAAAAAAAAGTTCTAATTAGACAGGATACGACATAGACTCCCTATATACGCAATCAGATAAATTGTTGATAAAAGAGATGAAAATGAGCTGGGATATAACAACATTTGAAAACTACAGTATATAGAGGTCACAGGATGGCGATGATTCCCCGGAGCGGCGATGTTCACCACAAAAGCAGGGAGCCCACTGCATTTAGCAGCAAGCCTAGCCGGTTTCACGGCTGCAGTCGACGTTTCCACCTCGTTTCAGGGAGCTGGGGAGGTGGAAACGGTGAGTGAGGGTGGAGCGTTGAATACTGATGGCGGGCTAATGGCGCTGGTCACCTTATAGCTTGCCTTCAGCTGCTTGCCCCCCCGCATTAAATATACCCCACTGTTGGGACATTAAGTTCTTTTTTTATATTATTTCCTCTTATTTGCGCACTGTGTTTGTTATTGTTTGTATATATATATATATGACTAAACCATACACACTAGAGTATATTTTTTAAAATATCACTCAGAAAGAGACTTCTGAGCAATATCTTTTCAAATATTGTCTAGTGTGTACACTCAATATCATTAACTAGGCATGCTCCCACGCATCATTAATGATCATTATTGACTCCTCACGTTTACGCAACTTGCAGTTCGATTTTAACTATATAGCCAATGACCTTCATGTTCAGTGGGTCCAGTTGACATCACTGAATGATATAATTTACCAATATCATTCAGTGTGTACAGATGGGGCAGGTCCCATCTTGGCAGGGGATGGTGATGGCGACGCCAGCCACCATCCCCCGCCAGCGCCATATCGATCTCGTGCACGTGCGTCCCCTTCCGACGGCGCTTCCAGCTGCTCCCCCGGGTCCCAGCCGGCTTGTCGGCGGTAACCCAGGGTCCCCGCCGCCTGCCCGCACCCCCCCTAACCCCCCCTTACCCTGTCCGTCTCCCTGAGGCGGAGGCGGACAGGGTTTCCGTTGCCACGCCGACGGAGATTGAGGCACGCGCGTCTCAGTCTGATGGCTGGCAAGGCTGCTGGCAGATCGCCAGTGCGGACGTTCTGGCGATTCGCCAGCCAGGATGAGGCCTGCCCCATCTGTACTCTTAATTTGACCACCTGTGTCCCCCCCCCCCCGTCTATATCGTTAATTATATCGGCCATGACCAGGTTCACCTAGTGTTTATGGGGCTTTAAAGTAATAGAATTAAATTTGTCATCTAATTACATTCATAAAATGTATATACAGTATACAGTTGTCTTCAAAATTATTCAACCCCCACTGAAATTGAATGTTTTGGCCAGTTTGACATTGATTTTGATCATTCAGTCATCTTGCTTACATTTACATGAAAGAGGCACTTGTAGGTCAGAGAAATATAAACTTAAGTTTATAATGAAATAACCACAAATGTCTTTTCTGTGCTCACATCATTATTAGTTTTTATTCAACCCCCAAGTGACATTCAATCTTAGTACTTAGTACAACATCCTTTTACAGTTATAACAGCTTTTAAACGTGAAGCATAGCTTGACACAAGTGTCTTGCAGCGATCTACGGGTATCTTCGCCCATTCTTCATGGGCAAAAGCCTCCAGTTCAGTCAAATTCTTAGGCTTGCGCACTGCAACTGCTTTCTTTAAGTCCCACCAGAGGTTCTCAATCGGATTTAAGTCTGGTGACTGCGATGGCCACTCCAAAATGTTCCAGCCTTTCCTCTGCAACCATGCTCTAGTGGACTTGGAGGTATGCTTGGGATCATTGTCCTGTTGAAAGGTCCAACGTCTCCCAAGCCTCAGGTGTGTGACGGACTGCATCACATTTTCATCCAATATCTCCTGGTACTGAAGAGAATTCATGGTACCTTGTACACGCTGAAGCTTCCCTGTACCTGCAGAAGCAAAACAGCCCCAAAGCATAATTGACCCTCCGCCATGCTTCACAGTAGGCAAGGTGTTCTTTTCGTCATATGCCTTGTTCTTCCTCCTCCAAACATAGCGTTGATCCATGGGCCCAAACAGTTCTAATTTTGTTTCATCAGTCCACAGAACACTATCCCACAACTTTTGTGGTTTGCCCACATGACTTTTGGCATACTGCAGTCGACTTTTCTTATTCTTGGGAGACAGCAAGGGGGTGCGCCTGGGGGTTCTGGCATGGAGACCTTCATTACGCAGTGTGCGCCTTATTGTCTGAGCTGAAACTTCTATACCCACATCTGACAAATCTTTTTTCAGTTCCTCAGCAGTCACACGGGGACTTTTATCCACTCTACACTTCAGGTAGCGCACAGCAGTCGAAGTCAGGATCTTCTTTCTTCCACGACCAGGTACAGTAGCATTTCAATAGTGCCCTTTGCCTTGAATTTGCGAATGATGCTTCCTATGGTGTCTCTTGGTATGTTTAACTTCTTTGCAATCTTCTTATAGCCATTGCCCTTCCTGTGAAGACAAATCACCTCTTCTCTTGTCTTCCTGGACCATTCTCTTGACTTCACCATGTTTGTAACCACACCAGTAAATGTCTAGAAGGAGCTGAGTATCACAGTCATTTTAAAGCTGCCTAATTGGTGCTTATTATGCTTGATTGGTGCTCGGTGACATCCACAGGTGTTTTCAATACCTGATTGAAAACACCAGAATTAACCTCTCTTCTTCAGAGTGGTAGTCTTTAAGGGGTTGAATAATTGTGGCAATGAAGAAACCACAAAATACACATTTACTACTGTGTTATATAAACAATTGATGTCATTTTAGTTGCATTTGGTTCTTTAAAACGTCCTTGTAGGATTTCATTCTGAATACAATTCCAAATGTACACTATAGTCCCTAAACCCCTTTACAGCATTGGGGGTTGAATAATTTTGAACACAACTGTATTCGTAGAGCCAGACTCATAGCGTTTGAGTTCTGGTATTTTATTTCAAAAGCCCCAAATTTTCGTTGCTTATCACAATATTTATTTTTATTTGGTTCCTTTTTGCTACTTTAGTGTAATTACCAGTTATATGAAACTCTCATTAATCATAGTTACAGCACTGTAAACTGTAGTAGCAAAATAGATTTTAATCACATTAATTGTATTTTCAACACATTAAAGTCTATACTATAAAGCATGGTTTATTTAGATTAACTTCTGTTTGATAACATCAGTTCTTTGTATAAATGACAGCTTTAGTTATAGAATATATTAATTTGATTTCTGAGACTCAGTACAAACAAGGTATCATAATAAATATATAAATAAAAGTATAGCTGCAATATGCGATATTTCTACATATCAATTATACAAATATTGTACTGACAGTATTGTTCTGGATCATTTTCATGAACGTCATATTTATTTTACATTTTTCATTTTGATAGGGGTTTAATTGGAAAAGACAGCCTTTAGAAATTAATAGCAATGATCTGAAAATATGATCTTTTTCCTATTAAACTGCATTACAATTTTCTATGAAATATATTTTGTATTTTCTTTGATGTCTTTTATGTCAGAGATTACTCCAGTTTAGAAATGCTTATGTACAGTTACCAAAACAAGGATTTAGGGGCCTATTTATATTTTTTTGCAATTATTATGCACTCATTAACAAGCATTTCTGCAATGCACAGAGCAATCTTCATAAATATGATGTGACTGTATCTTTGTTGTAGAGCTGGGACAGATATTGTGAAAGCCTGCTGTCTCTGTAAACAACTACATTCCAAATATGCAAGGCTTCCTATTCTCCTCTACAGTGTACTCATGTGTCGAAAATATTTTGGGTATACACATCAACCTAGCTACCATTCAAGTATCCACTTATGAATATTTTATAGATTTTCAAAGAACAGAAGTAGTCCATATGTCCTGCTCTGTGGATGTTGCAGATTACAGTATATTCCTTTTTGCAAAGGTTAAGTATTTTTTCAATTGTCCTATTAGTTGATCAGGTCATGCTGTACTATAACTACAGTACTTACAGTTTGCTAAGACAGTAATGAGTCATAGCTGCAGTGCACCAGGGGCGAAACTAGGACTTCTGTCACACAGGGCAAGCAATGATTTGGCACCTCCCTCCCCCAGTCTCGTCTTCCTGTCTGCATGTGTGTAACTGTGTACGTGCATGCGCGTGTGTGTCAACTCAGTAAGTGCAAAGGGCTGGTAGCTACTTTAACAGTTTTTCTTGTAACCTTAGTTAATCATGTTTATACATTTACAAATTTATTTGGGCTGCAGATGAAGAAAAAGAACCCATAAATTAATTCATACAGTATATACATACTTACATACATGCATGCATAAAATTACACACCTATACACATGTATATATACAGTCACACATATATGCATATACTTTAACACACATACATACAACAGGCTTGCCTACCCTCCCAGAATGGCCGGGAGCCTCACGAAAATCGGGTCCTTCTCCCGGCCCCCCGGGAAGGTGGGCAAGTCTCCCGCTTTTTGGTGATTGCCCCGCTCCCCCCTTGCCCGCTGGTTAAATTACTGTAAAATCGCGGATGTGTGACAGTTTGCGTCATTTAAGCCTCGCCCCCTCGTCACTGCCCGCGAATCACAGTGTTTTCCGGCATGGGGGTGGGGCCAAGTGATGTCAGCCTTGCCCCCGCCCCCCTGACATGTTGCCTCTCCGGGCTTCTCCCAGAGAGGTGAAATCCAAAGTAGGCAAGCATGCATACAGTACCTTCAATCACATATATACATAGTAAAACACCTGTATGCATACATATGTAGTCACACATATATACAGATGGAGTCACGCTTATTCATCCATCCAGACAGCGCGCTTCAATGGGGGTTTGGTGCACCACTGTTGGAATGTGATTAGACACAAAATACAGCATGCAATACACATCTCCACCACTGGTTGGATAATGCTCTACTAATCCAGTGGCAGATGGATATACAGTTCAGATGCAGTTGCGCCATTAGCCGAGAATGGGATGCACTTGAATGTGAGATGCTAGTGTGCCCCATTGCTGCAAATAGGGGCACACACGTCTCATTCTCAGTGAAAGGTGCTGTGGCTCCATCTGTGCAGTACAGTACAATACAAGCTCTGGCAAATGAGTTGTGACAACTGTAAAGTACACACTAGTGGGCAGGTGGAGAGAGTGAAAAAAAAATACCCTAAATCAGTAAATAAAATTATTGCAATCAGACACAAATGAACTGTTTAAAACAACAGTCTTCCCATAGCCAATACAGAATAAAGCCCCCCATACACGGTCCGTTAATCGGATCTGTTGTGTGCTTAAACAGCACACATCGGATCGGATCGCATCCCTAGTGCATGCAGTGTGCATGCACTGCGATCCGATGTGTAGCTAGTACAAAAAGTATGTGCAGCACATACTTTTTGTACCGTGATGCGGGAGCGTGCATCGCATAGTACAGAACGGAGCCATACACAACGGACCGTGTATGTGCTCCTTAAGCATAACTGATGGCATGAGATCACTCATTGCACTCATGAGCATGGGTCTCTATCACCAGGTGTCATAGGCTAGTGGATAAATGTGGCGCACTCCTTGCTTGGAGACCCGGGTTTGATTCTTAGAGTGAGATTTTGGAGGGGGGGGGGGGGGTTATGAAACATTTAGGAAACGTATATTTAATATAACTATGCACATACAAAAAAAACTTGTTTCCATAACTAATTTGCTATATCAGCCCTTCATTTACATTGAAGACTGGTTCCTTCTCTGCAATAAGAGTAGTCTCCCAGGGAAAGGGATGGGTGGGAGTTTAACCAGCCAGCATTATCCAGCTGTATTCACAGATGGGGATTTTCAGAGCAGTCAGAATTTGAACAAGTTTAAATATCATTTGGAATTTAGTGCATACAGTACAGTACAGTACAGATGTCTCAACATAAAGTACTATACAGTACTTTGGGGTAGATTTATTAAGCTCAGTGAAGTGATAAACTGTCTGGTTTTTATCACCGGCCAATCAGCTCCTATCTGGGAAGTTACAGGCTTGGTTTGAAACATGACAGGTAGGAGCTGATTGGCCGATGATAAAAAACAGACAGTTTATCACTTTACCGAGCTTAATAAATCTACCCCTTTAACCTGCCATACTGTGTATTGTAAAAACTAATGTAGCTTAATGAGACGCACGTACAGTAGTGTCACTACACAAGTGTAAATCATAGATGTGGGCTCCCATGAAGCCCTGGCTGAAACCAGGTAGCAATTTTGAAAACACTATTGGTGTTCAAGTCTGGCCTGTCATCAGAGGCGTAACTAGAACACTCTGGGCCCCATAGTCAATTTTGAGAAGGGCCCCCCACCCCTTTGTACAGGGTGACACATAGACAGGCAGTGTGGAGATAAAAGGGTGTTGAATTGCACACACAGAGGCAGGAGGTAAGACACACAGGGGTAGTGGCCTACAGGGGGGGGGGTGACACACAGAGAAAGGTACAGGGGGTCACACTGGGGATTGGGGGTAGGGGAAAGAAGGTGTTACACACAGTTATAGTGGGTTCAGCAGGTCACACACAGAGTTGGGATGTAGAGGGTGGGGAAGGGGTCACATACAGGGGATGTGTGGTACAGGAGGGTTAAAGTGGTTAAAGTGGTGGATGGTGGTGGAAGAGGATCAATGTGTCATACAAGAGAATAGGAGGTAATACACCAGGGGTGAAAAGGGTCACACACAGAGGAAGAGGGTAGGTGGGTCATAAGGTTTTATACACACACACGGGATCATACACTGGGTACAGAAAGCGGGTACAGTGCTCCAACTTACCAAGCAGGGGAATGAGCTCCAGGCACATGGTAGCAGCAGGTTCATCCCAGTGTGGATGCTGGAGGCAGGCCCAGCACTGTATTCCCCTCATGGTGGGGCTAGGCGGGTGCCAGGACTGCTAGCCAGGGGAGAGGGTGGCGCAATATCTCCGGCGTCCGGGGGGTTGGCAGCGCAGGACATACATCTCTGACGTGGATGGTGGACCGGGAGTTTGGCGCACATCACCGGCTATTGAGGGGGGCGGTGCACTGCACATCTCTGGCGTCTGGGAAGGCGGAGGGGGATGTCAGCGCAAGGGACATCACTGGCTATTAGTGGAGGGCAGAGCGGCGCGGGACACACGCACATCTCTGGCGTCTGGAAAGGGGGTGGGGGAGGTCGGCGCAGGGTACATATCAGGCCGGCTATTGGGGGCGGTGCAGGCAACAGAATAATCTCTGGCATCTGAGGGGGGGGGGGGATTGTCACTGCAGTGGGTGCCGCTGCCTTTTTGTTGTTAATAGGGTGCAGGGGGAGCAGCGGGCCCTACCGAAAGTGATGGGTGAGAACGAATCATTATAGCAAATGGCTCTAACACTAACGCAAATAATAGAGGCAATAAGGGGCACCCCTGCCTGGTCCCCTTCTGAATCAGAAAGTGGGAGGATATATAACCGTTAAATGCGACCTGTGTCTGTGGAGCATGGTACAACAAACAGAGAAGTGCCACAAACTCCTGGGGGAATCCAAAACGGCTCAGGGATTCGAACAGGTGGTCCCAGGTGACCAAATCAAATTTCGCATCCATAGACATTATCACATGTTCCCCGGAACCACCCATCCGCCCCAAATGCTGGATTTCTGCCAAAACCCTACGTACATTCACCACTGAGTGGCGACCCATGATGAAGCCCATTTGATCAGCCAAGATCACCTTTGGTAGAATAAATTTAAGCCTTTCCGCCATAATTTATAGTCACTATTAAGAATTGATATGAGCCTGTAGGATCCAGGATCCTCCTTGTCACGACCCGGTTTTGGCAGTACTTTGAAAGTTGCTGAGTTAAAATATAAAGGGAATGGGGTACCTTTCAATATTGCATTAAACGCCTCCGCCAGTATCTTATAGAATTCACCTGAAAACCCATCGGGCCCTGGGGCCTTCAGTGGTTTCAACTTTCTAATTGTCTGGGATACCTCCTTCACCTTAATTGGTCTCATAAGACCCTCCCTAGCTGCCTCTGATATTTGTGGCACATTTATGGAGTCCCAAAAGTCCTGTTTCCAACCAGAATCAATTGGCCCCTGTAAATATAGTTTCCCATAGAATTTTCAAAAAATTTCTAAAATATTCGCTCCCCCATGCTTCACCACCACCTCTGAAGTTTTCAAAGAGGTCACCACTGCCGATGGTCTTGAGCCTCGGATTAAATTAGAAAGAAGCCGGCCATTTTTGTTATCATGTCTATAGAATTGAAAAGAGGCATTAGAGACATGTTTGGTGGTCTGATATTCCATGATCGTGTCAAAATGTGCCTTAACCTGAATGTAAGCTGCCTTAGTACCCTGGGCTGGGGAAGATTTATAATCCGCATAAGAGGCTGTTAGCTCCTCCTGCACTTTCAAAATATCAGCTGACCGTTCCTTTTTGTATTTACTCACGAAAGCCATCACCTCCCCCCTTAACACTGCTTTAGCCGCCTGTCAGTGAATCAGGGGATTGGTGATCTGTTCCTGATTATTACTTTCATAGTCCACCCATTTCGCTTCTAGGGCCTATCTAAACCTGGCAGAAGTGGAGAGATATGAGGGAAATCTCCATTGCCGTTGAGAACCTACATCCACCGAGGTTTCTAGTATACACCATATCAGGGAGTGATCAGAAATACACATAGGGTTAATACGGACATCTATCAGTTTAAGAAACATGGAGTTTGAAGGGAGCAAATAATCGATATGTGACATCGTGCCATGAGCAGCCGACAAACAAGTATAATCGTGATCAGTAGGGTGGAGTACCCGCCAACAATCTATTAGATGAAGCTGTTCTGTAAAATATTTAATTCCTATCGCCTGTTGCGATACATGGTTTACTGTGGCCGTGGACCTATCCATAGACGGTAGTGCCACCATATTGAAATCCCCTCCCACCAGCAGTTGGGAATCTGCAAATGGGTATAATATATTAATTAGTCTGTGAAAAAACTTTTTCGACGCAACATTAGGGGCATATACATTACACATATAGAAAAACTCCAGAAGCACAGAGATCTCAGCAAGCACAAAGTATCCCATCGGGTCCGCATAAAGTTGGGAGCATTTAGCATCTAGAGCTGCCCTCACCAGTATCGCTACACCCCATGCCTTGGAAGTAAACAATGCATAAGCCGCAACCCTATATCCCAACATACTCAACTTAACATGTTCACTATCAGTGAGGTGGGTTTCCTGTAGCATAGCTATATCAGCCTTTTGCTGTTTAAGGTATAGCAATATTTTTTCCTTTTGACAGGGGAATTGACACCCCCCCACATTCCATGAGCAAATCTTCAATTGGGACATTGCATCCAACAAAATGCTAAATTAATAAAAGACATACCCAGGATTCCTTCTGCAGAATCCCCCCCCCCCTTCAACCTCCTCCCCCTCCCAACACAACAATATATCCGCCCCACATTGTACCCAACAAGGTAAACAACCAAAGGAAGGGCTGAGGCCCAAAACATAGGGCCACTCCCCCATCCCCACACTTCAGTGTTGGCATCGGAACTTCAGTAAACCTCTCCTCTAAAGGAGTAAATAGATCAACCATTACCTCCTGGGTGGCCATGAGTGGGTCGGCACCCCTAGTGTATGATAAAACATTTTTTCGTACATCATACATTTACATCCCCCACACCGTATGCGTACTTAGGTGTATTGATATTTGTATAGATTTGGACCTAATTCCTGTCAGATCAGGGAAATAAAACATCCTCATTGTCCATTAGTCAATGTCACTTATAAACACAGCCTGTCAATACGGTTCAAAAAACACAGTAGTATAAACGTTCTCAAATCTAATATATAAGTAAGAAAGAAAAGGAAACGTTAATGATAGCCATACTGAACCTAATGACTCAGTCACGTTGGGGAGACCCATGAGGGGAGCCTCTTCTTAAATACAGATGGAGCGGGTCTCTTCTTTGCTGGCTCTGCACCAGCGCCAGTATCTGGCGGAGAGGCACCCCATCTGACTGAGACGCGCGTACGTCTCACACACACGCTCGTCTCAGTTTCCCGTCGGCAGGGGGACGGGAACCTTGTCCATCTCCGCTTCAGGGAGACAGACAGGGTTAGGGGGGGGTGGCAAGGCGGCGGGGACCCGGGGCGACCCTCGGCGAGGCGGTGGGGACCCGGGGGGAGCCCCGTTGTAAGGCGACGCTCGCACATCTCGTGCGTGCGCGTCCCCTTACGGCGGCTGACGGGGATGGCGGATGACGAATCTTCTGCCATCCCCTGCAAAGAAGAGACCCGCTCCATCTGTATGCTCGGGCATCTCCAGCAGTGGAAAAGTCCCTGAAGGCGTCTCCCTCAAATATGCACAAGCGAGCCGGATAGAGTAAAGCAAACTTCAGGTTATCTGCAATCAGCTGTGAGCAAACCCCTGAAAACTGCTTTCTGGCTCTGGTTACTTCTGCCGAGTAATCATGGACTACATGTAATTTATGTCGTCCCACTGAATTAATTTCTGTTTACGGGAGGCCGTCCATATAACCTCCTTGTGAAGGTAGTTTAAACAACAGAATATCGTGACTCTGGGCCTAATGTTCGCCCCTTCCTTTTCAGGCCCCAGTCTATGAGCCATCTCAATCACAATGTCAGTGCAGTCCGCCTCCACCCCAAGGATAGCCGGAAGGGTGTTCCTGATAAAGTGATGCAACTTCGGGCCCCTGACCGACTCTGGGAGCCCCACCAGGCGGAGGTTATTTCTCCTTGAGCGATTTTCAAGGTCGTCGACCTTGTTTGTCAGCGTATAAACTGATTTCTGAAGGTATGCCTCAGGGGCTTCCTCCATCGTGATGTCCCCCTCCGGTCTCTCTTTCTGGCAGTCTGGGGTGCCATTGTAGTTAGTAAGCGGCAAGGCCGGGGTAGATAGTAGTGTGGGTTGTATGATGTCCCGCTGTGCCTGCCTGTGCTGCGGCTCCGTCTGTCTCCCACCGATGCGCGTGGATGAGATGGTGGTCACCATCTTGGATTTTAGCTGCGGAGTCTGAGCAGAGGAACGGCGGATCTGGCGTTTCAGCATAGGAGAGTAATATCTCTCCATGCAGCATCCCCGGCTCCCTGGGGCTCCTGCTACGCTGGGCAATGTTTGTGGACTGCGGTGCGGTGGTCTAGAGGTGCCATCCGACTCACCACCCACGGAGCTCCCAAAGCCTGCGGCTACCTCACATGGGACCGGAAGTTGGGTCATCTTTTCTTTATTTAATTGAGAGCCTAGCTGAGTATATTTTCTCTAATAACACATTTGTGGGCTTCCCATATTGCCACAGCGTGGGTCTCTGGTTTATCATTAAAATAAATATATTCATTAATATTCAAGAGGTCGTCTTTGATACGGGGGTCATGCAGTGTGGTATCATTAAACCGCCACGTTGAGACTGGGGGGCACCTCAGGAAGCAGACAGATGCGTAGACTGGAGCATGGTCAGACCATGACCTATATGGCTATCTGGAAAAAATTTAAAATATATGATCTATAACAAAATAATCAATATGGGAGTATTTAATGTGGGGGGGGGCTGAAAAAAAGGTATAATCTCTGTCAGCGGGATGATGTATCCTCCATTCCGTGAGACGTGTGCCACCTTTCCTCACGACGGGAGTATATAACATCAGGCTACAAGTCAGGTATATGGACACCCGCCAATCGAGCATTTCCATTTAAAAATAAGAGAGCGTCACCAGGAACAAGTGAGACTTTCCCATTTATTTATCTCCACATCCAGGTCCCATGTAGGGGTGATTATTGTCTTATATCGATTTTTACCTTATATATTGTGTTCTTATCTGTTTCTTATGATATGTTATATTAAAATATCAATGTAATACCCAATTGGTCACTATATCTATATAATTTTAAATTAGATAGCGCTCCACCACTCACATTTTTTCTTTTTCAGCTCTAGCTATATAGGGGCCTTCCCACCCCCAGGTGTGAGCAGCTTGGCAATATCCACTCATCTCTCTAAGCGCCCTGCATATTCTCTGCCATCTAGGTGGTAGAGTACATAACCTTTTTCTTTTTTAAAGCATTATTGTGCATACTATTAACTTGAGGACTACTATGAGGAATACTATTAACTAGAATGGTCACAAATGTGAAATTGTTATGTCTCAACTAAAAGGGGATGGATAGACCAATTCCTTAACTCACTTTCTTAAGTGACCTATGTATACGAGAGAAGAATTTCCATTTAATGGATTAGTTACAGCACATGTAAAAACAAAATTTGTATTCCAAAAAATAGGTAATCAATTATGCAGGAGAATACCACCTGCTTCCTCAGACAATGTAAGTCAGATGACCGGGTATACTGTAGCTGGACATTTATTTAAAGGACTAAATATTTATTGATGAGGCAAGCCAGAATGACCATCCCCTGGCTTGTCTGGTTCTTGCTTTATTAGTACAGAAACTAAGATATAGAAGTAAAAACAAAAATAATGAAGTAAATAAGAAAGTACAAACATTTGGTTCACATCAAATAATCTACAGCATATTTTGCTGCTACCGTTTCATTCCTCTGGTAGTTTGAAGGTTTGTCAACTGACCAAGTTATACTTTAGAGCAGGCATGTCCAACGTTGGCCCTCCAGATGTTGTAAAACTACACATCCCAGCATGCTTTGCCACAGTTTTGCTATTAGAGAATGCTAAAACTATTGCAAAGCATGCTGGGATGTGTAGTTTCAAAACATCTGGAGGGCCAACGTTGGACATACCTGCTTTAGAGTATAGGCATGTCATGTTAGGGGTAACTAGTGATGAAGAGGCAAGCCAGGAAAATCATTCCCTGATGTCTTATTTTTGCTAAGTTAACATGAAAAGAAAATCCTTCACTTACAGTATATGTCCACATCTACCCCAATAGCTAACATTCAATGTACTATAGATGACGTAGCATTGTCACAATTCTTAACTGGTGAACTGACTCTGTTCTCATGATCTAGAACACTTAAACCGAGAGAAATTACCTTAGTGCTGTGTACACATGGTACAATCCAGCATGAGATTTTGACTATTTAGTATGCAGATTGCATGCAGATCGTATGCAGATCGCATACGTTTTTTTACCTTGCGATTCCGATGCGCGCTCCCGGGACAGCACAAATCGAAACCCAGATAGACAGGGCAGCAATGACTGTATAGTGCAAATAGAATGTAGATAGCATGATTTGTATGCAAATAGTACAGAGATAGCAAAGATTGCTTAGCAGTCGAGCGCGCATCGGGATCGCAAGGTAAAAAACCTGTGCAATCGGCATATGATCTGCATATGATCTGCATGCGATTTTGACTATATAGTCAAAATCTCATGTCAAATCTCACTGTGTGTACACAGCATTAGTCGAATAGCAAAGGAATCTCACCGTGTGCACACACCATGGGGGAAATTTACTAAAGGAAATTTGGGTACTTATGTAATATCTGGACTCCCGTTTTTCTTATGAGGCCGCGTCCCCTCGCGGGGCTCGCTGCGCTCGCCACGCTTCGGGCACGGTGGCTCGCTGCGCTCGCCACACTATATAAAATCAACTCCATGCGTAGTTGGATAGTAGGGGTATGAAAAAATGGGGTGCATTTAACATGGGAGCCCAGATAATACATAAGTACCGAAATTTGTAAAAAAAATAGGTGTATTTGTATCCAGAAATACATTTATTTTTGACATTTACTATCCCAAAAGTCGTATTGATGTGCTAGCAATACCAATACGAATTGCCGTATTTTCGGGATAGTAAATGTCAAAAATAAGTGTATTTCTGGATACAAATACACCTATTTTTTTACAAATTTCCTTTAGTAAATTTCCCCCCATATGTCTGATATTAAAAAAAGGCCAAAAGTACATTGAAAGTACTTAGAGCTGTATAGCCAATTGAAATGGGCAACTACAGTAACTTAGGTCTTGGTAAAAAAATAAAGTGGACAGGCACAAAGTACCAATCAGCAAGCTTCTACTTGTAGATTTTCAAACATAGCCTGTAACATGGCAGTTTTGAGCTGATTGGCTCATACTTTATCGTAGTCCACTTTTTATCTTTTCAATGCTTAGTAAATAGACCATTTAAGATGGTAGGTCATAAGATGTTGCATTTATAATGACTGATACAGAGTGATTACTGAATACTTGTATGGATTTCACTCTGTGACATGGCAAGAAAAATAGAACCTAGGGTCATGGGCATTTAATTTGCCAGGGTAAACACAATGACTTATTCTGTGCTCCCACTGTTGCATATTGCCTCTGATATACTTGTTTAATTCTGGCATTTACAATAATATTTGTGATTGATTATTTTCTGTTGTATCAGAGTACCACTTAATGGTGCCACTTTTACAACATTTCAAATCTTACCCATGAAACTCACAAGGAGTTGGTTCCACTACTGGGTGAAAAACATTAATAAGGATACAAGATATTTTCAAGTCATATTTTAATGTTCCAATTTTACGAGTAATTAAATAGTTTCAACTTACAAAGAATAAACAAAGATAAAGAAATCTAAAAAGATTGTCTAAATACAGACAATTCATGAAGATTGTAATTAAACCATATTTAGATTTTTTTTTTTCAAATTAATCTTTTCCTATAGTGATTTAATGATTGAAATTAGTCTTCCACACCTGTGTCTCAGCGCTGACATACACGTTGGGCATGACTCCCAGTGTGATATATAAAACCATAACCAGCTGATGTACCAACATATTCATCGAAGCATGAACATCTTGTCATTACTGATATGAAAAACGTACATCATCCTTTAACTGTGCTGATGATCTCTCGTGTTGTCAGTAATATTTTATGTTAATATAAACAACAGATGTATTAGAATAGCCAATCCAAAATTCAAATACATAAAGAGCTACAATCATTTGGGGATTGTTTTATAAAGAATGAATTTATGAAATCTATTTTAGTAGGGTTGGAGAATGCTAATACATAGACAAATGAATGATGAAATAGAAAAATTCAAAACTCTGCAACATATTCAAATTTTTTTTGAGTAATGTTTTTTTTTAATTGTAAAGTGGAAATGTTAAGAAATGTAAACGGCTTGAAAGTTTGTACTGAATAAACAATTCATAATATTAAATATAAGTTTAAAATTTGCATTAATCCGAAATGTATTTTCATTTTATTACCCTTCATTTACTTGGCCCAAATGTCAAACACCCAAAAATAGCAGAACTTAACTGTGGAGAACATAGTTATTCCCTATGATGTGTGTTTTATTGCTCCATCGCTCCCTCTTTGTTCTACTTTTCTATTGTAGTGTAACCCTTTGGGTGCCAACATCTCTTTGAGAGATGTGCAAACCATCTGCTAAAATTGCCAGTGTCGCTCACATTTGTCATATAGATTCAAACAAAAAATGTTGTGTAAAAAAGATATTTCCTATATATGGTAAACATAACAAGTCATTATGATAAATATAAAACTTTGCTTGCAATTTTCACACCTAATGTGACAAATTCACTTGGAACTCAAAGGGCTAAATTTATTTATAAAATGATATAGCCAATTTTGGGGTGTTAATGATAGTTCACCCCTTTTAGTCCACATGTTTGTCCGATATAACCAGACCATTTTTCACCATACTGTAACTACATAATTTGCTTTTGCCAATTTCATTTCTCTTTTTATCATTTTATGACATTCATTTTTGTGCTACAGATATGGGCTGGGATTAAACATGATCCAGGGCCTAATGTCAGAGCTATCAACAGGTCTGGTGGCCACCATTGCACACTCCATACCCCCCTGAAATGAGTTGTGTCTTAACATGAAGGGATGTGGCTTCCTGGGGAATTCTCATTTGAATCACTGCTTAGAGAAGCTAGCATTTTGGTGTCAGCCCCTGATAGTGAAACCCAGGTGCCGCCTGCTCCCCCCACAGCCCCAAAGTAATGCCACTGCCTATTGAGAAAAGCTACAATCATTGCTAAATTAAGTACATTTCCCTATACAGTACAGCATGTCATCCTTAGGGTAAACTATTTGGTGACAGACAGGGTTGCATGTTTGTCTTCTTCTTTTATCACTGACACAATCACAACCAGCTCTGGTATTACCTATCGCATAGACCATAAAACACTTAATTTAATCCTGGGGACTTGTGGGACACTTATGGTGTACCACAAGTGCCCCTCCACTTCCAGGAGTGCTGCAACACCCACTGTTGGAACCAGTGCTGTAATCTTCCATTGGTTAGATTAATAATATTGTATATAGTATACTGTGCAGGGTCCGGCACTCCCCATTCTTACATGCATATGCTTTGCCTGGGTGCCCATCCAGAGGAATAAATTCCACCATATACGCTCCAAATAAAGATGTCACTCCGGGTCTGATTTCAGTGCAAAAAAGTGATTTTACTGCTGCCTACAGCGTTTCGGGACTCGCCCATCTCTCCTATATCTATATAGGAGAGTAAGGTCCGGCATAGCCTCCACAGCAATACAGCAGTATACATATTTGTGGAGGTGCGGCACTCACGACACTTGCTCAGGAACCACGTATGCGCCATATATATATATATATATATATATATATATATATATATATATATATATATGTGAAGATCGGCGGCACTCACTAGGCATACAAAGTACATGATAATTAGGTGCAGAACACCATAAATCTATCTGGTAATATATATATATACATACAAAGCAGCCCCAACGTGCACACAGCAGCGCTGATTGAAGGAGGGAGGGTCAGTCATTTTGGAGCAGGACACATCACCGAGGTGCAGATAGCAGCGCTGATTGAAAGAGGGAGGGTCGGTCCCCCAGAGCGAGACCAGAACTGATTCGCAAGGAGCAGCACCGATTGAAGGAGGGAGGGGCGGGCTGATCACCAGGAACAGGAGCTGCTGCCATTGCCCACTACCGCTGATGCCCGCTACTGAAGCACACACAGCAGTGCCGCACTTCCGGCACCAACATGAATAGACAACAAGATGCGCTGCAACCCGTGCCTGCTGAACCCCGCGTCGGACCACGGCACTGCAAGATTCAGCAAAGTGGGGTGTGCAGCCGGGTCCAGCAGCTGCCGCCTCATAGTAGGTGCCTCATGGGCCTAGTGACAAATGTGGCCCTGGGTATGAATGCTTACCAATATTCTCACCCATATCATGCCCCCAATCCACCCAAACCATGCCCATTACTGTATGGGTATACACTTCTTATACTCCTATTTAGTAATGAACTATACGTTAACAAAAAACCAGTTCAAAGAATGTGACTGTTACAACCACTTAATATAAAGAACTATAATCATCTCATACAAGCATTTCCCAGGTCTAATCTGACCTCTGTATTTTTACTAAACAAGTTAACATTACTGTTATATTTCTACATATTTTTTAAAATGTAAGCTTTTTGGCATTGCCTTCTTCTCCTGGTTCTTCCCCTTTAGCTGTCATTACCACCAGTGCCCCTTGCCTGCTTTATCCTCCCCTTCAGGGAGATACAAATTTGCTTATAAAAAGTGTATGTGATCATTGAGAGCTGTTTTACTTTCCATCTGCTGCTTACCACTGCCTATTCCTGCAGGATACAGTGATGCTATCCAACCTGTGTGGGTAATTTTTATGCATTATGTTTATGCTGTATTTTTTATTTATTTATTATATGTCTACACCTGATAACAT
Source organism: Crinia signifera (assembly GCF_055691185.1). NCBI lineage: Eukaryota > Metazoa > Chordata > Amphibia > Anura > Myobatrachidae > Crinia > Crinia signifera. The sequence continues at coordinate 404,649,780 of NC_139217.1, forward strand.
GCTAAAACAATTTAGTGCCACCTAATTAAAATAAGATAATAATTACAAAAATAAATAATAATAATAAAACATATATACTGTATATGTATATGTAAGATACCATGCATAAAGCTACAAGAGTATGTGAGACACTTGAGAATAACAGCTTATAGTTTCTGCATAGCTCCTCTCCAATTATCTACCCTCATGGATTACATACAGTATCTAAATTAAAAATAATAAAAGACTATGAGGCTAGGGAATTATGTTTAAAATGAATCATCTTTGATAAAGCTACAGCCAGTAGTGAACCGCGTCAGATGTTTGCCCACCACTGGAACCACCTTCAGGCTCAAGGACTGCTACATTGCCATCTGGACCAGTTTGGTCACTGTCCTAACTGTGGAGACCAACTACAGATTTAAGGACTGCTACATTGCCACTTGGACCAACTTGATCATTGTCCTAACTGTGGAGACTAACTACAGGACCCACAAGTGACCCCTGATTTTCAATCTGCCTTCTGAATGATCCTGGGCTCAATTCACAGGTGCAACATATCAAAATTCATTACCACAATTTAGGATATTACAGCTTTGCCTTACTCCCCACTGTGCTCCATCCAGCGGGCACCACATCACCAGAGAGGACCTTTGGGCCATTTGAAAGCCCATATTCTGACCAATCCACAGATACCTCCAGCAGCATTACATTCGGAGACCGTAAGAATATAGAGGACCTGTGATATTTCTCCCATTTTCTATATTCATGGACATTGAGCCACCATCCAGATTTTTGGTAATGTGCACTTACCTGATGTTTACATATTGAGCCACTGATATACCGTTTTTTTTACCTATCCAGGAGTGAGCAATCCAATCAGCCTTTGAATATATTTGATGTATAATTGTATTAATTGTGTTTCTTTTTTTACATAAATATTATTATAATCAAATTGATTGTGTTTCATTCATTGTAGTAGAGTGGCGCTGTTCTTAATTATATTTTTCTAAGTATTATAAGTATTCCTTATCCAAATATCCGTTATCCAAATCGTTCTGAAAACCATACATTCCAGAAAGTGCAACAACATTTTTTTTACTTGCCAAAAGCACTACTGGGGACATCTGTAACAGCACTACTGAGGACATGATATGTAACTGGCACTATTGGGTACATCTGTAACAGCACTACTGGGGACATGATATGTAACTGGCACTAAATATGTGGAAGAAAATTATTGCTTGGCATTCAAATTCAGTACCTGAGATAGGGCACAAACCTTGTTGCATGTTTTGTGTGTATTTCATGTATTTGATGAGTTTGTTCAACATAAATGCAAGATACCCCAAGATACATCATTGAAATATAAAAATATTCCAAAATACGGAATAATCTGTTATCCAAAATTCTTCTGGTCCCGAGAATTTTGGATAAGGGATACTCAACCTGTATATCTATTTTATATGCATCCATGTAATTTCCCAACCTACTCATAATGTATTTCTATGTGTTCTTTGTTCATAACACCCACCGATCACATTTAATCAAGAATGATTTCATCAGGGGAACGTCTGATAGAAAATATATTATGACCCACACAGACTGCATGGAAATTTTTACTGGGATGTACAGAATTATCTATACCATATAATTCTGGGTTAACATAATAACGAGCGATCTGATCGCATCAGGATCAAATAGCAAGCCTAATCGACCATGTGTACACACCATTAGACTTCAAATGGAGATAGAACATGTTTTGAAGGCTTTCTATCCTGATTCGATGCCGATGCGTGCTCCCGTTCAGCTGAAATCGAAAGCAAAATAGATAGTGCAGCAATGACTATATAGTGCTGATTGAATGTAAATAGTAAAATTTTATATAATTGGAACATGAGTTAGCAAGGACTGCATAGCAATCAAATCTTAGTCAAATAGCAAAGGAATCTCACCATGTGTATACACTTAAGGGTTCATCAGTATAGAGGTGGTTACTATTACCAATATTGGAACAACAACAACATAATAATAAGAATGAAGATGATACTTTCCTATGAATTATGATACTTTCCTATGAGTTAATGAAACTTTTGGATCCCCAACATAAGGTTGATTGATATCAAGGATAAGCTGCAGTATAGTATAGAAAAATGTAACAATTTAAAGCACTAGGATCTTTCTAATGTAGCTACACTTTCATTACATTATTGTAATGTCATTTTCTTTTCTCCGCTGTCTTTCTTTTTTATGTCTACTTTCTTTTCATTTTCCATTTTTACTATTTTCTTCCTATTTTTGGGCAGTTTAGTTGATGTAGTGTTTAGCATATACTGCCTCGAAGCATAGAGGTTTGGGGTTTGGTTCAGGTCTCACCAAGTCCCTATCTGTGTGATGTATGTATGTTCATACACGTTGCATTTCCTCCAGGTGCTCTAATTTCCTCTCATAATCCAAACACATTCTTGTAAGGTTAAATGGCTCCTGACAAATAAGCTCCCCAGTGTATAAATGTCTATATGTGGTAGAAAATATAGATTGTAAGCTCCACTGGGGCAAGGACTGGTGTTAGTGACTTAATAATGTCTGTACAATATGATGAATATGTGGGCAATATATGAAAAACTGTTAATAAAAATATAATTATTTTATCATCATTACTTGTGAGAGGAGAGATTCCTAAGGACATTTTATATAGCCTCTGCTCTTATCGTTAATTAGCTGATGTCAACAAAAATATTTTTTCACTACCAGTTTTTATAAATGGTATTTAGCTTAATGCTGGTAAATTGAAGTTGAGGAGATGGTTTCTACACAATAATCATTCATTAAGGTTTCTAAGTGACAAAAGGAGAATTAACTGATCAGTCCATAGCACGACATGACAACACATTACCAAGAAAATCAGGGCTAAAAAGGGTAAATTGAGTGACCATTTCTTTAGAAATCTGACAAACAGATGGAACAATTTGCTCTTTGTAAGCCACAATACGGCCTTGGGATAAAACAAGAATTTAAAAATTGTTCAACTGACAATTACGGTAAATGCTTTACCTGATTGAATTGTTATTGTTTAATATAAAGGGTGTTTCCTGTTATATGGTTTACATTCTAGATGATCCTAATGCCTCAAAATATGGGTCAAAAAATGTCACTTACTTCAAGGACGAGATAAACACAAAAGTTTCTAGGCACTTTTGCACTGTTGACCAAGCAATAGCTATGCAGATTAGTTTGTGTTAAACTCAAGAGAATGTGATGGCAACTATGATTAAATGTGACTGAAACAGTTATGCAAAACATCAAGCTGTTTCCTAAATCTACAGGGAGCAAAAAGTATATCTGCATACATATAACACTACAAATGCAAACCATTAGAATGAATAATATTACCCAGAGGAAGTATGAATGCAAAGCAAAATAGTTCCTAAACAGAGCACAGACATCATCTTCAGCTTGCTGCCTTTTCAATATACTGTAACCAGCTTTTCGTAGGCTACCAAAATGCAATTTCTATTTAGCAATTAATGAAAATGGTTGAAAATGTCAAAATGTTATAACCATGCGCCATGAGTCTGAAATCTATGGCAGAGAAGCGAAAACAGATTTCCTACTCAATATATCAGTAAGATTGCATAAAGCACTCTACTACTATACCGTTCATTAAAATAACTGTGGTTATAATGATAATACAATTTTTAGCAAATTGTGTCATTTCAAATTGCTTCAAGTATTTCGAAAACAAAAATCTGAGGAGAAATATAGCTGGTTTGAGCAGAAGAGTCACATAAACTGCTACATACACAGGGGTGGATTGAGTCTCGAATCCGGCCTGGGAGCGGGGGGTGACCGGCCGGGGGGAGAGCGGCTGGCCCATTTTTAATGAGTTTTGGCCCGGCCCACTGGTTTCCCGGTGGACCAATCCGCCCCTGTACATCCATCTAACAACACTTAAGCGTGGTGAAAAACTGAGGAGGTAATTTACTAAGATTTCTATTTCACATGGGATGTTGCGATGGGAAACCAATAAGACCTATCTTCTAGAAGGTACTAAATGAATAAGACATAAATTCAGATTAGTTGCCCATAGCAACATCCCATGTGAAATAGAACGGCCATCTTAGTAAATTTACACCTGAGAGTCACAAAAACAAATGACAATATAATAAATGTGTAAAAATGAACAGGAAGGGGAGAAGCTTCTCTATCCACCTAGTATCGGTAACACTGTCTAGCATATAGTAACCACAGAAATAAGTTGAATATCTAAGAAAACAGTTATTTATAAATGAGCTATAGCTTTTAGCCCAGAAAAAAAGTAAGTTTCTTACGTATAAGGCATGATCTGGACCTGTTCGTTAGGCTATATATACTCACAGCCTAGCGAACAGGTTAGCCCCTCCCACCGCCCCACTGAACATGACCCGCCGCCAGCGCTGCCCACATCCCTTCACTAGCTTGAGAGGGGATGTGTACTTGAACACATCCCCTCAGATACAGTCAAAGGGGAGATAATTAATTTGATGGTCGGCAACCATCGAATGACTTATTTTCCCTTTGGTAATAAAAGTCAGTCAGAACTGACTATTATTACCATCAGAGATCGCTAAAAAGGGTGCATGCGCTGACATCCTGTGACATCTGCCGTCCACCCCAAGCAGGCATCACATGCGGCCCTTTCACATGCTATGTATCACATGCGAACTCGTCCCCCCCCACCGTCCCCACCAAAGTACCAGACAATGAACTTTTGTCATTTTTTAAATACAGCCTGTAACATGGCATTTAGGAGCTGATTGGCTGGCACTCTGTCATGTTCCAAGGCTTATTACATACTACAGTATACAATGTAGTGAAGTAGAAATGGAAGAATGTCCACAACTGGCTTTGACCCTGTATTTGAAAACGTTTCCAAAAACGGGTCTGCCAGATAAAACCCCTTTCACACCGCAGCTCTTAAACGGTATATTACCGTTTAAGTGCCGATTTTTTTACACTGGCAGACCCGTTTTTGGAAACTTTCCAAATACAGGGTCAAAGCCAGTGCAGCCTTCAGCCCTCCCCTCCGTGCAGCCCCCCCGCGCGCGTGTCGACGCGCCCCCCCCCCAGTGTCGACCTACCCCCCGTGCAGCTGGTACCTCCGTTGTGGATCCCGGCACTGCAGTTCAGTATGGTCGGAAGCACTTATGAAAAAAAGTGTCTTTCAGAAAATGGCTGCCCCATAGGAAAACCTGTTTAAAAAAACTGTCTTTCGTATGGGGGCAGCCATTTTCCAAAAGTCACTTTTCTTATAAGAAAAGTGACTTTTGGAAAATGGCTGCCCCCATACGAAAGACAGTTTTTTTAAACAGGGTTTCCTATGGGGCAGCCATTTTCTGAAAGACACTTTTTTCATAAGTGCTTCCGACCATACTGAACTGCAGTGCCGGGATCCACAACGGAGGTACCGGCTGCACGGGGGGGGGGGCGTCGACACGTGCGCGGGGAGGGGTGTCGACACGCGCGCGGGGGGGCGCGGGGCGGCTCCAGTGCTGTGAATATTTAATGAGCACTCATTAAATATTCACTGCGCTGAATTTAGTACCCAGCTCATTGGCTGGGTCCTAAATATTGTTTCAGACCCGATTTTGAGCCTAAAATACCGGTTCTGAAACGGGTAGGACCCTGCATTTTAACCGGTTAGAAAAAACGGTATTTTCTAACCGGTTAAGTGGTCCTGCACCTCTCAGACCGCACAGATTACCGTTTTAAAACGGTAAAAAAACGGCAATATACCGTTTACAAAGTGCGGTCTGAAAGGGGCATAAGTTTGTAATCAGTTTTTATGCATGCAGTAAATCTGCAAATCAATCTGTGAAAGATAGGTGGCAGTGATGTGATGGTGAAAGCTATAAATACTCGTGTAGTAAATTATCAGTACTGCGTGCAATTACGATTGTTAGGTGTCTTGATGAGTGATTAAAACAATTCTTTAGGAAAAGATTCCTGGTATAAACAAATAGGGAAATTCACTTTCACGCACTGGCACATAAGCAACTGTTACTTGCCAGAGAAGTAAAAATAAGAAACAATTTAAAATAGCTTCTGATTCTAAATTTGTGCAGACTTGCCTGAGACACTCAGGGGAGCCCCATAATCCGTTACTTGACTCCCTAGGAAGCAAGGGAAATGATGACATACCAGGCACAATCTTGTCCAGGATGAGGCTCGATAGGGGACTACCAGCCCTATCTTTATCTACTCATAATATTTCAGTAATACTCACACAGCTCAACAAAGTTTTAGCACTTCATGGTTTATGCCTTGGAAAAGCTGTTACGGGGATTTCATTAAACCATGCTGTCACAGAGACAGTAAAATCAGCATCTAGCAGTACACACCACCTTCTGTTTCTGAAGCAGCAAGATCTATTAGTATTCGAATCCCTGGGATTATCATGCAACTACTTTTGATAATACACTTCAGGAAAGAACAACTACACTTTAAAACCATCAGCCCAATGCCTTTCATGGCGAACAGTTGTACTTGTATTATACTTTCCATAGGAACTCTCAAATTAATTTATTTTAGTTCTGCAATCTGCCAGGAAAAACCATTACATGTACTGTATGAATCCTTACAGCGTTGGACATCTCTGTGAATGTTCAGATTCTAAAGTCCCATACACACTGGGTGACTTTGAGCTGAAAGTCGCTCAAAACAGCAGGATTGAGCGTCTTTCAGCTCAAAGCCGCCCAGTGTGTATGCCCGGGCGATGAGCGCTGCTGCGCGCTCCCGTAACATTGCTGGGAAAGCCATTCCTCTGCTGGTTATACCAGCAAATGAGCAGCTTTCAGGATGGCTTTGCATAGCGCTTCGCTATGCAATGCCATCCTACCCCTCTCCATCGGCGCCAGGCAGGGGGAAAGCCGCTCAGTGTGTATGCACTGAGCGGCTTTCCCCGCACATCATAGCTGTCCATACACGCTGGGCATAGTCGCCCAGTGTGTATGGACCTTTACAGTACAACTATGGCCAACATCTACAGTATCTGCATTGATGCAATGATTACATTATGGGCCTGATTCTGGTTCAATCGCAAAAGCAAATTCTCTCGCTAACGGACAAAACCATGTGCACTGTAGGGGGGCCAGATGTAACATGTGCAGAAAGACTTAGATTTGGGTGGGGTTTGTACTTTAAACGAAATATCAAATTGCATTGTAAAAATAAAGCAGCCAATATTTACTATGCACAGAAACAAAATAACAACCAAATCTAACTCTCTCTCTCTGTACATGTTACATCTGCCACCTCTTCAGTGCACATGGTTTTGTCTATTGGAGAGAGAATTTACTTTTGCAAGTGAACCAGAATCAGGCCCTATATGTTGTTTTGCTGTTCTTCACCTTGAAATGACCTCCACTAAATGCTCTATAAATATGAAAAATGTTACCTAAAATGCTCTGGGATGATCAGGTTCATTGTCTAAGTCTCTTCCCACTAAACTTGTGCAATGGTCACCTACTACTTGACATCCCCGGTATGTAGTTCATGTGGCTCCTGGCATTCACATAGAGGAGCCCAATGTAAATACACATATAGCTCCTTAATCCGGCATGAAACAGGTGATTCAGTTTATTTTAACCCCTTGTATAGCTTCATGGACTAAAGAAGATCTGATTACACCAGGGAGAGGTGAGTATTGATTTTTTTTTACAATAATTGTGGATTTTACTTGGACAAGTGGACAGAACACCCCAGGCACAAGGTGGTATGTGTGAGTGTCTATTACAGTGTATAAGTCTTGTCATTATTTAAATTGATATTTACATTTTTTTACATGTGAGTTAAAGGTATCAGACGGCCATTTAATGCCCTGCATGTTGGTATTTGTGGTTCTATAAGAATGTAACAACTCAACTTGTTGAGATAGACCCAAGGCATTAGGCCAGGCCTTATAGCTAAGGCAGAATGCTAATTCTAGAAATACAGGGGATCCCTAATTGTATGTTTTGTTCCCAATTTTTTTATATATAATATTTTTATTTTGCCAAGCACCAAAATGTTAACGATACATGTTTCATGTTCAAGCAAGGATAAGATAAATGTAATATATACGTTTGGGGAAAAAATGACTTGTTACCCATATTTTTAAAGCCAGGAACAGTCCACATTATTTTTTTCTGATTTTTAACCTTTTCTTCACTTTTCCACACAGAAGCATGCATGGAACTTATTGATTTTTGTTAGTAGGTGAGAGTGTACCTACAAAAAAAAAAAAACATGCGTGACTTCCCATTTGTAATAGCCTGAAATGATCTATGTCACAGGTTAATATATATGTGAGCTGCTGTACAAACTTATTCCTTCAAACTTCCGTGAAAGTTCAAGAGTTTGATCCCTAAATGTGCTGGTGTCCATACCAATATATGTGCAATGTTAATGTTACAAAAATCCCTATTAAGACAGTCACCTTCCAAATACATTTAATAGCTTTCTTTACAGTATATTGTATAGGGCAAATGAGGTAGGAATGATTAGATTTGTTCATTTAGCAAGACAAGCAATTTATGTAACAGACTCAGGTACAATCTCTATAGCACACACAGATGGGTATACATAAATCACAACATCACTGCCTTGGATACATCCAAATCCCTCCCTGCAGCCTATAGCTCCCACCAAACCTTAACCCTAACCGCCCCAGTGCCTAAACCAAACACAAACTCCTCCCTGCAGCCTGATGCTAAGAGACCCCTGGATACTTACAATCAGGATGCCGACTGTAGGGGTTACAGTGTCAACATCTCCAATCATTTTGGGATTCCGGTGTTGTGGCCACAGGTCTGAATTCCAGTGCTGGGATTTCTTCCAACAGCATCCTGATTACCAGAATGCTATACTCTATTGATTTCTCACTTCCATCTCATTTGATGTGACAGCACTGCTCAAATGCCATATGGTAAGGCATCACATGACAGGTTGATTAGCAGTTTTGGATCAAAATGGTAAAGGTGGCCATACATCTACAGATAGATTGTCAGATTGGGCTGGTTGGAACTAAAACCTGGTAATATCACAGTGACAGTTTTTGCAGTTTTCCAGCATTTCAAAGCAAATGGTCAACTGTCATTTGCTCTCATAAGGATTTTGTTCCAACCAGCACAATCTGACAATCGATCTGTAGATGTATGGCCAGCTTAAGTTTAGCAGATCTAATCAGTCTTTTGCACAGCCCCCCTTACAATGTGTGATGTTGCCTGTCATAATTATGTTATCAGGGTAACATTTTGTACCTGGTGTTTCTTGTAGGACTTGAGTCATTGCTTTCTGCCATATTGCTGGGAAGAAAGATACTGCAGTTCAAAAACAAGGTGGCTATATTGGAATAAGCATTTGTAGTCAGTTATTTTTTGGATTCTTCTATGAAAACTGACTAAGTTCAAATGGGTATAAATGTTCCCATTCGTACCCATTCATGGAAGGGACCCGATGCTCGGCAAATTTATGAACAGACAAAATCAGCTGAATTGCCATTTTTAAAACCAGAAACTGTAGCTTGGCTGTATTCAGCTGTACAAATGAATAGAACATCAACAGACCTTGTCTGTCTTTGGCCATAGAGTTCTATGGGATCATCAAATTTATGGCCACGAATTCAGTTCAAAATTCAAGTCGCAAATAAGTCACTGTTTCTGTTTGTATTTGCAGAGGCATGCATGGATCAGTGAGATTTGTGTATGCTACTTTGTGTAAAACTGAAGATAGGGTTAAACAAATTGATATGGGGGACCCCCAATCCATTTTTAACCCTTTCTTTAGTTTTACACAAATAAGTGTACACAAATCTCACTGATCTGTGCATGCTTCTGCAAATACTTGAGCATAATCAGCCCTGAGCATAATCAGTCCAGGGATCTTTGAGCGAGTCCTGGTTTCTGAAATAGCATTTGGAAAATTGATTATGGTCCCCATGTGTTTCATAAACCAGCACCAACCCTTATAAACCTTAGGGATATCTTCAATTGACTTTGCGTTTAGGCTGATTTGCTAGTTCCCATCATAGGAGCTAATGTTATTTTCATAATATTGAGTCCTATGTTGGGAACCGCCATAGCAGCCCATGTTATTTTTATAACATACACTTTTATGGGATCTAAACAGCCAACCAGCTGCAGAGCTCCTCTGGAGCTTGCAGCTTATTGGCTGAGGAGCTTCCCCATGATTGACGTCAGTGGGATTCCCCATCAGTTACGCAAAGGATCAGCATGTGTAAACACACATGCGGTTCCTCAGTCCAGTGGTTTGGGTTATATGTTTTTTTTAACCCTTTGGTTGCCTGCTTGGACCAAAGAGGATACGATCTACAATAGATCTAGGTGAGTATAACTTTTTTTCTACATCTCCATAATGGAAACTACAGTACTTGAGAAGAGGACCAAACTACAGGGGAACATAGTGGAATATATGTTTGTGTGTGCATATATGTAATTAAAATTTAACTTTCTTCGATGGGTTTGTGTTTTCATTGTTATATTAATTCTGCTGTAGTCCCAGCATGCCCTTTAATGCAGCGCATGCAGGTACATATGGTTCTCCAAGTTCCTGCTTGCAGGGGTGGCTTGTGGAACCAAATATTATTTTATTTCTATTCTCTACACAATACTTTCAACCAGCACACATCACCCAGGGTTACCAGTCTTAGCCCCAGGCTTAAACCCTGGCTTGAGTGGCTTGATGGTAATTCTTTATTTGGAGGTCCCCACTCCCTCAGGGACTTCATATAAGGCTTAATTCTTTGGAAATGGGACTTTTGCATAATAAATGTCCCTGGGTGTGTCATTATCCTGCTGCCTGTTGGAGCACAGTGCTGGTTTAAAAAATATGGGGGAAATGTATTTATTTTGTTCCCCATATTTTTGGAACCAGGACCGGTCCAAGAGAATTTTTCTGATTTACAAAACACAGGAAGACCACAATGACCCACTCAAAGAGCCCAGGACTGGTTATACTTAGGTGTGGGGGGGGGGGGGGGCACAAAATATTTTTTAGTTTGGCACAGAGAAGCATCATGGATTTGACTGATCCATGCGATTTTTCAGGGTCAGCCTTGTTTGGCTGCCTGTAATACGGCAGCCAAATACGACTGCCTTCACCATCGGAAAATACAAATCCTGGCAACTCAGCAGCTAGTTCTCAGGCTGAAATTATGGCCATTTGTGGCCAAAGCTGTTCAGAATCATTTGCATTTGCAAGTATGGCTAAGCTTAGTAATTTTTTTACTTCCTCTTTTTCCATTTATTCCATCTGTATGCATGAGCTACAGATGAGTTTTCTGTCAGCTTAACCATGATGTGTTCGTACTGCGGCAAAACGATTGTAAAAAAGCATGTCATTAACAGGCTCATGCACCCACAGCCACAGACAATACATTAGAAATTCAAAGATATAATTATATGCAGTATTGCATGCATACACAACAAGGCAATTGAAAACCTGCAAGATAATATGGACATGTCTGTACTGTAGGTAAATTCCGGAGAAACATACAAGAGCCATACAAAATGTCCTCATTTTAGGCAAAGGTTTCTGTACAATGAGCCCACCTAAGACTTGATTGCAAAGTCACCAATTTGCGTGGACAGAATTCAGTTAAGACACCACCACGAGTGAATTGATACACTCACTGTGCAAATGGATGTGTATGGGTACAAATCCATTTGCATCCAAGCGAAACTATTCAAAACCCATCGTAACAGGCTCACCATTGAATTATTTGTACACTGGGCACCGCATAGTCTTGGCCTTACTTGGCTGCTGCAATGAATACAGGCACATTCGGCCTGTTTCTGATGTCACACACAATTCCCTAAAATGCTTGGACACACCTGCAATGTTAGCACACCCACTAAACACTCCCAATGTTAGCACACCCACTAAACTGGTTTCTACCCATACTTCCTGTCTATCACCTTGCAAACAATGGGCAGATAAAAATAGTAGCCGGATTTTATCACATGCACAGTGTATTGATATAATCAACTTCCAGGCAAATTTGTGGCCCTGCAAATTCACCCCAATGTGTGTTATTGGATTTATGGTAATTTTAAAATATATGCATTGTGGATATTTTGTCCTTCTTTTATCCCTTTAAATTCCATACCTCTTTTAAACAGTTTGTGGGCAGCTAACAATTTCAAAATTGGGGCAAGCTGCTCAGTGCAGGTATTCAAAGCAAATGGCAAAATGCCATCCAGACCAAGTGCCTTTCTAGATTTTACCCATCCGAACAGATCAGCCACCTCTGCCTGGACCTACCTGCAATCCAGGAGAACAGCACTCATTTTTAAATGGGGAAATTATAGAAAGTTTTCTCTACTCAAATCTAACAACACAAGTAGGTTCGGACTTTTCAAAATTGCAGTCAAAATTATTCAGCTTGTCTGCTAATTTTCAGATCATAGCAGTGTGGGTAGATGTAATACATATCCCATCCATAGTCTTAATTTGGCATATAATTTACTTATATGGAATAGTCATTTTTTAATTAATACTATAGTCAAAAATTATTTTCATTTTTTTCCCATTATCCTATCGCTATCAATCTGGTACTACAAAACTACAAGCAGGATTTGAAGAGATTTGAGGCAGACTGTGAAAATGTCAAGATCTTTTTGATAAATAGAAGTCATAGCGGAAAATGCTTTAAATCAATCTGAATAAAATCCAGCTACTTGAGAAATATACGCGGTTACTTTTGCATTTAAAACTTGCATGTGATGAAAGAAGAGAGACGTGTAATTTGTTTCAGCTACATGCTAAAAAATGAATGATTATAGTTTAAGGCTTAAGACAATTTTAAGATATCTTTAGACATATTGTAAAAGCCAAACTATATCTAGAAAGGGCAGCGGTGGCAGCAGGGGACTAAATACACCAAATTACTGTGTTATTGTGTAAAATTAGCACATGAAAATGTAGAAATTAGTTATTGTAAAGGTCATTTAAGGCATAGCTTAAAATTTGGAGCGTTAATTCACATGTCAAAACAATCTCACATTTTTTTTTAATAACGCTTTCAGGTCCAAAGTCTAGTCAGGCTCAACAGCCCTAGCGTTAGTAGCAGATCCAGTGGTGAGCCACTTTAAAATATGAACATGAACATCATTCAACATTCAATGTAGACCATTTTTTTATTTCATAAAAAATGACAATTAATTTAAACATTTAAACCAGACTTTTCTCATATAACTGAGAAAATGTTCTGTTTAGATGCAGCACAACTATTTTGCGTACAGTACTTAATAATTTACATAGAAGGTCCCTATGCCTGCCAACTCTGTGTTGGCTTGTGGCATTAGGTCCATGGCTTTGTATCTTGAAAAAAGCAAAATACAACACCATCAAATGTATTGAATTAATTAATTTTACAATGAACTCTATTCTATAATTTGTCTATTGATGTATATCTCTCAGTGGCTGATACATTTTCTCATTTTGTTCTAACTTTGATGAATTGATTAAAAAACAAGGAGTCTAAATTATACCTAAATACTTTCACCCAATCCACCTTTGGCATTTGCTTTGTGAGAGTGTCCTCCTACAATACATATAGCTTGACAAGACAATTGGCCAGATGTATCAAGCATCAAAAAGTGATAAATTGGTAAAGTATGAACAAAACAGTTTTACAAAACAATCCTGAAAAACTCATGTAGATCTTTATCCATGATGATCTTTTCCATGTCGACATTTTGCTTGTGTCATTTTGACCTCTTTGATCTAATGCATTTCGACCTTTTTTTATGTGTCAACCTTCAGCCTGTGGACCAATAGTGGTAGACCTATTGACTGTCAACCAAGACATTTTTGACCTAATACATACTTCAGGAGACTGGGCTACTTTCGTGTGCGCCCAGAGGGCATCCCAGTATTCAGATGTTTCCTAGGTGTTTTGAAAAAGTAAATTGCTACTAAATGCATGTAAAGGAAACAGGAAAGGGAGTCAAGAGTAGAACATCATTAAGTGGACACCTGTGGCTACTCTTGCAGAAACCTAATCAGACAGCGATTGAGCCAAGTCAGCTGCTTATCTCTGCCAAAATAATCATCAACTCCATCTTTTTCTCATCTAGGGCGGGATTCTCTAACATCCACTATCACACATCGCCGGCATTCACATTGTTAATAATCGCATATGCACTAACATATGCGATTATTAACACAAAGGACAGCTCTTATGTTAAGAGCTGTCCTTTGCATTGTGGCCAGCGATGTGCTGACGGTCCCTCCTCCCTCCCTGGACCCTTACCCGGCTGCCAGGGCTCTGCTTCCTTCTCCCTGCACTTGGATGCAGTGCAGGGAAGAGGTCACTGGTCCGAGCAGCTGCCAGACACAGGTGAGGGGGGGGGGGGGCAGCGCGGATCGGTGGGGGTACGCTGGGTGGCCCATAGGCTTCTATGGGGTTACACCATCTAGAACTGGTGTAACCCTCGGAGCAAAGCCCCAGCAGTGGGGCTTTGCTGCATATGAAAATGCAGTAAAACCCCCGAAAATAGGGTTTTTACCGCATTTTTTGTTTGGTGCAGCCCACCCCTTGTCTTACAAATTCACAAAGTATTTGAAGGTCATTCATACAACTATTAGATATGTGATAATTTCCCTGCATTTTGTTAAAATCTCAACCCGGTAATTTGCTGAATTACACAGGTATTTCTTCAGTGTGAAAGGGGCAACTCGGGTCACAAATCCCGGGTCCCCAAACATGGTAAAGACCAAGGTGGGAAACCCAGAATTTAAGACCCAGGTTGACCCTTTCACACTAATCAAATTACCCGGTAATTTGATGTTCAGTTTGAAAGAGGTATAACTCAGCTTGGCAATTAGATGAAGGAATTAAGCCTTTCATTCCTAAATAAAAAAAAGATATATTCTTACACAAAACAAATAATACATATATATATATATATATATATATATATATATTTATATATATATATATACAGTATATATATATATATATATATATATATATATATATATATATATATATATATATATATATATATATATATATATATATATATAGAAAGTGGTTTCTCTAAGACAGAGACACAGGCACTCGCCACTTTATCCAAAAACAGTCAGGTTTTTGATAAAAATCAAATGTTGTTTTATTTTTAAATAAGTCAGTGGTTCAAAGGGATAACATCACCATACTCCGACGTTTCGGTCCGTAAACAATGGACCTTTATCAAGGAGCCTAAGTAAGCACAAAAAACAATGTAAACAGCCCAAAAGTGCCTATACATATTTATGTGCTTCAAGATGGTGCAGAATAGAATAAACTTACGTTCCAGGTGAGTAAAATACAAAACATCAAAGCCATAGGTGCGCTGCATGCAAACCAGCATGGAGCAGTGGTGGATACACACTGAGGAAGTTGTACTGGCCTGGTTTAAATAGCCCCCAGCCGGAAGTCAAGATGTGCGCCGGGTCGCGCCGTTTTCACTGATGACGTCACATCCTGTGTGACGTGACCAGGAAGTCAGCGGCTCAGATGGACCGCACATTGGGGCGCAAGCCGGTGCCGGATGTCCGGTCACCGGAAGTGACGTCCGGGAGTGGTGGAACGCATCACAGAGATGTGTGCGCTCCATGTAAGTATAGTGGGAAAGAAATGAACATACCAGCGCACGCCACTGCACAGAGCGTAGCGTGTCTGGGACTCGTGGTAAGGGGACAACTATAGTATGAGTGCGCA
Source organism: Crinia signifera (assembly GCF_055691185.1). Taxonomy (NCBI): domain Eukaryota; kingdom Metazoa; phylum Chordata; class Amphibia; order Anura; family Myobatrachidae; genus Crinia; species Crinia signifera. The sequence goes on from NC_139217.1 coordinate 404,665,504, forward strand.
TGTGAGTAAGTGCTGGGATAAATGGCTAATGTGACATACACAGCAGGTGATCAATAGGGTAAGGGGTATGTACCTCATATCCGATCAAATCAATAAGCTGGTATCTATCCAGCAAGGAGAATACCGAAACCAGGCTCAGAGTTATACGGAAATAATGTGAATGCCATCTAAGGTATGATGGTTATCAATTACCATCACCAGTGTCAATATGTAGCATACACACTGGCAGATAGATTGGAGATACAATGGAGCAGATATTAGAGTTAAGCAGACACTTTATGATACATTTAAGAAAAAGCAATGTATACATGTACATAATACGGGTGGTACTAGGTCACCGTGTGTAGGGTCATTAGGTCTGATAATAATAAATAATAAATCATAAATCACCACCAAGTGCACAGGGATATTTACAGAGCATTAAGAAAAGACAGGGTGACAGGTTAAAATGCAAAGTTCAAAGTCTTTCAAGAATATCGGAGTCAAGCTGATGTCCTAAATGTCATTTGAGGAATATATTGAGGGGGTTGTTTTCGTTAAGGCCCCTTGGGGCAAGTGTTCCCAATTCATAGATCCAGCGGCTCTCTTTCTTTTTTAGTAGCAGTCCACGATCACCACCTCGCGGAGGTGGGGGGACCCAATCAATAAGGCGACAACGCAGGCTTGCGACCTGATGTCAAGCTGAGAGGAAGTGCCTCGGGATTGGCAGGTCGGTTTTGCCAGTGTCCAATGCTGCCCGGATAGAGTTCCTATGGTTCGCCAAGCGTTCCCTGAACTTACGGGTGGTCATACCTGTGTATGCCAACCCACAAGGACAGGTGAGAAGATATATTACGTGATCGAGGAGACAGTGGAGTCGAAACTGTATTTTAATGGCTTTTCCAGACTGGGGGTGAGGGAAGGAGGGACCGGTCAGCATACCATTGCATGTGGTGCATCCTGTGCATTTATAGCACCCAGGACGCTGAGTGAAGAGCCATGATGCGTTCTGTTTGGGTTCAGGATGTATGGTTGGACGCATGAGGAGCTGCTTCAGGTTGGGACCCTTTCAGTATGCCATCATGGGGTGTGAATGGCGTTGTAGTTTCAGATGGGAATCAGACGAGATCATTGGCCAGTTTTTCTGCAAGCTTTTGTTTAGTGTGGAAGATGCGTGGTTGAACGTGTTGACAAACGTCATGCGGGGTTTTTTTTTGGAGGGTCTTGTCTCCCTGTTCTTTTGTTGGGCCATTTTGGTCTTGGCCGTTCTGAGGCATCTGCTCAGGACGTCATCGGTGTAGCCATGGTTCTTGAAGCGCTCAGTCATCGTACTCATTTGCTCTTCTATGATGGCTGTGTTGCTGTTATTCCGCATCACCCGCATATACTGTGACACTGGCAGGTTTTCTTTGAGAGACGGGGGATGTTGGCTGCTTGTGGTCAGGAGGGTGTTCCTGTCGGTGCTCTTCCGAAATAGGCTAGTTTGCAGTTGGTTATCAACAATGGTCACACAGATATCCAAGAAGCTGATGGATGTCGCATCGATGGAGTGGGTGAAACGAATGGGGTGGACCATCCCATTGAGGAAAGTGATCATTTCTAGAAGTTCATTCTTGGAGCCTATATATATAGCATGGGTGTAGAACTGTATAGGATCCACAAGGAGCACTCACCAGTAAGATCACAGAGACAATTTAATGGTACTGTTCAGGGTATAATACATCTTACTTTGTAAATGCAGTCGACGTTTCGGCCACTAGAGGGCCTTTGTCAAGACAGGTCAGCAATGCAAGTCCGTACAACACAAGAAAATCCAGTACAATGATCCTATCTCAAGTGCTCCCTTATATAGCACCTTAATGAGTTTATTACTCACAGCCTTGCACAGTCCCTACTGGTGCCTGCAAGGTTCATATCTCGCAGGTCACATGACCTACAGCCACGTTTCTATTGGTCTCACGGCCTGGATTCATTAAATCCAAGATGGCCGTACGTTCCACACCGCTAGCTGTGCGTTCCAGCACAGTCTCGCGGAGCTAGCGCTATTGCACGGCCGTCTGATACCTTGGACAGAAGTCCTCTCAGGTCAACTAGGTATCTGGCTCACTATCTGAGTTTTTAGGCTCATGAATGGGTCAATTACATATAATTCCGGGCGATCCTTTAGTGTACTAATAAAAAACAAAATGGCCGTGCGTTTCACCACGGCTTCCTGCGTTCCAGCCATATATATGGCTGTACTCAGTCAGGCTCTAGGTGACTTATACATGGGGGACCATTGGTTTTGGGTCTCACATAATATGCATAATTATCCATAAGACAACACATCCATAAGCTTAAATATACTACATCATTACATGAATAAAAAATAAAAAATAGTTTACATGAAGGTGCTATAGTAGAACACAGACTGCTCTCTCAGTCTGTGTTCTACTACAGCACCTTCATGTAAGCTATTTATTTTTTTTGTTCACTTTGTGCACTTTTGAAATAAACTCCTTTTAAATTATAATTGAAGTTTCTTCCTTTATATTTACCACGGGGCACTGATGTTTTGGACCTTGTATGAACCCATGGGACGTATTGCTGTGAAAGGCTGAATCTTAATCTTCGGGCAGTACCCTGGTAACCCAAGGACAGGACTTCCAAACATCTCATATTGATGGACACATAATTATTCATTTCACGGTACGCATAACTACTGTATATTATCACCAAAATTGGAAACTCACTTATCACACCAGAGAGCTCTGTTTCTCGCCCCTTTTTTCCAGTACACATTTGAGACGTCACAACAAACGCCTTACGGAGAAACTTAGCAGCCACCTATACACAGGATTGTGATATTGGAAGAAGATTCTTCGCTGAAAATCCTTATTGGACTGATTTTTTAAATCAGGACTGTCTGGGTAGAAGTGCTATACAGTACCCTCTATCTATCTATCTATCTATCTATCTATCTATCTATCTATCTATCTATATATATATATTTCGAGATTCCGCACTCCCAGCCAGTTTTGAAAAAATGTGGGGTGCTCCTTTAAGGCGACACAGATGTGTCCCAAATATAGAGCAGGGTAGGATTGTTTAGATCCAATAAGGGCACTCACCAGCGTCTCATCATGTAGAATTTATTGGTACATTACCAGTCACAGAAAGGATGTAGGTCTACGTTTCGGCCACCAGGTGGCCTTTCTCAAGACACACAACAATTGACGTCTTCACAGCATGAGGGCCAGGATACCTTCATGCTGTGAAGACGTCAATTGTTGTGTGTCTTGAGAAAGGCCACCTGGTGGCCGAAACGTAGACCTACATCCTTTCTGTGACTGGTAATGTACCAATAAATTCTACATGATGAGACGCTGGTGAGTGCCCTTATTGGATCTAAACAATCCTACCCTGCTCTATATATATATATATATATATATATATATATATATATATATATATATATAGCGCAGGGATAGTGGCACTCACACAGACTTTCAAGTCAAGTTGCTGTACTTTGTTATATTCTCACTAAAAATTGTTCTGAAAGTTATGCTGGAGTGCTGCAACTTTTTAGTCTATCTATCGCTGCAGTGTGGGCATCCTCTGAGAACTGGTGTAATCTGTGGCTGTGCCTTACCATCCTGTTCTATATATATATATATATATATATATATATATATGTCCAACGATGGTGCGGCACTCATAGCTTTCAATAAAGAACACTTCACACAGTGGTAGTGATCAACATTTCAAATTTATATCAAATTTTTCATCAGGATACAAGTGATACATTGCAAGACAGTTTAAATAGTGAGCACAGCAAATCAAAGTGAGTCAGGTAGGGTCAGGTGAGCAACTCCCACTTCCGCTGGTGGGGTGAGCTGTCATAGCGGGGAGCCGTCGCAGTACATTTGTTTACAGTGTAACCATGGTGATCGGAAAAAAGGGGGGAGGGGTAGAAGCTTAATAAATACACAATCTATGAGCGTGCATATATACATTAGTGATACAGTGCATATTATATAGCCAATGTGGGCTATCATTTTACAAATAAATATACATGTAAGAAAAAATAAAGAATAAAAATATATGTACAGTCACGTTTGCAGAGACGGCCAAACATCATTTACATGGTTATTGTGAAGCGGGGAAGAAAGCAAGAGTTACATCTAAAGAAACAATCTATCTAAAAATAGAATAAGAAACTTGTTCATTAAGGCCCCGAGGCGCAACAACATCTAAGCGATGGATCCACCTCGCTTCACATTGGAGAAGCTTCAGGCCCCGGTTGCCACCTCTGATAGTTGCTGGTACGCAATCTATCATACGGTAGCGCAAGCTTGATAGGGGATGTTTATGTTCAACAAAATGCTTGGCTACAACATGGTCACTTTTGCCCGATGCTAGGGCTTGCCGGATAGTACTCCTATGCATCGCCATTCTGTCTTTAAATTTACATTCGGTTTTACCAATGTATTGCATGCTACAGGGGCAGATTAATTGATAGACCACGAAAGTAGAATTGCACGTGAAATGGTGTTGAATTTTATATTTCTTGCCTGTGTGGGGATGAAAAAAGGAGTCACCTGTAAGATTGCTCCCCCTTGAGTAACAGGGCATGATGCATTTATTGTTAAATGGTAACTTGTTATCTGATTGGATAATAGGCCATTTGGCTTTAATGGATTTATTGATAGCTTCCGAGCTGGTATTGAAGCGGTTAACCCATGGTAGAGTGGTATCTATGGGGGTTTCTCTAATTTTAGGTGACAGAAGTGTTACTCTATTGATTTTAAGAACTTTGGCTTTCCACTGAAGTAATTCATCCCTTCTATACCCTCTTGCAATAAGTTTGTCAATTAATTCATCAATTTGCATAATGCACTGGGCTGTATCACTATTAATGCGTCTGTAGCGCAGCATTTGGGAGAAGGGTAAACCTCTCACTAATGCTGGGGGATGACAGCTTTGTGGTTGTAACATGGTGTTCCTGTCGGTTTTTTTGATAAACACGCTGGTGTTTAATTGGTTGTTGCTACAAGAAATGTCGACATCCAGAAAATGGACCCTGTCCATACTCATGTCAAATGTGAATTTAGTAGGACTATCAGAAAGATTATGGTTGTTAATAAGGTTTTCAAGAGCCGATTTCTCCCCAATCCAAACTACAAACAGGTAATCTATGAAGCGTTTAAACAGTAACAGTTTAGAGCTGATATCTGGGTTAGCGAAAAATACATTGTGTTCTATGGCAAACATAAAAATGTTAGCATACATTGGGGCTACAGAAGATCCCATAGAGCAACCCTTAATTTGTAAATAAAAGTTGCCATTATAGATAAAGAAGTTATTGTGTAGAATCAACGACATAAGTGAAATAATAAAGTCAATGAGCGCCTCACCGAAGTCGCTTTTTTCTCTTAGGAATCTTTCCAGGATACGAAGGCCCATCTCGTGCGGGATTGTGGTGTATAGATTTACCACGTCAATTGTAGCTAACCAGGTGTTATCAGGTAAAGTTCCCAAATTATTTAGGTCATTGAGAAATGACATGGTGTCCAAAAGGAAAGTCTGCTGTTCACGAACCAGGGGTTGAAGTAAATAGTCCAAGTAGGTGGCTGCTGGTTGTAGAAGGGACCCTTGAGCAGACACGATAGGGCGACCCGGGGGGGGGTGCAAACCCTTATGGACTTTGGGCAACGTGTATAAGATTGGGGTTGTAGGAAAGTCCAGTAAAAGTACTGTTTTTATCGCTGGGGTGATGATATTGTGGTTAATACCACGATCAAGTATAGCTTCAAGTTGGCGTTGTACTTGTGTAGCTGGGCTGCGGGGGAGTCTTCGATACGTCGTGTTGTCAGATAATTGGTGCACGATTTCCTTATCATAGTCTTGGATGTCCTGCAACACAATGGCGCCCCCCTTATCGGCGGGGTGTATGATCAAGTTCTTGTTGCTCCTTAAATTTTTCAGAGCAATACGTTCATCTTTGGTTAAGTTGGGGTGCAGGCGGTGTGTATCGGAGGTTAATTTGGGAATGTCTTGGTCTAGTAGGCGAGAAAAAGTCTTGATGCTTGCATTAGACGTCAGCGGTTCAAATGCTGATTTTTTACTGAATTTCTTCAGGGCAGGTGGGATTGGCATTGCTGTCGTAGTAGTAGTCGGGTTGTTGGCAAAGAATTCTTTGCCAACAACCCGACTACTACTACGACAGCAATGCCAATCCCACCTGCCCTGAAGAAATTCAGTAAAAATCAGCATTTGAACCGCTGACGTCTAATGCAAGCATCAAGACTTTTTCTCGCCTACTAGACCAAGACATTCCCAAATTAACCTCCGATACACACCGCCTGCACCCCAACTTAACCAAAGATGAACGTATTGCTCTGAAAAATTTAAGGAGCAACAAGAACTTGATCATACGCCACACCGATAAGGGGGGCGCCATTGTGTTGCAGGACATCCAAGACTATGATAAGGAAATCGTGCACCAATTATCTGACAACACGACGTATCGAAGACTCCCCCGCAGCCCGGCTACACAAGTACAACGCCAACTTGAAGCTATACTTGATCGTGGTATTAACCACAATATCATCACCCCAGCGATAAAAACAGTACTTTTACCGGACTTTCCTACAACCCCAATCTTATACACGTTGCCCAAAGTCCATAAGGGTTTGCACCCCCCCCCCCCCGGGTCGCCCTATCGTGTCTGCTCAAGGGTCCCTTCTACAACCAGCAGCCACCTACTTGGACTATTTACTTCAACCCCTGGTTCGTGAACAGCAGACTTTCCTTTTGGACACCATGTAATTTCTCAATGACCTAAATAATTTGGGAACTTTACCTGATAACACCTGGTTAGCCACAATTGACGTGGTAAATCTATACACCACAATCCCGCATGAGATGGGCCTTCGTATCCTGGAAAGGTTCCTAAGAGAAAAAAGCGACTTCGGTGAGGCGCTCATTGACTTTATTATTTCACTTATGTCGTTGGTTCTACACAATAACTTCTTTATCTATAATGGCAACTTTTATTTACAAATAAAGGGTTGCTCTATGGGATCTTCTATAGCCCCAATGTATGCTAACATTTTTATGTTTGCCATAGAACACGATGTATTTTTCGCTAACCCAGATATCAGCTCTAAACTGTTACTGTTTAAACGCTTCATAGATGACCTGTTTGTAGTTTGGATTGGGGAGAAATCGGCTCTTGAAAACCTTATTAACAACCATAATCTTTCTGATAGTCCTACTAAATTCACATTTGATATGAGTATGGACAGGGTCCATTTTCTGGATGTCGACATTTCTTGTAGCAACAACCAATTAAACACCAGCGTGTTTATCAAAAAAAACTGACAGGAACACCATGTTACAACCACAAAGCTGTCATCCCCCAGCATTGGTGAGAGGTTTACCCTTCTCCCAAATGCTGCGCTACAGACACATTAATAGTGATACAGCCCAGTGCATTAAGCAAATTGATGAATTAATTGACAAACTTATTGCAAGAGGGTATAGAAGGGATGAATTACTTCAGTGCAAAGCCAAAGTTCTTAAAATCAATAGAGTAACACTTCTGTCACCTAAAATTAGAGTAACCCCCATAGATACCACTCTACCATGGGTTAACCGCTTCAATACCAGCTCGGAAGCTATCAATAAATCCATTAAAGCTAAATGGCCTATTATCCAATCAGATAACAAGTTACCATTTAACAATAAACGCATCATGCCCTGTTACTCAAGGGGGAGCAATCTCAAGGACCTCATTGTGAAAACTGAAATCTCCTACCATCCCGACCCCTCAGAACCCTCATGGTTGGGACCCTCACGTAAGGGCTGTTTTAAATGCACTTGTGTATCTTGTCAATTTATGCTTACAGGTGACTCCTTTTTTCATCCCCACACAGGCAAGAAATATAAAATTCAACACCATTTCACGTGCAATTCTACTTTCGTGGTCTATCAATTAATCTGCCCCTGTAGCATGCAATACATCGGTAAAACCGAATGTAAATTTAAAGACAGAATGGCGATGCATAGGAGTACTATCCGGCAAGCCCTAGCATCGGGCAAAAGTGACCATGTTGTAGCCAAGCATTTTGTTGAACATAAACATCCCCTATAAAGCTTGCGCTACCGTATGATAGATTGCGTACCAGCAACTATCAGAGGTGGCAACCGGGGCCTGAAGCTTCTCCAATGTGAAGCGAGGTGGATCCATCGCTTAGATGTTGTTGCGCCTCGGGGCCTTAATGAACAAGTTTCTTATTCTATTTTTAGATAGATTGTTTCTTTAGATGTAACTCTTGCTTTCTTCCCCGCTTCACAATAACCATGTAAATGATGTTTGGCCGTCTCTGCAAACGTGACTGTACATATATTTTTATTCTTTATTTTTTCTTACATGTATATTTCTTTGTAAAATGATAGCCCACATTGGCTATATAATATGCACTGTATCACTAATGTATATATGCACGCTCATAGATTGTGTAATTATTAAGCTTCTACCCCTCCCCCCTTTTTTCGATCACCATGGTTACACTGTAAACAAATGTAATGCGACGGCTCCCCGCTATGACAGCTCACCCCACCAGCGGAAGTGGGAGTTGCTCACCTGCCCCTACCTGACTCACTTTGATTTGCTGTGCTCACTATTTAAACTGTCTTGCAATGTATCACTTGTATCCTGATGAAAAATTTGATATAAATTTGAAACGTTGATCACTACCACTGTGTGAAGTGTTCTTCATTGAAAGTTATGAGTGCCGCACCATCGTTGGACTTACAATTCTCTATACTGTGAAGGCACCGGCGCAGTTCTATTGGTTTCAAGGAGTGCCGATCCCGCCATCTCTATATATACATATATATATATATATATATATATATATACATATATATAAATATATATATATATATATATATATATATATATATATATATATTAGTGTTGCATATATTTTTAGTATTGTAAAAATACAATAAACAGTGTGTGGTTGATGCTGAGTCTAATAATATAATTTCTGCAATTCTCTGGAGGTCAGAAAATCAAAATCTATATCTTTGTATGTGCTGAAGGAACCAATACTGGAACATGGGAGTATAGTTTCCCATTGTCTAAAGTGCTCTACAGACTAAAAACATAGAAAACAAATTAATTTGTGAGCTTTTTAGTCCACTTATTTATTTCTTGTGCAACTAATTTCCTGTTCCACTTATAGAAAGGGAAATAAACAGCATTACATTTAATGAACCACATTCAGCTCTGTAAGATTTCTTGTGGCCTGCAAAATGGCAATATTCATATGAAATGCACTCAGATCTTTAATGCGTCCCCATAATGTATTACATACAAAAATACACTATTTAAATAAAGCTTTTCTATTGCTTGTGATTTTGCAGATATATTTTTTGGGGGAAACGGTCGTTAGGTCGACACAACTAAGGTCGACATACATTGGGTTGACCACTGAAGGTCAACAGGCCTTAGGTTGACACAGACAAAATGTCATCAAGGCTAAGGTTGACAGGTCCACACATGCATTTTTTTTGGAGCCGTTTGCCGACAGGCAGTATTTCATGCCCTACCATCTACTAGGGCATGGAGGGAGAATAAAATAGTGTGCTAAGTGTAGCGAGGCACCGTGCTGAAGCATGGTGAGCACAACGAGCCATGCGAGGGGACACGTTCACCCGATACAGTGTGCATGTCGACTATGTCAACATCCAGGAAAAAAAACAGGAAAACCCCATGTCAACCTGTTGACTGTAGACCTTCCCACTGTCAACCTAATGCAGGTGTTGACCTTATGACCCTGTCGACCTCAGCCGTGTCGTCCTTCAGTGGTCGACCCAATGTACAGTGTGTCGACCTTTATTTGGTAGACCTAATGATCCATTCCCTTTTTTGTACAGAGGTGGGTTTTGCTGCGCTTTTTTGAAGTAGATAAATTTATTAAACAATATTATTCTACACAATTTTAAAATATATATTCTCTACACAATTTATTAAAACATTAACAATAAAAATGGAAAATAAAAAATGAGGTATATAGGTGCGTGATTAGTTTAAAGAAAAATCTCTTGGTTATTCTGCATAATAAGGTGCAATTAGGTAGCAGTATAGTCACCCGTAACCGGTTACCAGGTATAGGTCCGTTCTTTTGGGACAAAGTGAAGTGGGTTCTTGGACTGGGTTATTAGTTCCCCCTTGGCACTTTGTAAGTCTGCAGGAGTCCTTTGTGGATTTGGCGACAGGTTGTGTTCCTGTGAGTTGGCAGTTGGCTGTATGGGGTCAGCAAGCTGGATATGCCTCTCTCTCTTATTGCCCAAGTTCCAAAGGTATGGCTCCAAATTTTCAGCAAATAAAGTGCTAGTGCAGGAAAAATTGTAGGTCCAAGGGTAAGTGGTATGGTGACTCAAATTGTTAGCTGCTGGCACCTGTTCACCGACGCGTTTCGCTGTGGTATACACAGCTTTTTCAAGGTGTGATGCTTTCCATGAAGTTTAGGGTTTATATACCCTCATTGATTAATTAGTGATTAGCACCTGTTCATTAATTGATATACACATATAACTTTCACAAAATTTAAAAACATCATTCTATTCATAAAGTAGGAGGCAGACCCACTTATATAGACTCTATTTTCATTTAAAACGAGCATTAGAACAACTGTAAAACATAATAAAACTTACATATGAATTCTCCGGGTTCCGTTTCCGGATATCCGGTTATTGGCTATTTCCGGTGTCTGGAACGCATCTATGCGCTCCACCTTACGTCATTTAGGCATTTCCTCATTTCCTCATATAAAATATGAAAGATAAAAAATGTGAGCTTTTACCTAAACTCTACCTTTTATATATGTTCTGTAACTCACTACTCTCCCCCTCCTGATTCTGTATTATTGCTATAGCGATAATTTTTTTATTATATGATTATTGTCTGTCTGTTTATCTATTTATTTATTTATTTTTTGTTATTTTTGTCATTTAATGTCATTTGATGTTATTTTCTGCTAATTTCTGTTGAGATAAATAAGTGATAAATAACTATTTAAGAAGATTAAAGACCATACGATTATTATAATTACTACTATTTCCCATAAGTAAACAAATACAATGAATATATATAAAATCTGCCTTTAAACCTAATGATATATAAAAGAACCATATATCAGAACTAAAATTAAGAAGTAAGAGATAGAATATTGTGTATAACGAAGGATAGAATGTATGGACCGCATAAATGCGTTCCACCAAACCGGAAATATCCAAATATGAAGAACACACGGCAGATATATAGAGAAGCGGGAACTCTCATTGCCGCCTATCGTGTCCCCATTTTAGAGGATCAATATAAAGACGGACACATAGGGCTAAACACTCCCCATATAATTTCAGGGGAGGAAATGCCTAAATGACGTAAGGTGGAGCGCATAGATGCGTTCCAGACACCGGAAATAGCCAATAACCGGATATCCGGAAACGGAACCCGGAGAATTCATATGTAAGTTTTATTATGTTTTACAGTTGTTCTAATGCTCGTTTTAAATGAAAATAGAGTCTATATAAGTGGGTCTGCCTCCTACTTTATGAATAGAATGATGTTTTTAAATTTTGTGAAAGTTATATGTGTATATCAATTAATGAACAGGTGCTAATCACTAATTAATCAATGAGGGTATATAAACCCTAAACTTCATGGAAAGCATCACACCTTGAAAAAGCTGTGTATACCACAGCGAAACGCGTCGGTGAACAGGTGCCAGCAGCTAACAATTTGAGTCACCATACCACTTACCCTTGGACCTACAATTTTTCCTGCACTAGCACTTTATTTGCTGAAAATTTGGAGCCATACCTTTGGAACTTGGGCAATAAGAGAGAGAGGCATATCCAGCTTGCTGACCCCATACAGCCAACTGCCAACTCACAGGAACACAACCTGTCGCCAAATCCACAAAGGACTCCTGCAGACTTACAAAGTGCCAAGGGGGAACTAATAACCCAGTCCAAGAACCCACTTCACTTTGTCCCAAAAGAACGGACCTATACCTGGTAACCGGTTACGGGTGACTATACTGCTACCTAATTGCACCTTATTATGCAGAATAACCAAGAGATTTTTCTTTAAACTAATCACGCACCTATATACCTCATTTTTTATTTTCCATTTTTATTGTTAATGTTTTAATAAATTGTGTAGAGAATATATATTTTTAAATTGTGTAGAATAATATTGTTTAATAAATTTATCTACTTCAAAAAAGCGCAGCAAAACCCACCCCTTTTTTTCTTTCTATCAAATTGGAGGCTGACAACCTCTTAATACTGCTGCAGCTTGTGTGATACAACTCATTTATCGAGCGCCCCTCAAAAGGATAACTTTTCGTTACCCTTACTTTCTTCTCTATATTTACCCAGTCTTAAAGAGGCTGCTGAGATGAGCTGTTTCACACACTTTGAAGATAGATTAAGTAGGAGGCAGACCTATTTTTCCCAATGGGATACACCACTAGGTGATCGAGATAAATTAGTCTATAATGACCTAAGAAATGAATTCGAACAATTGGAGAAACTTCTAAAATCCGAAGTTAAATATTGGCTAGATAGCGTAAATCTGCAAAAGTATATTGATAAAAATATGATACCGCGTGGTTTGAGACTTTTTAAACCATCAATATTCCCTGCAGATTCTGAATCTCAACAAGAATGGGAGAAAACTCTAGACAAATGTTCTATAGAGCTAATGAAAATAGTAATTAAATACAGAAAGACTGAAGCAAGTAAAATGGAGGGAGAGATTGAAAAACTCAAAATAGAACTAGAGAAACATAAACATACTCAGGAATTCAAAGAGAAAGATGTGATTGTGACAGATAGAATGGCGAAATTTGAACAATCGATAATAGAAATGAAGTGTAAAAAATTTAAAAGGGACACTAATGATTATAAAGATGGGGAAGTGAGATCATATAGAAATAAAAATAGAAATAGAGATAACAAACCGAAATATTTTCAAAATAGAGAATTAGGATATCAGAGAGAGAATACACAAAACAATCGTGGCAATGAGAGTAAATACTCCCACACCTCCCGCCAGAGACCTGGGAGAAGATTCTCTCAGGGCGGGGGACAGGGGAATGCGGGGAGACGGAGGACCCACTCCGGTCCCCGCACCCCTGAATACCGTCGTGATCAGAGATCTGCCCCAGAGAAACCCCAGACTAATATCACTGAATGTAGACAAGAATCTAGAATAATGGGGGCTCGGCCAAAAATAAAAGAACATAATGGTACATGGAAAGGAAACGATAATAGCGAAGTTTTTTTAGAGAGGAGAGGACAAAACAATCCAGAAGAGTACAGGATGAACAGAAAAAAAGAATTAGGGACCACAAAAAGGGGACGCAGTTTAGATACAGAGGACGAAGAGGAGGAAAAAAGACGAAACAAAAGAAACTAAGAGTAATTAAGTCACAAGAATTAAAACGACTTAAACAGACAGTTTTTAACCTCTCCTCAAAAAAACTCTCTGAATCAGAACTATCACTTCTAAGGAAGGGACTGAAGTTTTCACCCACAACCACCCCCAACATTTTTGACTTATTTGTAGAGCTGAACCGCTTCGTTAGAAGCCTTTGCAGAAAAAGATTTTTTGCGAAACAATCTCTTAAGAACGATCAGGAGGGGGTAATACCGATTCTCCTAGATCAAGGAGATAAACCAGCCCTTGATGCTCTAAATGAATTATTGGAAGAAATAGGTTCTGATCCAGAGACCCAGAGTGCCATTAAAATCTATGATATAAAGAGAAAAACTTTCAAAAACAAATCTGATTTCTATCCGATAAGATCAAAAGGAACAAGTATTGAAAGTTTCTATAAGACTACACTCTCAGATTTTAAAACAATGTGTAAAGATATAGATAGGAAAAAAGAAACAAAAAAATCTAATCTGAACAAAAAGGAAAGACAGGCCCTTAAAAAGCTCACTAAGGATACTACACTTGTTATTCGTGAGGCAGACAAGGGGGGGGGATCATCATCCAGGACAGATCGGATTATGTGGCAGAAGCCGAAAGACAACTAATGGATAAAAAATTCTACACTGTCTTGGATGGTGACCCCACAAAAACCTTTGGACAGGAACTCTTGGAGTTGCTCAATGGTGCGGCGCTTGATGGGGTCATATCCAGAGAGGAATTACGCTTTTTATATAATGAACACCCAGTAGTCCCAATTTATTATCATTTGCCCAAAATACACAAATCCCTCACTTCACCCCCTGGGCGACCTATTATTTCAGGTATACAGTCACTTTCCACAAATTTATCATTTTATGTAGATTCTTACCTACAAGCACGGGTGTCCACTCTCCAATCACATATTAAAGACACCATACACTTTTTACAACTTATCCAAGGCATTGAATGGAAAAATAATTATTCTTTTTTAACATTGGATGTCACTAGCCTGTACTCCAATATCCCTCATGGGCTTGGAGTGCAGGCTATAAAAAATAGATTGGAGAAAGACGGAGACTTAGACATCCGCCACCAAAAATTTATCACAGACTCCATTACCTATATTTTGGAACATAATTATTTTTAATTTCAAAACACTTTTTATAAACAGGTGATGGGAACGGCCATTGGGACCAGATTCGCGCCAAGCTACGCAAACCTCTACATGGGGGAAATCGAACAACAACTAATTTGGGATGGCGAGTTTGGTGCGGATCTGGTCCTCTATGGTCGTTATATTGATGACCTTTTTATTATTTGGCAGGGGGATTCAGACACAGCACAGATTTTTGTTGACCACCTTAACAATAATGACTATAACCTTCACTTCACCCACACTTTCAATTCAGAGCGTGCTACCTTTCTGGATGTGACCCTGGAGATTAGAGAAAGCAGAATACATACATCAAATTATGTTAAAGAAGTAGGCTCGAATGCCTACCTCCACTATACAAGCGCCCACCATTCCGCATGGAAAAGTAATATACCCAAGGGACAACTATTGAGGATTTATAGAAACTGTTCTGATTTCTCTATATTTGAAGTACAGGCAAAAGATATGATGGAATCTTTCATACAAAGGGGATATCCCAGAAATCTGGTCACAAAAGCATACAATGAGGTAATAAAACTAGATAGGGAAAGATTATTAGAAAACCCATCAGTTAAAAAGAAAGGAGAAAGGCCACAAGACGATGAGCAAAAAACAGCATACATATCCACATATAACAGCTATACAAATAAAATAAAGAATATAGTAAGAAAGAACTATGGGATTCTGAGACAAGATCCCCTACTAGAAAACCTTCCAACAAAACCACAATTTATTTTTCGGAAAAATAAAACACTTAGAAATATAGTAGCACCTAGTTTCCTAAAACCAATTGAGATACAAAGGGAACAACCGGACACAATGTGGTTAAAAAATGAAAGACCGAAAGGTTTCTTTAAATGTGGAGGAACGAGATGTTTAACTTGTAATCATGTAGAACCAACAAAACAGATCACAGACAGGGACGGTAAAATATGGCCCATCAACAGTTTTATAAACTGTAACACCAGCTTCGTGATCTATATGCTGATATGTAAATGCGGATATAAATACATAGGCCGAACAACCAGAAAACTAAAAATTAGATTCCTGGAACATAGAGGCAACATATTGAGAAGGAGACTCACACACAGCATTCCAAAACATTTTTGGGAAACACATAATGGAGATCCCAAAGACCTTAAAATTATAGGACTTGAATCAATACCACACACAATGAGAGGGGGAGACAGATTCAAGAAACTGTGTAGACAAGAGGTGTTTTGGATTTTTAATATGAACTCAATCCATCCAGATGGCCTAAATGAGGCTATAGAGTTAAATAGTGTAATCTAGCAAGAAGTTATTAATGATATGACCTCTAAGTCCATGCCTCATAGATAACACCCCCCTGAGATACATCTATAGACTCCACATTCTTTTGACTTTCCCATATAACAACCCTCCCCCTTTCTCACCTATCATACCCCTTTCCCCTCGGAGATGTACACCACATAGACCTTGCCATATATGTGGATGTGTGCTGTAAAACTATAAAATATAAAATATAAAATATGAAAGATAAAAAATGTGAGCTTTTACCTAAACTCTACTTTTTATATATGTTCTGTAACTCACTACTCTCCCCCTCCTGATTCTGTATTATTGCTATAGCGATAATTTTTTTATTATATGATTATTGTCTGTCTGTTTATCTATTTATTTATTTATTTTTTGTTATTTTTGTCATTTAATGTCATTTGATGTTATTTTCTGCTAATTTCTGTTGAGATAAATAAGTGATAAATAACTATTTAAGAAGATTAAAGACCATACGATTATTATAATTACTACTATTTCCCATAAGTAAACAAATACAATGAATATATATAAAATCTGCCTTTAAACCTAATGATATATAAAAGAACCATATATCAGAACTAAAATTAAGAAGTAAGAGATAGAATATTGTGTATAACGAAGGATAGAATGTATGGACCGCATAAATGCGTTCCACCAAACCGGAAATATCCAAATATGAAGAACACACGGCAGATATATAGAGAAGCGGAACTCTCATTGCCGCCTATCGTGTCCCCATTTTAGAGGATCAATATAAAGACGGACACATAGGGCTAAACACTCCCCATATAATTTCAGGGGAGGAAATGCCTAAATGACGTAAGGTGGAGCGCATAGATGCGTTCCAGACACCGGAAATAGCCAATAACCGGATATCCGGAAACGGAACCCGGAGAATTCATATGTAAGTTTTATTATGTTTTACAGTTGTTCTAATGCTCGTTTTAAATGAAAATAGAGTCTATATAAGTGGGTCTGCCTCCTACTTTATGAATAGAATGATGTTTTTAAATTTTGTGAAAGTTATATGTGTATATCAATTAATGAACAGGTGCTAATCACTAATTAATCAATGAGGGTATATAAACCCTAAACTTCATGGAAAGCATCACACCTTGAAAAAGCTGTGTATACCACAGCGAAACGCGTCGGTGAACAGGTGCCAGCAGCTAACAATTTGAGTCACCATACCACTTACCCTTGGACCTACAATTTTTCCTGCACTAGCACTTTATTTGCTGAAAATTTGGAGCCATACCTTTGGAACTTGGGCAATAAGAGAGAGAGGCATATCCAGCTTGCTGACCCCATACAGCCAACTGCCAACTCACAGGAACACAACCTGTCGCCAAATCCACAAAGGACTCCTGCAGACTTACAAAGTGCCAAGGGGGAACTAATAACCCAGTCCAAGAACCCACTTCACTTTGTCCCAAAAGAACGGACCTATACCTGGTAACCGGTTACGGGTGACTATACTGCTACCTAATTGCACCTTATTATGCAGAATAACCAAGAGATTTTTCTTTAAACTAATCACACACCTATATACCTCATTTTTTATTTTCCATTTTTATTGTTAATGTTTTAATAAATTGTGTAGAGAATATATATTTTTAAATTGTGTAGAATAATATTGTTTAATAAATTTATCTACTTCAAAAAAGCGCAGCAAAACCCACCCCTTTTTTTCTTTCTATCAAATTGGAGGCTGACAACCTCTTAATACTGCTGCAGCTTGTGTGATACAACTCATTTATCGAGCGCCCCTCAAAAGGATAACTTTTCGTTACCCTCACTTTCTTCCCTTTTTTGTACAGGTCATTTACATTTTGTCTATTATGTGTATGAATCTTTGTGGAACCTCAGCGCTATCCACCTTTTGGTTTTGGGCTGTTGGTGACCTTACACGAATATGAAAATCCCTACCTAATTGTCTTATTCATATATTTAAATGCTTTCTTTATTTTGAAATATGCTTTTTCATTATGGTGGTTTTATTATGCTGGAAGTAATTATTATTTTATTAGTTCAATTTATTGCAACTTAGAAATAAGGACATGATTCTGAGATGTACATAAGTTCTACATACAAGTTTGGTTCAATACTTAAGGTATCACAACTTGTGTATAATGTTCTTTATTTCATTCGGGCTTCCCCTCATAACCATTAATCTGCTCCTTGTATCAGTTATACTGTCCGATCATCAGTTGTAAGGTGGCAGGACTGGCAGAAACATGGTCAAACATTGAGGTGTAATATGTACATCTGCAGCTGCATTTCATTGCCAACATGTTGGCAAGCGATAATGGCATGTCTTGGAAACTTGGTTGGGTTTGGTGCATGGCCTTTGACCAGGTGTTTAAGGAGTTGGCGTTCCTCTAAGATGGAAATTTGCCACAGTGAAGTGGATGGGTGATTGTTATCTGGATTGTTCACTCTTACTACCCACCAAAGGACTCTCCAAACATCCATAGGCGGATTACAAGTTTCCATCCAGGTTTGTGGATTGCCATCCACCTAAGGTATGGACCCCATCCCCTTCACCAAGGCAAATTTCCATCTTGGAGGAACGCCTTCTCCTTAAAGACCAGGTTAACTTAAAATAAAATGGAAGAGGTCACTCCACAACTACCTACTGGACTATATAACCAGTAGTATAAAGAAATAAGCATGGACTTCCCCAGTACTGGTGGATACAAAGGGTGACTATTTGTTTTTATATTCTTTACCAAAACGCTTTATTATCAGTGCACCCCTGCAATTATTTGTTGTTATTATTATCTATGGTAAATATATTTTTTATTGTATTAAATGTATCATTTTACTATGGCCCTTATTCTGGTTGGTGCGGTAATATCCGCGTGCGTTCGTACCGCCGATGTTTTGTGTCTGCGCATGTGCAGAGGCGTCTCTGCGCATGTGCGAGCGGGGCGTACGGCCAAATCCCGCAAGAAATGTGAACACTCCGAACAGGGGGTGGAGAGGGGAGTGAAGGGCTATTTGGGCTCATTACCATATGCATACGCCCCGCGTTTCATGGGCGTTCCCATGCAAACGCTGGGCGAACGTATGGTAATGCGGCCGTGGCGCACGTGTAGGGGGCGGACATATGACATCACCGGATGTCAGCTGCCCGCCCAGATCCCTGCTTTTGCACGGAGAAATGCCCGTGTGGTCTGAGGTTGCGGGAGCTGGTGGACCACTCGGTCCTGCATTTGATGGTCTGCGACCATCGAATGATGGGGGAGGTTCCCTGAGATGGAGGAGGCGTATTCCATGAAAAATACACGTGCGGTCCGTTCGGCCAGCTTCTTACCGCGTACGGACGGAGTTGGCGATCCGTATGGAAGGCGGGTTTCGCACGCACGGTCCTGGCCGCATATTCGGATCCGGCCGCACCGATCAGAATAAGGGCCTATATGAGTTGCCACATGCCTGATAAATTTATTTTGAAAAGTTTTAACTCTTTCTGTATACTCCACTTTTAATTGGGATTGACTACCTATTTCTTCTAAAACTGCTGCTTGGCATAGGTATACTCACATCAAAGCAGCTTTTTCCGATATCTTCCTATCTACTCCATTTCTATCAAATGTAAGACGCTGGAAGGAGTTATTTTTTTTCCCCCTTCAGAAGCCTTCTGCAGACATTGGCATATTTCTATACAGCAACTGCATCCAAAGACGCAGCTGCAGTGCATAAGCATCCATCACTAAACAAGGCCCAATATTTTTAAGGTGATGTTGTGCGATTGTTGACAATCAAAATTTCCACAAGAACAATGGGTACCCGGAAGGCAGACAATGATGTTGGCAAGTGTAAAATGCTACTTAAACCATTTTAAAGCCTCTGGCAGTATGACTTGAAACATGATGAATTTCCATCATGATTACAGCTGTACTTCCAGTGTGTATAAAATGCTTAAAGTAGCATTGTACACTCGTGGTAGATGCCTTCTGCAGTCCAAATACCGCTTGTCGACATTTTGATTGTAGACAAGCTATACGTTATGTATCCCATAGTGATCCTAATTTTAAACAGTAATTGGACACAACCCGTAAGCAGATTTGCTGTGATGATGTTTCCCAATTGTGTGAAGCTTGGTATAGATGTAAAGGCTTGCTCCTTTATGCACAGCAGTTCTCCAAGATATCCCAGGTGCTGCAAATTGGAATATTTATTTTCCTGCACCATCATACATTACTTCTCACATTAAACAAAAATTGCCAGTACTTTTTGCATGCGGGAATGGTTTCCAAAGCTGATTGTGTCATAGGCCCTTATTCTGATTGACGCATACTTTTCCGCATACTTTCGGATCGCGTCTTTACGGCGTCTGCGCATGCGTGGAGAACACAACGCGCATGTGCCACGCCATGACTCCGTACCTGTTCGGGCAAATCCCGTACAAAACTGTTCACCGCAATCAGTCGGGAAATATGGGCGTATTATGGGCGTCATGCGGAATGACACATGGGCGTAGTTTCAAAGTGGGCAAAACGGGGCGGAAACATGGGCGGACACGGGGGAGTACACTTATGTTGGGGGGCGTGCATTCGGATACCACTCCGAATGCACGCGAACAAAAAGGGAAGAAATGTGCGGTGTCCAAAAGGCTAGTATTGCTTAGCGGACACCACTCGTTCCTGCGGTAGGCGAACGGACCGCCTAATGACTACAAGCATTAACACCTGAACCCAATAGAATCGACTTCTTTACTCATTACTCACTAATAGGACGCTTGTCAGTGCTTTAATTGAAACCATTGCTGCTTCAAGGAAACCTTACTAATCACCCACATATGCTGTACTTGTCACACACTTTAAACCTGCTAACAATGGACATGACTGAATATTAATACTATCAATACACATGTGTATTCGACATGTACTAATGAAACCACACAATTTTTGTAAAGTAAAGACATTTATTTATATACATTTCACAGTCAATGCCACTGTGATGCAATGACCAAAAAATAAAACAACCAAAAAAAAAAAAACCATGGCAGGAATGTACCAAAATAAATTATAATACAAAACAAATATAATTGCACACAGATGGACTCCAGCACCTCCTATGTGCCACTGCACATGCGGCCAGTGGGAAATGAGGAGGCTGCTGGCCCTTCTACAGCAGGGCAACCTGCACCTGACCATTCTACAGCAGGGCAACCTGCACCTGGCCCTTCTGCAGCAGGGCAACCTGCAGCTGCCTCATATGCACCATCAGCAGAATCATTTGGAACACAACCGGGGACTTAGCAACATCACTTCAAGTACAGCTGACAGTAATGGCAGGCAAAAGAGGGCAACAGGGGAACCAAAAAGGACATTTGAAGCAAGGGCTCATCTGGTTACCCTCAGCACGTGATTGGACACAAGAAGCTGACACACACAGCACAATGGAAGAGTTGGGATGACATAACGGTCGAGATTAATGCAGCCACAAGTTCATTTGCGACCACGTTTGGCCTTGGTAGGCTCCTTGGCCTGTGCAGCAGCTCTTCGGCCACGGCCAGATGCTGGGGCAGGTGGAGCAGATGCTGGTGAGGGGTTGGCTGGTCTACCCCTCCTGCCAGCAGGGAGTGTTGCTGGTGGTAATGCACCAGAAACGGATGACATTAGGACCCTGTTGCTGTTAACTAGCTCCACCATAAGCTCATTATGGTGGAGGAGGAGATCATTTTGGCGGGTGGCTTGCTCGGCCAGCACCTGAGCACTTGCAGCCATGGCCTGATGCGCCTCAGCCATGGCCTGCATGCTCCCAGCGATGGCCTGCTGGGTGCTGACCAAGCTCGCTATGATCTCCTCGGTCCTACGCATCCGTTCTGATGCCAACTCTCCCTGCTGGTTTATGTCCCCAAGCATCTGGGCCAAGGTGGCAAAATCGGCTTGGGCCGATGGCTGCTGCTGCACAGGCCTACCACTGGGGCCAGGTGGCACGGACTCCTCCACCTCCTGAGCAGAGTCGTCACCAACCAGTGGGGTGTCTGTGGAAAATGATAAACACAATTAGGACACATTCTAAGATAATTACTTGCACAAGCTTATGCCATGACAAATATTTACCTTCAATAAAAGACGCAAACACTTCAGCTGGGGCCTCGCTATCCATCGTGCTCACCCCCCTGACCTCCTCAACTGATACACAGCTCTCGGCCATCAACTCCAGGGGGGTGAACTCTAGCCCTGATGGCATGGGCCCGGCCCCAGATCTCTGGCTGTGTTCCCACCGCTTGGTCATCTTCCTCTTCAGGTTGGTTTTGAAGTCCTGCCACCTGCAATGTAAGTTGACATATTAATACATGTCACTCCAGATGTTTGCTGTTGCAGCCATTGCTCTGTGCTCCATATTACGACATGTGCTTAATGTCAAAAAGATAACATTACATGCAACTATGATATCAACCGTTACAATACACATTCACAATCACCCTACTCTAACTCTCCACGAAATAACATGTCAATAATGTCTGTGTATCGTAACAACCTCACCGGCCATTTGCCAAATCCATCTAAGCATGAATTCAATCATTACTTGTCTATTACTGGGCACATGTATCACAAAACAACTTGCCTCTTCTTGACATGGTCCGCCTCACGAACTTGTGGCGCAACTTCATTAATCTCTGCCGTTATGTCTTCCCAAATCTTCCATCTGCGTGTGTGTGTCAGCCTCTCCGATGGACACTCAATCCAATCACGTGCTCGGGGAACCAGGATGGCAAGCTCCTGTGCTTCATATGCCTTATTTCTTGTACTTGGTTCCTCTGTTGCCCTCGTTCTCCCCTTGCCACGTCCATGGCCACGCCCCCTGCCACGTGTCGCTGTACTTGAAGTGCTGGCCATGGTACTATCTTGTGAAGTCCCCGGTTGTGTTCCAAATGATTCTGCTGATGGTGCATATGAGGCAGCTGCAGGTTGCCCTGCTGCAGAAGGGCCAGGTGCAGGTTGCCCTGCTGTAGAATGGTCAGGTGCAGGTTGCCCTGCTGTAGAATGGTCAGGTGCAGGTTGCCCTGCTGTAGAATGGTCAGGTGCAGGTTGCCCTGCTGTAGAAGGGCCAGCAGCCTCCTCATTTCCCACTGGCTGCATGTGCAGTGGCACATAGGAGGTGCTGGAGTCCATCTGGTCAAATAGTTGCTGCAGCTCCTGGTCCACCACTGATTGTGATCCAGACATGTTAGCAACAACATTGTCACATTCTAATACACCTTTATATACTGTTTGTGTATCCTGTTTGGCGGACATCAGCGGCAGCTGCGTTCCGTGCGCGAGCGTACGTCGCTGTTTTTTCGCGCCGCATACGTGGCGGAAATTCCATAGTGTAAAACCTGGCGAAACTTCGACATGAAATACTGGTCACCAATTCTAACATTGCATAGAATCTTTTGATACACCTGTGACTATCGCACAATACACATGCTATTTGCTAGCATGACATGACATTTGGTTCATGACTACTGTGGTAATGTGGAGTTTGATTGCAAGCTAAAAGTAGCCCAATCCCTTAGAAAATCCAGGCCACAAGTCATGCAATACTCATCACTAATGTTATAGACCACACAAGTGAGAGGCCTATAAATAGTGAGTTGCTGCTAGAATCATTTGTCTCCAGATCTGGACTTGTCAGGGTCTAAGGTAAGCTCTTCCATGGTCCTTGTAGATATGATATCCATTAACAATGTAAGTGTATGAATGTATGCACCATTGCCTCACTGACTACAGATTTTTGGCCCAGCAAAGTGTTTGTAGCATTATTGCAACATGTCACATGTTCACTATTTCACTCACAGGTCTTAAACCTGTGTGTGTTCATCTATTGCAGGACAACATGTCCCAGCAATAGCTGAAATGTCTCATAGTACATGATGTCGGCAACAAATGCAGACACCTTTGATACTCAAGTAGTGTTTAGTAGTTCGATGTTGTAAGCATCTGTGTGTTTAGGACGGTGTGTATTGAGTTCATATTATTGTTACATCATTATAGAGTCAAATGGATCTTCGCGATTTGACGGGGCGGCCATCTATTGTACGTATTGAAGCCTACAAATCTATTTGTAGTCGGATATGGCCATTATGTGCATAGGTGCATCAGTATTTATGTTCATTTCTTTATAGGTAGCTGAAGCAATGATGGCGTACATGGAAAGGAGGCTAAGGGCACTTGCGGCTCTCCCCACTCGTCGCCCAAGGAGGCCAGGACGTGCTAGAATCTATCGCACACGGGTGACTCTGTTTGCTATGCCCGATGATGAGGTACTTACTAGGTACCGGTTACCGCCACATGTAATTCTGGATCTGCTCTCGTTAATTGAGAGTGATCTGGAACCTCTACACGGGATCATGACAGCAATTCCGCCTCACACACAGCTGCTGGCGGTGTTGCATTTCTGCGCCTCAGGATCATTCCAACAAGTAGTGGCAGTACTTGCTGGAATATCTCAGCCGGCCTTCTGCCGAATCCTGAGGCGTGTGACGTCGGCCATGTTCAGGCGCAAGGGGCACTTCATGGCCATGACATTTGCCACCGAGACCCTGCGCAGAAGCCAGCAGGCCTTCCATCAAATTGCTGGCTTCCCTAATGTGATAGGGGCTGTGGATGGCACCCATGTACCATTTGTGCCTCCATCTCGAAGTGAGAAGATATATAGGAACCGCAAATTGTTCCACTCACTGAACGTGATGGTGGTATGTGGCCCATCCATGGAAATTCTCGCCTTCAACTCGAAGTTTCCCGGAAGTGCCCATGACTCTCATGTCATCCGACAAACCGGGATATGGCAAAGACTACAAGAGCTGGAAGGCCGTGATGCGTGGGTTCTGGGTGACTCCGGTTACCCATGTACGCCCTGGCTACTTACGCCGTACAGCTCCCCACCACCGGGCCCACAGGAGGCATTCAATCGGGCGCATGTTGCCACCAGGCAAGTGGTGGAGCGCTCAATTGGCCTTTTAAAGGGTCGATTTAGAGTGCTCCACCGCACTGGTGGTGACTTACAGTATGCGCCTGAAATGGTGTCGAGGATCGTGGGCCTGTGTATATTTTTCCATAACATTGCTGTGCGGCGTGAGATACCCTTTGATGAGTGGGAGGTTCCATCTGAGCCGCAAGATCCGCCCATGCGCCCATCCCGCGCCCCTGAATGCCGGAGGGGATACCAGCTGCGGGACTCTGTGGCGCAAAGATTCTTCAGGTACATTTTATCTAGTTGACCAGAACACACCAATTGTTGTAAAAATCACCCCTTCAAATAAGTACAGTGTGGTAGTTGTCAGTGTTACAAAACGACAATTAGCCAGCCTGCCCTCCTAATGGCAAAGAAATAGTAGATATTTATCATATGTGCTTAGTTTTGGGGGAAGTACAATATAGGTGCTCATTACTATACCTTGTACAAGGGATCTTATGTGTTTGTTATATCTTCATTATTGTAGTTGATACTATCCCTGATGTCTGGTGAGTACATTGATTTATTCTCTAATGTGGTGGGGACTTTTGTCTGTGGTGATGTATGATTTGTTTGCAGATATATATATATATATATATATATATATATATGATATTGGAATTTATTAACATGTTTAAACATTTCAAGGAGCAGGCAGGCAGGCAGGCAGGCAGGCAGGCAGCCAGCGCTGCTGTATAATGCTGGACTCAGGATACCTGCAAGTATGTGTATGTGTCTTTTAAACATAAATGTACGCATACACATAGATGCATAGAGTAAGTAATGCTAAGTACAGCTATGCGTTGCTAAGCTATAGCACGCGTTGCTTGGCGGAGCGCGGCGTTATTGGATTTGCTAAGTGCATACACACTGTGTTTTATATATATCAGATTTGTTCATTGCCATACATCAGCCCTACTGTTTTTAAGGCATGCGAATTTGTCACCATTTGTGTTGGTGCAGAGACGCTGTTCATGTAAAGATGAACAATAAAGTTATTAACACAAATAACTGTGATAAACCAATGCCACCACATGATTGGTTGATTGATGCCATTGTTAACATGGCGGAGACACGCAGGGCAGAGCCGTTTTCGCCTGCGGAACTGAGGGCTCTGGTCTCCGTCATGGAGACAAGGCTGGGCCGTGCTGGGCCCTTTATAACTAATGGCCAGAAGCGGCGGGCCTATGCTGCGGCAGGGCGCCGGATTTTCGCCCGCACTCGGGTGCGGAGGACCATCGGACAGCTAGAGAGGCGGTGGTCGGACCTCCGCAGGCGCCAGCCCCAGCTTCTACAGCAGATTAGGAGCGAGATAGCTGATTGTGAGTATTTTAGCTATGAAATTTCGCACTTACATCATAGCATATAAAAACAATAAAATGTGTCTCATGATAAGTGGGTGTCCATGGGTTTAAAAGTCCATAGACTGTTATGTGTGCTTCTTCCTGGTTAACATGCAGTCATGTGGCTTTTATATGTAATGACATAGCATTCATGATTCTGATGCATACAATGTGCCAGATCTAATATGTGTTAAACATTGATAAATGCCAGGGTTGTAATGATTGAACAAATTACTAACAATCACATAATAACTTAAATGTCACATTTTGGAGTCCATTAACAGTAAGGAGCTACTTTGAAGCATCGTTTGCCAACATTATCACCCTTCCATGTATGTGTTGTTATGGATTAATACATGTGCCCCAATGACCCTACATTGACCATGATTTTGTTTTCTACCACACAGCACGAGCCCGAGCACGACAGGCACGGGAACAGGCCGAGGCAGCCCAGGCCGAGGAGGAGGTCCAAGAGCCTGATGAGGAGGTGCCGGCGAGGGTGGAGGAGGAGCAAGTGGAGGAGGAGGAGGAAATGGTGGAGGAGATGGTGGAGGAGGAGTATGTGGTGGAGGAGGTGGTGGAGGAGGAGGAGGTGCCTGAGGAGGTGGTGGTGGAGGAGGTGGAAGAGGAGTTGGTGGTGGAGGAGGAGGTGGAAGAGGAGTTGGTGGCGGAGGAGGAGGTGGAGGAGGTGGTGGTGGTGGAGGAGGTGGTTGTGGCGGAGGAGGAGGTGGAGGAGGTGATGGTGGCGGAGGAGGTGGCGGAGGAGGTGGCTGAGGATGCCACGGTTGCCCCAGAGTTGGCCGAATCCGAGGGGGAGGAGGCGTGTGAGGCACCGGAGTCCCAACAGATCGGTATGTATACATAATGCATCATTCATGAAGTAGTTGTACTGGTATTTGTTATGTAGCACTGGTGATGATAAATTTTGTTACAATACTATTAATACAGAACCCAAAGTGGGTAGCTACAGATACAGGTACGGGTTAGATGGGGTGTCCAAGGCATCCCTTTCATCCAGGACACCTCTGAATTACACAGGTTTGTGGGATGGCTTGGAGCTCCATTTTGACTGCCACATAACCGTTGTAGTTAAACAGGATCCTGGAGTAAAGGGATGAGTGGATCATTTGTGGATTAAATTCACCTGCTGCAAGCGTCGATTCTGACCCATCATATAGTGGAATCTATCTTTTTGTTGAATGTTATTTATAAACTATAGGATGTATGCTATAAATGGAGTATGGGCCGGCCTACCTTGGAATGGAGTCACAAGTTGCCAGTGTCCCTGGAGCCTCCTCTACCTAAACACCCCCTGTAGTTCAGATTGTTTTTTTGCCCTCACAGAATTGTAGGTTGGTTTAGACTGAATTATGATTTTGAGGATGTGTACTGTGCATTCCTGACATTTGCATAACTCCCATGCCACGAACCATCACTGAACTTAGACTGAGGAGATTGTGACAAGTTCTTATTGACGGAGGCCATGACATGCTTGTCATTGGTTAGTCATGGGTGGGTTGTGAATGAGAAGAAACACTATGACTGTTATGTCTTCTGCAGAGTAAAGGGTAGAGGGAAAAAAACACAGTATGTAGTAAATAAGTTTGCATGTATGTCTATATGTATGTGTCATATCTATTTATCTATGTGTGTCTCTATCTCTCTACATATATATTTATTATTTATTTATTAGCAGTTTCTTATATAGCGCACACAGATTCCGCAGCGCTTTACAGAGAATATTTGACCATTCACATCAGTCCCTGCCCCAGTGGAGCTTACAATCTATATTCCCTACCACATGTACACGCACACACAGACATTCTAGGGTAAATTTTTTGGGAGCCAATTAACCTACCAGTATATTTTTGGATTGTGGGAGGAAACCGGAGTACCCGGAGGAAACCCACGCAAGTACGGGGAGAATATACAAACTCCGCACAGTTAGAGCCATGGTGGGAATCGAACCCATGACCTCAGTGCTGTGAGGCAGTAATGCTAACCATTACACCATCCGTACTGCCCAATACACACATGTCACCTAGCATTTCTGCAATTTATGTAGCAGTATGTGAAATGTATGCATGAATATCATGACTAATTTTTGCCCCTTTGACATGCCCACAGATGCCACAACACCGGCAGATGAGGGGGTTCGTGGGGCCCTCCTGCGGATGGGCCACCATTTGCGGCTCCTAATAGCCGATCTCCAGGACCTGCGAGATTTGCTGCTCTAATTTTTTATTTTATCGTTTTATATTTAAATGTTAAATTATTGTGAAAATAAATGGTTTATGCAAGTTCAAAGTTGTTGGTTTTATTTGCACATTAAACAGTATATGTGTAGATTGTTTATAATATTTTACACAGGGTCTAATACAAACCATTGCACTTCAATTGCTGTAAGGGTTAATGTGTGCAATGCATGTGTTAGGCATGCTTGTAAGGATATATTGGCATCTAATTGATTCCAATTCCAAATAAGCATTTTTGTATGAGGATAGGTAATTGAATAAGTGGGTCATGTGATGTATTGCACAATAGACATAATAGTGGGTTGTTTGGCGTAAATACACCGCTTACGTGCGGAAGCACCGCTTGCCTCCCGTTCGGATGCGGTATTCCCGTGCATACTCTGTAATACTCTGTAATACCGTGCAGAATCGGAGTGATTCTCCCGCACACGCATGGTTTGTATGTCGTCCGTAAACACGCCCTGTTCTTAAAGAGTGAGTCCGTCCGAATGCGGAGGACACGTGGGCGTTTCTACGGACGATGGCCGCACGCGGCAGCACACCGTGGCGTGCGGACCGCACCGTAAGAATTCGGGAATATCCGCACCGATCAGAATAAGGGCCATAGTTATGGGTGGAAGCAATGTTTTTGACTACATCTAAGAATGGGGCAGATGTACTAAGCCTTAACAAGAGATAAATGCAAGGATGATAAAGAGAGATAAACGTCCAGCCAATCACCTGCTAACTGCCATGTTACAGGCGGTGTTTGGAAAAAGGCAGTAAGGAGCTGATTGGCTGGATGTTTATCTCTCTTTATCACCCTTGCATTTATCTCTTGTTAAGGCTTAAGGTGCGTACACACGGGGCAATATGATCGCTGGCAATATATTGCTAGCAATATATTGCTCAGCAATCATATTGCCCCGTGTCCCGTTTTCATCTGCGACCAGAGATGGTCGCAGATGAAAATTTAAACACTGCTGGGTGAAGAGGCAGGGGATGTCGCTGGTCGGAGGAGCATGTTCCTCCGACCAACGACCATTCAGGGGCTGAAAACGGGAGCGCGCACCCGGCGATTTATCGCTGGTGCACACTCCAATCACTGGCAATATGGTCGCTCAGCGACCATATTCCCAGCGATGTCAGCCCCTATCTCCCCCGTGTGTACACAGCATTAATACATCTGCCCCAATATGAGCTGCTTCCTATATATATATATATATATATATATATAACTGCTCCAAGTCAGCCGGCACTCAGTGTTTACTAGCAAATACAGCGGGCCCCGGTGCCCAATAATGAGAAACAATACGACATCCAAAATCAATGGCACTCCAGAGGCAAATATAAGCAAAGAAAAAAAGCGTGTATTTAGAAAACAAGCTTTCGGGGTTTGATCCCCTTCATCAGGATACACTACAGCAAAGGACACACAACACACAACACATAACATACATAAATACCTGACCGCAGGTCTCACCTCCCCACGCCGTCCAATGCCCGAGCGCACGCACCTCCCGCCGGAAGACGAGCGTCGCTTGCGTTCCAGCGCAGTCCACGACGCCATCCTCCTCACTTCCTGGTAGCGCTGTGATCCCTGCAGGGCTGGCGGAGAAGGGAGACAGACAGATTAATATACAAACAGTAACATAACATATATAAACAAGGGATGGGACACAGGGGAAAGCAAAAGAATAAATACAAAAACTCAGCAGCAATCAAAACTGGGAACATATCATTAGAATCTCAGGTGACCGCATTCCAACTAATTTTATCATTTAACCCATTCGGGGAAATTGTATTAAGTCGAAATATCCAACGTGACTCGGTGATAAGCAGGCGTTTAGCCCTATCACCGCCACGTAATGAATCTTTAATGTGATCGATGATAAAATATTTGAGTGAGGACAACGGGTGTCCAGCACTCTTGAAATGGCGTGCCACAGGCTGGTCCACAGATCTACCAGCTAGTGACAGATCTATGGCAGACCTGTGCAACGCCATTCTGGTACGGAAGGATTGAGTGGTCTGGCCCACATAATAAAGGCCACAAGGGCACTTTAAAATGTAGACCACATACTCTGACCTACAATTTAACATGACGGATGTCATAGTGTTTATCCAAATGTGGGTGCTTAAAATTCTTGCATGGCACAAGATATCTGCAAGGTGGTGCAATTGTAGCAGCTTTAGCAGCCAGGGGGTTTAAAATAAACATTTGATGGCCTAGGGGCATTTAAGCCCGTGATGTCCGCTCTCACCAGACGATCACGCAAATTTCGGCCTCTCCTGAAGGCTGCTAATGGTCGTACAGTTTTAAGCACTGGAAGATCAGGGTCATTTTTGACAATAGGCCAGAGGGCCTTGGATGCATACTGTAAGATCGGGCTGGCTACTGAATATGTGCTGGTCCATGGAATTATGTTATG
Organism: Crinia signifera; assembly: GCF_055691185.1. Taxonomy (NCBI): domain Eukaryota; kingdom Metazoa; phylum Chordata; class Amphibia; order Anura; family Myobatrachidae; genus Crinia; species Crinia signifera. The sequence continues at coordinate 404,696,382 of NC_139217.1, forward strand.
GGTACTCTGATGTCTAGCCTGTAGTAGCTCAGTACGCACAGTGGAAAGGACCTGTTCTTTTTGTTGCAACAATAACTTATGCTCATATCCCCTAGCAAGGAATTTATTTACCAAATGATCCAACCTATCTGGTAACAGTGAAGGATCACTAATCACCCTCGCTACTCTCAGCATCTGAGACCTTGGAAGGCCCCGTTTGAGGGCAGGTGGGTGATGGCTAGAGGATAGCAGAAAAGTATTTCTGCCAACATCCTTGTAGTACACATCTGTGGATAATTGGTTATCAACAATCGACTGCTACATCCAGGAAATGAGCTGTAGTAGTACTACAGGTATATGTAAATTTAATCGTAGAATCCCTGGAATTCACATCAGCCATAAGAGCATCAAATGCCTCCTGCCCACCCGTCCACAGCACGAAAATATCGTCAATGTAACGGGTGTTCAGGAGGAGATGCTTACTAACATCATGACAATTCAGGAACATCAAATCTTCCTCGTAAAACATAAAAATATTCGCATACGAGGGTGCTACCAAGATTTTCAAAATTCCTGTTAGAATTTTGAAAATCTTGGCGCAATTGACTACCTTTATAAGGTTTCAGCACCCTTTGTGAGGTGACCCCTGACGAAGACTGCCTGAGTGCAGTTGAAACGGCCGTCGGGCCAAGTAAGCAGTTTATGTTACTGCACAGCATGGAATAAAAACTTTTTTTCTTCATCTACATTTGTGTGCTGGTCTGGATCCTTCACCAGGAGTGTGGGGAATAAGTGCTTTCTATATATATATATATATATATATATATATATATATATATATATATATATATATATATATATATATATATATATATATATATATATATATATATACTGTAAATACATGAATGCTGGCACTAGCTACAGTAATTGCCAGATTATTGAGCTTTGTTTTTGTAAACCATCATTCCTGAGTTAGTTACAATATATGTGACTGACATTGATCATGGATTCTTCTGGTTCATCTTATCTTATTCCCTGGCATGATGGACAACTCTTATGGTGAATATTTGATGACATTGGTAGACCACTTCTCTATATCTAAGTTGCTAGCTACATTTTGATTACAAGACATCAATTCTGGAAACCAGCTGTTTAGATACAGAGACAGTTGGATTCAAGTTTTGTTCAAGACTATATACAAATCTGGTAATGGAATTTAGTGGTCTATATTATTGTCAGACGGTTACACGTTAATCAAGAACTTATACAACCTTTTGTGCAACAGCACACAAGTTATTGAACATCTCAAATGGTGAGTATTAGGTCATCAATATCTTTATTAAATATAATACAAGTATTTTCCATGAAGCATGTACCAGGTGTTAGAAAAAAAAATGCCAAGCAGCTGCTTCAATGACTGCTGATGAAGCAATACTCATCACAAAACCCTAGGGCACTAATTAAGTTTTAAAGCACTAAAACGAGACACAGTCATCTTGCTGCTTATTTGCATCCTCTTTCAAATTGATTACTTATACTATGGTTACAAAACAAGACCATTTGCAGAAGTATTACACAAAATCTAGACATTAAGATTTGTTTTACACACTGAACATGGCATTTAATCTATTTCATTCCAACGACAAAATGCTAAATTATGAAAACAATGTGGTCTCTTTGGTTTTAGAATAGTCATGTGAAAACACTGTTTAGACATTTTAGAAATAAGCAGTTACAATTTGGGTGAGTTTGACATATTTAATTAAAGCCTCAGATTGATGAATTGGACTCTATTCTATTATTGGATGATGAGAAATAAGACATTCAAGTGATGAGATCTCAGATCTCAAGTGATTTGGCGGCCGCTCCACCGAAATGCTTTTCTGATAGATGTGGTTGTGCCCAAGATTCTATACATATTTGTAATAAGATAGATAGATATTGATACATATAATATGGCATGCTAACCCTCCCATGTCCATAAAGGTAACCTTATCTCCACTAGTTTTTACATATAATCATCTGGTTAAAGATGACCATGAACTCTGTAAGGGAAGAGAAGAACAATGGGCCCATATTAGAGAGAAGGAAAATTGTGAATAGCAAAAACAATCATAAGCACTAATTATCTAATGTGCGTGTTTAGTGATAAATACAAATCAAGGTGCATCAAACAAATCAATAAAGTGGGGTGCTTTCCTTATACAGTACGTATCCAAAAAATAGAAAAGGAGCAATCCTTGGATCCTACAAGAGGTGTTTATCCTTCATAGATTGATGTTATATACTCCAATGGATGTTCCAGGATGATCCAAAATGATGTGAAAAAAGAAGAAGAAAGAACACAATGTGTAATACAGTCTCTAAATAAAATAAGTCCAAAACAGTGTTTCTGATTTGTCTTTTGGTGATCTAAGTTGAGATAAGGAGGGCGTACCCCACTCACACACAGCAAAGGTGAGGAAAATATATTGAACAGTTTCTTTGATTTATAATTCAGAAGGGCGTACCATCACTCACTTAAACACTAGATGGATCCTACCAAAAAGGTTTTTTATAGTCCCCACAAATGGTAATGATGGCATACCCCACTCACTATTGGAACGAATGTTGAGTTCCCATAAAGGTAATTTTTGTTGAACCCCCACAGGTCAGTATGTTCACTACGAATAATAGGATATATATTTATCAGTGACTTTATCCATAAATGGGCGTACCCCACTCACATCCACAGGAAATGGGGAATACCCCTAAAGGTTTCGTTATAACTTTAAAGACTGTAGGGTCCCAAAAGTAAGGGGCGTACCACATTCACGATGTCACAGCTGGAACCATACATATCAAAGTATCTATAGTCACAGGTCAGAATATCCCAAAACACGTAAGTCATAGAGGATCCAAAAAGGCAACGGTTTCTCATCTCGTCCGACCCATCCGGTACCTATCTGGTACCTATCCGATCGTGACCCGCACCCAGGTGTATGGTCGTGTCCAGATCCTACCTGCTGCAGGTAGGATCTGATTAATGACCGACCCGCGGGGCCGCGCATCCGATCGGAATCGGATCACAACAGGACAGAAAAGGGCCCAATCACCACACTATCTACATCCAATCGGTCAGAATTGGATCTAGATTGATGTGATCGGACCCTTGTCATCTTGGTGTGTACCCAGCATTAGTCTAATAATATAATCAGTACCCCCACTACTGCTAACAATAATATATGCCCATATTAGTAGACTAATAATAATAATAGTACTAATACTGTATGTGCTGGTTAATTAGAATTGTAATCGTGCTCTTTTTTTAATACAATTTGTGTCCATCAGTTTAGTCTAGAAAAAATATAATGTCTCCTTTAGTATACTTCAAATATAACAAACCATACACATAAAACATTACACATATAACACATTAATTACAGTATGTAATAATTCAGAAATAGAATACATCCTACAGTATATCACAAGTATGCACTAGAAATTTTGAAAAGTATAAGATCCAGCAACGTATGAGCTGTCACCCAGTGCCGTCACCCTTTATGTGTGTGTTATTTCATCACTTCTTGGATCAATTTAAACAACCAATGCCTGTTATGATCACCATTTATTCCGACATACGTATGGTGAAACTTTCATTTGCCCCATACACGTGATGATAAAGAACTTATATTTGGGAACTCTGAAATATGCTATAAACTATTCACTTTAGGTGTTCTTGGAGGTCACCTGATACATTGACTGTTTAGCTGCATCCAGGATTTATTGTGAGCACAAAAAAAAAACCCAAGTAAATTTTACTCTTAACTCCCAGGATAAAGGAAACCTTGTGTTCAGTCCAAGATGGCAAATGTAAAACTGATATATTAGAAAGCAGCAGTTTCACAGTGCTCTGTATTAAAACAGATGGTGGCTCTTCCCTGGATGCTGGCAAGAGCATGGAGGAGATGCTTTAGGTAGTGGTTGCCTATAGTTCTAGTGGAAGTGATGGGTTAGCTAAACATGGTGGTATTATTTTTTTCCATGGTTGGTCTGGGTTTAACAGATATGCCCATCCACAAATAATTAGTACCCACCTTCCTTGCTGCCTGTATGGCTGAACAGGGAGGAGGAGAGCCATGCTATGGCCTTGTATGTATGCATAAACTATTTTATTTGCATATTTTTTGACTTTGCTTTCCTAAATTTGAGACTATGCTTTATTAGTGTTAACCAGTTATATTATACTACTCTGCTATAGTTTATGAATTTAAACTATTAGTTATTGCAACTAAGGTCTATACAGTAATTTCCTTAGCAACAGTTTTGTCTTTAAAAGTCCTAATACAATTAAATTTGCAGTGTTGACATTTTTCCATCACCCATAGAAAATTAGTAACATTTAAAAAGAACTTAAAGCTTTAGCTAATAATTTTAAGTTAACCATTTTTGTAATAAATCTCAATTTGTTATAATGAACTATACATTTTGTAAAGGTTTCTTTGATTAGCTATACAGTGAACATACTGTATATCTAAACATAAAAGGATTAAAATACATTGATAAGTCATTGTAGAATTATAGAATAAAAATGTTTATTCAAATAGTTTACAAATGATTGTTAATATACATCTGTTCAGTTTGTTGTTCATTTTTTGTATAATTCACTTTTCAAAAATAACATTTTGAAAAGACTTAATTTTATTCCAAATTCCTTTCTAAGTGAAAAGTTGGCAGACTGATTCACCAGCTGTGAAGATTTGGTATTTGTTGAAACTTTAAATTTGTATTTCCAGACACTATAAAGTGCTATAAGAAAGAGCATGTATTGGTGACATATTCTTGATGTTAGGGTTATAGATCGCTATTTAAAAGGATCGAACTGAAATCTATGAACAGTTTGAAAAATAAAGAAACATTCATTGAGCTGTGCAACCTCAAATGATTTCAGGCTGTGAAAGTTCAAACAAGTTCAAGGCAGCTTTTAATTTTAGAGACTGTGGAATAAATAATAATCATTACTTGAAATAAATAATTATTATGGTAATCTACTTACTAAATTTAGCTTTGTGTCACTAAAATGATCAAAATATTTCCACCTTTTTAGCATATTGAGTTTGGCACCATTTAGAATAAGGTGGTAGAGTTTGTGACCCTGAGAGCTAAATGTAGCTGTTGAGGGGTTCTGCTAGTGATGGGCATAGAGTAAAGTCCGGATGGTTTTATCCAGCTATTGATTGATAACCTTGATGGTGTGAAATTATCTGCAAGGGAATCATCAATGGTTTCACCCACCGATGGCTTTATCATTCACAAGACTATTGGCCTGTTCGATTCCAGGGGTGGGTCTTCGCAGAGCATTGGGGGGAGTTAAGCTCTGTGTCTGGTACCTTAAGGAAAATACATAGCTATTTAGTTGTTTCTTTATCATCGATGGTGGGGAAACCATGTGCTGTTCCCCTACCAACTGTAAAGGTATTAAACATCGATCATAGGCCAGCTATTATATTAATTAATTGATGGTCAATAGCTATCCCTAGTTCGGGATGGATGTTTACATTTTTCTTGTACAACAGACCCCCTATTTTGTCCTCAAACTAGTTTAAATTGTGTATTTTCTCTTTATTTTTAACATAGCGGTCTGTGATTGTACTAGTATACATTGTTCTGTAATATAAAAATAACAAAAAATAGAGATTAATAAAAAAAATTGTCCAGTAGCAAGTAAGATAAGCAGTCCATGACCAGTTTTTCACAATGCTGTATTATGTACCCATATTTGCCTGACATATGTCCTAATTTAGCATGGATTGCTAATTAGAGAAAAGGAAGTGGACTGCGAGCAGAAAGCCACTGCCCAGACAGAAAGAAAAGAAGCCCCTTTGCAAAATTGAGACTTCATCACAAATAACGATCCATTCGCAGATCCATTTGCAACAACCGAATCATTGAACATTTTTTAATTTGCCCATACGAATTTCATTCGATAATTGCTTGATTTGCAAATTATCCGAGTAACGATCTATGCTAAATTAGGCCCAAAGTCTCAGATGTAATTATACATTTTACCTACTTATATTTTTTAATCATTCTAAAAGTGTCTCTATTAGATTCATTTATTTGTAAAGAGCAGTCATTTGCATCAGATGCATTTATATTTTTCAGTATTGCTCATTGATTTGTCAATCATAAGCATGGGGTTAATCTGAATGAATAAAAGTTCATTTATTCACAACAAAGCGACTATTTAAACTCGTCAGTATTTTTTCACAGGCCTTTTTTAAGTCTTTATTGATTGAAATTACTAAACATTGGTAAAAATGACTGCTATTTCAGCCTAAAATAGGCAAAAACACATGGGGGAATATTCAATTCCTGTCCAAAATGCCATCTTGCCGAAAAGATGTACGTTTTCAACATGAATAGATCGGAAGGGGTTCCGACCTATTCAGTGCTGGCTGGTTTTTTTCCCCAGCAGATCGAAATATTCCGGCCTGCCGAAAACCAGGTGGATTGATGGAATAGCCACTAATCCACCTGGTTTTGATGGAAACAGCGACAAAACCGAAACGTTTTGCCCATGTTTCCAGCAATTACAATCTGACATGAAAACATGCCGGATTGAGTCAGGGAGGATGGTGCCGGGTGAGCAGCAGCAGCAGCTTACAGCTTTAACAGAATCAATAGGAAGACGATATTATAATATCTCCATATCACGTTCTCGATAATGTGCACACCTGAGTTCATGAAGCAATCTGATGAGCTGGCAGCAACGCACCATTTATAATATGTGTTAGTGTGATGCTATAAGAAAAACAAACATACAATCTTTAGCTGTAGAGTACATCATTATTCTATGTATTGCAGATGCACGTCATTTCATAAAATGAGAACTAATGAGGAACCAAGAACCACAAGTACAGTTAAAGCTGCTGTATAAGGGAGTGTGTAAGGCTCCCTATTATATGAAATGAGAAAAAAATAAGAAATATACAGCGCTCGGGTTCGACTGAATTAAATGCATTTATTATATATTTTAACCAACATGACAATTTCAAATTATTAGAGAATTCTCTAAAAAATTAGGGGAAAAATGAAAAAAAAAAAGGATAAAAAAAAGTTTAAAAGAAAGTCTTTGCTAGCATAAATGCTCCAGTAGATAAATATTATAGCAGCAGTTCATGTGCACCAAAAACAACTGTATAGTTACCAGAATAGATTTAGGGTACTTGTGTATTATAGCAGCGCCCATCGCATCGCATACCAAAAGGCATGCGATGCGATATCGCGCGATGTTCTACAATGTAATACAATTTTAAAATTGTATGACATTGTATATGGCATACAATGCCATACAATGCGATGCGATTAAAAATTGTATAAGCACCCAAATGGGTGCTTACAATGTTAAATGCACCCCCACGCCACCACCCACTATAAACGTGAACTCGAAGCGTGGCGAGCGCAGCGAACCCGCGAGGGGCGGCGGTACGCATCCTACGACCTTTTCATACCCCCACTATCCACGTTGGCATGGAGTTGAGAATATAAAGTGTGGCGAGCCCGAAGCGTGGCGAGCGCAGCCAGCCCTGCAAGGGGACGCGGATACCTGTAATGCCCGCGAGGGGAAGCGGATACCTGTGAAGGTATCCACGTCCCCTCGCGGGGCTTGCTGCGCTTGCCGTGCTTCGGGCTCGGTGGCTCGCTGCGCTCGCCACACTTTGTATTCTCAACTCCATGCCGATGTGGATAGTGGCGGTATGAAAAGGTCGTAGGACGCGTACCGCCGCCCCTCCCTTTAGAGTGCTTATACAATTTTTCATCGTGTAGGGGCAAAATCGCGTTGCATTGCATCGCATGCCATCGGGTGTATGGCATGCGATGCGATTCGATAAAAACATCGAACGACCAACATCGGGGGCGCCGCTATAATACACAAGTACCAGATTTAGTATTGATATCTCCTGTATTTAAAGGAGGTTGAAAGATAGTCCCGGAGATTGCGCAGCATGAGGATCCGAAGTTAATTAGTGAGGAAAAGGCTGATATTGCAGGATGGGTGGTATTCATATACCACCCACCCTGCAATTTCAGCCTTTTCCTCACTGAGTAAATTTGGCTCCTCATGTTGGAGAATCTCCAGGACTATCTTTCAACCTCCTTCAAATACAGGAGATATCAATACTAAATCCATTCTGGTAACTATACAATTGTTTTTAGTGCACATGAACTGCTGCTATATTATTTATCTACCGGAGCATTTACCACATTTGTCCTCAGCCAGGTGCACCCAGCGTGTCTCCACAGCATGGTCCACCGGGCTCCACCAGTTTCCTGAAGACACCCATTTAGAAATATCCAGATTCCTTCTCTATCAATCAGCACATGGCAGGAAGATTAAAACAGGTCTCCAGAGCACATAGTCCACATGGTCGACCTGCATCTTGAGCTCATGTAATATCATGTAATGTCGACAGTGTTTTATTTTCCAGTCTACTGCTATTCCAGCTCCAGCTTCTTTTTTTTATTCAGATTCCAGCATATTCTTCAAGTCCGGTCTAGTCTCTGGTTACTTCTTCCGGATCCAGCATATTCTTCAAGTCCAGTCCATTCTCTGGTTACTTCTTCTGGATTCAGCTTATACTTCAACTCCAGTCCAGTCTCATGGTTACTTCTTCCGGATCCAGCATATACTCCAAGTTGGATTCACAAAAAACCCAAAGCATGATATCTATATAACAATCTATATGTATGCAAGGCCAGATTAACAGTGGGATGGATGAAGCTGCAGATGCAGGCCTCCACATAAAAATAGGTGCATCATCATGACAGCATTATGATCATCAGCTGGCCACATGGTTGGCCATAAATCATGTATTCAAGTATTAACATGTTCTATTTTCACACAAAATTATGCATTGTTTGCACTGTAACATATTTAGGAAGACATTGGAGCTAAAATTGTATGAGTTCTACAATCCAACATGGCGTTGGCGTTCCCTACTCTACTTCTGATAATAGGCCCGTGAACATTTCCAGCTCCAAGCCCATGAGGCTCTTAATCTGGTCCTGTATGATTGTATATTTTCAGCATCAGATATACTATAATAGACACTTCTACACCAGAAGTAACCTCAGACTATTTTTTCCCTATAATGTAGCATTTACTTCAAAGTATAAACTAATCAAAAACTATTTACTAAACTGCTTTAAAAGGTTGCCATTGTGCAAGATATAGTACTGCACACATGCCTATTACAAATAAATGTCACCAAAATAATTACAGTACCATTTTCATGAAAAAGCAGTATCGCGCTTTAGACTTTCGGCGCATACAGCATATACTTTGCAATAATCATATTATTTGCAATGCTGAAAGAAAGAAAGAACATCAATGCATCTTATGCATAGAACAAAACAATATTGACCAAATTACATATTATGTATTCCAAAGCACAGGTGCTTTTCCAACAGTGCTGGAAGAAGTCTAGACTTGTGTTTTACAGTGTTAAGAAAAGAAAAAGACTGCAGTATTACTGTACATGACATATACTATTAACGAACAAAGAGATCAGATGGGCCAGGAAAACTGTGGGTGTCTGGGTCTTGCGGTGGCAGATATTGGAGACAAGATAACTGCTCTAGAAAACGAAGAGACCTTTTGACCAATTATCTTATTTGTTTTTTAGTAAGTCACTTTTGTTTTTGCAAAGATCCCATTTAAGAAAAAACTGTTTATTATTAGTGCTTGTATTAACTGAAAGCTCTAGATTAATTAGAGATCTTTTAATGTATTACTGCGAATAATATATATATTTATAATATAAGTCTATCAAGAGTTAGACATACAGCACATAATAGTGTGCATACTATACACTACCATCTAGAAGTATTAAGTAGAGATGTACGGTTCATATAAACTCCCCATCAGGTATCCCCCAGGTCTACACCTTTCAACTCACCATAAACTTAACCTAAACCTTAATAACTAAACTTATCTAATAAAAAAGACACAGACACAAGTGCTGGCGTTTCAAAATGAATGTCAATTTATTTTGACAATTAAACTAAACTATATTTATAATGGTGGCGGCCCCAAAGAACGGTCATTATAGGAAAGTGGGGTTAAAGATGTCTACCATACACACCATCGCTGGTGATCACTCTCCCCGGTCATCCACTCGTGCTAGTGGTGACCACCCCCCGGGCGGAAGCATGGCCGATGACCATAGATGTCAGGGGAGAGCGACACCCTACTATCTACACACACACCTCAAGATCTTACAAGGATGACCGTTCTTTACCGCCGCCGAAGAGAGAAGAAATAGGGAAGGGTGGGTGGGGCTTTTCCAGACAGAGGGAGAACTTCCTGTAAGCATATCCCTTTTCTTCCCTGTCTGTACCCTCCCACAGCTCTGATAGGCCTTGTGCCCATCCTATTAGCATATCAGCTGACCTTCCAGTGTAACCTGGGGAACCCATCAGGGGTTTATGCTCTCTCATTGCTTATTCAGCATTCGTGGTTCTTTTTATTTACATGCAAACACGCCTGAACTTAGTAGGGAATCTGAGTGCTTCTGAGCCTCAGACCTTCACACCATTCTTTGATCTCAAAACTAGGCAAAATATCATGATACCTGTGTCAGATAACACGTTTTGGATCACTCCAATGTTGGATCTTGCATGTTTTGGATTACCTAAATATTGGATCTTGCATGTTTTGGATAACTCCAATGTTGGATATAATGCATACTGGGTATTTGCAAAAGCCAGGACCAAACACAAGAAAAAAAAAGAAAAATAAATAAATATAAAATGTCAAACGGCCATTGCCTCCCATGTTAAATTCATAACATGCATGTCATGGAGCCGCGCACAGCCTATCAGATGCAGAGCACAACCTATCAGTCTATCCCCTGGAGCCCGCTCCTGATAGGCTGAGGGATGTCTCTGTGACTAATGCTGCTTTCAGACCGCAAAACTGGCTTTGACCCTGTATTTTAAAACGTTTTAAAGAACAGGTCTGCCAGGTAACAACCCCTTTCATACTGCATCTTTTAAACGGTATATTACTTACCGTTTAAATGCCATTTTTTGTACATAATCCCATTTCAGTGTGTAGTGTAGGGAACCTGTGCAGGGTAAGACCTGTTGGACAGAGTACTCACTGCTACACTCCGTGTCAGCGCAGCGCTTGCTATCGGAGAACCTCCGTTCCTGGGCTGTCCTGCTGGAGGGTAGATGGGATAGGAGCAGCAAGAGGTAGGTGAGGGGTCCAGTGGCTGCAGCCATGTCCTGGGCATGGGAAGAGGAGGAGGGAGAGAGAGAGCATGATCAGCAGCAGACACGTCAGCAGGAGACAGCACAGCAAGAAGGATGTGGTGGAGGAGGAGACTGTGCAGGAGAGGAGGGAGCCAGGAGCTCAGGGATCTGCACGTACTGGAGACATGCACGGTGCACCCCTAACCCCCGTCCAGGCTGCCTAGCTCATTTCATGGTGCTCACCAAGTAATAGTGATTGCGCTTGCGGGCAGGGGGTCCCTGCAGCATATGTTAGATCAGTGGCGGGGTCCCTGCAGCATATGGGAACTACTAGTTCCCATCCGCTGCAGGGACCCTGCCGCTGATCTAACATACACTGCAGGGACCCCCTGCCCCCAGCGCGATCATTCCTTTCCCTGTGCTGCCCCGGGGAAGGGGGATACCATTTCAGACCAGTTGAGACACCAAAAATAAACAGGTCTGAATCTTTTTCAGAAGCTTTGTTTGAAGCTTTTTTACCGTTTTCAAAAACCGTTTTTCTGGAAATGGTAAAATCACTCTGGACCATTCAGACCGCACAGATTACCGTTTTAAAATGGATCAAATTCGTCATAATACCGTTTTTTTAGTGCGGTCTGAAAGGGGCATAATGGCATTGGGAATTCACTCATTCTCAAAGAGGAGTTGCAAGTGTAAACCCACTTGCGGCTCCTCAGTCCATTTGGTGTCGTTTTTTTGCAGGTTTTCTTTAAACCTGTTGATTACCTACCTGGACCGAAGAGGACCGATCTACACCGGAGATGGTAAGTATAATTTTTTTTTCACAGATACCAATTTGGATTCACTAGATTTTGTACCTTCACTCACTTTCCCAAGTTTTGCTAACTTTGAATCACATTTTCCCTACTGTAAAGCGTTTTCTACAGGTTCTTACAAATCTGCCAGCTCTACAACTCCCTTTCAAAGCTTTCTCCTATAATTTTAATCTTGCCCTTGTATGTCATCACCCTCACTCCTCCAAGGATCTTATCTCCACCATATAACATGAGCTCGCTTGGCAGTGCAATGTGGGTAAGTCTCTGATCCATGAGTTAAGTCTGATCTTAAGTTAGAAGGTCCTACTCAAAAATCGGTCTCATTGAACAAAACTCCTTTAAACCTTACTATTGATAGCATTTGTTCCCTGCGTGTTTTCTTCCAATTTATCTTACAGAGAGTTGTCGGGGATTTTGTGCTCAGAGGAGAACTTTTTAACATTTGGTGGACTGATCTAATTTGCACTATAGTTGGTATTCAAGTAATACCAAAGCACTTCACAATGTATAGGATCATACCCATCTTTCATTACTTGCCATGTTTAATGTGATCGAAATGGGATACCTTGATAACTAAACTACTTTTGAAAGCTCTGGACTTAGCTTACTGTTATCCCTTATGGTTATTGCATTTTGGTCATATCATTTATTTTGGTATGGGTTATTGGGTCGACCACTGAAGATCAATATGAGCTAGGTCAACACCTGAAATAGTTCAACATGATTAAGGTCAACATGGTTGGTAGGTCGACAGTGCCTAGGTGGACAGTCAATGGGTCGACATGGGTTTTTCTCTTTTTTTGTTGACATGTACACCGTTTCGGAGCACTGCGTCCCCTCACATGGCTTGCTGCGCTACAACCGTATACCATTTATTTTACTTTTATCCTCATTGTTATTTCATTCAATGTTTTATGTTTTGTTATTACATGTTTTCTTCTATGTTTTTTGTATGGAGATGATTACATCAATAAAGACCGCTCATTGTTTTAATTTAAAAAAAAATTCTTTCCGATTTCCACAGACAATATCCTCCTATGCTTTCTCTGTTCCATTTTTGGTGTGTTGCTCATGGTGATACCAAACATTTGAATAGGCTACATCGCTGATTAGAAGTTTGAACATTTGTGTGCTAATTTAAGAAAGTAATTAGTTTTAAATAATACTACTGTATATTCAATACTGTATAGCAATATTTGTTTATTATCTTTTATATTTTCTAAAAGGTACTAAAAAATCTGTCCAAGACATTTTATAATGTCTTTGGAGAATAAGAGGTCTATTTATGGAGTTTTGCATAAATAAATTGTTACTTATCACTATATCTTCCACCCTTAAAGGACTGGTCACATGTTATTGGAGGGCGAAGTTTGTGGTTGTGATGTAAACGCAACTTTTCATAACTCAGTGTAAATCCCAAAGAGGTCGATACTATTCAATGCGGATGATTCGCGAGTGCGAATCATCACGGCACCGGGCGCACATAGGGCTGCGAGCAATTTCAAGCGAATTCGGCCCAGCGAAGGGTGCCAATTTTAGTGTTTAAATGCATGAAAACAGCACCGAATTGCACCCAACACCCTTCTGACCTAATAGGATACCCATAGTGTGTACCAAGCAGATGACTGAACAGGTTTATCTATCTGTGGACTCTGAGAATGGGGGTAACATACTTTCCTCATACAGATACAGTCTCAGGTAAATGATCTGCTTCTGGACATGAGACAGAAATAATGTAGAATCACACTGAGATTTCTTCTGTAAAAATAAACACACAGCAAAATGCCATAGAAAGGCTCATAGCTCATTGTGAGGAAAAAAGGAAATCACAAAGGTCAGCAGATACAGTGTATATCTTTTGTCTAAAAAAAGTTAAATTAGTTGAAAAATGTGTGTCTTGCTATATAGTTACCTTACGCAGCCACTGATTAATAATGAGCGAGTCATCCAGTTATTCTTTAAAACCAGGGGGACAGAATTATCAGGACACAGGTGATCTCCTGTACCACATAATCAGGCACACTAACACACTCAGCAGTTCTCTTATTACATAGTGTTCTGGGAGAATCACAATATTACCAGCCTGCAATAGCTCTTAGCACTCATGGCCATCTCACATGTCTGTAAATACTGCACAGGGGTAAACTTAAGGCCCATACACACTGGGCGATTTTGAGCTGAAAGCCACTCAAAATACTAAGGGTGAAATTTACTAAGATGTGAAATACTCTTCACAGGTCATGTTGCTATGGGCAAACAATCACATAGTGTCTACTATCTTCTAAAGGGTGGTAAATAAATAAGAAGTAGCTTCTGATTGGTTGCCCATAGCAACATGACCTGTGACGTGTATTTCACATCTTAGTAAATTTCACCTTAAGTTTGAGCAGCTTCCAGCTCAAAGCCGCCCAGTGTGTATGGCCCGGCAATAACCGTTGAACAGTGATGCATGCTCCCACATCATCGCCAGCAAAGCCGCTTATCTGCTGGTACTACTTTGAGGGCAGCTTTGCATAGCGCTGCACTATGCATAGCTGCCCCCCCACACACACACACACGCACACACTGTCAGCACCGGGCAAAGGGAAAGCCGCTCAGTGTGTATGCACTGAGCGGCTTTCCCCCCAGTGAAGACAGCGGTCATCGCTGTTCATACACACTGGGCATAATCACCCAGTGTGTATGGACCTTTAATGAGATGGGAGTTCTACTGAAAATGGGATGTTTCCCATAGCAACCAACCAGACTATCTCTGAGTATCTGTGGTACAGATGTGTCCTCAATCACTTCCTTTATTTGCGCCACATGGTGCAAGACTTTGGAGGCTTTGATGCTCCGCCGCAGCTAGTGGTTTATTATTTTTTTACTTAACTTTAATTCTAATTCCCAACTAGGTCGCACACAAAGTTGCTCCTAACATTCCAGGACTGACCTAAGTGATATGCTGTGGCATTTAAGGGGCATTGGTGGGGCCCATTCTACAAAACGTGTGTGGTCCCCATTTTCTAGGCAGGGCTACACCAGGGTCTACATCTTTGGATTCAAATTTCCTTGAAGCAGAGGAGTCTTACTCAGATAGCCAAAGGCTGCACTCATCGCGACCGACGACAGAGTTGGTGATCAGTTCCTGCATCTTCGGACGCAGCACTCGGCTCAGTGCTGCATACAGGAGGTGTAGTCTTCCTACAGATGTCTCCTGCTGCATTAGAATATTTGAGCATCTCTGCTGCATCCAAAGATGCTGCAATGAATATCATTGCGCCCATCTATGTATCAGATCCTCTGCCTTTTGTCTTTTCACCCAGATTACTAAGGGCCAGATGTATCAAGCTTCACAAAGTGATAAAATGGAGAGTGATAAACAACCAACCAATCAGCTCCTACCTGTCATGTTATAGGCTGCGTTTGAAAACTAACAGGTAGGAGCTGATTGGCTAGTTGTTTATCACAAAAAAATGTGCATGAAATGCCAGCATCAGTGATCAGTGTAACAGAGCATACAGATGGTAAGATATGTACTATTTTTCTATTCAATTTTGCTTATAAAAAAAACGAATAGAAAATGTAAAGTTTTTTGCATATTCGATCCCAGTGCGCGCTCCTGTGTAGTGTAAATTGAATAGAAAAATAGTCTTGGCAGCCAAGACTATATAGTGGAAATCTAATAGTAGTTAGTGCAAATCTAATGTGTTCACTGCAGCATTCGATCCTATGTCCATCTCCTGCCTGAAGCCAGTGTTGATCTAACAGCAAATCTAATAGCAAATCGAATGCACATCGAATGGAAAAATCGATATAAAAAGGTGGAAATCGAAAAGGAGTAGAAAAAACTACAGAGCAGGTCGAATAGTTCCAATAGAAATCAAATCGAAATTGAATTGAACCGTGTGTACGCACCTTAATCTTGTGCTGCGCTATTATCGCATTAGCGCTACGAATAACATGTATATTTTGAGAAAAAGTCCCTGACCGGACACTTGTCACAGCAAGTCCTTGGTGCCATCAGCACTAATTAGCATGATTTGCGGATACATTTATGTAGATTCATCTAAAGTACTATTCCAGGTTACAACATGAAAATAATGTATGACAGTAATATATATATATATATATCACTCTATTCATTAAGATAACCCAAGGACCCAGTGATTGGTTGTCTAATAAATGTAGAAAATTACTTCCATTATACTAACAGGGACATAGTAACTGATGACCAGGTCCCTAGGCTCTCAGGTATTTTGGGCTCCCTGCAGCATGTCAATCTTTCACCCCACATTTTCTCCTCCCCCCACATTGGGCCGTATTCAATGTGGGCGACAAGGGGGTTAAATGGCGGGGATTGGTGAAAACAAGCGATCCTCGCCATTTAACCCCCGCGCCGGCCACTCACCCTACTCTAGGTTCCGGGGGAATCCTTGCTGTCACAGGACGGCAAGGATTCCCCCCAACAGCAAGGCTTGTGGTTAATGCAGGGAGCCCGCTGCATTTAGCCGTAAGCCTTGCTGTTAAAGTGGCCGCATGCGCCATTTGCCCCTCATAACAAAACCTAGCGAGGGGAAACGGCGTGTGCAAGGGGTCAGTTGAATACTGACTCTGTGAGCTGTGACAGGCAGCAGTTAGTACTGCTCTCTGTCACAGCTCGCAAAAATTTGAATACTGCCCATTGTCTCAAAACAAACCTCAGCTGACTACAGATGTGTCCCACTACATCTTTGCTGCCTATAGTAGTGCACTGTAGCGGTATCCAGTGTGAATGCAGCATGGCATGCTGAGAATATTCGCATTGTATCCGGGTTCCGTTGAAGTGACTGGGAGACAGAAGCATGAGCAGACTGGCTCCAATTCATTTCTATGGTGTAGTGTGAACATTGCAGCCAGGATGTAAGAGGACAAATCGGTACAAAAGCGCCTTGCTAAGGCACAGAGTGCAACGTTCCTTTAACCATTAGGTGCAGATAACAGTGCCTTAGCCCCCCCCCCCCCCCAAAAAAAAATTGCTGGGGTACCTGCAAGGCCTCCAAGCTTCAGTATAGTCACCCTTATGTATAATACAGCCCTGCATACTATACTCAATAAAAAAAATACTGGGCTGGGATACTGGGATAGTAATAGTCTCTGAATTTGGTGGCTGTTGATTTTGAAGTTTTTTTAAAGGGGCAATCATTTACAACCAAAAACATGCCTTGTACATGGTTTCCCCTTAAAAAATCCTCTGAGTTTTTCCAGCCACCTGCACGGCTGCCAAACTCAGAGGCTATTACATCTGGCCCACAGTGTGCTTTTAAAATACAATACGTTTAAATACAGCTACTCCCCAAATGAATCTGTAAGGTTGGGGTTAAGCTCTTAGCTTTGAGGCTCCAACTCTCTGGAAATAGCCTGGTACAAAGATGACTGTGGTCACTGAGGCACACAACCAACTTGTGAAAAATAACTACTGTATATACAGGCTCATTTAAACTTGCATGCAACTTGGAATCAGACTGTTACATATGTACATCATCTTATGTGCTGCCAATATCATGGGAACAAGTGTAGATATGAGGCACAGGTCACGGGGTAGAGTGGAGAGAGCACGAGGGAAGATATAGTGCCAGATGCACTAAGCTTCAAAAGTGATAACATGTAGAGGGATAAGCAGCCAGCCAATCAGCCAATCCTGCCTGCCATGTCACCGACTGTATTTGAAAAATGTCAGGCAGGAGCTGATTGGTTGGTTGTTTATCATTCTCCTTTGTATCACTTTTGATTATTGCATCTGGCCCATATTGAGAAAGAAAGAGAATCTGTATGTTAATGCTGATTTTCGAATGGCTTTGTTTGGTTGTTGATTCATTTTATATTTGGTTTGGTAATCTGGTATATGGCCGTTGGGTCAACACAAATAATGTCAACATGCATTGGGTTGACCACTGAAGGTTGACATGGCTTAGGTCAATACATGAAATAGGTCTACATGCCTAAGGTCAACACAAGCATTAGGTCGACAATGGTTAGGTCGAAAGTCAAAAGGTCGACATGGATTTTTCACTTTTTTTTAATAGCCGACATGTGCCAACAGGTGGTATTTCCTGACCTAGCATCCACAAGAGCATGGAGGAATAGAATATTGTGCCGAGCACAGCGAGCCATGCGAGGGGACATGGTGCACCAACACCGTGTCCATGACGACCATGTTGACATGCGGGACAAAAATAAAGGTGAGAAATCCATATTGACAATTTGACTGTCCACCTACCCATTGTTGACCTACCCATTGTTGACCTTAAGCATGTTGATGTATTTCATGGGTCAACGTAAGCCATGTCGACCTTCAGTGATCAACCCAATGTTCGTCAACCTAATAATGGTCTACCCAATGACCAATATCCACTAAAATACATGCAACAAATGTAATGACTGACAGAGCACAATTCGCACATCCTGCCATACTGTAGCATACAATCTATATGTAATAGTTTATGGGAGGAACATTTCTTTTAGTTTTCACAAGTGGTTGCTAGTGAAATGTGAATGTTGTAATAAGGCTACCAAATATGTTGAGAGGACCATACTAACAGATACACTTAGTACCGCAAAGGACAACTCTCCTGATAAGAGCTGTGATCAATTTAACTCATTGGACTCCTGGGTTTGTGGTTGTGGTGTTACCATCTGCACTAAGGTCCAGGCGACCAGGGCATAGTGCATAAGGATTTACAGTAATAATGCATTTTTTAATTTAGTACATGCCGCCCTGAATACTGTAAATAGTGATAAAGACACATAAGCGGCATGTAATGATATTTATCCTCCACATCTCAAATAGTCAGTTAACCAATAGGTAAGAAGTCATTACTATCTAATGGGGTAATGTCTTCCCCATCACAGTACTGCACATTATATGGTAATACTGTATGCAGCAGAGTGGTTCAGTGGGTAACGTTTGAACTGAGCCATGAGTTTTTGATCATGCTCTATCTGGGCAGATTTACAGACTTGTGATCCACCACTGTTGCAATGTAGCACTTGAGTTGCAGCTCTGGAAACCATCATGGATGTGAATGAGAGAGGTAAGCATGCAAACAAAGCTGCTGAATGGAGCAAAGGAACACGGTGGTAGGTGAGGAAAACTAGAATAGCAGCATGGAACAGCCAGTAAGAGTCAGAGAAGTAGTGGTGGGATAACTATGCAGTAAGCGATCATACATACAGTATAAACTGGGTGCACAGGGATACATTTACTAAGATCTGAGTCCTATTGAAGATGGGATGTTGCCCATAGCAACCTATTACATTCTACTTCTTATTTAGCTCCTTCTAGAAGATTATAGATAGAATCTAATTGGTTGCTACTGGTAACATTCCATCTTCAATAGATCCTCCCATCTTTGTAAATTTACCCCACAGTGTGGCAGATAATGGGAAATGGGGGCACGTTGCTGTTTTAGGGCCACATGGCTCTTGGATCACAAGTATGCTCACCACTGGTGATAAAATAATGCATTGTGCTTCTGGCTCCAAGTGTTATTGTGCCTCTCACACTCTAACAAGACTTTATTATTCATTATATATGCAATTTTACTTTTCATAAACTGCTCTTTTAAATATAAAAAACACCTTTCAATAGCTTAAATAATGTATATTGCATTCTTGCCGACTCCACATAACAATAAATTTACAATAAAAAGAGAAATTCCAGCATTTACCCAAATTACTGTTGTAATTATCATATAAATTGTAACATATTTATCATTCGGTATCGTTATTTCATGCTGCAGTCACTTATTAAGGATCATAAGATTGAGAGCAATTTAAATTTCCAGCCACTTTTGTTTTTGTGACTTTATATTGCAGGCCAAATATATCAGATTAGAGTCTTTCATTTAGTTAATTTCCTCATGCACATTAGACCTAATTAGGTTGTTTCAGTCATAACTTATTCTTAATTACCTGTAAAATATCCCATTTACATTTGCAATTTATAAGTTTGCAAGAAGATTGAGTAATATTAGAAACATGACTATAATGTACATATGCAAATTAACTTACATTTATTTATGTACATATATATATGTACACATATATATATATATATATTTTTTTTTGAGAACCCCGTGGAGTGCCGCTATCTGTATTCACACTGCTACTTAATTATCCCTTCCAGAATGTACCCGTGGTTGCTGCTCCTTTAGAAGTGAGTGCCGGGCTGACAAGCTCTCTATGGCCCTTATTCTGATTCGGTCGGTACGGCCCGCGTGCGGCCGTACCGCCGATGTTTGGACTCTGCACATGCGCAGAGGTCAATCTGCGCATGTGCAGCCCCCTTCGCCGCAGACGTATTTCGTCCGCCGCAAAGGGGGCGTATAGGGGCGTGAGAGGCTTCATGCCCTCATTTCCCTATGTGTACGCCCCGCGTTTCATGGGCGTTCCCATGCAAACGCGGGGCGTATGCATGGTAATGAGGGCATGACGCCCTCATTACCATGACATGGGGGCGGAAAGCTGACGTCGCCGGATGTCAGCTTTCAGCCCCCATACAAGCTACCACACGGACGATTGTCCGTGTGGTCTTAGCTTGCGGGAGCTGCCGCGGCGTGCGGGCCTGCCTTCGATGGTCGACGACCATCGAATGCAGGGGGCAGCTCCCACCATGGTGGAGGCGTAGCCTCCACCATTTTAATGCGGATCGCCAGCCGTCCGTGTACGGACGGCCGTGGCGATCCGTCTGGTGGGCGGCCCTTGGTTTGTGCGGTCGGAGCCCCGTGTGCGGCTCTGACCGCACCAACCAGAATAAGGGCCTATATCTGTCTGTCTGTCTGTCTGTCTGTAAATGCAGTATATTTGCATGTTTTTTTATGCAATATAAGCCCCCTCCCACATGATTTCAGTGCCATTTCACACAAGACACCAGGCACAGATCACAACCTAGAGATGAGCACGTCCGGATATCTGAAATCTGCTACCGAATTGCAGGGGTCCCAACTGAGATCTGAGCGCCATTCGGTAATTCCCGCCAAGCTCGATGCACAGAACAAGGCAAAACATCATCATCCCGGCATCGGAGTCTCGCGAGATCCGAACTCTATATACAGTAAGTCCCTCGCAACAGCCGGCATCTTAATTACGGCATTGGAAAGGGTTGAGGGAGGTTCTGTCTCTCTGGGAAGCTGGCGTGGTGTCCTGTGCAGTCCAGTCCTGTGGTACTGTATTGTCTGCCGCCGGTGCTGGAGTCCTGTGCTGCTGAATAAGTCCAACGCATTGGTGCTGAGCTATCTAGTGCTGCCTTTAAGTCCAGTGGTACTGCTGTTAAGTCCAGTGGTACTGTCATTAAGGGCCTTATTTTGGTTCATTCTTTCTGACAAAATCCTTCTTAGATGGGCAAAACCATGTGCACTGCAGGTGGGGCAGGTGTTACTTGTGCCGAGAGAATTAGATTTGGGTGGGGTTTTACTTCAAAGTGAGATCTATATTGCAGTGTAAAAATAAAGCAGTCAGTATTTTCCCTGCACAGAAACAAAATTACTCACCCAAATCTAATTCTCTCTGCACATGTTACATCTGCCCCCCCTGCAGTGCACATGGTTTTGTCCATCTAAGAAGGATTTTGTCAGAAAGAATGAACCAAAATAAGGCCCTAAGTCCAGAGACAGTCTAGTGTACACTCTAAAAAAAATAAAAGGGTTATTTTAATCTGTCTATTTTTTTTTTCAAGCTTTGCCATGTGCGTGTAGTACCCTTCTCCTGTGCCCAATATAAATAACCCCAACAAAATAAAAGGGTTATTTTAATCCATCTAATTTTTTCAGGCTTTGCTGTGTGTGTGTGTCTGGAACCCTCCTCCTGTGCCCTATATAAATAAAATAACCCCAAATTAAAAGGGTTATTCTTAATCCATATACGGTAATTTTTTCAGGCTTTGCCGTGTGTGTGGGCTGGGTACACTCGGTACTTGTGTATTTTGGCGGCGCCCATCGCATCGCATACCATAACACATACGATGGTATGCGATGCGACGCGATATCGTACGATAGAGCACGATGGCATACAATTTTGAAATTGTATGCCATTGTACATGGCATACGATGCCATACGATGCGATGCGATGCGATTAAACATTGTATAAGCACCCTAATGGGTGCTTATACTATGTTAAGCACCCAAATGGGTGCTTACAATGTTAAATGCACCCCCACGCCACCCCCCACTATAAACGTGAACCCGAAGCGTGGCGAGCGCAGCGAGCCCGCGAGGGGCGGCGGTACGCGTCCTACGACCTTTTCATACCCCCACTATCCACGTCGGCGTGGAGTTGAGAATAGAATAGTGTGGCGAGCGCAGCGAGCCACCGAGCCCGAAGCGTGGCGAGCGCAGCGAGCCCCGCGAGGGGACGCGGATACCTTCACAGGTAAACGCGTCCCCTCGCGGGCTTCACAGGTGTCCGCGTCGCCACGGACACCTGTGAAGCCCGCGAGGGGACGCGTATAACTGTGAAGGTATCCGCGTCCCCTCGCGGGGCTCGCTGCGCTCGCCACGCTTCGGGCTCGGTGGCTCGCTGCGCTCGCCACACTATTCTATTCTCAACTCCACGCCGACGTGGATAGTGGGGGTATGAAAAGGTCGTAGGACGCGTACCGCCGCCCCTCGCGGGCTCGCTGCGCTCGCCACGCTTCGGGTTCACGTTTATAGTGGGGGGTGGCGTGGGGGTGCATTTAACATTGTAAGCACCCATTTGGGTGCTCAAAAGCACCCTTTAGGGTGCTTATACGATTTTTGGTCGTATAGGGGGTCAAAATCGCGTCGCATCGCATGCCATCGGGTGCATGGCATGCGATGCGATGCGATCTGTTCGTCGTACGACGGACATCGGGGGCGCCGCCAAAATACACAAGTACCGTACACTCTACTGTGCTGCCAACATATAATAAATAACCCCAAAATAGAAGGGTAATTTTAATCTGTCTAATTTTTTTCAGGCTTTGCCATGTGAGTGTGATTTAGGCTGGGTACACTTTTCAGTGCTGCCCGCATATAATAAATACCCCCATAATAAAAGGGTTATTTTAATCCGTCAAATTTTTTCAGGTTTTGCCATGTGTGTGGGTTGGGTACACTCTCCTGTGCCGCCCACATACAATAAATAACCCCAAAATAAAAGGATTATTTTAATCCATATATTTTTTTCAGGCTTTGCCTTGTGTGCATTTGGTTTAGGCCGCGTACACTCTCCTGTGCCACCCGCATATAATAAATAATCCCAAAATAAAAAGGTTATTTTTATCCGTATATTTTTTTCAAGTTTTGCTGTGTAAGTGTAGTTTAGGCCGGGTACACTTTCCAGTGCCACCCGCATATAATAAATAATCCCAAAATAAAAGGATTATTTTAATCTATCTAATTTTTTTCAGGCTTTGCCCTATGTTTTTGGTTTAGGGATACATTCTCCTGTGCTGAATATTATTATGACACTGTTCAGAAGTCTTGATTCCTGCAGTGCAAAGGACAGTACAGTGTGCGGCCTATAGTGTAAGGAGAATTACGGTGTGACATAGTGGGGGAAATTTACCAATATGAAAAACCTAGTTTTTCGTATTGGTATTTTCCCTACGACTGCATACGACTGTTTAAGTCGTATGCAAAGTCGTGTTCCGGAGGGGGATTTACAAAGCAGTCATATACGACTGCTTTGTAACCCACCGATGTCGTAGGAATTCGTATTAGCGGCCGTATATACGGCCGCTAATACGAATTATTTCTAGCAGTCTGCACGGATCAGTCAGATCCGTGCAGGCTGCAATGTGTAAAAAAAAATAGAAAAATAAATAAATAAAAAAAAAAAACGGCGTGGGGTCCCCCCAAATAGGGGTTCCCCGATTTTTAACAACCAGCCCCAGGCTCCTGCTCTGGGGCTGGTTCCCAAAATACGGGGGACAAAATGACTAGGGGTCCCCCGTATTTTAAGAACCAGCCCCAGGCAAAACCAGCCAGCAGGCTAATGCCACAGCCGGGGGGAGACTTTTTATGTAAGTCCCCCCGGCCAAAGCATTAACACTACCGACCAGTCAGCCTGGCCAGGGGCCCTGGGGGAGTGGGGACCCCCCCAATAAAGGGGTCCCCCCCCTCCAGGACTTACCTGACCAGGCTGAAGCCTGGTGCTGTCCTCGATGCCCCTGGGCGGTGGGCATCGAGCTGATGGTATGGTGTAAAAAATAGAATAAAAACCATTGTCTTTTACTGGTGAACTATGAGTCCCAGCAAGCCTCCCCCGCAAGCTGGGACTTGGAGAACCACAAGTCCCAGCCTGCGGGGCATTAAAGGGCCCGCTGGGTCTTGTAGTGCCACAGTAAAAGAAAGAGTTAAATAAACACACTGACACACGTGAAAAATAAAAGTTTAATACATACATAACACATACATACTGATACTTACCTTTCTTGATCCCGTAGGTAGCCCTGGTCCTGATGTCCTGTGTCGTCCATGTCGGCTGTCTGCGTCGTCCTCCAGGTCCATGTCGACGGTCCGTGTCGTCCTCCAGGTCCATGGCGGGGTCCGGGTCCGAAGAAATCCATGTTGGAGCTGTGGAAGGAAATCCTACTCACCTGTTCCTGCGCTGAAGAAGTCTTCTCTTGATCCGACGTAGTCCAGGTAATCTTCAAGCTGTCGCCGGTCCCCGCTGACTTTCTCGGCTCCTGATTGGCCCGCTAGGCGGCCAATAGAATTCAGTCTGAGGAGAGGCGCCGAATATGAAACTTCAGCATCTCTCCTCAGCGCGATGCAGAGACAGCGCAGACAGCGGGGACCGGCGTCAGCTTGAAGATTACCTGGACTACGTCGGATCAAGAGAAGACTTCTTCAGCGCAGGAACAGGTGAGTAGGATTTCCTTCCACAGCTCCAACATGGATTTCTTCGGACCCGGACCCCGCCATGGACCTGGAGGACGACACGGACCGTCGACATGGACCTGGAGGACGACGCAGACAGCCGACATGGACGACACAGGACATCAGGACCAGGGCTACCTACGGGATCAAGAAAGGTAAGTATCAGTATGTATGTGTTATGTATGTATTAAACTTTTATTTTTCACGTGTGTCAGTGTGTTTATTTAACTCTTTCTTTTACTGTGGCACTACAAGACCCAGCGGGCCCTTTAATGCCCCGCAGGCTGGGACTTGTGGTTCTCCAAGTCCCAGCTTGCGGGGGAGGCTTGCTGGGACTCATAGTTCACCAGTAAAAGACAATGGTTTTTATTCTATTTTTTACACCATACCATCAGCTCGATGCCCACCGCCCAGGGGCATCGAGGACAGCACCAGGCTTCAGCCTGGTCAGGTAAGTCCTGGAGGGGGGGGACCCCTTTATTGGGGGGGTCCCCACTCCCCCAGGGCCCCTGGCCAGGCTGACTGGTCGGTAGTGTTAATGCTTTGGCCGGGGGGACTTGCATAAAAAGTCTCCCCCCGGCTGTGGCATTAGCCTGCTGGCTGGTTTTGCCTGGGGCTGGTTCTTAAAATACGGGGGACCCCTAGTCATTTTGTCCCCCGTATTTTGGGAACCAGCCCCAGAGCAGGAGCCTGGGGCTGGTTGTTAAAAATCGGGGAACCCCTATTTGTCGGGTTCCCTGATTTTTAATTACCGGCTCCAGGCTCTGTCAGCCTGGTGCTGGTTTCGGCTGTGGGGGGGACCCCACGCCGTTTTTTTTTTTTATTTATTTAATTTTTCTATTTTTTTACACTGTAGCCTGCACGGATCTGACTGATCCGTGCAGGCTAAAACGCAAATACGACATGAAAATGGTGTTCTATTTTCCTGTCGTATTTGCGTGGGTGTTTTACACCACTAAGCAGCCGTATTATCAGTACGGCTGCTTAGTAAATCAGAAACCACCATTCTTTTGAATGGTGATTTCTGTCGTATTCTATCGATGGTGTAGACATTCATATTTGTAAATACAAATACGAATGTTCCATCTTTAGGACTACGAATTTTTGTATTTTTGGGATTGTAAATCCCGAAAATACAAATTCGTAAAAAAAAGGTGTATTTCTCCCTACGAATACACCTTTTTTCTACGAATCCATTTTGGTAAATGTCCCCCATAGGGTGAAATTTAATAGGAATCAATTTTTTTGCACAAAAACTGGCAGTTTTTGCACTTTTTCCAAAAATCTCACACTTTATAGGATGCGATTTGCAGGAGGGGGAATCGCATTTTTGCTTTGAAATTGCACATTCTGACCTGCCGATTTTTAGTAACACTTCAATTTGCATCCAGATGTTTCCCCATTATAAAGTAAACAACTCACAAATTTAATGGGATACAATTTTTGGTAAATGTTACTAAAATCACCAAACAAATAGACCAGGTTCTGACAGGTAAATCATTGAGATCTGTGCATGGTTCTGTGTTAAAAATTGTATTTAAGGTAAAACATTTTTGTTTAAAGGCGTGGGGGTCCCCCCTCCTGAGCATAACCAGCCCCAGGCTCAAAGCGCCAGTCCTGGTTTCATAAAATCACAGGCCAAAAACAAATAGGGGTCCCCTTCATTTCACAGTCTACAGTGTTCGATATACAGACCACTTGTCATGGCTATGAGTTTTGTGAACCCGGCGTGTGTGTGAAGTTTTTGCGAGAGGGTGGAAACAGGCGAAGAGACAGAGAGCAATACCGGACTGGAAATCAAACCCGGCTTCATCAGAGAGAGCCGTATCCTGACCACTGGATCATCAGGGAGTTGGTATTGGAAGCAGAATGATGACTGTATAGTTGTATGACTGGATTGTACAGGTTATTAGTGTTTTATGGATGAGACAAGATATGAATAGGACTGTACCGGACTGGATTCTTGAAACAACTGAACCGGGCTGGATGGTGTGTATGAACACGACTGGACTGGCTGGATACGGGATACGACTGGAGGCTGGAATGATTCACCAGGAAACTGGACCGGACTTGAAGGAAGATTATGACTTGATGCCGGAAGGATTTACAAGGAGTACTGGACCAGCCGTCAGGAGGCGCACTGGTGCTAGTAGCAGGAGGCGCACAGGTGCTGGTAGATGTAAGGAGCACAGGTGCTTGTAGATGGAAGGCACACAGGTGCTGGTAGATGGAAGGCACACAGGTGCTGGTAGCTTGAAGGCGCACAGGTGCTGGTAGATGGAAGGCGCACAGGTGCTGGTAGATGGAAGGAGCACAGGTGCTGGTAGATGGAAGGCACACAGGTGCTGGTAGCTTGAAGGTGCACAGGTGCTGGTATATCTTCCATATATCTACCAGCACACAGGTGCTGGTAGATGGAAGGTGCGCAGGTTCTGGTAGCTGGAAGGCGCACAGGTGCTGGTGGTGCACAGGAGCTGGTAGCTGGAGGTGAACTGTCACAGGTATAGCTTGGAGCGACTGGATAATCTGAACCAGGCAAGTCAGTAAATACACACAGGAGGCTCGATATCAAGCTCACACTGAGCTGTGTGACCTGAGGAACTGACAGTCACAGGTCTCTCTATTTATTCCTAGTTGATGGAGGACTGGAGACAAGTGATTCAGAGAAGCTCAGGCTGACACAGGATTGGATGATTTATGGTCAGATGATCTGACCCTGTGATGTCAGTACTCCAGGTAGGCCTTGAAGTGGAGAGAGGCCTAGTACGCCGTAAAACATTGAAGCCTCAATCCTAACATGCACAGGGAATGCTGGCTTTCAGATCCAGATACAAATCGCTAATTTGCAGAGGTAACCAAGGGCTGCACCAAGGTTGTACTAATTACTCATAGCAGAATTCAACTAAGTTCAAATGGAGAAATGCTGAACTACTGTTAGCAGGGAGCTAAGGGGTTACAGCTGTCAGAACCCTGGCTAGAGTCTTTCAAGTGTTTAATTAGGGAGAGCTGACCATAGTTCCACTATGGGGGCGGTGAGCCACTCATTAGATATTCACTGCAAACTCATCTCACTCTTTACATATGCATGAGCGGGACAAGCGCAGTGCTCCCTAACTGCATCCCCTGCCAGCTCTCCGGGGGGGGGGGGGGGGGCGCTTCTGTCCCCACACATACACATTCCGGCGCAGGCAGGGAGGCTTCCATCTCCCTGCCTTCCGCCGTCCCCCTGGGCAGTGAGCCCCTGCGGCGTTAAATAAGGTGAGAGGAAGGGCTGGCAGCAAATGCTCCAGCCCTCTGGAACCCGGCGATATTTCTCATTGAATACCTGCCATAGGCTTGCCTTGCTAGACTATTTTTTTTTTCGATCTCCACTAAACGTGAATGCGCATTGTGATCAAATTTGCTTTGAATGCTGCTAAAAGCATTTGATTTCCATTTGACTATATGGTCAAAATCGAATGTTATATCTAACCGTGTGTACAAAGCATTAGGACATTTCTAACTTGTCTACTGGATGCATTTACGTTAATGTTGGTAAAGATGAATTTGGACAAAGTTAGATACACAGTCCAACGTGTTGCAAGAGCCCTGAACTAACAACATTTTTTTGGGAAACATGGCTAATAACTTGTATTAACTCATTTCATTAGTAAGTGGACATATTGGATGTGTTATTTAAAAAAAAATACCACTATTTTAAA
This sequence comes from Crinia signifera, assembly GCF_055691185.1. Taxonomy (NCBI): domain Eukaryota; kingdom Metazoa; phylum Chordata; class Amphibia; order Anura; family Myobatrachidae; genus Crinia; species Crinia signifera. The sequence goes on from NC_139217.1 coordinate 404,724,982, forward strand.
ATCCTTGGCTCCTTTTGAATTATTTATCATATAATTTCACAGTAGAAAACATAAATAAATAAAGTAATAATGTAGTGGTATATAGATTTATCACATTAACATAATGAAGTCATATTTATGGCATACATTATATTGTACCCAATATTATTCCATAGTGTATAACTACATAGCTTGTGCTGGATTACTAACAAGCTAATGAATACTGTATACATTACAGAGTAATTATGTCTCACAAATTGAACAGGAGAGCTAATTAGGAGAGATGGCGTATTAGCAGACAGCAATATTTGAAAACACAAAATATGTATTACATTTGCTTATTTAGTGCGTACTGACATTTAACCTTTCTAATAGGAAGGATTTGCTCCGATTATAATTCCTACATATACTATATGTAGGGCTATGTATACACATTTAGTTTACTTTAAACCTTCAATCTCCTTCTAACATCTGTCCTCTCTTACCTCACCCTTGTTCATGGCAAGAATCAGATTTCACATTTGCAACAGAATTGCTCAACCATCCAATAAAGGTTTTTGTTCTAGAATTCTGGTAATCTAGACTTATTTGAATGTTTCAAACAAATTATTGAATTTGTCTAAAGGCTGAGTTTTAAAATAAGCAATGGAAATTTTATGAGCGGTTTGGAAAACGGGGCATATACTGAATGCCAAACCACACATAAAATTGTATGTGTTCAAATTGCATGGATGGAAGCCACCATACCAGTGTTTAATGCAAGTAAACAAACCATGAAATGTATGAAGCTGTGGTTCTATAAAATGAAACTGTCAGAAAAAGGCAGGTATTTAGGGTTAAGACTATATGTTATAGGGTATGAGAATCAGAGAGTGAGAGATTTTAACAGAGTTGTCTACCATTTTTTTTTTTAAAGCGGCAATCATTTACACTGAAAAACCAGGTGGACTTTGCCAGGTAATTTTCTTCCTGCTTTAAACAAAAATGGGAAAACTCTCCTAAAATCTCACACCCTGTTACATTTATCCTATGTTCTGACAGGCAGGATGGCATGCAGCTAACTTATCCAAACATGGGTAAAAAGTGAAAATAAATCCATATTCTAGTTTTAAAAGGTCAAAGTCTATCATGAGACCCAAGAAGTACTCCGTGTTCTGAGGTACAAGACAGGTCCCATCATCAGCTTAGTCAGGGCCATAAAGAGATTGGCTGGGGTCAGGTATGGCTTAACCCTTTGAGTACCAACATCTCGGTGAGAGATGTGCAAAAATATCTACTAAAAACTCCAACAGCTCTGTGAGAGAATACTGGCTAAAAAATGCCAGCGTCTCTCACATTTGTTATATGAATTCAAATAAAAAATGTTGTGCAAAAAAGATTATATTTCCTATAAAAGGTAAACATTACAGGTCGTTGTGATGAATTGATTGGCAGTTTTCACAACAATTTTGACAAATTCACTTGGCACTCAAAGGGTTAGTGTAATGATGCATAGTTTTGCCCCCCTTCAAAGAACAAACAAGAAAAAATTGTATTTACAGCAATGCCCATCTAGAAAAGACAACTACTCAGCACAGAAACGAATTATGCTGAAAATTAGACTTATGCAATGAGGATAGAATGGATGGAAGGTTTTACATGATACACTAAACCTAGTGTATTTGTATTGGGGTTTGTGGTTTGATTAATCAACTGTTCCCCATTCTGTGACTTTTAGTTATTAAACAGTAACTCTGTATTACCCAGATCCATGCCGACAATGACCCGTACAAACGATGCTCATCCTTAATGATTTAATTTATATTACATTAGTCTTCATTGGTTTACTAATAGAAAACTATAATGCAACCAACCGGCTAATGTCATGAAATCCCCAAAGCACAGTTGCCACTCAGTATAAGCACTTTAGCACATCACAAAACAAACACAGTACACTCCTCTCTTCCAATTAAATCCACATAGCAAATAGGAAAGCCCTTACCTTTTAGCGTCATCCAGTTCACACTGCACTGCAAAAAGAGAGAGAGAGGATGACAATCCCTTTCAGATGAAGGATTGCAGGGCGCTGGAGTTTGCTCTGCACATTCATTGAAAAAGGCCATGTGATTGGCACTTTCACTGCCAATGAAACTTAAGGCTTTGCTTGCTCTTCAAATGCACCTCTTAACTAAAGATGGAGATGAACAGAGAAACTCCTTTATAAAGTGTAGGAGGTAGCACGTGACTTCCTTAGTACAGCAAACTGGTTTCTTAACATGCATTGGTAAAACCAACCATTCACTACTACTTCAGCTGAATATAACAGTTACCAATCCCCTTGTCCTATCAGACTGTCTACCTGCCAGCATTGTTTGAACCATTGCCATAAAAAGAATCAGTTCTCATCAGCTCTCCGTACATTTTAACTTTCACCTTCCCCCTCATTTTCTCCTAGTTTCCTCTCACTTATTCTCTGACTCCCCAAGTTTGAATACTTCCACATGCAGGGCCCCCCACCATCCCTGTCTCCAGTTTACTAACTCTCACAGTCATTGACTTCCTTTCTATTCTTCCACCCCAGGACACTTAGGGCCTTATTTTGGTTCATTCTTTCTGACAAAATCCTTCTTAGATGGACAAAACCATGTGCACTGCAGGGGGGGGCAGGTGTTACTTGTGCAGAGAGAATTAGATTTGGGTGAGTAATTTTGTTTCTGTGCAGGGAAAATACTGACTGCTTTATTTTTACACTGCAATATAGATCTCACTTTGACGTAAAACCCCACCCAAATCTAATTCTCTCTGCACAAGTAACACCTGCCCCACCTGCAGTGCACATGGTTTTGCCTATCTAAGAAGGATTTTGTCAGAAAGAATGAACCAAAATAAGGCCCTTGGTCACTTATATTTAACAGTATACCACTATGTATTATTTCTTGATGAATGTATCTCCTTTTACAGTATGTCTATTTGTATGAAATCTCTACGGCACTAAAAATACTTAATATTGCCTTATGGGCAGTACGGATGGTGTAATGGTTAGCATTACTGCCTCACAGCACTGAGGGCATGGGTTTGATTCCCACCATGGCCCTAACTGTGTGGAGTTTGTATATTCGCCCCGTGCTTGCGTGGGTTTCCTTCGGGTACTCCTGTTTCCTCCCCCATTCCAAAAATATACTGGTAGGTTTACTGGCTCCCAACAAATTAACCCTAGAATGTCTGCGTATGCAGAATATAGATTGTAAGCTCCACTGGTGCAGGCACTGATGTGAATGTACAAATATTCTCTGTAAAGCGCTGCAGAATATGTGTGCGCTATATACTGTAAGAAACTGTTAAAAAATAAATAAATATTTAAAAAATATATAATAGTAATCAAGATAATACTATACAGGAGATTGATAAATTCTGAGTAGTTTTCCTGGATAACCAGAAAAGTAGAGCACCTTCCCAGAACCCTTGCACTACATCTGTCAAATGGGCATGGGCAACAGTGAATGTATTTACTGGACATTATGACATCATGACCTTGCCCCCTTGCTGGACAATATTGCATTTGCAGCAGTGGGTTGGGTCATGGTGACATGTATCATGTGACCATGCCTCCTCTCTTTTGACCTTCACACTGGTATCTCCTAGATGTGAGAAAATTAAAGAAAATGTATATGATTAAGTATATCCATAAATTAATCTGTTCATAGCCAATATGTTTGAGTTACTGTACAATAAGTCTCTGCACTTCTTGTAGGTGCTAAACTCATATTTGTTAACTGTTATTTTTTTTGCAGCTGCCAGACCTATATGTACTATACATATATATACTGATTGCACCTTGTAATATTTTTGTCGCATTCAATAGCAATTACAAAATCAAGATTTGCATCATTAAGTTGAACTTTTCCATTTACTGATATTACATGCATGATAAACTCTGTCCTCAGAGAGAGACACATCTAATGTTCTACCTGGTTTATGTCTAATTTGGAAGCTCAGCAATAAAGAATTAGATTCAGTTTAAGTGAACTAACCAAAAATAGTCACAAATAAAACTTTCCTAGAGATGTGTATTTAAGGTTTTGTGTACTTCAATGGAATTATTTATTGCTGGAATTTTTTTTTAATGATAACATGTGAAACAAAAGGTTGTGGTAATTAGGGGAATATTTCTAATGTTAATTTAAAGTTGCCACTTTTGCAAGAATAAATGTTACACTTGGAAAGAACAGCGTTGGTGCACTGCTGCTAAAATAAAGTAGTCTTTCATGAAACAATGCATAAATGACAATGGATATTTCAACACAGTACAACCAGGAACATTTAGTTCATTTTATATTTAGAAACCATTATGGGCTTAAGAAAAAGTCACTCTGTGACCATAGGTATTACTATTGTGAAGCAGAGAAATATGGGCTAAATTACAATTTATTGTGAAGGTTTTCCCAATTGGAATAAATCCCACGTAATGGAATTGCAATGTAAATATGTAAAAAAGAATATGTAATGATCTTTTCTCAAGCTGTATATGGTGGTAATCCACATTGATAATTTTGCATATATCAACAGTATTTTCATTAAACAGTCTGCTAGAAGTGACAGTCATTCTCCGCACATAATCTGCAGCTCTACTGCCACAGATGCCTTTATGTGGTGCAGAACAGGTGCCATAGTTGCATAAAATACAGGACATACAGCTAGTTTTGGACAGAAAGTAACAATGAGCTTATGGAATAATAGATTCACAGTGTCTAGATAGTCAATAGGTCAATACCATATGGTCAACAGTCAATTGATCGACAGGTTTGATAGGTTCAAAAATGTTCACAGTTAAATGGACAATATGAATTTAAATTGACAGTGTCAAAATGTTGACTTGCAATGTCGTCTGGTTGAGACAACTAAATTTAGACACACATTTTTTGTTTTCTTTCAAGCCTTAACTTAACCCTAAACCTAACCCTATTCCAATTTCCAAATCCTCAACTGAGTGCCTAACCCCAACCCTTCCCAATATCCCTAACCCTAACTGTCCCCTTTCACAGCCTAATCCAACTCCTTTGCCTAACTCTTACATTCCCCTCCTGTAGCCTAACCCTAACCCTCCCCAATGTGCTTAACCCTAACCTAAACTATAACCCTAGCCCCTAAAACTAACCTTAACCCTAAAAATTATGACAAATCTTAAATAAAAAAAAAATTTTGTGTCTATCATTTGCATGTACATTTTTTGAATATTAGCATGATCAGATCTGAAACCGGCCGTATGTATTAATGCAACATATTCCTTTTTATAAAACATCAGCATTAACATATTGTATTTCTTTATTGCTCCAGTAAGATGCATTGTGTGAGGCCATAAGTATTGGTATTTATAAATAAACTAGTTATTTAGATTTTTGTTTTTGTTATAAGAATGTGGTGAAGCTGATCATATTCTAGCATACAAAACATTGTGGAGTATTGAGACCTGATCATTGCTCTGCGAATTTGCAAATTATGAAATGACATGCGCATGCGCCTGGACTATAGCAACAAAAATCTGACTTTTTATTTGCAACCCAGCTGCAGTTTGATAGACAGGAAGTCCCCGTTTGTACAGATGGAGCACCTTCCAGCCAGCCTGTAGGATCGCCAAATGTCCTGAGCTGGCGCAGGCTGGTGGACAGGTGCTCCATCTGGGGGGAACATGTGAGTGTTTTACACGCTCATGCATCCCATCAGCATGGCGATGGGGAGCGGCTTGCCTATGCAATGATCGAGGGTGAGGGATTGCCCTCTAGCGGTGGGGGAGGGGGGCAGTGTGCGGCTATCTGACCACAAACTATCTTTTGGTTAGGTTTGGCGACCATAGAATTATTTCTCCTCCATGCAGAAACATGTGTTAGCGTACACATTTCCTCACATGCTTGTGAGAGGATACAGGTAGGCAATTGGCGGGGCGGCATTTACCTGCCAATATACGCAGCCTTGTCAACATGCCTGAATCAGGCCCAGGGCCACATGTTAGCGCTGTCTGAAGTTATATAGAAGCATAAAGAGATAGAATGACTGCATTCAAGTAAAAGTTAGTCTTCAAGAGGATATTACAGAAGATGGTTGGTTTGTTAGGGGAGGAGACACAATCAGTTTTTGCTTTTAACAAAATGAAATGTTAATTCAAGCGGAAGGGGGACTTCCAAGATAACAGAGCCAAACTGTTTTCTATTAAATGTGAATTAATATGGCTACAATTACAGTAACTAAGGTTCATTGCATTGACGTATACATTTTAATGTAACAAAGTAAAAAAATAAAAAGTGGAAAAACAAAGATAAAAATGGTACATTGTATATTAAGTTCGACTTTATTATAGAAAGTCTAATAGAGATGTTAGAGACAGTTGAATTTTGTTTTACAAGCTTTTTATATTTATCTAAATTATTTTCCCTGTTATGTTGTTGTTTTCCAAAACTGTTAAAAGTGTTTAATTCGATCTTAGTTGAATATAATTGCAACCAATTACGATGTAGGCTGCTCCAGCTTTGAAATATATGGCACAGTTTAACTCTGCAATTATGTATTCATTTTTTCAGAGAGTAAGTTTCATGATGCTATATAGGCTATATATTGAATCTGTATACATCTGTAAACTCTCTCTTAGGATTCCTTTAATATGTATAATATGTAACAGCATGCTTTCATTAGCCTTGATTGCTTTTATTGAATGTTTTAAAGGTTATACTGTAGCTCGAGGCTTTTTTGTTTTAGATTTTCTTCTTCATTTTTTTTTCATATTTTAGAATTGCTTTGTTATGCCTGTCTGAGTGATTTCCCATCGCAATAATTAATACTCGGCTTCTCTCTTTTTTTGTATGACAGTATTTTTCAATTGAACAGCATTTCATGATCATTATGTGCTTCTTTCATATGATTTTGCAATATTGATAGCTGCGCTCTTATTTTTAAGCGGCTGTTGTCCCTGCTGATATTATAATTTCTGTTTCTCTTCATAACATGCTGTTCTGCTATAATATCAAGTCTATATTTTGTCTTATTTTACTGCTTTTCATTTTGCACCTGGGCCTCAATATCATCTCTGCAGGATAAAGATATTAGGCTGCAGTGTTTTGCTTCTAAGCACCATATTGGTAAGTGTGCTATTGTCATACTACTCAATTAGAACTTTCTATACACATATGATCATACCTGTAATCAATTAATGAAAAAAAATGTAATTCATTAATATCTGCTTTGTAAATATAGTTTAATGGCTAGCCTGTCCAACCCACTCTGAAGACTTGACACTTAAACATCAGATATCAGCCACAAACAAATACTACGTTTTTCACCTGAGGAACATAGCCAGAATTAAACACTTAATACCCTCTGAAGATCTGCCAAAATTCATACATGCATTTGGATCATCTCAATTAGATTACTGCAATGCCCTCTATTGTACCTTGGTCTCCCAGCAAAAGAATTGCACCGATTACTCGCTCTGTTCTATGAAACTCACTTCCCGGCACAGTTCGTGAGACCCCCTATCCAGAAACCTTCGAAAGCAGACTCAAGACTTTCCTGACTACTCAAGCATTTCCATAATTCTTTTCATATAGTTTATGAAAGGCTACTTCATTGTTCCTGTACTGTATTGCATTCATGGCTGCAATCACAAATTGTAGGGCCCCATAGGGTAAAGGTGTGGCTCATAGGTGGTCGGAGCTATGGATAATGTAGGTGGAGCTACAGTGGGAGCATAGCATTTTTGTGCCCTATGAGTTCAGCCACTGGCTGTGTTTTTTTTATCATATGAGCTATATAGAAAAACAATATGGAGACCACCAATATGGAGACCAACATGTACCAACAATTATACTGTATGTATGTATGTATATATATATATATAGATATATATATCTATATATATATCTATATATATATAGATATAGATAGATATCTATCTATATCTATATATATCTATATATATATATATATATATATATATATATATATATATATATATATATATATGAGCTTCTGGGGCACTCCAATAGTTGAACCTCTGGATGAGGTTGAGGTGCCCAGGTGCACGGTGTTGCCGACCAGGAAGGGGGCTCACATAGAAATAGGAGGATACAGGCACTCAAAGGACTTTGTATAATGAGCGAAAACACAGAAGGTCAGATCTACATTTTGGTTTATTGTCAAACCGTTTTCAAGATCACAATACAGTGCAATTACAAACAAACATAAATACCTGCTCCCGACAACACCGCCGCCACTGCCCACCGGTTCCATCACTGGCGCTGGTCGGGCCCACCCCTGGCCCGGCGCCGCTACTGACGTCACGTGCCCGCAACGAGCACGCTCCCGTGCTACCTGGTTGTAAGCATGCGTGCTTACGTGTGTTGCCTAGCAACCACCTACAACAAAAAAGTGACTGACAAAAAACCATTATCAACAAAGAATATACAATGTATGACACAGGATGCAGCAATAACAATACAGGATGCAATATACAACATGTCTTATGATATAAGGAAATTGACATATTGTGTAATGAATGCAATAAGTGGGAGAACTGTTGCAAAATCACTGGAACTATCAGCGCAGTGTGCTGGAGTGCACGGATAAAGGCAGACTACAAGGAAGACTGCCAAATCCGTGAATTGGGAAAGAGCAAGCACAAATCATGAATGAACACACTCTATATGCAGGGTAGAGAAATAATTAAAGAAAACATCCCCAATAGATGTTATGATTAAGGCCCCCAGGGGATACTGTCTTTAGACGGTGTATCCATCTGGATTCACATTGTAGCAAGTATTTATCCCTGTTGCCACCCCTGATACTTTAGGGGATGCAATCGATGATTTTGTAGCGTAATGTTGCTAGCCCATGCCTGACTTCCTTAAAGTGACGGGCCACTGGTTGTTCATGTGCACTTTCGGTGCCCTCGATCGCATGTCATATACTCGAGCGATTCATCGCCATGCACTCACAAAACTGACAGGTCGTCTTCCCTATATACATCAATCCACAGGGGCAATGTATGAAATACACCACATGTGTTGTGGTACAGTTCAAGATATGGCGAATAGGGATTTCCCATCCAGTGTGTGGATGATGGAAAGAGGGGCCTGTTTCTAGGTAACTGCACGTGGTGCACCCTGTGCATCTATAACACCCAGCTTTTTTGGTCAGGAAGTTGACAGATGCTGGTTTGCTAAAGTTGGATATGTCATTGCAAACTAGCCAGTCCTTGAGGTTCCAATTTCTTGAAAAGCTGGGCATCAGGGTACTATCATGCAATGAAACCACAGCAGTGTCCATGGTGACCAACGGCCACAGTTGCTTGCTTGTATGGACCAGTTCTGGGCTGGAGTTATTAAATCTTTGTACAAACGGAATACGCTTGTGGTGGGTCTGTGAATTGGTAACTTTAGGAGTCATGGTTGCCTCTCTGGGGATGCTTAAAACTTTTTCCTTTGCTTTGAGAAGTTCTCTAATCTGATATCCTCGAGCCAGAAAGTTGGAAAAAATGGGGTCAATGTCCCTGTTTGTACGAGACAAATCATCCGTTATTCAATGTACCCTCAGGAATTGCAAGAAGGGTAAGCCCTTAATAGTCGCAGTCGGATGTTGGCTCCTGGTGTGTAGTGTAGCATTCCGGTCTGTAGGCTTTTTAAAGAGACAGGTGCTGATTTTATTGTCCACCAGTGAGATTTCCACATCGAGGTAGTGTACAGTGGTCCTTGACATTTCATAAGTGAATTTGATGGTACCACTTTGATTGTTCACCTTTAGCATGAGCTCATGAAACATCGATTCTTCCCTGGTCCAAATTAGAAGCAGGTCATCTAGGCACTGTTTAAAGAACAAAATGTTCTTGGTAACATTCGGATCTTTGAAGAAGGCCTCATGCTCAATGGCAAACATAAAGGCATTAGCGAATGCCGGTGCCACGCATGATCCCATGGCACACCCCTGCAGTTGTAGATACCATTTTCTACCAAAAAGGAAATAATTCCTCTTCAGCGTGAGTTCCAACAATGACATGAACAAATCAAGGTCAGGTCCTTGGTAGAGGATATTGTCTGTTAAAAGATTGCGGATAGCCAGCAGCCCAGCGTCATGTGGAATGTTAGTATACAATGAAACTATGTCAAAGGTGCACAGTTGACAATTGATGAGAGGTAATGGGAGAGTGGACAGTTCAAGTAACAGGCTGGTTGTATCCTTAAGGTATGTTGATTCTGCCTTTATCACCGGTTGAATGAGAGAGTCGAGGTAAGCAGACACGGTGTAGTAGATGGAGTCTCTTGTCGCAATAATGGGGCAACCTGGCGGAGTGACTGGGTCCTTATACACCTTGGGAAGAGTGTAAAGGACTGGTGCTACTGGGTGAGACTGGAACAGGGCTTGCCTTCCTTCACTGCCTGGTCAAGTAGGGACCCCAGTTCATGACTGTAACTTTGTGTGGGATCATTTGGCAAAGCCATATATACTCCTGGGTCACTCAACTGGTGATAGACTTCAATCTTGTAAGGAATCCAAATCTTGGATCATGATTCCGCCCCCCTTATCAGCAGGGCGTATAACTATAGAGTCATCTTTGCTTAATTCAAGTAATGCTCTTCTCTCACTAGCCGTAAAATTATCGTGTCCAGCTGTGTTGGTATCCCCGAAGATTTTGTTGCTTTCTACCTTGAGCATTCTGTTAAAACAGGTAATGCTCACGTTATGGCACTGGGGGTTGAAGGTTGTGTGTGGCTTAAAGCGCTGAGGTGCCTGAGAATCAGATTGCAGTGTCATGTTGGATTGATTGTAATGGTTGCGTAAGCAGTGCTTTCTGGCAAATTTATATGTATCCACCCTCCATTGGACATCATCCATCTTTCGTGAGGGGAGGGAGGGACGACAGGCCTTTATTTAAAACGGTGATCTCGGGGTCACTGAGATTTCTTGCAGACTTACAGTGAAATGGGGTCCCTTGGCGATGGGATGCAAGCTTAAATGCATTGATCTATTCATGAACTAAACCCCCATTATATATTAATTGATTATTTGTATGTTAAGGTGAGTTAGTTTATTATGTGAGTGTTGGGTCCCCTGTATTTGTGTGTGTGTTTATATATATATATATAAATATATATATATATATATATATATATATATATTCTGCTTTATATTATCGACCTATATTGTTCTATTTAATTTTTCTATTATCCCTTTCAGGTCTTCAAAATCAGCCCCACTGATTATTTTGTATTGTAGAGGCGTTTCATATACATATTATAGGATAAGATATTCTGTATGGCCCCAGGAAATAATTATGAAAGAAGAAATCCGTTGTATATATACCTATAGATATTAGGAGAATACTGTATACTGCCTTCTGTACATATATGTATATTTGTATTTTTATTGTCCTCTGTATGTATTTTTCTTATGTAAAGAATCCTTTCTTTTATATGCATATATATTTCAAAAAAGAAAGGAGGAAAATCCATGCTGTTCATACTTTTCTATGCATTTTTCTATCTCTCAAAAATAATTAAGCAATGATTTTATAGAAATGATTTTTTTATAAATATATCATCTAAATTATTGTTTATCATAATTGATTGACAAAAGCCTTTTTTTTAAGATCGTTTTAAGATCGTTTATATTAGTTATGCTGTTTCGCTGCATGTGCTTTGTAGCGCTTTTTTATGTAATAATTTTTTATGTAACAATTTGTATGCAACATTTTTTATGTAACAATCCTGGTGGCCTTAAAAAGCGTAATAGATATAATCACTGCTGCTAATATTGAAGAGGCCCAACTGAAAGTAGTATGGCTAACTTCAGCCAGTGAATATTGCTCTCTAGATGAGCAAGAGTTAATTGATCAGCTGCCACCATGATTGTATCCCTTCTCTGGTGGATAAAACAGGCCGGAGACTGACGCTAGGCCAGCCCTCTGACGAAGTCGATGACGAAACGCGTTGGGGCGTGGCCTAGCGTCATCTCTGACCGGAGTTGAAACTTCTGGAGAACTGATCACCACCATCCGCTGCTGGAACTGGCCGCTGTCTGCTGAATAGTGTGTGCCGCCCGTTGGTAATCTGACTGAGTGTAACCTCTCCAACGTTTGTGCTGCGGTGTCAGCTACTCTATGTGCATTTACAGCGGTGTTTGTACCGCCAGATCTGGTACGTGATCTCTGCTCTCTGTATCACCAGCTTTTTACCCTGTCTATAAGAAAACTTTTAAAACAGACTATGAGCGCTTGCTCTCCTCATTTTTCTTATAGATAAATCACCTGTGGATCCAGGATTGCCTCTGTTGAGGCAGAGAGTTTGAGCTGCCAGGGATATATAAAAACCTGAGTGCAACATAAAAAGACACTTGGAGAGGAGATCGTCCAAAGGGTATACTGTCTAAATTGGACACTGGCTATCTGGCTATCTGAACTATTTGTGCGCTGTTATATTTTTTTGTTGTTTATATTTCTGTATCCATTTTTACGGTTGCTGCATTGTGTTTTGAAAATGTCCAGGTTTTCTGATATGCGGGATAGGAGATCCCAACAGTTAGTAAATGTTTTTTCTGATTCATGTACTGCTGGGATAAAAGAGACTCCCAAATCAGACAGTAGTGATATTTATGAAGATGCAGAGTATTTATTATTTAAAGAAATGAGAACATGGTGGGATATTGAAGCCCTGGATAATTATGTGAAAAACTCCAGAATTCCCAGAGGTTTGCGGCTAATTAAAGAGCCCACCTTCAGTCATGAGAATACCCAGTTTTTACAGGAATGGCATAACATTTTAGACAATTGTTCGATAGAATTAATGCAATTAATTATTGTAGAAAAAAAGAAAAACATGAAGGAGATAGAAAAAAGGCTAGAGAGTCTGGAACCCCAATTTGTTCTTAAAGAAACAAGGGAAGTCCAGGAATTTAAAGAGTATATTGATACAAAGATAATTAAAGCAGAACAGGACATTATACAGGTTAAAATAAAAAAATTTAAACAAGACAAGGAAGATTATGACCTTAAACAAGTAAGAACTTGGAATAAAAATAAAAATACTAACTATCAAAATAGGGCATTTAGAACCAATACCTCTCAACCACCCAGAAAAAGGTGGAATACAAGGTGGGAGGAAAGACCCGTCCCTCAAACTGCCCACACACAAGAAAGAGCAGGATCAGATTGGAAGCAGGTCACTAGAAATAAAGCATGGAAACCAAAAAGATTTGAACACTCAGTAAATACCATCCCGTTAACATCCAATAGATTTGCCCCTTTACCACAGGAAGGAACTTCTTCTAGTGATGAACCATGTTTTTTAGAACAGCGCTCCAGCTCGACCCCCCAAAGATGGGGGAAAAGGTATCGAGACGAAGGGGCAAAAGAGGGAGAAAGAATACCCTTATTCAAAAGGCGAGTCCTGAACTAGCAAGTTCTAATATTAAAGGCATTTTCAATTTATCAGAAATAGAATTATCCCAGTCCCAACTTGACCTTCTAAAAAAAGGCTTGTCATTTGCCCCTGTAGCAAGTGTAAATAAATTTGCCCTTCAGGTTGATTTAAATTTATATATTCGAAAATTAACTCTCAATCGTCATTTCATAAAAAATTATAAGAGGGAAGACGAACAAAATCAATTAGAGAGGATTAATACCTCGGGGCTGAAAAAACAGAGCACTTATTATCCTGTAGAGTCTCGTGGCCCCAATTTAGAGCTATTTGCTCAATTAGTAAAAAAAAAAGTTTGAGGGGTTGACAGAAAAAATCGAGATAAAGGAAAAAAACCTTACCTTTAAAGAAAATCGAGCCTTAAAGGAACTCATGAATAATGAGAACCTAGTATTTAAACAGGCTGATAAGGGAGGGGGGCTTGTTATTCTATCCAGGGAATATTATGTAACTGAGATGGAAAGGTTGTTGTCAGACCCAGTTTCATATAAAGTGCTGTCTGGAGACCCGACAAATGAGTTTGTGGAGGAACTCAAAAATATTTTGGATTATGGTAAATCATGTGGTGCAATTTGTAAAGAAGAGTATTATTATTTATATAATGATCAGCCTAGAGTGGCAACAATATACCACTTGCCAAAATTGCACAAAAATCAATCGGCCCCACCGGGTCGTCCGATTGTATCGGGCATAGAGTCTGTAACATCGAGACTATCTGCTTATGTGGATAAATTTTTACAAAAATATGTCCCGAAGTTAAGATCATATACTAAGGATTCCATTTCGGTGCTCAGAGACAGTAGAAACCCTAGAGTGGCAGAAAGAATTCAGCTGGGCAACCATCGATGTGAATTCATTATACACATCGATCCCACAGGAGAAATGATTAAGGAGTATAGATAATGTCTTAGCAAGAGATGCTGATATTTCTGATATTAAACGCATATTCATTGTAAAATGCCTTAATTTTGTCTTAAAGTCAAATTACTTTAATTTCTTGGGGCGCTATTTTATCCAGCTGTGTGGTACAGCTATGGGGACGATTTGCGCCCCGGGGTTCGCGAATTTGTATTTGGGGGAGTGGGAGGAAGAGTGTATTTTCCATAACAACCCTTTGTGGACAAATTTGTCCTATTTAGGCGCTATATAGATGATCTGCTGTTGATTTGGAGTGGATCCTAGGAGGAATTTGTCAAATTTGTTGAATTTATACATGATAATCAGTATAACTTGGGGTTCACACATAATTTCAACAGCAGAAGTCTAGAATTTCTTGACCTTACCCTTGTGGCTAAAGAAGAACAACCAATGAGTGTTGAAACCTGTACCTTTTTTAAGAAGGTCGATAGCAATAATTATTTACAAAATGATAGTTGCCATCATAAAAAATGGAAAAGTAATCTTCCATATTCACAGCTGCTGCGGCTGCGACGAAATTGCAGCAATATAGAAACCTTTGAACAGCAAGCTCTGGGGTATGTTGCTAGATTCCAAGAAAAGGGATATCCTCAGACACTCATTGATAATGCATTGGTAAGGTCGAGGGGTTTGGAAAGACGGGAATTGTTACAGTACAAAGAAAAAGAAAAGACTCCGTCCAATTTTTGTCCCTTTGTAACTCAGTTTAACTCACAGAACACACAAATACGTAAATGTTTAAATAAACATTGGTCCATTTTGAAGATGGATCCACTGTTTAAAGACATTGTGGGTTCAGGGCCCGATATAGTGTTTAAAAGGGCCAGCACCCTCAAAACCAAGCTCGCGCCTAGTCTGCTTCCTGTGAAGAATAAAAACAGTACAGAACGAATGCCCTTCTTGATGTTCCCAGCCACTGGCTTTTTTTGCTGTGGGAAATGTAAGATGTGTCCACATTGTTTAAAGGGAACCAAAGAAGTTGTGGGGAAAGGGGGTAAGAAATGGAAAATTAAAACTGCCATTAATTGCAATACAACACACGTTGTTTACCTTCTTACCTGTCCGTGTGGTGTTAGATATGTGGGTCAGACTAAGCAGGCTTTAAAGATCAGAATCCTAGAGCACTATAGGAATATTAAAAATCGAGTGTTAAATCACAGTGTGCCTAGGCATTTTGCCCATTGTCAAAATAGTGACCCACAAGGAATGAAATTTGTGGGGATTGAGACTGTCACCATAGATATTAGAGGAGGTAATAGAGAAAGAATGTTACTTAAGAGAAAATCCTTCTGGATGTACCATTTAGGCACTTTAAGTCCTGATGGATTAAATGAAGGACTAGAAATTACTGCCTTTATTGGTTAATGTGGTCCAGAGCCACTGTTCGATTTATATTGCCTTATATATTCTGCTTTATATTATCGACCTATATTGTTCCATTTAATTTTTCTATTATCCCTTTCAGATCTTCAAAATCAGCCCCACTGATTCTTTTGTATTGTAGAGGCGTTTCATATACATATTATAGGATAAGATATTCTGTATGGCCGCAGGAAATAATTTTGAAAGAAGAAATCCGTTGTATATATACCTATAGATATTAGGAGAATACTGTTTACTGCCTTCTGTACATATATGTATATTTGTATTTTTATTGTCCTCTGTATGTATTTTTCTTATGTAAAGAATCCTTTCTTTTATATGCATATATATTTCAAAAAAGAAAGGAGGAAAATCCATGCTGTTCATACTTTTCTATGCATTTTTCTATCTCTCAAAAATAATTAAGCAATGATTTTATAGAAATGATTTTTTATAAATATATCATCTAAATTATTGTTTATCATAATTGATTGACAAAAGCCTTTTTTTTTTAAGATCGTTTTAAGATCGTTTATATTAGTTATGCTGTTTCGCTGTATGGGCTTTGTAGCACTTTTTTATGTAATAATTTTTTATGTAACAATTTGTATGCAACATTTTTTATGTAACAATCCTGGTGGCCTTAAAAAGCGTAATAGATATAATCACTGCTGCTAATATTGAAGTGGCCGATTTGAAAGCCAGTGAATATTGCTCTAGATGAGCAAGAGCTAATTGATTAGCTGCCACCATGATTGTATCCCTTCTCTGGTGGATAAAACAGGCCGGAGACTGACGCTAGGCCAGCCCTCTGACGAAGTCGATGACGAAACGCGTTGGGGCGTGGCCTAGCGTCATCTCTGACCGGAGTTGAAACTTCTGGAGAACTGATCACCGCCATCCGCTGCTGGAACTGGCCGCTGTCTGCTGAATAGTGTGCGCCGCCCATTGGTAATCTGACTGAGTGTAACCTCTCCAACGTTTGTGCTGCAGTGTCAGCTACTCTATGTGCATTTACAGCGGTGTTTGTACCGCCAGATCTGGTACGTGATCTCTGCTCTCTGTATCACCAGCTTTTTACCCTGTCTATAATAAAACTTTTAAAACAGATTCATGCACTATGAGCGCTTGCTCTCCTCATTTTTCTTATAGATAAATCACCTGTGGATCCAGGATTGCCTCTATTGAGGCAGAGAGTTTGAGCTGCCGGGGATATATAAAAACCTGAGTGCAACATAAAAAGACACTTGGAGAGGAGATCCTCCAAAGGGTATACTGTCTAAATTGGACACTGGCTATCTGAACTATTTGCGCACTGTTATATTTTTTTGTTATATATATATATATATATATATATATATATATATATATATTATCCAACAGGAGGACCCGGCACTCAGTTCTTAGTGTCACGTCCAGACTAGGACACAGTTGTTCTGTGCTCCTGTGCCCTATTAGAGAGGATTAGCAGTCCTCCCAATTATAGAACAAATGAAGCAGCACTCGGAGGCAGGTAGATAGGTGAATGTGAGGACTCTTTAATCCAAGAGATCCATGGTCAATGTTTTGGGGTACAGTGACCCCTTCATCAGGATAATAACACATAATCTGATAAAGAGGGTCACCCTATTTAAATACTGGGGTCACATACCATATTGAACCCCAGATCTAGGAGTGGTAAGTGCAGAGTATTAATGCCTTAGATATATTATTGCCTTTGATATGTACACACACAAACAGTATGTACATATGTTTATTATACATATAATACTTGTATGCCATAAATAGCATATGAACTACAGTATATTGTAGCATGTAATATCACCTTCATTTTTATCATTAAAAGGTGAATTTTAAGCTATGTACACTTCAATTACTCCAAGATCAAAGCACTACAACGTCAGTATTTTTTTCCACCGATATAATTTGAACATCCTACAGTAAGTGAATAATATATTATTTATTTGAATCTGAAAATACGTTGATTTGCTTCTGTCAAAAGTTTTTTTTTTTTGTAGACATTTTCTGTCACAGATAAGATACTGTAATGTATTTGATCTAACAGTTAAGATACTGTAAAGTCTAAAATCAATTGCAAACAATTAGTCACTTGCAGTTTTACCAGTTCTCTGTGACAGGTCTATTTATTTCTCAAAGTAAAAAGCTTATTATCATACAGCAATAGACATAATGTCAAGCAATCAGCACAAAGTTAAAATAATATTTGCAATGCCTTCAAATGATGACAGCCATCTTGCTTATCACTAAACAAGCCCTATTAGAGCTAAACATCTTTGTATCAGAGCAGTGTAGGTAGGTTTCTGATTGAACACAGGTATAGCAGTTGATATACAGTCACTCAGACTGACATTAACCTAAGATCTTTGTTGAAACGGTTATTACGGATGGCATGAAATGTAATTGCTAATTTTCTGCCTGAGTGGTTACATATTTTCTTCAGATTCTGAGTGTTATTCATCCCCTTTTCTACTGGCCATTTCTCAGAGTAAAAGGCAGTTGTGTCGTTGGTCCACAGACCAATAATTGAACCTGTCACTTGCAATCTGCTGGCTTCATTCCTCATGTATGTGACTACTGCTTCATTCACCTTACTGTTTATTTTACACTAGATATCAAATGTGTTACTTGAACCTAAGCTAACAGATAATTATTATCCACCTACCTATCTTTTTGTTGTAATGTGAATGACAGTATATATACTATGGTTGGCACTGTCATTCTTGTCAAACTAATTGACAAATCAAAGTCACACATTGAAGTGAAATTGATAAATATACTTTAAATGCCAAATGTAAAGAGAGATCATTGGATACAGGTACTGACTTTTTAGTCCATGTTACCCTGAGTCTATGGTCAGTGGTATTACTACCTGAGGTGACACCTGGGGGTTTATTCTGGTTCACTCCTTCTAGCAAATTCCTTCTTAGATCGACAAAACCGTGTGCACTGCAGGGGGGCAGATGTAAAATGTGCAGAGAGATTTGGGTGAGTTATTTTGTTTCTGTGCAAAATACTGACTGCTTTATTTTTACACTGCAATATAGATCTCACTTTGAAGTAAAACCACACCCAAATCTAACTCTCTCTGCACAAGTAACATCTACCCCACCTGCAGTGCACATGGTTTTGTCCATTTGAGAAGGAATTTGCCAGAAGGATTAAACCAGAATAACCCCCATGGTGAGGAGAGCTCGTTCATTGTGCGCCGAAGGATATGTGGGCTGCCCACTAGAGATTTCTGTGGCTGTAGTACTGTCTCCTACACTGTGACTGAAGATGATTTCTCCAAGCAATGTTACAGTGCACCACCCGAAGGTGTCACTGAGAGGAGGTATTCTACTCAATTACCTTACCTGTACACAGTTCCCACAAAACTAACATGTGTTCTGTTTGTGACGTTATGCAACTCACTTACACAAGGACAACATTGCTGTGTGTGAATCCTATAGCCCACCAAGAATCACCCTTCAAACTGTCTGGACCAGTTTGCAAAATGTAACATATGTGTACTGTACTGTACAATTCCCTATATTTCCCAATTTCTACCCCTCTCTCTGTTTTATCTATTATTGCTTCATTACTGTTTTATTCCAATGAAATATTCAAAAAGGCCAATGGAATATTCCCTTGTTACAAAAATAACAATCATAATTAATTAGAGATGTGTTCAGACCCATGTGTTTTGGTTCTAGTATATTCTTATAGTTTGGTTTTGGCAAAACCACCCTCAAGTGTTTGGGTTTAGATTTGGCTTTTGGTTCAGTTTTGATTTCCTTTAAAATCGATAAAAATTGATAAATACAATAAATAAAAAATCTATAAAAATCAGGGATCATTGATGTAGTGTAGAGTGTAGAGGGATCAGTACATTAATAATCCCAAGTACTTATTGTAGTACGTTATTATTGAATTAAGACAAAACATACAGATAAAGGTACACAATCTGGGTATTAAAAAGAAGACAAAAGTCAGAGATCCAATACTAGTGCCTTGCGCCGTTTAGCACTATGCTTAAATTATTGTTTTCATATTTGGTATTGTCTTTAGAACCATTAATCATTCTATCTAGCCATCACTTTATCATATTGAGAGATTACAATAAGGAACATCTACTATAGGAAAGAGTGCTGTATAAATATTTATTTCTGTGTGTATTAAAAAAATATTCAGCCAATTATTGTAGTTTAAGAGATGTGGGAAACAGTAAATTGAAACTTTTGAATGACAGCCGATAAGTAGAGGCTGTAGCAATGGCATCTGATTGGCTGCTAGCTGGCAAGCTCTGATTGGCTCTTGACTGGCACCATATTCGAGATGCCTGTGTTGCTGTCTCTAATGTATGCCTATCAATGTTCCAGCTGTAATCTGAACAAAATCCACACCTACTCAGGGCATATAGGGAAAGGTGAGTGGCTACTTTAGGGACACAGAGGCAGGGAAGATGCTGTGGGGAAGGGTATAATGTGTAAAGGGCATTACTGTGTGGCAGAATGTTATAAGGGAAATTACTGTGTTGTATAATATGTAAGGGACACTACTAAAATATGGAATAATCTGTAAAAGACACTACTGTTTGGCATAATATGTTACTATGTGGCACAAATGTATAAGGTGCACTAATACTGCATGTCATAATCTGTATAAGAGTACTAATGTGGTGTATAATGTTAATGAGCACTACTGTGTACTCTATAGAAAGGGGCACTACTGTATGGCATAACTTTAATTGTGGAACTATTATGTGGCCACAACCCTTCCCATGTGAGGCATCACACCTGTTTGTTTTTAGCACATTTGTAACCTACTCTGTATGCAGCACCCCTGCCCTAAAAAAAAATCAGGCAGTGAACATTAGCTAATCTTTCCCAAGTGCTAATCTGGGGCTTGGTCAATTGGAAAAATGCCTTCCATTTTCTTTGTGTCTATCTACAGTACTGTACCCCAATGAAGTGGCAGCTTTACAGAAACAACCAAATTCCAAATGTCTGACTGTGGTATATGTTTGTATCCCCTGCAGGATGATTTTGTATATTTTAATACAGAGAATACTTTCTGATGTTGTGATGTAGAACTCCTTTGTCACATTACACAATACAGTACTACCCCTTAGTCACATTATACAACACAATAGTGCCCCTTCTTCATGTTATGTCACAAAGTAGTGCCCCTCTTATTCATATTTCACCACAAAAATTCACCCTTTTCATATTACATTATACAATAGTTCCCTTATGAAAGACCACACAGTAATGCTCCTTATGCATGAAACACCACACATTAGGACTCATATACATTATGACATGCAGTAGTATTGTCCTTATACATTTTACATATTAACATATTATGAAAACAGTAGTGCCCTTTACAGATTTTACCATATATAGTAGTAGTGTCCCTTCACATTAGAACACAGTAATGCCCCTTAAAACATCATGCTACAGTACTCATTATATCCTCGCCTACAGTATCTCATCGGGTGTGGTATGAAGTTCCGACAGTCGGGATCCCGACAGTCATTAGCCTGACGTCGGGAACCCGACTGCCCGGACTCAGACAGCATGGCGAGCACAAAAAAGCTCCTTGCGGGCACGCTGCGCTCGCTAAGCGAACCACCTATTCTATTCTCCCTCTATGGGGGTCGTGGACGAGGGAAAATAGCGGGTGGCCGTCGGGCACCCAGCTGTCAGCATTTTGACAGTCGGGATCCCGACTGTCGGGAACGCGTCCAGCACCCATGGATATGATCCCGCACTCAGGGGCTGCCCCACTGTTTGGTAGAGACGCCCGATGCATGCGTTTTACAGATCTCCAGATGTCATAGACTGCTGCAGCAACTCTGTGGCAGAAGCGGTGAGGGGAGCGGCAGTGGCAGGAAGTTATTTGTTATTCATTTATGGTGTGGTAAGTAACGCCCACCCCTGTCTCCGCCACTCAGCACCTGTAATTACATACCCTAGAAACTGTGCCATTGAAAGTATAGAAATGGAGGTGTGGCCATGCCCCCTTTTTTGTGGCCATGCCCCTTTCTGATTTTGTACTGATTTCTGACCCTCAGATGTTGGAGGGTATGTTATAGGTGCTAAATCTCAGGAGTGGATGTGGAATTAATCAACATACACAAGCTTTCAGCTAAGGATCGGTGTGTTTCAAACACCAATACCATACCTGATTTAATTTCTGTCATTGATTATCAATGCAAACACATTCTAACATTATGGTGGAGGCTTTAACAAATTACAATCTTAGGTCTTTGGCACAGCAAAGGTGACATTTTTCAGCAATTTTGGTAATAAAAAAAACCCAAGGTTTTCCCGGGCAACACCGAGCAGGTCAGCTAGTTTGGAATAAGCTGAAGACCAATTAAAGCAGTTGCTGTGAGTATCATGGCAACAAATAAGGCTTAAGATTGCTCAATTCTGATCACACCTAATTGAATCAGCACCTTCATGTCTCATAGACACATAGATTTTCTGTTTCTAAATTATTGTCCTTAATTATCCAGGGAGTTTGTATGAGAAAATCATTTTATTAATTAAAAAAAAAAGACACTGATATTTGTACCAGCTACCAGTCCTTACAGTACTCTTTTCCTGGGACCACATTCATTTGAGGTTCTCAAAGGTGCTTATCAGAATATGGGTGTGGCCATGATCTTATATTGGCTTTCATGGAAAAGGTGGCAGGGTTGTTTGGATTGGTCATCAGTTGATCTTTACTGTCTTTGCCAAATGACATATGATTTCTCTTGGTGAAATGTCAACCAGGATTTGTGGTTCTTTGACCATTCTCCTGCCTGTTCCATATAAAATGGAGTAATAAGTCATAAAATAATTGCTGTGTAATTTAAAGCAAAGTTTTTGTTAAGGCTTTGCTGAAATGTGCCATATATTTAAAGTACAGTTTATACCAGTGATGGCTAACCTTGACACTCCAGCTGTTGTTGAACTACACATCCCAGAATCATACCTCCCAACTGTCCTGCATACCACGGGATAGTCCTGCTTTTTGGGGACGTTCCCAGGGCCGGCAGTGTCCCGTGGTGGTGGGCAGTTGGGAGTCCCCCCTGCAATCTGGTGAATAGACACTGTGCGCATGTGGACAGTGTTTATTCCCACAGCAGAGAGGCTGAGGGCTGGCCAGCAGCTTACAAAGCCGCTGGTCAGGCCCCCAGAGCAGCAAAAATGGGGTATAGCCTCGAAAAATGATGCAATTTTAGGTCATGCCCCCTTACCAGGAAGCCACGCCCCCTATTTTCTGACGTGCGCTGTCCCTCCTCCCTGGCCAGGAAAGTTGGGAGGTATACAGAATGCCCTGCAACAGTTTAAGCATGGCTAAATAGAAAAACTGTAGCAGGGCATGCTGGGATGTGTAGTTCTACAACAGATGGAGTGTCAAGGTTAGCCATCACTGGTTTATATGCAAATGTTTTATAGAAAATATACTGAATAGAGCAAAATGCACACAAATAGGTTTGATCCTACTACTGTATATATTTACATCTTACATGGTCATATATTATCTTTCTAACATTGCATACACTATATCATTTCTGGTACATCTGCTTGAATTATACTATACACTTTGTATCTTTATGCAGGTATCCATTAGACAAAATTCAAGGACCCATATATCCACAAGAGTAAGTCCATTACAAGCTTTTATCCATCATCCCCCTTAGGATGCATTTATTACCATACAGTCAATTATTTGAAGGAAAAATTGCAAAGAGAGTGCAATTGTTCACCAGTTCTGTCAGCAGAACATTAGCATCTGGGAGGAAAATATTGAAACAGCATCTCAATAAATAGAAATTGCATTTCCAGAAAACACATGGGGTTTGTCTATATTTCTCTTCAGGCAGAATACAATTCAGAGTTAACAAAACAGCAATCTACTAATTGAAGGGATCTGCAACATCTATAATGCCGTTAACTTGATTTTCATGTTTTTTATTTAAGTTTTGTTATTTTATTGGTTTGCATGAAGTGTACAATGAAAGTCATTTGTGGCACTAGAAAAGCAAAATTGTAAAAAGTTTAAATTGCATCACTTAACAGAACCGTCATAAGAAATAAATATAGTAGATCAAATGAAAATGACTTTGAACAGCATGAAGGGGTAAGCCGGCAAAAGCAAATAATTGTGTTGTATGATTTTAGAGTATTTGCTGTACATGGAAGCCCAGTAAAGACATTATAAAATGCTATTAAAATCAGTATGGGTTAGATTTTTCAAAGGTCACATCGCTGTGTCTAGTGAGTTTCTGTGTACAAAAAATATTAGCGACAAATTAAATATTGGTTTATTGAAATCTGACCAGTTGAGAAAAAATATTTACTGGAACTATAAGATTTACAAAAACAGCAACCTTTAGTTTAGCCTTTAATTTGTTTCAGCACCTACAACGGTGTCAATTGTCCAGAGTTTAGAATTTGGTAAAACATGCAATTCTTACTAGCCCTTTACATTTGACTTTGTCTATTAATTGAACACTGGCATAAATAACAATAGTATTCATTTGTTGGATAAAATTATTATTCTGGAGACTACAATGAACTAGAATAATTCCAGATAGACATATCTTCCTGAAAGCTAACTGTTTAAAACATAGAAACACATTGTTACCGTCACTTGAAAACCCATCTGTGTCATCCCTTTCTGTCTATCCCCTTTAGAATATAAGCAATCACCAGCAGATCCCTCTTCCCTCATATGCTTTTCCTTCTCTTAAGCCCTCATCGATGGCCCCAAATACTACAGTTTTCCACCACAGGCTGCACTATTTGGGGTGTTTCTAGTGCGATCACGTAATTTTAGCCCCGCCCTCCGCAGTGCAATGTGTCTGTTAACAAGCAGAAATTGTGTTTGCATTTTTAGATTACAATTTTCAGAGCATGAGCAGTTATTCCAATCAGTAACCAGCATAATCATTTATACTTGAATGTATTGATCAATAATAGGAGTAAATACAATTATAGTAAAAATATATTGATCTTTCAATTTTTATTAAAGTAAAAAGAAATTACGGAATTTTATAAAAAACGTTGTATTTTTTTCAAATACATAATATTATATAATTATGTTAATATTCCCTTTAACTTCTTCATGACCACATGTACTGGCAAGTTCGATCAAACTTATATACCCAATGGTACTTACAGTAGCCATAGATTTGTGACTGGTTATTTTCCTTCTATCTATCTATCTATCTATCTATCTATCTATCTATCTATCTATCTATCTATCTATCTAGCCAAAACATAGATATAAAAATAGCTGTAATAGATGTACAAAAAAACAAGCTTTTACCTTCTCTCCCACTTAAAGTTAATAGATGTCATTATCTACTTTATAAGGTACATAAGTATTGCTGCACATTACTACAAATATCTAATCAGTCAATCATGGGACAGCTTAGTTACATAAAATGATGCAGACATGGTCAAGAAATTCAGTTGTTGCTCAGTGTAAACATCAAAGTTGCCTGAATAAATATCATCCAAATAACTTGATCATGTAATTATTTTTGTTATGGTTTGGGTACTCCAGATACTCTGGTGGATGCTTGGTCTTTTGAGACACTAGTAGATGGATATAGCTCTTCTTCATAGTTTATTACATTTAGAGATACTGAAATGGGATGGAATATAATGCTGAACTGACCGTAGACAGGAAATGAGCTAGAACCAGTATTGCTTGACATGGATGGCTATTGATGGAACAGGGCTGGAACGGTATTGTGCTCAAATATGGCTGGAACAGCTATAGACCTGAATGGACTGGAACCGGTATTACACTTGAGTTGGGCTGGGCTTGCTATAGATTGGAACCGAGCTTTAACTGGTATTGCGCTTGATCTGGGCTTGATGTCTATAAACCGGAACGAGGCTGGAACTGGTCTAGACCAGTTACAAGCTGGAACCAGTAATTCACTTGAGCTGAGCTAGTCCAGGACAGGAACTAGTATTGCACTTTTGCCAAGCTGGACCAGCTATATGCAGGAACTGGGCTGGAACCAGTTTGACCACGTGAGTCAAACTGGACAGGCTATAGAAAGGAACAGTGCTGGAACTGGTATTGCACTAGAGCCAAGTTGGTTTGGCTATTTACAGGAATCGTGCTCCAACCAATATTGAGCTTGATAGACAGGTACCAGGAAGGAATCGGTATTGCATTCAAGCCGGGCTGGACTGGCTATATAAAGGAACCAGGCTTGAACCGGTTCTGCAGTTACTGATATGGACCAAGATAACAGGAGCTGGGCTGGACCCATACTGTATGATTTGTGTTTATTATATATTGAGAACCTAAAGCATTTGTTTTCTTTTGCAATTTGATTTTTTTGTAGCTATTGCTTGCATTTAAAGTGGAAAATCAAACACTTTATATCCTTATTTAAGAAATCTTTAATTTCCTTAGTACTATTAGAGTGATATTTAAAGTCTTCTCATTAATGAAAGAAAGGTACGTATACAATTGTGCAACTTAAAGCAATAAAACATTTGATATTGATGATAATAATATCAGGATCTCTCTAGAAATTAGAACCATTACTCATAGATGAAATAAGATGTTGGTGGCATTATTACTTAAACAATATCTGGAGAAGAATTACTCTGCTGGGGGGTTTCACATTAATAAGAAATCTACCTATGTTGATATCAATCACCAAGAGCAATGGAACCCTTTTCCTGATTTCTGGCTAAGGATTATAAACTTCAGAGTTGTACTGAGTCTAATAGATGCCTACATTATGTTTTACAAATAGCAGGATTCAAATTATGAGCCTGCTATTCTTAGATAAACAAGCAAGTGGAAAATTCTTAACAATTATAATTTATGTTATTGTTATAACAGTAGCACAGTATTACATGACGAATGACATAACATTCATGCATTCTTCCTTAATTAGCTGTACATAGATATGGGTGAGCTCTTTGCTGTTTGTGTTGCGGGATTATTTGTTCTCTTGTGACAATAATTCTATTTTGCCATGACTGATTATTTGCTCTGCGCATGGTATACCCATTGCATTGCATATGCGCCTGTGCAGGTCAACTCTGCGGATGCCTATGGCGCCTTACACAGTCGCCGAGGCATTCATATGGGAGGACTGATGTCACAAGGTCAGCCGCCTGCCCGTTCTTGGACCCGGATGCCACAAATATAAGTCAGTCAAGACTGACTTATATTTGTGAATAGGGAAAAAAATCATTTGATGGTTTTCGCCCCATAATAATGTAGCTGGGAAATTCACACGTTGGCTGGGGGCAGGCATTCACTCACCCGGATATGTTAGATGACTCTTTAAGCAGCGAATTTGCGCTGCTTAGTGAATTAACCAGAATCAGGCCCAATATCTGGAAGGTAGAGATGAGCTTTGTGATCACCATCATTTTTTTCTGTGAAGATAATAGCCTACTACATTTCAAAACAGCCGAGTATTTTACATTGTTCTTTTAAGTTATTGTGGAAACATTTTAAAGTGTATTTTATAGGTTGAAACCCCTACTTGTTAATAATAATTCCCTGCATGTCCGATTCCAACAGTGAACGATCATATGTAGCTAATTAAATTATCAAAATGTTAAGAGCACAAAGTATTTCTGGAAATATTTGAGCTATTTCTGTGACAGTCACAACTTTTACAGAATGAGCATAAAATAGGGTCTTTTTCATTAATATAATTGTGTAATTAAGGACAGAACTTTAGGTATAGGAGACACTGGGACAGATTTATTTAGCCAGGTTAAGTAATAAAGTGTCCAGTGATGAAGCACCAACCACTTGGCTCCATACTGTCATTTGTCAAACCCAGTCTGTAACTTGATAGATGGGAGTTGATGGATTGGTACTTTATCACTGGACACTTTATCAATTCATCAGGATTAATAAATCTGCCCCAATGTCACAGTATGATGAGGGTAATGAAAGTAAGCCAAAAAGCAAAGGATGGCTTACACAGTACAATTAGCAGGATCACCAAACAGTACAGTAATGTAATGTGTGTTATATTTTCCAAATCATTCCAAGTGTCTAATGCAGGCATTTAACATTGCAGCTGGTATACCTAAGAAAAAAGATGGATTATCAATGGGGCTGGCTGAACTATATTTCCAAATCATCTTTCTCAAATAGGCCCACATATTTATTGGCGGTAGGCCTCACAGACTTAGATCTGCTTCTTGAAGATTATATTGCACTGATATCTTTCCCATTACTGTTTTCTACCACTTGCTCTTCAGTTTCAATGATGCTGGTGTGATATACGAGCTCCAGAACTTATTAACTATGTTTGCTGAGCTCTTCTTATCAGGTTTGCAAAACCGTCTTATAGGTCCTATAACCCCAGACAACTGTGAGTTGAGCCCCTCTTTTAGGAGCTCAGCAAAAGTGGTTACAAGTGTTGTGGGCACTACCATGACTGCCCTACGATTTCTTGAGGAGAAGGATGAAGAATAAGGCTGGAAACATAGTAGAAGTAGGATGAGGGAGGTTTAGAAGAAAATAATTAACAGAAGAAATATGAGTAGAAAAAGGGAGGAATAGGATGATGGAGGAGGATGAAAGAAGTGGTTAGAGAGAAAAGAAGTAGAAATGATGGTGATAGAAGAAGAAAAGGGCTGAGAAGGAGGAAAAAGAAGGAATGAAAGTAGGAAAAAGTAGAAGCATGTGCAGAATGATAACCCCCTGGATATTAATCTCCAGCAAAAAAAATAGTGTACCTCTGTGAGCTTCTCCAGTCCATGAATGATGGGCCCTTGGATTAATCCATTGGGGTAGTGATGACATGTTTTTGAAGTAGAGGGAATCCAGGCACCTCAGGCAGGTACAGTAAGTAGCTGTGTGGAGATGTAAATCACTGAAGAGTTTGTATTTTATGTATCCCTCCCATGGTGGAGGGAGGGAAGGGAATTTGTGTAAAATGCAGCATGTGCAGAAGGTGGGTTTGTGTGCACTGTTGTATTGAGTGCTCACTAAGAAGTCCTTTGTACTGTTTGGTAGTCCCCTGGATGCTCTGTATATTTTATGGTGTGAACTAGGATGCTCTCTCTGTTGTTTATAAATACCAAAGTAGTATCCCATTGTTTGAGGTGCTGCACTACATTCTGCTGTCCTTTACGTGTACAAGCAGAAAGGGGGGCAATTAGTTAAAGAGGAAAAGCAGTTAGTGAGCAGCAATTAGTCCTGCGGTAGCGTTTGAGAGGCAGAATCTACACACTGATGGTGTCAATGGCTAGGTCTTAGAAGAGGCATCTGTCATGTTATGCAGACTGAGGAAGATGGCAGTAGAATGAGTGCCAGAGGTGGAAGCTCTGGTCTTGTGAGCAGTAGCAGAAGCAAAGTATCAATGACAGAGATGTCACTGGGACCCGGAGAGGGAGCAGCAGTCATCTGTTTTCAGCCCTCTAGAACAGAACAGTGAGTTCTGTGGGGTCCACATAAAAGGCAAGCACTGGGAAAAAGAAACAGCTTGCCTGCAAGTTTGTAACCCTTTCACTTGAAACTAGCCCACACAACAATCACTTTAGGTCAAAAGATCAGTGAGGGTTAAAAAAGGGACCAGGATTACTACTACCACGTCACTTATCCCGTCACTAAGGCCATTAAATTAACATGGGAAACCAAAGCTTATACAGAACCTGCATCAGGTAATTATGACTAGAAAGGAATAAACTATCAGATTCATCTACTAAATGATTATTAATTGTTGCTAATAAAACACTTTTCCTGAGAATAAGTACAAGAACAAGGAAGACAGTACTTTATTAGATTAGGATAATTGAGTGACAGCAGTTTAGTCTGCCAGAAAAACAATCAGCCAGATGGTGTAAGTGACAGACTTGATTCCAAACTGAAAACAATTGATATCTACAGTATAATCTCTATCCAGGGCTATGATAAACCAATGGTTCTTGTTACTGCCACTATCTCCTTTCTCGTCTACCATGTCTTTCTTTTTATATCACTGCCTTTTCCATGTGTATTGCTGGCTTGGTACAGGTGGTTCTACCACAGTGACTTTGAATGTAGTGAGAAGGCATGGTGAAGGCATGGTGGTGCAAATATGATGCTCCCACCACTTGGGTACCACAGCATGGAGAAAATAGATAATGGTAATCACCTACAGTTACACTGGGTCCTAACTAACCTCTAGGCAAGTCTGTAGAATTATGTTTTTATTTACTCCTGAAATCATCTGTGATTTCTTCCAGTTTACAAAGTTTACGCAGCTGAGCTTTGCATGAAAAATTTAGATAACCCTTACTGAGCATGTGCAAATTAACACAGATGGAGCCTTCTTCAACTAGCCTTCTCTGGAGAGCACGGTGAGCCATGGCTCACCAAGGCTTATTATCATCTATTGTTCTCAGCTGCAATACAAAACATAGAACAATACGGTAGGGGACTAGCAGAGGATTAAGTCTGACAATTTTGGCTCACGTAATCCTATTAAAGGGCTAGATGAGGATGGCTCTATCTGTATGTATGTATATGTGTGTGTATGTATGTCATTACTATGATTTGAGACAGCATACTGTATGCTATCTAGTGAATTTCAGGATGGGGACTGGTTGGTGACCTGAAATCATCACAGAAAGAAGAGGTCTCATGTGTGGGTTATTGGAGTGTTATGGGTGTATTTCAGCATGCTGTTGCAATCTCTATAGCAGCAGTGCATTGCCGCCCATGGCTACATTTTGAGAAAGTTACAAGGGTCGGCATAAATGTTTCTACTGAAGATGCATCAATGGCGGAGTGATCAGAGCATTGCACACATATGCAAAGTGGGCATCAGAGGGTATGTTCAATCGACTGCATTGGAGACTAGATGACAAATGTTCGAGCTGACATTTGGATAATTTCACTCTAGCCGCGTCAAGGCTTCCCCCAATATACAGAGAAGCCTTGACGCGGCTTGGGGGCATAGCATACACCTGCGCAAGTATATGTAACCAATATCTCTGAATTCTATTATCATGTAGTGTTCTAGATTGGTTACTAGCTTTGCTCAGTGTGTTGAGGGAAAAAATTTCTTGTTTTACTTACCCAGTATTTAACCCCTCCCTCATGCACCTGGGAAATGCTACTGAACTAATTGAGCATCTACCACTATCTGTATGTATGTTGTTAGAGGCAGAAGGGAGCCCATATTAGGAGGAGATGTGGGTCCTGATATGCCACATGGAGTAGTCCGGGGTTGCTCCAAGGTAGGTAGCTCTTAGTTTGGATATATCAAGTAAGGAGCCATTATCATGTGGCTCCTTGCTGGTTAATCGTAGACCCAATTTAGGGTAACGGTGGTGTGGGGTGCGGTGCTCCTGGACTGGATGGGCTGGGTCTCTTTAGTGCGGCATGCCCTTACATTATATTAACACTTTTCCCTCACTAACACTATCTCTATCCTATTTTAATTACATTCATTTATCTCTCTTTTTATATAGCTTTGGCTTCCTATCACTAATTATTAACACTTAGTATATCACTGGCATGCCGCGCTGGGCTTCCCAGCTTATGATGGTTTTTTGGGGTGCCGCACCCTGCACCTAGATATAGCGCTAGGGACCCCCAATATACAGAGAAGCCTTGACGCGGCTTGGGGGCATAGCATACACCTGCGCAGGTATATGTAACCAATATCTCTGAATTCTATTATCATGTAGCGTTCTAGATTGGTTACTAGCATTGCTCAGTGTGTTGAGGGAAAAAATGTCTTGTTTTACTTACCCAGTATTTAACCCCTCCCTCATGCACCTGGGAAATGCTACTGAACTAATTGAGCATCTACCACTATCTGTATATATCTGGCCTGTTGCCTGCTCTTTGGTTCTGTGTATTCCAGCCTGCTGCAGCTAGACTGCAATTATGCTTCCTAAGAGACTGTGCATTGCTACTACCGTATTTTTCGGACTATAAGGCACACCTAAAAGCATTAAAATTTCCTAAAAATAGTCCATGCGCCTTATAATCCGGTGCGCCTTATGTGTGCAACTTTGGTAAGCGGAGGCTTGATTGACTGTCGGATCATTTCCTGCTGACACGGTGTCAGCGGAAATGGTCCGACAGTCAATCAGGCGGAGGCATTACGTACACTGCGAAGATCCTAGGAAATGGCACCAGTGAAAAGACATGCTTACGAGGCACAATTCAAACTGCAGACTATCAGTTACGCGGTTGCAAATGGGAACAGAGCAGCTGCGAAAGAATTCAACATTAATGAATCTATGGTTCGTAAGTGGAGGAAGCAAGAAAATGAACTTCTTCAAGTTAAGAAGACAAAACAGAGTTTCCGAGGGAACAAAGCGAGGTGGCCACAGTTGGAAGACCAACTTGAGCAATGGATTATTGAACAAAGAACCGCCGGGAGAAGCGTCTCTACAGTCACCATTCGACTGAAGGCAACAACGATAGCACAAGACCTGAAGATCGACCACTTTCAAGGAGGTCCGTCTTGGTGCTTTCGTTTTATGAAAAGGCGTCATCTCTCCATCCGCACAAGGACTACCATGGCGCAGCAACTGCCAGCAGATTACAAAGAAAAACTGGCCATCTTCCGCGCCTACTGCAGTAGCAAGATTACTGGCAAAAAGATCCAGCCCAACCACATCACCAACATGGACGAGGTCCCCCTCACTTTTGACATCCCTGTGAACCATACTGTGGATAAAAAGGGGAGCAGCACAGTATTGATACGCACCACGGGGCATGAGAAGTCGGCTTTCACTGTTGTTCTTGGTTGCCACGCTAGTGGACAGAAGCTTCCACCTATGGTCATTTTTAAGAGGAAGACGCTGCCCAAAGAAAAGTTTCCTGCCGGAGTCATTGTTAAGGCCAATCAAAAGGGCTGGATGGACGAGGACAAAATGACAGAGTGGCTGAGAGAGGTATATATAAAGAGACCGGATGGTTTTTTCCATGCATCACCGTCCCTGTTGATCTGCGACTCCATGCGCGCCCATCTCACCGATGCTGTGAAAAACCAAGTGAGGCAAATGAATACGGAGCTTGCCATCATTCCGGGAGGACTAACAAAAGAACTCCAACCGTTGGACATTGGTGTAAACAGGGTGTTTAAAGTGAAGTTGCGAGCGACGTGGGAGCGATGGATGACAGACGGTGAACATACCTTCACTAACACTGGGAGGCAGCGCCGGGCGAGTTACGCCACCATATGTGAATGGATCGTGGATGCCTGGGCTGAGGTATCTGCCTTAACTGTTGTCCGAGCTTTCGGGAAAGCTGGCATCATTGCTGAACAGCCACCAGGTAACGAGACTGACTCCGACAATGATGACAGGGAACAGGGCATGCTTGACAGCGAAATTGCCCAGCTGTTCAATTCTGACACAGAAGATAAGGAGTTTGATGGTTTTGTGGGAGAAGATTGTTAAATAAATATTTTGAGTCTCTTGTTAAATACCTACAGTAGTAGTGTAAAGTTGAACCAAACTTAAAGAAGATGAGGGGTTTGCTAGTTTTGTGGGAGAAGATTGTTAAATAAATAATTTGAGTGTATTGTTAAATACCTACAGTAGTAGTGTAAAGTTGAACCAAACTTAAAGAAGATGAGGAGTTTGCTAGTATTGTGGGAGAAGATTGTTAAAAAAAATATTTAAATAACTACGGTAGTAGAATAAAGTTGCACCAAACTAAATACATACTGTAATTTGAGAATAAAGTTCCATCTAACTGGATGTTTTGCCTCCGTTACCTTTTCTACTGTTTTATTATGCACCTTATTATATGGTGCGCCTTATAATGCGGTGCGCCTTATAATACGGTGCGCCTTATGTATGGGTCAAGTACAGAAATATACCCCATAACTGAAACTGCGCCTTATAATCCGGTGCGCCTTATAGTGCGGAAAATACTGTAATTAGCACCTGTAGCACTCTTAGCTGCATTTGTATCTAGTGCATTTATGTTTGCCAGTATAACATGGACTCTCCCAGCCAATCCACTGCAGCTTGCTTCCTGAATATTAGCCAGCCAATCCTCCTTCTGTCTGCAGGTATAAGAATGCTGGGAAATCTCCTGCACTCTGTCAGTGCTTCGTCAAACCTCCTGTTGGGTGTTTCTGTTTCCAGACCAAGTGCTATTACCAGCTCCAACACAGCCTGACTTCTAGCAGTGCTACTGCATCCACTACTGCTGCTTCCAGTCAGCTTCTACTCCTGCTGTTTCCAGTCAGCTTAACCCCTTTTGTTTCCAGCCAGCTTAACCCCTGCTGTTTTCAGTCAGCTTAACCCCTGCTGTTTTCAGTCAGCTAACCCCTGCTGCGATAGCTTTCACTCCTGCTGCTTCCAGGTAGCTTTCATTGCAGCTGTCTCCAGTCAGCGTCTGCTCCTGTCTATACTACAGTGTTTACCTGGTCCTCTACTGGCTCTCCATCGGTCCACCATTGTTGTCTGGAACCATCTACTGCTACTGTTCATCTACCCGATACCACTAAGCTTCTATTAGACACCTCTTAGAAAGTCATCTTCGATACAACCACCATCGGTGACCCAAAATTAACCGACTGTCATCATCAGTGTACTTTCTGCCTGTGCCTGTGTTTTGGTATTCCGGTGAGCTGCTACTACTACTTACCTCCTGTCATTGCTGTCTCTGACATGCTATCAATGGTTTACGCTGTATCATGCTAATGAACATTCATTCCATTCCTCAGTACCACAGTTCCAGCATCGATAGTTCTTCCAACATCGATTCCACAGTTCAGCATCCACTCTGCAGTTCCACAGGTTCAGTATCGTTCTCAGTTACAAAGTCTTCACAGTAGTCTTCAGCTTTGCTTTCTAAGTATCCATTTACAAGTCTTCCAGTGTTCCTCATCATCGTAGTCCTACCATAGTCTGCAAGTCCTCAATCTACCCTGTGCTGCCTTTCATTCATAGTTGCCATCCCTCAATATCTAGTTAGTCCGGTCAATGTCCTTGTTTATAATCCTCTGTTATTGCACTAGAGACTTCAATCGTATACTTCTCATGTTATGTTAGTAATCGTTATTATTGAACTGTATTGTGAGAATCTTTCATTAAATCTTCAAAACCTATTCAGCTTTCCTCAGTCTTCATCCAGAATTCTCCAATTCCTCTTCCATGAGAAGGCATTAGATATGGCCATCAATCTTCCACCACACTTCAATCACCACTTCCTCAGCTCCTCCTCTCCTGCCAGTTCCACAAAACCCGCCAAGCGCGACACTTACTCCCTATATCTTACCCTGCCCTCGCCAGTTATTTTTGTTTTTTAAATGGCAACAAAAAAAATTGGAGCAGTTCAGGGAAAAGGGTTTAATATAGTGTATGTGTCATGGCCAGAGTAAGTGTTTAGCAAAGCTGTCACTGCATTCCAGAACATGCTTCCATCAGCGCTGTGTGCGCTCAGGTGCTGGGTGAGTAAAGCCAGTTGATAGTGGTATTGATCAGATTGTGCCCCCCCCCCTCTCCCCCTCTCTCCCTCTCCTTCCAGGTGCCATTCTCCAGAGCTTTCCATCCTGCTCTAGAACCTGAGTACGCCAGTGTGCAGCTCGTCTGGCTCCATTGATGTTCTGCCATCGGTACTCACCATCGTTGACTTCCTAGCACCATCGGTAATTCTTCAGCTTCATCAATGTTCTGCCATTGGTACTCACCATCGGTGAGCCTCCAGCATCATCGGTAACTTTTCAGCTGCATCGATGTTCTGTCATCGGTATTCACCATCAATAATTCTTCTGCATCATCTGTGATTTTTCAGCTCCTTCGATATTCACCATCGATATCTGCCATTGGTGATTTCTCCTGTATCATCGGTGATCCTCCAGCTTCATTGGTGATTGTCAGCTCCATCGCTGTTCCACCATCAGTAGTTTCCATCCAAGATTATTCAACTATTTCCTGCATTATTATCTGGACCCAATTCCCACAGCATTTTTCCAAGTCTTCAAGAGTCAGTACCACTCTGCTGTTTCTTCATATTGCATTTCCTGAGACTGTGTTATTATCTGGACTTCATCAGTGTTCTTACACTGCACCATACCCGACTATTGTTACAGTTAGTATAGTGTCTGGACTCCATCAGTGTTCTTACACTGCACCATACCCCACTATTGTTACAGTTAGTATAGTGTCTGGACTCCATCAGTGTTCTTAAACTGCACCACTACCGCTAGTACTGTTAGCATTATTTGGACTCCCTCAGTTTTGTCACACTGCACCAATTGCCAGTCCTTAATCTCTGCTACATTCTATCTGGATTCCATCGGTGGGCTACATTGCGCCATTTGCTTCCAAGCACTCTGTGCTTTCATAGACTGCATCAGCGTTCCTACGCTGCACCTCTTATGTTATTCATGCTCATCTTATGGTACTGAATCCTGTTGTATTTGTTGCTGTTCATATTCACATCAAGTCTCACCAGTTACTATCTGTAGTATTAATAAAGACTTGTGTATTTTTACCTTGTGGTCCTGCCTCTAACTGTCCTGGATGCCTCCCGGTGATGTGCAGTAGCCTTATCAAGGCACCCTAATTCGTATACCAGTTAGCCCCTATGCCTGTAGTCCTTTCCAGTCCAGATCTGACCACAGGCATGAAAGTATGTTATAAAAATATATCAGTTCACTAAGGGGGTAATTCAGACCTGACCGCTCATGCCCAAAATCGCTCCCCCACATATGCGCATGCGCATGTGTAAGTATTCGGAGTGAACGCCTTCAGTAAGTTTCACACTCGCCGGGGAATTCCCACAATGGTGGGAAGGCAGGGGGCAGATGGTGGGGACTGGCCAGTGTGTTATCGGCTGCCAATGCAGTCATCCTCAGGGTGGGCAGCTAACATCACATGATGTCATCACTCGCCCCCCAATTGGACAGATAATGGCCATCTGAAAACTAAGTATAGACTTAGGGACTAGTGGGAGAAGTCATTCGATGGTCGCTCACCATTGAATGAGTTCTCCTGCCTTCAGTAATAAAAGCCAGTCTGAACTTACTTTTATTACAGCCACTATGCGCCGAAAAGGGGGCGGTGGTGATGTCATGTGACGTCGGATGCCCACACCATGCAGCCATTGGCCTGTCTTTGTTACCAGGGGAATGCTAAGCATATGTTGCCCAAGTATTCCCAGTCCTTACCCAACCGCACTACAATGCTGAATAAATTCATCATCATCATCATCATCATCAACACATCTCTTTTTATTCTTTAAAGGACATTTACAAGCACTATGCAGAACTTTGCACCCATGAAATCTTCTGTCCTACCATGAAACTCATTCTGAGTAGACATTAACTATACCCCTGATCTTTAAGGCAATAGTTTGCTATGTGTCAGCCAAAATAGGTCAAAGAGAGTAAGTTACCATCAATTTAGAAACATCCAATACCATACAGAGAAACCCCTAAGGAATTAATCAAGGCTATAAACAATTAAATAAAATATATATAAAAAAAAAATCATATGTGTATATAAAATATGAATAATAAATAATAAGAAACATTAAAGACTATTGTCTCTGGAGTTTTACATCCTTAACAGGATACAACAACAAACAAAAAGAATGACCGTGCTAGATAATGACTCTTGTATTAAAAATGTAGGTTCTCTATATAAATGTAAATCATTTTAATCACATACGCATTTGGTAGTAGCATAATATTGTTAAACGCAGATTGTGCTTAAAAACTGGTACCAGCAAGAAGTACAAATAGCAGAAGAACAAAATGGAAATTGCACATACTGGGTGAGATTTAATGGGATGAGAGATTCAGGAAGTGAGAGATTTGGTAAGAAATCTCCAGTTTATTTTAAAGTGGCAATCATTTATATTGCACAATCAAACTGGTTTTGCAGTGTAAATGATTGGCGCTTTAAAAAAAACGGGAGATTTCTTACCAAATCTCTCACTTTCTGAATCTCTCACCCTATTAAATTTCACCCACTGTATTCATTTAGATGAGTTTTCATATGATAGATATAATTCACTACTGGCACTTCATGGGGTTATTACAATTATAATAGTGAAGTGTAATGATTGGAGTATGATGTGATGATGTCATAAACAAATCTAATGCCGTATCAAGACACTGTGCTATCTGCAACTAATGACGGTGGCAAGTCTTTGGAATAAATGGGGGGTTCAAACTAAATCAAACTTACAGTATCCTGCATCCAATCTTCTGGGGAAATTTACTAAAGCTTTTAAAAATTAAAATAAGTGATGTTGCTCATAGAAGCCAATCAGATTCTATCTATCATTTTCTATGATGCAATAGATAAATTATAGACTGAATATGATTGGTTGCTATAGGCAGTATTACCTCTTTCATTTTTAAAATCTTTGGTAAATTTACTTGGCACTCAAAGGGTTAATATAAATTCTTAACATGTTTCTTTGCTCCAACCATGATTTCTTCAGAGGAAAAGTATTAGTCCCTGAACCCACAAAATGGTCTTTTAATTGGCAGCTGATAGGATACAGTCAGGGTCGTATTGTCAATAGAGCGCATGGGGAACACCTCCGGTGGGCTATTGTAGCTACAGGACCTCCTTTCGCTGGGAGAGACTAGAAGGTGACAGATTGGCGGTGTGGGTGTGTTAGGGGGCACAGGGTGGCATGTTGGTGTTAGAGTGTTAGGGGGTTGGAGGTGGGAGGCTGGTGATATGTAAGGGGGATATTTTTCCAGCGCCACTTTAAATTCCAAATCCATCCTTGGATACAGTTGATTTACATTTATATGGAAAACATCTATTTTTTTTTTTTACAAGAACCATTATCCAACGCTGTCATTCACTGTGGCTTTTTGTTATAACATCCATTATAGCCACTTACTAGAAAGGAAAGGTAGGTGAGAATTTGCGTTAACAGCAATTACAGTAGCGCTCTTTAAAAAGAAATGAAGACGGATATGTTGTCCTTAACAAGAATCTGGGACTACACTTGGTACACGTAGTAAACCTTAGCACAATAAAAAAAGAACAATAACTGTAGAAAAGTAGCAGACAAAGCATTTGCAAACATATTTAGTGCACTGTAAACTATCTAGAGCTCAATTCGTTAAGAAACATGCGTCCCCTATGAAGAGTTTAACCGAGTTTAATCACACATATGGGAAATTAAATGGCCTCTGGAAGTTGAAGACTGATGCATCAAGAAATATAAATGAGTGCTTAATTTAAAATTCCTCATTATAAGAGAGTTTGTGGACAGGGAATATTTTAAAATCAGCTTTATAATATTCTAAATACTCTCAGAGCTTATGTGCTAATCACTAGGCTGGTTCAGGATGCACACTCCCTGTATAAATGTTTCACTATAGATTCTCCTGCTTACAAAACTATCAGCCATTGTTCAAAGCAATTTTCCATCCGCAAATAACTATCTAGAACAATGACTATTTGCCACATACAACTGCTACTCAAAAAAATGGAAGTCATTTGTCATATTAAAAATATTAAAAGCATCGGAATGGATTGTACATTACACATCAGCAATACAGTAGTGATCATTACTAGCCGGAGACTACTATGATGCTATTCTGTAAGCAAAGAACAGGAATATATAATGAAGAAGCTCACAGGCATACAAAAGTAGAAGATAATTATTTGCTACTTAAATTCCAGTCCACTTTCAAACAAATGGCTTTCATTACGTCTGTTAGGTCCGAGCATGTATATTTATGAATACAGGCTTATAGCTCTGAGCGTTGGTTTTCAGCATGACAGCCGTTATGATCCTTCTAATGGGGCTTTGTGGTTCATGTGACTTAAAGGGGGCTGCGCCATACAGTTTTAGTGAAGCATTTTAAATTTTAATGATGAATATTCGTAAAGAGGGAGAATTGCTTATGATGTAATGCTTTATAACTGTTGCTTTTCGTTACAGGTTCTTGTATGTAGACTCAAGAATGTCTGACACATGACCCAACCACTCCAGCTTTCATTCTGTGTTTTCTGTAGCCTGTTGTTAGTATTAAGCACTATGAAGCAGCATGGAGGCAATGCAACAGATCCATGCAGTGACTGAAAGTAGATGTATTTCTCTCAGCAACGTCTGACATATTTACAATATACCATGACTGTATGCAAGCCTAAGGTGACAGCAGCTGTTCTCCACCAACATTTACTGGTTGCAGAATTTTATACGCCACAGATACATTTCCCATTTTGAGATACCCAGCATTTCAACCCTGATCATGACCAGGGTTGAACATGGCTGCGACCGGTTGCTGTGCAGTGTGAATGAGTAACCCAGGTAAAGCGACCAAGATCCCTTTCACACTATGGAGGAGGCAGTGCTTGGAGCTGATGTCACGGCAATAAGCTGGGACGCTGAGGAGGCTTTTAGATGGCAGATGCTGGGTCACTCTCAGGATGGACCCATGTCCCGATCAAAGTTGCAACCTGACATTTGTGGTCTGAAAGGGATATTACTGAGAGGTAAATGGGATGAGAAAGTTTATGCTGAGAAAATGGGGTGCCGTAACCAGCACCAGGCTGAAAGAGCCGGGGCTGGTAATAAAAAATCAGGAAACCGGCCAAATAGGGGTTCCCCAATTTTTAAAACCAGCCCCAGGCTCCAGGGCCAGGGCTGGATCCCAAAATACGGGGGACAAAATGAGTAGGGGTCCCCCGTATTTTAAGAACCAGCCCCAGACCCAGCCAGCCAGCAGGGTAATGCCACAGCAGGGGGACACTTAATATATAAGGTCCCGTGGCCAAAGCATTAACCCTACCGACCAGTCAGCCTGGCCAGGGGTCCTGAGGGAGTGGGGGCCCACCAATAAAAGCCCCCCCCCCCCCCCTTCAGGACTTACCTGACCAGGGCTGTGGTCACCAGGCTAATTCAGTGTAAAAAAAAATAGAATAAACTATTGTCTAATACTGTGAAACTATGAGTCCCAACAAGCCTCCCCCACATGCTGGGACTTGGAGAACCTCAAGTCCCAGCGTGCAGGGCATTAAAGGGCCCACTGAGACTTGTAGTTCCACAGTATTAAAAATAGTCAAATAAACACACACACCGACTCACATTATAAATAAAACTTTATTTCATCCAAAGCCCCCACATACTGATACTTACCTATCTTGAGCCCGTAGGTAGCCCTCGGTCCTTGTCCGGTGTCCTGGTCCTGGGGCTCCGGGTCTGGTGTCCTGGTCCGGTGTCCGGTATCTGACGAAATCCATAGGGGAACCTGTGGAAGGAAATTATACTTACAAGTGCCCTATGGCGAAGATCTGTCCTCTTCAAACCATCAGTAGTCCAGGGGTCTTGGCAAAAAAATAAAATGGCTACCCGAACCAAGACGGACTGGACAGGAGCCGCACGGTGTCTTTGTTTACATCGTGCTGCTCCGCCCCCCGAATACCGCTATTGGCGGCTTGAGGGGCCTAACAGGAGCCGCTAGGCCGCAAGTAAATTAGGAATCACCATTCTTTTGAATGGTGATTCCTGTCGTATTCTATCAATGGTGTATTAATTTATATTTGTAAATACAAATACGAATGTTCCATCAATACGAATACGAAAAATCTTATTTTTGGCATAGTAAATGCCAAAAATACAAATACGCCAAAAAAAAAAAAAACGTATTTTATTATGAAAATACGATTTTTTTTTTACGAATTTAGTTTACTAAATTTCCCCCTTTGCATCATTTTGGAATTTGAGCCTCATGGGAAATACCGAGCCATGACTCGGAAATACTCATAAACCAGAAGATTGGGTGGTTTTGGTTTCCAAAGCAAAGCCAAGCATCTAAAATCTCTGCACAACTTGTTATTTCTGAGAAGTGCCAATATGTCCATGCTGAGCAGCGGCGTAGCTTTGTTTGGGGCGCCCCCCCTCCTCGCCCGCCCGTCCGTCCAGCCCCCCGTGCCCCCTCCCCCCATTGCCGCATGCTTACCTGTCCGCGCGTACCGGCTCCCCTCCTGGCTTCAATAAATTCTATGCAGACGGACCACGATAAAATGGCCGTCCCCATACCGCAGACAGTTTCAGAGAACAGTCTGCTTTATGGGGCGGCCATTTTATCGTGGTCCGTCTCCATAGCATTGATTGAAGCCAGGAGGGGAGCTGGGACGCGCGGACAGGTAAGCATGGGGGGCGGGGGGATTACTATAGCATTGCAGCCCCCCCAGCGCCCCCGTATGCGCAGTGCCCCCCCCCCCCCCCCGCGACTGCGGTGCTATAGTTATGCCACTGATGCTGAGCCTTTACACTATTTACAGCAAGGGATGTTCTAAAGAGAGGTAGAGGCCCAGGGGCAGCCTCCTCTGCTGCCAAGAGCATTGTGCTGCACAGCCTGAGCACTACTGTAGAGCACTGATCTCCTGAGCACTACTGATGCACAGATCTCCTGAGAAATGGTACAGCGAACGGAGTACTAAGCCACTTAGACATTACTGTGCATACACAGATATCTGGAAAAATGGTGCAGCTGCCATTTTTCTGGGGATTTCCATAGTATTGCTGCCAACCTAGTGGGACTCCAGAGGGGTAAGGAGCCCATGTGCACAATACACATTGCACCCATTATAAATACACCAACAGCCATCAAGATGAACAGCCAGTGTTATTGCAGGGCAAGGCAAGGCTTAAAGGCAAGACATCATGGCATTATGTCACAGAGCCACCAACATGCAGAATAATCAGCACTGCCCAGAGTAAACTCAGGCTGTACAAGCTGCCATGTGCATGTATCTAGTATCAGCAGGAAGCTCTCAGCAGCACTGCAGCAGTGATATTAGCTACCAGTTGTCATTCCTGGCATCCTTCTAGACAGATGCAGGGACAGTGACGGTTCCACTTATCAGAGCTCTGCACCCTGGCCAACAGCAACACTGACACACCCATAGTTACAGCCATGCTCTCTATAATTCAAAAATGTATGTTATATTAAAGTTAACATTGCTTGAAAGATCAAATTCAAGGACTAGCTAAATAAAATAATGAGTGTGCATAACATTTTTATGCATGTTAATGTAAGATTTATTACAAATGGAATATGTTTATTTCTTGTCTATGGAAACTTCCTATGGGATGACTTTTACAACTCAAATTTTATTGTCTGACATTTTTTCATCAGATTGTCATGTTTCAATGGAAAGAAACATCTTGCTGTGTAACTGAGACAAGATTATAAACTGCTGCTCATTTCAAGACGTAAATGTGTCATTCAAACCTGTATTCTCCCGCAAGAAACATATTACATTTGCAAAATATGTTTTCTTCCTGAAGCATGCACAATATTCCCCTGTGAGGATGAAAACATTTCAGAAGAAAGCAAAAACACAGGCCGATTTATATGACAGTTCAATCATCAAATATATTCTCCACACATCCTGAAAAAGAAACGGATTATCAATATTTGGATGCTTTAAAAAAGGATATTAGCCTCACCAAAACCCAATTATACAATCACTGTGTGTGTATATACACATATACATTTGGGTGCCGGATGACTGCC
The DNA here is from genome assembly GCF_055691185.1 of Crinia signifera. NCBI lineage: Eukaryota > Metazoa > Chordata > Amphibia > Anura > Myobatrachidae > Crinia > Crinia signifera. The sequence continues at coordinate 404,768,149 of NC_139217.1, forward strand.
CAACAGGGGGGATCCCGGTGGTCAGTATCTCAACATCGGAATCCCGACTGCCGGTGCTCCAACAGGGGGAATCCCGACTCACAGGGCTATTCTCCTTTGTGGGGGTCCACGGCCCCCATAGAGGGAGAATAAGCTGAGCTAAGCGAGCCACTAAGCCCGAAAGGGGCTTCTTTGCGCTCCCCCCCCCCCTGTCGGAGCACTCGCAGTCGGGATCCTGACCGACGGGATCCCCCTGTCGGATTGCCATACAACACCCATACATTTATGTCTCACAGGCCATGAGTTGAAATCCCAGCCAGTGTCCAATCAATGTAGAGTTTGGATGTTATTAAGCCGGGTACAGACATGACTGATACATCCTGATATGTCATTTGGGGATTTTTTTTATATGCATATAAGGTACTTTGCTCAGTTTTTTTTGTTTGAAATGTGGATACCCGTGAGCACTAGGCATGTTGCTAGGATTTATGTGATACACAACAAATCTAGTGATAAAGCTAGTGGCCACTTCATGTGTAATAAAGGAAGGAGTGATATGTATGAAGGATTTGGAGGAGGAGGGGGAGGGGGTGGTCAACAGTGTCAAAAGCAGCAGAAAGTTCAAGAAGAATAAGTAGAGAGTAGTGGTCTTTAGATTTGGCAGATTTGGCAGCATGAAGATCATTGCAGTCTTTAGTGAGCGCAGTTTCAGTGGAGTGGAGTGGAGTGGACGGAAGCCAGACTGTGCATATTTTTAATCCAATTGAGCAAACCAACACTAATTATTATTATTATTATTATTATTATTATTATTATTATTATTATTATTATTATTGTATTATCCTTTATTTATATGGCGCCACAAGGGTTCAGCAGCGCTAAATTACAGAGTACACATAATCAAAACAAGAAAACAGTGACTTACAGTTAAAGATAATGCAAGACAAATACAGGGTAAATGATTATAGTAACATCAGCCGATTACTGCAACATAAGTATCCAGGTGGCAGCAAACAGCATACTGTGGTGCAGTCGAAGACTACTGAAGTAAGACAGGATAAGCACATGAGGTAAGAGGTCCCTGCTCGTGAGAGCTTACATTCTAAAGAGGAGGGGCAGACAGACAGGGATGACACAGGATGGGTGGACAGGTCGAGGAACAGAAGGTTAGGAGGACAGTTTGCTGGGTTTGGTGAAGAAGTGGGTCTTAAGAGCCTGTTTGAAGTTCTGTATAGAAGTGGAGAGTCTGAGGGAGAGAGGTAGAGAATTCCAGAGTAAGGGAGCAGCATGTTAAAAATCTTGGAGGTAGGAGTGGGAGGAGGTAATAAGTCAGCAGGAGAGCCGAGGGGTGTTAGCAGAGCAAAGGGGGAGAGTGGGAGTGTAAAGGGATATACATATATACAATACTTAATACAATTATTAAGTATTGTTTTTTTTCCTTTAAAATTAAAGAAACTTACAAAATTATGAGGAGGACAATGATAGTAATAATAAATATTTCACAGAACTAAAATGTACTGCTTTACATGGCTCCCTCACTAGATACTTTTTTCATAATGAAATTAACAACAGGAAGCAATCTAATTAACAAATAAAAAAAGTTTTTACTTTCAGTTATTATAGCATAACATCTGTGCATATTTTATAAAGAGCTCACACATGTTAAGTAATAATTAATTTTACACAATACCAGATTTCTTAAATCATGTTTTTAAATCCCTTTCTATAAATTCAGGGGCATACAATAGGCTTAGTGTTGTGATTTCTAATTAGTAATTTAATGTAATTTTTTTGTAGCTAAATAATATTTGCTTTAGAATTAAACAGTAAATATAATTGGCATTTCAAAGTAAATTACTAAGGATTTGAAATAATATTTTTCCTTGTTAGAATTATTACTTATATAACTGTAATTAAAATAGTTCATTGGGTTTGAAACGTGATTTGTAATAAAATGAAATAGCATTCTCCCCAAAGTGAAGAGTTTTGGTTGATCATTTGAAACTCTTTTATGCTTATGTATGTCTATTAGATCATAGCTTTTTAGTAAAATTAGTATTTTACTCCAATTAGTACAAAACAATTAGACAAAAAGAAAACAAGGTGGGTATTGAACAGTGCGGGTGGCTCAGGTATGTTCTGAATGGGGCGAATTCGACCCATTTCCGATGGCGGGGGGGGTTTGCGGAGGCGCATGTGCAAACCCCCTATGCAAACACCTTTGGCGAGTATCACACTTGCCGAGGTGTTCGCATGGGTAGGGGAGGGAGGGGGCGAGCAGAGGGTGGCTGCAGGGAAATGCCCAGTATCCCCATGAAAATGCTGGGCATTCTCCTGGAAACGCAGGTGTGGCATTTCCTGCTCGGTATGGGTGGCTGACCTCACATGACATCAGCAAACTCCCCGTCTTCGGCAATCAACGGCGGAAATAAAAGTCTTTCCAGACTGACTTTTATTTCCAAATTGGAGAGAAATATTTTGATGGTTGGTGACCATCAAATTAATTCTCTTCCCTTCGGATGTATGCGAGGGGATGTGTTCTCGGTGAGGGTATCGCTTACCCACTCGATAAGCTAGCGAAAGAAGGCTGTTTAGAGAGCGGGTCTGAATCAGGCCCAGTATACATGTGCTCATGTAAAGGATGTTGTATGCTTGATTGCTAGTTCAACACGGAAGTATATAATTTGACTTTCTGTACAATGTGTGTGCTGTAAAATGAGGTATGATTCAGGGCCTGACGGAAAAGTAGTTGGGATCAGTGCTGTTACTTTTGATGCATAGGAAATATATATGACCTCCATCTAGACGCAGTTGCGTTCTCCTGTGGTCCTATCCATTTAACAGAGTCTCCTGGCCGGCGGCTGCCAGCATGCTGGACGCCGTTCGCATACCGCGGCGACTGAGCGGTGGTCCTGACATCATCCTTGTGCTTGTTCTGTGTTGCTGGGATTCTGCTATTGGCAAGCTGTTTATCTTTAACCTCTATGTACAGTATGTGTGCAGATTTATTTAGTAAAATTATTTGACATATGTGCTCATTTGTGCGCTTTCTTCCATCTTTTTTGCAAGGATACATTTCTCACCAAAGCACCTTGATAAAAAAGCCTACGGGCTTTGAAACGTCAGTTACCTATACCGCTTGCTGTCCTGTGTTTTCTTTCTTAGTGCCGCTGCCCCCCAGGTTGTATTACATAGAATGGTGCATACCCACCAGCTCTACAGGAAGGAGCTTATTAAGCTACTCAAACGCTTCAGGGCATCCAGGATTGCAACCACCAGAGTAACTATATTTATATATATATATATATATATATATATATATATATATATATATATATATATATACTGTATATATTTATATATTTATTTATACTAAATACTAATGCAGTAGGTGGTGCCTTTAGTAAAGAGATGCCTAGTGCTGTTTTCCTCAAATAATCTGACTGCGTTCTTCAAAGATGCCACATCAGATCAACTGTGTGAATGTCGGATGCTACTGGGCATCTTAATAACTCTCAGAATGTGTGCCAGGACCAGAGGAACACAGCCTTTAGGTGCAGCATGCCCAGAAAATGGGACTAACACAGCCCTGTTTTCCTGAACACTTCCCTTCCTTGCCCACAAACAGACATCAGGTGAGTGATAGTCTGCAGTGATGAATAGGCATATTCAGTGATTCTAACTTGTACAAGAATAGAGAGAATCAGCAGCACAGACCTACAGTAGCAGTGCCTGCACAGCAGTGGATCCAGATGAAGAGGCCAGGAGAGGCACCATCTTAGGGGAGGGGTTGAGCGCATGGTACTAGGTGCATTTGTGTACACCTAGGCATGCTCCCAGAAAAGGGTCATGAACTCACATAGGGCCAGATGGACTAAGCTTGAATGTGATAAAATGAGAGTGATAAACAACCAGCCAATCAGCTCCTACCTGTCATGTCACAGACTGTGTTTTAAAAATGTCAGACAGGATCTGATTGGTTGGTTGTTTATCACTCACCATTTTATCACTTTTGGGAGCCGCTCTTATTCAGCTGTCAACAGGATCGCCAGTCGCCAGCCTGCACCTGCCCCTGCTATCCTACGGAAGGGGACACGCACGCATGAGATGCTCACATGCCACGTTCCTTTGCAAACAGGACATTTAAGTGTTAAATTTGAGAGATACTACTCACAAAATATTAATATAACATTTTAATGCTATAGATTTTTCCTCATTTCCTTTTATACTGTATAAGGAGCATGTACTGTAATAAATTATAAATTCCCTTGCAATGTTGTAAGTGTTAATGACCTTTCTATTTTGTCTATTAATAAGTGCACTGCTGATACAGGCAACCTTTTGTCTCAGCATATTTGCTAGTAGAGAATCAGCTTTATAGCCATTAGTGTAGGGTTTAAATTTTAGTCATCTCAAGGCTAACTCTAACGCTGATTCATTGGTAAAGCATGAAATTTGTTGCTGTGTTTTTCTCAGCTATTGTTACAGTCAAATTCTGCTTATTGATTTTGTCAAGGGAGACAAGTTTTTATTTTAGGAGGGAGACCTCCAAGAGCCTAGGTTTTATCTGATAGGAAGCTAAAGTAATAAACGGAATCTTAAGCATGCCTTAGGAGCATTCCACAAGGAGAATTTAGTCATTTGTTGTAAACAAGTATTAAGAGCACTTGGGTCTCAAAAATCCAAAGACTAAATATAGTATAAATGGCGGTACTTGTTTCCTAGCACGGCCACAATCGCCGCCATCTTTAAGTTAAGGTACACGATGCCCGCGATTGACCCGATTTCCTTTGAAATCAGGTCCATTTTGCCGGCAAAGGGAAAATCGCGGGCATCGCGTCGGTCGCGACCATTAACATTGGCCCCGACGCGACCGACGCGATGCCCGCGATTTTGCCATAGGCTTCAATGTTAAAATATTTTTTAACATTGAAATCGGGAGCATCGCGTCGGTCTTGTGCCATTATAATGGCACAAGATGAGATGGACTTAATTAAGTCCATCTCACATAGTAAAAAATGTGAAATGGGCCAATATGACCCATTTCACATTATATATGTCCCCGTCGTCACCCCACAATTGACGTGAACCCGAAGCGTGGCGAGCGCAGCGAGCCCGCGAGGGGCCGCGGTGCGCGTCCTCCGACCTTTTCATTCCTCTACTATCCACGTCGGCGTGCAGTTCAGAATATAAAGTGTGGCGAGCGCAGCGAGTCACCGAGCCCGAAGCGTGGCGAGCGGACGCGTATACCTGTAAAGTAATACGCGTCCCCTCGTGGGGCTCGCTTTGCTCGCCACGCTTCGGGCTCGGTGGCTCGCTGCGCTCGCCACACTTTATATTCTCAACTCCACGCCGACGTGGATAGTTGGTGAATGAAAAGGTCGGAGGACGCGCACCACCGCCCCGCGCGGGCTCGCTGCGCTCGCCACGCTTCGGGTTGGCGTCAATCGTGGGGTGGGGTTTACGGTGTCAAATTGGGAGTCTAGGGAATATTTTACATTGAATCCAATGTAAAAATCGGGTCCCAGGGACCCTATTCACATTTGATTCAATTAAAAAATCTTTTTGGAGAGAAATTGGGTAAGCGGAGATCCAAAGAAACTGGGGTCTGATTTTATTTCCTCTTCTGCTTCAGTCCCTAGATCTCCTTTTTAGGTCCATCCTTTTAGTTCTTTTGGCCCTGGGCTAGAGTAGAGGTAGTTCCAGAGGTAGTTCAGCACCTTCTCATGGATTCCGTGGCACAACCAGCCCCTAAGTCCCCCCCCAAAGCCGAGTTTGTGATGGGGCTCTATCCCCTGGGTGATCCCATGGTAATAGCCGATCTGCAGGTGTTACAAGCAATTTGGACACAATCCTTCCAGGATCCCTGGATATGAGTTATAATTATTCACAAGTAAAAGCTGGATTTTTATTTTCCTCCACCAAGGTTTTTTTGCTACGGTTGTGCCAGTTTCAGATGGCAAGTGTGTTTTTTCCTGCATTCGGCTGTAGTAAAACTGCTCTGACAGGAGTATTGGTCCAGGTACCCACAAGCGTATTAGTCCAGCCTTTTCATGGTACCGAAACTGGACAGTTCGGTATGGCCCATCTCAACCCATATTTGAAAAAGTTAAAAATTCAAAATGTAATCTGTCCACTCTGTGATTGCAGGTTTGGAGCAGGACAAGATTTTGGTGTCCTTGGACATCAAAAAAACAAACTCACATATTCCCATATGGCCTCCTCATCAGATGTATCTCAGCTTCTCTCTGAGTGATCTTCATTACCAATTCCTAATACTGCCTTTTGGCCTTTTGGCAGCCCCCAGGGTCTTTATAAAGGTCATGGCGGTCATGATGATAATTCTCAGATGACAGGGCATCACTGTAATCCCCTACCTCAACATCCTAATCTTGAAGGCTCCTTTCTATGATCAGCTGTTTTGGAACATAGAGGTAATGAGGAATCTCCTAGTCACTGTTACATATCCTGTTAGTATTCTGTCCTGGCTGTTGCCAGGCAACAGTTATAGCCACCTCTGGCAGGTCTGTGTAACTGCAGCCTTGCTCCTGTGTGTTTGCACTGTTTGGTGGCTGTTATAGGCACAAAGACCTGCTGGTGTGTTCTACAAGTCTCAACCAGGGCCGGCGCTACCCGCTCAGCACAGCCTGCAAAGCAGGTAGGCGCTGGCCCTTGAAGGCGCTTCCTCCTCTCCTCTGAGCCGAGACAGACTGTAGCTGCGTGCTGTCAGCTACCGCAGCCTGTGCCTGTCAAAGTTTATGACAGGCAGCGGTGCCGTCAGCAGCGCAGACATGGGGCACATACAAATACATTTTGGCACTAGCCACAGCACACTTGGCCGCCCGCTGGCTGCCAATCACCTCAAGCTCTTCGGCGCTGCTGAATAACGCTTCTCCTGCCACGCCATTACATGTGTGTAGAGGGGAACTAGATCTGAGCCGGCGGGTGGTCAGGTGTTTTTTTTGCCGGAGCTGGTTGACGGTGCAGTGCGGGACACACTGCGGGGGCCAGGACACAGTCACGAGGCCACGCTGGCAGGAAACAAAGGTTAGTTCTACATGGGGCAATTATCGATGGGGCAGAATAGTGGGCCACTATAATAGATACTGCATTAACACAGAGGTGGCAGTGGCACTCACAGAATTGATTAGAATTAGTTGAGATTAGAAGTGTCTCTAAGCGTTTATTCATACTGTATGCTTCATTCTGTGAGTGCCACTGAGACCTCTGTGTTAATACAGTACATTAAATTTTATCGGCCAATAACAAGCTGTACCGATAGAGGAAAGTGTCAGGGACTTGCTTTCTGAGTGTATATGTGTATAATATATATATATATATATATATATATATATATATAGTATGTACCAGTGACGTGCAGTGGTGGCTGTGACTGTCACAGCCACCACCTGTGGACACCACCAACTGCACAACCCCCCTTTTATTGTGGGCATTATGGGTCACTACATGTGAATTACATTGTGCGAACACAACTCCTTTATTTGTGGCATGTGCCTCTTTAATAAGATATGGGAGGGAGGGCGCAAAATTAGAGTTTGCAGGGAGGCGCTGAACACCCTAGCACCGGCCCTGGTCTCAACCCTGTGTGTAAAAGGATCATTGCTCCAAAGATCCACCTTAAATGAAGACAGTCCAGAGGAGGACATTACCCTCTGGATCCACCAGTTCTAACAGTCAGACATGGGTGGATTCTGAACCTTCCCAAGTAACATTTACAACTGACACAGAGGCTTCTGTTCCTGGGCATGTTTTTGGAACACTTGGAAGCAATGAGTTTTTCTCCCTCAGGACAAAGTGTCAGCCCTCCAGGGCATGGTCCATCTGATTTTGGGGTATAGGAAGGTATCAGCCCTTCTGTATATCATACTCCTCATTCATATTGTGGTGGCCTTCAAGGCAGTTCCATATGCCCAATTTCACTCCAGACCGTTTCAGCTGGACCGGTTAGCTCAATGGTCGTGTCCCACCTTTTTCTTCACCAAAGAGTATCCATGGCCCCTGCCTTGTTTGTCTGGTATAATCATACCAGACAAACAAGGCATCCATTTTTCACCATCCTATCCATTGATCCTGGAGCTGTTCTTCCTGTCTGGGTGATGGTTTGTTTCTGTGGTTCTGATTTTGTTCAGTTTCCATGTCATTGTTCTGTTTGTGTTTATGTGTCTCTATTGCTCCTTCTCTCTTGAATTTACAGCTCTCCTCGACACACTTTACTAAGACTGAGTTGGGGAGGGGTATTGAGGGGAGGAGCTGACAGACTACTCAAAATATTTAAAGTGCCAGCTCCCAGTTACTACACGTCTTTACCCAACTGTAAAGTCTACATTCCCGTGTCCCCTGTGGTTTCAGAGAACTGGATTTAATGGTGAGTACCAAATTCCTGGGGGGTTTTTTCATGCTGTGCAGAGATTTTAGCAGTAAGAAACCAATAGGGGACATTTTTTCTGGCAACAGGTTGGAAGTGGAATAGTGGGGGCCACTACTCAGAGAAGGCAACCCACTGTACATGGGCCCACTCAGACGTTAATGTTTCATACTTACAGTAAGTCTGACCGGATGTTATAAAATAGTTCAAATATTGGTACTCTTTACCTAGAACGGCGCCCATCGCGGTGATCGCGACATCGCGGGCAGCACATAAACGGCCGCGACGCGATGCCCGCGATCACCGCGATTTTCCCATAGGGAACAATGTTAAAAAGTCAGATTGATCGCGATTTTGCATTCAATGCCTCAATGCCCGCGATTTTCCCATAGGAATCAATGTTAAATGGGCTACAGAGCCCAAATAGCCCCAATTAACCCTTAAATGTCCCCCAAATTTTTGTACGCCACCCCACGATCCACGCCAACCCGAAGCGTGGCGAGCGCAGCGAGCCCGCGAGGGGCGGCGGTACGCGTCCTCCGACCTTTTCATGCCCTACTATCCACGTCGGCGTGGAGTTGAGAATAGAATAGTGTGGCGAGCGCAGCGAGCCACCGAGCCCGAAGCGTGGCGAGCGCAGCGAGCCCCGCGAGGGGACGCGGATACCTTCACAGTTATACGCGTCCCCTCGCGGACTTCACAGGTGTCCGTGGCGACGCCGACACCTGTGAAGCCCGCGAAGGGACGCGTTTACCTGTGAAGGTATCCGCGTCCCCTCGCGGGGCTCGCTGCGCTCGCCACGCTTCGGGCTCGGTGGCTCGCTGCGCTCGCCACACTATTCTATTCTCAACTCCACGCCGACGTGGATAGTAGGGCATGAAAAGGTCGGAGGACGCGTACCGCCGCCCCTCGCGGGCTCGCTGCGCTCGCCACGCTTCGGGTTGGCGTGGATCGTGGGGTGGCGTACAAAAATTTGGGGGACATTTAAGGGTTAATTGGGGCTATTTGGGCTCTGTAGCCCATTTAACATTGATTCCTATGGGAAAATCGCGGGCATTGAGGCATTGAATGCAAAATCGCGATCAATCTGACTTTTTAACATTGTTCCCTATGGGAAAATCGCGGTAATCGCGGGTACCCGATTTTCATGTACCCGCGATTTACCCGCGATGCCCGCGATTACCGCGATTTTTTACCCCCGACGCCCGCGATTCTGATCGCGGGCGCCGTTCTAGGTAAAGAGTACCCAAATATTTACTCTCCTGAACAATATAGCGAGTGTTTTAACTGTAACAGTTAACATTAATTACTAAAATTCTACCTTTGCAAATGTTGTTATTAACAATATTGTAAGATGGATGGTTTGAAACCTAGAATCATCTATCATTGCAAAACAGAAGTAGCAGTATACACTAATGATAAAGAGATATGATGAATAATTTTAAAAATGTACACATGCTACAAAAATGACAATGATGCTGAATTAAAATAAATGAAGAAACAATACATGTAAGTAACTGTTCTGCACATTTATTGGGCATTGACGTCACTTGTAAAATAGTAGAATAATGATTCTTAAAAAACAGGAACATACAAACAAAACCAAGGAGAAAAGAGGTTATTTATTAAAAAAATAATGTTAATTCTTTAAGGTTAAAATTCTTTCTTTTAAGTAATTGGTGAAATATAAAAAAAAGAAAATGTAAGTGAATGTAGCAAAGTGTTTAAAATTGTTGCCTCTCCTTTCTGCAAACCCGGCCCCCGGGGAACAGCAAGTTACATCAAGCCACAGGTGTGTCTTGAGTGCGGTGATGTGATGATGTCACATGCTGTTCCCCCGGAGCCGGATTTGCAGAGAGGAGAGGCAATGATGCAGAAAATGCTTTCCGTAACTACAAGTTTAAACATCTGTCTGCAGTAGAGATTATAGGGTCATGCAGACCCTGGCTGATCCGGCAACCTGATATTAGTTATCTTAAGTGTACATGAACATTTATATATATATATATATATATATATAGAGAGAGAGAGAGAGAGAGAGAGAGAGAGAGAGAGAGAGAGAGAGAGAGAGAGAGAGATTCCAAGTTAAAAGCAGTACTCCAACCGTTCGTAAAGCAACGTTTCAATGCTACAAATGCATCATCTTCAGGCTCCAGGAGCATAAAGACAATGAATTTTTAGCATTGAAATGTTCCTGTGTTGGATTAAAATGCATTACTTTACGAATGGATGGAGTGCTGCTTTTAACTTGGATTCTATATGCTGCTTAAGCTGCTTAAGCAAGTGGGCACTTGCCAAGGAATTGTTCTATACAGTATTTATTTTTTAAAGTGTTTTTATATCAATCTGACATTTTGAGGTGCGAGGACCCCATTTTTAATTTTTAATGTGTACAGCTTTGATATTGACAGCTGGTTGCTAAGCAACTGAGACACAATGCACGTCAGAGTGTACATGTCACCGGAAGTCCCGCTACCTGGAAGTACGCCAAGAATGGGAGCTTCAGCACACCTCCTACTTCTTGTATTTAAGGTAGGACCTATTGTACAGCACTTTCTTTCATGTACACCGTGAAAACAGGGTTCTCGCACCCCAAAAAGTCGTATTGTTATAAAAACACTTTTAAAAGCCCTGGGAGTGCCGGTGCCTGTATATGCGCCGATCTATATTCATCATTTGCTCACAAGGCACCCAGATAGTTGCCATATCTACGTGAGTGCCAGGCTGACCAAGTTTACTAATATATATATATATATATATATATATATATATATATATATATATATACTGTATATATATTAATGCTGTGATAACCAGCACGGCCTCCTAGAGTCTCTTATATCCTGGGTGCCTGCACTAAATATTCATACAATACACCAGCATGGTGCTGCACTCCAATGAAAAGTGGTAAAAAGAAGCAAGTTTATTAGCAACTTATCAATGCTACATTGGCATTGTCATCAGGCTACAAGAATAACCACAGAACATACCTTATATGCTCACCCAGTGAACTGCGATGCTGATGTATTTTATTTATATATATATATATATATATATATATATATATATATATATACACACACACAGTCCAAATATACAGGGCAAATGCTGTCCAGGAGTATTATGGGGATCTGTGTCATGATTAAGGTCCATGCCAGGACCGAAATGTTGGCCTATTGCAGTCACTTTGAGGATTAAGGTGGCGATTCTCTATCACAGAAATGTGGTAAAAACCTCGTTATCAGGGTTTTTACTGCATTTCTGTATGCTGTACTGTGCCTCCGCAGTGGCAGCGCTACGGATGGAATAGCCAGAAAAAGCTAGCGATTCCCTGCAGAAGACTACGTGCTTCTTACCACAGCGCTGTTTGAGGGATCCATCATGGATCGCTCCCAGCATGCCCTGCCGCCGGCACGTCACTCTGCACATGCGCAGATGGACTACCGGGTCACAGACCCAGAAGTCCAGCACCGGTGCCGCATCGCAAGGGACAGCTCTTATGGCAAGAGCTGTCCCTTGCGTTACTAACAGCATATGTTACAGCATATGCCGTTATTAATAATGCGATGCCCGGCGAAGGGGGGCTGCGGATGTTACAACATCCCGCCCCTCAAGGAGACTTTTTTGTAGAAATATGTGGTGAGTGCCCTGTATTTTTGGACTGTTATGAATAGTCAATTTTTGGCAAAACACAGCTGCACCCCAAAAGAAGGAGGATATTACTGAGTGTGCATTGGAGAGAAATATATCAGTTGATGGCTCAATGAGACACTGTAAGGAAGTATCTGCTTATCATTAATGGTTGTTTTACTGTGACCCTATTCTGGGACAATTATTTACTAAGATCCCGACATACGGCACTATTTTTATGACTTACAGTGGAACAGAGCTTGTATGCCCATTACCTATTCATTATTGACATTGCCCCTGATGAAGTCCTAATGGATGAAATGTGTTGGGTTTCTTCGTTACTACTTTTGTGACTTGATTTACGGAAGAACTGTGAACCACACATAATTGACAAATGTCCAGACACCATGTTTTAAAATATGTGCTTCATGAAGTGATAAATAAATATTTTTTTTAACAATGGAATGTTTTACTGTTTGACTGTTCTGACTAAATACATTTTTTCTTCTAGATGAACAAAATCTTTTTTCTTCTAATCTAAACTCATGCCCTCTCGTCCTAGATTCCTGTCTAGCAGAAAAAAGGGTGTTTGACAGTTCCTTATATTGGCCCCTAACATATATATACATGTTGAGCATGTCCTCCCTTAAACGTCTCCTCTCTAGTGTAAACAGCCCCAAATGTTCATTAAAGCTGTTTTTACATGATATAAGAGAATCACCAATAGCACGGGTGCCCGACGCGTTTCCAACAGTCTGGATCCCGACAGTCATTTACCCAACGTCAGGATCCCGACTACCGCCGACAGCCGGGTGCCCGACGGCCACCCGCTATTTTCCCTAGTGGGGGTCCATGACCCCCATAGAGGGAGAATAGAATAGGTGGCTCGCTAGCATGGCGAGCGCAGCGAGCCCGCAAGGGGCTTTTTTGCACTCGCCATGCTGTCTGAGTACGGGCAGTCAGGATCCCGACGTTGGGCTAATGACTGTCAGGATCCTGACTGTCGGAGCCCCATACCACACCCAATAGCACACCTCTATATCTTTTTGTATCTATCTATCGATCTATCCTACTATATATTCTGTCTGAGTGCTCCCCTGGCTCCCCACAGCTCCACCCACTCCCTGCCCATCTCCCTGAAGCGGAGTCGGGAAGGGAAGCCGCTGCCTTGCTGACGGGGATGAACGAGTGTGTGAGACGCTCGCAAGTCCCTGTCAGATGTAGCTCCTGTCCACCAGCCTGCGCCAGCTCAGGACATCTGGCTATCCTGCAGTCTGGCTGACAGTCAATCCATCTGTATGTGCTATATGTAACAATTACTTCAATTATCTGTAGCATAACATTTTGGTGATGCAGTATTGAACGTTTTAAAATTCAGTTTTGCAGAAGTAGCAGAATCTGTGCTGAAGGATTTATTTTTTTGTCATAGCACAGGGATAGTAGTACTACTACTACTACTACTAGTAATAATAGTAGTAGTAGTAGTAGTAGTAATAATAATAATAATAATAATAATAATAATAATAATAATAATAAAAAAATAATAACAATAATAACTACAACAATATTAGGTACAGTATCCCCACTGCACTGTTGTTCAGATACAGGATTGGCTTCTTGACAAATACTTACCAAAGGTGATGACACAGTCTTATCTGGTAAGCCACAAGCTTATCTTCAAATTCCAGAAAAGCCTACTTCAGTAATGGTGCAACAGTGTGAAGGTTGCAATAATCTGCCAAGGTCAATGTATTGAGGCACATTTCAAAGCTTCTGCTACACAAATAGGAGCACTTTATATAACCTACTTCAATCAGGCCAAGCTACTGAATAATCACAAAATGCTTCACAAGTGATTTTTAGCTGGACTTCACTGATCCAAAGGTGTGATAGAATGCAGCCAACCATGATAATTCTACTTGGAACAAGTTATTACCACTACAGATTGAAAACATGACAGTTGTCTGAAAGATGTCTAAAGCGTTAAGAATTCCATATAATCTTTTGAGTAAAAAGTGTCTATTGGCTTTACCCTTCGAGATATTTTATTTATATTAAATACTTACAGTGCATACAATTCTAACATTAAGTTTGTGTTTCATATAGTTATATAATAATTCTACTGTATTAATGTCCTCATAACTTTATACAGTATGTCCAATTTATATGTACTATTTGTCCCTTATGTCATATATAAATCAGATCACTTTGTTATAGAGCCTCTATTCTCCCCTGTAACATGTAATTAAATTTTAGGAATAGTTAAGACGTCTTTCAAAGCAGGTACAATAAGTATTAATCTTCCATATGTTATGTTTACACCTTTGTCAGGACAAACGGTACTTGTTTCCTAGCATGGCGCCACCGATTTTGATTGTATCCATCGGGTCGAAAAAATCGCGTCGATCGCATCGTATGCCAACCAAATCGTATACGATGCGATCGACCCGATTTTTACATTGGAATCAATGTAAAATAGTCCCTGAGACCCGATTTTACATTGATTTCAATGTAAAAAGCCCCAAAACTCCCCATTTTAATACCAAACCCCCCCTCATGTTTGAAATGCCCCCCCATTGTTAACGCCACCCCACTATTGACGCCAACCCGAAGCGTGGCGAGCGCAGCGAGCGCAACGAGCCCGCGAGGGGAAGCGGTACGTGTCATCCGACCTTTTCATACCCCTACTATCCATGTCGGCGTGGAGTTGATTTTATAAAGTGTGGCGATCGCAGCGAGCCACCGAGCCCGAAGCATGGCAAGCGCAGCGTGGCGAGGGCAGGTATCTGCGTCCCCTCACGGGCTTCACAGGTATCCGCAACCCCTCGCAGGGCTCGCTGCACTCGCCACGCTTTGGGCTCGGTGGCTCGCTGCCCTCGCCACACTTTATAAAATCAACTCCACACCGACGTGCATAGTAGGGGTATGGAAAGGTCGGAGGACGCGTACCATCGCCATTCGCCACGATTCGGGTTGGCATCAATAGTGGGGTGGCGTTAACAATGGGGGGGGGGGCATTAAACATACTTTTTAACCATATTCAATGTGAAATTAGCCATATTGGCCCATTTGACATTGTCACCTATGTAAAATCAGGTTGATTGCGTTCTTCGCATCACGGGCCATTATAATGGCCCGCGACCGACGCGATCAGCCTGATTTTCACTTCAAAAATAATTTAACATTGTTCCTTATGGGAAAATCGCGTTGATCGCATCGGTCGCATTGCGGCCCCTTATTAGGGGCTGCGATGGACGCGATCAATGCAATTTTGTCTTTCACCGGCAAATTAGCTGGTGATTGACAGAAAATCGGGTCCATCGCATTGATTGTATGCCTTAAGTGCCTTAAACTTAAGGCATACAATCAATGAGATGGGAGCCGTGCTAGGAAACAAGTACCGGACAAACTGCTTTTCATATGGTGTAAATCCTGCATGGAGCCTAAATACAGTATAGAAGTTTTACAGGAACATTTTTAGATACAATATACAAGGTTTCTATGTTGTTCCAAGTATTTAACATCTATGAGGCTGATGCAGTGCTGAATACAATAATACCAAAATAGAGAAAGTGACTTTGTATCATGATAAAACCATGGCAGATGGGACACATTTAAACTGTCCTGTGAGGTTTAGATTTGGGTGGGGTTTGTCTAGACTGAATTGTAAGAATAAAGCTGGCCAGTGTTGGGATACATGCAAAAGCAGCTAGTATTTACCCTACATACAGAAACTATATATATATATATATATATATATATATATATATATATATATGTATATATTTGCACCCATTGTATTGCTTAATGGTTTGTTCTAGATACTAAGTGGCAGAAGTATTAAGCCTGGTGAATTGATAACGTAGTGATAACGTGGCCAGTTAAAATGCACCATACAATCCGCTCCTAACTGTCATTTTTTACTTTGTCTGTACACTTACAGTTAAAGCTGATTGGCTGGTGCATTATAACCGTACACTTTATGGCCACTTTATCAGGCTTAATACATCCCCCTCAAAGTTTCTTGTTCTTTTGCTTTGCTCCACATTATCCACTGTTTGCACATACAGTATGTAGGCTGCATGCAGAGGACGTTCCCTTTTACATGATGTTGGTTTAATGCCTGTCATGATTATCAGTGCGCACTTGCACCAGTATTATCCTCGGAACAAGACAACCTTCTGAAAACTTGCATATTTATGCCTCCAGCAAACTCTGCACTGCCCGGGATTTTGTTGACCTGCAATTTAGATACAGTATCAATCTTGAGCGAGTGTACATGGCTATTCTGTTGTAAGGCTGAAAACATGTACAGTATATGTGATATAAAATTCAAGACGTATAGATTGTAAGCTTGCGAGCAGGGCCTTCCTATCTCTACGTCTGTCTGTTATCAGTGTTGATTCCAAGTGTAAAGCTCAATGGAATATGTTGAGCTACTGTATAGAAGAAACTGTAAATAAATAAGATGTTTTCCTCTCTTCGTATGGACATAAGAGGGATGTTTATAGGGAAAGACGTCACGTTCCTCTTACATTTTTTTTTTCAAGAAGCTTTACAGAATGTGGTAGAGTTAATTTATCGTAACCCTGGCAGATACAGCAAACAATGGGCAGTACTGGAAGTAACCATTTGCTTTCCATCTTAAAAATCTGGAACCAGAACAAAATTTATAGAGGTATTGTTTTGTGGACTAATTTGTTAATATTTGCTCAACTGTATCCATTTAAGTAGCATCTAGTAAAGAAAGCACCCAGCATTTGTCTCCAAAAAACCCCTGCTGTAAGTATGCATAACTGTTTTGTTGTGCTCACAGAAAGCAGGAACAAGTAACAGTGTGATCAGTCTAGTTGCTCTATATGCTATACCATATTTTGGGCAAAAATAGGTCAATGCTAAATGCGTTCTGCCTATACCGCTTGCTGTTTTTACTGTAATTTATCCAGCTTTGTTTACTGTGATAATATTAGCCTCTGGCCACAGGCACCCCCCTCCCCCTGTCACCGTGCTGCCTTCAGGTCCCCGGCGACTGTCCTATGATGACAGGTGCCGGGACTAGCGCATATGCAGTACAAACATATGTACTGCGCATATGGCCAGCTTTTATGGGCTGCTTTGGCAGCAGCCCATAGAAGTAATCATGGTCCCGGCGCCTGTACAATATAAGTTACAGGCACCCGGACCAGCGCGTGCGCAGTACCGATGTAGGTACTGCACATGTGCATTTGCCGTTTTTGCACGGCAGCCCGCAGCAAGGCGTCCCGGAGGGAGGGAACACCTCCCAATGGGACTGCCTTTGCGACTGGCAGGTTGGACTTCCAATAGGAAGTCACTGCCAGTCACAGTGAAGCCAGTGCAGTCTCACAGACTGCATCTGGCTTCACTATAGTGGCGGATTTTACTGGGGGGGGGGGGGGGGCTGCAGCCCTGCAGCCCATAGGTAAAAACCGCCACTGGATAATATCTAACATTTGATCATGAATTGAATATGTTTTATATGACTAATCTCCAGCCTGTAAAAATGACAAAGCTGCTGGGATACAGGACTGAGGTGAATAGATGTAGGAGAGTGATGTAGGTGCGTGTGTATGTGTGCACACCTGAACAGAGCTCCATTCAGCACCATCTATTGGCTGCCAACACAACACTGAGGTGGGGTGTAGGTGTGTGCTAGTATAATTGTGGGTTCTCTCTCTCTCTCTCTCTCTCTATTTTTATTTAAATGATCCACCCCCAGACCTGGAATTCCTAGAACTATTTTTCCAGAAAAATGGTACTGTATATATCTATTTATTATTCTCATTCATATTACCCTATTTGTATAATATTTTAATTACTGGACTCTTTGACTGTATGTGATTTTTTTTCAAAGAGAGTTTTTATTAATTTTCACAAAAAGAAAATAAGAATACGGAAAAGAAAAAGGGGATGCAAAGGGAACGCACCCAGAAGAATACAGAAATTCAAAGCTCCCAACATATAATAGTAATAAACAGGTCACGCAGGAGTTAATATAATCAACAAAATCCCATTTTAAACATTTTATCTAAATTAACCAGGCAATGGGGAATAACTAATGCATCTACTGTAAGTAAAATCTATCTCCCTCAGCAGCGTGTGGCCATCCGTTGCCCCACAAGCTGCCCGTGGGATCACACCTTCCCAGGCAGCAGGATCGCATGCGATACATCGCATGCTATCCTTTCACATGTGATGTATCACATTCGACCCCTGTCCAACCTCCTACTCTGGTCCGATGTGCACGGGACCGGACCCGATTTTACATCAAATGCATCCAATTTGGGACAATTTATCATCCTGAACTGTCAGGCCCATGTGAAATCGGCCTAAATTGCATTAGTGTATGGGAGCCTTTAGATTGCAAGATCTACTGGACCCCGTACTGTGGAAGAGTGTCCCTCCCCCTCCTATACTTCTGGACTTTGTTTTCAATAGCTTGTATACAGTATTTGGGATAATATTGGATCTCCATCCCTGGACTACCACTGTTTTGGTAGCTACTAATATATGGCCCATAATATATCTGCCCCACAAAGAAAGATCTTCAGGATAATAATGTAAGAGATTATGGTGATTTTTGTAAGGTGGGACATTGGCCCTTATTCTGATTTACTCACAAAGGCAAATTCCTTCTCAAATGGACAAAACCATGTGCACTGCAGGTGGGGCAGATGTAACTTGTGCAGAGAGAGTTAGATTTGGGTGGGGTTTTGCTTCAAAGTGAGATCTAAATTGCAGTGTAGAAATAAATCAGCCAGTATTTACCCTGCACAGAAACAAAATAACTCACCCAAATCTAATTCTTTATGCACATGTTATATCTGCCCCCCCCCCCCCCCCGCAAGGCACAAGGTTTTGTCCATTTGAGAAGGAAATTACCTTTGCGAGTGAATCAAAATAACCCCCATTGTGTATACATGAGTGGGTGTGTATATCAAAGTGGTGTGGATTCCGATTAGTATACTAGTTGGAATGAGGGGGTGCATCTGTCTTATGGGAAATTGTGTTTTATTGTTTTTACTGACTGGAAATGCGATGAAAAGATTTATTCACAATGAATCGAACTACAGGAAAAGGCTTATTTATAGATCATAACAAAAGGTGAAACATACATTTATCCACAGAAAGCATGTTACAAACAAACCTAATAATGTCATAATTTTATTAAGTATGTATTAAAGGTTCACGTACAGTATTGTGTAAATGTCTAGATACGTCATAGGGTTAATTTGAGCAAACGGGCTCAGTATGATTTTTCGAATGCTTGCACTGCCGGCGGATTTGGAAGGTAAGATTCCCGCCTCCTATATAACCTAACCCTCCCCTCCTGCAACCTAACCCTAACCTTCCCCCAGTGTCAAACCCTAACCCTCTCTTCCTGCAGCCTAAACCTAATCCCCCCCCCTTAGTGCTTAACCTCCCCTCTAGCCCTACTGTACCTAAACGTAAACACACCCCCCCCCCCCCCCGATCCTCGGGTACATACTCGCCTCACCTTGTGGACGGATGATCAATATCTCATCTGTCAAGATTCCGGCCGCTGGTATTCCAACCCTGGTCAGAATTCTGGTGTTGGGATTCTCGATGGTGTCGCAATTCTGGCATTGGGATCTCAATCAGTATTTTAACTGCATCCTGGACAAACAAATGTCATTGCTTCTACAGAGAATGATGACATTTTTCCACTTTCTGTTTGGTAAGGCCACTGTCACTTGATAATATAGCTGTTAGTATGGATGTGTTGTGAGTGGTATGTTTGAACAAAAGATGATAGAACAACAGCAAAAGATAACAATAACAGAGGAAGAAAGATGGTGAAGCCTTCCATTAATATTATATCTACTACTACTATAAATCATGCCTGAGAGGGAATTAATAACAGACATAGCCAACAAGGGCTCATTTGTGTTCTGACACTAGGGTGGGTGTTACTATGAGTAGCTATTAGTTTTCTGCTACCGGGCAATAAGGTAGTGGGTCCAGCAAACAGTATAACCAGTGCAAGCTGGCCCTGACCTGTCATTCCAGCAGTGTTGGATTGGTCCAAAGGGGGATAGTGAAAATCTCCAGTGGGCCCTACTGCCTGTGGGACCACCTATTCCACCAGGGATCAGTTTCCATACTCTATCCTAGTGCACTTGAATTATACATTATGCATATGTTAGAGTATACTGCATGTGGTACATTATTATCATGCATGCACTAGTAGTGGTAACTAAAATCTATATGGATGAAGGGCCCCAGATCATGCACTCTCTATTATCCAAACCTATGTGGTGGCTGGTCACACCCCCACTGGAGCATGGCCACACCATTTTCCATGGGCTCCTACCCCTTTATGCCCCAGTCCGACACTGCACTCAACCATCGCCAACTAGGCTTCATATCTGCCAGAATTGTACTGTAAATTACTGACTGATGAGGAGTATATCGTTTGTTTGACAGGTCCTCTTTATTTGCCATACTATATCCTTTATTACAGGGCAACTAAACTTTAATGTTAGACTTTTAAGAAGGTTATTTGTTCTGGATAAGCCGGGAACTTTCAAAATTGAATTATTATTGTAAATGCAAGCCATATATTTCTAAATATAAATTAAAGTGCACCCGTTCAAGAGCTTTTATACATGTACTGCAATTAGTAAAGCGAGCAGATAACTTCTTTAAAATGATATATGGTAGGGCCCTTTGTTTAGGTATTTTAAAGCAGTGTGTAGAGAAAGCTTAAACTCAGCTCAGCACATATTTCCATTGTGAGAAATTGTCTGTATGATTAGATTTTCTCCTAAGTGAAAATGAAAGTGGCAGTAAATCCTTAGATAACATTACCCGTCACAGAAAGAAGCCAAGATTTAATAGAATCAGAGGGCACAGTCAGCAAAGATGACATTTGGACTTAATGTAGAATGTAATCACTACTATCCATTCATAGACTGTCTGTCACTATGTTGGATAATATTTGATTCTGTGTTTTGCAAGTGCTACCCTGGTCTTTTCCCAAAATCTGGTTTTAAATCCTGATTCAACCACCCACAGCACAGACTCTGAGACTGAGTATGCTATATTTTCAAATGATGAAATTTGTTTTTATTACACTGCATCTATTTTTACTGTCTCTGCTTTCTCATGGTGTGTACACAGGGGTACAATCAGCATGAGATTTTGACTATATAGTCAAAATTGCATTGGGATCGCATGCAGATTGTATGCAGATCACATGTTCCATTCTATATTTTTATTGCAAACAGTAAAGGAATTGTAGGAAATGGTGTTGTTTTTAATGTTCTAATACCCTACAGTATCTCTAGTCTTGGAGATTTTTTTTTCTATGAGACCCATTTTGAGCCATTCGTGCCTTTCACTTGCATTTTAAAAATACATAAATGAGGCAACAACATGCATTGCGACAAGTTAGATATTTCCTGAAATGATCTCCTTTTCATTCCCTATTTCTCCGAATAGACAATCCTTTCTTTACGGGCAGTCAATCATCCCAATCAGCGGCGGCTCTTACCTCTGCAGAGGAGGGGGACTGCTGCGATGTGGGACCCCCCCATCCGCTGCTGCCGCCGCTGCTGCTGTGCTCGTGCTCCCTGTCGCTGCCAGTCCCAGTCCCAGCTGCCCAGACTGCATGCGCAGTAGCTTCTTCGGTACTCCGCATGCGCTGGCCTCCAGCTTGTATGGGCTTCTTTTGCAGCAGTCCCCAGAGGCATGTTCCGGGTCATGTTTCTGGCGCATGCGCAGTATCAATCTTGTACTGCACATGAGCGCAACCCAGTTTTTATGGGCTGACGCTCAGCAGCCCATGTAGAGGCTAGTCACAGTGAAGCCAGAGCAGTCTCACAGGCTGCATCTGGCTTCACTTAGGCAGAGAACAGTGGTGAATTTTACCTGGGGGGGGGCTGGTAAAAACCGCCGCTGATTCCAATGTATGACGCTTTGGTCCTGTCAGGGCCTGCAAGATCTTTAGCAATTTTTGAATGTTGCCACACTGCACCCTCTCAAACTCCATCAAATCCAAGATGCCCACCTGACTCTTAATATACAGCTGTTCCCCATTTACAAGTGCAGACATATTTCTAGAACACTTCAATTAATGAAAGGAAAAGGTGGAAAACGTGGATTAGATAATGACTTACAAATAAGCAGGGCCGCCAAAAGGTATGCTGGGCCCTGATAACATTTTAGGGTGTGGCCTAGTTGCGGGAGGCGTGGCCTAATCACGGGAGGCTTTGCTATGCCCCCTTAGCAGAAAACAGTGAAAAGTGTCTAAATCAGTCGAGAGGGGAGGCTCAGCATAAGTGCCTCATAAACTGTCAATACTGACTGTGTGAGAACTCATGCTGCTGCCCGGGAGGGAGGCCAGCCCAGGACCCACTCTTCCTCCTCTCGGTGACCCTGCGAATAAGGCCTCTAGACTATTTCTCTTCCTTCTTTATTTATTCACATATTAGACCGGTTATAATATTCAAATCTAGATTCCAACTGTCAGAACATTCCGACAGTCGGAATCCTGGCCCGTTTCCATCCTGCTCTACAGTATCTCCACTGAATTCAATGTTCCGTCTGTCGAGTGTCGAAAAGGGGGCCTGCAGGCGAAAACAGCTGCGGATTGTCAAGAAACGGCAGCAAATTCAACAAATCTCGGCTGTTTCCCACAACTGATCCGTTTTAAAGTCGGAACTGTTTTGTCGAGATCAGCCTTCAGTGCTGTCAGAAACAACAGAATGAGGCCCTAAACTGGCGCAGATGGGAAAAAAAAAACAGTTTGACAGTTGAGTTTTTGTATATGGTTCTATGAAAATATAGCTACAGTATTTGTGACGCATTTACAATTTTTTTTCTTTTGCAAAGTCTTTTGTTTCTGTCTAGGCTGCAGCTCTCGGCACACTGTCCACTGCGAATTTTCTGATTAACAATCCATGCTGAATTAGGCCCATAAGCAAGGCTATAATGAAAGACGATTTTAGTCCAATTAGTTTTTTGTTTTTCAGATTTGGCAAAGCCACCCACAACTGTCAGTATCAGATTTATTTGGTCACCGGGAGTGGAAGATCTTCGTACAGTAAGTTTCGTCTTGGCAGATGAGGAAGATGTGTCTGTGATATTTTGTCAGATACGTGTGATTACATTTTGTTTTAAACTTGGAAAATGCAGAAATGAAACTCATGAAATATTATGGTAAGCATATGATGAAGAAAAAATTAGTGCTGCAGTATTTTCCTGATGGAAGCACTTCAAAGAGGGTGATGTGCGAGTGACTGACGATACGCATTCTGGGAGTCCGTCCAACCTGGTTACAGATGTCAACATTGCCAAAGCTGTGGAGATGATATAATTTTATACTGAAATTATATATCAACACAGCATTTGTATACTTTAATTTATACTGTAACTTAAAAAATATATATATTTATATACATGTCTATATTTTGAGGTTTTGCACCTACATAGTTTTCTGTTGCTTCCTAGTGTAGTTGCATAACCTGGTGACTAAGATGAATTTTGGGCACAATAGACCCCCAATGCTAGCAAAGTCTCATTGGAACTTGAAAGAGGGTCTGTTTGCTGTAACTACAACATTGATAAATGAAGACACATATGTATATACCCTGCAAAGGAAAGGATACTTTACAGTTAGGGCCGTTAAGATATGGAATATTCTGGGGGTTCAGTATGATTTAACGACAATTGAAATACAGTCAATCGCTTGGCTGACACCATTATACTGACAGGGTGTATATACTGATTGTCAATATCCATTACAAATGGTACACTGTTATATTCTCCCTCCATGTCCACTAGGATGGTATGAACAAGTCTGTTTTGTGAAAAAAATTATGAAAAACTGTATTTAGTATTATTTGTGTCAATATTTTAGCTGTCGGCATTTTGGTTCGTCTGTGTTTTGTACCTGTTGGTGTTTTGATTGTCATGTTGATTTTCGGTATTTTAATGTCGTGGGTATATCGTTTGTTGGTGATCTGCACCTGCCGGTATTTTGTCTGTCGGAATTTGGTTGTGGGGACAGTACTTAAACAGTATTTGCGCCGTCTGTAAATTAAGTAAATACCGGAAAAGACTATATTGGCAGTTGATATATTTAAGAAAGGGAAGGGAAATTATTTGCAGAAAACAAATCCAGGGATACAACCACTAATTATAATACTTAAAAGTACAGTAGGCCAGTAATGAACATGGCAGACATTGGGTCATCGGAAGTTCTACCTAAAGATCCCTAATCAATACAGATAGAAAGATACTTCAGCATGGCCTCTCTAAACTTTATTCTATCATTTGTAATTCTAATATACAGCTGTATCGCCCCTCATTCAGGCTGGGGCTGGCGATTGAATCACCAGCCGCCAGCCTCCACCCTCCGCACGCACGCATGAGATGCTCGCGCTCCCCTTTCCAACGGAGCTTCCCACTGGTCCCCGACGGTCCCCACCTGGGTTAAAAAGAAGGGTTACTTCCAGGTCGGTCGCTGTGCAGAGTGAACAGGTATACCGTGTTCAGTGACCCTGTTCTTATTCACACTATAGGAAGGAGGCAGCGTCAGTTCATAACACCACCTCCCCACGATAATGCACCGTCACCCCCTAATGACGTCAGTGACCCAGCTTATTGCCGTGCCGTGGTGAGGAACCTTGCATCGCAATGCTGGGTCGCTCCTGGGACAGATCTGTGTCCAAATCTAGGGTGCGACCTATTATTTGCGTGAAAAGGGTATTACTAGCGTGAATCAACCTATCATGGGTGGCCCTCTAGGATATAAAAGGGCTTTACATTACCATTTTATCTCATTAAAAGTTAAAACAATATATTTAATCAATTAAGAATCAATGAAGAAACACCTTTCTCTAATAACATACAGATGTATGTTATGCGCGTCCCAGTTTCCCGTCGGCGGGGGACGGGAACCCTGCCCATCTCCGCTTCAGGGAGACGGGCAGAGTTAGGGGGGGAGTGGGAGATGGGGGGAAGTGGCAGGGACTGGCGGCGAGGTGGCGGGGGGAGCTCCGTTGGAATGGGACACGCGCGCGTCCCCTTCCTAAGTCTGGCGGGAGCTGGCGCGTGGCGAATCCACCGCCAGCCCCTGCAATGATGAAAGACGCTCCATATGTAGCAGGAATTTTTATGTAAATCAACAAGATGTACAGTCTATAACAATTATATCTGAAAATGAAGGAAGGGTCCACAGGTGATGTCATAAAAGACTACGGCCGGGTTGTAATGACAGACGATTTTGGCTGGATTTCGAGAAATACAAAGTCAGTTAATGTAATAGGATCCAAGTTAATTGAAATTTTGGCTCAAAATAAAAGCTGCTGGTAAAAAGTTGGATCCAGATGTAAATAATTTAAGACAAACAATTTAACATACTTAGATACAGTCACATACAATGATACACAGCATGCCTATATTTTGTGTGTAATTGTGACTGTATCTGCATACCGAACTAGAATACACAGTTTGGCTGGAAACCACTGTAGCACAAATCTTTTTTATGTACTGTAGATACAGTCGCAATTATATACAGAAAATAGGCATGCGCAATTTATTTCAATCTGCAGAAGTGGCCTGTACTGTATATCCTATTCACATAGTGAAAAAAATGGGAAAAGATAACATGTACATGAACAATTTTGACACATTTGTTACAAATGTGCTCTAATTTTGTATTTGTAAGTGATTTGAACATTACCGAATACAACTTCCCCCCACCCCCAATAAAAAACAGCTCTAATGATGTCAGACTTTATAGAGCTGTTTTGTGCTAGAATTTCTCACTCAGTTCTGCAATGGTGAGTATGGAATTACAAACAGGCAGTGGCGGATTCAGGGGGGGGGCACCCGGGCACGTGCCCCCCTGTCATTCATTTTGTAGATGAGGACCAGAGCTTTCCAACGAGCCCAGCCCCATGTCTCTAGCCCCCCGGGAACCGGAGATATCGCCTGGCAAAGCTGTAACATTTTTTTCCCATAGGATAATATGGGACCCGTCAATTCCGACCCCCACCCAGTTCCGACAGCTGCCAGTTCCCCCCCTGGCATCACACGAGCTTGTGATTGATGTTATTCAATTCCAAATCGCTGGGCCTTCAATATGATACCAGGATAGTCCATATCGGTCAATCGGTTCCAGAGATATAGCGTATAAATCGATTTATTTTTTATTTTTGAAGTGTAATTTCATGGCTGTTCATGTTCTTTGAGGGCAGATTACTCTGGAACCAAACGTTCCAGTTTTACTGGACCAAAATCATTCAAAGCCCACTCAAAAGTTCTTCAATATGATACTTTTCTCATGTAAATGGGTCAGTTAGTTCCGAAGATATAGCCGGTTAAATGAGATAACTGGTTAAAGGGGGGAGGGGTGGATTTCTCTCCCCCTCACACCAGAAAATGCAGGGACTAGGCTGGTGTAAAAGGGGCCAACCTGGGAATGTATTTTCTGGTGTGAAATGGGTATTAATTCAAATAGCTGGGACCTGCAGTGCTCGGAATACAGCCAGGCTCTGCCACTGTCAGTAGCTATCACTTCTGCCTAGCGGCGGCTGTCCCCCATTTACCACGAGCATGTTTCCCCGTTGGCAATGAGCATGGAACCTCTGGCAATGAGCATGGAACCCTTGGCAATGAGCATGTAGATAAGTAGCACTTACTGTATATAGCATAATTTTTAATAGGCATTATGGTGTTTGGCATAATACATAATGGACATCATGCCGTGTAACTTAACGTGCAATGGACATTATGGTTTAAATGTTTAATGCGTGCCTTTGGTGGACAATGTCCCTGTTTATGAAGCGTATTGTGAATTTTGTCTTAATCTGTGTGGCATTATGTGAATTTTGTCTCAATCCGTGTGGCATTATGTGAATTTTGGCTCAATCTGTGTGGCATTATGTGAATTTTAGCTCAATCCATGTGGCATTATGTGAATTTTGGCTCAATCCATGTGGCATTATGTGAATTTTGGCTCAATCCATATGGCATTTTATGAATTTGGCTCAATCCATGTGGCATTATGTGAATTTTGGCTCAATCCATATGGCATTTTATGAATTTGGCTCAATCCGTGTGGCATCATGTGAATTTTGACACAATCCATGTGGCATTATGTGAATTTTGACACAATCCATTTGGCATTATGTGAATTTTGGCTCAATCCATTTGGCATCATGTGAATTTTGGCTCAATCCGTGTGGCATTATGTGAATTTTGACACAATCCGTGTGGCATTATGTGAATTTTGACACAATCCGTGTGGCATTATGTGAATTTTGACACAATCCATGTGGCATTATGCGAATTTTGGCTCAATCCATTTGGCATTATGTGAATTTTGGCTCAATCCGTGTGGCATTATGTGAATTGTGACACAATCCATGTGGCATTTTATGAATTTGGCTCAATCCATGTGGCATTATGTGAATTTTGGCTCAATCCATATGGCATTTTATGAATTTGGCTCAATCCGTGTGGCATCATGTGAATTTTGACACAATCCATGTGGCATTATGTGAATTTTGACACAATCCATTTGGCATTATGTGAATTTTGGCTCAATCCATTTGGCATCATGTGAATTTTGGCTCAATCCGTGTGGCATTATGTGAATTTTGACACAATCCGTGTGGCATTATGTGAATTTTGACACAATCTGTGTGGCATTATGTGAATTTTGACACAATCCATGTGGCATTATGCGAATTTTGGCTCAATCCATTTGGCATTATGTGAATTTTGGCTCAATCCGTGTGGCATTATGTGAATTGTGACACAATCCATGTGGCATTATGTGAATTTTGGCTCAATTCATTTGGCATTATGTGAATTTTGGCTCAATCCGTGTGTTATTATGTAAATTTTGGCTCAATCCGTGTGGCATTATGTGAATTTTGACACAATCCGTGTGGCATTATGTGAATTTTGGCTCATTCCATTTGGCATCATGTGTAAGGGGCAAGTATAATGGGGTCTAGTATTTTGTTGCATAATGTGCAGAAGTTGTATATGGTGTTGTACACTACACTCAAGGACATGCCCCCTGTTGAGTGGCCACACCCCCTTTTCCAGAGCGCGCCTTCGGCGCGCGCACAACTACATCCTTCACTTTTGTTGCCATGGTGGGCCTGCATACTTTAAATGCCAGGGCCTATTTTTAATCCCATTGCCACCCTCTCTCTGCCGCTCTCTTAGCATGTACACTGGCACCACTAACACTGGCCCTCCCCCACCTAAACCCTCTTTTATCATGGTGCCCCCCCTGTCATTTTATCCTGGATCCGCCCCTGCAAACAGGGTGTTCCCTCTATAGGCACTCAAATATATGGTACTACCATACCTCTGTAAAAGATTTGTACTGATATAGATATACTGTATATAGATTCGCAGTGCTCTTCCTTTCAAGGTGTTTCACAGATCACTGTCATGTTTAGCATATGGTCAGAAGGAAAGAAAAGGAAGGTATATATATATATTATAATACCATTTTATTAGCATATAAAGTACACCCGAAAGTGGCAAGTAAAGATAGGGTGCATAACTGAGAAGGGGTTCAAGACATGGATGGAGAACCAAGGTTGTAAAGGTTCTCAAAAGCACTTGGGTGGGAGAATGGTAAGGTCCCAGTATTTACCACTGTTGAGAGCTTGATCTGGTAATTCAATTCGATCAAGGTTTTGTAGACTTTCTAGATATAACCATCATATTGGTTGCACACTTGGAGGTTTCTGTACTCATTTACCATTAATTCCTGGCCTGCTACTATATGACATACTCAAGTTGGTCTGTATTCAGGGCATTAAAGACACACATCATTACATTGGCGGAGAAATTCGGACATTATAACATCTGACTTAGGGTTCTTGTACACGTACCCTCGCATGCTAGCAAGGGGATGCAGGCAGCACTGACCTATTGAGGTCTGAATTAGGTCCATAGTCCAACTTTTCCTGGCAATTAAAATCAGCTCCCATTACATCCGGCCCGTTTCTAGTCCAATGATCACCTGGGGTGGAATGAAATAAGGTGTGACAATCAGAATGTGAGAGATTTTGTGAGAATTTTCCCATTCTTTTAAAGAGACAAAATCTCTAAATCTCTCTTTTCCGATTCTCACACCTTATTACATTCCACCCTGTTATCCATCAATGGACTAGTTTGGTATAAACGTTTAAAGCCATATATTGTTAATGTGGTTCTGATAGGTTAGTTTGTTCAAATTTTTCATCCAACCTATCTAATCGCTCTTTCAGTGTTCGCTTCTGCCTTCAGTGATTCTACCTCCACTTCACTACCTCTGTCATTTGGAATACCACAAGGCTCAGTCTTAGGTCCTCTGCATTTTTCAATCTATACCTCCTCTCTTGGCAAAATAATCATCTCTTTCGGATTTCAGTATCATCTGTATGCTGATGATACTCAACTCTATCTATCCTCCCGTGAATTGTCACCATCAGTATTGTCCTTGTCTCTAAATGCCTTTCTGCCATTTCATCTTGGATGTCATCTTGCCACCTCAAACTCAACATTTCCAAAACAGAATGAATCATATTCCCACCAGCCAAGAGTAGTTACCAACCTGATATCTCTATCACTGTTGAGAACACAGTAATCAATTCTAATTCACAAGCTCGCTGCCTAGGGGTCATCCTCGACTCTGAACTGTCCTTTAATCCTTACATTCAATCTATCTTTAAATCATGTTACATGCATCTAAAAAACATATCCAGAATTTGTACATATTTTACACAAGACACTGCAATCTCTAATCTATGCACCCATTAAATCACGCATTGATTATTGCAATAGCCGCCTTACCGTTCTTCCTAAGAAAATACTTTCACCACTAGAATCCATTTTGAATGCAACTGATCTTCCTGGATAGACATTCAACATCTGCTGATCTGCTCTGTTGGTCCCTCCATTGCTTGCCTGTATTTTACCAAATTCAATATAAAATACTTCTACTCACATACAAGGCCATTAACCTGACTACACCAACATATATCTTTGCTTATCTTAAAATATATCTCCACCGATCTCTCCACTCTGTAAAGATATGCATCTTTCAACCACACTCATTACTAGATCCCATTTACAATTGCAGGACTTTCTTCGGGCAGCACCCACCCTATGGAATGCCCTTCCACATTAAGACTCTCTTCTAGCTGCCAAACTTTCAAGTGTAACCTAAAAATTCACCTGGCAAGCCTATCATATTCTGGAACACCCAAAAAACCTCCTGTAGCGTTCATACATAATTACATCCCATCAGGACTGTCTTGCAATCTGGAAGTACTGCCATACTATAGAATCCTTTACTTATGTATCCCTCTTATTATTATTATTAACAGACACAAACCAAAATGTTGGTGAGGAGGACTCTTATCCTATTTGACCCGGTGGACTTTGGTCCCTTTTTCTATCTTTTAGGGCACCCACCCACTTCTCTGACTCGGCTGAGCTGTGGTGCATATCCATCAAGCCTCAGAGTCAATAGGATATTCATTTTATTTTTGTATTTTTCCTTGGCTTTTATTATATATGGAGTTTGTGTACCCGTTGTTTGTATCCTGAATAAATCTTTATTGGTGGTCCTTTTACCTGGACTGGTGACCTCTTCATATCCATCTGGGTGATCGCACACAGGAGAGGAAAGATACCTTTGAGTGAACATAGGGCACAAAAATAAGGTGAGCCCCATTCATTTGGGAACAAGTGACCAGAGAGGTCCACAAAGAAACCTTTACGTGCAAATAGGGCTAGGCAGACAGGTCAGACATCATTTCTGGTACCATTTCACAAAAAAACTGTTTTTAAAACATACCACTGACCTGTTCTCTCTTGTCTTATTTTGAAAATACGTATGTCCTTCAGATTGTGGAAAACTCCATAGATTAAGAAGAAGACAGAAAATTATCGCCGGTTGAGACAGTGCACACACACAATGTACACCTTCTCAGTGTACACCTTCTCGTTGTATTGTAGGGCCCTCCTACCTCTATGTTGGTTTGTTACTACCCAGTTTATTTTATTACTGTGCTATATAAGAAACTGCAAATATGTTTACATTTAAAAAATTGCATGTGGTTTCAGTCTGATGTCTATGGTACTGTAAGTAAAAAACATGACTGACAAAGAACACAGTCAGCAGATGCAGCATGTGTTTTACAGAAGCTCGGCAGAGTACATTTTCAGAGATGTCCCTGGAATCCTTCTTTGATCAGAAGCTAATTCAGAAGTTCAATGTCTCATGTCTCAGATATCCATTTAGCTTTTTATAGTCTGTACTCTCTTCTGGCTATCAGCGATAATGGGCAATAGCAAGTTGGTTAAACAAGCCCTAAGGCCTGAGGTCACAAGCATTTACTTAATACATTATTTACTATGCCGTCTGGAATGGAAAACAGCAGTTTGCTCAAAACCGCATACAATTTAGCGATTTGGGATTCCTTAAAATCGTATATCACTTGTAAATGAATGGAAACACAGATAAGTAAGTACTGTCATTTGGGTTTGAAAACTGCTTAGTAAGCTGCACTCTAATAAATCACCCTGTACCCCCAACCCACATAAACCCCCTTAAGTCTCTTCTATTATGCAATGAAATTTAATTATTTTATACACCGTTCATATAGGTTCATGGAAGAAAACCAATTGCAGTAAGTAGAAAATAAAAGCTAAAATCCTTCTTACTATCTCAATCTTAAAATAAGTATGTGACAAGTGCGTAGAGAACTGAATTTAATTGATTCAGGTCTATTTTGTGCATTTTGCACATGTCACAGCTGCGTCCTTTGTTTCTCGGGAAGGCACAGAGACACAGCATAAAATGACATGCACATATTTGTCTTGAGATAAAACTAGTAATATATTTATTGAACTCACTTCTACTTTGGCGCATATATATGATTTACACATACTTAATGTGGTGCGCAATTCTATACACCCCTCGAGTTAATATATTTTTTCTGTGTCATGCTGCTTGTAATTTTGAATAACTGCTTTCCCCTGCTGTGCAGTACAGTTACCAGTAAGTATTACACTTTATTCATGGCCCATTTGTTGTTATGGAAACAGCACCCATACCAAACTTTGTTCTCTAGATGTTTCAAATGTTCCTAGGATTATTCTGAGCAAAAGGTTGAGACTGCAATAAAGAAAAATCAAACAATCTATGACTTTTGTAAGGTATCCCTATGAAGAGGTTATCTGTTTCACTATTTACTGCGTTAAATTGATATGTTTTGTTAAATTCGAACTACGTTCTTTCATTCGAGAAAATTGTCTAGCCCATTTCCTAAGGTTCAAATTGTTTTAGATTATATATGCCAGTAAATTACATTGTTCAGATTTGTTTTCAACTTTGAATACATATTGCGGATCTGTAAATAACAGAAAAGCACATTGCCTTTCTGCTTTCAAATGTAAATGTATTCTACATTTTATACATAGAGCTGTTGTTCCAATTTGTATTCATTATTCTCTTCAGATCAGCTTGATGTAATCAATTAGGATTTACTCATCAACGTTCGTATATAATCTTATTTAGAGAGTTTCTGTTTTTTAATGTTTGAAGTATGAAGAAACATATCATAAAAATGTATGTAGCATACATACATCTTTAATTCAACTGTAAATGGTCTAATTATAAAAAAAAATGGTGGCGCAGCCCCGAATAATGACATTCCTTATTGTCTCATAAGGTATTTTGGCAATTTGAAATGTTATGTTGAGGCTATTTAGTAAGGGGCAATTTCTAGAACACGGGCACCTATAATAGATCATCCCAGTGATGGTTGCTTGTCATTTACTGCTGGGTGGGCATTCTAGGGTTGCAATAGTCTGGTGACAGGGTGTTTGCTTATATAATAGGTTGCTGTTGGCTTGTACATATATAGGTGCCACCATTGCTTATACCACTGTGCGTCAATAGGGATCAGTCAATAAAAGAGCAGGAGCATCAACCAAGTAGTAATGCTCTGGATGCTACCAGTCATGATAGTGCATCAATACCTACTAAAAATGGTTGAGGTGATAGAAAGTTTAAGAAGGGGCACTTAAAATCTAAATATTTCACGATGTTAAAGAAAAAAGATAGAGGTGTCACAGATAAATCATACTAAGATTCTCTGAAATGTACTGCATGGGTGTGTTACACAATTAGGAAAGATGGGGTGGGGTAGGATGGCCAGCAGGTGAGATTCTTGATATGTGTTAGTGTAATATTAGCTGATTTGGAGTTTGCAGCTCTGCAGTACAAATACAGGTCAAGTCTCCCTTATCTGTGTATTCCAAAAACCGAAAAGCCCATGGTTTTTCAGAATATTTCTTTCTCCCTGGCCATACTTACCTTATCCCCTGATTCCCACGGCAGCCTTCAGGATCCTCTTCAGTGGCGTCTGCATTCCCAGGGGTGCATTGAGTGAGTGCACTGATTATGTAACCAGCATACCCACGCAGGTGCAATGTATAAGCAATGAACCCCTGGAGCTTTCATCTCCTGCTCTACCTGCTGCACATAGGAGAGGGGGCTCCCACCCCCCCCCCCCCCCACACACACACACACACACAAACACACACACCTATGTGCAGCACCGGGGTTCCAGGCGGCGGGCGGCTGCGGCTAGGAGCCTGTAATACTATTTGTGGGGCGGGAAGCGCTGCTGAATTTGAAAAGACTGTCCGGACGCCAATTGGCTGAATTCAGCCAATTAGCATCCGGCGTCTTTTCAAATTCAGCAGTGCTTCCCACCCCGCCGGCAAATAGTGCTACATACTCCAAGCCCCAGCCCTGATCCCCGCTGCTGCACAGAGGTGAGGGGGGGAGGGGAGTGGGGGCTCCTGGGCAAACTAATAGGGGGGCCCAGTGAATTATTTTGCCCAGGGGCCCTCACTTATGTTAAGACGACCATGATCCAGATCCAAAACGAAAACTAAAACACAGGCATCGGCACATATTTCTAGTTCTGACTAGGCTTGACAGCAGATTTTCTGACTTGAAAATATATCTATGTGAGTTTTTATCTGTGTCTCTATCCCAGTTATTAATAGTCCGTGAGTTAATCTTTCAAAATTACTTCATAAAAATGCAATACTTGTATTTCATTTACATACAGTAATACTAAAGCTTTTAAATTACCCCCAAATGAAAATAAAACAGAAGGAAAATAATCTTGTTTCAGTAGCAGCTATATGATTACAGGTTTAGAAAGGATTATGTGACCTAAATGACTTCATTGTTTCACGATTGGATTACACACTGGATATGCCTGCATAATCTCCTGCGTGAATTCCAGGTGCACTGCCTTTTTATTTTATTTGCAATTGTCAATTTTAATTCATTTCTGTCAAAACAAAGCTGAATATGCTATTGTCTGCTAATCCTGTAATTGAAATTTAACCATATCACAAAAAGAATAAAGGAAACTTAAAGTTACACAAAGAAGCAATTAAAAATGCTACAAGAAAGAATGTGCAGCTGGACAGACAGTAGCACTGCACTCTGTGTTCTTATCTAAAAATGTCATGCTTTGAATCATACTTGCCTACCCTTCCCCCACTTTCCCAGAGGCCCCCTGTAACCCCTGCACCCCCCTCCTTGGCCGCCCTCAACCAGAGCCATCTTAATGCATGGGCTTACTGGGCAGCCGCCCTAGGGCCTCACAATTGTAGGGACCTTTAAGCAGGGGTTTGCTGGTGCCTCTGGGGTTTCCTGTGAGGCTAGTAGAGATTGCTGCCCGGCTGCTTTGATTATGAATTACACAAAGTTGGAGCTGCTGGGAAACATTCTCTACCAGCCTGCAGCCACACAGTTACTGGCTGTAAGCTAATGCTACAGTAATTGCTGGATAGCTGATAACAGATGGAGAGACACTGCAGGAAGTTCTGTTTTTTAACTTTAGTAGGGGCCCCAGTGCATTGCTTTGCCTAGGGCTCACAATGCTGTGATGATGGCCCTGCCCACAACAGTGTACAAGTGGGCAATCCTTGAGAACCCAATGGCACAATTCATGATGAATAGCCCCACCCCTTACAATACAGTGCTTGGTTATCAGCACTGTCTAGCGGTAAGATTGCAGAGGGTAACTAGTTTATCCGGAGCAACATAAACTTACGGATCCGATACGATTTGCCGGCGGTCGGGATCCCGGCGGTCGGAATCTCGACACTGGAATCCCGACCGCCGAAATCCCGACAAGGGGGGGACATGGATCGCCCCCCCTTGCGGGCTCGCTGCGCTCGCCACGCAGCGGGCCCGGTGCCTCGCTACGCTCGGCACGCTATTTTATTCTCCCTCTATGGGTGTCGTGGACACCCACAGAGGGAGAAAGTTTCGGGATTTCGGCGGTCGGGATTCCAGTGTCGGGATTCCGACCGCCGGGATCCCGACCGCCGGCAAATTAACTGCATCCCAAACTTACCAGTGTGGGCATGTAACATGGAATCATATACACTGGTATTCAGGGGTTGAGCTTTTAAGGGGAGGAATGCTGTGTGAGGAGAGTACCAATTTGATTGGTTGATGGAATATCAGGGGAGTGGTTCTATATCTGATATATGCCTATTTCTAGAAGGTTCCATCTCTTTACAGTCAGATTCGTTGACCACCCTCCCGCCCTAAGTGGATGGATTTTATACGTTTGAATCATTGTGTCGGCTTTATTGGTGGCCAGTTCAGAATGGTTATACTGTATGTTTTGCTTATATTTAAAATATTGGTTGAAGGACCGTTTAGTCATATCAGTGGCTAGGCATGTATATCAGCTCATGAAGGTGGGCATCACCGGTCCAGGTGGGTCTACGCACCACTTTATGATTATATGAATTATTATGGGGCAGTTGGCCCAATTATTTTTCCCGTAGGCGGCAGAGTGATCAGATTTTCCATTTGTGCCGTGGTCAGGGATAGTGGCCGATGGTCGATCCCTGACCATTGATGGGTAGTTGGCCCAATTATTGGGGTGGAGTTATCAGCTCTGCCATTACCGATTGGGTCATGGTCAGGGATAGTGGCAGATGGTCGATCACTGACCATTGTGGGGCAGCTGGTGTTATTTTCTGGTTTGAAAAGGATAGTGACAGAAGGCCAATCCCTAATTTTAAGGTGGCCAAGGATAGTGGCAATCAAGGCAGTTGGCCCACTTTTTCTTATTCTGAATTATTTTATTATCCATCCATTTTTGTCCATATTTTTAACCATTCTTCTCACCGCCACCTTAGTTTAGAGGAAGGTACCTTGTATTAAGAGTTAGTTATAAATAGGCCTTACTCTTCAAATAAATAAAAAGCCGACCCCTTTCATGCCATAACTCAGTTGTCCTAGTCTTTATTTTTAGATAAGTGGGTATAAGTGATGTGTGCATGCATCTGACTGTGTAACGTTTAAGGAAATACTGAGATGGGCAAGTGTTAGGGCTGGTGCTAAACACTAGATTAAACTATAGAACCAGACATATAGAAGTCTTCATCTATAGCCAGCTGCCTTTTGAATATAATATAAATATAAACTAATAAATTCCTGGTTACTATACCTTCAAAATGTGTAGCTCAAAATACATAGGGACTAACAGTATGTACTGTAGTAAAGGAATACTAGTTGAGTCTCCAACATTCCTGGGACCAGAAATCCTTTTCGATTGCGGATTTTTTACATAATTTGGAATATTTTCCCTGTTATGGCATTGAATATACTGTAGGCATATACACATATAGTAAAATCCAGGGTGTGCCCAGACACACATTAATGCGGGACACCATATCTGTACTTGTAAATGGGTGCTGGCATTTTGGAGAGTTAGCAGTGTCAGTAAGTGAGCCACTCAATGACTAACTATACATAATAGTACCCTAATTTTAATTTTGTTACGTCATTATTTTTGCTCCAGGAAGATATATGGATGGTACAGTACAGTGAGTTTTTTTATGAACTAAATATAAGTTCTATTTCGCATAAAATGAATGGGGGGAAAGTCTGTGTAGCATAATGTGGGTACAGTAAAGGCCCCCATACATTAGGCTGCCTTGTCCGAAGGACTGAACAGGTAAACTCCGTACAGGAGAAAAATCATTCAATGGTCACTGACCATCAAATGATTTGTTTCCCCATTCGCAGATAAAAGTCAGTCTAGACGGACTTTTATCTTTTCCAGGGATGATGGAATCCGGGATCGTCGCTGATGTCATGTGATGTCTGGCGTCTGCCCCAAGCAGTCATCAACACACCTACATGTGCAGTTAAAAGCCCACCATTTTTACGAGCATGCCCATAAAATGATGGGCGTTTCCATGGTCCAGCCCAATGTCTGCCACCATTCCGCCCCTCCTGGATTGAATGGCCGGGTGAGTGTGATGCATCGGAGATGGGGCCCAATTCAGCCCATTATGAATTGGTCTTGATCCGCCCCATTCCAATGCCTGTTGGCAAACATTGTACAGAAGTGATTTTCTCCATAAAATATCAAAGGTACATACTGTATATTTACTACTTACACTTCATTAGAAATGAGAAGAAAAAATATGAGTATTAAATGTAAATAAATATTTGCAATGTGCTGCGTACCAGTAAAATGCCTATTCTTTCTTTACAACAAATAACTTACTGTTACTTTGTTTTACAGATGTAGAGCCTGTCTTCTTTGCCGGGCGCCCACCAGATCCCTTTCACTGATGAGCGCCGGCGATAGGGACTGGGAAGTGCATGCGTCTCATGCGCATGCACGTTCCAGTATCACAGCGGCTGTGCAGTGTCTCCCTGTCGGTCTCCGCTTCAGGGAGATGCTGCCCAATTCTGAGGGGTCAGGGCGGCGAGGGGGACCGGCAGGGGGAACCCTGGCAGGCTCCGTTGCCAAGGGGCACGCAAGCGTCTTGTGCGGGCGCGTCTCTGGTGGTAGCAAGCAACTGGCGGGGGCTGGCGATGGAATCATCAGCCCCTGCAAAGAAGAGAGGTGCTACATCTGTACGTCAGATATTGAATACAGCTAAACTATTGCATATAATATTTATATGACTACAATGTACAGCAATACCTTTTCCAGACAGAATGTTCTGTAAATCCTGGATTTTACCCAGAATGTTGGGTCAATTTGCCAGTCATAGTCTGAGTATTTGATTTGTGTGAAAGGGTCACCATGGATCAGAATTCCTAGGAATTTAGACCATGGTTGAACTTTTTACACAAGAAAAGGACCCGTGTTGAACAGAAAATTACCGGGAAGAAATGATTGACCCGGTAATTTGCTTTTCTATATTATAGGGATATAAGTGATATGTATTGACAAATTACTTATCAATGAATATTTATTCCTTATATACTGTAGATTTATTTGACTATTAATATTTTGCCAACAGCGTCATGAAATAAACTAATATTTTCATTGATTTGTGTGATTTAGATTTTTTTCCTCAACAGAACAGACATTTTGATCTTGCCTCATTTTGAGTTTTGACTTCTGAAATAGGAATTTTATTGGGTTTATCCAAATCTGAAAGTACTGGAAACATGAATTACATTTTTTTTAAGCCAGTCTTTGTGTAGGGTTGTTATGCTATTTTGAGTATTTTAAAGAAGCATTTAGGAAGTCATTAGCACTCTCTAGTGTTCATAGAAACTCCCTAACCCCCGATTGTCTGAATGGATGCTGATTATTTTTGGAGATTTAACTATATAGTTAGCAATTTTTACCACTGTTTATTTTTAATTTTGTTGATTAAGAGCCTGAAATTCTTCAAGTGCTTTTTTTGTAGCCAAATGCAGAATACAGTAAAGTATAAAGCACCTCTGTACTTTATGTTTAATGAATGAATGTCCCTGGGGATGGCAGTTAATTGTCCCTGTGGAAGCTCTACTGCGTTACCCTGACAATCCAAATTATAGCCACATCTTCCAGGCTTTTAGCTAGCAATTATTAAGATAATTTAGTAACTAAAAAAGGTGCAACTTATTTATTTTTCATAAATGCATCTTCTTGAAAACATTCCATATCCCTAGGTGCATGCCAAGTTTCAACATACTGTATGTAGTCCCTGATCATTTTCAGGACTGTGGGGGCTGTCTGTCATGTCTGTGCTGGCAACTTCTCTATAAATTCCTGATGATTATGACTATGATCAGCATTTAGCAAGTAATACGCATGTCATCCAACTCCTACAAAATATTTAGAATACTACCTCTGTTATGTTCTCTTTATTTGATGGTGGACAAGTAACAGAAGGTGCCATCAGTAGGTCATCCAGTAGGTCATCCTTTAGTAGGTCATCAAGGTCAGGATGCACTAAAGTGAAAATACAGTAAAAACCCCTGTTTTTAGGGGTTTTACCACAATTTTATATGCACTTAAGTCCCTCCATCGGGGCTCCTCTTCGGAGGGAATCGCCAGCAAAGCCTGTGATACCCTATAGATCCTATGGCCTTCTCTCTGCAGCTCTGTGTAAGGGATCCTTCACAGATTTCTCCCAGCATGCCCTGTGGCTAGTGGTGTAGCTAGGTGCCATGGTACCTGGAGCAAGGGCACGTCTCTCGCAAACACCCCCCCCCCCCTGCCCCGATTCGTAGTAGGTGGGACTCTTGCTCGGTAAAAAGGGGGCATAACCTAATGCAAACATTAAACCACACACCATAATGCCTATTGCACATTTTAGCATTTTTATAATACCCATTACACATAGGGCCACACATGATGCATCACACTGTTATGCCCATTACACAATATGCTGCACACTGTTATACCCATTACATATTATGCCACACATTGTTACATGTAACCCCAGTGATCCTGCCTATAAACTTAATACCACTAGTAATGCAGGGGCAAACAAACGATTTTCAGAAGGGGGTTTCCAGAGAGGGGTGGAGCAAAGCACGGAGATGGACACTTAGGTGACCCAGTATATGCCAATTATAATAATAAAATATATATATATATATATATATACACACACTTAACATCGGCACTCACCTTTCCTAGTTTTGGGGTGCCCTATGGCTTGTGACCACATTGTTTAAACAGACATTGTAGGGGCTCTGCACACACTAAATTAACTGATAATAAATAGTGGAGATTTGGTTCATGAATTGATCAATGCATTTAAGCCTGCAGCCCCCTTCACGGGATCCCACCTTTCTGCAGGTCCTAACACTATCAGAAAGGTGGGGTCCCGTGAAGGGGGCTGCATACTTAAATGCATTGATCAATTTATGAACCAAATCTCTACTATTTATTATCAGTTAATTTAGTGTGTGCAGAGCCCCTACAATGTCTGTTTAAACAATGTGGTCACAAGCCATAGGGCACCCCAAAACTAGGAAAGGTGAGTGCCGATGTTTAGTGTATATATTGTTTATTAGATTAATTTTTTTAAATTAGTCTTATTGTGGTCACATTCTCTCATGCACCCTGCTTTAACTAAGATTCCATAGCTTATGTTAACCATTTCCCTAGATGATTAGTGACAGGTGTGTTGGTAGCTGCTCACCTATAAAAGCAAAGTGTGCTGTGAGCTTCAGACCAGATAGCATGCCTGGAATCAAACATTGATGTCATAGCTATGTGTATTGTAGCCATTTTCAGCGATAGTGTTAGGACCTGCAGAAAGGTGGGGTCCTGTGATGGGGGCTGCAGGCTTAAATGCATTGATCAATTCATGAACCAAATCTCCACTATTTATTATCAGTTAATTTAGTGTGTGCAGAGCCCCTACAATGTATATATATACTGTGTATATATATATATATATATATATATATATATATATATATATTTACCAGCAGTGTAGACCCCTGGGCATAGCAATGTATTGGGGCCCCTACAGATCCTCCAGCGGTAGGGGTGGGGGAAGCTTTGATGTCCTACGGGTGGCAGGGGGTATTATATCAACCGCTCAGCATGTAGGGCCTGGATCAGTAATTTTCACTAATTACCCCTTTAATGCACAGATGGTGGGAGATGGGGTGGGAGAAGGGGGCATTGGGCTGAATGAAGGGGCCCTGATGCATAACTTCCAGGGTGGTAGAGGATGTTTAATATGCAGAGGAGGGGTGTATAGTGGAGTGCGATTATTATTCCGAATTTTCTGGTGGGAGGACAGCTTGCTTGACTGCAGATATCTCCAGTTCCTGGAACTAGATTTCTTAATGGAATTAAAAACTAGAGAATCCCACCTACCAAATGGTACTGGGGACTAGGGGATCAGAGTTCAGGAGGCAGAGCAATCCGCCAATGAGTGTATAAAACTACATACCAGGTGTGTGGAGCTGGAGCAGTAACCAGCTGCTGGAAGGCTGATATCTTTGGTTCTGGGCACAGTAGAGACAAGCTACTATTGTCCCTCAAACGGGGAGAGTCCCAGATTTTGGAATATACCCTCAGAAAAAGTCTAAGTCAGACAGAACCTGAAATACCTGACTGGGAAGAGCAATTAACAGGCTTGGATGGGGACCACTCCTTTGAAGTCAGATATCTCCGGTTTCCCAGGGCCGATTTTAAAAATTCTTGTACCCATGGAAAGAGGGGATCCTCAACTTTCAGACTAGCACCCTTGGATTCCCAGGGGGGTTTCTGGGTGCGCTACTGTAATGCACCTGACCTTACACAATGCCCCCAAAAGTGCCACTTACTTTTTTGCTGCCTTCACCGCTGCTGTGATGGAGAGGGGGGGGGATCGCGATTCGCCCTTTAAAATTGGACAGGGTGCAGCGCCTTGCTAAAACAGCCTAGCGGGGACACTAATACTACACCTGCTGCACGACATCTCCCAGCACCTGTCCACCATCTCAGTCCACCACACCCCATCATACTACACCTGCTGCACAACATCTCACTGCACCTGTCCACCTTCTCAGTCCCCCTCACCCCATCATACTACACCTGCTGCACCAATCTCACTGCACCTGTCCACCATCTCAGTCCCCACACCCCAACATACTACACCTGCTGCACCATATCTCACTGCACCTGCCCCCATCCCACTTCACCCCATCATACTACACCTGCTGCACCACATCTCACTGCACCTATCCACCATCTCAGTCCCCCATACCCCATCATACTACAACTGCTGCCCCATCTCACTGCACCCCATCATGCTACACCTGCTGCACTACATCTCACTGCACCTGTCCCCCTTTCCACTGCAACCCATCATATTAAAGCTGCTACACTCCATCATACAGCACCTGTCCCCCTCACCCCACTATAGAGCACTGCTGGGTCCGGGCTTTCTTCCCCCATGCCTGCGTTGATGCCTTACTCGGTGAAGGGCACATATGGCCGTCCGGCTGGGGGTTTTAGCAGGTACACTAGGCAGGCGCTGGGAAGGTCCTGACTCCAGTGCTGCCCGGCCATGGCTCACACAGCTGATATTGTTAGCCACAGCTGGGCGGTGCAGGAGTCAGCGGGTGAATGGCAGAGGGTGCACAGCTCCGGCGCCCTTTGAATTTTTGGCGCCGGGAACTCGTTCTCCACTGGCTCCGCCCTCACTACGCCCCTGCCTGTGGCCAGCACAGTCACTCTGTGCATGGATATACAGCACCAGAACCGCAACACAAGAACTGTCCTTTGCACTAATAATCACATATGTTAGTGCATATGCAATTATTATTGATGCAGTACCCGGCGATTAGTGGTGATGATGTGGGGTGGCCGATGTTAGTGCACCCCCCCACCACCACCACCACCACCACAAAAAGAGAATAGAGATAAAGATACTCAATTCAACCATTAATGATTAGAATTGTAAAACATTTAGTAATTCATTTTGCACAATCTTGTGCAGGGTTATGGACTTACCCACCACATCCAGGAAACCTCATCATCTGTTCAAGGCTAGGAGATGGGACACCCACAAAAACAGCTTAGCCAAACCACCCCAAGGCATCGCACTAGAGGAGCAAGTGAAGTGATAAATAATGTTAGATAGATCAGAGCAGCTACTGCATGTGTTAGGAGTGTTATAGAGGTGAAAGATAATTGTGTGGAAACTGTACAATACAGTATATATATATATATATATATATATATATATATATATATATATATATATATATATATACAAACAATGGGAGTGCTAAACAGTGCTAAAATGAGTGTTATATGGTGATGCCCTGAAGCAGCCATCCACAGCAATTCAGAAGGCCCCACGTCCTTAAAAAAATGAATTAATCACCCCACAACTGACATAAGAATAAAACTATAAAAACAGCATGTTTATAATGCAGTTAAAGCAAGTTAACCACCTAGGACCTCATACTAAGTTTTGATAACTAGTCTAGTTGTAGTTCAATTTGGCCACAACTTGCTATTTTTAATTTTAGCATGCATGAACTGGTTTTAGCAATGTTCATCTTATTGCTATGACAACACAGATGCAAGTTGTATGCATGGCTTCTCAAGCCAAAGGGGCTGGGTTGTGAGTTAAAAGATGCATCCAAAGAATACTAAGGGCATGTTGACATGACCTGTTTGAAAGGAGATGACTTAAAATTGCTCATGATGATGAAAACACACCCAGCTGAGGAAATGTAGTCATGAGGTTTCCTACACTAGTTAGAAAGTCTACTGATATATTTGTTAGTGTTTTAAATTCACATCTTTCACTTGCTCAATTTATATTTAACAGACTCTTAACAACATGGGGGTTTGGTGTTAAAAGCAGTTAAAGGAGTGGAAAAGTGCACCGACGGAGATATTGGGGTTATTCAGACTTTTTTGCTGATGTGCGAATTCGCACTTCATTTGATTAACGAATGGCTGTGCATGCGTAAGGATCATAGTGTCTATATGCAAGCCAAAAAAGTGACAAAATAGGTAAAAAGATCAACCTGCAATCACATAGCAATTTGATTGACAGGAAGTCTGTATTTGTTGGTGGAAAACTACCGAGTGTCTGAAAAAAGCAGTCGTGCTTAGGTGGTTTAAGGGAGGGTCTGGGGCACCAGCGATGGCCTCAATCAGATGCACTAAAATGCACTATGCTTCAAAAAGTGATAAAATGGAGAGTGATAAACGA
Source organism: Crinia signifera (assembly GCF_055691185.1). Lineage (NCBI taxonomy): Eukaryota > Metazoa > Chordata > Amphibia > Anura > Myobatrachidae > Crinia > Crinia signifera. Next base: position 404,812,184 of record NC_139217.1, read on the forward strand.
GCAACCTATCAGCTTCTGCATGACATTTTTCAAACACAGTCTGTGACATGGTAGGTAGGAGCTGATTGGCTGGCTGTTTATTACTCTCCATTTTATCACTTTTGAAGCTTAGTGCATCTGGCCCAATATATTTTGCAGAGTTGTGGAAGGGACAAACTTGCTCACATTTACGCAGAGTGGAAATCGCAGATTTGCACAGGACTGGATTAATGTCTGTCTGGGCAGCGGCTAACTACTTGCAATCATCTGCAAATTTGCAGATGAGTGATCAGGTCTAAACCAGGCCAATTGTTTATATGAGGGACCGAAGCATGAAAATAGAGACTGATGGCAGATGAGCTCTAAAGTAGCACATTTTTAGTATAAATAATGACAGAACTTTATTCATATACTGATATCCCTACTTATATTTCACTTTAATTCAGATTGCTTTCAAATCACTGTACATAAATCTGACCAAAATCACCTCAATGCAGATTTGATTAAAGTACCAAAACGAGCCCTGGCCCTCAGCTGCACAGTATGATAAGGTCAAGGTTTATATGAGCAAACAGCTGAGTCACAGTTAGAAGCTATGTAGGTTGAAGTTAACTAATGCATCCCTTATATGCCATAACACAGTGCCAAATACCCAGTAGCTAGGCGAACAGATGGAAATATTGAATGTTAGAATGCCAATCTACTGACAATTTTAAATGATCTATTTTGTGTTTCTGCAGAGCCTCGGAGGTAGAATGCTAGCACACGCTACAAACAATCAGGGTGTTTAGTACAAAGTATGCCACTAACATATCCAGGTCATGTTACTGAAAGTCAGTGAGCAGCCAGAGGAAAGACTCAGCTGTAACCTTTACAATCTCAGATGTTTTCAGATCTTAAACAAATGATTTGGCCCCTTGTTATTTTAATGCATTTATAGAACATGAATCATCTATATGTAGAAACAACGGGAGATGTTTAGTACTTGTAAATAAATGTTTAAAGAATTCAAGTTTTTTTTTGTTGTGCCATGAAATAAAATCAAATTAATGGCACTGGGGTGCATCTGCAATACATATAAAACAAAAGTTAGCATTTTTCTTTTAGTAAGTCAAACCACAGTAAAAAAAAGAAAATGTCATTTAACATCAGTACCCAGAAGTGATTTTTTTATGACCCCGCTCTGGGAGAGTCATGGAGAGGGCAGTAACGGATGAATAGTCTAAAGGGCCTGTAGCTGAAAATGTTTAAGGGCCAATTATGAGAAGTGGAAGAGGTGAGGCCAATGACATGTAGACATGTAGAACCCATACACCAGGCATGTCCAAACTGTGGCCCTGCTGTGAAACTACACATCCCAGCATGCCTTGCCATAGTTTTAGCATTCCCTAACAGCAAAACTGTGGCAAGGCATGATGGGACGTGTAGTTTTACAACAGCTGGAGGGCCATAGTTTGGACATGCCTGCCATACACTATAAGCCTCAGTGTAGTCTAAATATATACAAGTAAAAAAATTGCATAAATATGTAAAAAAGAAATGCAATTTAAATACTTATATAGCTTATGACCAACCATGTGGCCAGCTGGTGATAATCATGCAGGCCTGATTATGGGCCTTTTTTTTATGTGGAGGCCTGGAGATGCAGCTCCATCCACCCCATTGTTAATCTGGCCCTGGGAGATGGGCAACCCTATCATAGTGTTATGGTGCTGATTGGCTGGTTGTTTATCAATCTCAATTTTATCACTTTTGAAGCCTGATACATCTGGCCCTGTGAATCTTACAGTAGAGAGCAACATGTGATCAGGAAGTAAAGAGATAGAGGAGAAGGACAAGGAGAAGGAGAGCAATCATGTGGGGTTGATGTCTATCTGTACTCATTATAAATCAGAAATAAAATATCTAGGGCGGTATTCAATGAGAATACCAGCGAGGTGCTGCGAATCCTGTTTAGGATTCGCTGCACATTCGCCACGTTCCGGAGCCTCGCCGGCTCCGGTATTCAACGTGTCAGGGGCTCGCTGCCCCTGACCGGCGAATATGAGCTCCTGCGGCGAACACCGCAGGGAGCCTGAGGACGGTGGCAGGCAGAGAGATGAAAAAAAAATATATATATATTTTTTAATTAAATATATATTCATGTGCTTACAGCACATAAATAAAAATAGCATGCCCCTCCTCAGAATAAAATTCCTGATTTTTTGACACCAAATGTAAAAAACAAAACACTTTATTTTAAAAGTTCACATTCCACTTCTCCATAAAAAGATAGCGATTGCTACTCGGTGAATCATGGCGAAAAAAACCTTCAAATGTATTCGCCATGTGGTCATTGAATAGGGTGATTCACCGTTTTAGTCAAAAATTCGCCAAACAGCACAAATTCGCCATAAAAACATGGCGAATCAGGCTCATTGAATACCGCCCCTTATCTTCATATTGCAAGACTCATTGAAATAAACAAAGGTATGTCTAGATACAACATTTGCTTCAACAAATTCCAGCCACGAAGGCCAGAGATGACCTAACACAGTTGGGCGGTGAGGAGAGTCCCCCTAAAATTTGGACTCTCCTGGACCTAGGAATAGTTGGTATACCTATGTTAGTAACATACATGCTTTTTCAACATTCTGGGAGGAATTTACTAAGATGTGTATTCTACTTCACATGTGCTGTTGCTATGGGCAACCAATCAGAAGCTACTTCTTATTTATTTAGCACCCTCTAGAAGATATTAGACAGGATCCGATTGGTTGCCCATAGCAACAACACATGTGAAGTAGAATATACATCTTAGTAAATTTCCCCCTCTGTCTCTATGCCAGTATTTGTTCAATGCTGCCTTCAATATAGTACAAATATCCTACTATTATTATACAGAACCTGTATATGTGTAATGTGTCAGTTTCTTCCTCAACATAGACTACTATATTTATAATTAAAAGGCTAACTTAAGATATGCAAAGAGCCATCACCTTACTATGTTGTTTTTAGGCCAAAAGGTTGCACCAAGGTAGCTGGATGACTATGCTAAGCAACACAAGTGGGTGGCACAAACACGTGGCCCATCTAGGTATGGCACTGCAGCCATAGGCGTGCGCAGCACATTTTATTAGGGGGTGCATGGCACTGCAGCCATAGGCGTGCGCAGCACATTTTATTAGGGGGTGCGCTGTCAAAGTGGTGAGCCTAGCAACACCTATTGGGCATGTCTAACATCGCCATTGGGTCTGTCTAACACTGCCAATCAGGCGTGCACTCACTACAATATAAAACGTCTCTCAGCCACACCATTATATTCTGCCTATTTCAATTTTAATATTCTAATTACTCTGTGTAACAGTACATGCAAATAAAGTCAAAATCATATCTGGATGACACAGATATGTACTGATATGACAATGGTGTAATACAATTAATAATGCAAAACAACAATTGATTGATAGGCCCTTATTTTAATGGAATACAGGTCTGAAAAGCAAAAGTCTTTGGTAAAAGGTATTGCTGGTATTACTAGCAGCAATAAGTGTGGGGGCACAGCATTAGGGGGTGCCTGTGCACCCTTAACACTCAATGTGCACACGCCTATGACTGCAGCGGCAGACAGGATGGCTGTTTTAAAAACTGTGCCAAATATTTTTTCAAAGACCAAATAATGCAAAGAAAATAGGTGGAAGATGGAATTGTCCTTGGGTTCTCCTGCCCACCCTTATGTTGCATTAACAGGACATGAACAGTTTAACAGACTACAGCTACAGATTACAGTAACAGATTACAGCTACAAGGTCTGCCACAACTGTAACTGAAATAATTGGTTTGTTTGGACCCCCACTATAAAAAGAGATGCAAGATGAAATTGTCCTATATAAACAGGGCATGCAGTGTTTAACAAAATAAGTCTGTCGTATAAGCCCAAGGGTGCTTTGTATTGAGGCAAATGGAGGACAAACAATAAAAGATCAGGAAAGCGATGCAAGTAGGTGGCACAAACACCTGGCACATCTAGCAGTGGCACTGCAGTGACAGACAACATGGCAGTTTAAAAAACTAGGCCCCGAGCAGTGGCCACGACAAGAGAAGTAGCGTGGAGCATGTGCGGAGAGCCGACAGAACCGCATCAAAAAGCAGTCATCATCTGCACAGTGGTACGATAGGAGGGATTATGTTTTCAGTTAATTTTGCGTTGAATATGGAAAAGATAAACAAATGCTGTATAAACCTAGCCACATTGCCAGTGTTCTCACCAGAGAACCCTGGCCCAACAAGATCATTCCGCACACAGCGCTGACACAATGCTGGTACATAGCTGCAAGCTGAGCGATCATGCTGAGCAATCTGAGCCATCTAGCATGGCTAGATTGCTGCACACGTCGCTACGTGTGTAGGCAGCCAATATTTACCCTTTATTTAATTTCTTTATACTCGTCTCTTTACTCCTTTCCTCCTTCTCTATACAGATGGAACCCTCCTCATTTAGCCCTTTAATAGGATTAAGTGAGTAATAGGATTACTCTGCTAATCCCCTACTGTATTGTTCTATGTATTGTATTGCTGCTGAGAAGGAGGTAAAGGAGTAAAGAGACGAGTATAGAGAAATTAAATAAAGGGTAAATATTGGCTGCCTATCAGATATGGAGGGAATGTGGCAGATATATAACTGCTGTCATCCCTCCTTGGTACATCGGGTCTAATTCATACCTAATCACTGGGCTGCTAATTTTTGTAGTCCTGCGATCAGGTATACGCCGCCCCAACAGAGTGTAACCTCACCCAATGCAAGTCTGCAATTTGCTTAGCAGGGCTCGTGAAAATTAGCTGGATCAGAGATTATTCTCATGTTTCGCACGTCCATCACTAGGGAATCATTTTCCCAGTGTGTGCAGTCTGTCTGTGACCCACGACTTACTCGATGGCTGTGATAGAGACAGGCTGATCGTGTCTAGGCATGTCTGGGTTTTCCCTGGCACCTCCAGAAAACGTCCGGTTACCACCCCCAAGACACCAGCTTCCTGTCAATCAACTTGCAAACAGCCAGTGATAAAACAAGTCTATCAATCAGGTCTGAATTAGGCCCTTAGCCTTCCCCTTCTGTATTGTATTGTGCTCTTCTTTATCCGTAAATTCTATTGGTTGCCATTCCTCCCCTTCATCGGTATGCCCTGTATTGTGCTTCCTGCCTATGTATATGTCCTACATTGTGCTGCCTAACCTATGTGTATGATTTTCAATATGCACCACATTCTGCCTCCAATCTGTATTCCCTATAGTAAGCATGCTCTCACTTTTCTTTTCTATATTGTTCACAACCATTCCTACAGAATATGTTAGCTTTAGATCCTTTCCTATCTGCAATGGCCAGTAATGTATAAAATGGGGGATATCAGCCCCTTTTTTCTGGGTATGCTGAGGCCAGTGGATGTGTTCCTGGACTTAACTTCGTTGTCACTGGAAATATGTAAATATTACACCCAATGGGCACTATTAAATGCTCCTGATTCACCGTTTTTTCTGCGAATTGGGCTGTTTTCACTCCTTGCGGTGAATTTTTTTCACTGAAAATGTTCGGTGTTCAATGTTCACTGTTCACCGAAAGCGAACAGTGAATGTCGGCCAGTTCTCCGTTTCATGCTCGCTGCAATTTGCTGGTGTATTTCAATGGGGATTTCACTGGGATTCGCCGAGAGTGTATTCAATGCTAGGATGGCGAATTGCTTTGCCATGATTCACCATTTTGCATTCGACATCTTTTTAAGGTGAACTGAAAAGTGATCTTTTAAAATAAATGTTTTTTTTTGTTTTGTTTTTTGGTGTCAAAAAATCAGATTTATTTTTTTCTGTGAAGGTGCATGCTATTTTTATTCATGTGCATGAAACACATTAATACAGATGGAACCGGGCTTGTCTTTGCAGGGGATGGCGGCAGAATCGCCAGCCACCATCACCCGCCAGCCGCCATCTGTATCTGCGAAAGGGGACGCGCGCGTTCCCTTCTGACGGCGCTTCCTCCTCTTCCCCCAGCGGAGTCAGTCTGGCGATTCGCCAGAGAGAGGGAGCCCGGCTCCATCTGTATATATTAAAGTTTTTTACATTTTTATAAAAAAAAATTGTTTTACACATTCACCAGCAGGGGGCCGGGAGCCGCTCATTAGATATTCATATATTCATTTCACTCTGGTCCCGGCTTGTTACGTGCAGGATCAGAGGAGCAGCTCCCTACCCCTGTCCCGTGCCAGCATTCCCGAGGGGCAGCCTTTGCTGCCTGTGCCCTGGGAGCCCTCCCCCACAAATTCTGGGGCAGGCAGGGAGGCTTACATCTCCCTGCCTGCCTCCATCACCGCAGGGGTTAAAATTCGCCAGCAGGGGCAGCGAGCCCCTGCTGCATTGAATAGGGTGACAGGGAGGGCTGGCATCGAATGCAGCAGCCCTCCTGAGCCCTACGAATGTGCAGCAAATCCTAAACAGGATTCGCTGCACATGGAGAATAAAAACATTGAATACTCCCCAGTGACGCATCTGCTCCGCATTTAGCGCCTATCTCTGAAATCTGGCCTGGTATGCATGTGTGCAGTACAGACATGCATATTTAATGCATAGAACTATTAAACTGTACATGAGGTTCCCCTGGTGCAGGCATACGATCATATAAATAAATAATGGCAATATACTGTATGGTGGGTTGTTATTTATAAAGCTCTGAAGTGGTTTTGCTGCTCACGGTTCTATTTGCAGCTGTTCTTTTTAATACTATAAATTATTTTCTTTTTCTAGGGAGAAATAGAATTTTCATTAGAGTAAAAGAACTTTACACAGGGGGGGAAATACATTTCAATTTGTTATAAATAGCTGGTAAGTATTACCTGGCAAAGTCAAACTAAAACTTCCCACTGATTTTTTCAGAACTTCATAAATATGCTTCCTTTTTTCTTATTTTTCATATGTAGCTTTTAGACTTCGTTGCTTTCTACTTCTACAATCAGTACACTGCAATATAGCCCATCAGAGACTAAGGAACTAGCGCATTCTGTTTTAATGTACATTATTTATCCAATAGAAAACAGAACTCAATATGTATACGCCATTGTGTCGCCTGGATAGCAGAGTGAAATGTCCATCAAGTTCTGTTATGCCCTCTAGGGAAATGCTAAACCATTCCATATAATTACCACGAAGAGGCATTGCCAATTACAGTACTGTAGTAAGGGCCAGATTAAGCTTTCAGGAGGCCTGGGGCCCTTAAACCAGGCAAGCCCATACCAGTGACATTTTAAGAGAGTAGGAGGCCTGTAAAAAGCCTCCTTCATCCAGGCCTTCTATTCTGTGTCAATCATACTTGTCTACCTTCCCGGATTGGCCGGGAGGCTTCTGAAAGGTGGGCAGGTATCCCGAATTTTCTTGGGCCCCTGGCCACCCCGGATTGCCCTCTACCACATAGTTTAATATCAGCATGCGCATCAGCTTAGGTAGGGTGAGGGGGTAAAATGACACAATCATGTCATTTTATGCCATTTAGCCCTGCCCTCTCTTTAGCTGCAAAATGCAGCATTTGACTGAAACAGGGATGGGGATTAATGACATCAGCAACTGCCCCCCCTCCCTAAAATACAGATCGGTGTCTCCTGGAGAGGCACAGGGAAAAGTAGGTAAGTATGCTGTTGGCAGTGCTGTAGAGTCTGTGCACTAGAGGGCTCAGACTCTAACGCTAAAGCACATATCTCTGGGAAAATGGCAGAGCCGGAATTTTCATGGTGATTTTGCTACTGAAAAATATGCCATGAAAATGTCAGCACTCCGTTTGCTCTGTGATTTCTACAGTGCTGTTGGCGAAGGACTCCGGCGTAAGTATTCATGAAGTGGGTGCAGCCTGCGTGGTGTAGGGTCCCTTGTTTTCAGGAGCCCATGTGCACAGCAATCACTGCCCCCATTATATGGGTGCACTGTCGCTGTTCTGTAAAGAGAGGTTATCCATCTGGACCAGCACACCATAGAGAAGTTCTCCTCATATCAAGCACCTTTCAGGACTCCAACAATACCTCCAGCGGGTCAGGTCATTGGAAATTATTCCTGTGTTACAATACAGACTGTCCATGAGGAACTATATATATTTTGTACAAGTCCAGTCCAGTTAAACAACAATCAGTGTCCGAACTTGATCCAAGTGGCTAATTAGAAGTTGTTTCTAAACAAGCTCTAAACTGTGTTTATATTAAATTTTTCACCTTTTATGACATCCCTTCCTTGTACATACCATTTGATATTCTTGGTTTATGTCATTTGTTTACTGTTGGGAGTGACTACCCCCTTTTATAGCAGCTGCTCACCAGAGAGACCACTCACACCAGTGCCCAAGTCACTCCCCCAAAAAATATTTTTGGTAACATCTTTTCCAAGTGTACTATTGTAGTTGCCCTTCTTTGTACAGTCTCTAATGTATTTATATCCTCCTTGGAGATATGGCCTCCAGAACAGGACACAGTATTCCAATGACCTATACAGTGGCATTATTACTGTACTTCTTTCTGCTACTGCTGATTACTCTGCTTATGCAACCCAACATCTGACTTGCCTACCTCATTGCTTTGTGACCTGCCTTTAAGTCACCTGAAATAGTGACTCCCACAGATGGAGCTGCTCTCAACTGAGCAGCTCCTGGTGTACCAATCAGCGTTCCACGGCACGAATGAGGCGCACATGCGCATGAATTGCTTGCACACCCGATTTGTGGCAATGGACAAACGAGCATGTGAGACACTCATGCTTCACTGTCCTGACGAGTGGCGTGCCGAGGTGGGTCACCTAGACACACCAGCTCACCTGATAAGCGTTGATTCATATATCCCTCTCCTATTCAGAAGTTCCATTATATTGCCATTAATACTATATTTGACCATTATATTTTTGAGAACCAAGTGCAAGATTTTGCATTCTTTTGGCATTAAACTGTAATTGCCATGCTCTTGACCATTCCTCGAGTCTACCTACAGTAGGACATCGATTATTTGTCTTACCCCTTCCTGGTGTGTGTTCCCTGTTGCATACTTTTGTGTCAATTCCATTTGCAATGTCACCAAGAAGATGGGAGAATGTAACATTCTGGGACATACATAATGTTATTCTATAGCTGAAAAAAGCACTAAATAGGATTTTAGGAATAGAACATTGACAAAAGAGAATTATAGAAAATATATACCACTTACTTATACCACTTCCTAGTATAACAATGAAAAGTCCTATTGTATAGAGCTATGTCTTCAGAGAATACAATGTATATTTAATCTTTATAAAATGATTCTGTTCCCATAAAATGTGAGCAGCACCACATGAAAAGGGTTGGATATCTTGATGTAATCTGAAATTGTATTCTCAAAATCAAATAGATACATGTTAAGTTAACGCAAAAAAAATCTTACTGTACACAGAATAGAAAGGATGACATTTGAAAAATGAATTGAATTGCTTAGAAGAGCTTATAAATAAAGATCAATGTATCATATCAGTACAAGCTGATGTAAAACAATCTATGAGTACCAACCTTTCTACTTAATCTACAGCATGGCAATAATCCCTAAATGTACTTAAGACAAATACAACAAAACCATTATTTTGTAGACTTTCTTAGAATGAATACATGCACAGAACATCCGTTACCCAGAGCATCACTGACCCAGAAAGGGGTGTCAGAGAGGTAGAAAGTAACAAGGTTTGTTTGGGGAGCCAATATCTGTCAATGAAGACTAACCACAACCCAAGGATGGCTCCTGCAGAAGACCTCGCAAGACCATGCCCCACGCATACTATGCAACACCCGACATGATCTTTTAATGCTCTGATCAGCACGCACTCAAGACTTCATGTTTATCATGATCCACAGCCAAGAGATGTAGAAACATATTGCACTATTGAGGAAGAAGAAGGCATTATGTTAGCACCCTAGACTGATCCTTAGTTCCATTCTGGAAACAGCTGTGACACACAAGACTTACAACACATAACAAGTGTTAAATCATTGAATTTTTAAACTAATAAACCATTTGCCATCCATCACAACAAGCATTGTGATATTTTTCTGGAATCTGAACCGATTTTGGATTTTATTTGTTTTTATAGAGCTGAGTAAGGGCACTGGTTCCAAATAATTTCATACCAAACTGTTGCTCAAAGCCAACCTGACTTCTATAAGAGTCATTCCATTTTAATAGTAGATGTGTAGAATTAGAAGTGGGACTACAGCAGGAGAAGTGTGCCAGCACCCCACAGGACTAAGGAGCCCACTCCTACTCCTGTCACCCTCTTACTATCACCCACTGTTTTTCCTCTACCTCTCAGCCTCTGCCTCCCCCTGCCTCTTCCTGTCACCCTCGCCCTCTCTCTGTCACCCTCTGCCTCTCCCTGTCACTCACTGCCATGTTGCATTTTGTGAACCTGGGTTGGGGTAGAGTAGGGGGCCCAAATTATATTTTGCACCTGGGCTCACCTCCGCCACTGTGTAGAATTAACAGTCTATAGTTTTTAACTTGTTGCAGACATAAACTAAACAGTAGTCCCCCAACAAAATGGAACACCATTGTTTTTGTCCTTTAGCTTGACCATTTTTGTTTAATCCCTAGAAGAGTCGATATACAGTTTATATACAGTTTATATATTGTGCCCCTAGATTTTTAACGAAGAGTTCCAGTCTAGACCTGAGTAGTTCACCTTTGTTTTTTTTTTTTTTTTTTATATTTAAATAAAGATGTGTCTGCTATCTACTTTTTCAAATGTATGTGTTGTGTAAATTGTACATGAGTTAATTTGCATGCTTGCTTATAGCTTTATAAACCTCTTTCTTTTTGTTATCAATGATGGCAAGCTTGTTTTTCCATTAACCTTTATGAATGGCAAATATAAATTATGAACATAACTATTCTTTAGCATGCTTCTGGGATATGATGAAGAATTATATGTATATATGGATTATCTAAAATTGGTAACATCATTTTGATAAACATGTGTTTCAATGTAAAAAGGCATTCTTTCAGATAGATAGATAGATAGATAGATAGATAGATAGATAGATAGATAGATAGATAGATAGATAGATGAAAGAAAGAAATAATACAATTTCTCTTGCTAAACTATTCAATACATGTGATACAAATATAAGTTTTTCCGTTCTGAGAGTACACTAGACTTACTGTATTTGGATTATAGATAAATTCAGTTATCATGCAGGGAAATACTGTAAGTAAAGCTTATATGCAAGGTCACTAAGTTAAGGCCAGCAATACATAAGAATATTGTATATATAAATTGTGATTACTTAAGCTGTTCTCTTATTTGCTGCATTATTCATGTTTGGAAGTCCTGAATTTGAATCATCTTGTGACTTTCCTTTACCTGAAATTACAAAAAACAAAGAGTTGGGTGAAAAAATAAGGATATACTGCAGAATTTTCTCAACAGAACTAAGTAAAAAAGAAAAATAGTACAAAGTATTTCTGAATACGTGTGCAAGAATAGTAGCTGATGCTACCCTTATTACAATCACATGCCATGGGAGAAAATATAGATAACTATTAACTATTAACACAAAGGAATCTTAAATTAATAAAATATACATTTAATGTAATATAAGTAAACATATAATACAGACTAAATTACATGAAAAGGACAGAAGCGGCACGTATTTAGATTTTTTTACTTTTATTGCAAAAAATAGAAATTATAAAAAAAAAAAAACAGCAGCTAGGATATGGGAATGGGACTCTCAGGGTTCTATGTACTAAACCCGTGAGAGAAATAAAGTAGACAGTGGAAAAAATAGCAACCAACCTGCTCCTATCAATTTTCAAACATGGCCTATAACATGGTAGGTATTATTTTGTTGGTTGGTACATTATCTCCATACACATTAACTTTCTCCAAGGCTTAGTAACTAGACCTATCGTCCATTAGGACCATCATGTCAGTGATAAGAATAGTAATGGCAGTATTAATGCACTGCTAGCTATTAACGATATAAATTGGTTGATATGCAATACAATTAAGCCACAACTCCAAACATATGATATCCAGATAAACTGTCTCAGTCCATCCAGAAAAAAACTACTGTGGTTATCATTTTTGTGTCTCGTCTGATAATTTTTTTGTGTGTGGACATTTACCATATAGTGACTATGAGAATAGGTAAAAAACCACTTCATAAAAAATATACATTTATATGGCAATTTCCAGATGAAACTGCTGGCTGGAATATAAATCAAAAGGGGAGCAATAGTTGTGTGTTGCGCAATTATCAGTGGCTGGCAAGGGGTAGTCACTCCCCTAATAGTATAGATTTAAAAAGAAAAAGGTATGTGCCAGCACTGGCTCAATGATTTACAAGATGGTTAGTTAAAAATAGATAGAACGAGGGCAGCATAGGCTCAAGTGTAATTAAGAGCCTGGGAATTTATGGGTTGTAAATAAAGTTATTTGAAGAAGCAAGGTAGCTGTGGGTGAAACCTCATGCAGTCAGGGGCAGGTTCATGGGCCAATCAGGTAGCTTGGGGGAGTCAGCTTAGAGATGGGTAATTTAGGGAAAGTTGGGAGGAAGTACTTCCTCTTTGATTCTGGATCCCCACCCTCCCTCCCCTTTTCTCAATCTTGTGCCTGCGGGCTGTCCAACAAATTTGATTCAATAACTTTAATTATAAATCGGCGAGAAGGTGCTCTCGACCAGCAGTCAGGTGAGGTGTCAGGCGGTCGCCGTGCGGTATTGCCCCCCTTTGCCAGGACGGTGGGCGAGTCCCGACTCGGCGGGGGGACGTTGGACACTTCCTGGAGGTGTCCACGCCATACCATAGAAGGTGCGGTAAGTCCGTCAAGGCGTAGGCTGTACCTTACATAAGGGGTGTTTTGTTGGATTGGAGCTTTGCAGTCGCTACCATTGACATACACCTCTGACTGGTGCTGGTCTCAAGTGCTTTTCTTGGCCATCCCTTTAGACAAATAAGGGTCATACTACTTCAATAAATATTATGACAATGTCATTGTTGTCCGAGTCGTTATTTTAAGTTAAGGTGTCCTGTGTGAGTTATTTCTAGGCCAACCAACATTATTCATTAGGCGCCTTAAGAATTTTTTTAATTTCTATTGAATGAAAAAACATTAATCTAAATAAAATATACCACAATGTATATATCAAAACATAATAAAAAATACTACAACATACATAGTGTAATATAATAAAATTCAGTATTATCTGAAGATAAATTGCTGTTAGTGTGTAAGAAGTCACACAATTCCAACTGGGTGTAATGCTGAATGAGAATATTGCCAATCCATGATAAAGATGTACGCTGCTGGACTTATTCCATGATGGTAGACGGATGAAGTTTGGATGAGATGGGAGATATGAAATCTTACATCTTGCAAACGTATACCTTGTATCCTCATATAAGCGCTTTTGATTTTTTTGCCAGGAATTTCTGGAGTCCTTGAGAAACAGCAACTCTGTGTACTGTTAGTTAAGGGAAAAGCAAATGTCCCACATGCAGTGACCAGTTCAAATTAGGAGTTCTCAAAAGCAGCAATCGGTGGATAATAAATGCCAGTTGGGGCAATTTTGGAAAAACCTCAACGCGTTTCCCCGGATGTGTCACTCCGGCTTCCTGAGGATCGCTGAGGAGCTTTTTTTAATTATTTTTTTGGTACATTTTCTAGCATTTATTGGCTGGTGAGTATGTTTTACTGCATTTACATCATGCTATTTGTTTCCGATGGGATCTGGGATGATGCCATATTGCAGAAGTGGCCCCCAAAGGCCCTTGTGACATGTTCAATTTCAAATTTTAGTTAATTTTTTAATACTTACAAAATGTTTTCTCTACATAATGAACATCTTGAATGCGCAGTCATTCTTCAGAATAACAGTCGAAATTTAATTGGTAAGTTTCTGAATATGTCCGTGAATTTTGCGGATAGCATTTGCATATGATCGCCAACCTGAATGTGTACACATTCACACAGTAGTTTATGTACACATCAGTAGAGTGGAATCAACATACTGTACTACACAGAATTTGACCTAATGCCTAAATAAAGTTAATTGTCATTTTTTTCATCATTATTTAACTGACCAATCAATAGCAGGCAGAATACATAAATAATTGCAATTTTGATTGACACACCATTGGCCCCATGCGTGCTGCTGCCACATCCTGCTCTTAACCAGCACTGGCAAATGCATACACATTGATCTGGTGCAAAGCAGGTATGCACCAGCCCTGAAAGATGCACTCCCCCCCTCTGACATTGCTGATCCATCTGTCGACTACCGAAGCCTGCACCTGTCAAAATATATGATGGACAGCGGCAACCTCACAAGCAGTCCAGAGTTACCAACAGGACACAGCCTGCAAACACAGGGGAGGCGTATACACACATGCGCATTAGACCTGTTGTATGTATATATAATTAAGGTATGTGAATAATACCTATAATATATGTATATATTATTTCCGAAATCTGGTTTGCTTGATCAACATGAGGCATATTTATACCTTAATATACAGAAATATATGTTTCCGGCATTGTTTGCAAATAGTTATCTTTGAAAGTGGGCATAACCATGGAGAGATACAGAAAACCTGTCACAAACAAAAATGACTCTAATGTTGCAGTATGGACTTTGAGCTGCATTTAGAGCATGGGTTCTCAAACTGCGGCCCTCCAGATGTTGTGAAACTACAAATCCCAGCATGCTTTGCCACAGTTTTGCTATAAGGGAGTGTTAAAACTGTGGCAAGGCATGGTGGGATTTGTAGTTTCACAACATCTGGAGGGCCACAGTTTGAGGACCCGAGATTTAGAGGCTATTGCACCAGCAGTGCGATCGCACTTGGCCAATGTTGAGGCCAGTGTGCATGCGCAGGGTCCACCCCCCTGTGTTTGTGTGTGTGTCTACAGTTAGAGTTAAAATCGGGTTGACATTTGTTTACTTCCTTATGAAATAGTGTTCTTTAGAAAATAATTTTTATGGGAAAATTGATTACAGTCCTTTAAAAGTAAATTATGTTGTTGCTTTCACATGGACATGCTCAATAGATATTGATAGACAATTAGTCGAGACAACATAATCCAATTATAATTGTGCTAAATTTTAATGAGTTTCTTCACCATGTTGTGTACTTCCTGACAGAAGTGGTCATTTTTAGGCAAGATAAACTGTACGTCCATTTTCATTAATGTTTCTATTTCTATAGGTGAAAATTACATTAAAGTTCCATTGGGTTGCATTATGCGGATTAAATACATTACAGAATGTGCATTTAAAGTAAACCAGAATTTAGAACAGTAAAGAAGCCAAGACCTTTTTAAAGACATTTAAGGGTACATTTACTAAATCTCAGTTTCCAGTTATTTAAATCGATCTAAATTGATGTTTTGTTTGAGAGGATAAAACACACATTTATTAAAATTGAAAAATGAATCTATAAAAAATGCCTGTTATCCTCTGAAACACAACATCGATTTAGTTTGATTTAGAATTGAATAAAATCAATGGAAAATTAACCTTTAGTAAATAGAACCCTGAAGGTTGCCAGAGAATGGAAGCTACTATAGATCTCGTAACTTTCGGTGAGTACCTGTATGTTTTGAGTACTGTTACCTTTTCTCAAAGAATAAAAATGACTGCCCATTGGGTATACATTACTATACCTCTGATCATGTCAAGGGGTGTTTAAGTCTTTAAATACAGCTCACTAATAAGTTATGTCATAGGATCTGACATCGGTGTCACTAGGGGGGTTTGGAGGGGTGTGTGCCACACCAGTGTGTCACCTGCTGAGGGCTGATTCCAAAGTGCTGACTTCTCCATAGTGATATGATCTGGCTGCTGCACTGTAACATTACCTGCAGAACTTGCTTCTGTCCCAGTTTAGGAACCAACACAGCACACAGACCTCTCTCCAAAGACAGCCCAGAAGCTCTGTGCACCCAGAATGATGTAAACAGGAATTCGGGTCGCCAAGCCATACTCCTACATGTGAGACCATGTCCTTCTCACAAGGACACACCCATTTTTGTTGGCACTGTATATATATTTATGCACCAGGTTTCACCACAAGTAGGGACTCCACTAGTGTCCTAGCTTTCAAAAGCAGTGTAAATTGTGTCTGTATATTTAAATGACAATCAATTAAAATGCAAAAAAACCTCAATAAATGCATTAGTAAAGTGTAAAACTGACATACAGTAAATAACAGTTGCTCAAAATGAATACCATTTTTGAAATGGCAAAGAGTGGCTCTTAGTATTGAGGAATGAAAATTGCCCACTGCCAGGATAACCGGGATACTGGGATTAAATTGGTTATGGCACTGGTAGGCAGCGGTTGGACTCCCATCCTCCTCCTGTCCGTCAGTCCTTATCTGTCTTCCCCTCCATCACTATCTCTCTTCCCTCCTCATGTCTCAGTCATTGACTCCCTCTGATACCCTCTTCCTTTTTGCTCTACTCTTACGGTATGTTTGGGGATGCACAGTACAACCTCCAGGCGGGAGCAGCCGTTACTTAGTGGCACTGCCAAGCATTAACACTTTGAGTGCCAAGGAAATTTGTCAAAAAAGTTGTGGAAATTGCCAAGCAAACCATTTTATTAACCCTCTAAATACAAACATTGCTGTGAGAGATCTGCAAAATAACCCTTAAAAAATGCCAGCTCCAATCACAGCGACTGTTCTTTTTTTAGGGGCAATATTTAACTAAACTTCATTTAATTGACTTGGCTGTATTTGTATTTATTTATACTAAAAGAACAGTCGGTGTGAACGATGCTGGCATTTTTAGCAGATATTTTGAGGATTGCTCAAATACTAGAAAGCCCCTGGCATAAACAAGCACACAATTGAAGGTATTAAGTGACCAAGACATTTACGTGTAAATAAAAGAAGAGAAAGTGAACTACAATATACAGTATCTGTAAATAACAATTTACTACATACCTGCATTCTGTTATTGCAACAGATGCAACCTGACAATGTAATTGTGCCTGCTCCAGCATTCCCATGTGATTTATGAGCAAATCCTACCCCTCCCAGGGGTTAAAGTGGTGGGGGAACGGGGTGGAACTTCGTTCCACAACCTGTATTGGATGGTGGAACTATTTTTACCTCCACCATGGCCCTACACAATAACTCTGACAGAAGAACACCACCCACTTCAATAGATGATGTATCCAGATCCAAAATCCCCCTTCGTAGTATTTGGTGGCTCTATGGTTCTCTTCCTCCTGAGGCCTGCACCTCTTGGTACTCACGGGTTCCACCACCTCTCCGGGATCACTTTAAATCATGACCCCTCCTCTGCTGACTTTGCTCTCCAGAATTCTTTTTAAATGGCATTCTGGAGCACATTTGCCAATGTGTTATGTTACATTCTTATGCTCTGACCAGTAAGCAAGGCCCCAAATAATTTTTTCGCCAAGTCCAGTAGATGCCATCATGCTCTAGAAGCCTTGCTGGGGCCAGTAAAATAATGTTTCTCTTGGCTAATATATTCACCTAAGGCTATCAAATTGCCCCCAAAAAGCTGGAGTGATACACCTCTTATCAGACATTTTGTTTTACCTACCTATCGAACAATCTATTATTCTTAAGGGGAAAAATATCAAACTTGGGAGAGACATAAAGTGGATAATAATAAATAAAAGGCTAATCTTCTAGGAGGGTTTGACCAATCAGCTTCTATCTGACATTTTTCAAACACAGTCTGTAAAATGGCAGTTAGAAGCTGATTATCTATCTCCAAAGTTTGATACATCTTCCCCAAGTTACTTCGGCAGATTAAAATATATTCATTAAATGCTGCTGAGATAAGTTGATGTTTGTGTGCCCCACCCTTTACCTTCTGTCTGGTTCCCATCAAATCTACACATTTGCGTGTCATGAATTTAGCAAAGATTAATAAATCAAATGCATTAAAAACACTTTATAAAATAAACATAAAAATGTTTATATTGATACACTTTTTATTTCCATGGTGTAGATTATATTTGACCAAATGTTATGCTTCAGCAGCTAATACGCACTTAGGGTTCCAATTCATTAAATAAATATTGATGTAATAATTTGTCAAAGTAATGTAAACTCTTCCACACTACTGGGTGTACTGTTAGTATATTTCATTTGATAGCGATGTTCTTGACAAGAAGTCACAATTTACATGGAATGACCTCTATTATAAACAAACTCTGACATCCTGATAGAATGCTAAACATTGCCATCTGTGTATTCTTTTTCAGAACATGCCTAAATGTGTATTACAAAAAGTTATTATGTGATAAAGGGCTGATCTATCTTTGTTAACAAAGCAAAAAGCATGCAAATGCACACAATCATGCTGTACTGCAGGGGGGCAGATGTAAAATGTGCAAAGATATAGATGTGGGTGGGGGTGTTCAAACTGAAATCTAAATTGCAGAGTACAAATAAAGATGTATGACATACTGTATTTGGGCTACATACAAAAGCAACCAATATTTACTCTGCACAGAAAAAAATAAATGTATCTGCTCCCCTTGCATAGCAACATGGTTTGTTCCAGACACAAAATTAATGGCTTTTTTTGCTTTACTGTATCGTGCCCATAGTTTTTAGTTTTTGTTATTATACAGAGTAAGGATGTCAATCCCGGGGCATTTTTTCAATCCCGGGATTCAGGAATAAAAAATGCTCAATCCCGGGATTCCCGGGATCCCCGGGATTGGCCTCTCTAATAATAAAAAGAAAAATCACCCCGCCCCCAAACTGCCCACCCCGCACATATCATTAGAAATGCCTACTAAGCCTGCCCCGACAAGAGTCCTCCTGCGGACGGGCAGCTAGGTGCGGCACAGCAGGCGGGTGTCTGGGATCAGGACAGTGATCTGTGCTGACAGGCATGGTGGCGGCCGGGCTGCGCAGCGTGACGTGATGTCAGGGGTCACGCTGCACAGCCTGGGCGCTGCAATGCTTGCCGGCACAGATCACTGTCCCGAACAGCAGTCAGCAGGGCCTCATCTGAGCCATATACTAAGGTGCTCAGCGCTGCCTGGCTTAAAAAAAAAGGGAATTTTACACGGGGTACTAATCCCGGAATCCCGGGATTGGGAGCTTCAATCCCGGGATTCAAATCCTGCCGATTTTAGGCCCAAATACCGGGATCACGCCGATCCTGGGATTGGCCTCCCTAATACAGAGTAATCCACGAGTCTGGTACAGACACAGTGGGGCAGATGTATTAAGCATGGTAAGTGAGAAAGTGGTGATAAAGCAGTAATAAAGTGGAAGGTCATAACGCAGCAACCACTCAACCCCTAACTGTCATTTTTCAAACACAGTTGAATGGCTGGGGCATTATCAACTTTTGCTTTATCACTTTAACAGGCTTAAGACATCTACCCTAATGTTCTGTAAATCCTAGAATACAGGTACATATCCTCTAATGCACACTGTGATGAAATCATGTAATGGTGTTTTACCTTACTACACTTTTCTGTGTCTCATAAACAGGGCCGGACTGGGACCAAAAATCGGCCCTGGCATTTTGAGCCCACAGGCCCACCCGTAGTAAGTGGGATCCATGCGTGGCAAAAAGGGGGCGTGGTTCCATGGAAAGGAGGCGTGGCATCAGAAAAGGAGGCATTACACATTATGGAAAACACCGTAATGCCCATTACAGTATATGACACAATCTGGACCCCACAAGCTGCTCCCCCTGTATAATAACCGGACACAACAGGCCGCTACCCCTGTATAATAACAGGTCACAACAGGCTGCTCACCCTGTATTATAATAATAACTGGACCCCACAGGCTGATCCCCTGTATAATAACAGCACACAACAGGTTGCTCCCCCTGTATAATAATAATAACAGGAACCCACAGGCTGCTCCCCCTGTAGAATAATAGCAATAATAACAGGACCCCACAGGCTGCTCCCCTTGTATAACAGGACCTTACAGGCTGCTCACCCCTGTATAATTAATGGATCCCCACAGGCTGCTCTGCCTGTATAATCACAGGACACCACAGGCTCAATTCTCCCCCTGTACAGTTTCTCTTACCTGTTCTCGACGTCGGATGCCGAGGCAGGCTGCAGACCAGCGGAGCGCACAGGCTGGAAGTAAGGTGGAACACACACCTACATCCGGCCCACAATGCCACTCTCTCTGTAGCAGCCTCCTGCACTAGAAATGTCCTCAATGCAGAAGGCCGTCGGCCATGTTTTTGCAGACCAGTTGGAGACTGGTGGGGCCGCTCACACAGCACAAATTCGGCACACCTGGCCATCGGCCCTTCTGGCATTTGCCAGAAGGGCCAGATGACCAGTCCAGCCCTGCTCATAAATTATTTTAAGCTTCTCTATCACCTCCTTCCCCTCCAACTATCTAGGGAGCTGGGGGCATGGCCAGCAGCTCACAGAGTGCACACCGAAGTCTGGCCACACCATTTAGCATGGGCACCTACCACTGGATTCCTCCGGTGGGCCTTTCATCCCCATTCCAATACTAGGTGACATTGCCCTATACCCTACAGCAGAGACAGTGCTGTCCCTTGCTGTGACATCTACCAGCTCCTAAGTGTGCAGGTGATCTTGCATCAGTAGCGAGATCTCATGCATACCCAGTACAGCTGGCTGGGCAGGAAGACACAGCATGCCAACATGCGCTGATGCACTCAAGAAGGTCTCATCAGAGGGGCAGCAATTTGTCAGTGTCCCTTCCTTCTTCACCTTGGTAATGAAGTGAAGCATGAAGTGTTATAGCGGATAAGTGCTGCTATTATACATCTTACCCATAGAGTAGTATTCTGATAAGAGATTTGCAGGGGTACCGGACAGTTAGGATCCTGACAATCAGTAAACTGACAGCAGGATCCCGATGGACAGAAACCCAACACATCCTGGTAAGTTTTTTTTTATCCTAACCCACCCCTCCGTAGCCTCAGAGGCAGAACTCTGGGAGGCAGTGGAGTCATCTGCCGCCGGGCTCCTATTCCCAAAAGGGCACCTCTCCTCTCCTGCATGTTTAAATCAGTTAATTGAAAGCTGTTGATATATATTGCTTCTATGGCTGACTCCCCCTCCTAGCAGGACCATAGACATTTCAATCTATTAATTTTAAACATAAAATGCATAACATACAGTACATACATACTTACATGCATACATATATTTAAATAATGTGGTGTGTGTGTGTGGGGGGGGGGGGGCACCAACATTTATCTTGCCCCCGGGGAACTGGGAGGAACTTACACCACTGTGCAGTGCCCTCCTCCCCCACAGCCTAACTCTAATCTGCTCCACCACTTTCAGGTTCCAGCTGTCCATCTTTGGACTGTCGGTATCCCAACTTTCAGTACAATATTTTATCCTCATCTCCATAGTAGGGACACAGTGTATAAATGGATACAGGCTGCCTCTTTAATGCGGCCAGCACAGGGATAAAGATGCAGGTATGACAAACCCTTCTGTTGTCCCTGATGGATTCAGGACATCTAGGTGTAAATTTAGTGTGTCTAGTGAGAGATGTTGCCCATTGCAACCAATTGACTTCTAGCTATTATCCTCTAGAACAGGGCTGGGCAACACCGGCCCTCCAGATGTTGATGAACTACACATCCCAGCATGCCTTGCATCAGTTTCAGCATGGCCACATAGCAAAACTAATGCAAAGCATCCTGGGATCAGAGCCGGCCCTAGGCATAGGCATACTAGGCAATTGCCTAGGGCAGCAGCCTATGCCTAGGGGCAGCACTTCGGCAGCTTTACCATGCATTCACTGTGGGCTAATGCTATGTTATGCGGCAGGGCGACGAGTGGCGGTTCGGAACTCTGTTGTGTCCGATCCGCGGCACTGCTCCCCCCTGTGACAGGCAGCTCTTGGCGCAGGCTGCCCAATCACAGAGCTCAGAAGACAGTCGTCACTGAATCTCCAACGCCAGCGGCTGTGACGGGCGGCTGACTTCTGAGCTCTGTGATTGGGCAGCCTGCGCCGGGAGTGCAAGAAGAAGCCCAGCCTGCGCCGCAGCGCCAGGAGAGTAACCCTTCAGGAAGGAGAGAGTGACAGCCAGTTAGCTAGCAACATCCTGCCCGGGTCCCCCAGATGCGCTGGTAAGTCATTGTCAGTGACTACCTTCAAGAAGGGGGACCATACAGCTGCCGCGTGAGGTCCTGCATACAAGCATAAAAGAGGTCACCACCCAGGTGTGGAATGTGAGAGGGGGGGGGTGATTGGTTATGGCATGGGTATGTTGGGGACAGAGGAGGAGTTGGGTTTGTAATGGGAGCGGTGTAGAGGATTATGGTGTTTATTTGGAATGAACAGGGGGGCTAGGGTGTATATGGGAGTAGTAAAGGATTATAGGGTGTATGAAGGTGGAATAGGGTATTTGTGGTGGGGATAAAGGGTTATGGGGTGTATGTTGGGGAACAGGGACTGAAGTGCAGGATGTGTGGGGGGTAGCAGTATATGGGGGTTATGTTGGGTCAGTAGGTGGTGTGTAATGGAGGAGAGGAACATGGAGCATATGTGGGATGAAGAGGGGGAATAGGGTATATGGGAGAAAAGGATTTTAGGGTATGTGGGTGGAATAGGGTGTGTGGTGGGTATAGAGGGTTATGGGGTGTATGTTGGGGGACAGGAACTGAAATGCAGGATGTGTTTGGGGGTAGCAGTATATGGGGTGTTTGTAGGAAATATAGGGAGTAAGGTACATTAGGGGTAGAGGTGTATGGTCTGCATGTTGGAAGACATGGGCAGTAGGTTATGTAAGGGTAGAGCCATGTGGGGTGTATGTGGGTGGACAAGGGGAGTAGTGTGTGTGGTGGTTATAGGGGTATGGAGAGAGCTGTTAGGGGTGTATGTGGGCTGGCAGCTGTGACAAGGGGGGTGGAGAAGTGCAGGGGTAACAGGGGGCGTAGAGGTGCAGGTGGACGGAGAGGTTCATCACTGACAGTGAGATGCAGGGGCGATGGAGACGGAGAGATGGAGGGAGTGAGAGATGCAGAGTGACGGAGATGGAGAGGTGCAAGGGTGACGCTCATGGAGTGGTGAAGGGAGTGAGAGATACTGGGGTGACTGGGATGGAGAGGTACAATGGCACGGAGAGGTGTCTAAACACTAAGTTTGGTGGTGGTATCATCTGCTAGGGGGCACAAACAAAAATCTTGCCTAGGGCATCAAATTGGATAAGGCCGGCTCTGCCTGGGATGTGTAGTTCACAAACATCTGGAGGGCCGGTGTTGCCCAGCCCTGCTCTAGAAGGTGCTAGATAAATAATAAGGACAATCTGATTGGTTTCTTTAGTGAATTTATGTGTGTGTGTGTGTTTGTGTGTTTTGTTACATTTGTAAGAAAACCGTTCCAATGTAAAATGTTCATGAACCAATATAAGTGTGCATTCTGCATTTCCTGTGCTGAATATTTTACTGCTGCCATTGGAAGCGTGACATTAATCAACCCCGGTGTTAAATTCTTCTTAATTTATTATTTTAATTATTTTTCAAAGACACACAAGTGTTTACTATGTATATGTGACAGTTTTGCCCATGGGTAGAATAAACAGCATTTATTAAACTTGTAAACATTTCCTTATGAGCACAGCCCTTCATTTTGATATATCTTTTTTATATACTGTGATATAAATTATTTAACAGACTGGATTTACCCTGATGTAGCCTTCCTAATTTACAAACTATTATTTTAGTGGTGACATTAAGCTTTTTACAATTATGCTTGCAAAGATCTTTGATCCTTTATATAAATCTTGTGACTGTTGTTATATTGAATCAATGTTGGTTTGTTCAACCACAGGAGTTGGCTCTAATAGTAGAACGATGAAAACCTTGGAATCTGATTTGATTGCACCTTATGACGAGGAACTTTTACATTTATCTCCCGAATGTCGTATGCAAAATGCACTTTTTCTTTTTTTTGGTCGTTTAAAAATACATATTGGAACAGTATTGTGTAATTCTGCCATATTCCAGCTCATTTACTAAAGGGAATCTGAATCTAAATACAGGTTACTGTACATTATAAAAATAGCTCCCAGCAAATTCAGACAAGTAGTTATATATTACAGAAACAAACGGGAAGCAGCATGTTAGTTCAGTGGCTGCTCTGTTACTGGAAGGTGGAACACAATAGTCCAAATCCATATAACGTTTGTCCCAAATCACAGTAACATGCCTACGTGTTTTATATTTAAACAAGTATAAAGCGGATAAATGCTGCAATTTCTTAAATGTTATTAATGCTAAATCATCATATTAACTTTATACTTAAATACTGTATTATAAATAATCAGGGCAGCCGAGGGGGGGGAGTAGGTACTAATTACCCGGGCCCAGGCTTGCTGGAGGGGCCCCACAGGGGCCTTGGTCCGACCCCTACCTTCCCTCTCCGTCCCTCCCGGGTAGCAACAGCAGCACACACTTCTACAGCATGTGCAGTGCTGACAGCAGGCTCAGCATGAGTGTCTCACTGACAGCATGAGAGGTCATGCTGAGCCTGCTGTCAGCACAGCGCAAGTTGTAGGTGTGAGCTACTGCTGAGATTACAGTTTTTAGAGTTTTCTTTCACCCTCCTCTAAACATTTTGGGGGCATGGCCTAAGTAGGGGAAGGTGCCTACACCTCCCCCACTTAGGCCACGCCCCCAAAATTTTACCGGGACCCGGCATTCCTCTCGGCTGCCCTGATTATAATCCTCATCTTATACTTCAGCCCTTTAGCACAGGATATTGCTTGGTGGGCATGCAGTCAACAAGTTGACAGTGACAATGTTGACATTCATAACGATGACACAAAATGATCCCACACAGAAGGAAGAAAAATTGAAGGTTTACAGCCTTGGCACCAAGCACTGGTAATCTACATACAGTAAGTATAAATTAACAATGTTTGTGTGTGTGTGTGTGTGTGTGTGTGTGTGTGTGTGTGTTTGTTTGTGTGTGTGTTCCATGAAAACTCTCAAACACTTAAACTAATCTTCTTCAAACTTTGCACATTAACTTATCATTTTACTGGACAATCTAAGGGTCCAAGCTATTTCTGCTGTTTTCATGCATTGTGATATGTCGTTGGAAAGCTTATGACTTTTTCCCTTCACAAATTTTTGACAAACTGAAATTAAGAAGCGACTCATTGGCAGAGTGGTTTGTGTTACGATCCGCTTCCAGCGGATCGGTGTTCTGTACCATTCACAGTTTCTGTGTGTTCTCCCTGGGTTTATCTCAGCCTGTGTGTGTGTGTACTCGCTAGTGGCATCCAGTGGTCAGCCTGGGCCATTGCAGGTTACTTTCAGTACTGTGTGTTCTGGACTCAGGTGTCTTGATTAGGCTCCTAGCCTGCAGTGCACACCTTCAGGCTATGTGTAATCAGCACCACATGGTGCTCTCTATATAAACCCTCTGGTTGTTCAGTCCCAGGCCGGTTATAGCTTGTACCTCAGGGTCTCAAGTGTTCCTGGTTCCTGCTTACCCACTGCTCCTGGTTCCTGTGTCCAGTCATCCTGCATCCTGTCATTGATTCCCAGCTGTGTCCTCCATCCAGTCTCCTGTCCTCCCGGTGTCCGTGTGTCGTCCTTATCCGTCTCCCGGTCCCTGCAGCTCCTGTTGGTCTTTGTGGGATTCCTTCTCCAGATTTTGATATCCCTCGGTTCCAGATAAGTTGGGAAGATTCCCCCCTCTTTGTCTCCGTACTTATCATTTGCTTATTGTGTCAGCATATAGTGTATTGTTACACCTGTCAGCGGTTCTTAGTGTGTCAGCATATCGTGTATTGTTACACCCGTCAGCAGTTCTTAGTGTGTCAGCATATCGTGTATTGTTACACCCGTCAGCAGTTCTTAGTGTGTCAGCATACTGTGTATGGTTACACCCGTTAAGCATTAGCACAGCGGGTTCCTGTTTAGAGTGCTATCCACTGGCACCCCTCTCCACAGGGCAGGGTGGTTCTCGCCTCTTTGTTTGTAGATAGGTTTCCCCTTGTTCATCACTGGCCTTGGCGTGTGTGTTGTCCTTACATAAGACCAGGTGGCATCGAGGTGGGAGCCTGACTAACGGGCTCCCACGAACGCGGCTATTATTGGTGAAGCCTAGCACCCCGCGCACACACACGTCAACTCCATCTGAGTACAACGGAGTCAGGTTGGCGAGGCTGCCCTGGTCCTGTCACTATATCCTTCCAGCCAGTGTCACGTGGTGTCTCGCCAGACAGCGGGGCACAGGAGATCCTAACATTATAACCGGCCATACAGCACTCTGGAACTGAGTTCTGCCCTCTCAGTCCAGAGATTTCAAGCCGTGTCAGCTTTTTGCCCGTGTCAGCTTTTTGCCCGTGTCAGCTTTTTGCCCGTGTCAGCTTTTTGCCCGTGTCAGTTTATTCTTGTGTCAGTTTTTTTTCTTGCTGGTGTATAAACTTGCATGGCCATATCATGCAGGCCATGCAAGAGTCATTAGCGGCTCTAAATTTGGCATTCAATGCCGTAAAACCTGGGCAGTGGGAGATTTTGCAGCAGTCTCTTCTGCAGCTGCAAAGACTCATCACTGATATTTTTCTGATCCTCCCAGAGGTCACTGGGGTTCGTTCAGCCCCTAATGAGGCCCTGCCTAGGGAAGTATTAGGCAGCAAGTCCTCAGACCCAGAGGGTCAGGTAAAGCATAGAAGTTATCTACGGCCGAAGCTTCCGTTAGAGGAGCGTCAGCGGCGTAGAAACCTTAATCTATGCTTATATTGTGGAGATTCTGGCCACTTCTTGCAGACGTGTGGCTTGCGTAATTCCGGTGGTGCCGACAGGGTATCTCCTCTGGCCAGGTCTGAGCAGGTTGTCAGATCTAAGCCTGTCTCCACTGTGGCAGAGGAGCTCTCTGCCGAGTCTCCCAGTAAAAGCACTCTGCCTTTTTCTACTGGTTCCAGTGCTGATGTTTTGATGACCAGGGAGTCAGAGTTGCAAACCCTTAAAGGGAAAACCCAGGTGATTGACTCAGATGCCGGGGGCCCGCCGAGTCGGTCAGATGCCGGGGGCCCGCCGAGTCGGTCAGATGCCGGGGGCCCGCCGAGCCGGTCTGATGCCGGGGGCCCGCCGAGCCGGTCTGATGCCGGGGGCCCGCCGAGCCGGTCTGATGCCGGGGGCCCGCCGAGCCGGTCTGATGCCGGGGGCCCGCCGAGCCGGTCTGATGCCGGGGGCCCGCCGAGCCGGTCTGATGCCGGGGGCCCGCCGAGCCGGTCTGATGCCGGGGGCCCGCCGAGCCGGTCTGATGCCGGGGGCCCGCCGAGCCGGTCTGATGCCGGGGGCCCGCCGAGCCGGTCTGATGCCGGGGGCCCGCCGAGCCGGTCAGATGCGGGGGTCCCGAAGTGTGCAGCCCCGAGTGGGGTCCCGGAGGCCGCGGCCCCGAGTGGGGGCCCGGAGGCCGCGGCCCCGAGTGGGGGCCCGGAGGCCGCGGCCCCGAGTGGGGGCCCGGAGGCCGCGGCCCCGAGTGGGGGCCCGGAGGCCGCGGCCCCGAGTGGGGGCCCGGAGGCCGCGGCCCCGAGTGGGGGCCCGGAGGCCGCGGCCCCGAGTGGGGGCCCGGAGGCCGCGGCCCCGAGTGGGGGCCCGGAGGCCGCGGCCCCGAGTGGGGGCCCGGAGGCCGCGGCCCCGAGTGGGGGCCCGGAGGCCGCGGCCCCAGAAGGGGTTCAAGTTGGTGTTGCCCCAGAAGGGGTTCAAGTTGGTGTTGCCCCAGAAGGGGTTCAAGTTGGTGTTGCCCCAGAGGGGGTTCAAGTTGGTGTTGCCCCAGAGGGGGTTCAAGTTGGTGTTGCCCCAGAGGGGGTTCAAGTTGGTGTTGCCCCAGAGGGGGTTCAAGTTGGTGTTGCCCCAGAAGGGGTTCAAGTTGGTGTTGCCCCAGAGGGGGTTCAAGTTGGTGTAGCCCCAGAAGGGGTTCAAGTTGGTGTCGCCCCAGAAGGGGTTCAAGTTCGTGTCGCCCCAGAAGGGGTTCAAGTTCGTGTCGCCCCAGAGGGGGTTCAAGCCGGTGTCGCCCCAGAGGGGGTTCAAGCCGGTGTCGCCCCAGAGGGGGTTCAAGCCGGTGTCGCCCCAGAAGGGGTTCAAGCCGGTGTCGCCCCAGAGGGGGTTCAAGCCGGTGTCGCCCCAGAGGGGGTTCAAGCCGGTGTCGCCCCAGAGGGGGTTCAAGCCGGTGTCGCCCCAGAGGGGGTTCAAGCCGGTGTCGCCCCAGAGGGGGTTCAAGCCTGTGTCGCCCCAGAGGGGGTTCAAGCCTGTGTCGCCCCAGAGGGGGTTCAAGCCGGTGTCGCCCCAGATGGGGACGCTGTCCCTCTAGTCCCTAAGAGGGATTCTGATTGTCTTGTCTCTGAACAGAGTTCCGGCCATGTCGGTAACATGGAGGGACCATCTGTTGGTCTTTTTGTTGTTGCCCAGCCAGAGTTTCACTATAGTGCTGCCCACTTAGAGGTACGTCACAGTGGTGATCAGCCAGAGACTCATCATAGTGCTGCCCAACCAGAAAGACCATCAGACTTGGAAGAGGTCATAACCTCTAAGGGGGTCCCTAAAGTCTCAGCCTCAAGGGCCATAATTCCAGCTATACAGACCAGTCAGTTAGCTGATAATGAAGTTACTGTTGATTCTTTGAACGATATCTCTACATCTCTAGTCTTTGATGGGGACTTAGCCCAATTTGTTGCACTCGCGAACCACTATGTCTCCATTATGGAGTCCAGACCATTTTTAGGTATCACTTCTGATAATATTGTGTCCTATATGATCTACTCCTTTAGAGGGAAGCCTTCCAAATGGGCGTTCGGATTGATTAATTCTGAAGATCCCCTTCTTAAGGATTTCCGGGCATTTAGTGATGCTGTAGTGAAAAAATTTGGTCCCAATAAAAGTGGTTCAGATGCCTCTGGGCCGACCATTTTGTCTGCAGAGACTCCATGTTTAGGAGAGTCAGTACAAAAGTCCCAGCCCATAGCTATGGTCGCTGGGTGTGCTCATTTTAACAGGAATGCCCCTGGAATCTTAGCTTTTACAGCAGTGGAATCCAGGCTTGATTCTGTCTTGAATTCCGATTCAGAGATCGATGGTTGTCCAGTGTCTTGTCCAGTGTCTACTCAATCTGTCAAGAGTCCTGCCAGTCATGCGATACCACTTCTTCTCCAGTGCCAAATGTTACCAAGATTGAAACCATAATCCTTCCCTTAGATGTGGACTCCAACTCTGATTATAACTCTGAAATCGATGAAATGCCTTTAGTTGAGGGTACCGTTAGTTCAGACAATATTTTTGGTATTACTGTGTTTACTCCCAGGCAACCTGGGAAGAAGAAGAAGAAGAAGAAGAAGTCTTGTCGGAGACATTGAGTCTGTTTTTGTTCTTGGTTCCCCTTGATCAAGCTGGGGTGTCCGGAGTCCACCTTTTTTAGGGGGGGATACTGTTACGATCCGCTTCCAGCGGATCGGTGTTCTGTACCATTCACAGTTTCTGTGTGTTCTCCCTGGGTTTATCTCAGCCTGTGTGTGTGTGTACTCGCTAGTGGCATCCAGTGGTCAGCCTGGGCCATTGCAGGTTACTTTCAGTACTGTGTGTTCTGGACTCAGGTGTCTTGATTAGGCTCCTAGCCTGCAGTGCACACCTTCAGGCTATGTGTAATCAGCACCACATGGTGCTCTCTATATAAACCCTCTGGTTGTTCAGTCCCAGGCCGGTTATAGCTTGTACCTCAGGGTCTCAAGTGTTCCTGGTTCCTGCTTACCCACTGCTCCTGGTTCCTGTGTCCAGTCATCCTGCATCCTGTCATTGATTCCCAGCTGTGTCCTCCATCCAGTCTCCTGTCCTCCCGGTGTCCGTGTGTCGTCCTTATCCGTCTCCCGGTCCCTGCAGCTCCTGTTGGTCTTTGTGGGATTCCTTCTCCAGATTTTGATATCCCTCGGTTCCAGATAAGTTGGGAAGATTCCCCCCTCTTTGTCTCCGTACTTATCATTTGCTTATTGTGTCAGCATATAGTGTATTGTTACACCTGTCAGCGGTTCTTAGTGTGTCAGCATATCGTGTATTGTTACACCCGTCAGCAGTTCTTAGTGTGTCAGCATATCGTGTATTGTTACACCCGTCAGCAGTTCTTAGTGTGTCAGCATACTGTGTATGGTTACACCCGTTAAGCATTAGCACAGCGGGTTCCTGTTTAGAGTGCTATCCACTGGCACCCCTCTCCACAGGGCAGGGTGGTTCTCGCCTCTTTGTTTGTAGATAGGTTTCCCCTTGTTCATCACTGGCCTTGGCGTGTGTGTTGTCCTTACATAAGACCAGGTGGCATCGAGGTGGGAGCCTGACTAACGGGCTCCCACGAACGCGGCTATTATTGGTGAAGCCTAGCACCCCGCGCACACACACGTCAACTCCATCTGAGTACAACGGAGTCAGGTTGGCGAGGCTGCCCTGGTCCTGTCACTATCTCCTTCCAGCCAGTGTCACGTGGTGTCTCGCCAGACAGCGGGGCACAGGAGATCCTAACAGTTTGTGAATCGAACACTGTAGATATCATTGTGAAATCCATGTGAGATCTATCCCAAGTAAGTTAGAAGAAGGGGAGGTGGATAGTTGGAGACCTGCTCCTGCTGCTGCAGAAGGTTTTGCCCAGCTCTGGTTTGGAAGAGAACTGCACAGAGGGGCCTTAAGACTAGTAGCAATAATAATAGTAAACTCTGCAATGTAAAAACGAAGTCTGTGGCATAATTATGGGCAAAAATATATCCCACCCACCGTACCAGGTGACCTCATCATCAGGAATGTCCCTGACATCTAGGCAAATGTTACTATGAAAGTTGTCTCTTCTTTTATAGGAGGTATTCAATTAATGACAAAACATATCAATTTTTTGGAGTGAGGGAGGGGGGCAATTCTACTAGTATACTGTACCTGGGGGGGGGGAATAATCTGAAAAATGGCATCTTGCATAGTCGCCGAGCCATTCGCAAGTATCGGGGCGGGGCAGGGGAGGGCCGGGGGTGGACAATAAAGGGGGTCGCCCATGGGAACACCCAGCGGTTTATGGACATCCCCTTGAAACTACTGGGCATTCCCATGGCTGTGCAGGCAGGCCAATGCCTGCCAGGGGCAGGCAGCTGATGTCACAGGATGTCAGCCGCCCGCCCCATCATTAAGGCAGGCACATGCAAATAACAGTCAGTTCAGACTGACTTTTATTTGCGAAGCCAGGAGAAATCATTCAATGGCCGGTGACCATCGAATGATTTCTCCTGCTGCGGACTCATGCGAGGGGATGTGTTTTCCTTACACATACCCTTGCATGTTAATGAGGGTAATCAGGGACAGTGGGGTTGGGCGTTCGGACGGGCAGCATCTCTGGTGCTCCTTGCAGCTTACCGAGCAGAATGAGGGCCAAAATCTCCACTAGGAGGAGTCTCTTGGTGGTTTTTCAGGGCTTATCCTTTAGACACAAGAAAATATTGTGGCCATCTGACCGTAGCTTATTACTTACAATAGTAAGAACTATAGTATACATGGAACAATATCACCTGGATTTTTTTTTTTTTGCTCTCTCATCTGCAGTTGCATTGGGCACATGATAGTTCAGTAACATGCAGTTTTAATAGTTGTCACTACAGCATATCAGTTGTGACAATACTGCTTGCGAAATTGATTGTCAATGTATAAGAGCAAGGATAAGAGTGAAGTGTGCCAGTGGATAAGTTGTCCGTGGAATCCATTCAGCACTGAAGTGACAATTATACCATGCATGTTAAAATTATACAGAGCAGCTGATTGGTTGCCATAGACATCTTCTCCGCTGGCACAGGTCTTCACTCTTATCACTACTTCATACTGTACATTTAATCCTGGTGTCTTCCTGCATTGGGCCAGCAGGATTCCCTACAGGGTGTTGGTGGGGTCCTAGAGAAGGCCATTTACCCCACAAATTCCTCATACTAGCCTCAATATGCCATTTGCGGTGCGATGCCTGCAGCAAGGTTTAGTACAATTCTGCTTGCTTTGGATGCTATTTTCACCATAAAAATATGTCTTAGTTGCATTGCGGTATAAATATATATGTGCAATATCTAGCGCAAATTATTTCATAAAATATATATACAGATTTAGACTCGCACACAAATATACAAGTGTTGGCATAGTACCCTGGTGTGTCACATTGCATTGGGGCCAACATGTGAAAAAACAGCTTAATAAGTATAATGTGTTTTTATTAAGATATACAAGTTCCATAAGTATTTCTGCAATTCATATGCAACCATGTTACGATGAATATCAAATGATAAAATTACTGCACAATGTTATTGTTAGTTTATTTGTTTACTTTTTTTTCACTTTTTATTACAAAATAAATATCAGTCCTTCAAATGAAGTTGGTGACCAAAGTATACCTCAACTAAAACAACTGATGTCCTTAGATAATATTGTCCGTGACCTATAAAGCTAGTGATCTTTCATTTGATTGTCAGGTACAGTATATTCACTTGAACTATCAGATCTAAATTAAAAATAAAGCTGAGTATATACTAGTCTTAAGGTTACTTTTCTTCCTGTTCGAATACAATGCAGACAACCAATTCTTAAAATATCAGGCTAGGTGAAATCTTTGAGGTCACCTCCATGTAGAAGAAAGTTCTTGGCAAATCGATGAGGAGTCCATGGGGTGGGGTTCCTCAGTGACCAGATGGGTCAGACTCTGCAGAACACTCTCCCGTCATTAATCAGTGCATCAAGCTGTGCAATTGATTTTAAGATAACAGACAAGAATGAAAGGGTTGTCAGGCCTGACTGCCTCTTGTCAATATAAAAGGTTTTCAGGAATGTGCTTTAATCTAGCACATTTTATCAAATGAGAAAGGAGTAAAATATTTTGTAACAGAAAAGTGTTTTGCTGGCATTTCATAAAAAAACAAACAAAACAAAAAACATTTTATCCATGATGTAGAAATTTTCTAAACTAATTTGTATAAGAGTGCAAATTATTATATACTTGCAAAAAACCGACAACTATTTTTTTAAATTCTCATAATAATACTATTAATACTAATAAAGATAAAACAATACTATAGAAAAAAAAGACCTGCGAGATTACGGTACTTGTTTCCTAGCACGGCCACAATCGTGAGTGGTCGCGGCTCTTATTTAGTGCACTTTAAGGGCCGCGATCAACCCCGACGAACGAGATTCTCTTGATTTTTTGTAATCGTGTGCATTGTGTACCATGCTTCAATTACCGCGACACGACCGACGCGATAATTGAAGAATTGACCGAAATCGGGTGGATTACCAGCTATCGGTCCCATCGGGAGCACTAAATGGCAGTATTCATTGCCCCCGACGCGACCGACGCGATAATTGAAGAATTCACCGATATCGGCGGCATTACAAACTATCGGTCCCATCGGGAGCACTGAATGTCAGTATTCAATGCCCCCGACGCGATTTTTTTTTTTTTGCAAGCAGCCATTTCATGTTTTGACATGGCTGCTTCCAATTCTACCCCACATTTAAACCCAAATTTTCAGTTTATACCCTATTTTTAACTACACATTAAATAATAAATCACACGACACATGACAATAGATTTAACAGGTTTTATTGAAAACTTTTATTTTTTTATCCTTTTATTTTTTTTTTTTTGCAGCAAAAATTTGCTGATTAACATTTTTTTTTTTTTTTATGGCAAAAAAATTGCCGTTTTTTTTTTTTTTTTTACATCAAAAACATATATATATATATTTATTTATTTTAACAGCCAAAAATATGCGGATATTTTTTTTTTTTTTTATGAATACAAATATAATTATTTTTTTTGCCTTTTTTTTTTTTTTTTACAATAAATAGAAATATAATTTTTTTTTCTTTTTTCTTTTTTGGCTTTTTTTTAAACAGAAAAAAATTGCCGCGTAACAATTACCGCGACAACATCAAACTCAGAAGAAGTTGATCGATCAGTACAAAGACAATAGATGCCTGGCTATCACAACCAGGCAAATTGAAATGAGGCATGGGAAGATCACGGCACACTAAAAAACTGTGCCCACTAATGCAAACAATCACATGAATCCGAAAGAAATTACAAATATGCAGAACAGTGGTTAGTGAAGGAGCAAAACAAGTACAGCCATCGCAAACTTCAGGAAGACCGCACTGCAACGTTCACCAACCAAAATTGCAGTACATGACTAAAAACTGTTTATTATAGAGAACTCAGAAAGGAAGAGAAACAAGAACAGTGCTGCCAAATTATAAATTAAAAGTCAAATTAGCCGAATTAATAATTGAAATAACGCTCTTCGTCTGGGGTGGGGGTCTGCACATTCCGCAATGCGGAGTAAACAGTCCCAGACAAAGTCGAGGGATCAGTGGGAGGTGGCATAGGGGGTCCCGGCGCGTAGTAAGGGGCAGGCGGAGGAGCAACCGGCGCACTGAACATGGGGGGGTGATGTGGGTGTGGGCATGGCGGCTGTCTGTGCGCATTGCGGCATGACGTTCCGTTGCAGTCAGCACAGATATCATCCTCTGCTGCCTGCAACATCAGGCCATACAGCACACGCTTAAAGTGGTGTTGTGTTGAACCCTTCCACTTTCGCATTTCTGCGCACAAATGATTTGTAAACATTTTGCAATCATCTGGGGGATTGTTTACTGCTTCCTCCTTGTAGGGGCAGCAATATTCTTGGCCGGTAGCAGCAGGTCTTGTCGCCTGTCTCCTTCTACGCCTCCTGGGGGGAAGCGTGGCGAGCGCAGCGAGCCCCGCGAGGGGACGCGGATACCTTCACAGGTAAGCGCGTCCCTTCGCGGGCTTCACAGGTGTCCGTGGTGATGTGGACACCTGTGAAGCCCGCGAGGGGACGCGCTTACCTGTGAAGGTATCCGCGTCCCCTCGCGGGGCTCGCTGCGCTCGCCACGCTTCGGGCTCGGTGGCTCGCTGCGCTCGCCACACTATTCTATTCTCAACTCCACGCCGACGTGGATAGTAGGGCATGAAAAGGTCGGAGGACGCGTACCGCCGCCCCTCGCGGGGCTCGCTGCGCTCGCCACGCTTCGGGTGCACGTGGATAGTGAGGGTGGTACACTGGGAAAAAAAGGCATTTTGGGTACATTAACAAATAAATTAGAAGAACAATTTAAGCACAACTTACCTTATTAGGTGCAGAACTGGAGATATATATATATATTTTTTTTCTTTGAGTAAATTCACCAATAACAGCAACTGCAATTCCACATAAAAAATAAAAAAACATCATTAATCAAAATCCAATGACATACAAATCCACCCCCACTATCCACGTGCACCCGAAGCGTGGCGAGCGGCGGCGGTACGCGTCCTCCGACCTTTTCATGCCCTACTATCCACGTCGGCGTGGAGTTGAGAATAGAATAGTGTGGCGAGCGCAGCGAGCCACCGAGCCCGAAGCGTGGCGAGCGCAGCGAGCCCCGCGAGGGGACGCGGATACCTTCACAGGTAAGCGCGTCCCCTCGCGGGCTTCACAGGTGTCCGTGGTGATGTGGACACCTGTGAAGCCCGCGAAGGGACGCGCTTACCTGTGAAGATATCCGCGGCCCCTCGCGGGGCTCGCTGCGCTCGCCACGCTTCGGGCTCGGAGGCTCGCTGCGCTCGCCACACTATTCTATTCTCAACTCCACGCCGACGTGGATAGTAGGGCATGAAAAGGTCGGAGGACGCGTACCGCCGCCCCTCGCGGGGCTCGCTGCGCTCGCCACGCTTCGGGTTGATGTTGATCATGGGGTGGTGTTAAGAATTGTGGGGGCCATTTCACACTTCCAGTACCAAACAGTTTACATGCACATTACTATAAAGTAGACACAGCATACTGCCTGCTGCACCATTTCAATAACAAGCACATGACACCTCAAACAGCTCTATTTTACATATATGTACCAAGAAATCATTACAGTCTATGTCACCATGCATTACTATCACAAACAGCAGACTATTCAATATGTATTATAACACACAGTACATCATTTCCAGGCACATGATATCCTCTGCACATAAACCTGTTTTATCCCGATATTCATTATTAGCATGACACTAAAGTCATACACTTCATAAACTCCTGCACATAAACACTTTCTAGCTATTTAGATAAACAGTACCCCTTGAACATAAACATTATCCACTCTATACACTCAATGGTAACCCCCTAATCCTCAAAAAAATTATATATGAAGCACACATGTATATATATCAGTAACCACAGTAAGCGCCCCCTCCCCCCTCCAAACCCCCTCCCCCCCCCCCACCCCCCCCCCCAAGCCTGTATATGTTCCTTACAAACCCCAAGGCCCACCTATGCTCAGTAATCCTCAAAATCAACTTACTATTTTGTGCAGGGGCAGGGAGCCAGACACAGCTGCTGCGTATTCAAGATGATTACCATCAAAATGGCTGCTGATGTCCTTCCCCAGAGTGCTTTTGGCGCGTTTCTCCCGGCAGGCAGAAATATCGCGTCGGTCGGGCGGTGATGTTACGCTCACGCCAATGCATAAGACCGACCGAAGATATTTCTTTGTAGATATACGGTGTAGCTCGTAATGCGGGGAGTTACTTGGAAATTGAACGGTCGCGTCGGTCGGAGCCATTGTAAAATGCTCCTGACGCGACGGACATGTTAAGAACAGAAATTAACACTGTATAGTGCTTATACTGATCGGTCGCGTCGGTCGGAGCCATTGTAAAATGCTCCCGACGCGACGGACATGTTAAGAACAGTATTAACACTGTATAGTGCTTATACTGA
Organism: Crinia signifera; assembly: GCF_055691185.1. Lineage (NCBI taxonomy): Eukaryota > Metazoa > Chordata > Amphibia > Anura > Myobatrachidae > Crinia > Crinia signifera. The sequence goes on from NC_139217.1 coordinate 404,848,934, forward strand.
TCGATCGCGTCGGTCGCAGCCGTTGTACAATGCTCCCGACGCGACGGACATGTTAAGAACTGTATGAACACTGTATAGTGCTTATACAAGTACATGTCACGTCGGTCGGCAGCATTGAGCTGTTAAGCTCACAGTACATTGCGGCCGACGCGATATGCTTTTAAACATGTCAACATGTGTATCATGTCGACATGTCGACTAAACATGTCAACTTCAAGTTGATCATGCTTAGTATGCTTAAAAAAAGTGGGTCTCTGTGTCCAAAACATGGTGAGGGCCACAAGCCCCAGAAGCCTATGCAAATTATAATATTAATAACCCACACACGCTTCTTGGGGCTTGCTGCGCTTACCACGATTTGGACTCAGTGGTCCACTGCACTCACCGCGCTCCAAAAATTATTTGGATAGTGGTGGTGTGACTCCATAGCATTCATCCATCACAAATCATTCAGCTGAGACAAGAAACACAAGTTTTTTAAAAGCATTTTTCAAATTTTACTTTTCAAATGAAAATAGAAAAACTGTATATAAGTCATTGCAAACAAAACATATTACATGAGCATTAATGGGGGAAAAAGAAATGGGGGTAATATCAAGAGTCCTTGGGTAATAAAGTCAAGGCATATAGTATGCGGGCAAAAGGATTATCATGTCCAAGGCTCTTCCGCCACATGAATTCTTCAAGATAGCTCTGGAGCATATGCCTGGCGGTGCCCCTGTGACGTTTATTCCGCCACTTGCATGCCCCCCACATCCGTTCCACATTCTGGGTGTGAACCCCTGTTGTAGGGTCGACAAAGTTATACCGGTGGTTCACCTGGGCATGCTCATATCCTGCAGCATTCAGCTGGGCCGTGCTGTACGCTCTCCAGCAATCGGTGTACACATGAGACCCCGGCTCCACAAACTGCAGGATAGCTTCCATGAGGGTGTTGGCGTCCCGAGTGGCAACCTTGGTGGCGAAACACTGCCCTGTTTCTCTGCATATGCCACCAAAGACCCATTGCTGAGGCAAAACTCGGCCAACATTTGCCTGCCTTTTGACGAAGAGGGTCTCATCCACCTCAACGATCTTGCCGGGACCTCCAATCCGGCGCTGCGGCTGCGCCATGAGGTCCAGCAGGCAGGCCTCCCTCATGTACTTATTGTACAGGACAGCCGTCTTCTTGGAGAGGGCCAAATTCTTCTCGCAGTAGTCAATGCTGGTAAATTCCTTCACCCAGGAAAATACAAAGCGGACCAGCGTTAAGAATGGCAAACGACAGCCAGGAAAGAACAGTCCTGCTCTCAGACTCCTCTTCAAACGGCAGTCCCTCCCATTACAGCGCCACATGGTCTCCTTCAAATTCAGCCGCATCGGATGACCATTGTCGCACGTAGCCTCTGATGGCAACAGATGATGGCGCTGCAGAAACGCCACTGCCTCCTCCTCACTTGTAGGCAGTGAGAACATATTCACTTCAGCCATCTCAGAGGTCACAGAATCACCCACAGAGCACTCCACAGCAGACCAATCCACAGCTCAGGAATAACGATCAGCACGGCTCAGGGTCAGGATCAGCAGAAATCAATCGCAGAATAATCAGGATCAGCAATAATCCACTGGAACAGCAGCAATCCGCAGCACAAGGCTCAGGATCAACAGCAAATAGTATTCAAAGCACAAGATCAATCAGGGAGATATCACCAGCAAAGGATCAATCAGCCAAGAAATCACCAGCAACTGAATACACGTCTCACTCCTACCGAGACAAACCCACAAAGACAGTAGGGGAAAATAAAACAGAAGGGGCTGTCAAAGTAAGGGGCCGGACTATCACAGTAAATATTGACATTGATGCTGTTACTGAGCAGATGACAGAGGGAAGATTACATATTGACATAGAAACACACATTCCAACACATTAAAACATATGGTACTAGGGAGATTTTATAGGGGGTTGGACTATAAAGATTAATTGGGCCTATTAAAAAGGGCCTAAACAGCGGGAAAATCGTAGGACCAATGGGACCAATGGGACAGATGAACATCGTGTGCATCGTGAGCATCGTGGGGTTTTCCTTAAACATGCGACGCGACCGACGCGATTTAAGAGAAAGTGAACATCGTGTGCATCGTGAGCATCGTGGGGTTTTCCTTAAACATGCGACGCGACCGACGCGATTTAAGAGAAAGATCGGGAGAAAAGAAGTACATCGGTAATATCGCGTCGGTCGGGGGTACAAAATTGAAAGGGAACCGACTCAATCAACAAGATGCCGATATTAATACCGACGCAAAAAAAAGACATCGGGAGTACTAAACTACATCGGGGGTATCTTAACGGTCGGGAGCATCGTAACCTTACAAAAAATACACCGATGCGACGCGATGCTCAAGACTGACAAGATTGATATCGGTGTGGCCGTGCTAGGAAACAAGTACCGAGATTACTAAATTGTTACTTTCTAAATAGCCAAATTAGAAATTTGCTAATTAATTAACTAATTTTGGCTGATATAAAAGATGTTTAACATATGATTTTAAATGTCGCTATTATTGACCAGAACACAAAACACACACTTACTGTACCTCTGGTTTGGTACAATTAGCTGCAGGTATAATATTATTTATTTATTAAGTGTTTCTTATATAGCAAAGCAAATTCTGTTGCGCTTTACAATTAGAACAACAAAAATTGCAGTCAGGCGGTGTGAGAGAGAGGACAAGCTGCCGCTGCAGCAAAGCCTCTGGCAATTATCAATGCCCTATGTCATTTACCCAGGAGCACCACCAATATTGTTAATGATATCGGTGATGCAGCAAATCGTATATTGTGCAGCTAGCTTTAGATTTCATGTGCCCTTTCCTAAACTTTCTGACACCTTGACCACCTTTACTAGATGTTGTAGAACTATCATAACTGGCAACAATGGCACAACCAATTGGTTGCTGCTCCTGCTCTTCGATTGATTGATTGATTGATTGATTGTGATCTGCAGTGCTTTTATTTATTAACACAGTGAAAGTGCACCTAGTGAGCTTTATTGAAGACACAAGTTGTACATAAAATCACTTTTTTCTTTTCTTTTTCTTTTCAAATGACAATTTGGCGCCACGATGCCTAATTTATGAGCGCAGTGCAGAACATCACCTACAGCACACACTGGTTGTATAAAAAAACAACAACAATTTTTAACGCTTTCTGCAAATGGCAACCCACGCTGTGGGGTCAGAGTGCTTATAATTATGTGAATGTAGTGGGGTACAGCACCCACTGCACACAGAAGTTGCACAAAAAATGTTTATATTTTTTTACATTTTCTAACAAATGACAACTTCACCAAAGACTTTTGTAGGAAAAAGCATACAACATGCACCAAAAAGGTTTAATGTTCCCCCGTATTTTATTTTATATTAGCTCTGGGCTGCACTGCAGGCAGTGACAATAAAACACCAGTGTGCTGGGTACTAAAGATTAATGCTGTATTTTATAGAGCTCTGGGATGTAGCAGCATTGTGGGTAGTGCCAAAAAAATGCAATGCCAGTGTACAGTTGCATCAAGAGTTAAGGCTGTAGGGAATAATTAGCACAACTACATCACATGCTAAAAGGAAGTAGGTGTGTCCTCATTCTGAGGGTGTGTGGCCTCACAACAACCATACTGTATTTGTCATTTAAGGGATACGGGATATGTTGGCTGCCCTCTGTGACACAGTAGGCTGTGTTACGATCCGCCTCCAGCGGATCGGTGTAAATGTGCAGTTTTTCATATTCTGTTTGCAGTTTGTATGTTTTCCCTGGATTTGTACTTCTGGTTTTGTGGATCCAGCTTCCTCAGTTTCTTGCATTCCCTGCTGCTTGGGTGTGGCTGCATACAAGGTGATTTAGTGAGGTTCTCAGCATGCAGTCACTGCCGGTTATAGCTTACTGATAGTTTTGTGTATCCTGCCGTGTATTCCCTCTATGTTGTGCTCCAGAGTCTTCCCGGTCCCAGCACCTTGTGTACAGCGTCCTGTGTGCCAGCTTCGTTTGTGCCTCAGTCCTCAGTACCTGCAGTGTCCTTGCCAGAACCTGCTGCCAGCCCTCGTTTCCAGAGTGTCCCCGGTCCCAGCACCTTGTATCCAGCGTCCTGTGTGCCAGCTTTGTTTGTGCCTCAGTCTGCGTGTACCTGGTCCTTGGTCACCTCAGTCCGCAGTACCTGCTTCATCCAGCCTGCAGTGTCCTAGCCTGAACCTGCTGTCAGCATTCGTTGCATATAAGTCAGGGGTGCACCCTGCCAGTTACCCTTGTGCTTTGCAGTATTGTATTCATTATATTCCATCATTGAGCATTGTTGCCATTTATATTTTGTTATATTCCATCATTGAGCATTGTTGCCATTGCATTTGTATTTATTATATTACACCATTTGGGCATTGTTGCCATCCTTGTAGGGGTCTCAGTCCTGCACGTCAGGTTTAGTTAGAGGTCCTTTTGCTGCTGGTCTGCCTCCACAGATACGTTGTCCTGAACATAAAACCTGCCTGCAGCGGAGTGACGCGGACATAATTCGCCCTTCAGCCGAGACGGGTACAGGAGAAGACTAGCTCCGCACGTATCTTGTGGACATCAGGCTGGGGCAACAGAGTCAGGGAGCAGGTCTTCTGACCACCTACAGAACCGTAACAGGCTGCAATGAGAATGTAATGTAACAGCGCAACCGGCAGCTCCTGTCAGTAAGCAGGAGTTGGCATTTTGGTGTCATCTCTTGGCAGGTGACACCGAAATGCAACCTGTACTTCTTTTGTGACAAGTTCCACCCCGTTCCCCCTCACTTTAACCCCTGGTCCTCTTACAGTATCACTATTTGTGTGAGAATCAGAAAGCAAGAGATTTTGTGAGAGTTTCCCAATGTTTTTATAGTGGCAATCAATTACAGGGCAAAAGCAACTTGGTTTTGCCTATGTAAATGATTGCTGCTTTAAAGAAATGGGGAAATTTCACAAAATCTCCCACTTTCTGATTCCCACACCCTATTACATTTGGCCCATGGATTTTTTAAATGTATGAGTCAGTAATGAATACATGCACCTGTGCTGCAGCATGGACTATGGAACGCACAAACTACAGGTATTAGTGTTCTATGAGGACTGTAGTTGAGATATGTAGAATTAAAGTTAGAAACATTACTGGAAATGGCTAGTTTCTGTTAATGGTTACAAAGCAGTTCTGTTCTCCTTACTGATAATTGCCACTGACTGTAGGAGCGGTTTGCTAAGCAGCAGTAGCTGAGTAATCAGTAACTTGCTTGCAGCAGAAAATTTACATCTGGCTGTGAACAACAATCAGCAAAGATTGCACATAACACAACTCGTAATATGCATTTTACTATCCTGAAAAAGTGCCCAGCTGCTTAAGGTGGGGTTTTAACCCTGGCTTATGGGAATACCTAATTGCTCTTCCATGCAATGACATGACCCCCAACCGAGTGATCCGTTATGTCAAAATAAATTCAACATGACCACAAATGTGCTTATACACACCTATAAATTTATATTAAAGTTATATCATATTGTATTTAATGGATTGTCCTGTAGGCAAAATCAGATCATGCTTTAACCTTAATTGGTACCTTAGAAGAAGGAATAAATTGCCTCTGCCAGGAATTCTAAATTTTGAAACAGCGATATGATTGAAAGTAAGCAGCATGGCATACAGCCCAAAGGATAGAGAACAGAAAATAATCTTGAAGTTACTTGATTACATCCTATACGCCTGAAGCTTTTGGTTAAGTGTTCTCCAGGGCTTGCTGAACACTGAATATAAATGAATACAACGTATCTATATTTCAGTGCATATCCTGTAAAACTTTAAAGACTATGAGGCCTCTTTTTCAATATTGTGAATGCCCCCCATTAAATATCATTTCTTATCAACACATATTGGGACAACAAGAAAATGGTTTAACTATTGAAATCAACAAAAGTTTCTTGCCAGACCACAGGCTATTAATAGGAGCCACCCCAGCAGGGAGAAGATAAAGTGATCATTTACAGTATGCTATGATTTCGTATCTGGGTAATGCACATGTGCAAGTACGGGTTGAACAGCTGAGATCCAAAGTGTCCAATTCAGTAAAGTTGGTTGTGGTTTAATCCAGTACAGCTGCAGGAGACATTTTTAAATTGACAGTAAATCTAAATAATAAATAGACCACTATATACAGTAGATAGATATAAAGGAAAGAACATGCATTTTTTTATTATTATTATTATTATTATTATTATTATTATTATTATTATTATTCTTGGTTGCCTTGCCAGGCTATATATACTATGAAGTGTGCCCAAAGGAGGAGTCATGGCTGAGATAGGTGAGAGCACAGCTGTTTCCACTCCTATATAGATAGTAATCCTCCTCCACCTCCTCTCTATTTATTAGCGGCAGCGTTTTAATGCACAAAAACTATAGATTACATGTAGCACTGCGCTGATCCAAAAATGGACCCCCACCCATTTGTGCAGAGCATAGAGCCCTACATTTATTCATCGTCCTAGTACCATAGGGAAGAAGTGATTAAGGTAGGTATATTTAATTTTGGCATAAAATAAACAAAGATTCCAATGAGATTAATCACATGCAGCAGCCATACTTTTCTCTCTGCGTGAACATCTCATTATCTCTTATCTAGCACTTCCAGGCATTTGAATAATGCATACATGCATCATAGACATTCATAGCAGCTAAATTAGAAATGTCGAAAAATAAGCAAAGCAAAAAACAAACAAGGAGCAGCACAATAATTGCAATAGCTCTGTTGCATTCCTAAAAAATCAACACAATTTGTGTATGAGTATAAAAACTAGGCAACAATTCGGTCTTAGCCATCAAAATGGAACTCTTCCCTTATGTTCCAAGAGAAACGATAAAATAAAGGTGTTTAGGTGGAGGAGATGGCGCTAGGCTAGTGTAATTGTGAGTTATCTTGAATACTTATCTTTCAGGTTTCCATTCCCTGCTTTCTTTTTAGTCTGTTCTTCCCGTTGTCTGATCAAGATTTTCTCGTGAAATGCAATGACAAAAAAAGGAGAGAATTTCCATTTTAGATTGGGATTCATATTCCCTTAAAATATATTAGTGTTCCAGAGATATGGATGTTCCTACCTCACTTACATAACAATGTAGTGAGGTTAAGACTATCTGGGTATCTTTTTACTTGACAGATGTTTCATTTGTTGCCCATTAGGCGTACCTTACTCACTTAAATATATATATATATATATATATCATAACATTCGTCAAAAGGTATCTTTCAGGTGGCGTACCAGTACTCACGATTAAGTTGATAAATTCGCTCCTATAAAGGTATTTTAATCAATAAAAAATTCATACTTTATAAAAATTGTATATTACATACATAAAAAGAAGGGTGAGAAATTGGTTTGCTGGTGGGGGAATACAGTCCTCCCTGGAGTAGGAAGGATATGAATGCAGGACTACAAACCAGTTTTACAGAAGCTGCACTTTAAATTGAATCCTACCTTCTTCCTAGAGAGCATAGCAGTATCAAGATCCCCCAGCAAATGTGACTCACATTAAAAAACAAGTCCTCCTGTCAACGCATTTCAGGATGGGCATCTCTTTATCACCTTCATTATGGCATTAAAACTGCCTATCTGAGTGGTGAACCTGTAAAGGTGCCCATACACGCACAGATTTTGCCGTGTGTTTTGTACTAAATCACATCGCATTGCATGCATTGTGCATACGATGTGTGTGCGATGCAATGCGATCAAAAGACAGTACAAAAAGTTTGTGCAGCACATACTTTTTGTACTGTACGATGAGATGCCGCGGGAGCGCGCTTCTCATCGCTTAGCATCGCACCTGGAAAATCGGTGCCTGTATGGGCACCTTTACACTATACATCTCCATAGCTCACAAATTATTCCAATCTTGGAATCTCCACATATGGAACTTACCTGGAAGTCCTGGTTTGCAGCCACTGGAGCGTCTTTATTCACATGGACTCTGCTGTAATAATAAAGTCATAAACTTGGTGCAACAAAGCTAATGCATTACATATATATGAAACTGTTAATAAATAAATACATATATACAAAACAATATACTAAGGGGTTTATACTGGTTGGTGCGGTGGGGCCGTACGCGGTCGTATCAGTTTTTATTTTGATCTGCGCATGCGTATCTTTCACATTGCGCAGGCACGGCAAATTCACACCGCTCACGGCAAAAAAACCTGTCCGCAAGAGTACGGTCATTGTGGGCGGCATAGGGGCGTGTTGAGGGGAGCGGCCGAAATAATGAGGAAAACTGGGCGTAAACATGGGCGTACACGGGGGTGTGCACCAAAAATGTACGGTGCTACTACCGCTTGATCGGCGAAAGCACCGTGCATTTCGGACAGAAAACAGGCGGACTCCAACGATACCTCCAGACCACCCCTAGAGATACCGTATGAGAGCGGATGCCTGGGTCTGCTAATTAACGCTGATTACTACACAAACTCAGACACCTGAATGTAATAAGCAATGGTGCAGCCTATTAAGTGAAAATCATGATTTCACTACCTGCAAGCCACACACAGCCCACAAACACATTGGAAGCATATCTTTCTTCACTTCTCTACATGTAAAGGTTGGTTTAGTTTTAGGTAAGATTCATTTTAAGACCTGCTTATATATGCCAAGGAAGTTAGGTTATAACCATCTACACACATTCAGTAAGTGTTTGTATATACTTTAAACATCAGGACACTCAATCTACAGAAGTCAACATGTCTCAACGTTTTCACTCTAATAGAAACATTTTTTTTTTATGAGAAAAATAAATAAACCACAAGAGCTACAAGGATGTTTGAGCAATGTCTTAAGGCCATGGCCACTATTTTGCACACAATCTTTGTATTGTAGCCAAAATACATACCTTAAGCACTTTCGTATCACACTCTGGATGTAAGATGCCACAAATCACAAATGCAACATTAGAACATAATAAATATACATGTAAGGACTGGTAAAATGTATTTTTATTAGGCTGTTCATTAAGGTAGACAATTGAGGTAATAGAAAACAATAATTGATTAACAATTAGAATAATTCATTTAATTGGCTTAGTCATAGTTGAAAGGCTAGATTATCAGGGTCATATATGTGAAGGGTATGCCAGCGTGCACGGACGTACGCTTACTCTCACGATCGGTGACATACGCTGAGTTTTCCATTGAAAACATCCGAGACCCGTCCGTGCAAGGTGGCTTTACGCTCAGATAGCCATAAGATGTCGGTGTGAAAACGGACGAGATCCGTCCGTATACGGTGGCGTACGCTCTGTTGTACGCCAGTTATCGGTGAAAACATCCGAGACCCGTCCGTGCAAGGTGGCTTTACACTCAGATAGCCATAAGATGTCGGTGTGAAAACGGACGAGATCCGTCCGTATACGGTGGCGTACGCTCTGTTGTACGCCAGTTATCGGTGTCTAAGAGAAGATCCGTCCGTGTACGGTGGCGTATGCTCAAGTGTACGCCACTCCCCTTTGTCGGTCTTTGTGACCGTCCATATGCGGATGTTTTGTGGGTGGACTTTCGCTCACCGGGAAACGTACGGTGAAACGGAACGTAAGCACGTTTGGCCGACCGAACCAGAATAAGGCCCTAAATGTGCATGTGGCCATAACTTAGCATAATACAGTGTATAAATTTAAAGAACACATCTATAGAAAAAAACAACAGTGGAAGCAAATTATAAGTGCTCACAAAACACATAATTAGTAAATTATTTTCTAAAAAAAAATCATATTTTTAAAAACAATATAATGTAAAGAGTACTATAGCTTTTTAACTGTTCTCTTGACCGTGGGTTTGAAAAAATAACGTCATTCTACTGTCAGTCTATATAAAGAATTTATAGGACTCTAGAATGACTATAAGCAATTTATATTTCTAAGTCAATAAGACCATACTCTGGGGTCCTACCAGAGTTTAGCGTACACAGAGGTCATTATAGTCTATAGCACATTAAAATACATGCAACAAATAACCCTGAATTCCAAAATGGGCTAGCCTCATACCCCTTCACGATATGGAGAGTGGGAGGCATATCTAACCTAAGCTGCCTAGTTGACAAGAACTCACAACAGGCTCTGACCTTTACATCCGCAGTTGAGAAATTTGGCACCTTAGAGGCATATCCCCTGGCCTTTCTGCAGGCGCAACATTATATATCATCGGTAATTAGATCCTTCTCTAATAAAGACTGGGGCACTATTAAATAAACCCCCCATTTTACAGAAAGCCATATCCCTTTACTACAGATACTTTAAAAAAGACTTAGACCACACAAAATTAAATAGTGGAATGTCAAAATGGCTGTCCAAATTCCCGGACTATGAAATCGAAGATTACTTAAAGCACTTGTAAAATCCTGCAAATTTTTATCCTCTACCACTTATACAGAGATGTTCTTAAACATCTTCCATGGTGCATACTTATCCCCACATAGAAGCTTCCTGATGGGTCGCACCACATGTTATAGATGCGCAGATTTATACCATAGTTTTTGGTCTTGTGCAGTAGTCCGAACATTTTGGCTATAGATTTAACAATATGCGGAATCATAACTAGTCAACTACATCCCATTTACACCAGACTGGGCAATTTTTGGCACTGTCTTGCCCTCTTTGAGAACTTCAAAGGGAGGCAAAAGTCTCCTACTGGCAATAAGTGCAGCTGCCCGGAAGACCATTCTTCTTGAGTGGATTTCTCAAGCACCTCCAATGTTTTCTTTATTTAAATGCAAATTGTTTCACTTATTTAGGATGGACTGGATAGAAGTCAGCCTGGACAGGGAACACAAAATTAACACATTCTTTGCAGTATGGGAAAGCTATATTGCTATACTATCAGCAGATACTGTATGAGACAACAAATCCACCAAAGCTTACAGAACACATCCTGGTACTTATTACGCCTAGCAGCTGATGATCCTCCCAACGCTATTGATGGGATGACGACCTAAACTTTTAATGTTTAGAGATCGGGGTCCGGGGGGGGGGGGGGGAGTCAAGAGGGAGGGGAGAGAGAGTAACACCTTAATTTCAGTTAATTAACTACAAATTTGTCTCTATTTTTGGAAATATGTTATGCCAAGTACCTGTTTAATATGTCTGTATTATGGACACAGGCAGTTGTTACAAAATAATATCTCCTATTTCAATTGTTACCTATATTTAATACTGTCATGCTGATCACTCAACCTGTTATTGTAAATTTATGAAAAATACTCTACTACACTATGGTAAAACATCAGACCATGTTTATAAGTGTATCATGACATTAATCTTGTTTGACTGAAATGAATAACGATATACGACATGTGTTCCTAAAAGTTGTATTTTATTGCACGGTGCCTTAATAAAAACATTTTTGAAAAAAAAAAAATACATGCAACAATGACCTTTACAAAAAATGAATTAAAAGCAACAGTATATCGAAGAAAATTACTTTTTATATTTAGACCAAACTGTGTGTTTTTACAAGAAATTATGTAACCCAAAATTTTTAATTTAACCCCTTTGGGTGTAAGGTGCCTAACCTAAAGATCCATTGAGACTCAAGTTGTTTTATCTTTTTAGAACGATTGCCACCTCTGATTGACCATGCCATCCCATGCTGGGTGGCAAAATGCCTGGCTACAGGCTGTACACTATGTCCTGTTGTTGGTGCTTCATGAATTTCACTTCGATGCTGTGCCATTCTAACCTTGAACTCAGTCGGTCTTGATGACATAATGCAGTCCACAAGGTACATGACATAGATGACGTACTTGGTACTGCATGAGTTTACATTTTCGGCCCAAATAGGGGTGGATCATAAACTCACACGGGGTTAGGTAGCTGCACGTCATGCAGCCCAAACCCATTTTTACGTTTCCTGAATGGGGGTACTCAGTTCCAAAACCCGTAATATCGGTTTTGAGTTTAGGTTTCGACTTCGGGTAAAGCTAGGCATAAGCTTAGTATCTTTCAGGACCATTAGGTCTCTGTCAGTTGTTATTACTGGCCACCATCTTTTCACCTTTTCTCATGTTATGTTGCTGGCTGTATTAAACTAATTTATCCATGGGATAGTGTTCAAATCTTTTTTTGAGTTGACTGTTTGTAGTAACCTATGTCTGGAATGACTTATATATATATATTTTCTAACATTTTTGTAACCGTACCTCACTTGCTAAGTATTTACCGTTATCATTAGTGTGTGAATAGTGTACATTATAGAATTATATCCTTTTTGCCTTGTCGCATCCAGTATTTACTGTATTGTACTAGGCAAACGAAAAACAAAAGTCTTAGTTCATTAACCATTTCTTGCCAGAGGAAGCTTTCTAAGACATGCTAAGTTTGATTAAAAGATCACACTGTCTAAAGGAAAGAAATATTTGCTGTTTCGCAGGTTGTCTCTCCCCAGCTGTTCCTGCTCGAATAAATTTTTCTGCAAATACAGTAGTTTCTGGTTTTCTCAAAAATTCCTGATTCTATATATTCAGAGATGCTGTTATTACTTTGCTTAAGCAGTGGTAACAAAATTATTTTGCTGATTTTTCCATATTCACCATGGATTTAGTGCAAGGCTTAGGAAAATGGACGGGAAGTCTTTTTTCAACTTTAGTAGTCAATAATGTAAGATATTACATAACATAAAACTGTTTAAAAGATCCTTCACGATAGGGTCTTCAAATATTGAAAAACGTGACTTCCCAGGTTTTGAAATCATGATGAGTAATGTAAAAGACCGGTATGTCTCAGTGATATTATACTAACGAAATAGATGCAATATTTTACATCAGCCATTCCACTTAAATACCCAGTGTTGATAAACTGCAGTTAGATGGTTGTAATAAATACTCAGATTTATATATTTTACAGTGCATAAAATTGCTATATGCTACCACACAAGAAAACCTCTGTGTCAGGTTTCATAATATCTATGAAAATAGTAATATTTTCTATGCAATATTTAATTTTTTATTTGAAAGCTTGTTAGGCGTGATCTAGTTCATAAGAATTATGGGTAATGTACTAGACCTGTCCTATGTGTATGGCCCAAGGGCATAGACAAAATATTCTGTACAGTATTTTGGCTAATAGCAGATGTAAGGACAGGAGTATACTGTACCAGGGAAGTCTACAACTTTTATAGATGCTACTTACACTATATAAAGCAAACATACCATTTATAACCTATATGGAAAGATCTGTTAATAATAAGTTTAGTATAATAATAGTATTTTTGTACGATGCACTACTTGACCCAGCAATCCCTTTCAGCAATGCAATGCTAGGGTACAACTGCAAAGGCCTGTATACCGATACCAGTGAATTCTGTTAATGCCACATAAAACATATTGTAGCTAGAGCCCATTCTCAGACTCTGACCAATCGGATAGATGCTGCCCTGTGTCTTCTGGCCTGTCAGTCATGTTGGACTTAACAGCATTAGTTGTGCTCCCCCCCTATTAAAAGCTTGCGTGGGTTTCCTCCGGGTACTCCGGTTTCCTTCCACAATCCAAAAATATACAGATAGGTTAATTGGCTTCCAACAAAATTAACCCTAGAATGTCTGTGTGTGTGTACATGTGGTAGGGAATATAGATTGTAAGCTCCACTGGGGCAGGGACTGATGGGAATGTTCAAATATTCTCTGTAAAGCGCTGCGGAATATGTGTGCGCTATATAAGAAACTGTTAATAAATAATAATAAATAATAAATAAATATTATACAGCAGTCACTGACAGCTGAGTGTTATGGGGATGCTGGCTGACAGTAGTGAAAGTAGAGTTGCTGCTTTTTCAGGCAGTCCTGGTCACCCCCTGCACATGCATGGCCACATGTGTCTGCATACACCTTTACCCATTTAGGCATTATAGCCAAGATAGCCATGCAATGGAATTTGTGACATAGCCATACCTTGTGATTATTCTTAAGCTATGCTACTTTAATTTGATTCTTTATACAAATTATTTTGCAGCATAACAATTGGTAATCCTTTCAATAACAACTTGTGGAGGAACGTCTTAGCCATGCTGAGCATTTTGTGGCAAATGATGCAAAAAGGACACATCTGTATGTGCACTGTACTGAAAGCCCAGACTTCCAATCCCAACTGCAGATTCAATGAAGAAGAAAAAACTAGAAATAAATATTAATAATATGATGTATTCATTAAAGAAATCTCTGGCTATGTGCAACACTTTCTCTGGTTTGACTGAATATATACTGTAGGCTGAATAAGTTGTTTTCCAGTCATTCAGTATTTACTATTTATATTTCATTAACATGTTTTTATTTTTTTGGTTTATAATTTCTAGACTGTCGATATTATTATTATTATTATTATTATTATTATTAGTTTCTTATATAGCGCAGCATATTCCGTTGCGCTTTACAAAAGGAGACAGTGATACAACAAACAGGGTATTTACAGACAGTCAAAATCTAGGAGGGCCCTGCTTGCAAGCTTATAGGGAAATAGGTATTGATACATAAGGATAGATACTGTATTCTTTATTGCATCGATTCCACCAGAATGCAAGGTTCTGTGACTGGTTCTGGAATTTGATAAGCTTGCCTGAAGAGATGAGTTTTCAGGGAATGCTTATAGGTTTGAAGACTGGAGGAGAGTCTTATTGTGCTTGGGAGGGCATTCCACAAAGTGGGTGCAGCCTGAAGAAAGTCCTGCAGTCGGGAATGGGAGCAAGTAATGAGTGTGGATGAGAGACGCAGATCTTGGGAGGAGCGTAGAGATCGTGTTGGAAGATATTTTGAGATAAGAGAAGATATGTATGTTGGTTTAGTTTGGTTTATGGCTTTGTGTGTAAGTAAAATTATTTTGTATTGAATACGGTAGAATACAGGTAACCAATGAAGTGACAGAGTAGCTTTGCAGACGATGAACGTCTGGCTAGTCTCGCAGCTGCATTCATGATGGACTGTAGTGGTGAGAGTCCATATTGCGGAAGTCCAATATAAAGACTATTGCAATAATCAATGCGTGAGATAATGAGAGCATGGGTTAGAATTTTTGCCGTGTCTTGTGTAAGGTAAGGGCGAATTTTAAATATGTTTTTTAGGTGCATGTGGCATGATTTTGAGACAGATTAAATGTGGAGTACAAAGGAAAGTTCAGAGTCAAGGATAACACTTAGGCAGGGAGCTTGAGAGGTAGGAGTGATTTTCATCTTCTCAACAGCAATAAAGATATCAGGTTGGTAACTACTATTTATTGGCAGAAATATAATTAATTCTGTTTTTGAAATATTAAGTTTGAGGTGGCGAGATGACATCCAGGATGAAACAGCAGAAAGGTATTCAGAGACACGGCTCAATATAGATGGGGACAGGTCCCTGGAGGATAGGTAGAGTTGAGTATCATCTGCATACAGATGAAAACCAAAAAAGCTGATTAGTTTGCCAAGAGATGAGGTATAGATTGAGAAAAGCAGGGGACCTAAAACTGAACCCTGAGGTACTCCAACTGACAGAGGTAGCGAAGAAGAGGTAGAATCAGACAAATGAACACTAAAGGAGCAGTTACAGTATATAGGTAGGATGAGAACCAAGAGAGGGCTGTGTCTTTAAGACCTAGGGATTGTAGCGTTTGTATGAGAAGTCTGTGGTCAACAGTGTCAAAAGCAGCAGAGAGATCTAGAAGAATTAGTAGTGAATAGTGGCCTTTAGACTTAGCAGTGACCAGATCATTCACAACTTTAGTCTGTGCTGTCTCTGTGGAGTGTTGGGCACGAATGCCTGACTGAAGCGGGTCCAGAAAGTGAGTTAAAAAAAGTGTGTGAGGCAAGTGTAGGCAAGTCTTTCAAGTAGTTTGGAGGTGCAAGGGAACTGTGCATCACATAATCCACAGAAGCTTGGTTATGGCAAAGTTTGTGCACAGTGGGTGTCAAAGCATCTGTCAGAGAATCAGAAGTTGGCGAGAATGGGTGTTTGCTTGACCCATCTTTTTTGATATGCAGAACGGTTAACAGATTTCATTGCCATTGCAGTGCAGCAGCAATTTCACATGTGGCGATCTGACGATTTTGACAAATGAGAGCCTTCACAGCCGAAATTGTGGCAGGGTTGGTGAAAACGTGCAAATGCCTTGCCCGTGGCAAGTCCTTGATGCTTTCATGTCCCGCCTAATAACACTGACCCCACTGGCATATGGTGCACCGTGCGAGACACTGCTCTTCATACACCGCCTTCAGCTTTCAATAAATTTCTGAAGCATGCTTGCCTTTTGGTAGAAGAAATTGGATAACAGCTCTTTTCACTGATCTGGAGGAATCCATCAGACATCCAACCACGCAAAACAACTTTCCAGGAATGAAGAAACTGAGGTGAAGCCATTCACTACACATGCGCAACTGGCAAAAATCCACGCCATCTCTTAGACAACACATTAACCAACTGCGATTAGATACAACGCTGCTAGAGCAAAAGTCTACAGCAAAATCACTAATCATTGGCACTCACCATTGCTTGATTTGGGGTGCCCTATGGTTTGTGACCACATAACCACATAGTTTATATAGAAATCACTGGGGCTCTGCACTCACTAAATTAATTCGCAATAATAAACAGTGGAGATTTAGTTAATTTGATCAATGCATTTAAGCCTGCAGACCCCTTCACCGGACCCAACTTTTCTACAGTCACAATCCATAGGAACCCCAAATATAGGAATTGTGAGTGCTGGTGATTAGTGCTTTTTGTTTATTAGATTTGATTTTTAATTAATCTTTGTGGTCACATTTTCTCATGCATCCTGTTTTAACTTACAGTATTTATCCTAGCTTGGTATTTGCCTGACCTTTAAAAAGCTGTGAGCTTTAGACCATATAGCAGGCCAGAAATCTACCACTAATGGGATAGCTATGTTTATGGTAAATATTTTTAGCAATAGAGTATTTCCTGCAGAAAATTGGGGTTTAGTAGAAGGGGCTGCAGGCTTAAATGCAGTATTCAATACATAAACTAAATTTCCACTGTTTATTAATGTTAGTTAATTTAGTGAGTGCAGAGCGCCTGTAATAGATTGATAGGTACTCTTTACCTAGAACGGCGCCCATCGCGGTCGTCGCGGGTACATCGCGGGTACATTTTTGGCCACCCGCGATGCGAACGACGCGATCAATCATCGCGTCGGTCGCGATGTCGCTAGCATCGCGGGTGGCCAACAATGTGCCCGCGATGTACCCGCGATGGGCGCGATTTCTGGCTGTGGAAAAAAGACAAGTGAAAAAATTTTACATGCTGCCGATGAGAAAGTTGAGGCGTCGCGGTCATCACGGTCATCTTGGCCCGCAAATAGCACCCGCGATGCCTCAATCACCGCGATGACCGCAATTTTCCGCCCGACAATCGCGATGAGCATCGTGGGCGCCCTTCTAGGTAAAGAGTACCGATTGATATATACTAGCTAAGCTCGCTCAAAGCAAAAGCTTTGAAAGCGAGTCTGCTACCTTGTGATTGCCTCTTTGTTTCTGTATTTCTATATAGATAGATACTCCAAATGGTGTTTTCATTGGCTTTCCTTTAAATAGACTATTCCGTGTAAAATAACAACATTTCAAAGAAATCTGTAAACTAGCAATTTTTACATCCCATGTCTCAAATGGTAAAAAAAAAGGAAACTTTCATTTGCCAGCTAAAAGTGTTATTACTATGTGTGTAAGTATGTCAGCAAATGGAAAACCGTATACTGTATATCCATTATGTAAGTGCTGAAAAGTGCCTCCATTTTAGTGGGTTTTGATAGAGCATGTTCATGGACAAACACTTTCCGACCAAATATACTAACATTATACATAAAACTACACCATTAGATTTGATGTGTGGTTTTATTTTCAACCAATGGATGTATCTAGCACACAATTCAAAAAGTAGAACATCGGCAAAGCGGAGGAGTTATATGTCATCATAAACTCACCTTGAGGTTATCATAAAAACATAAGAATATAGGTTCTCTTATTTCTTGTAAATATTTCATCTGAAAAGAACAAAATAATTGCTCTAAGACAGACAAGGCTGCCAGAAACTCCTTTTCTCTCTATTAATCTAGTAATAGTTATTAGAATGTCTTGCAGCAAAGTCCTTGGTTTATTTGGAAAGCTATAATTGGAAGATCCCTTACAGCAGAATAAAAGTCACCATTTTCTGAACACAATGACCATGCTATCATTTAATAATTTTAAAATAGAATCAGAAATGTCTGTCAATAAAAAGCAGAAATCCTAATATATTTGCCTATAAGCAAAATGTAAAATATATTGCTATTACATTATACTCCAAAATGCGCATAATTGTTTTGCTTTCAATATTACTTTTAGTACTACCGCTGATGAATTCCAAAATGTTTTATTAGAGAAATGTAGACTATAACAGGGAAACTGTTTGGCATATGTATTCTAATCTTTTCTCTGTTCATCTTTCAGAAAGTGGGATAGTTTGGAACAAAATAATATGAAATAAATCATTTTACTGTGACATTTTATAGTGTGTTTGCCAAATTCAGAATTTTTATTCTTTCATACTCAAAAAACAGAAAGTCTCTTGGAACCATATTATAGCAGCTTGTGATTAAAAGAGTTTCGCCCTTTCGCCCGCATAATACGGATGCAATTCTGTCCGCCTACAGCGATCATACGCTCTGTTGTATTGTTGTTTATAGCCTACTATGGGCAGTGTAAGCATGGGATAACATTCTACAGTTCGATTTTTAGAAATAGGAATCAAAAATAATTTTGTGACTTAATTAATTTCCTGATACCCAAATCTATTAGGTGGTTATTTATTTCAAAGCTTCCAATGTTTTGGAAATAATTGAATTTGAGTAAAACTGAACAATTTAATTTAAGGAGTTTTCCATCACTAGCTATACAAACTAATTAAAGAAAGTGTAACATTTAGAAACTCTTCTTGAATTTTCAGGTAAATTCCAAATGAAACTTCTGGGGTTCCGAGATTGCCAACCAGATGCCTTCACCACTGGACCTACAGACCGGACCCTCTACTGAGACCAATGCCTGCATCTACCTAGCTCTTCTACTACTCAACATCAGTGACTGCTGCCTTTGAGCAGCATGATCAAGATGGCGCCGCTGATGGCTGCCTAGGAGCTGTGCAGCTCAGCCAAATATGTTCCATGTGTGATAACTGTACTGTCTCTCTGCTTGTATTGTTACCTACCTGGCTGTTTCGGCGACCAGTGGCGCCGCTGATGGCTGCCTAGGCGCTGTGCAGCTCGGCGGGTATGTGTTCCCCACATGTAATGTCTTAATGTAATGTATGTAATGCCTTCACCCCCCCCCCCCTTCATCCCTGCTTGATGCTGCACTGTAAATCCACAAAAAATTCCTAGTGTGCGCAAGCATACATGGCCAATAAAGTTGATTCTGATTCTGATTCTTGGCAGTCCCAGGTTCTTGTGTCTGGGTACTGGTATTCGAGGTTTCATAGCTACTTCTGAAACTAATTGAATTTAGATAAAGCCTTGGAGTGCAATCTTTTCAGGGTTGCCATTCTGGCTGATTGCCCTGTCACTGGCATTTCCCAATGCTGTATTCAGCCTGAACAGTGAGGAAGTGCTCTGGTGGACACCACTGCTCCACATAGGCTATTGCCTACTGGCTGACAATGGTTGAGTGCCCTACTTCTTCTCCAAACAAAGTTGTTCAGTTCCCATTTATCCTGTTCCTGCTGCCTCTCTCCCAATCAGGTTTTCCCTGTGACTTGCTGTAACTGTTTGAGTGCCCCAATCACTGGCTTCTAGATGTTTCATTGTGGCTGCTTCTGCATTACCCTTCCACTAGCTGTAAGTCCTGAGCTCCTCAGATTTGTAATGCGATCCTAACATTTGAGATTTCTGCTCCACTTAGCCAATTGGGGTTCATTTATCTATACTATACTATAATACTGTATATACTATAATTTTATAAGCTGGCACTTATTTACCCCTTTTCTCAGTTACCTCTATTGCTTAAATATTGCTGAAATTCCCCAATACCTGAGCTCTCACAAATAGACAAAATACTGTATCCAACAGGATCTACATTTGTTGAAGAAAGGACCCAGTAAACAGCCCATAACTACTGTATGTTGCCTCCCTTCAAGCTGACCTTACACAGGTGGCAGATAGAGTAGTATCATTGGAGGACCATAGGATAATGGTAGCTACTATAATAATCTGGGCATATAAGAATATGGAAGATGTTCTGCCACAGGGCATGAAGGACACACTCACTAAGATTTTTAAATCTGAAATGCTCAGATTGAATTCACCCAGGAACATAGATTTTTAGGCCCTATTGATATGTTGCCTGAAAGACCTTCGGACATCATTTGCCATCTACATTTCTTCACTGTCAAGGAGGACATTTTTAAAAAAGCAGTGTCAGTGGTCAACTGAACTAGATTTATCAAGATCTCTCCTGGAAACACTACAGCAAGGTATCTGCTTTGCTCCAACAGAAGAACTCAGAATGTGAGATATAACATATTTGTAAGGTTTTCCTCTCAGTATCCAGTTCACACATTAAGGGAAACCTCATTCAATTTGAGAATTTGGTGATATACTGCATTCTCATTTGGCCTGTCCCCACTGTCTCTCGCTGACTGATTACACCCATTGAAAGCTCCTTCTCCCCAATTGCCTAACAAAGAGCCCTTGGAATAGGTCAGGAAATCCTGGAAGGTACAGTACTTCAGGACTATCCAGTAACAGTTTGTATCCTTTCTGAAGGTTTTTGGCCATAAATATTTTATCTTTCTATGAGATGTTTTGCCTTTTATTAGATGATGCTTCTACCTGTTTTGTGGCTAGGCCTTGGTTTATTGTTTTTATTTACCCCATGCTTGGTAATTTCTCTCTCTCTTTATCTTTGTAATTTTTTTTTCTATTGTGTTTATATTATGAAAAGGATCACAAACACAGGGTCTCAGATGACGACTTTGTTGCTTATTCTCAACAGCAGGAGTACAATTTAAACATGCTTGGGATAAGCATATTGATATCCTTACAAAAAAATAAGGATCAAATATGGTTTGAGGTAACATGTTTAAAAAAAGGGGCAGACTAGATGGGCCAAGTGTTTCTTATCTGCCGTCAAATTCTATGTTTCTATGTTTCTAGGTGACAGGATAGCAGGTTACATTGGGTATCACAGGCAGTAGCATACAGGTTTTCTGAGCATAGCAGACTTCTAACAGGCTTCAATGGTCCCTATAATACCCCCGGCCTATCACTCGATGAGACAGACCACCATCGAGAGCAAGGTCACTCTGCCCTGGAAAGCTTTATAACACGAAATCCCAGGTGTTGCTGAGTACACCTGGGATTCTGCTACTGCTGCCAAAACCTGGTCTTTGCCGGCGATAGGGCCGGAGTCTTGGGTATGGGGGGGGGGCAGCAGCAATCTTCTTCCGACAACACGTCCTGCAATGCCCCGAGCTTCAGAGCTTCCAGCGAGTGCAGATGGCCGGGCGTGCAGGCACTGGGACAGGGGCTGACGTCACACGCCGGTGGGGATGGTTTTTTGAATTAAGTCCAGCTTCTGCAGCTAGCAGATGCCGATTATAATCCTAAGCAGCGTCTTTTCAGCTTGGCATCTCCTGTTCCTGTGTGTTCCCAGTCCCAGCCTTGAGCCTTGTCCAGCCTCTCTGCTTCCAGCCACAGTGTCTTCCTGGCCGTGTCTGCTGCATCATCTTTTCAGATAAGTCAGGGGACATTACCCTGCAAATATTGTCTTTATATGTCTCTTTATTACATCTTCTGCATTCGCCAGCACAGGAAAGTTAGCTTCTCCCAAGGGTTAGGGGTAGTCTGTCCCTGTGCTAGTAATAAGTGTTGCTTGGAATTTCTTTTGTACCTGTGCATTGTTGCACTTTCAGCTTTGGGTTTAGTACTAATTCCCAGGAAACAGTTTATTTATTTATTTATTTACAGTTTCTTATATAGCGCAGCAGATTCCGTTGCGCTTTAAAATAGTAGACAGTGATAAAACTAACTGGGTAACAACAGACAGACTTGGAGATAGGTGAGCCCTGCTGCAAGCTTACAATCTATAGGGATATAGGAGGGAAACACAAGGACAGGCACCAGTAATAGCCATAGGCGTGCGCAGGGGGGGTGCCGGGGGTGCACAGGCACCTCCTAATGAGGGGCACCCCCCTCACGATTTCAGCCAGTGTCGAGGAGCGGAGCAGGGCTGGCCGCAGTGACAGACGGCAGAGATGCAGCCAGCAGCATACACACTACTACATCTATAGTGAGGCGAAGCCCCTGGCTGCCTGTAGGGGGAGCTGAACTGCACATCTCATCTAAGGTATTTCATTCCTAGCAGCGCTGGCCGGGTGAGGACTGGAGGACTGAGGAGCACTTCCTGATGATTGAGGTGTGCTCCTTTTTGGGAGGTGCTGGAACAGGGGGGCTTGTTTGTTAAAAGAGCAGTTTATGACTTTGTTTTAGTGGGTGGGGTGGTATAAAAAGTTGTGGTTATATTGGTTTGTTATGATGCTGGCTGCTTTTTATTGTGTAAAAAAGGTGTGTGTGTGTGTGTGTGTGTGTATATCAGCTTTGTGCATGTATATTGTGTATGTGTGCATAGGGGAGCTGTGTATACTACAGTACATCTGTGTGTGTGCAGGCTGTGTCTGTATGTATACTATATGTGTACATGTGCGGGCTGTGTATATGTATACTGTGTATATGTATACTGTATATGTATACTGTGTCATACTGCAGGGGGGCTGTGTATATGTATACTATGTGTGTGGGCATTCTGTATGTGTATACTACATCTGTGTGTATGTAGACTGTGTGTGTGTGTGTCGGCTGTGTGTATGTATACTATGTGTGTGTGTATGTATACTATGTGTGTGTCGGCTGTGTGTATGTATGCTATGCGTGTTGGCTGTTTATGTGTATGTATGCTATGTGTGTGTGTCTCAGCTGTGTGTATGTATACTGTGTGTCATACTTGCCTACAATCCCAGAATGGATGGAAGGCTCATAAAAATTGGACACCATTCCTGGCCTCTCGGAAGTGTAGGCAAGTCTCCCAGAGCTTTATGTACTGCATGTATGCTTTGCTGGAAACATGTTGTGATGTGATTTCAGTATTAAAGTGTGAGTTTGTGTATGAATGGAAACCACCTCACAAGAATCCTGCGTTTGCTACTGGGTACTAGGGGTACAAGTGTCCCGGGTCCTGCCACCCTGAAGAGAGGGGAGGGCACGGGCCACTGTACCTGAAATGCCACAGCCTCCTTCCCTTGTCCTTCCCTTTTTAACCACTGGCTGGATGCTGCCGCCACTGACAAATAAAGTGGTTTCAGTGTGTGGCATGCAGCATTCGGCCAGCGGCTCAAAGGTGGGGTGCAGTGCACACCACCAGCAATGAGCATGAAACTCCAACTGTCAAAGAGAATTTAACCACCCCTTCACAGGGAGCATGAAACCCAACCCCTGGGAATGAGCATTTCACCCCACCCCCTGGCAATGAGCATTTCACACCCCCTTCCCCCCGCTGGCAACGAGCATGAGACCCCTGGAAAGGAGCATGTAGCCCAGGGCAACAAGATGTAACCCCTGGCATTGAGGAAGAAATCCCTGGCATCAAGCATGTAACATCTAGCAACGAGCATGTGGGTGAATTTGTGTGGCATAATATGTACTAGGCATTATGGTGTGTGTGTGTGTGTGTGTGGCATTAGGACGTGTTGTGTAATATGTAATGGCCATTACGGTGTGTGGCATAATGTGTGTCAAATAATGTGTAATGGGCATTAGTGTGTAGCATTATGTGTCATGGCCATTATGGTGTGTGGCATTATGTGTAATGGGCATTATGTTGGGTGGCATTATGTAGAATGGGCATTAATGTGTGTGGCATTGTGTGGGGTGGGCATTACTGTGCATGGCTTTATGTGTAATGGGCATTACTATGCGTGGCATTATGTCTAATGGGCATTACAGTGTGTGGCATTTTGTGTAATAATAGGCGGTGATGGACACGCCCCTGGAATGGTGCACCCCCTAAGAAAATGGGCTGCGCACGCCTATGGTAATAGCATAGCAGTTCCACCAAGTTACATGTCCAGAAGGGAAGCTAAATAATACATAAGTGCCTCAGAGGGTTATGCGTGTAGCACCCTTGGGTCCCATCCTCACTTATAGGAAGACAGAGTGTGGCCACATCATCACTGCGTCACATCATCATGCATTGCATCATCTCAAACTCCTGTGAGCAGCCTTGTCCTTCCTAAGACCTGGTGGCACTGGTCTGAGGCAGGACCTAATTTGGCCCCACAAACGTGGCTGTTGTAGTTGAAGCCTTAGCCCGCAGGAGGCAAGCAGGACTTTTGAACTTCTGCAACTGGGTAGGCACAATTTGTCTTTCCTAACAGGTACACTCATTCAATACTAAGTTAGCATAAAAGGGTGGTTTGGGCACCGTGAACAGTCCCTATTAGCAGTCATGGTTCATTTATTCCTAGATACAGTATGTACTGTGCTCATAAATTTTTGAAGTAAATGACACCCTGGGTCATTTTACACTATTATCCTATGATGGATGCTTAGGCAACAAGGTCTTGGGGCTCTTATGGTTCATGATCCTCAAAGTTATTAAAAAGCCCAGAGTAGGGTTACATGGAGTGGAACAAGTAGTGTACCAAGCAGACACTGATGGAAACTTTTAGTGCATGTTATTAGATAGTACTTACTTTATATGACTTTGGGCAATGGACATTTAGTTATAATCTCTATGTCCATCAATTTCTGTTCTAAAAATAATTTATATGTCCAGTAATATGGTAAAATGAGAAATGATTCTTTAAAGGACAGAGATTATCTTTAATTTGGAGATATACACCAATGATCACAAGATTTAGTTGCCTAAAAACTGTCTTTTTATTACGTAAAAATAGGAATAGGAGTGATAGAGTCATAGTTGCCTACCATCCTGCATTCTGCAGCAGACTCCCTGCACACTGTGATTTTTGTCAGGAAGAGACTGACAAAGAAAGAAAAAAACGCTTTTTGGGTGCACTCCTTTAAATTTGGTTGAATTCAATGGTTATTTTTAAAACATAACTTTTATTAAAGACTTTTTTTTAAAAAAGAATGGCACAATTGGTTAGGTAATTGGTTTAAAAATGTAGTGTGATCCTTGAACAAAAATTGTTAAGTAATAGTAATTGTTGTGTCACACTTTAATTTTACATTTATGCAATGTATTGTCAAAGGTACGATAACCAGTGAACATAGGCAGTAAAATGATTCAGTTCCCCCTAAATGTATATAATCTTTTGTGCTAATATTGCACCATGGGTATACCTGGAATGGTTTACCAAGGGAGGAAAAAGGGGAAGTCACAACCTCCAAAAATAAATACACTATAATAGAAACTCACTCTGGCAGTCATAAATACAGATATTTGACTTGAAACGGCGGCTCGCCTCCCTTGTACTTATATTGCCACACCTGGTCTTCCCCAGGAGTCTCCCACCTAGGTACTATCCTGGCCCTCCACTGCTTAGCTTCCAAGTTCGGGGAGGGTTTGGGCAATCCAGCGGGGTATGGTGGCAATATGTCAAGGGTTATTGGGTGTGATTCAATCAATTAAATCTGTTTGACTGCAGATAGAGATGGCGCATCAATTTTGACCCTTATTATTGGGTCTAACAGATTTTTGACTGAATTTACTGTCTGCACATAGACCCTCCTTATTGGGTGGGCATGGAGGTCGAAAAAAAAGGATTTTAATAAATGGCCATTCTGGGGTCAGGAAAGGCAGACTGTATAGATAAATCACTTATGTGTATATATATTAGATGACAGATTTTGGGGAAAGAAAACGATATGTACACATAGTGTGAATTCCATATATTTGATGATTCTCGGTTCTCTTACGGCACATCTCCCACTGCAACGTGCAGCCGGGAAGTGCTCCCACAGCGCGGTGTCTCTAACAACTTAATATTGTTGCATTTCTCTTATACAATGTACCCAGGGCTCCACCGATACCCATTAATATCAGTTTGATACTCCCATTACAAAAGGAACATTGTGTCTACATACACTGTGTCAACAATCAAACACAGTGTGTGTTACTGACCTATTTGCAACTAGCAAGTCATTTAGAAGACACAAGGCTATAGGCTATCAACCTAAGGACATTCTCCTAAATACCTTGGTGCAACTAACCATAAAAATAGGAAAAACACCACCCATACAGGAGGATCTCAATGTGTCAACAGTCATAGAACGTGTAGACTCTGCCATCACAGGCACATAATTTATCAACCATAATTGTTTTGCTTGACAGGATATGGCTACAGCAACTAAACCTCTTTCCCTGTTCTATAAATTCCCTGTCTAGCAAACTCTGCCGTAAGAGAACTGAGAATCATCAAATATATGGAATTCACACTATGTGTACATATGGTTTTCTTTCCCCAAAATCTGTCATCTAATATATATACACATAAGTGATTTTTCTATACAGTCTGCCTTTCCTGACCCCAGAATGGCCATTTATTAAAATCCTTTTTTTTCGACCTCCATGCCCACCCAATAAGGAGGGTCTATGTGCAGACAGTAAATTTATTCAAAAATCTGTTAGACCCAATAATAAGGGTCAAAATTGATGCGCCATCTCTGTCTGCAGTCAAACAGATTTAATTGATTGAATCACACCCAATAACCCTTGACATATTGCCACCATAGAGAAAATTTTGTTATCACTTGCGCTAATTAATTGTTAAATGAGCAGCTCAATAATAAAGAGAAAAAAGAAAAAATTAATTTCCTTTTATTTCCTGTAACTGTGTGAAAAAAATGAGCGCTGGTGAAATGGAGAAGAGTAAGAAAAACGAGTTGTAGAAGGGTAAAAGATTAAGGTTGGGAAAAAAAAAAAAAATTATGAAAGTGAAAAAAGGGGAGAAAGAAACAAGGAGGCACCTGTAAAGAAACGAGGTTAATTGAAAAAATGTTTACGCTCCTTTGCAGGAGTGGAGTGTGAGTCCGTTCGGGAACCCTGTAATCTGTCCCTACCTCTATCCTGGCGCTGACGTGCAGGCTGCAGCGTGGGATGGAGCGAGCGGCAGAGATGTGATAGCCGCGTCTGAGTCAGCTCCATTGCTGCAGCTTGTCAGCGCGTCACGTAGCGTCCCGTCTTTGACTGATGGTATTCTTAGCGGGGTCGGAGCTGGATAGCGGGGTGGTGATAGATGGGTATTCCTCTTCTGAACGGACAGCAGGATCAACGCGTTTCATGCGCCAAGCGCACTTTTTCAAGATGAATTCTGCTGGGCACTGTTGTCTCTTTTAAAAGAAGCTTTATTGATAAAAACGGATGTGGTCATCCACATTTGGTGGGAACCACATTGCCAGGCTCAATTTTGGAGCTTTTGAAAAATGAAAAGCGAGTGTCATAGCTTATTTTTGACAACTTATTTTGGAAAATTGTTAATAGTTTGCTAAAATGCAACAGTGTTTGCTATCAATAATGATAAAAAACTTTTATAATAAAAAGTATTTGTTTAAAAAACAATACAGGTGCCAAGAAAATTGAATTTTAGATGCAGAAAATGCATCCCCTTTTTTTCTCATTTTCTGCATCTTAAATTCCATTTTCTTGGCACCTGTATTGTTTTTTAAACAAATACTTTTTATTATAAAAGTTTTTTATCATTATTGATAGCAAACACTGTTGCATTTTAGCAAACTATTAACAATTTTCCAAAATAAGTTGTCAAAAATAAGCTATGACACTCGCTTTTCATTTTTCAAAAGCTCCAAAATTGAGCCTGGCAATGTGGTTCCCACCAAATGTGGATGACCACATCCGTTTTTATCAATAAAGCTTCTTTTAAAAGAGACAACAGTGCCCAGCAGAATTCATCTTGAAAAAGTGCGCTTGGCGCATGAAACGCGTTGATCCTGCTGTCCGTTCAGAAGAGGAATACCCATCTATCACCACCCCGCTATCCAGCTCCGACCCCGCTAAGAATACCATCAGTCAAAGACGGGACGCTACGGGACGCGCTGACAAGCTGCAGCAACGGAGCTGACTCAGATGCGGCTATCACATCTCTGCCGCTCGCTCCATCCCACGCTGCAGCCTGCACGTCAGCGCCAGGATAGAGGTAGGGACAGATTACAGGGTTCCCGAACGGACTCACACTCCACTCCTGCAAAGGAGCGTAAACATTTTTTCAATCAACCTCGTTTCTTTACAGGTGCCTCCTTGTTTCTTTCTCCCCTTTTTTCACTTTCATAATTTTTTTTTTTTTCTTACTCTTCTCCATTTCACCAGCGCTCATTTTTTTTCACATATTGCCACCATACCCCGCTGGATTGCCCAAACCCTCCCCGAACTGGGAAGCCAAGCAGTGGAGGGCCGGGATAGTACCTAGGTGGGAGACCCCTGGGGAAGACCATGTGTGTCAGTATAAGTACAAGGGAGGCAAGCCGCCGTTTCAAGTCAAATATCTGTATTTATGACTGCCAGAGTGAGTTTCTATTATAGAGTATTTATTTTTTGAGGCTGTGACTTCCCCTTTTTCCTCCCTTGGTAAACCATTCCAGGTATACCCATGGTGCAATATTAGCACAAAAGATTATATACATTTAGGGGGAACTGAATCATTTTACTGCCTATGTTCACTGGTAATCGTACCTTTGACAATACAGTGCATAAATGTAAAATTAAAGTGTGACACAACAATTACTTTTCCTTAGCAATTTTTGTTCAAGGATCACACTACATTTTTAAACCAATTACCTAACCAATTTTGCCATTCTTTTAAAAAAAAAGTCTTTAATAAAAGTTATGTTTTAAAAATAACCATTGAATTCATCCAAATTTAAAGGAGTGCGCCCAAAAAGCGTTTTTTTCTTTCTTTGTCAGTCTCTTCCTGACAAAAATCCCAGTGTACAATCATTGATCCTAAACGCTGGGCGCACCGCCAACCTCACAACTACCAGAAATTATCTCTCCAAGTAGTTTTTATAAGTTGGTTTCTAAATAAATAAATAAATTACCAGTCTGTGCGGATCTACACCCTCTTCCCTGAAATAGCAGCAATCTCCCTCTCTCCCTCATTAGTCTAGCAATATCCCTCATTTCACCTAGCCCACATTACACTGTTACATTTTTGGGAAAAAATGAATGAGAGATACAGTAGATACATTTACATTGAATCATCAGCGCCATTTCCCAGCACTTTACCAAGTATAGTAGCTCTTACTAACTGCTTTGGGGCTCATCTACATTTGGATATAAGTAATTTAACAATATTCCTCTCACATGTAGCAGTACACAGCCATGCTTCTAGGTTCCACGTTTACAATCTCTTTTCACAATCTCTCCATATATGGAAATAGACACGCCCTTTAAGTGGAGCCTGACACGCCCCTTTAATGGGGCACTGGGAAAAATTCTACCACCAACTATAATCTCCCTGAAACTAGTTTTCAGAAGTAGGCAAGTATGGATAGAGTTAAACTCTGAATAAAGTTTGTTCAAATTTCTGACATACAGCAACAGGAATGAACCAGATGGCTTCCCATTGTTCTTACCAAAAGACTTTTATATGCTTATTTGCATAAAGGATTGGAGGAGGGAGAGGACTACATTGTCCATTCTCTCTACCTGCTGCCTCATGTCCTGACTGTCCCTGCCATGCTCACTTCTTGCCTCAGGTCTCCATACCTGCACCTCATGTCACCTGTCTGTCTCCTGCTCCCTTTAGATTGTAAGCTCCTTAGAGCAGGGCCCTCTTCCCCCCTGTTCTCACAGCACTCTTCTTGCATTTCAATTACAGCTCTCTTACCTACAATCTATACCTGCATCTCTTCTCACTCACATCCCTATATCTCAGCTGCATTGTGTACAAAGATTTGTGCTGTTAATTGCGCTGTTTTTGTTCTTCTGTCACTGTTAGGTATAGTTCTGTATACCTTGTACTGTTCTAATGTGTTCTATATGTACAGCACTGCGTACCACTTGTGGCGCCTTATAAATAAAAATATAATATTAAAATAATACTATCAGCATGTACTCATGAACAATTAAAAAAATATTAAAGTCATTATTGCTTATTTATAACAATAGTTTTGGCAATGCTGCCCACTGCTACCAATACAAGTACAGCTTACAGAGTATACGTGATTCTGATAACACTTTTGTCAAAAGTTTACACATGCTTTGAATATGATATATTACTTGCTAAAAAATGTTGTATAAACCCCTGTATGCCTAGAAAAGACCGCATATTGTTTGAAACCCCTTTAGTGTGTAGTTACTTATACTGCTTTCACATTGCAGAAATGGGTAATGACACGGTATTCTTAAATGGGACTTTAAAACGGGTCTGAGCCTTGAGACCTTTCACATTGCAGGTGAAAACCGTTTTAAAAATCATTTAATACCATTCAAAATTCAACCCGTATAACCCCCAAGGGACACGTTTCAAGCCATTGAAATAGAGCCATTCACACTGCCTAAAAAACGGCTTTAAAATGTGTAGGACTCTGCTTTTTAACCATGTTGAAATACCGGTTATCTTTAACCGGTAAATCAACTTTGGCACTTTCACATTGCAGCCTTAAACGTTTTAAAATGGGAAAAAAACGGCAATATACCGTTTTAAAAGTGCAATGTGAAAGGGGTATTACTCTCTGGCCGCAATATAGAAACTTTCAAATATATCAAGGGCTTTAACAAGGTACAGGTGGGAGACATTCTTCACAGGAAGAGGAGCAACAGAACACGAGGACATGCACTGAAACTAGAGGGAAGAAGATTCATGGGAAATGTGAGGAAGAATTTTTTCACAGAAAGAGTAGTAGATAAGTGGAATAGCCTCCCAACAGAGGTGGTAGATGCAAATACAGTAGTACAATTTAAACATGCTTGGGATAAGCATATTGATATACTTACAAAAAAATAAGGATCAAATATGGTTTGAGGTAACATGTTTAAAAAAAGGGGCAGACTAGATGGGCCAAGTGGTTCTTATCTGCCGTCAAATTCTATGTTTCTATGTTAATATCCTTTCCTTTTGCATATACCAACATTACCTGGTAACTTGCCTGTAATATTACCACCATAAAAATATATAAAAAAAAAAAAAAACAAGTATAATAATGGAGAAAAATAAAACAAAAACAAAATATAAATGCTAATAAAACCCCAAAGAAATCCAAAATGAAAAAAGGAGAGGTTGTTTACTTTAAAATGGTAAGTCCTCTTATTAAGTGCTGATCTGATTTCCTATCTCTGTCCACCACATCAGACATGGAGTACAGTAGCAGAAAGACAAATTGTATTTTCCAAAACGATCATGTCTTTAGAAAACAACATTAGCAGTATAGATGTTGGATTGTGACAAGTGCAAACGGGGGAAAAAAATCTGAGAACAAAATCGATACTTCATGGAGTACAAATTCAGCATTTAGAATTCTTCTTTTTGTATGATTTAAGGTGATTTTGATTGAGTGCTCAGGTGTCTTGCCACCATTTGATCTCTTTTTGATAACTTTCCTCTTGTGTTTCATTTTTTGGGTTGTTGGTGGGCATAAGAAAGAAGAGACTTGGGCCCTTATTCTGATCGGTGCGGATATTCCCGCATTCTTACGGTGCGGTCCGCACGCCACGGTGTTTTGCCGCGTGCGGCCATCGTCCGTAGAAACGCCCACGTGTCCTCCGCATTCGGACGGACTCACTCTTTAAGAACAGGGCGTGTTTACGGACGACATACAAACCATGCGTGTGCGGGAGAAACACTCCGATTCTGCACGGTATTACTGAGTATTACAGAGTATGCTCGGAAATACCGCATCCGAACGGGAGGCAAGCGGTGCTACCGCCCGTAAGCGGAGTATTTACGCCAAACAACCCACTATTATGTCAATTCTGCAATACATCACATGACCCACTTATTCAATTACCTATCCTCATAAAAAACAGCTTATTTGGAATTGGAATCAATTAGATGCCAATATATCCTTACAAGCATGCCTAACACATGCATTGCACACATTAACCGTTACAGCAATGTAAGTGCAATGGTTTGTATTACACCCTGTGTAAAAGATTATAAACAATCAGGTGTTAATGGTTGTAGTCATTAGGCGTACGTTCGCCTACCGCATGAACGAGTGGTGTCCGCAAAGCAATAGTACACTTGTGGACACCGCACATTTCTGCCCTTTTTGATCGCGTGCATTCGGAGTGGTTTCCGAATGTACGCCCCCCAACATAAGTGTACTCCCCCGTGTCCGCCCATGTTTCCGCCCCGTTTTGCCCACTTTGAAACTACGCCCATGTGTCATTCCGCATGACGCCCATAATACGCCCCTATTTCCCGAATGATAGCGGTGAACAGTTCTGGACGGGATCTGGCCGAACTGGTACCGAGTCAAGGCGTGGCACATGCGCGTTGCGTTCTCCACGCATGCGCAGACGCCGTAAAGACGCGATCCGAAAGTATGCGGTAAAGTCCGCGTCAATCAGAATAAGGGCCTTGGTAATCTATTATTTTTGTCCTGCCTAGTGGCTGCCTCTCCTCACATCAAATTCCTGCTATCATATCATATGTCCTGCTGCACACAGTCAGGATTAGCCTTCACACTGTTTTTTCTCAGTTTACTGGTTTACAGCAAATTGCCTAGGATAATAAAGCTGTGCACAAGCAGTTATGGGAATGGCTAATCCATTCCTACTCATAGATACTGTCATCTCACTGTTGTTTCTCTCCCCTTTTTCAGCTTTCTCCCATCCCTCTACATGTGCTCATGTGGGACTAGTGCTACAGTAGCTTTTCAGGCTGCAAAGCTAAACATGAAACACAATAGTCTAGCTTGTTAGAGCAGTTAAAGGTGTGTACACATGGTGCAATTTTGGCTTACAATTTTGACGGGTTGGGATTATTGGATCGACCCAATGATGGTTGGCAGTGACTTGGTCGACACCATTGGGTCTACAGGTGTCTAGGTCGACATGGCACAAGTTCGACAGGTGTCTAGGTCGACATGGGACATAGTCGACAGGTTTCTAGGTCGACACATGCGTCAGGTCGACATGGGTTAGGTCGACAGTCAAAAGGTTGACATGGGGTTTTTCACTATTTTTTTACCCGAATGTCGACAGAGTCAACATGGGCACTGTTTTAAGTGCACCACGTCCCCTCGCATGGCTCGCATGCTATTTTATTCTCCCACCGTGCCCTAGTGGATGGTAGGGCATGAAATACCGCCTGTCAGCACGTCGGCTCAAAAAAACAGTGAAAACCCCCATGTCGACCTTTTGACTGTCGACCTAACCCATGTTGACGTAATACAGATACCAGTCGACCTTGTCTCATGTTGACCTAGACACCTGTTGACATTGAGCCATGTCGACCTAGACACCTATCGAACTTGAGCCATGTCGACCTAGACACCTGTCGATTTTGCAGTATGTCAACCCAATGGTGTCGACCTAATGACTGTCACTCCCAAATGGGCCACATTTGTGCCACTTGTGTCACTTAGCCTAGTCACCCAGCTACCTCGGTGCAACCTTTTGGCCTAAAAACAATATTGCGAGGTGTGAGGTGTTCAGAATAGACTGGAAATTCATGTTATTGAGGTTTTAATCACATAGGAGCAATAAACACCTACCAAATTCTATGACTTCAGCATTTTTATGTTTTTTTTTTTAATAATACAGATCTTAAACACAAAACACAGAAGGGTGCTGATTTAAAACACATCCAGATCCAAAACATGGTCGGGGATCCAGACCCACAACCGAATATGCAAAAAGTGGACGGGTCACCTGCCTAATTCTAACTGTGCATGGGGCATACCCAGTAATCGGTCATGCCCAAGAAAAGTACCTGGGCCCGGCCGGGCACTATTCTGCCCTGATGATGACTCCCCTAATCCAATAATTCTTGAGTTACACTTCGTGTACTGGATTACTTCTGGCATCTTGAGATGTATAAATGGAATAGCAGGTTGCTCTGAGTTGTGCGTACAGTACACAGAGATTCACATATCTCCAGCCAGGTATATGATTGACGCAAGTGTATGCTGATAAAAGGGTGGCTATTTTCACTAGCAGGTGGACAGGAGTGGAAAGTCAAACAGATATGATCAATTTGGCATACAGTATATGTTGACATATATCATTGGCTCCCATTCCCCATCCTAATCCAATTTAAGTTTTACACACGCACGTACAAAGCCCTCACCATTCCTCTCACATTTACTTATCTTACCTTGGCACATACAGTACTGTAGTACTTTTCCACATCAAGTAAGTATGCAGGCCCATCTCCACTCTTGATAGCCCTGCCAAGCTTCTTTGTTGGATGTATCAAACGAAAAGTGTGGTAAAATAATTCTACCAAAGCCTATGGGCTTCTTTTTGCATCCCATCGCCCCCCCCCCCCCCCCCCCAGCCCCCCTGCAGATCCTTGCCGGCCCCTCCTAACTTACTGTCCAAGAAGCCTCCTTGTGTGCTGCCTGGACCCAATGATCTCCTTCTCCCTAGCAACCCTGACTTCCTCTCCTGAGTACAGGCAGGAGGAGGTGGAGCCCAATAGCCCCTGAAACAGGAGGCTCCCGGGCGCAGGAGCTAAGAGAGATCCAAATGGACTCTCTCAGCCGGCGCCGGCCACTTTCCAAAGGTCATCTCTTTTCACCATAGCTGCCCTTTGAGATACTAATCGCATATGTATCAATACATATGCGATTAGTGTCATTGCGATACAGTTGATTAGCAATTTCGCAATGATCATACATCCTGGCCTCCATCTGTAATTATATTAATGATGTCATGTTATATATATATTCTATTGGTAACACATCTATCTTTAAAGTTTGATACAGCTCCTATGTGTTTAAAATGTCAATATCTAAAATGTCAACATCTGGATAATGTATGTAATAATGTATATAAAAATGTATTTCAACATAGTGAAAATGTCAACATTATGTTAGGGGTGATTCTTTGGGTTCGATGTCAACACTGGGTTCATTTCAACATGTACTCTGTCAGCATACAGTCCATGAGGTAGTCAACATGCAGTATGTGAACAAGAACATAATGAACTGTATGAAAGAAAATGAACCCCAGCAGAAGTAGTTATGATGCCAGTGGCGTAACTAAAGGGCCGCAGCCCCCGCGGTGGCGGGGAGGCGCCGGGGGTCTGCGGGCGCTGTTGTTTCTTCGCCAGCTCCCCACTGCTTGTGGGTGCAGCGGGGAGCTGGCAGGGGGGTCCGTGCGGCGCGGGGGTACCTGTGGTCAGGGACTCGGGAGAGCCTGGAGGTCCCTGCGGCGCTGATTAGGAGTTGCCGGGGTCCCTGCAGCGAAGTGGACATACTGCGCTACCGCCGCGAGGTGGCGCGGGAAGCGCTTCTAACTTTGAAAACACTGGCCGCGGCCGCACACTGATTGGCTGAGATTCAGCCAATCAGCATGCGCCCAGTGTTTTCAGAGTCAGAAGTGCTTCCCGCGCCGCCGCACGGCGGTAGCGCAGTATTTCCACTTCGTTGCAGGGACCTCATACTCATAATCAGCGCCGCAGGGACCTCCAGGCTCTCCCGAGTCCCTGACCACAGGTACCCCCGCGCCGCACAGACCCCCCTGCCAGCTCCCGGGGGGGGGGGGCGACGATATATTCCCGGCGGGGGGGGAGCAAAATTTTCTGTTACGCCACTGTATGATGCCTACCCTACACTCCACTTGTGGTCAAGTTTATTGTATTCAGATAAAGTATCAACATTCATTTAAAATAGTTCACAAGCCGTCATTTCAATTGACTTTATTTTCTGAATTTTTTTATACACAAAATATTTATACCATAAGAATTTCAGTCCGTAATGGTTAGAAAAATGGTATTTAATAAGTGTTTCCACTCAAATCATGTGCAATACATATTTAATTAGCTTAAAGCACTGTGTCACAGACAAGAGCACGGGTGCTTTATCTTGTACATCGCTATGAACTGGACAATGCGCTCATAGAGATTTAGTAAAATTAAACACTAATTTATTTCCATTAAGAATATCCAGAAAAAAAAGCTTTCTTTGAACCCTTTACTGAGCAGTAACAGCAAAGTAAAATGAGGTTCCAAAACTCTCTGTAATGTTTTGCTGCCCCCTAATGCTTTATAAGCAAAAGAAAGTCTTTAAAGACAACAAAATAATTTACTGCTTTAATTTTGCTGTTACACTGTAATAATATAAATAACAACATATAAAATGTTATAAGAAACAATATATATTTGGATAAAATATGCCTTTTAATTATTCATTAAACTTATAACAAAGTTTCTTCAAGCTCTCCGTATCTTCAGAAACTTAAAAACAAGTCCCTCGTGGGGATAATTCTTGGCTATCGCACATAACTGAGGAGAACATATAGAGGAGTCCTAAAAATATTTCAATTAATATAATAAAAATGCTCTGGATAAAAATTCCAAAACAATAATGATCCATTTACTGGCTGTCAGAAATAGAACTGATCTGGATTTATATAAACTCTATTTGTAATATCCTATCATGAATGTGATAGGATATTACAAATAGAGTTTATATAAATCCTGTTCAATTTTGGTATTCATACTGAGCATCTATAAAGCAAGAATTGTTTGCAGATTTGCTTGGAAGTGGAAAAGTTAAATTGTGCAGATGGAATTATATTTGCATTAGGCTGACACTGTTTGCAAAAGGCACACCTAAAGCTGGGTACACACTAGGGGATGTTTTAAATGACATATCGTTAGGAGAAATTCGTAAAACTGTCTAGTGTGTAGCTACTATATCTTTACCGATGCATACTCATGTGATTTCTAGCATCATCCCTCACTTTCTGTACATACAGCTAAATCTAGCGATGCTATACTGTTAATTGTCGCATGGCCCCACTCAGGGCTGGTGCTAGAGTGTCTGGCGCCACCCCCTGCAAACTGAAATTTTGCGCCCTCCCTTCCATGGTCCATAACACAACTCATGCTACAAAAAAAAGATTTTGTTAGAGTACCTCTTCCCATTTGATATTTTTGTTACAGTGTCCCTTCCACAGGATTGTAATGGATGACAAGTGTTTGTATCAGTATTTGGGATAAAAAAGGTATTTTACCATGAAGAGCCCCCTCTACCATGATATATATGTGTGTGCGTGTTCTGGTAATTATCACATTGGGCCTTATTTTGGTTCATTCTTTCTGACAAAATCCTTCTTAGATGGACAAAACCATGTGCACTGCAGGGGGGGGGGGCAGATGTAACATGTGCAGAGAGAATTAGATTTGGGTGAGTAATTTTGTTTCTGTGCAGGGAAAATACTGACTGCTTTATTTTTTCACTGCAATATAGATCTCACTTTGAAGTAAAACCCCACCCAAATCTAATTCTCTCTGCACAAGTAACACCTGCCCCACCTGCAGTGCACATGGTTTTGCCCATCTAAGAAGGATTTTGTCAGAAAGAATGAACCAAAATAAGGCCCATTGTTAGGAACGGAATCTGTTTATACAGTCACGTCGTGGAGACCTCTTGCAGTGTGAGGACCAAAAACCTGGTTCCCATTAGGGAAAGCTTTTCAAATGATTACAGGGATATTCAGAAGGTGCCAATGTGATTTTTAGCATTGGCCCATAACGCAGGTTTTCTTGTGAGTTTCTGTGTGTGTTGCGTCATTGCGCCCCCTTATAGTTTCTGGTTCGTAATGCACTCACTGCCTCCAACACATACATATTCCAAATATAGTCAGGTACCACCCACTTCCTGGTCCCCGTTTAAAAGGCAATATACATTTCCTGCGTTAAAGGTGGGTGCAAAAGTTTTTTTTTTTTTACAGGAGTTGTCTGCTAAGGAGCTAAAATGTATGTATACATTGTAACAAAAGTGGAACTCAGGATACGTACATTTGTATAACAAACCAATATAATCAGTGTTCAGCCATTAAATTAAGTTAATTAGCTTTAATTATTAAGCAGGGTAGCTAATTAGCTAGCGAGTTGCATGCAATTCATTGTTAAAGGAGTATACTTTTGGCAGGGATGAGGTCGACAAAGGGAAGGTTAGCTTGTGGATCCTTACTGACTAATTGCTGACTAATTGTAGACCCAATTTAGGGTGACAGTGGTGTGGGGTGTGGTGCCCCTGGACTGGTTGGGCTGGGTGGCTTTAGCGCGGCATGCCCTTACATTCTATTAACACTTTTCCCTCACTAACACTCTTTCTCTCTTATTTTAATTACATTTCATTTATCTCTCTCTTTATGTATAGCTTCGGCTTCCTATCACTAATTATTAACACTTAGTATCTCACTGGCATGCCGCACTGGGCCTCCTAGCTTATGATAGTTTTTGGGGTGCCACACCCTGCACCTAGATATAGCGCTAGGGACCCCCAATATACAGAGAAGCCTTGACGCGGCTTGGGGGCATATCATACACCTGCGCAGGTATATGTAACCAATATCTCTGAATTCTATTATCATGTAGTGTTCAAGATTGGTTGCTAAAACTATTCAGTGTGCCGGGGGAACCAATGTCTTGTTACTTACTATTTGATAGATAGAAAGAACAATATACTGTAGACAGACAGATAATACAGATAGATAGATAGATAGATAGATATAGACAGACAGATAACAGATAGATAGGTAACTCCTCTGTAAGGTCCCAGCCTGCCCAGGGCAGGCTGTCTCTCTCTAGTGATTAGTGCAGAGCTCCACACTGAGATCAGATGGGGGCACCTAGTGGCTCCTGGAAGTACTGCAGATCAGCAGTAACTCCAAAGTAGAGATGGGCAAAACGGGTCACTAACGAGAGCTGGGATCCAGCGGTTCAGTCCGTGGAAAGATCTGGATCTTTTACTCAGAGCATCGGCTTGCTTTCAATGAAGGGGTAATTTTGTAATAACGAAGCTTAATTTGTTTTACAATAATTTTTTGCCATTTTTTTTTTTTACTTTTTTTTTTTTTTTTTAAACAGTGAGCTGAACAAATAAGAACATACATGACCGAGTAAAACACTGATCGATGGCTGGGTGCAGCATCGCCATCGTTGGCAAGCATTGATGGCATCTGCACCGATGGCCATCCCTAGCAGCAGCAGCAGCCTTGTTATTCTTTCTTTCACTTGCAGTCGCAGCACTGTACTCAGTCTCCAGAGTTAGTACATCTCAGCTGCCACAGGTGGCAGTGTTGAGCTCAGGCAAATTAATTGTAATAACAAACGAAACTGAAAGTAAAAGAACAATGGGATCGGCGGTTCCCTCAGTCTTTTATGAGATCCTTCCAAAAGACCTGCTTCGTTCGCGAAAGTCCCATCTCTACTCCAAAGCTGTCCTCCTCAGTCTGTCCTCTGCAGGTCGCTCTCATCTGCCTCTCCCGACCCTTACCCTTCCCCGCATGCAGGACATAAGCAGTGTGGGTGGGAGCTTCATGTTGCCGGCTCCACTATCTGTCATGCAGTGCGACAGCCAACGGCTGTAGCATGTCTTATGGTCTAGAAATATGTTGACTGGGGATATGCCAGGAATGAACTTATTAAGATTAAAAATAAGGTCATGGCTAGAACAAGGGAGAGTACTCTATCCACTCGCCCTAAAAAAGATCACAGCAATACTATCATCTGGCCAACCAGATATAACACAGCTAGTAAAGTTACGAAGCAAACTGTTACTAAATATTGGCCCATCATAGCCTCTGACCCTAATCTAACAGCCATTAACAATAAAAGAATTATGTCAGGCTATTCACGAGGTAAGAACATTCGTGATTTTGTAGTTCATTCAGATGTCACTAATATGGGTAATACTAAATTTACACCATTTTTTGGCACCCCGAAACTTGGTTGTGTCAAATGTATAGGCTGTGTGTCCTGTAGCTATTAGCAAACTTTGTCCGCGTCTAGGCAGGATCACAAGCATGATGCTCCTTGAAGTGTCTAGAGACACTATGGTTCATTACAACTTGTTTCTTATTTCTGATATGTTCTATATCAGAGACTCTACACACCTTTTGCAGATTCTGGAACCTGTGAGGTGGAAGCCTGACTACAGCTTTGTAATAATTGACGTGCAAGCCCTGTATACCAGCATACCACACGAGAAGGGCATTCAGGCTATATAGACTTGCCTACAGTGCAATCCTAATATGTCTCCTGAAAGGGTTTTGTTTTTGTGTGAATGTTTACGCTTTGTGTTGAAACACAATTACTTTGAATCTCTAAATGAGTGGTTCCTGCAGACCAGTGGGACAGCTATGGGTACGATTTGCGCACCCAGTTTAGCAAACATCTTTATGGCCCATTGGGAGTCTAGCTGTCTCACAAGTAATTTATTCTTCTTGTCTGGATGGATTCTGAGTCATGGGGAAAGCAAAAGAATTGTCAAAGGATCTGCGGGAAAAGGTGAACTGTATAAAA
Organism: Crinia signifera; assembly: GCF_055691185.1. Lineage (NCBI taxonomy): Eukaryota > Metazoa > Chordata > Amphibia > Anura > Myobatrachidae > Crinia > Crinia signifera. Next base: position 404,889,412 of record NC_139217.1, read on the forward strand.
CAGGAAAGGGATATACTGTAAAGAGATATCCAAGCAATTGAGAATGCCAATCAGCAGTGTTCAAACTCTAATTAAAAAGTGGAAATATGGGATTCTGTGGAAGCCAAATCACGGTCAGGTAGACCAACAAAAATTTCAGCCACAACTGCCATTTTTTCAGGATGCAAAGAAAAATCCAAAAATAACTTCAGCTGAAATACAGGACTCTCTGAAAAAAAGTGTGGTTGTTTCAAGATGCACAATAAGGAGGCGTTTGAAGAAAAATGGGCTGCATGGTCGAGTCCTTAGAAGAAGCCATTAGAACGCAAATGCCACAAAGCATGTCGCTTACAATACTCCAAACAGTACAGAGACAAGCCTCAAAACTTCTGTTACAAAGTCATTTGGAGTGATGAGACCCAAATTTTACTTTTTGGCCACAACCATAAACGTTACATTTGTCAACAAGGCCCATGATGAAAGGTACACGATTACTACTGTGAAACACTGAGGTAGATCGCTGATATTTTGGGGATGTGTGAGCTACATAGGCACTGGAAACTTGGTCAAAATTGATGGCAAGATGAATGCAGCATGTTATCAGAAAATACTGGATAAAAATGTGCACTTATCAGCCCGGAAGCGGGGCATGGGAAGTACTTGAACATTCTAACATGACAATGATCCAAAACACAAGGCCAAGTTGGCCTGTCATTGGCTACAGCAGAATAAAGTGAACGTTCTGGAGTGGCCCAGTCTTCTGACCTCAATATTATTGAGCCACTCTGAGGAGATCTAAAACGTGCAGTTCATGCAAGACAGCCCAAGAATTTACGGTACCTGAAGGCTTTTTGTCAAGAAGAATGGGCAGCTTTACCATTTGAGAAAATAAAGAGCCTCATCCACAACTACTCTACCACAAAAGACTTCAAGCTGTCATTGATGTTATAGGGGCCAATACATGGTATTAAGAACTGGGGTATGTAAACTTTTGATCAGGGTCATTTGGGTAGTTTCTGTTGTCATTAAGATTTAAAAGTGTAAATACAGTTGTTTGACAATAAATGGCTTCACCCAAATACTAACCATGACTGAAAGAAAAGTTTGTGAGTTATCATTCATATTCTCTGACAAATGGCCAGAAAATCAGAAATTCTGCTAGGGTATGTAAACTTATGAGCACAACAGTATATATATATATATATATATATATATATATATATATATATATATATATATATATATATATATATATATATATATATATAGCGAACGGGCAGGATGGCACTCCCAAGATTTCAACAATGTATATAAAGAAATAACAGTCAAACACCAATAGCTTGTGTCAACGTTTCGGGCTCAGCCCGAAACGTTGACACAAGCTATTGGTGTTTGACTGTTATTTCTTTATATACATTGTTGAAATCTTGGGAGTGCCATCCTGCCCGTTCGCTACATTTTGTCCTATTTGGATCGGAAAGGCAACCCAAGTCGCTGCTGACCCTCTTTACAGAGTGCCGGGACCCATTCGACTATATATATATATATATATATATATATATATATATATATATATATAGCAGTGGAGATGGCGGCACTCCCGGCAAGCTGGAGCATGGAGGAGACGGTCGGTGCCTTCCACAGGTAAAGACGCCAAACTGGCGATTACCGCATATACAATGTAGTGAACCTTGATAAAGGGTTGAGTTCTCTGGCACCTTGGTAAAGTGGCAACACAAGCCACGAAACGTTGGTAACTCACGTCTGCCGTGTCCTTTGATTGTATCGAGTGCAGCCGCCCCCACTACATTGTATATATATATATATATATAGTCCTATATATTTGGCTACATCTGTCACTCAAAGTGGGTGTCTGTGTCTATAACGCTCTGTTCCTGGACTTTCCTCTTAATGTGTGATTGCCTTCATCTGTGCTGAACACCTTTCTGAGAAATTAACCTGTTTAAAACAGGTGATGGCAATCATACATTAAGGGGAAGTCTAGAAACAGAGCATTGTGTCCCTCCTGGAGAGGGTCATGTTGGGAGGTATGTGACAGAGAACCAGCCCAGTGAGCCCACAGACAGTGCCAGACACCCACTGCCTTCCCATGTTGCCCAGCACTGCTACTCCACAGCCACCAGGTGAGCGCCCCCCTCCCGCGATTTGCGGCAAACCCCCCCCCCCCCCTCCCGCGATTCGCGGCAAAAACCCTCCCCCGTGACACACACCCCCCCCCCCCGATTCGCGGAAAAAACACCCCCCCGCGACCCCCCTTGCACGATTGGCGGCACCCCCCCTGCGACCCCCCTCCCGCGATTCGCGGCACCCCCCCCGCAATTCGCAGCAGCCCCAGGATTAAATGGCACATGCAAAACACTGACATGGCTATGGTCGACAATGAAAAAGGTTGACATGAGTTTTTGAAGATTTATTTTTAATTTTTTTAATTTTTTCATATTCATTGTCATGTGTCGACATGGACACCAATGAAGTGGCACACTTATGTCAACATTTACATGTGTTGACCTTTCTGTGTTGATTTTTTCTTGTGGCGATTCGCGTCACACCCCCCCGCAACCCCCCCTCCCGCGATTCGCGGCACCCCCCGTGACCCCCCACCTCCCGCAATTCGCGGCAACCCCCCACCGGAACCCCTGTGAACCCCGCCCTCCCGCGATTCGCGGCACCCACCCCCGCGACCCCCCCTCCCGCAATTCGCGGCACCCCCCCGTGATTCGCGGCAGCTCCAGAATTAAATTGCACATGGAAAACACTGACATGGCTATGGTCGACAATGAAAAAGGTTGACATGAGTTTTTGAAGTTTTTTTGTCATTTTTTGAATATTTTCATATTCATTCTCATGTGTCGACATGGACACCAATGAAGTGCCACACTTATGTCAACATTTACATGTGTTGACCTTTCTGTGTTGATTTTTTTCTTGTGGCGATTCGCGTCACACCCCCCGCAACCCCCCCTCCGGCGATTCGCGGCACCCCGGCACCCCCCTGCGACCCCCCTCCCTCCCGCAATTCGCGGCAACCCCCCACCGGAACCCCCATGAACCCCGCTCTCCCACGATTCGCGGCACCCACCCCCCGCAACCCCCCCCTCCCGCAAATCGCGGCACCCCCCGCGATTCGCGGCAGCCCCAGGATTAAATGGCACATGCAAAACACTGGCACGGCTATGGTCGACAATGAAAAAGGTTGACATGAGTTTTTGAAGATTTATTTCATTTTTTGAATGTTTTCATATTCATTGTCATGTGTCAACATGGACACCAATGAAGTGGCACACTTATGTCAACATTTACATTTGTTGACCTTTCTGTGTTGATTTTTTCTTGTGGCGATTCGCGTCACACCCCCTGCAACCCCCCCCCCCGCGATTCGCGGCACCCCCGTGACCCCCCACCTCCCGCAATTCGTGGCAACCCCCCACCGGAACCCCTGTGAACCCCGCCCTCCCGCGATTCGCGGCACCCAACCCCGCGACCCCCCCCCTCCCGCAATTCGCGGCACCCCCCGTGATTCGCGGCAGCTCCAGAATTAAATTGCACATGGAAAACACTGACATGGCTATGGTCGACAATGAAAAAGGTTGACATGAGTTTTTGAAGTTTTTTTTTCATTTTTTGAATATTTTCATATTCATTCTCATGTGTCGACATGGACACCAATGAAGTGCCACACTTATGTCAACATTTACATGTGTTGACCTTTCTGTGTTGATTTTTTCTTGTGGCGATTTGCGTCACACACCCCCCACCCCCCCCCTCCACAACCCCCACTCCCGCGATTCACGGCACACACACACACACCTCCCCCGCGATTCTCGGCACCCCACCCCGTGACCCCCCCTCCCGTGATTCACGGCACACCCCCGCGACCCCCCCTCCCATGATTCGCCGCAACCCCCGCCCCGTAACCCCCCCCCCTCCCGCGATTCGCGGCACCCACCCCCGCGACCCCCCCTCCCGCAATTCGCGGCACCCCCCCGCGATTCGCGGCAGCTCCAGAATTAAATTGCACATGGAAAACACTGACATGGCTATGGTCGACAATGAAAAAGGTTGACATGAGTTTTTGAAGTTTTTTTTTTTCATTTTTTGAATGTTTTCATATTCATTCTCATGTGTCGACATGGACACCAATGAAGTGCCACACTTATGTCAACATTTACATGTGTTGACCTTTCTGTGTTGATTTTTTCTTGTGGCGATTCGCGTCACACCCCCCCGCAACCCCCACTCCCGCGATTCACGGCACACACACCCCCCCGCGATTCTCGGCACCCCACCCCGTGACCTCCCCTCCCGTGATTCACGGCACACCCCCCGCGACCCCCCCTACCATGATTCGCCGCAACCCCCGCCCCCGTAACCCCCCTCCCGCGATTTGCGGCAACCCACCCCGCGACCCCCCTCCCGCGATTCTCTGCAATCCCTCCCCTCCCGAGATTCGCAGCATCCACCCCCCCACAACCCCCCCTCCTGCAATTTGCGGCACCCCCCACGACCCCCCCTCCTGCAATTCGCGGCACCCTCCGCGACCCCCCCTCCCGCGATTCACGGACACCTAAGTTGCAATACAGGGCATCTTTCATACAATTCTAACCATATTTCTCATATACAAACGTTCACAAATTAAGGGGGCGCAGCCCCTTACGACGGTGTGAAGAGCGCCTGTAGGGCGCGATGAATCACCTAGTATATATATATATATATATATATATATATATATATATATATATATATATATATATATATATATGTATTATTAAATAAAATAAATTGACAGTAATAAATATGTGGTGTGACATTTTATATATGATATAAACTAAATGTATCAAACGTGGAGCTTTAAATACAGAGGATTTATGGAGTATTTATTGATCGGAGACTCAGAGAATATATTATATACAGTATATTACAAATGCCCAATAGCAGTAGCGCTGATATTCAATAAAAAAAAAAAAAAACATCTCTCTTCTTTTTATCTCAGCTCTTTTGTGCACTATTACTGGGCAGAAGACCAACTACACTTCTATGTGCATGTTTCCACTTGATAATAGGAGACTCTACATAATAAACATAAATGCAATTGTGTAATAAATAAAATATGTAAATTTGTCAATGTGCTTCAAGTGCTTTTTGAACTTTAGTTCTCCGGCTATACTAAACAATGCTCAATCAATGTTTAATCAGCAAAACATGCAGATAAGAGATGCTCAATCCACCTCTAGTGCACAAATAGCAGGCAGCCCTTGCATTTACCTGCTATCGCATACACTATTTGTGAGGCTGTTTTGTGCCACAACAAGGCATCTAATACTACTGATCTATTCCTGCTGACAGTGCGGACAGTGCCAACCCATAACTAGATTATACACATGCAGCTCTGCATTGGAGATTTCCCCAGGGATAAGTGAGAGGTACTTTAAGAGAGGAGGGTGTCCATGTGCAGGCTCCAATTGGTACCCATTATCTGCTTCAAAGCAGTAGACTCTAGCATTGTGAAGATGCACCAGTGAATGCAATGGAAGAACTTGTGAGTGGTTGGCCCAAGTGCAAAAATATAATTTGGGACCACCTCCTCCAACCCAAGTTCACAATATGCTACAGAGCAGTGGGTAGCTTCAGTACGCCCCATTAGTCCTCAGTAGCCTTGGTGCAATGCACGTGCTGCACCAATAGTAGTTCCACCTTGCGTATCAAACAAAGGGGGACATTTGTATTCTACTTCACATGTGATGTTGCTATGGGCAACCAATCAGAATGTACTTCTTATTTATTTAGCACCCTCTAGAAGATAGTAGACAGGATCTGATTGGTTGCATATAGCAACATCACATGTGAAGTAGAATAAACATCTTAGTAAATTTCCCCAATAAGTCACATGGGCAAATATAGCATAAAAGAGCAAGTGGGATAGATCACTTAAACAGCTTTCAATTGGGAAATTCAGAAAATTTAAGTTATAGAAGTAAACAGACAGCATACTAAAAACGTAATCTGTATGATCAGAAACAGTTAACTGTATAATTTTCAGGGTCAATAAGGAGAGACGTCACCAGCTGTATGATCATCTTTAGTGTTGTGTAGGCTGCTTTTGCTATTATAAATAATGGAAAATAATGCAGATAGACAGTAAAATCATATTATCACAAATAAAAGAATGTATACAGCATAAGAAAATAGCAAAAGTGCGTGTTTGATTGGAGGCCATCTGAGTAGGAATACATTATAAGCAGCACTTCTGTATTCATAGAGATGCAGCCGTCTCTTATGCCAGATGAGATGCAGCACCACTTGATGTCTGGCAGGAAACATATAGAACATTGAAGTGTTGTAATTCTGCATATCTAGTCTGACCTATGAACATATACATAATTAGGTAGGAATATATATTTATGCAGTACATTGCAGACAGAATATAAGCATAAAAAATACCGGTACTTGTTTACTAGCACGGCGCCCATCGCATCGCAGACCATAAGGCATGCGATTATATGCGATGTGACGCAATTGGAACCCGATGGTATACAATTTTAAATTGTATACCATTGTATATGGCATACAATGCCATACAATGCGATGTGATGTGATTTTAAATTGTATAAGCACCCGAATGGGGGCTTACAATGTTAAATGCACCCCCACGCCACCCCCACTATGAACGTGAACCTGAAGCGTGGCGAGTGCAGCGAGTCCGTGAGGGGCAGAGGTACGCGTCCTACGACCTTTTCATACCCCCACTATCCACGTCGGCGTGTAGTTGATTTGATATAGTGAGGCGAGCGCAGCGAGCCACCGAGCCTGAAGCGTGGCGAGCGGACATGGAATACATGTAAGGTAATATGCGTCCCCTCACGGGGCTCGCTGCGCTCGCCACACTTCGGGCGCTCGCCACACTATATAAAATCAACTCCACGCCGATGTGGATAGTGGCGGTATGAAAAGGTCGTAGGGCGCGTACCGCCGCCGCTCGCCACGCTTTGAGTTCTCGTTCATAGTGGGGGTGGCGTGGGGGTGCATTTAACATTGTAAGCCCCCATTAGGGTGCTTATACAATTAAACATTGTATAGGGGGCTTATACAATTTTAAATCGCATCGCAGTGCATCGGGTGTATGCCATGCGATGCGATTATATGTGGTGCGACCAAATATCATGGGCGCCGTGCTAGTACACAAGTACCCAAATACCAATTGACTGGTACATAGGGAATATTAGCTTTTCAGATATTACCACCATAGGCAAGAGTCCACAGATGACTTCGGCTTCCTATGTTCACTTATGGGTAGTTGCACAAACTCAGGGAAGGAAAGTAAAGGTCTCAAACAGAACTAATATGATGCACCAGTGAACATACTGTACACTATTCTTTTCTACTTCTTATTTCTGCAATCTACTGTCTCTTTTTACAGTACTTTCAACTTTCTCCATTTCTTGCCTCTTCTGCATACCTATCAGTACGACAATCCTCTTCTTATTCCTCCCCATCCTCTTCTTCTTATTCCTACTCTTTATACCTCTTCTTCCTCTGCTTTTTTTTCTTATTCCTCCTCCTATTCCTCATCTTCTTTCTTTTCCTCTTCTTCTCCCTATTCCTTCCCTTTTTTTGCCCTCATTTTACTCTTTCTTTCTTCCCTTCTTTTCATCTTCCTGCTCATTTCTTCTACCTCATCTTTCTCCTCATCCTCTTCTCTTTTTTATCTCTATCATCAACTGTCTGTAATTACTTCTTCCTGTCAGCTATTTTGTTTACTTACCTCTTCTTCCTCTTACCTATATGTACAATACTATAGCGTTCTCCTTCTCCCTTTTCTATCTATGATTCACTGTCTCTCTCTACTAGTTATTGTCATTATAATGCCCCATATGCTGCCATTATTTGGGTATGTGACTTTGAGTTGTGGTGGCAAATACCAATCTAGGAGAGCAATGTCTTATTGCACATGTTACATTAGTTCCACCTGCAGTGCACATTGTTTTGTCCATTTGAGAACAATTCTGTTTTTTCGATCAACGCTGAAGCAGGCCCCTGATTTGGTAGCAGATGGTAGCATGAAACTTGCATCAGCCTGTTTCCAAGTCGGGCACAGCTGTGTTGTTGGGCGCAGTAGTTTAATGTTTTGACTGCAAAATTTTGCTCAGGTGTGAGATGCCCCAACAACAGCTGTCCCCACAAGCCCTACCACTAATATTACTGTATCACTGTACATGCATGCCCTCTGCCAGTAGTGGCATAAGGCTGTGAACGAGGGGTCTGATAGGATCTCTCTTTGCTATCTGGAACTTCCTTCCATGAGAAAGTCCGGAATTAACACAATTGAAGATGGTGTTTTACATGGCCTACTACATTGAGACTGCAATGTAAAAATAAACTAAAAGAAATACTGTAAATCAGGAATTAGTTGTGCTATGAATAAGTCAACTACATCATTCTTCAAATGTAGGTAAAACTATTCTTAACCTTCCTTATGATGATCAGATATGTAAGTGAGATAATGATTGAAGAGCTATAATGCATGTTGCCATCAGCAGAAGGGTATCACGATAATAGGTATTAGCAATTCTATATACGTTTATCATATCCAGCATTTATCTGATATTCCAGCAGTATAAAGAGAATGCAGTTAGAGGATGCCATCACTTATAATTGCTCTGTCTACACTTTAATTGATCATGTGACTAATCATTTTAAATATACTTAAAACTTTGTTGGGCTTCTTTGCTGCAATTTACTCAAAAACTTTGGGATGTTCACCGGAATATTGTTCTTTCTTGGTGCTTGTTTTCCAGGAGCGGTAGTAATACTCAGGGGTGGGTTTACTGTGAGACTATTGAACCTCAAGCTTCAGAGCCCCTTATCCCTGAGGGGCCCTGAAGCAACTTTTTTTTAAAATGTAGTAAATTTTGCTGTCTCGCTTCAGATTTTAGCCTTTTGTTTTAATGTACTGTATGGTTATACGATGACAACCAGGCTTCTAGTACAGCATAGCTGCTATTATAGCTTGGATGGAGCTGGTGGGAATTGTAGTCTAGCTCTGTGATTTTATCTATTCAAATAGCATGAAACGTGTATCTGTCTTAAACTACAATTCTGGGCAGCCTGCAGAACTTCTTTGTATGCCATTCCCAATCCTCGGAAGGAGACTGGAACTAGGAGGCATCTAAAGAGGTGATATTTTTGGTGCTCAGTGGTACGTGTTGTCCTTGCAAGGGTGGGGGGGGGGGGAGTATATGGATCTTATTGCATTTTGGTCTATTGTTGGTGGTCGCAAAGTGGCCTCACAACCCCAAACTTGTAGTTCCACCACTGGTACCGCTTGCAGAAAATTTAGAATTTCAGCACAAAAAGTAAATGTGAAAACCATAAGGTATTATAGATGTACAGATTGCTATAATTGTCAAATCCAGACTCATCCACTTGCTATTGAATTTACAGCAATACTGCTCATGTTTTCTTTCTGGCAAGTTTGTTGTAAGCATTTAAATAACACATAAGTGTTCAACAATGTAATACAAATGCGTGTACTGCACATTTTTCTAAAGCAAAACTTCCACTTTGTGTAATAGCATACACAAGATGTACTCTGGAAATTGAATCAAACAAATCTGTGTTCCGAGCTAGTTGAATGCTTCTGAGTGAAGTGCATCTGAGCAGTTATTCAAACGGAATGTCAGAGGAGGATATCGGAAAGAATATGCTGCACATAAACACATTTATTAGATATATAACATTATATTACATTTAAAGAAAAATATTTGTAAATGCTGATTGTAAAGATGAAAACATGTAAGTGGTATAAAAATATTTGTAAATGCTGATTGTAAAGATGAAAACATGTAAGTGGTATAAAAATATTTGTAAATGCTGATTGTAAAGATGAAAACATTTAAGTGGTATAAAAATATAAGTATACATTTCAGAACTTAATATATCTGTAAATTGCATAAATGACTAAAAGTAACAAAATATATTACTACTACATTATTATGCTGCAAAGACTATTCCATTGGTTCCTTACATACAGTACATTAATAACATAAATAGGAAATTGTAGAATTGAACAGAAAATAAGGAGATATTTGCTAATTGGAAAGCGGCTTTATGGGTACATAAAAAAAATATATATCCAAAAAATATATAAGTAAGATAAGGCGCTACCACTCAGGATATCCAATTTTCACACTCTTGTAGGTGTGTTCAGTGTTGATGTGCTTCACCAAACTCGAAGACATAATAAAAACAAACGCACTTCTCATAGGGCCTTATTCTAGTTCACTCTTTCTGACAAAATCCTTCGGTACTTGTTTCCTAGCACGGCGCCAGTGATAAAAATTGTATCCATCGGGTCCTAAAAAATCGTGTTGACGCGATCGATGCAATTTTTACATTGGAACCAATGTAAAATGGTCCCTGAGACCCGATTTTACATTGGCCCCAATGTTAAATGCCCCCAGACCCCAATTTTCATTGTATCCCGACCTGATGGGTCAAATGCCACCCCCATTGTTAACGCGACCCCACGATGAATGCCAACTCGAAGCGTGGCGAGCGCAGCAAGCCTGCGAGGGGCGGCGGTACGCGTCCTCTGACCTTTTCATACCCCGACTATCTACATCAGCGTGGAGTTGTTTTTAACTAGTGTGTCGAGCGCAGCGAGCCACCGAGCCCGAAGCGTGGCGAGCGCACGCGCATTACTTCACAGGTATTACGCATCCCCTCGTGGGACTGTCTGAGCTCGCCACACTATATAAAATCAACTCCACGCCGACGTGGATAGTGGGGGTATGAAAAGGTCGGAGGACGCATGCCGCCGCCCCTCACGGGCTCACGTCCATCGCATACCTTAACTTAAGGTATGCGATGACCCAGGACGGGTGCCGTGCAAGGAAACAAGTACCAATCCTTCTTAGATGGACAAAACCATGTGCACTGCAGGTGGGGCAGATGTTACTTGTGCAGAGAGAATTAGATTTGGGTGGGGTTTTACTTCAAAGTGAGATCTATATTGCAGTGTAAGAATAAAGCAGTCAGTATTTACCCTGCGCAGAAACAAAATAACTCACCCAAATCTAATTCTCTCTGCACATTTTACATCTGCCCCACCTGCAGTGAACATGGTTTTGTCCATCTAAGAAGGATTTTGTCAGAAAGAGTGAACTAGAATAAGGCCCATAGTGTAGATATCATTAAGAAAATCAACCAGAGACAATAATATCATATACCTCCGATCAGTACTATTTTTCTGGAAAAATAGGTTCAGGAACACCAGGTCTGGGGGTGGATCAATTAAATAAAATAAAAACATATATAATAGAGAGAGCGAGGGAGAGATAGATGTATATATTGTATTTAGAAACAAAGGCACTCACAGGTGACTTTAAAATAAAACTTATCTTATGAAAAGTAAATTTTTAGTTCCTGATGATGTCATATTTAATAAGAGGTTTAGGAACTGAGTTCCTGCTGGTTCCTGCTGAAAAATAGCCCTGCCTCCGATAAAAATGGATATTCTCCACATGGTTAGAATAAGTATTTATTTTAAACAACTAAAATATTTAGTATTGTGTATCGTGTCTGGCATTATGATTATATCAGGGTTGCCGACATTCTTATTCTCCTCTCCGGGAGAAGCCCGGAGAGGAGCGATTCAGTAGCCGCTCAGGGGGCGGGGCTTAAGCGTGACATCACTAAGCCCCGCCCCCATGCTGTTAAAACAGCTAATTCAGTGATCTCCATGGAGGGGGCGGGGCTAAAATGACGATATTGTGTCATTTTAGCTCCGCCCCCTCCTCTGAGACCCGAGGATTGCGGCATTTTAATGCCGCGATCCGGGGGACAGCGGGGGTCCCCCCTGAATCCGGGAGGGTTGCCCACCCTTCCGGGGGGCCGGGAGGGAGCCCCGATTTTCGGGAGACTCCCGGAAATTTCGTGAGGGTCGGCAACCCTGGATTATATGTTGTTTTAAGTACATATACCTTGTATTTATAATAATGTTTTCTATACTTATATATTATTTGGACATACAGTACAGTATCTTTATAGTTGGTGACTATTTCCTGATAGGGCAGCACCCTTTGTTTAGAGAGCGTGGGTTTTCATTTTTTTATACACATACAGAAAAGAGCCTGCTACAGTATGTGCATATGTATATGTAAGATATGGTCACACAGCAATGTTGGCTAGGGGTCAAGAGGATGTGAAAGTGAAGAAAAATAAATAAGTGAGATCATGTGTGGTTTGTGCAGATGGGTTGTAATTAAATAAGAAAGTTTATGAAGGTTATGTGGGCAGACATGGATTCTGATAAGTTTGTCGAAAGAGGTGAGTTTCTGTGAATACTTGAAGGTTTTTAAGCTTGCATCAGGGCCCTCTTACTTCCAAGTCTGTCTGTTGTTACCCAGTTTGTTTAACTCTGTTTACAATTGTAAAGCGCAACGGAATCTGCTGCACTATATAAAAAACTGTAAATAAAAAAATAATAAATAAAAATTTTATTTACAGAATAGGCGCAACCTGAAAAAGTCTTATAATTGTAAATATGAGTAATGTACAGTATGTGGATGAGATATGCAGATCTTGTGCAGAGCATTGATGTTGGGTAGGGAGATATTTTGATATAAGCCAAGATGTGTGTGTTGCTGCGGTTTGGTTAATAGACTTATGTGTAAGTAAAACATAGTTTATTGAATAATGAAGAATACCAGGAACCAATGTCTCACTGCATTTAAAATGGATTGTAGTGATGAGAGTCTGTATTTGGGAAGACCAGCAAGGAGACTTTTGCAATAATCAATGTGGGAGATAATAAATGCATGGATTACAGATTTTGCAGTGTACTGTGTACGATATGGTCATATTTTGTTAATGTATGTAACATTATGTTGTGACAGATTTAAAGTGAGGAACAATGGACATTTCATAGTGAATAATGACACCAAACTGCAAGCTTGTGGTGTAGGGCTGATTGCTGATTTATCAACAGTGATCAATCTACAGATCTATCAGTATGGTAACTTATATTGGCCAATGGACATACTGTATACTAATTAATTTTGTGGGGGTATGAAAAGGTCGGAGGACGTGTACCGCCGCCCCTCGCGGGCTCGCTGTGCTCGCCACACATTAATTTTGTGTTGGGAATATTGAGGTGTACACATGACATCCAAGATGGCAGACAAGCATTAGTGACACTGAGCAATACAGATGGTATGAAATCTGGAGACGATAGTTAGATTTGAGCATCATCTGGTTAGAGATGATACAGAAATCAGAAAGAGATACTGTAATTAGTTTGCCAAGAGATGTGATATAGCTTGAGAAAAACAAAGGGCGATGATGTACTCCAAATTTAAGAGTTAGCAAAGAGGAGGAGGAACAAGATAAACAAACACTAAAAGAGATATTAGATAGGACGTGAACCAAGAGAGTGTCCTAAAGACCTGGAGATTTTAGTGTGTTTTAGAAGAGAATGTCAACAGTGTCAACATCAGCAGGGATATCTAGAAGAATAAGAAGAGAGTAAAGGCCATCGGAATCATCACTCAGTAAACACCATACAATGCCATTATTTATTTATTTTTTTACAAAATCATCTGAAAAATACAGAAATGCTGCAATTTATTGCTGATGTGATGTCCGTATTGTGTGGCTATGACCAATTGTTCAAACGATAATTTAGGGTCAAGATGGAATTGAACTATGCTACTGTATAAAGGTTTCTATGGTTTCCTTTGAAGTAGCTTGTACTTTCTCTGAATGAAAGACTGAACCTAGTAGTTTTACAATACGCCATTTTTATACTCATATATTATTACTGGAACGCTTTATTTTAAATCATGCTTTATGGGTTTACCATGCCAATTAAAATGTAGATAAAGTGCAAAGGTGAGCACAGGAAGCATATGTTAAACTAGTAAAATCTATCACTATGGTCATTGTTTTGTGCACTGAGTACTGTGTTCCATAGAATGGCTCTGGTCTCTTTTGATACGTTAGGCTGCATATATACTTGCAGCCTAGTGAACAGGTAATCTCCCTCCGCCGCCCCCACCAGAATCCCCTCGCTAGCATGCGTGCGAGAACACATCCCCTCACAAACGCCCGCCTAGACGAAAAATCAGTTGCTGACCATTCAATGATTTTTTTCTCAGCTCTTGGATAAAAGGAAGTCTATACCTACTTTTATCCTGGGCAGGGATGGCCAAAAAGGGGGCGGCGCTGATGTCATGTGACACCTCACGCAGGCAACAACATGCCTGCATTCCCAGGGGAACACCCAGCATTTTATGGGGATGCCCATAAACATTGGGCATTCCCCTACTACCGCTCTGCCCCCTGCACACCCCCGGACCGCCCTGTCCGGAGCCAACAGCTTGGCAAGTGTGAAACTCACCAAAGCTGTTCACTCCCAGCGTTTTTGCATGTACATATTTGCGCATGTACACAGGGCCGGCACCACCACTAGGCAGGACTAGGCATTTGCCTAGGGCGCCGGCCACTGGAGGGCGGTACTGAGCCGCCGAAGGAGAGGTACCATAGAGAGGTACCAGAAAGCCGGGAACGTGGAGCAGGTGAGACTGTGATCTTCCCTCTCCCGCTCGTGAATCAACGCTGCCCCTGGACACAGGGGGTGCGGGCACCCACCTCAGAATCGCCCGCACCCACACCCCGCCCCCCCCCTACCGCAGTATCGTCGGCACCCTCCCCCCCCCCCCCGGAGCGAGGGTGGTGCCGGGCTGAAATCCCCACCCAGTGGGGAGCGGGGAGTGGGGGAGTGGGCGGACGGTGCGGGGGGGATTTGCCTGGGGCGGGCGGGGGACTTGCACCGGCCCTGCATGTACATGCATAGAACCCAAACATCTGGGAAGGGGCCAAATTCGGACCTGAACAAATGGGTCTGAATCAGCCCCCAAGTTTGTTAAAAAGCATAAAATGATGGTTTATCTCTCAAAACTGTTCCACTTTATTTTTCTTTTGAAGAACAAGATTAATACAGATGAATCAAATAGGACCTTAGTTAAGGCATAGTGTTTATTGACAAAATATGTTTTTTAATAAAGTGTTTTTAAATTATTACCTTGCACCAGTTTTGTTTTTGTAATTGGAAACATTTCACTTTGTTTTATTCTTTTTATCATTATTGTAATGGATACCATTACAGATCCAATCACATTTTAATCAAATTTACATTAAGCGTAATGTGATAAGGAAGTGATTTTATAATGCAGATATATATTGTTTCTCATTACAGCTCAAATCAAACTGATTATAAAGCAATATTGCTTTAGTTGTGCAATACTGGGATTTAGTAAGAAAATGGCTTTTGGCATATTATAAAATTGCATGAATATGTTTTATATGAAATTCACATGAAACATTGACTGTACAAACTTTTAGAAATCTTACATACAGGCCCTTATTCTGGTTCACTCGCAAATGCAAATTCCTTCTCAAATGGACAATACCATGTGCACTGCATGGGGGGCAGATGTAACATGTGCAGAGAGATTTAGATATGGGTGTTATTTTGTTTCTGTGAAGGGAAAATACTGACTGCTTTATTTATTCACTGCAATATAGATCTCACTGTGAAGTATAACCCCACCCAAATCGAATTCTCTCTGCACATGTTACACCTGCCCCCCCCCCCCCCCCCCCTGCAGTGCACATGGTTTTGTCCATTTGAGAAGGAATTTGCCTTTGCGAGTGAACCAGAATAAGGGCCACAGTACATATACATTTGTTTGGCACCAATTTTTATTTAATTGCTGCAATATAATCTTTTCTGATGTCATCTCATCAAATGGTAGTACCACACTGGCAGTGCAACTAGATATTTAAAGAAAAACAGAGGAGAAATGTGCTAAACTGCAGTGTTGTGTGTGGTTTTTGAAATCACCAGACGTTGCATGTGTTTTTCAACTACAAACATCAAACTAGATGCCAGTGGTACCTCTGGTGACACCCAGTTTGGTTTCTTATGATGCTCGCACACAAAGATGTGCACTGGTGAAAAGTGGGTGTGGCCTTGTGAGTAGGGGGCATGGACTTACATCCCAGATCCTGTTTGTGGGCTGCCCCCATGGGACCAGTCTTTGTGCAGTGCTGGCTACTACACAATGACAGGAGCTGGGTGCTGCACGTAATGTTGCAGTGCTGCACCTGACTCCTATCAATGACCAGAAGTCAGCACTTTTGCTGTAACCCCTCAGTGGGTGACACATGGATTGGTCTCAGTCATACATTATTGTATTGACTCTGTTCTGAAGAATATGTTTCTGACCTGGCTTGTGCTTCAACCATTCTATTGTCTTCTTCTATTGGCCTTATACGTGCCGATTCTGTGGGTGCTCAAGGGCCCAAGCACCCACGGAAATTGATGAGCAGCCACGGGTCCGAGTCCCGCTGCTGCGCCGCCGTATTAACTTGCTAATTTGCGGATGCAGCACCCGCATCGCCGGACCCGCCACCTGGCAAATAGTATGCCAGGATGGCGGGAAGAGTGTATTCCATCCGCGGAAGTAATATGCAGACGTGGGCCGGCCAGCATGTGCATGCTCTGGGCATGCTGTGTGGCTATGTAGGGCGTGCTATGCGACTGAGTAGCATTTATGTACCTGCACTGTGGGGGCATTTATGTATTTGGCATTGTGGGGGCATTTATGTATTTGGCTGTAATGTGTAAAAAGGGGGACTCTGCTGCTGTAATTTGAATATTGGAGACAATTGTGCTGTGTAATATAAATTGGGGTTATTTTGAGGTCACGCCCCTTCCCCATGAAGCCACTCCCCTATATTTTTGGCTTGAGCACCCACCAGCAAAAACATAAATCAGCACCTATGATTGGCCTTGGCATTCCTTTGGTGTTACCAGACCTAGCTTATTGATTACACTTTATCTGTCATGCTCAGAACCAAGTCAAGGGGTTGTGACCTGCATGCTGGTCCTTCTTGTAGGGATCACTGGTATAAACCACCAGTTTTTGCTTGTTGTGTCAAACCTATATGATAAAATCCACATTCTAGTCCCGAATAATTACACAAGTACTGAATAATAACACAGAGCTCTGCATTGTACCACATAGTTGATTTTTATTATTGTATTGCCCTACAAGGTGATAAGGAGATAGTGGAAAGATCTGAGAGGATCTGCTAAAGCACTGCCAATCCTGTAAAATAAGAGGTTAGTCAAGAGATCTGTAACTGTTCTACTAGCTTTTTGAATGACTAAAAATCGAATTTTCCTTGTTGATTAAAATAATGAAGGACATTGTAAGTAATTTAGCCACCAAACTTTAGACGATATAGAAGTTGAACTTGCTTGGAGGTACTGTATGCTGAGATGGGTCAGACATTGTCAAATGCAGGATTTCTATATAAACTGAACACTGCATGGAATACAGTACTAATATCTAACACTATAAATCAGTGGTCAGGGAACAGGGGTAAAAATGAAATTCCTGGGGGTAATGGATGGTCATGCTGCCAAGACACAGTCTGGCATGCATATGAATCTATATGCATGCCCGGAAGTGTCTCGGTAGCGTGGCCGTTCATTACCCCCTGGAATTTCGTATCATTGCATATAGAATCTATATATAGATTCTATATGCATGCCCGGCTGTGTGTGTTACAGTACTGTAGTGTACAAGGACCTATAAATGAGTGGTCAGGAAAAGGAAATACATACCATAATAAAGAAATACACAAATACACAAACATAAGCACACATTCTCTCACCTCATGAAAAGTCTCCTGCCTCTTCTTCTTGGTAGTTACTCTCTGGGCCAGTGTACCGATTGAGGGCTCAGATCCACACACACAGCAAATTTGGTAAATGAAGCTGCTACCACTGGGCATGTGCAGCAGATATTATTCATTTAACTGTATGATGTAGTTGCAGCTCTAGAAATCATATACTGTATACTATTGCTACTGTTGTCATACTTTGAGCACTTGCTTACTGGGAAACCGTAACACCCCCCCCCCCCCCTCTAGCATTTGCACATGAGACAGGTGAGATGCAGATGTAGTGCCTCTCAGCCAGCCCAGAGGTTCACCAGATTCCCCGAGCTGGTGATCGCTGGTGGAGAGGCGCTGCATCTGGCGGGGACTCATGAGCCCCTCACACACACATGTGTCCCCTTCACTCAGCGACGGATGGTAAAAACCCTGCCCGTCTCCACTTCAGGGGGAAGGGCAGGGTTATGGGGGGTGCGGGCAGCAACGGGGAGTGGTGGGGAGGCGGCGGTGGGCTCCGCACCCTTCTGCGTGCTGGCGAATGGCAGCGTATGGTGATAGAATCGCCAGGAGCAGCTCTAATGAGAGCTGCTCCATCTGTACATCAAAGACAGAGGAAGAGAGAGATTCAGAGCTGCAGACATGGAATATGATAGGTAGAGTTCTGAGATAGAACTTTATACTTTATGTGAGAGCCATGCAAAGGTGCAAGGAGCCTGATGCAGATAATAAGTGAACACCTAGCCTAGACAATGTCCTAATGCAGTGGTTCCCAAACTGTGTGCCGTGGCTCCCTGGGGTGCCCTGGGACACTTGCAGGGGTGCCACGGGTTGGTGGTCCAGGACCAATTCAAATAATTTATGATCAATTATTTACGGACAAAACCAGTGCTGGTGGCTTCCAATCATAAACTATGTACAATCAGAAGCAAACTCTGCCATTTAAAACATAACTGAACCAAATAAGCACATATAAACACAATCTACTTAATTTTATGTATATTTTTTTGGGTCATGGGGTGCCGTGGAAAAATTCTGATACTCTAGGGTGCCGTGATTCGAAAAAGATTGCGAACCCCTGGCCTAATGCTTAGAACAGGCATGTACAAACTATGGCCCTCCAGCTGTTGTGAAACTACACAAACCAGCATGCCTTGTAACAGTTTTAGCATTTCCTAATTGCAAAACTGTGGCAAGGCATTATGGGACTTGTAGTTTCATAACAGCTGGAGGGCCATAGTTTGGACATGCCTGTCTTAGAAGGAATAGTAATATTCCAGGCATAAATAAAACAACTGTGAGATAGAGTATTCTACTGCAGAGTAGAAGAACCATTATCCAGGTAGCACTACAGACCATCTTGGTATAAGTACAAGGGTACATACACAACCAGGAACAAATGCAACATTTTGTCTATTCTTATCAAGATCAGTCCTATGGTTAACTGCATGTGCGACTTTATTCTTAGAGATAAATAAATTCTGTGTAGAATCTAAATGAAATTGACTTGTTAAATGGCTTCTAGTAATAAATGATGATGATCCTATTCCTATATTAGATTGTAGATGTTTCCTCATAGATTATTGCCACAATTGCATCAAACAGCCCTTCTCAGGGGGAAAGGTGCCATGTGATTCACTCAAATGTGTGTCTTATGCTGTGTACACGCGGTGAAATTCCCTTGCTTTTCAACATAAGATTTGATTGCTATGCAATCTTTGCTAACTCTGTACCATTTACATAAAATTCATACAATCTACATTAGATTTACACTATATAGTCATTGCTGCTCTGTCTATCTGGGTTTCGATTTGTGCTGTCACGGGAGCGCGCATTGGGATCGCAAGGTAAAAAACCTGTGCGATCTGCATGCAATCTGCATATGATCTGCATACTATATAGTCAAAATCTAATGTCAAATTTCACCGTGTGTGCACAGCATACGTTTCCTTTGCTTTAATGTGTGTTTTAAAGTAGTTTTAATTAAAATTAAACGATTAGATGTGACAAACATTCATAACGAGACAGCCCTGATCATGTGATATGTGACGCTTGTACATTTCTATAAAAAGTGTCACAAAGCAGCGGACTTGGCTTCTTTTTGTGACGCTGTTCCATTGTGCTTCATCTGCAACTTTGTAAGTATTTACAACTATCCCTATGTGGTTAAAGTTTCAGCTTGGCACCTGTGGTACATATTGAGCAGTGTTTTCATGTCTGCAGTGCAAATAAGATGCATATTTAAAGCGAAGGTCACTAAGTTACACTCACTCAAACCATGCATCTCGCACCACATGACACATTCAGACTAGTTGTATGAGGACACATCTGTACATTACAGATATGCTCAGCCCATTTCTTAATATAATATTGCTACACAGTTTTTCATTCCCCAACGATGGACACCGGCTTTGAAAACACACTGGTTAGTAAATAGCCCCATACTGTATATAGAAAACATTTGACACTTTGAAGACATTACAGTCCACTCATCTGACAAACTATCTGCTTTATACCAGCCACCTGTTACAGTCCTGCTTTGAATCAGGAGCACAAAAGAACCTTTTCAGTGGCTCCTTGCAAAAAAGAAAAATCAGTGGCGTAACTATTAAATTTCCGCCCCCTGCCGCAAATTTTGGCAGCGCCCCCCCCCCCCCCCTTTGGGTTAACAAACTCCCCCCCCCAACCCCTAGGGTTAACACCCCCCCCCCCGCGCGCGCGCGCCCCCTCCCCGTGCAGCTGGTACCTCCTGCCGCGGTCTGCGATTCTGTCTGGTCTTGGCTCTCCCGGCTCCTTTAGCATATAAAAAGTGACTCTCAGAAAATGGCTGCCCCCATAATGCAGACAGTTTTTGAGGATGCTAGAGTAGGTGGCAGCCTCCTCTAGCAACCTTAAAAATGGTCTGCTGTATGGGGGCAGCCATTTTCTGATTGTCACTTTTTATTAGCTGCAGGAGCCGGGACCCGACAGAAGCGCCGGCGGCAGGAGGTACAGGCCGGCGGCAGGGGCAGACGGCCTCGCAGACCCCCTGGAGCACACACCTTCTCAGCGCCTCCCCACCACCGCGGGGGCTGTGGGACTATAGTTACGCCACTGGGAAAAATGGAGACAAAACACAGGTATGGCTTTACAATGCTAAGGATTTTGGGGGACATTTACCAAAATGGATTCGTAGAAAAAAGGTGTATTCGTAGGCAGAAATACACCTTTTTTTTACGAATTTGTATTTTCGGGATTTACAATCCCAAAAATACAACAATTCGTAGTCCTAAAGATGGAACATTCGTATTTGTATTTACAAATACGAATGTCTACACCATCGATAGAATACGACAGAAATCACAATTCAAAAGAATGGTGGTTTCTGAATTACTAAGCAGCCGTATGGATAATACGGCTGCTAAGTGGTGTGAAACACCCACGCAAATACGACAGGAAAATAGAACACCATTTTCCTGTCGTATTTGCTTTAAGCCTGCACGGATCAGTCAGATCCGTGCAGGCTTCAGTGTAAAAAAATAGAAAAAAAAATAAATATAAAAAAAAAACGGCGTGGGGTCCCCCCCACAGCCGAAACCAGCACCAGGCTGACGGAGCCTGGAGCCGGTAATTAAAAATCAGGGAACCCGACAAATAGGGGTTCCCCGATTTTTAACAACCAGCCCCAGGCTCCTGCTCTGGGGCTGGTTCCCAAAATACGGGGGACAAAATGACTAGGGGTCCCCCGTATTTTAAGAACCAGCCCCAGGCAAAACCAGCCAGCAGGGTAATGCCACAGCCGGGGGGAGACTTTTTACGCAAGTCCCCCCGGCCAAAGCATTAACCCTACCGACCAGTCAGCCTGGCCAGGGGCCCTGGGGGAGTGGGGACCCCCCCAATAAAGGGGTCCCCCCCCTCCAGGACTTACCTGACCAGGCTGAAGCCTGGTGCTGTCCTCGATGCCCCTGGGCGGTGGGCATCGAGCTGATAGTGGTGTAAAAAATAGAACAAACTATTGTTTTTTTACTGTGGCACTACAAGTGCCAGCAAGCCTCCCCAGCAAGCTGGGACTTGGAGAACCACAAGTCCCAGCCTGCTGGGCATTAAAGGGCCCGCTGGGTCTTGTAGTGCCACAGTAAAAAAAATAGTTAAATAAAACACACTGACACCCATTTTAAATAAAAGTTTAATACACACATTACATACATACTGATACTTACCTTTCTTGATCCCGTAGGTAGCCCTGGTCCTGATGTCCTGTGTCGTCCTCCAGGTCCATGTCAGCTGTCTGCGTCGTCCTCCAGGTCCATGTCGACGGTCCGTGTCGTCCTCCAGGTCCATGGCGGTGTCCGGGTCCGAAGAAATCCATGTTGGAGCTGTGGAAGGAAATCCTACTCACCTGGTCCTGCGCTGAAGAAGTCTTCTCTTGATCCGACATAATCCAGGTAATGTTGAAGTTGTGGCCGGTCCCCGCTGTCTCCGCTGTCTTTGCATCGCGCTGAGTAGAGATGCTGAGATGTTTCATATTCGGCGCCTCTCCTCAGACTGAATTCTATTGGCCGCCTAGCAGGCCAATCAGGAGCCGAGAAAGTCGGCTCCTGATTGGCCTGCTAGGCGGCCAATAGAATTCAGTCTGAGGAGAGGCGCCGAATATGAAACATCTCAGCATCTCTACTCAGCGCGATGCAAAGACAGCGGAGACAGCGGGGACCGGCCACAACTTCAACATTACCTGGATTATGTCGGATCAAGAGAAGACTTCTTCAGCGCAGGACCAGGTGAATAGGATTTCCTTCCACAGCTCCAACATGGATTTCTTCGGACCCGGACACCGCCATGGACCTGGAGGACGACACGGACCGTCGACATGGACCTGGAGGACGACGCAGACAGCCGACATGGACCTGGAGGACGACACAGGACATCAGGACCAGGGCTACCTACGGGATCAAGAAAGGTAAGTATCAGTATGTATGTAATGTGTGTATTAAACTTTTATTTAAAATGGGTGTCAGTGTGTTTTATTTAACTATTTTTTTTACTGTGGCACTACAAGACCCAGCGGGCCCTTTAATGCCCAGCAGGCTGGGACTTGTGGTTCTCCAAGTCCCAGCTTGCTGGGGAGGCTTGCTGGCACTTGTAGTGCCACAGTAAAAAACAATAGTTTGTTCTATTTTTTACACCACTATCAGCTCGATGCCCACCGCCCAGGGGCATTGAGGACAGCACCAGGCTTCAGCCTGGTCAGGTAAGTCCTGGAGGGGGGGGACCCCTTTATTGGGGGGGTCCCCACTCCCCCAGGGCCCCTGGCCAGGCTGACTGGTCGGTAGGGTTAATGCTTTGGCCGGGGGGACTTGCATAAAAAGTCTCCCCCCGGCTGTGGCATTACCCTGCTGGCTGGTTTTGCCTGGGGCTGGTTCTTAAAATACGGGGGACCCCTAGTCATTTTGTCCCCCGTATTTTGGGAACCAGCCCCAGAGCAGGAGCCTGGGGCTGGTTGTTAAAAATCAGGGAACCCCTATTTGTCGGGTTCCCTGATTTTTAATTACCGGCTCCAGGCTCTGTCAGCCTGGTGCTGGTTTCGGCTGTGGGGGGGACCCCACGCCGTTTTTTTTATTTTTTTTATTTATTTATTTAATTTTTTTTTACACCTTGCAGCCTGCACGGATCTGACTGATCCGTGCAGACTGCCTACAAATAATTCGTATTAGCAGCCGTATATACGGCTGCTAATACGAATTCCTACGACATCGGAGGGTTACAAAGCAGTCGTATATGACTGCTTTGTAAATCCCCCTCCGGAACACGACTTTGCATACGACTCAAAAAGTCGTATGCAGTCGTAGGGGAAATACTAATACGAAAAACTCGGTTTTTCATATTAGTAAATTCCCCCCTAATAGTCAGATCTCTGCTGGCATCACTGGCCTAAAATGTACTTGCCTGGCATGGTCACATGGGTTGTAACCAGTGGACGATTTTACACCCAGTAAAATCAACCACGTCAGTTAGGTGTCAGTGAAGCCAGATGCAATTCGTGACTGCACTGGCTTTACAGTGACTGGCAGTGACTTCCTATTGGAAGTCCCACCGGTCAGTCACAGACACTAAAGGTAGTTCCTTTGGGAGGTGTTTCCTACCTCTGATACTGCCAAACTGGGCTGCAATTAGCAGAGAGATGGCTTCCTCTAGAATACCCTAACCCAGGGCCGGATTTGTGCCTAGGCCCGTGAGGCACCGGCCTCAGGGCGGCACCAATTAAGGGCGGCAGGCTGGCTGACATTCTGTTAAATGGCACAGCGGGTGGGCAGCGGCGAGTGACGAGCCCCGCCGCCGCATAGATGAATTATATGTAGGCGGCAGCGCCACTAGTCACCCGCCACTGCCCACCCACTCTGCCATGCACATTATATTACCTCTGGTGGCTGGGTCCGACGGTCCCCCTGCGCGTCCGGAAATGGCTCATGCTCACTGCTGCCGGCTTCCACCCATTGGCTACTCTACACACACACACAGTCTATTGGCTGCTGTGTATCCAGCAGCTGAGCTGAGCAGCGCGCAGATCCTCCCTGTGCTCATCACAGTGTGTGAGCCAGAGAGAGACTGACGGAGACACTGTGCTAATCACTGTACTAATAAGTGCCTCCCTCCCTCCGAGTCCTCCGTACAGTGAGCAGTCCAGAGTGCTTAAAAAAAATAGTAAGGTGGGCCACAGTTACATTTTTATGAAATATATACAGTGCTATTTTTCAGCAGGAACCAGCAGGAACTCAGTTCCTGAACCTCTAATTAAATATTACATCATCAGGAACTAAAAATGTTCTTTAAATAAGATAAGTTTTATTTTAAAGTCACCTGTGAGTGCCTTTATTTCTAAATACAATATATACATCTATCTCTCCCTTCCTCTCTTTATTATATATATTATTTTTTATTTAATTGATCCACCCCCAGACCTGGAGTTCCTGGACCTATTTATCCAGAAAAATAGTACTGAATATATATATATATATATATATATATATATATATATATATATATATATATAAATAACAATGTATATACATATATGATTACATTAAAATTGGGGGGGGGGGGGCACAAAAATGTTGTGCCTAGGGGCGGCCTGGCCCCTAAATTCGCCCCTGCCCTAACCGGCTAGTAGAAGCCAATGTAGTATATAGCAGGGGCTTTGCACATACACAGCCACACCACAGTATGACTACACATGTGCCAGACCCGGCACCTGCTACATCCATTACGCAGATACCCTGACCCAAGGCTGGTTGTTGTGTCTTCCCTGTGCTAGTGGGAAAGATTATCTTCCAGGGGCCTTCAATCCCAGCCCATCTGTATCCAGGTTTCCTCCCACAGTGCCTACCATGCAGCTTATCACTGTTGGGAAAATGTAAATGAAGAGCACTTGTGTATATCTGGCTACTGTAGACTATTTTTCTATCCCATTAGTCACAAGAACTAATGCCTGCTCAGTGAGCTTACTGTGAGTCATTCTCAGTCATGTTAGGGTGAGTGTAGAGTAATTATTGAAGAAGCTCATCATGTACTGTAATTATTGGAGATCCAGTATTGCAAGACTGTACATTGCAGCTGCCAAGAGGTGTGGGTAATGAAGGTTTGGGCTACGTAAATTCCCTTAGTGTTCCCGCACTAGACTCTGGAGGAACTTTAGCCTTGTACCATTACTCCTTAATGCAGGGGTCCTCAAACTATTTTGCTCTGGGACCCCATTAGATAAAAATAATTATGGGACCCCAGCAAGTGAATGCAGAAGGTCATCACATCACATTTGTAGTCAACAGACAGCACGTACATGGCAGCATTGTGGAGGCACAACATGATGGGGGGAGTCTAAAATAACTGACAATTCAACAGTTCTTTCAGACTCCTTGAATCATTGACTGAGATTAGAAAAGTCATCATCCTGATGGTCAACAACATGGAGTCGCGACCCCATGCTGAGAAGGTTGGGACCCACTTTGGGGTCAGGACCCACAGTTTGATAACCGCTGCCTTAATGGAATCAGGCCTTGATCTCACCAAGGCGAGATACACTAAGCCTTGAAATGTAATCAGATGGAAAGTGATAAACCACCAACCCTGAAATGTAATCAGATGGAAAGTGATAAACCACCAACCAATCGGCTCCTTCCTGTCATTTTTCAAACCCAGCCAGTGACATGACATTTTTTTTTCAAACTATTTTTATTGGGTTTTCCAGTTTTTCAGGTGAACATAAATGTAATAACATAGTTAATTCAATTTACACAGCAATTGGGTTCTCAGAAGCCCTGTTGATATAGCCGACATGTGATGGATTGGCAATGCATGTAACATAATGCGAATACAGACATAAGTGAAGGAGCCAGCCATTGATCCAATATCTGTTTATATCCTTTGTCTATGCGGGAATGATGTAGAGTCCAGTAGTAATAGTGTGTCATGGGTGATACAAAGTAGTCTAAACATGTCCAGATTAGGGGCTATAGGATTTTGTTTCATTGTGTGACATGACATTTGGAAGGTCATTGGCTGGTGCATTATCACTCTCCATTTTATCACTCTTCAAGTTCAGTACATCTGGCCCCGTGGGAGAGCCTAGATTGACTAGTGGGTAGCCAGAGGCACATTTTACAGTTTTGTGACATATTGAAACATGTTTTATTTAGCTGATTGTATTTAGAGATTACTAGTTTTGGTTACATACAGCTGTATACATTTGAAAACTACAACAAGGCAAATAATTCATACACCGCACAAAATAATAATAACAATTCTACATAGTCATAGTATAACATTGCACTTTTTCCTTCAACTTTGTTATAGTATTATGTAAGCAGAGAAATGTTCTCTACAAATACCTTAAAGGCTGATAGCAATAACAGTTACTTTACATTTTCTAATTACAGCATTTTATTGGCTTGTTTTTTTTTCTTTTGTAAGATGTGTTTTCATTACGCAGATATATGAGGCAGAACATAATGTATAAACATTGTAAATTTTCTTTCTATCATAATGAAATGATCTTTTGACAAAATGATGTTTACTTTATGTATAAGGTAGCATATGATTTTATGTCAATTGAAACAAAATTGCTATTGTAATAGACATATCCAAATCTGCCATAATTACGTAAATTTGTCTATGCAATACCACTGGATTATTTCCTAGATTTTACCATAATGATTCAATGTTTTAAGTTAATAGAAACTTTGTAAGTGAAATTATTTCTATGAACCATAATAATCAATAATGTTGTTATTGCTAAAATGATTGATATTTATTTTAACACAGCTTTTCTAAATGTTAATGCAATTTGTGGGTGTATTTTCCAATTTGTTTTGTCAATAAATATAATACACAATCATGCATAAATGATACAATGCAGGTGGTGCAATTTGGTTGTACAATTGGATTGGGTACAATTAAATTGGATACAATGTTTACTTAATGAAAAATACACAATTGTGCATTAATGACACAATACAGAGGGTACAGTTTGGTTGTACAGTTTTGATTGTATGCAATTAGCATGCAATGTAACTGACGATCGTGACAAGAGAAGTGAGAGTTCTTGGGTGAAATTTAATAGGAAGCGAGATTCAGAAAATGAGAGATTTGGCTAAGAAATCTCCAGTTTTTTTAAAGCGGCAATCATTTACACTTCAAAATCAAACTGGTTTTGCAGTGTAAATGATTGCTGCTTTGAAAAAACTGGAGATTTCTTACCAAATATCTCACTTTCTGAATCTATCATCCTATTAAATTTCACCCCTTATCTCTGCTTCAGTGTAGGTAGTTCAATGGTGATGCGGTCACTTATGGCAATTGTCCAAAGGTACTGGTGGGGGGAATGGGGAATGGGGTAAACTACAGTCGGTTGGTTATTGGGTGTGTGGTGGGGGAGTCCAACAGACCGGGTTTGACTGCGGTGTCCCACTGGTTTGGACCTGCTTTTTACAGTTTCTGCACTTCTGCAGTGTTGGTGCGTGGTGGTGCAGTGTTCCTGAGGAGTAGGGGCTGGATGTCGGGGAGCTGATGCCGGTGGAGCGGTGTTCTTGAGAAGGAGAAGCTGGGTGTCGAGGAGCCCTGTGCTGGTGGACCAGCATTCCTGAGAAGGAGGGGCTGGATGTCAGGGAGCCCGATGCCTGTGTCTGGTGGTGGGGGTGCTTTGTGGGATGCAGAGGTGGGGGTTGCCGGAGAGGGTGGCAGTGTGGGCAGTTCTGGGGAGGCCTCTGACATCATGTGACATCAGCCATCCACCCCAAGCAAGCATAGACACACCTGCATTTTCATAGGTGCGCCCACAGTTTTTATGGGCATGCCCATAAAAATGCTGGGCAGTCTCCTGCGTCTGTTCCCTGGGATTCACCTGTCCGCCCCCAGTGAGCAAAAACCCCTACGAGTGTGAAACTCACCATAGGTGTCCACTCTGGGGGTTTGCACACATGCAGATTTGCGCATACGCAATTCCCGACCATCAGGGACAGGGCTAAATTCAGACCTGAATTGGCCCCTAAATGCACTGTCTTTTTCACTTTTCTAGCTACCGTCAGGGCCGGATTATAATGGGGGCACAAGGGGTCAGTGCCCCTGGGCCCCCCTCTAGCTAGGGGCCCCCTGTGGTTGGCATGTATTTAAAAAAAAAAAAAAACATTTTTTTTTTTTAGCTAAAAATTTTGTGCATGGGAGTGGGGTGATGCTGCAGCTTCACCTATCTGCCAATGTGACAATGATTAATGGCGCTGAGCATCGGAAGCCAAGTGTGCAGTGCATTAGTGGGAGTTGACTAAGTCCCATGACACTTTGCACCAGAGGGCAGAGGCTAAAACGTTTGTGCTGAGCTCTGATTGGTGGAGCTCATTACATGCTTCTCAGGCCCATGGATAACAGCAGCAGAAGCCTAGTCATGGGAGGGTTTTTAATCAGAGGCAGCACTAGGACTGTGAGGTCTCCTACAGAGTAAGGTAAGGTGCAGAGGGACAAACACAGGCTTTTCATGTGGTATGTATGTATGTATGTATGTATGTATGTATGTATGTATGTATGTATGTGTGTGTGTGTGTGTGTGTGTATATATATATATATATATTTATATATATATATATATATCCCCTGAAGATACCCATTGACCAAGTTTATACTAGCTTTACTCTGTGTCTTGACAGTGTAATATTCCCCCATGCAGTTTGCGGCCAGTAATGACAAGTGCAAGGGGCCCCCCCTGTCTAAAGTGCCCCGGGTCCCCTGAAGGCTTAACCCCTTCCTGACACAGCATGTTTTTGCCTTCCTGACAGAGCCCTTTTTTTCAAATCTGACATGTATCACTTAAGTGGGGATAACTTTTTTTTGCTTTTACTTATCCCAGTGATTTTGAGATTGTTTTCTCGTGACACATTGTACTTCAAATTAGTGGTAAATTTGGGTCGATACAGTCTGTGTTTTTTTGTGAAAAATACCAAAATGTCGTAAAAAATGGAAAATTTAGCAATTTGCAAAATGTTAAATTTTCTGCTTGTGAGACAAATAATCATACCACTCAAAATAGTTAATAACTAACATAGACCATATGTCTACTTTATGTTTCCATCATTATTTCAACTTCCTTTTAATTTTTTTGGACACTAGGAGGCTTACAATATGAATAGCAAATTTTCAAATTTTCAAGAAAATTTCAAACACTGATTTTTTTAGGGACCAGTTCAGTTCTGATGTGACTTTGAGGGACTTGTATGTGAGACACCCCCATAAATGATGCCATTTCAAAAACTGCACCCCTCACAGTATTCAAAACAGCATTTTGGAAGTTTGTTAACCCTTTAGGTGTTTCACAGGAATTAAAACAAAGTGTAGGTGAAATTTCAAAATTTCATTTTTTTTGCAGATTTGCAATTTTAATACATTTTTCTAAGGAACACAGTAGATTTTACTAGAGAAATGTGACTAAAAATTGATTCCCCCAATTCTTTTGTTTTCATAAATATCCTATATGTGGCCCTAGTGTGCACGTTGACCATACCACAGGCTTCATAATAGAAGGAGCACCTACTTGATTTTGGAGCCTCCTTTTTATGAGATTATTTTTTAGGCACCATGTAGGTTTCTAGGCACCATAAGATGCTAAAAGTTAGGAACCCCCCCACAAGTGACCCCATTTTGCAAACTACACCCCTCAGGGAATTCATCTAGGGGTATAGTGTACATTTCAAACCCCCAGGGGTTTCACCAATTGTGGTACAACTGGGCAGTGAAAATGAAAAATTAATTTTTTTACACAAAAATGCAGTTCTGGCTCCAAATTTTTCATTTTCACAAGGAATGAAGGAGACAAAGCACCCCAAAATCTGTGCCCCAATTTCTCCCGAGTACGGCAATGCCTCACATGTGACCAAAAAATACCATTTGGGTGCATGGCAGGACTCAGAAGGGAAGGAGTGATTTTTGGATTTTGCAGCTCAGATTCTGGTGGAATGTTGGTGGGTGCTATGTTGCATTAGCAAGACCCCCGAAGCACCAATACAGTGGAACCCCCCCACAAGTGACCCCATTTCGCAAACTACACCCCTCAGGGAATTCATCTAGCGGTATAGTGTACATTTCAAACCCCCAGGGGTTTCACCAATTGTGGTACAACTGGGCAGTGAAAATGAAAAATTAATTTTTTTACACAAAAATGCAGTTCTGGCTCCAAATTTTTCATTTTCACAAGGAATGAAGGAGAAAAAGCACCCCAAAATCTGTGCCCCAATTTCTCCCGAGTATGGCAATGCCTCACATGTGACCAAAAAATACCAGTTGGGTGCATGGCAGGACTCAGAAGGGAAGGAGTGATTTTTGGATTTTGCAGCTCAGATTCTGGTGGAATTTTGGTGGGTGCTATGTCGCATTAGCAAGACCCCCAAAGCACCAATACAGTGGAAGCCCCCCACAAGTGACCCCATTTTGCAAACTACACCCCTCTGGGAATTCATCTAGGGGTATAATGTACATTTCAACCCCCCAGGGGTTTCACCAATTGTGGTACAACTGGGCAGTGAAAATGAAAAATTAAATTTTTTACACAAAAATGCAGTTCTGGCTCAAAATTTTTCATTTTCATAAGGTATGAAGGAGAAAAAGCACCCCAAAATCTGTGCCCCAATTTCTCCCGAGTATGGCAATGCCTCACATGTGACCAAAAAATACCATTTGGGTGCATGGCAGGACTCAGAAGGGAAGGAGTGATATTTGGATTTTGCAGCACAGATTCTGGTGGAATTTTGGTGGGTGCTATGTCGCATTAGCAAGACCCCCAAAGCACCAATACAGTGGAACCCCCCCACAAGTGACCCCATTTTGCAAACTACACCCCTCAGGGAATTCATCTAGGGGTATAGTGTACATTTCAAACCCCCAGGGGTTTCACCAATTTTGATACAACTGGGCAGTGAAAATGAAAAATTACATTTTTTTACACAAAAATGCAGTTCTGGCTCAAAATTTTTCATTTTCACAAGGAATGAAGGAGACAAAGCACCCCAAAATCTGTGCCCCAATTTCTCCCGAGTATGGCAATGCCTCACATGTGACCAGAAAATACCAGTTGGGTGCATGGCAGGACTCAAAAGGGAAGGGGTGATATTTGGAATTTGCAGCACAGATTCTGGTGGAATTTTGGTGGGTGCTATGTCGCATTAGCAAGACCCCCAAAGCACCAATACAGTGGAACCCCCCCACAAGTGACCCCATTTTGCAAACTACACCCCTCAGGGAATTCATCTTGGGGTATAGTGTACATTTCAAACCCCCAGGGGTTTCACCAATTTTGATACAACTGGGCAGTGAAAATGAAAAATTACATTTTTTTACACAAAAATGCAGTTCTGGCTCAAAATGTTTCATTTTCATAAGGTATGAAGGAGAAAAAGCACCCCAAAATCTGTGCCCCAATTTCTCCCGAGTATGGCAATGCCTCACATGTGACCAAAAAATACCAGTTGGGTGCATGGCAGGACTCAGAAGGGAAGGAGTGATTTTTGGATTTTGCAGCTCAGATTCTGGTGGAATTTTGGTGGGTGCTATGTCGCATTAGCAAGACCCCCGAAGCACCAATACAGTGGAAGCCCCCCACAAGTGACCCCATTTTGCAAACTACACCCCTCTGGGAATTCATCTAGGGGTATAATGTACATTTCAAACCCCCAGGGGTTTCACCAATTGTGGTACAACTGGGCAGTGAAAATGAAAAATTAAATTTTTTACACAAAAATGCAGTTCTGGCTCAAAATTTTTCATTTTCACAAGGAATGAAGGAGACAAAGCACCCCAAAATCTGTGCCCCAATTTCTCCCGAGTACGGCAATGCCTCATGTGTGACCAAAAAATGGCAGGACTCAGAAGGGAAGGAGTGATATTTGGATTTTGCAGCACAGATTCTGGTGGAATGTTGGTGGGTGCTATGTCGCATTAGCAAGACCCCCAAAGCACCAATACAGTGGAACCCCCCCACAAGTGACCCCATTTTGCAAACTACACCCCTCTGGGAATTCATCTAGGGGTATAGTGTACATTTCAAACCCCCAGGGGTTTCACCAATTTTGATACAACTGGGCAGTGAAAATGAAAAATTACATTTTTTTACACAAAAATGCAGTTCTGGCTCAAAATTTTTCATTTTCAGAAGGTATAAAGGAGAAAAAGCACCCCAAAATCTGTGCCCCAATTTCTCCCGAGTACGGCAATGCCTCACATGTGACCAAAAAATACCAGTTGGGTGCATGGCAGGACTCAGAAGGGAAGGAGTGATTTTTGGATTTTGCGGCTCAGATTCTGGTGGAATGAATGGTGGGTGCTATGTGGCATTAGCAAGACCCCCGAAGCACGGTGAAATTATGAACCTAATAATCCATAGATGTGTGGTATATTTTAAAACACTCCTTTATACATAGGCCGGGTTTGTCGGGGCAAGTGTCACACTGGAAAATAGTTTGCTTTCTTATTCCCTTTTTATAGCAAACTTTGCACCTTTTTTGTGTCCTGCCCTTTTTTCCAGTGGAGGGGATTTCATCAGGAAAATGCTGCCCTGGTACAATACGGGGGCCAGTACTAGAAGTACTGGGGCCCTCTGCCTGCTGGTTCCCAAATATTAGGCTCTTTATGACTTCCTCTTGAAAGTGCATAAATGTCCCCCTCTGGCTGGTAGAACGGAATAGCACGTAAGCGTTATACAGTGCCATCTGGATAATATACACGGCCAGCTTCTTGTACCAGATTTTTGTTTTCTGCAGGGGACTGTACGGCTTCAGTACCTGATCTGAAAGATCCACTCCGCCCATGTACCTATTGTAATCCAGGATACAATTAGGTTTTGAGGTGTGGGTACTGGTACCTCGTACAGGGACGGAGGTGGTACTGTCTCCGTGAATTGTTGTCAGTATAAGGACATCCCTCTTGTCCTTATATTTGACCAACAACATATTTTCGGTGCATATTCCCCTGCTTTCACCCCTTCTCATTACTTGGGCAATGTGCGTTTTTGGGAGGCCTCTTTGGTTCTTGCGCACAGTACCGCAAGCTGCTGTACCTCTTGAACCAAGGGCCTTAAACAGGGGGATGCTGGTGTAAAAGTTATCCACATAGAGGTGATAACCTTTATCCAGGAAGGGGTGCACTAAATCCCAGACAATTTTTCCACTAACACCTACGAGGGAGGGGGGGCATTCTGGCGGTTAAATTTTTGAATCCTTCCCTTCATATACCCTAAACCTGTGAGTGTACCCTGAGGTGCTTTCACACAGCTTATACATTTTTATGCCATACCTTGCCCTCTTACTGGGAAGGTACTGGCGGAATTTAACCCTTCCTTTAAAATGTATAAGGGACTCGTCTATGCAAATGAATTTATCTGGGATGTACATCTCTTCAAATTTGGCACTGAAGTGATCAATGACCGGCCTGACTTTGAATAGCCGGTCAAAGGTGGGATCATCTCTGGGTGGGCACTGTGCATTATCGTTGTAATGCAAAAATTTAAGGATTAACTCAAAACGAGTCCGGGTCATGGCCATACGGTAAAGTGGGGTGCTGTACAGAACATCTGTACTCCAATATTGCCTAATTTCTGGCTTTTTTACTATGCCCATATGAAACACCAGACCCCAAAACGTCATCATCTCTACTGCATCTACAGGGGTCCACCTAGCAAATGATGACGTGGGGTTTTGAGCAATAAACTGCTGGGCATAAAAATTAGTTTGGTCCACCATTAAATTTATAAAATCATCGGAGAAAAATAATTTGAAAAAGTCAATTTCTCTGAGACCTGTGGAATCAAATTGGATTCCTGGGATGGCCAAAAACTCAGGAACCTGGGGCTCAAAATTGTCTGGTGGTGGGGTCCATACGAGATCAATTATTGGGGGGGGGTCTCAGCTGCTCTACGGGGGCGTCTTTGAGGGGGTCCCTCATCACTAGAGGAGGAAGAGGAGCTTAAGATGAATCCTTCAAATTCCCCGCTTGCCTCACTGGCTGTGTCAGAGTCAGAGGCAAGCATGGCATATGCCTCCTCCGCTGAATACATTCTTCTGGATGACTGGGATGACATTTGGGATGACATTTGGGATGACATTTGGGATGCCATTTTTATTTTTGTGTTTCTGGTAGTGAAATGTTTCAACACGTGTATAGTGTAGGGGGGGTACAAACTTTATTTCAATGTAGTATGTAGTGTGTAGTGTGTATGTAGTGCAGAAAAAAAATAAAAAAAAAAAAAGGTCCTGCGCCAAAAATTGAGCACAGATGTTGGTCAGTAACGTCCGTCACTGAACAGCGCTCAAAGGCAACAGGAATTTGATAAAAAAAATTTGATCAAAAAAAATTAAAAAAAGACCCCACAGCACCCTCAAAAAAAAAAAAAAAAGGTGATTAGTGATGCGACACTGATTACCAGTGAGGGGCAGCAGGTGCACAACCTTTGGTGCAACTGACAGTGCAACTGGCAGGTATATATAAAAAAAAAAACTCTGCACCCCCAAAAAGTTGCTGATCACCTCAGATATAGTGATCAGCACAAAAGGGGGGGGCAGCAGACACAAAATATAGCACTCTCTATCACTCTCTGTCACTATCTCTCTCTATCTCTCTCTATCTCTCTCTATCTCTCTCTATCTCTCACTATCTATCACTATCTATCACTCTATGACACTGCAGCAGCAGCACTGACAGTTATATATATAAAAAATAACCCCTGCACCCCCAAAAAGTTGCTGGGGGTGCACAAAAGGGGGGCAGCAGACACAAAATATAGCACTCTCTATCACTCTCTGTCACTATCTCTCTCTATCTCTCTCTATCTCTCTCTATCTATCACTCTATGACACTGCAGCAGCAGCACTGACAGTTATATATATAAAAAATAACCCCTGCACCCCCAAAAAGTTGCTGGGGGTGCACAAAAGGGGGGCAGCAGACACAAAATATAGCACTTTCTATCACTATCGCTCTCTATCTCTCTATCTCTCACTATCTATCACTCTATGACACTGCAGCAGCAGCACTGACAGGTATATATATAAAAAAAAAAACTGCGCCCCCAAAAAGTTGCTGATCAGTTAATTTATACTGATCAGCACAAAAGGGGGGGGCAGCAGTCAGTTGCACACGCAGTACAGCTGTATATATATAAAAAATATATAGCACAATCTGTCACTATCTCTCTATCTCTCTCTATCTCTCTCTATCTCTCTATCTATAACTCTATCACACTGCAGCAGCACAAAATATAGCACTCTCTGTCACTAGCCCTCTCTATCTCTCTCTATCTCTCTCTCTCTATCTCTCTATCTATAACTCGAACACACTGCAGCAGCACAACACAGCACAGCACAACACAGGAAGTCACAAGAAGTAACAAGATCCAGGAACGCTACAAGCAGTGATCAGGTAAGTGTTTGCAAGGATCAGGTCAGTATATCGCGGCAGATAGGCACGGTGACCGCACTGCACGCAATTCCAGACCGGAATGGCGTCTGCAGTGCAGTCACCGTTAGTTTAAATCACCCTCCATGGCTGTGATTGGTTCGTCGGTCCGACGAACCAATCACGGCCTTTGGGGGCGGGTGGGGGGAGGTGGGGTGACACCAGTGTCACCCTTACACCCCGTGGTGATTGGTGCTGTACTTTACAGCACCAATCACCACCGATCCCTGTGTCACCGGCGAACGTTATTCGCCGGTGACACAGAAAACGCTGTAATTGGCTGTTCACACTGAACAGCCAATCACAGCGATCGCCGACGGGGGGGCGGCATCGCAGCCCCCCCTGGGCATGCAGGGACATGTCTGCTGTCAGGGACAGCAGACATGTTTAAACTGTCACCGCGTCTATAGACGCGGTGACAGTTTTAAGCCATGACGTACATTTACGCCATGTGTCGGGAAGTACATCCCGGCCATGACGTAAATGTACGTCAAATGTCGGGAAGGGGTTAATCTGGCACTGGCTACCATGCTCTAGCTTTAAACAGCAATGTCAACAGTATTCCCAGCACCGTAACAGGGAAGCAAAATGACCTATGCTGGCCCTAAACCTGCACACCTAGTGGATGAGGACACCATCTCTGGGAACTATAACACTACCAGGACATTCTGGGAAGCTCCACAGGCTGCAGAATGCCTGTTTAGAGGGTGCCTTTTTTGCTCCAGGCAGCTCTGCAGTAGTGGTAATGCAGGCATTTGCCTTGGGGAAGTGATGGTGCCACCCCCCAAGCCGTGCATAATAGCCCTGGTATCACCAATACTATGTATAAAATCTTACACAGAACATAAATAGGAAATTAACTACAGTAGGTGTATACAGTAATACATTTTGAAAGCATGGGACTAGAGATGAGTCATTTTGTTCCTCATAGTGGGACAGGCCATCCATTTGAGTCTTGAAGTTATGACCATAGAGTAGAATTACAAAGTTTTAGCCATTCTGCAGAATACCATTCCACAATGTGTGTGTAAAATTCCATAGCCTATAAATTATACTGGGGGAATTTAGCAGTCCAGTAAGTCTGCTTTGTGGTGGTGTTAGAATAGGAATACTAATAAGACTAAAACTGTCCAATACATTGAAGTATTGAAAGTGCAAAACACTGGAAGTGAAAATAATACAATTTCATTTTGTTTTTAAGTTTTATGGGTAATGACTAATGCACCTTTAGTTAATTCAGTACATAAAGAATCTCCATAATGACTTTCTACAGTAATATGATACAACCTACTGGAGACTATTGTTCATCCTTCACCCTCACCATTAATCACTGAGAATTAATGGTCTGCTCATTTACAAACAGCCAAATTTGGCTGATTTACCATTTTTAAGAATGGCAAGTTCAGCCGAATTGAGCTGTATGAATGCTTACACCAGGGGCGGATTGGGATGGAAAACCAGCCCGGGAAATTTCTCAGAGCAGCCCTAATGGAGGCGGAGCCTGTTAAGGGGTGGGGTCTGTCAAAAGGGGTGGGATACGGAGTTAGACACAGTTGCAGCCTTCCTTGCTAGTTTTAAATGTGAGTTTATACTATTGCCACTATAAAGCGTTCGAATATAAGAATTGAGACGTCCACTGTCACAAACATTGTCCGCCCACTGGAGAAAAAAACAAAACAAACCCATTCGCCACTACAGAAAAAAAAAAAACATATAGGCCTCAATAATGATAAATAAAACACTCTGGCTCCCATTTTGAATAAATAGCACATTGACACTCCACAGGAAAATACAAACAAAAACCATAACGCCACATGCCATAGTGCCTATTACACGTTATGCCAGGGCGCAACAATTTTTCTTGAAAGAAGGACAACAGTGACAGTGCGCACCAGAGGCCATAATGCCCATTACGAGTTATGTCAGGGCTCAACAATTTTTTAAAACTAAGGACAACAGGGAAAGTGCGCGCCAAAAA
The DNA here is from genome assembly GCF_055691185.1 of Crinia signifera. NCBI lineage: Eukaryota > Metazoa > Chordata > Amphibia > Anura > Myobatrachidae > Crinia > Crinia signifera. The sequence continues at coordinate 404,927,084 of NC_139217.1, forward strand.
CACACCGGAATGCCTATTATACGTCCCACACAACCATTACATAAGTATACTACATGTCCATTACACATTATGCCCCACACCATAATGCCCATTGTGCCGCTGCCGCACAACTGATGCCCATTACTAATATGCCCACACAGTGCCAGATATGCCCCCACAGTGCTAGGTATGCCCCCACAGTGCCACACATATGCCCCCACAGTGCCAGACAGTACCAAATATGCCCCCACAGTGCCACATATACCCCACAGTGCCAGACAGTACCAGATATGCACCCACAGTGCCAGATATGCCCCCCACAGTGCTAGGTATGCCCCCCACAGTGTTAGGTATGCCCCCCCACAGTGCCAGATATGCCTCCAGTTCCAGGTATGCCCCGACAGTGCCAGGTATGCCCCCCACAGTGCCAGGTATGCCCCCCACAGCGCCAGGTATGTCCCCCACAGTGCCACACATATGCCCCCACAGTGCCAGACAGTACCAAATATTATATAAAAAAAAAACCTGTGACCTACCAAGTCACAGGCACTGAGGAAGCTCCACCCAGCGAAACGGCCATCTGATCCTGATTGCAGCCACACCAGCGGCTTACCCCTACACCCCACCGCACTTAGCGGCTCACAGCAGTCCCGGTTCTTAGAGGAGTGTGATTGATCCTGATTGCAGCCACACCAGCGGCTTACCCCTACACCCCGCCGCACTTAGCGGCTCTCAGCAGTCCCGATTCTTAGAGGAGTGTGATCCTGATTGCAGCCACACCAGCGGCTTACCCCAACACCCCGCCGCACTTAGCGGCTCTCAGCAGTCCCGGTTCTTAGAGGAGTGTGATCCTGACTGCAGCCACACCAGCGGCTTACTCCTACACCCCGCCGCACTTAGCGGCTCACAGCAGTCCCGGTTCTTAGAGGAGTGAGACTAAGACAGCTCAGGGTAAGCGGCGGTAACCGCCACCTTCTATTAATGCGCACTGTTTATCACCACGTTACTATGAGTAATTACTAGCAGTTCTGCACACTCTTTTTTCTTGTCTCCCCACTACCAGGGGTTTACTATCTCTCACGCAGACCAGTGGCAGATGTCGCTCATCTGCTATCAATGTTTCACATAAACACATAGCGGAAAGCAGCACACCTACCCCTAACAGTAAGACGCTATCTGATATTCTCTTAGTACATCAATATACCTGCTACTAGGGGCACTCTCAACTCTGAAAGGTATTGTAATCATTTAACCCTGCACTGACCAAGGTATATCAGGGTTTTGATCTACCTAGTAAGAGACAACAGATGCCCTTATTTTTCTTTTTCTGACACTTTTTTCATACAGATATAATATCTCTGACCGCTCACTGACTCTCATAGAAACCTGGACGGTTGCGATAGTCAGCAGCAGCCTCAGGGATCTTTACTACTGTGAGTGTCACTCACTTACCTTCTAACCTACAAATCTGTATCTCTATGTGATTGGTTACCGTCGTAATACAAATACCCAACCTTAGTACTCATCTCCTCGCTTATAAATTAAGGCAACAATAATAAATTAATTTCTATTATCAAGACAATTGTTGCCTAGTACAATTATAAGTGTCCCGGACTGTACCAGCGTAGGACAACTCCTCTTTGGCGACAATAATCTAATAAAATATATTTCGCTTACAAAAACTTCCCTCATTGTCAAGATGGGACTACAATATTGAGAAACTGACAAAATAGCAGCATATCTTATTTAAATACTGCTCCTCCCATCTACAAAGGAAAGTTCAAAAATCCCTTAGCGCTTTCAGATGAACTTACACTCAAATAGATGGGTAAGTATCCTTTACATTCATGCAGGAATGATCCTTAAACCTTTCACAAGGAATGTCTGCCGTTTATTATTAAAGTCCTCCAATGTGTGGTGAAGTGTGTCCACAATCAATACATGATGGAGGATATGTCCATAATGAGTATTTCACACTTACGGTTTCAGTGGCATGTGTACTCCCATAAAGGTTTCTTTCAGGGGGGTGGTTGCTTTTATATTCCAGTACCACAATATGTGTCAAAAAGAGTCCTGAAAAAAGGGAATGTGTTTCAAACCCAATACGTGTCAATTAATTAGCAGAGCTCAGATCACACAGAACTTTTTTGCAGCATGGAGCAGAGCTGAACTGACAGGAGAAGTCACAAACCAGGTGATTCATCGCACCATGCGGACACGTATTGGGTTTGAAACACATTCCCTTTTTTCAGGACTCTTTTTGACACATATTGTGGTACTGGAATATAAAAGCAACCACCCCCCTGAAAGAAACCTTTATGGGAGTACACATGCCACTGAAACCGTAAGTGTGAAATACTCATTATGGACATATCCTCCATCATGTATTGATTGTGGACACACTTCACCACACATTGGAGGACTTTAATAATAAACGGCAGACATTCCTTGTGAAAGGTTTAAGGATCATTCCTGCATGAATGTAAAGGATACTTACCCATCTATTTGAGTGTAAGTTTATCTGAAAGCGCTAAGGGATTTTTGAACTTTCCTTTGTACTCTGTGTTTTGGAAGGGGGTGAAACCTTCCTTTTTCAAAATTTCCAGCTGCATTCAGTTATCAGCGCAAGAATATCAAACAAACATATTGCTATTTCTGCTCCTCCCATCTGACAAATTTCAGGAGCCTACTATATTCATAGGATTGTATCAAATTATTCTATAAAGTTACTTTTACTCTACCTATGATATATATGTTTTATGTTGTGTGTGTGTGTGTGTGTCTTTCTGTCTGCAAATCCTTATTTTAAATGATCATTAAAAGTTACATTTTATAATTATTCATTAAAACATTATCTTTTTGACAATTTAAAGAGTGCCCCCAAACAAAAGAGAGTACTTTCTCTTCTTTCACTTTGGTACAAATTTTTACTCTCAGGGGAGCACCGCCACGTCATCACCCACCGTACCAGCGGCTGATTAGTTTACAGTGGTAATTACATTTGCTACATCTTACTTTGAAATAATTGCTATTATACTACAAACAGTATCTCCAGTGTCACTTGTGCTCTGGTCATCCCTCCCATCCCCTTCTCCCTAAACAAGTACCAAATATGCCCCCACAGTGCCAGACAGTACCAGATATGCCCCCAGTGCCAGATATACCCCCTCACAGTGCCAGATATGCCCCCCCCCACAGTGCCAGATATGCCCCCAGTGCTAGGTATGCCCCCCACAGTGCCAGATATGCCCCCCCCCCACAGTGCCAGATATGCCCCCACAGTGCCACACAAATGCCCCCACAGTGCCAGACAGCAGTGGCGTAACTAAGCCTCCGCAGCCCCCGCCATGGCGGGGAGGCGCAGAGTAACTATGGGCGCCTGGGGGGCTGCAGTGCTATAGTTACCCGCTGCGCTGCTGCCCGGCCGCATCTGCGGTCACTGTCCCGTCACTCGCTCCCGGCGCCGGCTCCTGCTGATAATGAAAAGTGACACTTAGAAAATGGCTGCCCCCGTATTGCAGACAGTTTTGGCAGCCATTTTCTAAGAGTCACTTTTCATTATCAGCAGGAGCCGGCGCCGGGAGCGAGTGACGGGACAGTGACGCAGATGCGGCCGGGCAGCAGCGCAGCGGTGACTGAGGGAGACTGGACGGGACAGTGACCGTCAGGTATGAGTATGGGGGGGGGAGCCGAAAAAATTTGGCGGGGGGGGGCGCAAAATATATAGTTACGCCACTGCCAGACAGTACCAGATATGCCCCCCCCAGTGCCAGATATGCCCCCCACAGTGCTAGGTATGCCCCCCTCGCAATGCCAGATATGCCCCTAGTGCGCGATATGCCCCCCACAGTGCTAGGTATGCCCCCCACAGTGCCAGGTATGCCCCCCACAGTGCCAGGTATGCCCCCCCACAGTGCCAGGTATGCCCCCCCACAGTGTCAGGTATGCCCCCCCCACAGTGCCAGGTATGCCCCACCACAGTGCCAGATATGCCCCCCACAGTGCTAGGTATGCCCCCACCCCCGCGTGCCTACCGACTGACCGACCAGAGGCAGCTGCTGAGCACAGTGACAGTAACAGCTCACAGCAGGTCACATGGCTGCAGGAGCCGGAGCCCTGAGGACGAGTGACACTGTCACTCTGACTCTGTGTCCCACCTCCTCCTCTTACCTGCCTCTGCTCTGCCAGCGTCAGAGCTGCCCGCCCATCCTGATGTTGATTTGATAACCAGCGCTCGCAACTTCTCCTGCGTGCCGCTGCCTGCCGGGGATCAGATCACAGGAGCAGCCCAGCCTCACACACAGGACCGCGGGAGAGGCTGCGTGCGCCCGCGCATGCGCACCAGCCCTCCCGCGGCCATTTTGACTGCTGTAACAGCCGAGGCTGGCAGCAGACATAGTTGTGGGCAAAAGTGCTGCGGCGGCCGTGGAGATGTCGGTCGCGCGGTCCGCCGCGGCCCAGCCATGGGGGTGAGCGGCCACTACATGCCTGGAATCGGGCGGCCCACCGGGAAATATCGCCAAAATTTACATTATTTGTATGGCTGAATTAGTCCATGAATTCAGCTCAAAATATGAATTGAAAATAGACCACATTTCCCACCCGTAATTGATGAAGCATGCACAGATTAGTCAGATCCGTGCATGCTCCTCTGTGTAAAAAGATGAAAAAATAGATAATTAAATATGACTCCCCCACACACACACACACACACACACACACACACACACAAGTATGACCAGTCCTGGACTCTTTGAGCCAGTCCTGGTTTCCAAATACAGAGGAAAAAACAACTGGGGTCCCCCTGTATTAAAAAAAAAACAGCATGGGCTCTTCGTTACAAAAATGTGAGGGACAAAAAAAGTAGGGTTGCCCTGTATTCCTGGAATCATCACTGGGTTCCAACAGCCATCAGGGTAATGCCACAGCCAGGGACACATTATATAAGGTACTGTGGCCAAAGCATTACCTCTGTGGCTGGTCAGCCCTGGGCCATCCCCGGCAACCCTCAGAGGTGGGTGCTGCTTGATAGCAGTGAAGTGTAAAATAAATCATTTAACCCCTTCCCGACATTGCCTTTTAAGGTAATTTTTTTTTTTTTTTCCTCCTTGTGTTCAAATAAGCGTAACTTTTTTAATTTTCCGGCTATATAGACACATGAGGGCTTTTTTTTTGCGGGACAAGTTGTACTTTCTAATGGTACCATTTACTATACCGTATAATATTCTGGGGAATCAGGAAATAATTCAATGTGGGGTAAAAAAAAAAAAAAACGCAATTCCACAATTTTGCGCTGGTTACGGTTTTTTTGGAGTTCATAGTTCGTTTAAAATGATGGGTTATCTTTATTCTATGGGTCGTTACGATTCCGGTAATACCAAACTTATATAGTTTTCGTTACATTTTACCACTAAAAAAAAAAATAGAAAATGTTACGGTTTTTCGAATTTGCGTCGCGTCGCCATGTTCTGCGGCTTATAACTTTTTTATTTTTCCACCTACGGACCTGGGTGAGGGCTCATTTTTTGCGGGCTGAAGTGTACTTTTTAATTAATACCATTATGGGATATGGGCGACTTTCTGATCTCTTTTAGCTATTTTTTTTTGGGTAGGCGATGCGACCAAAAAGCGTAGTTTTGGCGTTGGGGATTATTTTCCGTTTACGCCTTTAACCGTGCGGGATAACTAATGTTATATTTTAATAGATCGGACTTTTAGGAACGCGGCGATACCAAATATGTTTATTTTTTTTATTATTTATTTATTTTTATTTGGGAAATGGGGAAAGGGGGGTGATTTGAACTTTTAATATTTTATTATTTTTTTTTTATTTTTAAACTTTATTTTTTTTTTTTTTTTACTTTTACTACAAGGCCCCCTAGTGTACTTGACCACTAGGGGGCGCGATCGCCTGTACTAGGTTCAGCCATAGAGCTCTATGGCTGAACGTAGTGATTTTTTGCACTTCCTATTACATCCTGCCTGAGGCAGGATGTAATAGGTATGAATACACGGACAGCACAGGGGTCTACATTAGACCCCTGGCTACCATGGCAACCGATCGGCACCCTCCGATTGCGCTGCGGGGGGCCCCGATCGGCGCCGGAGGGGGGCGCCCCCCCCTCCGATCAGCTATTTAAGCACTGCGGGCGCTTTGCCCGCGGTGCTTAAAGGGTTAAACGGCCGCGATCGGCGAACTCGCCGCTCGTGGCCGTGAGAGCAGGGACATGGCTGTAATATACAGCCATTACCTGCTCTCTATCAAGCCAGCTCACTCCGTGAGCTGGCTTGATTCACCCCCAACCGACATATGGCGTAAATGTACGTCATATGTCGGGAAGGGGTTAAATTAAGCCTGCATGAGGGGCATTAAAGGGCCTGCTTGGACTTGTAGTCCTACATCATAACCAATGCTCAAATGAAAACACACACCATGTACAGTATACATTTATTTACCACAAGCACACACCAAACATACAACATACTGTACATAAATATACTCATCTATCTTGACCCCTTAGGTTCAGTCCTCTTCTCCAATAGAACCCACTGTGGACCTGTGGAAAAATGTTTATTTACCTACTCCAGTGTAGATAGTTCTTCTTCGTTTCAAAGTAGGCATCCAAGGGGTTAAAAAAATTGTAAAACCCAACGTATCCAGTGAACTGAGAAGCTGCATGTTTACACAAGCAGTCCCTCCCCAATACTGATGGGAATCCCACTGACGTCAGTCAATGGGACTCCCCTCAGCCTCCATACGAGGTCCGCTCCAGATAGGCTGTGTAGCTCTCCACAGACTTCCATGTTAGGAAATTAACATGGGAGTCTACGGGCAGTTTTCACCATAGGAGCCCATGTTTAACATGGACTCCTATGGTGGGGATCAGCAAACCTTTGTGGTTAAATTAAGTATGTTATCTTAATTTAGTTTACCACAATATCACTTCTGGGCCAACTGCCATTTTAGGCATTATCAAGCATATATATATATATATATATATATATATATATATATATATATATATATATATATATATATATATATACTGTATATATATTGAAGGGAAGAATGTTAATGTATAGGCTTGCCATAATAACTTAAGGCACCTATGATTTATACAGATTCTGTAGCTGATTAAACTCAAGTGTAATGCAGGCTTGAATTTAACCAGCCACAGAAACAGTAAATTACAGGTGTCCTGGATTAAAAGCATAAAGGGGGAAATTTACTAAAATGTATATTCTACTTCACATGTGATGTTGCTATGGGCAACCAATCAGATCATGTCTACTATCTTCTAGACTAGAGGGTGCTAAATAAATAAGAAGTAGATTCTGATTGGTTGCCCATAGCAACATCACATGTGAAGTAGAATACACATCTATAAATGTATGACCTGCAAAAGCTTGCCAGGATGTGAAGTATTTTGTCAATGCATGCTGGGAAGTAGTTATGGGAATCATTTCATGTTCCATTGGAAGCAGTTTAATGGTCAATGTTTACCCCTGCAATGGTGAATATCCAATGTTCCCTTAACATTGAGTGTACTCCCTCCTCTGTATATCCTGCATTACGCTGCCCACCCCTTCCCATGAATTGTGCTGTCTGCCCACTCTCCATCAGTATGTGCTGCACGTTGTCCTGTATTGTGTGTACCCTTCCAATCTTTATATCGTATGAATGTGTACGCCCTGCATCTCATAGTGTAATGAGACACAGGGTGCTAGGGAGGATGTAGTGAGACGCAGGGTGCTAGGGAGGATGTAGTGAGACGCAGGGTGCTAGGGAGGATGTAGTGAGATGCAGGATGCTAGGGAGGATGTAGTGAGATGCAGGGTGCTAGGGAGGATGTAGTGAGACGCAGGGTGCTAGGGAGGATGTAGTGAGACGCAGGGTGCTAGGGAGGATGTAGTGAGACACAGGGTGCTAGGGAGCATGTAGTGAGACACATGGTGCTAGGGAGGATGTAGTGAGATGCAGGATGCTAGGGAGGATGTAATGAGACACAGGGAGCTAGGCAGGATTTGGTGAGACACAGGGAGCTAGGGAGGATGTAGTGAGTCACAAGGCGGTGGGGAGGGAGAAGTGGGATGCAGGGCGCTAGAGAGGATGTAGTGAGACGCAGGGGGTTAGAGAGGATGTAGTGAGATGCAGGGCGCTAGAGAGGATGTAGTGAGACGCAGGGGGTTAGGGAGGATGTAGTGAGACACAGGGGGTTAGGGAGGATGTAGTGAGATCAGGGCCGGCGCTACCCACTCAGCAGCTCCTGCAAAGCAGGGAGGCGCCATGCTGAAAAGGCGCTGTCTCCCTCCCTGCTCTGCTAAAGCTGCCTCAGCCCTCACTTCACTGCCTCATGCATGCCGCCCGCATCGCCTTTCTGCTCCCTGCACCACGAGTGCACACAGCCTGCACACCACCCGCAGTGCCTGTCTGACAGCGGGCGGCAGTATGGAGAGGCTCAGCAGCTCCCTGCACCGCGCACACACTGTCCTCCTCCTGTGACCTGCCCCCTCTTCCTCACGGACACTTGCGCTGAGGCATGTAGCGCTGTCTGTGAATGCCTGGATGACAAGTCATGTCCGAATCCGCCCCCTACCCATTGCTCCCTGCGCCTGTCAGCTGTCAATCAAATGATGAACCGGCAGCAGCGCCGCCTCCCCTTCCCTCCCTCTTCTCAGTGTGCTGTGCCAGTGCCACTGCCAGTCCTCCACACTCCGCCCCCTCTATCTCCTCCCCTCTTCTTCCATCTCCTCCTTCTCTCCCCTCCTTTCCCCCTTAGTCATGAGAGGGGTGTAGTGGTGTCCTCAGCGTCCTGCCTACGCAGATAGAAGAGGAGGGACTGCACAAGAGTTAAACAGCGAAAGAACAGTGAGTCTTTAATTATCTATGTTAATAACATATTTTTTAATAATTGTAGTTTTTTTATATTAATTTAGACACTTTTTAAATAATGGGCTGGGTTATGTGCCTAAAGGTGCAATAGCAGCGTGCGATGCGATGTGCAGCACATACTTTTTGTACTACTTTCGGATCGCATTGCACACACATTGTATGCTTGCTGTGTGATGCGATCTAGCCCATAACATATGCGATTCTCGCAACGTGTATGGGCACCTTTAGAGCCTGCAACATTTTGCGGACACAGCACTGAGATGGTGTATGCATACATGTACAGTACATGCGCCCGAGATCCTCCATAGGATTGCATGTTGCATAAGCTCCCACAATCGGGCTGCAGCTTGTTGCAATAGAAATGTGAAAGGGCGAAAAATGTATGGTTTGCAGGAGGGCGCCGGACACCCTAGCACCAGCCCTGAGTGAGATAAAGGATGCTAGGGAGGATGTAGTGAGACGCAGGGTGCTAGGGAGGATGTAATGAGACACAGGGAGCTAGGCAGGATTTGGTGAGACACAGGGAGCTAGGGAGGATGTAGTGAGACACAAGGTGGTGGGAAGGGAGAAGTGAGATGCAGGGCGCTAGGGAGGATGTAGTGAGATGCAGGGCGTTAGGGAGGATGTAGTGAGATGCAGGGCGCTAGAGAGGATGTAGTGAGATGCAGGGCGTTAGGGAGGATGTAGTGAGATGCAGGGTGCTAGGGAGGATGTAGTGAGATGCAGGATGCTAGGGAGGATGTAATGAGACACAGGGAGCTAGGCAGGATTTGGTGAGACAAAGTGAGCTAGGGAGGATGTAGTGAGACACAAGGCGGTGGGGAGGGAGAAGTGAGATGCAGGGCGCTAGAGAGGATGTAGTGAGATGCAGGGCGTTAGGGAGGATGTAGTGAGATGCAGGATGCTAGGGAGGATGTAGTGAGACGCAGGGTCCTAGGGAGGATGTAGTGAGACGCAGGGTGCTAGGGAGGATGTAGTGAGATGCAGGGTGCTAGGGAGGATGTAGTGAGACGCAGGGTGCTAGGGAGGATGTAGTGAGACGCAGGGTGCTAGAGAGGATGTAGTGAGATGCAGGGCGTTAGGGAGGATGTAGTGAGATGCAGGGTGCTAGGGAGGATGTAGTGAGACGCAGGGTGCTAGGAAGGATGTAGTGAGACGCAGGGTGCTAGGGAGGATGTAGTGAGATGCAGGGTGCTAGGGAGGGAATGGGATCATTCATCAGACTGCATTTAGGTCTACAGTCATTAGGTCTACCCCACTAGGTCGACTGGCAGGAAGGTCGACCTGACTTAAGGTCGACATGGGCCAAGGTCGACATGACTTAAGGTTGAATTTGCATAAAGGTCGACATGAGGAAGGTCGACTGGTCATAAGGTCGACATGGGTTTTTCACTGTTTTTTTATCCGAATGACGACACAGTCGACATGGACACAGTTGGCAATGAGAATCGGACCCTCGCATCGCTCGCTTCGCTCGCAATGCTTCGGGCACGGTGCCTCGCTGCGCTCGGCACACTATTTTATTCTCCCACCACGCCCTAGTGGATGGTAGGGCATGAAAAACCGCCTGTCGGCACATGTCGGCTCAAAAAACAGTGAAAAACCCATGTCGACCTTATGACCAGTCGACCTTCCTCATGTCGACCTTTATGCAAATTTGACCTTAAGTCATGTCGACCTTGGCCCATGTCGACCTTAAGTCAGGTCGACCTTCCTGCCAGTCGGCATAGTGGGGTAGACCTAATGACTGTAGACCTAAGTTCATTCTAATAGATGACCGCATCCCCTAGGGAGGATGTAATGAGATGCAGGGTGCTAGGGAGGATGTAGTGAAACGCAGGATGCTAGGGAGGATGTAATGAGACACAAGGCAGTGGGGAGGGAGAAGTGAGATGCAGGGTGCTAGGGAAGATGTAATGAGACACAGGAAGCTAGGGAGGATGTAGGATATAGGGTGGTGGGGAGGGAGTAGTGAGTAGATGCAGAGGGCTAGGGTGGATGTAGTGAGACGCAGGGCGCTAGAGATGATGTACAGTAGTTGAGATGCAGGGTGCTAGAGAGGATGTAGTGAGATGCAAGGCGCTAGGGAGGACGTAGTGAGATGCAGGGGGTTAGGGAGGATGTAGTGAGACACAGGGCGGTAGGGAGGGAGTAGTGAGATGCAGGGTGCTAGGGAAGATGTAATGAGACACAGGAAGCTAGGGAGGATGTAGGATATAGGGTGGTGGGGAGGGAGTAGTGAGTAGATGCAGAGGGCTAGGGTGGATGTAGGGAGATGCAGGGAGTTAGAGATGATGCTCCCTCGGTACTGTCAGGCCTACTAGATGTGCTGTTAAACTCATATGCTGCTTTCACATTGCAAAGCCGGGTCGCAATTCCGGGTCCGACCTGGCTCTGATACATTCACATTAAACCAGGGTCATCCATCATACAGAGGGCAACCCGGGTTTAACCTTTCTTATAACCCAGGTCAAATTGGTGGTTGCTTGACCTGGGTTCTAAGGTTTGGTTAATGTAACCAAGGTAATGGTCAATGTAATGACCTTAACCCGGGTCATTACACCAGCAACCAGTCAATATCCTGGGTCCAAGGTGTGGTGTGAAAGGGGCAGTAGTTAAGCCACTACTCTTGAAATGGATGCTACTGAAATCAATATACTATAGTATAATCACTGACAGGTTACAAGTAATGGTAACAGCCCATCTAGTCCCACTGTCATTTATTCAGGTCCTCATTTTACTTCTTTCCCTTTACCTTACCCAAGTAGGTACTATAAGCTAAATGAGCAATATGTCAGCATACAAGAATTCCGAAACACTGTACTATATCTTCTATTTATTGCATTGCTACAGAATTTCATCTCTCATATTTTGCAAACATAATCATGTGTTACTGACTTAAATGGGAAATTTTCTAGTTGCTTGCCTTATGTATGCACAACTGCTGCCTCAGTACTGTAGAATAAAGGAAATCTCTGACAAAGACGGATTATTTTATACTGGGAAAAGCTATGTTATTTAGTTTAGTATAAAGGTGGAACGATTGCATTTATTTGGAATCTTTAATGTGTGTGATGGCATGGCAGCTTCCCCGTTCACCTCTACCAGTACGAGTGAAAGGTTATTTGTTTTGCTGCATTCAGTCAAATGAAATCTCAAATAAATGGGTGTCACATAGCACAAGATACAAAATGGTCTCACAGCTGTATCCAAGAATGCCATTTTGTTCAGGACCTACTGTATAATGCATACTACTTGTATAAGTAGTTGTACATGCAGTACAATGGTTAACATATGGGAAGATTCAATTAGTTGCAAGAGTCCCTTTGTACTCAGAGTCTCACATTAGACTACCTGCAACTGCAGACACTTTGGGCCTAACTCATCTTGGTCTGTGACCTTTCACAGCTTAGCAGGCAGGCTAACACAGCCCGCCAGAAAAACGAACGCCCGTTTCCTGCCACCCAGCAAATAGATGTGGTGGTATGCGTATGGATGTGTACGCTCACACATCCATTCGCATGCGAAACTACAGGGGGGGGGGGGGAACATTCGATGGTCACCGACCATCAAATGATTTTTCACCCCTTTGCAAATAAAGGTCAGTCTGACCTGTCTTTTATTTGCTTCGGCTATGGCAGCGATTAGGGCGATCACTGATGTCATGTGACATCAGCCACCTGCCCCATACAGGCTTCGACCCGCCTGCATTCTCATTGGGATGCCCAGCATTTTTGTGGGTGTATCCACCATTTTTGTGGGCCCGCCAAGGAAACATTGGGTGTCCCCCTGTGCCAGCCCCCTGTGCACCTACTACTTGCCCCCTCGGAATGAACGCATTGTCAACTGTGATAGTCACCAAAGGCATTAGTACAGCAGCAACTCAGGAGGGGGCAGCTGACACATAAACCGACCCCCCTAACAAGAATTTTTGCGGCCACAGTGCTTCCGGGACTCGGGAGGGGACAGCTGACACATAAACCATCCCCCTAACAAGAATTTTTGCAGCTGCCACTTACACACACTGACATGAGCCAGTGCTGTTGTGGCGCTCATGTCAGTTTGTGTAAGCGGCAGCCGGAAGCTGCGTGTTTTTACAGGCATCCCCAGGCAGTTTCCCCTCCCAAGTCCCTGCAGCGCCGCAGCTGCAGAAATGCTTGATAGGGGGGTTGGTTTATGTGTCAGTTGCCCACAGCAATCGAGTGCCTGGTGGCAGACTGCAGGGACGAGTGGCTGATTCTAGGGCCCCTCCAATCGTCTGGGCCTGGGTCAGCTGTCCCATTCTGCCACCCAGAAACTGGGATGCATGCGCATGAGAGACGCTCGTGCATCCCAGTCAGATGGAGCACCATCTCACCAGTGGGGGCATTCTGGCAAGTGCCGGCGCTGGCTGAGAGGCGCTCCATCTGTACTGTAGAGTAGAACTGATATGTGTGTATGGATTCACACCCATCTGGAAAACTTGTTGGCATCAATGGATGGTTTCTGGTACAACACTGTAACAAGTAGCTTTCATTAACATCCTACTGTATTTATGGCATATATTAGCTGTACACCACTATACCTTTTTTTTTTTAGAAATTACAGACACAGTTTTGTTTAATTCCAAGCCACAATTCGTTGAGCAATTAATTTTAAAGCAATCTGATTAGATGACCAATCAAGAGTCAAGCATGGCCAGATTTATTCTACATATACTCCTGCCAAAAAGTTATAATTGATTTTTACAACATATTTATTATAATCACCATTTTATGGAGCTTTGTACAGTAGGCCTGCCAAAATATCCCTTTAATACAGAACACCTATGATTTACAAAGATTTTGTGGCTGGCTAAAGCCTGTATTTTACCTAGTCTGACTCAATAACAGATCCTGTGTAAATCATAGATGTTCCAAATTAAATGGATATTAAATTCAGCCTAACTATAAGCTACAGTCCTATTCAGGAAGTCATCTCGTGATCCCAGAACCTCTCTTAAATCAATTGAAGTAAATTATTTCTAGAAAGATAACATTTGGTCTTTAGGTCTTGCACAACAAAGCCACCCATGATAAAGACGTGCTTGCATATCCACAGACTGCTATGGTGTGGATTGCAAAGGAAAATTAAATAATAAGGGGGATATTCAATCCTCGGTCACGACTTTCGGGACGCCCCCGGCAGTCTTCACCCTGTCCCGTTCTCGGTCCAATCAACAACAAATTGGCAGACGGAATTCAATATCCCACCTGCAAAGTGCCAAAAAGGGGGCATGGCCACGAGAAACGGCCGTGGAGATATCATGGAGATCGTCAAGATACGGCCATGAGCACGACAACCCAAGGCAGTTCTCTGCAAAACGAGCCTGACTGCTTTTAAAGTTGGGCTCGTTTTGCCGAGATGCCTCTTCAGTGCTGTCGGGAAAGACAGCATTGAATAGGCACCCACCACTATGGGCTACTGAAATAGTTACGGGGGATTTAATACCCCCCTAAATTGGCAAATGATCTTATGTACGATATTCCTGACTGCGGCTATTGTTTCTCTGATGTTTGTAACATACAGTAAGAAGAGCATAGAGACAGCTGGGCTCTAACTAATGATGTCCTGCTTAAAAAAACAGACCTCTTAGGGAAAAAAGGGTAAATGTTTTAGAATATATGATTAAAGTAGTAAGGATATTGGATAAATTGGAAGAGAAAAATCACATAAAAAAATAAAAATAATTATTTCAGCACATTTATCAAATTCTTAGATCAATTACTGTATTAGATTATTCTACTATATATTTACACTCTCATCTGAAACAGTGTCATTGTAGACTAGCTGTGTTTTTGTTGGGTATTTGTATATATATCAGGTTGACCTCCGTTCTTTGTGTTTTGTAGCTCAATCATTTCAGAGTATTTGACAATACATGTTTTCTGTCAGATTAATACTTTGCACAACTTTCATTAAACTGTCATTTTAAAATCTGTTTCAATTTCACTCTCCTTTCTGCTTATTAGTTTCCCTGCCTTACTATATCTGATGACATGAAAGACTACTTTTCTTCTAGATGCACCTGTCTTCTCACAGCTTATCTTCTCTGACAATTCTCCAACAGATAAAGATGCATGAATTCACATATTAGCAAGGAACCATGACAGGGGAGTTAACAGTCACTTACTAAGAATCACAGACACACTTTAAGTGCCTTTGGCCGAGGTTTATGAAGGCTAGAAATAGTTCGACCAATAAAAAAATGTTGATGAAACTCGTGGAAATCAATATTTTTGACAACAACGATCTAGATTATTAGAAAGGTACATTAGTAAATTCCAAATAAGATACAACGGTACAATAGCTAACCTTTGCAGTTACTATTTTTTTAGAGAATTACATAAATATTAGAAACAAATGTATTAATGCAACCGTTCTGTGTACAGACTAATTGAAAGATAAAGAGAAAGATTGTCTCGTTGGCACACAGGGGTAAGTTTACTTAATTAATATTAAAATATAACGTTTATTACATATCTTCAACCCGTCACAATGTGAAATATAGATATAAATAAAGATTTTCTAAAAAGTTTTTGGTGTTGTACTGTTTCTTTTTTTTCTCTCAGGTTCCAGGTATCCTTGTTCGATCAGTATAAGATAAATAGGTATATACACGCACACACCACAGTATAAATCTACAGTATATGTTAGATAATATTATCTGTACACCATCTGCTTATAAAGCTATTATCCCTTCCATTATTGTTCTAATTGGGCGAAAGGCTAATTGGGATGATGTCCAAGGGGTTCATTGCACACCAGTTACTTTTAAATCTGGAAAATAATATATAGGCAAGGGAAGTTCTATGAAAACACAAAGCAAAGTCACACTCAACAGGAAACAGTGTCACCCATTCAATATTATCATGTTATGTTCACAGGGAAGTTAAAAAAAAATTGCGTTTGTATTTTACATAATATCAATTCATTACTGCCCCAAGTTTTCTAGTATGTACATAAGACCTAAATCAGGTAATATAAACAAATGGGTGGAGATGTATTATTCAGTTGTGTGATATTCTAGCAACAAAAAAATATATAATTTTGATCAATTACAGTATACAGATAGAGTTTGTTTGATACCAGTGACATGCACCAGTGATATATACATATAAATAAAATACATTTATCCTATGCTAATTCTAGAACTGTGAACTTAAAGGTGCTCCTCTCAAAGAGTCTCTTTAAGCGAGACAAAAATAAGTTTCAAATATCAATGCGAAGGTGCTTGTGTAACTTTGTGGGGTAATTGCTCCCTTACTTAATTTTGACAATTGTCTTCATACAGTATGAGGTCATTTCCTTACAACATTTAAACATAATGCTTACTTCACTGAATTGATGCCTCTAAAATACCACAAAATTATGATTCCCTTATATAACCAAACATGCAACAAAAAAATTATAAAAGCTACAATTTGCGCACAGCCCCCTTAAAATCATACAATGCAAATTTGCTCCACATCTGAATATACACTTTACACCCTTTTCACGGTTTTCCAGTTGCAAATTCTCTGAAGGTCCTACAACTCTTAACATACAGTACATTTGTTCTTCAAGATACTTCTTCGGGGATTAATATCTGGAATAATGCATATTATGAAAATTGTAATAGCCTCCGAGGAGGCAAGCATAACTCAAAGGTTTTTCTAAAGAATGGTTTTGCTTTCTTTTTAATTTGTGATGAGTACAGCAGTTTGGATACTGGTGAGCACTTGCCACTACACTGTATGAGGATAGGCCCATAAAGCAAGCAGCAGCAGATATTAAGATAAGTGACTTTACAAGACCACCATCCATTACTGCTCTTCCCATCCCAGGTACCCATCCAGTGACTGCGATGGCAAAACTTTACAAGGGTTATATTTTAGATTTGCCTATCAGCAGCTGTACAGTTTATAACTATATGCAGCATACTTTTGGTTTGGTTTTTTGGTTTATGCCAATTGTCATGTTGGGCTACATGAGAAAAGTATTTGTGGCTTATAAAACTGAAATGTACAATTGAAAATGCAATGCAAATTATTTACCTGCTCATGTGGCGACTGTAACATTACCAATTAGGTCTTGCTCCTTATAACCGTGGTCCTATTATTTATCAAGATGTAGCAGTAAGATTGATTGTCAGGTACTTACTCACACTCATGTAATATATCGGTACTTACACTCATGTACTATATGGACCTTATCACTATACAGGTATCTTGTACAACTGCAATACTTTCACCTTATCTTCTGAGATCAGGGCAGCAGGGGCAAAAGGAACTACAGTACCAAGTAAATAGGCCACAAATGCTTGGTATGTCTGTAACAAGACACTATCCTCCGAGAACCCTGTTCCTCTTGCTGAATTTTTTTGTGTGTGTATTTAAATTGTATTTGTGTTGTGTGTACTTCTTGGTGACTACAATCCCTCAATGTTAATATCATTTTAAATTAAAATGTATGTTTTATTAAGACTTAACCAGATATGGGCAGCACGGAATGGTTGTAATGGTGTAATGGTTAGCATTACTGCCTCACAGCGCTGAGGTCATGGGTTCAATTCCTACCATGACTCTAACTGTGTGGAGTTTGTATATTCTCCCTGTGTTTGCATGGGTTTCCTCTGGGTACTCCAGTTTCCTCGCATAATTCAAAAATATCCTGGTAGGCTAATTGGCTCCCAACAAAATTAACCCTAGAATGTCTGTGTGTGCATGTACATGTTGTAGGGAACATAGATTGTAAGCTCCACAGGGGCAGGGACTGATGTGAATGTTGAAATATTTTCTGTAAAGCGCTGCAGAATATGTATCCGCTATATAAGAAACTGTTAATAAATAAATAAATTGCCCCCAGAAAAAAAGATAATACTTTCTCTTTGTTCTTTTGTGTGGTTTTAGAATAGACCAAACCAATGCTTCTCTTGATATGTTCAAGGTCTCAAAAAACATTAAACAGGGTATCACACCTTTAATACAGTGCATGCAACAAAGCATATAAAGTATGCTTAACAGGCGGATGATTAAAGGTGGAAACAGACGTAATCCATCCAATATATACTGTACAAATACTGATGTTTATGAAATTGAATTTCCAAATTTCATTAGGACCTCAGCAGTCTATTACAACAAAAAGTAACTTCTTCTCTAATGGTGGATACCAGTGGGGTGAGATAATATTGTTAATGATAGCAACATTAACAACAGTAAGGATAGTGATGATAAACATAATGAGTCTGACATGTTCCAAATGTGGTTATAAATAACAACACTTGTAGACATCTTAAGTCCATCAGTACTTGGTTTGTGGTGGCAAGAAACAAACCAAGCACATCTGTGACAAAAGTGGCAGTCCATGTTGCAGAAGTGCTTAGTTTGTTAATCTGTACAGGTCCTTTTAAATATACAACATACACTGTATCATAGGTGTCGATTCCATGGGTGCTCTGTGGCCTGAGCACCCACGGTAAATGTTAAGCATCCACCAGGCCTATCAGCATGTCAGATGGCAGACAAGAGTACAGCGCAGGGCCAGAGGGAGCACGGCAGGTGGGTGGAAGGGAGCACCTGCTGATGTCAAACCCTGCATAAGTACAGCCTGTACAGGGCAGAGCGCGGCGGGATGACGGGAGGGAGGGAGCTGACCTCACACCGCGGGCAAAAGTACAGGGCAGAGTGCAGTGGAAGATATAATACTATATATGCATTCACTATATCAGTAGTGTCTCACAGCCGTGCTGGTGTAGGATTGTGCATTTGGTCTGTGATGTACAGTATAGTCATGTGAGTATTAATACTAAATCATTTTGGTTGCATTGATTTCTTTCAATGCATTTCATGGTGTGTATAGTTGATTCTATTATGTTTGTGTATTTATTCATTATAGTATGTTTAACCTTTTTACTGACAACTTATTTATATTATTTAAAAGTTTGATACAGCCTATAATATAGTATAGACATATATAGTGTTAAATATTAACTTAACACTCTTTGAAAAAGCTTCAGCATTAGCAAAATGCTTTAGGGAATCCCTGCACCCCCAAGTAAGCGACTTGTACTGTCTTTGTTGTCCCCCTGCATTGCCACACTGCTGGATCCAGCCTGGTTCATGCACCAACAGCCGATACACAGCAGGGCTGGACTTTTGGCTGAAAGAGCCGCACCAGGAGGTCACTGCTGAACTGATGAGCAACAGCCTGTCTGCAGGTGTGAGATGCGGCAGCACCTCACTGACGGTACATTAGCACCAGCAATTTGCCTCCCACATTCTGGTAGGACATTTGGGTGGTAGGACAGAGGGCACGCGGCCTCTTCAACAACGGATTATTGGAATCTCTGGAGACCCGGCGAGTAACCATTTACATTATACAAATGGAACTATGCCAAATTGAATACTCACTGAATGTGGATACAATCTGCATACATATCAATTAAGGCTTAATTACACCATGTTGGATAGTAATTCAGACCTTCATGCACCCAGAACATAAGCGCAGTTTTTAATGTTAAATATTAATACTGTATTCAAAGTGTTAATTTGTGTACTACATTTGGAAACCCCCTCTAGAAATCCTACATTTGCCACTGCATCCTATTACATTTCACCCCTTATGTGTGCTGGACTGGCAACATATAATAACATCATTAGAATAATAATTGTATGTTTTGAGGGGCCATACTGTATCTTTTTTTGCATAAAAAAAACATTTTTATTGGATACTACTTTAATACATTACTAATTTGCAACACACTTTGGTACTTGTGTAGTTTCACGGCGCCACCGCGCGCACAGTGAAACTTTGAAACTTGGCAGTCTGCCAGACTCTGTGTTTACTGTGCGCGTGCCGCTCTAGCTGTTCTCAGCGCAGCGCGTGGCTGCTTTCCTTATGTAAGCTACGTTATCAGCATAGCGCTGGGCAGCAGCAGTGCACCCAGCGCTGACAGGTCACTGTGGTACTTGTAGTTCCACAGTGAAATAGGCAGTCCTGCGCACCGCTGACAACCCGGCAATTTAGACTCCTCCGGCAATTTAGAAGTCTAGATTTAGACATCTAAATCCAGACTCCCTGCAAACCGCTAAGATGAGGGCATCTAAATTTAGACGGTAAAGCGTCTAAATTTAGTAGGGTCTAGGGCAGAGCTGGGCAATTGCGGCCCTCCAGATGTTGATGAACTACACATCCCAGAATGTCTTGCATCAGTTTCAGCATGGCCACATAGCAAAATTAATGCAAAGCATCCTGGGATGTGTAGTTCATCAACATCTGGAGGGCCGCAATTGCCCAGCCCGGGTCTAGGGGTACACTATTAAACCTGTTCACAATGACACTAGTCGACGTAACAGCTGTCGACCTTGTTAATTCCACTATCCACGCCAACCCGAAGCGTGGCGTGCGCAGCGAGCCCGAGAGGGGCCACGGTACGCGTCCTACGACCTTTTCATACCCCCACTATCCACGTAGGCGTGGAGTTGATTTTATAAAGTGTGGCGAGCGCAGCGAGCCACCGAGCCCGAAGCGTGGCGAGCGCAGCGGATACCTGTGAAGCCCGCGAGGGGACGCGGATACCTGTGAAGCCCGCGAGGGGACGCCGATACCTGTGAAGGTATCCGCGTCCACTCGCCACACTTTATAAATTCAAATCCACGCCGATGTGGATAGTGGGGGTATGAAATGGTCGTAGGACGCGTACCGCCGCCCCTCGCCGGCTCGCTGCGCTCACCACGCTTCGGGTTGGCGTGGATAGTGGAATTAACAAGGTCGACAGCTGTTACGTCGACTAGTGTCATTGTGAACAGGTTTAATAGTGTACCCCTAGACCCTACTAAATTTAGACGCTTTACCATCTAAATTTAGATGCCCCCATCTTAGCGGTTTGCAGGGAGTCTGGATTTAGACGTCTAAATCTAGACTTCTAAATAGCCGGAGGAGTCTAAATTGCCGGGTTGTCAGCCGTCTAAATCTAGACTTCTAAATTGCCGGAGGAGTCTAAATTGCCGGGTTGTCAGCGGTGCGCAGGACTGCCTATTTCACTGTGGAACTACAAGTACCACAGTGACCTGTCAGCGCTGGGTGCACTGCTGCTGCCCAGCGCTATGCTGATAACGTAGCTTACATAAGGAAAGCAGCCATGCGCTGCGCTGAGAACAGCTAGAGTAAACACAGAGTCTGGCAGACTGCCAAGTTTCAAAGTTTCACTGTGCGCGCGGTGGCGCCGTGAAACTACACAAGTACCCACACTTTTAAGCAGAAACATTGTGGCATCTCACAAAACAGTAACCTAATTCTAGGAGCATATATAGTATTACTCAGAACTATACACAATAGAAATTATTCCCATCGGACAATAGAAATGCCTGCAAGCTTGCAAATAAGCTAAAAAACCTCTCTGTGGACCGGATTTAGGAGAAAAAACATGGTATCATACCTCATATTTAGACTCTCTGGCGCATCTCATAAATGTACTAAATGGAAGTGTTATTGAATTAGGAAGGCGAAAGGTGTATGGCCAGCAGAACAGTGTCCTAAATATGTTTGTGTGTAAATGCTGATTTGAAGTTTGCACCTCTGCAGTGCCACTTTTAATGTTTGTGGCTTTTTTTCCAACCCTTGTCAGGAATCTCCATCTATTAATATTATATTCTTTTATGGCCTTTTGTCTTCTCAGTTACTGCAAAACAAAGATCACGTTTATTTAATTTCTAAATTAATCAATTAATTAAATAAATACATTTGAATTAATGAATTAATCAATAAATAAATAATTTCCCTGTACTGTCCAAGGGCCTCTTTTAAAAACAAAAACAAAAAAAACATTCCTTCTGTGGAGTTACTGTATTCAGTATATTAAACTGCAATCCTGTCTGCTACTGCTGTGCTGCAATGTTAAATAGACGTGCTATTTTCACTTAAAGTAAATGCCATGTGTTTTTGCAGCTGCTCTGTTGCTTAGTTTAGTCAGTCAGCCTTTGGCCAATGTTGGTGAACAATGTTGTGATCTACTCTACGCGGTGGCCAAAATTGACTCGAAATATCGAAAACTAATTATTGACATTAACAACATAGGCGAATCTAGAATTATGGTAATGGGTGGTCCCAGATCTAGACATAATAGCAGGGGGACCTTTGCGCGGCGTAGCCGCGCTGCAAAAAGGGGGCGTGGCCTCATGGGAAGGAGGCGTGGCATCACAAAAAAGGGGTGTGGTATTATACTTTAGACCATACACAGTAATGCCCATTACACATTTTAGCATACTCCGTAATACCCATTACACATAAAGCCACACGCCGTAATGCCAATTACACATAAGGCCACACACCATAATGCCCATTACACATTGTGCCACACATCATGATGCCCATTACATACTATATAACAAACCGTAATGCCCATTACATATTTGCCACATAAGTGCTGCTTACCTACGTGCTCATTGCTAGGGGGTTCTTGCTTGATGGCACCATAGTACCCATTACACATGATGCCGCACACCATAGTACCCATTACACATGATGCCGCACACCATAGTACCCATTACACATGATGCCGCACACCATAGTACCCATTTCACATGATGTCGCGCACCATAGTACCCATTACACATGATGCTGCACACATAATGTCCCTTACACATGATGCTGCACACATAATGCTGCTTACACATGATGCTGCAGACCTTAATGCCCCTTACACATTAAGCCACACATTATGCGTAATGCCCCCACATACAGCCACTTGTAGCATCCCTTAAGCAATGCCCCCAAAAGTGCCACTTACTGTAAATTTTTATATGAGCCTTCGCTGCAGGGAGAGATGGAGAGCAGTGCAGCTGCTTCTATGGGGAGAGGAGCAGAGCGCAGTGCAGCGCAGAGCGTGCTACCACTCCCCTCCTGTTGTCCCCTCTAGCCGAGTGAACATTTGAAATATTGTGCGCGCTGTTGTTGTGCGTGACGTCGGGGGAGCACACCGGGCGCCGGCACCACATGATTAAAGGGGGGGGCGGGCTGAGGTGAAAGCGGGGAGAAGAATTGGAGCGGAAGCTGCAGGGATCACAGTCATTGACAGCTGGGCAGAGAGCAGGGGGCTGCCCGGCTGTATTCAGAGGACTGCAGCTGACGGCTGTTTGAAATAATACCCCTTTCACAACAGAAAATGCAGGGATTTACCCGGGAATATGGTCCCAGGATCATGCAGGGACATTCCCAGGCTGACTCCTTATACACCAGCCTAGTCCCTGCATTTTCTGGTGTGAGGGGGAGAGACAACCACTCCCCTCTCCCTACCCCCCAGGTTATCCTATAGGGAAAACATTCCAGCTTTGCCTGGCAGTATCTCCGGTTCCCAGGGGGCTAGAGACACGGGGCTGGGCTCGTTGGAAAGCCCCATCCCTCAGCTACAAAATGGGCTAATGGGTGGTCCTGTGCACCCCCGGACCACCCCCTAGATTCGCCTATGATTAACAATATTCAAAAAAACATAAATAGGTCCAAATGACATGATTTTAGAAGTTTATAAATTTTCAAGAAATCCAAAACAAAATCTGAACCAAAAGACTTGAGGCTGGTTTTGCCAAAACCAAATGAAAATCAAAACACAGAAGGTGATTTTTGCAAACCAAAACACAAGTTTCGGTACACATCTGTCATATTTATATATACGATTATAAAACACACTGACATGATGCTTCTTTTCTAAACAATATTACTGATTCTATTTTTCCCCACATTCCTATGGGAACTCAGTTGACCAGAACTGACCACAATAGACACTGCAGCCTAATGCAAAGTATACTGGATAGAAAGAACCATCTTTTCACACTTGGAAATACAGACGTTCTGTCTCCAGGTGATAATAGTCAGAAGACACGTAAGCATTAGGGATTTATTTTTATTTTTTTGCCACAGTAATGCTTTAACATGAGAATGTGGGAAAAGTGGATTTTCCACTGTACAATTGCAAAGCTATACATAGTATAATTGCTATATACACTCTTTCCTAGCAATCTCACAGTATATACTGTACACAGCTCTTTATCACAGTGCATATTATACCCCAGACACAAGAACTGCAAATTCTGCCTAGGCCAGGAAACCTTTACAGTAAAATGCCCATCACTGAGTTATTGTGCTAAATCTAAATTTATCTATAATGTTGTTTAAAACTGAATCTTTACACATTATACTAAAATCGTTTTGTGCACTTAAGCCATTTAAATAAAAATTGAAATTAAATTCCAGGTATAAATAAAAACTGTATTATGCATTGGCCATACTGCATAACCTAATACTGTATTTAAATAATCAAACAACAATTTTATTTCCTCATATTTAAAGCAACACATTTTGCTATTAAATTGTAGCATGCCTTCAGCATTTTCAAAAAGCCATTTTCATCAGCATAGGCCAGACATGTCAATTGCATTATAAATTGACTAACTTAAGTTGGTAACTTTTTTGGGTTTGGTTGGTTAACAATCCAATCAACTCATTTTTGTACAATTACAGAAACCATTTCTTTCTCAATTTCATACTAGTGCATGCAGATAATTGGGCTATTAATAATTTAGGGTGGGGGCATAGATGGCTATGTTATCTGTGACAAGTAACTGATTGAAATCACTTAACATCTCATCAAATACTGTATAACAATTTGTTCCATTGCCATTGCTTGTTGTAGATTACTGTAGTTAAGTTATATTTGGGTTTGGCTGGAAAATTAACATTCAATGGACAGTTTTCATTACAACTACAGAAAATCTCATTTTCCCAATGTCACATTGGTGCTGAGTAATATAAGCAGATAATTGCACTATAAATATTTCAGAAAATGTAAAACGCCATATTTTCTGTCAACAAATAGTATTACCACATGATATATTTCCGTATTGGTTTTATTGTTTGTTTGTTTGTTTTGATTTTATTAGAAAAATTGTTATCTGGTCAATAGGTTATGCATCAAAGTAATTAGTCACAAATATGTTCTGAAACGTTTAAATATATAATTGAAATAAAATGCCAGTGGCTTAAGCAAATATAAAACTAGAGAATGTCTAATACTGAATATAAAGCCAGGGCAGTAGAGAGCCTGGCCAGGCCCAGATAGTTTTCAGGGGGTGTGACCTAGTCATGGGAGGCATGGCCATGCACCCTTAGAATAAAATAGTACAGCATGGGCTTTGTTGAGAAGAACTGCTGCAGTTAGGTAATAGAGGCCCCACTTGGCTGTCAGACCTGGGTCTGGGTAATTAGTCCCAGGCTGTCAGACCTGGTTCTGGGTAATTAGTACCTCCTCCCCCTTCTCTCAGCACCACTGTGTAAGAGCCTCATTAAAGCCAAATGGTCAGATAGCCATGCAATGGAATCTGCAACATACAGTAGGCAATTCTTTTTTGGCATGAAAAATTGGGAATCCATGTAAGTGCTACTCGCGGTGGAGTGTCTAAGCCATGCTAATCATTTAATGCCAAATGAAGCAAAAAGGGAAAGGTGAAGGTCTATACACATTTATGTAGTTAATACTATTCTTTCTGCAGTGTTAGGTACATAATTAATGGAGATTCTCTACCTGCCTGCAGTAATTGTCTCTCAACATGATGACTGGTGGATGGCTGAAGCTATCAGCCAATCAGAGAGCAGCATTCTCTAACTGCCTCCCAGCCTGCAGCTATATAATGAATGTTTGTCAGCTTGCTGATTGGTGTATGATTGAAGCTATCCACCAATGAGACTGCTGACAGCCGTTTATTGTATAGAGGCATGTGGATAGACAGTGCAGGACTGCAGAAGTGGCATGTTATGATTTATTTCATTTGTTCCCGTTGATTGTGGGTGTAGAGGCCACAATGTCATGGAGTTTTTGTGTAATAGGGCCTGCAAAGCTTTTAGGAAATCCCTGTTACAAAGTAGCATTTACAGTATGTGACACACAAAAGGCTACACCTTTGCAACTATTGTTGTGAGTTTACCCATACACAGGTGCACTCACACATTGAGCTACTATAGTGCATAGTATATTTGCACAACTGACAAACATGAAAACTGTAGTTTTGACTTTCAAACTCGCAATCAAAGATAGAGGCACTGCCCAAAGTGTATGTGTGACCAATAAGCATAATATACTTCATTAAACTGGAATACAAAATATAACTGATTTCCTCCAAGAATTCTCCAGTTATGATATTTGCCACAATTGTACAGTTTTTTCACACATGCAGATAAGATAAATGTAGAGTAAATCTACGATCTATAATTCATCTAAACTTTTGTTTTTATTTTGTCACACAGAAAAGGGGTATTGCTGGCACTTGGAGACATTTTAAGATGTAAGGTAAAATGTGTTCTACTGGGCCAAGCTTCTGTAGTTGTGGATTAAAGTAAGGATCATAGTCGAATCTAAGGGGTGGTCCGGGGGTGCACCGGACCACCCATTAGACTGCCTGGCCGTTCTGTTACTGTACCTCTAAATGAATATGTATGCTGCCGCCGCCCGTTTTTATTCCCTATTCTCACTATAAAGATGGCCACGGGAGGAGTGCGCGCATGGCCGAGTGCACGCTTCTACTCCCATGGTCCTTTGCGGAGTTTGAGCGATGGACAGCTCCCTCCGTCATCTGTACTTAAAAGTCGGGGAGTGGCGCAGGTGTTGCCAGCGGGGATTGAAGGCCTGGGCAGCTCGGCCTCGCTTAAAAATGTAAGTTTGTAACTAATGTCTGTGCAGTGCTGCCAGTTGCAAGGCAGGCAGCCTGTACCCCCCTGTCCTGCTGGAAATCTGTGTCCTCCCCCCCTGGCCCTGGATATATACACACAGACTGTGTATTTATGTGTTTGTGTGTGTGTGTGTGTGTGTGTGTGTGTGTGTGTGTGTATATATATATATATATATATATATATATATATATATATATATACATACTGTGTGTGTGTGTGCATATATATATATATTATAGTGGATGGATTACTGGCTTGCAGCACACGAAAAGTGTAAGTGTGCCAGTTGCAGGTAGGCAGCATGTCCTTCCCCCCCCCCCCCCCCCGCCCTGCCTTTACTAGTTAAAAAAAAAAAATATATATATATATATATATGTCAATAGCAGGCAGTCTGTCCCCCCCCCAGGCCCTGGGTATGCATGCTTTGGGGGAGTGGCTTGCCCTGTTAAGCCATGCCCCCGCCCCTTTGCCGCGCGCAGATCCATTCTGTGTTAGTGTTTTAATTTGGGACCACCATTACCATATTTCTACATTTGCCTATGGTAAGGATAACATGTGCTGTATGATGTCACATGGGTCATAAGCCTTCTGCCACTTCTATAGCTGGACCAGTCAGTGGACCACGACTTAGAAGAAGGATGAGAGCACGTGAGCTGACTTAGGGGCTAATTCAGACTTGATTGAAAGCACATTTTGTGGGAAATTTACTAAGATGGGAGTTCTATTTCATATAGGATGTTACTAAGGGCAACCAATCAGAATCTACTTAGTAAATACACAATGCCATGTTGCACTACAGGTGAGGCAAATATATCCTGTGTAGAGAGAGTTAGATTCAGGGGACTTATTTTGTTTCTCTGCAGGGTAAATACTGTCTACTTTATTTTTACACTGAGTTTTAGATTTCAGTGTGAGCACACCCCATTCAAATCTATCTCTTTCTGCACATGTTACATCTGCCCCACCTGCAGGGCAACATAGTTTTGCCCTTTTGAGAAAAAATGTGCTTTGCGTTCAACTTTGAATTAGGCCCTTGGTATGGAGAGGAAAAGGTGGAGCGGTTGCGCTATATATTACTACTCAGCCATGCATTCAATAAAACATGGGTTTTTATTACAATATAAAATATATAACAATAAAAAGGTATACTTTTGTGTATTCACAGAATGATGTTAGTGCACACTTCTTAGGCCTGTGGCTAGAAGAATAAAAAAGTATCAATGAATACTTGTAGCATGTAAAAATACATAGATAAATGCAAGAAAGGCCATTTGGTACACCCACCCAGCTGCCAGTTCACCTTCCATCATCCTCAGTTTGTGCCCACCAGCGGAGCTTCCAAAAACAGACTCCCACAGGGACTTCCTAAACCCCCTGGAGTGCGGGATCCGAGGACGGGCAACACCATCTTTTGTGGAGGAACGCCACCTCTGTAACACTGCCGAACCAGGACCCCACTTCCATACCATCATTGGGGTGACTCTGAACCATCTATCCCTGGAGTGCCTCCTACATCAAATTACCACGGAGAGTATACAGTGGTTCATCCATCCCATCACCAAGGAAAACATTTCCTTTTGGGCCCAAAAGAGGACAGGACACAACTGATCTGAGGTGAACTTTTTTTGGGACTTTCATCCCCCTATACCAAATACAGCAGCACCTATTTCTTGCATTTATCTATGTATTTTTACATGCTACAAGTATTCATTGATACTTTTTTATTCTTCTAGCCACAGGCCTAAGAAGTGTGCACTAACATAATTCTGTGAATACACAAAAGTATACCTTTTTATTGTTATATATTTTATATTGTAATAAAAACCCATGTTTTATTGAATGCATGGCTGAGTAGTAATATATAGCGCAACCGCTCCACCTTTTCCTCTTTTTCATTGTAAGGGCGTGACACCCCTTTTTCAGGTTGCCACTTGGCAAGGCATACCCATATTGGCGCCCCCTATCGATACCCTGGTATCCTTTTCTGCTTTTCCTTGGTATGGAGAGCAAATCCCCTGTGGAGACCTTAAAGAACAATTCAGCAATTGCATGCAACATGGCTCCTGTTATTTGTCTATTTCAGTGGTTTTCGGCTTCATTACTTTAGTACTCCCTACAGGTCATGTTTTCAGGATTTCAATTTGTTAAAATAGGAGGGGAAAAACACTGACCCAGCAAATTAGATTAGCTCTCCTGTGTATGACTAAAAAATCCAATAGACATGTCTTGTTGGGTTACTTGATGATTGAAGCTGAAAACTCTTGGTCTAGCTAATAAAATAGCTTCCTAGGTAATAAGACTACCATGGAACATATTGGGAATTCTATTTCAGCGTTGGAAGACCTTCATAATATACATTAATCACTTTATTACTCACATCCATAGTGTTTTTGCTTTACTGCCTATATTAAAAAATAACAGTGGTGGCCAAATAATCTAGGGCCTTATTCTGCTTCACTCTCAGAGGCAAATTCCTTCTCAAATGGACAAAACCATGTGCACTGCAGGTGGGGCAGATGTAACGTGTGCAGAGAGATTCAGATTTGGGTGAGTTTTTTGTTTCTGTGCAGGGAAAATACTGACTTTATTTTTACACTGCAATATAGATCTCAAAAAAAAACCCCCACCCAAATCTAATTCTCTCTGCACAAGTTACATCTGCGGCAGATGCGTAAGTTCATCCCAATTGCCCGGAGGCAAGATAAATATTGGTGCCCCCCCTACACACAACCTTATATAAATATATGTGTGCATGTGTATGTATGTATGTTATGGATATTATGTTTAAAATAAAGAGAGTGTGATGTCTATGGTCCTGGTAGAGGGGAAGTCAGCCAAGGATGCTATATCAATGGCTTTCAATTATCTGATTCAAACTTGCAAGGGGGGAGAGGTGCCCCCTTGGGAGCAGGAGCCTGGCGGCAGATGACTCCACTGCCTCCCAGAGTTACGCCTCTGCATCTGCCGGTACTTGTTTAGTTTCACGGCAGCCAATATATCGGATGTGATATCGGCCGATGCGATCCGATGCGATTTTTTACCTGTTCATAACCCCACTATCCACTTTGCATGGAGTTGATTTTATATAGTTTAGCGAGCACAGTAATCCATGTCCACTCGTGGGGCTCGCTACACTCGCCACGCTTCGGGCTCGGTGGCTCGCTGTGCTCGCCACACTATATAAAATCAACTCCATGCGTAGTGGATAGTGGGGTTATGAACAGGTAAAAAATTGCATCGAATCGCATCGGATCGGTCGATATATCGGCCGATATCGCATCCGATATATCGGCCGCCGTGAAACTAAACAAGTACCCATCTGCCACCCTGCATTGCACATGGTTTTGTCCATTTGAGAAGGAATTTGCCTCTGAGAGTGAACCAGAATAAGGCCCCTAGTCACTAAAATGTTGATTGAGTCCTCACTACTTATATCCAAGCTGTAATGTGTATTGAACTGTGGTGCTCTTTATTTGTACTGTATTCTTGTTATTTATTCAATGTTATGCCAAGCTTTGTCTCCCTGTATTGTTCCTTTGTACGGCGCTGCGAAACACTTGTGGCGCCTTATAAATAAAATTATAATAATAATAATAAAAATGCAGCCATTATGTCTTATATATTATATGGGTATTCCTCACATAACAATAAAAATAATAATAGCAACTATTTTGCAACAGATCAGCGAGGACATTAATTTTACATGAACCTTTCTTGTGTCTCTGTTTTCTACATTGGCACGAAGTCAACCCTTGCTTATCCCAATTATTATTGCAAGTTTTATTATCGTAACTGTATTATTGATGCTATGGTTATAATAAATTTATATAATTGCTTCTAATACATTGTTTATATAGACAATGTGCAATGTGTAAACATGCCATCATTTAAAATATTAATTTCTGGAAATATCAATAGTCATTTGCAAGGTTATACTCATAACTTATATTAGACTCTGTGGGTCTAATTGTTTTAATCAGCGTAGTCCAAAAACTACATTGCTGATGAATCTTTTTGATGAGAGATCTGTTCCAGATATCTTCTATGATGAGAAGACTTTTGATGACATTCTTTTGAATCTATTTTCTCTGTGATCCCCGTTATTTAAAAAAAAAAAATCCTTTGCATGTTAGTTTT
The DNA here is from genome assembly GCF_055691185.1 of Crinia signifera. Classification (NCBI taxonomy): domain Eukaryota; kingdom Metazoa; phylum Chordata; class Amphibia; order Anura; family Myobatrachidae; genus Crinia; species Crinia signifera. The sequence continues at coordinate 404,957,808 of NC_139217.1, forward strand.
TTACTATTCTTTGGAGGATGCCGCAATCATTTATATCAGCGAGATCTTTCTCATAAGGAAGACGGCTCAGATAGAGATGAAATCAGTGACCGGTGAGGCTGATCGAACCTATTTTTCAACACTGAGACAGGATGCAAGGTGAAAGAAGCCCCATTTAATTTTATAGCTACACAGGAGATTTGTATTGTTCTAACATATTGACAGTATTTGTTTCACATTTCCACCAGAAAATCTCATGGCAATTTCCTTTCTTAGGCAGATAAGATGTTACATTGTGTCTTACTGTCTTTCTTTTTGGTTATTTGACAAATACCTTCATGTTTTTCTATTGTGTAGAGATGTCAAGTGAAAGGGTCTTCGTATAACTTTAAAAAAGTTAAGTCAAGTTTGGTGAGATTGAGGCCCTTATTCTGGTCTGTACGCAGCTAGTCTGCGCTCGCACAGGGACCGATGTTTCTTTAGTGGGCATGCGCATTTCTGCACACGTGCATACGCAGAATGCGTGCACCCATGGCGAACATTCTGTTCACTGGGTGCGTGCACCCAACATAGCGGGTGGGGGGCAGAGAGGGGCGTGGGGTGCCGGCCAGCCTCATTACCATATTGGAACGCCCAGAAGTTCATGGGCATTCCCATGAGAATGCTGCTCGCCCATTTCCGCATCTTCCGATCATCGGCAAACATCGAAAGATGTGGGTGTTACCCTCAGCATGCGAATGGATGTTTATGCTAATCATCCATTTGCAGCCTGTGCGTGGGGACACATGCTGTGAGGGGCGCGGCGGGGCGGGGGGCACGGGTGGGGTTTGGTGGACTTGCAAGGCTGCAAATTTGCATCCTTGCCAATCATCTACAATAACCACCTAAATGTGTAGAATAAACATCTTCAGGCTAGAGTGTAAGCTTGTGAGCAGGGTCCTCATACCTTGGACTGTCTGTAAATACCTAGTTTGTTGTATCACTGTCTCCTATTGTATAGTGCAATGGAATCTGCTGCTCTATATATGAAACTGGTAATATATAAATAGTAAATATATAACAGCCCTCCCCAACTCAGTATAGGGCTATAGGCCCTTGAAAATTCCCAGCTCCAGGCAGATGTGGCCCTTAATTTGGCCTTGCTCTTACGGTATATGTAACAACGCTTGGACAGAGCGAAAGTAGAGAGAGATAAGTCAGCTCCAAACCAAATAGCTTTTAACTGACATTTTTCAAGCACTGCCTGTTACGCAGTAAGAAGGGCATTGGTTCCCCAAACATTGATAAATATCCCCTAATATAACATGAATCACTTAGAAAAATATCTGGAGTAGGTGCTAGAGCGATGCTGACCGTTCATAAATTGGGCAGGAGGCAGGCGCGCAGCACGAAATATCGTAGCTGCGCTATGCCTCCTGGCCCACACCGCCGCCGATAAAGTACCTGGCCAGCAGGTGTAATAGATCAGGGGAAGCGCTATCCTCTGCCATAAGGCACGGGGATAGCGCATATTCCCCTGATCGTTTGTTCATAAATCTACCCCAGAATCACAAGTGAAGTAATTAGTCCCACCTGTGGATCTTTTAAAAGGTGTCATTGAGTAATGAATGCACTTGTGCACCTGACAGGTGACCTGGAAAACGTGAACTGTTGCGGTGTCGAGGACCGAGGTTGAGAATCACTATGCTAGTGGATGCACCAGGAATTTCCACCACATTCCTCAAATAAACATGCAAGTATAAATATAATGTGTATTACAATAAACTCTTAACCAGTATACATATAGGGTAGGAAATAATTAGTGTATGGACATGGTGCATTCAATGTGGTAATTAACTTCAAGTTGATGCATAATCCTCTCCTCTCCCATTATCATGTTAGGATTATTGAAAGACATATCCTCCTTTCTTTACAAATGTGATCATGTGATCATTGAAGCCATTAGCTTCTAGGCACCACACATCTCACCAGACAGCTGTTATTGGTGCTTTATCACTCTGGTCCCAAAAAACAATGAGGTACACCCCTGACAGCAGTAATGGACACCGCTTCAGCAGCCTTCAATCTTGGAACAGCATCAACCGCCTGATGTGTTTCGGACCGATTGCCCTTCGTCAGAAACGTGGTGAACTGGGTGTAGAGATATAAATATCCTAATCAATAAGAACCGCCCGTGCTTAGTGCTGTTTCTGGCTACGTCCATACAAGATTGTAAATTAGCTTTGTAAATTAGCACACCATAGATATAATAGTAGAGGTGTTTATAATATATTATAATTGAAATTATAACTGATTACCACATTCAACGACACCACTGTAAATGATCTTCATCTTATAAAGTGTGGCGAGCGCAGCGAGCCACTGAGCCCAAAGCGTGGCAAGTGCAGCGAGCCCTGCGAGGGGACGCGGAAAACAAGCCCGAAGCGTGGCGAGCGGATGTGGAATACATGTGAAGTAATCCACGTCCACTCGCCATGCTTCGGTCTCATTTTCCGCATCCCCTCGCAGGGCTCACTGCACTCTCCACACTTCCGGCTCGCCACACTTTAGAAAATCAAAGGGGGTATGAACAGGTCGGGAGGACGCGTAATGTGTCCGCTCACCACACTTTGGGCTGACGTGGATAGTGGGGGTTTGAAATGGAGACATTTGCCAGAATTTGACATGGAGCACTGGCAAATGCATCCTGACTCCTGTCCTTTTTTGTGCACAAGACGCACATGTGCCACACTCCCTAACCCTGCCCATCTCACTGAAGCGGAGAAGGGGAGGTTTTTTATCCACAGCCGCAGAGTGTCTGGGATGCTCGTGCGTATTAGATGCTCGCGCGTTCAACTAACATGGAGCGCCTCTCTGCCGGCGTCCGCCCTGTGGATGCCGGCAGCTTTACTCATTACTTTACACTACGCTGACTACGCTTTCTGTGCTGCCTTACTACGACTACGCTGGCTGACGCTGACTATGTAGCTCTGACTAAGCAACTACGTTGCGCGCTGGCGCCATAATAAAACACAAGTACCAAATATATAAAGTTAGACTGCTACAGGTAAAATATATTTGTTTTACCATATCTGCTTAGGTTTTCTTTATACAGTAGCAAATCTATTATTACTACACCCATTATTAACCCCTTCCCGACATTTGACGTACATTTACGTCATGGCCGGGATGTACTTCCCGACACATGGCATAAATGTACGTCATGACTTTAAACTGTCACTGCGTCTCGAGACGCAGTGACAGAGGGACGATGTCTGCTGTCCCTGACAGCAGACATGTCCCTGCATGCCCAGGGGGGGCTGCGATGTCGCCCCCCCGTCGGCGATCGCTGTGATTGGCTGTTCAGTGTGAACAGCCATTCACAGCGTTTTCCTGTGTTACCAGCGAATCGGACGCTCGGTAACACAGGTGTCAATCACCGCCGGGCGTCAGGGGGCATGAGGGGGTCATCGGTGACGATGACACCTCACCCCACCCTCACCCCACCTGCCCCCAAGGCTGTGATTGGTCCGTGGGACCCACGGACCAATCACAGCCAAGGCGCGACATTTAAACTACCGGTGACTGCGCTGCAGACGCCATTCCGGTCTGGAATAGCGTGCAGAGCGGTCACCGTGCCTATCTGCCGTGATACTGACCTGATCCTTGCTAATACTTACCTGATCCTTGCAAATACCTTACCTGATCACTTGATCACTGCTTGTAGCGTGCTGGACGCTTCCTGGATCTGACTTCTTGGGACTTCCTGCTGCTGCTGCAGTGTGATAGAGAGATAGAGAGATAGAGAGAGAGATAGAGAGAGATAGAGAGATAGTGACAGAGAGAGCTATATTTTGTGTCTGCTACCCCCCCTTTTTGGGGGTGCAGGGTTTTTTTATATATAAATAACTGTCACTGCTGCTGCTGCAGTGTCATAGTGATAGATAGTGATAGATAGTGAGAGATAGTGATAGATAGTGAGAGATAGAGAGATTTGTGTCTGCTACCCCCCCTTTTTGGGGGTGCAGTTTTTTTTTTTATATATATAACTGTCAGTGCTGCTGCTGCAGTGTCATAGTGATAGATAGTGATAGATAGTGAGAGATAGAGAGATAGAGAGAGATAGTGACAGAGAGTGATAGAGAGTGTATATTTTGTGTCTGCTACCCCCCTTTTTTGGGGGTGCAGGTTTTTTTTTATACATATAACTGTCAGTGCTGCTGCTGCAGTGTGATAGATAGTGATAGATAGTGATAGATAGTGAGAGATAGAGAGAGATAGAGAGAGATAGTGACAGAGAGTGATAGAGAGTGTATATTTTGTGTCTGCTACCCCCGCCTTTTGTGCTGATCACTATATCTGAGGTGATCAGCAACTTTTTGGGGGCGCAGAGGTTTTTTTTTTTTATATATACCTGTCAGTTGCTGCCAGTTGCACTGTCAGTTGCACCAAAGGTTGTGCACCTGCTGCCCCTCACTGGTAATCAGTGTTGCATCACTGATCACCTTTTTTTTTTTTGAGGCTGCTGTGGGTCTTTTTTTTATTTTTTTTTTACACACACTGTGATTTTGTGGGTGTCCTGTGGCCACTGTGCGCTGATCAGTGACGTACATCACTGATCATCTTTTTCGGCACAGGGTTGATCTATTTTTTTTTTTTTTGATCAAATTCCTGTTGCCTTTGAGCGCTGTTCAGTGACGGACGTTACTGACCAACATCTGTGCTCAATTTTTGGCGCAGGGCCTTTTTTTTTTTTTTTTTTTAACCCCTTCAATTTTTTTTTTTTTTAATTGGGTTCAAATTCCTGTATAAAGTATTTTTTTTTTCTACACTACATACACACTACACACTACACACTACATACCCCCCGGGTTGAAATAAAGTTTGTACCCCCCCCTACACTATACACGTGTTGAAACATTTCACTACCAGTAACACAAAAATAAAAATGGCATCCCAAATGTCATCCCAAATGTCATCCCAGTCATCCAGAAGAATGTATTCAGCGGAGGAGGCATATGCCATGCTTGCCTCTGATTCTGACACAGCCAGTGAGGCAAGCGGGGAATTTGAAGGATTCATCTTAACCTCATCTTCCTCCTCTAGTGATGAGGGACCCCCTCAAAGACGCCCCCGTAGATCAGCTGAGACCCCCCCCCAATAATTGATCTCGTATGGACCCCACCACCAGACAATTTTGAGCCCCAGGTTCCTGAGTTTTTGGCCATGCCAGGAATCCAATTTGATTCCACAGGTCTCAGAGAAATTGACTTTTTCAAATTATTTTTCTCTGATGATTTTATAAATTTAATTGTGGACCAAACTAATTTATATGCCCAGCAGTTTATTGCTCAAAACCCCACGTCATCATTTGCTAGGTGGACCCCTGTAGATGCAGTAGAGATGATGACGTTTTGGGGTCTGGTGTTTCATATGGGCATAGTAAAAAAGCCAGAAATTAGGCAATATTGGAGTACAGATGTTCTGTACAGCACCCCATTTTACCGTATGGCCATGCCCCGGGCTCGATTTGAGACGATCCTTAAATTTTTGCATTACAACGATAATGCACAGTGCCCACCCAGAGATGATCCCACCTTTGACCGGCTATTCAAAGTCAGGCCGGTCATTGATCATTTCAGTGCCAAATTTGAAGAGATGTACATCCCAGATAAATTCATTTGCATAGACGAGTCCCTTATACATTTTAAAGGAAGGGTTAAATTCCGCCAGTACCTTCCCAGTAAGAGGGCAAGGTATGGCATAAAAATGTATAAGCTGTGTGAAAGCACCTCAGGGTACACCCACAGGTTTAGGGTATATGAAGGGAAGGATTCAAGAATTGAACCGCCAGAATGCCCCCCCTCCCTCGTAGGTGTTAGTGGAAAAATTGTCTGGGATTTAGTGCACCCCTTCCTGGATAAAGGTTATCACCTCTATGTGGATAACTTTTACAACAGCATCCCCCTGTTTAAGGCCCTTGGTTCAAGAGGTACAGCAGCTTGCGGTACTGTGCGCAAGAACCAAAGAGGCCTCCCAAAAACGCACATTGCCCAAGTAATGAGAAGGGGTGAAAGCAGGGGAATATGCACCGAAAATATGTTGTTGGTCAAATATAAGGACAAGAGGGATGTCCTTATACTGACAACAATTCACGGAGACAGTACCACCTCCGTCCCTGTACGAGGTACCAGTACCCACACCTCCAAACCTAATTGTATCCTGGATTACAATAGGTACATGGGCGGAGTGGATCTTTCAGATCAGGTACTGAAGCCGTACAGTGCCCTGCGGAAAACAAAAATCTGGTACAAGAAGCTGGCCGTGTATATCATCCAGATGGCACTGTATAACGCTTACGTGCTATTCCGTTCTACCGGCCAGAGGGGGACATTTATGCACTTTCAAGAGGAAGTCATAAAGGGCCTAGTATTTGGGAACCAGCAGGCAGAGGGCCCCAGTACTTCTAGTACTGGCCCCCGTATTGTACCAGGGCAGCATTATCCTGATGAAATCCCCTCCACTGGAAAAAAGGGCAGGACACAAAAAAGGTGCAAAGTTTGCTATAAAAAGGGAATAAGAAAGCAAACTATTTTCCAGTGTGACACTTGCCCCGACAAACCCGGCCTATGTATAAAGGAGTGTTTTAAAATATACCACACATCTATGGATTTTTAGGTTCATCATTTCACCGTGCTTCGGGGGTCTTGCTAATGCCACATAGCACCCACCATTCATTCCACCAGAATCTGAGCCGCAAAATCCAAAAATCACTCCTTCCCTTCTGAGTCCTGCCATGCACCCAACTGGTATTTTTTGGTCACATGTGAGGCATTGCCGTACTCGGGAGAAATTGGGGCACAGATTTTGGGGTGCTTTTTCTCCTTCATACCTTCTGAAAATGAAAAATTTTGAGCCAGAACTGCATTTTTGTGTAAAAAAATGTAATTTTTCATTTTCACTGCCCAGTTGTATCAAAATTGGTGAAACCCCTGGGGGTTTGAAATGTACACTATACCCCTAGATGAATTCCCTGAGGGGTGTAGTTTGCAAAATGGGGTCACTTGTGGGGGGGTTCCACTGTATTGGTGCTTGGGGGTTGTCTTGCTAATGCGACATAGCACCCACCAACATTCCACCAGAATTTGTGCTGCAAAATCCAAATATCACTCCTTCCCTTCTGAGTCCTGACACTTTTTGGTCACACATGAGGCATTGCCGTACTCGGGAGAAATTGGGGCACAGATTTTGGGGTGCTTTTTCTCCTTCATACCTTCTGAAAATGAAAAATTTTGAGCCAGAACTGCATTTTTGTGTAAAAAAATGTAATTTTTCATTTTCACTGCCCAGTTGTATCAAAATTGGTGAAACCCCTGGGGGTTTGAAATGTACACTATACCCCTAGATGAATTCCCTGAGGGGTGTAGTTTGCAAAATGGGGTCACTTGTGGGGGGGTTCCACTGTATTGGTGCTTGGGGGGTCTTGCTAATGCGACATAGCACCCACCAACATTCCACCAGAATTTGTGCTGCAAAATCCAAATATCACTCCTTCCCTTCTGAGTCCTGACACTTTTTGGTCACACATGAGGCATTGCCGTACTCGGGAGAAATTGGGGCACAGATTTAGGGGTGCTTTTTCTCCTTCATACCTTCTGAAAATGAAAAATTTTGAGCCAGAACTGCATTTTTGTGTAAAAAAATGTAATTTTTCATTTTCACTCACCAGTTGTATCAAAATTGGTGAAACCCCTGGGGGTTTGAAATGTACACTATACCCCTAGATGAATTCCCTGAGAGGTGTAGTTTGCAAAATGGGGTCACTTGTGGGGGGGTTCCACTGTATTGGTGCTTTGGGGGTCTTGCTAATGCGACATAGCACCCACCAACATTCCACCACCAAAAATCACTCCTTCCCTTCTGAGTCCTGCCATGCACCCAACTGGTATTTTTTGGTCACATATGAGGCATTGCCATACTCGGGAGAAATTGGGGCACAGATTTTGGGGTGCTTTGTCTCCTTCATTCCTTGTGAAAATGAAAAATTTTGAGCCAGAACTGCATTTTTGTGTAAAAAAATGTAATTTTTCATTTTCACTGCCCAGTTGTATCAAAATTGGTGAAACCCCTGGGGGTTTGAAATGTACACTATACCCCTAGATGAATTCCCTGAGGGGTGTAGTTTGCAAAATGGGGTCACTTGTGGGGGGGTTCCACTGTATTGGTGCTTGGGGGGTCTTGCTAATGCGACATAGCACCCACCAACATTCCACCAGAATTTGTGCTGCAAAATCCAAATATCACTCCTTACCTTCTGAGTCCTGACACTTTTTGGTCACACATGAGGCATTGCCGTACTCGGGAGAAATTGGGGCACAGATTTAGGGGTGCTTTTTCTCCTTCATACCTTCTGAAAATGAAAAATTTTGAGCCAGAACTGCATTTTTGTGTAAAAAAATGTAATTTTTCATTTTCACTCACCAGTTGTATCAAAATTGGTGAAACCCCTGGGGGTTTGAAATGTACACTATACCCCTAGATGAATTCCCTGAGGGGTGTAGTTTGCAAAATGGGGTCACTTGTGGGGGGGTTCCACTGTATTGGTGCTTTGGGGGTCTTGCTAATGCGACATAGCACCCACCAACATTCCACCACCAAAAATCACTCCTTCCCTTCTGAGTCCTGCCATGCACCCAACTGGTATTTTTTGGTCACATATGAGGCATTGCCATACTCGGGAGAAATTGGGGCACAGATTTTGGGGTGCTTTGTCTCCTTCATTCCTTGTGAAAATGAAAAATTTTAAACCAGAACTGCATTTTTGTGTAAAAAAAATGTAATTTTTCATTTTCACTGCCCAGTTGTATCAAAATTGGTGAAACCCCTGGGGGTTTGAAATGTACACTATACCCCTAGATGAATTCCCTGAGGGGTGTAGTTTGCAAAATGGGGTCACTTGTGGGGGGGTTCCACTGTATTGGTGCTTTGGGGGTCTTGCTAATGCGACATAGCACCCACCAACATTCCACCACCAAAAATCACTCCTTCCCTTCTGAGTCCTGCCATGCACCCAACTGGTATTTTTGGTCACATATGAGGCATTGCCATACTCGGGAGAAATTGGGGCACAGATTTTGGGGTGCTTTGTCTCCTTCATTCCTTGTGAAAATGAAAAATTTTGAGCCAGAACTGCATTTTTGTGTAAAAAAATGTAATTTTTCATTTTCACTGCCCAGTTGTATCAAAATTGGTGAAACCCCTGGGGGTTTGAAATGTACACTATACCCCTAGATGAATTCCCTGAGGGGTGTAGTTTGCAAAATGGGGTCACTTGTGGGGGGGTTCCACTGTATTGGTGCTTGGGGGGTCTTGCTAATGCGACATAGCACCCACCAACATTCCACCAGAATTTGTGCTGCAAAATCCAAATATCACTCCTTCCCTTCTGAGTCCTGACACTTTTTGGTCACACATGAGGCATTGCCGTACTCGGGAGAAATTGGGGCACAGATTTAGGGGTGCTTTTTCTCCTTCATACCTTCTGAAAATGAAAAATTTTGAGCCAGAACTGAATTTTTGTGTAAAAAAATGTAATTTTTCATTTTCACTCACCAGTTGTATCAAAATTGGTGAAACCCCTGGGGGTTTGAAATGTACACTATACCCCTAGATGAATTCCCTGAGGGGTGTAGTTTGCAAAATGGGGTCACTTGTGGGGGGGTTCCACTGTATTGGTGCTTTGGGGGTCTTGCTAATGCGACATAGCACCCACCAACATTCCACCACCAAAAATCACTCCTTCCCTTCTGAGTCCTGCCATGCACCCAACTGGTATTTTTTGGTCACATATGAGGCATTGCCATACTCGGGAGAAATTGGGGCACAGATTTTGGGGTGCTTTGTCTCCTTCATTCCTTGTGAAAATGAAAAATTTTGAGCCAGAACTGCATTTTTGTGTAAAAAAATGTAATTTTTCATTTTCACTGCCCAGTTGTATCAAAATTGGTGAAACCCCTGGGGGTTTGAAATGTACACTATACCCCTAGATGAATTCCCTGAGGGGTGTAGTTTGCAAAATGGGGTCACTTGTGGGGGGGTTCCACTGTATTGGTGCTTGGGGGGTCTTGCTAATGCAACATAGCACCCACCAACATTCCACCAGAATCTGAGCTGCAAAATCCAAAAATCACTCCTTCCCTTCTGAGTCCTGCCATGCACCCAACTGGTATTTTTTGGTCACATGTGAGGCATTGCCGTACTCGGGAGAAATTGGGGCACAGATTTTGGGGTGCTTTTTCTCCTTCATACCTTCTGAAAATGAAAAATTTTGAGCCAGAACTGCATTTTTGTGTAAAAAAATGTAATTTTTCATTTTCACTGCCCAGTTGTATCAAAATTGGTGAAACCCCTGGGGGTTTGAAATGTACACTATACCCCTAGATGAATTCCCTGAGGGGTGTAGTTTGCAAAATGGGGTCACTTGTGGGGGGGTTCCACTGTATTGGTGCTTGGGGGTTGTCTTGCTAATGCGACATAGCACCCACCAACATTCCACCAGAATTTGTGCTGCAAAATCCAAATATCACTCCTTCCCTTCTGAGTCCTGACACTTTTTGGTCACACATGAGGCATTGCCGTACTCGGGAGAAATTGGGGCACAGATTTTGGGGTGCTTTTTCTCCTTCATACCTTCTGAAAATGAAAAATTTTGAGCCAGAACTGCATTTTTGTGTAAAAAAATGTAATTTTTCATTTTCACTGCCCAGTTGTATCAAAATTGGTGAAACCCCTGGGGGTTTGAAATGTACACTATACCCCTAGATGAATTCCCTGAGGGGTGTAGTTTGCAAAATGGGGTCACTTGTGGGGGGGTTCCACTGTATTGGTGCTTGGGGGGTCTTGCTAATGCGACATAGCACCCACCAACATTCCACCAGAATTTGTGCTGCAAAATCCAAATATCACTCCTTCCCTTCTGAGTCCTGACACTTTTTGGTCACACATGAGGCATTGCCGTACTCGGGAGAAATTGGGGCACAGATTTAGGGGTGCTTTTTCTCCTTCATACCTTCTGAAAATGAAAAATTTTGAGCCAGAACTGCATTTTTGTGTAAAAAAATGTAATTTTTCATTTTCACTCACCAGTTGTATCAAAATTGGTGAAACCCCTGGGGGTTTGAAATGTACACTATACCCCTAGATGAATTCCCTGAGGGGTGTAGTTTGCAAAATGGGGTCACTTGTGGGGGGGTTCCACTGTATTGGTGCTTTGGGGGTCTTGCTAATGCGACATAGCACCCACCAACATTCCACCACCAAAAATCACTCCTTCCCTTCTGAGTCCTGCCATGCACCCAACTGGTATTTTTTGGTCACATATGAGGCATTGCCATACTCGGGAGAAATTGGGGCACAGATTTTGGGGTGCTTTGTCTCCTTCATTCCTTGTGAAAATGAAAAATTTTGAGCCAGAACTGCATTTTTGTGTAAAAAAATGTAATTTTTCATTTTCACTGCCCAGTTGTATCAAAATTGGTGAAACCCCTGGGGGTTTGAAATGTACACTATACCCCTAGATGAATTCCCTGAGGGGTGTAGTTTGCAAAATGGGGTCACTTGTGGGGGGGTTCCACTGTATTGGTGCTTGGGGGGTCTTGCTAATGCGACATAGCACCCACCAACATTCCACCAGAATTTGTGCTGCAAAATCCAAATATCACTCCTTACCTTCTGAGTCCTGACACTTTTTGGTCACACATGAGGCATTGCCGTACTCGGGAGAAATTGGGGCACAGATTTAGGGGTGCTTTTTCTCCTTCATACCTTCTGAAAATGAAAAATTTTGAGCCAGAACTGCATTTTTGTGTAAAAAAATGTAATTTTTCATTTTCACTCACCAGTTGTATCAAAATTGGTGAAACCCCTGGGGGTTTGAAATGTACACTATACCCCTAGATGAATTCCCTGAGGGGTGTAGTTTGCAAAATGGGGTCACTTGTGGGGGGGTTCCACTGTATTGGTGCTTTGGGGGTCTTGCTAATGCGACATAGCACCCACCAACATTCCACCACCAAAAATCACTCCTTCCCTTCTGAGTCCTGCCATGCACCCAACTGGTATTTTTTGGTCACATATGAGGCATTGCCATACTCGGGAGAAATTGGGGCACAGATTTTGGGGTGCTTTGTCTCCTTCATTCCTTGTGAAAATGAAAAATTTTGAGCCAGAACTGCATTTTTGTGTAAAAAAAATGTAATTTTTCATTTTCACTGCCCAGTTGTATCAAAATTGGTGAAACCCCTGGGGGTTTGAAATGTACACTATACCCCTAGATGAATTCCCTGAGGGGTGTAGTTTGCAAAATGGGGTCACTTGTGGGGGGGTTCCACTGTATTGGTGCTTTGGGGGTCTTGCTAATGCGACATAGCACCCACCAACATTCCACCACCAAAAATCACTCCTTCCCTTCTGAGTCCTGCCATGCACCCAACTGGTATTTTTGGTCACATATGAGGCATTGCCATACTCGGGAGAAATTGGGGCACAGATTTTGGGGTGCTTTGTCTCCTTCATTCCTTGTGAAAATGAAAAATTTTGAGCCAGAACTGCATTTTTGTGTAAAAAAATGTAATTTTTCATTTTCACTGCCCAGTTGTATCAAAATTGGTGAAACCCCTGGGGGTTTGAAATGTACACTATACCCCTAGATGAATTCCCTGAGGGGTGTAGTTTGCAAAATGGGGTCACTTGTGGGGGGGTTCCACTGTATTGGTGCTTGGGGGGTCTTGCTAATGCGACATAGCACCCACCAACATTCCACCAGAATTTGTGCTGCAAAATTCAAATATCACTCCTTCCCTTCTGAGTCCTGACACTTTTTGGTCACACATGAGGCATTGCCGTACTCGGGAGAAATTGGGGCACAGATTTAGGGGTGCTTTTTCTCCTTCATACCTTCTGAAAATGAAAAATTTTGAGCCAGAACTGAATTTTTGTGTAAAAAAATGTAATTTTTCATTTTCACTCACCAGTTGTATCAAAATTGGTGAAACCCCTGGGGGTTTGAAATGTACACTATACCCCTAGATGAATTCCCTGAGGGGTGTAGTTTGCAAAATGGGGTCACTTGTGGGGGGGTTCCACTGTATTGGTGCTTTGGGGGTCTTGCTAATGCGACATAGCACCCACCAACATTCCACCACCAAAAATCACTCCTTCCCTTCTGAGTCCTGCCATGCACCCAACTGGTATTTTTTGGTCACATATGAGGCATTGCCATACTCGGGAGAAATTGGGGCACAGATTTTGGGGTGCTTTGTCTCCTTCATTCCTTGTGAAAATGAAAAATTTTGAGCCAGAACTGCATTTTTGTGTAAAAAAATGTAATTTTTCATTTTCACTGCCCAGTTGTATCAAAATTGGTGAAACCCCTGGGGGTTTGAAATGTACACTATACCCCTAGATGAATTCCCTGAGGGGTGTAGTTTGCAAAATGGGGTCACTTGTGGGGGGGTTCCACTGTATTGGTGCTTGGGGGGTCTTGCTAATGCAACATAGCACCCACCAACATTCCACCAGAATCTGAGCTGCAAAATCCAAAAATCACTCCTTCCTTTCTGAGTCCTGCCATGCACCCAAATGGTATTTTTTGGTCACATGTGAGGCATTGCCGTACTCGGGAGAAATTGGGGCACAGATTTTGGGGTGCTTTGTCTCCTTCATTCCTTGTGAAAATGAAAAATTTTGAGCCAGAACTGCATTTTTGTGTAAAAAATGTAATTTTTCATTTTCACTCACCAGTTGTATCAAAATTGGTGAAACCCCTGGGGGTTTGAAATGTACACTATACCCCTAGATAAATTCCCTGAGGGGTGTAGTTTGCAAAATGGGGTCACTTGTGGGGGGGGTTCCACTGTATTGGTGCTTGGGGGGTCTTGCTAATGCGACATAGCACCCACCAAAATTCCACCAGAATCTGAGCTGCAAAATCCAAAAATCACTCCTTCCCTTCTGAGTCCTGCCATGCACCCAACTGGTATTTTTTGGTCACATGTGAGGCATTGCCGTACTCGGGAGAAATTGGGGCACAGATTTTGGGGTGCTTTTTCTCCTTCATACCTTCTGAAAATGAAAAATTTTGAGCCAGAACTGCATTTTTGTGTAAAAAAATGTAATTTTTCATTTTCACTGCCCAGTTGTATCAAAATTGGTGAAACCCCTGGGGGTTTGAAATGTACACTATACCCATAGATGAATTCCCTGAGGGGTGTAGTTTGCAAAATGGGGTCACTTGTGGGGGGGTTCCACTGTATTGGTGCTTTGGGGGTCTTGCTAATGCGACATAGCACCCACCAACATTCCACCACCAAAAATCACTCCTTCCCTTCTGAGTCCTGCCATGCACCCAACTGGTATTTTTTGGTCACATATGAGGCATTGCCATACTCGGGAGAAATTGGGGCACAGATTTTGGGGTGCTTTGTCTCCTTCATTCCTTGTGAAAATGAAAAATTTTGAGCCAGAACTGCATTTTTGTGTAAAAAAATGTAATTTTTCATTTTCACTGCCCAGTTGTATCAAAATTGGTGAAACCCCTGGGGGTTTGAAATGTACACTATACCCCTAGATGAATTCCCTGAGGGGTGTAGTTTGCAAAATGGGGTCACTTGTGGGGGGGTTCCACTGTATTGGTGCTTGGGGGGTCTTGCTAATGCAACATAGCACCCACCAACATTCCACCAGAATCTGAGCTGCAAAATCCAAAAATCACTCCTTCCTTTCTGAGTCCTGCCATGCACCCAAATGGTATTTCTTGGTCACATGTGAGGCATTGCCGTACTCGGGAGAAATTGGGGCACAGATTTTGGGGTGCTTTTTCTCCTTCATACCTTCTGAAAATGAAAAATTTTGAGCCAGAACTGCATTTTTGTGTAAAAAAATGTAATTTTTCATTTTCACTCACCAGTTGTATCAAAATTGGTGAAACCCCTGGGGGTTTGAAATGTACACTATACCCCTAGATGAATTCCCTGAGGGGTGTAGTTTGCAAAATGGGGTCACTTGTGGGGGGGTTCCACTGTATTGGTGCTTGGGGGGTCTTGCTAATGCGACATAGCACCCACCAAAATTCCACCAGAATCTGAGCTGCAAAATCCAAAAATCACTCCTTCCCTTCTGAGTCCTGCCATGCGCCCAAATGGTATTTTTTGGTCACATGTGAGGCATTGCCGTACTCGGGAGAAATTGGGGCACAGATTTTGGGGTGCTTTTTCTCCTTCATACCTTCTGAAAATGAAAAATTTTGAGCCAGAACTGCATTTTTGTGTAAAAAAATGTAATTTTTCATTTTCACTGCCCAGTTGTATCAAAATTGGTGAAACCCCTGGGGGTTTGAAATGTACACTATACCCCTAGATGAATTCCCTGAGGGGTGTAGTTTGCAAAATGGGGTCACTTGTGGGGGGGTTCCACTGTATTGGTGCTTGGGGGGTCTTGCTAATGCCACATAGCACCCACCAACATTCCACCACCAAAAATCACTCCTTCCCTTCTGAGTCCTGCCATGCACCCAACTGGTATTTTTTGGTCACATATGAGGCATTGCCATACTCGGGAGAAATTGGGGCACAGATTTTGGGGTGCTTTGTCTCCTTCATTCCTTGTGAAAATGAAAAATTTTGAGCCAGAACTGCATTTTTGTGTAAAAAAATGTAATTTTTCATTTTCACTGCCCAGTTGTATCAAAATTGGTGAAACCCCTGGGGGTTTGAAATGTACACTATACCCCTAGATGAATTCCCTGAGGGGTGTAGTTTGCAAAATGGGGTCACTTGTGGGGGGGTTCCACTGTATTGGTGCTTGGGGGGTCTTGCTAATGCAACATAGCACCCACCAACATTCCACCAGAATCTGAGCTGCAAAATCCAAAAATCACTCCTTCCTTTCTGAGTCCTGCCATGCACCCAAATGGTATTTTTTGGTCACATCTGAGGCATTGCCGTACTCGGGAGAAATTGGGGCACAGATTTTGGGGTGCTTTTTCTCCTTCATACCTTCTGAAAATGAAAAATTTTGAGCCAGAACTGCATTTTTGTGTAAAAAAATGTAATTTTTCATTTTCACTCACCAGTTGTATCAAAATTGGTGAAACCCCTGGGGGTTTGAAATGTACACTATACCCCTAGATGAATTCCCTGAGGGGTGTAGTTTGCAAAATGGGGTCACTTGTGGGGGGGTTCCACTGTATTGGTGCTTGGGGGGTCTTGCTAATGCGACATAGCACCCACCAAAATTCCACCAGAATCTGAGCTGCAAAATCCAAAAATCACTCCTTCCCTTCTGAGTCCTGCCATGCGCCCAAATGGTATTTTTTGGTCACATGTGAGGCATTGCCGTACTCGGGAGAAATTGGGGCACAGATTTTGGGGTGCTTTTTCTCCTTCATACCTTCTGAAAATGAAAAATTTTGAGCCAGAACTGCATTTTTGTGTAAAAAAATGTAATTTTTCATTTTCACTGCCCAGTTGTATCAAAATTGGTGAAACCCCTGGGGGTTTGAAATGTACACTATACCCCTAGATGAATTCCCTGAGGGGTGTAGTTTGCAAAATGGGGTCACTTGTGGGGGGGTTCCACTGTATTGGTGCTTGGGGGGTCTTGCTAATGCCACATAGCACCCACCAACATTCCACCACCAAAAATCACTCCTTCCCTTCTGAGTCCTGCCATGCACCCAACTGGTATTTTTTGGTCACATATGAGGCATTGCCATACTCGGGAGAAATTGGGGCACAGATTTTGGGGTGCTTTGTCTCCTTCATTCCTTGTGAAAATGAAAAATTTTGAGCCAGAACTGCATTTTTGTGTAAAAAAATGTAATTTTTCATTTTCACTGCCCAGTTGTATCAAAATTGGTGAAACCCCTGGGGGTTTGAAATGTACACTATACCCCTAGATGAATTCCCTGAGGGGTGTAGTTTGCAAAATGGGGTCACTTGTGGGGGGGTTCCACTGTATTGGTGCTTGGGGGGTCTTGCTAATGCGACATAGCACCCACCAACATTCCACCAGAATCTGAGCTGCAAAATCCAAAAATCACTCCTTCCTTTCTGAGTCCTGCCATGCACCCAAATGGTATTTTTTGGTCACATGTGAGGCATTGCCGTACTCGGGAGAAATTGGGGCACAGATTTTGGGGTGCTTTTTCTCCTTCATACCTTCTGAAAATGAAAAATTTTGAGCCAGAACTGCATTTTTGTGTAAAAAATTTAATTTTTCATTTTCACTGCCCAGTTGTACCACAATTGGTGAAACCCCTGGGGGTTTGAAATGTACACTATACCCCTAGATGAATTCCCTGAGGGGTGTAGTTTGCAAAATGGGGTCACTTGTGGGGGGGTTCCTAACTTTTAGCATCTTATGGTGCCTAGAAACCTACATGGTGCCTAAAAAATAATCTCATAAAAAGGAGGCTCCAAAATCAAGTAGGTGCTCCTTCTATTATGAAGCCTGTGGTTTGGTCAACGTGCACACTAGGGCCACATATAGGATATTTATGAAAACAAAAGAATTGGGGGAATCAATTTTTAGTCACATTTCTCTAGTAAAATGTACTGTGTTCCTTAGAAAAATGTATTAAAATTGCAAATCTGCAAAAAAAATTAAATTTTGAAATTTCACCTACACTTTGTTTTAATTCCTGTGAAACACCTAAAGGGTTAACAAACTTCCAAAATGCTGTTTTGAATACTGTGAGGGGTGCAGTTTTTGAAATGGTATCATTTATGGGGGTGTCTCACATACAAGTCCCTCAAAGTCACATCAGAACTGAACTGGTCCCTAAAAAAATCAGTGTTTGAAATTTTCTTGAAAATTTGAGAATTTGCTATTCATATTGTAAGCCTCCTAGTGTCCAAAAAAATGAAAAGGAAGTTGAAATAATGATGTCAACATAAAGTAGACATATGGTCTATGTTAGTTATTAACTATTTTGAGTGGTATGATTATTTGTCTCACAAGCAGAAAATTTAACATTTAGCAAATTGCTAAATTTTCCATTTTTTCACGACATTTTGGTATTTTTCACAAAAAAACACAGACTGTATCGACCCAAATTTACCACTAATTTGAAGTACAATGTGTCACGAAAAAACAATCTCAAAATCACTGGGATAAGTAAAAGCAAAAAAAAGTTATCCCCACTTAAGTGAGACATGTCAGATTTGAAAAAAAGGGCTCTGTCAGGAACGCAAAAACTGGCTCTGTCAGGAAGGGGTTAATATTAATTTTCTTTAACAGTTTACTTGCAATAAATAAAGATAAGAGTTTATGAGGGGGATCGTATTAGTAGCTATCAAAGTGCAGTTTTTTCAATGATGGTCATTATAAGGCTATCCAGTTAAAAATGTCCAGATTTCTTTCAATAATACATAGTTCCGGAATAAGTACCTGAACCCATGTGTTATCGCAGCTCTAAGGGCTGCTTATCAGGGATTATACTTCACATTCCTGAGCCACAAGCGTAATCCATGGTAAGTGCCAGCTAATTGGATAGCCCCTGCCAAATCCATTAACCACAGTAATTTACAGCTGTTGATTGGATACTGGCCAAAATTTATCATATATACTGCAAGGATGTCATACATAAATGTATTACTTATATCAACATAAATTCCATGCAATCTGTTTTAGACGAATTGACTTTGCGTTCCCCACACACATTTCTCAGCTCTTTGTGTTGATGTATCATATACAGTACTATAGGTTCATTTGATCAGGTGTTATTATTATTATTATTTTATTTATAATGCGCCACAAGTGTTTTGCAGCGCCGTACAAAAGAACAATACAGGGAGACAAAACTTGGCATAACATTGAATAAATAACAAAAGTAGAGTACAAATAAAGAGCGCCACAGATCAATACACATTACAGCTTAAATATAAGTAGTGAGGACTCAATCAACATACAACTAGAGGCTTGAGGCCAATGATGGAGATGAGTATGCAGACGAAGTGTTGGAGTATAGGAGAGCTGTGAGTGAAATGTGAAGAGAAGTGGGCTTTAACAACAGGAGGGAAGAGGTGTTATCAATATCTTTAGTGGCATCACTAATGACACCAGATGCAGGGAGCATGTTTACAAGCCACACTTCTGGGATGTCATATAAAGAGTTAAGACTTTGGTGTAGGCTCGCATTTGAGTTCAGCCTGCAAACTCTGAAGATTGTGCACAATGATCTATTATACTACAGTATAAGCATCCAGACACCAATACTCTGTTAGACTGCTTTATTCGCTCTGCTCCATTTCTGTGAATTCAGGTAATTCCAGGCCATAATATCTACAGTATTATAGGGGGGTTATTCAATCCTGGGTCCCGACTGTAGGAACTGTACGTCCCGACAGACGGGACCCTGGCTCGTTTATCGGCAGGCAGGATTCAATGTCCAGCCTGCTGATTGGCAAAAAGGATTCCTGTGTGCGAAAACGACAATGGATTCTCTAGATCCGGCCATGATCTCAAGAGTCCATGGCCATTTCTGGCAAAACAGGCTTGACTGCTTTTAAAGTTGGGTCTGTTCTGATGAGCTGCCTATTAAGTGCTGTCGGGAATAGGCACCCATCACTATTTCCCATGACGGAAATAGCGGTGGGGATTGAATACCCCCAATAGTCTGGTTTTAAGTACTGATGAAGAGCATTATTATTGGCAGTTATACAGGCTATATAGCACACAGATAGGGCCTGATTCAGACCTATTAGCAAGAATGCAGTTTTGCAGATGGACAGAACTATGCTGCACTGCAGGGGGGAAGATGCAACATGTGCAGAGAGAGTTACATTTGTGTGGGTTATTCTTTTTTCTGTGCAGGTTAAATAATTACGGTACTTGTGAGTTATCCGGGCTGCCGATTTTGTCCTTAAGTTTAGTTAACTTAAGGACACCCGACCGACGCGATGCCTGCGATTTAGCCCCAAATCGGGGGCATCGCGTCGGTCGTGGCCGTTATAAGGGGCCGCGACGCGATGCCCGCGATTTCCCATAGACAGTAATGTTAAAAGACACGATGGACCCGATTTCCGACCCGATTTCCCATAGACAGTAATGTTAAAAGACGCGATGGACCCGATTTCCCATAGACAGCAATGTTAAAATAAAATGACAATGTGAAATTGGCCAATATGGCCATTTCACATTGGATATGTTTTAAAAAAAAATGTTGGTACTTATGTATTATCTGGGCTCCCATGTTAAATGCACCCAATTTTTTCATACCCCTACTATCCAACTACGCATGGAGTCGATTTTATATAGTGTGGCGAGCGCAGCGAGCCACCGTGCCCGAAGTGTGGCGAGCGCAGCGAGCCCCGCGAGGGGATGCGGTCTCATAAGAAGAACGGAAGCCCAGATATTACATAAGTACCAAAATGTTTCATGGCCCCCCACCACCGTTAACGCCACCCCGCTATTGACGCCAACCCGAAGCATGGCGAGCGCAGCGAGCCCGCGAGGGGCGGCGGTACGCGTCCTCCGACCTTTTCATACCCCTAATATCCACTAGGGCGTGGAGTGAGAATAGAATAGTGTGGCGAGCGCAGCGAGCCACCGAGCCCGAAGCGTGGCGAGCGGACGCGGATACCTTCACAGGTATCCGCGTCCCCTTGCGGGCTTCACAGGTGTCCGCGTCCGCTCGCCACGCTTCGGACTCAGTGGCTCGCTGCGCTCGCCACACTATTCTATTCTCACTCCACGCCCTAGTGGATAGTAGGGGTATGAAAAGGTCAGAGGACGCGTACCGCCGCCCCTCGCGGGCTCGCTGTGCTCGCCACGCTTCGGGTTGGCATCAATAGCGGGGTGGCGTTAACGGTGGTGGGGGCCATGAAACATTTTTTTTTAAAACATATCCAATGTGAAATGCCCATATTGGCCAATTTCACATTGTCATTTTATTTTAACATTGTTGTCTATGGGAAATCGGGTCCATCGCGTCTTTTAACATTACTGCCTATGGGAAATCGGGTCGGAAATCGGGTCCATCGTGTCTTTTAACATTACTGTCTATGGGAAATCGTGGGCATCGTGTCGCGGCTCCTTATAACGGCCACGACCGACGCGATGCCCACGATTTCGGGCGCGATGAAAAAATCGGCAGCCCGGATAACTCACAAGTACCGTATCCAGAAATACACTTATTTTTTACATTTACTATCCCGAAAATACGGCAATTCGTATTGATGTGCTATCAATAGGAATACGAATTGCCGTGTTTTCGGGATAGTAAATGTCAAAAATAAGTGTATTTCTGGATACAAATACACCTATTTTTTACAAATTTCCAATAGTAAATTTCCTCCATTCTGTCTTTATCTAGCTCCTGTATATAGTGAAGGAGTTAAAAGAAGGAGAAGGACATCATGCTCATATTTCTCATCCCCAATATAGAGGTACCAGGTATATACCAACTTTGTAATTAATAAAAAATGAAATATTGCTTTTGCTGGTGATTAAAGAGAGACCGCCACCTTAAAAAAAATAGATTATCCCGTTCCCTTAGGAAGCTTTTAAAAGTGGATAATTCTTCCTCTCACCTGGCTCTCAAAGTGTGTATTCTCCTCAGTAAGGTATCTGTTTTTAAAAATCTATTATTATTTTCAATAATAAACAGGGTAACAGATATGACAAAAGACATACATTTATAGGGCTGTATTCAATTACATTCAGCACTTTACCACCCTGGGCAATGTTTAGCAGTCATGGGCTCAAACGCCCAAGGCTTTTCAATTGCTGTCCCTATTCCGTGCATGGTAAATTGCCTACTATAATGCGTTATATGGAATCCGGGATAAATTCCCAGACCTATAGGTTAACAGCTTGGTGGCACCCACAGCTCCTCAGGTTCAAACAGAAATACACATTACTTGCAGCCTGTGGGCTATTAATGGGCTTTAATTGAATAGCCACGGTAGAGAAATTAGCCCACAGTAAATAACCATGGGTAATTGAATCAGCCCAATAGTAGATATGATTCTTAAAGGAAAAAAGATCACTTAACTAAATATATACGTGGCTTTTAGTGGCAAAATGTCAAGTAGAACTGCACTTAAACAGAGAAAGAAACATCGTCAAACAAGGATAATACACTGTAGGATATAACAACCATGGAACTAACATGATGTGTAAACAGGAAGAAGAGATGAATGGTAAGGTTGGGTATAACAAAAGTTGATGGGGCATACTGTAGATGAGGAACATGTAAAATGGTGCAATAGTAATTGTGGAGGCAAAGCTATCACATTGAAAATTGCCTCCTAACTATGGGTCTGATTCATGTTGATAAATTTCTGCAAATTTACAGAAGAGCAATTATCGAATGACTGTGCAGTCGTATGGATCATAGCTTGCATGCGCAAGGGTGAATAGAGACAAAAATTGTGCATGGATTGTAAATGCAATGTGGCCAGAGGTTGACTGACAGGAAGCCGGTGTTAGGGTTGGATGTGTTCGATAACTTCCTATTAATGGAAGATCTCTGACTTAAACACCGGCCTCAATCAGCCTGTATGTGTCACAGATGTCCGGTCAGACTGAAACAATCATTTAATGCTTCATGAATTGCGTATCTAGATTTGCAAGTGGATTGGGATCTGTGATCATTTTACAGCTCATTTGCAGATTTACACAGGGTGCGTTATGTTTCTGTCTGGGCAGCGGCTATCTACTCGCCGCCAGCTGATTTGTTTTATAGGGTTGTTTACTTTAGCAAATTAATAGCCAATGTATTTTCGCTATCAAAACATGTCATAACACTTCTCTTGTCTTGGCTGCTTGTATTGTAAGGGTCAAGGTGCAAGTATATATTATGTAAACCTGCTGTATATTCTGCTGGTGTCGAGCTGGATGCTACCTTCTCCAACTCAGCATATGGGCTTAAATATATCTTTTTTATTTATAAGTATATAGATGTACATGTGCAAAACTGACAATGAGCCCAAAGCCTTCGGGATAACCACTGACACTAACGTTGGAATGTGACCAGGACAAATAAGCACTGAACACTTAGCATCACATGATGTAAAGGCTGGTAAATGCATATGTCAGCTATTATTATCATTTATGTGGTGCCTCAGGGGATCCGCAGTGCCCAGTTATAGTTCATAAACAAGAAAACAAAGAAGAAAACGGTGATTTAAAGTTCAAGACAGTATCGGTTATATAAACGTATCTGCAGTGGCGTAAGTTCGTTCCAGTTGCCCGGAGGCAAGATATTGGTGCCCGCCCCACACACATACAACCCTATATAACCTTATATAAAATATATATTTCTGTTTAGATAGATAGATAGATAGATAGATAGATAGATAGATAGATAGATAGATAGAGAACACAAATGTATTTCAGAACTCAGCCACAGAAGCAATATCATTGGCTTTTAAATAACTGATTTAAACTTCCAGGGGGTGGAGAGGTGCCCCCTTGGGAGCAGGAGCCCGGTGGCAGATGACTCCCTTGCCTCCCAGAGTTCTGCCTCTGCGTAGCTGCATCAGAAGATAGTGAAATAAGTATTAGGGTAGCATAAAACAGAGGGATTAGATGCCATCGAAGGAACTTTAAGTTAAAGAAGTAAGGGCACATGAAGGAAGAGGACCCTGCTTGTGAGAGCTTACAATAGAATATGTTTCGTAGGTGCAACAATAGCACATGAGTGATGTGTGGGTAAAGAATTAAGAGCACATTTAGATTCGTGATAACATCATTTCTTTGTCAATTGATTGATGTCGTTAAATTAATTAGTGGCAACAGAACAATATGGCAGTCATTTGCACTAAGTAAGATATATGGTCAATTTCTACTAAGCGTCCAATAGTAGATTTTAGAAGTATCAGCAAAGTACTTTGTTCTTCTGTAGACATTTCACTTAAATGGCAGATGAAATGATGGGGGCTGCAGAGAAAGCCATTACTTCCACAGCTCATAGGAACTATTCTTCAGATAATACAACATATACTGAGATACATAGCTGGGGAACACAGTATAAATCAAATGCCTGATATTATTGATATGTAAGTCTCTGGACAGGCTTCACCTCTACAACTATGTCCAATATTTGTCACCATTATATATCACAGAAAAGACTTAATTGCTCTCTAAGGGGAGAAAACAGTTCATACCATTGAAACAGATTGAATACAGACTTTTGGAGGCCGAAGTTATGAAGAAGTATTAAGTTAGATCTTGTACAAAACACAACTCGTATTTCTTGCAACTAATTTTGGCCTTGAGAATTATGAAGAAGCTTTTCAAGCAATGCGAAAAAAAAGTCACAATGATAGCAAACGGGAAGAAAGAAAAGAACACGGCCCTTTTAGACTGGCATCCTAACTCTATGAAATGATAACACTTTTACTAACGGAAAATGAACATGAATTGTGCATATCCTGCAGACCAGACACTGCTAATGCTGTGCTTTTCTTGTGTACACATCAACTGGCTTTGTATAGCTCCTAATACTGTATACATTGAATGATATATATATTTATTTATTAACAGTTTCTTATACAGTATAGTGCATATATATTCCTTAGCACATACAGACAATGAGGCAGATGTAGTAAGCCTTAACATGCTATAAAATGGAGGGTTATAAAGAGAGATAAAGAACCAGCCAATCAGCTCCTATCTGTCATTTCTCAAACACAGCCTGTAACATGACTAATAGGAGGTGATTGGCTGGTCCTTTATCTCTCTTTATCACCCTACACTTTATCACTTTATCTCTTGTTAAGGCTTAATTAATTTTCCCCAATATTTGAACATTCACATCAGTCCCTGCCCCAGTGGAGCTTACAATCTATATTCCCTACAACATGTACACGCACACACAGACATTCTAGGGTTAATTTTGTTGGGAGTCAATTAGCCTTCCAGTGTATTTTTGGACTACAGGAGGAAACCAGAGTACCCGGAGGAAACCCAAGCAAGCATGGGGAGAAGATACAAACTCTGCTATATATATATATATATATATATATATATATATATATATATATATCCAAGGGTAAGGACCACACTCTCCTTCAAATAGTGGCAACTGCCGGGGTGTCAGCTCAGGGGTCCCAGACAAGTCCAGTTCTCCAATACAGCCACAGAGATGAGGACACTCACCGGTCTTTCTTCTAAAGAAATTTTATTCCATATCACCACATCAGATAAAGTGCAAAGTGCATGACAGTGGGCCTAGGGCCAACGTTTCGGTCTGCCAATCAGACCTTTGTCAAGGCCCCCACTATCTCCTCCTAAAGTGCATAACCCACAAGATATCATGTCTGCCTTATATCTCCCCCACAGGCAGCAGCACACTCCCCCAAAGTATGTACAAAAATCTGGATCAGCCCTGGAACATGTGCTTAACCCCTTCCCGACATTTGACGTACATTTACGTCATGGCCGGGAGGTACTTCCCGACACATGGCATAAATGTACGTCATGAGTTTAAACTGTCACTGCGTCTCGAGACGCAGTGACAGAGGGACGATGTCTGCTGTCCCTGACAGCAGACATGTCCCTGCATGCCCAGGGGGGGCTGCGATGTCGCCCCCCCGTCGGCGATCGCTGTGATTGGCTGTTCAGTGTGAACAGCCATTCACAGCGTTTTCCTGTGTTACCAGCGAATCGGACGCTCGGTAACACAGGTGTCAATCACCGCCGGGCGTCAGGGGGCATGAGGGGGTCATCGGTGACGATGACACCTCACCCCACCCTCACCCCACCTGCCCCCAAGGCTGTGATTGGTCCGTGGGACCCACGGACCAATCACAGCCAAGGCGCGACATTTAAACTGACGGTGACTGCGCTGCAGACGCCATTCCGGTCTGGAATAGCGTGCAGAACGGTCACCGTGCCTGCCTGCCGTGAATACCGACCTGATCCTTGCTAATACTTACCTGATCCTTGCAAATACCTTACCTGATCACCTTATCACTGCTTGTAGCGTGCTGGACGCTTCCTGGATCTGACTTCCTGAGACTTCCTGCTGCTGCTGCAGTGTGATAGAGAGATAGAGAGATAGAGAGAGAGATAGAGAGAGATAGAGAGAGATAGAGAGATAGTGACAGAGAGAGCTATATTTTGTGTCTGCTACCCCCCCTTTTTGGGGGTGCAGGGGTTTTCTATATATAAATAACTGTCAGTGCTGCTGCTGCAGTGTCATACAGTGATAGATAGTGATAGATAGTGATAGATAGTGAGAGGTAGAGAGATAGAGAGATTTGTGTCTGCTACCCCCCCTTTTTGGGGGTGCAGGGGTTTTATTTTATATATATAACTGTCAGTGCTGCTGCTGCAGTGTCATAGAGTGATAGATAGTGATAGATAGTGAGAGATAGAGAGATAGAGAGAGATAGTGACAGAGAGTGATAGAGAGTGTATATTTTGTGTCTGCTACCCCCCCTTTTTGGGGGTGCAGTTTTTTTTTATACATATAACTGTCAGTGCTGCTGCTGCAGTGTCCTAGAGTGATAGATAGTGAGAGATAGTGAGAGATAGAGAGATAGAGAGAGATAGTGACAGAGAGTGATAGAGAGTGTATATTTTGTGTCTGCTACCCCCCCTTTTGTGCTGATCAGTATATCTGTGCTGATCAGCAACTTTTTGGGGGCGCAGAGGTTTTTTTTTTATATATATACCTGTCAGTTGCTGCCAGTTGCACTGTCAGTTGCACCAAAGGTTGTGCACCTGCTGTCCCTCACTGGTAATCAGTGTCGCATCACTGATCACCTTTTTTTTTTTTTGTGAGTGCTGTGGGGTCTTTTTTTAATTTTTTTTTTACACACACTGATTTTGTGGGTGTCCTGTGGCCACTGTGCGCCGATCAGTGACGTACATCACTGATCAGCTTTTTCGGCACAGGGTTGATCAATTTTTTTTTTTTTTTTTGATCAGATTCCTGTTGCCTTTGAGCGCTGTTCAGTGACAGACGTTACTGACCAACATCTGTGCTCAATTTTTGGCGCAGGACCTTTTTTTTTTTTTTTTTAACCCCTTCAATTTTTTATTTTTAACCCCTTCATTTTTTTTTTTTTTTATTGGTATAAAGTATTTTTTTTTTTCTGCACCACATACACACTACACACTACATACCCCCCGGATTGAAATAAAGTTTGTACCCCCCCCTACACTATACACGTGTTGAAACATTTCACTACCAGTAACACAAAAATAAAAATGGCATCCCAAATGTCCTCCCAAATGTCCTCCCAAATGTCCTCCCAGTCATCCAGGAGAATGTATTCAGTGGAGGAGGCATATGCCATGCTTGCCTCTGACTCTGACACAGGCAGTGATGCAAGTGGGGAATTTGAAGGATTCGTCTTAAGCTCCTCTTCCTCCTCTGGTGATGAGGGACCCCCTCAAAGACGCCCCCGTAGATCAGCTGAGATTCCCCCCCCAATAATTGATCTAGTATGGACCCCACCACCAGACAATTTTGAGCCCCAGGTTCCTGAGTTTTTGGCCATGCCAGGAATCCAATTTGATTCCACAGGTCTCAGAGAAATTGACTTTTTCAAATTATTTTTCTCTGATGATTTTATAAATTTAATGGTGGACTAAACTAATTTATATGCCCAGCAGTTTATTGCTCAAAACCCCACGTCATCATTTGCTAGGTGGACCCCTGTAGATGCAGTAGAGATGATGACGTTTTGGGGTCTGGTGTTTCATATGGGCATAGTAAAAAAGCCAGAAATTAGGCAATATTGGAGTACAGATGTTCTGTACAGTACTCCATTTTACCGTATGGCCATGCCCCGGACTCGATTTGAGACAATTCTTAAATTTATACATTACACCGATAATGCACAGTGCCCACCCAGAGATGATCCCACCTTTGACCGGCTATTCAAAGTCAGGCCGGTCATTGATCATTTCAGTGCCAAATTTGAAGAGGTGTACATCCCTGAAAAATTTATTTGTATCGACGAGTCCCTTATACATTTTAAAGGAAGGGTTAAATTCCGCCAGTACCTTCCCAGTAAGAGGGCAAGGTATGGCATAAAAATGTATAAACTGTGTGAAAGCACCTCAGGGTACACCCACAGGTTTAGGGTTTATGAAGGGAAGGATTCAAGAATTCAACCGCCAGAATGCCCCCCCTCCCTCGTAGGTGTTAGTGGGAAAATTGTCTGGGATTTAGTGCACCCCTTCCTGGATAAAGGTTATCACCTCTATGTGGATAACTTTTACACCAGCATCCCCCTGTTTAAGGCCCTTGGTTCAAGAGGTACAGCAGCTTGCGGTACTGTGCGCAAGAACCAAAGAGGCCTCCCAAAAACGCACATTGCCCAAGTAATGAGAAGGGGTGAAAGCAGGGGAATATGCAACGAAAATATGTTGTTGGTCAAATATAAGGACAAGAGGGATGTCCTTATACTGACAACAATTCACGGAGACAGTACCACCTCCGTCCCTGTACGAGGTACCAGT
Organism: Crinia signifera; assembly: GCF_055691185.1. Classification (NCBI taxonomy): domain Eukaryota; kingdom Metazoa; phylum Chordata; class Amphibia; order Anura; family Myobatrachidae; genus Crinia; species Crinia signifera. The sequence goes on from NC_139217.1 coordinate 404,986,248, forward strand.
ACCCACACCTCAAAACCTAATTGTATCCTGGATTACAATAGGTACATGGGCGGAGTGGATCTTTCAGATCAGGTACTGAAGCCGTACAGTGCCCTGCGGAAAACAAAAATCTGGTACAAGAAGGTGGCCGTGTATATCATCCAGATGGCACTGTATAACGCTTACGTGCTATTCCGTTCTACCGGCCAGAGGGGGACATTTATGCACTTTCAAGAGGAAGTCATAAAGGGCCTAATATTTGGGAACCAGCAGGCAGAGGGCCCCAGTACTTCTAGTACTGGCCCCCGTATTGTACCAGGGCAGCATTTTCCTGATGAAATCCCCTCCACTGGAAAAAAGGGCAGGACACAAAAAAGGTGCAAAGTTTGCTATAAAAAGGGAATAAGAAAGCAAACTATTTTCCAGTGTGACACTTGCCCCGACAAACCCGGCCTATGTATAAAGGAGTGTTTTAAAATATACCACACATCTATGGAATATTAGGTTCATAATTTCACCGTGCTTCGGGGGTCTTGCTAATGCCACATAGCACCCACCATTCATTCCACCAGAATCTGAGCCGCAAAATCCAAAAATCACTCCTTCCCTTCTGAGTCCTGCCATGCACCCAACTGGTATTTTTTGGTCACATGTGAGGCATTGCCGTACTCGGGAGAAATTGGGGCACAGATTTTGGGGTGCTTTGTCTCCTTCATTCCTTGTGAAAATGAAAAATTTTGAGCCAGAACTGCATTTTTGTGCAAAAAAATGTAATTTTTCATGTTCACTGCCCACTTGTATCAAAATTGGTGAAACCCCTGGGGGTTTGAAATGTACACTATACCCCTAGATGAATTCCCTGAGGGGTGTAGTTTGCAAAATGGGGTCACTTGTGGGGGGGTTCCACTGTATTGGTGCTTTGGGGGTCTTGCTAATGCGACATAGCACCCACCATCATTCCACCAGAATTTGTGCTGCAAAATCCAAATATCACTCCTTCCCTTCTGAGTCCTGCCACTTTTTGGTCACACATGAGGCATTGCCGTACTCGGGAGAAATTGGGGCACAGATTTTGGGGTGCTTTGTCTCCTTCATTCCTTCTGAAAATGAAAAATTTTGAGCCAGAACTGCATTTTTGTTTAAAAAAATGTAATTTTTCATTTTCACTGCCCACTTGTATCAAAATTGGTGAAACCCCTGGGGGTTTGAAATGTACACTATACCCCTAGATGAATTCCCTGAGGGGTGTAGTTTGCAAAATGGGGTGACTTGTGGGGGGGTTCCACTGTATTGGTGCAACATAGCACCCACCATTCATTCCACCAGAATCTGTGCTGCAAAATCCAAAAATCACTCCTTCCCTTCTGAGTCCTGCCATGCACCCAACTGGTATTTTTTGGTCACATGTGAGGCATTGCCGTACTCGGGAGAAATTGGGGCACAGATTTTGGGGTGCTTTTTCTCCTTCATACCTTCTGAAAATGAAAAATTTTGAGCCAGAACTGCATTTTTGTGTAAAAAATGTAATTTTTCTTTTTCACTGCCCACTTGTATCAAAATTGGTGAAACCCCTGGGGGTTTGAAATGTACACTATACCCCTAGATGAATTCCCTGAGGGGTGTAGTTTGCAAAATGGGGTCACTTGTGGGGGGGTTCCACTGTATTGGTGCTTGGGGGGTCTTGCTAATGCGACATAGCACCCACCAAAATTCCACCAGAATCTGAGCTGCAAAATCCAAAAATCACTCCTTCCCTTCTGAGTCCTGCCATGCACCCAACTGGTATTTTTTGGTCACATGTGAGGCATTGCCGTACTCGGGAGAAATTGGGGCACAGATTTTGGGGTGCTTTTTCTCCTTCATACCTTCTGAAAATGAAAAATTTTGAGCCAGAACTGCATTTTTGTGTAAAAAATGTAATTTTTCATGTTCACTGCCCACTTGTATCAAAATTGGTGAAACCCCTGGGGGTTTGAAATGTACACTATACCCCTAGATGAATTCCCTGAGGGGTGTAGTTTGCAAAATGGGGTCACTTGTGGGGGGGTTCCACTGTATTGGTGCTTGGGGGGTCTTGCTAATGCAACATAGCACCCACCAAAATTCCACCAGAATCTGAGCTGCAAAATCCAAAAATCACTCCTTCCCTTCTGAGTCCTGCCATGCACCCAACTGGTATTTTTTGGTCACATGTGAGGCATTGCCGTACTCGGGAGAAATTGGGGCACAGATTTTGGGGTGCTTTGTCTCCTTCATACCTTCTGAAAATGAAAAATTTTGAGCCAGAACTGCATTTTTGTGTAAAAAAATGTAATTTTTCATTTTCACTGCCCACTTGTATCAAAATTGGTGAAACCCCTGGGGGTTTGAAATGTACACTATACCCCTAGATGAATTCCCTGAGGGGTGTACTTTGCAAAATGGGGTGACTTGTGGGGGGGTTCCACTGTATTGGTGCAACATAGCACCCACCATTCATTCCACCAAAATCTGTGCTGCAAAATCCAAAAATCACTCCTTCCGTTCTGAGTCCTGCCATGCACCCAACTGGTATTTTTTGGTCACATGTGAGGCATTGCCGTACTCGGGAGAAATTGGGGCACAGATTTTGGGGTGCTTTTTCTCCTTCATACCTTCTGAAAATGAAAAATTTTGAGCCAGAACTGCATTTTTGTGTAAAAAAATGTAATTTTTCATTTTCACTGCCCACTTGTATCAAAATTGGTGAAACCCCTGGGGGTTTGAAATGTACACTATACCCCTAGATGAATTCCCTGAGGGGTGTAGTTTTCAAAATGGGGTGACTTGTGGGGGGGTTCCACTGTATTGGTGCTTGGGGGGTCTTGCTAATGCGACATAGCACCCACCAAAATTCCACCAGAATCTGAGCTGCAAAATCCAAAAATCACTCCTTCCGTTCTGAGTCCTGCCATGCACCCAACTGGTATTTTTTGGTCACATGTGAGGCATTGCCGTACTCGGGAGAAATTGGGGCACAGATTTTGGGGTGCTTTTTCTCCTTCATACCTTCTGAAAATGAAAAATTTCGAGCCAGAACTGCATTTTTGTGTAAAAAATGTAATTTTTCATTTTCACTGCCCACTTGTATCAAAATTGGTGAAACCCCTGGGGGTTTGAAATGTACACTATACCCCTAGATGAATTCCCTGAGGGGTGTAGTTTTCAAAATGGGGTGACTTGTGGGGGGGTTCCACTGTATTGGTGCTTGGGGGGTCTTGCTAATGCGACATAGCACCCACCAAAATTCCACCAGAATCTGAGCCGCAAAATCCAAAAATCACTCCTTCCGTTCTGAGTCCTGCCATGCACCCAACTGGTATTTTTTGGTCACATGTGAGGCATTTCCGTACTCGGGAGAAATTGGGGCACATATTTTGGGGTGCTTTTTCTCCTTCATACCTTCTGAAAATGAAAAATTTTGAGCCAGAACTGCATTTTTGTGTAAAAAAATGTAATTTTTCATTTTCACTGCCCACTTGTATCAAAATTGGTGAAACCCCTGGGGGTTTGAAATGTACACTATACCCCTAGATGAATTCCCTGAGGGGTGTACTTTGCAAAATGGGGTGACTTGTGGGGGGGTTCCACTGTATTGGTGCAACATAGCACCCACCATTCATTCCACCAGAATCTGTGCTGCAAAATCCAAAAATCACTCCTTCCCTTCTGAGTCCTGCCATGCACCCAACTGGTATTTTTTGGTCACATGTGAGGCATTGCCGTACTCGGGAGAAATTGGGGCACAGATTTTGGGGTGCTTTTTCTCCTTCATACCTTCTGAAAATGAAAAATTTTGAGCCAGAACTGCATTTTTGTGTAAAAAAATGTAATTTTTCATTTTCACTGCCCACTTGTATCAAAATTGGTGAAACCCCTGGGGGTTTGAAATGTACACTATACCCCTAGATGAATTCCCTGAGGGGTGTAGTTTGCAAAATGGGGTGACTTGTGGGGGGGTTCCACTGTATTGGTGCTTGGGGGGTCTTGCTAATGCGACATAGCACCCACCAAAATTCCACCAGAATCTGAGCTGCAAAATCCAAAAATCACTCCTTCCCTTCTGAGTCCTGCCATGCACCCAACTGGTATTTTTTGGTCACATGTGAGGCATTGCCGTACTCGGGAGAAATTGGGGCACAGATTTTGGGGTGCTTTGTCTCCTTCATACCTTCTGAAAATGACAAATTTGGAGCCAGAACTGCATTTTTGTGTAAAAAAAATAATTTTTCATTTTCACTGCCCAGTTGTACCACAATTGGTGAAACCCCTGGGGGTTTGAAATGTACACTATACCCCTAGATGAATTCCCTGAGGGGTGTAGTTTGCAAAATGGGGTCACTTGTGGGGGGGTTCCTAACTTTTAGCATCTTATGGTGCCTTGAAACCTACATGGTGCCTAAAAAATAATCTCATAAAAAGGAGGCTCCAAAATCAAGTAGGTGCTCCTTCTATTATGAAGCCTGTGGTTTGGTCACCGTGCACACTAGGGCCACATATAGGATATTTATGAAAACAAAAGAATTGGGGGAATCAATTTTTAGTCACATTTCTCTAGTAAAATGTACTGTGTTCCTTATAAAAATGTATTAAAATTGCAAATCTGCAAAAAAAAAGAAATTTTGAAATTTCACCTACACTTTGTTTTAATTCCTGTGAAACACCTAAAGGGTTAACAAACTTCCAAAATGCTGTTTTGAATACTGTGAGGGGTGCAGTTTTTGAAATGGCATCATTTATGGGGGTGTCTCACATACAAGTCCCTCAAAGTCACATCAGAACTGAACTGGTCCCTAAAAAAATCAGTGTTTGAAATTTTCTTGAAAATTTGAGAATTTGCTATTCATATTGTAAGCCTCCTAGTGTCCCAAAAAATTAAAAGGAAGTTGAAATAATGATGTCAACATAAAGTAGACATATGGTCTATGTTAGTTATTCACTATTTTGAGTGGTAAGATTATTTGTCTCACAAGCAGAAAATTTAACATTTTGCAAATCGCTAAATTTTCCATTTTTTCACGATATTTTGGTATTTTTCACAAAAAAACACAGACTGTATCGACCCAAATTTACCACTAATTTGAAGTACAATGTGTCACGAAAAAACAATCTCAAAACCACTGGGATAAGTAAAAGCAAAAAAAAGTTATCCCCACTTAAGTGAGACATGTCAGATTTGAAAAAAAGGGCTCTGTCAGGAACGCAAAAACTGGCTCTGTCAGGAAGGGGTTAATACAAAGCTATTACCTTACCATTTCTCCATCTTTTACAGGTAACAGGCGCCAAACTTCTCGCCTGCCACGCAGGTAAATAGGAAGCGCCGCACACCTGGGCAGGTTTCTACATATTATCCACAACACCAGCGCATAGCGCCGTACTCGGAAGTGCGTCATCAACGCATCACTTCCCATGTGTGGAGCGCACAGCCAGGAAGCGTGCGCTCCATCCACGTCCCTGTGCAGTAGCGCAGCGTCACTTCCTGCGCATGGAACGCACATCTAGGTAGCCTGCGTTCCATAGCGCTCCCAACGGGACATTATAGGATCCTGTGTCAACTATATAAATAAACAAAAAACGAGGCAGCTGTCTAATCTAATTGGCGCTGCTCTACACAAGTAGTCAGCAGTAATATTACAGCGAGGGTACCAACTGCGTACCATTACTGCCTGGGGGGACCATATAAAGCACACACAATACATTGCCACCTAGTGGTAAATGTAAAGTACAACAATAATAATGCAAAACATAACAAAAAATTTACCTAATACACAAAAAAATATATACAATGTACATGAAAAAGACAAAAGTGCCAAGGACACTGTCACTAAGGTTGCTCAGACCATCCAAAAATTACCAGAATCATTTCACAAGAAAACCGACAGGGAATTATTCTCGTTAAGGCCCCTAGGGGCCACCGTGTCGAGCCTATGGATCCATTTCACCTCCTTCCTGAGTAGGATCAACCCCCGGTCTCCACCTCTTAGCAACGGGGGGACCCAGTCGATGATCATATAACTTAATGAAGAAATCTGATGTTTGTACTTCAGGAAGTGCGCCGCCACCGGTTTATCAGTGAACTGGTGGGCATACGCCAAATGAATTGACGACCGGTGCTGGTTCATGCGCTCGTGAAATGTTCGTATCGTTTTCCCCACGTAGAGGAGGCCGCAGGGGCAGCGCAGAAAATAGACCACATGGTCCATAGTGCATGTCAAATGATGCTGGAGAGCGATCTTTTGGCCCGTATGGGGATGGTGAAAAGATGAACCACTAATGAGTCCATGGCACGTAATGCAACTTGTGCAACGGAAGCAACCTTTTCTGGTCAGCAGCCATCTCTTATCAGTCGACGGGCTTGGAGTGACATCAGGTCGCAATAATAGGTCTTTCAAATTTTGCCCGCGACGTGCCGCAATCAAAGGGGGTGCTTCAGTGATTCCTTTAAACACCTGATCAGTGCCCAAAATACGCCAGTTGTTTTTAATGGATCTCTCCATGGTTTTCAGCCTGGTGTCGCATTTCATCACCACTGTCATGCGTTTGGAGTTGCACTTTTTCTTCAGGTTGGGTGAAGGCTACTCTGTATGTCTCTTTCAAGATATCCTCGTACCCGAAATCTCTCACAACATTCCTTTATTTGTTGTTCAGCTGCCTCTGGTTCGGAGTTGTTTCTATACACCCGCAGCAGTTGCGAAATGGGCAGTTTTGATTTTAACCTGTCAGGGTGATGACTTGACGACCACAGAAGTGTGTTCCGATCTGTCGGTTTACGAAAAAGTGTGTACTCCAAATGAGTACCTCTCCTGAGTACAGTCACATCCAGGAAGTTCATACTATCCCGGTCAGCAACTGCTGTAAACCGGATGGGACTGTCCAATTCATTTAATTGCTGCACCATGCAGTGGAAGGACTCAATAGTGCCTCTCCATATTAAAAACAGATCATCGATGAATCTTTTAAAATAAAGGATGTTTGCACCGTGTCTACCCAGAATATGCACCGTCTCGTAGGCCGCCATATAAAGATTGGCGAACCCCGGCGCTAAATTAGAACCCATGGCGGTTCCTGATATCTGCATATAGTAACCGCCATGGTACAAAAAATTATTCTTCGTCAGAACTAATTCGATCAATTGACATAAGAACTCCACAGGAGGTCCCTCATACGGTCCTATAGTCAAGGCCTCACGTACGGCTTGTATTCCACCTTCATGTGGAATCACCGTGTACAGTGACGAGACATCCATAGACGCTAAAATACAATCCTCAGGGAGGTCACACAAGTCTTTGAGGCCCTCCAGGAAGTGGCTGGTATCTTTAATATAACTGTTGCCTGCCTGCACACATGGCTGCAGGAAATGGTCTACAAACTGGGCCAACGGTTGTAATAATGAGCCACAAGCAGAAATTATAGGCCTCCCTGGAGGAGCCTCAAGCGACTTATGCACCTTAGGCAAAGTGTAAAAAATCGGACATCTAGGGTGTTCCACCTGTAGCAACTTGAACACAGTTACGGGCATATGACAAGATCACATCAATCTGTTTTTTGATAACTAAAGTTTTCTAATTATACTTTATAGATATTGATTGCCTTACTGTGGTTGTTCTCCTGCTTAGTGTTTTAACCATTTATGATTTAGTTTTTGTATTGTATTAGTGTTGTGTGTCTTAGGATAGGTTAATAGGTTGCTCAGTTAATTGCACCGTGTCTACTCGTTTTGTAACCTCTCTATGGTGGTATGTCGCAGGCATCTAATTTCTTTGATGATGCCTCTCTCAGTGAGGCTGAGAATGTGCATGTAAGCATGTAAGCCTCACTGATGATGAGGTAGATAGAGTACTTTTTGATCAAACGGATTTTGAGGAATTACCAGCTGAGACCCCTAGTGACCTCTTCTTCAAATTAAATCGCCTCAAAAGACGGGAGGTGGATTTGGCCCTGCATGGGCAATTTTTGAGTGAATACTATCGGAAGAAGAGGATCCCTAGGGGGTTCAGAATTAATAACGTGCCCACCATAGGCCGAAAAAGTTCAGCATTCTGCATCAAATGGTGCGGGGTGCTGAACAAATGTTCTTCTGATTTAATGGTCCTTGTAATAGAGGAAGTGGGAAATGAATTAAAGAAAATTAAAAGTGACATCAAGGAATTTGAAAAAACGTTTAATCCTACATTGGTTAAGGACAAATCAGGCGACTGGCTAAAAAAACTCCAGGAACAGATAGATAAGTATCGAGCTGATCTACTAGCATTTAAGAGAAAGAAGTGGGACACCGTTGAGATAGACTACCAGAAACATTCAGTCTACCGGTGGTTGAGTGAGGAGTCTTTTGATAATCGCCGCAGATTCAGACCCCATTTTAGAACAGGCTATCAGGGCCCCCGTGGGTCAGACTCATCCCCAGACTCTGACGCCTCCGCTAACCGACCCCCACTAGATCATACATCGTCCTCCACTTTTTTAGGGAGCGAACCCAGACCAAGAAGGGTAAAAGATCAAGGAGCAGGAGGTTACACCCGCGGAGGGGGAGATACAAGAGGCGGCAGATGGGGCAAGAACAGGAGAAATTGATATTTAACTTATCAGATCATATACTAACAGCGCCTGAGGAGTCCTTACTAATGAAGGGTTTAAGTTTCATTCCCACGTGTAAATTTGACACATTTGACTGGTCCATTAATCATTACAAAATGGGGCGCAAGTTGCGCTTAAAAAATTTTTTTTCAATAAAGCTGATCAGGGGTCCTCTGCACCTATCTTTATGTCAAGACCTAGTACCTTTGACCCACCCTCTGTGAATCCCAGCCTGAAAACTTTTTTGAAAGTAGTGGATAGTGTAGTCAAGGGGAAATATCCACAGGATTATAGAACATTTGACAACTTGACGAGAGATGAACGCAATGCCTTGAGAGACCTGAAAGGTAATAAATCCTTGGTTATTAGGAGTGCGGACAAAGGGGGGGCGGTGGTATTGCAGAACTTCTCTGACTATGACCGTGAGGTCAGAAGGCAGTTGGGGGACACTGATACCTACCGCCCGATACCATCTAACCCCATGAGTATGATCAAAAAACAGATTGATGTGATCTTGTCATATGCCCGTAACATGGGTTGGATTGATGATAATGTGTTCAAGTTGCTACAGGTGGAACACCCTAGATGTCCGATTTTTTACACTTTGCCTAAGGTGCATAAGTCGCTTGAGGCTCCTCCAGGGAGGCCTATAATTTCTGCTTGTGGCTCATTATTACAACCGTTGGCCCAGTTTGTAGACCATTTCCTGCAGCCATGTGTGCAGGCAGGCAACAGTTATATTAAAGATACCAGCCACTTCCTGGAGGGCCTCAATGACTTGTGTGACCTCCCTGAGGATTGTATTTTAGCGTCTATGGATGTCTCGTCACTGTACACGGTGATTCCACATGAAGGTGGAATACAAGCCGTACGTGAGGCCTTGACTATAGGACCGTATGAGGGACCTCCTGTGGAGTTCTTATGTCAATTGATCGAATTGGTTCTGACGAAGAATCATTTTTTGTACCATGGCGGTTACTATATGCAGATATCAGGAACCGCCATGGGTTCTAATTTAGCGCCGGGGTTCGCCAATCTTTATATGGCGGCCTACGAGACGGTGCATATTCTGGGTAGACACGGTGCAAACATCCTTTATTTTAAAAGATTCATCGATGATCTGTTTTTAATATGGAGAGGCACTATTGAGTCCTTCCACTGCATGGTGCAGCAATTAAATGAATTGGACAGTCCCATCCGGTTTACAGCAGTTGCTGACCGGGATAGTATGAACTTCCTGGATGTGACTGTTATCAGGAGAGGTACTCATTTGGAGTACACACTTTTTCGTAAACCGACAGATCGGAACACACTTCTGTGGTCGTCAAGTCATCACCCTGACAGGTTAAAATCAAAACTGCCCATTTCGCAACTGCTGCGGGTGTATAGAAACAACTCCGAACCAGAGGCAGCTGAACAACAAATAAAGGAATGTTGTGAGAGATTTCGGGTACGAGGATATCTTGAAAGAGACATACAGAGTAGCCTTCACCCAACCTGAAGAAAAAGTGCAACTCCAAACGCATGACAGTGGTGAAGAAATGCGACACCAGGCTGAAAACCATGGAGAGATCCATTAAAAACAACTGGCGTATTTTGGGCACTGATCAGGTGTTTAAAGGAATCACTGAAGCACCCCCTTTGATTGCGGCACGTCGCGGGCAAAATTTGAAAGACCTATTATTGCGACCTGATGTCACTCCAAGCCCGTCGACTGATAAGAGATGGCTGCTGACCAGAAAAGGTTGCTTCCGTTGCACAAGTTGCATTACATGCCATGGACTCATTAGTGGTTCATCTTTTCACCATCCCCATACGGGCCAAAAGATCGCTCTCCAGCATCATTTGACATGCACTATGGACCATGTGGTCTATTTTCTGCGCTGCCCCTGCGGCCTCCTCTACGTGGGGAAAACGATACGAACATTTCGCGAGCGCATGAACCAGCACCGGTCGTCAATTCGTTTGGCGTATGCCCACCAGTTCACTGATAAACCGGTGGCGGCGCACTTCCTGAAGTACAAACATCAGATTTCTTCATTAAGTTATATGATCATCGACTGGGTCCCCCCGTTGCTAAGAGGTGGAGACCGGGGGTTGATCCTACTCAGGAAGGAGGTGAAATGGATCCATAGGCTCGACACGGTGGCCCCTAGGGGCCTTAACGAGAATAATTCCCTGTCGGTTTTCTTGTGAAATGATTCTGGTAATTTTTGGATGGTCTGAGCAACCTTAGTGACAGTGTCCTTGGCACTTTTGTCTTTTTCATGTACATTGTATATATTTTTTTGTGTATTAGGTAAATTTTTTGTTATGTTTTGCATTATTATTGTTGTACTTTACATTTACCACTAGGTGGCAATGTATTGTGTGTGCTTTATATGGTCCCCCCAGGCAGTAATGGTACGCAGTTGGTACCCTCGCTGTAATATTACTGCTGACTACTTGTGTAGAGCAGCGCCAATTAGATTAGACAGCTGCCTCGTTTTTTGTTTATTTATATAGTTGACACAGGATCCTATAATGTCCCGTTGGGAGCGCTATGGAACGCAGGCTACCTAGATGTGCGTTCCATGCGCAGGAAGTGACGCTGCGCTACTGCACAGGGACGTGGATGGAGCGCACGCTTCCTGGCTGTGCGCTCCACACATGGGAAGTGATGCGTTGATGACGCACTTCCGGGTACGGCGCTATGCGCTGGTGTTGTGGATAATATGTAGAAACCTGCCCAGGTGTGCGGCGCTTCCTATTTACCTGCGTGGCAGGCGAGAAGTTTGGCGCCTGTTACCTGTAAAAGATGGAGAAATGGTAAGGTAATAGCTTTGTATTAAGCACATGTTCCAGGGCTGATCCAGATTTTTGTACATACTTTGGGGGAGTGTGCTGCTGCCTGTGGGGGGGATATAAGGCAGACATGATATCTTGTGGGTTATGCACTTTAGGAGGAGATAGTGGGGGCCTTGACAAAGGTCTGATTGGCAGACCGAAACGTTGGCCCTAGGCCCACTGTCATGCACTTTGCACTTTATCTGATGTGGTGATATGGAATAAAATTTCTTTGGAAGAAAGACCGGTGAGTGTCCTCATCTCTGTGGCTATATATATATATATATATATATATATATATATATATATATATACACTGTACACAGGGCCAAATTAACAATGGGGCACAAAGCTTTATTATACCATGAACAAATGTCTTTGGCATGATAAGTCCAAATTCAGAGTGCCAACTTTTATTCAGTTGAAACCACAATGTCATTATGGTCTGAATGTTGACATTCAGACAACATGTTCAGAATGTTGACATGTCACAATATTATTCATCAATATTATGCAGAGTTTGACTGGCTATAACCCAGTGGCTTTAGTGTCCCCCATTAGTGTCATCAGAGAAAATGATTTTTCATTGAGTACAAACATTATATTTCAAAACTGATGCATAATTATAATGCACATTTTCTTTTTACACAGTTCTTGATATTAGATCAGCCGCGGTTCTCAAACTGTGGGTCATGACCCCAAAGTGTGTCTCGACCTCCTCAGCATGGGGTCGTGACTCCATGTTGCTGATCATCAGGCTGATGACTTTTCTAAACTCCGTCAATGATTCAAGGAGTCTGAGAAATCTGTTGAATTGTCTGTTAGCTCAGACTCCTCACATAATTTTGTGCCTCCACAATGATGCCATGTATGTGCTGTCTGCTGCCTGCACATGTGACGTGATGACCTTCTGCAGTCACTTGCTGGGGTCCTGTCATTATTTTTATTGTCTAATGGGGTCCCAGAGCAAAATAGTTTGCGGAACCCTGTATTAGATCATAGGAGTAAACAGAGTAGGAAGAGTGAGGAGTCAGTGGTAACTTATTCTCCTCAGTAATGGTTCTGGGTGTAGATACAATTAACAGTGGAAGATACTGTAGTACTCACAGCGGTTCTTCCCACTGGAATGAAGCAGAGATCCAATTTATTTGCATTTTAAGGAGTGCAGTCTAATTTCAGATGCTTTTATAGGTGAGTAAAATGTATTTAGTAACAAACTTACATTATTCATTAAAAAAAATGTATGTGATTCGGCTTCTAACAATATTGTGTGTACAATACCGGTTATTTCCCACAAAACAATCCAATAGTTATAGTTAGTGTGACATAGTTATTTAATACAAACAATAGATTCAATTTTGTATTTTATAATACAAAAATAAAAATAAAAATATTGCAATATAAACCTCGAATGTACATAAACATAGCACACATTACTGATACATTTTTTTGTCAATTATGGAAACTTAATATAATAAATCCCTGATCCTCAACTGCGGTCCTCAGGGCACGCCAACAGTCGAGGTTTTATGGCTATCCTGGCTTAGGCACAGGTGACTTAATTTGTACCTCAGTCAGCTTAATTATACCATTTGTGAATAAGCAATGATAGCCATAAAACCTGGACTTTTGGTGGGTCTTGAGAACCATGGGGAAATGTGAGGAAGAATTTTTTCACAGAAAGAGTAGTAGATAAGTGGAATAGCCTCCTAACAGAGGTGGTAGACGCAAATACAGTAGTACAATTTAAACATGCTTGGGATAAGCATATTGATATCCTTACATAAAAATAAGGATCAAATATGGTTTGAGGTAACATGTTTAAAAAAAGGGGCAGACTAGATGGGCCAAGTGGTTCTTATCTGCCGTCAAATTCTATGTTTCTATGTTTCTATTGTAATATATAAAGCTGTATGTCAGGGCGGATGGGGCAGTACGGATGGTGTAATGGTTAGCATTACTGCCTCACAGCACTGAGGTCATGGGTTAGATCCCCACCATGGCTCTAACTGTGCGGAGTTTGTATATTCTCTCCGTACTTGCGTGGGTTTACTCCGGGTACTCCAGTTTCCTCTCACAATCCAAAAATATACTGGTAGGTTAATTGGCTCCCAACAAAAATTAACCCTACAATGTCTGTGTGCGTGTACATGTGGTAGGGAATATAGATTGTAAGCTTCACTGGGGCAGGGACTGATGTGAATGTAAAGCGCTGTGGAATATGTATGCGCTATGTAAGAAACTGTTAATAAATAAATTATACATTTTTATCTTAATATTAACTATACTTAGATTTTTAGGGAGATTTTTTTTTGCAGGGTAAATATCTTAACGTCCTGTATATTTTTCTGTGTGTATATGTGGATATCCAGTGTGTGTGTGTGTGTGTGTGTGTGTGTGTGTGTGTGTGTGTGTGTGTTGTGTGTGTGTGTGTGTGTGTGTATATGTTTGTACAACAGCTGTAGTTATTCAAAGGTGTTGACTAAAACCTCATGCTGGTGATCTGAGCTAATGTTGTCCATTGCTACACTCGGTGTAGTCTAGGAGCATATCAGGTTATAGTGCAACTAGCCTTGAGAAAACTACTACGCACAGATACTACCTGACCAATACCTTTCTCGAATTTATATCTGGGGGTTGTTATGCTTCAATAATCAGCACACACTCATACAGCACAGGCCTCTGCTCCTCTGCGTTTCTTGATAGACCCCTGATTGATTTCAGCCCCAGGCCCATGTGACCCTTAATCTGACCCTGAATGCTAAGGTGTTGCTGGTAAATATGAGGAGGGCTTGGGGGAACCATTGTTTATTTTGCCTCTGGGCATCCTGTACACACTTACATCACTGAGCGTATGAGGTCATCAAGTTGTACAGAATCGGAAGAGGTAGCATGCTCCGAGCAAATGCATGGACTACAGTATACTTGCATGAATCATCCAAGGGATAATCTAGGCCGGTGATATCATGCGTGGCAGCTGCCCCTGCTCCGTCCCGGAGGCCAGGTAATCGGAGGGCGGAGAACCTAGCTTGGGCCCCCCACACACACACCCCCAGGAGGCTGCAGACTGTCTGTCTGCTGTATAACTAGGCTGTATGCTGAAGTTTCTTAGTATAGAGTTATTCTGTTACATGATTACTATTTCATTTGAACGTTAAAATAAAATGCAGTAGCCTGGGCAACAATTCTTAAGTCTTATTTTAAAATGATATCACTTGATAATTCTGCATCAGCCTGCCAGCATTATTAAGTTGATAAATGAGTGTACATTATGTACATGAACAATTACAGATAATTGAAGAAGTCCAGTCGGCTATAGCAACATTTTTAATTAAGAAACAATTTACAACAGACACTTGACTTGAGAGGTGACCCTTAGAAATATGTTCATCTGTTCCTTCATTCGAGAACATGCTCCACTTTTATCTTGACTCAAAGGCTGTGACAGAGCAAAATAATCTTCATCATAGATAAGAATCAAATCCTTTCCAGAAAAGAGACAATAGTGAATGGATATTAGCAGTAATTCATTAACTGCATATTTTTGCATAATACTAAGTGCAGATTCATTTCAGTTGAAATGATTTTTGCTACAAAGTGTAGTAATATTAATCCGCATACGTAATATCAAGTAAAGCTGGTCATATACTAGGCGACTTCTCCAAAAGGAGAAGTTGTCCGCGATCCCCCCCTTGAGCTGTGCGGGAACCCTCCCGGGTGGCATGACCATATTTGATATATCATATACAGTCCCATTGCATCCGATATATCGCATGCGATTGCAGCCAAGCCTGCCTGGCTTAGCTGCGATCCGACAGATCTCTCCTGCCAGCGATGCGACTCGCAGGCTTCAATGCAATTCCGCATGCGACCGGGCATCTCATCGGACCTGCTGTCAAATACATGCAGTTTGGACGCTTTATATGTGACTGGCTGCCGCAAAAAGGGACCAATTCACATGTATATCGCATGTATGTGTATGGGCATCTTGAGTGTAGCTCACATTTAGCTGACTGGTTTATTTAGGGCTTGCCCTTCCCTGTTACTTACTAAACTAAGGTTTATGGTTTGGATTATAGTATGGGCATGCGGTTAGCATGTTAGCTTATGTTTTATTGGTGAGAAGTGGACTACAGTAACTGGGATGATTTCTGTTTTGCACATTGTGGGGCAGATGTATTAAGCCTTAACTAGAGATAAATGCAAGGTTGATAAAGAGAGATAAACATCCAGCCAATCAGCTCCTTACTGATATTTTTCTAACACAGCCCGTAACATGGCAGTTAGGATGTGATTGGCTGGATGTTTATCTCCAGAGCCAGCCTTAGGCATAGGCAAACTATGCAATTGCCTAGGGCATTTGGAATGCCTAGGGGCATCAGCAGCTTCTCCTGATTAAAATGATATGCAGCATGCCTATATTCTGTGTGTGAGTGAGGCTGTATCTGCATATGAAATAGTGTATTCATGGAAATCACTGTAACATAGCATTATGTATGCAGGTACAGCCACAGTCGCACACAGAATATAGGCATGCCGCATATCATTTTAATCAGTGGAAGGTCCTTGTGTGTGCTGGTCATAACAATGATATAGCATATTAGACGAATTTTCAGCAAAAAATGCACCCAACGTTAGCAGAAGGGCCAGGAGCTGCATGACTTATTGAGTCAAGATGTATGAGGAAACATCTGTATCCAAGCAGAGGCAGAGGTCACAGTGTTAGCGGCTGTGCGAGTGCTGTCTGCGGGTGGGTTGGTTGTGCAATAGTGTTCGGCATATGTGTAAGGGCATTATGTGTGTCATGTATAAATGCATTACTAATGTGCGATATATGTGTAACAGGCATTATGTGTGTCATGTGTTCAAGGGCATTAATAATGTGCAACATATGTGTAAGGGGCATTATGTGTGTCATTATGTGTATGAAGGGCATTAATAAAGGTTGGCATAATGTGTAAGGGGCATTATGGTTATAAGGACATTAATAATGTGTGTCATGTGTAAGGGGCATTACTGTGTGGTATTATCAGGGGTGCCGAGAGAAAGGGGTAGGGGGTACAAATTACCCAGGCCAAAGTCTGATGGAAGGGCCCAGTAGGGGCCCCGAGCCCCCTCCCCTTAAGCGACAGCAGCAGCTGCAGCTCTTCTCCTCTGCTCAGCACACACTGCTTTGTGCTGGGTTGCAGTGTGGCCATGGAGGTGCTTAAAAATATACATATATAATAAAATATTTTCTATGGATTTTTTTCTAAGGGTATAATGTGAATAATGTGAGGAGTAATGTACATAAGGTAAAGTGGTACTACTGTACTACCATCGCATGATATAATGTGAATAAAGTGGCACTACTGTGTGGCATAATTTGAATTGGGGGGTACTATTGTGTGGCCATGCCCCTTCCCAGCAAGAACACACCCCTGTTTGGGCTGCGCACCGAATGTGTGCCCTGTTTCTATTTAAAATATTGCGGGTAGGAGCAACAAAATGATGACTGCTATGATGAGGGTTGATGGTGCTGGGAAAGGGGAGCAGGGTCAGAGGCGGAACTAGTGGCAGTGCTAGGGGGCACCTGCCAAAATCTTGCCTAGGGCGTCATTTAGGCTAGGGCCGGCTCTGTTTATCTCTCTTTATCACCCTTGCATTCATCTCTTGTTAAGGCTTAATACATCTGCCCCACTGTATCCTAATGGACAATGTTGGCATTGATTGGATCAGTATAAATGCACTGAAAGAGGCTATGGGGTCTATGTACTAAACCTTGGAGAGAGATGAAGTGGATGGAGACAAAGTATCATCCAACCAGCTCTCAGCTGCCATGTCATAGGTTGTGTTTGAAAAATGACAGGAGCTAAGGGTTTGTACTTAATCTCCATCCACTTGATTTCTCTTCAAGGAAATAAAGGGGGAAATAAAGACCTGATCGCTGCTCTGTCCTGCGATCAGATAGCTGCCGCCAGACCAAAGTTAAAACCTGCCCAGTGCAAGGCTGCGAAAGACTTGCGAAAATCACACCAATCAGCATATAGCTATACATCCATTCCCAACTCGCTCACCACTGATTTATGTTTCCAATGTGTGCAGAACATACAGTACTCAGCCTTTGTGATAGAAACAGGCTGATCAAGGCCAGAACTGACATCATGCACCCTCCTTGAAAATGCCTGGGCACGTCTGCGTATTCCTGACCCTTCTAGAAAAAGCTAATCACCACCCCATAATGGCAACTTCCTGTAAATCAACTTGCAAACTGCTTGCGATCAGAAAAGCCTCGAGCATGTGTGCTACACTCTGTACACATGTGCAGTCAGTCGTTAATCAGCTGCCTTGCCAGGTTTGAATAACCCCCTCCCCATAGACCCCTTTATGCTTAATAACATTAGGTGCAAATTTGCACTGCACCAGGGGACTTGCGCATAGCGATGGCCAATGTTTCCTGGGCATGCCCACAAAAACAGTGGGTGCCCTCAGGAAAATGTGGGGTGTCCCCATGCTAACGCAGGTGGGCCAATGCCTTCTAGTGGCTTGTGGCTGACATCACACTATGGGCCTTATTCTGGTTGGAGCGGCCGGGCCGTACGCGTACGTCCCGGGATTTTTTATGATCTGCGCATGCGTACATTTGCTAATGCGCAGGCGCGAACACTCCACAACGCTCACGGACGGGTCTCAACGTGCGAAAAAACCTATACGCGAGTGTACGGGCATTGGGGCGGCATAGGGGCGTGAAGAGGGGAGCGGCCGAAATAATGATGGAAAATGGGCGTAAATATGGGCGTACACGGGGGTGTGCACCAAAAATGAGCGGTGCTACTACCGCACGATCGACTAAGGCACCGTTCATTTCGGACACAAAACAGGCGGCCGCCAACCGCCATCTCAAACCACCCCTACAGATACCGCATGCCAGCGTGCGCCTGGGTTTGCTAATTAACGCTGATTACTACTCAAACACATACACCTGAATGTAATAACCAATGCTGCAGTCTATTAAGTCCAAACCATGATTTCACTACCTGCAAGCCACACACAGCACTCAAACACATTGGAAGCTTATCTTTCTATACTTCTCGACATTTAAAGGTTTGTTTAATTTAAGGTAAGAATCTTTTTAAGACCTGCTTATATATGCTAAGGTAGCTATTTGCTAAACAGTTAGACACATTCACTATGTGCTTTCATAGACTTTACACAGTAGCACACTCAATCTACACATGTCGACATGTGTCAACGTGTTCACTCTAATACAAACATAGGTTTTGTATTTATGATACAATAACATAAACCACATCTAACACCTACAAAGGATGTTTCAGCAATGTTTTAAGCCCATGCCCACTATTTTCAACACAATCTGTGTATAGTAGCCAAAATACAGAACTGTACCACTATCTGATCTGCTATGAATTGGATTTGACTACACTCTGGATGTAAGATGCCACCAATCACATTATTGCACTCACATCTCTCTAACAAAGGATTCCTACATCTGCTTATGACACTGTAAAATCATATATATTTAAAAACTTATACATGTTTCTTCACAAGCAATTTTATCATGTTTGGCCGATTCACACATCTTTTTTTAGGGAGGACACATATGCATTCCTACACAAATGTACCTTTTGACCCTTGTTTGTCTGCCTCACCCACTCCATGAGGAAAGCATTGTTCTGGACCTGCTTTTACCTACTACTGTAGGAGCTACCTCACCTGCACACAAACTGCTTTCTCACCTATTAAGTTGCTCTGCACATGTGCTGACACAAACTAATTAGCAGGGAAAAGTTGGATAGGAACATGGGAATGACCATGGAGAGGGTTACACATGGGAAACTTCGACCACACTTCAACAAATGTTCAAAAATACCCTGGTCAGTAAGTACACATAAATCTAGTATTTGTTTCACACAAGAAATTACACATACAACAATTTTGTTTTAATTGGTAAAATAAATTTATTTGCTGTTCAGCATCACAGCTTAGTAGACACTTTCATGTCATAAATCAAATAAACAAATCAAATAGACACAAAAATAAAAATAACAGCCAGAACAAGTGGTTGCATATCTCCAAACATGTGTTACCCTGCAAATGCAATGGTGAAAGAAATGGGGACACCAGAATACGTACTGCAACAACCAGGGTGAATACTAAGCAAGATACACACCACCAAAAATTTATCCTGCATTTGTAGAGGTCAAAATAAGAACTTTAATGCCCATGGCACGAAAATGGATAGATGGCCAACTCAGGAAGTGGATGTCCAGTGCAATTGAAACATTTGGGGTCCAACCACAGAGGAAGTGAACCAGGTCTCATTATTTGGGCCCTTTTCTCCCCCTTTTAGATGGGGCCTTGGGGACAGGGGCCTTTGGGTCAGATGGCTTGCGGCGTCTTCCCCTAGTGGACACAGGAGGGTCAGCAGAGGTGGAAGGTTGGGGAGCAGCTTGGGGTGGGCCAGCAGATGGGGGATTGTCCCTTAGGGACCTGGCGGTGGGCAGCAGCTCCGCAAGAATGACATTCAGGCGGCTGAGGTGTTGGCCAATGTTTTGCATGCCAGCCGCCAGAGTGTCATTAATGCGGTTCAAGGCCTCACACTGCTGCCTGTTTGTGGCCTTCCAATCCTCCAAAAATTCCCCAATCTGCTGCTGACGGAGCGCAGCATCCACCCCTTGCTGCTCGATCCTCTCCAGCATCACCATCATGCTCTCATCCCATGTCTCCTGTGGCTGGGGCTGGGGGTGTCTTCTTGGTGGTGGCTGGACCACTTGCTCCACCTGTGGCTCTGCAGAGGAAGATGCTGCCGGTACATCCTGGGTTTCTGCTTCTGCTAGGATAATAATTGAAAACAATGTCACCATCACATACGCACTAAAAAATCTCTTTCAAAATACAATGCATTACTGTGACTTACCATCAAAAGCAGCATCAAAGACCTCCGCCGGGAGCTCACTGTCCATATTGGAGATCCCCCTGACCTCGGCCACATCAATGACGTCCAAGGCGTCCTGCTCCAGGGGGGTATACTCAAAAGTATCGGGCATAGGACCTCTCCCGGTGGACATGCTGTGGTTGTACCGGTCAGTCATCTTCCTCTTCAGTGTACTTTTGAAGTCGGTCCACCTACAAGTTTAAAAATACAAATATCACCATGAGATATGTGCACCACTGTGCTAGTGAACATCATGACTACGTTACATTTCCTAGTGTGGGTGATCTTATGTTTTTTAGCCATATGTGTCCCACACACACATTAATGTCTCCATTAGGAGGCATTTCAGTGTCTCATCTCATTCATTAGGCCACTAAATGCACATACATAGATCACTATGCAGAAATGACATCATCCCTGGCCAAATTAGGCACCTCCACCTGTTGTGAAACTACACATTCCACCATAGCTTGACAGTGTGGTTATTATGGAGTCATTTAACTATGGGATGGCATACTGGGATGTGTAGTTTCTCACCAGCTACATGTGCACAGTTTGCTCATTCTTGTTTCAGTTGCATCATATGGAACATGTAAAGGTGGCCATACACGTTACAATTATTGTATACAATATTGCATCTCATAGCATATCGGTTTTGCGATGAGATCAGATTAGATGAGATCTAGTACAAAAAGTATGTGCTGCACATACTTTTTGTACTCATCGCTAAACCGATATGCTATGAGATGCGATATTGTATACAATATTGTATACAATAATTGTAACGTGTATGGGCACCTTTACAACAACTCTTTCCAAAACACACTTTCTCTTGTCCCATCACATACTTCACATACTTCACATGAGCAGAACTGTGCCCATAACCTCACATCACACCAATGGTGCATGTTTCATATATCAATGTGGGTTATTAGACATGGTTGTGTTCACATGTGACATTGAAGTGTAGCACTATCTACAAACACACCTTTCTATTATTCTCAAAACATACATGTAACATATGTACACACATATGACATTATCAGGGGGACAAACACACTTGCCTTTTCTTCACCGATAGCCAATCTCTGACCACTGGTGACACCTGGTTCACTTCCTCTGTTATCTTGTCCCAAAGGTTTCTCCTTGCACTGGCACCCGGCTTCCTGATTGGCAATTCTATCCATTCACGTGCTCTGGGCACTAAAATTCTTAATTCTGCCTCTACAAATGCAGGGTTTCTCTTTTTGGAGGTGGTATCCTGCTCAGTCCTCACCCTAGATGTTGCAGCTCGTTTTCTGGTGGCCCCAGTTCTCTCACCATGCACCTGCTGGGTCACACCTGTTTGGAGAGATGCAACCTCTTGTTCTGGCTGGTTGCTTGGCCCTTGTGGAGCTGGTGGAGGTTGAACAGGGCCTATTAGTGAGGGGCCCGCTTGGTCTGGCAGGCTACCTCTCTCTTGAGCCCTCCTTCTCCGCTCCTGTTATTTATATGTTAATCTCCCGCCATGAACAAGGGGGCGTATATTTTTCCCCTCAATGTACTTGCTAATTTACGCCGATATTTCCCGCCGATAATTGCCGCTTAAATTACGCAGGTCTCCACGCACCTGATCAATCACCTGTATATGCACATACACAGGTTGTGGAGCATTGTGTGCTACATCGTGAAATGTGTGCACCTGTCATTCCAATGATGAGTGTTGTCAGCTGGTATCTGTTTGAGTTCGTGTATGCTTTGTGAGTCACATTTCAAAACATCACGTTATAATGCTTTCCTTACATATGTCATGAGTCTGAAATTGTCATACACCAACATGTTGCATTGGGCCCCTTTTAGCAGCGTATTTATTAGTAGACGCTTGCGTGTATTCTTTTTCGCACACTGTATATACAGTTCCTCTCTATACATTGAATGCATGCTGTTGGTTATGGTGTGTGTATATCGGAACGGTCCGCGTAAGTTTCTATTCGCATCCAGTTTGTTCATGTAAGAAGGATTAATAAAGTTAATACTAAACAAACAATTTTTTACACCAATCAGCAAGCACCAAAAGTTATATATGTACCTGCAATTAATAACTGCGCCATTGCCACTATGACTTCAACCAGGGCTAGGGCGTTTTCTACCCAGGAGCTATTGGCCTTGGTTGAGGTCATGGACCACCGCCTGGGGCCCAGGGGCCCTTATGTGTCAAATCGTGACAAGCGGCGGGCATATAATGCTGCCCGCCGGCTAATTTTCGTCCGGACCGGCGTCGATAGAAACCTGGGCCAACTTGAGCGGCGCTGGTCTGACCTGCGCCGGCGGCAGCCAGTGTTGCTATGCTCACTTCGCCGCCATATTGCCCGATGTAAGTTTTTATTTACTAGTATGACTGCGTTTTTTTGCAATGTTTTCTGTACTTTTTATAAATATGTTCCTGAGTATGGGGGTGTATATGGGTGTATATGGGGTGTATAGGGGGTGTATATTGGTGTATATGGGTGTATATGGGTGTATAGGGGGTGTATAGGGGGTGTATAGGGGTGTATATGGGGTGTATAGGGGGTGTATAGGGGGTGTATAGGGGGTGTATATGGGATGTATAGGGGGTGTATAGGGGGTGTATAGGGGGTGTATATTGGTGTATATGGGTGTATATGGGTGTATAGGGGGTGTATAGGGGGTGTATAGGGGGTGTATAGGGGGTGTATATTGGTGTATATGGGTGTATATGGGTGTATAGGGGGTGTATAGGGGGTGTATAGGGGGTGTATATGGGTGTATAGGGGGTGTATAGGTGGTGTATAGGGGGTGTATATGGGTGTATAGGGGGTGTATAGGGGGTGTATAGGGGGTGTATATGGGTGTATATGGGGTGTATAGGGGGTGTATAGGGGGTGTATAGGGGTGTATAGGGGGTGTATAGGGGGTGTATAGGGGGGGGTTAAGTAGTTGCTCAGTTTTTGGGTGTAGCATATCAATTAGTTTGCATGATAAATGTCTGAAATATAACAGCAATGATAATGTGGAAGGTTATGAGCATGACTAATGTTAATTTTTCTTTCCCCCTTTTTTATGAAACCCAATCTTCGATTTCTATGCCATCAACATGAACATTTCAGCACGGGCAAGAGCCCGCATAGAAGCCCGGGAGCAGGCAGCCCGTGACCAGGCAGCCCAGGAGCAGCCGGAAGAGGAGGAGGAGGAAGAGGAGGAGGAAGAGGAGGAGGAAGAGGAGGAGGAAGAGGAGGAGGAAGAGGAGGAGGAGGAAGAGGAGACAATGGGTCAAGCTGGGGCCCACCAAATTTCCCCATCCCCTTCCCCAACCCCCACCCCCTCCCCAACCCCCACCCCCAACCCCTCCCCAACCCCCACCCCCTCCCCAACCCCCACCCCCACCCCCTCCCCAACCCCCACCCCCTCCCCAACCCCCACCCCCTCCTCAACCCCCACCCCCTCCCCACCCCATTTCCAACCCCCCTACACCTCTCCACCACCCACCCCCAAAAGTCTCCAATCCCCACTCACACCCACTACCAGCATCCAAACTCCAATCCCATCCCCCTTGCTCCTGACCCCCCCAACCACCGCACACCCAACCAGCGGCGACCAGGATGGCTCAAGTAGCCGTAAGTAAATAATGTGTCTAATGTTTACCTACACATTTCTACACATAAACAATCACAACAACCACATATGTGTATCCAACATCAACATTAGTTGCAACATATCACTGCAGGGCGACCATGAGGTGTGGCCTGTCCTTCTCCAGGAACAAGGGTCCCCTTGGTGGTTTTTTGGAGTGTGGCCATGCCTCACCCCTTGAATAATTGACATAACAGTACATCCAATGAGATATCCGACATTAGTGGTGTTGTAGTTATGTGGCTCCAGGTGTTGGGTAACTCCAGTTCCCAGCATGATGTGCAACATAAATGTAGAGATTGTTTTGTTAATAGTGTGTGAGGCCATGCGGATGCATGCTTTACAAACATAGCTGTAGGCCTATAATTTGTACAGCAATGTCCTAAATTTAAAATAGTAAGGAGTGCTTAAGCCGCCACAATGTCATAACCCTTAAATAGCACAGCCTAATTGTGAGGTTAGAGGAGAGTCCCCCAAAACCAAACTAGCAATTGGGATACAGCATACATTCATCCAAGAAGGAGTAATTGAATTAATGTTATTTACTATGTACAGTATGTGTGTGTTAACATATTATTTTTTAGTACTGTGTTTACAGCAGACCCATCTTCAATGTAGTTTAAAAATGTATGTGGCCTTCACACATAACTCACAACTTTTTATTATGTACAAATACAACAAACATTTGTGTATGTTATATATTATTATTTTTTTTATCCCTTCACTACAGACACTGAACAGCAGCAGGAGGAGGTGGCAGCCCTTGTTCGGGAGATCTTCCTGACCCTTTTTTATTTGCAAATTCTTTTTGGCCTACTGGAGGCCCGCATTTAATTTATTTTTATCCCCCCCCCCCCTTATTATGTTTGTTATAAATAAAAGTTTATATTGTGTTATAAATTGCCTGTGTTTTTAATAATAAATATGTTAGAGGGCTTGTAAGGGTAGGTACATACAGATGTGTAATGTAAGTTATATTAGTAATTTGAGGTGAGGGGTAATGATTGATGTGTGAATGTGTGTGTTTTTGAGTAAAATAACACATAGTGAAAATGCATGAATGTTTAATGTTGTTAGATTAAAACATCACACATAACATCAGGGTAGGTATACATGTTACACATTTTGGACAAAGTAATTATGGACATAATTTAGTACATATACAGAAACACCAACATAACTTGATTTAAAAGTAACAGCAATATGGGGACACATAGATAGTGATTAAAATGCCACATTAGAACATAACAAATATACATGTAATGAGGGTTAAAATGTTGTTTTATTAGGGTCATTATTAAGGTAGACAATTGAGTTAATAGAAAACAATAATTGAATAACAAATAGAATAATTAATTAATTGTCAGAATTCTAGTTGAAAGGCAAGATTTGCAGGTCCATATATGTGAAGGGTATGCCAGCGTACACGGACGTACGCTCACTCTCACGAGCGGTGACATAAGCTGAGTTTTCCATTGAAAACAATAGGGACCCGTCCGTGCAAGCTGGCGTACGCTCAGATCTCCGCAAGAAGTCGGTGGGAAGACGGACGAGACGTCCGTAAACGGCGGCGTACGCTCAGTTGTACGCCAGTTGTCGGAGTGTAAGGGCTGGCCCGTCCGTGTACGTTGGCGTACGCTCATTTGTACGCCACTCCCCTTCTACGTTGTTTATGCCCGTACGTATGCGGCTGATTTGTGGGTGGACTTAACCCCAATGGCCGCGTACGGCTAGCGTACGTTAATAGTGAACGTACGCACGTTTGGCCGCACCGATCAGAATAACCTCCTATGTCAGTGCGCTCACTGATCACGGAGCTGGACACCACAAATATAGGTCAGTCAAGACTGACATATTTGAAAACAGGGGAAAAATCATTCGATGACCAGCTAATGGTTTTGCCCCTGCAGGCTCCCATGCTAATGCATGTTTATACTAAACATCCATTTGCAATGCGGCACGGGGGGCAGGCATTAGCTGGCCCAGCAGGCCATGATAGATAGCTTACCTTCTAAGCAACTAATTTACACTGCTAAGTTAGTCAACCTGAATCAGACCCTTTATGGAATGATCCAATGCTGCTTCAGCTCCCGAGTCCTTACTCTGCTCTTCTGATTCTGCACAGGTTTATGTATTAAATAAATAACCCTGTTCAACACTTCCAAGAGCAGACCGGATGCTCCTACTGCCCTACCCCCTTAACGCCACACCCCATATCATTGCACCCCAGCAGTCTCATCACTAAACAGTAGTAGACACTGTATATTAGGATTGGATATCAATAACTGGCAGGTTGCAGCATTAGTGGAAGATTAAACTGTCTACAATACAGGAAGTACAGTGATGCACAAGTCACCAGTGGAATTATTTATTACTAGAACATAGAGGTAAAGGTGTGTTCTAACTGCTGAGTTCAGGAACCTAATGTAATATATACTGTATACTGTAGGTACAGTAGTTTCAAGCAGGAGTCATAAAAAAGTTTTCAGAGATACTGTAGGAAAAGCAGAGGAGTAAAATGAATAATTGCAAACAGCAGAGCAACACAATGACTGTGGCATGGAGAATGATTGCAAGATGGAAATAAAACCTCCACCATGTTACATTTGCAAACCTTTTGTTGATTAAAGGTAGTCTCCATTTTCAAAGAATGGACATTGAGGATCAAATTTGAAATACAAAACCTAAGGGACTTATTCAGCTACAGATGTGACCTTACTTAGATTTTCTCTCAGGGCAACATACTGTATATTGAAAAGAATTATGCAAGATGATTTTGCAAGCCTGAAACATACTTTTGTATAACAACTGGAAAAGAGTAGAAAAATAGACCTTGGCGCAATCAATTAGCAGCTGTTCGAATGGGGGGGGGGGGGTGAGGCTCCCCAATTATATATGTAATACAAAGAAAAAGAGGTAGAACAGCACTTATGTTATACTGATGTATAAAACAATACCACAGCTAGGTACAACAAAAGTATGGTACTTGTTTCCTAGCACGGCCACCCCGATTTACATCGGGGTGGTCGTGTCGGAAAAATCGGGTCGATCGCATCGCATGCGATTTGGTCGCATGCGATGCGATCGACGCGACCGACCGATTTTCGACCCGATTTTTTTATTGAATGAAATGTAAATCGGGTCCCTGGGACCCGATTTTACATTGGATTCAATGTAAAATATTCCCAACCCCCCCAAATTTAACGGCATACACCCCACCCCACGATAGACGCCAACCCGAAGCGTGGCGAGCGGCGGCGGTGCGCGTCCTCCGACCTTTTCATTCCCCTACTATCCACGTCGGCGTGGAGTTGAGAATAGAATAGTGTGGCGAGCGCAGCGAGCCACCGAGCCCGAAGCGTGGCGAGCGCAGCGCGCCCCGCGAGGGGACGCGTATACCTGTGAAGTTATTTCCCCGAGGGGACGCGTATACCTATGAAGATATTTCCCCTTTCCTTTTAACATTGGTCCCGACGCGACCGACGCGATGGCCCCGATATTTCCATAGGCTTCAATGTTAAAAAATATTTTAACATTGAAATCGTGTCGGGAAAGGTAAAATATCGGGGGCATCGCGTCGGTCGGGACCATTAACATTGGTCCCGACGCGATGCCCCCGATTTTTCCATAGGCTTCAATGTTAAAATATTTTTTAACATTGAAATCGTGAGAAAATGTGAAAAATGTGAAATGGGCTAATATGACCCATTTCACATTATAGATGTCCCCGTCGTCACCCCACGATAGACGCCAACCCGAAGCGTGGCGAGCGCAGCGAGCCCGCGAGGGGCGGCGGTGCGCGTCCTCCGACCTTTTCATTCCCCTACTATCCACGTCGGCGTGGAGTTGAGAATAGAATAGTGTGGCGAGCGCAGCGAGCCACCAAGCCCGAAGCGTGGCGAGCGCAGCGAGCCCCGCGAGGGGACGCGTATAACTTCACAGGTATACGCGTCCCCTCGCGGGGCTCGCTGCGCTCGCCACGCTTCGGGCTCGGTGGCTCGCTGCGCTCGTCACACTATTCTATTCTCAACTCCACGCCGACGTGGATAGTAGGGGAATGAAAAGGTCGGAGGACGCGCACCGCCGCCCCTCGCGGGCTCGCTGCGCTCGCCACACTTCGGGTTGGCGTCTATCGTGGGGTGACGACGGGGACATCTATAATGGGAAATGGGTCATATTGGCCCATTTCACATTTTTCACATTTTCTCACGATTTCAATGTTAAAATATTTTTTAACATTGAAGCCTATGGAAATATCGGGGCCATCGCATCGGTCGCGTCGGGACCAATGTTAATGGTCCCGACCGACGCGATGCCCCCGATATTGTGTCCTAGCCGGCAAAATGGACCTGATTTCAAAGGAAATCGGGTCCATCGTATGGATCGTGTACCTTAACTTAAAGGTACACGATCCATAAGATTGTGGCCGTGCTAGGAAACAAGTACCAAAAGTTTTATTAATACACAATAAAAATTAAAATTATAATTGGTTAGCATGCATGTTAGATAAAATGAGCCTTAAATTCATAGTCAGTAAGTGCTATGTACTGTCAGTTAGTGCTGATATACTGCACCTCCACACGAATATTACCAGGTGGAGAAAAGGCCACATAGCTGTGGGATGGTGGAGTCCAGGCAGATTATTTTGTCCGTTGTTAGGGGTGCTGCTGCCTGGGTTTTCCTGCCAGACTGGATTCTTAGATCAAGGCAAAACATCATCAACCTACTGTCGGATCTAGCAGGTTTTTTGGATCCTATATAAGATCCCGCCATTCAGCACCATCTTCACTCAAGCATTGTAGAGGGTAGAGGACGGATGCTCTGGCTGCCTGTCTGGTGGTGTGGGGCAGGTGCTGGGTGCTGTCTTGGAGTGCTGTAATGGGGTGCAGTCTTGGAGTGCTGCACAAGGTGTTGATGTCCTCCTGTGCTGGCCGGTGCTGTGTGTAAAGGGGGTGTTGTGCTGTGCTGTACAGGGTGCTGCTGTCCTCCTGTACTGTAAAGGGGTGCTGCCCTGTGTGCACCTCAGAAATAATAATTTTAGAGTTG
Source organism: Crinia signifera (assembly GCF_055691185.1). Taxonomy (NCBI): domain Eukaryota; kingdom Metazoa; phylum Chordata; class Amphibia; order Anura; family Myobatrachidae; genus Crinia; species Crinia signifera. Next base: position 405,015,256 of record NC_139217.1, read on the forward strand.
CTGTCCTGTGTGTTGTAACAATAAAGATTCACTGCCCAGTGTGCTGTAAAAATAAAGGGTCGCTGTCCTGTGTGCTGTAAAAATAAAGGGTCGCTGTCCTATTTGCTATAAAAATAAAGGGGTCCTGTCCTGTGTGGTACAAAAATAAAGGGACACTGTCCGGTGTCCTGTAAAAATAAAGGGATGCTCTCCTGTGTGCTATAAAAATAAAGGGGTGCTGTCCTGTGTGTGCAGTAGAAATAATAATACAGGGTTGCAGTCTTGTGTGCTGTTGCTGTAACACTTCCCTGTGTGTTGTAAAAATAAAAGGGTGCTGCCCTGTGCTTTATCACCTGCTGTAAAGAGGTACCTCTGTCCTGTGCTGTTAGGGGTGCTGCTGCCCTGTGCTGTTAGGGGTGCTGCTGCCCTGTGCTGTTAGGGGTGCTGCTGCCCTGTGCTGTTAAGGGTGCTGTATATAAGTCCAGTGGAGCGGCCCTGAATTGCCGTTTAATTGCAGCTGTGTTGCATGTTGAAGAAATGGAGGAGGCGTACACACAATTTAAAGATCAGGAACCACTTCCTAGTGCTGAAGCTGCTGCCACTAGTCATGACATTGACAATGCAATTCCATCAACGTCATCTTCTAAGGCAGATGTCCAATGTTATAGAGGGCATGCAAAAACCAAGAAGCTAAAATGAATAACCCCAAAAATATTTAAACTATCTGAAATGTAAAATTGGCAATGGAAGGGCTTGGTCACATGTAGTCTCAATAAAAACATAAAAAAAGGGGTAAAGATGCTAACAACCTAGGGACATTCTCCCTTATACGTCACCTGCAGCACATTCATCATAAGTTGTTGCCAAGTTCAGAAACTTTGACTAAGAGCGTAAGCAGTCCAGAAACAACTAAATTGCTTTTTCCTGTTGTATTCAAGCGCCTACAACCCACATCACCAACTCTCACCTCGTCAATTTCCTTCTCAATTAGGATCGGGAGTAGTCCTGCAGGCAATGTCAAAGTCATTATGGACTCCTCTCCCATTCCAGATTCTGTTGTTATTGCTGCTCGAAGTCACCAGCTACAAGTCTCTTTTATTTTAAGAATCATCTTTTTTCAAAAATCATCTTTTTAAACAGCCTCTTTTTTAAAAAGAATCTTTTTTCGACAGCCTAATTTTTAATAAACTCCACACAGACATAGGCATTCATCCACACTCACACCACTTATCTAAGAAATAAAGACGCGTACAACTGAATTGGGCTTAAAGGGGATGGCTTATTTATTTTGAGCAGGGGCGGCCTATTTGAATCTAACTGAAATTTATGTCCCTGCTCTAACTAAGGTGGCGGGCAAAGAACGGCATGCAAAATAAATCACATCGCTGGTAAAAATAACAAAGTAATAAAAATAATAAACTCCGGATCCAAGGGCCTCCTGCCCTTATTTGCCTAGGACCGGCCACCTGCCAGCGTCCATGACAACGGCACAATTTCGGAGCAGACTTTTCAAAGGGGCCACTTGCCCTTAAGGTCAGGGGGTTGACCTTCTGCCCCTGACCTCGCATATCACCAAGGCAGAGCTCACCACTCTGCCCGAGTCAGAAAAAATTGGGCCACCTGCCCTAACCTACAAATGTCCGCAACAATTTACCCTATCCGAAGTAAATGATTGTTAAGGTCCAGATGTGGGCCCACCTGGATCGGTGATGCCCACATCTCGACATCAACCACCAGCTAAATGTAAATACGGCTCTAATTTAAACTACCGTTCTTTCCGCCGAACCAAATAAGCCGAAAACAACTAAACAGATAACTTGCGAACGACTTCTTAAAGCAAATTCTAACTACAATTGGGGCGGGAGAGAGGGCAACGATTCCTGAAGCAAGAGGCAGAATCTTCTGGAAGCAGGATCATTATCCCATCAATCCCCACCTCTGACTTCAAAACAGCCTATCCTGGACCATCATTCAAATCAGCCACCCGTCAATCAAGACAAGCCGAACCCTCGAGCCCAGATCCAGTGTGTGAGCTAAGGATTCCTGCCAATAGCCAGGAGAGTTTATGCTGTTTTCAGCCAGACAAGCTGGCTTCTACAGTCTGAATCATCTTTTTAAAAAAATCTTGCCGCTTCTCAGAATATGAAATGTCATTAAAAAAATGGAGGTTGTATGATTCAGAGAACGTGGCCAGCTTTTACCAGAGGGACCCCCTATCGCAGAAATGATGGGTTTCTTTAACTCTTTTCTTTGCATTGTGTACTTTTTGGGGCCTAGTATTTTAAACTTCCCTCCTGTCTGCCACTGCAGTTCCAATCCTAGATGTGCCACGTGTTTGTGCCTCCCACTTGTGTCACTTATGCTAGTCATTTAGCTACTTCAGTACAACCTTTTGGAGTAAAAACAATATTGTGAGGAGTGAGAAGTTCAGAATAGACTGGAAATGAGTGGAAATTAATGTTATTGAGGTTAATAATACTGTAGAAAAATTTCTGTGATTTTATCTGTTTTTATGCAGCCCAAAAGGGTGGTTTTGGCAGAACCAATCCAGATCCAAAACCCAAAAGGTGATCCAATTACAAAACCAAAACACAAAATATGAAAAGTGTCCAGTGCACATCTCTAATAAACATGCACAAACAAATTATATAACTTATTGAAATCTCATGACTCAATAACCTTGACAACTGTTTACATCGTTTCTAAAGCAGGAGAAGGTTTTTCTTTCAGGTACTGCTCTAGATGCTGAATTTTAGGTCAGGTACAGTTACATGTTTTCTCTAATTTATCGTACAAGCTGCCACACAAACTAGAGAGATTTTACAATAATAAAAAGCAAGAAAACTAATAGGAAAGAAAACTCTTCTTTTACCACAGATATTATTAACCTATTGCATTGGTTTTGTATATCTCTCTATATGCTGTGATCTGAAGCTATTTAACAGGAGGCAAGGACATCTGGACCACTGTAATGATATTTTTGTGAGCTTACACTGTACCCATTACCCAACCTCTAAAGAATATTTGCTATTAAAATGAATGACAAAAAAGCAATTGTTCTCATCAGCCTGAACTTGAAGGATAAAAAAGAAATCAGTTTGTCACACTGTGTCCACTCAGTTAGAATTCAAATCTGTAACACTGAAGTGAATCAGCATAGGGAGCAAAGTGTGCCATGCGAGAGTATGCGCTAAACTAATTGGGGGACGAATTTGCAGCCTTGCGAATCAACCAGAATAAGGTCAATATGCGTTTATTTAAAAGACATTGTTATCTAATGATATTCAATCTAAAAATCACAATATACATAAAATATTTAGCGGTGTATTAAAACTATATTAAATACCACTCACACCTGATATGCTTATCTCACCAGACCCATGCACTCGAAGCCGGGCCCACCCCCTGAAGCTACCAACCTAGCGGCCCAGTGAATAAAGGAGTGACCAACTACCCACACCCATTATACCTATAGAAGAAGGAAATGAGTAGGAGATTAGCACCGATTTGTAAAGCAACAGGTGACATGATATATTTAGCAGGATCTGCCAAAAGAAAAAATTTGGGGCTATAGAAAAGTGCCTTAATGCCAATTGAAGCCACACCAAGACACAAAGGGTATGATACGAACAAGGGGAGGGGTGGTAGATGGAAGGGAAAAGAAAGACCGAGTTTACTTGGTGGAGGAAAAAAGTCTGGACTTGCTTGGAGCCAAATTATGAGCCAAATTCAGGGTGACATTCTATGGGATGAGATTTGTGTTTTTTGGCGAAATTTGCGCAAAAAACGGCCGAAATCCCGTTTTTGCATATTTAATGAGAGGCGAAAAATGGCAAAAATCGCTGATTTTGCCGCAAAATCGGACTTTTACAAAGTAATTTTAACTCGCGCCAGAACTCGCATCCAGATGTTTTCCCATTGAAAAGTATACAATGCGCATATTTAATGAGATGCGAATTTGGGAAATGTGTCTTTAATTCGCTAAAAAATCAGACCAGGTTCTGATATGCGAGTTGGCCACTACCCTGCACGGATCATTGAGATCTGTGCATGGTTCTGTGTTAAAAATGTTTGTTTGTTTGTTTGTTTTTTTAAATTGCGTGGGGTCGCCCCTCCTGAGCATAACCAGCCCCGGGCTCATTGAGCCGGACCTGGTTCCAAAAATACGGGGGACAAAAAGCGTAGGGGTCCCCTGTATTTCTGAAACCAGCCCCGGACTCTTGGACCGGTCCTGGTTCCAAAAATACGGGGGACAAAAAATCTGGGGGTCCCCCGTATTTTTAAACCAGCACCGGTCTCCAACAGCCCGCAGTGTCATGCCACAGCCGGGGGACACTTTTTACATAAGGTCCCCCGGCCGTACCATGAGCACCGTGGCTGGTCAGCCTTGGACGGGGTACCTGGAGGAGTGGGGACCCCCCCAATAAAGGGGTCCCCCCCAGGCTTCACCCGTCCAGGGCTGAAGCCCGGGGCTGTCACCGGCGTCCCTGGCCAGTGGACGCCGGCCTGATGGGGTTAAATCTTTCACTCCTAACATTGCTTTATACAGGAGAACTACAAGTACCAGCAGACCTCCCCCGCAGGCTGGGACTTGGAGAACCACAAGTCCCAGCATGCGGGGCATTAATGGGCCCGCTGGGATCAGGGCTGAGCTATGCGTCTCCATGGAGACGCATCGCCCAATCATGCTCTCAGCCTGTGTCGCGCTGGGAAAACGCGACAGAAGCTGTTAGCTGCATCGGAGAAAGCCGGTTGTCCCCGCTGTCAGTGCGGGGGTAGCCGGTTCCTGGATCGGTGAGTATATTGTTGTGAAAGTGAGATGTGTGTGTGTGTGTATGTAATAAAGTTTTACTTTTCTGTGTGTTTGTTTTCTTTTAACATTCTTTTTACAGGTGGACTACAAGTCCCAGCGGGCCCATTAATGCCCCGCATGCTGGGACTTGCGGTTCTCCAAGTCCCAGCCTGCGGGGGAGGTCTGCTGGTACTTGTAGTTCTTCTGTATAAAGCAATGTTAGGAGTGAAAGATTTAACCCCATCAGGCCGGCGTCCACTGGCCAGGGACGCCGGTGACAGCCCCGGCTTCAGCCCTGGACGGGTGAAGCCTGGGGGGGGACCCCTTTATTGGGGGGGTCCCCACTCCTCCAGGTACCCTGTCCAAGGCTGACCAGCCACGGTGCTCATGGTACGGCCGGGGGACCTTATGTAAAAAGTGTCCCCCGGCTGTGGCATGACACTGCGGGCTGTTGGAGCCCGGTGCTGGTTTCAAAATACGGGGGACCCCCAGATTTTTTGTCCCCCGTATTTTTGGAACCAGGACCGGTCCAAGAGTCCGGGGCTGGTTTCAGAAATACGGGGGACCCCTACGCTTTTTGTCCCCCGTATTTTTGGAACCAGGTCCGGCTCAATGAGCCCGGGGCTGGTTATGCTCGGGAGGGGGGACCCCACGCAATTTTTTTAATTTTTTAATTTTTTTTATACAAACCCAAAATCGCACATAAGCTCAAATTCGCACATTTTCATGCCTAAAAATCACACATTTTCATGCCGAAAATTCGCCCATTATCGCACTCAATCGCACTTTTCTTGCCGGAACACGCACCTCATTAAATATGCGAATCCAAGGCAAAAATGCAATTTGAAAAAAGTGTGATAATGGGCGAAAAACTGACGTGCGAAAAACTCTCATCCCATAGAATGTCACCCTCAGTCCGTCAGTTCAGGTAAAAAAGCATGAAAACTCTGGGCAATCTGCTGGCAGCAGCATAAAGTAGCTAATCAACGGGCAAACCCACAGCCACAATGGTCGTAGCAGCGCCAATACGAAACGTCGATTCCGAAATCAATAGGGGAAAGACCCAACCCGGACAGGCAATGCCGCAACATCCAAACAAATTGGTAATGCAAGAGCCAGGACCCTTCCGAGGACAGTCTGACCGACACAAAAAGCTCCGCAAGGGCCACCGGACAAATGACCTCGGGAAAGGAAGGGCCTAAAGCCACTCACTTGCCCTTGGACATCTGGTCCATCTTAGATCTACGAATTCTACACCAGAAGGATCCGTTATCAATTTGCACGCCCGAAAGCAACATGACCGTGTCGTCCATTTTTATGGAGCGACCAGTTTGGACACGCAAAAAGCCCCATGGAAGGCCATGGAGAGGGCCAATCTAAATAACAGTGCCTCGAAAGCAGACTCCACATATTGCTCCACTGTACCAAGTAGGGAGGGGAGAAGCGAAGCATCGATGGATCACGGGCTATTCTGGGGTATGTCCACAGACCGAGCCCAATCCTTCAAAGCTTTGGTGAGCAAAAAGCCTTTCGTGAAGTTGGACAAAACCTTAAACCTTGCGAAAACCGTAATGCCAGCCAATCAACGTGCCATCACCACCTTGGATTTACCCAAAATATAAAAATGCCAGAGGAAGGACAGCATAGCTTTATGCCCAGCCATCCCAGAGAAGGCATCCCACTCCGTACAAGCCTATTGGTATATTCTCAGCGTAGAAAGAGCCACAGAGAGTTTGGCTAACCCTTCCAAGCTGGCCCGATCACCTGACAAACATAAGAGGGGCAAATTACCCCAACAGCATCAGGAGCAAACACATTGTACCGGTCCCACTTGGACCTAGAAAGTGCATAAGCCACCTCATTATCTTCGCCAGGGACATGTTGCGCACGGAAAATGGCAGCCCTGTGTAGTCAGCGTAGTGTCCCCGTTAGGCAGCGTAGTCACCGTACTGTCCCCGCAAGCTGCAGCTCTGTCCCTGGCATCCCTGCAAGCCTAGTGAGCGCCTCTCACACAGCGCCAGTAACAGCCAGATCCCCTGCGCTGGTGGACGGCAGTGGAGAGGCGATCATGCGTGTTGCCGACGAAGAGGCGCTCCATCTGCCTGAGAAGCACGAGCATCTCATACACTTGTGCATCTCAGTAATTCTTGAGGCAGGGTATGGCAACCCTGCCCCTGTCAGCTTCAGGGAGATGGTCAGAGTTAGGGGTTCGGTAGTGCATGCATCTCGTTCACAATGGGGGGGTGTGGGAGCAAGTGCGTCTCATGCACAACAAAGGAAGCATTTGCCAGTGTTCCATGTCACATACTGGCAAATAACTCCATTTCAAACCCCCAGTATCCACATCAGCCCGAAGTGTGGCGAACGCAGCGAGCCCCGCGAGGGGACACGGTACGCGTCCTCCCAACCTGTTCATACACCCACTATCCACGTCTGTGTGGAGTTGATTGTATAAAGTGTGGTGAGAGCAGCGAGTAAAGTAATCCGCGTCAAGTAATCTGCGTCCCCTCGCAGGGATCGCTTCGCTTCCCACACTTCGGGCTCGCCACACTTTATAAAATTAACTCCACGCTCGCCATGCTTCGGGCTGATGTGGATAGTGGTGGTGCTTCATGAACACATTCACAGCTGTCATGTCAGGCAGGTTAAAAATGGTCAATGGTTTCCACACAATGTAATAAGTGGTGACACAACGCTGACTGACTACGCTAACTGCATACGCTCCGGTTAGGTGCGAACGTACACACAGTCGCACACACAAGCTGATTACGCTGACTACGTGCTGACTATGCTGGCTGCGGGAACACAATGCTGATGCTGACAGGGATGATTACTTCACTGACTACACTGGCTGCGGGAACACAACGCTGATGTTGACAGGGACACTATGCTGACTATGTATGCGGCACTGTGAAACTACACAAGTAGCAATAATTCAAGAAACAGCATGTCCATGGTGAGACCATCCATAAACCATGTCTGAGGCCATGCAGCAGCGCACCATGCACCACCAAGAAAACAACCAAACCCAGTGTAGCCAGCAGAGTCTGTATAAATCTGAATGGCAGAATTAGCAACAGCAGGAGCCAACCAAAACCCGAACACCATTAAAATCCTCCAGAAAGGAGGCCCAGACCAAGTCTCTCTGAATTTTGTCGAACAAGCGGATCAGATGATGGGATTTCCTGACTCCCGTCATGGCCGTTCTAACTTCCTGCCCATCTCTATGACCCTGCAGGCAAGGTTAAGCAGGCCCAAAAGTAAACCTTAACCTGGGGAAGATAGCAACAACCCTGGATGCTATCAATCTGGATCTCCAGAAATATTCATCTCCGATGCAAAAGCCCATGTAGCTAAATGCATTCCGGTGGAGTGGAAGCAATTGGAAAGCCGACTCAACATAAATCTTAGCCATGAGAGCCCCCGGACCAAACAAACATACCATACAAAAGGCATCATCAAAAGACTGGTACACCCCCAAGCAGTGCTCAGGGGAGAATAGCATCATTTACGGAGGACCCGATGGGTAAGACAAATGCTGCATCAGTCAAAACTTCCCTGTCACCTTCTTCAGCACCACCCCCACTGGAGAAATAATCAAGTTCTCCAGGGGGGCTGCAAGAGGGGGCCAACCATGCTCCCCAGCTGAATTTCTTTATTAACTTTCTCCTGCAACATGCTAGGAAAGGAGAAAGCCGACTGTAAATTCTATAAAATTGCCACTACAGGCAACTGAAAACCTCAACTAAAACCATCCAACAGAAATTGAGATGCCTCCTAGGACAACTCAGCCATTTTGCCATGGCATCCACACACACTGGGGTATGTGCTCTACTTAGAGGGGATGGGGCTGACAGGCTTTGGGGTAGCTGACTGCCCTGCTCTTCGGGTAGAGTGTCCTGCTTGAAAGCAGTTTGAGGCAGGGTGACTCCCCCCAAAAGAGATACAGACACCGATGTTCCAGAGGGCAGGAGGAATAGTTAAAGGCAAAACATTTACCTTTGGCAGAGCCAGGACTGGGGGAACATACAGCTGACCATAAATGCCATGCAGGACAGATGTACCCCGAGCGACGTCTGGGCAGCCTCCGGAACCAGCTACGCTCCCTCCCTTGCCTCCAGCTGTTCCCTAGACACCTCCATCCAAACCTGAACAACCTTACAGCCAAAGTCCATTACATGCAAACAATCCTGCTTGCACCGAAACTGCTCATCATACAAACACCATGAGACCCCTCCGTCCTTCCACTGCATTTAGTGAACCATGTGAATGTATCATATGATGTTCATATGCTCCTCTGGATGGTCTTCAGAGTAAAAGGCCACAAAAACAGTTATCATACGATTTAAAAGCCTCAATGCCGCACTACCCCTACCCTTATCCACCTTAAACTCTTTCTTAACCTTGTTTGTCAAACAAAACAAATCCACATACAGTAATCACCCTTGCAAATCTTCACTCTACAACTTTTGCGCAACACACACAAGACGGCAGTGTAGTCACACAGAGGTTGCACTGCTTGAATTCCCTATGTGAAAGGCTCGACACCTTCAACTGCTTGACGTGGAGGCTATGCTTACCAGCCTCCTTCTTAGTATGTTTAGCTGCACTTGCGGGCCCACGTAGTGCTGCAAACTGAAGACCCAGTGGAAGGGGAAGATGAGGATGACAGGGGGGGTTGGGGTTGGGTCAATCGCACAAGACTACTGTATATTAGTAGAGGACCCCTTAATTTTAATGCTTAGATGTGAGTATTCTCAAGACAGGGGTGTGCTACCTTCGGACATAGATTGGAGACAATATTGGAGAAAGAAGAAAGATATGTCCTTAAATGGTGCACCAAAGAAAAGAATAAAATGTAACTTTTATTAAGTATTTGGTAAAAGACTGTGAAAATATGTTTAAAAAACACAATACTGACATACACAGGTAGGGTTCACACATTTAAAACCAAGGTGGCAGGCAGATGTTGCTAACAATGATTATAATGTAGGTTGAACGTGTTTAGGTGTGTCACTTATTAACAGTTTATGGCTACACCGATTCTGTGCAGAAATGTGGGTCTGCAGAACCCACACGTTACTGCTAGATTTTAGGGGGTGCCAAGGAGGAGTGGGTTGAATAACCTCTTAAAACTCTGCGTGTCACTTATTCTGCAATTCTATTATATTCACGCATATATAAGTCTGAGGCACTAGGCAGGGATGCCTTATATGTCTCTCAAGTTGGAGCGTGTAATATATAAGAATTTATCTGGTAACACTCTACACCAAACCAGGGTGTTTCCATGCCTTGTGGCAGGTAGGAATAGCCGCCCTGTGAGAGTATCAGATAGAGGTGCTCCCTCGGTGTGCAGTGTTCGATATGCACACAGAGTCAAATAAGGAGCACTGTTGCAGACAGGTCTCAGTCCTTAAAAGGACTGGTGAGACATCGCTGCTGTTAGGACACACAATCAAAATGCATATAAGAAAAATGATAAATAGCAACAATCTGCCTGCGCACCGCTAGCCGGAGCGCGTGCCGGCTAGCGGTGCGCAGGCAGATTGTTGCTATTTATTATTTTTCTAATATGCATTTTGATTGTGTGTCCTAACAGCAGTGATGTGTAGAGTGATTACCAGATAAATTCTTATATATTACATGCTCCAACTTGAGAGACATATAAGGCATCCCTGCCTAGTGCCTCAGACTTATATAAGCGTGAATATAATAGAATTGCAGAATAAGTGACACGCGGAGTTATAAGAGGTTATTCAACCCACTCCTACTTGGCACCCCCTAAAATCTAGCAGTAACGTGTGGGTTCTGCAAACCCACATTTCTGCACAGAATCGGTGTAGCCATAAACTGTTAATAAGTGACACACCTAAACATGTTCAACCTACATTATAATCATTGTTAGCAACATCTGCCTGCCACCTTGGTTTTAAATGTGTGAACCCTACCTGTGTATGTCAGTATTGTGTTTTTTAAACCTATTTTCGCAGTCTTTTACCAAATACTTAATAAAAGTTACATTTTATTCTTTTCTTTGGTGCACCATTTAGGGACATATCTTTCTTCTTTCTCCGAAGATGAGGATGAGGCAGAGTGGCTGGAGTGAGAGCCAGTGGAAAAGGAAGTATGAGTGGACCCCAAATCAGACCCCAAGTCCAGCGCATCCTCCGTCGCCGCACCTGCAAAAGATGGGAAACTGGACCCCAGCAACTTGGTGCCCTGCAGAAACTAATTCCCTAGTTGGAACCACGGCATGCACTGTATGGCATAGATGTGGAGCACATACTGTATGGCATAGATGTCGGGCACATACTGTATGGTGTAGATGTGGGGCACTCACTGTATGGCATAGATGTGTTGCACTCACTGGCGTAGATGGGACACATACTGTATGGCATAGATGTAGGGCACACACTGTATGGCATAAATGTGTTTCACATACTGTATGATGTAGATGTGGGGCACATACTGTATGGCATATATGTGGGGCAATCACTGTTTGGCACACTTTGCTGCCAATGCGGGGATCTCTCAAGTGGTCTTTTTAAAAATAAATTGGCATTCATTTTTCAGGCAACACTTCATAATGTGCAGCAATTACTAGATATAATGCAGGAGAATATGATGTATACCACGGTTTCTGTCTTATTGTCATTCTGCAGATATTTTTATTTTTTAATAAGATAATTTAAATATACTGTATTCCTGCCTGCCACAAATGCATCCACTGTATTTTAATTTATAAAGACAGAGCAGAACTGTATAAGGCAGACAGCACCATTTTATTTGGACTCCTTTTTCTGTTTAAACATATACTACAGTACTTGGTTTAAATCAAAGAAAAATGTCTGTATAAGGATACTTCAATTAATTGTATGACTGCCTGAATGAGGTGGTGATTTCTGAGAGGTACTTAAATGCTTCTTTCCAATGTCTTGTTACACAATGCATTTGTTATCGGTTTCTATTCACTGAAGCCAGAATTAGAATATGTTCTCATTCTTTCTTGCAGAGAAAAATAGAAAATTATGGACATGAGAAAGTGTGAATAGACTGGCTATATACAAATGACTATGCATATTCAGTTAGATATTAAGAGTGCAACATGTGAATTTATTTTTCACTGTAACTAGGGCTGTGCAAACAGGAAGCAGGTTGCAAGACTGAGGGGGCGATGGTCCCAAATGTGGGCTCCTTTGCATACAATAGGTTGAAATATGCGTGCATGCACCTGAAAATGGGTGTGGCCTAACCGAATAGGCATGGGCTAGTGATAGTGGATGACTAGGAGAGGCAGAGGATGGCAGTGAGTGGATGGCTAGAGAGGCATTGGGTGTCAGAGGGTGGTGGTAAGAGGCAGTGGGTGCAGGGAGATGTGGTAGGTAGCTGGAGCTGCATAGGGTGTCAAGTGGATGGCAGAAGAAGCTTTGGCCGGCTGAAGAGGCATGGGGTATCAGTTTATGGCAGGGTGGGGAAGTGGGTGACTCGGTCAGCAGTGTGTATCAATGGGTATTAAGGAGAGGCAATCGATGGCAGGCGGAGGCACCATTCCTTTTCATGCTGGTGGTGGAGTGTAGACACTCTCTATGTAACATCTGACATAACACACAGAGTCACTTAGAAGTGTGTACATTTTTTGAATCTTTTTCCCAAGCAGGTACTTCCCTGTGCAAAGGGTACAGTAGGTCCCCTAGGCAAATGTCTAGGTCACCTATGCCTAGGGCTCAGTCCATAAGGGAAGCAGAGCCTCTGCCTGGTGGCACTGGCATTTGGCTTGCAGGATATCTGGGTTATTTTGAGTTTTAGTTCTAATTTTGGATGTAATTAGGGCCTGTTTTGTTCCTATAGTGTTATTTACCCCAATAACATAACTTTTCAGCCATTTCCAGCCTCACAGCTTACAATATTGTTTTCACCAATATTAACCAACGGCTGTAGTGAGGTGACTGGTACAAAGAGGTAGAGCAATAGCACAGCATTTTACAGCACTTCAATGCCACATTGACACACAGCAGTGGCAAAAAAGAAATGTGGTGCAATTTTGTGGATGATGTGTTTGTTTGTTTGTTTGTTTGGGTCTCCACAATTAATTTTTTAAGAACTAACTTGATCACTAATAAAGAGGTTGGTGATTAGCATGTTGGCATGTCTGTGCTTTTCGATAGAACAGCGGTTCATGGCAATCCTTTCTTTCAGTGCACTTATCGTTTTTTCTACATAAAATAGGGTGCAAGGGGGGAGTTGAGGGGGCGTGGCCTGAAGTGAGCAGGAGAAGATGTGTCTGTTGCCTCTCCCATCTAAAATCCTGATAATAACCCTGTTTCTGCAGTGCAAACCCCCTCACCTGCACCCTAAGGATAGAGTAACCTCTTCTGCATTCACTGCGGCATCCCCGCTGACTATCCCCTGTTCCTTTTCCACTTTTGGCTAGATTCTGCCGGCGGCCCTCTTCTGCGCGGCACGCCAGCCCACACTGTCGGGCATCGCCAGGCGAGTCTCCCTGATTGATGATCAGCGGAGCTGTGAGTCTGCTCTCCGGGGCTGTCAGCGTTTGCTGCCTGCTTAAACTGGACCACCCTGACCGCTCCCTATTGCTCGTCTACACCGGATCAGAGTGTGAGGTGAGGTTCGGCCATTTTGGAGCTTCCTTGGTTTGCCCTTTCGCACGAGGTGCTTGGCCCATATAGCACAATATGGATATCTCCTATCTTCTACATTGCATTCAGGCATCGACTGAGAGACTCCTACTTAATCTTGCTCTCTACCCCACAGTTAACCCTGACAAAGATAGTGGAGGGACTATGGATGTTATATCTGCCTCACATACTCCTGTATCGTCCACATATCCTGTAGACATACGGATGAAAATGTCCTTCATGCCCTGTGTATATGCATCAGGGGTTGACAGGATGAATAACTACTACTCTCCGGAGATTTCTGAAAATCCTACTGCCTTGGACTTGGATGCCTTTCCCATTATATCTACCCTTGAAGCCTCCAAAGACGGTGATGTGCCTACTAAGGCTACCTGCTGTGGCACTGCAATACATATTGTACCTGAGCCTATGTGTGATGAGGACCGGTCTATATCCGTGACTGAAACTATGATACAGGCTCACTACAACTTCGTATTTCAACTTTATGCAATGGCTGCACCATTGCCAATGCTATTACGATTGTTTTTGATGGCTCCTTTACAACCTACACTGTTCAGTTATGCTGCTTGTGGTGTTATGTGCTCTGGTCTGTATGGGGGTGGGACCGGTGCGGTGTTTGCCCCATACCAATATGCAAATGGATGGCCAGATTGATATGATATGGTTAATATACTGTAGTTAAATAATGCATCTTTCCAAATGCATTGGTTTGTTTTATGTGTGTGATGTTTTACCTTATTATATCCTGCTTTATGTATATACGATGTTATTTACCTGCCCAGGTGTGCTTTATATCGTGCCCATTTGAATGACTTCAATATGCGCTGTAGGTCTGCTATATATGTCTCTGGTGGGAGAGCCCGCACTATCCTGCTCGGGGGTCATTCGTTTTTTGTCCCTATGTTTGGAGAATTGGGAGGGTTATAGATAGGCAATAGATTTTTAGTGGGGGGTTTAAGGTTCTGGGCTCCAGGTATACCTATGTTGGGGGCAGGTCATACGGGGGGGGGGGGTTATGGGGTTATGCTTTTTCTTTTGAAGGGGGGTTTTATTTTGCTCTGTGCCAGATGTAACACTGCCTATACAGGGGCGGATCCAGGATAAAATGACAGGGGGGGCACCATGAGAGGAACGGATTTGGGAGGGGGTTGTTAGTGGTGTCAGTGTACATACTAAGAGAGCAGTGAGAGAGAGGGTGGAAAAAAGTACGTAGGCTCACCATGGTGACAAAAAGGGAGGATGTAGTTGTGCGCGCGCCTAGGGCGTGCTCCGGAAACAGGGGTGTGGCCACTCAACCGGGGCCGTGTCCTTGAGTGTAGTGTACCACACCATATACAACTTCTACACATTATGCAACAAAATACTAGACCCCATTATACTTGCCCCTTACACATGATGCCAAATGGAATGAGCCAAAATTCACATAATGCCACACGGATTGAGCCATATTCAAATAATGCTACATGGGTTGTATCAAAATTTACATAATGCCACACGGATTGTATCAAAATTCACATAATGCCACACAGATTGAGCCAAAATTCACATATTGCCAAATGGATTGAGCCAAAATTCACACAATGCCACACGGATTGAGCCAGAATTCACATAATGCCACATGGATTGTATCAAAATTCACATAATTCCACAAGGATTGTATCAAAATTCATATAATGCCACACTGATTAAGCCAAAATTCACAATACGCTTCATAAACAGGGACATTGTGTGCCAAAGGTGCACATTAAACAATAACACCATAATGTCCATTACACGTTAAGTTACACGCCATTATGTCCATTACGTATTATGCCAAACACCATAATGCCTATTAAAAATTATGCTACTTAAGTGCTGCTTATCTACATGCTCATTGCCAAGGGTTCCATGCTCATTGCCAGAGGTTCCATACTCATTGCCATGTGGGATTACATGCTCATTGCCAAGGGAATAAGGATGTATGCTCCTGTGCTTCATTAACCACTCCATTGTCCGTTCTGCATGCTCAATGTTGACTTTATCGCCAACATGGCATGCAGCAGCTGAGATTTGGTGATGTCACTGACAATAACGATTAACAATATTGTTCAATGTATACGATCAATATAGTTTGCCTGGCACTCTGGAAAACTTCAAAAGTCACTGATGATATCACTCATTGAACAAACTGTCTAGTGTGTACAGGACTTCCAGCCATTAGGATTCTTCAATTTTACAACGTAAGAAAGCTTTTTAATCCTCATTTATGTCTTTTCACTGTTTTTTTTTTTATTCCAAAGGAAGAAAATAACATTTAATTAAATAAAGCAATAAAGAAATAGGGGCTTCATTATTCCCAGGTGTGTCATCGAGTTATTCCCAGGTGTGTCATCGAGTTACTAATATGCTGCTAAAGCAAAGATAATAACTATTGATATTCTATATGAAACATAACTCATTGTCCGCAGTAATCTGACATTTTCCAAATGTAATTGTTTTTGACCTCATAAAATTGTTCTTAAGCGCTCATCGTGCAAATTATAGACAAATTTATTTTATTTTTCCATTTTCTTCATATTTTTTTTTGTGTCCTAGGCAGCAATGATCACACTGGAAATGTCAGCAGATCTCCTAAAGGCAGGAAGTGCGACTCATTTCAATTTCAAACTACATTAATTCTGAATAAAATGAAACCCATTCTCACATTTATTAAGGCAAGCGAGGCCTTGTGAAAAATTGCAGATTTTTAATAGAAGCATTTTCAGTGCCTCTATTCTGCACAAACTTATAAATCAATTTCTGTCTTTTTCTGTCTGTCACCCGTTGCAAATTTATCAGTTCATGTGAGTAAATGTGGCAGATGAGTACTATCCAAGTCAATGGAGCAATAACTCTTTTAATGTGATAGACATAATTTTGTCCCTAAAGATGAGCTGTTTGTTACTTAAAACTGATTTAGGATTTTGGAAGCGGGGGGAGGCCGTATGAAAAACTGTCCTTGCTATCGTATGTAATTTCAGAGTATTGGGATCAGAGGCGTAACTCTGGGAGGCAATGGAGTCATCTGCCGCCGGGCTCCTGCTCCCAAGGGGGCACCTTTCCTCCACAGCAAGTTTGAATCAGTTAATTAAAGGCCAATATTATTGTTTCTGTGGCTGACTCCCTCTTCTAATATTTTTGCAAGTGTCACAACCTGTATTAGAACCCATAACCTGTCTTACGGGAGACAATCCCCTTACGGAGTATGCTATTTGGGGGGCATCAATATATATCTTGCCTCCGGGCAACTGGGGCGAACTTACGCCACTGATTGGGATATAATGCTAGAGAGGAAATCAGAACATACTGTAGTATGAATATCGAAATTGCTTTAATATTAAGTTGCAATATCACACATCAAGATCAGAAAATGTACTGTCCCGAACTAGGTAGGAATTAGAAAGTTATGTGTTGGCTCACATGAGACCTCAACTAATAAATTGGACCTAAGTGGACTTTTTCAGACTGTTATGGGGTAATCAATGCTGGGTCATGGCTTTCGACTGGCCCAACAGCCGTGACCCTGTCCGTTCTCAGTCTGCTCGAACGAGAATTTGCAGGCGGGATTCAATGTCCCACCTGCCGTGGAAAGAGAAGGGGGTGTGGCCTCGAGAAGTGGACGGGAATCGACGAGCTGTGGTCAGGTGCTCATCATTTCCCGGCCGTTTTCAGCAGAACGAGCCCGACTGCTTGTGAAGTCAATTCTCATTCTGCCAAGATCCCCTGTTCAATGCTGTTGAGGAAGACAGCATTGAATAGGGCCCCGCAGCCATCTCCCCCGTCGGGAGATGGCTGCGGGAGATTGAATATCCCCCTAAATATGGAGATACACTAAATCAGCATGACTGCTTAGGCAGTAATTAAGAAGTTAAATTCCAGTTATGTGGGGTCTGCTCAGAGAGTCAGCGGGTTAGTTTAGTGCAAGCAGTAAAGCCCCGTAGACACGGGGGGAGCTATATTGCCCAGCAATATATTGCTAGCAATATATTCCTGAGCAATATATTGGCCAGTGTCTCCTTTGCATCAGCGACCAGAGATGTTTGCTGATGAAAAGGAACCTCTGCTGGGGGAGCCGCAGAGGTAATTAGCTGGTCGCTAATAAATAATTTTGTGAATGGAATTCTGTGATGTCATTATTATCTCATTATTATCTCTACCATTTGTTTTTAGGTATAGAAATGTGTAAGTAAATAGTATTTTCTTTTTTAAAGCTGAACATCAAATGGATTTGCTGATTTAAACAGACAATAAAAATAATCACATACTACATACCTCCCAACAGTCCCGATTTTATCGGGACAGTCCCGATTGTCAGGGCCTGTCCCGCTGTCCCACCCGCGGGCGGCAGTGTCCTGCGGTGTGGGGGTGCTGTTTGGAGTCCCCCCTGTCAGCTGCTAAGCGTCTATTCCCGCAGCCAGGGGGCTGGTGGCATGGCTAGAGGCTCACAGAGCCTCTGGGTCATGCCCCCATAGCGGCAAAATGGGGGCGTGGCCTCACGGGAGAGCCGCAAGTATAGGCCACGCCCCCGAAAATTTTTCCGAAGTTGGGAGGTATGCATACTAGGCCACAAAAACTTTGGCTATCCCTGGAGCCTCAGAATGATACATTTATTTTCTTTTAGGAAGTAATAAATAAATACCTTATGATCCATAGCCTGTTAATGTGTACAGTTACAGTTAATTTAGGGCTTATGTGTACCATACCTGTCACTTATAGTGAACTGTGCCTGTCAGGTATAGTGGAGAAAGACACTTTTATGGGCTGAACCATTATACTGTATATGAGATCTAGGGAGAGATGTATCAAAATGTGCATTTAATATATTTAAATGCATGGCCCTGCTTCGCTTATTAACGATGCGATGGGAGTGTGCACCGGCGATATAGGAGGGGGAGAGGTACTAAGGTATACAGGTTGAGTATCCCTGATCCAAAATGCTCTGGACCATAAGAATTTTGGATAACGGATTATTCCTTATTTTGGAATACTTTTATATTTGCAATGAGATATCCTGTATTTATGATGTATAAGCACATCAAACACATGAAATACACACAAAAATATTTTATTTGTGCATGAAACGGTTTTAAAACATGAAACAAAGTTTGTGTGCTATCTCAGACACTGAATTGGAATCTAAATATGTGCAAGGACATTGGAATGTCCTTGCACATATTTAGTGCCAGTTACATGTTATTTCCCCAGTAGTGCCAGTTACAGATGTACCCAGTAGTGCCAGTCACAGATGTCCCTATTAGATTTTTAGAAGAAAAAAAAGTAAAAGTACATTTTGGAGACTATGGTTTTCAGAATAATTTGGATAACGGATACAGTATTTGGTTAAGGGATACTCAACCTGTATTAAAATCATCAGTTAAAAAAGTTACAGTATTATTTCAGCACTACAATTATCCACAGCAACTCAAAAAAGGATAGTGCTGTATGTACCTGGAAATAAATTATGCATTGTACAGGCTGTTCCGTACATGTATAAAGATTAGACCTATAATTTTATTCACATCTATTCAAAACTGCATTAGCAGCCATTATCTACTGGCAAATAATCGGCACAAATCACCAATAAACAGACTGCATTATGGGTGTTATGATATGGTAACAACAGTAACCACAGGCTAATAAAACACTGCACATTATATAGAAGTAACACTTTTAAAATGTAGATTAGGAGACATTAAATACATTATTTATACTTAAATCCCCAGAAAAGGTTGCAGCAATACTAATGAGACACTAATCAGGCTAATAAGGTGAATACACCCAGTCCATCATTTTTGATTGGGTAAAAGAGAAACGCTTTGGAATCTTTAATATAGCAAATGCAGTGCTGCTCGCACATATACACTTGTTTTAACATTCCAAAATTTATGACAATAATCTGGATCTAAATTGCTTTTCAGGCAGCTGAATAGATACTTAGTCAATAGCGATGATTTGTGTCTATTATTTCTCACAAGCACTCGTGTAGCTAAGTAATTGAAATAGTGAGTAACAGTTTTCACCTAATGATGCCCTTTATCATTCCTCTTTAATGCAGCTCTTGAACTTTAAAAAGGTTGTTCACTGCCAAATGTCACTTCATTGCAAACTGCAGCAACGGAAATGTATTTGCTTAATTATTATCACCCAATAGCAAAAAAAAATATATAAAAGTTTATCTCTTAGGTTTTTTTCAAGCCTCAAAATAAGATGTAAAATGTGATAAAGTACATAATTTAGAACCTCCAATAAATATTAAGCATAAACTGAGCTGAATAGTTGAATGCACTTAACTGCTAATTTTATGTTCCAGTGAATACATTTTATGTAGACGTGATGATTATCTGGTTTTAGCTCCTGAATCCTGATTGTCCTATAAGTGCAGTGGAGACTTTGGGTGACATATCTTTGTATTGATTGATGCAATGTTTCTCCATTACATATAGTGGTTGTGTGTTTTATATAGAGAAAGTGAAAATACAATGGGATTTATTTCAATGAGACCAGAATATATTTCCCTTAACAAATAAACCCACGACTCCAACACATAAACACACAAACACACAGATACTGTATATATACACTCCAATATACTCCAATGTTACTGTAGTGCAGGGGTGGGGAACCTTTTTTGTGCCAAGGGCCAATTGTATGGTGGAAAAATCCTTCGGGGGCCGTATGTAAAAATTTCTCTTACAAATTGTTGTGCTGCAGCTGTCCCACGCTCCGGCGGCTGCCGCTGAATAGGACTGACCGTCTCCGGCTGCTGTTAATTATGAGGAATCTCGCAAGAACTACCAACCTCTCGCAAGAAGTCCCCTGTACTTCACTCCGGGCAAAGCTGCTGGGTGGGTAGGAGGGCCACTCAGACCGGCTACGGGGGCCGCATACGGCCCCCGGGCCTGAGGTTCCCCACCACTGCTGTAGTGTATATATACACTACAGTAAAATTAAAAACGAATTTGCCCAGACCACTATAGACTATCTTCCCACTTGCCAGTTTAATCACCCACCATAGCATCAGGGCGTGGATTTTTCTCAAAGCAACCCTGCCTAGTGCCCAGAAGGTCCCAATGGGCCCCATACATTTATCCTTTCTGTTCAAAATGTTCCCAGGGGAGCATTGCGTGACTACTGCATGACATCACGTGGACCTTACCAACACTCCCATAGTCCCTTTGATGTTCTTTGATAGGATAAAAATTGTTTGGACACACAAAATGGTTTCATCCACTGTATACGGATGGTCAGTGTACTTTAAATGTGACACAAAATATTAAGGGATAGATGTATCAAGCATCAAAAGGTGATAAAATGGAAAGTGATAAACAACCAGCCAATCAGCATCTACCTGTCATGTTACAGGCTGGGTTTGAAAAATGACAGGTAGGAGCTGATTGACTGGTTGTTTATCATGTCCATTTTATCACTTCTTGAAGCTTGATACATCTGTACCTAAGTCTTATTCCAAAAGACCTAGAACCCGATAAATATTTGTACAGAATTATGATGTTCACATAGCGGAGCATTTATCAATAGACTGTGCTCGCTCCAAGGTCTATTTATCAATAGACTGTGCTCGCTCCAAGGTACTGTATCGATGCCGACTGCAATCAGCAGCAAAAAAAATAGTGCTGTGGATTGTTTGAGGAAGGAGGGCCCCAAAACAGTATCTTGTCTAGGGCCCCATGCAGTATGAATCCGCCTCAGCAGAGCATAATTATACCTCTCAGTGGTCCTAGCATCCACTATCTTCAACCTTTAGTAATTAAAAAAATCGATCTAATATCTCCCCTGTTTGAACACATGGTTTAATGTTAATGTAAATATAAAATTATGACTATGCAAAATAAAAAATGAAATAATATTGTTAAGAAATGTACTACCTCCCATCTGCTGATGTTTGGATATACGAGTCTTGTTCAAATAAAACTACCCTGAGGAATCATGGGAGTGGTATCCTTGCATTACTATATATGTCAATAATCTTTCCATAAAATGATAAAAACAGTAATTCTATAATCACCAATTTTTCTACAAACTTAGTCATTTTATGTACATTTCATATACAGGGGAGATTCCGACGAGCAAGAAATTATAGATCTTGGCATTAGAACAGGAAGGAGGGTTCTGTAGCTGCGTAAATAAATTCAAAAGGAGTTAGAGTGGCGGACTGAGAAGTAATAGGGCCTAGACACAGCATGACTCCCGAGTAAATTCCATTCCCTCTGCAGATTCTCAGATTCACTCCCTTCCAACTGCCCTACGTGAAAGAGACCTTGGTTGCACCATGTCCGAAAAGTATTGGCCTCAGAACCTGGGGGAAAACGTTTGTCATAAAGTAAAGCCATATAAAGGGGATGAGAGTGAGAAGACAAAGCGAAGTTTCCAGCACACCAGGGTTGGGCCAACTGTGGGGTGTGTAGAACTAAGGAGGTGAAAGAGTCATGGAACAATGTTTATGGAGAGGGCAAGGCGTGGCTTTCTATTTGAACTCACTGTTTAATGGTGTGCATCCTAGACAAATCCAATACTCTACTCAGAAGACAAGCTGGGTAAAATCCATGAATGTTTGGGAGATGAACACCACCTGCATTTTTCCATTTCTGTAATAGGGAAAGTGTTATATGTGGTCTCTTCCCACCCCAGATGAAGTCTCTAATCAATGTCTGAACAACTCTGAACCAGCTGGGGGGAATATTAATTGGCAGAGTCTGGGGGACATATAGAATTTTGAAAAGGGAGATCATTTTAAGTATCTCCAGTCTGCCAAACCAGGGAAATGGTTTAGATTTCCAAGACTGAAGGTCTGAACATAGATTAAGGAAAAACGTTTGTCATAAAGTAAAGCCATATAAAGGGGATGAGAGTGAGGAGACAAAGCAAAGTTTCCAGCACACCAGGGTTGGGCCAACTGTGGAGTGTGTAGAACTAAGGAGGTGAAAGAGTCATGGAACAATGTTTATGGAGAGGGCAAGGCGTGACTTTCTATTTGAACTCACTGTTTAATGGTTTGCATCCTAGACCAATCCAATACTCTACTCAGAAGACAAGCTGGGTAAAATCCATGAATGTTTGGGAGATGAACACCACCTGCAATTTTCCATTTCTGTAATAGGGAAAGTGTTATATGTGGTCTCTTCCCACCCCAGATGAAGTCTCTAACCAATGTCTGAACAACTCTGAACCAGCTGGGGGGAATATTAATTGGCAGAGTCTGGGGAACATATAGAATTTTGAAAAGGGAGATCATTTTAAGTATCTCCAGTCTGCCAAACCAGGGAAATGGTTTAGATTTCCAAGACTGAAGGTCTGAACATAGATTAAGGACGAGGGTAAAATTGAGGTCAAACAGTCTTGAGAGGTCATTGGAAAGAGTGACCCCTAAATATTTGAGATGGGAATTATGCCAGGTAAAGTGGTCTAGAGACCAGATACAATGGCAGGTGGGGCAGAGATTTTCAAGGTTACCAAGTTATAGAGATGTATTAAAATTTAAATTAGAGAGGTCACTAAAAGACTGAGAATCTCATCCATCAGGTTAGGGAGGGAAACCGTGGAATTACTAATTGTGGCAAGGAGAGTGTCTGCGAACAGCACAAGTTTGTATTCATTTTCGGATAGGGAAATATTAGTATTCAACCTGATCGCCCTGACCAGGGCTTCAATACATAAAATAAAAATTAAGGCGGACAATGGACACCCTTGCCTAGTCCAATTACCAATATTAATCCTAATTTTAGTAGAGGGAGAAGTGTATAGAGCGAAGATACGCTGCAGACATATTTGACCCTGGTCCAAATGGCCTAGCACACCTGTCATGAAACCCCAGTCAACCAATCAAATGCCTTCTCAGCATCTGTTGATAGGAGGATTGCTGGGGCATCGGTGGAAGATAGATGATGTATAAGGGTGATTATTTTGTATTATCTTTGGCCTAACAGCCTGGTACGAATCCCACCTGGTCACTGTGGATAACAGAAGGTGGGAGGTGTTTTACTCTATTTGCAGTGGCGTAACTATCGTCCCGCAGCCCCCGCGGTGGCCGGGAGGCGCTGAGGGTATGTGGGCGCCAGGGGGGCTGCGGGACGATAGTTACTCACTGGTTGCCTCCTGCAGCTGGTGGTTTTATTTGCACCGGGTCCCAGCTCTCCCGAGTCCCGGCAGCCGCATCGCTTCTAATACAAAAAGGTGACACTTGGAAAATGGCTGCCCCCATACCGCAGACAGTTTTTCGTCTGCAGTATGGGGGCAGCCATTTTCCAAGTGTCACTTTTTCATTAGTAGCAGTAAACGGGAGAGCCGCCCGGGACCCGGCGCAGACGGATGCGGCCACGCCGGCCAAAGGTTACACACACAAACACATACACACAAACACGTCACACATACATACAAACACACACACAGACACACACCCACCCCCCCCCCCCCCGCCGTACCCCGGCTCCCCTCCGCTCCGTTTTTTCTTACCGGGGGGGGCGCCTCCTGCATTGTCGGCAATCTAGTTACGCCGCTGTCTATTTGATAGGAGTTCCGAATTAAAGCTTCACATCAATATTAAGAAGGGAAATGGAGCTTTAGCTAGGACACAGAGGGGGTTCCTTGCTTCTCTTTGGAAGGACCATAATGTACTGTATGACTCTAGAGATTGAGGGGGAAGAGAGAAACATTGGAAATTGCATTACAAGCCCGTAAAAGGAGGGGGATTATTTTTTCTTTGAAAGATTTGTAATAGGAGATGGAAAAGACATCAGGGCCCAGGCTCTTGCCCGAAGGTGTCGTTTTGATCACCTCTTCCAATTCTGATATAGTAAAAGGCCTTATCGAGGTCATCTCTTATCTCAGCCATTAATACAGGGAACCCAATTTTCTTAAGATAGGACTATATTTGGTGCTGTGTTTCAGCAATGTCCGCAAAAGCCGCTGTAGAGGGCAAATTATATAAAATAGTATGAGCAGAAGGTCGTTTCAATAGATTCCATGTTGTGGACCACTCATCCTTAAGCGTCTTTGACATATGAAATAAAGGAGAGAGCCCTCTGAGTGCGAATTGCTGTAGCGAGAATTTTACCAGGTTTATTTTCCAATAGAAATATCTATTGCAGCATTTCCTATAAGCTAATTTTACTTTATGTAACAGGGCTGATCTGGCAGAAATGAGTTCCTTAAATGTGTCGGAGGGTAGAGATGCTTTTTGAGCAATTTCCAACAGTTGAATTTTTCGAACAGAATTTCTCCAACAGTTTGACCTTGCCGTTGTTTTTTAAGTGTGACCCAAGATGGATACATTTCCCACATGCAAGGCATTTACGGGCTTCCCAAATCTTTAGATCAGGGACATCAGATATACAATTTATATGCAAATCTAAGGTGTCCTCTAACTGAGATTTAAAATAAGGGTCAGAGAGGAAGCACTCATTGAATCGCCAGGAGCAGTGTGTGGTATTCATGGCACCTAAAGAGAGGTCAAGGCGTGCAGTGGCATTATCGGACCAGGTCATGGGGCCAATAGAAGTATCCTGGACCATATGTAAGTGGCTATGACCTAAGAGAAAGTAATCTAATCTGTAATAAGATTTATGTGATACCAAATAAAATGTAAAGTCTTGATCAGTCATATTCGCGAAACATCGGATATCTGGTGTGTGTAGAGCAAGCATCTCACCCCTTGAGACAGGGAACCCAAGGTGTTAACAGGGGCTGGAGCAACATCACGGGTACTAGTGTAGTTTCACAGCACCACTTAATGCTACGCTGTCAGCGTAGCCCAACGGCAGCATAGCGTGGTTAGCGTAGTGTCCCAGCGGCAGCCCTGTGTAGTCAGTGTAGTGGTCCCATCAGGCAGCATAGTCACCGTACTGTCAGCTGCAGCTCTGTCCCCAGTGTACCTGGCAAACCTATTAAGACTCCTCTCTGGGACTGGGACGCGCATGCGTCTCACGAGCACGTGCGTCTCAGTATCACGGCGGATGGGCAGCATCTCCCTGCCCGTCTCCGCTTCAGGGAGATGATGCCCAGTTCGGGGGGGTTTGGCCGGTGAGGGGGATCGGCGGTGAAGGCGGGGAGGCGGCAGGGACCCCCCGGGCAGGCTCCATTGCCACGGTGGTAGCCGGCCGCTGGCGAGGGCTGGCAATAGAATCACCAGCCCCTGCAAGGACGGCAGCGGCTCCATCTGTATTTAAAAGGACATCGCCATTTTCTGTGTCTATCCTTATTTAAATACAAACAGTTTTTAAAATGGAATGTACAGAAATTGCATTACCTGCCATAATTGTATAAATCCAATGTTCCAAGTTACAATAAACAGGTTAACAATATATAAAAGTTTACTTATCTTATATAAACGGATCCAATAAGTAGCAAATACATAAGATATATAACAATATATAAAATCAAAAAAAATGTGTACATTCATAAAAACCATTTCAGCTTAAAGTTCATATGTAAACCCTTAGGGTGTAAAGTTTTCATTAAAATAAATTTTCATCTCTGTCTGAGCTAAATTTGTGTCTATATTTTTTTGTCACCAATGTTCGTCCACTACTTTGATTCCTATAGCTTTTTTGATGTGGCTTACTGAACTGCCATGTTTTTCTTTGAAGTGCAAGAATAATCCCTTTTTTACATTTTTCCCTTGCTCAGTTTTTCTTTCCTTCAGGGGTCTAGAAGTTTGCCCAACATATTGTAGAGGTGCCCATACATGGTGCGAGGGTGCTGTGCAATGCAATGCGTGCTTCAGCAAGCATCCCATCGCACAGCACATAAAGTCTGTGCAGCCTGTGCTTTTTAAACTAGGTACCAATCTCATCACATCGCATGCAAATCGCATGCTCAGTTGTTCTTTCCTTCAGGGGTCTAGAAGTTTGCCCAACATACTATAAAGGTGCCCATACACGTGCGAGGGTGCTAAGTGATTTTTGAACTAGGTCCCGATCGCATTGAATGGAAATTGCATACATGAATATTGTACCGTGTATGGGCACCTTAAGCCACATGTACATTCTATGAGATCATGCAGATCAGGTATGTCCAAACTGTGGCCCTCCAGCTGTTGTGAAACTACACGTCCCAGCATGCCTTGGCAGTGATGGGACTTGTAGTTTCACAACAGCTGGAGGACCATAGTTTGGACATGCCTGCGGTAGATGCAATTTGGAGCATTGCATGTAATAAATATGGTGATATTGTAGTTTGTACCTGTATTGTTGGAGGTGTAGTTTTCCATTTTACTCACTTGTTTCCTATGATTTTTACACATACTACATAGTCTTTTAACCAACCTGTTTTTTAAATTCATTTAGATTTTTTTGGGATCAATGATTTGAAGACTATGGTCTTTTTCTGGCAAATACCAATGTTTCTTAATGCTTTTTTTCTGTTTATATTGGTCGTTAAAGGTGGTGATGAATGGAAACTTGATGTTATTGTGATATGATGACATTCTGTAGGAATGCTCCATAACACGTAACGATCAAAAAACAGGGAGATCTCTACTGCTATGTCTGATAGACAGAGCAGAATGCTTTGTATATGCCTTTAATAGGCAATGTAGTACAACACATGTATATACAAGCTCTTAGACTGCTAATAGCACTATTATTATTATTTGTGGAAGTACTGCTCCAAGTATAGAATCCAGTAACTACTGTATCTTGCATGCATGTAATCAATAAATAATATAAGTTATACTGACACTGAGGCTGACTTAGTAACATGGTACATAGTGCAAATGTGCTATATCTCATAGTAATCAATAATTACTGTCATTAGTGTAATGGGAATTGCTCTGTGATCTATTCTATTGTCTGACTTGTTTCTGTCAAAGTTGTGCAGTGTTCTAAACTACAAGCACACACACATAATAATAATAATAATAATAATAATAATAATAATAATAATAATAATCTAATGCAGAAGAGAACATGGCCAAAAAAAATGGCAGATTTTGAAAGATTGGTGAGAGATAGATCAGCTACTAACTTTTATTTTTTAAAACACAACCTGTCACATGGTGATTAGGAGCCAATTGGCTGGTACATTGGACCTTATTCAGATCCATTTGGTCCTCCGTGCATTTGCATGGAGGACCAATATTGTGTGTCTGTGCATGTGCTGGCGCATTTCTGTGCATGTGAAGACGCAGGGTGCATGAACCCACGGCAAACATTGTGTTCGCCAGGTGCACACACCCTACATGGCGAGCGGGGAGGTGGAGAAGGGTGGGGGGAGTCGGGCAGCCCCATTACCATATGGGAACGCCCAGCGTTTTATGGGCGTTCCCATGAAAACACTGGACGTTCCCATGACGCGGGTGAGGGGGGTGGGCAGCAGTGTTCCCTATAAGCTGTGCACGCATGCGCACGCATACACCTCGACGAGCGTGCGCACAGACATTACAACAGAGCGCACAAAGCAGCAGTGGTCCCTTTTTGCATTTGTGGACTCAATTAATGTGCGTTTCACCCATTAACTACATTGTGTGCTGTGTTTTGAATGTTTAATATCATTTTGAAGTAAAGTTAACACAAATGCTGAACGTCATTTTCCAGTTATATGTGAGTGACGCACAAAAAAAATATTCAAGCATTAATAAATATGCCCCATAATGATGTTTTAAATTTATATATATTCTACCTTTTAAACTTCACACATCATAGTCGCATCCTGTGCTGTACACTGTGTAATGGATGAGAAGGGTGAGATTTCAGTTATAGCTTCATGCATCATATTTGCTGCATCCACCAGAGTCTGGAAGTGGAGCCTGTCACTGAGAACCTGGCACTAAATATAGGAATCTTCCGGTAACACACCAATTACTTTGTGTGTATGCCACAGAAAAAATTAACTACAAGTTCCCTGAACATAAAAGTTAACATATAAGCAGATAAAGATATGTAATTACACTCATCAGCTAATTATGAAATAAATGTGACTTAAACCATACCTGTAGTATATGGGGGTATTTTAGAAATGATTGTCAGATGTCTAGTTAGAAAATATACGAAGTAGAAATTACAAAGTAGCAATTACTCTTAAAAGAACAGTTAAAAAAACAGTTGAAAAACATTGAACAACATCAAGCAAGGTAAATCCAAAACAAATTACAAATATTTATTATACAAAACCTTTCTACCTAACACTGCCTCTACCATACACATTGGCCGTTATTCTGGTTGGTGAGGTAATATCCGCGTGCGTTCGTCCCGCCGATGTTTTGTGTCTGCGCATGTGCAGAGGCGTCTCTGTGCATGTGCGAGCGGGGCGTACGGCCAAATCCCGCATAAAATGTGAACACTCTGAACAGGGGGTGGAGAGGGGTGTGAAGGGCTGTTTGGGCTCATTACCATATGTTTACGCCCCGCGTTTCATTGGCGTTCCCATGCAAACGCTGGGCGTACGTATGGTAAAGCGGCTGTGACGCACGTGTAGGGGGCGGACATATGACATCGCCGGATGTCAGCTGCCCCCCCAGATCCCTGCTTTTGCACGGAAAAATGTCCGTGTGGTCTGAGGTTGCGGGAGCTGGTGGACCACTCGGTCCTGCATTCGATGGTCTGCGACCATCGAATGATGGGGGAGGTTCCCTGAGATGGAGGAGGCGTATTCCATGAAAAATACACGTGCGGTCCGTTCGGCCAGCTTCTTACCGCGTACGGACGGAGTTGGCGATCCGAATGGAAGGCGGAGTTTCGCACGCACGGTCCTGGCCGCATATTCGGATCCGGCCGCACCGATCAGAATAAGGGCCATAATCACAATCATGCTCCCCACACTGCTACTTCTCATTTCATTACATGGAATTCTCACTAAACTTCACCCATCCTATAATCTCCCTGACACTCACCACTTCTATTATCCACTCACCTCTTCTAAACACTCATGAGCTCTTTACTTACTTCTCTACATGTACTTTCACATCCACATCTTACCACCAATATAAAAAAAACACAAACATCCACCTATATCTATCTCTCTTTTCTAATCTTATTAGCTGGTGACATATCGCCAAACCCAGGCCCCAACCACCTGTCCCACTCAGATTTAACTGGTTCCAAGCCTTATAGAAACTCAGCTAACCTCATAAATATCACATCTCCCACCACCGACCTAGCAACTAAAATGTGCCCTATGGAATGCACGCTCTGTTTGAAATAAATTAACATCCATCCACGACCTCTTTGTCTCTCACAACTACAACCTGCTGGCCATTACAGAAACCTGGCTCACACAATCAGACATGGCCTCCCCTGCAGCACTGTCACATGGTGGTTTCCACTTCACTCACACATCCAGGCCTGGTAACTGCAAAGGAGGTGGGGTAGGTATATTACTGTCACAATCCTTCACTTTCTCATTCCTACCACCAGTTCCTTCACTCACTTTTGCATCATTTGAAGTACACTCTATTAGGATTTATTCCCCTTTCTCTCTGCGTGTTGCTGCTATCACCCACCTAGGCTTCTTAAATCTCAATTTCTGGAAGATTTCTCTGCCTGGCTCCCCAACTTCTTATCCTCTGACATCTCCACCATCATCCAGGGTGACTTCAATATTGCAATTGACAGTCCACAATCTCTGCAGGCTTCCAAACTCCTCTCTCTAACCTCCGCTCTTGGCCTCTCCC
Source organism: Crinia signifera (assembly GCF_055691185.1). Lineage (NCBI taxonomy): Eukaryota > Metazoa > Chordata > Amphibia > Anura > Myobatrachidae > Crinia > Crinia signifera. Next base: position 405,045,323 of record NC_139217.1, read on the forward strand.
AGTGGTCTGACTCCTCTACTCATAAAGGAAGGCCACTGCCTTGACCTTGTTTTCACTAGGCTGTGCTCAGTCTCTGATTTTACTAACACTCCCTTCCCTCTCTCTGATCACAATCTCATTACCCTCTCACTCTTCTCCATTACCCTAAGCTCACTGACACAAAAATCATGCATGCCTACTCTAATCCGTAGAAATACTAATGCTATTAAATTTCCATAACTTTCCACCTCTCTGCAACAACAGCTCTCTCTAATTCCTACACTTACCTCTCCCGACTCTGAGTTTTCCCACATGTACCAGACTCTTGAAACAGCCCTTGATGAAGTGGCTCCAGCTACCCATTACACCCACCGTAGGCTTAGATGCCAGCCGTGGCACACCAAAATGACAAGACAACTACAAACTCAGTCACGTAGAACGCCAATGGCGTAAATCTCATAATCTGACTGATTTCCTCACACATAAGTCATACTTCCAATCTCTCATCTCTTCACATGCCACCAACCCTAAGTGACTTTTTAACACATTCAAGTCTCTTCTGTACCCTCCTGCTCCTCCCCCATTGGCTACCATCAGTGCACAAGAACTTGCATCCTACTTTAAGGATGATTTTAAGTAAGGTTTGATCCCGAACTTTTCCACTATCCCCCATATCCCATATTTTCCTTTCATAATATATCAACCAGTTAGGACTGTTTCACAGTCTTCCTGAGGGTAACAGCATGGTCATCCACACACAATTTCCCAAAACCTGTGCAGTACTACCCTCAAAATTTTTTCCACTATCCCACATATCCCCTCTTTTCCTTTCATAATATATCCTACAGTACTTTAAGGACAAGATTGATAACATCCGAGATGAAATGGTATGCTCTTCCACAACCTCTAACCCTCGTTCTTCCCCACCTGAACCCTCTGGCACTTTCTCTTCATTTGAGCTCACAAAGGAAAAGGAAGTTTCCACACTCTTATATACTAGTTTTCTGGCACATACAGTACACTTGTTCTGTATGATAGTAAACAATTGCACAAGGGTCCTTATTCAGATCTGATTGCAGTACAAATTTGTTGGGCAAAACTATGTGCACTGCAGGTAACATGTATAGAGAGAGTTAGGTTTTTGTGGGTTATTTTGTTTTTGTGCAGGGTAAATACTGGCTGAATTATTTTTACACTGCAATTTAGATTTCAGTTTCAACACACCCCACCAAAAATTGAACTCTCTGCAAATGTTACATCTGCCCCACCTGCAGTGGACATGGTTTTGCCCATTTTGAGAACAAATTTGTACTGCAATGAGCTCTGAATAAGGGCCCATATGTAAGGCAAAGCTTTGGTAAACTCTAACTTCAAAAAGACAAATGAGGGTGTTCATCTGTGTATGTGTTTATCTGTGACTCAAAAGGAGTCTTATTTTCAGTATAGGCTAATGTAGTGGCAGAACTGGTGGTTGATGAGCCCAGGTGCACCCCAACCCAAAATTCACAATATGCAAGACTGCAGTGGGTGCCAGGGAAAGGCAGAGGTTGGCAGGGAGAGGTAATGGGTGGCAAGGGGAGGCATAGTGTGATAGGGAAAATAAATGGGTGACAGGAAGAGGGTGACAGGGGCAGCAGTGGGGCCCTTAGTCCTCAAGGGCCCTGGTGCACTGCATCTGCTGCACCAATGGTAGTTCAGCCTCTGTCAAATATTTGGCACATATACTTTTGAGCTACACTTGGAATGACCCCAGCAAACATATTTCATCCCAAGCAGCTGATTGTTATAAATGTAAAACTAACATGAGGCTCACTTCTTGTGTTTAATGAAGAACATTCATCCAAAATATCTGCTTTATTCTGAAATATCTACTTAAATATATAATAGTGAACAAATATTGTCCTAACTAAAACATATTGAACAAGTATTGTGTAACTTTACTATTTATTGCCGTGGCTATTTAAGCCATTTTTTTCTATAATATACATAATATTGCCAATGCCGGGTGAACTACGAAGTTTACTCGGTGATTGAGGCTTTGAAGATCATTTCGTTTCAGATGACTTTGTTTTTCATTGAAGACTACTAGATGTATCACTATTGATTTGATATTGTTTGCTTGTGACAGTGATGAGTAAATCTCGAGCCCCTGAGTACTTGTTTCTGGTAGGGAGCACACTGGTCTGAACTAACCTTATAAACACTTGCAACATGTGTCAAATTGGGATCTCATTAATCAATATCTGTCTCTCTGTAGGGCTTAATTAATTCCTCTGGCTATAGTTATTTGATTCCTCTGGCTATAGTTATTTGATCGGAACAATTCAAAGAACAACTTTCTTTAAAAATGTCAATGTATGTTTGGAACAGAAATCTACTAGAGAGCTCACAATTACAGAAAAAGTTAGAAGCAATTATGTAATATTTTGCTAGAAATCAATTATCCAGCTATTGAAACCACTGGCTAAGGATCATACAAATATGCATACAAAACATAACATCATTTATCAGGCACTTTATATCAACAAATTCCCCATTACATGAAAGTATGTAGGTCACCATTTATCAGGAAAATGTCAGAGCAGAGGCCAGGATAAATAGCTCTTTGATGCCAGATGGTTTTACCCTTTCATTTACATGCAACAGTAAAAACAAAGTCTGGGAGCCTGGATCTGCGGCGGACATACTGCGGTCACAATTCCAAGTGCTTACAGTGATCGCATTGCCCCGTACACACTCTGCGATTCAGAGCCACTTTCGATTCGAGTGACCCTGAATCGCACAGTGTTGGCCGCATTTGATGCAGATTCCATCCCGATGTGTGGCCCCGCTGCATCGGGATCGAAAGCAGAAATAGACTGTGCAGATAAGTCTATTTCCGCTTTGATCTGCTAGCTTGAAAGGAGAGCCATGCTGCTCAATTCAGGTGGTGGGGGAGGAGGAAGGATAGGATTAGGCTGTGGGGAGGGATAGGGTTACTAATTTAGAAGGGAGGGTTAGGGTTAGACTGCAGGCAGGGGGTGTCAGGTTTAGATGGCAGATGGTTAGGATGTGGGGGCATGGGGAAGGTAAGTACAGATAGATTGGGGCTGGTGATGGAATCGCCAGCCGCCACCATTGGCCACCAGCTGCCAGAAGGGAGCGCGTGCACGAGACACAAATGCACCCTGTTCCGACGGAGCACCACGTCGGTCCCTGCCGCCTCTCTGCCGGTCCCCATCGGTTGCCTCTGCCTCCCGGCAACCCCCGTCCCTAACCCTGTCCGTTTCCCTGAAGTGGGTGTGTGTGAGACGGTCACGTGTCCCAGTCAGATGGAGTCCCTTTCAGCCAGCACTCACCAGCGGTGACATTCTGGCGAGTGCTGGAGCTGAATGAGAGGGGCTCCATCTATACTGTATACTTACTGTTGTGATTTCCTCTATTGGAATTGAAAGTCGGTATTCTCACTGCCCACTTCCCATTTGCTGGTCATCTGTATGTATTTTCCCATAAATATATTTAACATTCAAAAAATATTCCTCTCCTAATGACCAAAGTCATAACAGAGGTCTTCCATTGGTCTCATGTAGTGTATCAGAGTGCAGAAGTAGGTAATTTCTGTCACTAAAACACATTCTCCATATAAAGTCATCCAGTTTCCGTCAGTGGCTCCCATAATACAGTATGTGAATATTAGCTCCTCATACAGTTCTCGGTACTTATGTACTAACTGGGCTGCCAATTTTGAAATCGGGTCCATCGCATCGCATCTGACCATATCGCATGCGATGCGATGGACCCGATTTTTCCATAGGATTCAATGTTAAAATGGACTGAGTCCATTTTAACATGGAATTCAATGGGAAAAGGGGTCCTTTTCATACCCCTACTATCCAAGTGGGCATGGAGCTGGATATAAACCTGTGGCGAGCGTAGCGAGCCACCGATCCCGAAGCGTGGCGAGCGTAGCGAGCGGCCACAGAATACGTTCGCTCGCCATGCTTCAGGCTCGGTGGCTCGCTACGCTCGCCACAGGTTTATATCCAACTCCATGCCCACTTGGATAGTAGGGGTATGAAAAGGACCCCTTTTTCCCATTGAATTCCATGTTAAAATGGACTCAGTCCATTTTAACATTGAATCCTATGGAAAAATCGGGTCATCGCATCGCATCTGATTGTATGCCTTAAGTTAAGGCATACAATCAAAAAATCGGCAGCCCAGATAATACATAAGTACCCAGTTCTCTCCCCTGTCTACAATCCTAGTACAATGTGTTACTACTCAAAATTAAGCAAAATACAGTAGAACAAAGGGGAAATAATTTTTTTTGCCTCTAACAAAGTAAACTTTTTGTATGTTGAGATCTAAAGGACACGGCTAAACTCATGTTTACTTGTTAATATATTGGAGTGTATTTGAGTGACTATATATAACACGCCACCATATATCTAGAAAGTATATATCACAAGAACCATTACGATAAAACAAGTATCAAAAAGGCAATAATCTATAGTCATTAATATCATATCTACATTTTAATGGGATAATTGAAGATGTTTCCCAGAATGGGAGAAATAATTTTAGAAAATGTCATATCTCCAGTAATTAATATTTGAAATTACTCTACTTACAATATGATGAGCTGGCAGAATTATTATAGTGTTCAGCAATACCAAGAAGTTACTGGTCTTTCCCATATTTCCAATACGAAATACCAATTAATAAAAAATATATTTTGTACTGTTTTACACAAAATCATTATAATGACTCTTACAGTATATGACCTTGGTATTTACACCAAGCAATTAGGTGCTCATGTAAAGATGGACATTCTTCTGTTATTTTTTGGCATATGGGTACCAAACCATGGGGTAGATGTATGAAGCAATGAAAATAGTGTAGACGTGTGTCAGTGCAGAAGTTGCCTATGGCAACCAATCAGCTGCTATGTATAATTTTATAGAATGCATTGGTTGCCATGGGCAACTTATCCACTCTTAGCACTGCTTCATACATCTACCCCAAAGTGTATCGTAAGTCCTTGTTTTTGTTCATCTTACACTCCTAACTCTTTGACCTGAAGAAGCGGGAGAGTGGAGATAATGGGCAGTGCAGGCCAAGTACTGTAAGATCATGCCGATATCTGAACACTCAAGCAAACCGTTATGTTGGCACAGATATGCCTGGCAATAGACAGATATAATGTGGGTGATGGAAAGAAACAATACACAACAATGATGATGATGATGATGATGATGATGATGATGATGATGATGATGATGATGATGATGAAGATTAGCAGCCTTAGCTTCTCATATCTGATTGGTAAATAAATATTGCACCTTTCTGCTTATGGCTTTATTCATTAACTTTAGGGCCATTTTTTACCCCTTACTTGATGCTCACATTTAAATTGCTGCAAAATTGCTGCAAAAATGTACTGGGTTCCATAGAGTATACAACACACCCAGATAAATATAGAAATGGATAGGTCTGTGATGATACTAGTTAGCGTGACTCACATCACTATGGCCCCACCAGACCACTTTAAAATGCAGTTGCCCCTTGGACCAGCCCAATATCCTATATAGTCAAACTATGGAACTACTACAGGAAGGTAAATGTTCACATGGTAAACATTGTAGTATGTAATGTCACATGTATTGAATTTAATTGCATCTTATTTTAAAGAGAATATGATTTTCCCATTTATCTAGGTAAGATAATATTATCTGCCTTACACCTCATAACTTGTATTCCAACAGGTGATATAGTAAAATTGATGGCATTTACATTGTTAGCATTCATAATGTCAACAATGTGAACAGTTATGTTGTCAGCATTGTTACATTTAATATTGAAAATGTAGGCATGCTGACTGTGGCATCACTAGGGGTTGCAGTAGGTGCAGACCTAACCCAGGTGTCAACCAATGATGGGTGATACCACAGTACTGGCTCCTCGTCAAAAACAAGAGCCGTGTGATGCAGAGTCACAGTGTATGAGCTGTCATTGCTGCCACAGAAGTCTCCAGGGGCAGCCCGCATCTCCAAGACCCCAGAGTGATGGATACAAGGGTCTGGGCTGTGAGGCCAAACTCCTATATATATGAGGCCACACCGCCTACCAATGAGACCATGGCACCTTTTTGTCGGTAGGGCCTTTGGTGTACAATGAACAAGTCTTCCACATCAGTTATCACCACAATTAAAGGTGCAAGTGTGCTGAAGCATTACTGGAACTGCTGGAAGTCCTCATCAGCTGACTGCCATACCTAGAAGACTTGCTGGTAAGTCTCCCCTATAAAACCTGGTATAGTTTGTCAACATGCTAATCATGTTAACATTACACTAATCTTGCGAGCATGTTGACATGCTGACATGATGACACATGGGGATATGGTCGCTCAGCAACCATATCCCCGCCGATATATGCTGAAATTTCCCCATGTGTATAGAGCTTAAAGGCAACATCCCAGGGGGTAAATACCCTACCCCAAACAAGCCTGAGCTTGCTCAAATGCTACTAGTGATGTAGGACCCTGGGCAGCTGCCTAGTGTGTACATACATCAACGTGACCCTGGGCAGTGCCACCCACAGGGACCTGTGCTCTGTGATGCAGCACAGCTTATACACCTCTAGTTACAGCCCTGACAAATATAAATAGCTTGACTCACAATAAAAATGTATTGATACAAACAATTGGATGTCAGTAATGTTGTCCACAAATGTATAGGGTAAACACACATCGATCAATCAAATGGACAATATCTTCTCCAGTGTATACCCAGTTATACATTAGGCAGTACCTAATGGGGAGGGGCTGCACAGCTCTGAGATGGGCCTGTCAGTGGGTGTGTCAGTAGCACAGCATGTAACCAGGCTGTGCTGTGTAATTAGCCATGAGGTGCTGAAAGAGACAGCACGACACATCTGTATGACTTTCTGTCAGACCCTCCACCTGTGGCACCCCTGTATTAGCACCACAGCACCCTGCACAGTTTGGGAACAACTGAATTGCAGAATTTCCACCATGATAAGCTTTTACTTTCTAAGTACCAGCATATTTTGCTTTATGGGAAAAGCAGCTACTTTACTGTTCTGTACTGTAGGTGAAATTATAAATCCTGGTTCTGAAAGCTTATTACATGTTAGACAACTGTTCTTGATCTCTGTCTCTTTTCTCTTACCACCCTGTAGCCATACTGAAAAAAATATAATAATGAAAAAACAGACAATAGAAATAGTGCCACCACTGACATACACACACAAATAAGAGAACAATGAAACAAATAAAGACAAAGAACAATAAACAGACAAAAGCACAGGCTAAAGCTATCAGTACTAGTTAGTTGATAGGCAGTACTCCTTTAATCTGCACTTTGCTTTCTTTGTGTAACAAAGATTTAAAGGGCATTTCATGTACTAAAGGTCAGTGAAGGCATGATGACAAAATTGCATAATACGTGGTTTGATAGAAGTGTTTATAAGCTCGCAGGGACTTGTTTCAAGTATAGTCAGCAAGTAACCCTGATAATATTGACAAGAATCAAACAAAACTCTGCATATGGGCAAATATATGAATTAAGGGTCTAACTCAGAGTTGATCGATGTAGCGTGAATTTGCAATCCGTTCAACTATCGACCGACTGTGCATGTCTACAGATCATAGCGCACATGTGTGAGCCAAAATGGCGGCAAATATAATGACATATCTGATTGTAATGCCCACACAATTGATTGACAGGAAGTTGGCGCTGGGGGTTGACATCTGCGTGCGCAGGTATTTTAATCAGCCTGACTCTATTTCAGAGTCAGACTTACTTATATATGCACAGAATGGAAAAATTATTTGATGGTGGCTGGATTGTGGATGGCTGTGTGACAAGATACCAGATAGTGATATTTTCGCAATTCCCTTGCAGATTTGCACAGGGTGGGTTTTCTTTCAGGAATTATAGAATACAGTGTTGGTTGGAGATACAATACTTTAAAAAAATTCCACCAATCTCCTTCAACTCTATCCTAAAGTAATCTACAGTTGGATCAGGGCCGGCGCTACCCACTCAGCAGCTCCTACAAAGCAGGGAGGCGCCATGCTGAAAAGGCGCTGTCTCCCTCCCTGCTCTGCTAAAGCTGCCCCAGCCCTCATTGTCACTGCCTCCTGCACGCTGCCCGCTGCGCCTGTCTGACAGCGGGCGGCAGTATGGAGAGGCTGAGCAGCTCCATGCACCGCGCACACACTGTCCTCCTCCTGTGACCTGCCCCCTCTTCCTCACGGACACTTGCACTGAGGCATGTAGCGCTGTCTGTGAATGCATGGATGACATGTCATGTCCGGATCCGCCCCCTACCCATTGCTCCCTGCGCCTGTCAGCTGTCAATCAAATGACAAACAGGCAGCAGCGCCACCTCCCCTTCCTTCCCTCTTCTCAGTGTGCTGTGCCAGTGCCACTGCCAGTCCTCAACACTCCGCCCCCTCTATCTCCTCTCCTCTTCTACCATCTCCTCCTTCTCTCCCCTCCTTTCCCCCTCAGTCACGAGTGCTGCTTATACTTTTTGTACTGCTTTCGGATCGCATCGCACACATTGCATGCATGCCGTGAGATGCGATGTGATCTAGCCATAACGTATGCGATTCTCGCAGCTTGTGTGGGCACCTTTAGTGCCTGCAACATTTTGCGGACACAGCACTGAGATGGTGTATGCATACATGTACATGCACCCGAGATCCTTCGTAGGATCGCATGTTGCATACACTCCCACAATCGGGCTGCAGCTTGTTGCAATGGCAATGTGAAAGGGCGCAAAATGTATGGTTTGCAGGAGGGCGCCAGACACCCTAGCACCGGCCCTGAGTTGGATCCAAATAGAAAGACTCATTGGTTTGTGACTTGAATGTTTTACAAAGATTTGTGGTTTGAATCACCAAAAATCCAAATCGACCCATATTTTGTGGATTCAAACAAAAACAAAACAGATCACATCTGATCCCCTAGAAGGGGAAGCGCCATGCAGAACAGGCGCTCTCCCTGCTCTGCAGCGGGTGGTGGGCAACAGATTGCGGGTGGCAGTAGAGTTTAATTTTTTTTTAAAAGAATGAGTCTCTCAGCCAATCAGTGGCCATCCATTCTTTTGAATGTGTTTTTTTTTATTGTCCTGCATCCCGCCTTCAGCTCCCCGAGAGTAATACATGCGATTTATCGCATGTAAAAATGGCACATCAAGTGCCAGATTGTATATGAGCCCTCCTCGGAAACTGCCGTGGGAGCTCAGGGGAAATTGGGTCCGACTTGTCCTTAGGACAAGTCATACAAGTGTATGGGGCCCTTTAGTGTAAGAGTAAAAAAACAAAACAGGAAGATGACTCCTGATATAAACCAAAACCAAAATACAGTGGTCAGTGCACATTTTTAATAAAAATATAAAATATATCAAATGTTACAATTCAACGAAGTTAGTGAAGTAGTGCAAGAAAAATGTCAGATTATGTCCTGGTATTATGAACAAGACATCACTGAATGTACTCTAGAGATTGTCTATGATTTGTAGGTCTTGGAGTTTCATTATCCTTGTCTCTAGCGTAATGTGTGTAGTTTTATGAATTCTGTCAATAACTAAGTGTTTAAAGGATGTGGCAATAATTTCATTCAGCATAGCATGGCACATGAAATCTTAGCTGCCCTGGATTGATTTATTTTGGCTTTCTTCTGACCTTTAAAATATCTAGATATTTTTTCAGCTCCATTCCTTCAATATTTCTGTATGGTTTTACAATCCAGACATTGTATTTTCGCCTGAAGCTTACAATGGTAGATCAAAATAACATCTTCCGTTATAGTCATTTGCGTCCATCATGCCAAAGTACAGTAGCTCCCATTTGAAGTGATGCTTTGCTGTTGCTATTGTTTGTTTATATTTATTGTATACAATTCCTCTTTGCCAGGGATTTTAAATAAATCAAAGTATTTTTCAATCAGATATTTTTGATTTACAATTGTTCTGCTTCAATGCTACAAAATGTTATCAGTCTGCTCAAACCATCACCAGCAAAAAAAAAACATTGTTCACAAATTTGCTTTTGTCACCACTGTTAATTCCTTTACTTATTACTTACAATAAATATAGTATAATGATATAATACTCATTTAAAAAGGGCACATAAACAAAATGTATCATTTAATATTTTCAATAAAAAATTTAAATTCATAAGTAAACACAATAATTGGATGATACCCTCTAAGATCAACAGAAATTCAAAGAGTTAATGTAGCATAATGTAAGTCTGAACTAAGGGGGTTATTCAGACCTGATCACTTGGCTGCTTTTTTGCAGAGCCGTGTGATCAGGTAATCGACGCCCCCAGCCGGAGTGAAATCCTGCCCTGTGCAAGCCTGCAAATTGCTGTGCAAGGCCTTAAAAGGGCTTATGCTGATCAGCGTATAGCTGCAAATCCATTTGCAACTCACTTACCATGGAATGATTTCCTGTGTGTGCAGCTTGTGTGTAACCCAGGATGTACTCAGCGGAAACGATAGAAACAGGCTGTTTGGGCTGGAACTGACATCACATGACTTTCCTTCAAACTCCTGCGAATGCCTGTGTTTTTCCAGAAAACAGCCAGTTACCACCCCCAAACATCAGATTCCTGTCAGTCAACTTACGTATGGCCAGCGATAAAAAAACAACCTATTTTATCACAGGATGGCCTCACCCATCCATAGTACAATCTGTGCGCATGCGCAGTCATTGACTTTTTGCCAAGCCTGCAAATTCTCAGCCATGCGATCAGATCAGAATAATGTCCTAAGAACAATTCCACTCCAATAGATGAGTCTTTAGTAATGCTGGAGATTATAGTTCCTCAGTTCAGTATCAACATTAACGGCCAGATGTATCAAGCTTCAAAAAGTGATAAATGGAGAGTGATAAACAGCCAGCCAATCACCTCCTACCTGCCATCCGTCACGGATCCCTCCCAGCATGCCCTGCGGCCAGCTCCGTGCTCTGCACTTGCGCAGATGGATTCCCGGATCTCAGACCAGGAAGTCATGCACCGGCGCCGCATCGCAAGGGTCAGCTCTTATCGCAAGAGCTGTCCCTTGCGTTAATGATCTCATATGTTAGAGCAGGGGTGGCCAAACCTGTCCTCAAGATCTACCAACGGTGCATGTTTTCCAGACAACCTGTGGATCTATAGTAGGAATGAATGCAGCTTGTTTTAAAATGTGACATAGTAATGACTACAGCTGTGCACCAGTTAGGTAACCTGGAAAACGTGGACCGTTGGTAGATCTCGAGGACCAGTTTGGCCACCCCTGTGTTAGAGCATATGCGATCATTAAAAATGCGGTGGCCGGCGAAGGGGGGCGATAGAGGGCTGCGGATGTTAGAATATCCCACCCTATATAACAAACCGTAATGCCCGTTACATACTATATAACAAACCGTAATGCCCAATACATACTATATAACAAACCATAATGCCCATTACACATAATGCCATACACCATAATGCCTATCACACATAATTCCACACACAGTAATGCCCATCACACATTATGCCATACACAGTAATGCCAATTACGCATAATGCCAAACACCGTAATTCCCATTATATATTATGCCAGGGCTTTTTTTGCAAGACAGGGACAATAAGGCAGGGGAGGTTAGGGGATAGGTTTAGGCAGTAGGTAGTAGTAATTAGCAGGGAGGGTTAGGGTAAGCTGCAGGGGGGGTTTCATTATGATGGGGAAGTTGGATGGTTATCTGCAACAAGTATAAGGAGAGTGCTCTAGAACAGAAGACCCCCCTAGTAACACAATCTCCCTTTAGCAATAAATAATGCCCCATAAGACCAGAACATTAACTCCCCCTAGCTCAAAACAGTAACCCCCAAATAGGTCATCATCTCTCCTTAGCATAAAATGGTCCCCTCTCATTCAGACCTATCGACTCCATTTAGTAATACAACTGCCCCTTCCTCCCCTCAGCACTAAATAGTCCTCCTCCCTTACTGACAGATCATCTCCCCCAGTACAGAAAAACACCCACCCCCTTTCCCCCCTCAACATATACAGTAAAACTTTTTTTAACACTCACAGCGGCTCCAGTCTGTGTCCCCAGTGCTTCCCAGCTTTCCAAACTTCTCTCTCGCTACCAGTCAATACTAATACTAATGCATGTCGACCTAAATGCATGTTGACCTAATGGTGTCGGCCTAATGCTTGTTGTCCATCATGCTGTAGACCTAGTGACCGTATCCCAATATAGCGATCTGAAATCTGACATTGATGTTGTTGAAGTTATTAATGATACTAAAGTATTTTGTGTAGCATTTGGCTTTAATACAGTGGTTTATTTCCATATTCACCAAAAAATTCCATCTGCTCTCTTTTATCTACAGTTTGTGTGCATGCTTCTGCAAACAAATCAAAATTTCCACCTGAAAACAATAACATTTATCCCTCATTTGACAGACATAAAGCATTAGGAATATTTTTGAAAAGTTGCCTTCAAATGTAAAATTTTAATTTACTCAGATGAAACAATAGTATGAATAGAACTGCATAACATCTCACATGCAAATTAAGAAATACTGCAACGTTCCATTCAATCACCATCTTCTGAATTGTGAGTGTTGCTTTCAATTTTCCATTCAATTACTTAGCTTTTTACATTTGAATGACAGATGAGATGATATATAAATTGTAATTTGGTAACAGATCAAATCTTATTTAAAAATCATTATGTTCTTATTCTATTACATGATGATTGCTAGGAATCTACTTGCCCAACTTCTTTATTCTGTGATTTGTACAAAGTGGTATATTGAAAAATAAATATTATTTAAAATTATTTTCTTAAAGAAAAACTCTTTCAAGACCCACAGTACGGACCTAAAAACCTTTTTTTCTACTTTACTTTTTCACTTTGATGTGCATAGTAGTGATTTTGTGGAGCTGCTTAAGTGTCGGGGCACCGTTTGGCTTTACCTTTACCTCCTGCTTTTTATTTCTCAGACATAGGCTTCATGTTTCAGTTCTTCCAAAAACAATGTTTTTGGAAGAACTGAAACATGAAGCCTACTGTATGTCTGAGAAATAAAAATAATTTTTAATGAATTTTAAATTATTTTGTCTACTGTATAATTGCATGTAAAAGGTGGTGGACATCACAGAGCGCACTCTATACTTTGTTTTATATATATATATATATATATATATATATATATATATATATATATATATATATATATATACGGTGATTCAGGCAAATAAGGGATTTGGTGAAAAAGATCAAGACGGCAATTTAATTTATAGGAAGAATAAATTGCCGTCTTGATCTTTTTCACCAAGTCCCTGAGTGATGCCTTATTTGCCTGAATCACCGTTTACATAGGGAAGAAATTCCCAAGGAAGGCACCGGCGTAAGAAATATAAGCAGCAGATTGCGGAGTGCCGGAGTTTGGACTGTATATATATCTTTATATATAAATATATATATTTATTAAAAAAAACTTTTCAATGTACAATTATAGTGATCACAATGGAAGAGAATATTAGCAAAAATAATAAAATAATCCTTGTCAATTTATATCACACTAAAGAAATATGTAGGATTTAAATAAAGGATTAATGTTCCCAAATGGATCAATCTGCCTTTATTTGATGTAGTTAGATCCACAGGGGTCGATCCTATTACACCCGAAGGTTGCAAGTTGCCGTTTTAACACTGAAAACAGAACTTGAATTAAGCCTAACTTGCACCCTTTGCAGGGCCGAATTCAGCCCGCCATAAAGTGCGTTTGGTGCCGTGATGATTTGCAACTCGTGAATCATCCACACCCTTCGGGTGTAATAGGATCAACCCCACAAAGCTCAACAAAACATGGGTGGAAAACAATGGATAAGAAATATCATATATCAACTGACTGTCAATCACTTGGCTCTTACCCCAGCACAGTCCATTAGCTGTATGAGGTTAAGATTCACATGCTGATTGGGGGAGCTTCCAATGGGAGTATCCATGATCGTAGGGTACAGAGGCAGCTGGTAAGGGGAGTTGTTGCTTTTACCCAGAGCAAAGGTGGTATAATGCTTTCAGGTGAATCAAAGATACGGCTGCTGCCATCCGGGACTGGCACTGATTGTAACTTCATGCAGGCTGGGTCATCTTCTGCCTTCTCTTCTCCCTGCTGGCTGCTATTCCCCATCCCTGCGAAAAGCCTGCACTTAGAATCGCAGCAGCTGCAGCCCCTGCACCCCACTAGTGACATGTGTGGGTGTAGGGAAGGGGAATGATGGGGTAGATGGCTCTGCATACAGAAGCCAGGCTCTTGGTGCAGGTGCTCTGCCTCTCACTTCCAACAGACCCAACTGCGCTTCCCTGCACTACAGCTCCCTTTTATGTAGCTCGCCCCTCAGGACACCGCTGGCGCTAGATCCCCCAAACCACCGTGGGGTCTGCGGCAGGATAGTTACACCACTACTGTATCATCTATCTTGTAACATGCAGGAATATCAGCAGCCTCTGTACTACTTATACACTGCAACTGGAATCAGTAGAGCTAGTGATGTCACCGATGTCATTGTGCTCTGCCCAGGGGGCCACCTGACAGAGGGGGGCCTGTGTACAGTATCCCCTGCATCCCCCCCTTAATCTGCCAGACCAGTGATCAGACAGTAAATGCCAATGAAGCCTGCAAGGAAGTTGCTAGGATAAAGATACAATGGAGGACTCAGGCATAATTTCCAGATTTACCTTCCCACCTTATTATTTCAGTATATGAAAAAAAAAGTGTTATATATAATGTACATGATAAATAAAATAGTAGACGATAAATAATATTTTCAATTTGCTTTGCAATCACTCCATGGGATTGGAATTGTTCTCTCAAAATGCAGGAAGAAACGAAGACCCTTGTACTGGAACACTCTTAAACATATAATAAACAGTACAAAAGAAGTATATAATAAACAGTAAAATAATACATTAAAATAATGTGGTAACATCCACACTATCGACCAGTCAATAGTAGCACATAACTGCATATAGACAAATATTTAAAAACTGTAACAGCCGATGTTTCAGTGAATACAACAATTTTAGATAGGGTACTATGATGCTTAGTGAGACCCCTAAAATTGTATATCTAACCCTTAATATAATAGATTTTGATGGTACCCACATTCATATAGATGATTATTTTAAAATATTTTAAAATTTAAAGCTATATTTATTGTTATAGCATTAATACAGTGTTAGTAAACACCTAGACAATTATATAGGATAAAATAGGAACAGGAATTCACTGTTGTGCAAGAAAAGGGGCCACGCACAAACCGCCAAGTGTTATCTACTTGGATAATTAACAGAATAAATATAAAAGAAGGAGAAATAGGGTGCTCCACTGTTGGGAAGATGTACTCCAAACCTATATACCACTGATGGTGAAATGGGATAGAATAAAATGTTGCAATAAATCAAAACAGAAGCTGTAGCATGAAACTATTACCAGCATAGCGGTTTGAGGCAGCTGGTCTCTTAACAGAATTGACAATAAATCAACAGGACCAGAATTCCAATGAATTCCAATGATGCATTGTCTCAGTTTTCAAGTAACAACTGGGACCCACTGCAGAGATGAGCCCTAGAACTGTGCTTATCTGGAAATTCCTTGAAGAAGGTTTTCCTAAGTTGGCCAACATGTACATGCCTTGCTGATACCTAAGACCTTTCTTCAGGCCCATAGCCCTTCCAATGAACCTAAGAATTGGAGCTGACCTTCAACATACTTTTAATCCAGGATTTTCTCCACTACTTAGGGAGTTATTCAGACCTGATCGCTTCTCTGCTAATTTACAGAGCCCTGCAATCAGATAAACGCCGTGCCGCCAGAGTGAAATCCCGCCCTGTGCAAGGCTTGCGAAAATCTAAAATTAATATATAATGGACATTTTATGGTAAAGAAAATAAATATTTGTTAAAAAAAACACAATAAAAATAAAATCACAAGGTATAAAAAGCAACCACTAGCGAGACCACGGGTGTATTAGTATATTAGAATTCATGCAATGTGAGACTGTCTCCTGTATTATTCAGTGTTTAAATGAGGACTTTCTTCTTAGTGTCCATAATGGATTTAATTTTTTAGCAAGGTATTACCAGTATGTGAATCTTGTACATTGAAGCAGTCCATTTAGGAACATAATTTGCAGATGAACAGGATAAAGGAGTATCCACTAGCTATCCAGAATGCTGCAAAATGTTCCAAGGACAATGACAGAGTCCAATCAGAAGTCAAATGGAGTAGCAGGAGTCCAGATACAAGCTCAATGCATTTCCATCTGCTATTGCCACCCTGCTTCCTGGTTGCCTACTAGTGGCTAGGATCCACAGCAGACATGGGCCCTGGTGGCTCACAATATGCAGCCTGTAATTACACTGATTTGCATGATAGGTCACTATACAAAAATTGTTTTATACACTGAAACTAATTTTTTGCTATTTTTTCTTATGAAGTTGTGGGCTACTATTGACTGGTTGATAGGATGGGTGATACTTTATTGTAATGCAAATTCATAAAGATTATATTATTGATTATTTTTATAGGATTAGAATACCTTATCCAAAAATTCTCTGGACCAGAAGCATATTGGATAATGGATTATTCCGTATTTTGGAATATTTTTACATTTCAATGGGTAAATTAAGGTATCTTGCATTTATGTTGTACAGTATAGGTGCATCAAATACATGAAATATACACAAATATATTTTATTTGTGCATAAAACATGGTTTTAAAACAAAGTTTGTGCACAATCTCAGACACTGAATTTCAATGCCAAGCAATCATTTTCTTGCACATATTTAGTGCCAGTTACATGTAATTTATTTATCCAGTAGTGCCAGTTACAGATGTACCCAGTAGTGCCAGTTACATATCATGTCCCCAGTAGTATCAGCTACATATCATGTCCCCAGTAGTGCCAGTTACAGATGTACCCAATAGTGCCAATTACATATCATGTCCCCAGTAGTGTCAGCTACATATCATGTCTCCAGTAGTGCCAGTTACAGATGTACCCAGTAGTGCCAGTTACATATCATGTACCCAGTAGTGCCAGTTACATATCATGTCCCCAGTAGTGTCAGCTACATATCATGTCCCCAGTAGTGCCAGTTATAGATGTACCCAGTAGGTTTTTAGCTAAAAAAAAAATTTGGAGACTGGTTTTCTGAAAAATGTGGATAACGGATATTTGGATAAGGGATACACAACCTGTTTATGTTTAAGTTTACCAGCACAACAGTCTTCTTTTCTTCCTGCATTGCTGCCTTTTTGAAGGTAGGGACCACCGTTAAGGTATTATTTTTACCCAAACGAGGGTTGGATTGATCTATATTGGTTCAAAAATACATGCCAAGAGACCATGGGTTCCATTGTTGCAGCACTTATGTGGTAGGCAGGACACTTACCAATGCTTACATTTTTCAGGTCACATAGCAGGAATGTAGTCAAAAGGTCAACAATCATGTCAACATCACAATTTTCACTATTATAACGTCAACATTTTCAAAATGTCAGCAGGCAATGTGACAGGGTTAGAGGGCAGGAGGAGGTTAGGCTTAGGCTGCTACAGGAGGAGGTTAGCTACTAGAGGGAGGGTTAGAGGTAGGAATTAGGGTTAAGGATATTTGAGAAATACCCAAACACTGGAGGAACGGAGAGGAGGTTAGGGTTGCAAAGATATGGCAAACCTCAAGGCCGCTTCAAGGTATCTCTGGTACTTGTGGTCCCTGCACTGAATAATAACAATAACCAATCTGGGTCAAACAATTGTCTACTGTGCACAGATGTGTTGATTACTCACTGACACAACTATCCACAGGTGAATCTAATTATTACCAGGGCCAGTGCCACCACTAGGCAGCTCTAGGCATTTGCCTAGGGCGCCAGCCACTGGAGGGCTCTGGAGGGCGGTAGTTTGGAGCAGGTATCCCCCCCCCTGTAGATAGAGCGCCGAATACCCGGCACACACACACCCCTTCTGTGGAGTGGAGCGGCACCCTCCCCGTCTGGGGCGCTCCGGTGATTACTACACTTGTGACTCTGTGGGGAGAGCTGGAAAACATGCACTGTTTGGGGTCTTGTGTTTAAGAACCTATGGTTTACCCAAATACCTCAAGAAAACTGCTGTGGAATTACATGACTGCATTTAATTGTCAAACAGCTTATATCCTAAAGGAGGAAATAGACTAATTTATATTGTTTTCTGTTGCTTGGGTAATGTACATACCTTGCCAGCTTTTAACTGAACTAATATTCTGACTTCCAAATTGCTTTATATCCATGTTATGTTTACCTATATTGTATAACATTTTTAAAGCCAAATATTTATATTTTTCTTTTTTAATCAAATCTTTCTACATTTTGTCTATTGGGCATATAAAATATAGTACATTTAGCAATAATGGATGCTCTCAGATAAGCATTCTTTATTGAAATGTTTGCTTTTTCTTTTTATTGCTCTTTTGTACAATAGCTTTTAAATTGGATCACATACATTCAGTGCCATACATATTAAAACGAGAAATGTAGCTTAGTAAAAATTTGAATTCAGATGTTCCAAAATCGTAAAATTTCTCATGTGGTGATTATTTATGACATCTGTATGAAAAAAAATGTCAAAACTTTATTGAGTTCACACAACAATAAACTGTGAGGTACCATCTGGTAATCGAATATTAGGTATAAAAAAAACAACTATATTTGATTGTATTCCATTTTGCAAATGTTTTCATGTTTACAGAGGAGATTATAATTATTATATACTCATAATACAAGGAAAAAGAACATTGCAGGCATTTAAAAAACAACTTTAGTTTAGAGGTGTACATACAATATGCATATTTTGGAAATTTACTGCATATTGGCTCAAAGAAGTCAGCTACTGAATTTCACAGTAAGGAGTAGTAGGACATATTCTTAGATTAAACTTCACACTTCTAATACAGGGGGCCAGGCATATCAAGCTTCAAAAAGTGATAAAATGGAGTGATAAACAGCCAGCCAATCAGCTTCGAACTGTTATGTTACAGGCTGTGTTTGAAAAATGACAGGGTAGAGCTGATTGGCTGGTTGTTTATCACTCTCTATTTTATCACTTTTTGAAGCTTGATACATCTGTCCTAGAGTGATTTGTAGTTTAGCAAGGATTCGCTAAACTACAACTCCTGGCACGAGCATGTGGGGAGGAGATATCCAGCACACGGCAAGGCCACCTGCATGCTGGGTCCCACCCTGCGATGTACCCGCAAAATAGCCCCCCAGTGAAACTACTGTATTACCAGAGGTCAGTGAACATAGGTCATTGGATACCTTCCTAAGTCTTACAGTAAGAATATTTATATTCCTCATCTCTTTTCCAAGGTATTTTTCATAGCCTCGCAGTTACACGTATTACTTACAGCTATGGGTGTTTTGTATTTCGGCTTTGGGTCTGGATCTCCTTTGTGTTTTGCGTCTGTATTGGTTTTTCCAAAACCACCCATGTGGGTTTTAGTTTTGGATCTGTTTTTTTTCTAAAAAACAATCATAAAAAAATCTAAAATCACAGAAATTTGGGGTATTTTTGTTCCTACAGTATTAATAACCTAAATAAAATTAATTTCCGCTCATTTCCAGTCTATTCTGGGCACCTCACAGCTCGTAATATTGTTTTTATCTAGTTTAGGCCAAAAGGTTGCACCAAGGCAGCTGGATGACTAAGCAAAAGGACAGAAGTAGGTGGCACAAACATGTGACACATCTAGGAGTGGCACTGCATTGGTAGACAGAATGGCAGTCTTATAAACTATGCAAAAAAATGCTCTCAAGAGCACATAATGCAAAGAAAAGAGGTGCAAGATGGAATTGTCCTTGGGCCCTCCCACCCATCCTTACTGTATGTTGTAGAATGAGACCCTTTGGGTGAACATAGAAACAGAGGAGAAGGTAGGGTAGGGAAATTGATGGAAACACTCTTAAAACAAAGAGTTGTAGAATATCTCAAAACCAGCAACTTACAGGATCCGAAAGCATGGTTTTACTGGGGGAAGATCATGTCAAACAAATCTTATTGACTTTTTTAACTGGGTGACTAAAGTAATAGATCAAGGTGGGGCTGTATATGTAGCTTATCTAGACTTTAGTAAGGTTTTTGATACTGTACCACATTGCAGACTGTTAAATAAACTTAAAAGCTTGTTGAATGGAAAGTTGAAAGTTGAATGGATAAGAGCGTGGTTGCAGGACAGAAAACAGAGAGTTGTAGTAAACGGAGTACATTCAAAGGAGGGAAAGGTTACAAGTGGGGTACCCCAGGAATCTGTACTTGGACCAGTGCTTTTTAATATCTTTATTGGTGATATTGCAAATGGAATTGAGGGTAAAATGTGCCTTTTTGCAGATGACACAAAGGTATGCAACATTGTAGACACATCAGGAGGGGTTAAACAAATGATTGATGATCTAGGTAGATTAGAGGAATGGTCAAGAGCATGGCAACTACAGTCAAAAAATGAAAAATCATGCACTTGGGTCTCAAAACTCCAAAGACTAAATATAATATAAATGGCACTATAATGGAAACTACTGAGGAAGAGAGGGATCTAGGTGTCACTATTTCAGGGGACTTAAAGGCAGTTAGGCAATGTAACAAAGCAATTAATAAGGCAAGTCAGATGCTTGGTTGCATAGGGAGAGGTATCAGCAGCAGAAATAAAGAAGTAATAATGCCACTGTATAGGTCATTGGTACAACCTCATCTAGAGTATTGTGTTCAGTTCTGGAGGCCATGTCTCAATCACATTATATCACAAAATGTACCAGGAAAGACTAAAATATCTTAATATGTCTACTTTGGAGCAGAGAAGGGAAAGGGGGGACATGATAGAAACTTTCAAATATATCAAGGGCTTTAACAAGGAACAGGTGGGAGACATTCTTTACAGGAAGGGGAGCAGCAGAACAAGAGGACATGCACTGAAACTAGAGGGAGGAAGATTCAGGGAAATTTGAGGAAGAATTACTTCACAGAAAGAGTAGTAGATAAGTGGAATAGCCTCCCATCAGAGGTGGTAGAGGCAAATACAGTAGTACAATTTATACATGCTTGGGATAGGCATATTGATATCCTTACAAAAAAATGGGCAGACTAGATGGGCCAAGTGGTTCTTATCTGCCATCATCTTCTATGTTTCTTTATAGTAAACAGGACATGCACAGTTTAACAAACCAATCATTTCAGCATTAGGGGCTTTCATTTTTGGCTGCAATTATTGGTTTGGTTGGGCCCCCACAAAACAAGCTGCCAATGGGCAGTGCACAAACTGGCTCTACATAGGTTAGATGTCGTCATCGTTATCAGCATGGCTGGGAATTGATTTTCTAGTAAAGTGAAATCTAGGTGGGATTTAGTACTGGGGACACAGGACCTCAATAAACTTTTTATAACTCACTGCATTAATGTTGTGTACTGAATGTGCGTCTATTACCAGCATACTGTAGTTGTTATATATGTAAGGCTGTCATACTTCATCCCCCTTGCAAAAGATTGATAATTATTCTGGTGCAATTTCACAAAAGTTTCATTTCAATGTCAGCACATTGACTGGCGGTGCTCATCCTAACACTTGCAGAGGGTATATAAATATAAATAAGCCTCCTTTTTTAGTACAGTATTGGAAAGGTCAGGCTTGAACATGACAACCGTGGACTCTCCACAAGGATTGGCTGTAATATGATTTTTTTTATAATACTTGTTAAATGTTAGGAAACACAACATCAATTTATGACATCCCCCCTTTCCCTGCCCATCTCCTGTCACGCGCGTCTCAGTCAGATGGAGCGCCTCTGCGCCAGCGATCGCCAGCGAGAACATTCTGGCGATCCCCGGCCAAAGAAGAGAGGCGCTCCATCTGTATTCTCACATCCTTTGGGAAAAATAAATAACCTCTGCAATGGCATACTGTAATTGTGCAACGATGAATCAAAGACCTCTTTCTTGTTGAATGGCTGTTCATCAGCACCCTGTCAAAAGCTACATACTTTGTTAAGATCACAGGTTAATGTAAACTATAAATGAGGTATCAGTTTACTTAATATAATTTATACTTATGATGAAATACAGTACATAGGGCTGATTATTAGTGTTATTATGTAATTGAAAAATTAACACATTCTAAATGTGAATTCTAAACTTCAAATAGGATCCTGAATCAGAAGATAATATATATATATATATATATATATATATATATATATATATATATATCCCAGCGCACAACAGTCCTCAGAGATCCCAAATAATGTCCTCAATATTTCACACAATGTGTGCAGATTCTTCCAATGGGATAGTACCAAAATCCCCGTGAAGATACTTGCAAAAGAAATGAAGAAGAAAATACACCAATGAGCAAATGTGTAATAAAAATAATTTACTGATATATATGCTCATATACATTGGAGTTACCAAATGTCAGCTTGCCAGCCCAATATAGTACAGAAACAAAGCACGGAACTCTGAAAGTTGTATCACACGCCGCGGGTCAGCCTCAGATCGCCGGACAGAAATCCAAACGCCGGAGCCACCACGGGGAAGAGACCAGAGAACCAGCTGGAACACAGGATGGAACTGGACGTCACCACGTTGGAACAACAAGCCATGCGCAACGCGTTTCGTCACTGGATTGGACTTCAAACACACACCCTGACGAAGTCCAAGGAGGAGGCAGAGAAAAGGCACTTCATAGTGCAATATCAAATGTGAAAATTTAATGGATACAATGAAATCCAAGGTACCAGTAAATACAGACTCATACCATATATTAAAACACTGTGGACTGGGTACCACAAGATTTGAAATATAGCCATAGGCTGAACTGCTCACACTCTGTGCTGGAAAGGAAGCTCCACATAGACGCCGCTATGCTGGCTTGCAGGGAGGCGTACGGGAACAGACCAACTCCAGGTATCCAGTAGTGAGAAGAGAGAGAGCATCGCAGGCCACGCCCTGATGCGTTTCATCATAGGACTTTGTCAGAGGGCGTGTCCTATGACGAAACGCGTCAGAAAGTGGCCTACGATGCTCTCTCTCCTCTCACTACTGGATACCTGGAGTTGGTCTGTTCCCGTATTCTTCCCTGCAAACAAGCATAGCGGCGTCTATGTGGAGCTACCTTTCCGGTACAGAGTGTGAGCAGTTCAGCCTATGGCTATATTTTAAATCTTGTGGTACCCAGTCCACAGTGTTTTAATATATGGTACGAGTCTGTATTTACCTGTACCTTGGATTTCATTGTATCCATTAAATTTTCACATTTGATATTGCACTATGAAGCGCCTTTTCTCTGCCTCCTTCTAGATCTTTCTGTCTGTGGATTCCAGAGATTGTCCTCACATAGAGAAAAGCAGCTGCAGGTCACATCCATTGGACTTTGTTGCAAATTAACCCTATACTGCTGTGTAAGGGTGTTACTGACTGGCGAATTGTTTAATTTACACCTGGCCCATGATCGTTAATGATGTACCTCAACATCGGGATCGTATGCTTGGCCACCACAAAATGTCTGGTCACAGGCTGATCACTCTGTCCTTTAGCAAGAGCTGCCTTGATCGAGGACCTATGGCCAGCCATCCTCTCACGTAACGTACGCTCTGTCTTTCCGACATAGTGCAACCCACACGGACACGTGATCATATAAACAATGAACCGTGTCATGCAGGTCACCCTATGTCGGATACCATAACGCTTGCCACTATGAGGGTGGCAAAAAAAATCAGCTCTGGTAAGAGAACGGCAGGTAGTACACCCTAGGCAGCGATAGCATCCTGGATGCTGTGTAAGAAATTGTTCACTGCTAGCAATTTTAAGAAGGGCAACATCTGATTTCACCACATAATCCCTGATGTTTTTACCCCTTGTGTAACAGGGCATAATCTGGCTCCCAGAAAGATGAAGGGCATGGTCTGTCTGAATGATGGGCCAATTACGTTTAACAATCTTGTTGATTCCGGTGCTAGCCGTACTATAATGATTGACCCATGGTAATTTATTTGACACCTCTTTTTTGGATTTATGTGTCAAAAGTTCAGACCTAGGGACAGCTAGTGCTTTAGTTTTGGCTTCCATCAGTAGCTCTCTGCCATAGCCTCTCTGTAGGAAGCGCACTATCATCTGATCAATCTGTCTTTCAGCCTCATCTGTATCGCTACAAATTCTCATAGCCCTAATGAATTGAGAATAAGGGAGCCCGAACTTGAGGGACTTGGGGTGGAAACTATCGGCATGAAGCACAGTGTTTCAATCGGTTTCCTTTCTAAAAAGTGTAGTACTGATGTTGCCTTCATTTACAGTTACCATAACATCAAGAAAGGCTACCGATTGAGTATTAGTGGCGAAGGTTAGCTTAATACTGCTGTCTGTCATACTGTGTTGATCAATGAGTCTACTGAAATGCTCCTCACTGCCACTCCACACAACAAACAAGTCATCAATATATCTGGCATAAAAGATAATCATGCCAGATATATTTACGTCCGCAAAAAATATATCCTTCTCAGCCATCAACATGTAGGCATTTGCATTTATGAGAGTTCAGTTTTGTCTGAAGCTAGACTATATTCATGATGCTGTTTATTTAAGAGACCTATGTATTGTGATGTAATTTTATTATGCACTTTATATGCACTTTTTCCGCTGTTTAACCCCTTCCTGACGCAGCATGTTTTTGCCTTCCTGACAGAGCCCTTTTTTTTCAAATCTGACATGTATCACTTAAGTGGGGATAACTTTTTTTTGCTTTTACTTATCCCAGTGATTTTGAGATTGTTTTCTCGTGACACATTGTACTTCAAGTTAGTGGTAAATTTGGGTCGATACAGTCTGTTTTTTTGTGTGAAAAATACCAAAATGTCGTAAGAAAATGAAAAATTTAGCAATTTTCAAAATGTTAAATTTTCTGCTTGTGAGACAAATAATCATACCACTCAAAAGAGTTAATAACTAACATAGACCATATGTCTACTTTATGTTTCCATCATTATTTCAGCCTCCTTTTAATTTTTTTGGTCACTAGGAGGCTTAAAATATGAATAGCAAATTCTCAAATTTTCAAGAAAATTTCAAACACTGATTTTTTTAGGGACCAGTTCAGTTCTGATGTGACTTTGAGGGACTTGTATGTGAGACACCCCCATAAATGATGCCATTTCAAAAACTGCACCCCTCACAGTATTCAAAACAGCATTTTGGAAGTTTGTTAACCCTTTAGGTGTTTCACAGGAATTAAAACAAAGTGTAGGTGAAATTTCAAAATTTCATTTTTTTTGCAGATTTGCAATTTTAATACATTTTTCTAAGGAACACAGTAGATTTTACTAGAGAAATGTGACTAAAAATTGATTCCCCCAATTCTTTTGTTTTCATAAATATCCTATATGTGGCCCTAGTGTGCACGTTGACCAAACCACAGGCTTCATAATAGAAGGAGCACCTACTTGATTTTGGAGCCTCCTTTTTATGAGATTATTTTTTAGGCACCATGTAGGTTTCTAGGCACCATAAGATGCTAAAAGTTAGGAACCCCCCCACAAGTGACCCCATTTTGCAAACTACACCCCTCATGGAATTCATCTAGGGGTATAGTGTACATTTCAAACCCCCAGGGGTTTCACCAATTGTGGTACAACTGGGCAGTAAAAATGAAAAATTAATTTTTTTACACAAAAATGCAGTTCTGGCTCCAAATTTTTCATTTTCACAAGGTAAGAAGGAGACAAAGCACCCCAAAATCTGTGCCCCAATTTCTCCCGAGTACGGCAATGCCTCACATGTGACCAAAAAATACCATTTGGGTGCATGGCAGGACTCAGAAGGGAAGGAGTGATTTTTGGATTTTGCAGCTCAGATTCTGGTGGAATGTTGGTGGGTGCTATGTCGCATTAGCAAGACCCCCGAAGCACCAATACAGTGGAACCCCCCCACAAGTGACCCCATTTTGCAAACTACACCCCTCAGGGAATTCATCTAGGGGTATAGTGTACATCTCAAACCCCCAGGGGTTTCACCAATTGTGGTACAACTGGGCAGTGAAAATGAAAAATTAATTTTTTTACACAAAGATGCAGTTCTGGCTCCAAATTTTTCATTTTCACAAGGAATGAAGGAGACAAAGCACCCCAAAATCTGTGCCCCAATTTCTCCCGAGTACGGCAATGCCTCACATGTGACCAAAAAATACCATTTGGGTGCATGGCAGGACTCAGAAGGGAAGGAGTGATTTTTGGATTTTGCAGCTCAGATTCTGGTGGAATGTTGGTGGGTGCTATGTTGCATTAGCAAGACCCCCGAAGCACCAATCCAGTGGAATCCCCCCACAAGTGACCCCATTTTGCAAACTACACCCCTCAGGGAATTCATCTAGGGGTATAGTGTACATTTCAAACCCCCAGGGGTTTCACCAATTTTGATACAACTGGGCTGTGCAAATGAAAAATTACATTTTTTACACAAAAATGCAGTTCTGGCTCAAAATTTTTCATTTTCACAAGGAATGAAGGAGACAAAGCACCCCAAAATCTGTGCCCCAATTTCTCCCGAGTACGGCAATGCCTCACATGTGACCAACAAATACCATTTGGGTGCATGGCAGGACTCAGAAGGGAAGGAGTGATTTTTGGATTTTGCAGCTCAGATTCTGGTGGAATGTTGGTGGGTGCTATGTCGCATTAGCAAGACCCCCAAAGCACCAATACAGTGGAACCCCCCCACAAGTGACCCCATTTTGCAAACTACACCCCTCAGGGAATTCATCTAGGGGTATAGTGTACATTTCAAACCCCCAGGGGTTTCACCAATTTTGATACAACTGGGCTGTGCAAATTAAAAATTTCCTTTTTTTTTTTCAAAAATGCAGTTCTGGCTCAAAATTTTTCATTTTCACAAGGAATGAAGGAGACAAAGCACCCCAAAATCTGTGCCCCAATTTCTCCCGAGTACGGCAATGCCTCACATGTGACCAAAAAATACCATTTGGGTGCATGGCAGGACTCAGAAGGGAAGGAGTGATTTTTGGATTTTGCAGCTCAGATTCTGGTGGAATGTTGGTGGGTGCTATGTCGCATTAGCAAGACCCCCGAAGCACCAATACAGTGGAACCCCCCACAAGTGACCCCATTTTGCAAACTACACCCCTCAGGGAATTCATCTAGGGGTATAGTGTACATTTCAAACCCCCAGGGGTTTCACCAATTTTGATACAACTGGGCTGTGCAAATGAAAAAATGAAAAATTACATTTTTTACACAAAAATGCAGTTCTGGCTCAAAATTTTTCATTTTCACAAGGAATGAAGGAGACAAAGCACCCCAAAATCTGTGCCCCAATTTCTCCCGAGTATGGCAATGCCTCATATGTGACCAAAAAATACCAGTTGGGTGCATGGCAGAACTCATAAGGGAAGGAGTGATTTTTGGATTTTGCAGCTCAGATTCTGGTGGAATGAATGGTGGGTGCTATGTCGCATTAGCAAGACCCCCGAAGCACGGTGAAATGATGAACCTAATAATCCATAGATGTGTGGTATATTTTAAAACACTCCTTTATACATAGGCCGGGTTTGTCGGGGCAAGTTTCACAGTGGAAAATAGTATCCTTTCTTATTCCCTTTTTATAGCAAACTTTGCACCTTTTTTGTGTCCTGCCCTTTCTTGCAGTGGAGGGGATTTCGTTAGGAAAATGCTGCCCTGGTACAATACGGGGGCCAGTACTAGAAGTACTGGGGCCCTCTGCCTGCTGGTTCCCAAATATTAGGCCCTTTATGACTTCCTCTTGAAAGTGCATAAATGTCCCCCTCTGGCTGGTAGAACGGAATAGCACGTAAGCGTTATACAGTGCCATCTGGATGATATACACGGCCAGCTTCTTGTACCAGATTTTTGTTTTCCGCAGGGCACTGTACGGCTTCAGTACTTGATCTGAAAGATCCACTCCGCCCATGTACTTATTGTAATCTAGGATACAATTAGGTTTTGAGGTGTGTGTACTGGTACCTCGTACAGGGATGGAGGTGGTACTGTCTCCATGAATTGTTGTCAGTATAAGGACATCCCTCTTGTCCTTATATTTGACCAACAACATATTTTTGGTGGATTGTGCCCTGCTTTCACCCCTTCTCAGTACTTGGGCAATGTGCGTTTTTGGGAGGCCTCTTTGGTTCTTGCGCACAGTACCGCAAGCTGCTGTACCTCTTGAACCAAGGGCCTTAAACAGGGGGATGCTAGTGTAAAAGTTATCCACATAGAGGTGATAACCTTTATCCAGGAAGGGGTGCACTAAATCCCAGACAATTTTTCCACTAACACCTACGAGGAAGGGGGGGCATTCTGGCGGTTCAATTCTTGAATCCTTCCCTTCATATACCCTAAACCTGTGGGTGTACTCTGAGGTGCTTTCACACAGTTTATACATTTTTATGCCATACCTTGCCCTCTTACTGGGAAGGTACTGGCGGAATTTAACCCTTCCTTTAAAATGTATAAGGGACTCGTCGATACAAATAAATTTTTCAGGGATGTACATCTCTGCAAATTTGGCACTGAAATGATCAATGACCGGCCTGACTTTGAATAGCCGGTCAAAGGTGGGATCATCTCTGGGTGGGCACTGTGCATTATCGGTGTAATGTAAAAATTTAAGGATTGTCTCAAAACGAGTCCGAGTCATGGCCATACGGTAAAATGGGGTGCTGTACAGAACATCTGTACTCCAATATTGCCTAATTTCTGGCTTTTTTACTATGCCCATATGTAACACCAGACCCCAAAACGTCATCATCTCTACTGCATCTACAGGGGTCCACCTAGCAAATGATGACGTGGGGTTTTGAGCAATAAACTGCTGGGCATATAAATTACTTTGGTCCACCATTAAATTTATAAAATCATCAGAGAAAAATAATTTGAAAAAGTCAATTTCTCTGAGACCTGTTGAATCAAATTGGATTCCTGGGATGGCCAAAAACTCAGGAACCTGGGGCTCAAAATTGTCTGGTGGTGGGGTCCATACGGGATCAATCATTTGGGGGGGGGGGTCTCAGCTGCTCTACGGGGGCGTCTTTGAGGGGGTCCCTCATCACTAGAGGAGGAAGAGGAGCTTAAGACGAATCCTTTAAATTCCCCGCTTGCATCACTGGCTGTGTCAGAGTCAGAGGCAAGCATGGCATATGCCTCCTCCGCTGAATACATTCTTCTGGATGACTGGGATGACATTTGGGATGCCATTTTTATTTTTGTGTTTCTGTAAGTGTAATGTTTCAACACGTGTATAGTGTAGGGGGGGTACAAACTTTATTTCAACACGGGGGGTATGTAGTGTGTAGTGTGTATGTAGTGCAGAAAAAAAAATACTTTATACAGGAATTTGATCCCAATAAAAAAAAAAATTGAAGGGGTAAAAAAAAAAAAAAAAGGTCCTGCGCCAAAAATTGAGCACAGATGTTGGTCAGTAACGTCCGTCACTGAACAGCGCTCAAAGACAACAGGACACCCACAAAAGCAACGTGGGTGTAAAAACAATAAAAAAAAAAATAAACCACAGCACTCTCCAAAAAAAAAAACTGCAGAAAAAAACTGCAGAAAAAAAATGATATCAACCCTGTGCCAAAAATGCTGTTCAGTGATGTACGTCACTGATCTGTGGCCACAGGACACCCACAAAAGCAACGTGGGTGTAATAAACCACAGCACTCTCCAAAAAAAAAAAACAATTTAAAAAAACTGCAGAAAAAAAATGATATCAACCCTGTGCCAAAAATGCTGTTCAGTGATGTACGTCACTGATCAGCGGCCACAGGACACCCACAAAAGCAACGTGGGTGTAATAAACCACAGCACTCTCCAAAAAAAAAAAATTTTAAAAAAACTGCAGAAAAAAATGATATCAACCCTGTGCCAAAAATGCTGTTCAGTGATGTACGTCACTGATCAGCGGCCACAGGACACCCACAAAAGCAACGTGGGTGTAATAAACCACAGCACTCTCCAAAAAAAAAAAAAAATTTAAAAAAACTGCAGAAAAAAAATGATATCAACCCTGTGCCAAAAATGCTGTTCAGTGATGTACGTCACTGATCAGCGGCCACAGGACACCCACAAAAGCAACGTGGGTGTAATAAACCACAGCACTCTAAAAAAAAAAAACAATTTAAAAAAACTGCAGAAAAAAAATGATATCAACCCTGTGCCAAAAATGCTGTTCAGTGATGTACGTCACTGATCAGCGGCCACAGGACACCCACAAAAGCAACGTGGGTGTAAAAACAAAACCCCACTGCACTCTCCACTGTGGGTGCAACCTGACAGGGTATATATAAAAAAAAAACCTGGACCCCCAAAAAGTTGCTGATCAGTTAATGAATTTAAACTGATCAGCACAAAAGGGGGGGCAGCAGGGGGGGCAGCAGTCAGTTGCACAGGCAGCACAACCTTTGGTGCAACTGACAGGTATATATATAAAAAAAAAAAAAAAAGTTGCTGATCAGCACAGATATACTGATCAGCACAAAAGGGGTGCAGCAGACACAAAATATAGCACTCTCTATCACTCTCTATCACTCTCTGTCACTCTCTGTCACTATCTGTCACTATCTCTCACGATCTGTGACTCTATGACACTGCAGCAGCAGCACACAGGAAGTCACAAGATCCAGGAAGCATCTAGCTGCTGGCAGCACGCTACCAGCGGTGATCAGGTAAGTATCAGGCAAGGATCAGGTATGTATATCACGACAGATTGGTCGGTGACCGCTCTGCACGCAATTCCAGACCGGAATGGCGTCTGCAGCGCAGTCACCGTTAGTTTAAATGACGCGCCTTGGCTGTGATTGGTCCGTCGGTCCGACGGACCAATCACAGCCTTGGGGGCAGGTGGGGTGAGGTGTGGTCATCACCGGTGACCCCCTCATGCCCCCTCACACCCGACGGTGATTGACACCTGTGTTACCGAGCGTCTGATTCGCCGGTAACACAGTAAAACGCTGCGACTGGCTGTTCACATTAAACAGCCAATCACAGCGATCGCCGACGGGGGGGAGGCATCGCCGCCCCCCCTGGGCATGCAGGGACATGTCTGCTGTCAGGGACAGCAGACATGTTTAAACTGTCACCGCGTCTATAGACACGGGGACAGTTTAAAGTCATGACGTATATATACGTCATGTGTCGGGAAGTACATCCCGGCCATGACGTATATATACGTCAAATGTCGGGAAGGGGTTAAGCATTATTGTTGTGTCTTGCAGACGCAGCTCCGGTTGCTACGGCAACCAGAGAACGCCGTTACTCCTGGAGGTGAAGTGCGTGGGACTTGGAGTGAGGGCAACGTCATGACGCCTCTGTGCGCGGACGTGAGCGACCTGTCCGTTCTTGATGACGTCACCTCATGGCGGGCGTGCTGGATGCCGGGCAACGGTGGGCGTGCTGGTATGTATGTATTTATATGTTCATTTTCACTGTGGTTATTTGATTATTGGTCCTGAGGAAGAAGCGTCTAATTAAAGGCTTCAAAACATTGACCTGAACAAGGGGGTCCGTGATTTATTTTTGACTGACCGAGTGCCACCTCTACGCTGTTGATATTTATGCCTGCTTGGTGCGGGTTGTGGCGAGCACCGGACATTGATTACCTGTGAGGAGTGCTACTCTAGATTGGATTGTTTTTTATATATATATATATAATTGCACCATTGTCAAAATTGTTAATGAAGAAGACAAATCTCACCTTGAAGAAAATAATGAAGATGGGTGTTGTTGCCCCTAACCCTGGTTTGAATGAAAATATAATAATTGTTCAGGAATTTGATAATTACTGTGTAACTAGGTGATTCATCGCTCCCTACGGGCGCTCTTCACACCGTCGTAAGGGGCTGCGCCCCCTTAATTTGTGAACGTTTGTATATGAGAAATATGGTTAGAATTGTATGAAAGATGCCCTGTATTGCAACTTAGGTGTCCGCGAATCGCGGGAGGGGGGGTCGCGGAGGGTGCCGCGAATTGCAGGAGGGGGGGTCGCGGGGGGAGCCGCGAATTACAGGAGGGGGGGTTGTGGGGGGGTGGATGCTGCGAATCGCGGGAGGGGAGGGATTGCAGAGAATCGCGGGAGGGGGGGTCGCGGGGTGGGTTGCCGCAAATCGCGGGAGGGGGGTTACGGGGGCGGGGGTTGCGGCGAATCATGGTAGGGGGGGTCGCGGGGGGTGTGCCGTGAATCACGGGAGGGGGGGTCATGGGGTGGGGTGCCGAGAATCGCGGGGGGGTGTGTGTGTGCCGTAAATCGCGGGAGTGGGGGTTGCGGGGGGGTGGGGGGGGGGTGTGACGCGAATCGCCACAAGAAAAAATCAACACAGAAAGGTCAACACATGTAAATGTTGACATAAGTGTGGCACTTCATTGGTGTCCATGTCGACACATGAGAATGAATATGAAAACATTCAAAAAATGAAAAAAAAAACTTCAAAAACTCATGTCAACCTTTTTCATTGTCGACCATAGCCATGTCAGTGTTTTCCATGTGCAATTTAATTCTGGAGCTGCCGCGAATCGCGGGGGGGTGCCGCGAATTGCGGGAGGGGGGGTCGCGTGGGTGCCGCGAATCGCGGGAGGGGGGGTTACGGGGCGGGGGTTGCGGCGAATCATGGGAGGGGGGGTCGCGGGGTGTGCCGTGAATCACGGGAGGGGGGGTCACGGGGTGGGGTGCCGAGAATCGCGGGGGAGGTGTGTGTGTGTGTGCCGTGAATCGCGGGAGTGGGGGTTGTGGGGGGGGGGGTGTGACGCAAATTGCCACAAGAAAAAATCAATACAGAAAGGTCAACACATGTAAATGTTGACATAAGTGTGGCACTTCATTGGTGTCCATGTCGACACATGACAATGAATATGAAAATATTCAAAAAATGAAAAAAAAAATGAAAAAAAACTCATGTCAACCTTTTTCATTGTCGACCATAGCCATGTCAGTGTTTTCCATGTGCAATTTAATTCTGGAGCTGCCGCGAATCACGGGGGGTGCCGCGAATTGCGGGAGGGGGGGGTCGCGGGGTTGGGTGCCGCGAATCGCGGGAGGGCGGGGTTCACAGGGGTTCCGGTGGGGGGTTGCCGCGAATTGCGGGAGGTGGGGGGTCACGGGGGGTGCCGCGAATCGCGGGGGGGGGGGTTGCGGGGGGGTGTGACGCGAATCGCCACAAGAAAAAATCAACACAGAAAGGTCAACACATGTAAATGTTGACATAAGTGTGGCACTTCATTGGTGTCCATGTCGACACATGAGAATGAATATGAAAACATTCAAAAAATGAAAAAAAAAACTTCAAAAACTCATGTCAACCTTTTTCATTGTCGACCATAGCCATGTCAGTGTTTTCCATGTGCAATTTAATTCTGGAGCTGCCGCGAATCGCGGGGGGGTGCCGCGAATTGCGGGAGGGGGGGTCGCGTGGGTGCCGCGAATCGCGGGAGGGGGGGTTACGGGGCGGGGGTTGCGGCGAATCATGGGAGGGGGGGTCGCGGGGTGTGCCGTGAATCACGGGAGGGGGGGTCACGGGGTGGGGTGCCGAGAATCGCGGGGGAGGTGTGTGTGTGTGTGCCGTGAATCGCGGGAGTGGGGGTTGTGGGGGGGGGGGGGTGTGACGCAAATTGCCACAAGAAAAAATCAATACAGAAAGGTCAACACATGTAAATGTTGACATAAGTGTGGCACTTCATTGGTGTCCATGTCGACACATGACAATGAATATGAAAATATTCAAAAAATGAAAAAAAAAATGAAAAAAAACTCATGTCAACCTTTTTCATTGTCGACCATAGCCATGTCAGTGTTTTCCATGTGCAATTTAATTCTGGAGCTGCCGCGAATCACGGGGGGTGCCGCGAATTGCGGGAGGGGGGGGTCGCGGGGTTGGGTGCCGCGAATCGCGGGAGGGCGGGGTTCACAGGGGTTCCGGTGGGGGGTTGCCGCGAATTGCGGGAGGTGGGGGGTCACGGGGGGTGCCGCGAATCGCGGGGGGGGGGGTTGCGGGGGGGTGTGACGCGAATCGCCACAAGAAAAAATCAACACAGAAAGGTCAACACATGTAAATGTTGACATAAGTGTGCCACTTCATTGGTGTCCATGTTGACACATGACAATGAATATGAAAACATTCAAAAAATGAAATAAATCTTCAAAAACTCATGTCAACCTTTTTTATTGTCGACCATAGCCGTGCCAGTGTTTTGCATGTGCCATTTAATCCTGGGGCTGCCGCGAATCGCGGGGGGGGGGCGCGATTTGCGGGAGGGGGGGGTTGCGGGGGGTGGGTGCCGCGAATCGCGGGAGAGCAGGGTTCATGAGGGTTCCGGTGGGGGGTTGCCGCGAATTGCGGGAGGGGGGGGGGGTTGCAGGGGGGTGCCGGGGTGCCGCGAATCGCCGGAGGGGGGGTTGCGGGGGGTGTGACGCGAATCGCCACAAGAAAAAAATCAACACAGAAAGGTCAACACATGTAAATGTTGACATAAGTGTGGCACTTCATTGGTGTCCATGTCGACACATGAGAATGAATATGAAAATATTCAAAAAATGACAAAAAAACTTCAAAAACTCATGTCAACCTTTTTCATTGTCGACCATAGCCATGTCAGTGTTTTCCATGTGCAATTTAATTCTGGAGCTGCCGCGAATCACGGGGGGGTGCCGCGAATTGCGGGAGGGGGGGTCGCATGGGTGGGTGCCGCGAATTGCGGGAGGGCGGGGTTCACAGGGGTTCCGGTGGGGGGTTGCCGCGAATTGCGGGAGGTGGGGGGTCACGGGGGGTGCCGCGAATCGCGGGAGGGGGGGTTGCGGGGGGTGTGACGCGAATCGCCACAAGAAAAAATCAACACAGAAAGGTCAACACATGTAAATGTTGACATAAGTGTGCCACTTCATTGGTGTCCATGTCGACACATGACAATGAATATGAAAAAATTAAAAAAATTAAAAATAAATCTCCAAAAACTCATGTCAACCTTTTTCATTGTCGACCATAGCCATGTCAGTGTTTTGCATGTGCCATTTAATCCTGGGGCTGCTGCGAATTGCGGGGGGGGTGCCGCGAATCGCGGGAGGGGGGTCGCAGGGGGGGTGCCGCCAATCGTGCAAGGGGGGGTCGCGGGGGGGTTCTTTTTGCAGCGAATCGCGGGAGGGAGGTCGCGGGGGGGGGTGTGTTTTTTCCGCGAATCGGGGGGGGGGGTCACGGGGGAGGGTTTGCCGCGATTCGCGGGAGGGGGGGGTCGCGGGGTGGTGGTTATGCCGCGAATTGCGGGAGGGGTCGTGGGGGGGTTCTTTTTGCAGCGAATCGCGGGAGGGGGGGTCGCGGGGGTGTTTTTGCTGCGAATCGCGGTAGGGGGGTCGCGGGTATTTTTGCCGCGAATCGCGGGAGGGGGGGGGGCGCGCGCGGGGAGGGGGGTTTTGCCGCAAATCGCGGGAGGGGGGCGCTCACCTGGTGGCTGTGGAGTAGCAGTGCTGGGCAACATGGGAAGGCAGTGGGTGTCTGGCACTGTCTGTGGGCTCACTGGGCTGGTTCTCTGTCACATACCTCCCAACATGACCCTCTCCAGGAGGGACACAATGCTCTGTTTCTAGACTTCCCCTTAATGTATGATTGCCATCACCTGTTTTAAACAGGTTAATTTCTCAGAAAGGTGTTCAGCACAGATGAAGGCAATCACACATTAAGAGGAAAGTCCAGGAACAGAGCGTTATAGACACAGACACCCACTTTGAGTGACAGATGTAGCCAAATATATAGGAGATAAAAAAGGAGTGATCTCCTTGACAATAAGAACCAAGGTAGAATGGAGAGGGGTTCAAAATTAGCGTCCTCTTAAACTACAAATATTTTATTATTCTTTAAACATCTAAAAGTACATTAATAAACTAAAACTATACATTGCTCACTTTATATACTTAGATGAGGTAAATAGTGGTGAACTCCTATTCAATGCTGTCTTTCCAGACAGCATTGAAGAGGCAGATTGACAGAATGGGCCCGACTTTAAAAACAGTCGGGCACGTTTTATAGATTTCGACCGTGAATTGTCGCAATCGCGGCCGAATATCGAAAATCCACAGCCGTTTACACAGACACGCCCCCTTTTCACCAATCGCGAAGTGGGACATTGAATCACCCCTGGCGATCTGAGGTTGAACAAAATGAAAACAGGCCAGGGTCACGGCTGTCGGGCCAGAACAACAGTCGTGAACCGGGATTGAATACCTCCCAAAATCTCAAAATGTGATGGAGCACAAAAGCGGATTCAAAATGTACAGATGGAGCGAGCTCCATCTTTGCAGGGGCTGGCGATAGAATCGGCAGCCCCGCCAGCGGCTGGCTTCCTACAGGGGCGCACGCGCACAAGACGCTTGCGCGCCCCTTTGCAAACAGAACATGTCCGCCTGTCCCTGCTGCCTCCCCCGCTGGTCCCCCTCGCTTCACCAAACCCCCCCCCCGAACTGGGCAGCATCTCCCTGAAGCGGAGACGGGCAGGGAGACGCTGCCCAGCCGCCGTGATACTGGGATGCACGTGCGTGTCAGACGCACGCGCGTCCCAGTCTCTATCGCCGGCGCTTACCAGTGCAAGGGACCTGGCGAGCGCCGGCAAAGGATTATGCCCGCTCCATCTGTATCATCTACAAATATCTTGTTAAAAATGTCTAATAATCCCATTCCAACCTAATGTAACACATACAATGAATGAACTACAGTATACTTACTTTATGTATCAAAAATATGCGAGTGGTACACTCTGGTATGCCATCCCTGTATGCCCACACTATACTCGTGATTTCCTATTTCCAATATGCCCCCATGCCCACCTCCCCCCACAAACAAATTAGGCCTTAATTTTATTCCTTGGCTGTTACCTGCAAGGTGCCCCCCCCTCCCACCACCACCAGTCCTGGCACCCTAGACTGCAGCCTAATTAGCCTGTTGCTTAATTAGGCGCTGTATGACCCACGTGTTTCTGTGAGTTACTGTATTTTAAAAACACAGATGGCTATTTTCAAATCTGTGGAGCGACGCATCTGAGTTCATTGTGGTCATTGGTAACTATATTTAATATAGGAGGGCACCCAGGCAGTTGTCATTGGTTATCCAAAGTGCCAAACTACATTATGTATATATGTATATATATATATATATATATATATATATAGCAACTGGGGGTGCGGCACTCACGGCTGCGGTTTTTAGAAATCAACACACCGTGACACGGTTTAAAGTGATCACTTTTTTTTGCTAAAAACTCACTGGGGACATTTGTAACAGCACTACTGAGGACATGATATGTAACTGGCACTATATATGTACAAGAAAATGATTGCTTGGCATTCAAATTCAGTGCTGAGATAATACACACATTTTGTTTCACGTTTTGAAACCTTGTTTTTTGAACAAATAAAATATATTTGTGTGTATTTTATGTGGTAATAAAATATATTTGTGTGTATATTATGTGTTTATACAGCATAAATGCAAGATACTTCAAAATACATCATTGAAATATTAAAATATTCCGAAATACGGAATAATCCGTTATCCAAAATTCTCCTGGTCCCGAGCATTTTGGATACGGGATACTCAACCTGTAATAAGATATAGAATAGCATATACCAATTGCATTAATACAAAGTAGAAAGAAATAGAAAAAATATGTAAGCATATGCAAATAGGATAAACACTCACAGGGACAAACAACCATTCATAGAAAAGCATGTAGACCTAAATGGTCATTGAGTCCAAATGGTACCATCGTCCGAAGTCAATGGATCCAACGAGACTCGCAGCGATGTCCGGCCATCCTCTCCCGTAGGGTCCTATCCGTCTTCCCCACATAGTGTAGGCCACACGGACAGGAGATCAAATAGACAATAAAACGTGCGGTACAAGTCACTTTGAATCTGATTTTATAACGTTTCCCAGAAAAAGGATGACAAAAACTATCACTCACAGTAAGGCTTCTACATGTAATGCAGTTAAGGCATCTGAAACAGCCATTACGTCTCCCCAAGAAGGAACAATCTGGTGCCCTATCCTTGCGTGGTGTGACATCCGTCCGGACGACCCAATCCCTGATATTTTTACCCCGCGTATAACAGGGCATGAGATCAACAGTAGACAGGTTGAGGTCCTCATCAGAGGCAACAATAGGCCAATGTTTTTTGGCTATCCTACGCACTTGCTCGCTACCTGTGCTGTAATGATTCACCCAAGGTAGTTTAGATCTAGTGGAATTCCCAGATCCATCCTTAGGTTTAAGTAACTCACTTCTAGGGATAGACATGGCTCTAGACTTAGCTTTCAGAAGAAGCTGTAGATCATACCCCCTTACCAGGAAATTGCCAATCATAATCTCAATTTGTTCTTCTGCCTGTTTGATGTCACTACAGATACGGCAAGCTCGAACAAACTGCGAAAAAGGAAGACCAAACTTCAAAGGCTGTGGGTGGAAACTAGCACAATGAAGTATGGTATTACGGTCAGTTT
This sequence comes from Crinia signifera, assembly GCF_055691185.1. Taxonomy (NCBI): domain Eukaryota; kingdom Metazoa; phylum Chordata; class Amphibia; order Anura; family Myobatrachidae; genus Crinia; species Crinia signifera. The sequence goes on from NC_139217.1 coordinate 405,083,886, forward strand.
CTTTTCTAAACAAATTGGTCGCAATCCGACCCTGTGTGATACTAACTGCCACGTCAAGAAAATTGACCTTAGTTACACTAGTACAAAAAGTAAATTTCAAGGGGGATGTCGACTGATTGTGTCGACACATGAAATCTGTAAATTGTTTTTCAGTGCCCGTCCAAATTAAGAAAACATCATCTATGTATCTGGCATAGTAAAAGACCATGCCAGACACACAGGGATCATCAAAAAAGATCCGCTCCTCTGCCCCAAACATATACGCATTGGCATACGATGGGGCCACATTCGACCCCATCGCACACCCTGATTTCTGGAGGTAGAACCTCCCATCATGTATAAAATAATTGTGAGTAAGCAGCAGAAGGAGTAGATTACATACAAAATCAATGGGCGGGCCAGCATATTTAGGGTTATTAGTCAGCAAATTCCTGACCGCAAGTATCCCCTCAGTGTTAGGTATGACCGTATATAGGCTGGACACGTCCACACTGCACAATAGACTGCCCACAGGAATGTCTCCCAATTGTAGCAGACCATTAATGAAGGTGGTAGTGTCCAGTATATATCTAGGGTGATCCCTGATGCATGGTTGCATAACAGCATCCAGGTATACAGCACAATTCTGAAAAAGAGAGTCATTGGCCGCTATAATGGGCCGGCCAGGGGGTACAGTCGAGTGCTTATGTATTTTAGGGAGGGTATAGATAATAGGTGTCACTGGCCATGCAGGGACTAGAGCCTCACCTAATGTAGCACTAATATGGCCATCAGAGACCGCTTGTTTTACCATATTTTTAAGCACAGTACTGTAAGGTCCAGAAGGGTCTTTAGGCAGTAGTTGGTATACAGCACCATCCGCCAATTGGCGTTCAATCTCCAACTTGTATGGGCCCAAATCCTGTATCACCACCGCCCCACCTTTATCAGCGGGGCGGATGATGATATCAGGGTTATCGGCCAATGACTTTAATGCACAATACTCAGCATGAGAAAGATTACCAACCCTAGGGGAAAATACATCCGACTTAGATATAACATCAACATCATGCTCCAACATTCTGGTAAAGGTTTTAATGGATGTATTATTAGACAAGGGATCGAACTTAGACTTAGGCAATAATTTACGTAATTGCATAGGAATCTCATTGTCCACAATAACATCACTGCAAGTAATAGATTGCTTTTTGGCAAAATGTTCACATAGGCGTAATTGTCTATTTAGACGAAATTTCTCAACCTGACAATTAAAGTCACAAAAACTGTTAGTAGGTACAAAAGATAGGCCACGAGTACCTTAGTTTCATTGGGGGTAAGAGAGTACGATGACAAGTTGAACACTATCGGGGCCTCCTGTTCAAGGGCGGCCTTCCGCGCCTTCTTCGCTCGCCACTTCCTACCACCCCTCCTTGTTCTGTGTCGTTTCCTCTTAATAACTGGGTGCGGGTTCGCACCCCTAAAGGGACCGACGATTGGGAGGAGGAGGAGGGTCCGCTGTGTTGATCATAGCCATAGTCGGAGTCGCTGGTGGTATATTGTTCGCCAGGCCTAGCATAGCGTCTATTGCTCTGGCGATTGTCGCGTCTCCTTCTCTGGCCACGCCCCCGTACATCAGAATTGGTCCATAGATACACAGTATTCCGTTCATAATCAGACACCACCTTCTCCAGCTTCTGGCGTTTATACAGTAGCAAATCTCTTTTATATGTTGCTAATTGTGTCTTGAGTCTTTCACACCAGTCAGTACTGGAATCCGCCTCTAGGGTCTGCTTGTTAATCAGCTCAAATGCAGTTAGTTTCTCTCGTGTGTTTTTAAGTTCACGTCATGCCTCCTCAATAACGAGGAGCATTAGGTCATAGCTGCATTTGTTCAGCACCCCAATCCAGCGCTTACAGAATGTCAGATTATGTCGGCCAATCGTAGGGCAATTCTTCACCCTAAAGCCACGGGGTATGCGCTTCTCCTTATAATAATCTGTAAGCGTAACCCCATGGTAGAAGAAGTCCAATTCTTTTTGTTTAAGTTTCAACCAGTCACGGTAAATCAGATCAGGTGACTTTGTGATGGCATCATCGAAGATCTCTTTGAACAATATATCATCTGCCTCCGATTCTGAAAACGTCACGGCTACTCCCTGAGTGAGTTTAGCCAAATTGATGCACTCCAATGGTGCGTCCACACCAAGCCCTCCTTCAGCCATAGTACAACAGTAGGACTAAACGTCCAAACAGGAACACTGATGAAACGGTAGCTCAGAATAATTCACAACAAATTCAGGGTGCCATAGGCCAGGTACAATCCCTCTCCTGCCACGGGAAAGACCAATACACAGTCCAGGTGGCCAGGCACTCCCCAATAATCATAGACAACTGTGGCCGGTGCCCGCTGAATCCCCATGCAAGGGGATGAATATATCACCTTCAACTGTAAAGTCACAGTAGCAGCAGCACCCGGCTCCAAAAGAAGGAATCACTTCAGCAGGTCTAGCAACGTTTCGATTTTATTCAGTCAAATCGTCATCAGGCATAAAATACAATAAACATCACTCACCTTATATCCCAGCACCAGCGTGGACGTCAGGATTACGTTTCCCGCGCTCCCGCTACCGCGTCATCCAACAGCGCCGCGCCAGCCCCCTGGTGTCATGGTAACCGGTGTACACACGCACATACGGTCGCCATGGACACCCGCAGCCGGACAGCAACGTCACGTCGGGACGGGAACAAGAGCGCCAGTCACAGTCAATCCTGCGCTAATAAAACCTTCTTCTACCATGGGGTTACGCTTACAGATTATTATAAGGAGAAGCGCATACCCCGTGGCTTTAGGGTGAAGAATTGCCCTACGATTGGCCGACATAATCTGACATTCTGTAAGCGCTGGATTGGGGTGCTGAACAAATGCAGCTATGACCTAATGCTCCTCGTTATTGAGGAGGCATGACGTGAACTTAAAACACACACGAGAGAAACTAACTGCATTTGAGCTGATTAACAAGCAGACCCTAGAGGCGGATTCCAGTACTGAATGGTGTGAAAGACTCAAGACACAATTAGCAACATATAAAAGAGATTTGCTACTGTATAAACGCCAGAAGCTGGAGAAGGTGGTGTCTGAATATGAACGGAATACTGTGTATCTATGGACCAATTCTGATGTACGGGGGCGTGGCCAGAGAAGGAGACGCGACAATCGCCAGAGCAATAGACGCTATGCTAGGCCTGGCGAACAATATACCACCAGCGACTCCGACTATGGCTATGATCAACACAGCGGACCCTCCTCCTCCTCCCAATCGTCGGTCCCTTTAGGGGTGCGAACCCGCACCCAGTTATTAAGAGGAAACGACACAGAACAAGGAGGGGTGGTAGGAAGTGGCGAGCGAAGAAGGCGCGGAAGGCCGCCCTTGAACAGGAGGCCCCGATAGTGTTCAACTTGTCATCGTACTCTCTTACCCCCAATGAAACTAAGGTACTCAGTCGTGGCCTATCTTTTGTACCTACTAACAGTTTTTGTGACTTTAATTGGCAGGTTGAGAAATTTCGTCTAAATAGACAATTACGCCTACGTGAACATTTTGCCAAAAAGCAATCTATTACTTGCAGTGATGTTATTGTGGACAATGAGATTCCTATGCAATTACGTAAATTATTGCCTAAGTCTAAGTTCGATCCCTTGTCTAATAATACATCCATTAAAACCTTTACCAGAATGTTGGAGCATGATGTTGATGTTATATCTAAGTCGGATGTATTTTCCCCTAGGGTTGGTAATCTTTCTCATGCTGAGTATTGTGCATTAAAGTCATTGGCCGATAACCCTGATATCATCATCCGCCCCGCTGATAAAGGTGGGGCGGTGGTGATACAGGATTTGGGCCCATACAAGTTGGAGATTGAACGCCAATTGGCGGATGGTGCTGTATACCAACTACTGCCTAAAGACCCTTCTGGACCTTACAGTACTGTGCTTAAAAATATGGTAAAACAAGCGGTCTCTGATGGCCATATTAGTGCTACATTAGGTGAGGCTCTAGTCCCTGCATGGCCAGTGACACCTATTATCTATACCCTCCCTAAAATACATAAGCACTCGACTGTACCCCCTGGCCGGCCCATTATAGCGGCCAATGACTCTCTTTTTCAGAATTGTGCTGTATACCTGGATGCTGTTATGCAATCATGCATCAGGGATCACCCTAGATATATACTGGACACTACCACCTTCATTAATGGTCTGCTACAATTGGGAGACATTCCTGTGGGCAGTCTATTGTGCAGTGTGGACGTGTCCAGCCTATATACGGTCATACCTAACACTGAGGGGATACTTGCGGTCAGGAATTTGCTGACTAATAACCCTAAATATGCTGGCCCGCCCATTGATTTTGTATGTAATCTACTCCTTCTGCTGCTTACTCACAATTATTTTATACATGATGGGAGGTTCTACCTCCAGAAATCAGGGTGTGCGATGGGGTCGAATGTGGCCCCATCGTATGCCAATGCGTATATGTTTGGGGCAGAGGAGCGGATCTTTTTTGATGATCCCTGTGTGTCTGGCATGGTCTTTTACTATGCCAGATACATAGATGATGTTTTCTTAATTTGGACGGGCACTGAAAAACAATTTACAGATTTCATGTGTCGACACAATCAGTCGACATCCCCCTTGAAATTTACTTTTTGTACTAGTGTAACTAAGGTCAATTTTCTTGACGTGGCAGTTAGTATCACACAGGGTCGGATTGCGACCAATTTGTTTAGAAAAGAAACTGACCGGAATACCATACTTCATTGTGCTAGTTTCCACCCACAGCCTTTGAAGTTTGGTCTTCCTTTTTCGCAGTTTGTTCGAGCTTGCCGTATCTGTAGTGACATCAAACAGGCAGAAGAACAAATTGAGATTATGATTGGCAATTTCCTGGTAAGGGGTTATGATCTACAGCTTCTTCTGAAAGCTAAGTCTAGAGCCATGTCTATCCCTAGAAGTGAGTTACTTAAACCTAAGGATGGATCTGGGAATTCCACTAGATCTAAACTACCTTGGGTGAATCATTACAGCACAGGTAGCGAGCAAGTGCGTAGGATAGCCAAAAAACATTGGCCTATTGTTGCCTCTGATGAGGACCTCAACCTGTCTACTGTTGATCTCATGCCCTGTTATACGCGGGGTAAAAATATCAGGGATTGGGTCGTCCGGACGGATGTCACACCACGCAAGGATAGGGCACCAGATTGTTCCTTCTTGGGGAGACGTAATGGCTGTTTCAGATGCCTTAACTGCATTACATGTAGAAGCCTTACTGTGAGTGATAGTTTTTGTCATCCTTTTTCTGGGAAACGTTATAAAATCAGATTCAAAGTGACTTGTACCGCACGTTTTATTGTCTATTTGATCTCCTGTCCGTGTGGCCTACACTATGTGGGGAAGACGGACAGGACCCTACGGGAGAGGATGGCCGGACATCGCTGCGAGTCTCGTTGGATCCATTGACTTCGGACGATGGTACCATTTGGACTCAATGACCATTTAGGTCTACATGCTTTTCTATGAATGGTTGTTTGTCCCTGTGAGTGTTTATCCTATTTGCATATGCTTACATATTTTTTCTATTTCTTTCTACTTTGTATTAATGCAATTGGTATATGCTATTCTATATCTTATTACTTGGATTATATTGTACTGATGCATTCTGTATGGTGTGTACAGCGCCTTGCCTCCCTCCACCAGTACGTTTTTGTTTTTATTAGCGCAGGATTGACTGTGACTGGCGCTCTTGTTCCCGTCCCGACGTGACGTTGCTGTCCGGCTGCGGGTGTCCATGGCGACCGTATGTGCGTGTGTACACCGGTTACCATGACACCAGGGGGCTGGCGCGGCGCTGTTGGATGACGCGGTAGCGGGAGCGCGGGAAACGTAATCCTGACGTCCACGCTGGTGCTGGGATATAAGGTGAGTGATGTTTATTGTATTTTATGCCTGATGACGATTTGACTGAATAAAATCGAAACGTTGCTAGACCTGCTGAAGTGATTCCTTCTTTTTCTTTTTCAGTTGAAGGTGATATACATATATATATATATATATATATATATATATATATATATATATATTCATATCTAATATATTCACATCATTTTAATCTTTCCTGTGTGATTTATCTCCCATCCTAGCAATGTTATACCATTTTTAGATGAAATGAGTAGCTTGTGCACGGATTGTCTTTCGGCAGCTTTTTGGTGATGTATAATTTATTTTTTCTAACATTTCTTATGTTCTGTATCAATCTGTCCGCTAAATTTATGGAATCATATGTAATGAGCAGATGTTTGATTAGGTGGCACAAGAAGACTGTTTGTTCAAGTTAATTAATGTGTTTTATTCAAAGCAAAACCACAAACATAGCAAAAGAAAACAACTGTAGCTTGACAAATAATATATCAAGATTTTCAACTTTTTCTTACTGGAATATATGCTTACAAATTTATTTTTTTCAAGTATCAGAGATACCAAACATTACTGTATATATTTGAAACTCAAATTGCTGTAATTACTGTAGAATGAAAGGAAAAAGAATGATAGCAATATAACATTTTCTACTTATAATGATTAATCGAGATTGGTAGTGTAATGTTAGATACAAAAAATGCCCTTTGGCTACTATATACACTGCTCAAAAAAATTAAGGGAACACTAACATAACACATCCTAGATCTGAATGAATTAAATATTCTTATTAAATACTTTGTTCTTTACGTAGATGAATGTGCTGACAACAGAATCACACAAAAATTATCAATGGAAATCAATTTATTTTTTATTTTTTTAAAGAAATTTTATTGAGTTTTTCAAAAAATTATATCACACATGACAAGTAAAATTGTAATCAAGACACGACGTGGTAATTTTGAGATACCGAAGAATAACTTTGACAATTATTACTAAAAGTACCATTACAAATATAATTACCTGACATCTATAGAAAATTGAAAGGTGCGGACTCACCTAAAACTTAAATAATTATTGTAGTAAAGAAACTAGAGGGGGAACATAAAAGGAGGGGGGAGGGGGGGAGGGACACACGAGGGATGTGATATAGGGGGATACACTTAAACAATAGGGACGTTTGGTCCAGTACAATAAGACCGAATATATCTATTGCATGTGTTGATTAATTGCTTATTACATAGTTACATAGGGCCTTATTTTGGTTCATTCTTTCTGACAAAATCCTTCTTAGATGGGCAAAACCATGTGCACTGCAGGTGGGGCAGGTGTTACTTGTGCAGAGAGAATTAGATTTGGGTGGGGTTTTACTTCAAAGTGAGATCTATATTGCAGTGTAAAAATAAAGCAGTCAGTATTTTCCTTGCACAGAAACAAAATTACTCACCCAAATCTAATTCTCTCTGCACATGTTACATCTGCCCCCCTGCAGTGCACATGGTTTTGTCCATCTAAGAAGGATTTTGTCAGAAAGAATGAACCAAAATAAGGCCCATAGTTACATAGTAGGTGAGGCTGAATAAAGACTTGCGTCCATCTAGTTCAACCTATGTTTATAGTAGCTAATCCCTTGTTGTATAGTATGTTCTGATATTTTAAAAACAGATTGTTACTTATTCATACCCGTGGATGTTTTTTAACCAATAAATGTTTATCCAACCTTATTTTAAACGTATTTATAGTGTCTGCCGACACCAGTTCTTCAGGAAGAGAGTTCCAAAGTTTGATTGTTCTGACTGTAAAGAATTTTTTTCTTCTAGATGAACAAAATCTTTTTTCTTCTAATCTAAACTCGTGCCCTCTCGTCCTAGATTCCTGTCTAGCAGAAAAAAGGGTATTTGACAGTTCCTTATATTGGCCCCTGATATATTTGTACATGTTGAGCATGTCCCCCCTTAAACGTCTCTTCTCTAGTGTAAATAGTCCCAGCTTGCTTAATCTCTCCTCGTAGCTTAAAGTCTCCATTCCCCTAATAAGCTTAGTTGCTCTTCTTTGGATTTTTTCTAATTCTATGATGTCCTTTTTATAGTGTGGGGCCCAGAATTGTACTCCGTATTCGAGGTGCGGTTTAACCAATGATTTGTACAGAGGCATAATTACTTTTAAATCCCTAGTTTCCATGCCCCTTTTAATACATGCTAGAGTTTTATTGGCCTTTTTAGTTGCTATATTACATTGAGCACTACACCCTAGTTTGTTGTCTATTTGGACTCCTAGATCCTTTTTGAGTACTGAATTACCCAATTCATCCCCGCTTAGGTTATAACTAGCACACTGGTTATGTCTCCCAAGGTGCATGACCTTGCATTTGTCCACATTGAACCTCATCTTCCACTTTTTTGCCCACTCCTCTAGATTGTCAAGATCATTTTGAAGCGTGGTGACATCTTCTGATGATTTAATAACTCTGCTCAGTTTTGTATCGTCCGCAAAGATGGATACATTGCTGAGTAACCCTATCCCAATATCGTTAATAAAAATGTTAAACAAAATGGGCCCTAGAACCGAACCCTGTGGCACTCCACTTAGTACTGGTATCATATTTGAAACTGCACTGTTCACAACCACTCTTTGATCTCTATTACACAGCCAGTTCCCTACCCATCTTATACTTATCAGTTACCAGCAGCTACCTGACGCAGCAGGCTCCAGGTGGTATTTTCGAATAATCTCATTATATGAGTTTGAGGCTGGTTATCAAGGGTATTAATAAAGTATTCCCATTTTTTGTAAAAATTTTCAACACCAGTTTCAACGTCAGGTATTGTAGATCGCCTGTCACAATACAGTATTTGTATCATTTTTTGTTTTACCTCCATAAGTGATGGAGCGGATCGAATTGTCCAATGTATTAGAATAATTTTCTTGGCAACAGTAATTATCGTAACCAATAGCCGAATTTTATGTTGTTTATCAGGGCCCAAGTTCCAGTTTTTCAAATTTCCACAAATACATGCTAATGGGTCAAGAGTCAGATGTGAGGAAAACATGGAATTAATAAATTGAACTATATTAATTTTCGTATTTTCCTACATCCCCAAATATAGTGGAAAAAATCGGCATAAGACACAGTACATTTGACACAAGTGCCTGTTTCCAGATTCGTCATGTGTTTCCTCTGAGCAGGCAAGATATACGCCCTGTGATTCATTCTAATATGAACCTCCTGTAAATAGGAGGATTGTAAATATTTAAGAGTGGAGACGTATTGGGACAAGAGGTCAGGCAGCAGGGAGATACTGGGGGTATCAGTCGACCACTTACTGTATGTAATGTAAGAGTCCAGCTAGAGGGAGCATCTAAAGACGTTAATGGTATATATAGGGAGCTGATTCTGTATGGCACAGAGGAGATGAGTTTAAGAAAGGAAAGAAAAAGGTTTGCCGTGTTATCGGTGGTATTTGGCTCAGGTAATGATTGGATGTAATGTCTGAATTGGAGGTACATGTAAAAATTGTGGGAAGGGAGTTGGTACCGAGACTGGAGATCTGAGAATGATAGTAATTTGCCTCCAGAATCAAAAACGATTGATAGAAGCGATAGATGCCAAGCCCTTTTCTCTCCAATGGGAGAAGGTAGAGTTAGTTAATGATGGGGGAAAGGCAGGGTTGCCCCATAGCAAAACATACGGAGAGTAGAGGGGACTACTGTGGATTTTTTTGTTGATGGCTATCCAGGCAATCAAATTTATTAACCCATGGAGGTCTGGATTTGGAGTCACACTCAAATTTAAAGTGGAAAAACACACTACAGGCTGATCCAACTTTGATGTAATGTCCTTAAAACAAGTCAAAATGAGGCTCAGTAGTGTGTGTGGCCTCCACGTGCCTGTACAACCTCCCTACAACGCCTGGGCATGCTCCTGATGAGATGGCAGATGGTCTCCTGATAGATCTCCTCCCAGACCTGGACTAAAGCATCCGCCAACTTCTGGACAGCCTGTGGTGCAATGTGGCGTTGGTGTTTGGAGCGAGACATGATGTCCCAGATGTGCTCAGTTGGATTCAGGTCTAGGGAATGGGCGGGCCAGTCCATAGCATCAATGCATTCGTCTTGCAGGAACTGCTGACACACTCCAGCCACATGAGGTCTAGCATTGTCTTGCATTAGGAGGAACCCAGGGCCAACCGCACCAGCATATGGTCTCACAAGGGGTCTGAGGATCTTATCTCGGTACCTAATGGCAGTCAGGCTACCTCTGGTGAGCACATGGAGGGATATGCGGCCCCCCCCCAAAAAAATGCCACCCCACACCATTACTGATCCACTGGAAACTGGTCATGCTGGAGGATGTTGAAGGCAGCAGAACATTCTCCTTGGTGTCTCCAGACTCTGTCACATCTGTCACAGCTCAGTGTAAACTTGCTTTCCTCTGTGAAATGCACAGGGTGCCAGTGGTGAATTTGCCAATCTTGGTGTTCTCTGGCAAATGCCAAACGTCCTGCATGGTGTTGGTCTGTAAGCACAACCCCCACCTGTGGACGTCGGGCCCTCATACCACCCTCATGGAGTCTGTTTCTGACCGTTTGAGTTGACACATGCACATTTGTGGCCTGCTGGAGGTCATTTTGCAGGGCTCTGGCAGTGCTCCTCCTGTTCCTCCTTGCACAAAGGCGGAGGTAGCAATCCTGCTGCTGGGTTGTTGCCCTTCTACGGCCTCCTCCATGTCTCCTGATGTACTGGCCTGTTTCCTGATAGCGCCTTCATGCTCTGGACACTACGCTGAAAGACACAGAAAACCTTGCCACAGCTCGCATTGATGTGCCATCCTGAATGAGCTGCACTACCTGAGCCACTTGTGTAGGTTGTAGACTCCATCTCATGTTACCACCAGAGTGAAAGCACCGCCAGCTTTCAAAAGTGACCAAAACATCAGCCAGAAAGCATAGGAGAAGTGGTCTGTTGTCACCACCTGCAGAACAACTCCTTTATTGGGGGTGTCTTGCTAATTCTTCTGAGGAAACCGTCAGGATTGTCAGGACAGAGAAACGCATCAAGACCCCTTTTAAATTGCATCCACCATTTGTTTTAAGACCTTTTGCTCACCTGGGACGGTATGCTTTCCTTTGAACTCTCTGCGTAATCAGCCAGTGCATGGAGAGAGACCTGCGGTGATCTTATTAGTGCAAGGCTGTTGGTTACATGGTGATTGACGTCTCAAACATCATATAGGAGCCCGGGAGGGTTCGGCAGTGTGTGATCAAGTCCGCTCCCAGCACCGGCTCCCATCTCATCGGAGCTACGCTAGTAGACAGTGGACCCGCATCCACCTCCCATAGCTACAGCGTCTACTCCCGGCAGTGGTTCCCAACCCATTGGAACAACGCCGGTAGCAGCAGACCTGTAAGCAGTTCTCATCACTACCCTTCCAGCATCACCAGCCGGTAATATTTACTTGTGCACCAACAAAGACCAATTTATTTTACAGAACACAATATTAATTACCTTTGGATACAACAATCCCAAAATTAATAAAATCTTACAGATTAATTGGGAGCTCCCCACCTCCAAATTGGATTTAACCTTGTTTATGATACAGTGGGTAAGAGACACCCAATTGCTTTACATAAATTGTTAGTATTTTTAGTGGATGCTGTTGGACATTATTAATTAATTAATATTATGAGCGAATTACTGCATGTCTAAAAGGATCTAATAATATTTTTATATTTGTATGTTCTTAATAGTTTTTTTATATATATTTGTGTTTTTTTATTTAATAAATAATTAATTAGATCAACAAAGTGCGCTCTCTATTATTAAGTTTTTTTGTCTTGCTAATTGCCTATAATTTCCACCTGTTGTCTATTCCATTTGCACAACAGCATGCGAAATTGATTGTCAATCAGTGTTGCTACCTAAGTGGACAGTTTGATTTCACAGAAGTGTAATTGACTTGGAGTTACATTGTATACTATATGTAAATAGTTTTTACATGTTTTTCTACTTCAATCCGTTAGTAGACACCATACTGTATATAAGTCTGCACATAACAGAATTAATTTAGACAGAGTTGGCCATAATGTTCACTGACTAGCGAGCAGGTCCATACTTACTTTTCAGATGCCTGCTATCTGCCAAATTGGGGGCAGGCACTGATGTCACTGATGTGACATCATCCGCCTGCCCCGACGATGCATGGGCACTCCTGTGTTTGCATGGTTATACCCAACATTTCCATGGGCGCGCGCACCGTTATTTTGGCATGCTCACAAAACTCTGGTCAGCTCCTGCATTTGCCCCATCCCTGTCCTTTCTCCGGCCATCCTGTTGCGAACGTCTCATTGAGTGTGAATCTTGCCGAAGATGTTTTCTCCCAAGGTTTGCAAATCCCGACCATCGGGAGTGAATTTGGACCTGAGCAAACAGGCCTGAATGGCCCCCATAGACCGATTCAGATTAATACAATTCATAAAATGTCTTATGTACACACACTACTGATCAAGAGTGGTGGTGAATTCCAGAAGTACTGTAGGTAGCAGCAAGGGAGGAGTATTGTAGATGCATTGTAAGTAAGTGCTGATGAGACCAGCAATGAAAATTTGTATCCGGAAAATACAGGGGGCAATCGTAAAAAGATTAGTGCAAGGAAAAGAAGCATCTGTCTTCTTGTGAATTTCCGATGGACTAAAGTGAGCAAAAAGTACTTGCTGATAATACCAGAAAGGAGATGAAAGTGTGACAGTTAATATAGGGGGGAATTAGAGAATGGATAAGGGAGAAAGTGAAAGATATAGAGCAAGGGAGAGATGATAAATGTGATCTGCTGCAAATATCAAAAAGATTTTAAATACTTTTAGTGCCAAAATCTCTGTGAGAGATGTTTGAAATATCCACAAAAAATGCCTTCACTCACATTTGTTATATATGTATTCAAATAAAAATTGTTGTGGAAAATAGCTGAACATTACAGGTCATTATGATGGATAAAAATGTTTGCTTAGCAATTTTCACACCTATTTTGACAAATTCACTTGGCACTCAAAGGGATAAGTAACCTAAAAAATGGCCTTTTCTATGAAATGGGTCGCAATGAGGTTACAAATTATGTTTTCCAGTGTTTAGCTTAAAAAATTAACACCTATATTGATGGCATTATAGGCACTAAGAAGACATCTTTACTGGAGACACTAGAAAAGGGTGATTTCATGGGGTCAGATGTGCTAAGCTTGAAAAGGGATAAAATGGACAGTGATAAACCACCAGCTCTTAACTGCCATGTCACAAGCTGTGTTTGAAAAATGATAGGTAGGAGATGATTGGTTGGATTTTTAACACTCTCCATTTTATAACTTTTCAAGGCTTAGTACATCCATAATGCACCTGTCCCTCAACTGTTCTCTAGTCTTCCAGAGCAGCCTTGAGTGAATATCAATAAACAAGTATTGACAATAAAGATGTGTACTGGCCCCTGTGTTTTGGTTTTGGATGTTGATTCATTTGGTTTTGCAAAAACATGCTCACATGTTTTGCTGTTAAATAGCTAAAATACAGATGGAGCCGCACTGATCTAGTTGGCCTGCGTCCCATCTTGGCGCACTGTTTGCTGAAGTGCCCCGAGAATGGGACAAGCATGCATATGAGACGCTCATGCGCCCCATTCGCTGCAATGGATGCACGAGTGTCTGAGAAAGTCATGCATTCCCGTCTCGGTGAACAGCGCACCGAGACGTATCACTATGGCAAGCCGGCCAGCTAGATAAGAGAGGCTCCATCTGTAGGTAAACTCAAGTAATGTGGGTCGGTTTTGTTCCTCCAGTATTATTAGCCTTAATAAAAGTCATTTCCAATAATTTTCAATACATTTTGACCACCTCACAACTCACAGCTTGTTTTGTTCTATGAAACATTGCCACACCACAGTGATAGGAAAGAAAAGTGGTGCGAGATGGAACAGTCCTAATGTTTTTTTCTTTCGAAGGACTATTACAATCATTAATGAGGAGGTGGATGATAAGGGTGTTGGTGGTGGAAATTTCTAGTCCAAACCAATAGTAACTGATACTGGAATGATTGTTATTATTTTGGCCTATTATTATATCTTGTAAAATAAATTTCATGAACTCGCTGCAATGACATAATAGGGAGGTGTCTACATGGTTAATATGCCTACCTTTTAAACTCACAAATGGAGCAGATGCCTTCACAAATTTTGTCAGGATTTGGGTAAAAATAATTCCCCCACTCAAGAGTTGGCTTCCAATTGCTTTCCTTTTATCGCAAGCAAGAACTGTTGCCACTGGTGGCCGACTTTTACCAACAACGTACTCATCATCCACATCGATGGGGGAGATGGCCGCCGGGCCCTATTCAATGCTGTCTTCCTCGAAAGCATTAAACAGGGGAGCTTGGCAGAACGAGCCTGACTTCACAAGCAGTCGGGCTTGTTCTGCTGAGAACGGCCGGGAATTGACGAGCTGCCGGCTGCAGCTCGCCTCTTCCCGGCCGCAGCTTGCGGCCACGCCCCCTTCTCACTCTGCTGCAGGCGGGACATTGAATCCCATCTGCAAATTCTCAGTCGAGCTAAACGAGACAGCCGTGACCCTAGATTGAATACCCCCCTTAGTGTTAGATAGTACATACTGTAGATATCTTCTTCAATCTATTGCACCTCTAAATTAGCAATTTCAATTATTCCTTCAACATGTTTATTTTTGCTGCGGAAATGATGGAAGGAGGCTTCTCTATGAGTGCAATGTCAGGTGCACACATTGCCTGTTTTACATTTGACACCTCTACTAGTTTCTAAGTGAGGTGTTGGATCATCATGCAATTTTACAGAAGATTCCTTACTGACAGCAGTTTTAGAATGCCACTCGCAACTAAAATCCAAGGACTGAGCCACTCCTTGCAACTGCATATGATGTACGGTATTTCAGCAATTTTATAGTTTTTTTGGCAGTAAACCTTTTCCTTTATTATAGGTGATGATTTTTTTTAACATTGTGAAATATTGCTTTGATTTTCAAGATGCCCTGACTTAAAAAAATTGCCCTCAAGCAACAACTTTAGTAGATGTTGAAGTATTTGTATCATCATGACTGGCAGCAGCCACAGCATAGTACTTGGTTTCTGCTCCTGCTCTTCCATTGACCGATTGTGATCCATAATGACTCACAGCACTTATATTATAAGCACCTACTGAGCATTATTGTTTAACAGAGTGCCACTGCCTAGCTCTGAGCACACATAAGTTTTAGAAGAAAAAAGGTATTTAAAAAAAAAAAAAAAAAAATGACAATACAATGCTTCTAAATGTATTTGTTTTTAAATTTAACACAGAGTGCCACATTATAAAAAAGACACTATGCTCCTAATGATGTTTTCGGTACTTGTGTATTAGCAGGGCGCTCAATTTGCATACGTATGGCACCGTAGGTAAAACTCATCGCATTACATGCAATTTTTTGCGTGCAATGCAATTTTCCTATGTAATTTATTCACTGCTCTCTGCGGTGCGATGCAATCGAATTGCACCCAAAAATCGCATGCAATCGCATGCGATTTTATAGGGTGCGATGGCATTGACTTTACTATACACTTCTATGTTATGCAATGAGATTTAGGCACCCCCTGCCCCCACTAACGCGTCCTCTCCACCTTTTTATACCATCACTAACCACGTCGGCGTGGAGTTGCTTTTATATAGTGTGTCGAGCAGAGAGCCACCGAGCCTGAAGCATGGTGAGTGGACGCTGATTACGTTACATGTATTCTGCGTGCGCTCGCCGCGCTTCGGGCTCGGTGGCTCACTGCGCTTGCCACACAATATAAATTCAAGTCCACCCTGATGTGGATAGTGGGGGTATGAAAAGGTCGGGAGGACGCGTTCCGCCGCCGCTCGCCACGCTTCAGGGTGGTGTGGATAGTGGAGGGATGCCTAAATCTCATTGCATGTCATAGAAATGTAAAGTCAATGGCATCGCACCCTATAAAATCGTGTGCATCGCACTGTTCTCCGTATCTAGCAGCTCTCCCACATGGAGGTTGCCCCCCCCCCCCCGTCACAGCTAGGGCTACTGAGCCCTAGTTACGCCACTGCAGTGGGGGAAGAGCAAGTCTTAAGGCTCATACACACTGGGTGATTTTGAGCTGATAATCATGCAGGTCAAATCTTTACATACATGTAGCTGAGTGGTTGGAGGTGCACCAGGGAAATATGTAGTATACTCAAGGGTGTAGTTGGGCTGAGAGTAAGTCCAGCTAAAGAAAATCCCTTTGCGGTGCACTCTTTTATTAGTCAATTATAAAACTTAACTTTTAATCAACATAATTTTCAAATTTAATGAGGCGTCAGGTGTTACACAAACATATATCTTATATTAAGGTAAATTCCTGTATGCAGACCTTTGAGGTATAGTCTTCTTTGTTTGAATAAACAATATGTGGAGGAGTCCTATATCCCTACAAAGAAGCAAAAGGTATTACTAACAAACATATATTACATATTAAATACATGTGTGTGTATAGTAATACTTGTTAGTAATACCTCATGCCTCATTGTGGGGATATAGTACTGCTCCACATATTGTTTATTCAAACAAAGCAGACTATAGAGATGTTTACATTTCCTAATGAATTATCAAGTCATGTCAGATTGTTGTCAGATTGGTAAAAATTAGGAGATTGACTTTATGGATGTGACAGAGTTCAGAAAGAATTCACACTGATCACAGTGATCTCCAGTATGCAACTATCCACTGCCCTTTGCCCATTGCCCATTTCCCAGTGTATTTGTGATATCCATAACAATGACAAAGAGGTCTGATGGAACAACAGATTGTGACATGAACTTCTCTCTTTTTTACAACTACAGAGAAGTGTATTGAGAAAGCCAAACAAATGCATGAGATTAAAAAAGACGTTGCTCAGAGAATTAGTTACATACAAATAACATAGTTGTCCTCAGTTCTTCTCCCTATGAATCATTCCACAGAAGCCTTGAAGGAGGACCAAGCAACAGCTTCTGTCAATTTAGCATTGAACCTTTTCTCCCACCTCACCTCCAGATCTCTTAATTAAGTAGCCATCCATGCCTCTACTGGAGTCTCTCTTGGTTCCTCAGGAATATCTTATACACGTATATCTGAATTTCTCCCAGCATCATATTCCTCACTCAGAGGCAGATTTATTAAGCTTGGTGATGTGATAAAGTATCGTTTTTTTATCAGCGACCAATCATCTCAGTTCACTATTCATGTTTAAAGCTCACTCACCAACTTCTCCCTATACTGCCTTACTTCCTGAGGCGGTATCACTCATTACATCCTAGTTGGAAGGTCCTGCTCTAGCGCCTAATAAACCATTTGCTGCCATTGTCTTGGAGTTTGGGCAGCAACCAGTGAAAGACCAGTGAATATTTCCTAAATCAAGCCTGGCCAACCTGTGGTCCTCTAGCTGTTGTCAAACTACAATTCCTTGCATACTAGGTATGGACATCGTATTGTAGTGTTTCTTAAACATCGATGATTTTATTTTGATGGTAGTACTTTTAGCCATTCGATTGAATGGTAAACATGGGATGGTGATTTGATGGTCCTGCCCCCTGGCCAGCCATGCTGCAGCACTTCTGCGAATGCGTGGCCATGCTATAGATATTTTCACAAAAGGGCTTTTTTTGCACATGGACAAATCATACGAAAAAAAATGATATCGAATTCTTTTGACGTGATGGTCAGTTACCATCGCATTGAAAGATTTGATGGCGGAAACCCAGCCATCATTTGATGGTGGCTTCAGATGTCCATCCCTACCGCATACCCTCCCACTTATCAGCTGGTAAAGCATGCTGGGACGAATCCTTTTCTAACAGCTGGATAGTCACAGGTTGGCTAGGCCTTACATCTAGGGATGCCAATCCCGGGGCATTTTTTCAATCCCGGGATTGAAAAATGCTCAATCCCGGGATTCCCGGGATCCCGGGATTGGCATCCCCACCAAAAAAAAAACATTTTTAGCATAGGACCCACCCCGGCCGACCCGCACATCTACTTACATAAGGGTGCGGGCGGGCGGCCGGGAGTGGGTTTGGAGGTGCACGGTGCCTCCCGGCAAGTGCACCTCCATAGAAGACAGCAGGCGGGCGGAGGCAGGCAGGACAGCGGCGGAGAAGAGGCGGGCAGGCGGAGGCGGGCGGAGTCAGGCCGGCGTGCTGGCGGGCGGCGGAGAAGAGGCGGGCAGGCAGTCACTGGTGACGTGTGGCCTGCGCAGCGTGACCTCTACTGTCACGCTACAAGGGCCGCACGCCGGGTCAGGTTACGGGAATAGCCGGGCAGCGTCTGAGCGAGTGCTCAGTCGCTGCCCGGCAGTAGACTGCGCATGCGCAGTCTAATCCCGAAATCCCGGGATTGGATTCTCCAGTCCGGGATTGAAATCCCGGACTTTTTTAGGCCAAATCCCGGGATCCCGCCGATCCCAATCCCGGGATTGGCCACACTACTTACATCATATACCAACAATCTCAGCATTCTGAATAAACACCTATTTATACGTAAGTCAGTATTCAATTTAAATGAGCATGCTATGTGTTTACAAAGAACACAAAGGACATTTAAATAGGAAAAAACATCCATATTTGCATATCTTTATATAGTTCCCTGCAAATGTTAAACTGTATTGAGAACAGAACAGTCTACCAACATTAACTTGTAAAGGGTTTGAAATATATTAAAGCATTCTTGAAATGAGAATAAAAATGAACAATTAAGGGATTTCTATATGGCATTTCAATCATTTCACTTCAGAATTAACATTCCACGCGATAAAGCTCTATTGTTAGACATAGGCTTCATTTTGGACAATTTCAACACGCATTTTGATGAATATTGGGCCATTGTCGGAGTCTCCATTTTTCTTTAAATGGCGTTACTATGAATAGAAATTGGCTCACTTTGCTTTGCCTTTTGAAACAAAGACAAAATGAGTTTTAATTTCCATTGTTTGAACTGCAGAAGAAATAAAAGAATTTGAGGCATAAGACTGTATGGCCATGCATTGTTTGTCTTTCATTTTCATTCAGCATACAAAACCTGTCACACAGATAGAATGTGACTTTGACAGAGAGTGGAAGAGAAAACAAATGGAGTTGAAAAGTCATTTCCAAGTCTGCAGAGTATTTTGTTTGCCCTGCCATGCAGCATAACATATCCTTCTACAACACTTCTATATTGAAATTCAGACAGTGACCATAGGTGAGACCCATAAGCATTAAACCAAACAAGTTAGTTGTATGTGTTGAGGATCTATTTGTGCAACAAATAGGTAGGAGCTGATTGGCTGGTTGTTTATCACTCTTCATTTTATCACTTTTTGAAGCTTGATACATTTGGCCCAGAGAGTGAGTTGGGTTTTCTCCAGGGGCTTCCAGAGCTTACCATTTATATCATTATGCATTATAATGATATGCAACAATACAAAATGATCACCACTAGAGATGAGCGGCCCGGATTCCGTGGAATCCAAACCGATCTGAACATAGCCAGCCCGACAGCCCGTGAGCCGCGCTCGCGAGTTTCCGGCCAAATGCGGGAATCTGGTGTCGGATTCTCACGAGACGCCAAGTCTATATAAGCCATTTCACAGTCACCCTTACAGCTGCGCACAGCTCTGCTCTGCAGTCGGGTCTGGGTGTTGTGGTGCAGAGGGGTATTGTCACTTGTCAGTGTGCAGAGGGGTGTTGTGCAGAGGGGTGCAGTGCAGTGGGGTGCAGTGCAGTCAGTGCAGAGGGGTGCTGTTCAGTGCAGAGTGGTGTTGTGCTTGTGCAGTGCAGACTTTAGAGGGGTTTGTGCTGTGCAGACTCAGAGGGGTGTTGTGCAGTGCAGAGGGGTGTTGTGCAGTGCAGAGGGGTGTTGTGCAGTGCAGAGCAGAGGGGTTTGGCAGTGCAGAGGGTTTTGTGCAGTGCAGAGGGGTTTGTGCTGTGCAGACTGCAGAGGGGTTTGTGTGCTGGGGTTTGTGCTGGGTTATATATTATATATATATATATATATATATATATATATATATATATATAAATATATATATATATATATATATATAGAAAAAGAAATAGGGGTGCGCTTGATGTACCACTTAGTGGCTATACATACAATGAGTAAAAACGTATTTTTCATAAAAGCAGAACAGCATTTATTATAGGTTCATCCAACAGTAAAAGAATCTTTCATTTGTTCAGAATTTTTCAGACGTGTGCCACATACACTGTGAATCCGCGGCCAAACGCGTTTCGTCCCTTAGGACTTCATCAGGGGCAGTGAATCAATCTAATCAGGAGAGATCACCAACTCTATTTGTGGGTGAGATTTAAATTTCTTTTTATAGAAGGCTGCGAATTTAAATTGCCAATTAGAATGAATAAGGATCTTCCGGCTTGGACAGCTCGGTTCCAATAAGGGAGGTTTAGTACCGCTTCGGAATGGATGTGGTCTTCTTTGACCAAAGAGCAGGGTTTACACAGATCAATACATAAATGACAGTGTAGGATTCTTCAGATTTCTAGCGGGTGTGTTTATAACCCTTTAGGGTGGATGGATGAATTTCAACACCAGCAATGGAATCACATATACAAAAAACTTAGGATATCCCTCCGTTCACAAAAGGATGCAATTTCCTTTAGGGTGGGCAGATGGACTTGAAAAATAAGTTTTTACTCATTGTATGTATAGCCACTAAGTGGTACATCAAGCGCACCCCTATTTCTTTTTCTATTTCTTCCCTCCTGTACCTTTACTGACAGCAGGGTACTATAGAGGTGCTGCTCTCCTAAGCGCATTATAGGGGCCACTATCCTTTCTCTCTATATATATATATATATATATATTTATATTGTAGTAATTGTACTGGTCATCTGTTAGGCAGGCTGTCAGTCAGTGTAGTGGGGTACAGTAGTACACAGGCAGGCTGTCAGTCAGCTTTTCATTTTTTATTTTTTTTCATTGTGGTGTGCTGCACTGCAGTCCAATACACCATATACTACTGTCAGAACAAAAAAGTTCCGTGTGTGATTGTTCTGCCTCCACGGTCCACGCAGTGTTATCCAAGCCCATCCATATAAAAAAATACAATATAAAAATAAATGAATAAAAGTTCCGTGTGGGATTTTTTTTTTGGCTCCATGCAGCGTTATACAAGCTGCACATTACAAAAAAATAACAGTAAAAATCTAAATCTATTTTTTCTCTTCTTTATTCATTATTTGTGTGTACTGCACCCATAGTATACTGTCAGAAGTTCCGTGTGTGATTGTTTGGCCTCCACGCAAGCTGCGCATTAAAAAAAAAATTGCTCTTCTTTATTGTTTGTGTGTACTGCACCCCAATACACCTTACTGATACTGTCAGAAGTTCTGTGTGTTAATAACCAGCCAGCTTGGTGCAGACCTTGGCCTATATTGAATGAAAACGACATTGTGAGCTGTAAAGTGGTCAAAATTGTCTGGAAAGGGCTGGAAACGAATGTTATTGAGGTTAATAATACTCTAGGGACAACCGAAAAGCAAAAATCACGCGATTTGGCAGTTTTTTTAACATTTTTGAAAAAATCCAAAGCCTTTCACCGCTGTTTGACAAAGCCAAATCCAAATCCCGGCGACGAATCCAAATCCAAATCTTCGGCCCCGGCGCTCATCTCTAATCATCACCGAGGACAATTAAATTTATTAAAGCTTCTAAAAATGCAAAGAAGTGATTTTGCCCATAACAACAATCAGGTAATGTCTATTATTTCTCTAGTGAATCGTAGAAAACGATAGACAGAATCTGAATGGTTGCTATGGGCAACATCACCTATTTTCACTTTTAGAAGCTTTTGTAAATTTTCCCCTTAGAAACCAATGTGGGCATAGAGTTTTAATTGAACTGCAGTGACCTTTAATAATCAAACAGGAGGTATTGAAATTTCATTTTGTTACCATGAGAAAAAACCAACATTCAGTCAGGTTCTGCACTGTTTCAGATTAATGCTGCCATTACTGCAATACCATACAGTGAAAATATGCAAATGCTAGTTTGAGCTTTTCCTGCAGGTATGAATATGAACTGGACCACACAAAGGTGAAATTCCCACTTTATTTATCTGTGCACTGTGCACAGATCTGACAGCTGCTCTGTGCACTACCCTATCAGTGCATCATTGGTCCAACATCGACTGCTTGAATAAGTCCTCAGTCATTCAGATGGAACTATGCAACTTTCACTAAATATGGCTACTGTGGCAGTGGTATTGCACGATAGAACAAGCACACCCAATCACTATTACATAAGCGGTTCTTTTTTTAGGAAGGGGGTTATCATATTGTATGTTACCGAAGCATTCAAACATATTTTGATGCTCAGCAGCAGTACTCTCTAAGTGGGACCTTTTAAAAATGAACAATAGGGTAACATAAGCACAGTTGTTCTGAAACTCAGGGCCTCATTGTGGTTCCCTTGCTCCCCTGCACGTTCGCAGGAGGAGCGATGTTTATCGATTGCGCATGTGCATAAACTTTTATGAGCATGTGCAGCCGCTTTGTGAGTGCGGGCACGGCAAATTGATTATTCGTAGCTTTGCGGGTCAACCAGAATGACCCCTTCAGTCCTCAGGACCCAACACAGATTACATTTTCCAGGTCCCTGGCAGGTGCACACAGGCCCGTCCACAGGTGTTCAAAACCAACAAGTGTGACTGGCCCTGATGATCTAAAGGGCCCCAGATGCTGCGGTTTGCATTGGCAGTTATTTATTTATGTTTTTTGTTTCTGTGCCCCGGCCGCTTACACTAGCTATGACCCCCATGGGGACACGGAATACGAGCCCGAAGCGCGGAGAGCCCCGCGAGGGGGCGCGCAATACATGTAAAGTAATCCGTGTCCCCTCGCCATGCTTCGGGCTTGGTGACTCGCTGCGCTCGCCACATGGCTGTCCGCTCAGCCATCTACTGTGTGTGGCGACTCCCGCGGCCATCCACTCGGCTGTCTAGTGTATGTGGGGCTGACTCTGACCCCCACAGTCATCCACTCGACACTCTACTGTGTGTGGCTGTGTGTGGCTGTGTGTAGCTGTGTGTGGCTGTGTGTGGCTGTGTGTGGCTGTGTGTGGCTGTGTGCGGCGTGTGTGCCCATGGCTGCTTGGAATCGGCTGTCTGTCCTGCTCACCCGCTGTGGCCTCCTGTACTTAATGCATGTGCACTGCCTGCCCAGCCTGTTCGTTTTTCTTTTGTGCAACAACCAGGTGACAGCTGCAGCAACAGGAAAACAGAGAAGTCAGCCTGAAAGGATCTGGAGCCACGAGCCTGCGGAAAATGTGTGTGTGTGTGTGAAGCAAGGTTAGGTAAGGTGCAAGCTTTTTAAACTGTCCTTATAGTCATTAACCCACACAAGAGGGTTTTTATAGAAGCATCAGCCCGATGCCCACTACCTAGGGTCACTGGGGACAGCCCAGGCTTCAGCCTGGGCAGGTAAGCTCTTTAGAGGGGGGACCCCTTCATTGAGGGGGCCCACTTCCCCAGTATTTGTATAAAAAGTCTCCCCCCTGGCTGTGGCATTACCCCATCATCCCCCCATATTTTGGGAACCAGGACCAGCCCTTGAGCCGGGTTGGGGACCCCTATTTCATTTGCCCCGTGATTTTTTTAAAACCAGAACCGGCTCTTTGACCCTGGGGCTAGTTATGGCTGTAGGGGGAACGTTTAACCCCTTCACGACATATGACGTATATATACGTCATATGTCGGTTGCGGGGGAATCAAGCCAGCTCACGGAGTGAGCTGGCTTGAAAGAGAGCAGGTAATGGCTGTATATTACAGCCAGGTCCCTGCTCTCACGGCCACGAGCGGCGAGTTCGCCGATCGTGGCCGTTTAACCCTTTAAGCACCGCGGGCAAAGCGCCTGCAGTGCTTAAATAGCTGATCGGAGGGGGGGCGCCCCCCTCCGGCGCCGATCGGGGCCCCCCGCAGCGAGATCGGAGGGTGCCGATCGGTTGCCATGGTAGCCAGGGGTCTAATGTAGACCCCTGTGCTGGCCGTGTATGCATACCTATTACATCCTGCCTCAGGCAGGATGTAATAGGAAGTGCATAAAATCACTACGTTCAGCCATAGAGCTCTATGGCTGAACCTAGTACAGGCGATCACGCCCCCTAGTGGTCAAGTACACTAGGGGGCCTTGTAGTAAAAGTAAAAAAAAAAAAATAAAGTTTAAAAATAAAAAAAAAATAAAAAAATATTAAAAGTTCAAATCACCCCCCTTTCCCCATTTCCCAAATAAAAATAAATAAAAAATAAAAAAAATAAACATATTTGGTATCGCCGCGTTCCTAAAAGTCTGATCTATTAAAATATAACATAAGTTATCCCGCACGGTTAAAGGCGTAAACGGAAAATAATCCCCAACGCCAAAACTACGTTTTTTGGTCGCATCGCGTACCCAAAAAAAAATAACTAAAAGAGATCAGAAAGTCGCCCATATCCCATAATGGTATTAATTAAAAAGTACACTTCAGCCCGCAAAAAATGAGCCCTCACCCAGGTCCGTAGGTGGAAAAATAAAAAAGTTATAAGCCGCAGAACATGGCGACGCAACGCAAATTAGAAAAACCGTAAAAGTTGCGATTTTTTTTTTTAGTGGTAAAACATAACGAAAACTATATAAGTTTGGTATCACCAGAATCGTAACGACCCATAGAATAAAGATAACCCATCATTTTAAACGAACTATGAACTCCAAAAAAAACGTAACCAGCGCAAAATTGTGCAATGGCGTTTTTTTTTTTTTTTACCCCACATTGAATTATTTCCTGATTCCCCAGAATATTATACGGTATAGTAAATGGTACCATTACAAAGTACAACTTGTCCCGCAAAAAAAAAGCCCTCATGTGTCTATATAGCCGGAAAATTAAAAAAGTTACGCTTATTTGAACGCAAGGAGGAAAAAAAAAAAAAATTACCTTAAAAGGCAATGTCGTGAAGGGGTTAAAAAAAAAACTATTTATTTATTTTTTCTGTTTTTTTACACTGCAGTCTGCACAGATCTGACTGATCTATGCAGGCTGCTGACTCGTATTGGTATTTAGCGGCCGTATATACAGCCGCTAAATACCAATACGAATCCGGCAGAATATGACATCGACCAAATACGAATCAGTAAATACGGCCCTATTTCCGATTTGTATTACGGGGGGAAATACGACTGATGGCAATCGTATTAATTCGTATTATTAGTAAATTTCCCCTCAATGTAATAAAAATCAGCTGCTTATGGGGTGCAGGGTTGGGGAGGCCCCTAATATCAGTGTAATGGGCCCCAAGATTTCTGTTGCCTGCCCTGGGTGTGAAAGGGATATAAGTCTCTCAGAGTGTACCATGCAAGAATGTACTAAATGTATTTTACCTAAAGCAGACATGGAAGTGTTGAGTAAATTATTGAGGTTAGTGGGGATCCCCTTTGTAAGCAGTACCAGAGCGTCATGCAGTTAAATGCACTATCATGTAGAACGTGTACTTAATGCCCTTTTATGTTCTAGAGTCCTGATTCCCCTTTTATACCTGTATCCCAGAATCCATTATACCCCTTTATAAGCAAGAGCCAGTCATGCCTATATATGTCAGAGCCTGTATTGCCCTTTTACGTGTCAGAGCTTCTCATGCATCTCTAATATACAACAGAGCTCATCCTGCTCACAGGACAAGGATGAATTATATTTATTTAATATAGATCCAGCAGTCACAAGGATCGGGACCTAATAGCGCCTGAGATATTGGGGGGCTTTATTTCCAACAGCTGGAGGTGTATTACAGTGATTAATTGAATCCCCCCTTTGTGCTTTCTGATGCCACAGTGATCCTAAAATAATTTTCTCATCTTCTTAACATCTCGAGAAATATATTTTAAACAGACTGAAGAAAAGCACATGTGCACAGCCATTGGTCAACTCATATATTTGACCCATGTGACTTTTTCTTTCTTTTTTATTAATGTAGTCTTGTCCGCCTAGTTCTGGATGATGATTTGTCTGACACAAAGCACCACTGATCCGGTTATCCAGAAGTTTTTTTCAAACAACTAATTGGAAACTTTTGGTCCACTTATATCATATGGCGCTAGACCACTGGATTGTTACGTAAGTTGTCGTTTTGATTATTTCCATAAATCGTACATTCTCGTTTTTATCAGTTTTACAAGTAATTTTGAATAATAACCTGACAAAACGAAGCATTGTCATCATCATGAAAATGTCTCTCCTGTCAAAATATGTAGCACAGTAATGTACAAGGACGTTTCCATTTCACAAAGTGTTTTTTTTTTTTGCAAACCATTTCTATTTAATTTGCATGTTTTATCTCTCAAAATACTGAGACGAGGGACAAAGGAAGGGACATCCAAGTGTGTCTCTTTTGTGGTGTTAATATTACCAGGGGCCATACATTGGAAGTCCCAGGGCCCAGTATTACGTGAAGTCTGCCAATTTTAAACACTCAATCCCAGTGTCCTGAATAGCAGACAGATCAAATTCCCTGTGACAGGTGACAACAGCTAAGATTAATAGCATCTACCCAGGAATACAAGTGCTACAGAAGTATGAATGTTTGTCTGAACATAACTTTTCATTATTCTTTTCAGCAATTTTACTCTCTCTCTCTCTCTCTCTATATGATAATACCATTATTGGACATATTGTGTACCGTGAAAACATATTTGTCATCCATGTTAATTGGCAAGCTTGATTCTTACCATGTCATTATCAAAGACAAACAATCAGCCCATTTAGCTGCCTTGTAACTTTTAAACCTAATGATGCTTTCCCACTGCCTACACGGGTAAAGACCCGTTTTTTTTAAAACGGGTCTTTAAACGGGTAAGAGCCATAAAGAAAGAGCCATAAAGACCGTTTCCCACTGCAGCTTTTAAATGGTAAATTGCAGTTTTAAAGCCGTTATTGGCACATTCACACTTACCCGTTTAAAAACCCATTTAAACTATAGTAAAAATGAGGAGGGGGGGGTGGAATAAAAAAAAAAGGAAAAAGGAAATCCTACTCACCAGGTCCTCTGGCGAAGATCCTGTAATCTTCTCCGTCTCCGCCGTCTCCGTCGCATTAGCCGCCAGTACACGATTGGAATGAGAGGCGCAGAGATGTCTCATCTTCCGCGCCTGTCATCCGAATGATTCTATTGGCCGCCTAGCGGCCAATCAGGAGCCGACTTTCTCGGCTCCTGATTGGCCACTAGGCGGCCAATAGAATCATTCGGATGAGAGGTTTGGAAGATGAAACATCTCTGCGCCTCTCAAAGTCCAATGGGTACCGGCGGCTGATGCGGCTGATGCGGCGGAGACGACGGAGAAGATGTCGGGATCTTCGCCAGAGGACCTGGTGAGTAGGATTTCCTTCCACAGGTCCCCCATGGATTTCTTCGGATCCAGGAACCCGGACTCTTCAGCCCTGGAGCCCCGGACCAGCCCCGGAACGAAGGCACCGGCAGCGGACCCAGGGACCTACCGACGGGCTCAAGCTAGGTAAGTATCAGTATGTATGAGCTTTGGATGTATTAAAGTTTTATTTTTATTGTGTGTCTGTGTGTTTATTTGACTATTTTTTTTTCTGTGGAACTACAAGTGCCAGCGGGCCCTTTAATGCCCCGCATGCTGGGACTTGTGGTTCTCCAAGTCCCAGCATGCGGGGAAGGCTTGCTGGGACTCATAGTTCCACAGTAAAATACAATAGTTTTTATTCTAATTTTATTACACTTTAATCAGCCCGGTGACCACCGCACAGGGTCACCGGGGACAGCACCAGGCTTCAGCCTGGTCAGGTAAGTCCTGGAGGGGGGGACTTACCAGTGACGGTTGGAATCTGTAGTACCACTGTAAAAGGGGGGGGGCTCCCAACGTCAATAGAAATTCCAGATCTGGAGCAGTTTGGGACTGGATACTGTGATGCAAGCTGCAGTCTGTGCGTAGCCAAGGACTTACTCACTGCAATAGAATCAGGCTGATCATGGGGGCGCTGACATCACACACCCTCCTTCCGAAAACACATGTCCATGCCTGCATTTTCCTTGACACTCCCAGAAAATGACCGGTTGCCACCCCTATGTCATGTCAATCACCATGCGAATGGCCAGCGAATAAAAAAAGGAACAGACTTTGATCGCAGGATGGCCTCCCGCAGGCGTACTACAGGCAGTACACATAAACAGTCTATAAATGTTCGCAGCTGTGAGATCAAGTCTGAATCAGGTCCATTGTGCATAATCATTGGAATCTCGCCCATGCCTGCAAGTCGCAGGCTATCCATATGTGCATTTTTCATGTTCACCTTCTCCTTAAAATTAGGTGCCTCCCTAATTAGCATATCTTGTTCCCAAAAGTGGGATGCACTAATGTAGGCACTAAACAGGCCAATAGGAGCATTAGCATAAAGGCCCGTACACGCTGGCGCTGCTCCAAGCACTGCCTCCTCCATAGTGTGAACAGAAACGGGTCGCTCGACCCGATTAAGCCGTTCACACCACAAAACAATACGTCAACAAACCTTCTTGCTGTAACCAGTAACCCCTTTCACATTGGCAAGAAACTGGCATGAACCCGGTAATTAATGCGATGTGAAAGGGGTGTAAGTTCATTAAACATTTTTCATTATTTTAAGATGGCTATTTTTTTAAAGGTATTCTGGAAGTTATGATTAATATTGCATTATCGCATCCTAAGAAAGGCTTATAAAACATAACAATTACTTGTCAGTTATTTCTCTTTATGCTACCTGTGATTTTATGCAGGTCCAGCTGAAAATTGGAATTAGAAACTAAAGGCATTGCTCACATGGATTCAAAAATGAATCATGAGTGACACTCACTGCAAATAACAATTTCCTAACTACAAATTGAAGACTTTTTTTTTCCAGTGAAAAACTCACAACTGACAATGATAAATCAGCTAGAAGATTTAAAAGAGTACAGCAGTCTTCTTTCAATGATAGGTTGTAAAATAAATCTTCACATAGTCACTGAAGGAAGGAAGTTTAGAAATCTCAAGGTGCCTTAATGTTTTCTAAAAAAAAAAAAAAAAACATACCATATTGTACTTTACACAATACTATGCAAATACTGTATATAAATATGTTCTTATTGTCATGGTGCCAAGGACATATTTATAAAGCAGATATAAGGAGATATACGTGCAGCCATGACTGAGGTGGGTTGAGGTAGAACTTTTATACGATACAGTATTTTTATGGAGCTACAGTAAGGTGGGGGGATGTCTAAAAACTTCCATTCTCAGTCATCAGTTATTGTATGAAGACAAGTGACCTTGCCTTTTCACAGAAGACCAGAGCAAGGTAATCCTTGACGTTAACCCATTTCTTAACCTTATGTCACCTTAGTATAGCCATTTGTGTATAGTTGCAATACACATATTGATTGGAAAACCACAATGTATTATATTTATCACAGTGTATCTAATGATTTACTGATAACATCTTTACATTTTGTTATTAGTTGCCGATGTATACTACGATCCTAAGCTGGCCCTGCACTGAATGATAATCACTGAGCTCCAGCAGATGCATTGCATTGAAATCACATGAACGATGATCACTCAACATTTGAAAACATTGTAGCCATGATCTTTTGTTTTCAAACATTTTTGTGCAGTGGCCGTGTAAGTATACACTTAATTGGCCCTGACGTCAGCGGCCCTCCCTCCCGACAGCCGGCCGCAGTCTACCTAACCCTGCGACACTCCCAGAAAATGCTGTGGTCAGAATCAGCTTTATTGGCCAGGTATATTTGCGTATGCTAGGAATTTGATTTGGATTGCTGTGCAACAGCCAGGCTGGGAAGAAGTAAAACAGTGACAGTACAGATATGCACTAAATGTATCCTGATGGGGAACATATATCTACTGAGCTGTACAGCACCCAGGCAGCCATTCAGCAGCACCACTTGGTGATTGCACAGCCAGATAGGTAGCAGGTAAAAAAAATAAAAAACAGTAAAGATAATGAACACGACAGGAGAGACACGGGGTACATGTTTGGATAGCGGTACAGATCCTAGGCAACCATCAGCGGCGCCATCTTCACAGGCAGCAGTGGGGGGGCATCGTACAAGAGGCCTGGCTAGATGGTGAATCAGCATGGATGGTGGTGATGGCGGCGCGGGGGGGGGGGGGGGGAGTCAGTGAGGCTGGGGGAGAATCTGTGGGGCCTGGGCCAGAGTTGGGCCCTCTCTGTGCCAATAGATAGGCAGTACCTGCTCCTATGGGGCCGCCTCCGCTGGGTTTGCCCGGAGCTGGAGCATCGGGTGGGGTGCGGGCAGGCTCCCACAGTCTGGAGGACTCACTCCCAGATGCAGCCGTCACTCCCTATCACGCCGTGGCCATCGCTGATGCCACAACTACTGAACTCAGGGGCAGATTTATTTAGCTTAGAGAAGAGATAAACTGGAGATAAACTGGAGATAAGGCAAAAGGAGATAAAGTGCCAGCCAACGAACTGTGTTTGAAAATGACAGTTGGGAGTTGATTGGCTGGTGCTTTTTCTCCTTTTACCTTATCTCCAGTTTATCTCTACTTCAGGCTTAATAAATCTGCCCCACACTCACCGGTCCCGGAGACGTGGCCAATGCTGCTCACTCACTCCCAGATTCTCTGGGGCCGTCGCGGACGCTGATGCCACCTCCTGTGCCAATGTCCAGGTGGCGCAGCCTGGTGATGTGGCTGATGATCGGGTCCTGTGCCAGGGAACACTCGGCAGTCCTCTGCGCTTTCTTCATCCCCATCTGCCTCCTCCGTTTCCCTCCGCATCCTCCACCGTTCAGGTGCTTCTCCCTCCGCCGTCTCTACACTCTCCTCCTCCAAGGGCTGAGGATGGGAGCATGGAGGTCGGAGCTCCACATGCATGTGACTATCCCCGGCCCCCCACCCTATGGTACCCCAGAGAGTAGACGTCCACAAATGCTGTCCGCCTCTTAATCTTGTTGCGAATGGCAGCAATGACAAGCCATCGCCGGGTAATCGGCAGGGCTGCGATTTCACAGCCCTGCAAAAGGCCCCTCTTTATTTTATTCTGTTCTGTGAAATCCAGATGGAGGCTAGTGGCTAGAAACAATGAGCCTGATACAGAGGGGAATGCAAGGCCAATCTTTGTGGAGCTGAGCAATTGTTTTATACTGCACATGCGTTAAAAGTTCTGATAACAGGAGTAGGGTAACATAAGAACCGTATCTCCAATAGTACATTGTATCATGGACACATCACTTGTTCTTCTATTTGCAATAAGTCTGAGACCCGTGCCAGGAACTTTAGAGTTAGGTGAATTTTAGGTGCAATATACAGTAGAAGAATGGGCCAAATGTCCCAGTACTGCTCAGGACGAATGTTTAGGTTGACTTTGTGACAGAAGATAACTAATTTTATTCTTTTTTTATATATATGTATTTATTTATTTAAATGACACAAATGCTTTTACTTTATATACAAAAAAAGAGATTTGGGTGGGTCTGTCAATGCGCCAGGCAGCCCACTGGTGGGTACACTCAACAGTGATAACCCCTGTATCACTTAAACATGAAATACAAAAACAATGGATGTGAGTGTTCCCTCCACAGGCGCCAGTAATACAATTAGGAGAAAGAGGAAAATACACCCCTTGACTGTGGGTAACGGTCCTCTTCTCCCAATACTGGACAAAACTAGTAGTGTCGAGCCACAATACCGTACGTCCCTCCTGGTAGGTGGCGTCTCCTTTTACTTTATATGTCTGTGCATCAGCTTGTTGGTGTAAGACAGACTAGCATATACATACAGTACCTGTGATGTATATGTTTGTACGGTATGGCTGTTTTTATTGACAACAAGACACATTTCATCAAGCGTGAAGTACAATGGATTGGTCTGACCCAGGTTTTGAATTATTTTGCCCTTTGCTGTAATCTTCCTTAAGATTGAACTGGATGACCGACCATGACCTCACATTTATCGACTCCTTGCTAGAAATTATTTGAAGTCTTTGAAGTCTATTTCATTGAAACATTGAAAGAGAAAAGGCTACAGTAGCAGCTTAGCTCAACTCATAAGCTAAGAAAGAAATAGATGGGTGCGCACACCTGCAGATGAAAGCAATGGGCAAGATAAGCATGTACTGTAATGCACAGCTCTTCACTTAATATCATAGGACCCAAACCACTCAGGATTAGTACACAGAAGAGTTGATGCTTGGTTGTATGCTGCTGCCGCTTCAGTGTTTGTTGCGTTCCTCTGGTGTTCAAGCATGCATCTGAATGTGCAAGAACTGAGACGCCCACTTTGGGCATCTTTAGATGCTGTAATACCAAATAAACGGAACTGTCCCTGAAGGATGGAGCAGCATTGTAGGTAAGTATACTGTAGGTAATGCATTTCTGTTTCTTTTTAGTGTCTTAAGCCAAGTACAAACTAGCCAATGTACAGTGTGCACCCAGCAATATTGGCGGCGGCAACAAGAACCCGACGTAGTGTACACACTTGCCAATGCAGCAGAAAGGGAGTGATGGGGGGCCATAGTGCAGCTGAGTGATGTTTTTTACTTTCTCATCTAGTGTACAGTATATGGAGCTTTAGGCATTGACTTTCTGTTACACGAGTGACTGAATAGATATTTACTTAACAAGCCGGTGCACAGCTGTATTTAATGAAATGGTCACTAAATGTATATTATTTTTGAATGAACTTGGGAGTAGTCAGTAGGTGCATGCAGTGAAGTAGTCAAGAAGTGGGTGTAAGGTGCTGCATGTGGCAGACAGCAACAGTATAGTGTAATACGGACAACCCAGTGTTCCGCCTATAACACATGCAGAGCTCAACATTTATAACAGTGAAAGATGGCATGGGTCCCCAGGGTGGCATCAGTTATTATTATAATTATTATTATCATTTTATTTATAAGGCGCCACAAGTGTTTCGCAGCGCCGTACAAAGGAACAATACAGGGAGACAAAACTTGGCATTACATTGAATAAATAACAAAAATAGAGTACAGGTAAAGAGCGCCACAGATCAATACACATTACAGCTTAAATATAAGTAGTGAGGACTCAATCAACATACAACTAGAGGCTTGAGGCCAATGATGGAGATGAGTATGCAGACGAAGATGGTCACAGAGTGTTGGAGTATAGGAGAGCTGTGAGTGAAATATGAAGATAAGAGGGCTTTGACAACAGGAGGGAAGAGGGCCCTGCTCGGAGGAGCAGGGCAGGGGACAGGGGGGGTCAAAGGGGACACCTGTACCGGACCCCAAGCTTGTGAGGGGCACCAAAGTTTTGAGTGGCTCAGGGGCTGTAAGCATTGCTGTGGCAGTGCCTAGCAAAGGTTTATAAAGGCTCCCGGTTGGATTTCTGTAAGGGTACTTAACCCCTCCCCCTCCAGTATTAGTGATTATGAATTATGTTTCTTTTGTAACAATAAAAAAACACATTTAATATTCAGTATACTAAAAGGTTCTACTCAAGGGGATGTGGTTTGGGGGGGGGAGCAGAGATATCAGTGTACCGGGCCCCAAGATTTCTGTGTACCGGGCCCCAAGATTTCTGTTGCCGGCCCTGCGGAGGAGCTTACAATCTAGTAGGTCGACATGCACAAGGTCTACACTGGAAGTCAGCACATGAAAGGTTGGCATTCGGTGTGCACATTTTTGTGTCAATTTCAAAAAGTGAGCACGTATAGCCCAAATGAGTGTGCTTCAGCCAGGTTCCTCACGCCAGTAATGCAGCACTCACCACACTTTAACGTTCACAATCACATGTTGACCATATGCTATCGACCTAGACATTGTCGACCTATCATCCAGAACCCCTTAATTGACACATTGAGGATTCTTCTGGTTCACTCCTTCTGGCAAATTCCTTCTCAAATGGACAAAACCATGTGCATTGCAGGTGGGGTAGATGTTTCTTGTGCAGAGATAGTTAGACCCCCTGCAGTGCACATGGTTTTTTCCATCTAAGAAGGCATTTGCCAGAAGGAGTGAACCAGAATAACCCCCATTGTTTAAGAAAACCATATTTCTCTTGTAGACCCAATCCCCTGTTTATTTGGCTGCCATTATATTTTGATTATTGATTTTTTTTCTAAATCTCCTGAGTTATTTGCCCATAAGCTGCTCATAAAAAAACCTTTAAAATAACTCTTTAAAATAGTTCTGAACACTTAGGGAGTATGGAATAACACAAGGTGCCTATGTAATAGCCACTATTTCATGTTTTTGTATAGAGTAAACTCTTATTGCTATAAAGCCCTTGTAAAGAGAGGAGCGCTGGAAATAATGACCCCTGAAAAGAGCAATTCTTTTTTAGACCTTTAATGTTGCCAAATCATGGCTCCTAAAAAGCCACTTACAGAACTATTTACAAAATGATAAGTAATCGTATGTCAATCATTTCCAATGTTTTCTGTCTTATGTGGCGCTACGTGCCTTAGGACAAACACAAAGGTTGCAGGGTTCTGTAGAAAAGCTGCATGTCATTTCCACCCTGAAATTATCTAGGTTCTTTGAGAAACATTGTAATGTCAGTTCTTTAAAATGTTTCAGAAGGGACAATGTTTTCTTAAAGTAGTACTAAAATAACTCGGGTAGGCAGCCGTCAAACTTGTTGTGAATTCACAGCAAAAACTTTCTTTTGGCAAATAAAGAGGGAGAGTTATCAAAGGCCGGAGAAAGATAACGTTGAGGGAAAAGAATAACCAGCCAATCAGATTCCAACTGTCCTTTTTCATACAGTCTGTACAATGGCAGTTAAGGGTTAAGTTATTAGAACTTTATCTCTTTTCACAAACTCTCTCTATCTCCCCAAGCTTTGATACACCTGCCCCAAATATTTAATTTTTTTTGCAATCTATACTTACTCAAGTGAAATAAAATCAAATAAAAATAATATTTATTTCTAGGTGTAGGTAGTATTTTCTGAACAGACAGCACAAACCAACACAAAGATTGCTGGTAGCACTACCTAGATTTAACCAGTCAGAAAGACATTTGCTATTGGCACTAATAATAGTAGGGTTCCGGTTGGCCTCCCAACAGTCGGGATTCCGACAATCAGTACACCGACATAGGAATCCCAACTGTTAAAGGCCCAACAGTCGGGATCTGACTTACAGGGGCTATTCTCCCTCGTGGGGGTCCACGACCCCCAGAGAGAGAGAGAGAATAGAACCTGTTGTGAGCCACAAGGGGTTTCAATGTGCCTGCACCCTGTCGGAGTAACAGCAGTTGGGATTACAATGTCGGCATACTGACCGTTCAAATACCAACTGCTGGGCCACTATAACACACCCCAATAATATACTGCAAATTTGTGTGTATGTAGCAAATAAAACAGAGAATGTGGTCATATTTTGATAAAAATCATTTAAGCTTACAGTCCAATGTAAAGGGACCCCAGTATTCGGTGGCGAGGGGTTTCACCCATGGGATTGCCCAGCATTTCATGGGCGTTCCCTTGAAAATGCTGGGCGATCCCATGATAATTCACCCCTGACACCCGAGGCTTTGAATGGCTGTGCTAAACATCCATTCGCAGCTGTCTGGGGAATTTGGCAAGCGAGGTGGGGGCGGGCGTGTGGCATTACATCCACACGCAACGCTGCAAATTGCAGCGTTGCGTGTGGACCAGAATAAAGGGACCAGAATAAAGGGCAAAATGCTATAGTCCCTAGTGACGTCATAACACACCTGGCTAGTAGCATGGAGCAGAGGTTAAGCAGAGAAAACCAGGAGTCAAGACAAACATTAACCAAAATCATACAAAAAGTAATCAGAAAGTAAAACTATAAAGGCTGGCAAGTGAATAAGGAAATCTGGCCTGACTGAGCTAGCAACACTGATTAGCGACATTCGGTATAAAGCAATTTTCACTAATCAGCATATGCGCGAGCTCTGAACGGTTACATTCTGGGAAATGGGAAAGCAGTCCAAGGGCTTGTAGAAGGCGTCAATGGGGCTGGGACATGGTGTTAGTGTTTTTGTAGGCTTCTATGGAAGACGCCCAGAGACAAGGTGGTGATAATCAGTTTGGAGGTGAGGATGTACTCTGATGATATTTAGCCCCACCCCCATTCAAGTCAAATACTGCAATTTGCGGGCTTACAAAGAGAGGGCCTTCTTTTCTCAGAGGAAGGAGCCATAACATCCACTATTACTCACTCACTGTGAGGCCTATGTCCAAGGGATTCACTGGCTGCTGTTCTCATAGAGATGTGACCAAGTCAAGAGCAGGGACAGATTAACAATGGGGCAGATGGAGCTGCAGCTCCCGGCCTCCACATAAAAATAGGCCCATCATCATTACAGCATGATCTCCAGATAGACCCTAGATGGCCACATGGTTGTATTAAAATTGCATTATTATTTTAAATAATTATACAATTTTTGGAATTTTTGCACCAAATCACGGCATGGTGTGACTAGAGAGGAAGATTAACATGCAGAGAAGCTAGATACATGCAGTGGCGTGTCTAGGGGTGCGGACTGCACTTACAGATGGAGCCCCTCTCTTCTTTTCTCATCTCTCGCCATAAAGTCCCCGCTGGTGAGCCGGGGGAAAGGGACTCCATCAGACTGAGACATGTGTGCGTTTCACAAGCGCATGCGTCCCAGTCTCTCGGCGGCAGGGCAGCGGGACCCTGCCCATCTCTGCTTCAGGGAGACAGGCAGGGTTGGGGGGAGGGGGGTCGGAGCGGTGATGGGGACCATCAGTGGTGGCGGGGAAGGCAGCAGACGGCAGCGGCGTGGAGCTCTGTCACCACAGGGCGCGCGAGCATCTCGTGCGTGCGCGCCCCCTGGCCAGGCTGGTGATAGAGTCGCCAGCTCCTGCAAAGATGAAATGGGCTCCATCTGTAGGTGTCACACGCCAAGGGGTGATAGGAGCCAGGTGCTGTACTGTAACATCAAGTTCAGCACTTGGCTCCTCGGGTCTCTGGTGGTCGCCGATGAAAATGGGGCCTTGAGCTATATATCGCCCTGTGTATATGCACCTTAAGCTTTCCACAGCTCTCTGTGGGTAGAGCAGGGGAATCCCCAGGTCCCTCCCACGCCGCATCACCCGGCACCCCTCCCCCCCGTCGAGTGACACCACACAGCCAGCCCAGGTACCTCCCGCGCCGCATAGCAAGCAGGTGATTGGGCGGGCGGCCCCTCCACATCCCCCCCCCATCCTCCCTCCGCGTATAGGGTGAGCGCCGGGGACGCCCCCCACCTGGGGCGCTCCGGAGCTGTGCACTGGCCCTGCGAACAGGTAAAAATTAATTTGATGGTCGGCATTCATGGAGGATGAATGTATTTTATATTGAATTCAGTATAAATCTGGTAACTAATGTAAGGACTGTCAGAGCAGCAGAAGATGAATGTTTTACAGGGAAGATCAGTTTAGTAATGAAAGTGTTGTTCAGTAGTAACTAAATGTTGAAAAATAGTATATACTCTACAAGCAAAAATATTTAATGAACCAATAAAGCATAATAATCTTAGACATAATAGCAAGTTCTTCTACAGTATACATATACAGTATGTTATGAATTTCCCTTTGAAAGAGCATCTCTTTGGAATAAGATCAATTTCCAATCCAAAACTGGAATTGAAATTCACATCAAATGCGGCATGGAATGAAACAAAATTGTCCAGAACCCACAAGTAAAACTACTATTTTATAGATTGCTATGTTTTTTTTATGAAATGGGGATTAAAGTATGTTATTGTAGACAAACATTGTAGCTGTCAAAAATCCTGTTAGAAAGAGATTTCTGAATGTCAAGCAGTGAGCAAACGCAGTGACAGGAGCAATGCATTCTGAGCCCCCACGCGTCCCCCCAGCCCCTCACAGCAGACACATCTCATTTGGTCAAAGTTTTAGCACTTACATTAGTCACCAAAAGGATAAAGACAACTCTGATCTAACTGCAAAACATTGCATAAGAAATGACAAATATACCATCATCTAATAGAACAGATTAAATTAATGCAAAATGGGGGTGGACAGAGAATAGAATGTATCTGTGTGGCGCACCAAAAGAGAATATCATGGTAGAAATTAACTTTTATTAAACATTCATTAAAAAAAGCGAGATAAAAGACACAAAATTTCACATACAAACATGGACATGTATTTAAAACGGGATATTGCTATCCCTACAACGTGGGACCCTGCTGTCACGTATACCTTCTTTTTAATAATAAATGTAGAAGTCAAGTGAGGGCATGTAATCACAGTTTATTATTGTATATATGTTAGTGTTGGTGGATACGCTTTAATCAGATTCCTGAAACTGTAGCACTGTTGCTATAATTAGAATACAGCGTGCAGATGCACATATATTGTCAGGCTAATATCCTCCTAACAGTTCGTACATGCAGGTAATGATTTGCAGTTAGACGCTGCTGTATTATAGGTGTGCTGTACCACTGGTATTTGCGGTTTGATATCAACTGCAATGCCACTGAAAGACAGGACCTAGAGCAGACTGTAGTCTGTCTCTTGGCGTGCCGTCTGTGGTGCAGAGTTCTGTGAGACAAGCCGCCGTGACTGTCAGAGGTTACACCTCAGGCAGAAGGTACCCAAAATCCCCCAAAATGGCTCTAACTGTGCAGAGTTTGTATATTCTTCCCGTGCTTGCGTGGGTTTACTCTGGGTACTCCGGTTTCCCCCCACAATCCCAAAATATACAGGTAGGTTAATTGGCTGCCAACAAAAATTAACCCTAGAATGTCTGTGTGTGCGTGTAAATGTGGTAGGGAATATAGATTGTAAGCTCCACTGGTGCAGGGACTAATGTGAATGCTAGAAAAAATTCTCTGTAAAGCGCTGCGGAATATGTGTACGCTATATAAGAAACTGTTAATAAATAAATATTCTAGTAATCAAAGTGACATATTGGGTGAAATGTAATAGGATGAGAGATTCAGAAAGTGAGAGATTTGGTAAGAAATCTCCAGTTTTTTTAAAGTGGCAATCATTGACATAGCAAAATCACACTGGTTTTGCTGTGTCAATGATTGCCACTTTAAAAAAACTGGAGATTTCTTACCAAATCTCTCACTTTCTGAATCTCTCATCCTATTACATTTCACCCATTGTATACGATTGTATTCATCAATTTATTTTATTTATATATTTTTGGGGGGACAATTTCTTCTAAACTAATCATGCCATTACAGCTGTCACGTATCATGTAATTAGTATCTACAGTAAATATCCTCTGTTGAAAGATTGCTCGTTCTGCTCCTAATGAAGCTGGGAGGCTTTAATCCCAGGAAAACGCATTGAGCTGAGCCATACACCTTGATCTTATTACCACTGAGACATTATGTGCCTCAATTCATTGTGGTGATTGGAACTAATTTACCAATCGTCTCCCCATTCACAATGAGCAACTTAGCTTTATTACATGGCTGATGAATGTGTTTGTTATGTTTCACTTCTAGTAAGAAAATGTGTGAGCTTTGTAGGATCATGACATAATGGTTTATGCAATTGTAAGAGGAGTAAACACATGAGTAAAATACAAACAAACACCATTGATGGATGTTGGCATAATTCAATAATGTCCTAGACTCCCAAAAACATGTAAAGGTAATTAAAATGTTCTGACAGTCACATGTTCACAAACACAACACTGATATCTAAATACATGAGAACATAGATGTGTGTATTGTCGGCACAACATCATGGTTGTGTTTGCATCCAACTATGAGAGTTGACACATGTTGACTTGTTGTAATTGTGTGTCGTTTTGGGCAACATGGCATGGACACTTGGCTGTTAAGGTAGCAGATTTTGTGATGGTACATAAGAGCAGTTAAGAATACTGCTCTTGTCTGAGCAGCTACCAGCGAGCAATTTGACACGTTCCGACGTGAATGAGGTGCGCGTGCGTATGTGATGCTCGTGGGCCCCATTCGTAGCAGAGAGTGGTTCACTGAGGTGGGTCGTCTCGGTGCGCCGGTGATACAGAGCGTGGCTCCATCTGTATTGTTTGATGTTATATATATATATATATATATATATATATATATATATATATATATATATATATACATAGTAGAAGAATGGGTAAGGCGTCACTCCATGGCTTAGAAGAAACAGTATTTATTGTGAGGCGGTCAACGCCGTTTCGGGTGTTACCCCGTCGTCAGGACCAAAATGTGCTATATATAGCTTTGGCTACGTTGTCAGTGTACCCATTGCCGTGCGGCTGGCTAAGCAGCGGGCGGGCGGGTGGCGAGGCAGCGGGCGGGAGGGCGGCGGCAGCCGGTTACCAGCAGGCGGGCGGGTGTTGAGGCAGCGGGCGGGAGGGTGGCGGCGGCCGGCTAAGCAGGGGTCGGGCAGGTGGTGAGGCAGCAGGCGGGAGGGCGGGCGGTGAGGCGGTGGTGACGCGATGCGGCCGCTGGGAGAGCGTCACATGTTTTCCCGGCTCCCCCAGCGGCACTAGCCAGCCACCTTTGCCATCGTTTGTCCCTGAGCCACCTTTGCCACCTTTGCTATTGATTGTCCCTCAGCCACCTTTGCCATCAATGGTTGCCATCGATGGCAAAAGTGCAACTGACCATTGATGGTGTATAAGTATGCAATGGATGACCATCAATGTTTTTACACATCGATGGTCACCCCCCCCCCCCCGCGCCCCACCCATCCCCCTCCCCAAACCATACACTCCCCTCCGCAGCCTAACTATACACCCCCCGGAAACCTATAACCAGGGCTATTTTTCAGCAGGCTCCAGCAGGAACTGAGGCCCTTATTCTAGTTCACTCTTTCTGATAAAACCATGTGCACTGCAGGTGAGGCAGGTGTTACTTGTGCAGAGGTAATTTGATTTGGGTGGGGTTTTACACCTGCCTCACCTGCACTGCACATGGTTTTGTCCATCTAAGAAATATTTTGTCAGAAAGAGTAAACTAGAATAAGGGCCTCAGTTCCTGCTGGAGCCTGCTGAAAAATAGCCCTGCCTATAACACAAACCAAACAGGCACACTCCGCAGCCTATAACACTAACCATACAAGCACACACCCACAGCCTATAGCCTTAACATATACCCCCCCCCACTGCAGCCTATAACACTAACCTAACCTAACCCTATGCTTAATACACACACACCACAGCTTATTATGTGGCCATGACCCTTCCCCAAGAAGTCATGCCATTTTTGTCGCCCGCCTTTGGCGCACACTGTTTCTGTTTTGAGTATGGGGTGGGGGGCCCAAAGCATATTTTTGCACCTGGGCCCATAACTCACTAGTTCCGCCTCTGCAGTTCACATACTGTACCATCTACATTATTTGCATGTAATCAAGCCAATTTAAATACAGTATATATACATACGTCCCAACAGTCCCAATTCCTGTTGCTGTGGTAGGCCACACCCCTCTGAGACCACGGCCACTTGACACGTAGTCCCGCCTATTTTCAGGCTGGACAAGCCTTAGGTGCAGCAGGTCCCGATATTAGAAACTCAAAAGTTGAGAGGTATTTATATATGATGTGGCATAACATTTTTAAACTAAATTTGATACATTTTGGGGGTACAGTTCATAATTGCATAAACATCAAACTTTTAATGACAAACTTTACACATATTAGTATTCAAGATTGAATTTATATTTATAAATAAAAGTAGGTTGCAGGTAGATATGTACAAGCTTTTACATTTAATTTAGAAGCAAATAAACCCTTAATCCACAAAACCTACTGTGCTTGGTTATGTAGGGTACACACCAGGACAACCCGCTCACGATGCATATCCTGAGCGGGTCGTCAGTGTCTCGTCCGACCCGCTCACGGTGACGCGGGGGGGCACGACCCGCTCATGATGTGCACCGTGAGCGGGTCCGATCCAATGGCGACCCGCACCCGGCTGTATGGTCGTCATTGAGATCCTACCTGCAGCAGGTAGGATCTCAATAACGACCGACCGAGCCGCGGGACCGCGCATCGGATCGGTATCGGTCCACACCAGGTCAGAAAAGGGCCCAATCAGCACACAATCTACATCCAATTGATCGGAATTGGATCTAGATTGTGGGGATCGGGCCCTAGTCGTCCTGGTGTGTACCCAGCATTAGTCTGGTATCTTCTTGAACCTGTTCATGTCGTAAAATTGGAAAGATCTTTCAAATGTTCTCTGCACTTTCTTACCAAAATAGAAGTGTTGAAACAATGAAACAATGAAAATGATGGAGACTTATGCAGTACACAGCAGCACAAAATAAGTGTTCAGAAAAAGGACAGGATTTAGTATTTTAGAATTAATAGAATATATTACAAATGACTATATATTTCAATAACATAACCAAATAAAATTGGGCCCCACCTGAACAATATTTAATGGAAGCCTATTATAGAGTCCTATTTGCAAAACAGGAAGCAGTCTAGTGAACTCTATATAATGAAAATATCAAGGCCGGTAAACTGTAATTGATATAGCAATATCAAAAATAACCTTTTCCTCCTCCTGGATACAAGGCTGAAGTCAACATGCACTTATAGCCATTGAAATATAGAAACACAGAAGTTATTGACAGATAAGAACCACTTGGCCCATCTAGTCTGCCCTAAACATATGTATACGCACACACACACACACACACTAAGGTTAATTTTTGTCAGGTACAAATTAATTTACCATTATGTTTCTGGATTGTGGGAGGAAACTGGAATACCACACGAATGCTGTTCAGCCTCCTCTACTGCCCTTGTGTAAAAAAGGTTATTTATGATTTGTTTGAGTCCTTGTCTATGTACATACACCATTACCATTATCACCCAAATCTTTTTCCCAATAATATAATAAGAAAGAAAACAAAAATTTACCAGGACAGAATAACGATGCTCTCTGGCAATACTGGATTAAACTATAAACTGAGATTTATCACGTCCAATCACTGGCCATTCAGGGTCCATTCTGCATATGTGTGACCTTGCACTAAATATACAGTAAGTGAATAACCAGGGTCACTCTGGGTTCAGTTGATTACAATAAACTGATACTGGGCAAAATCAGGTAGACAAATAGGTAATAGAACAATAGAACTATTGTCACAAGATTACTATATATGTTTGTGTGTAT
Organism: Crinia signifera; assembly: GCF_055691185.1. Lineage (NCBI taxonomy): Eukaryota > Metazoa > Chordata > Amphibia > Anura > Myobatrachidae > Crinia > Crinia signifera. Next base: position 405,126,966 of record NC_139217.1, read on the forward strand.
AATTTATTTGTATAACTCTATAAATTGGGATATTAGTTGACACCTGTATACGTTTTTACATTTACATTTTTGTCAAAAGGAAGTTATTCTTTAAAACAATGTGTATTTTATATCAAAGTGCCTAAAGGTGCCCACACACTAGAACAATTTTTGTGCAGATTGGCCGATTTTCGATAAATCGGTCCATATATCGATCCATTTTTTACCGATAATCGTCTGAAAATCGGCCAATATCGGTCCCGCAGATCTTTTGCTAAATCTTCTGATCTCACATGGTGCATGAAAGATCAGAAGATTTAGCAAAAGATCCATAGGAACGCACATGGGATCTCAAATGAAATCTGTGGTAAAGATGTGTGCTTGCCTGAAATCTTTTGTCCAGGACGGACAAAAAATTTCAAGGCCAATTTATGCGCACATCTTAAGATAGCAGATCTTTCTAGTGTGTTGGCACCGTAACAAGGCTTATATTTTTTGGTAGAAAATAAAATGTGACCCATTCAATAACAAGAGGCCAGGAAATGTTCTCCTTCTGTCAGAGATCCTAGCCTCTTTACGGGATGCGGTCAATTTCCTGGTGGTCGGAATCCAGGCGGTCAAAATCCCGACGCCGGTATCCTGACCGCCGAAATCCCGATACTTTCTCCCTCCAGTGGGTGTCCACGACACCCATAAAGGGAGAATAAATTAGTGTGCCTAGGGTAGCAAGGAACCGGGCCCGCTGCCTGGCGAGCACATCGAGCCCGCAAGGAGGGGCGATCATGGCCGGTGGAAGTCACCGGAGCGCCCCAGGTGGGCGGGGGCACTCCAGCACTCACTCACTCCACCGTGGGGAGGGGGTCGCTCCGTCGCTCCACTAGGGGTGGGGGGAGGGGTGCCGGGCACTCTGGTGCTCACCTGCTCCCGTCGCTCCACTAGGGGGTGCCCGGTAATGGGACAGGAGGGGGCGGGTGTGATGCCGCAGAGTGGGGGGAAGATTTGCCGCTAACCTCCATCTACGGGGACCTGCTCCTAAGTACCGCCCTGCAGTGGCCGCCCCCCTAGGCAAATACCTAAGGCTGCCTAGTGGTGGAGCTGGCCCTGGGGGCGATCCACGTCCCACCCTTGACGGGATTTGGGCTGTCGGATTCCGGCATCGGGATTTTGACCGGCGGGATTCCGACCGCCGGGAATCCATACCGAATCCCTCTTTACTGCCCCCACATTGGCAGTAACACACCTCCATTTTGTGAAACTGGTTTCATCACTATCCCTTCCCCATGGCGCAGCAGATTGTCAATCACTGAGAGCCTAATGCTGACCTGTGTCTAACATCACAGCCAAATACCGCACATGCACAGTACGGGTCCAATGAATGCACTGGTACTGTACATCTGTACTTTACAGTTTCACTCCCAAACACATCTTAATTAGGCCCAATGTGCCAAAACTCAAGAAATATCGCTGAGTTGACCTGTGTGGTGATTCTTCTTTCCTTTTACCCCTGGCCACAAGCATTCATCAGCACACACTGTTGTGTGCATTCCAGCTTACTACTTTATATACTACTATAGAGAAAGCAGTAGCACTATAATGACCTACATGCAATATAATGAACAATTTAGAGTATATTCTAGTGAGTTTAGTATTCAATGCAGAGAGCATTCTAGTGACCAGTATATTCACAGGGGTGTGGTATAGAGTTCCGACAGTCGGAATCCCGACAGTCATTAGCCCGACATCAGGATCCCGACTGCCCGGACTCATACAGCATGGTGAGCACAACAAAGCCCCTTGCGGACTCGCTGTGCTCGCCACGCTGTGGGCACGGTGGCTCGCTACGCTCGCAACCAATTCTATTCTCCCTCTATGGGGGTCGTGGAACCCCACAAGGGAAAATAGCGGGTGTCCGTCAGGCACCTGTCTGTCGGTGTTTTGACAGTCGGGATCCCGACATCGGGTAAATGACTGTCGGGATCCCGACTGTCGGGACCGCGTCCGGTACCCTATTCACAGATAATACAGACAATACATAGAACAATGTAGTGACCAGTATGCAATACAGAGGACATACTAGTGACCACAATGTAACACATAGCGCTTCCTAGGGAAAAAATGTATGCTACAGACCCCAAATCTCTCCTGGCTTTTAAATACTGATTCCAAATCTTTGAAAACTTTTCAGAGCCTCAAATTTCTGCTGACAGATTTTCAATTACTACATCATTGTGGAATGTGCCAAAAAGTCGTTAAATGCACCAGATTTGCACTCTGATATGCAAATAGCATCTAGAGGTAATGACCACCCTTAGACACTGCAGCTGCTTTATTATAATAAAGGGGATGGTACCCAGCAGTTCCTGCTATACCACTATAACATTTTACTGTATCTCTAGTAGATGGTGTAGAAGGGGAAATGTGAGCCCCTGCTTCCCTCAGTAATTATAGGGGAAATGCTGTCCTTGTTTGCCTTGTGTGTTTTGTAAAAGTAAAAAAAGATCTGAAAAACTGTTGATGGGTTGTAGCTATTTCCAGCTACAGACTATTGAGTTAATTAGAATGAATCATAATATATAAAAATGCATCATTAAAGCTCCCCATTCTAATAATTTTCTATTATGCTCCGGTTCTTAGCTTGTCAAAGGCATAATCATCTTGGTGGTTAACGCAGGGACAAAGTTTTTTGGAATCCAGCAGTAACTTATATACAACGTGTATTTCTATACTAAAACATATTTTTTTTCCCAGACAAATTATTTGTTTGATAAATACTAGCACAATAAAAATCTGATCTAGTCATGGTTTCCATAATATAAAAAAATACATTTTGAGCCAAGAATTTATCACAAGCATCAGCAAAATGTGTTTTTCTGATTACACATCTACAATTAAATTGACAATCAGTAGTCATAAATCATGGCTAACAGTAGAAAGATGGTTTGGAGCCAGATAAATTATCAATGTGGTATTTTATATCTGAATGAATCATATTGTTGGAGAAATTTTTCATCTACATTCAATTTTGTTCTTTATCTTTTTGTTATTATAACTGAATGTGTTATTATTGCACTTCAGATTGCGTTTTCATTCGGTGGCTTTTCTTGTCTCACTATAGTCTAAGGAATGGAATTAATGCAAAAGGAGGAGAAATATCTCCTTACAAGAACAGCTGCATCAATAACAGTTTTTCTGTTTCAACAAATTCACAAGTGTCAATTTAGTTCCAGTTGAAGATAGACTTCGATTCAGAAAAGAGGGATAAATATTTATGAATTTATTTCATTTTTAGCCGGTATGTTGGAAGCTCTATTCAGTACATGTTATTCTGGATGTAAAATCTGGTATAATACACTGAAGTTTAGAATTTTGTCCATTGTGATTTTCAATTAATTACATAGGAGAATGTGCCATGGTTATTACACTTTCAGGCTAGTTATGATGCACATGGCTGGTCCAAGGCTTCTCGGTACCCTAGGCAGAACATCAACCTACTGCCTGCCCCAACCCCATACCGACACCAATACCCACTTTTCAGCCCTTCAAGTTTAAGTGTGGCGGTGGCATCTTAGAAGATCCACAGCCACCACCTTTATTAAGTACAACAAGGATGTTATCCGCATGCATATTTTGGCGCTATAAGGCATCTGCCTCAAGCTGCCTAATGGTAGAGCCGGAGCTGATGATGCATCATTCTATGAAGCAGTTTTTGTCACCCCCTATGAAGAAATCTATTCTTCAACTACCTGTTCTCCAGAACTTCTCAGCTATTGTATAAGAACTGTATAGGTGCAGCAAACCCTGTTACAATGTCACTAATACCACTTTCACATCACAAACCCAGGTCGGACCTGGAATTTTGAACCCGGATCCGACCCGGGTCAGACCTTTTCACACTGAACCCATGTTGTCCATTATACACACTGTGACCTGTGCTTAATCCTTCTTACCTCGGTCATATTGCAAGGTTGGTGCTTTTTATACTGCACCTCAAGCTGGGTTACTTGTGTGGTCTAGAAGGGGTATTAGAAAATATCTGCCATTGTGCAGTATATAAGAATGTTGATTTACCTATAGTGTTCCCAAAGTCAGACTTGGGCAAGAGGGGCACACCTGGGTAAAATGCAGTGGAAAAGACCCATAATAAAAATATGTGGGCAGCTACCAGAGGGAGTGTGACTAGCCACCACAGATGTTTGGCTTATCGTTAGCAAATCTTAGTGTAATTTCTACAGAAGCAAACCAAGCATCCATGTTATTAGTGGTGTTGTGCCTCCAGGTAACTGACTCTCTAATCATTGTTGAAACTAAGATTTTCATCACCTGGGCAAGGCAGTAATTTGGCTCCGCTCCGCAGTTTAAAATCTGGTCTAAAACTCACTAGGTACAGTATGTGCAACCTTGCTCACACATGGCCAATATGACCAATACACATGCCCTTATTTAATTTCATCAAAGCACTAAGCTGTCACCAAAGGCTCTTTGTATGGTGTACAGTCTACTTTAAGGAAATGCAGTGGTACTCCATACTGTATTGCTGCTGTATGATAAGATGCATTATGTTACGTACTGCCAATGTGACACTCAGAAGTATATATATATCAAAGAAATAGCTGTTTATTGGTAAGTATGTAGTAATTTTTGGATTGCATATGTAGTAGGTCTTTTGGATTATGTGTTTTTGGAAAGTGTGAGAGGTTATGATGTTAAGGTGCCCACATATGTTGCGACAGTTGGTAGCGGTATGAACTTTTTAGTCAAAAACGCATCGCATGCAGGTCACATCGTACCATGTTTCCATATGGCTTGCGATGCCCACTCCGGAGCATCGCATTTCACAAAGTACAAAAAGTATGTGCAGGCAATACTTTTTGTACAAAATTGCATCACATCTACATCAAATTGCACCCTGTTTTAGCCTATCGCATGCTATTCAAACTAGATATGATGCGTTCTAGTACAAAATGCACACCGCACATATCGCATCGTGTGTGGACACCTTTAGAGATGAGTGTATTAATTTTTTTTCTTACAGTATTTCTTACCGGCTCTGTAAAAACAGTGGTCTATCCGCCACAGGCTCCACTTTGGTTTTGCAGAGAAGTAGAGTTATACGCTCACAAAGAGACCTGTCTGCATGGTTCCTTGATGTTTTTGGATCACTTTAATGAACAACCTTTGTTTCTTATCATGACTAATAAGAGTGAACAAGTGTTACGTCAACCTTTTTCAGTGAACTCCACAGTTCATCATTTATAAACACAAGGTGACAGTTTTACATTAACAAGTCTGAGTCAAGCAAACTGCAGAACATTTATTCAGCAGGAGCCCAGCTTGACGCTCTGCTCCAGCTGAAAGAAGTATCAGAAAATACAAATAAGTATAACATGCAATGAATGCTGAGCAATTCAATCAGATTCTTCTTATTATTTATTTAGCACCTTTTACAAGATAATAGATATAATCTGAGTGGTTGGTATGGGAAACATCCCATCTTCAACAGAACTCCCATCTTAATAAATGTACCCCTTTGGGGTACATTTGCTAAGATGGGCGTTCTATTGAACTTATTATTTATTTAGCACCTTCTAGAACAGTGGTGGCCAACCCATGGCTCTTGAGCCACATGATGCTCTTGTTTTATTCTCCTTCGGCTCCCGACATTGACAGCCTCCACCGAGTATCCGGCCTTGTGAGCAGTGCACAGCATAGTATGCTGACTAGGCGGTGTCAGCAACACAACAGTGTGTCCCATCTCTCCCCTCCATTGTGTGAGTCAGCAGTACACGGCATGCTGGTTCATGTGATATTCAGGAACTACACTTGGACTAGGGATTGTGGGGTTAAAACGAACTGGTTTAATGATGGACTTTTTCATCATCAGAAAACCAAAACAGGCTTATCCCAAATAACGTCTTTGAGAAAAGTCAAAAGGTTAACACAAGAATGAGTGCAATAAGTTCGTAGGATAATGCTGTAGTTCAACTGGCCTGGTTCTTGGCTATAATGAAAACAGGGATGACCGAGCTCTGTCAAAGATAACCAGGAGAGATTAACTCCAGTTAGACATTAAATTTAGGAAGATGTGAGGATGGTGACAGCTGGGTCCGGAAGGAGGAACTGGAGAAGACGAGGATTGATGGCAAACACGCTTAGGTCCGGGTTTGAAGAACTGAGAAGACATGATGATAATTTGTTCCGGTTAGAAGAATTGGATCATTGGATAGACAGCAACTAGGTCTACAAGCATAGGGCGACACCACTAGGTTGACATGCATGAAGTTCGGTATGACTAAAGGTCAACATACAGGAAGGGAGACATGACTGAAGGTCAAAATGGGTTAGGTCGACAGGGTCATTAGGTCGACACGAGCATTTTGTTGACATGGGGAAGGTCGACAGTCAAAAGGTCGACATGTTTTTTTTTTTTTTTTTTACATTTTTTAGTCCAGAATGTCGACACAGTTGACATGGACACTGAACAGTAGCACCGCATCCCCTTGCGCTTGCCATGCTTTGTGCAGACTATTTTATTCTCCCAACATGCCTTAGTGGATGGTAGGGCATGAAATACCGCCTGTCGGCACATGTCTGTTCCCAAAAAATGTGAAAAATCCCATGTCGAACTTTTAACTGTTGTCCTTCCCCAATTTCGACCTAATGCTTGTGTCGACCTAATAACCCTGTTCACCTAACCTTATGTCAAGCTTCAGTCATTTCGACCTTCCTGCTTGTCAACCTTCAGTCATGTCGACCTTTATGCATGTTAACCTAGTGATGTCGACATAATGATTGTAAACCTAGTGACCATGGGGGTTATTTTGGTTCACTATTTCTGACAAATTCCTTATTAGATGGACAAAACCATGTGCACTGCAGGGGAGCAGATGTAAAATGTGCAGAGAGAATTTGATTTGGGTGAGTTATTTTGTTTCTGTGCAGGGAAAATACGGACTGCTTTATTTTTACACTGCAATATAGATCTCACTTTGAAGTAAAACCCCACCCAAATCTAACTCTATCTGCACAAGTAACATCTGCCCCACCTGCAGTGCACATGGTTTTGTCCATCTAAGAAGGAATTTGTCAGAAAGAGTGAACCAAAATAACCCCCCATATCCCTAAGAATGGAGATGACGTGAATATAATTAAATCCAGTTATGATGAATGGAGAAGACATGAAAATAATTGAGTCTGGTTTAGATGAATGGAGAAAATGTTAAGAAGTGTTGGTAGCAGGATGGTACCGCAGTGGAGTCCGGTGGACCTTGAACAGAACCATATGTAACACACTGGAATGGACAGAAGTGGTCACAATGCAGAACAGAGTCAAAGGAACTGTGACGAAAGACAGGCTTATCTGAGGGTATGCAGCAGACCAGAATTAAGCCAGGAGTCTCCAAAAGTGCTCAAAAGACCTTTTAGTACTGACACTGAACAGCCTAGGCAGATCCCCTATATAGCTAGAGGGTGGCTACAAATGGCTGTCAGAGCATGGAGGTACGAAACTAACCTGGCAGGCCTAATGTTCCTTTAGCCGATAGTCAAGATGGCGGCACTGGCCACCCAGCATCGCCTAACTCAGAGAGTGACCCCCTGACATTGTTCCAGGGCCCGCCCGTTATGCGGTGCCTCCCGCCTGCTCTCCTGCTGTGACCAGCCTGCTGCCGGGCTGTGCCAGACACACAGACAGCCAATGGCTGACACATACAGTTTGGTACCGGATCCGCCGTGCGCTGCGGCTTTCCATGACAGTAGCTTAGGTTTGTCTGACAGTTTTGTTCGAGTACTCAGAGCACCTAAAGTTCCCTATTGGGTTTTCCCCGTTTTGTAAGTTCAGACAGAGTGCTGGAAACACAGGAATGGTGCTGGTAAAACAGGCGGGTATGAGTGTGGAGAGACATAAGAACTTTTACACGCACCGGCAGCCGCCGGACAGCGAAACCCTGCACGACCAAGAAGCCGTGCCACACACAGAGCTTTACAATGGTGGGGATGGCCACAGCCATTTCCGTAATGACATCCGGCTGCAACTGGGCCGTCCCGTGTGAATGGACACACACATGTCTATTATTAACTCCTGTATACGGCACAGCTTCTTGGCTGTGCGGGGTTTCGCCGCCTGGCGGCTGCCGGTGTGTGTGAAAGGGGCCTAAGACATGAGACATGAACAATAAGACAAAGGGCCAGATTCTCTAAGCTTCAAAAGTGATAAAATAGAGAGTGATAAACAGCCATCCAATCAACTCCTACCTGCCATGTCACAGACTGTGTTTGAAAAATGTCAGACAGAAGCTGATTGGCTGGCTGTTTATCACTCTCTATTTTATCACTTTTGAAGCTTAGAGAATCTGGCCCTAAGAGAGATGTGGGTACAGTATCAAGCTGGAGCAACATAGGGGATGAGCCTATATCCAAATGGCCTCTACTTATCAGGGTCGGTTGGGGGCCCAGAAACATTAGTGTGGTGAGCGTGAGCCCCAAGGTTTCTGTTGACAACTCTGCCAAGAATATATCCAAAACAGTGTAATAACTAACAATGCCTACTGGAGCCAATAACTAATGTGGATATTAGTATTAGGGAGGTGCCTACACTGTCATGTTACTACTTCAGTATTAGACTTATAGATAACAATAAAGCAGGGGCGTAGCTACAATAAAGGCAGCCCCCGCAGCTGCTTGGGGGAGCCAACTGCGGTGGGCGCCCGGCGTACTAACTAGTATGCAGGGAGGGATGACAGGCAGCAGCGCCGGCTGTAATGAAAGCAGCAGCTGCTGCTGGACGGGACTCAGGAGCCGGGGCTTACAAGGGCAGCAGCAGCAGAGGAAGTCACTTTACTTTCACTTTCCACGCTGCAGTTCTGAGCCCAGCCTCATCCCTCCAGTCAGTGCTGAGCCTGACTGAGAACAAGCATGTGTTCCTGGGGCCGGAGCTGCTGCCTCTTCTCTGCCAGGGGACAATTAAGCTGGCCCCTGCAAACACCTGCTGCTGGACTCCCTAGTGCTGCTGCTGGCAGGCCCTCCACCCAGCGCCAGTGGTATGTACAATATTATTAATATCTTGGGATACATGTATGGATGTCATTTTGGGGACATATGGATGTATGTATGTATGTATGTATGTATGTATGTATGTATGCATGAGGGTGCAGTGTATGTATGTATGTATGTATGTATGTATGTATGTATGAGGGAGGCAGTGTGTGTGTATGTATGTATGTATGTATGTATGTATGTATGCATAAGGAAGTCAGTGTATGTATTTATGTATGTATGTATGTATGTATGTATGCATGCATGAGGTAGGTAGTGTATGGATGGTTGTATGTATGTATGTATGTATGTATGTATGAGGGAGGCAGTGTATGTATGTATGTATGTATGTATGTATGTATCTATGCATAAGGAAGTCAGTGTGTGTGTGTGTGTGTGTGTGTGTATGTATGTATGTATGTATGTATGTATGTATGCATGAGGTAGGTAGTGTATGGATGGTTGTATGTATGTATGAGGGAGGCAGTGTATGTATTTATGTATGTATGCATAAGGAAGTCAGTGTATGTATGTATGTATGTATGTATGTATGAGGTAGGCAGTGTATGGATGTGCTGTATGTATCAGGGAGGCAGTGTATGTATGTATGTATGTATGTATGTATGAGGTATGCAGTGTGTGTATGTATGTATGCATTAGGAAGTCAGTGTATGTATGTATGTATGAGGGAGGCAGTGTATGTATGTATGTATGTATGTATGTATGTATGTATGAGGTAGGCAGTGTATGGATGTGCTGTATGTATCAGGGAGGCAGTGTATGTATGTATGAGGTGGGCAGTGTATGTATGTATGTATGCATTAGGAAGTCAGTGTGTGTATGTATGTATGTATGTATGTATGTATGAGGGAGGCAGTGTATGTATGTATGTATGTATGTATGTATGTATGTATGTATGAGGTAGGCAGTGTATGGATGTGCTGTATGTATCAGGGAGGCAGTGTATGTATGTATGTATGTATGTATGTATATATGTATGTATGAGGTAGGCAGTGTATGAATTAGGAAGTCAGTGTATGTATGTATGTATGTATGTATGTATGTATGTATGTATGAGGAAGTCAGTGTATGTATGTATGTATGTATGTATGTATGTATGTATGTATGAGGTAGGCAGTGTATGGATGTGCTGTATGTATCAGGGAGGCAGTGTATGTATGTATGTATGTATGTATGTATGTATGTATGTATGTATGAGGTATGCAGTGTGTGTGTGTATGTATGTATGCATTAGGAAGTCAGTGTATGTATGTATGTATGTATGTATGAGGGAGGCAGTGTATGTATGTATGTATGTATGAGGTAGGCAGTGTATGGATGTGCTGTATGTATCAGGGAGGCAGTGTATGTATGTATGAGGTGGGCAGTGTATGTATGTATGTATGCATTAGGAAGTCAGTGTATGTATGTATGTATGTATGTATGAGGGAGGCAGTGTATGTATGTATGTATGTATGTATGTATGTATGTATATATGTATGTATGAGGTAGGCAGTGTATGGATGTGCTGTATGTATCAGGGAGGCAGTGTATGTATGTATGTATGTATGTATATATGTATGTATGAGGTAGGCAGTGTATGCATTAGGAAGTCAGTGTATGTATGTATGTATGTATGAGGAAGTCAGTGTATGTATGTATGTATGTATGCATGCATGAGGTAGGTAGTGTATGGATGGTCGTATGTATGTAGGTATGTATGTATGTATGAGGGATGCAGTGTATGTATGTACTGTATGTATCTGTATGTATCAGGGAGGCAGTGTATGTATGTATGTTTGTATGTATGTATGAGGTAGTCCGTCTATGCCCGCCCCCCAGTCCTGCGTTCCATCCCAGTGCCTACCCCACTCCCTGCCCAATATCTGTCCCCACTCTACCTGCCCAGTATCTGCCCACCGACTCACTGGATATCCTCTCTCTCCCCCCTATGCCTGCCCAGCATCTGCCCCCCTCCTCTCCCTGCCAACCATCCGTACCCCTTCTCCTTGTCCACCATCCGGCCTCTGTCTGCCCACCATCCATCTCCTCTCTCTGCCCACCATCCGTTCCCCCTCTCCCTGTCAACCATCCCTCCCCCCACTCCCTGCAAACCAACCCCTCTCTCTGCCCACCATTCATCCCCCCTCCCTCTTCCCAGCACCTGTCTTCCTCTCTCTGTCCAATGTCTGTCCCCCTCCATCCCCAGCATCTCTCCCCCTCTCTCTGTCCAGCATCTGTAGTAGTAGTAGTACGTTTATTTATAAGGCGCCGCAAAGTGTCCGCAGCGCCGTACATAGCAAACAAAAAAACAAATTACGAGGTAACGTACAGGGTGTGTTGAAAGATACAGTATAAATAGGGGTATAGCTGGTAGAACTAAAATCAGCATCAGTTCAGAAGTAGGTGTCAAAATTGTCAAGGAGACTGAAGATGAAGTAGAGGAAGGGAAGAACAGGACAGGAGCACAGGTGAGGTAATGAGGTAGGGTGAGTACTTGAGGAAGGAGGGCCCTGCTCATAAGAGTTAACATACTAAAAATAGGTGGGTGGACGAACGAAAAACAATAGGATAAGTAGGAACGGAGGGGAACGGAGGCAGGATAAGAGGATCAAAAGAGGTTAGGAGGAGGGATAGGCTAGTCGAAAAAAGTGGGTTTTGAGGGAGCGCTTGAAGGAGGTAAGGGAATCAGATAGCCTGATGGGTGGCGGGAGGTTGTTCCAGTGCAGGGGGGCAGCACGAGAGAAATCTTGGACACGGGAGTGGGAGGAGGTGATTAGGTGAGAGGTCAGTCGGCGGTCAGCGATGGAGCGAAGAGGACGGGAGGGAGTGTGGATAGAGATCAGTGAAGAGAGGTAGGGAGCTGTGGAGGAGGAGAGAGCCTTGTAGGTGGTGGTGAGGAGTTTAAAGAGAATTCGGAAAGGAATGGGGAGCCAGCTCCCTGCCCATCACCTGTCCCCCTCTTCCTGCCCAACATCTGTACCACCCTCTCTCTACCCAGCATCTGCCCCATGCGCACTCCTCAGTATCTATCTCCCCTCTCCCCACATCTGTCTCCCTCTCTCTGCCCAGCATATACCCATCTGTCCCCAGCTAGAACTGTATCCCATGAACCCGGAATGATGAAAATGAATTTGTGGCTCCTGGGAACAGTATTTCCTTGGAGTCCACAACCCGTTTTATTAGACCATACACACTTTTCTAGGAACCTGCACGAAACTGCCCCCCCCCCATTTATTTATTGTAGTGCCCCCACTGTCATTTTTTCTGGATCCCTGTGTGTGTGTGTGTGTGTGTGTATGTATGTATGTGTATATATATATATATATATATATATATATATATATATATATATATATATATAGTTAGGCGGGGGGGGGGGGGGGCGCCAAAACTTTTTTGGCTTGGGGGAGCAAAATTTATAGTTACGCCACTGCAATAAAGATCACATCTGCACCACAGCCAAACTAATAAGACAGGATGTTAGTAAAACATTGCTGCTTCTAGAAGGCCACTTCTAGTGTTCAACCAAGAGTTGGTGGTAACTGTAGCTGTAGTCCTGGAACATCCCACCAGAGCCTTTTTCACCCTCATGCACTGCATTTCAATGGGGAAAACAATATAACTGAGCACAATTAAGTAATGTGATATATTATAAACAGGTTGACAGCATATGAAAAAAGGGTGAAATATGGATACAGGGTAAAACATAGCAGTACTGTAACAACTGTCAGAAACACGTGAGTAATATGTTCTAGCACTAAAAGCGCCTGAAAGAGTTAAATGAAATGGTTTATTGCACATTTCTGTACTGTAATCGATTTGTATTTCAGCAGACTATGTAACCTTTACAGATGTGACAGCCGTTAAAGTTTACCAAATGCCTTTGGTGATTTGTAGTGTCATAGAGTGACACATGTGACTGATGTATTTCTTTAGGGAAAGCTTTGTTTTATTCCCATAACATCTTTCTAGTTAAAGAAATAGAAAATAAACCATTTGGGAAAAGATCTATATATGGCTGCACTGTAGACTTCCATATGGACAGAGATGGACAGATAGGCCAAGGTACGGAACGTCTAAATGTGGCCAAGGGATTCCGCATTCTGTAAAACCTTTACCTGGAACATGTTAGTGTACTGTATATCTCTAGGCGATGTAAACCCCTGAGAGGCATCATCCAACCATATGCCGTATGTAGCCTGGATGTGTATAACTCTACTGACCAGTTTACTTTATGATTTCTGTGTTTAAACTTTGAAGATCTCAAGAGCCTCTGAAAATTATTATGTTCAAGAAAACAGTTTAAAAAGGCTTCAGAATAGCTGGTTACATCATAAATAAATGCAAGGAATAATATAACATAATAGGCAATTGGAGGGTAAAGAGATACTAAATCAAAAAAGTAAAATATGTCGAACATTTAAGTATCATCCTATGGGTAGAAAATAGCCAGATCCTATACACTGTATCACTGTGATGTGTTGCCAAATGTTCCATCACGCTGATGATGCCTCTTATCCAAGTGCACAGACCTGTCAGCGATGGCTGTCTTTGTTCCAGTGTACAGCAATAAGACAGCATGCTGCTATAAAAATATATATGTGGATCTGCTGAACATTTGGAGGCAGTGAAAACAGTTTACGGCAGAGGCACATAACATAAATACATACTTTTAAAGCGGATTTTCATACTAGCTTCCTAAACAACTTGTAAATGGCATCTGTTTAGGATGGGAGCATAGTATCATGAACAATTTCCATGATGACCATACACTGCAAATTTAAGCTGCAATATAAGAGATCGATGTTATTTTCCTGCACCTGACACGCCAGCGATTAAGCAGCTGCTTGGATACTACAGTAAGTAAAACTTTCCAGCCAGTGATATTCCTGCTGGGTGAGAGGCTCTCCTGTGACACCAATGTCAGGCAGAAAAGCTTTGCAATATTAAGATTTTATTGAGCGTCACAAAGTGGCCTATATACACAGTAGGCAGATATACCAACCATTACCCACATGGTAGGCAGGCAAGTCCCTACCTTGGTAATAATAGGATTGCCCTCAGTTTGGTTTATACCTTAATATTCCAACTAGAAAACATAAATCAATTAACATACATATTTCTTAACTGACTTTTTTGAATTTCATTTACTAAAAGCAAACAAGAACAATCCCTCACCAATAGATGAGTACAGTATGTCTAAATCCCTATTATTAGCAGCAGGATTTATCGCAGGCTTCCAGCTCCAGGGTAACAGCCTGGATGAATTCAATTATATCACACGGTAAGCCACACCTCCCAACTGTCCCACTTTTTGCAGGACCACCCGGATTTTTTGGGCACAGACAGTTCCGCTTCCCACTGGACACGATAGTATCCCGGGGTGGGAATGTGTGTGGGGGGGGGGCAGTTAGGAGTCCTCCCTGCCCACACTGCAGAGAGGGGAATAGGCTCTGTGCACATGCCCCCAGTGTCTTTTCAGAGATGCAGAGGGGCTGGGGGCATGGCCGTCAGCTTACACAGCGCTAGCCGTAACCCTGTAGTGATAGAAAATAGTGGTGTGGCCAGCGGTCACAGCATCCCCGAGAGGCCACACCCCCTATGTCATAGGCCCCTTTTTGGGCATGCGCATGCCTATGCCGCAAGAGCGTCCTTCTTCGGGGGAAATGACATGGGCATAAACTTACTAAAGCTTCTAAAAATGAAAAGAGGTGATGATGCCGATAGCATCAGATTCTGTCTATCATTTCTCTATTGTATCCTTGAAAACAGACATACTTTTAATGGTTGCTATGGGCAACATTACCTCTTTTAATTTTTAGTACAGTATGCAATTACCATGCACAGTAAGTCTGTAGTAAGCCCTGAGGGGACTCCTAACATGGATTTCTGCTTGTACCCTCCTGACATGCATACAGAAACATGGGCCTGGTTAATAAATATGATGTTTAGGTGTCTGTGCATGTGCAGAATGGGCCTTGTGATGTTGTTAGCAGCTCCTTGTCAGCCACCACATCATTGACATTTGGGGGGAGGTCTAGGGTCTGCATTGTCAAATGCAGAATTCCTGGACCCCGATGTCCAGATCCTATGGCTATGGCCAGCCTACATAAGCTTCTGCTTACACAGGTTGTCTGACGCTTTTTAGCCATTGTGACTGAAGGTCGGAATGGTGATCCGAGGCAGCGTCCTTATACCCAGCACTTAGATATTAGACTTATTATTATATTTTATTTATAAGGCGCAACAAATGTTTCGCAGCGCCATACAAAGGGCAAACAATAGAACAGTACAGGGAGAAAACACTTAGGGCCAGATGTATTAAGCTTGAAAAGTGATAAAATGGAAAGTGATAAACAGCCAGCCAATCAGCTCCTACCTGCCATGTCACAGGCTTTGTTTGGAAAATGATAGGTAGGAGCTGATTGGCTGGTGGTTTATCACTCTTCATTTTATCACTTTTCAAGGCTTAGTACATCTGGCCCTTAACATTACAGTAAATAAATAACAAAGATAGAGTACAGGTAACAAAGAGCACCACAATACAATGTACAGCCATAGCCATCTGGAGAGTATGCAGACAAGGATGGTCCCAGAGTAGGGGGGAGCTGTAAGTGAAATGTGAGGAGAAGAGGGCTTTAACAGCAGGAGGGAAGCGGAGCTAACAATCTAGTGGGAAGGGGCGACAGACAGATGACATGAGGTGCAGCAAGTAGGAGGTGGCTTGATAGCAGGATATAAGCGATCAGAGACGGTCAAGGTATGAGGCAGGGGGTTGGAGGAGCAGCCTACATCCTAATGCTAACAGGAAGCTTCTATATTTATTTATTTATTTACAGTTTCTTATATAGCACAGCAGATTCCGTTGCACTTTACAATGGTAGACAGTGATAAAACAAACTGGGTAATGACAGACTTGGGGGTTAGAGGGCCCTGCAGCAAGCTTACAATCTATAAGGACATAGAAAGGAAACACAAGGACAGGCATCAGTAATAGCATAGCAGTCCCACCAAGTTACAAGTCCAGAAGAGAAGCTATATAATACATAAGTGCCTCAGAGGGTTATGCGTGTGGTACATAAATATGATAGGCTTGCCTGAAGAGGGGAGTTTTCATGGAACGCTGGAAAGCATCTATATACTACAGGCCCCTCTTGCCACATTAGAATTTTTATTAGATGGAATTGCTCAGCTGCTTCCATGAATCAGACCCTAAGGGCAACCTTAGGTGGGACGGAGGGGGAGGGGTCAGACCAGGGCCCCCGCCAGGCCCCTCCAGAAAGCCCGGCCCGGGTAATTAGTACCCGCTTCCCCCCCTCTCGGCGGCCCTGCATAGATAACGTGCTATGGTACTAGCATCAAGATTCAATTATTCTAATTACTTGCCATCCTTTCACTACTAAAAACTTTCCTTAGACAAATATCTTAATTAGTCTGATTATAGCTCCATCCTGTAGTTGTTACAATATTCTGTTAGTATTTACTATTTGTGCTTTCATTTTCTGAGGAAACCACTCACAGATGTTTTTAGCTTTAAAGTCATTCACATTCATTTGGAATCAAGTCAACAAGGTCAATCCACCCAACTCTTAATGGTACAAAGCTTGAAGATATTTTTATTTCAGTGTAAGCATTCTTTTTTGTATGAAGCTGTTTGTTTGGAGTATAATTATTATTACGTGGTATAAGGGCTTTTTAAGTTCTTCTACAGTAAGTGCAAGAACCAAATGCATAAAAAACAATCACTTCAACCTTTTAGCCCCAGGAGTACAAAACAGTACAATAGGCATATGTTATTTTTATGAATGGAGTAAAATAATTATAAGCAATGAAAGAGGAAAAAGGTTTTATGTATTAAAATATATGATGGAATGCACTTATTTGAACTCTGTGTAACCAGCAATCGTTCATACAGTACATGTGAAAGTGTTCAATTAACTATACAAAAACATAGGCAGTGAGTTGTAGTGCTGCACATAATTCCCACAGTAGTAGTGCCCCTTATGAAACAGGAGGAGAGGGGCAGAGTGAAGTACCTACATGGGAGATAAGTGCTGGGTGGACAGGAGACACCCACACTACATACACGCAGCACTGCCATGGAGGTGCATTTACCAAGGGAGAAGAGTGTGGAGGGAACTGGAAGGACCTGATGCTGGAAAAGTTGCCCTTCACTGCTGCCTGGTATACAGTGTGACAGGTTACAATAAAAAGCAGTCAAAGCAACAGGTATACCACTCCGGCACACAATCTACATGCATGAGGCCAGTGGAACGTGCTGGTCCTGGTACCCTGGCCTTTTGATTTTTCAGCCTAGCACTGACCCTGGGTGTGTGATACTTGTGTGAGGTACAGTACTGTGCAGTGAAGAGAGCAAAGAGAAAAAATGTTCTTCTCAGAGGTAAATATTTGTTAGCTATACCATAATTTACTCATAAAATACAATTATTGATCTATGTGTGTAAAATTAAAACAGTATTAACAACATTATCATGCAATTAGAAACATAGAATTTGACGGCAGATAAGAACCATTTGGCCCATCTAGTCTGCCCCTTTTTTTACCCTTCAGGTAATCTCAACACTTTTTAATCCTTATTTCTTTGTAAGGATATTCATATGCCTATCCCAAGCATGTTTAAATTGTTCTACTGACTTAGCCTCTACCACATCTGATGGGAGGCTATTCCACTTATCCACTACCCTTTCTGTGAAGTAATTATTTCTAACTTTCTAACATTTCCCCTGAACCTACCTCCCTCCAGTTTCAGTGCATGTCCTAGTGTTTTATTACTTCTTTTCATTTGAA
Source organism: Crinia signifera (assembly GCF_055691185.1). NCBI lineage: Eukaryota > Metazoa > Chordata > Amphibia > Anura > Myobatrachidae > Crinia > Crinia signifera. Next base: position 405,144,786 of record NC_139217.1, read on the forward strand.
GAAAATTTCCCTCCTGTACTATGTTAAAACCCTTGATACTGTATATTTGAAGATTTCTATCATGTCCCCCCTTTCCTTCTCTGCTCCAAACTATACATGTTAAGATCTTTTAGTCTATCCAGGTAAGTTTTGTGATGTAGGCCATGAACCATTTTAGTTGCCCTTCTTTGTACACTCTCTAATGTATTTATATCCTTCTGAAGATATGGGGCGAAATGTAATAGGGTGCGATTTTTGGACGAGTTCCAAACTCGCCAGAAATCGCACCTTTAAAAATCGTGTTTTTTGCCGCGAATTCGCATATGTAATGAGATGCGAATTAGCGGCAAAAAATGCGATTTGCCGCGATTTCGGGCGATTTTCAGTCATGAAAATGTGCGCATTTTCAGTCATGAAAATGTGCGCATTTTCAGTCATGAAAATGTGCGCATTTTCATATATGCGATTTTGGGTAAAAAAAAAAAAAAAACGGCGTGGGGTCCCCCCTCCTGAGCATAACCAGCCCCGGGCTCAAAAAGCCGGTCCTGGTTTCATAAAATCAAAGGAACAATCAAGTTGGGGTTCCCTGGATTTTATAAAACCAGCACCAGGCTCAAGGGCCGGTCCTGGTTCCAAAAATACGGGGGACAAAATGACTGGGGGTACCCCGTATTTCAAGAACCAGCACCGGGCCCAACCAGCCAGCAGGGTAATGCCACAGCCGGGGGGAGACTTTTTATACAAGTCCCCCCGCCCAAAGCATTCAGCCCTCTGACTGGTCAGCATGGGCAGGGGCCCTGGGGGAGTGGGGACCTCCCCAAAGAAGGGGTCCCCCCCCTCCAGAACTTACCAGCCCATGCTGAAGCCCGGGGTTGTCCTCGATGCCCCTGGGCTGTGGGCATCGAGCTGATTAATGGTTTAAAAAAATAGATAAAATCCTATTGTGTATTGCTGTGGAACTATGAGTCCCAGCAAGCCTGCACCACATGCAGGGACTTGGAGAACCACAAGTCCCAGCATGTGGGGCAATAAAGGGCCCGCTGGGACAAGTTGTCCCACAGTACTACAAATAGTTAAATAAAAACACACACAGACAGTACAACTTTAATACACACCAAGCCCATTCATCCATACTCACCTATGTTGACACGAAGCTTCGGTCCCCTTGTCCAGTAGAATCCAGAGGGGAGGCTGTGGAGAGAAATCATACTCACCACAGACGTCTTCAGCGCTTCCCCGGGTGCCCAGCAGCATTCTTCCCACGATCACCGTCCTCCGGTGTTCTGTTTACATCTGGGGCTCCGCCCCCAGACCGGGACTTAGCCCCGCCTACCAGCCAATGATGGTCTGGGAAAACCCTCATGCTGGACCATCATTGGCTGGTAGGCGGGGCTAAGTCCCGGTCTGGGGGACTTAGTGCTACAGAGGCTGAGAGCGCGTTTGGCTGAGCTATGCGTCTCCATGGAGACGCATAGCTCAGCCAATCAGGACTGAGCTATGCGTCTCCATGGAGACGTATCGGCCAATCGCGCTCTCAGCCTCTGTAGAGCTGGAACAGCGCTACAGAAGCTGTTAGAGGCAACGGAGAAAGCCGGTTCTCCCCGCTGCCTGTCAGTGCGGGGGGAGCCGGCTGTGAAGCAGCCAGACCAGCGCTGGATCCAGGAATGGTAAGTAACGCTGGTGTAAAAGTGAGGTGTGTGTGTGTAATAAACTTTTACTTCTCTGTGTGTGTGTTTTTTATAAACATTCTTTTTACAGGTGGACTACAAGTCCCAGCGGGCCCATTAATGCCCCGCATGCTGGGACTTGTGGTTCTCCAAGTCCCAGCATGCGGGGGAGGTCTGCTGGCACTTGTAGTTCTCCGGTATAAAGCAATGTAACGTATGATTGATTTAACCCTATCAGGCCGGCGTCCACTGGCCACGGACTCCGGTGACAGCCCCGGGCTTCAGCCCTGGACGGGTGAAGCCTGGGGGGAGGGGACCCCTTTATTGGGGGGTCCCCACTCCTCCAGGTACCCTGTCCAAGGCTGACCAGCCACGGTGCTCATGTTTCGGCTGGGGGACCTTGTATAAAAAGTGTCCCCCGGCTGTGGCATGACACCGCGGGCTGTTGGAGCCCGGTGCTGGTTTCAAAATACGGGGGACCCCCAGATTTTTTGTCCCCCGTATTTTTGGAACCAGGACCGGTCCAAGAGTCCGGGGCTGGTTTCAGAAATACGGGGGACCCCTATGCTTTTTGTCCCCCCGTATTTTTGGAACCAGGTCCGGCTCAATGAGCCCGGGGCTGGTTATGCTTAGGAGGGGGGACCCCACGCCGTTTTTTTTAATAAAAACACTTTTACACATTTTTATTAACAGGACCATGCACAGATCTCAATGATCTGTGCATGGTTCTGTCAAATTCGCCTGTCAGAACCTGGTCTATTTTTTTTGCGATTTTTGGTAACATTTACCAAAAATCGCACCCTATTACATTTGCGAGTTGTATACTTTATAATGGGAAAACATTTGGATGCGATTTGAAATGTGACTAAAAATCGCCACTTTCAAAAGTGCGATTTCGCGGTAAAAAGTGCGATTTTTTACCGCGATTTTCAACCTATTAAATGTGCGATTTTCGGAAAATGTGCGATTTCGGCCGTTTTTGACCAAAAATCGCACATGTCTAAAAATCGCACCCTATTACATTTCGCCCATGGTTTCCGGAACTGGACACAGTATTCCAGATAAGGCCGTACCAATTGGTCTAATATTGCAATGTGTATGCCAGCGAAACTAGGCCCTTATTCAGATCTGATCCCAGTACATATTTGTTCTCAAAATGGGCAAAAAAATGTGCACTGCTGGTGGGGCAGATGTAACATGTGCAGAGAGAGTTATAGGGAGCATTCCAGTTGGGAAATGTTTGAATCAAGACCAATGCACAATTTAATGGAGAATTGTGAGAGACCTTGGCAATTGTGAGAGACCTTCGGCCGTTTTTGACCAAAAATCGCACATGTCTAAAAATCGCACCCTATTACATTTCGCCCATGGTTTCCGGAACTGGACACAGTATTCCAGATAAGGCCGTACCAATTGGTCTAATATTGCAATGTGTATGCCAGCGAAACTAGGCCCTTATTCAGATCTGATCCCAGTACATATTTGTTCTCAAAATGGGCAAAAAAATGTGCACTGCTGGTGGGGCAGATGTAACATGTGCAGAGAGAGTTATAGGGAGCATTCCAGTTGGGAAATGTTTGAATCAAGACCAGGGGCGGATTGGGGACTAAAAGTGGCCCTGGAAAATATCTGGAAGTGGCCTCATATGGGCGGAGCCAACATAACAATACTCGGCGCCACAACCAGCAGCGCTGGGCCTTATATTTACTGCAGCGTATGGGGAGAAGGAGGTGGGGTGGGAGGAGGTGTGGCCGCATCAAGCAGCAGGGCCCTGTGCGGCTTTGCCACCACCGATACATTGCCCGTCAAGGGTGGCTCCAGAACAAAATTACAGGGGGACACCGTAACAGGGAAGGGAGGGGGGTTATTTGCGCATGTTTCCAAAACAGTTGGCGTTGCCTCAAATCAAGGGCATGGCCTCAAAGGGAATGATGAGAGACAGTGGGTAACAGTGAACAGATGATTGAGAGAGGCAGAGGGTGATGTCTTGGAAAAACAGAGTGACAGGAGAGAGAGGAAAGCGGGGAGATAGTTCCACAGGGGAGAGGTAGATGGTGATGCAGTGGGTGATGGGGAGAGATAGAAAGACAAAGGTGGCTACAGGGAGAGACATAGGGAGCTAGGGAAGGCGGAAGGAGGGATGGGAGTGAGAGTGGGTGAGTGGTACAGGAGATGGGGATAGTGAGAGGGAAGAGGAGTCAGTGAGGCACAGAGAGAGTGGGGAGAGTGAGATGGAGGGGAGAGATGAGGTTAGTGGAAGAGAGTGGGGGGAGAGAGGGAGGGGCCGCAGGGCTGGTGCAAGGTATCTGCCCCCCCCCATATTACCACATACACACGCCAATACACCCAGGAGACTGGGGTTAGAGGAGGAGGTAGAGCAGGAGATGGGGTTGTAAAGGAGGAGACAGGGGTTAGAGGAGGAGAGGGGGTGGTAAAAGGGAGGAGGAGGTGTTAGAGGAGGAGAGGGCATAGAGAAGGAGAGGGGGGTGTAGGGGAGGAAATAGGAGGTAGAGGAGGAGACAATGGCTTAGAAGGGGGGAGGGGGTGGTAGAGGAGAAGACTGGGGTGGAAGAGGAGGAGACGGGGGTTTAGAGGGGGTGGTAAAGGAGGAGACTAGGGTTGTATAGGAGCAAAGTAGGTGGTAGAGGAGGAGAGGGGGTGGTAGAGGAGGAGAGGGGGTGGTAGAGGAGGAATGGGGGTGGTAGAGGAGGAGAGGGGGTGGTAGAGAAGGAATGGGGGTGGTAGAGGAGAAGAGGGGGTGATAGAGGAGGAGACGTGGGTGTAGGAGACGTCGGTGTAGAGGGGGAGATGGGGGGAAGAGGAGGAGAAGGGGGTGGTATAGGGGGAGAGGGGCTGGTAGAGAAGGGAGAGCAGAAGCAGGCAGGTGTTTGAAAGTTACAGAAATTAATTTGCGCCTCCTAATTCTTCCTCCCCCCCCCCCCTCAATCAAAGTGGCGAGTGTACCTCGGGCAGCTCTCCCTCTCTTCAGCGCCGGGCCTCCTCCTCCCACACCGGCACACCAGGCGTCTTGTCTGTGGTCCCCTGGTGCAGAGTCTCAACCTCCTATCTGCGGTGCCGGGCTTTTTCTCATGATCCCTGGCGCTGGGCCTCCTTCTTCCAATCCATGGTGAAAGGCTTCCTCCCCGACATCCACAGCAACGGGCCTCCTCCTGAACTGCGGTGCTGGCAGCAGAGGGCTGCATCTCCTTGTTAGAGCAGGAGACTAGGTTGTAGAGGAGGAGACAGGGGTTAGATGAGGAGAGGGGGTAGTAAAAGAGGAGAGGAGGTGGTAGAGGAGGAGAGGTGGTTGTATAGGAGAGGGGGTAGATAAGGAGAAGGGGTGTAGGGGAGGAAACAGGGGTTAGAGGAGAAGACGTGGGGTGGTAGAGGAGGAGATGGGGGGTGGTAGAGGAGGAGATGGGGGGTGGTAGAGGAGGAGAGGGGTGGTATAGGGGGAGAGGGGATGGTATAGGAGGGGAGGGGTGGTAAAGGAGGAGGAGAAGGGGGTGATAGAGTAGGAGGAAAAGGGAGTGGTAGAGTAGGAGGAGAAGGGAGTGGTATTGGAGAGAGAGGGGGGTATAGGAGGAGAGGGGGGTGGTAGAGAAGGGAGAGTAGGCAGGTGTTACATAAATTACTTTGTGCCTCCTAATCCTTCCCAGTGAAAAGAGGGGTCGATTCAGACACGTTATTTTGGATCCAAATCTGGCCCTATCCCCGATGGTCGGAGTCTGCACATGACAGACCCTGGGAGCCAATGAGAGGGGAGCTGCAACAGGCATCACTGTATCTCTCTAAACCCCCAGCAGAGGTATTCATGTGCTGAACCAAACCTCTCTACCTCCCCTCACAATACACGCTGGGTACCCCAGTCACTAATGCTTTCGGCAGCTGGAGTACCTGTAATTAGCATCGACGGCAGTGGCTCCCATAATCAGTGCAGCAACGACAGTGGGTCACTGTCATTAGCGCTGGCGACAGCAGGGGTTCCTTAATAAGCAATGGCAGTAAGTACCTGTCACAAGCGCAGACGGCAGCGGGTCCCGTTATTAATGCAGGCGGCAGTGTGTCCTATCTTTAGCACTGCAGCAGACCGTACCAGTCATTAGCGGCAGTAGGGGCACCTGTCATCAGAGGTGTAACTAGCACTTTTTGGGCCCCATAGCAACATTTTTAAGGCCCCCCCTTACACTTAATAGGTGCTCTCATTCGCATGCACTGTTGCTCTTATACATAAATACATGCACTGCCCCTTTCATTCATACTGTACACACATGCACTGCCCCTATCATTCATACTGTACACACATGCACTGCCCCTATCATTCACACTGTACACACATGCACTGCCCCTATCATTCATACTGTACACACATGCACTGCCCCTATCATTCATACTGTACACACATGCACTGCCCCTATCATTCATACTGTACACACATGCACTGCCCCTATCATTCATACTGTACATATATGCACTGCCCCTATCATTCATACATGCACTGCCTCTATCATTCATACTGTACACACATGCACTGCCCCTATCATTCATACTGTACACATATGCACTGCCCCTATCATTCATACTGTACATACATGCACTGCCTCTATCATTCATACTGTACATACACTCCTGCTCTCATTCATACATACACTGCCACTCTCATTCATATATACATGCACTGCCACTTTCATTCATTCATATATACATACTGTACTTACACTGACACTCATACAGACATACATTCTGACACCTTCTCTCATTCATACATACATACACTACCATGCTCATTCATACATATATGCACCGATGCTCTCATTCATTCATACATACATGTACTGCCGCTCTCCTTCATACATATATGCACTGCCGCTCTGATTCATACATACATACTTACTTATACCCCCACTCTCATTCATGCATATATGTACTGCCGCTCTGATACAGACATAAATACATGCAGGGACAGCCTCATTCATACATGCACTGTCACTCTCACTTAAATATACATACACATACTGACTGCCTCATTCATACATACATGCATAAATACAAACATACATACGTGCACTGACTCGTTCATTCATTCATACATACACTGCTGCCATACACCCCCGCGCCATGGCACACAGACTACTACCTTGATGTGGCGCAGCCCCAGTGCATTGAGGAGCCTCTGACCACCGCCGCTGCTGACATACCTGGCCTCAGCACATGTAGACACTGATCAGGGGCTGGCATTTTTCAGCCTGGGACACACACACAAGTAAGTGGCCCCGCTTTTTCTACCAGCTTATGAAATGGAAAATGGGATTCACATTGTTGGTTTGCTTAATGTGGGTGTGGAGCGACAGTGGGGGGTGGGGTATTGCAGGACTGAGCTTAGAATGCCACAAACTGGCAAGTTGTACACAAAACACTGCAACCTTCTGCGCATGCATCAGATAAAAGTCCTGCAGGGGACACTGGGAGGAGACCGATTGGATTGGAAATGCCCACCAAGTCCAAGCTCTTGAATGTATCACATTCCGGAGCTTAGTGCATACGAGAAATATGGTGAAACCTCTGAAAACTGCATTTTCAGAGGTTTGGATACAAACACACATGCATGCACCTGGGCCTCGGTTCTAAAGGTTCATACACACTGGGCCCAGCGTGTATGGCGAGAGATAATGGTGATAATCGCTCGGCTGAAAAACGCTCAGATCATACACACTGAGCTTCTTTCGTCCGGGCGCTAGGGAAGGCTGTCCACTCCGTCACTCATCTGCAAACATTGCGGTATGTGGTGCGCGACATTACACAGTTCACGCATATCTGACCTCTGAGTTTGCTACCCCTCCTTTTTCTATTTGAACCCATAGTGCATACTTTTTCCTGTATTTTGATTCTGAATTAAATTTTAGTGTATGAAGGATTAGTATTTTTACTGCCTTTTTTTAGACCCTGCACTACATCACTGACCCCTCTATACCCGCCACTACATCCCTGACCCCTCTATACCCGCCACTACATGCCTGACCCCTCTATACCCGCCACTACATCACTGACCCCTCTATACCCGCCACTACATCCCTGACCCCTCTATACCCGCCACTACATGCCTGACCCCTCTATACCCGCCACTTCATCACTGACCCCTCTGTACTTGCCACTACATCCCTGACCCCTCTATACCCGCCACTACATCACTGACCCCTCTGTACCCGCCACTACATCCCTGACCCCTCTATACCTGCCACTACATCACTGACCCCTCTGTACCCGCCACTACATCACTGACCCCTCTGTACCCGCCACTACATCCCTGACCCCTCTATACCCACCACTACATTACTGACCCCTCTGTACCCGCCACTACATTACTGACCCCTCTGTACCCGCCACTAAATTACTGACCCCTCTGTACCCGCCACTACATCCCTGACCCCTCTATACCCACCACTACATTACATACCCATCTGCACCCTATGCTACTGAACTCATATGCTGTACATAGGAACTCATATGCTGTACATAGGAACACATAGTGTACATTAATATATATATATATATATATATATATATATATATATATATGTATATAAACACAAACACTCATATATTGGAATATACAGATTGTACAGACATACAATGATCAGAAACACATATACAAATGGCACATATACACACACACACACACACACATAACTATACCAGATATATATAGCTACAGATGCTAATACTGATACTGTAACAACAGCCCCCCCCCCCCACACACACACACAAAACACTGACATGTATTTTTCCACACAATCACATGCAGACATACACACACACACACACACACACACACACATTTAATGAAAGTAACAGGGCCCACATATGAACTTAAGTTACACATAGTCCACTCCACACACATAAATAAAGAGGAAATTCCCCCAGCACTGATACATGTTTTTAACATAACTATTATATGGCCTATGCCAACCATGTCCCCTCACCAAAGCACTTACCCAGGCCAGCAGGCAGCTCCTGCGTGATAATTGATTCACTGGATCATGGAGAAGGGAGGAAGCAGGTTTGAAGCTGCCCGGGAGGAGAGAAGAGGAGGAGCCTGAGGTCAGGACACAGGTGGGGAGGGGCTAGGCTACGTGAGCACAGCTCATTGGTGGCTGTCCCAGGTAAAGAGGGACTGTACAGCTTTGTAGGCTGAGGCTCCTGTCATGCCTGTGTGCACTGCGTCTCTCCACTGTCAGCTGTCAGAGCAGTCGGCAGCACACGCTGATATGCCTCCCGGCCACAGGTACATATGCACCAAACAGTTCTATTGCACTGGCCTAGGGGGGCAGCTGGCACCCTGCCCAGCCCACCACTGACGCTGACATCCCCAGCCCACCACTGACGCTGACATCCCCAGCCCACCACTGACGCTGATATCCCCGCCCCCTGGCTCATGGAGCCGCGCTGGCTGCTGCTAGTGCTAGGAGTAGGCGGGGCAGCATCGGAAGAGGAGGACAGCGGGCGGGAGGAGCCTGCATTCAGCAGCGAGGCAGCTGCAGTTATATTACACACGGGGAGGGGACTGTACTTCGGCGGCCTCGCGATGATCGGCCTCCCGGGAATCTTCCCGGTGGAGGCAATGGCCAATCCGCCCCTGATCAAGACCAATGCACAATTTAATGGAGAATTGTGAGAGACCTTGGCATTTAGTCTAATCTCCTGTGCTTGTGGGACAGCAGTCTGTAATTTGGTATACTCCGGGGCACTCCACAAGGAGTTTGGATCAGGCTGACTATACCACAGGTCCACTAACTCTTTACTGTTTGTTTAAATTATTGCTAAGTGTGACAAGGAATCACATACACTGGATAAGATTAAGTCGTGGTCTTTATTTTGTAGCAGGTTAACAGCATACCATGTAAACAGTATAGGTAAACACGGTTACAGCATTGCAGCATACAGGTGTCACAGCATAGTTCAAACAATGTGATTGTGGATTTTCCACACACTGGGTTGAAAAAAGTTACTTTGATTATTTGGAATATGGGAGTTATCAGTATTCAATCCATGCAAACATCAACAAATGTGCACGGAATATCAATATTGTAAAATGTTTGCGTCAAGAGATTACTTTCACTGTAATTAATGAAAAGTAAAAACAAATTAACAAAGCAATTCTGTTTTTTAAACTGTTTTGCTCTTTCATATTAGACATTTTCATACAAATAACACATTTGAATAAATAATGTGTTTATCACTAATAGAAAACAATCAAGTTTAACGAAACGCATTGACGTTATACGGAGATTAAACAAACATAATACTTCATCAGACTACGCTTCCGCTTTTTTTCTGTAACGCTTTTACATATTTAATACAAGATGTCCCAAACCAGTCGTAAAAATGCCAAGTAACAAAAAAATAAACTTCTCTAAAAATATTATTTTAGAACTTTATGCATAAGTTCTGTGCGCTGCTGCTGTTATGGTTTGAATGTAGATTATTTGTAGGAGGTGCGCCATATAAATACCCAGGGTTGTTTACTGTTTTCATTTGTGAAAATAAAAGGAAACTTCGATGAAATATTCTTTACCGTGATATATCTACAGGTCGAGGTCAGAGGAAAAAAGGAATAAACTTTTTATGTTGTTATTAGTCTGGGAGGAGCTGGAGAGATGCGGCAGTAAACAAACTCGAGTACGGGCTTTATTTCATGAATTTAAAATAAAATATTCATTTATTCTAGATTTTAGCACCTGTAGTTGCTATTTCGGAAAGCAATGTTTCTTAAACAAATTGACCACACTGTGACTACAAAAATGGAAAAGTGAATATAAGCATTCAGTAAAATGATTAGGCGCACGTACAGTACATTGCAAAGTATTCTGCATTAAAATATTGGGCCTTGTAACCTGCGATGGCTATATTTCGATGCTTTGATTTTAATAAATAGAATAACCTTCATTATGCCAAATAAATGAATGAATGAATTTTTTGATCATGTCACACAATGTTGGAAACAAGTGGGCAATAGTTTCGTTGGTGTCATAAGGTTGCAATAAAAACAATGCTGGCTTTTATAACAGGTCAATTTAAAAGCTGTCAGTAAGATAATCTATCCAATTGAAATCTCCATCCTCTATAATCAATGGCAATGTTTTCTTTTTTAATATTATTTTAATGCTTTTGGTGCAGAAATTGTTGTCAGGCGACAAAAATTGGGTGGATGATAATAAGTCACAATCCCGCTAATAAACATCCTATTCTCCAGACTAAGGAGGTCATTCTGGTTGACTCGCAAAGCTGCGAAATGTGCAGCTTTGCGAGACAACTAAAACCACCGCAGCGAGTTTAAAACCCCCATATCAACCTGTTGACTGTCGACCTTCCCCATGTTGACATAATGCTTGTGTCAACCTAATGACCATGTCGACCTAACCCCATGTCAACATTCAGTCATGTCAACCTTCATGCATGTCGACATAGTGGTGACGACCTAATGCTTGTCGACCTAGTTATTGTCTATCCAATGGTCAATCCCCGAACAATATACCTTGTGATGGCCACAAGGTATATTTTCTAAATGAAAAGGTATAAAGTTCCTACCAGTCTGAAAGTAGACAGATGGATAGTTAAGCTAATGGTAACGGACTGGCAAAGCAGTGGTCCAGAGATGCAAAAATCAACTGAGGAGTATTGCTATACCCCCCCCCCCCCCCCATGCCCTTCTGGGAGATATAGCGCAGGCCAGGAATGCAGTGCAGGTTTTCTCGGAGATGCACAGCTATGACCTACTGGGTTAAAGGCAGAAATATAGAGCAGGCCAGGAATACAGGACTCCACAAAGGTGCACAACTTTAACCATACAGGGTTCCTTGGCAGATGTACAGCAGGCCAGGGCTGCAGGATTTCATGCAGGTAACATAGTAACATACATAGGCCCTTATTCTGATCGGTGCGGATATATCCGCGTGCGTTCGGGCCGCCGATGTTTTGTGTCTGCGCATGTGCAGAGGCGTCTCTGCGCATGTGCGAGCGGGGCGTACGGCCAAATCCCGCATGATATGTGAACACTCCGAACAGGGGGTGGAGAGGGGCGTGAAGGGCTATTTGGGCTCATTACCATATGCATACGCCCCGCATTTCATGGGAGTTCCCATGAAAACGCTGGGCGTACGTATGGTAATGCGGCCGTGACGCACGTGTAGGGGGCGGACATATGACATCACCGGATGTCAGCTGCCCGCCCTGATCCCTGCTTTTGCACAGAGAAATGTCCGTGTGGTCTGAGGTTGCGGGTGCTGGTGGAGCACTCGGTTTTGCATTCGATGGTCTGCGACCATCGAATGATGGGGGAGGTTCCCTTAGATGGAGGAGGCGTATTCCGTGAAAAATACACGTGCGGTCCGTTCGGCCAGCTTCTTACCGCATACGGACGGAGTTGGCGATCCGTATGGAAGGCGGGGTTTCGCACGCACGGTCCTGGCCGCATAATCGGCTCCGGCCGCACCGATCAGAATAAGGGCCATAGTAACATAGTAATTAAGGCTGAAAAAGACATTAGTCGTTAGCTGAAAAAAGATGTTAGTCCATCGAGTTCAACCTATCTTGGTGTATAGCTATCATTGTTCAGGGTTCCTGGCAGATTGTAGAGCAGGCCAGGAAAGGACGATTACACAGAGGTGCACATCTACAACTGTGCAGGGTTCCTGGCAGATGTAGAGCAGGCCAGGAGTGCATACATTCATAGAGATGTACAACCACAACTGTTACACACTGGCGTAACTATACCTCTGCAGACCCCGCAGTGGCTTGGAGGCGCTGGGAAAGATTGGGCGCCGCAGGGTCTGCAGAAGGCATTGTTACGGCCGCCGCCGCATCTGGTGGTGCCGTGCTGGGACCAGCAGATGCTCCTGTCTGCTGCAGTCCCGGTGCTCCTCCCGATAGAAAGTCACTTGCAAAATGGCCGCCCTCCTCGAAGCAGATGGTTATTAAGGATGCTAGAGGAGGTTGTGACCTCCTCTTGCATCCTAAATAATGGTGAGCAGGGGGGGGGGTGTTTGCTGGTGCTCAAATTGTAGTGGCGGAGGGGGGGACCTCAAATTGAAGTTACACCACTGCTGTTACAGGACTTCGATCAGATGTAGAGCAGACCAGGAGTGCATTATTTCACAGAGGTGCTGCAAAGTCACAACCATGCAGGGTCCCTGGCAGATGTAGAGCAGGATAGGAATGCAGTATTTCCTGGAGATGTAAAGTAACAACAGTACAGGACTACTGGTAGATACACAGCAGGCCAGAAATGCTGGATTACATGAAAACCTACATCAACAACCTTACAAATCTTCTGGAAGATGGAGAGAAGTCTTAAAAAGCACAATTTCACTGGGTCCTACCCAGAGACTATGGGTCCATACACACTGGGCGACTATGCCCAGCGTGTATGGACAGCGATGATGACAATCACTGCTGCGGGGAAAGCCCCTCAATACATACACACTGAGCGGCTGTCCCCCGGCCCGGCGCCGACGGAAGGGGGAGGGCGGCTTTGCATAGCGCAGAGCTATGCAAAGCTGTCCTCAAAGCCACTCATCTGCTGGTATTGCCAGCAGATGAGCGGCTTTCCCAGCGATGTTGCGGGAGCATGCAGCAGCGCTCATCACTGGGCCATACACACTGGGCGGCTTTGAGCTGAAAGCCACTCAAACAGGCTGTTTTGAGCGGCTTTCAGCTCAAAGTCGCCCAGTGTGTATGGGCCTTATAATTGCAAATTTGCTGTAAGAAGGAGCAGAGAACAAGACTCACAAAAGTGAACCCAACTATAATCAGCAGGTCCTGTCAGGGTAAATATAAAGGGTTGTTTTGGGGAACTGCACTATATATTAGGGATAGATTATTAAATCAATTGGATATAGTAGGGGATATAACTGATTTTAATTGAAAGAAATATTTCTTATATTATACATCACACAACACCTTTGACCCAACGGGTCCTGGGATATGATAATGATGTTCAGTGGTGCACCTCCGAGTAAAGGGTGAAGGGGACAATCACCAGAAGCTAACAAGCCTGGTCCCTCTTGATTGAACAACTCCCTGTAGCTGCTGCGCTGCACGTCCTGCCTATACAGTCCAAAACCACCGCGGATGCCAAGTGTCTCCGCTGGACGGAAGTACATGTGTGATAAACAAGCCATGCAGTGGCGTGCGGTGGGGTTAGGCAGGTGAGGAACAGCCTTTCCTGTCATACTAGCGCAAATGCCGGCATTTTGAATTGATAAAGTATGTCAAACATACAAATAATTTATAAAAAAAAAATCTTATTTTTATTATTCTAATGATTTTTATAGTCAAAACTCTAGAGTAAAAAGTCTATGGCAGGTGAGGCAGTGCCTCACCTGGCTACTTTTTCTGCACATCCCTTATCAAAACTCAGTGAATCTCCAGCAGTGTATACTGCCGTCATGTACCCCATGGCTCATATATTGTGTGCATATCTGGCTCTGGTACTTGCCAGGAACTTTTGAGCGATTTACCTCACCGCACGTCCATGAAGCCATGGCAGCTTCTACAAATTCGACAAAAGGAGAAAACTGCAGTGAATCTCCATCAATATTGTGGCAGCAGGGACTCCGTGATTGCGCCTTGGGACTTGTCTTCACTTTTTTCCAAGCTACGGGTCCTGTGACATAGGACGCAGAGTGACAGCAGACAGTTGGTGATTGAGTGATCCGATGCTATGTCCTACTGTTGGTTGCAGCTTGGTTCACTGCTGCAGCAGGTGGCATCTTCTTGCAATAGACGCTCCTGCTGCATTACCATACAGAGTTACGGCATCACTGCTACTTCCAACCACATCTATATTAGGCACAGTGTAAGAATCACCTCTCCGGAAAGTTTAGGGACAGATAAAAGAAAAGGGACAACGTAGTGCAAACTATATAGAATAAAATCAGTCGGAAGTACCCTGCTCAGCTTTTAAAGTACAATAGTGAAAATTAGCCCCGTACCAGAAATAGCAAAATAATGCGCTTATCTCAATTCTTTCATCGGTTGGTTCCAAGTGAGATCCTTCAAAAAATTCTTCTTCACTACAGCTCCTACAGTCGAGGACAACAACTTATGTACAAGATCAATGAAGAAACTTCTTCCGCTTTGACATGTAAGTGCCTGAGGTAACGAGAGAGAAAGATTGAGAAACACACGCACACAGACAGAGAGGAAAATGTACTAAGTTGGGATGTTGCTATGGGCAACCAATCAGACACTATCTATTATCTTCTAGAAGGTGCTCAATAAATAAAAGTAGATTCTGATTTCCCCAAGAAAGAGAGAGAGAAAGAGATATCACACACTGGGTGCTATCCAGACATGATTGCACAGCTGCAAATTTGCAGGCCAGGTGATTATTGTTTGACTGCGCACACGTAGGGCTCACAGTACGCATGAACGAAGCCATCCTGCAATAAAATCCATCGTCTTTCTTAATCGCTGGCGGTACGCAAGTTGTGGGCATTTGTCGGTGTCACCGGCCATTTACTGGCAGTTTCAGGGAAAACACAGGAGTACTTTCAGGGAGGGTGTGTGACATCAGCTCTGGCCCTGATCAAAGACTGCGCCAGAGGCGTAACTATAGTACCGCAGCCCCCGCGGCCGCGGGGGGCGCTGTGCATGTGTGGGCGCCGGGGGGCTGTGGTGCTATAGTTAGCCCCCACCCGTCCGCCCATCTGCCGCCCGCCAATCCGCCGCCCGCAGCCTTACCTGACTTCACTGGTCCCGTCCCGGCTCCCTTGCTGGCTTCATTCTTCTGCTAGTGAGACGGACCACAATAAAATGTCCGCCCCATATAGCAGACAGTTCTCTGAAACTGTCTGCTGTATGGGGGCAGACATTTTGTGTTGGTCCGTCTCACTAGCAGAAGAATGAAGCCAGCAAGGGAGCCGGGACGGGACCAGTGAAGTCAAGTAAGGCTGCGGGTGAATCAGTCAGGCTCTCTAGGCGTGGCCACGGCAAGGCGGGAGTGAGGGAGTGTTGTAGGAGCTCCCCGGACAAACATCCGTATTGAATATCCTGACCGGGCTAAAACGCTTCAACAAGCGGCAGGTGGGCTCCAGAGTGACGGAGTTACCTCACGCTGAGGCGCGGTGGTCTAGCTGCAGAGGCCACACAGAGGCAGAGTGTGATCGGCGCTGCCGGGCGAACAGGTATACGGGGGCGTGGCGCCCAGTGTCTGAGACGCGTCATTGGTGAGCGACGCTGCTTCGCACGAGGAGGCTGAGGGAGAAACACAGACGGCGGCTGGGCGCAGCGCGGCATCAAGGTAGATTACCGGCACTGTCCGACTGGCAGGAAAAGGAGCTGAATATATCTATATGGTATTCAACGACGGCTGCCAAGTTTTTTCATCTGAGGGGCGACGGGGTGACGGGGTAAGCACGAATCAAGCCTCCTATCGAACACAGCCTAAAGGTGAGAAGGTCTGTTACTCCTATGCATGTAACCACACTGGCTGCTATCTAGACGGTTTACAAAGGAAGGCCAACTGTGCATTAAAAGCATCACTTGAGTGACTCTATAGCTGTGGAAAAGTGTATATCACCGAGCCTCACCTGTGCCACCCCTCCCCTCCCCCCTGGTGCACGCTACAGCGAGCGGTAAATGCAGGGTCAGAACAGTAATTGTACCACGCTGCCTTTCAAGTATACTGCAGCTGACGATATACTGGCCAAATAAGCTCGCCCACCGACCGCAGCAGTAGCACAGCAGTATCAAAAACTCAGTATCCCAACTCTCTATCTACTGAAAGAAGCGAGTGAGCCACTGCGGGATAATATCCCTGTCCCCCCCTTTGCGCCCATATAATCAGTAACGCTCCTCAGCAATTTTCCGTGGGAGAGACTGTGCTATTATAGTTGTGACGGTTGGCATGTGAACGCTTCCTTACGATTTCTGACTATTGCCAAGAGCAATAGTGTAATAATCGAGCAATCCCCTCCTGAGCTAACTTCAAAGAGGGTCGGAGCCTTAGTACTAGACCGCTTCACTGTGTACAGTCAAAGTGGTACTTTGGTGGCCTATACCATAAGGTGAATTCGGGGGCTTTATGGCACTGTGAATCAACCCTCCCCCCGGTGTGATTCCAGCCAGGAACAGAACTGTACATCCATCCTTTTTTTTTTTTTTGGGCCTGAACCGCTGCTGCAATTTTCCCTGTAAGTGGGGGTAGTGGTGACAGATCGTTGTCCTCTCCTGACAGTAATAACTAGCACTGTAATACAAGTCTGTCGAGATGGGCAAGAGCAGTAATTCTGCGGCGGCGACCCGCTTGGAGCGGTTCGCCCGCTCACAGCCAAACAGCAGTAATGGACAAACACCTGTGTCCACGCCACATAGCACCCCGACCAAGGCAGCTAGCCCCCCAACACCTGATATTACTTGCCAGCAACTCCTAGAAGCAATCCAGGGTAGTGAACAAAGACTAACTGAAAAAATGGAAGCCATTCAAACCGATATAGCCCAAGTAAAAATCGATGTAAAGGAAGTCAAGGATCGAATAAAAGAGGCTGAAACTCGCATCTCGAACGTAGAGGACAGTAACAACCTGCTTATGCAGAAAGTTAGCCAGCTGGCTATACAAATGCGAGAAATTAAGGACAAAGTGTCCGACATGGAGGGCAGACTGCGCAGATGTAATGTGAGAGTGGTGGGGTTTCCAGAAAAGGAGGAAGGAATGGAGATCATCTCCTTTTTTGAAAAATGGATCAAGGCCAAATTGGGCAATGACAATTTTTCTCAATTTTTTTCTATCGAAAGGGCCCATAGGGTGCCGGCCCGGCCTCCGCCCCCTGGGGCTCCCCCTCGGACTATAATAATGACATTTTTGCATTTCCAGGATAGGGACATGGTCCTCCGTCAAGCAAGGCTGAAAGGCCCGCTGGACCACAATGGCGCAAGAGTGTCGTTCCTTCCGGACTTCGCAATAGAGGTCCAAAAGGAACGTGCCAAGTTCCAGGAGGTCAAGAAAAGACTCCGGGAGAAAGGGGTCAAATATTCTATGATTTTTCCTGCGAAATTGAGAGTGGTGACCGAAAACGGCACAGTGTTCTTCCAGTCCACCAATGAGGCCGCGGCTTGGATTGACAAATGGCAGCCCGGTCCAATTCAACTTGCAAATTGATACTTAGAGCTCATCACTATGCTATAATTTGAGAAATTGTCCAGGGGAGCTCACCGTCTTTTTGGTGTGCCGTAGTGATAGTATCCTAGGGGTGGTTTAGATGTGTTATAAGTGGGGTTTAGGTATACCAGGGGGGGTTGGTATACAGGGAGGGGGGAGGCGGGGGGAAGTGGGGGGGAGTGGGTGTTATATAAGTCTGTATTGTTTGTGTTGTACGTATGTCCATCCAAACCCATCTGGGATAATTGTATTGCACACTCGTGGCCCTGCGGAAATTGCCAATGGTGGATTATGTTTAAATTCCTGGTGAAAGATATGGTTGGCTTTAGTTAGGAAATGGTGGTAATTCTAGTCTGGAATACCAGAGGCATGAATAATAAAATCAAGCGCTCACTTGTTTTAAAACAGGTGAGACAATATAATGCCGATATTACATGCCTTCTGGAAACTCACTTGATAGGAAATAATCAGGGGGGTTAGAAAAAACCCTGGGTTGGCTGGATTTTCCACTCATCCTTTACTTCCTCATCTAGGGGGGTGTCAATACTAGTTAAAAAATCTCTGCCGTTTGTTTGTAATCGAAAGAGTATTGACCCATACGGCCGCTATGTTTTTTTAGATTGTACTATTTGTTCTAACCAGATGATACTGTTGGCGATCTACATCCCTCCACCCTTCTCGTATGATGTCTTAAAAATGGCAATAAAGTTTGCGGCAGAAACACCGGAGCTCCCACTAATATGCATTGGGGATTTTAATAACATCTTAGATGCTGGAAGGGACAGATGGAGTAGATCGCCAACAGGAAATAGTAGGAGCTACAGGGGCTTTGACGCCTTTATTAGGGATGTTGGGTGGGTGGACGCATGGCGGGTGAGAAACCCGGATGCGGTACAGTATTCCTGTTTCTCATCATCCACCCAGTCGCTTTCAAGGATTGATATGGCACTTATATCACAAGAGCTAATGCCCAGGGTGGAGAGTGTATGTTATAAAACCAGGGGTATCTCGGACCATTCCCCAATAGTTATTGTGGTCTCAGACAGTAGAAGTAGACAAAATGCCTTTTGGAAATTTGATGCCAGGTGGCTGGATAAAGTAGATGAAAAAGTGAATCTCCGGGAGCAATGGGAGGAATTCTGGGTCATGAATAAAGGCACAGCATCCCCGGGGATTATCTGGGACTGCTTCAAAGCGGTTATGAGGGGGGGCCTTAAAAAAGCCTTGGGCGAATTAAAAAGAGAAAGTAGGACTAAAAGGCAGGAGTTAGAAAGGGAATGCGATATTTGGGAAGCAGATTATATCCTTAAGAGGGACGATCAATCAAAAAATCAATGGGCTGAAGCTCAGGAGAGATGGCTTAATCATATAAAAGAGGATAATGCTAGATCTATGTCACATAACTCTTTAGTAAGATATGCCTCGGCAGACAAATCAGGGAAACTCCTAGCGAAAATTGCTCAGGTGGAATGCCCCCCAAATACCATCTCTAAAATACTTGATGCAGCGGGAAAGGAAGTATGTGATAGCAAGGAGATTGTTAACATCTTTGGGGAGTATTTTAAAGGTGTGTATGAGTCCAGAACAAAGTCCAGTCTGAAGGAGACCAGGGTCTATTTAAACAATATAGAGTTACCAAAATTGACCTATGATGATATGCTGGAACTCGATGCCTCTCTTAGTCTACAAGAAGTAACTGATGCTATTAGCTCACTTCCCTGTGGCAAATCCCCGGGCCTTGATGGCATACCTGCCGAAATTTATAAAAAATATGTAGACATCTTAGCCCCTCTGCTCCTTGAGATGTACAATGCTGGCTTTGCTGAGAATAGTTTGCCCAGATCCCTGCTGGAGGCAAAAATTGTTGTCCTGCTAAAGGCGGATAAAAATCCGTTACTATTGGAATCCTATAGGCCCATTTCCCTAATTGCAACTGAGGCAAAAATCTTGGCCAAAATTTTGGCAACTAGGCTTTATAGATGCATCGATGGGTTGATTTGCGATGACCAAACTGGCTTCATGCCAGGGAAGTCAACGTCGGTCAACATTCAAAAACTACAGATGCATCTGCAGGCCACAACCGTGACACGTCCGCTCCCGGTGGTGATGTCGCTCGACGCCATCAAGGCATTTGATGCGGTCGAGTGGCATTACCTCTGGGGGGTGTTGGGGGCAATGGGGCTTGGACCCAGGTTTATAAAATGGGCACAACTTTTGTATTCAGATCCATGTGCTAGAGTCAGCGTGAACGGTGATATGTCGTTGTCTTTTCCCCTATCCAGAGGTACGCGCCAGGGGTGTCCGCTATCCCCAGCATTGTTTGCTTTGGCGATCGAGCCTCTGGCGTGTATCTTGTGGAAACATCTGGACATACAAGGTTTCGTGTCGGGAATGAAAGAGGATGTTGTGGCCCTTTACGCAGACGATCTTCTGGTGTTCCTTGCTGATGGAAGCAAAGCAGCGCCATTAGTAATGAATACTATTAAAGAATTTGGTGATCACTCTGGATTCAGGGTCAACTGGGCTAAGTCTAGTATATTTGCTGTTAGAAGTAAGGATTCGAACTCCCCCCTAATTAACACCCCGCTGAAATGGGTCAACTCCTTCAAATATTTAGGGGTTACGATCTCACGCGATCCAGGCGACTTTAAGAAGTTAAATTTGGACCCACTTGTGGGATACCTAGTTAATAAAGTCAAAAGTTGGGGTAAATTACCCTTGACCACCATTGGAAGAGTTAATTTGATAAAAATGATCGCCCTCCCAAAATTTCTCTATTTATTGCGACACTCGCCTAAATATGTACCTGATACCTTCTTTAGGAAGATTAATAGTATACTGGTCTCCTTTGTCTGGAATAAGGGCCGCGCAAAAATTAGATTAAAAACCTTAATGCGGAAAAAAGACAATGGGGGCCTTGCCCTGCCCAATTTCAAGTTCTACTATATGGCCAGTCAGTTGGTCTCATTAAGGGATTGGGTAGGGCCTATATGTAAGAATGAAGCAATTAAAGAAGCTGTGTCTCATAATCAAAAAGGGGGGAGGCCTCTTCAAAAACTGCTGGCGGGGCATATCTTAAAATCTGATATACCAATTGTAGTACAAGCGGTTAGGGTGTGGAGAGAGGCAACTAGGCTAATAAAGTTTTATGACATAGATCATGAATATCCTCTAAATGATCCCCTGCGGATCAAGGAAATTACACAGCTCCAAGTGTTGGAGGTATGGGAGCCTTATGGGATCTATACCCTGGGGCAACTTTATGTACAGAATGTTTTAAAATCTTTTAAACAATTACAGGAGGAGTTTGCGATACCCAAAGGTTATTTCTTTAGGTACTTACAGTTAAGGGAAGCGCTTGGTGCTTATTTTAAGAATAGTCACCCCGGGTTTGCAGTTACCCCTTTTAGAGCACTCCTCAATCTGGATAATACATATAAGTTAACATCTAAGCTTTATAGTCTATTATTACAGGGAGATGGTGTTGATCTGGGTAACTTAAGGGAGAAATGGGTGGGAGATGTGGGACAAATTGGACCGGAGGAATGGAGCAAAGCTCTGTCGGCCATACCTAAAGCTACTAACTCCGTCAAAGTACAACAAGTACAACTGTATATTCTACATCGTGCATATATGACGATGCCAAAGTTGCTTAAGTTTGGGGGTAGAGCATCGGATCGGTGCCCGAAATGTCATCTCATGGTTGGATCTTTTTACCATCTAATTTGGGAATGCCCTATTGTACAGGAGTTCTGGGGGAAAATCATTAAGACCCTAGTGACCTGGGGTATTAAAAGGGAGCTCCTTACTAATAGGGGTTGCTTATTAAATATTATTAACGGCAGGAATATCCCTGCAGAAGATAAACTATTCATAAATAATATGTGTTCACTTGCCAAAGTTGTAATCGCGAGGACCTGGCTGGCCAACACCGGACCTAAGTTTGTAGAATGGTTAACACTAGTTCACTGTTAAACACGAAAAATTTGTGCATACTTGTAGGAATACACTTGAGAAATTTAAGAAGATTTGGAATAGATGTTTAGACACAAGAAACACAGACTGCACTAAACTAAAGGAAATAAATATTATAAACACTTAGAAAAAATTAGACAAAGTTTGTAAGTTTGCACCTTTTTTTTTTTTTTCTTCACGTTTGTAAATTGGGGTTGATATGTCATGAGTGTCCGCCAGACAGGTCCTTAATTTGTATAGTGTAAAAGCGAGTAAAAGTATGTAAGATTGGGCCAAGTGCACCGGTATTTGAACTTGGCCGGTTCTAGAGAGGGTTTAGAGAGGGAATTTTGTCCAGTGGGTGGCAGGGAAATCTAGGTTAGGCGCTCTCCGAAATGTGATCATTATCTGTCTAGTCCGGGAGTATAGCAATTGTAAAGCAGGGGGCGCCAAGTGGGTCAGTAATTTAACCGTGAATCAAGGGATGGATGGGTTTTGTTATTGTTGATGTATGTTATTGTATACTGTTTTGTGTATGTCTGTTGTTTTTTTTTTGGTACTCTTTACTTAGAAGGGCGCCCACGATTTTGATCGTGGGCATCGTTAGTAAAAAATCTCGGGCATCTCGGGGATTGAATGCACTAAAAAATCGGGTGCGATCAACCGACGAGATGCCCGAGATTTCCCATAGGGAACAATGTTAAATGTCTCAATTGACCCAATTTTCCTGTTCAATGCCTCAATTGACCCGATTTTTCCATAGGAAACAATGTTAAATGGGCCACAGAGGCCAAATAGGCACCCTGAAGTGTATAATGGCCACCCGAATTGTTAAAGCCACCCCACGATCAACGTCAACCCGATGCGTGGCGAGCGCAGCGAGCCCGCGAGGGGCGGCGGTACGCGTCCTACGACCTTTTCATACCCCCACTATCCACGTCGGCGTGGAGTTGAGAATAGAAAGTGTGGCGAGCGCAGCGAGCCACCGAGCCCGAAGCGTGGCGAGCGCAGCGAGCCCCGCGAGGGTACGCGGACAGCTGTGAAGCCCGCGAGGGGACGCGGATACCTGTGAAGGTATCCGCGTCCCCTCGCGGGGCTCGCCACGCTTCGGGCTCGGTGGCTCGCTGCGCTCGCCACACTTTCTATTCTCAACTCCACGCCGACGTGGATAGTGGGGGTATGAAAAGGTCGTAGGACGCGTACCGCCGCCCCTCGCGGGCTCGCTGCGCTCGCCACGCTTCGGGTTGACGTTCATCGTGGGGTGGCGTTAACAATTCGGGTGGCCATTATTCACTTCAGGGTGCCTATTTGGCCTCTGTGGCCCATTTAACATTGTTTCCTATGGAAAAATTGGGTCAATTGAGGCATTGAACAGGAAAATCGGGTCAATTGAGACATTTAACATTGTTCCCTATGGGAAATCTCGGGCATCTCGTCGGTTGATCGCACCCGATTTTTTAGTGCATTCAATCCCCGAGATGGGCGCCCTTCTATGTAAAGAGTACCTTTTTTTATATGCTGAAATCAATAAAAATTAAATAAAAAAAAAAAAGTAAGGCTGCGGGTGGCGGATTGGCGGGCGGCAGATGGGCGGACGGGAGGGGGGCCATTAACGGCGGGGGGACGCCCAATTCATAGTTACGCCACTGGACTGCGCACACTAGAAAAATCATTAGAAGGATTGTAAACTGATTTGCAGTTAATCCCAGGGCCGCGATATTTTCGTAAATTTTTCCAGGCTTGCACAAGGTGGGATTTAACTCTGGCTGGGCGGCTATTACCTGATCGCAGGGCTCTGCAAATTAGCAGCCCAGCAATCAGGTCTGAATAACCCACAATGGGGTTTTTTTGTGTGTTTTTTTTTAAATACGAGGCATTTGCACAATGTACTTACACCCAGAAAAAAGCAGGGAATTATCATAACTAAAATGTCCTTATCTGCTTTACTGGTCAGTCTGCAGGCAGGGAAATACTAGACAAACTGTGCATGTAGCTGGCATTATACTTACACTAAAGGGTTTAAGACCCTGGGAAACTACACTTTACCTTTATCTCCCTGACTACCGGCAGTTAAGGATTCAGTCACAGTAGAAGTCTATGCAGCGTAAGAGCTGTTATGAATGTTAAGAACCAATATGCCATATCTAAATATCCCTAATATGCTGGCATACTTAGAACAATGACATTACACTTCACATTGTTTCTACTATCCTGAAATTAAGCAAAATAAATGGTACTTACGTTAAGGAAATAGATGTCAATCATTTCAAAGTATCACATAGAAATTCAGTCAAAAAAATCTAGAAAGATAGGTTGTCCTGTCCGTGAGAATATATAGTGGAATACTAACATAAGTCACAGGTACATTTCCATCTATTATTATTATTATTATTATTATTATTATTAACAGTTTCTTATATAGCGCACACATATTCCGCAGCACTTTACAGAGAATATTTCAACATTCACATCAGTCCCCACCTAAGTGGAGCTTACAATCTATTTCCGTTACCACATTCCCAGACATTTTAGGGTTAATTTTGTTGGGAGCCAATTAACCTACCAGTATATTTTTGGGTTGTGTGAGGAAACCGGTGTACCCGGATTAACCCACGCAAGCACGGGGAGAATATACAAACTCCGCACAGTTATGGCCATGGTGGGAATTGGACCCATAACCTTAGTACTGTGAAGCAGTAATGCTAACCATTACACCATCCATATTGTATAAAGTACAGAACATTTATTTGAATTCCAGTATTATTTTGTTTTTGAAATATGGTTCTACAATTTTTCACTAAACAGGATGCGAAACGTCAGTGCCCATAGCATATTGGACTTAACTCAGATGTGGGTGGGAGAGAGAACCTATGGTTACCGTGCAACCCACCTATGGCCATACCAGAGGTCAGGAAATCTCTGTCCTACAAAGGAGTAGGAATGGCCATCGTTGCCATTGTCATCGATGGTTGCCATCGATGGCAATAGTGCAACTGGCCATCAATAGTGCAAAACTATGCAATGGATGACCATCAATTTTTTTTCCCTATCGATGGGCATCCCTTTTGTTTGAATGATTAGCCTGTGGGCCAATCAAAACAAAGGGGCAGGGCTTTGTGGTGTCGGGGTGCGGAGATAAGCAAAATAAAAATGTCAGTTTTGCTGTGCCATCGATGGTGGGGAACCATCTGGTTCTCCCCATCAATGGCAAAAGCATTTGGCATTGGCCATAAACCATCGATGATTTTGAATCATCGATGGTCGATGGCCAACCCTACAGAGGGTCCCCTGTCCTCTTCCCACCCCTCAATCAGCAGCAACAGGCCTCCATCGTGCCCATGGATGACCTCTTCTCTGCCTCTGAACGGCAGCAGATACAGTAGTCGATCATGAATGTCTTGTGAATGCATCAGTGCTTTGCACTCTAACACCTGCATCTGAATGACCCCCCTTGACTGAGTTAGTAGCATTTTTATTAATAATCGGGTTTTAGCGGCAATAAAAAAAAATTATAATCACTTACATTTAATTATATAACACATGCAGGTACAGTACAGGGGATAGAAGTGAAATCATTGCACTTCTCCTTCGGGACCCCACCATGCTGACAGCAGCTGTATGAGTGCCCATTTCCTACAGATCCATCTCGCGCTAACACGTCATACAGAGGTCATTTGGAATTTAGTGCCCCCTCCCCTTACAAAAAAGGTATGACAACAGAAAGTGGGTCAGGATCAGACCCAAGAAATTCAGCTGTCTGCAGCATGAATCAGCGTTCATCAGTGGGTTGCATCTCATAGTCCAGCGGTAGCGGCAGGTGTGTGGTCTCTTGCTGCAGCAAAGGCAGGAGCTGAGGTACCAGGCAGGAGCTGTTCTTTCCCAGGTGTAAGCAGTGCTCATGAGAAAGAGACAATTAACTATGCTGCCGCAGTGGGTGCGCCACAAGCTCCATTGGAAGAGCTGCAGTCAGGCGTGAATGCTGCCGTGAACCACATAGGTCCTGCAATATATGCAGGTGACCATTGCCGCTGGGAGCTACGTCTCTGGTACAATAACTAAATCTGTCAGAGGATGGACTTAGTTACCAGGGCCAGGCTTGGTAAATTCTGTAATTATACTGTACAGTGCCAATGACAAAGCTATTTGCTGATAAATATGCATATTAATTAGCATAATATTGATGACATATCAGAGTTTGTATCATTCAGGTATTCAATTACACAGATGTCATAGTGTATATAATCACTTGCAAAGATACGTATGCATGCGACACTGAACATATGCAGCTTGCCCCTCTTAGTCGAAGCATGCAACTTCTCCACTGATTTCAATGAAGGTGGATGTCGTGGGTAACAGGCAGCTATTCAGGCCTACAAAGATGGTCCACCTCATGGGAATGTCACGGGTGATGCAAATCAGACAATTATTCACTCAGATTTAAAGCTACAGTGTATTCTGACAGAGACTCTAGCATAATGCGAATGCACCCTTTCATGGTGCAAGTGATGGCTAAAGATGCACCAAGGGGTATTACAGCATTTACAGATTCTCATAGTACAGTAGGTATTCCAGTCTTTGCAAATTCAGACACCCTCATTGAAATCAGTGGAGAAGTTGCATGCTTCGACTAAGAGGAGCAAGCTGCATATATTCAGCCTAGAAGCTCAGGAGGCAGATGCCCACAACACAATCTTCCTCAGCTCGAAGGCCTCTAGAATTGTGGGGCCCTTGGACTGCTGCCCATTGGGGCCATACATTAAGATGGCCCTGACTGTTTCCTTAATGATGCTTCTGCAGAGAAGAGTACACCAGAGGAAGGGCTGATAATAGCATTAGTATAATGTTACAAACACAACTACAGCATACTTACCTACTTTTGTTTCTCTTCTCTGCGAAAGCATCATTAAGGAAACAGTCGGGCCATCTTAATGTATGGCCTCAATGGGCAGCAGACCAATGGCTCCCCAATTCTAGAGGCCATCGAGCTGGGGCAGATTGGGTTGTGGACATCTGCCTCCTGAGCTTCTAGAGAAGCAGTGGAGAATTCTGACTGGTCGCTCTGAATCACACACAAACAGAGCAACAGGCAGAATCCTCTTCCTGCTTCCCAGCCTGCAGCCAGACAGTGAATGTCTATCAGCATGCTGATTGGTGAATGGCTATAGCTATCCACTGTGTGGAAGCAAGTAGTGAGATAGTGCAGGACCTCAGGAGGGGTGTGTTTTTTTTCATGTTTTTCTTTTTTTTTTTTTTTTTTTGTGGCGGGGCCCTTAAATGTATTGCTTCACCCGGGGCCTACAATGCAGTTAAGATGGCCTTGGAAACAGTAATTTACTTGTGAGGGCATTTTATTACCAATAAAAATGAGCACTAATGAAATAATTAATTGCACTAAGACAACAACAACAGCAAAAACCGAGACATCCTTTCAAAGGTATGGGAATTTATTACTTGACTTTCAAAATGTACATAATGGGGGAAATTTACATAATGGGAGTTCTTTTTCAGATGGGATATTGCCATGGGCAACCAATCAGAATGTACTTTATTTAGCACCTTCTAAAAGATGATAGTATCAGATTGGTTCCCCATAGCAACATCCTGTGTGAAATAGAACTACCATCTTAGTAAATTTCCCCCCAATGTATCATCGTCATCAGCATTCTATGTTGCGCAACAATTCTTATAGAAACAATTACTTACATTACAATGTACTTAATTAAATAAGAACATCATTTTTAGACTTTAAAAAGGATACAATCTATCTCTGTTATATGCATTATCCCATATTTATACACTGTTACCTCAACACTGAGGTATAAACAAAGTGGTTTGTTTTCCATTAGGAGCCAGAATGAAAAGGTTGTTGGAAGCCCCCACTCTTGAGTATGCCACATACAACTGTCCATGGGAAAAGCAAGGGATTTCCAGGTTAGTTTCTGCTACTGTACCTTTAAAGATTGACCTTGGCCCTTACTGCTGGTCATTGCAAAATAGAACTACCGTAGATTGGAAATTGCAATCTCTTGAATTAAAATGGCATATCTTTGGGTATGAGAAGGATGCAAAAATATTAACACATTGGGGACCAGATTCTCTAAGCTTCAAAAGTGATAAACAGCCAGCCAATCAGCTCCTGTCTGACATTTATCAAACACAGTCTGTGACATGGCAGGTAGAAGCTGATTGGCTGGCTGTTTATCGCTCTCCATTTTATCACTTTTGAAGCTTAGAGAATCTAGCCCACTATCATTAACCATGTCCTGCTGTGGTACAGGAACAATTACATGGGTTTAAAGGTTTTTCTGCAAAGTCTTGTACCACTGCAAAGCTTTGGAGATCCAGGTTTCTAAGCAACATAATCTGGGGGAACCGGGCTGATGGCATAAATGTATAAAAAATGGGTGGGGGGGGGGTCCACATTCCCCTAGGGATCTGACCCTGGCTAACCAGCCACAGAAGGATGCTTTGGCCAGGGGATCTTGTATAAAAAGTGTCCCCTGGCTGTGGAATTAGCATGCTGGCTGTTTGAGCCCGGTGCTGGTTGACAAAATACGGGGGACCCCTAACCATTTTGTCCCCCAAAATTTTGGGAACCAGGACTGGGCCATGTTATTATGGGAGGAGGAGACAGCGCAGAGAGCTCTTCTCAACACTTTTAACCCATGTCCTCAATGTGCTATTTTGTGCTTTGCTTGGTTAATCCATGTTATGCTGTTTGTGTGGGTTGGAGATATTATGGGCCTGCTTCAGACTTGTAAGCAATGCCAATGATGGATATAATGGAGCAATTATTTTGCTACTGCAAATGCATTAAAATCAAATTATGCATACACCATACTATAGGGCCAATTTATTAAGCCTGATGAAGTGATAAGGTGGAAGGTGATAATGCGTCCGCCAATTGGCTCCTAACTGCCAAGTTAGAGAATGAGTTAGAAAAATGGCAGTGAGTAGCTGAGTGGCTGCTGCCTTAACACCAGCCAGTTCATCACTTCACCAGGCTTAAAAAATCTGCTTGTGCACATTAACGGTTGTCATTTTAGTTGCACGCATGGAGAAGTGTTGTCATGAATGGGTTTGTTTGTGAAATAGAATATTGAGTACTGGGCTGGATTGGGATCTAGGGCAAGTGGCTGAAAACTGGAAGATCTTTCCTAATTCTTTGCTGTAGCTAAGCTCTGATTTACAGTGTAGAATCAGAGCTTTCATGTTGGTACTGTAGATGCAAAAGCGGACAGTATCTTCCATGCATGCAGAAATCAATTAGATGTGCACCCTTCTAATCACAATCTAGTTTATCCAGGTAGAAATCCACCCAGTAAGTTATACCACTTTAAGTCAGAAATGTCTGAAATTCCCGGCTTTTTCAGTGCCGGATCATTTGGCTGTCCCAGTCTGACCCTGCTTCACACAGAAATGCAAATTACTGGATTAAAATGTCTAACCAGTATTTTCTGATTACCAGTATTTCTTTTGTATGAAAGGGTCAATCCAGGTCAAAAATACCAGATCCTCGACCCCGGTAAATTCCAGGGTCAGTGACCCAGGATTTAGTTGACCCTTTCTCATAGAAAAAGGACCCGTTTTCAAAGGCAAATTAACGGGTAGAAATATTTTACCCGGTAATTTGCTTTTCTGTGTGAAAATTGGTATGTATAACCATATCTTCTTATACATAGAGTAGATGTAGTTTTATCCAAAATACCTAAATTTGATAAACAAAATAAATGCAGTTTACCCGATTAAATAATACATAACTTAATGTTATATTGCACAGACATTAATAATAAACTACACTGTGTAAATTTTCAATTGAATTGATGTTTTATTTAAATATTCTTCATAAAGATCCAATTTACTCTACACTGGTAAATATACAAATTTGGAGCATTCTGGATATTTGCAGCGTATTTAAAAATAACCTCCACTTCTTGTGATTTTACACAATAAAGTTGATTAGTTCTTCCTGGTGTATCCTTTGTTTGCAGAAAAACACAAAATACTCCAGTTTACAAAAGTTATTGTTCTAAAATCAACAAATTTATATTTACAAAATGAAAACATTACAACGAAAATGTTACTCTCAGAAATCATTTTGAAAGGATCGTCGGACAAAGGCACCATGTTTATCTTTTCCTTTTTACTGTATATCCATGCCAGGGTTTTATTATTTTCCTGGCAGCTGCATATAGACAAAGGCATAACATAATACCACGTTGCCAGGAGTACCTGCATGCTACAGCACCCCCTCCACCTTGATACAGAATGGACCATGTTCTACTGAGCATGCAGTGTTTTAGGAGGAATGCAGTGTTAGAAGCCCATAGTGTGTCCTGTATTCTGCCATATGTGACAACAAACCACTGGAGGGGAGTGGTCAGCACAAGTTTTCAGCTTAGTATTTTACTTGTGTGCTGCCTTGGCAGATTTTTTTAGGGGTACCGTGTCCCAGATTCAAATTTAGTATTAGGGAATAAATGTGCAATATTTCTTGGCCAATGAATAAATTAAGAACTTCGATTGTTGATTAATAATATGGGTTGTGCATCTGCACTGTGTTTTTTTTTCTTTGTCATTGTATCTCAATATCAAATCAATATTATTTTGATTTGTTGTCTTGGGGGCCCTAAAAGGTGTGGGACCCATAGGCTAGTGCCTACGCTGCCTATTTGGTAACCTAGCACTGTTAACAGACCTAAATAAGCAATAGATCCAATAAATGCAAAATCAGTTGAATGTTGATTTTGGTAAAACAATTCATTAATCTCCGCTAATATCCAGCTCTAGTGTTTGGGTAAAATGTTGTTTTCTTTTTCTCTCCTGTTATGTAATCATTTTAAGAAATAAACCTCCTGCATTACATTTACATCTACATATCCTGGCAACCAGAATTGAAGCAACCCAGCACAAAGGAAATCAAGCACAGTACAATGCCGTCTCCTTATTGTTGAAGATTTTATTATTTCTTTTTATCAAAGCATTTTATATTAAAGCTAAAACATCGTACAAAATTCAGACAGACATAGATAAAGAGTGTCACAGGGGGAATTATGCAAGATCAGAGAATGAAGCAAAATCATCACACAAAATCCATTAAGATGTATAATAAGAAGAACGTATTATATAACACACAATAGGCTCGCTATCAAATATACAGCGATAAAACCTGGGGCCTTATTTTGGTTCATTCTTTCTGACAAAATCCTTCTTAGATAGACAAAACCATGTGCACTGCAGGGGGCGCAGATGTAACATGTGCAGAGAGAATTAGATTTGGGTGAGTAATTTTGTTTCTGTGCAGGGAAAATACTGACTGCTTTATTTTTACACTGCAATATAGATTTCACTTTGAAGTAAAACCCGACCCAAATCTAATTCTCTCTGCACAAGTAACACCTGCCCCACCTGCAGTGCACATGGTTTTGCCCATCTAAGAAGGATTTTGTCAGAAAGAATGAACCAAAATAAGGCCCATGGTGAATAATAAGCTCGAGACAAGTGTAGAATACAGGTTTTAAGGAAAGATCCAAGTCGTAAGCATGGGTTTATAGTAAAAATGGCCCCATCGCGGCACCTTCAACCAACATATTGAGAAGATCACAGCGAAGGGCGCGCGTCTCTTACCACTGAGTCAGGCATATGGTATTGCAGATCTGAGATTACATAAAGGGGTAAAGAAGAGATAAAACGTTCCCAAGTATCAAAAACTGATGCACTTTCTGAGCCAGACAGCAAAACGGGCCATGCACCAAAAGATTTATTGTCCTATCTGGCTGTTTGGAACAAAAATCTGGTAACATGCTATATGGGTTCAAATCACAATTGATAATTTTTTTTCCAAAAATGCAAATACATTTGATTGAAACAATTTGTCTGATTGACCATTTTTGTCAACATGTCGGAGCAAATAGGCAATTGTCATTTTCTCCCATATGAATACTGTAACTTACCAAATTTTTGTTACAACCAGCCATATTGAACAATAAATCTTTAGGTGTATGGCCAGCTATTTCTTTAGTTATTGGACCTTTAGCACAACACATAATACTAATGAAGATACTTATTAACATATTTGGATGTATAACATTGTGCTGGTCAAGGTGCAGTTTTAAATATGAAGTAGTGCAGGGTCATTGTTGCAGATGTTCAAGTAAATTACATCAGCATGGAGCACAGAGATGTATGATTGCTAGATCTTGTAAGCAATGCTAAGACCCCGTGTGAGGGAAAACATTAGGGTGCAGGGGAGAAGATCACAAGGAACATGGCCACCAGAATCTGGAAGACTATATTGTCAATATATTGTCAGTGGAGGTTTGTGCAGAAGAATTTAGGGTAGCTGAAGTTAGTGTATGATGAGGGTAAAATATGGCTTCTTTAGAACTGCTCAGATAAATGATTTTTATTGGTAGATGTACTATTAGATAGTCTCTATGAGGCTCTTTCAAGGAGACATCCAGGGTGAAATTTAATAGGATGAGAGATTCAGAAAGTGAGAGATTTGGTAAGAAATCTCCAGTTTTTTTAAAGCAGCAATCATTTACACTGCAAAATCAAACTGGTTTTGCAGTGTAAATGATTGCCGCTTTAAAAAAACGAGTTTTTTTACCAAATTTTTCACTTTCTGGATCTCTCATCCTATTACATTTCACCCCAAGTCCTTTACCGAGATGGCCACCCTTTGGTCTTCTGCACGAGCAACACTCCATCATGTCACTGTGAAAGAGTGCCCCGCAGGGGTCATGGACATGTGAAAGAGTGCCACAGCGGGGTCATGGACATGTCCGACTTACTGTAGCTCAGTGAGACCCTGTGGTATATTGCATTCCACAACACTAGAAGCTGGTTGTATAGCGCATCACTACCTTACAGTATATGGTTAATGACTGGTGACCTGTATGCTCTGCTCCGTTCCAAGATTCTGTATATACGCCTAACTCTTAGTACAGCTGTACATCCATATCACTGATAAATAGACACCCCACTGGTTAATTTCTGGGCTTTTTTGGGACTGTGAGTGATCTGTTGGTTTATGTTATTACTCTGAAATACAATTGCCAATAGTATACACATATTTTAAAAAGTATGCATTGAAGAAGAGGGAAAAGTCTCTCCTTCCGCTATAAAGCTAAGCTAGATTTGTCTTCTACATACTGTAATGAGTTACTCCTGAATTTACACAGTTTATGTCAAAGTTCATGTTGACTACATTGTACATTTCACTGGAGTAACTAAAAATTTTGCTCCCCCCCCCAGCCAAAAAAGTTTCTGTGCCCCACCCTATAACAACCACACACATTACTCCGCACACTGTAATGCACCCTACACTATAAGCCACACACCATAATACCCACACACCATAATTCCACTTACACTATGCAACACACACCGTAATGCCTCTTACACTATACACCACACACCATAATGCCTCTTACACTATACACCACACACTGTAATGCCACTTACACTATACATCACACACCCTAACGCCACTTATACTATGCGCCCCACACCATAATGCACCTTACACATTATGCCACACACCGTAATGCCTCTTAGACTATACACCACACACCATAATGCCATTTGCACTATACACCAAACACCATAATGCACCTTACAAATTACGCCACAAACCGTAATGCCTCTTACACTGCACACTACACACCGTAATGCCACTTGCACTATGCAACACACACACTGTAATGCCTCTTAAACTATACACCACACACCGTAATGCCACTTGCACTATACACCAAACACCATAATGCAAGATACACATTACAACACACTTCAACACACACACCGTAATGCCACTTATACAATACACAACACACTGTAATGCCCATTACACATATTATATATCATACATATATACACATCAGAGTGCCAGTACACGAGTATACATACTCTATATACAAACACACATTGACATAAAAGGATATGGAGGCTTCTCTATATACTTACTGAGGGCAGCAGCTGCAGGGGTACAGGAGCCAGCATGCACTCCTGTCCTTGCCATTAAATTCCCCACTCTTTCCGAGGCAGCATCAGCAGACAGCATTCTATCATCAGCACCTCGTTGTCTGTGGTGAAAGAGCCTCTCTCTCAGGACTAAGTGGACTGTGGGAGCGCAGAGGCAGAGTGGCAAGTGTGCTGCATGAAGGCTGCTGCATTCACCCAACAGCCAACCTATGCTCAAAACCCCTCCCCCTGCTTGGATCCCGCTAAGCCCCACCCCTCACAGCCACTGCAGCCTCCTAGATACCTACCGATGTCCTGACACAGCAGTGGGCAGCAGCAGCAGCCTCATACTGAGATCTGGAAGGCATAGAGATCCTTCCTGGCTGTCAGGTGTCGCTGCAGTAGCACTCCCCGCAGACCTTGCCGGCGATAACTTCCTCCAAGCCACTGCAGTCTGCTGCAATATTGTTACCACTTGTCCATTTATTATTTTATTCTGACATAGATATAAGGTATTGCAGAAAAGTACAGGTGTATTCAGGACACACACACACACATTTTCAGACAACATATAAAACATACGGGGCCAGATGCATCAAGCTTCAAAAAGTGATAAAGTGGAGAGTGATAAACAACCAGTCAATCAGCTCCTAACTTTCATTGTTCAAGCCTAGCCTATAACATGGCAGTTAGGGGTGTGGTACAGGGGTCCTACAGTTTGGATCCCGACAGTCATTAGCCCGATGTCGGGATCCTGACTGTCCAGACTCAGACAGCATGGTGAGCACAACTAAGCCCCTTGCGGGCACGGTGGCTCGCTGTGCTCGCCACCTATTCTATTCTCCGTCTATGGGGGTCGTGGACCCCCACGAGGGAAAATAGCAGGTGGCCATCGGGAACCCGGCTGTCTGTGTTTTGACAGTTGGGATCCCGACGTCGGGTAAATGACTGTCGGGATCCTGACTGTCGGGACCCCGTCCGGTACCCGGCAGTTAGGAGCTAATTGGTTGGTTGCTAATTAATCGTCACTATCACTTTTTGTAGCTTGATGTATCTGGCCCCAAATATTTCATACTCACTGGACAGTCAGAAAGGGGGCATAAGGGATTTGACCTACTGTAACCCATACTTGCCGAATGTTTGTTTATCCTCTCCGGGAGAAGCCCGAAGAGGAGACTTTCAGTGTGCTTCTGGGGCGGGGCCAGAGCCTGACATCATCAAGCCCTACCACCATCCTTAGAACTGTCGTGATCTGCGGGTGTACGTGGAGGGGTGAGGCTAAAATTACGTGATTTGCATCTTTTTAGGGGGGCATGCAGAGTTCCAGGTGCTTGCAGGAGGATTGCCTACCCTTCCAGAGAGGACCCGATTTTCAAGTATGCTGTAACCTGCTGTACTGTTTTGTGATTACAGATTGATGTCTGCATAATTCAGCATAGAAACATATAGGAATTAAGGGCGAGATGTACTAAGCCTTGAAAAGTGATAAAATGGAGAGTGAAAAACCACCAACCAATCAGCTCCTACCAATCATTTTTCAAGCACAGCATGGAGTATGGCAGTTGAGAGATGATTGGCTGGTGGTTTATCACTTTCCATTTTATCACTTTTGAAGCTTAGTACCTCTGGCCCTAAAGCAGGTTGGGACTCGGGACCCTAGATTTTAAAAATCTACAAGTGCTAAATATTATGTTTGTTTTTGCACCAATCATCGCCATCCCATTAGTGTCTCTGTTATAAAACCAATGATCATGTTTCCACTTTTCTTCATCAATAATCTCTATTATATTGCCTGGAGCTTTCCTGTTACCCCTCAGGTCACTGAAAGTCTGTTCAAAACTTAATACAGAAGTCCTTCACCTGGGCATGCAGTGAATTTGATACTTCATTGGCTATTCTTCTAGTTTCCTCTAGTCTGATTTGTATGAGCCGCATTATACAGTAGCCCTTGGATAGTCTAGGAGGCACGTACTGTAGTTACGCTGTGACTATTTCCCTACTGCAGGCTGCTACCGGTTCCTGATTCTTTTTCTCAACCTAAAATGCAAAAACTTTCACCAAGTATATCTACATGATATATTCTTGTGTATAATATATATGTGTAACATATTAACTTGAACTCAGCAGTGAGCCCTATAACTAGATTTCCCGGGGAGACGCTCATAACCCAATAGGAACTGGTTAATTGAGTTTTTATTTTTCGATTCTGACATACAGATAATTTTCTCGCCACATTGTTTATTGTATTACAAATGACTCATTTTCATTTCATCTGCAGAGTGCTACAGCTCCATTATCTCTCAAGATGTTCAGAATCCATTTCTAATTAATAAGTAACATTCTTCTGTTTCATATTTATAGTACTTATCTTAGTGGGCTTTCCCTATGATTAGTTTCACATCGCTTCTCTGTTTCTAAAAGAATAAACATTCTAAATATATGTGCTGCAATAGGCCTTCCCAGATAAGGAGCATACACACACGGGGTGATTTCGGGATACGGTCGTATTGTCGACCCAACTTAGGTCGACAGGGTTCTAGGTCGACATGGATAAAGGTCGACAGCTGTCTAGGTCGACATGGGACAAAGGCGACATGGGACAAGGTCGACAAATGCATTAGGTTGACATGGGTTAGGTCGACATGGGTTTTTCACAGTTTTTTGAGCCGATAGGTATTTCATGCCCTACCATCCACTAGGGCGTGGTGGGAGAATAAAATAGCAAGGAAGTTGGAGACTTCCAACTGTGTCCATGTCGACTGTGTCGACAATCGGGTAAGAAAACAGTGAAAAAACCATGTCGACCTCGCGACCTGTCGACCTAGAACCCTGTCGACCTAGTTGCCTGTCGACCCAACGGTGTCGATCGAATGACTGTCGATCTAAGTCGGGTCGACAATACGATCCACACCCGGTGATTTCTGCCCCATTTCTAAGCAATCAGACTAGATCGCTTAGAAATGGAGCAATGATCACTTCATGTGTATGCCCGGCAGAGATGGCGATGCGCGGTTCCCGTGCGCCGTTATCGCCCACACGGAAATACGGTGCTTGCACTGGCTTTCCTGGTACAGTAGATCGCAGGCCTTTGCCTATAAACAGTAGATACTATATATATTATAAACAATCGTATATAGTAGGGAGAAAGAAGTTAACTCTGTGTGGGAGCACACTTGCCGAGAAGGTTCTATTCTAATAATTGCTAAAATATTAACTTTATTAGGTATACATTAAACGTAGGGTACATATACAATGAGTGGCCAAATTTTTTGACCACTTGACACTTATACACAGATCGGCCATAACTTCACGTTGCTGCTGCAAGTGAAGCATCAGGGGAATGCAGGGCAAGTGAAGCATCAATTGCACTGTGTTGCTTGTGAAGAAATGGGCAAAAAAATGTGATTTAACTGAGTTTGAACGCAGGATGATTGTAGGCGCTCAAAAACGGCTGCACATGTGAAGTGTTCGAGAGCAGCAGTTATTAATGTTTACAGAGAGCGGACTACCAAGCAGAAAACCGGGTCTCAACGTCAGGATTGTAGACATCACAGGCTACTGAATGCTCGATCTGCAAGGAGACTTGCCAGAGTTGTCCAGTGCAACAAAAGAGCAACAGTACGCCAAACTGTGCACTGTAATTTGTAAGCGCTGTGGAATATGTATGCGCTATATAAGAAACTGTTAATAAATAAATAAATTGCGGGGAATCTTAATCAAGGAGCAACTGCGAAGGTCTCTGAACAAACTGTACACCACACATTACACCATATAGGCTATGGAAGTTGAGGACCTGTTCGAAAGCCTCTACTGTCTGCCTTGAACAAGAGCAGACGTCTCCAGTTCGCAAAGGAGCACAAGGATTGGACAGCAGATGACTGGAAAAGGGTCATGTGGTCTGATGAATCACTTTTTTTCAATTACAACATGCAGATGGCAGGGTGCGAATATGGAAAAAACAGCACAAAAGCATAGACCCCAACTGCATTGCCACAACACTTCAAGCTGGTGGAGGCAATATTATGGTTTGGGGGATGTGTTCTTGGCATTGTATAGGTCCTTTGATTCCTGTGGAACAACTTCTGAATGGCCAAGGGTATTTGAGTGTTATCGCAGATCAAGTACATCCTGTTATGTTAATGGTGTACCCTGCCGGGGATGGATACTTCCAGCAGGACAATGCTACCTGTCATAAAGCTGGCATTGTCCGCAGATGGTTCGAAGAGCATGACAGAGACTTTACCTTGCTTAGTTGGCCTGCATAATAACCAGATCTCAATCCAATTGAGAATCTGTGGGATGAGATCGAACAGGCCATCAGGCAGCTGGATACAGTACCATCAAATCTTAAGGAATTGGAAAGTGCAGTTCTTTGGATATAGTCTCAAATTCCTCATACCACCTACCAACATCTCCTAAGGTGAGTACACACGGGTGCAATTTCATGTAAAATCGCTGGGAATATGGTCGCCAGCTGCACGCTCCCGTGTGCACTGCCTAATGGTCGCTGGTCGCAGGAGCATGTTACTGTGACCAGCGGCTTTCCCCGGCTATCGCTGTGCCGGAAGGTCAGCGCCGGGGAGATCAGCGTTGATCTCCCCAGCCCCGTGCCGCTGCTCCCTCCCTCCTCCCATCAAAGTGACAGCAGCAGCATCTGCTGCTGCTGCGCTCCCCCTCCGCCCCGTAGCAGTGTCTCCTTTTCATCGCTGATGAAAAGGAGACACTGAGCAATATGATTGCTGGGGATATATTGCTAGCAATATATCCCCAGCAATCATATTACCCCGTGTGTACACAGCAATAGAGTCCATGCCAAGAAGAATCCATGCAGTATTAAGGGCAAAATGTGGTCACATTGTATTGAGGGGGTGGTCATAATAATTTGGCCACTCAGTGTATAATCCCTATTGCCTGGAATATAACCATGTGTGAAATATACAGTATGTGTAAATTGTTAATTTACTGGTAATCCACAATTGAAGTAAACAGTTGTGCTGTATCACAGTATGTCCCAGCAGCTGGAGTTTATTCAATGTAAATGTTGGAGAGGATATGAAGGGTGACCTTTATAAAAAAGGTTGCCCATTCTTAATATGTGGTTACTTTTACAATGACTTTTGCAGTGACTTAAATCATGGGTCATGTACTTGAATTATTGTGTGGTACAGTATGAGTATGTCAGTTCAGTGGTTAGATGTTAACACGGGTTGCGATAGTTTTGGGTTGCGATAGTTTTACCTAATTCACATACGGTACCTGGGTATACTGTACCTTAGTGTAGACCACCAAGGAATACCCAGTAAATTAGTAAATTTACCCCATGGAGTTAGTAATTATTTTTTTAACACATGTATTTCCCACTCACAATAATTGGAGAGGTTAAAGAAATG
The DNA here is from genome assembly GCF_055691185.1 of Crinia signifera. Taxonomy (NCBI): domain Eukaryota; kingdom Metazoa; phylum Chordata; class Amphibia; order Anura; family Myobatrachidae; genus Crinia; species Crinia signifera. The sequence continues at coordinate 405,183,899 of NC_139217.1, forward strand.
TAAATAAATGAAAAATGTCCCTCTCCTTATTACAGATAATATCCCTTATCCATATATATGTTATTCAAAATATTCCAAAAACCATAGTTTTTGGAAAATCCTTTTTTGGATGTTAGTTCGCCCCGCCTGACTGCCCGTTATCCCCCACATTCTTTGCAGTTCCTCTGATACTTAAGTCATGTGAGCTGCCCAGCACATAAAGATGCCCGCCCATTAAGCAAATAGACCATGCACTTTAATAACGAAGGTTGAACTTGATGGACGCAAGTCTTTTTCAGCCTTAACTACTATGTAACTATGTAACTGCATTTCAAAAATGCACAACTGTGTGTAACTACAAACAACCTCTATAAAACAGTTTATGCAACATACTTTTTACGACTGTACTTTATTTTGCAACCTATGCTTTGCTATCAATTTATAAACATGTTAGTACATTATCATTTCCAAATGCTATTTTATAGTTGTATTTTAAGTACGGTTCCATCATCTAGGGTAAATTACTAGGATTTATTGTGATCTTCATCTACCTTCCAAGAAATGTTTGTAAATGGATCTTCTGTAGCATTGTCCAAGTCCATTATTTGAATAAAGGATTGGCTTTTCCTAATGCAGCCCGTGAATAGCTGACATTTCAAAGATGCACTACTGTGATCAACAGAATATTAATGGGAAATATTAAAATGACAACAAAAATATGCATAGAGTCAGGGTACAAACATAGTATAAAATTATAGGCTAAAAATAATCACAGAGAATGATGCCGTTTAGATGCCGCAGCACAACAATTAAATAAAGCAGAAGTTTTATTATATACATCGATGTTCAGAAACATATCTCAATAGATTTTTTTTTTTTAGAGGAAGATCAAAATAATCAATAAAGGTTAGACATTAAGAAGAAAACAATTTTAAATGCCATGCAAAGGCGTCTGGCTAAAGGTATAGTTAGAAATAAGGAACAACCTTAAAATGTTAATAGCTTACTACAGTATACTTACAAATCTGTGATATTTAATTTTCACTGTACAGGAGCACACTCTACAGGCAGTTTTAATTTCTGCAATAATAAAATATACTACTCTAAGCTAATTTTAAAATGAAATCTAAAATATTTAGATCATATACTATTGATCTGTGATTTAAAAAAATAGCATTTAGCATTATATCCAGTAGTAGATGTACTGTACATGTACATGTGGCAGAATCAAAGACAACTACCCCAATGGGGGCAATGATATCTACTGTGTAGATCAGGAGTTTCCACACAACCATGGGTCATTGGATCAAATAAAATCCACAAACGCGACGGCGATAAGCGGCAAGCAGAGAGGTAAGGCAGGGCTGAGGGTCTAACTTTAGTGGGGGGGTGGGCACTGCCGAAACTTTCCGTGGGGGGGAGAGCAAATTTTGTAGTTATGCCACTGTCTGTTTCTCTCATAAAAGTTCCACTCCTGTTTTCAGTTTTCTAACCCCCCCCTCCCCCCCGATTCCTCATCATCACTATGTCCTGGTTTTCTTCTACTACCCCCCTCACTAGGTGTCTACCTATTCCTGTATTTTGCCTCCCTGTTCCCACACCATCACTGCATCTCAAGTCATCCCTGCACCTCCAGTTTAATCTTACCTCAATGCTAGAACAAACCTGAAAGTCTCATATATATATCTCTCCCGCAAGCTCTCTTCCTCTTTCATGTGCCCTTTGGATGACAGATCTGTCTGCAACAAATTGGTGCTTACCCATGACCTTAAATCTGGGGTAGCCAACTCCAGTCCTCGAGAGCTACCAACAGTTAATGTTTTCCAGATCTCCTCACTGACGGTGAGATGTATTAAAATACATCGCCGCCCTTCGTGGCCCCCCCGCCGCGATGCCAGCGCATATGTACTAACATATGCGGCTGGCATCGCAGTGCGGTGCGGAGGACCCTTCAGGAAGGTAAGCCAGAGGGGGGGTCGGCGAGGCGGCGGGTTTGTGTCGGCGGGCGGGGCGAAAAGAAGCCCATAGGCTTCTATAGGGTATCTCCACCCAAAGGTGGCGATACCCTTCAATGCGGTATCCTTTTTGATACATTGGAAAATGCGGTAAAACCAGGGTTTTACTGCATTTTCCGTTTGATACATCTCACCCAGAATCACAAGTGAAGTAATTAGCTCCAGCTGTGGATCCTTTTAAAATGTGTCAGAGAGTAATGAGTGCACCTTTGCACTAGCTAAGTTATCTGGAAAATGTGAACTGTTGGTAGTTCTCGAGGACTGGAGTTGGCTACTACTGCCTTAAATCTTCTAGCCAATATAGATTGCCACCAACAGGTTACTCGATCGCCTTGATTCCTCCACTCCCGCCCGGCTCACGCTGCTATTGAGCTCAGCAGTATTCCGGCTCTAGCAGTTATCAGTTGTACACCAAATTCCGACACCGGCTACCCTGTTGGCATCTAGTCGGCTGTAAATTTATGTAGCCGCAAGAAGAATCAAACAGAGCTGCATTAAAGGGGGCTACTAGTGAAGCACGGGATGCCAGATAGGGCAAAATTGCCCCTAACAAGCATCACTTGTATACCTTTTGCCCTGCATCTAAGTGGGAATTCTCCTATTAAGGACTGCTACAAATTCTCGTTAATATCAAAGGTAATATGATATACTAAAACTATTTACCAGGCATAGTTTCTTATAAAGAGACTTTTTATTAAGAGACATTATTTTTCCAAATAGAGCACTATATATTTATTCAGAAGGATCCTTCACAAATTAGTAGCTCATTTATTTATTTATTTATTTATTAACAGTTTCTTATATAGCGCACACAAATTCCGCAGCGCTTTACAGAGCATAGTTATTAGCAAAAACACATAACAAATTACAGCACAAGACCATTTAGGACAAGTACATGGTTAATATGGATAGTTGCATCAGGGGACAGGACACTGAAGCAATCATCAGGGTGGCAGTGGTTTATATATTCTAAGAAAGGCACATGAGGAGAGAGGGCCCTGCTCGTGAGAGCTTACATTCTAAAGGGGAGGGTTAGACAGACAGGGGTGACACAGAAGGGAAAGAAGTGGGCATAAACAGGTTAGTATGAGAGATGGTCAGGTTTTATGCAGGAGGGTGGGAAGGGGTCAGCTTAGTCCTTGATATTTTAAGTCTAAAAAAGAGCTGGGTCATCCAAGAGTAGACAGCAGAGAGACAGTTGGAGATATGAGTGAGGATAGAGGGAGAGCAATTAGGAAAGGAGTGGTAGATTTCAGTGTTATCAGCATAGATGTGATAGTGGAAGATTTGGCAGTAATGAACTTGCATTGTTAATTGAATATTTTAATTCATGTATGTATGTATGTATGTATGTTTTTGTGGTATTAATACATTTACATTTTGTGTACACCTTTGAGCGCCCCACGCTTTTTCCTTTTTTCCTTGTTGTTTAAATTGGAGGTTGGCATTTCTCCAGCGTGGTGGCAGCAGGGTAGCACAATACACCCCTACATTCCCTTAGCGCCGAGACACTTTCCCTGCTGTCCTCTCCCCTCATGGACTTTAACCTCTCTTAGAGGTTTCTACTACATAATCCCTACAATGTCATAAAAAATTTTGTTTCTTCCACCCTGTATCTTATTTTAGTGTCACCTGAGGCAGAAAGGTTTATATACCCTGAACTTGTCCTACATTATATTGTACTGTAAGTCATTGTTTTGCTGTTTGCCTCATTTATTTATGTAGTTCTGGAACCTTTGTGGTGTGATAATAATAATAATAGCAGGAGGCATGATTATAATGATGCGAACAAGTCATCACCCACTCGTGCCAATCCTGCCGAACCACCACCCACTGTGCCGATCTGACCGCCCTCTCCTGTAGAAGGACTGCTGGATGTCAGTAAGTATGATTACACCTCTTGCAAGCAATCAGTTCTGGAATGCGCAGTACAAACGTTATACTCCACAAATGGGTGTATGTACAATTTCAGTATCAGCTCCATAGTGTCTACATTAAAGTGTAAATCTCATCTCAATTGAGTGAAATCTCATGTTCAAAGTTTGCATTATAGCTTCAAAAGGGCCAGATGTATCAAGCTTCTAAAAGTGATAAAGTGCAGAATGATAAACAACCAGCCAATCAGCTCCTAACTGTCATTTTTCAAACCCAGTTTATAACATTGTAATTTGGAGCTGATTGGTTGTCTGTTTTTCGCTCTCCATTTTATCACTTTTTGAAGCTTGATACATCTGGCCTAAACTATGTTTAATGCTCTTCTGATAAAGGTATATTACTTTATTCAATGAAATCACCCTGTGAGCCACAGAGATGATTATCTACAACTTAGCTTATTTACAAATGATTTTGACACATATTTGGGACTAGGAGAGCTTTACACGCCAAAATATGCTATATTCATGACCAAGTTACAGTACAACTTTCCATATCAAAGACAATATGCAAAACTCAGAGGAAGTATATTACTTCACAGTGGAGGATGTAAAAAGTGCCCCTACCTACTTTTAAAATAATAGCAATGTTTGCTTTAAAATCCTAAGTCTCATTCTGTCACAGCAAGGAAAATTGGGAGTACACTGGGCTGCACAGTTCTCCAATTGCAGCCTGCTGTGCCGAGATATGAAAGCAGGATTAAGGAAACCATTGTTTTTATTAATTTAACAAGTTCCATTGTAAGATAAAATGCACACAGGAAAATTGCTGGACTCCGGTCTGTAAACTGAGGAGATTACATAGGAATGTAAAACACTTTTCAAATAACATTGCAACCTTATGTTTTTCATATGGATGAGGAAAGATGACCTTTGAGATGAAATGAACAGGATGATAGAGTCACAAAGTTAACATGGATTTTTATATAAGTATTGATGTCGGATCAATTTGCTAACAGAGTTTTGTGAAGCACAATAGTACTATATAATTCCTGGTATTTGAATTGAATTGAATTAAATAGAAAAAAAAAAACAATTTAGTGCTGCATACATATCTGCTGGAAGAAAGCAAATGTTGATGTTTAATACAGCCCATCACTAGTAATAAATATGTTGTGAGACGATAGAAAACTGTGGCTACAGAGTAATGGTTTCTGCTGTAAGGACTTATGCAAGGTGAACACAAGTTAGTTTTGCAGAGATATAGGAAGAAATGTAACAGGGCCAGAGATTGTCGGAGGAGCTGGATGCCGGCTGATTTCGGTCTTTTTCTAAAGTGGCAATCAGTTACATGGCTTGCTTTTGCTTTGTTAATGTTTGGAGCTTTGAAAAAACATCCGAGACCAGGCAGCATGCTGCACCTCAGGTCAGGACCACATTAAGAGGCCTCGTGGGCATGAAGCTGAAAATGTTCAAGGGCCTATTTTGAGATGTGGAGGAGGTAAGGACAATGCCATGTAGGCATGTAGAACCCATGCACTATAAGACTATTGTGTATGTTATTAAATGGTATTATACTATATACAATTCTGTCATCATTTTTTTGGGTTCATCTTGAGCAACTGTCTGAAGACTTATCTTGAGCATGATCTTCAGTCAGGACCCTTTATAACATATGGTTTTCTCCGAGGTACATGAGGCGGAGAAGAGGATCCACTCCTTCTGAGGATTAATCCCTGTTCTATAGGGATAGAACAGGGAAGTATAACAGATAAGGTACCTGGAGCAGTTGCTGGATGATAAGGATAAAAAAATGACATAAACTAAACTGAATATGGGACATAGGACCAAAAAGAGAAACTGACAACCAGGAGCATAGAGGTGAGGACGAACACAATCCTAACCCTGACTCTGTTAATCCCTCCAGAGGTTATAGACACCTGCTGAGCTAAGACTTCACCTATAATAGCCACTTTCAAAGGGGTAAATTTGGTTCACCCCAATCCTGGTGCCACCAGGCCTTTGCAAGGAAACAAGGTGCCCACCGTCTCCGGAGCGGACAAGAGGAAAGCTGACTAAAACCTGTAACAATGGGACACAAACACACAATGTGGCACAGCAGTCTATCAACAAGTAAATGATTTATGACCACTGAATGTATCACTTATAAGGGTAGTTTCATAGGGTGCAGCGACACAGCATCTGACCAAGCTACCATAAATGCAACAATGCATAAAGGTGTTAAACAATACACAATACCATGAAAACTTGACCCATGTATGCAATAGTAAAGGAAGATGATACAACTCTGAACCGGCTACCTCAGCAGTACTAATATTTGTTTGCAGGTGCAAAAGAGGAAAACAAAATTTGTTTGCAGGGATTCAGTATTGAATCCCGGCGGTCGGGATCCCGGCGTTCAGAATCCCGACAGCCGAAATGCCGACAAGGGGGGGACGTGGATCGCCCCCCCTTGCGGGCTCGCTGCGCTCGCCACGCAGCGGGCCCGGTGCCTCGCTACGCTCGGCACACTAATTTATTCTCCCTCCAGGGGTGTCGTGGACACCCCAGGAGGGAGAATGTGTCTGCATTTCGGCGGTCGGGATTCCGGCGTCGGGATTCTGAACGCCGGGATCCCGACCGCCGGGATATTAACTGCATCCCGTTTGCAGGTGCAAATATAACTCCATACAGAGTAATCCTGCAAACTGCAATAACCAGAAAGGACTGATGCCTAGATGACAAAGGGCACTTATCTCTATACTGGTGTGGGTCAGGTTACCCAGAAGCCGGTACCAGGAGACAGGACAGGAACTGGACCCTTTTGCAGAGGGATAAACTGGGACATGGATCTCAGGCTGCACAGGACACGGACAGGGCAAACTGACTAGGACAGACTGCACTAGGACAGGAGCCTGACTGCAGACACATGGCTAGATACTGAGCTCAAAGGACTTCACAGTGACATGCACATGCTCCCTTCACTGAGGACCAAACAAGAAGGAACAGGAAATATCACCAGCAGGGAGCAGCTGGTCAGAAACCCTAATAAAGGGTCAGCTAATGAGGAATTCAGTGCTGGTGTGCCTGCTGCACAGAAATCCCAGTCCAGGTTGCATAGCAACAGCTAAATAACAAAACTAGTAGCAGCACACCTGACATCTTCTTTAAGAGGAACGTGCGGCATTTGTCCTGTGTTATTTACCACCTAAAGGTTCTAACTGTGTGGTCAGATAAGAGGATCATATACAACCACACAGGCATGTATTATTACAGTACTTATTTCCTAGCACGGCGCCCGTCTCATTGATTGTATGCCTTAAGTGTAAGGTACTTAAGGCATACAATCAACGCGATGGACCCGATTTTCTGTCAATCACCTGCTAATTTGCAGGTGAAAGAGAAAATCGCATTGATCGCGTCCATCGCGGCCCATTATAATGGGCCGCGATGCGATCAACGCGATCAAAGCGATTTTACATAGGGGACAATGGGAAATGGGCCAATATGGCCAATTTCTCACTGAGTATGGTTATAAAGTATGGTTAATGCCCCCCCCCCCATTGTTAACGCCACCCCACTATTGACGTCAACCCAAAGCGTGGCGAGCGCCGCGACCCCGCGAGGGGCGGCGGTACGCATCCTCCGACCTTTTCATACCCCCGTCGGCGTGGAGTTGATTTTATAAAGTGTGGTGAGCCCAAAGCGTGGCGAACGTACGCGTATACCTGTGAAGTTATGTGCGTCCCCTCGAGGGGCTCGCTGTGCTCGCCACGCTTCGGGCTCGGTGGCTTGATGCGCTCGCCACACTTTATAAAATCAACTCCACGCCGACGTGGATAGTGGGGGTATGAAAAGGTCGGAGGACGCGTACCGCCGGCGCTCGCCACGCTTCAGGTTGCCGTCAATAGTGGGGTGGCGTTAACATTGGGGGGGCATTTAAAACATGAGGGGGGTTTTCAATTAAAATGGGGGGTTTTGGTGCTTTTTACATTGAAATCAATGTAAAATCGGGTCTCAGGGATCATTTTACATTGATTGCAATGTAAAAATCGGGTTGATCGCGTCGATCGCATCGCATGCGATTTGGTTGGCATGCGATGCGATCGACACGATTTTTCCGACCCGATCAATACAATCAAAATCGCGGGCGCCGTGCTAGGAAATAAGTACCATTATTACTACTGCTAGCACCAGTGGAATGGACACTCATTTACTCTATTTTTTACACTATAAATTGTCTAAGGATAATTTTCTTGTTGTAGAACAAAGTCAGTTTAAACAGCCTTAAAATACAGAGCCTCTGTACTACTTTTTCACTGGGGCTATAAAATGGAAAGTGATAAACCACCAACCACCTACCTGACATTTTTTGAACACAGCCTGTGACATTGGTTTATCACTCTCCATTTTATCACTTTTTAAGCTTAGTTCTTCTGGCCCTGGAAGAGGAGTTAGGTGGATTCTCTGTCACGATCCAGGTACAGTACCTAGACATGTATTCTTACCTCTAAAATGTCTCTCCAGACTGACACTGCGTTCCAGTTCTGGATATCTTTAGTGCTGTTTTCATGCAGCCCACAGTATAACTTCCCCACAGTCTCTCCAGAAGCCACCTGACGCTGCAGCAAACCCTGCCTGTCAGCTCCAGTTTCCTGTGGCTTCCATTCCACCATCATTATTATAGGCCACAACCATATGCTGTACAAACACTGTTTTACCACCTTCCTAAACTCGAGCGTGACACTCCGTGTGTGCATCTTCACCCAGACCTCAATACTCTCATTAGATAACAGGTTACACAGGACCCAGACACACAGGTGAGGAGAAGAAAACGCTAGTATCCCGGGTTCACTAACAGCTCTCTTCCCTCCACCTATCTCTGCTCATGGTCAGGAAGCTCTGTTGACAGCTCATGAACAGGGGGCGCCCATTGTACAGTAAATCCTGCATGATACCCCCTTGATTTGACTATGATTTTAGTTTAATGCAGGCAATGTGGGTATAATTATGTGAGCCAGGCTTGGCTCTTCCATTAGGCTCCATTAGTTAGCTGTCTAGGGGCTCCAGAATATTTTCATAACATGAACGCCGATGGGTGGCAAACAGCTCCTCTGAAGCTCAAACCTGATAGGCCTTACAACAGTGGGATTCCCCTCAGTCTCGGGAGGAGCCGTATATGTAAGCACACATGCTGCTCCTTGGTCCGCTGGATTCATGTGATCATTTTTTTTACCCTTTAGATTCAACAGGGATTAAAGAAGAGGTGATCTACATTGGAGTAGAGGAGTATTGTTTTTTTTTCCACAGGTACCACATGGCTGACCAGTCAAATGTAATGCTTTGGTTACAGGACCTTGTATGAAAAGTGTTTCCCGGCAGTGGCAATACCCTAATGCTGACTACAAAAATTCCAGTGGACCCCTACTCAATTTGTCCAAAGTATTTTTTAAATAAAAGGGGACTCCATTTCATTTCTCCCCTGTACAGTATTTCTATATGTGGCCGAGTTCTATTGATGATCTATTCATTTGTACAGCCGAATTCGGCAAAGCTTGACGTTTGTAAAAACTGCAAATCAGCTGTATTCGGCCCTTTGTAAATTAGCCAAACACTGGGTCCCAGCCGTGAATAGGATTGAATGGGTACAAATGGGTGCATTTCTAGCAGTTCATTCTTAGTAAATTTCCCTAAGTACGTATTAATCAGAATAGATATCGCATTATACAGATGGAGCCCCTCTCATTTAGCCTCAGCGCTCACCAGAATGTCCCCGCTGGCAAGAACTGGCTGAGAGGGACTCAATCAGACTCTGACGCGCGAGTGTCTCACACACACGCGCGTCCCAGTCACTTGACTGCTGGGCAGCAGAAACCCTGCATGTCTCTGCTTCAGGGAGATGGGCAGGGTTAGGGGGGGTACGGGGAGGTGGAAGGGACCGGCGACGGCGGACGGGAGTTTCCGATGGATGGCCAGGCCTGGCGGCTGGCAATTCTACCGCCAGCCCTCGCAAAGCTGAGGCCGGCCCCATCTGTATCACATGAACATGAGCTAGAAACAACATTTTTTCTATTATAAAAATTATTATTTCCTAAAAATGAATTCCCAATAATTGTCAAGTGATTTTAATTGCAAATAATCCAGTTACATAATGTGGTAATTGCCATAATTAGGATTATAGATACTTAATAAGTAACCAACAATATTGAGGGGTTGATAGCTATAAATTGTTATAGATTTGAAATTGCTTAGTTGGGCATTACTCTATTTTGATTGGCTAAGATGGAAAATACTGTATGTTTATTTATGTTTGTTTGTAATGACATGTTTGTAATGTTACAAATTTACACTTTTTACCAAAACTCTAATGCTACAAAATGGATAATTGAATCAAATAAATATTTAATATATTAACAATAAATTAAATATAATGAAGTAATCAATTCATATTTTATGGAATTAATGTTTATATAAAAGATATAAATCCTTGGAACACATTGGAACAATTATTTTTATTCTTTCTGTTCTGCTTTTCTTCTAAAACAAATGCAAATAAAACATTTTCTTCTGTATTAATAAATGTTTAATAATGTTTAATAAATTATTACCATTCACTTTATGCAAATGTAACTTATGGGAAATCATTTCTATCAAATATATTATAATTTTAATTATTACTGAAACTATTAAAATCTGATTCTAAGTATACTTTTGTTTATTATTCAATCTATCATATGGTAAAATCTGTTTTTTTCTGTGTGTTGTTATTTTTATTTTATTTTTTTACAGATGATCAATTACATTTCTATATACTGCCCACATTACATACTGATATTGCATCAATGAATTTAAATGGTTATCTTGACAATGAGCTTTGTAGGTTCATAATATTACATACAGAATGAACTAAAATGGTAATTGTATCAATTATGCCCCTTTCCCACTGCAGCTAAAAAACGTAAAATTGACGATTTTCAGCGCAATTTACCGTTTTAAGACTGCAGTGGGAAAGTGCCAGAGTTGAAATACCGTTTAAAGTTAAATGGTATTTCAACCCGTTTTTAAAGCAGAGTCCTACACGTTAAAATAACATTTAAGAGGCAGTGGGAATGCCTCTTAAACGTTATTTAGCCTCCAGGCAGTCCCAGTGCCTGATGAGACCTAGTAGTTCTCACTTTGGCCCTTATTCTGATCGGTGCGGCCGGATCCGAATATGCGGCCAGCACGTGCGTCCTAAACCCCGCCTTCCATACGGATCGCCAACTCCGTCCGTACGTGGTAAGAAGCTGTCCGAACGGACCGCACGTGTATTTCTCATGAATACACCTCCTCCATCTCAGGGAACCTCCCCCATCATTGACCTAGTGGCCAGGCAGCTTCCGCAACCTCAGACCACACGGGCATTTCTCCGTGTAAAAGCAGGGATCTGGGCGGGCAGCTGACATCCGGCAATGTCATATGTCCGCCCCCTACACGTGCGTCACGGCCGCATTACCATGCGTAAGCCCAGCGTTTGCATGGGAACGTATGGGCGTATGCATATGTTAATGAGCCCAAACAGCCCTTCACACCCCTCTCCACCCCCTGTTCGTAGTGTACACATTTCATGCGGAATGTGGCCGTGCGTCCCGCTCGCACATGCGCAGAGACGCCTCTGCACATGCGCAGACACAAAACATCGGCGGCACGAACGCACGCGGATATTACTGCACCAACCAGAATAAGGGCCTTTGTGCATGTGTAATGAGTGCACGTGCATAATAAAGAGCCGCTCATTACATATGCGCATATGTAATGAGCTGCTCATTAGTATGCACGTGCACTCATTACATATGCGCAAAGTGAGAACTACTAGTTCTCATCAGGCACTGGGACTGCCTGTACCCCGCATGGACCCCCACTGCCTCCCCACTGCCCTGCATCCCCGTGCAGGTAAGTACAAGGGGAGGGGAGGTAGGGGCACAGGGCAGGTACGGGGGGGTTAGGCACTCTTTACACTTGGGGGGGGAGGGATTAGGCACTCTTTACACTGGGGGGGGGGGGATTAGGCACTCTTTACACTGGCACTCTACATTTTACACGGTTCACTGCAATGGGAATGGTACTTAAATGGTATTTAAAACGGTAATCTGCTGCAGTGGGAATGCTAATACCGTTTTAAATACCATTTAAGATTACCAGTACTTTAAACTGGTCTGCAGTGGGAAAGCAGCAGTACACAAACTTTTAATGTTTTTGTTTAAAATTAAATATTTTTAGATAAGCCTAGTGTGTGTGTGTTTATTCATTTATTTATTATTTATTTATTTATTGACATGCTTTATTTCGTGCTGGTTATAATCTGTTATTCTGAATTGTGTTTTGGGTGGTTAAAAATCTCTTCTCCTTTTGATATACGGTATTAGTATGATTAAATTGGATTTAGGGATAAGCATGTCCCTGATTTTAGACCTTATTCAGGTCTGTTCGCAGCAGGGCTGCATTCGCACGGGGACCGATGTTCTTTTACTGCGCATGCGCATTTCTATGCATGTGCATACGCAGGTTGCGTGTACCCATGGCGAACAAACTGTTCAACGTGTGCATGCACCCAGGACAGCGGGCGGGGAGCAGAGAGGGGCGGGAATGGCCCCATTAGCATATGGGAATGCCCAGCGTTTCATGGGCATGCTAATGAGGCCACAATGTGGGTGCCAGATGTCAGCTGCCCAACCATTTTCTTCCCAGCGTGCACGCATATGTAAGGTTGCTCAGAGCAACCTTACATGTGTGTGCACCGTCCACATCTTTCGATGGTTGGCGACCATCGACAGATATGGGTGGATTCCCCTGGCCTGCAAATGGATGTTACTGTGTAACATCCATTCGCATACCCTGTGTGCGAATCGCGCTTGCGAGTGGGTGGCGGCGGCCAACCATTCGCAAGCCGGGGTTTGGTGGACTCACAAGGCAGCGAATTTGCAGCCTTGCCAATCCACCAGAATAACCCCTTTATACTGCATTACAGGCCTGCCTCTGATATGGAGACAAGGCAATAAGTGTATAATGTAGACCACAGCAGTGTGTCCTGTGTAGGTAAAATAATGTGCTGCCTAGAAGAAGGGCATTATCATCTGTGTGTTAGCAGAACATAAATATGACAAGTGCTACCAGTCAGAACATAAATTTGTTAGCACGTGTCCCTTCGAAGGCCCTTGCAAATTCTTCAAATGATCTGTAATAACATCATCATGCAAACACATTTCAAATGGGCTGATTTATTAACACTCGCAAATGTCCCCCATTTCTTATTGTCGCATATCGAATAGTAAAAAAGTAGAGTAGCATCCGATATTACTTTATTTCTGGCTGTGTTCCCTACATGCCTACTACGTATGAGTGTGTAAGTATAGCCTGGTAGAGGAAGATCTGAAGGCTCCCTTTCCTAGGAAAAAACACCCTGAAATTTAGCTTATCGGTAACAAAGGCTAACACTATCATAAGTTATTGGCACCTTTTCACAGTCCTGATAGAAAGTTACTTTCAACTCTGGGGTACTATGGGGTAGATGTAAGTATGAAATCTTCTAATAGGTGAAGAACTGGACACAAGTTACACAAAGCAGCCAATCAGCTTCAGCATTAGCATTTATCAAATGCAAAATCATATGCAAAACCTTATTAGTTGCTCAGGGCAACTTATCAATTTGCCAACTTCCCTACTCTTTAGAGCACAAGTTCTCAAACTCGGTCCTCAGGACCCCACGCATGTTTTGCAGGTCTCCTCACAGAATCAAAAGTGAAATAATAAGATCCACCTGTAGATCTTTTAAAATGTGTCAATGCGTAATGAGTGCACCTGTGCCCAGGGGCGGGCTGGGCCGGGGGGCAGGGTGCCATGTGCCCCCCGGGCCGCTCAATCTATCGTGTGCGGGCTGCCTGTTTGTTTCTGAGGCTGCTACTGCAGCCACGGCTGACCAGTCTCCGACTGGTCTTCGGAAACATGGCCGCCGGCCTCCTGCACTGAGGACGTCTAGTGCAGGAGGCTGCTACAGAGATTGGCTGTGGACTCTGAGGAGCTCAGACCTCTGTGGCTGCCAGCAGCTGCTGCGCCTGTATCACAGTGCATTACAGGCAGCAGCGTGGACAGCACAGAGGATCCCTCCCTGCTCCTGGTCAGCGTCCCTGTAGGGATCGAAAAAGGGGCGGAGCTAACGTCCGGAGGGGGCGGAGCTACACGACTGTGAAGGAGATGGTGAGCTGCCAGCCTGAAGTGCCCTGAAGTGCCCTGAACCAGTTAAGTAAAATGTGAGTGTACTTTAACTGGTGTGGGCATGTGTACAAGCAGCGCTACTAGTGTCGGCAACTGGTGTGGACATATGTACAGGCGCGTTACTAGTGTCGGCAACTGGTGTGGGCATATGTATAATCAGCGCTACTAGTGTCGGCAACTGGTGTGGGCATTTGTACAAGCAGCGCTACTAGTGTCGGCAACTGGTGTGGGTATTTGTACAAGCAGCACTACTAGTGTCGGCAACTGGTGTGGGCATTTGTACAAGCAGTGCTACTAGTGTCGGCAACTGGTGTGGGTATTTGTACAAGCAGCGCTACTAGTGTCGGCAACTGGTGTGGGCATATGTACAGGCAGTGTTACTAGTGTCGGCAACTGGTGTGGACATATGTACAAGCAGCTTTACTAGTGTCGGCAACTGGTGTGGACATATGTACAGGCAGCGTTACTAGTGTCGGCAACTGGTTTCGACATATGTACAAGCAGCGCTACTAGTGTCATCAACTGGTGTGGGCATATGTACAAGCAGCGCTACAAGTGTCGGCAACTGCTGTGGGCATATGTATAATCAGCGCTACTAGTGTCGGCAACTGGTGTGGGCATGTGTACATGCAGCGCTACTAGTGTTGGCAACTGGTGTGGACATATGTTCAGGCAGCGCTACTAGTGTCGGCAACTGGTGTGGGCATATGTATAATCAGCGCTACTAGTGTTGGCAACTGGTGTGGGCATATGTACAGGCAGCGCTACTAGTGTCGGCAATTGGTGTAGACATATGTATAATCAGCACTACTAGTGTCGGCAACTGGTGTGGACATATGTACAAGCAGCGCTACTAGCGTCGTCAACTGATGTGGGCATATGTACAGGCAGCGCTACTAGCGTCGGCAACTGGTGTGGGCATATGTATAATCAGCGCTACTAGTGTCGTCAACTGGTGTGGGCATATGTACAGGCAGCATTAGTAGTGTCGGCAACTGGTGTGGGCATATGTATAATCAGTGCTACTAGTGTCGGCAACTGGTGTGGACATATGTACAGGCAGCGTTACTAGTGTCGGCAACTGGTGTGGACATATGTACAGGCAGCATTACTACTGCTACTACTACTGCTGTCTCGTCTGGTGTCGGTGTGGGTGTTACGTATAAGCAGCACTACTACTGTCAGTAACTGGTGCGGTTGTTATGTATAGGCAACGCTACAATTGTCGGCAACTGGTGTGGTTGTTACGTATAAGCAGTGCTACTACTGTCAGCAACTGGTGTGGGCATTATGTATAAGTTGTGATACTACTACTGTCGGCAACTGATGTGTACGTTATGTACAATATAAGTTGCGCTGCTACTGTCGGTAACTGTGTGCGATATATATATATATATATATATATATATATATATATATATATATATATATATATATATATATATAGTAAAGAGAGAGGTCTGGCACTCCTCTGCCAACAGGTAATGGCTTTATTGTTCTTGCCCGGGTGCACACTTATGAGCCACAGCGTGCTCCAACATAGAAATAGAAGGATGCGTCACTCCAGGGGCTTCACCACAAAAAAATTTATTGGCGCATGTCAATGTCGTTTCAGGACACTTCCCGTCATCAGGACAATGATGACGGGAAGTGTCCCGAAACGACGTTGACATGCCCAATAAAAAATTTTGTGGTGAAGTCCCTGGAGTGACGCATACAGCGCTACTACTGTCGGTAACCCTGGGCCATTATGTAGTCATATGCAGGTGTACTCGGGGCATTGCGTGGAGCATAATGTGTGTCGTAATATCATATGGGCATTATGGTGTGCGACATTTTGTGTAAGGGGCATTATGCTGTGTGGCATAATACATAATGGGCATTACTGTGTGGGGTATAATGTGTTATGGGCATTACGATGTTATTAGTACTTTTATAGGGCCACGTCTCTTCCCCATGAATTATCGCTCCTTCATTTTGCCGCGCGCCTTCGGCGCGCACTGTCCTATTTTTAGTGTGGTGGTGGGGCAAGCACCAATTTCCTTTCTGGCACAGGGTACCAAAGTGGCTAGTAATGCCACTGGTTCTGGCATAACTAGCCAGGGGGAGCATCTTGTGGGGCTCCTGATATTATACAGGGGAGCAGCCTGTGGTGTCCTATTATTGTTTTTTTTTTATATTAATACTAATACGAAAAACCTCCATTTAACGATACGCTGTTACTTATGGGCCGGTGCTCTGGACTTGCCCCCCAGGCTAAAAGTTGCCAGCCAGCCCCTGCCTGTGCCATGTCGAGTGACCTGGAAAACATGAATTGTATGGGGTCCTAAGGACCAAGTTTGAGAACTCCTGCTTTAGAAGGCATAATAGGTGTCCCCCTTGGGGACTTGAAATGAAGTAAAGGATTTCTGTACCAGAGTGAAGAAAAAATCCCAAATAAACCCTGCATAAGTTTCTGTCTTGTGTAGTGTTCATTCTAGCACCCGCTATCTTTGAAAACCCATGCAGTTCCTCTTCCCTGCCTGGGGTGTCGCTGTCTGCTGCAGTGCTTCTGTATATCAGCACTGATATGCAAACCAGACCTGTGCTAGAAAAACCACAGCAGACAGCGACACCCCAGGTTTTCAAAGATGGCGGGTGCTAGAATGAACACTATTGTGCATCATCGAATTAGCAGTGATCTTTATATTGCTTTTATATGCTATTGTTTTTGCAGGGATATTCTGCTTGGTAGGATTTTCTTACTACGGATTGTGATCCTGATTCTGAGATTTAATCAAACCCTATATTTTTTTGCAGTTGAATGTTTATCGGCAGTCTGTGCTTGCGTGTTAGTCACACTGCACAGTGAGGATTTATCGCAAAGTGAGTGACAATCGGTAACGTTAAGGGACTTTTTTCAGGCTGCACCCACTTTGTGGAATGCCCTCCCTAGCACAATAAGACTCTCCTCCAGTCTCCAAACTTATAAGCGTTCCCTGAAAACTCACCTCTTCAGGCAAGCTTATCAAATTCCAGAACCAGTCACTTAACCTTCATATACCATTCCTATCTAATCACATCCCCACTATACAGTCCACACACATCCACTCTTTCTTTTTCGCATTTTCCATCCTCCTGATTCATGGCCAAACTGCTGGGTCACCGTATCTTACAGAACACCAGGAATCTTGCATTCTGGTGGAATTAATGCAATAAAGAAACTGTTAATAAATTAATAAATAATGTGAAGACACTGCCAAAATGTAAATGTGTTGTGACCATTTTGGAGATGTGTTTGAGGCTGCAGTGGATCCCATATCCAGCTGCAATGTCTCTGACATCTTACTTCCTGCGGATATGCTGTGAACTTTGAAAATCAACTGATATGCAACAAGTGTTATGTCTATGTACGCAGCCAATGGGATTTTCAAAGCATCTCAATACAAATCTATGTGGCAGTGACATTCGCAAATGCACACACTGCTTCTGTGTACAAAGAATCAGGCCCTGTATCTCTTGTCTTGCTGCATAGCTGAGTTTTTGTCTTTCCTCAAGCAGGGCTGGTTTAAGGCTTCTCAACACCCTAGGCAAAACATCAACCTACTGCGCCCACCCCCACTTCTATACTGCCACCAATACCCACTTTTCAACCTCTTAAGGCAGGGGTGGCCAAACCGGTCCTCGAGATCTACCAACGGTCCATGTTTTCCAGATTACCTAGCTGATGCACAGCTGTAGACAATACTAACGGTCACATTTTCAAACATGCTGCAGTCATTCCTACTATAGATCCACAGGTTGCCTGGAAAACATGCACCGTTGGTAGATCTTTAGGACAGGTTTGGCCACCCCTGCCTTAAGGCCTAACAATCCGGTATGGAGGCTCACAAAATTCGGGCAGTCCTCCCAGCCCCCTGGGAAGTTGGGCACGTTCCCTGCTTTCCCTTGGGCCCTCAGGAGGGGCAGCAAAATGGGCAAGTATGCCTCAAGGGAAAGTATGGAGGTGTTGTCCTAGAACAGGCATGTCCAAACTCTGGCTGTTGTAAAACTACACATACCATCATCCCTTGCCCTAGTTTTAGCATTCCCTAATAGCAAAACTGTGGCAAGGCACAATGGGACTTTTGGTTTCACAACAGCTGGAGGGCCATAGTTTGGATATGCCTGTCTTAGAAGTTCCACAGCTGCCCCCTGATTTAAGTACATCATAGACATCCTTGATTTTTTGAAAGTCAGACTTGGTGGCGTTCCCCCAGATCCCAGCACCCTAGGCAGCCTAGAATGGCGGCACTCCTCAGACTGTATATTTAATAAAAATCCTTTATTTGCCCAACAGCGTTTTGGGGACAGTTTCAGCCGTCTTCAGGGACAAGCAAGCATATGTACACAAAATTGACAAACATTTATACCCATACAACAAGACATCATTAAAATTAATTGCGCTCACCTGCTCCACGCCGCCGGCTGAACTGCACGGCCACGCACCGGGACCGTACGCCGCCGCTTGTACTGACATGTGTACATATGCTTGCTTGTCCCTGAAGACGGGGAAAATTGTCCCCGAAACGCAGTATATATAGCTTGATGGGGCGGACCGTCACTCTGTCCCTCAGGTTTGCGGGCTGCAGTGCCTTCCTATACAATTGGTAGTTAGGGAAGAACAAAGGCGGCACTTGCAGGCTTGTAGTGAAAAACTCAATTTATATCACATCAAATAAAACGGTGCAAACAGTGTCCGTCGTTTCGGGGCATAGCCCCGTTTTCAAGGTGCAGGAAGACAACAATTTGACAAGTGTTATGACTCTTACCTTTATAAGGTGTAAGAGAGCTACAGTGGTAACCCGTCCCCCATGTCTGTGTCCAGCATCTGGCAGGAAGCGGCAGGTGCAGCACTTCCGGCTCTTCCTCCGGGAACACAAGTCATGGGTTTCCTAGGCCACCTGTGAATACAGCACTCAAAGTGAACAAATATAAAAAGATATATAAAACCATTGCAATTGGCATGATATTAAAAAACAGATGCAAGAGAGCGGCATGTTGTGATCTGGGGCTGTTTAATTAAATAATGATTGCCCTAGTAGCGTGGTATGTTGCCGGGATTGTTTTGGTCGACATGCCCGGTAGTGTTGACAGTATGTGTAAACATGCATGGGTTTGATTACTCCCCTGGTACTTAGAGGGAAAGACAAATCTATGTGCGATGCAGGTGTATCTAGGGGCCTAGGGTTACGTCAGTGTCTGCCATAATGGTCGACACGTCGCTTACTGCTGACATATGGCTTGTGACCACATTGTTTAAACAGACATTGTAGGGGCTCTGCACACACTAAATTAACTGATAATAAATAGTGGAGATTTGGTTCATGAATTGATCAATGCATTTAAGCCTGCAGCCCCTACAATGTCTGTTTAAACAATGTGGTCACAAGCCATAGGGCACCCCAAAACTAGGAAAGGTGAGTGACGATGTTTAGTGTATATATTGTTTATTAGATTCATTTTTTAAATTAGTCTTATTGTGGTCACATTCTCTCATGCACCCTGTTTTAACCCATAATGCATATCTTATGTTAACCAGTTCCCTAGATGATTAGTGACAGGTGTGTTGGTAACTGCTCACATATAAAAGCATAGTCTGCTGTGAGCCTTAGACCAGATAGTATGCCTGGAATCAAACATTGATGTGACAGCTGTGTGTATTATAGCCATTTTGAGCGATAGTGTTAGGACCTGCAGAAAAGTGCATATACTTGTTGTACCCTGGATATGTTTTATCTTTCTGAATAAAACTCTTTTAATTCACTAGAAGGCGCCCCTTCTCACTCTTTCCTTGTGCATATATATATATATAATATATATATATATATATATATATATATATATACATAGTGTGCAGCAGCGGCACTCAAGATAAAACAACATGGAGACCAGAAGGCTGGTCTCCGTGCCATTTTATCTTGAGTGCCGCTGCTGCACACTATGTATATATATATATATATATATATATATATATATATATATGCACAAGGAAAGAGTGAGAAGGGGCGCCTTCTAGTGAATTAAAAGTTTTATTCAGAAAGATAAAACAAATCCAGGGTACAACAAGTATATGCTTCTACTAAGAAATAGAGCGCTGTGGACTGGCTACCACAAGATGTAAATTCATTACCGTGGTAATCAGCTATCACCAGAGCGATCAGTGCGTCAGCAGGTCCTGGGGGCATGTAACACTGGATTGCACTACAGCGTTCAAGAAAGCTGGTTTTCAGAGTGGCCACAAGGTGAGATGCAGGGGAGATGAGCATTGCAGGCCATGCACTGATGCGTTTTGCCATAAGACTTCATCAGAGGGCGTGGCTACTGCATCCGCTGAACAAAGTTAAGTAGTGACCAACTGCCAATCAGGTACAGAGGCCGGGCGGGGCTGAGATCGAACAGCACATCCAACTGTTAATCATCTTTCGGCACACAGGCCGTGCATCATAACACAAAAGACTGCCGATACAAAGTATTCATACTGTATACAGCGATTGTGTCATAATAGAACAAGCAGCCTGCAGTGAACTGCAACAAGCACAAAGCATTATATTAGCTATAGCAGCTACAATATATCTATATAAAATGATATATGTAAACACAGAATACATAATAAAGAAACAAGATAAAAAATATATAATATAAAGATATATATTTACACCATGGGCGAGATTTAATGAGATGCGATTTTTTTTTCTCAAAAAACAGGGAATATGCACGTTTTACAAAAATCGCACATTTAATAAGGTGCGAATTGCAGAAAAAACGCCAATCAGGAGTCGCTAGGCGGCCAATAGTCCTATTCGGGTTGAGGAGCTGCAGGATGCAACCACACATCCTCCGGCTCTTTTTTAAAATCAAGTCAGTAATATTTGTATTTGCTTTTACATATACAGTGACTTTACTTACATACATATTTAATCACACCTTGATAAAGATACTTGTGTATCAAAATGCATTGGTGGGAGGAGAGAGGATTGCTACCAAGCTGCCCTGTCATCAGAAGGAGCTTTCCAGGGATGCCTGAGGACTTTCCCTCATTTAATATCATGCTTGTTTGGTCTGCAATTTCTTGTGGACTATAACAAAGGGATTATGAGGAGGAATTTATCCTAATTCATGCTCAATTTGTCTACCTGCATAGGAGACATATTATAATGGTACAAGTCCTGTTAAATATTATATATTGTTATTTACCTGTGTCAAGGGACTTGATGGCATTACACTATTGTGGAACCTTTCTCATTTCTTGAGATGGAGTAACCTGTCTTAAGTAAAAATGCCTTTGAAGTCCAAACGGTGATGTGACCGCTCCGTCATAAACGTCAGGCGTCTACCCGTAAAGTAGACAAAACTATACGGTACGGGACCAACAAGGATACTTCAAAGGCATTAATCAGAATTGTCAATAACAATATCACACTATTGTTTTTTCTTTTATTTTTGGGTATATAACATTCCTAAGAAAGAGTTTTGTGTCAGCGCCAGGGACTGTCTAGATCAGGGGTGGCCAACCTGTGGCTCGCAAGCCGCATGCGGCTCTTCCCTTCGCAATATGCAGCTCGGCATTAAAATCGTCCCAGCCGGGACACGGCAGTGGGAGCACAAAGAGTGACCCGGTGGCTGGCGCATGCGCTGTCACGCTAGGAAGACATGTTTCATTAGCCTGTAAATAGTGCTGGAAGACACTGATGCCAGCATCCTCCTAGCGCATGTGCCGGCCGCCGGGTCACTCATTGTGCTCCGCCTCCCACTGCTGTGTCCTGGCGGCGTTGGGACAATTTGAAAACCCGCGTCTCGGGTCCTACTGCTGCACCACCGCCTGGCTGCGTGTTGGGACCGAAGATACAGTCCCAATGCCGACAGAACACCAGCAGCACATGTGTCCCCAGCGGCTGTAATAGAGTAATGCTCCTCGCCAGCAGCCAGATGGCCTCCGCAGCACCCGGGAACTAGTTGTGCTCCTCATCCACAGCCAGCTGTGCTCCCTGCCTGCAGCCAGCCAGCCTCCTCACAGCTCCTGTCCTCTGCTGCCACTGCAGCACCCGGGGACGAGCTTTGCTTCTTGCCTGCAGCCCTTTGGCCTCCCCGCAGCTCTCAGGGACTGAGGCCTCCTGGCAGGTCCCACACCTCAATCCCTTGGTGTCTGGCCTCCATTGCCATTGCAGCACAAGCTTCATGAACACCAGGAAGGCCAGTTCACTGAGTACCTCAGAAGAGGAGACATCAGCCAGACCCCTGCCAAAACCCAGCAGCAGCAGCCAGGACCACAGGGATGGTAACCAGCAGCTGGGCAAGCCTCTGCACTCCCTCTGGACCCTGGAGTACACCCACCAGCACATTTGATGGTAAGAGACCAGACTGGTATTTTTTTTTCTTGGGGGGGAATGCTACTGTAGTTCTAGTCCAATTTATACAAAAATGGATTCTCAGTAAGACAGCGCTACAACCGCAGCTGGATTGCTAACCAGGAGCACCAACTCCTTAACATTTAAACATAGATATAAAGAAAAGGGTAGCTCTCCAGCGCTGGTTGAATCCAACAAAAGTAGGATTGGTAGTGTCCTTGGGTCCGTACCCCAAAGGGACCACACTGACCTTGGTGTTGGTCCCTATATACAGGCAAAGGTATCTTTTGCAGATTCAGTCTCAAGATGATCGTATACACTCCTATCTAGACACAGGGGGAAAACAACTGACCTTGTTGCAATTCCCTATATGCACATCACGGTTTCTTTAACAGCTGCAATTTGTCTGTCACATAAACTCTGTTTCAGATAGTACTGACCTGGTGGAAATGCCCTATGTTCATATAGGGGTTTCTTTTGGTACGTTCCAGTCAGCAAAATAATTCTCCAGACCAAGGCAGCATAAATCCAAAAACGTCCAAAATTTATTGTAGATAAAATTCCAATGTAAGTAAACAAGATAATTTTTAAAATAAAGAGAGGGACCGAGAGCTCCAGATAATACCACCTAGAAAATCTACCTCGTCCGGACTAAGATAGAGAATGGTGGGACCGATGGCAGGGGTCTGATCCTGGAGCTGTCTGTACCTCCCTTCTCACACCAACGCGTTTCAAAGTAAAATCCTTCCTCAGGGTGTGCTGCTAATGACTACATGAAGGGTTTTTATACCCTATTCCCAAATATGGGGGTGGAAACCATCCTGCCCCGGTTAGAGGAGGGTGTAAAAACCCGGATTCCATCACAATTAAACAGAATAAATATACATGTAAATACCATACTTTAAAAATCAATGAATGATAGATAAAACATTAAAAACCATGATATACAAAAAATCGATATAGGGATTTAACGGATCACATATATACAATAAAGAATGTAGCTGGAGTCCATTCCGGGTTTACCGGCGTGGGGAGCCTTCCTTTTCGTGCGCGTCTGTGTCCGCTTGATGCCGGAAGTTTTGGATATCGTGTATCATGAAAAGTTCCGTTTCCGGAAGTGCGTCCGCATCACTTCCGTCTTTTGGAACGCAAACAAGGAGGTGCTTTTGACCCGCAAGCCGTATATCGGTAAGACGGCTCCAGACAATCATGGTAGAAGTTGTAATTATACAAAACAAGAGAAAGAAATATAATGAGTGCTGATTGTATTACAATATTCATATCCTCAAGGAAATAAATCAGGTTTGGTTAAAAAATGACATACATATTATTAATTGCACAAAACGGAAAAGCAGCAAATGGGAGGGGCGATCAGGGATGTATTGCCGGTACTAGAGAAACCACTTTAATTCAAATTCTGCGTTGAGCCCCTGTGGTGCCAGGGTCCTCAACTCATAAATGGTTTTCATCTCTAGTCTCGCCAAGGAGGAATCTCTGTCGTCTTGTCTCCATATATTAGGTGCCAACTTGATACCACAGAAGAATATAATGTGACCAGGATCACTACTATGAACATTTTTGAAATGCATAGGAACCGTATGAGTTTCAACTTGGTTCCCTATGTTTCTAACATGCTCAGAAAGTCTGGTCTTTAATAACCTTTTAGTTCGCCCCACATATTGTAGCCCACAACTACATTCCACTAAATAGACACAGTACTTGGAGCTGCAGGTGATGAAATCTTTGATCTCATATCGTCTTCCTGTTTGGTTAGATTTGTAATGTGTAATTTTGCTCACATCGTGTTTACACATTTTACATAATTTACATGAGCCGCACCTATAAAAACCTTTTGATAAGATAGTGGTCTTTGATTTAGGTGCATTAGTAACACTGCATACTATGTTCTCTTTAATGTTTTTGGCCCTTCTAAAGACAAAACGTGGTCTGTTTTCAACATAACTTTTCAAAAGGGGGTCTTTGGACAATAAACCCCAGTGTTTTTTAATTATCGATTCGATTTGGTTATGTTGTGAACTATATTGGGTGATGAATGGTAGATACAGATTCTTTTCCTCTTTTGATTGTTTTGTACTAGATAGCATATTTTCTCTATTCATATTTCTGCATCTTTCTCTTGTATTTGCTATATTTAGTTTCTTATATCCCTTTGCTACCAGTTTGTTCTCCAGAAGGGCGGCCTGCTCATCATACCGTTCCACATCAGTGCAATTCCGCCTAATGCGCTGGAATTGGCTGTTCGGGATGCTTCTCAACCAATTTAGATGGTGGTTGCTGGAAGACTCTATGTATGAATTACAGTCGGTTTTTTTAATATAATTCTTAGTTTTTAGTACATTTTCTTCTACATACACCGTAAGATCCAAAAAATTTACTTGTGTACTATTAATGTCAAAGGTAAGGACAATATTTAGGTGATTGTTGTTTAGATGATCACAAAAACACTTGAGGGATTCATCATCTCCGTCCCAAATGAAGATGATGTCATCTATATACCTGTACCATGTCACCAGGCTGGCTCCGTACGGGTGTCCGCTCCATACCTTATCGGACTCCCACCACGCCATAAAAAGGTTGGCGTAGCTCGGAGCCAGCCTGGTGCCCATAGCAGTCCCTCGTAATTGGATGAAAAAGGTGTCCTCAAACCAAAAGTAATTATTCGACAAAATTAATTCAATACCGTTAAGGACAAAATTAATGTAATCAGGAGGATGGCCTTCCCTATCTAGATGATAACGAACACCATCTAGACCTGCTTTGTGTTCTATAATAGTATATAGGCTTGTCACGTCAGCAGTGACAAGCTTGTATGTGGATTTCCATTCTATGTCCTTTAATATCTTTATGGTTGCTATGGTATCTTTAAGATATGAGGGTATTTTGATGACCATAGGTTGTAGCAAGTAATCAAGATAATGAGATAAATTGGAGAGAACAGAGTTAGTCCCTGCAACTATTGGGCGTCCTGGGGGTTTATCTTTATTTTTATGAATTTTAGGGAGTACGTAAATCACAGGTATTGATGGGTGTTGAATATTAATGTAGTCCCTAATATCCGCAGTAATAATGTCTTTGGTAAGATATAATGCCAAGAAGGTTTCCAGTTTCTTTGCTATATTAATAGTAGGATTGCCTCTCATTTTCCTATAGGTTGACGTGTCCGATAGTTGTCTTATAATTTCCGCATTATAGTCCTCAATATTCAGAACTATGATGCCGCCCCCCTTGTCGGCGGGCTAATTTTGTCGAATAATTACTTTTGGTTTGAGGACACCTTTTTCATCCAATTACGAGGGACTGCTATGGGCACCAGGCTGGCTCCGAGCTACGCCAACCTTTTTATGGCGTGGTGGGAGTCCGATAAGGTATGGAGCGGACACCCGTACGGAGCCAGCCTGGTGACATGGTACAGGTATATAGATGACATCATCTTCATTTGGGACGGAGATGATGAATCCCTCAAGTGTTTTTGTGATCATCTAAACAACAATCACCTAAATATTGTCCTTACCTTTGACATTAATAGTACACAAGTAAATTTTTTGGATCTTACGGTGTATGTAGAAGAAAATGTACTAAAAACTAAGAATTATATTAAAAAAACCGACTGTAATTCATACATAGAGTCTTCCAGCAACCACCATCTAAATTGGTTGAGAAGCATCCCGAACAGCCAATTCCAGCGCATTAGGCGGAATTGCACTGATGTGGAACGGTATGATGAGCAGGCCGCCCTTCTGGAGAACAAACTGGTAGCAAAGGGATATAAGAAACTAAATATAGCAAATACAAGAGAAAGATGCAGAAATATGAATAGAGAAAATATGCTATCTAGTACAAAACAATCAAAAGAGGAAAAGAATCTGTATCTACCATTCATCACCCAATATAGTTCACAACATAACCAAATCGAATCGATAATTAAAAAACACTGGGGTTTATTGTCCAAAGACCCCCTTTTGAAAAGTTATGTTGAAAACAGACCACGTTTTGTCTTTAGAAGGGCCAAAAACATTAAAGAGAACATAGTATGCAGTGTTACTAATGCACCTAAATCAAAGACCACTATCTTATCAAAAGGTTTTTATAGGTGCGGCTCATGTAAATTATGTAAAATGTGTAAACACGATGTGAGCAAAATTACACATTACAAATCTAACCAAACAGGAAGACGATATGAGATCAAAGATTTCATCACCTGCAGCTCCAAGTACTGTGTCTATTTAGTGGAATGTAGTTGTGGGCTACAATATGTGGGGCGAACTAAAAGGTTATTAAAGACCAGACTTTCTGAGCATGTTAGAAACATAGGGAACCAAGTTGAAACTCATACGGTTCCTATGCATTTCAAAAATGTTCATAGTAGTGATCCTGGTCACATTATATTCTTCTGTGGTATCAAGTTGGCACCTAATATATGGAGACAAGACGACAGAGATTCCTCCTTGGCGAGACTAGAGATGAAAACCATTTATGAGTTGAGGACCCTGGCACCACAGGGGCTCAACGCAGAATTTGAATTAAAGTGGTTTCTCTAGTACCGGCAATACATCCCTGATCGCCCCTCCCATTTGCTGCTTTTCCGTTTTGTGCAATTAATAATATGTATGTCATTTTTTAACCAAACCTGATTTATTTCCTTGAGGATATGAATATTGTAATACAATCAGCACTCATTATATTTCTTTCTCTTGTTTTGTATAATTACAACTTCTACCATGATTGTCTGGAGCCGTCTTACCGATATACGGCTTGCGGGTCAAAAGCACTTCCTTGTTTGCGTTCCAAAAGACGGAAGTGATGCGGACGCACTTCCGGAAACGGAACTTTTCATGATACACGATATCCAAAACTTCCGGCATCAAGCGGACACAGACGCGCACGAAAAGGAAGGCTCCCCACGCCGGTAAACCCGGAATGGACTCCAGCTACATTCTTTATTGTATATATGTGATCCGTTAAATCCCTATATCGATTTTTTGTATATCATGGTTTTTAATGTTTTATCTATCATTCATTGATTTTTAAAGTATGGTATTTACATGTATATTTATTCTGTTTAATTGTGATGGAATCCGGGTTTTTACACCCTCCTCTAACCGGGGCAGGATGGTTTCCACCCCCATATTTGGGAATAGGGTATAAAAACCCTTCATGTAGTCATTAGCAGCACACCCTGAGGAAGGATTTTACTTTGAAACGCGTTGGTGTGAGAAGGGAGGTACAGACAGCTCCAGGATCAGACCCCTGCCATCGGTCCCACCATTCTCTATCTTAGTCCGGACGAGGTAGATTTTCTAGGTGGTATTATCTGGAGCTCTCGGTCCCTCTCTTTATTTTAAAAATTATCTTGTTTACTTACATTGGAATTTTATCTACAATAAATTTTGGACGTTTTTGGATTTATGCTGCCTTGGTCTGGAGAATTATTTTGCTGACTGGAACGTACCAAAAGAAACCCCTATATGAACATAGGGCATTTCCACCAGGTCAGTACTATCTGAAACAGAGTTTATGTGACAGACAAATTGCAGCTGTTAAAGAAACCGTGATGTGCATATAGGGAATTGCAACAAGGTCAGTTGTTTTCCCCCTGTGTCTAGATAGGAGTGTATACGATCATCTTGAGACTGAATCTGCAAAAGATACCTTTGCCTGTATATAGGGACCAACACCAAGGTCAGTGTGGTCCCTTTGGGGTACGGACCCAAGGACACTACCAATCCTACTTTTGTTGGATTCAACCAGCGCTGGAGAGCTACCCTTTTCTGTAGTTCTAGTCCAGTTTGCCCTGGTATAGTTCAGGCACAGGAACCCTGTGGGACTACACATCTCAGCATGGACCTTACCCCATTTTTGGTTGCAATTTGTACCTCCACAAAAGCTGGGGGACACAGTTTACCTTTATATATGGGTACACTATATATATATATATATATATATATATATATATATATATATATATATATATATATACACAATTCCAATGGAAAAAATGGCACTCAGGAGGCAGATAAAGATACATAGAAAGCAAGTATATTGTCAAGCTTTCGGGGAGTTAAACCCCTTCTTCAGGACGAAACAACCTACAGCACAGATACAAACACAAAAACGACATTTATACTTACAGCCTGAAGCCTCCCACTGCGTGCAGCGTGGCACACGTCGTCAGACTCAGCGGGCGGATGTCCGCTCGCATGCTTCCGGCTGAGAACAGAGGTCAGGTTGCCAAGCAACAGAGACCGCTTGCGCTCCAGCCTCCCATACAGCGGTCACTTCCTGTCAGCCAGCCTGCATAGCGCTGGCCGTCACCTAGGAGACAAAAAACAACAAAAATGCATAACATGAATATTTCACAAAATACATAGCAAGTTTAAACATCAATAGTGGTACATGAAAGACATCCTATAAGACAGCCATATTACACTACAGCGTTCCAGTTTATTTTATCGTTGAGACCAAGGGGGTGGATCGTATTGAGCCTAAAGATCCACCGGGACTCGGCTATCAACAACTTCTTGGCTCTGTCACGCCAGTGAGTGACCTTTGGCTTTAAAGTGGCGAGCCACAGGCTGGTCAATAGATCTACCCGAAAGGGACAGATCTATTGCAGACCTATGTAGACCCATCCGCTCCCGGAAGGATCTGGTAGTCTGGCCCACATAATAGTAGCCACAAGGGCACACTATCACGTAGACCACATGATCAGATCTACATGTGAGTACCTGTCTAATCTGGTACTCTTTGGTGGTGTGGGGGTGCTTGAACGTTTTGCATACTTTCAGATATTTACACGTTATGCAAGACAGGCAGCTATAACAACCCGGGGGCTTCACATAAGTATTGGGAGCTTTAGGAATACCCATACCGGTAATGTCTGTCTTCATTAACCTATCTTTGAGGTTACGGCCTCTGCGGAAAGCTGCTAGAGGGCGCACTGTGTTCAAACACCTCAAGTCAGGGTCACTCTTCACAATGGGCCGAAGTGCTTTTGATGCTTAATGGATAACAGGGCTGGCAACAGAATAAGTACTGGTCCAAGGTAATACCATAGATTCCCTGGACTTCTTGGGCTCAAATAGAGCAGATCGAGGCATAGACATAACCTCAGCCTTCTGACTGCTCAGCAAGCCGGCATCATACCCTCTAGCTACAAATTTGGAGATGAGGTGGTCAAGTCGGTCAGATAGACCAGACCGATCACTGACAATGCGGGCAATCCTCATCATTTGGGACCGAGGAAGGCCCCTCTTCAGGGCCGGAGGATGGTGGCTGGAGGCCATCAGGAAGGTATTCCTGTCAACATTTTTATAATAAATGTCTGTAGACAATATGTGATCCTTGATACGTACAGAAACATCAAGGAACTGCATCACCTCCGTATGACAAGAATACGTAAATTTAATAGGTGAGTCCCTAGAATTGATGTCAGTCATCAGTGTATCGAATGCCTCCTGTCCACTCGTCCACAAGACAAATACGTCGTCTATGTAGCGGGTGTACAGGAGTAAATGCTGGTTGACCTCTGGATTATTGAGGAATAACTCCTTCTCTTGTTGGAACATATAGATGTTAGCATACGAGGGTGCTACCGCAGAACCCATGGCACACCCCCGTAGCTGTAGGTAATACCTACCATCAAATAGAAAAAAATTTCGCTCCAGGGTCAAACCCAGCAACTTCAAAAACAACTGGTGATTGAACACCGCGTCATCAAGATACTCAGACAGGAATAACCGAACAGCCTCAACACGTCCATCATGGGGTATGGAGGTGTATAAGCTAGCCACATCCAAACAGCACATAATGGTGCCTGGAGGAACTACAGACAATGCAGACAACAGTTGCAAAAAACAGGTAGTGTCTTTCAGAAACGACTTTTTAAGCAACAATAGTGGCTGCAGCACATAATCTAGTAGCTGTGACACAGATTGATACATGGAGTTACGTGCAGCAATTATGGGAAGCCCAGGAGGATTCCTGGCGTCCTTGTGCAACTTGGGGAGGGTATAAAGCACAGGGACCACAGGGGCCGCCACGCTGATTTTGTCCCGTACTTTAGATGGCAGTACTCCCTCTGATACTGCTGTTGAAAGGATGAATGTCAGTTCCTTTTGAAACTGTTGGGTAGGATTGCTGGGCAATTTCTTGTACACCGCTGTGTCGGCAAGTTGATTATAGATTTCAGCTCGGTAGTCACCAATGTTCTGTATGACAATGGCCCCGCCCTTGTCGGCGGGCCTGATGACAATGTCTTGTTATTCACTGAGTTGTTTCAGTGCCAAAGACTCGATCTTGGTTAGGTTCTTAGATACTTTACCCGGAGCTGAATTCAATTTGGAAACTGAGTCGTCCAGCAATCTACCGGATTGGTGGACACCGGATCAAACTTCGAGCTAGAGCTCGATGACAGAAAACTGTCAAACAATCCCCGTGTAGCTGCAGCTGGTTTATGTTGAAAAAACTCCTTCAACCTGAGTTTTCTCATAAATCTGTGTTGATCACACTTCCACTCGAATTGATCGAAAAAATTAGTTGGCACATACGTTAATCCTTTATTAAGGACAGCAAGTTCAGTGGTGGATAGACAACGGCTGGACAGATTAAAGATTAGGGTTTCATCTGAACCTTGCGGGACAGGTTTCGCCTGAGCTCGCTTATTTTTTTGCCCCCTGGCCGGCCTCTTACGCCCTGGTGTGTACCAGGGGCTGCTTGGCCTAAAGGGACCTGGGACTCAGTAGTGTCGTCCAATTCGGACACAGCGAAATCGCTGTCACTAGTAGCATTAGGGTTATGCTGACGATCCCGGTTCTTCCCTCGTTTATGCTGCCAAGGTTTGCGACGGCGGGCTCCCGTGTCGGCATTTCGCTCAGAGCGATCTCCTGTCAACCAACCATAAACTCGTCGTAATCGGCATCAACCATCTGCCTCTTATTACGTTTGAACTTGAGTAAGTCCTTTTTGTATGTGTCACACTGTACTTCCAATTTCTGAAGCCAGCTCGCATTTGCTGGGTCATTCAGAGTGGATTGATGATCCATCTGAAACTGTGCAATCTTAGTCTTGGTTATCTGCAGTTCACGCCCAGATTCTTCGATTACTAAAACCATCAGGTCCATGGCGGCACGATTTAAGATGCCCACCCATTTGCAGACGAAGTCAGGGCTATGTCGCCCGATCGTAGGCGTGTTCTTGATACGAAAACCTCGCGGAATTTTATTTGCCCGATAATAATCGGACAGCGAGGATCCATGCAGCAAAAAGTCTATCTCACGGCGTCTTAATTTGAACAGATGATTGTGCACTTCATCGATGCTCTGTTCTGCGTCGGATAGTAGTGGATCAGCAGCAAACAGGATGTCATTGATTTCCGCAGGTGTATATGTGAACTTGGTACCCATAGGTACAGAAATATTCCGGCATCCAGGCATATCCTGGGATGCCCTCACCTCTGATTGATCCATACTGACACAGGGATCCAATCAGTCAGGGAGCAAGAGAAATGTCCTTTTAATGAAGATCAATCATCAAAGTATATAGGAAATGATGAGTTGGTGCCCTGCAACAATTCGTGATGGCAAAGCCACTCCGATAGATATAGGTTCCAAGACTGAAGACTGCCGGCACTCGGTATACTGAGTGCCGGCAGTCTTGGAACCTATATATATATATATATATATATATATATATATATATATATATATATATATATATATATATATATTGCATAAAGTGGCCATGCAGAGGTGGGGGAACTCATTTGTCTATGCCACCTAATTAAACCCCCTCCCATTCCCCCATCAGACAGAGACAATGTGGAGGTTACAATGTTCCACCTCACCATTGGAGGTGATGGAACTCAGTTCCACCCTGTTCCCCCTTACTTTAACCCCTGTATATATATATCTATCAGCTGCTCCAGGCACCATTGGGTTTTTCCGCCCCAACACCGCTGATTGCGATGAACTTTGCTGATAAAGCTCCTTGAAAAAGGTCCATACAGGACCGAAACGTCGGGGCATTGTCTATCTGCATGTGACTAAATCTGCATGATTGATTGGAAAATAATAAAATACCATCATTTGGATTTTTACACGTATTGCTCTGGACTTGTTATTAGGCGAGTGCCTGATATTCCACAACCTAAAATAGGTGTGGAGACTCCCTGGACTGAATATATATATAACAGGTGGAGCCAGTTTCATCTATCTGGCCAGCATGCCATATCTTCCGTCCAGGGATGCGCAATTGTCTCACATGTTCTTGGCGAACAGCGGGAGACTGAAATATATGGAGCGCTGGCCGGAGAGATGAAACTGGCGTATCGGCTCTTTGTCTTACCAGGACAAATTTTTTTGGCTCTTCGCCTCTGATTGGTTGGCCACCCCTGGTCTAGATGATCTCTCTTGTGTGGTATGGTATTGTTGTGCAGTGGTGATACACATCATCTGAGGTTGTCCCAAGAGGCTGCTACTGCGCAAAAGTGTCTTCACACTATACTTTGTATATTGTTCACATATTTAATCATATCTGTTATGATCTGTTTTGGATTTTATGTTGATTTCACAAAATTTAGTTTGTGAAGGCCCACATACAATAGTCTGACTCCAAATCGTACTAAATTCTCCTTGGGAGGCTCACTACGATTTGTCATGCGATAAATTGGCATGTTAGTTATCGCATGAAAAACTCCCGGGGAGCTGCAGCGGCAGGGGTCAGGAGAGCCGGGCAGCATTGAGTAACGGAGCAGACAGAGGTGGGTGCGGAGCAGCTGGCAGCGACAGGTGCCGGGCAGAGGAGCAGGAAGCGGACGCAGAATTTAAAAAGGACATGTCAAAAGACTGTCCAGCCTCCCAGTCTTCGAAAGTGTTTAATTAAATTCTGCTGCCGCTTCCTGCCCTGACGTCTAGCTCTTGCAGCTCACATCTGCCTGGCACCCGCTGCCCACCCCACCGCTCACCCCACCGCTCACTGCTGCCCGGCACCAGCTGCTGCCTGCCTCACAGCTCTACATTCACCGCTGTCCATCCACCGCTGTCCATGCCACCACTGCCCACCTCGCCACTCATTGCTGTACACCCCTGCCCACCCCGGCACATAGGTGCATGCCAGCAGTGTTTAACCACTGGCACACACCTACGGAATTGGACCCAATGCCCAATAAAAACTACCCGCAATGTGCCACTGATGGGTCCGATCTGATAAATTTTCACGTGATCTTCAGGGTCCGGCCCGATGCACACGGGACCGCGGTGAGATGGGATGTCAAACACACCTAATTTGGGCTGATTTTTCGGTTCGATCCATCAAGATCGGATTCACTTTTTTTTTTTTGTATCGGCAGCAAGTAGTGTGACCTACAGGAGAAAGAGCCGGCAGCAAAAGTAAGCAACCCCTGACCTGCCCGTGCTCCTTTACCCGCTGCCAGATTAATTTATTCTACTGTACTGGGCACAGTATGCAGTAATTGGAATGGCCACGAAGACAATGTGACATTTGCAACCAATGTGGCTGTATGACACAATGTACAGGAGGCATTATGTGTATAAAGGGCACTACTGCATGGTGTAATGTTAATAAGGAGCAACACGGTGTGTAACTTAAACAATGGCTACTACTGTGTGACAAAATGGGAAGGGGTGCTGGGTCAGAGGAACTAGCAGCAATGCTAGGGGCATTAGCCCAAGTCTTGCCTAGGGCATCAAATTGGTTAGGACCGGTTCTGTCTGTATGCAGAGTTGTATAGGTCTTGTGCTGCACCCATACCATACCCATATATATTGTTTGTTACTAATCTACATCATCATTAGCTTGCACTTGCAGAAGATGCACATGGAAACCAGTTAATTTATGTTTATGGCCAGCTCACTGAACTCTGATGTGAATGTTCAAATATTCTCCGTAAAGCGCTGCGGAATATGTGTGTGCTATATAAATAACTGGTAATAAATACACTCTACGTAGCATTGCCCATTACAGCCCAGTTATTCCCATTCAGCCATATTTGGAGATGTGCATGACTTTTGTACTTGCATACGCCTAGTCCAGTTAAAAGTTGCCAGCAAGCCTCTGTTGTCATAGGCTTCAGTTCAAAATTCAAAAAGGGGAGCCACACCCACTGCCAGTGTGTGAGTTTGGAATTACAGTGGAAGTGGTGCGACTCCCCTTTTTGAATTTTGAACTGTGCCACAGCCGCCCCCCCCCCCCCCCCCCCCCCCATCCCCTGGAAGTGCCACTGCTAATGTTTATTTTAGTTCTATCAGATAGCTTTCCTCTAATTACCACTGCAGGAATACAGTACCATCTTCATTTTACATAGTTCTATAATGATTACTAATTGTATTCATTCTATTATATTGCAGTGTTTAAACTAGAAGATGTGCAATGATTTCTAATTGTAAAACTTCATCTATGTCTACCACACATTTTTGCTGCCCAACTATACATTTTTTAAACCTTTTTATCTTTGTCATTTGAAAGAACCTTTTCCTACTTAATTCATTATTAACCAAGGTTCACCGATGATAGACTATTGAACTGATTTCACTTACCATAAATCACACAGGGCCCAATGACCAGGTATTGCTCTTATTTAACAGGCAGTGTAGTAAGTGTTGTGGTATGTTTGTAAAGCTTTTACTGCAGATGATAAATGATTGACTTTTTTCTGCAGTTTGAGATTTTTTCTATTTTTTTTTTTTTAAATGAAAAGGCACATTTGATTTGTCAATGCTGCCATCTGCTGTTTAACATGGAACTTGCAGTTTTATTTCACATATTTCAAAATTGCAGCATTTAGAATGGAAAATGTACTAATATTTAGGCCCTGGATTTTTAGGATCTAAAAATTACATTTTATATAGAAAATAACAGTAAGCCATGGAAAACATCATAAAGTTTGAAACACTGTGCCTTTATTACATACTGTGGGGGTTATTTTGGATGATTTGCTCGGATGGGAATTTGCATCCTTGTGAGTCAACCAAACCCCCGCCTTACCAATTGTTGGCTGCCTGCAGTCATACGCAAGCATGACTCGCTCGCAGGGCATGAGAATGGATGTGACACAGTAACATCCAGGCCCGGCGACAGGGGGGTCAAAGGGGACATGTGTGACGGGCCCCGGCGATCTGAAGGGCCCCAGAGCCCGGCCGGGGCCCGTCTGTTTGCTATTATCCCCGTTGGTGGCGTGGTGTTAGTTAAACTCTGTGCCGGCAGGCCCCCTCAGCTCCCTGGCACGCGGGCAGCTGGCGGTGATTGACACTCCCAGTCACAGTCAGACGCCCTCCGCCTCAGCCGGCTCCGTACCTGGGTCTCTCCGTCTCCTCCGCTCCGGCTGTCACATCGCCCGACTCGCCTGCGCCGGTGATTGACACATAGTGTGTGTCCGCACCGCGCCGTCTACGTCACAGACAGCCGCTCAGCGCTCGGAGGCTGAGCCTGAGTCGGCTGTCTTCCAAATGTAACAGGGAATTAATATCGTTTTTCTTATTTATTTATTTTACTGTCAGTCCGATATGTAATTATTGTCCGTGACTGGAACCTCGTTTGATATTTTCCCTTCAGCTATTTTTTAAATGGTGTAACGGAGTAATGTGGATACAGAAAGTGAGACCATATTCCTTATTCTGTAAGTGGCAGAGCTATTTCTGCAGTGTGAATCCTGTTCTACCCCTTTCACATCACAAAATGCAGGGTCGCACTGGGACTATGAAACGGTTCAGTCCCGGAGCAACCCTGCATTTTACTCTGTTCACATCCCCTCAGCGAACTGCCAATATTGCCGGTTCACTGACCTCACCCAGGGGCGTAGCAGAGCATCATCGGAGGCGGGGGAGGAGGCAACGCTTAGTGCTGCTCCAAGCACTGCCTCCTCCATTGGTGTGAACGGGAAACGGGTCTCTCAACCTTAGTGACCTGTTCACACCGCAAAGCAACACGACAACGAACCGGTAAGAACCCTTCTTTTTTACTGGTTCATATTGCCGTGTTGCTACTGCTTTGCTTTGCAGGACCCGATAACCCCTTTCACATTGCACCAATTACTGGTCTTACCGGCATGAACCTGGTAATTACAGTAGGTGCGATGAGAAAGGAGTATAGGTTGCTTTTTATTTTACCCTTGTATGTATTTTTGTCATGTATTGCTAATTGCACATTTTAACCTACGTAGTGCGTCCAAGATGGCCGCCTCTCCTGGGACTCTCCTGTGTTGAAAGAGCCTGACTGGTTCTGATAATTATGCAATGATCTCTCACATCTTTGTATTTTATTCATTGTTTCTGTATTCTCTGAAAACCTAAACTTCTGTAATACGTTCATGTTATCTGTAATGTGTCCTGTGCCGAACTGGAGAAATTACTGTAGAAATCTAATTCTTCTTCTTTTTCCTCTTCCTCCTTTGTTAAATCTTCTTTTTATTTGTATTTATTATTATTATTATTATTATTATTATTTATCAGGAGTTTATAACCCATATATCATATAACCAACTTGCATTATTCACATACAAAACATACAAATATAATGTTTCCCTACCAAACCTTGAGCACATCTTAGTCGGAGGCATTGATTCATTACTCCATAAGCCCCACCCATTTGTATGGTCACCACAGTGATCAGCGTGTAAGCCTACTCCATATGCCCCTCCCATTTGTATGGTTACCTCAGAGATCAGGGTGTAAGCCTACTCCATAAGGCCTGCCCATTTGTATTGTCACCTTAGTGATCAGGGTGTAAACCTACTCCATACGCCCCTCCCATGTGTATGGTTACCTCAGAGATCAGGGTGTAAGCCTACTCCATAAGCCCCTCCCATTTGTATGGTCACCTCAGAGATCAGGGTGTGAACCTACTCCATATGCCCCTCCCATTTGTATGGTCACCTCAGAGATCAGGGTGTAAACCTACTCCATATGCCACTCCCATTTGTATGGTTACCTCAGAGATCAGGGTGTAAGCCTACTCCATAAGCCCCTCCCATTTGTATGGTCACCTCAGTGATCAGGGTGTAAACCTACTCCATATGCCCCTCCTATTTCTATGGTTACCTCAGAGATCAGGGTGTAAGCCTACTCCATAAGCCCCACCCATTTGTATGATCACCTCAGAGATCTGGGTGTAAACCTACTCCATACACCCCTCCCATTTGTATGGTTACCTCAGAGATCAGGGTGTAAGCCTACTCCAAAAGCCCCACCCATTTGTATGATCACCTCAGTGATCAGGGTGTAAACATACTCCATACGCCCCTCCCATTTGTATGGTTACCTCAGAGATCAGGGTGTAAGCCTACTCCATAAGCCCCTCCCATTTGTATAGTGACCTCAGAGATCAAGGTGTAAGCCGACTCCATAAGCCCCTCCCATTTGTATGGTCAACTCAGTGATCAGGGTGTAAGCCTACTCCATAAGCCCCTCCCATTTGTATGGTCTCCACAGTGATCAGGGTATAAGCCTACTCCATAAGCCCTGCCCATTTGTATGGTCACCTCAGTGATCAGGGTGTAAGCCTACTCCATACGCCCCTCCCATTTGTATGGTCACCTCAGTGATCAGGGTGTAAGCCTACTCCATTTACTTTCCATTTCCACCTCTGCTCTCATTTACCCACCAGCCCTCACTGCGACCTCCTGACCTTTTGGAGCATTTATTAATATAAATAAAGACAAATTCACACAAAATATATTTAATAAATAAATTCTAACTTTTATTTTAAGTAAAATATATATATATTTTTACTCTGCATTATACAACAGGGAATACTGGAACAAGATTGTTCCAGAACTCTTACACACTTGTCCTATAAGAGGAACAAGATGGTGGAGTCATCCATCAGCACTCAGGAGAGGAAAAACCCCCTGTGGGGGAAACCTCTGGGGACCCATGGCTGACGGACCGCCCGTCCCTCTAGGCATTAAGAGACTTTGCAGAGTTTGCCCAAACCACCCACCCACTAACCTTATATAACCCGTCATCCCTTCTGTCACCCCAAATCTGCATTTTAACTTTTTTCCCGGATGATGAAGAACGCACCCGATGGCACCGGGGGGCACGCGCATGTCCACAGTAATGGGGGGGAGAGACAAGGTAGGGGGAGCGAAAGACAAGGTAGGGGGGCAAGACAGACAAGGTAGGGGGCGAGAAAGACAAGGTAGGGGGAAAGAGACAAGGTAGCTACCTATTAGTATTAGGACTCCATGTAAGAAACAGCCAGAACCCCTTTAAGGGGTGCTATAAGGGGTTAGGGCTGCAATGATATATATAGGACAGCTCTAACTCTGTTTCCTATGTCCCCGCTGGGTCTGAGCTCTATACACATACACAGACGGCCGTCATGTATGTGCATTAGTCAGTAACCCATTGCCAACAGGCTGCTGGCAACACAGCAGAGGATGCAGCGGAGGAGGGGACACCGCTGGTCCTCGCTGGAAAGATACTGTGTGTGAAGGTAAATACCAGCAACATATCCTGTGTATCACACGGACACTAAACACAATATGCTGCCAGAATTTAGTATCACTCTTACATGGAGCCCAAACTATGATATAACTATAACAACAGTATCAGATAATAACAAAGTAATGGCTACAGCACCGTATACATCTCTCCCACCTCTGCACATTAATAAGTAGGAATCCGTACGGGGACTTGATGCAGCATAGGACACCTTGTGCCTTGCGACACGTCCTAACCGCTCCATACAGGGTTTATTCAGCGTCATCCAGACACCGCCCTTAGGTGTCCCAGACACAGCCCTAGTGACTGCTTAGTACTGCCCCCCTAGGTGGGAGATTTGTTTTTATCCAATACTGTCCTGTCGGTCAGGTGATCAGTCATATATTACAGTAGTCGCGCTCCGAGTCTGCCGCCGCATCGCACTAGCCTGCCCTTATCTCTGTCCAGTCACTAACCTTATGTGAGTATGTCCTGGTGTAGGTGAGCTGCGCACTGCCCGAGTCCTGTGAGGTGAATGAGTGAGACAGCCTCAGTACTGCCCTGATTATGACATCACTATGACCTCACAGACCCCACCTGATTGGCCAGGGCTGGCTGTTTGTGGTTTGAGGCCCATTATGACATCATAGGTCTTTTTTATTTTGCATGACTGACCTAAGGGAAATGTGATTTCACTTCTTATTTTAGATATTACATTCACATCAGAGTCTAATGTATTATTTGATGGCAGGATTTCCCTATAAATCTTTGGGAATGTGAGGTTTTATATGAACACAATTTTCACTGTAGTTACATTGTATTCTAGCAGGGGTGGCCAGATTTTTGTGTCCCAGGATAATACCTCCCATCATAACCCATTCCAGGAGGGACAAGTTGCTCTCTTTCTGGACATCCATGTCAGTGGCAGTTGCAGGGCTGCAGCACAGTCAACAATTCAGATAGGGGAGCCCCACCAACTGCCACCCTAAACACCACAGTCTGGACTCACTGGCAGGTGTGGCTCCCCTTTTTGAATTTGTGACATTGGTGCAGTCCCACCTCTGCAACTACTACTGGCAGCAAGTCCAGGAGCAGAGCATTTTGTCCCTCCTGGAATGGGTCATTTTGGGAGGTATGCGGGATCTACTTTTAGTTCACATATTTAGCAGAGATCTACCATTGTCAATGGGCCTGATTCGGAGGTGGCCCATATGCTGATATTTTGTTTTGCTATTCTGCATGCATGAAAGTACCGGAAACCCCTTACTGCAGACCAGTAAATCTAACTGTACGATGGCGGGCACAGTTGCACATGGCATTGCTGCCAGTAGAGATGGTAACTGTATATTCCTGCAGATATGAATACATAAGAATCAACAACTGCACATACATACATACATACATACATACATACATACACAAACATACACAAACATATATACATACATACATACATACACAAACATACATATACACATACATACATACATACATACATACATACACAAACAAACAAACAAACATACATACATACATACATACATACACAAAAATACATACATATATATATATATATATATATATACATACATACATACATACATACATACATACATAGCATCCACCTCAGAACCAGGATCACAGGCCCTATGCTTCCCACAATAGATTTTGTTTTGCTGATCGCTCTTACACATATAGGGCCATATTCTGCTTGCCTCGCTCGGACACCAATTCATTTGCAGAGTGTATCTTA
Source organism: Crinia signifera (assembly GCF_055691185.1). NCBI lineage: Eukaryota > Metazoa > Chordata > Amphibia > Anura > Myobatrachidae > Crinia > Crinia signifera. The sequence goes on from NC_139217.1 coordinate 405,224,591, forward strand.
GCCCACTGCGCATGCGTACCATTCGCAAAGCGCATGTGTAGGTTTGGGTAACCGTGCACACTCGCGACCTTACGAGTAGAATACGCTAGTGAACAAACTCGTGCAGAGTAGTCGTAATGTGGGCGTATGGATTGGCGCAGCCACAAAACTGGGCACAACTAGGCGGTAACCAGGGCATATACTGGGGTGGTGACTACATGTGCTGGGCGGTGGCTTCGCTCCACTGTGAGAGCGCTCGGACTGATTGAGCTTAAAATCATTCGCTCTGTAAAAGTAAGTCTCACGCCTCGCAGGCCAGCCGATTCTCAGCCCCACATTCGCAGGGGCGATCAACACGGACAATTGCTAAAATACCTGCACACAATATACACCCATGCAGCATACACGTTTCTCTACTATTAGTTATATAATCACATATATAAGAATGGTAGATGCTATATGTGATTGGATTACTAATAGTATTACTAATACTGGCCATAGTGACCTTCAAATTAAATTGGTTTCATATTGATAGATTTTATTTTGTATTTTAATTGCTTTGATACCTTTATGTTTATTTTTGGATTACATTTTTCTCTCTTTGTGTTCTTTCTATGGGCCTTATTTTGGTTCATTCTTTCTGACAAAATCCTTCTTAGATGGGCAAAACCATGTGCACTGCAGGTGGGGCAGATGTAACATGTGCAGAGAGAATTAGATTTGGGTGGGGTTTTACTTCAAAGTGAGATCTATATAGTGTAAAAATAAAGCAGTCAGTATTTTCCCTGCACAGAAACAAAATTACTCACCCAAATCTAATTCTTTCAGCACAAGTAACATCTGCCCCCCCTGCAGTGCACATGGTTTTGTCCATCTAAGAAGGATTTTGTCAGAAAGAATGAACCAAAATAAGGCCCATAGTGTGGTCCAAGTAACCGCATCTGACTGCTGCCTGAACAGAATATTTGTGATTGCTCATAATTTGTTACACTGTGGTCCGATAGCGCACAGCCATTTTCTTCTGTTATAGGATCTATTAGTCAGTCAGCGACTGATAACCAGGACACAAGCACGGAACCACTCGGGTATCATATCATATAACGGAGCAGGCGGCAGCTGTACTTCAGCAGCATCAGCCTGCAGCCACTGTACTACCCATATCAAACAATTACACACCACACACTACATCCAGGAGTCGCTCAGGGTGTACTTGGTGCTGTGAGGAGCCTCTGTGCTGGTACAGAGTGGTAAGCCCGGCATTACAATCTGTGGGTGTGGGGTCAGACTGATATATAGCAGCTGCAGAGGGCTCTTCACAGCACTCCGGTGACGTCATGACATCAGGGGCACTACCGGGAGCTGGCGTTCTGAAACCTCAGATGTTCAAGTTCACGTGTATTTTGTTAATTTGGCTGTGATCTACCAGCGGATGCCCCAAGATCTACTGGTAGATCAGATCTACCTTTTGGCCAGGTCTGCTATATGGTATACAGTAGGTACTGACGACTAGGAGGGAAGGATTTTCTCTCTTTTTGCAATGCCTATGCTATGCTATGTGGAACTACAAGTCTCAGGCTCTCAGCAAATTAGCACCTCCTATTATGTTTAGAATATGACTGCATGATACTCCAGCATGCCTGTATGAATACAATGTATCTCTCAGTCCTACTTTTGAAATCCACAATAATTTATTTTGTACAGTATTACTATTATACTTCAAAATTTCATTTTTTGTATTGGTTATACTGCCTCACAGTCACAGCACTCAGGTCATGGGTTCTATCCCCACCATGTGTTATATATACTAGAGATGTGCACCGGCCACTTTTCGGGTTTTGGGTTCTGATTACCTTGAGGTTTTGGGTTCTAATGGGTTTTGCTAAAACACCTCCTAAGTGTTTTGTGTTTTGATTTCTTGGGTTTTGGGTTCTGATTTTTTTGTTAAAAAAGCATAAAAGCTGCTAAAATCGCATAATTATTTTTTTTTTTTGCTCCTACGCTATATTAACCTCAATAACATTCATTTCCACTCATTTACAGTCTATTCTGAACAGCTCACACCTTACAATATTGTTTTTAGGGCAAAAGGTTGCACCGAGGTAGCTGGATAACTATGATAAGCCACACAAGTGTGCGGCACAAACACTAGACTGATATGGCACACTTAGCATCCCCTCTAGGCTGATACTGCACACCTAGAATTACCCCTGGACTGATATGGCACAGGTAGCATCACCCCTGGACTGATACGGCACATTTAGCATCACCCCTGGACTGATATGGCACACTTAGCATCCCCCCTAGTCTGATACGGCACACCTAGTATCACCCCTGGACTGATATGGCATGCTTAGCATCACCCCTGGACTAATACAGCACACTTGCCAGCACCCCATGAATTATACGGCAGACTTGGCTTACCCCAGGAATTATACGGCACAGATGGTGGCACCCCTGACCTGATACAGCACACATGGAATTATACGGCACAGATGGCGGCACCCCTGGACTGTTACGGCACACATGGCGGCAGGCATGGAATTATACGGCAGACAAATTCCTGCAGTAAAAATAAAAATGTGTATTCTTTTAATTATAAAAAAGAGCAGCACACCTTACTTAGCAACACCCCATGAATTATACAGCACTCTTGGCTCACCCCTGGACTACAGCGCATTTAACAGCCCTTGCAGTAAAAAAAAAAAAACACCTTAATTTTATTTTCATTAAAAAAAAGGGCATCTCCCCTGGTCTGATATGGGACACATGGGGCACCCCTGGAATTATACGGCACACATGCGGGCACCCCAGGACTGATACAGGACACATGGGGGCACCCCTGGACAAATACAGCACACATGTGGGCACCCCTGGATGGATACAGCACACATGTGGGCACCCCTGGACTTATAGTACTGGTAGCCAGTGGAAACAGCAGTTTGGAATTATATACTGCAATAAATACTGGTAGCCAGTGGCAACAGACTGGAATTATATACTGCGATAAATACTGGTAGCCAGTGGAAACAGCAGACTGGATTTTTATATACTGTGATAAATAATACTGATAGCCAGCGGCAACAGCAGACTGGAATTATATACTGCGATAAATACTGGTAGCCAGTGGAAACAGCAGACTGGATTTATATACTGTGATAAATAATACTGGTAGCCAGAGGCAACAGCAGACTGGAATTATATACTGCGATAAATACTGGTAGCCAGTGGCAACAGCAGACTAGAATTATATATTGCAATAAATAAAATACTGGTAGCCACTGCCAGTGGCAACAGCAAACTGGAATTATATACTGTGATAGGTACTGATAGCCAGGGGCAACAGCACACTGGAATTATATACTGCAATAGGTACTGGTAGGCACTAGCCAGTGGCAACAGCAGAGAGCAGACTGCAGCAGACACTAGGCAGTGCAGGGCAGGCAGTGGCACTAGCAGCACCAGTGGACTATCACACTGTGACTGACTATACAGGAGCAGACTCAGCAGAGGCAGGCCCCAGCACAAAGGAGAGACAGAACACAGCACCAGTCATCCTTGCAATGGTGATGTCTTGATCACTGAGCAGAGACACAGTACACAGCAGCACAGGCCCCAGCAGAGACCACACACAGCAGCAGCACACCCTTCCCTACCCTTCTCCGAGATTGGAGTGAAGATGGCGGCACGAGGTTGCGGAATTTAAGGGTTCCGTGATCTCGCGAGAATCTGACGCCGGGCGATGACGTTTTGCCCGTGCGCCCGGATCAGCTGCCCACCCCCCCGTCTGTCCATCATGCCCGCTGGGCTTTCCCATATGCTAATGGAGCTGCCCAGCGCCCCATGCCCCTCTCTGCCCCCCCCTCCCCCCGCACACAGACAGTTTGCAGTGGGTGTACACAACCTGCATATGCACATGCACGCAGACATGCGAACAGACCTGAATAAAGTCCTGTATGTGTCCTGCAGCTGCCTTACAACATTTGCACATCATGAGAGCGCTATGTTCGGGGAGGCTGTGATCCAACAGCGGCTTTCCCATAGAAGTGCCTGTATCGTTGGCACATGCGTTCCTTCACCCACGCAAATCTTGGGAGCCGCCAGCCTCACTGTGTACTCTACACAGGCTGTAACAGGACACATCTGCATTAGCTCTTTCTAGGGTCTAACAGTCAAAAAAGGTCATTTTAGGTACTAACATTCTAATCTGAATGTTAGTACCTAAAATTACCTTTTTTGATCATTTTAGCTCCTGCAGAATTTCAGTATATTACATAAAAAATAAAAGGAAATACAAATGTTGAGTGTAATGGCATTAAATAAGACCCTAAGAATCCTGTGATAACTTATAATAAATGCATTTCTTTACAAAGCAGACAGGGGCACGTCTGCGTTTGCTAGGGTCCAACCAGCATTTCTATTAGAGTGCCCACCATTTTTGTGGGCGTGCCCATGAAGCGCTGGCCGGCCCCCAACAAACGCCACTTGCCTGTCACTCAGGCAGCGAGTGCCCAGGCGAATGAAAAATTCCCGACAGCGCTCACTGCAGTGGTTTGCAAATGCGCATTAACGCGCATGCACAGACCCCACCATCATTGATGGGCCGAAATTCGGACCTGTACAAACATGTCTGAATCAGCACCCAAGTTTATTATTATTATTATTACAGGTCAGGTCTCCCTTATCTGTGTATTCCAAAAACCGAAATATTCTGAAAACCGTGAGTTTTTCAGAATACTTAGCAGTTCGCCCCCGTCCCTTTTTTTCATACTTACCTCATCCCCCGATGTCCATGGCGGCCTCCGGAATCCACTTCAGCAGCATCTCCATCCCCAGCGGTGTATTGCACAAATGCACGGCGAGCCATGACATCACCGGTGTGCACTCGCGCAATGCACCCCTGGGACCGGAGATGCCGCTGAAGAGGATCCTGAAGGCTGCCGGGGACACCTTGGACGTCGGGGGACCATCGGAGCACCACCACGGGACCAGGTAAGTATGAGAAAAAATATTCCAAAATCCGAAAAAAATCCCTCATCCAAAATGCTTGTGGTCCTGAGCATTTCGGATAAGGGATACTCAACCTATACTATTATTATTATTATTATTATTATTATTATTATTATTATTATTTATATATGGTATTTTTGTAAAGCTGCAATCATCACATTAACTTCAGGACACATATTTTATGCACACGGTGATTATATAAAAGAAATGGAAATTCTAATGCAGAAAACTACTGTAAACCTTATTAAGCATTCTTCATTATATACATAATCACATACATTTATACATATGAGTACATATTACATTACATACACACTGCACCTCGCTATATTTTTGGGGGGTTAGCATCTGATACAAATAAACATCCCTATAGAATATATTTTAAAAGTTTTTTTAAATAAAACATATTAGTTTGGAACTATATTTCACAGTGTGGCAATGAGTGACAATCCAGAAGAAGGAGCGGTTACTGAATATGCGATAGTGCCCTCTATGAATAAGGGCACATATTCTGCTCACTGTGCAATATGTAAAGCTATATAACATTATTTATAAACTAGGGCATATGGGAAGACAGCTGGACCTGTCGCCTCAGGAGCACATGAGAATAAAAGGGGTGACATGTCTGTCATTTATCATACAGGGACCTGGGAAAATGCCCTTCAATGTTCTGATAGAAAGTACATTTCTGTTTCTGTTTATTGCTGTCAGGACTCTGCTGTGTCAGACCTGGAAATGCACAAACTCCCTCACTTACTTTGAAAAGTTATCTGAAATATTTGTCCACGAGTTCTGTCCCCCGGAACTGTTCCCTGGGACTAAGATGACTTCGGCACTAAACGCAGTTTTAAAAAGAACGTTTTCTTGTCACGTACAGTTTAGAGCTACAGTATATGATGACATTTCCAAAGCACTTGCTGCTCCTTGAACAAACAAACCAAAAGGATGTTTTCTTTTTTGTGGCCCCAAACTGTTTTTAAAAAGAGGTGATAGAAATTACACATGGAAGATGAGTAGGTCCCCAGTCCCATCATTAAAGTTGGGAAGTAAAGGCCCATACACACTGGGCAAATTTCCTGTGAAAGCCACTCAGTTTTCTTGTCTGAGCGGTTAACAGCATGAAATCCGCCCAGTGTGTACAGGGCAACGATCAGTGGTGATTGCTGCTGCGCGCTCCTGCATCATTGTTGCTGGCCACAGCTCATCTGCTGGTATTACCAGCAGGTGAGCGGCTTTGTGGCTGAGATATGGAAAGCCGTCCATCTGCGCTGACAGAGCTGGGCAGGGGGAAAGCCGCTCAGTGTGTATGCAAAAAGTTTAATCTCTATTTTATCAGACCATAGAATTTTGTTTCTCATGGTATGAGAGTCCTTCAGGTGCAGGCTGCCATGTATTCTTTACTAAGGAGTGGCTTCAGAGATGGAAGGTTCCTTTTGGAAGGTTCTCCTCTCCCCACAGAGGAATGCTGTAGCTCTAACAGTGTGACCATCTGGTTTTTGGTCACCTCCTTGACTAGGGCCCTTCTCCCTCGATCACTCAGTTTAGATGGCCGGCCAGCTCTAGGATGAGCCCTGGTAGTTCCAAACTTCATCCATGTACGGATAATAGAAACCACTGTGCTCATTGGGACCTTCAAAGCAGCAGATATTTTTTTCTACCCTTCAACAGACATGTTCCTCTGTAAGGAAGGACTCTAGGACACGTGGGCATGAGTTTAGATTAGAGGAAAAAAGATTTAATTATGGTCAGGGTGCTTAAATTATGAAACTCTCTTCCTGGAGGGAGAGTGTGGTGTCATCAGCAGAGCCGGCCCTAGCCAATATCCTAGGTAAAATTTTGCCTGGTGCCCCCTAGCACTGCCGCTAATTCCATCTCTGATCCAGCACCAATAACCCAGCAGCACAGATCACAGCAGCAGCCAGTAACACCCACCATCCACTGGCATATCCATAATGGGTCCAAGGTTTGCAGCGCACACGGTCTCCCGGGTCCTGGGGGCCCCACACACTGTACACCCTGCACCCATTTCATTTTACTCACCTCTCCATCGCTCTAGCAGACCAGCGGTAATGATCACTGGGAAAACGGCTGTGTAGTGATCAATATTCACATTATACAGTGAGTAGTGACCCATATTCACATTACACAGGGCGTAGAGAACCATATTTACATTACACAGCTCATAGTGATGCATATTCACATTACACAGCGCATAGTTAGTAACCCATATTCACATTACACAGCGCATAGTTAGTAACCCATATTCACATTACACAGCGCATAATAACCCATATTCACATTACACAGCGCATAGTAACCCATATTCACATTACACAGTGCATAGTAGCCCATATTCACATTACACAGCACATAGTGACCCAGTCACATTACACAGTGCATAGTAACCCATATTCACATTACACAGCACATAGTGACCCAGTCACATTACACAGCACATAGTAACCCATATTCACATTACACAGCACATAGTGACCCAGTCACATTACAAAGCACGTAGTGACCCAGTCACATTACACAGCCCATAGTGACCCATAGTCACATTACACAGCCCATAGTGACCCATAGTCACATTACAAAGCACACAGTGACCCAGTCACATTACAAAGCACGTAGTGACCCAGTCACATTACACAGCCCATAGTGACCCATAGTCACATTACAAAGCACATAGTGACCCAGTCACATTACAAAGCACGTAGTGACCCAGTCACATTACACAGCACATAGTGACCCAGTCACATTACAAAGCACGTAGTGACCCAGTCACATTACACAGCCCATAGTGACCCATAGTCACATTACAAAGCACATAGTGACCCAGTCACATTACAAAGCACGTAGTGACCCAGTCACATTACACAGCCCATAGTGACCCATAGTCACATTACACAGCCCATAGTGACCCAGTCACATTACAAAGCACGTAGTGACCCAGTCACATTACACAGCCCATAGTGACCCATAGTCACATTACACAGCACATAGTGACCCAGTCACATTACAAAGCACGTAGTGACCCAGTCACATTACACAGCCCATAGTGACCCATAGTCACATTACACAGCCCATAGTGACCCAGTCACATTACAAAGCACGTAGTGACCCAGTCACATTACACAGCCCATAGTGACCCATAGTCACATTACACAGCCCATAGTGACCCATAGTCACATTACACAGCACATAGTGACCCAGTCACATTACAAAGCACGTAGTGACCCAGTCACATTACACAGCCCATAGTGACCCATAGTCACATTACAAAGCACATAGTGACCCAGTCACATTACAAAGCACGTAGTGACCCAGTCACATTACACAGCACATAGTGACCCAGTCACATTACAAAGCACGTAGTGACCCAGTCACATTACACAGCCCATAGTGACCCATAGTCACATTACAAAGCACATAGTGACCCAGTCACATTACAAAGCACGTAGTGACCCAGTCACATTACACAGCCCATAGTGACCCATAGTCACATTACACAGCCCATAGTGACCCATAGTCACATTACAAAGCACATAGTGACCCAGTCACATTACAAAGCACGTAGTGACCCAGTCACATTACACAGCCCATAGTGACCCATAGTCACATTACGTAGTGACCCATAATTACATTACACAACAAGCATTAATCTATAATTATGTTGTTAAATAAACTGGTTCCGGGCTATTATGTAGCCAACCACCAGCTGTAGCAAATCAGATAGTCCACTGATTGCAGAAACACTAAAGGAGCCCATACACGGTTCGTTGTGGACCGGCTCCGTTCTGTACTTGCGATGCGCGCTCCAGCGCATCACATAGTATGGTACAAAAAGTATGTGCTACACATACTTTTTGTACTAGCTATACATTGGATCGGAACGCAGTGCATGCACACTGCATGCACTAGGGATGCGATCCGATCCGATGTGTGCTGTTTAAGCACACAACGTATCCGATTAACGGACCGTGTATGGGGGGCTTAAGTCTGTAGAGAGACTGCAGCAACCTCCAAAAGACTCCGGACTCCAAAAGTAAAGGCAATCTGTTCAAAAACAAGAAGAGGTGTGCCTCATAGTGTAAAACCGTTTTTATTTGTAAAACACAGAGCTGTGCAGGTACATAAATTCAATCAAGACCCGTACCGAGCAGGTAACCGCTGTGGGCTGGTTACCACAAGGTTCAATGTTAAACACCCAGGCAAAAACTCCTACCGCCTTCCAGGACACCACAGATCTCAGATGCACTGCCGGCTAGCCACCAGGAGAAGCAGCGTGACGGCATGTGGGCGAGCGTGGATGTAGCAGGAGAAGCCAGGTACAGGTAGAGCTATCATCACTAGCCCCGCCCTGAGGACGGGACTAGCCTTGAGGGCATGGCTAGTGACGTATGAGGCGCACCTCTTCTTGTTTTTCAACATATATATACAGGTATTTGTAATCCGGCTCTCCTTGCTGAAATAAATAAATGCCCGTGGTGCCTTCCTCAAATAGTAATATAGAACACAGCATCAATAAGTCAGGCGGCACTCCAACGGTTCAGGTATGAGAAAAATGCGGATTTATTCCAATAATGCTGTGCACATTTATATTTATGTCTTGATAAAGGGCAACCAGCCCAAAACGTTGACTCACAACCTCTTGTGTCAATTGTTATATTTATTGTTAGCTTGCCGCCGTGCAGCTTTACAAATCTTGTGAGTGCCCTCTGCTGTTGTTCTACTACATTTCCTACCAAGGATAGAGGGACACCCAAGTCTTTGCTCACTCAGGGCCAGATTCTCTAAGCTTCAAAAGTGATAAAATGCAGAGTGATAAACAGCCAGCCAATCAGCTCCTGTCTGACATTTTTTAAACACAGCCTGTGACATGGCAGGTAGGAGCTGATTGGCTGGCTGTTTATCACTCTCCATTTTATCACTTTTGAAGCTTAGAGAATCTGGCCCTCAGCCTGAGTGCCAGGATTACATATACATATATATATATATATATATATATATATATATATATATATATATATATATATATATATATATATATATACAGCTCCGGAAGAAGCGTTACTCCGGTACTTTTGTAAGTGGAAAAAAAACTGTGCTGTGCTTTATTCACAGTGTGTCTTCAGGACACAGAGTGCTGAGGTTCTGCAATACTTTTTGAGTGGTTTATTTAGGTAAGAAGCATTAAATACTTTTTGAGGAATTTTAAAGTTTTACTACAAGGATTTTTACTACACATATAGCAAAGGCACCCACATTGTTGCATTGCTTCAGCAGAGTCCTGGCTTTTCTGGAAATATTTATATAAGTTGAGGGAGGGGTCCCCTTTTGTCCATATATATACTATATGTATATAATAGTAAAAGTTGACACACACATCCTGGCTGTTCCCCTCTCACACACACAGCAGATTAATTTACAATATATAACACACACATACACACAAACACACTCACACTCGCGGGTCCCCAATCCCTATATCCATTACCTTCAAGAGTCATCAGAGTAGACAGGGCTGCTGCAGCACTTGTCCTCTCAGGCCCAGTCAGGGGAGTGTCCTAATCACGGATTCCCATGACCACGCCCCTTTTGAAAACCCTCTTGTGCTGAAGATAGAAGTGCAGGTACCGCTAGCAGGCAGGGGAGGATGCACTGCTGGCAGAGCTTAGGGGGGTGTCTTCTAGCCTGCTATATACCTCTGTCAGTGCGCGCTGTCCCAGAGCCGGCCCATGGAAGGCTTGAATGCCCCTAGGCATGGCAGATGCCCTAGGCAATTGCCTAGTTTGTCTATGCCTAGGGCCGGCTCTGGTCATCAGACACAGCAAATACGTTTAAAATAAGGTTGGACAAACATCCAGTGGTGTAGCTAGGTGCCATGGCGCCCGGAGCAAGGGCATGTTTCGCACCCCCCCCCCCAATTTGTAGTAGGTGAGGCTCCTGCGCAGTGAAAAGTGGGCACGGACCAACATTATACCACACACCGTAATGCCCATTGCACATTAGTGAACTTTGTAATTCCAATTACACATAAACCCACACATGATGCCCACGGCATACTATATAACACTCCGCAATGCCCACGACATACTATATAACACTCTGCAATGCCCACGACATACTATATAACACTCCGCAATGCCCACGACACACTATATAACACTCCGCAATGCCCACGACACACTATATAACACTCCGCAATGCCCACGACACACTATATAATACTCCGCAATGCCCACACATACTATATAACACTCCGCAATGCCCACGACATACTATATAACACTCCGCAATGCCCACGACATACTATATAACACTCCGCAATGCCCATGACATACTATATAACACACCATAATGCCCATTACACATTTGACACATAAGTGCCACTTACCTACATGCTCAATGCCAGGGGCTTCATGCTCGATGCCAAAGGGCTTCGTGCTCGATGCCAAGGGGCTTCATGCTCAATGCCAAGGGGCTTCATGCTCAATGCCAAGGGGGACTGAATTTGTTCGTTGCCAAGGGGGACAGAACTGTGCAGCGGCCTGCTCCCGGATGCTATTTTCAATTCAATGCACCGCTGGTGGTGTGCAGCAGGGAGGGAGGGTGGGAGCAGTGGTGTGCAGCAGGGAGGGAGGGTGGGAGCAGTGGTGTGCAGCAGGGAGGGAGGGTGGGAGCAGTGGTGTGCAGCAGGGAGGGAGGGTGGGAGCAGTGGTGTGCAGCAGGGAGGGAGGGTGGGAGCTGTGGTGTGCAGCAGGGTGGGTGGGTGCAGTAGTGTGCAGCAGGGTGGGTGGGTGCAGTAGTGTGCAGCAGGGTGGGTGGGTGCAGTAGGGTGGGTGTGGGAGGGTAAGTGCAGTAGTGTGTAGCAGGCAGGGTGGGTGCAGTAGTTTGCAGCAGGGTGGGTGTAGCAGGGTGGGTTGCAGTAATGTGCAGCAGGGTGGATTTGCACTAGTGTGCAGCAGGGTGGGTGCGAGGGTGGGGTGCAGCAGGGTGGGAGTACACCTGACCTTACTCACCCCCCTGCCTGTGCTGCGTCCTGATCCACCTCCCCCTGCCTGTGCTGCGTGCATCCTGAGTCCCCCCCCCCCCTGCCTGTGCTGCTGTAATGCCTCCTGTGCCCCCGCTCCCCCCGGGAGAGAGACGTGCTGCTGCTATGTAAATTCATTCATATCTCCCGCTGGACCGCTAGCCAATGGGCGCTTGCGGTCCAGCAGCCAATCAACTGGACCGCCTATTGGCTAGCGGTCCAGCGGGAGCTATATATGAATTTTACATAGCAGCACGGACATCTCTCCCGCACACAGCGCCGCGGGCAGGGGAGCAGGCGAGCGATCGAGCTGGCGGCACAGCTCCGGCGCCATGCTATGTTCCTGCGCCTGGAGCGTGTGCTCCGCCGGCTCCGGGCTCGCTACGCCTCTGCAAACATCTATTGGGTAAAAACATCCAGGGGTACAAACAATAATCATAATCTGTCTTTAAATATATCAGAATACACTACGTATAATAAGGGATGAGGCTAATAGATCATATTCGCTAACTAAGGTTGAACTTGATGGAAGCAAGTCTTTATTCAGCCTTAACTACTATATAACTAAGTACTGTAACTATCTAACAATCCCTTTGACTTTATGCTTGGTTTGTGCTCTGACATGCACTGTCAAGTGTGGGACCTTTATATAGACAGGTGTGTGCCTTTCCAAATCATGTCCAATTACCTGAATTTACCACAGGTGGACTCCAATTAAAGCTGTGTACACACGCTTAGATTTTTCCCTGTTTTCGATTCAATTTTGCTTATAGAAGCAAAATCGAATCCACATCGAATGGTTTTTAGGACACTTTCGATCTGCATTCGATTCGATGCGCGCTCCTGTTTTCTCAAAATCAAATAGAAAAATCTACTGTGCAGCCAAGGAAATCTCGAATTCGATCCAGTAAATCGAATGAGTACATTGTGCCTACATTGTGAAATCGAAATCGAATTGAATGCAAAAGTACAGATCTAATGCCAAATCGAATGGGATGATCTAATGCCAGATCTAATAGAAAATCAAATCTAACATCAAATCTAAAGCAAATCTAAGCGTGTGTACAGAGCTTACGCTGTAGGAACATCTCAAAAATGATCAGTGGAAACAGGAGTTACATTTTTAGCTCCATGGCAAAGGCTTTGAATACTTATGTACACCTGACTTCTTTTTTTTTTTTTTTTTTAATACATTTTTAATACATTTTAATACAAAATTCGCCCCAAAAACTTTTTCACGTTGTCAATATGGGGTATTGGGCCTTATTCTGGTTTACTTCTTCTGGCAAATTCCTTCTTAAGCCGTGTACACACGGCAGCGATAGGGGCTGATATCGCTGGGAATATGGTCGCTGGTGACCATATTCCATGCCAGCGATAAATGCCAGCGATAAATTGCCGGGTGTGCTCTCCCGTTTTCAGCCCCATTATAATCGCTGGTCGCAGGACCTTGATCCTGCGACCAGCTGATTCCCTCTGCGCTCTCCCCGGCTGAGGTTTCTTTTCATCAGCGACCATCTCTGGTCGCTGATGAAAAGGAGACACTGAGCAGTATATTGCTGAGCAATATATTGCCAGCAATATATTGCTCAGCAATATATCTCCCTCGTGTGTACGCACCTTTAGATGCACAAAACCTTGTGCACTGCACGGGGGCAGATGTAAAATGTGCAGAGAGAGTTAAGGTGCGTACACACGGGGGAGATATATTGCTGAGCAATATATTGCTCAGCAATATATTGCTCAGTGTCTCCTTTTCATCAGCGACCACAGATGGTCGCTGATGAAAGGGAACCTCTGCCCGCGGTGCCACAGAGGTAATCAGCTGGTCGCAGGAGGATTAGAACAGTGCTGAAAACAGGAGCGTGCACCCGGCGATCGCCGGGGCACACTCCCATCACTGGCAATATGGTCGCCAGCGACCATATTCCCAGCGATATCAGCCCCTATCGCTGCCGTGTGTACATGGCTTTAGATTCAGGTGAGATATTTTGTTTCTGTGCAGGGAAAATACTGACTGCAATATAAATCTCACTTTGAAGTAAAACCCCACCCAAATCTAATGCTGTGTACACACGGGGGAGATATATTGCTCAGCCATATATGGCTGAGCAATATATGGCTGAGCAATATATTGCTCAGTTTCTACTTTACATCAGCGACCAGAGATGGTCGCTGATGAAAAAGAAACTGCCGGGGGGAGCCCGGCAGTGGTAATCAGCTGGTCGCAGGAGCATGTTCCTGCGACCAGCGATCACCACAGGGGCAAAAACGGGAGCGCGCACCCGGCGATATATCACCAGTGCACACTCCCATTGCGGGCAATATGGTCGCTCAGCGACCATATTTCCCGCGATTTTGCACAAAATCGCCCCTGTGTGTACGCACCTTCACTTTCTGCACAAATAACATCTACCCCACCTGCAGTGCACATGGTTTTGTCCATCTAAGATGGAATTTGCCAGAAGGATTAAACCAGAATAAGGGATAATGGAGGTTATTCTGATCGTAGCGGCCAAACGTGCGTACGTTCCAAAACAACGTACGCTATCCGTACGCGGCCGTTGGGGTTAAGTCCACCCACAACTCAGCCGCATACATACGGCCAGAAACAACGTCAAAGGGGAGTGGCGTACAATTGAGCGTACGCCAACGTACACGGACGGGCCAGCCCTTACACCCCGACAACTGGCGTACAACTGAGCGTACGCCACCGTTTACGGACGTCTCTCGTCCGTCTTCCCGCCGACTTCTTGCGGAAATCTGAGCGTACGCCAGCTTGCACGGACGGGTCGCTATTGTTTTCAATGGAAAACTCAGCTTATGTCACCGCTCGTGAGAGTGAGCGTACGTCCGTGTACGCTGGCATACCCTTCACATATATGGACCTGCAAATCTTGCCTTTCAACTAGAATTCTGACAATTAATTAATTATTCTATTTGTTATTCAATTATTGTTTTCTATTAACTCAATGGGGAAATTTGGTGGGCCCCAGCTTGACCCATTGTCTCCTCTTCCTCCTCCTCCTCTTCCTCCTCCTCCTCTTCCTCCTCCTCTTCCTCCTCCTCTTCCTCCTCCTCCTCTTCCTCCTCCTCTTCCTCCTCCTCTTCCGGCTGCTCCTGGGCTGCCTGGTCCCGGGCTGCCTGCTCCCGGGCTTCTATGCGGGCTCTTGCCCGTGCTGAAATGTTCATGTTGATGGCATAGAAATCGAAGATTGGGTTTCATAAAAAAGGGGGAAAGAAAAATTCACATTAGTCATGCTCATAACCTTTCAAATTATCATTGCTGTTATATTTCAGACATTTATCATGCAAACTAATTGATATGCTACACCCAAAAACTGAGCAACTACTTAAACCCCCCCCCCTATACACCCCCTATACACCCCCTATACACCCCCTATACACCCCCTATACACCCCCTATACACCCATATACACCCCCTATACACCCCCTATACACCCCCTATACACCCATATACACCCCTATACACCCCATATACACCCCATATACACCCCCTATACACCCCCTATACACCCATATACACCCCCTATACACCCCCTATACACCCCATATACACCCCCTATACACCCCCTATACACCCCCTATACACCCATATACACCCCATATACACCCCATATACACCCCCATACTCAGGAACATATTTATAAAAAGTACAGAAAACATTGCAAAAAAACGCAGTCATACTAGTAAATAAAAACTTACATCGGGCAATATGGCGGCGAAGTGATGATAGCAACACTGGCTGCCGCCGGCGCAGGTCAGACCAGCGCCGCTCAACTTGGCCCAGGCTCCTGTGAACGCCGGTCCGGGCGAAGATTAGCCGGCGGGCAGCATTATATGCCCGCCGCTTGTCATTATTCGAGACATAAGGGCCCCTGGGCCCCAGGCGCCGGTCCATGACCTCAACCAAGGCCAATAGCTCCTAGGTAGAAAACGCCCTAGCCCTGGTTGAAGTCATAGTGGCAATGGCGCTTGCTGATTGGTGTAAAAAATTGTTTGTTTAGTATTAACTTTATTAATCCTTCTTACATGAACAAACTGGATGCGAATAGAAACTTACGCGGACCGTTCCGATATACACACACCATAACCAACAGCATGCATTCAATGTATAGAGAGGAACTGTATATACAGTGTGCGTAAAAGAATACACGCAAGCGTCTACTAATAAATACGCTGCTAAAAGGGGCACAATACACCCATTTCCATGGAGAGACGTACTGTATATACAGTGTGCGGAAAAGAATACACGCAAGCGTCTACTAATAAATATGCTGCTAAAAGGGGCCCAATGCAACATGTTGGTGTATGACCATTTCTGACTCATTACATATGTAAGGAAAGCATTATAACGTGATGTTTTGAAATGTGACTCACAAAGCATACACGAACTCCAACAGATACCAGCTGACAACACTCATCATTGGAATGTCAGGTGCACACATTTCACGATGTAGCACACAATGCTCCACAACCTGTGTATGTGCATATACAGGTGATTGATCAGGTGCGTGGAGACCTGCGTAATTTAAGCGGCAATTATCGGCGGGAAATATCGGCGTAAATTAGCAAGTACATTGCGGGGAAAAATATACGCCCCCTTGTTCATGGCGGGAGATTAACATATAAATATTCAGTCAGATGCAGACCAGAATTGCTGCAAACATGTCTAACTCAGACGATTCCGCAGCTGAGGACGCTCTGCAGAGAGCACAAGCAGAATCCCTGCTTGAAGCATTACAGAAGAGGGAACAGGAGCGGAGAAGGAGGGCTCAAGAGAGAGGTAGCCTGCAAGACCAAGCGGGCCCCTCACTAACAGGCCCTGTTCAACCTCCACCAGCTCCACAAGGGCCAAGCAACCAGCCAGAACAAGAGGTTGCATCTCTCCAAACAGGTGTGACCCAGCAGGTGCATGTTGAGAGAACTGGGGCCACCAGAAAACGAGCTGCAACATCTAGGGTGAGGACTGAGCAGGATACCACCTCCAAAAAGAGAAACCCTGCATTTGTAGAAGCAGAATTAAGAATTTTAGTGCCCAGAGCACGTGAATGGATAGAATTGCCAATCAGGAAGCCGGGTGCCAGTGCAAGGAGAAACCTTTGGGACAAGATAACAGAGGAAGTGAACCAGGTGTCACCAGTGGTCAGAGATTGGCTATCGGTGAAGAAAAGGTAAGTGTGTTTGTCCCCCTGATAATGTCATATGTGTGTACATATGTTACATGTATGTTTGGAGAATAATAGAAAGGTGTGTTTGTAGATAGTGCTACACTTCAATGTCACATGTGAACACAACCATGTCTAATAACCCACATTGATATATGAAACATGCACCATTGGTGTGATGTGAGGTTATGGGCACAGTTCTGCTCATGTGAAGTATGTGAAGTATGTGATGGGACAAGAGAAAGTGTGTTTTGGAAAGAGTTGTTGTAAAGGTGCCCATACACGTTACAATTATTGTATACAATATTGTATACAATATCGCATCTCATAGCATATCGGTTTAGCGATGAGTACAAAAAGTATGTGCTGCACATACTTTTTGTACTAGATCTCATCTAATCTGATCTCATCGCAAAACCGATATGCTATGAGATGCAATATTGTATATAATAATTGTAACGTGTATGGCCACCTTTACATGTTCCATATGATGCAACTGAAACAAGAATGAGCAAACTGTGCACATGTAGTTGGTGAGAAACTACACATCCCAGTATGCCATCCCATAGTTAAATGACTCCATAATAACCACACTGTCAAGCTATGGTGGAATGTGTAGTTTGACAACAGGTGGAGGTGCCTAATTTGGCCATGGATGATGTCATTTCTGCATAGTGATCTATGTATGTGCATTTAGTGGCCTAATGAATGAGATGAGACACTGAAATGCCTCCTAATGGAGACATTAATGTGTGTGTGGGACACATATGGCTTTAAAACATAAGATCACCCACACTAGGAAATGTCACGTAGTCATGATGTTCACTAGCACAGTGGTGCACATATCTCATGGTGATATTTGTACTTTTAAACTTGTAGGTGGACCGACTTCAAAAGTACACTGAAGAGGAAGATGACTGACCGGTACAACCACAGCATGTCCACCGGGAGAGGTCCTATGCCCGATACTTTGGAGTATACCCCCCTGGAGCAGGACGCCTTGGACGTCATTGATGTGGCCGAGGTCAGGGGGATCTCCAATATGGACAGTGAGCTCCCGGCGGAGGTCTTTGATGCTGCTTTTGATGGTAAGTCACAGTAATGCATTGTATTTTGAAAGAGATTTTTTAGTGCGTATGTGATGGTGACATTGTTTTCAATTATTATCCTAGCAGAAGCAGAAACCCAGGATGTACCGGCAGCATCTTCCTCTGCAGAGCCACAGGTGGAGCAAGTGGTCCAGCCTCCACCAAGAAGACACCCCCAGCCCCAGCCACAGGAGACATGGGATGAGAGCATGATGGTGATGCTGGAGAGGATCGAGCAGCAAGGGGTGGATGCTGCCCTCCGTCAGCAGCAGATTGGGGAATTTTTGGAGGATTGGAAGGCCACAAACAGGCAGCAGTGTGAGGCCTTCAACCGCATGAATGACACTCTGGCGGCTGGCATGCAAAGCATTGGCCAACACCTCAGCCGCCTGAATGACATTCTTGCGGAGCTGCTGCCCACCGCCAGGTCCCTAAGGGACAATCCCCCATCTGCTGGCCCACCCCAAGCTGCTCCCCAACCTTCCACCTCTGCTGACCCTCCTGTGTCCACTAGGGGAAGACGCCGCAAGCCATCTGACCCAAAGGCCCCTGTCCCCAAGGCCCCATCTAAAAGGGGGAGAAAAGGGCCCAAATAATGAGACCTGGTTCACTTCCTCTGTGGTTGGACCCCAAATGTTTAAATTGCACTGGACATCCACTTCCTGAGTTGGCCATCTATCCATTTTCGTGCCATGGGCATTAAAGTTCTTATTTTGACCTCTACAAATGCAGGATAAATTTTTGGTGGTGTGTATCTTGCTTAGTATTCACCCTGGTTGTTGCAGTACGTATTCTGGTGTCCCCATTTCTTTCACCATTGCATTTGCAGGGTAACACATGTTTGGAGATATGCAACCTCTTGTTCTGGCTGTTTTTTTTATTTTTGTGTCTATTTTATTTGTTTATTTGATTTATGACATGAAAGTGTCTACTAAGCTGTGATGCTGAACAGCAAATCAATTTATTTTACCAATTAAAACAAAATTGTTGTATGTGTAATTTCTTGTGTGAAACAAATACTAGATTTATGTGTACTTACTGACCAGGGTATTTTTGAACATTTGTTGAAGTGTGGTCGAAGTTTCCCATGTGTAACCCTCTCCATGGTCATTCCCATGTTCCTATCCAACTTTTCCCTGCTAATTAGTTTGTGTCAGCACATGTGCAGAGCAACTTAATAGGTGAGAAAGCAGTTTGTGTGCAGGTGAGGTAGCTCCTACAGTAGTAGGTAAAAGCAGGTCCAGAACAATGCTTTCCTCATGGAGTGGGTGAGGCAGACAAACAAGGGTCAAAAGGTACATTTGTGTAGGAATGCATATGTGTCCTCCCTAAAAAATGATGTGTGAATCGGCCAAACATGATAAAATTGCTTGTGAAGAAACATGTATAAGTTTTTAAATATATATGATTTTACAGTGTCATAAGCAGATGTAGGAATCCTTTGTTAGAGAGATGTGAGTGCAATAATGTGATTGGTGGCATCTTACATCCAGAGTGTAGTCAAATCTAATTCATAGCAGATCAGATAGTGGTACAGTTCTGTATTTTGGGTACTATACAAAGATTGTGTGCAAAATAGTGGGCATGGGCTTCAAACATTGCTGAAACATCCTTTGTAGGTGTTAGATGTGGTTTATGTTATTGTATCATAAATACAAAACCTATGTTTGTATTAGAGTGAACACGTTGACACATGTCGACATGTGTAGATTGAGTGTGCTACTGTGTAAAGTCTATGAAAGCACGTAGTGAATGTGTCTAACTGTTTAGCAAATAGCTACCTTAGCATATATAAGCAGGTCTTAAAAAGATTCTTACCTTAAATTAAACAAACCTTTAAATGTCGAGAAGTATAGAAAGATAAGCTTCCAATGTGTTTGAGTGCTGTGTGTGGCTTGCAGGTAGTGAAATCATGGTTTGGACTTAATAGACTGCAGCATTGCTTATTACATTCAAGTGTATGTGTTTGAGTAGTAATCAGCGTAAATTAGCAAACCCAGGCGCACGCTGGCATGCGGTATCTGTAGGGGTGGTTTGAGATGGCGGTTGGCGGCCGCCTGTTTTGTGTCCGAAATGAACGGTGCCTTAGTCGATCGTGCGGTAGTAGCACCGCTCATTTTTGGTGCACACCCCCGTGTACGCCCATATTTACGCCCATTTTCCCTCATTATTTCGGCCGCTCCCCTCTTCACGCCCCTATGCCGCCCCCAATGCCCGTACACTCGCGTATAGGTTTTTTCGCACGTAGAGACCCGTCCGTAAGAGTTGTGGAGTGTTCGCGCCTGCGCATTAGCGAATGTACGCATGCGCAGATCATAAAAAATCCCGGGACTTACGCGTACGGCCCGGCCGCTCCAACCAGAATAAGGCCCAATGTGTATAGAAGTTTGAGGGGAAAAATTAATTTATTCCATTCTGAAATAAGACTGTAACATAACAAAATTCATATTGGCCTACTTTTGAAGCGTGGGTGTGTACTGCTACATATGAGAGGAATCTTTTAAAATGACTGATAACGAAATGTAGATGAGCCCCAAAGCAGTTAGTAAGAGCTACTATACAGTACTTGGAAAAGTGCTGGGAAATGGCGCTGATGATTCAATGTAAATGTATCTGTCTCTCCTTCCTTTTTTCTGTAAAAATTTAACAGTGTAATGTGGGATAGGTAAAATGAGGAAGTTTGCTGCACTAATGAGGGAGAGAGGGAGATTGCTGCTATTTCAGGGAGTCTCCTGCAGAATGCAGGAGGGTAGGCAGCTATGACAAAATGTGTAAAAAGTAATGTGCTGCAAATACTTTCCAGATGCACTTTATGTTTTAGGGGCATATACAAGGAGCAAATTTTTGCTATTTTCTAAGCAATCTGACTCTGCATGTGTATGCCCGAGAGATTAATTATCTTGTGCTAAGTCAGTGCATGCAGTCAAAATCTAGTCAAATTTCTTAGCAAGTGACTGCAAATCTCTCTGTGTGTACAGAATGAGAGATACTGATTGCAACTCCTATTCTGAACCACTACCTGGCTTTTTTTTTGCTTAAGCAAAATTGCTTAGCAAAATCGCTTAACACAAATCTCTGCATGTGGGACTATGTAAAAACCGGACCGCCGGGGGGTGTCTTGTCCGGGGGGTCCCTGTGATAGCTATCATCAGGGACATGGGGAAGTGGAGATTGCAGCCTTCCCGTGTGATCCGGACTGTCCGGTTTTTGCTACATGCCCGGACAATACAGGGAGGCTTTTTTCTCCCCCTCCTCCACCCCCTGGTGACAGGTGTCACAGGCAGCCCCCCCGGACAGGATACTACAAGCTCCGGACTGCAGATTTTGGTGTCCAGTCCGGCGGTCTGGGGGTCTTGTCCTGGTCCAGTTTTTACCCATACCCTCTGCATGTGTATGTGCTCCCCATTGGAGATCTGGTCACCAGGAAATTGCCTATCCTAAATAGCTTAGCAAAATTGCTTAGTACACAGCTCTACGTGTGTCTGCCCCTTTAAGTGGGCATTCCATTAGCAGAACATTTTGTTCCTGTCAGAAGGGGTCATTTTGAAAGGTCTGCGCAAAAGGGGTATATGTAGATTTGCACTTTGAAATATGGGTACTGCTTTCCTAGCACGGCGCCCACGATCTAGATTGTATGTGTGGGGCTGATATCTCAAGCATCTCATGCATCTTATGTGTTTGTTCGGCATAAGATGCATGAGATGATGCAATCGACGCAATCAACGAGATTTTAAAATTGTAATCAATGTAAAAAGGCCCCCAAAACCCCAATTTTAATTGCTAAACCCCCCCCCCCCCCCATGGGTGAAATGCCCCCCCCCATTGTTAACGGCACCCCACTATTGACGCCAACCCGAAGCGTGGCGAGCGCAGCGAGCCCGCGAGGGGCGGCGGTACGCGTCCTCTGACCTTTTCATACCCCCACTATCCACGTCGGCATGGAGTTGATTTTATATAGTGTGGCGAGCGCAGCGAGCCATCGAGCCCAAAGCGTGGCGAGCGGACGCGGAATACATGTAAAGTAGACGGGCGCGGTGGCTCGCTGCGCTCGCCACACTATATATAATCAACTCCACGCCGACGTGGATAGTGGGGGTATGAAAAGGTCGGAGGACGCGTATCGCCGCCCCTCGCGGGCTCGCTGCGCCCGCCACGCTTCGGGTTGGAGTTGATAGTGCTGGTGGCGTTAACAATGGTTATTGGGGGCTCACGATTTTTTATCTCATGGATCTCATGCATCTTATGAATGCATAAGATCCATGAGATTAAAAAATCGGGTCCATACAATCAATGAGACGGGCGCCGTGCTAGGAAAGCAGTACCGAAATATGCTAGCCAAAAAACTAGGTACATTTGCAGGAACAAAAATGTCTTTTTTGTGTATTAAACAAGCTGCAAAACTAAAGTGTGGTCACAAATATTTAACCTGGCTCACTTATTAATTCCAAATGATTTAATAATTCAACCCTGAAGAAACAAAACAATACAAGAAGAAAATCTCCCAGCTTTAACACTGCGATAAGGAGACGCTGTATTACCACACGGTGACTGACATTAAGGGAAGTAGGTGCAGCTATTAGACACTGCGTGGTAGTAGGAAGTGTCAGTGACTGTTGTTCCTGGTGTTCTATCTCACCAGCTGCCCTTCACTCCCAGCGCGTGATCAATCCTCAGGTATTATGGAGACGAGTCAGCCTAGAACAAGACAGTATCGGCTTATTATATTATACTGTACAAATAGCCATTATTTCCAATCAGCACAAATACACTGAATGACGGAAATAGCTGCATCGTAGCACAGTAACCTTCAGAGGCTCTCATAGTTGTTTATGTAATGTGAGCGGGCTTAGTCCTATAGTAGTTGTGTGAATTGGTGTGTTACCTTTGTGCTATGGTTAATAGTTAAACTTGTGTGCTTAGTTTCAGTGCTGCTATTTTTATTGTAAACCAGTTTTCCTACTTCATGTTTCCCAAATACTGTATTTAAAGGTACCCATACACCAGCATTGTATTTCGGTAATTCCCCTATACCCTAACGCAATGGTGTCAAACTCATGGCCCTCCAGCTGTTGTGGAACTACACATCCCAGCATGCTCTGCCACAGATTTTATATGGCGGATTGCTAAAACTGTGACAGGGCAGGCTGGGACATGTAGTTCTAGAACAGCTGAAGGGCTATGAGTTTGACACCACTGCCCTAACGGTTGCTTCTAGGGATTGGGGAAATCCTGGCTGGGAACAAGGTATTTGGGACTTTTTAACATGCTTAATTTACCAAATCTCCCAACGGATCGCCGATCATCCCTGGCTGCTGATCAGTCTGGTCGGTAGAAATGTGGTGCCGGCAGGTCGGGGGATTGTGAGATTGCACCCACTGTTGTATTGGCACCTTAAGAGGTATATTTATTAAAGCATCTTAAAATTAAAATAGGGTGCTTGTTTCCTAGCGCGGCACCCACTAAGCAAATAGCTTAGTGGTCTATTCTGCGTAGGAAAAACGCATCGCATCACATACCGTGTATAGTGCTGTGCAATGCGATGTCCATATTAAGTGCACAGTGCTTATACAATGAATATCGCATAGGATGGCATGGCACCAGATGCGATGCAATCCGATGCGATATTTCATTGTACAAGCACCCATGCCATGAGATGTGATGGGTGCTTACTATGACATGTGATGTGATTACATGTGATAGGTGCTTACAATTGTAAGCACCTCTGGCATTGTTTTGCGTCACCCCCTGTATCCACGCCACCCCGAAGCATGGCGAGCCGCAGCGGAACGCGTCCTCCGACCTTTTCATACCCCCACTATCCACGTCGGTGTGGAGTTGATTTTATATAGTGTGGCGAGCCACCGAGCTCGAAGTGTGGCGAGCGGACGCGGAATACATGTAAAGTAATCCTTGTCCCCTCGCGGGGCTCGCCACGCTTCGGGCTCGGCACTATATAAAATCAGCTCCACGCCGACATGTATAGTGGGGGTAAAAAAAGGTCAGAGGACGCGTTCCGCCACGCTTCGGGGTGGCGTGGAGAGTGCTGGTGTTTTAGGAACACATTCACACCTGCACATTCATACAGCTGACACAGTAATGACGACATGTGTTAACTAATAACTAATTTACTTAACAAATTTGATTAATGTAGCATAAATAATTTAAGAACATTCATTAGTGAATTAGTGCAAATCTGGGCACCGTGCTGGGAAACAAGTACCGAAAATAGATGATGTTGCCCATCTTGCCCAATTTGGCCACTTTCACCGGATACAGTGGACCTTGCTGAGAAATTGGGTGAAAAGTGGACAAATCATAGGTGTTTGACATCGGATCCAATCTGCTGAACCGTGCGCATCGGAGTCAGAGATCGGGCCTGCTTGTACGTCTTGTACATCCGACCTCTGACTTGGACACCGGTTCAAGGGCTACAGCGTCTTCAGTGGCTTTTCTTCTCTTTAGTCCCTGGGTGTACACAGAGGAAAGGTGAGAGGTGTTTAATTTACATTAGGCTGGGGGCTTTTTTTTCTCTGCAGCCACGGGATGGGAAGTGGGGGACGACAACGAGAAGGCAGAGTCACCGCTGCACAGTGGAGTTTCTGATTGGTTGCATGAGATGTGACCACGTCAAGGAAAGCCCAGCCTGGCATGGTCATATCTAATGTGACCACACCAGGCAAGTGGTTAAATAATTTCTAGGACATTTTTCGGCTCAACGGGAAAATAGAGACATTTAAAGGAACACATCTGTTATACAGATGGAGCCCTCTTCATCTAGCCCTTTAATAGGATTAAGTGAGTAATTGGATTACTATGATAATCCCCTACTGTATTGTTCTATGTATTGTATTGCTGCTGAGAACAATAGGATAGCCATGGTGAGCCACAACCTAAGGAAGATATATGCAACTGTCCCTGGATATGAAAACTATGGACCTGATATCAAGGCGGATGCTATTGGCATTTAGCTGTGTCTGGATGCAGAACTAATACAGAAATATGATAATGCCATAGGAAGCATCCGAAGGAAAAAACATCCCTCCTGTCAGCATCGCTAAACAGATCACTATTGCAACCAATGGTTTTGGAAGATGTAGACTTTTGTCTTCAAAACAGTCTGTCCCACAGTCTGTCCCAAACGGTGTGTGGCACTGCAAGCAATCTCTTAGATGGAGACATGCACTAAATAAGGCCCTATGTCCTTTTAGCAATAATTGATGATTTGGGGCCTAATTTATAGAAATACAAATGTGTCCTCATATCCAGTCTCACAGTCTCATCTAGTCCTCCTATATCTGCACACAGATATACAAATGTCGCATTTCAAAGTAATCAGCACATTGCATCCTATTTATCCCACATTTGCAGCTACCATATAACACAAAAAAATGAGGAGGCAAATTCATTCACAGCAGCTAATGTGTATACACAGACTGTGCGAAAATATGCAAATGCCACAGCCGTCAGTGTTTGTGGTGAGACACCCATCAGCAGCTTAGCAATTTCCAGTGGCTGCGCACAAAGGCACAGCTTTGGCCTCAAATCAATCAGTTATCATAATTCTAAGTAGTCAATTACTTAGCAAATAAATCCCCTCTGCGCACACCATCACAAGACCATCGCGACACATGCAGTACGATAGACACATGCACAGTCAGCCAATAATGAATCTGTCAATTGCGAAAAATAAGGTTCTCTAAATCAGACCTTTATTTCTGATTACTGTGCATCAAACCTATCGCACTGATGGGTGGTTTGATGTAGAATATTAGTGTGATATTTGACAAAATGCAGCTCCAGAGCACACTCCTGAAGTACTACTTCCACACTTCAAGGCAACAGTACATGTGCTGTTGTTCACTCTGACCACATCCGAATAAGGGGTCAATTTAATTACATGCAAGGGGGTGAGTTTATTTTGCAAGGACATAGAACTAGCCCCCTAATCTTGCCCCAGACTTGTGGATTTTTGTATACAGCTCTATGTTACTCGCAGGTGCAACATGGTTGCTCCTAATAAATTGAACCCTTAGAGTTGTGCAATAAGGAGCTTTTTAATATCTGCCACCTATGCATTTTCCTTTTACATGGATAATGCATTTACCCTGCAGGTCCATACTTACATAACATTTACCCTGCTTGACCATCTTCACATCCTCAAATGACAGTGCCCCTGCTGAACCATCCTCAAATGACAGTGCCTTTGCTGGACCAACTTCACATAAATTTGCCCCTCCTAGACCATTTTCACATGACCTTGTCCATGCTGGATCATCCTGCCATAACATTGACTTTTTCTGAATCATCCTCACACGATATTGCCCCTTTTGGACCATCCTCAGGTGACATTGCTCCTGCTGGACCATCCTCACATGACATTGCCCTTACATAATCATATGACCGAATGGACGCAGCATCCAGTTGGTCTGGATGCCGGTGTTCACTATACCAACACCGATGCCGGAATTCCAACATCAACTAGGATGCTGGTCCGGGAATCCTGCCTGCCGGGATAGCGAACACAAGTATACCTGGGAAGGTTAGAAGTAAGCCGAGGAAGGGGGGTTTATGTTTAGGTACTTGGCGGGAGCTTAGAGTTACGCTGCTGGGTGGGGTGGGGGGGTAGAATCAAGTGATAGGGGGGGGGGGATAGCTGCTAAGAGGAAGGGTTAGAAGGGTAGGGAGGTTAAGTATACTTACCTGACCCCTGCTGGGATTCCCTCCTTCGAGAAGCCTTCACCAGTATTCTAACCACAGGCATCCCCACCGTCGGTAATCCGTATGTATCCCCATATGACATTACCCCATCACTCTTGGGGTTGCTACCTTACACAGTTTCAGCACTACATTTATAAGTCATTATGTTGTTCTGAGTAACCTTGTAATCCTATACCTTAAGTTGTTGTTAGTATTAATGTCTGTGTATTACTGTGTTTTAGAAATGCAGAATCCCAGGAATGAAATGGTCGCTCAGCTACACAACTTGTGTGCTCTGGGCGATACAACTAAACTGTTTGTTCTTCTGAATCATTCATCCTCGATCATTAATGAAACCGCTGCAAATGGATGGAGTGCTCTCATGTACGCTGCTAGGAATGGCCACTTTGATGTAGTGAAGATGCTGCTGGAGAAAGGGTAATTACACGTTACTTTATTGTACAATTGTTTCATGCAGGTTTATTTAATGAAATGCTGTAAGAATTTAGCCTCTTCTCCTACTCCGCTTGCAGCTTTGCAGAGTTACACCGAATAGTTTAGAGGGCCCCGGCATCTGTGCTTCAGGTTGTGAAGGATGACATATATTTGAATTATAGCAGCACAGGAGTTCCAGTAGGGAAATGGCCAATCCATGGTTAACTGGAGATTTTATGCAGATTTAGATAAACTAGATATTGCTGAGCAACTGTACTCCCACTGTGACCTGCCAGCTCCTGACAGATAGAATTGTAATTGGTAAAGAATAACTGCAAACCCACATGTCACATCTGTAAGGTACTGTACATCATAGCACACCACAGGTGCCAGGTTGGCAGGACAACTAAAGCTAAAAAGTGGGCCATGGTGCTACCTCCTGCGGAGCCGTGTTCTTTGAATATGAGGACATATATTTTATCCTTTGGTACTTGTTTCCTAGCACAGCGCCCACTACGTTAATTGCGTAGAGGGCTATTCTGCGTTAAAAAATCACATCGCATGAGATGCAATGCGATTCTTCAGTTAATTTATTCACTACTGCTGTTATGTCCCCAGGGCCATTTCATCGCATTGCATCGCACCTCACGCAAAATCACATGCGATCGCATGCGATTTTCTGGGGTGCTATGCCATGACATTAGGTATACAATAATATGATTGTATGTCCCAAAAATAGGTTTAACGCACCCCCCCCCCCCCCACTATCCACGCCACCCCGAAGTGTGGCAAGCGGTGGTGGAACTCGTCCTCCGACTTTTTCATTACCCCACTATCCACATCAGCGTGGAGTTAATTTTATATAGTGTGGCGAGCGCAGCGGAATACATGTAAAGTAATAAGCGTCCACTCGCCACACTATGTAAAATCAACTCCGCGCCGACGTGGATAGTGGGGTAATGAAAAAGTCAGAGGACGCGTTCCGCTGCCCCTCGCCACACTTCGGGGTGGCGTGGATAGTAGGGGGGTGCGTTAAACCTATTTTTGGAACATACAATCATATTATTGTATACCTAATGTCATGGCGTCGCACACCCGATAAAATCGCATGCGATTTTGCGGGACATGCGATGCCATGCGATATAGTGGGGTACAATGCCCATAGAAACAAAGACATGCATTGCATGCTGCTATGACGGCCCATGCGATGTGATTTCCCTACGGTGCTGTATGTAGGAAATCTGGGCACCGTGCTAGGAAACAAGTACCTATCCTTCTCTATACACTACTGCATTATTCTGCATTTGGAGGGAAAGGCTCAGTGATCCTAGAAGCATAAAGCACAGTGATGAGAACATAGGCAAGTGATGGCTAGCCTTGACACTCCAGCTGTTGTTGAACTACACATCCCAGCATGCCCTGCATCAGTTTTAGCATGGCCAGATAGCAAACCTGTAGCAGGGTATGCCGGGATGTGTAGTTACACAACATCTGGAGTGTCAAGGTTAGCCATCACTGACATAGGGGTAGATGTATGGAGAAGTGGTAAAGTGCCTGGTACTTTATCACCAGCCAATCAGCTGTCGACTGTTAAATCACATGCTGGGTTTAAAGAGGGACAGTTAAGAGCTGATTGGCCGGTGATAAAGTTCCAGGCACTTTATCACTTCTCCCTTATCACTTCATACATCTACTCCATAGAGAGGATGTCAGACACCAGCATGTACCTTATTTTTCGCTCCATGAGACGCAAAAAAGTTTAGGGGAAAGTATGTGCGTCTTATGGAGCAAATACTGCAAATAAGAGTGCACGTTGGGGACCTTAATGATGCTGTGGGGAAGCCTGCAGCCAGATCAGAAAGCAGGGACTGCATGGAAGGAGAGTGGGTCCAGGCAGGAGACTTCCAATTCAATGGTGGCAGAGTGGAGAAGCGGATCTCGGTCAAGAAGGAGGAGATCGTACAGAGGAGGAGGGAAGGCTACAAGCGAAGAGTGAGTGCTGTTGCTGGCTGTGTTATCGCCGCGCTGATTGGAGAAGAGTTTGAGGTAGGCGGCGTTTCCTAGTAGACAGCGGGGACAGCAGTGCGCATGTGCATTGCTCTCCATTCAATGGCTGGGCTTGTCTGAGGTACTATGAATGCTGGCTGCAGGGGGCACATCATGGTTCAGAATATTATTTTTCTGTTTTCCTCCTCTAAAAACTAGGTGCGTCTTATGGAGCGAAAAATACGGTAATTGATACCCAGGAACACCAAATTAAATTTACTCAAGAAGGAACTTATCTGTGCTCAGCGGTTCCAATGGCGTACTGTACTCAGAATAGAAGTGATGTTCTCTTCCACGTCAAAAATATGGTGTCTCGGGGGAAAGGGTTCATATTAAACATACAGAGTTAACGACGATGCCGGAAGATGATGACTGATTATGAAAGGGATAGTGAAGGCCAGGATGATGAAGTTAGGCCGGTTGATGGTCCGACAGGTGTCATGAGATGGATTGGGGGGGGGGGGGGAGTGCAGCCAGGAATGGAGCCTGAAGTCCAGTGTCTGCTACCACTCTTCATAGATGACAGGCCACACTCACACACTCCCATTACTGGTAATAGATATCAGGTACATCAGGTCACGTATTATTATTTTTTTGATCAACACAGCGTTAATAAATGTTAATGCAAACAGGTGACTTGGATATGAAGAAACAGCACTTTGATTTTATATGTATAATCCTGTCAATTTATTCTCAAATATGTATGTTCTTAAAAAAAAGCCTGTAAAACACAAGTACGTTTTGTATAACACTGGTACTCTCTTATAACACAATACAAATCGAAACGTACAAATGATCAATAAAAATATGTATAAATGAATATATCGATTAAATGCAAATAAATTCAGTACTGCATAAAAAACTACTTGTCATATTTCAATAGCTTTATCTAGTAACTTTGAGAGGTGGATCAAAATATCAGTATTGGATACAGATGTATAATCAATGTTCATCCGATATGTCCAATATTGATTCGCAATAACTTCCTGTGTTAAGTCAGAATTTAAATCTACTATAATTACAATGGTGTCCATGACCTATAAATTTCAAGCTGGGCTATAGAAAGTATCTTCTGGCTATTGTAGTCATTTCCTATACGTTTCAAAGCTGTGCTATAGAAATACAAGGCAAGAGTATCTGTTGGGTGCTGTAGCCAATTACCTGTGGATAATAAGTGAATAGTCACATCACAGTCCCTTCCCGGTGTGAGCATAGTTAATAATAACTTCTCATTAACCTTTGCTTCGATGTAAACCTTCTAATAATGCTTTTAACCGCATATTGTTCCTATTTAGTTGTTATATACTGATTAAGCATTGTACTGTACATTGTACGGTTTCTACAGAAAATTCAAATCGAAATAAAATCTTATTAAATTTTTTTTTTTTTTTTAGGGGTGACAAGTCATTAGTGAACAAGTCAAGGCAGACTGCTTTAGACATTGCCAAATTTTGGGGTCACAAACACATTGTTAATTTGCTCACCCAATCCAAAGGCGGACCAAAGCCAAGTTTTTTAGTAAACGCAGAAGAAGAGCATGAAAATTATTTCGGCAGTACGTTTCTAGACAGAAGGAGTGACAAACGGACAGACTCTAACTGGCTGAAATCCAAACAGTCACACTCAAATTCGGTATATATCATTTTCTCCAACCTGTGCCCATTGGTATCTTTAATTGGAACAAAAGATAATGCACAAGATACAGAAATCAAGCTCTGCAGGCTTCAGCACGATGATGTGAAGGAACACTTGTCAAAGCCCAATGAGGTCTCATTAATTTTTCTAGGAGTGGAAACACAATTAAATAATCCATGCACTGCAGGAGCACAGACGCCTGTGGCAGAACAGGATGATGCACTGGTTGCCTGGTTTGCCCTCAATGTGGAAAATTTATCTACAGATCAGTTTGAAGGGAAACACGAAGGCTGCTATTTCCTCCAACCGCCAATGCCGGCCTTTTTGCAGCTGATCAGCACAGAAGCAGGTATTGTCGGATTTTATTTTATGTATCTATCTATATGCAAGTCCATTGTGCCTTGCCAGCCTGTGTGGTCCATTTTAGATAAATCTGCAGTTTGGTTTATTAACTCAGAGGGGTATATTCAA
The DNA here is from genome assembly GCF_055691185.1 of Crinia signifera. Classification (NCBI taxonomy): domain Eukaryota; kingdom Metazoa; phylum Chordata; class Amphibia; order Anura; family Myobatrachidae; genus Crinia; species Crinia signifera. The sequence goes on from NC_139217.1 coordinate 405,256,174, forward strand.
TGCCTCAGCGGTGAGCTATGACGGTGAGCAGTGTCGATAGCTTGCCATCAGCATTCAACTGCCCCCCTTCACTTGCCGTTTCCAACTCAACATTTCTTTGGTGAGTGTGCCCATTAAAACGGCAAGGTTCAACACAAAATGCAGCGGGCTCCCTGCATTTGCTGTGAACCTCACTGTTTAGGGGAATCCTGGCGGTTCTCTGACGGTGAGGATTTCCCCGGGAACATTGAATATGGGGAGTGGCTGGCGAGGGGACTGGATGGCAAGGATGGCTTTTCCTTGACAAAAAAAAAGCCATCCTCACCATACAAACCCCGCTCACCCACGTCATTGAATATACCCCAGGGCTATCACGTTACAAAATAACAAATTACCCAGTCTTCTGATCTTAATTTAAGCCTTAACCACTTCGGTGGTATGCCCGGAAAATTTCCGGGCTCAGCTGCGCTGCCGGGCATACCATAAATACAGTATGTAAGTGAGCGCAAGTGGTGCCTCCAGCACTAGCGTACACCTACATGCTGTTCACTTCATTAACCCTCACATTAGCAATACAGAAACTTGCATTAACATAAAACAGTAAATCTGGATTACGCAAGTTCATGCTCCTCTCAGAAACGCTTGAACACAGAGCATGATTATAAGCTTCCTAAAAGCAGTGCAGTCTCAATATTTATAAAGCAGATTTCCTCCTGGTGGTGAGAAGACCTGAGTCCTGACATATGCACTGTGCATCATTCTATGTAATAACCTTAGTCTGTATACTCAGTTAGCAGCAGAATAATAATAGATGGTGAATGAACCGAGTCATGGGGAAATTGAGCTATACACCAAAGAATATAGACTGTCTACAGAATGTTATACTCTCATCCAATCTGTGTGCTTTATCAATGCAAATATATTTGATTGCATTAGTATGAACTCTTTATAACCTAGATATAGACCAAAGGGTACTGCGTGTTGCCAATCTCTGTCCAAGTGGCTGCCTCAGGATTCCAGAAAAAAATCCCCAGACCATGACGCTTTCTCTTCTGGGTACACACCTGCTTGACCGGAATTCGTGCCAATGGTCAGGGTGATTTTCCTACACGTATAAATGTTGGGTAGATGGGGGGGGAAAGACTGGAACTACAGTACTGGGTGAGAAGGCGTTCTCCAATCAACAAATAAGAGTGGCAATATCTATGATATTGTGGAGGTGCTCCCTGGGAGTAGGGTAAGTCAGTAAGAAAAAAGTATCCAAAGGAGGATAAGAAGACATCTCCCCGGGCGGGGCACTAGCCTTCTATACCGTTAACTGTTAAGTCTTAACGGATATATCTTAAGATATAGAAGGCTAGTGCCCCGCCCGGGGAGATGTCTTCTTATCCTCCTTTGGATCATTTTTTCTTACTGATTTTCCTACACCCCAGACAATATCAGATTGCTGTTACACATGACATGATGCAATGAACGATGGTATGACTCCATCCTTCATTACAGTGCACTGGGGCAGACGTGATATCTTCTGATTGGCCATTCAGCATGGCCAACCAGAAAATTACATTTACTTATATTATTGCACGGCTGGTCTACACACACCAATATCACACCTGTATTACATACTGGGCTACACACTGACAGGACTTCACACTGACATCACAGCTACATTACATGGCAGGGTTATACGCTGACATCACACCTACATTACACAGCAGGGCTACAGACAGATATTATAGCTAAATTACGAATGCGCCTGGGCCGCAGCGCATTTGCGCAATGGCTCTCGGCGACAAAAATCTGCATCTTTTTAAAAAAAATCACAACCTGGCCGCAGTTTGACTGACAGTAAGTCACCGCTTGTGGGTGGTAACAGTGCATTTTCAGGGAGGAAGTGTGACATCAGCTCCGGCCTCAATCATCCTGATTCTATCACACAGGAAGACTAGGTTCTGGTTTCCGCACAGACAATGTAAAAATCATTCGATGGTGAGTGAGTTGCAAATGGATTTGCAAGGGTGTGACGAGCGGGATATTGTGGCAAGCCATTTGCAGCTTTGTACGGGTGGGATTTCACTCGCAGGTCTCTGCAATTTCGCACAGCAGCAATCAGCTCTAAATAACCCCCATAGTGCATACTGACATCACATAGGCCAGATGTAGTAAGCTCAAATATAGGAAAGTGGAAACCAACAAACATAGGGCTGGATGTATTAAGCTGAAAATGCAATAAAACCCCTGTTTTACCGCATTTTCCTATGTACTAAAACCCGGCCGCACCGATACCGCCTGGCAGGGTATCGCCACCTTTAGAAGCCTATGGGCTTCCTTTCGCCGCCTCCACCGCCACCTCACCAGCCTCCCCCTCCCTTGGGCTTACCTTCTTGCAGGTCCTCCTGCAAGAAGGTAAGCCCCAGAAGGTAAACCCCTCCTCCCCCTAGCAACGCAGCTGGACGTCCTTCCGGCTGCAGGGGGGGGAGGAGGCGCCGGGGACAGCCATGCTGAGCTGTCCTGGAGTGAAGGGATCAGTAGGCAGCTGGGAGGTGACGGAGACCCCCCGCACACCACAGTACAGGTATCGCAGGGGGCCTCCTTCATCGCACTGCAATGCCAGCCGCATATGTTAGTACATTGCGGCGAAGGGCGGCGATGTACATCCCGCCCATACTGTCATTTTCAAACACAGCCTGTAATATTGCAATTAAGATCTGATTGGCTGATACTTTATCTCTCTCCATCTGCTACATAGTGAGGTGATGTGGCTATACTGCAGCAGGCTACAATGCTGCCTTTTTGTCCCCCATTGACTAATCAGATTTGGCCTATTTTCATCAGATTCAGATGGATCAAACAGGGATGCAGTTACCATCCCAGCGTTCAGAATCCCGACCGCCGAAATGCCGACACTTTCTCCCTCCGTGGGTGTCCGCGACACCCCTGGAGGGAGAATAAATTAGTGTGCCGAGCGTAGCGAGGCACCGGGCCCGCTGCGTGGTGAGCGCAGCAAGCCCGCAAGAGGGGGGAGCGATCCACGTCCCCCCTTGTCGGCATTTTGGCTGTCGGGATTCTGAACGCCGGGATTCAATACTGAATCCGATCAAACAGACCGATCTGAAGAAAAACGGCCAAATCTGAGCTTCGTCGTAGCAAATGTGCGGCTGAGTCTCAGATCCATGTGACAAAAAATATCTTTGGTGATGCAACAAAGATGCATCTGACTTGAATCTGTCAGGGGTCTATCATAGGTCTGACCAGATGTATCGGAAGTGAAAATTTAGCCCAGAGTTGGATCACAGAACCGGGAAAGTTCAAGGGAAATCTGAAGGGATCCCAACACTGACAGCCTTTGAGTATCCTGCCCTGTGAGCAGTGTACCGAGTAGTGGGGGTTATTCAGACCTGATCACATGCGCCATGCGAATATCGATGGACTGCGCATGGGTACAGCTCGCCGTATGCAAGTGCAATTCCATCCTGCAATAAAATCTCAGATTTTTTTTTTTTTTGTAACGCTGGAAAGCAAACACTCTGGCATTGTGGACACATTGTGGCACCATATAAATAAAGAATCATAAAATATAACTTTTAATTCTTTATTATTAATAATCCCACAACTGACTTATATGGGGATGCAGTGAAAAATGAAGAGGTTAAAATTAAGACATACTAACATACACACAATGTGCTCAAAAAGACAAGAAATAAAGTGTTATTAAAATTACACTTGCATCCTGTCTGAAAAGATGTTTGCTGGGTAATAGCCAAACGATGTGGTATCGAATCAGAAAATTATATCTGTACCCCTTGGGGTGGCTTCTTACTGTCTCTAATATATATGAAACTTGTCTCACTCTAACTGACTATGCCATATTTTATGATTCTATTTTCTTAGTGCGTTCCCCCAAAGCAGTCCCTTTTCTTTCCCTGTTCCAAAAATGCTATATGCCTGACTGCTGGGAACAGCACCCCCTCCAGTCTATATAAGAAAATTGGGGTTCTTTCTTCAAGAGATATTACAAATTACTTGGTGTGCAGGCGTGCAACAGGCTTCCTGGTGGAGCCACAACGCCACCATATAAATAAAGGATGATGATAATAATAAAAGGTGTTCTCTCTCTATTTCCAGGCGTTTTAGCACAGGCACGTTCTGTACTTGCCTGGCATAACAGATACAAGTTTTGCCCCACCTGTGGAGGTGAGACACGAATTGAAGAAGGTGGGTACAAGCGGACCTGTTTAAAAGAAGGTTGTCCCAGTTTAAAAGGTATCCATAACACATCCTATCCAAGAGTAGGTAAGTGCATAGTAAAGTAATAAGATTTAAAACTGCATAATGAATTATTGTTGCCTGACTTGAAAATAGAAAGAGAACATATTTGTTGGATTCATTGAAATCCAGTTCGGATAGAACAGTAAGCACAGTTAAAGTTGTCTTTTGTGCATGTACAAGTCGGAGCTTATCCGGCAATGACAGACATGATTGCAATAGAAACAGATGTGAGAAGCGCTGCAAGCAGTTGACTGGGCTGCGTTCTGCTTGCACAGCTTGCTATGTAATACCAGGGAACGCGCTGGGCTTTAGTTGTGCAGCCAAAAGAGCCCTCTTAGTATTATCAGACAGAATCACTGTTTGTGAGGTGGTTGATTTTGTATGTTGTATAAAAGACTGAACATGAAATGTGGTGATCTCTTGTTGAAACGTAGAGAATAATCAAAAACAGTATGGGTGGTTTGGAAAGAGATTTATATCCTCTAGGCTAATATGTAGTGAAGCTCCGTGTACTGTATTGCTGTATGCCCTTTGTACGGCGCTGCAGATGCTATGAGGCTCTTATAAATAAATGATAACAATATGAATAGGCTTTGCTGCTAAAACGGCTAGATACACTGTTCTACGGTTTGCCTCTATGCTCTGATGTCCCTAAACAACTATCTCCATGGTATAATTGTTGACAACCCTTACATTTGTCCAATGGATTAGACAGTATTACTGTAAATTAGTTTCATTTGCAAGAAATGTCCCACACAGTCCTGTTTCCATGAAAAGAAATAAAGAGGTCACAGTCTTTCTTTATATTTATATCCCTTCCACGCATATTAACCCCTTGAGTGGTGGGTTTTGCTGGGGCAGGACAAACCTACCTGGGCAGGTTTGTCCTGCCCCAGCAAAACCCACCACAGGAAGTTGGAAGCCCCCCTCACCTCTGCGCCGGAGCTTCCCTGCAGCCGCTGTCCCCATTGCCTATGTGTCCTATTCAGATTCAGATAGCAGTGCAAATAAGAGGGAAAGAGAGAAGCACATCGCTGACTAGGTTGCTTGGGAGCTGCCAGCTGTCATACACCCTGTGTGCTGTAACTCGTTACGGCTAGATTTATTTATTTATTAACAGTTTCTTATATAGCGCATACATATTCTGCAGCGCTTTACAGAGAATATTTGAACATTCACATCAGTCCCTGCCCCCAGTGCAGCTTACAATCTATGTTCCCTACCACATGTACACACACACACACAGACATTCTAGGGTTAATTTGTTGGGAGCCAATTATCCTACCAGTATGTTTTTGGATTGTGGGAGGAAACCGGAGTACCCGGAGGAAACCCACGCAAGTACAGAGAATATACTGAACGCACAGTTAGAGCCATGGTGGGAATCGAACCCATGACCTCAGCGATGTAAGGCAGTAATGCTAACCATTACACCATCCGTACTTCCTAGATGAGGAAGCATGCATCTGTAGGTTGCCCAGGGTGGAATAGGCAACTCCAAGAAGATCTATTATATCCGGGTTTTGGTTTTGAAATTTAAAGCAATCAGGTTAGGAATTATTATATTATTATACGTGCCCTACAAGCCCTCCACACTAGCTAGCCAAAGACGGTAAAACCATATTTACTCCCAGGACAGGCATTAGGCCCTCAAGTTACCTGACTGATATATTATGTACTACTGTATATTAACATCCCGGCAAATGTGGTCGCCAAATGATCATTATTAGCCCTTGTGATTTGGGCAATTGCCCAAGCAGTCTCTCTGCACATAAAGAAGGATTGTTCCAATTTGACCAAACTGCATTGTGGTCCTGCGATCAGGCGCTGGCCACCGCACATCGCTGCCTCACCATTATATCAGATACAGTCCATTTTCATTCCAATATCCATATGTGAGTAGTTAAATGTCAGCGGGCACCATATTTAATACCCAATGCATAGAAATCAGCTGTGGCTGTGCTCTTGTTTATCCTTCACATCCAGTACCTCACAAATTTAGCTCTATATAATGTGCATTAAAAAGATGTAAAATAGTAATATGAGCTCTTAACTTCCAACAGCTGAAGCGTTAAATAAGGAAAATGAAAGCATTGTTCCAAAAAATTCATCAATTGTATTATTTTGACTGCTTGTCACATTGCATTAAGGTATTGACGTGATTCATGCTGGTGTTACCTTGCTGGTGGGGATATTTATAGAAGGGAGAGAATGCACTCTTTTCACATCAGAGAGCTCTATATAACTTATTCTGTCTTGATCTGCCAGAGTACAGCATGTGATATAAATCTTAATATCTGTTATGGTTTATAATTTATCGGTCTTATATGCTAAATATTTCACATTTTCTTTGTTCATATACATTTACACTACTGCATTGTTATAGACTCCAATATTTCAGGGGTAGAGTCCCAATTACTATATATTTTGTGTTTGTGCTTATGGTATTGCTCCTCTGTCTCTGTCTGCTGCAGTTTTCCTTATCACTTTCAGTATTCCATTAATCTTGCTGACAGTTATTGGGATGGCTCCAGAAAGTCCTGCAATTGGCTGAGCTGTGACTGCCACACACAAATTATAGACTGAGATGCACTGACCAGCATTCGGTTTGTGCCATGACTGACATAGCGTGGCTTGGGAGGTGTCTGGGTACGGTCCATACGCACTGGGTGATAATGCTCAGCGTGTATAGACAGCGATGATCGCTATCATCGCTGGGGGGGAAAGCCGCTCAGTGTGTGTGCACTGAGCGGCTTTCCCCCTGCCAGGTCAGGGACGGCTTTGCATAGTGCAGCGGTTATACCAGCAGATGAGTGGCTTTCCCGGCGATGATGCAGGAGCGCGTAGCAGCGCTCATCGCTGGGCCATGCACACTGGGCTGCTTTGAGCAAACTTGCTGCTTTGAGCAGCTTTCAGCTCAAAGTCGCCCAGTGTGTATGGGCCAACACGTGCAATGCACCTCCTAGTCAGTGTCCTAGTCATTTAATAGGATATATGCTGAATATGCCTTACATCATTTATATCATTCATAATGCTGAGGTGCACCAGGTATGGAACAGGAAAAATAAATTCCTAGAATCCCCACAAATACGGTTAGGTGTAGACGTTTGTAAAGGAAAGGACATGCCAGCATACAGCTTTATGAGATAGTCATGCAGAAATCATCAACCGTTGACTGTATGCAAAGTCGCACATATGTATGTAGCCAGGCCGCCCCTATCCATTGGCTTGTGAAAGCCATCATTGCAGTCACCGCTCCTGCAAAAGCATATGCACAGATGGAGCGCTAAAGTCACATTTATGTGCACATTTGTCATTGTACAAGTTGTGAAAAGTATTCTGATTGGGCAACATTAAAAAGTACAAAACAGGTCATATAAAATCAGGAACAGTGCACAAAGAAATGAACACTGTCTACTTTGTACACTACTACGCTCCCGATAATTCCAAAGCTCACTACATGCATCATGTACATTACACACAAAACTATTTGTTTCCTGTCATTTACTGCATACTGTAGCTCCTATGCAACTACTTAGCCCGGTGCTTCCCAAACTGTGTGCTGTGGCACCCCAAGCACACTGTGCCCTGATCTGGTATATCTGTGTATATATTAGGTTAATGATGTATAAAATATTGTTCCTATTTCCATATTCAGATCCTGTAGTGATTATGCTCATAGTTCATCCTGACGGAAACCACTGCCTGTTGGGGAGACAGAAGAGATTTCCTGCTGGCATGTTCTCCTGTTTGGCTGGATTTATAGAACCAGGTAAATATGTCATTTGCAGTGATCGTATGGTATGTATTTTGTTTTCATGTGGACCTTATTCTGGTTAACTCGCAAGGCTGCAAATTTACAGCCTTGCAAGTCCACCAGACACTGCCAGCCGAGTGCCAGTACACCCGCCCGCCCCTCTCCCTCCTTGCATGGAGCGTACTTTTGCACGGCCTGCAAATGGATGTTTAACATAAACATCCATTCTCCTGCCAGGGGGAAACTCCCACATCATTCGATGGTCGCCGACCATCGAATGATGTAGTGAGTGCACTCATCTCAAAAGTGATTCTCAGGTCTCTCAGATTTGGGTGTCCACTCGAAAGGAAGTGGGTGGGCAACTGGCATCCGGGGATGTCAGCTGCACATCCTCCGCACCCACGTCACAAGCCAATTACGATGGGAACGGCCAACATTTTCATAGCAACTACCTACCCACACTCCCTGCCCACAGTGTTGGATGCATGCGTCCGGCACACACCCTGAGTCTGCACATGCGCAGAAATACGAATGAACCACAAAAAACCCCTTTGTATGCTTTGGGTCAGTGGGGCCCCGCCCCCTGGTGCATGATTTTGTGGGAAGTGACCCCATGTCATGCCCTAGTTTTGCACCATGCCGGGGGCTTACCCAGCCTCTTTCTGCACTGTGCGCACAGTGGTCTAGAACCCAACCACCACCACTGCAGGTGGCCAAAAACCGGGACTGTCCTGCTGAATTCAGTACGGTTGCAGGGTTTCCTATCATATTCCCACCTTGATCTGTTGTATCATCCAATTGTATTTATCTACCCAAAAATGGGGAGCGCTTTAGTGAATTATGCAATAAATGTGATTAAACTAGAGCACTTGTTCATGGTGGCAGTGATACACATAAGAAGTACCCAAGGCTTGGTTATATTACACAGGGCCAACCTAATAGCATGGTCGCTGCACTTGGTTTTACTTCCCCTACAGCTTAATTCCCTTGTCCGTAGCTCCTCTGAGAGCTGTCACTGTGTGTGTTCCCATTAATCCACATTTCATGTAATAGTGGAGAACAAATTGCACTTTTTCAAATCAAAAAATTTCTGCAGAGTGGGATTTTTTGTGTCTCCAATGTTTTTATTTAACTAGTTACAGTCTGCTTTACAGCTATTTAGGGGGAGAGGCCCTAGACTGCACACCCTGGACATGTGAGGTGCTACCTGCTGAGACTTGTGGTGTAGCAAGCAGGAGGAGGAGATTGCAGGTGCACACTAAGCCCAGCCGCAGCAGCCCAAAGAGCCCCGTGCCCCAAACACAGTCCCACAGACTAACACTCAGTGTGTATATATATATATATATATATATATATATATATATATATATATATATATATATGCTGTGGCTGGGCTGTACCATGGCATCACATCGTACATATCCCATCACCCCTTTAGTTTGTTTAGTATATATGTAGCACCCTTTACACTTTATTATTACCTCTTACTTATGTAAGTCTCATCACATATAATTTCCCTAATATCCCTGCACTTTAATTTTACAACAATGTGATGCCATGGGGTGGTTCTGCTGGGCTGGACTTGTCTCAGAGTAGTGTTAGGGACTTGTCTGATAAAGGTCACCTGGGTGCGGTGGACAAGCCCATAATATTGGCCATCATTATGCTAAGAACCTCAGAAGTGCAATATAGCAATGATATTAATAGGTTTAGCTTTTATATTTAGTGCATACCTGCAATCTCCTCATCCTGCTTGGTTTACAGCTATACTGTAGGTTGTCTTTAATACATTATATTGAACATAATACTTTGACTGCTAAATGTAATAGATAGCACTGATACCGTGGACATTTTCTCTTCTCCCAAGGGGAAACAATAGAAGATGCTGTTCGGAGAGAAGTGAAAGAAGAGAGCGGCGTTAAAGTTGGCCATGTTCAGTATGTTTCATGCCAGCCTTGGCCCATGCCCTCTTCCCTAATGGTTGGCTGCTTAGGCGTTGCAATATCTACAGAAATTACAGTCGACAAGATTGAAATAGAGGAGGCACGGTGGTTCACTAGGGAACAGGTAAAGTTCAGTTTAATTTCCTTCTCGTATTGATTCTTTCTTGATTACTCTGGTTGTGCAGAAATACTGCAGCATTGCTATTCCTCATGGGACCATGTTTAGGTTCCATAGCTGAAATACATTGAAATGATTATAATCAGAAAATGTATGCTTCTAAGAGGAGATTGGTTTTATCAGAATCATATCTATTCCTAAGCAAGCTCTTGAGATTAGATGGCGTGTGTAAAACTGTTCTATGTATGTGTAAACGGAAGTATTACAGCAGGACCTATGCTGTGTTAGTTTCATGAAAGCGAAGCTGCGGGCAATGTTTTGTTCATATGATGACTACTATCATCAAAATGGTGTGTGATCAATGCTTGTTCTTAGATATTGCTGGAGGGAGGCCACGAAGGGTGGGCTCCGGTGTATGAATTTATGTATTGCACTTATGTTCAAACATGGTGGAGCTGCAGCTATTCCCTCTGGAGATTACTCGGACAGTTACAATTGTTGCCGCTTGTCACTGTCATTGGAGGTTATTCTGGTTCACCCGCGAAGGCAGATTCACTCTCTAACGGACAAAACCATGTGCACTGCAGGTGGGGCTGATGTAACATGTGCAGAGAGAGTTAGATTTGGGTGTTAGATTGTTTCTGTGCAGGGTAAATACTGGCTACTTTATTTTTACACTGCAATATAGATATCAATTTGAAGTACACCCCCCACCCAAATCTAACTCTCTGCACATGTTACATCTGCCCCACCTGCAGTGCATATGGTTACTGAGGTAACATAGTTGGTGAGGTTGAATAATGACCTTTAATCCAACAAGTTCAGCCTATGAGGTTTCCTGAGGTTTAAGTGACCTGGATAAGGTGCATATGGCTCTGAATTAACATTAGTTGTTTATAATTGCTCAAATGCAACTGCTATTCAAGCCAGAGACTGAAGCAAGACATTTGCATAGCTGATAACTGACCATTAGCACTGTTACTGTATATGGAAAGTAGTGTTCCCTCTAAGCTTCTTTTGCAGGGTGCTTCACCCTGCCCATTTTTAAAACCTCAAAATGCACCCTGCCCTTTTGTGTGTGGCACAGTGTGCGCCCTTACCTGCCCCCCACCATGCTGACATGTCACTGAGAACCTTCAGTGTGTGCCATCATGTGTAATGGGTATTACGGTGTGTGGTATAATGTTTAAGAGGCATTACAGTGTGTGCCATAATGTGTAGTTGTCATTATGACAGAATATGTAATGGACATAGCAGAGTATCACAATGTTTAATAGGCATCATCCTAGTTTGCAGTGTGTAATTTTAATATATATATATATATATATATATATATATATATATATATTTTTTTTTTTTTTTTTGTTTCTAATGTAAATTTGTGTGTTAAAAAATGCTGGAGTCATGCAAATAGGGATGGGATATATAGCAATCTATTTGTGATCATGTCAGGTTTATCACTAGAATTTCAGTGTTACTACAGGACTGTGCACCCCAGTACATTTAGAAGATCCTATGGAGAAGCAGGATGTAAGGATCCGCCTATAGTATTAATCTAATTACAGAGCAGTAGCCTATATTTCCAATCAGCTGCTATTGATAACATTAAACTGTGTAGCTCATGTTCAGAATTTATCACAGTAATTGGATCTGCCGGTAGGAGAAGTGATGCGGGAATGTCACTGCTTGCTGGTGCTGCTACGGTAACATTCTGCTTACTGACTGAAGAAGGGGTTTTAGTATAAGTCCATGGAGCCTCTGGTTCTCCTTCAACAACACATTATTAGGTATACAAAAGTTACATTTCAAACCTTTATAACTTAGTTTTCTTTCTTTTAGGTCATAGAATCTTTGATCAAAGGAAATCAGCAATTTCTGGTTGTGCCCCCCAGGCATGCTATCGCTCACCAGTTAATAAAGCATTGGATTGGAATGAATTCTAATTTATAGTAGCATCATCGTTCTTTCAGAATATAATTGAATAATTACCTTTTGATTATCAGGCATGCAAATAATAATATGCAAAATTGACAAAAGCAATGACCCACAACATCAACATCAACAACTGTCATGGTGTGTGTTTTATCATCTACCTATATGGGGCTCCCCAAATCGCACAGGATCTTATCTGGCCCAATGCTTAAAAATGATTGAAATGTAGATTATTAAAAAGAGAGCTCAGTATAAGTACAGGGGGAAGAAATCAAAGCCCCAGATTATAAAGGTTAACAAAAAAAATAAAAATAAAACATTACAATTGCTATTCAAAATGTTCAACAGGACTGTAATCTAACAGTGCATGGAATGCAGTGTATTTTTCTATTGGTTTTGAATAGGCTATCCTCATGTCTTGGTGGAGAGCAGCCTTAAGTTCATCACTGTTAGCAATCCTCTGAGGTCAGATGGCCCAGTTGCTGTGTAGAGGCCCTAATGAGCATTGTTTACTGCCTAGTAATGAGAATACTGCTTGTTAAGGTGCGTACACACGGGGGGGGGGGGGATATATTGCTCAGCAATATACAGTATTGCTAGCAATACATTGCTGAGCAATATATTGCTCAGTGTCTCCTTTTCATCAGCGACCAGAGATGGTCGCTGATGAAAAGGAACCTCTGCCAGGGGCTGAAAACAGGAGCACGCACCCGGCGATTTATCGCCGGGGCACACTTCCATTACTGGCAATATGGTTGCCACCGACCATTTTTCAAGTGATTATAGCCCATATCGCTGCCATGTGTACACGGCTTTAGGGTAACCAGACCAATGAAAGTGAGCTCTGTAAGGAATCTCAAGCGTTAACACTGGAAATCACCTGACGACCGATGCAAAACTCCAGAAAACTACTACGAATGTGTATCCAGAATGAAGGCCCCATCTGGACAATTTCATATTCAAAACCAATTGAAAATAATCTATTCCATGCACTTCTAGGTTATGTAGTAATGTTTTGGATAGCATTTACCATGACTACTTTATTAACCTTTAAATCTGAGAGGTTTTTTCGACTCCTCCTGTAGTAAATTCAGTTAAAATTAAAACAACTATTTTGTGTCACTTTCTGGCATGCAGCTATCATTATAAGTAGTAGTATTATTATTGAATTGTGCGTACCCACTCCCCCTATGTACCCTGTTCAGTGCTGGCTACACTGCAGAAGGAAGTGGGTACATGTCTGGCTGCCCTTTTTTCCTAAAATCATGTCATGCTACAGATTAAGGGCCCGATTCAGACTTATTTGCTGTGCTCCGAATTTGGAGCACGATTGACTATCGCTGTGCATATGCGCGAGCCATTTGTATGAAGGCAGCCAGTGAAGGGCAGCCCCCGCTGGCTGCTTGCAGGGTGTTTGACACCCTGTGGGCGTTTGTGCGCGGTAACTTTGTTTTTTCTCTGAGTGCCCCAGAAAACGCAGCCGTTCCCCAGCCATTGGGAGGGAGGGCTGTTGACGTCATCAACAGGCTCCTTCTCACACAAATAGTGCTGGCTGCAGATAGTTAACAATATTAGCCACGGGTTGCCGATATTAAGTGTACAATATTCGTAAATAATCTCATTCAGCGGCGTCGCCGGGACTAGTTGAACATGTGGGTCGTTTAGGTCTATAGCCAAATTGACATGCATGTTCAGCAGACAGGAGGGGTCATTAACCATACGCAGAAGCGCGCATTGTTAATGATATCTAGTGTATACATAAGGGGATATAATAAAAGATATTGCTCAGAAAGGCCTTTCTGGGTGACATCTTTTACTATATCCTCTAGTGTGTATGGGACTTTAGGCTGGGGAGCTGCAGAAGTCCTGTGCTCCCTATGCTGTACCATAGGGTAGCCGGCACTAAGCAGGGTGGATAGGTATGGATAGAGGCACAGTAACATCTGCAATAAAAATAATCAGCAAATACAATGATGGAGGGGAAAAATAGTCTGGAAGTATTACCTGTACTTTTTGTTTTCTCCTTAGCTGTAGCCTGTGATTAGTAGAGATCCAGTTTTCATACAGATCAGAAGAACTGCATGAATACTAGCTAAGCCCCCCTTGCAAGTAAAATCTTCTGTTAAATCATCCTGACATTTTCCTTCTTCACCTCTCTTCTATGTATGGACATTGCACATGTACTGTGTTATGAATATTTTTTCATCATGATACATTCTTAGATAGAGTCATAGATAGACTGATGCCGAAGGTTACACATTTATATCCTGTTATATTGGTTTCATTACCGGTTTTTGTTTGTATCGCTATTTTGCATTTCCTACATAAATAAACACGCCAATCTTTGAATGTGAAGAAAAAAAAAATATTCTCTAAGAAGAAGAAAAATACTGTAAAGAATGAAATACAAACATATCGTTTACTGATGCTATAACAAATAAAAATGTTATTGTTTAATACACACATAAAATGCTAATGTGTCAGATTACAAAGTACACTGGTCAAAAATAAGCTTGCCATTCAGACAGCTCTGCAGTAAAGTTTTAATGGCTTAGGGGTTTTGTATGTAATGTTGACGAGTTCTGCATGTCAGCACTGACAAAACGTCAACCTGATCGATACAGATGGACCGCCTTTCAGCCAGCGCAGGGAATCGCCAGATTCCCTTAGCTGGTGCAGGCTGGCGGTGAGCTCTCCATCTGACGTGTGAGCGTCACACACGCACACGCGTCATTGTCAGCACGGTGCAGTACAGAGGCCGGGAGCACTTTCCCTTCCGGACAGGGAGGGGGGAGGTGGCGGAGTGCTCTGACGGAACGGGCTGCGTGAGCGTCTTGTGCGCATGTTCCCTTCTGGTGGCTGATGGCGATTATTTCTCCAGGATCAGCTACAACGGGTGCTGCTCCATCTGTATGTCTATGTCAGGGGTCAGGGAACTTTTTTACCTTTTACCACAAAATATATTTAGATAAACCGACGTTACCGCCTTGATTTGGATTAGAATAATTGTAATACACACTGTACCCCCAGAAATTGATGATATATCCTGCTAGTACGGTACACAGCCTGGCAGCCATTGATGGTGATGATGATTACCATGTATTGCACAAAATGTGAACCACACACACAGCCATACATGGTAATCATCATCAATGGCTGCCAGGCTGTGTGTGGTAGAGCACTGCGTCAGGTCCTTGTACACTACAGTACTGCAACACAGCCGGGCATGCATATAGAATCTATATATAGATTCTATATGCAATGATATGAAATTCCTGGGGGTAATGGACTGTCGCGCTGCCGAGACGCAGCCATGCATGCATATAGATTCATATGCATGCCCGGCTGTGTCTTGGCAGCGCGACCCTCCATTACCCCCAGGAATTAAATTTTTACCCCATTTGGGGTAATTTACCCCTGTTCCCTAACCACTGGTCTATGTTGACACTCATATTTTAGCCTTACTCTTATTGCAGCCGAACCCTGATTTTATATGTCAACATTCTTCCTATGTTATCATTAAAGTGTTGACATGCTCACTACACCTCTAGCTTAGATACAGGGTTTGTATTTATTGATGTAAGCATGTACATATATTTGTTTTTAAATCTTTAATAATTTGGAAAGGGTCAGGCACCCTGAAATGATTTGTTTTTAGAATATATTATGTTGGTGGGATTTTACAATAACTATCAGTCATGTTAATAAAGGCAGAATTATTTGAGTGAATTAGCCATGCTCTTGTCCTACCTCGACAACCTACAGCTGTGAAAGTTTACACTGAAACACAAGGCTCTGAGCCCTCCAGGTTTATATTCCTGCACACGTTGGCTAAATGGGGCTGCGCCAGGTTTTATAGCATCATTTTAAGAAGAATTTTATGAAGTTCAGTTGAGTTTTCTTTACTAGTCAGATATGTAAACTGGTTATTTAATCTGTCTTGTTTTAAGCTTACATTCAATAGAACTGTAGTTGTACATTACTTTTGGATAATGTATTCATATCACATTATAATAAATATATTATAATTAATCTGGCTGTGTACTGTTTGGTTTATTTTAGTATTGTAGTTTGAAACTGGCATGGCCTCCGCTTCCGGATGATCGATTGGCACTCAATTTATTAACACCATATGGTTGACATGTATTATGTTGACAGGTACAAATCTGTCTCAAAATCATGCCACATGCACCTAAAAACCATATTCAAAATTTGCCCCTACCTTACACAAGACACTGCAAAAACTCTAATCCATGCTCTCATCATCTCACGCATTGATTATTGCAATAGTCTCCTTATTGGCCTTCCCCAATACAGACTCTCACCACTACAGTCCATGATCAATGCAGCTGCAAGGCTAATCTTCCTAGCCAGACGTTCATCATCTGCAAAGCTACTCTGTCAGTCACTTCATTGGTTACCTGTATTCTACTGTATTCAATACAACATTCTTTTACTTACACACAAAGACATAAACCAAACTACACCAACATACATATCTTCTCTTATCTCAAAATATCTTCCAACCCGACCTCTACACTCCTCCCAAAATCTGAGTCTCTCATCCACACTCATTACTCGCTCCCACTCTGTGGAATGCCCTCCCAAGCACAATAAGACTCTCCTCCAGACTCCAAACCTATAAGCGTTCCCTGAAAACTCATCTCTTCAGGCAAGCTTATCAAATTCCAGAACCAGTCACAGAACCTTGCTTTCTGGTGGAATCGATGCAATAAAGAATACAGTATCTATCCTTATGTATCAATGCCTATTTCCCTATATATTGTAAGCTTGCGAGCAGGGCCCTCCTACCTTTTGACTGTAAATACCCTGTTTGTTGTATCACTGTCTCCTTCTGTAAAGCGCAACGGAAGATGCTGTGCTGTATTAGAAACTGTTAATAAATAATAATAATAAATAAAATTCAAAGGTCGACCTGCCTTTTGTTGACACAAGGTATTTTGGGGTTGCTCATGTTTTCGTAGCAGCAGAAAAAGTGCACACGGACCTCACTAAAAGCCGGATAAATGCATGCTTGAGCCAAATCCCTGCTTACAAGCCACGGCTGGGGACTAAGAGATTGGGGCATACAAAGGAAGTGGGAAGAAAGGCAGCTTACCTTCCGCACCTCTGGTGCAGCCTCCGGTGGGGATCACAGCAGAGGCCTTTATACACAAACCCTGATACGTCTTTCCCTGTCTGCATAAATACATAAAATACTAAATTGAAATATAAAAATATTCCAAAATACAGAAAAATCTGTTATCCAAAATGCTACAGGCCCCCAGGGATAAGGGATACTCAACCTGTATGTGTAAGACAGTATAAATACAAATAAGTGAATAGATATAATTTTGTATAATGTTCAAATCTATAAACTAAACTATATACATATATATTTATAGGTAATTCAGTAAATAAGTTGACGCAATGTCTTATTGCATAACTGATGGTGGGATAGTAGGACTGATAAGGAGCACAGTGTAATGGTGGAGGGGAAGCAGTGGTCTACCTGCCCTGGCCTGGTAGGAAATTAGAATGAAATAAAGAATATTACACACGTAAGAGGTCTTGTTACCTTACTTATTGAACCACTCATATATATGGGTGATTGGATATATAAGATTTTTTTTTTTAAATAGTAAAAAATATTTGAAGGATAATTATATAGGGGTGATAATAGGAAATCAGTTGGTGCTGTTGGAAGGATGCAACCGTCAGAGTTATTTTCTGTTAAAAGCATAAATTACATGGAAAAAAGGGTCCTGCCTTTAAATGACCTCCCTTTTTGTAACTGTTGAGCGCTCAGAGTAGTAATCGAGGACTAGGGACATACAAGAGACTTAAACATTTTTACGTTTTAATTGGTTCACTCTGTTGTATTCTTCAGTAATGGCTTCTTTTTTAGCCACATTTCCATACAGCCAGTTGTATGCGGAGCTTTTGATATAGTTGAATCGTGTACAGGTTGAGTATCCCTTATCCAAAATGCTCGGGACCAGAAGGATTTTGGATAACTGATTATTACGTATTTTGGAATATTTTTATTTCTGAATGAAGTATCTTGAGGAATCTTGCATTTATGTTGTTTAAGCACATCAAACACATGAAGCACACACAAATATATTTTATTTGTGCATGAAAAAAGGTTTTAAAACATAAAAAATAATTGGGTACAATCTCAGACACTGAATTTTAATGCCGAGCAATCATGTCCTTGCACATATTTAGTGCCAGTTACATGTTATTTCCCCAGTCCCCAGTAGTGCCAGTTACAGATGTAGCCAGTAGTTTTTTAACAAAAATTAAAGTACATTTTGGAGACTATGGTTTTCGGAATAATTTGGATAACGGATATTTGGATAAGGGTTACGCAACCTGTACCTTTGCTCTAGTTTTAGCCACTGAACTCTGCTCTTTGTCTCTGAGGCTTCTCTCACAAGTCTTGCTCTAATGTAAACGCCTCTCAGCCATGGAGGATAAGTATGTGGACACATCTGTAGGTGTGGTGAAGCATGAAGTGGAGTAATGAATGGATTGTGGGGAATGCCATTATTTGTAACAGCCTCTGCCAATAAGACTGAGCCTGATTCTTAATGGCTATTGCTGTCATTTATGAGAACCAATAGGAATAGATGCAGCGAAATGAAGCAAGCTAATAAGAATCAGACAGATTCTTATTGGCTGCTGCACTTCACTTTCTGCAACTGAACATCATTTACCAATCGAGTTTCTTTGATTGAAAAGTAAACCACAATTGATGTTGTTCATAGTACTGCATTACCCTAAGTAATACTGGCTGTATTGCCACCATCACAGCATGCCTTGTAGCATGTTGCAAGGTAACCATTTCATGGTTTAACCCAGACATGTGTCAATGTACAAAGGAGCTCTACAGTATCTAGAAGAGGTGTCCACATCTAATTAGATGTAATCAAATATTGTGTGAGATATTGGGGGGAAAAAGGATGCAATGGTGATACAGGTTATTCTTCAGCCCATTAAAGAAAACCAGCAGGCAGAATAAAAAAAAAAAAGAAAATGTATTTATTAAGTATAAAACTGTATACTTACAGTAACATTATGAGAAGAGGACATTTAGCATATTACTGTTCATAAGCAATAAAAGGCATACTATAATTGTACAGAACATGACTGAGGTAAGCGATAAGGATGAACATGGGCCTGGTGGCAGCAGAAAATCAGACTGGAGGAGAGAGGACTTTGGTCATAAGAGCTGACAATATCATTTGGAGGGAAAGCCAGAGATGGATAGAGGCGTCTGCAGAGTAAGAATTTGGGTAAAGGGAGGCTAGATCATCAAGGATGGAATTAGATGAGAGACTAATATTCTTAGAAATGTATATCATACAGAAGCATAAGAGCAGACTTGAAAGCAGAAATTGGATATAGGTATTGTGGCAATTTAAGCGTCTTTCATTGGCAGAGTAGATATGGCAATAGAGAATGGGCAGTACGGACGGTGTAATGGTTAGCATCACTGCCTCACAGCTTTGAGGTCATGGGTTAGATTCCCACCATGGCTATAACTGTGCAGAGTTTGTATATTCTCCCTGTGCTTGCGTGGGTTTACTCCGGGTACTCCGGTTTCCTCCAACAATCCAAAAATATACTGGTAGGTTAATTGGTTCCCAACAAAATGGCCTTGAAACATGGCCTTGCTCCAGGCACCGTGGCACCTAGCTCCACCACTGACCCCTGCCGCCGAATCCCCTCGGTACCATGTGAGGGGATTTGTACAAGAACACATCCCCTCGCATGCCTCTGCTAGCAGGGAAATCATTTGATGGTCACCAATCATCGAATGATTATTACCGCCTTTGTAAATATAAATTATTGCATGCGCCTTGACGAAGACGGAATGGGCTGAGACATCAACCGTCTGTCCGCGTACTAATGGGAAAGCCCTGCATTTTCATGGGGACGCCCATAAAACGCTGGGCGTTCCCATGGCCCAGTGACTTCGCCACCCCCATCCAAATATGCGCATGCGCAGACTCCCGAACATCTGAACGGGGTCAAATTCTCCTGATTAAACCTGAATGATGGCGAAAACATACTAGGGAGACAGTCGAGGTCTCCGATTAGAAAATCAATTAAAAAAAATAGGGCAAAATGTTTTATTTTTTTTATCTCCAGTCATAATAATTTCTTATTCATTTATTAAATGAATTGATTTACTCTATAGCAGGGGTTCTCAAACTCGTTCCTCAGGACCCCATACAATTCATGTTTTCTAGGTCACCCGGCAGGTGCATTTATTACTCGATGACCCATATTAAAAGATCCACAGGTGGGGCTAATTATTTCACTTGTGAGTCTGTGTGGAGCTGTGTGGGATCCTGATGACCAAGTTTGAGAACCTGTGCTCTATAGAGTACTAAGAGAGTGATAAAGTGGTGTCAACTATCCTACATTCTGTTATTACTGAACATCTTCATTAAAGTTTGAATCCACATCTAGCTTAGTACTAGCGCACACATTGGATGGAATACTGCAGCTGTAGTAAAGGCTGTAATGACAGGCTGCCGCCATTAGATGGCACAGGTCTCTTATATATGGCACACATACTGTATATTCTCACATGTGCATTGCTTACTTTTACTGTTGATAGCTAACGTTATTATAATGCTTTAGTGCAATACAGTTAATTAATAAATTGGCCACTAACCTTTTGTTAAAAGCATGTCAGGGGATGTGAAAGTTCTTAATAAGAGCAAAAGGGAAATCTCAACTATTATAGTTCAGTCGTTAAAAATACATTTATTTTTTTTGTTGAAATTGGACATAATAATTTATATTACCAATTCTAAATAAGAATGTACTGCATTCATCAAAGTACTTCTCTTTCTCCAACACTGCGTCGTTCATATGTAAGACTCTTTCCGAGTGCAATTAATTGATATGCCCAATTAGTGAATAATGTATATTATAATACGACCTGACACGCCAATATATGGCATAACTGTATATACACTAATGATGTAAATTTATTTTAGTTAAATAGAAACCTTGTCTTAATAACTTGAGCTGTGGGCCCGGGGATAGAATGAATTCGGCTGGCTATATAACTCAAAAGCATCTAATTACTGTAATGCTGCCTTCACGTTCACTAATTACCTGATGCTGGCACTTATTGGAGCTGCTAAAGCAATTACTGATTTGGTGAATAGACAGGAACAGGATCATCCTGTCCGTCAGTGATGTTTCTGTATGAATCACAATAGATTTTACTGTGTTTTCCCAGTTATTTTTAATATTGTGCAGCTTTACCTTAGCATAGCATTTTATTCTGTGCAATCTACCGAAATAGTACACCACTCATGCACTGAAAGAATTAAATGTGACAGTTGACATTTCATTTCAAAGTAAAACAGAAGGTTATGTAATAGGATCCGTAGCCTATGCCCTTCATAAAAATATATGTATTTTATGTGCATATACAGGTTTACAATGCTACTATGTATACATTTCAAATGTTAAGAGTTGTTTCAATTTGGCTGATGAGGGATTGTGGACACCACAGCATCAGAAAACATTGAGCCAAAGATCCACTCTTCTGCTGTGTACACACGGGGGCGATATGGGCTATAATCGCTGGGAATATGGTCGCAGGCGACCATATTGCCAGTGATGGAAGTGTGCCCCAGCGATAAATCGCCGGGTGCGCGCTCCCGTTTTCTCCCCCATTGTAATCGCTGGTCGCAGGTTCCTTTTCATCAGCGACCATCTCTGGTCGCTGATGAAAAGGAGACACTGAGCAATATATTGCTCAGCCCTATATTGCAAGCAATATAGGGCTGAGCAATATATCTCCCCCTGTGTGTATGCACCTTTCCTCCACTGCTGTCAAACTCCCTGATGTTCCACCCAGTGGCGAGCTCCTATTCGCTCACTGCTGTTCCTTGAGTCATGATTGGCTCGCAGATGGCACCCAATTGAAAACATTGTGGCTGGCGCTTTCTATTGGATTCTGGTCCGGCTCCATGTTTATTCCTAGTGCTGTGAGCAGACATGCTGTCCCAGCACTGGGACACATTATCACAGTATACGTCATTATGTTGACATGCATTGGGTCAACATGGGCTTAGGTTGACATATCATTGGGTCGACACAAGCATTAGATCGACATGGGCTGGGTCGACACACAAAAGGTTGACATGCATTACGTGGTGGGAGAATAAAAGAGTGTGCTGAGTGCATCGAGGCACCGTGCCCGAAGCACGGCGAGCACAGGCGGTGCACTTTTTTAGTGTCCATGTCGACATTTGGGCTAAAAAGTGAAGAACCACGTGTCAAACTTTTGAATGTTGACCTAGCCCATGTAGACCTAATGCTTGTGTCGGCCTAAGCCCATGTTGACCTTCCTGTGTGTCGACCTTGGTTAATGACGACCTTCAGTAGTCGACACAATGCATGTTGACCCTATGACCCATACCCATTATCTCACCAACACGGTCTAACGGAAAGTTTGAAAGATAGATGTTATAGTAATATAGAAGTTGCAGCATTTATGTGGATTGTATAAATTGTGAATAATGTACAGTACATACTGTATAGAAACAGAAAGACCCATTGTTCTATCACTACTGTATCCATAATGACTTGGAAGAATACTAGAGCACTGGTATTTCTGTAATACATCTCTACCAGTAGCAGAAATGTGTAACTCCACTTCTGCCGCCTCTTATAAACACTACATACATTTAATCTTTTTAATCCTCTTTTAGTGCACATGCTCACATATTTAAATGTCAATTTAACATGAGATATCAATTTACTTTTGCAGTCATTCGTTGTACAGCATGGCCCTCATACATGCAAATCCTGATTAGTAACGCCAGACTATCTGTTCTAAGGGTCAAATATCATCTTGGTTACCAGTGTTATTATTGGGTTCCCTGAGCAAAGCATCTTATACTGACATATATCTGTAACTTTTCTCTGCGAGGAAAGAGTAATATGTTCCAGAAGATGAACTCAGTCACCCACTCTGCAAATGGCAAAACGGTCACAATATGGTTTAGTTATTGCAGTGTGGAGTGTGCTCCATTTTACTATTGTGACAATCATTAAAATTTAGTCTAGGACGGGACTCCGTAGTAATTAACAGCAAACCAAGGCAGTGGCCAGGGGTATTCCTTAACAGCCCGCAATAAGCTCGCAGGCTACAATTACCGCAGATTTCTGTTCAAGCCTGAGAAAGGCATGAACAGATATACAAGATAATTGCTGTTATCATGGATGCCGTAAACATGTAAACCATTACTCCAGGTACTAATCCAGGAACCTATCGGATAGCGTGTGTTAGATGCATTTTGGGGATAAATCAGTAAGACAATAGTGTGCAAGTGCTTCTCAGGGGGGGGGTATTCAATCTGGGGTCACGGCTGTCGAGCTTGTTTGACAGCCGTGACCCTGTCCCGACTGCTTGTGAAGTCGGGCTCATTCTGCCGGGCTCCCCTGTTCAAATTTTGGGGATTCCCCAAACGATATTGCGCTTGGTGTTGGAGCAGCCCAAAGAAGATTTATCTATAATATGTGGGGTATTTTTTGCTAAAAGCAAAAGGGATATTTAGGCGCTTGTTGGAAGGGATGGGGGATGGGGGTTGGGGGGATAGGGATAGTAGAAGAGCAGGTATAATGGAAATAAGAATAAGAGGAATAAAGCAAATAATGAATGAAATAAAATAAAATGAAAATTAGAATAAAAATAAAATTAAAATTAAAATAATAAAAATAAACAATAATAAAAATAAAATAAAAATACAAATAAAAAAATGAAATTAAAATAAAATTAATAAAACGTGCATAAATTGTTTACACTCTTTTGTAGAGTTTGAGGGAGCGACAGTCCAGTTTTTTATGTAGTTCTAACTTGCCCTAGCAATCTAACCTGTTATACAGGAGAAGACGGCAGCGTTCTGCTGTGCGGCGTCTTCCGTGTGCTGCGGGCGGGAGGTGACGTCACCCGATTCTCCGGCTTCTGTTCGTGACTTGCGGCAGTGGCTGGAGCGGGTGGCAAATGTCCTCCTTGCTGTCCTGATGTCCCTCTAATGGCTCCAACGCGTTTCGCATCTGTAAACATGCTTTTTCAAGCATCTTTACAGATGTGAAACGCGTTGGAGCCATTAGAGGGACATCAGGACAGCAAGGAGGACATTTGCCACCCGCTCCAGCCACTGCCGCAAGTCACGAACAGAAGCCGGAGAATCGGGCTCCCCTGTTCAATGCTGTCGAGGAAGATGGGGGATGGTCGCAGTCACAGGTGATTGAATACCCCCCTCTGTGTAGCAAAGTGCATGCACAATAGTGATGCACCCGCAAAATTGGGAAGGGACCTGGAGCCTGCTGAGGAGAGTTGTAATTTTGCTAAATGTAGGACAATTAGAACTCAGGCTTTATCAGGACTTTTGACCATGTGAGGACAATGGGTTGAAATTGGATAGCACTTAGCATAAATAATCGAGGATACCAGCCTTTTTTGGGTATCGGTCATTGGGTCGACCAATCAAAGGTCGACATGCATTGGGTCGACCACTGAAGGGTGACATGAATTAGGTCATCACATGAAAAAGGTCGACATGTTTAAGGTCGACATTGATGGAATGTCGACACAAGCATTAGGTCGACAATGGGTAGGTCAACAGTTAAAAGGTTGACATGGGTTTTTCACTTTTTTTGTCCCAAATGTCGGTGCACATTTCACGCACATTTATTTTGCATAGCTCGCTACGCTCACCATGCTTCGTGCACGGTGCCTCGCTGTGAGGGAGGAAATACCGCCTGTCGGCACATCTTGGCTCAAAAAAAGTGAGAAACCCATGTCGACCTTGCTGTTGTCGATAATAATGCTTGTGTCGACCTTATATAGTTTCTGACTAGCATGCTACTTCTGGGCTATGTTTTCTCACCATTTGGTTAACTTGACTATAAAATATGGTTGTCAACAAGGAGTTTATGGTGGCAGTCAAGGAAAGTGGTTATTTTTATTAAGGATTATAGCAGCAATTCTCAGTTGCTTTGAGGGTGGAATATAAAAGGGTAATGGTAAACCTGATTTACTGTGTATTACTTTTTCAGCTTTAAAACCAGCCCTCAAAGCTGCTGCTTAAAAAAAAAACTATGTACTGTATAATTGTAAAAAAAAAAACATATATAGGCACAATTATAGAAGGTGCAGAGAGTGCGACTGGCTTCAGACTGGTCCACATGGGAAATTACCAGTGGACCTCACTGCCTGGGGGCCCACCTCCTCCTCTAGGGATCACGTTCCAGTTTGTGGACTTGAATTACATTATACATATGCATACCCTCCAACTGTACCGATTTAGCCGGTACAGTACCATTTCTTAATGGTCTGTACCGGTTAAATCTAACTGTACCGAATGTACCGATTTCTTAGGTGGCTCCTGCAACTCTGGGAATTGTAGTCTTCATCTGCCCACTGCTCATTGTGTAGTATGAGTGGCCTAGACTACAATTCCCAGGTTGCACTGCAGGGGGACTCAGCGGGACCCCAGTCCTCCCCTTGCTTAGGGATTTCTCCCTGGAACCCCTGCACCTCCTCTACGTTCCCAGGGGAGTGCAAAGCCAGTGCACCCCGGGCCCACAGAGCACAGGGGCGCTCCCGATGCAGTATTTGTGCTAATGGACGGGCGGTTGAGGACGAGGAGACCCCGGGGGCACAGAAAGCAGGGTGAGTGCTACTAACATGATACCTGGGGCCCCAGGTATATGATCTTAAATGACACCAATACACCTTCGGAAAGGGGATTTGGCCACACCTCCTTTTCCCACTGAACACGCCCATTTGATCACGCCCCCTTTCCGAATGTGCACCGATTTCTTCCCTCCAGATGTTGGAGGGTATGTTGGAGGCTTATACTGCACAGGACTGTATTCTATTCAGTGTATTGCTTTTATGATTCTAATACATGCATGCACTGGCAGTATGTACTATGGGCTCAGACCAAACCTCTATGGTGGCTGGCCACACCCCTAAGCATGGGTCCCGACCACAGCAATGACCAAGTGGGCCCTTCATGCCCCAGTCCAACACTGGGTGCAACTGCTATGATACTCTCAGTATCAGTGATGAGAAAGATGGAGCCCACTAGGACAGCACATTTGCCTGCAACTACAGGGCTCAGGAGGTGAACAATGTGAGAATTTTGTTATGGGACTAGTTATGCCCTGACCCCAGTCCTCTTACTGACAATACTTAAATAAAAGCTATTCCATCAATATACCTCCCAGCTTTCTAAGTCACTGCAGTGGCACTTGCAATGCTTGAGGTGTGACCACTTACATAAAAGAGCCGGATTGCAGTAGGGGACCCCTTCATTGGGGGGTCCCCACTTCCCCAGGATCCCTGCCCATGCTTACCAGTCAGGGGTTGAATGCATGGCCGGGGGGGGGGGGGGGGGGGGGGCTTGTATAAAAAGTTTCCCCCCGGCTATGGCATTACCCTGCTGGCTGGTTGGGCCCGGTGCTGGTTCTTGAAATATGGAGGACCCCTACTAATTTTTCCCACGGTACTTTGGGAACCAGGATCGGCCCTTGAGCCTGGTGCTGGTTTTATAAAATCAAGGGGACCCCTATTTGTTTTGGCCCATCATTTTTTATAAAATCAGAACAGCTCTTTGAGCCCGGGGCTGGTTATGCTCTGGATGGGGGACCCCACGCCTTTCACACGCACACGCATCTCAGTTTCCCGTCGGCGGGGGGGCGGGAACCCTGTCCGTCTCCGCTTCAGGGAGACGGAGAGGGTTAGGGGGGGTGCGGCGAGGCGGCAGGGACCCGGGGCGACCCTCGGCAAGGCGGCGGGGACCCGGGGGGAGCACCGTTGTAAGGCGACATGCGCGCATCTCGTGGCATCTCGTGCGCACGCGTCCCCTTACGGCGGGGGATGGCGGATGGCGAATCTTCCGCCATCTCCTGCAAAGACAAGACCCGCTCCATCTGTATGTATCGATGATATATACGAGGCTGGATAGAAAAAGTAATGCCTCCATGGCTATAAGTTTTTTAGGGCGCAAGGTCGGAGCTGTACGATGGATGTGGTAGAACCTCCTTGAACTGCATGCACTGCAACCCTCTTCCCAAAGATGAAAGAGCACCTAAAGGGTCAACACTTCAACTCTAATGACAAGGTGAAAGCTGATATTCAGTCCTGGTGTCGACAACAACCACCAGCTTTCTTCACAGACAGGTTTGCCCAACTCATCAAGCGTTGGTGCATACATAGGCGTGTGCACAGGTTGTAGCACCTCCAATCAGGGGCATCAGAATTCGGGGGGCAAGGGGGCAGCTTGACAGCCCCAAATAGGAGAGAGGCACAGATTTAGCGGAGTAGAGGAGTGGCAACAACGTGCTGCACCGCTGACTTTTTAAAAAATGTCAGAGCGGTTCAGGGCAGCAGGTTGTGAGCTGCAGCCTGCAGGGCGGATGGTGAGAGGATTAAACTCAGTGCAGACATTGCTACCTACTTCTCCTCAACAGGCAGCGGCGGCATGGGGAGTTAGTGAAAAACTAGAACCGGGGGGCGGGGCAGTACTGACATTTGTGAGAAGCGCTGGTAAGTACCTTTTCTGTTTGCCAGCTGGTCCTCCTTACTTCCCCGTATACACACACACTCCTCTGTCTGACAGTGCCAGGCTGCCACTACACTGACTGCACTGCAGGAATCAGATGTGGGCTGTCATCTCCTAGCCCTGCCCCATCCTTTCCTAACATGTTCCTCTTCTTTCCCTTCAGCTCTTCAACCCTTGTCCTTGTTTCTCCCACCCTGGCCTTAGAACCAAAATGCTAACCTCCACTGCAGACCCCTTTGTGCTCCTCCCCCCTACGCAAAACCCCACATTGACCCCCACCCTCTGGCATAGAGCCTGCTGTGCTGTCACCTGGGGCGGGCATTAGTAGATTTGGAGCACTACACTTTATATTATAGCTTGACCACTCCCTAACTTTTGCAACCTGCCCTCTGACCCCTCCCTACCTATTACAGCCTGCCTTCTGACCCGTCCCTACTTTAGCACAGTCTGCCCTTTGACCCCTCCATTGCTGTTGCAGGTTGTGCTCTGACCCATCCCTACCTACCACAGCCTGCCCTCTGAGCCCTCCCTACCTGTCATAGTCCGCCCTCTGACCCCTTCCTACCTGTCGCAACCTACCCTCTAACCCTTCTTACCTGTCACAGCCTGCCCTCTGATTCTTGCTACCTATCACAATCTGCCCTCTGACCCCTCCCTACCTGACACAGCCTGTCCTCTGACCCGTCCCTGGATATCACAGCCTGTCCTCGGAACTCTCCCTACCGGTCGCAGCCTGTCCTCTGAACCCATTCTACCTATCACAGCCTGCCCTCTGACCCTTCTTACCTTTAGCAGCCTGCCCTCCCTACCTGTCACAGCCTGCCCTCTGAACCCACCCCACCTATTGCAGCCTGCCCTCTGACCCCTCCCAATCTGTGAAAACCTGTCGCAACCTGCTCTCTGCCATATACTCAGGACTGACTCCAGGGAGATTCCAACAGAGCCGCAGAATGAGGGTGACACCCTACAGAGTTGCAGCTGAGGGAATGGTAAGTATTATGTGCGGGGCTGTGGTATATATTTATTTCCAGTGGGAAATAATGTGTTTTTTAGGGGGGTGGGGCAATGTATTTTGTTTTATTTTATTTGGGGGGGGGAATGTTTTCTATTTTATTTCTGCAAGAAACAATATCTTCTGGGTTTATTTTTGTCCCTGTGGAGGGCCAATTTGTGTGTATTTTTTGTGGGGCCAATGTGGGTTTCTTTATTTAGAGAAAGATCTGTTTTTTTTTTTTTTTCTTTATAATCTTTATTCAAATTTTTCCATTATATATACATTACAAACACAAAGTAAAAAACAAGAAGAACATTCGACATCACAACATAACATACATAGACAATATACATACAATGTGTGTACTGATACATTATTATACGAGACAATCTAGGGTCTGGTACATAGTTACAGATATCACTGCCATTCCAATCGGTTTAGTCTACTAATACAGGGCAATGGTAATACAGAGAAGGGGATAAAATCCCATGGTCGGTTGTTTTATAGTACGGTGCACTATTCCAGGGGTTGACCCTTATGATCAATTACAGGAAGAAGAAGAAGGAGAAAGAGGAAAAAAAAAAAAAAAAGACAGTATATATAAAAAAAAAAAAATATATAAATAAATATGGCCTCTTTAAGTTCTACCCTACACCTCCCTAAAGTGCAAAAGTGCAATATTAATTTTATTAACTAGATATACCTGAAGTGACAA
Source organism: Crinia signifera (assembly GCF_055691185.1). Classification (NCBI taxonomy): domain Eukaryota; kingdom Metazoa; phylum Chordata; class Amphibia; order Anura; family Myobatrachidae; genus Crinia; species Crinia signifera. The sequence continues at coordinate 405,285,498 of NC_139217.1, forward strand.
ACATTAATTTGTACTAGTCAATTCATTTACTCGAAGTATTACATCCACTCGAAGTGCAGTGAATACCTAAATGGTTTCAAAAGAGGTTCAACACTATACCTTTCTAAAGTGCGATCATGCAAAAAAAAAAAAAAAAAAAAAAAAAAAAATACCTAAGGTAATAGTCATCAATTTATACTCAAACTACATTATTACATTGGTACAACCAACTAACCTAAAGGATACCACAGCTTCTACCTAACATAATTGACCACATAACAACAGTTAGCTTCAAAGGTGCTGAAGAAAGGGATAGTAATACTGCTCAATTCATTTACTCAGAGCATTACATCCACTCAAAGTGCAGTGTATACCTAAACAGATCAAAAAAAAAAAAAAAAAAAAGACAGTATATATGAAAAGAAGTATAAATAAATATGGCCTCTTTACGTTCTACCCTACACCTCCCTAAAGTGCAAAAGTGCAATATTAATTTTATTAACTGGATATACCTGAAGTGATAAACATTAATTTGTACTAGTCAATTCATTTACTCGAAGTATTACATCCACTCGAAGTGCAGTGAATACCTAAATGGTTTCAAAAGAGGTTCAACACTATACCTCTCTAAAGTGCGATCGTGCAAAAAAAAAAAAAAAAAAAAATACCTAGGGTAATAGTCATCAATTTATACTCAAACTACATTATTACTTAGTACAACCTACTAACCTAAAGGATACCACAACTTCTACCTAACATAATTGACCACATAACAACAGTTAGCTCCAAAGGTGCTGAAGAAAAGGATATTAGTACTGCTCAATTCATTTACTCAGAGTATTATATCCACTCAAAGTGCAGTGTATACCTAAACAGATCCCAAAAAAAAAAAAAAAAAAAAAAGGATACCCGGGATACTAAACATTAATTTATACTCAAAAACACGTATTACTTTAGTACAGCCTACTGACCTGAAGAATACCACAGCTTCTACCTAACATAGTTATCCAATAACAACAACTAATTCCTCCATGCACTGTATCAAAGTGCAAAAGTGCAGAAGAGGAGAAGGAAAAAAAAAAAAAAAAAAAAAAAAAAAAGGAAAGATGTTATGCATATAGTATCATCACCCTGCCCGATGGGCACGGTTATATTTTGAGTAATACCATCTCTCCCATATGGAGAAAAACTTAGCAATAGACCTCCTGGAATAGTGCACATACCTCTCATGATTCATATTTACATTAACCAAGGCAATCCATTCTTCAACGCGGGGAGGGCTCTTAGCCATCCAACCTCTCGCTATGATGACCTTGGCGATTGCACAGAGGTTTATCAAAAGTTGTTTTATCCCCGGATCCCCTACACCAGAACAGATCCCCAATATAACCACCGATGGAGAAAGGCTACGGACAGCCAACCCAATCTCGACAAGTACCGATTGAACATCTGTCCAGAACCTCTGCAAATGTTCACACTCCCATATTAGATGCCAAAAGTCACACTTGTGGACCAGACACTTTGGACACCTACTGTTATTATCATTTGAAAACTTGCTAATTTTATCTGGTGTTAAGTAGGTCTGGTATAGAATGTTCAGTTGTATCTGTTGGGTTCTCAAAGAGTTTGTTGCCTTACAAGGAATGCTCACAGCCTCTCTCCACTTTTCCATCGTAAGGTCTGGTATATTCTTAAGCCATTTATACATCTGCCCCTCCACCTCATTATTTATCAAACTTGACATGAGAAATTTATAACATTTGGAGAGACATTTACCCTCCGACAGAGTTTTAATAAACTTCTTTAAGGGGGATTCAACAATAACAAGACTGCACTGGCGCGCCTGCTGCGCAATAGCACTCCTCAATTGCAAATATCTGTAAAACATATTTCTAGGGATAACATAGTCAGTCTGCAATTGAGTGAATTGTTTCAGTTCCCTGCCATTATAAAATTGCCCGATGTTATTTACCCCATATTGGCCCCAGCTCCTACCCCCCTGACTCAGATTTAGCCCTTCCAACCCCGGAATAGAAAAAATATTGGTTTCCGGGTCAATACCCTCCAAGTTCAGCTTACTACAAACCCTTCTCCAAACCCAACGTAGTTGCTTAACAAAGGGAGGGGTCTTGTTAATCCTGCCTGAACGCAGAATAGTCTGCGTTGGAGAGTGACCCGGAAAAAGATGGCTTACGTATTTAACCAATTCCTCTGTATATTCATTTTCATTAAACCAGGTAGAGATATGAACCATTTGGGCCGCAAAATAGTACATTTTATAATTAGGCAGGGAAAAACCACCTTGGTTACGCTGTGCACACATAATGGGGAATTTTATGCGGGGGGTTTTATTCCTCCATACAAAGGACAGGGTAACCTGATTGAGCTTACGAAAAAAACTTTCTGGGACAGACATAGGCGAGTGCATAAAGATATAAAGAATTTTGGGCAACACCACCATTTTAACTAAGTTGACACGGCCAATAATGGTGAGCGGAAGCTTCAACCAGCTTTTCAGGCGAATTTTAAATTCATCAATTATAGGGTCTAGATTGAGCTTAACAAAATCTAATGGGTTGCTAGAAATAATTATACCCAAGTATCTAAACTTCTCAGCCGTCGGAAGACAAACAGTCCTATCAATAACATTGGTGGCAGCAGAATTAATAAACATAAGATGAGATTTATTACAGTTTATAGTTAACCCTGAAAATCCCCCAAATTCATGAAGAGAGGACATCACCCCAGGTAGCTGTTTATTACAATCAGTAACCCCCACAAGTAGGTCATCAGCATAAAGTGAAATTAGACTCCTGGGCAGCACCCGGTTCCTGTCCCCCGTCCCCACCACCCCCCGCAACCTACTGGCCAATGGCTCCATAGCTATTGCGAACAGTAGTGGGGAGAGGGGACAGCCCTGCCGGGTCCCCCTAAGTAGCGGGAAGGGTTCAGACAAGAAGCCATTAACCAACACCCTAGCTACAGGGGATTGATACAGCAAAAACACCCTATTAATAAACTTAGGGCCGAATCCAAATGCCAAAAGCACCTGTTTGAGATACGGCCACTCTACCGAATCAAATGCCTTGTTGGCATCAAAGGACGCTATTGCAGCACCGGGGACATGGGGGACCATAGTTTGCATAAACATATAAAGCCTCCGCAGGTTTATAGCTGTAGACTTCCCCCTCATAAAACCGACCTGGTCCGGATGGACTATCTTCCCGATCACGACTTCCAGTCGACTAACCAGAATTTTAGCAAAAATTTTTGCATCAGTCGTGATCAGGGAGATAGGGCGATAGGAGTCCACCTGCTCTAGATCTTTACCACCTTTAGGGATAATAGTGACTATGGCCTCCGTCATCGAACTCGATAGTTTCCCCTCCTCTTCCATATCACCAAAAAACTGCCATAGTCTAGAGGCTAGAGAGTCCTCATATTTTTTGTAAAATTCACCGGGGATACCATCTACTCCGGGCGCCTTCCCCGAGGGGAGAGACCTTATTGCCCTCACCACTTCATCCAGGGAAACCGGGGCATCCAAGAGATATCTATCTTCCTCAGAAAGAACTGGAAGGGAAATTCCGGCTAAGTACCTCTCGATGTCCCCATTATCATATATAAGCTTAGAAGTATACACGTCAGAGAAGTGTTCCTTAAAAACTGCGGCAATCTCTGGCGTTGAGGTGGTTATAGTACCATTTTTAGATCTTATTTTAACAACTGTAGTTGATGGGCGATCGAGCCTAGACAAAAATGCCAAATATTTACCCCCTTTATCTATATTCATATAGAACTTGTGTGAGTTTATTAAAACCCTATGGGCCGACATAGCTTGGAGGTGCTCTACCCAGAGCCGCTGTGCCTCCAACCACTCTGTTCTAGCTGTATCAGTCTTGGCTCTAAGAAATAGCCCCTCTTTAAACGATAGCTGACTTTCTAGAGTGACCGCAGTGTTAAGGAGACGCCGTTTGGCCTGTGAGATTTTTTTCAGACACATCCCCCGTATATATGCTTTAGACGTCTCCCACACAATAGAACTACTGGCTGATTCTAAATTGTCTCCAAAGAAACCATTCATCAAGTGTGAGAACTCCTCACCTTCATATAGTTGAGGAATCCATGATGGATGCAATCTCCACAGACTTTGGCCCATACCTTGTGTTGGCTCAATCTGCATCTGAATGGGGGAGTGATCAGACACCCCTCTAGACATATATTCTATTGACTGCACTTTCACGAGCACATTCCTAGAGACCAACATGTTATCTATGCGCGAGAAAGAGTCATGTGGAGGAGAATAAAAAGAATAATACCTAACATTGGGGTGTTTTACCCGCCACACATCCCACCAGTCAAATTGTGCAGCAAACTGAGCCAGTGCGGTTAAAGAGCTAGAACCTCTCAGTTTACTACTAGATCTATCTAGATCTATATCCATTACAGCATTTAAATCCCCCAGACAAATAACATATGCGTCGGGACGTGCAGCCGCAAAACTAACTGCTAGTCTTAAGACCTCTAACGTAAATGGAGGTGGGATATAAACTGCTAGGATACAGTATCTTAAAGAATCAATCAACCCATCAAGGAAAACATATCGGCCCCTTACATCAATATCAGATGCCAACAGCTCAAAAGTGATTTTTTTTTTAATAAGCACGGACACACCCCTGGCCGAGGAAGAGAAATAGGAGTGAAATGAGTTTCCAATCCATGATCGCCGAAGGGATCCCGTCTTGTCGCCAGATAAATGAGTCTCCTGGAGACAGACAACATCCACTGGGGCGGCCCGGCATTGCTCTAACACCAGGGAGCGTTTGATTTTGTCTCCCATTCCACGCACATTCCACGTCATAAACCCCACCATGGAAATCTATGTAAAAAATTTATCCGTTGGGCATAACATCCTACCATAAAGGAAGGAAGAAGTCCCTTCCTATTTTGGAGGTAAAGTCCTGCCCTAGATTTTAGGAACCAAATATTGTAACTAAGTACACACAAATGAACAACACATAACACAAACCCCACCCTCCCCCTCCCTGTATCACCTACCCCCTTAGGCATACTTTAAATTGCCCGCCCCCCCAACCCTATCACATATATACCCTTAAACCTAGTACCAAGGGCACCAAATGTTAGGAGTCCACGCAAGGCATGTTCCCCCTCTCCGGGTCCTCCTTATTTTAACATAACAAGAGCATAAGTCCCATCCTCCCCCCACCAAACCCACCGCTAAGCATATTCATAATGGCAAGCAGTGAAACATAACGATAAACAAAATGATATTACATTCTCCCCTAAAAAAAGGGAAAAAAAAAAAAAAAGGAAAAAAGGATCCTCAGTCCTTTGCCAGCTGAACTTTACAGGGATGAGATCTGTCCAACCAGGCCGCAGCCTCATTAGGTGAGAAAAAGAATTTAGTTTCATTATCAAAGACCACTCGAAGTTTTGTCGGATATACCATCGAGTATTTAAAATTTAACTCTCTCAGTCTCACTTTCACATCACGGTAACGCGCCCGCTCCTTCTGGACCTCGTATGGCAGATCCGGAAATGCAGAGACCTTTTTGCCGTTAAACTTCAGATCTCCCATGCTTCTAGCGAGCCTTAAGATGTTGTCACGATCCTTAGACTGCAAGATTTTAACAATAAAGGTACGGGGGGACTTCCTGGAATTGGGGCTCTGAATGGAATACGGTGTGCCCTCTCCACCGAAAAAAGCGGCGAGAGGGCATCACTCCCAAGACTTTCACGCAACCAGTCCTCAGCAAATTTCTCAGGGAAGTTCCCCTCCACCCGTTCCTCTAGGCCAACAAAACGTATATTATTCCGGCGCAGCCGACCCTCCATATCAGAAACTTTGCTACGCAGCTCCTGCACTTTGTCCGACATCGATTTAATTTGCACTTGCACCGGGGCCAGAATATCTTCAACCCTTGAGATACGGGACTCAGTTTCCGTCACCCGGTCTCGCGTTTTCTGTAAGTCATCCCGCAGGAGCATAATATCAGATTGAACTTTATTTATTTGTATTGACAAACGGGACTCAGAAGCGTTAACGGCTTCCAATACTTGAGCCAGGGTAACTTCTGGTTGCAAAGGGGCACTTGCAGCTTTTGTCGGGGTGCTGTGCGGAGTAGTGTCCCGTGAAGGAGGGAGAGTTTGTGACTGCGTGCGCGCATATTTTTCCAGCCGCGCGGCTGCAGTATTTTGACCGGTTTTACCCATGGGTCAAACGATAAATGATAATAATAAAAAAAAAAAAAAAAAAAAAAGGGGGTTCTCCAACAAAGTTCCAAGTAGCTGGGTACACACCTTGTACCTGGCAGGCAGCTAGAATGCGGAGGGCTTATATTAAATGCGGCAGAATTGGTTGCCAAGTGTTAGATCTTAATCTGCAAGAAACAATATCTTCTGGGTTTATTTTTGTCCCTGTGGAGGGCCAATTTGTGTGTATTTTTTGTGGGGCCAATGTGGGTTTCTTTATTTAGAGAAAGATCTGTTTAATTTTGTTTTTACCTCATGCGAGGAACTGATTCAAGATTTATGCACAGAAGTGCAAAAAACACTATCACACAATTTTCGCACTTCTGCACATGCGCAAGAAACTCTAAGTGCAATCACATCCCTTAAGGATCTATCGCAGTTGATTGGCAGTGTGGGCGGTGACAGGATGGCGTGTCCATACCATTTTTAGGGCGGCTGTGCGATGTCACACGCAGCCGCTGCTTGCTGAAAAATAGTGGTGGTGGTCTGCCTGTACAGCCAGGCTGCGAAGGCAAGTTTCTATGCTCATTCCTGTATATCCAGCCTTCTCCTCCAGCGGTCTCCAGCACTCCAGCTTCAGCAGAGATAGTGCCCAGCATTATTAGTGCCTTCGGTGTGCACTGTCCCTGTTGTCCCTATTTTACAAAGATTTGTCAAGCCCTGGCATAATGTGTAATTGGCATTACGGTGTGTGGCATTATGTGTGTGTGGCATTATGTGTAATGGGCATTACAGTGTAAATTTTTGCAGCACGCCTTTAGCAGGCAATGTCCCTGTTTCAAGTGTGTGTTGGGGGGAATGATTCATTCTGAAATCCATATACATAATTAAGTCACCATCTATTTAGTTTGCATTGATGCCCAATAGGCGGTGATGGACATTCCCAGTAGGCGGTGATGGACACGCCCCTCCAATGGTGCACGCCCTATGAAAATGTGTTGCATACTCCTATGGAAGCACATGGGAGGAAAGGGATGGGGACTACAATGAAAAGTTAATTGTGCATTACATAGAGGATAAACTTAGTCAACATGTACAGTAAAAAGTGTTCAAATGCATTCACAAATAAAAAAAATGATAGCCATGGAGGCATTACTTTTCAATCCAGTTTATATATAACAAAGAAAAATACAATACAATTTAGGAAATTGATGTTATAATAAAACAAAAAAATGGAAAAGAAATAACCCTCTGAGAACTAGGACAATAGAAAACATGTCAAATATTAAGAATAAAACAAGTAAAATATATGCAAAGGTGTGCACTAAGTAATGGTGTTACGTATGATTAGAAAATAAGATCCCTAATTTTTCGAAGGGCAGAACCAACGGAGGAAGGCTGATACTATGGAAGGAAAATCAATAGCTCCCTTTTTGAATAAACCAGAGTGATTTATTATGGGGATAAGCTGTTATCTTTTCCTTATCAGCTATATGTAAATTCGTGTTACTAACTATATGAAGTTTTGGATGGTCAAGGTGTTTCCATTGAGAAGCAATAAGGCATTGGACTGCATTAGGGATCTGGGAAACTAATTTATTTGAAAGTATATGAGTCTATGGGGAGGCCCAGAAGGATAAAAATATCCCTAGTGATTGTTATATTAGTCACCTTGCTTACTAGGGCCGCTACAGCATCCCAGAAGTTCATCGTTTTTGGACATAACCACCTGATGTGAATGAAAGAGCCCATTTCTCCACATCCTTTCTAGCAAAGGGGAAATGTAAATGATTATTTTACTAAATCTGGAAGGTACCATGTACCTACGGAAGTAACATTGCCGCAATTATGGAAAGGGAAGTCCTCCTCCAAGGTAGCCCTGAAGTCTACACGTTTTTCCCATTGTGACTCATAGTTAGGAGTAGTAGGTTCTGCAGAAATCAGTAACAAGGTGTACTGTATAAATACGAGATCATGCCTTTCCTGTGTGAGCTATTTATGCCTAAGTATTCCAATGAGGTCCAATAGCGGAAACGTACTGAGCAGCATAGGGATGTAACAAAGTGTCTCAGCTGTAAAAACGTCAAAACATTTACATTTGGGAAAGAAAACTTATTTTGTAAGTCACTCAGACTCATATAGGTATCATCTTTCACTAAATCTGCCACATATCCGATGCCTCTGGAATTTCAACCCATCTCAGAGAAGTAGTAGGGGTAAACCATGCCATGGCCTGCCTGAGGTGAGTAGCCAAGTAACATACCTGTAGTTTACCATCTGGGAATACTCAACTACCATTGGAAGTCTTTCTCATTAGGTTTGGAAATTCTGGGGATCGTCTTCTTTCAAACAAACTGTACAAACCATTTCTGGAGTACGGTAATTGGCACAATAATCACCAATGTATGAAATAAATAGAGAGGCTGTTGTAAGAGATTTTTTAATAGCTATTATTCTTCCAAACCAGGATATTTAATAAGATTGCCATCTGAACAGGTCTGCCCATAGGGAGGAGAGAATCCCAGGGTAGTTTGCATGATAAACATCAATCTAAAGTGCTAATAACAAAGATTCCTAAATATTTAATTTTGACAATCAAATCAAATTTATAATTAAAATTGAGAAGATCCAATGGGGACCAGGGCATACGAAAGAGGGGGTGCTCTCAATCTTTGAGTATGAATGATCTTATATCCATACAGACTACAAAAGAAAGCAAGGAGAGCCAACAAATTGGGGAGCACACTTAGGGAGAGTATAGAGTGAACAGGACATCATTAGCAAATAGAGATCATTTAAAGTTCCCTGAACCAACCTGGACCCCTTTAATATTGGAAGGCTGACCAATGCTGGCAGGCAAGGAATCTATAACTAAGGCATAGATCAGGTGCGACAAAGGACACCCATGTAGAGTCCCATTAGTGTTTGTATTTTTTTATTATAAATTAAAACTCAAAGCCAGCTCACATATGCACATCTGCAAGTTAACCCTTACTGTCCTGGTCCAGTAATGTGATTCTGGCTTTAATATTAAAAAGTAAAAAAAGCTTCAGATAAGAAGTCATTGTTTTTATTAATTTACTACAGTGGCTAGAAATGGGTGATAAAGTAGTTAACTTTTTTCTTTTTTTTTAATAACCTAAAGTATCCTAACACTCAGGGAACCGTAGACAATACAGTAAGCACCGTTTCACTAAAATAAAAACTATTTTTGTTGTAGTTGAGCTATATACTAAAGTCTTGTAAGGTAGGTGCTAGCTACAGTATGACCCTTGTGGATCTAGTAGACACCACGGCACAGGACAAACTCCCTGTGCCAACCACATACACACAACACTGATCACACTGCCACAACCGCACGCACACATCACTGATCACACCACCACAGCACACATCACTGATCACACCACCACAGCACACATCACTGATCACACCGCCACAGCACACAACGGGTCCTACATAAATGGAATTTGGATTTAATCTGCCACTATATACAGCAGGATATTCTGCATAAATAAATTGGGGCTAGACATGTGATTTGTGTGCCTACAATCTGCATTGCTGAAAGCAAGGCTTTGCATTTAATGTTCTTTTAATTGATAGTATTGACTAAAACATTTACTGCACACATGCTTTTGTTTATCTATAGCATGCATTAGATAACAACAATGTACCCATGTCAATATACAGTAGGTAGGTATGCTTTCAGGGAAGCTAATCATAGAATTAATATGAATTTACTAAATTTGAGCTATTAAATTAATACATGTGTTTGGGATATCCTGTTTGTAAACCCAGTCCACCAATGAACCATGTTGCTAGGCTGATTAAAGAAGGGAGACTATATTCTACTTTGGATTACAGGTGATAATCAGATTCTGAGCTTATGTTACAAAAATAGTAGGAGAAAGAAGCTGGACGTAGCTGGGCACTGGACATGCACTATGCTCTTCCTGTACTGATTGAACAATTTAGGCTACAAGTAGACATTTTTACGAAGCAAAACCATTTTAGGTAAGTTTCTATAGATTTATAATGCGTAATATGCTACAGTATGCAATTTTTTTTTTTCTTTATGGAGCTACAGTAACAATATCAGCTCTTATTCAACTACTTCTTATAAATAGGTATATACTACTTTATATTGTTATTTTTATACATGGGAAAAATTAATACAGCGCATTGTACAAATGCTCACTTTGAATCTGTAGTTTTCAGTTAGTAAAAATTGTTGAAATACTATACTGATAATGTTTGTTATCTTGGGTGAAATTTAATAGGATGAGAGATTCAGAAAGTGAGAGATCTGGTAAGAAAGCTCCATTTTTTTTAAAGCGACAATTATTTACACTTCAAAATCAAACTGGGTTTGCAGTACACTGCAAACCCAGTTTGATTTTGAAGTGTAAATGATTGCCGCTTTAAAAAAAATGGAGATTTCTTACCAAATCTCTCACTTTCTGAATCTCTCATCCTATTAAATATCACCCTTAGTTTCTTATAATCATGTACTGTAATTACCAAATGTTACCATACACCAGCGGTTACCGACATTTTTTTCAATCTCAGATCCCCAGATTATTAGAATTTTTTTCTCAGAGGAACAAAATTTTTATTGAGTTTATTGTGTTGATATGTCATTCTTACAGTCATTTACAGTATGTGTCGTTTGCCCACATAGATTATGGCTGGCCGCCACACACACTGGTTTTCCTATTACATTGACCATAAGTCATTTGAATTGATCCTGGACCATCATCAACACAGGGAACCCTGCCATAAACATAAAGTGCATATGACAGTTTTTGTGTCATCATTTATAGAACAATTTGAATTCTAGAATGTTTATCATATATTATTTTCTAAATATAATTTTCAAACTTTGCATTTAATATAATACATTGGAATGTTAACTATAATGATTCATTAATGTATAGTCTTTATTTTCCAATGAATTAGTGATGTAATATATAAAATGATATGAACTGAAAAATTAATTTAAGTCTTTTCTAAGCAATGTCTCCTTTACATTAGATATTTAATATTCTGAATTGTTTAAAAAAATTGCTCTAAGTCTCTGAATATTTCATGTACAATGTTTAGATTATATTATACATTTCAATTATTATTGTTAGAATTGCCTGGTCTGGAAAGGCTATCTGGGAACCCTATATTTTAGCCTTAGCAAGTGGCAATGTGAATCACCTTACTATAGTGCACATGCTACGTATGCGTTGTAATATAGAATAACAGCTTAGTGACTCATTTTCCACTACAATGTCAACAACGCTTTTTGTAGATTAGATTCTTTGTACGTGTGAAACACTTGCAACTGGTTAATGTAATAAAGCCTCCAAGTATTATGTATTAGTTTAGGATATGGCAATTTCAAATCTATTTAGTAAAGCCCATCGTGTACTGCCACCAGATCTGCTTATCTGCCAATTACTGGGAAATACAGTATGGCGCGGTTTGAGTTGTTAAAAGTCATCATGTCGACATGAGAATGCCAATGTGGTTGAATTGTTGATGTACAGCATGTCAGCATGTTGAATATGTGAACAGTGTTTATGTTTGCATTCATGTGTACCCGGATGATATATCAACATAATGAACAGTCAACAAATCATCCCTGGTGATCTAATGGTTGCTTCCTAATCCCGGTGGTTCCTTCAACTTCCTCCAGGTCCTGATAGCCATGTGACAGTCACGTGATGTAGAATTACTGAACATTATACAGAATATAACCCTCCACTTAGTGCCTAACCTTGATAATTAGAATAATAATTTGCACGATGTGTTTTTTAAAATGTGTCAGTCAGATATGAATACATTTGTTCACCAACTGAGAGATCTGGAAAGATGTACTGTTAGTGGTCCCTGAGGACTGAGCTTCGGATTAATGCCATAGTCCATCTATAGTGTTAATAGTGAATTACTAGAGGCATAAATTCATAGAAGGAGCTCAATGGTGGTGTCACCTGCTTCTCCCCTCTAGTGTCTACTTGTGTACAATACTGTTAAGATGCTTTGGGTCACTTAGAAATGTCCTTATATTTTAAAGCAAAGCACAGAAATACACTCTATACTGTGCATTGTTAATGTGGTAAATAACTATACTAGCTGCAAACATCTGTTTTTTTAAAGGAATATATACATCGGTGTATAGAGGCCCATTTCCAGCAACCATCACTCCTGTGTTCTAATGGTACATTGTGTTTGATAATGGCATTAGAAGACTAATGGATGATTAGAAAACCCTTGAAAACCCCTGTGCAATTATGTCAGCACAGCTGAAAATGGGTTTGCTCATTAGAAAAGCTAAAAAAAATGGCATTCCTTTGAGTTAGTTGTGTATCTGGGGCATCAAATATGTGGGTTTGATTATACTGTCAAAATGACCAGAAAAAAAGAGAACGTTCATGTGAAACCCGGCAGTCTAATCTTGTTCTTCAAAAATAGAGGGTCTGTCTGACAATGTAGCATGTAGGCTGGCGTAGAAGCTGGCGTGCCAATGGTGGGGTGTCTGTGATCTTTAATGTAATGATCTCACCAGACAGCGTGCTGGACCGGACCTTAGTCCCCATGCTACGGTCTGCATCTCTGTCATGAAGGGACTGCTGGTATTCTTAGTGTGCCAGGCGGCAAGTTCAATATCTGGTGCCCAAGGTGCTTGTGAGTGGTCGGGTGGAGGAGAGATAGCTTCAACGTATTTTGTCCTACCTTTCAAGGCAAACCACCTCTGGCAGATGCCGTTAAACCTGGTATCATTGCTCTGTTTGTGAACCAGCGGCATTGGATCAATCACCATTCTTTAAGGCATCCAAGAGCACCTTCCCATATACAGTACAAGGAAACTCAGGGACTGCAACCCCCCCACACCCAGGTGCTGTGAGTATATTATGGGCTGACTAAATCCCCCTTTATTGGTATTAACGATCAATTTAAAATATATAGCAGATCCGCCTCTCCACCTTGCCGGGACACCAGCACATATACCCCTCATTAAACTGGGAGGTATAATATGAATAAAAGGACACAGTATATACTTATTTATTTTCTTTATTTAGAAAACAGCAGCAAAAATAACATTTGGACATTTCAGTACATTATTATTTTTCATCTGTTTTATTTAATATCGGATTTCATTCTATGCGTATTTTTTATTATTTAATATTTCTGTTTAATATTTTGTTTTATATTTCCTGATGTATACCTGTACATGAATATATTTTTCAAGTGTCTCCATTTTTAGAGAAAAATAAAATGTACTTATATTAAGATCACGCATTAACATTTTTTGTATGGAAGCAAGCGCAATAATCCTAAATAAATGCAGCATAATTAAACTAGAGGAAATAAACAATATTAACAAAAAAAAATCCCCAGTCGCAGTGATCGCACAAACTTTTTTTGCTTTTTTCCCTCCTGAGATTAGAGGATTTGCTTGATCGCTTGATCACTTGCACCAGGTGATCCTAATTGTCAGTCTTATTTGATATTTTTATGTGCCAGAATAGTAGTGTTCAGGACACTACACAAATTACCTTTTTTTTTTCAATGACCCAAAATACACTTCCAAATTTTGCAAGAACTATTTAGGGAAGAAGGCAGCTGGTATTCTGTCTGTAATGGAGTGGCCAGCACAGTCACTTGATCTGAACCCCATTGAGCATTTGTGGGAGCAGCTTGACCATATGGTATGCAAGAAGTGCACATCAAGCCAGTCCAAGTTGTGGGAGGTGCTTCAGGAAGTGTGGGGTGCAATTTCTTCAGATTACCTCAACAAATTAGCAGCAAGAATGCCAAAGGTCTGCAATGCTGTAATTGCTGCAAAAGGTGCATTATTTGACAAAATCAAAGATTGAAGGACAAAATTATTATTTAAAAAAAAAATATCATTATTCCCAGCCTTGCCAATGCCTTGACCTAATGTTCTATTCATTTTGCAACTCATTAGATAAATATTTTTAATGGCTGTCTACAAATCATAATAAATAGAGCCCTGTTTTTTAACAAAAGTGAAGAATGACCTGATGCTTCCCATCAGGTCATGGAGGGTGGTGAAGTGAGGCCATACTGCCTGTTGGATCCAATCAGTGTCCGCTGCCATGATAACAGGTCTCTGGTTGGCTTAGAGAAAGCCATTCTAAGCCAACTTGCAGCTTGTTACCATGGTAGCGGCCGCTGGTTGGATCCAACAGCAGCCAGCTTTCCAGACCAAAACACTGATGCTGCGATCTCATAGCTTTGCCTTATTATCAGATCCAAGCTCAGCAGGGGGACTCAGATTCTCTAAGTTCTGATGGGTTGGATTTCCAAACAAATCCACCCATCTTGGATAAAAGTTCCAGCATGTTGCCCTCTAAGGTTTTCAGCACTGAAGCCACCCTCGCTACACCCCTTTTCTCAGAAAGCTATTATCTGGGTATACACATACTGTAAGTAGTTGAGGGAAAGAATACTGCCATGGCCCAATACATTTTGTTTATGGTAGACTTCCTGTAAGGGACTGAGATGAGACAGGGAGTCAGGGGGAAAGAAAAGGGAAAGAGAATTAATGAGGACAAGTGGTGAGGGAGACAGAGGTTAGCGACAAGTAAATGGCGGGGAAGGTGGAGAGAAATGAGAGATAGGGTGATTTGGGTGAGGTAAACAAATATAAGATATGGAGAGATCAGGAGTTAGAGGGTTAAAGATGAGATACAGAAATATGATGGGGTGAATGAGGCAGGTGAGTGGAACAAAGATGAGATACAGGAAGATGACGGGGTAAAGGGGACAGAAAGTAAAAAGACGGAGATTGGGGGGGAGGGGAAATGAGAGACAGCGAGGCTGGGGTAGGACAGGCATGAGAGACCACAAGATGGTGGGTGGGAGAGAAGTGGGGGAGATAGATAAGAGGCAGGAGGAAGAAAACCTTTACAATGCCTGGCTTATTTAATATATACTGTACATACATTATTGCTATATTAACTTGAGCCATTATTTTTTGTATATTGTGCAGATAGAACAGTAACCACTTCCACAAAGAAGTAATGAGCAGAAAAAGAAGGAAAAATAAGAACAGGAGGAACTCAGAAAGTGACGATTGTAAGATATATAGCCATATATTTTTCAATAAAGTATACATGTACCGTATTTATCGGCGTATAACACGCACAGGCGTATAACACGCACCTTCATTTTAAAAGGGAAATCTCAGGAAAAAAAGTTAAATTTCTAAATAAAAACTTTGAAGCAAATTAAGGGTAACTCAGGGTAACTCAAAGGTTAGAAGCAGCCCGCCCCCCCCCTCGCCTCCGCTCCCATGGTACTGAGCTTGCTCAATTATCTTTCTCTACCTGTAAGAGCATAATGTATGTCTAGCCTGAAGATTCCTTTTGGCTTGGTCTTAGCTTTATGACTGTGCAGAGTGAGTTGCACTGTCCTAGGACTATCGCAGGATGACATAACTCAACAAGACCCAACACCAGTACATAGGTGGATGCCAACTGCCATATGCCCCCCGGTGGTCTTCAGCCAGCACCAGCACCTGCTGCCTCTCTCCCCCTTCCTAGCCGCCTGTCACATTTAGCAGTGACGTCGGCGGCAGGCTGGGGGATGTTCGCGGCTCGGGAGGACTCGGGTGCCTGAGCGCTTCCGAGTCCCCCCGAGCCTGGCCGACATTACCCGAGCCTGCCGCCGACGTCACTGTAAAGTGACAGGCGGGCCGGGGGGATCGGGGAAGCTCCGATCGCCGGAGCACAGGGACAGGGGGGGACTGGGGGACTGGGCTGGAGCTAATCGGAGGTATGGGGTAGAGGTGCTGCGCCAGTGGTGCACACCTGGACACCACTGGCGCGCACCTATTATATAATACAGGTACCGTCGGGTGTATTTACCGCCGTATAGCACGCATATCGGCGTATAACACGCACCCATCTTTTCCCCCTGTTTTCAGGGGGAAAAAAGTGCGTGTTATACGCCGATAAATACGGTAACTTTTTCTGTTAAAATACACATCAAGTCCTTTTGTGAAGTAGCAATGGATATGTCAACCTCCCCAGCAGCTCCTAAAAATATTCCCTGTCCACCCTCAGAGTTCAATATTGTTGCCCTGAAAAAAAATGTTGCAGCATTTGTACTACTGTATATTTAAACAACTCATTTTAGCTATTTTTAGTAGACTGTTGTGCTTTAGTCATTGACAAACATTACAAAAGACACATGCATGGTTTCTATTAGATAATCAGTTGAAATATTGTGTGCTTTTTTTAAGATGAACATGTGCCATTTATCTGCCGTTGCCATCGAAAATCATTTAATCAGCAAATAGATCTGGATTTCATGGACAGTGAAAAGAAGCAAGCAA
The DNA here is from genome assembly GCF_055691185.1 of Crinia signifera. NCBI lineage: Eukaryota > Metazoa > Chordata > Amphibia > Anura > Myobatrachidae > Crinia > Crinia signifera. The sequence continues at coordinate 405,302,044 of NC_139217.1, forward strand.
ATTATAATTCTCATTCATGTACCTCCTCTAGCAAAGTGCAAGAACAATGTCAGAACTATGAAGGGTATGGGAAGGAGAAAGAACATGATGTTCCAAACAGACTAATGGACAGTAAAATAACATCAAGTCCATCGACATCTGAAAATGCAGAGAATTTTGTAAGAGTCATTTTGCATGATACATCTGCAATGTCGCAGGCGGATAAAAATGAACTCCACAATGATACTGAACAGGCAGATGACAGTGGAGATTTTGCAGCTCAAGTCACATCCAATTGTCTTCAGCTAAATTTGGAAATAAACAAGGGACTAGCACAAAACTGCACAACTTGTGTTGAAATAACGAATGGAAATAGTCTTAAGAAGAGCCGTAGTTACCATGATAGGCAACACCAACAAAGTAAACTCAATGATGACCAGGAATGGGATTTTCTTGGAGATTATAGGAAGGACACAGACAATTCAGCACCTACAAAGCATACTTGTGACAAGCCTTTAATAAAATTAGAGATTACAGGAGAAGGTATTAAAGTAAGGTATAAAGCAGTCAGCCAGAATCTAATGGTTCATATAGAGGCTGATAAAGTACAAAAGAAAACGGAAGATGCATTTGGGAGCGGTTTTTCTCAAACCAATGATTATCGATCAACAGGAGGATCATGGAGCTCATACCCTTTATCTGATTTTAGTCTTAATGAGGGTAAAGAATTCTGTGCAAAGTATGGCTGCCCTGAGTGGAATGTAGATGTGCCTCCTCCTCCTGCGGAGTTTGCTGATGAAAAAGGAGCTTTTGTAAATACAGAAGACGATGCCTTACTTCTTGAAGATTGTTTTAAAGAACCATATTCTACATCTCCAATATCATCTTCTTGGTCTGAGTTGGAAGCTGAGCCAAGGCAGTTAAAGGATGGGAATTGTTCAACAGAACATATAGTTAATTTTAGGGAAAATCCCCGTCTGCAGTACTTTAGAAGCTGGGAGCAATGCACTAAGCCAAATGAAGCCAGTATCAGCCAAGCTTCATTTGTTTCCAATCAGGACATAAATCTAGATTCAACAAAATGCTGTCATTTGAAAAAAAGTGATTGTCCCTTTGTTGCCAAAGTAATAAGACGAAAGACATTTCCTGAAATGTATTATGATCCATTTGTCGATTTTAGCAATGTCAGGCAATCTTTCTTGGAAATGGGTGACCAGTCCAACTCATGTATGCCAAAGTCAATGACTCAAGGAAATCAAATGTATGGACAGCCCCAACCTTCTGCTACAAGCCATATTAGAAAGGGTAAAGGAAAAGTAGACTATTACCCCGTGCCATTTGAACATATTGCTCACATAGATTCTGGAGTTCTACCACCAGCTGAGAATTCAGACAGGAAATTCTTGTATTCTCCATGGCACATAAATAAAAAGATGGTGGCAGATGAGGATTTAGAGGATGTACTGAAAAATGTTGAAGAGCGTGTAGAGTATACTGAAAGTGGCTTTGATGAAGACATGTTAGACAGTGATAATCTTAATGAAGTTTTTGATGTCTCAGAATTACAGAGCAAAAACTTTTCAATGCATGGAACTCCCCCATCCCGTAGAACCTCAAAAGATGATATCCTAGGAAATAACAGCAATAGCAGAGTCTCTTTGGAATGTCTCCAACAGACGTTCCATTTGGATTCACATGCAAAAGGAATTAATCAGCCAAATGCTTTTGAAAAGAGAAGAGGATCAGTCGTTACTGTTATAACAGGAGATCTAGACCAAAGAGTACTAATCCAAGGTGAAAGTGATTCAATAGCCTCTAGGTTGCACCGAGAACCTCTAAAAGAGTTTACATCTGCAATGACCCACAGAGACTCAGTATTGACACCTGTATTTGATGTTGAAGAGACAGATGTAGAAAACAAAATACTTAGTTCATTTGAAGACCATAGTCCACATGTGTACAAGGAGATCTCTTCACAGACATCTGAGACGTTTGACCCTTTTTTATCAACGGAAGACCACGGCAACATGCCTGAGGATACAGGGCTGAAAGAAATAAATCAGGAGTGTCCTGAGCAGGAGGAAAGCCACAACACATCACCAAGAAATAGCTCAGATAGCGCAGTTCCCGAGAATTCTTTTGAATCAATACCCTGTCAGATTCCCAGCATCCCAAAGTCTGATTCTCAAGACAGTTCTCCCAAAAATGCTGAAAGACTCGATGAATATTTGGAGAAAACAGAAATACCAAAAGAGACAGTGAATAACAAAGGTAAATGATATTGATGATTTATTTTTAGTGTATAGTATTAATACATTTCAGACCACAACTGTGAGTTGTCAATGTATTTGTATAATTGAGTTGTTTAAAAAGTTTAATTATAGTAATATTTAGTGAGCTCAACTGAATATTTTAACAAACTTGAAAATCAATAATTAGAATAAATTTGTTTTTGAATCCCCAATATATTTTCCTACAACAACAGGTACTGTATATTATGAGTATGTTAGCCATTAGGGAGCTGATCCAGTTTGAAACCTATCAATTTAGTAGAAACTTGTCACTGGGCCAAGTGTTTACTGAATTTGAAGGCTCATCCAATGAAAAAATAATTGCTGGATATACGGGAGGGGAGATTGCATGATTTATACCACAGTGTTCTGTGTTGGGGAGGGGGGCAGTTGGGGTGGTTACACACTGCTATGAGAGCAACTGTGTTTGCTAGTAGGTATCGACACAAAGGCCCTTTTTCTAGTTGAATCGGACGGATGCGAATTTCGGACAGGAACCGAGTGGAGTGTTCTTAGCACCACCTACCGTACGGATCGCTCACGCCGTCCGAATGCAGTAAGACGCCGACCAAACGGACTGCGAGTGGATGTTTCATGTGAACACCTCCTCCATCTGCGGGAACCTCCCCCATCCTCCGATGGTAGCCGACCATCGAATGATGGACCGAGTAGTCAGGCAGCACCGAGTGCTCCAGACCACTCAGACATTTTTCCGTATGAAAGCAGGGATATGGGCGGGCAGCTGACATCCGGCTATGTCAGCTGTCCGCCCCCCGCACGTGCGTCACGGCCGCATTACCAAATATACGCCCAGCGTTTTCATGGGAACGCCCATGAAACGCGGGGCGTACGCATGTAGTAATGAGCCCAAACTCTCCCTCTCCACCCCCTGCTCAGATGGTTCCGTACGATCATTTTCTGCATGGACCTCACGCCGTGTTCATACATGTGAGGCGTTCGCACATGTGCAGATACGCCTCTGCACATGCACAAACACCAACCATCCGCTGTCCGCACTCGGAGCCATCCGACTCAATCAGAAGAAGGGCCTATGTGAGGGAAAGTATCTGATGGTCATCCTAGCATCTCCAGGAATGCTGTGAACACCTCCAGAGTGACAAAACAGGGAATGCCTCGAGGCCATGCCCCCATACCATGAGGCCATGCCTAACTGACCTCTAATGTTTTGAGGTACAGTATGCAGAAATCATGCTAGTGAGTGCAGCAAATTACTGTACTTGCTCATAACCTCTGGTTGAAGAATCCAAAGAATTGGGAGATTTGATTCACAATGCAGGGCAACAGGACATAAGAGCTTGAAATGGGACTCTCCTGCAGGATCCAGGGGGATAGGCAACTATGGTCCAGTTAGAATGATAGTTAAATAATAATATAATAATAATAATAGTTTATTGTCATTGTGACACAACATAAAAAATGTAAAACAATGAAATTACATTCTAAATCTCAGAAAGTACAAATGAACAATTTTGATTAAAATCGATAATTGCTGCTGGGTAGAAAGTGAAACTGATGAGAACAGATCTGTATTTAAGGGTTATGGCTATATACAGATCTGTCTAGGAAATTTCTCAGAAAACCGACTTGCCTTCCTACAGTACTGTGAGTTATGTTGTATTCAGTACACAGCCTAGAAAATGTCATTCTAGATTTGTAATGTAACTTAATGTAAGGAAATGATTTTGTGTTTTTTTTCTAACATAGATACAAAATCAGACACATTCCCCAAACACCTGAAACTGCCTAAAGATTTGGTACTAAAGGAACCAGGAAGCTGTGAAAATCTACAGGAAGAAGGGTCAGACCAATGGGCTAAGAAAAGGAAACAGTTTAAAGAAACCAAGAACTTTAATTCAACAGGAGGAAGCTCGATTGCCACTATCAACGAGGAGTCGGGTTAGAGTTGTTTTATATCTGTATTTAAATCACATTACAACTTTTATGCACAATTATATAAGCAGGCAAAATCAGAACAGAGCATTCACAGAATTTTATAACATTTCAGAAATCAAGATTCTCAGGTGGACGCAAAAGTGCTCTGAATGCAAACAGGACGCAAGATGCACATACAGTAATAAAAGTCTATTTATGCACATATATGTAGGTTGAGTTCTACATATCTTAATGTACATCAAGCTCAAGAACAATATAATTTACAGTACTTCTGCCTCACATTACGCTACAAATAATCCCTCTGAGATAGATTTGTGTATACACCAACCTCTTTGCGCACTATTCCATTACCTTACTGTAGAAGTTCCAAAATTCCGTCCTCAAAACACCCTAAGGGTTTTATTTACTAAGTTGGGAGTTCTATTGCAGATGGGATATCGTTATGGGCAACCATTAGATTCTATCTATTATCTCCTGGAAGTAGGGATGGCCTTCATTGCCTTTGTCGATGGTTGAAATCAATGGCAAAAGTGCAACTGGCCATCGATAGTGTAGTACTATTCAATGGATGACCATCAATATTTTCTTTGATTGATTGGTCTGTGGGCCAATCAGAATATGGGGGCAGGGCTTTGCGTTGTTGGGGGGAGCTATTCTCTGTGTCCCGGCACCTTGAGGAAAAAGCAAAAACAAAACTATTCATTTAAGCTTGACATCGATGGTGGGAAACCATCTGGTCCCCCCCCCCCCATCGATGACAAATCTATTTGACATCGGCCATAAACCATAGATGACTTCTAATCACCTAGAAGGTGCTAAATAAATAAGAAGTAGATCCTGATTGGCTGCCCTTAGCAACATCCCAGATTCAATAGAACTACCATCTTATTAAATAAACCCCTGATAGTCCAGGTTTTAACCCTTTAAGGTCCAACGTCTAGTCAGGCTCAACAGCCCTAGCGCTAGTAGCAGAACTAATGGTGAGCCACTTTAAAATAAGAACATTAACATCATTCAACATTCACTGTAGACATTTTTTGAATGGAAAAAAAATTACAATTAATTTAAATATTTAAACCAGACAGTTTGAACTGCAAAGGGGTTAAGGATATGATTTAGCCATCTGTGCTCAAGCATGAATATTCATAAAACTGTGGATGGAAAACCACTGGCTTGAGGTGCGTACACAATAGTTGATTGAAAGGCTGATATATCGATGTACCATCGGACAGTGTGTACCATCGATACTGTATATCTGTTAATGGCGTAGTTTACAGATATATTATGTCGGCTGTGCAACACAGCTGATGCCCGATATAGCTAAAGATATATCGGCGCATGATCTGCATTGTGCTGAGCGATCTTGATGAGTGATCTGGGTGATTTAGCATTGCTCAGATTGCTCAGCACAGTCTCCCCGTGTGTATGCTCCATTAGATTCCCTCAAGTCTCTACGTATACATAATTGGAAATAATTTGTTACTTGTGGTATGATTACACATTATGCTCAGGCAATATTGGCCCTTATTCTGATCTGATCATAGTACAAATTGGTTCTCAAAATGGGCAAAACCATGTGCACTGCAGGTGGGGCAGATGTAACATGTGCAGAGAGAGTTAGATTTGTGTGAGCTATTTTGTTTCTGTGCAGGGTAAATACTGGCTGCATTATTTTTACACTGCAATTTAGATTTCAGTTTCAACACACCCCACCTAAATTGAACTCTCTATGCTCATGTTACATCTGCCCCACCTGCAGTGCACATGGTTTTGCCCATTTTGAGAACAAATGTGTACTTCGATCAGATCTGAATAAAGGCCTTTGTTTCCTGAAACTGGCCTTGCCATGTGGTGTTATATATAGCACAAAGGCATTTGTCAAAGTAACAGGAAGGAAACTGAAGACCATACTGTAAAGCATGTTTTTATGGAACCAGTTCAATGAATTGCAGGAACCTCTCATTTAGCCATAAACTAATTTACAGCTTCACAGGAGTATATGTAACACTTATTATAACTACTGTCTAAGCTTTTTCATATGACTTTGCAGCTTATGTAACCATCTATTTATCTGTGGCTTGTGCAGTTACCAAAAGCTGTTGATGACTCACAGCCAGATAGAGCTATGTTCAGAGGAAGTAAGCACAGTGGGAAAGCAAATAGGGGCTTATTAAATTATCAACGGAAATTTTTTGGATCAAAAAATATTATCTAAACATGTACCGGTTCAGATTTATTGGTTTTATTCGGATTGCTAAAATGTTAAATTATTATTGGCTATCGACTCTCACCCAATTTGGATAGCCAATAAAATCAATTTGGATAAATTTGAACTTGTGCTAATTTGGTGAAATGAACCTGAGTAAATCCAGGCCCACACATCTCTAGTGGTATTATGATTTGCTATATAATTATACCCTTATTATGCACAAAATTATACCCATTTTCTTGCAAAAACACAAAAGATCTGGGATCCGGAGCTAATAGGGCTGATTATCAGGGATTTTTTTCACCTGCCTCAGCCATGTGGAAAAAAAAGCCCTGATAACTGCCGTGTATGGGGACAATTGAATATCCATGGAGTTGAGGTAAATTACTCCCCATGTACAATGTGTAACTACACTACACAAATCATAGGCATAAATCTGTTGTTGTTATTATTATTGTCATTGGAAATTTGCACATTCCAGAATGGCCACAAGTGCAATATTCATGTTTTTGTTCTAGGTAGTTTAATGGATTGAAACATTAAATTAGAGGTCATGGTTCTTTGTAAATTGGTGGGTTTGGAAAACTGATATTTCATATTTCATTATTCCAGCCTTGTCATAAAGTACATATGGATAGATCAGTATATTACTTTATTATTTGCCTCTTATGTTTTGCATTTATATACTGTACCTTGCTGCTGTTTCTGTTGCTACTGCATTTGCATATAACGGTTAGTCCATGACTAAATATTTACTCACTCTTCATAATAAAACAGCATTTGCATTTTTTTTTTAAACTATTAATTTTGATATTACTACACGTAAATAGAATGCAGACACTGGGGCAGATTCAATTAGCTGTGGTATTTACAAGGCTGGTAAAGTTCCAGGTTCAATGCACTCAACCATACAGTTATACAAGTCAATTTCGCAGGGCCATATACCAACCCATAGCTTCCAGTTTAAGTGCCAAAATAAATGGGATATCCTGTAGTGACGCCAAGAGGTCAGTGGGGTCACTTGGGAGTGTGGAAGGTGCTTGCCCCTCCCAGGCATCAAAGTGGTGACTGCTTAGTGACAGGAACCGGCTGCTGCACTGTAACATTATGGGGGTTATTTTGGTTCACTCTTTCTGAAAAATTAATTCCTAGATGGACAAAGCCATGTGCACTGCAGGGGGGGGGGGGGGGGCAGATGTAACTTGTGCAGAGAGAACTAGATTTGGGTGGGTTATTTTGTTTCTGTACAGGGTAAATACTGTCGGTTTTATTTCTACACTGCAATATAGATCTCACTTTGAAGTAAAACCCCACCAAATCTAACGCTCTTTGCGCATGTAACATCTGCCCCACCTGCAGTGCACATGGTTTTGTCCATCTAAGAAGGAATTTGTCAGAAAGAGTGAACCAAAATAACCCCCTATGCTCCTGTCACAGTGCACTGCATACTGACTGGTCTCCACAGGCAGTCTGCATTTCCAGAACCCTGACGTAAATAAAACATGGCACAGGATGGCACCTGACACAGGACATGGCACAGGATGGCACTCCTCAGAGCTCTGAAGGCTCTGAGGAGAGATCTATGTTAAGGGCACTCTTAAAGCATGGGGTAGGGAAGCCAATCCCGGCCATTTTTTCAATCCCAGGAATTTTGGGATCCATATTTATCCAAAATATTTGACAGCCGATAGATAATTGGAGAAATCTGAAGTTGCGCTCATTTTGGCGATAAGGACTGAGCAAATCTGACACGCTAATCTCAAATTTTATGCAATCCCTGAGGTTTAGCTACATGTTTTCCAGGGAACTCAGAAGAAACTCGTTCAGTGGATTTAGTATCACGTACTGACAATAAGGATAAAGGATTATATACAGAGAGCTTTCACTCCGCATCGTGGATATTTAGAGGAGATGACTGCAGCCCGGACAACAGTCCAAGATGTCTCAGTAAAAGGCCTAGATCAGTAGCAAGTAAGTACCTGCAATGTACAATACACTATTATTTAACCAATTCCCATAAAATCCTTAATGTATTACCATATTAGGGGGTATGGATTATTGGTTAGACAGCAAAAAGGTTGACATCACTAGGTCGACATGACTGAAGGTCGACATGCAGGAAGGTTGACATCACTGAAGATCGACACGGGTTAGGTCGACAGGTCATTAGGTTGACACAAGCATTAGGTCGACATGGGGAAGGTCGACAGAAAAAATGTTGACATGGGGTTTTTCACTTTTTATTTTCCCCGAATTTCGACAAAGTCAACATGGACACTGAAACGTACAACCGCCTATTCTCACATGGCTCGCTGTGCTCGCCATGCTTCGGGCACACTATTTTATTCTCCCACCACACCCTAGTGGATGGTAGGGCATGAAATACCGCCTGTCGGCACGTCAGCTCAAACAAAAAGTGAAAAACCTTTTGCTACGTAAACTGGACACCTTTTGGTGCTGATAGGATTGTGGTAGGAGAGACTGCAAGAGAAAACGGGCAGTATTCAATGATCGGTGGTCGCGGGTAATTGGCCCCCTTGGATCCAAAATCTGGGTTGTGCCATCTTATTGGAAATTTTGTTTCAATGTTCCATAATGCCCGTCGCATACTATATAAGACACCATAATGCCCATCGCATACTATATAACACACCGCAATGCCCATGACATACTATATAACACACCGCAATGACCATGACACACTATATAACACACCGTAATGCCCATGACATACTATATAACACACCGCAATGCCCATGAAATACTACTATATAACAGGGTAGGAGCAGTAGTGTGCAGCAGGAAGGGAGTACACCTTACTTAGCCAGCCAGCCAGTCGGGGAGCCGCTCACCTCCTCCCCCCCCCCCCCCAACGCCTGAGCCATCAGGGGCAGTGTGCGTCCGTGCACCCCCTGTCTGTGCTGACAGATGCAGCGTTCGGTCGGCACCCCCCTCTGTCGCCCAGACACAGCAAGGAGCGGGGGAGCGGGTGAGCTGGCGCCCTTCTATCTTCCGGCGCCCGGAGCTTGTGCTCCGCTGGCTACGCCCTCGCTACGCCTCTGGGTATGGTTAAATTGGGAAATTAGAATGAGCTATCTATAACTGAACACATGTTGCAATAACCTTCAGCAGCCCACTTTCCTATAGAGTGCAAACGTTAACTGATAATTGCTAGTAATCCCAAGACCTTATATGTGCTAGTAGCAGCTCACCGGCCAGGTCAATATTCAGGCAGAGGTCAGTGCAGTCAGCAGGCAGATTTACAGTGTCAGGAGTTAATCAGAATAAGAACACATGCTTTAGTAACACACAGTACTGTATATCTGCAGCTGTCACCAGCATCTGAGACAGGGCTCTCACCGCTTTGTGTGGAGCAGGGAGACAGTCACACAATTTGTGCAGAGCTAACCCCATCTCTAATGGTATTAGCTGTATGACAATCATGACAATCATTTCATCGCACTGCACTGATTGCTCAGCTGTTACCTAAGCAACATAGTAGATGGAGTAGTTCTGGATTGCCAACAGGCGCATACAGACCCACCAATCATGACTTTTGTTAGAAAATTGTATACAGTATTACATATACGAAATGTATAAAAAATAAAGAATGTGCATAAGAAAGAAAACGGTGTATTTTTAAATAAAAGGCTGTGGGCAAAATGTTTACGAGAATATGACTATGTCGTATTCGTATTTTGTATACGACTAAATAAGACTGTTATCCATGGAGTATTTCATTTACACATTCGTATTCTGAAGCATAATTTACAAAGGTGCCGTATTTTTGAGATTTGGATTTTGATGTCATATGGAGTCGTATTATTTTGGAGTATTTTTTTACAACTTGTACTAGTATACGCCTAGTATACGTTCGTATTTTGAAATACGACTTGATAGTAAATTTCAAAATGACATTGTATGAATGTAAAAATCAAGGCGTATTCTTTCTATGGCATATTCATTTGTATTTTTGTAAAGATACTAATATGACAGGTTGTTGTTGTAAAATAAACAATGCTAACGTTATTTCACATTAGTAAATTACAAAAATATGAATACGTACCCAAATATTAATGCAACTGAATAGGAATATGCCAATGCCTACCGTATTTTGTGTGTCCAAGCCATTGTAGTGACACACAGCGGCATGGACACACAGCCTCTATTTTAAAATATGCCTTTTTTTTCTTATGCGCATTCTTTGTTTTTAACATATTTCACTGATGTGATAAAATGTTATTTTACATGGGTTATATTTTAAAATAAAAAAATTACCTATAAAATGTTATTTTGCATGGGTTATATTTTAAAATAAAAAATTACCTATAAAATGTTATTTTGCATGGGTTATATTTTAAAATAAAAAATTACCTATAAAATGTTATTTTGCATGGGTTATATTTTAAAATAAAAAATGACCTATGCCATAAACAGACTCCCTTTTTTTCCTTGCCTTTCCAGTATATATGTTTGAGACTGTACCCCCTGTGAATGATGGGAACTCTACAATGATTAAAATCAGGGGTTCTCTTCAAATAGGATATTTAAAAAATCCTAATGCTGTAACTCTTAATTAAAATCAAATAAGCTAACAATGAAATGAGTAACTTCCTTGTCCTAATATTCTTTATATTGCATAATTTTCTCAATTCAAAAAATGTAGAATGACAATATTTGTGTGGTATTCATATACAATTAAAATCCAGAAACATTTGACTTGTTTAAATCAGAAAAATACACTTCAAGTTGGCTTCTGTTCTCCATTGTAGCAGCAGATGAAATTAACTCTGAATATGTATTATTTTTTTGAATAGTTCGTGAACGTACTGTGAGAATTGCAAAAGGTACAGGAGACTACCCCTGGGGATTCCGGATTCAATTTTCAAAGCCTATTCTGGTTACGGAAGTTGATACAAGTAAGCACATTATGTATCGTCAGCATACACCACTTTGTGATCAGTTTCTGATGTAATTAGAAACATTTTTGCATTTAACTATGATTCTATATTTCAAAATGTTCTTCTGTCAGCATGCAGGAACAGAGATCTGGCAAGTGCTGAGTTCTCCTAAGAACTCAATATACCGTATTCAGGAATTAAAGGATGAAACTAAATCCAGATTAGGGAAGGGTTCTAGGTATCTTAGAAAATGCAATCAAAGTCAGGGACATGGCAGAGCTCTATGGGGATTAAACATAAATAATACTCAAATTGTAAAAGCAAAAATGATGCTCTACTATAAAAATATGAGTGGACACAGCTATATTTAATGTACTGGCACCTATACGTACTGTATAATACTTATGAATATATACAATTTGTCTCATTTGCATGCAGTGACTTTGCTGTCCCACTCAGAACTAGCATAGCCTATTCATCAATAAATGTAGTCCCACACCAGCCTCATTCACCACAGCAACTGACCCAAATCTACCACACCAATGCAATGTTCCAGTGCCCAGGCAGCTGCTTAGACACGCATCTGTCCGGCTGAAGTCTAAAGCTCTCAGTAAGTTAGTCAACACTGCACGGAGTTGAATAGTCAAAATTAGCCGTGAGCCAGAATTGCACCATGTGTACAACTTAACACCACCTCTTTCGCCATTGATAATAGTGACAAAAGTTAACACTGCCTGACACTAGTAAGAGGCTATGGGACATTTTTTAAATAAATGAGTAGAATGTTGGAGCGTCATTCTTTGGACTGAGGGTATCCTCCCCCACTTATACACACATACTTTACCCTGGCTGCACTATCTATGAGACGATATTCAGCTCCTGGTCTCCACTGCCAACTCATTCTGTACCCCACAGCCAGTACCGATCATTTACATTGCATAATATAGAGATGGGACAGATCAGCTACCAGTATGTCACCCTCTAACATTATACATAGTGACTGGTAATCACCTGCCCCCAACCCCACAAATAATACAAGACTTGGTACTTCACTGCAAAACACAGGTAGCTTACAACTAGAAATAATTGTGCACTTTTTATCATAGAAAATTCCTTTCCAGTGCTTTTTAGAAGCCATACAGTTCATATATATGTTTTGAAATATATGTGGAATATAATTTAAGAATGTAGAAAAATGATCCGTTAGTGTATTTATCCTAAACAAACTCATCAATTTTAAGGCTGGGTACACACTAAGCTGAAAGATTGGCTACCCAGCCAATCGCGCTGATCGATATACTGTATAGAGTGCAAAAGATCTCATGCATGCCCACTTACCATTATGCTGCCCAATATGTATGGCAGCAGATTAATTTGAATATGCCCACCCACCTGTGATGTCATATTCAATGGCTACTGTAGCCAACTTAGCGATCAGTCAGGTGGTTGGCCATACACACAGCCAGGGCCAGCGACAGGGGGGTGCTGTGGGTACAGCTGTCTCGGGCCCCGGCCCCTGGTGGCCTAATTTTGGCCACAGCAACCCTCTGCTGTAAGCTTCCTGCTCTGCAATTGGTCCTCACTCAGCTGGTCCCGAAGCACAGGCTTCTTCAATGCAGGATGCCGGCAGCCAATTAAAATGCTGCACTGGCTTTTGAGCCAATCAGAGTGTGTGTACCATGGGCCAATCAGAGCGGCTGCCAGTACATGTGCTCTGGTTTGCTCCCCAGCCGGTGCTGCATTTTGATTGGCCGCCGGCGTCCTGCATTGAAGATGCACGTGCTTTGGGACCTGCTGAGTGAGGACCAAGTCTAGAGGTAAGTTATGGGAGGGGGGGTGAGTTGAGGGAGGGGGGGAGATGGGTGCACACTGACAGCTCCTGGGGGGGGGCGTTGGGTGGGGGGGGAGAGCGCACTGACAACAAACGATATATAAAAGGCATGCACTAGCACAAGTTTAAGGGTTAGAGCAGAACCTTATTGTACCGGTGTACATCTACTACTGTAAGAAAGAACTACTGTTCATGAATGCACTTCGTAATATGCCTCAGAACAGGGTCATGAAGCCTTATCATTTGATCTACAGGCAATCATCTACATAACACATTGCTGTATTTACATGTTGTAGGGATGTTGTTTTTGTTCTGGTTTTTCTTATATCACGTGGCCCTTTTTTTGTCATTAATGTACAATCTAACAGACGGTGCAGCGGAAGAAGCAGGACTTCAGGTGGGAGATATAGTAATGGCTGTGAATGGAACTGATGTCACTAGTATTCCCCATTCTGAAGCTGCGTGTTTGGCAAGGCAAGGTAAGCATGCACAGTTATTCCGATTGCCACCTTGGGGCATTTAATAACTCCTTTTATTGCATCCCATAGACATATCGTGAACTTAATATTACAGACTTAAAGATTAGTTTGGGATTTAAGTAAAAGACAATATACTGTATATATTTCTTTGTTTTGTTATTTTTCCTACAGCAAAATGTACATTTAGATTTAAAGTGAGCAAAATACACATAGTACAATGTATATACGGATATTTGGTATTTCTACGATTTTTTTATAAGGCACAGAGGTTACACAATCATTACAGCTTTATTGTCTATACGTGTTTTTATCATTATTTCAAAGGGTCTGATCATTATCAGCTGCTGATTGTCTCTGATAATTAGGTATCCGGATCCCCACAAGATACGGTGTTGGGTGCAAAAGTACCGGAGCAGTTCAGCATTGTTCCAGTTATCAGTTCAGCATTGTTCCAGTTATCAGCTGCACTGAGAAGGTATCCGGATGTTAGCTTGACAGTGTCTAGGTCGACACCATATGGTCGACATGCACTATGTCGACATTGACAAAATGTCAGCATGTACTACGTCGACATTAATGCAAGAAAAAGGTTAAAGTGGTCGATGCAAGCAAAAGGTCAATGTGCCAATGGTCGACACGTTAAGAAGTCAGCATGGTATTTTCCAGATTTTTTTCTTTTGAGCCATTTTTTCATGCTTTACGATCCACGTGGACCACAGTTGGGAACAGTACAGTGTGCTGAGCGCAAAGAGTGAGGGTACGCACTAAACTATTTGGGGGTCCATGTTGACAGACCTCAACATTGACACACAAAAAACTTATGTAAACCTATTTATTTGTCTACCTTTTTCCTTTGGCTTGTGTTGAGCTTTTGTCAATGTCAACCTTTTCCATGTCGACCCTTTTTCATGTTGACCTTGTGCCTGTCAACCTTCTGGGGTCATCCTATGACACTGTTGATTCTTTGATCCGCACCCCCCTGAAAAGCAGCTGCCAAGCAAGTTCCTATCACTGACATTTTCACTGCTAATTGCTAATTACCATGTGCACTGAGAGGGCCACAGGAAGCAAATGGAGGTGGAATCAGTTCACACAAACAGTGGAAGGGAAGGGGAATTACATTATATATAGAGAAACTAGGAAATAAACAGGACTCTTAGTTAGTGACTTTTATAAACCAGGATTAGGAAGGTACAGAGAACTCAGGAAGGTGTTAATACTGTATTATAGTCAGTTTAGAAGACCCATAGGTAATATGAGCTATTGACTAAATTAACTGTCACATACCTTTCAACTGTTGCGATTTTCATGTTTTTAGTGACTGGCTCGCGTCCCACCCGGGGCCGGTAGTGTCCCACGGTAGGGGCAGTTGGGAGTCTCACCTACGTGCCGCCACTCTTCTCAGCAGAGCAATGGGAAATAGACATGCAGCATCTACAGTGACACAGAGGAACTGGGGGCATGGCCAGCAGCTTACGCAGCGCTGGCTATGCCCCAATAGTGATGATAACAGGTGTGGTTTGCGGCTGTGGCATCCCTGTGAGGCCGCAGCTCTTGTTGAAGAGGCAATTCCTCCTTTTTTTGGCATGCGTGCAGCTCCACCACTGAAGCGTCCCGATCAAGAAGATTAAAATGTTGGGAGGCAAATCTTTCCTTGTTTGAACAACTCAGTTACTGACTGGAGGAAACATTTTTGGCTATACTGTACGCTGCCCCCATCTATTCAGTGTTATAGAATTTGTGCAGTACTACTTGCAGACAGGGGTGGACTAGCCCATTGCACAAGGGCCTACCGCCTCCAATAAGGATCAGGTTCCAGACTGTGCACTTGAATGATATATTATGCATATGTTACACTACTGCCCTGTGCAGTATAATGTATTTTCTAGGCCATACCATGCACTCTTTAGTGGTTAGCCAAGCCCCTGTGGAGGATGGTCACACCTCTTCTGGGTGCATTCCCCAGGTGCGTCCTTCACACCGCAGTCCAACACTGCTTGCGGAACTACCATCATGGCAAGGAAGCGGCTGCTTTCTGAATTATTGTACTGTTGGGCACCATAAGAAATCATACCTCCCAGCATGACCCATTTCAGGAGGGACAAGATGCTCTGTTTCTGGACTTCCATGCTAGTGGCAGTTGCAGAGTTGCAGGGCTGCAGCACTGTCCAAAATTCAGATAGGGGAACCCCACCAACTGCCACCCCAAACACCACAGTCCAGGACTCACTGACAAGTGTCGCTCTGCAACTGCCACTGGCAAGGAAGTCAAGGAGCAGAGCATTTTGTCCCTACTGGAATGGGTCATGTTGGGAGGTATGAGAAAGCTCTGTGGTCCATCATGTAATTATCCATTTTGTAGCAGAATCCTGGGTCATGTAATGGAGGAAAAAAATATGTAGCAGCCTTTGTTATGTGGCTGAAGTTTGACTAAAAAATGTGGTCAATGCTGAAATCCCTGCCGTAGGGTTCATCCAAATCTGTCTGCAGAATGATTCTGCTGATTCCCAAACCAATGGGAACCTTACATTGTGTTTCTAATAAATAATTAGGCTGGGCCTAATCCTGCTCAAATCTAATATGTCATTTTAATATTTATTGTATATTAAAAATACTAAGGGGTATATGTGCTAAAGTGTTTACACGAATTGATGCCCGTAGCATCAGATTATATTTAGAATTCATCTAGAACCTTCTAGAGCAGTGGTAGCCAACCCTAGCCCTCGAGAGCTACCAACAGTTCACATTTTACAGACAACCTAGCTGCTGCACTCATTAATCACTGATACATTTTAAAAGATCCACAGATGGAGCTAATTAGCTCACTTGTGATTCTGTGAGGAGACCTGCAAAACATGCACTGTTGTTAGCACTCGAGGACAAGGGTTGGCTACCCCAGTTCCAGAGGATACTAGCTACAATCCAAATGGTTGCCATGGGCAACATGCCTACTTCTGTAAATCTGCACTTTAGTAAATATAGTAAAGTGTAGTGTACAGTACAAAGATTTTATTACACAGGAGCTGCTATAGGAGACAGGTTCTGCTAATACAAACTAGGCTGTCAACAAAATCAGCTTACTGTGAGTTTACCCATGGTGCTGTTCCAAAGGTTTCCGCTGTAATTAAAGCTGCCCTTATAGATTTCCTCAAATCTTTTATGTGGTACAATTGCATAGTGTTCCTTGTTATGTGATAAAGATGGTGAGATTCAATTGTGTTTGCGTGCCCGGAGGAAGACTTTATATTGGTTCTGCCAATGGGTGCATTAGCATGATTCTTCTCAAAGCCCTCTAAAGGTGCCTATATATCAGAACGATATCAGGCCTGAATGCACATTTGCAACAGGTCGTGTGATCGATGGTGACGGTGTGCACATTATATGCACATCGATAGGTATATCGGTACGATGCAAGGTCCCGCGGGTCAAGAGGTCGATCCTCAATTAACTCGTGCTGCATGTACTTGCTTGCTTTGCTTGTGGTCGTATGAAGATACGATCGCTCGTTCCATCCATCTTAAGACCTGCATACGATCAGGTCATATGCAGGTCATTCTGCTGTATGACCATCTTAATACTGTGAGCAAAAATCAGCAAAAAGTGCATAAACTATTTTAGACAGGTTTTTATAAAGTATCTACGTATATACAGATCATTAAGTATTACTATCAATATTAAAATGCAATAGTAGTCAAAGGGGGTTATTCAATCCCTGCTGCTATTTACAATGGAGAAAATAGCGGCGCGGGTGCCTATTCAATGCTGTCCAGCATCGAAGAGGCAGATCAACAGAACAACTTTAAAAGCTGTCAGGCCTGTTTTGTTGATAACGGCCGTGAATTGTCGCGATCACGGACGAATCTTGAGAATACGTTGCCGTTTACGCGGAACGCCCCCTTTTTGCCGATCACCAGGTGGGATTCAATGTGGTTGAGCAAAACAGGTCAGGGTCACGGCTGTCGGGACGGAACAACACTCGTGAGTCACGACTGTTGATCCAGGATTGAATGCACCCCGTAACCCGGGATTGAATACCCCCCCAAAGTATAACATCAAAATAATTCCTATTATATGAGATAGGGTTAGACCACAAACAGTCATTTAGCATAACTGGAACAAAATGACAGCATATTACAATGGCAATATTAAAATTGAATGAATAATATCTGTACACCTAGCCAGACAATCTACAATATTGATTGAGTTATTTACTTACTTAATTAACTTACCAATTAATTAGCTTAAGGACAGATAATTGATATGCATTTATTGAGAATAACACATTTGGAGGGCAGATCACACACCAAATATGTAGAGCTAAACAGCTCCTTTGGGATTTACATATACAGTACACTAGTCACTGCCATGTGTTCCATTTTTTATATGTACAGTACAGTATATATATATTTCATTGTCAGAAATACAGTACAGTATATTGTTAAACTGCAATAAAGGGATATGGTCGCTAGGTTGACACAATGAGGTATATTTTACATATATTAGGTCAACTACTAAAGGTCGACAGAGCTTATGTTGTCACACAAAATAGGCCGACATGACAGGGTCGGAGTTTTTCATATTTTTTTCCAAAACAGATGTATTTCATACCCTTCCATCCACTAGCGCAGGGCTGGGCGACACCGGCCCTTCAGATGTTAGTGAACTACACATCCCAGGATGCTTTGCATTAGTTTTGCTATGTGGCCATGCTGAAACTGATGCAAGGCATGCTGGGATGTGTAGTTCATCAACATCTGGAGGGCCGGTGTTGCCCAGCCCTGCACTAGCGTGTGGAGAGAGAATATAATAGTGCACCGAGCGCAGCAAGGCACCGTGCCCAAAGCATGTCGAGCGCACCCGGTACACTGATATAGTGTCCACGACGACTTACGCAAAAAACTCATATCGACATTTCGACTGCCGACTGCCGACCTAATGCTTGTGTCGGCCTTCCGACCCTGTAGACCTATTATATGTATCGTCCTAAGCCCTGTCAACATTAAGTTCTAGGTCCTAATGTATGTCGACCTTCATAGTGTCGATCCCATGACCCATATCTGGATTAAAGGGGTTGTCTGTCTTCATGTAACATTAATGTAATGGCCTGTACATTTCCGGCCTAATGTGACCTCTAATAATTAAATACATTGCTTACTTTCGCTAGTGCCTTCAATCCTATACTTATATAATTAGTCTTGATAATAAAACAAATATTATATACTACAAAAACAATAATAATAATAATAGTAATAATTAATAAAATGAATAACACAGATTAAAATAGCTTAATCAAATCTGAAGGTGGAATACCCCTTTAATTTTGACAGCAGAACGCAGAATGTTAATATCGGTAGGCTAGTCATGTTAATAATACATTAATTTTTTCCATCAGAGAAAGGTTGCAGCTACAGAAGTGTGTTGGCTGTGCTTACAAAACGTGTTTCCCCAATGTATGGCCCAAAAATAGGAAATATACAACAATTCTTTACTTTCGACATTAATCATGGTAAGACTGGAGAATTTCCTTGGTTTATATTCTTGCCTTCCAAAATCCTATCCTCCAAGTGTTGGCAGCTGAAGCCTAGCTAGTTTGCATCCTCTATACCAGTGATTTTCAACCTTTTTTACCTTGCGGCACACTAAAAAATTTTTTACAATTGCCAAGGCACACCATGAGATCCCCACAGGGAAAAACAAACCTATTGGTCCCCATATAAAAAACAAGCAATCACACTGGTCCCCACAGGTAACAAAAATACATTGGCCCTTTACATGAATGAAAAGACCAGTAAATAACAGTTGGACTGGTGGTGGCTGTAAACTGGTTTGGGCATCTCTAGATATGGGGGCACACTTGAGAGCAGCTCAAGGCACACTGGTGTGCCACAGCACAGTGGTTGAAAAACACTGCGTTATACAGTGACATTCCCCTGATCTACACTGTAGCTTAGTTTATCTAATGTACCACAGCAAAACACAGTGATCAGTGAGTATATGCTGTAGATATTTAGTGTAGTTGCATATAGCAATATACACTGTGCTTCCCTTTGTTCCTTTTAATTAAAATAAATATATAATTATAAATATATATTTATGAGTTACATTTATTTCACAAATGTAACGGGGTCATCTAGGAACGAGACATTGGGGGTAATTCAGATCACACAGAGGATGAATATTGATAGACAGCGCATGTGTATGGCCCTAGTACACACGCGCGAGACTATCCTGCAATGAAAGCCTACTACTTTTTATCGCTGGCTATATGCAAGCTGATTAACAGGAAGTGTGCATCTGGTGGTTGTAACTACCCGTTTCATTGGAGTGCCAAAATAAACAATAGGCGTGACAGAAAAAACTATGGGAGTGTCATGGCTAGCAGAGGTGTGCCTAAGCATTTCAAGGGTTGGTGTGTGATATGCCAGTTTTCATTGCAGCCACTGCATAAGTCTCTGGCTTCTGTGCCTGTGACGACTGGCGCCCAGTGTAAAAATCATTCTACGATGAGCGGCTTACAAATGGTTTTGAACATATTCACACCACTGCAAATAGATTTGAAGCCGTACACATCTGTTCACTCAGCGAACACCACGGGGAATATTCAGTGCCAAACAGACGAGCTATGAAGGCAAGCAGTGCCTATTGCTCACCGTCATAGTCCGTACACAGTATTCAAACCACCCCCCCTGCACTCCCATTTCCACCTCGCGGTTTCAAAAAAAGTGGCTGTCAAAGCGGCGAGGCTCGTGGCTGTATCCAGTGGGCTCGCTGCATTAGCAGCAAACCATGCCATTCAGTGGAATCCTCACCGCCCTCTTGTTTTCACCGAAAACAAGCCATCATTGCCACAAAAAAAAACCTCACCCGCTGCATTGAATATACCCCATTAATTCGCAGGGCGGAATTTCACTCTGGCGGGGCGGTGTCCACCTGAACGCTGGCCACAGAGAAATTTGCGGCTCTGTAATAAGGTCTGAATTACCCTGTTTATGCAGTTTGTTCATTTTATGTGATCAGCTTTACATGAATGTGCCAAAGTTCCGGTGAGCGTGTGGTTTACCAGATGGCTGCAACTGGCCAGATGCAGGATATGTGTATGGACATCAAAGCGTTTGCTTTGTGGCATTAGTTTCAATGGGAAACATATTAGCATTTTGTAAATGGACATAAACAATAATGGTTCAGAGCATGAAAATGGCTGAATTATTAAACATATCCATTCATCTGATTCCTTGGATCAGCTTCAGTAGGGCGTGCTTTCAGGTGATGTTTAATAAATTGCGTATTCATCTGATGGACTGCAGTCAACAGTGTTGCAGAGAGAGGAGGTGGAGAAAACTTAACTAGGCCCTAATTGGTTGGATGGGCCTGGAGAGGGCCATGGTCTGATGCCTTCCCCATTTTCCTGTCAGTGGCAGCAGTGACTGTTGTATGCTTGGCTGAGGTGAATCCACTGAGGCTGCTGCCACTGGTGCACAGCAGTCCCATCTGCCTGGGGGAAGTGTGAAAGCAATGGCACTGGTCATGCCCCCCTAACACACACACACACACACACACACACCTAGATCTGCCCTTGCTGAGGGGTACACTCATTTTTTACATGTATAGTGGGCATAATGCTTGTACAAATAAGTCATACCCACTACAGTACCCAGGCCCGACACCACTATTCCATAAATCATAAAAGGGCACTTGCTGCCTTCACACCGTAGGTAGCCATTTTGTAGGCCACAAATGTCAGGCTTAACCAATATCCATGGTAATGCTCCTTTGAATCATCTAGTAACCGAGCAGTAATGTAACCTAGTGAAGTAGTGAATTAATATGCTGTGTTATTGTGAATGAATTGCAATGCTTTTAATATTCTGCTTCTATGAAAGACATGATCATTCACTGTAAGCTGAGTATTAGGCTTATAAGATTAGCCCTCAGCTTTGCAGCCACATTAGGAAAGAAACAGAGAGTGAGCCAGTGTCTCTCCTGTGTCCACACTTGGAGGAGGGAGATTTTGAGAGAATATTGACATGAGGTTTTTCCCCTCCTCCCTTCCAATTTCAATTGTTTTAATGGTCAGAATGTTAATATAACCAGCCTCAGGGGTGATACTATCTGTATAAACTTATATTTTAATAAATGTCTAAAAGCTCTAACCTGTGGTTCTCCAGGAGGCAGATTCATTTATCCACGGCATTTACAGCGTGGCTGTGGCTCCTGGACATAGCTCCCAGGTTAAGTGATTTTTCCTTCCAGCTCCTGAGTGTGAGGAAAAATCTGCAAATTTAGTGATTTTTCATAAAAGTAAAAAAATGAATGAGTTCATATTTGTTGGAAGAAAGATTTTAGGCTAAACCTTTGTGATGATAAGATCTAGGGTTTTTTTTTTTGTGTGTTTATTAATCTACAGTCACTGCCACCTGCAAATTCAGTTTATAATAATATGGGATAGTGGGGCAGATGTATTAAGCCTTAACAAGAGATAAATGCAAGGGTGATAAGGAGAGATAAATATCCAGCCAATCAGCTCCTTACTGACTTTTTTCAAACACAGGCTGTGACATGGCAGTTAGCAGGTGATTGGCTGGACGTTTATCTCTCTTTTTCACACTTGGACTTATCTCTTGTTAAAGCTTAATACATCTGCCCCAGAGTATAATATGGATCTCAAACAGCCCAACTATTCCTGTACAATTATATGTTATTGGAGCTGTATGGCTGTTAATTGGTTGTAGTAAATGACCCCAAAATATGTACAGTGTACTGTGTTAGCCGTGCACATGTCTTGTGTGTACACGGAGAGCACTGCTGGTGTTTACAGATAATAGGTCAATTCTAATTCAATACGTCTACCACATAACAGATTTTCCCCAGCACACCAAGGGACATTAGCAATAAGACTACATGGTATTAGGTCATTCAGAAATGACATAAAAAAAAGCTTTCAAATGTTTTTTTTTTTTGCGTCAAGCATTTTACTTTTTTTCTTGTGTGTCCTTTTGTACCTGTTGTCCTTTTCCAGTGCCTAACCTTTATCTGTCGACCTAATGACCCTGTCAATCTTTTAACCTGTTCAACCTTCTCCAGGTCCATATGGGGTTGACCTGTTTACTGTCAATCTAATTGGGGTTGATGGATTGATCCATAACTGTAAAATTGTATGTTTTAATAAGTTTTCTAAGGACATGAAGTTGGCATAACCATACAGGGTAAAAAGCTAAACATCTCCTCATATACTTTACATTTTATGAGGAATAATTCTTACTACACATTACTGCTCTGTAACACCTCTTTCCCAAAAATGTCTTATAATACTTACATGGCCATGCAAGTCTTTCCAAAGCCATCATATTTCTATCCTGTGATTGATGGCAGGCTTGCTGAACCTCTTTCCATCATTTTTTATTTTTTTAAATGACATTAAGTTATATTTTTAACTGTAAAAAAATTGCAACATTTTAGAAACTTTTTTGTTATTATTTTAATATAATTATTGTGATGAGTTGGTAGAAAAAGTTTTCTTCAGAAAACTCTACCATATACAGTAGTGTACTTTAGATTTTTTTGGTCTTTCTGAGAGAGAGATTAACCAGTTAATCTGGGGTTATAGCAAGTGGACCCTGGATCTCTGTCAGTGAAAATGGTCCAACCCTACTAGTGAGCAGGTTTATTCAGGGAAGGACCCAGATAAGACTCAAGGCTCAATTCCAGTGACGTGCGGTGGTGGCTGTGAACGGAGAGGCACTGTCACAGCCACCACCGCACCGCAAACCCCCCCCCCTGGCTGCCGCCGACACCCGCTGCCCCCCTCCTCCAGCAGCAGGCAGCATCCATCCCCTGCCGCAAACCTCCGTCCCCGCCCGCTGTAACACCCCCCCCCCACGCACCTGACACCGGCGCACCTCGCAGCCGTCCTCTGCTGCCACCTCCATCCCCGCCCGTTTGACTCTCCTCCCCCCCCCCCCTGAAAACAAAATGATACTCACTGGGCAGGGGAGAGGGGAGCAGCAGCCACACAGGCAGGGAACCGGGAGCCAGCACAGGTCACAGCATGGGGAGCAGGGGAGAAGGGAGCAAACGTGGCACTTTCGGAAGCTTACATGACAGGGGCTGCTGTGATTGGCCAGCAGCTGGATCTGCTGTCCAATCACAGCAGCCCCTGTCAATTAGGCACTTCTAGAAGTGCCGCTTTTAGTGTTATTTTTAATGGGCTTTTTAGCCAACAGCTTAGCCACGCCCTAAGCCCCGCCCCCCGCTTCGTCCCCTTGCCGTTCTGTTTGGGAGGCACGCTTATCGATGCCTCCCAAACTAGGTTAATACATTTAAACCAGTAAAATAATATAAAGAAAATACTTATGACACAGAATATGTGTCATAGGTATATTCTTTGTATTATTTTAAAACAAATTGACAGGGGAAGCACTGCCTCCCCTGCCTCCCCTGACTGCACGTCCCAATTCAGACATGCTCGCTGGGCTGCCTGTGTTTGGAGCCCGGTGAGCAGGTTAACGCTGCCCCGTAGAATGCATGCCCCCGCCGTCCGAGCCCATGTGCAGGGCTGCAAACAGATGTGTATGAGTAAATATCCGTTCACAAGCACCCACACAGAGGAGAATCCTTTGATGGTTACTTACCATCAAAGGATTTCTCCTCCTTTGCCCGGTGCTCACAGCCACCGCATGACCCAGGAATCACTAGGTATCTGCTTGTATTTTAGCAAAATCGAGTGGTCACCGACGTCTTGCGCCCGTACCAAGTAGGCAGCGGAATGCCTGCGTTCTGATGGGCCCGCCCAGAGTTTCTATGTGCACGCTCACCGCTTTTGGACGCATGCCCATGAAACGTTGGTGGTCCACACCAGAAAGTCTCCTGACTCTCAATTAGGCTGCGAGTGTGAGAATATCCATCCACCTCTATATGGATCCTTCCACCAGAAGTCACACATGCATGACACCTGTGGGTAGCAGAGGTTGGATACAAATGCGGTTTATTCGGGGGGGCCACCCGGACCTTATTAGTATGATGAATAGGCCTCTTGAGGTCTATCAACAACTAAAACAGATAAGTACTAATAAAGCTGCCAGAGTAGTGCCCAAAATTGTGCACATTACAGTTTTATTAATTAAGTATAAACCTTTGAGTGCCAATAATAAATGATAAGCACAAACAGGTTCCCACATAAATGAGCAAATTTGCATAAATGTACCGAAAGATGATCTACTTCATGTATTCTGCGACATTGTCTAAGAAAAAAATGAAACATACATTTTTACTAGGGTTAAACAATTATAAATACAGCTTCGTTACATAATCTTATTATTACATACTATTTTTAAACACAATAAGATTACTACAAACAAATAAAGAATTATAAGCTTGACTACTAATTTAATGGGGGGTTTTTTTGCAGTGGAACTGATTTTATTAGTTTCTATAACATTTTATAGATCAGCATAAAAATAGACTGAATTCTTGCCCTATGTTACTGTACGCCCACTGTACGCCCACTTTGCTTGTGACATTCAAACTAGAACATGTGTGTTATTTTCTTCCACTATTTTTGCCATGAAAACAATATATAATGCTGTACATATAAATGATGTAACAATGAACAGGGAAATTAAATGCTAGACTCTATTAGTTTAATGCACCTGTCCCTGACGTTGCACTTTTTGGAATATGTTATTTAAAGTTTGAGTTTAATGAAATTCTCAGTGTGATATTTGCAAAAATAAATCAAAGAAATTAGATGGGACACATCTTCAGATACACCATTATTAGCCTTTCCTTGTCATTTTGCCAGCCTAAAACACAGGGCAAATGGTCATAATTGCAAGGGAAAAAATATGAACATACAATATAGGGACAGATTTAATTAGCCAAGTGGTCTTCCAGCAACTAACTGCTCTTCCCTTAGCAATTCAATTAGACACTGCAATGCCACATGTTAATCCACAGAGGGTGTACCTACACCGGAGGAGCAATTCATTCAGATGCCGCAAAGTAAATGTACCCTCTCAGGCTTAACGCATGGGACAACCCACGGATTCTGGAATTTAACACAGAATATATGGGTTAGTTACCATAGGTATATTGTGTGGTGAAAGTGCAGAAAAATTGAGTAATTTAACACAAGGCATGTATTTGAATGTGGCCCTTTATGTAATATTTTTAAGAAACTATTTGGTATAAAGCAGGCATGTCCAACGTTGGCCCTCCAGATGTTTTGAAACTACACATCCCAGCATGCTTTGCAATAGTTTTAGCATTCTCTAATAGCAAAACTGTGGCAAAGCATGCTGGGATGTGTAGTTTCATAACATCTGGAGGGCCAACGTTGGACATGCCTGGTATAAAGCAATGTAACAGGTGTAGCTTGATAAAAGGCAAGGCTGTAAAACCGTATGTCATGATATATCTGTTACTGTATATAGGTGCTTTTACAGTAATCTTAGTAATTTCTAGGCAATAGGCTCTTTGTAATGAATGTATTTATGCACATTTATTATAGGTTTGTCACAATGTAGGCTTTATTATATGAAATATAACATATGTGCATGCTAATAATTATACTTTAGGTCCAGATGTTTTGACTCTGGTAATTGGATCAGACATTAGCCGATTTCCCAATACCCCCCGACCAACGTGCCGCGGCTACCTACATAAGCGCACCCATTCGGGATTTCTGAAAGGATGGAGGAAGAGGTGGTTTGTTCTCAAACATGATGGGAGTCTACACTATTACAAGCAGAAAAAGGTAAAGTAGTAAATACCCAATTCCATACTACTAGAAAGTAAGGATATGTATGTTCCAGAGGCAGAACTCTGGGAGGCAATGGAGTCATCTGCCGGCGGGCTCCTGCTCTCAAGGGGGCACCTCTCCACCACTGCCAGTTTAAAACCATTAATTGAAAGCCATCAAAATTGCTTCTGTGGCTGACTTCTGAAATATGTGTTCTCTCTCTCTCTCTCTCTCTCTGTATATATACAGTATATAATATATATTTCATAACAGACTATATATATTTTGATTAACATTGTGTGTGTGTGGGGGGGGGGGCACCAATATTCATCTTGCCTCCGGGGAACTGGGACAAACTTACGCCACTGGTATGTTCTAAATATATTGTTATGATGGGTAGATTATAATGAACATATGAACATTGGCCATTATTCAGATCTGATCGCAGTACAAATGTGTTCTCAAAATGGGCAAAACCATGTTCACTGCAGGTGGGGCAGATGTAACATGTACAGAGAGAGTTAGATTTGGGGGAGTTATTTTGCTTATGTGCAGGGTAAATGCTGGCTGCAATTTAGATTTCAGTTTCAACACACCCCACCCAAATTTAACTCTCTCTGCACATGTTACATCTGCCCCACCTGCAGTGCACATGGTTTGCACGCCCATTTTGAGAACAAATTTGTACTAAGCATAATAATGAGATCCTTCAACGAGGACAGGAAGTATATTTTGAATGTTGTCTGAAGGTGTGACCACAGTTTGACTAATAGAGAATCAATAGAGAAATTAAGAGATACTTAAAAACTTTACCCCTGATGAAGTCTCGCAGTGAGACGAAATGCGTTGGGTATACGGTTTCCATTTAAAGAATCAAGAAAGCCACTCCTATGACTGTGAAATGCAAATTGTATTCTATATATTTTAATATTTTTTTATTTGTGTTTATATCTGTATATGGAAAGACTGAATGTATCATAAAATAACGTGAACTGGGGCGCTATTTAACATTATTGAGGCAGTGTAAGGATAAGAGGTCCTACTAGTAAGGGATCAAGTGTTAACAGTGACCACTAAGTTCAATTTTCAGGGCAACTAAAGGGGTTCTGTTTATTATATATATACCATACCATACTCACCATCAAACACGCCTCCTGACGAAGTCCTCCGTGACGAAACGCGTTGGGGTGTGGCCTCCCGACTTGCTGATCTCCATACACGTTTCCGTCCGTCATCCTCGTGGATCCAGCAGCTGTGGTCTGTGTACCGCTGAGAAGCTCGCTGACACCGTTCATCTGTGCTGTTTCCCCTCCACAAACTGCTGATGTGGACACGAGTTATATTGTGATATGCCGAAAGCCATTTACTAACATGTATGTGAGCTGCTTACTTGGTTTTTAGTAATTTTGATACTTTTACCTATTTGGTGCGCTCCTTCTGTTTCTTTTGCATACCTTTCACCCTTTGAGGCTCGAGCAAGCCTCTTTTGAAGTTGAGCGGCGCCAGCATTCCACTCTGGACAGAGAAACCACTATTTCAGCTTTAGGGATAAAGTAACGCTTGCTTTCATATTTATAAAAAGTCATGACGATAGGCAGCACTCAGTCTGATCAATCAAAAAAATGTATTGAGAAAGACCCAATTACTCCAACATTTTGGGGCCCACACACCCTTTTGTCAAGGTGTAGAAACAAAAAGATTACCTTATAATACAAGTAATCACGTTGCTGCATGGAGCGGGTGGCAGATACCCAGATCTAGTTATTTTCACTTCCAGTCTGACCCCGATGATGACATTATCCAGTTGCCATAAAAACCCAAATCTACGATCGTGCAGCATTACCTGGGCAACTGAAAACACGCCAACATGAATGGATGTAAACGACTATCTGCCATACATTGATGGAGGGCACCAGAGCAGTTGATGTTTGGACAGAGGAGTGCCGATCCGTATTGCTATTATACAGTATATATGTCTGTGTGTAGCCCCTTTCCGACCCCCCTTTTTACCCGCTATTTTGCCGTTTTTTTACCGTTGTAAAACAGTAATTTGTGCAGTCTGAAAGGTGCAGAGTGAATTTACCGGTTCTATTGAACTGGTATTTCTAAACGGTAATAAAGCAGGTTTCATACCCGTTTTTTTTTCATCCACTGTTTTCTATGGGTTAAAACGGGTTCAGTGTTGTGAAGGAACAAAAACTGCATTGAAATACCGTTTAAGGACAAAAACTGCACTGAAATACCGTTTAAAGACATGCGGGGTGACATTCTATGTGTAGCGGTAAAAACCGCATGATTTTTACCGCACCTAATCCAGGGTTGCCGACTCTCCCGGAATGGCCCTCCGGAAGGGTGGGCAACCCTCCCGGATTCAGGGGGATCGCGCAATCCTTGGGTCTCAGAGGAGGGGGCGGTGCTAAAATGACACAATCGCGTCATTTTAGCCCCGCCCCTCCACGGAGATCCGTGAATTCGGCAGTTTCCCATCATGGGGGTGGGGCTTAGTGACGGTACCCTTAAGCCCCGCCCCCTGATCGGCTGCTGGAACTCTCCTCTCCGGGCTTCTCCCGGAGAGGGGAAAATTAAAGTCGGCAACCCTGACCTAATCGCACTTTTGAAAATCGCAAGATTGGGCCGTTTTTCACATATTTAATGAGATGCGAAAAACAGCCCAAATAGTGCGACTAGGTGCGATTTGATGCGATTTCTTTAGTACTGAAAATGTGCGATTTTCAAGTCTGAAAATCGCACATTTGCAGGAAATCGCAATTTAAAAAAAAAAAAACAACTGCGCGGGGTCCCCCGCGGACCCCGGACCAGCCCCGGAACCAGAACCAAGGCCCCGGAACTGGACTCTTCAGCCCTGGAGCCCGGACCCCGGATCCAGGGACCGACCCAAGGGCTCAAGGTAGGTAAGTATCAGTATGTGTGCAGGGGCGGATTTAGGGGTCAGGCCGCCCCTAGGCACAACATTTTTGTGTCCCCCACCCCATTTTATTTTATTCCTGGGACTTATAGTGGAGCTAATTATAGTGGGTTAGTGCTCTGTCATCCGCTACCACTGGACCCTAGGCACCTGTACTACTACTTCCCCAACCACCCTACCATGTCCTGCAGCCGTCTCCCCAGCTTCCCCTCTACCACCACCCGCCCCCCCCCCCCCCCCCCCACACCTAGTACTCACCGCAGATGGTCATGTTGTGCACGGTCCCATGTAGCAGCGGCCGGGAGTCCAGCACATGGTACCAGTTGTTGGGGTAGACTGGGGGCAGGCTGCCCTTTTTCCTACGCCTGCGGAGGGTGACCAGGGGCCAGCTCAGCACCTGCCACCCCAACAGCAGCAGCAGTAATGATAGTGCCGGCAGGAGCGGGCTCTGGGCGGGAAAGGATGGCGGGTCAGAGCGGGGCATCAGGCTGAGGAGGAGGAGGCTCCTGGCACTGTGTATTCTGAAAGCACCGCCCAGCGCAGACATTCCTTGCTGCCCGAACACAGACTACCTGCTGTCCTCCATCCTCTGCCAAACCCCGGGTGCTGATTTGTGAGCAGCAGGTAGCAAACCCTTTCCTGGGCAGAGCTATCAAATAGACAGCAGTCTAGCAGTCCTCCTCCCCTTTGTGCAAGCAGCGTGTTCCTCCAGCGGCAGCCTTACTCCTCCTCCACCGCGTTCCACTGCCCGTGCGTGCAGGCTCCGTAGTATTAAGCAGCAGTGTCCCTGCTTTATGTCAAACTGTTATCGGAGGAGGAGACATGGCCCCTGCCGCCCACAACAGGTGCCGCCCCTAGGCCCGTGCCTCACGGGCCTAGTGAGAAATCCGACCCTGTATGTGTGGGCTGTGGATGTATTAAACGTTTATTTTTCTGGGTGTCAGTGTGTGTTTTATTTAACTATTTCTTGTACTGTGGAACTACAAGTGCCAGCAGGCTCTTTAATGCCCCGCATGCTGGGACTTGTGGTTCTCCAAGTCCCAGCATGCAGGGTAGGCTTGCTGGGACTTATAGTTCTAAAGTATGAGACAATAGTTTTTATTCTTTTTTTTTTTACACTTTTCATCAGCCCGATGCCCACCGCCCAGGGGCATCGGGGACAGCCCCGGACTTTCAGCATGGGCTGGTACTGTAAGTCCTGGAGGGGGGGACCCCTTCTTTGGGGGGATCTCCACTTCCCCAGGACCCCTGCCCATGCTGACCAGCCAGGGGGATAATGCTTTGGCCGCGGGACCTTATATAATAAGTGTCCCCCGGCTGTGGCATTACCCTGCTGGCTGGTTGGGTCTGGTGCTGGTTCTTGAAATGCGGGGGACCCCTAGTCATTTTGTCCCCCGTATTTTGGGAACCAGCGCCGGACCTTGAGCCTGGTGCTGGTTTCATTAAATCAAGGGGACCCCTATTTGTCGGGGACCGTGATTTTATGTCACCAGCTCCGGCTCAATGAGCCCGGGGCTGGTTATGCTCTGGTGGGGGACCCCGCGCAGTTTTTTTAATTTTTAAACTGTTTAACCCTTTTTTTCCACCAGAACCATGCACAGATCTCAATGATCTGTGCAGGGTTCTGGCTAATTCGTCCATCAGAACCTGGTCTGATTTTTGGGCGAATTTTAGACACATTTATACAAATCGCATACCATTAAATATGCGATTTGTATACTTTTCAATGTGAAAACATCTGGATGCGATGTGCTGCGAGAAACAGCCATCGCATTTCCAGAATGTCCAATTTGTTGGCCAAAATCGCACTTTTTTCACATTTTCGCAGCTCATTAAATATGCGAAAATGGAAAAACATGCGATTTTGGCCGTTTTTGCGAAAAAAATCGCAAAAAAAAAAATCTCACTCCATAGAATGTCACCCGCGGTGTGAAAGGGGTATTAGCTGGCAGACCCGTTTTTAGAAACGTTTTAAAATACCTGGTCAAAGCCAGTTTTGCGGTCTGAAAGCAGCATTAGTGTGTCAGTGACGTGTGCATCTAGCAAGAGAGTTCCAATTAGACAGGCTTCATATGAGTGGCTTTCATTTTCGCTTCTAGAAATTAGAAATTTGCCATAAATGTTACAATAAAGGATGATTTGTTTATAGATCAGATCTCTATGATGAGATGCATAATCATCAGTTAAAATGTAATTATTTCTGTAAAACAAGCAAAGAAAAAGAAGTTGACAGAACAAAACAAAATATACACTGCTTTGTCCTGCTTCTGACTCCAACTTCTAGGGTGTAAGCCTGAGCATTTTATGTAAACAGCTTAGTCCAGCAATAGGCTTATGTTTAAACCTCTGCTTGTATACATGTCACATGCCTCTATGATCAAGCAACTACCATTACTGAGAGGAATCCTAATCTATAACAGCAGAAGTAAATGGTCAGATCATTCTTGTTTCATCTGCTTCCTTTAGGTACCAACACACACGCGCACACACACGCACACACGCACACACACACATGTATCATTTAAAAATCTATAGCAAACTAAAACACAAAATGTTATTTACAAAAGTGCTTGCGATGCTTCGGGCACGGTGCCTCGCTACGCTCAGCACACTATTTTATTCTCCCACCACGTCCTAGTGGATGGTAGGGCATGAAATACCGCCTGTCGGCACATGTCGGGTCAAAAAAACTGTGAAAAACCCCATGTCGACCTTTTGACTGTCGGCCTAGCCCATGTCGACCTAATGCTTGTGTCGACACAATGTCATGTCGACCTAGACCCATGTCGACCTAGACCCATGTCGACCTTGCTGCCTGTCGACCTAGTGGTGTCGACCCAATGATTGTCGACCTAGTTGGTGTAGATCTAATGACTGTATCCCGGTTAGAAGGGGTTATATGGGCTGGATGTAATTATAGGGGGGAGGGGGGGGGTCTTGTAAAGTGTTCTTAATCTTTTAGTGCCTACTCTGCAGTATACTCCTGTGCAACCCACCAGCCCTGAGGTTCCCAAACGCAGTCCTTAAGGCACCCCAACGGTCCAGGTATTAAGTATTTCCATGCTTAGCCACAGGTGACTTAATTATTACCTCATTCAATTTTATTTAACCATGGATATACTTAAATCCTGAACGGTTGGGGTGCCTTTTGGGTTGCGTTTGGGAACCTCTGCACTAGCCGATTAGTATACCAGTCAATTTCAATTATATAGCACAGTCTGTAATTGATACGTCACTGTATCTGTAAGGTTTGATTTATCTACTGTATATATAACTGAATGTGTTCCTCACACAGCATTCTGTCCGTGGAAATTATGCTTTACGTGTTCCTAGTTCTAAACAATCCACCAAAAAGGCTTAGATTTAACTCCGCTCTCCATGTCTCCTCTGCACAGGATGAAGGAAAGTGTCAGCCTCTTGAAGTTACAAAGTTAGAAGGCTCTGAAATTGGTGTTGATACCACCCTGGGGAAACCATTTGTTTTTAAATGTGTCCCACAATCTGGGAGTCGCATATACTACTTTTGTGCAACATCTAATCAGGAGATGAAAAGGTAGGTTAATATATTGGGAGTCTAATGTGACATGATTGTTCAGATATGGACAACTCCATGAAAATATGGACATAGAACCTTAAATATAAAAATCAGCACAGATACTAGGGGTGAGATTTAATGGGATGAGAGATGCAGAAAGTAAGAGATTTGGTGAGAAATCTCCAGTTTTTTTAAATCAGCAATCATTTACACTGCAAAATCAAACTGGTATTGCAGTGTAAATGATTGCCGCTTTAAAAAAACTGGAGATTTCTTACTAAATATCTCACTTTCTGAATCTCTCATCCCATTAAATCTCACCCTAGATGTTAGCATTAGTAATCCGCTGCAAAAAAATATTTTCTAATAGAGGGAAACAATTTTGATTTATGATCTAGTACTTCATATTAGGGTTCTTTAAACAATGCTTTGCCACCCTCCTGCATTCAACGGGAGTAATCCCGGGGAATTTTTTCAATCCTGGGATCTGGGATTGAAAAATGCTCAATCACGGTATTCCCAGGATCCTGGGATTGGCATCCCTAGTTAGCAGGCGTGTCCCCGTACCCACCCCCACACTGTCCGACCTACATATTTACTTACATTGGCTGGGGGGTGGGTGGCCGGGAGTGGAGCAAACATCAGAGGGTTCGGAGGTGCACCTCCTCAGCAGCAGGAGAAGAGGTGGGCAGGGGCAGGAGAACTGGTGGGCGGGTGCTGAAGAAGGGGCGGCCGGCGCAGGAAAATCGGTGGCCGGTGTGGCCTGCGCAGTGTGACCTCTTACTGTCACACTGCGCAGGCCGCACGCCGGGGTAGGGAACAGCCGGGCAGCGTCTGAGCGTGTGCTCAGACACTGCCTGGCATTAGACTGCGCATGCACAGTCTAATCCCGTGATTGGATACTCCAATCCGAGGATTGAAATCCCAGACTTGTTGGAGCCAAATCCCACCGATCCCACCGATCCCAATCCTGGGATTGGCCACCCTAAACAGGAGTCTACTGTTTTTTAACTGGGTCTCCTGCTGATCCACATGCCTTGCTATTCCTCTTGGTTTTTAGTGTCCGCCCATAAAAATCCGTCCTACACATGCGAGAGATCAGGGGACGGGGCCTGCATGTGAGACGACGCATAGTGTCATGTTACTTAAAGGCATGTTACTTAAAGGCTGGTTACCCCAGGGTTGTGTGTTCCAGAGATGGGGCTGCATGCAGCACAGTTCAAAATTCAAAAAGGGGACGCACAGCAACTGCCACCAACTGCCATTCCAAATGTACTCACTTACAGCTGGTGTTGTTCCCCTGTTTGAATTTTGGACTGTGCTGCTGCTTCTCCTCTGGAGCCGCCACTAGTCATTAACAATGCACATATTTAATAATATTGAACATACACACTTAACGATTTTTTTTAAGTTATTGCTCAAAAGGGCCAAAATGAGAGATATCTTTTAAAAAATGTGTGTATGGGGCTGAAGACCTCATAACCTCATAACTGTGATCTCCCTTAAAAGAGGTTCAGAAATGGACAAGTATGACTCAGACTAATGTGCCAGACTGCTGGTAAGGTAATTAAAGGATGATTTAATAAGCAATGAAAAGAAAAGAAATCAGCTTTGAGATAGCATTTATCAAGTACTTTCTATAAAATGATAGGTGGAAACTGATATGGTCAATTTCTCCACTGGTTCACTACGCTACTTTTTCCACTGCTTGATTCATCAACCCTCCATAATGCTGTGTTGGATATTGATTAGGGATGGAGGGTACATTATGGTGAGTATGCGGATATGATGGTGTTCATCATATGACAATAGGGCTTGGATGTATCTAGTTACATCACTGTCTGTATAGAACATGAAAATTTTGCTCGACCCCTAAGCCTAGTATCCTAAAGGGGCATAATCGCCCAGTGTGTATGGACAACGATGATCAATGTCATCGATGGGAGGAAAGCCGCTCAGTGCATACACACTGAGCGGCATTCCCCCTGCCAGGCACTGTCAGCAGGGGGTGGAGAGCTTTGCGTAGTGCAGTGCTATGCAAAGCCGTCCACAAAGCCGCTCATCTGTTGGTAATACAAGCAGATGAGCGGCATTCACGGCAATAATGCGGGAGCACACATCACCGCTCACCGCCGGGCAATACCCACTGGGCGGCTTTGAGCTGAAAGCCGCTCAAACTTGGTGTTTTGAGCGGCTTTCAGCTCAGAATCGCCCAGTGTGTATGGGCCTTAAGTGGTAACATTAGTGGTATTTTTGTGTTAAAACGGTGAAAATGTTTTGGACTTTTTGGTAATGTTTTAATTTTATTCCAAGCCATAGTTCTGACAAACATACTGTATTATATATCTATTTTAAAGAGCTGACTTGACTATACCCAATGATTAGTCTTACCCTTCTATTGTGTGCTAGGTGGCTGGAGGCAATGGATAAAGCAGTGCATCCACTTAACCAGGTAATGAACTGAAACAGAACTATACAATATGCTTTAATCTCTTAATATTGTTGTTTCTTAATATCACTGCATTACCACCTAATGAGGCCGCCTCAAATCTGTGGTTGTTCCCAGGGCTCTGTCAGTTCAGTAATATAGATTTTGCTAATTAATTCTGTTAACTAACATTAAATAGAAATAAGTCTGCGTGTTATATTGAGTTGACCAGTGTGAATGGGAGGAACAACAAAGGTCCATACACACTGATGCTGTTTTTGTTCTGCATAGTTTTTTAAACAGTCGTTTCTTGTATTATAAATAAACCAGCAGTTCTGAAACCCTTGGTCTTGGCCTCGAAATGGGTCGTGACCATCTCAGCATCGAGTCACAACTGCACGTTGCTGATTGACTTTTCTGATCTCTCAGTCGGTGATCCAAGAAGTCTAAAATATCAGATGAATTGTCTGTTACGTCCACTCCTTGTATCACTAACTTAGAGTCATCAGGCAGGCTTCCTGCCATCCTCTATCTTCCCCTGTAAATCCACTGCCTTCATAGCAGGTATAATAGTACAAAAACAGAAATACAATAGCAGCGCTGGAAAAATGTGTCTAAACGAGTAAATCAATTAAAAAAGTATATTTAATAACAAATAATAATAAAACAGCACATTTTAGAAAAAATAAAGACCATGTGCATTAGTGTATACAACCCGTTGGGTGAGTAAATAACCTGCAACGAACCAAATCAGTCGTCCAAAGTGATGGAGTCCAAATGGAATTGTAACTCCTGGGTGCCACTGGAGGTTAAGTCCTGAAGTTGTAGATGGTGAATTACCAGAGCCAAGAACCTCAACTAGGATGCAACGAATTATCCAAGACTTTCAAAAACAATGGGGCGTGATGGTCAGAAGAATATGCAGGTATATTAGGTTCAAGTGCAAAGGCACAGGTCTCCTTCATAGCAGGTGTAGCCACATCTTGGTGAGCTTGGGCACATGTGTGGGCCTATAGAGGTAGTGATGTGCCCAAGCTCACCCAAAGTTCTAAGAACTGCAGTATCATTTAGAAGAGGGCTCTAGTCTTCAAAGCAGTTCTTCCATCTGCTGCTCCTCCCATTGTTGATGTCCTGGAGGACAGAGTAATCTGCTTCCTAAATCTGAGTCCCAATATTAAGTCAATAACCCTCATAATAAAACAAAAACAAAAAAAAACTCCACCCATATACAGGGCTTCCATCAGAAATTGTGGAGACTAAGACTGAGAAAGTAAAGGTCCCTCCTGTCTCCCACCAGTTCCCACTTTCTGTCTCTCCAACCAGTCCACACCTTCTGTCTCTCCAGCCAGTCTCTCTAAGCAGCCCCCAATATGTATCACCAACATATCACTAGCCAGATCCCCTTCTGTGTTTCCATATGTTTCGTAGATATTGTTTAATGTGTACGAACTATATTTTACGATGCACATTCCCATGAGTCATTACCATTGTCCACCATGGTCTGTACATGCAGGATGATGGAGGATATCACTAGTCAGAGCCATGCTATGGAATACAGCATCCCTCCCCCAACGTAGCTAATAAGGGATTGGTTCGAAATCCTGGCGGTCAGAATCCCGATGCCGGAATCCCGACCGCCGAAATCCCGACAAGGGGGGGATGTGGCTTGCTACGCTCGGCACACTAATTTATTCTCCTTCTATGGGCGTCGTGAACACCCACAGAGGGACAAAGTGCCGGGATTTCAGTGGTCGGGATTTCGGTGGTCGGGATTCCGGCGTCGGGATTTCGACTGCCGGGATTTCAACTGCATCCCCTAATAACAACCAGCATTGGCAAGTGTGTATGCTGTTGCCAATGCTGACATCCCTCCAGGTCCAGTCACAAACCAGACCACTGGGTACAGTACACATTATTATATATGTATACCTAGCTAAAGTGACAGTACAAATAGAAGATCTGCTATGTGCTTTGTTTTTCTTTGTGATAGACTCCTGAAAGGTGTATATCACTATATGTGAGAGTTGTAATAAGAGATGTTTTATGTTTGCATACTTACAATGTTGTTTTATTGTCTAGCTAAGTGTTCTGTTTACTGAATGACAAAAAGGATCATATTTCCAATTTGTTTTTGCCACCTACTGCATGCAAACATCGCATTTGGCATAACGTTCTGTTTAGCAAAATGTAAATGTGCTTGTCAAGGCTAAAGAAATAGTAATCAACATATCTATTTTATGATACAAAACACTTGCCTACAATCCAGACAGAGATTTAATGCATTGGGGCTTATCCAGGTGACACAGTAGCATACACAGTATTTCAGTGAAGGGCTAATTTCCTGTAGCAAAGAGCGAACATACCACCTACCTTCTCTGTACAACATGTTCTGATTCCAACGGGGCGTCCCACGGTGCAGCTTTTCAAATTATTCTTTTTCTCAGACTTTCTGTTTTTGTTTATAAATAGAAAACTTAAATGTAATTTTTGTGGAGTGAAGCGGAGGTCACATTAGACATGCAGCACATCCAATGGGAGAATGCTATCACTCAATTTAACAAACAATCAATTTGAATTAAGTTGAAGGTACACACAGTAATACCACTTTCACACTGCACTTGTTAAACGGTATATTGCAATTTTTTTCCCATTTCTAAACGTTTAAGGCTGCAGTGGGAAAGTGCCAGAGTTGATTTACCGGTTAAAGATAACCGGTAATCAGGGCCGGAGTAAGGCTTCTCAGCACCCTAGGCAAAATTTCAGCCTACTCCCCCCCCCCCTCCCCTGCTTTCCCCGGAGGTTCTCTGCACCCTCCCCTTTGCCACCCACAACAGAGTACAAGGAGGAGGGGGCAGCAATGTAGGAAGTATGACTCAAGGGAAAGTATAGAGGTCTTAGAAGTTCCACAGCTGCCACCTGCATTAAGTACAACAACGATCCTCATAGACATCCTTGATTATTTGATTTGCAGACTTGGTGGCGCCCCCCAAGATGCCGGCGCCCTAGGCAGCTGCCTAAAGCTGCCTAGTGGTAGAGCCGGCCCTGCCGGTAATTCAACACGTTTAAAAAGCAGAGTTCTTCACGTTTCAGAGCCGTTTTTTATGGAGAATGGCTCTGAAACGGTATTATTAGTAAAAACAACAGATTACAGACCTGTGATAGGCTGTCCCCTGCATTATGCCTTGAAACGTGTTCAGGGGATTAAACGGGTTGACTGATGTGAATGGTACTTAAACGGTATTTAAAACGGTAATCTACTGCAATGTGAAGGCTCAGACCCATTTTAAATACCGTTTAAAAATACCGGTTCTTTAACGTTTTGGCAGTGTGAAAGCGGTATAATAGTTACAATCCATAGCAGGTTGCAACATCTTCTGATATATTAATTTGCATGTACAGTAACTATCTTTACTCTTAAATGTAGCCAACAAGTTTTTTCATTTTATTATATTGGGGGAGGTCTATTAAACCTTGAAGAGAAGTCACTCATCTGAACCAATTAATTTGTCCCAGTGATGGCCAGACACTATGGGGTAAATTTTTTGTTTTTAAATTCAGTGATTTTTTATTTACATTTTTAGAATACAATAAACAAAACACCTGCTATAAGCAAGGAGTATAACAGACACAGACACCAGACCCTATACATATGACAGATGTAGGGCACTTATATAGCAAAAAAGTATTCGGAATATTGTTAACAAAAAAGTAATAAGTGTGAACATTCCAAGTAGAGGCTTTACATTGCAGGATATGCAGACTACCATTACCCAAAGGCGCCATATGGGTTATGGGTCATAGACAGTAGCGGATATGTATCGCACATACATTTAATGTAGTATGTCACACTAGAATATGGCAAAGCTTCATCGTATAGAGAAGTATAATCTATCAGCATAATACCCATTAAGAGCAAATAAGGAAAGAGGATATTTTACTGGAAAGAAAAATCGTTGCAAAGTCAGGTGTCCGGTCAAACAGGGAAATGAAGAAATAAAAATTAACTAAACCCACCCACAAAGCCCAAAACAAACCACCACTATAACCCCCACCCTGTACAACCCACCTAAGGAGTACTTGGATCCCTTAACCGTAATGCCTCTATTCTAATTCCTACTAGTCTATGCTAACTCTCCCCCCCCCCCTTCTCTATATACAGGATATTATAACAAGATATATCAGGGGTAGTGGACTTGGCCAAGGGCCGGTGCTAGGGTGTCCAGCGCCCTCCTGCAAACCATACATTTTGCGCTTTTTCACATTGCCATTGCAACAATCGGGCTGATTGTGGGAGTGAATGCAACATGCGATCCTATGGAGGATCTCGGGTGCATGTACATGTATGCATACACCATCTCAGTGCTGTGTCCGCAAAATGTTGCAGGCACTAAAGGTGCCCATACACGCTGCGAGAATCGCATACGTTATGGGCTAGATCGCATCACATCGCACGGCATGCATGCAATGTGTGTGCATTGCGATTCGAAAGCAGTACAAAAAGAATGTGCAGCACTCGTGACTGAGGGGGAAAGGAGGGGAGAGAAGGAGTAGATGGAAGAAGAGGGGAGGAGATAGAGGGGGCGGAGTGTTGAGGACTGGCTGTGGCACTGGGACAGCACACTGAGAAGAGGGAAGGAAGGGGAGGCGGCGCTGCTGCCTGTTCGTCATTTGATTGACAGCTGCGCAGGGAGCAATGGGTGGGGGGCGGATCCG
This sequence comes from Crinia signifera, assembly GCF_055691185.1. Taxonomy (NCBI): domain Eukaryota; kingdom Metazoa; phylum Chordata; class Amphibia; order Anura; family Myobatrachidae; genus Crinia; species Crinia signifera. The sequence continues at coordinate 405,341,986 of NC_139217.1, forward strand.
GACATAACATGTCATCCAGGCATTCACAGACAGTGCTACATGCCTCAGCGCAAGTGTCCATGAGGAAGAGGGAGCAGGTCGCAAGAGGAGGACAGCGTGTGCGCGGTGCAGGAAGCTGCTCAGCCTCTCCATACTGCCACCCGCTGTCAGACAGGCGCTGCAGGCGGCGTGCAGGAAGCAGTGACAGTGAGGGCTGAGGCAGCTTTAGCAGAACAGGGAGGGAAACAGCGCCTTTTCAGCATGGCGCCTCCCTGCTTTGCAGGAGCTGCTGAGTGGGTAGCGCCGGCCCTGACTTGGCCTTTATGTGTAGACGGAATAAGATGAAAACTCCCCCACCAGCATAGTCAATGCCATAGCGTTCGCCATACAGAATGTGTAATGCAGAACACATAGTATACAGTAAAAGTACCTACAGTATGAGAGAAGTAAAATCAGGATGTATATATAGACATAATACAGTATTACTGAGGAAACAGTAATAGTACTGCTAAAGAAAAATGAGTAGAAGCGGTGGAAGAGACATCACAAAAAGCAATACAGCGTAAATTATTAATCTGGCCAGTCCTTAAATCCATACATTATAGGAAAAAAAACAGTAAGATGTTTGTCCCCAGCATCTCGGGGGTAATCCAGACAGCGTTCAGGACAGGCGACCATAGCTTCCCAGAGACTCAAAGCAACCGAGGCAAGTTTTACAGCAGACAGGGCCATGGAGGTACAGTATATGTATCTGGCGCTGGTACAGGATCAGCAGAGTTCATATACTGTATGTAATGCATATAGTCAGGATGCCCTCCGCGACCTCTGCAGCCTCCACCACACCATCAGGAGTATAGACAGGAGACGGACCACCATAACAGACATCCTCAAACTTGCTTAAAATCCTGACAGTAGAGGCTTGAATCACAAAAATTTATTTTTTGAGTGGAAAGTTCCATAATCTTGTATAACTTTCAGTATATATAAGTATTATCGTCTCTAATTCAATAAATCCTCAGCTGTAGAATAGCCTCACGCAAGTGGAAGGGCGACAGCTAGCACGTTGCCAGGTATATAAAGACTGTGAGCGGTATGAAGAGGGTCCAATAGGGTAGTATTCAGAGGATTCAAGGATAAAAAGCGAAATATCTGTGCAGAGGATTTGGTGACAGTATTCCCCACTCATTCACTCCAAGTTGTGTCACAAGTATAGTCCAGCGTGTGGCAAGGGTCACCACTGCGCCGGAGTTTACACCCACCGTGCAGGTTCCTGAAAATGTATATGAGAGGTACCTGCTAAGCCCAGCGCAGGATCTGTTCTATTCAGGTACCGCAGCCCAGGAGACGGGCAGGCAATATGGCGCCAGCTTCTCCGTGCGGCCCGAGCGGCGTGCCTCAAAGGAGACAGCTCCCACTCTCTTCTGCCAATCCTCCGGAGAGCCAGTAGACGCCACCACCCTCCGAGTCGCCCAGCAAGAGGCATCAGCACAGTCGTGCACCGGGGCTGCACACCAGAGACCTCCGCATTCAGTCAGAGCCGCCGGAGGGTCCAAAATTGTGTCCGTGTCAAGAGGAGATGCATGAGGCACAGCAGGCACAGCCGGTCATCCAGGACTCCACGAGCCATCCAGGACAGCCTCGGGCAGAACAGGCGGTACAGGAGCGTCTCAGGGGACAATGGAGGTTTGTATATAGCGTCTGCGGGTCCCGGGACCGGATATTTGTGCAGGATATTTTCAGAGCTCTCATTCCCTGCACCCATTGAAGATGGGATGTTGGCCATAGCAACCAATCAGATCCTATCATCTTCTAGAAGGTGCTAAATTAATAATACGTAGAATCTGATTGGTTGTTATGGGCAACATCCCACCTTCAATAGAATTCCCATCTTAGTAAATTTGCCCCATGATATATCATGCTGCTGTGTACAATAAACAATATATTGTATATCAACACAATATATATGAACAGCCATTGGCATACCTTCAGTATAATGGGTACAAGGTGTGTGGTGCACATGGGCACCTGGGTCTGGGGGGCACACACATCGCACACTCTGCACCCATTTCATTGTACTTACCTCTCCATCAGCAGCTGCAAAGCTGCATATAACACTGATATATAGTCGCCATGGCCATTTTCTGGTGATTTGCGCATGTGCAATAGAGAAGTCCCTCAGGAATGCATCACAGGTGCCATGTTCCCAGAGACCTGTGCATGCTAGAGTCTACTTTTCCCACCAGAGAGGAGGGGCCTAATCTCTTAAAGCTCTTTTGGGTAGAGCCCAATTTAAACTGCACGTTGTCTGTGGGGTCAGTCTATCTAACATGTAGACCATCAGATGGGACAACTTTATGGACAATGGGCATCACAGGTACACACTATGCAATGTCTACGATATATTTTTCCAATCTCCATCAGACTACTATATATTGTCCAGTATGTCACATAGTGTGTATGCAAATTTACTGTCATTTTACAGGCTGTTCTATATAAATGAAGCTTATTGTTTGCTAGGGAACACTTTTCTTTTTTATCTCTACCCATGGTTTGATGCATCTCGCTAATAGTCTTTTAGATGACTTCACTTGCATGATTTGATTCTTCAATATCCTGTGCTATAAGCTTTTACTTTTTCCTTGCTGATTGGAGCAATGGTTATCACTAATATGTCACTTGAGCCAACTGAGGGACAGATGTATGAAGCAGTGATAAGAGTGGAGAAGAGAAGGCAACCAATGAGCAGCTACATATAATTTTATAGATACATGTTACGTAAAAGCAGATTGGCTTTCCTCTCCTCTCTTATTCCTGCTTCTTACATCTATCCTTGAGTTCAATAAACAAAACTACTGAGTCCTGAGCAGTTTGAGTTTTTTTTGTTTTTGCTCTTGTAGTTTGGAATAGTTTCACTATTGATAGAAGATGGGTGAGAAAAAATATAATAATTAAATATTTCCTGACTGTCGTACAAATGTTTTCACTTTTTAGCTTTATTGTTCTTTTAATTCTGACAATCCTACTTTGTTTGTTTTGTAGAACCATGTTTGGGTTGATGTGACCATACACAATATCAGCCTTCCTCCACTGGCTATTAAGAACCCTGAGTGTCTGGGTCTTTTACATCAACTAGACAGAAACAAAGATTTTTGGATTCAACATTACTGCATCCTGAAAGATGGCTGCTTGTATTTTTACTCCAGTATTCGCTCAACTAGTGCTTTAGGTATTGTACTTTTTAAATCTAAAATATTAACAATTTGTATTTTAATATTCAAAATTTTCTTCTTAGGTGTCCTTATTTTCAGTTATGCACTGACATGTGTACAGCAGCGGATTGGGGACTAAAAGTGGCCCTGGAAAATTTCTGGAAGTGGCCTCATGTGGGCTGCACCAAATAAAAACATGGGCGAAGCAAACATAACAGAAGGCGGGATTACTACATCTCCAATAGGATAAATGAAGTGTGGCAAATTATTCTCCAACTTCTGTATGCAGAGGTGTCTGAACATTTTTTGGTTGAGGGACAAGGTCATATTTTTGTTTGGTGTCGATAGTTCTGGCCAACTTAGACAGGTCTATACAGCAGCTTGAAATGAGTGGCCCCTTGTGCACATTATGCCAGGTAGAACCGCTTATCCACATTTTGCTAGGTAGAGCTCATTGCACACATTATGCCAGGTAGAGATGCTTATACACATTATCCCACACAGTAGAGAAATTTATACACATTACATCACACAGGAGAGCTGTTAATACACGTTACGCTACACAGTAGAGCCACATATACATGTTATGCTACAGTAGAGCTGCTTATACACACAACACAATGGTAGAGCCCCGTATACATGTTATATAGACTCCCTCCTTCTATCGCTCTCTCTTACCCCTGCACCATACACCTTCCTTCTCTCACCCCCACTTCATCCTTCTATCTCTTTCTTACCCATGCACCTTCGCCTTCCTTCCGTCTCTTAATCCCATACGCAGGGACACCAGAACATTTTTAGGTTGGGGGGGGGGGGCAAGATATAATCTCAGTTTGGTGCCCATAAATTGCTATATGTTGCCCCCCAGTGTTATGCTTCAAATCAAATTTTGACCTAGTACAGCCGCACCCTTTGCACCCATAGTAGTTACACCACTGGATACAGCTGTAATAAACCATAACAGCACTTATCTGAGGATTTTATGCAGGCCTATGAGGGAATCCCTGGCCTAGGTCCACAGACAGGATACAGATTGGGACCCTCCATCACGCACACAATCCCCTAACATTGACAGATAAATACACAGACACGAAATTATCTAATGCCCCACTTCTGCCTCTAAGCTATATGTAGAGGATACCACATATATTTATGGGGAAACATGTGGATGAGACGTTCTTATTTCATTATCACACAGATTGCAAAGTGACAATGCACTTGGGGCCTGATTCAGACCCGATCGCTCATCTGCAAAGTTGCAGATGACTGCGAGTAGTCACCGCCCAGACAGAAAAAAACCTGCCCTGTACAAGTCTGCGGGTGAATTGCAAAAAATGTACAGACTGTGAGATTACAGCTTTGATTTTGACTACAAATTCATTAATCAAATCAGTATCCCATAGACATCAAATGGAGATCGAACATGTTTTCTGTTTAGCCGAACTCATATAACCTGTGCAGCCGAGACTTGACCCTTCCACAACTGTGCAACAGATACAGGCTGATCAAGGCCGGCGCTGACGTCACACATCCTCCCTTAAAACACCTGGGCAATCCTAAATTTTTTTCTGACACTCCCAGAAAAATGACTGGTTGCCACCCACAAAAAATTGCGTGACGTCCCCCCTCCTGAGCATAACCAGCCCCGGGCTCATTGAGCCAGACCTGGTTCCAAAAATACAGAGGACAAAAAGCGTAGGGGTCCCCCATAATTCTGAAACCAGCCCCGGACTCTTGGACCGATCCTGGTTCCAAAAATATGGGGGGACAAAAAAATCTGTGGGTCCCCCGTATTTTGAAACCAGCACCAGGCTCCAACAGCCCGTGGTGTCATGCCACAGCCGGGGGACACTTTTTACATAAGGCCCCCCGGCCGTACCATGAGCACCGTGGCTGGTCAGTCTTGGACGGGGTACCTGGGGGAGTGGGGACCCCCTCAATAAAGGGGTCCCCCCCCCCAGGCTTCACCCGTAAAGGGCTGAAGCCCGGGGCTGTCACTGGCATCCCTGGCCATTGGACGCCGGCCTGATAGGGTTAAAACAATAATACATCACATTGTTTTATACAGGTGAACGACAAGTGCCAGCAGGCCTCCCCCACGTGCTGGGACTTGGTGAACCACAAGTCCCAGCAAGGACAATGGTACACTGACACCTGGGCTCCAGGGGTCAGAACTAGTGCTTGGATGTTTTATGCCCCGTGCAAACTATAAATTTGCACCCTCCTTCAAAGAATATGTGCCCTACAAATGTAGTACTGCTTATTCAATGCTGGGGCTCGCCAGACCACCCCCACTGGCGAGCGGACGCTACATCTGACTGAGACGTGTGAGCGTCCCACATGCACGCGTGTCCCGGTTTCCTGTCAGCGGGGGGCAGGAACCCTGCCCGTCTCCGCTTCAGGCAGATGAGCAGGGTTGAGGGGGGGGGGACCACGTTGGGGACCAGCAGCGAGGTAGCGAGGACCCAGCTGGAGCTCCGTTGTAAGGGGACGCACGTGCGTCTTGTGCGCGCGCATCCCCTTCCGGCAGGTGGAGGGTGCCAGTCCCTGCAAGGAAGAGGGATGCTCCATCTGCCATCTGTATTTTCACTAGAGCAGAGAGCAAGTGTTTACAGGTCAGCATTGGCTAAAGCCTGAGGTATGTGGCATCAAACATCCAGTGCAGTGCAAAACTGTTGGGGGCCTTGGGACGTTGGACCCTCTCCAAAAGGAGAATAGCCACGTTACTCCCCATCCCCTCATAGCCAAAAGGCCCACTGATTAGAAAATAGGATCTTCAGGTTCCCCCTTGCCAAAGCTTTGTGGAACCCCTGGGAACCCCTGGGATCCCCAACCCCCAGAGCCACAAGGCCCCCTGGGATGGCAAGAGTTTCCAGGCTTTCCTGCCCCTTTCACCCCTTTCTCCTCAGGGTTGGCTGAAGCTGTACCCAAAAGGAAAGAGCCCCAGGAGACTAGGCCCATAAGAGTGTCCCCAAAACCTCATTAAAACATGACACACTCACAAGAAACTCAATAAGAAGGAATTTGCAAAAAAGTGCAAATGGGAAAAACTGTAATGAATAATTTAATAAGCCCCACACAAACTGCTGGGGGAAATAATAAAAAGTATCCTTGCCCTATTTAGAAGGCCAAGACAAAGGAAAAATAAAGTGCAGAGCGTGGTCCTGACTTTGGGCAAAGCAAAAAGGACACAACTGGGCAAAATCATGATTCACTGCAGGTGCGGCTGATATGTGCAGGAATACAACTGTATAACATTTGTGTGCTACATACAAAAGCAGCTGTATTTTACCCTTCACGGAAAAAATAGAACCCGCTGAAATATTAATCTCTTTGCACATGTTATATCGGCCCCACCTGCAGTGCAGCATGATTTTGTCCAGTTATGTGCGTTTTTTTAGCTTAGCTTGCAACTCTGAATTAGGCCCTCTGTCAGCAGAACATTTTCAGGCACCTTGGTCTTCAGGCTTCCAGCTTCTTTGCCAAAGGATCAAGTGGATGATCTTTCCCTAAGCAGCGCACATGGGGCCTATTTAGACCCATTCATTCGGGTATGAATTTGGCCCCTTCCCGATGTTTGGGGTTTATGCATGCGCGTGTCTGCCCATGTGCAAACCCCGGGTAACGAACGGCTTTGGCGAGTTTCACACTCACCAGGCCAATCGCTCCAGAGGGGGCGGGTAGGGGCAGACAGGGGACTGGGACAGAGGGAACAGCCAGCATTTTATGGGCATCCTCATAAAAACATTGAGCGTTCCCAAGTGGACGTAGGCAAGTCAATGCCTGCTCAGGGCGACTGGCTCACATCAGTTGACGTCAGTGCCTGCCCCTTTTCAGCCATCTCCGATGGTAATAAACGTCAGTTCAGAATGACTTGTATTACCGAAGGGGAGAGAAATCATTTGATTGACTGAATTCTCTCCCTTTCGGCTGCATGCGAGGGTATTTGCTTGCGTACACATCCCCTTGCATGTTAGAAAGGGGATTCGTGGGGGGGGGGGGGGGGGTATGGCGGATGATGCTTACCTGTCCGTAGGCTGAGAGTACTCACAGCTTATCGGATAGGTCTGAATCAGCCCCAGGCACAACTGCACTTGATCTTAACTAGAAGGCCAAAAAGTGATGAGCTCAGTTAACATTTACTGACATTAATATACTATAATTTGTGACAGTCAGTACATGTGACTATGACATCATGAATCAATATTAAAAAAATAAATAAATGAAAAACATGGTAAATTAATGATCATTTTCTGCCGTGTTCTGGAGCATCGCTGTCCCCCTACTATCCCCGTATTCAATGTTGCAGGGGCTCGCTGCCCCTGACGATGAATCTTAACCCCAGCGGCATCCTGCAAGGTGCCGGGGGACGGCGGCAGGTAGGGAGATGGAAGTCTCCCTGCCTGCCCCAGAATGTATGTGGAGGGGAGGAGGGCTCCCCAGGACCCAGGCAGCACAAGCTGCCCCCCCGGGAGGGCCAGCAGGGGACCGGGTATTCACTGCTCCTGATCGTGCATATGTAATGATCGGGAGCAGTGAATATATGAATATCTAATGAGCAGCTCCCGGCCCCCTGCTGGCTGTTATGTGTAAAGAATATATGTTGATGTGCTATAAGCACATGAATAAAAATAGCATGCCCCTTCACAGAATAAAATTCCTGATTTTTTTACACCAAATGTAAAAAAAAAAAAAAACTTTATTTTAAAAGCTCACATTCCACTTCACCATGAAAAGATGGCGATTTGCTACACGGTGACACAGGGCAAAAATTCACTTAGAAAGTGAATCACCCTATTCAACGTGCACTTTTCGCCGTCTTTCTGACACAAAATATCACCTTCCAATGCGAAAATAGCACAAATTCGCCGTGAAACATGGCGAATTGGCCTCATTGAATACTGCCCTTCGAGTGACGCTTGATATACCAGCTTGTTATATATATGTGTGTGTGTGTATATATATATACAGGTTGAGTATCCCGTATCCGAATATCCGTTATCCGAATTATTCCGAAAACCATACATTCCAGAAAGTGAAAAAAAAAATTATTTTTTGCTAAAAACTCACTGGGGATATATGTAACAGCATTACTTCACAAATGTGAAGATACAGGGTTCTTCAATCACTCAGACACCGAGCAGATGAAACCAAAATATGGTTTATTTTTTATCACAGCACACACATGTAGATAAAGACAGGATCAAGAGGCAAATGTAGCATATAAATGTTATCGGGTAGCAGTCCAATGGCAGTCCTTGTAGCAGCAGTTCCAAAGCACAAAACTATCACTCCTCCACACAGCAGTGATAGCATATAAGTCCACACGATACCTAGACAGAGCATAACCTCTTAGTCCAGGACAGTCCATCAAAATCTCCCTCCTGGCTTGTGTGCAAGTCATTTTAAAAACTTCTAATTTCCCACGCGTCTCCATACCATCAGTGGGCTTGCTTTGGAACTGCTGCTACAAGGACTGCCATTGGACTGCTACCCGATAACATTTATATGCTACATTTGCCTCTTGTTCCTGTCTTTATCTACATGTGTGTGCTGTGATAAAAATAAACCATATTTTGGTTTCATCTGCTCGGTGTCTGAGTGATTAAAGAACCCTGTATCTTCACATTTGGGCAGTACGGATGGAGTAATGGTTAGCATTACTGCCTCACAGCGCTGAGGTCATGGGTTCGATTCCCACCATGACCCTAACTGTGCGGAGTTTGTATATTCTCCCCGTACTTGCATGGGTTTACTCCGGGTACTCTGGTTTCCTCCCACAATACAAAAATATACTGGTAGGCTAATTTGCTCCCAACAAAATTAACCCTATAATGTCTGTGTGTGCGTGTACATGTGGTAGGGAATATAGATTGTAAGCTCCACTGAGGCAGGGACTGATGTGAATGTTCAACTATACTCTGTAAAGCGCTACGGAATATGTATGCGCTATATAAGAAACTGTTAATAAATAAATAAATAAATTACTGGGGACATGATATGTAACTGGCACTATATATGTACAAGAAAATGATTGCTTGGCATTCAAATTCAATATCTGAGATAGTACACAAATTTTGTTTCATGTTTTGAAACCTTGTTTTTTGAACAAATAAAATATATTTGTGTGTATTTTATGTGGTAATAAAATATATATGTGTGTATTTTATGTGTTTATACAGCATACATGCAAGATACTTCAAAATACATCATTGAAATAATGAAATATTCCAAAATACGGAATAATCCGTTATCCAAAATTCTCCTGGTCCCGAGCATTTTGGATACGGGATACTCAACCTGTATATATAATTTATTTATTAACAGTTTCTTGTATAGCGCACACATATTCCGCAGCGCTTTATTTGAACATTCACACCAGTCCCTGCCCCAGTGGAGCTTACAATCTATATTCCCTACCACATGTATACACACACACACATTCTAGGGTTAATTTTATTGGGAGCCAATTAGCCTACCAGTATATTTTTGGATTGTGGGAGGAAACCGCAGTACCCTGAGTAAACCCACGCAAGCACGGGGAGAATATACAAACTCTGCACAGTTAGAGCCATGGTGGGAATCAAACCCATGACCTCAGCGCTGTGAGGCAGAAATAATAACCATTACACCAATCCCTACTGCCATAATATATATAACCCACTGGTAACAAGCAGAAAACCACTGGCAATGAATAAGAACCCCCCCACACACACATATATGTAACCCCTGGCAAAGAGCATGTTACTCTTGTCAATGAGCATGAAACATCTGGCAAGGAGCATTTAATTAAAAGAATATTATAAATGTATAGGGGGTGCCAGAAATTATTTGGGGGGGGGGGGGGTGCATGTGTGTGTGTGCAAAATTTTTAGTTACACCACTGCTACTTTGTTACATTGCAAAGATATTTTTGTTTAATGTTCCATTACCAGTGCTCTCTATCTTTTTTGCAGGTGGAATCTACTTGCAAGGGTACACTGTCAGTGAACAATCACTGAACACTAGACACTGCGTCATTGAACTTAGACCTCCATCTGAGGAATTTAAAGCATTCTATCTCAGTGCAGGAAATACGGCCGAAAACAAACGGTATACTTCTCATTTATTATAAACTTACTGTATATTCAGGCTTAGTAAGTAAATGCACGCAAATAGCATTAAGCTGTGGAAAGAGTGGGAAAGAGGAGTAGTTGACGAAAGCAACCAATCAGCTTTTAGGTAGCATTTATCTAGTGCATTCTATAAAATGGTACGTAGAAGCAAACTGGGCAACTTCTTCACTGTCCACTGCTTTTTCTGCTTGGTACATCAACCCCCCAATGTGCTGCAATGGGAAAAAAAAAACTTTATTTTTTTCATTTCCATTTGTGATTCAAGCTGGCAGCTGATTAATACCTATAAATGAATGTACATTTAATATGTACAATATACTGTATAATATTAGAGGTTTTCACGTCTCCTAACAGTGGGCCTTATTCTGGTTAACTTCTTCTGGCTATTTCCTTCTTAGATGGACAAAACCATGTGCACTGCAGGGGGGGGGGGGGGGGGCAGATGTAACATGTGCAGAGAGAATTAGAATGGGGTGAGTTATTTTGTTTCTGTGCAGGGAAAATACTGACTGCTTTATTTTTACACTGCAATATAGATATAGATAGGGGTTTGAAGTAAAAATCTAATTCTCTCTGCACATGTTACATCTGCCCCACCTGCAGTGCACATGGTTTTGTCCAGCTAAGAAGGAATTTGCTTCTAAGAGTGAACTAGAATAAGGCCCGTTGTCAGGTGGATGTGCATATAGCCAGGGATGTCATCAATGGCAGAGTGTGGTCTCCTTTTATTTGCATCTATGGAGTTGTAGTGTGAGTGAATGTTGTACATAATGTTCAATAAGGGGAGAGTTAGTAGCATAGGGTTTCTGGTGAGGGTTTTCCAAGCCTCTCACCTTTGGGTTATCGCACTGGGAGCCACGGCCGGGATTGGTACGAAATCCCGTTGGTCGGAATCCCGGCAGTCAAAATCCCGACTGCCCAAATCCCAAAAAGGGGGGGACGTGGATCGCTGCAGTGTGGTGTATAATGTGTAAGGGACATTACTATAATGAGGAAAAATGTAAGGGGCATGAATCCAGAATTTGTCTTTTCCTACAAGACCACAATCCTTGCGTCCACGTCCATGCCTTTTCCAATGTGTAGTTTTAACAGTGTGCAGGGGGTGGGGTGTCAAATTTTGTGGAGTCAAATTGACCAGTATGCATGGGATGTTACAGTCACCATCACTATTAGTGACAGCACACTTGTTACATACATAAAATACCATCCAGTAACATTATACAGTATCAGTAATGATCATTCTTATTTCACCAGTTGGATCACAGCACTGAAGATGTCCATAAACAAGTGGTTACCCTTGCATCAAGCTATCCAAGATTTTATGAGCCGGCCGTTGGAGGAGACCAGAATGTGATGAAACTAAGCTGAGAGACTTGACTAAAATGGGCAACATACTGCAATGATACATCAAATGTATCTTGTGTGCCACCCATTGCATCTATGGGCCGGGCACCTTCTGTTGGCGCAGAGGTGTTGTGTGCAGCGCAGGCCTAGAACGTGTAACGGCGTGATGAAGCAGAGCTGCTATGAATCAAGGACTTCACGGGTTTAGTCTGATAGGCTGCAGAGAGCCAACATGTAAAAGTCTAAAAATAAACTTTTTGTTTTGTGAAGTGACCTTTAGCTGAAATAAATAGTGAGGTTTTTTATGTGCACAAAATATTACTGGCTATGAAACCTGCCATAAATGCTGTATAGACATTTGTATAAGTTTTCTTCCTTTTTTTTATAATTCTTTAAAACAAAGTTCACATAAAGTGTAATATAACGTGCGTGTGAGAACTTACCCAGTACAAAACCTGTGACCGAATTATGGAGGTCATTCAGGTTGCGAGTCAACCAAACACCGTCCGCATGACCGTCAACCCCCCCATCCCACACCGAGTTTACCCGCACGCATGCGAATGGATGTTTTGCATAGAGGAAATCATTCGATGGTCGCCAACCATCGAAAGATTTATACAGTTCTTGCAGATGGAAGACACCTCTCTAAGAGCACCCTGTGCAGGATGTGGGTGGGCTGCTGACATTCACTGACCCCCAACCCCCCCGCCCCCGTGTCAGCGGCAAATCACCATGGGAATGCCCAGCATTTTTATGGGAATGCCCACCCCCCAACGCCCCCCAACCCTTAGTGCTGTGTGCGAGCGGACAGCGAATAGTTAATTCGCCATGGCCGCTCGCACCAAGCAGCTGCAAATGCACATAAATGTTTATGCGCATGTGCAGTCACGAAACATCGCTCACCACTGCAAATTCGCAATGGTGAAAATGAACCTGAATTACCTCCTATGTTTCCAGCAAGATCAAAACCTTCTAATATCTCTACTTAAATAGTGTTCTTACACAGATCATATTGTTACAATATATTTCAGGCTGAGGAATCTGAAAGGACAAAAGAAAAGGTGGAGAAAGCTGGGATTTCCTCATATTTTTCATTATATTAAATATGGGGAGTTTAAACTTTAGCCCTTTGCCAGCTACAATGCTGCAGAAAAGCTTTTTTCTCCTAAGGCCCATACACACTGTGCGACTTTGAGTTGAAAGTCGCTCAAAACACCCAGTTTGATTGGCTTTCAGCTCAAAGCCGCCCAGTGTGTATGCCCAGTGATGAGCGCTGCTGCGCGCTCCCACATCATCGCCGGGAAAGCCGTTATACCAGCAGATGAGCGGCTTTCAGGATGGCTTTGCATAGCTCTGCGATATGCAAAGCCGGCCTCCCCCCTCCATCGGCGCCGGGCAGTGTGTATGCACTGAGCGGCTTTCCCAGCAGCGATGATTTGCATCATCGCTGTCCATACACGCCGGGCATAGTTGCCCAGTGTGTATGGACCTTAAGTTCACTAAATCTACCATCAACCCCAAAGGGTGTGCTTGTTTGGTGCCTTGCTAGGTACCTGTTTTTGCTATTATCAGTGGTGTAAGTTTGTCCCAGTTGCCCAGAGGCAAGATAAATATTGGTGCCCTCCCCCCCCCCCACACACACACACACAAACACACACCACCTGCAGCAAGGATTAAAACAGATCTATATATATCTATAATCTATATATAAATATACCGCAAGCACGATTCACCTGTTAGGAAAGGCCCTCACTGTCTCCTGTGCTGGGTCACGGTATCCCTGGTGGGTCTGTAAGGCTGCAAGCTCCTGCCTCCTGGTTCTGTAGTAATGGCAGTCAGGTGGGTGCCGGCTGGGGCTTCTTTGAGCCTGCTGGGGCTTAACGCGCCAGTGGATCCTGTTCCGGTGGATCCCTGCTTCCTTCTCTGTGTTGGCATGTTGTGAGACTCAGGGAGCGCAGGCCGGTCGGCCTCATGACGTCAGCTGCACTTGCAGTGCTCCTCTGGGAGAAGAACTTCTGGAGACCATAGACAGGTTTTGGCAGCCCTGGTTACGGAGAAGGTACACAGCGCTGGGGCCCACAGCAATGAAAGGGCACACAGCCATGGACATTGCTAGTATTACTAAGTTATTTGTACAAGTAATGTCCACGACTGTGCGCCCTTTCATTGCACTGCCGGTAGTTCGGTCTTTGGCTCACCCCTTCTACCCTGTTATAGCCATGGGGGCAGTGTTCCCTCTAAGCTGTGCGCACGTGCGCGCGCACACAACTCGACGAGCGTGCGCACAGACATTACAACTGAGCGCACAAAGCAGCAGTGGTCCCTTTTTGCAGTTGTGGACTCAATTAATGTGTGTTTCACCCATTAACTACATTGTGTGCTGTGTTTTGAATGTTTAAATAATATCATTTTGAAGTAAAGTAACACAAATGCTGAACGTCATTTTCCAGTTATATATAAGTGACGCACAAAAATTTAAATTTCCTTCCAAAGTCGCACAGCCAAAATCTTTTGCCGCACACAGCCCTCGTAAAATTAAAGGGAACATTGCATGGGGGTCCAAAAAGCACAGCAATAAGCCCGGCTGCATAGCTTTCTCTGTCTCCCAGCTGCAAGATGCACATGTCAGCCCCAGGACTGTGAAATCGCACCGGCCCGCGTGGCATGTGGCTCCCTGCCCTCCGGCCCAGCCCGCCACTGTGTATGTGTGTATGTAAGGTATTTGCTTCTAGTGGAACCGGTCATGGGTTCTAATACAGGGTGTGACACTTGACAAAAATTACATTTAGAATATAGAGAATGTGACATCTATGGTCTTGCTAGGAGGGGGAGTCAGCCACAGAAGCGATATTGACAGCATTCAATGAACCGATTCAAACTCGCAGAAGAGAAGAGGTGCCTCCTTGGGAGCAGGAGCCCGGCGGCAGATGACTCCACTGCCTCCTAGATTTATGCCTGTGGCTATTATTATTATTATTATTTTTTACTTATAAGTGGTTCACAGCACCATACATAGGGCACATGTTATTTTATTATAGACTAAAAGCATTAAAGGACTTTTAGAGCAGTTGTCCTTAAAATCTGCTCCAAATCCTTTAATGCACACTTTTTAAGTAACCAGATCCTGCCCCTAAGCAGGTAAAGCTGTGCAGGAACTGGGCCAGTGTGATCAGTTATGTGTGTCCGATGGATTAATCACAGTTAAAAAATGTAAAAAAAAAATCATACTCACCTAATCAAAAAAGGAAATCCTTTCATATCCTGCATTATCAATGCAGTTAATTTACCTTTAAGTCAAAATCTGGACGGTCAAAAGTCTGACCACCTTTGACTGACAAAATACAAAATACAGACACACGGTCAAAATACCGACATTTAAAATGTCGACAAGTAGAAAATAAAATCAAAATTCATTTTTTGTGTGTGTTTTTTTTTAAAACAGACTTGGGTACTTGTTTCCTAGCACGGCGCCCATTATATTCAGTCGTATGGCATTGTATTCAATTTAAAATTGTATACCATTGTATATGGCATATAATGCAGTGCGATGCGATTTTAAATTGTATAAGCACCCTAATGGGTTTTTTCAATGTTAAATGGTCCCCCTATACGTTTACAATGTTAAATGCACCCCCACACCACCGCCACTATCAACACCAACCCGAAGCGAGGCGAGCGCAGTGAGCCCGCGAGGGGCGGCGGTATGCGTCCTCCGACCTATTCATACCCCCACTATCCACGTCAGCGTGGCGTTGATTTTATATAGTGTGGCGAGCGCAGCGAGCCACCGAGCCCGAAGCGTGGCGAGCGCACGCGCATTACTTCACATGTATTCCGCGTCCCATCGCAGGGCTCGCTGCGGTCGCACCGCTTCGGGCTCGGTGGCTCGCCACACTATATTAAATCAACTCCACGCCGACGTAGATAGTGGGGGTATGAAAAGGTCGGAGGACGCGTACCGCCAACCCTCGCGGGCTCGCTGCGCTTGCCGCGCTTCGGGTTGGCATTGATAGTACGGGTGGCGTGGGGGTGCTTTTAACATTGTAAGCACCTATTACGGTGCTTATACAATTATTTATCTTATAGGGGGCACATTTAACATTGAAAACACCCATTAGGGTGCTTATACAATTTAAAATCGTATACCATTGTATATGCCATACAATGGCATACAATTCGATGGTATACAATTTAAAATTGTATAACATCAGCTAACATCGCATCGCCGTGCTAGGAAACAAGTACCCAGACTTGTTCATACTGTACCATCCCAGTGGGAGTGGAGGGGGAATATAATAGTGTGCCACGTAATAGAACCTGTACTGCACTTAGTTCACAATCTCCCACTTGATGGTAAGGCTCCTGTCTCTCCCTCCTGGCAGATGCTCTCTGGTCCATTGTGATGTTTTAGGGCTCAGATCTGCACATACAGTAAATGCTGTAGAAGTAGCTGGTACACTGGGCATGTGCAGCAGCTCCGCTCTGTCCCTTACACTGCATGATGTGGTGGTGGTTCTATTGATCATATTATATATATCAGTGCTATTGTTTTCATAATTTAAGGCACTTGCCAAGAGGAGGGGTATTTCTGGGCAACCAGAAACCCCCCTTGCGTTTGCCTATGGATGTGGTACTAAAAAAAACTAAAAATAACATGCATATACAGTACTGTATATTTTATTAATTAAGGCTAAGTGGCATGTATACTTCATTGATAAAACATAAGGGTACGGTATTAAGAGAAACAACAGATACATTTATTTTTTATGAAATGAAAGGGGGAACAGACTGGTTTTTAAGGGGCACACATACTAAGCCTTGCAGAGTGATAAAGTGGAGCCACATAAACGACCAACAAATCAGCTCATAACTGTAATTTTTCAAACACAGCCTGTCACATGGCATTTAGGAGCTGATTGGCTGGTCCTTTATCACTCTCCACTGCAGCACAGCCAGTCGAGCAGAGCACACGCTGCTTAGTGCTGTGTACCCAGCTGGGGAGAGAGGCAGCTGCAATGGCAGCCTGTCCTCTCTCTCTTACACTGCCCGGCTGCCTGCAATGGGGAATGTGGTAGGGTGCCCTGGGTCCCAGGCCTTCCTCTCTTTCCCTGCACATGTGTGCGATCACACCTGCACCCTGACTTAGAAACCCATGCTACGGTGTTTTTTTTTTTTTACAAAAATGTACATTTGCTCCTGAGGAAGCTGGAGTATTATCCGGGTAAACGCATTGAGCTTCTACTCTAAATTACCCCCAACTGGCATTTCATCATCCACCTACTGCTGTTGCTGAGAATTTTCAACTCCTATTGGACACTGCATGTGGGACAATTGCTTTGCTCCTAATTATCCACTATACAGAGTTTCTGTTTTACAAAGATTCCAGAATCTTCTGGTAATTATCAAGACGTTTATGAGGACACAAGGGAAACGTTTATTAAACATTTATTAAAAGATTTCACATCTCCCATCTCCTCTACTAATCATCATTTTACCATCATGGATTAAAGCCAGCAGCACACACCTAAAACGTGGATTAGTAATATTTCCAATATTTATCCAGTTGGATTAATGTGACGTTCTCATACACTTACAGCTATTTAAATTGAATCAAAGTTGATCATATTTCAGATGTTTTAGTATCTATAACAAAATTTGAAATGCACACTGTGGCATATTTTTTATGAATGTTCTTATTTTTATTAATTAAAATGTTCAATTTTTAATTAACTGTCTTGCAAGTCTTTCAGACAGCGCTGGCACATGCTTCTTTTTTCCTTTTGAACTTATTCTGGGGAGTGACTGCCCCGTGCCAGCTGCTGCTAATTGCGCAACACACATTTTTCTTGGTGTTTTTTTCCGTTAGCCAAGTTTCCTCATTTTTCCGGAGCCTAGCAGAGCTGACGGCGCCTTAGCACATGTCACATGCACACTAGCCCCACTCATTAACATATCCTGTCTGCTGACAACAGTACAGTTATGCCCATAGAATTGTACCACAGCCTGGTGTTGACATCAAGTGGAGACCTAAAATTTGAATAAAGGGTGCTCTAATGATAAACCCAAATGGATTAATCCACAAGTCCCTCTTATGTGGTAGATGTGGAGTGTCTCATGCACGCGCATCCCCTTGCGGCTGCTGGTGGGGGAATCTACTGCCAGCCCCTGCCTGAATGAGAGGGGCTCCATCTGTACAACATTCCACCCTTCCTCACCAATACCTCCCCGTGGCCTTCTGGCTCGAAACAAAGAAAAGGCCTTCGATATGGTTCATTGGGACCATTTATATTTTTCGGTACTTGTTTCCTAGCAGGGTGCCCAATTTCAGTACATATGGTACCGTAGTGAAATCGCATCGCATGACGTTATAGTGGCATGCGATACGATTTCAGTACCGCTCCCGTTCCCGCTCCCTGTCAGATTCTCTCAGACATCATTCTGAGGTGATTTTCTGACAGTACTGGAAGTATCCCTCAGAGCTGCTGGTTAACTTTTGCTGATCTATATAAAGTTTTGCAAATGGCTGCATCGATGAATATCTTTAGCTTGTGAAAGTATGCTGGCTGAAGGTGAGCCTCAGAGCGGCCCACTGGTTTCCAGAGTGCCGCTTATCGTTTGTGACCTTGGTGCAATTCATTTACTCCTGGGCACAGGAGCTGACATCCATTGAGTACTGTGGTCAGCAGCTTCTCATTTCTTAGAAAACTGTGGTCCTGTACAACTGCTGGATGCGGGAGTCTTGCGCCCTGGACATTATGGTGCAGCCACAGCGGGGGTCGGTGGACCTGGCCACATTGTGGAGGTAGATGAGACATTATTTGTTAAGCGCAAAAGTAACATTGGCCGGATTTTACCACAGCAGTGGATTTTTGGGGGAATATGTAGGGAAACCGGACATTGTTTCCTGAAAATAGTGCCCAGGCATGATGCCACCACATTGATGGACTGTATAATTGACAATATAGCGCCTGGCACCACTATCTATACGGACTGCTGGAGGGCATACAGCACTCAACAGCTTGAACTGGCAGGATACCAACATTTCCAAGTCAATCATCGCTACAATTTCATTAACCCGGCCACAGCGGTTCATACCTAGAATGTGGAGAGATTGTGGGGCGCATGTAAATGGCGCAATAAGCGCCAAAGGGGCACAGCGCGACATGAGCTCCAATCATATCTACAGGAATTCATGTGGAGAAAGACATTGGGAGCTGATGACCCATTCCACCGTATACTGCAAGCACTGAAGCTCCTCCCCAAGGATGATTAAGTGTGATTTTATTTCTTGATTTTAAGTGTGATTTTATTTCTTGATTTTTAATGTTGTTGTTTTTAAAGTTCATATATTCTTATTATTCTCATTAATTATTGTAATCAATGTTGTTAATTATTTATGCTTCTTCAATTAAATTATTTAAGTAAATGACAGTTGTTCGTTAACACATGTCGTCATTACTGTGTTAGCTGTATGATATTGCAGTGAATGTGTGAATGTGTTCCTAAAACACCACCACCCCAAAGCGTGGCGAGCGGCGGTGGAAGGTGTCCTATGACCTTTTCATACCCCCACTATCCATGCCGGCGCGGAGTTGCTTTAGTGTGGCGAGCGCAGCGAGCCACTGAGCCCGAAGCGTGGCGAGGGGACGCGGAATACATGTAATTTGCGTCCCCTCACCATGCTTCGGGCTCGCCACACTATATAAAATCAACTCCACGCTGCCGTGGATAGTGGGGGTATGAAAAGGTCGGAGGATGCGTTCCGCCGCTGCTCGCCACGCTACGGGGTGGCGACGATACTGGAGGTGACGCAAAAAATGTCTTAGGTGCTTTCAATAGTAAGCATACATCACATCTCATACTAAGCTTAGCACACATCACATCTTATCCAATCACATCTCATAGTAAGCACACATCTCATCGCATGGGTGCCTGTACAATGAAATATTGCATCGCACCTGTCTATGGTGCCCTCCGATCCCATGCGATATTTCATTGTATAAGCAATCCTGTGCACTTAATATGGACATCGCATTGCATCGCACGGCATTATACACGCTGTGCGATCCAATGCGATTTCACTACGGAGAATAGCACAGTACGCTAAATGCGTTCTGGGCGCCCTGCCGGGAAACAAGTACCCACAAAAGTTTTATCTAATGGCTATCTTTCCAATCCCTTTCATGTGCTATGAGGCACTAGGCAGGGGTGCCAACTATCCATCCTGTTATTTGCGGTGGCGCTTGAACTCTTGGCTATAGCATTACGCCACTCTCCCTTATTCCAATCAACAATGTAGTACTCAATCTTTTGTATTTGCAGATGACATGTTACTTTTCCCCACAGATCCTACTACTTCCCTCCCTGTAGTATTAAGGTGCGTACACACGGGGGCGATTTTGTCCAAAATCGCGGGAAATATGGTCGCTCAGCGACCATATTGCCCGCAATGGGAGTGTGCACCGGCGATATATCGCCAGGTGCGCGCTCCCGTTTTTGCCCCTGTGGTGATCGCTGGTCGCAGGAACATGCTCCTGCGACCAGCTGATTACCACTGCCAGGCTCCCCCCGGCAGTTTCTTTTTCATCAACGACCATCTCTGGTCGCTGATGAACAGTAGAAACTGAGCAATATATCTCCCCGTGTGTACACAGCAATAGACATCATATCACAATTTGGAGGTCTTTCTGGCTACAACATTAATATCAACAAATCCGAATTGATGCCCCTAGGTACCAACCATTCTTACCTACCGCTTTGATAATGATATTTATATAGCACTTTTCTCCCAATAGGACTCAAAGCTTTCTACAGCTTTTAAAGATATCAATGTAGTACATACCGCTTTCAAATATTTCGATATCCATATACCCCACCAATTAAGTAAACTATATGAGATTCATTTCACACCTCTTTTAAATTCCATTTCTAAGATCATTGATAGCTGGATGATGCTTCCTCTATCTTTCCTTGGTTATATAGCGGTTATAAATCCGTGATCTTCCCGAAGTTAGCATCTTCTCCTACAAGTCAGACATTATCAGGTTAAACAAACTATTTCAAAAGTTTATTTGAAAGAATGGGCGCTCCCGGATAGCCAAGGATAAATAATGTTTACCAGGTGGTTTGAATTTACCCAACTTAACCCTTTTTTCTTACGATATATTGCTGACTGGCTACTATAAATAGACCTTTACTCTGTTAATGCATTAGATTGTGCAATTTGTGCTCCATATGCCCCTAGCGCTTTATCACAAACCTCTATGTCTAAAATCCCGCCTCCACTCCTTGAAGACTTTCTTCAGCGATACCTATAATAACTGGTGGCGTATTAATACAATTTTGAAAAGAAATCCTACTGGCTCTCCTTTTATACCATTTTGGGTTAACCCCAATTTTCTTCCTTGGCTAGAGCATTAATCTTTTCTGCAACTGAAAGCTAAAAGGTATATGTAAAATTGCAAATGTATTCGAATCTGGTGGTAAAATGTATCCCTTTTCTGAATGGTCTGTGAAATTTAACCTGAATGAATCACTCTTTTTTTTTTCTTTGCTTATCTACAACTCTCGCATATTGTCAAGACATTACCTCTGCCTTCCCCATCCACAAACAATTCGGAGGTGCTCCTATCTTTAATATCCTCTCTATGTCCACCTATAAGTCGCGTTTTCTTTACACTGGCTTCTGAGCAACCAGTTGGCAAATGTGGAAACTGCTGTCACTACAGTATAGCGGAGGGATATACAGTACCTGACTTGCCTGCTCAATTCTCTATAGTTAAAACGTTTGATACCACTCTCTGTTTTCTGCACTGTACCGCTCTACAGGAGGTTCATACGAAAATGATTCATAGAGCATATATATATCTCAGGCACAAAGAAAACATTTTGTAAAGGATGAGACGGGCACATGTCAGTCCCGCAACATTTATACACAACTTTGGACTTCAACGTTTTTGGAATAAAATGCAAGATTTTATTAAACAAACTTATATAAATATACCACTTGACAAATTGGCTTTTCTATGTGCTGATT
Organism: Crinia signifera; assembly: GCF_055691185.1. NCBI lineage: Eukaryota > Metazoa > Chordata > Amphibia > Anura > Myobatrachidae > Crinia > Crinia signifera. Next base: position 405,363,669 of record NC_139217.1, read on the forward strand.
TACGGAATTGGCATTTATCCCTGGAACATAAAAAATGACCATTACCATTTATTACAATTCTGGGTACAGTGGCTAGGAAAGTACTCCTTAATCACTGGACTCCTTAATCTACCTCCCCTACTCTGGTAGAGGTCCATAATGTTCTCTTTAAGACGCTTTACTTTGATAGATACTGTACTCCCCTGAAATTGAAACAGGTGTTATAACATTTTATAAGTAATGGGGTCCTTCTATCGAATCCCTGCCACAAACTCAACAATCAACAATTATTAAAATTTTCGACAACAGAATGGTACCTTCACATACAACTTACCACCCCTGTCCTTTTGCCCAGCTGAACTTATACTCATTTGTGGAAACCTTCGATTTATATTTTATCTTGCTTCTCTATATGATTCAGTGTAATCCCTGCATTAATTTGTTAATTTTCTATGGCGTTATAATCCACATGGTCTACACTCCGTCCCTCTCCCCTTCTGCTCCCTTTACTTCTCTTTATATTTTTGTTATCTTTCCCTTTTTCTTAAATACTTTAGAGATGGATGTAACTCAGGACAATTTTCACTTTGTACTTAATTGGTCTGTTTCTACCTTAATTACTGCATTAATTGGATTGATATGTATACTTGCTAGTTAATCCTTTGAACAATGATGTTTTTTTTGCTACATTACTCTGTACCTTATTGTTACTCTTTAAAAAAAATGTTTTCTCATTTTTTTTAATTATATAAATAAAATATAAACAATGCAGGGGATTTGCAGTGAGGATCCCATTTGAATGTATATGTACGTCTGATTTATTTTTCCATTGGGACGTGCGGTGAGGTAAATGGCTGAGGAGTCTCTGGCAAGTACCAGAGCCAGCTTTGCACACAATATACTATATGAGCCCTGGGGCACATGCCAGCATTATACACATGTGCAGCAGTATACACTGCTGGAGATTTGCTGAGTTTTGATAAGAGATGTGCAGAAAAGGTAGCCAGGGGAGGCACCGCCTCACCTGCCATAGATTTTTACTCCAGAGATTTCACTATAAAAACTATTAGAATGTGTGGTACAGTACTTATGTAATTTCTGGGCACCCGATTTTTTCATTGCATCGCATGCAATATAGTGGCATACAATTCATGCAATGCGATTTTTCATTGTAAAGACCCGATTTTTAATTGTATAGTCACCCATGGGTGATTTCATACCCCCACTATCCAACTACGCATGGAGTTGATTTTATATAGTGTGGCGAGCGCAGCGAGCCCCACGAGGGGATGCAGAATACATGTAAAGTAATCCGCGTCCACTCGCCACGCTTCGGGCTTGGTGGCTCGCTGCGCTCGCCACACTATATAAAATCAACTCCAAGCGTAGTTGGATAGTGGGGGTATGAAATAACCCATGGTTGACTATACAAGTAAAAATAGGGTCTTTACAATGAAAAATCGCATCAAATCGCATCGCATGCCTTAAGTAGTGGCATGCAATGAAAAAATCGGGCGCCCAGAGAATACATAAGTACCGAATGTGTAAAAGCCAGCAACAGAGCACAGAGCGTTGCACCATCACTGCGTGCTAATGGAATTCTGAGCACACTGCGACCTACTTTTTAGCTCTTTCCTAATAAGAAAAAACACTGTTTAAAATCCCAGCCTTGGTGTCATTCACATTGGCGAAATTACATGGCTTTTTACCAAGACTGCAGTAATTTTATTCTATTTTCTGCATATTCATTCCTTTGCAGTCATCACCACCATGCATAATGTAATTAATTAAAGACTCTCTTGCTACAAGGTCTCACTTGAAAGAGAAGCTTCCAGAAATAATCTGTGTCCTTCAAAGAGCTGTTTTTAAAGCAGTCCATGGCTCATCAAATCTTAATAATCTGGCTTTGAGTTATGTGCTACTAGAGCTCAAAATAGCACATTATAATTAATTAGTATATGAGACAATTAGGGATGCATTTACTAAAGCTTTTAAAAATAAAAAGTGGCGATGTTGCCCATAGCAACCACTTGGTCTATTCCTCTATTGCAGTGATGGGGAACCTTTGGCCCTCCAGCTGTTGTTGAACTACACATCCCAGCATGCCCTGCTACAGTTTTGCTATTTGGCCATGCTAAATCTGTTGCAGGGCATGCTGGTATGTGTAGTTCAACAACAGCTGGCGGGTCGAAGGTTTCCTATCCCTGCTCTATTGTATCCTAGACAATGATAGACAGAATCTGCTTAGTTGCTATAGGCAACATCACCTCTTTTTCATTTTTAGAAGCTTTAGTAAATATACCCCTTAATATCTATAAATTGTCATTTGCAATTGGTGACATTGGGATACATACGGATCACCGGCGGTCAGAATAGTCAAATCCTGCGGTCGGAATACCGATTCCAGCATCCTGAAGGAGATAATCCCGACAGTGGTCAGGTTGCGCAGAGAGGGTGGGACTGGCAGCTCAAGATGCACCGTATCCTCTGACAAAGCCCGCCTCCTGCAGGACCGGATTAAGAATGGGCATGATGGAGCTACAATAGGCCCATTTTGTAGTTGAGGGCTGGGGCTTTCCAACGAGCCCAGCTCCACGTCTCTGGCCCCCCGGAAACCGGAGATACCGCCGGGCAAAGCTGGAATGTTTTCTCCATAGGATAACATGGGACCCGCTAATTCCGACCCCCAACCAGTTCCAACGGCTGCCAGTTACCCCTCCGGCATCACAGAAGCTCGAGGTCGATCTCAGTCGAACCCTAATCATTGGGCCTTCAATCTAATACCAGGCTGGTCCATACGAGTTAATTGGTTCCAGAGATATTGCGGGTAAACTGATTTTTTCATTTCTGAAATGTCATTTCATGGCTGTTCATGTGGTTTGAGGGTAGATTTCTCTGGAACCAAACGGATCAAAATCATTTGAAGCCCATTTAAAAGTGCTTCAATATGATACTGGTGTAAATGGGTCAGTTGGTTCCAAAGCTATAGCCGGTTGGTTAATGGGGGGGGGGGTGGATTTCTCCCCCTCACACCAGAAAATGCAGGGACTAGGCTGGTGTAAAAGGGGCCCTGCATGATCCTGGGACAATATTCCCGGGTAAGTCCCTACATTTTCTGGTGTGAAAGGGGTATTATTTCAAATAGCTGGGACCTGCAGTGCTCTGAATACAGCCGGGCAGTCCTCTGCTCTCTGCCCGGCTGTCACTTCTGCCCGGCGGCAGCTGTCCCCCAGTTACAGCAAGCATGTATTCTCCCTTGGCAATGAGCATGTAATCCCACATGGCAACAAGCATGGAACCCCTAGCAATGAGCATGGAACCCTTGGCAATGAGCATGTAGGCAAGCAGCACTTATGTAGCATAATTTTTAATAGGCATTGTGGTGTTTGGCATATGTAATGAACATTGTGGTGTGTGGCTTAACATGTAATAGGCATTATGGTGTACATTTTTAATGTGCGCAATCTACCTGTTTATGATGCATATTGTAAATTTTTGCTCAATACATTTGGTATAGTGTGTATATTCGCTCAATCCATGTGGCAAAATGTGAATTTTGAGTCAATCCGTGTGCCATAGTGTGAATTTTGGCTGTCGGTGTGAGTTTTGGCTCATTCCATGTGCCCTAATGTGTAATAGGTAAGTACAGTATAAAGGGGTTACTATTGTGTTGCATGACTTGTATATTAATGTTATGCCATGGGGTGGCTCTGCTGGGCTGGCCTGGGGGGCCCTGTGCCCTGGACCTGTCTCTGAGTAGTGTTAGGGACTTGTCCTATTGAGGTAACCTGGACGTGGTGGACAAGCCCATAATAATGGCCATTATTATGATAATGACCTCAGAAATGCAATATAGCAATAATATTATAAGGTCTAGCATTTATATTTAGTGTGCACCTGCAAACTCCTCTTCCTGCTATTATTCAAGAATGCCAGACAAGTGGTTAGAAATCCCCCCGCAACTTTGACGGAGGAACAAGTAGCTGACTCAATTTCTGTTTTACTTAATTTTGGAAACTTTTCCTTCAAATAACTGAAAGCCTGACATTCTTTATACAGACTTTCATGAAATTCTTCAGTAGCCCCAACTTAAATTTGAAGCACAGGGAAAAATAATTCATGTGGCTCAACCAATGGGGTGTACTTTCTCCCTTCGACAAATTGAGCTGACTCATGGGTTTCTTTCCCAGAACCTGTGGAATACCTATATGTACCAAAGAGGGGTGCAGCAACATCAGAGTGATTGAGAACTCCCTATAGACACTCTCTGAATAAATCATTGGGGACCTGAGATCATTTGCAAAACAATGTGCATCAATTGCTTAAGGGCATATTTAATCCATGCCTCTATTTCGGCTGGCGGAAAGAGTGGCACCATTTAGCGTCCGTTTCCGATAAAAAATGGCTGTCCTGACACTCAACAGTCAGAACATTAAATACCAACTGACGAGTTAGTCAGAACTGGTCGAAAACTGCTGTGAATCCGAATGTCGGGTACATCCCGACAGATGGATTCAAGATGGAATACCCCCCTTAGTAACAGCAATATTATCATTTAATGGGGCAGATGTATTAAGCCTTAACAAGAGATAAATGCAAGTGTGATAAGGAGAGATAAACGTCCAGCCAATCACCTCCTAGCTGCCATGTTACAAGCTGTGTTTGAAAAAAGTCAGTAAGGAGCTGATTGGCTGGACGTTTATCTCTATCACCCTTGCATTTATCTCTTGTTAAGGCTTAATACATCTGCCCCAATAACAGAAAACGAAGTGCACAAAACCAAAACTTTGTGAAGCGCAAAAAAAACTAAACTTTTTTGTTTTTCAGTTTTTTTATTTACATATGTATTTTGGTTAACGGTTAACAGCCAAGAAATCATTGTAAATCATTCACCAATACAATAAATATGACAAAATGCATTTTATTTTAACTGATTTCAATGGTCAGAAGTAACCAAACCAATTAGTATGTCAACTGAAACTGGGCTTTCTTACAAGTAACAGTAAATAAATAATATAATGCAGAAATACTTGTATGCTTCACAAGTGCCTCTGAATAAATACAAATATGTCAGAATGTCATCATTCATCAACTAGACTGGCCGCATGAGAACCCTGTATGCTAAGAATGTCACATGGAATGAATGGTTATACAACAGCAAAACACGTCAAACCTAACTAGATCATGACAGAATCAGCTTCTCTTGTACAGTATACGTATCACCTGCTAGTAAGTGTAGAGTGCAGAACAACAACATCGAACGCTTTAGTGTCTTGTAGATTAGTCAAACACTTCACAATCATTTAAATAAAGTGCTGGAACTGGGACACCATTATGGGGGAAGCTGTGGTCTTTAAAATGGGTCACTAAAATGCCAGTTTATGCGTTTAAAAAAAAGGCATCTTTGAATATTACTATATATATGCAAAAACTGAAATGCCGTAACACGAGTTAACATTTGACAGCATATGCAACCTTATCAGTCCCCTCACAGCAAATGGTTATACACTGCTGCTGAAAGGCTGAGCAGGCCTGGCGACACTGGCCATAAAGATCAAGCACATGTGACCTGGTGTCTAGTACTACTATTGCATGTTCCAGTTATATCAGCCGACAATGCCATATACAGTAACGCAGAAATAGCTCATTACAATATCAGTTAATACGATATGCAGAGGCCTTTATTGAAGATAAATATGGAGGTGTTCTTTTTTTCTTCTATATGCCAGTGAGACGTAAGAAAGAGTCATACGTCTATAATGGATCTCCATTAAGCCATGTTCCAGCCTGTTTCAGCAGAGTGTATCTGGTTACAGAGAACAGTAGGTTGCACCACTGAGGCACAGCAAATATATACACACACTAAAATATCTCAAGTCCTATCAATGTAAGAGACATTTTACACACACTTAAAATGTTATACATTTAAATGTTGTTATTATCTCATTTACATAAGGCAACCTGCATTGTAGGGTTAGTGTCCGATAAAGCCCTGCGGTTTTGACCCTAAAGATTGTCTAATTTTTTTTTTTTATTTAAAATAATGCGTTTACATGTTTAAAGCCCTGTTAATAAAGTTTTATTTTAAAATAGTTTGTAGAAGCAATGAGTGGGGACATTTCAGCGTACTATGTATTTGGAATAGTGGGGAATGGATCATGCTGTATGTTAAAAAGCTTGTCCACATCTAAATGTGTTAACATACCCATATAATATGTAGTCTGGTACCAAGTGACAAAAATAGGTTATTCTACATTTCTCTCAGAAAAGGTTGATTCATCGGAGATGAAGCTCTCTCATTGTTCCCAGTTATACAGTATATGTGGCTATTCATTAGTCTTCTAGCTAGGAGACTAGATTTGCTATTATCATACTTGGTTTCTCAGCAATTTTAGTTTGAATAGCATTCTTCTTACAAAGGCAGAATCTTCTTGTTTCATGGATGTCCAACCCCTTTGTAGACCAGCTGTGAGACTGAGAAATAAGACGTAAGCAGTCCTGCTTATATAATTTAAACTATCATTTTGTTTCTATGGAAAAAAAAATACAAATTCACACCATAGAACAGCAACAATGGCTGATGCGTGGCTTACAGCTCTACAACAGAGAGGAATGTAGCTATCCCTGCAATAAACACTAACATTGATAATAAGCTAAACTAGACTAATCAAGAAAAATTGAACTTCAGTGCAATCATCATGTAAAACGTTACAACCTCTTGACAACTAGTACAAAGTTAGTGGAAACCCTGGGCCCAATTTATCCTGCTGGACCAAGTGTCTCTGGATGTGATGCGTATCAGCCAAAACAAAGACAAACTACAGTAGCAGTGCTTAAAAATGTATAAGAAATAGATCTACTCAAATATTTATATTAGGTAAGAAATAGCCATAACATGTAGCGGTGACCAAGTCTTTTAAATAAATCATATGTTTTTGTGAGAGATAGCACTATTGTCTATGGCAGTGGTTCCCAAACTGTGTGCCTAGGCACCCTGGGGTGCCTCAGGACACTTGCAGGGGTGCCTTGAGTTGGTGGACCAAGATCAGTTCATATTATTTATGGTCAATGTACCAGGCAAAACCAGTGCTGGTGGCTGCCAATCATAATATATGGGGACAAACTGAAGCAAATCCTGTCCCTCACCAGATAACTGTGACATATACTGTAAACACAATGCACTTAATTTAATATTTAAAAATTTTTTCTGAATTTCTCGATGAGAAGCATTTGGCCTAGGGGTGCCTTGAAAAGATTTTGATGCTCTAGAGTGCAGTGATTCAAAAAAGTTTGGGAACCACTGGTCTACGGTGTCACGTCATAAATGCAACCAAGACACCTTATTCCAATACTGTATTTATAGTCTATTCTCAGTAAAGTCAGCCAATGCGGTGGCCTACATCAAAATATATCATGTCTAAAGAAGGACCACCAAGTCCACAGTTTCTAGAGGGGTAGTGGTATAAAAGATCTGTAGTAATTGAGACAGTCAATAACTGGTTGACCCCATATGGTTAATATGCATTACTGTAGGTAGACAAGGTTGACATGGAAATGTCCAACACAACACACAAAAAGATCAAAGTACATTTAAAAAAATGTCATCATAAGTGACCAAAATTAGTGCAGACATATACCTTGGTCACACTTTGGGCACAATGGCATGCTGAGCTACCGCTGCACTGCAATTCAAGTTTGAGAAACATGTTGAAACCCCAAAAACTTGTGTTGGCCATATTTTTGTCAACCATGGTCACATGGCACGTGACAACGTTAAACACAGTCTACCTTTAACCTGTCAACCTCTTGACTATCCAGACACTGTCGACCTATCACCAGGATACCAGTTCCTAGTCAGCTGCACTTTAAATGAACACTTGGTCAGCAAACACAATGGCTTTCTCTATTGTGTAGACAATTTATGGGACTTAATCTCCACTAGCAGGTAACGAATATAATAGGATTGTCTCACCTATATTTCAACCCGTATAAGAATTCAACCACAAAATAATTCTAAATAATAGATACTATTCTTTCGTCAGGAGCATGAGTGCAGGCAGTATAATCAATATTGTATTATATTTCTTACATAGAACTAGGCTTTTGTCATTCTGCAAGCTAAGGTCTTAAATGATCATGTGGTTTATCATTTCTGCCCATTAGTATTAAAGTCCTTCAATACCTTTGCTTAAAAAAAAAAAAAAAAGATTAATTTCTAAATAATGGTCCCTTATGTTGAATTGTTGGGTGGCCAAACCTGTCCTCAACATCTACCAACCTGTGGATCTATAATAGGAATGATTGCAGCACGTTTTAAAAAATGTGACAGTTAGTAATGACTGCAGCTGTGCACCAAGCTAGGTGATTTGAAAAAAAATGTGGACTATTGCTTAATCTTGAGGACCGGTTTGGCCAGCCCTGGTTTTAAACAATGTTCAGTTTCATCTTTTGTACAAGCTCCTGCAGTGTTTGTACCCCAAATAATATATTGTGGATGTTTCAGCATGTATAGTAGTGATGTCACAATATTATGGCTCTCTTGTGAGTTACTGAAGCACAAAAAGGATCACACCTTTGATGTCTGCACTACCGCCAAAATCATGTTTTTAAATGCTTGAATCAGTGTTGTTCATAATAACACGGAATGCCTAACTAACAGAATGAGATGGTGGGGTCCTTCATTTTATTGCGGACCCAAAAACATTAACAGCAGCATACTTTTATTTTGCTTTTATCTATATTGATCAATAACTTTTTTTTTTGGGGGGGGGGGGGGGTGTTAAAATTGTATTTAGTAAAAAATGGGTACGGATAACATGACAAGTGTGTCCCTGTACATGTCTAGGTACACATTATGTACTATAAATAGGGCTACAATAATGATGACAGTAATAGCAGCAGGGATCTTGCAAGGGTGCACTGTGCTTGTGATTGGGTCTATAGCCCCGATTCAGGCCTGATCGCTGGGCTGTGAAATTTTGAAGCCCAGCGATCAGGTATATCCTGCCCCGCTGCCACAGAGACTGCATTTCCCCCACCCATGTGCATGGCCGATCGCAACTGTGCACTGGAGGGGAAAAACCATTGGCAATCACTCAGCATCTAATTGTTTTCCCCTGTGAGTGCAACGCTGAGTAAGCCAGGACTTATGTTGTGCTACAATGGGCGTAGGGAAAAGGAGGGCGCTGATGATGTCAGCAGCCCTCACTCCCAACGGCCAGGGAACACCAATGTTTTCTGGGGCAGAAAATGCTGTGTTGCCACCCCCAAGCGCCCACAGGGTGTCAATCACCCTGTGATAGCTAGCCATTACAGACTCCCTTCACAGGAATGGCTCGCACATGTGCACACAGCATACCATGCGCGGTCATTTGATAATTGTCAGGGCTGTGATTTCAATTACAGTATGTATCATGCATTTTACTGTTTAGGACCAGATTACTGCATGGAATACATAAAATATCCCAGCGGTGGTTATGCTGACGGTCAAAAGACTGACCCTCGGCATCCCAGTACGGAGAATCCCGACAGGGGCTCTCTAAGTAACCTTTGTACCCCACTGCCAAAATGTAAGCATCCCTCCCCCAAGCCTAACCTTAAGTTCTGCTCTATTGTCTAAACCTAACTCCCCCCCACCACCACCTTCCCCTGGCCTGACCCTAACTTGCACAGCATGCTTAGTCTTTATTCTAGCACCCTGCTCCATGAAAAATCCTTGCAGATCCTCCTTCCTGCCTGGAGTGTCACTCTCAGCTGTGGTGTTTCTACAACAGTTTGGTTTGTAACTCAACATTGAGATACAAACCAGACTGTTCTTGAATTACCACAGCAGACAGCGACACCCCAGGCAGAATGGAGGTACTACAAGGATTTTACTAGGAGCAGGGTGCTAGAATGAGCACTACATGCTTACTTTTCAGGATACCGGCAGTCGGGTTTCCGCAGCCAGGATTCAGTCAGCCAGCATCCTAACTGCTGGAAATATTACTGAAACCCTACTGCATTACACAAAGTTATCATGTTTTTGTATAAATTTTAATTGTGACCATTACAAACTTGCCCCAGACACAACACTGCAAAGACATGGGTGTAATGAAGGTGGCAAACCAGCATTGAGACAGTATCTAGCTAACTGTGTATATAGGGTGATTAAACGTATACTTTAAATAGGATTTGTTATGTGAAATTCATAATATGTGCCAAATGAACAGATTAGGCAATTTTTTACAGCAATATGGCGCTGCAATGGAGTGTTTTTACATTTAGATCTTGCCATTTTCTCACAAATAAACTCACTTTACCAGATATTTTTGTCTTATACACATTTAAAAACAGCTACTGTACTTATTCACATTTCACTCGTATTCTAAGCACTGTAAAAGTTCCTAAAATATATATTGCTTAATCCTACAAAAAAAAAAAAAAAAAAAGAAGAAGATTGAAATAAAAGGAATGGCATATGTAGAAATTGCAACTGGGTTCTAAGGGAACGTCAAAGCCAACCCTTGTGAAATTCACCAGATTTGACTTCATTTGTAGAATGAAAGCGCAATGAGAGAGGACATTACTATTGTGTATTTGTCCACTTACATATTAGAACTATGTATTCATTTTAAGACATTCAGCAAGTAAACAATAAAACAAATACTCATGAAGATTTCAGGATCTAGATCATACTTATGCACAAACAGGTATCATACATTTTTATAATTAATTAGCCTAAACTTTCCATCCACAACATACTGTAGGAGCGGAAAATCAATAAAATCCTCCTGTTGATCAATCCCGTCAAATGGAGTATAAAGTTCTTCTTATGATAATTAAAATTAGATAACTATCTCATTCTAATCCATTGTAATTCCAGACTGAAAAAGTCTAGCTACTTCAAGGTAGAAATGGCTTGAAAATTGGTGCACCAGAACCAAACTTTTACACCAAGTCGTATAGCATCAGCAAGCTGCTCGATGTAGATTGGCTTTGGTTGTACATTCCTAAATGCTACTTAAACAACTCAACCATTATGTGTAGCGCAGCTTCTGTTTCTTAAAGTGGTTTTCTTATGTGCAACAAGACAGGTGCTAAAGAAATCAAAAATTCTTCGTTTTCAGGTATTATTTCTTGCAAAAACACGGTCACCCCTCAGAGTAAGATGCTGAAGTTGGTACTGCAAGACCTCAGTGTCTGCGCTTTCCTTGATGTTCATCTTGTCTAGGTTGAGGTAGTCCAAGGACTTTGATTGTATTCTCTTACCCTTAAGAAGGCAAAGAGGCAAGGGGCCATGAACAGCCTTGTAAGACTCATAAGGAATAACTTTATTGCATTTATCACCTGAGCTTGGCATTCGCCTTCGTCTCCTTCCATTAATCGCTGGAATTTCATATGGCTGATAGTGACGACCTTTAGCTTTATATATCCGAGAGGAGCGGGAATGTCCGGTGTCATGCGGCTTGGAGCGGAACGTTGATAAGGCCTCACCAGAATTCTCTTCTGTTGCAGTGCACTTGTGAGCCAGTTTTAGAAGCTCCTCCCCTGTGGTAAATCCAACCAGATAATTGGAATCCATGTGGAGTATCTGATAACCTGACACAGTCCTACGAATTGGGGAGCATGGCGTGCTAGAGCAGCGAGGTTTCTCAGCTTCTACTTTTAAGGGAGAATTCCGTTCTATTGTACTAGTATGAGGTATAGAAGAAATGCTAGTCCTGTTATCTCCCTTAAAATCCACGTCCATGATGGAGGTAGCTAAGGAAAGAAAAAAATATATATATATTAAGACAAAGTACAAAACTAAAATCAATTAGTTCACACCGCACTTGTTAAACGGTATATTGCCGTTTTTTTTCCATTTCAACACGTTTAAGGCTGCAGTGGGAAAGCGCCAGAGTTAATTTACCGGTTAAAGATAACCGGTATTTCAAAACATTTAAAAAGGAATCCTACACGTTTCAGAGCCGTTTTTTATGCAGCGAGAATGGCTCTGAAACGGTATTTAGTAAAACCAAAAGACTACAGACCCGTGATAGCCTTGAAACGTGTTCAGGGGATTAAACGGGTTGACTGATGTGAATGGTATTTAAAACGGTAATCTACTGCAATGTGAAGGCTCAGACCCGTTTTAAATAACGTTTAAAAATACCCGTTTTTAAAACATTTAGGCAGTGTGAAGTGGTATGATTTTGTGCCACAGTGTTATCCTGGGTTGATTGTATTTGTAAAATATTTGCGAATAATGTAAACATGCCCCAACTCTCTATTATGGTTTGTTAACATCAGCCCTTCCTTTCTTTTTCCTTTTTTTAATGTGCCTAATATTTATAGCCCTTTCATACAGAAGAGCAAATTACCAGGTCAAGCATTTCTACCTGCTAATTTACCATTCAACACGGGTCCTTTTTATTGGGTGAAAGGGTCAACCCGATCAAAATTGCCGGGTCTTCACTCTTTCACAGAGTACTAGTGCTGAATGGCAAATTACTGGGTGGAAATGCTTGACTGGTAATTTGCTTTTCTAGGTGAAAGGTGGGCCAGCCTGGGAACGGCAAAATGACCCGGCTTTCTCCAATGCGTGCAAGCCATGAACTTTTGCGGAAGTCACACTTTATTTGTGGTGTTATTCACTACTGCTAAATTTGTATTCACTCTGAATAACCTAAAGTACGCACCCAACATACTGGGGTTATTTTTTTTCCATACGTCAATTAACCTACCACAAAATTATTTTATATTCTGTGAGAAAACCTACACAAACACAGGGAGAACATGCAAACTCCACACTGGTGGTAGACCTTGGTCGGAACTTAACCCAAAGAACCCAGCGAAGCAGCATCGATAACCACTATGTAGACAGAGTGTTTAACAATACCCTATAAGAGATTTCAGAGGGTGAATTTGCATAGAGGGGCTTGTGGCATTGTGAACCATATTGCTGCATTGTACAATAGGGAAGGAAGTCCCGACAATGCAGTTTGTGGTGTATCACATCACAATTCCTCCTGGTTGCCCCATTTCACTGGGGAAATAGGTAGAAACAGGAAGCTGGTCTACTCTTGACTGGATTTCCCAAAAGTTCCTATTTGGCAAGTAAGTTACACTGTGTGACCAATACACAGGACAAAATAAATAATATTTGACAGCATTTATCAACAAGAGTAATAATGATCACATGAATTGCAGACTATTACTGGACATAAGGGTCAAACAAATTGCCAGATGATGGCCGCGATTTTGCAGTATGCAGCGAACAGAACAAAGTAATTTCAATACAGTTTTTAAATAATGTTTTTCTTAATGAAATAGCTACTGAAAGTATAAAATAATGCATTTTCTAAAATATAAAATAAACGTATCAGTCATAGTAAGACACACCATTTGAAACAAAAAATATATACTGAAACCGTGTGCAATGCACTCAATCTTCAATTTGTGTACTTAAAAATAATATTGCAGGCCATTTTGAGAAGGGAAGCCATGTCACAGCACAGACAACTGTTTCACAAGACACTTGTGCTGAAAAATAATGTGGAGGTGGAAACCGTGGGCGATGTTTCTATGACTGCAATGTACTTACAGAGTGCAATCACAGCACAAGATCCTCTACATATAACAATGGGCAAGATAGCAGCTGCCATTCCCTCCCTTTTCAAAATGTAATGGAAAATAAAAATGCATAATTTTGTTTACTATTAATACTCTAAATTGGGCTTACACTTAACCATTTCTTTGTGTTTTAACAATATTACAACGTTTGGTTTGTGTACAGCGGAATCTACACTAGTATGTGGTGAATCCAATCCAGTGTCAGTAGTTGAATTGGGCCTGTTTGGCGATACAAATGTTAAAGCGTTATTGCACTAGTGGCTTTTATTTATTTTCAGGATTTCGGATATTGAAGAGGCCTAGATTGGTCTATGTTGCAATTGCATGTTTCAGATAATAGTGTTTACTCTAGGATTTTTTTAGCGCAGGGTGCTGCCACTGCCGCCGCCCCCCCCCCCCCATATCACCGAGCAGGCATCTCCCACCCCCCACAAATCACCGAGCAGGCATCTCCCACCCCCCACAAATCATTGAGCAGGCCCCCCCCATCACTAAGCATGCATTTTCCTCCCAATAACTTAAGGCAGGATGAGGGTAAGCGGCATGTCAGCATTGCATTGGGCGGGATGCAGCTGAAACAGCTGACAGCGACTCATCATAGGAGGCGAGCGGCCTGTCAGCGTGGCGGGATGTGGCTGGAAGAGCTCCTCACAGCCTACTAGAGGAGGGACAAGGGCGCACCATAATGTTTCTAAAAAGGGGAAGGGTGCTGGAATGAAGGACAAAACAGGCAAGGCGCTGTGCCCCGCAAAATAAGCCTAGCGGGAACACTAGCTAAACAAATATATCAAGTTTTTCCAAGCTATGTGTTTAGAAACATTACCTCAAAATTGCATGTTTTTGGGCACTATGGGGCAAATCAATTAAATGTGTTATTGAATATTGTCAGGAGTTATTCATTTGCCCACATCGCACCTGGCACTAGTTGGTTTACCTAAGGCCCGGACACATTAGGAGGGTGTGAGTAGAAATTCTATAATAGCAGGCTTACAAAACAAAAACACTGCACGGCTAAAATCCACTGAACCGAAGTTACACCCAATTTGGGCTTCAGCTGGAGAGGGGGTTACAGGGTAGAGCTGCCAAAGATACAGCAATATTGGGCTTCTTCTAGTAATGTCAGAATTTGCACTGGAAATTGTACACGAAGGGCCTGATGCACTAAGCTTCAAAAGTGATAAAATGGAGAGTGATAAAGATCCAGCCAATCAGCTCAACTGTGTTTGAAAAATATCAGGCATGAGCTGATTGGTTGGCTGTTTATCACTCTCCATTTTATCACTTTGAAGCTTAGTGCATCTGGCCCTAAGCCTTGAAAACAAATAAAGTGGAGTGATAAACAGACCAGCCAATTACCTTCTAACGGTATGTATTTAAACCCAGCCTGTAACATGGCAGTTAGCAACTCACTGGCTGGTATTTTATAACTATCCACAGTATCACTTTTCAAAGCTTAATACAGCTAGAACACTATTTAAATTATATAGATATACAGTCCACCCACCGAGACATACATCTATAGAGTAGTACAGTATATACTTATTTTACTCTAGGGTGTGCAGTATTTCATAGGAATGATAAAACGTCTACTCTTTAATGCAAAATAATGGTTATGTTATGGACCTTGGACGAGAACACCTCCAATATACTACACTGTATATAATGGGTAGTTCCTCCTACAGCTCATTAAACCGCTAGCAGTTTCTTTGTGCACTGACCATATCTATGGGTGACACCAGCAACGGGAAGCAGCTACAGTATATTCCTTTAAAATGATTGGTTTCTGGTTATAGATCCTGCACCTGGATTGCAATGTTTTGGGTGTTTTTCCTGCAAAACCGTTCTGCAATTGTTTTTGTTCTTTTTAAAATGATTAAACCATTTCTTTTTCTATTTCAACATCAGTCTGCAGCTTGGGGTCCATGTGATCACACCATACTGCATCACACAACCTCCAAGGAATAGCATAGCAGGAAAGTGATGAAGTATTTTCTCACTAGAAATGACATAACAAGGTCTGCTCATTCTTCAAGGCCATCGCAAGAACTGAGTTTTTCTACTGTGTGACTTTATCTGGTGATAGATTTTCATTCCCTTTAGACTCTAGGACAGGGGTGTCCAACCTTTCACCTTCCCTGGGCCACATCAGAAGATGAAAATTTGGTTTGGGCCGCACATAAAATAAAATAACAGTAACGATACCTGATCATCCCAAAAAAACATAGAAAACATAGTTAACAGATTAAATTTACTTGGAAATGAAGTTAGTGAGATGTTTGACATTGTTTCTCACATTCTGACACAGAGAATAAGCCAAAATTCACATTGTGACACAGAAAATAAGCTGAAATCCACATTCTGACACAGGGTGCCCCCACAGTGCCATATAACACATGTGCCCCCACAGTGCCATATAACACATGTGCCCCCACAGTGCCATATAACACATGTGCCCCCACAGTGCCATATAACACATGTGCCCCCACAGTGCCATATAACACATGTGCCCCCACAGTGCCATATAACACATGTGCCCCCACAGTGCCATATAACACATGTGCCCCCACAGTGCCATATAACACATGTGCCCCCACAGTGCCATATAACACATGTGCCCCCACAGTGCCATATAACACATGTGCCCCCACAGTGCCATATAACACATGTGCCCCCACAGTGCCATATAACACATGTGCCCCCACAGTGCCATATAACACATGTGCCCCCACAGTGCCATATAACACATGTGCCCCCCACAGTGCCATATAACACATGTGCCCCCACAGTGCCATATAACACATGTGCCCCCACAGTGCCATATAACACATGTGCCCCCACAGTGCCATATAACACATGTGCCCCCACAGTGCCATATAACACATATGCCCCCACAGTGCCATATAACACATATGCCCCCACAGTGCCATATAACACATATGCCCCCACAGTGCCATATAACACATATGCCCCCACAGTGCCATATAAGACATATGCCCCCACAGTGCCATATAAGACATATGCCCCCACAGTGCCATATAACACATATGTCCCCACAGTGCCATATAACACATATGCCCCAACAGACCTGTATTAAGTTGCACCGTCCACCCCTCCACCTTCAGCACTGCAGTGGGACCCAGTGCTGTCCGCCCCAAGACACCAGCAACACACAGCGCTGTGCCGCCAGACATGCGTCCTTCCCTCCCTATGGCTGCCGACTGCACACAGACTAGAGTTCCCGCCTCCACCGACGCCTGACATAGTGTAAGCGCCGTACCCCAGTGCGCGGGTGCGTGGTGACGTCACCCGTGCACTCGCGCACCTCCGCAAAGGACTGCTGGGACCGGACTAAGTGCAGGAATCAGAAGAAACATCAATGTTCATGCCTGCAAAATTGCACTGGGCCGCATTACTAGCCAACCTGGGCCGCATGCGGCCCGCGGGTTGGACAAGCCTGCTCTAGGAAATAGCAATATAAAAACTTTTCCACTAAAGGACGGCGGTCTGATATGACCCGTGGAATGCCTTGCTCCTTGCATCATTATGCTTAATTAGCAGCTTTATTTGCTACTTAATTAGCTTCCTTTGTGACCAAAAAAAGAGCAGAACCTATGGTTTGTATAAAACTCGAATATTTTGAAATCTACACAAGCTCTGGATCTGTACTGCCCTTGTGCAGATATCTGAATGACAAGCTGTGGCCATTTAGGAGCGGAGAAGGAACAACCAAGGCCAGTGTTCCAGAAAACAAGGGTGGGATGGCCTCATATTCTGGGTGTGATTAGGCCAGTAGCTGCAGCCTTAGTTTCAGTGACCCAACTGCGTGAAAACGTGTGTTGCAGCCATGGCTTAAATTGGTCATGCAGAGGTGGGGGAACTCGTTTCTCTATGACACCTCCTTAACCTCCCCCCTCCCCTCAATTAGGCAGGGCCAGTGGTAGGGTTTCTGGCATCCACCTGCAAACTAGAAGGCTTTTCTGTGCGGGGCCAATGTGAAGGTTAAAATGGTCCACCTCACCATTAGAGGTGGTGGAACTCAGTTCCACCCCGTTCCCCCTCACTTTAACCCCTGGTTGCAGTCAAGCGTTCATAGCTACAAAACTTTTTTGATCCTTCATGATTGTGAGTAGATTTCACAAAGCATTGGATTGTTCACCCAACAATATTGCATGATAAGACCATTGTGAGACAAAGGGCAATTTTGACTTTGCAATTTTGGCTAGATAAACAAGAGATTTTGTCTAACTAATGCTAATCTATGATCTAATCTATGATCTAACAGTCTATTTATGTTAGGAGATATTAAATTAGTGTAAATGTCTAAGGCTGTGGCCACACTTTGCGGCACAGAGGGACCTGCTGAGCCACAAAAAGGCTGTGTGTGGCCACACCGCATGTGTAACAGCGTGCACGCAGCTGCATAGAAACCTGGGTGCAGGCTCCTTGCGGTGCAGTGGGTCTCGCTGAACGGGAACCTGCTGCGCTTTAATCTAAACTGGAGAAAAACTGGGAGATTTTGGCTAACCTATTAGATTTTGACTAGTCAAAATCTCCTGCCAAAATCTAACCGTGTGTACACCCTTTTGTTTTAGGGGTACATTTTGACTAAATAGATCAGAAATGTTATTTGTGTGGTACATGATGTGCTTTCATTTTGATGCAAAGCTTGTCATGAAAACTGGTAACAAACATCACATGAGAAGGACATTTTCATGGAATGATCCTTTACCCTACTGATAAGAGGTTATCACCCTAGTAATGTTGACGGTGAAGGCTCATACACACGGGGCGAGGTGTATAAGCTTGGTGTGCTGAGCGAGCTAGGCTAGTCAGATCACACAGCACGCATAGCTTGCTAGATAGTCCATACACATGTAGCAATGTGTATGGGTGATCTGTGCTAACCAGTGTGCTTTGATTAGAACACTGGCGATTTGGCAAGATCTAGTCAAGATCCAAGCTGGCGATGGCGAGGCACTGAGCGATCCATGCTTAATTTCTAAGCAGTCTAATCAGAACGCTTAGAAAAGAGGCCGTTATCGCCCAGTGTGTGTATACCCCATTACGCATATGACTGATGGTCACGCAGAGTGATCCGTTGCTTCGGGTGCTGCAACGGATCACAGAAGTCGTCAGGAGGTATCTACAGTATTTACTCAAGATGCCTCCCACGCATTAGCATATTTTAACAAAGTTGTTGCATACTTAGATGAAGCAGCTGTGCTACTGCATCCATCTCTGCAAGTGCACCCAATATATGAATATGTATGCAGCTATGATGAGAATGATGATTTGCATACGATGCGATCCGCGGGCAGTGCCGCCGTGAAACTACACAAGTACCAATGTTACAACCAACAGCAAACAAATATAGCAACACTGCAGGAAAGATCTGGGAATTACAAATTAGTGCTTATATGATGCCCAACAATGAATGCATACAGCACTGGGTACTTGTGTATTATCACGGCGCCCGTGAAATCGGCCGCAAATCGCATGCAAAAATCAGATGCGATTTAGCCCCGCGAGGGGACACATTACACTTTGGGATCATTTTCCGCGTGCGCTCGCTGCGCTTCGGGCTCGGTGGCTCGCTGCGCTCTCCACGCTTTATAGAATCAACTCCACGCCGACGTGGATATTGGGGGTATGAACAGGTCGGGAGGACGCGTACCGCGTCCGCTCGCCACGCTTCGGGCTGACTTGGATAGTGGGGGTGTGCAAGGATGGAATAGCATGCATATCGGCAGGAAAACGCGGAAAATCGCCCGCTAAATCGTATGCGATATCGTATACGATTTAGATCAAATCAGGCGCCGTGATAATACACAAGTACCCAGCATTGCATCTCATCTCATATTATATATACAATTATACATATAAAAAAAAATGGATGGTCATACAAATGGAATCAGTGAAGAGTCAAACCTTAAAAACTAAGGGGGAAATACATTTATTGGCATCATTGTTATGTGAACGGTAAAAAATGACAACACAGAGGGAAAATTTACAATGTCACAACACAAAACTGTGCTATGACCCGACATATATTCAAAAGTCTGGTGTTCCAGTGTTATCATATACAGTTTTGGGAGTCACGTGGCTCTTTGTCAATGTGAAATGTATATATACTGTATTTATCTTAACACTCAACTTAACTGTAACTGTATTTGAATTGTAAAGCATGGTTTCACATGTCTAACTATGAAGTGCAAACTGTGCAGAGTAAATGGGTTTGTGTAGTTTGGCATGTAAAAGGTCCTACCTACAAATCTGTGTTGACTTTTGTAGCAAGTTGCCATAAGTAACCTATGACAAGCTGTCAGTGATCTGTGTATGTGTCTGTGGCTGTGGCTTGTCTTGACACCGCTTGTTAATCAAAGCTGAAATAACACCTGCACGTGTACCACAGCCAACACCTTTGTCTTTCCCCTAATGGACCATATTCAGAGGCGCAGACAACTTATGTACAGCTGTGAATCCTCACATATTCTCATGTATTAAAACATGCAAATATTAGTTTATGGGGGTAATAGGCAAGTACTGTATCTTATTTTTACAAGTGCACTGACAATCACAATGTTTATTATTAAGATTTAACTTTTATTTTTATTCATTAAAAGGTGAAATATTTAAAATATAGAAAGATAAAGAAAGAAATATAGTTTAAAATATCAATGACCCCTGTTCTCCAAACAAAATTATTGTAGGGTTCTTTTATCCCTATATATAGGACAATCTCATAAATATAAGAGACTGGTGCGGGAATCATTCTTTTTGTGTGTACAAGTACTGTATCTTGCCCGGCCAAATTCCTGCCCTACAAGCAGGATCTTGCTTAAGTGTTCTAATCCTATAGGGTAGCAAGCAATTTTAGGCGAAAAGCGCCAGACAAACGGGGAGGAAATCAGGCTTCTGATGCCGGAGTTTAAATGGTGCAGCAATGGTGATCCCCCACCCCCAACAAAAAGTATGTGCTGCACTTTTTGTACTAGATTGCATCTCATTGCAAAATGTATGCGATGCGATCTAGTCCAAATTGCATACAATAATTGTCCCATGTATGGGCAACTTAAGGGTATCCTAGCCTTATCATGAAAGTAGAATAGCAAAAAAACAACAAAACTGTGAAAACATCGGCACTGCAGTACAGTACCTCTGAATCTAGGCCAATGTAATGCTACGCATTTGGCTAATGTTTCAGACCAAAGATGTAACATGTATAGTTAGTAACCACTAACCATTCCTATCTAAACTCCATTGTTAGGGTGGATTACACAACCAATGGAAACTATTAACCAAACTGTTTGCACCAATCTTAAATTATGATAACTGTGCACTCAAAGTTTTCTCTTTATGTCAGTGTGATTGGTCTATTGCTGTATTACTTAAATCTTGTATATTATTTGCCTGATTCAGACTGGTTTGCTAAGCAGGATACATTCCCTGCTTAGGGCAGTATTCAATGAGAAAAGTTCTCCGTGTTTTGTGGAGAATTTGTGCTTTGTTCGCCTTGGACGGAGCATTTTGCTCTCCAAAAGCGAGCAACCCTATTCAATGTGAAATATTCTCCGTCTTTTTAAGTGATTTTCTCCGTCTCTCTCCGTGTAGCAATTCTCCATCTTTTGATGGAGAGCTGGAATGTGAACTTTTGAACGTAAAGGTTTTTTTTTTTAAATTTTGGTGTAAAAAAAAATCAGGTTTTTTTTCCTGTGAAGGGGCATGTTATTTTTATTCATGTGCTTATAGCACATGAATATATATTTAATTTTTAAAAAAATATTTTTTTACATTTTTTTTTTTTTTTTTTTTTACACAGTGCAGCCAGCAGGGGGCCCGAGCGCTCGAGCCGCTCATTAGATATTCATATATTCACTGCACCCGAACGTAACTATGCACGAACGGTGCAGTGAATACTGGGTCCCCCGCTGGCTATAGGGGGGTGCAGCCTGGGTCCTGGAGAGCCCCCCTCCCCGCCACAGTCCTCTGGAGCAGCCAGGGAGACTTTAATCTCTCTGGCTGCTTCCGGCTCCCTGAAAGCTCCCTGCTCCCTGCAGGGGTTAAGACTCGCCGCGAGTGGCGGTGAGTCTTAACCACATTGAATAGAGGGAGCAGGAGTGGCAGCGAGCCCTCCGGAACACGGAGAGTGCATGGAGAGCGAAATAAAACGCTCTCCATGCACGGAGAACTTTTTCATTGAATACTGCCCTTAGTGAGCGCAAAACTCTGCCCACCTGGCAAGAGAATGCCTGCCTCTCTTTCCCGAGCAAATGGCTGCACCGCTCACCGTTTCTCTGGGTGCACCCACTGTTTTTTCACTGGGCGTTCCCATGCGACAGCCCACCACCCTCTTCCTTCTCATCCCCGTCTGTGTCCAGTGTGATATTTGCCAAAGGCATTTGCACAGTGGGTCTGCACATGCATATTTTTGCCCATAAGCATGTGCAAACTCGCAAAATCGGTCCCGGACAAAAATAGGAAAATAGCCAGCTAACCTGAATCACCCCCATGTGCATTTGTTTTCATGCCTGTGCACAGGGCTGGCCCAAGCATGATTTTTTGGGTAATAAAACATAGGATTTTAGCACCCCTCATGTTGACAATGTGGGCGGAGTATTAATTAAAGAGGGAGTGCCATAACCACACAGCAGTTGCACTTATACACACTGCGCCAGCTACAGCCCTGTAGACACACTATGCCAGGATTACGTACACCGTGATGCCCATTAGACATTGTGCCACACACTGTGATGCCCATTACACATCGTGCCACACACTTTTATGCCTAGCACATATTATGCCACATAAGTTCCGCTTACCTACATAACAGGGTCTTCATGCTTGTTTCCAATGGGAGTTACATGCTCGTTGCCGCTGGCCGAGAAGAGAGCGGTGACAGCCAGGCATAGAGACCAGTGGTCATCCCTGCAGTATTCAGAGCAGGGTTGCCGCTATTTGAAATCTTGAGCCACCTCTGCCACTTCTGATTGGCTGGAGAACCGCGAGCGTCAATCGGCTGCCGAGATGAAACGAAAATTCAAATAGTTGCCGACCTGCTCGGATTACTGCCGTCTGCCCACTGCGCTCTCTGCCTGGCCAGCAGCTGTCCCCAACTCCCTGCACAGTAAGGCGCAATAGTAAACAGGATGCAGACAGCCATGCCCTGATTACTAGGACTCCTTACCTCAATGTTTTTAGCGCAACGGGCGGGCCAGTCCGCCTGTGCAGCGCTTTAAGCACTGTTGGAGAAAGAGCGCTATACAAAATAAAATTATTATTATATTTTTATCTGTGGTCCTTAGACATATCAGCAGGTATAGGACTGGGCTAACCGTGCTATCACAGTGTGTATGCAGTATGTTCTACTACATCCCGGCTGGGGAAGTTTAGAATAGGAGGTCACAATCATTGTACGAGCATCAGGCATATGTATAGGCAAGAGATACATACAGTAGGTGACATCCAAGCCAAGAGACAGTGAGGGCTGAGGAGGAAAGCATGCTGCCCCCCCCCCCAATTAGCATCGACTCCAGCTGCAAATGTGAGTGTTGGGGGATTCTAATGGGCATATAAGGCATTAAATCAGTACATGTTGAGGTCCAAAGGCTATCTGAGGGCTCTGAGGGGCATTTAAAGAGTACGCAGAGTATTTTGAGGGGCATTTAAGTACAGTTTTATCTAAATTGCTTAAGAAAAACAGTTGAGGTGTGGACAATAACGAATCACATACTAGCTATCATTTATGAAATACATCATATAAGATGATAGCTACAATCTGGTTGATTGCTATTTGCAAAACCTTCACCGGTCCTCTTTAGATAGTTTATTATATCTAAAGCTGGGCACACACTAGTGCAACTTCTCCCCTCGGAGAAGTCGCACGTAATCCCCCCTTGAGCAGCCCGGGAAGGTCCTTTCTCATTCGATATATCTCATGCGATCCCTGCCAAGTGTGCCCAGCTTCGATGCTATCCAACAGATCGCTTCTGCAGTTGTTGCGACTCACAGGCTCTGGTGCAATGCGCACGGGACTGCGCAACGCATCGGACCTGCTGTCAATCACATGCGATTTATATGCTTTTTATGTGACTGATCACAGCAATTCCATGAAAAGAATCCAAATCACCTAATGTATGGGCACCTTAAGAAAGCACATGAAGCCCAGACACTTCTGTTCGATGGAGGAGTGTTGCAAATGTGGGTGCCATTTGCGGATGTGGTATGGGGGTTCCGACAGTCGGGATCCCAACTTACAGAGGCTATTCTCCCTTGTGATGGTCCACGGCCCCTATACAGGAAGAATAGAACCTGTAGCAAGCCACCAAGCCCACAGCATGGTGAGCGCACCGAGCCCCCAAAAAGGCATCTTTGGGCTCACCCTGCTGTGGGAGTAGCGGCAGTCAGGATTCAGAGGTCGCTCTACTGTCCCTCTTAATCGGACTGTCAGACCCCCATACCACGCCCTGCAAATGCATGTCCGCATAGTTTTTTGGGAATACCAACAAAGCTCTTTCAATAGGTTTTAAGAAGACCCATTAAACATGAATATCTGCTACAAAGCCGAGAACACCAGATTTTCCGCATCAACGTAAAACTAGGTAAAATGGCACATGTAAAGTTGAATAAAAAAAAAATGATGTGTGTGTGTCCTTTCACCTTATTTGCCAATAAACTACACTACAGGTAAATAAATAACATGGGCATGACAGCAGTGCACATATCAAATTATTAAATAAATCAATCTTTGATATGTACTGTAGTATTAGTCCAAGAAAGGCCAATCCTCTTTTTCCTGGGCTATGAACACCAGGTCCGCAGCAGGGATTTTAGCTTTGTTTCCCCCAATTTTATTTAAATTCTGAATGTAGAAAATTCCTGTAAGATCCCATACTGTTTTTTTTTTTTATTCCTACTTTCATACATCTCATACATAAATGGGGCACATGAAAACAGCACTTGTCCATTATCCGTAAAGACCCATACACACTGCATGATATGTGGCACCGCCCAATATCATTAACGACCCATGGGTCAACACTGAACGATATCATTAACAAGATCATTCAGTGCCGTCACAAGGAGCCCTGCCATACATGTATTCACTGATAACATCGTCATGTTGGACTGCATGTTCAGACGATCGAGCAGATCGCTAACAATGTAGTGCACTGGTTTCCAAACTGGAGTACTCTTACCCCTGGGGGTACTCTGCAGACTGGTTGGGGATACTTGAGAATAATATTGGTAAGGGTGGAAGTAGTCTCCTGATGGCAGAAGTCCCCAGTTGCCATGGAGATGAACCATTTCCTGTCACTTCCGGTTCTGTCAGCAGCAGCATCATCAATGTCGCCTTGTGCTTTTGCCCAACCATCAATCCACTGGTAGCTACCCATGCTGCCCTCGGTCATCAGTGTTCATCTGCCCCGCACTTACACAGTTGTATCAACACAGCTGATACCATGGGCCTGATTCCAGTAATTACGCTAATGCAGTAGAAGATTTGACGGTTGTCACAGTCGTCACTGCTAAATTATGCGAAAGCAACAGGAGGCGTCTTGGTAAGCAGATGCCTCCTGTATGCTTCGGTCATGCGCTGCTGGGTCAGTGGGTGCAGAAACGGCTCCCTTGTACAAACATCGGCAATCTGAGTAAACTGAGGGTTACTCAGGATGGCTGGGCAGCTCACACTGCCAGGGTCAGAAAGTTTGTATCTGCGATGGATTTTTATCCATTTTGTGGTCCTGCACATGTGCGGTGAATCCACACTTGGGTCTGCTTACAAATCCAAAATGAGCTTCCATGTTCCTCCTCGTGATCACATGATGGTCAAGGTGTTACACTATAAACCAGGGATAGGCAACTGGCGGACCGCGGTCCATCTCCGGACCGCAAAGGATAGAAAAGTGGACTGTCTGAACTCCTGAATCTAGCAGTGCGGTGCTGCTAGTTTCAGGAGTTTAGATGGTCCACTTTTCTATCCGCCAGCAGCGGTCCCAGTGATGCATTGAGGCGGGTGCGCGGGTGATGTCACCACGCACCCGTGCACATATAATGATTAGAACAATTGGCGCCATGTGTTGAGCCTGCCACAGCTCTACAAGAAGACAGGAAGGCCCAGCGGGAGCTGTGAAGGCACGAGGACCTGTCGGGAGCAGCTGGGAACAGTGGGGGTCGTGACAGCCAACTCCCAGTAAGAGATTTAATATAGGACGGGAGTATTATTATTTTTTTTTTAAATGGATGCTATGCAGTGGGAGGGGAATGGGGAGGGTCTCTCAGGTGAATGGGATGGAGTTTTAATAATTAAATATACGAATACGAATACACACACACACACAGGTTGAGTATCCCGTATCCGTGCATCCCTTATCCGAATTATTCCAAAAACTGTGGTTTTTGGAATCATTTGAATTTATTTTTTTTAACCCCCCTAACCCTCTTTTCATACTTACCAAGTCCCAGGGCGTCCACAGCAGGCCTCCAGCATCTTCTCCAGCGGTCCCAGGAATGCATTGCGCGAGTGTGCGCCAGTGACGTCACCGGTGCGCGCGCACACTCGCAGCAATGCATTCCTGGGACCGCTGGAGACCCAGAGAAGATGCCGGAGGCCTGCTGTGGACGCCGAGGGACCACCGGACACCATCAGGGGACAGGTAAGTATGGCTAAAAAAAATTATTCCAAAAACCGAAAAATTCCCCTATCCGGAATGCTCGTGGTCCCGAGCATTTCGGATAGGGGATACTCAACCTGTATGTATGTATGTCATTCCTTAGCCTCACTACTTGTATTGAATAATGTGACTGTAGTTAGAAAATGAATAAAATTAACTCCATGGAATATATTTGCTAAATGAGGATTTGCTTGTTGGCAGTTCTGGTCACAGGATTTATAACGGCAATACTAATAAATGCAGAACCACTCCTCCTGGGTATGCAGTTAAAACAACGGCACTTAATTCCCACAGCCCAAACTTGCAACATGGAAAAGCCACTGCTTAGTAAATAATCTCCCATGCGTCTGCCAACATAATTTTGTGCTATAGAAACAAACCTCATTTTCACATTGCATTGTACCTTTAAAATGGAAATGCATTTTAAAAATAGGCTGCAGACACAGATTAATTTTTATGATTTGGTAATAGATATGCAACCTTACTTAGAGTTGGCACATTTAGGTTTGACCTTGCATAGGAGAGCCAAAGCAGAGATAATTTATTAATGCTGCATTGTGGTGCAAAATGTATACTGATCTGGAGGAAGAAAGCAGGCACTTATTTACACTACTCACACTAGACAAGTAAACATCAACGAAGTGGTGGCCAATGCAAATTATTCACCTAATCCAAAGTCAATAACACAAACCTTGTGAGCGCAAATAATATATATACACCATTACCAACAGAATTCAGTCTACTTCCTATATAAAACTATTAGTGTATGCATTTTTACTAAATCTATGATGATAACTTTAAGATGTCACTGTACTTGGACATACACCTATATAAAGGCTGTAAATGTGTATTTGTGACACACGACAATAATGTATAGGGAAGTGACAGCAGAGCATGGTTACCAGGGCATGTTGCACTGGTAACAATACAAAGGTCACTGGTAAAAAAAAAAAAAAAAACAACCTTCTTTAGTAATCTTTTTGTTTTTATATATTATCCACACAGCAAGGCCAGCAAGAGCAACCTTGGGGCAGGATACAATGATATCTTAGACATATCCATATATAAATATGTATATCTCTCTCCTCCAGTCTGCCTCTCCCTCTATCTCCTTCATCCCAGACACCAAAACGGTCTCTCCCAAAAAACTCCATGCTGTATTCTTTGTCACCCAATCTCCAGCTCAGTGTGCCCCACCAAGGTACTCTTACCCAGGGAAGATACCCACCTGCACTCTAACCCCAATACTCGGACACTGCAACGTCACCGCCAGATCATCCCTTTAATAAACGCACATATGAATTACACAGCGGATGTAATGAGAGATGGTCAAGAGCTCATACACCAACAGTCATTACATCCAAAAAGCAGACAAGGACCTGTGTAACTCAAATGTGTGCTTATTAAAGGGATGATCCAATCCTGGTCACCGTGTGTGAGGCTCCTGTCACACTGAGGCTGCACTCCTTTTAACTCGCCGCAACATAGGTTGCAGATCGTGTCACTCTTCCCTGCACCGCCTTCCTTTTCTCTCATTGGTTCAGATGGATCACATCCCTGCCAGGCCCTGGCTTCCTAGTAAATCTGCGGTACTTGTGTATTATCACGGCGCCCCCGATTTCCATCGCAGGGCATTGTACAACCACAAAATCGCATCGCATGCCGTATGATCGCATGTGATGAGATGCGATTATATCCGATTTTTCATTGTACAGGCACCCAGACCCGATTTTACATTGTACACCCACCCTGATGGGTAATGACAATGTTAAATGCCACCCCACTATCAACGCCAATCCGAAGCGAGGCTTGCGCAGCGAGCCCGCGAGGGGCGGCGTTACGCATCCTCCGACCTTTTTATACCCCCACTATCCACGTCGGCGTGGAGTTGATTTTATGTAGTGTGGCCACCGAGCCCGAAGCGTGGCGAGGGGACGCATAATACTTGTGAAGTAATGCGCTTCTCCTCGCGGGGCTCGGTGGCTCGCCACACTATATAAAATCAACTCCACGCCGACTTGGATAGTGGGGGTATGAAAAGGGCGGAGGACGCGTACCGCCTCGCTTGCCACGCTTCGGGTTGGCGTTGATAGTGGGGTGGCATTAACAATGGGGGGCATTTAACATTGTCATTACCCATCAGGGTGGGGATACAATTAAAAATCGAGTCTGGGTGGGCATTTAAAATTGAAATCGCGTTGCATCGCATTCCCCGGAAAAGCCTCAAATCGGGTCCATCGCATACCTTAATTAGTGGTATGCGATGCGATGGGCGCCGTGATAATACACAAGTACCAAATCTGCTACTGCCCTGATTGTTGGGGTGTGATACAGGTGTCCCCTTATTTCCCTTGTCACCGGCCCTGCACTAGAGTCAATATAAAGGCAGGCAACATCATATTTGTAATTGGTTTATGACCGAGGGCCAGATGTACTAATGCTTGCAATCTGCTCCTAACTGCCATGTCACAGACAGGGTTTAAAAATGCTAGTTATGAGCTAATTAGTTGGGTGATTTATCACTTTTCAAGGCTTAGTACATCTCACCCTGAGAGTTGGTGCAGCCGCTTGGGTGTGGCAAATTGCTTGTTCACCATCCCATTGGCGCCTAGCAGTACGGGCGGGGGGCATAGGACGGTGGTTATTAGCTGCACTCATGGGAATGCCCAGCGTTTCATGGCCTTTCTGGGTGTTTTTTCATGGCACTTTCCAGATGACGCGGGTGTGGGGGGCGGGCAGCTGACGTCAGCTGTCTGCCCGTTTCCTGCACAGGGCGCTCGCAGATGCAAGACACCAGAGAGGGGTCTTAAACCTGTGAGCACTGTAGAAATCATTTGATGGTCGGAGACCATGGAATTATGTCCTCCTCGCACACAAGCTGCGAATGGACATTTATACAAAACATCTATTCACATGCATGCGGGGAGATTCGCCGTGCAGGTGGGGGCAACCGTTCGTGCCGGCAGCGTTAAAATGACACACAGGTCAATCAGAATAAGGCCCTAAATAACCAAGATTTATGATCCATGCCAGGAAACAGGGATAGCACTGTATTTGTAGTTTCTAAAGATCCTCCAGAGAGGCCTGGTAGCAGCAAACACACAGTCATTACTGCATACGATGGCTGTCAAATCCAGGCATAAATGACAGTACATGATGTATACTGTAGAAAAGATTAACGTACAACCAACATTCCCCTGTAATTCAGTAGCAATCCCAGTGTTATCAGGGCCCCACCCCAGCCTATTGCCTCTACTTTCTATTGGGTTTTAATCAAAATACAATGAGATCACTTAGTTATTTTTATCCAAAAAGAGACAGATAAGGAAAGGAACTGTAATCCTGCTGCCCTGTATGTCCCTGTGGTATAGTAATAGGCACAGCTCCCAGTCAGTCTCATGCGGGCACTACATTGCCAGGTCCCACTGCATGTGGCACAGGGAGCCATGTAATGACAGTGCTGTGTCAGCCTGCCTCCCCAGCACCCACAGCATGGACCACATCCCAAGGGCATCCTACACTCATAGAGCTGGAACTGATTATATATACAGATGATAGATAGATAGATAGATAGATAGATA
Source organism: Crinia signifera (assembly GCF_055691185.1). Taxonomy (NCBI): domain Eukaryota; kingdom Metazoa; phylum Chordata; class Amphibia; order Anura; family Myobatrachidae; genus Crinia; species Crinia signifera. Next base: position 405,393,496 of record NC_139217.1, read on the forward strand.
GATAGATAGATAGATAGATAGATAGACTCATGGCTCCCCTGCATCCACAGACTACATGGATCTCACTGCATGTGCAGCTCCTTTCACTGCACAATAGGATCAATACATCCTTCTGCATATACACCGCGCAGCCGCTCCCCTGCTTCCAGCTCACCCTGCAGTCCACCGGATGGATCCCTGTGTGCACTCCGGGGCGGCATGGAAGCTAGGCTGGTGCCCCAGCTCATACAGGGCTCCCTTACCTTATTGTCACCCGGCGCCAGCACTTCCTGCTACACGGTAGCCGGGGAGAGAGCAGCAGCCACCGCCAGCCTCAGCAGCCAGCGGGTATCATCCGATCCAGCAGCACTGACACTGAGAGGGAAGAGGAGGAGTGTGGGCATAGGAAGCCGCCCACAGCACGGCCATTATACCCCCGCCCAGCACAGTTTCCAGTGGGAAAGACTCCTCTCCTACTACTACTGACTACTATACTGCTACTGTATATGTGACAGAGAGAATGGAGCAAAGGGCTTCTACTGGGGGCTCAGCTCTCTCACTTGCAGCAATTCTGCTAAATGCTATACAGTATTATTAATATGGAAAATAGGAATAGGTATTGTGTAGATACAGATAGACACATTCACACTGCATTTGCAAGACAATTCCCAACATTTCCATGTGCACACCATATCCCCGACAAGCTCCATCAAACTAGGGATGGCCATCGACTATCGATGTTCCCAAAACATCGATGGTTGGGACCTAGTGATCGATGTTTTGGGCATCGATAGTGGATGGTTGAATAGTTTTATGCCATCGATGGATGGCTTCCGATGGTAAAAGTTGTGGGCGCATGCGCACTGCGTGTGCAGTTTCATTGCGTCCATCGGCATCGCTGCGGGCGGCCTGTCCCGCCGGAAGGTGCGCGCATGCACAAAAGAAACTTAAACTGGATTGATGGCTAAAGTTTCTTCTGCGCATGCGCGCGGATCCCGGCCGAGCAGGCTGCCCGCAGTGACCCGTCCCGTTGCTCTGCACATGCGCGGCTAAGCGATGGCAGGAACCATTGATGGTGTGAGATAGAATGGTTTATAGCCATCGATGGTTCCTGCTCTAGAAGCCATCGATGGCAACCATCGATGGGGGATGTGCCGATGGCCATCCCTACATCAAACTGTCTGGAACTTGTAGTGTTCGGTCTGGGGGAGTGCCTGTCTGGTTGGTGTGCCTGTGACACCTGTTCCTAGTAGATGGGGAATGAGAGATTACAGCTTCCACATATAGTCCATGCCACTCTGGTTTTTACTACATCCCCGGACCATATAGGGAGGCTGTAATCTCTCCCTCCTTGTCTCCCTAGTGACAGATGGACAGATGTCGCACCCCCTGTTCTGGGTTTGGTTTTTCCCATTCCTGGGATGTGTTGCTGTGAGTGAGACAGTGATTTGCTGCTGTCAGTGAGGCAGGGATGTGCTGCTGTAAGTCAGGCAGGGATATGCTGCTGTCAGCGAGGCAGGGATGTGCTGCTGTCAGCGAGGCAGTGATGTGCAGATGTCAGCGAGGCAGGGATGTGCTGCTGTCAGCGAGGCAGGGATGTGCTGCTGCCAGCGAGGCAGGGATGTGCTGCTGTCAGTGAGGTAGGGATGTGCTGCTGTCAGTGAGGCAGGGATATACTATTGTATGCCTTCGTATGGCTGGCTTGCGTAAGCACAGTCATTCGATAATCGCCCCTTGCTGCGAAATCGCAGCTGTGCGATCGGGTCAGATTCAGATCCAGTCATGTTAGTGGGATTTCTGTCATTATAACATACCATCTTACAGGGTTGGACTGGCCCACAGGTAAAACCCCCAGTGGCCCCTATTGCCTGTGGGCCCACCTCTTCCTCTAGGGACAAATTTCTAAACTATCTTAGTGCATTTGAATTATACATATGTTACATTATACTGCATAGGACTATGGTGTATGTAATTCAACAGTGCACTAGTAGTGTTTACTGGTACTTGTTTCCTAGCACGGCGCCCCCGATTTCCATCGCAGTGCATCGCATCGCATGCAATATAGCGGCATGCGATTTATAATTGTACAAGCGCCTTGAAGGGTGCTTACAATGTTAAATGCACCCCCATTGTCAACGCCACCCCCACTATCAACGCCAACCTGAAGCGACCTTTTCATACCCCCACTATCCACGTCGGCGTGGAGTTAATTTTAGATAGTGCGAGCGCAGCGAGCCACCGAGCCCGAAGCGTGGCGAGGGGCCGCGGATTACTTAACATGTATTCCGCGTCCCCTCGCCACGCTTCGGGCTCGGTGGCTCGCCACACTATCTAAGATCAACTCCACGCCGACGTGGATAGTGGGGGTATGAAAAGGTCAGAGGATGTGTACCGCCGCGCTCGCCACGCTTCGGGTTGGCGTTGATAGTGGGGGTGGCGTTGACAATCGGGGGGCATTTAACATTGTAAGCACCCATCAGGGTGGTTGTACAATTAAAAATCGCATCACATCGCATGCCATTTGCTGGCATGGGATGCTATGCGATATTTAATTGTACATTCCAGGTCATTTACCCGAATATCGCATAGCATACGTTATGCCATGGTATGCGATGGGCGCCATGCTAGGAAACAAGTACCTATCTGAAACGTTGATTACTTGATATGTGTTCAATACACTTATAATATTTGCACAAGACTCTGAGTGCCGCCTCCTGTTTGTTTACACAACATAAAAAATAATGATTCAAACAATGATGTTAATAACGCTCTTTTCAGATGTCCCACAATAACGGGTTAAAATGTTCCATCGAACATAATACGTGACCAATGTCTCAAGGAAAGCATATTATTCTGTTATCCAACAGCAAACAATTTGGATAGGGGAAAGCAAAGAGATAGTAGTAACCTGTCACATAGAAGTTGGGGTTAGGCGAAACTTTTCTCAAAACTTTTTTTCAATAGTAAGCAGTAAGCGGGGTCGATACCCCAAAACAGTCGGTGCCTGAAAACTGTAACAGTTAGGATAACCTCCAGCAGACGAAATGCACAGATTCACGTTGTGATGCACGTTGTTTGAATCTTGCATCTTAAGATATTATGTGCTGCACATAATATTTATCGCATCGCATGTGGTTTTTAAACACATTATCGCAATGCGATGTGTGATCTGCCAGTTTATGTAACCCCAGATAGACCAGTCTTCATTCAATCACCCAATTTCAGGTCAAAAGGGGCATGTGATTTATGGTATGATTGTAATCAAATGCAATTAAAAAAAAAAAGTACTTGAAATGTGATTTGTCGCACGGGGAGCTTCAAGGGAAATCGCAGCGAAATTGTATGGTCACAATCAGAGGGATTGCCAAAACAGTGAGCAGTGAAAAATAAGGGGTGAGATGTATCAATGTGTTGAGAGATATAAAGTGCCAACCAATCAGATCCTTTAATTTTTCAACCTCAGCCTTTAAAATGACAGTAGCTGATTGGTGCACATCCTGACGAAGCCCGCTTGATGGGTGAAACGCGTTGATCTCCAGAGACCTCCCTGACCGCTGCCTTACTTCACTGCAGCCGCGGGAGAAGGACGAGTCTGCCGGCAGACACCATTCCATCTCTTAAAGAGATACACACAGTAATTTCCGTCCAAACCTGTTAAGGACCACAGATTGCGGGCAATAGTGTGGAACACTTCCACCATCCCTTACCTACCCTTTGCTTATTCAAGGCCTCAGAACTTATGGCATATAGATTTCTGATTATCCATACCTTGGACTTTATAAATGTTATGTGTTCGTTTGTCATTGTATTGTAGTACGTATACCGGTATTAGATCACACTGCCCCCCCCCCCCCCCCCTTTTAATAACCTTATTATAAACCATATTTTTCTGACCTACCTATATGATTTGACTATGTCTTTTACCTGTTTTTTTTCACAATAAAAGCATTTTCTTTATTATATACATAGACAGTCCAGAGTTTTCATTTGTATTATTGTGTGGTAAAGGTGTGCGCAGGAGTGCCTATTCTCTCTACTATTGTATATCCTCTTGGGTAATTGTGTCGTTTTACCCCAGACACCCAGCAGCAACCTACCCCATTTACCACCCACCCACAGTGCAGTAGTCAAACCCCCTTTTTGGTGTCTACTTTATCTCTCTCCAAGTGACATTTCATCCATGGTGTCTGATGGGGTGAGCTAGTGAAAGCAAGGAGTTTTGCAGCACTATGCAAAGCCATCCACAAAGCCGCTCATCTGCTGGCAATACCAGCAGATGAGCGGCTTCCCCGGCGATGATGCGGCAGCACGCAGCACCGCTGGGCCATACACACTGGGCGGCTTTGAGCTGAAAGACACTCAAACATTGTGTTTTGAGCGGCTTTCAGCTCAAAATCGCCCAGTGCGTATGGGCCTTTAAGTCGACAGTCAAAAGGTCGGCATGAGGTTTTCATGTTTTTTTTTTTTTTTTTGTCCCGAATGTCAACATAGTTGACATGGACATCATGAAAATGTAACACTTCCCCTTGCATGGCTCGCCATGCTTCGGGCACAGTGCCTCCCTACGCTAGTGGATGGAAGGGCATGAAATAATGCCTGTCAAATACTTGCCTACCCTCCCGGAATGGCCAGAAGGTTCCCGAAAATCGATCCCCCCCTACACCGGCCCCCCTTCCCCGCAGATACAAATATCAGAATTTGCGGGTCTGAAAGGGGGCTGGGCTAAAATTATGTGAATGGTGTAAATTTGCATAATTTAATTAACGCCGAATCAGGACGTGTGTCCATCGAGTTCAACCCAGGTTAGCATATGCGATCTGATAACAAAGACAAATTTGAAGAAAACCTTTGCGCTTGTCGCAGCCTATGAAAATTGTACAGTGGTATGAAAACACCAATCATACGAAGACAATATGCAAAGAAGAGATACTGACAATTTCCGGGGCGCTGACAGAGTTCACTCTTTTCCTTAAACTCTTGGTTTTACCCAAAAAAAAAAAAAAGAAAAAGAAAAATACACAATGGTGCAGAACAGTATAAAACACTGGGATGGTTTATCTGATTCTATCCGGGATAGATGGAGGCTGGACTCGTACCCGTTAAGATGGTCTACTTTTTTAGGGTAGACAGATCACACATTCTTAAGGGGCGGTGACGTCACCGGTGGAATTCCAGTGCTTTCATCCAGATGGTATATGAAAACAAGAGATACACAAAATAGTGCAGCACAGTTTTTGACACCAAATACACTTTTTCCAGGATAAAATTGACTAGACTCGTACCCTTTAAGGTGGTCTACTTTCTCAGGGTAGACATATCAAGCATCCTTATTGGGCGGCAATAACACCGTAGAAGCTCAAAACGCATCCAATCAATATGTAGAAGAAAAAAAACTGGTATAGTATAATACCGTTTTTTATTGTACATAAAACATAACATTCAGAGTATAGCACAGCAGACTCTCACCGAGTGTGTTGGTCCACAACACAAGTGCAGACAACAGAGCAGATATTACAAAGTCCAGGCGTCCCCGAAAGCTCACTCAATGCAGGTCTGAAGTGGTCCACTCGAAATTCCTCCTCGCCAACGCGTTTCAAGACCAATAGGTCTCTTTTTCAAGGCATTTTTTTTCTTCTACATATTGATTGGATGCGTTTTGAGCTTCTACGGTGTTATTGCCGCCCAATAAGGATGCTTGATATGTCTACCCTGAGAAAGTAGACCACCTTAAAGGGTACGAGTCTAGTCAATTTTATCCTGGAAAAAGTGTATTTGGTGTCAAAAACTGTGCTGCACTATTTTGTGTATCTCTTGTTTTCATATACCATCTGGATGAAAGCACTGGAATTCCACCGGTGACGTCACCGCCCCTTAAGAATGTGTGATCTGTCTACCCTAAAAAAGTAGACCATCTTAACGGGTACGAGTCCAGCCTCCATCTATCCCGGATAGAATCAGATAAACCACCCCAGTGTTTTATACTGTTCTGCACCATTGTGTATTTTTCTTTTTCTTTTTTTTGGGTAAAACCAAGAGTTTAAGGAAAAGAGTGAACTCTGTCAGCGCCCCGGAAATTGTCAGTATCTCTTCTTAGCATATGCGATCTATTAGCTACATCCCTTATTATATTTTGTGTATTCTTATTTATTTAAAGATAGAGTACGATTGTTGGCTGTACCCCTGGATGTTTTTATCCAATAGATATTTGTCCAACCTTATTTTAAACATATTTATTATGGGTTTGCTAACACCACCTCTCCAGTCACAATTTGACTGCCGTGTCCGTAAAAAAATAAATAAAAAAAATATATATATATATTTCTAAGGGAACAAAATCTTCTTTCCTCTAGTGACTCTAAACACATGCCCACGTGTCCTAGAGTCCTTCCTTAAAGCAGAGGATGCCTGACAGTTTATTATATTGTTGCCTGATATATTCGTACATGTTTAGCACGTCTCCCCTTAAACGTCTCTTTTCTAGCATAAACAATCCCAATTTTTTCAATCTAATACCCTGTTCACACTGCCGCAAAAACCCGGGTTTTTGCCAGGGCAAGCAGGAATTTCCTGCGTCCTGTCTCAGTGTGAAAGGGTCTTTGTGAAATTCCCGGGTGATATGCCCCGGGAATTAGAGACGGGTTTTTCCTGGGTAATACACGGGTGTACAGCACAGACCCGTGTTTTTCACACATGATGCCAAAAAACAAGCTCATTGGGGGATGTAATCATGTGAAAGCCAGCCAATAAAAGCTGTTTAAATTTTAAACAGCCAATCACAGCAATTTGTACAAATTCCCCAACACACAATCAAATTCCACACACTTGTTGGAAGGCAGACCATGGAAAGCAGTGTGAAAGGGGCAGACATGGGAAATTCCCAGGTCTGAGGTGCAGTATGAAGGGGGTCTGTTGAGCTGAGAACGCAGCAGAAGTAGCTTAAATTCTCCAACTCATTTATTAGCTTTGTTGCTCATCTGTGAACTTTATCCTGTTATATTGTATGATGTCCTTTTTATAGTGCAGGTCCCAGAACTGTACGCCGTATTCTAGATGCGGTCTAACCAATGCATTGTAGAGTGGCATAATTACATTTGAGTCCCTACCCCTTCTTATACACACTAGTATCCTGTTGGCCTTAATTGCTGCAACATGACACTGAGCACTGCACCCAAGTTTGTTATCAATTTGTACTACTAGATCCTTTTTCCAGTTCTGATTTACCCAGTGCCACCCCATGGTTATGTCTCCCAAGATGCATAACCTTGTATTTATCCATATCAAACATCTTTGATTGTTCTAATTACTCTGCTCAGTTTGTGTTATCAGCAAAGATGGAAATTTTGCTTTGTATACCCACCCCAATATTGTTATTGTTAAATAAAAGTGACCCTAGCATCGACCCCTGTGGCGGGTGTGGTATACTTCACCGACAGTCTGTATTCCGACAGTCATTACTCAGACGTCGGCATCCTGACTGCACAGCGGGGGGAGCGCAATGAACCCCCCTGCGTGCTCGCTGCGCTCGCCCCCTATTTTATTCTCCCTCTAGAGGGAGCAGTCGGGATTCCGACGTCGGAGGAATGACTGTCGGGGAGCCAGCCGGCACCCCCTCTGGCACTCCACTTAGTACTAGTATTATACTTGACACTGCATGGTTTACCACCATCCCTGTTCTCTATACTGAGGCCAGTTTCTTACCCATCTACAAATTTTTACCCCTAGTCCCAAATCCTACATTCTATTTATTAACCTCTTAACCCTAGAATGTCTGTGTGTGCGTGTACATGTGGTAGGGAATATAGATTGTAAGCTCCACTGGGGCAGGGACTAATGTGAATGTTCAAATATCCTTTGTAAAGCACTGCGGAATATGTATGCACTATATAAGAAACGGTTAATAAATAAATAAATTATGTGGCACCGTCTCAAAAGCATTAGCAAAATCCAGGAAGACCACCTCTACAGCATTTCCATTGTCTAGGTCTGGGGCAGCCAACCCTAGTCCTCGAGAGCTACCAACAGTGCATGTTTTGCAGGTCTCCTCACAGAATCACAAGTGAGCTAATTAGCTCCACCTGTGGATCTTTTAAAATGTGTCAGTGATTAATGAGTGCAGCAGCTAGGTTGTCTGGAAAATGTGAACTTTTGGTAGCTCTCGAGGGCTAGGGTTGGCTACCACTAGTCTAGGTTGTTACGGACTTCCTCATAAAAGGCTAATTTTTTAATAGATTTTTCACAAAGCCATGTTGGTTAATACTGATTATACTATGGAGTTGTAATGTTTTTGGATAACATCCTTTATAAGTCCCTCAAATAATTGACCCACCATTGATGTTAAGCTGACTATAAGTTGCTGGGTCAACCGCTTGATCTGTCTACAATAAGCCTGGTCACTGATGTGACAGTGGCGGAGCATCATTAGGGGAGGGGAGGGGGGGGGGGGGGGGGGGGAACACTTCCCAAAATTATGTAAGTGTTCTAGGGTTGATATAACAAAGCCACATTACCCACTTTGGCTTGAAACTACTACATTTTATATAGGTCTGCTCAGTACCAACATCTGCATATAGGGTGCCTCCCAAATGTTTTTGCTTAGTGTCAGTGCCTAATCTCCAACTACAACCTTGTTGTGTCTGGGAAGTACTATCAGAGGTATCTGGCTGGATTTTGCCCTGGTCCAGCCATACCTGGAATAGCAGGTTGCTCTCCCTTTACATGAGGTGCAAAACCTTCCAAACACAGGCATCAAGGTTAACCATGACCAGGCACAGGTGACAGAAGGTGCCCATACGCGCTCCCGCAGCATCTCATCGTACAGTACAAAAAGTATGTGCTGCACATGTCTTTTAATCACATTGCATGCACAACGCAATGCGATTTAGCACAAAAAGTATCACAGTATCCAATTTGATTTATTGATCTACGCTCAGCCATGGTAGCCTTAAAACTCTTAAAGTGCCTAGTGGACCTGACCACTAGAAGCTTATCTATATGGTTAGAACCAGTTTTGCCTCGACTGAAAACATCCTTGCAAACAGGTAGTACATCAGCGTACACTACTTTTATACTTTTTTTTTGTTTGTTTGTTACACACTATATAGATTTTTCGGAGTTAATACGCACAATATATGCTTATTCTTTTTCGATTATATCATGCATCACCCCTTGTGGGAAAATAGAACTGCATTCTATAATATGAGGCAATGTCACCATTACGGACGCTCCAGACCAGCCTCCATTTATCCACCTATTGCTGTATTCCATCATATGGACTTGGTAAAAGTGTTATGACTTCCTGTATCTTCCACATTGACTAACGATCCTTTGCAGCTATACTTTTTATCTAGGTTCAATTCCTTTAGTGGGGGAACTGTGCTAACTATACCCCTAAGGGGATCACCTACCGATTACAGAAATCCCTATTTAACACTTGTGGACATTGATTCAATTTGGTGGCTCTATAGGAAGAGATGGTCACGGACAGTCATAAATCTGTTTTTGTGTCGAGAGGAGGTGTACCAACTAAAAAACTGTGGATTTAGCAGGTCTTGGGACTTATTTTCAACATGTGAGATTGTGTTCAATCCTTGGTTTAAGCTGGGTACACACATAAAAAGGTCTTTCCTCCAATCTGTCTGGTGGCAACAAAACCTGTCGTTGTATGGAGTAACAAAGTCAACCATATGCTCCCAAACCCTGAAAATCAGATGAAAAAATATTGTTTGGATACATTTGTTAAATAAACTGGCTTTAAACAATTTACCTGCATGACCAGTGGCTGCTTTCAAGCATTTGGGTGCAAATGGTTGACGGTCATTGACAAATTTTTGTTACCTCCAGACAAATTGAACAGAAATCTGTGTGTACCAAGATTCCATACACACTAGGTCATATTTTTAACAATATCGCTCAGAAAGGGGCTTCTGAGCGTCTATTGTGGACACAATATCATTACACATTCATGCTCCTGCGTGGCACTAATGATGAGTGTTATCTACTGAACATGCAGGTCAATTTGGCAATATAGCCGAATGACCTGCATGTTCAATGAGTCCCAGTGACGTCACTGAAAAGATCAACGTATACATGTGACCAGTTCATTTTCTGGCTTTTTGCCTCCAAATTTATTTTTCTTAAGATGTTCTTTATTATCTGTTCAATAAAATGTACTATACATTAATCTATAAATTTGTCCCTGAAGAGGTAGTTTACGCATTACCTCACAGCTAACCAATTTTACCATTTGGCAGTGTATTTTTTCCCCTAAATAACCACTCAAGACACCAGAATAACAAAATAATTTATATTTTGAACATACATGTAGAAGCAAATAAAGAATGTAACTGCTTAAAACATACTTATAAAAAAAACACATAAGAAAAAAAAAGACTTTTTAAAACAAAAATGGACATCCATACCTTCATACAATCAATATATGCTAATAAAATAGTTGTTGGCCTTATCTGTGGAATATGAATATGTATGATTCCCAGATAATCTTCCACATTAATTCAAAGTCCTTAAACATTTTATTTTTTTCCAACTAAGTGGAAATAGAACATCAGAGATAAACAAAACCATGACCTAAACAGTATTGGGCAAAGTGTTTTACCCTATAAACAATATAAGTATTTGGTTATTGCCTAGCTGGTTTTCTGGAAAAGCATGATTTACATATATTGAAAACAGAAACAAACATTGTAACGGGTACATGTTATCTACAATATAAACAGTAAAATTACGGTATGTCTTCAGCACCCCTCAAACTTTTTCCATCTTATCTAAATAAGTGCCTAAATGAACAAGAGGGTAAACTCACCTGTATGTAGTTACAGTATACGTCATTAAATGGGCATGTGTGGATAATTTGTCTTTATTTATCTTGGACATGGATACTTTTTGGAAGCACAGGAAACAGCTATGGTTGCCTGCTACAATACCAAGGAACGTAATCCCTGGATAATATACGCGTATCTCTTAACTATCTGTATTTTTTTATATATTGCATGCAATCACAAATATTGGAATGAACTATAGAATGTATTTTTTTTTTTAAATCTATAAATGGGTGCCTTCAATTATCCTAACAAATCTGCAACCATATACTAATAGACATAGTCCATGCAAATGGAGGTAGCTTAGTAAATTTGAGCCAATGGAATATTTAATACATTGTTTCAAGAGAACCTATTTGAGTCAATTTGGTAATCAGAAGATTATAGCGTACCAGCCAATATATAAGGTGTCTTATTGCAGGTTGTGACTGACCAATTATAGGATGTAATGTAACTTAACAAATAACATCACTGTGTAAACACATTGCTGTTTTTCTTTTTAAAGAGTGTAAACAGGAGATGTCAACAGTAATTCGATATCAATGTAGCATTAGATATGTAGGCTGATTGTCATTAACAAACAAAAGTCAATAAAGAAAACTGGTGTGGAGATATGGGAAATAAAGGCAATGTCACTATAGCAACCAGACTTTTTGTAGCCAGGAGTTCTTCGGTAACAGCACTCTTGTGGCATTACTTGAGCACCGGCTTAATACAAGAGATGGTAAAGCTTGTGCCGTAGCATTGGCAAAAGTAGACTGTTTTGCCAATGTAATAATGTAATCATGTGACTTGTTGCCGAACTAAAATAGTCCTAAAAGAATTAGCAAGAGCAGAACAGTTCTGGTATTGGATACATAAATAGGCAAACAATAAAAAAAATGTTCTTAGCGTTCCATATTTAGTCTCTAATAAGACCGCTTGATAATGGTGTATTTTCAGTTTTAAGCCTTATTGCTGGCCTTCAATTCATCTATTTTGCAAGTATGTACATACAGATACATAGTAAAAAAAATATTTACATTTCTCATATATAGATACAATGTTGCTTAAAACCAACTATTCAGCGATAGTTTTGCTTGCATACAGGATTCTTGCCATGGAAGAGTATTCCCTCCTTTGACCTTAATGTTTTTGTGTCTCATCTTGTGTAACAAGGTCCGTAGCTTCAGAGGTGGTGCTTGTTGGTTTGCTGCTCTCTGAAACAAAACAAATGAAGTGACACCAAATATACAACACAAAAGGTGAAAAGGAGTCCTACAATTTTATATTATACAAATATTAGATTTATGCAAAGTAGTTGACCTGTGATGCACAGATCCTGATCACTTCAAAGTCCTCCTCATTCATGCAAATGGACGAGTGAAGTAGACAACACTACCCAGTGCCTCCACTAGATCACAGAACTGACAAACCACAGCAATGGCAATTTTACTAGGCCCGTGAACTCTATCCAGAACGTAACATTTCAGGTTTAGTTGTCCTTTAAATAGTTCTAGTGCTGTGTAGACACTGTGAAATTCCTTTGAAATTCGACTCAGATTCGATTGCGATGCCATTTTTGATAACTGTGTACACAAGGTGCAATTCAGCCTTATTCTAAAGGTCCACAGCAAACGCACACACGCACCTGGCCATCCATATGATGTCAAATAAAATATGACTCCTTTAGACCAGAAAACCTCCTCCTAGGGTGAAGTTCTGATGATCACGTTCCCATTGACGGTGAAAAGGGGTCAGTATGGGCACCGTAACTGTCTTACAGCTATGCAACAAGCTGTAATGCACTGTATGATCCAACACCTTTCTATCATAGCCAACATTAACTTTTTCAGCCATTTGGGCTACAATAGCTTTTCAGCAAGATTGGATAAAACTAACTAGCCTTCGCTCATTAGGCCCGTTTTGCCAGTTCGCTGGTTGTCCCCAACCCCACCACCCAAGATCTGTACTTTTGGAGATGCTCTAATCCAGTGGTGTCAAACTCATGGCTCTCCAGCTGTTGTGGAACTTCACGTCCTAGCATGCCTTGCCACAGATTTTATATAATGGATTGCTAAAACTGTGGCAGGGTATGCTGGGACGTGTAGTTCCACAACAGCATGAGTTTGACACCACTGGTCTACCATCGAACCATCACATTTTATCCCTGGTCAAAGTCACTCAGATCTGTCCACTTGTCCATTTTTCTTGCTTCCAACACATCAACTTTATGAAATAACTGTTCAACTGCTTCTGAATATATATGTCATCCTGTGACAGATTCCATTGCAATGATAGGTACTTGTTTCCCAGCACGGCCACAATCGCTGGCATCGTGTACCTTAAAGTTAAGGTACACGATGAACGCGATGGACCCGATTTCCTTTGAAATCAGGTCCATTTTGCCGGCAAAGGAAAAATCGCGGGCATCACGTCGGTCGCAGCCATTAACATTGCCCCCGACGCGATGCCCGCGATTTTGCCATAGGCTTCAATGTTAAAATAATTTTTAACATTGAAATCGGGAGCATCGCGTCGGTCTTGTGCCATTATAATGGCACAAGATGAGATTGACTTGATTAAGTCCATCTCACATAGGAAACAATGTGAAATGGGCCAATATGACCCATTTCACATTGTATATGGCCCCGTCGTTACCCCACGGGTAAAAAAAAGGTCCTCCGACCTTTTCATTACCCTACTATCCACGTCGGCGTGGAGTTGAGAATATAAAGTGTAGCGAGCGCAGCGAGCCACCGAGCCCGAAGCGTGGCGAGCCCCGTGAGGGGACGCGTATACCTGTAAAGTAATACGCGTCCGCTCGCCACGCTTTGGGCTCGCTGCGCTCGCCACACTTTATATTCTTAACTCCACGCCGGTGTGGATAGTAGGGGAATGAAAAGGTCGGAGGACGCGCACCGCCGCCCCTCGCGGGCTCGCTGCACTCGCCACGCTTCGGGTTCGCGTCAATCGTGGGGTGGCGTTCAGGGTGTCAAATTGGGGGTGTAGGGAATATTTTACATTGAATCTAATGTAAAAATCGGGTCCCAGGGACCCTATTCACATTTGATTCAATTAAAAATTCGGGTAGGTCGCATCGCATGCGATTTGGATGGAAATCAGGGTGGCCGTGCTAGGAAAAAAGTACCCAATGATTTAATCACAAGTGAAAAATATTTTTAATGTAACCAAATATTGTCCCCTCCCTCAGACCCACTCCACCTGTACTAACCCTGGCCTTTCATCTTATTGCAGAGTGCAGTGGAGCTTGGGGGGACTGATCATCTCTTGCCTGCTGCTGCTTATCTCTCTACACACATAGATGAACGCATTATTGCGCAAACTACAGTATATTATCTACATTACACTTTTGATTGAACCCCAGAGTGGCATTCACATATTGTGGAATGTTTCAGACAGCGATTCTGGCAATCACAGGCTGCTATATTATTGCCAGGGGCTGTACCTGGGAGGAGCAAATCGTTCTTTACATATGTGGAACTGACCACGTCCATTATCAGCCCAAGGGACGTAGCAGATGGCAAAGTTGTATACCGTACAATGGTACAGGTGAGTGGTTAAGCTTCAATTTGGTGCAGTAATGTAGCTTGTACAGACTGTCCCACATGAACTAAGAAGTATTTTGCAGGACACCAGCAAGTGGATGCATCCCATTTCCTCCAAGCGATCATCCAATAACTGATTAAATATTATGCGGTTACCATCAGAAATGTGCTATTTTATCAGTGTTAATAAACCTCATAGCTGTAAAAGAGGTTACATACCCGGAGCAACAGCGTCAGATGAGGAAGTGCTCATACCAGGGAACAATGGCATTGGAAGTATTTTTGTGGGAGAATATGTATTTAATGACACTTTCCTGCCAACGTAGCTATGATATCCAGGTGTAGCTGTCAGGAAATGAAAGAACAAAGTATCTACATTTAGCATTCAGCACAGTACATTATGTTATTTTCTTATTTCATTTACAGTGTCTGTTAGTGACTGATAGAAGTAGGTGCATCTGTTAGTGTTTAACCTTACATGAATATAACAATATACTAGAGATGTGCAGATCCTGATATACCCGGATCGCAAAACGGGATATTATTGCTTATCCGGCTGTCTCATGTTTTGGAACGAAAACATGTGGCAGCTGATAGCCAATAAGTTCCTGTTTTGAGATCCATGTAAATCTGGATCTGCACATCTCTACAATATGCCATAAATAGGGGCAGATGTATTATACCTGGTGAAGTGATAAAGCGGAAGGTGACAATGCACGAGCAAATCAGCACCTAACTCATTTGACTGGATGTAAAAAAATAACAGTTAGGGGCCAGTTGGCCATTGCGTGATCACCAGTATCCCCATGCATAATACATCTGCCACAGGCGGAGAGGAGGGGGGTTTGGGTAGATGTATTAAGCCTTAAGAAAGAGATAAAAGCAAGGTTGATAAATGTCCAGCCAGGCAGCTCCTGTCATGTTACAGGCGGTGTTAAAAAAATGACAGTATCCTGGATGTTTATCATCCTTGCGTTGATCTATTTTTAAGGCTTAATACATCTGCCCCAGGGTTAGGTATTGCGCCCCTTCCTTTGCAGAAAGCGATTGCTAGGGTATATAAAGTACAACATGTTAAAGAGATTACTCCTTAAGAGAACTCCTCTTTTAACTCTATTCCATCTACAGTACAGTATGTGTAGAGTACTACCACCACCACTCATGGATAACAATAAGAATATACATAGCTGTCCTACAGGGAGATGCTGATGGGGTATCCAGAAGAGAGTCATTCGAAGGAGCCGCAATTGCAGACAGGAATTCATCCACCTGCTTTAAAGACAAGGAGTTGTGCAGAGTCTCTAAGGGACATATGGAAGGTACCATGGAGTACAGCTCAAACCCTGAAAGACATACATATATACATGTGTATACATATGAAACATAACAGTACCTGGATAATACACTAGCTAAAAATAAATTAATAAATGGCATAATGTTTTGTTGATGATTAGACGAAGTGTAGCACTAATTAACATTATGGAGGATGAAACCTTGTGACATTTTCCATCTCTGACCGGGGTCCCACATTGCTGTAGTACAGTACTTACCTGGACTACCTACACAAGCCAAGACTACCTTAACATATACTGTTTATGCTGCCGCATGTTGCATACTGTTCAACACAAATTTTTCATTTAAAAAAAATGTGAAACTAATTAGGTCAAGCAAATGTATTCTTTTATATTACAGAGATCAATATAGCATCAATGGCGGTGGCCATGTTTTTGGTTTTCATATTACAGATACCAGTGGCCTTATTGGATAAATGGTGCATGAATCTCTGCAAAGTATTGCAAGACTTTGCACGGGAGATACAGACAGACAGTGCATATCTACATGGCAAGTGGGATCTGAAGTTATTAAATACCCACTGAGTGTTATTAAGTACCCACTGAGTGTTATTAAGTACCCACTGAACTACTAATGCGTAGATTGGAATTTTGCAGGCACTCCCTACTGGATCTCTACATCCACAGTCAAAAAAATATCAGGTCATCATGATGAAATCATGTGACTTATGACGTACATTGTATTAATGTAGGATTCTGTATTCTATGTCTTTTGATAATGTTATAATGTGAGTGTATTGCTGGTCACATAGTCCTTTAAGGGGCTCTGGGTAAACACACACATGCTTTTTATTTTACTTAGACAACTTTTGTTTGACTTTTTTAGATGGTTTTGTCCACTGTAACCTAGGAGTACGAGCTGCTGCATATACAGGTTCCACCTTGCTGTAGGAGGAATCCTGTACTATACTTACCTGGCATTAAGAACCACTGTGTAAGATATTCTTTGTTGCAAGTTTTTTATTTTATTTTTGAGTTTGCCATCTAAATTTTTATAAAATCAATACATTTAGAAAAAAGTTGCACTTCGCCATTAAGCAATTAACATTGTATCACAATGACATCCGAAGAAGATGATTAGTTGGAGTTTTAGCTAATGAGGTGATTTACTAATTCACACCATACAAAACATAACCAGTGTTTAACCACAAAATATTGTTAAACTCAATTTATAGCATTTTTAAATAACTTACACTGCATTTCACAACAAATATGAATGACAAGAAAGGCCTGCTACTTGAGCATGTACAAAAATAAACTAAAAATATAAATTTTTGTGAAATGTGAAAGCCAAGGAGTTTATGATCAATAAAAGAGGGACACGAGACCTGTATCCAATGTTGAAAACCAAATGTGGGGAAAAAAAAAAAAAATGAAGCACGGGGTATCATTTAAAATAAACAAAACATACCATTTGTTGGGTGTCGGGCAAATGAGATAGAAAACCTTTTAACAGCAGAGCTGCGTGTGGCGTCTAAGAAAGAGAAAAAGAGGTACCTGAAATTCATAACAGCTACTAAATAAAAAATAAATAAAAAAAAAGGAAGGAAAGAGGAAGAACGTCTCCCCGCGTGTTGGAGTGTGTTAGAATGCAGCAGCATGCAGTGCACTCCACAGCAAAAGGAATTAACTTGGTTGAAGAGGAAACGTTTTGGATGCCCATTGAGAAACATTTCACAAAGATTTTGAAATTAGGAAAAGGAAAGCTGGCTACTCTGGTTCTAGGGCTTACTCACACCGGTCCGCTGTTTACGCCTGTAAACCACCTTAAAAATAGGATGGACTGTTCGATATGGGCTCGTTCACAAAAATGGCGTTTAAAATATTGAATTGTGGCATTTCCTTTTTCCCCAAGCCTTAATGCATGTTGTAAAATTGTTTCACATCAAAAGCATATACTGTTATCATGGGTTTGTATGCATTGTTCCAGCATGTGTGAGAGTAAGCCCTTAATCCTGACTTGTATATATTTATATATAAAAAAAATAAAAAATAAGATAAATTTAGCAAGTACTTAAAACCGAATTTTCATAAAGCTATAAAATAAAGCTTTCAAAAAAAAAAAAAAAAAAAAGGAAACCTGAACTGGAAAAAAGCCATATTCCATTGTATTTAGTCTGTAATATTACAAAAAAAAATTAAGATTTGTAGCTTAATTTTTTCCCCTTTAATTTAGAGATCTCCGTGCCAACCTCTGATGAGGGCCATGGATTTGGCACATGCATTGCGTGAGTGTATGCACATACCATCTATGCAGCCAGAAGTAGTCAGCTTTTTACGATGAACACGAGCATAGTCCAGTAGGTTAGGTGCACTTGAAGAGGCCCCGAGCACTGTAGTACTAAACAGACCCGCGCAGTGAGACCCTAGTGGGAGTTAGAGAAAATACAGCAACCTAGTGTTCCTCTATTTCACAGAAGTGGTGCATGCAACATGCAATATAACCTAGTGGTCCCATTACAGATAGAACATATAAACATCATTCTCCCAGTGTAAAGCAGCCTGTGCTGTATTGCCCACCATTGAAGAGGTAAAAAAAAAAATAAGTCATAAAACAGAACCAACACCAGAACTACAGTATAACTCTGCTCATACAGTTAAGGAACCATGAAGATTTCAGGGCACCATTAGAAAAAACAACGCATATGCTGAATTTAGGGACTGACTGACTAAAACCAAAAGTAAAGAATGGACACATTGGGATTAAATACTGCAAAGAAAACACCCTCAGATGGCTGATCACCTGCTTTTAGAGACACATTACTCCCCCGCAACAATACCTTCCAGCCAGGCATTTAGTAAGTTACATAGTGGGGTATTCAATCTTGGACTCTATTTCTGCCAGAAGAAATAGCGTCCATCACCTATTCAATTCTGCTGTTTCCGACAGCATTGAAGACAGACTCTGACAAAAGAGACCGGACTTTAAAACAAGTTGGATCTGTTTCGTTAGAAACAGCCATTTTTCAACAAACGGCGGTTGTTTTTGCCAACACGTGACAGCAGGAATATTGAATTCCGGCTGTCGTGTATCAGTCGAGCTGGGCGAAAACAGCCCGGGTTCCGACTGTCGGAATCCGGGATTGATTATCGCCCATTGTGTTACACTGAATTGTTGTAATTAACATTCTAGGATTTAGAGGCCATGTAGTAAGTAAGGCAACTTCATAATTAGCCACAATGATCTTTCTCATGAGTTGCAGCTCATCTTCCATACCCTGTCAGAGACTTAGTCCTTTTAGCATCATAATCCTGAGCCAATGTCAATACATCTGAATACTGAATGGAGCCTTCCAATTTAAGTTTAAGCATTTTCATCTCTGGGTGCGGTATGACGCTCAGACAGTTGGGATTCCGACGGTCATTAGTCATGGACCCCCACAAGGGAGAATAGCCCAATGTTAGCTGGGATCCTGACTGTCAGGCATTTAACCCCTTCAGTGGTGGGGGGCGTTTTCGGGAGCACTCCCCACTGGGCGAGTTTTTTCTGGGGAGCACTCCCTAACAAAAACCCACCACTGTGTCCCTGGGTCTGGGCCGCACCGCTGAACCGTCAATCAGCCGCTGCTCGGCCTGCGGCAACCTAGCTTGTCATAAGCCGGCGCCGCAGGCTGTAATACAAAAGCCATGGTCAGGGTGAGTCATAGACGCTGCGTAGGAGAGGGGGCCGGGCAGCGCTGAAACAAGTTGAGTTCAGCAATGATCTCAGCAGCGCTGCCCGGCACTAAACAATGGGAATCCCGAGAATTTTCCAGGCTTGCCAGTCATTAAGGCATAGCCTGGAAAATTCTCGGGATTACCAGTGCAGGGGTTAAAAGCCGGGATTCTGATGTCGGACGAATGACCATCGGAATCCAGACTGTCAGAACGTCATCCGGTACCCTCATTTATATGGGTGTGGTATATGTGGACGTCGGGGTCCCGACTGGCCGGACTCAGACAGCGGTGCAAGCGCAACAAAGCCTCTTGCAGGCTCGCTGCACTGGCCACGCTGCAGGCACGGTGGCGAGCGATTCTATTCTCCCTCCATGGGGGTCATGGACCCCCACGAGGGAGAATAGCCGGTGGCCGTCGGGACCCCGAGTGTCGGGGTAATGACTGTCGGGATCCCGACTGCCGGAAAACTGTCCAGCACCCATTTATATGTAGTGAATATTTATAGAAAATACCTTTTTATACTTTTAAAAAGGGGGGGGTAGAATTGTTAGCATTGTGTGAGCGACTGAGATGCCCTAAATTGTGGGTTGCGAGTTCTGCAAGGACAACAGCGCTTGCCCCTGTATTGGAAGAATGCATGCTCAGTGATATTTGGATGCACCTAGTTCAGTGCTGAGGTATTCCAAAGCATTGTGCCTATGGTGCTCAGAGACAGAAAATGGAGTAGTTAATGATAACGATAGCTGGAAAGCTAGAATAGGATATGGGAAAGCCACAAGGGACACAACCAGGGCAACAGTTTCTGCCCACACATGTACGCGGAGAGAGGATTCACTGCATGAGGGGGGGAGCTGCTATACACAGGCATCCTCATGTCTTAACATGTCTTTCAGCATGACTGAGGATTAGCAGCATTGTACATAGGATTCTAGAGAACACAATGGTAAAGTCATGTATTGTATTTCATTTATCCTACTATTATACAAGCTACAGCAACACTTCTCAAACTGTCTCACAACTGTCTCCTGCTTTCACATTCTCCAAGAGAACAAACCTGAGGACTGGCTGCCGCCTTGTATGGACTTTTCGATTTCAATCACATAAATGCTGACATAAGTTTATAGTGTTAACATAAAATACCACTATAAAATGTACTACTTTATGTAAGCTACTGCTTGTACTAATGATCTTACTGTATGTAAGCTACTACAATCAGAAGCAATAGGAAAATGTTTAGGATAGTTCAGTCTTCTGGGGAAGGCAAGTTTAACCCCTTCACTGGTAATCCCAGAAATTTTCCGGACTCTGCGCCAGTGCTAACACTGGCATTCCTTGAAAATTTCCGGTATTGCCATTGCCTCCCCCTCCTTGCGCCGGGTAGCACGAAGATCAGTGACCTTAGCTTCAGCCGCTGCCTGGCCCCTTCGTCCAGCCGCACACAGCTGGGGTTTCCAGGCGCAGGGCCAGGCAGCAGCTGATCTAAAGCACAGCAGCACTGCCCGGCCCCGGACACTCAGCGGTGGGTTATTTTTCAGGGAGTGCTGTAAAAAGAAAACCTGCCCTGTGGGGAGCGCTCCCTAAAAACAACCTCACCAGTGAAGGGGTTAAGTGCACATAAGAATGGGTTGAGAAGGCACAACTACTCTACTGCAGGCAGGATGGAATACCACTAGATTCCTTACCTCGTAGTAGAGAGCTCCAATAGTGACTTCTGGTTTTACACTTCCCAGAATGTGAATACTTCCGGGTTTCTTTTTTCTGTGCGTGTGGGTCTGCAGGGAGACACATTCATGCGTGACCAGCTGCATGGGAAGGTGCAAGTTTGACAGGGAAATCACTGCGGAATCTATATACTGGCATTGGAACATCCTGAGTATAAGAGGAATGTGTGCAAGATCTAACCAAAGAGTGAGTGCATGGGTGGTGTAATGGCTAGCACTATTTCCTCACACCACTGAGGTCATGGGTTCGCACCATGGACCTAACAGTGCAGAATTTATATATTATCCTGGTGTTTTAGTGGGTTTACTCTGGGTACCTCCCCCAATCCAAAATTATACTGGTAGGCTAATTGGCTCCTAACAAGTTTAGCCATAGAGTGAATGTGTGTGTGTGTGTGTGTGTACATTTGGTAGGGAATATAGATTGTAAGCTCCACTGGGGCAGGGACAGATATTCATGTTCAAATGTTCTTTGTAAAGCGCTGCTTAATAAATAAAAATAGTCATGCACTAGCAATTTTAGTAACTACTTTGAATATTTAAAAAATGCATGGACTAGGAACTACTAGAGGCAATACTGAAGCATTCTGCAAAAAGTTCCCATTATATGACGATTGGCACAAAATGGCTGCCTCCATTAGGTGTAGGTGTTACCTCCTGCAAGGGTCATCGCTACCGTATGCACTGGGTAAACAGATAGGAGAACCGGGATACAGTGTTGCACTGAGGTAGTTGAACACAAAAGCAGAAGGTGGCACAGAAATGGATAAACTCCTTGCACAGCTATACCAGGATGTGCAACAATATACAATCCCCTCATGTACAAAGCCAGAGAAAAGAGATAACTAGAGCACAGAACTGACTGATAAGGCAATCCAGTGTGATTTTCTAAATGACTCAATCAAATTTAAGCAGGAGAGCTTGTTACCTGTGGCACCCATAACTGAAACATCAGCGTAAAACAGTTGTATTAAAATAAAAAAGGTATAAGGCAGGGGTGGGGAACTCTTTTTGTGCCAAGAGCTGTTTGTATGAGGAAAAAAATCCTTCAGGGGCCATATGTAAAGATTTTTCTTACAAATTGTCCTGCTGCAGCTGTCCCACACTCCAGCAGCTGCTGCTGAATGGGACTGACAGTCTCCAGCTGTTGGTGATTAATCTCGCGAGAACTACCAACCGCTCACGATAATTCCCCTGTACTTGACTCCTGGCAAAGCCGCCGGGCGGGTGGGAGGGCCACTGAGACCGGCTATACCAGGGATGGGGTGAGGTTCCCCACACCTGGTATAAGATCACATTTTGATAACATGGCTGCAAATTTGCAGTGCAAGCATTTACCAATCGACTGCACATGTGCATTGATCATAGTTTGCATCCGTGAGACCATTCTGCAAAAAAATTTATTTTTAAAATCACTGGCCGTACGCAAGTTGATTTACAGAAAGCCGGTATTTGAGGGTGTAACCAGCCATTATTGGGGCGTGTCAGAGAAAACGCAGACATGAACCGACATTTTTAGGGAAGTCT
The DNA here is from genome assembly GCF_055691185.1 of Crinia signifera. Taxonomy (NCBI): domain Eukaryota; kingdom Metazoa; phylum Chordata; class Amphibia; order Anura; family Myobatrachidae; genus Crinia; species Crinia signifera. The sequence goes on from NC_139217.1 coordinate 405,416,115, forward strand.
TGTGACATCAGCAGTGGCCCTGATCAGACTGCACACACCGGAAATATAATTTGATGGTGACTGCTTGCGAATGGATTTGCAGCTATTCTCCGATCCAACCAATTTTCACAAGCTGCACTAAGCATTTTGTAGGCTTACATGGGGTGAGATTTCACTCAGATTGGGCTGCATATTATTTATCTACAGTTTCTTATATAGCGCAGCAGATTCCGTTGCGCTTTACAATTGTAAACCGTGATTAAACAAACTGGGTAGATACAAACTGACATGGCATAGACCTGATTGCATGAATAATCCCCAAGTCTATAGGTGCAACAACAGTGCTGTCAACGAGCTTCGCTTTCGGTGGACACACCCAAACGGTGGTTATCGCCACCACAACATCCATGGAGTACAGTTAGTGCATGCTGATATTCTGCAGTGAACATCAAGTGACACATTCTAATGGATTCTCAGGACATATAAAAACCCTGTGAATACATATGAATACACCAAGAAATGTATGTCTTGTACATGGCGGATTAAACATTTTTAGTATTCAATGTAAACATTTAGAGGTGTATTCAATCTGGGATTTCAAATGTTGGAACATCCCAACAGCCAGAATTCCGGGCTGTTTTAGTTTCCTCCGACTAACTCGACAGCCAGGATTCAATGTTCGGATTAGATAATCCAAGGCCGTTTCTGGCAAAACAGACTCGCCTCCAAGGGGAGACGTGTATGTAGCAGGCGAGTCCCAGCCGGGATAGAACACTGAACTGCCGATATTTCCAATGTTGGAAATATTCAGCAGAGATTGAATACCCCTCATGTTATTTGTTTAGTAAATGAGAAAAAATAATGAAACAAACAACCAAGCCCTGAAATATTTAAAATGCTTACAGCTGCAGGACCCAAAACATTCTCAAAGCCCAGAATACAATTCCACTCCTCCTCTTGCTTTACTTCTGCCCACTACCACTGGCTGCTGTGTAGTGGCGCAGCACATCAGACAGGTACTGCCCGACCCCAGATCAGATGCTGCTGTCAGTCTTGTGCATGGCAATAAAAGGAACAGAGTGGACTGGAGAACAGTTTGCTACTTGCATAGAGATAACCGATCAGTGGGTCATCGGGATACTAAACACAGGTATGATACAAAGGGAGAGAATGGATGAAGGGAAACAAACTGGCCTACTTTCCTATTTCCTCTAAAGTAGGCCTGGCCAACCTGTGGCTCTCCAGATGTTGTGAAACTACATATCCCAGCATGCAATGCCACAGCATTAAATAAGAGCAAAACTGTAGCAATGCATGCTGGGATGTGTAGTTTCACAACAGCTGGAGAGACACAGGTTGGCCTGGCCTGCTGTAAAGTACCCGTGTACTGTCCCCCTTGTATCACCAAGCAATTAGGCACCCCAAACTGAGTAATGGTCTTATCTATTCAATTGCTAAAAATCAGAACGGAGGAAAAACGGATTGTATACAGAAGCTGTGTACAGGACAAATATCAGAAATACTGGAATTTCTCATCTACAAAAATGGTTCAGCTCGGAATGAAGTGTTCTTAAATATTCCTTTAGGACCCATACTGATATTTCCAATTTTGTCAACATATCGACATTTGCATTTTGTGAGGCTGGAGAACACGCCACTGGTGGAGTGAGCTTTATTTCATCCAGCAACTACAATACACAATGTTGCCATCAACCTCACAGCAGATCACCAATACATATTACATGTTACTTATTGCTGCCATGCTTGAAAGCATTTTTTAATAAAAGTATTAGGTTAAAATATAAAACAGCTGCCAGCACCTAGTCAGCCTGTTAGCATTGCCCCAGCCCTAAGGTAGTACACAGAATGTACAGTCTGAGCACAGTAAAGAATACTTACCTAAACCACTGTGCTTCTGTTCCAAGAGTCGTGCAGCCCTCAGATGGGTATTACTGTCAGATAGCACCTGGAAGGAAGGAAAGAGGACTTGGTAAGACACACAAAAGAGACAGCACGTAACACTTTGTGATCTCTGCTATAGGGCCACCTGTCCCAGACATGTAATATTAATACAGATAATGATGCATGTTAGTGAGGAGAGAACACAGTCATGCAAGATTCCCTCCTGATAGGAGTCCACTTCACAGATGATGCCTGTGGTAATGGGGTGGTGCAAAGCAAGTAACAAGCACAGAAATTACACCTATACGCCAGACGTAATCCAAATAACCCAGGAGATGTCATTTCACAACAAAGGCGCAGCTTACATCACGTCCTGTTTGGAAGGAAATATAAGAAGCAGCCAAGGACACCAGGCAGCCGGGAAAAGCCAAGACACCATGCATGAGCCTTAATAGGAATCAGAAGGCATATACAGCACAGGCAGGGTACAACATACACCCTGATCCAGACACAGCTTCACAAGGGTTCAAAGCAACAGAGAAGCTCTTAAGAAGTGGAAACGTTTAACAGGACCTCTTCCATTATCAGTCACAGGTGCAAACCTTAGTGAGATACGTCCACGGTGGTGCTATTTTATAATACATACATTAGAATTGCTACAGGCCATTTACCATAAGAAATAAATGGTATCCAACCCCTCTAAAGTCCACCTGCTGTCTACAGAAAGTGGAGGTGGCCATTATGTATGCAATATCTGGTTACCCATTCCTGCTTCTACTTCCGTGATGTCTGGAAAACAGAATATTGAGCAGCGGTCTCAGACTCATAACGTAGTAGATACCTCTGGGTCCCCCTTGCTGAGAAAAATGGAGGCAGATGACATTGCACAGAGAACCACATCATTGTGCCCTCACTTCCCTCATGTATAATGTGGTGAATCACAACACTGTACAGCCGAGGAGTAGCCATGATGATGTACTTCATAGCGCTACAACATGCCACACCTCCCATGAGTCCCACTTGTTTCCTGATCCCCCACTTGTAGCCATCTCCACTGTGTGTAGGTCTGGGTTTTGTAAAAATTGCACAATGTTCCTTGGCACTGGTATTTTGGGGTGGCATTTTAGGTACACAGCAATAATTTGAGCATGGCAGTACATGGAAGTACAACAAGTATGTATTTAAATAAAATCAAGATGGCTTAACCATCCTTAACAATATTTTCAAAATCAACCTAAGATACTGCAATCTGTTGATTGCACATGTAGAATAAGTTTTGTTAATCTTCCAATTCAACAAACCCTGTTTAATTATAAAAATATAAAACACCACACACATACACACCGTGGTAGTGATTAGGTAACGTTTTGGCACTGGGACCTTTAATTACTCAACGGCTGGATGCAGACAGAGGATATATTCACCAACTGGCCATCGAGCCAACTAATACCCCTTTTCCACTAGCAAATTCTACCCGGGTTTTTGCTCGTGGACGCGCATCGACACGTTTTTTTTGTCAGTGTGAACGTGTCCTTTTCACAAAACACGGGTAGAGAGACCAGGGAATTCTACCCTGGTATCTACCAGGGTAAAACACGGCAATGACACGGGTCTGTGCGCAGTGTAAACGCACATTACCCGTGTTTTAGATCCGGGTAACGCTCTGAGGCCGGTAATTGGTTCTTCAGGGGCACCAGGAGATTATGTCATCTGCTGGAGACGCGCTGGGAGACGCTGACCACGAGGAGGCTTCCCAGCAGCAGCTCCTCCGGCGCTGGGCACAAGCAGCCATCGCAGCACATTCCCCACGCTGGGCACAAGCAGCCATCGCAGCACATTGTTTACCCGGGTTTAGTGTAAAAGGCTCAGACACGGGTATAACACGGGTCTACGTGCAGTGTGAACAGTGTTTTTACCCATGTCTTACACGGGTATGATCCGTGTTCAAAAACCCGTGTTTAACACGGGTTTCAGATGGAAAAGGGGTATGAGCAGCCAAAGCTGGTAAGCACAGACCAGGTCTGGTAAGCAGACTGCTAGTGCATAATTAAAAAAAAAAGAAAAAAGTTGAGGAGTGCTACAGGTGCAGTAAGTTACTAAAAGGCTCAACAATTTGTGTATGTGTGTATTATATTATATATTTAGCCCTACACTTGTTGTTTGAGGAGACACATTGGTAGATTCTATCTCTGGCATTGAATCCATACAAAATACTTTCTCCTAAAAAAGTTTATGAGACACCCTTCAATACTGGACTACACTGTATCTCAAAGAATCTATTTTCAAAGGATCCACTGTAATCTTTTATACATTCTTCGACATACTTCGACCCTCAAGAAGTCTTTCTAGACCAGGGGTGGCCAACCGGTCAGAGGTAAAGAGCCAAAATATATTGGTAGTCAAGCTAAAGAGCCGACATCATGCCCGCGCCGAAGGCGCATGCGCCAAGAAAAGGGCCTTGTCTATTTTGACCCCTTGGGTGGGTGTGATACAAATATGCCTCCAATAGTGCAGTGCCATATATACATATTCCCCCAATAGTGCCAGATACACATATGCCCCCCACACGGTGCCGGGTATGCCCACACGGTGCCAGAAAGCCGGTATGCCCCCACAGTGCCAGAAAGCCGGTATGCCCCCACAGTGCCAGAAAGCCGGTATGCCCCCACAGTGCCAGAAAGCCGGTATGCCCCCACAGTGCCAGAAAGCCGGTATGCCCCCACAGTGCCAGAAAGCCGGTATGCCCCCACAGTGCCAGAAAGCCGGTATGCCCCCACAGTGCCAGAAAGCCGGTATGCCCCCACAGTGCCAGAAAGCCGGTATGCCCCCACAGTGCCAGAAAGCCGGTATGCCCCCACAGTGCCAGAAAGCCGGTATGCCCCCACAGTGCCAGAAAGCCGGTATGCCCCCACAGTGCCAGAAAGCCGGTATGCCCCCACAGTGCCAGAAAGCCGGTATGCCCCCACAGTGCCAGAAAGCCGGCATGCCCCCACAGTGCCAGAAAGCCGGCATGCCCCCACAGTGCCAGAAAGCCGGTATGCCCCCACAGTGCCAGAAAGCCGGTATGCCCCCACAGTGCCAGAAAGCCGGTATGCCCCCACAGTGCCAGAAAGCCGGTATGCCCCCACAGTGCCAGAAAGCCGGTATGCCCCCACAGTGCCAGAAAGCCGGTATGCCCCCACAGTGCCAGAAAGCCGGTATGCCCCCACAGTGCCAGAAAGCCGGTATGCCCCCACAGTGCCAGAAAGCCGGTATGCCCCCACAGTGCCAGAAAGCCGGTATGCCCCCACAGTGCCAGAAAGCCGGTATGCCCCCACAGTGCCAAAAAGCCGGTATGCCCCCACAGTGCCAAAAAGCCGGTATGCCCCCACAGTGCCAAAAAGCCGGTATGCCCCCACAGTGCCACAAACTGCTATGCCCCCACAGTGCCACAAACTGCTATGCCCCCACAGTGCCACAAACTGCTATGCCCCCACAGTGCCACAAACTGCTATGCCCCCACAGTGCCACAAACTGCTATGCCCCCACAGTGCCACAAACTGCTATGCCCCCACAGTGCCACAAACTGCTATGCCCCCACAGTGCCACAAACTGCTATGCCCCCACAGTGCCACAAACTGCTATGCCCCCACAGTGCCACAAACTGCTATGCCCCCACAGTGCCACAAACTGCTATGCCCCACAGTGCCACAAACTGCTATGCCCCCACAGTGCCACAAACTGCTATGCCCCGACAGTACAAATTTCCCAGCAGCAGCACTCACAATTGTTTCTGCTGCTGCCGGGCAGGGAGAGGACAGTCTGGTGTCACCCTGCAGTCCTCCTTTCATGTCACCGTGGGGAGGGGAGGAGAGCACAGCACACCACGTGTCTCCTTCCCCCTCACTTCCCTGTGACTGGGCCGTCCACCAATCAAAGCTCGCTGGCCGGCTCCTGATTGGAGGACGGCCCACTCACAAGGATGCACAGTAAGGGGTTGGAGAGATGTGCGATGCGCACTCTCCTCCCCTCAGAAGGAGAAGGGATTCAGGGAACCGGCAGCAGGGGGGACTGGGACGGACGGTGGGCAGCAGGAGCCACACTTTACAAGGGGGAGAGCCGCCTGAGGCTCTAGAGCCACGGGTTGGCCACCACTGTTCTAGACTAAACGTGTTGTGTGTTTTGAATACATCCTGTGTCGATAACAACCTTAATGAACAAAACAAAACGGATGTCATTCAATTTTTTTTTTTTTATAAAAAATATATTATTTTATTTATTGTTATCATATGAATGTATTAGCATCTATTTGTCAAGCTGACTGACCCATATCATTAAAAGGGAAGAGTGCCATTCCTGGTGGATGATGTTTTGTGTGTGCACTGTATATGTCACTGTACCTAGTGGCAAAGAATACTGAAAGTAAATCTGACATCCTAGGATGTCATGTACACAGCACACCACATATTTGCTTTCAATGTGCTATTTATGCAGTCTAATTGGTTTTGAAATCAATGAATTGTTTATGAAAGTGGAGAGGTGGATCCGTGCTTAGTGAGATGCTATCATTTTCCTGCCCAATCTGTAGTATAGCAAACCAGGCAGGGACATAAAGAGTTTCAGCATGAGCTGTACTTGGTCTAGTACTGAAGATTAATGGAAGAAGTGCTGTTATCTCTTTCATACATGTTAGAAATGAGTAGTGATTAGTATTAGATTTTTAACTCCTGCACAGTTAACATCAAGCAAATTAACACATTTTCACTGTGGACAAATAAAAAACAGAAATTATTTTTTGACCCTCAATTGTTTAATAACATCACTTTTACCATTAAAAGGATGTTTTCCATAGCAAATGCAAAATTATTTGCTTTATTATAGTCTTAAAGGACAGCTAAGCCAACATAATTCATAAAAACAAAATGTATATTTGTTCCTGTACTAGAAACAATTTAAACACTATGAAAATAATAAATATACAAGTCAAACCGCTAAATACAGCCAACATGCCAAAGGTATAAATATGACAACACCGACAGTAAGGCAAGAAATACTGCCACGGTTGTCGTCAGATGCGTGCAAATTGATAAATACGATTAGATGTCCTTTAACACCTTTACTGGTTTGTATTTGTGTTTAACAAAAAAATGTTTAGTGAAGTAAAGTTTATAAACCTGTTGCCATGAGCCAAAAATACTGGATGTGAAAGCCAATGATTTAGGGGACACAGGGGAAGAAGTGATTTGATCCCCTGATCTGCGTCTTCGACGCCCAGAACCCACAGCACCGGTGTAATGCATCCAGGTACCGATACACTCTGGGCTAGACACACTCAGGGGGCTCTCTTCCTAGAAGTGAGAAAGGGGGCAAAAACAGCAAAGCATGCAAAGTTAGATATAAAGCCAAATGACTAGGAAAATAAAAAATAAATTCTTTTTTGTAGTCCACACAAAAAAAATAATAATTTAGAAAAAACTAAAAGAAATACTTCTATAAAAAGATATGATATTGGTAGTGAAAATCTATTAATGTTACAGACAGCATTTATTATGCAGCGATTATCGATACTAATCTAACCACAAAACATCTCAAACATGTGCAAGAAGGAGGGGACGATGACAAAAACCAGGTGCGACACCTAGAAAAGTCAGGCTATGGAATCAACATCAAAGCTTCTATCGCATGTAAAGTTAGAAGTGTCAGAGGGATTAGATGATGAATCACTACACAAAGGACTTTACACGGAAGCAAAAACAGCTTCACTTCATTGGCGGGAAAAAAAAGAGAAAGTAACATTTAAAAAAAAAAAAAAAGGGGACAATAACAAGGTATCCATCACTCCCGTACTAACTACGCCTAGCAACAAAAGCACATACTTTCTGTATCGACTATGCCCAGCATGTATGGACTGCGAGGATCGCTATCATCGCTGGGGGGGGGGGGTGGGGGGAGCTGCTCAGTGCATACACACTGAACAGCCTTCCCCCTGCCCGGCACCATCAGCGGGAGGATGGCTTTGCATAGCGCAGCGCTATGCAAAGCCGTCCTCAAAGGGTATTACCAGCAGATGAACGGCTTTCCTGGCGATAGCGGGAGCACACAGCAGCGCTGACCACTCATCACCGGGCCATACACAATGGGCGGCTTTGAGCCCCTGTTTTGGGCGGCTTTGAGCCCCTGTTTTGAGCGGCTTTCAGCGCAAAGTCACCCAGTGTGTATTGGCCTTAAGTTACAACCTTGAAAGTATTTTGCAGAAACAAATGGGAATTTAAAAAGGTACTTCAAATGTACTTTACAGTTTTCTTCTGGAAAACTATAAATTGCTGTCTTGTCTTTGACTCATTCAAAGAAAAAACTGCAGAGGATTTCAAATAGTATTGACGCAATAAGCATCTAAGAAGCACTAAGGGAATGGAACAATTATTTTGGAAATAAGCCGCATCAGAAGGGAGCAGAAATGAATGTATGTCTAAGGAAATTTAAACAAAGAGAATAAACTCCAGCCAGACACGACGCTAGTGATTGGACGGTTTAGGAAAGCACGGCACTTACCTCTACTGAGCCTATCTTTCTGGAACGGGGTAAAGGAGACTTTCTATGAATATGAATAGGATCAGACACCATAGGTTTAAACATCACCATGGCTCTGTCGGGTTCATCTCTCATTCTGTACACAAGGTCTTCATCGCTGTCATTGCCAGGAACGTTCTTCTTTGAACCTTCGCTCTAAAATAAGTAAAGATGAAAAACAACAAAGAAAAACAACAAAAAAGTGAAGTATACTTACCATCGTGACTTTTCTCACCTCACATAATACTGAACAGACAGACACAGACACATAAACGCAAAGCAGATCATACAAATACAAACACAGATAAGGCCACATGGCCAGATTGGATATACAAATGGAACAGAAATCTGAATGACTCTTGGGGACTGTTACATAGTAATTTATGATAAAAAAAAAACACTTCTGTCCATCCAGTTCAACCTTTGTTCTATTTGTTATATCCCTATTAATTATATGTCTTTTCTAAATTCTCAAGTTGCTGTTTTACTACATTATTCTGATCATAACGCATGGACATACACAGCTCAAACTCCCTTAGGGACGGTTGGTTTGGATAATACAAAGCAAGAAACGGATGTTAGTTCACACACAAAGCCAACATAACACCCACAATAGTTCAGCTGGAGGCCTCAGAATGCTCACATTATTCAGTTCCCCTCTATCTTAATGGTCCATGGTCAGATTACAGGGCGCAGACACATTTCCCTTATACAACCTGGGTTGGGGAAATATTTTGATTCCACTTGTTGTCCTTACCCACAGCAAAAAACGACTATACTTTTGTGGATTGGAGCAATGTATCCCTTACTGTAACGGTGTGGATAGTAACTAAGGTTTACTGTCCACCCATTAGTGACTAACTATACAGCATGATCCTGCTTCCATCTTATATTAAGTATAGTCACTGTTAGGAGCTCGTTCCTAATAGTAGGTGAAAATATTATTCTCCTGCTTCCTTTGTGGACCATCCTTCAAATTGTTCAGACTTTGACACAACGTGCCTATGAAAGATGGCGTTGGTTATTTTCCTAAGTTACCGTACGTATGCTAATTGGGCACCCAACTAACCTATAAGTACCGGGAAATTAATGGAAACACTATTAAAAGAAAGAATAGTGGAATATCTTAAATTAAACAACATACAGGATCCAAAACAGCATGGTTTTACTGCAGGGAGATCATGCCAAACAAATCTTATTTACTTTTTTGACTCCGTGATCAAAATACTAGATGAAGGGGGGGCTGTAGACGTGGCATATCTAGACTTTAGTAAGGCATTTGACACTGTCCCACATCGCAGGCTGCTAAATAAACTTGAAAGTGTGGGATTGGATTATAAAACAATGAAATGGATAAGAACCTGGTTGCAGGATAGGAAACAGACAGTTGTAGTAAATGGAGTGCATTCTATGGAGGGACATGTTACCAGTGGAGTACCCCAGGGATCTGTACTTGGACCAGTGCTCTTTAATATCTTTGTTAGTCACATTGCAAATGGTATTGAAGGGAAAGTATGCCTTTTTGCAGATGACAAAGATATGCAACAGAGTAGAGACACCAGGAGGGGTAAATCAAATGACTGATGATCTAAGTCAGTGGTCGGGGAACTCGGTCCTCATTACCCCACACAGTGCATGTTTTGCTGGTAACCCAGCAGGTGCACAGGTGTACTAATTACTCACAGACACATTTTATAAGGTCCGCAGGTGGAGTTAATTATTTCACTTGTGATACTGTGAGGAGACCTGCAAAACATGCACTGCATGGGGTAATGAGGACCGAGTTCCCTGACCACTGATCTAAGTAAACTTGAGAATTGGTCAAGAGAGCATGGCAACAACTGTTTAATGCTAAAAAAAAGGAAAATTATGCACTTGGGACTCAAAAACCCAAAGGCTCAATATAGTATCAAGGGTACTATAATGGAGACTATTGAGAAGGAAAGAGATCTACACTATTTCAAGTGACTTAAGGCAGGAAAGCAATGTAATTAGGAAGGCTAGTCAGATGCTTGGTTGCATAGGGAGAGGAATCAGTAGCAGAAAAAAAAGACGTAATAATGCCACTTTATAGGTCATTGGTACGGCCTCATCTGGAATACTGTGTCCAGTTCTGGAGACCATATCTTCAGAAGGATATAAATACATTGGAGAGTGTACAAAGAAGGGCAACTAAGATGGTGAATGGCCTACATCACAAAACCTGGAAAGACTAAAAGTTCTTAAAATGTATAGTTTCGAGCAGCGAAGGGAAAGGGGGGACATGATAGAAATCTTCAAATATATCAAGGGTTTTAACATAGTACAGGAGGGAAATTTTATTCAAAGGAAAAGAAGTAATAGAACACGAGGACATGCACTGAAACTGGAGGGAGGTAGGTTCAGGGGAAATGTTAGAAAGAATTACTTCACAGAAAGGGTAGTGGATAAGTGGAATAGCCTCCCATCAGAGGTGGTAGAGGCTAAGACAGTAGAACAATTGAAACATGCTCGGGATAGGCATATGAATATCCTTACAAAGAAAAAGGATTTAAGAGGGTTGAGTTTACCTGAAGGGTATAAAAAAGGGCAGACTAGATGGGCCAAATGGTTCTTATCTGCCGTCAAATTCTATGTTTCTATGTTATCCCTCCCTCCTTTGAGAATGCATTCTGGGTTGCAAAGAGGGATCCCTCCACCCCTGTGCTGCATTCAGCAGTGTGAACATGTGAACAGGTGTCACTGATGGGTCAAACATGTCAGTGTAAAAGTGTGCCTCTAATTACTGATCGTAACACCAGTGCTGAGGATGACATGAACAGCTGCTTTTCGGTGTGCTGTCACTACACTGGTACAATAGAATATTGCTCTGGTACCACTATATCGCTCGATAACACTTGCAACTTTTCGCATACATGGACTTGTCAGATGTGTTCGATAAACTGATATATTGGGTCAGAAGAGATGTTAAAGTAATTCTATGGCCTGTATTGGAAACAAAATAAAAGCTAAAATGATCTGGGAGACACTGCAATAAAAGGAAACAAACCTCCCGTGATGCTGGCCTGTACCCAAATCCTGAAGGCAAATTTTTATCCTCTTCACAACCTTTAGCACCTGGGCTGAAATGTAGCTCAACATGGAACCGTTCCTCTGATGACAGATCCTGTAGGTTTAAATGCAATAACAAGGTTTGTAAGGCTAATGTTTTTTTCCCGCTGGGGGAATATCTGCACAGTAGTGTTTATTTCGTACATATAACCCTTGATTTTTCTGGAACCATTAACACTAGTAGATTTACCTCTACTCCCAGCTTCAACTGCTCGTGTTAGCAAAACTCGTCTAGGACTCATTAAGTTCAGTGAGGACTACATTCTTGGGGGCTAATTCAGCATGGACCGTTTGGGAGAGGCAAGGGGGGCGTGTGGCGGCTGCGGGATGTCATAGGCAGCCGCTGTAACACCATAGATGCCTATGCCCTAAATGCCATTCTCTGTGGAGCAATAGCGATACATTGGTAAGATGGGGTGGGGTGGGACGCAGTGAGCAGGGTGGCTGTACTGCGGGGTGCCGCCTGGAAGAGTAGTAGTTTGTGAATCCGTACCTCTCATGCTGAATCAGGCATCTGGTCTGGGGAATATGTAGACATAGGACTGCATGCGCTCAGCCTACTGATTGCGGCAGAAGCTGTAGCAGTACATGAATAATATCCAGAATATATGTAGCAAATGGTTAAAGCTAAGATATGTTCTTGGTTTCCATGTGATACCAATTTGAGTCTATTTAACACATACTTAAAAAATATATATAAATATATAAACAAACCGAATAACCATTCAATGGCGTATCACCTTGTTTGGGTCCTCATAGAGCATAATCACAATCTGAGTCATATAATTCAGTTCATTTACGAAGTTTAAGTAGTCCATTGCTCTCTTCCACTGCTCATCCTTGGTTTCCTAGAAAATAAGTAAAAGGGGAAGTCTTTAGAAATACAAAAGCAAACATTTAACTAGATCTCTTATTGATGCATATAAAAAATGCTTATGGTTTTAAATTGGCCAAATAAAAGGTTGATAAACCTACAGAAGTTCTACAGAGTGGCATTCTTGTTTGTATGAAAGCTTGCATGGTCCTCTTAATTGCAAATGTATGTTTTCACAAGCACCCACCCGCAAGGGGGGGTGATCCACGTCCCCCCCTTGTCGGATTTCGGCGTCGGGATTTTGAACACCGGGATCCCGACCGCCGGGATTTCATACAGAATCCCCGAGTTGGAAATAAAACGACATTCATCAATTAAAGAAAGCAAGCCGGTGAAAGATTGCAAAAACATACGGATTGTTGCACAGTTTATAAATGCACAGTTTATAAAATTCTTTAATAATGCATTTCAGGGATTTCTTTATGTTCTAACAAACTCAAAGCTTCCATAAGTGCAGAAAGATTTTTCTTTACTGATTTGTAGACAAAAAAAAAAGGGATGATCTGAAAATGGAACAATTTTTTTTTCTCTTTCTTAAACTTGCTGCCACTTCATCTGCCACATCGTCATACAGTATTTCTTCTCTTAATCTCTTTTCCCTTTTACATAAAAAAAAAAGGCACCATATTCTAATAGGCATGAGTTTTAGATTATATTGATATTTGATGCTCTATAATGAATCTATGTATCTATGTATATTATTGCCTCCTGGTGTTGTGACTATGTCAATACACTATCTTTATAAAAAAAATGTAACAAACGATGATCTGAAATGAGAGTTAACATTCGATCATGTAGGGTCTGTCGCCATTTCAATATGGGCAGCAGCAAAGGATACCTGACCGTAACAAAAAAAGGAACTTGAAATAAATAAAAAAACATATTTTAAAATAAAAGGATAGATCTGGTTTTAATGGCAATAAAAAAAAAGGGTACTTATGTATTATCTGGGCGCCCGATTTTTTCATTGCATGCCACTACTTAAGGCATGCGAGTTTTCATTGTAAAGACCCGATTTTTAATTGTATAGTCAACCATGGGTGATTTCATACACCCACTATCCAACTACGCATTGAGTTGATTTTATATAGTGTGGCGAGCCACCGAGCCCGAAGCGTGGCGAGCGCACGCGGATTACTTTACATGTATTCTGCGTCCGCTCGCCACACTATATAAAATCAACTCCATGCGTAGTTGGATAGTGGGGGTATGACATCACCCATGGGTGACTATACAATTAAAAATCGGGTCTTTACAATGAAAAATCGCATCGCATGAATTGTATGCCACTATATTGTATGCGATGCGATGAAAAAAAATCGGGCGCCCAGATATTAAATAAGTACCAAAAAAAGTCATAAAAAGAGAATGGTTGAAAAAGTATGCAGGCCAGGAAGATTCTAAAAATATGAACAAACAGGCACGTAAGGAGACAGAAGAGGAGCCTGGCCCACATGACCATGAACAGATGGAAAAGATTTATTCCACCTTCAAATGTGACGCGGATTAACAATAATATATAGTGTGTATAAGAGAAAGACAGGCAGACAGATGCTTGACTGTGATTGGCAAAGACAAAATAAAATATGTGGTCAATATAAATAAATAAAATAAATGTGTCAGCATCTACAGTGTAAAATAACAAGTCAGTGTCTGTGAAAACTGCATTGCTTCCTCCTCAAATTAATCTGGATGTTCGCTGTCTTATGTGGTCTTCTTATTTGCCATTGGGCCTCATTTAGGTTGGCTTGCTAAGCAGTGTATATAGTGTGCCTGTAAATGTCGCCCACCATCCAAACATCCGGCCCCCCACGCGGGAGTCCGTGCATTTGCATGTGAGAGGATATGGGTGCTTGCCTTCCCTCGCATGTGGCTGCACGAGCAAAAAGTCATTCAGCGGTCGTAGACCATCAAATTATTTTTTTGCCCGCTCGTAGATAAAGTCAATCTGAACTGACTTTTATCTGGGCCGGAGATGGCTGAAAAGTGGGCAAACACTAACGTCCTGTGACGTCAGCCACCCACCCCGAGCAGGCATTGGCCCTCCTGGGTTTCCAGGGGAATGTACTGAGTTTTCGTAAGGATGCCTATAAAAACACTGGGCATTAACCTGCCTTCTCTCCACCCCCCTTCCTCCCCTGCTAACGCCCAGCGAGTGTAAGGCATTCGCACTTGGTGTCTGCACATGCTTATTTTCACCCATACACAGACCCGCAACGTCAGTCCCCGGAACAAATTCGTCTTTTAGAGGGCCAACTTGAATCACCCCCATTATGTCAGCTCAGCACTTTTCTGGTCTCTCCCGCCCCCTGATCAGGCCATTCTGTGGACGTGATTAGATTACCCACCCAAGGTCGTGTCTCGGTTCCACATGAATAACAAGCTTGTGGTACCAAGCTTTTCATGTTCTGAGCTCTTCCCCAGAGGAAGACTCTCTGGATGTACTGCAGGCTACCCGGATTTATGTGGACAGAACCAGAGATATTCGCGGGTCAGATTCTCTATTTGTCTTGTACAATTTTCACAAGCAGGACTGGTCCAGCTTTTAAACAGACACTGGCCAAGTGGCTCCGATTGACCATACGCCACGCCTATTCTGCAGTGGATCTTCCTGCCTCTGTCTTTTGTGACTCCTATTCCACCAGGTCTGTGGGTGCATCCCGGGTAGCTCAACATGATGCTTCTGCCGCCTGTCCCTCTGCCCACACTTTCCCTTTGTATGCATTTGACACGTGTGCATCTTTATTTGAGATCTTCAGAGCAGACCATTCTCAGTGCAGCTCAGAAGTGTCCCCTCCAATAGGGGGCTGCTTTGGGAAACCCAATAATTTTCCTGTGCTTCCTAGTAGAGAATGAATAAAAGGAAATCTATGTTCTTACATTGTTAAATCCTTCTGTAACTCCATAGGGGCATTCTCCCACCTGGCTTGAAAGGCTTCCTGTGGTGGAGATTCTCTGCACACCTTTTCCTTATGTGTGTTTCTGAGTGTATGCTAGTCTTCTCTACTCCATGCCATGGGCTGGCTAACTAAACTGGCTGGCCGTGGCTGGTAGCGGGGTATAGTGGACAACAGCCAAGGTTTGTTTGGAGGCTGACCAGTCTCTCTTGTGGGCATCATAGAGGACAAATAAGTACTCTGTTATGAAAAGGGGTAGTTCATTTACACAGCACCCTGACAAGGTCAAACGTTTCTAAAGGAATCTGGAGATGGTTCTGGAGCGAAAGCGGGCATAACAATATCCTGGTTAAAGTGAAAACCTGACAACAGGCACCAAGAAAAAAAATTGGTTCTTGAGGACAGGTGGGGTACGAGGGAGGGAAACACCCGGGCGCCAAATCTTTAGACGTTAACTCCTTGGTGCCCGGAGTCCTCCAGACCAGTGTTCCCTCTAAGCTGTGCGCGCGCACACAACTCGCCAAGCCCGCGCACAGACATTACAACTGAGCGCACAAAGGTTAAAATCTTGTTTAGTGTGCCATGAGTTTAATAAAGTTGAAAAGCACTGCTATGTGTGGTGTGTGAAGTCTGTAAACATTCAAATTGCTTTATTAACTCAACAGAACTTGAAACCTAGGCCTTTATACGTTATGTGACGCACAAAAATTTAAATTTCCTTTCAAAGTTGCACAGCCAATATCTTTTGCCGCACACAGCCTTCGTAAAATTAGAGGGAACATTGCTCCAGACCCCTTCATACCTATGGTCCCAGCATCCATCATGGGTTTAAAAGGGAAAAAAATCTTCTTGCCATTATTTCTGCTTTAAAATGACAGGTCCTCACAGACTATTCCTAATGAGCTGTGAGATTTAACATTCCAAAAATCAAACCGAATGCATACAGACATTGTGTAGAGACTGTTCCTGCTTACATCACACAGTGCCCCAAACCGAAGGATGGAGAGCAGCGAGTGTACATGACTCTCACTGGTAAAGTATAGACGTGTGCGCACATGACGTTCTGGAGACATCACTCCCCGGGAATACCTGTAACATTGGAAAAAGTACATTTTTACACACGTATATCATGTTAGCTGGTACACACAGCAGAAAAGGTCTGTAATGTCATGCAATGTGAGAGATTCTGTATATGAGCTGTATAACCAGAACATTGGAATTCTGAAATGTAGAGATTGAGCTCAGGATTACACCTCTGGCAATATCGGTATCATGTCTCACAGGTTCTAATACTCACAACATCTTCTGTGCAAGGTGTCAAATCACTGGGAATATTTTGAAAGGCTGACCCCGACACCAATGGCTCAGACACAACATCAATTTCAGGCTCCACAGATAAACACACACACACAAAAAAAAAAATGGTACTTGTTTCCTAGCACGGCCACAACGATTTCTATCGTGGTGGTCGGGTCGGAAAAAATCGTGTCGGGTGCATACCAAAACGCACACGACGCGATGTACCCAATTTCTCCATAGGCTTCAATGTTAAAATAATTTAACATTGAAACTGAGTCCATTTAACATAGTAAAAAATGGGTAAAGGGCCAATATGGGCCATTTCTCATTGGGTATGGCCCCGTCAAGTGTGTAAAAAATAATGGCCCCCCATTGGGGCCGCCACCCCCACGATTGACGCGAACCCGAAGCGTGGCGAGCGCAGCGAGCCCGCGAGGGGCGGCGGTGCGCGTCCTCCGACCTTTTCATTCCCCTACTATCCACGTCGGCGTGGAGTTGAGAATAGATTAGTGTGGCGAGCGCAGCGGACAGCTGTGAAGCCCGCGAGGGGACGCGGATACCTGTGAAGGTATCCGCGTCCGCTCGCCACACTAATCTATTCTCAACTCCACGCCGACGTGGATAGTAGGGGAATGAAAAGGTCGGAGGACGCGCACCGCCGCCCCTCGCGGGCTCGCTGCGCTCGCCACGCTTCGGGTTCGCGTCAATCGTGGGGGTGGCGGCCACAATGGGGGGGCCATTATTTTTTACACACATGACGGGGCCATACCCAATGAGAATGGCCCATATTGGGCCTTTTCCCATTTTTTGCTATGTTAAATGGACTCAGTTTCAATGTTAAAATATTTTAACATTGAAGCCTATGGACAAATCGGGTCCATCGCATAGGCTTCAATGTTAAATATTTTAACATTGAAGCCTATGGAGAAATCGGGGGCATCGCGTCGGGCGCGCATAGGCTTAAATGTTAAAATATTTTAACATTGAAGCCTATGGGGAAATTGTGGGCATTGCGTCGGTCGCGTCGTGTGCCTTCTTAAGGCCCACGACCGACGCGATGTACCAGAGTTGTGCTTTTTTCAAAGGAAATCGCGGGCATCGTGTGCCTTAAAGTTAAGGCACACGATGCCCGCGATTGTGGCCGTGCTAGGAAACAAGTACCAAAAAAATTATTAAAACTTCTTACAGCGGGTGCAGTTTATTTACAGTGTCGTCATCTTGAGTTCTCTGTAGATCAGAGCGAATCTTTCGAACAAGAGGAGTGCAGTACCCTTTGGCAATCTCTAGTTTTTCAGCTTTGGATATTCCATATTCCTAAAACATTGAATAACCGCTATTAATAAAATATAAATAAAATAAACAATAATAACAAAAACCAGTACATAACTACTGAATGGGGTTTACAATAAAATTTTCCAAGACCATTTACAAAAGTCCAGTGGATGAAAGCAGTCTCATCGGCTCTATAGCTGCCTTTCAGTACAAATAATCTGTATCATTTCTGTTGATCTCTTTTTCACAGGTCAAATGCCATTTACAAGGTGGGCCACTGCGGCTCGCCATATGCTTTCAGCGCAGTGCAAGTGCCCATGAGACAAGACAAAGGAAGGAAGAAACTGTTGGACACAGGTCTTCAACCTGTGGCCCTCCAGATGTTGTGGAACTACATGTCCCAGCATGCACTGACAGTTTTGGCATGCTCTTATAGGAAAGAATGTGGCAATGCATGTTGGAACATATAGTTTTACAACATCTGGAGGGCCACAGGTTGAAGACCCATGCTGTAGGACATAGTTACATTCCTACAAAATAGTTTAATACTCAAACCAGTGACAAATGGTCACATGAAGCAGAACCACTAGTGTTATACTCCAGGGCTTTGACTATAAATAGATATGAAAACTCCCCCCCCTCGCACTGGCAGAGTCCCGGCAGTCAAGATGCCAGTGTCTGTCTAATGGCCATTGGAATACCAGCTATCGGGAGGTCATACCACACACCTTCACTATCTAGTCTGTACATCGCTAAACAATTCACACCAAATTTCAAGCAGTATATATTGCTGCACCATTGAATTATGCCAACGAAAACCCTTGGGTTTGAGAACAGACCTTAAGACCCGATGATGTAGATGAACAACATTACCTGAGGAATAACAATGTCAGCAAGTGCCTTGGAAATCCTGTACAGTTCCATTGTGCTCTCCAGTTTCAGGAAGTAATTATGTTGGACATCATACTTAATGCAGTCGTAAATATCAGGGATTTTGCTGATGTCATATCTTCCATTCTTTGTTTTAAAATCTTTTTCCAGTTTGGACCACCGACGTAGCATGAGCTCCAAGGTCTCACTGTGGTAAAGATGAATATCTGCACAGGGGAAACATGCAACATATATATAGAAGTCATTGGATTTAAATGTAAGTGCTTGCTACAGGCACAAACTAAGAAACGTTTGCTAGACCATTATTACAGTATGACTGATGCATATAATCCAGTTATACGGCAAAAAGAAACTTCATAGCTGAGGCACCCCTGTACAATTACAAAGGCCGAATACAGTAGAAATCTGCTGAGCTAGGCTAATAATGTATATATCACAATTCTCATTATTAAACGGTGATCTAGCTAAATTTAGGATAATTCCATCATCAGATGATGTTCACTTCTATGCCCTTGGAGGAAAAGCATTGCTGGAGATGGATCTTTTGATCCTTCCCTAGAAGCTTTCTTGTGCTTTTCCCTGTCTGCAATCACAATGTGTTTATGTGGGGACATCACACAGTTTCCAATTGCAGTAAAACAAGGAGTGACAACTATGAGTTTGCTCCAGAGCAATACGTTATCCCAGCAGATATTTGAGTGTGAGGACAAGGAATGATACTTATCAGGGTCTAACGGCCTCCAATGATAACGATACCCCATTAACTGCATACTAAACAGACAAATGCATAATGGCCCTTATTCTGGTTCAATCACAAAGGCAAATTCCTTCTGAAATGGACAAAACCATGTGCACTGCAGGGGGGCAGATGTAACATGTGCAGAGAGAATTAGATTTGGGTGGGGTTTTACTTTAAAGCAAGATCTATATTGCAGTGTACAAATAAATCAGTCAGTATTTACCCATCACAGAAACAAAATAACTCACCCAAATCTAAATCTCACTGTACATGTCACATCTGCACCCCCTGCGGTGCACATGGTTTTGTCCATCTGAGAAGCAAATTGCCTTTGCGAGTGAAAAAGAATAAGGGCCTATATCCAGTGCCAATTACTATAGACAGCATTACCTGCACATTTCGGGTCCTCCATTCTCTGTCGGATTTGGGATGTCAGGCTTTGAATGAGGGCGTAAACTCTGTCACAAGTCTTAACTGGATTCTTTATGATCTGCATGGATTTAATCTGGGAAATGCTTCCCGTGGGGGTGAGCTATGGATGATAGAATGACAACAGGATTTTAATGAAAGCACAACCAAACATCCATTTTACAGACTCTGTAATTCAGTGTTTGTGTAATGTCACAGCCCAAGTTCATCATCATAGAATACATATTTATACAGTAGCACTTTAAATGCACATCAAACAATAAGGGGTCTATTGTTGGAGAGAGATGAAGTGGAGAAAGATAAAGTACCAATCAGCTCCTGTCATTTTTCAAACAGTATGTAACATGGCAGTAAGGAGCCGATTGGTCGGTACATTATCTCTCTCCACAGCTTAGTAAATAGACCCCTAAGTCAATACAACAGACAACAGCGCAAAAATGCAGCACAGATGTTCTTTAAAAACATTAGCTGTTGTGCAATCACACATGAAAGCACAGGAGTTTGGGGGTGACAATGGCAGAATCAAGAGGGTATATGCATGTATGGGCGGTAAGAGGAGATTGGTAGATCACAAATAAGATAATTTAATGAGAGCATTTAATGGGTATGACCACTATCTTTCATGTAAGTAAATTGCCCTTTATGCACCTGCCACTTTCCCCTCATTATTTGTAGGGGAAAGCTGCCTGGAGCAGTCCATAAATCATCTAGTTTGTGGTTTCCTGCACCCTGATTTACTAACAATGTCAGGCAGGAAACAGCAAAGTTTCTGATCAGTCCAAACTCTATACACAAGGGAATTGAATTTGGAACGAGCTTTAGAAAGGTTAAAACCTTGCATATCTCAACTCAATTTTGGATTTTGCATACTCCTGATACCTGCGATATCCACAGGAAAAAAAGAGATCGGTAGTTCGAAGAAAAGTGCAATTACCAGGTGCTTTTTAATGTATCATCACTTCAAGACAGTCTATGTTTCTTCTGGACCTGACCACTGAGAGTTGCCGGTCTTGAAGTGATGATACATTAAAAACGGATTTCTTACATTAAAAAGCCCTGGTGAGTGCACCTTTCTACGAACATACAGCATTGGGTTTGCACCCCAGGCAAATTGAATTAATTGGAATAGTATGTGCCAAACTGGAAGTATATATATTTATATTCATCTCGCGTGGTCTCCCCACCATCTTTACAATGTGGAGGGGGATTGCTGGGAGATGGTAATTCTAGCTGCCAACTCCAGGAAGGGCTGACACACACACACACACACACACACACACTTAGATATCTCTCACACTCAACATTCTGCAGAGGACTGACTCCTAAGGGCTGAATGCAGTAGCCACCCCTTCAAATGGTAATTACTGACTAATTAGGCTAACTGGAAACTTCCCATTGCTTAAATCAGTCATGGAGATATTTCCTAAAATTATAGTTTTTAGTAAAAAAAAAAAAAAAAGAAAGAAGATGCAGTGACTTTGATATCTGTCAATGAACTGATCATCAAGACCATGCAAAGTTTTTTTTATTACAGTATTTACCGTATGCAATTGAATCTGCCCCATAGCAGTTTGACTACAGTAATTTATAAAGTCTGCGTCCCCAGAGTGGGACCAGTGTTTTATAGTTGCTGCAGGGCCCTCCTACCTCCAAGTCTGTCTGTTGTTACCCAGTTTGTTTTATCACTGTCTACTATTGTAAAGCGCAACGGAATCTGCTGCGCTATATAGGAAACTGTAAATAAATAAATAAATAAATAAATATAGTAGCCTCTAGTCAGGGAAATAAAAACCTTACCTTCTCAAAATCGTCCGCACTAAAATCACGGTCCCTCTGAAGTATCTCATGGAGCCTGGCCTTAACTCTGTGCTGACAGCTACTAAACGAGTCACTGTCATTGTCCAGCAGGCCATTCATATTGGCACTCTTCACCATCTGAACAAGGATAGGAGTCAGCTCCCCTTCAAGTGCCAACAAGCCCTGAAAACGAGAATCTAAGCGTTACAGACAGCAGCGGAAACATCTGTTTTGAGGAACTCTAATATATTCATATCAGCCTCAGAAACCGTAATTCTAATTACATCCAAACTGCTTACATTGCAAAAATAGAAAATCTTCTATGAACAATTCTTTTAAACCAAAGTAAAAAAAATGCAAATCTGACAAAAAATAAATAAGGGAGGGATAGTGAAAAATAAACATTACTTTAGCAAAAGCTGCAGCTGTCATCTGGACTCTCCCTTCATCCGATGCATAGATTTTAAGGTCATGTCGATAAGTACTATGTAATCTAAGCAGGCCACACCCTGGAAATCCAGCATAGTCTCCTAGAAATACATAAACATACATATGCATCATATTGTATAACTTAGACTTTTTTATTAAATTAAATCAGCGTAGTCTCCTCATGCATTGTGTTATACTGCGTCGTGACTAAGACCCATTTTTGGCAAAAAAACCCTCTCCAGAAAAACGCTTGGTATTAGCAGAGTTGCACTTCATGCTGCATTAACCGCTTGGGTGGTATATGCCTGGCGCGCCAGTGGTGTCCAGGTGTGCACCACCTCTAGAGCCCCCCCCCCCCCCCCATGACCTTTGCTCCGGTGATCGTAGGCCGGAGCTCCCCAGACCCCCTCTTCCCCAGCCGCCATGCAGTTTCCTGCAGTGACATAGGCGGCAGGCTCATGGATGCTCGGGGGGACTTAAGAGAGTTCAATCGCAGAGTCCTCCCGAGACACCGCAAAACATCCCGCCTGTGTGGTCAGTGTTCACTGACAGGGAAGCTCCGGCATACTAACGCAGAGGTGAGGGGGGTGGGAGGCGCTCCTGTGATCTGTGGTGGGTTTTTCTGGGGCAGGACAAACCAGGTTTGTCCTGCCCCAGCAAAATCCGCCGCTCAAGGGGTTAAAGCTGGATGTAGGAGGACATATCTGTATGTAGTATATTGAAATAATGAGATATTGGTTTATATTTTGACAAAATATTAAAGCTTTAAATAAAAGTTGTTCATATTACCTTGCCCTCCTGGATACATGCATCGGAATGCCCTTCCCAGCTCTTCTGCTTGAATCCGACCTGCAGGGGTTAGTTCCCCTCCCCACTTCAGAACTAAGAGCAATGATGGCTCCTCTCTCCGACAGTCTAAAAAATAAAGCAATAAGGGATTTTTCATGCATCAAGTTGAAACTTTGATGTACCTGGGAAAACCCACTGAATACTTTTTTAAACAAGTGACCCCCTCAACTAGGCAACGTTTACAATTCTTGAGTACTCGGAACCGACATTCTTTAGTAGTTTTTTGTGTTGTTATTATATATTATATGACTCATAGGTTCTCAACTAGAGCTGAATCAAATACTTCAACTAGCCCTCTAGATATAGACTATAGCCGTATAGCTGTGTAGGATATTTATACAGCTATCCCTAATGCCGGGTAGTATTAATACATAGGGGTCAGTCCTATTAGGGAGTTGCCATTCGGGTGCCGTTTTAACACCGAAAACGGCACCCGAATTAACCCTAACTCGCACCATTCGTAGGGTCGAACTTGCTTAAAATTGCTCGCACCGCTATAGAGATGCGAGCACTTTTCAGTGAAAAAGTGCACCAGGTGTTGCGATGATTCGCAACTCGCGAAACATCCGCACTGTTCGGGGTTAATAGGATCGACCCCATAATGTATAAACAATATTTCAGAATGGACCAAAATTATCTGAAATCTCCAATATGTACAGTAAGTTTGTGGCCTACATATTTGCTTCAGCTTTCGGTTTTCTTACTTCAACTGCTTCATTGCTTATTTATGTGCTGACACCAGACAATCAGTACCTCAAACAGTCATCTTGCAAGTAGTAGAGGCCTTGCTGACTGATGCTCCATCTGCGCCACGGCGCGCCCGTCTATTGCTGTGTGTGAGACGTGCATGAGCCCCATTCTCAAAAAATGGGCTGGGCGGGGCTAGGCGCTGGATCACCTATTTCCTGCCAAGAGGGCCCATTTGCGATAGATCCACACTAGAGGAGAGCGGCTCCATCTGTATCTAGCTACTTCTTAAGATATGATTGTGTAACTCCTTCAGGTGATGCTACCTCCATTATTGTATTAGGGGGGCAGGAAAAAGGGGAGTACCTGTGCACAAGCTCAATACCCATTGTATTTTATACTATAGTTACACTGTATGTGCTAGATCCACAATATGAGAAATATATGAATTGTTGCAAAGTCTCTCGTGTGCAGGTACAAAGAAGAGAAAAAGTATTCTCGTAATTGGGGGGGGGGGGGCACTATTATTAATATTTAAAACAGCGTTTTATATGGATCATGTCGCAGAATTAGGTATATTCCCAAGTGTATATGATATAAAATGGTTCACTCTCTGTATTAGCTTTGTTTGATTTGGAAAGGGGAGGACAGCAGATATTAGGTAGTGAAAACCCCTGCTGTATGTGACCATTTGACTGCAGCTTATTGTTCCTTGAACATTACAGTTGCAATGTTTTGTTGTTAACCAGAATTGTAGCCTCTGGAAACATGCAATCCATAGTCCATTGCAACATGTGCTCAGTACAAGTGAGCGAGTCCCTATGTGTCAACTGTACTGGGGTAGTGTATCCAGGGTATCTGCTGTCCCTGAGCCCATGTAATAATATGAACCGGTGCAGGGTAAAAGCTATGCCCAAGGATATAGCCACAATTGTACATGCCTTTTTGGCTGCCAAATATTCATTCAAGTGCTGCTGGGGTTGCTTCCTCAGTGTGTGTTTTTATTACAGCATGTCTTTATTGAGTGTGTGACTGCCACTATGTGCATACAAAATGCTACTGTATGTTACACGCTTTTCCAGGAAAACACTAACACACTGAATATCGACATACTGAAAACCATTTTAATCAGCAGAAGCTGCTGGTGTGTCCTGTTGGCTCCATTTTGCAATCAAAATGCTATTAAGTGAAACAAGTCACCAAATAGATACTAGGTACTACAGAGTCACACGGAGCTCATGTGTTATGTATAATGTGACTTATATCGGATCCGATACGATTTGCCGGCGGTCGGGATCCCGGCGGTCGGAATCCCGACACTGGAATCCCGACCGCCGAAATCCCGACAAGGGGGGGACATGGATCGCCCCCCCTTGCGGGCTCGCTGCGCTCGCCACGCAGCGGGCCCGGTGCCTCGCTACGCTCGGCACGCTATTTTATTCTCCCTCTATGGGTGTCGTGGACACCCACAGAGGGAGAAAGTTTCGGGATTTCGGCGGTCGGGATTCCGACCGCCGGGATCCCGACCGCCGGCAAATTAACTGCATCCCCTTATATCACACACCTCTGTAACTATTGTTTCCATGCATCAGTGCAATATCTTACAGCTACATACTCTGATCTTATCTGTAAAGCCGGATACACACTAGACTATTCACTCCATGAGCAAAAACGTCAAGGATTCCCCTTGAACTCCCGGGTGAATGATATTGTGTATACAAACTGAACAATATCATTAACAAATTCGTTCAGTGACTTCACTGCGTGTACCAGGCCGAGTGATTAACGATATAGGGCGGTATTCAATGAGCCTGATTCGCCATTTTTTTATGGCGAATTTGTGCTGTTTGGCGAATTTTTGACTAAAACGGTGAATCACCCTATTCAATGACCAGATGGCGAATACATTTGAAGGTTTTGTTCGCCATGATTCACCGAGTAGCAATCGCTATCTTTTTATGGTGAAGTGGAATGTGAACTTTTAAAATAAAGTGTTTTGTTTTTTACATTTGGTGTCAAAAAATCAGGAATTTTATTCTGAGGAGGGGCATGCTATTTTTATTCATGTGCTGTAAAGCACATGAATATATATTTAATTTAAAACATTTTTTTTTTTTTTTACACTGACCATCCAGCAGGGGGCGCCGGAGCGAGCCGCTCATTAGATATTCATATATTCACTTCACCCGATCATTACATATTCATGATCGGGTGTAGTGAATATGCCCGGTCCCCTGCTGGCACCCCCGGGGGCCAGCCTGTGCTGCCTGGCAGCCGGGGAGCCCACCTCCCCCCCACAAACGTTGTGGGGCAGGCAGGGAGACTTCCATCTCCCTGCCTGCCACCGTCCTCAGGCTCCCTGCGGCTTTCGCCGCAGGAGCTCATATTCGCCGGTCAGGGGCAGCGAGCCCCTGACTCGTTGAATACCGGAGCCGGCGAGGCTCCGGAACGCGGCGACCCATGGCAAATGTGCAGCGAATCCTAAACAGGATTCGCTGCACGTCGCCGGTATTCACATTGAATATGGCCCCTAGTCAAATTGAGCTGCGTGTACAGACGATGGTGGACGTAGTTTACTACTCACGGGAACACACAACGAGTGTATACACTAGACACTATGAAAAACGATATTGCTCAGAAGGGACAAAATGAGGGATATAATATCAAATATAGCTTCGTGTGTATGGGGGCTTTAGTTCTTTTTCTTCTCTCACACAAGTTCTAGCTGGTTATCCAGGTTTTATGTACATAGCTGTATTCATAAGGGTTCAAGTGGTGAATTTTATATTTTTTTTACACAGCTATAGCGGTTTATGCTTAGCGTTCAGTATATAAATTGTACTTAAGACAACAATTTATATTAGTTTCTACTTTAAATTAGGGGAGTTTGCAGTCCCATACTGTACGCATAAGAGCCTATTAGAAGACTGACAAATTATTTCACTTTAATATGTATTACAGTACCTTCTTCTTCACTAGAAGTCTTAGGGCATCCATGGGGTAGATAGGTCAGCTGAACTTTACGGTTTATTCCAGAGAAGTGCCCATACCTATAATATGTACAATCATTACATAAATATAGAAGACAAATATTACGTAGAAGCGGTGTAAGGTAGATTTGTCCATATTATACACACAATACAGCATTGATCGGGGTATATGCAGCTGTTCTCAGAAATCTAGCATCAGCACACCATATGGGCAAGGTGTCTGACACGAGTAAGCTGCCAGGTCCTGTGCAACTCTTTTTTTTGTCTGGAAGGACGCAAGTCTTTTTTCAGCCTTAACTACTATGTAACTATGACAGCATTGAACAGGAGATCTCGGCAGAACGAGCCAGACTTCACAAGCAATCTGACTCATTCTGCTGAAAACAGACGGGAATGGACAAGCTCCCGGCCGCAGCTAGCCAATTCCAGGTCGCTTCTCGCGGCCACACACCCTTCTCATCCCACTGCAGGCAGGACATTGAGTCCCACCTGCAAATTCTCGGTCAAGTAGACCGAGAACGGGACAGAGTCACAGCCGTGACCCAATATTGAATATCCCCCTAAGTGTAAATCCTAGAGTGCTTTGTATACTGACTTACTGCTGCTTTGCATTTCCACCCCAAACCGGCTTTGTATTTATAGCCCAGCATGTCCACAACTAGGGTGCATATATACTGTATTCATTTGCATTACACACCTACAGTACACACATTTGATAAATAGTGTAAAGCTTAGGCAATTAGGACAGTAGATTAGGTGAAATCTCTGGTATATATTGTTGCAATGAGTACACAGGCTATCACAACGTGACCTGATGTATACGCAGCATGACACGGCTGTATCCAGATCAGTATTTGTTCACGTCAATTACATTTGACCATCTGTACTTACATCTCTAACACTGTTTTCAGCTGCTCGAGTTTTGCTTTGCTTTCTTCGATTTCAGAATCATTGTTCTGCCCCAGTTCAAGGAGAAGATGTCTTGCAATGTCCAGTACTTCCTGTGCAATGTAATAGAAATAAACACGAGCAATACATTATAGGCAGAGTAAATGACCAATTGGATGTTCTAGGCCACAAAAGTTTGTAATAAAAGCAAAAAAATAAAATAAAAAAAATGTATGTAACGCAACTTCCCCACTTGCCTGTAACTGCTTTGGTTTCTTCAGTTTTAATTTGCCCGTTTTGTAGCCATAGCATTTTTCAAATAGATCAAAGAACCTTGAAATAGGGAAAAATAAATGTATAAACGGGATCCGGACGTGTCTACAGCAAAAAAGGTTGACAAGCAAAAAGGTCGACAGTGTCTATGTCGACAGTCAAAAGGTCGACATGGGGTTTTTCGCTGTTTTTTGAGAAGACAGGCGGCATTTCATGCACTAGGGCGTGGTGAGAGAATAAAATAGTGTGCCGTGCCCGAAACATGGCGATGCGGTGCACTTCAAACTGTGTCCATGTCGACATTCGGGTAAAAAAACAGTGATAATCCCCATGATGACCTTTTGACTGTCGACCTAATGCTTCTGTCTTTTTTGCTTGTCAACCTGTTGTCCCACTTCCATACCGTATTAACATATAGAGCTACCAAGCACCGGAAGAGATGTATATAACACCACATTACAACGATACCAAAGTGTGTTCTTTAATGTGATGTACACACCAGGACAATTTGGCTCAAAATGAGCCAATTTAGATGCAATCTCGACTGATTGTATGTAAATTGGCCATGTTTTGGGACATGTCGCTGCCATTTTGATGCGATGCGTGGCCCCGCGGGTCGTAAGGTATTTTCTGAGATCCTACCTACAGCAGGTAGGATCTGAGAAACGACCATTGTAGTGGGTGCGGGTCGCGATCACATCAGGTGCCTTTTCTGTGCAGGTTGGTGGCTCCATCAGCTCGCGAGCGGGTCGTACGTTCCTGTGACAACCCGCTCATGAGCAGCATCATGCTGGTGTGTACCCAGCATAAGTGTGTCATGGGTTTTGAATAGGTTTTTAAAAGGACCAAAATAACCTCAGTAATTTATAGTGTCACTAAAAGTGCAGTGGGACTTATTACAGTTTCAGACTGACGACACTTCCTGGTTAAATCGCAATCCTAACCCCGCCCCTTTCACTATGATAAACTGCTCACAATAGCATTAACCATCACAGCCCCTGCCATTCAAAAAGCAGAACTTGGGAGTACAAAAGTAAGCGTGAGTACTTTGCTGCCAGTTTACAGATATCCAAATAAACCTAGACAGGAGATTTTGCATCCATGCTAGTAACAGGAGCATTTACCTTTGGTGCCTTACTTCCATTTTCATCTTTTGCTTTGGTGTCCGGTCGCCATGTCTTATTACAGCTATCACACATCGAAGCTCCATCCTTTTAAAGACAAGTTTAGGAGGTAGTAAAAGCTTACGCATATGCTGCACTTAATGCTAGTTAAGTGTGTGTGTGTGTGTGTGTGTGTGGGGGGGGATTGAGTCTTTTGAAATGTATTATCAGCGCACCTGACGCGCCCTAGGGACAGCCTGCTGAGTAACGCTCGAGGGGCTGTCCCCTGTAAACCCCCCAGCAATTAGCGGCTTGGCAATGTATTAACAGCCTTTAAGGCATTAATTGCCAGCTCAGGGCTAGCTTTGTCCTATCCCCGCTGCAGGGACAACACTAGCCCTGTGCGACAGATCTCGCACTTGGCCAGAGAGCCGGCGGGAAAGGAGGGGGGGGGGGGGGGGGGGGGGGGAGGTATTTTCATACAATGCGCAGCACTGCAGGGGTGCTGATAGGGATAGCTGTAGGCGCTGGACATAACGGTTTTCCTTATTGGCAAATACATTAGGCGGTAACGGGTGCCCGCTTATCCTGAACAAGGAGTTCTTTTTAAAACATTAAACCAATACTAATACATTTGCCCCTATGTGCCTTGAAAATATAGTGAATGCTACGCTACAGATTTAGGACAGCGCTAGTGCAATATCTGCATGTACAAGTTTTGTTGCTCTACAGAGCCCATAATAAATGGTGTTTATACACTGGAGAACGGTTTGGTTGTAAGGCCGATGGCAGGTTATAAATCAGGAGATGATTGGAAATTAAATATTTTAGGAAGAAACATTGCATTGGGGCACTCATGGCAAATTTCCCCATCAACAAGTAAGAGCTCCTGCAGGTTAGTGATCTAAGAACAAAAAGGGGAATGGGTACTGAGGGGGTAAAGCTTCTTTACACTGGGTATTATTTAATCAACAAAAAACAGGTTACTAATACCTGCTTTACACCAGCCCAGCAAACTCGGGTTTTCTGCAAGGGAGTGCGCAAAATACCGGGTTTGCAGGCGGTGTAAACGGTCTGACCCAGGCCATGAGACTCGGGCTTTGAACCCGGCAATCGGTGCAGTGTAAACTGGTAACCCGGGTCGATGCGAAGACGCTCGCATCGCCCAGCGCCGGCACAGGCCCCCACCTCCAGTGATGTTACCCACCCGGCATTATGCTGGGTCGGTACACTGGTCTAAAAGGTATCACAACCCCGGCTTGGAGCAGAGTCTAAAATCCTGGGTGCGACCCGTCCTGCTGGTATAAATGCTGTATTATTGTTGCACATAAAACAAAAACATAACAGTAGTATAATAGCACAGATAAGGATGGAAGACACGTGTATGATGTGTACTACTTGCTTACATTGTTCCTGATGTTGTTGGGACTATAGGTATATCTTCTGCTTCCAGCGGTATAGACCAGGGGATGTGAAACTGAGGAGCAAGCTCACGCATGATGATATTTCTAAAAATAAACAAAAGAACAGCATGATGGCTAACATTTCTACTTCCCTAATATGTTCACATTGATAAGACTAGATAAAACTCATGGTCATTCTAAAACACGTGTTGGAAATCTAAAGCAAGCATTGGAGAGAATATTAAAGTAAAGGAGACCAATGTGCCCTACACGAAGTATATATAAAAACATTATGAACAAAACAATAAAAAGTGACTTCCAGTACAGAACACGGACAAGATTTATAATCATCAAAGCAACAGCTGTCATAAGACCCAAATAAGCAGGGCAGCAAAACGAGGAGTAGGTACCATGTAGGCAGTAGAAGAGTAGATTATGGTAGAAGTACAGGAAGGAAACCACATGGAGGGAGAGGGCCCTTCTCGTCAAAGCTTGCAATCAATAGATAAGTGGAAGATAGATCGTAGCGATACAGAGTGGAGAGATTGAGCCGTGAACATGGGGCAGCAAGTTGGGATGAGAACTAGAAGGCTTTGATAGTGGGTACTGGGTGTCTGAAGCTTTGTAGAGAGGTGGAAAGTCAAATGAGAGTGAGAGAGTTCCAGTGGCAAGGAAAAGCACAAGTCAACATCTTGGAAGCAGAAGTTGGTGAAAGTAATCAGGCAGGAGAGGCAGCATTCATTTGTGTACAATAGGTGGGTGGCAGCACGAAGAGAAATGAGGTCAGACGTAAATAGGAAAAGATTGTGTTTGGGCTTTCTAATGGAACATGGGGTGTGTGAATTAGCATTCCGAGATGAAGATGAGCCAGACAGTAGTGTGGAAAACAGACTGGAGAGGAAAGAGTTGGACAGGGAGGCCAGACAGAGGTTACAGTAGACCAGTCTTAGAGATGACAAGTGAGTGGATGAGAGTCTTCATTGTTTATAGGATGAGAAAGGGTCTGATGGTGTAGACATTTCTGAAGTCGAAATGGCAGAACTGTGAAAGGTAATGAAAGAGTGAGAAGTCAAGGATAAAGGCCCCCATACACTAGGGCGACTTGTCCTTAGGACAAGTCGCCCCCGACTTCCCCCTGAGCTTCCCCGGCTGCTCCCCGGGGGAGCTTGATTAGATTGGCACTTGATGTGCCATTTTTTACATGTGATAAATCGTCTCGATTTATCACATGTAAAAAACCCGGGGAGCAGGGGGGGGGCTACAGAGGTGGGAGCAGGGGGGCTGGGGACGCTGCGGGGGACACATCTGTGTCCCCCGCTGCTGGGGACACAGCGTCTGTGCGGCGATAAGGTAGAGGGAGCAGGGGGGGCTGGAGACGCTGCGGGGGACACATCTGTGTCCCCCGCTGCTGGGGACACAGCGTCTGTGCGGCGATAAGGTAGAGGGAGCAGGGGGGGCTGGAGACGCTGCGGGCGGGGGACACAGGCTGCATAGAGCCGGGCAGGGGGAGCCAATTGCTGACTGGCTGAGAGAGCGCTCAGCCAATCACAGGCCGCCCATTCATTGTATGGGCTTTTTTTTTATTCATTACTGACAGCTCCCGGCCGGCTCCCCCTGCCCGGCTCTATGCAGCCTGTGTCCCCCGCCCGCAGCGTCTCCAGCCCCCCCTGCTCCCTCTACCTTATCGCCGCACAGACGCTGTCCCCCGCAGCGTCTCTAGCCCCCCCTGCTCCCTCTACCTTATCGCCGCACAGACGCTGTCCCCAGCAGCGGGGGACACAGACGTGTCCCCCGCAGCGTCTCCAGCCCCCCCTGCTCCCTCTACCTTCTCGCCGCACAGACGCTGTCCCCAGCAGCGGGGGACACAGACGTGTCCCCCGCAGCGTCCCCAGCCCCCCCTGCTCCCTCCACCGCCCCACTTGGTCCCAAGTCGGGTGGTCGGACGTGCAGCAGGTCCGACCACCCGACGCAGATCCGATGCGCACGGGACCGCGCATCGGATCTGAGGGAACATCAAAACTAGACGATTTTGGTCCGATTTCGGCCAGATCCGACTGATCTGGCTGAAATCTGACCAAAATCGGCTAGTGTATGGGGGCCTTAACTCCAGAAGAGATGGCATTGCTGTCAACAAACAAATGAAATGGCAATTGGTGAGGTTATTTGGTTGGGTGGAAAAGATTATCAGATTTTATGCGACCCATAAGCGGTGCGAGGCGCACACCGTGCGTTTTGGACTAGATCGCATCCGATGTGCTAAAGCTCTGTGCGTTTTGAACTAGATACGAAGCAGTCTAGTTCAAAAAGTACCTGCGGCACATACTTTTTGGACTGTACGATATGATGTGTGCAGGAGCGCGCATCACATCTGCAGCCCAAAACACACAGTGTACGGGAGCACACGTTGAAGTGGACCTCAATATGAGCGAGGAGATCAGATGAAAAGGTCAGGAGATAGTTAAATCTGCGTATAATCATCATAGAGAGGACAAAAGAAGTTGGTTAGCTCACCTTCTAAATGTATAATGGTATTATAGAAAAGTTCCAACAACAGGACCTCAGTAAAGGAATTTACCAGCAGATCGAGGAAATTGGGAGTGAAAGAGTACCACCAAGCGGGGAGTACAAAGGTGTATCAAATGCCCCCCTAACACCTTCAAGAATTAAAAAAAAATGTAAAAAAAAAAAAAAGGTACAGATTTTTTTTTTTTTAAATGCCCATAATGTTGTAAACACATTTTAAACACTAATATGTTCAGACAGCGCCACAAGCGAATATTTTTTTAGTATAATACTAAAAAGAAGGAATTTAAGACTATATTGAATTGCAGACTGTCCAGAGAAAGAGCAAGAGCTAGGACGGAAAAGCATGGCATTCTAGTGGAGTATGGCAGCTATAGCAACAAATACACCCTCTTACCCAAGGATCTTTGCACAATCATCATAATACTTCATGGAATTCTTCACAAAGCTGAATCCATTAACATCACAGACATAAGACTGGCCATTTGCACGTAGCAAATCAAAACCGCACACAGTTTGCTGTCAAGAAGAAACATTGTAATCCACAAGTTATCTTACTTAGAATGCAGAGGTAGCCTATAAGAGTAACGGCTCTGTTGAGGCTACAGGCACAACTCAATGTTCCATCTAGGCCAGGCTTGTCCAAACTATGGCCCTCCCTCCAGCTGTTGTAAAACTACAAGTCCCATCATGCTTTGCCACAGTTTTGCTATTAGGGATTGCTAAACTATGGAAAGGCATGCTGGGATGTGTAGTTTCACAACAGCTGGGGGGGCCACAGTTTGGCCATGCCTGATCTAGGCTACTGGAACAGTGCACCATGTGTATTTTTGAAGTGGTACAATAGAAGCTAATTTTTGGTATATTGTGACCATACGTTGCCAATTTAATTAAAATGTGCTTAACATGTATAACTTGGATAACTCTCTATAATCAGGGAAACATGATTTACACTGATTCTGTGGTGACTGACTAATAAGTCTGCATTTTACCTGGATTCAAATCAACCCCAGAATCTGTGCGATTCCCATGTCTTCCTGAGTAAAGCATTATTATTATAGCAACTGGGATGTGGTCATTTGGTCTACAGCATGATGGTCGACATGGGAAAATGTCGAAAGGTCATTAGTTCGACAGTGTCTAGGTCGACGTGGAGTTTTCAACCTGTCTAATGACCTTTCGACCTAGACCCATGTCAACCAAATGGCTGCAGCCACATTAAACAGCCCTTCTCATGATGACTAGTCTCGAGCACATTTACTAA
Organism: Crinia signifera; assembly: GCF_055691185.1. NCBI lineage: Eukaryota > Metazoa > Chordata > Amphibia > Anura > Myobatrachidae > Crinia > Crinia signifera. Next base: position 405,450,242 of record NC_139217.1, read on the forward strand.
TGCTGATGTTTTTTTATGCGTCTGATTCACATAAAAAATTTTCTTGTTACCACCAATGTAAGCCACTAATTTAGCATTTCATATGCAGCTATAGTCGCAGTCGCTCACAGAATATACACATGCAACATATTATAATCAGTATAGGGCAGGCCAGGAAGCACAGGAGCTCTTATACCTCGTACACAGCCACTCAAAGTACAGAGGCTTGATGAGGAAGGACACATCTACATCTTGGGGCAGTACGGATGGTGTAATGGTTATAGCATTACTGCCTCACAGCGCTGAGGTCATGGGTTCATTTCACACCATGGCTCTAACTGTGCGGAGTTTGTATATTCTCCCCGTACTTGCGTGGCTTTCCTCCGGGTACTCCGGTTTCCTCCCACAATCCGAAAATATACTGGTAGGTTAATTGGCTCCCAACAAATTAACCCTAGGATGTTTGTGTGTGCGTGTACTTGTGGTAGGGAATATTGATTGTAAGCTCTACTGGGGCAGGGACTGATGTGAATGTTCAAATATTCTCTGTAAAGTGCAGCGGAATATGTGTGCACTATATAAATAACTGTTAATAAATAATTTACAGTATATGTACCATTTTATTTGCTTAGATATGTGAATAAAACTCTAACTTCTTGCAACACTAACAAGCCCTCAGCACACGGACGATACACTGATCAGCAGGTACTGAACACCGCAAACAGCCACATTTACGCAGTACATCCAATCACCTTGAAGGCGAGGCACACTTTCCAGGCTATTAATTTCTCTCTGGCGTTTAAGATGACCGGATACCGAACTTCTTTCCCTTCGCTGTCTCTTTCTACCTTGCCGTCCAGTGCAGGAGACTTCCGAGCTTCAGCATGGGCATAGTCTGGACCCACAGTGTAAACCTTTATTAGCCAGAAACAAAGCAGTTTGTAGGAGCAAATCATCCCAATAATACTCACACAGTCAATAAGCTAATTATTAGTGTGTAAAAAAAAAAATGCCCAAAAATTGCTTGTAAATGTAAAATACCTTGACATCAGTGCCATCAGTGGGCATAAACTCCTCATAAATGTATGCACCAGTCTTCCGTACACTGCTTTCAGGGGAATACACACTGCTACGACTGCCAATCTAAATAAAAGAACATTTAACAAAATGTGAGGGACAGAGCAGAAAACCAAAAGGTAAAAATGTCTGTCACTCAATAATACAGTGTTCACAGAGCAGAGTAAGGTGCAATTGTGGAGAGAGTGTAAACACCGGCCTCCTGTGGCTGATGCATAAGGAGCTCAGTAAGCAGCAGTGTTCTGCTTCCCTCAGGGAATAATGTGGCGCTGCCAGAAATAACCAAACCGGGCGGGGCAGGAATAGGTCGGCTTCACATAGGATGGAGGGAGCCGGCAATTATTACAGAGAAAAGTGGATGGGCAGGCTGCAAAGCACAGACCTGAAAACACATATTGCAAACGAAAGTATAGCATAACATAACTTACACATTGTGAAAGCAATAAAAAGGAGTGCAAGTCACACAACTAAAAATATATGCTTTAAAATACATGACCAGAGATTTTACAGCAAGAGCGTTAAACCCTTTAATACGGACCGGACAATATATTCAGCTTGCACTTACTGTATTTACCCTGGCCATGTAAAGTACACAATCTGTATAAACAATGGATCCAGAAACTCCAAGGTCAGATGTTACTAGAAGTCCAGCAAAAATGAGAAAAGAGCTCACCTTCCGGAAGAGTCTTTGGCTCCCACCTCCGGCAGATGTTGGGTAATAAATGTAAACATTATGATCCTCAGCACTGACTGGCTTCTCCACAAAGGGTTTTTGGAAAATTTCACCATTCACCTCAACGTGATCCTCACCTTCTATTAAATTACATTCTGAAAAACATCAAACAAAATGAAAATGAGGATTCATTGCCAATACCTGTTTTTAAGTTAGCATTTCTAAAACAACCACATCACATTGTCTGTTTAAATTAAACACTGAACAAAATACATTCTATGGGGGGTATTCAATCACCGGCGACCATCTCCTGAGGAGGAGATGGCCGCCGGGCCCTATTCAATGCGGTCTTCCCCGACAGCATTGAACAGAGGAGCTCGGCAGAACGAGCCCGACTTCACAAGCAGTCGGGCTCCTTCTGCCAGCTGCAGCTCGCCTCTTCCTGGCCGCAGCTTGTGGCCACGCCCCCTTCTCGTACCACTGCAGATGGGACATTGAATCCCGCCTGCGTGTTCTCAGTCGAGCAGACCGAGAATGGAACAGGGTCACGGCTGTCGATCCCCCAGATTGAATACCCCCTATTTCATTATATAATCCTACAACGTCATTACTTCACTCATATAGGATTTATTTCACCCAGCACAGGTTTAGAATAATTAAGTAGGACAGAGAGGTAAAATATGACTCATTCACCAGTGAGCCCAATTGTTGCTCCAATGATGGTTACTGCTGATTTCCCAGTACAAAAACAGATTACAATCCGGAAATACTCCATGGCATGCAAAATGTATGGGTCAGCTAAAGGTCCATACACACTGGGTGATTTTGCCCAGTGTGTATTGACAGCGATGACAGGGAAAGTCGCTGGCTCAAAATCGCCTAGTGTGTATAGACCTTAAGACAAGAAATAAACACCCACAGAAGGTATATAAAAGGTTCTTCTTTCCCTTTAGTTTTTTTGTCAAACATTCCAATCAGCACTGTTACTCTGCTCAGCTGATTAAGGCATTAAAATAACACTTATGGTGTGTACACACGGTGAGATTCCTTTGCTATTCGACTAAGATTTGATTGTTATGCAATTTTTGGTAACGTGCTATTTACATTCAATTTTTAATTATCGTTTATTTATATGGCGCCACAAGGGTTCCGCAGCGCCTGACAATACATAGATGAGCAAAGAACACAACAAGAAGAATTGTGATTTACAGTACAAATGCAAATTAGGACATGGTAAATAAAGAAAGACAGTTACAACAGTGGACACTGATGCCAATTATAACAGTGGCAGAGATATATTCTAAGAAAAGCTCATGAGGAGAGAGGGCCCTGCTCGTTAGAGCTTACATTCTAAAGGTGAGCGGCAGACAAACTGGGGTGACAGCAGGGATAGAAGGGGGCATATACAGAAGGTTAGTATGAGAAATGGCTAGATTTAATGAAAAAGTGGGTCTAGAGTGCCCATTTAAAGTTTTGTAGGGAGGTGGCAAGTCTGATAGGGAGAGAGGGAGAGGTAGAGAATTCAGACTACCTACATTCAATTAGCACTATATAGTCATTGCTGCACTATTTGGCTTTTCATGCGCATCGGCATTGAATCATGATAGAAAGCTTAAAAACCATGTTCGATCTCCATTTGAGGTCTATGCAATACCGATTAGACTTTGACTATTGCACCGTGTGTACACACCATTACTCTATGGCTGTTAGAGATTAGAAAATAAAATACAAAGTTATCCATATTTACTGGACATATTTCTCCATAGCCATCTCCCAGAAGTGCAAATATTTGCAGATGTGGAGCAACAGTGAACACCATTACTCAACATGCAGTACACACACACACACACACACACACACACACACACACACACACACAACAGCGGAATTTGTTCTACACAAAGATCTGATCAATACAACTTCAGGTTCGTGTAAGCCGTCATATCAGCCACACTTCATATCACAAATAGTTGAATCTGAGTGATGACAACTCTAGGCCCGTTTAAGTAGTCATGTTTAACAGTAAAATGACCAGAATGTCCTAGCTATCACATTTTATTGCTCTGATGGCTGCTGGTACTTCATAAAGAATGTTAAGCAGCTGGCACCTTTGTCATGTGAAACATAAAGGGGATGGATTCCAGCAGTACTATTTTTCCATGTTGGAATTATTCTCATACTTTTTTTTTTCCAGGGAAGCAACTGTCCCATTACCAAATACATGAAGCAATTCTACATAAATCTTTCTATGTTCATCTTTCGTTATTTAAAAAAAAGTTTATACTGTGGATGCCCTTTCTTGCATTTTCATTTATAAAGAGACTCCCTTTTTGTTTTAATGGTGGGGAATTTGGTACTTGTGTATTTGCAGGGCGCCCAATTTACATACGTACGGCACCGTAGTAAAATCGCATCGAATGCAATTTTGCGGTGCGATGCGATTTTCGTTGGTTCATTTTTAGTGAACCCCTGCCCGTGGATTGGTGCAATGCGATTTTTCATTGTAAAAGCACCCATGCGATGAGATGTGATGGTACTTCATTTTAAAAGCACCCATGCACACCCCCACTATCCACGTCAACCCGAAGTGTGGCGAGCACAGCGGTTCCGTGTCCTCCGGACCATTTCATACCCCCACTATCCACGTCGGCGTGGAGTTAATTTTATCAAGTGTGGCAATCGCATCACATCGCACTGCAAAATTGCAGATTTCAAAGATTTCACTACGCAGAATAGCCCACTAAGCAAATAGCTTAGTGGGCTCCCTGCAAAATTTTTGCATTTACCAAATTAAATAGCTAATATGGACAGCATCATTAGCCCGCTGCAGAACACATCTATGTACTAAAGAGAGACAGGCATTCCCAAACATGTGAGTCTGCTTTGCCCACATGACGAACAAACTAGTAAGTCAGACAGAGCCTCTCCTATGCCAGTGTCTCACATAGGCAATGGAAAATGGACACTATCACCGGACAATGGCCCTTATTCAGATCTGATTGCAGTACAAATTTGTTTGGAAAATGGGCAAAACCATGTGCACTGCAGGTGGGGCAGATGTAACATGGGGATGCAGTTACAATCCCGGCGGTCAACATTCCCGATGCCGGAATCCCGAAACTTTCTCCCTCTTTGGGTGTCCACGACACCCATAGAGGGAGAATAAATTAGTGTGCCGAGCGTAGCGAGGCAACGTGCCTGCTGCGTGTTGAGCGCAGCGAGCCCGCAAGGGGGGACGATCCATGTCTCCCCCTTTTAGGGATTTCGGCATCTGGATTTTGACTGTACCAATCCCATAACATGTGCAGAGAGAGTTAAATTTGGGTGGGGTGTGTTGAAACTGAAATCTGCAGTGTAAAAATAATGCAGCCAGTATTTACCCTGCACAGAAACAAAATAACTCACACAAATCTAACTCTCTCTGCACATGTTACATCTGCCCCACCTGCAGTGCACATGGTTTTGCCCATTTTCCAAACAAATTTGTACTGCGATCAGATCTGAATAAAGGCCAATGGGTGAAACACTAGCTTCATTTTAGGAAACAGTCTAAATATAAAAATAATAGCTCATGATACCTCCGATTACAGGTCTTCTTTAACCACTTATTAATGTGCCATTCAACTTACATGAGCCTTTACAATGTAAGCGCTCATGAGCAGGGCCCTCTCTCCTCATGCGCTTTCCTTGAATAAAACATTGGTGATACTTATTCCAATGCCCTCTGCTGATGTAGCAATGTACCCTGCACTTGTCCCCGCTTGCATTCAACTGTAATTGGGCTTACACGCGATCTTATGCGGCAGCTGTTGATACCAAACAGATATCGCTGGGCGTACGGGGGGGGGGGGGGGGACAAACTTTTTTGGGGGGCGCTAGGATGCTGCATAGAGCAGTATTATATGGCCTTCGATTGAAGAAGAAATGGACTTGCCTGACAAATCTATTTCTGCCTTCGATCCCAGTGCCGCGCATTGGGATCGAATCTGGATCAAAGGCAGTTACCTGTTTGATTTAGATTTGATTTTGCTTCAAAATCGAATCTAAAATGTGTCTAAATGGAACAGTGTGTACGCCCCATAAGTCTCTGTTTTGCTTATTTGTTTATGTTCTTTGTAATTGGGCGCTGTGGATCCCTTGTGGCACCATATAAATAAAGCATAATACTAATAATGGGTGGATATCACAGGTTATGTTCCGGTGGTACAAAGGAAAATAATAAGTAGTTATTACCTTGGTTAATCAAGGAAGCATTTCTGCAGTGCTTGCCAGACATTCCCATGTACTGTACATGGATTCTCCAGGGACAATATATAGAGGAGCATGAGTCTACTTCACTGAACCCAATATACCAGTTAATCCAGTATGAAAAGGCATTCACAGATATACAGGTGAAAGTTTCTACATAATTACAGAGCTTGAAAAGCCCTTTCCCCCAGAACTAGGACATAGGGCCAGATTGAGAGGTGGAAGCTAGTAAAACACAGGCAGCTAAATACTGCTGGGCATTCTGAGCAGTCGCTGAATGGTGTGGCCCATGTCCGCCCGATAATGTTCAATTGTGAGAACAATGGCGAGTTGGAGCTGCAAGAACGGAGTTTACAATAATATTGAAGTCACCAAACCTGGTGTGCAAAACAAAAAATAACCAAAACAAATAAGCCAAAAATAATTGAAAAAGCTCTACACCCCTCCCCAATAAAAGCAGCAATTGGGGGCCTCTACACAACGCATAACATTTTCCCACCTTACCAAAGCACATACAAAGCTAAGGTTCCCGCCTTAGCCTGTATGTCCCTTGGGATTTTCTATAGTAGAATTATAAAAACTAGTTGGGAGTAGTTTGATTTATCGATGGTCACAAAGTTTACAATTATTATGTGGTCAGTGTAATGCTATCTCAGTAATAATGATAATTACAGCATTTTATCAGCATTAATACCGCGCTAGCATTACGCCGACCCCATACTGACCATCAAACTACTACCAATCTAAACCGATTGGTAGGATTGTGTTCTGCAGAAAGATGGATGAAATGGATTACTACTTACCTTCAGGCTTGTTTGGATCCCGGTTAAGAACAGCATATCTAGGAAGCAAAATGCCCTCATCTTCAAGGATCCTATATACTTCTCTTCTGTTGGGAAAAGCACACAGATTGTGGTTACATTCATGTAGATCAACTCACCTGACATCTGGATAAGCAATGCTTTCAAGAAGAAAAAAAAAAAAAATCCTGTCCACCCACGGACAACAATACCCTTTCCTCTATGCCACAAGTCAGGCTGCTTAGGGGTCATCCTCAATCTTACCTTTCCTCCCCACATCCAGTCCCTCTCTCACCCTGGCAAACACTCACCTGTTAGACTTGATCTTCTCTCTCCTTGCATACACCTGTCTCTACCCACATGCATCTTATTTTCCTCTCTGATTCCCCCTCTGTCGTTAACTTGATGACAATTCCCAATAAAATTCAATTTAAACTGTTCACAGTCCCTAGTAAAGCCCATAAGGCCCATACACCCCGGGCCACTCAGCTGAAAGCAGCTCAGCTTAAAGCTCCAAAGCCACCCAGTGCGTACAGCCAGACGATGAGCACTCTCGCATCATAGCTGGCCCGGACGCACATCTGCTGGTATTAAAGGCAGATGAGCAACAGGGTGGACGGCTTTCCATAGTGTCCTGCTATGGAAAGTCATCAACCCCAGGAAAAATCGCTTAATAGGGAAAAAACGCATATTGTGTAAGCATTGAGCGTTTTTCAGTACAGCGACTTTCCCCGTCATTGGTCAGCATACAAGCTGGGCATGATCGCCCAATGTGTATGGACCATTACTCACTGCTCTTAAAACATCTCCACTCAGATGCTTGCTGCTCTGCCATCACTGCCACACACCCACTCTGAAAATCACTTTCAGACAACTATTTGACACCTCTGAAACTAAAGCCCTGTACACATGGGGTGATTTCTTCTAGCCTGCATGCTGAGCGACGCAGGTTAGGGAAACCGCCCTTGTGCTTCCTGGCGGCTAGATCGCCCATACACACGTGGCAATGTTCTAACCAGTGTTCGTTGGTTAAAACACTGGAAAGCTGATTAGATCTTGACTATACGTAGTCAAGATCTGGTCAGGATATGGTGACATGGGCAACTGTGCATCGCCATCGCTTGGGGGAATGCGCACAGAGCAATCCCTGCTTCATTTCTAAGATCGCTTAGAAATATGGCTAAAAGCGCCCCATGTGTATGCAACTTTACACCCGTGTTGATTATCCATCAGTTACCACTGCTGTAAAATAACTTAAGTCATAAAAGCCTAATAGTCGTCCTCCTTCTGCTCACATACTTTAACTATCTCTGTTTTACATCCCTCTCATTTGGATATTAAACTCACAAGCACTCACTATCCACCTCACTAGCACAACCATATCCTACACATCTTCACTGGGTTCCAAACAACCTTTGTCCTATATAATTATTCGGGGCTCTGTACCTGCAAGCTCTTGGGCACAGGTTCACCCAAGGCTGACTTTTTACAATTACGTACAATTATTGTACCGTGTATGGGCACCTGTATACTGAACTGCTATTTTGATACTGTGTAACGAACTGCATTGTAAAGGAATGCTCTGTTCCACAGTATGTTATTTGTACAATGCTGACAACTTATGAGGAACACAATTACTAATAATGCAGTGAATTAGCAATTTAACACATTTTAAATAAAGGACATGTAACTAATGTATGAGCTGTAACAGATCCAATATACCTGTAATAAAATTATTGTTGTATAACCAATTAGCTTAATTAGGACTCAAAATATATAGCATGGCGTTTAGCAGAATGATACCCCTTTTTACACCAAAAATCCCAGATCCAATCTGGCATTTGGAACACGGATCTGGGATTTTCAACGTTTACACTGTGGTGCCTACCCGCAGTGTAGACGGAGGCGGCACTTGGAGATGACATCATCTCCAAGCGCTGGGGTCACGATCACCCCCGCTCGGACCGCAGATCACCACACTGGGGGCAGCCCAGCACCAAGGTCAGCTGCTGGGCTGCCCCCAGCCCTCGTCCGCGAGGTGAATGGATGCCGCACACTAGCATTCGCCTCCTCGCTGTCTGCAGAGGCTGTGTGTGCCCCCATCCAACTTGCGGACGCTGCGGTCCACAGGTTGGTCTATCCCCGTTTACACTGCCCTCTACCCAGGTCCTAGCCGTGTTCAACCCAGGTCAGAACCTGGGTAGAAGTCCCGTGTAAAAGGGACACGGTGTGAGCCCTTTTCAGCGCCGCTGACCTGGGTTTTTGCAGCGGTGTAAAAGGGGTATAAGCTTCCTTATCTGTAGCACAGCACTGCATGCACTACACTACTGGGCCTCAACATCATGGAGGCTCCATAAAGCAACCTAGAGACAGGGGCACAAAAAGCAAGGATGGGTACATTTGTAGTGAGCCTTCCCTGACCTTGTGTGGCCCTGGAACATCTTACCTGTCTTGAATGTGGTATTGCAGATTTAAGTCATTAATAACAAAAGGACTTCTGAGTTTTGCATAGGCAAATGCTTTATCCAATGGAAACCCTAAAAATAAAATAAAAATATTTATTTTAAAAAAAAAAATTGCTTTAGAGAATGTGAATTAGAGAGTGTTCAATGGAGATTTGTGCTAAAACCACTAAAAGTTTGCTTGTACTAATTAGAAATAAGAATTACACTAAACTAGATCTTACGGACAACCATATAAAAAGACATTTGGCTCACTAGTGGGTGAACTACATGCCCTAAGCGTCCTCTGCAAGTCTCTTTCATAACCGAAAAGAAATTCCTCAGTAAGTAGACAGGACATGTTCATGTAAAAACCGAGCCTAATTGTGCTATTAAAGAGCCGATAACTCAATGTGCAAATAAAACCTTCAAAATGGAGAAAAAAAAAAAGATAAATCCTGTGCAATAATAATCATTGAGTTGTTAATTGCTTGAGATCAGTGCCTCATATTAAAATGCATAAGTGTGAAATGATTCATCCAAATAAATATGCAATTAGATATTTTACTACCATTTGCATAATTATACACTCATAAACCACATCTGGTAAGACATGTTTTATACTAGGATGCTGGCCCTTGGGTGCATGATGGTGACTAATTACGTGCTATGTGGCAAATTTGTTTTTTCATAATAAGTTGTGGCCGAATAAATCTTATTCTGGTAATTGGCAATGGGACGTGTCCTTTAATTTAACAGAAACCGCTGAAACTGCTCCCTCCACCGTTTTCCCACCGGGAAGGAGGAGATCATTTTTCTAGCAAACCCTGTCTGGAAGAAAAACCAGGAGAAACACAAGACATAAAATCCCTGGAATAATCTTTTAAAATCAGAAAAAGAGGACAAAGAGGATGATCATCCTCTGCCCAGCAGCAAATTCCCGGAAATGGAAGTAGAACTGCAGCATGAATTGTGCACTTTCATTTATACAATAGGTGAACAATAGTAGTATGGCAACAAAGTATGTACCGAGGACTATGTGGCAGCCTGACAGATGCTCCATAACTCCTATGTCAGCATAACGAATGACAGAAGAGATCTACTGTACATCGCTAAAGCCTGCTTACAGCGGCCAAGCTCTTTACCTGTAGATCAGGGGTCCTCAAACTATTTTGCTCTGGGACTCCATCAGACAATAAAAATAATGACAGGACCCCAGCAAGTTACTGCAGAAGGTCATCACCTCACATGTGTGGTCAGCAGACAGCACATGCATGACAGCATTGTGGAGGCACAAGATAATGTGAGTCTAACATAACAGACAATTCAACTGATAGACTCCTTGAATCACTGACTGAGATGAGAGAAGTCATTAGCTTGGTGGTCAGCAACATGGAGTCATGACCCCATGCTGAAAATGTCAGGACCTACATTTTAAGAACCGCTGCTGTAGATGAATGATCATATGATTTAGGGTTCTTCTCACATATGTTTAATGCTCAGACAAAATTCAGTAAATTAAGAAAGCCCCTCTTCCTGTGATGTATGATGCTGACTTTAAAGCCAAATTTATAATATTGGGAAGTGAAATTTAGAAACCACTGTAGACTAAAAGGCTTCGAGCAAATATTTGTTCTTACTAGATCATAAGATCTCTGAAAGTGCCCATACACACTGCAATAATTGCATGCGTTGTGGTCCCGATCACATTGCACGCAAATCGCATCCAATATGCGTGTGATGCGATCGGAACCTAGTTCCAAAAATATATGCAGCACATACTTTGTGATCTGTGCGATCGGATGTGCGCAGGAGCATATCGCAGTGTGTATGGGCACCTTGAGACAGAGCAAAAAGATATGCCACTATCTAAGCCAGGCATGTCCAACCTGCGGCCCTCCAGATGTGCTAAAACTACACATCCCAGCATGCCTTGCCACAATTTGGCTATTAGGGAATGCTAAAATGATGGCAATGCATGCTGGGATGTGTAGTTTTAGCACATCTGGAGGGCCGCAGGTTGGACATGCCTGATCTAAGCTATGGTGCAGGCCACAAGAAAAACCAGTTGAGCACCATTCCAGTGGTCCATAAGTAGCTTAGGATTTATATAAGGATTTATAGATGATAAAGTGGTGGGGGAAATACATGCTCTGCAAGCTTGTGGAACAACACGTGTCAGCATGCCTGGATATTAAGGGCCTAGCAGGACCTATAGTACAACTGTAAATAAACTATTAAAACAAAGCACTGAATGCTGTAGTCATTTATTGAAGTGCACCTTCACCAAGTGTGCTATTGTCTTTAAGCTCTTTTGAATGGACGCTGACCACCAGGACTTCTGGTGTGTTCCCCACTGTCAGAATGCCATTCATTGCCTCGTGCTGGCTAATACTAGGCAGTGAGTCACCATTTTACATTTTAAAAATGGTGCCACAAGTGAGCCAATCACAACTGTCTGAATTAATTTTTTAACTGGGACACTGCCATTTTGCCTGTAAAGCACTGATTGAAGCCTACCGCTGCTGCCCTACGCCCACTGCAGTAATAGCTAAAGGGGACTGGATCGTTCCTGGGATCTAGTACAGACCCCATGCACATAGCCTTTGCAGGGTCTTAGACAGATGGTACCAGGATTTCCCCGGAACCAATTCCACAGCAGCTAACTCTGGTTCCTGGGCAGTGCTGCTGATGCTGCCCAGATGACAGCTGCTATAGACAGTGTGCACAGCTGCCGGGACTGGCTATCTTTCATCAGCTCTGCTTTCAGCATCCTACACACTACAACATCGACGGCCACAACTCCTGGTTTTAAGCATGTTTGAAAACCATTTGAGCCAACAATAATTGGCTGCAGGAGGGTACACACTTGCAGAATGGCGGGGCAAGTGTTTGTTCGAGGTTCGGAACGCCTGAGGACTTAACAGCTGTGTACCTATGTTTACAGATTTATAATATTTACTGATTTATCTTGTATATGGAGACAGTAAAAGTCCCAAAAAGAACTACTAAGACCTTCCTCCTCATCAGGACCAGGACATGGGGAGTCACTTTACTTGGTTAATTCTTCCACTGCGATTTTCTGCACCAGTCCTAAAGGGAGGGTGGAAGCTTAGATGCCTACAGCCACTACCTGTGCCAGACTTGCCCCAAGAACACGTTACAGTGGAGGCCCAAGTCTGCTGGCAGACCAGATACCGGCTAGTGAAGAAACTAGAATATACAAAATGGAAACTCTTTCACTGCAAAGCCTTAATACAGCCTTCAACATCCACCATTATAATCATGGCCACCATTCCATTCCTCATTAACTGGATATTTACAATATCCCATTTCCAAACTGTGCTAATACCATCATCTTCCTCTATCAACATTAGTCCTTTACTAGTTTTACCTGTACCCATATTTCATACAGCTACAAAAAAAAAAAAAAAAAAAAAAAAGTATGTATGTATATTTTCATTTAATTTTTTATACTACCTTATGTTTAATACAGATGCTATATGACCTATTAAATATCACTTAACTGTAGCGGATATGGATCATATACTGTATGAAGGTCGACATACGTTAACTCAACCACTGAAGGTCACCAAGGTTTAGGTGGTCACCTGAAATAGGCCGACATGGCTAAGGTCAACAGGGTTGCAAGGTCGACAATGGAAAGGTCAAAAGGTCGATGTGAGGTTTTCACAGTTTTGTCCCAAAATGTCGACATGGACACCATCTAAGTGTACCGCTACGCTCGTCATGCTTCGGCCACACATTTATATTCTCCCAGCATGCCGTAGTTGATGGTAAGGTATGAAATACTGCTCGTTGGCATAACTCGACTTCAAGAACAAGAAAAAAAACTCATGTCGACCTTCTATATTTTTTATTAATATACTTTCTATCAATTTCTATCAATTATTTTACTTTTCATATTTTATGTCATAGGTGTTGTCCGATGTTTCTTTTACATTGCAATCCAAAAGTTTGTACGGGCAGAAGTGAGTTTTCTGATACAAGCAAGAGAATGAAAATTCCACGCCGCCGTAGAGTGAGAGGTCAAGTGATGTCATGGCAGCAGGCAGAAGTGATGAGAATACATACCACACATGAAGAAATGCCATGGGCTAAACCTGGAAGGTATATTGCAGAGGAAAAATGATGTGGTCACGCACAAACTGTCTCTAAAGGGGAAAATGGACTAAACTTCTAAAAAATGGAAAGAGGTTAGATTTGGTCTAACATGACTCTATTGCAGGGGTAGCCAACACCAGTCCTCGAGAGCTACTAACAGGTTCACGCTTTCCAGCTCACCTCACAGGTGCACAGCTGTACTCATTACTGACCAACACATTTTAAAAGATCCAAAGGTGGAGCTAATTACTTCATTTGTGATTCTGTGTGGAGACATGGAAAACGTTTACTGTTGGTAGCTCTCGAGGACTGGAGTTGGCTACCCCTGCTCTATTGAATCCTAGAATGAGACAGAATCTGATTGGGTGCTATGGCCAGCGTCATCTTTCCATCTTTAGAAGTTTTATAAAACTTACCCCTAATATAGAAAGTATAAAAGAGATACCACATCTACCCTAAACTATCAGACTAAGCCCGTACAAGGCAAAACTAGGTAGCCCATTGACACTACCACTCAGTGGTAACGAGTGCAGATAAGTGTGCTGGCAAATGTACGCCCAGCCTCCATTCCCCACAAAGGCAATACCCATCCTGAGGTTACAGACTTGGCCAAATACTTGTGTTATTGGACTGTACACTACCTTTGAAGTATACCAGGGAGACCTAACCTATGAACTACATACAGGAATAAATATGTACCTCAAATTCATGATTATAATGTAAGCTAGGTATTATTTAAAAGAGGTACAGAATGGAAAGATACAAGGAACACAAGGTATACTGCATGATAGATAATAGCAGTAGTGGCAAATTAGGTAAAGTAAAATTATCTCCCTCAAAATATATATAGGCTATAACGGAAGACTGGGAATAAAATAACTCCAAAACCTTACAAAGCCACTGCGGTGTCTGATGTGATTACTTATCGCAGCCAACCGGGTGAGTGCTGTGTTTCTTGAAGAGACTTGTATAATAATAATAATAATAATAATAATAATAATAATAATAATAATAATATTATTTATATAGCGCTTTTCTCCCAATAGGACTCAAAGTGCTTTACCATTGTCTTTACAGCTCAAAATACAAAACAAGCTTAACAGTAGATATCAGTAAAATGCTTGAGTAAATAGATAGGTTTTCAGTCTATTTTTAAAGGATTCTACAGTGGGGCTTCTCATACTGTGCGAGGAAGAGAGTTCCACAGAGTCGGAGCAACAAAGTTGAAAGCTCGACCCCCAGATGAATTCAGGGAAATTCTGGGGACTGTTAGTAGTCCTTCTTCAATGGATCGTAGTAATAGTGTAGACAGCAAGGAATCAGCAGCTGCAGCAGGTACTTTGGGCCTTAGTCATGTAGGGCCTTGAAAGTGAGTAAGTCAATCTTGAAAAGGATTCACCATTTTACAGGTAGCCAGTAAAGGAAGTAGAAAATGGGAGTTATGTGGCTGGAGCGGGGCTGGTTAGTTAATAGTCTGGCGGCTGCATTTTGTACCAGCTGCAAGCAGTGCAATTTTTTTGATGGGAGACCCAGGTAGAGAGCATTGCAGTAGTCTAGGCATGATGATATAAATGCATGTATGTCTTTAGGCAGGTCTTCTGAGGGAATTAAGTGCTTGATTCTGGCTATATATGCTGCTGAGAAACTCAGACAAAATAACCAAAACATCGATCAATATATATATATAATCAAATCACTCCCTAATAGCTCCTTAACAGAATAGGAGGGAGGTGCTTAACAAAAAAAAAAAACACAACGAGGACCTGTACCCCAGAATAAATTGATCAAATTACACAAAATGTATTAAAGGAGGACACCAATCTTTTGCCCTAGCCCATGGGTCCTCAAACTGCGGCCCTCCAGATGTTGTGAAACGACAAATCCCAGCATGCCTTGCCACAGTTTTGCTATAAGGGAGTGTTAAAACTGTGGCAAGGCATGCTGGGAGTTGTAGTTTCACAACATCTGGAGGGCCGCAGTTTGAGGACCCATGCCCTAGCCAATTCCAGTCCTCGAGAGCTACCAACAGTTAACGTTTTCCAGATCTCCTCACAAAACCACAAGTGAAGTCATTAGATCCACCTGTGGATCTTTTAAAATGTGTCTGAGTAATGAGTGCAGCTGTGCAGCAGCTAGGTGGTCTGGAAAACATGAACTGTTGGTAGCTCTCGAGGACCGGAGTTGGCTACCCCTGCCCTAAGCCATAGTTTTGTATTTGCTTGGAGGATATCTTTGCAGCTTCATGTGTTTGTGCAGTGAACCTGATATTTCTCCTGCACACAATACTATATGATCCTTTCTCAACATGAATTAACTTATTTTAAATACTCTACCGGCAAGCTATTCCAGCACTAATTGAGACGTGCAAACAAAAACTTAGCTTTAAGGTCTCTGAAGAGGTTAAATACATTTTACACATCCCAAAATGAAAAACTATAAAATTGTGAGGTTGGTAAAATGAAAAGGTCCAGTCATAAAGGACAGACTGATTAGAAACGGGGAATGTGTATAGGGGTGAGTCACTGTGTGAGCAGCACATCTGATGGAAAGGTTAACAGATGTAATTACCGCTGACGGCAGCTAACCTGTGCTGGGAGGACTGCTCGCCGACGGCACGCAAGATTAATATTTAAATTGCTGCTATAACGTCTAGGTCAGCATTCTATAGAAATACAATTATTCATGGCTAGATATGACGACTGACTGGAACTGTACCTTTGGAGTGGAAGGATATGAGGCAATCACACAGTGGCCAATTTTCCACAGATTCATTTAATATAACATCTTCTTCGATTATAACTACAGTAATGTACTTGAATAAGGACAGGCGCTCCAATATTTCACTCATGGGTTTCGATTTGGATTTTTTGGCCATAGCGCAAATTCCCACCACAATCTGCCTTTCTGGTGGCTAGAACAAAACACAAAAACAAAATTTACATTGCGGAATAAAACAATAGGCAAGTTTATAACCCATAACAAAGATCTAAACATATTTTTTAAAATACGGACCAAATTTCACATAAATACCAAAGACCAAATACATCTGCCCCACGGTAAATAGTGGGGCAGATGTATTAAGCCTGGTGAAGTGATAAAAAAGTGGAAGGTGATAACAAACCAGCTGTGTTTGAAAAATGGCAGGTGTTGATTGGCTGATGCATTATAACTTCACCAAGCTTAATACATCTGCCCCACTGTATGCACTGAGGAAAGCAAAAAAAATAAAAAAAAAAAGCTGGCATCCGGGACAATTGAATACATCTCCTTAAGCATACATAACCTCTATAGAGAACATTTACCAAGTTATCCTAGAAGTAGACTCCACATCAGGCATGTCCAACCTTGGCCATCCAGCTGTTGTGAAACTAGACATCCCAGCATGCCTTGCAATAGTTTTAGCAGTCCCTGATAGCAAAACGGTGGCAAGGCATGATGGGACTTGTAGTTTCATAACAGCTGGAGGGCCAAGGTTGGACATGCCGGATCTACATGGTCAATTCACTAGGAATTAGTGACATTATACTGGGCTTCCCAACTGCTCCACTGTTCACTGGAGAGACCAGTTCTGTAGATCTAAGAAGGAGGATCAGCCAAAAGTGGGTTGTTCTGGGTATATATGGGTGTGGTTTGTATGACGGGCGTGGACTTAAATGTCTACAGTGTCTAGGTAGACAGTCAATAGGTCAACAACAAACAGTTCGATATACACAAGGTCATCATGCAATAGGTCTATTTGGCCAGAAGGTCAACACATGTGAAAGGTCGACGTGGAAAAGGCTGACACATGAAAATAGACATGAGTTTCCCATTTTGTGTCAATGTCAACATGTACCCCCAAATACTGCATAGCTTTGCTCGGCACACTTTACCATTCCCAACTGTGGTCCACGGCAAAGTATGAAAAAGTCCCCCCAAAAATTAAGAAAAACTTGTCAATCTTTCATGCGTTAACCATTGTCAAGTCGACCTTTCAACTGCTTCCCTGTGTGACTATGTATGTGTGAGAGCAGATGGTGGCAGCACTTATTGCCCATACACGTTACAATTATTGCATACAATAAATATTGTATACAATATCGCATCTCATCGATTTTGCGATTAGATGAGATCTAGTACAAAAAGTATGTGCTGCACATACTTTTTGTACTAGATCTCATCTCATCGCAAAATCGATGAGATGCGATGCGATATTGTATACAATATTGTATGCAATAATTGTAACGTTTATGGGCACCTTTACTTTTGTTTTTTTGACTCGGAGCTGAGAGAAATGCAAAATGAATTACTGAGCACCTTGGCAGAACCATGCTGCACTGCACGTGGGAGTCATTTCACCTTTTGCAATTCAAATGGTTAAAATGTTTCAATTAATTGTCTTTTTTTTTTTTTAAATGGTCTTCATTGGATGTTGATTGATGTTAATGTTCTTATTAATCACCTTTAGATCTGCCACTAGCGCTTGGGCTGTTGAGCCTGACTAGACGTTGGGCTTGAAAGGGTTACAATGTGAGATTTAGATTTAAGAAGGACGTTTCCAAACCCAAGCTTAATTTGCAGCACACTGCAAAAATAAAGTATAGAATTATGGAGCTACGGCACATGCAAAAGCAGCTAATATTTACGCTGCATGGAAAAAGAAAAAAAGTAATTTTACTTCCTTGCTCTGCTCTGGTTTGTCCAAGTACTAGTAAGGGTGAATGGTCATGGCCGTGGGAGAATCTATTTAGCAGTAATTAACTTTGCCCCTTTATGCATTATTGTGCAGTGTTCTAATCAACTGGTCAAATAGCAGCAGTAACTGTGTGAGGAAAGACAGTAAAAGCAGAGCCGGCCCTAGCCTAAATGGCGCCCTAGGCAAGATTTTGGCTGGTGCCCCCTAGCACCGCCACTAGTTCCGCCTCTGACCCTGCTCCCCTTTCCCAGCACCATCAACCCTCATCATAGCAGTCATCATTTGGGTGCTCCTACCCGCAATATTTTAAATAGAAACAGTGCACACATTTGGTGTGCAGCCCAAACAGGGGTGTGTTCTCGCTGGGAAGGGGCATGGCCACACAATTTTACCCCCAATTCAAATTATGCCACACAGTAGTGCAACTTTATTCACATTATATCATGTGATGGTGTCCCTTATTCACGTTACATCACACTGTAGTACCACTTTACCTTATATACATTACTCCTCACATTATTCACATTATACCCTTAGAAACAAAATCCTGAGAAAATATTGTATTTTAACCACCTCCATGGCCACACTGCAACCCAGCAGAAAGCAGTGTGTGCTGGGCAGAGGAGAAGAGCTGCAGCTGCTGCTGCCACTTAAGGGGAGGGAGCCCGGGGCCCCCACTGGGCCCTCCCATCAGACTTTGGCCTGGGTAATTTGTACCCCCTAGCTCTTTCTCTCGGCACCCCTGATAATACCACACAGTAATGCCCCTTACACATGACACACATTATTAATGTCCTTATAACCATAATGCCCCTTACACATTATGCCAACCTTTATTAATGCCCTTCATACACATAATGACACATATAATGCCCCTTACACATATGTTGCACATTATTAATGCCCTTATACACATGACACACATAATGCCCATTACAGTTCTGCTAACGTTGGTTGCCTTTTTTGCTGAAAATTCGTCTTATTTGCAATGTTATGACCAGCACACACAAGGAGCTTCCGATGATTAAAATTATATGCAGCATGCCTATATTCTGTGTGCGACTGTGGCTGTACCTGCATACGGAATGCTATGTTACAGTGATTTCCATGAATACACTATTTCATATGCAGATACAGCCTCACTCACACACAGAATATAGGCATGCTGCATATCATTTTAATCAGCAGAAGCTGTTGATGCCCCCAGGCATTCCAAATGCCCTAGGCAATTGCCTAGTTTGCCTATACCTAAGGCCGGCCCTGAGTAAAAGCCTCGGAGGAATAACTACAACCAATAGTTACAATATTAATTTTTTTCATTCCTCTCTGACAAGTCATTGTACAAAGGTGCCTTACAATCCACATAACAGTTATGTTATAGCGGTTCCACTGAGTCTAGTTCAACCATCTAGTCCAGGGGTAGCCAACTCCAGTCCTCGAGAGCTACCAACAGTTAACGTTTTCCAGGTCTCCTCACAGAATCATAAGTGAAGTATTTAGCTCCACCTGTGGATCATTTATAATGTGTCAGTCAGCGATGAGTGCACCTGTGCCCCAGCTAGGTAATCTAGAAACCGTGAACTGTTGGTAGATCTCGAGGACCGGAGTTGGCTACCACTGATCTAGTCAAACATGTCTAGTTAGACATACAGATAGTGGTAGATGCTCAATTAGTTCAGTAATATTACTTAGGTGCATGAGGGAGGGGTTAATACTGAGTAAGTAAAACAAGAAATTTTTTCCCTCAGCTCACTGAATGGTATTAGTAACCAATCTTGAACACTACATGAAAATAGAATTCAGAGATATTGGTTACATATACTGGTGTGCCGCACTGGGCTTCCTAGCTTATGATAGTTTTTGAGGTGCCGCACCCTGCACCTAGATATAGCACTAGGGACCCCTAATATACAGAGAAGCCTTGATTTGGCTTGGGGGCATATCATACACCTGCGCAGGTATATGTAACCAATATCTCTGAATTATATTATGTAGTGTTCAAGATTGGTTACTAATACTATTCAGTGAGCTGGGGGAAAAAATGTCTTGTGTTACTTACTCATGTCTAGTTAGACGCCTATAGATAGTCAACCACGTCTCGATTGACTAACAAACGTTAGATGCAAACATTAGGTCGACAGGAGCGTGATCGACAATCACAAGGTCAACATGCGTTTTTCACCTTTTTTTGGTGGCTATGTCTTCATACGTCAACAAATAAGTGTACAGGCTATGCTCGCCATGCTGTGGGCACGGTACTTCGGTACACTATTATAATCTAATGCTATGCCCACTTGGGTAGTAAAGTATAAACCAAGTTGGTCTAAAGCAAAAAACTTGAAAAACTCATGCCGACTTGAGGACTATCGATTACGTTCCCAATGACTTAATGCTTGCGTTACAGTTGATCTAGACCAGGGGTGGGGAACCTTTGGCCTTCCAGCTGTTGTTCGAACTACACATCCCAGCATGCCCTGCAACAGTTTTAGTATGGCCAAATAGCGAAAGTGTACCAGGGCATGCTGGGATGTGCAGTTCAACAACAACTGGAGGGCCAAAAGGTTCCCCCATCCCTGATCTAGACACTGTCAACTATCTATAGGCATTTAACGAGATGCGTTCAATTAAGCATGGTCGTCTAGACACCATCAACCGTATATGATACAAAACACAGGTACAAGAACACTGCACCATAAATGCCTCAGGCTCCAGGGCCATGTATTAACAAGTTGAGAAATAAAATTCACACCCATGTGAGTTAGATTGGCTGGAATGGAACCAAACACCCACCCTTCCGCTGGCTGAAGTAAACGTCACTAACAGTGGAGTCAAGCAATAGATGGATCCACCTGGATTCACATTGCAAAAGCTGAAGATCCCGATTTCCTGCCTCCAACAGAGGAGGTAGGAATACAGTCAATCGTTCAGTACCTGACACTGTTCAAAGAGTACTTACTTTCTAAAAAATGCCATGCTTTCCCAGATGATATTAGAGGAGGTATCGAGGGTCTCCAGCTTTTGCAATGTGAAAATATCACTAATGCTGTGTACACACGGGGGCGATAGGGGCTGAAATCGCTGGGAATATGGTCGCTGAGCGACCATATTGCCAGTGATTGGAGTGTGCACCATCGATAAATCGCCGGGTGCGCGCTCCCGTTTTCAGCCCCTGAAAGAGCATGCTCCTCTGACCAGCGACTTCCCCTGCCTCTTCACCCAGCAGTGTTTAAATTTTCATCTGCAACCATCTCTGGTCGCAGATGAAAACGGGACACGGGGCAATATGATTGCTGAGCAATATATTGCTAACAATATATTGCCAGCGATCATATTGCCCCGTGTGTACGCACCTTTAGATGTGATTGCGCCTCTGGGTTTATAGGAACAGATTTCATTTTTAGCATTCTGATAATTATCTTTTATTTAATTTTTTTGACAATTTTTGTATTATTCACATGTTAAACTTATATGTATGGTTACCATGGTGATGTTTTCTATACTATTGCTTAACATCCACTGTTAGTGACGTTCACTTCAGACAGCAGAAGGGCGGGTGTTTGGTCCCATTCCGGCCAGTCTGACTCACATGGGCGTGATCACTACAAAACAGGTATGTTATATCCAGATGACAATTTACTAAAAATGAAACAGTGACCACACTTTGGCATCTGAATCTCCGTTTTTTTGTTTTTTTTTGTCAGGGACAAATATTAAATTGGTGTTAAATTAATTGTTTGTAGAAATAACCACCAGTACCTACACTAAATCCACTACATTCTTTGCTAACCAGCATAACCCACCTTTCCCTTAGTTTACCATCTGCATTTATTCCATCTACCTTGTATGTCTAATGGCCACATACATCTGTGGCTCCATCTTCATCGATGATTGGTGATCCATTACAGAATCCAGAAATTGAAACATGTAAAAATGCCCAATTCCCATGCCCAGCCATCCGAGGATTGGGACATTATGATGGACTGGCGGCCAGAAGTTTTGGTTCTCTTTAGTAGACAATCACGATGGTTGTGATGTCAACACTGATCATGTGTACAGGTTCAGAATGACGACGTTCAGCTTGTCAATATTATTAAACTGTTGACATGCTGTTTTTGTTCTTATTCTCTCCGTAACCCTAAAGCTGGCATACACTGCGCTTTTCACCCTACTTCGAAAGATCGGGCTGATAAATCAAGTGAAGTGTGGCAAATTGTATGTGTTTTGTCTCCCATTGCGATCCGCAGTCCCGTGCTGGGATCACATGCAATATATCCTATGCAAAAGTACTGCATTCGATCCAACCGCCAGCCAGGAAGCTGCCGAGTCACTTGCTGAGGTATCGCATGCAATACCTTGGCCTAGTGCAGCGGTTCTCAAACTGTGGTTCCTGACCCCCAAAGTGGGTCCCGACCACCTCAGCATGGGGTCACAACTCCATGTTGCTGATTGTTAGGCTAATGTGTCTGTGGAGGGGGACAAGGTATAACTCATTAAGTAAACACCCACTGCTTCCCTCTTCCATCCCCCCCCCTGTCCCCTCCATTACTCACTGCCTTATGCTAGGTACACACCAGGACGACTAGGGCCCGATCAGCACAATCTAGATCCAATTCCGATCAATCGGATGTAGATTGTGTGCTGATTGGGCCCTTTTCTGACCTGGTGTGGAGCGATTCCGATCCGATGCGCGGTCCCGCGGGTCGGTCGGTCGTTATTGAGATCCTACCTGCTGCAGGTAGGATCTCAATGACGACCATAGAACCGGGTGCGGGTCGCCATCGGATCGGACCCGCTCACGGTGCACATCGTGAGCGGGTCGTGCCCTCCCGCGTCATCGTGAGCGGGTCGGACGAGACACTGACGACCCGCTCACGATGTGCATCGTGAGCGGGTCGTCCTGGTGTGTACCTGTCACAAAAGCAGTCACTTCACTTCACTGATCACACATTCAGTAGTAACTTGCTGGGGTCCTGTATTAATTTTTATTGTCTGATGGGGTCCCAGAGCAAAATAGTTTAAGAACCCCTGGCCTAGTGTATGGGGGCTTTAAGTGTGGAAGCTGTGCAAATGTCAACACTGTAAACATTGTCAATGTTGACATTCTGCAAGTATCAGCATTAATGCATGATGACATCATCAAATGTTAACATTCTGCTGTCAACACTGAATGGCGACTTTGTGACTGCATACCCCTAGATTTATCTACTCCGTTTTCCCCACAATCCAGCACTGTGGGGCAGTGATGTGCATTACACAATGACCATAAAAAATCAAATATGCCCAAATTACCCAGTGACCTGTAACAAGGGCGCCAGGCACATGATGACACAAACATGATTTCAAAAAACATTATCTAGCGCTCATGCCATGTGGGGTTAGGGTTGGTAAATAAGTGGACTAGAATACCCCCCACCACCACACACCCACAATATTATGAGGATAAAAGGAGGGGGCTATACATACAGAGTCATATTCTTCATCATCATCATCGTCGTCTTCCTCAATGTTGTCAAACTGATTTCCCAAATGTTCCACTTTACTTTGGTCCAGACCATCCTCAGACTCCTCACAACCCACAAAGAACCTCGGGGTGTCGCCCCCGGTGGCGCTTTCAGACATGGAGGAAAGTGTGTGTTTGGCCCAGCATGTGCCCTAGGTGCAGGGACAGCGCAGTGGTAATCCGCCGCCACCAGCAGAAGCAGCGAGTGGGTGGTGAGGGGGTTAATGCTGTAACTCAGCGGCGCGGTACAGGGGGCTGGGGAAGCTCCATCATTCCTGAGTGTTACTACCGCGGCGCTTCACACACAAGCATCACACGCTGCTACTCTCTGGTATCAGCTGTCAGGCGGCGTGCCATTCCTACACACAGCTCTGCTCATCACACTAGCACCGCACTGCGCGTCCCACCGAGAGCAGACCGATACATAACATCGCTGCTGCTACACTCACGCACTACTTCCTCCGCCCTGCAACCAGCAACAGCAGCGGTAATGACTACGCGGTAGTGTTCTCTTCTCCCCACGTTGATTTCATCGGGCGGTCCGACTCCGCCCGGATCAGTGACGGCGGCGAGCCTGGAGTCGCGCTGCGCTGACGTTTCATTGCTATAGTAACGTGTGTACCACGCCACCTAGAGGCGGCTGCCCGCAGCCTCACCTGCCCATTTACACTGCGGCACAGAAGGGAGTACCTGCTGCTGTGCTGCAGCTGCTGCTCCCTCTGTGCAGCCAGCCTGACCCTCTCCGTGAGGGAGAAAAATTCTCTGTTCCTGAGCTTCCCTGGTAATGTATGATTACCATCACCTGTGGTGAAACACCTTTCTTATAAATTAACTAGCTCACCCAGGGCCACCACCAGAAATGTTGGGGCCCGGGACTGACCTACAATCCGGGCCCCCAGCGGCACAGCGCCATATCTCCGCCTGCCAGCACCAGACCTCCCCCTACCCCGTCCCCATTACGATTAGTTACCATCACCTGCGTCACTGGATCGTCCTCCAGCTCCTTCAGCCTTTACGGTCAGTTCCGGAGCACACACTGCAAAGTGCATCCTGCAGAGCGCCGAGCCCCTCTGTGTCCTAGGCTCGGAGCTCTGCAGGCTGCACCATGCTTCGGGCACGGTGCATGGTCAATTGTAGGCATGCAGAGAGTGTGGCCATGGTTACTGTGCTTCTGAGGCACCGCCATCATCTTTTTGGCCCACAATCTGGGAAGGTCTCCACCACTCTTAAGACTGTCTTGTGGAAAAGGCAATGAATGCAATGGGGTTCGTGCGGCGCACACTTAACTGCAAGAAGTGCTTTTATGATAAGAAGTGCCTTGTTAAAACTAAGATGGCGAATGAGGCAGAGGTCAGGGGGTGCTACCCCTTCTACTATTGCCTACAAGCAGTATGAAACCATGATGAAGGCGCTGTTTCCAGCAGTGTAAATCTGTCCACCTGGTGTCATATATTCTGATGCACCATGTCTTGAGTGATATTGGTAATGTCCATGTTAGCATCCCTCCCAACTGTCGGCGGAGGGCAGTTGGGAGTCCTCCCTGTCCACAGTCTATATTCCTGCAGGCAGAGTGGCTGGGGGCATGGCCAGCCGCTCACAGAGCCGCTGGCCCTGCCCCCACAGCGGTAAAATGGGGGCATGGCCTCGCAGGAGTGTCTTGAGTATAGGCCACGTACCCTTGCCGCAAGGCCATGCCCCCCAAAACTCCCGCTTCCCATTCGTCTTATGTTGGGAGGTATGATGTTAGTAATAAAAAAAGACAATTATGGTGCTTTGCGCTGCTGGGTAAATAGGTTGCTGAGTGTATCTGCTGAACAAAAGTAGAACCGGACACACTGTTTAAATTGTAACAACTTTACAAAATTAAAAGCTTTTGATACATATACACACAAGATAAAAATTGTATTTTATATATGGGGTCTCCAGATTTTGGTGCAATCGTGAAAGAAGCAGCATATATTTATCAGCAGTAGTAGTTCAGTATATATTAGGGAGGTCCGCACATTCAAGGGTAATAAGCCGATATAGTGAAAAAGCCAATCCTTTAGCATGTAAGCAGGACACGCAAATAGTGTTCGTTGGCAAAGTCTAGTGTCACAATAGGCAGTAATGGTTTACATTTTATCACTTGCAGAGTGAAAGTAGGGACCGTACAGATTGATGTATTGCTCACCTATATATATATAAGCGGTGTCCAATCCCTGTATGTAGAAGTCCCACAGCCCGACGGCTATTTTTTTATGCCGTTTGTAGAGGCCGGTAATATTCAAAGGTGAGTGGCCACACCCCTTTTCCTGGAGCGCATCTTCAGCGAGCGCACAACTACATCCTTCACTTTGGACGCCCAGGTGGGCCTGTTTACTTTAAACGCCAGGACCTATTTTTAATCCCATTCCCACCATCTCTCTGCTCTCTCTCTCGCTGCTCTCTTAGCACGTACACTGGCAACGCTAACACCCTCCCAAACCCTTTCCTATTATGGTGCCCCCCCTGTCATTATCTCCTGGATCCGCCCCTGAATGTTTGCAACCTGAAATCAAATCAGTTTACAATTTTATACACAATTTGCCCATAAAGTCACAATGTAAAGGTTACTTTAAAATTAAAATGGTAGTGTTTCGGAGTGGCTTTCAAAGATGTATCCATATTGTACTTTCTAAATTGTAATTTAATTAAAAAAATTAAAATAAATTAACAATGAGAAAATATTTAGAAAAAGGATATTACAATAATTACACAGAAAAAAACACATTTGCCATCGACAATGATGACACATCTGTAGCATTCATGTACAGTATAGGGTAAATTGCAATTAAATTTGAGCACAAAGTCACAAATTTCTTCATGTCGCAGATTATTAAAGGGACAAAATAGTCTGTATATATCTCAATTTCAGCAGCATCACGGAGGTCAGAAACCGTGTCTATCCCACCTGCAGAAGATACAGCCTCCGAGGTGGAACAATTGGCAGGTAACATTTTTAAAACAATGGCTTCGGTTATGTGTACTGTAAAAAAAATTCCATTTACACAATTTTACTCCTATAGGTTCGTCAACACAAGTTTCTCCACCACGCTAGATTTCAGTGTTGGTGCCTGCTCCGTCAGTGCAGATCGTAAGAACTCCGCCTCACGAAACCACGCATTCCACACCAGTTGGAGGTACATATGTCTACCTTAACAGCACATTTAAAAGAAGCAACCAAATGTTTTTTATTTTTATTTTTTTATTTTACACATATATTCTCACAAATGTGAATGGACCCACTTTTAACTTGCAAAACTGCATTGTTTACAACTTCACAACCTCTGAAAGGTGTAGATGATACCCCTTTCACATCGCACTTTTAAAACGGTATATTGCCGTTTTTTTCCCTTTTTAAAACGTTTAAGGGTGCACTGTGAATGCACCACAGGCAATTTACCGTTTTAAATTAACTGGCATTTCGAACCGTGTAAAAAGCAGAGTCCTACACGGTTCCTTGCCGTTTTTTGTGCAATGTGAATGTGTACAGTTTGTCTGAAACGGTATTTCAGGCAAACAACACAAGCACAAGCACAATTTGTGGCGCCCCCTCCCCTCCTATATGTCACACAGGACACACAATCCCACTGCTATACAATAGGTGCGCGCCAGTGGTGTCCAGGTGTGCACCACTGGCGCAGCACCTCTACGGGACACCTCCCCCGCCGCCGCTGAGCTCATCCTTAAAGCCACAGTCCGGGGGTACAATACAGACTGAGATATTATATATGACCAGAGTATGTTGTCCCCGGTCCCACCCGCCGCATCCTCTCCCGCAGTGTAAGGCCAGCAGGCAGCAGCAGCAGATTGGCACTGACACCACGTGTGTATGACAGCCACATCTGTATATACAGTAGGACGGGGCATTGTCATTGTGTTCTTCCCATTACGCTGACAGCGGCGGGGTGAGCACTGCAGGACGTGGCGGGAGTATAACAGGGCTGTAAATAAAACTACTTAAAAATGTCAGTGAACTTTTTCATTTACCGACCACACTGATAGGAGTGAGACCATCATTATGGTAATATTTTTTACGGCTTCAACCTAGACTATAGCGGAGTACAGTGGAAGCTCTCTGTCACTGCCTAATCACCAATAACTTCTAATCGCACACATATGCTGCCGTACACACACGCGCGGCACACATCTCCCCTGCAAGCTACAGACCACAAGCACCCCGCAACCTGGACTCGATACCCGTACGCAACCAACAAGCTGCTGCTCCTCCATATACTCGCCTTCAGCTGTCAGTGGCTGTGCAAAGAGCAGAGAAAATCCAGGGGGACAGGTGTGTGACACAGGTTCTCTGATGACAGGCCGGTGTGCGTGGTGCTGTCCTTCAGCGACAGCAGCTTCTGTACCGTCCAATAGCAGGGAGTGCGGCCTGTGCCCCCCTCTAGCTTCCCCGTGATCCACCCCCCCCCCCCCGACACAACCCACAGTGGCTCTCACATAGCACTTGAAACGTGTTCTGGATGAAACGTTTCAAGTGCTATGTGAATGACACTTAACCGGTATTTAAAACGGTAATCTGGGTCACTGTTAAGGCTCTGACCCGTTTTAATTACCGTTTTAAAATACCGGTTTTTAAACCGTGTCTGCGATGTGAAAGGGGTATGACACTGTAAATGCAATGTTGATGCTGGTGCATGGTAAATAAATGACATGTATTCTGGTGGTGTAACCTAATTAACCTGTAGCACAGTGGTAGTTTACTTTTAGTGGTCATTAAGAATCTAACTAAACCATATTTCTCATCCTCCTGTAACTCCAAATTATTATAAACAACATTATATATATTTTTCAGTGTCAAATGTATTACATTTAGATTGTAATGTAGGCAAAAAGTGATTATGAGTGACATACATGTATGTATTTGCCTTTTGTAGTGCATCTTATTCTAACTACGTTTTTTTGTTTACACTTTAAAAAAACATCAGTACAATGTTTTTTTTAAATTTTTGATTATTCATGTACCCATAAACTAACTAAACTTTTCTCATACGCAGTAGGGAAGATCAATGGACATTCACAGGCCATCTAATTACAGGAAAAGGAGGAAACCATTACCCTACATCTAATGCCAATTTCTTCCCCTTCTGGCACACCACAACATCAGGCAGCACCAACCCCACAATTCAGTACTCTAAAGCCGCACAAGCCGTACACAGAACGTGATGAAAACGAGGGGCCCACCATGCAGCCAGTCAGACGGCTTGTAACCAACAAGCTGCAAAACATTCCGGAAGTGGGCAGGCACAAGTACCGTCTATATTCGGCAACCACTCGTCTTGTGGCTGAGGTTTATTCAATGCACAATTTTGATTGCAACATTAGAAGTGACCTCCTTAATTTTGAATCTAGATTCCTAACACTAATGGAGTTACAGGGCCAGCACCAGGCTATAATAATTAGGCTAATGGAGGCGCAAGAGCATGCAACAAGGGAGACGCTCATTCATCTGCAGCATCTCAAATGTCAGGACACACAACTCCAAGCTCCAGTCCGTCTCCATTAAGGAGATCTGGTCGGGCCAGGGGTCAACAAAGACCCAACAGCACCATTCTCTGCATCCAGAGGCTGCAGAAGGCGATCAGCAGCTATCCTATTATTTTTGTATAATCTGTTTTATTGAGAATTAAAAGAAGTAACAGAAATAAGAGTCTGGAGTGATTACAATCTAAGAAAACAAAAGATTAGTCACCATATCTCGACGCAGCGAGACAAACATTTTCACACAATGGGTAATAAAATGAACACTTCAAATAGAGTCCTCGCAAATCGACATGCTGATTAAATTTGAAGAGATGCAGAGACTGAGTGACATGGATTATAAGTAATCAAATAGTACAATCAAAATGAGGTGAAAGAAGATTGGGGAAATAGACTAGTGTGAAGGAAAGAAGAAGAGGGGAGACTGACCCTTCCCAGGGCTGAAAAGACATAAATATAAGCAGTTGAAAGCTAGTATAGTCTAGAAAAGTACTGAGTACTGAGTTACTCTGCTTGAGTCTTTATACATCGGTGGAATCTTATAGTCCAGCCAAAAAAAGCCAGGCGGCAGCAAAATTTGAATGTTTATCGACTGTGGCAAAACAGGATTTACAGTACGTGTAGGAGGATCTCCACAGTGCTGGTATTGTAGCTCTTGCAGAATTACCTAAAATTCTAAGCAATGAGGTTTTATATAAAGAGAGCGAAGTGGAGGAGAGTTTTAGCAACAAAAAGGTGGGACATGTGGGGAGGGAGGTACAGAGTATGTCCTGTGATATTTTAATAATATCAGCCCAGAAGGGTTTAATGAGTGGGCATTCCCACCATATGTGTAAGAAAGTTCCACATGATATGTTAGATAAATGTCTGTACCATTGCATGATTATTTTGTACTGGGTTTCTCTAGTCTGAATACAAACAGAGCTTCTGTGAGCCTTGAGAAATATAGATTCCCAGTCTTTGTTGGAGATCATTAAATCTAAGTCTCATTCCCAAGCTCGGGTAAATGTTGAAGATATATCATTATTTGAGTTCTGGAGAAGTCTGTATAACAATGAGATTACATGTGCAGGGTCGTGTGTGGCTACAAAAAGTCTCTTGAACGAGGTCAGTTCGCGGGACGCTAATGGAAGTCTGGAATTCGTTTGCAGGAAATGTCTAACTTGAAGGAACTTCCAAAAGTCCCTGGAAAGAACCTCCCATTTGGCTTGAATGTCAGAAAATGATTGTATTCCTGAGGGAGTAACCAGCTGAACTACTCTGAAAAGTCCCTCTAGTGCCCATTGGGAAAAGTAAGGGATAGTCATGCCGGGTTGGAAATCTGGATTGTACAAAAGGGAAGTTAGTTGGCCAAATTCCGAGGAGATGTGGGGCCTACGGCGTAGGAGTTTCCATGAGGGAAGGGTAGAGGGGATAGACGGGTGATTAGAAAGAGGCTTGGGGAGGTTAGGAAGCCAGGGAAATATCTTTGGGTATTGTTGTACACATACACCTTCAAGTTCCACCCATTGCTTATTGCTCCGACTTCTAGTCCAATCCAGTACTCTGTTCAAGTGCACAGCATAGTAATAGTTTTTAATGTCTGGTAATCGAAATCCACCTCTGTGAATGGTCCTAGTAAGGATGTCTCCTTTAATTCTGGGTCTCTTGCGGAGCCAAATAAATTGCTGGATTAGAGTTCATATAGTTCTAAACCATATGTCTGGAACAGAGATTGGGAGGGTCTGGAGTATATAAAGCAGCTTTGGTAGGGAATTCATCTTAGTGACATTTACTCTCAAGAACCAAGATAATTTTTTAGTGTGCCATCTGCTACAGTCTGCGTCTGAGCTCTAATAAGGGGTTGGTAGTTCAGGGAATACAAGCGGGTCAGATCGCTAGGTAGATTAATACCTAAGTATGTAATGTGCGAGGGTTGCCACGTGAATGGAAAAGAGCTTGGTAGCTCGGGGATAGATGTGGGAGGTACAGATATATTAAGAATGCTCGATTTGGACATATTAACATTGAAGTTAGAAAGGTTGCTAAAATGATCTAGTTCATGTAGGAAGTGGGGGAGCAAGCCTCAGGGTGTGTTAATATTGCCAATAAGTCATCAGCAAACCAAGCCAATTTATATTCTGTCTCTCCAATTGGTTGGCCCGAGATTGGTTTATTGTTTCTAATAGCTCTGGCCAAAGCTTCCATACTGACGAAAAAAATTAGTAATGAGAGGGGACACAGCTGTTTTGTTCTGTTGCTAACAGGTAAGGGTTCAGAGAGGAACCCATGAGTCCTAACTCTGGCCTTAGGCAGACAGTACAGATCCAGAATCCTGTGGAGCACTCGGGGGTGCAGTCCAATATGCTCCAGCACAGACCACATAAAACTCCAACTGACCCTGTCAAATGCCTTCTCAGCATCAGTGGAAATCAGAATGGTGGGGATCTGATTCTTAGGCAAGATGGATCAAACTCAGGACCTTGGTGGTATTATCTTTCACCTCGGGACCTGGAACAAAACCCACTTGATCGCTGTGGACCAGTGCAAGACGTAATTTATTTAATCTGTTCGCAAATAATTTTATATCGACGTTTAAAAGAGATATGGGTCTGTAGCTAGTGCACACGTAGGGGTCTTTTCCAGGTTTCGGGATGACCGTGATGTGGGCTTCCAGGGACTGTCTTAAAAAAAGGAGTCTGCGTAAATGGCGTTGAAAACATTTCGCAATCTCCGGGGTTTTTGTTAGTTCTGCATATGTCAATGGTGAGGCATTTGATTTGTGCATGGTTTCCAGAGTATGAATATTTTGCAGTAGCTTGATTATACGTTCTGATTTTAGTTTTTTGATATAGAAACCAAGCTTTATCAATTTGCCTCTTATAACACACTTGTGTGCCTCCCATAGAGTTATTGCGGATGTTTCAGCAGTGTCATTGATATTGAAATATTAGTGAAGAGCTTTATCTATTTCAGTTTTACAGTATGTATCCTGCAGCAGGGCCTCATTAAGGGCCTTATTTTGGTTCATTCTTTCTGACAAAATCCTTCTTAGATGGACAAAACCATGTGCACTGCAGGGGGGCAGATGTAACATGTGCAGAGAGAATTAGATTTGGGTGAGTTATTTTGTTTCTGTGCAGGGTAAATACTGACTGCTTTATTTTTACACTGCAATATAGATCTCACTTTGAAGTAAAACCCCACCCAAATCTAATTATCTCTGCACAAGTAACACCTGCCCCCCTGCATTGCACATGGTTTTGCCCATCTAAGAAGGATTTTGTCAGAAAGAATAAACCAAAATAAGGCCCTAAGTCACCAGGTCCACTGGCATCGGTTGTTTTGGGGGGTCGCTAGGGTCATTGAGATTGAGACTTGATCCGACCATGTAATGGAACCTATGGATGCGTCCAAAAGTAGGGGTAAGTGCCTATGGTGTGGAGTAGTAACGCTGGAAACATTCCGCAATCTCCGGGGTTTTGAAGCAGAGAGAGCCGGCATCATTTTTGGTTGCGTTAATGAAAGAGACCGATCTTTGGGCTTTAATGGCTTGTGCGAGGAGACGACCTGGTTTATTACCCCATTGGTAGTATCTGCGATTACATTTGCGTATCTCTAGTTGAGTACGGTCAGAGGAGTTTGTTCAGGTTGGCTCGGGCTTCTGTAAGTTCTGCATATGTCAATGGTGAGGCATTTGATTTGTGCATGGTTTCCAGAGTATGAATATTTTGCAGTAGCTTGATTATATATTCTTATTTTAGTTTTTTTATAGAGTTATTGCGGATGTTTGAGCAGTGTCGTTGATATTGAAATATTAGTGAAGAGCTTTATATATGTCAATTTTACAGTATCCTGCAGCAGGGCCTCATTAAGGCCCTTATTTTGATCTGAGCGGTACGGACCGCGTGCGGCCGTACCGCCGATGTTTACACTCTGCACATGCGCAGAGGTCACTCTGCGCATGTGCAGGGGAATTCGCCGAGTAAAAAATTTAGACGCCGCAAAGGGGGCGTATAGGGGTGTGAGGGGCTTAATAGCCTCATTACCCTATGTATACGCCCAGCGTTTCATGGGCGTTCCCATGCAAACGCGGGGCGTATGCATGGTAATGAGGCTATGACGCCAGTGATGGGGGCGGAAAGCTGACATCGCCGGATGTCAGCTGCCCGCCCCAATACAAGCTTTCACACGGACGATTGTCCGTGTGCTCTAAGCTTGCGTGAGCGGGGGGAGCGTGCGGCCCTGCCTTCGATGGTCATCGACCATCGAATGCAGGGGGCAGCTCCCAACATGGTGGAGGCGTACGCCCCGCCATTTTCATGCGGATCGGCAGCCGTCCGTGTACGGACGGCCGTGCCGATCCGTCTTGTAGGCGGGGATTCGTCTGGTGCGGTCGAAGCCGTATATGCGGCTCGACCGCACCAACCAGAATAAGGGCCTAAGTCCCTAGGTCCACTGGCCTGGGTTGTTTTGGGGGGTCGCTAGGGTCATTGAGATTGGGACATGATCCGACCACATAATGGAACCTATGGATGCGTCCAAAAGTAGGGGTAAGTGCCTATGGCTTAAAAACAGGTAGTCTAGATGGTAGTAGGATTGATGGGAATGAGAATAGAATGAGTAGTCCCTACCTGATGGGTTTAATATTCTCCAGGAGTCAGCTTGTTAGAGTTCATGGAGAATTGTGGGGACTTTTTGATATTGATAAACCTGGGGGATTCGGTGGACGTATCTAATTTGGATCAATAGTCCAATTGAGATCGCCACCCACTATCACTGTTCCCTCGAGGTAAGAATCTAAATGTGTAAGATGTGAATGAAAAACTGAGTATTGTTCTTGGTTGGGAGCGTAAATTACAACGAATGTGTAGAGTTGTGTGGAGATCTTACATTTAATGAGAAGGATTGTATCAGGGACTAGTTTGTGTACTGAGACATTGGACAGTTGGAGGTTTTTGGAGAACAAAATTGCTACTCCTTTATATTTGCTATTAG
The DNA here is from genome assembly GCF_055691185.1 of Crinia signifera. Taxonomy (NCBI): domain Eukaryota; kingdom Metazoa; phylum Chordata; class Amphibia; order Anura; family Myobatrachidae; genus Crinia; species Crinia signifera. The sequence continues at coordinate 405,484,254 of NC_139217.1, forward strand.
GAGTGTTGCAGTAATACTCAAAGGGAAAGTGGCGGTTAGAGATAGCTGGGTTATGGGCAGAAATTTAGAAGTGAGTTTCTTGGATCATGGCGACTTCCGCCCTTTCAGCCCAGAGGGTTCTGAGCAGAGTGGACCGTTTTTCAGTGGTGTTAAGACCTTTTTGCATTAATGGAGAGAATTTTAAGTTTTTCCGGTGTACTCATGTGTATTTATACATTTATTGATATTAAAATATCTGGGAAAGGTCAGAGGATAGCAAAAAAGGGGTAGAAACATGAAGAAGTAGAGGAGGGAAATAAATGAGTACATAGTAAACAACAACAGTAACAATAATAGAACACCCGCAATGGGGTAAGGGAGTCTCCGCTGTAAAGCAGTGTATAGTATACAGTCTAAAGTATACTGAAAAGGATATAATCAAATTGACACGTAATAATTAACATAACATTCAGAAAGGTACCATAAGAGAGACAGGCAAATTTACCATCAGCTGGGGGAATGAGGAGTAGAGGTGGGGCACAGTATTCAAAATGGTTATAACTGTATCCAATTATAATAACATATTCACCAGTCCTCGACACGGTTTGGGGGTTGCATAGAGTCCAACAGTTGTGAGCTTTCGATCACTCAGGTGGGGGGGGGGGAATCGAATCGGGGGGGTATCGAATCGCTGTACGAATTCTTCTTGGAGTGTCAAACTTCCTGTCTAACACCAACTCCTGCATACTTAGATCTCTTAATAGAATACACCCCTATCCTACAAATTAACCTAGCTAATTATGCCTAACCCCAACTCTGGCATACTTAGATCCCTTAATAGAATACACCCCTATCCTTCAAACTAACCTAGCTAATTCTGTTTAACTCCTCTCCCTCAAAATGAAATAGGGAAAAGTATATACTGACCTTAAGCGTGGTGGTGTTCCAGCTCTACCACATTGGTCTAATATTTAGGACCTGGTCTGAAGGTCCTCAAGTTGGAGCCTACATATGAGACTCCTCTAAATAGATCTTGTTCCATTCCTCTTACTGGCATTCTCCTTGCCTCTGACGCTTCCATCTCCTTGATGTTAATCCTTTGGGAGCTGTGTGTGATGTTGGGTGGGCCAGGCACATGTGGTGGGGTAACTCTCTGGGCTTCCAGCAGGACCCAATCTGTATGCAGGAACAACCGATGCTGGCGGATGTTTCCATTGATACCCAAACGCCTGGATGGATTTTTGCACAGGAGCTTTTTTATAATGATGTCCTTAGCAGCAGCATCCTGCTTTGCTGAACTATTTGGGATGCTAGCACAATGTTCCAGTAATCATTTTGTTAATGATGACACCAAACAAATACCAGTGTACTGCAGTATTGTATTCCTTTTCTGCCAGCATCGATGGATGATGCCCTTGCTGTGTAGGTACTGCACACCACATGTGATTTCCACTGCATAGAAAGTTACGCTGGTGATGTCCAAGCAGCCGTTCCTCTGCAGGAACTGATATAGGTCCCCACCACTTGCATAATCCAGGCCCATGAATAGGTGGCTCGGAGTCTGGAAGGCAAGATGAGTGTGGATGAGGAAAGGGCTACCAGCTATCAGCACCCTGAGCTCTACAAACATCTGCTCCTTGTCCTCCAACGGCAGATCTCTCTTTCTGATGACCTTCAGTGCCAGTCTCTGTCCAGTGAGTGAGTCCTCAGTTAGTAGAACCTCCCCAAAGCTGCCCATGATAGAAGGTCAGCCTCTTGATGAATGTAGAAGCTGTATCTCCAGGGACAGCTTTCTGATCATCACTTCCTCCTTCTGATCAACACCGCCAACTGACCCGCACGGCCGCGTGCCATGAGCGAACGGCGCTGACCATACACGTCAGACGGCGGCGTCGACTCTGTGACACGCTACATATCTCCGGGTTGTGGTTTCTAACAACCTCCCGCCACACAATCTGCCAGATCTGGAGTATATAAAGCAGCTTTGGTAGGGAATTCATCTTAGTGACATTTACTCTCAAGAACCAAGATCATTTTTCAGTGTGCCATCTGCTACAGTCTGCGTGAAGAGCTCTAATAAGGGGTTGATAGTTCAGGGAATACAAGCGGGACAGGTCGCTAGGTAGATTAATACCTAAGTATGTAATGTGCGAGGGTTGCCACGTGAATGGAAAAGAGCTTTGTAGCTGGGGGATAGATGTGGGAGGTACAGATATATTAAGAATGCTCGATTTGGACATATTAACATTGAAGTTAGAAAGGTTGCTAAAATGATCTAGTTCATGTAGGAAGTGGGGGAGCAAGCCTCAGGGTGTGTTAATATTGCCAATAAGTCATCGACAAACAAAGCCAATTTATATTCTGTCTCTCCAATTGGTTGGCCCGAGATTGGTTTATTGTTTCTAATAGCTCTGGCCAAAGCTTTCATACAGACGACAAAAATTAGTAATAAGAGGGGACACAGCTGTTTTGTTCTGTTGCTAACAGGTAAGGGTTCAGAGAGGAACCCATGAGTCCTTACTCTGGCTGTAGGCAGACAGTACAGAGCCAGAATCCTGTGGAGCACTCGGGGGCCCAGTCCAATATGCTCCAGCACAGACCACATAAAACTCCAACTGACCCTGTCAAATGCCTTCTCAGCATCAGTGGAAATCAGAATGGTGGGGATCTGATGCTTAGGCAAGATGGATCAAACTCAGGACCTTGGTGGTATTATCTTTCACCTCGGGACCTGGAACAAAACCCACTTGATCGCTGTGGACCAGTGCAAGACGTAATTTATTTAATCTGTTCGCAAATAATTTTATATCGACGTTTAAAAGAGATATGGGTCTGTAGCTAGAGCACACGTAGGGGTCTTTTCCAGGTTTCGGGATGACCGTGATGTGGGCTTCCAGGGACTGTCTTAAAAAAAGGAGTTTCGCAATCTCCGGGGTTTTTGTTAGTTCTGCATATGTCAATGGTGAGGCATTTGATTTGTGCATGGTTTCCAGAGTATGAATATTTTGCAGTAGCTTGATTATACGTTCTGATTTTAGTTTTTTGATATCGAAACCAAGCTTTATCAATTTGCCTCTTATAACACACTTGTGTGCCTCCCATAGAGTTATTGCGGATGTTTCAGCAGTGTCATTGATATTGAAATATTAGTGAAGAGCTTTATCTATTTCAGTTTTACAGTATGTATCATAGTTACATAGTTACATAGTAGGTAAGGCTGAAAAAAGACTTGCGTCCATCTAGTTCAACCTGGTATAGATATCCATTGCTGATTTGGTAGGTTCTGGTATTTTACAGTCAAATTATATTTCTTATTTGTACCCATGGATGTTTTTCTCCAGTAAATGTTTGTCCAACTTTGCCTTGAACGCATTTAATGAGCCAGCCGTTACCACCACTCTGGGAAGAGCGTTCCAGAGTTTGACTGTTCTGACCGTAAAGAAATTCTTTCTACTAGCTGAATGAAATCTTTTTTCTTCTAACCTATACTCATGCCCTCGCGTCCTAGATTCCTTTCTAGTAGAAAATAGGGTACGTGACAGTTCCTTATATTGGCCCTTGATATACTTGTACATGTTGAGCATGTCCCCCCTTAAACGTCTCTTTTCTAATGTAAATAGTCCCAAATTGCTTAATCTCTCCCCGTAGCTTAAATTCTCCATTCCCCTAATAAGCTTTGTTGCTCGCCTTTGGACTTTTTCTAATTCTATGATGTCCTTTATAGTGTGGGGCCCAGAACTGTACTCCGTACTCTAGGTGAGGTCTCACCAATGCTTTATATAGTGGCATAATTACCCTTGAGTCCCTAGTTTCCATTCCCCTCTTAATACATGCCAGAATTTTGTTGGCCTTTTTTGTAGCTACATTACAATGGGCACTACATCCTAGTTTGCTGTCTATTTGGACTCCTAGATCCTTTTCAAGTATGGAATTACCCAGTTCCTCTCCGCTAAGGTTGTAACTTGCACACTGGTTGTGTCTCCCAAGGTGCATAACCTTACATTTATCTACATTGAACCTCATCTTCCATTTTTTTGCCCACTCATCTAGAATTGCAAGATCATTTTGAAGCATGGTGACATCTTCTGATGATTTGATGACTTTGCTAAGTTTTGTATCGTCCGCAAAGATGGATACATTGCTGAGTAACCCTATCCCAATATCGTTAATAAAAATGTTAAACAAAATGGGCCCCAAAACCGAACCCTGGGGCACTCCACTTAGTACCGGTATCATATCTGATACGGCACCATTCACAACCACTCGTTGTTCTCTATTACATAGCCAATTCCCTACCCATCTGCAGATATTTTCACCCAATCCTAGGTTCTCCATTTTATTAATCAATCTCTTGTGTGGGACAGTATCAAATGCTTTAGCGAAATCTAGGAAAATCACATCTACAGCATTTCCATTATCGAGGTTTTTACTAACCTCTTCATAGAACCCTAGTAGATTAGTTTGGCATGAACGATTTTTCACGAACCCATGTTGGTTAGCACTGAGTAGACTGTGATGATCTAAATATTTCTGGATACCATCCCTTAAAAATCCTTCAAATAGTTTACCCACAATTGATGTTAAACTAACGGGTCTGTAATTAGCGGGATCTTCCTTTTTTCCTTTTTTGAATATTGGCACTACCTCTGCTATTCTCCAATCTTTTGGTACTATACCTGACGATAGTGACTTGCTAAAGATATAATGTAGGGGGGTAGCTAGTTCATCCCTTAATTCCATTAATACCCTTGGATGAATCCCATCTGGCCCTGGTGATTTATTTGTTTTGAGTTTGCTTAGCCTCAGTATTATTTCCTTCGGCGTGAAATCCACAATGAGATCTGGCTTATTTGTCCCGTTTGTGGTAAATGTTCGTTCCACAGTCTGCTCTCCCTTAGTAAATACTGATGAGAAGAACTCATTTAACAGTTTTGCTTTTCCCTTGTCCTCAGTAACACTTTTTCCACTAGTATCAGTTAGTGGGCCTATGTTTTCCTTAATTAAACGTTTACTATTTATGTATTTAAAAAACTTCTTTGGGTTGGTTTTGCTTTCAGTGGCTATGCACTCTTCATATAATATTTTAGCTGCTTTGATTACCCCTTTACAAGTTTTGTTTGATTCTTTGTATTTTGCGAACGCCTCCTCATTCAAGTTATTTTTATAGAATTTAAAGGCTCTGGTTTTATTGTTGATAGCTGACCTTACTTCTTTGTCCAACCATGGTGGCTTTTTTTTGTTGAATTTACCTTTAGTTACTTTAGGAATGTATTCAATAGTTAGTGAATCAAGCACCTTTTTTAGAGTATCCCACATTTCCTCTGCATTTTTTCCCTCCATAACCGTTTTCCACCCAATTCCTGTTAGGGCTTCCCTGAATAATTCAAAGTTCGCTTTTCTGAAGTTTAGTATTTTTGCAGATCCTTTTTGATGTAATTTACTGAAGTTGATTTCCAGTGAAACCATATTGTGATCACTGTTCCCTAATTGTTCAATTACTTTTGTGTTTGAAACTAAGTCTGTGTTATTTGTTAAAACTAAGTCCAAGAGTGCCCCATCACGAGTTGGAGTTTCCACCGTTTGTGTAATAAACTGGTCTTTAAGTAAGCTTAAGAACCCATTGCTTCTTGCGGATTTACCTGTTTCGTTTTCCCAATCAATGTCGGGTAAATTAAAATCCCCCATAATTAATACCTGACCCTGATTTGATGCTTGTTTGATTTGGTTTAAAAGAAGAGACTCTTCCCTTTCGTTTATATTTGGTGGTCTATAGCATACCCCTATTATAAATTTGTTTTTTGTTTTTTTATTATTGTCGGTTATCTCTGCCCACACTGTCTCCGAGTTGTCGTCTTCCAGGTCTGTGCTCATATTTTTCTCACATGATGTTAAGTTATTATTTACATATAGGCACACACCCCCGCCCCTTCTATTTTCCCTGTCTTTCCTGTAGAGTGTATATCCCTCCATGTTTAATGCCCAGTCATGCGACTCATTACACCATGTTTCTGTAATACCAATGATGTCGTAGTCGTCCCTACTGATCACCGTTTCTAGCTCGCCGATTTTACTCACTAAGCTTCTTGCATTAGCCAGTAAGCATTTTAATTTATGTTTATTTTTAGATATGGCTCTAATATTGTGATTAGTTTCACCCCAGGACCCATTTGAATTCTTTACTAGCTTCCTCTTTCCCCTCTCCCCTTCAATAGACTCTCTACAGGCCTCCCCACCATGCACACTGCCTGCCCTATTTATAGTTCTGGGAATTCTTCCTCTGTCCTTCCCTCCTTCCCGTATACTAAGATCATCTGTACCTAAGAACTGTAGTGGGGTAACGTGACTGTTACAACATAACATTTTATTACATGACATTCCTGATGCACCCTGAGAGTTACCCCCGATTATACCCTTGTTATGTCCCAGGACATTGTCTATGTCTCCGTCCCCCCCATCATCTCCTTCCCCCATATGATTCCTGATCCCAGTCCGGCTTCTCTCCCTGATGGTCCCATAATGTCTTGCTGCCCCCACCCCCCCGTCGCCTAGTTTAAAATCTCCTCCAACCCTCTAACCATCCTTCCCCCAGCACCGCAGCCCCCTCCTCGTTCAGGTTCAATCCATCACGGCAAAAAAGATGGCGCCTGATGTGCTATGCACAGAAACCTAGTAACATGATTTTTTGTGCATTACTTGTGAAGCCTTTTAGGGGTAAATTTACTATGATGGGAGGGGTATGGATTGGTTGGTCAACCTAAGGATGGTCGGTGCAGCAGGGCCTCATTAAGTCACCAGGTCCACTGGCATTGGTTGTTTTGGGGGGTCGCTAGGGTCATTGAGATTGAGACTTGATCCGACCATGTAATGGAACCCATGGATGCGTCCAAAAGTAGGGGTAAGTGCCTATGGTGTGGAGTAGTAACGCTGGAAACATTCCGCAATCTCCGGGGTTTTGAAGCAGAGAGAGCCGGCATCATTTTTGGTTACGTTAATGAAAGAGACCGATCTTTGGGCTTTAATGGCTTGTGCGAGGAGACGACCCGGTTTATTACCCCATTGGTAGTATCTGCGATTACATTTGCGTATCTCTAGTTGAGTACGGTCAGAGGAGTTTGTTCAGGTTGGCTCGGGCTTCTGTTAGTTCTGCATATGTCAATGGTGAGGCATTTGATTTGTGCATGGTTTCCAGAGTATGAATATTTTGCAGTAGCTTGATTATATGTTCTTATTTTAGTTTTTTGATAGAGTTATTGCGGATGTTTCAGCAGTGTCGTTGATATTGAAATATTAGTGAAGAGCTTTATATATGTCAATTTTACAGTATCCTGCAGCAGGGCCTCATTAAGTCCCCAGGTCCACTGGCCTGGGTTGTTTTGGGGGGTTTCTAGGGTCATTGAGATTGGGACGTGATCCGACCACATATTGGAACCTATGGATGCGTCCAAAAGTAGGGGTAAGTGCCTATGGCTTAAAAACAGGTAGTCTAGATGGTAGTAGGATTGATGGGGATGAGAATAGAATGAGTAGTCCCTACCTGATGGGTTTAATATTCTCCAGGAGTCAGCTTGTTAGAGTTCATGGAGAATTGTGGGGACTTTTTGATATTGATAAACCTGGGGGATTCGGTGGACGTATCTAATTTGGATCAATAGTCCAATTGAGATCGCCACCCACTATCACTGTTCCCTCGAGGTAAGAATCTAAATGTGTAAGATGTGAATGAAAAACTGAGTATTGTTCTTGGTTGGGAGCGTAAATTACAACGAATGTGTAGAGTTGTGTGGAGATCTTACATTTAATGAGAAGGATTGTATCAGGGACTAGTTTGTGTACTGAGACATTGGACAGTTGGAGGTTTTTGGAGAACAAAATTGCTACTCCTTTATATTTGCTATTAGGAGTGTTGCAGTAATACTCAAAGGGAAAGTGGCGGTTAGAGATAGCTGGGTTATGGGCAGAAATTTTGAAGTGAGTTTCTTGGATCATGGCGACTTCCACCCTTTCAGCCCAGAGGGTTCTGAGCAGAGTGGACCGTTTTTCAGTGGTGTTAAGACCCTTTGCATTAATGGAGAGAACTTTAAGTTTGCCCGGTGTACTCATGTGTATTTATACATTTATTGATATTAAAAAATCTGGGAAAGGTCAGAGGATAGCAAAAGAGGGGTAGAAACATGAAGAAGTAGAGGAGGGAAATAAATGAGTACATAATAAACAACAACAATAATAGAACACCTGCAATGGGGTAACTCGAGATTAAGCACACCAGTGACCCAAAAGGCAGTGTAGAAGGCGTGCATGGGGTAAGGGAGTCACCGCTGTAAGGCAGTGTATAGTATACAGTCTAAAGTATACTGAAAAGGGTATGATCAAATTGACACGTAATAATTAACATAACATTCAGAAAGGTACCATAAGAGAGACAGGCAAATTTACCATCAGCTGGGAGAATGGGGAGTAGGGGTGGGGCACAGTTTTCAAAATGGTTATAACTGTATCCAATTATAATATCATATTCACCAGTCCTCGACACGATCTGGGGGTTGCATAGAGTCCAACAGTTGTGATGTTTTCGATTACTCAGGTGCGATCGGTGGTGGTGGGGGGGTATAGAATCGCTGAACGATTTCTTCTTGGAGTGGCAAACTTCCTGCCTAACGCCAACTCCTGCATACTTAGATCTCTTAATAGAATACACCCCTATCCTACAAATTAACCTAGCTAATTATGCCTAACCTCAACTCTGGCATACTTAGATCCCTTAATAGAAGACACCCCTATCCTTCAAACTAACCTAGCTAATTCTGTTTAACTCCTCTCCCTCAAAATGAAATAGGGCAAAGTATATACTGACCTTAAGCGTGGTGGTGCTCCAGCTCTACCACATTGGTCTAATATTTAGGACCTGATATGAAGGTCCTCAAGTTGGAGCCTACATATGAGACTCCTCTAAATAGATCTTGTTCCATTCCTCTTACTGGCATTCTTCTTGCCTCTGACGCTTCCATCTCCTTGATGTTAATCCTTTGGGAGCTGTGTGTGATGTTGGGTGGGCCAGGCACATGTGGTGGGGTAACTCTCTGGGCTTCCAGCAGGACCCAATCTATATGCCGGATCAACCGATGCTGGCGGATGTTTCCATTGATACCCAAACGCCTGGATTGATTTTTGCACAGGAGCTTTATAATGATGTCCTTAGCAGCAGATCCTGCTTTGCTGCACCATTTGGGATGGTAGCACAATGTTCCAGTAATCATTTTGTTAATGATGACACCTAACGAATACCAGTGTACTGCAGTATTGTATTCCTTTTCTGCCAGCATCGATGGATGATGCCCTTGCTGTGTAGGTACTGCACACCACATGTGATTTCCACTGCATAGAAAGTTACGCTGGTGATGTCCAAGCAGCCGTTCCTCTGCAGGAACTGATATAGGTCCCCGCCACTTGCATAATCCAGGCCCATGAATAGGTGACTCAGAGTCTGGAAGCTAGATGAGTGTGGATGAGGAAAGGGCTACCAGTAGCAGCTTTCAGCACCCTGAGCTCTACGAACATCTGCTCCTTGTCCTCCAACAGCAGATCTCTCTTTCTGATGACCTTCAGTGCCAGTCTCTGTCCAGTGAGTGAGTCCTCAGTTAGTAGAACCTCCCCAAAGCTGCCCATGCCGAGCTTAAGATAGAAGGTCAGCCTCTTGATGAATGTAGAAGCTGTATCTCCAGGGAGCTTTCTGATCATCACTTCCTCCTTCTGATCAACACCGCCAGCTGACCTGCACGGCGGGGTCTTTTCCAGGTTTCGGGATGACCATGATGCGGGCTTCCAGGGCCTGTCTGGAAAAAAGGAGTCTGTTGAAAGCCTGAAGGAGTCTGGGGGCTCTGAGATTATTAAATGTTTTTTACTACGTATCTGTAAAGCCGTCTGGGCCAGGGCTCTTATTGGAGGGCATAGAATAAATGGCTAGTTCTAATTCTAATAGGGAAAAAGTTTTATCTAATACAGTAGGTCCCTATCTGGAAGGGTTAGGGTGGGAAAGGCTACGGACGATAAATAGTCCTTGGCCTGTAATGTTGTGTATAAGAGGTCTGTGGAGGTGGGAGATTTATTAAGATTGTATAGTGTGGAGTAGTAACGCTGGAAACATTCCGCAATCTCCGGGGTTTTGAAGCAGAGAGAGCCGGCATCATTTTCGGTTGCGTTAATGAAAGGGACCGATCATGGGCTTTAATGGCTTGTGCGAGGAGACGACCCGGTTTATAACCCCATTGGTAGTATCTGCGATTACATTTGCGTATCTCTAGTTGAGTACGGTCAGAGGAGTTTGTTCAGGTTGGCTCGGGCTTCTGTTAGTTCTGCATATGTCAATGGTGAGGCAATTGATTTGTGCCTGGTTTCCAGAGTATGAATATTTTGCAGTAGCTTGATTATACGTTCTGATTTTAGTTTTTTAATATAGGAACCAAGCTGTATTAATTTTTCTCTTATAACACTCTTGTGTGCCTCCCATAGAGTTAGTGCGGATGTTTCAGCAGTGTCGTTGATATTGAAATATTAGTGAAGAGCTTTATATATGTCAATTTTACAGTATGTATCCTGCAGCAGGGCCTCATTAAGGCCCTTATTCCGGTTGGTGCGGTAATGGCCGCGTGCGTTTGTGCCGCCGATGTTTTGTGTCTGCGCATGTGCAGAGGCATATCTGCGCATGTGCGAACGGAACACACGTCCAAATTCCGCATGAAATGTGTACACTACGGAGAGGGGCGTGAAGGGCTGTTTGGCCGCATTAACATATGCATACGCCCCGCGTTTCATGGGCGTTCCCATGAAAACGCTGGGCGTACGTATGGTAATGCGGCCGTGACGCACGTGTGGGGGGCGGACATATGACATTGCCGGATGTCAGCTGCCCGCCCAGATCCATGCTTTTGCACGGAGAAATGCCTGTGTGGTCTGAGGTTGCGGGAGCTGCCTGGCCACTCGGTCCTGCATTCGATGGTCTGCGACCATCGAATGATGGGGGAGGTTCCCTGAGATGGAGGAGGTGTATTCATGAGAAATACACGTGCGGTCCGTTCGGACAGCTTCTTACCGCGTACGGACGGAGTTGGCGATCCGTATGGAAGGCGGGGTTTAGGACGCACGGTGCTGGCCGCATATTCGGATCGGGCCGCACCGATCAGAATAAGGCCCTAAGTTGCCAGGTCCATTGGCCTTGATTGTTGTGGGGGGGGGGTCGCTAGGGTCATTGAGATTGGGACGTGATCCGGCCACATAATGGAACCTATGGATGCGTCCAAAAGTAGGGGTAAGTGCCTATGGCTTAAAAACAGGTAGTCTAGATGGTAGTAGGATTGATGGGGATGAGAATAGAATGAGTAGTCCCTATCTGATGGGTTTTATATTCTCCAGGAGTCGGCTTGTTAGAGTTCATGGAGAATTGTGGGGACTTTTTGATATTGATAAACCTGGGGGATTCGGTGGACGTATCTAATTTGGATCAATAGTCCAATTGAGATCGCCACCCACTATCACTGTTCCCTTGAGGTAGGAACCTAAATGTGTAAGATGTGAATGAAAAAATGGGTATTGTTCTTGGTTGGGAGTGTAAATTACAACGAATGTGTAGAGTTGTGTGGAGATCTTACATTTAATGAGAAGGATTCTATCAGGGACTAGTTGTGTACTGAGACATTGGACAATTGGAGGTTTTTGGAGAACAAAATTGCTACTCCTTTAGATTTGCTATTAGGAGTGTTGCAGCAATACACAAAGGGAAAGTGGCGGTTAGAGATAGCTGGGTTATGGGCAGAAATTTTGAAGTGAGTTTCTTGGATCATGACGACTTCCGCCCTTTCAGCCCAGAGGGTTCTGAGCAGAGTGGACCATTTTTCAGTGGTGTTAAGACCCTTTTCATTAATTGAGAGAATTTTAAGTTTTTCCGGTGTACTCATGTGTATTTATACATTTATTGATATTAAAATATCTGGGAAAGGTCAGAGGATAGCAAAAGAGGGGTAGAAACATGAAGAAGTAGAGGAGGGAAATAAATTAGTACATAGTAAACAACAACAGTAACAATAATAGAACACCCGCAATGGGGTAAGGGAGTCTCCGCTGTAAAGCAGTGTATAGTATACAGTCTAAAGTATACTGAAAAGGATATAATCAAATTGACACGTAATAATTAACATAACATTCAGAAAGGTACCATAAGAGAGACAGGCAAATTTACCATCAGCTGGGGGAATGAGGAGTAGAGGTGGGGCACAGTATTCAAAATGGTTATAACTGTATCCAATTATAATAACAAATTCACCAGTCCTCGACACGGTTTGGGGGTTGCATAGAGTCCAACAGTTGTGAGCTTTCGATCACTCAGGTGGGGGGGGGGGGTATCGAATCGGGGGGGGGGGGGTATCGAATCGCTGTACGAATTCTTCTTGGAGTGTCAAACTTCCTGTCTAACACCAACTCCTGCATACTTAGATCTCTTAATAGAATACACCCCTATCCTACAAATTAACCTAGCTAATTATGCCTAACCCCAACTCTGGCATACTTAGATCCCTTAATAGAATACACCCCTATCCTTCAAACTAACCTAGCTAATTCTGTTTAACTCCTCTCCCTCAAAATGAAATAGGGAAAAGTATATACTGACCTTAAGCGTGGTGGTGCTCCAGCTCTACCACCTTGGTGTAATATTTAGGACCTGGTCTGAAGGTCCTCAAGTTGGAGCCTACATATGAGACTCCTCTAAATAGATCTTGTTCCATTCCTCTTACTGGCATTCTCCTTGCCTCTGAGGCTTCCATCTCCTTGATGTTAATCCTTTGGGAGCTGTGTGTGATGTTGGGTGGGCCAGGCACATATGGTGGGGTAACTCTCTGGGCTTCCAGCAGGACCCAATCTGTATGCAGGAACAACCGATGCTGGCGGATGTTTCCATTGATACCCAAACGCCTGGATGGATTTTTGCACAGGAGCTTTATAACGATGTCCTTAGCAGCAGCATCCTGCTTTGCTGAACTATTTGGGATGCTAGCACAATGTTCCAGTAATCATTTTGTTAATGATGACACCAAACAAATACCAGTGTACTGCAGTATTGTATTCCTTTTCTGCCAGCATCGATGGATGATGCCCTTGCTGTGTAGGTACTGCACACCACATGTGATTTCCACTGCATAGAAAGTTACGCTGGTGATGTCCAAGCAGCCGTTCCTCTGCAGGAACTGATATAGGTCCCCACCACTTGCATAATCCAGGCCCATGAATAGGTGGCTCGGAGTCTGGAAGGCAAGATGAGTGTGGATGAGGAAAGAGCTACCAGCTATCAGCACCCTGAGCTCTACAAACATCTGCTCCTTGTCCTCCAACGGCAGATCTCTCTTTCTGATGACCTTCAGTGCCAGTCTCTGTCCAGTGAGTGAGTCCTCAGTTAGTAGAACTTCCCCAAAGCTGCCCATGCCGAGCTTATGATAGAAGGTCAGCCTCTTGATGAATGTAGAAGCTGTATCTCCAGGGACAGCTTTTTGATCATCACTTCCTCCTTCTGATCAACACCGCCAACTGACCCACACGGCCGCGTGCCATGATCGAACGGCGCTGACCATACACGTCAGACGGCGGCGCCGACTCTGTGACACGCTACATATCTCCGGCTTGTCGTTTCTAACAACCTCCCGCCACACAATCTGACAGATCTGGAGTATATAAAGCAGCTTTGGTAGGGAATTCATCTTAGTGACATTTACTCTCAAGAACCAAGATCATTTTTCAGTGTGCCATCTGCTACAGTCTGCGTGAAGAGCTCTAATAAGGGGTTGATAGTTCAGGGAATACAAGCGGGACAGGTCGCTAGGTAGATTAATACCTAAGTATGTAATGTGCGAGGGTTGCCACGTGAATGGAAAAGAGCTTTGTAGCTGGGGGATAGATGTGGGAGGTACAGATATATTAAGAATGCTCGATTTGGACATATTAACATTGAAGTTAGAAAGGTTGCTGAAAATAATCTAGTTCATGTAGGAAGTGGGGGAGCAAGCCTCAGGGTGTGTTAATATTGCCAATAAGTCATCGACAAACAAAGCCAATTTATATTCTGTCTCTCCAATTGGTTGGCCCGAGATTGGTTTATTGTTTCTAATAGCTCTGGCCAAAGCTTTCATACAGACGACAAAAATTAGTAATAAGAGGGGACACAGCTGTTTTGTTCTGTTGCTAACAGGTAAGGGTTCAGAGAGGAACCCATGAGTCCTTACTCTGGCTGTAGGCAGACAGTACAGAGCCAGAATCCTGTGGAGCACTCGGGGGCCCAGTCCAATATGCTCCAGCACAGACCACATAAAACTCCAACTGACCCTGTCAAATGCCTTCTCAGCATCAGTGGAAATCAGAATGGTGGGGATCTGATGCTTAGGCAAGATGGATCAAACTCAGGACCTTGGTGGTATTATCTTTCACCTCGGGACCTGGAACAAAACCCACTTGATCGCTGTGGACCAGTGCAAGACGTAATTTATTTAATCTGTTCGCAAATAATTTTATATCGACGTTTAAAAGAGATATGGGTCTGTAGCTAGAGCACACGTAGGGGTCTTTTCCAGGTTTCGGGATGACCGTGATGTGGGCTTCCAGGGACTGTCTTAAAAAAAGGAGTTTCGCAATCTCCGGGGTTTTTGTTAGTTCTGCATATGTCAATGGTGAGGCATTTGATTTGTGCATGGTTTCCAGAGTATGAATATTTTGCAGTAGCTTGATTATACGTTCTGATTTTAGTTTTTTGATATCGAAACCAAGCTTTATCAATTTGCCTCTTATAACACACTTGTGTGCCTCCCATAGAGTTATTGCGGATGTTTCAGCAGTGTCATTGATATTGAAATATTAGTGAAGAGCTTTATCTATTTCAGTTTTACAGTATGTATCATAGTTACATAGTTACATAGTAGGTAAGGCTGAAAAAAGACTTGCGTCCATCTAGTTCAACCTGGTATAGATATCCATTGCTGATTTGGTAGGTTCTGGTATTTTACAGTCAAATTATATTTCTTATTTGTACCCATGGATGTTTTTCTCCAGTAAATGTTTGTCCAACTTTGCCTTGAACGCATTTAATGAGCCAGCCGTTACCACCACTCTGGGAAGAGCGTTCCAGAGTTTGACTGTTCTGACCGTAAAGAAATTCTTTCTACTAGCTGAATGAAATCTTTTTTCTTCTAACCTATACTCATGCCCTCGCGTCCTAGATTCCTTTCTAGTAGAAAATAGGGTACGTGACAGTTCCTTATATTGGCCCTTGATATACTTGTACATGTTGAGCATGTCCCCCCTTAAACGTCTCTTTTCTAATGTAAATAGTCCCAAATTGCTTAATCTCTCCCCGTAGCTTAAATTCTCCATTCCCCTAATAAGCTTTGTTGCTCGCCTTTGGACTTTTTCTAATTCTATGATGTCCTTTATAGTGTGGGGCCCAGAACTGTACTCCGTACTCTAGGTGAGGTCTCACCAATGCTTTATATAGTGGCATAATTACCCTTGAGTCCCTAGTTTCCATTCCCCTCTTAATACATGCCAGAATTTTGTTGGCCTTTTTTGTAGCTACATTACAATGGGCACTACATCCTAGTTTGCTGTCTATTTGGACTCCTAGATCCTTTTCAAGTATGGAATTACCCAGTTCCTCTCCGCTAAGGTTGTAACTTGCACACTGGTTGTGTCTCCCAAGGTGCATAACCTTACATTTATCTACATTGAACCTCATCTTCCATTTTTTTGCCCACTCATCTAGAATTGCAAGATCATTTTGAAGCATGGTGACATCTTCTGATGATTTGATGACTTTGCTAAGTTTTGTATCGTCCGCAAAGATGGATACATTGCTGAGTAACCCTATCCCAATATCGTTAATAAAAATGTTAAACAAAATGGGCCCCAAAACCGAACCCTGGGGCACTCCACTTAGTACCGGTATCATATCTGATACGGCACCATTCACAACCACTCGTTGTTCTCTATTACATAGCCAATTCCCTACCCATCTGCAGATATTTTCACCCAATCCTAGGTTCTCCATTTTATTAATCAATCTCTTGTGTGGGACAGTATCAAATGCTTTAGCGAAATCTAGGAAAATCACATCTACAGCATTTCCATTATCGAGGTTTTTACTAACCTCTTCATAGAACCCTAGTAGATTAGTTTGGCATGAACGATTTTTCACGAACCCATGTTGGTTAGCACTGAGTAGACTGTGATGATCTAAATATTTCTGGATACCATCCCTTAAAAATCCTTCAAATAGTTTACCCACAATTGATGTTAAACTAACGGGTCTGTAATTAGCGGGATCTTCCTTTTTTCCTTTTTTGAATATTGGCACTACCTCTGCTATTCTCCAATCTTTTGGTACTATACCTGACGATAGTGACTTGCTAAAGATATAATGTAGGGGGGTAGCTATTTCATCCCTTAATTCCATTAATACCCTTGGATGAATCCCATCTGGCCCTGGTGATTTATTTGTTTTGAGTTTGCTTAGCCTCAGTATTATTTCCTTCGGCGTGAAATCCACAATGAGATCTGGCTTATTTGTCCCGTTTGTGGTAAATGTTCGTTCCACAGTCTGCTCTCCCTTAGTAAATACTGATGAGAAGAACTCATTTAACAGTTTTGCTTTTCCCTTGTCCTCAGTAACACTTTTTCCACTAGTATCAGTTAGTGGGCCTATGTTTTCCTTAATTAAACGTTTACTATTTATGTATTTAAAAAACTTCTTTGGGTTGGTTTTGCTTTCAGTGGCTATGCACTCTTCATATAATATTTTAGCTGCTTTGATTACCCCTTTACAAGTTTTGTTTGATTCTTTGTATTTTGCGAACGCCTCCTCATTCAAGTTATTTTTATAGAATTTAAAGGCTCTGGTTTTATTGTTGATAGCTGACCTTACTTCTTTGTCCAACCATGGTGGCTTTTTTTTGTTGAATTTACCTTTAGTTACTTTAGGAATGTATTCAATAGTTAGTGAATCAAGCACCTTTTTTAGAGTATCCCACATTTCCTCTGCATTTTTTCCCTCCATAACCGTTTTCCACCCAATTCCTGTTAGGGCTTCCCTGAATAATTCAAAGTTCGCTTTTCTGAAGTTTAGTATTTTTGCAGATCCTTTTTGATGTAATTTACTGAAGTTGATTTCCAGTGAAACCATATTGTGATCACTGTTCCCTAATTGTTCAATTACTTTTGTGTTTGAAACTAAGTCTGTGTTATTTGTTAAAACTAAGTCCAAGAGTGCCCCATCACGAGTTGGAGTTTCCACCGTTTGTGTAATAAACTGGTCTTTAAGTAAGCTTAAGAACCCATTGCTTCTTGCGGATTTACCTGTTTCGTTTTCCCAATCAATGTCGGGTAAATTAAAATCCCCCATAATTAATACCTGACCCTGATTTGATGCTTGTTTGATTTGGTTTAAAAGAAGAGACTCTTCCCTTTCGTTTATATTTGGTGGTCTATAGCATACCCCTATTATAAATTTGTTTTTTGTTTTTTTATTATTGTCGGTTATCTCTGCCCACACTGTCTCCGAGTTGTCGTCTTCCAGGTCTGTGCTCATATTTTTCTCACATGATGTTAAGTTATTATTTACATATAGGCACACACCCCCGCCCCTTCTATTTTCCCTGTCTTTCCTGTAGAGTGTATATCCCTCCATGTTTAATGCCCAGTCATGCGACTCATTACACCATGTTTCTGTAATACCAATGATGTCGTAGTCGTCCCTACTGATCACCGTTTCTAGCTCGCCGATTTTACTCACTAAGCTTCTTGCATTAGCCAGTAAGCATTTTAATTTATGTTTATTTTTAGATATGGCTCTAATATTGTGATTAGTTTCACCCCAGGACCCATTTGAATTCTTTACTAGCTTCCTCTTTCCCCTCTCCCCTTCAATAGACTCTCTACAGGCCTCCCCACCATGCACACTGCCTGCCCTATTTATAGTTCTGGGAATTCTTCCTCTGTCCTTCCCTCCTTCCCGTATACTAAGATCATCTGTACCTAAGAACTGTAGTGGGGTAACGTGACTGTTACAACATAACATTTTATTACATGACATTCCTGATGCACCCTGAGAGTTACCCCCGATTATACCCTTGTTATGTCCCAGGACATTGTCTATGTCTCCGTCCCCCCCATCATCTCCTTCCCCCATATGATTCCTGATCCCAGTCCGGCTTCTCTCCCTGATGGTCCCATAATGTCTTGCTGCCCCCACCCCCCCGTCGCCTAGTTTAAAATCTCCTCCAACCCTCTAACCATCCTTCCCCCAGCACCGCAGCCCCCTCCTCGTTCAGGTTCAATCCATCACGGCAAAAAAGATGGCGCCTGATGTGCTATGCACAGAAACCTAGTAACATGATTTTTTGTGCATTACTTGTGAAGCCTTTTAGGGGTAAATTTACTATGATGGGAGGGGTATGGATTGGTTGGTCAACCTAAGGATGGTCGGTGCAGCAGGGCCTCATTAAGTCACCAGGTCCACTGGCATTGGTTGTTTTGGGGGGTCGCTAGGGTCATTGAGATTGAGACTTGATCCGACCATGTAATGGAACCCATGGATGCGTCCAAAAGTAGGGGTAAGTGCCTATGGTGTGGAGTAGTAACGCTGGAAACATTCCGCAATCTCCGGGGTTTTGAAGCAGAGAGAGCCGGCATCATTTTTGGTTACGTTAATGAAAGAGACCGATCTTTGGGCTTTAATGGCTTGTGCGAGGAGACGACCCGGTTTATTACCCTATTGGTAGTATCTGCGATTACATTTGCGTATCTCTAGTTGAGTACGGTCAGAGGAGTTTGTTCAGGTTGGCTCGGGCTTCTGTTAGTTCTGCATATGTCAATGGTGAGGCATTTGATTTGTGCATGGTTTCCAGAGTATGAATATTTTGCAGTAGCTTGATTATATGTTCTTATTTTAGTTTTTTGATAGAGTTATTGCGGATGTTTCAGCAGTGTCGTTGATATTGAAATATTAGTGAAGAGCTTTATATATGTCAATTTTACAGTATCCTGCAGCAGGGCCTCATTAAGTCCCCAGGTCCACTGGCCTGGGTTGTTTTGGGGGGTTTCTAGGGTCATTGAGATTGGGACGTGATCCGACCACATATTGGAACCTATGGATGCGTCCAAAAGTAGGGGTAAGTGCCTATGGCTTAAAAACAGGTAGTCTAGATGGTAGTAGGATTGATGGGGATGAGAATAGAATGAGTAGTCCCTACCTGATGGGTTTAATATTCTCCAGGAGTCAGCTTGTTAGAGTTCATGGAGAATTGTGGGGACTTTTTGATATTGATAAACCTGGGGGATTCGGTGGACGTATCTAATTTGGATCAATAGTCCAATTGAGATCGCCACCCACTATCACTGTTCCCTCGAGGTAAGAATCTAAATGTGTAAGATGTGAATGAAAAACTGAGTATTGTTCTTGGTTGGGAGCGTAAATTACAACGAATGTGTAGAGTTGTGTGGAGATCTTACATTTAATGAGAAGGATTGTATCAGGGACTAGTTTGTGTACTGAGACATTGGACAGTTGGAGGTTTTTGGAGAACAAAATTGCTACTCCTTTATATTTGCTATTAGGAGTGTTGCAGTAATACTCAAAGGGAAAGTGGCGGTTAGAGATAGCTGGGTTATGGGCAGAAATTTTGAAGTGAGTTTCTTGGATCATGGCGACTTCCACCCTTTCAGCCCAGAGGGTTCTGAGCAGAGTGGACCGTTTTTCAGTGGTGTTAAGACCCTTTGCATTAATGGAGAGAACTTTAAGTTTGCCCGGTGTACTCATGTGTATTTATACATTTATTGATATTAAAAAATCTGGGAAAGGTCAGAGGATAGCAAAAGAGGGGTAGAAACATGAAGAAGTAGAGGAGGGAAATAAATGAGTACATAATAAACAACAACAATAATAGAACACCTGCAATGGGGTAACTCGAGATTAAGCACACCAGTGACCCAAAAGGCAGTGTAGAAGGCGTGCATGGGGTAAGGGAGTCACCGCTGTAAGGCAGTGTATAGTATACAGTCTAAAGTATACTGAAAAGGGTATGATCAAATTGACACGTAATAATTAACATAACATTCAGAAAGGTACCATAAGAGAGACAGGCAAATTTACCATCAGCTGGGAGAATGGGGAGTAGGGGTGGGGCACAGTTTTCAAAATGGTTATAACTGTATCCAATTATAATATCATATTCACCAGTCCTCGACACGATCTGGGGGTTGCATAGAGTCCAACAGTTGTGATGTTTTCGATTACTCAGGTGCGATCGGTGGTGGTGGGGGGGTATAGAATCGCTGAACGATTTCTTCTTGGAGTGGCAAACTTCCTGCCTAACGCCAACTCCTGCATACTTAGATCTCTTAATAGAATACACCCCTATCCTACAAATTAACCTAGCTAATTATGCCTAACCTCAACTCTGGCATACTTAGATCCCTTAATAGAAGACACCCCTATCCTTCAAACTAACCTAGCTAATTCTGTTTAACTCCTCTCCCTCAAAATGAAATAGGGCAAAGTATATACTGACCTTAAGCGTGGTGGTGCTCCAGCTCTACCACATTGGTCTAATATTTAGGACCTGATATGAAGGTCCTCAAGTTGGAGCCTACATATGAGACTCCTCTAAATAGATCTTGTTCCATTCCTCTTACTGGCATTCTTCTTGCCTCTGACGCTTCCATCTCCTTGATGTTAATCCTTTGGGAGCTGTGTGTGATGTTGGGTGGGCCAGGCACATGTGGTGGGGTAACTCTCTGGGCTTCCAGCAGGACCCAATCTATATGCCGGATCAACCGATGCTGGCGGATGTTTCCATTGATACCCAAACGCCTGGATTGATTTTTGCACAGGAGCTTTATAATGATGTCCTTAGCAGCAGATCCTGCTTTGCTGCACCATTTGGGATGGTAGCACAATGTTCCAGTAATCATTTTGTTAATGATGACACCTAACGAATACCAGTGTACTGCAGTATTGTATTCCTTTTCTGCCAGCATCGATGGATGATGCCCTTGCTGTGTAGGTACTGCACACCACATGTGATTTCCACTGCATAGAAAGTTACGCTGGTGATGTCCAAGCAGCCGTTCCTCTGCAGGAACTGATATAGGTCCCCGCCACTTGCATAATCCAGGCCCATGAATAGGTGACTCAGAGTCTGGAAGCTAGATGAGTGTGGATGAGGAAAGGGCTACCAGTAGCAGCTTTCAGCACCCTGAGCTCTACGAACATCTGCTCCTTGTCCTCCAACAGCAGATCTCTCTTTCTGATGACCTTCAGTGCCAGTCTCTGTCCAGTGAGTGAGTCCTCAGTTAGTAGAACCTCCCCAAAGCTGCCCATGCCGAGCTTAAGATAGAAGGTCAGCCTCTTGATGAATGTAGAAGCTGTATCTCCAGGGAGCTTTCTGATCATCACTTCCTCCTTCTGATCAACACCGCCAGCTGACCTGCACGGCGGGGTCTTTTCCAGGTTTCGGGATGACCATGATGCGGGCTTCCAGGGCCTGTCTGGAAAAAAGGAGTCTGTTGAAAGCCTGAAGGAGTCTGGGGGCTCTGAGATTATTAAATGTTTTTTACTACGTATCTGTAAAGCCGTCTGGGCCAGGGCTCTTATTGGAGGGCATAGAATAAATGGCTAGTTCTAATTCTAATAGGGAAAAAGTTTTATCTAATACAGTAGGTCCCTATCTGGAAGGGTTAGGGTGGGAAAGGCTACGGACGATAAATAGTCCTTGGCCTGTAATGTTGTGTATAAGAGGTCTGTGGAGGTGGGAGATTTATTAAGATTGTATAGTGTGGAGTAGTAACGCTGGAAACATTCCGCAATCTCCGGGGTTTTGAAGCAGAGAGAGCCGGCATCATTTTCGGTTGCGTTAATGAAAGGGACCGATCATGGGCTTTAATGGCTTGTGCGAGGAGACGACCCGGTTTATAACCCCATTGGTAGTATCTGCGATTACATTTGCGTATCTCTAGTTGAGTACGGTCAGAGGAGTTTGTTCAGGTTGGCTCGGGCTTCTGTTAGTTCTGCATATGTCAATGGTGAGGCAATTGATTTGTGCCTGGTTTCCAGAGTATGAATATTTTGCAGTAGCTTGATTATACGTTCTGATTTTAGTTTTTTAATATAGGAACCAAGCTGTATTAATTTTTCTCTTATAACACTCTTGTGTGCCTCCCATAGAGTTAGTGCGGATGTTTCAGCAGTGTCGTTGATATTGAAATATTAGTGAAGAGCTTTATATATGTCAATTTTACAGTATGTATCCTGCAGCAGGGCCTCATTAAGGCCCTTATTCCGGTTGGTGCGGTAATGGCCGCGTGCGTTTGTGCCGCCGATGTTTTGTGTCTGCGCATGTGCAGAGGCATATCTGCGCATGTGCGAACGGAACACACGTCCAAATTCCGCATGAAATGTGTACACTACGAACAGGGGGTGGAGAGGGGCGTGAAGGGCTGTTTGGCCGCATTAACATATGCATACGCCCCGCGTTTCATGGGCGTTCCCATGAAAACGCTGGGCGTACGTATGGTAATGCGGCCGTGACGCACGTGTGGGGGGCGGACATATGACATTGCCGGATGTCAGCTGCCCGCCCAGATCCATGCTTTTGCACGGAGAAATGCCTGTGTGGTCTGAGGTTGCGGGAGCTGCCTGGCCACTCGGTCCTGCATTCGATGGTCTGCGACCATCGAATGATGGGGGAGGTTCCCTGAGATGGAGGAGGTGTATTCATGAGAAATACACGTGCGGTCCGTTCGGACAGCTTCTTACCGCGTACGGACGGAGTTGGCGATCCGTATGGAAGGCGGGGTTTAGGACGCACGGTGCTGGCCGCATATTCGGATCGGGCCGCACCGATCAGAATAAGGCCCTAAGTTGCCAGGTCCATTGGCCTTGATTGTTGTGGGGGGGGGGTCGCTAGGGTCATTGAGATTGGGACGTGATCCGGCCACATAATGGAACCTATGGATGCGTCCAAAAGTAGGGGTAAGTGCCTATGGCTTAAAAACAGGTAGTCTAGATGGTAGTAGGATTGATGGGGATGAGAATAGAATGAGTAGTCCCTATCTGATGGGTTTTATATTCTCCAGGAGTCGGCTTGTTAGAGTTCATGGAGAATTGTGGGGACTTTTTGATATTGATAAACCTGGGGGATTCGGTGGACGTATCTAATTTGGATCAATAGTCCAATTGAGATCGCCACCCACTATCACTGTTCCCTTGAGGTAGGAACCTAAATGTGTAAGATGTGAATGAAAAAATGGGTATTGTTCTTGGTTGGGAGTGTAAATTACAACGAATGTGTAGAGTTGTGTGGAGATCTTACATTTAATGAGAAGGATTCTATCAGGGACTAGTTGTGTACTGAGACATTGGACAATTGGAGGTTTTTGGAGAACAAAATTGCTACTCCTTTAGATTTGCTATTAGGAGTGTTGCAGCAATACACAAAGGGAAAGTGGCGGTTAGAGATAGCTGGGTTATGGGCAGAAATTTTGAAGTGAGTTTCTTGGATCATGACGACTTCCGCCCTTTCAGCCCAGAGGGTTCTGAGCAGAGTGGACCATTTTTCAGTGGTGTTAAGACCCTTTTCATTAATTGAGAGAATTTTAAGTTTTTCCGGTGTACTCATGTGTATTTATACATTTATTGATATTAAAATATCTGGGAAAGGTCAGAGGATAGCAAAAGAGGGGTAGAAACATGAAGAAGTAGAGGAGGGAAATAAATTAGTACATAGTAAACAACAACAGTAACAATAATAGAACACCCGCAATGGGGTAAGGGAGTCTCCGCTGTAAAGCAGTGTATAGTATACAGTCTAAAGTATACTGAAAAGGATATAATCAAATTGACACGTAATAATTAACATAACATTCAGAAAGGTACCATAAGAGAGACAGGCAAATTTACCATCAGCTGGGGGAATGAGGAGTAGAGGTGGGGCACAGTATTCAAAATGGTTATAACTGTATCCAATTATAATAACAAATTCACCAGTCCTCGACACGGTTTGGGGGTTGCATAGAGTCCAACAGTTGTGAGCTTTCGATCACTCAGGTGGGGGGGGGGGGTATCGAATCGGGGGGGGGGGGGTATCGAATCGCTGTACGAATTCTTCTTGGAGTGTCAAACTTCCTGTCTAACACCAACTCCTGCATACTTAGATCTCTTAATAGAATACACCCCTATCCTACAAATTAACCTAGCTAATTATGCCTAACCCCAACTCTGGCATACTTAGATCCCTTAATAGAATACACCCCTATCCTTCAAACTAACCTAGCTAATTCTGTTTAACTCCTCTCCCTCAAAATGAAATAGGGAAAAGTATATACTGACCTTAAGCGTGGTGGTGCTCCAGCTCTACCACCTTGGTGTAATATTTAGGACCTGGTCTGAAGGTCCTCAAGTTGGAGCCTACATATGAGACTCCTCTAAATAGATCTTGTTCCATTCCTCTTACTGGCATTCTCCTTGCCTCTGAGGCTTCCATCTCCTTGATGTTAATCCTTTGGGAGCTGTGTGTGATGTTGGGTGGGCCAGGCACATATGGTGGGGTAACTCTCTGGGCTTCCAGCAGGACCCAATCTGTATGCAGGAACAACCGATGCTGGCGGATGTTTCCATTGATACCCAAACGCCTGGATGGATTTTTGCACAGGAGCTTTATAACGATGTCCTTAGCAGCAGCATCCTGCTTTGCTGAACTATTTGGGATGCTAGCACAATGTTCCAGTAATCATTTTGTTAATGATGACACCAAACAAATACAAGTGTACTGCAGTATTGTATTCCTTTTCTGCCAGCATCGATGGATGATGCCCTTGCTGTGTAGGTACTGCACACCACATGTGATTTCCACTGCATAGAAAGTTACGCTGGTGATGTCCAAGCAGCCGTTCCTCTGCAGGAACTGATATAGGTCCCCACCACTTGCATAATCCAGGCCCATGAATAGGTGGCTCGGAGTCTGGAAGGCAAGATGAGTGTGGATGAGGAAAGAGCTACCAGCTATCAGCACCCTGAGCTCTACAAACATCTGCTCCTTGTCCTCCAACGGCAGATCTCTCTTTCTGATGACCTTCAGTGCCAGTCTCTGTCCAGTGAGTGAGTCCTCAGTTAGTAGAACTTCCCCAAAGCTGCCCATGCCGAGCTTATGATAGAAGGTCAGCCTCTTGATGAATGTAGAAGCTGTATCTCCAGGGACAGCTTTTTGATCATCACTTCCTCCTTCTGATCAACACCGCCAACTGACCCACACGGCCGCGTGCCATGATCGAACGGCGCTGACCATACACGTCAGACGGCGGCGCCGACTCTGTGACACGCTACATATCTCCGGCTTGTGGTTTCTAACAACCTCCCGCCACACAATCTGACAGATCTGGAGTATATAAAGCAGCTTTGGTAGGGAATTCATCTTAGTGACATTTACTCTCAAGAACCAAGATCATTTTTCAGTGTGCCATCTGCTACAGTCTGCGTGAAGAACTCTAATAAGGGGTTGGTAGTTCAGGTAATACAAGCGGGTCAGGTCGCTAGGTAGATTAATACCTAAGTATGTAATGTGCGAGGGTTGCCACGTGAATGGAAAAGAGCTTTGTAGCTGGGGGATAGATGTGGGAGGTACAGATATATTAAGAATGCTCGATTTGGACATATTAACATTGAAGTTAGAAAGGTTGCTAAAATGATCTAGTTCATGTAGGAAGTGGGGGAGCAAGCCTCAGGGTGTGTTAATATTGCCAATAAGTCATCGACAAACAAAGCCAATTTATATTCTGTCTCTCCAATTGGTTGGCCCGAGATTAGTTTATTGTTTCTAATAGCTCTGGCCAAAGCTTCCATACAGACGACAAAAATTAGTAATGAGAGGGGACACAGCTGTTTTGTTCTGTTGCTAACAGGTAAGGGTTCAGAGAGGAACCCATGAGTCCTAACTCTGGCTGTAGGCAGACAGTACAGAGCCAGAATCCTGTGGAGCACTCGGGGGCCCAGTCCAATATGCTCCAGCACAGACCACATAAAACTCAAACTGACCCTGTCAAATGCCTTCTCAGCATCAGTGGAAATCAGAATGGTGGGGATCTGATGCTTAGGCAAGATGGATCAAACTCAGGACCTTGGTGGTATTATCTTTTACCTCGGGACCTGGAACAAAACCCACTTGATCGCTGTGGACCAGTGCAAGACGTAATTTATTGAACCTGTTCGCAAATAATTTTATATCGACGTTTAAAAGAGATATGGGTCTGTAGCTAGAGCACACATAGGGGTCTTTTCCAGGTTTCGGGATGACCGTGATGTGGGCTTCCAGGGACTGTCTTAAAAAAAGGAGTCTGCGGAAATGGCGTTGAAAACATTTCGCAATCTCCGGGGTTTTCGTTAGTTCTGCATATGTCAATGGTGAGGCATTTGATTTGTGCATGGTTTCCAGAGTATGAATATTTTGCAGTAGCTTGATTATACGTTCTGATTTTAGTTTTTTGATATAGAAACCAAGCTTTATCAATTTGCCTCTTATAACACACTTGTGTGCCTCCCATAGAGTTATTGCGGATGTTTCATTAGTGTCATTGATATTGAAATATTAGTGAAGAGCTTTATCTATTTCAGTTTTACAGTATGTATCCTGCAGCAGGGCCTCGTTAAGTCACCAGGTCCACTGGCATCGGTTGTTTTGGGGGGTCGCTAGGGTCATTGAGATTGAGACTTGATCCGACCATGTAATGGAACCTATGGATGCGTCCAAAAGTAGGGGTAAGGGCCTATGGTGTGGAGTAGTAACGCTGGAAACATTCCGCAATCTCCGGGATTTTGAAGCAGAGAGAGCCGGCATCATTTTTGGTTGCGTTAATGAAAGAGACCGATCTTTGGGCTTTAATGGCTTATGCGAGGAGACGACCCGGTTTATTACCCCATTGGTAGTATCTGCGATTACATTTGCATATCTCTAGTTGAGTACGGTCAGAGGAGTTTGTTCAGGTTGGCTCGGGCTTCTGTTAGTTTTGCATATGTCAATGGTGAGGCATTTGATTTGTGCATGGTTTCCAGAGTATGAATATTTTGCAGTAGCTTGATTATATGTTCTTATTTTAGTTTTTTGATAGAGTTATTGCGGATGTTTCAGCAGTGTCGTTGATATTGAAATACTAGTGAAGAGCTTTATATATGTCAATTTTACAGTATCCTGCAGCAGGACCTCATTAAATCCCCAGGTCCACTGGCCTGGGTTGTTTTGGGGGGTCGCTAGGGTCATTGAGATTGGGACGTGATCCGACCACATAATGGAACCTATAAATGCGTCCAAAAGTAGGGGTAAGTGCCTATGGCTTAAAAACAGGTTGTCTAGATGGTAGTAAGATTGATGGGGATGAGAATAGAATGAGTAGTCCCTACCTGATGGGTTTAATATTCTCCAGGAGTCAGCTTGTTAGAGTTCATGGAGAATTATGGGAACTTTTTGATATTGATAAACCTGGGGGATTCGGTGGACGTATCTAATTTGGATCAATAGTCCAATTGAGATCGCCACCCACTATCACTGTTCCCTCGAGGTAAGAATCTAAATGTGTAAGATGTGAATGAAAAACTGAGTATTGTTCTTGGTTGGGAGCGTAAATTACAACGAATGTGTAGAGTTGTGTGGAGATCTTACATTTAATGAGAAGGATTGTATCAGGGACTAGTTTGTGTACTGAGACATTGGACAGTTGGAGGTTTTTGGAGAACAAAATTGCTACTCCTTTATATTTGCTATTAGGAGTGTTGCAGTAATACTCAAAGGGAAAGTGGCGGTTAGAGATAGCTGGGTTATGGGCAGAAATTTTGAAGTGAGTTTCTTGGATCATGGCGACTTCCACCCTTTCAGCCCAGAGGGTTCTGAGCAGAGTGGACCGTTTTTCAGTGGTGTTAAGACCCTTTGCATTAATGGAGAGAACTTTAAGTTTGCCCGGTGTACTCATGTGTATTTATACATTTATTGATATTAAAAAATCTGGGAAAGGTCAGAGGATAGCAAAAGAGGGGTAGAAACATGAAGAAGTAGAGGAGGGAAATAAATGAGTACATAATAAACAACAACAATAATAGAACACCTGCAATGGGGTAACTCGAGATTAAGCACACCAGTGACCCAAAAGGCAGTGTAGAAGGCGTGCATGGGGTAAGGGAGTCACCGCTGTAAGGCAGTGTATAGTATACAGTCTAAAGTATACTGAAAAGGGTATGATCAAATTGACACGTAATAATTAACATAACATTCAGAAAGGTACCATAAGAGAGACAGGCAAATTTACCATCAGCTGGGAGAATGGGGAGTAGGGGTGGGGCACAGTTTTCAAAATGGTTATAACTGTATCCAATTATAATATCATATTCACCAGTCCTCGACACGATCTGGGGGTTGCATAGAGTCCAACAGTTGTGATGTTTTCGATTACTCAGGTGCGATCGGTGGTGGTGGGGGGGTATAGAATCGCTGAACGATTTCTTCTTGGAGTGGCAAACTTCCTGCCTAACGCCAACTCCTGCATACTTAGATCTCTTAATAGAATACACCCCTATCCTACAAATTAACCTAGCTAATTATGCCTAACCTCAACTCTGGCATACTTAGATCCCTTAATAGAAGACACCCCTATCCTTCAAACTAACCTAGCTAATTCTGTTTAACTCCTCTCCCTCAAAATGAAATAGGGCAAAGTATATACTGACCTTAAGCGTGGTGGTGCTCCAGCTCTACCACATTGGTCTAATATTTAGGACCTGATATGAAGGTCCTCAAGTTGGAGCCTACATATGAGACTCCTCTAAATAGATCTTGTTCCATTCCTCTTACTGGCATTCTTCTTGCCTCTGACGCTTCCATCTCCTTGATGTTAATCCTTTGGGAGCTGTGTGTGATGTTGGGTGGGCCAGGCACATGTGGTGGGGTAACTCTCTGGGCTTCCAGCAGGACCCAATCTATATGCCGGATCAACCGATGCTGGCGGATGTTTCCATTGATACCCAAACGCCTGGATTGATTTTTGCACAGGAGCTTTATAATGATGTCCTTAGCAGCAGATCCTGCTTTGCTGCACCATTTGGGATGGTAGCACAATGTTCCAGTAATCATTTTGTTAATGATGACACCTAACGAATACCAGTGTACTGCAGTATTGTATTCCTTTTCTGCCAGCATCGATGGATGATGCCCTTGCTGTGTAGGTACTGCACACCACATGTGATTTCCACTGCATAGAAAGTTACGCTGGTGATGTCCAAGCAGCCGTTCCTCTGCAGGAACTGATATAGGTCCCCGCCACTTGCATAATCCAGGCCCATGAATAGGTGACTCAGAGTCTGGAAGCTAGATGAGTGTGGATGAGGAAAGGGCTACCAGTAGCAGCTTTCAGCACCCTGAGCTCTACGAACATCTGCTCCTTGTCCTCCAACAGCAGATCTCTCTTTCTGATGACCTTCAGTGCCAGTCTCTGTCCAGTGAGTGAGTCCTCAGTTAGTAGAACCTCCCCAAAGCTGCCCATGCCGAGCTTAAGATAGAAGGTCAGCCTCTTGATGAATGTAGAAGCTGTATCTCCAGGGAGCTTTCTGATCATCACTTCCTCCTTCTGATCAACACCGCCAGCTGACCTGCACGGCGGGGTCTTTTCCAGGTTTCGGGATGACCATGATGCGGGCTTCCAGGGCCTGTCTGGAAAAAAGGAGTCTGTTGAAAGCCTGAAGGAGTCTGGGGGCTCTGAGATTATTAAATGTTTTTTACTACGTATCTGTAAAGCCGTCTGGGCCAGGGCTCTTATTGGAGGGCATAGAATAAATGGCTAGTTCTAATTCTAATAGGGAAAAAGTTTTATCTAATACAGTAGGTCCCTATCTGGAAGGGTTAGGGTGGGAAAGGCTACGGACGATAAATAGTCCTTGGCCTGTAATGTTGTGTATAAGAGGTCTGTGGAGGTGGGAGATTTATTAAGATTGTATAGTGTGGAGTAGTAACGCTGGAAACATTCCGCAATCTCCGGGGTTTTGAAGCAGAGAGAGCCGGCATCATTTTCGGTTGCGTTAATGAAAGGGACCGATCATGGGCTTTAATGGCTTGTGCGAGGAGACGACCCGGTTTATAACCCCATTGGTAGTATCTGCGATTACATTTGCGTATCTCTAGTTGAGTACGGTCAGAGGAGTTTGTTCAGGTTGGCTCGGGCTTCTGTTAGTTCTGCATATGTCAATGGTGAGGCAATTGATTTGTGCCTGGTTTCCAGAGTATGAATATTTTGCAGTAGCTTGATTATACGTTCTGATTTTAGTTTTTTAATATAGGAACCAAGCTGTATTAATTTTTCTCTTATAACACTCTTGTGTGCCTCCCATAGAGTTAGTGCGGATGTTTCAGCAGTGTCGTTGATATTGAAATATTAGTGAAGAGCTTTATATATGTCAATTTTACAGTATGTATCCTGCAGCAGGGCCTCATTAAGGCCCTTATTCCGGTTGGTGCGGTAATGGCCGCGTGCGTTTGTGCCGCCGATGTTTTGTGTCTGCGCATGTGCAGAGGCATATCTGCGCATGTGCGAACGGAACACACGTCCAAATTCCGCATGAAATGTGTACACTACGAACAGGGGGTGGAGAGGGGCGTGAAGGGCTGTTTGGCCGCATTAACATATGCATACGCCCCGCGTTTCATGGGCGTTCCCATGAAAACGCTGGGCGTACGTATGGTAATGCGGCCGTGACGCACGTGTGGGGGGCGGACATATGACATTGCCGGATGTCAGCTGCCCGCCCAGATCCATGCTTTTGCACAGAGAAATGCCTGTGTGGTCTGAGGTTGCGGGAGCTGCCTGGCCACTCGGTCCTGCATTCGATGGTCTGCGACCATCGAATGATGGGGGAGGTTCCCTGAGATGGAGGAGGTGTATTCATGAGAAATACACGTGCGGTCCGTTCGGACAGCTTCTTACCGCGTACGGACGGAGTTGGCGATCCGTATGGAAGGCGGGGTTTAGGACGCACGGTGCTGGCCGCATATTCGGATCGGGCCGCACCGATCAGAATAAGGCCCTAAGTTGCCAGGTCCATTGGCCTTGATTGTTGTGGGGGGGGGTCGCTAGGGTCATTGAGATTGGGACGTGATCCGGCCACATAATGGAACCTATGGATGCGTCCAAAAGTAGGGGTAAGTGCCTATGGCTTAAAAACAGGTAGTCTAGATGGTAGTAGGATTGATGGGGATGAGAATAGAATGAGTAGTCCCTATCTGATGGGTTTTATATTCTCCAGGAGTCGGCTTGTTAGAGTTCATGGAGAATTGTGGGGACTTTTTGATATTGATAAACCTGGGGGATTCGGTGGACGTATCTAATTTGGATCAATAGTCCAATTGAGATCGCCACCCACTATCACTGTTCCCTTGAGGTAGGAACCTAAATGTGTAAGATGTGAATGAAAAAATGGGTATTGTTCTTGGTTGGGAGTGTAAATTACAACGAATGTGTAGAGTTGTGTGGAGATCTTACATTTAATGAGAAGGATTCTATCAGGGACTAGTTGTGTACTGAGACATTGGACAATTGGAGGTTTTTGGAGAACAAAATTGCTACTCCTTTAGATTTGCTATTAGGAGTGTTGCAGCAATACACAAAGGGAAAGTGGCGGTTAGAGATAGCTGGGTTATGGGCAGAAATTTTGAAGTGAGTTTCTTGGATCATGACGACTTCCGCCCTTTCAGCCCAGAGGGTTCTGAGCAGAGTGGACCATTTTTCAGTGGTGTTAAGACCCTTTTCATTAATTGAGAGAATTTTAAGTTTTTCCGGTGTACTCATGTGTATTTATACATTTATTGATATTAAAATATCTGGGAAAGGTCAGAGGATAGCAAAAGAGGGGTAGAAACATGAAGAAGTAGAGGAGGGAAATAAATTAGTACATAGTAAACAACAACAGTAACAATAATAGAACACCCGCAATGGGGTAAGGGAGTCTCCGCTGTAAAGCAGTGTATAGTATACAGTCTAAAGTATACTGAAAAGGATATAATCAAATTGACACGTAATAATTAACATAACATTCAGAAAGGTACCATAAGAGAGACAGGCAAATTTACCATCAGCTGGGGGAATGAGGAGTAGAGGTGGGGCACAGTATTCAAAATGGTTATAACTGTATCCAATTATAATAACAAATTCACCAGTCCTCGACACGGTTTGGGGGTTGCATAGAGTCCAACAGTTGTGAGCTTTCGATCACTCAGGTGGGGGGGGGGGGTATCGAATCGGGGGGGGGGGGGGTATCGAATCGCTGTACGAATTCTTCTTGGAGTGTCAAACTTCCTGTCTAACACCAACTCCTGCATACTTAGATCTCTTAATAGAATACACCCCTATCCTACAAATTAACCTAGCTAATTATGCCTAACCCCAACTCTGGCATACTTAGATCCCTTAATAGAATACACCCCTATCCTTCAAACTAACCTAGCTAATTCTGTTTAACTCCTCTCCCTCAAAATGAAATAGGGAAAAGTATATACTGACCTTAAGCGTGGTGGTGCTCCAGCTCTACCACCTTGGTGTAATATTTAGGACCTGGTCTGAAGGTCCTCAAGTTGGAGCCTACATATGAGACTCCTCTAAATAGATCTTGTTCCATTCCTCTTACTGGCATTCTCCTTGCCTCTGAGGCTTCCATCTCCTTGATGTTAATCCTTTGGGAGCTGTGTGTGATGTTGGGTAGGCCAGGCACATATGGTGGGGTAACTCTCTGGGCTTCCAGCAGGACCCAATCTGTATGCAGGAACAACCGATGCTGGCGGATGTTTCCATTGATACCCAAACGCCTGGATGGATTTTTGCACAGGAGCTTTATAACGATGTCCTTAGCAGCAGCATCCTGCTTTGCTGAACTATTTGGGATGCTAGCACAATGTTCCAGTAATCATTTTGTTAATGATGACACCAAACAAATACCAGTGTACTGCAGTATTGTATTCCTTTTCTGCCAGCATCGATGGATGATGCCCTTGCTGTGTAGGTACTGCACACCACATGTGATTTCCACTGCATAGAAAGTTACGCTGGTGATGTCCAAGCAGCCGTTCCTCTGCAGGAACTGATATAGGTCCCCACCACTTGCATAATCCAGGCCCATGAATAGGTGGCTCGGAGTCTGGAAGGCAAGATGAGTGTGGATGAGGAAAGAGCTACCAGCTATCAGCACCCTGAGCTCTACAAACATCTGCTCCTTGTCCTCCAACGGCAGATCTCTCTTTCTGATGACCTTCAGTGCCAGTCTCTGTCCAGTGAGTGAGTCCTCAGTTAGTAGAACTTCCCCAAAGCTGCCCATGCCGAGCTTATGATAGAAGGTCAGCCTCTTGATGAATGTAGAAGCTGTATCTCCAGGGACAGCTTTTTGATCATCACTTCCTCCTTCTGATCAACACCGCCAACTGACCCACACGGCCGCGTGCCATGATCGAACGGCGCTGACCATACACGTCAGACGGCGGCGCCGACTCTGTGACACGCTACATATCTCCGGCTTGTGGTTTCTAACAACCTCCCGCCAC
Source organism: Crinia signifera (assembly GCF_055691185.1). NCBI lineage: Eukaryota > Metazoa > Chordata > Amphibia > Anura > Myobatrachidae > Crinia > Crinia signifera. The sequence goes on from NC_139217.1 coordinate 405,517,868, forward strand.
ACAATCTGACAGATCTGGAGTATATAAAGCAGCTTTGGTAGGGAATTCATCTTAGTGACATTTACTCTCAAGAACCAAGATCATTTTTCAGTGTGCCATCTGCTACAGTCTGCGTGAAGAACTCTAATAAGGGGTTGGTAGTTCAGGTAATACAAGCGGGTCAGGTCGCTAGGTAGATTAATACCTAAGTATGTAATGTGCGAGGGTTGCCACGTGAATGGAAAAGAGCTTTGTAGCTGGGGGATAGATGTGGGAGGTACAGATATATTAAGAATGCTCGATTTGGACATATTAACATTGAAGTTAGAAAGGTTGCTAAAATGATCTAGTTCATGTAGGAAGTGGGGGAGCAAGCCTCAGGGTGTGTTAATATTGCCAATAAGTCATCGACAAACAAAGCCAATTTATATTCTGTCTCTCCAATTGGTTGGCCCGAGATTAGTTTATTGTTTCTAATAGCTCTGGCCAAAGCTTCCATACAGACGACAAAAATTAGTAATGAGAGGGGACACAGCTGTTTTGTTCTGTTGCTAACAGGTAAGGGTTCAGAGAGGAACCCATGAGTCCTAACTCTGGCTGTAGGCAGACAGTACAGAGCCAGAATCCTGTGGAGCACTCGGGGGCCCAGTCCAATATGCTCCAGCACAGACCACATAAAACTCAAACTGACCCTGTCAAATGCCTTCTCAGCATCAGTGGAAATCAGAATGGTGGGGATCTGATGCTTAGGCAAGATGGATCAAACTCAGGACCTTGGTGGTATTATCTTTTACCTCGGGACCTGGAACAAAACCCACTTGATCGCTGTGGACCAGTGCAAGACGTAATTTATTGAACCTGTTCGCAAATAATTTTATATCGACGTTTAAAAGAGATATGGGTCTGTAGCTAGAGCACACATAGGGGTCTTTTCCAGGTTTCGGGATGACCGTGATGTGGGCTTCCAGGGACTGTCTTAAAAAAAGGAGTCTGCGGAAATGGCGTTGAAAACATTTCGCAATCTCCGGGGTTTTCGTTAGTTCTGCATATGTCAATGGTGAGGCATTTGATTTGTGCATGGTTTCCAGAGTATGAATATTTTGCAGTAGCTTGATTATACGTTCTGATTTTAGTTTTTTGATATAGAAACCAAGCTTTATCAATTTGCCTCTTATAACACACTTGTGTGCCTCCCATAGAGTTATTGCGGATGTTTCATTAGTGTCATTGATATTGAAATATTAGTGAAGAGCTTTATCTATTTCAGTTTTACAGTATGTATCCTGCAGCAGGGCCTCGTTAAGTCACCAGGTCCACTGGCATCGGTTGTTTTGGGGGGTCGCTAGGGTCATTGAGATTGAGACTTGATCCGACCATGTAATGGAACCTATGGATGCGTCCAAAAGTAGGGGTAAGGGCCTATGGTGTGGAGTAGTAACGCTGGAAACATTCCGCAATCTCCGGGATTTTGAAGCAGAGAGAGCCGGCATCATTTTTGGTTGCGTTAATGAAAGAGACCGATCTTTGGGCTTTAATGGCTTATGCGAGGAGACGACCCGGTTTATTACCCCATTGGTAGTATCTGCGATTACATTTGCATATCTCTAGTTGAGTACGGTCAGAGGAGTTTGTTCAGGTTGGCTCGGGCTTCTGTTAGTTTTGCATATGTCAATGGTGAGGCATTTGATTTGTGCATGGTTTCCAGAGTATGAATATTTTGCAGTAGCTTGATTATATGTTCTTATTTTAGTTTTTTGATAGAGTTATTGCGGATGTTTCAGCAGTGTCGTTGATATTGAAATACTAGTGAAGAGCTTTATATATGTCAATTTTACAGTATCCTGCAGCAGGACCTCATTAAATCCCCAGGTCCACTGGCCTGGGTTGTTTTGGGGGGTCGCTAGGGTCATTGAGATTGGGACGTGATCCGACCACATAATGGAACCTATAAATGCGTCCAAAAGTAGGGGTAAGTGCCTATGGCTTAAAAACAGGTTGTCTAGATGGTAGTAAGATTGATGGGGATGAGAATAGAATGAGTAGTCCCTACCTGATGGGTTTAATATTCTCCAGGAGTCAGCTTGTTAGAGTTCATGGAGAATTATGGGAACTTTTTGATATTGATAAACCTGGGGGATTCGGTGGACGTATCTAATTTGGATCAATAGTCCAATTGAGATCGCCACCCACTATCACTGTTCCCTCGAGGTAAGAATCTAAATGTGTAAGATGTGAATGAAAAACTGAGTATTGTTCTTGGTTGGGAGCGTAAATTACAACGAATGTGTAGAGTTGTGTGGAGATCTTACATTTAATGAGAAGGATTGTATCAGGGACTAGTTTGTGTACTGAGACATTGGACAGTTGGAGGTTTTTGGAGAACAAAATTGCTACTCCTTTATATTTGCTATTAGGAGTGTTGCAGTAATACTCAAAGGGAAAGTGGCGGTTAGAGATAGCTGGGTTATGGGCAGAAATTTTGAAGTGAGTTTCTTGGATCATGGCGACTTCCACCCTTTCAGCCCAGAGGGTTCTGAGCAGAGTGGACCGTTTTTCAGTGGTGTTAAGACCCTTTGCATTAATGGAGAGAACTTTAAGTTTGCCCGGTGTACTCATGTGTATTTATACATTTATTGATATTAAAAAATCTGGGAAAGGTCAGAGGATAGCAAAAGAGGGGTAGAAACATGAAGAAGTAGAGGAGGGAAATAAATGAGTACATAATAAACAACAACAATAATAGAACACCTGCAATGGGGTAACTCGAGATTAAGCACACCAGTGACCCAAAAGGCAGTGTAGAAGGCGTGCATGGGGTAAGGGAGTCACCGCTGTAAGGCAGTGTATAGTATACAGTCTAAAGTATACTGAAAAGGGTATGATCAAATTGACACGTAATAATTAACATAACATTCAGAAAGGTACCATAAGAGAGACAGGCAAATTTACCATCAGCTGGGAGAATGGGGAGTAGGGGTGGGGCACAGTTTTCAAAATGGTTATAACTGTATCCAATTATAATATCATATTCACCAGTCCTCGACACGATCTGGGGGTTGCATAGAGTCCAACAGTTGTGATGTTTTCGATTACTCAGGTGCGATCGGTGGTGGTGGGGGGGTATAGAATCGCTGAACGATTTCTTCTTGGAGTGGCAAACTTCCTGCCTAACGCCAACTCCTGCATACTTAGATCTCTTAATAGAATACACCCCTATCCTACAAATTAACCTAGCTAATTATGCCTAACCTCAACTCTGGCATACTTAGATCCCTTAATAGAAGACACCCCTATCCTTCAAACTAACCTAGCTAATTCTGTTTAACTCCTCTCCCTCAAAATGAAATAGGGCAAAGTATATACTGACCTTAAGCGTGGTGGTGCTCCAGCTCTACCACATTGGTCTAATATTTAGGACCTGATATGAAGGTCCTCAAGTTGGAGCCTACATATGAGACTCCTCTAAATAGATCTTGTTCCATTCCTCTTACTGGCATTCTTCTTGCCTCTGACGCTTCCATCTCCTTGATGTTAATCCTTTGGGAGCTGTGTGTGATGTTGGGTGGGCCAGGCACATGTGGTGGGGTAACTCTCTGGGCTTCCAGCAGGACCCAATCTATATGCCGGATCAACCGATGCTGGCGGATGTTTCCATTGATACCCAAACGCCTGGATTGATTTTTGCACAGGAGCTTTATAATGATGTCCTTAGCAGCAGATCCTGCTTTGCTGCACCATTTGGGATGGTAGCACAATGTTCCAGTAATCATTTTGTTAATGATGACACCTAACGAATACCAGTGTACTGCAGTATTGTATTCCTTTTCTGCCAGCATCGATGGATGATGCCCTTGCTGTGTAGGTACTGCACACCACATGTGATTTCCACTGCATAGAAAGTTACGCTGGTGATGTCCAAGCAGCCGTTCCTCTGCAGGAACTGATATAGGTCCCCGCCACTTGCATAATCCAGGCCCATGAATAGGTGACTCAGAGTCTGGAAGCTAGATGAGTGTGGATGAGGAAAGGGCTACCAGTAGCAGCTTTCAGCACCCTGAGCTCTACGAACATCTGCTCCTTGTCCTCCAACAGCAGATCTCTCTTTCTGATGACCTTCAGTGCCAGTCTCTGTCCAGTGAGTGAGTCCTCAGTTAGTAGAACCTCCCCAAAGCTGCCCATGCCGAGCTTAAGATAGAAGGTCAGCCTCTTGATGAATGTAGAAGCTGTATCTCCAGGGAGCTTTCTGATCATCACTTCCTCCTTCTGATCAACACCGCCAGCTGACCTGCACGGCGGGGTCTTTTCCAGGTTTCGGGATGACCATGATGCGGGCTTCCAGGGCCTGTCTGGAAAAAAGGAGTCTGTTGAAAGCCTGAAGGAGTCTGGGGGCTCTGAGATTATTAAATGTTTTTTACTACGTATCTGTAAAGCCGTCTGGGCCAGGGCTCTTATTGGAGGGCATTTACATTTGCGTATCTCTAGTTGAGTACGGTCAGAGGAGTTTGTGTATCTCTAGTTGAGTACGGTCAGAGGAGTTTGTTCAGGTTGGCTCGGGCTTCTGTTAGTTCTGCATATGTCAATGGTGAGGCAATTGATTTGTGCCTGGTTTCCAGAGTATGAATATTTTGCAGTAGCTTGATTATACGTTCTGATTTTAGTTTTTTAATATAGGAACCAAGCTGTATTAATTTTTCTCTTATAACACTCTTGTGTGCCTCCCATAGAGTTAGTGCGGATGTTTCAGCAGTGTCGTTGATATTGAAATATTAGTGAAGAGCTTTATATATGTCAATTTTACAGTATGTATCCTGCAGCAGGGCCTCATTAAGGCCCTTATTCCGGTTGGTGCGGTAATGGCCGCGTGCGTTTGTGCCGCCGATGTTTTGTGTCTGCGCATGTGCAGAGGCATATCTGCGCATGTGCGAACGGAACACACGTCCAAATTCCGCATGAAATGTGTACACTACGAACAGGGGGTGGAGAGGGGCGTGAAGGGCTGTTTGGCCGCATTAACATATGCATACGCCCCGCGTTTCATGGGCGTTCCCATGAAAACGCTGGGCGTACGTATGGTAATGCGGCCGTGACGCACGTGTGGGGGGCGGACATATGACATTGCCGGATGTCAGCTGCCCGCCCAGATCCATGCTTTTGCACAGAGAAATGCCTGTGTGGTCTGAGGTTGCGGGAGCTGCCTGGCCACTCGGTCCTGCATTCGATGGTCTGCGACCATCGAATGATGGGGGAGGTTCCCTGAGATGGAGGAGGTGTATTCATGAGAAATACACGTGCGGTCCGTTCGGACAGCTTCTTACCGCGTACGGACGGAGTTGGCGATCCGTATGGAAGGCGGGGTTTAGGACGCACGGTGCTGGCCGCATATTCGGATCGGGCCGCACCGATCAGAATAAGGCCCTAAGTTGCCAGGTCCATTGGCCTTGATTGTTGTGGGGGGGGGTCGCTAGGGTCATTGAGATTGGGACGTGATCCGGCCACATAATGGAACCTATGGATGCGTCCAAAAGTAGGGGTAAGTGCCTATGGCTTAAAAACAGGTAGTCTAGATGGTAGTAGGATTGATGGGGATGAGAATAGAATGAGTAGTCCCTATCTGATGGGTTTTATATTCTCCAGGAGTCGGCTTGTTAGAGTTCATGGAGAATTGTGGGGACTTTTTGATATTGATAAACCTGGGGGATTCGGTGGACGTATCTAATTTGGATCAATAGTCCAATTGAGATCGCCACCCACTATCACTGTTCCCTTGAGGTAGGAACCTAAATGTGTAAGATGTGAATGAAAAAATGGGTATTGTTCTTGGTTGGGAGTGTAAATTACAACGAATGTGTAGAGTTGTGTGGAGATCTTACATTTAATGAGAAGGATTCTATCAGGGACTAGTTGTGTACTGAGACATTGGACAATTGGAGGTTTTTGGAGAACAAAATTGCTACTCCTTTAGATTTGCTATTAGGAGTGTTGCAGCAATACACAAAGGGAAAGTGGCGGTTAGAGATAGCTGGGTTATGGGCAGAAATTTTGAAGTGAGTTTCTTGGATCATGACGACTTCCGCCCTTTCAGCCCAGAGGGTTCTGAGCAGAGTGGACCATTTTTCAGTGGTGTTAAGACCCTTTTCATTAATTGAGAGAATTTTAAGTTTTTCCGGTGTACTCATGTGTATTTATACATTTATTGATATTAAAATATCTGGGAAAGGTCAGAGGATAGCAAAAGAGGGGTAGAAACATGAAGAAGTAGAGGAGGGAAATAAATTAGTACATAGTAAACAACAACAGTAACAATAATAGAACACCCGCAATGGGGTAAGGGAGTCTCCGCTGTAAAGCAGTGTATAGTATACAGTCTAAAGTATACTGAAAAGGATATAATCAAATTGACACGTAATAATTAACATAACATTCAGAAAGGTACCATAAGAGAGACAGGCAAATTTACCATCAGCTGGGGGAATGAGGAGTAGAGGTGGGGCACAGTATTCAAAATGGTTATAACTGTATCCAATTATAATAACAAATTCACCAGTCCTCGACACGGTTTGGGGGTTGCATAGAGTCCAACAGTTGTGAGCTTTCGATCACTCAGGTGGGGGGGGGGGGGTATCGAATCGGGGGGGGGGGGGTATCGAATCGCTGTACGAATTCTTCTTGGAGTGTCAAACTTCCTGTCTAACACCAACTCCTGCATACTTAGATCTCTTAATAGAATACACCCCTATCCTACAAATTAACCTAGCTAATTATGCCTAACCCCAACTCTGGCATACTTAGATCCCTTAATAGAATACACCCCTATCCTTCAAACTAACCTAGCTAATTCTGTTTAACTCCTCTCCCTTTAAAATGAAATAGGGAAAAGTATATACTGACCTTAAGCGTGGTGGTGCTCCAGCTCTACCACCTTGGTGTAATATTTAGGACCTGGTCTGAAGGTCCTTAAGTTGGAGCCTACATATGAGACTCCTCTAAATAGATCTTGTTCCATTCCTCTTACTGGCATTCTCCTTGCCTCTGAGGCTTCCATCTCCTTGATGTTAATCCTTTGGGAGCTGTGTGTGATGTTGGGTAGGCCAGGCACATATGGTGGGGTAACTCTCTGGGCTTCCAGCAGGACCCAATCTGTATGCAGGAACAACCGATGCTGGCGGATGTTTCCATTGATACCCAAACGCCTGGATGGATTTTTGCACAGGAGCTTTATAACGATGTCCTTAGCAGCAGCATCCTGCTTTGCTGAACTATTTGGGATGCTAGCACAATGTTCCAGTAATCATTTTGTTAATGATGACACCAAACAAATACCAGTGTACTGCAGTATTGTATTCCTTTTCTGCCAGCATCGATGGATGATGCCCTTGCTGTGTAGGTACTGCACACCACATGTGATTTCCACTGCATAGAAAGTTACGCTGGTGATGTCCAAGCAGCCGTTCCTCTGCAGGAACTGATATAGGTCCCCACCACTTGCATAATCCAGGCCCATGAATAGGTGGCTCGGAGTCTGGAAGGCAAGATGAGTGTGGATGAGGAAAGAGCTACCAGCTATCAGCACCCTGAGCTCTACAAACATCTGCTCCTTGTCCTCCAACGGCAGATCTCTCTTTCTGATGACCTTCAGTGCCAGTCTCTGTCCAGTGAGTGAGTCCTCAGTTAGTAGAACTTCCCCAAAGCTGCCCATGCCGAGCTTATGATAGAAGGTCAGCCTCTTGATGAATGTAGAAGCTGTATCTCCAGGGACAGCTTTTTGATCATCACTTCCTCCTTCTGATCAACACCGCCAACTGACCCACACGGCCGCGTGCCATGATCGAACGGCGCTGACCATACACGTCAGACGGCGGCGCCGACTCTGTGACACGCTACATATCTCCGGCTTGTGGTTTCTAACAACCTCCCGCCACACAATCTGACAGATCTGGAGTATATAAAGCAGCTTTGGTAGGGAATTCATCTTAGTGACATTTACTCTCAAGAACCAAGATCATTTTTCAGTGTGCCATCTGCTACAGTCTGCGTGAAGAACTCTAATAAGGGGTTGGTAGTTCAGGTAATACAAGCGGGTCAGGTCGCTAGGTAGATTAATACCTAAGTATGTAATGTGCGAGGGTTGCCACGTGAATGGAAAAGAGCTTTGTAGCTGGGGGATAGATGTGGGAGGTACAGATATATTAAGAATGCTCGATTTGGACATATTAACATTGAAGTTAGAAAGGTTGCTAAAATGATCTAGTTCATGTAGGAAGTGGGGGAGCAAGCCTCAGGGTGTGTTAATATTGCCAATAAGTCATCGACAAACAAAGCCAATTTATATTCTGTCTCTCCAATTGGTTGGCCCGAGATTAGTTTATTGTTTCTAATAGCTCTGGCCAAAGCTTCCATACAGACGACAAAAATTAGTAATGAGAGGGGACACAGCTGTTTTGTTCTGTTGCTAACAGGTAAGGGTTCAGAGAGGAACCCATGAGTCCTAACTCTGGCTGTAGGCAGACAGTACAGAGCCAGAATCCTGTGGAGCACTCGGGGGCCCAGTCCAATATGCTCCAGCACAGACCACATAAAACTCAAACTGACCCTGTCAAATGCCTTCTCAGCATCAGTGGAAATCAGAATGGTGGGGATCTGATGCTTAGGCAAGATGGATCAAACTCAGGACCTTGGTGGTATTATCTTTTACCTCGGGACCTGGAACAAAACCCACTTGATCGCTGTGGACCAGTGCAAGACGTAATTTATTGAACCTGTTCGCAAATAATTTTATATCGACGTTTAAAAGAGATATGGGTCTGTAGCTAGAGCACACATAGGGGTCTTTTCCAGGTTTCGGGATGACCGTGATGTGGGCTTCCAGGGACTGTCTTAAAAAAAGGAGTCTGCGGAAATGGCGTTGAAAACATTTCGCAATCTCCGGGGTTTTCGTTAGTTCTGCATATGTCAATGGTGAGGCATTTGATTTGTGCATGGTTTCCAGAGTATGAATATTTTGCAGTAGCTTGATTATACGTTCTGATTTTAGTTTTTTGATATAGAAACCAAGCTTTATCAATTTGCCTCTTATAACACACTTGTGTGCCTCCCATAGAGTTATTGCGGATGTTTCATTAGTGTCATTGATATTGAAATATTAGTGAAGAGCTTTATCTATTTCAGTTTTACAGTATGTATCCTGCAGCAGGGCCTCGTTAAGTCACCAGGTCCACTGGCATCGGTTGTTTTGGGGGGTCGCTAGGGTCATTGAGATTGAGACTTGATCCGACCATGTAATGGAACCTATGGATGCGTCCAAAAGTAGGGGTAAGGGCCTATGGTGTGGAGTAGTAACGCTGGAAACATTCCGCAATCTCCGGGATTTTGAAGCAGAGAGAGCCGGCATCATTTTTGGTTGCGTTAATGAAAGAGACCGATCTTTGGGCTTTAATGGCTTATGCGAGGAGACGACCCGGTTTATTACCCCATTGGTAGTATCTGCGATTACATTTGCATATCTCTAGTTGAGTACGGTCAGAGGAGTTTGTTCAGGTTGGCTCGGGCTTCTGTTAGTTTTGCATATGTCAATGGTGAGGCATTTGATTTGTGCATGGTTTCCAGAGTATGAATATTTTGCAGTAGCTTGATTATATGTTCTTATTTTAGTTTTTTGATAGAGTTATTGCGGATGTTTCAGCAGTGTCGTTGATATTGAAATACTAGTGAAGAGCTTTATATATGTCAATTTTACAGTATCCTGCAGCAGGACCTCATTAAATCCCCAGGTCCACTGGCCTGGGTTGTTTTGGGGGGTCGCTAGGGTCATTGAGATTGGGACGTGATCCGACCACATAATGGAACCTATAAATGCGTCCAAAAGTAGGGGTAAGTGCCTATGGCTTAAAAACAGGTTGTCTAGATGGTAGTAAGATTGATGGGGATGAGAATAGAATGAGTAGTCCCTACCTGATGGGTTTAATATTCTCCAGGAGTCAGCTTGTTAGAGTTCATGGAGAATTATGGGAACTTTTTGATATTGATAAACCTGGGGGATTCGGTGGACGTATCTAATTTGGATCAATAGTCCAATTGAGATCGCCACCCACTATCACTGTTCCCTCGAGGTAAGAATCTAAATGTGTAAGATGTGAATGAAAAACTGAGTATTGTTCTTGGTTGGGAGCGTAAATTACAACGAATGTGTAGAGTTGTGTGGAGATCTTACATTTAATGAGAAGGATTGTATCAGGGACTAGTTTGTGTACTGAGACATTGGACAGTTGGAGGTTTTTGGAGAACAAAATTGCTACTCCTTTATATTTGCTATTAGGAGTGTTGCAGTAATACTCAAAGGGAAAGTGGCGGTTAGAGATAGCTGGGTTATGGGCAGAAATTTTGAAGTGAGTTTCTTGGATCATGGCGACTTCCACCCTTTCAGCCCAGAGGGTTCTGAGCAGAGTGGACCGTTTTTCAGTGGTGTTAAGACCCTTTGCATTAATGGAGAGAACTTTAAGTTTGCCCGGTGTACTCATGTGTATTTATACATTTATTGATATTAAAAAATCTGGGAAAGGTCAGAGGATAGCAAAAGAGGGGTAGAAACATGAAGAAGTAGAGGAGGGAAATAAATGAGTACATAATAAACAACAACAATAATAGAACACCTGCAATGGGGTAACTCGAGATTAAGCACACCAGTGACCCAAAAGGCAGTGTAGAAGGCGTGCATGGGGTAAGGGAGTCACCGCTGTAAGGCAGTGTATAGTATACAGTCTAAAGTATACTGAAAAGGGTATGATCAAATTGACACGTAATAATTAACATAACATTCAGAAAGGTACCATAAGAGAGACAGGCAAATTTACCATCAGCTGGGAGAATGGGGAGTAGGGGTGGGGCACAGTTTTCAAAATGGTTATAACTGTATCCAATTATAATATCATATTCACCAGTCCTCGACACGATCTGGGGGTTGCATAGAGTCCAACAGTTGTGATGTTTTCGATTACTCAGGTGCGATCGGTGGTGGTGGGGGGGTATAGAATCGCTGAACGATTTCTTCTTGGAGTGGCAAACTTCCTGCCTAACGCCAACTCCTGCATACTTAGATCTCTTAATAGAATACACCCCTATCCTACAAATTAACCTAGCTAATTATGCCTAACCTCAACTCTGGCATACTTAGATCCCTTAATAGAAGACACCCCTATCCTTCAAACTAACCTAGCTAATTCTGTTTAACTCCTCTCCCTCAAAATGAAATAGGGCAAAGTATATACTGACCTTAAGCGTGGTGGTGCTCCAGCTCTACCACATTGGTCTAATATTTAGGACCTGATATGAAGGTCCTCAAGTTGGAGCCTACATATGAGACTCCTCTAAATAGATCTTGTTCCATTCCTCTTACTGGCATTCTTCTTGCCTCTGACGCTTCCATCTCCTTGATGTTAATCCTTTGGGAGCTGTGTGTGATGTTGGGTGGGCCAGGCACATGTGGTGGGGTAACTCTCTGGGCTTCCAGCAGGACCCAATCTATATGCCGGATCAACCGATGCTGGCGGATGTTTCCATTGATACCCAAACGCCTGGATTGATTTTTGCACAGGAGCTTTATAATGATGTCCTTAGCAGCAGATCCTGCTTTGCTGCACCATTTGGGATGGTAGCACAATGTTCCAGTAATCATTTTGTTAATGATGACACCTAACGAATACCAGTGTACTGCAGTATTGTATTCCTTTTCTGCCAGCATCGATGGATGATGCCCTTGCTGTGTAGGTACTGCACACCACATGTGATTTCCACTGCATAGAAAGTTACGCTGGTGATGTCCAAGCAGCCGTTCCTCTGCAGGAACTGATATAGGTCCCCGCCACTTGCATAATCCAGGCCCATGAATAGGTGACTCAGAGTCTGGAAGCTAGATGAGTGTGGATGAGGAAAGGGCTACCAGTAGCAGCTTTCAGCACCCTGAGCTCTACGAACATCTGCTCCTTGTCCTCCAACAGCAGATCTCTCTTTCTGATGACCTTCAGTGCCAGTCTCTGTCCAGTGAGTGAGTCCTCAGTTAGTAGAACCTCCCCAAAGCTGCCCATGCCGAGCTTAAGATAGAAGGTCAGCCTCTTGATGAATGTAGAAGCTGTATCTCCAGGGAGCTTTCTGATCATCACTTCCTCCTTCTGATCAACACCGCCAGCTGACCTGCACGGCGGGGTCTTTTCCAGGTTTCGGGATGACCATGATGCGGGCTTCCAGGGCCTGTCTGGAAAAAAGGAGTCTGTTGAAAGCCTGAAGGAGTCTGGGGGCTCTGAGATTATTAAATGTTTTTTACTACGTATCTGTAAAGCCGTCTGGGCCAGGGCTCTTATTGGAGGGCATAGAATAAATGGCTAGTTCTAATTCTAATAGGGAAAAAGTTTTATCTAATACAGTAGGTCCCTATCTGGAAGGGTTAGGGTGGGAAAGGCTACGGACGATAAATAGTCCTTGGCCTGTAATGTTGTGTATAAGAGGTCTGTGGAGGTGGGAGATTTATTAAGATTGTATAGTGTGGAGTAGTAACGCTGGAAACATTCCGCAATCTCCGGGGTTTTGAAGCAGAGAGAGCCGGCATCATTTTCGGTTGCGTTAATGAAAGGGACCGATCATGGGCTTTAATGGCTTGTGCGAGGAGACGACCCGGTTTATAACCCCATTGGTAGTATCTGCGATTACATTTGCGTATCTCTAGTTGAGTACGGTCAGAGGAGTTTGTTCAGGTTGGCTCGGGCTTCTGTTAGTTCTGCATATGTCAATGGTGAGGCAATTGATTTGTGCCTGGTTTCCAGAGTATGAATATTTTGCAGTAGCTTGATTATACGTTCTGATTTTAGTTTTTTAATATAGGAACCAAGCTGTATTAATTTTTCTCTTATAACACTCTTGTGTGCCTCCCATAGAGTTAGTGCGGATGTTTCAGCAGTGTCGTTGATATTGAAATATTAGTGAAGAGCTTTATATATGTCAATTTTACAGTATGTATCCTGCAGCAGGGCCTCATTAAGGCCCTTATTCCGGTTGGTGCGGTAATGGCCGCGTGCGTTTGTGCCGCCGATGTTTTGTGTCTGCGCATGTGCAGAGGCATATCTGCGCATGTGCGAACGGAACACACGTCCAAATTCCGCATGAAATGTGTACACTACGAACAGGGGGTGGAGAGGGGCGTGAAGGGCTGTTTGGCCGCATTAACATATGCATACGCCCCGCGTTTCATGGGCGTTCCCATGAAAACGCTGGGCGTACGTATGGTAATGCGGCCGTGACGCACGTGTGGGGGGCGGACATATGACATTGCCGGATGTCAGCTGCCCGCCCAGATCCATGCTTTTGCACAGAGAAATGCCTGTGTGGTCTGAGGTTGCGGGAGCTGCCTGGCCACTCGGTCCTGCATTCGATGGTCTGCGACCATCGAATGATGGGGGAGGTTCCCTGAGATGGAGGAGGTGTATTCATGAGAAATACACGTGCGGTCCGTTCGGACAGCTTCTTACCGCGTACGGACGGAGTTGGCGATCCGTATGGAAGGCGGGGTTTAGGACGCACGGTGCTGGCCGCATATTCGGATCGGGCCGCACCGATCAGAATAAGGCCCTAAGTTGCCAGGTCCATTGGCCTTGATTGTTGTGGGGGGGGGTCGCTAGGGTCATTGAGATTGGGACGTGATCCGGCCACATAATGGAACCTATGGATGCGTCCAAAAGTAGGGGTAAGTGCCTATGGCTTAAAAACAGGTAGTCTAGATGGTAGTAGGATTGATGGGGATGAGAATAGAATGAGTAGTCCCTATCTGATGGGTTTTATATTCTCCAGGAGTCGGCTTGTTAGAGTTCATGGAGAATTGTGGGGACTTTTTGATATTGATAAACCTGGGGGATTCGGTGGACGTATCTAATTTGGATCAATAGTCCAATTGAGATCGCCACCCACTATCACTGTTCCCTTGAGGTAGGAACCTAAATGTGTAAGATGTGAATGAAAAAATGGGTATTGTTCTTGGTTGGGAGTGTAAATTACAACGAATGTGTAGAGTTGTGTGGAGATCTTACATTTAATGAGAAGGATTCTATCAGGGACTAGTTGTGTACTGAGACATTGGACAATTGGAGGTTTTTGGAGAACAAAATTGCTACTCCTTTAGATTTGCTATTAGGAGTGTTGCAGCAATACACAAAGGGAAAGTGGCGGTTAGAGATAGCTGGGTTATGGGCAGAAATTTTGAAGTGAGTTTCTTGGATCATGACGACTTCCGCCCTTTCAGCCCAGAGGGTTCTGAGCAGAGTGGACCATTTTTCAGTGGTGTTAAGACCCTTTTCATTAATTGAGAGAATTTTAAGTTTTTCCGGTGTACTCATGTGTATTTATACATTTATTGATATTAAAATATCTGGGAAAGGTCAGAGGATAGCAAAAGAGGGGTAGAAACATGAAGAAGTAGAGGAGGGAAATAAATTAGTACATAGTAAACAACAACAGTAACAATAATAGAACACCCGCAATGGGGTAAGGGAGTCTCCGCTGTAAAGCAGTGTATAGTATACAGTCTAAAGTATACTGAAAAGGATATAATCAAATTGACACGTAATAATTAACATAACATTCAGAAAGGTACCATAAGAGAGACAGGCAAATTTACCATCAGCTGGGGGAATGAGGAGTAGAGGTGGGGCACAGTATTCAAAATGGTTATAACTGTATCCAATTATAATAACAAATTCACCAGTCCTCGACACGGTTTGGGGGTTGCATAGAGTCCAACAGTTGTGAGCTTTCGATCACTCAGGTGGGGGGGGGGGGTATCGAATCGGGGGGGGGGGGTATCGAATCGCTGTACGAATTCTTCTTGGAGTGTCAAACTTCCTGTCTAACACCAACTCCTGCATACTTAGATCTCTTAATAGAATACACCCCTATCCTACAAATTAACCTAGCTAATTATGCCTAACCCCAACTCTGGCATACTTAGATCCCTTAATAGAATACACCCCTATCCTTCAAACTAACCTAGCTAATTCTGTTTAACTCCTCTCCCTCAAAATGAAATAGGGAAAAGTATATACTGACCTTAAGCGTGGTGGTGCTCCAGCTCTACCACCTTGGTGTAATATTTAGGACCTGGTCTGAAGGTCCTCAAGTTGGAGCCTACATATGAGACTCCTCTAAATAGATCTTGTTCCATTCCTCTTACTGGCATTCTCCTTGCCTCTGAGGCTTCCATCTCCTTGATGTTAATCCTTTGGGAGCTGTGTGTGATGTTGGGTAGGCCAGGCACATATGGTGGGGTAACTCTCTGGGCTTCCAGCAGGACCCAATCTGTATGCAGGAACAACCGATGCTGGCGGATGTTTCCATTGATACCCAAACGCCTGGATGGATTTTTGCACAGGAGCTTTATAACGATGTCCTTAGCAGCAGCATCCTGCTTTGCTGAACTATTTGGGATGCTAGCACAATGTTCCAGTAATCATTTTGTTAATGATGACACCAAACAAATACCAGTGTACTGCAGTATTGTATTCCTTTTCTGCCAGCATCGATGGATGATGCCCTTGCTGTGTAGGTACTGCACACCACATGTGATTTCCACTGCATAGAAAGTTACGCTGGTGATGTCCAAGCAGCCGTTCCTCTGCAGGAACTGATATAGGTCCCCACCACTTGCATAATCCAGGCCCATGAATAGGTGGCTCGGAGTCTGGAAGGCAAGATGAGTGTGGATGAGGAAAGAGCTACCAGCTATCAGCACCCTGAGCTCTACAAACATCTGCTCCTTGTCCTCCAACGGCAGATCTCTCTTTCTGATGACCTTCAGTGCCAGTCTCTGTCCAGTGAGTGAGTCCTCAGTTAGTAGAACTTCCCCAAAGCTGCCCATGCCGAGCTTATGATAGAAGGTCAGCCTCTTGATGAATGTAGAAGCTGTATCTCCAGGGACAGCTTTTTGATCATCACTTCCTCCTTCTGATCAACACCGCCAACTGACCCACACGGCCGCGTGCCATGATCGAACGGCGCTGACCATACACGTCAGACGGCGGCGCCGACTCTGTGACACGCTACATATCTCCGGCTTGTCGTTTCTAACAACCTCCCGCCACACAATCTGACAGATCTGGAGTATATAAAGCAGCTTTGGTAGGGAATTCATCTTAGTGACATTTACTCTCAAGAACCAAGATCATTTTTCAGTGTGCCATCTGCTACAGTCTGCGTGAAGAACTCTAATAAGGGGTTGGTAGTTCAGGTAATACAAGCGGGTCAGGTCGCTAGGTAGATTAATACCTAAGTATGTAATGTGCGAGGGTTGCCACGTGAATGGAAAAGAGCTTTGTAGCTGGGGGATAGATGTGGGAGGTACAGATATATTAAGAATGCTCGATTTGGACATATTAACATTGAAGTTAGAAAGGTTGCTAAAATGATCTAGTTCATGTAGGAAGTGGGGGAGCAAGCCTCAGGGTGTGTTAATATTGCCAATAAGTCATCGACAAACAAAGCCAATTTATATTCTGTCTCTCCAATTGGTTGGCCCGAGATTAGTTTATTGTTTCTAATAGCTCTGGCCAAAGCTTCCATACAGACGACAAAAATTAGTAATGAGAGGGGACACAGCTGTTTTGTTCTGTTGCTAACAGGTAAGGGTTCAGAGAGGAACCCATGAGTCCTAACTCTGGCTGTAGGCAGACAGTACAGAGCCAGAATCCTGTGGAGCACTCGGGGGCCCAGTCCAATATGCTCCAGCACAGACCACATAAAACTCAAACTGACCCTGTCAAATGCCTTCTCAGCATCAGTGGAAATCAGAATGGTGGGGATCTGATGCTTAGGCAAGATGGATCAAACTCAGGACCTTGGTGGTATTATCTTTTACCTCGGGACCTGGAACAAAACCCACTTGATCGCTGTGGACCAGTGCAAGACGTAATTTATTGAATCTGTTCGCAAATAATTTTATATCGACGTTTAAAAGAGATATGGGTCTGTAGCTAGAGCACACATAGGGGTCTTTTCCAGGTTTCGGGATGACCGTGATGTGGGCTTCCAGGGACTGTCTTAAAAAAAGGAGTCTGCGGAAATGGCGTTGAAAACATTTCGCAATCTCCGGGGTTTTCGTTAGTTCTGCATATGTCAATGGTGAGGCATTTGATTTGTGCATGGTTTCCAGAGTATGAATATTTTGCAGTAGCTTGATTATACGTTCTGATTTTAGTTTTTTGATATAGAAACCAAGCTTTATCAATTTGCCTCTTATAACACACTTGTGTGCCTCCCATAGAGTTATTGCGGATGTTTCATTAGTGTCATTGATATTGAAATATTAGTGAAGAGCTTTATCTATTTCAGTTTTACAGTATGTATCCTGCAGCAGGGCCTCGTTAAGTCACCAGGTCCACTGGCATCGGTTGTTTTGGGGGGTCGCTAGGGTCATTGAGATTGAGACTTGATCCGACCATGTAATGGAACCTATGGATGCGTCCAAAAGTAGGGGTAAGGGCCTATGGTGTGGAGTAGTAACGCTGGAAACATTCCGCAATCTCCGGGATTTTGAAGCAGAGAGAGCCGGCATCATTTTTGGTTGCGTTAATGAAAGAGACCGATCTTTGGGCTTTAATGGCTTATGCGAGGAGACGACCCGGTTTATTACCCCATTGGTAGTATCTGCGATTACATTTGCATATCTCTAGTTGAGTACGGTCAGAGGAGTTTGTTCAGGTTGGCTCGGGCTTCTGTTAGTTTTGCATATGTCAATGGTGAGGCATTTGATTTGTGCATGGTTTCCAGAGTATGAATATTTTGCAGTAGCTTGATTATATGTTCTTATTTTAGTTTTTTGATAGAGTTATTGCGGATGTTTCAGCAGTGTCGTTGATATTGAAATACTAGTGAAGAGCTTTATATATGTCAATTTTACAGTATCCTGCAGCAGGACCTCATTAAATCCCCAGGTCCACTGGCCTGGGTTGTTTTGGGGGGTCGCTAGGGTCATTGAGATTGGGACGTGATCCGACCACATAATGGAACCTATAAATGCGTCCAAAAGTAGGGGTAAGTGCCTATGGCTTAAAAACAGGTTGTCTAGATGGTAGTAAGATTGATGGGGATGAGAATAGAATGAGTAGTCCCTACCTGATGGGTTTAATATTCTCCAGGAGTCAGCTTGTTAGAGTTCATGGAGAATTATGGGAACTTTTTGATATTGATAAACCTGGGGGATTCAGTGGACGTATCTAATTTGGATCAATAGTCCAATTGAGATCGCCACCCACTATCACTGTTCCCTCGAGGTAAGAATCTAAATGTGTAAGATGTGAATGAAAAACTGAGTATTGTTCTTGGTTGGGAGCGTAAATTACAACGAATGTGTAGAGTTGTGTGGAGATCTTACATTTAATGAGAAGGATTGTATCAGGGACTAGTTTGTGTACTGAGACATTGGACAGTTGGAGGTTTTTGGAGAACAAAATTGCTACTCCTTTATATTTGCTATTAGGAGTGTTGCAGTAATACTCAAAGGGAAAGTGGCGGTTAGAGATAGCTGGGTTATGGGCAGAAATGTTGAAGTGAGTTTCTTGGATCATGGCGACTTCCGCCCTTTCAGCCCAGAGGGTTAGCAGAGTGGACCGTTTTTCAGTGGTGTTAAGACCCTTTGCATTAATGGAGAGAATTTTAAGTTTGCCCGGTGTACTCATGTGTATTTATACATTTATTGATATTAAAAAATCTGGGAAAGGTCAGAGGATAGCAAAAGAGGGGCAGAAACATGAAGAAGTAGAGGAGGGAAATGTTACGGACTTGGGGGTTACCCACCGTGGAAATCCGGAGACAGTACGTGAGGATGCAGGAGGCAGGGAGCTGGAGATCAGGCGTGAGCCCGTAGCCGGGACCGCTGGTTAGAACGGCCACAGCGAAACCCTACACTGACTCTGTTGAGTCCCCCGGGCAGATGGAATACCCCTGCGGTAGTGCTAGGCTTCGCCTGTAGCCGCCGCGTTCGAAGGAGCCGGTTAAGCCTGCTCCGACCCCGATGCAGCCAGGTGTTATGTGGTGACAAGGGGTGAGCGATCGCCAGGGGGTATCTCAAAAGGCAGATCTAACTAACGGGCCTACCTGAAAAAACCCCTGACTAACCGGCACCAGGCCAAGGACGGGACAGCGCGACCGAGTCGCAAACACCAGAACAAAGCAACAATAGGGTGCCACCAAACCAAACACACGCCAACATAAAAATAGTACTCTTAAAGTGACGGTACCCCTAAACAGACATAAACCCACAGTTGTGGGCCTCTCCGAACCACGGAGAGCAGAACCAGGATAATACTGATTATAACTAAGGAGGAAGGGCCGCTTGCCCGTAGGAATAAAGAATATGGAACCAGGCTCCACTGGAGCACTTACGTGACCGGCCCAAGACTGGACACTGACCGCAGCAATCGGGCGGCTGGATAACGGCTGGACTACGGCTGCACAGTGACCGCAGTGAGACGGCAGCTGGACAATGGCTGCACCACGGCTGGAGGTCCCTGGACTAGGACAGCAAGGGGACAATGATATTTGATCCAGACTGCAGCAGGATAGGACACTTGACTGGACCCAGACGACACAGGACAAGACTGTAAACAGGACCCAGACTGAAGTGAGAAGGACTCCGACAGAATCCAGACTGAATGGAACAGGAGCAGGACCTAGGACCAGAGAGCAGTATATCTGCAGCTACCAGCACAGAGAAACAACAAGCTATCACTGGCAGAGATCCCCAGGAGAGCATGGCTTATAAAGGCCTCAGGTGATTGAAACAGCTGGTGAATCTCCAGGCTGCTCCTGATTAACGAGCTGATACCTCACAGCCTGTGAATCATAGCTCAAAGAACACAGGGCTGTAATGGCAACAGACCTACCACTGGAGGTCACCAGTGAGTCAAAAGCCAAACAGAAACAAAACAGATTGAACCATAAAACCTGGCTCCTGACAGTACCCCCCCCTTGAGGAGGGGTCAACAGACCCCAAAATCCAGACCTCCAAAAAATAATGAGCATCTGGACCCTGGAAAACGGGGCAAAGGCAACAGAAAGGTGAACACAAGCTAAAACCACGGCTTGTCTCAGTGCCCCCCCTAGAGGGTGACCACAGGGCACAACCAAAAAGACAAACAAGATGATCCAGGAATGCGGAAAAAGATTAATGCTTCTTCTTTTTCTTTTTCCTAGATTTTGATGGAATCAGCAGTTTAAGGCCCCACACATTATCAGATCTGATGGTACCTTCTATCAAATCACAGCTATGGGTTACCAAATCAGAAACAGAGTTGAAGTCTCGATCTGAGGAGATCATGAGAGTCTTTTTAACAGATGGAATCTCAGAAAGGGAAGAATGTCTTAATTGGCCATAGGCAGAACTCTTATTGGATTCCCTAGACCCAGAATTACAGGTACCAGATGTGTCCAAAAATTTTTTGTCAGGAGTCAGTGAGACAAAACCAATAGCTAAACTCCTGGATTCCGGACCAAGCGATGAGGCAGAAGAATGAACAAACAGAGACTGTGAGTCTCCAGAAGCCAGGTCCTTAAGCCCCTGGCTTATGCTGGGCACCACATTTCCAGGAGCTGGTGGAACCCCATCCTTCTTTTTGGGACTGAACTTCTTAATAACAGCATCACAAAAAGAGGAGAGATCCTGAAGGCAAGGGTCACAACACCTGATCAGCTTGTAAGCCCATGTCTGAGGTCTACCCCTAAAGGCAGAAATGAGGAGGTATATAATATTAGTCCAAGTGACCCCTGAAGCTGGTCCTGATTCAAAAAGGGAAGTATAGTGTTTAACCAGGGCAATAAAATGGGCAAGATCTCCATCAAAAATGATGGACGTAGGGACATCCACCTCTGGGACCTCAGAACTGGAATTCTCTATGGGAACAACAACCTTTGGGTCTAAGATTTCTGAAGCCTCCCGAGAAGCTGGCAAGACAGAAATGCTCACTGGGTTTGCGGCCCTCAAGAGCCTCGCTGAGGCTGTGGTCTCTGGGACCTCAGACAAGGATATGGCCACCCCTTCCAGGGACACAGCTTCTATGATACCACTTGAGGCTAGATGGACTGAGCCCCCCTCAGGGCCCGGACTGACAGAGTCCCCTTCCGGGACCGGACTGGCAGAGTCCCACTCAGGGACCGGACTGGCAGAGTCCCCCTCAGGGACCGGACTGGCAGAGTCCCCCTCAGGGACCGGACTGGCAGAGTCCCCCTCAGGGACCGGACTGGCAGAGTCCCCCTCAGGGACCGGACTGACTTGCCCCCCTTCTGGGGCGAAACAGACTTGCCCCCCTTCTGGGGCGAAACACACTTGCCCACCTTCTGGGGCGAAACAGACTTGCCCACCTTCTGGGGCGAAACAGACTTGCCCACCTTCTGGGGCGAAACAGACTTGCCCACCTTCTGGGGCGAAACAGACTTGCCCACCTTCCGGGGCGAAACAGACTTGCCCACCTTCCGGGGCGAAACAGACTTGCCCACCTTCCGGGGCGAAACAGACTTTTGGGCCCCCACTCGGGGCTACGGCCTTTGGGCCCCCACTCGGGGCTACGGCCTTTGGGCCCCCACTCGGGGCTACGGCCTTTGGGCCCCCACTCGGGGCTACGGCCTTTGGGCCCCCACTCGGGGCTACGGCCTTTGGGCCCCCACTCGGGGCTACGGCCTTTGGGCCCCCACTCGGGGCTACGGCCTTTGGGCCCCCACTCGGGGCTACGGCCTTTGGGCCCCCACTCGGGGCTACGGCCTTTGGGCCCCTACTCGGGGCTACGGCCTTTGGGCCCCCACTCGGGGCTACGGCCTTTGGGCTGAACACTTTCCGCACGGTTTTTAGGAAACCCGGAAGATCCCTTAGGATGGGATCGTCAGCCTCTATGAGAGGTTTAACCCACTCCAAAGTTCTTCCTCTAAAGCATGATAAGAGATAACGGACAGCAGAAGAAGGAGTTATCTTCATATTATGTGAGAAGTCCATTTTAGCGAGGAATTGCTGAGCAATTGGTCGGAGCTGGGCCAAATCTCCATCGAAGTATGGAGTGTTAGGAGTATCATCAGACACGCCCGGCGGGCCTTGGGCATCAAATTGGCTCGAATGACCTCGAGCACCACAAACGTTCAATGAGCCCCAAGCGCCCTTGCCACTAGATGAGCCCCCGGCATCGGACTCGCCTAAGGAGACCGGGACTCCTGGATCCACAACCTCAGAGGCAACACCGAGAACCCCAAGATCGTGGAAGATGTCACTAGAAATCCCGGCTGAGACTGATGTCAGGGATTCTTTTTTCGGAGTTATGCCTCCCAATGCCTCATCAGGAGCAATGACCTCCATAACTCCATGTGGGGTTAAGTTCCCCAAGACCCTCTTAGGGGCGACTGTTTCAAGGACCCCCTCTGGGATTATGCCACTTGAAGCCCCTTTTGAGGGAAAAACCTGAGACTCCTCTACAGGACTTAGCAACTCCAACATTGAAAGAACGTTGAGCTCCCTGACTGGAAGACTAGCATCCAACGTCTTTCTGTCTGGAATCTTTGTGGATGAATTCCACATTCCTGTCTGATTCCGTACCACAACATGGGGCGCTCTAGTCCTAGGACCCCAGTTGTAAGTCGGAGCGCTACGTATGTGGGGGGTGTGGTCAGGTTCCTCCTGCTTAGAGGAGACAGGTATAGATGTAACCTCCTGATACCACTTGGATTGGGGAAAATCCTTCCCGGTACCACCACCAGGTCTGCGTAATTCGCAATACTGGAGAAAGTGGCCTGATTCCCCACAATACAGACATAGGTTAAAGTTTTTACGCCGTCGCCGCTCTTCTGGTGTGAGCTTTGGCCTTAAAAAACTTCTATGTCCCTTCTGAATCTCCTGATCTGAAGTTTGACTGACTACCCCCTTAGCCAGGGTCTCCCTAGGAGCTGGTTGAGCCCCAAAAACCTCAGACAGATCCAGGAAAATTTGGGTTAACAGATCTTGCAATTGCAGAAATGACTGCTGCAGACCCTTAACCCGCTCAGGTTTTAATTCTGT
Organism: Crinia signifera; assembly: GCF_055691185.1. Taxonomy (NCBI): domain Eukaryota; kingdom Metazoa; phylum Chordata; class Amphibia; order Anura; family Myobatrachidae; genus Crinia; species Crinia signifera. Next base: position 405,540,906 of record NC_139217.1, read on the forward strand.
AAAGGCCGTATTTAAGGCCATCAAGGAAGCTTGCAAGGCCTGCATGATAAGTACAGCAATGAAACAAACAGACAAGACCAACTGGGCAAGCTAAATAAAGCAAAACCCTGTAACGGGCAAAATGCGGGAAGAAAAAAAAAATCTTAATATGGACTAATCTATAAGTCCTGCAACCAATCAAAAACACCCAAATCACCTTGAAACAAAATTTTATATATGCATGTATACCTATGACTACTGTGAACACATGCATATATCGGTATGGCCAGTGATAATGTTACGGACTTGGGGGTTACCCACCGTGGAAATCCGGAGACAGTACGTGAGGATGCAGGAGGCAGGGAGCTGGAGATCAGGCGTGAGCCCGTAGCCGGGACCGCTGGTTAGAACGGCCACAGCGAAACCCTACACTGACTCTGTTGAGTCCCCCGGGCAGATGGAATACCCCTGCGGTAGTGCTAGGCTTCGCCTGTAGCCGCCGCGTTCGAAGGAGCCGGTTAAGCCTGCTCCGACCCCGATGCAGCCAGGTGTTATGTGGTGACAAGGGGTGAGCGATCGCCAGGGGGTATCTCAAAAGGCAGATCTAACTAACGGGCCTACCTGAAAAAACCCCTGACTAACCGGCACCAGGCCAAGGACGGGACAGCGCGACCGAGTCGCAAACACCAGAACAAAGCAACAATAGGGTGCCACCAAACCAAACACACGCCAACATAAAAATAGTACTCTTAAAGTGACGGTACCCCTAAACAGACATAAACCCACAGTTGTGGGCCTCTCCGAACCACGGAGAGCAGAACCAGGATAATACTGATTATAACTAAGGAGGAAGGGCCGCTTGCCCGTAGGAATAAAGAATATGGAACCAGGCTCCACTGGAGCACTTACGTGACCGGCCCAAGACTGGACACTGACCGCAGCAATCGGGCGGCTGGATAACGGCTGGACTACGGCTGCACAGTGACCGCAGTGAGACGGCAGCTGGACAATGGCTGCACCACGGCTGGAGGTCCCTGGACTAGGACAGCAAGGGGACAATGATATTTGATCCAGACTGCAGCAGGATAGGACACTTGACTGGACCCAGACGACACAGGACAAGACTGTAAACAGGACCCAGACTGAAGTGAGAAGGACTCCGACAGAATCCAGACTGAATGGAACAGGAGCAGGACCTAGGACCAGAGAGCAGTATATCTGCAGCTACCAGCACAGAGAAACAACAAGCTATCACTGGCAGAGATCCCCAGGAGAGCATGGCTTATAAAGGCCTCAGGTGATTGAAACAGCTGGTGAATCTCCAGGCTGCTCCTGATTAACGAGCTGATACCTCACAGCCTGTGAATCATAGCTCAAAGAACACAGGGCTGTAATGGCAACAGACCTACCACTGGAGGTCACCAGTGAGTCAAAAGCCAAACAGAAACAAAACAGATTGAACCATAAAACCTGGCTCCTGACAGGAAATAAATGAGTACATAGTAAACAACAACAGTAACAATAATAGAACACCCGCAATGGGGTAACTCGAGATTAAGCACACCAGTGACCCAAAAGGCAGTGTAGAAGGCGGGCATGGGGTAAGGGAGTCACCGCTGTAAGGCAGTGTATAGTATACAGTCTAAAGTATACTGAAAAGGGTATGATCAAATTGACAAGTAATAATTAACATAACATTCAGAAAGGTACCATAAGAGAGACAGGCAAATTTACTGGTTATAACTGTATCCAATTATAATAACATATTCACCAGTCCTCGACACGATCTGCGGGTTGCATAGAGTCCAACAGTTTTGATTTTTTTCGATTACTCAGGTGGGATCGGTGGTGGTGGGGGGGTATCGAATCGCTGAGTGATTTCTTCTTGGAGTGGCAAACTTCCTGCCTAACGCCAACTCCTGCATACTTAGATCTCTTAATAGAATACACCCCTATCCTACAAATTAACCTAGCTAATTATGCCTAACCCCAACTCTGGCATACTTAGATCCCTTAATAGAAGACACCCCTATCCTTCAAACTAACCTAGCTAATTCTGTTTAACTCATCTCCCTCAAAATGAAATAGGGCAAAGTATATACTGACCTTAAGCGTGGTGGTGCTCCAGCTCTACCACATTGGTCTAATATTTTGGACCTGATATGAAGGTCCTCAAGTTGGAGCTTACATATGAGACTCCTCTAAATAGATCTTGTTCCATTCCTCTTACTGGCATTCTCCTTGCCTCTGACGCTTCCATCTCCTTGATGTTCATCCTTTGGGAGCTGTGTGTGATGTTGGGTGGGCCAGGCACATGTGGTGGGGTAACTCTCGGGGCTTCCAGCAGGACCCAATCTATATGCCGGATCAACCGATGCTGGCGGATGTTTCCATTGATACCCAAACGCCTGGATGGATTTTTGCACAGGAGCTTTATAATGATGTCCTTAGCAGCAGATCCTGCTTTGCTGCACCATTTGGGATGGTAGCACAATGTTCCAGTAATCATTTTGTTAATGATGACACCTAACGAATACCAGTGTACTGCAGTATTGTATTCCTTTTCTGCCAGCATCGATGGATGATGCCCTTGCTGTGTAGGTACTGCACACCACATGTGATTTCCACTGCATAGAAAGTTACACTGGTGATGTCCAAGCAGCCGTTCCTCTGCAGGAACTGATATAGGTCCCCAACACTTGCATAATCCCGGCCCATAAATAGGTGGCTCGGAGTCTGGAAGGCAAGATGAGTGTGGATGAGGAAAGGGCTACCAGCTATCAGCACCCTGAGCTCTACAAACATCTGCTCCTTGTCCTCCAACGGCAGATCTCTCTTTCTGATGACCTTCAGTGCCAGTCTCTGTCCAGTGAGTGAGTCCTCAGTTAGTAGAACCTCCCCAAAGCTGCCCATGCCAAGCTTATGATAGAAGGTCAGCCTCTTGATGAATGTAGAAGCTGTATCTCCAGGGACAGCTTTCTGATCATCACCGCCAACTGACCCGCACGGCCGCGTGCCATGATCGAACGGCGCTGACCATACACGTCAGACGGCGGCGCCGACTCTGTGACACGCTACATATCTCCGGCTTGTGGTTTCTAAGCAACCTCCCGCCGCACAATCTGCCAGTTCATTCAAGTCCACAGCCTAGCTGGTACCTGTGCTTCCAGAAGAAATCCTGGCTTACAGCTAACCTATTATGGTTAAAAGTTATAATATTTGCAATTTTCTTGAATAATTAGATTTGGGGGGGGGGGTTAAATATTTGTCAACATTGGTCATTATATTTTTTGGTACTCTTTACCTAGAAGGGCGCCCGTCGCGGGTACATTTATGTATGGCACCGACGCGATGCCCGCGATTTCCCATTGAAACCAATGTTAAACTTTGAAATCGTGTCGGTCGCGTCGCGGCCGTCCATAAATGTACCCGCGATGCCCGCGACGCGATGCTCCCGATTTCCCATAGGAATCCATGTTAAAAGGCGCGATGGACCCGATTTTACTGTTAAATGGCTCAATCCACCCGATTTGGCCATAGGAATCAATGTTAAATGGGCCACAGAGCCCATTAACCCTTAAATGTCCCCCCAAATTTTTAACGGCACCCCACGATCCACGCCAACCCGAAGCGTGGCGAGCGCAGCGAGCCCGCGAGGGGCGGCGGTACGCGTCCTCCGACCTTTTCATGCCCTACTATCCACTAGGGCGTGGTGTGAGAATATAATAGTGTGGCGAGCGCAGCGAGCCACCGAGCCCGAAGCGCGGCGAGCGCAGCGAGCCCCGCGTGGGGACGCGGATACCTTCACAGGTATGCGCGTCCCCTCGCGGGCTTCACAGGTGTCCGTGGCGAGGCGGACACCTGTGAAGCCCGCGAGGGGACGCATCTACCTGTGAAGGTATCCGCGTCCCCTCGCGGGGCTCGCTGCGCTCGCCACGCTTCGGGCTCGGTGGCTCGCTGCGCTCACCACACTATTATATTCTCACACCACGCCCTAGTGGATAGTAGGGCATGAAAAGGTCGGAGGACGCGTACCGCCGCCCCTCGCGGGCTCGCTGCGCTCGCCACGCTTCGGGTTGCCGTGGATCGTGGGGTGCCCCAAATCGGGTCCATTGAGGCATTTAACAGTAAAATCGCGGTCAATCTGCCGTTTTATCATTGTTCCCTATGGGAAAATCGCGGTGATCGCGGTCATCGCGGGCATCGCGGTCATCCCGATTTACCCGCGATGCCCGCGATCACCGCGATTTTTACCCACGACGACCGCGATTTCAATCGCTGGCGCCGTTCTAGGTAAAGAGTACCTATTTTTTTAGTTAGGTTAAACTTTATTAATGAAGTAGAGAGGAAGGAGGGCTGCGCTCACTGTCATGTTGTCTACTCAATGTTACTGCTGCAAGGTTACTGCTGAAAAGACCTAGATCTCAGCTAAATAATACAATATACAAAGAGTGGTGGTAACCTGCGCTCAGGACTATTAGTGGCTGGTGTATAGTAATTCTGATGTGCACATTGCTATAAATAGTGGTATTGGTACAAATATAATGCTGAACTGCACGGAAGTAACAGTGGTGACAGAAATGCAGTGTGGTGATGTGCACGAGGGAAATATGAATAACCAGAAAACATGAGATGTACAAACCATGAGATGCACAATATATGCTACACGGGTGGTAATGAAGGAAATAGGCTGTATAGGCAAGCAGTAGATGGATTTATTGTGATAATGCACAACAATACTGCCAAAGGTATGCAAGTGGGGATGGAGTATGGTGGGCTGCTGAGCAGCGGGGTGGTTATGGTGGGCTGCTGGGCAGCGGGATGGGGGTGAGTTCACAGTCCAGACTTGAGGGGAGAGAGAAATGTCCCAGTCACAATGGGGGTGGGTGAGTGCACAGGGGTGGTGGTGCAGAGGGGCTGGCGTCCCGTCCCCTCCGCAGTGCACCTCTCACCTGTGTTCACCGCTGCAAAGTTCCTCTGGGTCCCGGTTCTTCTGTCCGCTTGTGAAGTCCTTCTTGCCGGAGCTCGTTCAGCGCTGCGGCTGTGTGGCGAGCCCGGCTCCACAGTGCCTGAGCGGGATTGTCACTTCCGGGTTGCGGCGCGGGGTTTCACCGTCACCCGGTGTCACTGCCCTGCCGGCTCCTGTCCGCTCAACTCCCGGCCAGGAGGAGACTTAGGTGGATGGGGTAGTAGCTTCAAAGAATGGATGGGGTAGTAGCTTGAAAGAATGGTGTTGGAGGGGTAATTCTCCTACACGTGTCGGCTTCCTAGCCTTCTTCAGGTGAAGTGTCCATGTTTATATTTTAAATGTATTATGTACTCATACTAAAAGTAACGGAGAGTTATTGTAGAAGCTCACATTTTGGAGTGCATTATTGAAAGTAATAAAGAATAGTTAAAATTTGTGTTTTGTTGTTGGGAACACACAATCTACAATCGTAACCTAATTTAAATTAAAATTAACAGAAAGTTTGCTTTATACATAGTCATATGTCACCCTAGCAACATTCGATTACATTTAAAGACAACTGAACCAAAAACGACAAAACATCTCTCTATCACACATCTAGTGGACTGATGTGCATGGTGAAAATTGTAATCTACATGGGAATCAGGGTCAGACAGTGAAGAGTGATGGAACAATGTAGCCAGGACATCTGTATAACCAAATCACCCAGCAATGCATCCAGGTTCAAATGCACATTAAATAAACGAGGCCTATGCAGCCTCTGAGGTACCTGCACAACCTGCTTATCTTGTTCAGTTTCATGACTGCGGTGTCTTGTTCGGTGCTGCTGACAGGCCACCAGTTATCTCATAGCCCACACTGAAATGTACTCTGAATGCAGATATGTTGTCATGTCTGTAGCTGAGAAGTGTGGTTAATGGCTTTTTATAAGGCACACATTTGTGCATGTGAGTAGCTGTGAGCTAATATATGAACAGTTTCACATGTGTTAATTTCCTTAAAATCGTGGTCCATTTTGATACAGATTTTATTTGTTTACGCATCATACACGCATGTATTTTACAATACTAATTAAAAGTAAATTCAAAATAAAATTGTTATGACTGTGACCTCTGCTAGGATGATAACAATGGACCAAACCCTCACTATGGTAATCCCTTCAGAGACTACAGACACCTGTAGAGCTAAGGCTACACCTATAATAGCCAAGTTTGGAGGGGCGATTAAGTCCACCCCAACTCTGGTGCCACCAGGTCTTACGTGGGACAAAGTGCCAGGATCTCTGGAGAAGACAAGAGGAAAAGCTAACTAAGATAAACCTGTAAATGAAAAAACAAATAGAAAGCGTTACTGCTGTCCTCAACAGGCCGTGAATCAATCATATAGTACCAACAATATAATTGCAACTGCAGGAGCCCCTCCACAACTACAGGAGGCGACCAATGTGACCTAGTCGTAAAACATAGTCAAATGACACCTCACCAATAACACACTATTTACATATATGCAAGAATGCACTAAAATGGATTAGAATATTAAATAGGATAGTAAAACATACATGAATGCAACAATGCACTAGGATGGAATAGAATATCAAAAAAGAAAGCATAGCATCACCAATAAGATGATGTTAATCAATTTAAACCTTATCCTCCTGTGCATACATTTGATTATTATTATTTAGATGTTTGTTTATTTTATTGTATATTTGATGATAAGAATCCCTTTCCATAACTCCTGAGAACATTCTTCTAATGATCTCGGTATATATAGAGCTACCCTGGGTAGACCAGTCATTATTGCTCTTGATGAAGACGTGTGAACACGTTGAAACACGTTGAGCTTCACCTTTTCTGCTCCAGTTTGCACTGTTATAATAGACCTTCAGGTACTATCATTCCAGACTGGCTTCTTCAAATTAAGGATTCCATAACCTCAGCCTTGTATGCAGTGACAAAGCCAGGTATTCATATACCACCCATCCTGCAATTTCTGCCTTCCCTTACTGAGTAAATTTGGATCCTTATGCTGGGCAATCTCTGGAACTATCCTTCAACCTCCTCAAAATACAGGATACATCAATACTAAATCCATTCTGGTAACTATACAAATTGATTCTGGTGCATATGAACTGCTGCTATAATATCTATCCACTGGAGCGATTATGCTAGAAAACACTTTCTTTTAAACCTTTTTTTATCATTTTTTCATTTTTTACTCCCCATTTTTTAGAGAATTCTCCATTTTAATTGCTATGTTTGTTATATGTAATAAATGCATAAATTTGTTTAAATTGTGTTAGTGATTTATTCAGCCAAACTCTAGTTCTGCATATTCCTTTTTCTCATTTTATTTTATGTAATATAGGGAGCCTTACACACTCCCTTATACAGCAGCTTTAACTGTACTTGTGGCTCTTGGTTCTCAAGAAAGCATAACGTATGAATGCAACAATGCACTAGGATGGAATAGAATATCAAATAAGTAAGCATTATATGTAAAATATACCTGCAAATATTCCCAGGAAGAAAGGATTGGAATGAGATCACTTCTCTCAATCTCCTTAAGGAATGAAGGGAAGCAGGACAGATCCAAAGGTACTCCAGGATCCTTCAGTCCAGGGGAACAGGTGACAGGTTGCCGATACAGGCACCAGGGATACGCTGACAGACAGGCTGTGGCAGAGAGTATAACCGGTTCCTTCCTTGAGGCAGCCGGGAAACATATTCAAAATAGACGGTCAATCAGTGGCCTGAGGTATCCGTGACATCATCAGCTGCCCCATTCCTCCGACGTACCAAGTGCCGGAGAGTGACTGGATGTCGGGTACCGCTGCCCGGCAACAGCCCGGACGCCATCACTAGGCAACAGACCCAATGCTTCTGCCCAACCTGCATTCAGCCCTGAGCGTACGCCAACAGCCGCCGCCGCGGACAATGATGCCCAGACCCTGCCGGAGTCCAAGTGCCAGGCCTCCGCTGACTCCGGGTGCCTGGCAAAGATTGGAGTAATGTAAAATGCAATGTGTATTCTTTCTATGGCATATTTATTTGTATACCTACAGGAATACGAATGTGATTATCATCCGTAAAAGGCAAAATACTAACGTACTCCCACATTAGTAAATTTCAACATTACGAATATGTGCAAGTATTTCAATACGAGTGGCTACGAATACGCCAATTCCTAGCATATGTTGCTTAATAAATTTCCCCCATATTCTGCTGCTGCTGCAGTTAGTGAGAGTATCTCATGTCTATAATGATTTGCCTAATGCTATAAATGTATGTAAAACAGCACATACAATAAATATACTGTATGTAGTACCTCCAAGATACAGAGAGTCTGGTGTTCACAATAAAATAACATTTAATATAACAAAAACAAACATATGCTTAGGGATGAATTCAAATTGTATTTAATATTTATTGCATAGGTATCATAGTGCTGGGGTTGGTTCCTTTAAGCGCGACCTCATGACGTACCCCATCATGACGTCGCTCTCCTAATAAATTCTGGCCACCGCCGGGCTCTGTGGGTAGGTGATGGCGAGCGGGAGCAACAGTGGCGCATGCAGGAACAGCGGGCGCAAGCTGCAGTGGTAAAAGTCAGACTAAACTTACTTTAGACTATTGTGGCTGGCTGCTTTAAAAACTTTGTCTTCCTCCCCACTGCTTTAAATTATTAAATTGTTCATCAGCTCCGCTCTGTCTCCCCCCTCCATGCTGCTTTCGCAGTGCATAGCTTCATAAAAATTGTTTCTCCCCCGCCACCTCTTCTGCTTCAGCGGCTACGGGTCTACCTGTCCCTGCATATTATGCAGCTGTGGCACTACAAGTCGCAGTATGCCCTTTTATCAAGTACTTGGGACTACCACAACTCCCAGCAGGGCATCCCCAGCTGCAATGCAATTAGCTGTAGTCTAGGTACTTATATGTTAGTTGGGCGACCACTATAGTTAGTACGCTCATACCCCCACTAGCCATGTCCGCGTGGAGTTGATTTTATATGGTGTGGCGAGCGCAACGAGCCACTGAGCTGGAAGTGTGACGAGCGGACGCGCCAAACTAAGCAAGTAGCTTAGTGGGTGCCCAACTAACATATAAGTACCGTAGTCTATTATGCAGTGGTGGTCCCAGAGGGCATCTCTCAGCTGCTATGAAATATGCCCCCTGGTGGCACCCGCCCCCTGGTGGCAACCGCCCCCTGGCAACGCAAGGCCCGCTCCATGTCTTTTACTTCCTCCCTGAAATGAGTAGGCAACCCTGGGTAACAGTCAAACATTTGAACTAAAAGATGAGAAAACGCATCTATGTCCTGAGTTTTGTCACTTTTAATGTGCCATGTACTGCATCAGACTCTAAATATTGCAAAACATGTTGAAAGACAAATCTATATGGGGAAAGGCTGAAGCAGAGGTTCTTTTATTCTGTGTAACAAAGAACCCATTGTTTGTGTTGTAACAAAGAGCTCTTTATTCTGTACAGGCTGAAACTGCACATTTCACAAATTATATAAATAATTAAATACATTTCACATTCTGACTAGTGTAAGGCACTTTATATGCTTATTATCAGGAAATCGTGGATGAATGGAATATATCTGATAAACATTAGACGTGCACCATCAATACAGGTTGTCATTCAATGTAATTGCCAACAGCTAAAGCAAACCGCAGCAAACAGGAGTTTAATAGTGTATGAAAACTCACTTTCAAAATTCAAATAGGGGAGCCACCACAAATGCTGCCAAGCATCACCAGCCGGGACTCATTGGCAGTTGACGTGGCTCCCCTATTTGAATTTTGAACAGTGCTGTTCCCACTTCTGGAGCTGCTTTTGCTACAGCCCTTCTATTAGTCCCTAGCAGTGCCGGATTAACAACAGGGTGGCCGTGGAGGTTTCCTAGGGGCCCATACATGGCTACATCACCAGCATAGGGGATATGGGGCATATGTGAACTGGGTGTCCTGCATAAGTATAAAGATAAGAGAGCGCAATATATAAAAGTTAACAATTTAATAACCACACTTATGGTAACATAAAATCACAGTAAAACAACTGTATCGCATATCGGCTCAGTAGATAAAGTTATAATAATAAAGTCCCATTCTTGATCCCTGTATGGAGAGGTAATGGAACTGTAAAGTTTTAATTTTGTATATGTTTCTAATCCACTGTTCCTACTTGGTATTTAAGCAAAGGTGTCTGATCCTGGACACCATGCTCGCCCTCCCATATAGGTGAACCGGTATATAGTTTCTATTTTGACAATGTAAGTAGAATCTTCTGAGGAAGCCGCTGCAACCCCAATAGTGGAGAAACGCACCAAGAAACCGGAACTTTTGATCCCCATCTTTGTTCACCTGCTCGGACTGAGCACCCTCCTTCCCAGACCGAAGATAGTGAGTGTTTGGCGGCCGCACACTGCACAAGATGGCCAGAACAAATGGCGTCCCCCTCTAAAACCTTTATTCACAACTCTGCTGCTGCACACTGCTGATTATTCTGGCTGCTATCCAACCATCTACTGATTGCAAAATGGCACCATTGGACTAATGGCGGACTCACTGCCAACAGCATTCAGTAAAACCGCAATTCCAGAACTCTTGGAACTGCATGCAAGTGTGCCTATGCTAATTTACATGATCAAAATAGATATTATATACTGGTTCATATATATGGGAGGTCAAGCATAGCGCTACAGCCCAGAATATTTAACCTTTTCAATAAAATCACCAGGAAATCATTCTTACAATATTATTGGTAGGGACCACCACCACCACCACAAACCTTTAGTCAGCCATGGTCACTTGAAGCAATTATTTTACACTGGCACCCAACTTGTTTCATCGATGTTATTTTATTATTTATTACCAGATTTATTACAGAGAATATTTGACCATTCAAATCTGTCCCTGCCCCAGTGGAGCTTACATTCAATATTCCCTACCACATGTACACGCACACACATTTGGATTGTGGAAGGAAACCGGAGTACCTGGAGGCAGGGCCAAAACTAGGATTTCCAGCGCCTGGGGCAAGCAAATAATTTGGTGTCCCCCTCCTCCCCCAAGAAAACCCACAGCTTCATCCTCTGCTCCTCTCTCCTTCTTCGGGCTCTGGCTCTTTACTTGCTGCATGTCTTTTAACCTCAAGCAGGGCAGGATGACAGGTATCAGGCGACAGGAATCAGGAGAGCGGGCAGTGGGTGAGGAAGGCAAAGTAGGACACCCACAAAAGGTGGAATTCATCCCTTATCCCGGCTTCTGTCTCCTCACACTTTAGAACTGTGCCGTACTCTGTATTCCGGCATGGTCCATCCATAGGCGAATCTAGAATTATGGTAATGGGTGGTCCCAGATCTAGACAAAACAGGAGGGGGACCTTTGCGCGGCGCAGCCTCGCTGCAAAAAGGAGGCGTGGCCTCATGGGAAGGAGGCGTGGCATCACAAAAAGGGGTGTGGTATTACACTTTAGACCATACACAGTAATGCCCATTACACATTTTAGCAAACTCCGTAATACCCATTACACATAAAGCCACACGCCGTAATGCCAATAACACATAAGGCCACACACCATAATGCCCATTACACATTGTGCCACACATCATGATGCCCATTACATTCTATATAACAAACCGTTATGCCCATTACATATTTGCCAAAGTGCTGCTTACCTACGTGCTCATTGCTAGGGGGCTCTTGCTTGATGGCACCATAGTACCCATTACACATGATGCCGCACACCATAGTACCCATTACACATGATGCCGCACACCATAGTACCCATTACACATGATGCCGCACACCATAGTACCCATTACACATGATGCCGCGCACCATAGTACCCATTACACATGATGCCATGCACCATAGAACCCATTACACATGATGCCGCGCACCATAGTACCCATTACACATGATGCTGCACACATAATGTCCCTCACACATGATGCTGCACACATAATGCCGCTTACACATGATGCTGCACACCTTAATGCCCATTGCATATTAAACCACACATTATGCGTAATGCCCCCACATACCGCCACTTGTAGCGTCCCTTAAGCAATGCCCCCAAAAGTGCCACTTACTGTAAATTTTTATATGAGCCTTCGCTGCTGCTGCAGGGAGAGATGGAGAGCGGTGCAGCTGCTTCTATGGGGAGAGCGCAGAGCACAGCGCAGAGCACGCTCTAACTCCCCTCCTGGTGACCCCTCTATCCGAGTGGACATTTGAAATATTGTGCGCGCTGTTGTTGTGCGTGACGTCGGGGGAGCATGCCGGGCGCCGGCACCACATGATTAAGGGGGGGGGGGCGGGCTGAGGTGAAAGTGGGGAGAAGAATTGGAGCGGAAGCTGCAGGGGTGACAGTCATTGACAGCTGGGCAGAGAGCAGGGGGCTGCCCGGCTGTATTCAGAGCACTGCAGGTCACGGCTGTTTGAAATAATACCCCTTTCACAACAGAAAATGCAGGGATTTACCCGGGAATATGGCCCCAGGATCATGCAGGGACATTCCCAGGCTGACCCCTTATACACCAGCCTGCATTTTCTGGTGTGAGGGGGAGAGACAACCACTCCCCTCTCCCTACCCCCCTTTAACCAACCAGCTTCGGAACCAAATGACCCATTTACATGAGACCAGTATCATATTGAAGAACTTTTGAGTTGGCTTTGAATGATTTTGGTCCCATGAAACTGGGCTGTTTGGTTCCAGAGAAATCTGCCCTCAAAGAACATAAACAGTCATGAAATTACATTTAAGAAATAAAAAAATAAAAAAACTGGTTTAACCTCAATATTCCTGGAACCAATTAACCCATATGGATCCAGCCTGGTATCAGATTGAAGGCCCAGCGATTTGGGTTAGACTGAGATCAACCTCTAGCTTCAGTGATGCCGAAGGGGGAACTGGCAGCCGTTGAACTGGGTGGGGGTCAGAATTAGCGGGTCCAATGTTATCCTATAGGGAAAATGTTCCAGGTTTGACTGGCAGTATCTCCGGTTCCCAGGGGGCTAGAGACATGGGGCTGGGCTCGTTGGAAAGCCCCATCCCTCAGCTACAAAATGGGCTAATAGGTGGTCCTGTGCACCCCCGGACCACCCCCTAGATTCACCTATGGGTCCATCCCTATATCGGGAGACAGAAAGCCTGAAAGGGATCGTCTTGATTGGATTTTCCAGAATTCATATATATATATAAAGGATAAAAATATATAGGAGGGATTGAATAGAATATAATGTATATCATAAAATCATCTTTTAATATGACAATGGTTTCAATTTATTTATTAACAGTTTCTTATATAGTGCACACAGATTCCACAGCGCTTTACAGAGAATATTTGAATATTCACATTTGTCCCTGCCCCAGTGGAGCTTACAATCTATATTCCCTACCACACATATACACGCACACAGACATTCTAGGGTTAATTTTGTTGTGCGCCAATTAGCCTACCAGTATGTTTTTGGATTGTGGGAGGAAACCAGAGTACCCAGAGGAAACCCACGCAAGTAGGGGGAGAATATACAAACTCCGCACAGTTAGAGCCATGGTGGGAATCAAACCCTTGACCTCAGCGCTGTGAGGCAGTAATGCTAACCATTACACCATCCGTACTGCCCACAATAAAAATAACCTAAAAATAATCAGTTATTTTAAAAGATTAAAGAGACAAAGGTATAAAACTATTGTAAAAACCACTTCAATTCAAAATCCGCATTATGTCAATTTGGAAAGAGGGAATCCAGGGTGAAAATCCACTTAATTTCGCTTTTGGCGAGTATGAACTCTAGATCCCTACTTTTCCAATTTGTGCTGACCTGTTGGATCCCTATAAACCTTTTAATCCCTCTCTCATATTTATTATGATTTTTGAGGATCTCAATTTTAGGTGTTTTTTTCTCCTTTCATGTGGGAAAAGGCTGCAAGGTGTGCTATTCAAAGTGCGCAACACTTATTTTAACCTACTTGGTTTTCACATTTGATATCAGTGTCAGACTAGGACATAAAGGGCCCACCAGGAGAACACAGTGGTAGAAGCTCATGTTTAAGGGTGAGACCAGGCTCCAGTGGGCGTGTGGCCAACCACCACAGGGGTTTAACTAACCATTAGATGCACGGCCAGGAAGCTGTGCCGCACACCATAGTTAATAATTGACACAAATGTGTCCATTCACACAGGACGGCCACGGCCCGGCCGCCCAGTTGCAGCCATAGGGTTATTTCACACGCTCCGGCTCTTGCCGGGCGGCGAAAACCCGTACGGCCAGGAAGCCGTGCAGCACACAGTAGTTTATCATGGAGGGGATGGCCACAGCCCGGCAGCCGTCCCTTCCAGTGGCGGGATCCGGCTGCAACCGTGCAGCCGGGCCGTGGCCGTCCTATGTGAATGGACACAATAGTGTCCATTCACAACTAATGCGTGCGGCACGGCTCCCTGGCCGTGCAGGATTTCCCCGTCCGGCAGGAGCCGGAGTGTGTGAAACCGGCCATATCCCACCTCTGGAAGGGACGGCTGCCGGGCTGTGGCCATCCCCACCATTGTAAACTGCTGTGTGCGGCACTGTTTCACCGCCCAGCAGGAGCCAGAGCTTGTGAAATAGCCCTAAAGGTGAGAGGCGCATAGACAGCAGACAGAGCCGTGACTATGGGGAGCTAGGGAGTCACATGCCCCGGGTGCTGGGTAGGGGGGGCAGTGACAATCGTGCTTAAGCAGAGACAGCATCGACCCAACCCGCCAGTAGTATGACCACTGAGCTGGCCAGTGGCAACATAGAGCCGTGGCAGCAGCAGCAATGTCCCTTCGTTAGCAGCAGGCACCAGCACTGGGAGCTGCTGTTCTCTCCGTAGACATTTCCTCCGGCCAGTGACAGGCAGTGGACCCTGGGGTTTCCCATTCCACCGCACACCCGCAGCATGGCACACCGCCACAACCACTTCACAGCTCTGCTCAGCCAAGAGGAGGATGTCACGCTTCACCGGCGCTCTTTGAGGTTTGTTAATATTGCAGCCGCAGTGTTATTATGTTTGTGGCTGTCTCTGATGATTTCCAGAAATGTGTTAGAATGATGTCTGCGTGCTTTTCAGTTCTGCCTATTGCAGTCTAGAAGAGCCGGTGTCCAAGCTGCTCTATAACTACTTAAAAGGTTTGTTTTGTCTAGAGTACATCTACAAGGATTTGAAACTGTTCTGTCATGTATGTTTCTACTGGTATGTAGTTACATTACATTATGTCGACATTCTGGGCGAGATTCTGTAAAGCAGAAATGCGGTAAAAAACCAGTTTTCGGGGGTTTTACCGCATTTCTGTATGCTATATGGCGCCTCCGCAGTGCCAGCGCTGCGGACAGAATCGCCAGCAAAAGCTGGCGATTCCCTGCAGAAGCCTATGGGCTTCTTACCGCAGCGCTGTTTGAGGGATCCCTCACGGATCCCTCCCAGCATGCCCTGCGGCCGGCGCGTCACTCTGGGCATGCGCAGATGGACTCCCGGGTCACATACTCTTGCGTTAATAACGGCATATGTTACAGCATATGCCGTTATTAATAATGCGGTAGCCAGCCATAATGGGCGCGGATGTTACAACATCCCGCCCTTAGTCTATAGTTATTGTGGCATTTTTTTTTGGGGGGGGGGGGGGGCAACAAATTACTGCCTTGCCCAGGGCACCAAAAATCCTAGTTTCGGGCCTTAGTAGTGACACAGATGTGTATTCAGTGCCACGGTGAGGGGGGTTTGTATGGTGAGAATGACTTGGCGAGGAAAAGCCATCCTTATCGTTTAACCCCCTCGCCGTGTTCAATGTTTGCCAAAAATTCTTGCCGTCATAGGACAGCAAGGATCCCCTTAAATTGTTGAAGTTTGCCCCAAATGCAGTGAGTCTGCTGCATTTTGTGGTGAGCCCTGCCGTTTTGATGGCCACACTCACCGTTTCCACCTCGCAAAATGGAACCAGCGAGGTGGAAGCGACAAGTGAAGGGGAGGCCATTAAATACTCTGACAGTGAGCTATCGGCACTGATCGCTGTCTAGCTCGCCAACAGGGGCATTGAATACCTTGCACAGATGGGGTAGACAGTGAGCATGGAACAAAGGTCAAGGATGAGATTTTGTCTGGGTTTGGTGAAGAATTTCATCTTGAGAGCCTATTTGACGTTTTATAGAGAGGTGGAGAGTAGGAGGAGGAAAGGTAGAAAATTCCAGAGAAAGGGAGCAGGATTATATCTTCCCACATGAGTGGGAGGATGTAATCACTTGGCAGGGGAGGCAGGGAATAGGAAGGGTGGGACTCGGAGTGTTAAAGGGGATAAGGTCAGAGATGTAAATGGGAGAGGAGTATATACTGTAGTAAACATTTGTCTAGTGAATGTTTGGAAATTACACTAATAACAGTTGATTGCAGTGCAATAAATGCACCATAGTCCTGTGCATTATAATGTAAAACATATATCCCTAGAGGAGGAGGTGGGGACCGTGAGGGTTTCCTCTGTTCCTCAGTGGGCCAGGCTAAATATATTTACATCATAGTTGCCAACTTTTTGGCTGCCCTTTCTGGCAGAGGGCAGCCAGCTCAGTGAAGCAGGGGGGCTGGGCCATCGCCAGGAGGAAAAAAGAGCAGTTCAGGGAGCCGTGGATGGGCTGCCCTATTGGAGGCGTGATTGGAGTGATCACATTTAGCCCCACCCCCCGCCATGCATGCCGGTCTTTCAATCATTGCACTGTGGGGGCCAAGGCTAAAATGCTGCAGGGGGGTTCGCGGGAGATGGAGGGCAGTGCGGGAGGGTTGCCCCCTTTCTGGGAGGCCGGGAGGGGGGCCGATTTCCGGGAACAGCATATGTTATACAGCAAAGACATGCTGGATGCTTTGGCTGCGCTGTTTATACATTTTATTTTTCTAAGACAGTGATACAGAGATACTCGCTCTCTTTGGGACAGGTCCCATTGCTGCCTTTAAACACAAGAATATCTAGGCTGTAGTCTTATGACTTTTCAACCAAATTTCCCTGGACACGTACATGTTCATTATACAATCACTCCATCCATAATTAGCTCTCATTGAATACCAATGTAGTTTCTCGCTGTGCGACCTACACAGTCAATTGACGAGAATCACCTCCAGAGGGACCTTACCCAGTAACTTCACCATCTTTCGTCTCATAAAGCTAGTAACGCTGGATTTAGCTGGAAATAAAACACATGACCGCACACTGTAAATCCTATAGATAACTAGTCCTTACTGTAATATAATGTTTTATAACCTCTTCTGTCTCACCACCGTCACCTCCACAGCTATTATAGGGTGCGTTACTAAATGTGACTTCAAATAGTAACTAACAGTGATCTGAAGCTCATGTGGAAGTTTTCTTAATTAAATAAATTTGAAACAAAAAGACTTTGAACAATGTCCGCTACTAAGTTCTTTAATTCATTGACAAAAACCAGGCCACCTTTAGATACTTTCAAGACTCACAGTAAAGTATACAGTTTCCAATCCCCAAAGACATCTATAATGAATAAGATCTGTGCTCCATATTAAAATGTTGAAATAATAAATTATTTTAAGAGTAAATATTTAAAATAGGATGCGTGCAATGCATTGTAATTGCAGCACCTCAGAACGTGGCACCTGGCCTGGTTGCCTAGCAACTACTGTATATTAAAGACTTTGGATGGAAAATATTTAATCAGTGTATCTCAGGGATGCAAATGGACACTCAGAAAATAATTGAAGGTGATAGTGAGCTCAAATTGGGTGGAGGAGTTGGGTATTGAAATGGGTGTTAAATGAAAAATGGCTTGTTGCAAAATAGCACCATGGAATGGTGCTTCAGATATGGTTCTGCTGCTATATGGTGAATGATAATGAATAATAAATATATATATATATATACAGTATATATATATATATATATATATATATATATATATATATATATATATATTATTTGCTTTGTATGATGTTATTTATTACATCCTTATGAATGATGTCCATTTTGCGGAATTTTTATTTGCCTTGTTTCCTGTTTTCCAATCTTTAGAATACAAAAAGCCAACAGTGCACAAATTAAACATGAATGTGGCCAATGTCCCCCTACAGATTGCACATTGGATGACGTAACCCCGGTACTTGTGTAGTTTCACGGCGCCAGCATGGCGCCGTGCGTCTGAGTTCGCTCGCCCATGCTGCTATTTAAAATCAACTCCATGCCAACATGGATAGTGGAGGTATGAACTATCCATGTTGGCATGGAGTTAAGTTACTTTTTTGGACATATTTCGTGGCGAGCGTACACCCGGAAACTACACAAGTACCGTAACCCCTAGTCTAGGGGCAAGGGAATAGACTGTCAGAATAAGCATTAACTGGCGCATAACACTGCAGTGCCTGTGGCAGAGTCCATGTGCAAGGCTAGTCCTTGAAGATATTTAATGGATGTAATACTGGTAACAGGTAATAAATAGAGATGTGCGGCGGCCACTTTTTCGGGTTTTGGTTTTGGATCTGGATCTCCCTTCGTGTTTTGGATCTGGATTGGTTTTGGCAAAACCACCCTTGCGGGTTTTGGTTTTGGATCTGGATTTTTATGAAAAAAATGCTGAAAATGGCTAAAATAACAGAATTTGGGCCTGTTTTTGCCCCTAAAGTATTATTGACCTCAATAACATTAGTTTCCACTCATAGTCAATTTTGATCACTTCACAGTTCATAAAATTGTTTTCATTTACTGCAGTTGGGCCAAAAGGGTATACGGAGGTAGCTGGATGACTGAGCTAAGCGACAGCAGTGGGCATCACATACATGTGGACCTTACACTTCCAACCTGGCCCATCTTGAAAGCAGAGCGGCACTGCAGGGGCAGACAGGGTGGCAGATTAATAAACTACCCCAAAAAAAGAGAAATGCTCCAAAGAGCAAAAAATACAAAGAGGTGCAAGATGAAATTGTCCTTGGGCCCTCCCACCCACCCTTATGTTGTATACAGGACATGCACAGTTTAACAAACCAATCATTTCAGCGACAGGGACTTCAGCAGCAGGGACTGTCACATGTGGCTGAAATTATTGGTTTGTTTTGGCCCCCAAAAACAAACTGGCAATGGGCAGTGCACAAACTGGCTTTACAAGACGTCATCCTAAAAAAAAAAGAAAATGCTCCAAAGAGCAAAAAATACAAAGAGGAGCAAGATGAAATTGTCCTTAGGCCCTCCCACCTACCCTTATGTTGTATACAGGACATGCACAGTTTAACAAACCAATAGTTTCAGGGACGGGGACTTCAGCGGCAGGGACTGTCACATGTGGCTGAAACGATTGGTTTGTTTGGGCCTCCACAAAACAAGCTGGCAATGGCTGCATATACAGACAATCAGCAGCTTTTAAGCATAACTCGGGTCAGAAAACTCAGGTCACACTGTTTTCAATGCACCCTTAACCTGGTGCAACCATGGCAACTACCAGGGTCAGATTTCCAGGTCACTCATGCTGGGCTATTATTTACGTTCATCCCTTTCACACTGTGCCATTGTCACACGCCGCCGCTGTGGTACACGGCGGGTACTGTACTAACACGCCCGTGTTCGCCGCCGGCTGGCGTGTGTCGGCCTCCATGTCAGGTGAGGCGGCAGGCAGAGGTCCGGCAGTGTTGGAAGGCAGCATGGGAATCTGCAGCATGGTCCTGCTCTAAGGCTATAGATGCCGGGAGGCCAGCTCCGCCATCTTGCTTGAGGGCAAACAGGGGATTGGGCCAGGTCAGGTATTCTCACCTGTTTCACTGTGACAGCCAATGGCAGCCATCCTCTTTGCATAAAGGGGATCTGCCTAGGTAGCTCAGTGTCAGTGCAAAGAGTCTTCAGTGCCGTGCACTTCCTGGTAGGCTCCTGACTCATTGTGCCCTTGCTATTCCCGCTGTGCCCGTCAGCTTGCTATTGGCTATTTGACCCCATCGCTCATTCCAGTCACGCTGGTCGCCAGCTTCTCCCTGGTACTCTTGGGTGCTACCTCCTGGATTCCTAACTCCGGTCCCGCTCCTGGATCTTCCAAGAATCCGTCTCCAGCATCCTCAGGTCTCAGCCATTCCTCATATTCTTCCAGTCTCCAGATCCATTGTTGTTGCCATCCTTTCACTTCTTTACCTGGACATTCCTCATCATTGTTATCTGGACATTCCTCATAATTGTACTCTGGATATTCCTCATCATTGTTATCTGGACATTCTTTATCATTGCTACTCATCTACTATATATTTGGCTACATCTGTCACTCAAAGTGGGTGTCTGTGTCTATAACGCTCTGTTCCTGGACTTTCCTCTTAATGTGTGATTGCCTTCATCTGTGCTGAACACCTTTCTGAGAAATTAACCTGTTTAAAACAGGTGATGGCAATCATACATTAAGGGGAAGTCTAGAAACAGAGCATTGTGTCCCTCCTGGAGAGGGTCATGTTGGGAGGTATGTGACAGAGAAGCAGCCCAGTGAGCCCACAGACAGTGCCAGACACCCACTGCCTTCCCATGTTGCCCAGCACTGCTACTCCACAGCCACCAGGTGAGCGCCCCCCTCCCGCGATTTGCGGCAAAACCTCCCCCCCCCCGCGCCCTCCCCCCCTCCCGCGATTCGCGGCAAAAACACCCGCTCCCCCGCGACCCCCCCCTACCGCGATTCGCAGCAAAAACACCCCCGCGACCCCCCCTCCCGCGATTCGCTGCAAAAAGAACCCCCCCACGACCCCTCCCGCAATTCGCGGCATAACCACCACCCCGCGACCCCCCCCCTCCCGCGAATCGCGGCAAACCCTCCCCCGTGACCCCCCCCCCCCCCGATTCGCGGAAAAAACACCCCCCCCGCGATTCGCGGCACCCCCCCCCCCCCCCGCAATTCGCAGCAGCCCCAGGATTAAATGGCACATGCAAAACACTGACATGGCTATGGTCGACAATGAAAAAGGTTGAGTTTTTGAAGATTTATTTTTAATTTTTTTTATTTTTTCATATTCATTGTCATGTGTCGACATGGACACCAATGAAGTGGCACACTTATGTCAACATTTACATGTGTTGACCTTTCTGTGTTGATTTTTTCTTGTGGCGATTCGCGTCACACCCCCCCCGCAACCCCCCCTCCCGCGATTCGCGGCACCCCCTGCGACCCCCTCCCGCAATTCACGGCAACCCCCCACCGGAACCCCCATGAACCCCGCTCTCCCGCGATTCGCGGCACCCACCCTCCGCAACCCCCCCTCCTGCAAATCGCGGCACCCCCCGCGATTCGCGGCAGCCCCAGGATTAAATGGCACATGCAAAACACTGGCACGGCTATGGTCGACAATGAAAAAGGTTGACATGAGTTTTTGAAGATTTATTTCATTTTTTGAATGTTTTCATATTCATTGTCATGTGTCAACATGGACACCAATGAAGTGGCACACTTATGTCAACATTTACAAGTGTTGACCTTTCTGTGTTGATTTTTTCTTGTGGCGATTCACGTCACACCCCCCCCCCCGCGATTCGCGGCACCCCCCGTGACCCCCCACCTCCCGCAATTCGCGGCAACCCCCCACCGGAACCCCTGTGAACCCCGCCCTCCCGAGATTTGCGGCACCCAACCCCGCGACCACCCCCTCCCGCAATTCGCGGCACCCCCCGCAACCCCCTCTCCGGCGATTCGCGGCACCCCGGCACCCCCCTGCGACCCCCCCCCCTCCCGCAATTCGCGGCAACCCCCCACCGGAACCCCCATGAACCCCGCTCTCCCGCGATTCGCGGCACCCACCCCCCGCAATCCCCCCCCTCCCGCAAATCGCGGCACCCCCGCGATTCGCGGCAGCCCCAGGATTAAATGGCACATGCAAAACACTGGCACGGCTATGGTCGACAATGAAAAAGGTTGACATGAGTTTTTGAAGATTTATTTCATTTTTTGAATGTTTTCATATTCATTGTCATGTGTCAACATGGACACCAATGAAGTGGCACACTTATGTCAACATTTACATGTGTTGACCTTTCTGTGTTGATTTTTTCTTGTGGCGATTCGCGTCACAACCCCCCCCCCCCACCCCCCCCGCAACCCCCACTCCCGCGATTCACGGCACACACACACCCCCCCGCGATTCTCGGCACCCCACCCCGTGACCCCCCCTCCCGTGATTCACGGCACACCCCCCGCGACCCCCCCTACCATGATTCGCCGCAACCCCCGCCCCCGTAACCCCCCTCCCGCGATTTGCGGCAACCCACCCCGCGACCCCCCTCCCGCGATTCTCTGCAATCCCTCCCCTCCCGCGATTCGCAGCATCCACCCCCCCACAACCTCCCCTCCTGCAATTCGCGGCACCCCCCGCGACCCCCCCTCCTGCAATTCGCGGCACCCTCCGCGACCCCCCCTCCCGCGATTCGCGGACATCTAAGTTGCAATACAGGGCATCTTTCATACAATTCTAACCATATTTCTCATATACAAACGTTCACAAATTAAGGGGGCGCAGCCCCTCACGACGGTGTGAAGAGCGCCCGTAGGGCGCGATGAATCACCTAGTTATTATTATTTTGCCTGCCTTTATCTCAAAGAAGTATTTGAGTCCCTGTATGACATCATTCATTAAACCCGCTTGTTTTAACCCTACTGCTACTGCCTCGTCTCCAGTCCCTGTGCATCACACGACCCCATCTGAATCTTCAACCATGACAGTTTGCACTGACCCGATGGAGTCGGGTGAAAATCAGGGATCCTTGGCAGGTGTGTTGCAAGGCATTATGGCTCATCTGGAACAGTTGGAATCCTCACAGCGGCAAGTGGCGCAATTCCTACAAACAATGACACCTCCACCAGCAGTTGCGGAAGCAACATCGCAAGCCCCTTCATGAGGTTCCCCTGCCACGCCGCCAGCCGGGTCTATTATCCCTCATCTGCATTTTCCAACTCCCAGCAAATATAATGGGTCTCCTAAAGGATGTCGCGGGTTCTTGAATCAGTGCGATGTGCACGTCACCCTCCAACTTCCCAACTGCCAAAGCACGAGTAGCCTACATTGTCTCTCTCCTCTCTGGTCCAGCCCTGGATTGGGTTTCGCCTCTGTGGGAACGAGCAGATCCTCTGCTGAACAATTATGACGATTTTATCACTTCCTTTCGGCGAATATTTGACGAACCAGGTTGAGTGTCATCTGCTGCTACAGAGATTCTGAGAATTCGTCAAGGTAGCAGACCAGTGGGTCAATATGTTGTACAGTTCCAGACGTTAGCATCTGAGTTAAGGTGGAACGAAGAGGCCCTCGTTTCTGCATTCTGGAATGGCCTAGCCGGTCGCCTCAAGGATGAATTGGCCACTTGCGATACACCTACCACCCTGACAGACCTAATTTCCTTGTGCAATAAAGTTGATCTGCGGCTTCAAGAGCGGCAACTGGAGAGAGCTTGCTCTGATCGCTTTCGACCTCGTCCCACTCCTGCTGTTACTCCTCCTGTAAAAAGTGGATTGTCTACTGCTTCTGCCACAGAAGAACCAATGCAAATAAATCGGTCTCGTCTCTCCCTCGAAGAGAAGAACCAACGACGTAGAGACAATCTTTGTATGTACTGTGCCTCATCTTCCCATCTTCTGGCCTCTTGTACACTCCGTCCGGGAAACGACCGCTCCTAATCCCCACGAGGGAGGTCAGACTAGGAGTGTTATTGCCATCTCCCTCCACCATAAACTCTACCATTTCTGTTATGCTGAGTACCCCTCAGGGACAGATGTCCATCCAGGCCCTGTTGGACTCAGGCGCAGCTGGAAACTTCATTTCGGCTGATATCGCTGCACAGCTCTCTATACCTCTCCAGCCGTTAGAGCAGCCTTTGGTCCTGACAGCCGTTGACGGTAGCCACATCTCCAGTGGTCATATCATCTCTCAGACTGTACCAGTACATCTTCAAGTCGGAGCTCTGCACCAAGAAAGGTTAGAGTTTTTGGTCCTTCCTCAGTCTTCACACGCTGTAGTTCTGGGAATGCCATGGCTTATCAACCACAATCCCCATGTCGACTGGCTGACCATGGATATCAAGGCCTGGAGTAAAGACTGCTTCTCTTCTTGTTTATCTCGAGTCATACCCGTCCTTCTGAGTGAGTCACAAGTACCCTCTTCCAAACTCTCTGCCTCAGCCATACCAGCTCCTTATTTGTCTTTTTCGGATATCTTTAGTAAAGGAGGTGCCGATACTCTGCTGCCCCACCGGCCATGGTACTGTCCCATCGATCTCATTCCAGGCAAGACTCCGCCACGGGGAAGAACGTATCCTTTATCGTTACCTGAGACAGAGGCCATGTCAAAATACATCCAAGAAAATCTGGAGAAGGGATTCATTCGGCCGTCCACCTCTCCTGCAGGGGCAGGTGTCTTCTTTGTCAAAAAGAAAGATGGCAGTTTGAGACCTTGTATCGATTACCGGGGGCTGAATGACATCACCATTAAAAATCGCTATCTGCTGCCTCTCATCACCGAACTGTTCGATAAAGTTAAGGGGGCTACGGTCTTCTCCAAACTAGACTTGAGGGGTGCATACAACCTGATCCGTATCCGCCATGGGGATGAATGGAAGACGGCCTTCAATACCCGAGACGGCCATTATGAATATCTTGTCATGCCGTTTGGTCTATGCAATGCCCCTGCCGTTTTCCAGCAATTTGTGAACGACATCTTTCGGGACATGTTGTATGTACAGGTCGGGTATCCCGTATCCGGGCATCCCGTATCCGAATTATTCCAAAAACCGTGGTTTTTTGGAATAATTCAAATTTTTTTTTGTTTCCCCCCCCCCCCCCCCCCTAACCCTCTTTTAATACTTACCAAGTCCTCCGGCATCCACGGCAGGCCTTCAGCATCCTCTCCGGCGTCTCCAGCGGTCCCAGGAGTGCTTTGCGCGAGTGCGCGCGCGCGCCGGTGACGTCACCTTGCGCAAAGCACTCCTGGGACCGCTGGAGACGGTGCTGGTGGCCTGCCGTGGACGCCGGAGGACTCCATGGACGCCGAGGGACCATCGGGGACCCACCAGGGGCAGGTAAGTATGGCAAAAAAAAAATTATTCCAAAAAACGGAATTTTCCCTTATCCGGAATGCTCGTGGTCCCGAGCATTTCGGATAAGGGATACTCAACCTGTATCTATTGTTATTTATCTGGACGACATTCTCATCTTCTCTCCCAATCTCAGTTCTCACCGGCACACCGTACGTGAGGTGTTAAGTCGTCTTTGCCAGAACCAGCTTTTCTGCAAACTTGAAAAGTGCGTCCTTGAAGTCTCTTCTGTTCCCTTCCTTGGTCACATTCTTTCAAGTACTGGGTTGTAGATGGATCCTGAGAAGGTTCGTGCTATTCAAGATTGGACACCTCCTACCACCCTCAAAGAGGTGCAAAGATTCCTCGGCTTCTCCAATTACTATCGCTGCTTCATCCGAAATTTCTCCACCATAGCAGCACCTCTGACCGCACTCACCGAAAGGGGGCCAATCCTGCCAAATGGCCGCCCGAGGCCTCCGAGGCCTTTTGACAACTAAAACAGGCCTTTATAACCACCCCAATCCTTTTTCAGCCAGATGTGAATAGACCCTTCATCCTGGAGGTCGATGCCTCTTCAGAAGGAGTAGGGGCAGTCCTTTCGCAGAAAGGAGAGGATTCAGAGCTTCACCCTTGTGCATATTTCTCCAAGAAATTTCTTCCAGCAGAAAATAATAACCCCATTGGAGAATAGGAGCTGCTAGCGGTTTGAAGAGTGGCGGTACCTGTTGGAGGGGGCTCGTCACCAGATCACAGTCTTTTCAGATCAAAAAAAACTTTCTTTCTTACATCATGTCCAGTGTCTCACTTCTCGACAAGCCCGCTGGGCTATGTTCTTTAAAACGATTTAACTTCCAAATCAAGTATCGTCCAGGGGTATTAAACAACAAGGCTGACGCTTTATCTCGTTCCTTCGATGCCAGTTCCAAACCTCTAAAGCAGCCCATCCTGAACCCAGTAGTCTTCGCTTATGTCACTCCTCATCCTATACCTCCTTCAGGGAAGTCCTTTGTGCCACCCAACTTACGCAAGAAGCTGTTGACCAGGGGTCACGCCTCCCGTTTTGCTGGACATTCCGGTATTCAAAAGACTTTGCAATTTCTCCTGCGTTCATATTGGTGGCCGACCATTCGGCAGGATGTGACAAACTTTGTATCATCATGTGTCAAGTGTGCTCAGCACAAGACTTCTCGAACTCCCCCCGGCTGGGGCTCTGCTACCACTGTCCATCCCAACGGAACCATGGACTCATCTTTCGATGGACTTCATATCCGAATTACCTCCAACTGGCGGTTACACTGTTATCTGGGAGATAGTCGATCGATTTTCAAAGATGGCCCACTTCGTGCCCCTAAAGTCTCTGCCTTCTGCTTCAGTACTAGCTCAACTCTTAATATCAACCATCTTCAAGCTTCATGGGTTGCCTAAAGAAATTATATCCGACCGGGGTGTTCAGTTCGCTGCCAAATTCTGGAGAGCACTGTGTGCGGCTGTTCAGGTGAAACTGAAATTCTCCACCGCCTTCCATCCTCAGACTAACGGGCAAACCGAACGTGTCAACTAGGATCTAGAGACATTCATTCGACTCTTTGTGTTCTCTTCTCAGGATGAATGGAAGGATCTTCTGCCTTGGGCAGAATATGCACACAACAACTCCTACCATTCCTCTTCAGGCACCACACCCTTCTTTACAGTTTACGGCAAACATCCACGCTCCCCTGACTTCACAAATCTGCCTTCTCCAGAGGTTCCTGCAGCTTCTTCCTCCCTTCATCGTTTTTCAAAAATATGGGCTGACGTTTATAAAGCTCTTCTTCAAGCTTCTGCCAGATATAAGAGTGCAGCTGACAAGAGAAGGAAAGCAGTTCCGCCATTAAAGGTAGGGGATCGAGTATGGTTGTCCACCCTTGCAATCTCCGTCTTCATGTACCCTCCATGAAATTTGCCCCACGCTTTATTGGGCCATTTCCCATCACTCAAGTCATCAATCCGGTGGCTTACAGATTACAACTTCCATCTTCCATGAAGATATCCAATTCCTTCCACGTATCTCTTCTTAAACCTTTAAAATTGAGCATCTTCCAAAAGAGGATACCTAAACTTTCAAAAGTCAATACAGAGAGAGATACAGAGTTTGAAGTCAAATGAATCATAGACTCTCGTTATCGTAATTCCCGACATCAATTCCTGGTGGAATGGGCTGGATTCGGACCGGAGGAGAATTCTTGGGTGGACCAAGCTGATTTACATGCTCCAAAACTCGTCAAACACTTCTTTCTGAAGAATCCCCACAAGAAGCACAAGCGTCCTGAGGTTACCCGAAAAGGGGACTGTCACACGCCGCCGCGGTGGTACACGGCGGGTACTGTACTCACCCGCCCGTATCCGCCGCCGGCTGGCGTGTGTCGGCCTCCATGTCAGGTGAGGCGGCAGGCAGAGGTCCGACAGTGTTGGAAGGCAGCATGAGAATCTGCAGCATGGTCCTGCTCTAAGGCTATAGATGCCGGGAGGCCAGCTCCGCCATCTTGCTTGAGGGCAAACAGGGTATTGGGCCAGGTCAGGTATTCTCACCTGTTTTACTGTGACAGCCAATGGCAGCCACCCTCTTTGCATAAAGGGGATCTGCCTAGGTAGCTCAGTGTCAGTGCAAAGAGTCTTCTGTGCCGTGCACTTCCTGGAAGGCTCCTGACTCATTATGCCCTTGCTATTCCCGCTGTGCCCGTCAGCTTGCTATTGGCTATTTGACCCCATCGCTCATTCCAGTCACCCTGGTCGCCAGCTTGTCCCTGGTACTCTTGGGTGCTACCTCCTGGATTCCTAACTCCGGTCCCACTCCTGGATCTTCCAAGAATCCGTCTCCAGCATCCTCAGGCCATCTGCCATTCCTCATATTCTTCCAGTCTCCGGATCCATTGTTGTTGCCATCCTTTCACTTCTTTACCTGGACATTCCTCATCATTGTTATCTGGACATTCCTCATCATTGTACTCTGGATATTCCTCATCATTGTTATCTGGACATTCTTTATCATTGCTACTCCTTATTATTATTTTGCCTGCCTTTATCTCAAAGAAGTATTTGAGTCCCTGTATGATATCATTCATTAAACCCGCTCGTTTTAACCCTACTGTTACTGCCTCGTCTCCAGTCCCTGTGCATCACACGACCCCATCTGAATCTTCAACCGTGACAGCTATGACCTGGGCAGTGGGGCATCATCGTCATCTTGGATCTGTCCACAGGAAGCAGTAGTAACAGCCCATAAGTGCTATATTGTATGCTGTGTGCTTTCAAGCTCTATTGTATATAAAATACAGTATATACTGTATATTTTGCCAACTAGAAGTCTGTGTATTATACTTTGTAATGGACATGGTTGGCCAGGCTGCGTTTTCTTTTGTGCACTTGGTATTTTATTATCAAAGCTCTGCATGACAAATAATAAAACCGGATTGGTTGTGAACTTATAATTATTCCACTGCATTCAGTTTGTCTAGAAACTGCATTGAACATATTCATTCAAGTGTGAATCTGCCGATCCACATTGCACAAAAACTATAGGGACAAAACCTTCTACCAAATCTCTGCCAAATATATTCTGCTTTCTGAATCGCTCAGGCAAAAGATTCCAGATCAGACAGGCTGGGTTTAAAAAGAAAATAGTTCTGGACTTGCAAATCCACTGTATTGTTTGAAGCACACTGATAATGTTAGAACCATTATCCAACTTTGTGATAGAGGGGGAAAAAATCATTTGAATGATTTTATAATGCTTCATTGGGATGATTCCAATAGATTCTCATCTTCTCATGTCTTGGGGGAAAAAAAACCTTTCCTTACAGATTAACTGGTTTGTAAGGGGTCTAGTCATCATCCCTTAGATTCTACATTTTGGATTAACATTCACCTACTTTAAAAAACAAACAAAAAAAAACACTATTCATTATATTGCAAAATAGTATTCGATACAAAGTAGGTCATTTGTATACATCCATGGAAAAAACAAAAAAATTTGATTAATTATGACATGTATTGTACAATCAAACTATTAAAGGTTATATTTTGCAAATAAACAATGGTTCGCCAGTGTGTTTCTGCAGTATTGTTACGTACTCTATCAGGACATGCCCTCTCTACCACCACCTCCAAGAGGCAGTAGAGACCAGAACTATTCCTGCCCCCAATATGCTGCATACTCCTCTCCAGTATATATTAAAAGTTTATAGATATTGGGTGATCTCCAGAAATAATTGGTAAGGTATACTACTATGTATGTTTTAATGAATTATGTATTTTAATTCTTTACTCGTGGGGTAATGTTGTTATGTTGCTTCCTATGTTGTAATTTCACTATCTGTTGTTGCTTTCCTAATAGACATTCCATCCAGTCCATGTTGAACACGTTGTACAGTTTATCGTTAAATAGCTGTAATGTTGGAGGTGTCCACAATCAACATCTGCAGTATGGCCTTACGCACCACTGCACTAATAATTGACAATAGTCTCTTACGGCCCCTTTCTACCATCTGTCCTTCAGGCATCTGGGCACTAACTAAAGCAAATAAATTCCCACTCTCAGGTTGGTAGGACCTAATGCCACAAACACAGATATGTGCACAGTACTTACAGTCAGTACATCACAGTGGGCCAGATACTGTACACCAAGCTTCAAAAAAAATGAAGTGGACAATAAACTACCAGCCAATCAGCTCCAAACTATAATATTACATTATTATTATTATTATTATTATTATTATTATTATTATTATGTAGGAGCTGATTGGCTGGTTGTTTATGATTGTATACTTTATCACTTTTTAAAGCTTGGTACATTTGGCTCATGCAATCAGAAATGGTGTGGCCCAGGATTGATAAAATAGGCAGGGCCCCTTTCTCCTTCTTTAACCCCCAGCTTGCCTGGTGAGACCTGGATGACTGGTATAACTTGTGTCTGCAGCTGGCCGCACTACCCCACCTCCATCTTGCTTCATGTTAAATGTCTATGACAAATTACACTTTATAAACACCAGTCGTAGGCCCCCTTTCTGTCTGGGCCTGGCTCTACAGTTCCTGCACCCCCCCCCCCCCTTGATGCTTGTTTCCCCAGGTACAGTAGTGAGCCCTGACCCAGGCTCTGGCAGAAGCCACTTACAGGTTCAGGCATTAATCATCTTGCTCTCAGGCTGAAGGCCTAAACATCCAAAATGGGCATTCTGAATGGAGCCTAGCCTTCTCTAGCTCATCCACACCCCCAATAAATTACAAAAAGACCAAAATCTCTTATTAGAGCAAAAACAAACATCTTCCTGTGATTTTAACATACAAAGGCCAGAAACCTGGGTCAAACATATCTCCTGTCTATTACTTTACCAGGGCTTCTATCACAATACACAGTGATTTGATAATGTGGTTCATGAGATGGAGTCAGTACAAAACCTTTATCTGCAACATGGGCTCTACTTCTGGCTCTCTCATCAAATCAACACTGGAAAAGGTTCCCCCCTGTTATTCATTGTCCATAAATCAAACATTACAGTGCCCAGTTGCCAAAAGAAGCAGAATAACGTTAACTCCACACAGTTCAATGTGCATACTTAGAGGTTAATACGTTACTCGGGGTGTGGAATGGGGATCCGACAGTCGGGATCCCGACAGTAATTAATAGACAAAAAGATCGACACCCCTGGCGCTCTTCAATCATATAGCACTTACACTAAAAATCACAGGATATAATGTCCACAATACTCCAAATAAAAGGAAGTCCCTCTGTATTTTTCCACACAGACAATCAGAGTTCGAGACGGGATAATATCCTCCAAAGTGCAAAGTGCGTTAAACTTTCTCCCCTCTAGGTTTTTCTAGGGAAGAAAAAAACTGATAGTGCAGACACCTTTTTTAAGGATAACATATATTTATTGTTGCACTCACAATTTTCCAGAATAAAAAAGCATATAGTCACCAGCCGGTGACAGACGTTGTGGGAGGTTACACCCAATACTTCCACGTGAGACAAGGCTCCGGAACCTCTCAGGCGTTGAAGTAAGCAGGATGATCCACAGCGTATAACAGGAACAAAGTCGGGTGATTCTACCAGCCACGGGAACACCAGCTTAATGCATTTCGGACCTATTTGGTCCTTCATCAGAAGCGTGACAGTAATTAGCCCGACGTTGGGATCCCGACTGCCCGGACTTAGACAGCATGTCGAGCGCAAAAAAGCCCCTTGCGGGCTTGCTACGCTGCGGGCACAGTAGCTCGCTACGCGAGCCACCTATTCTATTCTCCCTCTATGGGGGTCATGGACCACCACGAGGGAAAATATCGGGTGGCCGTCAGGCACCTGGCTGTCGCCGTTTTGACAGTCGGGATCCCGACGTCGGGTAAATGACTGTCGGGATCCTGACTGTCAGGACCGCGTCCGGCACCCGTTACTCTCAGGACCTGTACAATCATTTGAATAATTTGCATATAAATGATTTGCCGATTTTATTTTATTTATCTCAAGTACAGATTGAATGTAGTGTGAAGCAAAACTTGATTGCATAGTGTTGTTGTTTGTCTATAATGGCCTGATGTGGTTGGAGTTACAATCACTGCTAACTATATAGAAGTAGCAGCAAAAGAACAAATCTGGTATTACAGCAGGATGCGTCACACCTGATTGCATCATTAGTGATCTGAGTATTAGTGATACAACACCATTGGCTGGCTGCTTGACCCATGGGGTCGTACAAAAAGGCTGCCACAGCAGCAACAAAAGACTAAAGGAAATCTTGCTTGTTTTTACATCCTGCATTTGCCATAGCAGGCCCGGACAGCACATGTGTACAACAGTGGCATTTTTTACTTATGGGTTGCAGGACTCCAGGCCCCCAGGTAAAAGCCGCCACTGTCTTCACTGTGACTGGCAGTGACTTCCCATGTGGGTGGGCTGACCAGTTGATTGAAAGTGGGGACCCCCTATAAAAGTATCCCCCCTCTTCAGGCACCCAAGACCTGGAGTAAAATCCGGGCTATCTCCAGCACTCATGGGCTGCAGGGGCCAGGGTAACCTTACAGGGATAACTGGAAGGTTACTAAAGGGAAACCTTGTGGTTCCCATCATAGGCTACAAAGTATCAGTTCCCACCAATTAATTCAGTGTAGTGGTTCCCATTATTGAAGTCAATTGAACAAATTATGATTGACAGTCTGGCTATACACTATTTGGCTGGCGGCTCTTAGAATGACAGCAGCCATATGGATCCTGGCATTTGCATAGATGAAGTGTATGTGATAGCACATATGTCGTTTTTTTTTATTTTTAAATATTTTAACTATCAACACTTTTACAGACAGAAGCATGCATGGCACTCGCAGATTTGTGCATTCTAACTCACCTATAAAAAGCTGTTCTACGGTGTTTATAGGCAAGTTTTTGGAAAAGGTTTTGGTTGCGAGTTTAAAACTGTCACCTTATTACATAAGCCAAGTTTTATGTTTTCCATAGGAAAACATCTGGATGCGTGTTTGGTCACTGCGAGTTGCAGGATGGCTGGAAACATGCAAGTTTGCATATTCCTGCATCCTATTATTGTACATTGTCCAAGTTCTACAAATGTATGATTTAGCTGTACACTTGCACATTTCCCAAACTCAAACTTTTAGACACCCCCCCCCCCCCATTGTACTTAATTGGATGAAAAATGATATATTACTCACTAGCATAAACATTACATGCAGTTGCAATTTCATTGGTGTCGCAGCTGATGACTTCAGTGGGCATCTATGTCCACAAAAGATTGTTTTGCTGGTATTACGACTGCATCTGAATCAGGCCCAGTCTTCTAAATAAAATGTAATGTTAAAGGTGGCCCAAAATGCTTTCTAATTATTACAGTAACATTAATTGCAATGGCTTAATGGAGTGCATGGCTGTAATCATTGCTGAACGCTTATCCTCATAATAATGTGATTTAGGTCACATTAAAATAATAAAAGAGATTTGCTTCTTGGTTTCATTTGTCTAAGAGAGAGAAATACACATTAGATACATAAGAAATTGAAAATAATAATAATAATATATATACAGTATGTCCATAAAAGTCACTTTGCAAAGATCAATCTCTGGGCGTGTATTTATTAGTGTGACTGTCTTTAAGTGATATCTTCTCTATATCTTCTCTACAAAGACTCCAGTGAGTCAGTGAGTCAGTGTGTCCCTTTTATACTCATTGTGATGAGTGCATTTAGTTAGTTTTCTTTTTTAAACTCTTTATTTAGACTTGTAGAGCTGAGTGAACAGATTGCATATTAGAACATTGGAGGCTATACGCAGATAGCTCAAACAATTTGATATAACAATTGTACGGGCAGAGAAGACAGAGGGGGGGAGGAGAAGGGGGGGGGGTAGGGGAGGGAGGGTCAGATAGTACAAGCTGACAATAGGTGGGTGTAGACTAGTCTGTGGGTGTCATACCAACACGAGAGCAGCGATGGGAAGTGAGATGCGAATAGGTCTGAGGGATACAGCTGAAAAGACATATCAACATATAAAATCCATTTCACAGGAGCATGGTGGCAGGAGGAGGAGGATCCGAGGGTAGGACGGCAAAAGAGCATCAACAATTCTCATGTGGGTTGATAGGCAAAGTTAGAGGTAGGATGAATTGCTTGTAACCAGGGATTCCAGATTGGGGCGAATTTATGGGGGCAGTCGTGGAGGTAATAGCTAACCTTTTCATGTTTGCTATATATCCAATATAGTTATTTAGTGCCTGTAGTGTAGGGGGAGAGGGTGACTTCCAGTTCTTTGCTACAAGTGATTTTGCAGCGGCTAGTACATGGGAGGACAGTTTATTCATGTGGGGGTCTAGATTCCGGAAGGGACGAGCTAGTAAAAAGGACAATGGGTCCAGGGCAATTGTCGTGCCTGAAAGTGACCTCAACAGGTCTTGAACTTGGGACCAGAAGGTGGCTATGATAGGGCAAGTCCACCAGATATGGTAGAGGGTACCTCTTCTCCCGCAGCCCCGCCAGCAGACCGGAGTAGCCGAGGGAAAGATCCTGGACAGCCTATCAGGGGTATAATACCACCTATAGTACAGCTTATAGGAGGTTTCTTTTATGCGAGTGGAAATTGAGCTTTTGGAAACTCCCTCTCTTACCTCATCCCAGCACAGATCGTCTGGGGGTGGGCCAAGATCCCTCTCCCACTCCAGCTCATGGCGGGTCCGCTTGGGAGCCGTAGCCTCTATCAAGATAGAGTATATTCGGGATATCATCCCTCTGCTTGTCGGGTTCGCGATGCATTCCCGTTCAAATAGGGTAGGAGCTACAGACGGTTTGGTGTGGAGGATTGAATTGACAAAGTGGCGGATCTGGAAATATTCATAAAAGAGGGGTGACAGTGAGGGGTATTTAGTTTTAAGGTCATCAAGAGAGACCAGCGAATTCTTAACGTAGATATCTGATATCAATCTGATACCCGCTTTAGACCATGATTTGAATTGGTTAGGTGCACATCCCGGAAGGAAACTCTGGGTTGTCCCAGAGGGGTGTGATGGGGGAGGGGGAGGAAGAGAGGCTAAATTTGGGGGAGGAGTAGTTCCAGAGATTGATGGAGAATCTGAGGGAGGGAAGCAGGCATCGGATGGGTTGTCCTGAGGTTTTTGATAAGCCCCAGATGGAGCCGAGGGAGCGGATCCCCAGCACTGAGGATTCTAGGTCTAACCATGCTAGAGTACCCGTTGGCGCGAATGAAGCCGCAATTTGGCTTAAGTGGCTTGCTAAGTAGTATGACTTGACATCGGGTAATCCTCGGCCACCTGCTGCTCTGGGGAGTTTAAGCGTGTTGAAAGCCAACCTAGGGGGTTTATCGTTCCAAATAAATCTGGATAGGGATGCTTGAATTTCCCGCAAAACTTTCTCTGGTACTTTTACTGGGAGTGTCTGAAATAGATACAGAATTTGGGGGAGGATAGTCATTTTTGTAGTAATAATCCTACCAAGCCATGAGATAATATAGGTTTTCCAGAGTGCAATATCCTTGTTTAGTTTGTTTAAGAGACGAGGGTAGTTTTCAGCATATAGGAATTCGTAGCGTGAGGTTATAAAGACACCTAGGTACTTAATTTTACGGGGTTGCCATTTAAATTGGAAGGTAGAGGCGAGGGAGATTTTTAATTCTTGGGGGATATGTAGAGACAAAGCTTCGGATTTAGAGAAATTGATCTTATAGCCAGAGAGGTGGCCATATTCGTTTATAATGGAATATAGGGCAGACAGGGAAGATTGGGGGTGGGTAAGTGTTAATAAGACATCGTCCGCAAAAAGCGAGATTTTAAAGTCATGGGACCCAACCTCTACCCCTCGAATGTCTGTTGACATTCTGATCATGGCGGCAAGAGGCTCAATGACCAAGGCAAACATGAGAGGGGATAATGGGCATCCCTGCCTTGTGCCGTTGGTTAGTGGAAATGGGTCTGATAGGGTACCATTGGTCAAAACTCTCGCTGTTGGGGAGGAGTATAGAGCTGATATTGCTGAGAAAAATTCCGCATTTATGCCAAAAGTTTGTAGGGTTTTAAATAAGAATGGCCAAGAGATGCGATCAAACGCTTTCTCAGCATCAAGGGCTAGGACCAGAGAGGGGGACTGTCTATGATTCAGAATTTGAATGAGATCCATTGTTCACCTTGTGTTATCTCTGGCCTGTCTTCCAGGAATGAAACCCACCTGGTCATAGTGGATCAGACCCGGAAGGACGCCATTTAAACGAGTGGCTAAAATTTTGGCGTAAATCTTAATGTCTACGTTTAACAATGAGATTGGTCTGTAGCTTGCACAGTCTTGGGGATCTTTACCTTCTTTGTGTATAATAATTATTTTTGCTTCTAGCATGGATTGGGGGAATTGGGAGCCATGGAGCACTGTGTTAAACAGGGTCCTAAGGCGGGGTGATAAAATGTGGGCAAATTTCTTATAGTAGGCTGCTGAGAAGCCGTCGGGGCCTGGGGCCTTCGACGACTTCAGAGACTTCAGGACATTTGCTATCTCCTCTTCAGAGATATCTTTGTTTAATTGGAGGGACGCCTGCTCAGAGAGGCAGGGGAGGTTGGCTCTACGAAGAAATTCGTCAATGGCTCCATTAGTGTGACTGATATCTGCTGAGTTCTTGTGCAGATTGTAGTGTTTTGAGTAGAATGATTGGAATTCCTTATTTATAGTGTTGGGGGAATAAGATATTTCACCTGATCCATTTTTAATTGCTAGGATGTTGTTTTGTGAGTTTTTAGTTCTAAGCCTGGAGGCAAGTAGCTTGTCGGCCTTGTCCCCTTTTTCATAGAATATCTGATTTAGTTTCTGTAGGGATTTGGCTGTGCGCTCTGAAAGAAAGGTAGAAAGATCTAATTTGGCCTTATTTAACAACTCCAGGAGGGACGGGGATGGGGACAATTTATGTTGTAGTTCAAGGGAGTGTAGTTTGGTCGTTAGTGAGGTCAAGTGGGATTCAGTGAGTTTTCTATGTCTAGAGGCCATATTGATGAGGTGTCCACGGAGGACTGCCTTGTGGGCCTCCCATAGAGTCTGCGGTGATATGTCGGGAGAGTCATTAAGTTGGAAGTATTCTAGTAAACAGGTCTTAATTTGGTCTGCGTAAACAGGGCTATGTAGGAGGGAGTCATTAATTCTCCAAGCAGTTGAGGGAGGGCGGGCAGCAATCGATGCTAGTTCAGCAGTGATGGGATTGTGGTCCGACCATATCATAGGGTGTATGTCAGCTGAGGTGATTTTAAGTGAGAGATCTCTACTTAGCAGGATCATATCGATCCTAGAGTAGGTTTTATGCGATGAGGAGTAGTATGTATAGTCCCTCGCCGAGGGGTCGATAAGTCTGAAGGAGTCAAATAGTAGGTGACGCTTGAGGAGGGAAAGTAAGGCCCTTGAGGCTGGGGAAATAGACTTCTATGTATTCTTGACAGTGGTAGAGGATCGGTCTATACTATTGTCTAATACCTCATTAAAGTTGCCTGCCATAATTATGGCCCCTTGAGCATATTTAGATAGTAAGGCGTCTATTTTTTTAAAAAAACTTGCTTGGTTTTGGTTGGGGGCATAAATATTAACTAGCGTGCATAAGGTTTGATTTAGCTTCCCTGTCAAGATAAAGCAAAGCCCCTCTTTATCTGCGTATACGTTCTCTTGGATAAATGTTAGATGAGAGGCTAGCAGGATCGAGACCCCCCGTTTCTTCTGGGAGGAATCACATGCATGAAAAGTAAGTGGGTATAATTTAGATTTTAATTCTGGGTTCAAGGATTTCTTAAAATGAGTTTCTTGCAGAAAAACTAGATCGCTCCTAGAGCGTTTGAGTGACATGTAGAGTTTAGTACGTTTGGAGGGGCAGTTCAAACCTTTGACGTTTTGAGAGTATATTCTAAAGGTCATATCTGAGGTAGTTGTGGTTCGCCTCGGATCCTCCTCTAAGACATCCCGCAGCACCTAAGGAGCAAGGGGAGAGATATGCACCATATACAAACAAGTCCACACAATAATACAAAATGGAGGTGACCCTGAGTCTAGGGAGAGGGGAAGAGGGAGAAAGACAAAAAACAACAATCAGGGGTAGTAAGGGGTCTAGGGGAAGTGGAAGACCAGGAAGAGGGGCTACTGGTCTAAGTTGCCGGTCAGGGGAGACTGGGGGGGAGTCACAATGTGACTGAGACCGGACTTGGGCAAATAGCCCATCTATGGGGGCATGGCCTGGAGTGTCCAGGTGCATAGCAAACTGTTAGGCCGGAAAATCCAGTTCCGGCCCGGAACCAATACTATGTAATAAGTAGTATATATGCAACAAGAACATATAGTTAAGGTGAATAATATGTTTATATGCAAAATAACATTATTTATACTAATGTATGAGGTATTTCCCTATGTGAGGGACTAAGTAGGGAAGGGGGTTAACTTCTTACAATTGCTAACAAGAATTGCAGCAAATAATTAGCCAGACCTTAGTTATCTGTAAAAGTCCGAAAGCCACCTTACATGGTTGCTGGCAAA
This sequence comes from Crinia signifera, assembly GCF_055691185.1. Taxonomy (NCBI): domain Eukaryota; kingdom Metazoa; phylum Chordata; class Amphibia; order Anura; family Myobatrachidae; genus Crinia; species Crinia signifera. Next base: position 405,578,938 of record NC_139217.1, read on the forward strand.
AATTGAGTCTAGCGCTGTAACGGAAAGCGCAGAAAATGCAGACATTCTAATATTAGGGCAGTACCATAGGGGCAAACAACATAACTAATAAACCTTCATGTCCGACTGACAATGTGCAGATTCTACCGGACAGTGTAACTTCGGAACACACAGTCGCTGGATGACAGTTCAAGGTGGAGGTCCAGAAGAGGCGGATATCCTTAAGGAGGGGACTTGCGACCAATCCCGGTTCAGGGACTTCCTAGGGGTATTGGTCAGGGCAGGTGCATTGGAAGACTGACTTTCGGGGACGACAGCGTTGGATGAGGAAGGCAAGGATAGGCCCATGGATGTTAAGAGGCGCTGGGCTTCCTCTAGGGACCTGGCGGGCTGAAATTTGTTTTGGTGCCATATTAAGATGCGGAAGGGGAATCCCCATCTGTAACGGATATTTTTCCCTCTTAGGAGTGTGGTAACCGGTTTAAATTCTTTGCGTTTGAGCAAGGTGGCGGGTGCGATATCTTGGTAGAGTTGGAGGGAGTGGCCCTGGAACGACACACTTGGCAGTTTACGGGATTCCCTGAGGATGTCCTCTTTGGCTTGGAAGTAGTGACAGCGTAGTATGACGTCCCTTGGTTGCGAGGAGTCCTGTGAGCGAGGTCGGAGTGCTCTGTGGGCCCTATCAAGGAGTAGGTGATCCTCTGGGGTAGAGGGAGATAGGTGTGTAAAGAGTTTCTTGAGGTAGTCGTCCAATGTGGAGGAGTCTATTTCTTCGGGGATGCCTCTAATCCGGAGATTATTACGTCGTGCCCTGTTCTCCTGTTCTTCCTGGCGCTCTTGCAGGACTTGCATTTCTTGTTTTAGGTTATGAAGATCTGTGGAGAGGTCTGATTGGGCTGAGACGACATCGTCCATTTTGGCCTCCAAGTGCTCTGTCCTGTCTCCAAGGTTGTTGAGATCGGTTTTGAGAGTGTTAACTGCTTCCCGTACTTCAGCTTGGACTGCCTGGACTGAGCGCCTTGTCTCCTGAACCTCACGAAGTAGAGAGCGCAGGTCGCCTCTAGTGAGAGGGGAATTGTCGGATTCATCTGAGTCCGACTGCTCATGGTTTGATGCAGTAGAGCTTTTCTGTGATTTGTCCGCTGAGAATGCGAATCTTCTTATGCTCTGAGCGGAATCTGAGTTCCCCTGCTTGCGTTGGCCTTTAGGCATGGTAGAAGCCGAGATGGGGGTATTATGAGCTGTCGGGATTAATCGGTTGTAAGACTGTCGGGGTTGTGGTAGTACAGAAAGTTAGTTATTGCATTTGCTGGAGAATGTTAACGAGGCTCCGGGCCTGAGGGTATCATCAGGAAATCACATCTTGAGGGATCAACTGCTCAGGAGCATGTACACTTCCCCCGTATGTAATTATGATGAAGGAATTATGGGGGGGGTAGTAGCATGTAGTAAATGGATGGTAGCTGTATCTACTAGGCTTGCGGGGTGCCGTCAGGCCGACCATCCAGAGCCAGTGTGACTGTGATAGACAGGTGCTGGGAGGCAGAGCGGGTATGGAAAAAGAGCCTCCGCAGCTATGCCGGTGAGGTGAAGCGATAGGAGGGGGGCCTTGTGGCTGCGGGATCCCCACACAGGCAGCACAGGTGCAGCATTGTCGGGGGGGCTCCAGGGGGTCACAGTGCTGTGATGAGGGTCTTATGGAGAGCTGCACTTCCACCCCAGGCCACAGGTACCTTCAATGAGGGAGGGGGGGGGAGAGGGGAACCAGGTCAGTCCAGCTGTCACCCGATGCCCTGAGGGTATGAAGGAGGCTAGGGGTATCTGTGGGCAGTGATGGGCAGCAGGGATGGTGTGGGCTTTAGTTAGTTTTCTAACGGACAAAGGGGGTTATTCTGGTTGATTCACAAGGCTGCAAAATCGCAGCCTTGCGAGTCCACAAAACCCGCCTTGCGAATGGTGGCCTAGCCGTTACCCATTTGCAAGGTTGATTCGCTCGCAGGGCCTGCGAATGGATGTTACACGGTAACCTCCATTAGCAGCCTTGGGGGATGCTCCCACATCATTCGATGATTGGCGACCATCAAATGATTTCGAAGGTGCACGCATATAAAAGTGACTCTCAAGTCACTTATACATGGACGCTCACGAGGAATTGGGCGGGCACCCGGCGCATGCACATGTGCAGAAATGACCCTGCGCATGCACAACCATCGATGCCCTTGCGAAGATTCAAACGGACCAGAATAAGGGCCAAAATACTGATTGACAGAATCCCCACAACCAAATTCCGAAAGACAAAATATGCACAGGTACATGACGCTGACAATTGAAATACAACAACATCAAAATACCGACAATGAAAACATCGACAGGTACGAAACACAGATGAAGCGCAATGCTGACAGCCAAAATATTGACACAAATAATATAGTTATTCATGATTTTTTCACAAAAACCAACTTGTTCATACTTTACAATCCCAGTGGGCATGGAGGGAGAATATAATAGTGTGGCGAGCGCAGCGAGGCAAGGTTCCCGAAGCATGGCGAGCGCAGCGGTACACTAATATAGTGTCCATGTCGACATTACAACCGTGTTGGAATTTAACATATGCGGCATTATCTCGGTATATTGAGTGCCGGCATTTCAACTGTAGATATTATGTTCCTGTTTGGGATGTTGACCATTGGTATTTACACCTTTGCCAGTATAATAGTCTTGTTGATATTTCAATTTTTGGTAAATCATACTGGGGTGATTCAGTAACGCTCACTAAACAGCAGTTGTTCGGCTTAACGCAGCCGGCCGGAACGCCCACCCCCAAATCTACTCCGTAAACATACGAGGGGATTATGCGAACACATCCGCTCGCATTTGACCGACGGGGAGAGAAAGCATTTGATGGTCATCGACCATTGAATTATTTCTCTCCCCTTCGGAAATAAGTCAGTCTAAACTGACTTTTATTTCCTTTGGTGTCCGCCGCCGCCCTCAGCAGGCATTGGCCCGTCTGCGTTGCCAGGGGAATTCCCAGCATTTTCATAAAACGCTGGGCATTCCCCTTCAGCTGTCTTATCCTTTCCCTGCTGTCTGCCACTGATGTTTCCATTATATAACTGGCTGTTCTTGGACCACCGTTTCTCTGTGACATAATTCAGGTTGTTTTCTGATCTCCCACATGTGCTGCCCGATCTGACCCATTTCCTGTCTCTGACCACAGTGGTGCGCTGGCCTCAGTTTTGCCACACAGCCATTGCTACTGTACTTTTCAGGGATCCCTGGTGAAGTACTACCACTTGTAAAACATGCAGTCAGGCCCACTGAGAGGTATGTCGGGCCCTGATAAAATGTTGGGGGCGTGGCCATGCCCCTCTAAACATACAAGGGGGGAAGGGGGAAGTGTTACCACCCCCACCCCCCTTCCTGCTCAGCAGCACAGCACACACCTACAGCATGTGCTGTGCTTACAGGCTTGGCATGAGCGTCTCACACTGTAACACTAACAGCATGAGAGCTCATGCTGCTGCCGCTACCTGGGAGGGGATGGGATCAGATCAGGCCCCTGCCGGGCCCCTCCAGCAAGCCCTGGTAATTAGTACCCACTCCCCCCTTTCAGTGGCCCTGCCTCCGTCTGCACAATAGACACACAGATTTTCACAGCATCACTTATAGTCTGTACTCATCACCAGGGCTGGACTGGTCCACAAGAGTACAGGGGAAACCCGTGGTGGGCCTCACTACCTGAGGGCCAATCTCCTCCTCTAGGGATCAGGTTTCTGACTTCAATTATAGATTATACATATGTTATCTTATACTGCACAGGACTATGTTGTATATTCTACAGTGTATTGCTGTTATTAATATGGCACATGGTCATGTATGCACTATTAGTATTAATTATATATACAGTTGTGCTCATAAGTTTACATACCCTAGCAGAATTGGTGATTTTCTGGCCATTTGTCAGAGAATATGAATGATAACTCACAAACTTTTCTTTCACTCATGGTTAGTGATTGGATGAAGCCGTTTATTGTCAAACAACTGTTTACTCTTTTTAAATCATAATGACAACAGAAACTACCCAAATGACCCTGATCAAAAGTTTAAATACCCTGGAGATTTTGGCCTCATAACATGCCCACAAGTTGACACAAATGGATTTGAATAGCTACTAAAGAAACATCCTCACCTGTGATCTGTTTGCTTGTAATCAGTGTGTGTGTATAAAAGGTCAGTGAGTTTCTGGTCTCATGAAAGACCCTTGCATCTTTCAGCCAGTGCTGCACTGACATGTCTGAATTCTGAGTCATGGGGAAAGCAAAAGAATTGTCAATAGATCTGCAGAAAAAAGTAATTGAACTGTACAAAACAGGAAAGGGATATAAAAAGAGATCCAAGCAATTGAGAATGCCAATCAGCAGTGTTCAAACTCTAATTAAGAAGTGGAAAATGAGGGATTCTGTGGAAACCAAAACACAATTAGGTAGACCAACAAAAATTTCAGTCACAACTGCGAGGAAAATTGTTTGGGATGCAAAGAAAAACTCACAAATAACTTCAGCTGAAATACAGGACTCTCTGAAAAAAAAGTGGTGTGGTTGTTTCAAGATGCACAATAAGGAGGCATTTGAAGAAAAATGGGCTGCATGGTCGAGTCCTTAGAAGAAGCCATTACTACGCAAATGCCACAAAGCATCCCGCTTACAATACTCCAAACAGCACAGAGATAAGCCTCAAAACTTCTGGAACAAAGTCATTTGAAGTGATGAGACCACAATTTAACTTTTTGGCCACAACCATAAACGTTACATTTGGAGAGGAGCCAACAAGGCCTATGATGAAAGGTACACCATTCCTACTGTGAAACACGGAGGTGGATCGCTGATGTTTTGGGGATGTGTGAGCTACAAAGGCACTGAAAACTTGGTCAAAATTGATGGCAAGATGAATGCAGCATGTTATTAGAATATACTGGAGGAAAATTTGCACTCATCAGCCCAGAAGCTGCGCATGGGACCTACTTGGATCTAAAACACAAGGCCAAGTCGACCTGTCATTGGCTACAGAGAATAAAGTGAAGGGTCTGGAGTGGCCATCTCAGTCTCCTCACCTCAATATCATTGAGATCTCAAAGGTGCATGCAAGACAGCCCAAGAATTTACAGGAACTGGAGGCTTTTTGCCAAGAAGAATGGGCAGGCAGCTTTACCATCAACCACTAAAGAGCCTCATCCACAGCTACTGATCTACAAAATACTTCAAGTTGTCATTGATGTTAAAGGGGGAAATACAGTGGCGTAACTAGAAATTTTGCTCCCCCCTGCGAAAAAAATTCTGGCGCCCCCCCCTTCCTTACATTTTTGGTTAAAGAAACAGGGCAGTTTCTCAGCAATTCGGCTCTCAATAAAAATACCCCCCCCCCCCCAATTTTTTTTTTAAGAAAAACACAAATAATTTATGAAGAACCTATAGCGTGCCCATTCCAAAAAGGGTGTGTGGCAATGCTTATTAGACAATATGCCACACACTGTAATGTCTATTACATATTATACCACACACCATAATGACCCTTAGACATCGCTATCCATACACACTGGGCAAAAATGCCCAGTGTGTATGGACCTATAGGGTGAATGCCAATCCACAAAGAAGATACCCCCTTCAGAGCTGAATTAAGGTCCTGGAGGGCCCGGGGTACTTAAAACAGTGGGGCCCTGAGGTCTGTATATATATATTATATATTTGTGTGTGTGTGTGTGTGTGTGTATACACATATTTTATTGTCGAGAGATCCTGCATTACCCAGAAATGTTTCTAATACATACAGGATATACACGCACACATACCATACAGACAAACAGGACTTACATGCACATACCATACATACACACACACATACAGGACATGCATGCACACATACAGTAATCGCACACATACAGTACAGACACACAGGACATACACGCAAATATACCATACAGACACACAGGACATACACGCACACATACCATACAGACACACAGGACATACACGCACACATGTCATATATACACACAGGACTTACACGCGCACATACCGTACAGACACACAGGACATACATGCACACATATCATACAGACACACAGGACATACACGCGCACATACCGTACAGACACACAGGACATACATGCACACATACCATACAGACACACAGGACATACACGCGCACATACCATACACACACACACACACACACACACACAGGACATACAAGCACACACAGGACATACACGCACACATACCATAGACACAAAGGACACACACACATGGCATACAGGCACAGATACCATACATACACACACAAAGCATATTTATAAACATACACAAGCTATAGACACACATAGCATACAGAAAGGACATACACACATACACATATAGCATTTACAAAGTATACATACATACATACATACATAGAATACATACACACAGCATACTTACAAACCCCAATACTAAAACAAATGACCCCCACATGCAATGGAGGGCACCAAGTTTCCACATACCCAGCCCTCCCCCTTCCCACTGCAGCTACCAATACATCATAGTGCTCACTGGGCCACCAGTATACATTAATGGTGCCCACACTCTTCACCCCCTTCCCATGCCCCTGCGGCTGGCACCCACAACAAGGAACACAGACCTGGAGAGTCAGCCTGTCAGTTGTCCATGCCAGGTTAATCTCCGTGTCTCAGGCAGCCCAATGCCATGTAGTGTAGAGAGAAGAGCTTCCTGAGTGCCGAGGATCTCTGCGCTGCAGCGCCACCTACAGGCAGCTCAGCAGTACATCCTCAGCTTCCTCCTAGCAGCTTGCACAGGAGTCGGACAGCCTTCGGCTCTGAAGAGAGCCGTGACCCTGCTGCGCCCCAGTGACGCCGGCTCCCCCCCGCGACCGCTGGGGCTGCCTATGCTTAGTTACGCCACTGGGGAAATACATGGTATTAAGAACTGGGGTATGTAAACTTTTGATCAGGGTCATTTAGGTAGTTTCTGTTGTCATTATGATTTAAAAAGATTTAAAAAGAGTAAACACTTTACAAACCATTACAGATAAGAGTCAGTTCATCGCAAATTACAAATACCATAAATTAGGAAATAAAACGGGTAAACTGCTCTCCAATATTTTAAATTCCACTCGCCCCCCTATGATAGTACATCACCTAAAACAACCAAATGGGGAACTCACAACCTCCAATGCGCAGATAACACAAGTTATGTCGGACTACTACAAAGACATATACTCCAACCCTAAGTCCCCTCCTAACGCCCTTAACGCAGCTTCCAGTAGTACCCCCTGCCCACAGGACTCAGACATCTGGGAAGATTTACACTTCCCTCAACTTACAGAGGACCTAGCACAAACCCTAATAAATCCCATTACAGAATCAGAAGTACTAAGAGCAATAAAAGCCTTGAAAACAGCCAAAGCACCGGGCCCAGATGGGTATTCGGGTGATTTTTATAAAATGTTTCCGGACAAAGTAGCGCCCATCCTCGCATCAGTTTTCAACACCATATTAGTGAACAAACAAATCCCTCCTTACTTCAACTCCGCGATCATTAAACTAATTCCCAAACCAGGGAGAGATCTAACCCTCCCGGGATCTTACCGCCCGATCTCACTTTTAAATTGTGACTATAAATTATTAACAAAGATACTGGCAGATAGGCTTAACCCCATTCTCCCTCATATTATCCACAGAGATCAGACAGGCTTCATTTCTGGGCGTCACTCTGTAAGGAATGTGAGAAAAGTACTAGCAGCAACGCAACACTCCCTATCTCAAGCCACAGATAACACCCCCAAATTAATACTGACTGTTGATGCTGAAAAAGCTTTCGATATGGTGAAATGGCCACATCTCTACCACACCATGTCCAAATTTGGTATCCCACACCATTTCATCTCCTTTCTGCAAACCCTATACACCAACCCCACTTCCCAAATAGCGTGCAACGGCTTCTTATCCCCCCCATTTGAAATCCAGAGAGGCACGAGGCAGGGCTGCCCCCTGTCCCCGCTTCTATTTGCAATAGCTATGGAACCCCTCACCTTAGCCCTAAGAGCTTCTCGAGACTATAAAGGCATATTTATCCGTCACGAGGAATTAAAATTAGCGCTATTCGCTGATGATCTACTACTATTCATCTCGGACCCACTCACATCCATCCCAGCAGTGTTATCCCTAATCAATTCCTTCGGCCCTATATCAGGGTACAAAATAAATGTAGATAAAACTGAAATCCTACCCCTCACACCGGAACTAGCCTCACATCCCACCATTACGCAATTCAAAACCCAATCAGACAGTATCAAATACCTAGGTATAGTTATAACCAAAAACCCAAACTCCATGTACAAGGCAAATTTCACGCCATTAATTAATAAAATTTCCTCACAACTGGAAATATGGACGAAACTCCCGATCTCACTACTAGGCAGAGCTGCAACCCTCAAAAGTATTATTTTCCCTAAAATATTTTATAAACTACAAATGATCCCATGCATTATCCCAAACTCAGACTTACGTCTTCTTGACAAACTAATGTCTAAATTCCTGTGGGCAGGGAAAAAACCCAGGATGTCTCTCAACAAACTAATGCGTCCTAAACCCCAAGGAGGACTCAAAATCCCTAACTTTCTATTCTACTCCTGCTCGATCCATTTTCGATACATAGCAGACTGGATGTATAACAACACTATCTATACAGACTCTAGTCTAGAAGAAAACATATTCTACCCCTTTTCCCCCAGCGCTTTACTACACTCTCCAATATCTAAAATCCCACAGCATCTCCAGAATCATATTTTTTTCAGAGGCACGTATAACGCATGGTCCCTAATCAACCGTAAACTCCAAAGAAACCCCCATGTCTCCCCTTTTATCCCAATATGGGGGAACCCCAATTTTCCACCCTCCCTGACCAACTCTCAGTACAAAGAGTGGCAACGTAAAGGCCTGGATCTGGCCACCAAACTTTTTGACCCAGGGGGAACCCCTTTCACATTTCAGACCTTAATAGACAAATATGATCTACGAAAAACCCAATTTTATATGTATCTGCAAACACGCCACTACGTGAATACAATATCCAATTCTATTCTATCACCTGCATACCCTGACCCACTAGAACAGATTTTTATGAAATTACACCACACCAGATTCAAAACTTCACTCATATATGACGTGCTCCTTGCCAAACTCCCAGAATCTCCACTAGAGACTCTAAGCCTCTCTTGGGGCAAAGACATTCCTGAGGTGACCTCACCAGCACTACTTTTCAAGACATACCCGAAAGCCCTACAAATTCTGCAATCATCCTACCTACAAGAGGTACACTTCAAAACCATACATAGTCTTTATATTGCCCCTGCCCAAACCAAACATATGACTTCTGAAGCCACGGGCGAATGCTGTAAATGCAGAATGAGCAATGCAAAATTCCTGCACTGCATATGGGCCTGTACGAAAGTATTAAAGTTTTGGCGAAAAACCCTCCACTATATAAACTCGCTTTTGAACATTCAAAACTAGCATGCCTCTGTCTTAATTTTCAAAACTGGAATATACCCTCGCCAGCTTTGAAATATATACCTCTTATTATCATAATCCTGACAGTAGCAAAAAAAGTCATACTTTCACACTGGATATCACCCACTACCCCAACATTGAGTGAACTTAAGAGTAAATTATTCGGATCCTTCTATTTGATAAGCGCTCACTGATGCTCAACTTATATGAAAACACAGATTCTTTTCTTAATAAATGGAGACCGTTTATCAAATCCTTAGAGCTAACTCAAAGAACGCAGGTCTTAACATACATAGATGATACTCAATCTCCATGCTAAAAGACGGACGCCTGTGGAGCTCAACCTCAGCTACGCCCGACCATGAAGCCGCATAATTTTTCCTAACCCCTCTCACCCTCTCCCCACCTCCTCCTTGTCACGTGTTTGAATTGATTTAACGTTATCATTTCATTTCTCTATCTATTACACCTTTTCTTTCTCAACTCCGAAATGTTATATGGTTAATTAATATATCACATGATAGAAATTTCTGGTTTAGAAGATGACAAAAATGGTGAAATTAAGTAGGCCACCTTCTATGTATCTGGACTTATCTATTCTTCCACTTGGAAAATATTACCAGTATTTTGAAGTTTAAAGATACTGTAATTTGTCATATCCAATTCGAAAAAATATTGGACCGATTTCTTGATTTCTTGTTTATCCTATGTCAGATATGTACCATCCTATGTTCTGTATACATATACCTTTATACTTATAATTTATTATGTCTCCAAATTATGAGAAAAACAATAAAAACTTTAAAAACTAAAAAAAAAAAAAGAGTAAACACAGTTGTTTGACAATAAATGGCTTCACCCAACCACTAACCATGACGAAAGAAAAGTTTGTGAGTTATCATTCATATTCTCTGACAAATGGCCAGAAAATCACCAATTGTCATAGGGTATGTAAAGTTATGAGCACAACTGTATATCCTGCACTCTCTGCATTCCCTTGGTGTGCCCTTCCTGCATAGTCCAATGCTGCTCATCACTCACATTTTGCAGAATCACTTGTACAGCTCGTGTGTCATGATGTCGTCAGTATTTATCACTAGAGATGAGTGGGTCTGGATCTTTGAGATCCGAACCCACCCGAACATCGCGATCCGAGTCCAGATCTGAGCTCCCACCCGATTCCGGACCGAAAACTAGGCAAAACATCATCTTCACGCTGTAGGATTCTCGCGGGATCTGGATTTTATATAAGACACACGCGCGCCCCACCATCTTCACTCCATTATAAGAGAGGGTGGTTAGGACCTGTGCTCTGTGTTGTGCACTTTTGTTTGGTGCTGCAGTGCTCACTCGATTAGGGTCTGCCACGCAGGGGCTGCTAACTGTACACAAGTCCAGTGTACAGGGGCTGTGTTCAGTGTGACAGGGCCTGTGTCCAGTGTGACAGGGGCTGTGTCCAGTCTACAGGGGTTGTGTCCAGTGTATAGGGGCTGTGTCCAGTGTACAGGGGTTGTGTCTCGTGTAAAGGGGCTGTGTCCAGTGTACAGAAGCTGTGTACAGGGTGCATTGGCCAGTGTGACAGGAGCTGTGTCCATTGTCCAGGGGCTGTGTCCAGGGTGACGGCCTGTGTCCAGGGGCAGTGTCCAGTTTGACAGCTGTGTTCAGTGTACAGGAGCTGTGTCCAGAGGCTGTGTCCATTGTCCAGGGGCTGTGTCCAGGGTGACGGCCTGTATCCAGTGTTACGGCCTGTGTCCAGGGGCAGTGTCCAGTGTGACGACTGTGTCCAGTGTACAGGAGCTGTGCCCAGGGGCTGAGTCCATTGTCCAGGGGCTGTGTCCAGGGTGACGGGCTGTATCCAGTGTGATGGCCTTTGTCCAGTGTACAGGAGCTGTGTCCAGAGGCTGTGTCCAGGGTGACTACCTATATCCAGTGTCCAGTGTGACGGCCTGTGTGCAGGTGCAGTGTTCAGTGTGACGGCTGTGTCCAGTGTACAGGAGCTGTGTCCAGGGTGACGGGCTGTATCCAGTGTGACGGCTGTGTCCAGTGTACAGGAGCTGTGTCCAGAGACTGTGTCCATTGTCCAGGGGCTGTGTCCAGGGTGACGGCCTGTATCCAGTGTTTAGTGTAATGGGCTGTGTCCAGGGGCAGTGTCCAGGCGCAGTGTCCAGTGTGACAGGCTGTGTCCATTGTAAAAAAAGGAAAATAAAAGTAATAAATAAAATAAAAACAAATTTTTGGAGGATGATGGAGGAGGGAGATCAGCAACCTGATAGAAGTGCTGAAGCTGCTACCACCAGTCAGACTTATGATGACAAGGCCGATGGTCAAAGGCCTAGAGGCCATGTAAAATCAAAGCAGACATTTTACAATGGTCCATAAAAATAAAAAAAATCACCTGCGGATAGAAATAAAATTGGCAATATGCCATTCACCACACGCAGTGGGAAGTAAAGGCTAAGGCCTTGGCCTTTGTTTCTGACTGATGGTACAGCATCTCAGAAGAATGATGGTAGCCCTTCTGCTAGTACAATTAAAAGAGGGAAACTTGTTAAGAAGACAAAGGCGAGTTCACAAATGTCACAAATCCCAGAGGAGAGTCGAAGTGTGTCTGCGGATGCCACAAAACAAGCTGCTTCGCGATCTGTCACCAGTAACTATGGGGCCGGCCGAGGGGCTATGGGACGGACCCGGCCAATGGGACTATTGGACTGTCCCATCGGCAAACTGAATTGTTGGGCCAATCCGCCTCTTACATTAAACTTAAAACCTTTGACTGGTATTTGGCAATCAGCCCGTCACCCACAGCCCTTGGGTGCCCTGGAGGGGGACCCCTTTATTGGTGGGTCCCCACTTCCCCAGGGACCCTGGCCAGGGGTGACTGGTTGGGGGGTGATGCTGCGGCCCCCGTGGAGCACTAGAAATGTGTCCCTGGGCTGTGGCATTACCCCCTGGCTAGTGGAGCCCAGTGCTGGTTGCGCAGTCCCAATAAATTCTGTCCATTGCATTGAATTCAAATTCACTTTAACATATTTGTAGTTATTTCTTTGGCGTAAATCTCAGATTCTGGCATTCCCCAGGATTCAAACTGTTTATAGTATTCCCAGCCAAAATGTAATTTATTTTGTTCTTCATGCCTGATCATTTTTTTGTTGGTCAAATTCCAGCAGACAGAAAGGCAAACCATCTGCAAATGCAGCATCGTGGGAAAGAAATAAACTTTATTGACACTTAGATTTGTGTCCCCTACCATTTCAGTTTTTGGTTGACTGGCAATTAGCCTGATTTGGAGGCAGACACAATACAGGTTGAGTATCCCTTATCCAAAATGCTCAGGACCACAAGCATTTTGGCTAAGGGATTTTTTGGTATATATTTTTTCCATACTTTACTGGTCCCCTGGTGGTGCCTCGACGTCCACAGTGTCCCCTGGCAGCCTTCGGCATCTCCGCTCCCAGCGGTGCATTGCGCAAGCGCACAGGTGACATCACCGGCGCACTTACGCAATGCACCCTGGGAGATGCCGCTGAAGAGGATCCCGGAGGCTGCTGTGGACATCGGGGGACGAGGTAAGTATGAAAAAAGGGTGGGGGAAAAAAATATATATTCTGAAAAACTACGGTTTTCGTAATATTTACGTTTTTGAAATACACGGATAAGGGAGACCCGCCATGTAATGGTATTTGAAAAGCTTTCTGCTACAGCACATGCATGAGTCCTGAAAACCTCTACTGCGTATACATTGCACCGCTGTTGCATATAGATTCATTGTAATTAGAAGTTGCGGCGCAAAACCATAGATGTTCCTGGATGGTGACCTGAAATGTTAAGAAAAGAGCCCATGTTATGGGAGTGTCACAGGCATGTCAGTGAAAGCAGGCTCACAGTGGACATATTTAGAGGAATTTCAGGAAACAAAACTGCATATGCCATGGGCCAACAACATCGATGGCGTTCCAATTTTGGAATGATCAGAGCCACTGACACAGTTGCACTATTTACATAAAGTGGACATCTCCGTGCTTGTACACTCAGCAGCAAACTGATACAGGCTGCAGCACCTTCAGCATGGCATCCCGTTTCAGGTGGTCATGTGACCATCAGATAATTATTCCTCCCCATCTCTACACCTATTAAGCCAGGTAGTGCCTAACCCAAACCCTCATGTTCACATTCTAAATCAAACCCTCCCTTCCACATCCTAAACCAAAACCTCTTTCCTGCAGTCTGACCCAAACCTTCCTATCCGCAGTCTAACTGTAATGTTCACATTCTGACAAAGACAACATTTCACAGACAGCAATCAACAAATGTCGATGTCTGTTGATATTTTAACAAGGTTGACCTTATGACTACATCATAAAGATTAATTGCAAATATATTCACAGCAACCTACACTACATCGACAAAAATATTCAGACGCCTGAACATTACGCCAACAGGGATTGTAATGACAATGTATTCAAATACATATACTTTGATATGGAGTTGGTCCCCTTTTTACACCTATAACAGCTTCCACTCTACAATAAAGGTTCTCCACAATTTTTGGAGTTTTTCTAAGGGAATCTCTTTCCATTAATACAGGTTCTCAAACTCGGTCCTCCGGACCCCACACAGTGCATGTTTTGCAGGTTTCCTCACAGAATCACAAGTGCAATAATTAGCTCCACCTGTGGATCTTTTTAAATGTGTCAATGTTGTAATGAGCACACCTGTGCACCTGCCGGATGACTGGGTCAACATGAACTGTGTGGGGTCCTGAGGGCCGAGTTTTAGAACCCCTGTTCTAGAGCATTTACGATGTCAGGAACTGACGTTGGACGAGAAGGCCTGACTTGTAATCTCTTTTTCTATTTCAACCCAAGGTGTTCATCGAACCTTGGGGGTTATTCAGAATGGATTGCTGTTGTGGGAATTTGCTTTATCGATTAGATTATCAAATGACTGCGCAAACATACGGATCAAAGTGCGCATGTGCGGGGCTGAACAGCAATAAATCTTAACAGTCCCCTTGGAATTTGACTGTCAGGAAGCTGGCGTTTGGGGGTGGACACCTGCCCTTTAATGGGAGTGTCAGAAAAATTGCAGGCATGCCCAGGAGTTTTAAGTGAGGTTGGAAGCTCCAGCCTTGATCTGCCTGATTCTGTCACACAGTTGTGGAAGGGCCAGAGTTATGTACACTTGCACAAACTGGGAAAATCATTAGATGGTAAGTGAGTTGCGAATGGATTTGCATGTGATCAGCAATCCACTCGCAATTCATTTGTAGACTTGCATGGGGTGGGAAATTATTCTGTCTGGATGGCAACTATCTAATCACATCCTTTGCAAAATTGCACAGCACCTATAAGGTATGAATAAGGCCCCATAATTTTATAGTCCTCGCTCTTTGCAGTGGGGCACAGTCATGTTGGCATAGAAAAGGTCTTTCCCCAAACTGTTGCGATAAAGGTTAAGCTTATAATTTTTCAAAATGTCTTGGTTGGCTGAAGTATTAAACTTGGCCTACAATGGAGATATGGGTTCTATTCCAAACCCTGAAAAACAGCCCATACGGTTATCCCTCCTCCACCAAACATCATAGTTGGTATAATGCAGTAAGGCTGGTAACGTTCCCCAGGAATCCAACAAATACCGACTCACTCATCTGACTGCCAAACAGAGATGCCCAATTTGTCTCTCAACAGAACACGTTTCCACCGGTGCACAGTCCAGCGTCAACATGCTTTACACCACTCTATCCGATGCTTGGCATTGGGCTTGGTGATGAGAGGCTTGCATGCAACTGCTGGGCCATGGAAACCCATTCCATTAAGTTCCTGACGCACGGTTTTAGTGATTACATTAATGCCAGTGAAATCTGGGAACTCTTCAGCTACGGAATCAGCAGAGCCTTGGAAACTTTTACGTGCCTTGGCAATTGACCATGCTCTGTGATTTTACGTGGCTGAGTTGCTGTTGTTCCTGAATGCTTCCACTTACTAATATCACTTACATTTTGACCGTGGAATATCAAGCAAGGGTCAAATTTCACAAACCATCTTATTGCAAAAGTGGCATCCAGCAGGCCTGATAATTAACAGGAGTGGCTAATTACTCGATGTAGTGTGTCATTAGTACACTGACATTAGATTGAATTCTGCAGTTCAGAGGTGATTATCACAAATTCTAGAAATTTAATTAAGGAAAACATTAAAAACCAATATCCAATTTAGAAAAACTATTTAAGCTTAGGAAGTCTGAGATTTCTTAAAGGTAAAATTTCTATCTCTGTTTGTTTTTTCTAATAGTAGAGGAATTAGTACAGGCATGTCTGAACTATGGCCCTCCAGCTGTTGTGAAACTATAAGTCCCATCAAGCCATGCCACAGTTTTGCTATTAGGGAATGCTAAAACTATGGCAAGGCATACTGGGATGTGTAGTTTCACAACAGCTGGAGGGCCACAGTTTGGACATGACTGAATTAGGAGAACCATTAGTTCCTCAATGGCATTTATACACACACACAAAAAATACTTAAGGGAGTCTAAAAACGGGATTGGTGTGAAATCCTGACAAGGGGGGACCTGGATCGTCCTCCCCCCTTTTCGGCCTCGCTGCGCTCACCACGCAGCGGGCCCAGTGCCTCGCTACGATTGGTACACTCATTTATTCTCCCTCTATGGGTGTCATGGATACCCACAGAGGGACAAAGTGCCGGGATTTCGGCAGTCGGGATTCCGGCGTCGGGATTTCAACTGCATCCCTTAAAAACACAATGTTATCTTAACAGCAAGAAATATTTTTCACAAATTCTAAGGAAGTCTGAATTTAATGCTCTGCGAACACTTTATTACACAAAGTACATTCAGTTTCTGAAAATAGTGTTCTAAACAGTTTAACCATCTAAAAATAAAGACATCCCAAAAACACCAAAACAAAAATTAAATAGTTTTTTTTTATATATATTTTTTTTCACTTTTTAATCATTTTTGGATGCAATATCATATCGTGGATTTAAAAAAATAGAGGAGATTTAGCAGCTTTGCATTTATGTGGCACATGTCTTTGTACTGCAATTAATTGTGACTATAAAGGCATGAAAAGAAGTAAATTGGCAATTAAAGTGCTATTGGAGAAGCGGAGAAAGGCCATAGAACTATGAGAAAGTACAAACAAACCAAAAAAACACTACGTAACTCTTATGACTCGAAGAAGCTTCCAAATGTGACAACAAAATGATCTCTGAATGTTCACATAAAGACTACAACAGCACTCATAAGGAAAAACAAATAAAACCATGACACTTGTACAGCCCACAGAGACTAGTACAGTTACAATTAAATACACAATCTTAAACGTGCTAAAGGGCAAAGGGTTTTGTGGAAGCAGTTGTTTCAGGAAGAAGATACAGGTGCTGGTGGGATAGTGGGAGCTGAATACTCTTCTTCTGAATCAGAGCCATCATCATCCTTCTCTTGGTCGCTTCCTTCAGTGCTAAGTCTGTCAAAGCCTTTCCGACTGTACCCTTTGTGGCTGGCAAAGAAGGTTCCTAGATTGAGGCCTCCCGTTCCTTTACCTGAAAAGAGAAGAGACAACAAACAAGAGATCAAACGGGTTACATTTTACATATTCAGAAAACAGGGCAACATGTTCTTGATCTTGACTGTATAAAGAACTTATAGAGTAGGTACCACCATGCAAAGTACTGAGCTATTTCATTGGCACAATGTTGTCACAAAGAACATCTTTAGGTTGCATGTGTTTCGGTTTATACATCTCACAAAGGCTAAGGCAAACTAGAGGTTATCACCCAATTTGAATGTCTTATTATTCTCTGTATATTAGGAAGACATTTCAGTGTTATCTTTGAATGTAATTAGTACCAACACACACCAACACACACACAAACTATACCAGTGGTACCCAAACTTTCTTTGGATTCACAGCACCCTAGGCTCTAGAGCTGGGGTAGCCAACTCCTCGAGAGCTACCAACAGTTAATGTTTTCCAGATCTCCTCACAGAATCACAAGTGAAGTAATTAGCTCCACCTGTGGATCTTTTAAAATGTGTCAGTGAGTAATGAGTGCACCTGTGCAGCAGCTAGGTTGTCTGGAAAATGTGAACTGTTGGTAGCTCTCGAGGACTGGAGTTGCTACCACTGCCCTAGAGTATTAGAATTTTTTATCACGGCAACCCTAGAACAAAAGATTCTTATAGAAAACTTTTGAATTTTTTTTTAAAATAAGTAAATTGTGTTTATACGTCATCCTTCGGTTTAAGTTATGTGGTGAGGTACGGATTTTATTATTGTAAGCCACAAGCACCAGTTTTGCCTATTACATTGACTATAAATAATTCAAATTGGTTCTTGATCACAAATCCAGGGCACCTCAGTGTGTCACAGCACACAGTTTGGGAACACTTAACATTATGGCAGTGATCCTCGCAGTTTAACCCCCGCGCCGGCCGCTCGCACTATGCAACGTTCCGGGGGAATCCTCGCAGTCACAGAACTGCGAGGATTCCCCTAAACTGTGAGAGCCGCGGCTAGTGCAGCAAACTCGCTGTAATTAGCCTCGACTCTCGCAGTTTTTGGAGGCACATTCGCAAATTCCCCCTCGCTCAAAAAACGGAGCGAGGGGGAATTTGCGAATGAGGGGGGTCAGTTGAATACTGACAGGGTGAGCGGTGACTGCGAGCAAAAAGTCCTGCTCGCAGTCACCGCTCGCCCACGGCATTGAATATACGCATATGTCTTTATCAGCAACAAATAGACACTTATCACACCACTGCAAATATATCATTATAAAGCCATCAAATGGATCATTTAATTTAAAAAGAATTAACTTTGTATAAAAAAGGGGCAATCTAGAAAAGGACAATTTGCAGAAATCTGCACATAACTTGCTATAAGCCAATTTTTAGTAAAGACAAAATCACATAAATTATAAAAAAACAACATGGTCTATCTTATGAAAAGCATCTCCCTCTTCTGGAAAGTATAGCGTACGTAATAGATACTAATGGGGAAATTTACTAAGATGCGAATTGTAAAACCTTAAATAAAACCAATTTAAAGCTGCAAGTTGTATTTCACATGGGATGTTGCTAGGGGCAACCAATCAGAGCCCGTCTATTATTTTTTTAGAGGGTGCTAAATAAATAAGAAGTAGATTCTGATTGGTTCTTTTTGTAAAGAACTTTTGTTTGAGTCCAAACTCTAAGGCGCTGAACTTGGTATCTGCAGCACTAGTCACTTGAAGTTACTCCCTTAGTAACTGAAAGTAGCGTATATAATTATATTGGTAAGTGACTTTGTGCGCTGATCCCCTTCCTTCTGAAACCGTAACCGTGAGTTGTGAACTCCCTTTTTCTATTTAGGTGGAAACACAAGTGTGTATACAAATATAGAAAACGTATACTCTCCTTTGCTTACGTGCCTTCGCCTCATCAGAGGCTCTCCATTAATATGAATATGATGGAGACATAAAAATGAAATAAAATCCAAAATAGTGTGATATAGTACGGATGGACAAATTTATTAAACAGAAACGGTAATGGACAAAAATAGGGATAATTCCAAACAATAAAAATGACCAATGAATTGTGTCATGAAATTTTTAAAAATTGGAGGTTTACCAGATTGTGATGATAAAAACGCCTGTAGATAGATCTTTTTATCTTAAGGTGCCTCTGGTCTTCCGGATAAACCAGGCCTTCAGGTGTCTCCAAAATCAGCAATACTGGGTCTCCCTCCAGGTAATTTCCAGGTAACTGCAACGCGTATCGGAACTACCTTGTTCCTTCCTCAGGCAGTATCCTGGAAATGAATCCTCTAGGGGTATATATACCCCTCCTTTGGTTAACTTCCGGGTCAGACAAACAGAATATTAAACAAGTGTATAACACAGATTTCCCATATTACATATCAATACAACTTTTTATATACAAGGTCCCGCGGACTATAGCCGTTAAATTTATCTTAGTATGCAGTCCCTTAAAACTCCAAAACGGAGATCGCGGTGTTTGGACCGCACGCTCCGTCTCCTGTGGAACGCACGGCCATTTTCCCGGAAGCCGGAAGACGTCACTGGGCTTGATCAGCCGTCTTGTGAAGCGCATCCTTTCTAAGGTGTGTAGCTTCTTCCCCATGTTGCGTAGAAAGGATGCGCTTCACAAGACGGCTGATCAAGCCCAGTGACGTCTTCCGGCTTCCGGGAAAATGGCCGTGCGTTCCACAGGAGACGGAGCGTGCGGTCCAAACACCGCGATCTCCGTTTTGGAGTTTTAAGGGACTGCATACTAAGATAAATTTAACGGCTATAGTCCGCGGGACCTTGTATATAAAAAGTTGTATTGATATGTAATATGGGAAATCTGTGTTATACACTTGTTTAATATTCTGTTTGTCTGACCCGGAAGTTAACCAAAGGAGGGGTATATATACCCCTAGAGGATTCATTTCCAGGATACTGCCTGAGGAAGGAACAAGGTAGTTCCGATACGCGTTGCAGTTACCTGGAGGGAGACCCAGTATTGCTGATTTTGGAGACACCTGAAGGCCTGGTTTATCCGGAAGACCAGAGGCACCTTAAGATAAAAAGATCTATCTACAGGCGTTTTTATCATCACAATCTGGTAAACCTCCAATTTTTAAAAATTTCATGACACAATTCATTGGTCATTTTTATTGTTTGGAATTATCCCTATTTTTGTCCATTACCGTTTCTGTTTAATAAATTTGTCCATCCGTACTATATCACACTATTTTGGATTTTATTTCATTTTTATGTCTCCATCATATTCATATTAATGGAGAGCCTCTGATGAGGCGAAGGCACGTAAGCAAAGGAGAGTATACGTTTTCTATATTTGTATACACACTTGTGTTTCCACCTAAATAGAAAAAGGGAGTTCACAACTCACGGTTACGGTTTCAGAAGGAAGGGGATCAGCGCACAAAGTCACTTACCAATATAATTAGATTCTGATTGGTTGCCCATAGCTACATCCCATGTGAAATAGAACTCCTGTCTTAGTAAATTTCCCCCTAAAGATCCATTTAACAAAATTGCTATGAAAATCAAAAATAAATTCACTGGTTTCCACCCCAAATGATTGCTTGAGGTCAATGAAATCAGTATATTACTATTGCATTTGTGATTGACTTTACACTGCTGAAGACTACTTGATCTGTTCATTTTTTTAAAATTATTATTTCTACAAAACTTATTAATTTTTATATGTAAACATGAGGAAAACTGAGAATACAACTGTGTGGAGGCACAAAAATGTTGTTTAAACTCATTGATGGTTGATTTTCCTGCAGAGATTTCAGGGGAAATGCAAGTGGATCACAGAAGCACAGAATGCAGTTTGATTGTGATACTGTAACGTGAACTTGAAATCACTGAAGAACCCTCAGAAAAAAAAACAAAAAACAAAAAAACAATACAAAGGACAATAAAAACCCACAAAAATTGAGAGATAGCAGAAACCTTGAACCTTAGAATGTTGCTACTGGAGCCAGCAATTGTGTACACGTTATTTCCAGGAAATCCAGAGTAACTGTATTTTCAGCCGGAAGCATCCCACTTACTCCATGCAACAGTAATTGTGCAGACAAACAAATTTGGGAGAAATTGTATGAGCTAAACATCATGTTTCACTCACACATCCATGTGCGTATATACAGTATGCTGGACCCAAAGGATTGTTTGATATGTTATAATTAAATACAAGAAAAGGTATTCTGGAGCCTCAGCGACCACACCAGGGTGCCACTCAGGCTACTGAGCTTGAAAAGTGATAAAGTGGAGAATAATAAACAACCAGCCAATCAGCCATGTTACAAGCTGTGCTTGAAAAATGATAGGTAGGAGCTGATTGGGTGGATGTTTATCAATCTCCATTTTATCATGTTTCAAGGCTTAGTACATCTCGTCCCAGGTTAGCATTGCTTAGCAAGGCGCATGTTATATTGGGGATTTTGTTTTTACACTATGTAATTAAATAATTTGTATTAAACATATTTAATTTTTTTAGACATTATAAAAAGAAATACAATTCAAAAACAATAAAAAAAAAACACACAAAAAAATCAAAAAACATTTTCTGATTTCTTCCCAAAGTAAGTTTCTCCATTCAACACATCCCATAGAATAAGAAAAATGGATCCCTAAGCTCAGGGCTGCATGTTGATTACCCTCGGCCTAGGTCTCTGTACACACTTAATGATGTGCTTACCCAGCCGACAGGAAGGCCAATGTAATGATACGTCGGCCATCCTGTGTCCACTTAATGATATATTACGCAGCCGCGCGCTATATAATGGTGGCATTTTAATGCATGCTGTCAGTTGCAGTGTGGCCCAATCCAATGAATCGGACAACATGCCATGGTGTAACTAAATTCTGGATGGTTAGAATACCATTGTCTTGCATATAATTGGACTATTTCAGGACTGCAATGCAATGAAGAGCCTCTGTATACTCAACACGGAATCCACAACATCACTAGGCTCCACAGAAATTACCTTCATCACACATATATATAGACTAGTAAGCCCGCTTGGAGCAAAAGCTTTGAAAGCTAGTCTGCTACCTTCTGTGTTTGTGCATGTGTGAGAAAGAGATGTAGTTTCACTCTCTGGCAGCAGATGGCAGCCTTTCGGAGACTCACAGACAATATACATATATATATAGGTGACAAGGTACAGCATGGTATTTACATAAATACAGATTGCATTTGCATGTCCATGTTAAATAAATGAGGATATTAAATTGCGGAACAAATAAGATGCACACCTCTCAGTTTTCCCAGGATCCCTCCAGATGATGGTTCGGATTTGTGCTCGCCTTCACCTGGAAAAAGTACCAAAACATCGGCTGCTCTTAACCCATTTTTCTTTATATGGTGATGACTAAAAAATGGTATTATGTGGTGTATGAGAATTCACTTTCATGCATGATGACTGATATGAAAGAAGCTTCCATGTTTTCCTGATACGGAAAGATTTGGATAAGACTATTCAGTATAACATACCCCCATATATTCTGGCTTTCCTCCAGCGTATGAATATTGCAATGGCAACAAGGGCCACTACAGGAATTATTATCAGTGTGATAATGAGAATGAATGAGACTCCAACACTGCTTTTCTCAACAACAGTCTGTTTCTCCTGTCCTTGATGCTGTTTCTCCTGTTCTTGATGCGGTTTCTCCTGTCCTTGCTGCTTTTCTGGGGCTGTGGCATTCGTTTTGGGCCAGCTTCTTACTCGGGTTTCCAAGACTTCAGTTTCTACAGAAAATGAAGACACTGTCATTGCACAATAAAGAAACAGCACAGGGCTCTGAACTAGGAATACCGTCCATCATCTGTCCTAAAGCTTTAATCTATAGATGGCAGAGACCGCTTACAGTAAATCAATTTTAAACATCTTTATGTTTTATCAGTGATTGCTTTACAGGACAATGGATGTGTTCTTCCATCTGCTGAGCCTTTTGATACTGAAGATAATAGAGATGGACAAAATGGCTGCTTCTTATTTTCAGTAGAAAAACACCAAAGTGCATGAATAAACGGATACCTGTTATTTCTTCAACCTCGATGCCGGCCTTTTTCACAGATCGATGCTCTGCTTCTAAGAAAAAGGTAAAAAAAAAAAAAAAAGGTAAAATTGAAAATATCAAGTAAATGACAAGCTGTAAATGTTTTCCTCTACCAGCCTTGCAGGCAAATTGGGGCATAGCGGGTCTCATGTATATGTGCATTCTCATTATGCATACATTTCAATGGGGCCGGCGGCACTATAGAATGCTGCTTTATGCAGCAGAGCTGGTAAAGGACACATCTGTACAGTACGATGGGAATATCAAACGTTGGGGCAGATGTATTAAGCCTTAACAAGAGATAAATGCAAGGAGAGATAAACGTCCAGCCAATCAGCTCCTTGCTGACTTTTTTCAAACACAGCCTGTAACATGGCAGTAAGGAGCTGATTGGCTGGACGTTTATCTCTCCTTATCACCCTTGCATTTATCTCTTGTTAAGGCTTAATACATCTGCCCCATAGATTGTAAGCATGTACTGAGAGATAACGGAGAAACAGTTATCCTTTAAACTAGTGGCAGGCAAGACATGGCTCCCAGGTCAACTCTGTGCAGTCTGCTGTACCCACACTCCACCCCACATTCTCTTTGCAGCCTGCTTTACACATATTCCACCCCACATTCCCTACGCAGTCTGCTGTAACCACACTCCACCCAGCTTGCTGTACTCTACATTACCTATGAAGTCTGCTGTACCCACACTCCACCCCACATTCTCTATGCAGCCTGCTGTACCCCACATTCCCTAAGCAGCCTTTTTTCCCCCACATTCTCTATGCAGCCTGCTGTACCCCACATTCTCTATGCAGCCTGCTGTACCCCACATTCTCTATGCAGCCTGCTGTACCCGACACTCCACCCCACATTCTCTATTTAGCCTGCTGTACCCACACCCCACCCCTTATTCCCTATGCAGCCTGCTGTAGCCACATTCCACCCCACACTCTCTATGCAGACCACTGTACCCATCTTGTCAGAGAAACGTGGCAGCCTTTCACACCAAGTCAAAACACTAATGATTTACTTATTTACTTTTTAAAACCATTTTAGATCACTTGAGAGGGTGCAAACCTACTTTCAGAAGGTGCGAATTTCCACACAATTTTGGCATGTGCATCTCCAACATAAACAGCTCCATCTTCTGATGCAACAATATCATGAGGCATGTCGAAGCTCTGGAAAAGATTCCAAAACAAGTTACCAATCTGGGCTGTAAGTATACTGGGAACATTTATATTCTCCATTCTGGGAGAGGGCCCATAGTGAAAATGCAGGGGATTGTAATATGGGGGCCCCACCCCCATATTGCTGCAAGTTGCAAGAAGGCAGAGCCAAAGTAATGTAGGGAAAGAAAAATGGTAGCGATATTCTGGGTGCAAACTAGGAATTGTTCTTTCCTTTACTTTAAAATGTAACGTTTATTCCTAGATTTATTAAAAAAAGAGTTGATGTGTGTTGCATCTTCTCTTAAGGCCCATACACACACTACGATGTCTTCTTAGGATGATGAACGACCCCATTATAAATCACCTCCTGAGCAACCCAGAACGACTTCGTTCATGGTCATTTAGGAGGTGAATCTTGTAACATCGTCTAGTGTTTATGCTGTGAATGACAGACGACTTCCAACGATGCGCGTACCCGCGGGTCATAAAGACCATAGCCATCGTCCATGCATGCAGGTCAATTTGGCTATGGTCGTTAACATGGTTTGTTTTTTCAATAGAAAAAGGTCCTGCATCGTTTGTGGTCGTTTGTCATCCGTCGTGCACTAGCGATCACCTGCAATGCTGAGGTCCTTCATTTTCACTTCAAGGGTGAAAATGAACGATGGTCGTTAATGATGGGTCGTTAGTGACACATCGTTGTGTGTGTGTGGGCCTTTAAGGACAAAATATAATAAAGATGTGCAAAAAAGTTAAGAAATAGTGATTTAAAAACGTGATTTGGATGTTCTGATGTCTATATGCTATCTTGATGTATCTTGGCTTTCTGAATCTGTACCCCTTGTGATTATTTTAATGCTTGTTCTATACAGTATATGTACTTGTTCTTGATAGGGATTTATTCGATCAGGATCCTATTGGTTTCTTCATTATTTATTCTTAGTTATTCCTTAGCATTTTAAAGTAAAGGAAAAGTACAATCAGTTGAACAGATCACAGAATAATTTCTAGTGTGCACCCAGAATATCTCTATCATTTTTCTTTCCCTACATAACGTTGACACATTTAGAGAAGGGTAGAACCACCTTTGCTGAAGAGCTAAGAGTAACACAATAAAGACTAATACACAAAGGAAGGTGTGAATAAATAGAATAATAAAAAGGAAACCGTATGTGATCAGTACAAAAGGAGCACTCTGTGTGGAATAAATAATATTCCCTCCAGAGCCAAAGTAAAGGTCCATACACACTGGGCGACTATGCCCAGCGTGTATGGACAGCTATGATATCAATCATCGCTGCGGGAAAAGCCGCTCAGTGCGTACACACTGAGCGGCTTTCCCCCTGCCTGGCGACGACGGAGGGGGGAGGACGGCGTTGCATAGCGCAGAGCTATGCAAAGCCGTCCTCAACGCTGCTCATCTGCTGGTATTACCAGCAGATGAGCGGCTTTCCCGGCGATGATGCGGGAGCGCGCAGCAGCGCTCATCGCTGGGGCATACACACCGGGCGTTTTGAGCAGCTTTCAGCTCAAAGTCGCCCAGTGTGTATGGGCCTTAATACAATTCCCATAGAATTACATCATACTGACAACATCCCTTCCTCATGGTCCCACATTTCATAGCATTATCCTCCCAAGCCTGCACATTTCAGTAGTAAGTGGGTGAGTCACTTGCTCTTCCTGAAGTCTGCAGAAGCCTCCCGGATGTAGGTAAGTATTTATCAGTTTATTACTAAAGCAAAATGTCATGTACCATAGTACCTTTCTAACTGGAACAAAGGTGTCCACAATTTCACCACTAGAAAAGTTCATCACAAAGCCTTGCAGGGGCTCCGAATCCCGAAAGTATGGTTTGCCATTGACAGCATATAATGTTCCACCTGAAAAGAAATGAAAGATATGTTACTACATAGTCATTCTTAGGTTCCCAGCACGTACATCAGAAAAACACATTCAGCTCAATGCATCTTTTCTTACCACATTCACATCGCAAATGCAGGGTCGCACCTGGGATTTGGACACGAGGGTTTCTCAGAAGCGACCCGGCATTTGCAAGGTGAAGCTCCCAAAGCAACACAGCAATAAGTGGGGCGGAGTGTCGCTGGGGAGCAGGCAGCACTTGAAGCTGAAGCTACCTTCTCCCTATAGTGTGAACAGGACCCGGGTCGCTTAACCCAGGTTATACGTTCATACTGCCCTGCAACCCGGGTCCAACCCCTCTTTTAACCTAGGTCGGAATGCTGAGTTGCTGGACCCGGGTTTTTCCTGTTGTCTCTTTCACATGTACAGTGGCCCGGGTCGACTAGGCAAATATTCAACGAAAAATGTGAGAGTTAGTAATGACTACATTTGTGCACCAGCTAGGTGATTTGGAAAATGTGGACCGTTGGTAGATCTGGAGGACCGATTTGGCCACCCCTGGTGTACAGCATCCTCTTGCATGGCTTCCTTCGCTTACCATGCTTGGGGCTCTTTACTGTTCCCAATGGAAGGCCACGTGAATGGTTAATGGACATGGGGATTCCGGCCTGCCGGCCCCTCCAAGCAGACTGCTTCCAGCTCTGGGTTTGCGCTCCAAAGGGAGGAGGTATGGGCGCACCACCTCAACCCGGCCTCACAGAACCCCTACCCCCCCCCTCCCCGACTCACGCACCCACTCACACATGGCCAATAAAGTTGATTCTATTCTATTAAGTGTAAAAAAATATAAAAAAACTCATGTCGACCTATCGAGCGCATAACCACTTTTGTATCCTCGTAAGTCCTGCTCTATGAACAGGCAGCACTAGTGACTTATGCACTGCCAACACCAAAGTAAATCAAATTATGTGAATTTTCAATTACAACAGTGATCCAATTTTAAAATGTAAAGATTTCTATACAAAATCACCTGGTACATAGGAGACCGCAAAAACTTCCCGACCAAAAGCTCTGTGTTTGATTTCTTTGACAAAACGCCCTGTTTCAGCGATAAAACATTGAATTCGCCCATTTTCCCTGTCAGCCACACACAGCTGCCCTTGATCAGGGACCATTGTCAGACTGTGTGGAATATTAAACTGTCCGGGTTTGGCAGCTCCTGATGAGGATTCTGAAAGAGAACTTTTATT
Organism: Crinia signifera; assembly: GCF_055691185.1. NCBI lineage: Eukaryota > Metazoa > Chordata > Amphibia > Anura > Myobatrachidae > Crinia > Crinia signifera. The sequence continues at coordinate 405,606,353 of NC_139217.1, forward strand.
GTATGAAATGTTTACAATATCACTTAATGAAATAGCGAACTAGGACTAGTGCGGGTGATAGCGGCCAATACTGTGCAGTGTTCAAAGTAGAGAAAAACACCCCACCCCAGCACTTACCTTCTCCCCACTGCATGATCAGCATCCCATGGGGTGAAAACTGCATGATCCTACTGTTACAGTAACCATCAGACACAAAGAAGTTTCCGGTTATGGGATCCACAGCAACGTCGGTCGGCTGACAGAAATGGCTCCTGTCACTGCCTGGCTGAAATGCTTTCCCCAGAGTTAGAAGAGTTGACCCACGAGGCCCCAACTTGAAAACCTTTTGATGACAATATAACAGGGTTTATACAGATTCTGGTAAACCATGGGTCATCAGTCCTAACATCTGGATGTTCTCTGGTATCAGCTTTAATCCAGAAAGTTATTTAACATTCAACAGAGAATCCCAGATATTGTCTCAAAGCATAAAGCAGAAATGTCTGCTGGTAGCCAATTAATAAGGAAATAAAATATACATGAAGCTTTCATACTCATTAAACTAGTACAATTTTAGCTTTATGAATATTATATTTCCTCTAGAAACCTTAAAACTATGGGGGAACTTTATAAGGATGAGAGATTCAGAAAGTGAGAGATTTGGTAAGGAATCTCCAGGTTTTTTAAAGCGGCAATCATCTACGCTGCAAAACCAGTTTGATTTTGTAGTATAAATGATTGCAGCTTTAAAACAAACTGGAGATTCCTTACCAAATCTCTCACTTTCTGAATCTCTCATCCTATTAAATTTCAATCTATATATTCACTACGATTTCAGGGACAGAGGGACAGCTATAACTAGAAGAAGAATGTCTCAGTTACTTTATACAGTATGTAGTACTTTACTACAGAAATGTTATATAGAATATTAAACCGTAATTATTATAGGATTATATATATGGTACTAGTTTCCTAGCACGGTGCCACAGATTTTAATTGTAATGATCGCGGCCGCAAAAATCGCGTCGATCGCATGCCAACCAAATCGCATGCGATGCGATCAACGCGATCTACGAGATTTTTGCATTGGAATCAATGTAAAATGTTCCCTGAGACCCAATTTTACATTGATTTCAATGTAAAAAGCCCCCAAACCCCCCATTTTCAGTGCAAACCCCCCCTCATGGGTGAAATTGCCCTACACTGTTAACGCCACCCCACTATTGACGCCAACCCGAAGCGTGGCAAGCACAGTGAGCCTGCAAGGGGCGGCGGTACGCGTCCTCCGACCTTTTCATACCCCCACTATCCACGTCGGCGTGGAGTTGATTTTTTAAAGTGTGACGAGCGCAGCGAGCCCCGCGAGGGGACGTGCATAACTTCACAGGTATACACGTGCGCTCGCCACACTTTATAAATTCAACTCCACGCCGACGTGGATAGTGGGGGTATGAAAAGGTCGGAGGACGCGTACCGCTGCGCCCGCCACGCTTCGGGTTGGAGTCAATAGTGGGGTGGCGTTAACAATGGGGGGGCATTAAGCATTCTTAATACCCATGAGGGGGCATATACAATGAGAAATTGGCCATATTGGCCCATTTCCCATTGTTCCCTATGTAAAATCGCATTGATCGCATCGTATGCCATTATAATGGCATGCGATCGACGAGATCAACGCGATTTGAACTTTAAAACTCAACATTTAACATTGTTCTCTATGGGAAAATCGCTATCAACGCGATTTTCTCTTTACTGGCAATTAAAGCTGGTAATTGACAGAAAATCGCGTCCATCGCATACCTTAAGTACCTTAACTTAAGGCATGCGATCAACCCCGACGGGCGCCGTGCTAGGAAACAAGTACCAATATAATATATATATATATATTTATTATGATAGTGCCCAATGGAGTAGTTAAATTGTTGCTCCAGTGAGGCACTGACTCACGGGGGACACTTTTCTGCTTGCGGCCCCCTGAGCTGGTGAGCTGAAATGTGCAATAAGTCACATCATTCAAACCTGGGTGTTTCTGCCTTTACAATGATTGCTGTTTAAAACAATGGACAGACTATAATAATGTTTCATAAGAAAAGAGTACCTGGTGAAGAGCAACATCAGTGACCCAAAAGTTGCCATCTTTATCCATCGTTAGCCCATGGGGCAAATAAAACCTGCAAATAATCAACCAACAAACATACATGTAGTAATAAAAAAATAGATCAATCAAAGCATGTATGCAATGCTCATTATTATACATCCTCGTCATGGGCAAGTAACATATATAGTTTTGAATATATCAGTACATTACTACCTCCAAATTCCAAGATAACAGACAAAAAAAAAAGTAAAAAAGAACCAGAATAAAATTAAATGATTGTACAAGACACTGAACCAAGGGGGATGTTTGGAAGGAATAATCTGTAAATGCACACACCGACAAAGAGAGTGATAGGCGTCACTATCTAACTACCTGTCATTTTAACATTATACAACTCAAGCAAAATAAATAAAAAAAATTAGGACATTTTTGATAAATCGCTCCGTTGCTTTAACATTGGCTATTGTGTCCAAACATGAATTTGACCCTCAGTCTCATACTTGAAATCTAATTTTAAGAAACTACAGCTACGACTTTCCTTTTCACCCAGATGAAGATGCTGGTGTAATGCTACTTTGAGGTGGCATCTATTTCTGGGGAATGGGGGAAGGCACACAGCTAAAATCTTGCATAGGGAACCAAATTGGTCAGAGCCAACCCTGATGTAAACTCTTTTTGAAAGATACTCTTCAATAAATATAGAATTACTTAAAGCATTACTTTTATTAACCCTTTGCCGTTTTTTTTTTTGCAATTCAAACAGTCTGGTTTAAATGAATTGCAATTTTTTTTAAATAAAAAAAATGGTCTACATTAAATGTTGAACGATGTTAATGTTCTTATTTTAGAGTGGCTCACCACTGGATCTGCTACTAGCGCTAGGGCTGTTGAGCCTAACTAGATGTTGGCCCAGAAATGGTTAAGTCATATCAAAAATAGAAAAGGAGTAAAGGAATTTGTTACTGCATTTCCATTATTAAGGTTAGTACTTATTTTCTATTTTGAACATGATTGTACAATTCCACTGATAAAACAAAGAATACAATTGATAGTGTATAACATTTCTTACTCTGCTCATTTATAGATAATAACCAAATGATTCCCCAAGTGCCAGTGTATATCAGAGATAAACTGTCACATCGGTTTAATTACAGTGCGGAGAACGTTTATCAAAGAGAGAACAAAGAATTGTAGAACACAGGTTTCGGGGCAGCAAGCACAAGATTCCTTCCATTCTTCAGTAGTTTAAGGGAGGTCTATAGCTGTACAGGAAAGTATGAGGCATCAATGTTCTGTACAGCTATGTGAAGTATAGCCTTGATTATAAAGCTATTAGAGCACAATGACTGGGTTATTATTATGCAATGCTTTCTTTGTACCAATTATACGCTTTTGCCTTTGTGGAAAAAAAAAGGGTCTAGTGCAAAGTGCCAATATAAAGATGCAGGGCCACAAGTATGGAGGTTGAAAGAGAAGGTTCATCCATTATTCCTGTGCTACACCTAGAGCACAAATACACAATACAAATGTGTTCTCATACAACCTCAATACGCCAAATAGCGCACAATGCCGTGTACCATTTTTCTCTAGAAATTATGCAACATATCTGCATCACAGATGACTTAAACTGCACAGGACTAAAGGTGCCCACACACAGTTCCGATTTGGGTAGATTTCATGCGATTCTGACAGATTGGTACAAGTGAAATCGGCCCAAATCGGAGGTGTTTGACAGATCGGTTGCAGTGCGCATCAGACCTTAGAGATCTTATGTGCAGCACATTAGAACACTCGGATTCAGGCCATCAGCAGCACATCGCAGGTGCTTTTTAGCACCAGTGTTGCATTGCATCCAATTCCCCTTAAACTCCCCCGGCAGCTCTCTGGGAGTTCTATTACATGCACTAAATCACATTTAAATTAATGCATGCGAAAAATGGCACATTAAATAATGGAACTTGGTGTGGGGGGGGAAAACTGCAGCAACGTGACACCGCTTATACAGATTCACATACAGCCGCGCACACATATACAAATGTCACACTTTAAATTGATCAGAGTCACCTAGGAAAACGCTGTCATTTTGTCACGCTCAGTTGTCTAAATTGAGCAAACTTGCACATTTTGTAACAAAACAAAAATGTAATGCAGTTAAGTCACCTAAGACCTGGAGCACTGTGAGGATTTGTGTGGCGTGGCTGAAGCCACAGTGTATGAGGACACACCTGTATACTGCTGTGGCAATGGTGTGCAGTAGTTACATAAGATGAGGGCTGCGGCTCTGCACAGTCCCCACATTTTCCTGAAGAAAGTACACTTTGTTATCTGGTGTTACAGCCAAAACTGACACCATGAAAACTGTACTTTGAGCTATTACCAGACTGAACCATGTCAGCTCTTCAGGACATCTGATTTATAGAATGAGACATCAAACTTTTAGAACTTGATAAAATGAATGTAGCTCACACTTACAGATTTCTGCCCGTTGACTGCAGAATGGCAGAGCTATTGGGATTGACAACAAGTATGGTGCTTTGCTCAATTGGTCCAATTCCTCTTTGTTGGTACACAAAGTTCCTGTCAAATGAGCTGAAAACACAGTTGTAATTATTACTTTACAATAGGAAATAGTTTATCACATTTTATTTAAATTCGATCGAAGTCCTATCTTTAAAAAATAATATATAATACCCACAATTGTTAGATATATCTTTTCGTATATTTATCTTCTAACAAGGAATTTCTTGGGTCAGGCAATACTGACACTTTAATGAATTCTGTGTGTACAAGAAAAACTGCGGCAATGGTATAATAACCTCATGATCCTGTGATTTAATTTCTTAATATTTACTAAATGATTAATGCATAAAAATGATCAAAAACACAAAATGTGCACAATGCCACCCTACTTTGTCATTCGTGAAGTGGGCTTGTGTGGTCTTTTAACAAATCCTGGCCTGCAGAGAGCACATATGTAACAAGTATCCTCATGTTCATGGTAAAAAATGATATTGTAGCTGCTCTACATTTAAACACCAGAGGGCGCCCAAGTCAAACCTTTCAAAAACACAGCTAATACATGATCAATACCAAGCAAATTTCATTTAATAGAAAGGAATATGATGCATTAAATCTCATTTAATGGTCTAATAAACACTACTGTACCCAAACACATTGGAACATGCTCGTTACCAACCAGACAATTGGAAGACTTATGGAAGATAAATTATAAACAACCACATATATGTGTTAAGACTTACAAACAAAAAAATGGTGCCATTAGACACTTTTTCTGACATTATATTATAAAACACCTAAACTTTCTATCCTTAACATCAATGGACAACGCAACAAATTGTGACTATTATGTACTGCATGTCGTAGCACATTTTCACAGTCAAAGAATCAACTTTTGGCTCAGCCAACAAAATGGCTCCCAACCTTCAGATGCAGACAACAGATCCACAGTAACAAAAACTGCCAAGCATAACTGTTTTCCAGTGTATTTAAATGTGCAAATGTCTGATGTTCAGTACACTGTAAACCTGCTACTAGATTGTAGTTACAGTTATTCAGTGAATCAGATGAGGCCAGTTCTTGTAACAGCTAGCACCTTACAACAGGGTTTTAGTACCAGGGACATTTGCACCTTTTAAGCGATCATACTGGATACATTTTACACCAAAATCATAATAAACGCCAAATATAAATAAAAAGGAAAAAATTAAAAAGGAAAAAAAATATATAAATGGGAAAAAAAGGAAAAAATAAATGTCAGTTGTGAGGGGATAAAGCTACAACATTTTAACCTGAAGCTCTGAATGAGTTCTACTGATATTTATACACACACACACACACACACACACACACACACACACACACACACAGTGGGACACATTTTAAACATACTGTAAGTATCTAGATCTTTGACGAGAACATTTCATAAGTACTGTGTGTGTAATGCATAACCAAGGTAAAGGAGTTCATAACATCGTTCAAGGTTAGAATATCACATCCCTTAGTTGATGGTCACCATAACTTCTGCTGGTTAACAATTTTTCTGTTGGCATCCAGGGCAATGTCATTAAGTGCTGTAACCTTGCTGTATAGGTAGTAATTACAAAAACAGAGTGACCAAATAGACACACTGCATTGACCAAGCTGACAAGGAATATAAAGGAAAGAGACAGGAAGGGACACACATGCAGCATGTGTGTATGTGTGTGTGTGTGTGTGTGTGTGTGTGTGTGTGTGTGTGTGTGTGTGTGTGTGTGTGTGTGTGTGTGTGTGTGTGTGTGTGTGTGTGTGTGTGTGTGTGTGTGTGTGTGTGTGTGTGTGTGTGTGTGTGAATGGACTTCTTCACTCAGCCATAACATCAAGGATCAATGTCCTGGCAAGGAGACCAACATCAACTCCCATAGTCTGATTATGAAATACTGTACACTATAATTTCAAAAGATGGGCGATGAATAATGACATAATTTTATATATGAATGTTTATGTATATGAAATCTCTGTATTGTTTTTTTTTTTTTAATGTATATTGTATACCCTATATAATAAAAGTCTAATGCTGCTCATTATCTCTATGGGGGAATTCAAGAGTTGCGTCATTAAAATATTCCCTTTTTAATCGTAAACTTATGAATTTATGAAGATTGAATCAGATGCATGTATGTACATGGGCTCATATTCTTACCGGTTTTCCCACTAGAAAAAATATTTTTTGTGGTTTGGTACAAAGCAGTGCTGGCTAAACCGGTCCTCGAGATCTAACAATTTACGTTCAAGTACCATTAGACTTAATGTAATTCCACTGAAGTGTAGAGAAGATTTCTATATATGTTATACATTCCATGAAGTGTATTAAAAAACCTTTAGGTAAGTTACTATTCGTGCTTATTAGCAAGGTATATACCATTTTCATAATACACAAAATCAGGTTCTGGCCATTTTGATTTCCAAATGACCAATTATGATAATGAGTCCTTTAATAAGCCTGTTCTGAGCAAGGGAATATTTCATTACCCCTAATGAGACACAGCTCTATCTTGACAAAACACATTGGGTAGACCTGCTGATGAACCGCCTTCAGAAATGCATTTCTTTCTCTTTTATGTAGGAGAGTTTACATATATTTTATTGTTCTAATCCCAATATTGGATTAAACTATCAATGTTTGTTTATGTCTTTTTATATTTGGAGTTTGATTAACAATATGAAAACTCCTGGTGTTTTTGTCTGGATTCCAATCAACCAAATAAACTGGTATCTTTTCTATATGGTACTGGTTCACTCGTAGCCTATTCAGCACACATTGGTGGTTGTCTCCCAATATTGCACCAGGAGGCGCCCTTGTCCTTTACACTGAAAGAGTTGGTGTACACCCGGATGAGGAGCTTGGCCGTCCCATATGGGTGGCTTTTCCTATGCACTAGAAGGACTATTATTGGATTTTATTTATATTCCCTTATATGTTTGGACTTGTAAATACTGTGATAGCGCCTAACTTGCTTTGCTTTGTGTTGCACACCTTAAATATATGATATCTGTATTAAATTTGTGTTTAGGTCTTGGTCTTTCTCAAAAATTTATAAAAACAGATAAATCACATAAATGTTGTCCTTTTTTTATTCTTACAGTATTAATAATCTCAATAACATTAAACATTTGGCCACCTCACAATATTGTTTTAATCCAGATTAGGCCAAAAGGTTGAGCTAGCTGGCTGATTTATAGCACTTTTACACGTTTATAAGGCCTAAAAATGGGTGTTCCCATGTAAAAGGGGTATAAGCTAGATGACAGCAGTGGGTGGCACAAACATATGGCAGTTCACTACAAACATGGCACATGGAAACAGACTGGCACTGCAGTAGCAGACAGGATGGCAGTTTAATAAGCTATAGAACCCCACAGCAAAAGTGAAATCAAGAAAGTTTTCATTAATCAAGAACTAAATCAGAAGAAAGGAATAAATGATTCATAAATTAATTAAATTGATTGATTCTGAAATTTTTAATCAATGGGGTAATTGGGGAGGGTAATGATTGAAATTCTTCTTTCATGGCCTTTTCTCTCTTCAGTTACTGTAAAAGAAAGAAGGATTGATCAGTTACCGTAGTTAATTAATTTGTTTGATTGACTAAGAATTTTTGAATAGGGGTAGTTTTGCCCACTTATTAAATTTGGTGGTTCAGATTTTTTTTTAAATTATAGGGGCATTCTGGATATGTTGCCTGTGGCCCCGAATACGGACACCTTTGGCATTCAACAGCTGCTTGTAGAAGATTGCAGCAGCTTTTCCATTTGCCATGCCACCAACTGAGCAGGAAGTAGTGACCAGGTGCAATTGCATTCTTGATATGCCTCAATGAATGTAGAAACAGCAACAAGGTATCAAACCCTACAAAAGAAGCTATAATATATGGATAGGAGGGGGGAAGGTACCTTATTCCAGCACACTGGAGAATACGCTTTGTGTATGCAACCTACTGAAATCATTTAAAGTAGCAACTAATGAAAAGTGGAAAAAGAATCCTGCTCATAAAAAAATAACTACAAATTCTGTGAGGAAGACCTTTGCAACAAAGCACCGGGATTTCTGTAATGGTGGATTGCAGTGTTGTATATTTTTCATCTAAAAGAATAAAATATCACCTCTAATAAAGGATAAATATCATTTTGATTTCAGGTGTCCTTTCTATGCACTTGAGCATCAGCTTTAGTTGATGTTGAAGTACTTAACCACAATCATCATGACCGACAGCAGCCACAGCACTAGTACTTGTTTGCTGCTCCTGTTCTCCTATGGACTGATCAGGATACCTATTGATTTACAGTGCTTATATTTATGAACGTAGTGTGACACAATAGTTGTTTTCTACATTTTATTTTCACAAAAGGAGAATTGGGAATGCAGAGTCACAGTGCTCATATTATACACATACCTACAGCAGGTCAAATAAGTATTGAACACATCAATATTTTGGTGTGGGGCTGTTTTTTAGCATACCGTACTGTCATACTTAATATGATTGAAGGAAGAATTTATTATTTCTTTATTAAGTTATTTATATAGCACTCACATACACCACAGTGCTTTACAGAGAAGGATGGAAGGATGGATGGAAAAGTGTACAGAGACATTCTCAATAAAAATCTACTACCATCCACCAGAATGCTGAAGATGAAAAGAGAGTGGACACTTCAGCAAGACAGCAATCTCAAACACACAGTCAAGGACACAAGCCATTGGTTTCTGAGAAAGGAAATAAAGCTGCTAGAATGGCCCAGCCAATCACCTTACTTGAATCCAATTTCAATCTATGGAAAAAATTAACAAACAGAGTTCATAGAAGAACCTCATGGAAGCTTCAAGCTTTGAAGATGGTTTTTGTGGAAGAATGGGCCAAAATCACACCTGCAATGTATGGGACTAGATTCTCCATACAGGAGGCTTCTTGAAGTGGTCATTACAAGCAAAGGCTTTTGTATGACGTATTCAATTAATTTCAGTAAGCGTTACTTTTCCCAGTGTCACACCACAACTTAATGAATGGACATATGTGGTTTGATTCCTTTGCATGTGTGGATTGCATGGGTTGTTGCTGACCTTGCAATAGCACCATTACAAATATATATATATATTTTTTTTTTTTTATAATTTTTATTCAGTTTCAGTACAAAAATACAGAGATACAATACAATACATATAGACAGTGCTACACAATTAAAAGCCGGTAAGCATATTGCATTTAAGTAAGCTTTCTAAATACGGAAGCATATGCCTTAGCATCTATTTTTCGCAGATATTCTCAGCAATTCTGCCTGCCGTGCAGCAACACTAAACAATATAAAAAAAAAAAAAAAAAAGAAAACGGTCCCATCCCTAACTATCGACCATTACAAATATATTTACTGAGAAAAAAATTTATTCTCTTCATAGTGTTAATCAATAAAGGGAAATATAGATATGCAGATCCCTGGATCTGCACTAGAGGCCTCGCAGGGACTAATTCATATACATACAGGTATTATGGGCCCTACACACCGAGCGATATTCAGCCACCTTCTGAGCGATTTTACATCATTTTACTAAATCGCTCAGAAAGTGGCTGAATATAGCTTTGTGTGTAGCCCACAGGGCGTTTCGGATGTGCGGCCCCGCGATGTAGAACAGTCCTGCTTGTAAATTCATAGCGGTCGCTCAGAAGGCCCTGCACATCTCTGCATGAGCGATCACTGAAGGCACACGAAGCTGGCCTGCTGTCTTCATTCTGCACTACCTGTAAGAGTATGAGAACGTGCCGCTGAAGACTCCTAACTTGATAAGTATTTTTTTCCACTGTGCCACCAATGCGAGCTTGCATTTGATGGGGTGCCCCCCACTATACAAGCAACATTCATTTGCATTTGGCTGTCATCAAAGTTACTATGTTTGTGGGTGGGGCACAATATCACCAATGTTTATATGTTTGGGGGGACCCCCACTATATCACAAACATTTATATGTTTTGGGGGGGACACTATAGCACCAACGTTTAATGTTTGGGGGAGGGGGGTGACGACACTATAGCACCAACGTTTATATGTGAATTTGAATACTTTTTTTATTCCCCGGAAGTCGCCTAAACACTTTCTGTTCGAGATTTAAAATCACTCATGCTGAATCTCCCAATATGAATCTCTGGCACAAATCTCTGTGTGTGCAGGGCTCATATAAACGTTGGTATATAGCAGTGATGGCTAACCTTGACACTCCAGCTGTTGTTGAACTACACATCCCAGCATGCCCTGCTACAGTTTTACTATTTGGCCATGCAAAAACTGATGCAGGGCATGCTGGGATGTGTAGTTCAACAGCAGCTGGAGTGTCAAGATTAGCCATCACTGGTATATAGTGCCCCCCCCCCCCCCAAACATTAAATGTTGGTGCTATAGTGTTCCACTCCCACCATCAAACATTGGTGCTATAGTGTACCCCCCCCCTCCCTAAATATTAAAGGAGAGGGCTATAGTGTCCCCCACTCCCACAAACATAGGTGATATAGTGGGGTCCTCTCCCCCAAACATATAAACTTTGGTGATATAATGCCCCTGCCCACCGCCAAACATATTAACATTAGTGACAGTGGGGGTAACCCCCCTAAACGCAAGTAAACATTGGTGGTATAGTGGGGTCAGACCCCTCCAAATGCAAGCTAGCATTGGTGGCACAGTGGGAAAAAAAAAACTTACCAAGTACGGAGTCTTCAGCGCAGAATAAAGATGGCAGGAGAGGCAGGGCGGCTCCTGGGCTGGCGTCACACCCGCTTAAGTGATCGCTCAGAAGACCACCACACACACAGAGATGTGCAGGGCCTTCTGAGCGACCACTATGAATTTACAAGCAATTCTACATTGCTGACCCGCAACACTGTGTGGGCTACACATATAGTGATATTCAGCCACTTTCTGAGCAACTTTGTAAAAATTATGTAAAATCGCTCAGAATGTGGCTGAGTATCGCTTCGTGCATAGGGACCATTGCTGTAAGATTCATAGATAAAACATTTATGGATGCATCTTAAAAGATACTTGAGCATCTTTGGATCAATTATTGTTATTATAGCAAGAGCTCAGGTAATCTAGCCAAATGTAACCAAAAGTGTCTTTCTTATTCTGTATTAGTGTGGTGCCAACAGATCTCCCAACATGTATTTTGTGGCCGGGGTACAGTACCGGTATTTTATTTTTCTTTATGGTAAAATTTGTAAAGAAAAATAGAGGTGAGGTTAGGTAAAAAAAAAAAAAAAAAAAAGAAGGGGATATGGGTAATTAACTTTTTTTTAAACCTGCAACAAAATGGTCCAGGTTAATGAATATCATCAGTTCTGATTATTGATCCAGGCAGGGCCTGACTGGCCATCTGGCAATTTTATCAAATGCCAGAAGTGCCGAAGGCCAGATTGGCCGACCCAGCAGAGCCAGAATCTGCTGTAGATGGGAAACTTTTCCTGTTACTGCAGTTTGCCAGTGGCCACCAAACCGAGGCCCGGTCCTCTGAACCCCCCACGGTTTTAAACACAGGGTACAGGCTACTCTGTCACTGACTCACTGTGACTCCAGTAACTGCTTTGCTTTCCCCTGCACCCAGTTTGATCCAACACACTAGTTAGTTTCTATGGTGACACCTCCCCTTCCCCTCTGACCAGTATACTTACTTTGGCCAGTGTCTCCTGTTTCCCTCTTTATTTTTCTCTCTCATCAGTGCTCAAAATAAGCCCCCCCTCACAGAGCCCCCTGCACTCTTATGTGGGTTTACCAGGTTTTTCAGCTTTGTGCACAGCATCAGGAATAAAAACTGCATTTCCGGCTGCAGTCCGGTTTAACACGCACGCTGAAAGTGCGTGTACGTCATTTACAGCCGCAATTCCGGTGGTTACACTGGCCACAGCCAATTAAAGTGGGTGCGTCATCAATGATCTCATGCATCACTGAGGTAAGTCATTATCTAGTGGTTGATTAGTGTTTGTTTACCAATGTTTCTCAATGCCTTTAGCAAACGTGCAATAATGTTTAACAATGGACATTAATATGTGTAACGGGATGCGGTCATTTGGTCTACTGCATTATGGTCGACAGTCATTAGGTCGAATCCATTAGGTCGACATGCTAAAAGGTCGACATGACTCTAGGTCGACATGGGAAAAGGTCGACATGATTCTAGTTCGAAAGGTCATTAGTTCGACAGGTCATTAGTTCGACAAGGTCATTAGTTCGACATTGTCTATGTCGACATTCACAAGGTCGACATGGAGTTTTTCACTGTTTTTTGAGCCAACATGTGCCGACAGGCGGTATTTCATGCCCTACCATCCACTAGGGCGTGGTGGGAGAATAAAATAGTGTGCCGAGCGTAGCGAGGCACCGTGCCCGACGCATAGCGAGCGCAGCGAGCGATGCGAGGGGATGCAGTGCACTTTAAACTGTGTCCATGTCGACTGTGTTGACATTCAGGTAAAAAAACAGTGAAAAACCCCATGTCGACCTTGTGAATGTCGACATAGACAATGTCGAACTAATGACCTTGTCGAACTAATGACCTGTCGAACTAATGACCTTTCGACCTAGAATCATGTCGACCTTTTCCCATGTCGACCTAGAGTCATGTCGACCTTTTAGCATGTCGACCTAATGGATTCGACCTAATGACTTTCGACCATAATGCAATAGACCAAATGATCCCAACCCTGTGTAACATAGGGCCAGATGCACTAAGCTTCAAAAGTTATAGAACAGAGAGTGATTTAAAGCCAACCAATCAGCTCCTGCCTGACATTTTTCAAACACAGCCTGTGACATGGCAGGTAGGAGCTGATTGGCTGGCTGTGTATCACTCTCTATTTTATCACTTTTGAACATACTATGATTAGGGGATCCTACGGTGTTTTACTAGAAACTGCGGGTCCAGCCGTGTGCCTTTCTATGAACTGGTGTTCCTGCAGTGTTGCATGCTTTGAATTATGGGCCCTATGATGTGTCTTGCAGCAGGGCCCCCAGTAAGACACACAGCAGGGAACCCAGTTCATAACATATCTTACTATGAACTGGGGGCCCTGCTGTGTAGTATAGGCCTGTTTCTGTATAATATTATTTGACATTTAAATGTTTGCTCTCGTGTATCTTTAATATGTGTATGTCACAGTGCGCCCACATTATGCTGTGGTTTCAGTGTTTATGGCTCATGTTTATATTCAACCATCTGCCTCTTATGCTGTATGAGTAATGAAAGGGGGAGGAGGTGCATGCCATGTGACCACATCCCTCATATAGAGGCCACACACCTTTGGTGCAAGGAGGTGTGACCTAATCAGTGTTTAGCACTTAAGCCCAAAACATTCCCACAGTGATCATCTGTTGTGTATATTTTAATACAGATAATTGTATTCTCTTACATATTGTGCTAATATTTATTACATTTCTAAAAGCATAGACTACAGTATGCAATAGTAGGAGTCAGGAATAGTAAGGAAGGCAGTCTATGGGTCCGATTCAGACCTGACTGCACGGCTGGGAATTCACACAGCGGGCGAATATCCATACACTGCGCATGAGTGCGGGTCACAGTACTCATGCGCGAGGCCGTGATGTGATGAACTCCGGTAACTATTTCCGTTCGCAAGGTAATTGTCACGGTGTGGGGGTGGAAATGGACTGCTGGGAGTGTCAGGGAAATCACAGGTGTGCCAAGCTGGCTTAGGGGAGAGTGTGTGACATTAGCTCCAGCCCGGATGTGCCTGTTTATTATCGCAGCACAGATTAAGTCTAAGGCTATGTGGCACCTGCGATGCCCGATGTAGATATCAGTAGATAGGATTTTGGACATATTTGCACGGGTGTGAACGCATGTGCACCTGTGCGCATTCATTCACACCACAAGCAGATTCATTCTCAAGGTGAGATTTCCCTAGAGCAGGGCAGCAGCTTAACTGACCGCTGAAATTCACAGCCGCACTATTAGAATTACCCCATGAATTACTCCCTATGCCAGGAGCCAGATGCTGACGCAAGGTGGGCCTGGCTGTTTTAAATGCCAGGGCACATTTTTAGTCCCAGTCTGACCCTGGCTCTTGTCAGGCATCTTTACTGTGACTTCAACCCAGCTATACACAGCAAGTGCACAGCCACCCTGTTATACTTACCTGCTCCTTCTGTTCCCTTACTCCATCACTCATGCCACAAGGAGGCAAAATCAACACCCAACAAACTTCAAACAGTTGCAGGCAGATACAGGTTTGGTATCAGCAAACAGTGACCCCTCTTTGTGTAGAAGACTGCCTGATCTATTCAAGCAAATGTATGTACATGCTCCATGGAAATGAGGCAGACAGCACTGACTACAGAATGATATAGGTCTACGTGTTCTACTGAGCATTTATCATTTTCCTCTTACAGTTCACTTACTATTCATCCCAAATGTGGTCACCTCTGTGAAAAATAACCAAATTGTTGTTGGGGTCCAGTGCTAACCCTGACACCTGTCCCAATCTCAGGTTCACCCCGGGCCAATCAGAGACTTCTTCTAAATGGAGATCTAAAGGCAAAAAAAAACAATGAATGAGCAGATCACTTAAAACACAGTATATATAATAAAACCATAATACACAGCATGAATATGATATGCTAATATTAGATCATATATTTATATCTACATATAAAAGTGCCTCAGTGCAGTGACAGCTGCCAAATATTTCTGGCAACGTTCTCTATTCACAAAAATATCAGGCCAAATTTATTACATAATAAGCAGCATGCGGTAATTGAAGAAATCCTTTTTCTTATTGCTCATTTAGAGCATCCCATGGTTACACTATAGCATTGGCTTAGACCTGACACCATCGTTCAGTACTAATATTTTAGCTAACATCGTCACCCTTTAACTGCCCTTTATTTTTGGGAACAAGCTGAACGTATATTTCTGGGCCGGTATCTTATTAAGTGCACTAGTGGCTGGTAAAAACATCCAATAGTGTGATGTTTCACTCATGGTCATCATCGCGTTACCCAATTAATACGAAACCTACCTGTTGCCCAGCAAGAGTACTAGTAAGATACACCCCTGTATCTCATTAAGATAGGTCTTGCCACATGTGGGATAGATAAAGCATCAAGATTAATACCCCACACAGCCAAGGAGCAACAATCTAATCTACAAAGCTCCCCATCAGCAGAGCCTGCATCAGATTGTGGCACCGTACTGCATTTAGTTGTTGTATAGACAACCTGTAGGGGGAGATGTACTAAGCCTTGATAAGTGATAAAGTGGAGAGTGATAAACCACCAACCAATAATCTCCTAACAATTTTTTTTTTCAAACTCAGCCTGTATCATGGCAGTTAGAAGCTGATTGCCTGGTACTTTATTACTCTCCATTTTATCACTTTTCAAGCGATCCTGAGTCCTGTAGGATGGACTGGTGTGGTTATAGAATTATATGGAAATGATGTAGACCTAGATACACTCATTCTCAATAATCCTCTCTAGATAACAGAAGGAAAATCCAGTCTCCTGTATCCATGTGGAAGCGTGTGCTATCTTACATATACACCAGTGGTAACCCCTTTACTGCCAATTAGGCGTACTAGACTACTTACATGAGAACTGGTAAGTTTGACTTGGCACGATGTATTATAGCAAGTTCCATGCCCACTCATTCTGTCCACATAAATATTAATGTTGCCCAGTTAAAAACCCAAACATATACAAATAATTTTATGAAAATTAGAACATGCAATTTGAAATCAAGTTAAAAAAAGGTAAAAAAGGAATCCAACAAAACAAGGAAGCCTAATAATATACATCCTGATGGCACAAGGGCACGTATAGGGCAGATAATGACTAATGGAAAGACATGATAATTAGAACGGACGCTAATTTACGTGACCAAATGGTTATTAGAACATTTTTAAGACTTGAAACTATAAATCACATAGGCACGCGGCGAATGCCAAGCGAGCTGGAAGAGAACACTAGAACATGACTGCTGTACTATTTATCAGGCTGCGAGTGCCGCGTGAGCCAGTTATCAGTGTTATATTTGTGTCTGATAAATTAGTTCACACTGTAATTATCTCCATTTCTCTGCCAATAGTTCTACCATGCCAAGTAATTGTCCTACACGAATTCTAGGTTATCTCCTCTAACAAAAGGAATATCTCTCTCCCTCTCTCTTAAATCTATATGTGCACAGACACAACCATATAACAATGGAACTCGAAATAAAGGTTTTGTCTGTGCCTGGGTATGGGAGAGTTCGATGTTTTACTAAGTGTTACAGTGGAGAAGTCGTATCAGCACACGTGTACGTGGATTCCACTTCTTTATGTAAGAAACCAGTGACTACAGCATGTTCATCATCTACAAGATGTGCAGGTCAAAGTAAGCGCTGATGCACTTTGCACTTTACCACTGGATCGCCAGGAGGAAGAGTTTTCACTGCTCCACTTCTGCCTCACACATCTAGATGGTGATATAGTGGTACAATACATGCACCTCCCCACTGGATACATAGATACATTACAGTGCATTGGTTTTCATTGAAATGTATCTTTACTTCAAGCCTATGAGGGCCGCATCTGAAGTTGGTTTCATTTTATTTGATAAATCTAACCGCCTGGTTTGTTCTTCTTGAACTGTGCTATATGTTATGATTTATAGAATGGCACCTCTCTTCATCCAGAGTGCCAAGCTAAACCGCTCTCTCATATACACACACACACACACACACAACCTGCATTAGCCCCCTCAAAAAAGCTGTGAAAAAGCTGTGGCTACTACATTGTATCACATGTGGTCCTACTCACACTGTTTTGCGACTACTATGCATTTTTTTGGTAAAAAAACTAAGAAAAATAGATGCCCGATGCCAGACTACTAACACGAATTAGATGCCAATAGGGGCTGTTTGACGTGACTGCAGCAAGATGAATGTTCCATGGCCGGTTAGTCCAGCTCTGGTTACAAAAAGCCCATCCGAACCTTGCCACTACTACGCTAGATCCCATACTTTGCGTTAACCCTGTCGAGTCTTCGTGAATTTAGCGACAAATTGAAACCGATGAACACCTTAATATGCTCAACAGGTATTTTACAAATAAATATTCCTATATTCATTATCTACATCCAAATCCTTTTAAAAAATCAAAAGATCTAAGAACCTTCTGCTGGGAGATCAAAGCAAAAGGCACAAAAACTAAAAACAGGAGCAGATTAAGAGATCAGCAGTTTGAGATGGGGCGAAGTAGAAATGTGAAAGGTAATATAAAGGCTAAGGTGAGTATAGGGAAATCGAAGATTCAGGATGTGATGATAGATAACAAGGATATGCCAATTACATTGTTTAAAAAATACCCTCAAAAGCAAACATAACAAGAAGCATAAGCACACAACAATATACTATATTTGTATGTGATATACAGTATATACTGTATATATATAAATCTGTGCACCAAATAAATGTGCTCAGCAATGCAGTTGCAAAAGCAATGCCCCATGTGTGCGCCATAGTTATGGGAATGCTATGTAGAATACTTTGTTGTATCTCACTGTAGAGACTTCTGAAAGAGATGATATATGGTGAGTTCAACTGTCATGTCCTGGAGCCATTTTATTGGAAAGGAGCATTAGCTTACATGGGATGTGTACAGAATGCTTGAAGTTAGAACACTGACAGCGGCATTCCGACCATACAGAATCACGACACCCATGGGATAAGTATGCTAGCCCACCCCCCATAACCTGAAGCCTAACCCCCCCCCCCCCCCTCAAAAAATAAAAATAAATAAGAGGTTGACATGGGGTTTTCCACTGTTTTTTTACCCGAATGTGAACACATTCGACATGGACACAGTTTTTTAAGTGCACCGCATCCCCTCGCATCGCTCGGCACACTATTTTATTCTCCCACCACGCACTAGTAGATGGCAGAGCATGAAATACTGCCTGCTCAAAAAACTGTGAAAAACCCCATGTCGACCTAATGACCTGTGGACCTTGCAGTATGTTGACTTAGTGGTGTCAACCTGACTGGCGACATCTTTAGGTCGACCAAATCCCTCCAGCCCTACCACCTGTATGAGCAGTCATCTGCATTTACACCAGAGCCATCTTTGGTTCAGGCGATCAAATGGATTGCCCTGTTACCATCTATTTGCCCACATTCAGCCATAAATGAGAAGCAGCAGAGGTGCTGGTGACTCAGAATGGTCCTTACAAGCTCTAAGCAGCGTATGCAGGCTGTGGCACATGCTGTATGTGCTACAGCCCCCATCTCCATTACAATCGATCGCAAGTAATGCATCCGAACCAGCCAGCCACTCCTTCACCGTCTGGTTTTCCACTGTTGCTTATTATAAATCAGTCATATATTATACAGACTATTGTGCCTCTTTTTGACTTTTTATTGAAATACCATTGCCGGCATAATAGGAATGGAACATTAATGGCAATACTTTAGAACTTTTATGGTCAGAGTCAATTTTATTATAATAGTTTTTATGTTTATTATTATCCTATGATCATTCAAATTGTGTAATATATGTATTGCCTTTCATCATCCAAGCGCCACTTCTCCGTTTGTATTTATATTGATGTGCAACTGCTTTTGATGCATTTGCAGGCTGTGACACATGCAGTATGAGACGCAGCTGACTCAGAATGGTGCGCAACTGTTCTAAGCAGTGTATGAAGGCTGTGACACATGCAGTATGAGACGCAGCTGACTCAGAATGATGTGTAACTGCTCTTTGATGCATATGCAGGATGTGGCACATGCAGTATGAGACGCAGCTGACTCAGAATGATGTGTAACTGCTCTTTGATGCATATGCAGGCTGTGACACATGCAGTATGAGACGCAGCTGACTCAGAATGGTGCGCAACTGTTCTAAGCAGTGTATGAAGGCTGTGACACATGCAGTATGAGACGCAGCTGACTCAGAATGATGTGTAACTGCTCTTTGATGCATATGCAGGATGTGGCACATGCAGTATGAGACGCAGCTGACTCAGAATGATGTGTAACTGCTCTTTGATGCATTTGCAGGCTGTGACACATGCAGTATGAGACGCAGCTGACTCAGAATGGTGCCCAACTGTTCTAAGCAGTGTATGAAGGCTGTGACACATGCAGTATGAGACGCAGCTGACTCAGAATGATGTGTAACTGGTCTTTGATGCATATGCGGGCTGTGGCACATGCAGTATGAGACGCAGCAGAGGCAGAATGGTGTATAACTGCTCTAAGCTGCGTATACAGGCTCTGACATTTGCAGCATGCGAACAATAGTGAGATTTGCCTTTTAATCTGAATTGCCTGCAACTTTTTATATTAGGCCATTTATATGTAGATGAAAAATCCATTGTCATTATACCATTAATCCATAAAAAACAAAAACATAGGATAGAATGTTAACCATTATGTGCTTTAATATCTAGCAATAGAGATCCTAAATATAAAAGAGCAATTGAATGCTTAAAAAAAAAAAAAAAAAAAGTTACTTTGGCGGACAAAGGCAAAATGAATTCTCAGTGTTGCCACGGAAACCACCCCCAAATCCACAGCTTATAAATATGCCTAGAAAATAAGCTATACCTCTTTATATATAAATCTATTGTGACAAGGGTCACAAACACAGAGTCTCAGATGACGATTTTGTGGTTTATTCTAAACAGCAGGTTACAGCATAGCAGGTTCATTCCACATGCAGTCAGTATTACAGGCAGTAGCATACAGGCTCTCTCAGC
Source organism: Crinia signifera (assembly GCF_055691185.1). Taxonomy (NCBI): domain Eukaryota; kingdom Metazoa; phylum Chordata; class Amphibia; order Anura; family Myobatrachidae; genus Crinia; species Crinia signifera. The sequence continues at coordinate 405,626,718 of NC_139217.1, forward strand.
ATTGCAGACTCTTAAAAGGCTCCAAAAGTCCCTATGCTAACACCACCGACCTATGACTCAGGTAGATACTCCACCATCAAGAGCAAGGTGACTCTGCCCTGGAAACACGTATATCAGGAAATACCAGGTGCTGCTGATTACACCTAGGATTCTGCTCCTGCTACCAAAACCTGGTCTAGATACTCTGCATTACTTCATGTGGGGGAATACTGGCCCTGCCACACTCCTCCTCCTCAGCTTTAACCACCCTGGTGAAGCTACACAATTTTCAGACGAGCTCTCTGCCTCGCCCACCTCTACTTGTGAAATCCGCCCATGTACAAAGCCCTCCACCACTTTCCAGAGGTTGCTCACCTTCTTCCTCCTCCTCCTCCTCTAGCTTCACCTTAGGGTTTCTAGGAGGATCAGGACCTACAAAACTCCTGGAAAGGGCATTGGCAATGAGGTGCTGTTTCCCCAGACGATGCCTAACCTCAAACTTAAATGGCTGCAAGGCAGAATCCAACAGGTCACACGAGTATTCACCTCTTTTTTTGTATGCATCCACTGTAAGGGTGCACGATCTCTGACCAACAAAAACTCTTGGCCCAATAAATAATATCTTAATCACTCAACTTCCCAATTCATGGTCAAGCAGTCCTGCTCTATATTTGAGTACTTGCGCTCTCTGGGCAATAATTTATGGCTAATGTAGCAGATGGGCTACCTCTTGGGAGAGGACTGCTCCTAATCCTGCCCCAGAGGCATCCGTCTGTAACACAAATTGGGTACACAAAGCTCATCTTAAATCCTGCCAAGCAGTTTCAACTGGTCTAGACCACGTTCTCTTGTCTGGGAACTGTTTTTTTTTTAACACATTTGGTTAGTGGAGCTGCTCTAGCGGCGAAATCTCGAATGAACCTGCGATATCGCACCAGACCAAGAAATGTCCTAAGCAGTGACTTACATTTAGGTTTAGACCAGGTGAGGACTGCTTCTACCATACTAGGCTGAGGTTTAACCTGTCCTCTGCCCACACTACAACCCAAATACTTGGCTTCCACCATACCAATGGCACATTTCTCAGGGTTAGCGGTAAACCAGTGCGCCCGTAGAGACTTTAAAACGGCTTCTACCTTTGGTAGGTGTGACTCTAAATCAGAGCTAAAAATAACAATGTCATCTAAATATGTAGCTGCATTAGCCCTGTAGGGCCGCAGCAACTTATTCATAGCTCTCTGGAAGGTTGCTGGGGCACCATGTAAACCAAAAGGGAGTACTTTATACTGGAATAAGCCCTCTGGGGTAGAGAAGGCTTTGTTTGCCTTAGCAGCTTCTGTTAACGGAATCTGCCAATAACCTTTTGACAAATCAAGTAATAACAAATGACAAATAACCCCTAGGTGTAACATCTCTTCCTCCTCTTGTTTTACTGCTGCCCGCTTTGCTTCGGGTATGCGATATGGCTTTTGTTTAATGACCACCTTGGGTGGAGTCGCAACATCATGTTGGATAATCTGTGTCGGTACTTGTGACTTATCTGGGCGCCCGATTTTCTTCATCGCACCTAAAAATCGCGTCAAATCGCATACAATCAGATTGCATGGGATGCGATTTGACGCTATTTTAATATGTGAAGGCACCCAGATGCCTGTTTCAAATGTGAAATGGCCCACCAGACCCCATTTTTAATTGTATTCCCACCCTGATGGCTAAATGCCCCCCATTGTTAACGCCACCCCACTATCAACGGCAACCCGAAGCGTGGCGAGCGCAGCGAGCCCGCGAGGGGCGGCGGTACGCGTCCTCCGACCTTTTCATACCCCCACTATCCACGTATGCGTGGAGTTGATTTTATATAGTGTTGCGAGCGCAGCGAGCCACCGAGCCCGAAGCGTGGTGAGCGCCGCGAGCACCGCGAGGGGATGCGGATACCTGTGAAGGTATCCACGTGCGCTCGCCACGCTTCGGGCTCGGTGGCTTGCTGCGCTCGCCACACTATATAAAGTCAACTCCACGCCGACGTGGATTGTGGGGGTATGAAAAGGTCGGAGGACGCGTACCGCCGCCCCTCGTGGGCTCGCTGCACTCGCCACGCTTCGGGTTGGCGTTGATAGTGGGGTGACTTTAACAAGGGGGGTCATTTAGCCATCAGGGTGGGTATACAATAAAAAATGGGGTCTGGGGGGCCATTTCACATATGAAACAGGCATCTGGGTGCCTGTACATATTAAAATCGCATCAAATCGCATCGCATGCAATACAATAGCATACAATGCAACAGCGATTTTCTCTTCAAGGGAATTTCAAGGGAAATTGCGTCAAATCGCATCAAATCGCATGCTTAGGGTACTGGCATACAATTTCAACATCGGGCGCCCAGATAAGTCACAAGTACCTCTGTGTCTTCCCCGGAATGGCAGAAAACACATCTTGGTAGGGTTTCACCAAGTTCACCACTTCCAGTTTATGTTCAGGAGTAAGCGTGACTTCATTGGGCACCTGGCATTCTGGAACCTTTTTAGCTACCAAAGAGGGCTGACTGGCAGTTTCCTCCCAGGGCTTTAACAGGTTGACATGTAGATTTGTACCTCCCCTCCTTCTACCCTCCTGTTGGACCCTGTAATTGACCGGTCCCACTGCCTCTATGATCTCATAAGGGCCTTGCCATTATGCATACATCTTGCTTTCTGTGGTGGGTGCCAGCACTAACACTTTGTTTCCCGTATTAAAGGACCGGTTGACTGAGGTAACGTCATACCTTGGCTTCGGACGTTGTTGGGCCCTTTCCACATGTTTGTTCAGGAGTGGCGCAATCTGCCTTAGATGGCCTTATAACTGGACCACAAACTGAATGACATTAGGGTCCTGGCATGGTTGGTCTTTCCACCCTTCTTTTAATAGATCTAGAATTCCTCTGGGCTGTCTCCCATAAGGAGCTCAAAGGGACTATATCCTGTAGAGGATTGGGGTACCTCTCTGACGTAAACATTAAGTAAGGTAGGAGCAGATCCCAATTTTGTTTTTCTTTAGACACTGCCCTCTATCATTTTCTTAAGGGTTTTATTAAATATTTCTACCAGGCCATGCTGGGTGTACACTGAGGTGGTAATCCAGTCTACTTTTAGCAGCCGGTATAAATCCTTCATGAGTCTAGAAACAAAAAGGTGCACCTTGGTCCATTAAGACCTCTTTCGATATTCCAAAGCGGGTATACATGGTTAATAGCTCTCTGACAATGGAGCCAGATTTCATATTGTGCAGAGGTATAGCCTCTGGGTACTTGGTGGCATAATCAACTACCACCAATATGTATTGGTGCCCTCTAGCAGATGTTTCCACTGGCCCTATCAGACCCATACCAAGAGGCACAGAAATTATAGGGAGGGGTACCAGTGGAGCCCAAAACTCTGGCCGTGGAGCTGTCCTCTGGCACACTGGGCATTCCTGACAATACCTCTTAATGGAAGCATAGTTGCTGGGCCAAAAGAACCTTAACTGGAATGCGTTGGAGTGTTTTCTCCTCCCACAGATGGCCACCACACAAATGCATATGTGCGGCTTCTAATACCAACCGCTCCAGTTTTTGGGGAACTAAGAGCTGATCTACCATTTTGCCTTGTACAGTAGCAACAAGATATAGCAAATCATTTTTCAAAACAAAGTAGGGTATACCCTCTGATGGCAAAGCATCAATTACCCTGTTATTAACCACTTTAACAGTCTCAAAAGGTGTGTACCAAATTGCTATCATCGCGTTGATCTCTTCCAAAGTCCTTTAGTGATATCTTTTCACCAACTGGGTTCCATTGGGCCTAAGACTCAGTCTCAAGGGGTGGTTCAGGACCGGCAGCATCTCTCCAGGATGCCAAACTTTGTAGTCTCTGGCCCCTGAGTTGTTTGTTGGTGTCATGCCAGGTAACCAGCTCCTGCAGCAACGGAAAGTCTCGGACCAGGATCAGTGGATAGGGTGGTCTGGAGGTCACTGCTGCTACCAACTTTAATGACCGGTCTTGAACAGTCAGAGGTAAGTAAACACGTGAGTACTCCTCCACATGGTGAGCTCACTGCCAGTATCAACCAGGGCCCAGATCTCTCAGCCTTCAAACTGTACCAGCACCTGGAACAGGGAGGACTCTGCTTGGGATACACCCACAGCAACCATGCTGACTAACGGGCAAGCCGTTTTCCCCACACTGCAATCCATCGGCTTGCCCTGTTTCAGGCAGTCTCGCCGCACATGACCAGGCTCACCACACTCAAAGCACACCAAGGGAGGACGGAGCCTTTGGTTTAACCACTGGGACCTGAGTTCTGGGCTTAGGTATTGGCACGTATCCTGACCTGGCTTTATTCAGCTTTCCCAGCGTCGGGTGCCACTCAATCACCACAGCCAACTCCTCAAATGTCTGGGGGTCAGCCTGAAGGGCCCACTGCTGCACCGAGCAGTCTAACACCCCCATAGCCTGGTCCAGTGCAACTACCTTCACAATTCTCACTGCGGAGCTTTTATCCGGCTGTAACCATGCCCTTGGCAGCCAGGCTAGTTTGGCCAGCTGAACACTGGGAGGTTCAGAGCCCTCCAGCCGCCAGTCATGAACTCCTGTGCTTTGCTGTGCCCCGTCACTCCAATCCTGTCCAGTATATCCTTTTTTAGGCTAGGATAGGAGCATGCCACAGTCATATACACATACGCTTGCTGTGACTCCCCTGTTAAACAGGTAACCAGCCTGTCAAAACATTTGGCCATCCCAACCGCGTGGCCGCTTGCTCAAAATTGCAAAGGAATGCCTCTATCATCAGCCGGGGTGAGCTTCAGTAGGCTCTCCCGCTCTGGGTCACTTTTTCTCACCTTTAATTCCTCCTGAAATATCTGCATCTGAGCTTGCTGTCTGTCAGCCATATTCTGCTGCCCAGCTGCTAGTTCAGCAAATTTTCCCAGTATTTCCTCCATATTGCCCTGCGCTTCCCCTTTAATATAATGTGCCAGGCTTACCAAAAAGACCAAGCTGACACCCACCTGCTTTGCTTGCTATATCACATATAATAGCAAACAGTCTGCTTGTAATGGCCCTTTAAGGCTGTAAGCACAATGAATAACCAGAGATGAGAAAAAAACTTGCTGTTTAAACACTGCTGAGATGGATCCTTGCTCGCATTCTCCACCAATTGTGACAAGGATCACAAACACAGGGTCTCAGATGACGATTTTGTTATCTTTTCTCAACAGCAGGTTACAGCATAGCAGGTTCAATCCACATGCAGTCAGTATTACAGGCAGTAGCATACAGGCTCTCAAAGCGTAGCAGACTCTTCAAAGGCTTCAATAGTCCCTATTGTTAATATCCCCGACCTATCACTCAGGTAGATAGTCCACCGTCGAGAGCAAGGTGACTCTGCCCTGGAAACCCTTATAATCAGAAAATCCCAGGTACTGCTGATTACACCTGGGATTCTGCTACTGGTACCAAAACCTGGTCTGGATCCTCCACATTACATTCATGTGGGGGAATGCTGGCTCTGCCACACTAGCAATAAATAAGTCTTACAGTGAGACATAACTTGTAATTAGAACAAATATTTTTATACTTTATGCACAATTTATAAAACATTGTTGTGTTAGTCACTGTTGAATCTGGAGGAAATGAGACTGTTCTTTTTTGCTTCTTACAATTATCCAGCTTGTTGGCATTCGTTACAGAAAACATGAAAGAGAAATGATCCAGCAGTGCAGATGCAGCAAAACCCAGCGTACTGTATATTATACTGGAAACAGCGGCTTGCTCACCACAGCTAAGAAATAAAATACAGCAGTGGTGGCTGAGAAATACGTTGCATTTATCATGCTGGAAAGTAAAAAGAAAGGAAGCCTAAAGACAGAGGACTTGAACCAGACAGACAATTATTTTTCACAGAAGACAATACTTTACTTTTACATATACGTATAGTCATTAGTCGAACATTGTTCCAACTTGGGTCAGCCCCATTTATATTAAGGCCGGCTACACATCAATGATGTGTAGCCGGCCAATCTGACGGTATCTTACTTCGACAAGGGCCTACACACTTTCCCGATGCAGGGGATGATGGTGCAATTAGAGATGCCATGCTGTATTCCACAGGAGTGCACATTTTGCGGGTACACACTATATGATCTGGCAAATGTGTCGTTCCTATTTAACTTGAAACTACAGTACATATTGCTCAGAGATTGTTCTAGTGTATACCCGCCCTTACCCTTCACGGTTTATACTGCACCCATGTACAGACTTCTTCCCTCTGACATATCGAAGCGCCTGTGATCATGCTCTCCTATGCTTGTATTGGGACCCAGGTTGGATTACCCGGGCCACAAGCTTACATTACAGCATTACCTGGGTCCCACCCTGCTCACTACCTAGATTGGATTATCAGGTTGGATTTATTTGGGACCCTTTTTCACTGAGTCCTGACCCAAGTAATGCTGGAAAAGGGGACCCAAATAACCTGGAAAAGAATGGTGGAGAATGTGGACAAGGAGTGATCATTTTTCCTTACTTTAAGTGAGTAATGAGTACATTGAAAAAGTTATTGAATGTTAAAGGAACTTCATGAGCTTCCTAATCAATGGTTTCCCCTGTATCCAGTCCACATATAATTTTATATATTCTTTCTTTATTTTCACATCCTGCTGACACCAGGCAACATTCCTGTGGGACCGTATCATACATTTTATTTATTATTTATTAACAGTTTCTTATATTGCACATCGCTTTACAGAGAATATTTGAACATTCACATCAGTCCCTGCCCCAGTGGAGCTTACAATCTAAATTCCCTACCACATGTACACACACACACACACACACACACACACTCTAGGGTTAATATTTGTGGGAGCCAATTGACCTACCAATATATTTTTGGATTGTGGGAAGAAACCGGAGTACCCAGAGTAAACCCGCACAAGAACGGGGAGAATATACAAACTCCGCACAGTTAGAGCCATGGTGGGAATTGAACCCATGACCTCAATGCTGTGAGGCAGTAATGCTAACCATTACACTGTCGGTGCTGTTCACCAAGAACCCATGAAATCTAGCTAGACCAATATGCAATATGTAGCACTTATCGTCATGTAACATATGCCTATTTCTTTAAAGATTGCAAGCACTGTCTTTCCCTGCCACTTATCGTCATGTAACATATGCCTATTTCTTTAAAGATTGCAAGCACTGTCTTTCCCTGCCAGCGATAGCAATGTACAGGACCACGCATCGCCATCCCTGCAGGGCATACACACGTTACAATCAGTGCTCCATTTCTAAGTCAGATTGCCAAGAAACGGGGCTGAAATCACCCCATGTGTATGCCCCGTACTAGTACAGTACTTCCTCTGTGGCCACAGTTCTGCCAGCATTTGGTAGTCACAAACTACCTTTTTAGCCTAAGAAGTTTTACCATCTGTAGTAAAATACAGAAGATAAGGCCTTTATTTTGGTCAATATTTTACTTTTAGCAATTTATTTTCCTTATATCCTTTACCCATGCATCCTCAGTTTTTATACTTTGGATACTAGTTTTCACTATTCTGTATGAGGTGACATGCCAATTGGAATGATGAACCTTCTGTTCTGGGCAGGTATTATAAGGGAAGTACTCAAACCTGTTTTGTTCTTGCTGAGTGTTTCCAAGGTATCCTCTAGTCCTTTGTCTGCTCTCCTTGTGCTCTGTATACATTTTTTAAAGTGATTTCAATGAAAACTAAAATGTTCCAGGTTGCATGGAAACTACCCAAGGACAAACAGGATTGCTATTACTATTGCCCAGATAAGGTTTTAGCCATAATATGAAATCACATGAACACATTTTTACAAAACTACAATTAAAAATAACCCTATCCTCCCTCACTTTGGTGCCCCCTGGCATTCTCCTTAGCGTAAGGGCTTAGATACCTCTGAATATAGAGGTTTCCTTTTTACATACAATATGTTGGACACAGAGAATAAAAAGCGCATTCAAAATGTAAAATGTACCCTTTCATTTAAATGTACTGGTGTCTGTGCTGTAGATTCTAATGGTTTATCACATGAGCAGAAAATGTCAGTCAGCTCAGATAAGGAGAACATACATAGCTGTCCTCTTAGTTCCAGGTCTAGTCTCACACTGGATAAAAAAAATGAACTGTCTTTTTAACAAAGCTAGTAACATTAGCCCTTCAAAATTCAATAAATACAGAAAACCTTTGCGGTCAGGAAGTACTGCACCACACACTGTGAAAGCCATCACCGTGGCAGTCCACTGATTGCAAAAATGGAGTTCACCAATAAACTCAAATTATATTTTTCAAACTGTAACTGATTGGAAAGCAACACAATTTCCATTGATAAATACAGCAACCTGCAGGCTGTGACATTATACTATACATAAACAGCAAGGGATAGTCTTACTAACCATGGGTTTTCAACAATAAGTGGCTTTGACTGATGGATTTAAAGTGGCAACAGACAAATACTAAACCAGTCTGGTTTAGCAATTTTTTCTGCTGCCACTTTAAATCCATTGGTCACATCTGTGGCTTCCACAAAAAATCTAGCTCCAAGTCTCATTTCTTGACATCGCCTACTAAAATCTGCATTTACAGTAAGTCTTTAAAAGAAGATTTGTAGCCAGGTTATTAATTTACTAGAAGACAGTAGCAGCACTCAAACCCTGCACTTCTAAGGTGCCGCTAGCTCCCAGTGAATGCTCACAAAATCAAGTGCCTCCACTAGGTAGGGGTGTCAGATCCAATTTACGGGTTGTTAAGTCAACAGTCAAAAGGTCAACCATTATTGGTCGACAGTCAAAATGCCAACATGCATTAGGTCAACAAGTAGAAGATTGACATAAAAAAGGTCAACACGGTCATTTCACTTTTTCGTCTATGTTGATTAGGTCGACATGGGCACCGTATAAGTGTATCGCGTCCCCTCGCATGGCCTGCCAAGCTTCGGGCACGGTGGCTCAGCACGTTATTTTATTCTCCCTCTATGCCCACTGGGTTGGTAAAGTATGAACAAGTCGGTTTAAAAAAAACCTCAAAAAAACTCATGTCAACCTTTTGATCAATAGGGGTTGACCTTTTGAATGTTGACCTTAAGACCATATGCCAGAGAAAAAATATAAAATACAGTATATTTGTATAAATGCACAAAAAAGGTATTTAAAACAAGTGCAAATTAAATGCTTCAACTAAAATGTCCGAATCAAAAAGGCAACAGCTCAACAAATCAGGCTAAAAACAACAAGGTTTCTATTTATAAATCACAACATTAATTTAAAGCATAAGCAATGATGCCATACAGCAAATGAATTTGGTTTTGTTGTGGTCTGTAATAGTACTGCCATGCACCCCAAGCTCTTATTACGGACAGGATTCAATTCCGAAAAAAAGCAAATAAAACAAAACAAAAAAAAGCACGAGGAATGTAGTGCATGATTAATATGAGATGGAAAGATCTATTTGGAAACATCAACTTGGCAGCCAGCGATGTGAAGACAGCCTGCAGAGCAGCCCACGCACAGATGTCTGCCATGCATACATATTGCTTACTTTTAAAAAAGGATAATCGCCGCATGCCATACTATTATCTGGCTTTCCACATTAGCAAGAAAGACTAAACACAATCAATATCGTAGAAACCACAACACGAATTAAAACATAAGCAATGCCGTCAAGGTTGGCTGCCATAGAAACCTGAAGGGAATGAGTCAGGGTTTCAAAATTACGTTATGGACACAGGCTTGGTAATGAAAGACTATTTAATAAACCGGAAACTTCAGGGATGCTTCACGCTGTTCTGTTTTTGATCTTTGATTGTATTCTGTGCCATTCAGCAATTGGCTTACTAGAGTCAATTTTGCAAATGACATCCACCAACCGTGGACGTAATTATGAGTAAATTAGTTTAAGCATTAAAAAGGAAATCAAGAAACCACTTAAACTACCTGCTGTTGCTAATTGCTACTGTATAAATTACAGAATACATTTGACAGATGCAGCATTATATCTTATAAGGTACCAGTACCTGGTTTGCTGGTTTAGTTAAAACTTAGATTGGTGATGTAAAGTATAAGAAGGATTATATCAAATGCAACATTTCATGGTCTGCTGTAGCATTATTTGTGGTCATATACTATAGGCAAATGCTGCAAATTGCTGAACCCTTTCACTCAAAGGGTTAAATAAACCAATGACATTTTCAGGTATTCCAGATTAATCAACCAGACTTCCCTTCAGGTTTTGCTAATGTTGAGCAAGCAAACGTACAGCTATTGGAGAATGTTTTCCAACCAACCTCCTGGACGCTGGTTGTCCACTTCACCACGGTTAGCTTGTGGGACCAGGGACAGCGTATTCCCTGGTGGTCTCAGTGTGGACTCTAACTTGTGGAATTTGTGAATTCGATCCCTGATGAGAATGGCATCGGGCCTCTCGTCATGTGCTAACACTTGTCTGGATATGTACCAGTCAGGGTCTTTCTTGTGGACCACGTTGGTGATCTCTGCTACAAGATCAGACCCTAGAATATCAGTGGGGTTATATTTATGAACATGAACAACATCCTCCCTCTCGCCTAGCAGTTTGGACAGGACGGAATAGAAATTACCTGTGCAAGGGAAAAACAGAAGAGATAAAAACAGAAAAGAAATGGAAGATTAAGACAGATCATAGTGGACAAAACAGTGACAGGTTTTCTTTATCATATTTACAATTGGAAAATGAAATCAACCTCATTTTGGTATAGAGATGTGTCCACACTCATTAGGGTACAGTATATTCAATGCTTCGATGGTGAGCTACAGTATGACGGTGAGCAGTGCTGATAGCTCACTGCCATAGCTCCCCATTAGTATTCAACTCCACCCCCCCTTTCACTTGTTGTTTCAACCTCACTGGTTCTATTCAGCACGGTGGAAACAGTGATTGCGGCCATCAAAAGGGAGTCCTCACAAGTATTTCACTGGAACAGTGAATATAGCGAGTGGCAGGCGAGGGGGTTTGACGGCAAGGTTGGCTTGGTTTCTGCGATTGTCGATGAAAACAAGCTATCCTTGCTGTACACACCCTCCCGCCAGCGGCATTGAATACTGAATATAGTGTTCACTCTGGCACGCTGCACCTTTCAAAATCTGTGCAGTTCTTCTTTCCTGCCTGGGGCGTCGCTGTCTGCTCTGGTGTTCCTAAAACAGTCTGGTCTGTATCTCCGTACTAGAAGCAAATGACCCTGTTCGTGTCTTGTTTTTGCTTTTTTTACACTAACATGTGTCTTAGTCACAAGGAGACCGTGCTGAATAATTTGGTATGCAATACTCCTACAAAAAAGATGCTTGCATCACATGGTGTATTGAGGCTAGTTGTATGAGAAAACTTATTTCATAAATATTAAAAGAATAAAAGTAAATAAGAAAATGAAAAAAAAAAGTATCTAATTGTATGCAACATAAACAACAAGAGGTATGGCCTATATAAATACAGTCAAACTGGAAAAATAGGGACATATCCAGAGATAAATCTTTAAAACTTGGAATTCTGGCGGAAATTTAAGGATAAATGGCTAAGAGATGGACATGACATACTGTACATCATCAGTACTGTACATATTCCACCCATCAAGACAGAGTCACAGTATATAGTACCAGACATTATTCGCTGTAAGGCTGTGTAAGTATCATCACTGGCGGTGCTGTCAACACAGATAGAAATATTGATCTTTATGCAAAATGAAATGACCAATTCTGCATACAACAGAATACATACACAGAGCGTAAGAGGCATTTCAGACAAGCAGCTTGAAATCTGCATCTACAAGCTAAACTACCAGTAAGAAATCAGCCTTTCCTGCTTACTGGAGGAAAAACAGAGGTACTTGTGTACTAGCACGGTGCCCCGATAATTAGTCGCCCGATTTTTTAATCGCATCGCATGCCATACACCCGATGGCATGCGATGCGATTTTAACGCATATACGATATTAAATTGTATAAGCACCCTAATGTGTGCTTTTAAGCACCCTAATGGGTGCTTTCAATGCTTAAATGCACTCCCACGCCACCCCCCCAGTATAAACGTGAACACGAAGCGTGGCGAGCACAGCAAGCCCGCGAGGGGCGGTGGTACGCGTCCTAGGACCTTTTCATACCCCCGCTATCCACGTTGGCGTGGAGTTGATTTTATAAAGTGTGGCGAGCGCAGCGAGCCACCGAGCCTGAAGCGTGGTGAGCCCCGCGAGGGGACGCGGATACCTGTGAAGCCCGCGAGGGGACGCTGATACCTGTGAAGGTATCTGCTTCGCCTTGCTACGCTCGCCACACTTTATAAAATCAACTCCACGCTGACGTGGATAGTAGGGGTATGAAAAGGTCGTAGGACGCGTACCGCCGCCCCTCGCGGTCTCGCTGCGCTCGCCACGCTTCGGGTTCACGTTTATACTGGGGGGGTGGATTTAAGCATTGTAAGCACCCATTAGGGTGCTTATACAATTTATAATCGCATCCCATCGAATTGTATGGCATTGTATGCCATATAAAATGGCATACAATTTTAAAATTGTATGCCATTGTACAACATCGGCCGATATCGCGTCGCATCGCATGCGATATGGTCTGCGATGCGATGGGTGCCGTGATAGTACACAAGTACCAAAAAAATATATTATGTTGCACATACGTAGCAAAACCCCATTTCTGCTTCTGTTGACTTATACCCCTTTTACACCAAAATCCCAGATCCGACCAGTATTTTGTAAACGGGGCGGCGCTTGGAAATGACTGCCGTTCGCAGGTAAGCTGCCCCCAGCCTCCCCGTCCGCAAAGTGAATGGATGCCGCACACAGGCATCCATTAACTCCTCCCATCCTCCGCTGTGTGCACCCCCGCCCAACCTCCATAGCTGTAAATGGGAGCCGGGTCAGACGACCTGGCATACCCTTTTACACTGCCCCCCCACCTGGCTGCTACCCGTGTTCCACACTGGTCAGAACCAGGGTAGGAGTCACAGGGAAATGGACCAGTGTTTTTTCCAGCTACCCTTTTTACACCGACGCTGACCCGGGTCCATGAGGCAAAAGTTTTGATTACAACAATGATTAAAATACGAACAAGCTATTATAACTTAGAAAGGTAATCTATGTATTATTCATATCATTTTTATAATCAAAACTTACCACAGTCATATTTGTGTAAATCTACATCTGATACTAGTCAGTGCCCCAATGACCTCACCATGCCTTATTGCTCCATAAAGGAGAACAAAGTACCTCACATTATAATTGATGATGATTTCTTTTCATAAGTGGGCGTCAATGTTACCAGGTTGGAGAGTGCAGATGTACTATAAACCTTGTACAGCAGGCATGTCCAAACTTTGGCCCTCCAGCTGTTGTGAAACGACAAGTCCCTAAAACTATGGCATGGCATGCTGGGATGTGTAGTTTCACAACAGCTGGAGTGCCACAGTTTGGACATACCTGTTATATAGTAACGTCTGTGCCAAAGGTTTGTCCTTTGCCGGTTTGCAGCTTAGGACAAACGTTCCATTTCTAGTATCAATGGATGTGCACTGATACAATCTGCCCTTCAATGTGTCATCTCTGATTCTAAGTCACACAGCTCTCTGCTCGCTGGTTGAAATGGTGACTTCCGCATACAGCCCATGTGCAGATGTGAATTTCCACATCTTTGTATAGGTCTAGGTCTGTTCTATTCTGAGTGGGACAGAACTTAGCCGGATCTACATGAACTGGGCACAAAACTTGCTTATGGGTGTATAAGGAAGGAGGGAAGGTAAGTCGGTTTCTGACATTTCTCTTGCACCTACCATGGGGGTAAAAGTGCAGATACTAATATTGACAGTGTTGATAGCCAGAGTAAAATGAATGAGTGGTACAGGCCTCCATTAGCACAAACCCCCGTGCGCATCAGATCGGAGTCCGGACTTGCCTGTACATCCAAGCTCCAGACACAGACTCCCTGCCAACGGCAGGGAACGGGGTCCCATGTGATCCATCACATGCGTTCCTGCCATCCAGGAAGGTCCTGGGTGGCTCAAGGGGATCAGATGGCCATATACTGCTGCAAGATATCAGTAGTGTATGGCCACCTTAAGGCAGTACATCAGGCTCCCACAGTTGACAGCAACACCAGCCCCATCGCGTAGATATATCACAATATATTGCCTGATAAGAGTTAGAGCCCCTGCCATGTACAAAGCGGTTGATAACAGCATCAAATATTTAGCTACCAAATGTGAACAAGCAAGAAGATGGGAGACACGCTCTGCTTGCTGCTAGCTGCTCTTCCGATCAGGTCACCTAATGTGGTCAGAGCACCTACTGCCCAGCAGGTGATGTATTGCGTACAGCATCTGTAACTGTACAGACAAAAACCCAGCATTGAGAGAGATAAAACCGCAGAAATACCACGCTGCCCATTATAGATTTTCATATATGAGATACGTACAATTATATATAGATCGGTACAATGACATTTAAAGTAAAACGGAATCAATCAATTTAATTATTTGGCCTTTGTGCCGGATACAAAGATAAAGGTCGAAAGTCACAAGAAACAGACGCCGGCAATAACCGCTTGTAAGAGTAAACATAAAGCATTTTACTGTATGTATAAAAATCAATGACTGCATATATAATAAATAAAATCAATCATATATGACTGTCAAACAATAAATAACTGCTTAAATAAACAAAGCCATATGTTACCAGGAAAGAGACAGAGAAAATCCCCTAATTTAATGACAAGTATAGTCAAATGCATTTTCTGGTCCTGCTTAGAAAAGGTAAAGCTGCAGCTACCACCACACATACCGGGCGGTCACACTCTGTAGTGCCTCGTCTGATGTCTATCCAATAAGCGCACCTCTGAAGATCTTTTCTGCAACGTTAATGGCTCCTCACTTCTTTAAAAAGGTTTTAGGGAAAAGAGCTTGGGCACTCATCATAACAACAAGTGCAACTTTATAGTGGTCAGACTCAAATCCACACACCTTGTATTGCATTTTGATATAAATAAAAAAAAAAAACTTTTTGGTCCCTTTTAAACACTTAACCAGAGATGGTTCACAATGTTCCATTCTAAAGAAAAAAAATACTATTGTTTATCTGTATTTAAATGTAAAATCTAATAAATTGTATAAAAAAAAAAAAAAAAAAAACTCTAAATGAGGGCATCTTAAAATTTATACAGTACTTATGTTGAGGAGATGTTTTCATTCTATAAGTGCAACTTAATTAGCTAACTGATGCCCACGGGGGTAATTTGGTTTATCCCAAAAGCTGGTGTTATTGGGAATTTTGTTTCACCTGCTTGGAGGTAGGAGAAACAAAATCCTTGATAAGTGCCTTTTTTTACATACGTAATAAAACATGGATCCTGGAAATTATGTTGTATCCTGTGTGTTTTTTTTTGCATGAAAACATACATTAAAATGCTTGAAAAAGTTGAGAAAAAGTAAATTTCCCCCCCCAGAAATATTTACTGCGGTGAATTGAATTCCCCGCTATATAGGAGCTTTTGAGGCTTAAACCATTGGCTTCTAACCTTGGTCCTGAGGAACCCCCACATAGAATCACAGGTGAAGTTATTGCGTCCACCTGTGAATCTTTTAAAACGTGTCAGTGAACAATGAGTGCACCTGTAAACTTCCTGAGTGACCTAGATAACATGAACTGTTATTGGTACCTGAGGACCGAGGTTGGGAACCACTGGTTTAAACTACAGTACGATGTTTGCCATGGTAAACAAGTCTTAAGTTTAGGCATTAGTCCTTCCTTACCTTATGCTGGGAATTTCCTTGCTTTTAATAAAAGAAGCAGGAAAAGAAACATACAAAATAAACATTTTAAAACAATTAAACTCATGAATTTATGATTCACTCTAAATGTAGAAATCGGTTTTTGGGAAGTCAAGGTACAAAGACCAGATAATTAGATTTTAATAGAACCAAGACAAGCCTGTTTTAATGTGGTGACCGCCAAAATACAAAATGACCTTAATAGACTATGTCATGTTTGCAAACAATCTTTTACTTTCCAATTATATGAAGCAGACTTTCAATACACAGACATAGAAGATGAGTCCCTCAGGTGAGATAATCTCATCCCCGGAAATAATTACTGCAGTTATTAACACACTCTCATAAGTAAATTATAATTAAGGAAAACACTTTCTCTCCACCTGAAACACCTCAGTGAAGACACGATGGATAAAGACTATCAATGAACATTCAGACTATAAATAGTAATTACTAGGCTGCGTTGTTTACTGATAATGAAAGTTAAAAACTGTACAGAATGATCAGCAGCATTATATAATCATGAGTACACAGGGGGCTTGTGTATGTAGGCTAAGTATAATTACACTTGCATAGGGCAGGTGATTAATTAAGGTAAAGACTAAGTCAGATAATGCACCTAACAATTTTTAAAAAGTAACATTGAGAAAAGAAATTAGATAATAAAAAAGAACACATTAATTAAAATAAAAAAATGTATTCTATTTTTTTCTTTTATAAGTCACATACTCTTTAAAATATATTGTATATGAAAAATGTTCTAAATTTTTTTGGGGGCGGATGAATCCTTTGTACAGCACAAAAGAAAAAAATATATGACATGACAAGTTGGCAGCACTGTGGTACAGCGTTTAGCATTTCGTTACGAGTCTGATTCCAGTTCCTGCATTTGTATGTTGTATAAGTTTCCACCCTTACTCCAAACACATGCTGATAAGTTGGTCGGTAAGTCTACAGTAGTGTGTATGATCAGTGTAGTAAGATATATAGATTATAAACTACATTAAGACAGCGACTGAATGATTATTATCAATGAAGTACTGCATTATATCTAGAAGCTATATAAATGTTAATCTATAAAATAAAATCAACTGCTGATAAAAAAGGTTAACATCATGTTGGAATAAAATTGTTAAAAAAATCTTATGGTGTGTACACACCTGTACAATGTGCATGAGATTTTGACTATATAGTCAAAATCTCATCTGGATCTCATGCAGATTGTATGGGTTTTAACCCTTGCGATCCCGATTCGCGCTCCCGTATCGCAGCCAGAAAGTCTTGGCTGCATAGACTATATACAGATGGGTCAGGTCCCATCCTGGCTGGCGGGTCGCCAGAACGTCTGCGCTGGCGACCCGCCAGCAGCCGCGCCAGCGAATACACTGAGACGCGCGTGCGTCTCACGCGCACGCGCGTCTCCGTCGCCAGCGCGACGGAAACCCTGTCCGTCTCCGCCTCAGGGAGACGGACAGGGTTAGGGGGGGATGCGGGCAGGCGGCGGGGACCCCGGGTTACCGCCGGCAAGCCTGCGGGGACCCGGGGGAACGGATGGAAGCGCCGTCGGAAGGGGACGCGCGCGCCTCTCCAGCGCGCGTCCCCTTCTCACCATCGCCATGGCGCTGGCGGGTGATGGCGGCTGGCGACGCCAGCGCCATCCCCTGCCAAGATGGGACCAGACCCATCTGTAGTGCAGATTTGTGCTAATAGTCTAAATCAGGGGTTCTCAAACTATTTTGCTCTGGGACCCCATCAGACAATAAAAATAGTTACGGGACCCCAGCAAGTTACTGCAGAAGGTCATCACATCACATGTGTAGTCAGCAGACAGCACATACATGGCAGCATTGTGGAGGCACAGAGTGATGGGAGGAGTCTGATATACCATAACCCATCACATCACACGTGTAGTCAGCAGACAGCACATACATGGCAGCATTGTGGAGGCACAGAGTGATGGGAGGAGTCTGATATACCATAACCCATCACATCACATGTGTAGTCAGCAGACAGCACATACATGGCAGCGTTATTGGGGGCACAACATGATGGGAGGAGTCTAAACTAAAAGACAATGCAACAGATCTATCAGACTCCTTGTATCATTGACTGAGATTAGAAAAGTCATCAGCTTGATAGTCAGCAACATGGAGTCGTGACCCCATGCTGAGAAGGTCGGGACCCACTTTGGGGTCAGGACCCACAGTTTGAGAACCGCTGGTCTAAATTGTATACAGATAGTCTAAATTGTATACATAGTCTAAATTGTATACATAATCTAAATTGTACAAGTGTGTACCCACCTTTAGAACCCCTCCCTCCAGTGTCAATGATGTTACTTACAGAGAGTGGTTCAGATCAGTATCTCTCATTCTGTACTCACAGAGAGATTTGCAGTTGCCTGCTAAGCAATTTGACTAGATTTTGACTGCATGCACTGACTTAGTTAGCAGGAGATAATTAATCATACACATGTAGAGATCTGTGCTTACTTTCTAAGCAATCTAGTCAGATTGCTTAGAAAATAGCACAAAGTCACTCCGTGTGTATGCCCTAAGGGACAAGGAGGGACCTATGGGCCAAAGTCCCACAAACATGTACATTGTGTCTCCCCAATCCTAAATAGCATAGTCCCTTCCTCAGTGGAGCTTACAATCTATTTTCTAACACATGTACATGTACACACAGACATTCTAGGGTTTAATTTGTTGGAAGCCAATTAACCTACCAGTATATTTTTGGATTGTAGGAGGAGAATATACAAACTCCGCAGAGTTGGGGCAATTGAACCCAAGACCTCAGTGCTGTGAGGCAGTAATGCTAACCATTACACCGTAAAGTAATGGCGGATTTTACAGACTGAGAAACGGTCACATTTGGGTTTTCCTTTTTTTTTTTTTTTTTTAGTACATGAGCCTTATTCATCAAAAGAGAAGAAATAATAAAAAATATTTTTTTTTTAGTGTGATCATGGTTCTTACAATCTTCTCTGCTGAAACCTTCTGGGAAATTTGCTACAGGTTGGCTATCGACCGGATTGAATAGCTCATACAAAAAAAACTGCATTGAAAGAACACTACATTAGTCCATAAACAAACTAGAATAAAGATGTAGCTAAATAAGAAATGCACTGCTGTACAGGTAAATAACTACTATATATAATGCCTCTGGTACAGAGAGAGAGAGCTCATAGCTGAACTGTCTCAGGGAAATGATGTATACGATGTTTCTGGATGTTGTTTATTGAACTCATTTATCAGAGATAGCTCTACATCTCCCAAATCATAAAAGGGAAATATACAGACGGATAGACAGAGCATTTCTCTGGAATACGGAAAGGTTATCATTAGTCACAGGACATCACCCAGAACCAGAGAGTAATGGCCACAGGGCGACAGGAAGGCATGTTTATTACTTTCACAGAAGGAGATAGAAGCACTAGTGATCTGTATGGTCACACAGACACTAACAGGTCTCCCCACAAGTAAAGCTTATACAGAACAAATCAGTATGACAAATTCAAAAAGAAAAACATAAATCTCCATTTTCTATCCGCGGTGTAGGCAGACATTTTGTGGGATGCGGAAGACGTACTCTTAACAAATCAGATGTGAACCTTTTCTCCTAGTCAAAATCTGGAACGTATCCAAAAAGGGAGAGATTGCAGAAGAGCAAAAAAGAACTGTCTCTTTTCAGGGGCACACTTTAGTCTAATATTGGGTTACACATAGTCTCACACTACGGACCTACACACAGCAATTATCATCAACTTTTACTTTCCATTATTTTGTGCACATTTCATATTCAGTGGGCAATATAAACTGAATGACTATCAATACATAAGGCAGGTGTATTAAGTGGCTATTGATTTCATGTTTTGCAATCCCCATTCATTTAGAACTGTGTGCACGATCTCATGTTTTATGATGAAAGTATATGCTATAAACAGTAATTGATGTATTATTGATTGTATGCTATATAACCATACATTACAACTCTCTCCACTTTACTACTCAACTTCCTGCCAGCTCTACCATCAAGGCAGCCAGGTGTTGCACCTTGATATTAGGTGCCTATGGACAGCTATCAGAAGGCAAAAGAGACACTGGGGGTTATTTTGGTTCACTCTTTCTGACAAATTCCTTCCTAGATGAACAAAACCATGTGCACTGCAGGTGGGGCAGATGTTACTTGTGCAGAGAGAGTTAGATTTGGGTGGGGTTTTACTTCAAAGTGAGATCTATATTGCAGTGTAAAAATAAAGCAGTCAGTATTTTCCAAATCTAATGCTCTGGATATTGCCGGACTTTCTGCTGTTTGAACAATAAAGGATTGAGCGGGAAAATATTTTTCCTGCATTAAGGTGCCCATACACTGCTGCGCTGTCTCGCAGCAGTGTTCGGACACCCGATACCCTGCAAGCCACAGGGACGCATGCTATCTGTTGTGATGGATAACATGTGTTCCTGCTTCCCGCCCACCTCGCCGCCAGGAGGGAGGTTCCAGAATGGTCCGACCACCTGGGACGGGACCGCGCATCGGACCCGACTGCATGTCAGGGAGGGACGTTTGGTCAGATTTAATGGCCCGATTGGTCGCAACTGGCCGAAATCGGACCAAATCGCCTCAGTGTATGGGCACTTTAAGGCATGCAATGTGATATATCATAACTTCAATATTGAAACAGTTGTTACAGTTATTTATAACAGATAAAGACTTACTTCATATGCTTTTGCTCCAATTGCCATCTGAGATACAGAACATTATTATTAACAGCTGCCATTAACTTATTTACTGCTATCTGTGCAGACTACATGGTGAAATTCTGCACTGTATATGTATATGTAATATAATTACTATAAAATGAATGGGTTTAATATCGGTCTGAGATTATCTGTGTACAGTCATTAAAAAATATAATTTCTTTCTTTCAGATCAATCGGGGATAAACTGGGAGGGAGACAGTACCCTTTTCTTCTCCTTAATAATTATTTAGGATATACCAAGGGAGTAATCATTCTGAGACATACTTGATTAGAAGAGTTTAGAAGCCTTTTTAAGAAATCAATACTCATCCAATAACCACATAGACACTAATCCTATTGAATATCTTTATTTAAAGATCAATTTGTGCTTGGTTGAGTAAACACATACAATAACTATTTAATATTTAAAAAGCTTACTTATCTTATTGGTGTATTTAATAAAAGTTTTGTTTTAAATAAATCATAACTCAATATAAGGTAAGGTATAAGGTAAAAGCGTACACCAGAAAAGGCACAGTGCTTACCATTTTGCTCTTCTGCAACACCTCCTTTAATTATCTGCACTAAATATCTGGGAGCACCACCAACCTCTATACAATATATACTATACATACCTACATGTTGGTTTAATGGTTACAAAAATTGTGCGGATTCCAAACTCTTCCTGGTTACAAGCACCATCCAATCTCACCTCTTCACTAAACTGGCTCCTCCCCCTTTCCCTACTGACTCTGGGATGGGGCAAGTGTAAGGAGAGCACTGTTGTATGGGTATGTTTAATCACACAACCACCTTATAAGATATCTGACAAGTTATAGGCCACGATACACAAAATAGATAAATATTATTGTATTTATTAGCGTATTTGCATTTATTAAGATATATATATATATATATATATATATATATATACACACACACACACACACACACACACACACTAAATATATATATATATATATATATATATATATATATATATATATATATATATATATATATATATATATATATATTATACTGTATTAAGTTATATAGTGTGTGGGGGGTCCGGCACTCCCAACAACACATACAGCAATTCTGGTGCCCTCACTGGAACAATTTACACACGGTGTAGTACTCAACAGTACAAAGAATTGCTAAAAGTCACTGGCCCCTCATCAATACAGACAGTGCATTGGGGTTACCCAACTCCCGTCTCATGCCCTGTTATTCAAAAGGCAAAAACCTAAGATCTTGGCTTGTCAAAACCGATATGGCGCAATTAAAAGTACCTAGAATTGCGAAGACATTCCTTCCCACTGAACGAGGTGGCTGCATCCGATGTGGGTGTGTAGCTTGCCAGTTTTTACTGGCTGGAGACACGTTTCACCATCCCCACACAGGATTTAAATATTATATTAAACATTGTCTGAGCTGTGAATCTACCTTCGTGATATACCAAATCATTTGCCCATGTGGCTTGGTTTACATCGGCAAAACGGAGTGTAGATTCAAAGACAGAATGGCAGCCCATAGGTCTGCCATCCGACATGCCATTGAAAAAGGAAGCAGTGAGCAACCAGTGGCCAGACACTTTGCGGCTTTTAACCATCCGCTCAATTCTTTGCGATATCGCATGATTGATACTATACCCCCCTCCATAAGGGGTGGCAATAGAGGTTTAAAGTTGATCCAATGTGAGAGCAGGTGGATAGCCAAACTAGATGTGGTTGCCCCCAAAGGGCTGAATGAATGCATCTCATACGGATGTTTTCTACAAAAATAATGTTAAAATCCTACATTGTTAGTACTTTGGATGTGTCTACCATTTTTCCATAAATATATCTATCATGTAGCTTAGGTTCCTTCTTAATAACACTGCAGTTCCTTTTGTTTGCAACAGTAGTATTCAACATGCTTTATACTGAGTATAGATTGTATCTTACTTATGCCGATTGTTAGTTATGCACTGTTTCACGTAGGTGTTTATGTTTTTATCCTGCAGCGCATCGGTTGCCTAGGCAACAAAGCACGCAATGACGAGGAGTACACGGCGCCGACGGAGTGACGTCATCGTGACTGGCCGGGGCAGGAAGGATGGGCGGTCCCCCGACGGCGTGAGTCTCCCCGGAGCAGGCGGCGGTATGTGAGTATAAATGTATGTTATTGTCACTTCCCTTTTTGTAACTTGAAAACAGTTTAGATAAAGAACTGAAACATTGTTAACGTCTCCAAGTGTCAGCGTATATTTTGTTCTGAGTGCCGCACCTCCTACACCGTATATATATATATATATATATATATATATATATATATATATATATATATATATATATATATATATATATACATACACACATATACATATACACACACACACATATATATCTGTTTAATAAAAGAGAAAGTATATCAACTTTACAATGTCCTGGTGAAAAAAAAAATACAACACAGAAAACATTGGCAGCCCATACTATATTAGGAGAACTTTTCTGTAGAGTACTCCACTGCCAGAAACCAAACAATCCTCATGACGTGAAGAGGTGGGAATGCATAAGATAAAATACATAGTTTGGAAAGTAGGTTTAAGGGGATATTCTATAATTGACTGCCAATCATAACAGCAGGATGTACCCAGAACTTAAAGTTCTGTTATTTTTACATTCCTTATTTCATAAATAAATAAGGTTTATATTTTGCAACGTATTATGTTATTTAGCTGGGGATGTGAGAGAGCTTTTAACAAAATTTGAACTTTTCTGACAATGCAAAAATTAGCATTCGTTACAGAACGTCCATTGTGACACGGTGGACGGCATTACCATTTCAATAATGCCGTCCCTTTGTATGAGTCTGCATGATGAAGCAGCTTATACCATACAGGACCTACAAAAGCAGCACTGCACTTACTGAATAATGTGTGCCATACAGACTATGGCAGTTGCTCACTCAGGCGTAAATGAAAAAGGGTGGTGGGGGTGAAGAGGCGTAGACTTTTTGTGTGGCACAGAGTTATACAGCCAGCATACAGTTTTTATTTTTGTAAAAGCCAGAGCAGATGGAATTCACAATACGCAACTGGTGGAAACAATTTCAAACACCTGAAAGTACTTTATACAACTTCATTATGATTTGATGTATAATTTTCATAGACATCCGAAGACATGTCATCATTCAAAACACATCATGGACAGACACTGTTGCAGATCCGCAGCTGGTCCTAGTTTTGAACTGAAGAAGTAGAAAATACCACTGTACACAAGATGCCTTGTTGGCATGCGGTACCTTCTATCCACATTCTGACCAAACGTGAGCCACTAAATGTCACTCAGACCTTCACAATGGCGCAGTAGTTCGCATTACAGTGCTACAGACCTGGATTGGACAAAGAGTCAGAGGACTCCAAAAGCATACTGGAGTTTTGAGATGAGGGACAATGATCTTGGTGTTTAAGTGGGTAGAGTGTAACCTCCATAGGCACAGTGACTGATGGGCTTGATAAATGGATTTTACATACTGTAGCTGTGGAATATTTTGGAGCTGTACAAATAAAAGCTAATAAATTATATATTGTGGCACAGCTCAGATGCGTCTTATGCTTACACGTGATGGTCATTGAAATGGTTAAGCTGTGTAAGAAAATTTACCCTCATCATGTGTCTTCAGAAGCCAAAAATACCCTATACCAGTGGTAGCCAACCACGGTCCTCGAGAGCTACCAACAGTTCACATTTACCAGACAACCTAGCTGCTGCAAAGGTGCACTCATTACTAGCTGAAACATTTTCAAAGATCCACAGGTGGAGCTAATTACTTCACTTGTGATTCTGTGAGGAGATCGGGAAAACGTTAACTGTTGGTAGCTCTCGAGGACTGGAGTTGGCTACCCCAGCCCTATACAGATATAGATTTATCGGTAAGGTAAATTCCAATTATAATATGTACTGTATAAGCATTGTTTGAAGAAAATAAACAGAAACAGAGAAAGAAAAAAAGAGCCTGTACCTACCCTCCAAACCCAATACCCGCTTTACAGGTTATACAGTCACAACGTTGACCAAAAGTCATCAGGCCAAAAGGTCGACATGGCTTTAGGTTGACAGGTTCATTAGGTCGACATGGGCACATGGACAGTCAAAAGGTCAACATGGGTTTTTCACATTTTTCGGAGCCGACCGGCGGTATTTTATGCTCTACCCTCCACTAGTGAGTGGAGGTAGAATATAATATTGAGTGGAGGTAGAATATAATAGTGTGCCGAGCGCAGGCACCGTGCCCAAAGCATGGCAAGCACAACGAGTCATGTGAGGGGACATGTTTTACTGATACGGTGTCCATGCCGCCGACAGTGCCGACAAACCGTGAAAACCCAATGTTGACTTTTTGAATGTCGACATTGCCCATGCTGACCTGATGCTTGTGTCGACCAAATGACCCGGTCGACCTAAACACACGTCAAACGTTTGAAGGTGTTGACCGAAGGCCTGTCGACCTAATGTATGTCAACCTAATGATCTCAAACCCTTTACAGCCATAAGCACACGTTTGCCTTTCTTTCCTTCTTCAGGGGTAAAAGAAGTCAGAGTGAGTAAGGACAGATAGGTAAATAAAACAATAACGTACTGACCTTTAAGAAGTAAAAAAGTCTCACTATACCATTGTAACAGAGCTGTAACAATCCATATATAGAACTGCTACAGGAAAACAAAGCAATAGGATTCTACAGAAACCTTTATACTGAGAAAGCGCGTTATCAGAAAACTAGATCATTTTTAATTTGCAACACAATTTCTATTTGGCACAAAACAGAGATCTCCCTGGAGACCAGCTCTCCAAGGTTTCTCATGTCTGTAAAGAAAAGTTTCAGGATAGTTGTGGTATCACCATAGAAACTGCAAGACTGCACTAAGCGATGGCTCTGCAGCTGAATAGGTGTTTGACTTACAGTCACTTAATACTGAAAATGGAAACTCTAAATCATGTATGGCATATGGCAAATGCCAAGCATGAATGTATAAAAAAGGATACACATAGAGTGTCCAGCATTGGATCTTCCTCCCACATAGCAGATCAGTGTACAGATCAGTCACTACACTAGAGTAAGGTTCAGCAACTCCGTACATTAATCTGCAGCTTTAATCTTCCCAGTCATGGTTTAGGGACACTACAAATTACAAGCCCCAACTGACAGGTCATCATCTTTGTCAACCATACCATTAATTTTATAAAATCACTAAACCATGGGTAGGATGAAGTAGCTGCAGGGTACGCCTATGGGAATGTGAGGGGGTGGCTGTATCTTCTGATGCTGTTGGAAATAGTGTGAGGTAGGTAAGCCAATGTCAGCGGCTTTAACATTTCTAACCAAAACCCGCAGATGATGTGCTGGTGGGAAGTGAATAAACTACCTGCGGGATACTCTATATAACTATATAGTTAACAAGCAGGGTATTATTTATAATCCTTATTGAATATTCTCCAAGGCAATGATAACTAGCCAGACAATGGGCCAAATGTAATAGGGTGTTAGAATCAGAAAGTGATACCCCTTCACATCGCACCTAATTACCTGGTTCATGCCGGTTTCTTGCCAGTTCGACTCAGTAATTGGTGCTGTGAAAGGGGTTACCGGGTCCCACAAACCGGTAGCAACGCGGCAGTACGAACCAGTTAAAAAGAAGGGTTCTTACTGGTTCGTTGACATGTTGCTTTGCGGTGTGAACGGGTTAAAATCGTGTTGAGTGACCCGTTTCCCGTTCATACTTATGGAGGAGGCACTGCTTGGAGCAGCGGCCCCGGTAATGCTATGCCCCGCACCCGCATGACATCAGCCAACCGGCAATATTGCCAGTTTGCTGAGGGGATGTGAACAGGCCGCATTCAGGTTCAGTCCCGATGCGACCCTGCATTTTGCCATGTGAAAGCAGCATAAGAGACTTTGGAAGAGTTTACCCCTTTATTCTTTATAGCGACAATCATTTAAACGTAAAATAACAGGTTGATTTAAGTGATCGCTGCTTAAAGAAAAAAAAATGGGAAAACTCTCAAAATCTCTCCTCTTGATTCTCACACCCTATTGCATTTGGCCTATCAAAAAACATATGGCAGCCTCCATGTATGAAAGTTGTGAAAACATCATAGCACTTTATAAAACAAATTACAAACCATCATTCTGGAGAAAGAAACAAAAACACATTATTTTTTGAAAAGTTTCCACTAAATTCTGTAGTTCCTATTTTCCATACCCTGATCTAGTACTTGCTCCTCCTCTCGCTTAGGCTGCTGCTGTATATTTCGCGCTTCTTCCAGCCTCATATCTAAAAGCGAAGAACAAAACCGATGATCTCATTGCACAGATGGCAGCTACGCATCAAACTGTACACCGGAAGTTAAAAAGATACATAATTTCTTACCTTTGTGGTTACCATGTCCGTGTCCCATCATCACCATATCAGGACTAACGGGAATAGGAATATTGGCTAATTCGGGGATGTGCTGAAATAGTTTAGGGTCTCCTGTCCGCACACATGTCATGTATGAACTGGCATGATCAGCATCCATGTAATACATTATGTATAGGTTGCACATTTCATCATTTGAAGTGCCCCTGTTACAGGAGAAAAGAGAAGATCAATGTCACACATCAGCAATGAGACCAAACAGCTGATGGATTAACAGGCCTAGGTTTGTTGCTTTTCAGTGTAATAGTGCATGTTTTTCCAGATTGTACTGCAATATTGTTTTCTTTACATATTAAACTTATGGAGAACAAATAACTATAAAATACAGTTTTCCGCTTGGTTATGAGAACACCACTTAATACGGTTTGCTAAAGTCATCTCATTTGATGTCCTTTGCCATTCAAGAAAAGTGGAATGAGAGAATGGTTATATCCTTGGACGTCACCTACTATGGGAGTCTTTTTGTATTTATGGAATGGATCACCATTTTTTCTACACTGAAACAAAGCAAAGGTGATAAAGGTAATAGTATGGACATTGAGTTTTGAAAGATGATTTTTTTGGGCCACACTGACAAAATAGATATGATCGCTGAATAAATCCAATGCGGTTCTTTAACCAGAGAAAAGGCAATGACAAATCAAAAAGTGTAACTTAATATTACTTCAAAAATTTACATTAGATGTGCCGGAAATACATACACTAACATTTTACATACAGGATTCCCTTTCTTAGGTTTGAACTGAACAAAGAAGTTGCTCCTAATCATTTGACACATTAAAAAGACACCACCACCTAAGAGAGCAAGTTCTCCAGCCTAATGGATGATGAAGTCCTTTGTCACAAGGGCTTCCAGAAATCATATTTTAATTCTACTGAAAAAACGGAATTATTTTGGTTTTGTGTAGAATCCCCCTTTTACACCAAAACGCAGTTTGTTGCCTTGTACACCGGCGGTGGCAAACTACCTGGCGCCCCCCCCCCCCCTTTCCTAAGCCGGTGCTTGGAGATGACATCATCTCTAAGCACTGGGAAATCCACCAGCTGGGACCCCCACAACGTCAATGCACTGGGGGCAAGCCCAGCACCATGGTAAGCTGCTTGGCTGCCCCCAGCCTCCATGCAACCCCCTAGCCCCCGGTGGTGAATGGATGCCGCACAATGGCAACCATTCACCTCCTCCCTGCCTCCGCCGATGTCTGCAGAGTACAGCAGCGGAGGCAGTGTGACCACCACCCCCCCCCCCAACCTCCATGTTGACCACAGGACGCTGCGGTCCGGAGGTCCGGAGGTTGGGCTGCCCCCATTGCTTTAAATGGGAGCCGGGTCATTCTACCTTGGTCAGGACCTGGGTAGAAATCCCGTGTAAAGGGACACGGGTTAACTCCTTTTACACCGCCGCTGACCCGGGTCCAGGAGGTAAAAACACTGTTTTTTTCAGCGGTGTAAAAGGGGTATAAGTCTTCCAAGTTGGCTTCAGTAATCAAGTGGTTTAATTTTAGTATATTATCAAATGATAGTTCAATTTGTATTCTGTTCTGTAGCATCTTTCATGCAAAAAAAAAAAAAGTATAACTGCACAGTAACATTTCTGTAAGTACACAGGTATTACAGATAATACATACAGTATTCTCATGCTAAAAAAAAGCAATACAAACCCCAAAACATTTATTTACATATTTCATCTGCAACATTGTGTATCACAGTGGTTAGCATTGCTACTTTACACTGGAGACATGAGCTCAAATTCTAACCAAGGAATAATCTTTGTTGAATTTGAATATTCTGTGTTTGAGTGGGTTCCATTTCACAAGGCAAAAAACATACTAATGAATTTATTTAATTTATCTACTGGATAGAGAATGTTTCTTTTTGCAATGTATTCGATAAGAGTACAAGAAGAAATACAGTCGTAAGGCTTTCTCGGCTTTGAAAAATCTGCCAGTAGAGTCTCTTCCAGTGATCGCTAGCAGGATTCACTTATTTACCATAGCAACAGTAATGATATGAGACAGAAGGGAGGAAAAGAAGGGCTACAGAAAGGCAATTGGTTTCTTCCGTGCACTGAAAGCAGAGAGCCCCCGAGAGACCACACAAGTCCGTCACCAACCAATGCACCTGCTGTGAGAGCCGCTCTGTATGATGCTGTGTGCGAGGAATACCTGTCAGTCTAATTACCTCTCTCTGAGCACACACACGCAGACAAACACACACTGCTCAGCAGCGCAACCACAGTCACAGGAGACCAGCTTCCGGCACGTTGCCTTAGAAAAACTATTTTAATGCCATTGATTTTTTTGTTTCTGTTATGCCGGCAGCAGAATGTTTTTAAGCAAATAACAGGTTTGGGAAGAAAAGAATAGAATGGAAAAACAATATTTACAAATCCCAGGGGAGATCTCCTACCCTTAATGCCTGGTCTAGATTAAAGGCACAGTAGGAGAAAAGACCTGTTGGTCGGACAGTACGTGCCATGGCCAGATTGGGTGTATGATAAGGGAGACAAATCACTGCAGCTACACAGATGACATCACAGCTACAAATCTGGTCTGCACATATTACTACATGTGTGCAAACATTAAACAGAACATCGTTATATGTACATGTCCTTCTACTAACGGAAAGGTATTAGGCCTCGATTGCTAATGTCTGCTGTAAGAGGTGTGTTCATTCTGATCTTCCATCTTCCATGACAGCAATATCTTATTGCTTATAAAGTCAGACAGAAACCTAATGGTCTTCGTTCTCACACACTGGGGATGATGCAAAGCTGAACATACTGTAAGCTTGTAGCATGTGTTATGTGGTTTTTGCACTGTACATGCTCTGTAGCAGAGCACATGTAACTAAGGGGGATGCAGGCTTTTTGCATCTGCATTTGTGGCTGAAAGTATAACTGATTGGTATTTGAACATTCACACATACAGTAGCTAGGCAACAATTTCAGGTTATGCAAAGTTGTACATATGCTAGTTGTTCCAAAGTAGGTGCAGGTTCCAAAGTAGGGCACTGGCAGGGACGCCACTGGAAGATACAATAATCTGCAGTCTGGCTGTCATATGCCTGTTGCCTTAGAGAGGCAATGACTGGACATTTCCACAGCCTGCACTGTGTACCTGAAATCTCTACACCCTCTTGGGCTTCCCCACACTTCTACTCAGGACCGGACTGGGACCAGAAATCGGGCCTGGCATTTTTGAGCACACAGGCCCACCTATAGTAGGCCATTGCGCGGCGAAGCTGTGTGACAAAAAAGGGGGCATGGTTTCATGGAAAGGAGGCGTGGCATCAGAAAAAGGAGGCATTACACGTTATGGAACACACCGTAATGCACATTACAGAATATAACACAATCTGTACCCCACAGGCTGCTCCCCCTTATAATGACAGAACACCACAGGCTACTCCAACTGTATAATAGCAGGAAACCACAGGCTGCACCAATGCACAATAACAGAACACCACAGGCTGACCCCCTGCACAATAAATGGACACCACAGGCTGCTCCCCCGGCACAATAACAGAACACCACAGGCTGCTCCCCCTGCACAGTAACAACACCACAGGCTAATTAAAATGATATTAACACAGTGGGGATGAGAATAGAAGCTTTTAGTTAATATTAAAATCGTACTCTTGCCGCCATTCCTATGGTGCTGACACTCCCGCTTTCAACCCGCCGGCTAGTAGAGATGGTGACCCGTGGTGGCTGGAATTTGAAGAAAAGCGACACCATGACGGGGTACGTCATGCCACCGCTCTTGCAAGACCTGACCCCGGAACTCCGGTGACTCGCGCAAGTGCAGTCACATTTTTCACGGGGGACAGGTCCTCAAGTGGCCTACGCCCATGTTTCCTAAGCCGCGGCTTTAAGAATATGGCTTAGGAAACATGGCGGCCGGCATCCTGCACCAGCGCAATACAAATTCGGCCATGGCCAGTCCGGCCCTGCTTCTACTCCTCCTCCTTGCAGCTTCCTACAAATATGTCCTCATTTATCTTTGCTGTAGTCACGCTGAACAGCCCTTCTTAGGAAGCCAATCTGCGTTAGAATCTTCAAGCAAGATGTGTCTTTTTTTAAATGAAAATGCAAGGAAATGCAACATGCTGATTCATTTGATATATGACACTGTGTGCGACTGAGTCTATGAATCTGTATATGTAGTGCTACAATGTAGCAGCCGCAGGTTTTTTCCAATACAAGTTCTGTTCTGTATGCAGACTCAGTCACACGCAATATGCAAGTGTCATATCATATTAATAACAGTCTCCTAGTGCATCAGTCAAATTAAGGTTTGACTAAAAAGCATTTTTTGGTGAGAAAGAAAATGCCCACTATTAACAGAGTTGCTGGGGCTTGGCAAAGCACCTCCCACTGCATGGCATATTGAGAACAGATGAAGGAGTACACACAGCCCTGGCAGAGCTTAAAGTCATGTCAGATTTCCTTCCCTGCCCACACACTACTCCATTCCTCCAACTCATATATGTCCCATCCTCAGCCTGTGTATCTGGTGTCCTTCTGGATGTCTTTAATTATCTTTGTATTAGACTCTCGGCCCAACCTGTACTTACACCAGTCTCTCCATGTGTGCTTCTCCGTCTGCCCATGTCTCTCCAACTATTGCCTGAGATTTTCTTTCAACCGTTTTCATAGCCAACACACCACTGGTACAACATGTTTAACCTCTTCTCTTCAAAATCATCTCTCTTTATGCTTTTGTTTTACGTCTAGGCCAATGTGAAAAACTGTGCTGGTCAGCTGCCAATCTCAGGGTACATTAATAAACAATCTTAGCCATGTCCGACACCACAGAACTGGCCTCAAGGGTGATAGGTAAGCACAATCTTATTTTAATATTTCTGATCATTATCTCAATAGGAGACTTTTAGCTTAGGGCTGCCATGAATATAATACAGACACAATTGGCTGCTGTGTCGAGAAAGTTTGGTAATCACTAGTTTCAGGTGGCTCTACTGGCTCTGATAACGATGGTGCTAAAAGAAACCAAGCAATCGGGTCACATGGGTGCATACCATTCTTTGCACATTACAATATACACGGGGGTGTCAAACACAAGGCCCGTGGGCCAAATCCGGCCCGCCAGACCTCTTCATGTGGCCCGCGCAGCTGCCACCAGCCTTCACCTTTTATTCTCAATTTTTTTTTAAACAAGAAAGCCGCCTCTTCAGCGCATGCACGGCAGCCTACAAGCCAGAGAACGTCTCCCTCTAGCGCAGTGCCGCCGGTCGTCAACCCCTCCTCCACTCCCACCTGTGGTATAGGAGCCAGAGAGAGGAAAGAGCAGGTCCGTCTTGGGGAATGGTGCTGCTGCTGTGCGCTCCAGGTCACTTACTGCTGAGTGTGCACTGCACAGTGACCGGGTGCACGCTGCCCCCCACTCCTGGATAGATAGTGCGAGGAGCGCTACTCACAGGAGGGAGGGGGAAATGCGCCTGTGTGAGAGCACAGCTGTGTCGTTGGTGGTGGAGCAGCTCAGACTGGAGTGGACGCATCAGAGCGGGTAAGTGTCAAACTCTCTGCCTATGTGTGTGTGTGCACTGGCACATTGGAGCCCATCATTAATTGCTGTGTCCCATGATAATAAGCAGGACATATGCCCTAAGACTGAGTGCTGCCCCCCTGTGCAGGCAGCATGTGCCCTAATGCACTGCAGTTTACAGCAATAGCAGGAGGGAAATGCTACTGCTGAGTATACAATAATTGAATGCAGTGACAATAATTTATGATAATAAAGAGTGGACACATAGTCTTACAGATACAACCGGCCCTTTGAGGGTGACCAAACTGCTGATGCGGCCCCCGATGAATTTGAGTTTGACACCCCTGATATACACATTGGCCCTTATTCTGGTTCACTCGCAAAAGCTTGCAGCTTCCTTCTCAAATGGATAAAACCATATGCACTGCAGGTGGGGCAGATGTAACATGTGCAGAGAGAACTAGATTTGGGTGGGGTTTTTGAGATCTATATTGCAGTGTAAAAATAAAGCAGTCAGTATTTTCCCTGCACAGAAACAAAATAACTCGCCCAAATCTAAACCTCTTTGCACATGTTACATCTGACCCTCCCTGCAGTGAGCATAGTTTTGTCCATTTGAGAAGGAATTTGCTTTTGCGAGTAAACCAGAATAAGGGCCATTGTTTCCATAAACGCAATGTGGTGGCAGTTAGAGCCGACTTGTATTTAACAATGAGTCAGCCCTATGGTAAAATCTGACAATGAGATTACATCACATTCTATGTTGTATTCAATTACCTACATCTAAACATTTCAGCAGAAGAATAAAATAGACTTTGCACATGTTTATTTTAGGACTGTATCCACTTACACATGAAGACAAATAATGTTATACGAAGCATGACGTAGAAAACTAGGCCACATGGAATGAAAAAAAAACCCAGGGCTGCCAGATTGATGCAATTTAATTCCTAATTATATACCTCTTTACATCAACTGCCAAATTCCTCCAGTCATTTATAGAATCAGCCCATGACCGACAGCCTCTAGCCCTGATCGTCTATATTCGCA
Source organism: Crinia signifera (assembly GCF_055691185.1). Classification (NCBI taxonomy): domain Eukaryota; kingdom Metazoa; phylum Chordata; class Amphibia; order Anura; family Myobatrachidae; genus Crinia; species Crinia signifera. Next base: position 405,660,292 of record NC_139217.1, read on the forward strand.
ATCTTTAGAATAAAAGTGCAATGGTCACTTAAACATCAGATGTGTCATTGGACTGTCTTACATGTAGCCCCATACAGTATCTGCAATTGTGTGGTCCTCACTCTCCCTGTGACTTTCACTTAAGTATGGTTCACTCTGGGGTTATTGCTAGGAAATAATGTTTGATCATTTTCTTTTGTCCCAGACAGGTTGCAGATATAGCACATATTGCATATTTAATTATAAACAATCCAGATACAAATTGTTGAGATTACTCTGCTATTACATTAAAGGAATTTCCCCGCTTAAAGGGAAATATCTACTTCAATAAAAAAAAAAAGAATGTAAACGTTGCATTATAGAACATTTCCTCTTCAAGAAAGGTATTTATGTGCATTCTGTTCGTCTGGTGCCTCCTCCTCCAGGGGACTTTTATACGGAGGAATTAGTCCTCCACTACACAACAGTGTACAGAACACATGCAATACTGTACTATAACTGCTGGGTTTCAAATGTCATAGTCTTATGGAAGGAATGTGTTGGGATGATAGTGGGTTGCAGGATAAACATTGCACTCACCTGTTTCCTGCTCTGACTATTGGGTCTACTTTTATTTAAAACCAATTTCTGAAGATTACTCCACAGCCCAGAAGACAGTAGTCAAAAATAAAGAGCCTCCCACTATGCAGATACAAGTACAGTATGTGGCTACACTAACATTTCTAAAAGTCTTAGAACTAGCAACATCCCTTTGCTTTTGTGTGACCCAAAACAGAGTTCTCTTATCTCCAAATTCAGCTCACAGCATCATTAGAGTTTCCGGAGTTTGTATGCTTGGTGTAAGAGAACAGTGAGTGTTCCAGTAATTCAACATACCCAATATATGTACTGGTTGTCCTGCCTTCACCATTGAAAAGACATCTGGCTGCTAGAATATCACCCTGACGAACATCAAGTAAATGTTCCACAGGATAAAATGCCTAAGACAAAAAAAGAGAAAATGTCAAGTTGGAAAGAGCCATAATAAAAAGGTTACCAAATACATATAGCATATACGGGCACACCGTTATAATTACATTCATACTGAAGGATGCTTAAATCAATTGTTAAGTATTTTAAGAATTATAATTCAGTTGATACGTGGGGGCGCACAAGGTATTAACTGATTTGTGCTTCCCTGTTGTCTAAAACAATGGACAAGGACCTATGAGATACCTGCTGAAACTTTTTTGTGAACCGTTCTTGTACTATCATTTTTTACAAACACCCAGGGTACACCGCTATGGCACCTTTGCTCACAACCACAAACATAACAAAAGAGCATGAAAGCAAGTTTCAAAAATCAGAATAGGACACTTACGGTTATTAAGATTTTTACAATTACCCATTCATGTTTTGTGGCTCCTGGGCTTGAGCATATCTTTGTGGTGCGTTGTGTAGGCTCAAACCCATTACGTTGCATCCAGGAGGTGGCTGCAGTCATTAGGAAGCAGAGAACCATTCAGAGCTCCCTTAGGATGATACAGAAGACTGTAGGGTGTGTGCCCAAACACCCTGCTAGCAAAATGCATCTCTCGTGCACTACTATATATGATCCTGCTTGGCTACACCAACTGTAGCTGATGAAAAGCACCAATTCCTAATGGCTGCTTTCTTATTGGTGGCTGAGAAAAAAATTTGATTCCCTGCACAAACTTCATATTAATCATGATCAAAAAAAGTAAAAGGTTCCTACTCCAATAGGAAATCTAACATTCAAGTTTTTACATATTCAAATAAGAACAAGAAGTTCTACAAGCATTTCCCCTGTGAGAATGACTCACTGGAGTAACAAATTCACCACTTTTCTAGTCTAGACAAACAAGCAGTGGATGCGAAAAGAGATGGGGAACTTTTTACCCAGGGCCAGGATTGTTGGAGGGACACAGGTCCCGCTGCTGACACCCCCTTCCTATTGTAGGCTGCGACACTTGTGACAGGGGGAGAAAGAGAGCTGAATGATGTTCCAGCAGCCTCTCTACCCAGCCCACACAGCTACAAAAGTGGTATCCTCTCTCTCCCTACGTGGTGTATGGGGGGGGGGAACACACCATATCCATTCAGTCACGGTCCCCACAGCCTCCCTGTGCAGCAAATGCGCGATCACACAGAAACAAATCTTTTTTAAATATTTCTTAGAAAGGGGGACTGGGCACACACCCTCCGAGTACACTGGCCCAGCACACAAGAACATAGAGTGTTAAGAGCTACAAATGGTAAGCAGGGATACATTGTCCTGGGCTATGAACAATTCAATGCTTCCAAGAGTAATCTGCTCATACAAAATATCCAGCATTTCTAACAGACAGACCAAAAGCTAGTATATTAATGCCTGAGCAGAGTAGAAAAACTACAACTCAAACCAATCTTTTTAAATACACAACATCAACACCACCATACCTAAGGGTACCTTACAACCAGTGGTATAAGTTCCCAGAGGATAGTTGTTGGTGCCCCCACTCACATTCACTACCAACATCCACACACTCTGCCAGGGTGCCAAGACGGTAGGGGAGGGGGTACTTATTACCTGGGCCCAAGCTCGTTAGAAGGACCCAGTCCGGAACATCTCCTGAGGGGGCCATGATCCCTCAGTGCGGTTGCCTGTACATTCACCCACCTCCAAATTCACTTCCACTACCCCAGCAGCATTCCCAGACTGGGAGCAGAAGAACTGTGGCACATGCCTCTTGGTCTCCCTCCTTATTTCTGCTCTGGGACACATAAAGCAGAACTTGGAGCAATGGAGGTGGTCGATGTGTCTGGCTCAGAACTGGAACCAGGAGGAGATTGCCTTCCATTACATCCTGGATTCATTCCCTTGATTACAACTCACCCACAACAAGGTTACACAATACACAGGTATAACAGATCAGACATTTTAATTTTTTATTTAAACAACTCAGTATGAACGCGCATTGTGTGTTCCATTTTGGAGCAAGCAAGGTGGTCCGCAGAATATAGCTCATGCTAGGTGTATGATGGAATAAGTTTTTTTTTTTTATTTAACAGATGATGGAGTTATAACTGGGTCGGATACATTATCCTGCCAGTGAAGAATCCAATGTGGCGGCAAAAGGTCACTTTTAACAGATTTTCCCAACTGGGCTCAGCAAGTATAGTATATAGTGGAACAGAGAGCAATAGACAAACGCACATGTTGCTTCTTTAGAAAAGTATACTTGCATTATTACATACAATGTGCACACTTACCTGTGGTAGCTGAGGGCTCTGTCTCCCAATTAAAGTCCACTTGCCATTCCTGACTCTATATCCACTGACAACCTGACCTATAAAAAGTAATGGATACAACTGGATTAATCATTATTTCTTCTTCATTACGCAGCAGCAACCTTCGCACTGAGAAACACTTACCTAACTGATGAGTGTGGACTCTGTAAGCAAATGGGTGCATTGCAGGTTTTTCATATGCACAAGCAATATCAGCGTACACTGTAGAAGAACATTATGTAAAACAGCTGTCAATACAATATTAAGTACACACTTAATGCATCAACATAATTAAATCATTATCAACAATAAAAGCAAACCATTTAAATATTATGAAAGATTTTTCAGGAAAAAATTCCAAATGCAACAACGTATTTCTCCTACTGAGTTAGATACAATCTACAATCAATGTATAATATCATCTATATCAGGGGTAGCCAACTCCAGTCCTCGAGAGCTACCAACAGTTTTCCAGATATCCTCACAGAATCACAAATTAAGTAATTAGCTCCAGCTGTTGATCTTTTAAAAATGTAATAATTAAGTAATAGGTGCACCTTTCCAGCAGCTAGGTTGTCTGGAAACTGTGAACTGTTGGTAGCTCTTGAGGACTAGAGTTGGCTACCACTGATCTATATTCTAAAAACATTCTACTGTAACCTCAGGATCACAGAAAAAAATTGAAGGTCCATTCAGGTGGCATGGGTACACTATGTTGCATGCATTCCGTTTTTTTTGCCCACAGATCTTATAAAAGATCAAATCACAATAAAGCTGAAGAAACAATTTTCCCACCAATCGGGAAGGAAAATATTAGAAATTGCCATTTGTTATGATACCCTGGTAGCTGTGCTACGTAAAAGTATTGTTACATTTATCACTTATTTATTTTTATATATATTTACTTTTTTACAGTTAATTATAGAGCAAATAAAAATCATATTAGAGGTTAAATGTTTCCCCTGTTACATCACAGTCGAGGAACGGAAAATGTCTTATCCTCAGGCAATGAAGGCAGAATACTGGAATTATGTTTTCAGCTTGCCAGATAAAATGTCCTGTATTTGTGTCATATATCCGGTAAAATTCCATCAGTCAGTCTGAGATTTTCTCTCATACGGGGGATATCCTGTTAACATTGATGGTGGGTAATCAGATAGCTTGGGGCTATCTAGTTAGGCAGGAGCTGCGGCAGGCAGGATACATCGGAAGGGGTTCCGATGTATTCAATTTTAGCTTTTTTTTCTTTTCGGCATGTCGAAATGTTTCGAAATACCAAAAAGCAGGTGGATTGACGGAAGATCCGCCAATTCACCTGCTTTTGACGGAAACACAGCCAAAACTGCTGTGTTTCCGTCATTTTTAATCCGGCATAAAATGCTGGATTGAGGCAGGGAGGACGGCGCCGGGTGAGCAGCAGCAGCAGCTTACTCTGCGCCGTCCTCCTGTCCACCGCAGCCCACACCCTATCGCCGCCGCCTGCACCCTCATGCCGCTGCTCACACCCTCCATACCCGCCGCCGAGCCGGGTGAGAGCAGCTCACCCGGCTCCCTCGCCGTCTTCCGCCGCCGCGCTCACCTGGTCCGAGCACCGGCCGGGTGAGTGTCAATCATCGGCCAAATCCGACATCAGGATTTGGCCGATGAATTGAATAATGGATGCCGGATCCATTCCGGCAAAATTGATCCGGCATTAATTGAATATATCTGATAGGAGCAAATTTACTAAGATGGGAGTTCTATTGAATATGGAATGTTTTCCATAGCAACCAATCAGATTCTACTTATTATTTATTTAGCACCTTTCAGAATATAATAGATATAATCTGATCGGTTGCTATGGGCCACATCTCATATTCAATAGAGCTCCCATCTTGGTAAATATCCCCCCGAGGGAGAAATTGACTAAGATGGGAGTTCTATTTCAGGGTTGGATGTTGCTATGGGCATCCAATCCAATTCCATCTATTATCTTCTAGAAGGTGCTAAATAAATAAAAAGTAGATTCGGATTGGTTGCCCATAGCAACATCCCATCTATAATAGAACTCCCATCTTAGTAAATTTACCCAATACTGATTTTACAGTTGACAATGAAGTGAACATGAATCTGGAAATGTGTTGGGGTACAAATATGAACTACAGTGCGGTGTTAAAGGGACCAATCCAACAGGTTAAAGGGACCAATCCATGATTAACAATGACTAAATATCTTGTTTAAGGAGTTAATGTTCCTTTTGAAATGAGGACAGCTATTGTACATCTATCTTTCTTTGTTACTGTATTATCAGACATCAAATACACACACACATTTACAAGAAATACTTACCCTTTTCACCTGGTGGGATTACAGTGTCCATAGACATCAGGAGATAAATGCCAGCAATTAGTGGCTGCCTAGGAGTGATAAAACAAACACTGGTTCATAGGATGTCAATTATTACAAATCTGTAATAGAAGGGGCTTAACTGTGTATTGTGTATGCGTGACACAGGGAGGTTGCAGGCATTTACTGGAATTGATTAACAAACTATGAAATGTGATCATTAGAATAAAAGTGATTATTACCTCTCGGGTGTTATTTGTACAGTTACTCCAGTGCAATCTTTGTGTTTATCTACAAAGAAAAAATAAGGAGAGTATGAACACAGTCTGTGGTAAGCTGCATACGGAACAAGCCGATAGTAACCAGATAAATTACAGTTGTTCAGTTATTAGCTTTGTGTCATACCGGACACTATACTTCTTCCCTCTTATTACCATCTCTCTCCTTTTTCTTCCCCATATCTTCTATATTTCCCTATCTTCCTCTCCCAAATATGTCCATATCTCACTGTACTTCTACCAACTCTCTCCCCCCACCTCCCTTTCTCGCCCTGTCTCTCTCTCCCTCTACCGCTACCTCCTTCCATCTCCCTGCCTCCCATCACTCTCCTTCATATTCTCCTCTCCCCCTGCTGCTCTACTTCTCTCATCTCTTTCCCAGCTTGCCTTATCTTCCCAACAGCTCTATCCTTGCCTCCTCAATCTCTCAGCCAGTCTCCCCTCCACTTCCCACCATTTCTCTCCCTACTGCCATTCTTCTTTCATCTCTTCATTTCTCTATCCTACTCTCATGTCTCTTCCCCACTCGCTCGTCCTCATATAGGGGGTTATTCTAGTCCATTCTTTCTGACAAAATCCTTCTTAGATGGACAAAACCATGTGCACTGCGGGTGGGGCAGATGTAACTTGTGCAGAGAGAATTAGATTTGGGTGGGGTTTTTCTTCAAAGTGAGATCTATATTGAAGTGTAAAATCATGCAGTCAGTATTTTCCCTGCACAGAAACAAAATAACTCACCCAAATGTAATTCTCTCTGCACATGTTACATCTGCCCCCCTGCAGTGCACATGGTTTTGTCCATCTAAGAAGGATTTTGTCAGAAAGAATGAACTAGAATAAACCCCATAGCTTTCTAACCCTCCACATCCTATCTTGATCTCCCCTTATTTTCCCATCCCTCTTCTTGTACATGTGACAATTAGTGCCCAATCACCTAACCGTGATCCGTTAAAGGTATAAATCATTAATAAATTCTGCCAATTTGGAACCTTTGGCAGGGGTGTGATGGATGCATCTGGGTGTCGAGCAGCCTGTGATAGGAGGAAGATAGTGACTTCCCTCCGGCTGGCATTGGGTTTGTACTAGACGTACAGTTTAAAACTCCATAGATCTTTACTGCAAAGAACAATGTGGCAAATGTATTAAGCTAAGTGAAGTGATAAAGTGTCTTGTACTTTATCACTGGCCAGTCAGCTCCTAACTGCCATTTCCATACCCAGCCTGTAACTTCATAATTAATTGGCCAGTGATAAAGAACCAGCCACTTTTTCACTTCACCTAGCTTAATAAATTTGCCCCAATGATTTTACATGCGTGAAACTAGCTCTGGTAAGCTCAAGTTCATTTTGTTCTGTTAATAATGTATTGAAGGATCAAAAAAGAGTAAATCTGACAAACAGAACAAAGGTTCTGTTTGTCAGAAAAAAAAGGGATTCTACACAGGGACGAAAGAGAAAAAAATATATACATATTTTGTCATTTGTCAAAAGAGGAAGTTAAACATTTTTATTGAAGTCATTTTCATTGCAATTACACAAAAACAATGACACTAGCACAAATATAAATTAAAAATAAAAGTCGAAAAAGTAGTGAGCAGATGACATTAGAAGATTATTCAATCAAAGGGTATTCAATCCCAGGTTACAACTTTTGGGACATCATGAACCTGGCCCGTTCTCGCTCCGCTCGCCTGTTTATCGGAAGGCGGGATTCCATGTCCCGCCTGCCAACTGGTGAAAAGGGGGTGTGGCCGCATAAACAGCCATGGATTGTCGAGATACGGCCATGATCACGACAAGCCACGACCGTTCTCTGCAAAATGGGCCAGTCAGCTTCTATAGTTGGGTCCGTTCTGCCAAGATGCCTCTTCAATGCCGTCAGGAAAGACCGCATCAAATAGGCGCCCGCCCTTATTTCCCCCGTTGGAAATATGTCTGAGTAACTAAAAGGCATAAGAGGTGGTTTTCTTACACAAGGTAAGAAGTGGGCGCCAGAAAAATGGGGTGTATGTGGTACCAGCTGCTCACACCAAGGAATGTCAATTCCTAGAAATATATGTGGAAAAGAAAAAGGAGTTGTGGAGCGCTTGGAAATAATTGTAGATGGGTTGATATTATGAATTATAATAAAAATAACTAAAAGGTCAATAGGGTATCACAATTCATGTACATTTATTGAGACACCAAAAAGTTGAGTAAGTGGAATAATGCACTTAATCACATGTATTTAAAACAGCACAGAAATAATGCAAAAAGGTACAAAAATAGTATCAATAAAGAAAATTATAAAAAAAATAGGACTGAGCTATATACTTATAGCGTTCTCCCTTTAGTCCAGTAACTGGATCGATCTGTCCTCCTTAGTGGTTGGAAGTTTAGTAGTTTGGGTGTCCATGAACCATGCTGGGATAATTGTAGCCACTTTGTTATAGGAATTTCTGCCTCTGTAGATGGAGTAACAGGTATCCGTAGGCTAGTGGTGGATTTTCCCAATAATGAGATGGTGGTGGTGTCCCGATTTTCTTCCTTCCAATAGCAAAGATCAAATATCTCGTGTAGATCGGAGGTTGGTACCAGACAATTGGTGGTATAGGGAGTGTCCCGCAATGTGGCTCCAAGTCCAGGGTATAGATAATCCTGACACGTTTCGTTACCTATAATGGTAACTTTTTCAAAGGAAAGAGTTTCCTTTGAAAAAGTTACCATTATAGGTAACGAAACGCGTCAGGATTATCTATACCCTGGACTTAGAGCCACATTGCAGGACACTTCCTATACCACCAATTGTCTGGTACCAACCTCCGATCTACACGAGATATTTGATCTTTGCTATTGGAAGGAAGAAAATCGGGACACCACCACCATCTCATTATTGGGAAAATCCACCACTAGCCTACGGATACCTGTTACTCCATCTACAGAGGCAGAAATTCCTATAACAAAGTGGCTACAATTATCCCAGCATGGTTCATGGACACCCAAACTACTAAACTTCCAACCACTAAGGAGGACAGATCGATCCAGTTACTGGACTAAAGGGAGAACGCTATAAGTATATAGCTCAGTCCTATTTCTTTTATAATTTTCTTTATTGATACTATTTTTGTACCTTTTTGCATTATTTCTGTGCTGTTTTAAATACATGTGATTAAGTGCATTATTCCACTTACTCAACTTTTTGGTGTCTTAATAAATGTACATGAATTGTGATACCCTATTGACCTTTTAGTTTTTTTATTATAATTCATAATATCAACCCATCTACAATTATTTCCAAGCGCTCCACAACTCCTTTTTCTTTTCTAACTAAAAGGCATACAAGATTCACACTAAAGGACACACCACTGCCAATACACAAGAAAAACAACAATGCAATAGCAATGGCATGTACATAAAATCTAACTGTTCACAGGGGGAATGGAAGAAAAGGAACAATTAGATTTAATTGAGATACCAGGGGATTATTATTAATGATTTAAAATCTTGTGAATTTGGTATCTAGTGGCAAAAGGAAGTGAATCTATGTAACTCTCCGACACCGTAAAGAGAATCCTGTAGATTGTTGCATTTCCCACACTTGGGTATATTCAATGCCCCATGGGGAGCTGCGACGGTGAGCAGCGCCTATTGCTCACCGTCACAGCTTGTGAGTCAGTATTTAACTGTCCCCCCCTTGCACTGGCCATTACCACCTCACTGGGTTTTTCAAGCGAGGTGGAAACGGCGAGTGCATCTGTCAAAAATACAAGGGTCGCCGTTTTATGCAGCAAACACGCTGCTTTAGCAGTGACCCTCGCCATCCTCGAAACATAGAACAGGGCGAGGGGGTTAGACAGCGAGGATGAAAAAATGAATCCAGTTCGATATCCTTCCTCCTCATATTAGCTTCCATATTTCAAAATATAGTTAATTCTGGCAAAAAAAATAAATAAATACAAACACATATTGACTTCCCTACTAAAAATCAAATGGGGATCTTCTGCCCTGCCATAGACACAATGCAAATATCAATTAAAATGCTACAGAAGCCACACTAATAATTTTTGCAACATCAGTTTCACAAATCAATATGCACTTGGTCATTGAGAAATGGCTGGTGATAATCATCATCATATTTGCAGTGGTTGAGCTTCCTGACATGCATTACATTATATATTTGTGTTATGGTCTGGATAAATTGCCCTTACTATAATCGGCCTATTCACAGGGGTGAAAGTGTGTGTTTGTGGGGGGGTTAAAGTGTAATGGCAGGGGAACTCCGTTCCACCTCCACCACAGCCATACACAATAATTCCAACAGAAAATCCTGTCCCAGTGGCTCCCTTTTCTCCCATGTCATATGTTATGTCATGCCGTATCCACTGCTGAAGTGAAGAAAAGAGAAGATGAAGCTGCTGGAAGGACAGAGAGATGTGTGTTACTGGTACTACTGCTGTTTGGATTAGGTGAATAAGCGATACTACTGTGGGCATTATGTGTCAGCGATACTACCGTGTGGCATACATGTATAAGGAGTACTACGGTGTTGTGTAACTTGAATAATGGGCACTGACGTGTGTCATAATGTGAATAAGGGGCACACAATGAATCGGAGAAAGCATTTACAGTTACTCCAGGTGCTGGGCGACGGCCTGACAGTCAGGATCCCGACATCAGTACACAAACATTGGAATCCAGCGGCAATTCTCCCCACATGGGGATCCACAACCACAAGGTTGGGATTACGAAGTCGCTATACTGACTGTTGGAATCCCTACTGTCAGCACGTCATACCACACCCATTATTCCATGGCAAAGCTAATTTTACTTTTGCTTATAATAAACTTAATATATTTTACTCACTATCAAACGTATCAGCTAGCTGAAAGAGGTTCTATGCTTCTGCTACATATATCTTTTTGCTTTAAGGACCAAATAGGATGAATGATCATACAAACTAGTCTGCGTTTGACATACTTTAACTTTTATTTTGAAGTCTGAGCACAGACAACAGTGATGAGTCTATACGTGCAGGACAGCAATGAAACCTGACAAAACGACTGTTTTACGTCCAGCTCCTTCCACCTACACTCCGGCAGTGATGAATTATATAGTCTAGGACAAGCATGCACCAAGCAGTAATGTATTATTTATTAGTAAGCTCAAAAATAGCCTTCAAAGCCCACTGCCTTAAATAATGTTCCTTGTAGATGAAGTGCTGAGCACCCTGCTACAGCTTATGTCAGGCTTCTGCATGATGTCTTATTTTATGTGGATTGCATCCACTTTAAGGTGAGTCTTGCACAGATTTAAGAGATTGTACATTTAACACAGAGCAGGTTGCTGGATTAGTAGGATGCCTTTACACATTGGAGGAGGTGCTTGGCACGCATTAACACTCATTAGGGAATACTTTGTAAATGAGAAGAAAAAGCCGAAAAGGGCAAAGAGTAATTCTACAAATCTATTTGTGATGGGTCAACAGTTGTTGCCAACCCTTTAATCAAAGGTTCTGCATCCCTGGTCCCTGTATAGATTTTGTAGCTTCCATCGACTATTTAATTGTAATTCCAGATAAATAACACAATCAGCGCACATTGAACATTCCAGCGTTACATTAGCATTATATTCTGCTTCATAGTCCAGTCTAATTTGCAAATATTGACCTTTTAGCTTTTGGGAATTGCAGTCCTAAAGTCGTCACCAAAATATATATAAGAACCAGTTAATACTGCAAATGTTCAACGTTTTAGCATAGAGTCATTTACAAATACTGACCTCTCTCTGCATTTAGAAAGTGCATCACAAAGAAATAAATAAAAACCCACAGCTTTAAATTAATGGTGAGGCTTAAATTATCCTGTGCGATATTGATCTTCAGTCCAGTACGCGTGCAGCACAAATCAGAGAATCATTTCCAATTACAAAGTTCAAGTGGTCATTGACATAGCTTAATATAATGGTAATGATATTGTAGTGGTGTTTGGCTTTATCAAATGTCTTTTATGTTCCACATAAAAAAAAAGACTAAAGTATTACTTCTTAGCAATTGAAGAGAAAGATTCCCTGGGGATAGAAGGTGTAACTAACAGTTCAAAAGATAAAATATTGGACCTGATGGTAGATACAAAACCAAAAAACAATTCTATGTTCATGGCTGCTGTGGGTCCGATGTCTGTACGGGGCCAATGGGCGGTATTCAATGCCACGGCGAGGGAGTTTTTTACAGCGAGAATGGCTTATTTTCTGTGAGGAAAAGCAGTCAGAGGATGGCGAAGATGCCCTTAAACGGCAAGGTTCACAGCAAATGCAGTGAGTCCGCTACATTTTGTGCCGAGACCTGGCGTTTTATTAGCCACACTCGCCATTTCACCTCGACAAAGGGAAACAGCGAGATGGAAATGGCGAGTAAAGGGAAGGGAGTTTAATACTTGATGGCGAGCTATGGGCCCTTCTCGCCGTTATAGCTTGCTGTCAGGGGCATTGAGTACCCTTCAATAAGGTGTGATCATACCTTGCTAATTTAACAATTTTCCTATTTAACTCAATATTTGACTTTACTACACTTACCTTGGAATGCTTTAGAGTCACCATAATGAACTTGGAGGACAAAATATTTAATACCAGTATTTCCTCCCACTTTAAATCCAACATCTAAAATACACAATAGATATAAAAGCATTACCGATCTGAGGCATATTACTATTAAACAGATAACAATAAACTTAAGTAGGAAGGTGAACAGCATATTTAAAAATGTACCTAAATAGATTACTCTTGTTTTAACTTTCCAGCCAAGTATAATGCAAGTATGTGTTTATGCATTAAGTGGTGACATGACACAGACATTGTGTTATGGGTGTATATTTACTAAAAACACAGGTTTTAAGAAGTGGAGATGTTGCCCATGTCAACCAATAAGATTCTACTTATCATTTCTCTAGCCCGTTCTTGAAGATGATGGATAGAATCGGTGTGGTTGCTATGGAAACCATCTCCACTTCTAACAACTACATTTTTATATTCTCTCCAATCAATACACTTGTTACTCTAGAGAACAGGTTTGTTTGACAATGTGTGGCATCAATAGAAGCACATTGGTCAGTTTACATGGTGGAGAAATGAACAGAAGACATTTTTGGAAACCAAAGCCAGTCTTTTTGCAAAAGCTGTACGAGGGGATGTTAGCCTGAACATTAGGGGAATACAATTAAGCACAATATTTATATGCATGGTAAAAAAAGACTTACAGTATCAGCAAATTTTGTATTGTGCTATTTTTTTACAGGTACTTCAATCCACATGCTTTTACCACACGAAAAATTAGGGAAAGGTGAATCAATCGCTGTTGTGTCGCAACAGTTTCAGGTGTGGGTCATAGCTTGTGACTGCAATCCTATACATCAGGGGTGGGGAACCTCAGGCCCGGGGGCCTTATGTGGCTCCCGTAGCCAGTCTGAGCGGCCTGCCCACCCGTCCGGCGGCTTTGCCTGGAGTCAAGTACAGGGGAATTCTCGCTAGAGGTCGGTAGTTCTCACAAGATTCCTCTTGATTAACAGCAGCTGGAGACTGTCAGTCCTATTCAGCAGCCGCCGGAGCATGGGACGGCTGCAGCAGGACAATTTGTAAGAATTTTTTTTACATATGGCCCCCGAAGGATTTTTTCCCCATGCAAACGGCCCTTGGCACATAAAAGGTTCCCCACCCCTGCTATACATAGTAAGCAAGGCTCCAGCATCGTCCTTCTGTTAGGCTTACTCAGAAGGTCAATCAACCAATGTTTGCATCTTCGCACACAAGCGCAGGATGTTCGGTGTCTACAATGGGCCTCCAGAGGCTGTGACATATACAAATGTATTTCACAAACCCACTTTGTAATGGATCTGCAGCTGCCAAGGCCTATTCTATTGCTATGATAATGTTATAGCTATACAAAAGCTGAAAATAAATCTCTGCTCTCCTTAAAATGCAAATAATCCCTTTGCAATAGGTTAGATTTAGGGATAACATGAGTTTCCACTAATTGACCTACAGTATTTGGGGGGGAATCTCCTGATATTTTTCCTGTATTTTTTTCAGGAAAGCCAAATTTGACTGCCCCCCCCCCCCCCCCAAAAAAAAAAACCTTTTTAAATAAAAACACGCAAGTTCAGTGAAAACTGTGTGTTTCCATGAGAAACAGCTCTGCTTTCGTTCGAAAATGGGGCTGTTTTCAGGGATTTGTTTCACCTGCCGGAGACAGCAGAAATGTAATCCTCGATAAACTGTGACATGATTTACCAGGTTATTCACAGAACATATTTTTGTCACTCTAAAATGGCAGGGTCTACTGTGTACACTAAGTATTTTGCGCTGGATCAATAAAAAGCCACAATATCTGTAATATCAACTTCTAAATGGATCTCTGCTCATACACCAGTCCATGGCGTCACACAGCCCACATTTGTGTTTGTGAGAAGTCATGAAGCTTACTGGGCTAATTGGATAGCCCCAATGGTATCCATTAGCTGTGCTAATGTACCGCAGCTAATTAGATACTGCTTGGTCTTGAAAAAAAAAAAATAGTAATCAGTGTGTGCTGATTGTTTGGTGCAGGATATAATGTACATCCAGAAAAGCATACAACTACGTACAAACTATTAGATAACCACTATAAATGTTGCGGCTTGTTCCAGAAATGCTTAGTATTTCAGTTATTTTACTTTAGTTTGTTTTTCTAATAAGCATTCCTTTCATCCTTTAGTGCAGGGGTGGCCAAACCGGTCCTCGAGATCTACCAACGGTCCACGTTTTCCAGGTTACCTAGCTGGTGCACAGCTGTAGTCATTACTGTCACATTTTAAAACATTCATTCCTACTATAGATCCACAGATTGCCTGGAAAACATGCACCGTTGGTAGATCTTGAGGACAGCTTTGGCCACCCCTGCTTTAGTGGTTACCCAGCAGTGGCATTAGCAGGAAAATTAAATACCTTTAACATACTAACATACAAAAGTAATGAACAGAATATGTATGGCATGCATTGCAAGAACATATTACTTAATTAAAAGCCTAAGTTTTAACAAAGGAAGTTTTATGCCTTATACTGACAGTGGGATACTGACAGTAAGAATCCTGATGGACTGCAGTATTTCTACCCTAGTCCACCTCTACTGCAACTTAACCCTAACTTCCACCTCCTACAGCAAAATCCTAAACTCCTCCCCCTTAATGCAGCCTAACTCTAGTCTCGACTCCCCCACACCCAACCCACCCCCATCCTGTGCCTAACCCTAACCTCAAGGCCAGCACTTCCCTTCAGGATCCTCACTGCATCCGCCTTGGTCTAAACATACTCATTTTATTACTTTTTTCTATTTTGACATGGACCTAACTTTATGGTGTTTAAAAGGAAAACAAATGAACATTTTCGACCTGGGAATAGGTAGTGAGTGGAATTTACCATCATTTCTCGAAGGTGAAAATCACTGGTAAATCTATAGCAAGCAGTAACAGATTAAGATCACTTGGCTGGGTGGAAATGCAATGTATGGATTAGTTCAGTGGTTCTCAAACTCGATCCTTTAGGACCCCACACAGTTCATGTTTTCCAAGTCACCTGACAGGTGCCATCATTACTGACACATTTTAGAGGATCCACAGGTGGAGCTAATTATTTCACTTGATTTTTTGAGGAGACCTGCAAAACATGCCCTGTGTGGGGTCCGGAGGACCGACTTTCAGAACCTGTGGATTAGTTTATTCTTACACATAGTGTGCTACTGATTTCACAGAAACTCAAAATACTGAATTCTCTCAGGTCTCAAATGAAACATTGGAAAGGACTGTAATGGTGTATATTACTGCAGTGTTCTGTCTGATCAACACCAAACAGTGCATCTCATCTTCATGACGTTCAACGGTCATTTATTCACCAAGTAGGCCCAAAATCCACTAGTGAGCTCAAAGAAACACACACTATATGACACGGCGGACACAGGAAATGACCGATAACAAACACTGTTTGAAAAAGCTGTATTGCAGAATCCGAATAATGCTAATAATAATTATAATAATAATAATAGCAATAATATTCTTAATGATCTACAATGACTCAGTTATATACCTTTAGGAAGCTTGGTTGGAGGAGCATTTCTTGCCCAGGCGTACATAATGCTAGATTTGTCTGTGCAGGTTCCAGCACCACAGTCCCTGTAAAACACATAGACCTCGTCACCATCTTACATCACACCACAAATGATCTTATTATAGCATTATATGGCAGAAGATATTAAGCACAATCAAACATCAACATTAGCGGCATCTATAACAGAAGAGTATTGGTAAAAAAAAAAAAAGAACAAATAGTTTCCAACTGAGCAATTGAGGCAGTTGGCGCAGGATGGCAGAACGCACAAATAAATTGTCTTCTGATATACATCTCTAATTCGTTTATCTGCTTGGAACAGTTTCCTGGCTCCCACTTAGAACCCCCACCCTCTTTTAATCAAAGCTGTAATTGTATCAGATATTGGCTAACATGCCATTACCACATACCTGGCAAAGCTTCAAGGTTTATTTTGTATTTATTTAGAACATCGGTTTTCGTGTAAACTGTGAAGCACTTAGCACATTTACATTATGTATATAATTTATGAATGGCATCCCATTATAAACACACACATATATATATATATATATATATATATATATCACAAAAAAATATGTAAAGAATATATGCGCTGCTAAAGTTGATGATGATCATTATTATTATTCTATATGTAGATATAGAAAAAAAAATCTTTCATGCTGTGGGCAGGGCAGATATATTTAAAATATGTCTCCTGGGAAAACAGCTTGTCCTCTTGTCCCACTTCTCAGTGTAGAGTGCAAGACGTGACACTGAGCGGAGGGGGGAAAGGGTCACTACGCCACCTAACATAACCTCTCGAACTAGGCAAATAATGGTATAGAGTTGAAAAGGGGCATGTCCTAGCTCAAATCACAGTGAAGACGACATGTATTTGGCACCCTTTTCCATGACAACCTGGTATGCTGTAAACATGAAGAAAAAAAAAATACTGCTCATCTTCTACTAAACGTATCAAAACAATAATACATGTTCATAATTCTGAGCAAGTTGGAGATGTTTCCAGTTTCATAACCTAACAATTGAATCAAAAGTTAGCAGCACAAGCTGAAAAGCCAGCGCATGTCACCAGTTATAGTGTACAAAGATAAAATTAGTCTTAAATATTCAGTCAACAAAATGGCTGGTGCCACGGACAGTAGCTTTTTTAAATTTAGACAGGTAGCTGAAATCCCAATAGTAAAATATAAAATATGACACCTTGAGGTTTAGGAAATTGGGACTCTACTAAGATAAATTCTCTTGAGTGTTGGAACTAATGTGCATTTGTCAAATCTTGTAGAGAAATAAAGGGCCTGATTCAGAGGTGGACGACAATGTTAGAGCAGCCGATCGATTATTTGCTACTGTGCATACCCAAAAAGTGAGGAAGACCCCTAAGGCACGAGCATGGCCCTGAGTGTACAACTCAGTGCGTTGAGGAGTATCGGATCACTGTCATACAAAACACTGAGGAAAAACCATAGCATTAATCAAAGGTGGCCAGAAGTGAATGCAAGAAAGCCGTATCTTGGGTGTGTCACAGGAGTGCCAATACAAGTTTGTATTTAAAATACGAATTCATATTGGAAAAAATACAAACCAGTACGCCATCGGATAATACGAATCAGTCAAATACGACTCATTAGTAAATTATTATCCGGAATACGAATGAAAATACGACTACACCAGTCGTATTCATTTGTATTAAGAATACTAATACAATTTTTCAGATTCGTATTCTTAGTAAATTTCTCCCACTGTGTGGCTTATTGTTAGGGCATTGTGGTGTGTGGCATATTGTGTCGGGGGGAATTGTGGTGTGTGGCATATTGTGTCGGGGGGCATTGTGGTGTGTGGCATATTGTGTCGGGGCGCATTGTTGTGTGTGGCATTTTGCCATTTTGTGGCATATCTTCCAACTGTCTGCCTTTTCGCTGGAATGTCCTGTTTTTTTGGGACATTCCCATGTCCTGCCCGGCAGTGTCCCGTGGTGGGAAGGGGCAGTTTAGAGTTCCTCCCTGTCACACGTGAACAGCATCTATTCCTGCAGCCAGAGGGGCTGGGGGCATCGCCAGCACAGCGGCGTAACATTTCGGCACACATTATCCCTCCTCACTTCACTCAAAGGTTGGGAGGTATGGACATTGTGAGTTGTGGAATATTGTGTCGGGGGCATTGTGGTGTGTGGCACATGGTGACAGGGCATTGTGGTGTGGGACATATTGTGTCATGGGCATTGCGGTGTGGGGCATATTTTGTCATGGGCATTGCAGTGTGGTATAATGTGTAATAAGTATTACAGTGTGTGGCATATGTGTAAGGGGCAATTTTTGGTTATTGGCTATTTTTATATTTTTAGTATCTCTTCAGGAATTTAAATCTGTCTGGGGTAGCTCACGCCTGATTAAGGTTGGAGACCACTGTTATAGATGATACTTTCCTCCTCGTATGGACCAATTCTTCAGACAAGCCTTTAATCTTCAATAATTTCCTCTCAACGTCCAAGCCTTTAAACTGAGTTTTTGTAATTTTTTTGTGGTTCTGGATATACCTTGATGTACTATTGACATCATTGGCAGAGTCCAGGGTTCTACGACCGCCATCCTCAGCACTGTGTGGGTACCAGACCCTTCTGGGCCAGTAGGCATTGTAATAATCACTTTCACTTCTTTTTTTTTTTTTATTTAGCACCTTTGCTATTAGAGGAAATGGTGGGAAAATATATCCTCTCTTGAATTCCCATTTTTGAGAGAGAAAGCATCTATCCCCGATAACCCTGTTTGGTGGCAATTATTTTCACATTCCGGGCTGTAGCCAAACTTTTTTATTACCTGCTTGAATACCGAGTACTCCAGCTCCCTTTATTCTAGTAAAATATGTTTTCTGCTGAGGGAAAATGCACGGTTGTTCAGTATACCTGAAACAGGCATTGCTGTTAATGACAGCAAATTCTTTTCAGCCAAATCTATAATTCTCGAGACTTCATGCATTAAGGCTAGGCTTTTCGCACCCCCTGCCGATTCAGTTAGGCTACTACTGCTGTGTTGTCGTAGAATAATTTTTAAGTGCTCTCTTTTTATACTTTTTTGAAAAATTATCCATTAAGCCAACCCCTTTTGTTTCTCGTAAGTTTGAGGACAGTTCTTTTTCTTAAGGGGTCCAGACCCCTTGGTAATTTAGATGCAGCAGATGAGCCCCCAACCAGTCGAACTAGCGTCTGTGGTTAATAGAATAAAATGTGGATCTGCCATAGACATCTTCTTGGTGTGTAGGCAGTTTTCTCTCCACCAGACTCAAGATTTTTTTTGCTGCTTTGGAAATCTTTATCCGATGGTTCACCGAAGTTCCGCACTAAGCATAGTGGAGCAAATCCCAGTATTGTCCTGAAACCACCTGAGGCTTTCACCACTATAAATATGCGGGAATAAAAACGTATCATGATTTCTGCATGTGGACCCTCTTCTACTGCGCCGGAGCGGATAAGACTTCAGGCTCTCCTTGGTCTTCATATGCAATGGAGGTGTTGCTGGCGTCACAAACGAAACAAAAGAAACTATATCCAGGGCCCACCTTTAGTGTTTTCTTCCCAAACATTCAAATTCTTGAATCATTCCTTCCACTGGAGTAATCGCCTGCTTTAGATGGTCATACTGTAGTCTTTGTCCTCGCCTATTAGACTAGCAAAATGACTGTCTTGACATTCATATACCAGATGCATATCTATCCCTAAATGGGTGAACTGGCCAAACTACACTAGCAGCTTCAAAGAAGAAAACTGAAAACCAGTCCTTTTTGGAGGACTTAACTCGGCAGAGCATCATTAGCAAATGTCTGGGAAGAAGGCTCTTTTCATAGCAGAATCCAGAGGGACAGACAACTGCTTCCTCCTATTTCAAAAACTGGCGCCATTTAAAGCTGACACCAGCCTGTTTTTCCACGTCACAGGGATCCATGCCAGGCAACTGCTTTGAATGTCCCAGTGCCGGAATAAGTCAGTAAGGCACCCGGAAGTAGAACAAATCCAGAGTTTACTAAGCCGCACGACCGGAAATGATCTCCTCGCGGCCTGAACATTAGCATCTTGGAACCGCGAATACTGCGGACTACAAGGTATAAGCCAGCATTGTAAGACTCCCTGTGAACAGCCTCAGCACCGACCTTCTCCACATGTGCAGTAGCACAACTGGCCTACTGATAAAGTAACAGAGAAAAACATCAAACCTACTCTTCTCTAGAGACAGGAAAAAAGAGGAGGTAGGGGGAGGAGCAGACATAAGTAGGTTGGGTGGGAGGATCCTGAGGAGGATGCTAGAAATCAAAGGGACTTAACCCATTGTGGAACTGCCATGAAGCATGAGAATGAAAGAAGCTCAAAAGCTTCTGGTGTTATCCTCCGCAATGAATCATTGGCATCCAGCGCATAGTACATACAGAAAATGCCGTAAAACCCTGACCGTGTTTTTATTTATTTGTACATCCTGTCCTCAGTGTGTAAAGTGATTAGAAGATGCACTGATTTAGCAGTAAAGTGTCTGTGGAAGTTAACGCAACAACTGCATTTTCACTGCAGGGCCAACAGCACAGACTATGGAAACTATGGGTAGTATTTGGTGGCACTAACAGCCGGTTGATCTAATTTTAGGTTACTTGATCTGAAGATTACCATGAAGACCTAAGTCTGAATTATATAGGTGGTTTGCTTTGAAGATATTTATAAAAAAAAAATGCATCAGTTCTAAGATCAGAATCTTGTTGCTTAAGTCGGGCTTCATAAAAGATTTAAATAGCTCTTTGACTCTAGTGTTATAGGATTGTACTATTCCAAAAGCTTATCCTAAGCACTCTATGCCAGTTCAGAATTGGCACTTATGCGATTGATATCAGTTGTTTTATTATCTGTTAGATTTAAACTGGCACAATGCACAAAACGTATTTGAACACATGAAAAGAAAAAACAACTAAATGATTTCTTTATAGACACATAACATAGAAACAGAATCTGACAGGTACTTAAGGAGAGACCAAACCTACACTAATACCACTTTCAGCGCGCACTCTCAACCCGGGTTATTGCTGTGCCTTTGCTTCCCCAAAACGGGTCAAGGTGCTGTGTGAAAGCGCCACTGTCAAAATTCCTGTGTTGAGCAACCTGGCATTTCAACCCTGATCTCGACCAGGGTTGAACACTGCTCTAGCCAGGGTTACCTTGCAGTCTGAAAGCTCCCTACCCGAGTTACCCAACACTGCCTTCATTAAACGTAGCTATTGGATGATTCCTCAGCCCAGAACTGCACACTCCTCCTCCTCCACCTCATGAAATAGGTGTATAGTATGCTGCACAGTGTGACACGCTGCTCTATGCTAACACCTGAATTAAACAGCATTAAAGCACAAAGACTCATGAGCTCAGAGAGGTCTGCCATGGTGGTGGCTGCTGCTGCAATGCTGTGAACAGTCTCCGCCCATCACTTTTGTTTACTTTGTGACATCATGTTTGTGAGCCTGAAAAAAGTAAATTTTCAATGACACCCATAAGGTGCCCATACAGGTCCCAATTCGGCCGTGCGTTTTGAGCTTAAATAGCATTGCATCGCATTGCATGCCTTGTGCATGCAATGCAATGCGATGCGATAAAAAGCAAGTACAAAAGGTGTGTGCAGCACATACTTTTTGTACTGTGCGATGAGATGCCGCGGGAGCGCGCATCTCAAAGCACACATCACAGCGGCCGAATCGGGACGTGTATGGGCACCTATAGGTTTTGCAGGGCTAACAAGGGTCCAGTGTGTAAGCGACCAACCCCGGAATAACCCAGGTTGAAGTGCAGTGTGAAAGGGGGTATAAAAAGAATCCGGGTCACAGCAAGGATGGACCAGTGTTCAAAACACTGGTTTGGTGCCGGGTTTGCAGGCTGAAAGCGGTATATCTAAGCTGCAGGTGCAATCTCAAAAATGAATAGGAAAAAAAATTGCACATAGTATTGTTCACAAGAGCTTTACCCTATGCGATTTTTAAAGAAAAATGCACCCTGTCCCTATATTACCTCCCTGTTAAAAACAGCCTGCCCAATGCCTTGCTGCTGCCTGAATAGATGCCATGTGCATGGCATCTATTGAAATTAAATTAAAGATCTTAGCGGAAGTAGTGTTCATTCTAACACCCGCCATATTTGAAAGCCCATGCAGTTCTTCTTCCCTGCCTGGGGTGTCACATTCGGTAATGGGTGTCATTCAATATGTTTTGTAAATTACAATCATAAAAGCAGTATTTGAAAACTCCAATATCTGCAATTACCGAAAACGCAGTGCGATTCAGTGTAATTTTCAATTTGGACTACAAAAATGACACTGAATCGCAGGGTTAGCTGCATTGGATGCAGATTCCATCCCGATGTGCGGCCCTGCGGCATCAGGATCAAAAGCAGAAATAGACTTGGCAGACAAGGCTATTCTGCCACATCGAAAGCAGTTCCATGTTGCTCAATGCAGCACCCCCCTCTCTCCCCCGCACACCGGGCTCCTTGAGCACTGGCCAGTGGACACTGGCCCGTGGCAAATAAAGAGTTAAATAAAACTGTAAATCTAAAAAGATATTGGGTTCTGTATTATGACTAAAAGGCCCAGCAAGCCTTTCCCGCATGCTGGGATTTGGAGAACTACAAGTCTCAGCATGCATGACATTAGTGGGCCCGCTGGGACTTGTAGCCCCACTACTTAACCAATACTGAAAGAAATGAGACCCACATATAATAAAAGTTTTTTATTACACCTTTCACACACCCATACTCACCTTATCTTGACCATTCTTCAACCCGGGCCATGCTGGGTGTCCCAGCTAGTATGCAAAAATATTATTAATTAGCTAAATCTGTAAACCGCAGCTGTCAGGATGAAAATGCCATGTCTTTTGTTGCCATTATCGCTTACAAATTACCTCCTCTCAGCTCATGCTCCGCACAACACCGGTGTTCTGCTATTTTGTGAAAGTCAATGCCACTGTCAACTGACATTTTAAATAGATAACAGAACTAATTTCACTGCTAGCATGAGAGTGAATAAACTCTGACGGAATTTGCAGACATGATAATTGCTTATGCAGAACAGGCTGACAAAGTGGAACTAGAACCCAATGAAGGGTAGGGTTTATTTATAAATGTACATCATCTGTACATAATCAATAACACTTAAACAACACTGCAAAGAGTGTTTGGTGCAATATAAATGATAACAAAATGCATAAAGCATTCTCACGGTTTGTTTTCATGCATGCAATATAAATAAGGCAAAATGAATGGGGACCACTGATGTAGGCGAGCCACGGCAAGCCACCCGACATGCATGCGATTTTGACTATATAGTGCAGATCTGAACTATATAGTCCTTGATGCTCTGTCTTTCGGAGTCTCGATTTGTGCTGCCCTGGGATCGGGACATCGGGATCGCAAGGTAAAAAACGCGTGCAATCTGCATGCGATCCCGATGCGATTTTGGCTATATAGGCAAAATCTCATGCTGGATTGTACCGTGTGTACATACCACAACCCTCCCTCTGGGGCCTAACCCCAAAACCCCCAAAGTCATCTAACCTTATCTTAAGGGCCCTACACACAGAGATTTGTGCCAGAGATTCATAATGGGAGATTCAAAATCTCTCACAGGTCTCTCCCCCCCCCCCCCCCCCCAAAAAAAGAAAAACATATAAACGTTGGAGATATAGGGGCCCATTTATGAAGGACCGCATTGTGGGCAGAATAATACTGCAAGAATGTATTATCCCCGTGCGCAGGGACAGGGCTTCGAAAGGAGCCTGTCCCCACCATGTGCTGAGCCAGGTTCCGTGCGGTCTGCACATGCGTGGTTAGCTTTATTTTGGAAACTTAGTTTTTAACTTAGCTTAGATTTTGGGAACAGGAGGGTGCTGGAAATGGCTCATCCTCACTGCACTGTCACCAACTAAAAGTGTAAAAACTCAGAACCCACCGATCACGGTTATTCTCCGTTCACACAGGCAATATGCTCGCTGAGCCACTACAGGGCTGATCGCGGGAGCACACTCCCGGCAACTGTCTCCCTGTACGATCTGGTAGCTCAGCGAGCATTTCGTCCAGTGTGCCACTGCCAGGGGAAGCCGCATAATCTATACCAAGATAAAAAATTGGTACTTATGTATTATCTGGGCTCCCATGTTAAATACACCCCATTTTTTCATACCCCTACTATCCAAATACGCATGGAGTTGATTTTATATAGTGTGGCGAGCGCAGCGAGCCACCGTGCCCGAAGCGTGGTGAGCGCTGCGAGCCCCGCGAGGGGACGCGGTCTCATAAGAAAAACGGGAGCCCAGATATTACATAAGTACCAAAAAATTGATACCCCAATAATCTAAATAAAAAACCTCATGTCAACTGTCAACCCTAGGAACCAAACCCGCACCAGTTTATTCAGTAATTAGGTCGAGAGGCAAAAGGTTGACACGTGAAAAAGGTCGACCCTGGTTTAGATGAACATTGACAAAAATTTGGCACATCTGAGTGAATAGTTTATATTGCGCTCTACCAATATGTGTGGTTGGTGCTGCTAATCCTGGGGTATGTCCACAGGGACCCCTTGGAGATTTGCTATAATTGGGTATGGACAGCGCTGTCCATACTCAATTATAGCAAAAATTTGGCACAAGCAAAAGGTCAACATGAGTTATTCAGGATTTTATTTTTAAACTTACTTCTTTCTTCACGATCCAAGTGGGCATAGAGTAAAGGGCCCCATACATCAGCAATTAATTGTGACAATTTTCAGATATGGAGATGATTGCCACAATTAATTTTAGATGTGTGGGCTCCCCCTTTTGGCAATCCCAATCAAAATCGCCAATCGATTGCTTAATCAGGTTTTTAAACATGTTTAATAATCTGGTATTATCTGCAGATCTTTATTATATGTGTGGGCATTCCCAATTCGTCTTCTTCATCTTTTTACATTATGAACAGCAATCGATTGGGCAATTTCCAGATATGAAGATGCAATCTTTAGATGGAAAAATCTGCCGATCACTGAAATAAATCTGTAATGTGTGGGCAAAGTCAGATAGATTGTAAAATCCATTTATCTGGCCAAAAAATCCCTGTATCTGGAAATCCATAAATTGTGATTGCTGATGTATGGGGCCCTTTAGATTATAATGGTGTGCGGAGTGTAGTGAACGCAGTAAACTATGCGAGGGGACGCGGTACACTTGGAAGATTGCGATAAAAACTCCCCTCCCCCCAAAAGGAAAACAAATATGTCGACCTTTTCTTGTGTCGACCATTTTTACATCAAACTTTTGAGACCATTTTTGTGTGTCAACCTATTGCCTGTCTAATAATAGTGGTCAACCTATTACCTGTTGACCAAATGATCCCCCACCATCCGCACCAGCCCTCTACTACAGTGATTTTCAACCTTTTTACCTTGCGGCACACTAAATAAGATTTTAAAATTGCCAAGGCACACCATGAGATCCCCACAGGGCAAAAAATATTGGCCCCCACAGGAAAGAAATCAAACCTATTGGCCCCCATATAAAAAAAAAAAATCACACTGGTCCCCACAGGTAACAAAAATAAAATACATTGACCCATTACATGAAAAGAAGAGACCAGTAAATAACAGTAGAACTGGTGGTGGCTGTAAACTGGTTTGGGCATCTCTAGATCTGGGGGCACACTTGAGAACAGCTCAAGGCACACTAGTGTGCCACGGCACAGTGGTTGAAAAACACTGCTCTACTACCTACAATATATGCATCAGAAACTAGCGTACCTCCTCCGAGTAACACGGCGCATTCAACACACACCCATAAGTCAGGGTGTTTCTGTCCGCTCGCTTTCCTGCAGCCGAGTTCCCACCCTGAAAAGCCCAATTACATCAAAAGATACATTTGTCCAAGTCGCATACCCCTCAGAACATGTGCAGAAAAAATGTGCATATTATAATTTATAGTCCGCTCAGAAGGCCAGCCACCACACACGCACAGATGTGTGGGCCTTTTGAGCAACAATAACCGGCAGGGCTGTTATGTATTGCGGTCCCACAGTGGCCGCGCAACCGTATCACTGTGTGGGCTACATACACAGCGATAGTCAGCCGATTTCATATTTATACAGCGCCTGACCTCCATTGTCAACATGTGAACAATGGTTGACATTGCGCATCAATATTATATGTAGAGGGGGGGGGGGGGGGGGGTATTACTAAAGTTTCAGGAGCCCAACCATCCAGTCCAGTCTAAAGTGGCAAAAGTTATTCATTGGCTTGTGTCAAGGGGGCAGATTTATTAAGCTTGGAGAAGAGATAAACTGGAGATAAAGCAGAGAAAAGGTAAAAGGAGATAAAGCACCAGCCAATCAGCTCCCAACTGTCTTTTTCAAACACAGCTGATTGGCTGGTGCTTTATCTCCTTTTACCTTTTCTCCGCTTTATCTCCAGTTTATCTCTTCTCCAAGCTTAATAAATCTGCCCCAATGAGTGACAGTTCCTCAGACGGCAATTATTTTTGATCTGCTGAGCCAGTTTAACAGTTTAAGACCCCACAGAGCTCTAGGCAAGGTACTACCTCAGGACCCCTTATTGATATATTGAGAAATATATATATATATATATATATATATATACATACATACATACACACATATACACACACACAGTGCTCTTCCTCCACTCTATTCCCCCCTCCCCCAATTAAACAGCACTCATTGAATCTGGTCTACCTCTTTACTCACCCCCCACCCCCCCTACCTTTACATAGCTCTCTTCCCCATCCCACCGATCTCCCCTCCTCCTTAACCCATTGATAATGGAGTATTGAATTGGATATTGTTTACCTTACTTTCTATCTGGACATTCCACACAGTTGTTGTTCTCACTGGAGATACTTTTTTCTATATGTAGTCATTTTGGGACCAGCCAGCGCTGTTCGTTACACAGGACTTCTTCAAGGAAATATCTACTCTATTCTTTAATATTACTTCTGACCTAAATTGATAGTCATATTGCTTATTCATTTCCGAAATGCTTTAATATGTATAACCGCTAATACACTTTCTTAATTATTAAAAAGGTACATTTACATTTGGTTATTAGTTATATACGGTTGCATCCAGATTTTTTTACATAGATGCCTGCTACTTTTAAATGTGTAAATGTTTGCAGTACATACTGTATAACCAATGCACGGCAACGCGATTGTGTAGAAGGGGAGCAAACATGAATGCTCTAAACTTAATACTGAATGATATCACTATGCATTCACTGGCAATTTCTATCTTCCTTCAGTTTTAAAAGGACAATAAATAAATTCTCTTCACTGGGGACCGAAACCTTGGTAAATGTGATATCATTTCAAAAGAGGAAAGATTTGCCGGATTTAAAGTATCCCATTATTCCAATGACATAAAAAAAGGACAAGTTCCTCTCACAATGAGCAATAAACGTATTGAAAACTCTTAACAGAAATGTCACTTGTATTATGCAGGTTAAACAGGAATATTCTCTCGGGGGAAGCGAGAAGCATTAGAATGCATCTGAGTTACTGTTATCTGCATAGTGTGCGTCAGATCTCCATGACTTCATTTACAGGTATACGTCACTGGTTTATACACACAATTAATAAAGTCATATAGGCATAACCCAATTAAGAAATGTGATAATGACATAGTATTACTAATGCATTAACCTTTTCGTGGGTTACATTTTTCTTCTGTAAATACGACTCGTTTGCATATGGGTCATGCTTATTAAAGCTCTAATTCAAAATGTCAATAAATAATGCATTTCCTGGGCTACGTTATTTGCTGCTCGTCAAAATATTCAGCACAGAGAATGTATGAGAAAGACTACAAACAGCCTGCATTGCACAAGAACATACACAGAAACCGTAACGAAAGCATGGCTGGTGATTTACTAAGTGCTGGTGCGGTGTTACTGCCGCCGGAGACACACACATTCATCATTACTTGAATCCAGTTATGAGCTCATTTGTGTCCACCCATTGAAACAGATACAGCTAAACACAGCACTCTGACTAGAACAAACACTGACACACAAAAGGCATTAACGCAACCGTATACCACTACAAAAAAAATAAAAAATACTTCTCTTTAAAACATGGTGAAGAATATTAGCAGACAGTGCAGACACAGCAATAAGGAAAGGAAACAAGAAATGTATCAAGGTTTTTGGTTTCAATATTCTGTGCAGCTAACAGGTCGCTATCCTTTAAGCTGTCAAAAAAAATGCTGAGAGGTGTAGTTTACCAGCTGGAGAAATGGCAGTTCCCCAAGTATAAATAGCTGGACCCAGAGGCTGATGGGATCACTTTATATATTATCTAGATCCTCATACCATACAGGTATATACTCTCAATCCATTCATTTTCAGAATTGTGTCTCATTATTGTTTGGGTACTTGTTTCCTAGCACGGCGCCCATCGCATACCTTATTTAGTGGTGTGTGATGCGATCTTCCCGTAAAATTAACAGGAGTGCTTGTACAATGAAATATTGCATAGCATCGCATGCCAGCAAATGGCATGCGATGCAATGCGATTTTTAATTGTACAAGCACCCTGGGTGCTTACAATGTTAAATGCACCCCCATTGTCAACGCCAACCCGAAGCGTGGCGAGCGCTGCGAGGGGCGGCGGTGCGCGTCCTCCGACCTTTTCATACCCCCACTATCCACGTCAGCATGGAGTTGATTTTAGTGTGGCGAGCGCAGCGAACCACCGAGCCTGAAGCGTGGCGAGCGGACGCGTAATAAGAGCCTGAAGCGTGGCAAGCCCCGTGAGGGGATGCGGAATACATGTAAAGTAATCGGTGTCCGCTCTCCATGCTTCGGCCTCGGTAGCTCGCCTCACTATCTAAAATCAACTCCACGCCGACGTGGATAGTGGGGGTACGAAAAGGTCGGAGGACACGTACCGCTGCGCTCGCCACGCTTCGGGTTGGCATTGATAGTGGGGGTGGCGTTGACATGGGGGTGCATTTAACATTGTAAGCACCCATTAGGGTGCTTGTACAATTAAAAATCAAATCGCATCGCAAGCCGCTATATTGCATGCTATGCGATTGCATAAGATGCACTTCGATCAAAATCGGGGGCGCTGTACTAGGAAACAAGTACCATTGTTTGTTTGACAGGATTGCTCTGGGTAGGGGGCAAATTGGTTGACAGCTTCTAGGGTCATAGAATGGGATAGGACGCACTGGCTAATACAAAGGGAAATATCTGATTGCATTTACGAACATACCAGATAATGATCCTATCGATCATTCCCAACCTTGCCCAAAATATGACGGAGTGGCTACTAGCGCCGAAATTTCAAAGCATAACAGCACCTCCAATGGATCACTTTCTCACAGACCAGTCCTAGTTAGACATAGGCAAAAGGGAAGTGGCCTCTCAGGTGAATTTAAGGAGTGGCCAGACAGGTTTGTATGAGAAGTGTCCCAAGTATATGTACAAAAATATTTGTAACAATCAAATATATAAAAAAAAAAAAAAAAAAGACGTTGGCAAAAAAAAATACAATTAATTTACATTACTGCTTTCACACAACATTTAAGACTACAAAGTTGACATGTTATATGGAGACACACGTACCAGTAGTCTTCAGTGGACGAGGGTGAGCTGCATCCAAACAGAAGCATGTGATGTGCTGTGTCCATATTGGCATGGGGCCTGAAGTCAACTAGAACACACACAAAAAAAGAAATGTTCAGTATCTCCTAAATATGATCAGTGATTTAACACTGTACACTCTCCCACCAATGTTAGACATATTTCCATTATGAATTCTGCTCGTGAATAATTATAGATGGCAAACCAGGAATGCCAAGAAATTGTCGTTCCTGCAGATACATAACTGAAAGGAGCAGGATGTATCCCCGCTGTAGCGTGGGGGATAATGATATGTAAAAGCAAATCAGAGATTCATTCTACAGCAGAACTATATAAACTTGTGCACTCAATACTAAACTGTAAGCCCACGGGCAGGTAATTCTGTTATTACACAGTCTAATATCTTACATGGTTTGTTGCCAATTGTAAAACGCAACAAAATATGCTGCTGGCGCTATCCAAATGCTCATAATAATGATACTAGAAAACACTAAGCAAGGAACCCTCCAATAGATCCCTTACACGTGCTAAAGTTTCGTATGTTAGATCGACAGTCAAAAGGTCGACATGCATCAATTCAACAGGTACAAAGGTTGACATGACAAAAAAGTCAAACACAGGTCTGTTTGTTTTTCTTTTAGTTAAAATTCACACGGATTTCCACTAATTTGGCATATGGTCAAACATGCAAAATAACACAAAAATACTTGTGCCTTTATACCTTGGCGACCTTCTGGGGCTGCAGCACCGTTCAAAATTCAAATAAGGGGGCTATACCAACTGCCATTCCAAACTGACTCAATAGCAGTGGGAGTGGCTCCCCTATTTGAATTTTGAACAGTGCTGCAGACCCTTCTCTGGAGATGCCACTGGTGTTAACCTAATGACTGTTAGGTGAAAATTAGTAAAAATGTCCCATTCGTGACAACTAGAAGCTCTCGCTCATAGGTTTGCATACTCTAACAATACCGGCTCTTAAGTTGGAGTGGATGGAAACTGAAGTTTCCTTTACAAAACAGTGGTGGACTTGACTTAGTCTGTACGTGATCGTATTGGGTTTAACAGAGTGTTAAATTAACAAAAATATATATGTTAAAACTTGTACAAATGTCTCCCTCATACGTGACAGTGGAAAAGCCTTGGTGCATATGGGATATTGTTCCACAAATATAAAATCTCCCCAAATAAATCCACTCGCAACGCATTTAACATAATAAAAAAAGCATTTCCACTACAACTTTCCACGTTTGTGGTTTGTAAAATAAAGCTTCTAACGTAACATTTTTTTTTTTTCGAAACCAATAAATTCCCCCCCTCATAAAGTGCTATTGTACGGAAACACATAATGCTCTTTGTAAACAATGACTGATACAATACCCAGCAGTCAATGAATAGAAACTATGCTCAGAAGGGAAACAGCTGCTTCTGCTGACACAACAGATATGAAATCTAAATATGGTCTGCTGAATACACCCATAAATATATATATATATATATATATGGGAACCACTGCACTGGACCATAGAATCACCATGATGCGCCAGAAGCCTTTCCCAGCCAATGTGCAGATTTACTGGATATTATACATTCACAAATCTGTAAATTAAAGAATGTACTTCCATATGGCTAAATGCCTTGAGAGAAGTACAATACCTAAACATATTTTAACCCTTTGAGTGCCAACATTGCTATGAGAGATATGAAAAATATCTGCTAAGATTGCCAGGGCCGTAGGCGAGGAATATGAATCACTTTAGTTATTGCTGGCAAAAGTCGCTTAATTAAAGTTTAAGCTGGCCATACATCTGCAGATCGATTGTCAGATCTGGCTGGTTGGATCAAAATCCTGGTAATGGATGAGAGCAAATGACAGTTGACCATTTGCTTTGAAATGCTGGAAAACTACCAAAACTGTCATTCAGATATTACCAGGTTTTTGTTCCAATCAGCCCAATCTGACAATCGATCTTTAGATGTATGGCCGCCTTTAGTTAAATATTAACCCCCAAAAAAACAACCAGTCACTGGGCAGTATTCAATGAGAAAATTCTCCGTGCATGGCGAGCGTTTTATTTCACTCGCCATGCACTCTCCGTGTTTTTGCGGAGATTCTACATGTTTGGAGATTCTCCGTCACGGCACTTTATACACTATTCAATGTATTTAAGACTCGCCGCCACTCGCGGCGAGTCTTAACCCCTGCAGCAGACGAGCGTCCGCGGCAGGGAGCTTTCAGGGAGCCGGAAGCAGCCAGAGAGATTAAAGTCTCCCTGGCTGCTCCAGAGGAATGTAGAGGGGAGGTGGGCTCCCCGGGACCCAGGCAGCACAGGCTGCCCCCCCCTATAGCCAGCGGGGGACCCAGTATTCACTGCACCCGATCGTGCATATTAACGATCGGGTGCAGTGAATATATGAATATCTAATGAGCGGCTCGAGCGCTCCGGCCCCCTGCTGGCTGCACTGTGTAAAAAAAAAAAATATATATATATATATATATATATATATATATATATATATATATATATATATATATATATATATATATATAAAAATTGTTTTAAATTAAATATGTATTCATGTGCTATAAGCACATGAATAAAAATAACATGCCCCTTCACAGAAAAAAAACCTGATTTTTTTACACCAAAATTAAAAAAAAAAACCTTTTAGTTTTAAAATGTTCACATTCCAGCTCTCCATCAAAAGATGGAGAATTTCTACACGGAGAGAGACGGCGAAAATCACTTAGAAAGACGGAGAATATTTCACATTGAATAGGGTGGTTCACTTTTGGAGAGCAAAATGCTCCGTCCAAGGCGAAAAAAGCAAAAATTCTCCATAAAACACGGAGAATTTTTCTCATTGAATACTGCCCACTGTGAGCAAGACTGGCATGTTTAGCAGATATTTTGCACATCTCTCATAGCAACATTATCATTCAATGGGTTAATAGAAACTCTATTAAAAATAGCTTATTTCTTCTAAACCACTGTACAGAGATTGTCTAATTATGTAGTCAAAAATACTAAAGAGGATGAACAGCCAGGGGGCATTGGCATGGGGATGGCCAGTGTTTTCTGGGTGTACACACGGAAATGTGGATGCTCCCAGGAAACCGCTGGGCATCCCCATGTGAACGCAGGTGGGCAGCTGCCTGCTGGGGATGATGACATTACAGAAAGTCAGCCGCCTGCCCCGTTCTCAGACCGGATGCTCGCAAATATGTGTCTAGGCTGACGTCTATTTGCAAACAGCGGGTGCCACAATCATTCAATGGTCAGCCCTTGCAAATTTACGCTGCTTAGTGAGCCAACCACCAGAATCGCCCCTCTGTATGTGATTTGTGTATGTAGCACCAAAGGTATAGTTCAGTCAGATAGACAGAGATATATATATATATATATATATATATATATATATATATCTCTCTATCTATATCTATATCTATATCTATATATATATATATATATATATATATATATATCTATATATATATATATATATATATCTATATATAGATAGATAGACAGATAGATAGATAGATAGAACGCAAAATTGCTTCTATTTGTTATGTATGATTGGATAGTCTAGTTAGTAGCTATCCGAATGGATTATAGACCGTACAATGACACACAATTAATAGGTTTACAATCAATAGATTAACAAGGTCATAAGGTCCACAGTTAATTGGTTGCCATGGAATTAAGTAGATATGGTCAAAGGGTCAACATGCAAATGTGTGGTTTTTCATAATTTTTAGGGTTGGGCTGCCGCAAATGATGGATAAGGTAAGCCAAAGGGGGCCGGTAAAGTTTAGGGTTAAAAGAACACAAAAAACATGTGTCAACCTTTTTTGTGTTGACCATTTGCAAGTCAACTTTTTGAACTCATTAAGCTATTGACTGTATCTAGACCGGGCATGTCCAAACTATGGCCCTCCAGCTGTTGTGAAACTATGAGTCCCATCATCCCTTGCCAAAGTTATGCTATTAGGGAATGCTAAAACTATTGCAAGGCATGCTGGGATGTGTAGTTTCACAGCAGCTGGAGGACCACAGTTTGGACATGCCTGATCTAGACATTGTCGATCTTTTAATACACAGGATTTGGGGGGATGTTATAGCATCTGAGTTCGCCAGAAGTGTGGGTTCCTGCCCAAATTCTTAAGTTTCTTTTTAAGCGGCAATCATTTGCAGGGCATAGTTTTGCCTTGCAAATGATTGATGCTTTAAAAAAAAAAAAAAGAACGGCTTTATGAATGCCAAAACATTCAGTCACTAGTCTAATTAAAACCCGGATTAGAATGACCGTTTGTAAAACACTGTACTAGAGGGCTTAAATTAACACACTAGTACATGTTAAAGAAATGTCTATATATCTTGGAAAAGCTATCCACTGCCCATATAATATTCCATGGTATTTGCAAAATCCTACGCGGTCTTCCAACATTATAGTACAGTACAAGGGCACCTCACACACAGGTTTTAAGATGAAGTTGCACATCTCTGACACAATCAATACTCTGCAGATTTATACATTTCAACAGAAATGATATCTTACCTATCCATTAAAGCGTTGATTTATATTAAAATAATAGCGATAAATAATTAAACACTGCTATAAAACATTGATTCCATCGACATTTCTACAGCACATTAAGTGAAAGTGTGACATAGTGTAATCAGTCACCATCTACAGCAGCAGACATTTGTTTACAGGCCAGTCATGTGAGTGATAGCAATGGCTGTAAATGACAGTTACATTTCCTGGCTGAGTAGCCAGATGTCAGGCTCAATCCTTCTGAGTGTCTCCAAGACACCCTAAAGCCATTTATATTGTTAGGCATAATATAAATACACTGCAAGTATGTGTCACATTTGCAAATCACTGATTTCCTCCTCTATATGCAAAAAATGTAATCGCAGCAAATAACAATTCAGCCTACTGATCATATTCCAAACTGGGAAGAGTTCTAGGTACCTAACCCCTCCTTCCACAAGGTTATGGCCCCCTATCAAATGGCTTGTTTACTTAATGCATACATACTGTACTGTATATTGCAACTTGGTTACTGAAATGGTAATTTAGTACAACATCCTATATGATATTCATAATCCAGGCTGCATGTTCATTTTAAGCCCTGGAAGTACAAACGAAGGCAGGAATGGGAAACCTACGGCCCTCCAGCTGTTGTGGAACTACACATCCCAGCATGCCTTACAACAGTTTTAGCATGGCCACATAGCAAAACTGTAGCATGGCATGCTGGGATGT
Source organism: Crinia signifera (assembly GCF_055691185.1). NCBI lineage: Eukaryota > Metazoa > Chordata > Amphibia > Anura > Myobatrachidae > Crinia > Crinia signifera. The sequence goes on from NC_139217.1 coordinate 405,695,167, forward strand.
GTAGCTCCACAACAGCTGGAGGGCCGTAGGTTCCCCATCCCTTAGCTAATGGGATTATCTGTAGTTCATTACTGGAGAGTATAGCTTTCTATTATATCAACAACCCTTGGTTTTTTGGGAAGCAGTGTCATTTTCTCTCGTACATACAGGCCTCCTAAACCATCTAGGGTCAATCAATGAGTGAACACTTTACATTACTGAACAGAATTGAAAAAGCCGCCCTGAGCGCGGTGAAACACGTTTTTGAGGATCCCTGTTTTATCTGAGGCTGAGGACCGTAGTTGCCGCTGACACCTGCAACCTTCCACATTGTTCCTACACCACGGTCCTGCCAGTGCAGGTGTTGGATTGGTGGGTTATCCATACAGCCCAGCTGCACAATCACCCTGCATTGTGAGCACACCGAGAGATCTCACCGCATGAGTGGACGCAGTCGCTGGGACCTGTCTAATCCAGCACACACTCGGTCCGCTGACCGGCGACAGAGCTTGGAGGCAGACAGACGCTGCAAAGCGGCAGCAGACTCCGGACGCACTAAGTGGCTGACCCGCTGGCTAAACATCGCCAGTGACGGACTGATACAACCTACCAAAGCCAGTGAGTACTGCACCTGTGTCTGCTCTCACCCCCCCCCCCTTGTCCTGGACTCTGCTCACCACACGGAGTGCCACAAGTTGCCCTTATTATACCCATATAGGGGCTCACAAGTATAATTATTACACACAACCATACCCATTGTGAGTTATAATCAAACTTCCCTTGCCAACTGCTGGGACATTTTTGCTTACACCTGGGAGTGACAGCAAGTTAGTTTAACATCTGTGCAAATTTTTCTGCGTCCTTCGTGACCACAGTGGTAACCAAGGCCTTCCATACCTAAGCGCTTAGTGTTGTGATAACTTATGTATCCGCATTAATATATTTTAAACCTGCATGCAATTGATTGTTTTATTGTGAACTGTTATTAATTCGTTATTAAATTGTAATTTTGTGTGTGCAAACGGCGCCTAGTGGTTTTGTTCCTTGTTTTGTTCTATTTGAGGGCGGCATCCCTCCACCACAGGGCAGCCATTTGCTCACGGCACATTAGTCAGTCCCTAGCGCTCATATTTTGCTGTTGTTCATTACTGAACAGACCTTATACAGTGGCCTGGTGCTCTCCTGTAAGAGTAAGACCCCATATCGTGCAGAAGGGCCCTTCAGAGAGATATCTTTTTTTTTTTTTTTTTTAAGTGTAGTGTGTGTGTGTATGCTCAATATTGTTAACTATGTGCGGGAGCACACATCGTTAATGACCGTCGTCGGAACATGCAGGTCAATTTTGGCTATGTAGCCAACGACCGAATTTTCAGCGGCCACGGGTGACATCACTGGACGATATAGCCAACAATATTGTTCAACTGTGTCCACGGCTGATATCGATAACTATATCAGCTGCAGAATTGTCTAGTATGCACGGGTTTAAAACACAGCCCCTTCATAGGGCTAAGAGATGCTTATTATGATGCCCGGCTGGCCCTGACACGTACTTATTTTTATAAAAAAATCGGGTCATCTAAAAATATTTTATTAACTGCACAAAAAGTGAAAGTGATGAAAACAATCAACGCAAATAAAATATACAAAAAGTTAGTGATTGTGGAATTCAAATAAATCTGTCACATTCTCCTGGCCGGTATTACTATTGGCAAAGTGGACATCATGGATGAATGACAACAGCTCGAAGTTGATAATTCTTGAAGATACAGTACATGGAATTGAAGTCATGTATAAATTGTATCACCAGGCAGCTTTTGCATATGATGTATTGTATGCCATCCCAGCAAGGGCTGTGGGACCCGATATATCTATAATGCAGCCTTTGTGATCTCTAGCTTGTAATCGCGTCACTATAAGATGTTGAACACATGCGTTTTGACACTTTTCATCCAATTTCTTGGCCCGATGCATCGGAATCAGATGGAAAAGGCTCTAATCGCACCAGAGCATATGCACTATATTTATCGACTTTTTGGTTGCCCTCTCAGGGAGAGCAGCCAGATCAGTGAGGCAGGGCAATCACAGTTTGGGGATGGAGCCATGGATGGGCTGACCTGTTTGGGGGCATTGCTAGATTCCTTTGACCCACAGGCCCCCCGCCAAGGGGCGGTTTGCGGGAGAGGGAGGGCTATGCGGGAGGGTTGCCCCGCTTTCCAGGGGGCTAGGAGAGGATCCGATTTCCGTTACCCTCCCGCCCATTCCGGGAGGGTAGGCAACCCGGATATGCACCTTTAGACGTGTCAGAAGAGCTCTGGATCCAGCTGCTCAGAAACAATTATTTTATATTACAAATTATTACTTTCTGCATCTTTTCATGGTCAGACCACTGACAAGTTTATTGCACTATTTTCATTAAAATATGCTCACTGGCAAAAATCCTAACATTTTTGTTTCATTTTCTTTTCTAAATAAATATTCAGGAGCGTATTTACAGGCGAAAAAGGAACAAAACTAAACAAAACAAAAAAACTCTAAACAGTTGGAGGAACCCTGATTAAATAGTACGTGACTTTTCTTATCTAAAGCAGAAACAGCGCATTCTGAAATAGCAAATGTGAGCTTAAAAAAGCTTCATAAAAAGGGTACAGTATGTGCTTATCAATACTGCTGTCACTAATTTCCATTCAATCTATAGGCTAAATATTAATGCAGGCCACACAAATGAGCTGTGGTCAATGGTTAATAATGTAGTAATACATTAAAGTATAATTGAGCCGTATAGAATGAACTAAATAACATACTGCCAATTAATGTCTAATACACATTTGTCTCAAGAATAATCCTGCTTCAAAGCAATGCTCCCATTTACCAGATAAACTGATGCGGTCAGAGCTTTAATTAAGGTGTTATTGTCACCCAAGTGTCCTTATCCCGATATTCTGAGTCATCACAAGAAATTCTATGTCGGTAATATGCCTTATTAGCATAGCTTCAGCACTCAGGCGAACACATACATGTTGATTATTTTTGACCGTCTACTCAAATTAATGTCAGACCATACCATATACTATTTCCATATTTAATTGGAAGAAAAGATTCACTGCACACAAAAATCAAACTATGTATAAAAAAAAGTGTGTGACTATAAGACATATAAAAATATGGCTCTGTGCAATTATTTGTGCTCATTCTCACTCCTGACTTATCTCAGAAGCTTAAAAGCTATTCCTGTAGCCCTACTGTGTATACAGTGTGAAAGTCACATTGGGAAGAATATTCCTCGGGGAATCATCTGTGTGCCACATGGCGGTCAGACCAGTTTAACTTCTCGATTAAGAGAAAAAAAATAAAATATTTACACATCAAATTGCGGAGGTAACAGAACACCCAGACTTCGCTTCTGGCATTAGCAAACAAAGAGCATACCATCTTCCCAGATTATTATATGTGGTTAGGTGAACTATAGGAACATACAGTGAGACGTTATTTATTCCATTGTTCAAAAAGATTTATAAAAATTGTTCTATTGAAAAAAAAAACCTAATAAAATATCTATGGGTAAAACACAGCTGGAGACTTCACCTTACTGGGACTGGAGAGTGTTGGGCAGGAGGAAGTATGGCTGTGTACACACAGGGGGCGATTATAGCAAATATCACTGGAAATATGGTCGCTGAGCGACCGTATTGCCAGTGATTGGAGTGTGCACCAGCGATAAATCCCGCTCCTCCGACCAGCGACTTCCACTGCCTCTTCTCCTGGCAGTGTGACATTTTCCTCTGCGACCATCTCTGGTCGCAGATGAAAACGGGACACTGAGCAATATGATTGCTGAGCAATATATTGCCAATGATCATATTGCCCCGTGTGTACGCACCTTATGACATGACAAGCAATAACCATTTTCTTTATATCCCAATATCAGCAAATGTGGTTTTCAAACAATGACCAGGTCTCGTCTTGTAATCAGTTTGAGATAAGGAGTAGAATTACATTAGCTACATATCATTCGTACACTGTTTACTATTATTAAGAACTCACTCTCACCTAGCCTCCGTTAATGTGTTTTCAGCTAATAATGTTCGTAAGCTGCATATTCAACTAGGTTCCATAGTTGATCTGGACCACCTCAGCTGTTTTTAAGATTATTATTTTTTTATATTTGTTTATGAACAAACACTCTGTATGAAAACCTTATACTGATCCTGGAGAAGGTTTGTTGATTTAGGCTGTGATCAGCAGACTGGTACATACAGTATATGATTTTATACAGTGCACTTCAACACCAAATGAAAAAACCATAGAGCTGATGCAGTCTTATGTACAGCAATAAGTAAAATAGAACAAAATCCGTAGTACAGCACTTAGAACAATTCAGTAGTTTACCATTGCTCTCTATATTCTAGTTTATTAATCAATCACACACCTCTACAGCAGAGGCAAAGGCAAAAGATAGATTACACCAAGCCTTTACTCTATGGCCCTGCTTCTTTCAGATTGAAGCCCAGAACACCCTAGATGATCCGCAGCACCTCCAGTATTGTTAATGATCTCTGTGGTGGCCACGGTGGACAATATCATTCAGTGACGTCCCAATGACCACGCTGAACATGCAGGTTGTTGGCTACAAAACTGATCTGCATGTTCAGACGACTAGGGGCATGCACACCCCATTTATTTTTATTTTTTTTAGAGATATCACTCAAAGGCCCCTGCTGAGCGATCCCTTTTATAAAATCAAAATCGGGTGTAATGGGCTTAATGTAGGCTACACACCAGATGACCAAGATTGTGGATGATTTCCTTGAAATCGTGCAATGGTCAAACAATCTGTTGGAGCATATGATCTGCTCATGATCTGTACCCAATCCAATGTAGATGACAAAAATTTAGTGCAGCAGGTAAAATCTCTAAAGCAACCAAACAACCAGCGGGGACGCGCATCGAGTCGCATTGAAAACAGGCCTAATTCTGCTAATTTTTTTTACATACAATCAGTCTAAATTGGGCCTGTTTTCAATGCGACTCCGATCTGATGCACATCCCCGCCAGTTGTTTGGTCGCTTTAGAGATTTTACCTGCTGCACTAAAGATTTGTCATCTACTTTGGAATGGGCCCAAATCGTTGTGGTGTGTACCCAGCATAAGTCTTGATGTAGTTTCACTGCCATATGCCCTGTTAGCCCCAGCTCTTGGTTATTCATTTAATAAAGTGTGAGTTTTTAGAAGTGAGAGACTATGGTCCATAGCAACCAGATTCTAGGGCCCGTATTCAATGCGGCTGGCGAGGGGGTTAAATGGCGGGGATCGCAGAAAACAAGCGATACTTGCTGTTTAATCCCCTTGCCGGCCGCTCAACGTATTCAATGTTCCGGGTAAATCGGCTAGCGGCTAATGCTGGGAACTCGCTGCATTTAGCTGCAAGTCTCGCTGTTTTTGCGGCCGCATACACACGATTCATCCTCACTCCAAAAATGGAGTGAGTGGGAAATCGGCGTATGCATGGGGGTCAGCTGAATACTGTCTGGGCGAGCAGTGACAGCGAGCTGGCAGCACAGCGAGCTGTCATCGATCGCCCCCGGAATTGCATTGAATACACCTTTAGCTATTAACCTCTAGGAATTGGATTGGTTGTTATGGGCAGAAAACCAAAAAACAAGACCCGGCGCTATATAATTGGTGTGATATGTTACTAAACAATGATCGATCTGTTTTGAAAAAGCAGAAGGGTCCTATATATATGTATGTGTGTGTGTGTGTGTGTGTGTGTGTGTGTGTGTGTGTGTGTACGAACACACCTATAAGTGCTGGGAATGCTGACTGCAGACCCAGTCACTGAGCCTGCAAAACAAATGTAATTAATACATTATTTTGTTTTTTACGGGCAACCTTCTCCACATCATACAGTATGGAGAAGACCAGCAGATAATGTGAGATTAGAGAAGGAGGGATATTCAGTCTGCACGTGGCCTTGCTCTTTCCTATATAAAGTAAGGGATTTTCAGAAAGCACTTGCTGCTGGTACTCACAGTGAGGGGGGAATCAGAGAATAGAGGAGCAGTTTTTTATTGGTGTAAGTGGATGGAATCTAGATACTGTAGCATTCCTTAAAATGTATCAAGTTGCCCAGCGCAACTTTAGTGACACCTTTGCTACATGCATGGATATAGTGGAGGACATGTATGAAAACAGTTTAACAGTGGACTTTAGAAAGAAGGTGGTGGTCATATTAACATCCAATCATATTTGTTTTTTTTTCTGGAACAGTGTTAAAAACTAAGAGCAAATGTTTGATTGGTCATGAAGCATTGCATTACCTCAATAAGAGCAACATCTGCAAATAAAGTGTGTGTGTGCGTGTGTGTATGTGTGTGTGTGTATAAATACATAAAAGAGAGGCAGGGGGGATCAATTTTGGCAACAATTTTGACTATATAGTAAAAATAAGATAGAATTAGAATAGTAAGATAGCCAAAATTGCACAGTGTTTAGGAGGCTTGCGATACCGATGTGCGGCCCCTCAGCATCGGCATCGCAAGGGAAAATAAACTGTGCAAGCAAGTCTATTTTCACTTTGTCTGTCGAATGTATTTGGCCTAGGGCTAAATAGCAAGATAGTCAAAATCGCAAGTACGGTTAGCCAAAATCACATAGTCAAAATAGTATTAGCTATAGGATAGTGAAATCGGCTCATAGCCTGAATCGCACCATGTGTACACACCTTTATGTGTATTGTGTAGCTTTTTATTTTTTTGCAAAGACACAAAGATTCACTTGTGCATGACCATAAAGGGAAAAGTCAGCATCATAAACCATGAGTGTTTCTGGGAACACTGCAATAAGCTAGTGGGCCTAGCTGGGCAGTGCTTGTTGTACAATATATAATGCATTATGCTGACTGGCATTCCTTGAGTTGTGCCCAGTTTTTTTTTATGCCGCTCTTCTGTATCTCCCAAAGGACAGTCATTAAATGTAGGCAGGTATGCTATGCAGTGTCCTGGTTAATGCAAGAGGTTTAGAAGAAGGAATAGGAATACAGAGAGTTATTTATTGTCAACACTTTACACACAAACAATATAGAGTACATGATACATAGATATAGATAATAGTAGTAGTCCCCTGTAAATATCTGTTCTGTTCCTCATTATAGTTGTATGTCTCAGGACAACATAGTGTGAGGAAGAAAACACAATATACAGTATAATCATGTAATTTGTACAAATGATTATACAATGTAGTTTATATGGTGTCATTTCCAGAGATAAATCCCAGTCTCCAACTAATTCTAACACCTGGGCCTAGATCACCTGGATGAAGCAATATCCGGTTGGAGGTACTGGAAATGGTCAAATACGGTGGCAATGAGAATATTGTTGAAAGCTTCATTCATCTAGATATTGTACACATAGGTTAATAGTTTTGATATAGGAACACATGATAAGGATTTGTGGGGAATTATGATTGGTGGTCAATTGAACATGGTGTGTATGTATAGAAGTATTAAAGATCCAGCACTATTTTCAATCTTTTTAATGTTATACACTTCATAAAATAAATTGTATAATCATTCGCACAATACATATACAGAACATCTTGGGAAACATAACACAGATTTACAGGGGAGTAGTATTTTCGGTACTTGTGTACAATCACGACTCCCACGATGGGCATCGTATACGGAAAAAGCGCATCGCATGCGATCTGATGCGATGCCATTTTTCACTGAAATTATGCAGTGAACAACCACAGTGTTTATTTTTTGAGTAAAACAAGAAGCTACAGTAGCTATATTGCAGCAAAAACATAAAGCATAAAAGGGACTACTCCAATGCCAAGTATCAAAGATGTTCCAGATTTTTGTGCATTAAAATAAATGTATATAATTGCCTCTCTGCATAACTGCAGGAAACGTCATTAGATGTCCCTAAAGGTGGCCATACACTATTGCAACTTCTCGCAGCACAGTAGAGTCGGCCGTCCTAGGCAGTAGGATCACATGCGGTCCTTTTGCATGTGATCTATTGCATGCGATCCCAACAAGTGCTGCCGGAGGCTGTCTAATCCGACAGATCCTACATGCCACACTTGCAATGTACGGGCTCCGATCTGATGCGCATAGGACAGTGCACCGGATTGGATCCAAAACATGCGATTTAACTAATTTCTGGGCCCGGTCCATCGGAATCAAGCCAAATCGTGCTAGTGTGGCCACTTTTACTCCTAGTGAATTAATGTTAAGTATCAATCACTCCACACCAAAATGGCAGACTCCATTGTTTGTAGGAGACCAGTGTACTGTAGCATTGACATGCAAAATCTGGACTCCTTCATATAAAACACATCTTAGCAACAGGTAGATATATATTCAGGCTACCAGGGAAACATGGAAGCCCTAAGTTCACATAAACATGAATAAAACATGAACTTGCTTTGGAGAGAATTATGTTATGCAGCAGCAGCTTCGAAACACCCTCAAGAATTTCCGGTTTCAGAGCTAACTATCACCATAGCAACACTGGTGCCATGGTCTCTGGAGAAACCATTCTTATAAGTCTCCTAGGTCCTTTGCATAGAACACTTATGATGTCTGCTTAAACACAACACAAATGGCAAAATACTTGTTTTAATAAAAAATAAAATGTATCCCCCACAGCAATGTCTATGTGCCAGATGTACCATACTGCTGTAGCCAATAAAGCAAATGGTGTAGGCTTTCTTGAAAAATTCGGTCATTCTGCCTGGTCATATTCTTGCATCACATTGCAGACTTCGCAGTGTGCAATACACCATTCCAAACACTCAAGCTGCATACACATTAGATGATGCAAACGATGCAATGTCATTACGAATTCCCTTGGAATGTCTGGAACTCCCTGACAAACTATATATATTGTATACACACTGATACCCCTTTCACGTGGCACAAATGACCTGAGTTGTTCCCGGGTTGGGGTGTGGTGGGAAAGGGCCTTCTGAAATTACCCGCATCCAGCAAACCGGGATTCCGACACGGGTTAAAAGTATATAGTCTATGGCCACATCCAGGAGTATAGCTGTCGTACACAATATCCTCAGATTGAGCTGCATGGACAGACAACTAAGAATGCAGCTAACGACTCACAGGAGCGCGCATCGTTAACTATAAACTGTAGTGCATAAAGACTAGACGATATGCATGAAAATGTCCTTACGAATCGTCATTATTGTGCATCTCATTTAAAATATCATCTAATGTGTACACTGCTTAACTGCACAGCGGTGAAAGAACTGACACAGCAAAGACAAAAACACTGAAATAATTGTTTTTCATTGTAAAATAATACATTTGGATTATTTTTCTTTAATAAATTGAGCTAGGGAACATAGGTGGTTATTTTGGTTCACTCTTTCTGACTAATTCCTTCTTAGATGGACAAAACCATGTGCACGGCAGGTGGGGGAGATGTTACTTGTGCAGAGAGAATTCGATTTGGGTGGGGTTTTACTTCAAAGTGAGATCTATATTGCAGTGTAAAAATAAAGCAGTCCATATATTCCCTGCACAGAAACAAAATAACTCAGCCAAATCTAATTCTCTCTGTACCTTTTATATCTGTCCCCCTGCAATGCACATGGTTTTGTCCATCTAAGAAGGAATTGTTTAGAAAGAGTGAACCAAAATAACTCCCATAATGAGAGCACTGAACGGCACCAGAATCTAATGGCTGTATCAGAACGCTGAGTATAGCCTGGAATTACAGAGTGCCCTATTGAAAATTTGGTTAAAAGCGATCAGTTATTTTATCATCAAAGGCTAAGCAGTGCAGGGGCACAAGTCAATGGGAGGGGGAGTGGCCTGGCAAATAACACTGAACAACATTATGAGGATGAGTGGGCTAATGATGGAATATGAGGGGTTAATGATTGGATGGAGGGATGGAGATAAAGAGATAGATTGAGGATTAGGTAGCTGGATAGAGAGCTATAGAGCGATACAAAGCAATATATAGAGAGCGATGGATAAACGTTTTGTGATATTCTGGAGAATACAAAGTGTAATTGATATACCTAGTCAATGCGATTATAACCCACAGTATTCCCTTCTGAGAGCCAACTTACTCCAGACACCTCAGCAGGAGAGCTAGAAGATACTGGTCCAGATGCACGAAGCTTCAAAAGTGATCAAATGGAGAGTGATAAACAACCAACCAATCAGCTCCTACCTGACATTTTTTTAAACACAGTTTGTGACATGAAGTTAGGAGCCACTTTATCACTTTTGAAGCTTAGTGCATCTGGCCCATAGAGAGTTAGAACAATATGGTCGTAGCCAACCTGCTTTCCAAGTCTCAGACACACTACACTCGCTCACAGGGTGGCTCTTCACAATACACCAAAGCTTTCCTGCTGGGAAAGAGCACATGAAAGAGAACAACGGACTAAAAGGGCTTTTCCAGGGCAAACAGGGTCAGGAGGGAACCGGTTCTTTTTTTGTAGAACTAAAGAGCGCATAAGGCACCCGGGACTTTATACAGATAACATTTCCAATGTTCTATACAGAAAAGAACAGAAATGAGAGCATTCGGTGACATGTCTACTTTACAAGTACAGCTTGTCTCACTTATTATCCATCAACCCACATTTTGCTTCTTACCATAAAGTTTATGACAAACAGATGGAGAAATGAATGTCGTATTCTTCTAGTTTTACAACAACTTCTCTTCATGGAGTAATAATCGTCACTTAAAATGCCAGTGTGTACATACTCTAAAGCCAAATATGACACTTTGAACTTTACACAAGATCTGGTCATCAGTACATTAGACCCCGCTCTCGCCTCCACAAACACTATGAATGCACTAAAATTAGGAAAATAAGAAGTCTGTTTAGTGGTGCGGAATTAAACAGCTAGCAAGTGACAGTAAGCTAATATATTACAAATGGAAGTGGCTGAAAAGGTTTCCCATAGGCATCTGTATTCAGGTCCCCTGCCTCGATTACTCATACAGCCCCCAAGATAATGTTTGTCTTCTTGACTTTAAGTAGCTTTTTCCTGGTTTGTTTCTGCATTATGTGCGATAAATGTCAGTTTAGGTCTATTTGACAGAAGCTAAAAGCTCGTTATTTATGAAGAAAACAGATGAATAATGCTGACAAATTATGACTTTTTTTCCATATAATACATACCTACATAAGCCTCATTATCCTCCGGCAGTCGGTAGGACTTGCAGAGATAGGTGTCAGACTGAAAAATAAATGGATTTTTTCTTAGAAGCATATAAGCATCCATTTGGGTTCTTCTCATTTAAAATACAGGCAAGATCATTAGAAAGTGACAGTTTCATTTCGAATGTTGACAGGAAAGCGCATTTCTTGATGCATCATCATATGAATGACATAGCAAACCAAAATACCATAACATTAAGTAACTACAATCTGTTATTATGTTGTGGCCATTAATTACAGGTTAGAAAGCAGTTCCTGAGGTAAAATAACTCCTTGCACGGATACACCAAATACCGTCTACCTTAGGAACTTGCAATGTGTTTCCTATTGTGTTGGGAATGGTAATTAGGATAGCCATACCGCATAGGGGGAACGTCATACCACATATTAATAATAAACTTCCAGCACCTTCTCTCTATGTAACACATTCATTCACCAACCCTCCATGTAGCACCAAATGACTTCTCCCCACTGCTTCCATGTAAAAAATACTGTATACCCCTCTGCTCAAAACTAAGCAATACTATGGTTAGTGGGCTCCCATACAGCAAGACTATCAACTATTCTCACTTGTAAGATTCAAACAGACTGGCAGCTAATCACACTGAAGCTCATTAACTCTGATCCATTGCCATACCTCACTGATGATGTCATATATCGCTGCAGGGGGGGGGGGGGAGCGGGGGGAGGCACCACAACAAGAGCCGCAAAACAAATATGGACTTTTCTGGGCAGACTCTATGCATCTTCCTACAGAGTATGTAAACAAAGCCTTCCCTGCCTCATGATGGCCACAGGTTGTGCTATAGTGAAATTGACGGTCAGCGATCTTTGTGAATTGTGTCCGCAATCTAATTTCTTGTAGCTTGCCTTATATTAAGACGCCCAGACTCTAGCCACACTACCTATGCCAGACCCATCATTAGGCTGTGCCCCAGGCGAAGGCACTGTTATAGTAGGATTACAAATACATAAGGCTGCGTACATATACTCATGTTTACAACGCCCTTTTAGTGCAAGTGAAAAGGAACTGCCTTGTGCTTATAGGCATCTAATGTGCATGTGCCACTGTGATGAATTAGCGCAGCCGTAAACCCGCATCTGTGACAAAACAGGAAGAGACATTGCTCAAACCAAATGCTTCTGTTATCGGATATTGCTTCAACAATGTCCTACCATAGAGATATACTAGGGCCGACATACATCATAAATAGAATAAGTAATAAAGTGCAAGACAAATTACCGTATTTTTCGCACCATAAAGACGCACCCCCAAAAAAGTGTGTGTGTGGGGGGAAGTGTGTGCGTCTTATGGAGCGAATACTGCAAAAGAAAAGTGCAAAAAACTCCTGGATGCTGCTGCACCAGCATCTCAGGAGCTGCAGCAGAGCCTGTTCCCCCCCCCCCCCTCCACTGGTACTTGTCAGCAGCTTACAGAGGTCCAGGCAGCGGGGATCATGCAGTGTGCTGTGGGGTTTGTTTGGCGAATGGGATATCATTGGCGGGGTCCCTGAGGCAGAAGGGAACTAATAACACTACTAGTTTCCATCTGCCGCAGGGACCCCACGATGATATCCCATTCGCTGAACGGACCCCACAGCATACTGCATGATCCCCGCTGCGTGGACCTCTGTAAGCTGCTGACAAGTTCCAAAGTTTTCTAATTGAACATTTCCATCTCTATTTACAAAATAACATTATTTTTTTTTTTTTGCCCAGCATTTTTAGGAGAAATTAGATCTTCTTGCTATTTCCAAAACTGCAGTGAAAATGCTGATTTCACCAAGTATTCTTAGTGCATCTGTTGCAATTTGGAACTATTTATGAGGAAAAAAATAAAAAATGCCATCCTTTTCCCTAAATATATATATCACCATTTCTATATGGCATTACAGAGAGGAGAGAGCAGAGAAGACCAATATCGCCTAATGCTTTCTCCCGCTCTGGCTTCCACATCTTCATTTGGCTACAGAACATGTGGAGATCTATCCTTTGCTATTTTGATTGCATTTCCAGGTGCATATTACCGCCGGTTAAGTGCATGATAAGTGGCGAGATGCATCACACCCACCATGGTACATCATGCCCTACAAAATACAATAACGAGAATGTTTTCTGCATTCTAATAATCCAAAAACATTTTCATTTACCATGCATCAAGGGAAAGATAATGGAATGAGGTTACCTACACTTTAGGTCACCTTCATAAAGCATCCAATCCACACATGTCATTATAGTCTACAAGATTGCCTGTTATAATTTTTCTTGTTTACTTGATAACTGTAAGCCATGATGCTTTTCCAAATCACGGCACATGATTACCATTCTACTCAGTAAAACCCCATTTGTCAACTGCTTAATGTATTTTTCCACAATCCCAAGAAAGTCTGCTCTACTGAAGACTTGGATCTGCATGTGCACATGCTTCATATAGTTGTTAGAACATGTGCCACACTAGACATAGCAGCCACAGTTCAGTTCCTATATACAGTACTAGAACAGATTCATTTTAATATGATTTTTTTTTTAGCCCACAAAAAAAAAAAAAAAAATCATTGCCTCCTTAAGGTTCATTTATTATTAATTACTTAATTATTTAGGAGATAAACTAGATATAGACTGCACCACGGCAACCATACATTTCCTTTTATTGCTTAACACATTATATATAGAGGATATCTGAATTACTAATTTGTTGTAGTGGTCCAGCGCACTCTTTAGATTAATGATGTGAGGAATAGACTTATGCGGGGTACAGACCAGGACGACCCGCTCTGATGACTGTGCGGTTTCTTCCGACCCGCTCACGATGACTGCGCATCGGATCGGTATCGGTCCACACCAGGACAGAAAAGGGCATAATCACCACACAATCTACATCCAAACGGTCGGAATTGGATCTAGATTGATGGGATCGGACCCTTGTCGTCCTGGTGTGTACCCAGAATTACTGTGTACAGTATATATGAAAAGAAGCCTTTAGGAATTAAAGAGAATATAGCATTACTGCCCACATACATATATCATTATACACAGAAATAACTTTGGGGCATATTTATTAAGCTTGGTAGAGTGATAAAGTGCCTGGTACTTTATCACCGGCCAATCAGAGTTTGCGAACCATAAAACCCTGTATCCAGTAATATAAACTACAGTAAGGTGTAATGTTGATGTCACCGCTTTATTACCTCTGCACTGCATTGTTTGCATATTGGTTTTGGAGAGTGAAAGTAGTATTTCTAGCAAAAAAAAATATGCTTCTTTAAGTCGCCTGCGGTATTCACAGTAGTGTTTTCAAAGAAATATTCATGAGACTATAGGGAATTCATGGCCAATAAGGGCTCAATCACATGCTGTGTTCCATATGGAGACAATAATGAAATCACTGGTGAAATAGCAGGGGATCCATTCATCGCTATACTGCACCATTTATGCAGTGACTGATGTGGCGTGGACATTGCCATGAGATGTCTTAGTCACCAATAACCCACATACATTACTGCCATCCATGAGAACAGCAGAGGTGCTGTAGCGCGGAGATCAATAGACTTCTATTTGGTTATATTTCCCCCGGGGGGTTCTAAAGTCGCACTTCTCAGCTTGTGAAATCTCATGTGGACGACTGTCCCAAATGTATAAACAATAAAATGCCTTGGGTGAGCCATAGCTAATTTTTTTATTTTTTTAAGTGTAATAGCCGTGTCTGAGAATAATTTAAAGTGCTAGGTAAAATGTTGGAGGTTTATAAAGTTTAATAACAGTATCGGCAGATGAAAGGTTACATTGCTGGAATTTGCGTACACTTTTTATATTATTTTGAAATCAGGCTTCTGAACAAACCCTTTTAAAGGGTCATACACAAAGGGCGATGCGTGCTTAGCGATTCCGGCTATGCAATTTGCCTTGAACTTCCCGGTGTCTAGATCGCCCCACACACACACATAGTGAGGCGAGCTAAGAGATCTGTGCTACCCGTTATTTGTATGCACGTCCTAGGCGATCTAACTAGATTTTGCTTACATGTGCTAAAGATCTGTGCTGCTGATGGCGAAGGCAGGACCGTGCATCGACATTGCCTGTACACACGGAGTGATTTCTTCTTAGTTTCTAAGTGATCTAGACAGGTAGCTTCGAAAATAGGCAAAAATTGCCCTTAACTGTGCTCGCTATTTATCTTCTGAAATAGTGACAACAGTTTGGGGATAACCCTGATCTAGGTAAAAATCAGGTAAAAAGCAAAATCAATAATCAGGTTACAAATCAAACTGAATGAATATTCAGTGTAGGTCTGGGGTCAAAGGGAACGTGTTGGTTATAACTGGTCAGCTTAACACGTGGAATGGACGTTACCCATCTTAGTACAGTTGCAATAGCTAGACTAGCATTAGTAATGTCTGTTTCCTTAATGTGGTCATATCCACATATCATTCATTAAAGATCTGTGGTAAAGCAGAAATATTCACTCTGCAGAGATTAGGATGGAGGGGGCAGGTGCATTAGAGAGCAGTGGTCTGCTTTCTGTTGACATTAATTGGATGCAATGGTGGTGTTCTCTATACATCATCATTACCTGTATATAAACTATAATCCTGTATATGCAGACTGAACTCAGATATTGCTATGCATCTAATGAGGAAACATAACATTGACCTATAACCGGATCAACTTCAGAAAGTATTGTCCGCCAGCTTAATTAACAAGTAAGGGATAAGCGCTGATAATTTTTTTTTTTATTATTAATAAACAAGTCTACCTATGGATTAGATGAAGATTTTAATAAAGGTTGATTACTACGCTAGAATACTGTGTGGATTGTTAGTCAATAGACATTATTTTGAATTGCAAATTGGTAACTACTATAATACATGGACACCCCCATATCGGGCAGCAGAAGAATGCATAGTGCATGCTGTGCTGAGGCTGCGGAGTCTCTGCCTGACACTGTACATACATGTGTGTGTGTGTTTGGGGGGGATTTATGTGTAAGCCCCCAAGCTGTCGCCAAGGCTTCTCTGTATATTGGGGGTCCCTAGTGCCATATCTAGGTGCAGGGTGCGGCACCCCAAAAAAGCAGCGTTAGTGTTGTAGACTGGTTACTAATGCCATTCAGTGAGCTGGGGGAAACCATGGCTCGTGACTTACTCAGTATTTCCCTTCCTTTCCATGCATCTGAAAAAGGTATTACTAACCTATTTGAGCACCTACCACTATCTATATGTCTGGAGCTAATTATGTCACAATTCTGTGAGGAACGCTGGAAAATGTGCACTGTTAGGGGTCCTTGAGGAAAAAGTTTGGGAACAACTGGTATAGATGATACTGGAATTATCTCTATTATTTATCAGTCTTTATAGGGTTCTATTTGTAGTGAGAACACGAAGGAAAGAATTCAATTTCCAGAGCTTTAAAGCACGTGGCTATTCAAATCCAGCCCCCCTTTTCAGCCCAGGTTAACAGGCTATAACACACATGGCAGTATTCAATGAGAATACTCAGCATGTGCAGCGAATCCGGTTTAGGATTCGCTGCACAGTCGCCGTGTTCATTCGCTGCCAGCCCTCCCTGTCACCGTATTCAATGCCGCAGAAGCTCGCTGCCCCCGACGGCGATTCTTAACCCCTGCGGCATTGGATGGCGGCAGGCAGGGAGATGGAAGCCTCCCTGCCTGCGCCAGACACTGTGGGGCAGAAGCAGGGCTCCCGGGGACACACACATCAGAAGCTGCCCGCCGGGAAAGCTAGCAGGGGACACGGGTAGGGAGCCACTTGCACTGCTCCTGCATATGTAATGAGTGGGAGCAGTGAATATATGAATATCCAATGAGCGTCTCTCAGCCCCCTGCTGGCTGTAATGTGTACAAATTTTTTTTTGCTGTAAGCACATGAATAAAAATAGCGTGCCCCTTCACATAATAAAATTCCTGATTTTTTTACACCAAATTAAAAAAATAAAACCCTTATTTTAAAAGTTCACATTCCAGTTCACCATAAAACTGCAAATCACATTGAAAAACCCATTGAAAAACCACAGCGAATTGCGGTGACTATTAGACGGCGAATTGTCCGTCATTCACTGTTCACCGTCAGCGAATATTGCACGTTAAATAGGGTGAATCACATTTTCAGTAAAAAGATTCACCTTAGAGCATGAAAATAGCACACATTTACCGTAGAACATGGCAAATCAGCCTCATTGAATACTGCCCACAGAATCTGTGAAAAGTCAATGGATTCGGTGTGTTAACAGGATTGTGTCCCCCATTCATATCCTAGTTATTGGAGACTTTTTTTGGTACTTGTGTACTAGCACGGCACCCACGATAATTAGTCGCCTGACTTTTTATCGCATCGCATGCCATACACCCGATGGCATGCGATGCGATTGACCCATATACGATATTAAATTGTATAAGCACACTAATGGGTGCTTACAATGCTTAAATGCACCCCCGCACCACCCCCCAAGTTTAAACGTGAACCCGAAGCGTGGCAAACGCAGCGAGCCCGCTAGGGGCGGCGGTACGCGTCCTACGACCTTTTCATACCCCCACTATCCACATCAGCGTGGAGTTGATTTTATAAAGTGTGGCGAGCGCAGCGAGCCCGGATATCTGTGAAGCCCGCGAGGGGACGCGGCACACTTTATAAAATCAACTCCACGCCGACGTGGATAGTGGGGGTATGAAAAGGTCCTAGGACACGTACCTCCGCCCCTCGCAGGCTCGCTGCGCTCGCCACGCTTCGGGTTCATGTTTATACTTGGGGGGGTGGCGTGGGGGTGCATTTAAGCATTGTAAGCACCCATTAGGGTGCTTATACAATTTATAATCGCATCCCATTGCATTGTATGCCATATACAATGGCATACAATTTTAAAATTGTATGCCATTGTAGAACATCGGCCGATATCGCATCGTATGCGCTATGGTCTGCGATGCGATGGGCGCCGTGCTAGTATACAAGTACCCTTTTTTTTTGCATCTGTTTAGACAAGCAAAATAAATCCTTGATCAGTGCTGCCGACTGTCTCCCTTTTTGGCTAACTGAATCACCCCAGTGTACCAATAAGCCCACAGTAAGTTACCATGGCTAATTTAATTGAATGCCCCTATAAATGGGCATTGTATAGAGGTTATGTTCAGTTTTTCACATTCTATTGTTTAATAAAAGGCTTTCTGTATTGTAGAGGTCAGCTAAAGGTGTTATGTATTCCAGTTTCTATTAAAAGGCACTCTGTATTGCAGGGTCCAATAAAAGGTCCTCAGTATTGCAGGAGTGTCTCTCTGTATTGAATACTGGAAAGATTATGCTGGTATGTGTTTTAGACTATGGCTATTGGACAATTTTTTCATATATTGGCTGTATAATCCACATATACATTAGACTAGCTACACCTGCATGGTTTGTTCCACGTTTCCAATTATGTACGCTAGTAGATAAGCATGAACTAAGCATGGAGGCAAATCTGCTGACCAACTTCCCAGTGCAGTACTTCTTATTCTGTATAATATTAATAAATGCAATTCTCACATCTATTCTTATTATACTGTATGCTTTATAATTACAAAAAATAATGAAAACCCCTAAAACAATGAGAATATAGTAACCATCTCATTGTAAGTGCTATGGAGGGTATTCAATCCCTGCCGCCATTTCCGACGGGGAAAAAAGCGGCTGCCGCCTATTCAATGCTGTCGTGCCGATAACTGCTATTAGTTGTCGCGATCATGGCCGAATCTCGACAATCCGCGGCTGTTTACGCGGACACGCCCCCTTTTTGCCAATCTGCAGGCGGGACATTGAATTCTGCCTGGCGATATGCTGTTGAACAAAATGAAAACGGGCTAGGGTCACGGCTGTCGGGACGGGTTGACCCCGGATTTAATACCCCCCTATAACTTCAAGGTCGTCTGAGACAATTCTGTGCATGTCACATTCAGAAGTACAGATTCAGGCAAGTGTATATGTTATATCCAGATGTAACCAAGCTCATCTATCTTGCACCAATCACCACATGCAACTCCCGTGGTGATTGGCACGATTTTGTCACCATGCGCGTGCATCTAATGCACACTCGCGGCTCAATAGAAACACGTTGATAGCGCAGAGTGTTGATTCCAAGCCACGGTTGCAAGCAGTGGTGATCTGGGATAGATAAGCACGGCTACATATGTAATGTAAAATACTGCATGGATGCTAGATGCTGTCAGATGACCTTTCAAATGCCAGTCATTTACCAGAGAGAAAACATAAAACCTGCAGGAAAGCCATAGGGAATGGCCGCAACAGGATATGTTTAAAGATACAAAACATCTTGTTGGGTTTCAGAGTGAGTTTTGCAGCAACAATACAAGACGAATACAAAATGACAGCCTTTCACGTGGGCTATATTTGATGGCAACAGCAAAATACTAATCACAATAAAATATGTGAATAATCCACTCGGTATAAACACATAGTTTAGAAAAGAAATGAAATAACTAGGAAGACAGAAAAAATAACAATCAGCCAGGAAATAAAATACCACATAAAATAAGAACCATCAACATTTTGTCATGATTTAACATTCCATGAAACTAGTGATTTATTAGCGTGTACGGTTTCTTAGTCACACATTCTTCCACATCAAACAATTGCGGCAAAGCAGAATGAAACGGAGACTTGATGTTGCCTTTCATTTCTAAAATGCCAGCAAATCCTAAAACATATGTGTTTTCCCAATATAGATTTGTACAAGAGAAAAAGAAAATCATTTAGTACAGTTATTAGAAGTAGAGGAAGTTGTCTAGGGGCTGCCGGACTGCCGTCCCCCCAGTAAAATCGGGTGCCGGACGACAGCCCGACGGTCAGTAACCCGACTGCCGGTGCTCCGACAGGGGCTATTCTCCCTTGTGGGGGTCAACGAGTCCCATAGAGGGAGAACAGAACCTGTGGCGAGCGAAGCGAGGCACCAAGCCCACAAGGGGTTTCTTTGCGCTCACATCCCTGTCGGAGCAGCGTCAGTTGGGATTCCGACATTGGGATACTGACCATCATACCTCACCCAGTAAAATCAGCCAACTCCAATAGCAGGGACTTTCCATGGGAGGAATAATCAGCTGATAAAATACAAAATTCCCAAGTATCCCTGGTGCTGCCAATCCAGGTTGAGATTAGCAGAATTTTTTTTTTTTTTATTGTATATGTTATTAAATGTATTTTTATTTGAATCAGAATACGAGTTGCACCATAGTTGCATATTCGATATTGAATTATTACGAAAATTGTCCAATAGATTATAGCGGTGTACGCCCATCTTCCTTTTTATATTGAGATTAGCAGAAACTGCTTCCAATGCAAGCCATTCCCATATATTTCTGTGTCTCCTGCCCAGTTTCCAGAAGCTCCAGCCAAAAGTAGTCCATAGAAGATAGTGTTTGTGAAGATATTGATGTTCTGCCAGTGTTTGTGTGCATCTGCAGTAGATATGGCAGGCACTACAGCACACGCAGTGTTGCTCATCAGTATGGGAAGTAGCCAACAAACATAGGTTCTTAGGAAGGGCTATTCGAGTCTAGGCTTCACAGATTCACTGTTTTGTCCACTATGCTCCTCCACATACAGCAAGCTGTCTGCTTGACCAGTCATCTAGACATTGAAAATGCAGACAAGAGACCTGCTATACTAGTGTGACAAGGGGATCAGTATGGAATCCAGACGGTCAAAATACAGACGCCGGAATCCCAACCGCTGCAATGCCGACAAGGGGGGGGGGGGGCATGGATCCCTCCCCTTGCAGGCCCGGTTCCACGCTACGCTTGGCACACTATTTTATTCTCCCACTATGGGTGTCATGGACACCCATAGAGGGACAAAGTGCCGGCATTGTGGCGGTTGGGATTCCGGCGTTGGTATTTCGACCACCGGGATTCTGACCGCATCCCATGACAAGCACATGGAGTCAGGTCTCTGGGGTTTTGTGAACATGAATTAGGACTGACAGATGATCTATACCTCAAACCCTCATGTACCAGGGTTTGGGGAATGGAACTGTCTGATACAGAATGTCCCAAATGAAGGAACAATGGGCCTCATTCAGGCCTTTTAGCAAGGCTGCAATATTTGCAGATGGACAAAACCATGTGCACTGCAGGTGGGGCAGATGTAACATTTGCAGAGAGAGTAAGATTTGGAGGAGTTATATTGTTTATGTGAAGGGTAACTACTGGCTGCTTTATTTTTTACACTGGAATTTAGATTTTAGTGTGAACTTTCCTCACCCAAATCTTACTCTCTCTGTCAGGGCCAACCCTAGCCTACTTTGGTGAGCAAACAGATTTTAACGCCCCTCACTGCGGATTTTGTGCGTGGAGTTTCAATGTGGGTGGAGTATCAATTGATATGTACAATAGGGAACCGTGCGTGCCAAAATTTTAGGGCGCGGCCACATAATAGTAGCAATTCACATTACATCACACAGTAGTTCCCCTTAGACACACTGCGCCAGCTAGAGCCCTTCAGACACACTGCGCCATTATACATTGTGCCACACACACCATAATGCCCATTACACATTGTCGCTTACGGACATTTCTAGGGGTTTCTTGCTCAATGCCAAGGGGGTTTACATGCCCCTTTCCACAGGGTTTATGTGCCCACTGACACAGGGGAGTGAGATGCTGCCGCTCGTGGTAACAGGGCCAGCTGCTAGCCAGGCAGAGTTGAAAACTGTGACAGCTGGGCAGAAAGAGTTGGGCTGCCCAGCTCTATTCAGAACAGGTCCGCGACTATTTGAAATCTCACACGGATCTCGCGGTCCATCAGGCAGAGGCAGTGCACAGTAAGGCGCCATAGTAATCTAAGCCCACAGTTATTGCTCCCAGTTGAAACATCATCACAACCCCCAGCCCACAGTTATTGCTCCAAGTTTCCTAATTCCATAAGACGCATAGACTTCAACATAGTGACTACCACAAACCCTAGAGCGCAAGCCCCCCCCCCCCCCCCATTTCTTTGATGCCATAGTAATCTGGCTGCAATGAAGAAGACACTGTGAGCATGTTGGATAAATGTAGTAAGATCAACAGGCAGGGTCAGTGTTCTTATTAGCACCTGGAGCTAGTCATATTAAACCCCCCACACCCCACTTGCACGTTGGGTGACCTTAGCCCATACGCACTGGGTGACTTTCAGCTGAGTCAGCAATGAGCGGTGATGCGCACTCCCACATCTGACTCGGTCGCTCATTTGCGGATATTACAGCAGATGAGCGAGGGAGTGGATGGCTTTCCATACCAGGACCCATCCAACCTGGGGAAAATTGCGAAAACGGGCGAAAAACGTTCAGTGTGTATGCAATGAGCGTTTTTCAGCCCAGCTATTTCCCCATAATCGTTAATAATACACACTGGGCAAAAACCGCACACAGTGCGTATGGACCACCATTTTACCTAAAAAGGCAGACCTTTCATTTAATGCAACAAAATAGAAGAATAGGGGCAAAATGAGATAATGCCTTGGACCGCTTCGGTGAAATATATTCCTTGAATGAAGGGTGCAGGGTGAGAATAAACTGCTTTTAAAGTTTATCTGCTGTCTTTAACCTAATCCAGATCTGTTATTTTGGCAGTCACAAGAGACACATATCTTGTAAGCTGGAAGCTAATTCCCATTCATAGCCTCTCTCACAAGAAGCCAGTACGATAAGGACCTGTTACTAAAGCATTCTGTCTGGGAACAGCTCCTAACATTTCTCAGTTATCAGCCACAAGCGGTCTAAAAATAGATAAAGTATGAATAAATTAAAATGCCAAACGCAAACAAAACAAAGACATGGAAGTATGTACATTCACATACATATATACATACTATATATAGCTCCCTCTGGGTTATAGCCAGAGAATACATTGCATTTAGAGAAAACAAACAAAACAGTCTGGAGATCTGATTATTATTTCTTAAATAATCATCGGAAGGGAGGATGGGAATCAACTATGCCAGGCAAATGTTTGCACTAAAAAAAAATAAAAAATTGCTTTATCGCTATTTTTTTTTGTTCAGCGGGTAACGGAGGATAAGTGCTGCCTTAATAATTAAATTTGCTCTCTTAGAAATATATTTTACTAACATTCATTCTCTCCCTAATCAGAGCACTGGGGACTCTCCATGTTGTTTAATACAGAACCATTAAATTAAAAATATTGGCAAAATATTACATGGGTGTCAAAATTGTACACCTAAATCCTTCTGCAAAAAAGAAGATCGAGAGAGAGAGAGATAGAGAGAATATATATATATATATATATATATATATATATAGATATATATATAGATAGATATATATATAGATAGATACACATATATACTTTTATAGTTATGCAGCTTTAACCCCTTCAGTGGTGGGTTTTTCTGGGGCATGGGCAACCTCCCAAGGCAGGGTTGTTCTGCCCCAGATATACTCACCACTAAAAGGAGCTCCAGCTGATTCCCTGCTGCTTTTCATCTGCCTTGCACCATGGGCAATATTCCCTCTAATTTTACGAAGGCTGTGTGCGGCAAAAGATTTTGGCTGTGCAACTTTGGAAGGAAATTTTAATTTTTGTGCGTCACTTCTATATAACTGGAAAAACTTTACTTCAAAATGGATATTAAACATTCAAAACACAGCACACAATGTAGTTAATGGGTGAAACACACATTAATTGAGTCCACAACTGCAAAAAGGGACCACTGTTGCTTTGTGCGCTCTGTTGTAATGTCTGTGCGCACGCTCGCCGAGTTGTGTGCGCGCGCACGCGCGCACAGCTTAGAGGGAACACTGACCATGGGGCATTTTGCAGGGGGAAATCATCGACAGGGGGAGGGGGATGTAGAGCAGCTTTGCAGGTGGTGCACACCTACACATCGGTGGAACGCACAGAAATCTTGCTCCACCAGCTCGGACAGAAAAATTTCCAGGCATATCCCAAACGTTAATGCACATCTAAAATCACCAAAATCCCAAATTTTCAGCCATGAACTAAGGTGACATCAATTTGGCAATTCCAAAAGGTAAATGGGACTTTTTTTCCCCCAAGTCACATAAAATGCACTGTTGGTCCTTTAATTTGTTGCACAATTTTTAGAGACAATTATCGCAATCATGCCATTTCTGTAGCTCACAATGGGGCCTTTGCACCTGTGAGCTGGCGGTTTACAGGTGCTATCCTATTAGTAAAATCACTGAAAGCATTGAGATTTCAGTTAAACAGGGCTGCAGCAGATAGAAATACACAGGTTTCACTGAACAAATGTGTCTTATCGGTTGATCTAACATCGCTAGTGATTTTTTTTTCAGGGGTAATTGGATACCCCCAAATATTCTTCTCTTTGAATGCTTCATTATTTTCAGAGGTAAATGTGACTTGCAAGTAGGAATCTGGCTTTTTATATACATAATTACATACAGACACATATTATTATTATAATTTTATTTATAAGGCGCCACAAGTGTTTCGCAGCGCCGTACAAAGGAACAGTACAGGGAGACAAAACTTGGCATAACATTGAATAAATAATATAAAGACAAACATATGAGGAATTACAAATAGCTAGCTTTACGTTATAACTCCCCAAAATTTTCCATTCTAAAAGGATATTATGCATCAGAAAAAGTGAATAATAAACAGTTTTGATTTAAAAACTTGTAAATGTTTATGGAAATGGGGTACACGATAAAGCTGAACGATGCCTAGGTTAGATATGAAAACATCCACAATTGTAATATCCACATTTCATAAAAAAAATGATTTGAGCTTTGTGACAAAATTGTGCTTTGCTTGGCTTACATGGGGCCGTTTGTGTTTTTTGAAGCTTTCTTTTAGGCATAGCGATTCTAAATTTGCTTCAATCCCGAATAGCAACTGTGCACCATAAGAGGTGTTCCATTAATCTCAATAGGAGACAGAGATTGTATACAGAAGAAAAGATGGTAAACATGGTCATGTGTTCCTCCACATACTAAGGGGCATCGTTAAAAACTTGACTTCATCTTTTTACCGCAGTGGTTCTCAATCTATTTTGCTCTGGAACTCAGTTTGACAATAAAAATAATTACAGGACCCCAGTAAGTTTCCTCATAATAGCCGACACATGCATGGTCAGCAAACTGCGCATGCTGATTAGTATTGCGGCAGCACAAAACCGCCATCACTTCATTATTAAAACACTTCTAATAATACCTCCTTTCCCAGCCCCTCCCCAGGAGCCACCACTTGTCATGACCCACAGTTTGAGAACCACTACATTACTTTCTTACTGCACAAAATAACATCTTAACAACACAAATGGTCCCTGACTGGTAATCAAGGTGTAAGTGACATCACTTCGGTACCTTGACACTAGGGATGCTAATCCCGGGGCATTTTTTCAATCCCGGGATTCCCGGGATTGGCTTCCCTAATAATAAAAAAAAACCTGGCCGCCCGCATATTTGCTTACATTTGTGGAGCCAGGTTGCTGAGCGGGCGGCCGGTAGCCTGGTCCCTGGTGCAGCCGGGAGCTGGGTTGCTGAATGGGCAGGTAAGAAGTCTCATAAGGCGGGGTGGCAGGGAGTGCTGGGTGGGAGGGAGCGCTGGGTGGGGGGGCGGGTGGCAGGGAGCGCTGGGTGGGGGGGCTGGTGGCAGGGAGCGCTGGGTGGCCGTGAGCGCTGGGTGGGCGGGTGCCCGTGAGCGCTGGGTGGGTGGGAGGGCGGGCGGGTGGCCGGCCGTGAGCGCTGGGTGGGTGGTCGGGCGGGTGGCCGGCCGTGAGCGCTGGGTGGGTGGCCGGCCGTGAGCGCTGGGTGGGTGGGCGGCCGGCCGGTCGTGAGCGCTGGGTGGGTGGGCGGGCGGGTGGCCGGCCGTGAGCGCTGGGTGGCCGGCCGTGAGCGCTGGGTGGGTGGGTGGGCGGGCGGGTGGCTGGCCGAGAGCGCTGGGCGGGCGGCCGATTCGGTGGATGTGCGGCTGTGCCCTGCGCAGCGTGACCTCGTCACGCTGCGCACTGCGGGACCTCATCACGCTGCGCACTGAGGGGTATGGGAGAAGCCGGGCAGCGTCTGAGTGCTCAGACGCTGCCTGGCATTAAACTGCGAATGCGCAGTTTAATCCCGAAATGGGATTGAAATCCCGGCGTTTTGGAGGCCAAATCCCGGGATCCCGCCGATCCCGATCCAGGGATTGGCCACCCTACTTGACACATGCACAAGGCAAATTTGGTTGATAATTGTGCGCTTCGCTCAATCAGGTCCAAAGATTCAACCAGTGGATTGGTCAAAACAAGGACCATCTGATTAACCTTATAACCGCACAGACTGGCAGACTTCACCGGAGCCATTTCGACTGCATACAGGATTGCAGTCACAGACACATTCCCCCAAAATGGATGCAACACCCCCTTTTTTAATTGCCACTCCATTTAGCACCCGCAAACACTGCTGTCGCTCACTCACCGAATCCCCACTGTGACCGTTGTAAAAAGACCCTCAAGACACACGCACATTCCAACTGCAACGCACCCACAGTGGCAAAAACAACTAGGTACAAAACTGACATTGCGTCCATTTTTATATCAGGCACTCTATTCCTTATCCCACTGATGCATATGTACTTATTATGTTTGTTTTTAATGTAGGATTTGTTTTTTGCATGATTTGATTTACAATATTATTTTTACATGAGAGATGATTGTGTGTGCACACACACACACACACACACACACACACACACAATACTCTCAGGACAGAATGAAAAAAATATTTACACAGATCAGGTTTCAATACCAAACCTTATCTTTTTCAAGATAACATTTAATAAAGTTGTTAAAAGCAGTAATGTGTAGAAACCATTAGCCAATTTTATGTACCCCTGTGTCATACACCTCATAGCAACCTAAAACTGTTAATTACTCGGCTGTTGCAATGACCCATGGCGCCACTGATGGCTGCCTAGGTGCTGTGCATCTCAGCGAATTTATGATCCCTGTGTAATAACTGTACTGTCTATGCTTATATTGTTACCTACCTGTGGTTGCAATGACCAGTGGCACCGCTGTTGGTTGCCTAGGCGCTGTGCAGCGGGTATGTGTTCCCTGGGTGATAACTGTACAGTCTCTGCAACAGCAAGATAGGTAACAATATATGCAGAGACTGTACAGTTATCACCCAAGAAACACATACCCGCCGAGCTGCACAGCGCCTAGGCAGCCAACAGCGGCAACACTGGTCATTGCAACAGACAGATAGGTAACAATATATGCAATGACCAGTGGTGCCGTGGTTGGCTGCCTAGGTGCTGTGCAGCTCAGTGTATATATGTTTCCTGCGTGTGTATGTATATATATATATATATATATATATATATAATCCCCAGGGCACATCTAGAGTATACCTGTATGTGTTATGTATATCTGTACAGTCACTGTTTAACGGTTATCTAAACGGCTGTTGCACAACTATCCAAATTAAATTCCTAGTATATGCAAGTATATCTGGCCTGGCCAATAAAGCTGATTTTGATATAGAGAATCAGACTTTATATCCCTGCCTGATGACACACTGCCATCCCAAAAGTGCAAAGAGAAACAAAATCACAGGTAAGGAATGAGGTTATGTGGGATGACAATGTCCATACTGTGTTTTCATAAACAGCTGCAGCGATTTGAGACATAGTGAAGCAAGTAATGACGGAAGGCAGGGTACTGGCAGCCAATGAGCATGGCAGAACATACAGTGGCATACCCAAAATAGCGCCCAAAACACACATAATCCCACACATTCTAAGCAGGCTGGTCCCTTTTACCATTGTCTGGTAAATAATTTTGAGTCACTGTAGTTGTAGCCCTGCTTCTTTCATGGCACCTTTTTATAATATTACATTGCAATGTTATACCAAAAGTTTATTTGTGTGAATAACTAAACTTTGTCGTAGTTTCCTCACCAATAATGTGATTATTCTCAATGTGTCACCCAGACTGCTGTCCTCTACATAAGTGAATGCCCACCACAATATACTGTGCATGGCTACCTTTACCACATACACCACCCTCACACTAAAGATAATAAAGACAAGCTAAATATACAAATATATATAGTTAATTCTAGCAGCCTGGAACTTTCAAAACCTGTGTAGTTCCTCTTTCCTGTGCGGAATGCCGCTCTCTGCCGTGGTGTTTCTAGCAAAGTCTGGTCTGTATCTCAATACAAACCAGATTGTTCAAAAAGCACCATGTCACAATCCTGCCAGAACTGTGTGTTTTTCCTGTCTTACCTGCCTGTCAGTCTTGTATCTCAGCCTGCTGTAGCAAGATCTGAGCCTTTGCTAGTAATGAGCACCTGGGTGAGTTCTGTAGTTACCAGTGGAAAAGATTCATGCTAGTTCCCTGTTTGCCTCATCCAGAGACTGTCCCAGGTGTGGCCGTTTCTAATCACCCGGCTGCCCAATCAGTGCTGCTCTGAGGGGTTATCCTCCCAGCCCTGCATGAACACTGGGCTTTTGCATTGTTGTCAATCCCGTGGGAGGAAGCTTCAGTCTGTGCTCCGTCTGCATCCTGCACCTGTGCTCCGTCTGCATCCTGCACCTGCGTGCTACAGTTCCTGCACCTGTGACCACCTGCACCTGTGCTTCCAAGTTGCCTGCACCTGTGCTTCCGAGTTGCCTGCACTTGTGACCACCTGCCTCTGCGTGCCTCAGTACCTGCACCCGCGACCACCTTCACCGCTGCACTCCATGCTTCCAGCACCTGCGCTACAGTGGTCCTACTCCGTGCTTCTGGCACCTTTGCCCCAGTGGTCCTACTCCGTGCTTCCAAGTAGCTGTTACCAGATTCCAGCTTCCCAAAGACTATTACAAATTTTCAATTGTCTCCTGTACCAGTTTTCATTCTATGCAATAAACATTACCCATTTGTATCCACGTGCCTCCGTCCTGTTTCCATTTGGTTGTAAGTTAGCCACCAAGGTCACTCCCGGGTCCCAAATACCTAGTCGTGTCACACCAAAGCAGACAGCGACACCCAAAGCAGGAAGAAGGAACTGCACAGGTTTTGAAGGTGCAGGCTGCTAGAATGAACACTAATTATATACACACACACACACACACACACAGACACACAGACCTACATACGGTATATATACATTCTTTTTTGCAAACAAAAAAAAAACACTTTAAACTCTTCCCATCAACATAAAAAGTTTCAGCCGTCTTGTGTTTCGGTTAGCCAGAAGAATTATAGCGCTGTTTAATCTGTGCAACAGATATTGCTTGCCTTGTGTAGCATGAAAAGATTGTGGGGTCCAATTAAAGAAGCTACAGCGAACAGACTCCTAATGTTCTGCATACATTACTGTGCGGTAGCTAAAGGTCTACAGGGAGACAAACGAGCCTCCAGTTTCCTTTCCCTCTTGCCTCACTAATGGGATCCCTTTTATTTCCACAATAGAAAAAAACCCTCCATCTGCAACAATGAGTCATCACCTACTGCAGCATGACAACAACAGACTCCTTCCTCCTCAGCCTCCGCAGCCCTTTATAGGGCTAGAGACGTGTAGAAATGATCGTCCTGGAGCTGCTTCCTGCTCAGCTGCTTTCCCAACAAATTTATCTCTTCAAGGGTTAAGACATTTGTTACCAGGAGTTTATTCATTAAATGGTTTCAAAGTATCAGAACTAGCACTTTCATAAAGAAAACTTAAACCCAGTAAAGTCTATACTATGTAGCCAGACAGCTTTTGCTGAACTGCAACTTTGTTGACATGTCATTCCCTGAGAATCATGGAAGCTGTGGTTTACGAGCAGAAGCAACAGGTTTCAGATCACTGCAACACATAAGTGCCATAGGCTGCTCACCTCTGTAGGAGTGACCCCTGGCATTCGTATATCCAGTGTGTAGTCCAACGAGTCTGCGGAAGGGACAGGTTTTGTAGGTCCTGAACAGCCATTTGAATGAGTACTGGATGATTCCTGAAGCCTTTTGAAAGAGAACACATTACGCATTTAAATTGCAGTAAAAAAACACAATAAAATATAGAACATTATATGCAAACACCCGCTCTACAAGACAGTGTAACGTTTAGCAAAAGCAGGACTATACAAAGGGACACTTTGTTGCTATGTCTAATGAATGTATATTTCTCATAATCTCTAGGATTCCATTCAGAGTTTAAGGGGGCGATTAAACTTTTTGCACCAAGGCTATCGAAGCTGGAGCGATAAGTCAGCACTGTGGGTGCCCAAACTGGAGCTTGAGTGCACAATGCAGTACTCTAGATGGGTTTAGCATGGTCTTCTGTCAGCCCACAAAACAACTGAATTCCCTCCTAATTGTAGTTTATGTACAAAATATCAACCATCTGTAAGAAGCAAGTCTTACATTTTAAGCATTTTTTTCTTTAACCGCCGTTCTACATTTCTGTTGCAATATCTGGAGGGTAAAACAAGTATGGCTGCCATGTATACCCGGACTGGCTCTCTGACTTACAGCAGTCACGTGATCAGAGAAAAAAAACACACACATTTAATCTTTCACTGTTGCTTTAATTTCAAAGCAATAAAAAAAATGGTTCAGTTTTTATGCTATTAAAAACTAGCACAAATTTGTGTCATTAAAAAATAAACAATTGCGTGAATATTCAAAGAGGCAGACACTTTACAAAACATGACAATCACTAGCAGTAACGTCTATGCCAGATACCTCATATACACGTACATCCCCATCCATATTTAACCAACTTGTGTTCAATATTATGCATCAATAGGAACCTCTCTAATAGAGCACAAACAAGACTCATATTGCGGGTACAGGAAGAAAAAAAAAAAACAACCCTAATTTGTTAAAAATAGCTAGATATGGTTTAGTGATGGAAGGGGGCAATCAGAATAAGCAAGAGGGTTTGCAATCAGACAGTTATAGGCCATTTGCTTTTATGGAGGACTCGTACCCTGACATACTACCTGCATGTACCCTGACCACTGCCATAAAATAAGGCTCTCCATCAGACACATGCATCTTTGTTTCAGTCTGCATCACTTTCCTTACTGTCTGTAACCAGCCTATGTTGCCACCAACCTATCCCAACTACCCAGACGTAATACTGCAAATCTCAGGCATACATAGAGCGGTGCTCTGAATCAGCCACAATGGTTGCTAATAACATATGTAGGTAAAATATTGTAAATTACATGGTTTGAAAAGTTTGAATGCAACAGGTCACCCATGGACCTAAATCTATAGAGCAGACATTATTATACATTATGTTCATTTTCTGGGTAACTAGGAAGGGTGAGCCTGATGCTCCTAATTTTTCACAACCTTGTAGGTTTATTTTAGCACCCTGAATCTTAAAAAAACCCATGCAGTTCCTCTTAACTGCCTGGGGTGTCGCTCTCTGGTGTGGTGCTTCAAGCACAGTGTGGTCTGTATTTTAGCACTGATATGCAGACAAGACTGGTGTCAGAAGCACCACAAGGGGACCTACTGTACCACAGGTTTGGAAAGATGCAGGGTGCTAAAATGAATACTAAACTTGGATTATGGAATAGTGACAGACAATGTTTAATGCCCAGCATATAACCAACAATTACAATGTTGCTCTTTATACATTTGAGAAAAAATGCAAACCTACAGAAAAAAAAAAAAAAAAAAAAAAAAAAAAAATCGGGTTTGTCTGAATGAGGCCCTAAATTCCTAAGCTGTACCTGAAATAACACAGAAAAAAACTTTAATACCCAGCTGGAAGCAGCATAATATAACTATATAAACCTCACCTTGCCTTAAGGTGCGTACACATGGGGCGATATATTGATGAGCGATATATCGATCAGTGTCCCGTATTCATCAGCGACCAGAGATGGTCACTGATGAAAGGGAACCTCTGCCAGGGGAGCCGCAGAGGGAATCAGCTGGTCGTAGGAGCTATCATAAGGGGGCTAAAAACGGGAGCGCTGAGCGACCATATTGCCAGTGATTTTTGCCCGTGTGTGTACACAGCTTAAGCTGTGTACGCACGGTGCAATTTGATCGCTGAGCAATTTTGGCTTAAAATTGCTCAGCAATATATTGCGCAGTGTATCGTTTTCATCAGCGACCAGCAATTTTGGCTTAAAATTGCAAGCTAATCTGCCTCAACCTCATTGTGACTGGAAATCGCTGGTCGCTGTTGCATTGTGCACCAGGAACCAGCAATTGTTAGCTATAATTGGAGGAGCATGCTCGTGCGACCATGAGGGGCTGGCAGCGGGAGCGAGCTCCTGGCGATTTACCTCCCACCGCACATGAAATCACTGGCAATATGGTCAAAGTATTCAACACCATTCGTTAACGCACGAGCAGTTTTACAGTACATTTACCAACAAATCTGAAACTGACACATAGGTGAAAGCACAACATCGGTTACATTTTATAACCTCAGCCCTATAATTGGTAAATAGCAATTTCTGTAAAATGAGACGGGAGAAACAGCAACTAAACAGTAGACTACAAATGAGGATAATCCATTAGGATTGATCTGTGCGTAAAACAATTAGATCTACTGCTTATCTATACTACAGTTACATTGGCCTGGAACTGTCCCTGGGGCAGGGGTACAGAAATAGTATAGGTCTCTGCGACACTGATACATATTGACGTGTCGTCGATAGATTTGTCGAATTCATTATCACATAAAAAGTGTCCTAATAACCCAGTTTAAACTTTTTTTAAAACGCGGCGCCCAAAAGTATCAAAAGAAAAAGTTTTCACGGCACCTCTTGATACAAACTTTCTTACTGAGAAATTCAGCTTTGGAACCAGCGCCTTAACCCAGTGCCAAACTTTCTTGGACGTGTTATTTTGGCTTGGCACAAACAGGAGACAATACAGGGAGAGGAATACAGAGAGAGTGCTAAAGGTTACAATACAGTCTGAAATTTCAGAACAAATATTGTCACTTAATGGGTCTTATCGGATATCACTGTGCTCATTCTCAGCCATAGTATATTATAATAACAAATTGTACATTCTGTTTGATGGCTTGAGAAGCAAAGCTGTGACTAAACACCACAAGTAGGACAGTTACAATAGGAAGAGGTGACAACATATGGCGAGAAATAATCTGGCACCGTGCTGAATTATATATGCATGAATAAATATTTAATGTTCTGATTAGAGAGATAAATGCATTTAGAATTTCAGAGCGAAAGCATCTAAGATTTAAACACAACATTGTTGGTGTCGAATGACAAATTTCATATTAAAGGATGAGTACGCAGACAAGAATGTTCTGCACATGCTGCAGAAGCAACATTTGGATGACAAGGATCTGGATGAACAACTTTATAAAAATCACACATATCTATGTACTGTATGTACTTGGTAGAGCAAGCTGTGTAACATATAGAAGGAAATAAGGATATAGAAAGCCAATTTGGCAAAAGAAACATAACAAAAATGATGTATAAAATACACATAACTGCTGTAGTTGCCAGCTCGTTGAAATGACGGCGCTGCCTGGAGCTGGGGCTCTGTCATGCTGAGCTGTGTGTGTGCGCGTGCGTAGGGGGTGCCAGATTAAGGTGTGTATGTGGGGGTGCCATGCTAAGGTGTGTGGGGGGTGTAGTGTAGAGGTGCCATGCTGAGGTGTAGTGTAGAGGTGCCATGCTGAGGTGTGTGGGGGGTGTAGTGTAGAGGTGCCATGCTGAGGTGTGTGGGGTGTAGTGTAAAGGTGCCATGCTGAGGTGTGTGGGGTGTAGTGTAGAGGTGCCATGCTGAGGTGTGTGGGGGTGTAGTGTAGAGGTGTATGCACTTGGGTGCCATCTAGTGTCGCCCAGCGAACCACAGTGGTAAGGAGCAGCATTCGGCTGTTATTATACAGGATGCAGTGATAAAATACTAAAGCCTCCACTGGACAAAGATTATTTACTAAGGTGCCTTTGTATTAATTCATGTTGCAACTGATTTTTAATCTGTAATGAAAATATCCTCGCTATGTACTTAAATCGCAGTGACAGTGGTAGCGATAACTGCGGTCCCTGTGAGTTACTTATCTTGCATTTTGGAGGAGTCCTATGGCCCCCATACATCACAAGCATATGGGGGCAATGTCTGCTGGTTCAAAAATCCTGATTGGCCGATCTTTAGCGAAATTGGTCAGGATCGGCATATCAGAGATTTGTAACAGTTTACATTTCCCAGATTCCCCAATGGATCACTGATAATCATTGGCTGCTGATCGGGAGGGGGACGAGATCACACAAATATGAATGACTCCTCCAGAGCAATCTAACAAGGTTTGTGCACAGAGGCCCTTATTTTAATTCCTTCGATCCCCAGCGTGTTCACACATGTGCAGGGCTTCTGTGCAGGCGCCTTCGCCGACCTGCACAGTCAGCATGGCGCTCGCACAGGGGCGGCCGGGGGAGGTGGCAGCGCTGGGACATGGGCTGCTGATCGGAGGGGGGCGAGATCACAGATATATGGGATCAGCGAGCGGATACGGCAGCAGGGAGGGGCACTCTGGAACTCGGTAAACTGCGATCTTCGCAGGTTATAGAGTCAGCCAGAATCAAGCCCATAGTGAGATCTCTCTCCATAGGCTTAAAGCGGTTTACACCATATGGAGGCCAAGCTTTGCTACCTTAGGGTTGGGATCGCATTCTTAATTCATAATAATGGTGAGTGCACCTTGCGGCGCTAACTATTCTTCAGCAGATTTTTGCTAAACTATCATTTCTACTTTGAGAGATATATATATATATATATATATATATATATATATATATATATATATATATATATATATACACATATACATATACATACACACCTTTTTTAAAAGGCTCCTAAATAATTACAATTTCAAGTATCTCTGAATAATATAGAGAAAAAGAGACTGTGACAAAGTAATACCTACCTTTTAAAGACTGAGAGGGGGCTCCTGAAACTGTAACAGCTGTCTTGCAAAATAAGAAATAATAGGATGAAACTGCTCATAAGACTAGCCATGTCCGTCCGCCGTCCTGCTCTTCCTACAGGAGCAAACTATAGGCAGTGCTTGTAATCCTGGTAATTAGAAAGCTGTATCGGTCCACTTTCCATCAATGACAGCCCTTCAGGTGTCCTAGAACAGATGACAGCTCATTCGTCTCCTCGGGAAGAGAGAACACTCAGGTGGACAACACGGTTGTCTTCGATTATCTAGAAATATGCATTATGCTCAGTTGCGTCTCCTTGCTGTAGAACGCTGTACTGGTATCAAGTGAAGATAGATGTCACACGGCAGAAGTTTAATACGAGTCTCCTCCAGGGGCTTGCACCCTGCTGCTCTGCTGATCACCCACGATTACACAGCCCTTTGAGTGACATAATGCAAACACTAGCATCGGTCTTCATTGAGAGCCTATGGAAAAGAGGGGCACATAATGGATGACTAACATATTACACCATTAGTCCTCAGCAAATCCCTGCTGACGTTCCTTAATACATTTGTTCTTTGAGAACCCGAAGCCCAACCCCATTAACAAACTACATGCTGCTATCTCTTTTCACTCACACAGACTTGGCTTCAGCCTGAATTACACCATGATAGAGCTGCCTGTCTCATAGCATTGCAACATCTCATTCTTCACAATTATGGCTAAGTTACACGGATATACATCTGTTAGTGTACTGCGCTCACTGATGATAAACATGCTCACTATAGAGAGCATTAAAATGGATTGGATGAAATCAGTTATATCACAAAAAAAGCACTTGGAACCCAAGGGCTTGCAATCTATTTAGTTAATAACATATTTGTTTAAGCAGCAAAACACTATATAGAATTTCCTTTAGTCTAAGGGGCTGTAAGGGGAGACATCAGCATTATATCATGTACAAACCTAATAATATTAGGCTATCCAAAACATAACAAAGCACTCACCTCCTGTCCCCCACTCCTCACATCCCCTCCTGGCTGCTGCTGCTTCTTCCACAAATACTAACTGGGAATGGGAGGCTCCACGGACGACGGGCAGAGAAACTCCCACCATTATTTTGTGATGACGTTAGGGGGACCTGTGACATGAGCAATCTGATCAGTGACAGGAAGGAAGGAAAGAGAGAAACAGCTAATGATACACAGAGCGGTGAAAATCCTGACACTTGCCTCACTCACCTACTTCACAGTGACACTTAACAAAGAGCAACATGTCAAAATTATTACATACATGTATATATGAGAGAGAGAGAGAGAGAGAGAGAGAGAGAGAGAGAGAGAGAGAGAGAGAGAGAGAGAGAGAGAGAGAGAGAGAGAGAGAGAGAGAGAGAGAGAGAGAGAGAGAGAGAGAGA
The DNA here is from genome assembly GCF_055691185.1 of Crinia signifera. Classification (NCBI taxonomy): domain Eukaryota; kingdom Metazoa; phylum Chordata; class Amphibia; order Anura; family Myobatrachidae; genus Crinia; species Crinia signifera. Next base: position 405,731,641 of record NC_139217.1, read on the forward strand.
GAGAGATTCAGACACAATGTTGTGATTGCAACACTGGAGGAAGGAAGGAATAAGACATTATATACTCCTTGCAGCCTCCAGTACATGAAATAAATGCAGAGAGCAGCTACTGGCACAAGAACAGTTTCATTAGGATCATCTGCAATATACTGTGTGGGTGTGTGTACACATACATACATAATGTACATAGTGCAATCAGTGTGTGTATAGATCTCATACAATACACACATTGCAATCAGCAAGTAATCCCAAGTAAATAAAGAGGTAAGCAAACCCCATTAGCAAAGAATGGAAACCCTTCAGAGGACAGGTGGATTAATTGGCCACATTAAAGACCATGCTAGTGACAGGCAGCAGTCAATGTGCTGAGAATGGGAGTCAGGGAGTGACAGGAGACGGTGCCTGTGGTCACTGGAACTTTTACATTACAGGGCATCACACAGCCTGGTGCCTGTACCCACGGAGCCCATTCCCCGGCGTGTCCTGGGAGACATACTGCCCGCTCACCTCGCGCACGCTGCCCGCTTGTACGCACTCACAACCCGCCTGCTCCCCGCGCTTGACCTGATTTTCTTCTCGATGTTGGTCTACGTGCATTTAGGCGAGGAAGCTAGGCAGGGGAAAGGAACTACAACTCCCGGCATCACTTGCGAGAGAAAAAATAAGTATTCAAACTGCTGCAAACTTTATTGATGCGCTAGGCTAGACTACGCTTTTCTGTGACCATAGGGAGACGGTAAAGAGTACACTAATTTCTTTACCTACTTATTATAAAGGTACTTATGTTTTAAATAGGAGCTAATTACGGTGCATGTAACCAGTAGTGTTATAACAAAAACATTGACATTCTGTTGCATGGAGACAAGGAGACATATGGGGGGGAATTTACTAAAGAAAATTTGTAAAAAAATAGGTGTATTTGTATCCAGAAATACACTTATTTTTGACATTTTCTATCCTGAAAATATGGCAATTCCTATCCGTATTGATGTGCTATCAATACGAATACGAATTGCCGTATTTTCGGGATTGTAAATGTCAAAAATAAGTGTATTTCTGGATACAAATACACTTATTTTTACAAATTTCCTTTAGTAAATTCCCGCCATGATATCAGTAATTTTATTTCACTTTTGTTTCTCAATTCAGATGCCCTATATTTGCAGTGAAAAGTAAATTATCTCAAAGAAATGTTTTTTATTTTAAAATTTTCAGTTTACATTTTTTTTCTGCTAATTTCTTATTAGTCTTTACATTTATTTAATATGTTAAAAATATGAGAAGATTTACCAAATCTGTAAGAGACTATGGCAAAGCTTGTGGATTGTGAGCCCAGGTGCAAAAATATATTTTGGGCCACCCCAACCCTAGGTTCACAATATGCAACACAGCAGTAGTAGGAGACAGGGAGAGGCAGATGGTAACATGGGGAGTATACCCCCAACCGTCCCGATTACCGTGGGAACATCCCAGTTTTCGGGGATGTTCCCGCGGCCAGAGGGGCTGGCATGGCTAGAGGCTTACAGAGCCTCTGGACAATGCCTCACAGTGTCAAAACAGGGGGCATGGCCTCGTGGGATGACCCGGTTATAGGCCATGCCCCTCCCGTGACAAGCCACGCACCCTAATTTCGGGCCGCACCTTCAGTGTCCCTTCTCGCCAGCACTACAAGTTGGGAAGTATGGGGGAGGCAGAGTGTGACGGGAAAACAGAGGGTGACGGGGCAGCAGTGGGTCCCTTAGTCCTCAGAGGCCCAAGTGCATAGTTGCCTACTCCCTGAAATAGCAGCAATCTCCCTCTCCCTCATTTGTCTAGCAGTCACCCTCATTTCACCTAGACCACATTAAACTGTTACATTTATGGGGAAAAGGAATGAGAGACAGATACATTTACATTGAATCATCAGCAGCATTTCCCAGCACTTTAGCAAGTATTGTAACTCTCACTGCTTTGGGGCTGGATATAAGTCATTTTAAAAGATTCCTCTCAAATGTAGCCGGGGCTGGTGCAAGGTGGTGCAAGGTATGGCAGCGCCCCAGGTAGAGGGTGGGGGGGGGGGGCGCCGACCACCCGCCGCTCACCTGCTCCAGGAAGGGTGATGCGGACGCTGAGTCGCTCCACGACAGGGAGAAGGAGAGAGGAGGAGAGTTGCGTCTGGTTGCTCCACTCTCACCCACACACACGCTCCACGAGGGGGAGAGTTTGTGACCTAGGCGGAGGATGGGGAAGGGGGGATGTGGCAGCCGAGTCAAGGGGCGAAGGTGGGGATGGTGTTGGCGCTGCTGCACTCACCTGGCTCCACGGGGGGTGGAAATGATGCAGGCACTGCTGTGCTCATCTGGCTCCATGGGGGTGGGGATGGTGTGAGCGCCGCCACCACTACCGCTCACCTGGCTCCACGAGGGGGGGCTCCCAAGTGCCACCCTCCAGTGGGCGATGCCCTGGATGTAGCAGTATACACCCACTCTTCTAGGTGCCACATTCACAAAATCTTTTCACAATCTCACCAAATATGGAACTAGCCACACCCTTTTGGGTGGAGCATGACACGCCCCTCAATGTGGCACTGTGCAAAATTGTATTACCAACTCTAATCTCCCTGAAACTAGTTTTCAAAAGTAGGCAAGTATGCCCCAGTGCATACGCTGCAACATCTGAAACCGATACAAGATCGGAAAGGGGGCATGGTCAAGGGTGAATGTGGTGTGGCCACTCCCCCTTTCCTATACTTTCAACTGCAAGTCAGAAACACAGAAAACGGTACAAAGCTTTTTTGGCCCGAACAGGCCCCAAAAAACTGTACTGTACTGACCAAAAAGGTACAGGTGGAGGGTATGCCCAGTGCACTGCACCTTCTACACCAATGGTAGTTCCACCTCTGGGCAGAGAGATGAATTAGCTTTTAGCAATGACAGATGCGCTGATGGGTTGGTAAGTTATCTCTCTCCAAGATTTGATAAATCTCCCCATAGTAAAAGGTACTGTAGAACACTAAGAAAAAATGGAATAGAAAGTCCAGAAAGGATTTCCGGTACTTATGTAGTAACTGGGCTGCCGATTTTGAAATCGGGTCCATCGCATCGCATCGCACCCGACCAAATCGCATGCGATGCGATGCGATGCGATGCGATGGACCCGATTTTTCCATAGGATTCAATGTTAAAATGGACTGAGTCCATTTTAACATGGAATTCAATGGGAAAAAGGGGTCCTTTTCATACCCCTACTATCCAAGTGGGCATGGAGTTGGATATAAACCTGTGGCGAGCGTAGCGAGCCACCGAGCCCGAAGCGTGGCGAGCGTAGCGAGCCCCGCGAGGGGACACAGAATACCGTCCCCTCGCGGGGCTCGCTTCGCTCGCCACGCTTCGGGCTCGGTGGCTCGCTACGCTCGCCACAGGTTTATATCCAACTCCATGCCCACTTGGATAGTAGGGGTATGAAAAGGACCCCTTTTTCCCATTGAATTCCATGTTAAAATGGACTCAGTCCATTTTAACATTGAATCCTATGGAAAAATCGGGTCATCGCATCGCATCGCATCGCATCGTATGCGATGCGATGCGATATCGCATCGCATCGCATCTGATTGTATGCCTTAACTTAAGGCATACAATCAAAAAATCGGCAGCCCAGATACTACATAAGTACCGGATTTCCTTATAGTGAAATAAAAGTAAAAATGTAGTACTATATATAGATTATACTAAAAACTACACTTTTGTATATCATAAGTGTTTTTTACAATTATTATTTTGTTTTTATATTTTAGGGGGAAATTTACCACAAAGGAAGTTCTATTTCAGATGGGACTTTACGATCCACGTGGGCTATAACTGGGCCGGGAAAGTGTGCTAAGCTAAGCTTGCTCATTATGTGAGGGTACACGTTACACTAATTGGGGATGTCGACATAGACACAAAAATTCAGTGAAAAACCCTTGTCGTCTTTTTTGTGTGTTGACATTTCATGTTGACATTTGCTTGTGTCGACCTTTTGTCCATGTTGACCTAGTGCATGTCAACCGGTTTCATTATAATGTTGATAGCACAACATTGAAAGTTATGTCAACATTGTTAAAATGTCAGCAGGCAACATGTCCACATTCTCAGAATGTCAACATGTTGGAAGGTTAGGTACGGTACTCATGGTGTAATAGCTTTGATTGCCACCATGGTCCTAACTGTGTGGAGTTTGTATATTCTCCCCATGCTTGTGTGGGTTTCCTCTAGGTACTCCAGTATGATCTCACACTCCAAAAATATCCTGGTCTTGTAGGTTAATTGGCTGTTGACATAAATTAACCCTAGTGTGAGAGTATATATGTGGGTGTGTGTGTGTGTGTGTGTGCCTACATATAGGGCAGACTAGATGAGGCAATTGTTCCAGCCATCGGGGGTAAGTAAATCACTGCTCAGCCACAAGGTACAATATGACAAAATTCTAACATGTAGATCATTCCGAGATGCCCAAGCCAGGGCTTGTAGTTTTCTCATAAGAAGGTCCCCAATAAAAAATGTAATGTGTTCAGCACAATGATTCATGAACCCTCTGCATTATTTAGGATCCTCAACAAATTTGGGGAATACAAATATTGGACCTTCATGATGAAGCAGGAGGTGAGGCAGTTGGTGACGCAGTGTAACCACCTGCTCATATATATTTGGCATACTTGTGCGCCTAAAGCATTGTAATTCATCAGATTTTTCTGTTTGTCCCTAACTCTTACGTAAATGGTAAACTAACTGTATAAAGACACATCTTCTTGAATGAAATGAATGGATGCAAACATGAAATTTTAAGGTGAAGACTTTTTAATAAAATATCAATTTGTATTACCAGAAGCTGTACATATTGTATTTTACCTCGAAATATTGGTGGAATTTCATCAGGTGGTGGAGTTCATCAGCGCTCTCTATAATCTCTTTTTCTACATTTACTTCGTCTCCCACTAACAGGGAGGACCTATAGAGTAGCTGCTTTTCTGGGGCGCACTCGGGGTCATCTTCTGTCTAACTGTATAAAAGATAGCAAGAATTACAATGTTTTTTTTCCTCTTCTATTTTAGGATAACAGGTACACCAATTGAAAAATTGTGCTGTTATCAAGAGGTTGTTTGCTGATGTTGCTGGTTAAGTTCTTTTGAACTGTTATGAAATGTAATTATGTTTACCCACTAGAGTTCTGCTCTATACAGAATAAGCTGCGTTGTTGATTATGCTGTGTAATGAAGCTGTTTTCTCTTGCTGTCAAATTAATTAGAATTTTTTTTATTTGAATATATGACTCACTCATTCACTTAGGATGAGATCAATGGTTTGAGTTACGATTGAGTAAAATCTTCATTGAGTTGTATAGCAGCATGTTCCTTTTAGTTTAACATGCAAATATTACTTTCGCTTATTGCTACTCAATTGCTCCTAAAAATGAAATCTCAGTTGTGTTACAAGTGCCACCCTGTGCTACCTAAGCATTATATAAGTAAGCAACATATTTGGAAGCTACAGAAAATCAATGCTGTGATGCTAACAACAAAATGAAACTAAAAAAGACACGTTTCCTTGATTGAGGTGGATGTTGCTCCGGCGGTTGATTTAGACTTGGGAGCAAAATAATGCAAAATGGTTTCAGCCAATTCCTTGTGAACTGGGTGTAGCTTTCAGCGTTTCTGCATGCTGTATCACCACCGGTAATTCTTGATGGGATGCAGCTATAGTCCTGACAGTTAGCAAGCTGTCTGCCGGAACCCCGACTGCCATCAGAACACCAGCACCGGAACTGTAACATGGTTGACAGCCAACATCCCTAACATAAGTATGATGGGGCGGGTTATGATTACCCCAGGAAGGGGGCGTTAGGTACTAGGAGGGACTTAGGGTCAGATTGCAGAGGTGGGGGGTTAAAGTTTAGGGTTAGGCTGCAGAGAAGGGGGTTAGATTTCAGCACTTAAAAGTGGGTTTGGGATAGGCTGCATGGCGGTGGGGGTTAGGTTTAGGTGGTGGGGTGCGGGACTTAGGGTTAGGGTAATGCTGCAAATGGTAGAGTGTTTGGATTAGGTTGCAAGCATTTAGGATTAGGAGGTAGAGAGATAGGGTTAGCCCATGTCTGGATTCTATAGGTATAGGGATCCCGGGATAGGTCTTTTGACAGCTGACATCCCCATCGCCTGGATATTTGATGTATCCCATTCTTGACATGCCACCATCGGTCACACCTTCTGCACCAGCCATATATGAGGTGTAATTTCTCTGCTGGAACAGGGTATCTGTGGAAATGTCTGTACAGCTGAGAACACAGCCCTTTTCACTGACACACCTACAACACTCTCATAACAGAAAATCAGCTGTTTAGTGTTCACTTTAGGCCACCACCTATTAATGCCTATTGTTTTGCCCCTTAATATCTGACACTGAGCCGATAGCAGTGGGACTGTTGTGCGTAGACTTGGGATATCAGGGTACTGCATGTCTCATTAGGTTTTCTGAATCGTGTGCATGCACATCGTGTGTCTGTAAAAAATAATGGCTCAACTACCATCAGCATTGCTGGCAGGTTAGGTCCGACTCACTATATCATAAGGTGGCTATACACTACTGCAATTTTGCCCAATTTCACCCTATTCTGACACATCAGGCCGACAAACCAGGTGCATTGGATCAGAGCCCCTAGAGCTAGAAGCCCCGGAGCTGGAATTGCATGCGATACATCACACGCAAAAGGACCACATGCAATATATCGCATGCAAACTTGTCGCAGAGGAAGGTCCTATATGGTTCAAGGGGGATCGCGTATGACTTCTCTCCTCGGAGAAGTCGCACAAGTGTATGGGGGCCTTTACAATCTCACTACAATTTCTTTACATTTTACAAGCTTACAAAATCTTACCAAACCACTGCACATAAAGAGATAAACAGATGATTGTGAACAGTGGCGCAAGTAGAAATGTTTTTCACGGCAGTACCAATAGTGTGCACCAAAAGTGTCCATGGCAAAATGTTATGATGGTATGTGGTCATATGAAACTAGGGGAGATGGCTACATGACAATTGGGACATGGCCACATAATTCCAGACAAAGTAATACCCATTGCATAGTATACCACACACTCTAATGCCAATTACACATTATGCCACACACTGTAATGCCTATTACATATTTTGCCACATATGTGCTTCATACCTTAATGCTCGTTGCCCGAAGTTACATGCTCGATTCCAGGGGTTTCATGCTCGTTGCCACAGGGGGTTTCATGCTTGTTGCTGAGGGAGGACTACATGCTAGTTTCCAGGGGAGGGGGGGGGGAATTATATGCTTGTTGCAAAGGGAGGGATTACATGCTTGTTGCCCAGGGTTGGATTACATGCTCGTTGCCAGGTGGGGTTTATATGATTATTGCCTGGGGGGGATTACATGCTCATTGCCCAGGGATGTTTACATGCTTGTTGCCCAGGGGGTTACAGGCACACTGCATGCCCACCGCTCACTGTCAGTGGCTGCCTGTGTAGGGTAGCGGATCGGCAGCACAATGAGAGCAGCTGCAGCCGTCACCATTCATCTTGACTCCGGCTGAGGCAGGTCACTGCGCCGCAACTCCCTCCTCCACCACTCTAATGGATCCCCCTTGTTTGCAAGCACTGAGTAACTCTATTCTTACTTGGTGCTGCAATGGCCGTGGGGAGAAGGAGGCCGCTGGTAAAATCAGCGGTCCTCCCTCCCCACGGCCACGGAACACCTGCATTTTTCGGGGCATTCCCAGAAAACACAGGGTTATTCCCCTAAACAGTCACAGGGTCAGTCATCCTTAGAGCTGCCAGCTAAGGCTAGCCTTTGCTGGCTGTCTTTGTACGCACAGTGCACAGTCAATTAATAATGGGTGTCAATTGTTCGGGGCACACAGGCTCCTGAGTCCAGGGGGGGGGCACACTGCACCATTGTTTTAATACTTAACTTTCCGGAGTCCTGTGTCGGGCAATAAACAGTCAAAATCACATCTGTGCATGCGTAGTAATGAAATTAGTCTCCGGAACATGTTGACATTTGGGAAGCAGAGCTTATGCCATCATTTACAATTTTTTTACTTCTATGAATAAATGTTATTTAATTATTTTAACTTGATGTCTTTAATTTTTATAGAATTCCACCCTCTGTGCTCTAATTGTGTAATATAAAAGAAACTTTATTCAGAACAGATTTTCAAAAGGTTATAACTAAAAATATATTACGTAATTATCAAAGTCATTAAAAAACGTTTAGTTATAAAATATGTTAGAAATATATTATTTTAATTAAAAACTTGACAGATTCAAAATCATTATATTACAAAGAAACTCGATTGTATCATATTGAATTATACATTACAATGATTAGAAGCTGACATTACAAAGAACAAAGTGCATAATATACTGTAGCACTATAGGTGTAATTAGCCTCGCCATCTGATGTCTAATACTGTATGTTATAGTATAAAAAAGTCTCTTTGTCGTATTTACATCACTGGCAGCCCACTTTGTTCCAAAAGTACAGTATGTTAATATACTGTAAAATATATATATATTTTTAAGAATACCTTGTCATACCTGTATATACAGTATACAATCTAAAATAATTTTAAACTAGGTGGAAAACATCAGATACCCAAAGAAAATAAACAGAAAATTAAAGGCAGTTTGCTTTTCTTAGAAACTTCAAATTTATCTTACTGACAAAGTAATAAAATATTCACATTGGATCGCAGGGTTGGGATCATTTTTTCTACAGCATGATGGTCGACAGTCATTAGGTCGACACCATTAGGTCAACATGGGAAAAGGTCGACATGGGTCTAGGTCGAAAGGTTGTTAGTTTGACAGGTCGTTAGTTTGACAGGTCGTTAGTTCGACAGTGTCTAGGTCAACAGTCAAAAGGTCAACATGGGGTTTTCACTTTTTTTTTACCTGAATGTCAACACATTCGACATGGACAAAGTTTAAATTGCACCCCATCCCTGCGCTCGCAATACGCCGGGCACACTATTTTGTTCTCCCACCACGCCCTAGTGGATGGTGGGGCATGAAATACCACCTGTTGGCTCAAAAAACAGTGGAAACCCCCATGTCGACCTTTTGACTGTTGACCTAGACACTGTCAAACTAATGACCTTTCGACCTTTTCCCATGTTGACCTTTTCCCATGTCTACCTTTTCCCATGGCGACCTAATGACTGACGACCATCATGCTGTAGACCAAATGACCGCATCCCAGATGTATACAGTCGTTAGGTCGACAAGCATTGGGTCGACACCACTAGGTACAATGTCGACATGGATCTATGTCGACATGGGTCTAGGTCGACATGACATTAGATTGACACTAGTGTTAGATCGACATGGGCTAGGTCGACAGTCAAAAGGTCGACATGGGGTTTTTCCACTGTTTTTTGAGCCGACATGTGCCGACAGGCGGTATTTCATGCCCTACCATCCACTAGGGCATGGTGGGAGAATAAAATAGTGTGCCGAGCGTAGCGAGGCACCGTGCCCGAAGTATTGCGAGCAAAGCGAGCGATGCGAGGGGATGCGTTGCACTTTAAACTGTGTCCATTTCAACTGTGTCGACATTCGCGTAAAAAAACTGTGAAAAACCCCATGTCGACCTTATGACTGTCGACATAGCCCATGTCAACATAACACTAGTGTCGACCTAAGTTCATGTCGACCTAGACCCATGTCGACATAGACCCATGTCGACCTAGATCCATGTCGACCTTGACCCATGTCGACCTTAATCCATGTTGACCTTGCTGCATGTAGACCTAGTGATGTCGACCCAATGCTTGTCGACCTAGTTATGGTCGATTAAACGATCCCAACCCATACCGGATCGCATGCATTTTGCATTATAATTTTAAACTACATGAAAACGACCAAGATTATATCAGCCATCTTGATGCAATAATAGCAAAAAGGTGACCAATCAATACGTATTTAAAATTGTTTGTTACAGTTACAGTATTAAACAAAGGCCATATATAACAAAGATTACTTTTATTCATGACCATTTTTATAATATATATTATTCACATAGTTTTTATAATAAAGTAATGCAATGCTGGATGATTTATTGGGATTTCATTTTCCTTATCTCTAAATGTGCGAAATCTAAGCAGACCCAAAGGTGATATACTGTAGTAGTTAATTGGTAATTTTATTTATTTACAGTTTCTTATATAGCGCAGCAGATTCCATTGCGCTTTACAATAGTAGAGGGCCCTGCTGCAAGCTTACAATCTATAGGGATATAGGAGGGAAACACAAGGACAGGCACCAGTAATAGCATAGCAGTCCCACCAAGTTACAAGTCCAGAAGGGAAGCTACAGTATATACAGTAATACATAAGTGCCTCCGAGGGTTATGCATGTGGTAATTAAATATGATAGGCTTGCCTGAAGAGGTGAGTTTTCAGGGAACACTTGAAAGTTTGGAGGTTAGTGGAGAGTCTTATTGTGCGTGGAAGGGCATTTCATAGGATGGGAGCAGCCAGATGAAAGTCCTGTAATAGTGAATGGGAGCTAGTGATCCGTGCAGAAGACAGACGCAGATCTTGTGCAGAGCGGACTGGTCAAGTTGGTATATATTTAGAGACTATTAACCATGCTAAAAGCAAAAGCTTTGACAGCTAGTTGCCTCTGTGAGAGAGAAAGAGATGTGGTTTCACTCGCTGCCAACAGATGCCAATGTTTCGGAGGTGCACAGACACTAGACACATATATAGATGATAAGTAAAGAGATATACATTGATGTACCTTAATGCATGAAGTACTGAGATGGTAAACACTAAATACTATAAAAGTCCTATGTCCATTGCGTGGCCAATGCAGGAGGATTGCCCATCTTCCCAGGGGCCGGAAGGGGGACCCGATTTTCGTAGCCTGTGGACTTGGACTCTCCCTCAGGAATGCTGGTGACAGTGGGTGATGGCTGCGACACTTTAGGACAGCTCCGAGCCCTACATCCCACATAATCAGCTTCCCACTAGTATTATAGGAGCTAACAATCTGTGAAAGCCTTGGGAAATAACACGGTAGAGTTATTACTCTATGTTTCATGTCTCCGCTCCCTACTGCCTTTCCTAATTCCAACAGAACTAATAACTGCTTTATTATTGGTGGTTAATAGTGCTGCTGTCTAACAATAGCCACACACAATTTTCCACACCAGTGCCTATTGTATAATTAGTATTATACTACATTGTGTAACATGTGTTCCCTACAACTCTTTATCAGATAGTCCTGACCAAATGAGTTTACAATCTTTGATTTTTGTTTTATATCTTTAAATGCCATTCGCTTGTGTCCTGTTCGCCTTATTGTACAGGGCTTTGCAATATTTCAATGCCTCCCAAAAAAATACAGTAGTAATACTAATACAGTAGTAATACCTCACTATTTCAAAAATTAGAGTCTACACTCTATTTGATTTAATTGCCTTGAAAAAGGCCTAAATGTGTGTACAGTGTAGTCCTATCTTCTCACCTAGGTTGATGCCTGGTTCAAAACATGACCATTTCCTAAGCTTAACTTGAATATTTTTATGGTGCGCAATGTGTATGCTCCAGAAAGTAGCTTACATAACAAAGGGTGATGCATTTCAGGCACCTCTCTATTTGCAAATGAGGGATGTCATTTCCATGTAAACAGTGTGAAGAAGGGTGTTTCTGTGGAATTGCAGACTATGCAAGTTGACCAAAAGAGTTGATACACCTGTTTTCGAATACATCTTTTGCACCAAAGACAGGGCTAGTGCAGGATTGACAGGTATAAAAGCAAATTTGCCGAAAGGAGTTTCCTGCTCACAAATTATATCTATGGGGACAGGAATGTAGCCAGAAACTTGTGGGTCCCATTAACATTTTTATAAGTGCCTAACTTAATTTTTCAATGCACAATTTTTAAGGAACAATGTGGTACTTGTGTATTAGCAGGGCACCCAATTAGCATACCGTACGTACGCTAGCGTAAGGAAATTGCATCGCATGGACCGGTTTAGTGCCGTGCGATGCGATTTTCCTATGTAATTTATTCACTGCTCTGTTGGCCCCGGCGGATCGCATCGCATCGCACCTCCCGCAAAATCGCATGCGATCGCATGCTATTTTATAGGGTGCGATACCATTACATTAGCTATACACTTGTATGACACGCAATGAGGTTTTAGGCTGCGCTTGCCACATTATATAAAATCAACTCCATGTGGATAGTGGGGGTATGAAAAGGTCGGGAGGATGCGTTCTGCCGCCCCAAGCGGGGCTTGCTGCGCTCGCCACGCTTCGGGGTGGCGTGGCTAGTGGTGGGTGCCATAAAACCTCATTGCATGTCATACAAGTGTATAGCTAATGTAATGGCATTGCACCCTATAAAATCTCATGCGATCGCATGCAATTTTGCGGGAGGTGCAATGCCATGCGATGCGAGCCGCCGGGGCCAAGAGAGCAGTGAACAAATGACATAGGAAAATCGCATCCCACGGCACTAAAACGGCCTATGCGATGCGATTTTCTTATGCAGAATCGCCCATTAAGCAATTTGCTTATTTGCTTAGTTTGCTCCCTGCTAATACACAAGTACCTACAATGCTTTTACCAGCAAGATACAGCTAGTAAAGGCATTGCCCTTTTTAAACATTGGGCATAAACAAGCTCAGAAGTGTCGGGTTTTACAATCCAACTCTTCATAAATGAACCCCTATTGTCCCCAGTTCATAATGCCACAGTGTAGTCCCTCAAGGTTTTTATTTTCAGTTTCCATATAGCGCAACAACTCATGTCAAAATGGTAGGAAAGCCCTGCTCGCAAGCTTAAAATCTATAGGAAACTAGGCATTGATACACAATGATAGGTGTTATCTATTGCATAATGCTCCACCAGATTGCAAAGGTTCTTGGTGGGCTGTATGTTGGTGACCCAGCATTGTTGGACAGGGGTCAGGAGGTTGGAAAAGTGAGAAAGGGAAAAGTTAATATACCACATTGTAGTAGTCCCAGATATTTGAAAGCACGTTATAGGGCCCTGATTTCTTTAGGGATGAGCGAGTTTGGATTAGGGGAATCTGGACACCCCAATCCGTACTCGCTCTCCGAGCCTGTTTGGGATTTCCAGCCCAGACTCAGAGCGTTGCGGGTGGTCTCTGCCATTTCTTCACTCCAGCTTAAAAGGGGCAGACTAGATAGGCCAAGTGGTTCTTATCTGTCATCAAATTCTATGTTTAATCTTAGGAGAGGGGAGAAGAAGGGTGTGCTGTGGTGGTGTGGTGTTGTGACTCATTTTGTGTCCTGCTGAGTCCAGTACAGTGATACTGCTGCATACATCCAGTCCAGTGATCCTGCTGTATATAAGTCCACTACAGGGATACTGCCTTTAAAGTCCAGTGATATTGCTGCAGTTCCAGTCCAGTGATACAGCTCCCGCTAATAAGCTTGCAGAAGGGACCTCCAACCGTAGGCAAATCTAGGGGGTGGTCCGGGGATGCACCGGACCACCCATTAGTAGCTGAGGGATGGGGCTTTCCAATGAGCCCAGCCCCGTGTCTCTACCCCCCTGGGAACCGGAGATACTGCCAGGCAAAGCTGGAACGTTTTCCCTATAGGATAACATGGGACCCGCTAATTCCGACCCCCACCCAGTTCAACGGCTGTCAGTTCCCCCTTCGGCATCACTGAAGCTCGAAGTTGATCTCAGTCGAACCCAAATCGCTGGGCCTTCAATCTGATACCAGGCTGGATCCATATGGGTTAATTGGTTCCAGGGATATTTTTTTTTTTTTTTTTTCATTTCTTAAATGTAATTTCATGACTGTTTATGTTCTTTGAGGGCAGATTTCTCTGGAACCAAACAGCCCAGTTTCACGGGACCAAAATCATTTGAAGCCAACTCAAAAGTTCTTCAATATGATACTGGTCTCATGTAAATGGGTCAGTTTGTTCCGAAGATATAGCTGATTGGTTAAAGGGGGGTAGGGAGAGGGGAGTGGTTGTCTCCCCCCCTCACACCAGAAAATGCAGGGACTAGGCTGGTGTATAAGGGCTCAGCCTGGGAATGTTCCTGCATGATCCTGGGACCATATTCCCGGGTAAATCCCTGCATTTTCTGTTGTGAAAGGGGTATTATTTCAAACAGCCGTGACCTGCAGTGCTCTGAATACAGCCGGGCAGCCCCCTGCTCTCTGCCCAGCTGTCACTGACTGTCACCCCTGCAGCTTCCGCTCCAATTCTTCTCCCCACTTTCGCCTCAGCCCGCCCCCCCTTTAATCATGTGGAGCCAGCGCCCGGCATGCTCCCCCTGACGTCACGCACAACAACAGCGCGCACAATATTTCAAATGTCCACTTGGCTAGAGGGGACACCAGGAGGGGAGTGGGAGCGTGCTCTGCGCTGCGCTATGCTCCTCTCCCCATAGAAGCAGCTGTACCACTCTCCATCTCTCCCTGCAGCAGCAGCAAAGGCTCATATAAAAATTTACAGTAAGTGGCACTTTTGGGGGCATTGCTTAAGGGACGCTACAAGTGGCGGCATCATGTGTAATGGGTACTATGGTGCCATCAAGCTAGAACCTCCTAGCAATGAGCACATAGGTAAGCAGCACTTATGTGGCAAATATGTAATGGACATTACGGTTTGTTATATAGTATGTAATGGGCATCATGATGTGTGGCACAATGTGTAATGGGCATTATGGTGTGTGGCCTTATGTGTAATTGGCATTACGGCGTGTGGCTTTATGTGTAATGGGTATTACGAAGTTTGCTAAAATGTGTAATGGGCATTACTGTGTATGGTCTAAAGTGTAATACCACACCCCTTTTTGTGATGCCATGCCTCCTTCCCATGAGGCCACGCCCCCTTTTTGCAGCGCAACCGTCCCCCTGCTATTATGTCTAGATCTGGGACCACCCATTACCATAATTCTAGATTCACCTATGCCTCCATACCTCTATGTTTGTCTGTTTAACCCAGTTTGTTCTTTCAACATTGCAAATGTCAACATTTGTAAAGTGCAACAGAATCTGCTGCACTATATACGAAACTGTAAATAAATAAAGAAATAAAGAAATACATCCAGTCTAGTGAGGGAAAAAGGTTTTATTCACTAGGAATAATCAGGCGCCTGGCATTGAGCTGAATCTCCAGTGAAAGCTGCTGCTCAGGTGTGGGGGCAGTCACTCCCCACTCGTGGAAAAAGGAGAGAAAAAGGCATGCACTAGGCGAGTCAAGTAGCGCTTAAATCAATGAATAATACCAAATGGTAGGAAAAATAGCAAATTTTACTGTTTAAAATGCATACAAGGTAATATAATACATAAATTACACAAATACCATTTGGTATTATTCATTGATTTAAGCGCTGCTTGACTCGCCTAGTGCGTGCCTTTTTTCTATCCAGTCCAGTGATCCTGCTGTATAAGTCCACTCCAGAGATACTACCTTTTAAAGTTTAGTGATACTGTACTGCTGCAGTTCCACTATCCAGTTCTGTATCCAGTCCAGTGATACTGCTGCAGTTCCAGTCCAGTGATAGTGCTATATATAAGTCCATTCCAGTGGTACTGACATTAAAGTTCAGTCCAGTGGTATTGCCGTTAAAGTCCAATGATACTTATATTAAATAAAGTCCAGTGATACTGCCATTAAAGTCCATTCCAGTGTTACTGCTGCATAAGTCCAGTCCAGTGGTACTGACAATAAAATCCATTGGTACTGCCATCAAAGTCCATTGATACATCTGTATAATTCCAGTCCAGTTATACAGCTATATTAGTCCAGTCCAGTGATACTGCTGCATTGTGCTAGTCCAGTGATACTGCTGCATACTGTAAATTCAGTCCAGTGGTACTGCAAGTCCATTGGTACTGCTGTATAATTCCAGTCCAGTGATACTGCTGTATAATTCCAGTCCAGTAATACTGCTGTATACTGTAATTTGAGTCCAGTAATGCTGCTGTATAATTTCAGTCCAGTGATACTGTTGTATAATTCCAGTCCTGTGGCAGAGGGGTGCTGCTGTAAATTTTAAATTGCATTACTGATAAGTGACGACACACTGGATAGTTATCTGGGCTGTGGGAGAGGGCTGGTGCTGCGTTAGATATTAAATTGCAATGAAGAGTAGACACACTGGAGTAAAATAAAAGTAGTGTGTGCAAGGCCCAACTGAAATATTGCATATTTTCCTGCCAATACAGTATATTACATGATTGTAAGGTAGAAAGCAGGGCCCTCCTACCTCTATATCGGTCTGTTACCAGTACTACTCAATTTGTTTTATTACTGTTGTTCCAATTGTAATGCGCAATGGAACAAGCCGCGCTATATAAGAAACTGTAAATAATAAATGGACTGTCTGACATGCCTACTTGGTTACTGTCATTGAAGAAATAAATACTCCTCCACCATTCTTTCAATGGAGACAGCATCATATGCAGTAACAGTAGACATGTCTGTCATTGTAGCGAGTGTGTTTTGAAAATGTAGTTTTCTCTGGAGGTTGCTGGAGAAATGAAAGAAGGAGATGTTGCCATGTCACGTTACACTTGAGGTGACCATTTTCTCTCCAACAGCTCGTTGCGCCTCTGCAGATTTGTGTCCATCAGAAACAAAGATACGGGTTTACAATACCTGGGATTAAGTACAGTGGCCAAAATACAGTGATCTGATTTCAACAGATTGACCACCCTTTTCAGGCTGCCGACAGCCTCTCCTACATTCCCCTGTCATTTTATGGAATAAAATTAGCCTCCGATATCAAATAAATTGTGTCAGAAAAACATGGGACTTTTTGGAATTTGCAGTAATTTGTCTCACAACATAAATTATCCCTACAATGAATGTGTTTGTGTACAATGGTACATGTAGTAAGGGAATACAGATAATATGCTCCACTGTGTCCTGTCCACATGTGGGTGGTTAAGTGTACAGTGGGTACAAATGTATTTCTGAGTGAGGATACTAATGACACTTTTCTAAATGGTCCCTTGTACATTCTGGGAATTGATTGTGTAGTGAAGTTGAAGCCAGAGTGGGTACACAGTACGTCAATCAATTGTGTAAATCCTACTGCACTAATGGCGGATACTGGATGCATATCTAACACCACCATAGTTTCTATGGCTTCAGTTATCTGCGTTGCGACTGGGTGACTGCTGTCCTACTTCAACAAACGAAAAAAATTAGCAAAGGTGTATCTGCGCCAACCTGACTGCAGCACCATGTCCCACCTTGGGATACCAACCCCACTTCCAATCTACACAAAAAAACAACAGTGTTGGACAATGATGCGCTGTTTCTGTAATAAAGATTTCTCAATCTTCTTTGTAGGGATGTTTCTCCACTGGTGATTTTGCTCATTCAAGCAATAAAGAGATAAATAAACTGATGAGTGGATGATTCACAAAGCAATACAATATAGAGACACTGGCTCAATCTCTTACTGACCTGTTTAACAGGCCCTATATGCCTGTAAAGGTATCTTTATGGATCACCAATCTCATCACACTGTATGTAGGTCTATGTCACCAATTGCTCCCTGTCCCCTTAGATGTATGCTCACCTTTGGGCAGTGCCCTATGTGCATCAAAAGTTATCTTTTTTGCATCCCCACGTCCTGATTGGCAGATGAATATAGGTACGCGTTTCGGACCTATCAAGGTCCGAAACGCGTTGGTGTTTGTGGAGGTAGGTGGACCAGCATTACAGACCCTCTTTGTCCTCCTTTTTTTCATCTTGTGACACCTGCCTTCGCTCCAGACCCGGGAGAGGTGGAGGTGGTGTAGAGGTCACATAGTGCTTGGTTTGCCTTTTTTCTTTTAACTTTTTAACTGTTTTGTATGTTATATGGACTTTTTTGGAATAAAAACCCATTGATCTTTACTGCCTGTGACTGGTTCTGGATATTTATCTGCCAATCAGGACGTGGGGACGCAAAAAAGATACCTTTTGATGCACATAGGGCACTGCCCAAAGGTGAGCATACATCTAAGGGGAAGGGGAGCCCTTGGTGACATAGACCTACATACAGTGTGATGAGATTGGTGATCCAGAAAGATACCTTTACAGGCATATAGGGCCTGGTAAACAGGTCAGTAAGAGATTGAGCCAGTGTCTCTATATTGTATTGCTTTGTGAATCATCCACTCCTCAGTGTATTTATCTCTTTATTGCTTGAATGAGCAAAATCACCAGTGGAGAAACATCACTACAAAGAAGATTGAGACATCTTTATTACAGAGACAGCGCATCATTGTCCACCACTGTTGTGTTTTTGCTGTCCTACTTCATCTTCCTTGTTCCTTGTAAAACTAAATACAGTAGTATCCCAAAACAGAATTATTTAATTATTTTCCCACCAGCCAAGTGTACTTACCGTACAGTATTGGTAGGGTCAGGCCTAGACCAGGGCCGGTGCGAGTTGTCCCGGCACCCTAGGCAAATTTCCCCCGCCGCCCCGCCCCCCTCCCCTCAACATAGCCGGGGAGTGGGACTCCCACCCCCTGGCTTTCTTCAGAGACTGCTGGAGCAGAGCCCTCTCTCCACCCGGCACTTCTCATCCGTGCCGCGCAGATAGCGCCGTGGCTATCTGCGGGTGAGCTTACACCCACCCGCCTGACCTAGGCGGGCTGGTGTAAGCTCACCCGCAGATAGCCACGGCACTGACCAGCACAGGGGGGGGGGTTGCGGGCACCACCCGCCGATAGCATCAACGGGCGGGCCCCACGGGTGGGCAGGTGTAAGCTCACCTGTTCCCGCAGAGAGCCGCTGAGCAGAACGGGGGGGGGGGGGAGTTTTCAGGCACCACCCGCCGATCACTTCAATGGGCGGGCTCCACGGGACGGGTAGCTGTAAGCTCACCTGTTCCTTCCCTGCTGTGAATTGGCAGCAACTTTCGTTTCTGCGAGGAGTCCTCGGGCGGGAGCGCTGCTGCAGCTCAGTACCGCCCTTCAGTGGCCGGCGCCCTAGGCAAATGCCTAAGGCTGCCTAGTGGTGGCGCCGGCCCTGGCCTAGACATCTCAAACCATGGACACACTTGGACTCTGCTCTGGGATTTGTGATATCTGAACACACAGTTAGTTCCTGTGCTGTAACAAGCTTTATTATTTAATTTTTAGAGAGGGAGGACCGCTTCAATATCCATGATAAGCTAAATCACCAGTTATGAACATAGGTCAAGCCTTTCCTTGCCACTTCCTGTTGTAAATAGCATGTTGCCAAGTTAGCGTTTCTCTGTATATAGTTCAAATTGTTTTGGGTTAATCATTATTATTATGTTTAGGTTGTACATACATTCCCTCTATGACATTGTGCATCGGCCTGAGCAGACAATATTGATGGACTTGCACGTCAGTGTCATGACGGGTGCCAGCAGCTTCAACACTAGTAAAATTGTGTAACGATAAGATTATCTTAATTTATGTGCTTTCTAATAAGAGGATAGTACTCCCCTGTAAGATTGTTTGATCCTGATGTGCTTCTTTCAGCCGATTACTCCTTGAGGATATATGAAAAGACAAGAGGAAAAGAAAAAGAGCAACTTTCCTCGTGTAATACTGTTTGTACGTGTTTTTCCTTAAAAAAAAACAATTATCAGGTTTCTTTAAATATACTGTATGATATATATTATAAGTTTCGGGGTAAAAATCCCCCTTTAAAATACACAAAATGAATGAGTTTATAGTGCCTCTTACACCCTCCAGAGTGTACCACAAACTGAAATGTCTTTGAAGTATAGTGGGGTAAAAACCCCTAAACAATTTACTCACATAGAACCATTGTATGACAGCATATCAGGTTGGTCTTTCTCCTCACGTGTCTTCTTTCCCAATATATAGATCAAACAAAGACTGGAAATGGATACTGTTGCTGGCTTGCGGTGTTTGGTGTGGAGTCTATGGAGTTCTCGCTGGCTGTATGTTAGCTGATGTGCTGGGGCTGGCCTGTCAGACTTATTGTTCTGATCTTTTATTGTTTGTCCTCCATTTTGTATAGTACTGAAATGTGAATGTGACAGAAAAATTTAATTTAGGCACCTTTCCCCCACATTTAAATGGGCAGTATGGAGGCAAAGTTAGATCTGCAAAGCTGTGTGCACGTACGCACTACAGTAAATGTTACTTTCTGGTGTTTCTGCCCAGATTATATATTTTTTAAGATATAAATATAGTTCTATGGATTTTTTTGAGGGGGGGGCGGGTCAAATTGGTATTTTGCCTAGGGCCCTAAATCAGTATCTTGCCTAGGGCCCCATAGTGTCTAAATCTGCCTCTGCACCCACTACATAAACACATCATTCACTGAAAATGGAATTTCACCCCATTTAGGTCAACAAGTCAGCATTGTAGACAATTATATGATCTGTGTCCTACGCCACCCAAGCCTCTAAGCCCATAGCAATGGCACTCCATATACCCATTAAAGCTAAACCCATGGATGGAGGGGGGGGGGTGCACATTTCGTTCCATGCACTCAAAAAGAAAGAGCAATTATTGACAATTTACACTCAACTCCACATGAGCCCCTTAGTGCACTGTTATATGCACCAAGCGGCAGAACTGGTACTATTGTATTGTTCCCCTATGGCACAGTTTCCTATTGGCCCACTTTAGCCTTCAATGTGTGTGCTTATTAAACAAGCTGCTGTATTTTAGCAGCGCCATCGCTGAAGAAAAGTTACCCAGAGTTAGACATTGAACATGGTAATATTTACAGTACTTTCAATGTCTGGAAAGCATTATCAGACCAGCATGTAGTGCTGTAATATGTGTTTAGGGAATAGTTTTTGCTTCACTAATTAAGTCTTGCTTCCTTAATTTTATTGAAATAGATGAACACTCTGTTATACCAGAGACTCACTGTTGCATAGGAAATTATAGAAAGAGATATTACACAATTAACCTCCCTATATACTAATAAATGTGCTGTAGAAAAGAGCATGTGACAGTGGAGTTCATATACAGATGGAGCCATTTTCATTCATCCTGACAGCGTGTGCCGTGTCATTCACCGAGACGGGGACATGTGAGCGTCTCACACGCTCGCGTTTCCCATTGCTGCAAATTGAGCGTGCAAGCGTCTCACACACATGCATGTCCCATTCGTGGCAAATGGCGCCTCGGGATGAGAAGACACAGCGCCCTGTAGGTATGTATGAAAACGGCTCCATTTGTACTAACTGTGGGGCATTCAAAGCCGCCAGTGAGCTTAGTTTTAACCAATAGATTTAAAACGGCAACTGCAATAAATGCTACAGAAGCCTGATTTTGCACTAGTACAATTGTGATTGGTCTGCGGCTTTGACAAACGTATTACTTTTAAGACCATTCATGAAAACTGTTTTGGAAGAATGTAAGTTTGAAGGGAACATTAAGTAAAAACAAATGTAAAAGACTCTCCTTTGTTTTTTAATGATTGGCTATCCTTGAGGGGGATAGGGGAAGAGGGGTTGTGAATCCGCACACAATTGATATTATACCCTTTTATTTACTATCTTTATTTGTAGGGTTTTTTGAGGAAAAGCCGCCTTTTATCTTGATGCTTCAGCGGGGGTGCTATCCAGGCAAATTATGTAGAACTTGGTTAGAGAAAGAGTTTGTGCTCTGGATGCCCACCAATGATATGTTGAGTTTTTTTTTAACTTAGCCTTTATTAGTTTAGTTGGATAAAAGGTAGAGGGGACACTATTATCTGTGTTCATGCAGTTTGTGGAATCACAGATCGTGGACCTCTCTGCTATTGTGAAGTTTTCAATGATCGGGACAGATGTATTAAGCCTTAACAAGAGATAAATATAAGGGTTATAAAGAGAGATAAATGTCCAGCCAATCAGCTCCTTAATGACTTTTTTCAAACACAGCCTGTAACGTGGCAGTTGGGATGTGATTGGCTGGACATTTGTCTCTCTTTATCACCCTTGCATTTATCTCTTGTTAAGGCTTAATACATCTGCCCCATTATTAGAGATTTCCAAGTCTAATAATCTCATCTATTTAATGTAAATTACCATGTGAATCTCCAGTTTTTCAAACTTCCAAAATGAGGAAATAATAAAAATAAAAAAAATCTCTGATCTCTGTATTGTGGCATAAAACAAAGGGATATATTAACCCCTTCAGTGGTAATCCTGAGAATTTTCTGGGCTGTGACTCAGTGCCCAGTCTGACAAGCCTGGAAAATTCTCGGGATTGCCACTGTTTAGAGCTCTGTCTCCTCCGTCCCCCTCTCCCCTGGCTTTTCTATTGAAGTCTCCAGCGCTGGCTACTGACATGCCAGGGTGCAGGGCTGGGCAGCGGCTGGCATAGTGTTAATTGGCGCTGACCGGCCCAGGGGGACACACTTCGGGCTCGGTGGCTCACTGCACTCTCCACACTATATAAAATCAGCTTCATGCGTAGTGGATAGTGGGGTTATGAACAGGTGAAAAATAGCATTGGATCGCATCGATATATCGGCCTATATCACATCCGATATATCGGCTGATATCGCATCCGATATATCGGGCGACGTGAAACTAAACAAGTACCTTTTTTTTTTTTTTTGCAACTGCAACAGAAAGTTCTAAAAGGTATGGTAAGGATAGAGATTCTCACTAAAACACTGCAGAAACACAGTCAAAATTCACTGTCACAGTGCCCCATGATTTAGGTCCACGAGAGCACTGAGCATCAGGCAGTCAACCAAATGCTGCTATTGATATGACTGCAAGTTCCTTCGAGCCCAATGATAAAGGTCTGTGAGAGCAGTGAAAGTGCCATCGATATCCAGCCAACGCTGTTATTGATATGACTTCACATTCTTTGTGATGTCTGATAAGTACCTCAGTTGCTCATTGTTAAAGTACTTTACTGATGTTCATTTTCTGCTGATGTTGCGGAACAGTCTATAATACCATTTTTTAACTTGCAAATTGGAGTACTGCTTTCTTTTTTCTGGACATACGAGAATGCTGTGTCTGAAAAAAAAAAAGAGAGAATGTGACCACAATAAATAAAATGATCTAATAAACAATATACACTAAACATAGGCACTCACCTTTCCTAGTTTTGGGGTGCCCTATGGCTTGTGACCACATTATTTTAACAGAAATTGTAGGGGGCTCTGCACTCACTAAATTAACTGATATTAATAAATAGTGGAGATTTAGTTCATGAATTGATCAATGCGGCCCCCTTCACGGGACCCCACTTTTCTGCAGGTCCTAACACTATTGCTCAAAATGGCTACAATACACATATGTAGCTATCACATTAATGTTTGATTCCAGGCATGCTATCTGGTCTAAAGCTCACAGCAGACTGTGCTTTTAAAGGTGAGCAGTTACCAACACACCTGTCACTAATCATCTAGGGAAATGGTCAACATAAGCTATGAAGTATACAGTATGTTAAAACAGGGTGCAATGTCATGATAACATAATTTGCCATGATTACCAATATTATTTTTTATAGTGGGGAAAACATATTATGCGTACAGTGACTTATAATCAACACCCTAACATGTAAACTGATTTGGCTGTACTACAGATTATATATTTATTGTTCTGGACAGTAGCCACTTCAAACTCATATTTCAATATTTGTCTTCAAAAAAATTTTAAAACAGGAAAACTGAAAAATGCTACGCTCAGTGCTATGGAAGCATCAAGTTTGCATGGATGAAAGCTACTGGTCTAACAACTGACTTTCAATAAGCCTCTATATGAAAATAATTTTAAAAAGATTCCTTAAATGAAAGATAAAGTCATAGATATGTAGTCATGTAGGAAACTGTTATCAAATAATATCCAAAATCTTGGATATCCCAGTGAGCACTGTAAAGAAATGGCAAAGACATCATACCACCAGGGCCGTCATCAGAGGGGGCTGCTGGCACTCTTGTTCTGGGCCCAGACAGACAGGGTGCTTGGTCAGCCTCTGCAGCTGTGGACTAATGTATAACTGTGCATAAATGTCCTCAACAAAATGGCCACCATCACTGAGGCAAAACAATCGACAATATGAACTAACAAATACAGTACATTGGAACACATGTCAGCAAAACATTTAATGGTTGTCAAAGGTTAGGCAACTGTATATGCAGGATACAGTAGTGGCAGACTCATTATCAAACTAAGAAACTACGCTAGACAACAATAATCCTTATCTGTGAGACATAGGTGGCTGGGGTATACAGGGTTATTCATGTTTATTCGGTCCTCCGTGCATTTGCGGTATTGAGTATTCACACTAGACACATTTTGGAACCATATTGCTCAGACGCGCCCTTCTGAGTGTTATCTTTTAAAAACTCTTCTACTGTAAATTGGGCTTTAGTGGGTGTTCGCTGACACATCCATTCGGATGCGGCCATAGGGGCGAAAAATCCTTTGATGGTTCGCCGACTATCCAATGATTTTTTTCACTCGCTCGAAGATAAAAGTCAGTCTGGTCTGACTTTTATCTGGGCCGGGGATGGCTGAACAGGGGGCGGACGCTAACCTGCAGTCTTCGCCATGCCTGCATACATATGGGGATGCCCAGCTGTTTTTGTGGTCATGCCCAGGAAATGCCCCATCCTCCTGTCCGCCCACTGCCCACTGCCCACCCCCACGTGCAAATGTCTCGGCAACTGTGATGGGTATTTTCACCGATATGCATGCGCAGAGCTTCACCATCTCCCCCCGGACCAAATTTGTGATTGGACGAGCCAAACTAAATCACTCCCTTAGTCTGCAGGAGTTGAATACATCTGTAAGCAGCAGGTTTAAATGTCTAAAATATGGATACAAATTCTGCAGATGTAATGAATTATGACTTTGAAAATGTACTTCACATTCTACTATATAGCAATAAAAAAAGCCACTGTATATGGAAACTCACTCTTGATTTTAAGTCTTACCCCTGAATTTCAGCTGCTGTGCATACTAATTACAGTATGTGATCCTAGTCCTTTCATGTGTAAATGAACTGTGAACGATTGAAGCGGTAACCTTGATTTAACCAAGCTAATAAACATTGCCATCAGAGCATGGGAATCTGAAGACATTAATATAACACATCCAAAAGGAATTTCTATTCAGAGTCGGTGATTTTTCAAGAGCTGAATGCTCCAGCATCTACCCACCGTAGAACATTGAGTAATAATGGTGGAAAATCATTCTTTTAATGCGGAATGTTAGATTTGTTTCATGTAATAATTGCACAATTCCACAGAGACCGGCCAATGCAAACTAACACTAGGCAGATGGCAATGATAAAGTGCTCAGAGTGTAGTGCTGCTGATCGTACTGTATCTGCCAATCAAAAAGCACTTGGGAGAGAAATGAGCTGCATCTGAGTTTTAATTACCTTAGCACAGTCATCCGATGTGAGTGCCAGAGTTGCTCATTTTTATACACTATGGCAGAGAACACATGGTTCTCCAGCAGTTTATTTTATGATATACTGTGCAGCCCTCAAATAAATTTAAACAAGCGAATCATGCAGTTCATTGTTACAGCTTTCACTATTGCAATTGCTGCTATCATTTTAGTTTGACAGCATCATAATGCCTTCTGCAGGACATTGTTTTGTGTTATATGCCTTATGCCAGACTCCTGTAATAAATATGTATTTTACTTAGGACTTGAATGTGAGATATTATTTAGTACTCTTTCTGTGTACCAGTTTATTTGTGCCTTACAAAAGCTTCAGCACAGTGAGGGAACCATTTGCATACCCCCAAACTTATCTAGATAAGAAAAATTGACAGCCAAAAAGAGGTGGAGCCTTATGGTGAAGGGTTTACAGCAAACCCCATTTCAATCAATATGGGCACACATTGGGATTGCACAGCATCTTTCCTATTAATTGAGCATTGTCACTGCTATCAAGAACAGCGGTGACAATGCTCAGCCCCAACTTACATCCCCCATGTGACGCATAGAAACAGAATTTGATTGCAGATAAGAATCCATCCCTTTTATAACCATATTGTTACCTCAATCCCTGTTTGATCCTTATATCTTTGTAAGGATGTTTATCCCATGCATGTTTAAATTGTTCTACTGTCTTAGCCTCTACCACCTCTGATGGGAGGCTATTCCACATGTAAAAATACAATCATTTTTCCTCAGGTTTCCCCTGAACCTCCCTCACTCCAGTGTCAGTGCATGTCTTCATGTTTTAATACGTCTTTCAAGAATGTTTCCCTCCTGGACCTTTTTATGACCCTTGATATATGTGAAAGTCGTCCCTTTCTCTTCTCTGCTATACTATGAGTTTTTGTAGTCTTTCTTGATATGTTTTGTGATGTAGACCAAGTACCATTTTAATTGTCTTTTTTATTCCCATCTCTAATGTATTTATATTTTCCTGCAGATATGGCCTTCAGAACAGGACAAAGAATTTCTTTCTGCTGCTGATTCCTCTCCCCATGCAACCAATCATCTGACATGCCTTCCTTATTGCTTTGTTACATTGCTTACCTTTAAGTCACCTGAAATAGTGATTCCTGGATCCCTTTCCTCCTCAGTCATTTCCAATATAGTGCCATTAATAGTAATTAATACTATATTTAACCTTTCAATTTTTTAGACCCGAGTGCATGATTTTGCCATTAAACTGTAATTGCCATGTTCTTGACCATTCCTCTAGTCTACTTAGATCACCAACCTTTTGTTTTACCCCTCCTAGTGTGTATACCCTGTTGCATACCTTTGTGTAAACTGCAAAAAAGGCATACTTTCTCTTCAATACCATTTGCAATGTCGGCAATAAAGATATTAAAAAGCACTGGCCCAAATACAGTTCCCTGGGGTACTCCACTCATAACACTACCTTCCTGTTAATGCACTACATTTACTACAACTTTCTGTTTTCTATCCTGCAACCAGGATCTTATCCATTCAACCATCTTAGTAACCAATACCATGATTTTGAGTTTATTTATCAGTCTACATTTTGGGTCAGTGTCAAAAGCCTTACTAAAATCTATGGTCCCTCCTTCATCTATTACTTTAGTCACCCAGTCAAAAAAAAAAAGTCAATAACGTTTATTTGATATGATATCTCCCCCAAGAAAATCCATGCTGTTTGGGATCTTGTAAATTGCTGGATTTGAGATAATCTATAACTCTTTCTTTTAAAAGTAATTCATCAATTTCCCTACTATTGATGTGAGGCTCACTGCTCGGTAGTTGTATGCTTCCACTTTTGTGCAGTGGTACAATGTTTGCTTTTTTTCCCCCCAGTTCTCTGGAATAATCCTGTAGCTAGTGACTGGTTGAATAATTCTGTTAAGGGTGCTACTAGCACCCCTTTAAGCTCTTTTAGTATCCTTAGATGTATACCATCTGGCCCCATTGATTTATCCACTTTTAGTTTTCATAGTTCTGTTAGGACCATCTCCTCTGAAAACATACTTATTTAATTGTTCTGAATATCTCTACAGTAGTGAATACTGTGCAAAAATAGTTATTAAGATTATCTGGCAGACAGTGACAGCCTTGTCTATATCTCTGAATAAGTCTAGGGCCACCTGCTGGTGTGATGGACAGGGAGCACTGATCGCCTGTGCTCTATCCTGAATATAAAGCATTGATACACATAATGCTGTGATTCCTATGTCACCTGCACAGAGTTGCACCTCCACATTACTTTGCCTCAGTGGTGCCGAGACTTTGTCCGCACACTGTTATATTCTTTCTCTATGCCCAGTGATGGTAAAGTAAGACAGAGTCAACTGTAAAAAAAACCCTCATATTGACCCTTTTCCATGTCGACCTTTTGCTTGCGTCGACCTTTTGGCCATATCGACCATTTTCATGTGTCGGCCTAAGTGGGGAAATTGCAAGTTAAATCACATAAGCCATGTGGGGAACCGTAATGGTTGCGTCTCCCAGCAGCTCAATAGGGAAGCAGGCAGCAGAACTAAAATTACAACTCCCAGAATTCCCACTCCCAGCTGGGAGAGTTCAGGGAACCTTGGAGATGACGTCCAGTCTGTGCCTCAGTCTCACGTTGGAGCACTTGGCAGAAACTTTCTTGCTGGAAGATCATGGCAGTGCAGCCTACCAACTTGGTAAGTATGTGGCTGCCATATGTAAAGGGCATTGCTGTGAAGCTTATGTGTAAGGGGCTTTACTGTGAGGTATAATGTGTAATGGGCATTAAATATTGTGTGACATAATGTGTAATGGACATTATGGTGTGTGGTAGCGGTGGCTGCAGCCCCTGGGACCAAGGAGTGCAGGGGGGTCTTATGTATTAGATGTGCTGGATCTATCCCCATTATCTATACATATAATAAAACTGTAAAGGTCGTGTCTGTTTTTTAAGAAATATACCTCTAAGGACCTGTCGAGACAAAAAACTACTGGGTGAATTTAGATTGTGTTTTCACTCCTGTACAGCTTAGGGACATCGAGGAGAGGACATCAAAGAGAGATATCAAGGAGAAGAGCAAAAAAAATGGAAAACCAAAAAAAGCTCAGGGCTGCATGTTTAGATCTCAGGACCAGCTGTTTTCCCCATAGGCAGCTCTATGTGGCTTGCTCACCAGTTGTTAGTAGAGATAAGCATATGTTTGTGATAATACAGTACCTGAAATAAATTTTGTGATCAACTTGTACAATTTAAAATAAACATCACAATATTGGATGATGGCCCTACTGTCTTTGTAAAATTAGCTAGTCTAATAATAAGGGCCCTTATTCTGATCGGTGCGGATTTTACCGCATGCGGACGTCCCGCCGATGTTGATCGTCTGCGCATGTGCAGAGGTCACTCTGCGCATGTGCAGGCGATTTCGCCGCACGTATTCTTTATACGCCGCACAGGGGGCGTAGAGGGGCGTGAGGGGCTACTTAGCCTCATTACCCTATGCATACGCCCCGCGTTTCATGGGCGTTCCCATGCAAACGCGGGGCGTATGCATGGTAATGAAGCCGTGACGCGTGTGTAGGGGGCGGGCATCTGACATCGCCGGATGTCAGCTGCCCGCCCCCATACATGATTTCACACGGACAAGTGTCCGTGTGGTCTTGTGTGGCGGGACCTGGTGGGGCGTGCGGCCCTGCATTCGATGTTCGGCGACCATCGAATGCAGGGGCTGCTCCCAAGACGGAGGAGGCGTATCCCCGTCCAATTTCATGCGGATCGCCACATATCCGCGTACGGACGGAGGTGGCGATCCGTATGGAAGGCGGGGATTCGCCTGCACGGACATGACCGCATATTTCTGATCGGGCCGCACCGATCAGAATAAGGCCCAAGATGACAGAACCCAGTTTCTACAAAAACTCTGCTATGTACTATTGTGTAGAGTTAACTTTACGTAGCCCCCAAGAATCATTTTTCTACCAGAGGTGGCCTTTTCCAATGACAAGTAATGTTTGTGATATGATTTGTGGTGGGTTTATGTTTGCTGGATGTGGCCATCCTAACAATGGGCTAACAGAGTGGTAGAATGCAGATTACGGAGCCTGCTAAATAATTATCCTCTAGGATGGTTATTTATTCACATTTCTTTATTGCATGATTATAGTAGCCTGAGTTATTAAGTGAATAATAAAAAAAGCCTACCTATTATGCAAAAGCTGCCCAAGTCTCTGGAGGCGGGGTTTATCTCTGCTATTTTGATATGCTGTGGGCGCCAGGTTCTCACAAACCGTGCAATGTGTACAATCAGAGATACATTAAGCTGCCAACCATGTCGAGCAAGTCAAAAGAAAAATATCAAAGAGCAATTAAAGCGTCAATACATCTCATAACTTGAAGAACAAGTTTTAGGATTACATGGGTTTATTGTAGGATATCTGTGCTTCAGGCCCTGTTACTTAGCCTCTAGGCTATGAAAGAAGGTGCTCTGGTATATCATGACTTTAGAAAGGATACCTCGATCACTCTATCCCATGAATTGTCAACGCTGTCTGTATCCACCACAACTTGAATTGAAGGGCATAACCAAACAATGGTCATGTATGCTGGGTTCAATACATTCCACGAACCACCTGATCTGATGCCACTGCCCTTAATCACTACATAGGCAATGAGAAACATGTCATCTTTACATCATAATACTTTATAACAGGAAGACCCATCCAGCCACCAGGGTAATTATAGAAGTGAGGAGTAGGTCTTTGCTTCTGTGTGTTCTGCCATAAAAATAGGGGAAATCAGATGCATTTTATATGATGCTCCAATCCAAGTATGACACCTCCTCCCTCTTGATTCACACTCCTTCAGAATTAACCTACAGTATATAGTCCTTGTTCCAGTTCTTTATTATTTAGTGCCTTACACTTTTAGTCTACTTTGCATTTTTTCTGTATTGTATTATTGAGCCTGTGTCTGCATTGTTATAATTGTGTTGCCATATTCCAGAGATCAAATGGAGACCTTAAGCTTATTCCTAGAGGCAATGTACAAATTGTTTTAGAACCAGTGTCATGAAGAACATTTTCTGTAATGGTTTACCAAGCATTAAAGAGAAAGGTACATAGTGCATATTTGGTGGTGTGTCTACAGTGTCTCAATTGTCCACTAGTGGTTCTCTATGCAATGAAGGATAGTTTCTTGGAGTTTGGTCATCTGGTGGGTACTGTATATTTGTTGAATCCCAGATATAAAGGTGAAAAGAGAGGCATGTAATGTAATACTGACTTCCACAGGGTTCATGCATAGTATCACACTCACCAATTAGAACAATCAGTTGTCCATTGAACATTCATTGGTACTAACTAACAGGTATGAAATTATTATTATGAAGATCAAATTTGAACATCCAGTACTTAATTTTATATCAGTCTTTTAGTTTTGCCTCAATGACTCTCTAGAACTTGTTACTTTGCTACTGTTCAAGAGAAGAGGCATCCACAGTAGAATCATTCAAAAAAAACAACTCAAGACTTACCTGTTTGCTCAAGCATTTCATTAATGTCCTTTTTTTGTGGAATCTGTTAATACTTAAGCTTATATTGTATTGTGTATTTTTTTATTATTATCTGCAAATGTTAACTGTTTTAAGATCAAATGGGGGAAATACAATATACATAAAAACATTATTATTATTATTATTATTATTATTATTATTATTATTATTATGATGAGGATGATGTTTCAGCATTATGTAGCATTGGATAAAGGAAGCGTTGTTTTTATCCTGGGTGGAGCATTTTTTTCATATGGAGCTTTTATAACACAGTATTTTACTGCTGCTAATAAGTTCACTGGGGATTATCCTATTAGCCCTCTTACTGGCGTCTTTTTCCCCTGATACCCGCACTTATCGGGTATTATGCATAATCCCCAATAAGCAGCTAATGGAGCCACAATAACACATGGATGGGGTCATCCCTGATCCCATGTGTTTTAGTGTGATTGCAGGTCCATTTATGGACCTCTATTTGGATGGGTGCTGGTAGGCTGGTCCCGAGAGTCGGGATCCCAACTGTTAAAACACTGACCGACGGGTTCCCGATGGCCACCGGCTATTCTCACTCATGTGGGTCCACGACCCCCCTAGAGGGAGAATAGAATAGGTGGCGCGCGTAGCGAGCCTCCGTGCCCGCAGCGTGGCGAGTGCAGCGAGCCCACAAGGGGTATTGTTGCGCTCACCATGCTGTCTGAGTCCAGTCAGTTGGGATCCCAACATCGGGCTAATGACTGTCGGGATCTCGACTGTTGGAACCCTATACCACACCCTATTTGGATACCACAATAATGACCTTGTGTTATTACCAGTTATTTATAAAGCGCACACATATTCCACAGTGCTTTACAGTCTCTGCCCCATTCTGTGGTTAATTTTGTTGGGAAGCCAATTAACCTACCATTATTTTTGGGGGGATTGTGGGAGGAAACTGGAGTACCCGGAGGAAACCCACCCAAGCACAGGCAGAATATACAAACTCTGCACAGTTAGGGCCATGGTGGGAATCGAACCCATGACCTCAGTGCTGTGAGGCAGTAATGCTAACCATTACACCGTCCGTGCTGCCCCAAATGCGTCAGGGCTAATTCGATGCTCCCCCTGTCTTTTATGGGATGCCGGAGAGTTTACGTCATGGGTCCTCAAACTGCGGCCCTCCAGATGTTGTGAAACTACAAATCTCAGCATGCCTTGCCACAGTTTTGCTATAAGGGAGTGTTAAAACTGTGGCAAGGCATGCTGGGATTTGTAGTTTCACAACATCTGGAGGGCCGCAGTTTGAGGACCCATGGTTTACGTTCTTATCTTGGTTAAGAATTATGATAACTTTTCATTTGTGAACCTAATTTATAATGTGCAACTGAAAGGCAATAAAGCAAAACGTCTTTTCATGGGTGTTGTCCTTTTGATTAGCATTAATTTAATTACAATTAACAGTAATTTAAGAGTTCCAGATTTTGATGATTATTTTAAAATACCGAATATGAATCACCGGCAAAGTGTGTTGACTTTGTACATGCGTTTATTTCATCATGTTCTAATTCCTGGCCATGTTGTCTTTTTCTGCTGTGTTTAAGTTACTAAATATATATGTGTGCTTACTCATAAATAAGAAGCAATTAAACTAATTGTCTTCAATATAAAATAGGAAAAAGCCATGACTCAGCCTTAACACCAATTAGAATATTATAAAATTGTTAACTTTAATTATACATACAGTGTAACTTTGAACAGTAACTGTACGGAGCTATAAATTATTCCTCACACATTCTGGTTTTATAGTGAAGTGTTTTAGTTCCAAGCGAAGGGTTTTATTTGATGTTTTTATATTTCTATTGCTATGACAAATGGCTCTTAGGTGATGAAGCTACTGTATATTTTCTCTTCCAGTGTCTGCCACTGTCTCTTGTACTTTGCCACCTGGTCTCTCTTTTTGCTCCCCCACCTCCAAATCCAAACACAATTGCAGTTGCTGTGTGGGCGAGATGTGCTGTACAGTACTATGTATGACGTACGCAGGAGATCGGAGTCTAAAGGTTGTGCAGTGAGAGACAGCAGCACTGAGATTTGCTGCAGATATTTCAGTTATTCTTTATTTCCAAATGTTCTTTATCTGAGTCAATAATGAAGTAAAACCTGCTACCTGTATATATTTTCACATGTATGTTTCTGGAGATAAGAATACTTTAATGGGTGTTTGCTAGGAAATAAGTGTCTTTCATTGAAAAAAGTGATTTTAATTCCAAACCATATATGCACAGTTATAATTGTACAGCACAAGATGTTACAGTATTATGGCTTTTTCCTTTTCCTTATCAGTAAATAACACTGCCAGATGGGAACCTGGGGGAATGATATCACAATTGTTCAGTCTGGTAAAGCCACTAAGAGAGGTCATCTACGAGACGGCAGTCTTGTACTTCATGGTATGGCTGTTTTACATTTCAGATAATTGCCACTGTACAATAAATAAACCCCCACGATGTATTTGGGTATGAAATACTAACCAAATGCACTGGTGTTTTAACTATAGGAAAGATTAGGGAAGTGAGTGTAGTTGGAGGTGGGAACACATGACTAGGCACACCTAGTCAGTCAAATTCACACCAAACAGGGAGGGGGTGGCTGTTATGGTTGGGGGGAGATTAAAAAAGTACACTTCATGCACTGTCCTGCTGTGCTACCCACAGTGTACGTCGGCATTTGGGAGCCTGGACAGGGCCACCAATAGGGGGGTGCTGTGGGTACAGCTGTCAAGGGCCCTGGCTACTAGAAGGGCCCGGGCAACTCATTTTGCCCACTGCAACCCCCCCGACTGCCTCCGCTGCTGCTCTCAGTGTGCTGTATAAAGCGCCAATCATAGCTTGCGTACGGGTTACGGTAAATCAAATGAGGACTGGAAATGTGTCCTAGGCCCCAAAATTCCTAATGGCAGCCCTGAGCCTGGAAACACATTGCCATACCGCTGCTTTATTAGCAGGGTAGTGGTAAATGGATGCTGTGCATTGAGTGCAAGGAGGAGGAAGTGTGTAGCCCATCAGTTGCTGAATTGTCATACCCAGCATGACGGGCAACAATGGCCGTGACAAGCAGCAATGTCCTGATGTACATAGCATCACACCCTTTTTTGCATTTGTAGCATAGTTACAACTCCAATTGGAAGAGTGTTGGGAGGTATGCTATTACATTCCTCACAACTGTCCTGTTTTTAGTGGGATTAGGCACTAAAAAGGGCAGTTAGAGTTAGGCTGCAGAGTTAGGTTGAAGAGTTAGGTCAGTGGTGTATTTCCCATTATGCCTGTGAGACACATGCATAGGATTTCCACTTGCTGGGGTCAGCACAGCATGCTCATTTGCATGAGAGCCCTTCTAGGCCATAATTTTTTTCTATTGTTTTATTTTGTAACTGATCATCAGTAAATTGTGGCAGTGGAGGGGGGGCGGGGTTTTTGGTGCTGCTTTGACATTCAGGAGGCCCCAACAAATCACAGTGACATGATTTGGGTTGACTGATGATGTTGTGTCTAGGGGCACCCTGACCACAATTAGCATAATTTTTAGCACCGCCCCCTCCTGCATACCTGTGTATCAAGGCATTTTGATGAAGTCAGATGGGGCTTGATTATATCAGAGGTCCAGCCCCACCCACCAAAGTTTTCTGAAGGTTGCTTCTCCCTGAAAAGAGATATCTAAAGTACAGTAGGTAAGGATGAGATGGGGTGAATACTCATCAAAGGATGTGCATAACATCATTATTTAACACCCCCATGTCTCTCTCCTTGGACAGTTCATGGCTTCCTTTATCAGGGTGGCTAAATATAAGAAAAAGATGGTAGAAGGTCGAGATTAATGCTGTGTACACAAAGTGCGATCTGATGGCCACTGATAGGGAGGGATGGCCACAGGGGCGGGAGGGTGGGGGCCATGATAGCAGATCGAAGCAGAAATAGACTTGCCTGCACAGTCTCTTTCTGTTTTTCGATTTTGATGCTGTGTGGCCGGGCATTGGAATTGAATTGGGATTGAATGCGTGCAATTCTGACTAACTTTCTATTTGATTTTGACTACATAGTCAAAATTGAATAAAAAGTTAGTTAGAATCGCAGCATGTGTACACATCTGCACTGGGGAGTATTATGGGAAGGAACAGAGTCATTGACAGCGAGAATTGGATTGTAGCTTGCAAATTGGATTGTAGCTACAGTATTTGGTCTGGATTTCGGTTTATTATCTTTTCACACTGAATTAACATATCACCAACATATCACAACTAGATGGGTTATATTCAACTGTAATATAATATATACTTACTTTTTTACCAGAAGGCAGCATTAATGTTATGATCATATTATAACTGATTCAGGGATATGATATGATATGAAACGTTGTGGTAGAATCCCAATATGTGTTTTGTACCATATTACAAATATAAATTTGTATATTTGCATTGTAAATAGAGAATGGTCTTTCAAGCCAGAAGAGATGGGATGTGTAAATGTCTGGAACTGTAATGAAAGCAGTTTAGTCTGAATTTAGATGACATGTAACATTCTAGGTTCCATTTCCTTTTATACATTTATTGCAAAAGGCAGAAGACACAACATGAGACTTAGAAATGTCATTAAAACACAGAACTCCGTCATATCCGTGCCATACGAGCCCTTTGTGCAAACAGACGTGGACCGAGATGGTGCTATGGCAACCAAGACAGAATCCTTTAATTGCTTTAACAACTTCCTTAGGCTCAGCTACAGGGATTCGATTTGCTAGGAAGGAAATGATGGCTGTCAGACACAGTGTGTGACATGCAGCCTAAAAACCCAATGAATCTTGAATTTGTTAATATCTATTAAGCATTTATCTCGAGACACATGTACTAGACTTGAATCCATAGCAGACCTTCTTGTTTCATTAGAGTTTCCTGCTCAGGTCAGTAGTTCAGTAACTGCAGTGCTGTAACTAGACATTTTGGTGTCTTGTGCCAGAAAGAGCTTTGGTGCCGTAACGGGTAAGGCTGCCATCACAATCTGCCGCGACACATCTGCCCGCTAGCCTCCTCCTGTCGCTTGCCTGCTAGCCTCCTGCTGCAGCCCACCAGCTAGCCTCTTCCTCCTGCTGTCACCCGCCCGCTAGCATCCTCCTTCTTCTGCCGACCTCTAGCCTCCTGCTTAGAGATGGCTAGGGAATCGATGTTCGCTGTCTCGACTCATTATGGCATAGTAGGCTCAGCCCCTCCTCTCTGAGTCATCAGGCTTAGCAGGAGGAAGGAGAGTGCAGTAACAGCTGAGTCCAAGTCAAGTCTGTGCCGTGAGCCATGCACTGTCTCTCTGTGCCTGTGCAACTCCATATGAGTCATGAGCCCAGCCACTGTCTTACTTCCTGTCTGCCGGCACACTGAGGGGCTGAGACTCTGCAACTCACAAATGTGCCGTGAGCCCTGCACTGTCTCTCGGCCTACAATTCCTAATGAGTCGTGACTCGTGAGCCGAGACACTGACTCAACACACTTCGATGAGCTGAGCCTTGTGTCTCGACTCATTTCTATGAATCGCTTTGGCCATGACTACTCCTGCTGTCACCCACCCACTAGCATTACCCTTATGCTGCCACGCGTTAGCCTCCGCCTGCTGTCGCCTGCACGCTAGCATCCTCCTTCTGCTGCTGACCGCTAGCCTCCTGCTGTCACCCACCCGCTAGCATTCCCCTATGCTACCATGCGCTAGCCTCCACCTGCTGTCACATACATGCTTTCCTCCAGCTGCCCGCTGGCTCCCCTACCAGCACCTCGCGGATCCATAGTAGCAGGGGACCAGCGGTGCCTATGACAGATCCTGGTCTGAGGCAAGTGGGAAAGGGGGGGATCACCTGAACAGAGCAGCAGGGGGGTTCGGGGCCCTGTTTGTGAGCTGTTTAGCCAAGTTGCAGCAAAAGTAAGTGGGGGTTCAGACCCCCATATACAGTTTGAGTACAGAAGGGGGGGGTTATGCTGCGCTAAATGAGCAGTGTGCAGTGTTCTGAATTGAAAGTATAAATGTTTATTATAATATAAATTATAAATTGAAAAATAACTAATAAAAAATGGACAAGTTGTCATGACAATAACAATAGAAATACAAAATGTAAAATTAAAGGAGGTTTGCATGTGTGTATATATATATGTATATATATATATATATATATATATATATATATATATATATAGTCACCCGTTAGCCAATGGATAGAGAATGTGGTTGTGTCCCAAAGGGCTCCTTGGTATATGGGGGGAAGGGGGGGATTAGTATTCCACAAGGAAACTGGGTACCTGTGTAAGTTCCGTTAATTAGAGAGGGGGCGTTCCAAAATTCTTTCTTTCCAGATAGGTCCATTGACTCTTGTTGTGGTGATGAAAGTCCTCCTCCACTTTAAATGGGAGCTGGTATGGCACATATGGTATGGTCAAGCTTGGCAGAGTGGTGATGGGTGGGATACAGCACTGGTAGGGCAAGACCTGATTGAGAACAGATGAAGGCCAGACATATACCAGACATTGAAGTAAGCTGGACTTAGGAGTGTACTAGTCTAGGTAGTGACCACTGGAGTATACCGAGATGTGTATTGTTCACTGGAGTGTATCTGGTTATGTAATGGCCTAAGGGGAATACTGGGCTGGGTACCAGACTAAGGAGCATGTCAGACTGGGTACTGGACTGAGGACGTTAACGGTCTGGGTACCGGACTTAGGAGGTTACCAGGCTGGGTACCAGATGTAGGATGTAACCAGGCTGGGCACCGGATTTAGGTTACTGGGATAGGTACCGGAATTAGGAGGTTACAGGGCTGGGTAACGGACTTAGGAGGTTACTGGGCTGGGTACCAGAATTAGGAGGAAACCGGGCTGAGTAACGGATTTAGGAGGTTACCGGGCTGGGTAACAGATTTAGGAGGTTACCGGCTGGGTAACGGACTTAGGAGGATACTGGGCTGGGTAACGGACTTAGAAGGTACCAGGCTGTGTACCTGATGCAGGAGGTTACCGGGCTGGGTAACAGATTTAGGAGGTAACCGGTCTGGGTAGCGGACTTAGGAGGTTACTGGGCTGGGTACCAGACTTAGGAGGTTACTGGGCTGGGTACCAGATTTAGGAGGTTACTGGGCTGGGTACCGGATTTACAAGGTTACCAAGCTGGGAGCCAGACTTAGGAGGTTACCGGACTGGGTACTGGACTTAGGTGGTTACTGGGCTGGGTACTGGACTTCGATCCAAAACTACAACAAGTGAAGACTTGATAACGCTGCACACTGCTGAAAGTGTACTGTTGTTCAGACATCTGCCCAGAGAAAATGGGCCTCCTTTTATAGCACAGAGTCTTGGCAGGCAGGGGAGTGGCTAAAAGAGAACTTCATGCTGACTGGCCGCTAGTGTCATGTGATCTATAAACAGAGCACTCCATGTGCTGTGTCTCCCTGTCAGCTGCAGATTGATTACACAGGGAACTCTCCCAGGTGGCTTAATCAGGAGATTCACAGTCAGGCATACACAGCCTTCCATGCTAGCAGAGGTGAGTCACTGAAGACATGGGGCAGTATTCAATACCGCCGGAAAGGGGGTTTCTGCGGCCCTCTAACCCCCTCGCCAGCCACTCAACCTATTCTATGTTCCGGGGAATCCCCTTCGTCAGATGACGACAAGGATTCCTCTGCCTGCTGCATATAGTGGTGAACCTCTCCATTTTGACAGCCGCATTTGCCGTTTCCACCTCGCTGGAAAAACCCAGCAAGGTGAGGGCAGGTGGGGTTAGTTGACTACTGACCTGCGAGCTGTGTCGGCAAGCAATAGGCACTGCTCGCCATCACAGCTCGCAATAGGGCATTGAATATACCCCAAGCAGTTAAGCGAGGATCCTGACATCATGACGATGACATTTCCTACAGGACTTCTTCTGATCCTGATTAAGGAAGCAATTGACAATGATGGTGTTGGTGGTGTGGATTGCAGGACCGACATCCTGGACTGATTATGCTTTAAGTCAAAGTTTCTGAATTTGACAATAACTTTTGAGTTTTGTTGCATGCGCTGCAAGAGATGTATATGGAAGCATGTTACTTTCTAGGTGGTTGATGTCCTTACCCCTGCTTACTAAGGCTTTACAAAGGCTACATATGGCTTGGCAGTGTGGCAGAAAAGGTGGATTTTGGGGTCATTAGCCCAGTCATGACAATGGGCTTTTTCATCCCAAGGCAACAACTGTCTCCATTGTTGCCTTATTTAAGCAAACCACATCCTCTCTACTTTCCAGGGCCAGACCGGCCATCTGGCACTTCTGGCAAATGCCAGAAGGGCCGATGGCCTTGTGAGCCGATTTTTTGTGAAGACTGCAGCGGTGTAGTAGCACCGCTGATACCTTCATTGTGCGCTGTCTGGTCCGGCTTCTGTCCTCTCCTCACCCCCGGATCTTCATTAAGCAGCAGCAGGGATCTTCCCCGGCTTCTGTCCTCTCCCCGCCCCCGGGTCTCCGTGCAGCAGCAGCAGCGGAGACAATCTGTCTGCTCCCTCCCCGCTCCCATTATGTCAAAATTCACATAATGCCACACAAATCGAGCCAAAATTCATAAAATGCCATACGGATTGAGCCAATATTCACATAAGGCCACACGGATTGAGCCAAAATTCACATAATGCCACACGGATTGAGCCAAAATTCACATAATGCCACAAGGATTGAGCCAAAATTCACATAATAACACGGAGATTGAGCCAAAATTCAAATAATGCCACACGGATTGAGCCAAAATTCACATAATGCCACATGGATTGAGCCAAAATTCACATAATGCTACACAGATTAAGCCAAAATTCACAATACGCTTCATAAACAGGGACATTATCCGCCAAAGGCTCGCATTACACATTTACACCATAATGTCCATTACACGTTAAGTTACACACCATTATGTCCATTATGTATTATGCCAAACACCATAATGCCTATTAAAAATTATGCTACATAAGTGCTGTTTATCTACATGCTCATTGCCAAGGGTTCCATGCTCATTGCCAGAGGTTCAATGCTTGTTGCCATGTGGGATTACATGCTCATTGCCAAGGGGGAATACATGCTCGCGGTAAACGGGGGACAGCTGCCGCCAGGCAGAATTGACAGTGGCAGAGCCTGGCTGTATTCAGAGCACTGCAGGTCCCGGCTATTTGAAATATTGGGGCAGATGTATTAAGCCTTAACAAGAGATAAATGCAAGGGTGATAAGGAGAGATAAATGTCCAGCAAATCAGCTCCTTACTGACTTTTTTCAAACACAGCCTGTAACATGGCAGTTAGCAGGTGATTGGCTGGACGTTTATCTCTCTTTATCACCCTTGCATTTATCTCTTGTTAAAGCTTAATACAGCTAACCCAATACCCCTTTCACACCAGAAAATGCATTCCCAGGTTGGCCCCTTTTACACCAGCCTAGTCCCTGCATTTTCTGGTGTGAGGGGGAGAGAAAACCACCCCTCCCCCCCTTTAACCAGTTATCTAATTTAACTGGTTATATCTTCAGAACCAACTGACCCATTTACATGAGACAAGTATCATATTGAAGAACTTTTGAGTGGGCTTTGAATTATGTTGGTCCAGCTCTTAACGCAAAAGCTATCCTTTGCAATAATTATTGCATATTTTAGTGCAGATGCGATAATTATCTTTGCGGTAGCCGGCGATGTGTGGTATAGAGGGGCCGCACATGTTACTGCATCCCGCCCTCTGTCTGGAGAAAGTAAAGAGATATTGTCATACATTTGAATAGTCAGGGGCAGATTAACAATGGGGCCTACATGCTGCAGCTAGGGGTTGGCACAGCAGCTACAATTCCTGCATGGATGCTGCCCCCATGCCAACTTCTAAGTTCAGCCAGTGGGCGTGGCCTTTGAACTATTTTAAATGACCACCACCCATCCGGAACTTCCAAACACCTTCTGTCTTCAGGAGCTGTTCATCACTCCTCCACCACTGACTTACTGCCTGTCCAGCCTTTAGCAAGGCAAATAATAGCTGAAGCAAGGGGATGGGGTTAAGACACGGAGACAATCACAGTGGGCTGCAACATTGCCCTGATCAACAGGAGACGAATGCATCTCTCTCTCTTGGGGGGTGCGTCCATTAATGGGATGCCTCGGGTTAACTTAACCCGGAAACCCAGCCCATGTCTGATGGTCATAGAACTCTAGTCTACATAAAAATAGACCGAGAGCATGATAATGACCAGCGGCCTAACTTTCCACATGGTTGGCCATAAATCGTAAGTATTAAAATAGTATTTCTAGTTTTTTGTACAAAACAAAGATAAAGCCAATCTGCCCCCAACTGCCATGCTACAGGCTGTGTTAAAATGACAGTTATGGGCAGTTTGGTTGGTTTGTTTCTCTCTCCACTTTCTTTCTAAGGTTTAGTATAGACCTGTTACTGTATGTCATAGTATAGTATTATCAAAGACATCACAAAGGATACATGGGGTACTATTGTTCAGCTGCCGGGGATTGTAGATTTTCATCATAAAAAAAACCCTGACTTTGGCATCCACGGTGTCCGTTTCACTGTTTATTATTTGTTTTGAATTTCAAATAACAACCTCTTAAGGGCCAGCAGGTTTATATTACATCTGTGCTGCTTTTACCAGAAGACAGATGCATTTCTATTTCACTGTTCTCGATGAGAGGACATCTAGTCTATTATGCATAAATAATGCATAATTATCTGTGAAGAACCTGGAAAAAAATAATAATTGCTTATTTCACTTTGAGCCATGAATATAAATAGAAAACAGAGAAAGCCATCAGGTTGTACAGAATAACAGTGATACAGTCCTGACAGTATATTACTCTAATCATTATGTACAATGACAGTTACCACTGAGCTCTCATTGTGATCATGTTTTTTCTTTATTAATGAACCCTGTCAAGCCTGGATTTGTTGTAAAACCACATAAACCAAATTTAGGGCGGCATAATTGCATGGGAGCATTCTGCTAACGTGGTACATCATTAGAGATCACTCACATATATGTCCACCTGAACAGCACTTTATTCCATTAGTCATTTCACGCTTAAACCTAAAACACATATAAGGGTGATTATGTACCCCAAAGAAACACAAAATTACTGCCTGCAAAAAGGATGCAGGAAAAAGTGGAAGCAATTAAATGCACCAAGAACCTTTTTTACACTGCTGAACGACACTTACCTGTACATGGTGGTTGTTTTGGCTGTTAATTTGTGTGGAGTTCCTGGTCTTTGGTTAAACCAGGGGTGGGGAATCTCCGGCCATAAACAGCCTCCGTAGCCAGTTTGCCTGGCCCGCCCGCCCACCTACCTGGGAGACAGGGAACTGGGAAGATGGAGTTCTTGCATGAGGTGGCGTGGTGGTGATCCGCCTGCCATGCACTGCCATGGGCGGGAGCGAGCTCTCACGAGAGGCGTCCAGCAGCAGCAGCCGTCACTCTTCACGCTGTTGTTCAGCAGCAACCGGAGCGCGGTGCTAATTTAACCAATATAATAGGTACATTTATATGGACCCCAAAGGATTTTTATAAATTTCCAGGCACTTGTTTCCTAGCACGGCGCCCGTCGGGGTTGATCGCATGCCATAAGTTAAGGTACTTAACGCATGCGATCGACGCGATTTTCTGTCAATTACCAGCTTTATTTGCCGGTAAAGAGAAAATCGCGTTGATCGCGTCCATCGCGGGCCATTATAATGGCCTGCGATGCGACCGACGCGATCATAGCAATTTTCCCATAAAGAACAATGTTAAATTAGTTTTAGAGTTAAAATCGCATTGGTCGCATGCCATTATAATGGCATGCGATGCGATCGGCGCGATCAACGTGATTTTACATAGGGCACAATTGGAAAAGGGCCAATATGGCCAATTTCTCATTGTATATGCCCCCTCATGGGTATTAAGTATGGTTAATGCCCCCCCATTGTTAACGCCACCCCACTATTGACGCCAACCCGAAGCATGGCGAGCGCTGCGAGCCCGCGAGAGGCGGCGGTACGCGTCCTCTGACCTTTTCATACCCTACTATCCAATGTTCCCTCTAATTTTACGAAGTCTGTGTGCGGCAAAAGATTTTGGCTGTGCAACTCTGGAAGGAAATTTAAATTTTTGTGCGTCACTTATATATAACTGGAAAATGACGTTCAGCATTTGTGTTAACTTTACTTCAAAATGATATTAAACATTTAAAACACAGCACAAAATGTAGTTAATGGGTGAAACACACATTAATTGAGTCCACAACTGCAAAAAGGGACCACTGTTGCTTTGTGCGCTCTGTTGTAATGTCTGTGCGCACGCTCGTCGAGTTGTGTGCGCGCGCACGTGCGCACAGCTTAGAGGGAACACTGCTACTATCTACATCGGCATGGAGTTGATTTTATAATCAACTCCAGCTTCGGGCTCGGTGGCTCACTGAGCTCGCCACACTATATAAAATCAACTCCACGCCGACGTGGATAGTGGGGGTATGAAAAGGTCGCGTACCGCCGATGTGAACCGCCGCCCCTCGCGGGCTCACTGCACTCGCCACGCTTCGGATTGGCGTCAATAGTGGGGTGGCGTTAACAATGGAGGGCCATTTCACCCATCAGGGAGGTTTTGCTATGAAAATGGGGGGTTTCAGGGACCATTTTACATTGATTCCAATGTAAAAATCGCATCCATCGCATGCGATTTGGTTGGCATGCGATGCGATCAACGCAATTTTTGCGGCCGCGATCAATACAATTAAAATCAGTGGCGCCGTGCTAGGAAACAAGTACCAATGTCCAAATGGCCCTTGGCAGAGAAAAGGTTCCCCACCCCTGGGCTAAACAGACTTTCACCCGTACATTCTATTTTGAAAGCATCTATGTCTATATTATCTTGTAATAAATTCTACTGCTGCTCCATTCACCCAATCCCTACATTGTTTACCTGTAGATTACTAGATCTAATACAAAATACTTTTACTAGCATAACATAGAGAGCTGTAGGCAAAATCACCAACATACAGATGTGTTCTCTTACATCTTTGTTCATAGCGAGGTATTGAAGCCTCCTAGTCACAACATGTCATGGCATGATAAATAAATAAGAAATACATTCTGATTGGTTGCTAAGGGCACATCTCATCTTCAATATAACTCCCATCTTAATAAATTTACCCCACTGTGTCAGTGGCCGGTGATCTCTGATAAGCCAGCCAATCATGTTCAGGCATCCGAACAGTCATTCAGCTAGGCACCGCCTTCCAAGCTTCATTTGTATGCTACAAGCTGCATTGGACTCTTGCTGTTGACCTTGTAGTTAAAAAAAACTTGGAGATTTCCTGCTTTCTGAATCTCTCATCCTATACAATTTTCCCCTTTGTTTCTGCTGTGCATTCTAATTATTAATGTCTTGTGTTTGTTCTAGTTTTGTGAGAATTAAACTGATACACAATTTGAATAAGCGTACATTCTGCATTGACTAAGCATGACACACATGTTGTGAATGTATCACTGGTTGACCTGAAAGACATTACAAATGATGCTATCAGGATATTTTAGCCCTGATAATAAAATCTGCTATACAGTATATACGCACGATGTATGATTTACACTCCGTTTGGCTGCAGTAAACCACAATTTTGTAATCCTAGTTGGAAGCAGATGCCTATTTATAAAGTGACATTTAGGTTATTTCAATTAGACAAGCTATTATCATCTTTCTTATATACAGCCTACAAGTCTAAAACACCTTGAACATGATAATGTTATTAAGTTACATTTTGCCAGAGAACAGACTTAATGGTGCTTTTTCTCCCTTAGAACATTAGTATTTTTGTTTACAGCACGTATAATAGCATCCCAGGAGTCAAGGAACTTGGCGCTAATTACTGATTCTACAAACTAATCTCTATTTGCATTCAGTCTTAAAGGAGATTTTGTCTGACTGTGGCGGGGAGCACAGGGGACTCGACTAATGCTGCATTAAACTAGATTTGGCTTCACTAATACCGCTTTAAGATAGCAAATGCCGAATCTAACCCGGGATCAGGACCGCTGTCCGTCCAGGGAGTGAC
The DNA here is from genome assembly GCF_055691185.1 of Crinia signifera. NCBI lineage: Eukaryota > Metazoa > Chordata > Amphibia > Anura > Myobatrachidae > Crinia > Crinia signifera. The sequence continues at coordinate 405,776,630 of NC_139217.1, forward strand.
CCATCAGTTGCGCTGAATACGGCTGTCAGCGAACTGGCAATAAGCCGGGTCTCTGTCCGGGGGTGGGGCGGAGTGGTGGTACTTCAGGAGGGTGCGGTGGAGGAAGCAGCACAAAGGTAATGCTGCTGCCGCCTCCATAGAAGTGAATGGGACCCGGGTCGATTGACATGGGTTACCCGTTTACATTGCCCAGTAACCTGGGTCTAACCCAGGTAGAACCCTTCTTTTTAACAGGGTCAGAATGCCGGATTGCTGGCCCAGTATTTTTTAAAAAGCCCTTTCACACTGCACAGTTTCCCTTTCTTCTTAAAACTCTTTTTCATTTTGACAACATCCTTATATGGGGATGTGGTTAAATATTCAACAATTATACTGTTGAAGCTCAAAATGTTGCAATGTCAGAAGGACATTGGGGCAGGTGTATTAAGCCTAGTGAAGTGGTGATAAAGTGAAAACGGTACTTGTGTATTATCACGGCGCCCATCGCATCGTATACCATAAGGCGTACGATGGTATGCGATGCGATATCGCGCGATGTTGTACAATGTCATACAATTTTTAAATTGTATGACATTGTATATGGCATACAATGCCATACAATGCGATGGGATGCGATTAAAAATTGTATAAGCACCCTAATGGGTGCTTACAATGTAAAATGCACCCTAATGGGTGCTTACAATGTTAAATGCACCCCCACGCCACCCCCCACTATAAACGTGAACCCGAAGCGGGGCGGCGGTACGCGTCCTACGACCTTTTTATACCCCCACTATCCACGACGGCGTGGAGTTGATTTTATATAGGGCCTGAAGCGTGGCGAGCGTACGTGCATAACTTCACAGGTATATGCGTCCCCTCGTGGGGCTCGCTGCGCTCGCCATGCTTCGGGCTCGGTGGCTCGCTGCGCTCGCCACACTATATAGATTCAACTCCACGCCGACGTGGATAGTGGGGGTATGAAAAGGTCGTTGGACGTGTACCGCCACCCCTTGCGGGCTCGCTGCGCTAGCCGCGATTCGGTTCACGTTTATAGTGGGGGGTGGCGTGGGGGTGCATTTAACATTGTAAGCACCCATTAGGGTGCTTATACAATTTTTAATTGAATAGGGGTCTAAAATCGCATCGCATGCCATCGGGTGTATGGCATGCGATGCGATAAAAACTTTACGCAATCAATATCGGGGGCGCCGTGATAATACACAAGTACCGTGAAAACACACCAGCCAATCAGCTTCTTTGGGAGAAATTTACTAAGATGGGAGTTCTATTTCACATGGGATGTTTCTATAAGAATCTACTTCTATTTTTTTTTAGCACCCTCTAGAAGAAAATAGGACTGTGAATACACTTGTGCATGATTTTAATACTTACTTTGCAAAAGGTAAGCAAGGTCTTGCTGAGTCTTTTAGCTTAATAGAAAATATTAGCAAGTGACAAAGGTTTATATACCTGCAAGCTGCAAGAGAGAGTACAGTTGGGACAAAAAAGAGTGTACAGTAACACATGGGGGGTGATTCTGGTTGGTTTTCAAAAGCAAACGCCTTCTTTAATGGACAAAACCATGTGCACTGCAGGTGGCGCAGATGGAACACGTGCAGAGAGAGTTAGATTGGGTGGGGTATATTCAAACTGAAATCTAAATTGCAGTGCAAGAATAAAGCAGCCAGTATATACCCAGCACAGAAACAAAATAACTCACTCAAATGTAATTTTCTTTGCACATGTTACATCTTCGCAACCTGCAGTGCACATAGTTTTGTCCATTAAAGAAAGAGTTTGTTTTTGCAAACCAACTAGAATCACCCCCATGATTTTTCTAGTGTGGATGCAGTTAATATAGCCAATAAAACATAAGAAAAAATACAACACCTAGTAGATACAAATACAATACAAAGTATTCAAGGAAGCATGACCAGTGGTGGCTCCTACCTTTGTGGAGGGAGAGCCGCTGCTGACAGCTTGGTCATGGCATTGCAGGATGGTGCTGGGCCAGTGCATGTGGCCAACTGATGGCTTGACTGTGCATGCACAAACCCTGGCTTCTATGGAATGCATCGGCTGCAGCCCATAGAAGCTGGATACGGCTGCACAGTAATGCAGGGAGTGGCTTTCTATAGAAAGCCAGCTCTCTGCTTATTACAGTCAGTCTGAAAGTCCCGGAGGGAGGAAACACACCTCCCGATGGGATTGCCTGTACTGTGGGTGACTGGCAGGTTGGCTTTTAAATAGGAAGTTACTACCAGCCACACTATAACCAGTGCAGTCACAGACTGACGCTCGCTAACTCGCTGTGGTGAAACTTACTGTGGGGAGGGGGCTGTAGCCATCTGCCGCCAGCTGTCGGAACGGGGTGCATGTGCGCCCCGTTCCGATGGAGCTACCATCGGTCCCTGCCACCTCGCCGCTGGTCCCCTTCGGTTGTCATCCATGGGTTTCCTTAAGTTCTTCTGGTGCAGGATGACTTGCCTTTTTTATTTTATCCCCTTGATACCTATAGCGAATGATGATGACTGATCTACACTGGATATAGCTGAGGTTTTTTTTTAATAGGTACCCTATGGATTCTACTGTAGAGGAGGACCGAAGTGCGACGTTGGAATATAGATGAGTATATTTGATTGTGAGTGGAGTGCACATGTATGTTTAGTGAACTTTTACTGTCACTATGTTTTACTGTGGAACTACAAGTATCAGTGAGCCCTTTAATGTCCTGCGTACTGGTACTTATGGTTCTCCAAATACCAGAATGAGGGGGGGGGGGGGGGCTTGCTGGAACTTTCACAGTAAAGATATCAACCAGGCATCCACTGTCAATTGGTGCTGGGGATAGTCCCAGGCTTCAGCCTTGGCCATTGGGTGCCTTGGAGGGGGGAGACCCCTTTATTGGGGAGGTTCCCACTCCCCTGGGGACCTCACCTAGGGCTGACTAGTTTGGGGTTTAATGCCACAGCCGCAGGGACCTATATAAACATGTCCACCAGCTGTTGCAATACCTTACTGACTAGTGAAGCTCGTTGCTGGTTTTAAAAATACAAGGGACTCCCTACATCTTGTGTCCCCTGTATTTTTGGAACCAGGACAGGTCCAAGAACCCATGCAGGTTATTTCACTACAGGGAACCCCTACTCAATTTTTCTACTGTATTTTTAGAACCATCACCGACTCAAAGAGCCTGGGGCTGGTTATGTTTAGGATGGGGGGAACTCAATACTGTTTAAAAAAAATAAAATGTAACTCTTTATTTAACTTTTACACTTAGAAGCACTGCACTGATCTTATGGATCTCACTGATTCATGCTTCTGTGAAGTCTTCTGCAAAAAGGTGGTCTTTTTGACATTCGTATTTTGAGCTGAATTATCGACCAACTTTGCTGATAAAAATTATAGTAAATTTCCGTATTATCCTCGTACCTATGGAAAGTCCAGCCATGTTTGGCTGATGTATAAATAGTGAAAAGGAAAAATTGAAAAACCAGCGCACAAGTTACACCTGGTATCAGTAGAGGGAATAACAGAATAAACGTTTTGGATAATGGATCCACAGTAGACAGAGATATAATTAGTTTGAATGTTACAAGTTGAGATGGAGGTGCTCCCCTGAGAGTAGAAATTGTACAGATTCAAGGGGAAAAGGAAAAAGTACTCTCCTTTGTTTGGGGGCACACTTGTAATAAAGAATTCTATGTGGACAAAAAAATGACAAACTACACAAAACATCAAAAAGTGGTCTGAAAAAACCACTAAGTGGACTCAAATGAGTCCTTCCAGCAGTTACATAGTTACATAGTTACATAGTATTGTATGTATTATTTTAATCACACCTTCACCTCCCTACATAGCACTTATGTGCTTCTTATTTAACACCTACTAACTTTCATTTGTGTGCTGCCCTGGAGTAGTCAGCCTGTGTCGGCATGTTGGGGGCCCACACCCCAGACCCATACCCAGTGTTAGGGACCCCCAGTGACAGAGACGCCTTGACGTACGGCCTGGGGGCTTAACCCTATATCTGCAGATATATGCAACCAAGATCTCTGTATTATCTGATGATTATTATATGTATATTTCTCATTCAGTGTGCAATAGGGATACAAACTGTTTTTTTTCCTAACCAGATTTACCCCTCCCTGTTGGCACCTGAATGACAGACCTCTGATTGAGCAGCTTACCAATAAAAGTGTTGTGCAGTTGAGAGGCATAGATGGGTCAGCAATAGGAGGGATTGCTGACACCTGAGTGCCATTGGAGAAGCCAGGGGTATCTCCAGGTAAGCTGGCTCTCAGATGTTGTAAGCCATTATCATGTGGCCTTACACTGGGCTATTAGGCCCATAAATTTGTTATTGTGCATGGGATGGGTTTGGGAGTGTGATTCCCCCTTTGTTGGTATGGCTGGTCTGCTCCAGGGTAGCACACCCTAACACTTTATTAACATTTATGTTTTTTCCCTATTGTATGTATTATTTTAATCACACCTTCACCTCCCTACATAGCACTTATGTGCTTCTTATTTAACACCTACTAACTTTCATTTGTGTGCTGCCCTGGAGTAGTCAGCCTGTGTCGGCATGTTGGGGGCCCACACCCCAGACCCATACCCAGTGTTAGGGACCCCCAGTGACAGAGACGCCTTGACGTACGGCCTGGGGGCTTAACCCTATATCTGCAGATATATGCAACCAAGATCTCTGTATTATCTGATGATTATTATATGTATATTTCTCATTCAGTGTGCAATAGGGATACAAACTGTTTTTTTTCCTAACCAGATTTACCCCTCCCTGTTGGCACCTGAATGACAGACCTCTGATTGAGCAGCTTACCAATAAAAGTGTTGTGCAGTTGAGAGGCATAGATGGGTCAGCAATAGGAGGGATTGCTGACACCTGAGTGCCATTGGAGAAGCCAGGGGTATCTCCAGGTAAGCTGGCTCTCAGATGTTGTAAGCCATTATCATGTGGCCTTACACTGGGCTATTAGGCCCATAAATTTGTTATTGTGCATGGGATGGGTTTGGGAGTGTGATTCCCCCTTTGTTGGTATGGCTGGTCTGCTCCAGGGTAGCACACCCTAACACTTTATTAACATTTATGTTTTTTCCCTATTGTATGTATTATTTTAATCACACCTTCACCTCCCTACATAGCACTTATGTGCTTCTTATTTAACACCTACTAACTTTCATTTGTGTGCTGCCCTGGAGTAGTCAGCCTGTGTCGGCATGTTGGGGGCCCACACCCCAGACCCATACCCAGTGTTAGGGACCCCCAGTGACAGAGACGCCTTGACGTACGGCCTGGGGGCTTAACCCTATATCTGCAGATATATGCAACCAAGATCTCTGTATTATCTGATGATTATTATATGTATATTTCTCATTCAGTGTGCAATAGGGATACAAACTGTTTTTTTTCCTAACCAGATTTACCCCTCCCTGTTGGCACCTGAATGACAGACCTCTGATTGAGCAGCTTACCAATAAAAGTGTTGTGCAGTTGAGAGGCATAGATGGGTCAGCAATAGGAGGGATTGCTGACACCTGAGTGCCATTGGAGAAGCCAGGGGTATCTCCAGGTAAGCTGGCTCTCAGATGTTGTAAGCCATTATCATGTGGCCTTACACTGGGCTATTAGGCCCATAAATTTGTTATTGTGCATGGGATGGGTTTGGGAGTGTGATTCCCCCTTTGTTGGTATGGCTGGTCTGCTCCAGGGTAGCACACCCTAACACTTTATTAACATTTATGTTTTTTCCCTATTGTATGTATTATTTTAATCACACCTTCACCTCCCTACATAGCACTTATGTGCTTCTTATTTAACACCTACTAACTTTCATTTGTGTGCTGCCCTGGAGTAGTCAGCCTGTGTCGGCATGTTGGGGGCCCACACCCCAGACCCATACCCAGTGTTAGGGACCCCCAGTGACAGAGACGCCTTGACGTACGGCCTGGGGGCTTAACCCTATATCTGCAGATATATGCAACCAAGATCTCTGTATTATCTGATGATTATTATATGTATATTTCTCATTCAGTGTGCAATAGGGATACAAACTGTTTTTTTTCCTAACCAGATTTACCCCTCCCTGTTGGCACCTGAATGACAGACCTCTGATTGAGCAGCTTACCAATAAAAGTGTTGTGCAGTTGAGAGGCATAGATGGGTCAGCAATAGGAGGGATTGCTGACACCTGAGTGCCATTGGAGAAGCCAGGGGTATCTCCAGGTAAGCTGGCTCTCAGATGTTGTAAGCCATTATCATGTGGCCTTACACTGGGCTATTAGGCCCATAAATTTGTTATTGTGCATGGGATGGGTTTGGGAGTGTGATTCCCCCTTTGTTGGTATGGCTGGTCTGCTCCAGGGTAGCACACCCTAACACTTTATTAACATTTACTAGGTGATTCATCGCGCCCTACGGGCGCTCTTCACACCGTCGTAAGGGGCTGCGCCCCCTTAATTTGTGAACGTTTGTATATGAGAAATATGGTTAGAATTGTATGAAAGATGCCCTGTATTGCAACTTAGGTGTCCGCGAATCGCGGGAGGGGGGGTCGCGGAGGGTGCCGCGAATTGCAGGAGGGGGGGTCGCGGGGGGTGCCGCTAATTACAGGAGGGGGGGTTGTGGGGGGGTGGATGCTGCGAATTGCGGGAGGGGAGGGATTGCAGAGAATCGCGGGAGGGGGGTCGCGGGGTGGGTTGCTGCAAATCGCGGGAGGGGGGTTACGGGGGCGGGGGTTGCGGCGAATCATGGTAGGGGGGGTCGCGGGGGGTGTGCCGTGAATCACGGGAGGGGAGGTCACGGGGTGGGGTGCCGAGAATCGCGGGGGAGGTGTGTGTGTGTGCCGTGAATCGCGGGAGTGGGGGTTGGGGGGGGGGTGGGGGGGGGTGTGACGCAAATCGCCACAAGAAAAAATCAACACAGAAAGGTCAACACATGTAAATGTTGACATAAGTGTGGCACTTCATTGGTGTCCATGTCGACACATGAGAATGAATATGAAAATATTCAAAAAATGAAAAAAAAAACTTCAAAAACTCATGTCAACCTTTTTCATTGTCGACCATAGCCATGTCAGTGTTTTCCATGTGCAATTTAATTCTGGAGCTGCCGCGAATCACGGGGGGTGCCGCGAATTGCGGGAGGGGGAGGTCGCGGGGTTGGGTGCCGCGAATTGCGGGAGGGCGGGGTTCACAGGGGTTCCGGTGGGGGGTTGCCGCGAATTGCGGGAGGTGGGGGCAGTGGTGTAGCTAGGTTCCACGGTGCCCGGAGCAAGAGCATGTTTCGCGCCCCCCCCCCCCCCCCAATTTGTAGTAGGTGGGAACCCCCCAATTTGTAGTAGGTGGGTATCCCCCCCCCACCCCCCTAGGCAGACATATTAGACATATTCAGAATCTGAGGGGGGGTTGGGGGATCTGAATATGTGACATGTCTGCTTATGGGGGGGTTGAGCTGGAAGGGGATCTGACTTATAACAGTGAGTCTAATGCAGACATGCAGTAGCAGTAACAGTCACAGACACCCCCCCCACACACACACCCCCATAAGCAGGCATGTGTCACATATTCACAGATCCCCTCCAGCACAGCCTAGGCAGACATGCAGTGAAATTTACTCCCCCACACCTGCCAGTGTATGGATCAATAATTATACCCAGGTACACAGAGTGCCAGACCAGTGCTGGCTGCCCCAGCCCCCACTCACTTCAGAAAGCCCATCCACGGCGCTGCTGTTGTGCTCCTTGGTCTCTCTCCCCTCTCAGGCTGTAGTTTCACTTTCGACATCAGCCTGAGAGGTGCTCCCCCTGCCTGCCAGCGGCTGTATCTCTACCTTAGGCAGCCGCAGCAGCAGGGAGAAGACAGAGCAGGGAGCTAACTCGCCGCACAGACTGATGCCGGGCACGGGCGAGCAGGGCGGGGGAGCCGGCGGCAGAGCTCCGGCGCCAGGTGACATGTTGGCGCCTGGAGCTGGTGCTCCGCCGGCTCCATCCTAGCTACGCCTCTGGGTGGGGGGTCACGGGGGGTGCCGCGAATCGCGGGGGGGGGGGGGGGGGGGGTTGCGGGGGGGGGTGTGACGCGAATCGCCACAAGAAAAAATCAACACAGAAAGGTCAACACATGTAAATGTTGACATAAGTGTGCCACTTCATTGGTGTCCATGTTGACACATGACAATGAATATGAAAACATTCAAAAAATGAAATAAATCTTCAAAAACTCATGTCAACCTTTTTCATTGTCGACCATAGCCGTGCCAGTGTTTTGCATGTGCCATTTAATCCTGGGGCTGCCGCGATTTGCGGGAGGGGGGGGGGGGGGGGGGTTGCGGGGGGTGGGTGCCGCGAATCGCGGGAGAGCGGGGTTCATGGGGGTTCCGGTGGGGGGTTGCCGCGAATTGCGGGAGGGGGGGGGTCGCAGGGGGGTGCCGGGGTGCCGCGAATCGCCGGAGGGGGGGTTGCGGGGGGTGTGACGCGAATCGCCACAAGAAAAAAATCAACACAGAAAGGTCAACACATGTAAATGTTGACATAAGTGTGGCACTTCATTGGTGTCCATGTCGACACATGAGAATGAATATGAAAATATTCAAAAAATGACAAAAAAACTTCAAAAACTCATGTCAACCTTTTTCATTGTCGACCATAGCCATGTCAGTGTTTTCCATGTGCAATTTAATTCTGGAGCTGCCGTGAATCACGGGGGGGTGCCGCGAATTGCGGGAGGGGGGGGTCGCGGGGGTGGGTGCCGCGAATCGAGGGAGGGCGGGGTTCACAGGGGTTCCGGTGGGGCGTTGCCGCGAATTGCGGGAGGTGGGGGGTCACGGGGGGTGCCGCGAATCGCGGGAGGGGGGGTTGCGGGGGGGTGTGACGCGAATCGCCACAAGAAAAAATCAACACAGAAAGGTCAACACATGTAAATGTTGACATAAGTGTGCCACTTCATTGGTGTCCATGTCGACACATGACAATGAATATGAAAAAATTAAAAAAATTAAAAATAAATCTTCAAAAACTCATGTCAACCTTTTTCATTGTCGACCATAGCCATGTCAGTGTTTTGCATGTGCCATTTAATCCTGGGGCTGCTGCGAATTGCGGGGGGGGGGGTGCCGCGAATCGCGGGAGGGGGGTCGCAGGGGGGGTGCCGACAATCGTGCAAGGGGGGGTCACGGGGGGGTTCTTTTTGCCGCGAATCGCGGGAGGGAGGTCGCGGGGGGGGGGGTGTTTTTTCCGCGAATCGGGGGGGGGGGGTCACGGGGGAGGGTTTGCCGCGATTCGCGGGAGGGGGGGGGTAGCGGGGTGGTGGTTATGCCGCGAATTGCGGGAGGGGTCGCGGGGGGGGTTCTTTTTGCAGCGAATCGCGGTAGGGGGGGTCGCGGGGGAGCGGGTGTTTTTGCCGCGAATCGCGGGAGGGGGGGGGGGGGCGCGGGGGGGGGGTTTGCCGCAAATCGCGGGAGGGGGGCGCTCACCTGGTGGCTGTGGAGTAGCAGTGCTGGGCAACATGGGAAGGCAGTGGGTGTCTGGCACTGTCTGTGGGCTCACTGGGCTGGTTCTCTGTCACATACCTCCCAACATGACCCTCTCCAGGAGGGACACAATGCTCTGTTTCTAGACTTCCCCTTAATGTATGATTGCCATCACCTGTTTTAAACAGGTTAATTTCTCAGAAAGGTGTTCAGCACAGATGAAGGCAATCACACATTAAGAGGAAAGTCCAGGAACAGAGCGTTATAGACACAGACACCCACTTTGAGTGACAGATGTAGCCAAATATATAGGAGATGTTTTTTCCCTATTGTATGTATTATTTTAATCACACCTTCACCTCCCTACATAGCACTTATGTGCTTCTTATTTAACACCTACTAACTTTCATTTGTGTGCTGCCCTGGAGTAGTCAGCCTGTGTCGGCATGTTGGGGGCCCACACCCCAGACCCATACCCAGTGTTAGGGACCCCCAGTGACAGAGACGCCTTGACGTACGGCCTGGGGGCTTAACCCTATATCTGCAGATATATGCAACCAAGATCTCTGTATTATCTGATGATTATTATATGTATATTTCTCATTCAGTGTGCAATAGGGATACAAACTGTTTTTTTTCCTAACCAGATTTACCCCTCCCTGTTGGCACCTGAATGACAGACCTCTGATTGAGCAGCTTACCAATAAAAGTGTTGTGCAGTTGAGAGGCATAGATGGGTCAGCAATAGGAGGGATTGCTGACACCTGAGTGCCATTGGAGAAGCCAGGGGTATCTCCAGGTAAGCTGGCTCTCAGATGTTGTAAGCCATTATCATGTGGCCTTACACTGGGCTATTAGGCCCATAAATTTGTTATTGTGCATGGGATGGGTTTGGGAGTGTGATTCCCCCTTTGTTGGTATGGCTGGTCTGCTCCAGGGTAGCACACCCTAACACTTTATTAACATTTATGTTTTTTCCCTATTGTATGTATTATTTTAATCACACCTTCACCTCCCTACATAGCACTTATGTGCTTCTTATTTAACACCTACTAACTTTCATTTGTGTGCTGCCCTGGAGTAGTCAGCCTGTGTCGGCATGTTGGGGGCCCACACCCCAGACCCATACCCAGTGTTAGGGACCCCCAGTGACAGAGACGCCTTGACGTACGGCCTGGGGGCTTAACCCTATATCTGCAGATATATGCAACCAAGATCTCTGTATTATCTGATGATTATTATATGTATATTTCTCATTCAGTGTGCAATAGGGATACAAACTGTTTTTTTTCCTAACCAGATTTACCCCTCCCTGTTGGCACCTGAATGACAGACCTCTGATTGAGCAGCTTACCAATAAAAGTGTTGTGCAGTTGAGAGGCATAGATGGGTCAGCAATAGGAGGGATTGCTGACACCTGAGTGCCATTGGAGAAGCCAGGGGTATCTCCAGGTAAGCTGGCTCTCAGATGTTGTAAGCCATTATCATGTGGCCTTACACTGGGCTATTAGGCCCATAAATTTGTTATTGTGCATGGGATGGGTTTGGGAGTGTGATTCCCCCTTTGTTGGTATGGCTGGTCTGCTCCAGGGTAGCACACCCTAACACTTTATTAACATTTATGTTTTTTCCCTATTGTATGTATTATTTTAATCACACCTTCACCTCCCTACATAGCACTTATGTGCTTAACACCTACTAACTTTCATTTGTGTGCTGCCCTGGAGTAGTCAGCCTGTGTCGGCATGTTGGGGGCCCACACCCCAGACCCATACCCAGTGTTAGGGACCCCCAGTGACAGAGACGCCTTGACGTACGGCCTGGGGGCTTAACCCTATATCTGCAGATATATGCAACCAAGATCTCCGTATTATCTGATGATTATTATATGTATATTTTTTATTCAGTGTGCAATAGGGATACAAACTGTTTTTTTTCCTAACCAGATTTACCCCTCCCTGTTGGCACCTGAATGACAGACCTCTGATTGAGCAGCTTACCAATAAAAGTGTTGTGCAGTTGAGAGGCATAGATGGGTCAGCAATAGGAGGGATTGCTGACACCTGAGTGCCATTGGAGAAGCCAGGGGTATCTCCAGGTAAGCTGGCTCTCAGATGTTGTAAGCCATTATCATGTGGCCTTACACTGGGCTATTAGGCCCATAAATTTGTTATTGTGCATGGGATGGGTTTGGGAGTGTGATTCCCCCTTTGTTGGTATGGCTGGTCTGCTCCAGGGTAGCACACCCTAACACTTTATTAACATTTATGTTTTTTCCCTATTGTATGTATTATTTTAATCACACCTTCACCTCCCTACATAGCACTTATGTGCTTCTTATTTAACACCTACTAACTTTCATTTGTGTGCTGCCTTGGAGTAGTCAGCCTGTGTCGGCATGTTGGGGGCCCACACCCCAGACCCATACCCAGTGTTAGGGACCCCCAGTGACAGAGACGCCTTGACGTACGGCCTGGGGGCTTAACCCTATATCTGCAGATATATGCAACCAAGATCTCTGTATTATCTGATGATTATTATATGTATATTTCTCATTCAGTGTGCAATAGGGATACAAACTGTTTTTTTTTCCTAACCAGATTTACCCCTCCCTGTTGGCACCTGAATGACAGACCTCTGATTGAGCAGCTTACCAATAAAAGTGTTGTGCAGTTGAGAGGCATAGATGGGTCAGCAATAGGAGGGATTGCTGACACCTGAGTGCCATTGGAGAAGCCAGGGGTATCTCCAGGTAAGCTGGCTCTCAGATGTTGTAAGCCATTATCATGTGGCCTTACACTGGGCTATTAGGCCCATAAATTTGTTATTGTGCATGGGATGGGTTTGGGAGTGTGATTCCCCCTTTGTTGGTATGGCTGGTCTGCTCCAGGGTAGCACACCCTAACACTTTATTAACATTTATGTTTTTTCCCTATTGTATGTATTATTTTAATCACACCTTCACCTCCCTACATAGCACTTATGTGCTTCTTATTTAACACCTACTAACTTTCATTTGTGTGCTGCCCTGGAGTAGTCAGCCTGTGTCGGCATGTTGGGGGCCCACACCCCAGACCCATACCCAGTGTTAGGGACCCCCAGTGACAGAGACGCCTTGACGTACGGCCTGGGGGCTTAACCCTATATCTGCAGATATATGCAACCAAGATCTCTGTATTATCTGATGATTATTATATGTATATTTCTCATTCAGTGTGCAATAGGGATACAAACTGTTTTTTTTCCTAACCAGATTTACCCCTCCCTGTTGGCACCTGAATGACAGACCTCTGATTGAGCAGCTTACCAATAAAAGTGTTGTGCAGTTGAGAGGCATAGATGGGTCAGCAATAGGAGGGATTGCTGACACCTGAGTGCCATTGGAGAAGCCAGGGGTATCTCCAGGTAAGCTGGCTCTCAGATGTTGTAAGCCATTATCATGTGGCCTTACACTGGGCTATTAGGCCCATAAATTTGTTATTGTGCATGGGATGGGTTTGGGAGTGTGATTCCCCCTTTGTTGGTATGGCTGGTCTGCTCCAGGGTAGCACACCCTAACACTTTATTAACATTTATGTTTTTTTCCTATTGTATGTATTATTTTAATCACACCTTCACCTCCCTACATAGCACTTATGTGCTTCTTATTTAACACCTACTAACTTTCATTTGTGTGCTGCCCTGGAGTAGTCAGCCTGTGTCGGCATGTTGGGGGCCCACACCCCAGACCCATACCCAGTGTTAGGGACCCCCAGTGACAGAGACGCCTTGACGTACGGCCTGGGGGCTTAACCCTATATCTGCAGATATATGCAACCAAGATCTCTGTATTATCTGATGATTATTATATGTATATTTCTCATTCAGTGTGCAATAGGGATACAAACTGTTTTTTTTCCTAACCAGATTTACCCCTCCCTGTTGGCACCTGAATGACAGACCTCTGATTGAGCAGCTTACCAATAAAAGTGTTGTGCAGTTGAGAGGCATAGATGGGTCAGCAATAGGAGGGATTGCTGACACCTGAGTGCCATTGGAGAAGCCAGGGGTATCTCCAGGTAAGCTGGCTCTCAGATGTTGTAAGCCATTATCATGTGGCCTTACACTGGGCTATTAGGCCCATAAATTTGTTATTGTGCATGGGATGGGTTTGGGAGTGTGATTCCCCCTTTGTTGGTATGGCTGGTCTGCTCCAGGGTAGCACACCCTAACACTTTATTAACATTTATGTTTTTTCCCTATTGTATGTATTATTTTAATCACACCTTCACCTCCCTACATAGCACTTATGTGCTTCTTATTTAACACCTACTAACTTTCATTTGTGTGCTGCCCTGGAGTAGTCAGCCTGTGTCGGCATGTTGGGGGCCCACACCCCAGACCCATACCCAGTGTTAGGGACCCCCATTGACAGAGACGCCTTGACGTACGGCCTGGGGGCTTAACCCTATATCTGCAGATATATGCAACCAAGATCTCTGTATTATCTGATGATTATTATATGTATATTTCTCATTCAGTGTGCAATAGGGATACAAACTGTTTTTTTTCCTAACCAGATTTACCCCTCCCTGTTGGCACCTGAATGACAGACCTCTGATTGAGCAGCTTACCAATAAAAGTGTTGATAAAAATTATAGTAAATTTCCTTATTATCCTCGTACCTATGGAAAGTCCAGCCATGTTTGGCTGATGTATAAATAGTGAAAAGGGAAAATTGGAAAACCAGCGCACAAGTTACATCTGGTATCAGTAGAGGGAATAACAGAATAAACGTTTTGGATAATGGATCCACAGTAGACAGAGATATAATTAGTTTGAATGTTACAAGTTGAGATGGAGGTGCTCCCCTGAGAGTAGAAATTGTACAGATTCAAGGGGAAAAGGAAAAAGTACTCTCCTTTGTTTGGGGGCACACTTGTAATAAAGAATTCTATGTGGACAAAAAAATGACAAACTACACAAAACATCAAAAAGTGGTCTGAAAAAACCACTAAGTGGACTCAAATGAGTCCTTCCAGCAGTTACATAGTTACATAGTTACATAGTAGGTAAGGCTGAAAAAAGACTTGCGTCCATCTAGTTCAACCTGGTATAGATATCCATTGCTGATTTGGTAGGTTCTGGTATTTTACAGACAAATTATATTTCTTATTTGTACCCATGGATTTTTTTCTCCAGTAAATGTTTGTCCAACTTTGCCTTGAATGCATTTAATGAGCCAGCCATTACCACCTCTCTGGGAAGAGAGTTCCAGAGTTTGACTGTTCTGACCGTAAAGAAATTCTTTCTACTAGCTGAATGAAATCTTTTTTCTTCTAATCTATACTCATGCCCTCGCGTCCTAGATTCCTTTCTAGTAGAAAAGAGGGTACATGACAGTTCCTTATATTGGCCCTTGATATACTTGTACATGTTGAGCATGTCCCCCCTTAAACGTCTCTTTTCTAATGTAAATAGTCCCAAATTGCTTAATCTCTCCCCGTAGCTTAAATTCTCCATTCCCCTAATAAGCTTTGTTGCTCGCCTTTGGACTTTTTCTAATTCTATGATGTCCTTTTTATAGTGTGGGGCCCAGAACTGTACTCCGTACTCTAGGTGAGGTCTCACCAATGCTTTATATAGTGGCATAATTACCCTCGAGTCCCTAGTTTCCATTCCCCTCTTAATACATGCCAGAATTTTGTTGGCCTTTTTTGTAGCTACATTACAATGGGCACTACATCCTAGTTTGCTGTCTATTTGGACTCCTAGATCCTTTTCAAGTATGGAATTACCCAGTTCCTCTCCGCTAAGGTTGTAACTTGCACACTGGTTGTGTCTCCCAAGGTGCATAACCTTACATTTATCTACATTGAACCTCATCTTCCATTTTTTTTGCCCACTCATCTAGAATTGCAAGATCATTTTGCAGCATGGTGACATCTTCTGATGATTTGATGACTTTGCTAAGTTTTGTATCGTCCGCAAAGATGGATACATTGCTGAGTAACCCTATCCCAATATCGTTAATAAAAATGTTAAACAAAATGGGCCCCAAAACCGAACCCTGGGGCACTCCACTTAGTACCAGTATCATATCTGATACGGCACCATTCACAACCACTCTTTGTTCTCTATTACATAGCCAATTCCCTACCCATCTGCAGATATTTTCACCCAATCCTAGGTTCTCCATTTTATTAATCAATCTCTTGTGTGGGACAGTATCAAATGCTTTAGCGAAATCTAGGAAAATCACATCTACAGCATTTCCATTATCGAGGTTTTTACTAACCTCTTCATAGAACCCTAGTAGATTAGTTTGGCATGAACGATTTTTCACGAACCCATGTTGGTTAGCACTGAGTAGACTGTGATGATCTAAATATTTCTGGATACCATCCCTTAAAAATCCTTCAAATAGTTTACCCACAATTGATGTTAAACTAACGGGTCTGTAATTAGCGGGATCTTCCTTTTTTCCTTTTTTGAATATTGGCACTACCTCTGCTATTCTCCAATCTTTTGGTACTATACCTGACGATAGTGACTTGCTAAAGATATAATGTAGGGGGGTAGCTAGTTCATCCCTTAATTCCAGTGCTATTTTTGTAGGAAAATAGGTTCAGGAACTGTGGGCGGGGCAGAAATTGGGCGGTACTATGGGAGGAGCTACAAAAGGGGCGGGGCCTTGCATTTAAAAAAGAAAATTCACATAATGTCACACAGATAGAGCTAAAATTCACATAATGCCACACAGATTGAGTCAAAATTCTCATAATGCCACAGGGATTGAGCCACAACTCCCGTAATGCCACACGGATTAAGGAAAAATTCACAATAAACACCAGGAATGCGTAATAGCGCGCCAGAGGCGCGCCAAAAATTTACACCATAATGCTTATTACACATTAAGCCACACACCATAATGTCCATTACGTATTATGCCAAACACCGTAATACATATGACAAATTATGCTACATAAGTGCTGCTTACCTACATGCTGTTGCCAGGGGTTCCATGCTCATTGCCATGTGGGTTTACTTGCTCGTTGCCATGTGGGATTACATGCTCGTTGTCATGTGGGATTACATGCTCAATGCCAGGGAAGTTAAATGCTCGTTGCCCAGGGGGAGAACAAGCTTGTTGCCAGGGGGTTTAAAGCCTTGTTTCCAGGGGATAACATGCTAGATGCCATGGGATATTAAACATTAATTGCCTTGGGGATAAATGCTGTTTGCCAGGGGAAATTTTTATGCTTGTTGCAAAGGGGTAGCCTGGGCATCTCCCCAACTACAGTAGCGGGAGCTGACTGGGGACAGCCTGCCATAACATACCAAGCTGTCCAGCTTCCCCAGTCCTTCACCTCACAGTCTCCCCCTGCCTAACAAGAATTTTGACAGCCACGGAGCCGCTGGGACAGAAATTCGCCAGCAGAGAGTACCACTGCAGACAGTACTTGGGAGAGGAATGGAGGCCTCCGACTGCGGTGGTGGGAGCTGCCTGAGGATGACCGGTAGGGACACTCAGCTCCCGGCCGTCACACACACACTGACATGAGTTTGCTGCAGAAGGCTCCCGCCCGCTGCGTACACACACTGACATGAGCTGGTGCTGCTGTGGTAAGCTGGAGGAGGCCTTCCACAGCAGCCTGTAATGGAGATTTGTGTCCCCCTTTAAAAAAAAAAAAAAACTGACATAAAGAGAATGAGGCAGCAGGGAGTGGCAGTGGGTGACATGAGAAAGGGGGACATGGAGAGGCAGTGAGTGATATCAGGCAGAAGGTGACAGGGAGAGGAAATTTGTCCTAACCAGGACTTTAGACAGGTTTACATACAGAGTGACATTTAACTGGATGAAGGAGGGGGCAATTAAACTGAATAGAAAGGGAGGCAGTAAATATGGCAAATGGAGGTGGGAGACTACAAATACAGCATGAGGGTACACTGTGATTGGACTGGCTGGGGGGTTCTAGCAGGGAAACCATTAGATGGGGCAGTGGACCAGTTAAGGAGGGAAGGGGGGGGGGGCTGAGCTGGCTGGGTGGGAGACACATTGATAGGTGGTCAATTAAATATTGGGGGACACTGGGGTGGATGGGAAAATGGGGCAGTAATATAGGGGCGGGTAGGTTGAACACTAAGGTGGAGAAGGGCTGATTTGAAAGAGGGGTGGCACTGACTGGGGGTTCGAAGTGTGGGGCTGAAAGATGGGTGAGTTGCTGGTTGGATGGGAGAAACTAGATGGAGGGGACAGTGGGCTGGAGAAAAGGCAGGCAGTGGGATAGAAGCAATGACCTGGGGATGGTGCTGGTCTTCCATTCCTGGCATACCTGGTCAGTAGCTGTGTTTGAGCAGCCCCTTGCAGGTAGTCTTGCAGGCACTCTCCGTCAGTCTGAGAGGTGAGGAGACGGGCTTCTCTGCACCTTCCGACAGCTGCTGCCAGTGCTCCCCGTGAGACTAACCACCATAACTCACTAGCGGTGCGCGGGTGCACGGTGACGTCACCCGCGCACTAGCCGCAATTCATACTTGGGACTGCTGCAGCCACTGCTGCAGGTTTACAGGTGCCCCCCCCACCAAATCCGACAGTGGCAGTGTCCCCTCCTCCACTCACACCGCTATCCGACTCGGAGGAAGCGGCGTAAAGAGAGGGAGGAGGCGGGTGCTGCTGCCTGTACACACACGTAATAATGTGCTGCTGCGTGGCAACAGCCTGTGTCAGCGCTAAGCGCTGCTGGCACCGTGGCAGTCAGTTTCAAAGTAACACGGTGACTGTGGTGAGGACTGGGAGTGAGACCTTTCATGGCGCCATGCAAGGTGATGTAAAATTCATATCTCCCGCTGGACCGCCAGCCAATAGGCGCTCGCGGTCCAGCAGCCACCAGTTGATTGGCTGCTGGATCGCAAGCGCCCATTGGCTAGCGGTCCAGGGTGAGACGTGAATGTTATCAGCACGTCTCTCCTGGACCTGGAGTCCGTAAAACAGTGGGCAGGGTAGCGGGGAGCAGGGAGCGGGCAGGCGATGCTGGTGACGGGCGGCCTGGAGCAGGTTCCGGAACGCCGTTCCTGATGACGTCATTTTTTATTTGAACTTCAGGAACGGCGTTCCGGACCGTTCCGGCCGAAAAATAGCCCTGCTTAATTCCATTAATACCCTTGGATGAATCCCATCTGGCCCTGGTGATTTATTTGTTTTGAGTTTGCTTAGCCTCAGTATTATTTCCTTCGGCGTGAAATCCACAATGAGATCTGGCTTATTTGTCCCATTTGTGGTAAATGTTCGTTCCACAGTCTGCTCTCCCTTAGTAAATACTGCTGAGAAGAACTCATTTAACAGTTTTGCTTTTCCCTTGTCCTCAGTAACACTTTTTCCACTAGTATCAGTTAGTGGGCCTATGTTTTCCTTAATTAAACGTTTACTATTTATGTATTTAAAAAACTTCTTTGGGTTGGTTTTGCTTTCAGTGGCTATGCACTCTTCATATAATATTTTAGCTGCTTTGATTACCCCTTTACAAGTTTTGTTTGATTCTTTGTATTTTGCGAACGCCTCCTCATTCAAGTTATTTTTATAGAATTTAAAGGCTCTGGTTTTATTGTTGATAGCTGACCTTACTTCTTTGTCCAACCATGGTGGCTTTTTTTTATTGAATTTACCTTTAGTTACTTTAGGAATGTATTCAATAGTTAGTGAGTCAAGCACCTTTTTTAGAGTATCCCACATTTCCTCTGCATTTTTTCCCTCCATAACCGTTTTCCACCCAATTCCTGTTAGGGCTTCCCTGAATAATTCAAAGTTCGCTTTTCTGAAGTTTAGTATTTTTGCAGATCCTTTTTGATGTAATTTACTGAAGTTGATTTCCAGTGAAACCATATTGTGATCACTGTTCCCTAATTGTTCAATTACTTTTGTGTTTGAAACTAAGTCTGTGTTATTTGTTAAAACTAAGTCCAAGAGTGCCTCATCACGAGTTGGAGTTTCCACCGTTTGTGTAATAAACTGGTCTTTAAGTAAGCTTAAGAACCCATTGCTTTTTGCGGATTTACCTGTTTCGTTTTCCCAATCAATGTCGGGTAAATTAAAATCCCCCATAATTAATACCTGACCCTGATTTGATGCTTGTTTGATTTGGTTTAAAAGAAGAGACTCTTCCCTTTTGTTTATATTTGGTGTCTATAGCATACCCCTATTATAAATTTGTTTTTTGTTTTTTTATTATTGTCGGTTATCTCTGCCCACACTGTCTCCGAGTTGTCATCTTCCAGGTCTGTGCTCATATTTTTCTCACATGATGTTAAGTTATTATTTACATATAGGCACACCCCCCCGCCCCTTCTATTTTCCCTGTCTTTCCTGTAGAGTGTATATCCCTCCATGTTTAATGCCCAGTCATGCGACTCATTACACCATGTTTCTGTAATACCAATGATGTCGTAGTCGTCCCTACTGATCACCGTTTCTAGCTCCCCGATTTTACTCACTAAGCTTCTTGCATTAGCGAGTAAGCATTTTAATTTATGTTTATTTTTAGATATGGCTCTAATATTGTGATTAGTTTCACCCCAGGACCCATTTGAATTCTTTACTAGCTTCCTCTTTCCCCTCTCCCCTGCAATAGACTCTCTACAGGCCTCCCCACCATGCACACTGCTTGCCCTCTTTATAGTTCTGGGAATTCTTCCTCTGTCCTTCCCTCCTTCCCGTATACTAAGATCGTCTATCGCTGGTGTCAATCACAGTGTAAATTCCTATAATAACTGTAGACACAAATGCGAGTCAATTGTTTTTCTTGCCTGCTTTTTCATGTTTGGAGTGTGTACTCCCTCATAAAAATAAATAAAAAATTTTTTTGTACCATTATCTATAAGAGGGATATTCATAAATCGACTCCAATACACACCATACAATTTATTGGATCTGACCATGTTATCAAATGTATTACATTTCGCCATCAGTGTTTAAATTTCATCACAGTGTATCAATTGACTCGCATTTGTGTCTACAGTTATTATAGGAATTTACACTGTGATTGACACCAGTTGAGTCCACTTAGTGTTTTTTTCAGACCACCTTTTGATGTTTTGTGTAGTTTGTCATGTTTTTGTCCACTAACAGCATTTTAGGAAAATTTATTAAAAGTTATGTTTTAAACATTTCATAATCATCACACATAGAATTCTTTATCTGACAAGTGTGCCCCCAAACAAAGGAGAGTACTTTTTCCTTTTACCCTTGAACATGTTTGGCTGATGGTCTGTTGATTTGTACTTGAGTGTTCTACCGTGATTTTCATTGGTATTTGAGCAAAACTGTCCAATTTGTTTGCTTAGTAAATTTCAGAATTGTGGTTCCTGGCTGAGAATGGTTCTCAGATCTTATTAAATTTACCCACTTGTGTTGAGTTTATGGGAAATTATGGGCCGGTCATGGATGCACAATAGATAAATGGTATGTTAGTCATCACATTTTTTTGTTTTTAAAATAAAAACAAGTGAGACATTTCTACTGCCAGGTTTTATTAAATGTACAACCTTACATCACAAGTGTCCTGCATATTCTTTCTTCTACTTTAAATTCTTAGCATATTATCATATTTTATCAGTTATTATCTCTTCTGATTTCTCTTAATAATAAAAAAGAGAATTGCAGGTGAATGTATCCCTTTCTAAATGTCTAGCGGTTTCTTTATTAAATTATTTTTCTAATTTCGGCATATTCCACTGTGCAAACATTTCGCTCCTGTGAACCTGCTTCTCTTTCCCTGACATATCAGCATGATGTGATGTTCACTGACAGCTCACATGTACAGTGAACCTGAGAGAGGAGAGATGGCGAAGGTTTATGCCATCTGTTCATATTCTAATGTGAACTCAAAGTCAGACATTGTTGAGAGATGCAGTTATACTCTTCTATCATTAACTGCAAAAATATTCTGTTTAATCCATGGAAAACAGTAATTGAAGGAAATCATCCTTCAGCATGAGCACTTTTAGCTCACTTAAATACGCGGTCACAGTTATTTCCAAGAAAATCAGGTAGGTAAACAAACATAGGGGGAGACTGATTATAGCAGCATGGATCATGTGGTGCTGTAGCACTTCCTGCTTTGCCGAGGGCAAAACAGGAAGGTTCAGCAATGAGATGCATACCCTCCAACTGTACCGATTTAGCCGCTACAGTACCGTATTTAACATTCTGTATCGGCTAAATCAAAATGTACCGGTTTTAAAGTATTCCCAAATTTAGCTGCCACTCCTTCGACGATGCGGGTTTGGGCCGGTGGGCGGTATGGAAGAAAAACTGGTTCCTGTTCTTAGTGGTGCGCGTTGCGTCATTATGTCACGCGTCCTGCACTCTGGGGCTGTCCTCCACTGTATGTGAAAAAGCTACAGGGACGCCCGGCACATGCGCTTTTGAAATTTCAGGACGCCATTGGGCTTCAGCAGCAGCAATATCTCTGCGGGAGGTGAGGGGAACCGTTGCGCAGTTCCAGAATTTTATTTTTATTTATCATAGTAAATATATTTATATGTGCATTTATTTATGCAGCCTCTGAGCAAGATGATCCAGGCTTCCACTTATCTCTGTGGCCAGCTAGATAAGCAACTAAAACTAAACATCGTACCTGCCGGGTTGTAGTGCATGTGGAGGGTGGGAGGCCTCTTGTAAAAAAAAAAAACTCATTACACATTCAGGGATGTGATCATGCCCACTTAAGCTGTGGCCATGCCTACTTTATCCATGTGTACCGGTTTCTGCCCTTCAAATTTTGGAGGGTATGGAGATGTATTAACATCTTATTTTCCAGAGTGTAGTAGTGTAAACTTCCCCACCTCTGGAGATCCCCACCGGAACCCAGAGCTCATCAGCTTAGTACTGGCGCGCTGTGTCTCTCCTCCTTATATACTAAACATTGGTAGTGCATGCATGATAATGTGTCAGATTAATTAAACCACTGTTCTGTGGAAAATGCTTAAAAGTTTAAGTCCTGTGCAGTATAAAGTAGTATATGCATAATGTATAATCAGTGCCTGAATAACCAATAGGCTGAATAGGCTGCAGTCTAGGGCACAAGCAGGAGTGTAACTACCATAGGTGCAAGGGGTGCAGCTGCTATGGGGCCCAGAGCTGAAGGGGGCCCATCTTTGCTGTGTAAGTAATATGTTTTACATACATTTATCACCAGCAGTGGCTAAATAGGGGGCCCTTACAAACTTTTTCTATGGGGCCTACGAATATCTAGGTACGCCTCTGGGCACAAGGACTGCAGTTGACAGCCGAGGAATACATCAAAGGCATATTTTATTCCATGCTTATTAGCTATCACCTATACCAATGTATTGTGGGGGTAAAGTTCTTATGGTGACTGCCAGATAGCTATGCCAATGTAACTTACTGGTGGAACCATTACTTTATGTACATTAAGTTACAGCAACATCCCATCAGAAACAGAACTCCCATCTTAATAAATGTCCTCCTTCAAAGGTTAGTGAAACCTCTGTGGTGGCTGGCCACACTCCCTCTGGAGATTAGTCACACCCCTAAACAAGGGCCCCTATCACTGCATTCCCGGGAGGATCCTTCATGTCCCAGTCTGACACTGTTGCTAGGTGTACACCTTGAAAAGTGGAGAAATGCAACTGAAATGTGCAAAACATTGGATGTCCCGCCTTAGTTTTACAATTACTCATTATAGAAGCGGGTAAACATTGCTAAGTTAACCTTTGGACAATGGGCCTGATTCTGGTTCACTCGTAAAAGCAAACTCCTTCTTTAATGGACAAAACCATGTACACTGCAGTAGGGGCAAATGTAACTTGTGCAGAGAGAGTTACATTTGGGTGAGTTGTTTTGTTTCTGTGCAGGGTAAATACTAACTGCTTTATTTTTATACTGCAATATAGATATCAGTTTGAAGTACAAACCCCACCCAAATCTAACTCTCTCTGCACATGCTACATCTGCCCCACCTGCAGTGCACATGGTTTTGTCCATAAAAGAAGGAGTTTGCTTTTGCGAGTGAACCAGAATCAGGCTCAATATGCGTACCGTACATACAGTTCTGTTCAACATTGACCCTTTTATTTTAAGCAAATCCTGTACAATATCTTCATAAATTAATGGAAATGTGTCAATTGCAATCCACAAAATATTTTAATGTCCAAGATTATGAACCAAAATATATAAATTTTACGTACATTTAATAGTGTCAAAAACAAAATAAAAAATATGATCTGGTCAGTGTTAAATGTATCCTTAATTTTTAGTTGCACACCCTTTGGCAACCATAGGTCCCTCCAAACTCTTCTTGTATTTGTCTATAAGCTTCTTACAGCAGCCTGTAGGTACAGTAGCTTCTTCGACTCTTCCATTTCAGTTTGTTGAAGCTCTTCGATGTTTACCGGCTTCTTTTTCCCAACGGTGGAATTCATCTCTCTTTAAATATTTTTTCCTGCATTAAGATCAGTACTTATTTCTGGCTAATTTAAAACATATGGGACCTATAACATACATTAATTATGGGACCTACTGTATAACATACATTAATACGTGGAAAGTGATAAATTGGACAGAGATAATGTACCAGACAATTTTCTCCTAACTTCCATGTCACAGGTTGCATTTGAGGAGCTGATTGGTTGGTACTTTATCTCTCTTCAAGCATTGAGGTATATCTTTTGATATGTGTTTTTGGCTTTTATCATGCCATGGTTATTTCACCTAAACCTAGTTTTCTCACACTGGGCAGCACACATCATTCCAACGTGCCTTGGTAATCCTCAGATGTCATAACTCCTTCAATACGGTGCATTCGTCCAGTGCCAGAGGCAGTACAGCAGATAGATAGTCCAACATGTACTACTGGAGTTATGATGTCTTCTCCATGAAAGCTTCATTCTATTTGGGGTTTGTCAGTCCACAGAACATGTGCCTAGAAGGATTTGGCAAAGATCAGTCGTTCTTTTATGTGAATTTCATCAGTGGCATCATCCTTGTCATTTGCCCATAAAGCCCTCAATGAGCCTGAATCTGGGTTGTACGCTATTTCTGTGTATGGAAGCACTGTTGCAGCCTGAGACAATCCCCCAAAACAGAAATTACACACCTGCGTTTTAGCAGACAATTCCCATGACCACTGAAAAAAGACTGTCAATCCCTTTGCAAACAAATACTCACTGTGAGCATCATTGCTGAGGTGCATTGGCGTATTCGCAGTGCGAAAGTGGAGCATGTGCAATGAATCTATAACCACTCAACTGCATAAGTATTGGCATAATGTACAACTATGAATCCAGCCAATTGTGAACTGTTGAAAGAGGGATGCTAATGGCTTCAGAGATGGCCTTATACCCCTTAGAGGTCTTGCGTTTGGTGGTAAGTGTCATGATCCAGAAACTTAGGGACATTTTCTTACCATTCAAGTGTCTGCTTGTGAACTGGCACTCTACCAGCCTGGCCTTAATGACTCTTCGGCCAATTCCAAGAACTCCTCAGTTCCATGCCGGTCTCAGTAATTCAGTGTTTTCTGATTCACAGTTGCTTTAGTTATCTGCAATAAATTAGTATTCATTTATACCTACCTTTCCTGGACTCTGTCTTCTCTGCCACACCTTTGGGCCCTAACACCACCTCATTCTCTGAAGTCTAGCCCCATATGTGGGAACAGGTTATCAGACCCCCCCCCTCCAGCTTCCACTACGCTCCAGATGCTGAGCAATTACAAGCCTCAGGTGTGACAGATGCACTCAGACAGCGTGTCTCTATCATTGTGACAAAGTAATGGAATAAAATTGTAATTTTTAAATATTAAAGCTATCATTCATTTGTTAACGCATGTGATGCTGATTTGCCACAACTGACTCTTATCTGCTTCTTTTTTTTTTTTTTTCAATGACTCAAAATGGTGGCAATAATAATGCCATGACAATCTTTTAATATTTTTTTTTAGAGCTGAGCGCTGGATTTTTTTCAAAAATGGTCAAAAAATGCCCAAATTTGCGTAATTTTTGCGTTTTTTGTCTCTAGAGTAATATTAACCTCAATAACATTAATTTCCAGCCCTTTCCACACAATTTTTGACCACTTTACAGCTCACAATGTTGTTTTAATTTAAATTCGGCCAAAGACTGCAGCAAGCTGCCTGGTTATTAACACACTGAACTTCTGGCAGTATCAGTAAGGTGTATTGGGGCACAGTACACACAAACAATAAAGAAGAGCAAAATAATTTTTTTAATGCGCAGCTTGTATAATGCTGTATGGACTCAGAACAATCACACATGGAACTTGTGGTGTATACTATTGGGGTGCAGCATACAGCAAAAAAATAAAGAACAGCAAAATGTATTTTTTTTATTTTTTTATATTGTATTTTTTTTATGGATGGGCCTTGGATAACACTGCATGGACCGTGGAACAATCACACACGGAACTTGACAATAGTATATGGTGTATTGGATTGCAGTGCAGCACATTACAGTGACCACACACCACAATGAAAAAAAATATTAACAATGAAAAGCTGACTGAAAACCTGCCTGTGTACCCCAATACACTGACTGACCGCTTGGCTAACACACGACCAGTAAAATTACTACAATATAATAAAGTAAATTATATATATATAATATAAAAGCTGACTGGCAGCCTGCCTGTGTACTACTGTACCCCACAGTTACCTACCTACTACTACTGTTACCTACCTTGCTGCTGCAATGACCAGTGGTGCCGGTGATGGCTTCCTAAGCGCTGTGCAGCTTGGCGGGTATGTGTTCCCTGTGTGATAACTGTACTGTCTCTACTTGTATTGTTGCCTGCCTGGCTGTTGTAGTGACCAGTGGGGCCGCCGATGGCTGCCTAGGCGCTGTGCAGCTTGGCGGGTATGTGTTCCCTGTGTGATAACTGTACTGTCTTTGCTTGTATTTTTGCCTGCCTGGCTGCTACAATGGCCAGGGGCGCCACTGACGGCCGCCTAGGTGCTGGGCAGCTTGGTGGGTATATGTTCCCTGCATCTATAATGTCCAGGGTACATCTAGTGCAGGGCTGGGCAACACCGGCCCTCCAGATGTTAATGAACTACACATCCCAGGTATAGGGGACGCGAGGGGACGCGGATACCTTCACAGTTATACGCGTCCCCTTGCGGGCTTCACAGGTGTCCGCGGGGCTCGATGTTAATGAACTACACATCCCACTACACCATCTGTACTGCCATGTATATGTGCGGATTGTCTTCATGGGGATTGGTTATTCCCCTGGATTGTCATGTGAAAAATTTGCTATAATAAAGATTAAAAAAAAAAAAAGAAGAAAATGAAAGTGCATCCACCCTAGTACATCTGAGCCAAAAAGTACTTACAGTATGTCTGCCTACAAAGTTTGGCTCGAAAATCATTGTTCATTTTCAAACACAGCCTGTAACATGGCAGTTAAGAGCTGATTAGCTGGTACATTATCTCTGCCGCCTTTATCTCTTTCTAAGGCTTAGTACATAAACTAGTATTTCTCTCCACTTTATTTGATTCCAAACTTTGATTCGGTAAGTCTCCCCATAAATGATTAAATACTGTACTCTTATGACTTTGCTGTATTTAACAAAATATTACTGAGACACTATAGATGTAGTTAATATAGTTTATTGGCATGTATGTGGTGGTGGCAACTGTTTTAAAAAAATATAGGGGGTTATTCTGGTTCACTCCTTCTGGCAAATTCCTTCTCAAATGGACAAAACCATGTGCATTGCAGGTGGGGTAGATGATACTTGTGCAGAGAGAATTCGATTTGGGTCGGGTTTTACTTCAAAGTGAGATCTATATTGCAGTGTAAAAATAAAGCAGTCAGTATTTTCCCTGTACAGAAACAAAATAACTCACCCAAATCTAACGCTTTCTGCACATGTTACATCTGCCCCACCTGCAGTGCACGTGGTTTTGTCCATCTGAGAAGGAATTTGCCAGAAGTAGTGAACCAGAATAACCCCAATAGTATTTTACCTGGGGACTTGTTACTTACCAAATCAAAGTTTGGGGAACAAATTCACTTTTTCCAGTTTTAAGGAACTACGATTAGCAAATACTGGTTGGGCACTTTATAATAACTATGGGCCTTATTCTGATCGGTGCGGATATTCCCGCATGCGGACGGCCCGCCGATGTTGATCGTCTGCGCATGTGCAGAGGTCACTCTGCGCATGTGCAGGCGATTTCGCCGCACGGATTCTTTATACGCCGCACAGGGGGCGTAGAGGGGCGTGAGGGGCTACTTAGCATCATTACCATATGCATACGCCCCCCGTTTCATGGGCGTTCCCATGCAAACGCAGGGCGTATGCATGGTAATGAGGCCGTGACGCGTGGGTACGGGGCGGGCATCTGACATCGCCGGATGTCAGCTGCCCGCCCCCATACATGTTTTCACACGGACAAGTGTCCGTGTGGTCTTGTGTTGCGGGACCTGGTGGAGCGTGCGGCCCTGCATTCGATGTTCGGCGACCATCGAATGCAGGGGCAGCTCCCAAGACGGAGGAGGCGTATCCCCGTCCAATTTCATGCGGATCGCCACATATCCGCGTACGGACGGCAGGTGGCGATCCGTATGGAAGGCGGGGATTAGCCTGCACGGTCGCGGCCGCATATTCTGATCGGGCCGCACCGATCAGAATAAGGCCCTATGTATCTGATTTTCAAGAAAGTGGGCTAACATAAACTGTTATACATAACTTAATTTTGGCAAGGATTTTCAATTATGTTTAAAGCTTAGTCACTTTCTTAAAATTTTACTAATTTTTTTGTACTTTTTTTTATTTTTGTCGTAGTCAAGCTTTTAGTCAGTGGATCTTAACTAACATTTATTCTAATTTTAGTCAATGATTTTGTCATAACTTCGCAGTTTAATGATACTGTAATGGATTTATTGAAGAACATATCTTTATAATTTCCTTGGATTCTTTGTATACCTTTCATTACGTGTTTAGTAATCTAGGTATCAAACAAATGCAACACAAATGCTATTATCTTCACAGCAGGTCATTTATTTTCAGCAAATATCAATTCAAGAATACAATTCTTTTTTTAATAATTTTTTTTATTTATCCCTATCCGTGGAAACCCAGGCTTTATTCCTGCTTTGAAAAAGTACACACTTCCAGATGTAGAAATCTAAGGTAGTCATGTGGATAAAGGATGTTTTGGATCCAGGTGCACCCACGCACACAGGAGGGGGGTCCGAGTACCTAGAAACTTCCCCACCCACCGATCCATCGATCCAGCTGTTATATTAAAAGCAGCCTCCTATCAGAGAGACATGCTGCTGCTGGCTGCAGATAATAATAATAATAATTTTATTTATATAGCGCTCTTTCTCCAATAGGACTTAAGGCGCTTAACAGATAGAATGAATGCAATACAGTACAGAATCAATGAAGTACAGAAAAGCTTTTCATAAACAATACTTAAGGGAATTAAGGAAATGCTTGACTAAACAGGAAAGTCTTGAGTCTGTTTTTGAAGCATTCTAGAATGTGGGTCTCTCGAACTGTGTGGGGAAGTGAGTTCCATAAAGTTTGAGCTGCATGGCTAAAAGCTTGACCTCCAGATGAATTATGGGAGATCCTAGGTACTGCTAAAAGTCCTACATCTACAGATCGCAGTAATCCGGTGGGACAGTATGGAATCAGAAGCTTCTTCAGGTACCTTGGGCCTTGGTCATGTAGGGCTTTGAAACTCAGTAAGTTGATCTTGAAAATGATTCGCCATTTTATGAGCAGCCAGTGAAGGGAGTAGAGAATGGGAGTTATGTGGCTAGAACGGGGCTGGTTGGTTAACAGCCTGGAAGCTGTGTCTTATACCAGCTGTAATCGGTGCAGTACTTTTGCTGGTAGACCGAGGTAGAGGACATTGCAGTACAGACATTCCTCACTTAACGACCTACCTGCTTACCGACCACCCGGACTTACGACCCGGGCCTTCGTTTAGCGTCCGTGCTGTGACTCCTCGGACTTACGACCCCGCCTGCTCTGATTTACGACCTGCCCGCCTACCCTCTCGCAGTTACGACCTGCCCTGCCTGTTTAGCGACCCGCGTCTCAGAAGTCTTAAGGGGTTTTATATAGGCTCGTTTAACAACCAATTCGCTTAACGACTGGGTTCTAGGAACGGAACCTGGTCGTTAAGTGAGGAATGTCTGTAATCCAAACGAGATGATACAAATGCATGCATGACTTTTGGCAGATCTTCAGAAGGAATTAAATATTTGATTTTGGCTATGTTCTTCAGATTAAAGAATGAGGATTTGATTGTGGCTGATATGTGATGTTTAAGTGTCGAGCCACCACTCAGCACCATGCCAAGATTCCACACATGATCAGAGTTTTGTAATCCTGTACCCTCACGTGTCAGTCCAGTTGGGTAGCTATGCTGGAGTCTTGCCCTTTGATGTTGAGGTCATATCCTAAGGACCTCCATTTTATCAGGATTCAGTCTCAGCCAACTGGCACTCATCCATTACTGGAGCTCGGCTAGTCAGCCATTTAGGGTTGTTATTGAGTTTTCAGTACCTGGAGCAATGGACAAGTACAGTTGTGTATTGTGTATCATCTGCATAGCAGATAGAGGGAGATAGTGTGCAGCTCCTCCCAGGCCCGGTAGTACTACGTATGCTATGAGACTGTACCCAGTGGTAGGTGGGGAGTTTGACTGGGGCGGCACACCTGTCAAACCGCAATGCAGGTGTCCTTAGGTGAGCTCAGGGAGGACAGAAATCTCCTGTGGAGCAGAAGGGCAAAAGCTACACTTTGCTGGTTTATCCCAATGATGAGATATATATTTATATTCCCTTTCATTTCCTTAAAAAGATACTCATGTTCTGAAGTCCCTCATAATATCTTTATTCCCCTTACCCTGTTTTGTCTTGTCTTTGTCTTCTTTACTTTATTTACATTTATATCCTTTTGTTGATACTTTACATCTACTTTGTTATGGTTTGTGATTTGACTGTATTATTAGGGATTCAACCAGCTAGACGATGGAATATTGTATACTTTATTTTTTTATACATGCTTACAGAATCTTTGTTATACATATTGTGTTATTTTATCATTTACAATGTTTTTCAAATTATAATTTTAAAATCAATAAAACCTTTGTCATTTTTTTTTCATTTAAATAATTAAAGAATACAATAAATCACTAGAAAAATACAAGTAGTAGTAGTACAGTCCTAGTCTACTGCAAAAACTAAGCTGTAAGGATGCATATTATAATATTTAGCTATTTAACTCAAGTTAACTAAATAGCTAGTAGCTACATAAACTGACTTAGTGATTCTCATGTCAAAAAGTTGTTGTGCAGCTGCAGCGCAAAAAAGTAAATCCAGGGCCATATAGGATGGTGAAAACTGTATAAAATACAGTATTATTAATTAAAGAAGCCAATAAATCAGTTACTCAAAAAATACAGTGTTATTCACTAGGAATAGTCAGGCGCCCTGCAGTGAGCTGAGTCTCTGAATAGAGCAGCTGCTTGGTTGTGGGGGTAGTCACTCCTCACTCGGAAATAGAAAAAACAAAAGGACTCACACTAGGTGAGTCAAGCAGCGCTCAGATCAATGAAATGATACCAGAGATTTATAAAGGTATAACAATTTTTACTGTTTCTTTAAAAACACATGTATATTAATACACAAATAAAATCAATTTATAATGACATAATGAGTAAAAAGGGGGGGGGGAAGTAAAAGTAAATTGGAATGAATGTAGAAAAATTAAATGAATTTGAACAAAAAAAGTCCCGCCTCAATGGACACAGGAAGGTGGACTGTGTCGACACTTTTGGAAAAACAATGGTAAGTGCACGTTACCGACAATGAATGATGAATCCCTTGAATTGTGATGGTACTGGGGGTCCTCACGATGTATGCGGAGATGTTTGATGCCGCTGGAGGTTACCGCTTGATGTAAACCAGACTTATTATCGTTGGAGTGAGAGATAGATGGATGAATCTCAATTAACAAGGTTGTCTGGAGCGATCTCACCCAGGTAGTATTTCAGATGATGGAATGAGGGAATGGCTTCCGTGCCAGGTAGCAGTCCACACTGGTGTAGGTGTTGTTAACCAGGGGTTAGGTAAGCACGGTGTCCGCCAGTTAAAGATGCCAGTTGGAGTAAGCAACAATTGTGGTATCCAATGTCTGTCGAGAATATCACAGTGGTGTCCAGAGGTGGGGGGCAATCACCTTGCCCCCCACCTCTGGACACCACTGTGATATTCTCGACAGACTTTGGATACCACAATTGTTGCTTACTCCAACTGGCATCTTTAACTGGCGGACACCGTGCTTACCTAACCCCTGGTTAACAACACCTACACCAGTGTGGACTGCTACCTGGCACGGAAGCCATTCCCTCATTCCATCATCTGAAATACTACCTGGGTGAGATCGCTCCAGACAACCTTGTTAATTGAGATTCATCCATCTATCTCTCACTCCAACTATAATAAGTCTGGTTTACATCAAGCGGTAACCTCCAGCGGCATCAAACATCTCCGCATACATCGTGAGGACCCCCAGTACCATCACAATTCAAGGGATTCATCATTCATTGTCGGTAACGTGCACTTACCATTGTTTTTCCAAAAGTGTCGACACAGTCCACCTTCCTGTGTCCATTGAGGCGGGACTTTTTTTGTTCAAATTCATTTAATTTTTCTACATTCATTCCAATTTACTTTTACTTCCCCCCCCCTTTTTACTCATTATGTCATTATAAATTGATTTTATTTGTGTATTAATATACATGTGTTTTTAAAGAAACAGTAAAAATTGTTATACCTTTATAAATCTCTGGTATCATTTCATTGATCTGAGCGCTGCTTGACTCACCTAGTGTGAGTCCTTTTGTTTACTCAAAAAATACAACCTAGAGGTGTCTAGACGAAAATTATATTGCATTTTAATCTAGTCAATTTTGATCATGACACCATGGATGGATATTTAGTCAAACTTAAGAAATTCCTATTTTCATTATCGTTACATTTTAGTCACAGAATAAACCTTCGTCGACAAATGGTTTTCGACTACATTTTTGTTTTTGTAGTGGAAATTAACACTGATACATAAATATATTTAGCCTGATAGCACAGTGATTACCATTACCATCTTACAGGAGTCATAGGCCTGATTCTGACAATGCTCCCGTGTTGGGAGTTTCTAGGATTTCCCCTAGGTTTTCCCACATTCCAGAGACATTCATGTAGATGAATTGACTTCTGACCAGTGTGCTGGGATATAGCTTTTTAAGGTTCACTGGGGAGAAGACTGATGTTAATGTGTTAATGTTGTCTTTGTAACAGTTAATAAATAAAGATCAGGAATTCATGGTAATATCAGCACCGTAGGTCGAAAACAGTGTGATTGCTTTTAGTAAAGGAACTGTCCACAGGGTAATATACAAAGCATAGTAGAAATTGATACAGTAATAAATATCAATACACATTACTTCACCCCTTCGAATTCCAATAAATCATTTTTGCAAAGTATATTTATGGTGTTTATGTTCAGTCTCGGTTACGTCTCAAAGTCAATAAATTGTGTTAGTGCCTGATAGGAATGAACTCGTACAAAGCAATGAGCTCTAAAGTCGTATTTATACCCATGTATCTACAGCTCTAATCAATGTGCCTTATTAAATCTGCTAATTAAGTTTCATTTAATATATGGCACAGAGAATACAGAAGAGTGAACGTCAGCAGTTTTACAACTTTACTGTGGAACACTTTGGGCACCACTCAGTTTGGGGTATCAGGAATTGTGCTGCATGCACGCACCACTTACTGGCGCGCTGGTGTATGCTGCACCACAGACCTGCTGTCAGCGCCATCTTCGGTCATAGTCCATAGCAGGATGTCCCAATGTTGTCACCTCAGGCATGTCCGGTGTTCTGGGACGGTTCCACGCTGCATGGGCGACACATTGACATCTGTTATCAGCACAGCAGCCTGCCCCATCATACAAAAAGCATATCACTGCCTCACTGACAGCATCATTTCCCTACCTCAGAGCAGCACATTCCTGCCTCACTGTCAGCAGCACATCCCTGCCTTACAGACAACAGCACATCACTGTCTCACTGACAGCTGCACATTACTGCTTCATAGACCGCAGCACATCACTGCCTCACTGACAGCATCACATCCCTGCCTCACTGACAGAAGCACATCCCCGCCTCACTGACAGCAGCACAACCCTGCCTCACTGACACCAGCTCAACCCTGCCTCACTTACAGCAGCACATCACTGTCTCACTGACAGCAGCACATCCCCGCCTCAGTGACAGCAGCCCATCCCCGCCTCACTGACAGCAGCACATCCCTGCCTTACTGACAGCAGCACATCCCTGCCTTACTGACAGCAGCATATCACTGTCTCACTGACCGCAGCACATCCCTACCTTACAGACAGCAGCACATCCCTGCCTCACTGACAGCAGCACATCCCTGCCTGACTGACAGAAGCACATCCCCGCCTCACTGAGAGCAGCACATCCCCGCCTCACTGACAGCAGCACAACCCTGCCTCACTGACAGCAGCACAACCCTGCCTCACTGACAGCAGCACAACCCTGCCTCACTGACAGCAGCACAACCCTGCCTCACTGACAGCAGCACATCACTGCCTCACTGACAGCAGCACATCACTGCCTCACATATTACTACCTTACTGAAAGCAACATTTCCCTGCTTCACTGACAGACATACCCATTTTTGCTAAAAATGACTACATAGAATGTAAGAAGTTTTTGTATCTGTCACACACACACACACACACACACACACACACACACACACACACACACACACACACACACACACACACACACACACACACACACACACACACACACACACACACACACACACACACACATACACACAAACATATATGTATATATTATTGGATCCAGGCACTGCAGCCAGTTTTATATAAATGGATGGATATAAACAAAGAGATTATGGACCAGTAAGTTACTCATGGTAAAAAACATAAAATTGCTCTTTGAAATCCATAAACTGTGTTTAAACTACACTCCAGCATCACGGGTCACAAAAAGCAGCTGTCACTGTGTGTCCCTAGTCAATAGAATTATTCCTAGAGGTATATTCTCTCAAAACAAATATTACCACTTCACTTACTGTACACTATTTTTCTATAGAACTTTATAACCATAACACGATCAGATGTAAGCGATAAATGTAAAAATAACATATTGCCATCTTTAAACACCATAAAATGTTATGACAGATGGGATTTAATAAATGTAGTTTAAATATTTGGCTATGAGTCTCTCATCTATGCCCAACAATAAAGGGATATATATTAAGTACAGTAATTAGTCATTGAGCAGTACATTTTACATAATTGCTGTAACAGTAAGACAATGTTCTCTATACAAGATTGAAGTTTCAATAACATATACCCTCAGGCTCTCTGTTAAACTTTAATGTGACAATTGAACATAAGAACTGTTATTATGTCTACCAATAACATATGAGGCTTTATATAAAGAGCATAACGCAATCAAGTGCCTTTTTAACATACGCACTACACAATGCCCTGCATGCTGGGACTTGTGGTTCTACATATTTTTACTGTTCGCACTGAAAGCAGAATTGCCAGAAACTGTCCTGTTTGTTTTACCAAAAAATTGGAGGGGGAGGGGTGGCAGATTTTTTTGGCAGGGTGGAGCAAAATTTCTAGAAGGACAGTGGGCACTCTGAGCCCCATGCACGCAGTAAGTGGACTATAGAGATACATTCCACGGAGTGGGGAACAAAGTCCTGACAGTGGCGAACAGAAATGTGCAAAAACGCTTTTTGCACCTGAACCCGGTGCATTTATGTGTGACATGCGCAATAAATAAAGCAGCTGCGCCTGAAAAAAGAAAAACTGTTGAATCCCTCACTAAAAAGGACAATGATTGCAAACAGATAAATGATGCAGCCATTTTGTCATCTGAACATACAGAATATTCATGATAATGCCGACTAGCAATTTTCTCTGAACTATGCTAAATTCTCAGTAATGTTTAAAGCGTACACAAATAATTGCATCCGCTGTGTGTAGATGATAAATGAACCTAATTAACCTATAACAAATTGGACTCCTTGC
Organism: Crinia signifera; assembly: GCF_055691185.1. Lineage (NCBI taxonomy): Eukaryota > Metazoa > Chordata > Amphibia > Anura > Myobatrachidae > Crinia > Crinia signifera. The sequence goes on from NC_139217.1 coordinate 405,812,252, forward strand.
TAAACAGTCTATACATACTGTATAAATAATCAGAAATTCAAAAACATTTTTTTTAATCTTTCTCATTATAATATAATCTAAAATGTACATTGTAATTACTTATGACCTTGTTGTATTCGATTACATTCTGTTTAATTATCATATTTGTCTTAACTAAAATAATTGTAGACACTGATTTATACCACATGTTCTTGCATATGCCATTAATGGTAATTATTAAATGAAACTATTTTTAGCATATGTATATTGCCTATTATGCTGCTTTATATTATATGAATTTGTCCTGATCAGCATTTACTATTGAAATAATGAACATATACAGTATGTGCTAAAAAAAAAAAAAAATTAGCTATATAGGTTGAGTATCCCTTATCCGAAATGCTTGGGACCACAGGCATTTGGGATAAGGGATTTTTACGGTTTCTGAATTTTTTTTTAACATACTTGCCTGGTCCCCACGATATGGTCCCACGGCATACCCCGGTGTCCTCAGCGTCTCCTGCGGCCTTCAGGATTTTCCTTAGCGGTCCCAGTGGTGCATTGCGTGAGTTTGCAGGCGCGCCGGTGTACCCACATAATGTACTCCTGGGACCACTGAAGAAGACCCTGAAGGCCGCCATGGACATTGGGGGACTTGGTAAGTATGAAAAAAGGGGCGGGAACAAAATAAAAAAATCCAAAATATTCTTAAAAAAAACATTTTTTTGGGGAATATTTCGGATAAGAGATCTCTGGATACGGGAGAATCTACCTGTATACACCTTTAGAGCTACAGTATCTACTGTAAATTGGTCTTAGTATGTGGGTACACAACATGCAATGGTGCTCCCCCTGTGGCACAATGAGGTGATGTAACAACTCATCATTGGCTTGATTTTGGAGTGTACTAACAGGAGAACGATGTTTGCCTAATGCGCATGCGCATTTCTGCGTATATGCATGCGCTGGGTGCGAAAGGGCACAGCAAACTAAAAGTTTGCCACCCGATTCGCACCCAACAGCGTGGGCATAGGGCTGCAGCTTATAGTCACGCCCATGGGAACTCCCAGCATTTCATGGGTGTTCCCATCAAAACACTGGACATTCCCATGGAAATGAGGCAGTGACAATCACCGGATGTCAGCTACCTGCCCTGTTCTTAGATAGGGTGCACACAAAGCTAAGACACCTGATAGGCTACCATCGAATGATGTGGTCCTTGCCCCCTAGTCTGCGAATGGATGTTTATGCAAAACATCCATTCGCAGGCATTCGGTTGAACTTGGTGTGGAAGGGTGGGTAGGCGGCATTACTAACGGCGGGTAGGCTTAAAATTACACACAGCGCTGCAAAATTGCTATACAGTATGTTTGTTATTTGTGTTCAATACTTTAAAATAATAATAATATTATTTATTTACAGTTTCTTATAAAGCGCAGCAGATTCCGCTGCGCTTTACAATTGTAGACAGTGATAAAACAAACTGGGTAACAACAGACAGACTTGGAGGTAGGAGGGCCCTGCTGCAAGCTTACAATCTATAGGGATATAGGAGGGAAACACAAGGACAGGCACAAGTAATAGCATAGCAGTCCCACCAAGTTACAAGTCCAGAAGGGAAGCTATATAATACATAAGTGCCTCAGAGGGTTATGCGTGTAGAACTTAAATATGATAGGCTTGCCTGAAGAGGTGAGTTTTCAGGGAACACTTGAAAGTTTGGAGGCTAGTGGAGAGTATTATTGGGCGTGGAAGGGCATTCCATAGGATGGGAGCAGCCCGATGAAAGTCCTGTAATAGTGAATGGGAGCTGGTGATCCGTGTAGAAGAGAGACGCAGAACTTGTGCAGAGCGGAGTGGTCGAGATGGGAGATATTTTGTGATAAGTAAAGAGATATATACTGGTGCAGTATAGTTAATAGCTTTATATGAGTAGAACTTTTATATTGAATATGGTAAGATACAGGCAACCAATGGAGGGACTAGCAGAGCGTATCAGCACACAATGAGCGTCTAGCTGGGAAGATCAGCCTAGCAGCAGCAGTTAAAATGGATTGCAGTCACGAGAGTCTGTTCTTGGGAAGACCAGTTAGGAGACTATTGCAAAAATCAATGCGGGATATAATAAGTGCACATATAGGTGTTCATACATGGTGTTCATACCTGATATTCAATGAAGCATTGTATATTTATTCATCGGTCTCCAAGTGACGCCTATGCCATTATCCTAATGAGTGCACAGATAAGAGATTTAGTAGTGTCTTATGTGAGATACAGTTTTATTTTGGATATGTTTTATACTGTAGATGCATATAACATGATTTTTAGACAGATTAAATGTCGGGAACAAAGGACAGTTCAGAGTCGAGGATGACCCCTAGGGAATGAGCTTGTGGGGGTAGGGTAGATTGTCAAGTTGTCAACAGTCATAGAGATATCAGGATGGTAACTGTTCTTGGATGGTGGGAATAAAAAACATCACAATTCAAGGTCTGAGAAACACTTACTTGCATTTAAGGTGTTTCTCTAGGCTTGCTCAGAGAACTGTCATCCAGGTCTGTGCTGCGGCGTTCCAGTGTCTGGCTGGCCCTGGGTGTCCGCGGCCAGTGTCTCCCACAATGTCATCTCAGCAGGCACCGCTGAACACAGTCTGAACACAGTCTGCGGTCCTGCAAATACCAGCACTGGGCCTTCTCTCCGTTACAGGCCGTTACAGACCTCAGACCTTTCCACATGCACACCAAACATCACTTCATTCTCCAACAAGGGCGTGGCCATATTGGTTTGATTCACAGGAGTTCCTCAGCCAATCCTGAATTGGCCATTCTGACATCACTCTGCTACAATCCGCTGCCTATAAATATGCTGAAGCTGGGCCAAGCAAACAGTCAGTGCAATGATGTCCTTAGGATAACAGTGTCTCCTGTTACCTCTGAGTGTTTCCAGCTTTCCACAGCATCTGCGGCTTACCACCTTGCTGCAGCCTGACTCCCTCCAGTGTCCATACTGGAAAATTGCCTTGGCTCTACCAAGTCCAGCACAAACTTGATTGTTTCCAGTGCCATTTATTATTTCTGCTATCTTCACTGCTTACTTCTACTATTACCTGTTCGCATATACGCACCATCTCCATTACCAGCCACCACTCAGGGAGTCAACATTGATACCACCATTGGTGAAAACCATCGTTTACAGTCATCATCGGTGGAACTCTTCGGTGTCTGTGTTAGGGGTACCAGCTTGCGCTACATACTTACCTGCAGTGCTCACTCCATATTCTCCACCATCGATGGTCTACATCAGCTGAAGCCAAATGCTATTTAATTTATTACACTTACCTCAATCTTTCAGTCTTCCAGTAACTTCAACACTCACGTCTTTGGGTCTCCTACATTGCTTTCAGTGGTTAGCATTGTGTATAGTGTATATGCAGTCCAAACTAATTAAAGAACCCTACTTCTGTTTCACTCCAGCCTCAGTTCAAAGTCACCCCTCAGACGTGACAATTGAGTTTGAGGTGGCGAGAAGACATCCAGGAAGAGATGGCAGAGAGACATTCAGAGATTAATCCCAAAACCACTGGTGACACATCTGGGGTTGATAGATAGATTTGAGTATCGTCCGCATACAAGTGATACTGAAATCCGAAAGAGCTGATATGTTTGCCAAGAGATGAAGTATAGATTGAGAAAAGTAGAGGACCTAAGACTGAGCCTTGCGGAACTCCGGCTGACAGAGGTAGTGAAGAGGAGGAAGAGTCACTGAAAGAGTGATCAGATAGGTAATATTATGAATGTGGTGCCACTCGTGCTGCCAATAAGCCCAGTGAGCAGTGTGTAGATAGAGGGTGTATCCTAGATGGAGTGGGATTTTGGAAATGGGGAAGAGAACTCTGTAAGATACCTTTTTTTGAGTACCATATTGTATATTGAACTGGGTTATTACGTTGAATAATTTGAGTACAAACTACTGTCAGGAATGCTTGGAACATGGGAACATGGGACTATCTGTTCAGAACACTTTGGATGACAACCAAAATGTCTCATACTGTACATATATTTTGCCAGTGGTGAAAAGGTCTTGTAACTGCATAGCAACCAGGGCTTAGCTTTACTGATTACTGAACACAGGTAATAGGCTTACCGGAAACTATCTAATTAGACACAAAATGCCAGGAGTGCCACAGTTTATCGGGGAATTTGTTTTGCCTGTCTCAGGAAAGTGAAGTAAAATCCCCCAAAACTGCCACTGCATGCTCTTCAATCATTGGAGAAACCACAGAAAAATTGCTCAGACCCTAAGGTTACTCAGAATGTCCGGCATTATTTAGCTAGGGAGGCCAGTGAAATGATATTCGAAGATGCAGTTGCTGGATTCAGCACCACCCAAAACACACCCCATCACCACCCCCAAACGCCTACAATTTCTCAGTCAACCTGCGACTAACACACTGCAACCAGTGTAATAACAGTAGCACCAAGGCTCAGCATGTACAGACCATAAAACATCGGAATGTTGCAGTGAACCTAAAAAAATCTGAATCAGATGATATCTCTTCAGAGTATTATTTTATCCTTTCTTAGATTGTGACTGTTCTATATACTTTGCCATTTTACATTTATAGCACTTTTGCTCTTTGGGATCAATAGCAATTAAATCTTTAGAAAGCAAATATGAGATGAAAAACTTATATTGCTTTAAAAAGGTTAAAGATAAAGCATAAGTAAGTGACTGTGAAGATACCGATAAAATGTGCGCACATTTCAGAATGAATTTGTGTCCATGGCAACTGTTCACATATTCCTCTAACAAAAGACAGAACTGTAGAATTGTATATCTGAATACGATGATTTCCGGGGAAAATATACAGGTTACCTTGAGTTTGGAGAGTTAGTCACAGCTACAAACAATGAAGATATTGCTTTGAATTTACTGTCATAATTATCCTGAAATAGCAATAAAGGAGAACGTATCCATTTACATTCTTATTGTACATTTTTTTTTTATATATTAATAATGTTGTACTCACCCCAGACCATGGTTGCCTACCCTCCTGCATTCTGCAGGAGACTCCCTGAAATAACAGCAATCTTCCTCTCTCCCTCATTAGTCTAGCAATCTCCCTCATTTCACCTAGCCCGCTTTTGGATGGGGGGGCGGGGGGGGGGGGGGGGGGGGGAATGAGAGACTGGTACATTCACATTGAATCATCAGCATTTCCCAGCACTTTACCAAGTATAGTATCTCTTACTAACTGCTTTGGGGCTCATCTACATCTGGATACAAATCATTTTAAAATATTTCTCTCAGATGTAGCAGTACACACCCACACTTCTAAAGGAGCCCATACACGCTCCGTTTTCGCCGGCTCCGTTCTGTACTATGCGATGCGCGCTCCCGCGCATCACATAGTACGGTACAAAAAGTATGTGCTGCACATACTTTTTGTACTAGGTACACATCGTATCGGATCGCAGTGCATGCACACTGCATGCACTAGGGATGCGATCCGATACGATGTGTACTTTAAAAGTACAGAACGGAGCTTTAAAACGGAGCGTATATGGGGTCCTTAAGGGCCACATTCACAATCTCTTTTCACAATATCTCCATACAGTATATGGAACGAGACACGCCCTTTGGGTGGAGCATGACACGCCCCCTCAATGGGGCACTGTGCAAAATTCTATTCCAACTATAATCTCCCTGAAACTAGTTTTCAAAAGTAGGTAAGTATTTACCAGACTGCAAAAAAGACAATACTGAGTGCACTGACTAGGGGGTATAACAGAGTGGACCAGAGTGTAATCTGGGTCAGCCAGGGACATGAATGAATGGAGAAGGTAACCCCATGGACCTGGTGGTGCATTTTCCAACCAGTTATAATCTCCTATTGTCCTACAGGTCCATACCCGAGTACTCTATAGCTGTTCTTCTCTGCACAAGGAGGACTACTAGGTTATTATTACACCATTGCCAGATTAAGGTCTAAATGGGCCTGGAGCTGAAAATGATCAAGGGCCTATTATGCACAATAATAGGGGTTGTGGCCAGCACCTAATAATGCTGGGGGCGTGAGCCGCGTGACCATTGTTCTGGTTGGGTGGTCTGTTCATGGGTGAGTCTCTATTTGTGTAAATACTTTCAACTAATTATATATGCCTGGAAAAGGCAGGGGCTCTCCCTGTGTCCCCGACAGCCCTCCTTCACCCCCACAGTGTCCGGCGCAGACAGGGAGGCTTCCATCTCCCTGCCTGCAGCCGTCCCCCAGCTCTCCAGCGGCATTCGCAGGGGGGTTAAAATTCGCCACCAGGGGCAGAGAGCCCCTGAGGCGTTGAATAGGGCGGAGGGGTGGCTGCCGGGCGAATCTCCCCGAAGGGAGAATTGCGGCAAAAGTGCCGCGAATCCTACACAGGATTCGCTGCCAGCCGCAATTCTACCCATTGAATACCTGCCATATAGTGAACTATGTTCCTAAAAAGTTATTTTATTTCCACCCGTGTTGAAAGAAATGGTGCAGATTTCCCTTTCCACCAGGCCTATTGAAGAACCGTAATGAGTCCTATTGGGAGAAAAGCGCTATATAAATATCATTATTATTATGATTATTAATATTATAATGCGTACCCAACTCACATCAAACATGGGTAAACAAATCAAAGGTATCTTTTAGTGAGATCGTACCCCAACTCACAATGGCAGAATGTCGTTCTCTCACATAAAGGTATCTTTTTAAGGCACCGTAGAAAGTACGTATAATGCGTACCACAACTCACTCAATGAAGTATATAGATGTTCCCTTGAAGGCTTCTTTAAAGCCACACAGCGTAGGTTCACACAAAGGACTTTTAATACAATTTCTCCACATATAGAATAACAAACAGATAAAATCAAAGTGAGGATATCGCATAAACTCCCAGACTTCAGATAGGGCAGATATGAACAAAGTCTACAACCTGGAAGAAAATCCGGAATGTTCGACCAAGAGCCTCAATCTTTCAGTCAGGTGTCTAGCTTCTCCTCCTCTGCTCCAACACGTTTTGATCCTTAAAGCTAGGATCTTTTTCAAGGTATATCTTGAAAAAGATCCCAGCTTTAAGGATCAAAACGGATTTTCTTCCAGGTTGTAGACTTTGTTCATATCTGCCCTATCTGAAGTTTGGGAGTTTACATGGAATCGTGTATATGAGGATACATCATCATCCTTGTGAGGAGTCAATGTGAATACTTCTCGTCAGAAGGGAAGTAACCTTATATGCTATTAAGCGACAGTCTGTCTCCATTAGTTTTTTTGCAAAGTTTACGGGATGAGGGTCTGAGCCTGGGGTCTGAGCCATTGTGACGAAGGCCTCAGTCTTAGGCTCGGACCGATGTATGAATCGGGGAGGCTTGAGTAGACCCTTGTATATAAACAGCACCATAGTGCACCCAGAGACAGGAAGCAGGCAGTGGAAAAAGTACAACCAGATTTATTGTAGCAGATGGTAAACAGATGATTGTACGTGGCAATTGAGAAATAGTAACGTATGCATTAGAATAATTGGTAGGCAATAATTATGGAAGACAGGAGTTGTGGTTGCAGTGCAGCGCACTGATGAATTCCATAAATGGCTATAAGCCAACAACCAAACAGAGGGCAATACGTTACTTTGCTTGAACTGCCGATGACTTGGAATTGCTGAACAATGGTTGAAACATTGACTGGGAACGGTGGTCAGAACATCGACTTGGAATGCGGAATGATGGTTGGAACATCAACTGGAAATGATGGTTAGAACATCAATTGCAGGAACGATGGCTGGAACATCAAATGCAGGAACAATGGTTGGAACATTGAATGCAAGAATGATGGCTGGAACATCAAATGCAGGAACAATGGCTGGAACATCGAATGGAATGTGGAACGATAGTCAGACCATGGACTTGGATTTAGGCAAAGAACTGCATAGGTGAGTATCCTAGACTGGACACCGGATCACAGGAGCTGGAATACCTCGAACAGAACACACTGCAGCAGAGAGACACAACTGTACCAACAGGAGACAATTGAAGCACTAGCAATGTGTCTTGGATTTCCCAGCATACATACACCCACTGAGAAGCTGGGATTGGCTGGGCAATTATGACAGGGAACCAGACTACACATGATTGGCAGTAGAAGATCTCACACAACCTACCACAGGTGTTAATGAAGCATGATTGCAGTCTAATTGCAGCTGGCTGGAATACACAGAAGTGAATAGCAGACATGATTCAGGGAGGATTGGGACACAGGACTTACAAGTTATTTCATTAGCATTCTGGCTAAATACAACAAGAAGTCTCTTAACTGAATGTTATTGTGCATGACTCAATAGCCACAATAACATCACATGTCTAAATCATGTAAAGATCATGTAAAGATCAGTCTGATTAGACTGCACTTGCGTGTTATTTAGTTGGTTCTATAAAAGGGTTTACATATGCCCAAACCTGTCACTTTGTTATTGGAGCATCACAGTGCTTTACAGCTATGCAGTTCTTATCGTAGGAGAGATTTAAATGTTATCATATTGATGGCTGTATCATGCTATCTTTAGTAAAACCTAATCTGGTTTTTAATCAATGTGTGAACAGCCATTGTTACACTTTTTGGTGCCCTGTGTCAGAAAGAGAATTGGCATCCCATTTTCCAATAGGGACAAAAGGATGTATATTATACACACACATTTATTGAACACTGCAAGAAATGGTACTTTGTGAAAAAATAACCAGCATTACAATTGAGCAGATCTATGTAGTGAGCATGCAATCCCACAAAGCCACATACTACTCAGATCTGGACAGCTGCAATGCTGATAATTTTCTCACATTAGAAGGTGTACTTCAAATAGTTAGAATTCCCTAGTTTTCTATGCAAGGAAATATACAGTAGCATCCTGAATAGACTGTAGTGCCACAGGCAATGAATCCTAGGTATGTCAAAATCTTAAAATAAAATAAGGACAGTATGACTGAATAACCGAGAGCACTAAAGCTAAAATCATGCATGTGTAGGTACTAGCAAAGGAATGGGTTGGTCAAGCAGATGGGTGGTGAGAAGATGCTGAGCCTTATAGAGGAGGGAAGCTTCAAGTTAAAGTAATTAAAACAGATAATTGCGTGCATGGCGAGCGCAGCGAGCCAGCAAGGGGCGGCGGTACGCGTCCTCCGTCTTTTTCATACCCCCACCGTCCACGTCGGTGTCGAGTTGATTTTAGATAGTGTGGCGAGCACAGTGAGCCACCGAGTCCGAAGTGTGGCGAGCGCAGCGAGGGGCGGCGGTATGCGTCCTCCGTCTTTTTCATACTCCCACCGTCCACGTTGGTGTCGAGTTGATTTTAGATAGTGTGGCGAGCACAGCGAGCCACCGAGTCCGAAGCGTGGCGAGCGGACGCGGAATACATGTAAAGTAATACGTGGGGCTCACTGCGCTCGCCACGCTTCTGGCTCGGTGGCTCGCTGCGCTCAAAACACTATATAAGATCAACTCCACGCCGACGTGGATAGTGGGGGTATGAAAAAGTCGGAGGACGCGTACCGCCGGCCCTCGTGGGCTCGCTGTGCTCGCCACGCTTCGGGTTGGCATTGATAGTGGCGGTGGCGTGGGGGTGCATTTAACATTGTAAGCACCTATTAAGGTGCTTATACAATTAAAAATTGTACACTGAAAAAACCCAAACAATTTAAAATCGCATCGCATTGTATTGTATGCCATTGTATGCCATATACAATGGTATACAATTTTAAATTGACTACAATGCCATACGACTGAATATCGCGGGCACCGTGCTAGGAAACAAGTACCGACATTTTTTATGTTATGTGAGTTACTTTTACATTTTATTAAGTAACTAAGGCTAACTGTGCATAGACACTTGATAACCATATAACATAAGACAGTAGAATTTTACTCACGGTTCTGTAGACACAGCAGGAACTCCCATCTGTATGGTAAATAGATGTTGCTGAATACTTACTGCAGTGCTGGATGTACACATTGGTGCAGCTAACTTCCCCGCAGGTAAAATCTTATTGTTTGAAACATAAATAAAACCCCATACCTGAGGTAAGACTGTGCGAATATGGAAGAGGTGGAAAAAACCCTACAGGCGCTCCTAGGGCTGTACTCCAATATAGCAGCATCTAAGTATTAATAGAATATATAGTCTTTAAATCAAATACAAATATACAGAGAAAGACAAAGAAACAGATATGTATTATTTAATCCTCTGAGTGCCAAGTGAATTTGCAAGTTGGTGGGAAAATTGCCAAGCAAACATATTTTATTCATCATAATGACCTTGTATGTGTTACCTTATATAGGAAATATAATTTTTACACAACATTTTCTTGTTTGAATTAATATAACAAATGTGAGTGAGGCTGGCAGATTTTAGCAGATATTTTGCACATCTCTCACAGAAATGTTGGCATTTAAAAAGGTTAAGTACCCCCCCCCCCTCCAGTAAAAAACAAAAACAGTTGAATGGAGTTATTGATATAATACATGGGGATCAGAACTTCTTTTGACAAATATATTAAAAACTGGTTATACCTCAGATTGCATTAAAATAATTCAATAGACGTAATTATGCATTATTTCCTGTTGTTCCCCTGATTACTGTAAGCGGCAGCCAGCTAAGCCGAGACCTGTATAATGCTAAATCAATGCAGCAAAGATTCAGTGTGTCTGTGTCATGATGTCACATCTATGGCATACATCTGTAAACACGTACAGTCATGCACACAGCTTTAGAGTGATTTCTATTTTATGACAATTTAAAAAAGGATTATCAACCATTTGGTTGTAATGTGACAGGGAAGAGGGTTATTTGTGGTTCCATTAATGGATATTTGTTTTTCTTTGAGTCCAGTGGTGTATCGTTAATGGCTGCATCCATTTCTTTAGTACTTACCTCTCTGGAGTCCCAGAGGGAAATTTACTAAGATGGGAGTTCTATTTCACATGGGATCAGAATCTACTTCTTATTTATTTAGCACCTTCTTGAAGATAATATATAGTATCTGATTAGTTGCCTATAGCAAGCTTTAGGACAGAGTAGGGTTTGTCAGGCACACACAAATGCTGCAGGTACAGCACAATAGGTTGTACAGAGATTTCAGGACCTGTGTTGGCATCTCTCCCCCCTCCGTACCACCCTGCATCTATATAGCCCCTACATACCACACTGCGTCTCTATCCCTGCTCCCTACTGCCCTGCAACACAACTACCTCCTGGGCAGAAAAAAGGGCGCTGTCAGGGGGTGTTGAGCCAAGCAGCCACTTGAAGTGGGGTGGTCAATCCCTCAAGGTAAACAAGCAAAAACAAGAAAGAAAAGAGGCGCTAAACATACAAATGAATATTGTTTAATAAAATAGAAATTGATTATGAATAATAACAAATAAAAACACTATTAAAAATAAGGATGCAAAATAGTACCAATGGATGGTATAAAGTGGACATGTGTTACTAATTTTGCTGATGGGGTTCTGTTCCTATTGTTCCGCCAGAAAGTAAATGGTACTTTGATGGAACACATTTTTGGAGAGAGTGGGTACTAGCTAAGATGTTATAAGTGTTCCCACACATATTTACCAGGCCATTGGAGGTAATTAATCCTTCAAGCACAGTGGCAAATGCAGAATTTTCAGAAGGGGGTTTCCAGAGGGGCTAAGCAAAGCATGGAGATGGACACTTAGGTGACCCAGTATATGCCGGGTCAGTTAAAGTATTATAGATAGACCAAATGTATTTAAATAATCATCATAATATATATATATATATATATACATACATACAGGGGCGTCAACAGCAGAGTAGTGCCCTGAGCATAGCAATGTATTGGGGCACCTACCGATCCTCCAGCGGTAGGGGTGGGGGAAGCTTTGATGTCCCCCGGGTGGCAGGGGGTATTATATCAACCGCTCAGCATGTAGGGCCTGCAATTACGCCTTTACTGCACAGATGGTGGGAGAAGGGGGCATTGGGCTGAATGAAGGGGCCCTGATACATAACTTCCAGGGTGGTAGAGGATGTCTAATACGCAGAGGAGGGGTGTATAGTGGAGTGGGCTTATTATTCATAATTTTCTGGTGGGAGGACAGCTTGCTTGACTGCAGATATCTGCAGTTCTCAGAAATAGATTTCTAAGATTTTAATGGAATTAAAAACTAGAGAATCCCACCTACCAAATGGTACTGGGGACTAGGGGATCAGAGTTCAGGAGGCAGAGCAATCTGCCAAGGAGTATATAAAACTACATACCAGGTGTGTGGAGCTGGAGCAGTAACCAGCTGCTAGAAGGCTGATATCTCTGGTTCTGGGCACAGTAGAGACAAGCTACTAGTGTCATTTAAAGGAGGAGAGTCCCAGCTTTTGGAATATATCCTCAGAAAAAACTTTAAGTCAGACAGAACCTGAAATATCTGACTGGGAAGAGCAATTGACAGGCTTGGATGGGGACCGCTGCTTTGAAGTCAGATATCTCCGGTTCCCAAGGGCCGATTTAAAAAATTCTTGTACCCATGGAAAGAGGGGACCCTCAGCTTTCCTGGGGGGTTTCTGGGTACTCAGAAACCCCCCCTGCGTGCGCTACTGAAGCAAAGCATTTGCAGCCGGAATCTTCCCAGGGTGCGGTATAGCTGGTTGGATAGATGAAGTCCAATATTGATTCAATAGTGGTAAACAAAAAGGAAATGGGATCCGTTCCATATTTTGTGATGACCTTTACAATCCCTACAGCAGACTTTAGAAAACCCCAGAGAGACAGCAGGAACCATTTTAGCTCCTGTTGTTTGGTTTTGATAGAAAACCATTAAGTGTCTCTGGGGGTGAATGGGAGAAGAGGGCAGGATCCATCCACAAAGGCCAGTCCAGGTCTTGTGGGTTCTGCAGCCTGTGGGAAATCTAGAAATGGCTGAAGGTTTCACAGGGGCAGCACCTCTGATGCTGACTAGCAGCCAGAGGCTAGGTCCTGTAAGCATACCTCCCAACATGACCCATTCCAGGAGGGACTCATTGCTCTGTTTCTGGACCTTCCTCTTAATGTATGATTGCTATAACTGGTTTAAAACAGGTTAATGGATAAGAAAGGTGCTTCCACACAGATGATGGTAATCATAAATTAAGAGAGAAGTCCATGAATAGAGCATTATTTTCCTCCCGGAGTGGGTCAATGTTGATGTGTTGTCACTCACTTAGGGGCAGATGTATTAAGCTTTAACAAGCGATAAATGCAAGGGTGATAAGGAGAGATAAACGTCCAGCCAATCAGCTCCTTACTGACTTTTTCAAACACAGACTTTAACATAGCAGTTAGGAGGTGATTGGCTGGATGTTTATCTCTCGTAGGGCGAGATTCTCTATCACAGAAATGCGGTAAAAACCCCGTTATCGGGGTTTTTACCGCATTTCTGTATTCTCTAACCCCCCTTCGCAGTGTCAGCGCTGCGGAGGGAATCGCCAGAAAAAGCTGGCGATCCCCTGCAGAAGCCTATGGGCTTCTTACCGCAGCGCTGTGTGAGGGATCAGTCACGGATCCCTCCCAGCATGCCCCGCGGCCGATGCGCAGACGGACTCCCGGGTCATAGACCCGGAAGTCCAGCAACGGCGCCGCATCGCAAGGGACAGCTCTTACCGCAAGAGCTGTCCCTTGCGTTAATGACCGCATATTTTAGAGAATATGCGGTCATTAGAAATGGGCTGCGGATTTTAGAGAATCCCGCCCCTTATCACCCTTGGATTTATCTCTTGTTAAAGCTTAATAGCTCTGCCCCAATGTTTCCAAGAGAAAAGTTCCCAGAGCAGCACAGGGAAATGGAAGTGGAGTATGCAGTGGAAGGAAGGTAAGGCAATGATTTATTGATTACTTAGTTAATTACTTAGTTAATTGATTTAAAAATGATTAATTTAATTTGAAAATGCATTTGTTTTTAAAAGAGAAAACATTATAAAAGAATACACTATTAATAGAAATGGGTTGTAAGGAAACATTGTTCACCATTACGAATTCGCAACGGTGCACATGAAACACAGTAAGGTCCATAGTCCGGACGTGGATGGGATCAATGACAAGCAATATGTTGCCACAGGAGCCATAAGGTCACAGACTGCATTGCACTAACATATAAAATGTAGTGACTATGGTGAAGCCAACGCTTACAGGACTTTACTGAAGACCAACAAATATTTGTTTTAAACCTTCTGAAGAGAGCAAGTGGAAAAGCTGTCCACGGCTACTAAGCAGATTCTAGCTATATTACTGTATATGGTGTGCACTAGACCAGCGGTTCTCAAACTGTGGGTCCTGGACCTGACCCCAAAGTGGGTCCCGACCACCTCAGAATGGGGTCACATCTCCATGTTGCTGACCATCAGATTAATGTGTCTGTGGAAGGGGGAACAGGGGATAACTCATTAAGTAAACACCCTCTGCTTCCCCCTTCCATCCCCCTTTCCCCCTTTTCCATCCCCTCATTACCCACTGCCTCCCTGTCACAATAGCGGGTACTTCAATTCACTGACCACACATGTGGCGGCCATTCTGTGGTAACTTGCTGGGGTCCTGTAATAATTTTTATTGTCTGACGGGGTCCCAGAGCAAAAAAGTTTGAGAACCCCTGCACTAGACAAATGATAGCTGGATTGGATGCTATGGACAAGTTATCTAACTGCATAGTTTATGTTATAAATCTCGCCTATAGTGCTTTGTATTTATATAGAAAGGTCAAAAACATTGCGGGAATGTCACGATTGTCCTCATACAAAGAAGTAAAAAGTTGAAATGGTGTCAGTTTATCACAGACCGGAACATTTGTCATTTTTAAAATATGATTTTTTTATCTGAGGGTGTATGTGTGTGTTAGAATTGGATGTTAGTAGTTAGCAAACTTAAAAGTTATATAAAAGTATGTTAAATGTAAAGTATGATGAAACTGAAGCACAGTGCCTTCATTGTTACCCTTCATGACATGTCACATTGGAACAGATGGCAATAATAGAGAATGACAAACAGACAGCATGAAACGATCAATCACTTTCATAAACGGTTCCCCAGCGTGATTAGAGTCATGGTGATGCCAAATTATCTTATTCAATAGTATTACACAGTTAAGCATCCATTCTACTAATTTATATTTGCATACACTTTATCTTTTAGTATAATTGATTACTGTAATCATCAGTCCCTTTTTTTTTTATTTGTATTTTATCTATAATAATTGAAAGTGGATGATCTGATAAATAGAGCATAGCAAACACTTTTATTACTATTTCCAGGTTACAGATGTTATGTTTTACTAATTGATTACACCTTTTTGGACACAAAATTCCATGCCCTTACCCTTATGGTGCCCATACACTTGTGTGATCGGATGCGACTTCCCATCGGATCCGATCGCATCTAAAGTGCTTTTTTGCAGCACCCAATGTTGCATTCCACCTGCAATGACACATCAGGTTCTGGAAGAGGGTGTGGGGGTGGCAGTGGGTACTTATGTACTTTCACGGCTCCCATCGCATGCCATCGCATGGCAAATGTAGTGGCATGCGATGGCATGCGATTTTTGCATTTTTGAAAAATCGCATGCGATCGCATCGCATGCAATACGATCGCATGCGATACGATTGCATGCGATTGCATGCGATTTTTAACAGAAATGCATCCAGATGCATTGAAATTAGTATCAAACATGTTCAATGGCCCCCAAATGTCATTTTTGAGGCTGTACCACCCCCACTATCAACGCGAACCCGAAGCGTGGCGAGCGCAGCGGGCCCGCGATGGGCGGCGGTACGCGTCCTACGACCTTTTCATATCCCCACTATCCGCGTGGAGTTGAGAATAGAAAGTGTGGCGAGCGCAGCGAGCCACCGAGCCCGAAGCGTGGCGAGCGGACGTGGACACCTGTGAAGCCCGCGAGGGGACGCGGATACCTGTGAAGGTATCCGTGTCCCCTTTTGGGGCACGCTGCGCTCGCCACGCTTCGGGCTCGGTGGCTCGCCACACTTTCTATTCTCAACTCCACGCCGACGTGGATAGTGGGGGTATGAAAAGGTCGTAGGACGAGTACCGTCGCCCCTCGCGGGCTCGCAGCGCTCACCACGCTTCGGGTTCGCATTGATAGTGGGGGTGGTACAGCCTCAAAAATTACATTTGGGGGCCATTGAACATGTTTGATACTAATTTCAATGCATTTGGATGCATTTC
The DNA here is from genome assembly GCF_055691185.1 of Crinia signifera. Taxonomy (NCBI): domain Eukaryota; kingdom Metazoa; phylum Chordata; class Amphibia; order Anura; family Myobatrachidae; genus Crinia; species Crinia signifera. The sequence continues at coordinate 405,828,461 of NC_139217.1, forward strand.
TGTTAAAAAATCGCATGAGAACGCATGCGATCGAATCGCATGCGATGCAATGCGATTTTTTACCATACGATGGACATCGTGGGAGCCGTGATTGTACACAAGTACCCGGCAGTGCAACAGAGATGGTGGTGGTAGTCATCGTAGCTGGTGGCGGATGACAAATTGGCACACACATTTGGGTGGCCGCTGAATGGCTGAGAGAGCTGCCCAGTCATGTAAAATAGTTGTTTTTCAAATTCTGCCGCCCGCCACCAGCTCCGCTGACTACTGCTGCCCGACTACCCTCCTGCCGCCCTCTGCCAGCTCCGATGACTACTACAGCCCGCCAGTCCTCCTGTTGCCCGCCGCCACTCTGCTACACCGCCGTCCACCCTGTTGACTACCGCTGCTGATCACACATGCAATGCAATATATATTATGTACAGTACATAATATCTGGTGAGGCATCACGTTGGGTGACACATGCAATGGAATACGATACATGCGATTTGTCAAGATTTATCAAAAATGCATGGCTCGCATCCAGTATCTCACATGTGAAGGCAGGGTGGAAGCTTTGCAGGCGAGAGCATCAATATAGCATAAAGGGGCATAAGGAATGGGAGCAGTGGTGTAGTTAGGTGCCACGGCGCCCGGAGCAAGGGCATGTTTTGCGCCCCCCCTCCCCCCCAATATGTCATAGGTGAGGCTCCTGCGCAGTGAAAAGTTGGCACGGACCAACATTATACCACACACTGTAATGCCCATTGCACATTTTAGTGAACTTTGTAATTCCAATTACACATAAGCCCACACATGATGCCCATGACATACTATATAACACTCCGCAATGCCCATGACATACTATAAAACACTCCGCAATGCCCATGACATACTATATAACACACCGCAATGCCCATGACATACTATATAACACTACGCAATGCCCATGACATACTATATAACACACCGCAATGCCCATGACATACTAGATAACACTCCGCAATGCCCATGACATACTATATAACACTCCGCAATGCCCATGACATACTATATAACACTCTGCAATGCCCATGACATACTATATAACACTCTGCAATGCCCATTGCATACTATATAACACACCATAATGCCCATTACACATTTGACACATAAGTGCCACTTACCTAGATTCTCAATGCCAGGGGCTTCATGCTCAATGCCAAGGGGCTTCATGCTCGATGCCAAGGGGGACTGAATTTGCTCATTGCCCAGAGGTGCAGAACTGTGCAGCGGCCCGCTCCCGGCCGCTGTGCAGCAAGGTGGGAGGATGGGTGCAGCAGGGTGGTAGGGTCGGTGGGTGGGTGCAGCAGGCTGGGAGGGTTGGTTGGTGCAGCAGGGTGGGATGGTTGGTGGGTGCAGCAGGGTGGGTGGGTGTGTGCTTGCAGCAGGGTGGGTGGGCTAGTGCAGCAGGGTGGGTGGGTGCAACAGGGTGGGTGGGTGCAGCAGGGTTGGCGGGTTGGTGCCGCAGGGTGGGTGGGTGCAGCAGGGTGGGACGGTTGGTGGGTGGGTGCAGCAGGGTGGGTGGGTTTGTGCAGCAGGGTGAATGGGTGGGTTTGTGCAGCATTTGGGTTTGTGCAGCAGGGTGGGAGGGTGGGTGGTTGGGTTTGTGCAGCAGGGTGGGTGAGTTTGTGCAGCAGGGTGGGGTTGTACAGCTGGGTGGGTGGTTGCAGCAGGGTGGGTGGGTTTGTGCAGCAGGGTGGGTGGGTGGGTTTGTGCAGCATTTGGGTTTGTGCAGCAGGGTGGGTGGGTGGTTGGGTTTGTGCAGCAGGGTGGGTGGGTGGCTGCTTGCAGCAGGGTGGGTGGGTTTGTGCAGCAGGGTGGGTTTGTGCAGCTGGGTGGGTGGGTGGTTGAAGCAAGGTGGGTGGGTTTGTGCAGCAGGGTGGGTGGATGCGCGGGTGATGCAGGGTGGATGCAGCAGGGTGGGAGGGTGCACCTTACCTCACCCCTCCCCCTGCTGTGCTGTGCTGCGTTGCGTCGCGTCCACCCCTCCCTCCCCTCCTCCTGGCTCCCCGCTCCCCGCTGTGTCCGGGAGAAACTGCGTTGCTGCTATGTAAAATTCATATCTCCCGCTGGACCGCTAGCCAATAGGCGCTCGCGGTCCAACAGCCACCAGTTGATTGGCTTCTGGACCGCAAGCGCCCATTGGCTAGCGGTCCAGCGTGCGGGAGACGTGTTGTGAATTTTACATAGCCGCAGCAGCAGCAGCACATCTCTCGCGGGGGAGCGGGCAGGGCAACGGCGGAGGCGGGCGAGCGAGCTGGCGGTGCCGGCACAGCTCCGGCGCCAGGCTAGCTTCCTGCGCCCGGAGCGTGTGCTCCGCCGGCTCCGGGCTCGCTACGCCTCTGAATGGGAGACAAATGTCCGGGGATAGAAAGAAGAATACTCTATATGCAGGTGGGAGATTACATAGAAGTGGCTCTTTAGGAGCAACAGTGTGCAAACTTGTTTGTTATAATAGATAAAGCATTTACATAAAATTATATAGCATTTATAGGAATACTGTAGGCCAGTGGTTCCCAAACATTCTTGATGGCACCTTAGAGTATTAGCATTTTTTTCATAGGACACCCTTTGAATAAAGGTTTTTATTGATATATTTTAAAAGAAACGATTATTAAATGAAGTAAATGGTCCCTACCTAACATCCTTAGATTCAGTTATGTAGTGCTGCTCAGTATAGTTTCCTTTATGTAATGTCCCAAATGTCACCCCTGCTCCTCTTACTTGTTCTGTATTTACTCACCTCCTGCACCGGTCACTCCCTCCTTCCATCTTTCATGCTGGCACCTCACTCCCTCATTCCATCTCTCATTCTGGCACCTTATTTACTCCCTCCTTCCATCTCTAATCCTGCACCTCCCTCTTCCATCTCTTATGCCTGCACCTCCTCCCTCCTTCCATCTGTCGCCCTGAACCTTTAGGTTTGGGTATTATTTTGTTTCTGTGCAGGGTAAATACTGTCTGCTTTATTTTTACACTGCAAATTAGTATCAGTTTGAAGTACAAACCCCACCCAAATGTAATTCTCTCTGCACCTGTTACATTTGCCCCACCTGCAGTGCACATGGTTTTGTCCATTAGAGAATTAATTTGCCTTTGCGAGTGAACCAGAGTAACCCCCTTGGTGTGCAGGGCTTCCAAATGACTGAACAACTGGCAGCAGAGATTTGGACTCTGACAGCTTGGCTTAGGGCAGTGCAGAAAGGCAGTTATCACAGTTGTGAGCTTGCACAATGGTAGATAGACCCCCTATGGCAGCATGATGGCAGCGTGGACCAGATCTGTTTGTGTGACACAGAATGCAGCATGGCCCTGAACCAATTTCATACATACATACAATATGACTAAAGGGCAACAGCAGGGTATTGAATGGAAATGTAATGTTAACTATAAATACAGGAAGCAAAGAGCTCAGAAGAGTATATCTAACCGCATAGCAAGAAATACAGCCAAATATCTATATTCATTACAGTAACATTCCTGATCTCAGTGAATTGAGATTGCAGTTCATTGTGAAACTCTGTCAGATTGTTTATACCCAGTTTGAAGCAATAGATCACTACCAGAATAAAATGTGCAGTTACCCAGAGTCCTTTGTAATGTTTATGGAATGGAGCCAAGAGTAGAAAGCCCTAAATTGTCCTTGATAACTAATTCAAAAGTGGATTGCAGCAAGCAGGACCTCCTAAGAACCAGTTATCCTGTATATGCAGTAAAAAGCCCACCATAGCCCAGTGGTGGATTTCCCAGTAGGCATGTGAGGCAGGTGTCTAGGGGTGAACCATGCTGGGGGGCACACTTGGGTGACAGCCTTCTAGGCCAGCAGCCAGATGAGACCAGGTGATTCTTTTTTTTTTTTTTAATCACAATTTTATTTTGTAACTGGTGAGGTAGGAGGGAGCAATGGTCAGTAATTGTGGAGAGAGTACAAATAAAGCTACCAGTATTTACCCTGCACAGAGACAAAATAACTAAATCTAACTCTCTCTGCACATACTGTATTACATTTGCCCCACCTACAGTGTAGCATGGTTTTGTCCTTTTGCAAACAAAATGTGCCCTGCGATCAGGTCTGAATTAGGCCCTTAGAAATGATGATGGCAAATGTCTTAAAATTGTTCTTCTGTATAGTATTTTGTATGTACAGTAGTAGTAGTAGTTTATTTGTAAGGCACAACAAAGTGTCCGCAGCGCCATACATAGTAAACAAAAAACAAATTACAAGGTAACGTACAGGGTGTGTTGACAAAAATACAGCATAAATAGGGGTATAGCTGGTAGAACTAGAATCAGCATCAGTTCTGAAGTAGGTGTCGAAATTGTCGAGGAGACTGAAGATGAAGTAGAGGAAGGGAAGAACCGGGCAGGAGCACTGATGAGGTAAAGAGGTAGGGTAAGTATGTGAGGAAGGAGGGCCCTACTCATAAGAGTTAACAGACTAAAAGGAGGTGGGTGGACGAACGAAAAACAATAGGATAAGTAGGAACGGATGGAGGGGTAGGGTAGGCAGGATAGGAGGAGCGAAAGAGGTTAGAAGGAGGAGGGATAGGCTAGTCGGAAGAAGTGGGTTTTGAGGGAGCGTTTGAAGGAGGTAAGGGAATAAGAAAGCCTGATGGGTCGTGGGAGGTTGTTCCAGTGTAGGGGGGCACCGCGAGAGAAGTCTTGGACACGAGAGTGGGAGGAGGTGATTAGGTGAGAGGTCAGGCGGCGTCAGTGGCAGAGCGAAGAGGACGGGAGGACGGGAGGGAGTGTGGATAGAGATCAGTGAAGAGATGTAAGGAGCGGTGGAGGAGGAAAGAGCCTTGTAGGTTGCGGTGAAGGAGTTTAAAGAGAACTCGGAAAGGAATGGGGAGCCAGTGAAGAGATAGACAGAGGGGGGAGGTGGAGGTACACCATCTTCATAAAGAAGAGAATCGTATCTTTCACTAACTGATGTACCCTATACAGTGAGAAAGAGAGCTCATGCAGGTAAGTACAGTAAACGGCTGTTATTTATGATTTAATATCAGCCATTACAGCTAATTAAGCTTTCTATTACAGTGTTTAATAATCCTTGTTATTTTTTATTTAAAGTAACTTTTTTTTTTACATTGTACAGAAATGAAAAGTGCAACAACTCATAGTAATACTAAACAGTAACACTCACACCGAATTTAGCTGTTTGAATTTTCAGTCTGTTGCTATGACAACTAGACCTGACTATGATACCCCACTGTGTTAAGCATGAATTATTCCAAATCACAGCATATGGAAAGAGGTTTCTAAATTTAAAAGAGAAACTCAGTCATCTCCAAAATTCATGACAGAAAAATTCATGCAGATCCTGTTGAAATGAAAGCAAAACCTAATTAGATTCTCACTGGAGAAAATTAAAATGCTTCAGGCTTTAGATCTAGATCTTTGATTTCCTGTGCTACACATAGTTAATGTGCAACATTTTGTTTTCTCCAATTATTATGTTGAATGTCTCTTACATGGTAAGTAACACAAAGGCCCTCGAATGATATACAGTCAAACTACAAAGACTATAAAGCTATATTAAAATTATTTATCGGTTGTATAATAATGTATGCTTTTTTTTAAACTATTGTTATTGCTGTTTATGTATAAGTGACAAATAATCCATATTATTATTATTATTATTATTATTACTATTATTTTGTTTAGACAACTTTTTTGTTTTTGTTAACCATTTAAATTAAGCCATATAAATTATTAAGTTAAAAAACCACAGGTGGCTAAATTTCTACCTCAGATGGGGCCAGATGCACTAAGCTTCAAAAGGGATAAAATGAACCAATCAGCTCCTGCCTGACAGTTTTCAAACGCAGTCTGTGACATGGCAGGTAGGAGCTGATTGGCTGGCTGTTTATCACGCTCCATTTTATCACTTTTGAAGCTTAGTGCATCTGGCCCTCAGTGTGATTTACTTACACTCAAAAAAAAGGGCCTGATCAGACCTGTTGGCTAGGTTATGTATACTCACAGCCTAGGGAACAGGTAAACGCCACCTGCGGCGCTGCCAAATGCCCGTCCCCCTGTCACCTGTAATCCGCTCGCTAGCATGTGTACACATCCACTCGCATGCGGCCGAACGGAAGAGAAATAATTTGATGGTCGCTCACATCTAATGATTTCTCTTCCGTTCGCTAACAAAAGACAGTCAATGCTGGAGATGGGCAAATTTGGGGCAGGCGCTGATTCATGTAATGTCATCCATCCGCCCCGAGCAGACATCAAACCGCCTGCATTTTCATGGGCGCACCCACCATTTTTTTAACATGCACATGAAACACTAGGCATACCCCTGCCAGAGAGAATGGCCTGTGAGCCATGCACAAACACTTAACATCGAGGACGGGGACGAATTCAGCCTGTTTCAAACGGGTCAATCAAATTGGCCCCAAAGTTAGAATACTCCTAATGTGTGGCTTGTGAATGTACCTTGAGCACTGGTTTGAGAGTCATTGATGTAGGACCTGAGACCATATTGTATTCAATATGTAATGTTATGTACAAACAACATTTTCCCCATTTTGAACAGGAAAACGGGGTGGGCATGGGGAACAACCTGTAACCAAACAGGTCATTAGCATATTCGCATCATCAAAACATTTGTGTGTTGGTTAGATGGGATGTAGGGACCAGTCCTTTATTTGTGTGATTTTCCTATTTTCCTGTTAAAAAACCCAAGTTGTATAAGGTTTATTTTATAGAACAATGAGAACGGACTTTGATGATTTTCCTAATTGGCTTCTATTGCTTGAACATGTGTGATCAATATTTCATATAAATATATTAAAGATTTCACTTTATCCTAGGCTGCTGGTCTGTCGGGGATATTCACTTCTGACGTACCTAAATAACTTCAACCCTACCCCCCCTAACCCTAAACCTGTGCTGCTGCAAAACCAACCCTTTGGTGCCTCTGGTAAGTGCCCATATAACTGTGTAATACCCCTTTCAGACATACGGCAAAATCCCAGGTTTTTGCACATGAACGCGCATCAACCCGGGATTTTGGTATGTCTGAAAGGGTCAACCCGGGTGTTAAAACCCAGGTCTCTGACCCTTCTTTTTACCTGGGTTGAGGACCCGGGATTTAAGACCCGGGTTGGCCCTTTCAGACATAACAAAAACCCGGGTTTTTCAGCAAATTACTGGGTAGAACTGCTTCACCTGGTAATTTGCTGCTGTAAATGTGAAAGGGTGCAGGCTGCACCCGGGAAAATGACCCAGCAGTCAAAATGCAGGGTAATTCCCGGGTAGTATGTCTAAAAGGGGTATTAATAACACCAGCACACACATCATTCCCAGGTGTAAGGCAATTATTTTGCACTGTTGTAAAACTCAATCTTGCCATGTGCTCTTATTTGAATTGTAGCCGGGTATTTTTGGGTGTTTACTGTATGTACACATTTGCATGTGTGGCTACTTAATTATTTTTGTACCAGCCTACAGTTCGACTGTAAACTCTTTGGCACTGCTGTTTTTTCCTAATACATTTTTATTTCTGTACTTTCTGCTCCACCCAAGTTTTTTCATGATACAAACTACTGTAAAGCAGTTTGGGTACTTGATTTCTAACACGGCGCCACCGATTTTAATTGTATGCAATCGGGTCGCAAAAACCGGGTCAATCGCATCGCATGCAACCAAATCGCATGCGATGCGATCGACCCGACCGACCCGATTTTTTACATTGGAACCAATGTTAAATGCCCCCCAGACCCCATTTTTCATTGTATGCCCCCCCCCTATTGTTAACGCCACGATCAACGTGAACCCGAAGCGTGGCGAGCGCAGCGAGCCCGCAAGGGGTGTCGGTACGCGTCCTCCGACCTTTTCATACCCCCACTATCCAAGTTGGCGTGGAGTTGATTTTATATAGTGTGCAGGGGCGGCGGTACACGTCCTCCGACCTTTTCATACCCCCACTATCCACGTCGGCGTGGAGTCGATTTTATATAGTGTGGTGAGTGCAGCGAGCCACGGAGCCCGAAGCGTGGTGAACGCAGCGGGCCCCGCAAGGGTACACGCATTACTTCACAGGTGTTACGCGTCCCCTCACGGGGCTCGCTGCGCTCGCCACGCTACGGGCTTGGTGGCTTGCTGCGCTCACCACACTATATAAAATCGACTCAACGCTGACGTGTATAGTGGGGGTATGAAAAGGTCGGAGGACGTGTACCGCCACCCCTCTCGGGCTCGCCACACTTCGGGTTGGCGTTCATCGTGGGGTGGCGTTAACAATGGGGGGGGGGGGGCATTTCACATACAAATTACCCATCAGGGTGGGTATACAATCAAAAATCGGGTATGGGGGGCAATTTAACATTGGTTCCATCGGGTCTATAGCATTGGTCACATCGCATGCCATTATAATGGCATGCGATGGACCCGATTTTACATAGGAATTTAACATTACGTACAATGCTTACAATGTAAAATCGGGCCGGTCGCGTCGGTTGCATCGTATGCCATTATAATGGCATGCGATGGACCCGATTTTACATTTGCCGGAAAACCTCAAAAAAGCCAGAAATCGGTCGGTCGGGTCCCATCACATACCTTAAGTAAAAGTTTTGCGATGGGACCCGATGGGCGCCGTGCTAGGAAACAAGTACCGCAGTTTGCTTACATTGTGTAGTAAAATACGGTACTTATGTAATATCTGGGCTCCCGTTTTTCTTATGAGACCGCGTCCCCTCGCAGGGCTCGCTGCGCTCGCACGCTTCGGGCACGGTGGCTCGCTGCGCTCGCCACACTATATAAAATCAACTCCATGCGTAGTTGGATAGTAGGGGTATGAAAAAATGGGGTGCATTTAACATGGGAGCCCAGATAATACATAAGTACCTAAAATACAAATAGAGTTTACACATATGTGCAGCAATACATATGGTAAACAGACCATTGGAATCCTGACAGTCGGAATGTCATACCACACCCTGGACTGATATGGCACACTGAGCAGCACCCCTGGACTGATAGATAGGGCCTCTTTATAAATTGTTGGTGAGGCCACACTTAGGCCCTTATTCTGATTGACGCGGACTTTACCGCATACTTTCGGATCGCGTCTTTACGGCGTCTGCGCATGCGTGGCGAACGCAACGCGCATGTGCCACGCATTGACTCGGTACCAGTTCGGCCAGATCCCGTCCAGAACTGTTCACCGCTATCATTCGGGAAATAGGGGCGTATTATGGGCGTCATGCGGAATGACACATGGGCGTAGTTTCAAAGTGGGCAAAACGGGGCGGAAACATGGGCGGACACGGGGGAGTACACTTATGTTGGGGGGCGTACATTCGGAAACCACTCCGAATGCACGCGATCAAAAAGGGCAGAAATGTGCGGTGTCCACAAGTGTACTATTGCTTTGCGGACACCACTCGTTCATGCGGTAGGCGAACGTACGCCTAATGACTACAACCATTAACACCTGAACCCAATAGAATCTACTCCTTTACTCATTACTCACTAATAGGCCGCTTGTCAGTGCTTTAATTGAAACCATTGCTGCTTCAAGGAAACCTTACTAGTCCCCCACATATGCTGTACTTGTCAGACACTTTCAAACTGCTAACAATGGACATGACAGAATATTAATACTAGCAATACACATGTGTATTTGACATGTACTCATGAAACCACACATTTTGGGTAAAGTAAACACATTTATTTATATTCATGTCACAGTCAATGCCAGTGTGATGCAATGACCATAAAATAATACATACAAACAATAAACAAGGAGGAGGAGGAGGAGGAGGAGGTGGAGGAGGAGTTGGAGGAGGTTGTTGTGGCAGAGGAGCTGGCGGAGGAGGGGGCTGAGGAGGCCACGGTTGCCCCGGAGGAGTCGGATGACGATGGGGAGGAGGCGTGCCAGGCCCCGGAATACCAGCAGATCGGTATGTTAACATAATGCATCATTCATGAAGTAGTTGTACTGGTATTTGTTATGTTGCACTGGTGATAAAAAAATTTTGACCCATACTATTCATATAGACCCCAAAGTGGGTAGCTACAGATACAGGTACGGGTTAGATGGGGTGTCCAAGGCATCCCTTTCATCCAGGACACCTCTGAATTACACCGGTTTGTGGGATGGCTTGGAGCTCCATTTTGACTGCCACATAACCGTTGTAGTTAAACAGGATCCTGGAGTAAAGGGATGAGTGGATCATTTGTGGATTAAATTCACCTGCTGCAAGCGTTGATTATGACCCATCAAATAGTGGAATCTATATTGTTGGTGAATGTTATTTATAAACTATAGGATGTATGCTATAAATGGAGTATGGCCCGGCCTACCTTGGAATGGAGTCAGAAGTTGCCAGTGTCCCAGGAGCCTCCTCTACCTAAACACCCCCTGTAGTTCTGATTGTTTTTTTGCCCTCACAGAATTGTAGCTTGGTTTAGACAGAATTATGATTTTGAGGATGTGTACTGTGCATTCCTGACATTTGCATAACTCCCATGCCACGAACCATCACTGAACTTAAACTGAGCAGATTGTGACAAGTTCTTATTGACGGAGGCCATGACCTGGTTGTCATTGGTTAGTCATGGGTGGGTTGTGACTGAGAAGAAACAATATGACTGTTATGTCTTCTGCAGAGTAAAGGGTATAGGCCAAAAAATACAGTATGTAGTAAATAAGTTAGCATGTATGTATATATGTATGTATGTGTCATATCTATTTATCTATGTGTGTCTCTATCTCTCTACATCATGGGTCCTCAAACTGCGGCCCTCCAGATGTTGTGAAACTACAAATCCCGCCATGCCTTGCCACAGTTTTAACACTTCCTTATAGCAAAACTGTGGCAAGGCATGCTGGGATTTGTAGTTTCACAACATCTGGAGGGCCGCAGTTTGAGGACCCATGCATAGATATATATATATATATATACACACACACATGTCACCTAGCATTTGTGCAATTTATGTCGCAGTATGTGAAATGTATGCAAGAATAACATGACTAATTTTTGCCCCTTTGACATGCCCACAGATGACACCACACCGGCAGATGAGGGGGTGCGTGGGGCCCTCCTGCGAGCGGAGCACCATCTGCGGCTCCTTCAAGCAGACCTGCAGGACCTCAAAGACCTGCTTGTTTAATTTATAATTTTATATTTTTTTATTGATGTTAATTGTCTGGTTAAATAAATTCTTTATGCAAGTTCACAGTTGTTGGTTTTATTTGCACTTTAAATAGTATATGTGTAGATTGGTTATAATCTTTTACACAGGGTGTAATACAAACCATTGCACTTACATTGCTGTAAGGGTTAATGTGTGCAATGCATGTGTTAGGCATGCTTGTAAGGATATATTGGAATCTAATTGATTCCAATTCCAAATAAGCAGTTTTTTATGAGGATAGGTAATTGAATAAGTGGGTCATGTGATGTATTGCAGAAGATACTTCATAGTGGGTTGTTTGGCGTAAATACTCCGCTTACGTGCGGTAGCACCGCTTGGCTTCCGTTCGGATGCGGTATTCCCGAGCATACTCTGTAATACTCTGTAATACCGTGCAGAATCGGAGTGTTTCTCCCGCACACGCATGGTTTGTATGTCGTCCGTAAACACGCCCTGTTCTTAAAGAGTGAGTCCGTCCGAATGCGGAGGACACGTGGGCGTTTCTACGGACGATGGCCGCATGCGGCAAAACACCGTTGCGTGCTGACCGCTCCGTAAGAATGCGGGAATTTCCGCACAGATCAGAATAAGGGCCTTAGAGTACTAAGTTCTGGGCACGTCACCTTAAAAAATACATAAATGTACTGTAACAGGTTCAGAACAGGTTGGTGTCAACCAATTAATTGTCTGACTTGTCTGTGAGTGATACCACACCCGATGAATAAATGGTGAGAAAACATTGTAATGTAATTGTCTAAAATGTAACTTGATAAATGGTGCCACCTTGTGGTGATGCACTGCAAATACCATCTAACACGTTCAAAGATTGAATTCATTTGGTATTTATTTTCTATTAACCTGTATTTACATTTTACTTTGGTAGTGCCTGTATAATGCGCAGCACTTTACAGTGGGCTCTAGTCATACTTGCCTACTTTTGAAAACTAGTTTCAGGGAGATTATAGAATTTTGCACAGCACCCCATAGAGGGGGCATGTCATGTTCCACTTAAAGGATATGTCTAGTTCCATACATTGAGAGAGAGTGTGAAAAACAATTGTGAACGTGGCACCTAGAAGCGTGGGTGTGTACTGCTACATCTGAGAGGAATCTTTTTAAATGAACTATATCCAAACGTAAATGAGCCCCAAAGCAGTTAGTAATAGATACTATACTTGGTAAAGTGCTGGGAAATGGTTCTGATGATTCAATGTAAATGTATTTATCTCTCATTCCTTTTTCCCCAAAAAATGTAACAGTGTAATGTGGGATAGGTGAAATGAGGGAGATTGCTAGACTAATGAGGGAGAGAGGGAGATTGCTGCTATTTCAGGGAGTCTTCTGCAGAATGCAGGAGGATAGGCAACTATGGCTCTAGTTGCTAGAGTACAACCTACAGACTCATAGGCGTGCGCAGGGCCAATGCAAGGCATGTAAGTGCCCCAGGCAAAGCTACAGGTTTACGCATCAGGGGTGGTGGTGGTGGTGGTGGGGGGGGGGGGGGCAGGGTGATGCCACTGTGATTTAGCTCCTGGGGGGGACTATCCGTAGCTGCCGCTAACCTGCATGGGGCTCCCCTCGGCTGCTGCCACTGCTAACCTGTGCCAGGGGAGTGTGTGTGTCTGTGCTGCCAGTGAAAAAAGAAAGAAATAGACAAGCCAGCTGCGTTTCATTTGAAATTAAGGACCTTATTCTAATCCACACGCAGCGCTGCATCCGTTCGCAGCCTTGGGTGTGGGGGCCCAAATCATTCGATGGTCGGAATGAGCACTCAAAACTAAGACACTCTCAAGTGTCCTAGCTTTGCATGTCCCTGTACGAGAACAGCTGCCTGCCCCCCGGCAGCCGCATCACTGCCTTATTTCCATGGGAACGCCCACTGCCTTATTTCCATGGGAACCTTGCCCCCCGTCTGCACTGATGGGTGCGAACGGGACAGCAGACTTGCAGATCGGCATGCCCATTCGCACCCAGCATATACACATGCGCAGAAATGGGCATTATGAAAACCTTGCTCCCCTGTGTGAACGCGTGGGGGAGCGAGCGGACCAGAGTTTCTTGTGTGATTAGACCCCAGATTATAGGATCTATAACATCCGAAATAAATAACTATTCCGAAAGGTGCCCATACACTAGTGCAACTACTCTGATGGGAGGTCAACCACGATTCCCCCTTGAACCGCCCTGGGAACCTTCCGGGTGGCAGGACTGCATACGATACACCATATGCTCCCGAAAGGCTTGGTGATGCAATGCTCATAGGAGCGCACACCGCATTGGACCTGATGTCAAACACATGTGACTTGGTCACTTGTCATCCGATTTCTCAGCTGAATCAGATAAAAGTGATCAAATCGCAGTGGAATCATCCCAGTGTATGGCCACCTTAAGAGACAGAGCCAAAGCTCAGTTCCATTTACCAAGCCAGGAGCTACGGACTGCCATAACTCCAGTGAATTATCTCCAGACCTCTGCTACAATACCTCCCGGACTGTTGCACCCAGCAGCCCCTCCACCATCCACATCAATGCCAGTGTCACCCTCAGTTCCAATGCCAGCCTCATTCCTCAGGCTGCCAAATGTCCTCCTGTGGGCTACCTCATCAGATGTGTGTATTAAATTGAATCATTTTGAACATTAATTATTAGAATTTGCATATAGGACTTATTCCGACTGTACTCATCCTTTCCAGCAAATGCTTTAAATATCAAAATTAGATTACCTGCTTAAAATAAATGACTTGTTAACTTTTACCTGTAACATATTCTTCAACCTAGAATAATATTTGTTATGGAATCATTAAAATGGCAAAAAAAACCCTGCAACAATGTTTTCTGTATCTGTGTATGGATTGTACAAAGCATTTGTACCTCCGCCCCCACTGTATGCAAAGCCTGGGTGCTTTACCTTCACTGGTTGCGCACCCTGCCAGCAACAACCTGTGCAGTGCACCTCAGATATTTACCTCTGTGAGCAGGATGTAGTGTCCAATCTTGCACCCTGCATGTTTTGGGGCCTATGCTGTTCCTCTGTCCTGCATGGGGTGTTTCTCTCTGCCTTTGTGCATCTTGTACTCCTTGTTCTGTATCTCAGAACTGAGGTGCAGGCAGTGGCGTAACTACAGAGGGTGCAGGGGATGCAACTGCTATGGGGCTCGGGGGCTTGGGGGGCCCCAAAATCCTAGCAGGCTATCTCCTGTACCCTCTGTAATTGTGCTATTTTATTTCCTCCTAAAGATAGTAAAGCCGCGGGTCCGGGGACAGTGTTTTTAGTGCAAGAGAGGAAGGGGGAGTGCCAGAACCGCTGCCTGGAAGCCGTTAGTACAGCAGAAGTCGTCCCACGGCTGCCTGCCACCAGTGCCTGGCTGTGACGGCGGTGCCAGGGGAAAGAGGAGAGGACTGTTTGTTTTCTGCCCGGAGCTGCTCCCCGACGAAGGAGGGGACCTGCTGCTGTTGCTGCCCGGAGCTGCTCCCTTGCGCAAGAGACCAGCTGCCACACCTCCCTGGCGGAGGAGACCAGATACTATTGCCTCCCAGAGCCGTGCTCTGTCAGAGGAGGGGTCCTGGCGTCACACTGCGGTTGCCTCCCAGAGCAACACACTACACAGAGCCACCACCCTGTGTGTGTGTGGGGAGATGGGACCTGCTGCTGCCCGGCGATGCTCCAAGGAGGACCCGCAGCAAGGAGCCGCTTCTGCTGCTGTCACTGCCCCAAGCCACACCATGAAGGAGAGGAAGGGGACGCTACAGGATGGTGAGAACAACCTTCCCCCCATCTGTCTGTTTGTGAGTCTGTCCCACCATGGTCCATCTGTCTAGTACTCCCCCCACCCTTTCTGTCTGTCTATGCCCCCCCTTCTGTCTCTCTTTCCCCCCATGTGGTGCTCTGTCTGACCATCTATGCTCACCACCTTTCTGTTTGTCTATGCTGCACCCTCCTTCTTTCTGTCATTCTGTCTCACTACATGGTGCTCTGTCTGTCAGTCTACCCCCCCCTTCATCTTCCTATCTCACTAACACTCTATCTTTGACACTCTCTCCCTCTATCTCTCTCCCTCTGAAATGGTCTCTCTCACTACCTCTCTAACTGACTCTCCAATACACTGTTTTTCTTCATCTCCTCTCCTCGCAGTGACAGCAATGGGGGGGGGGGGGGGGCTTTGAATATTTTGCTATGGGGCCTCCAAACTCCTAGTTACGCCTCTGGGTGTAGGCCATAATGCGCTGGAGGTGCCGCAGCAGAGAGCAGCACCGTGGGTGCCGGGCTGTGTGGATTTTTCATAGTTGCAGGGTGCTAGAATGTACACAGAGAACGTACTACTTGTGGATCTATTAATGCAGAGTTTATCATACTATTACACAACCCTGTAATACTAAAGAAGAAGCACAAGGGGACTTATTCCTCATTCTAGGTAATACTTAATATTTCTTTCTTAATAAGGTGGATTTTTATTCAAATCACTTATTATTATGTACCATTTTAAAAAGGATTGTTGAAGAACTTTGTCCAAGTATTGATGTGATTATCCTATTTGTGAAAAGATTATGAATTACAGGGACGTGCAGTCAGGGGAGGCAGGTGAGGCAGTGCCTCCCCTGTCATTAATGAGTAACATACTAAAATGATATAGAAAATACTTATGACACATAATGTGTCATAAGTACAGTTTATGCTTTATATTATTATAATGTTCACCCCATTTTATTTTATTTTTAATGGATTAGGAGGCACCAAGAGCGGTGCCTCCCGCTGTCAACGTTAGAGTACAGAAACAGGGGGCGGGAAGTGAGCGGGGCCAAGCACCGGGCTGTAAAAGCCCATTCAAAAAAGGCTGTAAAGCGGCACCTCGAGCAGCGCCTCTGGGACAGGGACGTTCTTTCTGCCTATATGAAAGTACGCCCCTATCACTGAGGCAGATGTGATTGGGCAATCACATCTGCCTCAGTGACAGGGGCGCCGTGCTTTCATATAGGCAGAAATCGCATGTCTCTGACTGTCACTGGGGCACTTTTAATGACATTTCTACAGGCGGGCGGCGGCTCTTAAAACTGTGCCTGCTCCTCTCTTTCCTACCCTCAGCTACTGTCACAGCTCCGCAGCGCTTCTGACATCCATAAGCAGGGAGACCACGGAAGCCTGCTGGGAGCCTGCTATGATGTACTGCTCCTGGCTTCAGTGTCTGCGTGCCGTGTGACTGCAGTGCACTCGGCTGACTCTGCCTCCTACACACCAGAGAACCAACAGAGCGCAACGTGCTCTAAGTACTGGTGCCTGCAATTAAAGACCACAATACTAAAGGTATTTAGGTGGTGCGTGGGTACAAGGTATATTAGGTATATACAGTAATAAATAAGGAGAGTATGGTGGACAGGGGAGGGGGGGGGGGGTATATACAGTATATAACTGTGTATTGGGGAATGATAGGTATATAGTATTCCAAGGGTATATTAGGAGTGTGTGAGGTGTGATACTGTACGTATTTAGGATGTAACGTGTGTGTGGTGAAAGTAATTTATGTATATATAAGGTGTGGGGGATGTGGGGTGATAGGGATAAAATATAAAGGGGTGTGTGGGGTGATAGACATTTAAGTATGGTGTTATAGGCATAAAGCAAATAAGGGGTGTGGGTGTTTAAAGGTTGTGTGTGTATATTGCAATATTGGTAAATGTCGGGAGTGCTGGGTATGTGTTGCTTCTGCGCTGAAGCAACCTGGACCCAGCACTACCCACAGAGCTCATCAGCGCTGGCTCCAACAAGCCAGTGCCTCACTAACCACTAATCTCACCGCACGTCACTGATGAATTATAATCAATTCTTTATCTGTTCTGTGATACAATAAATACTTGAAGACATTCCCCAGGTTTACTTGTGTAAATGAGAGATAATGAGGCACCACTCAGTTAATAATGGGATGATTTACACAGCGCTTAGAGATATAACCCTTAGCGGCCTACACTCCTGGGGGAAAGTCCCGGTCCCCCTGGTAATGAACAGAAACAATAGGAGTGGGGAGTGTTGGCGCTCTGGGGTTAATATGGGATCGGTGGGTTAAAGTAAATGTTTTGTAGTGGAGGTGAACTGATGATGGGGAGCTGGGAGCAATAACTGTAGGCTGAGTGTTATAATGATGTTAAAATAATGTGTAGACTGGGAGCAATAACTGTTGGCTGAATGTTGATGGTGGTAATCATTAGAGGAATTGCCGACTGTGGGTGATAATATAGTAAACTGTCCCACGGTGTGGCAATGCCTGATGTCTGGCGGGCTTATGACGTGGGTTCGGTAACCTGGTTCCCTCACATCAAACCCTGGAATGGGTGCATGTACCTCCAAAGACAATAGCAGGAATCCGGACATGCAAGTGATGTGCAGAGAAGGTAGTAGTAGCTTACCGTTTGGTATCGATGTATCAGCGAGTCTCACTCTGTGGTTGAGTTGTTCATACAGTGATAGTAGGTGGACATATGAGGGGAGGTGACTCAAAAATTACTGACAACTGATGCTTTGAAATAAATGCACAATTTATTGTACATATACAATATACAGATAAGCAGTCAAGGTTGGTAAAAAACCTATGATGGCTGATATAGGGGGTGGGGTGACTGTCAAAACGTGTTTCAGCCTAATACAGGAGTTTTTCAATGGTGGGGTGCATGGGGCGAATATACAGGTATATTCGCCCCATGCACCCCACCATTGAAAAAGTCTTGTATTAGGAATTTTTTATTTTGTGAGTTTATTGCTTCCAGATAGCAGGTTGCATATTCTAACAACATCAAAACATAGGGCCTTATTCTAGTTCACTCTTTCTGAGAAAATCCTTCTTAGATGGACAAAACCATTTGCACTGCAGGTGGGGCAGATGTAACATGTGCAGAGAGAATTAGATTTGGGAGAGGTTTTACTTCAAAGTGAGATCTACAGTATATTGCAGTGTAAAAATAAAGCAGTCAGTATTTACCCTGCACAGAAACTAAATAACTCACCCAAATCTAATTCTCTGTGCACATTTTACATCTGCCCCCCTGCAGTGTACATAGTTTTGTCCATCTAAGAAGAATTTTGTCAAAAAGAGTGAACTAGAATAAGGCCCATAGTGTACTCATGGCCTCGAACCAACTTTTCTAGGTGGGCATCCATGGCAATATTTTTCTCAGCCATGTGCACCCCAGCCAATAAACGCTAAACAGGACCCTTTACCATGCAAAAAAGAAAAACAATTTCACCTCTGGCGCTGTAAACTTAAAGCTGCAGAAGACTAACACTGATGGTCACCGGACCATCCAAATAAACAATAACAATGGACAAGATTAGTCTACTTGCGCTAAAGTAATGTCCCAATGTGATCTCCACTTTTTCTTCCAAATTAATGGTTCGAATATGCAAAAAAAAGGGAGAACAAAACACTAATGTAGTAAAAGACAAAATAGAGAGATCCTCCTCCAAAAGTGTAGGGGGGATTATTAGAAGACGGTGCTCCCAAAGTTCCCAAATAGTCTGAGGGTAATATTGGGTCACCCAAGGGCTGGCTGGCAACTTTTAGCCTGGGGGGCAAGTCCAGAGCACTGGCACATAAGTAACAGTGCATCATTAAATGTATAATAACAGGACACCACAGGCTGCTCCTCCTGCTTTTGCGATCAACTCTGAATCAAGTCCGAAATGCAATTTTTGCTGCATCCTGCCTGTGGTGTAATGTCAACAAAGAGTGATACAGTATGGTGTAATGTGAATATAATAATAGGACACCACAGGCTGCTTCCCCTGAATATTAACAGGACACCACAGACCATTTGGGTGGGGTGTGTTCAAACTGAAAACAATAAAGCAGCCATTATTTTTCCTGCACAGAAACAAAACAACTCACCAAAATCTAATGTAGGGTACACACCAGGACGACCCGCTCACGATGCACATCGTGAGCGGGTCGTCAGTGTCTCGTCCGTCCCGCTCACGGTGACGCGGGGGGGCACGACCCGCTCACGATGTGCACCGTGAGCGGGTCCGATCCGATGGCGACCCGCACCCGGCTGTATGGTCGTCATTGAGATCCTACATGCAGCAGGTAGGATCTCAATAACGACCGACCCGCGGGACCGCGCATCGGATCGGTATCGGTCCACACCAGGTCAGAAAAGGGCCCAATCAGCACACAATCTACATCCAATTGATCGGAATTGGATCTAGATTGTGGGGATCGTGCCCTAGTCGTCCTGGTGTGTACCCAGCATAACTCTCTGCACATGTTACATCACCCCCTTGCAGTGTGCGTGGTTCTGCCCATTTGAGAAAGATTTTGCTTTTGCGATCAACTCTGAATCAACCCTGAACTGTAATTTTTGCTGCATCCTGCCCGTGGTGTGATGTAATGTCAACAAAGAGTGATAGAGTATGGTGTAATGTGAATATAATAATAGAACACCACAGGCTGCTTCCCCTGAATATTAACAGGACACCACTGACTGTTCCTCCTGTATAATAATAGGACACCACAGGCTGCTTCCCCTGAATATTAACAGAACACCACTGACTGCTCCTCCTGTATAATAATAGGACACCACAGGCTGCTCTCTCTGTATAATAACATGACACCACAGGCTGCTCCCCTTGTATAATAACAGGACACCACAGGCTGCTCCTCCTGTATAACTCTGAAATCTATTATCATGTAGTGTTCAAGATTGGTTGCTAAAACTATTCAGTGTGCCGGGGGAACCAATGTCTTGTTACTTACTAAGTATTAACCCCTCCCTTGCATGCACCTGAAAAGTTTTACTGAACTAATTTGAGCATCTACCACTATCTGTATGTATGTTGTGAGAGGCAGAGAGGAGCCTGTATTAGGCGGAGATGCAGGTCCTGACATGCCACATGGAGTAGTCTGGGGTTGCTCCAAGGTAGGTAGCTCTTAGTTCAGATATACCAAGTAAGGAGCCATTATCATGTGGCTCCTTGCTGACTAATTGCAGACCCAATTTAGGGTAACAGTGGTGTGGGGTGTGGTGCCCCTGGACTGGTTGGGCTGGGTGGCTTTAGTGCGGCATGCCCTTACATTCTATTAACACTTTTCCCTCACTAACACTCTCTCTCTCTTATTTGAATTACATTTCATTTATCTCTCTCTTTATGTATAACTTCGGCTTCCTATCACTAATTATTAACACTTAGTATATCACTGGCATGCCGCACTGGGCTTCCCAGCTTATGATGGTTTTTGGGGTGCCACACCCTGCACCTAGATATAGCGCTAGGGACCCCCAATATACAGAGAAGCCTTGACGCGGCTTGGGGACATATCATACACCTGTGCAGGTATATGTAACCAATATCTCTGAATTCTATTATCATGTAGTGTTCAAGATTGGTTGCTAAAACTATTCAGTGTGCCGGGGGAACCAATGTCTTGTTACTTACTAAGTATTAACCCCTCCCTTGCATGCACCTGAAAAGTAGTACTGAACTAATTTGAGCATCTACCGCTATCTGTATGTATGCTCCTCCTGTATAACAGAATACCACAAGCTGTTCCTCCTGTATAATAACAGGACACCACCGCTGCTCCTCCTGTATAACAGAATACCACAAGCTGTTCCTCCTGTATAATAACAGGACACCACCGCTGCTCCTCCTGTATAACAGAATACCACAAGCTGTTCCTCCTGTATAATAACAGGACACCACCGTTGCTCCTCCTGTATAATAACAGGATACCATAGGCTGCTCCTCCTTTATAATAACAGGACACCACAGGCTGTTCCTCCTGTATAATAACAGGACACCACAGGCTGCTCCTCCTATATAATAACAGGACACCACAGGCTGCTCCTCCTGTATAATAACAGGACACCTCAGGCTGCTCCTCCTGTATAATAACAGGACACCACAGGCTGCTCCTCCACAAGCTGTTCCTCCTGTATAATAACAGGACACCACCGCTGCTCCTCCTGTATAATAACAGGATACCATAGGCTGCTCCTCCTTTATAATAACAGGACACCACAGGCTGTTCTTCCTGTATAATAACAGGACACCACAGGCTGCTCCTCCTATATAATAACAGAACACCACAGGCTGTTCCTCCTTTATAATAACAGGACACCACAGGCTGTTCCTCCTGTATAATAACAGGACACCACAGGCTGCTCCTCCTATATAATAACAGGACACCACAGGCTGCTCCTCCTGTATAATAACAGGACACCTCAGGCTGCTCCTCCTGTATAATAACAGGACACCACAGGCTGCTCCTCCTGTATAACAGAATACCACAAGCTGTTCCTCCTGTATAATAACAGGACACCACCGCTGCTCCTCCTGTATAATAACAGGATACCATAGGCTGCTCCTCCTGTATAATAACAGGACACCTCAGGCTGCTCCTCCTGTATAATAACAGGACACCACAGGCTTAATATTACCCAAGTATTGCACTAACAAAGGACTGTATAACAGCTCCCACTCACTTGCAGCTCTCACCAACCGCACACCCCTCCGTGTAGCAGCACCAACCAGGCTCTTGACAATTTGTTTTCCTTCATATTATTTTAAATGTCCCGCGATTACGTCACTCGACTCGCCGACTCGTCAAGATCTTGCGAGTTCGGTAATTGATAGGTAGAGTCTGCTGCAACAGGGCGGGCAGGCTGTATAATCAATTCCGGTTGTTTTGAGGACGTGGTAGTGGTGCAGTGTACTGTAGCTGCTGCTTTCTCTATTATCCAGTTCATTTTATTTCCCCCGGAAGTGCCAGAGTGAGCGCTGGTCACCCCACACAGCCTCAGAAGCCTTGCAAGTAATCCTAACACTAACACTATTAGCCAGTTCCCTACCCATCTACAGATATTTGCCCCTAATCCCAGGTCCTCCATTTTATTTATCAACCTCTTGTGTGGTACTGTGCAAAGGCTTTAGCAAAAATCTAGGAAAATCACATCTACAGCGTTTCCATTATCAAGGTTTTTGCTAACCTCTTTCATAGAAACCAAGTAGATTAGTTTGGCATGAACGATTTTTTACGAACCCATGCTGGTTATTACTGAGTAAACTATGAAGGTCTAATTATTCCTGGATACCATCTTTTAAAAATCCTTCAAATAGTTTACCCACTATTGATGTTAAACTAACAGGTCTGTTATTAGCAGGATCCTCCTTTTTTCCTTTTTTGAATAATGGTACTACCTCTGCTATTCTACAGTCTTTTGGTACCTTTCCTGATGATAGTGAATTATCAAAGATATAATGTAGAGGGGAAGCTAATTCCTCCCTTAATTCTATTAGTACCCTTTTGGTACTAATGGTATTAGTGTTGCTTTTAAAACTATCGGAACATGTAAATGGGGCACTACTAGCTGACCCACTGAATAGTGCTTTCTCTATACAGGCCATAATTCTTAATCACATGGAAGGGACCTTCCCCCTGATTGTGAGGCTACTCAGTGCAACCATATTACCTCCATAAATGCCTTAAAGCTTGTTACAGGGTAGCATTATCAACTTGGTCTTATGCAAAGTCTTTTAATGGAAATAGTCTTAGGACTGGCAAAGAGTCTGTGCCCCCATTGGGCTCTGGGATAGACTCATCTGTGGATTCCCCATGATGACTGCCAATGGTCAGCATGCATCCTTAAACCAGTGCGGTATAAGGATCACCTTGCTTGCAGGTGCTGGTGCAGCTACTTGCAGCAGTAACTCAATTGTTCCAAGGTGTAGATCTTGTTCTACTTTCAGCATATCATTACAACGGAAGTCCTGGCCTGTTCATTAGTTGCTGGTATGTATTGTTGGAGTTGCATTAAGATCACATCCTGGAATAATGGAAAATCATGTCCTCAGATGAATGGGTACAGCTGGTTATGAGCTATTGCCGCCATGGTCCACACTGTCTGGTCCTTGGGGTTGACTGGAAGGAGATTCCTCTTGTATTGTTTAGATGTCATAGGAATTAACAGGACCTTTAATTTTGGCAGCCAAGGTCCTGGATTCATTGGGATCATTGAACCTGAAACCACAGTAACTTCCCTACCTGTATCATCCAGGACCAAACATAGAAACAGAATAGCATACAGTATTACTGATGCAAAATAAGCTGGTAATATGACAATAGGTATAAATGTATCACCCAACACTTCAGATAAAACTCAGTTTAAAAATGATACAACCGACAAACACAAAAAGCTAGTAGTAAATAAATATGTTTCTATTAGAACAAAGGGTTCTCCAATCCACATGTCCCAATTGGAATAGTGCTTCCATGGATATAGAAAACTTGAATAGTATCTCAAAAAAAGTAAAATAAATGCACAGAAGTGTAATACTTATACCATATCATAATTAAACATCAATAGAATATATGGAGAATTATGTGGTCTACACATTCAGGTAGACATATGCCCATCACGAACAATCTTTTTACGGCACCACTGAACCACTCCACTGTCCATGATAACGTGTACAAATTAGGAACTTTCCATTACATTCAAAAACTGTAGTATATATTTATAAAAAAGGAATAAAGAAAAGGTCAGGACAATATTACCAAGTAACTTGGGTCCATTAGCTCTAACTTCTGGGGTAGAGACTAGTCTGTAGTATCATGCACTTCATCTGGGCATGTTTGGGCTTTCCACATTCAAAACACATTAACTTAGCAAGCTTTGGGTTCACCTTTTTTAATCCATGGGGTTTTTCACTGTTGACCCCCTAGGCAGTTCCTGTATAACCCCAGTTTTTGTCTTGGTACAGATTTTGGCACAAAACCAAGATGCTTGGCCATTTTCTGCCATTCTCCAAATCACTCAACCAGTGGGGTAAGTTCCTTGTGAGTTTGGGTGTCTATCTGCATTACTCACTTCTAAAGACCCCAGTCCAAAGTTCGGATGTAGTGGTCAATTGCCTTCAGGGACAAGGTTTTCTCTAGGATTTTCATAAGTACTGTATATTGATCAAGGTCCATATAAACCATGTTGAGGTCTCACAGGACAAGAATTGGTGGCAGCTTTTCCATCCAGACTTAAGGTGGCCATTTCACCCTGCTTACTGTTCTCCCAAATGTGGTGAAGTAGGCTTCCTTGTTATCATTAGGTGACATTCCTGACATTTTCTGAATCTTGGGCTCCTCCTTTGAACCTGATGCCACAATATTTACTGCAGTTGTATCTGTATTAGCTACTTATGTATTTCCTGCTGCGGGAAATAGCTTATCTTAGTATACATGGACTGACATCACTTTTGAAAAGTACGTGAACACAAAAGAAGGCAAATGCATTTTGTCATGATCATGTGACTTCCCTGCTCTCACCTGGGCTTTGTTAGTGTTCTGTGAGCTTCCCAGCATCTATGTTCAGCACTGCCCAGAACTAGCACCCTAGGATGCTTTGGCACCTTGCTACACCGTACAACCAGCTGCACTACCAGCAGCACTAGACACCAAATACGTGTAATAAAATGATTGCTTGACATTCAAATTCAGTGCCTGATATAGTACACAAACCTTGTTTCATAGACCAATACATTATATTTGTGTGTGGTTCATGTGTTTGATGTGTTTATAAAACATAAATGCAAGATACTTCATTAAAATAAAAAAATATTCCAAAATACTGAATAATCTATTATCCAAAATGCTTGTTTCAAGCATTTTGGATAAAGGATACTCAACCTGTATTATTGTCCAGCATCCAACATACAGTACTGTATGGACAGATATTTCCACAGGTAAATGTACTTCGGTCTAAGATATACTGTGTGCTCCTAGTAACCAATACAGACTTACTGATGTCCCAGGTGTGACTCTCTAAACCTCACGCACATTGAACTTTGTCTTACACGCATGCAAAAATCAGACTACAGTATCAGCATCTAACATATTCTTTTTTTATTTATAAGTGCTTTATCAGATTCAGGCATATTTAAAAATGTTATTGAATTAGCAATTGCTAAGAAAGTACAACTACCCTGTCTCCCCGATAATAAGACCGACCCTGATAATAAGCCCTACTCTTATTTCTAATAAACCCTACCACGGAAATAAGCCCTAGCTAAATCACCATTTTACCCAGACCCTGTGCTAAACTAGGTACTTGTGTATTATAGCGGTGCCCATCGCATCGTATACCATAAGGCATACGATGGTATGCGATGCGATATCGAGCGATGTTGTACAATGTCATACAATTTTAAAATTGTATGACATTGTATATGGCATACAATGCCATATAATTCGATGCGATGCGATTAAAAATTGTATAAGCACCCTAATTTGTGCTTACAATGTTAAATGCACCCCCACGCCACCCCCCCACTATAAACGTGAACCCGAAGTGTGGTGAGCGGATGGACCTAGGGCTGCATTGTGCATGTGACAACCCCGCGCACCTCAAGGACTGAGCGGCTTCTGTACACAGGTGGCAGCTGAGTGACTGAGCGGTGGCAGCAGGAAGGCTGAGTGACTGAAAAACATGGAAGGAAAGTAAAGGAAAGCGGCAGTTAAATTAAAATAAGCCCTATGGTGTTTTTGGACCGAAAAAAAAAATAAGACAGTGTCTTATTATCGGGGAAACACGGTAGTACTGTACATTAAGTATATATAAATTGAGATTATTGATTTTTTCCCGCAGGGTTCTTAGAAAAAACATTATCTCAAAAATAGCTGATACAAAAGAGATTATAAAAAGAAAAAAACGTACAATTAGTAACCTGTAAGGGCTGAGGTATAAGGAGTATCAATGGGCGGGGAGGGGGGAGACAGGGGTGGAAGGTTTTTTTTCAGCGAGTCGGGGTGATCAGAGTGTTTGTGGAGACACACTCGTATTTTGAAGTAGTAAATATTACTTAACCCTTTGAGTGCCCAGGGAGCTTGTCAAATTAGGTGTGAAAATTGCCAAGCAAACCTTTTTATTAACCCTTTGAGTGCCAACGTTGCTGTGAGAGATCCTCAAAATATCTGTTAGAAATACGAGCACCACTCACAGTTATTCTTCGTTTTTTTTGGGTGCAATATGTAACTAAACTTCAATGAACTGACTTGGTTGTATTTGTATTTATACTAGAAGTACAGTCGCTGTTAGTGTTGCTGGCATTTTTAGCGGATATTTTGAGGATAGCTCACAGCAACGTTGGCACTCAAAGGGTTAAGACCAGATCGAGGGGTATTGTGGTAAGAATACCATAGGAGCTAAATAGAGTGGAATTTTTGAACCATATTGTTCTGAAGGCTCATAATATATTCTATTTTTGCCACAAACCGTATGTTATTTAGAAGTTCTCGGCGACTAGGAACGGTGGGGACTTTCCTATTATGGGCAATTTGATACTTGGCTGAGCATGAAATGTGAAGGAGTTTGTTGGTTTCCTTAGGAGTGTAGTCTAAAGGGGCACATACAAGTAAGAGAAGCTTGGCAGGTGTAGGGGGTTTAGGGTGAACAGTGACTTGTGATATAAGTAAATGCACCATGTCCCAATAAGACTTAAGTGTTGTGTAGTACCACCTTATGTGGTAAAAGGTACCTTTCTGTCCACAGTTTCTCCAACACAGATTGGAGGAGCTGGGATACATACAATACAGGCTGGGACTAGGTACCATCTGGTATATATTTTGTATGGAGGATTTTGATATTGTGGATTTAATTATGTTCTATATCTCATCATCAAAATGTTGTCCCAGATCTTGTTCCCAAGCTTGTTCATGGGGTTTAGGGGTCCTGTGTCAAGATCAAGACATTTAATTGGGAAATAGTGCCTGTGACGGTGGTTCGGTAAATGCAGTATCCCTATATCAGAGAGGGGATGTGGGGTGGACTGGTAGTGCGAATGATATACAGATAATTGTTACTGCGCTAGATGGTCAGTTTATTAGAATAAATATTAAGCAAGATTCAATCTTGTAGTTGATCCGCTGTTCAATAATATGATGACACAAGACTCATTTTATATTCATAAATTATTCAATATAGCAATATGTAACATAAAACATAAATATACACAACCAGAGCCGGCCATTCTAGGAAATTGCCTAGGGCGGCAGCCTATGCATAGGGGCGGCAGCTCCCGGGGGCTAATCTAAGTGCAGGTTGGCAGCTTGGGCTCTTGGTCCAGCAAGTGGTTTGTGAGGCTTGTGGAAGCATGCACGTTGGGAGCTGGTGGAGGGCTTCTGCATGTCAAGGAACTATGCTGCTTTGCATGGTCTACCCGTAAGTGACATTGACACATTTTGTCTCCATAGGTTCCTGGATTAGGAGTGCAAAAGGAAGAGATGTGAAGCAGTTGAAGATATTGATAGTGTACCATATTTTTCTTGTAAATCAGTGAATGATTTGGGGGCAAAGCAACAATGGGGTGTCCCAATATTTGCTTTGCCTTTTGGTCTCCAGATTGTACTGGGTTAAGTTCTTTAGATGGTTTCTTTGTTTCAATGGCTGATAGTACTTCTTCATCAGTGATAGATTTATTGAGGCCTATTGATGTGTCAGAATCTATCAAAGGGAGGTTACAAAAGGATAAATAATTAGTGATAGACTAGTTTGGTGGTGATTTGTTATTTAAAGAGTCCTTAACCATTTGTAGTCCAATTTTTTATTTTATTTTTGCAATTCAAAGCAGTCTGGTTTAAATGTTTAAATTAATTGTATTTTTGTAATTCAAAAATGGTCTACATTGAATGATGAACAATGTTAATGTTCTTATTTTAAAGTGTCTCACCATTGGATCTGCTATTAGCGGTAGGGTTGTTGAGCCTGACTAGACGTTGGACTTGAAAGGGTTAAGATTTTAGAGACGTTCATAGTCATTTTTAAAAACAAATTAATATTGGTGGGATTGTATTGCAACGAGACCCTTTCATAGCTGATATGGCTGTCAGAGCCTTCCATTCCTTAAGTCTGTTTGGAAGCAAGGTGTTGGCCTTATTGCTTTTATCATAGAGACACTGTTGGAGCCAACGTAGGGATCTTGTCAGCCAAAATAAATTCTGTCCGAGGTGAGTAAGTCATGTATAAAGTGAGAGGGATGTTGTTTATGTTAAGATTAGAGTTTGTGGACCTCTTCCGTAAGTGTTTGTAACTTTTGTTTGTATTCTTTGTTCCTATGTAAAGTGTAGCTAAAATTGTGTCCTCTAATGGCTGCTTTATGGGCTTTCCAGACCAGATTGAAGCATGGAGAATTGTCAGTGTTGATGGAGAAGTAATCCTTAATAGCTAATTTTTTTTTTCATGAAAGAGAGGGATTTCTAGAAGAGTCTGATTAAGGCACCAAGAAGGGCAAATGATAGGGAATCAAAAAAAATCAAATCAGGCGATCAATATGTAATGATCAGACTAGGTATTTGGGATTATTTTGAAAACAGAGATATGTTTGGAGGCTAAAGTGTAGCAGAGAAAGTGATCTATTTGGGAGTAGGATTGATGTGGTATTGAGAAAATAGCTAAGTCTTTAGAGGTTGGGTTAAAGGTTCTCCAAATTTTAAAAATTCCAGATTATTTTATACAGGGTTTGAGACCAAATTCATGAAAAATGATTTATTGAAGATATCGCTACAAAACATTAATATTATTCAAAATAAGACCCTAGTCCACGATTGGAAGATACCCTGGAAGTCTTTTTCCAGAACGTCCTTCAAGCAGCGCGCCAAAGCCGCTTGGACCTCTGCTGTGGTCCCATGGCTGTGTTCTTTGAGGGCTGTCTTCACTCGGGGGAACAGGAAAAATGGCATGGCTTGGTGCATTGTCATGATGAAGATTCCAATTGGCAGCAAAGCACTTTCTGGATCATGGCCAATATTTCCATAACCGATTTTCCGAGTCCCACACAGAATTTTATGGTGTAGCGCTGTTCGATATAAAGTTGCATTTTTAAGCTTCAACTGAGCCTTGGGACAGGGGTCCACTAAAACCACAATACTAATCGCACGGAAGCTCGTAGGCGACTGACGCTCGGTGCATGTTGAAGCTGACTTCCCCCTCCATCCATCCCGCCTGGAGCATGCAGGCTGCGACGTACAGTCGTGTCAGAGAAAACAAGTCTCATTACTTTTTATACAAATGCCCACACAGTTGTGTGAGAGCGCCCAGCGCATGCACAGAAATGCACATGCGCAGAACAAAAACATCATGCTCATGTGCGAATTCGCATGGGAGTACATCAACTAGAATCAGCCCTATTATGTAATCTTTGCGTCTTTGGTGGTTTGGCCAGTAATGGGTGCATGTAGGTTGGCCAGTGTACATTCTATATGTCCCAACATTTCCATGAGAATGATGTATCATCCTACTGGTAAAAACAGATTGAGGGGTGAAGAGAATTCTGCTATTTATAATCCGTGATTAGTTTTATTGGATGCATAACAGGCTGTAGGGAATCGTTTAGATGAGAGTGTAGGATGAGTCAGCTTTGAAGTGAGTCTCTTGAAGACAATTCCTGCTTTGAGGGTGTAAAGCGTATGAAATAAAGTGGTGTGCTTTTGGGGTCTGTTTAAACCCTTGAGATAGATAATGACATTATGAAATTATAATTTATTTAAGTATTTATTACCAGTTATTTATATAGCGCACACATATTCTGCAGCACTGTACAGAGAAGATTTTGAACATTCATATCTGTCCCTGTCCCAGTGGAGCTTACAATCTATATTCCTTACCACATGTACACACACACACACACACATTCATTCTAGGGTTCATTTTGTTGTGAGCCAATTGAGCTACTGTACCAGTATATTTTTTGGAATATTTAGTAATAACTTTGTAATAGGCAAAAGAAAAAAGTGATAATCCCGACTCACAATGAGGAAGGTAAAACCGTTTTCTGTAGAGTTTTTGTTTTTGATGGGGGGGGGGGGGGGGGGGTGGGGGGGTGTTTGTGTCTGGCTCTGAGTGGTAGTTCCTCAGGACCAGCGGAGGGAGATACCCACAGAGTTCAGGACCAATTAGGTTCATATCAAGGTGGTCAGAGATAGTCCTCAGAACACACCAAAAGGAGTTTGGTGAAAGGAGTGGTTGTTACAAAGTGAACTTTAATACAGTGAATTTATAATATTGAAAAAAGGGTAGAACATTAGTAAAGTAGAGAGCCTGGACCTTCCAAGTGGTCTAGGTATAAATATTTGGTATGTATTGACATTGTTATAAAACATACAGTGCTATTGGTTCCTAGCAAATTAAACTATAAATATAACAATCAAAGAGAAAAAACAAAATGTAGAGAACATATTCTGTCATAACTAAGGAATTAAGTGTAAACTGATCAGGATTATTAATAAAAAATGGTACTTATGTAGTATATGGGCGTCCGATTTAGAAATCGGATCGCATCGCATCGCATGCGACCAAATTGTATGCGAATTCAATGGGAAAAAGGGGTCCTTTTCCTTTCCCCACTATCCAAGTGGGCATGGAGTTGGATATAAACCTGTGGCGAGCGTAGCGAGCCACCGAGCCCGAAGCGTGGCGAGCGTAGCGAGCCCCGCGAGGGGACACAGAATACTTTTTAAGAAATATGCGTCCCCTCGCGGGGCTCACTTCGCTCGCCACGCTTCGGGCTCGGTGGCTCGCCACGCTATATAAAATCAACTCTATGCCCACTTGGATAGTGGGGAAATGAACAGAACCTTCTTAACATTGAATCCTATGCAAAATCGCATCGAATCGCATCGCATCTGATTGTATGCCTTAAGGTAATGGTGTGTACACATGGTCGACATGCTGCCGTGCGATGCGAGTCCCGATGCGATCTGAAGGCATCAGGACTTGTATCGCACGGCAGCATGTCGACCGTGTGCGGGAACATGAAGGAGAGCATAGTATAGTACCTGCTATGACCTGGTGACCACTGGGTGCCGGGATGTCAGCGTGCTGCGACACCCGGGGCCGCGGCACATCAAACAGCTCCCCCGCCGTGCAGACATCAGGCCACACCCCCCGCCCTCCTCTTAGGCGGACTTCTTCCGGCCGGGTCATCAGCGATCAGCCCTGCAGCGCAGCCCTAGGAGAAGCCCCTTTCCCTCTGGCCGCCGGAGCTATAGTGAGTGAGTATTCAGGCACAAAGACTATATAGTGCAGATCTGCACTATATAGTCTTGCCTGCCCTCACTATGTCGCTGCCAATTTGCGCTCACTCGGGAGCACGCATCGGCAGTGCATCGGGCTCGCAAGCCCTCAATAGTACACAATCGGTATGCGATATGGCTTCCGATGTGCACTATATCGGCAACATCGGAAGCCATATCGCACCCGTGTGTACACACCTTAAGGCATACAATCACAAAATCGGACGCCCAGATACTACATAAGTACCTAAAAAATATTATCCGGGGAGCTTAGGAAGTACAGCCCATAAAGTAAAGTTACACGATAAGTCGCACGTCAATAAGTGATTTTTAAAGAATACAGAAATTGTCTGTGCCTCCTCTGAGCAATGCAAGGAGCTAGATAACATTGAGAATACTATTTCAAAACAGAGTATTAGCAATAAAAATGGAGGAATGAGAACATTTGCTTCTTGGTTATTTCTGGGGGAAATCAGTCCAAGAAGGTGAATGTTCTAAGACAGTGGTGTCAAACTCATGGCCCGCCAGCTGTTATGGAACTACGCACCCCAGCATGCCCCGCCACAGTTTTAGCAATCCATTATATAAAATCTGTGGCAGGGCATGCTGGGACATGTAGTTCCACAACAGCTGGAGGGCCATGAGTTTGACACTACTGTTCTAAGACAACCAATGGTCAGCTTTATGTGTTAGATGAAGCAGATAAAGTTGGGATCTCTGATGACAGCTGTTTTCACATTTATACCAGGAGTTTGAAGGTGAAGGCACAACAGTGTCTGATTCATTGGCTGCGAAGGACAGTCTTTAAGTTATTAAGTTCACTTTAAAATTGTAGATGGAGCTAGATCTTGATAGAATTGCAGTTTGTATCCCTAGAAGAGAATGAAGGGTTTGACATCAGGACCTTTTCCTTATCCTTAAAACTCCGAAAGCGCATGATGACTCTCTTGGGGTGGTCTCCTTCTTGTGGTTTCGGACGAAGAGCTCTGTGTGCTCTTTCCAGAGGGAACTGATGAGATTCCGAATCAGGTAGGATGTAGGGAAAAACTTTGTGGAGATTAGCCTCCAGTTCTGTCGGGAGGACAGATTCTGGGATTTAGCAAATCCGCAGCTTGTTTCTCCTTTCATTATTTTCATCCCGCATTTTATCCCAAAGTTTAAACAGATCTTGAATAATGTGGTCAATGTTTCTTAAAGTCTAATTTTGCTACCTTCCTGATGCATCTGTAATACATGAGCCATATGGTTTTTCAGATCTGTTTGCACATTGCTCAGGTGAAAATAATGCCTCAACTACATTATGTAAACATCAGCAATGATTGTGGATTGTGTGAAGCTCAGGGGCCATGTGTTGCTACTAGGAAAATAAACAATAACTGGTATGAATAAAGGCTTTGTACAATGGGGACTCCGGTCAGGAAATCAGATTTTGTATAGTACAACAGAAATAAGAAAAATACTTTACTGATAGACTATGATATTTTCGTGCAAAACGTATACATAAATATCAGCTACTTTGTACCTTTTGGGCAGATTGTAAGGTCATTGTAAATGTACATCATGAAGATAATGTCTACTATCTTTGATTTTAGCAAGGTTGTGCAATATTTTATCTTATGTAACATTGAACTATGTACCACATAAATTGTCTATAACCTTTTAAAAACAAACTGTCTTTCATGAGTAAAACAAGCTATATATAGGGCAATATGTTTATTTTCTCATATTAATTAATGTACAAGAACATTTAATGAAAAATTGAATTTGAAAATAAATTTGCTTGGCTACATTTATATATGAGCAAAAATGTATTCAAATTTAATAGGATTTTGGTTCTTACAAATGGTTTTATTATGGAGCTTTGGGGGGAAAAGGCATAACACATGCAGTGGAGGCAAGTTTTTGGATTTGCAAGTAGATTGTGATTAGTGAACCATTAGCAATATAGCAAGGGGCATTTTCTATTTCTGTCTGGGCAATAACTTTGTTCTCGTAGACCACTGCAAATTCTCAAATTAGCGTTCCATGCTAAAATAGCATCTAAATGTGCTTTTGTAGTGGGTATATTTACTAAACCTTCTAAAAATGAAAAGGTGATGTTGCAACCAATCAGATTATTTCTGTCATTTTCTACAATGCAACAGAGTAATGACAGAATATTATTGGTTGCTATGGACATCACAACTTTTTCATTTTTAGAACAACGGAATGGCTGCATAGGCATGCAGTGGCTTAAACAGTCAAAGCTGTGTGTGTGCCTGTAGTTTGCATGTGACTCGGAGTGACCAATAAGGGCATAGGTGAAAGCAAGTTAGCTGAGGTAATACTGCAGGAGTGGGAGGAGTCTGCCTCTTCTTCCTGTGAAGTTTGAGGTGAGTAGCTGTGTCCCTGCGCTCTGCTCTTGCAGCTTGTGATTTTAGTGTTTTGAGGAAAAAATTCGCTTCTCAGCACAGCTAGGTAGCGTTGCTCATTTGTTTAGTGGTGGTGCTAGAAATTTTTTCTCTCACAAGAATGCCCAGAACCACCCCCCAGCGTCCGAGGCGCTCCACCAGGCCCCCAGCTAGGTTTCTGGAAGATGGCGCTGACCGCGCTGAGCTGGACTTACCCAGTCTCACCGTCCAGCCCCCGGTGCTTGTTGCTGCTCCCAGGGTGGTCCGGGCGGCTGTGGTAGCTGCTAGAGCTGGGCGCGCTGCCCGCGCTGGTACGGCTCGGGGAGCTGCTGCTGCTAGGCCTGTGACGCCGGTTATTGCAGCCGGGCGGGGGAGGATGATGTCACGCGGTGGGCGCTCGTCCCTAGGACGCGCTCGCCGCGGAGGGACTGTGGAAGGCAGCGGCGGGTCTCCGCTGGTGTCCTCTGTCTCCGGGCGGCGGCCATTAGCTGCTGGGGCTTCAGCAAGGAGCAACAGACGGCCCGGAATGGCGGCGAGGCCCGGGCACCTGAGGGGGCGGGGCGGGGGTGCTGCGCTAGGCAGAGGCAGAGCTGGCAGGCTTAGCAGAGGTCTGCACACTGATTTACAGGGGGATGCTGTGTTAATTGACCCTGTGCCTGATCCTGAGACTCCCATGTATGGTTATATACCATCTTGGGAAGGTCAGGACACAGTTAATGAAATGGAGGGCGGTGAGCCGGCAGCAGCTGCTGCCAGGATTGCAGCTGGTAGGAGGCGGTCGTCCCGGGGAGGCCACCATGGGGCTGCTACTGCACCCAGGGGGGCTGGCAGGGATGCTCCGCACGCCCCAGCTTTTGACCCGGCACTGTTGTCTGCGGCACTGTCCTCTGTGGCAGGCGCGCTGGCCCCGTTGGTGGACGGGGTGCCCGGCGGAGAAAGTAGTTCTGGCAGGAGAGGTCGCAGGTCAGGGAGAGTGAGTAGGGAACCTATCCCAGGGTGCGCGGAGTTTGTGAGGGCTTTTGGGGGGCCCAGTGGCTCCGCATTCCAACCAGAGGCGGAAGAAGAGCATTTTAATGTCCCGTTAGCTGGGACTAGACGTAGAGCAGCGCAGGTCCCTAGGCCCCCTCCCAATGTTTCTGCAGGTGCAGATGAGGTCCCGGAGGACATGGAAGGTGACGATTGGTATGAAGATATGCCAGATGTGGAGGATGATGACGACGACGATGAGACTTGGGTCGAAAAGGCGGAGTCGTCAGGTGAGAATACCTCAAAGGAGGATAATACGTCACTTGAGGGTTCCAGTTCTGATGGTTCAGGTTCATCTCATTACTCGTCCTCCTCTTCCTCCTCCTCGGTTGGGGGTTCTGACACAGGCAGCAAGGCTAAGGCACGTAAGAGGGCAGCCAAATATGCCAAGAAGGAGGCGAGTAAGCACACCCGCAGCAGTAAACGTAAGCGGGCGGTCGCAGTCTCACGAAGGGAGAGAAAGAGGAGGAACTTGCCGGGTGTCGTGCATTGTGACTATACTCGGGTTCTCAGAGGCCTGAGGGAGAGTTGTAGGTCCAAGATTAAGAAGGGTGATTTTGTGGACCTATTTGGTCTGACAGATGAATCCAAAAAGGCCTATAAAGCGGCTAAGGGAAAAGGGGGCATAGGAGCCGAAGCATACAGATCATATGATAACTGGCTGGCAGGATTCTGCGTTTTCGCAGCCTGTTACTTGGAGGATAGGCCCGAGGAGCATATGAATATTATTAGATATATTCATATGGTCCATGACATGTACAGAAGGTACGGGGGTGTAGCATGGAGAAATTATGATGACCAGTTCAGGCGGAAGCAGGACTGCTTGCATGTGATTGACTTCGGGTGCAAGGATGTTGAGGTTTGGATGGAGGTAGCAAGGACTCATGCGGAGGGCTTGGAGTCGGTTCGCACAGCTGCCCCCCTTCCTTCCGCACCCCAACAGCCACAGCGGGCCATTACTGACAGTGTTTCGCAGAAACGTTTTACACCTGGGGGTAGGTCATTCACCCCGGGCACAGCTAGAGGTAAATGCTATGCCTTTAATAATTCTTCTTGTAACTTGGGCAACCGTTGTAGGTACAAGCACGTTTGTATAAATTGTTCAGGCAATCACCCGGCATCTGGTTGCTTTCGGGGAGGCCGCCCCGGCAGAGGGGCGGCTACCTCGGCGGCCTCTAGAAACCCCACTCCAGGCCCCGCTCGCTAGAGCATTCACCCCGGTGCAGGTGGCAGCCATGGGACCATGGCTGCAGTTGTACCCTGATAGAGAGGTTGCTGAGTTTTTGTACAAAGGTTTTAGCGAAGGTTTTCACCTACCTATACGGGGTGAGGTTGTTGGAGGAGCTTACAGAAATTTGTTATCCGCTCGTTCATTTGCTTCAGTTCTAAAGGAGAAGGTTGTGAAGGAAGTTCAGTTGGGTCGCATGGCAGGGCCTTTTTCGGTGCCTCCACTTCCAGACCTGGTTATCTCACCGGTGGGGGTGGTGCCGAAAAAGGCTCCAGGTAAATTCAGATTGATCCAGCACCTGTCTTATCCTGCAGGTTTGTCGGTAAACGACGCCATCCCTGAGGAATGCTGTTCGGTTGCGTACCAGTCATTTGATGATGCACTGGCAATGGTGCAGGCATTCGGGAGGGAAGCACTGATGGCCAAGATTGACGTGGAGTCAGCTTTCCGTCTCTTGCCTCTGCACCCTGAAGCATTTAAGTACATGGGCTTCCGCATTGGGAACGAATACTTTATCGACAAGTGCTTGCCGATGGGGTGTTCGGTTTCTTGTGCCTTTTTTGAGAAGTTCAGTACTTTTCTTCATTGGTGTGTAGAGAGGTCGGCTGGTGTAGTGGGCATTGCCCACTACCTCGACGACTTCCTTTGTGTCGGTCCGTCAAACACGGACCAATGCATGGAGTTGCTGGCAACCGTCCGTGCTCTCTTCGGTCAGTTTGGGGTCCCAATCGCCGAGGAGAAAACGGAGGGTCCAGTCACTTGCTTGTCATTTCTGGGGATCCAGATTGACTCGAGCTCGGGATGTTGCAGTTTACCTCAGGATAAGGTGGCTAAGCTGAAGGAGACGATCACAGCCTTTCAGTCTGCGCGGAAGGTAACACTGCGCCAGGCTCAATCACTCTTGGGCCAGCTTAACTTTGCCTGTCGTGTGATCCCTATGGGTAGGTTGTTCTGTCGCAGGTTGGAGCGTGCAACCGCGGGAGTGGCCAGACCTCACCATTTTGTGCGTCTGTCTGCCGAAATTCGGCGGGACCTTGTAGTATGGTCCTCCTTCTTGGAGGATTTCAATGGGGTTCGCATATGGCTAGCTCCCGTGGTTGACAGCTCCAGACTGCAGCTTTACACGGACGCGGCGGGATCTACTGGTTTTGGTTGTTACCTCGACGGCAGTTGGTGTGCGCAGGCTTGGCCAGATAGCTGGGTGCAGGAAGGCCTCATTAGGGATATGTTGCTTCTTGAGCTATTTCCCATTATGGTGGCAATGGAAATCTGGGGCTCCCATTTGGCAAACCGCAACGTGCTGTTTTGGTGTGACAACTATAGCGCAGTGCACGCGATTAACAACCAAAAGGCAAAGTCACTGTTGGTACTAAGGGTTTTGTCGCAGCTATACTTACAGTGCTTGCGGTTTAATATACTGTTCAAGGCTAAGCATGTTCCTGGCGTGAAGAATGATGTGGCTGATGCGTTGTCGCGATTCCAATGGGAGCGTTTTAGATCGTTGGCTCCGGGTGCTGATACTATCGGGGTTTCGTGCCCACTTTATGTTTGGCAGGTCATCAGGCCGGAATGGAGGGGTTAGCCGAACTGTCGTTGGCGCCGGCTACGCTTAGATCTTACCGCCAGGCTTGGTCGGAATGGGAAAAATTTTCCGGAGGGTCAGCGCAGCCAGGTAGGCAGGGGCAGCAGCTCTTGTTATCTTTCCTCTGGTCAATCTACAAGTCAGGCAAATCCAGGGCGCTAGCTGTTCGGTATCTAGCAGGCATATCCTTCTTTGCGCAGCTAAAGGGACTTAGCGATTTTACTAAGGGTTTTTTAGTGCGGAAAGCTATGAAGGGATGGCTGCGGACTGCTCCCCCTGCTCCCGACTGTAGGCGCCCGATAGACAGCACCATGCTTCCTCCTTTGTTAGGTTTGGTATCCAACCATGCAGACTCAGAGTTTGAGTCTTTGTTGTTTAGATTAGCCTTTTCCATGGCGTTTCATGGAGCTCTGAGGGTTTTGGAGTTAGTTGCCCCCTCCAAACATAAGAATGCGACCTTGCTGGCGTCAGATATTCGCATTGATGATCAGGCGCTTTGGTGCAGAATCAGGCGGTCAAAGACAGATCAGCTAGCTAAAGGTACATGGGTGCCAATGTCCCCCGTTTCGCCAGCATCAGTTTGCCCGGTCACGCTGGCCGGTCAGTATGCCCTAGTGAGACCAGAAGTTGGTGGGTCTTGGCTGCTGCATTATAATGGGTTGCCCTTAACAAGGTACCAATTTACCTGGATGATGCGGCGTTGTCTGAGCGATATGGGTCTGGCACCGGAGGAGTTTGGCACCCATTCCTTCAGGATAGGCGCGGCTACATCAGCAGCTAGGGCAGGCTGGCCAGTTCAGGAGATAAAGACCCTAGGTAGATGGCGCTCTGCTAGCTACAAGAAATACATCAGACCGCATCTTTTGTCCTGATTTATCTGTGAATGTTTGGTTTCCAGTTGTTTGGTTGTACTCCTATGTTACCCCATACCACCTGTTTCCTACTCGGGGATTAGCCACGCTCTGTTGTTGGGCCAGCGTCCGGAGTTTTCACGCTTTTTTGCCTGACCTGACGGACTGAATTCGGCTCAATCATAATTCGGCTAATTAGGCACCAATTAAGAGTCCCTCAGCAGGTTCAGACGTTTTTTCCTCCGGCCGAGTAATCCCCTGTTTACCTATATTCCCGTCCATTACCCTTACCTCCCCTGGTTTGTCATCTTACCTTTTGTGTCTAGGAGTGGCTTCAATTGGCATTGAAGCATTATCAAGCACCAAATTTGTGCATCATTATAAATTTTTTCTTTTTGGCAGATCCTCCTATTAATATGATTATACCGGTCCTTATTAAGCAAAGACTAATCCCACTTCATTCATTCTCTTCCCCAGGTGTGGGCTTCGACAACCTAAAGGTGTGGGTAGTAGGTCATTCTTTCATATTTTGGTCAGCAAAATTGATGGCTTCAGGGTGTGGTCCTGTATTTGAAGGTTGCCATCTTGTGCGTTGGCTTGGAGTTCGAGGTATGTCCTGGCGCAAGCTAAGG
This sequence comes from Crinia signifera, assembly GCF_055691185.1. Lineage (NCBI taxonomy): Eukaryota > Metazoa > Chordata > Amphibia > Anura > Myobatrachidae > Crinia > Crinia signifera. Next base: position 405,867,386 of record NC_139217.1, read on the forward strand.
TCATTTCTTCTCGATAATGTGAGGTCGTATGGCTTACCTGAGGTGTTGGTCATACATTTGGGAGGAAACGACCTCGGGAAAATTTCCCAGTTGGAGCTGAGGGCCATGATATTGGAGGATCTGGCGGCCATAAAGGGAGAATGGCCTGCATGTAAGTTGATCTGGTCATTTATTGTCCCACGCCTGTCCTGGAGGGATGCTAGGGATTGTAAAGCTATAGATGAGGCTAGGAAAAAACTGAACACTGCAGTTGCTCGTTGGGTTCTGCAGGCTGGTGGTGCTGTGGTCCCACACGAGCGCATTCGATATAGGTTCCACCAGCTGTACAGACCCGATGGGGTTCACCTCACGAGGGCCGGATTATTCTTCTTTGTGGAGGATCTGTTGACAGTAGTTGCCTCATTACGTTAGTTTGGTGGCGGGCGGAGCCTCCGGCGTCGGAGTCTCCGCTTTGGCGGGAAAGAACGGCAATTTCATAGATTTGAAGGCTTGATGTAAGTTATGTTTACTGCAGATTTGGCTTGTTTTCGGTGCGCTCGCCTCTCATTGGCTTAGGCCTTCGCTGGACCACCCGCTCGGGAGCTGCGACCCCACCCGGCTGGGTGGGGAGTCAATGGTAGGTTGAGTGGAGACCGCTGTTTGATGAGTTTGCTGAATCATGCAGAATAGTTTTGGGGTGGGCTTAGTTTTAGTGCCGTTCTTTCTGGCCACCAAAAATTTAATTAAATTAAAAATAAAATAAAATAAAATAAAATAAAAATTAAATAATTAAACAAAACTAAAAATTAGCTTAAAATCCTTTTAAATAAATTTCAGCTGACATTATTCTGCCAAACCTATGTCTCCGAGTCTTTATTTCAGGTGTCTCAATTTATTGTGTCAAGTTATTATTATCTTAATGCACACTAGGGTCACACATCAGCTGTTAGAGTGTTTAGAACAACGGAATGGCTGCATAGGCATGCAGTGGCTTAAACAGTCAAAGCTGTGTGTGTGCCTGTAGTTTGCATGTGACTCGGAGTGACCAATAAGGGCATAGGTGAAAGCAAGTTAGCTGAGGTAATACTGCAGGAGTGGGAGGAGTCTGCCTCTTCTTCCTGTGAAGTTTCCCACCCTCCCTTCCCTATTATATCAATGTGTTTTTTGGGTGGGTTTTCTGGTTTATCTAAGCGCGTTGGCTGAAGGCGGGAAAGAACGGCAATTTCATAGATTTGAAGGCTTGATGTAAGTTATGTTTACTGCAGATTTGGCTTGTTTTCGGTGCGCTCGCCTCTCATTGGCTTAGGCCTTCGCTGGACCACCCGCTCGGGAGCTGCGACCCCACCCGGCTGGGTGGGGAGTCAATGGTAGGTTGAGTGGAGACCGCTGTTTGATGAGTTTGCTGAATCATGCAGAATAGTTTTGGGGTGGGCTTAGTTTTAGTGCCGTTCTTTCTGGCCACCAAAAATTTAATTAAATTAAAAATAAAATAAAATAAAATAAAAATTAAATAATTAAACAAAACTAAAAATTAGCTTAAAATCCTTTTAAATAAATTTCAGCTGACATTATTCTGCCAAACCTATGTCTCCGAGTCTTTATTTCAGGTGTCTCAATTTATTGTGTCAAGTTATTATTATCTTAATGCACACTAGGGTCACACATCAGCTGTTAGAGTGTTTAGAAGCTTTAGTAAATTTACCCCTAGAAGTCTTCGAAGAAGTGGGAAGGGTATGTTCAGATTTCCACAGTAGTCAGCAACATCACCCACACAAGTGGAACTCAAGTGAAAACTAGCCCTTAAATCCTCAGATAAGTGACGAGGGTGGTGGGTGCTACTTATGAAGGAAATTAATTCAGTTACATATATTCAAACTGAATTCTCATCTCCCAGAGCTTTGCTCGCTATTTCCAGACCCCTTAACCAAAGTCCAAAGCAGGAGTAGACCGTGATGCCATTATGGGGGAAATTTACTAAAGGAAATTTGTAAAAAATAGGTGTATTTGTATTTAGAAATACACTTATTTTTGACATTTACTATCCCAAAAATACGGCAATTCGTATTCGTATTGATAGCACATCAATATGAATACGAATTGCCGTATTTTCGGGATAGTAAATGTCAAAAATAAGTGTATTTCTAAATACAAATACACCTATTTTTTTACAAATTTCCTTTAGTAAATTTCCCCCTATATAACTAAAGGCTGTTTATGTTGGCATAACATGATTTACCCATGCAGTCAGGATAACCTCTGTAGTTATGCTTCAATCACAGGCACACACTGACAGCTCCACCTGCTGTCCCTCCAGTGTAACTGCATATCAAGTCTCAGTCTGTTGTAGTATCTCAACTATTTATTTATTTTATATATGACCAGTGCAGCTGATATGTTAGAAGAAATCCCACCTATCACCTACACTGGGTACCACCACTTTTTCCTCATGTATGGGTCATAGGCCACGTCATGACATCTTTGATCTACATCCAATGGCCTGAATTTGCCAGGTAGGGGGAAAACATGCAGAACTGGATGATATAGTGGATTTATTGTATTTCATATGTCATTTATGTATACTGTACTTCATATCCAACTTTATTTTTTTGTGCAATCACATTATGGATCATATCTCCATGTGTAGCTTATTTCAACCATTCCCCAATGTGTATCACAATTTCAGGTATGCTTATAGCACCTACTGTAAGCATGGGTGTAGGAAGGGTGGCTCCAGTGGAGTGTGAGCTCCAGGAGCCGATTGTGTTTGGCATAATATGTAATAGGCATTATGGTGCGTGGCATAATTTGTAATGGGCATTGTGGTGTGTTGCATACTATGTGTAAGGGGCATTATTATAAGAAGGAAAATCGACAGTAGGGTGGGGGCAAAACAGTGACAGTTGAATACTATATTACATAAGGCACACTAGCCAAAATACTAAATATATATATATGTAACTAAATATATATATATATATATATATATATCTGGAAAAAAGTGAGATGGGCGCCTTCTGGTGCAGTATGTTGGTATTTACTCGGATCCCTCCACCTTTAGTGAACAAATCACCCCCAATGTGTACAAGTGTACCGTAATTAGTGGTCTCCAACCACTGTTTTATGAGCTTATTCAATAGATGCCTCTGGGTGTCTGGTAGCCTTAATCTTTCTCAGCCCCACGCTGTATGGTATTAACTGTATATAGTATCACCAGCATATATAGTGGTGGCCTCAGTTCCAACTTAGCTGAGTATTCTGAGCTCCTGATCCGTTTCCTTAAGCAAAGAATTATTTTCAGCAAGGTGCAGTTTTGTTAATAGCTGCTACTTCCCTATTACAGATGTATCCACTGGGCTAAACAAAGCAAGCAGGATACATCTGTAATAGGGAAGTAGCAGCTATTAGCAAAACTGCACCTTGCTGAAAATAATTCTTTGCTTAAGGAAACGGATCAGGAGCTCAGAATACTCAGCTAAGTTGGAACTGAGGCCACCACTATATATGCTGGTGATACTATATACAGTTGATACCATACAGCGTGGGGCTGAGAAAGATCAAGGCTACCAGACACCCAGAGGCATCTATTGAATAAGCTCATAAAACAGTGGTTGGAGACCACTAATTACGGTACACTTGTACACATTGGGGGTGATTTGTTCACTAAAGGTGGAGGGATCCGAGTAAATACCAACATACTGCACCAGAAGGCGCCCATCTCACTTTTTTCCAGATCTTCATATAGAGATTCCCTGGAACAGGAATCAACAGGAGAGGAGCTGCCACTCTATAAAGAAAAAGAGGAACTGGGCAAGACTACAGAAAACGGACATATAGTGTCGACAGTGTAAACAGAACTTGATCTGGGGATATCCACTCAGTGCTAGTACCACCATCGTATTTTTATATATATATATATATATATATATATATATATCTCCTATATATTTGGCTACATCTGTCACTCAAAGTGGGTGTCTGTGTCTATAACGCTCTGTTCCTGGACTTTCCTCTTAATGTGTGATTGCCTTCATCTGTGCTGAACACCTTTCTGAGAAATTAACCTGTTTAAAACAGGTGATGGCAATCATACATTAAGGGGAAGTCTAGAAACAGAGCATTGTGTCCCTCCTGGAGAGGGTCATGTTGGGAGGTATGTGACAGAGAACCAGCCCAGTGAGCCCACAGACAGTGCCAGACACTCACTGCCTTCCCATGTTGCCCAGCACTGCTACTCCACAGCCACCAGGTGAGCGCCCCCCTCCCGCGATTTGCGGCAAAACCTCCCCCCCCCCAGGCGCCCCCCCCCCGCGATTCGCGGAAAAAACACCCGCTCCCCCGCGACCCCCCCTACCGCGATTCGCAGCAAAAACACCCCCGCGACCCCCCCTCCCGCGATTTGCTGCAAAAAGAACCCCCCCATGACCTCTCCTGCAATTCGCGGCATAACCACCACCCCGCGACCCCCCCCTCCCGCGAATCGCGGCAAACCTTCCCCCGTGACACCCCCCCCCCCCCGATTCGCGGAAAAAACACCCCCCCCGCGACCTCCCTCCCGCGATTCGCGGCAAAAAGAACCCCCCCCCGCGATCCCCCCTTGCACGATTGGCGGCACCCCCCCTGCGACCCCCCTCCCGCGATTCGCGGCACCCCCCCCCCACAATTCGCAGCAGCCCCAGGATTAACCCCTTCCTGACAGAGCCTGTTTTTGCCTTCCTGACAGAGCCCTTTTTTTCAATTCTGACATGTCTCACTTAAGTGGGGATAACTTTTTTTTGCTTTTACTTATCCCAGTGATTTTGAGATTGTTTTTTCGTGACACATTGTACTTCAAGTTAGTGGTAAATTTTCGTCGATACAGTCTGTGTTTTTTTGTGAAAAATACCAAAATATCGTGAAAAAATGGAAAATTTTGCGATTTGCAAAATGTTAAATTTTCTGCTTGTGAGACAAATAATCTTACCACTCAAAATAGTGAATAACTAACATAGACCATATGTCTACTTTATGTTTCCATCATTATTTCAACCTCATTTTCATTTTTTTGGACACTAGGAGGCTTAAAATATGAATAGCAAATTCTCAAATTTTCAAGAAAATTTCAAACACTGATTTTTTTAGGGACCAGGTCAGTTATGATGTGACTTTGAGGGACTTGTATGTGAGACACCCCCATAAATGATGCCATTTCAAAAACTGCACCCCTCACAGTATTCAAAACAGCATTTTGGAAGTTTGTTAACCCTTTAGGTGTTTCACAGGAATTAAAACAAAGTGTAGGTGAAATTTCAAAATTTCATTTTTTTTCGGATTTTCAATTTTAATACATTTTTCTAAGGAACACAGTAGATTTTACTAGAGAAATGTGACTAAAAATTGATTCCCCCAATTCTTTGGTTTTCATAAATATCCTATATGTGGCCCTAGTATGCACGGTGACCAAACCACAGGCTTCATAATAGAAGGAGCACCTACTTGATTTTGGAGCCTCCTTTTTATGAGATTATTTTTTAGGCACCATGTAGGTTTCTAGGCACCATAAAATGCTAAAAGTTAGGTACCCCCCCACAAGTGACCCCATTTTGCAAACTACACCCTTCAGGGAATTCATCAAGGGGTATAGTGTACATTTCAAACCCCCAGGGGTTTCACCAATTGTGGTACAACTGGGCAGTGAAAATGAAAAAAATAAATTTTTCATTTTCACAGCTCAGTTGTATCAAAATTGGTGAAACCCCGGGGGGTTTGAAATGTACACTATACCCCTTGATGAATTCCCTGAAGGGTGTAGTTTGCAAAATGGGGTCACTTGTGGGGGGGTTCCACTGTATGGGTGTTTCGGGGGTCATTCAACCAGAATCTGTGCTGCAAAATCCCAAAATCACTCCTTCCCTTCTGAGTCCTGCCATGCACCCAACTGGTATTTTTTGGTCACATGTGAGGCATTGCCGTACTCGGGAGAAATTGGGGCACAGATTTTGGGGTGCTTTTTCTCCTTCATACCTTGTGAAAATTAAAAATTTTGAGCCAGAACTGCATTTTTCTGTAAAAAAATGTAATACACACACACATATACACATGTGTATATATATATATATATATATATATATATATATATATATATATATAAAATTCAGCTGATTTGATTTATTTTTATTTTTAGCAGCTCATGCTGCTGCTGCTGCTGCTGTGGGTACGGGGGGGGGGGGGGGAGCGCACGCTGCGTGCGCTCCGGCTGCGACTGCCGGGTGCTGCTGCCCTGGACGGTGAGCTGCCGGGGGGGGTGGGAGGGGGTGTCTGCGGATCGGTGGTGATCGGTGCTGCACCGATCACCACCGATTTCTGTGTTACCGAGCGGCATAGCCGCCGGTAACACAGAAATAGCTGTGATTGGCTGTTCACATTTGAACAGCCAATCACAGCGATCGCCGACTGGGGGGGGCACCCCTGCCCCCCCTGGGCGACGAGGGGGGATGTCTGCTGTCAGGGACAGCAGACATCACCTAACTGTCACTGCGTCTCTAGACGCAGTGACAGTTAGAAGCCATGACGTACATGTACGTCAAATGTCGGGAAGTACTTCCCGACCATGACGTACATGTACGTCAAATGTCGGGAAGGGGTTAAATGGCACATGCAAAACACTGACATGGCTATGGTCGACAATGAAAAAGGTTGACATGAGTTTTTGAAGATTTATTTTTAATTTTTTCATATTCATTGTCATGTGTCGACATGGACACCAATGAAGTGGCACACTTATGTCAACATTTACATGTGTTGACCTTTCTGTGTTGATTTTTTTCTTGTGGCGATTCGCGTCACACCCCCCGCAACCCCCCCTCCGGCGATCCCCGGCACCCCCCTGCGACCCCCCCCCCTCCCGCAATTCGCGGCAACCCCCCACCGGAACCCCCATGAACCCCGCTCTCCCGCGATTCGCGGCACACACCCCCCGCAACCCCCCCCCGCAAATCGCGGCACCCCCCGCGATTCGCGGCAGCCCCAGGATTACATGGCACATGCAAAACACTGGCACGGCTATGGTCGACAATGAAAAAGGTTGACATGAGTTTTTGAAGATTTATTTCATTTTTTGAATGTTTTCATATTCATTGTCATGTGTCAACATGGACACCAATGAAGTGGCACACTTATGTCAACATTTACATGTGTTGACCTTTCTGTGTTGATTTTTTCTTGTGGCGATTCGCGTCACACCCCCCCGCGATTCGCGGCACCCCCCGTGACCCCCCACCTCCCGCAATTCGCGGCAACCCCCCACCGGAACCCCTGTGAACCCCGCCCTCCCGCGATTCGCGGCACCCAACCCCGCGACAACCCCCTCCCGCAATTCGCGGCACCCCCGTGATTCGCGGCAGCTCCAGAATTAAATTGCACATGGAAAACACTGACATGGCTATGGTCGACAATGAAAAAGGTTGACATGAGTTTTTGAAGTTTTTTTTTCATTTTTTGAATATTTTCATATTCATTCTCATGTGTCGACATGGACACCAATGAAGTGCCACACTTATGTCAACATTTACATGTGTTGACCTTTCTGTGTTGATTTTTTCTTGTGGCGATTTGCGTCACACCCCCCCCCCCACCCCCCCCCCACAACCCCCACTCCCGCGATTCACGGCACACACACACACACACCTCCCCCGCGATTCTCGGCACCCCACCCCGTGACCCCCCCTCCCGTGATTCACGGCACACCCCCGCGACTCCCCCTCCCATGATTCGCCGCAACCCCCGCCCCGTAACCCCCCTCCCGCGATTCGCGGCACCCACCCCCGCGACCCCCCCTCCCGCAATTTGCGGCACCCCCCCGCGATTCGCGGCAGCTCCAGTATTAAATTGCACATGGAAAACACTGACATGGCTATGGTCGACAATGAAAAAGGTTGACATGAGTTTTTGAAGTATTTTTTTTTCATTTTTTGAATGTTTTCATATTCATTCTCATGTGTCGACATGGACACCAATGAAGTGCCACACTTATGTCAACATTTACATGTGTTGACCTTTCTGTGTTGATTTTTTCTTGTGGCGATTCGCGTCACACCCCCCCACCCCCCCCCGCAACCCCCACTCCCGCGATTCACGGCACACACACACCCCCCCGCGATTCTCGGCACCCCACCCCATGACCCCCCCTCCCGTGATTCACGGCACACCCCCCGCGACCCCCCCTACCATGATTCGCCGCAACCCCCGCCCCCGTAACCCCCCTCCCGCGATTTGCGGCAACCCACCCCGCGACCCCCCTCCCGCGATTCTCTGCAATCCCTCGCCTCCCGCGATTCGCAGCATCCACCCCCCCACAACCCCCCCTCCTGCAATTCGCGGCACCCCCCACGACCCCCCCTCCTGCAATTCGCGGCACCCTCCGCGGCACCCTCCGCGACCCCCCCTCCCGCGATTCGCGGACACCTAAGTTGCAATACAGGGCATCTTTCATACAATTCTAACCATATTTCTCATATACAAACGTTCACAAATTAAGCGGGCGCAGCCCCTTACGACGGTGTGAAGAGCGCCCGTAGGGCGCGATGAATCACCTAGTATATATATATATATATACAGATAGAGCCGCCTTTAACTTTGCCCGGCGTCCGCTAGATCCCTTTCACTGGCGAGCGTTGGCGATAGGGACTGGGACGTGCGTGCGTGCCCCAGTATCACGGTGGTTGGGCAGCGTCTACCTGCCTGCCTCCGCTCCCTCCCTGTGTCTCCCTGCCTGCCTCCAATTCGGGGGGTGCCGGCGGTGACCCCCGGCAGGCTCCGTAGCCATTGGGCGCGCGAGTGTCTCATGCACACGCGCCCCTGGCGGTAGCCGGCTGCTGGCGGGGGCTGGCAATATATATATATATATATATATATATATATATAGGAAAAACAAAGGAGAAAGGTGCGCTCCATGGTGCAGATAAAAAAGATTTATTATGGAGACATACAAATGTCGGTGCAATCCAGCGTCCTTGGCACCCTTGGTTCCGGATTACCTGAGATTCACTGTGGAGCTGCTTGCCCCGGGTATTTATATCATCTCATGTGGTATTCAGCCCACAGCGCATTTGCACTTTTTACAAGCAATCGCTTTTAATCATTGTTTGGAGGAAATTTGTATGTCTCCATAATAAATCTTTTTTATCTGCACCATGGAGAGCACCTTTCTCCTGTTTTTCCTAGATTGCTTCATCTTGACCCTGGATGCCACTACTTGGAAAGGGAGCTGCAGTCCAGTCCATATTGTGGGACTTTGGTGATACTAAGCCTCTCTCTTGTTTAAAGAGTGTTTTGGCATCTCATTGTCTGTACTTTATTAGCGATGTTCATACTATTATTTTTATATCTATCTATCTATCTATCTATCTATCTATCTATCTATCTATCTATCTATATATATATATATATATATATATATATATATATATATAAAAGCCTATATATAGAGAGAGAATAAGCAGCACTCAAGAGACTGCATATGCGGTGAAGAAAATCTCGGCTCGTTGTCAGGGACAAAACAACAATGTGCAAGTGAACAATTTAAACACAAAAGCCTGCACCCACCCCTAATTGATAGGCATCATGGTGCATTAAAAAGTTTTGTCCCTGACGACGAGCCGCAGTGCTCAAAACATATGTCGAAAATAAACCGAGATTTTCTTCACCGCATATGCAGTCTCTTGAGTGCCGCTTATTTATATATATAACGAAGTCCACCTGCGACAAAACTAGTTGGGCGTGCCAGAGGATCCAAACACACCATTGCTGCTGATCCTCCAGCATCTGACATCCGAAATCAGTGTGGGGAGTGAATTTTCCCGGCAAAGGCGCCGTTTCCAGCGGTGTCTGTTCCTGTGAGGTTCCACAATCTACCACGCTGTTTCTGATGTGATACTGATTTGCTGGCAAGCTGATTATTTTAAACTAAGATGCATGTGAGCTTATATTTTGAGTAAATTTGATTACCTTTGATATACTCACTGTGCGCCCTCTCCTTCTTCTTTTGCACACACATATATATATATATATATATATATATATATATATATATTACACCAAATATATGCACTTCCTTATTCTTTTTTCACCATTATATAAATGAGTACAACATGTCCAACATAGATAGACGACCAAGTAGATATATGTAATCAATAGCATGAGACAATGTGATCTTTGCTTTTGGTGCATAAAAGAGTGTCAATAATTAATAGGTGGAAGTCACATCGGAGTGTTGTCAATTCTTATAGCATGGCATGTGCATGTGTAAATATTGCCTAAAGAAGGAAATTGTAAATATAAACAGCCTGTCACAGTAATCAGCATCATGAGATGTACACTATGCAGAGGTACAGGCAGGTATAGCTGGCTCTGCCTGCCAGGTTATCCATACTGCCAGGTTATGACACAGGAGGGAGAGCTGTGTGTATGGGGAGAGGTGTGTATAGTGTATGGGGAAGAGGTGTGGCCTGGCTGGCAGCTTATCCATGCTGCAAATAGGCAGGCACAGTAGGGAGAGAGACAGGTATTTGTATGACAAGAGGTGTGCACTTGCTGACAGGTGAAGTCACCCAAACTGCAGCCACTAAAAAAGGATTTTCCAGCTTTATGTAAGAAAACTTATGTCTGACAAAGACAGCAGCAGGAAAGAGACATCTGCAACATGTACAGATAACTTCTTGTAGGAGCTGCTGCCAAGCCAACAATCTTTCGAACATCTTGTGAGACCCTCTGCCCCAGGCTAATCAGTGAGGTCTACATCATGGATGAAGGCACAGACAACCCTGCCTTCACCTCTCTTGCTGAAGTGGATTTGAAGACAGTAGATAATGGTAAAGAAGAGGTGAAAGGGGATCCAGCTCAGGACCACCATGACAAAGAGGAGTTCCAAGAGGGACCCTGTGGATGGGGGAGTTTTACACCAAGGTTCCTGCAATGCTGTAACAATCCCACAGGGTATTTAGTGATGTACAGCCTGATAGCGGTTATGGAAGGTAAGTGATCTCTGAGTGCATGAGAGATGCTCATTTTGTATTTGCATGTTGCGACCCCAGATAAGGATGTCATTGATAATTATTTCAAATGGGAATTCTGCAAACAGTTGTTCCATACATCATAGGAAAACATTAAAGTAAAAAGAATATTGGAACTGGGATCTATGTCTAAGGATTCTGCACGGGGTTGCAACACAAAGGTCCTGATTCACTAAGACTCGCTAAGCTGCAATTATTCGCGGCTTAGCGAGCCCTCTAACGCAACTTGTCGGGTGAGAGAATGGCCGCCTCCCTGCCGCCGCACGAACATCCCCACCGCAGACCTTTATTTGCGGAATGCTGCTCTGAGTACGGGGCGGTTGTCTGATCCTGTGTCATAAGCTGCCCACCCCCTGAAGGCATCGGCCCGCTGTACCCATGGTCACGCCCAGCGTCTTCATGGGGGTACCTATAAAATGCTGGTTGTTCCCATGCACCATCTCCCTTACCACATCTATCCCCTCCTGTGCGAACGTCTCGGGGACTATGCAAGATGTTACAGGTGTCTGCACAGCAGCCCTGCACATACGTATATTAGCATACGTATGCACAGATCCAACACATCGGTCCCCAGAGCGAATACACTGGGGACCGATCGTTAGTGAATTAGGCCCAAAATTTCAAGCTGCAAAATCCAGGACTGGAGTTTATAGTCTGCAAATAAAACAAAGATGTTGCAAAGATGCGATTTGAAGGTTTTTGAACTCCTTTGGGATATGATGGACACTTCTTACCAAGGCACTGTGTTCCAAAGTCATTTTTTGAACCATGATCCTATGGCTATTAATACTAATGTAAATTAAAAAATGCTGATTTATCTAACCATGATAATGTGCCCATTAAGAGTGTGGTATAGCTCACAGACGATGTCTAGGTCAATAGTCATTATATCGACAGTAGAAGGTTTCACATTCACCAGGTAGACATTGACAAAAGGTAGACATAGACAAGCAAAAGGTCAAAAAAAAAAAAAGTGAACACTCATATGGACCTTTTTATGTGTCAACCATTTCCATGGCGACCCATTACTTGTGTCGATCTTTTGTCAGTGTTGACTTTGTGCATGTTGACCTTTTGGTGTCGAAGTATTGACTATGGGCTTAGACATTAGTCAGCCATTCAGATACCTGTTAATGTGGCGGACCATGTACTTTGAATATGTACTTTTAGTGGAGGATGTCATGATGTCCCAAATAACAGAAGCAAGATATCCATGTGTTGTTGCATGAGATTTCTTATTGCCTAGAAGCACTAACAAAGGGGGGAGGTGAATGGGCAGTTTGTAGTGCCACTCACTTTAAAAAAGAGTATTCAAATTGCAGTGAAGTAGAGGGTAGTAAAATAGTCTCCTGCCCAGTTGTAGGGGTTCCCCTTTATAAAAGAGGGGTTGATTTAATGCGTTCAACCACTGGAGGTGGTTGTGCAGCCAATTCCCAATAGACTTTCAAGGGGGAGAACGGCTCCAGTTAAGAGTAATTTAAAATCACCTTTTAAAGTGGGAAGAATTTGGCAGAGTGGATCTGTCCCACATTTTAGGAAAGGGATTACCTTCTCAGGGTGGCACTACATCAATTCTTCAATTAAAAGGAGTTCAGGTATAAAAATCTACTTTTTTGAGTCAGTCATTGGCAGTAGCGGATCTTACCTCTCCAGAGGAGGGGGGCTGTCGCGATGTGACAGCCCCCCCCTCCACTGCAGCTGCCATGTTCCTGGTCCCCTCAGCTGCGCTCAGGGCCGGCTCTACCATTAGGAAGCTTTAGGCAGCTGCCAAGGGCACCAGGATCTGTGGGGCGCCACCTAGTCTGCCTATCAAAAAAATCAAGGATGTCTATGACTTGATGCAAGTGTCTGCTGTGGAACTTCTAAGACCTCAACTCCATACTTACCTTTGAGGCATACTGTCCTACTTTGCTGCCCCCCCCCTTCTTGTACTCTATTGTGGATGGCAAAGAAGGGCCTCCAGGGGACTTGCCCACTTGTTGCTGGGTGGACCACCAATTTTTTGGTTGCCCCCCTGCCATTCTGGAATGTTAGGTAAGTATGACTTAAGGGGTTGGAATTGGTGGCAGTATGGGGGCACAGTAGGCTGAAGTATTGCCTAGGGTGCTGAGAAGTCTTACACCAGCCCTGGCTGCGCTGGTCCCAGTCCCCATTGTGCGGCCGGCGCAGTAGCCTCTTTAGTACTGTGCATGCACTGGCCCCCAAGGCATATTCCGGGTTTGGCGCATGCACAGTATCATCCTCATAATGCGGGAAACCTAGTTTTATGGACTGCCACTCAGCAGCCCATGTAGAGGCGTCCCGGAGGGAGGGACTGGCAGGTCGGACTTCTAATAGGAAGTCACTGCCAGTCACAGTGAAGCCAGAGCAGTCTCAAAGACTGCATCTGGCTTCACTTAGTCAGAGACAGTGGCAGATTTTACCTGGGGGGGCTGCAGCCCTACAGCCCATAGGTAAAAACCGCCACTGGTCATAGGGTGTGCACATTTAGCATGCCTCTAAGGTGTTGGATACTTCAGACCCTGGATTACCTGTTTTAATGCTGTACTCCTGTGAATGCTGTTTTTTGTACAGTAATCTGCACTTTTATGTTCTTGAATTGCTTTTGGTACCCTGTGTATCAAGGTATCGTATTGCCATGACTATGTTTTTGTGTTATATCTTAGCTGATTTGATATATTTCCAATGGTGACCTGAAACCTACCCACTACAGTTGGCAAGGCAAGATTCAGAGGACTATCTGACTTTTTACCCTAATAAAGTACTTTATACATAAAACAAACACACACACACACACACACACATTAAAGAATAATCAGGAGTAGGAACTGCTGATGGTTGGCCTTGCAAGATACAGTAGAACGTCAATGCTCCATGAAAGTACAGTATTATATGCTGCAGCGTGTCAAACACACACAATAAAGGATGATAAGGAGGATGAGCTGGTGATGGATGGCCTTGCAAGATACAGTAGATCATCAGTGTCCCAGTAGAAGTAGAATATTAACTAAAAGAACAAACACAAACATCTTAGCACTGGTCTTATTGGTGGCAAATAATTAAAAAGAGGAACTGCTGTACCGTAAAAAAAAATCCAAAATAAAACAAAGTTTCCTATAGGAGGCGCCGTTAACTTAAATTAAAATGTATTCACAATTCATCACATACACAATTTTGAACATGCAACTGTCTTGGGTATAATACTGTACTTAAACATATCCCATTTATACTTGATAGGACTATAAAAAAAAATAACCCTAACTGATGGCAATCTTTTCAGTTATACTGTATACTTATTAAAAGGGAAATAACTGATTGTCCATGCAAAACTTGGTTGTTTGAAGTCATAAAAAAGTTTATTTCATTGTCAAACAAAAAGTATTATAGCAAAAAAGCCGTTCCAAAGTAAATGCATTCACAAAAGCCAAAAGTTTTCTTACATCTAACACATATTCGATGTGACTTTTATCTGTTGCAAATTACAGCTGAAATTCGGCGGGGGGTCTGGCGCAAACAGGGCCGGAGTAAGGTCTCCCGGACGGAGGCAGCAAAACACCCCCTCTCCCTACCCTGACGGAGGCAGCTGACCCCCCCTGGACGGAGGCAGCCAACCCCCTCTCCCCGGGTACCTGCCCAGCGTGGGTATCCGGGCAGAGGGTACTGCTACTAGTTCCCATCTGCCGCAGGGATACCGACGCTGAATTCTCATCCGCCGCAGGGACCCTGCTGCCTCCCCAGCGCTGCATGGAACCCACTGCCCGGATCCACGCGCTGGCCAGGTACCAGGGGAGGGCAGGTGCAGTGTGCGGGCCACGGATGTGTGGGGGTCCAGTGTATAATCCACCACTGGGTGCAAGACCTGGCTGCGTGGACAGTGGCAGTCCCCCTCCTAATCACTAGGGGTGTGCACCAGGTATGCTTTGGGTTTTGGGTCTGTATCTCTGGCTGTTTTATGGATCTGGATCTAGTCCAAAACACTTTTCACGTTTCGTGTTTTGGATCTGGATTAAAAAAAAAAAAAAACAACATAAAATTGCAGAATTCGTTTTTTTTTATTTGCTTCTATGCTATTTTTAACCTCAATAACATTAATTTCCACTCATTTCCAGTCTATCCTGAACACCACAGACTTCACAATATTGTTTTTAGGACAAAAGGTTGCACCGAGGTAGCTGGATGACTATGCTAAGCGACACAAGTGGGTGGCACAAACACGTGGCCTATGCAAGTGTGGCACTGCAGCGGCATACATGATGGCAGTTTGAAAAACTGTGCCAAAAAATGCTCATAATGCAGAGAAAATAGGTGCAAGATGGAATCATCCTTATGTTGTATTTATTGGCAGAGTGTCTATATATACGTGCTGTGTGGTTGTTAGACGACACACTTAGAAGATATAACCAGCTTGAGGTTTATTCAAGTGACAAGCTTGCAGAATATAACAGTACTTCAGTAGTTAACTTCAGGTGTAATACAACTGATGCATGGAATCACAGTCTCAGGTTTTACTTAACTGTAGCGTTCAGCTTGTGCAGGGTTAATGGCAATTGACTGGTTTACGCTGCGGTATCTCTCCCAGCGACGCTGCTGCCACAGATGATGAATCTCCCTGTATAAAGGTCACGCTTGTAACGGGAGTACAGCGGGGCTTGCTCTTACGCGCTCCGGTGCACGTGGAGCTGCAAACAGGCATGGAGGATGTCACACACGCGCTGAGGCACACTATCACGCTATCACTTCCCTACAAGAAAGGAAACGCTGCCAGCAGGGTCAGGGGTCTCTGCCCTGCTATTCGCTATGTGAGCTGTCACTCAGGGTGACGTCTAGCTACAGTGGCTGCAGGGGGACAAGGCAGTCTGTAGGCTGCACACTAACCAGTGTATGGAGACAGACGCAGGGCGCTGCATTCTAACACTCCCCCTCGCTCAAGGCTGTCTTCGGCTACATAAAAGAACTTAATACAATACTTTGTCCTTTTGTTATACCTGTAACTGAAAATATGGTTAGAGAGAAAAGACATTCAGAACATCAAAACTTCAAATCAACATTTTGAACTTAGACAAGTCCACAGTCCTTCACGAACTTAATAAGCAAGTTTGTCGACAGTCCTTTTGTAAGCATGTCAGCGACATTCTTTTCACTTGCAATGTATTTAACATCGATGGACTTGTTCTCCACTAGTTCTCTGATGAAGTGGTGTGATCGCGATGTGTTTCGACCTTCCATGGTGCTTGGTAGTACAGGAAAGATCTATTGCTTCCCTGTTATCACATGCGATGCTGATAGTCTCTTCTTCATAAAGTAGACCTAACTCACACAAAGTCTCTTTGATCCAGAGTGCTTCCTTTGATGTCTCTGTAAGAGCCATGTATTCGGCCTCAGTTGTTGAGAGAGCAACGGTTGGTTGTTTTCTACTCGCCCAACTAACTGCTGCCCCAGCCAGTGTGAACAGGTAACCGGTGTGGGAACGACGATCATCTTCATCTGCTCCCCAGTCGGCATCGCAGAAGACTTTCAAATTTGAATTGCTTGTCTTGGCGAACTTTAATTTCAATGAACTTGTACCTTTTAGGTATCTCAGAATCCTCTTCACTGCGATCCAGTGTTGCCTTCCAGGATTTATTGCAAATTGGCTCACCCGACTGACTGCATGAGTGATGTCTGGACGGGTTCCAATACTTGCATACATAAGACTTCCAACCACGTTCTTGTAAGGAACATCTTGCATTTCCTCTACTTCTTCTCGTGTGGTTGGTGACATACCTTTTGTAATCTTGATGCTTTTGTCAATTGGTGTATTTACTGACTTGGAGTCTGCCATCCCATACTTTAAGATTGTTGCCTCGATGTACATTTGTTGGTCGACTGTGACTGTTCCCTTTTGCAAGTCTTGAACAATTCTCATTCCCAACAAATGATTGGCTGGACCTAAGTCTTTCAACTTGAATTTCTGTTTTAGTTGATCTCTCACACTTATGATGTGATCTTCGTGACCTGCTATAAGTATATCATCCACATAGACTGCTATGATGAACAACTTTTCTCCCAGAGTTTTGTGATAAAGGCAGTGGTCAGTCTCTGATCTAATAACATTCATTTCAAGTAGTACTGTGTCCAATTTTATGTACCAGCAACGACCACTCTGTTTTAGGCCGTATATTGATTTCTTCAGAAGACACACCTTCTCTGTCTGAAGTTCATCCTCATTATAATGATCTGGCGATTCCATATAGATTTCTTCAAGTAGCTCTCCATTTAGGAACGCTGAGTCGAAGTCTAGTTGGTATAGCAGTAAGTCTTGTAAGGTGGCGACTGCAATTACTAATCTAAGAGTGTTATACCTCGCAACTGGTGAGTATATCTCCCCATAGTCAATTCCGGATCTCTGTGTGTATCCCTTAGCAACAAGACGGGCTTTGTAACGGGCAACTTCTCCGTCTGAATTTAACTTCTTGCAGAAGACCCACTTGTTCTTGACTGTCTTGCGGTTGTTTGGCCTATCTACTATGGTCCAAGTATTGTTCTCTTTCAGTGCTGATAGCTCTGTGTCTATTGCAGATTTCCATTTCGCCCAATCACTGCACGCTTTCGCTTCTCGAATACTCTGAGGTTCACTGAAAGCAATATTCGCATATTCTTCCTCATACCTTCTGGCTGGTATGCCCTTGTTACTTCTTACGGAAGCTCTGTTTGTTGGTTCGCTTTCCTCTTCGGTATTTTCTGTTTCAGGTATGCTTTCTATTTCGCACACCTCTACTAGTGCTTGCTTTTCTTGCTCTTTTGCTTTTGTGGGTGATGCTGTTTCTTGAAATATCACATCTCTTGATTTCAGAAGACGTCTGTTCTCTGCATCCCAGAGCCTGTACCCTTTGCTCTCCTCACAATAGCCTAGCAATATGCACTGTCTTGATTTCGGGTCAAGTTTCTTTCTCTTCTCCTTTGGTATATGCGCATAAGCTCTGCTCCCAAAGACACGGAGATGACTGATGTCTGGCTTCTTCCCAGACCAGGCCTCTAAGGGGGTTTTTCCCTTCACGGCCACTGTGGGTGTTCTGTTTTTCAGGTATACTGCAGTAGATACAGCTTCTGCCCAAAAACTCTTCTCCAGGCCAGCATCGTTTACCATCGCTCGTGCTCTTTCAACGATTGTTCGGTTCGCCCTTTCACTTACGCCATTCTGTTCAGGCGTGTAGGCCATCGTCAGCTGATGCTTTATGCCATGTTTTCTGAGAAAGTCGGTTAGTTCTTCATTTTCGTACTCTCCCCCATTGTCGGATCTCAGGGCTTTTAGCTTTAGGCCCGTCTGAGTTTCCACTAGGTTCTTGTACTCCACAATTTTCTTGACCACCTCACTTTTCTTCCTTATGAAGTATACGTGTGTCATTCTTGTGGCGTCATCGATGAGAGCCATGAAGTACTTGTAACTACTGGTTGACTCCTCTTCCATTGGTCCGCACACATCTGTGTGCACCAGAGCTAACTGTATTTCTGCTCTGCTTGCTGACTTGGGAAATGGGTTGCGGGTCTGCTTGCCTTTTATGCAACTCTCGCACACAGGTCTTCCGGTGTCTTTCACTGTGATCCCTGTTGCCATCCCATCAGCTAATTTCTGGACATTATCATATCCTAAGTGTCCCAAACGTCTGTGCCAGAGTTCCATCGATTCATTTTCAGCAGAGGCTGCCAAAGCTACACATTCATCTGTGTCTAGGACATATAGTTGGTTGCATTGGGTTGCTGAAGCAATTACAGTCCCTCTTTCATTATGCACCATACACCTGCCCTTTGCAAACTGGACTCTGTAGCCTTTTGCCTCGAGTACGCTGATAGCGATGAGGTTACTTCCCAATTCTGGTACATACAGGACGTCCTGTGACTACTGTCTGTCCCTCAATTCTTAGTCTCACTGTGATTGTCCCAACACTTGATGCAGTAAGGACCTTTTTACCAATCCCGGTAACTGTTGTGGGTGTACACTGTGTTAAAGAATTGAACCACTCCTTGTTGCAGCTGAAGTGTCTAGAGGCTCCCAGGTCCATGTACCAGCAGTCCCTCCTTGGCTTGTCTGCTACATTCAGTGCCGACTCGTTCTTCTTGTCATGCCGCTTGTGCATACCACTAGTGTTCTTCATCCTGCATTCTGAAGCCTTGTGCCCTACTTTGTGGCATACATAACATTTGAATGTGCATTTATTGGGTTTTGCACCCTTTGCTACTAAGGCAGAACCCTCAGCTATGGCATCCTTGTGGATTCTCTCTTGGAACTGTAGTAGCTTGACCCTCACAACTTCTGTTGTAAGCTTGGTTTCATTTGACTCTAGTGCGACAACTAGGAAGTCAAATTCTTCTGTCAAATTCTGCAGCATTACCATCGCCACTTCTTCCTCATCCACTTTTGCTCCTACACATGCCAATTGCTGAGCTATTGATAGTATTTTATCAATGTAATCGTTCATGTCCTTGCATGCATTCAACTTTGTTCCATACAGTGTGCGTCTCAGACTTATCCTCCTCATTAGGCCTTTATTCTCATAAGCACCTTGTAGAGTTGTCCACATGTCCTTAGCGGACTCTTTCCCACAGATCGTAGAGTAAACATGCTGCTCTACAGCCAGGCCTATTGTGCCAATGGCCTTGTCTATCTCTTCTGGGTTTGGACTATCTCCTGGGGCTATTGTGACTTTCCATAGCTTCTCCCTTTTAAGCTGCATTTCCATAGCGAACTTCCATGTAGTGTAATTCTCTGAGCCTTTGAGTTTTGGAAAGTTCATGCTATGCCCTGTACTGTGCATCCTCGTTAACTCTTCCACAAATGACAATTTAGAAATAATTCCTTTGTGTTCTTTTATGTACTGCGCTAGCACTTGGTCTTTAGGGGGTTAATCTTCGCGCACGTGACGTGCTGGGCCCATAACCTATTGGCAGAGTGTCTATATATACATGCTGTGTGGTTGTTAGACGACACACTTAGAAGATATAACCAGCTTGAGGTTTATTCAAGTGACAAGCTTGCAGAATATAACAGTACTTCAGTAGTTAACTTCAGGTGTAATACAACTGATGCATGGAATCACAGTCTCAGGTGTTACTTAACTGTAGCGTTCAGCTTGTGCAGGGTTAATGGCAATTGACTGGTTTACGCTGCGGTATCTCTCCCAGCGACGCTGCTGCCACAGATGATGAATCTCCCTGTATAAAAGTCACGCTTGTAACGGGAGTACAGCGGGGCTTGCTCTTACGCGCTCCGGTGCACGTGGAGCTGCAAACAGGCATGGAGGATGTCACACACACGCTGAGGCACACTATCACTTCCCTACAAGAAAGGAAACGCTGCCAGCAGGGTCAGGGGTCTCTGCCCTGCTATTCGCTATGTGAGCTGTCACCCAGGGTGACGTCTAGCTACAGTGGCTGCAGGGGGACAAGGCAGTCTGTAGGCTGCACACTAACCAGTGTATGGAGAC
The DNA here is from genome assembly GCF_055691185.1 of Crinia signifera. Classification (NCBI taxonomy): domain Eukaryota; kingdom Metazoa; phylum Chordata; class Amphibia; order Anura; family Myobatrachidae; genus Crinia; species Crinia signifera. The sequence goes on from NC_139217.1 coordinate 405,887,871, forward strand.
AGACGCAGGGCGCTGCATTCTAACAGTATTAACAGGACATCAGTGGCAGCTCCTGACATAGGCTGCAGCCCCTCCAGTTGAAATCAGACTGTGTAAACGTAATCTCCAATGCTTCATCCCCGCAGAGACACAAACAGCCAGCAATAGAGCTCTGGAGGTAGCTTGAACCCTGTGCGATCGTGGATCGTGAGTAGTGCGCGTGATTGGGCGGGGGTGGGGGGGGGGGGGCTACCTCTGCAGCTCTGGTGCTGACTGGCTGTGTCTCTCCTCTCACCAGGCTCCGTGTGTCTCGTGCACATCTCCAAAGCTACAGTGCTTTTATGGGCTGCTGCTTGTGCAGCCCAGAAGCAATTCCTCTGCAGTGAGCATGCCCATACTTCAGTGAGTCATCACTCAGAGTGATGCAGCTAAAGGAAAGAATGCTTTACACAAGAGGTGGACTTTTTATTTTTAATTTTAATAATTGAGCCACTGTAAATAATTTTTTTTAAAACTGTTATTTGTGTGTAGATCTTCATTAACAGTGTAATGTACTTTACTTAATATTAAAGTTATTAAAAGTGTGTATTTTGCTCCGTACCTGTGCTTGTGGGCCGTAACTAGGGGGGAGCTAGGGGGTCAGGCGCACCGGGCGCTGGATACGGGGGGGGGGGGGGGTGCCTGAGGAACCTTGCAGTGGAGGTCCCACTGTTCTCCTCATGAGCCGGAAGCCGCCGGACCAGAGTGCCAGTTTGCCATACTACCCCTCCCGCATTTCCTGCGGTGGTGGCAGCACCGTAGTATGGGCTGAGCAGCCAGCATCGATCTCCTCATTGCGCCCTTGCTCCGTGCTTTCTGGACTCGCTGCAAAGTGGAGCGGAAAAATTACAAGCAGAGCGCTTGGTGCCCGACACTGGCAGGGGCTTGCAGAAGGTGCCCTTTCCTATCCGCCTGCCCTGGCTGCAGCAACATGGAACCAGCAGGAGAGCTGCCCTGCACATCACAGCGCACAGCTCCCGCACCTGATAGCATTCAGAGCAGGGCTCATCTGTCACAGCCCACGCTGTCAGCACTCAGCACCAGTCATTTCCCTCTCCATCCATTGTTGACAACAGACGAGAGCCGCTTCCCCCTTGCTGCTCTATGCCAGGAGCCTGAGGGAGATGCTGCCATCAGGACAGGTTGCAGACCCTGCGTGGGTGTGTGGTCACACAGTGTCCAGGGTGCTGGGGGATATCCTACTTTGCAAACTGAGTGCGTTGTTGTGGGTTTTTTTTTTTGGGGGGGGGGGGATCACCAAGTGACTGCTTTGCCCCAGGCACCGAAGAACCTAGTTTCGGCCCTGATCTGAGTACATCATGTATTTGTAGTAAATGCACACAAACACTGGTACAGAGCAAATCAAACTAATAACCTGCAAATATATAATGACCATTTGCGTATGAGCAGCACCCAGAAAATTGCAGCCCCCCTTAAGCCTAAAGGCAGGAGCCGCCACTGCAGGACATGCACAGTTTAACAAACCAATCATTACAGCAAAGGGGTCTGCCACAACTGCGGCTGCAATAATTGGTTTGTTTGGACCCCCACCACAAAAAGAGTTGCTCTGTCTGCTGTATGTCTGGCGTATAAGCCCAGGGGTACTGCTAAGTCTGGCTTATAAGCCCAGGGGTGCTTTGTGTTGAAGCAAATGGAGGACAAACAATAAAAGATCAGGAAAGCGACACAAGCAGCACAAACACCTGGCACATCTAGCAGTGGCACTGCAGGACAGACAGGATGGTAGTTTTTAAACCTAGGCCCCGAGCAGCATGTGATGGACGCAACAAGAGAAGCAGCGGGGAGCGTGTGTGGAGACTTTGCCTCCATCCTGCCCATTTGATTGTGGGGGAAAGGTGTCCAATTTTAATTTTTCTGTCACATTCACATTTCAGTATACAGAATGGAGGACAATCAATAAAAGATCAGGAAACAATTCCTACTACTGGTGCTGAAGCTACTGGCACCAGTCATGTCACTGACGTGCAAGTCCATCAACATCGTCTGCTCAGGCCGATGCACAATGTCATAGAGGGAATGTAAAATCCAACAACCTAAACGTAATAATAATTAGTAACCCAATTTTTTTAAACTATGTACAGAGAAACGCTAACTTGGCAACATGCTATTTACAACAGGAAGTGGCAAGGAAACGTTAAGGCTTTGACCTATGTTCATAACTGGTAGTTCAGCTTCTCATGGAGATGGAAGCCCTCCTCCCTCTCTAAAAATTAAAAAAATAAAGCTTGTTACAGCACAGGAACTAACTGTGTGTTCAGATATAACAAATCCCCAAGCAGAGTCCAAGTGTGTCCATGGTTTGTCTAGGCCTGACCCTACCAATACTGTATGGTAATTACACTTGGCTGGTGTGAAAATAATTCTGTTTTGGAATACTACTGTATTTAGTTTTACAAGGAACAAGAAAGATGAAGTAGGACAGCAGTCACCTAGTCGCAAAGTAGATAACTGAGGCCATAACAACTTTGGTGCTGTTAGCCGTGCATCCAGTATCTGCCATTAGTGCAGTGGGATTTACACAGTTGATTTAGGTACTGTGTGCCCACTCTGGTTTCAACTTCACAAGCAATTCCCAGACTGTACAAGGGACATTTTAAAAAAGTGTCATTAGTGTCCTCACTCAGAAATGCAGTTGTAACCACTGTCCACTTAACCACCCCCATGTGCACAGGACATAATGGAGCTTATTATCCGTATTTTGACTGCAAGCATGCGTGGGGCCTCACATCGCCATCGATGGGGGTTATGCACACAGGGTGATGTGTGCTTAATTCTAAATGATTTGACTAGATAGCCCTGAAATCGCCTCATGTGTACGAGCCTTTAGTCTGATTCTTGGTAAAGCCTGTTATCCCACACAGTTATTTGTTAACTCAAAATTAAATTTCAAGCATATATATATACAGGTTGAGTATCCCGTATCCGAGTATCCGTTATCCGAATTATTCCGAAAACCATACATTCCAGAAAGTGAAAAAAAATATATTTTTTTGCTAAAAACTCACTGGGGACATTTGTAACAGCCCTACTGAGGACATGATATGTAACTGGCACTATATATGTGCAAGAAAATGATTGCTTGCCATTCAAATTCAGTATCTGAGATAGTACACAAATTTTGTTTCATGTTTTGAAACCTTGTTTTTTGAACAAATAAAATATATTTGTGTGTATTTTATGTGGTAATAAAATATATTTGTGTGTATTTTATGTGTTTATACAGCATATATGCAAGATACTTCAAAATACATAATTGAAATATTAAAATATTCCGAAATACGGAATAATCCGTTATCCAAAATTCTCCTGGTCCCGGGCATTTTGGATTCGGGATACTCAACCTGTATATATATATATATATATATACACACACACCACTATAGGGTCTGGCACTTCTCACCGCCACCAGCTCCGCTGTTAATTACTTGGCCTGGGTGCCCAGCTTATCCAGAGGGTCACTCTGGTAAATGGATACTTGCAAAGAAAAAAGCGTCACTCCAGGTACTTTAAAAGAATCCAGTATTTACTGTAAAGTCAATGGCGTTTCGGGCCGGAGCCCATCTTCAGGACAAAGAGACGGGCTCTGGCCCAAAATTCCGTTGACTGCAGAGAGTTATATCGTGGCACACACTTAAACGTTCAATAATAGCAAGCTCAGTACACAAAGTATGATGCCAACGTTTCGGGGTTTATTCCGTTTTCAAGGCTGAGAACAAAAGACATACATTGAAACACTTTCCTAAATCCCCTCTGCTCTGTATCCAGTGGCGGGCTGGGCCGGGGGGCAGGGTGCCGCATGCCCCCCGGGCTGGTGAGATTTAATTGACCTGGGCCATCTTGCTGTGTGGTCTGGCGGCCGGAGGATGTTACCCGGTTGCTCAGTACAGGGCTGTAACAAGGGGGTCATGCGACTCAGGTGCTTAAGATGCTGTGGAAGCAGCATCCTGGACGCGGACCTGCCGGGAGTCCCCCGCCCCAACTGCAGTATCAGACAGAGTGGGCAGTGATGCACGGGCGAGTTACGCCATGATGATGACGCCGCCCGCCCGTGCGTCAGACATCACATGGAAGAGCCGGACGGCAGAGGTCCTGCGTGTTGGCAGCTGTGGTGCAGGAAGTCGGGCAGAGGAGGGAGTCACAGCAGTCTGTGTGGTCGGAGTGGATTCGGGGCAGGAATCATGGGGACTGTCCTTTTTCTGGTAAGCGAGCCAAGCCCAGCATTATATTTAATTTGTCTATAATTTGTATGATCTGACAGTGTGCCCATTAGATCAAATAACTGTGCACTGTGTGTAACTACTGGGGATATTAACATGTTTAGGGATTCATCTGCTAATTAACTCAATGTGTATTGGAGGGGGGATAGTATGTAATAACAGTTATATTGCACACCTGTTGTTAAAGGTACTGCATCCAAGTAGACTTTGATTGCTACTAACTAGGCAAGTTAGATGCATGGGGGGGGGTGTGTGTCATGAATTCACCCGCACGGCGTCACTGCCCACTCTGTGATACTGGAGGAGGCTTCCGGCAGCTCCAGTATCACAGAGTGGGAAGTGAGGCCGTGCAGGTGACGTAATGACCCGTGTATCTAACTAGACTTAGGGCAAAGTCTATAGTTGCTGTTGCTATGGTGTTTTTGTTTTGATTTTTTTTGGGGGGGGGGGGGAATTAGTATAGGGATTATGATGAGTATACTATAATATATATCATTGTATACTACGAGTAACTACATCAGGGGGTAGTGGCGGTGGTGGGCCGATTACTTGTCTTGCCCCCCAGGCTGAAAGTTGCCAGCCAGCCCCTGTCTGTATCACATGCCTCCTCCTGGGTTTCGGCTTCCATTCCTTGCTTACTCGTCAGACCAGCCCTCACTGATGACGTCACCGCTCTCAGTACTCTGGTCACCGGGCTAAGCGTCGGTTGTTGCCTAGCGACAAACAGGAGGCACGGGCTGTATGGACAGAAACATAGGGAATTATAACAGACAGTTAACCAAGTGTGCATATTACAATAATACGTGCAAATGTACATAACGAGTTGAACACAGGCTGGATGTGCAAGGCACGGAAGGAAGAGAGTATGAAGAGAAAATCAAAAAATGGAAAAATTGCAGAAATGTAGGAAAAGGATATCACAGAAACATATTAAAGCTCAATTGTTCTAGTTTAAGTAATCTTTTGCCTCTATCACCAACTGGTTGGGTCATCTGTTTATTGTTGATGGTTTTACCAACGTACCCATGTGGACAGGGGTACGTTGGTAAAACCATCAAGGCGTTTAAAGAGCGCATAGCACTCAATCACTCAGCTATTAAAGCGGCTATCAACAATAAACAGATGGACCAATCAGTTGCAGCAGAGAAACACTCATTATCCAGCCTTAGATATAACATCATAGACCAGATTCCTGATGATTTCTGAGGAGGTGATAGAGGCAAAAGATTAGTTAAACTGGAAGCGAAATGGATACACAGATTAGATACTGTCAGACCCAAGGGTCTTAATGAACAATTGAGCTTTAATATGTTTCTGTGATATCCTTTTCCTACATTTCTGCCATTTTTTCCATTTTTGTTTTTCTCTTCCATACTCTTCCTTCCATGCCTTGCACATCTAGCCTGTGCTCAGCTCGTTATGTACATTTGCAAGTATTATTGTAATATGCACACTTGGTTAACTGTCTGTTCCCCATGTTACTGTCCATACAGCCCGTGCCTCCTGTGTGTTGTTAGGCAACAACCAACACTTAGCCCGGTGACCAGAGTACTGAGAGCGGTGACGTCATCAGTGAGGGCTGGTCTGACGAGTAAGCAAGGAATGGACGCCGGCACCAAGGAGAAGGCATGTGATACAGAGCAGAGGGGATTTAGGTAAGTGTTTCAATGTATGTCTTTTGTTCTCAGCCTTGAAAATGGATTAAACCCCGAAACGTTGGCATCGTACTTTGTGTAGTGAGCTTGCTATTATTGAAAGTCAGAGTGTGTGCCACGATACACGATATCACTCTCTCTCTCTCTCATATATATATATATATATATATATATATATATATATATTATAAGGGCACGGTAGTGCCCTTATATTAAGGCTGAATCCAACGAACGGATTTTTCCCATAGGGAACTTTTCGGATGGGGGCATGGTGTTTGAGGTACTGCACCTCAAAAGTGACTGGGCGTACTGAGCTGAAATTTGGCATGTACGCGTAGAATCGTCAACCGGTGCTGCATGCCAAATTTCAGGGCGAAATATTAAAAAATGACCAATTGGGAGCGATCTAAACTTCCAACTGTCAGTTTTTTTCTGACACTTGAGAAATGACACTTTGTCACCCATGTTAGTCTATGAGGGTTTTTTTGGGAAGGCATAACTCGGGGTAGGGGAACAATTGAGACTTGGGGTTTGTTTTATTAGGTAGATATTGTCCCAGTGGAGTGCCTTTTGGGGTTGAGGATTTTCAGATAGGTACAGTTTTTTTTATAATTTAGTGAAACGTCCCCCATTATAAAGATAGGAGCTCCAACTTGTTGCGCATGCGCAAATGCCACCACCAGGGGGAGTACTCAGAGAGGCTTCACTTGCGTCTACCAAGATGGCCGACTGTAAAGCAATACGAACTGCAGTCAGGGCTAGCAAGTATTTTACCTGAAAATGGGTACAGTTTAGAATGGCCAGGTCCCCTGGTTTCCTGGGACACACTCTACCAGCTAGCGCTACTGCACAAGCCCGGCTACCCCGCCATCCATAGTAGCACACGCCGCACAGTCTCTCCATGGGGGGGTGGGGGGGGCGTGGCCTCAAGAGGACTGGGCATGCGGCGAGTGTCCGCAGTAGTAGATCTCTTCTTGTTCGCTCTCCTGGTCCTGTCACCCTGCGGCAGTCAGTGTGCTTTCAGCTGCAGGGTGACAGGGCAGCAGGGAGAGCGTACATACAGAGGGCTACTTCACAGTGGGGGGCGGCGACCAGGGGGCGTGGCCATGAGAGGACTGGGCGTGCAGCTACAGTCCATACAATACTGTTCACTGGGGGCTTCCGGAGGCTGCAGAATGTGCAACTATATGTGCACAGTAATGGATCTTTGTATGTATGCTCTCCCTGTCCTGTCACCCTGCAGCAGAGAGTGGCAGACAGTGTGCTTTCAGCTGCAGGGTGACAGGACAGTGAGAGCGTACATACAGAGGTCTACTTCTGCACCCTGCCTGTGCGAGCAGGGGGCGTGGCGATGAGAGGACTGGGCGTGCAGCTACAGTACATACTGTTCACTGGGGGCTTCCAGAGGCAGCAGAATGTGCTACTATAATATGTCCGCAGTAGCAGATCTCTCTATGTACGCACTCCCTGTCCTGTCATCCTGCAGCAGAGAGCGGCAGACAGTGTGCTTTCAGCTGCAGGGTGACAGGACAGTGAGAGCGTACATACAGAGATCTAATTCACAGTGTGTGGGCGGGCAGGGGGCATGGCCACGAGATGACTGGCATGCAGCTGCTTTATACACTGGGGGCTTCTGGAGCAGCAGCAGCAGCTGCTGGCTGACTGTCTTATTTAATACTATATGTCTGCAGTAGTTGATCTCTGTATGTTCCCTCTGCCTGTCCTGTCACCCTGCAGCAGAGAGCGGCAGTGTGCTTTCAGCTGCAGCCTGCAGGGTGTCAGGACAGGTAGAGAGTACATATAGAGCTCTACTTCAGAGTAGGAATGTCTGCAGTAGTGGATCTTTGTATGTATGCACTCCCTGTCCTGTCACCCTGCAGCAGTGTGCGTTTAGCTGCAGGGTATCAGGACAGGGAGAGTGTACATACAGAGGTCTACTTCACAGGGGGGGGGGGGGGGGCATCGATAGTGTAGAGATATTCAATGGATGACCATCGATGTTTTTAAATATCGATGGTCATCCATTTTCTTTGTTTGATTGGTCTGTGGGCCAATCAAAATGTGGGGGCGAGGCTTCGCGGGTGCCGGGGGCGAAGCTATGCTTCGTGTTCCGGCACCTTGGGGAACATGCCAAATCAAAACTACCGTATTTGTTTAAACTTGACATCGAAGGTGGGAAAACATGTGGTTCTCCCCCATCGATGGCAAAACTATTCAACATCGGCCATAAACCATCAATGATTTCTAATCATCCATGGTCGATGGCAATCCCTAGTACCTACATACACTGGGGGCTTCTAGAGGCAGCAGCGGCTGATGGCTGGTTTATTAATACTAGATTATACTGCAAGTGTCCGCAGTAGTGGATCTCTGTAGCACTGTCCTATCACCCTGCAGCAGACAGGGTGCTTTCAGCTTCAGGGTGACAGGACAGGAAGAGCATACATTCCGAGATCTACTTCACAGTGCAGACACTCACAGTATATTATACAGAGATCTCATCCGCGGCAACCACCCCCCACCCCTTCACCCCCTTCTTACCTGTGGGGCAACCCCCCCCCCGTGGCCTGTGGCAACTGTCCCCCCTACTCACCTGCGCCCCCCCTCCCCCATTCAATCGTGGCTCCACCCCCTGTCTCCCACCCCACACTGAGCTCTGGTGCTGACCCTTGTCCCCCCTCCCATTCCAAACTGGGCTCTGGTGCAGGGCCGCCTTCAGGGGGTTGCTATGGGGATAACTGTCCCGGTACTGGCAAAGAGGGTAGGGCCCGGGCCGCTCTATCCCTGCAGCACCCCCCTTCACAAACAGCTAACGTCTGGCCACCAGTCCCCTCAATAGTGGTGGGCCACTGATCAGCCGCAGCCCACCACACAGAGACAGCCTACTTCCATCCATCATTAGTGACAGCCGCCCCGGCCTGCTTTCTGACAGTGATGAGGCCAGTGCAAGGTGCTCCCTCCTCCACTCTGCCACACCTCATACCAAATTAGTTAATTTGATGAGGCGAAGCAGGAAAGGACATTGACAAGATGTATTAACATCTTGTCTGCCGAAGCAGGGAAGCGCAAACTCTCCCCTCCTGCGATGTTCCCTTAAGGAGACAGCGCATCAGTGTGTCTCCTTCCCCCCAGCTGACTGGACTGGGCATGCATGGGATATCGCTACTCACGCAAGATCTCCAGTGCAGCCCAGAGCCAGCAGCAGGGACACCGCTGTCCCTGCTGTGGAGATAGGGCTTCACCAGACTGCTGCTGGTGAAGCAGATAGCATCAGCGGGCGCCCTGCATATCGGCCTGCTATCATTTAGATAGCAGCGCTGATATGGACAGGGGCGCATAGTGTCCCTTTCATTCATAGATGGGGAGAAGGGGTATCAGTGCACATAACGTGTGCTGATACCCCTTCTCCCCCATAATGAAACTTCAGACACTCCATTTTATCACTTTTTGAAGTTTGATACATCTGGACCTGAATTGTTTTTCTTTTAACTTAGGGACCCATTTATCATGTATCGCATTTATAATGCGATCTGGGTGGAATGTTACCGCCCAGGATTGCATTGTAAAATGCGATAGTAGTGCTGGGATGTATCCCACAAGTGCAGGGACAGGGCTCCGAAAGGAAACCTGTCCCTGCAATGTGCTGATCCAGAAGCCGGGGTCTGCGCATGTGCAGTTAGCGCTGACCCCCAGCCGACCCCGCTGATTGCACTGCCCCGGCAGCAGTGCGATCAGTAGCCCATAGGCAACAATGGGCTATCGCCATCTCAGAATGACAATAGCCCAGGGATGCAAAGCACTGCTGCCCAATGTTGATACATGGGGGATGCAGGAGGGATCGGAGATTGGAGTATTGTTTAATAAATGCGGCCCTCAATCTCTCATCTCCTTTTTCTGTTAGTCCCTATATTTTCCAGTTCACCTCTCTGTGAGCTCCCCTAATATCTTCTCTTCTTTAGCCCCCTCTGTCTGAATCTTTTTTTTTTCCTCAGTCTAATCACCTCTGTCTCAGCCACCTTTCTCTGAGTCCCTATTTTCTTGAACTGTGTCTCCACCTTTCCTCAACCAGTCTTTGTTAGTCCCTATATTTTTCACAGTGTCTCTAAATCTCATAGCTTATTTTCTCGTAATCACTATTTCATACCTCCCAACTTGTAGGGAGACCAAGGAGGGACACAGTGAGGCGCGGCTAACATTTTGGGGACTTGGCCTAATTAAAGGGGGTGTGGCCTATACTTGCAGCTCTCCCGTGAGGCCACGCCCCGTTTTGACGCTATAGGGGCATGACCCAGAGGCTATGTGAGCCTCTAGCCATACCCCCAGCCCCCTGGCAGCTCAGCAGCCGATAGGGGGAATCCCAAAAGCCCCCCCCCCTTCGCCGCAGGACACTGCTGGCCGCGAGAGGGATGCGGGAATGTCCCCGAAAACCGGGACATTCCCGCGGTAATCGGGACTGTTCGGAGGTATGCTATTTTTTTCTACTGTGTTTCTCAGCCAACTTTCGCCTTATTTTTCTTCAGTGTGTCCACCTTTCCCTCAGCCCCCACTCTTTCAGTCCCTATTTCTTGCTGTCTTAACCTCTCCCTCAGTTCCCCCACTCTCTCTTAATCTCTATTTTCCCCTCAGTGTCTACACCTCATCCCTCTTTATCCATGAGTCCCTATTTGTCTCAGTATCTCAACCTCTCCCTCACCCCCCTCTCTCACTCCCTATTTTTTTCCTCTGTCCCTTCACCACTCATTCAGACCCACCTCTTTCTGTGTCTAAATCCCTCTTTTTCCATCAGTGTCTCCACCACTCCCTCAGTCCTCTTTATCTAAAGCACTATTTTTCAGTGTCTCCAGGTCTTCCTTAGCCATCCTCTTTCAGTGTCTTCACTTCTTTTTGAGTCCCTTTTTTTTCTCAGTGTCTCTTCCTCTCCCTCACCCCTTGGTCTGCGTCCATATTTCCCCCTATGTCTCCTTACTCTTCCTGAATCCCTCTTTGTCCCTCAGTGTCCATCTCTCCTTCTAAGCCCTCTCTATCTCTCTATGTCCCTATTTTTTTCCTCCGTGTTTCTAGCTTTGTCTTAGCCCCCTCTCTCTAAGCCAAATTTTTCCTACAGTGTCTCCAGGGGCGGATCCAGGATAAAATGACAGGGGGGGCACCATGATAAAAGAGGGTTTAGGTGGGGGACGGCCAGTGTTAGTGGTGCCAGTGTACATGCTAACAGAGCGACAGAGAGAGGGTGGGAATGGGATTAAAAATAGGCCCTGGCATTTAAAGTACGCAGGCCCACCATGGCGACAAAAGTGAAGGATGTTGTTGTGCGCGCGCCGAAGGCACGCTCCGGAAAAGGGGGTTTGGCTACTCAACAGGGGGCGTGTCCTTGAGTGTAGTGTACAACAATACTAGACCCCATTATACTTGTGTTGGGAGGGTAGTGGGTAACAAGTTCACCACTGGTGTAGGGGACGGAATGGATAAGAGGTGCTCTGCCAAGCTGCAGTGTGGAAAAGGGGGTAGTCAGCCCCCGTTAGGATACAAAGAAAACACAGGGTACACTGCTCTAAATATCAACAATTCTAAAGAAATAACAATGTAGTGCCAATTGGATGAAAGAAATGTGAAATATTTATAAAAAAAAAAACATAAAAAGTCAAAGATCCCTTTCTTCCCCAAAAAAAGGGGGAGGGGGTATTTAAAAAGAAGAGGAATAAATGGTGTAGTCCAGTTCTTACGGTACCGTATTCAGTACAAGCATACATCGATGAACTGGACTACACCATTTATTCCTCTTCTTTTTAAATGCCCCCCCGCCCATCCCCCTTTTTTGGGGGAAGAAAGGGATCTTTGACTTATTATGGTTTTTTAATAAATATTTCACATTTCTTTCATCCAATTGGCACTACATTGTTATTTCTTAAGAATTGTTGATATTTAGAGCAGTGTACCCCTGTGTTTTCTTTGTTTACCTTTATACTTGCCCCTTACACATAATGCCACATGGATTGAGCCAAAATTCAAATAATGCCACATGGATTGAGCCAAAATTCACATAATGCCAAATGGATTGAGCCAAAATTCACACAATGCCACATGGATTGTGCCAAAATTCAAATAATGCCACACAGATTGAGCCAAAATTTACATAATGCCACACGGATTGAGCCAACATTCACATAATGCCACATGGATTGTGCCAAAATTCAAATAATGCCACACGGATTGAGCCAAAATTCACATAATGCCACACGGATTGTGCCAAAATTCAAATAATGCCACAGGGATTGAGCCAAAATTCACATAATGCCACACGGATTGAGACAAAATTCACATAATGCCACATGGACTGAGACAAAATTCACATAATGCCACACGGATTGAGCCAAGTGCTGCTTATCTATATGCTCATTGCCAAGGGTTCCATGCTCATTGTCAGAGGTTCCATGCTCATTGCCATGTGGGATTACATGCTCATTGCCAAGGGGGAATACATGCTCACGGTAAATAGGGGACAGCCGCCTCCAGGCAGAAGCGATAGCCACTGACAGTGGCAGAGCCTGGCTGTATTCAGAGCACTTCAGGTCCCGTCTATTTGAAATAATACCCCTTTCACATCAGAAAATGCATTCCCAGGTTGGCCCCTTTTACACCAGCCTAGTCCCTGCATTTTCTGGTGTGAGGGGGAGAGAAAACCACCCCTCCCCCCCTTTAACCGGTTATCTCATTTAACCGGCTATATCTTCGGAACCAACTGACCCATTTACATGAGACAAGTATCATATTAAAGAACTTTTGAGTGGGCTTTGAATGATTGAGTGAAACTGGAATGTTTGGTTCCAGAGTAATCTGCCCTCAAAGAACATGAACAGTCATGAAATTACATTTCAAAAATAAAAAAAATCGTTTTACACGCAATATCTCTGGAACCGATTGACCGATATGGACCAGCCTGGTATCATATTGAAGGCCCAGCGATTTGGAATTGAATGATATCAACCACAAGCTACTGTGATGTCAGGGGGGGAACTGGCAGCCGTCGGAATTGGGTGGGGGTCGGAATTGACGGGTCCCATATTATCCTATGGGGAAAAAAACGTTACAGCTTTGCCAGGCGATATCTCTGGTTCCCGGGGGGCTAGAGACACGGGGCTGGGCTCGTTAGAAAGCCCTGGTCCTCAGCTACAAAATGGAATGACAGGGGGGCACGTGCCCGGGTGCCCCCCCCCCTGAATCCGCCACTGAGTGTCTCTACCTTTCCCCCAGCCATCTCTTTCTCTCTCAGAATTGCAGTTTTCTCCTCAGTATCTCCACCTCTCCCTGAGCTCTATGTCTGAGTCCATATTTTTCTTTAGTGTCTCCACCTCTCTTTTATCAGTTTGTTTCAGTCCCTATTTTCCCCTGTTTCCACCTCTCCTTCAGCCTCCCCCCTCTCTCTTTCTCTCTCAATCCCTGTTTGTCCTTCAGTGTCCATCTCTCTTTCTGTCCCCATTTTTTTGTGTCTCCACCTTTGTCCATAGCCCGCTCTCTCTAAAGCTAGGATGATGAATCAGCCTTTTGGTCAATCTGCAGACCTTACCAATCGCCCACTTAATGTGTCGTGCCTGCATATGTCCTGCCAGCACAAATGCTCTCCCTGCATATTTATTAATTAAATTTCTTATATAGCGCACACGTATTCATCAGTCCCTTCCCCAGTGGAGTTTACAATCTATGTTTAATGCATACATTGCTCTCCAACGCTATTCCTCATCCCTAACTGCAAATAATACTCTTTTACTATACCTCTTATGCTGCACCCCTTTCTTGCAGATTGCTTTCCTACACTATTCCTCACCTTGTTACCCCTCCCAGCACACACTGCTTTCTTACTCTCAGCCTCACTCTGCAACCCATCCCATCCCACACTGCTCTCCTTTACTACTACTCACCCTACACCACCTCCCTGCACATACTGCTCTCCTGCTTTACCCCTCACTCCAGGCACCCACTGCTGTCCAAGATCACCCTTTACCCCCACCCAGCACACATTTGAGCTACACTATCCCTTCCCCTGCACACCCTGCTCGCACACTATGCTCTAGTGCATTATCCTTCACCCTGTACACTCTCCTCCCCTTTACCCTAAACCCCCTGCTTGCACGCACTGCCCTTCTAAACTACCCCTCAACCTGCATCCTCTCCCCTCACACACTGCTCCCCATACACTACACCTCACCCAGCACCCGACCCACACACACGCACTGCTCTACAACAATAATCTGCACCTCCTCCTCCCAACAATTACTCCCCCTCCCACCACACACTGCTCTCATTTACTACTCCTCACCCTACACACCTCCCTGTACATACTGCTCTCCTAATCTACCCTTCACTCTGCAACCCCCTAGCTGCACCCACTGCTCTCCTGGGAGTCCTAGACTACCCTTAACCATCAACCAGTGCAAATTGCTCTTCTACACTACCACCCACTCTGCATTTCCCTCCCCTCACACCTTGCTTTTCTACACCACTCCTCACCCTGTAACCAATATCCACACAGATACTGCTTTCCTACACTACTTTGCTACACCTCCTCAAAGGCCATCTTGAATTTCACTGGGGGATTTTAAACATGGCACCATAAGCAAGTCGATCACAGCTCATGTTGCCATTTTTAAAATGAGCTATGCATTTTATCCTACACTACCCCATACCCTACACCCCTTCACTGCTCTCTTATACTACCCCTCACCTTGTACCCCCTCCCCTTATACACTGCTCTGCTACACTACCCTTCAACTTGCGTACAGTGCTCTCCTACACTACCCCTCAACATGCATCCTCCTTCCGTATATTGCTTTCCTATACTTCCCCTCACCTTGCACCTCCACACACACACTGCTATCCTATGCTACCCCTTACCGTGCACACACTGGTCTCCAACACTACCTCCCACCATCCCCACCACCTTTTCCCGCAACATGAGGTTTTCTGTTTCATGAGGGGACAGCCCACTCATTGGCTGAGATTGGAAGGCATAGCTAATTTTAAAAATGGCAACATAAGCTGTGATTGACTTGCTTATGGTGTCATGTTTAAAATCACCCAGTGAAATTCAAGATGGCCATGGGAAGCTAACAGCAGCTCATCATGTCATCATCTTTCCTCCTTGGGCTGGATTAAATTAGCCTGTGCAAGGCAGGGATAGGCTGTCCGACAGTGGAGGAGGAGGTGAGAAGACAACCTGAAGAAAGTAGACAGCGAGGAAGTCCTGGACGGCTGGTTGCTATGCACAACAGCTTAAAGCCCCCCCCCCCCCCAAGGTGAAGATGCGGAGGAACTCATGGATGGGCAGTGGCCATGCTTAATAACTGCTACCCTCAAGGTGAATATAGAGGAAGAGGGTGCCACAAGCCTTGGGGAGGGGGCAGCCCCTTAGGTGAAGATCACATCAGATGCCACCAGCTGTCTATAAGCATATAAGAGCTTATAGACAGCTGCTTCCCAAGTGAAGGTGTAGTATAATACATTTTTACAATATTCTGAGTCGTGTCTTTATTTTAATATTGTTTTTACAGGCAAAACTCGTGCCAGCAGGACCTTTATGTCTGGACATGCTTGCACTTGTGGATCTGCAAGTGCCAGCATGCCGGGGCTGGCCTTCATTAACCTGTATGCTACCTGTAAATGTACCATGAACTCTGCACCCACTGGCACCAGTGGAGTAGGGTAAAGCTCTGGTGGGGTGAACCTATTTCCTTTTTTGGGCCCTACTCTCCAAGGAAATCTAGCCCTAGGCTTACCAGTTTTGGGGTTGGTTAATGTGATGGTGGAGACCCCACACAGAGTGTCCCCCTGCTATGGTATTACCCCTCTGGCTGGTTCAGCCGGGTGCTGTTTTTTGGAAAACAGGAGCAATCCAACACTGCCCCCTCCTAATTTCCTTAACCAAATCAGGTAGAGAAGTCTGGGGCTCATTTAGGAATGCATGCTGGGCTGGAAGGGCATGTGCATTGAATCTTGATGGGGCATGGTGTTTGAGGGGCTACACCTCAAAAGTGATTGAACCTACTGAGCAGAAATTTGGAATATAATTGTCACCCAGTACTGCATGCCAAATTTCAGGGCAAAACATTTAAAAAGGAGTAATTGGGAGTAATCTAAAATTTCAACTGTAACCAGCTGCTGCCACCTCTCCCCTTCCTGCATAAGCCACCACTGGAATTCTTTCTTCCTCTCAGCACCGTGCACACTGGAGGTTCCTCCAGCTTCAGTCAAAGGCTGCTGCCGCATCGCACCCCATCTCCATCAGCCAGTGCTAGATTTCTCACCTCCACTCCCAGCACCATGCACACTGGTGGCCTCCCCCCTCCCTGCATCCGCTGCAGAGGCAGCAAAGTATTTTGACTAAAGTTATAAGTAGAAACAATTCTGCTTGGTAAATAAAAAATATTAAAGCATTTTGCACAGAACAGTGATACGAACATTTTCATTAAACATTTAGAAAATAAAATCTTTATTCTTACAGTGAATTATTTACATTTCTGAATTAAATAATAAATTAAAAAAAAGCAATGAAATTCCATAGACAAAAAACCTTACGGTTTCACATGTCCCATTAAGGCTTCTTACACATGGATCTGGCATTTCTGAAACCTGTTGTAACTCTTCCACTCAAACGCCAAAAAGCAATGAAATTACGATCATTAAGGCTGACGCCTTAATGGACGTGTTCCTTGCGCAATACAGATATGGTACGCCATCACAGCCTGTGGGTAAGTGCAGATTCAGCACTCTCACAGAGTGAGATTGCTGTCACTCACACAATGGTGGAGCTGCTAATTCACAGATTTGTGTGCTCATTGGAATACACACATGCAGTCTATGCAACTGAAGGTCTGAGCAGTTATGTGGCGCACTCATCCTAATAAGTACCTGCAATCATCTAAAACTGTCTAGCCCACTGAGTTACTATAGTGTTCATTCTAGCACCCGCCATCTTTGAAAACCCATGCAGTTCCGCTTCCCTGCCTTGGGTGTATCTGTCTGCTGTAGTGCTTCCAGCACAGTGTGATCTGTATATCAGCACTGCAAACCAGACCTGTGCTAGAAACACTACAGCAAACAGCAACACCCCAGACAGGGTAGAGGAACCGAGTGCTAGAATAAACACTATTACTAGAACTATCCCACTGAGGGTCCAACATCTTTCACACTCACTACATATATCCATTTCATTTAGTATTCACATACAGTTACCAGAAACATCTTTCATAATTGCAAAAACTATAATACTCCCAACTACTATGCATCTACACTTTCTTCTCCTATACGCCTTCAGGCTGCTCTGTCTTCCCCGATACCTACTGCTGTGTGTATTCCCTCATCTGCAACAATGTGTCTTTTCCCATCTGCCCTGCCCTGTCTTTCCACACAGATGCCACTGTTTCCTTCTATCTGTGCCACTGGCTTCTCCTCTATTAGTGATACTCTGTCTCCCCCTCCATCCAGGCTGCTCTGCCTGCCTCATCCATGACAGTGTCCTTCCATCTGTACTGCTGTCTCCCCTCTCCATCTGTACTGCACTGTTTTCCCTTTATCCCCTTTGCTCCAAACCCCCTCCCCCATCAGTGCTCTTTCCTCCAACTGCTCCTCTGTTTCCCACCCAATCGCATCACTCTGTCTTACCTTCCCCAATCTGTGCCACTCTTTTCCACCCATCTGCTTTGTTAGTCCCCCATCAGTGCTGCTTAGCCTTCCTACCATCTACGCATTTCTATTCCTCCCCATCCGCACCACACTGCCTCCTACCCAATCAACACCACTTTTACCCTATCCTCTGGGCTATGTTTACTGCTCAGACCTTCAGTTGCATAGACTGCATGTGTGTATTCCAATGAGCACACAAATCTGTGAATTAGCAGCTCCACCATTGTGTGAGTGACAGCAATCTCACTCTGTGAGAGTGCTGAATCTGCACTTACCCACAGGCTGTGATGGCGTACCATATCTGTATTGCGCAAGGAACACGTCCATTAAGGCGTCAGCCTTAATGATCGTAATTTCATTTCTTTTTGGCGTTTGAGTGGAAGAGTTACAACAGGTTTCAGAAATGCCAGATCCATGTGTAAGAAGCCTTAATGGGACATGTGAAACCGTAAGGTTTTTTGTCTATGGAATATATATATATATATATGTATAACTGACTTTTGTTAAAATTTGTTTCACTATTGTTCACTATTCACTATTGTTCAAATATATTTTAGATCTTAAGATATTTACTTTATTTAACCACAAACTAATATGTCACACCTCCAGCTGCTGGTAAACCTTAGAATACAGCTGAAAGGTAGAACAATCCTATGTAGATGCAAATGATCTCCCATATGTGATCTCAATCCTCCCATATGTGAATCGTCCTCAGTCAGTCAGGGTGGGTTCCACTTCTTCGTCAGAACTTGTCCTAAACATAGGTGTCCCTCAGGGGTGTGTTCTGAGTCCTTTTTTGTACTCTTTGTACACCTCTGATTGTTTCTCAGATTCAGAGTCCAACCTCATTGTCAAATTTGCCGACGACACTACAGTGGTGGGCTTGATCAGTGGGGGAAAGGAAGACAGCTATAGGCTAGAGGTGCAGAAATTAATTGAATGGGGTGAGGTTAATCACCTTCTCCTAAATGGTAAAAAGACCAAGGAGGTGGTTATTGACTTTAGAAGATCAAGAAGGTCGACTATTAATCCATTAATTTTAAATGGTGAAGAGGTGGAGAGGGTTACAAATACAAAATTCTTGGGCATTACGTTCTCGGAAGATCTGTCCTGGTCCACACATACCGCAATGGCAGTTGGAAAGGCTCAGCAACGCCTTTTTTTTCTGCGAAGATTACGGGCAGCCGGCCTATCTAGGCCTATGCTTATGAACTTTTACTGCTGCATAATCGAGAGTCTGTTGACTTAATTGCGGTATGGTATGGGAATTCAAAGTGCTCTGATCGTAGATCTCTAGATAGGATAGTTAGGGCTGCTGAAAAGGTCATTGGCCAACCTTTGCCTAGGATGGCAGACATTTTTTTAAGGGGGAAAGCGAAAGCTAAAAAAATCATTTTAGACCCTAGTCATCCCTGCTATTCTCTTTTCTCCCTGTTGCCCTCTGGGAAGCGTTACAGGTGCTTGAGTTGCCGCACTAGCTGGTTGCGGAACAGTTTTTTCCCATCTGTTATTTTGTGTTCGAATTGTGATATATGAATGTTGAATATGAGTATTTCCTTCTTCTCTTCTTTTCTTCCTTGTGAATTTCACTGTTCATTTTTTAATGTTGTAGTGACAATAAATTATTATTCTATTCTATGATATCACAGACCCATAGTTGTCTCTTCAACTCTGGCTGCTTGTTTTTATAGGGCAGTTTGCAGTATACTGTATAAGGGTATAAGGGGAATGTAATGCATTTCTGAGCCTGCACAAGGTTCTCATCTACTTCCTCAGTCATGTACCATATTATGTGATGCCTGTCAAACACACATAGAAAGACTGGTTAAGACGATAATTGTACTTTGTATCTGTGGAGAGGGCACTGGAAATGAGATGAGAAGTATGTGATGGATTGTGTTGCTGCCTCTTAAACACACACATTATTGGCAAAGCCAATATTGAGATGTGATGTACAATGGAACTGTCCTAGGGCATTCCACCCATGCTTATACTGGATATTTAAAATGACATGCATAGTTTAATAAACTAAGCACTTCAGGGACAGAGATTGCCATTAAAGTGTTTGATTTGTTTTGGTAACCACAAAGGAAATGATCTTGGTGGTTTGTTTAGACCAAGTTATCAGTAGGCTTAAGGCAGAAAACAGTGTTAATCATCATCACATCTAGAACTCCGTACTTTTGTTAATATCATAGTCACCACAAAACGCTAGCTCGGCCCAACAGAGATCCAACATTACAGTCTCTGTTTTATTGTTATTAGCAGGAAAGGTCTTCCTCATAGAATGTGTAGTTCTTTTCTTCTGAACAACATTTTTCAACTATCTAAATAAACAGGCTCCCTCTCTCAAAAAATGGTAATGACCCTACCACAAACATTGACATATGCACAGTACTTACAGTAAATCACAGTGTCTCTTAACAAGCCTGCTGCCTGTTCCCCCAGGTAGTAAGATTAATAACCCTGACACTCTTTTATCAGCCTCTTACAGGTGCAAGTAATAATTAACCTGTTCTCAAGCTGAAGACCTAAAATGGAGCCCATCCTCACTCTCCATCCATAACCCCAGGAGCCCTTAAAAGGCTTTTACTAAAGTGTGGGTCAAGTATATCTGACGTATACAACTTTACCAGTGCTTTTGTAACAATATACATAACGTACTGTACCTAAGAAATTAGTTAAAATCCCAAAGTACCTGTTATACAGTATCATTTCTTTGTTATAGAAATATAACTTTCTGTAAATCAGGAAAATATACAGTATATTAATACAGGTTTTAAATATCTTGCTACAATTTTTTTTTGGAACTGCTGCTACTTGCACTAATCCTTGCCTTTCTTTTTTCAGGTATCGCTGTGAATGGTTTGATAAATGTTGTCATTTCCACTATTGAGAAACGTTATGATTTGAATAGTTCCCTTACCGGGGTAATCTCGGCCAGCTACGACATTGCATTTTGTGTTTTGTCACTTTTCGTGTCTTTTTATGGACAACGAGGACATAAACCAAGATGGCTTGCCTTTGGAGCCCTAATGCTTGGATTGGGAGCATTAGTTTTTTCAGTGCCTCATTTTACTAGTGGAAGGTACGAGTTTGGGAATAAATATAATGGTAAGTTAATAATCAATTTGCACAAGATTTTCCCATATTTAACCTGCTTTTTTTGTGGATATGGAATTAAATATGGGGGGAAACATATGACATTTTATTCTGTTTATAAAGGCACAAATAGGCAATAAGAAGTGAATAAGAAGCCTATTATTTATGTTAAATGCATGTTATTCACCACTGGAGTTTTATCAAGCTTCAAAAACTGAAGTTTTCAGATCTTGAATAAGGGAATTGATGGCACTTTCAGATGGAAGGGAGAGCAAAGAGATTGCCATTTGATAGCGCCACATCCCCTGCTTTACTCTGTGCTAATGTGTGAAGCATAGGGGCCGATTTATGTTTTTGCTGGTGGGTGCCCAAGCCAAAAATATAGAGGAGTGGCTTTATGGGGAAGGGGTGTGGCCACAAAATAATACCAATTTATATTATGGAGCACAGTTGTCTCCAATATTCAAATGACGGCAACAGAGTTCCACATACATAAATGCCCCCACAGTGCAGGTGCAGAAATGCCCCTACAGTGCAGGTACATAAATGCCCCCACAGTGCAGGTACTCGAGCCCTTGAGCACCCACAGAATCGGCACCTACAGTATGGTGTGAAGTTTGCTCGTGTACAGCTGCACTGCCTGTCCGCTGCAAAGAACATATTAAAGAAATTGTGTGATAACTTCTTTTCAGAGCAGCACTCCTGACACCAGAGCTATTATACTGCATTTGCTTCATTATTGGTGTCCGCCACAAAGGATCGCAGAGTGAAACTTCAATTAAGAGGGATCGCTACAAAACATAATGAATGGGCTCCTAACTCACATTGTTAATGATCAGATGTTTCGCAGTTTGTAATGTATGTGTGAGCTATGAATAGCAAAATAAATATACCCATATCAGTGGTTCCCAAACTGTGTGCCGTGGCTCCCTGGGGTGCCTCAGGACACATGTAGGGGTGCCACGGCTTGGTGGTCTAGGACCAACTCAAATTATTAGTGGTTAATTATTTATGAGCAAAACCAGTGCTGGTAGTTGGCAATCATAGAATGTGTACCAACAGAAGCAAATCCTGCCCTTTACCACATAACTGCCACTAAGAATCGCATATAAACCCAATCAAAATTAAAAAAAATTGACCTAGGGGTGCCGTGAAAAAAAGTCTGATTTTTTAGGGTGCCGTGAATCAAAAAAGATTGGGAACCCCTGACCCATATGATAAATCACATAAAGAATTAAACAGTCTTTTACTTAACTCTTTATAGTTCATAATTGGTAGATGGCAGGATTAGATTTCTTTTTCAAGAATTATTGCTGCTTTACATATGGTTATTTTGGTTCTGGTCAAACCTTTTTAGTTTGTCTCTTATTTGGAGTCCTGAGACATATCAAATTATATGTTATAGAAAGAAACATCATGGTTGTGCCAGCAATAAGAATAACCAGTCACCTGCCTCGAGCATCAAGGTTTTGTACAGTACAGTATACTGTATATCCAAAATCAAGACCACACAAAGATTGAGGGGTAGATGTATGAAGCAGTGATAAGAGAGGAGTAGTGATAAAGTGCCTGGTAAAATTTGTTAGAGGTAGGGGTGGAAGGAAGTAACCAGTTGACAGGTGTGCAGCGTGCATTAGCTGAGCGAAGAGAAGGGTGGGAGGGTAAAGGGAGTGTAAAGGTCAGAGATTTAAATTGGAGAGGAGTGAGTGAGGGTGCGGTAAGTGAGCGTGAGCAGCTTTAATTCGATTCTGAAAGGGAAGGGGGGCAATGTAGGGCTTGTAAGTGGGGGCATATGAGGGAAGAGGGCCCCCCTCTTGCAAGCCCTACACTGGTTCCCTTTCCTTTTGAGGTGCTCAACTTAGTCAGTTTCATGAAGTTAAAAACTGTAAACCATCATCATGAAACTCACTGAGTTGGGGCACCTTAAAATTCTTCCACTTTCCCTACATCAACCTAGCCCAGAAACCTCTATTATATTCTGTATATTTTAGAGATAAGGGATAAGGGAAAATCTGTTGGTACTGTATGGTGCATGCTATTTCTAGTCGATTTTTGAGCATAACCTACAGTACCGTCCTGCATTAAGCTACTTATTCATACAGTAAGTTCCTTCACAACCTAGTCTTTGATTTGTGTAGCGTGCTTTAAGAAAGGCCCAGCGAATATCCCCGCTGCTTTGCCAATGGATGTTTGATGTTTAGAATAACCATTCATTCCTAGGGTAGCTTGTGTGCCCAAAATCATTGGATGGCTGCTGACCATCCAATGATTTCTACAGTGCTCGCAAATCGAAGGCAGTCTGGGCTGACTTAAGCTGGCCATACATCAGAAAGATCGATCTTAAGATTGATTGCACTCATGATTGTGTACAATTTCCCTTGAAATCCCCGGCAGTCCTTGGTGGTTTTTGGACACACAATCTACACACAATCCATCATACAATCAGTCATACAATCCATCTGCTGCATGATTTTGTACACAAGATGTGCATACAATCTGCATACAATCCATCTTACAATCAATTGAGATTGTATGATTGGGTACAATATCTTTCTGATGTATGGCCAGCTTAAGACTTGCGGTGTTCTGCTCCGAGAACTGGGTGGGACGGCTATGGTCCTGTGGCGTCAGCTGCCTGCCCACCAGCGTTCACTTGGGGACACCCATTGCTTTACTGAATGCACCCAGCGTTTTTGTGGGTACACCAACTCCCTCTGCCTGCCTCCATAACCCCCCCCCCCCCTTTGTGAGCACCATGGAGACAATGTAAGTCTCTGAAGGAACCCGCACAGAAGCCCTGCACGTGCGCATAAGCAAATATGCGCATGCACAGTGTGTCAACATCAGTCACCCGTGCGAACACACCAGGGACCGAGCCAACCAGAATGATGCCCTCTATCTATTCTTACTACCCATTTGCAGGAAGGCAAAACAGTTGAACCCTTGAATGTTGGACGTGTTTTCAAGTGTAAATACCCCTTGTTGCTCTAGGTAAAAAAGTAGTTATATTGATGGTAGATTTGTATTGGGGAGATTTGAAGGTCTCAAATTATTAAAGATATCCGAAAATGTATTTTTGTATCTGCATGATTCATACATATGCATATACTTAAATTTAGATTTAATTGTTTATATTTTACTCAAATTAGGTATATACTAAATACATGGCTACATATTATTTAATATGTTCCTCTTTGTACTGTACTGTACACAAGTTCTTGTGTACAGTACTATACATAAGCAATCTTCTTTTTAGAGCAGTGATGTGCAACAGACAGCCCTAGGTTACAGGTGGCCTTCCAAGCCTTCATATGGGCCCCGGTTCCTTTCTCCTTTATTGTTAGATTTGTTGAAATAGCTTGTAATAGTGCTGCTGACCATAGGCGAATCTAGAATTATGGTAATGGGTGGTCCCAGATCCAGACATAACAGCAGGGGGACCTTTGCGCGGCGTAGCCACGCGGCAAAAGGGGTGTGGCCTCATGGGAAGGAGGTGTGGCATCACAAAAAGGGGTGTGGTAGTACACTTTAGACCAAACTCTGTAATACCCATTACACATAAAGCCACACGCCGTAATGCCAATTACACATAAGGCCACACGCCATAATGCCCATTACACATTGTGCCACACATCATGATGCCCATTACATACTATATAACAAACCATAATGCCCATTACATATTTGCCACAAAAGTGCTGCTTACCTACGTGCTCATTGCTAGGGGGTTCTTGCTTGATGGCACCATACTACCCATTACACATGATGCCGCACACCATAGTACCCATTACACATGATGGCGCACACCATAGTACCCATTACACATGATGCCGCACACCATAGTACCCATTACACATGATGCCGCACACCATAATACCCATTACACATGATGCTGCACACCTTACACATTAAGCCACACATTATGCATAATGCCCCCACATACCGCCACTTGTAGTGTCCCTTAAGCAATGCCCCCAAAAGTGCCACTTACTGTAAATTTTTATATGAGCCTTCGCTGCAGGGAGAGATGGAGAGTAGTGCAGCTGCTTCTACGGGGAGAGGAGCAGAGCGCAGTGCAGAGCGCAGTGCAGAGCACGCTCCCACTCCCCTCCAGGTGTCCCCTCTAGCCGAGTGGACATTTGAAATATTGTGCGCGCTGTTGTTGTGCGTGACGTTGGGGGAGAGCACCGGCACCACATGATTAAAGGGGGAGGTGGGCTGAGGTGAAAGCGAGGAGAAGAATTGGAGTGGAAGCTGCAGGGGTGACAGTCATTGACAGCTGGGAAGAGAGCAGGGGGCTGCCCGGCTGTGTTTAGAGCACTGCAGGTCAAGGCTGTTTGAAATAATACCCCTTTCACAAAAGAAAATGCAGGGATTTACCCGGGAATATGGTCCCAGGATCATGCAGGGACATTCCCAGGCTGACCCCTTATACACCAGCCTAGTCCCTGCATTTTCTGGTGTGAGGGGGAGAGACAACCACTCCCAACTCCCTACCCCCCTTTAACCAACCAGCTATATCTTCGGAACCAACTGACCCATTTACATGAGACCAGTATCATATTGAAGAACTTTTGAGTTGGCTTCGAATGATTTTGGTTCTGTTTGGTTCCAGAGAAATCTGCCCTCAAAGAACATAAACAGTCATGAAATTACATTTAAGAAATGAAAACAACGGTTTAACCTCAATTTTCCTGGAAGCAATTAACCCATATGGATCCAGCCTGGTATCAGATTGAAGGCCCAGCGATTTGGGTTCGACTGAGATCAACCTCGAGCTCGAGCTTCAGTGATACCGAAGGGGGAACTGGCAGCTGTTGAACTGGGTGGGAGTCAGAATTAGCGGGTCCCATGTTATCCTATAGGGAAAACGTTCCAGCTTTGCCTGGCAGTATCTCCGGTTTCCAGGGGGCTAGAGACACGGGGCTGGGCTCGTTGGAAAGCCCCATCCCTCAGCTACAAAATGAGCTAATGGGTCCTGTGCATCCCCGGACCACCCCCTAGATTCGCCTATGCTGCTGACATATTATTGTATTTTATATTGCTGATACATATGTACATGTACAGTATTTAATATACTGTATTATTGAGATGAAGGTTACTGGACAACTTATGTAGCATGTGAAGAGCATACGATTGGTTATCACTGCTTTATAGTTTACTGTATATACAAGCCAAAAAAATATGTGATGTAGGTGTATGACTCACAGTCACTAGGTATCTAATGAACATAATGGGGGAAATTTAATAGGATGAGAGATGCAGAAAGTGAGAGATTTGGTTATGAAATCTCCAGGTTTTTTTAAAGCGCCAATCATTTACACTGCAAAACCAATTTGATTTTGCAGTGTAAATGATTGCCGCTTAAAAAAAAACCCTGGAGATTTCTTACCAAATCTCTCACTTTTTAAATCTCTCATCCTATTAAATTTCACCCTGTGTCTTCTTTTTTTAGACCTCTGTGCAGCATCAGGGAACAGCAGCAGTACGGAGCTCTGCACTGGCCAAAAAGATTCCCACCTATCAAACTACCTCTATGTCTTTATTTTGGGCCAGCTGCTGATGGGAGTTGGAGGAACGCCTGTGTATACTCTAGGAATTGCATTTATTGATGACAGCCTTCCTCCACATAAATCCTCATTGTATATAGGTAAGTACACTTTATTGATATCTAGAATTTTGATAAGTGTATTAGGTCACTTTTATACTACAATGCTCGTAGTGTAATAATGGCTGCTGTATTAACTCTGTTTTCATGTAAGAGAAGGCAGGGCAACGTCACAGTTGCCTACCCTCCTGCATTCTACAGGAGACTCCCTGAAATAGCAGCAATCTCCTTCTATCCCTCATTAGTGCAGCAATCTCCCTCATGTCACCTAGGCCATATTACACTGTTACATTTTTTGGGAAAAAAGGAATGAGAGACAGATGCATTTACATTGAATCATCAGAACCATTTCCCAGCACTTTACCAAGTATAGTAGCTCTTACTAACTGCTTTGAGGATCATCTACATTTGGATAGAAGTCATTTTAAAAGATTCTTCTCAGATATAGCAGTGCACACCCACGCTTCTTGGTGCCACGTTCACAATCTCTTTTCACAATCTCTCCATATATGGAACTAGACACGCCCTTTGGGTGGAGCATGACACACCCCCTCAATGGGGAGCTATGCAACATTCTGCTAAAAACTATAATCTCCCTGAAACTAGTTTTCAATTGTAGGCAAGTATGGGCAAAGTCCAGCGTTTTATGGGTGTCACCATAAAAACGCTGGGCAATCCCCTGGGAACGCAGGCATGGCGCTTCCTGCTTTGGGCGAGCAGCCGCCATCACATGATGTCAGGACCCGCACCCTTTTTGTTGATCTGCGGCGGGAATAAAAGTCAGTTTACACTGACTTTTATTACCGAAGGGAAGATTAATCATTTGATGGTGCACGGCCATTGAATGATTTCTCTCTCCTTTGGCCGCATACGAGGGGATGTGTACTGGTTTGGTGCTGACCTGTTCGCTAGGCTGAGAGCATAAGTAGTCTAGCGACCAGGTCTGAATCAGGCCCAATGCACCAGAAGAGGATCAGTACAGGGGCAAGAAAACACTAATGCCACAAATATGTTTGTATAACCTATTTTGAGTGTTCAAGAATTTTTAAAAACCGTAAAATGTTTTAATGTATTTAATTTTTTCTAGGCATTGCATATGGAATGTCTGTAGTGGGCCCTGCATTTGGATACTTGATTGGTGGAGAGCTGTTGAATATTTATATTGATTTTGAAAAAGTATCAAGGCAAGTAAAGAATTTTGCTATAAATATCATAAATGGGTATTGACTCCATTATCCAGAATGCTCAGAATCCTCCAAAATCTATATAAAATATTAAGAATATTGTTAATTTTTTAGCGGAGCTTTTCATTATATACATCCTATAGTAGAAGAAAACCGTTGTGATCAGGTTTAAGGGGGATATTCAATCTCCCGCAGCCATTTCCGACAGGGGAGATGGCTGCGGGGCCCTACTCGACAGAACAAGCCCAACTTCAAAAGCAGCAGGGCTTGTTCTGCCGAGAACGGCCAGTAATTGACAAGCTCCCGGCCACAGCTCGCCGATTCTCGGCTGCTTCTCGACCCACGGCAGGCGGGACATTTCCCGCCTGCAAAATCTCGGTCTAGCAGACAAAGAATGGAAAGGGGTCACGGCTGTCGGGCCAGCACGACAGTCGTGACCCAACATTGAATATACTTCTAAGTGTACACAACATTTACATTGACCAACAGCAAAAATTAGCTTTTTAATTTACTGGTTTTATGGAAAATTAAAAATAGAAGATTGCAGAAGAAGTCCAACATATTTTCTCGATCCAGCGTAGAGCTTGGGTGGCTTTTAATTAAAATCAAGACTAAAAGAGTATATATATCGGGCCAATAGATCAGGTGGAACAGGAGGTAAAAATGTGTGGCTGGGTAAGAAACTGTTTGCAGGATAGAGAACAAATTGTGGTTGTCAGTAGTGCATTTCAGGTTGGATGCCAGTACTAAAAGGAGTATCAAAGGGTTCTGTGCTATCGCATCTTTTTTTTTTTTAAACATATTCATTAATGATATAGGGGTGGGAATACTTAGCAATGTATCCATCTTCAGATGACACAAAACTCTGCAGAGTGATTAGAACAGACAAGGATGTTTCCACGTTACAGAGGGATCTAAATAAACTAGTGGGCAAAAGAATGGAAACTAGGTTCAATGTCGATAAATGCAAGGTTGTGCATCTTGGGAGACATACTAAGAGTGCTAATTATAATGTAGGTGGGGAGGCATTGGGTAAAGCAGAATTGGAAAAGGACCTAGGAATCCAAATTGACAACAAACTGGGTTGTAGTGCTCAATGTCATGTAGCAGCCAATAAGACCAACAGGATACTAGGCTGACAGGTAAGTGTCTTGAATCAGTCACCGCAATTGTATTATGTAATTGTTATATTTTCTTTTCATTTTAAGTAATACATGTAATGGGTTTTTTCTCTCAAATGTATCAAATGAGTAATATTGATGTATCTGACAAACATATAATTGATAACATTGACATTTATCTTCTATTAATATATTTCTTGAAGTGTTCCACTGACCTCAGATGACCCCCGATGGCTTGGCGCATGGTGGATTGGATTTTTAATTGTAGGGCTAGCAACATGGCTGCTGATCATACCTTTCTCATGCTTTCCAAAACACTTACCAGGTAAGTAACTGACATTGAAGAGAACATTTTATTAGAGATACTTAAACCAGACTGATTCTCCAAAAAAATTGTTGGAGATAACTGAAATAACCCTATTGCGAATTACAAACTGCGAACACAGTGGTGTTCAAATTTTATTTAAAAAAAGTCATTTTAAAATATGTGTTTCTTTAATTAAAGATATCTGAATATAGTTAAAATTAATTAGGCAAAATACCATATAATGCATGAAAGACAAGGAAGTATTATGGTGCGATTTTTAGACAGCTAAAAAAATTGCACCATGTCACATGTCAGATTTCTGGCCAAAAAGGTGTGAATATTTAGACAGTCAGAAATATTCCAATTTCTGGTGATTTCTTAGTAGCAGGAATGTGTGATCTTTTAGTAAAAGGATTGGGAGGTTTTCTAGTCAAATACAAAAAAACGGCCTGGGGTCCACCCCAACATAACCAACCCTGCGCTCACTGAGGTGGCCTGGTTTCCCAAATACAGGGGGGAAAAGTGATGGGGTCCCTACATATTTAAGAAACCAGCACCAGGCTCTTGGACCACATGCTGGAGCTTGTGGTTTCACAGCACAACCCAATGTTACTGTAGTAGTAGTAGTACGTTTATTTATAAGGCGCCGCAAAGTGTCCGCAGCGCCGTACATAACAAACAAAAAACAAATGACAGGGTAACGTACAGGGTGTGTTGAAAAATACAGTATAAATAGGGGTATAGCTGGTAGAAATAAAATCAGCATCAGTTCAGAACTGTATATTTTATTTCTATTTTTAACCACAAAATAATCAGCTTGGGGCACAGGGGACAGTCCAGGCTTCAGCTCTAAAAGGGTTAAGCCTGGAGGGATCCCTTAATTTGGGGGATCTCCACTCACCCAGGTACCCCATCCAGGGCTGACCAGTCAGGGTGTTCATGTTTTGGCCAGGGGACCTTGTATAAAACTTGTCCCCCAGACGAGGCATGACACCGCTGGCTTTTGGGGACACCTAATCTTTTTGTCCCCCCGTATTTTTGGAACCAGGACCAGTCCAAGAGCCAGGTGCTGGTTTCTTAAATATGGGAAACATGTGGTCCCCCCATATTTGGGAAACCAGGATCGTCTCAATGAGCGCCTGCCTGGCTATGCTTAGTGGGGAACCCACTACTTTTAGGACAGAACCAAGCACAGATCTCACTGATCTGTGCATGGTTCTGTCAAACTCTATTTAACATAAATTATTTCAGATAAAAAAGTCCCTTTACTATGTATGAGGATGCAGAGGAAGGTAAATGAGGGTAGGTTTGAACTAAACTACTACACATTGGGCCTTATTCAGTGGTGGAAGATACTGCATATGCAATAGTGGCTGCCATGGAAACACAAGGAGAGATAATATGCAAATGGTAATGCCAGTCTAGTTTTAGTGTCCTTGGACAGTGTAGCTGCAACAGTGGGTCTGAATTCTCACCTGTCGGCACACCATTGCTCCTATGAGCGACCCGTGAGACAGCCTATATGCTGCTCAGTGATTCCTTCTTAAATTTGTCTAAATAAGACTTTTGTGGTGTTGTATCTGCATTCGGGATCCACCTGCCTGCCACCACCCAGGAAAACCCATGGTGGTGCACTGCAAGCTTGATTGCGATGGCTGTGTATGCAACAATGGAGTCTGCATGCACTCATTGGTAAGCATGCACTGTAGTGGTTGTCAGGACATCAGCAAATAGTTATTCAACTTCGCAAACATCGACCTGGCATCCACCTCTTAATCTGGCCCATTGTCCTGTCTGCTATATCACACGCACATGAAAGACTAAAGTCTTTAATACATGAAAGAAATGTTAACAGCAATGCAAACATCAAACTTTTAGACCTGACATAGGAATTTGAACTGTAAAAGTGAGATGCAAATTTCCAATGGCAAACCCATATCAGCGCATGATGCTGGTTGAACTGCAGACATGTTTTTGTCAATTGAGCCAGTAAAATATCACAATATCTACAGCTACTGTATCAGGGATTACACCATGGTAACACCTTCTGTGAATAGGAAGAATCATCGAAAACACAGTTATTACTGATAAAGGGCTTTTCACTATTCCCATAGTCTCCACTTACTTCCATCCCCAAAACTTCTCCCATAGGACTTGCCATTGTTGAACTCTTTGCCTTACCGTATCTGACTCTTTCCTCTTGAAACACCTTGTCTGCCTAGCCCTTTCTATTCCCTCTTGTTTACTCTTCTTTTCTTTAATTGTGTTCATGTATTTGTTTCTATATGTACATGTATGTCACATCTGTAATATACAGTAATTGCCCAATGCTACAAAACCTGTCATCCGACATTTGTATCTCTGACATCGGAATCTCAATTGTCAGGAGCCCGACAGTAGAAATCCCGAATCACACAGGCTATTTTCCCTTGTGGGGGTCCACAACCCCCATTCAGATCTCATTGCAGTACAAATTTGTTCTCAAAATGGGCAAAACCATGTGCACTGCAGGAGGGGCAGATGTAACATGTGCAGAGAGAGTTAGATTTGTGAGTTATATTGTTTCTGGGTAAATACTGGCTGCTTTATTTTTACACTGCAATTTAGATTTCAGTTTCAACACACCCCACCCAAATTTAACTCTCTCTGCACATGTTACATCTGCCCCACCTGCAGTGCACATGGTTTTGCCCATTTAGTGAACAAATTTGTACTGCGATCTGAATAAGGGCCATTGAGCGAGAATAGGGCTTGAATGCGCCCTCCGCCCGGATAGGCTCCTGACAGTCGGAATTCTGATGTTGGAGAAATGACTGTGGAAATCCCGACTGTCGGAAGGGATATACCATACCAACAAAACATGAGGCAAACTATAACAGCCCTTCAAATTATATTTTTTTAACAAAGAAAATATTTTTGCAATTATTTGTGTAATTGTATATATTTCAGTGATATTGACAGTAACTTTATAAAATGTTACGATCATAAAGTAGAACAGGGATGGCACACTTCACAGAAAGGGGTAGAACTTTATGGGAGTGGTCTCATGAGGGGTATTGCCTCAGGCTTCGGACCCTGGTTATCGTCATGACGGGTGTCCAGGAGGTATGGACTGCTCCCAGGGGGTGCTGTGGCTGTAGTATTGGCTTCTACACAGTCACAGGAGCCATGTGTTGCACCTAATGTTACAGTGCCGCACCTAGTTTCTGCCACTGAGCAGGAGATGATGCATTAATGTCACCCCTTGGTGAGTGACAGCTGGGAGCCGTCCACACCCCCTTCTGATGCCACTGGATCATAGAGATCTTATCAAACAGCGAAGGAGTCCTTAACTCAAAGAAACTCCCCCACACATCTGCATACAAAATATTGTCACCTTTCCACAAAATTTTGTTCTGTAAGTAATTTTATAGAATAATCACCGGTGGGTCATATAATAAACAAACTTTCTTCTGTTATAGGTACTGCTGCAATACAATCGCAAAGGGTGTCACAAGCCCATAGCAGTGGAAGGGAAAATGTTACTGAAGACACAAATAGTGGTAACAATTTTCTTTTGTCACTTTTGGTAAGAAAATACTTGTCTCTATGTACAGTATAAACAAGTAAATTGGCTTTTGTAATATAAGAATACTGCTGTCAGTTGCTGTTCTACCATAGGTGAAAAATTATTATTGTTCTTAACTTATAAAGTGCCTTAGTACTCTATGGCCCCAGACAATAGGGTAAGTAGGGCATACATGAGAGTAGGGATGCCAATCCCGGGGCATTTTTTCAATCCCCAAATTCGGAATTCAAAAATCCTAGGGTTTCCGGGATTGGCTTCCCTAAAAAAAAAAAAAAACCTGCCCTGGCCGCCCCAATATTTACTTACATGTGCGGTTGGGAGCTATGTGGTGCGGCCGGAAGGGTGGGCGGGGAAGCTGGGCGGGCGCTGGAGCCTTTTGATGCAGCCACGGTTAGTGGGCTGGCTGACAGAGCCTGGAGGGCAGCGCGCCCAGGATGAGGTGGCCTGTGTGGCCTGCACAGCATGACCTCTGGCCACCATACATTAGAGGAATAACAGTAACACCAAGGCAGGGGGCTTTGGAAACTGAGCTTGGGGTGTTGTTAGTGGTAATTGTGATTTAAGAGGAGGTAAAGAGCCAAATGTGTGAGAATCAGAAAGTGAGAGATTTTGGGAGAGTTTTAGGCATGTTGAGCTTTATTTAGATCTGGGAAATTGAGAAGAGAGAGCGTTAGCCACATGAGATAATAGCATAGCATGAGGGGCCAGAACAAATCAATTTGAGTGTCCTTAGTCAGTATAGGGGAATACTAGATGATAAATGAGTAAATTACAGTAGTTCACAAAAAGGAGTGAAAAATAAGAGCACAATATATTAGTAGATATACACATGGCGTAGCTGTGTACAGATAACAATGTTGAAATTAAGTTAATGAGATACTTATTTAAATCTTCCAACTTTGGGGGGTATCCAATTAGGTCAGTTTTTGCTCAATTTTCAAAACATTTTTACAGATTTTTTTTAATTGGACCTATCCAGTTATTACGGCCAAGAAACCCCATAGGGTCCACAAAAAGCCACAGACCTACAATATGTCCTTTCCCTGCCACGTTCGCTGAAAAAAAATGGCTGCTTATCCCATGGGGATCTATGTTGACACTGGTATGTGGGTACTTTTGACACTGGGCCTGTAATATCTTTAGGAGACATTGGCAGATGTATTGACATAGGGGTGGGAGCTTATGTCACAGATGGGTCTTATAGGTATGATGGGTGCAGGACACTACCTAGGCATGTTTATTTCCAATTAAATTTAAATATATTCAAAAATATGTTTTTACCTTAATAACATTTAAAAAGATGACAAGTGTTGAAAACACTTTTGTGAAGGAAAAAAATGACCGGTTAAGTGGTTCACGCCTAAACTGCTATAATGCACACCATAATAACCGCTACTGAAAATATCACAATTTCCTGAAAACTACTCTGCTCAAGTTAGCAGCATCTAGCCTTTGCCACATACGCTGTCTTAATACTCCCAAATATCTGCAGTATCATTGGTCTCCCTATTCAGTAATAAGGCACATTCATGCACTAGCAGCATATCTGTAGCCTGCATTCAAGTTACCTGTCAGTTGGGTTCTCTCTACTTTGCCCAATCAGGTAAAAGTTAAAGGAGTATGAGATTCAAATTTATATAGTTATTAATATTGGCCGATATTGAGTGTACACACTGAATGATAATGGTAAAAAAAATTGCTCAGTGACATGACCGGGATCCGCTGTACATGTCAGTCGTTTAGCTATCTAGCCAAATTGACCTGCCTGTTCAGCAGACAACGATAGTCATATAGGTAACTGATAAGACAGCTGTATACAAGCCAATTTAAAGGTGAATGGGAGAAAAGAGATTGGGTGGTATCTAGCAAGTGAGGAATGGTCAAGGTAGTGAGACAAGTGTATGTTTAAATGGTGAGGGAATGATGATGGTAGAGAGTAATAAGTTGAAGAGATGAGTAAATGTAGTGGAAGAGAGGGGGCAAATAAGGTGGGAGGGGATCTAGTGGGCGGTTAGAAGGGGAGAGGATAAGATATGGGTGTAGACTTCCTTTTCTCTAGAAGGGTGGAAAACACAGAAGGTAGGTAGTCTAAAGGGAGAGGCTGGTGAGGATAGCAGATCTGCCAAGGGGAGACGGGAGGAGATTTCATATGAGAGTACCTCAACTTTGGAGAAGAAGTAGGCAAAGTGAGTGGCAGTGAGGGAGGATGGAAGGTAAGGAGTGTGGAAGGTATGGAGTGGGGGCAAATGAAAGTGTTGAAAGTATCAAAGAGGTGGAGGGGACTGGAGGACTAAGAAGAGATGATTGATTGTGAAAAAGATTGCTTGATGAGGGAGAGGGAATAGAAAAACTTGAATTGAAAGAAGTCTGACAGAGAGCCCCCCAGAGGTGCTCAGCGGTGCATCAGCATTTTTGCAGGAATCAGGTCAGTTTGCATTTCCAGGTTTAAGGTTTGGATTGGCAGACGGGAACAGGGAACAGAGTTAATGGGATCAATGGGAGTTCGGAGGTGAAAGTAGAGTTATAGAAGCAGTACATCTGGTTGGGGAAGGTCATGGACAGAGAAGAAAGGACAGTATTTAGTGAGAATAGGATAGCGGGGTCAAGAGACCTGAGAATTGCATCTGGTTGAGGATGAATCTGGGCAAGGAGAGGACAGGAGAGGAGAAGGGAAAGCT
The DNA here is from genome assembly GCF_055691185.1 of Crinia signifera. Lineage (NCBI taxonomy): Eukaryota > Metazoa > Chordata > Amphibia > Anura > Myobatrachidae > Crinia > Crinia signifera. The sequence goes on from NC_139217.1 coordinate 405,923,023, forward strand.
GAAAAAGCCTGATTGCTCACACTGGTGGGTGAAGACTAGGTCAAGGGAGTGGCCGAGATGGTGAGTTGGGGTAAATGGCCACTGAGAAAGGTCAAAGGACAGGTTGGGAAGGCTAGTGGATACTGGTTTAGTAATGTCACTAGGGATGTTGAAGTCACTGAAGTTGATAGTGAAAAGCTAAGTGGAGAGGAATTGGGGAAGCCAAGCCGTGAGGAATAGTCAGGGGAGAGGCATAATAATATATTTACAAAGACCTAAGGAACCAATTCGGTTGAAGTTGCCAGAAAGATCATTGAAAAAGGGTCAGACTATATGGGCCAAGAGGCTCTTTTCTACTGTCAAAGTCTATGTTTCTATATAAATAATACTAATATAAATGTACGATTTTTTTTCAATAGCCAAATGGAATGTAGTAGTATTTAGCCTTTGAATTTGAATTGTGCAATATAGGGTACTTACTATGACTTTATTACCAAAACGTGAATTTTTCTTCTAGCTTATGTTGAAAAACCCTGTTCTCATGGCTCTAACATTTGCCAGCTGTGCTGACGGATTTATTACTACTGGTTTTGCAACATTTCTTCCTAAATTTATTGAAAGCCAATTTTCACTAACATCAAGCTTTGCAGCAATTCTAGGAGGTAAGTGTCTTTATAAATAAGATGAAGCATCCATAAAGGAATCATTGTAGTAGACCAGTGGTTCCCAACCCTGGTCCTCAAGTACCACCAACAGTGCATGTTTTGCAGGTCTCCACACAGAATCACAAGTGCTATAATTAGCTCCACCTGTGGATCTTTTCAAATGGTCCTGAATAATGAATGCACCTGCCAGGTGACCTGGAAAACATGCACTTGAGAGTACTTGAGGAACCACTGTAGTAGACAACAAGTCTGAAAGGAGTGAAAAGACAATTAATTATGTAATACAAAATAGTTATCCATTTTTATGTAATTAACAAATCCATCTAAGCTAGATTTATTATTGTCTTAATCACTACTTATATTAAATGACCAGTGGCATATTTAAAATGGGTGCAGTGTGTGAATTGTGCACAGGCCCCTGAGTCCAAGGGGCACCCACACCACACAGGCTGCACTCATCTGCAGTCCTGTGGGGAAGGCAGCAGCGCTGGCGAAATCACCTGAAAAATGTCTGCCGTGCCATTTATCCAGAGATCTGTGCATTGGCAGGTGAGGCTGAGACCAATAGAGCTCAGACTCTACCGTACTGCATGGGGCAGTTGCTGGCAGAGAGGAGGGTGCCCAAATGGAGGATGCTGCACACCGGCCTCCTCCTCTCTTATAGTGCCCCTAACTATCACATATAAATGTATTGATTCATCTAATGTTTGAGAACACATGAATGTGCAAATATTTATTATGAATGCAAAGTTTAAGTTTAAGGCGGTATTTAATTAAGTCCCTCTTTTTTGGCTAGCCAAAAGAAACTGACTTTTGTATGCAATTGCGGACATTTCTCCAATTTTTAGGCTTTTTTCCCCTAATGCTGAGTTAACATTGGTGAAAAGTGACTTTTTATGCAAGGTCATCTGACCGTAACATGAACACCCTGGCTGGTCAGCACTGGATGGGGTATGTGGTGGAGGGGGGGGGGGGGGGGTCCATCAATAAAAAGGTGCCCACATGCTTAACCCTTCCAGGGCTGAAGCCTAAAGCTGTCCCCGGTGTACCTGGCCGGTGGACGTGGGGCAGATAATTTTGTTGTAAAAAAATAGAATAAACATTTAACATTGGGTTGTGTTGTGTAACAACAAGTCCCAGTAAGCCTCCCCAGCATGCAGGCATTTGGAGAACCACAAGTCCCAGCTTCCAGGGCATTAACGTGCCCACTGCATAACCAATGTTACAATAATTACACACATACCCCCAGATCAATAGAGCTTTATTACATAAATGCATGCACGCATTCATACACGCAAATATACATACATGCTCACCTTGACACGCTCCCCCACAGGTCTGTCCTCTTCTCCAGTAGGGCTCTAGGGGGTTAAAAATAAAACACTAAACCCAATCTCTAAACTGGAGAAGCCGCCTGTGTGTATACCACCCAATGGTAAATGTTTATTATATTTCTTAAAAAACTATCAGCCCAGGTTTCAGCCCTGGAAGACTGGGAGGTGGGTACCCTGTCCTGTACTGGTTCCAAAATATGGGGGACCCCCACTCTTTTTGTCCCCCTGTATTTTTGGTTATGCTTGGGGGGAACACCACCCCATTTTATTTTTATTTTTACTGTACACTTTTTTGACAGAACCATGTACAGATCTCCCTGATCTGTGCATGTTTATGTCAAACTCGCCAACCTGGACCTGCTCTATTTTTTTTTTTCCGATTTTTGGTAATGTTACATTTGCAATTTTGATGTTTTCTATGAGAAAACATTTAGATGCCATTTTGAATGTGCAAATTTGTGGTCAAAACATGTGATTTTTATTGCAAATCGCACGTTTCTACCTGTGCCATTTTTGGTAAACTAGCGATTTTGACAGTTTTGGACCAAATAAATGCACGTTACTAAAAATCGCACCCTATTTCATTTCACCTAAGGGATCTGGTTCAAAAGGTAATCGCCAAACCTCAAACTCGATTTTTGAAATTCAAATTTATTTAATACTTTAAAGTTTTCACTAAATATTGATTTAAAAACATATTTATAAACCCTCCACTGCAATCCACAAAGCTTTAATACAAACTCATATTGCAGTCTGTAGACTATTGTACAGGTATCTTGAACATGTTAATAGCTTTTGATAAAATTCCAATTTTAAACCGGTCACAAATTTTCAAGCATCTGTTTGTGAATGTTGTTAATTGTACAAGGCAATCTGTATTCTAGGGTAGGTAACCCTTTAGCTAAGAGGAAATCATAAAATGTATAATTTAGATCATAAATTATGCCTAGACAGCATGATCTTTTATTGGTAAAGTGCTGACTTATTATGGAGCACTGTTTACTAAGAGAAAGAAGACACCATTACATTACATGATATGAAACAGATGGTTTTCATTAGACCTTTAAATGGTGATTTAGGCATGATTGCTTACTGCTATCCAAATGATTGAAGCTACTGTATATTTATAACTCTACTTTTCACCCTTGTATTCCCAGGTGCTGTACTTATTCCAGCTGCCGCCATTGGACAAATTATAGGTGGCATAATTATCTCAAAATTCAAGATTGAATGTAAAAATGCCATCCTGTTCTCATTAGTACTGTCATTTATCTCTGTGGCACTGACATCAGTTTTTATATTTGCTAAGTGTGAGAATGATCCATTTGCAGGTGTCTCCGTGAGTTATAACGGGTGAGTAGGAAAATTAATTCTTACATATACACTGTTACCACATTCATTGAATTAGCTATTGTTTATTCTTCATTCATTAGATCATTTCAAAATGATTTAGAATGTGATTTTATAGATTTGATTATGCTCTGGCAAATAAATAGAAATCATTGTTCTAAAATGAAAGTGGCTCTTCAAAAATGTATTGATCCATTAAGTTTGGTACTAAACACAATAAGGCCTGCAGTCATTCATAGATCATCTTCTATATAGAGGGACAATGAATGATGGTAGCATTTCAGATATTTAGTCACTTCCCATGCAGGGAAAGAAGAGAGAGTGCTGTGCTACAAATCTTTAAATAGATTCAATGTTTAAACAGAGTGGATGTAAAATATTTATACTCCGTTGAAACTCTCAGTTTCCGATGGCCCCCATAACACAATTGTTCACATTTGTGATTACAGATATATTAGTGGTGTGCATGATTATGGGGTAAAACATATTTACGGTAGACTAATTGTTTTTTTTTAATCAAAATTAGGTTTAATATCTTTTATAAATGCATTTATTATTTTATTTATATGGTGCAAACTAGAGGTGTGAAATCTGTGGGTCAGGACACCAATGGGGTTACAGAATAATTGCACACTGATAGTTATGGTACAAGGTCAACAGCAGAATGGGTACTTGTGTAATATGTGGGCGCCCAGATTTTACACAAGTACTGCAGAATGCCACATGAGGTCCTAGTTAACATCATTTTGGTGCAAACGGTGAAGCTCTATACATCATTATTTAATCAACTAACTAAACCTTTACCTGTGTGTTATCCTTAGAACTGAAATAATCGATGAACTGGTGGCTCCATGTAATAGCAACTGCTCCTGTGCCCGCTCATTTTATGATCCAGTTTGTGGTGCTGATGGAGTCCAGTATTTTTCGGCATGTTATGCAGGATGTCATTCAGAGTCCTTATCCAGTAATAATGAAAAGGTAATGTCACTCACGGTGCAGGTAATGAGGTCATTTTGCAACATACATAAAATAAAAGCAGCGCTATTGAAATAGATACAAATAACACTTAATATACAAAGGACCTTATTCTGGTTGATTCACAAGGCTGCAAATTTGCAGCCTTGCGAGTCCCCCAGACGGTGCCCTGCGAATGCCAGTCCGCCTGCCCCCCCTCACACACTTCATTTGTATGCACCGTTTAACATAAACAGACATTCGCAGGCCAAGAGGAAACTCCCACATCATTCGATGGTCACCAACCAACTCTGAACCAACTCTGAAGTCACTTATGCGTGTTCACTAGAGAGAAAATGGGCGGGCAGTTGACATCTGGTGATGTCAACTGCCCGCCCCCAGCGCTCATGTCACCGGGCGATTTCCATAGGAACACCCAGCGTTTTCATGGGCGCGATTTGGGTGCATGCACCTGGAGAACTGTCTGTTCGCCATTGCCGCACGCACCTGGCATATGCACATACGCATAAAAGTAATACATAAAATATTTGATCTAATTAACTGAGGCTTTTACATATAATTCATCAAGAATGCATTTTTAAATTCCTAATATAATGCAAGTTAATGCAAGTAAAGAAATAGCAATTGGTGTTATAGGCTTTCCACAGCTCTCTCACAGTTTTTGTTAGTGGCAGAAACATAAGCAAGATGGTATAATCATACGCAAGGTTTTGTCCTTGAAAACCGCTCTCACAGCTTGTACGGATTAATTTATTAGTGAAAATAAAAGTTCATTGTTCTCTCACAGCAGTGTAGCAGATACTATAAACAAGATGGTATGATTATATGCAAAGTTTATTTGAAAGCATGTATCTCACAGCTGATATGGATTCATGATTAGTAGAAACAAAGTTCATTGCTCTATCACAGCAGTGTAGCAGATAATATGCATTTTAGTGTCCATCCATAATACTGTATATGCAACAAAAATAACTTTAGAAGCGATACGGAAGTCTATATGAACAAGCAGAGCGGTGTTTATCTTTATTCATTCTGAGGAAGCCACTGACGATATTTACAGGTGGGGAAACGTTGCAAGGATCAAACTTACTGGTGGAAAGCCAAACGGAATCCTGTGAGTCACTTCAAGATGAGGCTGCATTCTGGGGAATCACCAGCAGCCGGGAAACACATGTGAGGATATCATAGGCATCACTGAGCTTACTAAATATTCCAGCAATTGGAACAACAAGGCAGACTACAGTATCACTTCGAAATTTATTTTTGTTACATATATTATGGATGGTCACTAAAATGCATATTAACTGCTACACTGCTGTGAGAGAGCAATTAACTTTGTTTCTACTAATCAGTACTCCATATCAGCTGTGAGAGAGCTACTTTCAAAGAAACTTTGCATATACAGTAGTCATACCATCTTGTTTATAATATCTGTTATACTTCTGTGATAGGGTAATGGATTTTGGTTTCTATTAATCATGGGTAGTGTACACAAATCACATTATGGTGAGCACAGGCAGAAGCTTTCGGCATAAATGCCACTATATTCTGCTGGGCAAGCTGCTGCACCTGGAGGGCATGGCTTTTCTAGAAGCATTACTGTGTAGGTGTATATCTATCTACTGTATCTATCTATCTATCTATCTATCTATCTATCTATCTATCTATCTATTCTGCATTCTCTTATTGCTGTGCAATGTATAAATTGTATTTTATCAGCATGTTTGAGTTGGGCATACGGCATGTTATGCTGGATACAATTTGCATATAGTGGGCAAGGAACTGGGTATGTATTCGAGTCCATAATGATGGACACAGGCTTTATAAAATGATAACGGAATGGCAGGCATTATATATTTTATATAGCTATTGGTTATATGTTTAAGGCATACTAGGCCTACCAAAGGTTGCTTGTGGAGGGGTCTTGAGCTCTTTCAAGGTAGCCACTGGTAGTATTTGGCAGGCATGAGGTGCATTAGGCTAGCCACTGCTTGTGTGGAGTAGGAATGTGGGATATTAGCTAACCACTTGTTGTATGTGGTGCAGGGCCAGATTTAGAGGTCAGGCTGCCGGCAGGCACACAATGTTTGGCCGCAGCCCCCCTCTCTCCCTCTTTTTTATTATTATGGTGGGTAATTGTCCTGCCCAGGGTGCCGGTGTATGGGGAGGGGGCTGTATTACCCTAACAGGGGTGCATGTGTAGAGAGGACCTTACCATCAGCCTTCAGCGCTGCTTCCTCTTATCAGCTTCCTCCCGGGAAGGACACTTCCTCTCGGCAGCAGCATGGTGCATGCCATGTTCCCGCCGCCGTGCTGCATTGTTCTGTCATAGAGGTGGGTCGTTCGCGAACGAAGCAGTTCTTTTGGACAGATCCAATAAAAGAGTGAGTAGCCGCCGATCCCAAAAAGGTGAACCGCTGTTCTTTTACTTTCAGTTTAATTTTTGATTATAATGCATATGCTTGATATCAGCACTGCCACCTGAGTGCAGTGCTGATCACTTGATCCCAGCTCTTCTTAGTGGCCCGTTTTGTACATCTCTTTTCGAGATGGTGAGATGGTGACGAGTTATGGTGAGTGTGACATGCTGCCCCAAACCCGCCCAGGGCCCGATGCTAGAAGGTCCACTCACTAAAGGGGAAGTAGCCTCTACTCAGTCTGTGCCTCCAGTGGCAGCGGCAGCCCTCCTCCGCAGTGTGTGCCTTCTGCACCATCGTCAGCTGCAGCGGGTGGCAGGGACAGCCCTCCGCGTTCGCAGTGTGTGCCTCCAGTGGCAGCCACCCTCCGCACCCTCTACCTCTTATACTGCCCGTGCAGGCAGTCTGCAGCAGCATTTTGTCACACTGGGCCCGGAGGAGGCGACATGGCCCTGCCTGCCAGCCAAAATAGGTGCCGCCCCAAGGCCCATGCCTCATGGGACTAGTGAGAAATCCGGCCCTGATGTGGGGGGACTGAGGCATACTGTATTAAGCTTACCACTGGTTATGCCTGGTGGGCATGAGGTGTATTAGGCTAGCCACTAGTTGTGTGGGGTTGGGCATGTGGTGTTTTTGGCTAGCCACTAGTTAGGTGTGATGGGCATGATGTGCATCAGGCTAGCCACTAGTTTTGTGTGGTGAGCATGATGTGTAAAAGGCTAATCCTGGTTTTAAGTGGAAGGCATGAGATATACTGTATTAGGCCATCCACTGGTTGTATGTGGTATGCATTAGGTATATAAGCCTAGCCAGTGGCTTAATGTGGTGTGCATGAGGTGTTAGAGGTTAGCGGTTAGAAATTGACTGTGTGTAGTGGGATAGAGGTATTTTTCACTAGCCACTGGTTGTACATGGTAGGTATGAGAAATATTAGGATAGCCATTAGTTGTATGTGGGAATATACTGTAAAGATTTTGTATATGGTGGGGAAGAGACTATTATTTTGGGTACAGTATGTGTTAGGTATGGATCTAGAATGTATAGTATTACCAAATTGCCATCCAAGAACATGCTGTTTATTAGTGTTTACATAATATTAATTTGAATAATATTTGATTTGGGTATAGATTGGGACAATGATTGCATGGAGTATTAAGTATATACTACACTCCTTTTGGTGATACGCATTGGACCAGGTAGATAAGAAAATAACTGTCTCCCTGTGCCCAATAGTTGGACAGCACTGTTCTGTATTATTAATATTTGAGTGTCATAGATATTGTGTTGAACATGAGGTAGTACATTATCTGCTTTGTTTTGTAGATTTTTTATAATTGTTCCTGTCTTGGAACATCAGTTGGAAAAGCAGCAGAACGGTCATTGCTTTTAAATGTGACAGATGCTGCCGCTGGAAAATGTGCAACCAGCTGTAAAAACCTCATCCTGTTTATGGCATTTTTCTTTTTATTGGTTGTTACCACCTTTATGACTGCAACACCCATATCCATGGCCATAATAAGGTAAGTAGCAATATTGGCTATGGTACAAAATAAAAGTGTACATTGTCCATATGTTTATGATTAGGAATAAAAAAAACAAATCACATCACATAATAAACATAATCTGAAAGCTACATTGCAGATTTTTTTTTCCTTTCGTGACATCATGTAAATACAGTAGCTAGGTATAGATGATAGACAATGTTTAGGTTGACACCAAAAAAGGGTCAACATACCTTAAGTCGACATTGCCAAAAGGTCGGCACAAGTTTATGGTCGACATAGACAAGGTCGTCATGGGTTTTTCATGATTTTCTGGTGTCTATGTACGTCAACATGGACACTGTATATAAGTACCACGTCCCCTGGCTCCGCCCGCCAAGCTCCCAAAACGCAATAGATAATTTTTTCCCTCCAAATTTTACACAATACCCCATGATGACAATGTGAAAAAGGTTTTTGTGAGACTTTTGCAAATTCATTTTTTTTAAAAACCGAAGCACTCACCTATACATAAGTATTCACAGCCTTTGCCATGAAGCTCAAAATTAAGCTCAGGTGTTTCCAATGATCATCCTTGATCAGCATAATTGTAGTTCACCTGTGGTATATTCAGTTGATTGGACATGACTTGTAAAGGCACACACCTGTCTATATAAAGGTCCCACACTTGACAGTACAGGTGAAAGCACGAGAGATTCAGAAAGTGAGAGATTTGGTAAGAAATATCCAGTTTTTTTTTTTTTTAAAGAGGCAATCATTTAAACTGCAAAATCAAACTGGATTTGCAGTGTAAATGATTGCCACTGGAGATTTCTTACCAAATCTCTCACCCTATAAAATTTTCCCCTGCATGTCGGAGCACAAACCAAGCATGAAGTCGAAGGAATTGTCTGTAGACCTCCAAGACTAGACTGTCTTGAGGCACAAATCTGGGGAAGGGTACAGACAAATATCTGCTGCTTTAAGGTCCCAATGAGCCCAGTGGCCTCCATCATCTGTAACTGGAAAAAATTTGGAAGCACCAGGACTCTACCTAGTGCTGGCCAGCCATCTAAACTGACCAGGGGAGAAAGGCCCCTGTCACGGAGATGAACAAGAACCCGATGGTCAACCTGTCAGAGCTACAGCATTCCACTGTGAAGAGAGGAGAACCCTTCAGAAGGACAACCATCTCTGCAGCAATTTATTAATCAGGCCTTTAAGATAGAGTAGAAAAAAGCAAATGGCAACCTGCCCTGGAGTTTGCCAAAATGCACCTGAAGGACTCTCTGACCATGATTATATATGGGACCATCTGGGTCACAATATTAATGCCTTATTTGCATACAAAACCAAAATAAATTTGCTATCAGTTCTATCAATACTATATAGCAAATATGTGTGTAAGTAAATAAATCATATGGGGTTTTGGCATATTTTGATCAAAATATTTAAACCAGCTGCTCATCGTCATATTGACCTCAACTTTATGCAAGTCTCTAACGTTGTATTATGTGTTGACATAATTCTCTTGGTTTGACCACATATTTGACCTAATTGACCTTTGTGGTTAGAGCCGTATGCAAAGTTCCCACAGGTTCTTTGAATAGGGATTTTCCCCATTCAAAATATCATCTGAGCTCCGCTGGATTGACAGCTCAGCAGAACTCGGTCAATCAGGAGAACGCTACTATGTGGCACTCCCTGATTAGTTCCTGAGTCCTCTAAGTGACAAAAGTCACCTGTGAACCTGGAAGCCAGGGGAAGGGAACCCATATGTATTATCATCTGGTTCAGTAAACTTGTGGGTTTTTTTTCACACTTGGTGCCTACATGAAGGAAGAGTACTGATCTACACTGGATTTAGGACAAGGGGACCAAAGTGTGACATGTCAATATAGGAAGTACAATATTTGTGAGTGTGTCTAAGTGTGCATGAGTGTACAATAAACTTTCTGTGTGTGTGTCTTTATTTTAATGTTTGTTTTACGGGTGAATCTGCAAGTACCATCAGGCCCATTAATGACCTGCATGCTTGTACTTGAGGTTCTCCAAGTGCCAGCAGGCAGGGTAGGCTTGTTGGCTGACTTGCTGGGGGTTAATGTCACAGCCGCATGGACTGATATAAATGCGCCCCCCAGCTGTGGATTTACCTTAATGACTAGAGGAGGTTGTGCTTGACATGGGGGACCCTTACATCTTTAGTCTCCCGTATATTTGGAACCAGCACCAGTCCAGGAGCTTGGTGCTGGTTCTTTATATATGAGGAACCCCTACACATTTTTTAATGTATTTTATTCACCAGCACTGGCTCAAAGCTTATGAGGTGGGACCTAACGCTGTATTTTTCTTTTTTTCCCCACCCTTTCTCTTACTGCGTCATACAGATCTGTGCATGCTTCTGAATTATAAGCCAAGTTTTCTGATACAAATGATAGTAATTTTCTGTGTTGTACAGGTGACTATGGAAAGTCCTGCTGAGTTTGACCAATGGTTTATTGATTCATACTTGTGTGTTCTACTGTGATTTAATATTTCACTTGCATTTGAGTAAACTCAGATGATTATTGGGTTTAGTTAATTTACAAATTGAATTTCCCAGCTAAGATAACCTAATTCTTACCCATCTAATCTTAGTAAATTTTGCCCATATAGTCTAGTGTTTATTCTAGCACCCTGCACCTTCAAAAATCTGTGTTGTTCCTCTTTCCTGCCTGGATGTGTTGCTCTCTGATGTGGTGTGTTTATCACATTGTGGCCTGTATTTCAATGTATTCCAGACTATACTAGAAGTACCAAACTGACACAACAGGAAGGAAAGCGGAAAGAAACAGGTTTTGAAAGGTGCAAGGTGCTAGAGCAGGGCTGGGCAATTGCGGCCCTCCAGATGTTGATGAACTACACATACCAGCATGCCTTGCATCAGTTTCAGCATGGCCACATAGCAAATCTAATGCAAAGCATCCTGGGATGTGTAGTTCATCAACATCTGGAGGGCCGCAATTGCCCAGCCCTGTGCTAGAGTGAACTCTACTGTCATTATGTTTATGAGTAGCAGGATTGGCCAACTTTTGGTCAGATTTAGGCAATGGCAATAATAGAGAATGGCATCAGAATGTCTCCACTGATTAAACTAAAAGAAAGCATACCATAAAAAGTATTTATCAAACTTATCATACATTAAATCAAAGAACATCATAAAGAATTTACAATTTACGCAACATAAAGAATCTATGCTCAACATAAAGAACCACATACACCACATAAACAAACCATACTCATAAATAATGGTTGATTTTGAAAAAAATGTTCTCTATAATCTTTAGACAACTAATAGACAACTTCATTTTTTCAGGTGTGTACCTGACAACCAGCGGTCATTTGCTCTAGGTGTGCAGTGGTCATTTCTCCGGCTATTAGGTAAATACAAATAATATATAATAGCATGATTTTCACCCCAGCAAATAATTATTTTCAAATGTGTAGCTACCATAGATACAGGGAGAGCAGCTACTATGGGGCCCAGAAATGAAAGGGGCCCACACCTTCTCCTTCGGAGTTTCACGTTATACACATTTATCACCATTGTTAGATACATATGGGCCCTTACTGAAGCTGGTTTCACATTGCAAAAACCTGCTTTCAACCCATTTTTGCAAACGTGTCTTAAAACTGGTCAAAAGCCAGTTAAACCCCTTTCATATTGCATGTTGTAAAGGTATATTGCAGTTTCAATACTGTTTTTGTACCTTCAGATTCAACCCGTTTCACCCATAGAAAGCCATACAATGTAATTTTAAATGTTTTTTTTCCTGCTTATGGGCGAGGATCAAGTGTGGTTATCATTTGTAGCAAATACCGTTTCTGAGCTGTTCAGACTGCAGGAAAAACGAGTCTGAAACGTGTAGGATCCTGCTTTTAACACATTTCAAAATACCGGTATTTTGTAACCGGTAAATTGATTGTGGAGCTTTCATATTGCAGCTGGTACCGTTTTAAAGCAGTTAAAAATCGGCAATATGCCGTGTTAAAACTGCAATGTGAAAGGGGCTTCACTTTCATCTTGGGACCTTGAATGTACCTAGTTATTCCCCTGTGTCTGCTCATTAGAATATACTGAATGCCATTATTATAATAAGAGATGTTCAGATTTGCTTGTTTCTCAAAAACAGCATCTTGCAGAGGTAAAGTGCAGAGATTTAGATTTGGGAGGGATGTGTTCAAGCTGAAATCTTAATTGCATTTTAAAAATAAAGCTGTCTAATATTTGTGGGCATCATACAAAAGCAGCCAATATTTACCCTGCACAGAAAAAAAAAAAGTATTTGCTTCATTTGCATGATAACATACTGTAGTTTGTTCTAGACACAAAGATTTTGCGGTACTTGTTTCCTAGCACAGTGCCAGCGATAAAGATTGTATCCATCGGGACCCCCAAAAATCGCGTTGATCGCATCGCATGCAACCAAATTGAATCGCATGCGATTGACGCGATCGACGCGATTTTTACATTGGAATCAATGTGAAATGGTTCCTGAGACCCGATTTTACATTGGCCCCAATGTTAAATGGCCCCCAGACCCCAATTGTTATTGTTTCCCAACCCTGATGGGTAAAATGCCCCCCCATTGTTAACGTCACCCGACGATCAACGCCTACCCGAAGCGTGGCGTGCGCAGCGAGCCCGCGAGGGGACGCGCATTACTTCACAGGTATTACGCGTCCCCTCACGGGGATCGCTGTGCTCGCCACGCTTCGGGCTCGGTGGCTCGCTGCGCTCGCCACACTATATAAAATCAACTCCACGCCAACGTGGATAGTGGGGGTATGAAAAGGTCGGAGGACGCTTACCGCCGCCCCTCGCGGGCTCGCTGCGCTCGCCATGCTTCGGATTGGCATTCATCGTGGGGTGGCGTTAACAATGGGGGGAGGGGCATTTGTCATGTAAAATACCCATAAGGGTGGGTATACAATAAAAAATCGGGTCCATTGGCCCATTTAACATTGTTCCCTATGTAAAATCGCGTCCATCGCATCGGTCGCAACGCATGCCTTAACTTAAGGCATGCGATGGACGCGATTTTATAATTGTCGGGGAAAAGGCTAAAAATAGCCCTGAAATCGCATCGGTCGCGTCCATCGCAAACCTTAAGTTAAGGCATGTGATCACCTACGACAGGTGCCATGCTAGGAAACAAGTACCGATTTTGCTTTACTTACAAACATGAAACGTGACCTGGGGCATTACTATGTTCATTAGATAAATCAGGGCTATAAATTAGCGCCAGTACTATGGGGTATAAATATTATTAAATAAGTCACCACTATGGTTCAGAAAATGGACTATGCAAAATTAGGGGGCATAACATTAACAACTGCTGTGGAAAGTGTTTCTCTAGAAGTATTGAGACAGGCGAGCTTTCCAAATGTTTCTGTTATTTGGCCCTTAAAGTTCTGGCTATGCCTTTCATTGTTATTATTGTAACCTTGGTAATTAACGGCAAATACTGTAAATGCATTGTATTCAGTACTTTGACACATTTGAAACATTTATCACTATACTTGTAGATATATCAGTTCCATGTATACATATTTCATATAAATCAGTCACATATAAATAAAATATAATAATAATAATAATAATAATATACAACTCTATTGATAAGAGCTGATAATGGGGTCCCACAGAGTTGAAATAAAAGCTTTTTTAACTGTATGGTGTTAACCCATTTACACCCATTAATTACACTCATTAAAAACAGTAAATAAATGTAAATTTTTGTCTTTAGGTTCTATTCCAGGACCAATAGTACTTGGAGTTGTCATAGACACTAGCTGTATTTTATGGAACGTGAGTGAATGTGGGAGTAGAGGAGCATGCTGGACCTACGACAATACAAGTATTGCTTACAAAATGATCGGCATCAGTAAGTAATAATTGGTTTTTAGTAACTTACAGTAATTGTGCTATACAGTAAATCTAAGTATTATGTATTAAAACACAAATACAATATGTGGGTCCTCAGTGCTTCAAGATAAAAATAAAATCCATTTATAATTTTCCAACTGTGTCCACATACTGTACACCTATCCTAATTTCTTGCCAAATAGCACGGTGAGGCACGCACTGGCGTATCTATAATTGGTGCAAGGTGTGCTGTGCTTACAGGCCCCTGAGCCCAGGGGGCCCACATGCCGCACCCTCTGCACCCATTTAATTATACTCTTGGTCTTGTTGGTACGGCACAAAAGAGGTGTCCTCAGAAACGCATCACTGGTGCCATGTTCCAGGAGACCTGCGCATGCACTGTAGACTCTGCAGCAGTGCTGCCGGAATCACCATAAAAATGGCCACTGCACCATTTTTCCAGAAATCTATGCATGCGCAATAGGCTCTGAGTGCACTAGTGCTCAGACATTATTGTGCTGGTTGGTCAGGACGCTGCAGCCGGGATAGAGGAGGGGGCCTACTGGAGGAGGCTGCACATGGGCCTCATCTTCTCTGGAAGTGCTCCTGAAAACTTGTTTCAAAATCTGATTTATCGGACCTTCGTTTTGTAGGTGTATGGTGAGGATTATCTGATAGGCCATTCGCTTCAACCAAAGTGTCTGCGGGGAGTGCAGCGGGGGTCTAGGGTTCCTTGGGAACAAGACTTCATCTTTCAGCGGTGGATGCCTGGGTCCCCCATCTGTGGCAATGGTGGTCCGGGGTCCTTTATAATCAGAAGCGGGTGTGGTCCTGGTTTCACATTTGCTGTTGCAGTGGTCCAGGTCCCGGGCAACAGCAGCATGTTTTTTTAAACTTCAAAATGCCATGCAGAGCGAATTGTGTCTCGCCCTGTTATCGCCACAGCCCCTTGGGCCGGCTGTATTTGCCAGAGTGAGACGGGGCAAGCAATATGATGGCGGAGGAGGAGCTGAGAAAAGCTCCTGAAGACTCCGAAGTCCTGGATGGGTGGTGGCCAAAAGAGCTTAAAGACCGCTCCTCAGGTGAAGATCGCAGAAGACGCAGGAGGAATGAAGAAGCCTGGGGGAGGCAGCGGAAACAGCCCAAATAGTGAAATAATATCTATATGCATTGCTATCGCAGAGTAGTTTAATTGACCGAAGTTAGCATTTGGTGTGGAAACGTGGCGTTTTCTAGGTGTATTTGTGAAAACGACTGGGTGCTAAGGTGTTTTTAGAGTAGGTCTTTGATGTCAGCAATGGCCACTCCAGCCTGGTTTTTGAGCAGATTAATGGAAGTTCTAGACTGGCGCAGATGGAAAAAACTGTTCCCTGGTTCAGTTTTTGCAGAAGGATCTGAGAAAATATTGATATTTGCGATGCATTTCCAATTTTGAAAGGTGGCATCTTTTCTTTCTGTTTTGCAGTCTACTGCAGGTTCTCTGATTAGCGATTCATGCTGAATTAGGCCCAAAATACGGAATACAGTAGTGAGCCTTCCAGAAATATAGATAAAAGAAAAATGAACATGTTCCTTTGGAAGGGATACGGTTACTAGGTCTACAATCATTAGGTCGACACAAATGAATGTCGACGTGACTGAAGGTTGACATAGGGTTAGGTCGACAGGGTCATTAGGTTCACACAAGCATTATATCGACATGGGGAAAATCAACAGTCAGAAGGTCGACATGGGGTTTTTCAGTTTTCTTTTGAGCCGGCATGTGCCAACAGGCAGTATTTCATGCCCTACCATCCACTAGGGCATGGTGGGAGAATAAAATAGTGTGCCGAGCGTAGCAAGGTGCGGGTGCACTTCTTTAGTGCCCATGTCAACTGTGTCGACATTCGGGTAAAAAAAAGGTGAAAAACGCCATGTCGACCTTCCCCATGTTCACCTAATGCTTGTGTCGTCCTAATGACCCTGTAGACCTAACCCCATGTCAACCTTCAGTCATGTCGACCTAGTGGTGTCAACCTAATGCTTGTCAACCTAGTTGCTGTTATTTATTGGGGTGGGGGCTTCCAATTATCCCGGATAAGACCTCACAAGCTGAGAATACGCAGATTGCAATTTTTATGGGTGATCTAATTGGATAGCCTGTTGAGAAAATATCAGTGATACATTGGGAAAAATTGGGGGAAAGGATGTTTTTCCCACCCGGGGCCAAATGTAATAGGGTGAGATTTCCTATTTTTTTTTAAAGCGGCAATCAATTACATGGCAAAATAAACCTTGTTGTTCAGTGTAAATGATTGCCGCTTTAAAAAATGTCAAACTCTCCCAAAATCTCTCCCTTTCTGCTTCTCACACCCTATTACATTTGGCCCCCAGTGTTTTACTGCATGGAATTGGATATCTTCTTTGTGTAGTTACTTTGTTTTTTAATTGCAAACCTGAATTTTCTTTATTTTCCCTCATTCAGGTGCAGCAAGCAAATTCATCACAATTGTTTTCCTTTTTGTTGCATATTTTATATATAAACCGCCACCTATTAAACCTGACTCTTCACAAGACAGCACCAAGATTATATGCTCAGAAGCACTTTAACGGGATATTTCACACCAAGAACAGACCATTATGGACATATTGATGTATATACTGATTTTGTTAATAAAGGAACTCATATAAAGATATGACATGGTTCTTGCTTATAAAAACCAATATGGGGCCAAGTTAACCAATGAGATTTAAAAATGCGGAAAAAACTGTTTGGTTATCAGAATCAACTTTATTGGCCATGTATGCTTGCGCACACTAGGATTTTTTTGTGGATTACAGTGCAGCATCAAGCAGGGATGAAATGGGGGGGGCATTACATGCATTCCATTGAGACATTATACGCATTACATTGAGAGCATTTAGACATCACTTGCGGGGATCACATCACATGCCCGCCGAGCTGCACAGGGCCTAGGCAGCCATCAGCGGCGCCACTGGTCGTTGCAGCAGCCAGGTAGGTAGCAATATAAGCAGGGACAGTACAATTATCACATAAGGAACATGTACCTGCCGAGCTGCACAGCGCCTAGGCAGCCATCAGCGGCGCCAGTGGTCGTTGCAGGAGCCAGGTATGGTAGCAATATAAGCAGGGACAGTACATTTCTCACACCGGGAAACATATACCCGCCGAGCTGCACAGCGCCTAGGCAGCCATCAGCGGCGCCAGTGGTCGTTGCGGCAGCCAGGTATGGTAGCAATATAAGCAGGGACAGTACATTTCTCACACCGGGAAACATATACCCCCCGAGCTGCACAGCGCCTAGGCAGCTATCAGTGGCGCCACTGGTCGTTGCAGCAGCCAGGTAGGTAGCAATATAAGCAGGGACAGTACATTTATCACATAAGGAACATGTACCTGTCGAGCTGCACAGCGCCAAGGCAGCCATCAGCGGTGCCAGTGGTCGTTGCGGCAGCCAGGTATGGTAGCAATATAAGCAGGGACAGTACAGTTAAACAGGGACAGTACAGTTAAACAGGGACAGTACAGTTAACACATGATGCATATGCACAGTTCCTAGGCAGCCATATGCAGCGCTATCTTGAATCTTCCTGTGGGAGAGCCGTGGGGGCGGTGAGGGGGTAAAGTCAGTGAGGCCAGGGGAGAGTCAGTGGATGGAGGGGGGGGGGGGGTGCGGAGCTGCCACAGGGTTGCCCGGGGCTGGTGCGGCCTGTTGGGGGGGATCCTACCGGCCTCTGGATGAATTGCCGGGGGTCCCCCTGGCTGATCTGCCTCCTGTCCTAGCTGGGGGGGGATGGGTCCCTTCTCACTGGGTCCGCTGGTCTTCTTTTGCCCGGCACCCCTGTGTCCATAGGGCAGTGGAAGTGGTCCTAGGGTGTGTGGTGTTGCCGGGGGCATCCGCTGTGATCCGCTCAATCCGGCCGCGTCACCTGTGATGCAGGGGCTGCGTCAGAGCCGGCAGGAGAGGCCACGGCTGTGGCACTTGGTCCAGGCCTCAATTCGCCGGAGGCCGCAGTCAGATCGGCGGCCGCGTCGGAGTGCTCGACGGGTCCCGAGGGGGGGGGGGGGGGGGGGAGGCGTAGGGGTTGAGTGGCGCCTGGGATGATTACACACCCGCCCCGTGCAGGTGAACTGCGGCGGGCAAGTGGGTCAGCCTTCTTCCAGCTCCGGCCGCATCGTCCTCGGCTTGTGGCGCACGCTTCCCTCCTCCTCTTCCTCGGTCACTGCCTGCCCGCCTCCTCTGCCTCTGTCCCCTCCGCCGCATGCTGCACGCTGCTCCTGAGGCCGGGGATCGTGGAGCTCCTTGGATAGGGACAGAGCTCCACGTGCATGCGACCATCCCCGGCCCCTTCCGGAAGTGCAAGAAATTAAGTCTAAGAAACAAAGGTTCTCATCTATCAATGAGTGATAAAACTTATTGGGCAAAATTTACTAAGAATACGACTATAGCCTTGTACACATGCTTAGATTTTTCCCTGTTTTCGTTTTTTTGCTTATAGAAGCAAAATCGAATCCACATCAAATGGTTTTTAGGACACTTTCGATCTGCATTCGATTTGATGCGCGCTCCCGTTTTCTCAAAATCGAATAGAAAAATCTACTGTGCAGCCAAGGAAATCTCAAATTCGATCCAGTAAATCAAATGAGTACATTGTGCCTACATTGTAAAATCGAAATCGAATCGAATGTAAAAATACAGATCTAATGCCAAATCAAATGGGATGATCTAATGCCAGATCTAATAGAAAATCGGGTACTTGTGTATTATAGCGGCGCCCCCGATGTACATCGTACGATGAACGTATCGCATCGCATGCCATGTACACGATGGCATACGATGCGACGCGATTTTGACCCCCTATACCTAATGGGTGCTTACAATGTTAAATGCACCCCCACGCCACCCCCCCACTATAAACGTGAACCCGAAGCGTGGCGAGCGCAGCGAGCCCGCGAGGGGCGGCGGTACGCGTCCTACGACCTTTTCATACCCCCACTATCCACGTCGGCGTGGAGTTGAGAATAGATTAGTGTGGCGAGCGCAGCGAGCCACCGAGCCCGAAGCGTGGCGAGCGGACGCGGATACCTTCACAGGTAAACGCGTCCCTTCGCGGGCTTCACAGGTATCCGCGTCCCCGCGCTTCGGGCTCGGTGGCTCGCTGCGCTCGCCACACTAATTTATTCTCAACTCCACGCCGACGTGGATAGTGGGGGTATGAAAAGGTCGTAGGACGCGTACCGCCGCCCCTCGCCGGCTCGCTGCGCTCGCCACGCTTCGGGTTCACGTTTATAGTGGGAGGGTGGCGTGGGGGTGCATTTAACATTGTAAGCACCCATTGTATCGCATCGCATCGCATCGTATGGCATTGTATGCCATGTACAATGGCATACAATTTCATAAATTGTATGCCATCGTACACTAACCACCGAAATCGCGTCGCATCGCATACCATCGCATGCGTTATGGTATGCGATGCGATGGGCGCCGCCAAAATACACAAGTACCGAAAATCGAATCTAACATCAAAACTAAACCAAATCTAAGTGTGTGTACAGGGCTTTAGTCTGATTTTGTGAAATACACCTGCAAATTAAGGTGTATTTTTTTGGAGTATTTTTTACAACATGTACTAGAATATGCCTTGTATACGTTCGTATTTTGAAATACGACTTTATAGTAAATAAAAAAATTACATTGGAGGAATGTAAAATTCAAAGCGTATTCTTTTGATGGCGTATTAATTCATATATTTTTAAAAATATGAATACGGTCGTAAAATACAAAATACTAACGTTATTTCACATTAGTAAATTACAAAAATACGAAGATGTGCCCTAATACGAATACACTAATTCCTACCGTATTTTGCTTAGTAAATTTTCCCCATTATCTTTCAATACTGAAAAATATCCATCTAACTGATATTGGAAAGGAATGACAGCACTTTCTCAAACATCAAAAGGACAGAGAAGCTTTAAAGCACTTTCTTGGGGTACACAGACATTATTACGGAGCACACAGATGCTTTCATGCTTTATATACAGTACCATCCACATAACCAATGTATACTTTTTCTAAGTCTGTGCTCTGAACAAGAGAGGACCAGAAGGACTACTATAAATCCACCAGAGGGCGCTGACTCACAGATCAGCATATCTTCTTGTACAGTAGATATATCTGGCAGACTGACATGCAATTAAGCTATTTCTGTACTGTACTCAGCTATGATTTTGTCACTAGATTGATAGTGTTATTGATATGACACTTGATATGAGGTTAAACAAAGATTCCCTCCTGTATTTATATTTATTGTTGCACTAGATTGTAGACATTATTGGTTAAGTGTGTTGTTATAAGGAGTGCAAGACTAAGCTACAGTACCTCTATGATGCATCAATCATTTACCTAGATGGCTGCAGTTATCTAGTCTGTATATGTGTTCCACCATTTCGCCACTGTACTACACAGATCTACTGTACTGCTCTGTGGAGAGTCCTGCAATGTCCTGCAGGGAGACGGTTAGGTTGACAAGGTCATTAGGTCAACATGGGTTAGGTCGACAGGGTCAGGTTGACATGAGGTTTTTTTTACTGTTTTTTGAGCTGACATGTGCCAACAGGTGGTATTTCCTGCCCTACCATCTCTAGGGCGTGGTGGAAGAATTAAATAGTGTGCGAGTGTAGCGAGGCACCGTGCACGAAGCATGGTGAGTGCAGCGAGCCAAGCAAGGGGACGCGGTGGTACGTTTTGTTGTCCATGTTGACATGACATGTGCCGACAGGTGGTATTTCCTGCCCTACCATCCACTAGGGCGTGGAGGAAGAATAAAATAGTGTGTGAGTGTAGCGAGGCACCGTGCACGAAGCATGGCGAGTGAAATGAGCCAAGCGAGGGGACGCGGTGGTACGTTTCGGTGTCCATGTCGACACGACATGTGCCGACAGGCGGTATTTCATGCCCTACTATCCACTAGTGGTGGAAGAATAAAATAGTGTGCAAGTGTAGCAAGGCACTGTGATCGAATCATGGCAAGCACAGCAAGCCAAGCGAGGGGACGCGGTGGTATGTTTCGTTGTGTCCATGTCGACATTACATATGCCGACAGTCAGTACCCTACCATCCAATAGGACATGTTGGGAGAATAAAATAGTGTGCGAGTGTAGCGAGGTACCGGGTCATATGTGCAAATAAAAAATGTGTCACAGTGTCCTGTGGTGTAAGAACAGACATGAGGCTGAGCTCATCCTAATCCAGGAGGCTGGGAGATCTACAAGCCGTTCTACATGAATTATCTTGTTTAAATGATACCAGAACCGTCTCTCCATCTTTCTCTCATTAATTATAATAGTAATAATAATAATTGGACCCCCCTCCCATAAGTATTTCTTGTATCAATCTCTAGAGAGGAAATTCTTGGTAAACATACGCTGCTGTATTTGTCTATAAACTTTAAATAAATGGTGCCACCTTGTGGTGTTGTGCTGCAACTACTGTACAACGCTTAGAAAGTTTGGATTACTGTGGTATTTTTAGTTTATAATATATCCATAGATCCTGCATATACCTCATCACTCTACATTTGGGGACAAGCATAGTAATAAAACTATGCTGGGTAATAACAGACAGGTCAGTCATAGGGCTCTGCTTGTGCGCCTGCAGCCTACAGGGTGTACAGTATGTACTGTAGTGCTCATTTATAAGGCTGCGGAAATACACTTGTCTCGCACCAAGGGAAAGCATATAAAGTAGGAGCGTTTGCCAGCCATTGGATTCAACAATTAAGCGACATTAATATTTGCAAATCCAGGTCTTTTTTTTGCATCTGATATTACAGTTTTTTTAACCTCTCCAGCAAAATTGCCACATACTGTATGTGTACATTTGCTTTGATTTAAAAATAATGGTTATCTTTAATTTCAAAGTTTTTTGAAGTTTGAATTTATAGCCGGCCATCAGCTAGTTTTACAATTATATCTGATAGACTGTCACTAATAGTCCCTGGAATTGTCTGTGACGACCAAACAGGGTTTACTAAAGGTCGGCAAGTGGTTAGCAATATTCAGAAAGTTTTAGCCGTAATTTAGAGTCTACGGTCCTCCAAACCCTCTGAAAGAAAGACGCTGCATGTTTGAACAGAGAAGGAAAAGTACTAGTAGTAAGAGAGAGATTGCAGTTTTTAGTTAAGGTTGGAATAAGCACAGGAGATAGATTTTTAATGACTTGTGCAGGTATAGGATCAAGAGGAGAGGTAGAAGAGAAAGAGCATAAGAAGAGTGTGGATACTTCCTTTTGAGAAAGTGCCAGAGGGTTCAGGTGGGGAAGAACGAGGGTTAGAGGTTGTGGAAGAGCATACCATTTCATCTCGGATGTTATCAATCTTGTCCTCAAAGTAGGAGGCAAGTTCTTGTGCACTGATGGTAGCCGGTGGGGGAGGAGGGGGAGGGTACAGAAGAGACTTAAATGTGTTAAAAAGTCATAATGTTCAATTATGACTGAAATTTAGATGTCTGGAACCTGTTGTCATTCATAGTCAATATACCTCCTGTCTGTTTCAATAACTTGCAAAAACTCAATAAAAATTGTTTCTCAAAAAAAAAATTTACAATCCCTTCACACCCTCAATTTCTAAATGCTAGCCATTCAAAAACTGAAAGGTAAACAATGTTTTGGGGATAGCGCAAGTAGCGCCAGTTAACTTCAGGAGTGGAAAAAGGAGATGCTATCCATTTGCAGCCATGCGGGGGATCTTGGCTTACGAAGGGGGGGGGGGGGGGTGGCGGGCGCCCATGAGGGTGGCATAACATACACATGCTATGCTGCGAAATTCTCAGCATTGCATGTGGACCAGAATAAGGTCCCACGTCCAGCTAACCCATCTTAGGAGAATAAACCATAGTGGGTAAATAAGACTAAAATGCAGTTGACGTGGGCATTTGAAAGCACCGCTGCCACATGCTACTGGTGACTGGAAAAGCCTCAGAAAAGCCGCCATGCACAGCCCCTTGTGAATTTATTAATGTAGGCAGGGCTGGATTAAGAGCCTATTGGACCTGGAGCTGAAAATGTTTGAGGGCCTACTATGAGCAGTGGAGGAGGTGAGGCAGAGTTTGCATAAATGTTTAAACTAAGAATTCATTCTCTATACTTATGATTTAAGGCCCTACCATGCGGCCAGCTAGTGCCCAATCTGCTGTTGAGATGATGGGGCTATTTTCATTGGGATTCCATCCACCCCATTGAAAATCTGGCCCTGATTGTAGGTTGTGCTGGCATACTTAGTGTGGCAGGGACAGAGCTATGGGAACTAACTAGGGAGGTCAATCCCGGGATCGTGATCGGCGGGATCCCGGGATTTAGGCCTAAAATCGTCTGGATTTGAATCCCGGGATTGAAGCTTTCAATCCCGGGATTTCGGGATTAGTATCCCAGTGCTAAATGTACTTTTTTTTTTCAAAGCCGGGCAGCGCTGAGCACTTTAGAATGGTTCAGATGCTGCCCGGCTGTCTGCTACGTACCCCCCGGTGGCCGATTGGTCCGCTGTCACTGTGTGCAGGTGCTCTGTGATGACAGGCATGACGGCACCCAGGCTGCAGAGCGTGACCCCTGACATCACGCCATGCTCCGCAGCCCATCCGCTGACATGCCTGTCAGTGCACTTCAGCACAAGCACACAGTCGCTCAGCCACATGCCCGCTGTACTTCTACCGCCTGCCTGCCCCGCCGCTGGATGGATGGACATCGCTCCTGCTGCTGCCTGTCACCACTACCTCTGTAAGTGACAGGGCAGGGGGATGGGGAAGAGTGGCGGGCGGGCAGGCGGGGCGGAGTAAGAGGGCATTTATATTGATATTTGGGGGGCGGTCATTTTATTTTTTTTATTAGGGAGGCCAATCCCGGAATTCCCGGGATTGAGCATTTTTCAATCCCGGGATTGAAAAAATGCCCCGGAATTGGCTTCCCTAGAACTCATCATCTGCATAGTCCCTAACTGAACAGCAGGTGTCGGTAATGCACTACCGAAAATGGTCCCTGCTGCAGGAAAGGTGACTGAGATGCTGGCACCTTTCCTGACATGGGTCATTCAGACTGCTGCACAGTCTGATGAAATTGTTGTCCCCCTTTGAAGGCAGCTGCAGGGAGATACCCAGCAGCCCAGTGACTTCCCCTAAGCCAGGGGTTCCCAATATTTTTCTAATCACGGCACCCTAGAGTATCAGAATTTTTCCAAGGCACCCCCTAGGCCCCAAAAAATATATATCAAATTAAGTAGATTGTGTTTATATGTGCTTCTTAGGTTCAGTTATGTGGTAAAGGGCAGGATTTGGTTCTGATTGTACACATTTTATGATTGGCAGCCACCAGCACTGGTTTTGTCCAGAAATAATTGATCATAAATAATTTAAATTAGTCCTGGACGACCAACCCGAGGCAACCCTGCAAGTGTACTGAGGCACCCCAGGGAGCCTGAGCGCAGCAGGGGCAAACGCAGGATTTTCAGAAGGGGGTTTCCCGAGGGGCAGAGCAAAGCACGGAGATGGACACTTAGGTGACCCAGTATATGCCGGGTCAGTTAAAGTATTATAGATAGACCAAATGTATATAAATAATAATAATAATAATAATAATAATAATAATAAAAAATATATATATATATATCTCCTATATATTTGGCTACATCTGTCACTCAAAGTGGGTGTCTGTGTCT
The DNA here is from genome assembly GCF_055691185.1 of Crinia signifera. Lineage (NCBI taxonomy): Eukaryota > Metazoa > Chordata > Amphibia > Anura > Myobatrachidae > Crinia > Crinia signifera. The sequence continues at coordinate 405,947,839 of NC_139217.1, forward strand.
ATAACGCTCTGTTCCTGGACTTTCCTCTTAATGTGTGATTGCCTTCATCTGTGCTGAACACCTTTCTGAGAAATTAACCTGTTTAAAACAGGTGATGGCAATCATACATTAAGGGGAAGTCTAGAAACAGAGCATTGTGTCCCTCCTGGAGAGGGTCATGTTGGGAGGTATGTGACAGAGAACCAGCCCAGTGAGCCCACAGACAGTGCCAGACACCCACTGCCTTCCCATGTTGCCCAGCACTGCTACTCCACAGCCACCAGGTGAGCGCCCCCCTCCCGCGATTTGCGGCAAAACCTCCCCCCCCGCGCGCCCCCCCTCCCGCGATTCGCGGCAAAAACAACCGCTCCCCCGCGACCCCCCATACCGCGATTCGCAGCAAAAACACCCCCGCGACCCCCCCTCCCGCGATTCGCTGCAAAAAGAACCCCCCCACGACCCCTCCCGCAATTCGCGGCATAACCACCACCCCGCGACCCCCCCTCCCGCGAATCGCGGCAAACCCTCCCCCGTGACACCCCCCCCCCCCCGATTCGCGAAAAAAACACCCCCCCGCGACCTCCCGCCCGCGATTCGCGGCAAAAAGAACCCCCCCGCGACCCCCCCTTGCACGATTGGCGGAACCCCCCCTGCGACCCCCCTCCTGCGATTCGCGGCACCCCCCCCCCCCGCAATTCGCAGCAGCCCCAGGATTAAATGGCACATGCAAAACACTGACATGGCTATGGTCGACAATGAAAAAGGTTGACATGAGTTTTTGAAGATTTATTTTTAATTTTTTTAATTTTTTCATATTCATTGTCATGTGTCGACATGGACACCAATGAAGTGGCACACTTATGTCAACATTTACATGTGTTGACCTTTCTGTGTTGATTTTTTCTTGTGGCGATTCGCGTCACACCCCCCCGCAACCCCCCCTCCCGCGATTCGCGGCACCCCCCGTGACCCCCCACCTCCCGCAATTCGCGGCAACCCCCCACCGGAATCCCTGTGAACCCCGCCCTCCCGCGATTCGCGGCACCCACCCCCCGCAACCCCCCCCTCCCGCAAATCGCGGCACCCCCCGCGATTCGCGGCAGCCCCAGTATTAAATGGCACATGCAAAACACTGGCACGGCTATGGTCGACAATGAAAAAGGTTGACATGAGTTTTTGAAGATTTATTTCATTTTTTTAATGTTTTCATATTCATTGTCATGTGTCAACATGGACACCAATGAAGTGGCACACTTATGTCAACATTTACATGTGTTGACCTTTCTGTGTTGATTTTTTCTTGTGGCGATTCGCGTCACACCCCCCCGCAACCCCCCCCCCGCGATTCGCGGCACCCCCCGTGACCCCCCACCTCCCGCAATTCGCGGCAACCCCCCACCGGAACCCCTGTGAACCCCGCCCTCCCGCGATTCGCGGCACCCAACCCCGCGACCCCCCCTCCCGCAATTCGCGGCACCCCCCATGATTTGCGGCAGCTCCAGAATTAAATTGCACATGGAAAACACTGACATGGCTATGGTCGACAATGAAAAAGGTTGACATGAGTTTTTGAAGTTTTTTTTTTCATTTTTTGAATATTTTCATATTCATTCTCATGTGTCGACATGGACACCAATGAAGTGCCACACTTATGTCAACATTTACATGTGTTGACCTTTCTGTGTTGATTTTTTCTTGTGGCGATTTGCGTCACACCACCCCCACCCCCCCCCCACAACCCCCACTCCCGCGATTCACGGCACACACACACACACCTCCCCCGCGATTCTCGGCACCCCACCCCGTGACCCCCCCTCCCGTGATTCACGGCACACCCCCGCGACCCCCCCTCCCATGATTCGCCGCAACCCCCGCCCCGTAACCCCCCCTCCCGCGATTCGCGGCACCCACCCCCGCGACCCCCCCTCCCGCAATTCGCGGCACCCCCCCCGCGATTCGCGGCAGCTCCAGAATTAAATTGCACATGGAAAACACTGACATGGCTATGGTCGACAATGAAAAAGGTTGACATGAGTTTTTGAAGTTTTTTTTTTCATTTTTTGAATGTTTTCATATTCATTCTCATGTGTCGACATGGACACCAATGAAGTGCCACACTTATGTCAACATTTACATGTGTTGACCTTTCTGTGTTGATTTTTTCTTGTGGCGATTCGCGTCACCCCCCCCCACCCCCCCCGCAACCCCCACTCCCGCGATTCACGGCACACACACACCCCCCCCCCGCGATTCTCGGCACCCCACCCCGTGACCCCCCCTCCCGTGATTCACGGCACACCCCCCGCGACCCCCCCTACCATGATTCGCCGCAACCCCCGCCCCCGTAACCCCCCTCCCGCTATTTGCGGCAACCCACCCCGCTACCCCCCTCCCGCGATTCTCTGCAATCCCTCCCCTCCCGCGATTCGCAGCATCCACCCCCCCACAACCCCCCCTCCTGCAATTCGAGGCACCCCCCGCGACCCCCCCTCCTGCAATTCGCGGCACCCTCCGCGACCCCCCCTCCCGCGATTCGCGGACACCTAAGTTGCAATAAAGGGCATCTTTCATACAATTCTAACCATATTTCTCATATACAAACGTTCACAAATTAAGGGGGCGCAGCCCCTTACGACGGTGTGAAGAGCGCCCGTAGGGCGCGATGAATCACCTAGTATATATATATATATATATATATATATATATATATACACAAACAGGGGCGTCAACAGCAGTGTAGACCCCTGGGCATGGCAATGTATTGGGGCCCTTACTGATCCTCCAGCGGTAGGGGTGGGGGGTGCTATGAGCGGAAGCTTTGATGTCCCACGGGTGGTAGGGGGTATTATATCAACCGCTCAGCATGAAGGGCCTGGATCAGTAATTTCCACTAATTACCCCTTTACTGCACAGATGGTGGGAGATGGGGTGGGAGAAGGGGGCATTGGGCTGAATGAAGGGGCCCTGATACATAACTTCCAGGGTGGGAGATGATGTTTAATATGCAGAGGAGGGGTGTATAGTGGAGTGGGCTTATTATCCATAATTTTCTGGTGGGAGGACAGCTTGCTTGACTGCAGATATCTCCAGTTCCCAGAAATAGATTTCTTAGATTTTAATGGAATTAAAAACTAGACCAAATGGTATTGGGGACTAGGGGATCAGATTTCAGGAGGCAGAGCAATCTGCCAACCAGTATATAAAACTACATACCAGGTGTGTAGAGCTGGAGCAGTAACCAGCTGCTGGAAGGCTGATATCTCTGGTTCTGGGAACAGTAGAGACAAGCTTCTAGTGTCCTTCAAAGGGGGAGAGTCCCAGCTTTTGGAATATACTGTACCCTCAGAAAAACTCTAAGTCAGACAGAAAATGAAATATCTGACTGGGAAAAGTAATTAACAGGCTTGGATGGGTACCACTGCTTTGAAGTCAGATATCTCCGGTTCCCAAGGTCCGATTTAAAAAATTCTTGTACTCTTGGAAAGAGGGGACCCTCAGCTTTCAGCCTAGGGCCCTTAGACTCCTGGGGGGGGGTTTCTGGGTACTCGGAACCCCCCCCCCTGCGTGCGCTACTGCGCACAGTTTGGGAACCACTGCCCTAAGCTAAAACAGCCTAATGCGGGAGCTACAGTGGTTGGGGACATTTATTAATTTAAAATAGAAGGCTGTGGAGGCATGATAAAAGTAGACACGATGGCACTATGCGAGCCAACCACCTGCAGCAAGAAAATATACCTGGCTAGCTAATGTCCACCCCTGCCAATTGTGGGGCCTGCAAGCTGCAGCCCAGCCTGAGCAACAATCCAATTACTAATCTTAACAACAGTTGGGTGGGGGCAGGGCCTGCTGTACTATCCCACTTTGTGCCCCATCGAGGGAGGTAGGGGTTAATGTTCCCACAGTAATGGCAAGCGTGTATTCTGCCATGGGTAACCTGGTGTTGACTGTTGCCTGGCCGCTTAAAGCAGCTGCAGGATGCCCAGTTTCGCCAATCATGTCAGCCACGCTGACCTGCATTTCTAATCCAGTGTGTGGGGACCAGCGGGCATGGGGGAGGGCCAGACACTGAAAGGGGAGCGGGCCTGGAGACTTACTCCCCTCGAGCCACGGGAGACCTCATCCACATGCCAGGGTGGATGACAGGGAGGACAAGGAGGGGGCAGGGGGTGGGGGAGAGGGGCAGGCGTGGTAAACCTGCAAGGACAGGGCATAATATTTAAAAGCTTCTGGGAACAAATAAAGTAAAGTTAGAAAGATGGTTAGGAAGGCTGGGGAAATTAACTGAAATATAGGGGTAATTCAGACCTGCCTGCTAGGCTAAGGATATTTGCTGCTTAGTGAGCAGGTAAATGCCGCCCGACTGCTACACGTACCCCCCCCCCCCCTTCCCCCAGCCGACTAAATCCCTGAGACGCGATGCGGACAGGGATTCGGTCCGCTGGGGGGAGGGGTGGGTTTTGATTCTATTTTTTGGTTACTTATGTTATCCACATTTTAAGCTTCAAGTGACCAATACTAATGGGTGTTTTTATTTTTGATTAATTAATAACTAAGTAATTAATGCTGCTGACTAACAGCATGTACTGTAGTAGCCACCCCTCCCTGTCCTGATTTTTAATCTCCCAATATTGTTGAGTAGGGATAAGTAGTTATCATTGCTCGTACAGTAGGAAAGCCATTTATTAGGCTAGACTAAAAACCTGCCCCTGCTTCGAGCGGGTACATCATCTCTATTAGAAAAAAATAACCCGTGCAAAGGGTAGCTAGTACAGTAGTGGCTCAGTAACAGGGGGCTGGCTGTAACAGCATAGAGAGAATTCACCCTCTCCAACGGGTATAAGTGACAGAATAAAGTGTCACAACAACAGCCATCGCCCTCTTCCCAACTTCAGGGCCTGGTGCCCAGGTTACTCACCCATGCTGCCCAGGAAGGGGAGTCAGTCTTTCACTTCCCACTGGAAGGTGGGTGGCAGGAGGGCTGGTACACCTGCTGGGTGGCTGGCTGGTGGGCGGCAGTAGTCAGTTGCGGGGGGCAGAATTTGTAAAAACATTTCAAAAGACTGGACGAGCCTCTGATTGGCTGAGAGAGAGCTGGCCGTCTGAATGTGAGCCAAGTGTCTTGAAATGTTTTGTCAAATTCTGTTACCCGCCACTGACTATTGCCGCCTGCCAGCACTCCTACTGACCTCCCAGCTACACTGATGTCAGCCATCCCTGTTCCCACACTTGTGTCATAGCAGGTGGCCTGAAAACAAAACCCTTAAGATACGATTGGATGCAATGGGAAATCACATTGCCATGTTGCATTGCATCTGTTCACACAAGTGTATAGGCACCATTTCTGCCACAATTAGCTGGATAGCCTGAGCTTTGCTTGAAGCAGAACCTCTTTCTGTCTCCAGTCTTATCTCTCTTTGAAAGCAGTTAACGTAGGTTAATTAACTGATAGGCTAAATGAGTGAAAAGATTCCTTTAAGCATTTCCAGGTAATATAAATGTACCTGTGCAAGACACAAGGTAGAACATGTAGAACGTAGAGAGACAACCTCTCAGATCGTATTGCATATAACCTTCTGCAATAATCGTTACTAGCAAAGGTTCATCAGAGGTGAAGGGGTGTGTGCAATACAGAGAGTCTATATTTGTGCTGACAGGATTATGACTCAGGTGTACCTTGTCTGTATTGCTGAAAAGCAGGCAATGCAAAGCAGCGAGCTTGTTAATAAAATTCTAATGTGAAAATGCTCAGTAATACATAAACCAGTTAGCAACATGATTTAATCCTTCTTGTGCTAGTGAGTGGGGCTTGATAGGGGAGATTACAGGTGGCCATACACTTGTGCATGCAATCCCCCTTGAACCACATGGCAGCTTCCCGGGTGGCAGGATCACATCCCATATGTCAGGGGTTCCCAAACTTTTTTGAATCATGGCGCCCTAGAGCATCAAAATGTTTTCATGGCACCCCTAGGCCAGATGCTTCTTATCGAGAAATTCAGAAAAAAAAATATTGAATTAAGTGCATTGTGTTTATATGTCACAGTTATCTGGTGAGGGACAGGATTTGCTTCTGTTTGTCCACATATATTATGATTGGCAGCCACAAGCACTGGTTTTGCCTGGTACAACTACATTGACCATAAATAATATGAATTGATCCTGGTCCACCAACCCAAGGCACCCCTGCAAGTGTCCTGAGGCACCCCAGGGTGCCTAGGCACACAGTTTGGGAACCAATGCCATATGTGGTTCTTTTTGCATACAATGTATCGTATGCGATCCCAGCCAAGCCTGCCTAGCTTGACTGCGATGTGACACATCCTACGTGCAACCTAGTAGCTCCGGAATCTCATCTGAACTTAAAAACATACGATTTGGACACATTGTACGAGATTTATGGCTACAATCACATAAAAATGTACCATTTACGTATGTATATCGGCCTAGAGTATGGGCACCTTAAGATGAAAAAGCAAGGATAATAGAAAGAAAGTGAGGGGATTAGTATACCTCCCAACTGTCCGGCTTTTCACAGGACTGTCCCAGTTTTCAGGGACATTCCCGCATCCCACCTGGGGCCGGCATTTGGAAGTCCCCCCTGTCACTCGTGAATAGATGCTATGCGCATGTGCACAGTGTCTATTCCTGCAGTCTGAGGGGCTGAGGGCATGGTCAGTAGCTCACAGAGCCGCTAGCCAGGCCCCCACAGCGGCGAAAATGGGGGCCTCATGGAATGGTCGCAATTATAGACCACGCCCCTTCCAGATAAGCCACACCCCCAAATCTAAAGTTGGGAGGTATGAGATGAGGTCACTGTCAGGGGAAGGGGCAAATAGAGATAGAGCAGGGGCATAACTCCCAGAGGCAATGGAGATTCACAGAATGATCAAACTGTAACAGCAGCTTTTCAAACGGAGCTCTGCGGTGCACCTGGTGCTGCATAGTTATTGGATCCATATCCCTGGAGCTCTGATAATACCAGTAATAAGCTCCCTTCTAGCACTGCTCCACCGTCTTAGATGAAATGGGATCCACAAGGGTTCGGAGCCCAGGTAGCTGCCGCCAAACAAACGCCCCCCCCCCCCCACACACACACACACTCCCAGGGGCAAACGCAGGATTTTCAGAAGGGGGTTTCCAGAGGGGCGGAGCAATGCACGGAGATGGACATTTAGGTGACCAAGTATATGCCGGGTCAGTTAAAGTATTATAGATAGACCAAATTTATAAAAATAATAATAATAATAATAATTATATACAGATGGCGCCGGCCTTATTATTGCTGGCGGAGCGCCAGGACCGTGTCCCTGGCGATCCGCCAGCAATCTGGCGCTCTGGCTGAATGAGACGCTCGTGCGTTTCCCACGCACGAGCGTCTCAATAGCCGGGCGGCGAGGCGGCGCGGCGGGTGCAGTCCTGCCCGTCTCCAGCTTCAGGGAGACGGGCAGGGCTGCGGGGGGCTGCGGGGGGCTGCGGGGGGGCGGTGTGGACCGGCGGGGACCCGGGGAAGCCGGCGGGGACCCGGGGAAAAGCACCGTCGGAACGGGACGCGCGTGCACCTCGTGCACGCGCGTCCCCTTCCGACATACAGATGGCGCGGGGCGGGGGATGGCGGGTGGCGAGTCCTCCGCCATCCCCAGCAAAGACAAGCCCGGCGCCATATACACACATATATATATATATATATATATATATATATAAAACAGCAGTGTAGACCCCTGGGCATAGCAATGTATTGGGGCCCCTACCAATCCTCCAGCGGTAGGGGTGGGGGAATCTTTGATGTCCCGCGGGTGGTAGGGGGTATTATATCAACCGCTCAGCATGTAGGGCCTGGATCAGTAATTTCCACTAATTACCCCTTTACTGTACAGATGGTGGGGGATGGGGTGGGAGAAGGGGGCATTGGGCTCAATGAAGGGGCCCTGATACATAACTTCCAGGGTGGTAGAGGATGGGCAATACACAGAGGAGGGGTGTATAGTGGAGTGGGCTTATTATTCATAATTTTCTGGTGGGAGGACAGCTTGCTTGACTGCAGATATCTCCAGTTCCCGCAAATAGATTTCTTAGATTTTAATGTAAATAAAACTAGAGAATCCCACATACCAAATGATATTGGGGACTCAGGGATCAGAGTTCAGGAGGCAGAGCAATCTGCCAACGAGAATATAAAACTACATACCAGGTGTGTGGAGCTGGAGCAGTAACCAGCTGCTGGAAGGCTGATATCTCTGGTTCTGGGAAAAGTAAAGACAAGCTACTAGTGTCCATCAAAAGGGGAGAGTACCTTCAGAAAAACTCTAAGTCAGAAAGAACCTGAAATATCTGACTGGGAATAGCAATTAACAGGCTTGGATGGGGGCCACTGCTTTGAAGTCAGATATCTCAGGTTCCCAAGGGCCGATTTTTAAAATTCTTGTACCCATGGAAAGAGGGGACCCTCAGATTTCAGCCTAGGGTCCTTAGACTCCTGGCGGAGTTTCTGGGTACTCAGAACCCCCCCCTGCGTGCGCTACTGAGTCTCCCCTGAACCTGTTCACAGCTCTTAAGCATACACCGCTGTGCACATGGGGGAAATCATCCACCATCTAATGATCTTCCCCTTGCTTGCAGCACTAAGTGCGCCAGAACTCTCTCAGCACTGCGAAGGCCACGGGGAGAAGGAGGCCACTGATGATGTAAGCGGACCTCCCTCCCAATGGCCAGGGAACACCTGAGTTTTCTGGGGCATTCCCTCAATCAAACTGCAAGCAGTGAGCGAAGGCTAGCTTTCACTCGTTGCCTTTGGGTAGATGGCTCTCACGTGTATACTGCGTACCATGCGCATGCACAGCCATTCGATAATCACTCAGGATGCAAAATTTGCAGTCCGGTGAATGGGTCTGAATGACCCCCAATATGTACTACCAGGGCTATTTTTCAGCAGGCTCTAGCAGGAACTGAGGCCCTTATTCTAGTTCACTCTTTCTGACAAAATATTTCTTAGATGGACAAAACCATGTGCACTGCAGGTGAGGCAGGTATAAAACACCACCCAAATCTAATTATCTCTGCACAAGTAACACCTGCCTCACCTGCAGTGCACATGGTTTTGTCCATCTAAGAAATATTTTGTCAGAAAGAGTGAACTAGAATAAGGGCCTCAGTTCCTGCTGGAGCCTGCTGAAAAATAGCCCTGTGTACTACGCACTGTACATGGCATATACACTGGTGGACTAGCAAATCACTGTATCTGTAAATGCAGTGGACAAATATTATTTCTGAGTATTTGTGAGTGCTAGTTAATATAGGAACTGTGCTCAATTATATGTAATACATTCCCTTTTTTGTTACTTAAAAATACCGCAATTCCCCTTTTCCACTAGCACAAATAACCCGGGTCGATACACGGGGACACGCATTGACCCAGGATATTTGCTAGTGGAAATGCAAAATTCCGGGGTTGCCTGACCCAGTACTCCAACCTGGGTAATTACCTGGGTTGATATACAAGAAAAATTCTCTACTGTACTAACTGCGCCTAGAGCAGCAATAAAGATCACAAACAACAATGAGGGATAGTTCAGTCTCTCCGCACAAATACTGGAAAACAAGATATGTGATGTGATCCTTGTAGCGCTCAAATGTAATAAAAAATGAAATAAAACATTCAACAGTGTCAAGGCACCTTGATAAAGACAGACACTGTTGAAACGCGTTGGTGTTTTATTTGTTGGAGGAGGCTATTTGAATTATATTTGTTATCATACATGCCCCTCCTTTTATATTTACTGGTACTTGTTTCCTAGCACGGCGCCCATCAGGTCCCATCGCATACCTTAACTTAAGGTATGCGACCGACGCGACCGACCCGATTTAACATTGTGTGTCATGTTAAATGTGGGTTTAAAATCAGGTCCATCGCATGCCATTATAATGGCATGCGATGCGACCAATGCGATGGACCCAATTTTACATAGGAAACAATGTTAAATAGCCCCCCATACCCGATTTTTTATTGTATACCCACCCTGATGGGTAATTTGTATGTCAAATGCCCCCCCATTGTTAACGCCACCCCACGATGAACGCCAACCCGAAGCGTGGCGAGCGCAGCGAGGGGCGGCGGTACGCGTTCTCAAACCTTTTCATATCCCCACTATCCACGTCGGCCTGGAGTTGATTTTATATAGTGTGGCGAGTGCAGTGAGCCACCGAGCCCGTAGCGTGGCAAGCATACGCGCAATACCTGTGAAGTAATGCGCGTCCCCGCACGGGGCTCGCTGCGCTCAACACGCTTCGGGCTTGGTGGCTCACTGCGCTCGCCACACTATGGAGGTTATTCTGGTTGGTGTGGAACTTTCCGAATTCTTTCGGAGCTGACCGAACGCCACGCTGTGCGGACATTGTAAGAACAAACGCCCACAGATCGTCCGCATTCGGACTGACTCACTCTCTAAGAAGAGTGTGTGTTTTCGGACTACATCCAAACCGTGTGTGTGCAGTGGGAACACAAAGATTCTGCACGGTCTTACAGCGTCAAAACGGACGGGAAGCTGCCCGTACGCACCGATGCGGGGTATTTCTGCAAAACTCACGACTGTTATCTGAACTCATACATCTGCCACATGACACACTTATGCAATTAGCCAACCTCATAAAAAATGGATTGTTTGTAATTGTAATCAATTAAATCCTAATTGATACTTAAACACATTACTACCACTTTACATTAACCCTTACATCATGTGAAGTGCTATTCATTCATTGTTACCCCTTTACCTATGTTTTATGTATGCATATTATATAATTGCACGTCAAATGCAAAATTCTTCAATGTGCTAATTATTACTAACACATACTAAAGCAAACGTACCATCAGTTATAAACATAGTGTGTGTGTGTATTATGTTTTTTGCTTAATGTTATTTGGACTACAATTATATTACATTTGTGTCTTGCATGGATGTGCACACTACAATAACACACATCTATATACAGTATATACCTTTTGCACATTATAAATATATTAAACTATTGACACATACACTGTAAAACTAAAAAAAAAACACACAGACAACTTCTAACTGGTATGAACTTTTTATTATTAACCAAGAAAAAAATAATTTCACAGGAACAGGTCGGTGAGGTCCTGCAGATCTGCTTGCAGAAGCTGAAAGTGCTCCCTCATCCGCCGGAGGGCCCCGCGGACACCTTCATTATGTTGCCTCTGGTCATCTGTGGGCATGTTAAAGGGGGGTAAAACTTTAATAATAATAAGGTAGACATTTTACATTGTGATGAAAAAATTCAATACAAACTACCTACAGCATTATAAATCATACACACACAAATTGACATAGGTTCAGTTTCACAAATGAAAATAAATACTATGATGGTGACATACACACAGTGGTTTACACTATACAATATGTTACTTATACCATTGTCAATGTATGTTTCCAAAGCACACCAACACTTGAGCCTCATTCAGACTTGTCATGGCTTACCACTCACCAATGTACTATAAAGCTACATCCACTATAACTTTTCACATTTCTGCATTAATATAATCCTTCATGTCACAGCTCAATGGTTAACTGCAGGTATGTATGTGTGTGATATATATCAGGGGCAAAAAGAGAAAAGAATTGCACTGTGGATGCACACCAAAGAAAGACAAAATACTCTAAAAAACTTAGCTTTTATTTATCATTCAAAACTAAAAAGAAGCGAGACCAGCTTCCTGTGCAGATTGTTTATATATATATGATCTCACAGGGTGATCTCCTTCTGGGGTTTGTGAAATATTCATAGAATTAAAAAGACTTTAGACATACCAACATGCAACATACATATGTGACGTGCGTTTAGCACAAAAAGAGAGAAAAAGTGATTTTATAGGGATAAAAAGTTCCCCTAAAACCGGCTACAAAGGATGCTGTGAGTTGGTTCTGATAACGTTCTTTTGGAATTTAATTCCTAAGTCAGAGAAGGGAATGTTGTAAATATCCTTCTCTGGGGGTTTTAATTCCCACTTTCAAAGAGCCTATAATGTTCTTCTGTAAGTCAGCACCTAATATCTTCTAGATGGTATTTTACCTATTGTGTGGCTATGTGTACTTTATTGCCGTCTGGTTGTACCCTTTGTATTTTGCCCCACATATAGGTCACCTTGCATTGGGTATAATCCGACACTGGGGATATGGAATGCTCAATAAACAATTACTGGTCTCCTCGTGTCCCTTTATTCCTTTATGTCTTAGGTGGTTATTACCATCTAATAGATGTTATATTTGAAACAGTGCACTCTATTTAGGATAATTACTTATTTTGTGCTTATATCCATTATAGTGTTCTGAGGGTTATAATTCCCCTCTGGATATATATTTAATGGTCTTTATCCAATGTTCCGTTTAGCCCTTTAGTTGTTTTGGCTGGCTCTGATATTTAAATTTTTACACTTTTAAGTGTTTGAGATTTCGCTTATATCTGGTCAGCCAAAACAGGGTTAATATAGAATGGTGGATTTTTAACATTCAATGATGTCAGGTATTGATAGGTTTCTGGCTGAAGTTAAATGACAAGAATCTTTATTAGCAGGTTTTAGAAATTCCTGTAACTTGACATTCTGGCATTCTGTCTCTAACGTCAGAATTAAGGTAGTACTGATATATTAAGTCAGATTGGATGGTGTCGGTAGAGAGTGCCTGACTGTGTAAAATTCAGACAGGTCTTTTATAATCAGCGTTTGGAACACTGCTGATTTGGGTTAGCTTAGGCGATATTCATAAATAATACCTGTCTGTGTAAGTTTCAGACAGGTTTTGTACATCACCAGCTGACTTCCTTATTTTAGATCAATATGGATAGATTTTTTATAATTAGTGTTTTAGAATATTGCTAATTTAGGTCAGCCTAGGCGGTGTTAATAGATGATGTCTGTCTGTATAAATTCTGACAGATTTTAGATATCACACACTGACTTCCTTATCTAGTATTACATATCTTGCAACACCTTTCCACTGATTTTCCCTTTTCTAGGGCTTCAGGAACTACAGATACAACTCACAGCAACATTGTTTCATTAATTAAACATTTCAATATGATTTAGCAACATTTGTAGCCAGCTTAAGGCTGACACGTGTTTCACTAACTAAGCTTCCTCAGAGCCACAAGCCGAGTGTCTCCTGCGTGTCATATTTATTGGTATGTCTCAGCCAATCATTTCGCTTGCTGAGACTCACATGTTTATTTCCTCCAATGGGCTTCTATTCTCTCTGCCCTTACTATGGAGGCTATTTCCGCCCTGTATCTCGGCGTACTGGTCACGTGATCGGCGTGTGATGTCACGCTTCGGTCACGTGGTGTCTTTTGGCCAATCGCGGCATGTTTTTGCCGCAACCCGGAAGTTCAGGATTTATGTCGATCGCCCCGAACTCTGTATATGTTATAGTATTCGATTTTAATTTTCATCATTTAGTTTTGAGGTTTCATATACTTTATGAGCATGGTGGTTGGGGCGCCCCCTTCTTGGGTATCGGGTGTTTTTCTGGGCTTGTCCCGACAGAGGTTTGTTCTCTGTTATTTGTTATTTATGAAGTTATGCTTATTTTGGGTATTCCAGTCCCCGGAACCTGGATATCCTTTCCAGATTGTTATTATGTCTTATTCCTATTCTGTTGGACCCTGGAATCTGTATACTTTAAACGGCTGTCTGTTTTCAGTACGTTTAATTCTTTTTTGTGGCAGTTCTATCTTTATTTTATTTTGCTATGCCATGGTGTGGTGTTAATTTGATATTGCAGCTGCCTGTCAGTATTGCTGGGACAGGAGAGTGGTGTTTTTCAGAAAATTAAAATCGAACACTATAACATATTCAGAGTTCGGGGCGATCGACATAATCCTGAACTTCCGGGTTGCGGCAAAAACATGCCGCGATTGGCCTGAAGACACCACGTGACCGAAGCGTGACATCACATGCCGATCACGTGACCAGTACGCTGAGATACAGGTCGGTGAGGTCCTGCAGATCTGCTTGCAGAAGCTGAAAGTGCTCCCTCATCCGCCGGAGGGAACCGCGGACACCTTCATTATGTTGCCTCTGGTCATCTGTGGGCATGTTAAAGGGGGGTAAAACTTTAATAATAATAAGGTAGACATTTTACATTGTGATGAAAAAATTCAATACAAACTACCTACAGCATTATAAATCATACATATACAAATTTACATAGGCTTCAGTTTCACAAATGAAAATAAATACTATGATGGTGACATACAGATGAAGTAGGTCTCATCCTTGCTGGCGGGTCGCCAGGACGTCCCCTCTGGCGACCTGCCAGCAGCCTCGCCAGCGAATATACTGAGACGCGCGTGCGTCTCACGCGCACATGCGTCTCAGTCTCCGTCGCCAGCGCGACAGAAACCCTGTCCATCTCCGCCTCAGGGAGACGGACAGGGTTAGGGGGGGTTAGGGGGGGTGCGGGCAGGCGGCGGGGACCCCGGGTTACCGCCGGCAAGCCGGCGGGGACCCGGGGGAACGGATAAAAGCGCCGTCGGAAGGGGATGCGTGCGCCTCTCGTGCGCGCGTGTCCCCTTTTCGCCACCGCCATGGCGCTGGAGGGGGATGGCGGCTGGCGACGCCAGCGCCATTCCCTGCCAGGATGAGAGCTGCTCCATCTGTACACACAGTGGTTTACACTATACAATATGTTACTTATACCATTGTCAATGTATGTTTCCAAAGCACACCAACACTTGAGCCTCATTCAGACTTGTCATGGCTTACCACTCACCAATGTACTATAAAGCTACATCCACTATAACTTTTCACATTTCTGCATAAATATAATCCTTCATGTCACTGCTCAATGGTTAACTGCAGGTATGCATGTGTGTGATATATATATCAGGGGCAAAAAGAGAAAAGAATTGCACTGTGGATGCACACCAAAGAAAGACAAAATACTCTAAAAAACTTAGCTTTTATTTATCATTCAAAACTAAAAAGAAGCGAGACCAGCTTCCTGTGCAGATTGTATATATATATGATCTCACAGGGTGATCTCCTTCTGGGGTTTGTGAAATATTCATAGAAATAAAAAGACTTTAGACATACCAACATGCAACATACATATGTGACGTGCGTTTAGCACAAAAAGAGAGAAAAAGTGATTTTATAGGGATAAAAAGTTCCCCTAAAACTGGCTACAAAGGATGCTGTGAGTTGGTTCTGATAACGTTCTTTTGGAATTTAATTCCTAAGTCAGAGAAGGGAATGTTGTCAATATCCTTCTCTGGGGGTTTTAATTCCCACTTTCAAAGAGCCTATGATGTTCTTCTGTAAGTCAGCACCTAATATCTTCTAGATGGTATTTTACCTATTGTTTGGCTATGTGTACTTTATTGCCGTCTGGTTGTACACTTTGTATTTTGCCCCACATATAGGTCACCTTGCATTGGGTATAATCCGACACTGGGGATATGGAATGCTCAATAAACAATTACTGGTTTCCTCGTGTCCCTTTATTCCTTTATGTCTTAGGTGGTTATTACCATCTAATAGATGTTATATTTGAAACAGTGCACTTTATTTAGGATAACTCCTTATTGTGTGCTTATATCCATTATAGTGTTCTGAGGGTTATAATTCCCCTCTGGATATATATTTAATGGTCTTTATCCAATGTTCCGTTTAGCCCTTTAGTTGTTTTGGCTGGCTCGGATATTTACATTTTTACACTTTTAAGCGTTTGAGATTTCGCTTATATCTGGTCAGCCAAAACAGGGTTAATATATAATGGTGGATTTTTAACATTCAATGATGTCAGGTACTGATAGGTTTCTGGCTGAAGTTAAATTACAAGAATCTTTATTAGCAGGTTTTAGAAATTCCTGTAACTTGACATTCTGGCATTCTGTCTCTAACGTCAGCATTAAGGTCAGGGCCGGTGCTAGGCACCAAAGCGCCCCAGGAGGGAGGGGTGCCCTGGCGCTCAACTGCTGGAGTGCGGGGGGGGGGGTGCTTGACGTGTCCGGCCGCCGGGGGGGGGTTCTCACGGTGTGGCTACCCGGGGGGGGGGCGTGCGCAGTGTGTCTGCCGGGCAGGGCGGAAGGTGTGTCCGCGATGTGGCTTACCAGCCGCCGGTGGGGGGGGGGAGAAGTGGTGCGCGATGTGGCCGCTGTGCTGCCACATCGCGCAGGAAGGGAGAAATCACTTACCGAACACCTGCTCCGGCTCCTTCCTCCGGATCTCTGTCCTGCTCCTCTGCTGATGCAGTGGTAGAGCTTGCCAGCTCACTACCGCCCTCCAGTGGCCGGCGCCCTAGGCAAATGCCTAGACCTGCCTAGTGGTGGCGCCGACCCTGATTAAGGTAGTACTGATATATCAAGTCAGATTGGATGGTGTCGGTAGAGAGTGCCTGACTGTGTAAAATTCAGACAGATCTTTTATAATCAGCGTTTGGAACACTGCTGATTTGGGTCAGCTTAGGCGATATTCATAAATAATACCTGTCTGTGTAAGTTTCAGACAGGTTTTGTACATCACACGCTGACTTCCTTATTTTAGATCAATATGGATAGATTTTTTATAATTAGTGTTTTAGAATATTGCTAATTTAGGTCAGCCTAGGCGGTGTTAATAGATGATGTCTGTCTGTATGAATTCTGACAGATTTTAGATATCACACACTGACTTCCTTATCTAGTATTACATATCTTGCAACACCTTTCCACTGATTTTCCCTTTTCTAGGGCTTCAGGAACTACAGATACAACTCACAGCAACATTGTTTCATTAATTAAACATTTAAATATGATTTAGCAACATTTGTAGCCAGCTTAAGGCTGACACGTGTTTCACAAACTAAGCTTCCTCAGAGCCACAAGCCGAGTGTCTCCTGCGTGTCATATTTATTGGTATGTCTCAGCCAATCATTTCGCTTGCTGAGACTCACATGTTTATTTCCTCCAATGGGCTTCTATTCTCTCTGCCCTTACTATGGAGGCTATTTCCGCCCTGTATCTTGGCGTACTGGTCACGTGATTGGCGTGTGATGTCACGCTTCGGTCACGTGGTGTCTTTTGGCCAATCGCGGCATGTTTTTGCCGCAACCCGGAAGTTCAGGATTTATGTCGATCGCCCCGAACTCTGTATATGTTATAGTGTTCGATTTTAATTTTCATCATTTAGTTTTGAGGTTTCATATCCTTTATGAGCATGGTGGTTGGGGCGCCCCCTTCTTGGGTATCGAGTGTTTTTCTGGGCTTGTCCCGACAGAGGTTTGTTCTCTGTTATTTGTTATTTATGAAGTTATGCTTATTTTGGGTATTCCAGTCCCCGGAACCTGGATATCCTTTCCAGATTGTTATTATGTCTTATTCCTATTCTGGTTGGACCCTGGAATCTGTATACTTTAAACGGCTGTCTGTTTTCAGTACGTTTAATTCTTTTTTGTGGCAGTTCTATCTTTATTTTATTTTGCTATGCCATGGTGTGGTGTTCATTTGATATTGCAGCTGCCTGTCAGTATTGCTGGGACAGGAGAGTGGTGTTTTTCAGAAAATTAAAATCGAACACTATAACATATTCAGAGTACGGGGCGATCGACATAAATCCTGAACTTCCGGGTTGCGGCAAAAACATGCCGCGATTGGCCAAAAGACACCACGTGACCGAAGCGTGACATCACACGCCGATCACGTGACCAGTACGTCGAGATACAGGTCGGTGAGGTCCTGCAGATCTGCTTGCAGAAGCTGAAAGTGCTCCCTCATCCGCCGGAGGGAACCGCGGACACCTTCATTATGTTGCCTCTGGTCATCTGTGGGCATGTTAAAGGGGGGTAAAACTTTAATAATAATAATAAGGTAGACATTTTACATTGTAATGAAAAAATTCAATACAAACTACCTACAGCATTATAAATCATACATACACAAATTTACATAGGCTTCAGTTTCACAAATGAAAATAAATACTATGATGGTAACATACAGATGGAGTAGGTCTCATCCTTGCTGGCGGGTCGCCAGGACGTCCCCTCTGGCGACCTGCCAGCAGCCTCGCCAGCGAATATACTGAGACGCGCGTGCGTCTCAGGCGCACGTGCGTCTCAGTCTCCGTCGCCAGCGCGACGGAAACCCTGTCCGTCTCCGCCTCAGGGAGACGGACAGGGTTAGGGGGGTTAGGGGGGGGTGCGGGCATGCGGCGGGGACCCCGGGTTACCGCCGGCAAGCCGGCGGGGACCCGGGGGATCGGATGGAAGCGCCGTCGGAAGGGGATGCGTGCGCCTCTCGTGCGCGCGCGTCCCCTTTTCGCCACCGCCATGGCACTGGAGGGGGATGGCGGCTGGCGACGCCAGCGCCATCCCCTGCCAGGATGAGAGCTGCTCCATCTGTACACACAGTGGTTTACACTATACAATATGTTACTTATACCATTGTCAATGTATGTTTCCAAAGCACACCAACACTTGAGCCTCATTCAGACTTGTCATGGCTTACCACTCACCAATGTACTACAGGTTGAGTATCCCCTATCCGAAATGCTCGGGACCGCGAGCATTTCGGATAGGGGAATTTTCCGGTTTTTGGAATATTTTTTTGCAGCCATACTTACCTGTCCCCTGATGGTCCCCGGGCGTCCCTCGACGTCCGCGCAGTCCCCGGGCGTCCACAGCAGGCCTCTGGCATCTTCTCCTGGTCTCCAGCGGTCCCAGGAATGCATTGCGCGAGTGTGCGCGCGCACCGGTGACGTCACCGGCGCGCGCGCACACTCGCGCAATGCATTCCTGGGACCGCTGGAGACCCTGGAGAAGATGCCGGAGGCCTGCTGTGGACGCCCGGGGACTTGGTAAGTATGAAAAGAGGGTTAGGGGGTTAAAAAAAAAAAAAAATTCGAATGATTCCAAAAACCACGGTTTTTGGAATAATTCGGATAAGGGATGTCCGGATACCGGATACTCAACCTGTATAAAGCTACATCCACTATAACTTTTCACATTTCTGCATAAATATAATCCTTCATG
Organism: Crinia signifera; assembly: GCF_055691185.1. NCBI lineage: Eukaryota > Metazoa > Chordata > Amphibia > Anura > Myobatrachidae > Crinia > Crinia signifera. The sequence goes on from NC_139217.1 coordinate 405,966,834, forward strand.
TCACTGCTCAATGGTTAACTGCAGGTATGCATGTGTGTGATATATATATCAGGGGCAAAAAGAGAAAAGAATTGCACTGTGGATGCACACCAAAGAAAGACAAAATACTCTAAAAAACTTAGCTTTTATTTATCATTCAAAACTAAAAAGAAGCGAGACCAGCTTCCTGTGCAGATTGTTTATATATATGATCTCACAGGGTGATCTCCTTCTGGGGTTTGTGAAATATTCATAGAATTAAAAAGACTTTAGACATACCAACATGCAACATACATATGTGACGTGCGTTTAGCACAAAAAGAGAGAAAAAGTGATTTTATAGGGATAAAAAGTTCCCCTAAAACTGGCTACAAAGGATGCTGTGAGTTGGTTCTGATAACGTTCTTTTGGAATTGAATTCCTAAGTCAGAGAAGGGAATGTTGTCAATATCCTTCTCTGGGGGTTTTAATTCCCACTTTCAAAGAGCCTATGATGTTCTTCTCTAAGTCAGCACCTAATATCTTCTAGATGGTATTTTACCTATTGTGTGGCTATGTGTACTTTATTGCCGTCTGGTTGTACACTTTGTATTTTGCCCCACATATAGGTCACCTTGCATTGGGTATAATCCGACACTGGGGATATGGAATGCTCAATAAACAATTACTGGTTTCCTCGTGTCCCTTTATTCCTTTATGTCTTAGGTGGTTATTACCATCTAATAGATGTTATATTTGAAACAGTGCACTCTATTTAGGATAACTCCTTATTGTGTGTTTATATCCATTATAGTGTTCTGAGGGTTATAATTCCCCTCTGGATATATATTTAATGGTCTTTATCCAATGTTCCGTTTAGCCCTTTAGTTGTTTTGGCTGGCTCTGATATTTAAATTTTTACACTTTTAAGCGTTTGAGATTTCGCTTATATCTGGTCAGCCAAAACAGGGTTAATATATAATGGTGGATTTTTAACATTCAATGATGTCAGGTACTGATAGGTTTCTGGCTTAAGTTAAATGACAAGAATCTTTATTTGCAGGTTTTAGAAATTCCTGTAACTTGACATTCTGGCATTCTGTCTCTAACGTCAGCATTAAGGTCAGGGCCGGTGCTAGGCACCAAAGCGCCCCAGGAGGGAGGGGTGCCCTGGCGCTCAACTGCTGGAGAGGGGGGGGGGGGTGCTTGACGTGTCCGGCCGCCGGGGGGGGGTTCTCACGGTGTGGCTACCCGGGGGGGCGTGCGCAGTGTGTCTGCCGGGCAGGGCGGAAGGTGTGTCCGCGATGTGGCTTACCAGCCGCCGGTGGGGGGGGAGAAGTGGTGCGCGATGTGGCCGCTGTGCTGCTGGGGGGGGGAGAGGGAGGGAAAAATCACTTACCGAACACCTGCTCCTGCTCCTTCCTCCGGATCTCTGTCCTGCTCCTCGGCTGATGCAGTGGTAGAGCTTGCCAGCTCACTACCGCCCTCCAGTGGCCGGCGCCCTAGGCAAATGCCTAGACCTGCCTAGTGGTGGCGCCGGCCCTGATTAAGGTAGTACTGATATATTAATTTAGATTGGATGGTGTCGGTAGAGAGTGCCTGACTGTGTAAAATTCAGACAGGTCTTTTATAATCAGCGTTTGGAACACTGCTGATTTGGGTCAGCTTAGGCGATATTCATAAATAATACCAGTCTGTGTAAGTTTCAGACAGGTTTTGTACATCACACGCTGACTTCCTTATTTTAGATCAATATGGATAGATTTTTTATAATTAGCGTTTTAGAATATTGCTAATTTAGGTCAGCCTAGGCGGTGTTAATAGATGATGTCTGTCTGTATGAATTCTGACAGATTTTAGATATCACACACTGACTTCCTTATCTAGTATTACATATCTTGCAACACCTTTCCACTGATTTTCCCTTTTCTAGGGCTTCAGGAACTACAGATACAACTCACAGCAACATTGTTTCATTAATTAAACATTTCAATATGATTTAGCAACATTTGTAGCCAGCTTAAGGCTGATACGTGTTTCACAAACTAAGCTTCCTCAGAGCCACAAGCCGAGTGTCTCCTGCGTGTCATATTTATTGGTATGTCTCAGCCACTCATTTCGCTTGCTGAGACTCACATGTTTATTTCCTCCAATGGGCTTCTATTCTCTCTGCCCTTACTATGGAGGCTATTTCCTCCCTGTATCTCGGCGTACTACTCTAACCTCACAGTCATAGTGTTCCCTCTGAATCCAAACCCACCCATGACTAAGCTGCTGCAGCTTTTGTCCTTGGACCTGAGAAGCATGTAATGAGCTCCACCAATCTCAACTCATCAAAAACCTATCAGGCTATGTTCTCTGCTGCAACGTGGCATAGGACTTAGTCAGCTCTCAATAATGCACAGTAAACTTGTGCAATAACGGATGGCTTTGCTGCTCCATTAATCATTGTCATATTGCCAGTTAGGTGAAGCTGCAGCACTAACCCACTCATCACTTTAATCCGGGATACAGATTAACTACACAGGTTCTGTGGCATTTTAAATCGAGGTGAAAGCCATCCCCAGAACCTGTGTAATTAAGATTTGTTCTGGATGATAGTGATGATTTGGTCACCCTATCTAAAGGCCGCCATACACTATGCGATTTGGGCCCGATTTGACCCGATTCGGAGGAATCGGGCCGTGAAATCGGGCCAAATCGCATGTGCAGACATCCCATCCGACCCGATGCTCGGTCCCGTGCGAATCGGGTCGGATACGGGAGGTCGGACGGGCTGCACATAAGATTTGTTAAATCTTATGTGCAGCCCAAGGCAGGCAGGGGACGCAGCGTATAGTACGTGCGGTGGAGGGAGCCGAGCGGGGGACTGTAAGCAGGGAGCCGAGCTAGAGAGGCAGTGGGCGCATTTTCCTGGGCGGGGGGGAGAATGCCGCAAATAGATACTTCCAGTTCCAGGCAGTGAACGCCGCAAGGGGATCAGAGGTAGCGTAGGGGAAACCGGGCACATAGAAATAAATGGACAGCCAGTAATTGGCTGAGAGCTCTCTGACAGAGAGCTCTCAGCTAATCACTAACTGTTAATTAATTTCTATGTCCGCCCGCTGCTGCCCGGCTTCCCCTATGCTACCCGGTCTCTGCTCTCTGGTCCCCTCGCAGAGTTCACCGCCTGGACCAGTGCGCTCACTGCCTCCCCTGCCTGGCTCCCTGCTTGCAGTCCCCCGCTCGGCATCTGGCTCCCTCCACCGCAGGTACTACAGGCTGCGTCCGCTGCCTGCTTGCAGCCCCCATGCCCTGCTCAGCTCCCGGCTCCCGCTGACAGCAGCTCCCCGGGGGGACTGCATGTGATAAATCGCATGCGATTTATCACATGCAAAACCTGGCACATCAAGTGCCAAATCGTATGTGACCCCCCCCCCAGGGGAGTTGTCAGTAGATTAGGTCCGACTTGTCCTTCGGACAAGTCGGCCTAATGTATGGGGGCCTTAACCCCTAAGTGTGACTGTTGTTACCCACTTAGTTTTCATACTTTTTACAATAGTTAATCACAAATAATTCAGCATTGCGACATAATAAACAGTAGTCAAAAAAGTCAATGATGCATTATGTATACCTACCACTTTCCAGGACCTCCACCTCCTGAGGGGACTCCTCCATGACATAGGCCCAGGCCTCCTCCATCTGCGGCACCTCACATGCCTCCTCCTCCTCCTGGCCCTGGTCAGCCTCCTCCCGGGCCTGCTCCTCCTCCTCCTGGGCCTGGGCAGCCTCTTCAAGGCCCTGCTCCTCCTCCTCCTGGGCAGCCTCTTCAAGGCCCTGCTCCTCCTCCTCCTGGGCCTGCTCCTCCTCCTCCCGGGCCTGCCTTGCTCGGTCACGTGCTGTTAAAAAAAGTAGAAGGCTGAGTGTCAATTAAGGGTCATTATTTTATGAATCGTAATAAAAAAAAACAATGACATATTATATCCACATGACAGCATGTCAAAGAGGAAGTAACACACATATAGTGTATGCCATTTTCAACTCATTAACAGCCATTTAACCACATTTACATAAATAATTTACTTAAATCATTAACTGGTAAATATGTCATGTTTGCATAAAAACTCACATCTTGCTATCTGCCTCCTTAGACGCTGCAGAAGGTCTGGATGGCGTCGGCGTAGATATTCTGCGCCGGGCAGCAAGATACGCCCGGCGCTTATCGCGGTTACTGATAAAGGGCCCCGCACGCCCCAGCCTGGTCTCCATGACAGAGACCAGGGCACTCAGCTCAGCTGTGCTGAACGGTGCAGCTCTTTGGTAGGTGGCCATGTTAGCAGTGGCGCATCACAAACAATCATGTACTGTAAGTGGTTGGTAAGATTGTTATTTGGTATTAACTTTATTGATCATTTTTACATGAACAGTGTGTATGCGGCGAAAACATTGCACCGCCAAACAACGCTTGCTATAGCTTGGCATCGCTGAGTTGCACTTCGCATTATTTAGTATATGTATATAGGTGTGCAACACAAAATGGAGTGTGCTGCAAACATGTCTGGGTCACAATCAGAGGGAGAACAGGAGCATCAGCTCCTCCTAGCTCAGCTGGACTCTATCACCTCCAATGTTCACCTGACCAGAAACCAGGCATTGGGAGGTGCAGGCCTCTTCAGCTGGGCCATCTTCAGCAGGGCCATCTTCAGCTGGGCCATCTTCTGCCTCAGCAGAATCATTGGGAACACAGCAGGTGGCTTCACAAGAGAGTAGCCTGGCCAGCACTTCAAGTACAGCAACAGGTAGCCGTGGGCATGGGCGTGGCCGGAAGAGGCCAACAGAGGAACCAACCGCCAAAAACAAGGCATTCCAACCGGAGGAACTGGAAATTCTTTTACCCCGTGCACGGGATTTGATCGAGTTCACACAGCTGAGGTTGACACCCACAATGAAATGGAAGATTTGGGAGGACATAACTGGGGAGATTAATGCGGTGGCTCCACAAGTTTGTGAGGCAGAGCAGGTGAAGAAAAGGCAAGTTCAAGTGTTTGAAATGAGAGTTCAGCAATACCAGTAATGTGTGTATTGGAAGCTAGATGCAATTGTTAAATGGCAGGTCACGTTGCTAGGAGCAACAGACATGATTGCCATGTCACTTATTCTATATATATTATACGGTGAGTGTGAATGTATGTTCAAGGTGATTATTTAAAACTTTAAACTAATGTCAGTTATGTTGAATGAAGCAGACTTAAAAAACTGTTGCAGATAACAAGGAATGCTAATTCAAATGTCGTGGGTGACATGTAATAATATATACACTTTGGTTGCAGGTGGCATGACTTCAAATCCAACCTCAAGAAGAAAATGACCGCACTTTGGAACCACAGCCACACCACAGGCCGACTGAAGCTCACCCCCCTGGAGGAGTTGGCCACAGATTGCATTGCTATTGAGGAGGTCCGGGGGGTGAGCAACATGGACAGTGAGGCCCCAGTGGAAGTATTTGCGGCTGTACTTGAAGGTAATTACTTAGCATGGCATAACTACTTTGTATTAATTTTAAAGGAATGTGTTTTAATTGTAAGTTTCTCTTTCAGCATCATCTCCAACGTGCGGTAGCGATCTTCTTAAGGATGAGGCGGAGGATACAGTGCCACCTGCCACCAGTGGCAGCCATGTGCAGCAGCAGCCAACAGCCACACAGGATGTGGACAGGTGGTTGCAGATGCTTACCCACATTCACCAGCAGGGAGAGTTAGCATCAGAGCGGCTGATTAGGACCGAGGAGGTCATGCAGGCTATTGTCAGCACCCAGCAGGCAATAGCTGGGAGCCAGCAGGCCATAGCTGGCAGCCTGCAGGTGTTGGCAGATCAAGCCGTGCGCCAAAATGACCTCCTCCTCCGCCATAATGAGCTTGTGGCGGAGCTACTTAACACCAATAGGGCCCTATTGTCAGCCGTTTCTGGTGCATTCCCAACACCAGCCCTCCCTGCTGGCAGAAGGGGAAGACCATCCACCCCTTCCACATAATCTGCTCCACCTGACCCACCATCACAACGTGGCCGTGGCCGAGGAGCTGCTGCACGTGGCAAGGCCCCTACCAGGGCCAAACGGTCACGAAAGTGAAGTGGCCTCCGCATTAATCTCCACCCTTATGTCGTCCCAAATCTTTCATTTTCCTGTGTGCAACCCATGTGTGCAACCCAATCCCGTGCAAAGGGTACACTAATTTGTGGTGCCTTCGGTTGGAATGTTTTGGTTGGTTCCCCTGTTGCCCTCTTTCTGCTACCATTACGGTCTGCTGTTCTTGAAGTGTTGGTCATATACTTTTGTTGTGAAGCCACCTGATGTGTTCCTAATGATTCTGCTGTGGCTATGTATGAAATGGCAACAATTTTATACATGTTTGTTTTGTTTTATGATTATTTGTATGTTACCTTTCTTTTTTGTCATGTGCCAAATAGCATGCTATAAAATTCATATGTTTTCCACCAATTTAATAAATGTTATTTTTACCCCCAAATGTGTGCTGTTATTGCTGAATGTGAAAGTGACATGTAAAATTATATTATTGGTACCAATTTCTGAGCATTGCTTGCAGTGTAAATGTGGGTAAAATAGCAAACATGCAGTGGTGTTTTCAGCTTATATTTGTGTATTGAGTAATGGTCCTTTTAGGCAGCAATGCTTCCAATTGAAGCAATGAAAAGAGTGTAATTAATGACTAATGAGTAGAGGAGTGGATTGTATTGTGTTCAGCTGAGAGTGCTTCAGGTACGGCCGTACTAATTGGGCGAACCGAATGCCTAGCACATGACCAAGTGGTCTCCGCAAAGTGAAACTTGCTTATGAAGACCGCATATTTCATGCATGTTGGTTCGTTTGCAGTCGGTGTGCTGTCCGAATGCACGCCACCCAGAGTTCGTGCACTCCCTTGTGTACGCCCATATTTACGCCCAGTTTTTCCCACTTTGAAACCACGCCCTTGTGTAGGTCCGAATGACGCCCATATTTCCCAAGTCAATGCGGTGCACATTTGTGGATGGTATTAGTGAGAAGGAGTATGGAGACCATGCATGGCACATGCGCATTGCGTTGCCTACGCATGCGCAGATGGCTAAAAAGCGCACTCCGAAAGAATTCGGAACGGACCGCACCGAACACAATAAGGCCCTATATCGGGTCTCAGGGACCATTTTACGTTGGTTCCAATGTAAAAATCGGGTCGGTCGCATGCGTTGCGATCTACCCGATTTTTACGACCCGATGGCTTACAATTATAATCGGTGGCGCCGTGCTAGGAAACAAGTACCTATTTACCTTTTTAATAAATTCTACAAATTTTTAATATCTGCCTGGACGTCACTTCATTGAAAAGAAACCACTATATGAGGATCCACTGCAAGGCTAATGTAAGCATACAAGTGAGCATTTGAAAGATTTGATATGTTTTTTTTACCATCTATATGAATGTAAGCTTATTGTAAGCACCGTTCCTCATTACTTACACAGAAGGTGAACCTCTAAAGAATAGTACCACTATCGCATAAAGGAAGACTTCATTGTTATTATCCTTGGGAAGATAGCCCCAATATGAACTTTTGAGAACATACTACACTGTATATGTTTTTGCTTATTTGTTTTTTATGTATGAATTGCCTGTGAGATACCTGATGTGACACCCTCCACATCTTGGCCGTACAGAGCAAAAAAACACATAACTATTTTCATTTTTTATTACATTTGAGCGCTACAAGGATCACATCACATATCTTGTTTTCCAGTTACCTGGTTGGACCTGTGAGCAGGGGCAGTGGAACGGGTAACCCAGGTCTATGAGACCCAGGTCCCGTTCACTACACTACAGAGCTGACGCTGGGAGACAATCTCATTTCCCAGCGCCGCCTCGGCCCCGCCTACAGATCACATCACCCACCCGGCTTTATGCCAAGTTGGGGCGCCAGTGTAAATGGGTTCGCAAGCCGGGTCGTACCCGGGTACAAAATCCTGGGGTGCGACCTGGCTTGCAAGTGGAAAAAGGGTATGAGTTACTTATAGCTATGTATGATTTTAAAATGGTTTATAAAGAACTTTGTACAATTATTGGTGTGCTTATTCCATATCTTGGTGAATAGATTACACATTCTAATCAATTCTTTATCTGCATTTAGATACAAGAAATAAGATAAGACATTCCCCAGGTTTATGTGTATAAATATCAGACATTGAGACACCATACAATTAACCTGACAATCCATTAATGTAAGTATAGGGTCAGGGACGTGCAGTGAGGTAAATGGCTGAGGAGTCCCTGGTAATTACCAGAGCCAGATTTGCACACAAATTATGAGCCATGGGGTACATGTGGGCATTATACACAAGTGCAGCAGTATACACTGCTGGAGATTCCCTTGGTTTTAGTAAGAGGTGTGCAGAAAAAGTAGCCAGGTGAGGCACTGCCTCACCTGCCATAGACTTTTTACTCCAGGGTTTTGACTATAAAAATTATTAATAAAGATAAGATTTTTATATATATTCTTTGTATTTTTGACATACTTTATAAATTTAAAACTTCAGCATATACGTTCGTATGACAGGAAAGGCTGTGCCTCACCCCACTGCACGCACTGTATAGGGTGCACAATCTGTACTGTTTGGTGGCTGGATCCTGAATCATCAGGAACTGATTATGCAGAATGCTGAACTCGATCTGCATCAATAATATCCTTTTACAGAATGTATATATGTATTAGACAGCATACTATGGTACATCATTCTGCATAGTACATGACTAGTCTAGCACTGTTATACAAATAATCTCCTTTTCTCCTTTCCAGCAATAAGCCATTATCACCACCACATATATCTTGTACGTGGATATTTATTGGCAGCCACATATGGCAGATAGTGTAGATACCTTGGTTTATAAACCAATAGTAGAAATACTTTAACTCTACATACTAAAGACTGCTTGAAAATAACTAGCCCCATGTGAATCCACATTGTGATTATGTATAGAGGAGGTACAGTATGGTAACAGCCAACAGGCCTCCATTAGCAGATGTCCCATAAGTATTATATACGGGACACGGTCATTAGGTCTGACAATATTAGGTCAACATGGTTTAGGTGGACACTTGAAATAAGTTGACATGGCTAAAGTCGACAAGGTTAGAAGATCAACATAAATATTAGAGGGGAAAACCACTATAACTAGTGGAATTAATGGGCGCTAATAAACAACTAAGAAGATGATATTTATAGGATGTGTACATTTTATTATGGAGAGATACAATAATGTTAGCAGCAGATCTTGTGGCGCGTTAGTGTACACACACCAAATATCCCTCCCCTGGATCCCCCAAAAGGTGTACACTGGTTTGGGTCGAAAATACTAAATTTAACAGTAAATGGAGATACCGCGCTAATGATTTTAGAATCATAATCATAAGCACGGTATCTCCATTTTAAACACAAACATAAGGTCAACAATGGGAAGGTAGAAAGTCAAAAGGTTGACATGAGTTTTTCACATTTTTGTAGAGCGACATGTGCCGACAGTCGGTATTTCATGCGCAGTGGCGTAACTACCTAATTTGCGCCCCCCGACACAAATTTTTCAGCACCCCTTCTTGCCCCCCCCCTCCCCTCGGCCCCCCCCCCCATGCCCGTACCTGCCCGGTCGCATCTGCGGTCACGGTCCCGTCTCTCCCGGCGCCGGCTCCTGCTGCTATAATGAAAACTGACTCTTAGAAAATGGCTGCCCCCATACTGCAGACAGTTTTCCGACTGCAGTATGGGGTCAGCCATTTTCTAAGAGTCAGTTTTCATTATAGCAGCAGGAGATGGTGCTGGGAGAGACGGGACTGTGATGGGAGGCCAGACAGCAGCGGGTAACTATAGCCCCGCAGACCCCCGGCGCCCACACTTTCTCTGTGCCTCCCCGCCACCGCAGGGGGCTGCGGAGCAATAGTTACGCCACTGTTCATGCCCCACCACCCACTAGTGCATGGAGGGAGAATACAACTGTGCCTGAAGCATGGCGAGTGCAGCTAGCCATGTTCCGAGATGTTGTACACGTCGACTATGTCGCCATTCAGGACAAAATACATGAAAATCTAATGTCAACAACCGAATGCTTGTGTTGACCTTCCAACCCTGTTGACCTTAGTCAGACATGGCCACAGCTGCAACTGCATATTTGTGCTAATGCCAATGATCTTTATATTGAGACTATTATTGGCAGTGGCGCAAATCTGTCTAAGTGCGCACCATTAAATCTTGCACGGTACTTGTTTCCTATCTGGGCGCCCGCTACGTTAATTGCGCACCATGCTATTCTCCGTATAAAAATCAGATCGCATCGGATACCACAAATGCACATACACGATATTGAACGATGCGATGCGATCCGATTTCGTTCCCGCTTTTATGGTTGGCCCATAGGATATATAGGAAACCCCCCCTGATGGTTTAAAATGCGCCTCCATTGTTAACGCCACCCCAGTATCGACGTCAACCCGAAGCGTGGCGAGCGGCGGCGGTACGCGTCCTCCGACTTTTTCATACCCCCACTATCCACGTCGGCGTGGAGTTGAGAATAGAATAGTGTGGCGAGCGCAGCGCGCCCCGCGAGGGGACGCGGATACTTCACAGGTATCTGTGTCCCCTCACGGGCTTCACAGGTATCCGCGTCCCCTCGCGGGGCTCGCTGCGCTCGCCACGCTTCGGGCTCGGTGGCTCGCTGCACTCGCCACACTATTCTATTCTCAACTCCACGCCGACGTGGATAGTGGGGTTATGAAAAAGTCGGAGGACGCGTACCGCCGCCCCTCGCGGGGCTTGCTGTGCTCGCCACGCTTCGGGTTGACGTCAATACTGGGGTGGCGTTAACAATGGAGGCGCATTTTAAACCATCAGGGGGGGGGTTCCTATACAAATCGTGGGTTTGCGGGGTTATTACATTGAAATCAATGTAAAATCGGGTCTCAGGGACCATTTAACATTGATTCCAATGTAAAAATCGGGGTTGATCGCGTCACCGCATGCGATGCGATCCGATTTAAAATGAAATCGGATCGGATAGCATCGTATGCCATCGTACATCATCGAGTACCGAATCCGATGCGATGCGATCCGATTTCATTACGGTGCCGTACGTTGAAAACCTGGGCGCCCAGATAGGAAACAAGTACCTCTTGCACCATCCCTTTTGGCAGGCGTAAGTTCTCTGGGGGTTATCCAGACCTGATTGCAGCCCTGCAAATTCACACAGTGGCCGATTATCGATCAACAGGGCACACGTACGGATCGTAGCGCGCATGCGTGAGGCCATTCAGCTACAAAATCCAACCTCTTTTCTGATTGCAAGCCTTCTGCAAGTTGATTCACAAGAAGCCGGTGTTTGTGGGTGGAAAACCTGCTGTTTTCTGGGAGTGTCAAGAAAATTTAGGGTTTTTCAGGGAGGGTGTACGAAATCAGCTTTGGCCTTGATCAGCCTGCTTCTATCGCACGGGCAGAGTAGGTTACCCACAGACTGCACACACTGGGAAAATCATTAGATGGTGAGTGAATGGATTTACTCAATATTTGCTGAACGCTGTGATTTTGACACAGATTACGGGGGTTATTCAGGTTGATTCACAAGGCTGCGAATTCGCAGCCTTGCGAGTCCACCAAACCCCGCCCGGCAAAGTGCGGCTTCGCCCACACTGCAGCGAATGGATGTTTTGCATAACCATCCATTCGCTTTGCTGGGGTGTCCGTCCACATCATTCGATGGTCACCGACCATCGAATGATGTTCAGCGTGCATGCATATATAAGTGACTTTTCAGTTGCATATATATGCGTGCACGCTGGCGTGGATACGGCCCGGCAGCTGACATCCGGTGATGTCAGCCACCCGCCCCCCACACCCGAGTCACTGCCTCATTTCCATGAGAACGCCCAGCGTTCTCATGGGAACGCCCATGGAACGCTGGGCATTCCCATATGGTAATGGAGCAGCCCGGCGCTCCCCGCCCATCTCCGCCCCCCCCTCGCTGCCATGGGTGCGTGCACTCGGCGACCCGAAAGGTTGCCGTGGGTGCACGCACCATATGCCTGCACATGCGCAGATACCCGTCTGCGCATGCGCAGATGGGCAACATCGGAACTGCGTGCGAATGCACGCAGATCTGAATAAGGCCCTACATGTCTTTCTCGCTTGCTCAGGGGGTAATGCAGGCTGCTCTCCCTGTCACGAAAACATGTACCGATCCTCAACCCGTCACTCATGCATGTAATCATGACTGTGCATGTGTACCGATCGACAGAGCAAGGTTGCCTGCACATTAAAACTACATTGTTCTATATTGTTCGCCTTATCGTTTCAGGTGGTGCGTCATTGCATTACAGACAAATTTCAGCACAATTTGCAGCACTTTGATTCTTTCACTCGCCTTTGCTCCGAAAATACAAGTGCCACGGACGAGAGGGTTAGTTAATTTGAAAGGGCTTAAAAGGGCCCTCCCTTTAATGCAACAACTATTGATCAATACAGAAAATTTCAGAAGCATCTGCACTTTGAACTCGTGAAACAGCGCCATGCCATGAATGAAGAGCAAGAAGTGCAAGTCAAAATCCTCCACAAAACCGACAACCACCATTAACTTCGGCATAGCGGAGCCGCAGGTATAGAGAGAAGAAAAAATGAAGAGAACCGGATTACCAGGAAAAAAGCTATGGGGCTCGAAATACTAGCATAAAGATGCATGCATGCCGCTTCTCCGCAGCTGGTCCCTCGGGAGGGCCACCAAAACAACCGAGGATGTTGGATATGTATTTGCAAAATCAAGACGACGCTGACGAGACCACTCATGACCCAACCTTAGTCACAGTGGACCCCGACACAGGCTCTGCAATGCTGTTACTAAAGTAACCAGCAGCGTCGTCGCGCTACTCTGGCGCAGACAAACACGCCAAAATATTTCTAAACAATTCCTTTGTGTGGTGTCTGTGATCATCCTCTGGCACAAGGGAGAACTGTGCAAGTGCACCACCGATCACATTTGCGTATTAACTACAGTGTTTGGCGAAACAGAGTACAGAACTAATGTGGAGGTTCTGGCATGCGGTGCGTGTATGCAATCATTGTGACAAAAGAAATTGTCAACCATGCGCCGAAACCGACTCATCTGACACAGCTCACCATGGTGGAAGAGTGTCTCATTTGTCTGCGTCTTCCGTTTATGAAAATATGGGCTCTCGCTTTGCCCACTTGAAACACCTACTACACTCGCCAATACATTGATTGATCTCACAATCACGCACAATTTGGACATACCAGCTCATCAATATGTATCCTTCTTTACTTATCACAGGCCAATTGTACATAGCCTAGGTATTTCTGACAAATAAATCATATATTTATTTGATCACCGTATCAACATATATCACCGTAAGGACCCCCTGCCCGCCAGCGCTACCAGACCTGACCCTGCGCAGCTAGACCCTTAGACCCTGCTGCATGCCAACCACCAGAAGCAGGGGGTCCCTGCAACTAGGGAGGAGAAGGAGGGCTGCGCTGGTCCCGCTCATGCATATGTAATGAGCTGGATCAAGTTCAGTGAATATGTAATGAGCGGCTCCCCCTGCTTACATCATGTGAAAAAAAAAATTAAACTTAAATCTATATTCATGTGCTGCAAGCACATGAATCCAAATAGCATGCCCCGAAAAATCATGGTGAAAGCAGTTCTCCATCCTAGAATTTAATACACTTTCGGTGAATCCCAGTGAAAACCCCATTGAAATACACCAGCAAATTGCAGCGAGTATGAAATGGAGAACTGGCCGACATTCACTGTTCGCTTTTGGGGAACAGTGAACATTGAATAGGGTGAATCACATTTTCAGTGAAAAAGATTCACCGCAGAGAGTAAAAACAGCCTGATTCACAGGAGAAAAAAAAACGGTGAATCGGGAGCATTGAATACTGGCCTCTGTATGCGTATATATTCATTCTGCATCTCTGAGTGATAACAGCTGGGACTTATGCGCAATGTGTAGAAATAAACATTGGCCAATAATGCGTGGCATCGCCAATGGGTCACCTCTGGATCAGGCCTTAGGTTTATTGACATTAATGCATGGATTAAAAATTTAGAATAAAGGCAAATAAAGGAAGTAATGGCAGAAAAAGTGTAAAAGATGTTGCAGCCCAAAAATTGTGTGTCAGGCACAGTTTAGGAACAGAAAGAACATTAACCAAAATGGATTGCTGGCCTTCCCATACACAGCTGTCATTTTCAGCCTGTGGACTGCAAGTGATTGCATGTGAACCAGCCATACAAAAAAACAATGGAGATACCCACAATGTCCTCAGCAAATGCATCCACTTGTGCAGTATACTGATAATTGGTCGGGGGATGCAGTCGATAGGTCGATAAGCAAAAGGTCTGCAGTCAAATGGTCTACATGCAAAAGGTTGACACAAAAAAGGGTCAACATGGAAATGATATGATATGATATGAAAAACGGTCGACATGAGTTTTCAAGATTTTTGTTTTGAAACCGACTTGTTTATTTTTGACCATACCAATGGGCATAGAGGGAGAATAAAATAAATACATAATAAAACTGTGTCCAAAGCATAGTGAGCGCAGTGACCTATGTCAACATATACACCATTTTCTTTTAAAATTCATGTCAACTTTTTTCACATCAACCTTTTTTTTATGTCGACATTGTGTCAATGTTGACCCTTTGTCCATGTCATTCTTTTGTATGTTGATCCTTTTTCATGTGTTTAGTGTTTGACCTATTGATTGTCAACCTATTTCTCAGTTGTGTTAACATTGGCAAGGCATAAACATTGAAATCGGGCCGGCATGTTGGTAATAGTCTAGGTGAGATGTATCAAGCAATGCAGGGAGATAAGTGAAGTGAAGAGATGCTGCTCCCATCCTATGGAATGCCCTTCCACCAGGGGCTGCCTGGCAACTTTCAGCCTGGGGGGCTACACAAGCAAGTGGCCCACCACCATTGCCATCATTTCACCACCCTACCCTCTCCCTTCAAGTATGCAGCAAGGATTAAACAATCATTTTCCCCCACACACATACACCAGAAATGGGGACAGTGAGTGCGGATGGCGTGGTGCAAAACTTTACAATATAATGGCTATTACAAATAAAGCCACACACCGTAATGCCCATTACACGTAATACCAACACCGTAATGCCTATTAAACATAATTCTACACACTGTAATGTCAATTAAATATAATGCCGCACACCGTAATGCCCATTACACATAATGCCAACACCGTAATGCCCATTACACATAATGCCACACACTGCCAATTAAATATAATGCCACACACCGAATTGCCCATTTCACATAATGCCAATACCATAATGCCCATTACACATAATACCAACAATGTAATGCCCATAAAACATAATGACACTCGCCGTACTGCCCATTACACATAATGCCAACACCGTGATGCCCATTAAACATAATAATGCCTATTACATATTATACCATTTAACTGCTGCTTACCTACATGCTCATTATCAGAGAAATATTGCTCATTGCCAGGGGTTACATGCTTCTTGCCAGGGGTTTCATTTGTTGATATGGGGGAATTTACATCCTCATTGCTAGTGGAGATGACATGCTGTTGCTATGGAGTGCTAAATGTCATTGCTGGAGGAAGGGGCATGTAACACTCCATAGGGTGAGTGCTGTTGCCAGGGAGAGTGATATTTTTTGTCAGGTGGGAAACAGGGTACTTGCTCGTTGTTAAGGGGTTCCATGATTCAATCTAGTCTCTACCTTTAAATAGCGAGCCAGCGCTACCTGAATCCGCACTTCCGGGTAACGCTGGCCACGCTGTTCTCATCTTACAGACACTAGAGGTATGGCCAGGGCCGGTGCTAGGGTGTTCGGCGCCTCCCTGCAAACTCTAAATTTGCGCCTTCCCATACCTTATAAAAGAGTACACGCTAGAGGTACATGCCACAAAAAAAGTAGCTGTGTTCTCACAAGGAATGTGTTCTAAAATTACACCACACAGTAGCACAATGTTATTCACATGTAGTGCCACTGATTCACATTCTACCACACATCAGTTTCCCTTATTACCGTTACAAAATACCGTAGAGTCCATTATTCATGTTACTTCAGGCCTTTGTACCGTTTATACACATTATGCCACACAGTAGTGCCCTTTATATAAAATTCTTATACTTTTATAATCAATAAAAATCATTGATGATAAAATTCTAATAGTAGTAGTGCCTTTTACACTGAATGCCCAGAGTAATACGTCTTACACTGAATGCCCACAGTAATACGTCTTACACTGAATGCCCAGAGTTATACGTCTTACACTGAATGCCCACAGTAATACGTCTTACACTGAATGCCCACAGTAATACGTCTTACACTGAATGCCCACAGTGATACGTCTTACACATAATGCCCACAGTAATACGTCTTACACATAACGCCCACAGTAATACGTCTTACACATAATGCCCACAGTAATACGTCTTACACATAATGCCCACAGTAATACGTCTTACACATAATGCCCACAGTAATAAGTCTTACACTGAATGCCCACAGTAATAAGTCTTACACATAATGCCCACAGTAATAAGTCTTACGCATAATGCCCACAGTAATAAGTCTTACACATAATGCCCACAGTGATACGTCTTACACATAATGCCCACAGTAATAAGTCTTACACTGAATGCCCACAGTAATAAGTCTTACACATAATGCCCACAGTAATAAGTCTTACACATAATGCCCACAGTAATAAGTCTTACACATAATGCCCACAGTAATACGTCTTACACATAATGCCCACAGTAATACGTCTTACATTGAATGCCCACAGTAATGCTGCTTATACTTAATTTCCGGAGTAATACAAGTTACACCTAATGCTCATAGTAGTGCTGCCTACACAAAGGGGGTGATTCTCTAATGATCGGAGGGGTCCGAATTCATCCCCATTCCAATGGTTGGGGGTCTGCGTATGGGCATATTTGTGCATGTGCAGACCCTGGCACCGAACGGATTCAGCGATTTACACACTGGCTAGGCCGTTCATTGTGGGAAGGGAAGGGGTGGAAATGGCTCTGGACCATAGGAACACATGACTTCAGCACCCATCCGCCCTTTTAGGCAGACACCGGAGGAAATAAAAGTCAGTTCAGTAATACTGTTTACACATTGGGGCAGATGTATTAAGCCTTAACAAGAGA
Source organism: Crinia signifera (assembly GCF_055691185.1). Classification (NCBI taxonomy): domain Eukaryota; kingdom Metazoa; phylum Chordata; class Amphibia; order Anura; family Myobatrachidae; genus Crinia; species Crinia signifera. Next base: position 405,984,041 of record NC_139217.1, read on the forward strand.
TAAATGCAAGGGTGATAAGGAGAGATAACCATCCAGCCAATCACATCCTAACTGCCATGTTACAGGCTGTGTTTGAAAAAAGTCAGTAAGGAGCTGATTGGCTGGACGTTTATCTCTCCTTATCACACTTGTATTTATCTCTTGTTAAGGCTTAATACATCTGCCCCATTATGCCCACAATAATACTGCTTACACATAATGCCCAGTGTAATAAAGTACACATAAGGCCCACAGTACAGTTTCTTCCACATACTACCTAGACTAGAGGAATGCACATAATGCCCACAATAATGCTGCTTACATATAATGACACTTACACATAATGCCCAGAGTAATGCCCCATACCGCCCCGACAAATACATGCCCCCGCCCACTGCCAGAACCCCTCGCAACCATGCGAGGGGATGTGTTATGGAAACACATCCCTTCACATGTCCCGCAGCAGGAGAAATCAATGGAGACTGACATATTTGCGTCACACTCATTCATGGCTGCATTTACATGGGAACGGCCAGCGTTTGCATGGGGATGCCCATGAAACGCTGGGCATTCCCATGGCCCACCGCCCCTGTGCGAGAAGCACGCTGACTGCGCAGGGGGTGAAGGCGCCTGCACAGAAGCCCTGCACATGCGCACTGTACTGTACTGTACATGTACTGTATTAACACAGAGGTGGCAGTGACACTCACAGAATTAAGCATATGATTAAACACTAATAGGTAGATGTATTAAGCTCGGTGAAGTGATAAACTGTGTTTTTTATCACCGGCCAATCAGCTCCTACCTGTCATTTTTCAACCCAAGCCTGTAGCTTCACAGGTAGGAGCTGATTGGCCGGTGATAAAAACCAGACAGTTTATCACTTCACCGAGCTTAAGAAATCTACCCCTATGAGACAATTATTCTAATTATTTCTGTGAGTGCCACTGCCAAGTCTGTGTTACTACGGATGGTGCCTCTCTCCTCATGTAGGGGGAAGGCCACAATGAACATTATAGTGGCCCACCGTTCTAGCCCTGGATAATTGCCCCCTTTATTTACAATGACACACACCTTTGTTAGACTGTGAGAGGACAGACAGTGCCTCTCAGCATGGTGTCCTGACCCTGACTGTGTCCAGGACGGCTCTCAAAACCACCGCCAGCCCTTCCCCTTGCACGCATGTGTGGGCACAGCGACGGGGTCATGACCTGCCCTGCCAGGCTTCACAGAGGGAAGGCAATCGCAAGGTCCTTCTGGCACCATGACCCAGAGAGGAGTCACTCAGCAGTGCGGGCGGCGAGAGGAGTCAGGCGGTGGCAGTGGCAAATGCAGGATTTTAAAAGGGGGGCTTCCAAACAGTACCCCACCCCATAGGCAGACATGTCACATTCAGCACAGCACCCCACCCCCCTTCCCCTCCCATAGGCAGACATGTCAGACATATTCAGAATCTGCCTATGGGGTTTGACCTGGAGGGGGATCTGAGTTGTCACAGGCATTTCACATATTTACAGAATCCCCTCCAGCACAGCCTACAGTAGTACTGGCACATGCAGTTTAATGTTTTCCCCCATTGTACCTCATGCCCTAATGCACACACTGTAGCTGTCACAAACAGCCAGAGAACACCCCCACCCCCCGAATCATACCCACAGGAGTGACAGACTAGTGCTGGTCACCCCAGAGCCACAGTAGCCCACTCACTTCTCTAGAAAGCTGCTTGGCCAGGAGTCAGACACACTCAGCGCTGCTGCTCCTCGGTGTCTCTCTCCCCTCTCAGGCTGACGTCATCAGTCTGAGAGGTGCTCCCCCTGCCTGCCAGCGGCTGTATCTTCAGCTCACGGCAGCAGCAGCAGCAGGGACAGGGAGGAGGGAGTCAGGGGCAGAGGGAAGCACAGCTCAGCTGACTCGCCGGCACCCGGCGGTGGAAAAAACATCAGCATCGGGCAGCCAGGGGCGTGCGGGTCTGGGCGGGCAGCCAAGAGTGCTCCCAACGCCCGATTGCATGTGAAACGTGCCGCTGCCTGTCATATATTTAGACGCAGGCTCCGGCAGCTTACAGTGTGGCAGGAGGGGAGGAAGCGCCTCTAAGGGCCGGCGCCTACCTGCTTTGCAGGCTGCGCTGAGCGGGTAGCGCCGGCCCTGGGTATGGCAGTACCTCTAGTGTCTGTCTCCACCACAGCGGCGGGCATTTTTGCAGGGGCCGTCGCCTTACATTAGGGTGGCCAGGAAGCACAGTGCGGCTGGACAGTGGACATGGAGCCTGGAGGCGGCGGCTGCGGCAGCAGGGGACAGCCGGCCTGGGTCCAGCCAGTACATACCAGCCTGGGGGGCATGTGGCACCCTGCCCCCCGGCCCAGCCCACCCCTGCCTTCCACGCACAACAACACTCTTCCTAGCCTCCAAACTTTCAAGTGTTCCCTGAAAACTCCCCTCTTCAGGCAAGCCTGTCATATTTAAGTTCTATACCCTCTGAGGCACTTATGTATTATTTAGCTTTCCTTCTGGACTTGTAACTTGGTGGGACTGCTATGCTACAGATGGAGCGATCGCCAGTGCACAGATTCTGGCGATCCCAGCGCAATAATGAGAGGCGCTCCATCTGTATTACTGGTGCCTGTCCTTGTGTTTCCCTCCTATATCCCTATAGATTGTAAGCTTACAGCAGGGCCCTCCTACCTCCAAGTCTGTCTGTTTTACCCAGTTTGTTTTATCACTGTCCACTATTGTAAAGCGCAACGGAATCTGCTGCGCTATATAAGAAACTGTAAATTAATAAATAAGAGAGATAAAGCACCAACCAATCAGCTCCTTTCTGTTCATTTTCATGCATACTGTGCAACATGACATTTAGAAACTGATTGGCTGGTACTTTATCTCTCTGCACAGCTTGATACATCTCACCCTGTGACACATAAGTTCGAGCGATAGCCTGCCACCTCATCAGTGAGCAAGGTATTTAAACCTGGGTCATTCCATGGTAACAAACGTTACATTTTTGACTAAAAAAGGGTCATGTGAAATATATATTTTGAGCATGTGTTATGAATTTTTCGTGCAAAGTAAATGTTGTGTGTTTGGTACATGATATGCTATATCTTTGAGGCAAAGCTTGTCATGAAATCTGGTAACAAACGTTACACGAAAAGGACATTGTCACAAAATGACCCACCTCATTAGTGTACCTGCAAGATGCTATATCTTTAGGCAGTGGTTTCCCTACTGGTCTAACGGTGCGTACACACGGGGCAATATGATCGCTGGCAATATATTGCTAGCAATATATTGCTCAGCAATCATATTGCCCCGTGTCCCGTTTTCATCTGCGACCAGAGACGGTCGCAGATGAAAATTTAAACACTGCTGGGTGAAGAGGCAGGGGATGTCGCTGGTCGGAGGAGCATGCTCCTCCGACCAGCGACCATTCAGGGGCTGAAAACGGGAGCGCGCACCCGGCGATTTATCGCTGGTGCACACTCCAATCACTGGCAATATGGTCGCTCAGCGACCATTTTCCCAGTGATTTCAGCCCCTATCGCCCCCGTGTGTACACAGCATTACATTGTTGGCTCCTGTAATTTTTTTTGGTGTCTTCACTTGTTACAGATTCCTGTTATCAGCTTATGTGTCTCTTGCAATAATCCTCAGAATTGGCTACATTCCTGCATAATAAAACCTACAGTACAGTACTACAGTGCTTCAAGTTCCTAAGTTCCAGGTATACTACTGTATATGTTTTTATATATTGTACCAAGTACTATTTTTCTGGAAAAATAGGTTCAGGAACTCCAGGTCTGCGGGTGGATTAATTAAATAAAAAAAAACATATATAATAGAGAAAGGGAGGGAGAGATAGATGTATATATTGTATTTAGAAACAAAGGCACTCACAGGTGACTTTAAAATAAAACTTATCTTATGAAAAGTACATTTTCAGTTCCTGATGATGTCATATTTAATTAGAGGTTCAGGAACTGAGTTCCTGCTGGTTCCTGCTGAAAAATAGCACTGGTTGTACCTTTTCAAATGTTCTTTGTACCCAATATCGGTTACAGGACATTTATACCATCATCTTACCTGCAACAGATTAGACCCCTTGGTAGCACAGCAGCGGCTGATGAAAGGGTCAGACCGCCCCTAGGCACAATAATATTATTATTATTAAACATTTAATTTTAATATGTGGCTCAGCAGACAAGGTGTGCTGGGAACAAGTGTCTTATAATTGAGAAATATAGGTGTTGGCTCGAATGAAGTGTGATGTTGTAATCCAATGTCACAAAAAAACTGTCACAGCAATAATTATTGCTATCACATGTGGCTAGCTGGCTGGGACTAGCAATGACAGTATGACTGAATAAAGGGGAGAGGCTCGAATCGGGTATATTAAATGTCATTCCACTAAGAAAAGGGGCGTACAATTCCTATCACATGCAAACGTCCGGATGACTGCCTCATAAGCTCTTATTGTAAGTAGATAGAGAAATATGGCTTACTTTGTACCTTTTGGGCAGATCGTCAAGCCATTGTAAATGTACAACCAAAACAACATTTATTATCATGCAGATAATCTCTCATATTATCTTTGATTTTAACAAGGTTGTGCAATAAATGATCTTGTATAACATTGAACTTTGAACACATACTTTGACCATAACCTTCTAAAATAAACCTGTGTTCATGAGTAAAACAGGAACACAGCATTACTGTATACTGTAGGATAATGTACATTACAAATGATAAACATTGGGAATTATTTTGTACAGTAGCATCTATAGATGAGCAAAACATTTATTCATATTTCATTCGCTTTTGGGTGTTAGAAAGGGATTCAATTATAAAGCTACTGTACGTAGTCTGCTAAAGGGTGAAGTGTCTCACGCATCAGACCATTCCTCTCCACTGACGGGACCAAAATTCTCATTCACTCTCTTGTCATCTCCCGCCTTGACTATTGCAACATCCTTCTCTCCGGGCTATCTCTCGCCCGCCTCGCACCTCTCCAATCCATTCTTAACGCTGCTGCTAGGCTCATCTTCCTCTCCCGCCGCTCTACCTCCACCTCCCCTCTCTGTCTATCTCTTCACTGGCTCCCCATTCCTTTCCGAGTTCTCTTTAAACTCCTCACCACCAGAAGAAAGACCCCTTACAGGAGAGGGTGAGAGACCACATGGAGCACAGTGCGTGCTGGTGCCCAAATAACAGCGAGAGCTGTCGGCCTGGCTCTGCGCGTCCCCCTCCCCCCAGAGGCGTAACTAGAACATTCAGGGCCCCATAGCAAAATTTTTAAAGCCCCCCCCCCCCCCATTACAATGCCCCTGAGGGGGTCAGAAAGAGAGAGAGTATTTCATGGAAAAAGAGGGAGAGTAAAAGAGAGATGCGTGTGAGAAAGGGATGAGAGAGGACATCAAGGTGAGAGAGAGGGTATCAAAGAGAGAGGGAGGGATGTGAGGAGTGAGAGAGAGTGCACAAGGGAGGGTGAGAGACATAGGGGAGTAAGAGAGAGTATCAGGCAGAGAGAAGTAGAAAGAGAGGATGCCAGGGACAGAGACAGTGCGAAAGAGAGACGGAATCAAGGTGGGATAGAGACAGTGTTGAGGAGGGTGAGAGAGACCGGCAGAAAGAGAGAGACAGCGTCGGGGAGGGAGAGTCGGGGAGAGAGAGAATCAGTCAGGGGGCAGACATAGACGGTCCAACAGAGCACGATATGGAGACATAGATGGACAGACATTCAAACAGACGGACAGATGGGTGGGAATGGGGTCTCACATTACATATATACACTGCCTTCCTCATACATACATACATACATACATACATACATACACTGTCTCCCTTATACATACACTGTCATACATACATACATACATACACTGTCTCCCTTATACATACATGGTCATATATACATACATACACTGTCTCCCTCATACATACATACATACACACACTGTCTCCCTTATACATACACGGTCATACATACATACACTGTCTCCCTTATACATACACGGTCATACATACATACATACATACACTGTCTCCCTTATACATACACTGTCATAAATACATACATACATACACTGTCTCCCTTATACATACACGGTCATACATACATACATACATACATACACTGTCTCCCTTATACATACACTGTCATACATACATACAGTACATACAGTGTCTCCCTTATACATACACTGTCATAAATACATACATACACACACTGTCTCCCTTATACATACACTGTCATACATACATACATAAACTGTCTTCCTTATACATACACTGTTATACATACATACACTGTCTCCTTTATACATACACTGTCATACATACATACATACATACATACATACATACATACATACATACACTGTCTCCCTTATACATACACTGTCATACATACATACATACAGTGTCTCCCTTATACATACACTGTCATAAATACATACATACACTGTCTCCCTTATACATACACTCTCATACATACATACATACATAAACTGTCATACATACATACATACACTGTCTCCTTTATACATACACTGTCATACATACATACATACATACATACATACATACATACATACATACATACATACACTGTCTCCCTTATACATACACTGTCATACATACATACATACATACATACATACAGTGTCTCCCTTATACATACACTGTCATAAATACATACATACACTGTCTCCCTTATACATACACTGTCATACATACATACATAAACTGTCTTCCTTATACATACACTGTCATACATACATACACTGTCTCCTTTATACATACACTGTCATACATACATACATACATGAATCGATATATGGATAGCGCACTCTTGTGTGGTATGTGTAGTGAAAAAGGGGTGGGGAGGTAAGGTAAGGTAAGGGAGGGGCGGTAAGGGGGGTGTGGGGACTGGGAGACGGGAGATGGGGATGGGGAGTGATTTGGTAGGTGGGGGGGGTATGATTCTATGTCAGGGGGTGTGTGATGGTATCTATTGACAGTCAGGAGAGAAAGTAGTAAATAAGAAATATTTATTGATATAAACAATGGAAATGTTAATATGCGGATAATCCGCTATGGCAGGTGTCGACACAGTCGATTGAGCAATGTCGGTATAAATCAATGCGCACTTTACTGTCCCTATAGGAGCCCTTGTGGGGATTGGGATGCCAACAGGTTCCCTTTTACCATATGTCCTAAGGGGACATATGTCTCCTATTGGGATACAGTGAGGTGCGGAGTCTCTGTAGTATTGACAGCGTACTGGTGGTGAGGAGTCCCTTCTGGGGATCAGGGTGCCAACAGGTGCCTTTCTACCATAAATCCGATGGACTTATGTCTCCTCTAATGTCTGATATGCTAGTCAATGTAATAGTCTGTGGTGAAGAACAGTTCTGCAGGGAAGAAAGGGGTGCAAGTAGCGGCGTCCCGCAGTTTGCTTCTTACCCTGTTCGCTGTTGTAGTGTGGACGTCCTGGGCTCACTGAGAGTGCCGGTCGGTCCTTTGGTTCCTGCTGCTACTGCAGCGTAGATGCGTGGTCTTCCTCTGCTCCTAGCGGGTGCCGGGTTGCCGGTCTGTCAGACGCGGCGTGTCTCGGCGCGCTATGATGACGTCAGCGTCTCGTGCTGACACGGAGGTAGCGGAGGCAAATGATTGTGTTAAGCGGCGATGTGCCTGTGGGTGCTGTGCTGTGCGGTCCAACGCGTTTCAGCTGTGAGACAGCCTTTGTCAAGGATGGTTCATGGAAGTATAAAGATGGTTTAAATAGGGTTTGTGGGTGTGTCCTGTCTGCCACGTCAGTGGGGGTGTCTCCCATCTTGCGTGCTGTCATGGTAATGATGATGCTGGTCAGTCAAAGGTCAACGGTACATTCTTGTCTATTAGGGAATCTTGTTATTTAGTAGTTAAGATGGTGTGGATGTCGGCATAAGGTTGGATGGGATGGTGTCGTCAGATAATGTTATTAATCATGTCGGGAGGGTAAGGATATCGGTATGTGGTTACATGGGATGGGTCAGCGGATAGTGTCGTTATTAAACGATATTAAACGATATTGGAATATGTCAGCAGATGTTGTCGTTATGAACGATTTCAGAGTTGGGGTTGATGAATGTTGTCCAGGCATGATTCGGGGGGGTCGTCATAGGGTCGTTGATTCTGGTATGAGGGGCGGGGGAAGTCAGGTGGAATGGGGTAGATGGGAATGGGGAAAGTGGTTGGTTAATTTTGATCTATGTGATGCTGCTAATGTTAAACTCTATATTGTGACCATTGGGTTGCATTGTTTTTAAGGTGTAAATCCACTTCATTTCTTCCTTATTGATCCTTTTGTTGTAGTCACCCCCTCTCCAGTTGGGGGTTACCTGTTTGATCCCCATGTAGGTCATGAGTGCTGGGTTTTTGTTGTGTTTTTCTTTAAAGTGTTGTGACACACTATGTTGTTCGTAGCCAATTCTAATGTTACGTATATGCTCGTAAATACGATTTTAAAGCGGTCTGATAGTTCTTCCTATATATTGAGTGCCACAGGGGCATGCAATCAAATATATAATCCCTTTTGTATGGCAATGAAGTGAAGTGGATTTACACCTTAAAAACAATGCAACCCAATGGTCACAATATAGAGTTTAACATTAGCAGCATCACATAGATCAAAATTAACCAACCACTTTCCCCATTCCCATCTACCCCATTCCACCTGACTTCCCCCGCCCCTCATACCAGAATCAACGACCCTATGACGACCCCCCCGAATCATGCCTGGACAACATTCATCAACCCCAACTCTGAAATCGTTCATAACGACAACATCTGCTGACATATTCCAATATCGTTTAATATCGTTTAATAACGACACTATCCGCTGACCCATCCCATGTAACCACATACCGATATCCTTACCCTCCCGACATGATTAATAACATTATCTGACGACACCATCCCATCCAACCTTATGCCGACATCCACACCATCTTAACTACTAAATAACAAGATTCCCTAATAGACAAGAATGTACCGTTGACCTTTGACTGACCAGCATCATCATTACCATGACAGCACGCAAGATGGGAGACACCCCCACTGACGTGGCAGACAGGACACACCCACAAACCCTATTTAAACCATCTGTATACTTCCATGAACCATCCTTGACAAAGGCTGTCTCACAGCTGAAACGCGTTGGACCGCACAGCACAGCACCCACAGGCACATCGCCGCTTAACACAATCATTTGCCTCCGCTACCTCCGTGTCAGCACGAGACGCTGACGTCATCATAGCGCGCCGAGACACGCCGCGTCTGACAGACCGGCAACCCGGCACCCGCTAGGAGCAGAGGAAGACCACGCATCTACGCTGCAGTAGCAGCAGGAACCAAAGGACCGACCGGCACTCTCAGTGAGCCCAGGACGTCCACACTACAACAGCGAACAGGGTAAGAAGCAAACTGCGGGACGCCGCTACTTGCACCCCTTTCTTCCCTGCAGAACTGTTCTTCACCACAGACTATTACATTGACTAGCATATCAGACATTAGAGGAGACATAAGTCCATCGGATTTATGGTAGAAAGGCACCTGTTGGCACCCTGATCCCCAGAAGGGACTCCTCACCACCAGTACGCTGTCAATACTACAGAGACTCCGCACCTCACTGTATCCCAATAGGAGACATATGTCCCCTTAGGACATATGGTAAAAGGGAACCTGTTGGCATCCCAATCCCCACAAGGGCTCCTATAGGGACAGTAAAGTGCGCATTGATTTATACCGACATTGCTCAATCGACTGTGTCGACACCTGCCATAGCGGATTATCCGCATATTAACATTTCCATTGTTTATATCAATAAATATTTCTTATTTACTACTTTCTCTCCTGACTGTCAATAGATACCATCACACACCCCCTGACATAGAATCATACCCCCCCCCCACCTACCAAATCACTCCCCATCCCCATCTCCCGTCTCCCAGTCCCCACACCCCCCTTCCCGCCCCTCCCTTACCTTACCTTACCTCCCCACCTCTTTTTCACTACACATACCACACAAGAGTGCGCTATCCATATATCGATTCATACTTTAAGTAAGGGGTCTTGGACAACCCCTAGGATTAAGCAGCACCACACACACTTAGCGGGTAGAGCGCAATATACCGCTATTTTTCACTATACATACATACATACATACATACATACATACATACATACATACACTGTCTCCCTTATACATACACTGTCATACATACATACATACACTGTCTCCCTTATACATACACTGTCATACATACATACATAAACTGTCTTCCTTATACATACACTGTCTCCTTTATACATACACTGTCATACATACATACATACATACATACATACATACATACATACATACACTGTCTCCCTTATACATACACTGTCATACATACATACATACATACATACATACACTGTCTCCCTTATACATAAACGGCCATACATACATAGACTGTCTCATACATGAGGCCCACCATACATGAGGCCCGCCAAGAGGCTCCACCATGGGCAGTAACCACACTCCCTCTGTCCCCCAAGAGGCTCCATGGCTGACAGTACCCCTCCCCCGACACCACCTCCCGGCGCACTTACCGATCCTGGTGCTTTGGTAGGGCTGCGCACTCCTGTTTCTTTATTGCAGGCGGGAGAGCGGCTAACTGAGCAGCCAGCGCTGGGGATGTGTATAAGTTGCTGCCGTGCGCTGATGCTGCCGACCCCGCCGGCGGGGAGACGGGGATGGGAGGAAGCAGCAGTAGCAGCCAGGGCAGTGCCCTGCCTCTGCTAAGGCAAGGCTCCGCTTGTTGCAGGGGGATCCTTGCTGTGCCCACGCCCCCCCCCTAATGACAGGGTGGCCTGGCCCCATAGCAAGTGCACCCCCTGCACCCTCTATCGTTACAAGCGGCACCTATAAAAGAGCCTCGGCGATAGTAAGGGACGTGCTTTCTGCCTGTATCCCCAATCACATCTGCCGCTGTGACAGGGGCGTGCTTTCATGTAGGCAGAAAGCACATCCTTTTCACTGAGGCACTGCTATAGGTGCCATGTATGCACCTTTTTTTAATGGGCTTTTGCAGCCGGGTGCTCAGCCCCTCCCACTGCCCTCTCCCTGTCTCTAATACTGTCTCTAATACTATACTACAGACAGCGGGAGGCACCGCACTTGGTGCCTCCTAAACTAATAAAAATGGAGTAAAAATGATTATTATAATAATAATACAAAGCATATACTTATTTTTTGTATTATTTTATTATATTAATCATTAATGACAGGGGAGGCACTGCCTCACCTGCCTCCCCTGACTGCACATCCCTGCGCTGTACCCACCACTACATTACTGATCCTTCTACATCCTACTGTGCATCACAGACCCCCATATACCCGCCACTACATTACTGATCCTGCTATACCCACCACTATGTTACTGATCTTGCTATACCCACCACTACATTACTGATCCTGCTATACCTGCCGCTATGCCCTCTATTTTCTCCACTACATTACTGACCCCTCTACACCCTACAGTACATCACTGAACCCCATATACCCGCCACTACATTACTGACCCCTCTATACCCTACACTACATTACTGACCCCTCTATACCCTACACTACATTACTGACCCCTTTATACCCGCCATTACATTACTGACCCCTCTATACCAGCCACTACATACTCACCACCATGATATCATATGTATGCACACTACATAACAAAAACATTGTTAAAAATAAAACAAAGGATAAAGTGTTGACAAAATGGAAAGCACCCCCTTAAACAAAAACACTGGTAACCACATATTATCGTTATACTAGTAAATCTAACATACAAATCCCCCTGCTGGGAACCCTCCCCACAATGACAGGTCCTTTACACACACAGCCCCACTGCTCCTCTAGCAATTGACACACATGGATAGCACACAAACATACACACTGACACAGAGGTGCATCTAGCAAAAAATTACAGGGGGGCATTGTGATTAGCAGAGGCATGATTGTGGGTGGAACGGGGAGTGGGGATGTGAGCCCATACATCTGCTGTGAATACAGTGTCCATCTTAAGTTGGGGAAGGTTTTAGGGGGTGTTAGCAGAGCGTAACTAGAACTTTGGGGGCCACATAGCAAAATCTTGAAAGGGCCCCGACCAGCTATTGTTGCTATAGTGCTCCTTAGAAGGCAGTAGAAAGACAAAGCGACAAAGAGGGTGTCAAGAAAAGATAGAGAAATAGAGAGGGGAAAATGGGTGGTCATGAGAGGGAGTGCTTCATGGAAAAAGAGGGAGGAGCACAAGAGATAAAAAGTGGAGAGAGACTGGGGAGGGGGGTGGCAGAGAGAGAGAAAGGGAGGGAGAGGTAGCATGAGAGGGAGAAAAAGAGAGGAGAAAGAATGAGGGGGCTCAGGGGAGAGAAGGAGGGAGAAAAATAGCAGAGAATGAGAGGGGGAGAAAAGGAGTAAGAAAAAGTAGAGAGCTCAAGGGAGGGGGTGACTAGGGGAGAGGCAGATGAGGGAGAGAAAAATAAATGAGAGTCAGGCATTTTGTACAAATGTACAGTACATACTAGTTAAGCATTCCGCACCCCACCCCACTTCAGTGTCGGGTCTCCTCACAAGGATGACCTGCTTCAATGCTCACCACTGCTGCTGCCGGGTCTCCTTCTCCCCGTGTTCCATATGGTGCTTGCTGGGCTACCTGTTCCCCGCTGTAGGAGTGGCACTGTTGTGTATCCTGCCCCATGCGTACAGGCAGCCGAGCCCACAGCCTCCTTCTCCCTGCGTACAGATGGTGCCACCTGCATCCTCCTGCCCCCGGCATACAGGCGGTGTGTAGTCGCGCTGCCTGCCTCCTGCACCGCTCATACTGGCGGCACTGCCATGCTTCCTGCTCCAAGTGTAGAGGGGGAGCACAGAGTAAATACATATCAAGAGGGTGCATGGATTGTCTGCTGGGCACTCTGCCGGCCACCCTGCAGGCAGTACAAGTTGGCCCAGCAGAGGAGGATGGGACCGACCCCCGTCGGAAACTGACCCGGCGTCCCGGTGACCCAATACACCCCTGGACATACCTGCCAACTTTAAGGCTGTTGTCTCCGGAAGAGGGCAGGCAGCTCTGCCACGTGGAAGGCCACCGGAGGGACATAAAAGGGGCAGGATGGGGTGGGGCTTATGGGTGAAAGTATTGTATTGGGAGCATGGCCAGGGTGATTGCATCATAGTGGCCATGCCCCCACCATGCAATACTGGTATTACAGGCATCGCAGAGCCAGGAGCTGGGCTACGATGACGGGATTAGCATAATTTTCTCCTACCTCTATGTCAGTATGTTACTACCCAGTTTGTTTTATCACTGTTTCCTATTGTAAAGTGAAACATAATTTGAAGCGCTTTCCAAGTGGCGGGCAGCCAGCTCCACCACGTGGAAGGCCACTGGTTGGACAAAAAAGGGGCAGGATGGGGCGGGCTGATGGGTGAAAGTGATCTGGGCTACGATGGCAGCATTAACATAATGCCGGCTTGTTTTGCTTTATTACTGTTTACTATTGCAAAGCGCAACAGAATTTGCTGCGCTTTATAAGAAACTGTAAATAAATATATCAATAACTGTAAAAAAATTATTTGGTCTCCATGAACCACCGCGGATGGGGGTTGTGGGAGACTGGCAGCAATGGGGAGCCGGGAGGCAGACCTTATTTTCAGGAGCCTGCCGGGCCATTTCGCGAGGGGAGGCAAGTATGGATAGGGAAAGTAATATTCCAACCCCACTTCCTTTACTGTTTCCAGGCCTGTAGGTGTGTGAAGTGGAGACCACCTTATGACATGTATATACCAGTATTTTTTCTCTGCTTGCAAACTAGGAGTATACGTGTCCCTTCATCTGTCCCATTGTGCTCTGTACCATGTGGTAATGCAAAACATTAAGCTGTATCATAATAATCATGTTAAAATAATATTTCTATTTTCACTTTAGAATGAAAATCTTGTACACGTATATTTATTTTTTGAGCTTGAAGAACAAATACTACAGTAATTTATAAAGAAAGCGTTTAGTTAGGCAAAACAGAACTTATGCAATTATACAATGCAAGTCCATCTGGATTAAATACATTATTATATAGTTTTAAAATCTGGGAGTCATCTGGGTGAGGTTCTGCTTAGTTTCTATTAGCCATTTTCATGACCCATATAGGCTATGAGTAATGGGTGTACACATTATAGGAATACAAAACAATTGTAGGTCAGATCATTTTGTATTACATATGTACAGTAGCCTCTGTGCCTCTGGGAATATAAATTAGAGATGTGCGGGCTCGGATTTCAGAGATCCGAGCCCCCACGGACGTCATCATTCCGAGCCCGATTCCGAGCAGCGCTCGGAGGTTCCCGCCTGACTCGGTCCGTCCGCGTGATTAGAACGTCATCTCCCGGCGTCGGATTTCGCGAGGCTTTATAAGCGGCTGCCGCGCCCGCCATCTTCACTCCAGTCAAGTAGTGGGTTGGGAGAGGGTGTGTTGGTGCTGCTGCTGGGGCTTAAACTTGAGCTTGACCTTGAGCTTTTGCAATCGCTGGTGCTGTCTCTCAGTGCTGCTGTGTAGTAGTCTAACTGTGTACTTGTAGTACTACTGTCTCCTCTGTGCGGTCTACCTCTGGTGTGCTGTGCTGCCTGTAATTGATTATTTTATTTGCTGGGGCTGTCTCCCTCAGTGCTGCTGTGTACTCTGTTCTCAGCTTAGGACAACAGTCTAACTGTGTACTTGTAGTACTACTGTCTCCTCTGTGCGGTCTACCTCTGGTGAGCTGTGCTGTAATTAATTATTTTATTTGCTAGGGCTGTCTCCCTCAGTGCTGCTGTGTACTATGTTCTCCTCTGCTTAGGAGAACAGTCTAACTGTGTACCTGCCTCTAGTACTACTGTCTCCTCTGTGCTGGGGCATACCTCTGGTGCTGTGCTGTGCCATTTATTATATATATTAATAATTAATTAATTAATTAATTATATTAAATAAATATATATAGTCCACTGGTGCTGCACTGCTGCCTGCACTGAATCTGCCAGTCTGGCGGTCTGTGGTCTGGGGCTCACAGCCTAATAAATAATAATGCCGTATATCTTATCTAGTTACCTGTGTGGTCTGGGGCTCACTGGCTAATAAATAATTAAATACTGCCTTCCTAATAAATAATTAAATACTGCCGTATATCTCTACCTTTGTGGTCTGGGGCTCACTGGCTATACTGCCGTATGTACCGTCTGGTCTGGGGCTCACTGGCTAATAAATAATTAAATATGTATATACTGCCGTATGTACCGTCTGGTCTGGGCTCACTGGCTAATAAATAAATAAATACTGCCGTATATCTCTACCTTTGTGGTCTGGGGCTCACTGGCTATACTGCCGTATGTACCGTCTGGTCTGGGGCTCACTGCCTAATAAATAAATACTGCCGTAAATCTCTACCTTTGTGGTCTGGGGCTCACTGCCTAATACTGCCGTACCTGTCTGGTCTGGGGCCACAGCCTGCCGAAGGCTGGAGCGGGAGCAAAAACTCTGCAACCTGCCCTGCCATCAGCTGAAACAAGAGGTGGTGACGCGCTGGAACTCCACCCTCTATATGCTGCAGAGGATGGAGGAGCAGCAAAAGGCCATTCAAGCCTACACAGCCACCTATGACATAGGCAGAGGAGCGGGGCTGCACCTGACTCAAGCGCAGTGGAGGCTGATTTCCGTGTTGTGCAAGGTTCTCCAGCCGTTTGAAGTAGCCACACGTGAAGTCAGTTCCGACACTGCCTGCATTAGTCAGGTGATTCCCCTGATCAGGCTGTTACAAAAGCAGCTGGAGAAAGTGAAGGAGGAGCTAAAGCGGAGCGATTCCGCAAAGCATGTCGCTATTGCGGATGAAGCCCTCCATACGCTTTGCCAGGATACGAGGGTGGTCAGTCTGTTAAAGTCAGAGGAATACATTTTGGCCACAGTGCTCGATCCTCGGTTTAAAGCGTATGTTGTGTCTCTGTTTCCGGCAGACACAAGTCTACAAAGGTGCAAAGACCTGCTGGTCAGGAGATTGTCATCTGAAGGGGACCGTGACACGGCCCCAGCTCCTCCTTCATTTTCTCCCACACCTGTGCCTGTGAGGAAACAGCTGCGATTTCCCACACAACCCGCTGGCGGGGATGCAGGGCAGGCAGGAGGGAGTTTGGACATCTGGTCCGGACTCAAGGACCTGCCAACGATTGCTGACATGTCTACTGTCGGTGCATTGGATGCTGTCAACATTGAAAAAATGGTGGATGATTACTTTGGTGACAGCATCCAAGTAGACATGTCAGACAGTCCTTACCTGTACTGGCAGGAAAAAAAGGCAGTTTGGAAACCCCTGTACAAACTTCCTCTATTTTACCTGAGTTGTCCCCCCTCCAGTGTGTACTCCGAAAGAGTATTCAGTGCAGCGGGGAACCTGGTCAGTGAGCGGCGAAGGAGGTTGCTCCCGAAAAATGTTGAGAAAATTATGTTTATAAAAATGAATTATCACTTATTCAATGAAGACCAGGAATTGCCTCCAGAGATTATAACTGGACCTGTGATTGTGGAGTCAAGCGGGGACGAATTGATAATCTCTGAGAATGAGGAAGTACACACTGAAGGGGGCGAGGAATCAGAGGAGGAGGAGGAGGATGATGATGAGTGACTATGACATCTTGTTGCTGTAGAGCCAGTTTATACAGGGAGATATTATGAATTAGTTTATTTTTTTGTGGGGCCCAAACAAACCAATCATTTAAGCCACAGTTTTTTAGGCCCTGTCGCTGAAATGTTTGGTTTGTTAAAGTGTGCATGTCCTATTTTCGCAACATAAGGGTGGGTGGGAGGGCCCAAGGACAATTCCATCTTGCATCACCATTCATTATTCCTACTGCTGAGAGTCATTCATATGTGGGACTTGTCTTTTTAATGCATACAACTGTTTGCATTCCACTTGATTGCTGAACCTTCATGGGTGAGAATGTGATCTCCCTGACCTGGGGGAGTCAGGGCTGGGGCAGGAAGGCTCAATTACACTTCTTTTTTTGGGCGGCTAAACTTTTTTTTTCCTGTCTGGTCTGGTGCCCACTGCTGAGACTCATTTTTAATGAGGGACTTGTCTTGAAATGCATATAACTCTTTGCATTCCACTGATTGCTGCACCTTCATGGGTGAGAATGTGATCTCCCTGACCTGGGGGAGTCAGGGCTGGGGTAGGAAGGCTCAATTACACTTCTTTTTTTGGGCTGCTAAACTTATTTGTGGGCGGCTGCAATTACACTTCTTTTTGGGCGGCTGCAATTACACTTCTTTTTGGGCGGCTGCAATTACACTTCTTTGGGGGTGGCTAAACTTTTTTGAGGGCGGCTCCAATTACACTTCTTTGCGGGCGGCTGCAATTACACTTCTTTTTGGGCGGCTGCAATTACACTTCTTTTTGGGCGGCTGCAATTACACTTCTTTTTGGGCGGCTGCAATTACACTTCTTTGGGGGTGGATAAACTTTTTTGAGGGCGGCTGCAATTACACTTCTTTGCGGGGGGCTGCAATTACACTTCTTTTTGGGCGGCTGCAATTACACTTCTTTTTGGGCGGCTGCAATTACACTTCTTTTTGGGCGACTGCAATTACACTTCTTTGGGGGCGGCTGCAATTACACTTCTTTGGGGGCACAGGGGCACTCCAGGGGCACAGGGGGTATCCTGTATTGGGCTGCCACACATTTTTTTTAAATATAGCTATCCACAGATTGTTCAGCCTGCCATTTGAGATTTGGATCTTTTATCACAGAGACCAACTGCACATCAGGGTCAGGATCAGCCAGGTTGTTAAACGGGGTTTCAACCATGAATCAATCACATCATAAAATTAATTAATAATCAATCAATCAATCAATCAATCATAACCAGAATCAAGCCAGATAGGGGTCTTGTTAAATATTAAACTGACCAAAACAGATACACACACAACTAGTACTGCCTCATCTACCTGTCTGGTCTGGTGCCCACTGCTGAGAGGCAATTAAACTTCTTTGGGGGCGGCTGCAATTACACTTCTTTGGGGGCGGCTGCAATTACACTTCTTTTTGGGTGGCTAAACTTTTCTTTACCTGTCTGGTGACCACTGCTGGGAGTCATTCGTATGAGGGACTTGTCTTTTAAATGCATACAACTGTTTGCATTCCACTTGATTGCTGCACCAATCGCCCACTGCTGGTTGCAGCTCTCACCCTGCATTAATTTGGGAGTCTGCCACTGCAGTCTTTTTTTTTGGAGCCTTGAAACTTTTAGGGATGCTGTACTAGCCGACACCTTTAGGTGGACTCTGGTCTGTCTTGTATCCAGCACAGTGGTCTCGTATGCAAGAGATTGTTCTCTGTCCTCTTTTGGATTTGTGTCACCATCACCATCTTCATGGGTGAGAATGTGATCTCCCTGACCTGGGGGAGTCAGGGCTGGTGCAGGAAGGCTGCAATTACACTTCTTTTTGGGCGGCTAAACTTTTTTGTGGGCGGCTGCAATGAAACTTATTTTTGTGCGGCTGCAATTAAACTTCTTTGGGGGCGGCTAAACTTTTTTGAGGGCGGCTGCAATTAAACTTCTTTGGGGACAGCTGCAATTACACTTCTTTTTGGGCGGCTGCAATTAAACTTCTTTGGGGGCGGCTGCAATTAAACTTATTTGGGGGCGGCTAAACTTTTTTGAGGGAGGCTGCAATGAAAATTCTTTTTGTGCAGCTGCAATTAAACTTCTTTGGGGGCGGCTAAACTTTTTTGAGGGCGGCTGCAATTAAACTTCTTTGGGGACGGCTGCAATTACACTTCTTTTTGGGCAGCTAAATTTTTTTTTACCTGTCTGGTCTGGTGCCCACTGCTGAGAGTCATTTGTATGAGAGACTTGTCTTTGAAATGCATATAACTCTGCATTCCACTGATTGCTGCACCAATCGCCCACTGCTCCTCGGCTGCACTGTGTAAACAGTGCACAATCAAGCCAGAGAGGGGTCTTGGTGCTTGTTTTGAGGTTGTAGCAGGGGAGTGCAGCTACAAGTCGTAACACCTTGAGAGAAGATCAGTACTTCTCTACCGGCAAAGGACATCCTCCTCGACAGAGCGCGCAGCTTCACGAGGGACGCATGTGAAGCAGTGAGCAAAGGGAACACCCGCCTAGCGAGCCAGATCACCTGAATCCACCCTAGCGATCAATAGAGTTACAGAAGTCGCAGCCAGATAGAACTCTTCCAGCTGCCACCTAGTCATTGATTAGCCCCCTCCCCTCCACCCATTAGGCAATGATTGACGAGACGAATGGTAATAATAAATAATAAATGAATAATATTACTAATCACCAAATTAAAAATCAGATGAAATTAATTATAAATAATCATAATCACAATCAAGACAGATAGGAGTCTTATGAAATATTAAACTGACCAAAACAGATACACACTCTGCACCATCGAGCAGGTTATCACTGACATGCTAGGTGCAACGGTCTTTAGCACCCTGAATGCCAAGTGTGGGTTTTGGCAGATCCCTCTGGACAGAGCCTCTTCCATGCTTACTGCCTTCATGACCCCTATTGGGTGCTTCGTCTTCCTACGCATGCCCTATGGCATCACCACGGGCAGCGAAGTTTTCCAGCGCTGCATGGAGCAACAGTTCACTGGCTCTCCCTTTGACATCATCGCTGTCAGCATCCTCCTTATCTGCACAGCCGGGTCCATCAGTTACTGCCACTGCTGCAACCAATGCTAGTGATGGTTACGCATGCCCTATGGCATCACCACGGGCAGCAAAGTTTTCCAGCGCTGCATGGAGCAACAGTTCGCTGGCTCTCCCTTTGACATCATCGCTGTCAGCATCCTTATCTGCACAGCCGGGTCCATCAGTTACTGCCACTGCTGCAACCAATGCTAGTGATGGTTTACATTACATTACATCTTCCATCTGCCACCTTAAAATTGATTAGCCCACTCCCCTACACCCATTAGGCAATGATTTAAGAGACGACTGGTAATAATAAATGAATAATAATCACAAAATTAAACAATCAGATTACATTATCACACAATCCAGCCAGATAGGGGTCTTGTTGGATGTTAAAGTGATCAAAAGAGTTACACACTTGCAGACAAACTCTGTGTTGCACAAAATGCCCACCGCTCCTTGGCTGCACATGGTAAACAGTGCATGATCAAGCCAGATAGGTATCTTTTATGGGCCTATTTTTTTAAACTGCCATCATGTCTGCCGCTGCAGTGCCACTCTTACATGAGCCACGTGTTTGTGCCGCACACTTGTGTGGCTTAGCATAGTTATCCAGCTACCTCAGTGCAAACTTTGGCAATAAAAACAATATTGTGAGGTGTCAGGTGTTCAGAGTACACTGGAAATGAGTGTAAATGAATGTTATTGAGGTCAATATAGTGTAGGAGCAAAAAAAACATCAAATTCTGCGATTTTAGCTGTTTTTATGCATTTTTAACAAAAAAATCAGAACCCAAAACCCAAAAAAATCCAAACACAAAACACTTAGGAGGTGTTTTGCCAAAACCCATTAGAACCCAAAACCTCAAGGTAATCAGAACCCAAAACCCGAAAAGTGGCCGGTGCACATCTCTAATATAAATGTACATTATTTATTATTATTTATATAATGGAAATGGAAGGCCATATGATCCCTGGCCTGGATCTCCCTGCACCTAATCGCACTTTTCATTCCAGAATTCGCACCTCATTAAATATGCGAATTCGCAGCAAAAATGTGATATTAAAAAGTGCGATAATGGGCGATTTTGAAAGTGCGAAAAAATCTCATCCCATAGAATGTCACCCTCTGTGTCTAATCAGCTAGACTGATAATACAACAAACTAAATATAGTCTTTTTGAACTACTGGAGAAGTAATTGAGCTGGTAATTATCACCAACTAGATTCCTTTTGAATAAATTGGCGAATTGCATCAAGTTGCTAATCACCACCAATTAAGCTCCAAAAAGAATTGCAAACTTTCCTAACGGGAGTTCTATACAAAAGTGCAATTGGACTCTACATTGTGTCTATTCAGGGCCGGCGCCACCACTAGGCAGGCCTAGGGTGCTGCCCCCTGGAGGGCGGTACTGAGCCGCCGAGGAGAGGTACCATAGAAAGCAGGGAGCAGGTGAGACAGTGAGCTACCCTCTCCCCCCCATACCGCCCGTGAATCAATGCTGAAACACCAACACCCCCGCCACAGTTTCGCTCGCCCCCCCCCCCCCCCCCCCCAGGACGCGTGTAGTGCTCGCTGAAATCTCAAGAAACGCACGCGGGGGGGGGGGGGGGGGGGCAGGGGTTTTAGCGGGTGGCGGGGGATTTGCCTGGGGCGGGGGAGGCTTGCATCGGCCCTGTGTCTATTCATAGACAAATATATACAAGTTGGGTACACGGTGCTCACCTTATGTAGGTTATATATCTCAGGCTCTGGTTTGTCTTAAAGGTATCCCGGACCCTTTTTGATCATATGTACTGTTTAGAAATTTGACATAAGCGCTGACTGTAAAATATGGATAATCTTGTATGCGTGGTGATGAAATAATGAAACTGAGGATTTCATTATTCCATCACCACACAAACAAGATCATCCATATATTACAGGCAGTGCTTATGTCAAATTTCTAAACAAGTACATAGACAAATATATGTTTAATAAGCTGGGGAAAAATGTCTTAATTGAGTATAAATTTTAAAGAAACAATCATGATTGTTTGTTGCTAATAAATTATACATTGTTTAATTTTTAACTGAGTCATATGCACTCTCTGTTGTTTCATTATTTTTGTTATATCTGTATTTGAGGGCTACAGAGTGTCCATTTTTGAGAGCCTCAGTTGACATTAACAGTGTTCTTTTAAATTTATTACAGCACATTGTTAAGTGTGGAACATTGTGAGCTTGATTTTTATTTATTTTTGTGTGCATCAGTGGGGCGTGTCTAAATATATCACACGTACCCAAGGGTACACATAATAATAAAATATTTTGAACTTGTGTGCAATACCTACATTTATTAGATATGCTGTTTTCTATACCATTATAGCAATAGTCAATTCAGTAAGGACACCATATAATCTAATTAAACAAATGTGTTAAACCACAGAACAGCAGCAGCAACACACTATGGGGGAAATTTACTAAGACTAGGGCCCTTATTCTGATCGATGCGTACATTGCCGAATTCTTACTGAGCAGGCCGCACGCCACGCTGTGCGGACATCGTCCGTAGAAACGCCCACCGAGCCTCCGCATTCGGACGGACTCACTCTTTAAGAAGAGGGCGTGTGTACAGACAACATACAAACCTTTCATGTGCGGTGGACACGAACAGATTCTGCACGGTCTTACAGCGTAAGCACGGTCTTACCGCGTCAGAACGTACGGGAACCTGGCCGTACGCACCGATGCGGTGTATTTACGCAAAATTCAAGACTATTTATCTGAACACAGAAATCGATCACATGACCCACTTATACAATTAGGCAACCTCATTAAAAAGTGCTTGTTTTCTATTGGAATCAATTAAATCCTAATACATACTGAAACACATTACTACTACATTCATTACACACATTAACCCTTACATGATGTGAACATAACATACATCTATATACAGTATGTACATTTTGCGAATTAAAAATATTCTAAACAATTTACACATATACTGTTTAATGTAAAATAAAACACACAGATAACTTCTAACTATTTCCAACTATTTATTAATAATTTTATAAAAATTTGTAAATTAAAATTAGAAAAAAACCCTCAGATTAGCAGGTCCGTGAGGTCCTGGATATCCGCAAGCACCAGCTGGATGTGGGCCTTTAATCTCATGAGGGCCCCACGGATACCCTCATCTGCTTGGGGTGGCTCATCTGTGGGCATGTTAAAAAGGGTACAATTAGTAATGATAATCATGCATACATTTAACATAGTCATGCATCAATTAAATAAATGCAAGGTGACAGGTGTGTGTGTATATATATATATATATATGTATATACAGACATATATAACTATATATATGACACATACATCTATACATACATGCATACATACTACATGGCAAGCCTGTTTTTTTCACTTTACCCTTGACTCTGTAGAACACCTCACAGTCAAAGTGCACCTTCTGAATCCAAACCCACCCATGACTAAGCTCTGAGAAGCATGTCATGAGCTCCACCAATACCAACTCCTCAAAAAGCGCTCAGTGTCTGTTATATGATGGAGCATGGCATGGGACTTAGTCAACTCTCAGGAATGCACAGTACATTTGTGCAATCAAGCATGGCTTGCCTGCTGATGGTCTGCTCCATAAATCATTGTCATAATGCCAGTTAGGTGAAGCTGCAGCACTAACCCACTCCCATGCCCAAAATCATTACTAACACCAAATCAACACACAATTATGGTGCCAACAATACATGCAGACCGCAGGGGGTGTTTAGCACTAACACCAAATCAACACACAATTATGGTGCCAACAATACATGCAGACCGCAGGGGGTGTTTAGCTAGAGGAGGGCCCAGGGGCACTGACCACTTGTTACTCCATTCTAAGCCACGCCTGTCCATACTCCATTTATGCCATACTTAATCTAGTTTAGAAAGATCAATCACCTGTAAACTCTATTCACCTATATGAGGCTACAGATTGTACGCTTGCAGCAGGGACATGTAACCCTTACATGAGCACGTCATCCCTTTCTTCCAGGATACAGATTACCTACACAGGTTCAGTGGCACTTAAAATCTACCTGAAAGCTATCCCCACAACCTGTGTAATTAATATGTCTCCAGGATGAAAGGGATGGTTTGGACACCCTATCTAACCCCGAAGTGTGTCTGTTGGTACCCAGTTTATTGTATGACTTTATACTTTTGTAAAACACAATTGAATCAGCAGTGCTACATAGTAAATAGAAGAGGAAAAAAGGAATAACGATTCTTTATGTATACATACCAATTTCGGGTGCCTGCACCACCTCACAGGCCTCCTCCTCCTCCAGCTCCACCTCCTCCTCTTCTTCCCTGGCCTCCTCCACTGCCACCACCTCATGCTCCACTGCCACCACCTCCTCCTCCACTTCCTCCGCCTCCCCTTCCTCCAGCACGACCTCCTCAGCCATCTCCACCGTCACCTCCTCCTGGGCCTGGGCCGCCTCTGCCTCCTCCCGTGCCTGTCTTGCTCGATCCCGTGCTGTGTTTGAGAGATAAAAAACATTAGTGGCAATTAGGGGTCATTTGGACAGATGTGTTAAGCCTTAACAAGCAATAAATGCAAAGGTGATAAGTAGAGATAAATGTACAGCCAATCTGCGCCTTACTGGCTTTTATCAAACACAGCCTGTAACATGGCAGTTATGATGTGACATTTGGGCCATTGTAAGCATCACAAACAATAATCCTACACAATTACATATTTTATCACCATTACAGGGTGTCAAACAGGAAGTAGCACACATATTGTGTATGCCATGTTTAACTCATGATCAGGCAGGTTACCTTATTGGCTTAAATAAGGTCATGTAAGCAATTATGTACAAATGCCAATTTAATGTGTAAACACTCACATCGCGCAATCCTGGCCCTGATTTGCTGGAGCAAATCCGGCTGCCGACGCCTCAGGTCTGACCATCGCCGCTCCAGCTGAGCGATGGTCCTCCGCACCTGGGTGCGTGCGAATATGCGGCGTCGGGCCGCCGCATAAGCATTCCGCTTCTGGCGGTTGGTAATAAATGGGCCCGCCCCAGCCTGGTCTCCATAATGGAGACCAGTGCCCTCAGCTCCGCTGGAGAGAATGGGGCTGCTCTCCCATAGGCCGCCATCTTAGCAATGGCACAATTCAAGCAATCATGTCCTGTAATTGGTTGTTCAGAGTGATATTTGGTATTAACTTTATTGTTCATTTTGTCATTAACAGCGTGTATGCGCCACAACAGATGGCTAACCCATTGCATCGCCAACCCACACTTGCTGTACCTTTGCATAGTTGAGCAGACCATGCCATTACTTACTATCTCCTAAACAGACAGGGTGAAATAAGTTGCCAACCCATTATATATAATCTATTACATTCACCAAACATGGGTGAAAGCAACAGGTGAAATAGTCTGCATCACTAGGCAGTTACACATAACTCTACAAGGTACTAAACTGCTTTATTATAGTGAAAGCTATACAGCAGAAACAGAGCAAATAGTGCAAGACCTTTTCCCAATATTAGGCCATGGTGCCATGTGTACACTTACCTTCTACTGGGCCACACTAGAGATGTTGAATGAAATGTAGCTAGCATCAAGCCAGATTTTGGAGACCTTTCACATGTGATTTGGATGCTAGCACTGATTATTATTGCCTAAGTGGTGGACTGGATTTACATATGGAATAGTTAGTGTCATTTGTACTACATACCAAACAAGTGCACAGTACAGATGTACATTCACATATACATTTCATGTCTGACCTTTTTATTTGGTCATTGGAGTACAAATCTGCAATTAGCTACTAAATCAGACTTCCTAAGTTTGCCAGGTTTTGAATTTTTATTTTCCGCAGGTAGGGGCGTGGCCTATGCGCCGCACGGTCTATGCTGCCGTACGGAACGCTGCCATATGGAACGCAGGGTGTCGCTGATGTACGCCAATTACAGAAATAGGATATAAAGGTGTGTTACAAAACTGCAATGTTGTTGCAAACATGGCTGGCTCAGAATCTGAGGAAGAGCAGGTGTTGCAGGACCTGTTTGCCCAGATGGACTCCAACACCAGCTATGTCCTCCTCAACCCAGAACAGCCATTGGGAGAACAGCATCCAGATGGGCCATCTACATCAGGCCAATCGGCAGCTGGCCCATCTTCAGCCTCAGCAGAATCATTGGGAACACAACAGGTGGCTTCCCAACAGAGTAGCCTGGCCAGCACTTTGAGTACAGCGACAGGTGGCCGTGGCCATGGCAGTGTCGGTGGCAGTGGCCGTGGCAGTGTCGGTGGCAGTGGCCGTGGCCGTGGGTGTGGCCGAAATAGGGCAACAGAGGAACCAAGCAGCAGGAACATGGCATTCGAAGCGCAGGAGCTTGCCATCCTGGTACCCCGCGCACGGGATTGGATCGAGTGTCCACAGGACAGGTTGACACACACAAGGAGATGGAAGATTTGGGAGGACATAATGGCGGAGATTAATGCGATGGCTCCACAAGTTCGTGAGACGGAGCACGTTAAGAAGAGGCAAGTTCATGTGTGTTACATTTGAGCAGTACAAGACCAGTAATGTTTACATTAGATGTTAGATCATGGGTCCTCAAACTGTGGCCCTCCAGATGTTGTGAAACTACAAATCCCAGCATGCCTTGCCACAGTTTTAACACTCCCTTATAGCAAAACTGCGGCAAGGCATGCTGGGATTTGTAGTTTAACAACATCTGGAGGGCCGCAGTTTGAGGACCCATGTGTTAGATGGAGTTGGTCAATGGCCGGGCACGTTGCTTGGAGCCACAGACATGTTTGGCATGTCATTTAATCGATAGTTATTGTAGGGTGAGTGTGAATGTATCTTCTAAGGGTTGTTCTTATATTTTCATTGAATGTAAGTTGTGTGTAATTAAGCACATGTTGTAATCTGTTGCAGATTGCAATGGGTGCTACAGCAAACATGAGGAGTGACATGTATTAATATGTAAACTTTGCTTGCAGGTGGCACGACTTCAAAACCAACCTCAAGAATAAATTGACCCAGCGGTGGGAACACAGCCACACCTCTGGGGCTGGCCCCATGCCATCCAAACTCAAGCTCACTCCCCTGGAGGAGATGGCAGAGTGCTGCATTGCAGTGGAGGAGGTCCGGGGGGTGAGCACCATAGACAGCGAGTCCCCAGCGGAAGTGATGGCTTCTACGCTTAAAGGTAATTATTTGCCAGCCCATAAGTAGATGTTTTGAATTTTGCATGGAATGTGTGGTAATTGGTATTTTCACCTTCAACAGCATCCCCACCGCTTGGTCAAGAATATCTTGAGGAGGTTGTGGAGTCTGTGCCACCTGGCCCCAGTAGCAGGCCCGAGCACCATCGATAGCGAGGCCCCAGCGGAAGTCTTTGTTGCTTTTCTTGAAGGTAATTATTTGCCATGCCATAAGTAGTTGGTCTTAAATTTGCATAGAATGGGTTGTAATTGTAATTTTCTCTTTCACCAGCATCCCCACCGCTTGGTCAAGAATCTTTTGAGGTTGAGGAGTATGTGCCACCTGCCACCAGTGCCGGGCACGTGCAGCAGCAGCAGCCACCGTCCGAGGCCGAATTCGACAGGTGGGTGCAGGTGCTTGGCCATATTCAGCAGCAGGGAGACTTGGTATCAGAGGACAGAGGAGGTCATGCAGGGTTTGGTCAGCACCCAGCAGACTATCGCTGGGAGCCTGCAGGCTATGGCTGCCACCCAGCAATCAATTGCTGCAAGCAGGTGCTGGCTGATCAAGCCCTGCGGCAAAATTACCTCCTCCTCCACCATAATGAGCTTATGGTGGAGCTAGTTGCCAGCAATAGGGTCCTATTGTCAGCCGTTTCTGGTGCATTACCACCAGTAGCACTCCCTGCTGCCAGAGGGGGAACACCACCCCCCCCTCACCAGCATCTGCCCCACCTGGGCCACCATCCGGACGTGGCCGTGGCCGAAGAGCTGCTGCACGTGTCAAGGAGCCTACCAGGGCCAAACGTGCCCGCAAATTAACTTGTGTCCGCATTAATCTCCACCCTTATGTCTTCCCAAATCTTTCATTGAGCTGTGTGTGTCAGCTTCCTGTGTCCAATCCCGTGCAGAGGGTACCCACATTTGCCCTCGTTTCGAATGTCATGTTTGGTTCCCCTGTTGGCCTCTTTCGGCTAGCATTACTGTGTGCTGTACTTGAAGAGTTGGTGCTATACTTTTGTTGTGAAGCCACCTGATATTTTCCTAATGATTCTGCTGTGGCTATGTTATTTAATTTATTTAATATATATTATTTTTTTTAAATCATGGCATGGTACCTTTTAATTTGTTATGGTTTCCATTTTATTTAATAAGTTATTTTAATAAATTTTTATTTTTCCCCCCAAATGTGTGGTTTAATTGATACATGTAGAAGTGACATGTCTATTTCTATTATTAATATTAAGTTGTGTCCATTATTTGCAGTGTAAAAGTGTGTGAAAAGTACAGCATATATGTGTGTGTTTAGTAATGTTCCATTTAAGCTGCAATGGTTCCAATTAAAGCAGTGACAAGCGTGTAATTAATGAGTAATGAGTAAAGGAGTGGATTGTATTGTGTTCAGCTGACATTGGTTGTAGTGATTAGGCGTTCCGATTGCCTAGCGCATGAACGAGTGGTGTCCGCAAAGCAATACTTGCTTATGGACACCGCATATTTCTTGCCTTTTGGTTCGCGTGCATTCGGTGTGCTGTCCGAATGCACGCCTACCAAAATGAGTGCACTCCCTCGTGTACGCCCATGTTTCCGCCCAGTTTAGCCCACTTTGAAACTACGCCCCTGTGTATTTCCGAATGACGCCCATAATACGCCCATATTTCCAGAGTGATTGCGGTGCACATTTTTGTACGGGATTATTGAGATCGAGTGCGGAGACCATGCGTGGCACATGCGCATAGCGTTCCCCACGCATGCGCAGACGGCTAAAAAACGCCATCCGAAAGTATTCGGAAATATACGCACCAACCAGAGTAAGGGCCTAAATGGGTACGAATGCACTCATTCAATCTTAATTACGGCTGGGATCTGGCTTCCATTTCATTTATAGTTCAGCAGATTTGTTGTTTTTATGTAAGGCAAGCTCAGCCAAATTTGTGTGTACGAATGAGTGCACCATCGATACATCTCTATATCGGATTTACAAATTTACTATAATTTGTATTGCTGAATTCATCCAAAATACAAATAAAAAAAGACCACATTTTCCATCTGTATTTTGCTGAAGCCTGCAAGGATCAGTCAGATCAGTGCAGGTTTTTTGTGTAAAAATAACAAAAACAAATAAATATATATAAAAAAAACTGTGTGGGGTCCCCTTCCCCACAAGTATAACCAGCCCGAAGCTCTTTGAGCCAGTGCTGGTTCCAGAAATACAGGTGAAAACATTTTTTGGGGTCCCCCTGTATATCAACAACCAGCACCAGGCTCTGGGGTGGGTCTTGGTTACAAAAATATGAGGACAAAAAGAATAAGGGTCCCCCGTATTTTTATAACCAGCATCGGGCTCCAACAGTCAGTGGTGTCATGCCACAGCTGGGGGAAACTTTTTACACAAGTTCAAAGCATGACAACCCTGGCTGGTCAGCCCTGGTTGGTTCTCTGGGGGAGTGTCTCCCCCATTATTAAAGGGATCCCCTCCCTCCAGGGTACCCCGAGCCTGGGCTGATGGCAAGGGCTGTCTCCAGCACCTCTGGAGGTTGATGATTAAAGTGTAAAAAAAGAGTAAAATTAAATGTATTGGGTTTTGTGGTTGAACAACAAGTCCCAGCAAGCCTCTCCTGCATGCTAGGAAATGAAGAACCACAAGTCTCAGAATGCGGGGCATTATTTGGCCCACTGGGTCCCACCACATAACCAATTCTCAAATAAACACACACGCAAAGTATAACTTTATCACACACAACTCTAATGTTTTCAAACTATCATTCAATCCACTAGTGTCTGGAGTTATTATATTATATTATATTCTGACAGTCAATACCCCCTTTTTAGCTGATCACACTCTATTCCCAGGCACTTTTTAACATATATTACCATATCCTCACGGAATCAGTGATCCGTTAGTGCAGCAGCTAGCCGTAAACACAGCGACTCAGTGTGTGCACCTTTCCATTTCAGAACTTATAATTTAGTATACAGTCAAAACTTATCCTTAGAGGAGAAGGTGGCCCTTTAAGTACTGGAGCCCACCAGGAGTTTCCCCCATACCCCTGTGTGCAAGTCAGACCCTGATTGTTATTATTAATACATCTGCTCCTTAAGAGGGTATTCAATTAACTGCAGGGTTTACCTGACAGCTAATTTTCAGCACTGGAGGTATTCAATTTGCATTGAATACCCTATTTGCGAGTCCCGCAGATGGACTAAACCTTGCAGCATGAGCTGTGAGGTAAAGGTCTCGAAAAAGCCCACAATATCGGGTGGCTTGTGAGGCAAAAAAAAAAATTGATTCAACCGTACATTGAGTTTCCCGGAGTACCAATTTGTGGTGCTGGACAAAGGCTATTTAATTGAAGAGCAGCGTGGGTTTGAATACCCCTGTTAAAGTCTAGTTTTATACTGCAGCTTCTGCAATCCACTTTTGAAGTGTAGGTATCTTATTGGAACATCAAGCAGTGTGGTTAGTTACCCTCAGTGCTTAGTCAACTTCCTCCATGTAGCGTATGCATAGCAAAACACAACAGAAGCAAGAGGAAGGATTTTCTTGTCAGTTATTACACACAAAACTAAAACAGAGCTGTTAGTGTGTCCTGTTGTGGTACTGTGGGTCATCCTAATATTACTATTACTTTCCTTCAGACACAATATTGTATCTTTCATTTTATGAGTAGTGATATCTAAGAAATTGTATTTTATCAGCAAGTACAATTTTAACTATTGATAAGCACAAACGCAAAACATGTTATAGAGATAATAGCTATCACATATACATATGTCAGACTGATATGTATATACTGTACCATATAAAGAAGAATGTAAGATCTTTAGTTTTACAACCTAGAAGAAACATAAACTGATCGCTGAATGAGCTTTAGCAACATGATCGTTATTTTTCTGTAAAGCAAAACAAAAACAAAAAACAATAAAGTTTCACAAACGTAACAATACAAACAAAAATAACTGCTACATTTCTGTATAAATTTAAAAAAAGGAAAAATAGTTATAGACTAACTAAAGCTAAATTGTCTCAAAAGAAGCTTCTTCTCACTTTGATGGACCCAGACTATGGATTTGTTTTCAAACCAACGAAAACACTTGGGGCGAGATGTAATAGAGTGCGATTTCTTTGTGACAGCTAAAAAATCGCACCATACTGTATCGCACATGTCAAATGTGTGGTTTCTCCTCCCCAAATTTGCACATGTAATAGTTTGCAACTTTTTAGATTTTAGGTAGTGTAATGATTTAGGGCCAGATGCACTAAGCTTCAAAAGTGATATGGAGGGTGATAAACAGCCAGCCAATCAGCTTCTACCTGCCATGTCACAGGCTGGGTTTGAAAAATTATTTATTAAAGGAAAAAGGGAAGGGGAGATGGATCAGTGCACAGGTTTGCGATAGTCAGTGTAAATTAGACAAGTTGATTCAAACAATCCACAATACAAAGAAGGTGTAGGAGGCCTGTTATACAGAGTCTCACAGGATCAGTGGCGTGGAGGTGCACCCTAGAGAGTAAAATGTATGTAGGAACAAAAGAAGGAAAGACTCTCTCTTTTTTTGAGGCACTCTTGGACTGTGATTACATGCTGTAATCTATTTGAACATCTGTCGGGATGTTTGTCAGTGTATCAACAATATGTTGAGCGTTAGGTGTTGCGACACAAGCTTAAGAATGATACAGACTGTGTTACAACGCTCTTCAATTGCAATTAGAATCAACAGGTCCTTCTTTCCCATACGCAGATGACATGCAGAAGGGAGAACCTATCAGGCACCAGCACTAACACGTTAAATAGACAGCGCATATGCCTCCCACTTCACACACCTAAACCCTGAAGAAGCCGAAAGGTGAAACGATCATTGGTCAAACTACCAGGGAGTGACGCCAATACTGTGCGCCTCCCGCATCAGCCGTAGCAGCCGCAGCAGCCACAGCCTTCCCCACGAGACGGCTCTGGTGCAGTCCAGTGCACGGAGTGCACACACAGGTACCTGCTTTCCCGCACCCTAGCCCTCTTACCCTGCCCGGCTCCCCCTCCTATCCCGGTCCTCCTACCCTCCGTCTCCCTCCGCAGTGTCTCTATCTTTTACCCCCTGATACCCGCTCTGTCTGGATCTCAGACAGGTGCCGCTCAACCTCCACCACTGTATAAATATATACATGTGGAGGACAGCAGCGCACCTAATACGGCACTGTACCTTTACCCTCTTGTACTATACCTTCCTTCAGGGATCACTCATCAGGCCCTAAGGCCAGTAACCTACCCTGCGCTGGACATTGTCTACTCAGGGGGAATCTGGCACATAATCCTGACAGCAGTATCCCTCTAACAGCTCTGTGCAGCAAACCCCTGTCAGTGTCCAACAAAGCCCGCTCACCCGCCATACCTACAAAGTCCACCAACTAAAGTGATGGTAACTAGCTTGGGGCGTCAGAAAGTATTATAGGAGACGGGTGACCTCTCCTAGGCACATACATTATTCGCCCCGAGCGACAGGTATATAAAGCAGGGCAGCAGCCGCTTTTTCACTAAAGGGTAACACAGACCTTTCCCTCTCAATTCTTTACCTGACTCCCTACCAGGCAGGGTTCATCCCCCACAATACCCACAAAAGCCCACTATCACCTGGTGGCAGCTGACAATTGGAAAAGGGCAGCCTGTCAAAAGGGAAAGGGGACTTTCCAGCTTCGAACCAGACAATCCCACCATTGTCACGGGTATATAAAGTCGGTTGGGATCACCCACGCCCACAGGGCACAGTCAGATCTCCAACCCAGACTATACAGGCCCTTTACCTCTCTCCCCTTCTCTCTCCACCCTAACCCCTCTTCCCCCCTCCCACTCAATTTTTCCCTTCTCCCCATCCCCTATCCCACCATATTGCGGGAACTATTTGCACAAAGTCTCATTAACCTGCAAGTGAAATAAATTTATGGTGTACATCACTAGTACAAATCACACAGCAACAGCAGGCTAACCACTAGAGGAAGTGAGACTTACCTCACATAGATACTCGCGGTGAAGGCTGCCGGCTTGGCGGCAAACACACTAATGACAAAATGTACAGAATATATTTATGAAAGATGTACAGACAAATATGTTGATTAAGTAGCTGCCGATGAAAGCAGTATAAACCTTTATCAAATTTGTTCATCTTCTTCCCACAATGAGCATACAATTGATGTTAGACATTGTGGAAGATACCAGATTTTTGTAAAACTACATATCATCTTTCTTGGGAACATGATAGTAAGGCCACTGTAAGCCTATATATCCTCTTGTTTATAAAAGATAACCTATACCCACTGGCATAACACTCTGCAAGGATATTGTAACCGCTTGGATACATTGTATGGTCAGAACTGTAACTGTCAAAATTATTTGTTAACCTGACATACTCTAGTAGATGCCGGGACTATAACTGCCTATCAAGGGGCAAAAATGTGTACCCACTTTTTTTGTGATGACAGTTTGTGTTGACAGTTTGTGAGACCCGGTGTCGACAAGCTACCTACCTGTCACATAACCACACTGGGGACAGCAAACACACTATAAGGCTTAAAAACCTACTAAGTGGGAGGTTTGCAGTACCAGTTGACAACCTGACAGCAGCTGACCCGTGACAGACTATCTATACCAGGTCAAACATACCCTTGCTGAATACTTAACAAGGGGAACTGGTGTCCGTTGGTAACCCGACAGCAGTAGACCCGTGACAGACTGTCTAGAGGCAGACCTAACAGGCCTGATTCTCATAAACCGGGTCAATAAATACCCTTGCTGAATACTGAACAAGGGGACCTGGTGCCCACAGGGCACAGATAAATGAGTGTGACTCAATATACAGTATGTTTATATGTTTGTGTGTGAACGCCTAAAAACGTTTTGTCTAGTATTTATTTTATGGAGAACAAATAAAAGCTAAATTTTAAAATGTAACCATACCCTGGGATGGAATAATCCACCCCACTCCCCTATGTGTAACTAGTACCCTCATCAGCAAATCCCAACGAATGACACTGTCCCCACATCAAGGCTCCCATTAAAGAGTGTTGTAACACACTCTGTATCATTCTTAAGCTTGTGTCGCAACACCTAACGCTCAACATATTGTTGATACACTGACAAACATCCCGACAGATGTTCAAATAGATTACAGCATGTAATCACAGTCCAAGAGTGCCCCAAAAAAAGAGAGAGTCTTTCCTTCTTTTGTTCCTGGTTTTGAAAAATGTCAGGCAGGAGCTGATTGGTTGGTGGTTTATCACTCTCCATTTTATCACTTTTGAAGCTTAGTGCATCTGGCTCTTATGTGGGGTACACACCACGACGACCCGCTCACGATGCACATTGTGAGGGTGTCGTCAGTGTTTCTTCAGACCTGCTCACGATGATGCGGGGGGGCACGACCCGCTCACGATGTGCACCGTGAGCGGGACCGATCCGATGGCGACCCGCACCCGGCTGGCGATCCTACTTGCTGCAGGTAGGATCTGAATAACGACCGACCGACCTGCGGGACCGTTTATCAGATCGGTATCAGTCCACACCAGGACAGAAAAGGGCCCAATCACCACACAATCTACATCCAATTGGTCGGAATTGGATCTAGATTGATGGGATCGGACCCTAGTCGTCCTGGTGTGTACCAGGCATTAGTGTGGAGAGGCACTGCAGAGATGTAGGGTAATAAGGTAGGGTAGTGATGTAGTGTGGGGAGGCAGTGCAGAGATGTAGGGTAATAAGGTAGGGTAGTGATGTAGTGTGGGGAGGCAGTGCAGAGATGTAGGGTAATAAGGTAGGGTAGTGATGTAGTGTGGGGAGGCAGTTCAGAGATGTAGGGTGATAAGGTAGGGTAGTGATGTAGTGTGGGGAGGCAGTGCAGAGATGTAGGGTAATAAGGTAGGGTAGTGATGTAGTGTGGGGAGGCAGTGCAGTTAAAGAGTGTGAGAGGTTTTGTAGTGTAATGGATGGTTTTGCAGTGTAAATGATTGCCGCTTTAGAAAAATTCGATTTCTTACCAAATCTCTAACTTTCTGAATCTCTCATCCTATTACATTTCACCTGTAGTGTGGTGAGGCAATGCAAAAATGTAACGTGAGGAAGCAGTGTATTGTTATAGGGATCAATTTATTAACATGATAAATAATGTGAAAAGGGGTGTATTCCTTATGAGTAAATGTATGTATTCTTATGGTGTGTGTACACACTGTGAGATTCTTTTGCTATTCGACTTGCTATGCAATCTTTGCTAACTCATGTGCTATTTACTGTACATACAGTCCATGCTATCTGCATTAGATTTCCACCATATAGTCATTGTTGCCCCAACTATCTGGGTTTCAATTTGTGCTGTCATGGTAGTGTGCATCGGGATCGCAAGGTAAAAAACCTGTGCGATCTGCATGCGATTTTGACTACATAGTAAAAATCTCATGCTGGATTGTACCCGTGTGTACACACCATAACTCTCAGAATGTCGGTGTCACTACTCTGACCTCTAGCATTCTTACTGTTGGATTCCCGTATCACACTTTGCGATTTTGATGGCGATTGTACAAAAGCGAATAAGCGCATGTGCAGGTCTTTACTGCGGGCGCTCCCTGAGACTTCCATAGTCTTGCATGATCGCAGCGGGGGGTGGCCTCCTGCCTACCGCGGGCGGATGACATCACCATATGTCAGATGCCCGCCCTGTTCTCAGAGCAGGGTGCTGCCAATCTGAGTCACCAGGGAGTGACTTAGATTAGCGAGAGCTTGAGAAATCTCACAAGGCTGCAAATGGACAGTCACAGGCCTGCAGGGACATTTGCCATCCAGCGGGGGGGGGGGGGGGGGGGGGCGTTCGTGTTGGTGGCGTTAGTTGGCTCACAAAGCAGCAAAAAACTGCTGTATTGCAAGTCAACCGGAATCGGGGCCATTGTCCCATGGATGAGCTCAGTGAGCTGGCGAAGGTGGAATGAACCACAATGGATGCAACACAATTATGCCCCATGCGATCCCATTTTAACCCCTGCCTACCACCACATCAACACACACAGTACTCATTTCAAACAGGGACAGTATATACACACGCCACAACATATACACTTACAGTACACACACCCAGCACCACATATAGCAGTTTATAATACATACACATGAGTACACACACATCCACCACTGCCACATATACACAAACACAGTACACACACATTACCACATGTACACACCCCACCACATATATACTCACAGAGTACACACACATCACATATGCACACACACTACTCTCACATAGTAAACACTACGAACACACACTCCACCACATATATACACACATACCTAACAGTACACAAACACACACCACCACATAAATACACACAACACCACATATATACACACACCACCACCACCACTACATATATACTCTCACAGTACACATGCACCACATATACACACAGTACACACAACACACACTCCATCACATGTGTCATTTGTATTGTACAGGCTCCGGGGCCAAACACATACACTCCCCACCACCACACATATATACACACATACATACAGTACACAAACAAACAAATTGCAACCTATACACACACACCTCCACATACACACACACACATTACCACATATATACACACAGTACAGACAACACACATATAGTACACACACTAATCGGTACTACTCATCAAGTAGCCATCACAGAACAATTTGCAGTACCAGCCAGGCTTCCTGCAGCAGCTCCTCATATAGACTGGGGTGGAGCTTGTGACTGTGAGTGGCAGGCTCAGGACCCCAGAGAAGGAAAGAGCTAAAGGGAGGGGTGGCCACCTGTACGGCTCTGCAGGTGAGTTCATGTGAGAGCGATGGAGCCAGAAGAGGGTGTCAGCCCCCCCAGGTAA
The DNA here is from genome assembly GCF_055691185.1 of Crinia signifera. Taxonomy (NCBI): domain Eukaryota; kingdom Metazoa; phylum Chordata; class Amphibia; order Anura; family Myobatrachidae; genus Crinia; species Crinia signifera. The sequence goes on from NC_139217.1 coordinate 406,020,893, forward strand.
AATCAGCCCCCCCCCCCGGTAAAGCCAGATGCAGTCTGTGAGATTGCACTGGCTTCACAGTGACTGGCAGTGACTTCCTATTGGAAGTCCGACCTGACAGTCAAAAAGGCAGTCTCATTGGGAGATGTTCCTATATCGGTACTGCGCACACGTCTGTCATTTGTATTGTACAGGCGCCGGGACCAAGATTCCTTCTATGTGCTGTTGCCGAAGCAGCTCATAGAAGCTGGCTGAATGCGCAGTACAGATGTTTGTACTGAGCATGCGCCAGTCCAGGCGCCTGTCATCAAAGCAAAGGCACCGGGGACCCAGGAGAGGAGGCAGCGGAGGCGGCTACAGCGGAGGCGGCTACAGCGGAGGCGGCTACAGCAGAGGCGGCGTTGACAGGGCGAGGGGGTGCCTGAATCCCGGTACCCCCACTGCGGCCAGAGGCAGCCCCCCTCCCCCAAGAAGGTACGAGCTGTCACTGGTGGGTACCAATTCTCTTTCTGGCACAGGGCACCCAAATTTATACAGGCTAGGGATGTCCATCGACCATTGATGATTTAAAATCATCGATGGTTTGTGGCCGATGTCGAATACTCGATGTGGGAGTACCATATAGTTTCCCTACATTGATGGCAAAGGAGAAACGATGTTTCCTTTTTTTCTCTCAAGTTGCCGGGATCACGAAGCATAGCTCCGCTCCCGACACCCGGAAGTCCCGCCTCCGAGTTCTGATTGGCCTACGGACCATTCAGTCAAATATAAGGGATGACCATTGATAGCTAACATTATCGATGGTTATCAACAAAAAGGGGGTTTGTTTGACTGGTCGGTGGTTATCCATCAAATAGTTTGCCGTACAGCAGGTGGAGGGCACATAAAGCATTTATACAAACTTTGATAAATCATTTAAATGTTTGTGTAATTGTAACATGTTGCCATCTTGAAATGTATTGCTTTGAAATTGGGTCCAACTTTTTGAAACACCCTGTACTGTATAAACTATTTTAAAATCAATAAATAATAATTAAAGTTAAAGATTGACAAATATTAACATTTTATTGCTGACTGTTGTTACTATTAATGTTTTATTCTCTTTATTATATTGATACCATTATAGAGTGTAGTCATCGACTAAGCCTTATAATTGACAGTAGCAGAAGTGACATACAGTATTAAAGAAATGCCCAGTAACCCAAAAACTCAAAAAAAAGAAAAAAAAAAAAACAATAGATACACATAAAAACAAATAATTGCAAGTAACAACTTCTAGTTTGGTGAATTCATTAAATTATAGAAAAAGTTATATATACACTTGATCATTTTTGCACCAAGATATAAATGTCAGTAAATTCAAACCTGACAAAAAAAACTACACAGAGGAAGTTAGCTTTAAAATCGCTTCCTATAGATACAGGGAAAACATTAAGAAAAGGCCTGATTCAGACTTGTATGCTAACCTGATGGTTAGTGTAGAAGTCCAATGGTGGGGCCACTGTGCATGTGCAGAACGGTTTCTGCATCCTAAGCCACAGCCTGACTGACAGATAACAGATGTTTGGGGGGTGGTGATGGTATGGCTACTGGGCATTACATACTAAGAGTTGGAGGTGAAGCACTGACCATACCCACTCTTTTCTACGTTGAAAATTGTGTCCAAGTGTAAAACATCTCATAATTGGACCTTATCGATATATGGTATTTTAAGACATCCTACATTTAGGATTGACATACCACATACTCGTTTACCCCTGATGAAGTCTTTCGAGACAAAATGCTTAGGGTTTGGAGTTTAAGCTATGTTGTTTATCATCATGTGAACTGCAATCAAACGGATGTCATAAAAAATTGTATGCATTTTTAATAAAAGTATCGAATTGATATCTGATCTGAATTGTATCTGATCTGACTGAGAAATATTTGATCCTGTGCTGGTCTAATCTCTTAAAGGTGGTGGAATTCGAAAGCGCTCTCTATTACTATTTCTATTCTGATTTTCATCTCCCACTAACAGGGGAGATTCATAGAAGTAGCTGATTATTGTTTTAGTGGTGCAACTAGGGTCACCCCCTTTTCTATATCTATCTATCTATCTATCTATCTCTATATCTATATCTATACAGGTTGAGTATCCCGTATCCGAATTATTCCGAAAACCAGACATTCCAGAAAGTGAAATTTTTTTTTTTTTTTTGCTAAAAACTCACTGGGGACATTTGTAACAGCATCACTGGGGACATGATATGTAACTGGCACTATATATGTGCAAGACAATGATTGCTTGGCATTCAAATTCAGTGCTGAGATAGTACACACATTTTGTTTCACATTTTGAAACCTTGTTTTTTGAACAAATAAAATATATTTGTGTGTATTTTATGTGGTAATAAAATATATTTGTGTGTATATTATGTGTTTATACAGCATAAATGCAAGATACTTCAAAGTACATCATTGAAATATTAAAATATTCCGAAATACGGAATAATCCGTTATCCAAAATTCTCCTGGTCCCGAGCATTTTGGATAAGGGATACTCAACCTGTATCTATATATTCACAGCCTTTGCTGTGTAGCTCAAAATTGAGCTCAGGTGCTTCCTGTTTCCACTGATCATCAATGAGATGTTCCTACAGCTTAATTGGAGTTCACCTGTGGTAAATTCAGATGATTGGACATGATTTGGAAAGGTACACCCCTGTCTACATAAGGTTCCACACTTGACAGTGCATCTCAGAGCACAAACTAAACCTGAATTCAGAGGAATTGTCTCGAGAAACAAATCTGGTGAAGTGTACAGAAAAATACAGTAAATGCTGCTTTGAAGGTCCCAATGAGCAGAGTGGCACCATTATCAGTAAATGGAAGAAGTTCAGACCAGGACGCTTCCTAGAGCTGGAGAATGGCCCTTGTCAGGGAAGTAACCAAGAACCCGATGGTCACTCTGTCAAAGATACAGTATTCCTCTGTGGAGGGAGGAGAACCTTCCAGAAGGATAACCATATCTGTAGCAATCCACCAATCAGGCCTTTATGGTACAGTGGCCAGAGGGAAAGCCACTCGTTAATAAAAATCACATTGCAGCTTGACTTGGAGTTTGCCAAAATGCACCTGAAAGACTCTTAGACCATGAGAAACAAAATTCTCTGGTCTGATGAAACAAAGATTGAACTCTTTAGCACAAATGCCAGGAGGAAACCAAGCACTGCTGATCACCAGCTGCCACAGCCATCCCTAATGTGAAGCATGGTGTTGACCACATCATGTTGTAGGCGTGTTTTTCAGTGGCAGGAACTGGGAGACTAGTCAAGATAGAGGGAAAGATCAATGCAGCAATGTACAGACATATCCTGGATGAAAACTCGAATGCTCTTGACTTTAGACTTGGGCGATGGTTCACCTTTCTGCAGGACAACGACCCTAAGCACACAGCCAAGATATCAAATGATTGGCTTCAGGACAACTCTGTAAATATCCTTGAGTTGTTCAGCCAAAGCCCAGACTTGAATCCAATTGAACATCTCTGGAGATATCTAAAAATGGCTGTGCACCGACGCTTCCCATCCAACCTGATGAAGCTTGAGAGGTGCTGCAAAGAGAATGAGCAAAACTGCCCAAAGATACTATAGGTGTGCCAAGCTTGTGGCATCCTATTCAAAAATGTGATTGCTGCCAAAGGTGCATCAACAAAGTATTGTGCAAAGGCTGTGAATACTTATGTACAGATGTAGCGGGATTCATATTTGCAGGGGATGGTGATGGCGACGCCAGCCGCCATCCCCTGCCCCGCGCCTTCTGTATGCCGGAAGGGGACGCGCGCGCACGAGGTGCGCGTGTGTCCCCTTCCGACGGTGCTGCCCTCGGTCGCCCGGTGCCCACACTGGGCGACCGCACCCCCCCCGCAGTGTCCTCGAGTCCCCCCCAGCCCCCTCCAGCGGGAGGCGGACAGTACCCGCCGCCCGGATACTGAGACGCGCGTGCGTGGGGGACGCACGCTCGTCTCAGTCAGATGGAGCGCCGTGTTGCTGGCGGATCGCCAGCAACATGCTGCTGGCGGTTCGCCAGCAAAAATAAGTCCGGCTCCATCTGTACATGCGATTTCTTAATTTTAACAAATTTGCAAAAATCTCTCCAAAACTTTTTATTAACTCTGTTATTGTGGGATATTGTGTGTAGAATTTATAGGGGAAAATGAATTTATTCCATTTTGGAATAAGGCTGTAACGTAACAAAATGTAGAAAAAGAGAAGCGCTGTGAAAACTTTACAGATGGACTGTATTTGTCACTGGACATTCTGCAACTTGCAGCTATGACAGGATATATTGCCTTACTAGAACTCATTGTAAAATTCCTCAGCACCAGTGGCATAAGAATGTGATCTTTGCTTTTGTTGCATAAAATAGTGTCAATAATTAATAGATAAGTCACATGAAAGTCAGAGGAATTGACGATTGTAACAACTCCAGCAAATGAATGTGTAAAATAAGAAAACCACAACTTCTACTTTTTATTTTAGAAAAAAATAGCAGTCTGTAGCAGGAGATGCACACCAGGCAGGGGGCAGACAGGAAGAGCAGGCTCTACCTGCTAAGTAATCCATGCTACCAGATAGGGAGGCACAGGAGGGAGCGAGAGGTGTGTGTGTACGGAGGAGAGGTGTGTATACAGGGAAGAGGTGTGTATGTATTGCAGACATGTTATCCATGCTGTAGGTAGGGATGCACAGGAGGGAGGGAGAGGTGTGTGTGTATGGAGGAGAGGTGTGTATACAGGGAAGAGGTGTGTATGTATTGCTGACATGTTATCCATGCTGTAGGTAGGGATGCACAGGAGGGAGGAGGAAAGTGTGCACGGGCCGAAGGGTGAAGTCATTCCAAACTGGAGCCAAAAAAAAAAAAAGGATTCTCCACCTTTAAATGACACAACTCATGTCTGACAGAGATCATCTAGTCTTGCTTCACATACCCAACAGCAGCAGGAAAGAGACAGCTGCAACATGTACAGATAACTTCTCCGAGGAGCTGCTGCCAAGCCAACAATCTTTCAAACATCACCTGAGACCCTCTGCCCCCAGGCTAATCAGTGAGGTCTACATCATGGATGAAGGCATAGACAACCCTGCCTTCACCTCTCTTGCTGAAGTGGGCTTGAAGACAGTAGATAATGGAAAAGTAGTGGTAAAAGAGGATCCAGCTCAGGACCACCATGACAAAGAGGAGTTCAAAGAGGGACCCTGTGGATGGGGGAGTTTTACACCAAGGGTCCTGCAATGCTGTAACAATCCCAAAGGATATTTACTGATGTACAGCCTGCTGGCAATTATGCAAGGTGCGTTCTCAGTGCATTTATTCCTTCCCTGATTCCTGATTACTTGTCACATCTGCAGCCTTCATGCAAACGTACATGATCATATGTAGTGTATAGTATATTGTGCACTAGATAGATCAATGCTGCATACAGCTGCACTCATTGCCAGCTTTACTAACTGTAGGAAAAAGAATAACAAAGCAAATGAATGTAACTCATTTTTATTAATATCTGGATGCAAACTACAGTACCAAGTTCATTCATACAGTAGGATATAGCAAGGTGTTTCCTATTTATATGTGTGTATGCATCATTTTGATATTTAAAGCTTTTTATATATACAGATGGAGTGCCTGCCAGCCAGCCTGCAGGGTCGCCAGATGTGCTGAGCTGGTGCAGGCTGCCAGACAGAAGCTCCATCTGATGAGTATCTTACATGCTGCGTGTCCCCGTCAGCAAGGCCGCTGGGAGCAGCTTCCCTGCCCACCTCTGCTTCAGGGAGATATGTAGGGAGTGAGGGCAACTGGTGGGAGCTGCAGGGAGGTGCAGAGGACCAGCAGTGGGTGATGGAGGGCTCAGACGCAACGGGGTGCGCACCCCCCTTCCATTGGCTGGTGCGAGGTGGCAAATGGCGATTCTGTCGCCAGGAGCTGCTCCATCTGTAACACTAGGAAAGTAGTTATGAAAAGTGGGATTGTATTACTTAACATAACTACATTTTAGGACTAAAAAAAGTGTGATATTTGTGTGATCCCTCAAAATCACTGAAGATCTTTGCAAATCAATTTAAATGATAAAATAGTTCAATATTTATCTAAAGAGTCCTCTATCTGGTTTTTATTTTTGAAGCACTTAGATTGAGAATAGTTGATGTTCAATATCTAGTCATGTTACCTGGATTGAAGATTCCAGAGATAATGAATGAAAATAGTCTTTACAGTTTACAGAGTATCATTTAAAGCTTTGATGCAGGTATAGATGGTAGGTGAGCAAAAGAGCTGTAATTGAAATACAAGAAGTGGGCTGTGAGAACAGAAGGGAAGGAACTTAGGGTGAAATGTAATAGGATGAGAGAATCAGAAAGTAAAAAATCTCCAGTTATTTTAAAACCGGTAATCATTTACACTGCAAAACCAGTTTGCTGTACATGATTGCCACATTTAAAAAAAAACCTGGAGATTTCTTACCAAATCTCTCACTTTATGATTCTCTCATCCTATTACATTTCACCCTTAAAGTCAAGAGCAGGCCTGGCCATCATGTAGCTCTCCAGCTGTTGTGAAACTACAGGTCCCAGAATGCCTTTGCCACAGTTTTGCTATTAGAGAATGCTAAAACTGTAGCAATGCATGCTGGGATGTGTAGTTTCACAACAACTGGAGAGCCACAGGTTGGCCAGGCCTGGTCTAGAGCATACCTTAAACCTCTATTCAGGGGGTGGGGTGTGGGGGGGGGGGGCATTCTTTTCTGAGTAAAAGATCCAATTTATAAATGACAAATCTGCATAACTGCCTTTGTGATCTGTGTGGACTGCAGGTACATGAGGTAAAGAAATCTGTGATTTCTGGACAGTATACAGTATATCGAGATAATGCATGGATTGCTTTCACCAGCTAAAAAGGATTAAAGTGTTTTATTCCATTAATATATAGACCCCTAATTTGGCTACATGATTGTACCATAGGTTGTGAACTACTGTACATGTTAAAGTGCAATTTACCAATTTACCAATTTACCAATATGGCGCTATATTAGCAAATGTTAATAAATAATAAATACATAACTTCTGTGTAAAACAGCATACACATGGGGCAATTTCAGCCACTTTTCTAAGCGATCTGACTAGATTGCTTAGAAAAGGAGCAGGGATCGCTCTATGTGTATGCCCTGCAGTGATGGCGATGTGCAGTCCCGCACGTCGCTATCCCCGCAGGGAAAGCCAGTGTTTGCACTAGCTTTCCTGCTAGATCGCAGCACTTTGCCTATAAACAATAGGCAAATCTCCACTGTACGATCGCTCAGCACACAGCATAGCAGGGTGCATCGTGGGTGTACCGCGTTGTGTGCTGAGCTGAGCATGGAGGATGGGTCACCCGAGTGTACAGGGCTTTAGTTAAGTAACCCTAACATTATAAAGGTTACTTCGAAAAATGCAGAGTTGCTAATGATATGTAAAATGTTATTAACTGAAAATTGCAAACAAGAGAAGTTGTACTGTGCCCGTCATCTCTTCTGCACCGATCATCTTCAGAGGGACAACACTTGCTGTAGCTTCCCATGGTTCCATTAGCTGTCAAGTGTCGATGATTTGTATGGAAAGGCCATGTTACCAAATACTTACACGACGCTTGAAAGCAAATAAACAATGCTACTCACTTGCTTGACTGAGTATCAACTGCTGACAGCTATTATTATTATAATTATAATTGTATTTATAAGGCGCCACAAGTGTTTTGCAGCGCCGTACAAAGGAACAGTACAGGGAGACAAAACAGTATTACATTAAATAAATAAAAAAAATAGAGTACAAATAAAGAGCGCCACAGTTCTATACACATTACAACTTAAATATAAGTAGTGAGGACTCAATCAACATACTAGAGGCTTGTGGCCAATGATGGAGATGGGTATGCGGACGAAGATGGTCACTGAGTGTTTGAGTATGGGTGAGCTGTGAGTGACATGTGAAGAGAAGAGGGCTTTGACAACACGAGGGAAGAGCTATTCTTATTTTTATATGTTTTGCTGAGCTGTGCGGCTCATTCGGAGATGGACGGTTCTGTACAGTAGCTGAGTTTTGGACGCAGCTGCTGTGTAAAAATATGCTAATGCATGCAGGAGGCGTCTGAAGGAAAAACATGTCTCCTGCCCGCATGTCAGATCAGAGGGCTGTATTTGGAGACACAGAACTGAATCACCATCCTGACCTATGCTTCATTACTCAGATAGCGATCTCCTGCCTGCTCCTGGAAGGCACAGACATTGGCTTCACCACTACCATAAGTTAAATCTGACAGTCTGCAGTGCTGCGGCCACTGCCAGCGAGAAGTGGGCTTGCACAGAGCCTACATCCTAGCAGTCTATTCTCTAAGGGCCTGATTCAGACCTGTCCGCTAGGCTGTGTGTAATTGCAGCCCAGCGTAGAGGTAAACGAAGCACGCCGCCCAGCCTTACATCTGTGTCCCCCCCGCAGTGGGAATCCCCTCAGTAACATGTGAGGGGATGTGTACGGTAACATATCCACCTGCATGTGGCCGCCTGGCTGAAAAGTAATTTGATGGTCGTTCACTAATAAAAGTCAGTCTAGAATTACTTTTATTATGCCCGTAGAGTGCTGAATTCTGAGCGGATGCTGATGTCATGTGATGTCAGCCACCTGCCCCAAGCAGGCATCGCCCTGCCTGCGTCTGCAGGGGAACGCCCACCGTGTTTATGAAATGATGTGATATATTTCATTTTTCTCAGCTTTTGTTTGGTATAATTTTCTCTGTATGTGATATATTTTATTTTTCTCAGCTTTTGTTTGGTATAATTTTCTCTGTATTTTACATTCACAATTTATTACATTCATTCTGCTGTTTTGAAATATTAGAAAGCTGTGATACACCCTGAGAACAATTAATAATAATAATAATAATAATAATAAAAATATTAATATGATAAAACTGCTCATTTGATTAAAATGAAAAATGGTCTGGAAACATCAGAGATGTCAGTAAACTATTGGGAATAGATAGATTTCTGAATTATACGCTATGAGTGGTAAGTGCATGAAACAATGAGGAGGATACAGAGAAGGGCATATTTGGATGGTAACAGGATGGTTAATATCAGGGTGGGTGTGTTGGCAGAGTGGTAGTTTATGAAGAGTTCTTCAGGCATACTGTATCTAGAACTAGTTCAAGAGCGCAAACAGCTAAGAACATGGATGAATATCCTTATGTTGTTCTGTGCATTCAGTGCTGGAGCAGTAATGTCCGATTTGCATTCAACTGAAGTTTTTTAGAAAACGAAAAAAACAAAACACAAATTGCAACAATGTTTGCACCCGAACAGTTGGATGTGAATGCAGAAGGATTAATAGTGTAGGGAGGGATAGGGTTCCCTCACTAATTTTTTTATTTTACTTAAATTAATAAGATACATGATAAATGAATAACAGAAGTGTATTTTACATATGAAGGGGCAAACCAACACAATATTGTAATAACCAAACTATTGTGCATTTACCTCACAGTATCCACATCACACACCATTCTTACTCTCTCACATAGGGCCTTATTCTAGTTCACTCTTTCTGACAAAATCCTTCTTAGATGGACAAAACCATATGCACTGCAGGTGGGACAGATGTTACTTGTGCAGATATAATTAGATTTGGGTGGGGTTTTACTTCAAAGTGAGATCTATATTGCAGTGTAAAAATAAAGCAGTCAGTATTTACCCTGCACAGAAACAAAATAACTCACCCAAATCTAATTCTCTCTGCACATGTTACATCTGCCCCACCTGCAGTGCACATGGTTTTGTCCATCTAAGAAGGATTTTGTCAGAAAGAGTGAAATAGAATAAGGCCCATACTGTATTTACCATTCATGCTACTAATTTACTGTTAATACAACTCACAGAGCTGTAGATAATTTGTCACCTCACAATTGTAATTTATCACATCAAAACCAAGAATGGGATGTGGTATGATTGTGTGAAAATCGACTTATTTCAAAACAAGTCACTGAGGGTTACATTTCTGATAACCCCTACAGTAGTAGTGTCCTTAGGCACTGGCTACCTTGCTAAAAATGCAGAGTGTCTGAACATGTTGTGCATGTATGGACTCTGATCACTGATGAAAGTCAGTAATACATTCCTAAATTACAGGAAGGACAGTGTGAACAAAGCACTTGTGGTTGCTGATCTATTGCAGCATTTAAAGAGCAATCAGACAACTCACATCCTGCACTATGGGCCTTATTCTAGTTCACTCTGACAAAATCCTTCTTAGATGGAATAAACCATGTGCACTGCAGGGGGGGGGGGGCATATGTAACATGTGCAGAGAGAATTAGATTTGGGTGAGTTATTTTGTTTCTGTGCAGGGTAAATACTGGCTGCTTTATTTTTACACTGCAATATAGATCTTACTTTGAAGTAAAACCGCACCCAAATCTAACTCTCTCTGCACAAGTTACATCTGCCCCCCTGCAGTGCACATGGTTTTGTCCAACTAAGAAGGAATTTGTCAGAAAGAGTGAACTAGAATAACCCCCTATGTACTTATAGTAGACACAGGGCCATTGAGAAATCCACAGGGTCTGGGTACTGTGTGGCTAAATCTGGGAGGTGTGTCCACACTTCATAAAAAAAAAAAACAGAACAATGAAAAATACCATCTGGTGTAATGCACATGCAAATGCGGTATTTTTAATTGATCCCTGCTCGCTACACCATCCCCACCCCTCCCCGGGATCCTTGATTAAATTCCAGATAGTACAATTATATTGCTGATTACAATATATTGCCTATTTGGAACAAGGTCATTTTGTGGAGTTTGTTGCATACCAGTACCCTAGCAATCTATCACTGATCACTTTTATGCAACAAACCCCTAAAAAGTATTCTGAGGTTTGACCACAGTTTTACAGCTGATAATATATGCAGCCTCTAATGTCTTCTTTATAAGGCTAACTGAGCAAAATGTTTAAGTCAGAGTTGCCTACTTTCAGTCTCCTTTCAGTCCCCTCTTCAGCAGCACTTCGGGGGCGGGGCTTGCTGAAGACATCATCAAGCCCTACCCGCCAGTACTGCAAATCCCACAATTTGCATATCTTCTTGAAAGGGGACGGGGCTAAATGGCACAATTTGCATCTTTAGCCCCACCCCTCCCTTTCAAGGGTGCCGGAAGGGTGACCCCATTCTGGGAGGGTTGGCAACCCTGGTTTAAGTGCTTTCAGGTCATTCTGCATCGAGAGATATTTTGTATTTATTATCTGAATAAGGCCCTTAGTTGATATGTGACATAAACATGTATGCATTTTTTCCACCCTGTTTTAATGACACCATCAATGAAGCTAGGTGTAGAGAGGGTGAGTGCTGTCTGGGTAAACACTTGAAGATCGAGTTGGCCAGAAATCCAGGCTGGTACTTAAAATGTCATTGCAGTTGAGCCATGAAATAAAACCCGTGTACCTGCCTACAGTGTAAGTTATAATTAGCAGTCACAATAAAGGCTGCAATAGATGCACTAAATAATTGTGAATCTCTTCATTTACAGCTAATCTATATGCAGACTTTAACAGCAAAATATCCCTACTTTAAATGTGGCCTCAAAGGAGGCTAAGTCAGGGCATGGCTTGATATATTATATTATGCTACTAAACTGGTTATGTTAATTATAGTGCTTTGTACTTGCTTGCTACTGGATTTTAATGATTGGGTGCATAATGCTGAAACATAGCAGCATGAAAACAAAGCAACTGTGAAAAGTCTTCCCAACACAAGGCAATAATAAACCACAAAGGTGAGATCATTCCCCACCATGAAATGGAACTAAAATGCTACACATACATTAATAGCATAAAAGGGAATATTAATGGTACATAACCACTTGTTTTTCACACAGACATATTTAAAAGTATGTGAATAAGTAGTGAATACACATATGAAGAGTATGTACCATCATGCTGATATACCATGGAACTATATACCATAGCCTGAGCACTCTCATATGCAGAAAGAGGGGCGTGTCATGAAGTTGGTCAAAGCCTTAACACTAAGGTCGGCATGGCCACATTGAGCACTCTCTAATTCCTCCATTTCATGACCCACAGTGCCACTCGCTGGTCTTATTTTTAGGACAGCCCCATAACATCCCTCCCCAATATTTAAACTTTTGAAAATGAGATGCTCAAAGGGTGTGTGGCCTTGTGGGGATGGCTTGGTCAGATAATAATAATATTAATAATATGAGGAATTTTTGTGAATTTTTTTAAACTTTTCAATACTTAACCATCCAACATGGATTGGCAAAGTGTGCTGAGCTAAGGAGTATTGGAGCAAGGCACCAGGCACAAAGCATGGTGAGCAAAGCGGGACACTAATTGTGGGTCCACATGTTCAGGTGTCAACATTGGCACCACACAGATGTGAAACCTCATGTTGACCTTTTAATATGTTGACCTTTTCTGTGTCAACATTTGCTGGAGTCAATCTTTTGTCACTGTCGACCTCTCGGTGTTTGGTGTCAACCTAGGCAATGTCGACTTATACTACACCTGAAAACAATGTGACCTCCTGCAAAACAGCGAATACTCCAAAGAATGGGGCAGATGTATTAAGCCATAACAAGAGATAAATGCAAGGGTGATAAAGAGAGATAAACATCCAGCCAATCTCCTGCTAACTGCCACGTTACAGGCTGTGTTTGAAAAAAGTAAGTAAGGAGCTGATTAGCTGGATGTTTAAATCTCCTTATCACCCTTGCATTTATCTCTTGTTAAGGCTTAATACATCTGCCCCAATGTGTCCTATCTGTATCCTTTTAAAAATGACATTGCGCACCTACTGTATTGCAAACTGAGCAGGGAGACTCACCTCCGTGCTTCTCTACAAGTGGCACATCTTATCCTGAAAACTGTGGAAGAAACCTGGACACATCAGACTTAATTTAAGGGTGCATGGCCACACCTCGCATGATTAGACCACACCCCCAGACAAATACCTGGGCCTGGCCAGGCTCTCTGCACATGACTTTGGGAATATCTGATTACTTGCTTGGAAACAGTGTGTTTTAAATAATTGCTAATTACTTGTATTATAATTGCAAACTATGCACAATGCAAAGTGTTTATGCAAATTCAGTTTAATGAGTCATTTAGGCGTGTCTTTGTTTTCCGCATATTTTTAGATTGTCTTATATGTTTTTATAACCAGTCAGATATTTTAGAGTATCACAAACACCTTTCATTTTCAGGCTTTTCTTGCTCTGCAATGTTTTAAGAGGAAGTCATTTAATATAATTATTCTTATTTGTACACATTGGACAATATTTTCATTCTGTATGCTTTAATTAATTACCATAAAACATCTCTCATTATGTTAAGCTTGCTGTGTTATGTTAATCCAGTAAGCTCCTGACAACCTTGTACGGTAGCTTTTTTTCATATTAAGTTAGTGCAGAGGTTGTTACTAGACTGGTTTAGCGGGAGCTAGAAATAGTTCAGCAAGTTGCTTATGCTCCGAGTGTATAAACAGCAGGTGCTTTCCTGAATACATAAGTTGAATTTGAGGTTATGATTGTGCTTACAGATACAGAACCTTTATACAGATGTGTCCTCATACATAAGTGCTGCAGTGGCCCCAAACAGTAGGGATGGCCATCGACATATCTCCCATCGATGGTTAACATCAATGGCCTTTATAGCAATGGCTATCAACTATTCTATCACAGGCCATCTTTAGTTTCCGCCATCACTTAGCTAGATATATCTAGTTCAAGTTTCTTCTGTGCATGCACGCACCTCCCGGCCGGGCACCACCGGCAGGCATCATACTCCACGCTCACCGTACTCCATACTCAACATTGAAATATGTCAATGCTCAGTATTCATAACCGCTGGGGGGCGAGCCGAGGAGGGACTCAGGAGGGAGTGGGATGGGGGTGGTCCAGCATGACTAACAGAGGGGGGCATGGTACGTGATGGGACTGTGCGGGGCCCATGACAGGGTGGGGTCCACTGTCCTTAGGGTGTAATTTTTTATGAATACAGTGGTAGGCAGGAGACGGACTGTGTGACTGACTGTCCAACTGGCCGGGGGGGGAACAAAAACATTGCCATCGGATGCTGTCCATCGATGGCATTAAACTATTTTACCCTCCCCTATCGATGCCCAAAACATCGATCTATAGGTCCCTACCATGAAACTCTGGCATCTTTTTGATGAAAATACATCTTAAGGCCCATACACACTGCTGCTGCAGGTCGGCAGGGCAGAGACAATGCTGGTGTCACCAAGCCCTTTCCATTCCATCTAAATACTGCACACAGGGGGCACGGCTAAAATAATGCAATTTCTGTCATTGTAACCTTCCATCACGAAGAGCTGCAAATTCTGGCATCTGTCTCATGGGAAAAGTGGGATGCGGGGGCTCCAGTGAGCATGCGGGAGACTTGTCCACCTTCCTGGCGAAGGCCACGCGATTTTCAGGAGCCTTCCGCCCATTTTAGGAGGGTAGGCACGTATGTGCTTGAATCATATATTAGTTTAATCAGCACCTTCCATATGTGCATCCTAGTTGTATCACGTTGCGATTAATATAATTTTTGTAAAAAAAAAAAGTTATAAGATTTTCATGTGATCTGGCTCGTTGGGACGGCTGTTTGGCGTGACTGCAGCAATGATGTATGTGGCGGTAGATGTATTTTTTGCAATGCGAACGCACAGTTGCTCCGGTGCATGTGTACAGTACAAAAGTTGCAATTTGCAAATTTTGCTAATGTGCTTTTGGGGCTGAATTAGCTCCTGATGTAAATAATAATCATTGTTAAGGCCACCATACACTACTGCAACTTGTCTGAGCCATAAGTCGCACCAATCCCTTGTATGCCACGGCAGCTGCCTGGAAGCCCTTCTGTCTGATGTGCTATTTTTATTTTATTTTTGGGATTTACCTGATGGGCTGTACTACAGGGGCTGGCAAATATGTCTATATCAAGAAATTTTCTTGTAATATATCGCTGGTGCTAAAACAATCACGATGTGCATCTGATTTGCTTTGTTGAAATAACATACATTTTTCAGGGGAAGCTATGGTTTGTGGGGAAAGAGTTGCACCTAAATGCATAACGAACAGGGAGTGACTTAATCCCAGAATATGGGACGCTGTCACTTTAAGAAGCGCAGGTCTGCCTTATTTTTTACAATATTAATATACACAATTGCTATAATAATAAATTTGTATTTATTAAAAAATATACATATTATTATGAAGTGCACTTCAACATATCAATCAATAGTACATAAAATCCACATACATGACAAACAACAAATAACATAAATGGCTGGCTGGGTGTTATGAGGCAATTTGGCAGGCTTTATGGCATGATAATAATTCTTTGTTTAAGAATTACATCTGCTTCAGGAGGCATCCATATCCATAAATCTATTGCTGGAGAACACTGACTTTGACCAGGACTGGTAAGGTAACTATACCAAGGATTATAAATCTTAAACAAAGAATTATTATCATGCCATAAAGCCTGCCAAATTGCCTCATAACACCCAGCCAGCCATTTATGTTATTTGTTGTTTGTCATGTATGTGGATTTTATGTACTATTGATTGATATGTTGAAGTGCACTTCATAATAATATGTATATTTTTTAATAAATACAAATTTATTATTATAGCAATTGTGTATATTAATATTGTAAAAAATAAGGCAGACCTGCGCTTCTTAAAGTGACAGCGTCCCATATTCTGGGATTAAGTCACTCCCTGTTTGTTTCTCCTACTAATAAGAGGCTACACATCCTCTTAACTAAAGAAGCAGCAGCCTTGCCCTATTCTTAAATCCGTGATACACATCACCTGGCACAGTGCCCCCCGCGCTCCTAGGTGCCCCTAGGGACACACCCCTTTTTCTTAAATGCATAACGGCTGATGCCAGACTGCCCATGTCAACATACAGGTATGTCAGAAACCCAAATGAACAAAAATAAAAATATTCATTAGGAGACTTAAATGGCGGGGAACAAAATTCAGGCATAATGGCAAAGAAAGCATGCTGAGGTCATCTGCAAATACAAACCAAGCAGGCCTAGATGGAGGCCTACTCTCAAACATCACCGATAAAGTAGGTATTAAAGTAGTTGATCAATTTAATTAGTCTTGGAGAGAGATACAGCGGACAGAGTAAAAATACCAACCAACCAGCTCCTGTCATTTTTTCAGATAGCCTGTTAAATGCAATTAGCTTATTGGCTGGTACTTTATCTCTCCAAGGCCCCTTGGTATCCTGACTTGCCTCCCTATGAGATAATAAGGCCTACCTGGACCAGTAGTGCTGCTAATCCCCATACCTCCCAACAGTCCCGATTACAGCGGGACAGTCCCAATTACCAGGGCCTGTCCCGCTGTCCCTCCCGCGGCCGGCAGTGTCCCGTGGTGAGGGGGGGCTGTTGGGAGTCCTCCCTGTCCGCTGCTAAGCAGCGGGGAATAAACGCTGTGCGCATGCCAGGGGGCTGGGGGCATGGCTAGAGGCTCACAGAGCCTCTGGGTCATGCCCCCATAGCGGCAAAATGGGGGCGTGGCCTCGCGGGAGAGCCGCGAGTATAGGCCATGCCCCCGAAATTAGGTCACGCCCCTCGAAATATCCGGCACGCCTACGCCGCGCACAGCTACGTCCCGCCTCCAGCTCAGGCAAAGTTGGGAGGTATGAATCCCTGTAGTGTAGGACAAGCCTAAAGGTGCCCATGTACTAGGTGTTTCACATGCGCATCGCACCAGAGCCTAAACTGAAAGTAGTGCATACGAGCACGGCTTTGTGAAAATTAGCTGTATCGGCAATTAGCTGCAAATCCATACACAAGTCGATCACAAGCGAATGATTTTTCCAGTGTGTGCCTTTGTCCATAGCCCAGGACTTACTCAGCGGGTGCCATAGAAACAGGCTGTTCCGGATCGGAGCTGATGTCACAAGACTTCCCTCCAAATTCCTGGGCACATCTACGTTTTTCCTGGCACTTACAGAAAATGGACAATTACCACACACAAATGCCGGCTTCCTGTCAATGAAATTGCGTAGGGGCAGTAATGAAAAAAATAGCTAAATTTTATTGCAGGGAATGCAAAATTGCAGCCATGCAGTTAAGCTGTGTACACAAGGGGGCGATTTCAGCACATATTGCCAGTGTGCTGTGCTGTGCTGTGGGAGATAAATCGCGGGGGGCGCACTCCCGCTGCCTGCCCTTCATGGTCGCTGGTCGCAGCAGCATGCTCCTCTGATTATGGCTAACAATTGCTGGTCGCTGGTGCAAATCGCACCGTGCGTACACAGCTTTAGATCTGAATAACCCCCATTATCCCTTTAGGTGCACCTTCCAATTAATATTTAATTAGTGCATCTGTCCCTTTAGGAGAAAAACTGCAGTCCAAAGTCAGCAGCTGCCACCCTTTACTACAGTAATCCTAATTTAGTGGCTGGATGATTAAGATACACTCAAATCTCAATACAGATGCCTATGCCCCACATATTATTTTTACTTTATCTCTAAATAAAACCCTTGTTGTACAGTAGACCTGTAATCTACAAATTATGCTGCTTTTAGACCGCAAAAACGGACGGTATTTTTAAAAGTTTCTAAAAATGGGTCAGACAGCTCTTAACCCCTTTCACACTGCATATCTGAAACGGTATTTTACCATTTCTATGCCATTTATGTGGTGTGAAAGCATCCTGTGCAGGCATTTCCAACCCCCCCCCCCCTCCCCAGGCATTTCCAACCCCCCCCCCCCACTGAGGCATCCTTGATCCCCCCTCACGGAGGCATCTCCAAGCCACCACCCCCCTACTGAGCCTTCCTCGATCCACCTCCCTCCAACTGAGGCATCCTGTCATCCCCCCTACTTGGGCAGCACAGGAAAGGGAACCCCCCCCCCCCCCCCCCCCGCTGATCTCACACTTTCATAAAATCCCCTTTTCCTGCAGCTCCTGCTCCGGGCATAAGGTAAAGCTGTTTATGTGCTCTGCTCCTGGGTTCCCCCCTCAGCCTCCAGTGGATGGCACTGGGCTTCCTGTGCACTCCGCAGAGCCAGGTGGCGGGATGCAGGGAGCCCACCTGTAGAAGTCTCACATGGCACCTGTGGCACCCAGCTCTGCGGGCTGTGTGTGCGGCTGATTCTTGGCCAATCAGGAGCCGAGAAAGTCGGCTCCTGATTGGCCAGAAATCATTCTGAATACAGACGCCGAGGAAGTAACATCTCTGCGCATCTAGAGCAGAGATGTTTCCTCCTCGGCGTCTCTAGTTAGAATGATTTCTGGCCAATCAGGAGCCGACTTTCTCGGCTCCTGATTGGCCAAGAAATCATTCTGTGCAGAGACGCCGAGGAGGAAACATCTCAGCGTCTGTCAAAGTCCTGCGAGCCGGATACCAGATTGGAGCAACTCTGTCATCGGAGAGGATTCCGAGGTCGTCGCCGGGGACCAGGTGAGTTGGATTTGCTTCCTTAGGTACCCCTGGGGACTACCTCGGATCCCGGACCCCGGATTCTGCAGCCCAGGAGCCCCGGAACCCCAGGACCAGCCCCGGAACCAGGACCAAGGCCCCGGAACCGGACTCTTCTGCCCTGGAGCCCCGGAGGCCGGACCCAGGACCCAGGGACCGACCTACGGGCTCAAGGTAGGTAAGTATCAGTGTGTGTGTGTTTTGTATGTATTAAACTTTTTTTTTACAGTGTGTCAGTGTGTTTTTGTTAACTATTTTTTGTACTGCTGAACTACAAGTGCCAGTGGGCCCTTTAATGCCCCGCATGCTGGGACTTGTGGTTCTCCAAGTCCCAGCATGCCGGGTAGGCTTGCTGGGACTCATAGTTCGCCAGTATAAAACAATAGTTTGACTTCTTTTTTTACACAAGCCATCAGCCCGATGCCCACCGCCCAGGGGCATCGGGGACAGCCCCGGACTATCAGCATGGGCTGGTAAGTCCTGGAGGGGGGGGGACCCCTTCATTGGGGGGGTCCCCACTTCCCCAGGACCCCTGCCCATGCTGACCAGCCAGGGGGTTAATGCTTTGGCCACGGGAGCTTATATAATAAGTTTCCCCCGGCTGTGGCATTACCCTGCTGGCTGGTTGTGTCCGGTGCTGGTTCTTAAAATACGGGGGACCCCTAGTCACTTTGTCCCCCATATTTTGGGAACCAGCGCCGGACCTTGAGCCTGGTGCTGGTTTCATGAAATCAAGGGGACCCCGATTTGTCGGGGACCCTGATTTTATGTCACCAGCACCGGCTCAGTGAGCCCGGGGCAGGTTATACTCGGGCAGGGGACCCAGCGCTCGGTTTTTTTTTAAAACTTTGCGCTGTCCTGCAAATGTGCGATTTTCAGACATGAAAATCGCACATTTTCAGGACTAAATAGAACGCACCACTTCGCCGCAAATCGCCCCTCTTCGCACTTTTCAGCCTCCAATGCGCATCACATTAAATATTTTGACTGAAAAGTGCGATTTTTAAAAGTGCGATTTGCGGCGATGTGGTGCGCGAATAAAACATGCGCATTTAGCGCAAACCATAGAATCTCACCCTTGTTGACCGTTGTGTATATGCAGTACGCTTAGTTATCTGCCGGTTTGCGTGACGTTTTACAATTTACTTTGCTTTATTACACATTGTATTAATAAAGGATCCATTCAGTTAAACATACTTGAATTCCCTTTAGTTTATGTTACATGCTTGTTGTGCTGAATGTACAGCATGATTATATGTTTTGTTTTTATGGAAGCTTATTACCATGGTTCATCTCCCAGTGGATGTAAGACACTAGCACGGGGAGAATGCTCTGTGCCAACATATACAACTAATTTTACTTGGAACAGGCTCATTGAACAAGGATACAATAATGAGAAAAAATAGTGAGGTAAAAATATACAGTATGCTAGACAGTGGCGGTTTTTACCTATGGGCTGCAGGGATGCAGCCCCCCCCCCCCCCAGGTAAAATCCGATCCTGTAGTGAAGACAGATGCAGTCTGTGAGACTGCACTGGCTTCACTGTGACTGGCAGTGACTTCCTATTTGAAGTCTGATCTGCCACTGCCAGTCACCAAGGCAGTCCCATTGGGTGGTGTTCTCTCCCTCCGGGACGCCTTTCAATGGGCTGCGCAGCAGACCATAAAATACGAGGTCTGCACATGCGCAGTACCTAAGTCGGTACTGCTCATGCGCTGGTCCCTGACGTCTGTATCGTACAGGTGCCTGGACCGTGATTTCACTTCTATGGGCTGTTGCTGAAGCAGTCCATAGAAGCTGGCCGCAAGTGCAGTACAAAGTTTGGTACTGGAATTGCGCCAGTCCCGGCACCTGTCATCATTGTACATGCGCCGGGAACGCTGCTGGCAGGTATCAGGAAAAGCGGTGGTGGCAGGGGGGCCACTGATGCTAGATATTTGTTAGAACAACAGTGAACAAGCATTCCTACACTTAAGGCCCCATACATCATCCACTGTAATGACCGTAATCCCCAACTGCCAGACCACTGATCCACCGGTAATTAGTGATCCATTGGGGAATTGCAGAGAATCAGAGAAAATAAACATGTTACAAATGCACAATCCCTGATCCCAACTGAAAATGGATTGGGGACTTAATTCCAATTCCTCAACCCATCCTCTTATGTATGGGGGCCAGTAGTAAGCTAATACAATGCATCCATATCTGCACATTAAAAGCCTGATCCAGAGGTGGACGCAATCAGTGGCGGCTCTAGAGGAGGGTCTGCAGCACAATGCACAATTCAAATAGGGGAAACACACCAACTGCCAGTGCATCAATTTGGAATGGCAGCTGGTGACAGTTGGTGGGGCTCCCCTATTTGAATTTTGAACTGTGCTGCAGCCCCTCCTCTCGAGCCATCCGTGGACGCAATGTCAATGTCACATGCAAATAAGAAGATATCTAAAGTCTGCACATGCACTAGAGTTCTTGTCCCCTAATTGTCTGCATACAGAGATGCAAAACAGATTTTTATTGAATATTCCAGGGAGGAAACGGGGTGGCAAAGCTGTTACAGGCGTGTTTCCGAAAGCGGCTACCTGCAAAAAGGCACAGCGATTCGCCGTCATTTTAGCCCTGGACTCTTCTGAGGACCAGTGACTCTCAGCTCAATCTGCCCACTTCAATAGGAAGCAGGTTGCATGCAGGAGGAGTTCTCACTCTTCCAGAAATGTGAGGGACTACCCCAGAGGTAGCTCTTACTTCTGTGGAGGAGGGGGGCTGCCGTGAAGCTGCCTCCCCCCTCCGCTGCCATCGCTGATGGTTTATGCTTCCGGTCCCGACCCCTGTTGCGGAACCGTCACATGTGCAGTAGCTTCTCCGATATTGTGCATGCACTGGCCCCCCCAGCCTCTATGGGCTGCTTCGGCAGCAGTTCATTGTAGCATATTCAAAGTCCCAGGGTCTGGCGCATGCGGAGTATCGTCCTTGGTACTGCGCATGCGCAGAAACTGTTTTTATGGGCTGCTGCCACTAGCAGCCCATAGAGGCATCCTGGAGGGAGCGAACACCTCCCAATGGGACTGCCTTGGGTGACGGGCAGGTTGGACTTCCAATAGGTCACAATGTCTAGTCACAATGAAACCAGTGCAATCTCTTCTCAGACTGCATCTGGCTTCACATAGTGGTGGATTTTTCCTGGGGGGGCTGCTACCCTGCAAGCCCATAGGTAGAAAACGCCACTGGGCTACCCCAAAAAGCATGAGTTTCCCGCAACTTCCGGGAGAGTAGGTAAGTATGCATGTACGGTGTGCTAACCAGACATGCATGAGTGGAGTATGCCGTGGAAGAATACTACAGATCACTTTCCCATTACTTTTAGTGTATTCTATGTGATACAATGGCTAACTGGTAAATTTGGCAATAACGCAGAAACCTGCAAATACAGTACTTGTGATACTTTTGATACAATATAATTTCATAGTTGTAGAAATATGTATTTTTTTAAACAAGGAAAATTAACTTTAATACATGTTTTAAATATCTTGTTACAAAATTAAAGGGGAGATTTATTAAGTCTCGTAGAGAGATAAAATTAAGTGTTATAAAGTACCAATCAATCAATCAATCAATCAATCAATCAATCAATCAGCTTCTGTAATTTTTCTAGCACAACCTGTATCTCTCTCCATGTATTGCTCTACAAAAATGTTCTAAATGTCACCATAATATTTGTAGAACTGCTGCTACTGTACTTGCACTAATCCTTGCCTTTCTTTTTCAGGTACTGCTGTGAATGGCTTGGTAAATGTAGTTATTTCCACTATTGAGAAACGTTTTGATTTGAATAGTTCCCTTACCGGGGTAATCTCGGCCAGCTACGACATTGCATTTTGTGTTTTGTCACTTTTTGTATCTTTTTATGGACAACGAGGACATAAACCAAGATGGCTTGCCTTTTCAGCTCTAATGATTGGATTGGGAGCAATAGTTTTTTCAGTGCCTCATTTTACTACTGGAAAGTACGAGTTTGGGAACAAATATAACGGTAAGATAATAATAAAATTAGATTTTTCCACATTTATTGAACATTTAATTAATTGTGAAAATTTATATTTATTCTGTTTATTAGCACAAAAAGACAATAAATTGTGAATAAGGCCTATTCATCAAGGTAAATGCATGTTTTATTCACTATTGGAGCATTGATGTGGCCACTGGTATGGATCATTGTATAGACAACAACTAGGTCGACAAGGCTTAGGTCGACACCAATACTTCGTGCATGCATGAAGGTCGACATGACTGAAGGTTGTCATGTATGAAGGTCGTCATGACTGAAGGTTGACATGGGTTTAGGTCAACAGGATCATTAGGTCGACACAAGCTTTAGTTCGACATGGGGAAAGTCGACAGTCGAAAGGATGACATGGGCTTTTCACTTTTTTTTTACCCGAATGACCTTGCATGGCTCGCTGCACTCTCCATGCTTTGGCTTGCGGTGCCTTGTTACCCTAGGCACACTATTTTATTCTCCCACCACACCCTAGTGGATGATAGGGCATGAAATACCAAATTCTGACACACATCAGCTCAAAAAAAGAGCATAGTGTTACCCGGACATACAAGATTCTGGCAGCACTGGCAAGCTTTGAGCACTAAACCCTTGGCAACAAGCATGTAACCCTCTGGCAACAAGCATGTAACCCCCTGGCAATGGGCATGAAACCCCTGACAACGAGCAAGAATCCCTAGGAAATGAACATATAAATCACACATCGTAATGCTCATTACACAATATGCCCCACACCATAATGCCCATTACACATTATGCCATACAATAAAAAGCCCATTACACACTGATCGGATTCTGACCGGGCCAAGAGCCTGGTGATGGTTATAGAAATACAGGGGACCCCTATGTATTTTTTGCCCCTGTATTTCTACAATCAGGACTGGCTCAATGAGCCCAGGACTGGTATTTGCTGGGTGGAGGGACCTCACACCATTCTTTTCATTTATTTTTCTATTTTTTTTTTTTTACACTGAGAAGCATCGCACAGATCTGAGTGATCAGTGCAGGCTTCAGCCAAATATGCCTGGAAAATGAGTATATTCCAGTCGTATTTTGAAATTACCGTCCAAAAATCAGCCCTATGAATGATAGTAAATTAGCACATCACCATAGAAATCATGGCCATATACGGCCATGTTCCAGTCATGGTGTATTCATTCGTAAACCCAATTCAGCTGACTTTTCCATATATAAATATGGCAAAAGCTAATTTACCGGACGCATTTCACATCGAATGGGTATGAATACATGTATTCATACCCAATCGATCTTTGTAAACTAGAGATGGTCGCAGATGAAAATGACACCCTGCTGGGAGAAGAGGAAGGGGATGTCGCTGGTCGGAGGAGCATGCTCCTCCGACCAGCGACCATTCAGGGGCTGAAAACGGGAATGCGCACCCTGCGATTTATCGCTGGTGCACACTCCAATCACTGGCAATATGGTCACTCAGCGACCATATTGCCAGCGATTTCAGCCCCCGAGTACACAGCTATATACTGTACATATAAAAAAACAAGTAAACTACTAGGCTGTTTACACCAATTCAATAAATTAAAGCACCACCAAGTATTTCCCACATACCAGGCTATCACTCATTTTAAATAAAATCTATTCTGACAACGTAATGGGAGCCAAGTTTGGTCCAATTATATGAAATGTCAGATTTTTACACAGTCTTCCGTAAAAGTCTTATCTAGATGTGTCCCCATGTTGAACATACAACTCGGCCGATGTATTAGAGTCTGAGATAGAAATTCTCACACAAAACAGCTTTATAAAGTGGGACATACAAATAAGCATTTTCTAAAAATGTTTCTAACCTTACACATAAAATATATACTTTGTTCTCTCAAAAAAATGGCATGTACTGTATGTCACTGTTGAAGATTATCATCTAGAAAATCTATCTTATTCTATGTGAACAGGACACACAAGCAGCTTCTGCTGATTAAAATATGTGGAAAGCCTATATTTTGAATGTACTTGCAGCTGTATTTGCATACCAGTTAATGTTTCAGTGTTTGGCAGGGAAACACTGTAGCATAACATTTTGTATGCAGATATAACCACAATGACATGTAGAATAGAGGCATACCGCATATCATTTTGCACCCTGTCGCATGTTAAGTACATCCGATCTGAATATGCATTCCGTTAAGACGAGTTCAGGAAAAAAAAAACAGACTTGGTGCTCCCCATAGGTGTGCGCACATTGAGTGTTAGGGGTGCACAGGCACCCCCTAATGCTGTACCCCACCCTTATGAACACCTCTGCTGCTAACAATACCAGCAATACCCTTAACCAAAGACTTTTGCTTTTTAGAACTATATTCCATTTAAAGAAGCACCCATCAATCAATTATATGTGTGTTTGCATAGTTAATTGATCTAGACCATTGTCATATCACTAAATACCTGCGTCAATCATATATGTTTATGACTGTATTTGCATGTACTGTTACACAGAGTAATTAGAAGATTAAAACTGAAATAGGCAGGAGATTTTGGTCTGGCTGAGAGACTTTTTATATTGTAGCAAGTGCCAATAGATGATGGAAGACATGCCTGATTGGCGGTGTTAGACACACCCAATAGGTGGAGCTATGCACACTCCTTTGATGGTGCACCCCCTAATAAAATGTGCTGCGCACGCCTATGGTGCTCCCCATAGTGTAAAAGTATTTGTATGCTATATAATCAATTAATAATTAACAGCAGTGATGGGCAATAGGCAGCCCTAGGATATTAAATGGTCATCCAAGCCATCATGCAATGCCCCAGCTCCTTCCTCCTTTATTGTCAGGTTTGTTGTTAAAGCTGGTAAAACGTTTTAAAATGCAAGGTTGCGCCTTCTGTTTTCAGAAATATGGAATATTCTGAAATATATAATATGTTAAGAGTGACTAAGATAATGACAGTTAGTTCAGGGCATACACAATTTGTTTCATTTACAAAATTTTTACAAATATTTAATAATATTAACTTCAGAATATGAGTATAAGGTGTGCTCTACATTTTGATTTAAGGCTTGGGTCTCATATTCACGATATATCATTACGGTATGCAAATATTCCAAAATATAGAAAAATCTGATATCCATAATATGTTATGGTTGCGATCAGTTCGTATATGGGAGACTCAGGGGGGTATTCAATGTGAGTGTCACAGCAGTCGAGCTTGCTCGACCGCCGTGACCAGTCCGTTGTTGGTCAGCTCGACCGAGAACATACAGGCGGGATTCAATGTCCCGCCCGCCGGGGAGCGAGAAGGGGGCGTGGCCGCGAGTTGCGGCCGGGAAGAGGAGAGCTGCAGCCGGCAGCTCGTCACTTCCCGGCTGTTCTCGGCAGAACGAGTCTGGCAGCTTGTGATGTCGGGCTCGTTCTACCGAGATACCCTGGTCAATGCTGTCGTGGAAGACAGCATTGAATAGAGCACGGTTGGCATCTCCCCGATGGGAGATGCACGCCGGTGATTGAATATCCCCCTCAATCTGTGTAGGCTCTGTTGCTGATATGTTACTAGGTGTCTCTTTCGGTGACAAAATATATTTATTTATATTCATAGTTGACTATCATTGCTTTATATTACATATACAAGCTCAGAAAGTGTGTAAAGTGTATGACTGACATTCGCTGCGTGTCTAATGAACATTGTGTCTTCTTTTTTAGATTTCTGCGCAGCATCAGGGAACAGCAGCAGTACGGAGCTCTGCAGTGGCAAAAAAGATTCTTATCTATCAAACTACCTCTATGTCTTTATTTTGGGTCAGCTGCTAATGGGAGTGGGAGGAACTCCCTTGTATACGCTAGGAACTGCATTTTTTGATGACAGCCTTCCGACACATAAATCCTCATTGTACATAGGTAATCACACTCTATCAATATCTAAAATCTGCATACTTGTTTTAGGTCATTTTCATAGCCTGTTATAGATCTACATTATTTCATACTTACGATGAGCCTTGGTATGGATGAGAGCAGATAATTAAGAGCAAAATTACTTTTCTCTAGATTATCTGCCAACATCTACCAATTTGCTGTCCCCCTATTATTGTATGGTAGTATTGTATGGTGATGAAAAATCATCTAGATGATTAAAGTCATATCATATAAATAACATGAGTGTTGTGCTCACCACTCTATGACTCTAATACTGCTTTCACATTGTAGAAATGGGTAATGACACGGTATTCTTAAATGGGACTTTAAAACGGGTCTGAGCCTTGAGACCTTTCACATTGCAGGTGAAAACCGTTTTAAAAATCATTTAATACCATTCAAACATTCAACCCGTTTAACCCCCAAGGGACACGTTTCAAGCCATTGAAATAGAGCTGTTCAAACTGCCAAAAAAAGGTCTTTAAAACGTGTAGGACTCTGCTTTTTAACCGTGTTGAAATACCGGTTAACTTTAACCGGTAAATCAACTCTGGCACTTTCACATTGCAGCCTTAAACGTTTTAAAATGGAAAAAAAATGGCAATATACCGTTTAAAAAGTGCGATGTGAAAGGGATATTATTCTCTCTGATGAGTTCTAGTCCTAATGATATCGGATAAAGAGGATTTTCCATCCACAGGTTGCAAATTGCATTAAAACGATCTGCCCATGCTATTCTATTTGCCTAGCTGCTGTCACTTAGGATTGATGCATGTATACAGTAATCTAAGTATGAGCTTAGGTCCTTATTCTAGTTGAATCGGTCGGCCCTTATTCTAGTGGAATCGGTCGGATGCGTATTTTCGGACAGGGACCGAGTGTTCTTAGCCCCGCCTTCCATACGGATTGCTCACACCGTCCGAATGCGGTAAGACGCCGACCGAACGGACCACGAGTTGATTTTTTATGTGAACTTGTGGGAACCTCCCCCATCATTCGATGGTCGCCGACCATCGAATGCTGGACCGAGTGGTCAGGCAGCACCGAGTGCTCCAGACCACTTGGGCATTTCACAGTGCAAATGCAGAGATATGGTTGGACAGCTGGCACCCGGCTATGTCATATGTCCGCCCCCCACACGTGCGTCACAGCCGCATTACCATACGTACGCCCAGCGTTTTAATGGGAACGCCTATGAAACGCGGGGCGTACGCATATGGTAATGAGCCCAAACAGCCCTTCATGCCCCTCTCCACCCCCTGTTTGGATTGTTCCAACCGATCGTTTTCTGTACAGAATTCAAGCCATATTCGGACGTGCACGGCGTTCGCACATACGCAGATATGCTTCTGCACATGCGCAAACACCAACCATCGGCCGTCCGTCCGCATTCGGAGCCATCCGACTCAATCAGAATAAGGCACTTAATGACAAGTACTGTATGTATTTTTCCCTATTAGCTCATGAAATATAGCAAGTTGAACTGCATTTGTCCCTGAAGCTCCTGACAAGCATAGTCATACACACCACCAGGCACCATCAGGGTGTTATTATCCTAAGTTCCACATTAACCAGACCTATGAGGAAGCAGGGTCACTAAAGGCCCCCATACATGTCTTAAGGACAAGTCGGACCATTTAGCCCTTGAGAGCCACCTGGAAGCTCCCCGGGAGGCTCACTTGCAATCTGGCACTTGACGTGCCATTTTTACATACAATAAATTGCATGCGGTTTATTACATGCAATACTCCCAAGGAGCTGCTGCAGCGGTGGGGGGTGGGCAGCAGGGTCCGGCCAGCTGGTGGTGGTGGGGGGCAGGCAGCTCATAGTCTCTTAGCCAATTAGCGGACTCCCATCTGATTGGGACCATGCTGCCGCCGCACAGGTCAGGCTCTGGTCCGATGCGTACGGGACCTGGGGGGACATCAAACTGAGCCGATTTGGTCCGATTTCACGTCTCGATTTGTCATGATTGACTGAAATTGGCCCAAATCGGCCCAGTGTAGTTGTTACAGATTACCCTGGCCCGGGAGTGCAGGAGAGTCATTACCATGAAATACTGAGATTGCGCTCCCAGTAATATATCAAATGAGTGAGCATAGCCATGCCCCTAAGTAATCATGACACCCAACACTCAGGCTCACAAATAATCTTGGTAAGCCTGTGTGAAAGAGCCTTAATTTGTACAAGAACAACTTGTTTAAGAACCACAAAGGTATCATGTTACAAACCATGCACGTACATTTCAGAAGCCCTTTAAGCATAACTGAGTGTTTGATTTCAAATATTTTTAAAGCACAATGGGCTGTATTATACAGCTCATTGTGCTTTCAAAATATGTGAGTCCACTTGTAAAACAGACTGTGCTTCTTATCTTCCTTCTAATGTTACTTACGTTAAAGGCTACTGTACTATTGCAATCTTTGTATGTTCCTTCAGAGGAAAGACATTTAATTTTACAACATAGGATACCAATTTAATCATTATTTTTATTAATTTCGCTGACTTTGGGCATTCAATATTGCCTTAAAAGCATTAATTTATTTTACATTTTAATAAGCATTCATTTCAATGGGCTTTCCCGGATTTGCCCTACAGGCGTATCCATAGGAATGCATGGGCTATTGAAATGAATAAAAGAGATGCTACAGAGAATATAAATAAATCTTTTCAATGTATGGCTCAAGCTGTAACAGTGTAAGTCAGCCTAGGCTGGTGACTACTGAATCATGGTGACAGCCCGCAAAGTATCTCCTGCTATGATGTAAACTAGCAATTATTGTACATGTACAATGTTCAAAAAGAAAAGGTGAAGCACAGGGGGTGCATCAACCTGAGTCTATCTTCAGGACCAAGCAAAACTGGGATACAGTTTACAAGCATTAGGTTGACAAGCATTAGGTCGACACCACTAGGTCGACATGCATGAAGGTCGACATGACTGAAGGTTGACATGCAGGAAGCTCAGCATGACTGTAGGCTGACATAGGTTAGGTCGAAAGGGTCATTAGGTCGACACAAGCATTAGGTTGACATGGGAAAGGTCGACAGTCAAAAAGGTCGACATGGGGTTTTCACTGTTTTTTAGCCGACATGTGTCGACAAAGTGTGGGAGAATAAAATTTCACGGCGAGTGCGCAAAGCCATGCGAGGGGATGCGGTTCTATGTTTCAGTGTCCATGTCGACTGTGTCGAAATTCGGAACAAAAAGAAAAAACACATGTCAACCTTTTCCATGTTGACCTTATGCTTGTGTTGGTCTAATGACCCTGTCGACCTAACCCATGTCGACCTTCAGTGATGTTGACCTTCCTGCATGTCAACCTTCAGTCATGTCGACCTAGTGGTGTCAACCCAGTGCTTGTTGACCTAGTTGCTGTCTATTCTATGATTCATACCCGCAAAAATAAACAACTTAAGGGTCAATTTAGCAATGCTTTGGATAAAGTGGGAAGGTATCTGCCAATCAGTTCCTAACTGTCAGTTACAGTAGGAGCTGATTGGTTGGTACTCTTGCCACTTAATCTCTCTCTTAAACTGCCCCAGTGTCTCAGTATATGGAGCAAAACTTATTTTCATGCTCATGTTTGGTTTATATTTTAGCAAGGCTGAAACAGCTGTGTCACACATGCAGACTACTACAATTTATTTAACAAGGAAAGATTTATATATTAAGCCTGTACAGTAACGCTATGCCAAGCCTTGGGCCACCTGCCCAACTAAATTGAATGCTCTCTAGAATACAGTAAAGAACAGTGTGAAATAGGTATTGTGTTCTAGTTGGGATCATTTTTACTGCAGCAAACTGTTCCAGGCATAAAATGCTGTACAAGTTTACATTTCTAAAACAGTTTTTTTGCCATTAAATTCTGTACAGTAGGGGTATAAAATTAGCAGTATATCCTAGTGTCTGCACCACAAGCCCCACCTCTGTGTTATGTTAAATCCCCAATTCTTCTTCCTTTAAGTCAGGGGGGGGGGCCTTTTTTGGGCCAAGGGCCATTTGTATTGGGAAAAAATCCTTCGGGGGCCATATGTAAAAAATTCTCTTACAAATTGTCCTGCTGCAGCCGTCCCACACTCCAGCGGCTGCCACTGAATAGGACTGACAGTCTCCGGCTGCTGTTGTTTAAGAGGAATCTCGCGGGAACTACAGACCTCTTGCGAGAATTCCCCTGTACTTGACTCCTGGCAAAGCCGCCAGGCGGGTGGGCGGGCCACTCAGACTCAGCCTGAGGTTCCCCACCCCGGCTTTAAGTAGTACAATAAGTCTTCATAAATGATGGAGTCCAAAAGGAAATAAATTAACTGACTGTTAGATGAGTACTGTACTGCTCTTTACAGAGTCATGATACTGCTGGAAACTGAGGAGGGTCAAAAAGTTCTCAGCCAATGACAGCTGATAATTTCCCTGTAGGGAAACAGACCAGACTGAGAAACTGACTGCAGATATTTAGCATGGAAACCTATGTTTAAAATCAGTTTTTTTTTTCCTATTTTGGAAAGGTAGGTGAATACCAAACCAAATGTTATGCAGTTTCCGTAAAAAAACAAACAAAAAAAAAACCTTTTTGAACATTAGGGTAGATTTTATTTGCTATTAGAAAATGCAAAGTGTTTGAATAAAAAAAAAAGGTATAATTAGTGTGGCTTCTGCATAAACATATAAAGTAGCCGATATTGATGTTGGAATGTGACCAGCTGAAACATGCCAAGATAGGCTTAGCACAGAGGCACAAAAACATGAAGAGTGGAAGTACCAACAGTAGATTAATGCAGGGGTGGATTTAGGGATGAGGGCGCCCCTAGGCACAACGATAATGTTCGCACCCCCCACCCCCCTGATTTATAAAAAAGCCACTAACTGTGACATGTTCTTTTTTTATGAATACATATTTACTAAGTAGGACAACTTACAGGGGCAGTATCTGCATGTCCTATCCATTTACACTCTATTTAAGATGGAATATGGTACAGTACAGTGGATATTTTGCAGTTATTGGTACATTTTGTGCTGACAGTAATATCACAGGCATCCAATTGCCTCCCCCAAACATGTGCCGCCCCTAGGCACGTGCCTCACGTGCCTAATGGGAAATGCGGCTCTGGATTAATGCAGGCTAAATGATCTCTCAGGCTATACAATAAGCCATGAAACAAGACGTTATAGGATTTTTTTCACCTACATCATTAGGAGGGGAAAAAATCCCCAATAACTCTGGGATTACCAGTGCCACGTCCTTGTTAATGCCCAAATTTACGAAAATGTAATGAATTCTGTTCATTCACACTGCCTCACAGCACTGAGGTCATGGGTTCGATACCCACCATGGCTCTAACTGTGCGGAGTTAGTATTTTCTTCCTGTGCTTGCATGGGTTTCCTCCAGGTACTCCTGTTTCCTACCTCAATCCAAAGATATACTGGAAGGTGAATTGGCTTCCAACAAAAATGAACCCTAGAATGTCTGTGTGTGCAAGTACATGTGGTTGGGAATATAGACTGTAAACTCCACTGGAGCAGGGACTGATGTGAATATTCACTTATACTGTGTAAAGCACTGCGGAATATGTATGCACTATGGCCCATATTCAGATCTGATCCCAATACAAATTTGTTCTCAAAACGGGAAAAACCACATGCACTGCAGGTGGGCCTGATGTAACATGTATAGAGAGAGTTAGATTTGTGTGAGTTGCTTTGTTTCTGTCAATGGTAAACAATGGCTACATTATTTTTACACTGCAATTTAGATTTCAGTTTCAACACACCCCACCCAAATCTAACTCTCTCTGCACATGTAAGATCTGCCCCACCTGCAGTGCACATGGTTTTTCCCATTTTGAGAACAAATTTGTACTGCGATCAGATCTGAATAATAATAAATAAATAAATAAATAATTATGCCATGTTAACCCTGTTAATGCCCATTCACAAGCTACTTTAATAAATGTTTAGAGCTACAGTATCGGGGGAATTCGGGGGTGCAATTGAATAGCCATTAGTGTTAAAGCCCAACAGTACATCCTTTTTCACCCATTGGAAATTACTAAGGGGAAATTTAATTTCCACTAAGCCTAAAAAAGAGTATGTTTAACATATTTGAACAATATATTTTAACAGCACAATTTGTCACAAAATAATGTTAACAACCATTAAATGTTCCAACGAATGTTCTTTTTTCCAGGTATTGCATATGGAATGTCTGTAGTGGGCCCTGCAGTTGGATATTTGATAGGTGGACAGTTGTTGAATATTTATATTGATTTTGAAAAAGTACCAAGGCAAGTAAAGTTCTTTTGCTATATATATCACATATAGGTATTGGATACGTTATCCAGAATACGTGGGAATTTCCAACAAATATGTAAAATAGAATTTTAAGAATGGCCCTCATGTTTTTTTTTTTAAGAGATCTTATTAATATACTTATATATACTCAAGATTTTCACTGATCAACAGCAATAGTAATTAGCTTTTTTCTTTTGGTTTTGATAAACTTTAAAGACAACTCATTTAAACATTAACATCAACATCTGTACTTGATGCAACAAATAAGTTTCAAGATAAAAAAGGATGTGGGATCAGGATAAGCAGAGCAGGACATGAGAAGTGGCTTGAGGAGGACAAAGGGATGGGAAGAAAAGGACTTATGGAGGGGCAGCCTGACCGATGGACAGGCTGTGCACATGCGCTGGGTGCGTGCATGCGCTGGGTGAGTGGACCCACTGCGAATAGTGGGCTCGCTGGATGCAAACACCCAGGACAGCGGGCAGGGAGGCGGAGAGGGTCCTGCCCCAGCAAAACCTACCACAGAACATAGGCTTCCCTACGCCCCCCCCCCCATCACCGGAGCAGAGGTGATGGGGGGGGGACAACCGAGGGGGGGGGGGGGGGGGCACTAGAGGTGGTGCGCCAATGGTGCACAGCTGGAGGTTCCACTGGCACGCACCTACTGTATAGTGGTATACCCAGATATTTTACAGGCATACCACCCAAAAGGTTAAGGATTATTAAGAAGATGACTAAATCTACAGTACTTGGTTCTAAGAAATACATTTTTAATAAAAGGAAAGAAATAGATTATGACTGACTAGGGAGGTTGGTACAATGCACAAACCAACTACAGTATATCTATGTTTTTCTTCATTTTAAATTGACCAGTCAGAAGAAAAACAAAGCCATTAAAAGGCTACACGCTGACAGATGAATTTCTTGAATATATAACAATTTATGTAATTGTTATATTGTATATTTCTATATTTTAATTTAGCAAACATTTTTGACTGCAATGGGGTGGTTAACTGGCCTGGGGGGTCCTGTGTTCTGGAGTTGAAACTTAGAAATTATATTGGCCCACCAGATGAGGTCACTTGGTTGTGGTTAGTTGGCCCATACTTTTGGCCAAATTTATGCTTAGCATCTCAGTGTTACTTTATGTTATATTGCAGTTTATCATAATTATTCTGTTTAGCAGTGCTTAGAATGTGCTTGTGCACCTGTGTTTTCTCTTTTTTATTCTATGTGGAACTACAAGTCTCAGCATAGTTTCACCTCTCATTATGTTTAGAATTAGGGTGGTCAGTTCAATCCTCACCCATATATTTTACATATCAGAAATGTATCAAATATTGAATACTGATTTCTTTGATAAATACATTATTGATAACATTGCCATTTACTTTTTGTTAATGTCTCTTGAAGTGTGCCACTTTTAACTAATGACCCCCGATGGCTTGGCGCATGGTGGATAGGATTTTTAATTGTGGGGCTAATGACATGGCTGCTGATTGTACCTTTCTCCTGCTTTCCAAAACACTTACCAGGTTAGTAACTGACAATACTGAGAACATTTTATTCTCAAAACAAATTGCTTGAGTTTGTTGAATAATTAAATTTAGATCAATTTAAAAAATGTCATGCTAATATCAGGAAAGTTGAAAACGTCAGACAACATTTGTGCTAAATTTGGTAAATTCTGGAATTTTTCATTGAAACCAGCAACCTTTGTACTTTACCTCCAACCTGATAGAGGAACGTGAGCTACAAAAGTAAACTGCATATTGTGAACTAGGTGATTCATCGCGCCCTACGGGCGCTCTTCACACCGTCGTAAGGGGCTGCGCCCCCTTAATTTGTGAACATTTGTATATGAGAAAGATGGTTAGAATTGTATGAAAGATGGCCTGTATTGCAACTTGAGTTATAGGTGAAATGTGTTAAATAGAGAGCATATGATGTGGAAGGGGGTGTGTATTGTTTTGTTTAATTAAAAAGCTGTTACAGAGTAATATGTACATTGATAGTGTGGATGGTACAGTGACATTTGTGGGTGTGTGTGGGGGGGGGGCTGTGTGTGCATGTTGTTTAGGTGTGTGTGTGTGCAATAGTATAGTAGGCGGAGGTCACGACACAGGAAAACAGGAGGCTGGGTAGTGATAGGGGTGTGTGGACATAAGGGGGACTAAAGAGGAGGGTGGGAGATACTGTGCAGCTTCTGCCAGTGGGTGAGGGTCCAGTGTGGCAGTACAGGATGGTGGCCCTGAGTCAGTGTCTGCTCCTACTGGGTGGGAGTTAGGGTACATGAGAGCAGGAGGCTGGGCTATGAGGCATGATAGGGGCATGTGGGCAACACAGCGTCAGCGACTCCCCAGTGGTGGAAGTTACGGTTCAGGAGAGCAGGAAGCTGGGTAGTGATAGGGGTGTGTGAGTATACGGGGGACTAAAGAGGGGCTTAGGGGTGCCGTGAATTGTGGGAGGGGCGTGGGGGGTGCCGTGAATCAAGGGAGGGAGGGGCGCAGGTGTCCGCGAATCGCGGGAGAGGGCGGGGGTCCGCAAAGCGTGGGAGGGGGCGTGAATTGCGGGAGGGGGGGGGGTTGCGAATTGCGGGAGGGGGGGGTGTGCGGGGGTGACGTGAATCGTGGGAGGGGGCGTGAATTGTGGGGGGGGGGTGCGTGAATTGCGGGGGGGGGGGGGGGGGCACGGGGCGCGATAAATCACCTAGTTGGTTATATATTCTTGTAGAAGGATGGTAGGATGTTGCTGTCATTCAGAATGCATTTACATAAACAGTAATAGTAGCAGTAAAAGATCTGACTTAAAACACCTATAGTAAAACAGAACAGGTGTTATATATTATACAAAGAATTGGTTGATGATGTGTAGGTTGATTTGCAAATAGTTGTCACTGTAAAAAAATTGCTACAAAAAAATCAATACAGAAAGGTCAACACATGTAAATGTTGACATAAGTGTGGCACTTCATTGGTGTCCATGTCGACACATGAGAATGAATATGAAAACATTCAAAAAAGAAAAATAAATCTTCAAAAACTCATGTCAACCTTTTTCATTGTCGACCATAGCCGTGTCAGTGTTTTGCATGTGCCATTTAATCCTGGGGTTGCCGTGAATCGTGAGCGGGGGGGGGAGGGAGGAGGTGAGGTGTGTCCGCGAATCACGGGAGGAGGGGTCGTGGGTGGATGCCGTGAATTGCGGGAGGGGGGGGGGGTCGCGGGGGGGGGGTGTGGGTGCCGCGAATCGTGGGAGGGGGGGACGAGGGGGGTTGCAGTGAATCGTGGGAGGGTGGGTCGCAGGGGCGGGGGGGTTGCCGCAATGACAGGGGGGGGGAATCGTGGTAGGGGGGGTGGGGGGTACCGCGTGGAAGGGGGGGCCTGGGGGGTTGGCACAAATTGTGGGAGGGGGGGGTCGCGGGGTGCCATGAATCGCAGGAGGGGTGTGTCACGGGGTGGGTCCACAAATCGCGGGAGTTGCCGCAAATTGGGGGGGGGGGTGTGTGCTGTGAATCGCGGGAGGGGGGTCGCTGGGGGGTGCCGCGAATCGCCACAAGAAAAAATCAACACAGAAAGGTCAACTCATGTAAATGTTGACATAAGTGTGGCATTTCATTGGTGTCCATGTCGACACATGAGAATGAATATGAAAACATTGAAAAAGTGAAAAATAAATCTTCAAAAACTCATGTGAACCTTTTTCATTGTCGACCATAGCCATGTCAGTGTTTTGCATGTGCCATTTAATCGTGGGGTTGCCGTGAATGGGGGGGGGGGGGGGAGGGACACATTGCTCTGTTTCTGGACTTTCTTCTTAATTTATGGATTACCATCACCTGTGCTTAAACACCTTTCTTATCAATTACCCTGTTTAAAACAGGTGATGACAATCATAAATTAAGATGGAAGTCCACAAACAGAGCATTCTGTCCCTCCTGGAGAGGGTCATGTTGGGAGGTATGGAGGTGTGGGGCGCTCACCTGGTGTGTCTGGTGAGTAGCTGTGTCTTTGCTGTGTAACATGGAGAGGCAGAGGGTGTCTCGCACTGTCTGTGGGCTCACTGGGCTGGTTCTCTGTCGTGTGAGTCAGTCATGTGAGTCAGAGGCTCCACCCAGCGTTACAGCTTCAGACACACTTTGAGTGACAGATGTAGCCAAATATATAAGAGATGGCAAACCCAACTTAGGACCTACTGCTGGTTGAACTGCAAACATATTTTGTCCATCAGTTCAATGAAATTGTATTTTTAACAGGTTAGACATGTTTAAGCATCTCTATTAATATTAAACCTCATTATTAGAATATTTAAGAACAATGGTGTTTACATGACATTATTTTAACACCAGGAATAGAAAACTTGCACAACTGAAGTAAAATAAAATTATTTAAAAAAGTTTATAGTGTCATATAACTTGGAACCTAATTCAGCAGTGATCCGTACAGGACGAATCCGGCCCCGTTCCGATGGTGGTGGTGGTGGTGGGGGGGGGGTCTGCACAGGCACACAGGTGTATTTTACAATCGCAAAGCCGTTCACTCCAGAGGGAGGTGGGTAAGGGTGGACATCGGGCCAGAGCAGGAGACGTCTAGTGAGCAAACGCAGAGCTTGTAGTGCCTTAATTATTTAGATTAATGGACCATATAAAACATACATTTAAGCAACGGATTTGATAAAATGTACATTATTGTAAAAAATTGACGCTAAATATAAGGTATGAATATCTTTACTTTGATCATCTATTGTAGTTGGCCTATGGATAAATCTATGGTTATATCAGGAATTTTTGCACTCGTTTCTGTTGCAGGTTTAAAGAGCTTCCCAGGTTGTATTTTCTCAGTAAAATCTCAAAGAAAATCAGTCAAAGTTAAGGCTGAACAGACATTTTAACTTTTTGCTTCAAGCTTGATAGTTTCAGTTTGTAGGTTTATTCGGTTGCTCTTTATGTAGAACCGTTTTTCTTAGCTGGTATTATTTTATAAAAAAAAATACCTTTGTCAAAATGAACAAAAAAGATACTTTAGTTGCAGGGCCGGCGCCACCACTAGGCAAATCTAGGCATTTGCCTAGGGCGCCGGCCACTGGAGGGCGGCATTTTGCCCCCCCCCCCCGTGCCGCCTGGGTACCTGTCCTGCAGCGATGTGTATTTAAAGCTGGCGGCAGAGGCAGCGGGGGTCCCTGCAGTCCATTAGAAATAACGAGCGATATCCGCCGGGCTATGCAGAAGCGCTTCTGTTGTGAAAACACTGGCAGCACGGCGCACGCTGATCTCAGCCAATCAGCGTGCTGCCAGTGTTTTCACAACAGAAGCGCTTCCGCATAGCCCGGCGGATAGCGCTTGTTATTTCTAATGGACTGCAGGGACCCCCGCTGCCTCCGCCGCCAGCTTTAAATACACAGCGCCGCAGGACAGGTACCCCCCTCCCCCGGCACCGGACAGCGCCGCAGGACAGGTACCCCCCTCCCCCGGCACCGGACAGCGCCGCAGGACAGGTACCCCCCCCGGCACCGGGGCGCCCCCACCCCGACTCGCCTGGGGCGTTCCGGTGCCTTGCACCCGCCCTGTTTAGTTGAAAATCATATTATACAATTGAAAATTACCTTATGGTATAAATTTGCATGTTTAGAATCATTTTTATTAAAACCAGAATTAATTATCAAAAGCTCAACACAAGACCCCATGATAAAAGCAGCAGACCCATTATCTGAATGGTTCTTGTATTTAGTGTGCACTGAAAAACAAAACAATTGTGCATCATACAGTAAAACATGTTTTCTTTCTATTTACGTTTCTTTACAGCTCTGTCCCATCCTGACCTCGTGTAGGTAAATCCCTCTCTCCTCCACTCGTCCTTCCAAACTCTTGCATGACTTATCTGACCCACTGTCTGTCACCCCATTCAGTCATGGCCTTAATAATCAGTCAGACATCTATCATCATCAGTCTACATAAACTACATTTACTAAAATGACAAATGAAATAGTTTTAGCTAAGTCAGGGGGTCACCTCTCCAATCGCACATGCATTAACACCTCTGCCACTTTTGACACTCTCTTTTCCTTGACAACTTTTACTATTTGGCCATTGTGGCATTGTTCTCCTCCTATGTCACCTACCACTCATTGGGTTTCGTCTAGGATCTATTATTGACCATCTATTCTTCTCTATGTACACATATTCTCTTGGTGAACTCATTGGGCTCCATTTACACCTTCATACAGAGGAGACCTAAATCTACCTTTACTCCACTGACCTTTAACACTTTAATCTACTGTGCTTTTTTTGCCTCATCGTGCTCACAATTGACAGCTTTACTCTCTATCCTGTTCTGCATTCTGATTATCTCAATGTCATACTCAATTCTACCCCCAGGTTCACTTTTCATATCCAGTCCCTCTTGCAGTCTTGTTGCCTCCCACATGTCAACATTCCTAAAATAAGGTCCCTCCTCACTCAGGAATTAACATTAACCATGGGCCTTTGCTCATGATTTACCACCTTGACTGTAACCTTATACAAAATGGCTTTCCTCTAACCCAATTTTCTCTCTAAAATGCATCCTGAATGCTGCTGAGACTAACCTCTCCCCGCTCCTCATCTTCTGTCCTAATCAGGAATCAGTTCCAGCTGTTCACCCACACCTACAGTGTTCTTGCTAACACTGTCATTCAATACATTTGTGCAATCATCTGCTTATATATGCCAGCTTCAACACTTTACAATTTTAAGTCTCCTCTCACTCCCATATCCGAAATACTTGACACGTATGGCAAGTAATACTCGCACTTTCCCCTACCTACAATCTGTGAAACACCTTACTTGTCCTAGCACCTCCTAGCCCATTGTGTCCAAATCCTCTTCTTCTTTCATAAACCACAACACTTGCTCTACCTGCATCCACTGTCTCTCCTTAACCCTGCCTTCTATAAGTTAAGCTACACATTGTCTCATTTTTTACACTCATACAATTCATAACTGTACAGTAATTGCTAGCTTGTGACTATATGCATGTGTTACAATGTTTACTTGTATTCATGTATTTGTTTTTATGGGTATGCAGTTGATAGGTAGACAGCATAAAGGTTGAATGTCAAAACTGTAGGTCGACCACTAATGGTCAACAGTCGAAATGTCGACACATTATAAGGTTCAAAATTTCAACATGGGAAAAGGTTGGCATGAGTTTTTCATGATGTTTGTTCAAACTTTATCATCCCAGTGGGCATAGAGGGAGAACATAATATATAATAGTGTGTTGAAAGCAGTGCGGTTCCATGGCCGATGCATGTCAAATACAGTCAGCCATGTGAGGGGATGCAAAACACTAATACGGTGTCCATATCAACATCTTTGGACACAAAAAAAAATAGAAAACTCATGTTGACCTTTTACCATGTCAAAATTTTCCATGTCGACCTTTGCCGACCTTTTGACCACATTGACATAAACTATGTTGACCCTTTTCAATAGTGGTCGACCTATTTACTGTCGGCAAAACAATCCACACACATTTTTAAGTTTATTACATTCATGTACTGTCAGATAAGTATGATAAACCCTTTATATGATGGCGGCAATTATATGTGCCGGCATCACTTTCACAATATATTCTGTATATATAAATATCTCTCTCTCTCTCTCTCTCTCTCTCTCTCTCTCTCTCTCTCTCTCTCTCTCTCTCTCTCTCTCTCTCATTTATTTATAGAAGAACCCTATATGGTTCATAAAGAATCATGTAAAATCTAACTTCTATATTTAGGTACTGCTGCAATACAATGTCAAAGGGTTTCACAAGCCCATAACAATGGAAGTGAAAATATTGTTGAAGACAAAAATCTTGGTAAAAGTTTTAAAGATTTTCCATTGGCACTTTGGGTAAGAAAATACTTGTCAAATATATGTTGTTTACAATATAAAAATACTAAGTTGCTATAATATCATTTACTGAAATTTTTTTATTGTTTCTGACTTACAAAGTGCCATAGTGCTCTGTGGCGCTGGACAGTTGGGGGCAAATACAGGTATCAAGTGAGGTATCAAGTGTAACATCAAGGCAGGGCAATGGAATCACTAAGGAGATTGTGGTTTATTCACAGTGATGGTGATATGAGTGGAGGTGAGGACTCCAGAAGAAGGGAAGATAATGCAGTAATCTCTGTTTTGGACATTTTGAGTTTCAATCTACTTCGGGGTGTATGGTGTATAAGAGGAACTGGGGCAAAAGCTAGAATGTTCTAGACTCCAGAACGATGCTGTCACCCAATCTTTACTGGTGATACAGCATAAATGTAGTTAGAAGATAGAGAAAACAAATATTCACACTCACATTTTCTAGATTATAATCATGCTTTCAATAAAGCATACTTTTTCAAACCACACCTGTAACATGGCTGTTAGGAGCTGATTGGTTGGTGGTTTGTCACTCTCCACTTAAGCACTTTTTGCAGCTTGGTGCATCTGGGTCCTAGGTCTTGCAGAGCAGCCATCAGGTGTGTGGTAATCTACAGATGCATAACTAGGGGTTTTCTTACCCAGATCAAAATGAAACCCCATTCCTCCCCTCCCACACACACAACCAAAAAGGGTGTGTGACCAGACAGGAAGCTGTTGTGGTTTCATGCCAGGGAGAGGGTGATAGGAGAGGGTGATGGAGAGAGAGAGAGAGGCAGTGGGAAATGACAGTGAAAGGGTGACATACAGAGAGGCAGTGGGTGACAGAGCCAAGTAGTGGGTAACAGAAAGGGTTACAGGGAGAGGGTAATGATGACCAGTAGGTGATGCCAGTGACAGGGAGAGAGTGATGGAGACAAGTAGTGGGTGACAGCGAGAGGGTGATGAAGACAAGTAGTGGATGACACCAGGAAGAGGGTGACAGCTGTGAATGACAGGGATATGGTGACATCAGTGGATGACAGGGACAGCTGTGGATGTAAAGTATTACAGCTTTCCATACCAAATTAAATACCACACTGTGGTTCTCATATACACACACACACACACACATGCACACACTGCAAGGTTTTCCTTTCATAATGTTTTCCAGTACTGTTAAATAAACTGTTCAGTTAGTTCAGGTATAAGATGTGGTTGCTCCAACTCACCCGATATTAACCCTGAGCTGTTTAGTTGCAAGGGGTTCGGTTGAGTCCACACAGACTTTTAATTTCTAATATTATATGACCAACATACTACATTTCGATGTTGTTCAAGCGCTCCCTATATTCACGTGTCCAAACTCC
Organism: Crinia signifera; assembly: GCF_055691185.1. Taxonomy (NCBI): domain Eukaryota; kingdom Metazoa; phylum Chordata; class Amphibia; order Anura; family Myobatrachidae; genus Crinia; species Crinia signifera. The sequence goes on from NC_139217.1 coordinate 406,062,878, forward strand.
ACTTCGTCCTAGATGCCTCTGATGGTTACTCATATGACATAAAAAGGAGAAAGAAACCACATATAGTGTGATATCTTCAAAAGCAGTTTCTACCACAGGTGAAAACCGTACCCCGTGCTTTGGTCCACTAAATAAATGGTGGACTATTCACACTTTAGGTCTGAGGGAGTGATATAACTCCAATGGATACTTTAATCTTCTCCAAGTCGTTCCACATAGAAGAACCAGAGAGATATACTTCCAAAATGGTGAAATACGTTTTTAATTGGTTACAAAACAATACAAGGTGAAAAATGGGTGTAAACAATGGACTCTCACCGGCTGGAATGGTCCACTATGCAATAGCAGACATACAGGGCATAAGATCACAAAACCACAGGCGTCCCTGGATGCTTTCTGTAAGTCTCCCAGTCCTGATGTATTGTCCAGTGTCCACACGTAGCCTCTGCCAACGTGTTTCAGACTTATGTGTCCTTTATCAAGGACATTTCAGTTTATTGACATTCATTAAAATATTTCATAATACTTCATAATACTTCTCCTTGTACAATATATTTTAATGGGTATTTGATATTTACAAGATTTTAAAAAAAGCATAAAGAATAATGATATGAAAAACATACAGTGGTGTACAATGCCTGGTTACAGATATCCAAAGAATGGGGTTATATACTAATACTGGGGTAGCCAACCCTAGTCCTCGAGAGCTACCAACAGTGCATGTTTTGCAGGTCTCCTCACAGAATCACAAGTGAGCTAATTAGCTCCATCTGTGTATATTTTAAAATGTGTCAGTGATTAATGAGTGCAGCTGTGCAGCAGCTAGGTTGTCTGGAAAATGTCAACTGTTGGTAGCTCTCGAGGGCTAAGGTTGGCTACCACTGTACTAGTATATACTGTATAAAGGGTTTTACATTAACAAGATTATACAAATATAGTCATCAGTGTTGATGTTCTAGTAAAGACTATGGTGATGGCAGTGAGCAGCTTTATGGCATTGGGTGGGCAGCCATACAGTACTGGGTGGATGCTAGCCTGCGCAGGTAGGGGACTACCATTGTTTTACAAGTACTTCACTGTTCATTGAACCATTCAGTTTTTGCAGAGCAACTGGAAAATTTTGCAATGACATTACAAAGAGGGACCCAGTATTCTGGGTAGCCTTGTCCTGTGCTGGGTGGCCCACAGCTTGTTGGAATAACCAGTTTTTTTTTTGCGTTTTGACTCAAAACTACAACTGAAACTGAATCAGGCCCATTGTCCCTGTGATGTTTGCTCATTGTCCCTATAGTTTTGGCTCATTGTCCCTGTGGTTTTTCAGTGGCTGCATCACTGAGACAAGACTCCAGTAAGGGGGTTATTAAAAAATTCTGGACCCAGTCGCCTGTGTGCACTACATAAAGTGCACCATTATAGTAATGTTAATGGAATTACTATGACTGCATCAACAAACTTTTTTTTTTTCTAGCTTATGGTGAAAAACCCTGTTCTCATGGCTCTAACATTTTCCAGCTGTGCCGATGGATTTATTACTACTGGTTTTGCAACATTTCTTCCCAAATTTATTGAAAACCAATTTTCACTAACATCAAGCTTTTCAGCAATTCTAGGAGGTAAGTGTCTCTTTTATATTCCTTATGCAAATTTGTGAAATAACTGAAATCATTCAAAAAGGATCATCATAACGTCATCGCCCGGCGTCGGATTCTCGCGAGATCACGGATGCCATATCAGTCCAGGGGTGATGCTAAATGTGCCATATCAGTCCAGGGGTGATGCTACCTGTGCCATATCAGTCCAGGGGTGATGCTAGGTGTGCCGTATCAGACTAGGGGGGATGCTAAGTGTGCCATATCAGTCCAGGGGTGATGCTAAATGTGCCGTATCAGTCCAGGGGTGATGCTACCTGTGCCATATCAGTCCAGGTGTGATGCTAGGTGTGCCGTATCAGACTAGGGGGGATGCTAAGTGTGCCATATCAGCCCAGGGGTGATGCTAAATGTGCCGTATCAGTCCAGGGGTGATGCTACCTGTGCCATATCAGTCCAGGGGTAATTCTAGGTGTGCAGTATCAGCCTAGAGGGTATGCTAAGTGTGCCATATCAGTCTAGTGTTTGTGCCTCACACTTGTGTGGCTTATCATAGTTATCCAGCTACCTCTGTGCTTTTGCCCTAAAAACAATATTGTAAGGTGTGAGCTGTTCAGAATAGACTGTAAATGAGTGGAAATTAATGTTATTGAGGTTAATATAGCGTAGGAGCAAAAAAAATAAAAAATTCTGCGATTTTAGCAGTTTTTATGCTTTTTTAACAAAAAAATCAGAACCCAAAACCCAAGAAATCCAAACACAAAACACTTAGGAGGTGTTTTGGCAAAACCCATTAGAACCCAAAACCTCAAGGTAATCAGAACCCAAAACCCAAAACCCGAAAAGTGGCCGGTGCACATCTCTAATATATATCTATATATATATCGATATATATATATCGATATATATATAAATATATATATAGATATATAGATATATATATATATATATCTATATATCTATATATATATATATAGATATATAGATATATATAGCAAGGGGTAGGTGGACAGCACTCACGGTCTTATAATTATGAAGCAGTGACACGGGACTATCTATCACTCTCACCCTTCAACCATCTTATCCTGTCCAGATTTGAACTCACTTTGGCAAATAAGGAGCAGCTGATTATACCCCTATGAGTCTTGAACACAAATCTAGACTTAGGGATTAATCCAAATAGGTGTGAGGTGGATCTTGCAAGCCATTTTTATATGAAATCTAAATTTGAAATCTAATTTAAAACATGCAATTGATTCTCTGTACAAATGTATTTTGTATGTAGTCCCCTGAATTGCAGAAAAAGGTAGCAAAAAGCTTTATTTTCGGGTAACATCAGTGCACAACCTCCAGTCATCAAAATATAAAAACACAGAGGGGTTTAAATATCATAATATGGCCAATAAGGACATGCTATTTTTTAAGTAACATTCTAAAAAGCTGAAAATTGGGTCTTATTACCTGGGGACATACAGATGGGTCTTGTCCCATCTTGGCAGGGGATGGCGCTGGCGTCGCCAGCCGCCATCCCCCGCCAGCGCCATGGCGATGGTGAGAAGGGGACGCGCGCGCACGAGAGGCGCGCGCGTCCCCTTCCGACGTCGCTTCCATCCGTTCCCCCGGGTCCCCGCCGGCTTGCCGGCAGTAACCCGGGGTCCCCACCTCCTGCCCGCATCCCCCCCTAACCCCCCCTAACCCTGTCCGTCTCCCTGAGGCGGAGACGGACAGGGTTTCCGTCGCGCTGGCGACGGAGACTGAGACGCGCGTGCGCGTGAGACGCACGCGCGTCTCAGTGCATTCGCTGGCGTGGCTGCTGGCGGGTCGCCAGCGCAGACGCCATGGCGACCCGCCAGCAAGGATGGGACAAGACCCATCTGTACTGTATATGCTATCATTTTACACAATTAAAAAAATGAATAATCAATTACTTGACAACTTTTAAGTACCTCCTGTACTTTACTTGTGGACAATGAATGCAGACAATTTTGTTATATTCCGGCGCTAATGATAAATTCCATGAAGATATTTATTTTACAAATTATGATAGGAACAAATATTGATACTGGCTCTTGGAAGCAAGTTAATCACCCATAAAGCTCATGGGTGAATAATAAACAATACAAACATTTATATTGTGCTAATAATTACGAACAATGGCAATTGGCATGGAGAATATACTTATTTAATACATTAAAAAATATATATACAGTTCTACCGGTCGCAATGTGTTCATTAAAAGTTGTATATTTTTATAATGAGATTGATCATTTGATATTGAAACTTTGTGAGTGTTCTCACCCAAAAGGCATTTGTAGGTGTCTGTAACTGAAATTTTTTCCAAATGCAAGATGTAGAAAAGTCACTTAATGGATATATTGTCATTTAATTATAATGTTACCTCCATTCAAATTAATTTTAGAAGATACATCTTTTGTAAGATTACAGTGTAGCAATATGCGTTGATGGATAGTTTACATTACCTGTCCCCAATCAGGCAGTGCACCTGCAAGCTGTTCTTTCATGCACGGAAAATGATTCTGTGAGCCCCACAGCTGTGCTGTAGTTGGCCCTACATGCCATGGATATGCTGGATCTGGGGCAATCGGCAGCTTCGTCCTCTCTACCACTGACCACTGGATTGCAGAAGCGGTATGGTGGATGGTGGAATTAGTTCATACTGTCGAAAGGATCTCTCGATACATGGTCCTTCTCCTCTCTGAAGCATTTCACTCCAACACTAGGAGCTTTATCAATGAGTATTTGATAAAGCTCCCAGTGTTGAAGCAAAATGACGGGCAATCATTTGTTGGATTAAACATTGACATATTCACCGCATCGATAAGCCTTCTTAGTGCTGCTTACTTCCCAAACTGGCATATTGGTTGCTTAGCCCGTAGATGGCACTGAATTAAGTATTCCACTGTGTTGGATTGTGAGTGCTGGGGAACAGGACACACACACACACACACACACACACATATATATATATATATATATAACGAGTGGAGGGTCAGGCACTCCAAATAACGTAGAAAACTTCAGCTGGTGCCAGCATAAAAGATAAGTATAGAGCCGGTAGATGTGGCACTCGTAGCTTGTGGTATAAATGACAGGAGCCAATATGATAACAACGTTTCAAATTTAGTAATTTTTCATCAGGTTATACGTATGATGATGTTTTCATCAGGTTATATGTATAACCTGATGAAAAATTACTAAATTTGAAACGTTGTTATCATATTGGCTCCTGTCATTTATACCACAAGCTACGAGTGCCACATCTACCGGCTCTACATATATATATATATATAGAAAGAGGGATGCAGGGTCCGGCACTCTACTGATTACAATGCTGGTTCCTTGCTCGGGTACCCTGAGGACGAGCCTGTGGCTCGAAACGCTGGTGTTGGTTATTACCTTGTGCTTAATAAAGCATTGAAGTTTTCACTTATCTGTCTCCGAGTGACGCCTTTGCTACATTATATATATATATATATATATATATATATATATATATATATATATATATATATATATATATATATAGAATTTACCAGCTTTTTACATAATATAATTTGGATAACTATATTAAGTAACTTTTTAAAAATTATATTAGATTTCATAGTTGTACATGAATTTAGCAATGTTACGTTATTTATTGCTTAAGTTAAGTTTAAGTCCAGGACTGCAAAAAAGGAAGCCTTGTGCAACAGCAGTATATGCCTTACTTTGCATTACACCACTTTTGGAAAAGTATTAATTTACATCACATAAAAAAAAAAAAAGTTAGGCTGATGCACTCTCCTCCTACCTTGTTTACTCTATTTAAACAGCTTGCACCAAACTACAAAACAAATGTAATGTATGCCGAATCAGTACCAAAGTTTAGATTGATTATAAAATCTAGTTTAACTCTTTATGAACCCCCCAACCCCTTGTTATATTAAAAGGACATTTAAAAAATATATTCCTGCATATTGTAGACTGTATTGTTATGACTCTTGCCATTCAAATTCCAATGTCTATTTATATGTACAAAAATACTTAGAACGAATAGCAATGTTTCAGTGTACAAGCTACAATGCTTTATGTACTAAAAACTCAAATGACCAAACTGACCAAACCATATTTTTGGGTGTAACTTAGGGGTTCATTTGTCAACTTTATCAGTGTCATCAGTGGGATGCACAGGAAAAATGCAATGGGGCATAAAAGGCTAATTTGTTTGCATATTTTGGATCTGGCTCAAATGATGAACCTCATTTGACCGTTAATCTCAAATTGGGGCATTCAAATGTATAAAATATTTAGACGTTTTCTTCAAATATTGATTACAAATAAAAGTATTTTAAACCTGTCCAATGTGAATCGCAAAGCTTGAATGCAAACAGTAAATAGTCTATTAAATACAGTAGCATGCCTTTTAGTCTAGTGAAACTCAAAGACATGGTACAAAAAATATCACATTTTGTAAGTTGTACTAGGCAAACTGTATGTTACAAAATGTGATATTTATACAATACTAGTTACTAGTCCGTCAAAATGATGGAACAAAATAACAGTAACATCAGCACTGGCAGCTGTGCTCGCCCTAGTGGCTGCCGGTGCATAAAACACCTGAATTCCCCCCATAGAGGTGAGGAGCAGTAGTATCCTTGCATTATACAGGGTTATTTTCTTTTATACCCCTTTCACATTGCAATGCCAGGTTGGACCCCAGATCTCAATCTGGGGTCGACCTGAGTTATAAGCTTTGGTGCTTTCACACCGCACCTCGATCCGGGTCAATACGTCACCAAGCCGGCAATTACCAGGGTTTGAGGTGCGGTGTGAAAGGAGTATTATTGGCAGTGCCAACATATTATACACACTGGGAATCATGATAAAAATGTATTTCATACTTTGATTAAGTATTTAACTAGACTTTTAAAAGAAGAATTTGGGTATGTTCCCCTGCTGCCTTCCACTATTGAATATATATATTTATAACTCTTCTTTCTCCCTTCTACTTCTCAGGTGGTATACTTATTCCAGCTGCCGCCATTGGACAAATTATAGGTGGTGTAATTGTCTCAAAATTCAAGATTGAGTGTAAAAATATTATCCGGTACTCAATAATACTGTCATTCATATCGATCGCATTGACATCCGTTTTTATATTTGCAAAGTGTGGAAATGAACCATTTGCAGGTGTCTCCGTAAGTTATAATGGGTGAGTTGGAAAGTGACTTCTTACATATACACTTTTTACACATTCATTTCATTCAGTAAAGTATATTATTCATTAATTGGATTATGGTATATTATTTGACATGTGTTTTGTTTCTGTTTTAGAATGGTTATGCTTAATAGCTATGGTTATTATGGTTACTTAGCTATGGTTAACAAAAAGAAAGCATTTGTGCTAAAGATAATGTGGTTCTTAGCAAATTTATTATCCATTTAATTTGGTACCAAACACATAAAAATCTGCAGTCATTGTTGATAGGCCAGCTTGTACAATGAGGGATAATGATGAATCATAGTGTTCTAGGTGGTAAGTAAATTCCCATGCAAGCAGGGCCGGATTAAGGGGAGGGGGGAGGGGAAAGGGAGTCAGTACCCCTGGGCCCCCTCTATCTAGGGGCCCGCTGTGGTTGGCATGTATGGGAGTGGGGTAGTGTCACAGCTTCACCTATCTCCCAATGAGACAATGATTAATGGTGCTGAGCATCGGGAGCCAAGGCACACTGACTGCACAAGTGTGCAGTGCATTACTGGGTGTTGATTAAGTCCCATGAGACTTTGCACAAGAGGTCAGAGGCTGAGAGGATTGTGCTGAGCTCTGCTTGGTGGAGCTCATCATATGCTTCTCAGGCCCATGGAGGATAGCAGCAGCAGTGGCCTTGTCATGGGAGGGTTTTTAATCAGAGGCGGGTCTGAGCCTGTCAGGGCTCCTACAGAGTAAGGTACAGAGGGACAAACACAGGCTTTTCATGTGGTATATATACAGGCTTTTCATGTGGTATATATTTATGTTTAAATTAACCCCCCCCCCTGCAGTTACCTATAGACCAAGTTTATAGTGTTTTTACTCTGTGTTTTGACAGTGTAATATTCTCCTGTGCAGTTTGCAGCCAGTAATAACAAGTGGGAGGGGCCCCAATGTATAAAGTGCCCCAGGCCCCCCGAAGGCTTAATCCAGCCCTGCATGCAAGGAATGAAGGGAGGGTGCTGTAAAGTGGTCTCTGTGTAAATTCACCGAAGAATTGTGATTTTACTAGCTACAATTCATACTGGAAAATGGGCCTGATTCAGCTTCAGTCAAATTTTCCATAAAAAGCAAAATTGCGACTACTGTCTCCCAGATGCAGTGTCCCTTCCCACGATGCATGTGGGAGACAGCAATGCAAATGCATCACAGAAAATGTGATGCGATTGCATTACTAAGGTAGCAGGGCCACCATTTTCCGGCTTGCAGCAGCTTCGTGTGACCTCACACAGCTGCTGCAAACCGCCATGGTACGTACAATGCACCCATTGCTGCGCCACTTCCCCCCACTGTCACTCAGACTGCAGATGCATCTTTCTGGGATGCGTCCGTAGTTTGAGCCTTCGTGCATGCGCACTGTGGCACCAAATAACGATTTTTGAACATTCACAACGATTACCAAATTAGGCACGATGGCTGCTGCAGCACTTCTTGTAAAAACGAAAAATTCCGGCTACACAAAAAGGAGTGTGGCTGCCAGAATTTAAACCCTCTGCCATTGCAAGGTCTGTCCTTGTGGAATGTGGAATTCCCAAAGTCTTGTTCCTCCAGAACAGTGGATGCTATTATAGCAGGAAAGGGGCACCAAGTCCATATTAATGTACAGAGTTTGGCAATGAACATATGGTGTGATATTTACAGAAGGTATCCTCATTTGGCCATTTGGTTCAAAACAAATATGTTGCTAGAGATTCGATTCTTTGTGATATAAGGCTGAATCAAGTAATGAAGTCTGAGTTTGGCAGCGCCGGTACAGGATTCCAGCCTGGGGGCAATAATTTAGAAGGTAAAACCATGTTTGCCCCTTTAAAACATCCGAGTTTGGCTGACATCCCACATGGCTTCATTACATCTGGCCCTTGTACGTAATGAGACACAAGAGAAAATTATTGACTTTTTTGGATAATGCTGGCCATGTATGTGATAAGTATGTGCCAGGGTTCAGGAAAAAAACAGGGTTTATTTAAAAAAAAAAAAAACCTTTTTGTGTTAGAACCATTTTTTTTTTACATATGAAACAGAGACTTTTAATAAATATTGTTTTTATGGACTTCCAGTGTGCATGTTTTACTGGGATCTAAGACTATGCTGGCCATGCATCAGACCAACTTTCCTCCAACCATCCAACTAGTTGGTTGGATTGAATAAAAACCTGGTACTGGATAGGAGCAAATGTAATTTGTAATTAAGTTATTTGTTTCCCAATTCTGAAAATGGACAACAATTGTCTCTCAGACAATGTACTGTAGTCTGACCTATTTGATTTAAACAATTTTATTGAATGTTTTTGGCCATTCTCCTGAGTTTGTGAGCAAATTGCTTATTGGCATTTGCCCCCATACAGTACCAGATTTTCAGTCCAACCAACCAACTAGTGTGTGTTGCCACTATGGCAAATACTAGGCGCAGCTGAGTGCTCAATTCAAATTTAGCAGCAGTTTAAATTAAGGATAGTCAGTCCCTTAATACATATACAGGATAAAAACAAAAGATGAAACTGTGCTTTGAGGAAGGAGAATCCACAATAAAATTGATACAGTTTATTACAACATACTAAAATAACACATAATACATTTGGGTGTATAGAAAATTATTATATTGCAGCAGTGTCCACTTTAAGTCCTGGTTCAGGAATCCAATGCAGAGATTTTGTAATCCCCAATGGGAGGAAGGAGTGGGGGTACTGGGCGCACATTGGATAATATATAGTAATTTAATAATATATCACAATTAATAAAGTATTATTAGTTTGAATAATGTATGAGGAATTTAGTATGAATACTATGTAGAGAAATTTATGGTGGAAATTACTTTTGTTAAATCTGTGGGTCAGGACACCAATGGGGTTGCAGAATAACTGCACACTGCCAATTGTGGTACAAGGTCACCAGCACACTGGTGGCACATGAGGTCCCAGTTTACATAATTTTGATGCAAACAGTGAAGCTCTATGGATTATTATTCAACTAACTAAACCTTTTCCTGTATGTTATCCTTAGAACTGAAATAAGTGATGATTTGGTGGCTCCATGTAATAGCAACTGCTCCTGTGCCCGCTCATTTTATGATCCAGTTTGCGGTGCTGATGGAGTCCAGTATTTTTCGGCATGTTACGCAGGATGTCATTCAGAATCCATATCCAGTAATCATGAAAAGGTAATGTTACTCACGGTGCAGGTAATGAGGTCATTGTGTCTGGCAAGTCTGGCAACTGGCTGGGTGGCACGGGACAGTAGTGTACACAGTTAACAATAATGTGAGCACAGGCTGTAGCTGTCAGCTTAAAGCCGCTGCCTTCTGCTGGGTAAGCTGCTGTACATGGAGGGCATGGCTTTCTAGAAGCATTACTGTATATACATGTATATATATATATATATATATATATATATATATATATATCTCCTGATCCTGCTATTCAAAATTCTCTTTGTGCTGCGCCATGCATAACCTGTGTTTCAACAGCATCAGTTTGTATTGGGCATAAGATATGTTATGCTGGATACAGTCTGGATACAGTGGGTATGGAATTGGGTATGGATCTGTAATGTGTAACGCAGGGTTTATGTGGGGTTCATGGAATGGCAGACATGGTTTTTTTTTAGGCTAGCCATTGGTTCTATGTGTAAGGCAATGGGGGTATATTAGGCTATGCAAATACAGATTGTGAGGGGCATGAGGCATATCAGACAAGCCACTGGTTGTATGTGGTGGGCATGATGTGGCATGATGTATATCAGGCTAACCACTGGTTGTGTGTGGTGGGCATGATGTACTGTGTATCAGGCTAACCATTGGTTGTATGTTGTGGGCATGATGTATATCAGGCTAACCACTGGTTGTATGTGGTGGGCATGATGTATATCAGGCTAACCACTGGTTGTATGTGGTGGGCATGATGTATATCAGGCTAGCCAATGGTTGTGTGTGGTGGGCATGATGTATATCAGGCTAACTACTGGTTGTATGTGATGGGCATGATGTATATCTGGCTAACCACTGGTTGTATGTGATGTACTGTGTATCAGGCTAACCACTGGTTGTATGTGGTGGGCATGATGTATATCAGGCTAACCACTGGTTGTGTGTGGTGGGCATGATGTACTGTGTATCAGGCTAACCACTGGTTGTATGTGGTGGGCATGATGTATATCAGGCTAGCCAATGGTTGTGTGTGGTGGGCATGAGGTATACTAGGCTAGCTAATGAGGTATACTAAGCTATCTAACGATTGTGTGTGGTGGGCATGAGGTATACTAGGCTAGCCAATGGGGGGGGGGTGGACATGAGGTACTGTATATCAGGCTAGCCACTGGTGGTGTGTGGTGGACATGAGTCTTATCAGGCTGTCGACTAGTTGTGTGTGGTGAGCATGAGGTTTGTTAGGCTTGCCACTGGGGGTGTGTGGTGGGCATGAGGCATTGATTATGAACAGTCTATAGATAATGGTAATGATGCTATTATATTGGGCACAGTATGTGTTAGGTATAGATCTAGAATGTATGGTATTACCAAATTGCCATCCAAAACATACTTCTTTTGGTACCAATCATGTAGATAAAATAAATGTCTCTCAATGCCCAGCCATTGGACAGCCCTTATCTGTATTATTGATGATAGTCATTGAGATTTTGTCTAACATGATGTAGTACAGTATATTATTTGCTTTGTCTTGTAGATTTATTCTAATTGTTCCTGTCTTGGAAAAACAGTTGGGAAAGCAGCAGAACGGTCATTGCATTTAAATGTGACAGATGCTGCAGCTGGAAAATGCAAATCCAGCTGTAAAAACCTCATCCTGTTTATGGCGTTTTTCTTCTTAGTGGTTGTTACCACCTTTATGACTGCAACACCCATAACCATGGCCATAATAAGGTGAGAAATAGGATTGGCTACAGTACAAAATAAAATATGATAAGACATTCTGCAAACAAGATCATTTACAAGCCACAATGCCAATTCCTTTTCTTTTGCGACATCATGCAAATATATTATGTAATTTGTGCTTTTCCAGCTAAACGGGTGGGTGATTTATTTTGCACCTAGTAGTAAGATCTTCACAGTCCCTGTACTCCTAACTGACTGAGATAACAACAGTGAGATAACAACAGTTTGGGATTTAATGAAACACATACTGTATATTTATATAAACATAAAACACGTTTTTATCTTTATGTGAAATTGTAATAAACTTTAGGGAATAAAGGTGCAGATTTATTAAGGTCGGTGAAGTGATAAAGTGTCTAATTTTTATCACCAGCCAATCAGCTCCTAACTGTGAAGTTGCAGGCTTGGTTTGAAAAATAACAGTTAGGAGCTGATTGGCCGGTGATAAAAACCAGACACTTTATCACTTCACCGAGCTTAATAAATCTATTCCTGAATACTGAGGAATCCTGGTATCCTCTTAGCCTGCAAAATTACTTTATTTATTTTTTGAATATGCTTTTTTATTAATTCTGAAGCTGTATGAACAATTATTCAATCAGTGTACAATGTCATAATGTACTTATCAAAAGACAAGAATTACATGTAGGTGTCCCACAGAGATACTCAATAGGTAAAATGTAGAAACATAGAATTAAATATATTGACCAGTGAGGCAATTAAGAAATAAAAGTCACAAAAGAGAATTCAAAAACATAAATTGAGAAGATCACCAGTTCCATGCAGACTAGGAGTTCCCCGATTGGACTATAGGTAGGTTATCATCCACCAATTGCAGATGATACCATTAGGTGAACAAAAAGCATTGGAAAAGCACCATTGTGTCTGTGCGATGAGAGGATAACTATGTACAGATGTAGCCTCTGTCATCCATTCTGTGGCTATAGATACCCACGATTAGATTTCCGCAAGTAGAGTGCATGTTTACGGGAACTTGGTATATTCGCACTCATGGCCCATAGACTTTTCATTGCACAATAGTGGATGTGTATCGGATCTGTTTGCACCTTGTCATTGCCAAGGTGTGTGTGCATGTATGATAAGAAGGGAAAAAGAAAGTAAACTGAGCGCACAAAACAAAATTTTGGTCCAACTTGCTACTATTTTAAAGGGATACTACACCCTTTTAAAAAAGAAATAGTTTATGGTTTAAACAGCGCTTTTGGAACAAAATAAACAAATTCACTCCCTTTTGAATAAATGTAAACATTTATTAATGTATAAAAAACATACACATATAATTAATCTACCGGCCGGTAGCACAGAACATAAAAGCACAGTGAATAAAACAGAGACCAACAATATGCAATATCATATATAGATATGCTTCTATATATAAACGTTACATAGTCAGCAATTTTTGGATAGATATTAATAAATGTTAGTATAATCATATAGTTTCCATAGAGTGCTTTAGCATATCTTTATCCAAGCCAGGGGCGGATCCAGGATAAAATGACAGGGGGGGGCACCATGATAAAAGAGGGTTTAGGTGGGGGAGGGGGCGGTGTTAGTGGTGCCAGTGTACATGCTAAGAGAGCGGCAGAGAGAGGGTGGGAATGGGATTAAAAATAGGCGCTGGCATTTAAAGTATGCAGGCCCATCATGGCGAGAAAAGCAAAGGATGTAGTTGTACGTGCGGCGAAGGCGCGGTCCGGAAAAGGGGTGTGGCCACTCAACAGAGGTGTGTCCTTGAGTGTAGTCTACAACACCATAAACAACTACTACACATTATGCAACAAAATACTAGACCCCTTTATACTTCCCCCTTACACATGATGCCAAATGGAATGAAACTAAATTCACATAATTCCACATGGATTGTGTCAAAAATCACATAATGCCACACGGAATTCACATAATTCCACATGGATTGTGTCAAAAATCACATAATGCCACACGGATTTAGCCAAAATTCACATAATGCCAAATGGATTGAGCCAAAATTCACATAATGCCACACGGATTGTGTCAAAATTCACATAATGCCACACGGATTGAGCCAAAATTCACATAATGCCACACGGATTGAGCCAAAATTCACATATTGCCACATGGATAGAGCCAAAATTCACATAATGCCAAACGGATTGAGACAAAATTCACATAATGCCACACGGATTGAGCCAAAATTCACATAATGCCACATGGATTGAGCCAAAATTCACATAATGCCACACAGATTGAGACAAAATTCACATAATGCCACATGGATTGAGCCAAAATTCACATAATGCCACACGGATTGAGCCAAAATTTACATAATAACACACGGATTGAGCCAAAATTCACATAATGCCAAATGGATTGAGCCAAAATTCACATAATGCAACATGGATTGAGCCAAAATTCACATACTGCAACACGAATTGTGTCAAAATTCACATAATGCCACATGGATTGAGCCAAAATTCACATAATGCCACATGGATTGAGCCAAAATTCACATAGTGCCACACGGATTGAGACAAAATTCACATAATGCCACACGGATTGAGCCAAAATTCACATAATGCCACATATATTGAGCCAAAATTCACATAATGCCACACAGATTGAGCCAGAATTCACATAATGCCACACAGATTAAGCCAAAATTCACAATACGCTTAATAAACAGGGACATTGTCCACCAAAGGCACGCATTAAACATTTACACCATAATGTCCATTACACGTTAAGTTACACGCCATTATGTCCATTATGTATTATGCCAAACACCATAATGCCTATTAAAAATTATGCTACATAAGTGCTGCTTATCTACATGCTCATTGCCAAGGGTTCCATGCTCATTGCCAGAGGTTCCATGCTTGTTGCCATGTGGGATTACATGTTCATTGCCAAGGGGGAATACTATTTGAAATAATACCCCTTTCACACCAGAAAATGCATTACCAGTCTGGCCCCTTTTACACCAGCCTAGTCCCTGCATTTTCTGGTGTGAGGGGGAGAGAAAACCACCCCCCCCCCACCCCCCCTTTAACCAGTTATCTCATTTAACCGGCTATATCTTCGGAAGCAACTGACGCATTTACATGAGTATCATATTGAAGAACTTTTGAGTGGGCTTTGAATGATTTTGGTCCAGTGAAACTGGAACGTTTGGTTCCAGAGTAATCTGCCCTCAAAGAACATGAACAGCCATGAAATTACATTTAAAAAATAATAAAATTGGGTTACACGCAATATCTCTGGAACCGATTGACCGATATGGACCAGCCTGGTATCATATTGAAGGCCCAGCGATTTGGAATTGAATGAGATCAACCACAAGCTTCTGTGATGCCAGGGCGGGGACTGGCAGCCGTCGGAACCGGGTGTGGGTCGGAATTGACGGGTCCCATATTATCCTATGGGGAAAAAATGTTACAGCTTTGCCAGGCGATATCTCCGGTTCCCGGGGGGCTAGAGACATGGGGCTGGGCACGTTGGAAAGCCCTGGTCCTCAGCTACAAAATGAAATGATAGGGAGGGCACGTGCCCGGGTGCCCCCCCCTGAATCCGCCACTGATCCAAGCTCAACTGTTTATGAAACTATTAGGTATTTTGATCTCTCACCAGGCATGCAAGGCCAGTATTCTGTGGCAGATGATGTTTTGCAATATAGTTGCTCTTTTGTAAATTTTTTAAAAGGTAAATTTCCATTTTTAGGAAGCTGAAAGCAGAGTTAATTGCAAAATATATCCCTCCCAGGGAGCGGCTGATTAGTAGGCTTATTAGTCTAAGCAGCAATTAAGCATCAGTATGTGCGGGTTAGCCACAAAAGCAAGGTTAATACTTATTCTCAGTTCCCTGGGGCTTGTAGTCCACTGTAGCGTGGTCACTCACACTGTGGGCTGGTTCCCGGCTGCTGGTGCCTCCTATTTGTGCAGCCTTTTCAACAACGTCCAGCCTGGGCTCAGGGGTCTCCTGATCGGTAGTTGTGGATGAAAGCAATCTGTAATTTATTCAAAAGGGAGTGAATTTGTTTATTTTGGTCCAAAAGCGCTGTTTAAACCATAAACATGTATGATAAGAGCCAGGGCCGCCACTAAGAGTCTTGGGGCCCGGGACTGACCTTCAGTCCGGGCCCCGCCTGCAGCCTGACTGCTAACCACCAGCTCCCCCCCCCGCACATGGGACAACGCCTGCGGATTACCTACTGCATCATGCTGCCGGCGCTCCATTCCAATCCTTCCTCCTCCTGCCTGAGACGAGCAGTGCACACACACAGTGCAGCCTGCAGAGTGCCGAGCCCCTCTGTGTCCTAGGTTCGGTGCTCTGCGGGCTGCACTGTGTATTGTGCGTGCCTGGCTGGGGGGACACCAGGTGTGGGAGACAGTGTGCACCCGCGGGTATGGGGGATGGCACCGTGCCGCTGTGGGCAGCTACCCGGGCCCCTCCAGAGGCCGGGGCCCGGGACAGTTGTACCCACAGCACCCCCCTGTCGGCGGCCTTGATAAGAGCTGAAACTGTAACTTTCCCAAATGTTAATTAATTATCCGATGAATTCAATAGATTTATTTTGCATGGGTACATCTGCATGTTATAATTGTTTTTTTTTTTGTCTAATTTTAAATATTCAGTTTTGCATTGCATTTTCAATGCATTGTTCAAAAGTACCAACTGTACTTTATATGCATTAATGTCAGTTATGAGTTTAGCAACACCAATTATTGCAAGTTCAACACTACAAAAGTTCATGGGGACAGAAACGGGATGTCACTGTGTGGTGCACCCAAAGAATACGTATTAAAATGTAACCTTTATTTAATTAGATAAAATGTAGCGAAAATATAACAGACACAAGTCATTAAACACATAACATGTAGTAAAAATGGATATCTTTATCCATGAGACGTGGGACCCCCGTTCCCTTACTAGTAATGTATTCACTTTCAATTAGTGTTCTGAGAAACTGTCTTTTAAATAAGCTTTATTAGGTACGGTATATTAGGGAATAAGTCTCCGTATAGTTAACTGTGTATGTGACACAGAGTACAGATGGTAGCGGCTAGAGCGCAATCATATATGCGGCATAGGAGCACAATGCTCGATCACGATTGTGCCTTGCGGACGGTTAATGCCTCAGAAGTCAGGGGGTCGCAGTGCTACGCGTCACGCACTGCGCTTCCCTCGCTGACTCTGGTGCTATTTAAGACACACGGACCTAAAAAAAAAAATTAAATAATATATATATTTTTTTTTTTATTAATTAAGCTAGACAGATCAGAAATGCATTCAATGGGTAAGGGGAGTGGGGGGTAGCCACGAAGGTACTGGTGCCTTTTCGTCAGGATGCGCTGTTATGTGCAAATGGTGCCCAAAGTGCATCCTGACGAAAAGGCACCAGGCCTTGAAACGTTGAAGAGAATGCTGTAATATATTTCACTCTGAATTGATAAAACTTCATTACTAAATCCGTGAGTGACAGGGGTTCAAGAATTTCCTAAACAAGACATCATAAGGGCACCGCGGTACTTACAGAGTTTTTGTCCGGAGTGCCGAACATACCAGAACACTATATATATATATATATATATATATTATTTTTTTTTATAATGATATAAATGTATATAATGCATTTAATTCTCACATATAACAATTTAGGAAAAATGTAACATTGTAAATAAAACTATACCTACATAGCGATAGACTTTTTAATTTTGTTATCAATCTTTTGAGAACTAACATATGTTATTCTTTTAGGTGTGTACCCGACAAACAGCGGTCATTTGCTCTAGGAGTGCAGTGGTCACTTATCCGATTATTAGGTAAATACAATAAATATATAATTATATGATTTTCATCCCAGCAACTAATTGTTTTTATTATTGTACTCCCTTATCAATGAACTGCAAATATATGATATTCAGTACCCTGAAACATGTATCACTATATGTGTAGACAGATGAGTCTCATATATAGAATTCTATTAAAGAGATCCGATAAGGACTCTTTGAAGGGGGTTTAAAAAGCTAAAAAGCCGTTTCAATTTCTGGTGAAAACCTTTTCTTATTGAGCTATGCAAATGACCCTACAATCACTGGTGCCATTTATTCTGTAACATTGATTTTGCATTAGGTTCAAATGCTGGCGCAATTTCTGCACCGCTGAAAAACATTTTGTGCTGTACAGAGTAATGTAACCTATGCAACATGGTGTAGAGCTGTTAGATGGTACAAACTCAACGGTGAAGCTAAACTTTCACCCAGGCCAAAGCCTCAGCTTGTTGGTGTTAAAGGGCACGGTGTATGGTGATCACATAATACATTAATGCCTTTATTCTGGTTCGCTGGCAAGGGCAAATTCCTTCTCAAATGGACAAAACCATGCGCACTGCAGGTGGGGCAGATGTAACTTGTGCAGAGAGGTGCACAGCGTCTACTCATCACTGCTCAGCGGGTGACAGGGGGGACTCCCAACTGCCCCCCCTTCCCGGGACACTGCCGGCCACGGGTGGGATGTGGGAACGGCCCCAAAAAAACTTAAAATGCAGTGTAAATATATAGTAACTGTAAAATGCAGTTTAAATATATAGCAACGTTCACAAACCGCCAGTTTCTATGGACTGCACCAACTGCAGCCTATAGAAGCTGGATTGAGCTGCACAAAAGCCAGGCTTCCTACAGGAAGCCAGCTCCTACTTATCGCAGCCTGGTCTGTCAGTCACAGACCTCCTAATGGGACTGCCTGGTGTGTCTTTAACTGACATGTAGGACCTTTGGCAGGAAATTACTACCAATCACAGTGAAGCCAGTGTAGTCACAGACTACATCTGGCTTCACTAACACTGAGCCAGTTACACAGAATTTATATGGCAGAGGTGAACAAATGTCCCAATCGATGCCAGGAAATTGGGTATCATATGTACAGTATATATATATATATATATATATATATATATATATATAGATACAGAAGTACCAACATACTCGCCATTCCTAGGAATGGGGTGCAAACAGCACCCACATCCCAGGGTGGGGTGCGGTGGCCTGTGACCACACACTCTAGTAAATACAAACACAGGGGACCCAGCACTCACTACAACAAACTAACTCACCTTAACATTCAAATAATCAATAAATAAATAATGGGGTTTTAGTTCATGAATTGATCAATGCATTTAAGCTTGCAGCCCATCGCCAAGGGACCCCATTTCACTGCAAGTCCTACACTAGCAACTGTTTTTCTTGGGAACCTGGTACCTGCTTACACATCATACTGTAGCTAAAATGAACATGTGTTTTTTTCCTGGGTTAATGCTCAACTGCCAAGTAACTTATGGCTTTTATAAGGTGAGACAATCCCAAACACAGCACCTGAATTAGTATTAAAGGGGCAGCTGTAACAGGTTTCAGTTAAATTAGCTTATCTAGGGTGCATGAGAAAGCTATGATCACAGTAACAGCGGTTAATTAAAAATCAACCCAAATATATAGATACAGAAGTACCAACACACTCGCCATTCCTAGGAATGGGGTGCAAACAGCACTCACATACCAGGGTGGGGTGCGGTGGCCTGTGACCACACACTCTAGTAAATACAAACACAGGGGACCCAGCACTCACTACAACAAACTAAAGGGCCCCACACACAGCACAATTTTCAGGCATTTTCTGAGCGATTTTACTAAATCGCTCAGAAAATGCCTGAAAATGCATGTAAATCGCTGTGTATATAGCCCACACAGCGATTTACATGCGCGCCCCCGCCGTTCTGAATCTGCACAAGATTCAGAATGGCCCGGTCAGTCAATTCATAACAGTCGCTCAGAAAGCTCCTGCTCATCTCCCGCATGTGTGGCGCGGGGATGAGCAGGGCCATCTGAGCGACTGTCATGCCGGAGCACGCCGCCCAGATGAAGGCCCACTGCCGCCGACCTGGAAGCCCCGCTGCCGCCGCCTGGAAGCCCCGCTGCCGCCGCCTGGAAGCCCCGCTGCCGCCGCCTGGAAGCCACGCTGCCGGAGCCCAGCTGAAGAGACGCTTCCTGGACCTGCCGGGTGCCGCGCCCGCCCTCTGCAGTCAGATGGAAGCTGCAGTGAGAGGACGCGACGCTGGAAGACACCGGAGTTGGTAAGTATTATATTTTTTTACACTGTGCCACCAACCTGTTGATCCAGCCTAGGGGCTCAGTGACCAGGCAGCAGCAGCAGCAGTCCCCAGTTTACAGTTCATTTACAGCAATGTTTTCTAATAGTACATTAGCCACCTGCTAGACTGGCTTTATTACATTACAGAAAAGCACCAGGGGAAGACACACTAAGCACCATTTACTATGGCTTTATTGCTTTTCAGAAGGTGTATAAAGTGAAAAGTTGATCCGCAAGGTATATGTACTAACACCTATGCTTTAATTTCAATAATTCCTTGATAAACCTCCGTCACCGCCCACCCCACAGCATAAAGACCCCTGGGATTATTATAAAAACGAGGAGCTTTCTGCCATAAGCAAGCCTAGGCTGCAGGGTGCTGACTGCACAAGTGAGAGAGGACAGGGTAATCTGGAGGAAAAACAGGATGGGAATCCCCATGTCAGGAGAGCTTTCAGCACAATGAGCAGGACGTGCTGCGGATCTCTTCCATAAATGATTTATACCTGCTTGTGTAACGTGTAGATCCCTGCTAGGTGTCCATTATACTCCTCACACGGTGTCACCAGCAATTATGGATATAATAGTTATCTAGCTACTACAAATGAAGGTTATACTATATTGTGCTATCTAACTATATATATAATCTGAAAAATCACTGCACATCAAAATTATATATATATATATATATATATATACTGTGTGTGTGTGTGTGTGTGTGTGTGTGTGTGTGTGTGTGTGTGTATATATATATATATATATACTGTGTGTGTGTGTGTATATATATATATATATATATATATATATACATACAGTGCAGTTTGATGGCATGTGCGGCTGTGACAGTTGTGACAGATTTGAAATCTCCCATGCTGAATCTCCCAATTTGAATCTCTGACACAAATCTCTCTGTATGTGGCTCATTGTCTGAAATGAGCCACAAGAGTGAAATCTCTTGTGCTGAATCTCCTGTTATGTATCTCTGGCACACATCTCTGCGTATGTAGGGCCTAACTCACCTTAACATTCAAATAATCAATAAATAAATAATGGGGTTTTAGTTCATGAATTGATCAATGCATTTAAGCTTGCAGCCCATCGCCAAGGGACCCCATTTCACTGCAAGTCCTACACTAGCAACTGTTTTTCTTGGGAACCTGGTACCTGCTTACACATCATACTGTAGCTAAAATGAACATGTGTTTTTTTCCTGGGTTAATGCTCAACTGCCAAGTAACTTATGGCTTTTATAAGGTGAGACAATCCCAAACACAGCACCTGAATTAGTATTAAAGGGGCAGCTGTAACAGGTTTCAGTTAAATTAGCTTATCTAGGGTGCATGAGAAAGCTATGATCACAGTAACAGCGGTTAATTAAAAATCAACCCAAATATATAGATACAGAAGTACCAACACACTCGCCATTCCTAGGAATGGGGTGCAAACAGCACCCACATACCAGGGTGGGGTGCGGTGGCCTGTGACCACACACTCTAGTAAATACAAACACAGGGGACCCAGCACTCACTACACTATATATATATAGTACCCATGTACACAATGAATAAATCATACATGTGTACTTTATGTGAATAGTTGGTGAAACCTGCTTTTGAAATGTTCTCTGTATACAAGATGATGTATTGTGTCGGTACTTATGTAGTAACTGGGCTGCCGATTTTGAAATCGGGTCCATCGCATCGCATCGCACCCGACCATATCGCATGCGATGCGATGCGATGCGATGCGATGGACCCGATTTTTCCATAGGATTCAATGTTAAAATGGACTGAGTCCATTTTAACATGGAATTCAATGGGAAAAAGGGGTCCTTTTCATACCCCTACTATCCAAGTGGGCATGGAGTTGGATATAAACCTGTGGCGAGCGTAGCGAGCCACCGAGCCCGAAGCGTGGCGAGCGAAGCGAGCCCCGCGAGGGGACGGTATTCTGCGTCCCCTCGCGGGGCTCGCTACGCTCGCCACGCTTCGGGCTCGGTGGCTCGCTACGCTCGCCACAGGTTTATATCCAACTCCATGCCCACTTGGATAGTAGGGGTATGAAAAGGACCCCTTTTTCCCATTGAATTCCATGTTAAAATGGACTCAGTCCATTTTAACATTGAATCCTATGGAAAAATCGGGTCCATCGCATCGCATCGCATGCGATATGGTCGGGTGCGATGCGATGCGATGGACCCGATTTCAAAATCGGCAGCCCAGTTACTACATAAGTACCATTGTGTCTACTTCAGGCCTACTTTTATTCTAAATATAGCTTTTTGCCTTTAGGTTCTATTCCAGGACCAATAGTATTTGGAGTTGTCATAGACAGTAGCTGTATTTTATGGAACTTGAATGAATGTGGGAGTAAGGGAGCATGCTGGACCTACGATAATTCAAGTATATCTTACAAACTCATTGGCATCAGTAAGTAACAATAACTGGTTTTAATAACACAGTTGCGTCATACAGTATTCTAAGTATTATGTAATACCACACTAAAATAGTATTGAGCCCTCAGGGATTCTACATAAAATGTAAAATACATTCCAGCTGTGTCCATATACTGTACACCCACCCCCAGGTTGTGCAGCTGAGCCGCATCTTGTTACATGGTTCCAGTGGTGTAATTATAATAGGTGCAATGTGAGACCCAGGAGGGCCCACATAGCACACACTGCATCCATTCTTTAATACTTACCCTACAAAGTGCCGTGATAAAGGAAGAACTGCTGCCAGAATCGCTGGGAATATGGCTGCCGTTCCATTTTACCCATGATCCGCGCATGCGTAGTAGAGTGAGCGTTCTAGTGCTCAGACTCTACTGTGCTGGGTGGCGGGCGGGCACAGCTCCGGCAGAGACGAGGCTGCACTCATGCCTCAATCTCTCTAAAAGCACCCCTGCATTGATCTTTACCAAATAGGTATCTTAGCTTTGGGTAAAAAAGCAAAAGAGAGGACCGATACAAGTGTTTTGTGCCCTGCAGTGTTGTATTTAATCTGCAAATTTATGATTATTGCATTGCAACAAATGACTAATCCTAATTGCCCAAAGTCAATAAAAGTGATTTTGGATGCAGCTACGATTCTACGTTAATAATTACTGAAGGTACTATAGACCTTATTCTGGTTGACACGCAGTGCTACGTAGTTCGTATCTGTTTTAAGCCCACCTGCCACTCGTATTGCCGCTCTCCTCCCTTTGCAGGGCGAATTCTCCTGCACGGCTGTGAATAAATGTTTTGCATAAACATCCATTCGCAGCTTATGGGGCGACACCCACATCATCCGATGGTCACCGACCATCGAGTGATGTGGTGCGTACACGCAAATCTATGACACTCAGGTGTCTTAGTTTTGCATGTGTCCTGTACGAGGACAGGGCGGGCAGCTGACATCCGGTGATGTCAGCTGCCTGCTCCCGGCACCCGCATCACTGGGGCATTAAAATGGAAACGCCCACCATTTTCATGGGAACGCCCATAAAATGCTATGCATTCCCATGGGCTCATCTGCCGATGCTGATGCCCCACGCTCTCCACCCGCACTGTTGTGTGCGAGAGCCGGCAAACACTCTGTTGGCCATGGCCGCTTGCACACAGCGCAAGTGCAGTACAAAAACATTGTGCTCTTATGTGCATTTGCATGGAAGCGCACCAACCAGAATAACCTCCTATATCCAGGAGGGTGTTGGAGTGTCTATGTCATGCCTAACTTCTACTGCCATATGGGGCAATGAGTATACTGTAGGCAAAGGTGAATATATATAAAAGTATGGACGAGTAAGCACACATCTGTATGTACAGTGGGGCTCTCACAGAGTAGTGTTAGTCATACACTAGTGCAATTTGGCCACTGTTTTGGCGGGGCAGCAGGGAGGGCACTTACTGAGTCAACCAGAATCAGGACCTAAATGTATTTTACTTTGTTTTTTTAATAGCAAAACTGATTTTTTTTCTCTCTTATTTAGGTGCGGCCAGCAAGATCATCACAATCATTTTCCTTTTTGTTGCATATTTTATTTATAAACCGCCACTGAGTAAATCAGACTCTACACAAGACAATACCAAGATCATATCTTCAGAAGCACTTTGACGGGACAGTTTACACAAAGAACAATAGACCATTATGGACATATTGATGTATATAAATGATTTTGTTAATAAAGGAAATCATATAAAGATATGATATGGTTCTTCCTTATAGATACTGAAATGGGGCAAAAGGAATCGGTGATGTTTATAAATGTGGGAAAGAAACACCACTTTTTTAGGAGACATGTAGGCGCTTTCATTCAGCCCACACATGCGCAAGCATTGCGGGCATGACTTGGGGCCTAATTCAGACCTGATCACACAGCACATTTGGGCCCTGATTCTAGTTGACTCAGTAAACTGCAAATATTACAGCTTATTGAGCACCAGAAAGGCTGCTCCGCTGAATACCCGCCCACCTGCTGCCATTTCCCCTCGCAACCATGCGAGGAGATGTGTAACGAAGACACATCCCCTCAAATGCTGCCGCTGCAGGATAAATAACTCAACGGTCACAATCATCAAATGATTTCTCCTGCTTTCGCGAAAAAAGTTAATCTTAACTGACTTTTATTGGCGCTGGGACGAAGATATTTCATGTGACATCAGCCACCCGCCCCTGCAGGCATCGTCCCACGTAGGAAAAACAGAACACTGCGCTATGATGAAAAATTGTATATTTTATTAAATAAAATTGTATATATAGCTCAATTCTCAATAAAATTGTTTAAAAAATGTTTTTTTAAAACTCATTGGTGGTCATGCACAGACCTTTCCACTAGATGTCACCATATACCATTAATTAATGCACATCATTACCATTGAAAATAATAAATGTAATCCAAAATTATAAAAAATGGAAAAAACAGCAATACACCAAATAATAGAAAATTAATAAATTAATAATACCACAACTAATATAAAACGTAGCAAGGCTCAATTTAAATGATGTAAGATGGAATTATCTCTCAAAGTATTAGTATTGGTTAGATTCAGTTGGTAGACCGAAGATATGAAACTCACTGTCTGAGCTCTTTTGGTTAATGTTCCAGATTAGTATTTTAGCAAAGCAGAAAAGCAGTCCTGTTAGTATTTTAAGCAACAGTGCACTGCACAATAAAGCAGGAACAAGTTTAAGTGAAGGGGTTGTGTGATATATTTACCACATGAATTGTCCTTCTATGTATACACAGATGATAGATCGACAGGTGGCTACCTGATTGGTTATGAAGGATTATCAGTTCCCGACTTGATTCAATTTCCAGCCATATCAAGGTCTACAATCCAGGAAGTCCTTATTGTCCAAAAGAATGCTGGTACCAGAAGTATAGAACGATATAGAATGATAATCCTTCATAACCAATCAGGTAGCCACCTGTCGATCTATCATCTGTGTATACATAGAAGGACAATTCATGTGGTAAATATATCACACAACCCCTTCACTTAAACTTGTTCCTGCTTTACTGAGCAGTGCACTGTTGCTTAAATTACTAACAGGACTACCTTTCTGCTTTGCAAAAATTATAATCTGGAACATTAACCAAAAGAGCTCAGACAGTGAGTTTCATATCTTCGGTCTACCAACTGAATCTAACCAATACTAATACGTTGAGAGATAATTCCATCTTCCATCATTTAAATTGAGCCTTGCTTCATTTTATATTAGTTGTGGAATTATTAATTTATTCCTTTTCTATTATTTGGTGTATTGCTGTTTTTTTCATTTTTTTATAATTTTGGATTACATTTATTATGTTCAATGGTAATGATGTGCATCAATTAATGGTATATGGTGACATCTAGTGGAAAGGTCTGTGCATGACCACCAATGATTTTTTTTAAAAACATTTTTTTAAACAATTTTATTGAGAATTAAGCTATATATACAATTTTATTTAATAAAATATACAATTTTTCATCATAGCGCAGTGTTATGTTTTTCCTTCGGTTTTTATCTAATTTGTGGCTAAGTATCCACATTTTTTCACTGCTGCTTTGACTGAAATCAAGCAACTCTAGACCCCAGGAGGCCCCTCAAGTGCACCACCACCACCTGTTTTCCTTTGTTCATCATCCCACATACCCATGGGAACACCCAGCGTCTTCATGGCCCGACACCACCACTGTCCTCCCCCGTCCGTCCCTCCCTCCCCGCAGCTAACAGCCCAGCGAGTGAGTAACTCACCACAACCTTTTGCAGTCTGGGTTGCTACATGCACAGTAATGCGCAAACCTCGACCATCGGAGCAGGGCCTGAATTTGGATCACTGCGTGTGATTCAGAATCTGCCCCTTGGTTTGCTAATGGACAAAACCATGTGCACTGCAGGAGGGCAGATGTAACATGTGCAGAGAGAGTTAGATTTGGGTGAGTTATTTTGTTTCTGTGCAGGGTAAATACTGACTGCTTTATTTTTACACTGCAATATAGATATCAGTTTGAAGAACACACCCCACCCAAATCTAACTCTCTCTGCACATGTTACATCTGCCCCACCTGCAGTGTACAAGATTTTGTCCATTAAAGAATGAGCCTGGCTACATCTGTATGTTAACGAAATGAGGTCTTGACAAAACGAAGTGTCAGTGGCGGATTCAGGGGGGGGGGCACCCGGGCACGTGCCCCCCCTGTCATTTCATTTTGTAGCTGAGGACCAGGGCTTTCCAACGTGCCCAGCCCCATGTCTCTGGCCCCCCGGGAACCGGAGATATCGCCTGGCAAATCTGTAACATTTTTTCCCCATAGGATAATATGGGACCCGTCAATTCCGACCCACACCCGGTTCCGACGGCTGCCAGTCCCCGCCCTGGCATCACAGAAGCTTGTGGTTGATCTCATTCAATTCCAAATCGCTGGGCCTTCAATATGATACCAGGCTGGTCCATATCGGTCAATCGGTTCCAGAGATATTGCGTGTAACCCAATTTTATTATTTTTTAAATGTAATTTCATGGCTGTTCATGTTCTTTGAGGGCAGATTACTCTGGAACCAAACGTTCCAGTTTCACTGGACCAAAATCATTCAAAGCCCACTCAAAAGTTCTTCAATATGATACTCATGTAAATGCGTCAGTTGCTTCCAAAGATATAGCCGGTTAAATGAGATAACTGGTTAAAGGGGGGGTAGGGGGGGGGGGGTGGTTTTCTCTCCCCCTCACACCAGAAAATGCAGGGACTAGGCTGGTGTAAAAGGGGCCAGACTGGTAATGCATTTTCTGGTGTGAAAGGGGTATTATTTCAAATAGTATTCCCCCTTGGCAATGAACATGTAATCCCACATGGCAACAAGCATGGAACCTCTGGCAATGAGCATGGAACCCTTGGCAATGAGCATGTAGATAAGCAGCACTTATGTAGCATAATTTTTAATAGGCATTATGGTGTTTGGCATAATACATAATGGACATAATGGCGTGTAACTTAACGTGTAATGGACATTATGGTGTAAATGTTTAATGCGTGCCTTTGGTGGACAATGTCCCTGTTTATGAAGCGTATTGTGAATTTTGGCTTAATCTGTGTGGCATTATGTGAATTCTGGCTCAATCTGTGTGGCATTATGTGAATTTTGGCTCAATATATGTGGCATTATGTGAATTTTGGCTCAATCCGTGTGGCATTATGTGAATTTTGTCTCAATCCGTGTGGCACTATGTGAATTTTGGCTCAATCCATGTGGCACTATGTGAATTTTGGCTCAATCCATGTGGCATTATGTGAATTTTGGCTCAATCCATGTGGCATTATGTGAATTTTGACACAATTCGTGTTGCAGTATGTGAATTTTGGTTCAATCCATGTTGCATTATGTGAATTTTGGCTCAATCCATTTGGCATTATGTGAATTTTGGCTCAATCCGTGTGTTATTATGTAAATTTTGGCTCAATCCGTGTGGCATTATGTGAATTTTGGCTCAATCCATGTGGCATTATGTGAATTTTGTCTCAATCTGTGTGGCATTATGTGAATTTTGGCTCAATCCATGTGGCATTATGTGAATTTTGGCTCAATCCGTGTGGCATTATGTGAATTTTGTCTCAATCCGTTTGGCATTATGTGAATTTTGGCTCTATCCATGTGGCATTATGTGAATTTTGGCTCAATCCGTGTGGCATTATGTGAATTTTGGCTCAATCCGTGTGGCATTATGTGAATTTTGACACAATCCGTGTGGCATTATGTGAATTTTGGCTCAATCCATTTGGCATTATGTGAATTTTGGCTAAATCCGTGTGGCATTATGTGATTTTTGACACAATCCATGTGGAATTATGTGAATTTAGTTTCATTCCATTTGGCATCATGTGTAAGGGGGAAGTATAAAGGGGTCTAGTATTTTGTTGCATAATGTGTAGAAGTTTGTTTATGGTGTTGTAGACTACACTCAAGGACACACCTCTGTTGAGTGGCCACACCCCTTTTCCGGAGCGCGCCTTCGCCGCACGTACAACTACATCCTTCGCTTTTCTCGCCATGGTGGGCCTGCATACTTTAAATGCCAGCGCCTATTTTTAATCCCATTCCCACCCTCTCTCTGCCGCTCTCTTAGCATGTACACTGGCACCACTAACACTGCCCCCTCCCCCACCTAAACCCTCTTTTATCATGGTGCCCCCCCTGTCATTTTATCCTGGATCCGCCCCTGCGAAGTGTTATGTGTTTCTTTATTATTTTTTTAGAAAATTTATTTAAAGGTTATTTTAACCGGTTCTTACATACTTTTATGCTTTTGAAAATGCATTCCAGGGAGATTATGAAAGCAGCAGTATTACATATGTATACGGCAATGTAAACAAGCCCAAAAATTAGATCTATGAGCCCAAAACACACAAATATGCCAGTTTCTCCCGTATGGGATTTGGATTGTTACAGTTTCTCTATTTTGGCACCAGGGCAAAGGTGTATTTTTCTATATCGAGTACCGGCAGAATTGGATTGTTATATATATATTTCTAGAAAGCAGGGGGAGGCGCGGCACTCACAACCAAAGAAATACATAGTACTCAGGTGTTATGAGCAACGTTTCAATGCCATTTAATCGCTATTTTCGTCAGGCTTACAGGTAAAGGAAATGTAACATACTCGATGGCGTGCGGTGGGGTGAGGCAGGTGTGGCACAGCCTTTCCTGTCATACTAGCGTATATTCCGGCATTTTTAATTAATAAATCAAAAATACAAAGAATATTTTAAAAAATTCTTATTTTTATTATTTTAATAATTTTTATAGACAAAACTCTGGAGTAAAAAGTCTATGGCAGGTGAGGCAGTGCCTCGCCTGGCTACTTTTTCTGCACATCTCTTATTAAAACTCAGCAAATCTCCAGCAGTGTATACTGCTGCACCTGAGCATAATGCCGGCATGTACCCCTGGGCTCATATATTGTGTGCAAATCTTGCTCTGGTACTTGCCAGGGACTCTTCAGCCATTTACCTCACCGCACGTCCCACTGTGAAGATGTGACATACAGCCCAGCCGTCCATCTTCCGGGTGTACAGGGACTGGCATCATCACGCCGCAGCACGCAGTACCACCATCACCATGGTAACTAACAAACAATAAAAGACATGATACAACTAGGGTGACCAACTCCAGGGCTAGCGCTACCCACTCAGCAGAGGATGCAAAGCAGGTAGGCGCCGTGCAGGAGAGGCGCTGTCCCTGCTGTGCATCCTCTGCTGTCCTCCGTGCCTGCCGGCTGCTGCTGCTGCGCCTGTCACACTTCATCACAGGCAGCAGCGCCGGAGGCACAGAGATCCCTCCTGGCTCATTATCAGATGGTCATCGGCAGGGTCCGAAAGGGGGCGGAGCTACACTGACGGAGGGGCGTGGCTACACGGATCAGAAAGGGCGGAGCTACAAGGGAGCAAGGCTGACTGAAGACACCAAGAAACAGGAGAGGATGAGCTGCCAGTGCCACCATTGTAAAGTGTGAGTGTACTAATGTCGGTAACTGATGTGGGCACGTGTGTAGGCAGCACTACTAATGTCAGCAACTGGTGTGGGCACATGTGTAGGCAGCACTACTAATGTCGGCAACTGGTGTGGGCACATGTGTAGGCAGCGCTACTAATGTCGGCAACTGGTGTGGGCACGTATATAGGCAGCACTACTAATGTCAGCAACTGGTGTGGGCACGTTTGTAGGCAGCACTACTAATGTCGGCAACTGGTGTGGGCACATGTGTAGGCAGTGCTACTAATGTCGGCAACTGGTGTGGGCACGTATATAGGCAGCGCTGCTTATATCGGCAACTGGTGTGGGCACGCATATAGGCAACGCTACTAATGTCCGCAGCTGATGTGGGCACGTGTATAGGCAGCACTACTAACGTCGACAACTGGTGTGGGCACGTGTATAGGCAGCACTACTAATGTCGGCAACTGGTGTGGGCACGTGTATAGGCAGCGCTGCTAATGTCAGCAACTGGTGTGGGCACGTTGATATGCAGTGCTACTAATGTCGGCAACTGGTGTGGGCACGTGTGTAGGCAGCGGTACTACTGTCGGTAACTGGTGTGGGCACGTGTAGAGGCAGCACTACTAATGTCGGCAACTGGTGTGGGCACGTGTAGAGGCAGCACTACTAATGTCGGCAACTGGTGTGGGCACGTGTAGAGGCAGCGGTACTAATGTAGGCAACTGGTGTAGGCATGTGTACAGGCAGCACTACTAATGTTGGCAACTGGTGTGGGCATATGGTTACACAGTGCTACTACTGTCGGCAACTGGTGTGGGTACTACGTACAGTATAAGCAGAGGTACTACTTTCAGGCAACTGGTGTGGGCATGTGTATAAGCAGAGCAACTACTTTTGGCAACTGGTGTGGGTGTTATGTATAAGCAGAGGTACTACTGTCAGCATTTGGAGTGGGTATATGGTTACGCAGCGCTACTACTGTCGGCAACTGGTGTGGGCACTACTAAGCAGAGCAACTACTTTTCGCAACTGGTGTGGGTGTTATGAATAAGCAACTCTACAAATGTGGGCATATGCAGGAGTACTCGGGGCATTATGTGTAGCATAATGTGTGTCAATGTCATATGGGCATTATAGTGCATGGCATATTATGTAAGGGGAATTACAGTGTATGGCATAATGTGTAATGGGCATTATGGTGTTCTGCCCATTGATGTGTGCCATTATGAATAATGTGCATTACTGTGTGTAGTTACTATAATGTGTTATGGGCTTTGAGGTGTGAAGCATAATGTGTTATGGGGATTATGGTGTTATTGGTACTTTTATGTGACCATGCCAATTCCCCATGAAGCCACGCTTCTACAATTTTGCGCACGCCATCGGCGCGCACTGTCCCTGTTTTTTCACATATGGCACCAAAATGGCTAGTTACGGCACTGGTGCTGTGTTAGGTGAATAAGATTGTGCTACTGTGTAGTGTAATTTGGAGTGGGAGCATTATTGTGTGGCCACACCCCTCCCTTTGTAAAGTTTGGGTGGGCGCAAATTTATAGTTTGCAGGAGGGCGCCGAACCCCATAGCACCGGCCCTGACCAACTCATCCCTTTAATCCGGGACACATATTAATTACACAGGTTCTGTGGCAGTTTAAAATCAGGTGAAATGGAGTCTTGAGGTGTGGCAGTTTAAAACCAGGTGAAAGCCAGCCACAGAACCTGTGTAATTAATATGTGTCCCGGATTAAAGGGATGAGCTGGTCACCCTATATACAACATACATACATACGAGAACAACAACTAACAAGAAATCAGCAACATAAATACCGCACATAATAGAGTATAAACGCATATTATAGTGCCAGTTACTGTGCTAAAGATATACTAATGGGACATAGATATAAGTACGCAAGCAAGAATAAGCAATTAGGGTGACCTTAGTGATTAATAAACAAATACA
The DNA here is from genome assembly GCF_055691185.1 of Crinia signifera. Classification (NCBI taxonomy): domain Eukaryota; kingdom Metazoa; phylum Chordata; class Amphibia; order Anura; family Myobatrachidae; genus Crinia; species Crinia signifera. The sequence goes on from NC_139217.1 coordinate 406,094,655, forward strand.
GGCAATATCTGGTAGCAGTATCCAAATATATCTAGGCTGAATTACTAAGGCAATAACAGCCAGTTAATATTAAATCAAAGAATGTAACACAATTACTTCCTAGTCATACAACTGATACCAGGGGCCAAATGTAACAAGGTGAGAGTTTCCGAAAGTGAGAGATTTTGGGAGAGTTTTCCCTTTTTTTTAAAAGCAGCAATCAATGACATGCCAAAATCAACCTGGTTTTACAGTGTAATTGATTGCTGCTTTAAAAAAAATGGGAAAACTCTCCCAAAATATCTCACTTTGGCCCTTATTCTGATCGGTGCGGCCAGAGCCGCATACGGGGCTCCGGCCGCACCAACCAATCCCCGCCTACTATACGGATCGCCACGGCCGTCCGTACACGGACGGCTGGCGATCCGCATGAAAATGGTGGGGCGTACGCCTCCACCATGGTGGGAGCTGCCCCCTGCATTCGATGGTCGGCGACCATCGAAGGCAGGGCCGCACGCCCCACCAGCTCCCGCAAGCTGAGAGCACACGGACAATCGTCCGTGTGAAAGCTTGTATGGGGGCGGAGAACTGACATCCGGCGATGTCAGCTTTCCGCCCCCATCACTGGCGTCATAGCCTCATTACCATGCATACGCCCCGCGTTTGCATGGGAACGCCCATGAAACGCGGGGCGTATGCATAGGGAAATGAGGGTATGAAGCCCCTCACGCCCCTATACGCCCCCTTTGCGGCGTAGAAACGTTATGTGCTGCGATTTCGCCTGCACATGCGCAGATTGACCTCTGCGCATGTGCAGACTGAAAACATCGGCGGTACGGCCGCACGCGGGCCGTACCGCTCGATTCAGAATAAGGGCCTTTCTGAAACTCTCACCCTATTACATTTGGCCCCAAGATTCTCATTGAGGTGATATTCTATCCAGACGGTGAATACACTGTGTTTCACATTTCAGTAATTGAAGACCCCGATTACCACGCCTGATGTTATGGGGGATGTGGTCAATAATCCTATAACAGAGAGATGGTAACGTATGTTTCATGGCTAGAAAATGTTTTGGTACAGTTTGGTAGAGCGATGGGTGGTTAATCTTTCTTTGAATGACCTTTCGTTCTTAACGATATATGTGATATATGTGATATACAGTATGTGATAAGCAGCGGTGTAGCTAGGCGCCACGGTGCCCGGAGCAAGGGCATGCTTTGCGCCCCCTCCCCCCCCCCTCCGGCGCCTGGGGCAAACAAGTAATTTGGTGCCCTGCTCTCTCTCTCTATGCTCCCCCCTCCCACACACACACACCACACACATACAAAATAAATATCCACTCATGTTATGGCTCCATCTCCTCCCCCCACCCCCCCATGCAATTGTGTGGGGGGTGCCATTAGGAGGTGCCTGTGCACCACTGGCACCCCCCGTGCACATGCCTATGTACTAACTACTGCTGCCGTGGAAAGTGTCTTCCAGATTTTTGCATACCTTACCGCCTCCCCACTGCCCGCGCTGGCCATCTGCAGGTCCTCTATATTCAAAGCAGTGTCTCTGCTACCGCCTCCTCTCCGCAGCGTGCCAGTCTGCTGCTGCCGTGCGCGATGTGACATGACTAGCGCACGAGAGGGGTCTAGTCCATGTCAAGCGCCGGGCCAGAGTGCGCATGTCTGGACGGAGTTCAGGATGCGGCCCACACGCTACATGGCGGCAGCAGACTGGTACACTGCGGAGATAAGGCGGTAGTAGCAGAGACGCTGCCGTGACTATAGAGGACCTGCAGACAGTCAGCACGGGTGGGGAGGGGGCAGTAAGGTATGCAAATGATCGCGGAGAAGGACACTTTCCGCGGCAGCAGTAGTTACTAAATCTCGACTTAGGCTTTCCACAGCAGGGGGCGCCCTGCAAACAGTTTGCGCCCGGAGCACAAGCTCCACCGGAGCCACCCTAGCTACGCCTCTGGTGATAAGGTGATTAATAACTAAGGTCACTTTAATTGCTTATTCTTGCTTGCGTGCTTATCTATGTCCCATTAGTATTCTGATATCCGGCATCCTTATCTTTAGTAGTACCAAAGGGGGATTGTTACTCCGCACAGACAGAATAATAATTTAATAAACCAGAATTTAAAGAGAAGAGGATATTAATACTACGCATATGGCAACCCCATTCATGATTTAAATATTAATGTGGGAAATATCGTTTCTGGTGGTACTCCCTTAGAGTTTAAATAGTAATCAAAGGAGGGAAAGAAAGAAACTCTTTTTGTTGGGGCACTTCTTATACTAATTTAAATGTTAATTGGATAAAAAGACATGAACAACACATAACATACAAGGCATACAGTGTGTATTCAGTATACCGAATTATCCCTTTTATACGAGTGGTATACTACAGAATATATAGCCTAAAATATGATTAAACAGGTGGATTTAATGACCATGTAGTCAATTGCGAAAGATTAATCTTTCGCAAATATTTTAACATTTAAATTATATTAGTACAGGGATTCTCAAACTATTTTGCTCTGGGACCCCATCAGATAAGAAAAATAATGACAGGACCCCGGCAAATTACTGCAGAAGGTCATTACATCACATGTGTGGTCAGCAGACAGCACGTGCATGGCAGCATTGTGGAGGCACAAAATGATAGGAGTCTAACATAACAGACAATTCAACTGATTTTTCAGACTCCTTGAATCACTGACTGAGATTAGAAAATCATCAGCCTGACGGTCAGCAACATGGAGTCATGACCCCGTGCTGAGAAGGTCGGGACCCATTTTGGGGTCAGGACCCACAGTTTGAGAACCGCTGTATTAGTATAAGAAGTGCCCAACAAAAAGAGTTTCTTTCTTTCCCTCGGAAGAAAACAGGAAGGACTGCCCTAGGGTAGTCCGAGGGCGCTGTATATGGGGTGAGTGTCAAAAAAGCTGCTACTTAAAGGGACTGAGTAGGTCCCTAAAAAAGAAGAAAGGCAAATGGAGAAATGAAGTAGCGCTTACCAATGAGAAATAATCAAAGTAAAAAACATTTAATTGCATATATAATAGACATAATTCATATACACATTAGAACAATAAAATGGTACCATAAAATATGGGGGGAATAAAACCTCTCAAGAAGGCCCTCAATAAATGCCAATGTGATAGAAAAAAGATAAGTAGGATCCGCTCCTATTTGTGCCGTCTAGATACAGTCCCGAATGGAACAATGAAGTCCTTTAGGACTGGGGATGTTAAGGGTTTTCCACTGGATTCGATAGAACACAAAAGATGAAGGTATAGTTACCACTGTGTATCCCTTTGGAGATTTGTATCCATGTAGGACTGCTGTAGTAAGCTGTGTTCTCCGTTTTAAAAGGAGGAGGTAGATGAAATTTCCTCCTGGGTAGGAATCACGATGGATGTGGAAAACCAGGTGACAGTGGGCCTTATTCTGGTTGGAGCGGCCGGGCCGTACGCGTACGTCCCGGGATTTTTTATGATCTGCGCATGCGTACATTCGCTAATGCGCAGGCGCGACCACTCACCAACGCTTACGGACGGGTCTCTACGTGCGAAAAAACCTGTACGCGAGTGTACGGGTATTGGGGGCGGCATAGGGGCGTGTTGAGGGGAGCGGCCGAAATAATGAGGGAAAATGGGCGTAAATATGGGCGTACACGGGGGTGTGCACCAAAAATGAGCGGTGCTACTACCGCACGATCGACTAAAGCACCGTTCATTTCGGACACAAAACAGGCGGCCGCCAACCGCCATCTCAAACCACCCCTACAGATACCGCATGCCAGCGTGCGCCTGGGTTAGCTAATTTACGCGGATTACTACTCAAACACATACACCTGAATGTAATAAGCAATGCTGCAGTCTATTAAGTCAAAACCATGAATTCACTACCTGCAAGCCACACACAGCACTCTAACACATTGGAAGGTTATCTTTCTATACTTCTCTACATTTAAAGGTTTGTTTAATTTAAGGTAAGAATCTTTGTAAGACCTGCTTATATATGCTAAGGTAGGTATTTGTTAAACAGTTCGACACAATCACTACGTGCTTTCATAGACTTTACACAGTAGCACACTCAATCTACACAAGTCGACATGTGTCAACGTGTTCACTCTAATACAAACATAGGTTTTGTATTTATTATACAATAACATAAACCACATCTAACACCTACAAAGGATGTTTCAGCAATGTTTTAAGCCCATGGCCACTATTTTGCACATTTATTAATTCAATCAATTAATTAATTTTTATAATTATATTTGAAAGGCAAGATTTGCAGGTCCATATATATGAAGGGTATGAACGGTGACATAAGCTGACTTTTCTATTGAAAACAATAGGGACCCATCCGTGCAAGCTGGCGTACGCTCAGATAGCCGCAAGAAGTCGGTGGGAAGACGGACGAAAGACGTCCGTAAACGGCGCCGTACGCTCAGTTGTACGCCTGTTGTCGGAGTGCAAGGGCTGGGCCGTCCGCGTACGTTGCCGTACGCTCATTTGTACGCCACTCCCCTTCTACGGTATTTCTGCCCGTACGTAAGCGGCTGATTTGTGGGTGGACCTAACCCTAACGGCCGCGTACGGCTAGCGTACGCTAATAGTGAACGTACGCACGTTTGGCCGCTCCGATCAGAATAACCTCCAGTGTCCCGGACAAATAATTTTTCCAACAATGGGGATTGAAGACGGCTGGTTGGATCCTGATGCATACAAGATAGTGATGGCAGTGAGGGGCTGTGAGAGGGAGCAGCTTCCAACGCGTTTCATTGCCTCTAGGGGCAGCTTTTTCAAGGATGTGCTGCTCTTTGTGCAATGGGGGTATTTATACCTACATTTAATTATCTAACATAATGCACCTGTGTGCTGAAAAGCATCTCATTGGTTATTACGAATATAATTTTCGTTTTTAGAGAACAATAGAAGGCAACAAAACGAAAAAGCAATATCTCAAATGTATTTTGATATTAAAATAACAGAAATTAAAACAAACATGGAAAGGACACATTAAATCAAGGAGAGCGCTATTGGACAGAAGTCAGGTGACCAGAGAAATGCTTCCTCAAACATTCATCTGCAGTCATGGTAACGTGACACGTGTTTAGGAATTGCCCAATAGTGAGTGGGGGGCGGGAATAGTGATAGCAGAGGAGGCTGGAACGAAAACAGCGTGCGCTCCAAGCCTCTCTTCAGTAATGTGCTGACGTCCGCTATGTGTGTGGGCGGGTTGCCTAGCAACCAGGTTCGCGTCCCACATCTCTTAATACAAAGCGGATATGCTTCCGTCTGCTGTGTGTGTGGACTGGTTGTCTAGCAACCAAGCTTGCGTCCCACACCTCTTCATGCAGAGCGGATATGACAGGGGCACAAGGCGGCATGCGTTCCAAGCCTCCTAATGCAAAAAAGAGCTGGTTCATGTTGCGTCTGGAGGGGTTGCCTAGCAACCCGATTTTTTCCCAAAACTTTTATTCAAAAAAAGGGGGGATGGAGCGGATCCTACTTATCTTTTTTCTATCACATTGGCATTTATTGAGGGCCTTCTTGAGAGGTTTTATCCCCCCATATTTTATGGTACCATTTTATTGTTCTAATGTGTATATGAATTATGTCTTTCTTTCCCTCCTCTGATCCTTATGTTTAGCACAGTAACTTGTCTGAGCCAGAAAGCCGGGACAGGACAGATGGACGTCAGCAACGTCAGGTAAGAGTCTGCGTCACTCAGGAGGAACATTCCAACGCGTTTCGTCAGTGATGACTTCATCAGGAGGCGGGTCATTTGGTAATTCATTCAACATTTAAATACCCTTCTAGGTAGCATTAGCATAATGAATTCAATCATGATCTTAAAGGTACAATATCTCAAATGGACACTTTACAATTCAGGATATAATGTACAATTTATTACAATACTCACACAACTAGTACAATTTACAATATCAATTACATATAAAAATATAAAAATATATATAAAATACAAATTAATAACAAAACAGCATAACAAATATACATTATATATATATATATATATATATATATATATATATATATTAGTGATGAGCGGGTCCGGATCTCCGAGATCCGGATCCGCACGGACGTCCTGAATCCGAATCCGGATCCAGGACGTCCGCGGACTCCCGCGCAGGCCCGGAGCCGAAATCGAGGCCCGACGTCACATTGGTGACGTCGGATTCTCGCGAGATCCGGATTACATAAAAGCCGGGACCCGCCGCCGCCATCTTCATTCTGTGGGGCGACGCAGAGCAGGCAGCAGTGCTGCCAGAGAGGGGGGTTTTATTTATTGCTCCGTGAGGGGGGTTTGCTGGAGCGTTGTGTGTGTCACTGTGCTGCTTGCTGCTAAAGAGCTGCAAGTACAGAGGGGGTTTAATCATTTTTATTGTGCTGCTGGAGAGTGATTTTTTTTTCTATATTGCTGTAGCCTGCTCATCTGTAATTTGTGTCACTGCTGCTGCTACAGAATACTACAGACAGAGGGGGGTTTATTGTACTGCCGCAGAGGGGGTTTTCTTTCTATATTGCTATAGCCTGCTCATCTCTAATTGTGTCACTGCTGCTGCTAGCCTGCTACAGAATACTACAGACAGAGGGGGGTTTAATAATTTTTATTGTGCTGCCAGAGAGGGTTTTTGTGCTGCCTGGCTACCTGTTATATGGTTGTAAACACCTACCAGGCAGTCACCTCTGTTGTTGCCAGTGCCACTACCTTGTACCTACCTCTCAGAGTATATAAAAAAAAATAAAAAAAAAATTAAAAATATATAAAAATATAAAAAAAAATAATTAAGTTGTTGTTGTTGCTGACACCACTGGCTGCCGTTAGATATCGCAGACTCAGTAATTAAATTTTTAACTGTGGTTTCCTGACGCCACTTGTTGTGTTACCTACCAGTGTATCCACTTTTGTATCTTGCTGCTGTTGTCACTGGCTAGTGACAACAACCAGCTGATATCTGGGTATCCAGTTTGCTGCCACCGCTGCCGTTACATATATCGCAGTAAATAACTCCGGTTTGCTGACGCCACTTGTTGTGTTACCTACCAGTGTATCCACAAAATAAATATTGTATCTTGCTGCTGTTGTCACTGGCTAGTGACAACCAGCTGATATCTGGGTATCCAGTTTGCTGCCACCGCTGCCGTTACATATATCGCAGTAAATAACTCCGGTTTGCTGACGCCACTTGTTGTGTTACCTACCAGTGTAACTATCCACAAAATAAATATTGTATCTTGCTGCTGTTGTCACTGGCTAGTGACAACCAGCTGATATCTGGGTATCCAGTTTGCTGCCACCGCTGCCGTTACATATATCGCAGTAAATAACTCCGGTTTGCTGACGCCACTTGTTGTGTTACCTACCAGTGTAACTATCCACAAAATAAATATTGTATCTTGCTGCTGTTGTCACTGGCTAGTGACAACCAGCTGATATCTGGGTATTCAGTTTGCTGCCACTGCTGCCGTTACATATATCGCAGTAAATAACTCCGGTTTGCTGACGCCACTTGTTGTGTTACCTACCAGTGTAACTATCCACAAAATAAATATTGTATCTTGCTGCTGTTGTCACTGGCTAGTGACAACAACCAGCTGATATCTGGGTATCCAGTTTGCTGCCACTGCTGCCGTTACATATATCGCAGTAAATAACTCCGGTTTGCTGACGCCACTTGTTGTGTTACCTACCAGTGTAACTATCCACAAAATAAATATTGTATCTTGCTGCTGTTGTCACTGGCTAGTGACAACCAGCTGATATCTGGGTATCCAGTTTGCTGCCACCGCTGCCGTTACATATATCGCAGTAAATAACTCCGGTTTGCTGACGCCACCTGTTGTGTTACCTACCAGTGTAACTATCCACAAAATAAATATTGTATCTTGCTGCTGTTGTCACTGGCTAGTGACAACAACCAGCTGATATCTGGGTATCCAGTTTGCTGCCACCGCTGCCGTTACATATATCGCAGTAAATAACTCCGGTTTGCTGACGCCACCTGTTGTGTTACCTACCAGTGTAACTATCCACAAAATAAATATTGTATCTTGCTGCTGTTGTCACTGGCTAGTGACAACAACCAGCTGATATCTGGGTATCCAGTTTGCTGCCACTGCTGCCGTTACATATATCGCAGTAAATAACTCCGGTTTGCTGACGCCACTTGTTGTGTTACCTACCAGTGTAACTATCCACAAAATAAATATTGTATCTTGCTGCTGTTGTCACTGGCTAGTGACAACAACCAGCTGATATCTGGGTATCCAGTTTGCTGCCACTGCTGCCGTTACATATATCGCAGTAAATAACTCCGGTTTGCTGACGCCACTTGTTGTGTTACCTACCAGTGTAACTATCCACAAAATAAATATTGTATCTTGCTGCTGTTGTCACTGGCTAGTGACAACAACCAGCTGATATCTGGGTATCCAGTTTGCTGCCACCGCTGCCGTTACATATATCGCAGTAAATAACTCCGGTTTGCTGACGCCACCTGTTGTGTTACCTACCAGTGTAACTATCCACAAAATAAATATTGTATCTTGCTGCTGTTGTCACTGGCTAGTGACAACAACCAGCTGATATCTGGGTATCCAGTTTGCTGCCACTGCTGCCGTTACATATATCGCAGTAAATAACTCCGGTTTGCTGACGCCACTTGTTGTGTTACCTACCAGTGTAACTATCCACAAAATAAATATTGTATCTTGCTGCTGTTGTCACTGGCTAGTGACAACAACCAGCTGATATCTGGGTATCCAGTTTGCTGCCACTGCTGCCGTTACATATATCGCAGTAAATAACTCCGGTTTGCTGACGCCACTTGTTGTGTTACCTACCAGTGTAACTATCTACAAAATAAATATTGTATCTTGCTGCTGTTGTCACTGGCTAGTGACAACAACCAGCTGATATCTCGGTATCCAGTTTGCTGCCACCGCTGCCTACCGTTAGATATCGCAGTACATAACTCTGGTTTGCTGACGCCACTTGTTGTGTTACTGATATATATCCACTTTTGTATCTTGCTGCTGTTGTCACTGGATAGTGACAACAACCAGCTGATATCTCGGTATCCAGTTTGCTGACACCGCTGCCTACCGTTAGATATCCAAAATATGGAGGATAAAAAAAAAGGAAAAGATGAGGAGCCACTTCGTCGTGCTTCTGAAGCTGATGCCACTAGTCATCATGACATAGGCGATGAAATGCCATCGACGTCGTCTGCCAAGGCCGATGCCCAGTGTCAAAGTAGAGGGCATGTAAAATCCAAAAAGCCAAAGTTGAGTAAAAGGCCCTTAAAAAGAAAAAGCAAATCATTGGAGGAGAAACTTAAAGTTGCCAGTGTGCCATTTACAACGCGGAGTGGCAAGGAACGGCTACGGCCATGGCCTATGTTCATGACTAGTGGCTCAGCTTCACAAGATGATCAAAGTCCTCCTCCTCCTCCTCCTCCTCCTCCTCCTCCTTCTCCCACTTTAAAATTTAAGAGATTTAAGGTGTCACCAACAAAAATCCAGCAAACAACTCTGCCTTCCAAAGAAGACATGGTATCACAAATCCCAGTGGAGAGTCCAAGGGTGTTGGTGGTTGCGATGCCTGACCTTCCCATCACTGTACGGGAAGAGGATGCTCCTTTCAGCATTCGCAGCACACCCTCTGCATGTGCTGGAAGGATCACAGACAGTGCAGTTGCAGATGTCGATAATGAAGGTGTCAGTGTTGTACACCAGGAGGAGGATATTGATGAAGCTGGTGCTGAGGGAGAAATTGACGAGGAGGACGATGCTGATGCGGTTTGCTTAAATGAGGCACCGGGCAAGACAGTTGTTGTCCGTGAGATCCCAAAGGGCATCACCATGCCTGGACAGAAGACCAATAAATCCACCTCTTCGGTCTGGAATTATTTTTATCCCAAACCGTCCAACAATTGTTTTGCCATATGTAGCTTATGCAAAGCTCAAATAAGCAGGGGTAAGGACGTTTCCCACCTAGGGACATCCTCCCTTCTACGTCACTTGAAGAGCGTTCATAAGTTGCTGTTTAGTTCAGAAACTGTGGCTAAGAATGTACACAGTCCAGGGACAACTAAATCCCTTTGTCCTGTTGTGTCCACGTGCCCAACTACACCGCAAAGTCCCTCCTCGTCAATTTCTTCCTCAATGAGGATTGGGAGTAGTCCTATAGGCCATGTTACTTGCCTGACTGACTCCTCTCCTATCCGGGATTCTTCTGGAGGATCCTGCATTGCTACGCCTCCTACTGCTGCCGCTGCTGCTGTTGCTGCTGGGAGTCATTCATCATCCCGGAGGGGAAGTCGGAACACTTATTTCACTAAGCAATTGACTGTCCAACAGTCCTTTGCCATGAAGATGAAGTATGACAGCAGTCATCCAATGGCAAAGCGGGTAACTGAGGCCTTAGCAGATCTGATTGTATTAGATGTGCTTCCGGTGTCCATAACTGCTGGAGTAGGATTTAGACGATTGATGGACTTAGTGTGTCCCCGTTACAAAATACCGTCAAGATTCCACTTCGCTAGACAGGCGATACCGAAGCTGTACAGTAAAGTGCATAAAAGTGTTCTCAGTGCCCTGAAAAATGCGGTCATACCCACTGTCCACTTAACAACGGACATGTGGACAAGTGGAAAAGGGCAGACTAGGGATTACATGACCGTGACAGCCCACTGGGTAGATGAATCACCTTGTCCAGCAGCAACAACAGCAGCAGCACCAGTAGTAGGACCTGGGAAATGCCAGCTCCTTCCTAGGCAGGCTACGTTGTGTGTAACCGCTTTCCGTAAGAGGCACACCGCCGATAACCTCTTACAGAAACTGAGGGTAATCATTGGGCAATGGCTTACCCCTCTTAGACTCTCCTGGGGATTTGTGGTGTCAGACAATGCCTGCAATATCGTGCGGGCATTAAAGCAGGGCAAATTCCAGCATGTGCCCTGTTTTGCTCACACGATAAATTTGGTGGTCCAGAGTTTTCTAAGAGACAACAGAGCTGTGCAGGGGACTCTTTCGGTGGCCCGAAAAATTTGTGGCCACTTTCGTCATTCGGCGGCTGCATGCCAAAGACTGGAGCGGCAGCAAACACTGTTGAACCTGCCCCTCCATCAGCTGAAGCAAGAGGTCGTAACGCGGTGGAACTCAACCCTCTATATGCTTCAGAGGATGGAGGAGCAGCAAAGGGCCATTCAAGCCTATACATCCACCTATGACACAGGCAAAGGAGGGGGTATGCACCTGACTCAAGCACAGTGGAGAATGATTTCAGTGTTGTGCAAGATTCTCCAACCCTTCGAACTTGCCACACGTGAAGTCAGTTCAGACACTGCCAGCTTGAGTCAGGTCATTCCCCTCATCAGGCTTTTGCAGAAACAGTTGGAGAAAGTGAAGGAGGAGCTGAGACGGAGCGAGTCCTCTAAGCATGTGGGACTTGTGGATGAAGTCCTTCATACGCTTTGCCAGGATTCGAGGGTGGTACAAATTTTGAAATCAGAGGAGTACATTTTGGCCACCGTGCTCGATCCTCGGTTTAAAGCCTACGTGGTGTCACTCTTTCCGGCGGACACAAGCCTGCAGAAGTGCAAAGAACTGCTGGTTAGAAAACTGTCATCTTCTGAAGTGGAAAGTGACTCAGCAGCACCTTCTCCTTCATTTTCTCCAGCAACTGGTTCTGCAAGGAAACAACTGCGATTTCCTAAACCCCCCGCTGGTGGTGATAAAGGACCAAGTTTGGACATTTGGTCTGGGCTGAAGGACCTTCCAACAATTTCTGACATGTCTACTTCCACTGCCTATGATGCTATCACCATTGACAGAATGGTGGAGGATTATATGGGTGACAGCACCCAAGTAGGCATGTCAGAGAGTCCTTACCAGTACTGGCAGAAAAAAAAGGAAATTTGGAAGCCCCTGTACAAACTGGCTCTATATTACCTCAGTTGCCCTTCCTCCAGTGTGTACTCCGAAAGAGTTTTTAGTGCAGCTGGGAACCTTGTCAGCAATAAGCGTAGGAGGTTGCTTCCAAAAAATGTGGAGAAGATGATGTTCATAAAAATGAATTATCAATTCTACGAGAAAGACCAGCGTCCACAAAGTACACAGGAACCTGTGGTGGTGGATTCCAGCGGGGACGAATTAATACTCTGTGAGGGTGAGGAAGAACAAGATACTGATGGTGGTGAGGAATCGCTGGATGAGGATGAGGACGACCTTTTGCCTCTGTAGAGCCAGTTTGTGCAGGGACATATTAAATGGCAGCTTGTGATGTGGGGGCCCAAACGAACCAATCATTTCAGCCACAGTCGTGTGGCAGACCCTGTGGCTGAAATGATTGGTTTGTTAAAGTGTGCGTGTCCTGTTTATACAACATAAGGGTGGGTGGGAGGGCCCAAGGACAATTCCATCTTGCACCTCTTTTTTGTCTTTTGAATAATGTGCTCTTTGGGGCCTAGTTTGGGTGGGAGTGCCGTAGGACAATTCCATCTTGCACCTCTTTTTTGTCTTTTGAATAATGTGCTCTTTGGGGCCTAGTTTGGGTGGGAGTGCCCTTGGACACTTCCATCTTGCACCTCTTTTTTGTCTTTTGAATAATGTGCTCTTTGGGGCCTAGTTTGGGTGGGAGTGCCGTAGGACAATTCCATCTTGCACCTCTTTTTTGTCTTTTGAATAATGTGCTCTTTGGGGCCTAGTTTGGGTGGGAGTGCCGTAGGACAATTCCATCTTGCACCTCTTTTTTGTCTTTTGAATAATGTGCTCTTTGGGGCCTAGTTTGGGTGGGAGTGCCCTTGGACACTTCCATCTTGCACCTCTTTTTTATCTTTTGAATAATGTGCTCTTTGGGGCCTAGTTTGGGTGGGAGTGCCGTAGGACAATTCCATCTTGCACCTCTTTTTTGTCTTTTGAATAATGTGCTCTTTGGGGCCTAGTTTGGGTGGGAGTGCCCTTGGACACTTCCATCTTGCACCTCTTTTTTGTCTTTTGAATAATGTGCTCTTTGGGGCCTAGTTTGGGTGGGAGTGCCCTTGGACACTTCCATCTTGCACCTCTTTTTTGTCTTTTGAATAATGTGCTCTTTGGGGCCTAGTTTGGGTGGGAGTGCCGTAGGACAATTCCATCTTGCACCTCTTTTTTGTCTTTTGAATGATGTGCTCTTTGGGGCCTAGTTTGGGTGGGAGGGCCCTTGGACAATTCCATCTTGCACCTCTTTTTTTCTTTTGAATAATGTGCTCTTTGGGGCCTAGTTTTTCTATCTGCCACTGCAGTGCCACTCCTAGATGGGCCACGTGTTTGTGCCGCCCATTTGTCTTGCTTATCATAGTCATTCAGCTACCTCGGTGCAACATTTTGGCCTAAAAACAATATTGTGAGGTGTGAGGTCTTCAGAATAGACTGTAAATGAGTGGAGAAGAAAGCTGATGGGGTTAATAATAGCATAGGAGCAAAAAAACACCTAAATTATGCAATGTTAACCATTTTTATGCTTTTTTCAAAAAAATCAGAACCCAAAACCCAAAACCCAAAACCCAAAACCTTTAGGGGGTGTTTTGGCAAAACCCATTAGAACCCAAAACCTGAAGGTAATCAGAACCCAAAACCCAAAACCCAAAACGCGAAAAAGTGTCCGGTGCACATCTCTAATATATATATATATATCACGAAGGTAGGCAGATGGCACTCTGGAGATTTCAATATTACTGCACGGCGGCAGTTAAATCAGTATAAAGTCAACCAAACAACAGGAGTCAACGTTTAGGGCATTCACCCTTTATCAAGACATGATTCAGAAGCTTGTTGATCTCATTCAATTCCAAATCGCTGGGCCTTAAATATGATACCAGGCTGGTCCATATCCGTCAATTGATTCCAGAGATATTGCGTGTAAACCGATTTTTTTATTTTTGAAATGTCATTTCATGGCTGTTCATGTTTTCATGTTGTTTGAGGGCAGATAACTCTGGAACCAAACATTCCAGTTTCACTTGACCAAAATCATTCAAAGCCCACTCAAAAGTTCTTCAATATGATACTTGTCTCATTCAAATGGGTCAGTTGGTTCTGAAGATATAGCCGGTTAAATGAGATAACTGGTTAAAGGGGGGGGAGGGGTGGTTTTCTCTCCCCCTCACACTAGAAAATGCAGGGACTAGGCTGGTGCAAAAGGGGCCAACCTGGGAATGCATTTTCTGGTGTGAAAGGGGTATTATTTCAAATAGCCGGGACCTGCAGTGCTCTGAAAACAGCCAGGCTCTACCACTGTCAGTGGCTATCACTTCTGCCTGGCTGCTGTCCCCCATTTTCCGCGAGCATGTATTCCCCCTTGGCAATGAGCATGTATTCCTACATGGCAAGGAGCATGGAACCTCTGGCAATGAGCATGGAACCCTTGGCAATGCACATGTAGATAAACAGCACTTATGTAGCATAATTTTTAATATGGTGTTTGGCATAATACATAATGGACATAATGGTGTGTAATTTAACGTGTAATGGTGTAAACATTATGGTGTAAATGTTTAATGCGCTCCTTTGGTGGACAATGTCCCTGTTTATGAAGTGTATCGTGAATTTTGGCTTAATCTGTGTGGCATTATGTGAATTCTGGCTCAATCTGTGTGGCATTATGTGAATTTTGGCAAAATTCATGTGGCATTATGTGAATTTTGGCTCAATCCGTGTGGCATTATGTGAATTTTGACACAATCCATGGGGAATTATGTGAATTTTAGCTCATTCCATTTGGCATCATGTGTAAGGGGCAAGTATAATGGGGTCTAGTATTTTGTTGCATAATGTGTAGAAGTTGTATATGGTGTTGTACACTACACTCAAGGGCACGCCCCCTGTTGAGAGGCCACACCCCCTTTTCCATAGCGCGCCTTCGGCACGCACACAACTACATCCTTCACTTTTGTCGCCATGGTGGGCCTGCGTATTTTAAATGCCAGGGCCTATTTTTAATCCCATTCCCATCCTCTCTCTGCCGCTCTCTTAGCATGTACACTGGCACCACTAACACCGCCCCTCCCCAACCCAAACCCTCTTTTATCATGGTGCCCCCACTGTCATTTTATCCTGGATCCGCCCCTGAGTCTAGCTATCTCCCTCATTTCATCTAGCCCACTTTACACTGTTACATTTTTGGGGAACCAAGGAATGATAGATAGATACATTTACATTGAATCACCAGCACCATTTCCCAGGACTTTAGCAAGTATAGTAGCCAGTGACGTGCGGTGAGGTCAATGCCTAGTTTTCAAAGTATGGTCTCCTACCTGCGGTTAGCATCAGCGGCTTCTTCAGAAAGAATGAGTATTATTTGTGTTGTTTATGATTGTACTATATTTGTGACTATAAATTTGCACTGGCAGGCAAGCTTTTATGTAATAAATATTAAGAAGTTTCTTGATACCTATTCCCTTACACATTTTATTGACCTTTGCTCTCACTTCTTGTTTCGGGGCTGAGCATCCCCCAATATCACAACTGCAGGGTTTATACAGTAGGTCTGAAAGACTTAACACCACTTACCGTATTACAGTTTGGTTATCTAGGTTACAGCGCTAGATTCATTTTTCTTTCGGTATTAGCTATAGCTTATCAATTAGGGAAAGAATGATACTCAGTTGATTAATACTTGTCTGACAGGTTCAAGTAGCACATTTTAAACGACAGCCTTAAAGTGTGTTGTCACATCAGTCTGCACAACATCAGTAGCATACCATGTTGTCAAGGTAGAGGTGTTTTTTTATGTTTCTATCTTTCTACAAAGGGAAAGACAACAATTTAGTTCAGATTACTAGCCAGAAGATGGCAGTGTTGTCTTGTGTAGGTCTTTAGATCATACAGTAGCTGCTGTAAGATTGTGTTCTTGTCATATCGAAAAAGACTGCTAACATAGACTAATATATTGGTTATTAAACAACTCCAAACTGGTCCCCACATATTGGAAAAAGTACTTGTTACCTAGATTTTACATGAGTACAAAAAAATTTGCAGAGCAAGATGCTATGTTTGGGCATTCACAGCAGCATGCACAGGCACAGGGCTGAATTTGGGCAGAACGAGGGTATTTATAATGAAGAATGCTATACGCTAAAAAATGGGCTTCTTTTCACACAGAGGCTGAAATATCAGTGCTGTTCTCATCACAGGGACTTTTTAATGCATTGTGGGGCCTATGCAAAGCAATGCACTGGGGCCCCTAGTTTTAAAAAAAATCATAACTTCCTGCAGTTTCTATAGACCTGCTATCAGCCATCCAGCAATTAGCATTAGCTTACAGCCAGTAACTGTGTGGCTGTAGGCCGGTAGATCTGATTTTTGTGTAGTTCACAACCAAAACAGCCATGGAGCAATCTCTATTAGCCTCACAAGAAACTCCAGAGGCACCAGCAGACCCCTGCTCCAAGGCCCGTAGAATTGTGGGGCCCTAGGGCAGTACGCCCATGCATTCAGATGACCCTGTCTCATCTCTCTTTCTTTTAAAGTGAGTCAATTCTCTAGGCAATCCACAGAAAACCATTGCCTAATGGCAATATAGTCCTCCTGTCTCCTTGTGATTAATATGGGACATAAAGGAGACTTTACTGAGTAGTATTTCAAGAGAAAAAAATTAATAGTTTACTTACTTGAACAGAGCAGCAATATTTAAATACATTAGGTGGGAAGCTGGACATTTTTCTACATACTGTATCTTCATTTAGGATTTTTTTTGTAGGTGGTTCCTGAGAATAGCAGACAAGTACCATAACCTTACTTTGTGGACATCTCAGCAATTTTCAGGGCCAATGGGAATGTAAGGAATGCTCTCCTATTTTTTAGTTATGAATCTATGAATTTCTTCAGTTTCGAGCAACTTTAAACTTTTTGTTGAGGTTAAAGAGCAATAAGCTGCTTAAGTAGATATGTCTGACTCCAACTCACATATGCAATTGTATGTGTAATTGATTGGCCTAGATTATTTATGTTTATAATATGGGGTTATTTGCCTTGGGTGTTTTCTACCTACTCAGCTTTTTCCCAGTGAAATGTGTCAGTGTTGCCCCAGGTGAGGTTCTGGAATTGCCCCTCTCTATAGGACTTCCAGTTATCTTCCATTTGGAGGTCATATTCAGCAGCGTATATAACACCTGCACCAGACCTCTTGACCAACAAAGGTTATCACAACTGTAAATATCCATCTCTTCTCCATGGACACCCACCTTCCAGCATGAGTTCAATCCTCCCACATGGGATCCTACACTAGTGAGAGCTAAGATTGACTAGCCAAATGTATCTTTCACATAGCGTGTCCTTATTAACGAGTTCATCACAGGAACGAGAGTTTTGAAAAAGACATTCCTCTGTTCACTCAATTCCGATCCACTATTATGTGTTTTAATAGTTGCTCTTAGGCTGACATATGTATTTTTAGCAAAAAATGAGGTACAATAATCGCCTGGATGGTATTAATTTTTCCCTAGAAATAGTGCTGTGTATCTATTTTTTTCACATATTGGTCAGAAATATTTCATGTTGAAAATCCACCTAGATTTTGGCCCTGGAAATCACTGTTACTGTACCCCAACTGCAGGGGCGGATCCAGAGCAAAATTACGGGGGGCTTTTGGCAGCGATTGTATGTAGGCTGTCTTCCGCTACTGACGGATTTAAATAGGACTGATAAGTATCAATGGATTTTTCGATTCTATTCTTCAGCTGGCCTGACACTGCGCACAGGGTGACTCGTGGCCATGGGACATACAGCACACACAGCACATGCAGAACATTTCCCCGAAACGTGCCCCTGTGTTCCCCCTGGATCCGCCACTGCCCAACTCTACCACAGAATGGATTAAATTTTACCTCAAAACATCAGAAATAAATCAGGATCAATGTGTCTAAATTAGATCAGAAGAGTGAGAAGAGTCAGGATTAGGTTTTGCATGTGATTAGAATGAGTTCTCTGACAAAGTGTAATGTAAAGGGCAAAATGCATCCCATTACAAATAAAGGACAAGGGGCCCAAAACCGACCTGATCATTCATTTGCTAAATTGACATCAAAATTATTTTTCAGTCGGTGCAAATGTGAGTAGCTTGGACCCTTCCTCTAATCTGTGACGAGAAAGGCTGAGACAGGATGAACAAGGCCAGTGCTGACATCACAGACCCTCACTGAAAACTCCCGGGTATGCCTGTGTTTTTTCTGTCAAACCCAGAAATCTGCAGATTTCCACCCCCACACGCCGGCTTCCTGTCACTCAACCTCTGGACACATTGCCTTTATGATCCATATGCTATTCGGGCTTGTGCATGCGCAATACATAAGGTATGCATGTTCAGTCATTTGACGATTGCTTGATCAGCTCTGAATCAGGCCATAGAACCAGTCTGTGCTAAATCATACCTTGAGGAAAAAAAAAAAATTGTGGTACAGAAATACCACAAGCCCCTAAAATTCCACCATCTCCACCTGTTGTTTTTTTTTACTCATCTTAACCTGAGAAATGAAATCTCCTGACAACCCCTGTAGGTGCATTATTTTTCTTCCTGAATTTTCTATATACAAATTGCAGTTCTATGTAGTTTGTTGTAGACGTGAGTAGACTTAATGTGCAAACTTATCATAGCTCAATAAATCACTCCAATAAAAGCACAGAACGGGTCACAGCTGCCTTCTAAGACCCCACGCCTGGGAGAGAAAAATCCAGTGGACAATAATTCATGTTTATTTTATGGCCTAAGTATTTTGAAGGACCTTTGACTACCAGATTTTAGTACACAGTATATAATAATAAATATACCTATTGCATTCTGTTTTAACTCTTCGTGGAGCTGTGGCTAGAAAGCCAGGAATGGCGTGAGCTAACGTTGGCTGAGATATTGTAGAGTGAAGCTCTGAGAACAGACACACGAGGGAGGTTTTCTCAATTAAACTAGACGAAAATTAGATTTAGCACTCCCATGAAATTTTCAATAAAGTCATCTGACATTTATCACAATGTAATTATACAAATCAGCAGCATATCGCAGAGCCTTGAGGCATGTTTAAATCATATAGAAAATAGGCACGGCCCAAGATATTGTAGTAGGAAGTAGGAAACTGCCAAATGCATGTAACATGTCATGACTTACTGTACTCACATTTTAGCTTTCTCCAAGGGGTACATTGCTCATGTAGCAATTTGGTTTCACTGCCTGCAGGAGAATCGCTATGAAAGGACTATTTTCACACATGGACTATTTCCAGATCTCCCTTTTTCCTATTTTGAAATGACACTTATAAATACATTAATCAGCAGAACCCAATAGAAATCCTGCCAACATAAAAGGTGCATCCATCACACTACAGGAATACAGGAAACCTATTCACAAAGTACCCTCTTTGCAAATGTATAGTAGATTAGGTATAGCAATATGTGAAAGGCTTATAAATCTGCATACAGTACCTCCCAACTGTCACGATTTTCGCAGGACAGTCCCATCTTTTTGGGACTGTCCTGCATCCCACCCGGGACCGGCATTGTCCAGCGGTGGGGGGGCAGTTGGGAGTTCCCCCTCCGCCTGCCTCTGCTCTGCTCAGCAAAGCAGCAGCAGGCCACGCCCCCCGAATTCAAACGTTGGGTGGTATGCGGACGGTATTATTGTGGAGAGTGGAAGACAGGGGCATGCCAGTCACAGCATACACACATATCAGTGCACTTCCACTCAGGGCAGAGTTCTATACCAGCAGACTGGTATAATAACTACTCCCTAAAAATCACAAATCTACAGTAAAGTGTTTCAAATGATGCGCAATAAATCCGCAAAAACTGCTGCCCACTATACATGAAAGAGAAGCACCATCTCTAAAGTAACTAGAACATATGTAAAAAATGTATGAAATATGAATTATACCATCATAATTATGGTTAAAAAATTAAGAATTTATTTTTATATAGAAAATACATATACAACACAGGTCCAGGACCACAGCGTTCTCCCTGGTCTATACCCGACAGTATATAGATAAAATATCTCCCCCTTAAAAGGTGCTGCGGTGGGCTATACTTAAATAAAAATCTGCTGCGCAGATGGCTTGATGAGTGAAGTCCCGGGTAAAAGTGCTAGTTCGTCCCAGGAGTGTCACGTCTGGAGTAGCACCAGCTGGAGAATATCGTAAGCTGGGTGCCTTGACGTATGGAGGTTGCATCCACGACAGAATAGAGTAAACAATAAGAGTAAAATATAATGGGTTTAATAAAGATATTGCAAACAGTGATAATGATGATATAAATGGTCAATTCTCCAGTAAGTTATTGTAATAGATGATGAAGCTTGGTACTTGAAGAATATTGCAATATAATTGAAGAGTGGAATTAGAATATAACTGAAGTTAAATACTTAAAGGTTGTAGAAGGAATTGAAGATTGGATGGGTCGAAGAACGAATGAAGATTGTATTGCAGATTAGAAGATTGGATGAATGATTGAAGATTGGATAATTGATTGAAGATTGGCAGATTGAATGACTGGTTGAAGATTGAGAGATTGGATGATTGTTTGGAGATTGGAAGATTGGATGATTGGAGAACTGGATGGTTGGTTGTAGATTGAAGGATTGGATGATTAGTTGAAGATTGGAGAATTGGATGATTGGAGGATTGGATGGTTGGTTGAAGATTGAAGGATTGGATGATCAGTTGAAGATTGGAGAATTGGATGGTTGGTTGAAGATTGAAGGATTGGATGATTAGTGGAAGATTGGAGAATTGGATGATTGAAGGACTGGATGGTTGATTGAAGAATGGTAATAAATGAAGAAAGATGAGTGAAGAAGAGTTGTCCTTTGCTGTATGAGACCGTGGCTGCTGCCAGAGGTAAGTGTGGAAGTAACCATCGGGAATGTAGCAAGATGAGACCCCTTAGAGAGCCTGACCTTGCATGGTTAACATTGGCGGTAAGCAGAGTCCGATGGTACGTGAAACAGCGAACGGCCAGCAGGATCTCTTCAGGGAGAAGCTCGGATCGTAGTGAGGACTACAGAGCCAGGTAGAAGTGAGTAAGCTCAGGAGCGTAGCGAGTACTACAGAGCCAGATGAGAGCAATGATGCTGCGGGGTGGACATCATTGTACTGACTGCCGGACTAGCCTGAGCAGTCAGTACTTACCAGGTGAGCTATGCCGGGATTGGTCAGGCAATCAGGGAGTGAGGTGGAGCTGTGCAGGAGAGGCAGGGGAAACCAAGAAGATGGCACCCGCCAGAGAGGGCGACAGATACCAGCCGGCCCTGATGATACGCAGCTGCGCAAGCACCGGCCTTTACACAGACGCCGACCAGGCACAAACACACATGGCGGTATGCTACCCATATCCTGCATGACACCGGAGCACAACACGCCGGTGTCACCACGCGATGACAGCGTGGCCATATGTACCCCTGTGAAGCTAGAGACATGAGCAGAGGTGAGCGCCATGGTTTTAGTGTACCCAGAGGGTCTAGGGCTGAGCACTACACAGGGGTTTAAGAAACACGCCATGGTGGATGTGACAAGGAGTATTCAAAATACATCAGAAGTCCGTGCTGATATTAAAGGTGCAATATCCAAACAACACGTTTTGGAAAAACCATCTCCTTCCTCAGGCAGGATCTTCTATGTACTTTGAAAATTTCTGGGACGCACTAGTACTTTTCCCAAGATGTTTACCCCTCAAGCAATCTGCGGTGGTGCCGCAGACTTTTATATAAGTATAGCCAACCGCAGCACCTTTTGAGGTTGAGATATGTTATCTATATACTGTAGGCTATAGACCGGGGAGAACGCTGTGGAGCTGGACCTGTATTGTATATGTATTGTATATATAAACATAATTTTTTTTAAACATAATTACCACTCCATGAATGTGGCTTTTTTTGGGTTGTAGATCTCCTGGTGCACCTGGCCACATGGTTAAGCCATACTTGCCTACCCTGCCAGAAACTGTAGGTGACACCCAATTATTGGGAAAGCTCCCTGCAGCCCAGGAAGAGTAGTTGGCTCTTCCGTATCTTGCCCATTTCCTAGTGAAGCCGCAGAGGCCTTTTGAAGGGGGGTGGGACTAATTGACAAATCATGCAATTTAGTCCAGTCTTCTCTAAGTGGACCCATGAATTATGGGTGTTTCTCTGTGTTAAGACAGTTACTGGCTACTGATGAGCCAGTTCAGCCCCGCCTCCAAAGTGGTCTAAAGTTTCTCTTCTACTGTGTTCTAAAGAAGCAGGCAAGTATGGATTAAGGCTTGGGCAGCTATATTTAAAAACTAATTACAGTATGTCCATAAATTGATGATATGTTTGTTCTGCATTACTCATGGATTATATATATCACAGGGGCTCTGCACTTACTATATTAACTAACAATAATAAATACAGATGTAACGGGTCTCGTCCTTGTGACTGCGCATGCGCATAGGTGTTTATGGGGATGCAGTTTAAATCCCGGTGGTCGGGATCCCGGCGTTCAAAATCCCGATGCCGGAATCCCGAACGCCGAAATCCCAACAGTTTCTCCCCCCGTGGGTGTCCACGACACCCTCTGAGGGAGAATAAATTAGTGTGCCGAGCGTAGCGAGGCACCGGGCCCGCTGCGTGGCGAGCGCAGCGAGCCCGCAAGGGGGGGGGGGGGCGATCCACGTCCCCCCCTTGTCGGGATTTCGGCGTTCGGGATTCCGGCATCGGGATTTTGTACGCCGGGATCCCGACCGCCGGCTTTTCATGCTGAATCCGTTTTTATGCACATGTGCAGCTGATGTGTGCAAGTGCCCACAGCGCTCGCACACAAAAGTCTGGGCAGGGGGATGCAGAGCAGTGGTGGCTCTTACCATTTTGGAGAAGTGGGCCCCCCTCCGCTGCCGCTGCCACCGCCACATTCCCCGGCCACCAGTGCCTGCACGGGGCCAGCGCATGCGCAGTAACTTCATACATACTGTGCATGCTCTGGCAAAACCCTCCATGGGCTGCCTTTGCTGCAGCCCCCAGAGGCTTAATTAGGTTCCTGGGTCCGGCACATGCGCACTATAGTCCACGGGACTGCGCATGCGCAGAACTTGTTTTGGGGGCTGCTGTGCATTTGTGCACAGAGAGGCATACCGGAAGGAGGGAACACCTCCCAATGGGACTGCCTTGAGTGACTGGCAGGTCTACCTTCCAATAGGAAGTCACTGCCAGTCACATTGAAGCCAAAGCCAAGCATCTGGCTTCACTATAGGCAGATACCGTGGCGGATTTTACCTGGGGGGGCTGCAGCCCTGCAGCCCATAGGAAAAAAACGCCATTGATGCAGAGGGTCGTGGGGAATTTGCCTTTGGGAATGCCCAGCAATGAGGCGGGTGCTGGCGGCATCTGGGGGACTCGCAAGACTGCAAAGTTTGCAGCCTGCGAGTCAACCAGAATAAGGACCAGTGTGTATGCTTAATATCCTTTGCACGTGAGCTGACAGGCAGACACTGCGGGTATACTGCAGATAGAGCATATCGGCTAGTGTATATGGGGCTTTACTTTTATTTACTTTCATATGAAAAGAAAACTAGGAGTGGGGAAAAGTTCCAGCAGAGAAACTAGTGTTCCAATATGACCTAGAAAGAAGACCCTGAATTATGTTCGGGAATAGCAGCTAATAAATATGCATTACACATGATGTCTGAAACTGAGCCATGCTGAAGATGAAAATGCCCCCTAAATTGCTGACCAAATATAGACGTTTTTCAAATAGATTGCAACAAATCTGTAATCCTATTCCAGCTAGCAAAGTACATTTCACAGAGACTTGTTCAGTTATCAAACAAATACATTTGCAAGAACATCTGGAGTTGGAATGATGTGTGCACTAAAGGTGCAATTGGGCGATTTTGCTTTGCGTGTATGCAGAGCGATGATGGGGAAAATCACTGGGCTGAAAATTGCTTAGTGCATACACACTGAGCAACTTTCACCCATCCTAGCGATTTTCCCGAGGGTGGAGGGCTTTCCATAGCAGGATACTGTGGAAAGCTGTCCACCCCATTGCTCCTCTGCTGTTAATACCAGCAGATGAGCGGCTGAGTCAGCGATGATGCGGAAGCGGGCATCAGCGCTCACCGCTCATCACTGCCCCGTACACACTTGGCTGCTTTTGAGCTGAAAGCTATGGGAGAATGGGAGAATTCTCCCTCTATGGGAGAATAGCCCCTGTCAGTCGGGATCCCCCCTGTCGGTGCACCATGTAACTATGGAAATTTGTGCAGTTTTTTTTTCACAGCAACACTTTTATTTGTGAAAATTATTATAGTACAACAATGTGAGTTTTCCCTTTAAGAGTTTTTTGTTTTAACTAGTAGCATCATTGTTGCTATGGCAACCATGTTGCTTTAGGCTTGCTTCAGATGGAGAAAGAAAGAAAACACCAGAATTCAAAGTATATTTTCTAATTTTAAACTGCATTTGAAGATCACAATCTGGAAATCATTTTTAGTAAACAATACTATCCATATTCAAAATACATTAAGACTTCTAACATTCCTAATGAGCATAACCTCAACTGTGTAACGTGAGTTACCTAAAAGTTTATCTTTTCGTTTAATCTTGCCAGATTGTTGGGAAAAAAAATGATTTCATATTTTCCTAACATTAGACCATACTTAGTCCAAAACCACTAAACATTTATTCAATGCATTAGCATTACCAAATAAATTAATAAAACATATGTGTAATGTGGGTTACCATCAATAGATTTAATGGTGTATGTTTTATATTCTCTGGACTCTGTAATTGATCTTAATGTTGTAATGTGGGTTTCCATCTGTCTATCTTTGTTTTGTAGCATCTTAGGGGGAAATTTACTAATATGGATTCGTAGAAAAAAGGTGTATTCGTAGGGAGAAATACACCTTTTTTTTACAAATTTGTATTTTCGGGATTTTCTATTCCCAAAATACAACAATTCGTAGTCCTAGGGATGGAACATTCGTATTTGTATTTACAAATACGAATGTCTACACCATCGATAGAATACGACAGAAATCACCATTCAAAAGAATGGTGGTTCCTGATTTACTAAGCAGCCGTATAGAAAATACGGCTGCTTTTGTCCACGAAAATACGGCAGAAAAATTGAACACCATTTTCCTGTCGTATTCTCGTTTTAGCCTGCACGGATCAGTCAGATCCATGCAGGCTGCGGTGTAAAAATAAATAAAATAAAATAAATAAATAAAAAAACGGCGTGGGGTCCCCCCCACAGCCGAAACCAGCACCAGGCTGACAGAGCCTGGAGACGGTAATTAAAAATCAGGGAACCCGACAAATAGGGGTTCCCTGATTTTTAACAACCAGCCCCAGGCTCCTGCTCTGGGGCTGGTTCCCAAAATACGGGGGACAAAATGAGTAGGGGTCCCCCGTATTTTAAGAACCAGCCCCGGGCAAAACCAGCCAGCAGGGTAATGCCACAGCCAGGGGGGAGACTTTTTATGCAAGTCCCCCCGGCCAAAGCATTCATCCCTACCGACCAGTCAGCCTGGCCAGGGGCCCTGGGGGAGTGGGGACCCCCCCAATAAAGGGGTCCCCCCCCTCCAGGACTTACCTGACCAGGATGAAGCCTGGTGCTGTCCCCGATGCCCCTGGGCGGTGGGCATCGGGCTGATTCAAGTGTTAAAAAAAGATTAAACTATTGTTTTTTACTGTGGCACTACAAGTGCCAGCAAGCCTCCCCAGCAAGCTGGGACTTGGAGAACCACAAGTTCCAGCCTGCTGGGCATTAAAGGGCCCGCTGGCACTTGTAGTTCCACAGTTAAAAAAATAGTACACAAAACACAGTGACACAAATTTTAACTAAAAGTTTAATACACACATCACACACACACTGATACTTACCTATCTTGATCCCGTCGGTAGGTCGCTGGCTCCGGTGTCGGCGGCTCCGGTGTCGGCGGCTCCGGTGTCGGCGGCTCCGGTGTCGGCGTCCTGTCTGAAGAAAATCCATGGTGGACCTGTGGAAGGAAATCCTACTCACCAGGTCCTCCATGGATGGTCTTGTGTCTTCTGTCTTCTTTTCCAGGGCTTATTTCTTTATCTTCTTTCTTCTTCTTTACGCTGCCAGGCTGCCGGGACTTTCAGAGCTTCAGAGATGTTTCCTCTTCGACGTCTGGACTAAGAATGAATTCTAGCCAATCAGGAGCCGCCTAGCGGCCAATCAGGAGCCAGTAAAGTCGGCTCCTGATTGGCTAGAATTCATTCTTAGTCCAGACGTCGAGGAGGAAACATCTCTGAAGCTCTGAAAGTCCCGGCAGCGTAAAGAAGAAGAAAGAAGATAAATAAATAAGCCCTGGAAAAGAAGACACAAGACACAAGACCATCCATGGAGGACCTGGTGAGTAGGATTTCCTTCCACAGGTCCACCATGGATTTTCTTCAGACAGGACGCCGACCCCGGAGCCGCTGACACCGGAGCCGCCGACACCGGAGCCAGCGACCTACTGACGGGATCAAGATAGGTAAGTATCAGTGTGTGTGTGATGTGTGTATTAAACTGTTATTTAAAATTTGTGTCAGTGTGTTTTGTGTTCTGTGGAACTACAAGTGCCAGCGGGCCCTTTAATGCCCAGCAGGCTGGGACTTGTGGTTCTCCAAGTCCCAGCTTGCTGGGGAGGCTTGCTGGCACTTGTAGTGCCACAGTAAAAAACAATAGTTTAATCTTTTTTTTACACTTGAATCAGCCCGATGCCCACTGCCCAGGGGCATCGGGGACAGCACCAGGCTTCAGCCTGGTCAGGTAAGTCCTGGAGGGGGGGACCCCTTTATTGGGGGGGGTCCCCACTCCCCCAGGGCCCCTGGCCAGGCTGACTGGTCGGTAGGGATGAATGCTTTGGCCGGGGGGACTTGCATAAAAAGTCTCCCCCCGGCTGTGGCATTACCCTGCTGGCTGGTTTTGCCTGGGGCTGGTTCTTAAAATACGGGGGACCCCTACTCATTTTGACCCCCGTATTTTGGGAACCAGCCCCAGAGCAGGAGCCTGGGGCTGGTTGTTAAAAATCAGGGAACCCCTATTTGTCGGGTTCCCTGATTTTTAATTACCGGCTCCAGGCTCTGTCAGCCTGGTGCTGGTTTCGGCTGTGGGGGGGACCCCACGCTGTTTTTTTTAAATATTTATTTATTTTTCTATTTTTTTTTACACATTGCAGCCTGCACGGATCTGACTGATCCGTGCAGACTGCTACAAATAATTTGTATTAGCGGCCGTATATATGTGCCACTAATATGAATTAATACGACATCGGAGGGTTACAAAGCAGAGGGTTATATATATGTGCCACTAATATGAATTAATACGACATCGGAGGGTTACAAAGCGTATATGATTGCTTTGTAAATGACCCTCCGGAACACGACTTTGCATACGACTGAAACAGTCGTATGCAGTCGTAGGGAAAATACTAATACGAAAAACTAGGTTTTTCATATTAGTAAATTTCCCCCTTAACTTCCAAATTATAATATCAAGTGAGCTAATAACAGTAGCAGTTTGGCATTGTGGAGAATTGCATTCATCTGTAACAGTATCAGATTACTTTGTCCACACCAAAGAAATTGTAGTTCCATACATGTACACCTTGTTGCAAGCATTGCCTTCAACAGTTACAAATGTAAACATCTGGTCAGACAGTCTGAGCTCTTAGTTTAAAAACAGATATATAGCGGAAGCTATGAAACATGTAGCAAAAAACAAGTGTGGGAAAATGTGAAAAATAGGAAGTACAATGTGCTTCAGACTTGGCTAAAGCTGTCGATGGATCCTCAAAGGTCAAAGTTTTTTTAATGAACCAAGATGAGATCAACAACCAACTGGATTTTGAATCCATTAATACAAATGCTCAACCATTAAATAATGAAATTACTGGCTTTCTAACAACTGAAAAAGCTGAAAGTTCCCTTCAGTCCTATGTCCCTGCCTTCATAGAAACTGATGAATTTGTACCAAGAACCTTATTCAGGTCCGTTCGTACAGACCCCTTTGTTCGCAATGCTTTGTGTCTGCACATGCGCAGGGTCATTTCTGACCATGTGCAGACGCAGTGTGCACACGCCCATGGCGAACAAACTGTTCACTAGCTGCACATACCCATCCTTGAGGGTGGGGGTGGGGCGGTCCATTAGCATACGGGAACACCCAGCATTTTATGGGTATTCCCATGAGAATGCTGGGTGTTCTCATGCTAATGGCCGATGGTGCGGGGGGCGGGCAGCTGACATCACCAGATTCCCCCACCCACTTCCCTCAGAGGAACCTCAGATGTGCGTGTGCCTTCCACACGCACATGATGTGGGTGTTCCCTTGCAGGCTGCGAATGGATATTTATGTAAAACATCCATTCGCATGCCGTGCAAACATACACGCCATGCGAATGGTGGGCCTGCGTACCACCATTCGCAAGGCGGGATCTAGTTGACTCGCAAGAATGCAAATTCGCATCAAAGCAAATCAACCAGAATAACCCCCCAAAGCTAGATGACTGGGTGGAAGTACTATATGATGGGAATGTATTGTCAGTAATTGTTACAAATATAGGAAAAGGGGAATATCATGTTAACATCATGATAAGAGATGGGAAATACTGGAAATGGCCATCAGTCAAAGATGAAATTTGTTACCAAAAAAATGCGCTGAGAAAATTTTTGAGCACCAACAATTGTACAGCTGTGAAAAAGTAGTTATAACTTATTTAATATTTCTATTTTGATTTGTTTAATACATCTATTTGTATAAATATAAGCAAAGCGTAACGCGAGTTACCTTAATGTAACGTGAGTTACCATCATAAAAAAAAAAAATTTTTGCTGTAGATTTGTTCTTTCATTTTTTTGGGTTCTTTTTCATATTCCATGCCTTGGAACATCATCTTTCATATTTTTAATTTAGTTACTCAAAACATATGCTACATAGGAGAGCAGAGATTTCATATTTGTGTATGTTAAAAACCATGGACAAACACATGAAAGTCAGTAATCTCTTAAAAACTACTATAAGGTTTGAAAAAAAATTATGCTACATTTGGAGTGTGCCTTAATGTTAATTATAATACAAAATAAAAGTAATTTATTTCATTGTACTTTTTCTGTAACATCCAAATGGGCATACACTTCTGAGTCAATTTGTAACGTGAGTTACCATGGAATGATCCGACTGTCGGGATCCCGATTGTTGGGCAGTCACCCGGCACCCTGCTCCAGGTACACCTCTGAGACCCATTCCTGGCTTTGCAGTGAACCAGGTTCTGTTACCTGGCTGCAAAGCACTCTCTTTGAGGCTGGATGGCTCCTTAACCCTTTACAGGGCAGTTGTGACCATAGAAAAACACCACTCTCTGGTGAAACTAACCCTGTTTCACCACACATGTCAGATCTATTTGAGCATGAGAAGTCACTCTGCTTAATTGTAGTTACAGTATTAGCATGGGATGTCTCAATGAATATTGACACATTTTATTAAGAAAGAAAAAGTTTAAATTAAATCATCTTTGCATCTTCTCTCTTATCCTTCGCTGTCCAATATGAGCAGAGGAGAGAGGGGTGAGTATGATTGTAATTAGGGATGGCCATTGACCATCGATGATTTTAAATCATCGATGGTTCATGGCCGATGTCAAAAACGTTTGCCATCAATGGGGGGAGAACCAGATGGTTTCCCCCCATCGATGGATCAGCAAAACGATGTTTTGGTTGTGTTTTTTTCAAAGTGCCGGGACACGGAGCATAGCTCAGCCCCCCGACACCCGCGAAGCCCTGCCCCCGTGTTTTTGATTGGCACAATCAAACACAATGGCTGACCATCGATATGTAAAAATATCGATGGTCAGCCATTGCATAGTTTAGCACTATCGATGGGCAGTTGCAGAATTGCCATCGATGGCAAACATCGATGGCAATTGCAACGATGGCCATCCCTAATTGTAATCCCTTACTGTTGTTACTGCTTACATGCCAGGGGAAAAAAATTAAGAGACTTCCAGCCAAGAGTAACAAGATATTTGTAGGCCCCATAGCAAAAGTTTGTAAGGGCCCCTATGTACCAACCAATTTATATTACACAGGAGAGAAAGGCCTCAGCTCAGGGCCCCATAGCAGCTGTACTCCCTACACCTACAGTCATTAGGCCTTTGCCTCCAGTCAGACAACTTCTGTTCAGTCCTCCATCCTTGCCTCACCCAATCAAAAGTTATTTGTTATGAACAGAATGATTGCATCACAATCTTAAAGATAGATTACAATTATAGTCACAGAAGCTAATTAATGAAGCTTTTCTTTTCAGATCTCTTGAGTGGCTATTACTTCATGGATTTCAGTGAGCCTGAAAATATCTTGATGAACATTGCTACCATTTGTTCTCAGCTTGTCTAGTGTACACTATAAAAAAAATGAAAGGGTTATTTTAAATCCGTATAATTTTTTCAGGCTTTGCCATGTGTGTGTGTTTGTGCCGCCCACTTTTGTCACTTAGGATAGTCTTTCCTGCTACCCCAATGCAACCTTTTGGCCTGAAATTAAAATTGTGAGGTGTGAGGTGTTCAGAATAGACTGTAAATGAGTGGAAATTAATGTTATTGAGGTTAATAATAGCGTAGGAGCAAAAATAAATAATTTATGTTCAGATCCAAAACACGAAACACAAAACACTGAAGGGTGGTGTTTTGGAACAGATCTAGATGAAAAACACTTTTCAGTTAAACTCTTCTGAAAAGAGCTGTACCATGCGATGAGAGGACTTCTGGGTTTATGACTCAGGTGTCCTTCTGTGCATGGGTGGCTATAGGCCAGACAGAAAGAATAGCCGCCTCTTGCAAAACAGCGATGTGTGTGCAGATCCAGTAGTAAAAAACCGATCCATCAAACAGGTTTATTTCCACCTGAGTAAGTTTAGGACTTCCACTAATCGGCTAAAGAACCAAGCTGGAAGTGGCCATTGCTGACATCATTGACCTTCTTTCCAAAAAACGCCATATCAAACTGTGACTGCTATGCAGCTGCAATGCATATGGATCTTTATCTGTGGCCGTGCATGTTGTTTGATAATCAAACTGATTGCGAATTCTGTAATTAGTAATCCATGCTGAATCAGACCCACAGAGCCAAGTCCAAGATGTGTACAAAGGAATGTGGCTGCTAACAGGCATTTGCATGACAGAATTAGGTTTGAAGGATCACATTGTTGTTTGAACTGGTGGTGCTGGTTCTAGGTGCTGAAGATGGTGAATGTTACTGCACAGACTGTTGTTCAACTAAGGAGGCTTCATTCCCTGTACCAAGATGCCCACTGACCTAAGCAGTGGTGTAACTATAGAGGGTGCAGGGGATGCAGCTGCTATAGGGCCCGGGAGCTTATTGGGGGGGGGGAGGGGGCAAGGTCTAGCAGAAATCCCTTGCACACTTTGGAATTTGCTTTCTTTTACTTTAAAGTAACAGTGCAGCAGCACTGTGGCAGGTTAAGGACCCTGGTTTTTACTTACTGGGAGGAAGGGAGGCAGAGCAGAGCTGCTGGCCAGTGGGTACAGGTGAGGGTAGATGCCGGATCTGCTGCCGCTGCACCTTGCCTGCATCGCTGCATGTACCAAGCTCCTGTGCTTAGATCTGTTAGGTAACACATCTACAGAATCTAACTGGCTTATATGCAGAGTGTTCACATGTACCATTCAGGGTGTGCAAAGAAGCACACCTGGGTCATAAAGCCAGAAGTCCTATCATCACAAAGGCAGAGGCGTAGCTAGGGTAGCGCCGGCGGAGCTTGTGCTCCGGGCGCCAATTGTTTGCAGGGCGCCCCCCTACTGTGTCCTGTGCGGTCAGGGAGACAGTCAGGGAGAGCATGGAGTGGGGACTGCCTCTACTTCTCCCTCCCTAGCAGGCAGCAGGAATGCAGAGGCATCAGCCGCTTCCCACCGTAAACACGGGCAGGGCAGCTGCCTTCCTCTCCTCTCACCCCCGCCGGCAGCAGCTCCGAGCCAGCAGAATGCAGGAACCGGACACTGCTTCTCCCATGTACTCCCCAGTGGACGGCGCAAAAGCAGAGACAGCAGTCGCTCCCCGCTGTATGCAACAGGTAGCTGCCTGCCTCTTCTCCCACGGTCCACCCCCGCCGACAGCAGTTTCGATCTAAAAGGCGGCAGCGACAGGACACTGCCTCTGTATCCTCCCCAGCTGGAAGCGGGTAAGCCGGGTCAACAGCCACTCTCCGCCGGCCGCAATGGCAGCTGACTCTCCTCCCACCCCAACAGACAGCAGCTCAAAGGGACACTGTTTCTCCTTCTAATCCTCAGTGGGCAGCAGCGCCAGCAACAGCACATCATCCCCACACACCAAAAGCATCACTAACCTGCCCAGCAGCAATGTGGCCCATTGGTAAGAAGTAGCTACCTTTAGCCACTGCCTTTATGTGTTTGTGTATTTATGGGGGGTAGCAGGGGGAGGCGGGCGCCGTAAAATGAACTTGCTCCGAGTGCCCTGGCTGTACCCTACGCCACTGCACAAAGGTCAGCTCTTTTTCGAAAAACTGTCCATTGCAATTGTAAACTCAGTTCTAGATGCATCCCATTGTTATAAATGCCACTTAGTAAGCACCCGATATGTGGAGGGAAATATCACATCCATAATGCAATATGCAGTACATCCCGCCCTAACACTGAATACTGTATCTGCCTGCTGCAAAGCGGGTCTGAAATGGACCTTAATGATAAAAGATATTATAAAGATATAAGATATGATAAAAGATATAACAATAATATTAAGCATCACACTTGACATAAGCACCGTATTACATATACAGTACAGTTGTACATAATTTCCCATTTATCCTCAATTATGATGTAGAATATGACAGAGTGTAGACTAAAAATACATATGAAGGAATAATGAGGAATGAGAATGATATGCAAATGATGACAGCTTGAGAAATGGTTAGGAAATTACTGTGACCTCCATTTTATACAGTACATTTTAACTATATGCTATTTATAGTTTGAACTAAAGTAATTTGTAAAATGTTTCAAATCCTACAAAAACTTTTTTAAGCTTAGAACAGTATAAGGAAAATGTAACTGTACAATCAATGAATCATTGGGCACAAATGTAGTTTCCGAAATACAATGTGGGCACTTCATATTCATATTGCTGCTTGTGTGTGTGTGTGTGTGTATGTGTGTGTGTGTATTTATGGGTTTTTATTTGTAGATGAAGAAGTAGTACTCAGATGGGTATGGGTCATTGGGTTGACCAATGTAGGTCGGCAGGGATTAGATTTACACCAGAAATAGGATACAATGAATAGGTTGAGAGTCAAAAGGTCAACATGAGTTTTTCACATGTTTTTGTCCTGAATGGACACTGTCTAAGTATACAGCCTCCCCTCGCATGTCATGATGCGCTCGCCATGCTACGGGCGCTATTTTATTCTCCCACCACGCCGCAGTGGATGGTAGGGCATGAAAGACCTGTTGGCACAAAAAATTAAAAAAACATGAGGAACTCATGACCTTTTCACTGCCGACCTTCCCATTGTTGACTTAATGCTTGTGTCAACCTTCCTACTCTGTCTCTGTCACAGGGGCCTTGCTAGCAAGGAAACTGCATTTGTAATGCAGACCATGGCCTCACCACATCCTGCATATGGGGCAACACCCCATTTTCATAAATGCCAGCCACCCCACCATCGTTCTTCCATGCGAACACCTCCACATGTCAATAAGGTGGAGGCTTCACATTTCTGCACTGTGGTCACATGTGCAAAACATGTCCCGTGCATGTGCATTTTCCCAGCAATCAAAGATAGTAATGTATCAGGCAGCTCTGGGTCCGGGCCGGGCAGGTAGACAGAGGGCCAGCCGCTCCTAACAGTGCAGCTGCGAGGTGCTGTGCTCGTTGGGCAGCATGGTCCAGTGCTGGGGAGGCAGCAGGATCCCTGCGGCATATGGGCATTGGCTGGGTCCCTGCGGCGGATGGGAACTAGTTCCCATCCACCGTAGGGACCCCGCCGGTGACTGTCCAGCCACCCCAGGTACCCCCTGTCTGCCCTATGCTGCCCTGACCCCACTGCCTGCCACCACCACCGCAACCTGGAGTGTGGGGGCCCCTGATGTGTGGGGGCCCCAGGGCGACCAACCCTGTCACCCTGTGGTGGATCCGCCACTGACTGGAGTTATCACACAGTGGTGTCACTAGCGGGGTGCAGGTGGTGCAGCCCGCTTTTAGGTCTCACCCCTCATTCTGGTGACACCATGCCCGCACCACCCTACTGTACTTCCCCTGCTGCAGTGAAAACAGGGCTGCTGCTTTGTGAAAAGCACACAGGTTTCACCAAACGTATGTGTTTTCGGCCAAAGAGGGGCTTTTTTTTTATCAGGTAAAACAATAGGATATCCGATTTACAAAACAAACAGATGTGTAAAAGAAAAAAATGGCTGTTTTATGATACCCCTTAGGCTACTATTGTAATTTAAAGGTATTTTATTCAATTATATACAGCATGGGAATGCACATTGGAGAACCACAAGTCCCAGCATGCGAGGCATTAAAGGGCCCACCAGTTCCAAAACCGTAGAAATAGTTAAATAAAACACTGACACATATGAAAAGTAAAGCTTTATTTCACACTACAAACATCCACTCATACTCACCTATGGAATCCCTCGTTGGCCTGTCCTCTTCTTCATGTAGTATCCAATATGGGTTCCTGTGGAAATAAATTATATTAACCCGCCGTCTTCTGTGCTTCTCCGGATCCACACCAATGCTGTAGACACAAGCAAAGCCTGTGTTTAAATCCTTAGCCCCGCCCACAGTCCGCCCACAGACCGGGGGTTTTTAGGCCCGCCCACCAGCCAATCATGAGCGGGCATCCGGAATTCTACACTGATGATTAGCTAGAGGGTAGGCCTAACGGCATATTTACGAATTGTATTTTTCCGAAAATACGACCAATGCCAGTTGTATAAAACTGTACCGGACATCGGTCATATTTTAGTATCATAGTAAATTTCCCCATTCTGTTACATTGTCTCATTTTTTTTAATTGCTCGCCTGCTCGCTACGCTACATTTATTAAGAGCCTAGTGAGCAGGTTACCACCACCACGTTGAACCAACATCCCCCTGCCACCTGAATCTGCTCGCTATGCTGTGAGTGGATGTGTACACTTACAAATCTCCTCGCAAGCTCCTGCACAGAGGAAAAATCCTTCAATGGTGACTTACCATCAAATGATGTTTTCCGCTGCTTGCAGCTGAAATTCAGCCCAGGACTAACTCTCCGGCTGCATGGTCCACGAATTCCCAGCTATGGGTGCGCACACTGTTTTTGTGGGCACGCCCATGAAATGCTGATTAGATGCTCACTGTGGGGGTCTGCACTTGTGCATTAGCACCTATGCACATGCACAGACCCCCGCCAACGACAGAGGGGCCAAATGCGAGCAGGTCTGAATTGACGCCAAAGTCAGAAATAGACGTGACAGACAGTTTTTTTATTTGTAATCCATGATTTCATTTTAAAATTGAATGATTGGAGACTGGACTGACCTGCGAAGCGTACGCCGGCTGACCAGGCCGTGCGGACGTGCTCTCACTAAAACTCTGTGAATTATTGTGACTGTATTTATTAGTCCTTTTCAGGACTCTAATGTACCTAGATACCAGATTGCCTTTCACCCCAGCCAACCGCTGCGTGTAATACCAACGGCGCTGGGTGTGAGGTGGATGCACGCTAGCCGGCATTACATGAACTCGTCCCCACGGGAGAGTCTGTGATTAGCGGCAGCGGCAACGCCGTATAGAGACGCTGGTTTAAAACAGTAAAATTCTTTCTCATTCCGGCAAATCGCAGTATACAGGAATTGCACTCGGTAGGCACATAGCCACCCTGCAAGTTACCTGCATCACATCTGCCATTTGCGGTGCTGGGAAACCGTGCATATAACTACCCCAGTGATACGAGTATCTACTCCCTTCACTAATGAATTAAAAAACTAGCAGAGTTGCATGTTTACTGTTACAGTTCACAATTAACTATCTGAAATAAAGACACAGTCCCCTTTAGACCTATTTGGACAACAGAGGGATTACCTAATTGTGTCAGGAATTACATAGATAAAGATCAATAGAGTGAGAAGCCGCACGAGCCGTTTTAAAATCACACTTGTGTCTCACTTGTATTTATGTTTTATGTTTGTTCGTTATATCTCGCAGACTTTTAACCTAACCAATTAATAAAAGCTATTTTTTATGTTTCATTATTATAAATGGTGCACCACCATAAGACAAGCTACTCTTTCTCTTCTGCAATACAGTCTGAACCTTTTGTCTGTGGCAGCACACCCCTGAATGTTTACTAAACTACTCGTTACAGTAGCAGTTAATCAATCAAGAGGGGGCCGCACTTGGTACTACAACTACTATATAATTCCCAGTCTTGTGCAGTGGACCATCCCCGTCTAACCTGTACTAGAAAGTATCTGTCCACAAGAATCGGATAGGAAGATACTGTAATTCCACTAGAAAGGAAAAGCGTGCAAGAGCTACAGTATAATCTTGGTATTTCGACACGTATTTGGTATTGAGCCAATGTAAGTGGTTTTGAAAGAGCACTTCCTTATTTATGTCTGTATACCCAATTTCCTGGATAGATCAAATTATATCTCCAGGCAATCCAGTTTAGAGCAGTGATAAAAAAACATTACTACAGTAGATTTATTTAGTTATAGTGCCAGAATGGGGTGTTAGTCGGCATGCCCCCTTACCCCACCCAAACAGTGGTGAAAGTTAATATACTGGATTGCAGGGTGCAGTGTGGTCACTGTAGAATTACTATGGGCAATGCCACAGAGGACATAAGACCCTTTCCAGTTTCTCCACCGCTGCCGTCCCCACAGCTCCCCTTCTCCTATGTCTGGGAAGGAGCTAGTTACTATGGGCTGGTCTCTACTCTGTGACCAACTCTGCACCTTCAACTCTCACTTAACACATTCCTCCCCATTTCCTCCTCCCCTCTACCGCTTTGTCCTACCCTCTCGCCCTATGAAAATCTGCAAATAAATTGCAAAAATATCTCTAGTCGCTATCCTATAGAACATCCATATGCAATTCACAAACCATCAAATAATTTTTCCAGTCATTGCAAATGTGAGTACGTCTGACCATACCGGTCATCTGCCACAGACAGGCTGACCAAGGCTGGCACTGATTTCTCACACCCTTCCTTAAAACGCTTGGAAACACCAGCATTTTTTTGCACACTCCCAGAAAATGCCCAGTTACCACCCCCAAATGCCGACTTCCTGTCAGTCTAATTGTGTGGGTGATTCCAATGAAGATCCATACACTATTTATGTCACAGTTTGGGCCAGGGCTGATTCTAGACTATTTGGCTCCCAGGCCCTTATTCTGATCTGTGCGGATATTCCCGCATTCTTACGGAGCGGTCCGCACGCCACGGTGTTTTGCCGCATGCGGCCATCGTCCGTAGAAACGCCCACGTGTCCTCCGCATTCGGACGGACTCACTCTTTAAGAACAGGGCGTGTTTACGGACGACATACAAACCATGCGTGTGCGGGAGAAACACTCCGATTCGGCACGGTATTACAGAGTATTACAGAGTATGCTCGGGAATACCGCATCCGAACGGGAGCCAAGCGGTGCTACCGCACGTAAGCGGAGGATTTACGCCAAACAACCCACTATGAAGTATCTTCTGCAAGACATCACATGACCCACTTATTCAATTACCTATCCTCATAAAAAACTGCTTATTTGGAATTGGAATCAATTAGATTCCAATATATCCTTACAAGCATGCCTAACACATGCATAGCACACATTAACCCTTACAGCAATGTAAGTGCAATGCTTTGTATTACACCCTGTGTAAAAGATTATAATCAATCTACACATATACTATTTAAAGTGCAAATAAAACCAACAACTGTGAACTTGCATAAACAATTTTATTAATGCCACAATTAACATAATTTAAAAAATATAAAAATCAAAATTAAAGAAGCTGGTCCTTGAGGTCCTGCAGGTCGGCTTGCGCCAGCCGCAGATGGTGCTCAAGTCGCCGGAGGGCCCCATGCACACCCTCATCTGCCGGTGTGGTGTCATCTGTGGGCATGTCAAAGGGGCAACAATTAGTCATGTTATTCTTGCATACATTTCACATACTGCGACATAAATTGCACAAATGCTAGGTGACATGTGTGTATATATATATATATATATATCTATGTAGAGCATGGGTCCTCAAACTGCGGCCCTCCAGATGTTGGGAAACTACAAATCCCAGCATGCCTTGCCACAGTTTGGCTATAAGGAAGTGTTAAAACTGTGGCAAGGCATGGCGGGATTTGTAGTTTCACAACATCTGGAGGGCCGCACTTTGAGGACCCATGATGTAGAGAGATAGAGACACACATAGATAAATAGATATGACACATATATACATACATGCTAAGTTATTTACTACATACTGTATTTTGTGGCCTATACACTTTACTCTGCAGAAGACATAACAGTCATATTGTTTCTTCTCAGTCACAACCCACCCATGACTAACCAATGACAAGCAGGTCATGGGCTCCGTCAATAAGAACTTGTCACAATCTGCTCAGTCTATAAGTTCAGTGATGGTTCGTGGCATGGGAGTTATGCAAATGTAAGGAATGCACAGTACACATCCTCAAAATCATAATTCTGTCTAAACCAACCTACAATTCTGTGACGGGCAAAAAAAAAACTGAAGTACAGGGGGTGTTTAGGTAGAGGAGGCTCCTGGGACACTGGCAACTTCTGACTCCATTCCAAGGTAGGCCGGGCCATACTCCATTTATAGCATACATCCTAGAGTTTATAAATAACATTCACCAACAATATAGATTCCACTATTTGATGGGTCATAATCCACGCTTGCAGCAGGTGAATTTAAGCCACAAATGATCCACTCATCCCTTTACTCCAGGATCCTGTTTAACTACAACGGTTATGTGGCAGTCAAAATGGACCTCCAACCCATCCCACAAACCTGTGTAATTCAGAGGTGTCCTGGATGAAAGGGATGCCTTGGACAC
The DNA here is from genome assembly GCF_055691185.1 of Crinia signifera. Classification (NCBI taxonomy): domain Eukaryota; kingdom Metazoa; phylum Chordata; class Amphibia; order Anura; family Myobatrachidae; genus Crinia; species Crinia signifera. The sequence continues at coordinate 406,133,753 of NC_139217.1, forward strand.
CCCATCTAACCCGTACCTGTATCTGTAGCTACCCACTTTGGGGTCTATATGATTAGTATGGGCCCAAAATTTGTAATCAACAGTGCTAAAAAACAAATACCAGTACAACTACTTCATGAATTATGCATTATGTCAACATACCGATCTGCGCCGACTCCGGTGCCTGGCACGCCTCCTCCCCCTCTGAATTGGAGGTGTCCGGGGCAACTGTGGCATCCTCAGCCCCCTCCTCCGCCATCTCCTCGGGCACAACATCCTCCTCCTGCAACTCCTCCTCCACCTCCTCCTCCACCTCCTCCTCCACCTCCTCCTCCACCTCCTCCTCCACCTCCTCCTCCAACTCCTCCTCCACCACCACCACCACCTCCTCCTCCTCCTCCTCCTCCTCCGCCACCAACACCTCCTCCTCCGCCACAAACTCCTCCTCCACCTCCTCCTCCACCATTTGCTCCTGGCCAACTTCCTCCTCCTCCACCCTTGCCGGCACCTCCTCCTCGGGGTGTTGGCCCTCGTCCTGGGCCAGGCCTGCCTCCGCCTGTTCACGGGCCTGTCGGGCTCGGGCTCGTGCTGTGTGGTAGAAAAAAACATCATGGTCAATGTTGGCTCATTGGGGCACATTTATTAATCCAAAACAAGACATACATGGAAGGGTGATAATGATGGCAAACGATGCAGGAAAGTAGCTCCTTACTGTTAATGGACTCCAAAGTGTGTCATTCAAATTATTATGTGATGGTTAGTAATTTGTTCCCACATTACAACCCAGGCATTTATCAATGTGTAACACATATTAGATCGGGCACATTGTATGCATCAGAATCCTCAATGCTATGGCATTACATATAAAAGCCTCATGACTGCATGTTAACCAGGAAGAAGCACACATAACAGTCTATGGACTTTTAAACCCATGGACACCCACTTATCATGAGACACATTTTATTGCTTATATATGCTATGTTGTAAGTGCGAAATTTCATAGCTAAAATACTCACATTCCGCAATTTCGCCCCTTAGTTGTGTGAGCAGCTGGGGCTGGCGCCTGCGGAGGTCGGACCACCGCCTCTCCAGCTGCCCGAGGGACCTACGCACCCGAGTGCGGGCGTAAATCCGGCGCCCTGCCGCAGCGTAGGCCCTCCGCTTATGGCGGTTGGTTATGAAGGGCCCCGCACGGCCCAGCCTTGTCTCCATGACGGAGACAAGAACTCGCAGCTCCTCATGCGTGAAGGGTTCTGCCCTCCGTGTCTCCGCCATGTTGACAATGGCATCTATCAACCAATCAGGTGGTGGCATTGGTTGATCACAGTTATTTGTGTTAATAACTTTATTGTTCATTTTTACATTAACAGCGTCTCTGCGCCAACACAAATGGTGACAAATTCGCATGCCTTCAAAACCGTAGTGTTGATGTATGGCAATGAACAAATCTGATATATATAAAACACAGTGTGTATGCACTTAGCAAATCCAATGAGCCCGCGCTCCGCCAAGCAACGCGTGCTATAGCTTAGCAACGCATAGCTGTAGTTAGCATTACTTACTCTATGCATATATGTGTATGCGTACATTTATGTGTAAAAGACACATACACACACTTGCAGGTATCCGGAAACCAGCATTATACAGCAGCCCTGCCTGCCTGCCTGCCTGCCTGCCTGCCTGCCTGGCTGCCTGGCTGCATGCTCCTTGAAATGTTGAAACATGTGCATAAATTCCAACATCATATATATATATATATATATATATGCAAACAAATCATACATCAACACAGGAAATAATCCCCTACACATTATAGAATAAATCAATGTACTCACCAGTCATCAGGGATAGTATCAACTACAATAATGAAGATATAACAAACACATTAGATGCCTTGTCCAAGGTATAATAATTCCCACCTATATTGAACTTCCCCCAAAACCAAACACATATGCTAAATATCTCCTATTTCTTTGGCATTAGGAGGGCAGGCTGGCTAATGGTCGGTTTGTAACACTGACAACTAACACACTGGACTTATTTGAAGGGGTGATTGTGACTAAAATGGGTGTGTTATGTCAACTCAATAACATGTACCTGAAATATCTTTGCGCCACAGAGTCCCGCAGCTGGTATCCCCTCCGGCATTCAGGGGCGCGGGATGGGCGCATGGGCGGATCTTGCGGCTCAGATGGTACCTCCCACTCCTCAAAGGGTATCTCACGCCGCACAGCAATGTTATGCAAAAATACACACAGGCCCACGATCCTCGACACCATTTCAGGCGCATATTGCAAGTCACCACCAGTGCGGTGGAGCACTCTAAATCGACCTTTTAAAAGGCCAATTGAGCGCTCCACCACTTGCCTGGTGGCAACATGCGCCACATTGAATGCCTCCTGTGGGCCCGGTGCTGGGTAGCTGTACGGCGTAAGTAGCCAGGGCGTACATGGGTAACCGGAGTCACCCAGAACCCACGCATCACGGCCTTCCAGCTCTTGTAGTCTTTGCCATATCCCGGTTTGTCGGATGACATGCGAGTCATGGGCACTTCCGGGAAACTTCGAGTTGAAGGCGAGAATTTCCATGGATGGGCCACATACCACCATCACGTTCAGTGAGTGGAACAATTTGCGGTTCCTATATATCTTCTCACTTCGAGATGGAGGCACAAATGGTACATGGGTGCCATCCACAGCCCCTATCACATTAGGGAAGCCAGCAATTTGTTGGAAGGCGTGCTGGCTTCTGCGCAGGGTCTCGGGGGAAAATGTCATGGCCATGAAGTGCCCCTTGCGCCTGAACATGGCCGACGTCACACGCCTCAGGATTCGGCAGAAGGCCGGCTGAGATATTCCAGCAAGTACTGCCACTACTTGTTGGAACGATCCTGAGGCGCAGAAATGCAACACCGCCAGCAGCTGTGTGTGAGGCGGAATTGCTGTCGTGATCCCGTGTAGAGGTTCCAAATCGCTCTGAATTAGGTTGAGCAGATCCAGAATTACATTTGGGGGTAACCGGTACCTAGTAAGTACCTCATCATCGGGCATAGCAAACAGAGTCACCCGTGTGCGATAGATTCTAGCACGTCCTGGCCTCCTTGGGCGACGAGTGGGGAGAGCCGCAAGTGCCCTTAGCCTCCTCTCCATGTAGCGCAGAATAGCTTCTGCAACCTATAAAGAAATGAACATAAATACTGATGCACCTATGCACATAATGGCCATATCCCACTACAAACTGATTTGTAGCCTTCTATACGTACAATTGATGGCCGCCCCGTGTAATCACGCAGATCCATTTGACTCTATAATGATGACACAATAATATGAACTCAATACACACCGTCCAAAACACACAGATAAAGGTGTCAGCATTTTTTGCCAACTTCATGTACTATGAGACATTTCATCTATTGCTGGGACATGTTGTCCTGCAATAGATGAACCCACACAGGTTTAAGACCTGTGAGTGAAATAGTGAACATGTGACATGTTGCAATAATGATACACACACTTTGCTGGCCCAACAATCTGTAGGCAGTGAGGCAATGGTGCATACCTTCATACACTTACATAGTGAATGGATATCATATCTACAAGGAGCATGGAAGAGCTTACCTTAGACCCTGACAAGTCGTGATCTGGAGACAACTGATTCTACCAGCAACTCACTATTTATAGGGCTCTCACATGTGTTGTCTATAACAGTAGAGATGAGTATTGCCTGACTTGTGGCGTGGATTCTCTAAGGGAATGGGCTACTTTTAGCTTGCAATCAAACGCCATCATACGCCAGTAGTCATGAATCAAATGTCATGTAATGCTAGCAAATAGCATGTGTATTGTGCAATAGTCCCAGGTGTATCCGAAGATTCTATGCAATGTTATAATTGGTGACCAGTATTTCATTTAGAACTTTCGCCAGGTTTTCCACAATGGAATTTCCGCCACCGTATGCGGCGCGAAAGAACAGCGACGTACGCTCACGCACGGAACGCAGCTGCCGCTGATGTCCGCCAAACAGGATACTCAAACAGTATAAAAAGGTGTATTACAGGGTGACAATGTTGTTGCTAACATGTCTGGCTCCCAACCAGAGTTAGACCCAGAGCTCCAGCAACTTTTTGCCCAGCTGGACTCCAGCACCACCTATGTGCCACTGCACATGCAGGCAGTGGGTAATGAGGAGGCTGCTGGCCCTTCTACAGCAGGCCAAGCTGCACATGACCATTCGACAGCAGAGCAACCAACACCTGGCCCTTCTGCAGCAGCCCAACCTGCAGCTGGCTCATCTGCACCATCAGCAGATTTGTTTGGAACACAACAGGGGACTTCACAAGGTAGTACCATGGCCAGCACTTCAAGTGCAGCGACTGGTGCCAGGGGGCGTGGCCAGGGACGTAGCAAGGGGCGAGCCAGTGCAACAGCCGAACCACCAAAAAAAAACAAGGCATATGAAGCACAGGAGCTGGCCATCCTGGTTCCCCGAGCACGTGATTGGATAGAGTGCCCATCCGAGAAGCTGACACACACACGCCGATGGAAGATTTGGGAACAGATAACGGCAGAGATTAATGCAGTTGCGCCACAAGTTCGTGAGACGGACCATGTGAAGAAGAGGCAAGTTGTTTTGTCATACATGTGCCCAGTAATAGCCAAGTAATGATTTAATTGATGCTTATATGCATTTTGCAAATGGCACATGAGGTTGTTACGATACACATACATTATTGCCATGTTATTTCCTTGAGAGTCAGAGTAGGGTGATTGTGAATGTGTATTGTAACGGTTGATATCATAGTTGCATGTAATATTATATATGGGACATTAATCACATGTTGTAAGATGTAGCACATAGCAATGGCTGCAACAGCTAACATTGGGAGTGACATGTATTAATATGTCAACTTACATTGCAGGTGGCAGGACTTCAAAACCAACCTGAAGAGGAAGATGACCAAGCGGTGGGAACACAGCCAGACATCTGGGGCCGGCCCCATGCCATCAGGGCTAGAGCTCACCCCCCTGGAGGAGATGGCGGAGAGCTGTATCTCAGTTGAGGAGATCAGGGGGGTGAGCACGATGGATAGCGAGGCCCCAGCTGAAGTGTTTGCGTCTTTTCTGGAAGGTAAATATTGGTCATGCCATAAACTTGTGCAAGTAATTATCGTAGAATGTCTCCTAATTGTGTTTATCTTTTCCCACAGACACCCCACCGCTTGGTGAGGACTCTGCTCAGGAGGTGGAGGAGTCCGTGCCACCTGGCCCCAGAGGTAGGCCTGTGCAGCAGCAGGCATCGGGCCAAGCCGATTTGGCCACCTTGGCCCAGGTGCTTGTGGACATCAACCAGCAGGGAGATTTGGCATCAGAACGGATGCGTAGGACCGAGGAGATCCTGGCGAGCTTGGTCAGCACCCAGCAGTCCATCGCTGGGAGCATGCAGGCCATGGCTGAGTCACATCAGGCCATGGCTGCAAGTGCTCAGGTGCTGGCCGAGCAAGCCACCCGCCAAAATGATCTCCTCCTCCACCATAATGAGCTTATGGTGGAGCTGGTTACCAGCAACAGGGTCCTAATGTCATCCGTTTCTGGTGCATTACCAGCGGAAACACTCCCTGCTGGCAGGAGGGGTAGACCAGCCAACCCCTCCACATCATCTGCTCCACCTGCCCCAGCATCTGGGCGTCCCCGAAGAGCTGCTGCACAGGCCAAGGAGCCTACCAAGGCCAAACGTGGTCGGAAATGAACTTGTGGCCGCATTAATCTCTACCGTTATGTGTTCCCAAATCTTCCATTGTGCTGTGTGTGTCAGCTTCTTGTGTCCAATCACGTGCTGAGGGGAACCAGATGAGCCCTTGCTTCATATGTCCTTTGTGGTTCCCCTGTTGCCCTCTTGTGCCTGGCATTACTGTCAGCTGTACTTGAAGTGATGGCCATGGTACTATCTGGTGAAGTCCCCGGTTGTGTTCCAAATGAGTCTGCTGATGGTGCATATGAGCCAGCTGCAGGTTGGCCTGCTGCAGAAGGGCCAGGTGTAGGGTGCCCTGCTGGAGAATGGTCAGGTGCAGCTTGCCCTGCTGTAGAAGGGCCAGCAGCCTCCTCATTTCCCACTGGCTACATGTGCAGTGGCACATAGGAGGTGCTGGAGTCCATCTGTGTGCTATTATATTTGTGTTTTATTATTATTTATTTTGCTGCATTCCTGGCATGTTGTTTATAGTTTTGATGTTTAATTTTATGGTCATTGCATGACAGTGGCATTGAGTGTGACATGAATATAAATAAATGTGTTTACTTTACCCAAAATGTGTGGTTTCATGAGTACATGTCGAATACACATGTGTATTGCTAGTATTAATATTCTGTCATGTCAATTGTTAGCAGTTTTTAAGTGTGGGACAAGTACAGCATATGTGGGGGATTACTAAGGTTTCCTTGAAGCAGCAATGGTTTCAATTAAAGCACTGACAAGCGTCCTATTAGTGAGTAATGAGTAAAGGAGTAGATTGTATTGGGTTCAGGTGTTAATGGTTGTAGTCATTAGGCGTACGTTCGCCTACCGCATGAACGAGTGGTGTCCGCAAAGCAATAGTACACTTGTGGACACCGCACATTTCAGCCCTTTTTGCTCGCGTGCATTCGGAGTGGTTTCCGAATGTACGCCCCCCAACATAAGTGTACTCCCCCGTGTCCGCCCATGTTTCCGCCCCGTTTTGCCCACTTTGAAACTACGCCCATGTGTCATTCCGCATGACGCCCATAATACGCCCCTATTTCCCGACTGATTGCGGTGACCAGTTTTGGACGGGCTTTGTCCGAACTGGTACCGAGTCAAGGCGTGGCACATGCGCGTAGCGTTCTCCACGCATGCGCAGACGCCGTAAAGACGCGATCCGTAAGAACGCGGTAAAGTCCGCATCAATCAGAATAAGGGCCCCAGTGTGAACATTTGAAAATGCCCCCCCCCCCATTGTGCGCATAAAGAAGGGGTGTGGCCTCATGAAAAAGGGGAAGGCATTCGTGGAGGGGATTTGGTTTTGCAGAAAAAGTTAAAGTTTTCTGCAAAACCTTAATGTCATTAATAAGCACTTTTGCTAACAAATAATATGTACGCAGAAGAAAAGCCTGGTGAATATGTCAGAGGGCGGTCCATCAGGAGAAGGCGGGATCAGGACCACCACAAACGGAGTCATGAATGAAGGCAGTGTAAAGGGATATACACATGGGGATGTGAGGGCTATTTCTAAGCAATCTGACTAGATAACTTATAAATTAGCATGGATCGCTCCGTGGCCCTTATTCAGATCTGATCGCAGTGCAAATTTGTTCTCAAAATGGACAAAGCAATGTGCACTGCAGGTGGGGCAGATGTAACATGTTCAGAGAGAGTTAAGCTGTGTACACACGGGGGCGATAGGGGCTGAAATCGCTGGAAATATGGTCGCTGGCGACCATATTGCCAGTGATTGGAGTGTGCCCCGGCGATAAATCGCCGGGTGCGCGCTCCCATTTTCAGCCCCGTTCTAATCGCTGGTCGCAGGAGCTTGCTCCTGCGACCAGCTGATTACCTCTGTGATGTGGAAAGTGAGTGGAGTAACGTGGCACTATCTACAGGGATCAAGACAAAAATATGGAAATAGACAGCGCTATGAGACTGTATTTATAAATGCATAAAAAGATTTAATAATCACAAACTACACATAACTACACATAACATACAAATTACACCAGCCGGTATATTTAAGATTTGAATAAAATAATCACTTTAGTGACATACAATGATTAGCAGCTCTTAAATAGTATGCATACGGACAAATATATGTATTAGTGTTAGGCTCTGGTTAGAAAAAAACGTCCATTCAAGCAAGCTTTGTTAGTAAGCAGATTCTTTTAAACTTGTTAGACCGGCAATTATTTTTCCATGCGCACAGGGTGAATAGTTCCTACTCAAGGATTTCAGCAGCAATTATTTAGGCATGCGTCTTAGGCACTTATGGAGCTAATACCACTTCAATGATTCCCCATGCAGGTGGAGGCAATTAGTCAGAGCAGCAAGATGAGGAATAATAGGGAGAAAAATGAGTTTCTATAGGGGGAAGCGAATTTAGAGATGTGGATACCTGATAGATAGGTATCCACATCTCTAAATTCATATCCCCCTATAGAAACTAATTTTTCTCCCTATTCTCCCCTTTTGCTATTGATGTTCAATTCTAAGATTTTCATTCCAAAATTGTTTGGCACATTCTTGCAACCAGTGCAAGACCCACATCTGTAAAATCCTATGGAGGTCGTAATGGATTTCTTTGGCGATATCGGACATAACCTATGTACAAGTTTGCTTTTTAAGTTAGGGGCCCTTCTGAAAATGATATTCAATGTATTAGGGATATCATCCAATATCACTGGGTCTTTTTGTCAATAAACCCCAGTGCCTTTTTAATATAGTTCTTACTTCTGAGTGTTGGGATGAGTAATTAGTGGTGAAGGACCATTTGAAGCGGTCATTCTCTTTACTTTTTTTCTCTTTTGGTTTTAAGAGATCCTTTCGTTCTAATCCGGCAATTTTCTCTGCCGTGGTGTCCAATATCTTGGGATCATAACCACTTTTTAAAAAACTAGCTTTCATTTCTGTTACCTGGCTATGATATGTGGTGATATCGGTACAATTCCGGCGGAGCCTTTGGAATTGGCTTGCCGGTATTGTTTCCAACCACCGTTGGTGGTGACAACTTTGTTTGTCAATGTAAGACCTAGAGTCAGTTGGCTTGATATAATTACGGGTCTTAACTGTACCCATCTCTACGAAAATTACCAAATCCAAAAAATTTACAGAAGATGTGTTAATATCAAATGTTAATTTGATACCCCTGTCATTGCAGTTGCTTTTGTACCTACCTCAACTGCAATGACAGGGGTATCAAATTAACATTTGATATTAACACATCTTCTGTAGATTTTTTGGATTTGGTAATATTCGTAGAGATGGGTACAGTGAAAAGCTAGTTTTTTTAAAAAGTGGTTATGATCCCAAGATATTGGACACCACGGCAGAGAAAATTGCTGGATTAGAACGGAAGGATCTCTTAAAACCAAAAGAGAAAAAAAAGTAAAGAGAATGAACGCTTCAAATGGTCCTTTACCACTAATTACTCATCCCAACACTCAGAAGTAAGAACTATATTAAAAAGGCACTGGGGTTTATTGAAAAAAGACCCAGTTATAGGGGATGATATCCCTAATACACCGAATATCATTTTCAGAAGGGCCCCTAACTTAAAAAGCAAACTTGTACATAGTTTATGTCCGATATCGCCAAAGAAATCTGTTACAACCTCCATAGGATTTTACAGATGTGAGTCTTGCACTGGTTGCAAGAATGTGCCAAACAATTTTGGAATGAAAATCTTAGAATTAAACATCAATGGCAAAAGACATAAAATCAAAGATTTTGTCACATGTCACTCCCTCAGCGTTATATATGCAATTGAGTGTACCTGTGACAAGTTCTACATTGGTAGAACCAGCAGGCCCTTCAAGGTAAGGCTGGGAGAGCATGTAAGAAACATCCAAAAAGGTCTGGAGACCCATGCTCTTTCAGCCCACTTTAAATCCCACCATCAGTGTAAAATTAATGGTCTAAAAAATGTTTTCATTTAAAAAAAGGTAAACCCTGATACAAGAGGTGGAGACCTTAAAAAAAAACTAGCAAAACAAGAAATGTCTTTTATTTTTAATTATCAGACATTGATACCTAGCGGGCTCAATAAGGACTTTGAGACCAAATGGTTTTTATAATGCTTGCTTTTAAATATGTTTTTTAATGTGTTATATACCTACATTATTATTTTCCCTTTTTTCTGAGGATTTTATTAATATAATAGACTCACTTCTAAACTACCCTATATGGACCATATGCCGAGATATATCAAAATCGGAGCTGATGACCTTTATCCAATCCGGAACTATCTATTGGCAATACTTGTTTCTGAGGACATCCGAAGTGTGCCGCAGTCCTGCACTTACATTTATAGTGGAAATTAAAGCCAATGGAACGCATGGACATGACGAGTATCTAAACGGATATCCGAGTTGTGACATGCAGATGGAACGCGGACGTCATATCCGCTCCTAGTACTGTGCATTGAGAGAACATTGTCTCTACTGTTTTTTAATGGATCATTGTACACTTTCTTTTTAGGTGTCCACCTCTGACGAGGCGGGGGTGATGTTTGGATTTACACTGAATCGCAAATGACACGCAAGTGTAATATCCGGATTTACACTGAAGCGCAAATGACACGCAAGTGTTACATCCGGCCCCCTCACCTCAGCATAGGTTGGCTATGGGATTTCCAGCCCCTTTTGATATGCTAATGTTACACACCATATTGAAACATGGAGCTGGATCCCATTCATTTAGATAGCAATTAGAATGGCTAGTGAACCCATGTCTGGCAATAGGAATTTCTCAGGTCAGGTATAAATAAAGCTGGGTGTAACCTACCCATACACCTTGAAAAAGACACTGCACATTGTCAAAACCGGTCGGTGACTGTGGATTACAGAGCGACCATTCTTTTGGACTCCAGACTCCTGCATAGCATTTCCAGGGACGCCTGTGTGGAGATTGATCTATGCTAATTTTGTCTGCACTTACCTGTGGACAAAAACGCAGGGTGAGAGTCCATTCCCATTGTACCCTTTGTACCACTTTGCTTTTATCAAAATTTTATTAAATTGTATTGCACTATGATGGTGTTTCATCTCATATCTTTTACCTGAGTCATTGATTACTGACGTGGAGGAATATAAAGCCGCAGGTGACAGAAGTTTGTCCCCCCATCAAATGCTTTTGTCTACCACTTAAGTAGACCACAATCTGTGGTACGGATCCTTTAAATACCTGTGATAATACCTTAACAGTAACATCATACAGTGTTGCACTATTTGTATCTTTTTATCTATTTTTGGGGTATCTACCTATATGGAAGAATAAAAGACAATTTGATTTATAAGCGCCAGAGGAACACTTCCATATCTTCGTTTGGTATTGAATGGGAGGACTGAGTTGGAGAAAGGAGGCTGCGGATGAGAGAATTGTCTACGATGCAGCATAATGGATGCATAGAGATGCAGACATCAGTCTTGGGCTGCTTACAACATACCGATGAAGGAAAGTGGTGGGCTCTACAGCCCTACAGCAGGAGCTCAATGGCTCCGTGTCCTCTAGTAAGCCATGTGGCACCCCGCGCAGTCGCACAGCTTGTCCGCCTCTAGAAACGGCCCTGGTTTGGGCTTACACCTGGGCGCTATGATCCGTACACATCTGCAATCATTTGATTATCACTCGATATGCAAATTCGCACATCAGCGATCAATTCTGTATCAGGCCCCAGATACTGTACATTGTGCAACAGAACCATAACACTTCACTGGCTTCATCTTGCAGCCTACACCACATACAAATGAGATTGCAGCTATGGATATCCTTCATCTTTATAAATGCAGTGTCTGTACACATTCACAGTAATATTTTATTTCCCTCCTGACAAAAAAAATAACATTTCTGAGGCATTTAATTGCAAATTAGGCAATATTGCAAATGAGAAAACACAATGAAACAATAAATCTTTTATTAGACACAAGCCCCAGAACCCTTTGCTACCATGATAGTATCATTTGGATTGTTGCTTTGTGTTTATACTGTTACTTTGATGTACATTATTTGAGGTGCTGCTATCTACAACACCATTGAGTTTGCAATCTTCGTCACTTTTCGCCTTTTATCTTTCTTATATTCAGGCTCCATGTTTCCACTCAGCAATTTGTAACTAGATCAATGTAGTGTAAAAAGGATATTAGAAATATAAAGAGGGACTGGACTTCAATTATTCAGTAAATGTGATTAAGTGTGGCTAGCTTTGTTGCTTAATGACCCAGAGATAACATTTACTGCTATTTCAAGATACTCTTTCCTCGCTTCTGGTATCTGGCAACTTCTGTGTGGATTATCAATATACTGCAGGAATAAATGTATTTTTCTCATCTAATGTTTGTTTCATCTTAAAATGTGTATTTATGTCCGCAGATATAATCCTCCCTCAGAGTTGCTGTGTCAGATCTACCTAGGCATTTCGTGTCCGGTGTTCCTCTGGAATTGTGAAACTGATGAATATACAATGGCTCTGTTCTGTGTCTGCAATACCGTGCAAAAGAAGCAAGTGTTATTTTACCTGTAATTAGATGGCATTGTCTCAAAAGAGAAAGTTGTACATCTTGTATTAAAATGGTGTACAAACATATGAGTATGGGGGTTATTCTGGTTCACTCGCAAAGGCACAATCACTAGTGGACAAAATCATATGCACTGCAGGTGGGGCAGATGTAACATGTGCAGAGAGAGTTAGATTTGGGTGTTTTATTGTTTCTGTGCAGGGTAAATACTGGCTGCATTATTTTTACACTGCAATAAAGATATCAGTTTGAAGGACACCCCCCACCCAATTGTAAGTTCCTCTGCACATGTTACATCAGTCCATATGGTTTCACTGTGCAGTGCATATGGTTTTGTCCATTATAGAGTGATTGTGCCTTTGCGAGTGAACCAGAATAACCTCCTATATTTCTAACAATCTGTATTTTTAATGCAGATGAGATAAATATTAACATCGCAACAAAAACATCAAAAATTCTTTGTGTCAATTTACAAAATGACAATTTCATTTCACACAAATTTACTAATTGTAATTACCCCTTCACAATGAGCTGAGAACCCCGGTTATTCCAGGGTCATGCCTAAAATGCTGCTGATTGGTTGGCTCAGGATGCTAGGAGATAATGTTCAGAATATGTGGTTGGACCAAAGATGGAGCTGTGGCTTTAAAATGAAAGAGTTATACTCAGGGCTATTTTTCTGCAGGCTCCAGCAGGAACTGTGGCCCTTATTCTAGTTCACTCTTTCTGACAAAAAATTTCAACTTCAATTGACAAAACCATGTGCACTGCAGGTGAGGCAGGTGTAAAACCCCACCCAAACCCCACCCAAATCTAATTATCTCTGCACAAGTAAAGGCCCCCATACACTAGCCGATTTTGGTCAGATTTCAGCCAGATCAGTCGGATCTGGCCGAAATCGGACCAAAATCGGCTAGTTTTGATGTCCCCTCAGATCCGATGCGCAGTCCCGTGCGCATCGGATCTGCGTCGGGTGGTCGGACCTGCTGCACGTCCGACCACCCGACTTGGGACCTAGTGGGGCGGCGCGGCGGTAGAGGGAGCAGGGGGGGCTGGGGACGCTGCGGGGGACACAGGCGGCATAGAGCCGGGCAGGGGGAGCCGGCGGGAGCTGTCAGTACGGAAGGAAAAAAAAAAAAGCCCATACAATGAATGGGCAGCCTGTGATTGGCTGAGCGCTCTCTCAGCCAGTCAGCATTCATTGTATGGGCTTTTTTTTTTCTTCGGTACAGACAGCTCCCGGCTCCCCCTGCCCGGCTCAGCTGTAAGTAATTGCCGCAGCTGTGTCCCCCGCAGCGTCCAACCCCCCAGCCGCCTCAATGTCCCCCTGCCCCCTGCTCCCTTCACATTGCAGCTCCCCTGGAGTTGCAAATGATACATCGCATGCGATGTATCATTTGCAAAACTTGGCACATCAAGTGCCAAATCGTGTGTCCCCCTCCCGGGGAGCTGCAGGGGGGAATCAGGTCCGACTTGTCCTTAGGACAAGTCGGACTAATGTATGGGGGCCTTAACACCTGCCTCACCTGCAGTGCACATGGTTTTGTCCATCTAAGAAGTATTTTGTCAGAAAGAGTGAACTAGAATAAGGACCACAGTTCCTGCTGGAGCCTGCAGAAAAATAGCCCTGGTTATACTCTTGCCAGCAGCCGTGATCCAATAATAGCTTGTGAAGAGCTGCAAGCAGTGACAAAGTGTAATGCTATAACACTTCTTCTGGGTCTAGGCCCCAGTGCTTATTACTCAGCAATGGTATACAAAGCAGGAAAGCCTCTCTGCTACCCTGCTTGGACATGCAGTGCTGCCATCTGTCTTCATACCTGCCAAACTGTAGGCCATACAGCAGCACCAGTGTACCCTGCCGCATGTATTTATTCTTTAGTCTCTTTGGGCCAGATACACTAAGCTTCAAAAATGATGACATGGAGTGTGATAAACAACCAACCAAACAGCTTCTGCTTGACATTTTTCAAACACAGTCTGTGACATGGAAGGTAGGAGCTGATTGGCTGGCTGTTTATCACTTTTGAAGTTTAGTGCATCTGGCCCTTTGTCTTCTGCTGTTGTGTGACCAGTGGAGTGAGGGAGGCCCTAATTACCCAGGCTTGCTGTAGGGAGGGACCACCTTTAACACCTGAAGCTGGCAGCAGCCAGCATACAGTTACAATTACACTAATCGTCCACTCTCCCCCATGTATCTGCTCCTGACTGGGGCAACAGGTTTTTTTATAGGTACATAAACAACAGATAATAAAGCAGTACTATAAACACTTTGGGATCGTTTGAATAATATAACAATATTATTTATTTAATTAGTCTACATAGACAATACAATATTAATAAACTCAATTGATTACAAGAATTTTTTAATTTAAAAGTTAAATATCCAGGAGTTTCAGCACCTTATGAGTGACCAATCTATCGTAGTCAAGGAAGCAGACAAGGGGGGGGGGGGGGGGATTAGTTATACAAGATAGAGGGGATTATGTCAAGGAGGCCTTAAAACAATTGACAGACCCAAAATTTTATAATCCTATCCTTAGAGACCCCACTTCCATTTTTCAGGCAGAACTTAAATCAATGTTAGATAGAGCTCTTATGGAAGGAATACTAAACAACGAGGAATACAAATTTCGGTACTTGTTTCCTAGAACGGCCACACCAATTTTGATTGGGTCGGAAAAATCGCGTCGATCGCATCGCATGCGACCAAATCGCAAGCGATGCGACCGACGCGATGGACCCGATTTTTACATTGAATCAAATGTGAATAGGGTCCCTGGGACCCTATTTTACATTGGATTCAATGTAAAATTGTCCCCAGACCCCAATTTTAACCCCCCTGATGGCTCAAATGGCCCCATTGTGAACGGCACCCCACGATTGACGCCAACCCGAAGCGTGGCGAGCGTAGCGAGCCCGCGAGGGGTGGCGGTACGCGTCCTCCGACCTTTTCATACCCCTACTATCCACGTCGGCGTGGAGTTGAGAATATAAAGTGTGGCGAGCGCAGCGAGCCCCGCGAGGGGACGCGCATTACTTCACAGGTATATGCGTCCCCTTGCGGGGCTCGCTGCGCTCGCCACGCTTCGGGTTCGGTGGCTCGCTGCGCTCCCCACACTTTATATTCTCAACTCCACGCCAACGTGGATAGTAGGGGTATGAAAAGGTCGGAGGACGCGTACCGCCGCCCCTCGCGGGCTCGCTACGCTCGCCACGCTTCGGGTTGGCGTCAATCATGGGGTACCGCTCACAATGGGGGGGGGCATTAATTTATAGGCATGACGGGGGCATATACAATGAGAAATGGGCCATATTGGCCCATTTCCCATTGTTAGCTATGTAAAATGTGCTTAATCGCGTCCATCGCATCTTGTGCCATTATAATGGCACAAGACCGACGCGATGAACACGATTACAATGTTAAAAATATTTTAACATTGAACCCTATGGCAAAATCGGGTCCATCGCGTCGGTCGCGTTGCGTACCATGTTAATGCACGCGACCGACGCGATCAACGCGATTTTGCCTTTGCCTGCAAAATGGACCTGAATTCAAAGGAAATCGGGTCCATCACGTTAATCGTGTACCTTAAGTTAAGGTACACGATTACTCCCGATTGTGGCCGTTCTAGGAAACAAGTACCCAAATTTCTTTATTCAATTTTCCCCTCAATTCCTATATACTACCATCTCCTTAAAATGCATAAATCCATCACCCCCCCACCCCCCCCGGCCGTCCCATCATATCTGGTATTCAATCACTCACTTCAAATTTATCATTTTATGTTGACACACAGTTACATTCACATTTAAAGGACACAACACACTTGTTTTAAGTGTAATTCAAAATATTAATTGGAAACCTACATATTCTTTTTTAAGACTGGACGTACAGAGTTTGTACTCCAACACACCCCACAATCTTGGAGTGGCAGCAATAAAACGAAAATTGTCTAGTGATGATGATCTCTCAGATTTACATCAACATTTTCTGGTGGAGCAATTCAATTTGGATAAATAATATTTACAGATAATGGGTACCGCGATGGGGACCAGATTCACACCCAGTTACGCCAACCTCTACATGGGGGAAGTTGAAGACCACCTCGTGTGTGGGGGGGGCGTGGGGCGTGAAGCTGGTCCTCTATGGTCGCTACATAGAAGACCTATTGGTAATTTGGGATGGAGATCATTCATCAATAGACACATTCGTTATACATTTAAATTCCAACACATATAATTAAAAATTTACACACTCCAATCACCCCACCAGTATTAATTTTCTGGACATCACACTACAAATTATAGACAACAATATCACCACTCGAAATTACACCAAAGACACTAACACTAATAATTATTTACACTACACAAGTGCACATCATCGCCTATGGATAAATAACGTCCCAAAGGGGCAGTTCCTCCATCTCAGGATGGAGATCAAAATTCCTTTAATGCACAAGCAGCATTCAAGAGAGAAGCATTCTTAGAAAAAGGACACCCAACCTCTTTAGTTACTCAAGCTAAAACTGCCTCAGAGACAAACTATAGGATGGATCTATTAGAAATGAAGAAAGAAAAACCCTCACAGAATGTTGAGAAAAGGGAAAGTCTACCTTTTATATCAGTGTTTAATGACTACTCAAAAGATATAAAAAAAGATCATTACAAAAAAATTATAATATTTTAAAACAGGATCGTATACTGAACACGATTCTCCTCCCCAAACCTCATTTCATTTTCCGAAAAAATAAATCTTTAAAAAATCTTCTAGCTCCTAGTTTCCTTAAGAGTGAAAATGCCCCAATAAAAGAAAAAAAAAATTGGTTAGACCAGAAAAAAACTGTAGGTTGCTTTAAATGTGGGAAAAATCAATGCATAACGTTTAATTTTATTCAACACAGAACAAAAACCAAATAATAACAGTGTAGTGTCTCAAAACACTTCTCTCTATTCCATAATGGAGATCCTCAAGATCTAAAACTAATAGGTATCGAACAGATTCCACTACAAGAAACATTATGGATGTTCAAAATGAACTCCATTTATCCCGACGGATTAAATGAACCGGTAGAGCTGAATAATATTATTTAGTTCTCCAGAACAATCCAGCACTTTAACCCTCCCCTTTTCTCACTTTTTCTAAATTAATAATTCTTATTATTGAGTATATTTTTATTATATAGTCATATTCTCAATCATACCTGCTCAATAAAATAAAGTATAAACAAAACTTATAATGGTTGCATCAATTACAAATTATATATATATATATATATATATATATATCCAGATCTGTCACTCATCCCCTGTGTAGCTAACGTTCCCGCCCAGCGGCATACACAAACCCGCCCCCCCTAGGTAAAGGACCATTGTTTTCTGTGTATAACGTTTTCATGTGTATAACGTTCCACCCCCTTGACATCACCTCCCCCGCCCAGCTAGGGCTACAGTACACGCCCACCATCCACCATTACTCCACAGCCACCATCCATCATTACTTCTGCATCCCCACTCTGTTAGCAACCCCCCCGGACCCCTGCGACCCCTCCTACGATTCGCGGGACCCCCGCGACCCCCCTCCCGCGATTCGTGGGACCCCCGCGATCCCCCTCCCGCAATTTGTGGGACCCCCGCGCCCCCCCTCCTGTGATTCGCGGGACCCCCGCGACCCCCCTCCCACGATTCGCGGGACCCCCACAACCCCCCCTCCCGCGATTTGCGGGACCCCCGTGACACCCCCTCCTCCCGCGATTTGCGGACCACTGCCCCCTCCCGCGATTCACGGCACCCCCTCCTGCGATTTGCGACACCCCCTCTCGCAATTCGCGCCCCCCCCTCCCGCAATTCGCACCCACCCCTGCGATTAGCGGACCCCCGCCCCCTCCCGCGTTTCACGGAACCCCCCTGCGATTCACACACCCCCTCCAGTGCCCCTTGGCACCTCCCGCGCCCCCCCTCTCGTGCTTCGTGGACCCCCCCCGCGATTCACACCCCCCCTCCAGTGCCCCCTCCCACAATTTGCAGACCTCTCCCGCGATTCGCGGACCCCCCCTCCGGCGATTCACGCCTCCCTTCACGCGATTCACGGAACCCCCCGCACCCCCCTCCTGCGATTTGCAGCCCCCACGACCCCCCCTCCTGCGATTCATGCCCCTCCCGTGATTCACGGACCCCCGCACCACCCCCCTGCACCCCCCCTCCCTTGATTCACGGCACCCCCCGTGCCCCTCCCGCGATTCACGGACCTCCACAACCCCCCCTCCCGCAATTCACTGACCCCGACAACCCCCCTCCCGCAATTTGCGGACCCCCCTTCCCGCGATTCAAGCCCCCCCGCGCCCCCTCCCACGATTTGCGTAACCCCGCCCCCTCCCGCTAATCGTGGATCCCCACACACCCCCCTCCAGTAATTTGCAGACCCCCCTGACCCCATTCCGGCAATACCACCCCCCAGCGGACCCCTACCACCGCATTTCACGTACCCCCGTGACAATGGGGGATCCTGTACCACAACAAGCAGGTGCCGCCCCTGGGTGGGAAATCCGGCCCCCTGCTGCCGCGCTGCAGGTTCCCCCACTGCCAGAAGTGACCCCACGGTCCTATGCACCAGCGCCACAACTTTTATCAATGTCTAGCCTACATACCACTATTATACAGCCTCCTGCTCTCATGCACGCTCACTCCCTCCCAGTGGGGGAGATGCTCACCCACTGCCAGGAGCTGCATACTATCCCCCACCCTCCTCCAGTTCTAGGGATGCCCATCGACCATCAATGATTTCAAATAATCTATGGTTTATGGCCGATGTTGAATACTTTTGCCATCGATGTGGGAGGACCAGATGGTTTCCCTACATCGATGGCAAAGGAGAACCAATCAAGTTTCAAATTTTTTTAAGGTGCCAGGATAGCTCCGCCCCCACACCCGGAAGTCCCGCCACAAAGTTCTGATTGACCCACGGCCTATTCAGTCAGATATAATGGATGACCATCGATAGCTACAACAATCGATGGTTATCCAAGTAATATGTTACTACTATCGATGGCAGGGTGCAAAATCACCATCAATGCCAACCATCGATGGCATCTATACCAATGCCTATACCTACTCAGCAACAGCCAAAAACCTTTAATACCCCTCATGCCCACACCCCTCTATCACTGCCCTGCCTCGTGTTCTCCTGCCCCGTAACTTCTGCCAGTAAGGACCCGCTCACCCTGTGTTGCACACATTCCCCTATCATGCTTTACCACCCAGCCTCCTGCTCTCATGCACCCTAACTCCCACCCAGTAGGAGGAGACACTGACTCAGGGGCACCATCCTGTACTCCTGTGCTGCCACGCTGGACCCTCACCCACTGACAGAAGCTGCAGTGTCCCCCACTCTCCTCTTTAGTCCCCCGTATGCCCACACACCCCTATCACTACCCAGCTTCCTGATTTCCTGAACCGTAACTTCCACCACTGGGGATTCGCTGACGCTGTGTTGCCCACATACCCCTATCATGCCTTATAGCCCAGCCTCCTGCTCTCATGCACCCGAACTCCCACCCAGTAGGAAGAGACACTGACTCAGGGCCACCGTCCTGTACTCCTGTGCTGCCACGCTAGACAGTGTCCCCCACCCTCCTCTTTAGTGCCCCTTATGCCCACACACCCCTATCAGTACCCAGCCTCCTGTTTTCCTGTGTCGTGACCTCCGCCAGTGTGGAGCCACTGACTCAAAAACACCCTACTATACCATTGCACACACACACACCCCCACACCCACAAATGTCACTGTACCCTCCACACTTTCAATGTACATCTTACTCTGTAACCGCTTTTTAACTAAACAAAACAATACAATACACACCCCCTTCCAAATCATATGCTCTCTATTTAACACATTTCACCTATAACTCAAGTTGAAATACAGGGCATCTCTCATACAATTCTAACCATATTTCTCACAATACAACCGTTCACAAATTAAGGGGGCGCAGCCCCTTACGCCGGTGCGATGAATCACCTAGTATATATATATTATATAAATGTGTAAAATTTTATTAATATATTTAATATTAATATATTCATATTACTCTTCCATATTCTTAATTTTAAAATACTTAATACCATAGCCTTCATTATAAACATTGTCTTGTTATTATTTTTGCTGTATTCCTATTGTTGTATATTGTTTAACATGTTTAAAATGTTGCATGCTTAAAAGTGGAGGATGTGGTCCTTTTTCTGTGCTAGCGTGTGGGCAGCACTTCTATAGTACCCTGCTGTTAATTAAGGTACCAAATGAGAACGATAGAAAGAAGAAGGAATAGAAATGCGCTCTATATGTTTCACCACTTTTAATTTTCAATAATAATACAGATATAAAAAAACTCTATTTGTTCAGGTTCTTTACACAGACAAAATTCATTCAATAAAGAATTAGTACATAATTCAATGGATAATCCAACATTAAAGTACAATTTGTTCAGGTGGATATCAAATGATCCAATAGGTGATCCAACATCAAAGAGCAATTTTCTTTGGTAAAAAAACCTACACGTTTCGTCCGCTAGGACTTCATCAGGGGTGATATGGATCCAATCTGAACTGTACCATAGAGAAGAATTCTTCAGAAAATAATTTTAAAAATCGCTGACCACGTCAGTCTTGGTAAAACCTCTGTCCTGCAGAGATATTGGACTTCTGTAAGCCCGGAATTCTGCCGGGTATCGCTTAAAATATCAAAGAAACTGCTCAAGACAGGGGTCTCTTCAGTGTAAACACTAGTACATACACAATTTGGAAGAGATAAAGATCATACTCCTGTGATACACAATAGTGGTATGGCGCCTATGTTTCAAACATTAATGTCCAAATACAATATGTTGTACACAATCCAAATCCAATGAAGCAAAAGGAGAATACTTCCAACACTTCTTTATTTGTCTTCAGCGGAATATCAAGTATAAAACGGCGAGTAGAAATATTCCAACGCGTTTCGTCTCATAGAGACTTCATCAGGGGAATAACTTGTAAAAATCTTTTAGTGTGATAAACCCCTATTAGGGTATGATAACATCAATATATTCATTTATATGGAACAGTACATTCCTTGCTCCTATTTTGTTTAAACCTTTCCACTAATATATGATAATTAAAAACAATAACCTGCCTATAAGGTCACTTGTATAGGGATACTTCTGTTAGTCTCTCCTATTCCAGCTAAGTATTATTCCAGTGCTTCAGCCTTTAGTAAAAAGATACAGCGGCAGAGAACCACATGAAGCAGGTGCAGTTTGTAGCCCCTGGCACAACAAACAGGACCATTACATCAGGAAGAAAAGCACAACATGAGAAAGGATGGGCAAAGCTAGGTGCTAGATGGGCAATCAGGTCCACTGTTGTTGTATTACACAATTCTGGACTCCACACTTATTCCCAAAAGAGTGTAAACATTGGGCCTAATTCAGACCTGATCGCACAGCTGCGAATTCGCAGGCCAGGTAATTATCAATAGACTGTGCATATCTTGCAGTATGCATGCGCAAAAAACCATCACTAGCCACACGCAAGTTGATTGACAGGAAAAAGGCATTTGAAGGCGATAACCGGCTGTTTTCTGGGAGTGTCAGGGAAACCACAGATGTGCCGAGGCATTTAAGGGGAAGGCGTGCAACTTCAGCTGCTGCCCCGACCTGAATGCCTATTGCAGCCACAAAGTCCTGGGCTACACAGTGGAAAAATCATTCGATGGTGAGCAGATTGTGAATAGATTTGCAGCTAATTGCCAATCCAGCTGATTTTTGCAAGCTGTGCTAAACAATTTGCAGACTTCCACAGGGTGGATTTTCACTCTGGCGAGGTGGCGTAAATCTGATCACAGGACTCCAAAAATGACCAGGTCTACGATCAGATCTAAATGAACCATGCCAGCAGGAGACTTTAAGCATCAGATGATCTGAGCAGGCCCAGAACACTGCTTCCAAAAACATTATACAGGTTGAGTATCCCTTATCTGAAATGCTCAGGACCCGGCATCTCCCGGCGTCCACAGAGGCCTTCAGGATCTTCTTTAGCGGTCCCAGGGGTGCATTGCGCAAGTTTGCAGGCGCGCCGGTGACATCAACGGCACACCCGCGCATCGCACTTCTGGGACCACTGAAGACGCTGGAGAAGATCCTGAAGGCCGCCGTGGACATCGGGGGGACTTGGTAAGTATGAAAAAGGGGCAGTGGGAAAAAAAATCCAAAATATTCTAAAAAAATACTGTTTTTGGAATATTTCGGATAAGAGATCTCCGGATACGGGAGACTCTACCTGTACTCATAAACCCTGATTATTGTAGTTCAGTATACAGAAGAATAGCTATTCGCTCGCACTGAGAACATACAGCATGGATATACATACAGTAAAATTACCTGTCCATCCAGAATGTTAAGATAAACTTCAGGTCCATCATCTTTGTAATTGAGGTACATATTTCCTTGAAGGGGTTAGGAAAAGTTTAATATGATTGGCTGTCTGGACTGAGTCTAGTATATTTATATAGCTGAGTCTGATTCTTCTGTAATAGAGAAAAATGCATTAAAAAATTGTGGCTCCAGTGTTACAAATACCATCTACAGCACAGATTATACTGTATTCTATCGATCGTATTCTAACAGCTGATCCTGGAGTGAAGTCCTGCTTGTTAGACAGCCAATTCTTATGCCTGAATTATTGCATTACTTTATGATTGGCATGCCAATGTTTCTGCAGGATAATGAAAATCCATCACAGGCACTCAATGTCAACTTTTTTAATAACTGACCATCACTTTCTATGGGATTATTCAATCCATTACATGGTTTATGCAAAAATGGAAAACATTGCTCTGCTGTTGAAACATTATTATAATAATATGTTAAAGTGACAGTTTAATTCACCATCTGATGGGTAGTATATGTCTTTCCCGGGAATGCAAATTCTGGCCTGTCGCACATTTATCACTTGATGGACTTAAAAACTGAACCTGGATATAGGAGTTACTAAAAGCTTCATTGGCATATATGTATATTTATAAAATGTATAATAATGCACTATAAAGTACAATAGTACTAGCTTAGTAGATGTGTAATAATTATACTTGCCTACTTTTGAAAACTAGTTTCAGGGAGATTATAGTTGGTAGTAAAATTTGACACAGCGCCCCATTGAGGGGGTGTGTTATGCTCCACCCAAAAGGACATGTCTAGTTCCATATATGGAAAGATTGTGAAAAGAGATTGAACGTGGCACCTAGATGTGTGGGTGTGCACTGCTACATCTGAGAGGAATCTTGCTAAATGATATATATCCAAATATAGATGAGCCCCAAAGCAGTTAGTAGGAGTTACTATACTTGTGTATACTAAGTGCTGGGAAACTGTGCTGATGATTTAATGTAAATGTATCTATCTCTCATTCCTTTTTTCTCCAAAAAATGTAACTGTGTAATGTGGGCTCGGTGAAATGAGGGAGATTGCTAGACTAATGAGGGAGAGAGGGAGATTGTTGTTATTTCAGGGAGTCTCCTGAATGCAGGAGGATAGGCAACTATGGTAATAATGTCTCCTATGTTTTTTTCCAATAAAATGAACAATGGGCCTGCATTAAAAATTGCAATAAACTGTGATGCAGTCACAAATTTAGAGGAACTTGAGGCTTAGTCCTTAGCCTGGCAACTCCTGGAAAATGGGGACGATAGGTCTGTCGTTGTCCCCCCCATCTCCAGAAACTCCATAAGCCCCTGCCTGCATCCCTCCCACCAAACTCTTGTGCCTGTAAGTCAGGCAGAGGCATTTTGTTTTCTGTGCTGTAATCACAGACCTGTTCTGTGCATGTGTGCACAGTGCACAAACAATTAGTGAAACTGTCATTTATGCAATCCATCACAGAAACTGGAGCACCTTGTAATACAATTTCTCTATTTCTAAATACTTGGCACAGTGTTACATTGCTATTCTTATTCTGTATGCTGGGTCTGATGCCGGTTGAATCAGGATGGCCATAATTCCAACCCTGTACAACTGGTCACCCTGATAGCTTTGCCTATGTGACAGTGCCCTCTCACAGGTGGAGATGTAATTTAGAAAAAAAAGGTTTGGAAGTGACTCTTCAGGAGGCGCATGACTTAGTGATGAAATAAATAACAATGTATAATATCAATAAAGAAAATAAATTCTTTTGATTAAAGGTGCTCCGTATTATGGTGGTTCCCAATGGTTAGGTAATCAACGATGCACATAAAATAGGAAATTAAATAAGTATGTGGATAAATGGATGTATACAAGAATAAGATGATAAATTCAAAGTGTCATAAAGTAATGGGCGTACCCAACTCACTCTAAAGTGGTGTGTTTTCAAACCTGTAATGGTTTCTTTTTCCTCCTGGTGGTGTGCTATTCTTCAAGTTCAGGTTCACTTGAACCCTTCAAAGTGTACTCCAGTGGTATAAAAAATGGTACTTGTGTAGTTTCACGGCGCCAGCATGGTGCCGTGCTACTTCTGGGTTCTACGCTCTGCAAACTATCTAAAATAAAGTAACTTAACTCCATGCCAACATGGATAGTTCATACCCCCACTATCCACGTTGGCATGGAGTTGATTTTAGACAGTGTGGTGAGCGCAGCGTGCCACCGAGCCCGCATCGTGGGCGAGCGAAGTAAGCCCCGCTAAGGGGACTCAGACGCACGGCGACAAACTAAAAAATAAATAAGAACAACAATGTGTAGATTATTTTTCCACAGTTTGAAAAGGCATCAGTTTAGATACAGTATTTCCTTTTAATACAGCATACCTCACTCACCAATCAAGGTGTAGTGAGACATATATCAAGGTATCTTTATAAATGTGAGAAAAAAAGAGGTTGCTCAGAAAGCATACCCCGAATTCACAGAAGGCATATGTGATAACCCATATAGCGGTTTCTTTTTTTGGCAAGATGAATTTGTTGGACAATTGGCGGTACGTAATTACGGTACGTAATTCACATAGAAAGAGTAGTGAAGACTCCAATCAAGGTTTATTTTAGGGTTTCATCTCTCCTTAAGAATTCCTCATTAGTGGCTCAGGATATGGTGTGTAGGTAAATCGGAGAAAGACAAGAAAAACTCCAATGTGTGGTATTGAATAATATGGAGATCTAATGTTGTTACTTCTGCCATTAGGGAGCAAGGTATTACATGTATAAATGAGATTCATTTCAGCCTTAGCTAATGGTAATGAGCAGTCCGTTAGACGAGCATTCTTTTTAATGGCTTTTAATCCACCAAAGGCTATGATTTCCAAAGGCATTGATTGTGGATTGTTCGATTTTGTTGTTACCTGTACTTTTTGTATTTTTAGGCCTAAACATCTAAAAAAAGCCCTTTGAAAGGATTTGTGAAGCCGGGGCTTTAGACGAAAAGTTGCTTGAGACTAGATTTGTGCGAAGGTTAGGAGCCCTACGGTAAATGTATTTGGGTTGAGACAGAATTAGTTTATTTAGAACCGGGTCTTTTTGGATAATATTCCAATGTTTTTTAAACACCTGTTCTACTTTTTTATGTTCATCCATATATGTTGTGATGAATGCAAAAGCATACTCGTCAGATTTATTTACCCCTTGTTCCTTATTTAAGCTCTCAATTCCATCACCATGGTTAATAATTGTGTATAGAGAGCTAACGTCAGCTGTTACCAGCAAGTAATTGTCTCTCCATGGTATGTTGCTCAAAAGATTTAAAAAGTCTCCTGTATCTTTGAGATGTGACTGATTTAGCATCACAAGTGGTTGGAGGTGATGGTCTATAAACATTGAGAGGTTAGCTGAAATGGAGTCTACCCCCGAAAGGATCGGTCTCCCTGGGGTGTTAATAAGGCTCTTATGTACCTTCGGTAGAATATACTGTACATGATAGGGGGGGTGGGTCTCTCATTGAGCAGGAATTTCCCTTCTCCTTCAGTAATAATTTTTTTGTTAACTGCTGTTTTGATAAGAGTCTGTAACTTGACGGTGGATACAATAGGATATACCCCTAAGGTGATTGATGACACAGAAGTATCAACATTAGATCTCCATATTATTCAATACCACACATTGGAGTTTTTCTTGTCTTTCTCTGGTTTACCTACACACCATATCCTGAGCCACTAATGAGGAATTCTTAAACAGAGATGAAACCCTAAAAGAAACCTTGATAGGAGTCTTCACTACTCTTCCAATATGAGTTACGGTACGCCAATTGTCCAATAAATACTTCTTGACAAAAAAAGAAACCGCTATATGGGTTATCACATATGCCTTCGGTGAGTTCTGGGTACGCTTTCTGAGCAACCTCTTTTATCACATTTATAAAGATACCTTGATAGATGTCTCACTACACCTTGATTGTTGAGTGAGTTATGCTGTATTAAAAGGAAATATCTAAACTGATGCCTTTTCAAACTGTGAAAAAAGAAACTACACATTGTTGTTCTTATTTATTTTTTATACCACTGGAGTACACTTTGAAGGGATAACTTCAAGAGAACCTGAACTTGAAGAACAGCACACCACTAGGAGGAAAAATAAACCATTACAGGTTTGAAAACACGCCACTTTAGAGTGAGTTGGGTACGCCCATCACTTTGGCCCTTATTCTGATCGGTGCGGATTTTTCCGCATGCGGTCGTACCGCCAATGGTTGGCGACTGCGCATGTGCAGAGGTCACTCTGCGCATGTGCAAGCGGTTTCGCCGCATGTATTCTTTAGACGCCGCACAGGGGGCGGAGAGGGGCGTGAAGGGCTACTTAGCCTCATTACCCTATGCATACGCCCCGCGCTTCATGGGCGTTCCCATGCAAACGCAGGGCGTATGCATGGTAATGAAGCCGTGACGCATGTGTAGGGGGCGGGCATCTGACATCGCCGGATGTCAGCTGCCCGCCCCCATACATGATTTCATACGGACAAGTGTCCGTGTGGTCTAGGGTGGCGGGCGCTGGTGGAGCGTGCGGCCCTGCATTCGATGTTCGGCGACCATCGAATGCAGGGGCTGCTCCCAAGATGGAGGAGGCGTATCCCCGTCCACTTTCATGCGGACCGCCACATATCCTCCCATGACGAGGCCGCTGATGCTGCTGTCCTCCATGGGTCTGTGAAGCATATGATGAGCTCCAACAAGCAGCACAAGTCTTACAGCCCCAAACCTCTTGTGTAAAGTCTCATGGGACTTAGTCAACTCCAAGTAATGCACTGCACACTTGTGCAGTCAGTGTGCCTTGGCTGCTGATGCTCGGCACCATTAATTATTGTCACATCAGCAGATAGGTGAAGCTGCAGCACTAACCCACTGCCATGCACAAAACCTTTAGGTAAAAAAAAATACATGCCAGCCACATGAGGCTCCTAGATAAATAGCCCCTAGATAGCCCATCTCTAACAGAACGGGGGTTCTGCATTCACTGTGGGGTAAAGTTATGAACCTTAGAGAAGTGGTGTCTATCCCTATAAAGAATGTAATGTGCAAGGTTATAATGCTCCAACCAATCAGTTCTTACCTGTCAATTTACATATTAGAGCTGATTGGCTGGTACATTATCACCTTGCACATAACATTCTTTATAGGGATAGATACCTGTGGGTCTCCAGTTCGGTGAAGGAAATAGGCTGCCAGTCATTAGGTGTAGAGAAGTGCTACCTATATTGAAGATGTGTCCCCCCCTGAATGCCTGTCATATTCTAAAGCCCATGGATAGAGATGCAGATTCCCCTCATCCAGCAGAGGTGGACTAACGCTAGGAGCTAGACCCAGCAGCAGGGACAAGGAAGCTGACAGGGGAATGGAATCTTACTGTAAGACAGCCAGTGGGTGTTAAGCAAAGAAAACCTTCTCATTGAGGGGAGTGACTTGGAGAGAGGTGGTGGGTACTCTCGGGTACGTTTTGCCAGCATTATCCTAGCTAACAAGTATAGTTATCCTGTGTGGACTATATTTGCCAGGCAATTACACCGAAGGTTGTCTTTACAAAAGCTAATGTAAAGGGAATCATAAATAAGAATTATGTCACCCTAGACTGGAGAAAGACTTAGGTCAAACTCTTAAACATCTAGTAACAGCCCTCCTTAGGGGACAGATGAGTGAGAGAAAAGAGGGTGTTGGGGAGAGGAGACAGATGGAAAGAGAGAGAGAGAGAGCAAGAGAGAGAGGTTTCTGGAAAATGAGGGACTGAGGGTAGGATGCACTAACATCCACAGCCTCTTACCACTCCCCTCTGCCGGCTATCGCAGTGATACTAATCGCATTCGCTCTAACGTATGCAATTAGTATCACAAAGGGCAGCTCTTGCGATAAGAGCTGTCCTTTGTGAAGCTGCCGGCAGGGGCTGAGCGGGTTCATGGTGGCTCTCCCCCCTCCTCCTACCCGGCTGCTGCTACGTACATCGCTTTTCCCTGCACTTGGAAGGGGATGTGTGGGGCAGGGAGGAGGAGCTCACTGGTCTGGGCAACACAGGACAGCACAGGCTGCCTGCACATAGTTGGGGGGCAAGAGTTTGTGTGGGGCAACAGGGGTCCATGTAGGGTGGCTGGTCGCGATAAGAAGCCGATAGGCTTCTATGGGGTATCACCAGCTTTTTAGTGCATCCTGCCCAGATAGAAAGACAGGGACAGAGATAAAAGGGAGTGGCGAAAGGGGGATAGAGTGGAAGTCAAGTCGAGATTGGGAGGTGCAAGAGAGACAGGGAGGGTTGAGTGAGAGTGTGAGAGAGAGTGAAAGAGAAGAGATACAGAGAGAGTGTGTCAGGGAGAGAGCTAAAGACACAGTGCCAGAGACAGACTCTGGTGGTGAGAGGCAGAAATAGACATTGTCAGGAAGAGAGAGAAAGACTGTGTCAGAGAGCAATAATGAGAAATGTGTGTATGTCAGGGAGAGAGGGGGGGCGAGTTGAAATGACACTACTGGGATAGGAAATACAGATAGACATAGACATATTGGGGGGCATGGACAGATATTGCACCATGTTAGAACATAGATGGACAGCCAGGGGAAGGGAGCCTCGGATGGACAGAGCACCATATTGGGGAATAGATGGACAGATGGATATCCATTCATCTATACACGTATGAGTGTATATATGAATGGATGGACAAGGGAGCATTGGTGGACAAAACATATATCCAGGGCCAGATTGGGAACTTAAAGTGGCCCTGAAAAATAACTCTGAAAATTTAAGTGGGACCAATTATAATATGAGAGGGGCCCAGCACAAATATCACAAATATACCATAGGTGGGATTACATTTAGGATAAAGAGGGAGAGAACGGTGGAAAGAATGTGAGGACGCTAACCTGCAGAGAGGTGGGAAGGTGAGAAAGGGGAAGACTGCAACATACTGAGGAGAGGAAAAAAATGTGTGGAGGCTTAAGTGTATAGAGGATAGAGGAGTAAGAGTGACAACTGTCATACACAGAGAGGGTAGGAAGGGCTGAGACAGAAGGTGCTGTGGGGGTGAGGGGCAGGGGTCACAGGCATATGCAGGAGAAAGGGGTGGCAGGCTGTCACTTGCAGGAGACATAGGCATGCTCACAAGCGAGAGCAGAGGAAGCAGACTGTCACATGTGGGGAGGGGGGGATCGGCAGGCACGTACAGGTGGGACAAGGATGGCAGGCTGTCACTTGCAGGGATGGGGGGCGGTTGCAGGCACACACACAAGAGTGGGGGGGCAGACTATCACTTACTTGTGGGTAAGCAGGTATGTGCAGCTTGGAGAGTGAGAAAGGCTGTCACAGGGGGGATGGCAGGCACATTCAGGTGAGATGGAGGAAGCAGGCACAAAACGTTGAAGGCAGAACATGTCATCTCCCTCTCGTTAGACAGTGGACATACTGTGGGCTCTTCAACGGCCCGGGTGTGAGCAGGGATGACAGCTGGCATCTCACTCTGCTGTGCTGCCTTGTTGTGGCGGGTAGTGGTGACTGGTGAGGAGCTTTGTACTACTCTCACTCAGATGTCCCTGCAGGAACCACAGGTGCCCGCTGGAACACAATCTCAGCGAGTGCCTGTAAATGGATGGGGCGGTCACAACACCCTCTAGTCTGGTGCTAGATGCAGCCTTCCCTATCAGGACCCCATCACAGCACAGGAAGTTCCGGATCCTTAACTCAGCGCCACCCTGCACTACACTAATTTTTTTTTTAAATATTAAAAAGGTAGCAGGCACTGCTGTAACTATTGAGGGTGCAGGGAATTGCCTGATGCATCCTTGGGCCCCTCAAACCCCTCGGGCCCCATAGCAGCTGCATCCCCTGCACCCTCTATAGTTATGCCACTGTTTACTGTGGTAAAAACAACATTTATTGTGCTAAAAGCACACCTTCCATCTGTCCTGATTATTTGGAGACTGTCCCTCCAATGGGTGGCAGGGTTACGCGATTGGGGGTACTGTATGCTATAAGAGTCTTCTGCTTTTGCATAAATAAGTTTGTATTAGTGTTTCCTATATTTTGGCTGATGAGACTTGCTTACACTAAGCTGGTGTTCATGTAAAAAATATATTGCTGAAATACATGCACACAGTATATCTCTGAAGGTATCTCAAATATTTGATTCTGGTAATTGCTATTCTAAAAGGAAGGAAGTCACACAAAGCAGACTTCCGGAGCAGTAAAATAATTTATTGTTTTTCATGTGTCATTTATGTAACTGTAAAAGATTTGATCAATATATAACAATTTTTTTTTTTTTCAACAAACCGTACCTCTCTGTAAAAGTTTAGAAGAAACCTGTATGAGAGTATATACACGTCAGTTAAAAGCTACCACCAGGTAAAAGAGAACAGTTGTCTTACAGTAGTTTACTAGCGTACCAGGTGTTACATCAACATCGCCAAGGCAGCCATCAAGGGGTACAACTGTCCCAGGCCCACCTGCTCTAACAGAGAATGAAGGTCCCAGACAGCTCTGCCACAAACTGCAGGCCACTGACTCTCTGGCTGCCTGCACCACTGTGTGATGGCGGACCAGTCAATGCCTCTCTCTGCAGCCACGCACCTCCTGCCAACCTGCTCCCCTGGGGCTGCCGCTGCCAGCTTCGGCAGTTTGTGGCCTCTTGGAGAAGTTCGGGGTGGCTTGGGGAGGCTCGTGAGCGCTAGGGTGTTCGGGTGCTCAAACACACAAGCGGCCCCAATACTCCCCGAGCAGCGACAGGGAGGATCGTCAACAGGGTCGGTGACAGGAAGGATCAGCATTGGTGCCCGGGATGATAATTCCGGGCATACCTTTGAAGGGGTAAATACTCAAATTATGACATTAGTTTTGAATGTTGTTTATGTTATTTTGACTGATGACCTACAGTATGATTAAAACCAATAAGGGTCCAGGATATTAATTTGCATTATACACCATAGATATTGATATTTAACTTGTCTATCTCTTTCTTAAGTTATTTCTATATTATTCAAGTCTGACAGATCCAGTAAAACCGACAGGAGAAACACACACAAAAAAGCAAGGAGGTCATATTTTATTTGGTTTACACCATTCCCTGAAGTAAGCTGAGCTGACAGAAGTTATGAATTTATAGCCAGGAAATGGTTGCTAATATACCTCCCCTAAAGAACTCTGCAAAAACAATATAATATGTTTTACTCAAACAAGTACCAACATAAAATAGAAGAGCACGGTTTTATTTTGTTATTAGTATTTTAGAGACAGTAGCCCAAATTACAAACCAGAAAAATACATCTCTGCAGAGCATTCGATTTTTTTTTTCTCTTAACCTTCAGCATGGTAGAGGCTTATTACTTTCAGAATTAACTATTTCAATCTTTTTGAGGACTACAATCAGGCCCAAGTGTAGAGCTATGCTTTGAGGGGATCATTACAGACAGAGCCGTCCCTAACCAATTTGATGCCCTAGGCAAGATTTTGGCTGATGCCCCCCAGCACCGCTGCCAGTTCTGCAACTGATCAATCACCACTCTCCCACCATGGAACCCACCACAGGATCGGCAAGCAACACCTACAATATGACCACTCACCCACTGCAATCCTCATTCACAGAGCCAAGAGCATTGGTTTTCCCACCACCCAGGTTTTATAATATCTTGCTGGGAAGGGGCTTGGCAACACAATAGTACCCCCCAATTCAAATTATGGCACACAATAGAGCAACCTTATTCACATTACACGACATAGTGTTCCTTATTCACGTTATCCCACAGTAGTGCCCCTTATTCATGTTACGTCACAAAATAGTGTTCGTTTTTCACATTACATCACATAGTAGTGCCCTTTATACATTATAAAGGTTAGTTTAGGGTATTGGGTTAGAGTATTAGGGATAGGAAATTAGGGTTGGTTAAGCAGTCTGAAATAACACTGCAGGTGATGCATACTGAAACGTTAGCTTTTCAGAAACCGTATGCAGGACAATTACCTTAATGTTAAAGGCCAGAACAAATGGTGTTTAATTAGGCATTAAAAAAAAAAAGAAATCTAAAATACATCACCCTAACACACATTTACCACACAAGACAAACAGTCAATAAACTTAAGAAAACCCATACGCCTAGGAAAAACTATGATGGAAGTGTGGTATAAGTATTCATTTAAAAATATAAATAAATTCATATGTCAAAGAGCTATAAACAAATACAAAACCCACAAGCCCCAATGACAAAGCAGATTATTCCACACTCTTCTGTTCATGCCAGGTATCCTTATAGTGACTTTTTACAAAATAAATACATTTTAACCCCTTTCTGACACAGCCAGTTTTTGCCTGCCTGACAGAGCCCTTTTTTTCAAATCTGACATGTATCACTTAAGTGGGGATAACTTTTTTTTGCTTTTACTTATCCCAGTGATTTTGAGATTGTTTTCTCGTGACACATTGTACTTCAAATTAGTGGTAAATTTGGGTCGATACAGTCTGTGTTTTTTTGTGAAAAATACCAAAATGTCGTAAAAAAAATGGAAAATTTAGCAATTTGCAAAATGTTAAATTTTCTGCTTGTGAGACAAATAATCATACCACTCAAAATAGTTAATAACTAACATAGACCATATGTCTACTTTATGTTTCCATCATTATTTCAACTTCCTTTTAATTTTTTTGGACACTAGGAGGCTTACAATATGAATAGCAAATTCTCAAATTTTCAAGAAAATTTCAAACACTGATTTTTTTAGGGACCAGTTCAGTTCTGATGTGACTTTGAGGGACTTGTATGTGAGACACCCCCATAAATGATGCCATTTCAAAAACTGCACCCCTCACAGTATTCAAAACAGCATTTTGGAAGTTTGTTAACCCTTTAGGTGTTTCACAGGAATTAAAACAAAGTGTAGGTGAAATTTCAAAATTTCATTTTTTTTGCAGATTTGCAATTTTAATACATTTTTCTAAGGAACACAGTAGATTTTACTAGAGAAATGTGACTAAAAATTGATTCCCCCAATTCTTTTGTTTTCATAAATATCCTATATGTGGCCCTAGTGTGCACGTTGACCAAACCACAGGCTTCATAATAGAAGGAGCACCTACTTGATTTTGGAGCCTCCTTTTTATGAGATTATTTTTTAGGCACCATGTAGGTTTCTAGGCACCATAAGATGCTAAAATTTAGGAAACCCCCCAACAAGTGACCCCATTTTGCAAACTACACCCCTCAGGGAATTCATCTAGGGGTATAGTGTACATTTCAAACCCCCAGGGGTTTCACCAATTGTGGTACAACTGGGCAGTGAAAATGAAAAATTAAATTTTTTACACAAAAATGCAGTTCTGGCTCAAAATTTTTCATTTTCACAAGGAATGAAGGAGACAAAGCACCCCAAAATCTGTGCCCCAATTTCTCCCGAGTACGGCAATGCCTCACATGTGACCAAAAAATACCATTTGGGTGCATGGCAGGACTCAGAAGGGAAGGAGTGATTTTTGGATTTTGCAGCTCAGATTCTGGTGGAATGTTGGTGGGTGCTATGTCGCATTAGCAAGACCCCCCAAGCACCAATACAGTGGAACCCCCCCACAAGTGACCCCATTTTGCAAACTACACCCCTCAGGGAATTCATCTAGGGGTATAGTGTACATTTCAAACCCCCAGGGGTTTCACCAATTTTGATACAACTGGGCAGTAAAAATGAAAAATTACATTTTTTTACACAAAAATGCAGTTCTGGCTCAAAATTTTTCATTTTCAGAAGGTATGAAGGAGAAAAAGCACCCCAAAATCTGTGCCCCAATTTCTCCCGAGTACGGCAATGCCTCACATGTGACCAAAAAATACCATTTGGGTGCATGGCAGGACTCAGAAGGGAAGGAGTGATTTTTGGATTTTGCAGCTCAGATTCTGGTGGAATGTTGGTGGGTGCTATGTCGCATTAGCAAGACCCCCCAAGCACCAATACAGTGGAACCCCCCCACAAGTGACCCCATTTTGCAAACTATACCCCTCAGGGAATTCATCTAGGGGTATAGTGTACATTTCAAACCCCCAGGGGTTTCACCAATTTTGATACAACTGGGCCGTGCAAATGAAAAATTACATTTTTTACACAAAAATGCAGTTCTGGCTCAAAATTTTTTATTTTCACAAGTAATGAAGGAGACAAAGCACCCCAAAATCTGTGCCCCAATTTCTCCCGAGTACGGCAATGCCTCACATGTGACCAAAAAATACCATTTGGGTGCATGGCAGGACTCAGAAGGGAAGGAGTGATTTTTGGATTTTGCAGCACAGATTCTGGTGGAATGTTGGTGGGTGCTATGTCGCATTAGCTAGATCCCCAAAGCACCAATAGAGTGGAAGCCCCCCACAAGTGACCCCATTTTGCAAACTACACCCCTCAGGGAATTCATCTAGGGGTATAGTGTACATTTCAAACCCCCAGGGGTTTCACCAATTTTGATACAACTGGGCAGTGAAAATGAAAAATTACATTTTTTTACACAAAAATGCAGTTCTGGCTCAAAATTTTTCATTTTCAGAAGGTATGAAGGAGAAAAAGCACCCCAAAATCTGTGCCCCAATTTCTCCCGAGTACGGCAATGCCTCACATGTGACCAAATAATACCATTTGGGTGCATGGCAGGACTCAGAAGGGAAGGAGTGATTTTTGGATTTTGCAGCTCAGATTCTGGTGGAATGTTGGTGGGTGCTATGTCGCATTAGCAAGACCCCCCAAGCACCAATACAGTGGAACCCCCCCACAAGTGACCCCATTTTGCAAACTACACCCCTCAGGGAATTCATCTAGGGGTATAGTGTACATTTCAAACCCCCAGGGGTTTCACCAATTTTGATACAACTGGGCTGTGCAAATGAAAAATTACATTTTTTTACACAAAAATGCAGTTCTGGCTCAAAATTTTTCATTTTCAGAAGGTATGAAGGAGAAAAAGCATCCCAAAATCTGTGCCCCAATTTCTCCCGAGTACGGCAATGCCTCACATGTGACCAAAAAATACCATTTGGGTGCATGGCAGGACTCAGAAGGGAAGGAGTGATTTTTGGATTTTGCAGCACAGATTCTGGTGGAATGTTGGTGGGTGCTATGTCGCATTAGCAAGACCCCCAAAGCACCAATACAGTGGAACCCCCCACAAGTGACCCCATTTTGCAAACTAAACCCCTCAGGGAATTCATCTAGGGGTATAGTGTACATTTCAAACCCCCAGGGGTTTCACCAATTTTGATACAACTGGGCTGTGCAAATGAAAAATTACATTTTTTACACAAAAATGCAGTTCTGGCTCAAAATTTTTCATTTTCACAAGGAATGAAGGAGACAAAGCACCCCAAAATCTGTGCCCCAATTTCTTCCGAGTACGGCAATGCCTCACATGTGACCAAAAAATACCATTTGGGTGCATGGCAGGACTCAGAAGGGAAGTAGTGATTTTTGGATTTTGCAGCACAGATTCTGGTGGAGTGTTGGTGGGTGCTATGTCGCATTAGCAAGACCCCCAAAGCACCAATACAGTGGAACCCCCCCACAAGTGACCCCATTTTGCAAACTACACCCCTCAGGGAATTCATCTAGGGGTATAGTGTACATTTCAAACCCCCAGGGGTTTCACCAATTTTGATACAACTGGGCAGTGAAAATGAAAAATTACATTTTTTTACACAAAAATGCAGTTCTGGCTCAAAATTTTTCATTTTCAGAAGGTATGAAGGAGAAAAAGCACCCCAAAATCTGTGCCCCAATTTCTCCCGAGTACGGCAATGCCTCATGTGTGACCAAAAAGTGGCAGGACACAGAAGGGAAGGAGTGATATTTGGATTTTGCAGCACAAATTCTGGTGGAATGTTGGTGGGTGCTATGTCGCATTAGCAAGACCCCCAAAGCACCAATACAGTGGAACCCCCCCACAAGTGACCCCATTTTGCAAACTACACCCCTCAGGGAATTCATCTAGGGGTATAGTGTACATTTCAAACCCCCAGGGGTTTCACCAATTTTGATACAACTGGGCAGTGAAAATGAAAAATTACATTTTTTTACACAAAAATGCAGTTCTGGCTCAAAATTTTTCATTTTCAGAAGGTATGAAGGAGAAAAAGCACCCCAAAATCTGTGCCCCAATTTCTCCCGAGTACGGCAATGCCTCATGTGTGACCAAAAAGTGGCAGGACTCAGAAGGGAAGGAGTGATATTTGGATTTTGCAGCACAAATTCTGGTGGAATGTTGGTGGGTGCTATGTCGCATTAGCAAGACCCCCAAAGCACCAATACAGTGGAACCCCCCCACAAGTGACCCCATTTTGCAAACTACACCCCTCAGGGAATTCATCTAGGGGTATAGTGTACATTTCAAACCCCCAGGGGTTTCACCAATTTTGATACAACTAGGCAGTGAAAATGAAAAATTACATTTTTTTACACAAAAATGCAGTTCTGGCTCAAAATTTTTCATTTTCAGAAGGTATGAAGGAGAAAAAGCACCCCAAAATCTGTGCCCCAATTTCTCCCGAGTACGGCAATGCCTCATGTGTGACCAAAAAGTGGCAGGACTCAGAAGGGAAGGAGTGATATTTGGATTTTGCAGCACAAATTCTGGTGGAATGTTGGTGGGTGCTATGTCGCATTAGCAAGACCCCCAAAGCACCAATACAGTGGAACCCCCCCACAAGTGACCCCATTTTGCAAACTACACCCCTCAGGGAATTCATCTAGGGGTATAGTGTACATTTCAAACCCCCAGGGGTTTCACCAATTTTGATACAACTGGGCAGTGAAAATGAAAAATTACATTTTTTTACACAAAAATGCAGTTCTGGCTCAAAATTTTTCATTTTCAGAAGGTATGAAGGAGAAAAAGCACCCCAAAATCTGTGCCCCAATTTCTCTTGAGTACGGCAATGCCTCACATGTGACCAAAAAATACCAGTTGGATGCATGGCAGGACTCAGAAGGGAAGGAGTGATTTTTGGATTTTGCGGCTCAGATTCTGGTGGAATGAATGGTGGGTGCTATGTGGCATTAGCAAGACCCCCGAAGCACGGTGAAATGATGAACCTAATAATCCATAGATGTGTGGTATATTTTAAAACACTCCTTTATACATAGGCCGGGTTTGTCGGGGCAAGTGTCACACTGGAAAATAGTTTGCTTTCTTATTCCCTTTTTATAGCAAACTTTGCACCTTTTTTGTGTCCTGCCCTTTTTACCAGTGGAGGGGATTTCATCAAGAAAATGCTGCCCTGGTACAATACGGGGGCCAGTACTAGAAGTACTGGGGCCCTCTGCCTGCTGGTTCCCAAATATTAGGCCCTTTATGACTTCCTCTTGAAAGTGCATAAATGTCCCCCTCTGGCCGGTAGAACGGAATAGCACGTAAGCGTTATACAGTGCCATCTGGATGATATACACGGCCAGCTTCTTGTACCAGATTTTTGTTTTCCGCAGGGCACTGTACGGCTTCAGTACCTGATCTGAAAGATCCACTCCGCCCATGTACCTATTGTAATCCAGGATACAATTAGGTTTTGAGGTGTGGGTACTGGTACCTCGTACAGGGACGGAGGTGGTACTGTCTCCGTGAATTGTTGTCAGTATAAGGACATCCCTCTTGTCCTTATATTTGACCAACAACATATTTTCGGTGCATATTCCCCTGCTTTCACCCCTTCTCATTACTTGGGCAATGTGCGTTTTTGGGAGGCCTCTTTGGTTCTTGCGCACAGTACCGCAAGCTGCTGTACCTCTTGAACCAAGGGCCTTAAACAGGGGGATGCTAGTGTAAAAGTTATCCACATAGAGGTGATAACCTTTATCCAGGAAGGGGTGCACTAAATCCCAGACAATTTTTCCACTAACACCTACGAGGGAGGGGGGGCATTCTGGCGGTTCAATTCTTGAATCCTTCCCTTCATATACCCTAAACATGTGGGTGTACCCTGAGGTGCTTTCACACAGCTTATACATTTTTATGCCATACCTTGCCCTCTTACTGGGAAGGTACTGGCGGAATTTAACCCTTCCTTTAAAATGTATAAGGGACTCGTCAATACAAATAAATTTTTCAGGGATGTACATCTCTGCAAATTTGGCACTGAAATGATCAATGACCGGCCTGACTTTGAATAGCCGGTCAAAGGTGGGATCATCTCTGGGTGGGCACTGTGCATTATCGTTGTAATGCAAAAATTTAAGGATCATCTCAAAACGAGCCCGAGTCATGGCCATACGGTAAAATGGGGTGCTGTACAGAACATCTGTACTCCAATATTGCCTAATTTCTGGCTTTTTTACTATGCCCATATGAAACACCAGACCCCAAAACGTCATCATCTCTACTGCATCTACAGGGGTCCACCTAGCAAATGATGACGTGGGGTTTTGAGCAATAAACTGCTGGGCATATAAATTAGTTTGGTCCACCATTAAATTTATAAAATCATCAGAGAAAAATCATTTGAAAAAGTCAATTTCTCTGAGACCTGTGGAATCAAATTGGATTCCTGGCATGGCCAAAAACTCAGGAACCTGGGGCTCAAAATTGTCTGGTGGTGGGGTCCATACGAGATCAATTATTGGGGGGGGGGTCTCAGCTGCTCTACGGGGGCGTCTTTGAGGGGGTCCCTCATCACTAGAGGAGGAAGAGGAGCTTAAGATGAATCCTTCAAATTCCCCGCTTGCCTCACTGGCTGTGTCAGAGTCAGAGGCAAGCATGGCATATGCCTCCTCCGCTGAATACATTCTTCTGGATGACTGGGATGACATTTGGGATGACATTTGGGATGCCATTTTTATTTTTGTGTTTCTGGTAGTGAAATGTTTCAACACGTGTATAGTGTAGGGGGGGTACAAACTTTATTTCAACCAGGGGGGTATGTAGTGTGTAGTGTGTATGTAGTGCAGAAAAAAAAATACTTTATACAGGAATTTGATCCCAATAAAAAAAAAAAAAAATTGATGGGGTTAAAAAAAAAAAAAAATTGAAGGGGTTAAAAAAAAAAAAAAAGGTCCTGCGCCAAAAATTTAGCACAGATGTTGGTCAGTAACGTCCGTCACTGAACAGCGCTCAAAGGCAACAGGAATTTGATCCAAAAAAAAAAAAAATAGATCAACCCTGTGCCGAAAAAGCTGATCAGTGATGTACGTCACTGATCAGCGCACAGTGGCCACAGGACACCCACAAAATCACAGTGTGTGTAAAAAAAAATTAAAAAAAGACCCCACAGCACCCTCAAAAAAAAAAAAGGTGATCACTGATGCGACACTGATTACCAGTGAGGGGCAGCAGGTGCACAACCTTTGGTGCAACTGACAGTGCAACTGGCAGCAACTGACAGGTATATATAAAAAAAAAAACCTCTGCACCCCCAAAAAGTTGCTGATCACCTCAGATATAGTGATCAGCACAAAAGGCGGGGCAGCAGACACAAAATATAGCACTCTCTATCACTCTCTGTCACTATCTCTCTCTATCTCTCTCTATCTCTCTATCTCTCACTATCTATCACTCTATGACACTGCAGCAGCAGCACTGACAGTTATATATATAAAAAATAACCCCTGCACCCCCAAAAAGTTGCTGGGGGTGCACAAAAGGGGGGCAGCAGACACAAAAGATAGCACTCTCTATCACTCTCTGTCACTATCTCTCTCTATCTCTCTATCTCTCACTATCTATCACTCTATGACACTGCAGCAGCAGCAGCACTGACAGGTATATATATTAAAAAAAAACCTGCGCCCCCAAAAAGTTGCTGATCAGTTAATTTATACTGATCAGCACAAAAGGGGGGGCAGCAGTCAGTTATATAAAAAATATATAGCACAATCTGTCACTATCTCTCT
The DNA here is from genome assembly GCF_055691185.1 of Crinia signifera. NCBI lineage: Eukaryota > Metazoa > Chordata > Amphibia > Anura > Myobatrachidae > Crinia > Crinia signifera. The sequence goes on from NC_139217.1 coordinate 406,174,259, forward strand.
ATCTCTCTCTATCTCTCTCTATCTCTCTATCTATAACTCTATCACACTGCAGCAGCACAAAATATAGCACTCTCTGTCACTATCTCTCTCTATCTCTCTCTATCTCTCTCTATCTCTCTCTATCTATAACGCTATCACACTGCAGCAGCACAACACAGGAAGTCACAAGTAGTAACAGGATCCAGGAAGCATCCAGCACGCTACAAGCAGTGATCAGGTAAGTATTTGCAAGGATCAGGTCAGTATACTACGGCAGATAGGCACGGTGACCGCACTGCACGCAATTCCAGACCGGAATGGCGTCTGCAGTGCAGTCACCGTTAGTTTAAATCCCCCTCCATGGCTGTGATTGGTTCGTCGGTCCGACGAACCAATCACGGCCTTTGGGGGCGGGCGGGGTGAGGTGGGGTGACACCAGTGTCACCCTTACACCCCGTGGTGATTGGTGCTGTACTTTACAGCACCAATCACCTCCGATCCCTGTGTCACCGGCGAACGTTATTCGCCGGTGACACAGAAAACGCTGTAATTGGCTGTTCACACTGAACAGCCAATCACAGCGATCGCCGACGGGGGGGGGGCGGCATCGCAGCCCCCCCTGGGCATGCAGGGACATGTCTGCTGTCAGGGACAGCAGACATGTTTAAACTGTCACCGCGTCTATAGACGCGGTGACAGTTTAAAGCCATGACGTACATTTACGCCATGTGTCGGGAAGTACTTCCCGACCATGACGTAAATGTACGTCAAATGTCGGGAAGGGGTTAAAACAGACAATAAATGCAGGAGAGCCCAGATTTTTTGTATATCTACCTGTTCAACTGTGGTTGTACAGCCAGTGTACACCTGCAGAGGATGCCACTAGGCTGGAGGGGTGTGAAACAGCATCCTGACATTCAGGATGCCAGCAGTCAGAAAACTGACATCCGATGGTGAGGATCTCAAAAGTTTTTTATAAGCCTACTCCTTACCCTCTCCCTAACCCTTCCGGCAGCCTAACCCTAACTCTCATAATGTATATATGTATGTATATGTATATAACCCCCCCCCCCCCGACTACTGCACATCCACCTTATAATGTATATAACCCCCCTCCTCAGACTACTGCACATCCACCTTATAATGTATATAACCCCCCTCCTCAGACTGCTGCACATCCACCTTATTATGTATATAACCCCCCTCCTCAGACTACTGCACCACCACCTTATAATGTTTATAACCCCCCTCCTCAGACTACTGCACATCCACCTTATAATATATATATAACACCCCCCCCCCCAGACTTCTGCACATCCACCTTATAATGTATATAACCCCCCCCTCAGACTACTGCACATCCACCTTATAATATATATATAACACCCCCCTCAGACTTCTGCACATCCACCTTATAATGTATATAACCCCCCCCCTCAGACTACTGCACATCCCCCTTATAATGTATATAACCCCCCTCCTCAGACTACTGCACATCCACCTTATAATGTATATAACCCCCCTCCTGAGACTTCTGCACATCCACCTTATAATGTATATTACCCCCCCCCCCCGACTACTGCACATCCACCTTATAATGTATTTAACCCCCCTCCTCAGACTGCTGCACATCCACCTTATAATGTAAATAACCCCCCCTCCTCAGACTACTGCACCACCACCTTATTATGTATATAACCCCCTCCTCAGACTACTGCACATCCACCTTATAATGTATATAACCCCCTCCTCAGACTACTGCACCACCACCTTATAATGTATATAACCCCCCCCCCCCGACTACTGCACATCCACCTTATAATGTATATAACCCCCCCTCAGACTACTGCACATTCCCCTTATAATGTATATAACCCCCCTCCTCAGACTACTGCACATCCACCTTATAATGTATATAACCCCCCTCCTGAGACTTCTGCACATCCACCTTATAATGTATAACCCCCCCCCCCCCGACTACTGCACATCCACCTTATAATGTATATAACCCCCCTCCTCAGACTACTGCACCACCACCTTATAATGTATATAATCCCCCTCCTCAGACTTCTGCACATCCACCTTATAATGTATATAACACCCCCCCCCCCCGACTACTGCACATTCACCTTATAATGTATTTAACCCCCCTCCTCAGACTGCTGCACTCCCACCTTATAATTTAAATAACCCCCCCTCCTCAGACTACTGCACCACCACCTTATTATGTATATAACCCCCCTCCTCAGACTACTGCACCACCACCTTATAATGTATATAACCCCCCCAACTACTGCACATCCACCTTATAATGTATATAACCCCCTCCTCAGACTACTGCACCACCACCTTATAATGTATATAACACCCCTCCTCAGACTACTGCAGATCCATCTTATAATATATATAACCCCCCCCCCCCCGACTACTGCACATCCACCTTATAATGCATATAACCCCCCCCCCAGACTACTACACATCCACCTTGTAACATATATAACCCCCCAGACTACTGCACATCCACCTTATAACGTATATAATCCCCCCGACTACTGCACATCCACCTTATAATGTATATAACACCGCCCCCATTAAAATTACTACACGTTCACCTTTTGATGTATACTGTATAAAATCCACCTTATAGTGCAGTGTATTTAATACACCCCCTCCTCCCTCCAGACTACTTCACATTCACTTTGTAATGTCTATTGTACCCCGCCCTCCTTCCCTTCCACATATGCAACTCACAGCTAAAAACTTACATGTGCTGTGGTCATGTGATCAGTCACTCGTGCAGAGCTGGAACAAGCAGCAGCCAGCAGCACCATCCTCATGCAGCGGGCTGGGGGGGGGGGAGGGGCTGGAGGAGGGAGAGCACACACAGACTTCCTCCGACTACATGATGAAGCCCCTGCTGCTGATTGGTTGCTTCTGTTTCAGCACACCCGGGACTCCTGCTGCCTCAGGGATCTTCTGTAGGACATCCACCTCCCACATAGCAGAGTTTGCACGCATCATACTGTCCCACCTCCTGAAAGTGTCTTCACTCAGCTCCCGCAGTCTATGTTCCAAGCAGGGGATTTCTCTCAGCCCATGGGAGGAGCTGCTGTGTCTGGGCATGCGCAGCAGCCCTCCCACGGATATTTCACTTCAAGTGTCTGTGCCGGTGCCCCTGCCTGCTGCTCAGGCATGCTGAGCCCCCAGTAAGCGCTGTTCGGCCAGGCAAGTAGTGTAAGCCGGATGGCCTGTTGCCCAAATCAACTACTGATGCTGTCAAACTGAGCCGCCCTAGGCGTGGAAGGCACGCCCCTAGGCAATCCAGATGCTCTAGGCATTTGCCTACCTTGCCTATGCTTAGGGTCGGCTCTGATTACAGAAACGGGACAGAGGAACCAATTTAGTTCTAGCACCCATTCGCATACACATCTGCTCACACGCGGCCGTCCGTAAGAAAAATAATTTTAACCTCGCTAACCATCAAATTTTTTTCCCCTTCTCAAATAAAAGTCAGTCTAGATGGCTGAATTTGGGGTGGCTCGTTTGATGTCATGTGAAGTCAGCTGCCTGCCCCAAGCAGGTATCAGCATGCCATTGTGGGCAGGCCCATGAAACACTGGGAGGTCCCCTGCATTCACTCCATGCTCGCACATCCTGGAGCAAACTCCTCGGCGAATGTGAAACGCGGTGAAGGTGTTCGCTCTGGTGGGTACACATATTCGCGCATGCGCAAAACACCAACAATCAGACTGGGTAGTCGTCCCTCACCGAGTGGCTCTGAATCGCTACCTAAGTGACATACTTAAGTTGTTTCTGAGTTCACTTCTTACCTATTGAAGTCTCTCTAGCTCATTCTCTCATCCATCAATGTTTTCTGAGGTCATGAACCCTTGCCATACATCCCTGCTCCAATGCACCCTCACTGCTTCCCTGGTACCACTCTGGTTTTCCAGGAGGCTGGACACACACAGGGGGCAGGAGGCTGGACAGACACAGGGGGCAGGAGGCTAGACCAGACACAGGGGGCAGGAGGCTAGACCAGACACAGGGGGCGGGAGGCTGGACCAGACACAGGGGGCGGGAGGCTGGACCAGACACAGGGGCAGGAGGCTGGACCATACACAGGGGGCAGGAGGATGGACCGGACACAGGGGGCAGGAGGATGGACCGGACACAGGGGGCAGGAGGCTCGACCGGACACAGGGGGCAGGAGGCTCGACCGGACACAGGGGGCAGGAGGCTGGACTGGACACAGGGGGCAGAAGGCTGGACCGGACACAGGGGGCAGGAGAGTGGACCGGACACAGGGGGCAGGAGGCTGGACCGGACACAGGGGACAGGAGGCTGGACAGACACAGGGGGCAGAAGGCAGGACAGATACAGGAGGCTGGACAGACACAGGGGGCAGGAGGCTAGAAATACACAGGGGGCAGGAGGCTAGAAAGACACAGGGGGCAGGAGGCAAGAAAGACACAGGGGACAGGAGGCTGGAAAGACACAGGGGGCAGGAGGCTGGAAAGACAAAGGGGGCAGGGGGTTGGAAAGACACAGGGGGGCAGGAGGCTGGACAGACACAGGAGGCTGGAGGAAGGACAGACACAGTGGGCAGGAGGCTGGAAAGACACAGGTGGCAGGAGGCTGGAAAGACACAGGGGGCATGAGGCTGGAAAGACACAGGGGGCAAGAGGCTAGAAAGGCACAGGGGACAGGAGGCTAGAAAGACACAGGGGGCAGGAGGCTAGAAAGACACAGGGGGCTGGAGGCTAGTAAGACAGGGGGCTGGAGGCTAGAAAGACACAGGGGGCAGGAGGCTGAAGGCTACACATTAGGCAGGAGGTGACAGGGGGCACAAGCCTGGTTGAGTCTTTGCTGTTTGATGATGATGATGACAATGATGGATGCATCTACTGTACTTCCTCTTCCACGCTTGCACCCACAGTGAAGCCTTGTGCTATACTATATCATAAATACGTGACCATTCAGGTACTGAAAGACCAATCAGGGATATACAGTACTGTACAAGTGCCTGCCCTGCCCCTCGCACCACTTTAACTAGGCAATGCCTACTTATAGGGCTGCCACCAGGAATTGTGGGGCCCACGACCGATAAAGTAGACAGGGCACAGGCTCCATCCCCCCACCCCCTCCCAAAAACAAATGATCAAGCAGGCCAACACAGCTAGGCTGCCAGAATTTTGTTACTGACTGTAGCAAAAAGCCAGTACAACATTGTAGCTAGGTTCCACTGAGCCAAAGTTTCACTGAGCTCCTGATCTTCTTTCCCAAAATAGTGGTATCCTGTAAGTGCAGTTCTGCTATTCTGTTCTGTTTAACCCAGCCAGGGCCAGGGCTACCCGCTCATCAGAGGATGCAGGGCAGGGAGGTGCCGGGCAGTAGAGGCACGCTCCCTGCTCCACATCCCCTGCTGTCCTCTGTGGCTGCCAGCTGCTGCTGCGCCTGTTATACTACATGACAGGCAGCAGAACTGGCAGCACAGAGCTCCCTCCCTGCTCCTAAACACCATGGTCAGCACTGTGGCGGCGGGGTCGGAGCTAACAACCAGAGGGTGGCTACATGGATGGAGGGGGCAGAGTTATAAGGAAGCAGGACTGATGAAAAAAGAAGCAGGAGAGGATGAGCTGCCATCCTGAACTGGGTAAGTAACATGTAAGTGTACTGCAACTGGTGTGGGCATATGTATAGGCAGCACTACTAGTGTCAGAAACTGGTGTGGGCATATGTATAGGCAGCACTACTACTGTCAGCAACTGGTGTGGGCATATGTATGGGCAGCACTACTACTGTCAGCAACTAGTGTGGGCGTTATGTATAGGCAGCACTACTACTGTCAGCAACTGGTGTGGGCGTTATGAATAGGCAGCACTACAAGTGTCGGCATTTGTATAGACAGCACTACTGCTGTTGGCAACTGGTGTGGGTGTTATGTATAGGCAGCGCTACTATTGTCGGAAACTGGTGTGGGCATATGTATAGGCAGCTCTACTACTGTCGGCATCTGGTGTGAGCATATGTATAGGCAGCACTACTACTGTAAGAAACTGGTGTGGACGTTGCATATAAGGGGGTGGTGGGGCAGTCACCAATTCCCTTTCTGCCATAGGGTACCAAAATGGCTAGTTATGCCACTGGTTCTATTGTGCTACTGTGTGGTGTAATTTAGAATGGGAGTACTATTGTGTGGCCATGCCCATTCCTTGTGAGATCACAGGTCTTTCTTTCGGTGTGTGCTGTCCCTTTGTAAAGTTTGGGAGGGCGCAAATTTATATTTTGCAGGAGGGCGCCAAACATCCCAGCACTGGCCCTGATCCCAGCTTTCATTGGATACAGCTTCACAGTGAATCCTGTGACTATTTTCCTAAGGGCATCTACAGTACAAGCAACTATGCAATCTACTAACCAACAGCCATTGGTGTACAGTATCCAGACTGAGGATATTTGCATTTATCTCCAGTTTTCTGAGGAAGTATTAGTTAGTAGCAAGATTCATGCACTGTTTAAAATGAGACTTTCCCTGCTGTAAATTACCATCTATATGTTTCACCTGCAGCCCTCTCTGCTACAAGAAATCCTGAAATCACAGCAGTGCAATTATCCCCTGAGCTCCCTGCTCAGATTAAGCATCTATCTCCTGTGTTTCTTGTGTGGCAGTCCACTCCAGAGGTGTCCCTGTGCCCTCAAAGAAGGTCAATTGCAGCTAATGCTGCTCAGAGAAAGAACTGCATTTTTATAGAAACAGCAGGGCTGTGAGGGGTTAACAGACAGCTAGTGTCCCAGCTCCCCTGCACTTGTGACAGGAAACTGAGAGGTCAGAGGTGATCCCAGCAGCAAGGTGAGAGGGAGGAAGTGTGGAGAGAGTGAGAAGACGTGCTGGGAGCAGGCTGAGACTCAGGCAGAGAGAGGAGAAAGCCCAGCAGCGTGTGTGCAGTGAATGGAGAAGCTGTTCCCCTGTCCTGCACTGAAGAGGAGAGCAGGTGCTGCTGATAGGTGCCAGGCAGAGTGAGACCCAGAGAGGAGTGAGAGACCCAGAGAGGAGTGAGAGACCCTGAAGAGTCATGACCAGCAGGAGCTGGCATCTGCAGCTGAGAGTTAAGGTACAGGAGCTCCCCTACCCCCAGGCTGGCCTGCACCCCAAATTGGCCCACTTTACCCAGCTATTGAAGTGGCTCTCCACTGCATAGGGGACAACTGTTATTGGGGTGCTGATCACCCTGCGACATTACCAGCCCAGAGACACCTGCAACGCCCCTCTGGCTGCATGCCAGATTTGCCACCACTGCGAAGCCTATATCTACAGCCTGTGTTTTATGTCTAGCAGGGAGTTGCCCTAGGTAACGGGGACTCGCCTGTACCCCGTTATAGGGGACCATTAATATTTTCTGGCCTTTATATAGTAGTGTGCACACTAAGGTAGGGCCTACCCTTGTACTTGTGAGGATCTTCCTTCGTGGGACCGTTTCTTCATTGACTGTTTTCCTTGCACCAGGGACTATAGTTCAGTATAGTGTTATATGTGCAGTATAGTGTTATAGGTGCAGTATAGTGTTATATGTGCAGTATAGTATTCTAGTGATGTCATATTATTGTCTTTAATATTGCTCTCTTTGATGTCATTGTCTTTGTGTTTTTTTTATCTTTCTTATTGATGTTTGCATATGTGTAGGAGTATATCACAGCGACTAGTGCAGTTGTTTTCCTTTAATAAATATTTGTCGCTGCTAACCGAAGTAGCGTTGTCTTTTGTGGGTCCCTTGGGTTGTGCCGTTCCCTGCCACAGGTTCTCCAGCAGAAGCCGCAAAGAATCCAGAAGCCGCCGCCGTCACCAGCTCCAGATTAAGGTACGCCATCTTGCACCACACCGAACAGGGGCACTGTCACACTTGGCGTCACGAACAGGATTGCACAAGACCCCTGTGAACGGCAAGATGTGGCGATCGCAGTACATAGAACCGCTGGAGATGCGAAGAACCGCCACTCCACCAGCCCAAGCCAATCAGAACTCGATTGGGGCCATCATCGAAGCGATGACCGAAATGACCAGGATGATCCGTGAGATGCGTCAGGAATGGGCGGAGGATGAAAAGGAAAGACAGCAACGTGAAGGTGGCAGAAGGCATAGATGGCAACAGAATCGCCAATGGAGGTCGGAACGACTACACCGTGACCGAGCCGATGTATGCCCACAGACTGTGAGATGGCATGGGAGAAGAGGTCCACCGGCAGTGTTCCAGAACACGTCAAGAGCATCCGGTGTAACGCAGATGACTGATAGGCCGCGAACCGGCCCAAGAAGAATCACAGGTCGTGTCCTGTGGTTTGATGTGCCGCGCGGATATGGATTCATTAAGCGCGCAGACACTGGCCATAGCGTGTATGTCCACTATACCGCCATCCAGCATGCCAACCCCCAAAACAGCTTCCGGAGCCTGAGCAACGGTGAGGCCGTAGAATTTGAATTGACAAGCGGGAAGAAAGGCACCAAGGCCGCCAACGTGACTGGACCGAATGGAACACCGGTGCTACGTAACAGACGCACCCCAGCACACTATCCAAGTCATAGAGAACCCCAACCGTACTACCAGCAAGAGTACAGCCACAGCGGAAGTAGAGCTGAACTGAGGGAAGTAAATGGCAAGAGTGACCGATTTAATGCCAACCCTCCTCGACCAGGACAGATGCCCCGCCCACCAGAACCTGACATCACGAGGTCAAGCAAGAAACCGGTCGTGCGGAGTGAGGCAGTCCATCAGAACTGGCAAAAAGCGACCAGGCCTCAACTTCCGGAGCCAACGCGGGAGTATGTGCCCAGGATGGACGATGCCGATTACCGGGTGGCGAATCTAAGGCCGAGAAATGTCGGAATGGTAGACCAGCAGAGAAGCCCAGAGATTGTGGTTCACATGGCTGTGACACAGACAGTGGAGCCGTCAGCAGCAGAACCAGTTGTGCCACTGCCTGAATCCAAGGCCAAGGTAGAAGCACCAGAGAGAGAAGACAAGGCCAAGATCTGTTTCATCGGTGGGAAGCCGGTAACAAGTGGTGAATATACGACCATCTCAGGAGAGGAATTCGCCCTCAGAATCCAGCAGGCGATACAAAGGTCGAAGAGGCAAGATCGAGAGGTGAGACATGCCTAAAGATGCGTACATCGTGAGAGTGGGCGCCATCCATTGACAGCCTTGGAGAAGCTGGACCGCGGAGGGATGGAGGTCCTGTGGCAGAGGGATGGTTGACCTGGGGAGCCCACATTAGATATCAGGTGGCAGGAAGGTAGTGATGTTTATAGTTGTTATTGAATGTATAATTGATCGCACCTGTTTTCATTTAGCGTTTGAATGTTGTCATGGACATTGACAGGACTTTGTCAAGAATTTATTGGTCCGTTTAAGTTGCCTGCGGACAGGCAAATTTCCAGCAGGGAGGTGTGTGGCAGTCCACTCCAGAGGTGTCCCTGTGCCCTCAAAGAAGGTCAATTGCAGCTAATGCTGCTCAGAGAAAGAACTGCATTTTTATAGAAACAGCAGGGCTGTGAGGGGTTAACAGACAGCTAGTGTCCCAGCTCCCCTGCACTTGTGACAGGAAACTGAGAGGTCAGAGGTGATCCCAGCAGCAAGGTGAGAGGGAGGAAGTGTGGAGAGAGTGAGAAGACGTGCTGGGAGCAGGCTGAGACTCAGGCAGAGAGAGGAGAAAGCCCAGCAGCGTGTGTGCAGTGAATGGAGAAGCTGTTCCCCTGTCCTGCACTGAAGAGGAGAGCAGGTGCTGCTGATAGGTGCCAGGCAGAGTGAGACCCAGAGAGGAGTGAGAGACCCAGAGAGGAGTGAGAGACCCTGAAGAGTAATGACCAGCAGGAGCTGGCATCTGCAGCTGAGAGTTAAGGTACAGGAGCTCCCTTACCCCCAGGCTGGCCTGCACCCCAAATTGGCCCACTTTACCCAGCTATTGAAGTGGCTCTCCACTGCATAGGGGACAACTGTTATTGGGGTGCTGATCACCCTGCGACATTACCAGCCCAGAGACACCTGCAACGCCCCTCTGGCTGCATGCCAGATTTGCCACCACTGCCAAGCCTATATCTACAGCCTGTGTTTTATGTCTAGCAGGGAGTTGCCCTAGGTAACGGGGACTCGCCTGTACCCCGTTATAGGGGACCATTAATATTTTCTGGCCTTTATATAGTAGTGTGCACACTAAGGTAGGGCCTACCCTTGTACTTGTGAGGATCTTCCTTCGTGGGACCGTTTCTTCATTGACTGTTTTCCTTGCACCAGGGACTATAGTTCAGTATAGTGTTATATGTGCAGTATAGTGTTATAGGTGCAGTATAGTGTTATATGTGCAGTATAGTATTCTAGTGATGTCATATTATTGTCTTTAATATTGCTCTCTTTGATGTCATTGTCTTTGTGTTTTTTTTATCTTTCTTATTGATGTTTGCATATGTGTAGGAGTATATCACAGCGACTAGTGCAGTTGTTTTCCTTTAATAAATATTTGTCGCTGCTAACCGAAGTAGCGTTGTCTTTTGTGGGTCCCTTGGGTTGTGCCGTTCCCTGCCACAGGTTCTCCAGCAGAAGCCGCAAAGAATCCAGAAGCCGCCGCCGTCACCAGCTCCAGATTAAGGTACGCCATCTTGCACCACACCGAACAGGGGCACTGTCACACTTGTATCACTGGTTTAAGTTCCTGGTAACCTACAGCTGTTATCCATCCCACTCTATAGTTTGCTTCCAGTCCTGCCACCAACTCTGTGCATCCAGACCCTGGAATCCTGTTATCAAGTAAGGAGATTGTTTATTATTATCTACAGTACCAATCCATTATACAGTCATGTTATCTACAGATACACGGCTTCCTGCTTCATACTGTATATCATCTGTCATCACCATCATAGTTCCTGGGGTAACAATGGTCAGGAAACGTCTCTCTGCCGAGACCCAGGTTCGATTCCTGGTCAGGAATTGCACATCTTTTACTACATACCCGTACTATACCTCCCAACTTGACCCTCTTCAGGAGAGATGGATTGTTCTATTTCTGGACTTCCCTCTTAATTTAGGATTACCATCACACCTTTCTTATCAATGAACCTGTTTAAAACAGGTGATGGCAATTCTAAATTAAGAGGGAAGTCCAGGAACAGAGCATTGTGTCCCACCTGGAGAGGGTCATGTTGGGAGGTATGCAGATACCTAGAGTTTACCAGACCAGCAAGCCTCATGTACCTCAGGGTTTCCTACCTGACCCTCTCCTTCAGGGAGAAAATGCTCTGTTCCTGGACTTCCCTGGTAATGTGTGATTGCCATCACTTGTATGAAGCTAGGTAATTGATAAGAAAGGTGTTTCACCACAGGTGATGGCAATCATACATTACCAGGGAAGTCCAGGAACAGAGCATTTTCTCCCTGGAGAGGGTCAGGTAGGCAACGCTGATATACCTCCTGTCTCCAACACAGACTTATACTGACTCCAGGTTCACAAAAATAGCAAGTGTGACATGGATAATGGAAGGCAGTAAGAGCACCCTGTGCCTTCCCCTCTAGAAGTAATTGGCTTGAATGGGTAGCTGAGCGACAAAGAAGGAGGTGCCGTGGAGGGGAGGGAGGACAGAGAGTGGTGGGCAGTATGAATGCCCTGGGCCCTCAACTCTCTGGCAAAAGGGTCAGGCCTGGGACAACTGTACCCACAGCACCCTCTTGATGGCAGCCCTGCCTCCTTAAAAGAATAAAATCTACAGTGCTTTAATGCTTTCTATATATACATTCTGCACTTATATTTGTTTCAGCTATAATAGATTACCTTCCATAACACTTTAATAGGATTTAAAATGTGCATAAGGTATGCTCACATTAGCATTCTAATGAAAATAGTTTCAGTCTGCTTCATGCATTCAAAATTCCTGTGTTTCCTGGCATTAAAGTAATGTAAATTGTTTTATATGTTGCTAAAGCCGATTTACCTCTGTTTGCTCATAAAAAGCGCACACAAGAAGGTTATTGGAACAACCTCACATTTATGACAATTACTGTTTTTATGTTACATAAACCCTCGGCCTTACAGCAATAAATGTCAAGCAATAAAGATAATGGTCTTTGTTACCTTTCCGAATATCAGATAGCAGTTTTCCGCAGAGCCATATAAGAGTACAGGCAAAAGTGTTTTTTCCTCTTTTATCAATTTTTTTTTTTACATTTTATTTATGTCATGATGGAAACAAAGTATAGAATATAACGATTTAATCAAAACGCCAATGCAATTCCACAACGGAATTTTCTGCGCTATATAAGAAACTGTAAATAAATAATACAGTAAATAAATGTACAAATAATATCATATTTATTGATACATTTCTTTCTTTAACTATGTTAATGATTAATGTTTACAGTATGTATAGAAAAAGAAACCAATCAAACTATTAGCTGTATACAGTGGTAATTAGGAGGTCACAGACCAACGTCAAGGAGAGTTTCCCTCTGATTGATCATTATACAATATTCATTATACAGTACCTCTTCCCCAACATTTAACTTTCCCTTCCAGGCTGAATTGCATTTTCCAGTCTATGTAATAAAGCCTATGTAATCTGATTTATTTCTCTGCATGCTGCTGAATTCCCTGTGCGGGTGTAAATTAGATAAATTAGCCCAATAGCCAAGCATAATGATATGAGATTAGTCATGTAAGGGCATGCAGATTTTAAACGGCAGCCACAAGTTCTAGACACTGGCTAGAGGTGCTTTAAGAAATGAGGGGGCCCGTGGGCAAATTCCGATTGGGCCCCATCCTCTCTGGTAATGCATTAGACTCTGGCATTGGGACAGTCTACTGCACATATGCAGGTCTATAGAAACATGGCACCTGCACCGTGATCCCAAGTATACCTCTACTGCACAGGCACGAATCACCGGAAAATGAGAACAGTGGCCATTTTGCTGGTGATTTTGCATGTGCCAGACTAGTAGCTGGGAGTATGATTATATGGGTGCATGGTGTGCAGTGTGTGGGCCTCTCTGTACCCAGGGGCCTGTTTGCACTGCACACCTTGTACCTATTATACATATGCTAGTGGCAACAGCCCATTTGGCCTTCTCAATAACTCTTGAGTTATTAAAAAAGGTTAGAATATCTGATTCCGTATAGTGTATTTGTATTCAACAATGGGAATGAGCTTATATAATCACAATTATTACTGAACTATGAGCCTGATTCAGAGATTTCATGTCTACAGCACTTCTTTTGACAGTGTCAGGGCCCAGAGCATTACAGTGTGGGGCATAATATGGTGCAAGCGGCATTACAAAAACTTACTAAGAATCATGTGAGAAATATCATTGCTCAAAAATACTAATAGTTAACAAACGGCAAAGGAAAAAAAAACATACAAGCTTCGCGGATTACCTGGTCAACCAGAATGAGGGCCTGTGGGAGTAAGGTGCAGTAGGTCTTTGGTGAGTGACTGCTGAGCCCATGCGGTGACAATTGGGAGAACACCCACTGCCAGGACAGCGCAATCAGCATCTAACTCTGAAGAAGAAATCCTGTATCTACTTTATAAATCTAGAATAAACTTCACACACATTTGGTTGAAAAAGCACAGTATACATTGTTTGACAAATAATTTGAGAGCTTTCATTTTATTCAGTGACTTTTCAACATTTATGTTGCTTTTTTGGCATATCTCTTAAAATTTACAAAATAAACATATACTCTGCCGACTATGCTGACAGCTAAAAAAGAGAGTTACAGAAGTTACAGTACAGGAGAGGAGATGAATATAGTGCAGGGGAAATGAACCCTTCTAAATATAAGCCTTTTCAATGAATAAATGGAACAAAAGGCTGGGAAATGTCAGCAAATAACACACAGGCACACACACACCGCGGCACTGGCACGTAACTCCAAAAAGACCTGTATTTCATCTACAAATGTCACCTCATAATTGTCATATATTGGATGGACAGTTACAGTAGTGTTTTTGTCACATGGATAACTAGATTCTCAATTAATCATAATTAATTTTGTAGTAACTGTATGATGACTGTTTCTGCTTTTCAAGTGTAATATTATATATATATATATATATATATATATATATAAAAATAACCCGTTCACTGCGCTAGAATAGGTATTTCTAGTCAGTACCTCTATAAGTCCCCCCTGTTAGTTGGGGAAGAAGAACCGTACATACAACAAGGATATAGAGTGCGCCTTCTCTTGTGTCACCACCACCACCTTTGATTTAAATGGAAATTAACACTTTGCTCAGTATCATAAGACAATTATACAATTTATTAAAAATCAGCAAGACAAATGAAGTTGCAGCATTGTCTCATTCAATGATTCATATGGAGTCAAGCTTTCAATCATCACAATAACCCGACGCGTTTCATCACTTGGACTTCATCAGGGGTGTAACAAAAAGCCTCAATAAAAAGAAGCTTCAGATTAAAAAGCAATAACTAGGCTAGTTCTTCTGCAATTCTTGAACCGACTAGAATTTAGATTCAACTTCAGTGTGGAATGGGGCAAAAACGGTGATGTGTTGGAGAGGTTTGTCCGTCAATCCTCTCCCAGCAGAGAAAATCTCCTATAATGCCACTCCAATAGCTGCTGTTACACCCCTGATGAAGTCCAAGTGACGAAACACGTTGGGTTATTGTGATGATTGAAAGCTTGACTCCATATGAAACATTGAATGAGACAATGCTGCAACTTCATTTGTCTTGCTGATTTTTAATAAATTGTATAATTGTCTTATGATACTGAGCAAAGTGTTAATTTCCATCTAAATCAAAGGTGGTGGTGGTGACACAAGAGAAGGCGCACTCTATATCCTTGCTGTATATATGTGTGTGTATATATCTTAAAGTGGTCCTGGAGAGGTGGTGGAACCCTTTTCCCCCTAACACCGCCTAGATCAGTGCCAGTGAATTTGTGCCCTACCTTCCATAAAGGCAATGGTCCCATAACGAAGGGGTGTGGTCACACAATAGTAACTGCAATAAAAATTACAACACACAGTAGCACAATCATATACAAGTTACACCGTGCCTGATTCATATTACACAACATGCTAGTGCCCCTTATACACATAGGGCCTTATTCTGGTTAATTTGCTCGGACGCGTGCACGCACCCTTGCGAATGACCCAAACACCAATTTGTGAATGGTTAGCCAGCACCACCCATTTTCACACCAAATTTATTTGCAACACTTACAAACGGATGTTTTACATGAACATCCATTCACATGCCAGTGGGAACCACTCCCATTTTTCTATGGCCATTGACCAACAAATGATGGTGAAGGCGCTTGCATATGTATGGATGGCCCAGACAACTCGTACATATGAGCGAAGAAATGTAGGGAATTGGACGGGCAGGTGTCAATGTCCGCCCCCTGCATGTGCATAACGATCGCATTAGCATATGTACGTCCAGCATTTTAATGGGAACACCCAAAAAAAGTAGGGCGTACACATATGCTAATGCCCCAGCCCAGCACCCCATGCCCCTCTCCACCCCCCGCTCGCAAGGCTGGGAGCATGCACTTGAAGACCAGACTTCTCGCTGAGTTCGCACGCACCCTGCGTATATACGCATGCGCAGGTATGCTGCTGTGCATAACAACGGTCCCGGTGCGAGTGAGCGGCCACTGCGTATGAACAAAAATAAGGCCCATAATGTACACAGCAGTGCTGCTTAGACACATCTGTCGCTGTCACTCGAGCAGCTCACTGCCCAAGTCCCTCAGCAGCTCCATGCCCTGTGTCCCTCCAGCCCCCTCTCACCCTGTCCTCAGCATGCATAGAGCCTGCTCCTCTTAGTGGCTCTTCTTCACTTCAGCAGCGGTGATGGCATGACATAACATACGCAATGCCAGAAGATGATGCCGCTGGGACAGGCTTTTCTGTTGGAATTACTGTTCAGGGCTGTGGTAGAGGTGGAACTCTGCTCCCCCTACCATTAGAGGTGGTGGAACTCAGTATACAGTAAGGTTACCACCCGCCTAGGATTACTCCAGACATTCCGGTAAGACCGGAGTTCAGAGGGGTGGCAATCCCGGACTATACAGTGGCCCTTATTCAGATTTAATTGCAGTACAAATTTGTTCGGAAAATGGGCAAAACCATGTGCACTGCAGGTGGGGCAGATGTAACGTATAGAGAGAGGGCTGATTTAAAGACCACATTGGCCTGGGTTTGAAAATCACCTATTC
Source organism: Crinia signifera (assembly GCF_055691185.1). NCBI lineage: Eukaryota > Metazoa > Chordata > Amphibia > Anura > Myobatrachidae > Crinia > Crinia signifera. Next base: position 406,190,471 of record NC_139217.1, read on the forward strand.
TGAATTAGGAGGAACTGTGACCAGTGCCATGTGGGTGAGACTACTGATATGTGGGTGTAGCCAGTTTCATGTGGGTGTGACCAATGCAGTGCTGGTGTATACTCCCTGCTCGTGCACAGTATGTACAGGATTGTTCTGTCAAAATCAGGACAGTTGGGAAGCATGCAGAGTGCTTCCTGCAATCACCATCATAATCTGCACTCTCAGACACACATCCACCTTGAGCCCAGTTTACCCTCTCTGGATCACACTATAGTCGCATATACTGTAAACAGCATTAGTTACAATTTGTTTTCCTATTTTTACTTTTGTTTGTTTCTTAGGAGACACTTAAACCTTTTTATAAATATAAAAAAAACATCCTGATATTTGAGGAAAAAATAGAAAGCAAAAATTTGTACAGCAATTTTTCCTTTCTTTTTGTTACACTTAGTATTTGCTTAATGGGCTGTTTTTGCTTTTGATTCTGGAGAAATTGAAAAATAAATATATGTCTTGCAACAAGAACACGCAACAGTGACTAGATATACTACAAAACATAAGTGATTCTCAAAATATTACTACAAAAGCAACACTTGATGTATAGAAGCCACATAATCCCCATTTTCACCTTTGTAAAAGTGTTTTTACGTCCATAAAAGTCATATCTGAAAAGTTTTGACATTTCAAATAGCAACCAATCTTTTTCAAGTTAAAAGAGTAGATTTCACAAGAATGTGTACTGTGCGAGCCAAGACACTTTAGGAATCAACAACAATCATGCTGAGAATATTAGGTCTCCGGGAGAGTTGAAAGCAATTTGGAATATAGGTGCAAAGCTACAGCTGCAAAACTGTGGAATTGACCCCTAACTCTTGTAAGAGTAGACGCAAGCTGAATAAGATGGAGGATATACAGTATAAGAATCCTGTTTATTTGCTGGTTGGGTGAGTGTGACAGCCAGGTTACTAGGCAAAGTAGAGTTTTCTTGTTGCGGTATCAATTTTTTTTTAGACAATGGTGGACTCAAGGGGTGTATTTGTTTTTGTGGGTGTTTAGGTGTAGAAAGTGCATGCGGACAGCCTCTTGATCAGGATGAAACAAAACTTTCAATGGGAACTGTGAACCTGAATCAAATTTGAATCATGGTCAATTGGTCAAAGTTGTTAAAGTAGATAGAAAAATGCACAGTAAGTACACTAAGTACACAAGGTCTTGATAAAGCGGGGAGCGAAACGCACGCCGGTAGTACAACAGTGCGGGTGTACCATTGTGTGTTCTGTCTCTCCCAGCCAGACACATATAGCTTAGCGGCTCACACATCTAGCCCTTTTCAGGGCTGTAATTTGATTGTATTGGTGTATTTATTTTTGTCTAGGCAGATTCTATGTACTTCAGTAGCGTTTCACCAAATCTAGCCCTAGTTAGGTCTGCAATTTGATTTACAATTGCACAATATTCCTTACAAGTTGGGCTCACTCAGTGTAATGCAATAGCGGCCACGCTTAATTATAGCAGGCACCGCGACTAAACTGAATACCTTATCCACCAGTCCGAAACTCAGTTGCTGTGTTGTACACTAATATGCAAGCGTCAGTAAGATTAATCTAGAGGTGTATATACCTTATAAATTTATCACACTACGTGCTGCAGCATTAGCATCCCCAATTGAGGGGAGCAATATATCCATTTAGCAACACGTTGGCTACAAATGTAACCAAGTGAGTTTCACTTAGGCAATCATATCCTACAGACTTCAAATAGCCACTGTTGCCAACTTGGATAACCTTGAAACGCTACATTATAACCTTACAGAGGCACATCAAAACACACAATTAGTCCCCGCACGTGCTGTTTTTAAATATGCACGATTTTCACTTTGTTTGTCATTTATATGTTTTTTTTTTATATTTCGCAGTTTTAAACAATATCATAATAATGGTTATTTTTTATAGGTATTCGTATTTTTCTCTTGGTGCTACACACCACAACATACTTTCCTTTTCTTTGTATCTAATTCTAATGATGATGTCAGTGGTAGCACACCCCTGAATAAATTGATTGTTATTATCATTTATAAGAAATAGGGGGCCAGAACATCTATTACTTATTTGTAACAGTGTATCCTGTGCGGCAGATTCTCCTACTCTGTCTTCTTTAAGTATTCTAGTATGTATTTCGTCTGGGCCAGGAAATTTGTTACTATTTAGGTTCTGTAATCTATTTTTAACTATTTCCTCATCAAATATACAGTTTAGGAGCAATCAAGAGCCGAACATTTAATCTGTGGGAGATCCTCTGAAGATTATTCCCTTGTAAAAACCAAAGCACAAAATTCGGTCAATAATTCTGCCTTTTCTTTTCCTTCTATTACCAGGTTACCACCAAAATGGGGAAGATGGCACTGCTCTGGGGAACAGCGGTGGGTGGCGGGATCCGGGCAGCGGCTGTCAGCTGGTCAGCCCTGGATGTTTTTATAGATTTTTTATAGAAAAATGTTTTTATAGATGTTTTTATAGATTAGGCGTGCGTTCCATTATGCGTTCCACTACACGTCACATCCACTTCCGGGATCGGACGATGTCTGTGGAAGCATTAGAGGTCCCGACGTGCGTTCCATAGTGCGCTCCACTGACCGTTACATCCGCTTCCGGGATTTGACAATGTCAGAGGAAGCGATATTAGGCTAGAATACGGGCGCACTAAAATGTCAATTATAAGTCCCTATGGGATTCCCATCAGAGTGTGGGATTGTGTAGTGATCTGGGCATGATTCAGTATAATATACATTTGGGAGTCCCTTAGACAGGGCAACCCGGAAGTCATGTGCATTCCAAGGGGCGGAAGTCCCCGTGTAACTGTGCACTATGTGCACTGCAAATCCGGAGATAACTTGCGTTCCACTTGTATTGTAATGGTCCTACGTGATATTAATCTGTGCTAGTAAGTTCCTATATACTACCTAGAGAGAATACCCATAATTATCCTATATACTGACCTAATTTTTATACAAAAAACTATTTATTATAAGGAGTAATAAAATTTCATAAATGCTGGAGAAATTTTTTTAAGGTAATGTAACTATAATTCAATCAATTTGTGGAGACTGGTTAGATTCTAAAGGTTTCTCCATTTACAGGTGCACAGTACATATCCAATAAGTTCTTATAATTAAATACTTTTACATCTTATATGATAAGTGCTTATAATTAAATACTTTTACATCTTATATAATAACATTACATATTATATCAAAAATGGTGACAGTGTTTCTTTATCTTAGTGGTAGTACAATGATATACATAATAGACAGTGTACCAATTCGTGCAAGTCCTCAAAAATAATACAATATATCAATCATTATGATAGAGACCATCAATATACTGATTGTATAGGTATAATGAAAGGAATTTTTTTTTTTTTACAAAATAAAGTGCTATGTGCATCCAATACTGTTGGATGTCAATACAATCGTATGCATGGAAACAGTGTATCTTTTTAATACAAGTCATTAGATATGATAAGAAGGAATTATTGTATAAATGTCATAAACATATATATATATATATATATATATATATATATATATATATATATATATATATATATATATATATATATATATATATATATATATACAGGGCTATTTTTCAGCAGGCTCCAGCAGGAACTGTGGCCCTTATTCTAGTTCACTCTTTCTGACAAAATATTTCTTAGATGGACAAAACCATGTGCACTGCAGGTGAGGCAGGTGTAAAACCCCACCAAAATCGAATTATCTCTGCACAAGTAACACCTGCCTCACCTGCAGTGCACATGGTTTTCTCCATCTAAGAAATATTTTGTCAGAAAGAGTGAACTAGAATAAGGGCCACAGTTCCTGCTGGAGCATGCTGAAAAATAGCCCTGTATATATATCTATATAATAAGTTGAAGAGTGTGTGTGCGTGTGTGTGTGCGTGTCCGTTGCATTGCGGGCACACCGTAGCACTCAGAGCCTCCAAATTTGGCAACAAGGTACCTCTGGACCTAGTGGTGTGCACCTCGAAGCCGTTTTTGGGAAATTTCACTTAGAAATGTAAAAAACACCAAGATTCAATATGCCTTAATTAATGATCTGGGGGGGAAATCGACGATCTGGGAAACCGAAAAAAAGGAACAACACCACACCTGAGTTCATTGCTGTCATTTAGTATGAATGCAAACACATTCTAGCATTATGGTGAAGGCTTTCAACAATTGGGAATAATTGGGGAAATACATAAACCACACATAACAGACACACATACACATTGTACACACACACCCACACACATCACACACACAGCACACTATATACGCACACACAGCACACGACTCACACATATACTGTATACATAGCACACCACACACACTTTCACATTGGACAGTTACACACAACACACACACACATACATAACACACCACAAGCAGTACAACACACGACCATATACACTACAACACACTCAAAAAACAGTACAACACACACAAACACACAGAACACACACACACTTATTCCCCTTTTACAACAAAAAACCCGGATCCGACATGGCATTTGGAACACGGATCCAAGCCAAGTCGGATCCAGGATTTTCACCGTTTCCACTGTGGTGCCTACCTGCAGTGTAGACGGAGGTGGCGCTTGAAGATGACATCATCTCCAATTGCTGGGACCACGATCACACCTGCCAGGACCGCCAATCATCGCCCAAGGGGCAAGCCTAGCACCAAAGTAAGCTGCTGGGCTGCCCCTAGCCACCGTGCACCCCCCGTCTGCGAGGTGAATGGATGCCGCACACAGACATCCATTCACCTCCTCCCTGACTCAGCTGCTGTCTGCAGAGTACAGCAGACAGCAGCGGAGGCTGTGTGTGACCCCCGTCCAACCTCCATACTGACTACAGGATGCTGCGGTCTGGAGGTTGGGCTTCCCCCATTGATATAAACAGGACGGGTCAGATGAATGTGACATATAGTGTGACATTGAGGTGCATGTCCCTGCGTCACCCCACCATCTCTGTCCCTGCGTCACCTCACCATCTCTGCCATGCATTACCCCGCCATCTCTGTCCCTGCATCACCCAACCATCTCTGTCCCTGCATCACCCAGCCATCTCTGTCCCTGCATCACCCCGCCATTTCTGTCCCTGCATCACCCCACCATCTCTGTCCCTGCATCACCCCGCCATCTCTGTCGCTGCATCACCCCACCATCTCTGTCCCTGCATCACCCAGCCATCTCTGTCCCTGCATCACCCTGCCATTTCTGTCCCTGCATCACCCCACCATCTCTGTCCCTGCATCACCCCGCCATCTCTGCCCCTGTATCACCCTACCGTCTGTCCATGCGTCACCCCGCCATATGGCATAATGTGAATTTTGGCTCATTACAGGTGCCATAATGTGAATTTTGGCTCAATCCGGGTGGCATAATGTGAATTTTTGCTCACTCCGTGTGGCATACAGTGAATTTTGGCACTTGCTCTGTGGCATAATGTGAATGTTGGCTCAATCTGGGTGGCATGATGTGAATTTTGCCTTAATCCATGTTGCACAACGGGAATTTTGGCTCAATTTATGTAGCATAATGAGAATTTTGGCTCTTTCCGGGTGGTATAATGTGAATATTTTTGCTCATTCTGTGTCGCATAAGGGGGATTTTGGCTATTTCCGCATGGCATAATAATTAAGGGGCAAGTGTAAGGAGGTCTTCTACTGTTTTGCATAATGTGTACAAGGGCCATACAGCACGGTACACTACACTCAAGGCCATGCCCCCTTTTGAGTGGTGGCACCCTCTTTTTCTGGAGTGTGCACATAAGTTCAGCCTTTAATTTCAGATACATTACCATACCCCCACTTCAAAATTTCCACTTCGACCATTGCACACACATACAGAAAGCAGGTGTTGGACAGAGCGCTGATCAGTAATTAGTACCAGCTGAGTAAGTCCTTAGTGTTAACACACAGGATCGTGTCACCAAAGTCCAATGAATAGGGACTGCAGCTCCTCCTCTCGTGCATGCACGAATACCCTGGGTCCAATGGGCATAATTTGATCTAAAACAAGGAAGGCAGAAGAGGGCGCTTCATGGTGCATTAAAAATGACTTTTTAATAAGGATCCAACAAACATTGATCCACAGTAAAAGCAAAAGCAAATGCTCGTACCAGATATATACACTCTGTGGGCTGGTTACCACACGGCGTTACAATAAACCACACAGGCAAAATCAGCTCACGGTTCTCATGCAGGTAGATGGATCACTCCTGGACGCTGCAGCTAACTCACGCTGGATTGCGCAGAAAGCTGTAGGAGGACGCAGGGGGACCACAGCCGGCTTGGAGCAGTGAGTGAAACGAGGACGGGCACAGAGTCACAAGCCACGCTCTGACGCGTTTCGTCACTGGGACTTCGTCAGCGGGCGTGGCTAGTGTGACTGCTCGCCCGAACTTAACTGGTGTCCCGGCCAATGAAATTAGTCAAAGGTCCGGAGCACTTAATGCTGGTTTGTGGCCAGCCATTCAGTTCAAAGAGCAATATAGAACAGAGTACACATTTGTCTACAATATAAAAACATGTAAAAGCTCTAAACACAATACGGCTATAATGCAAAGAACTCTAAACATTAATAGCTATGTGCCATTGTATCATTCTGATCAACATACATTTTGCAAAAAAATAAAAAATAAAAAGTGGTCGACACATAAAGAGTTGACACTTTAAACAGTACATCTATAAGATATAGTGCTAGTGGACCTTTACATCACTGGTTTTGCAAAAAACTGTCATTATGCAACAATATAATAATGACGGGAAATCGGCACAGTAGTCGACACTGCAATGTCAAAACATGAAGGTCGACATGAAAAATATATTTTCCTCTATATCCAGTATCCAGCATTAAACCCGTATAATGGACTATAACAGCCATACATATAAAATATAAGCATAAAAAACATGAAAAAACATGAAAAAACATGAATAAAACACATGTAAAAATATATGGAATAAAAAACCATATAGGGAAACGCATGGAGGTATGGACACATATAAATGAATATAACAGATAGACAGAAAAGCAGAACAGGCAGGGTAATATCTACCGAATAAACGGGGTAATTTCATATCCCTCGATTAAACCCGCTGGGGCGAGGGTTCCCAGTTTAATGATCCACTGGGTTTCCCTTCTTATGAGGTGCTTATCCAAATCGCCTTCTCTTCTACCCTGCTTGATCTGTTCTATGCCCTTAACAATAAGGCCTGAAGGGTCACAATTATCAAATTCCTTGAAATGTCTAGGTACACTGTGGTTGAGTACCCCATGCTTGATATTGCGGATATGCTCCAATATCCTAATTTTGAGGCATCTTTTAGTTTTTCCGATGTACCTGAAGCCACATGTACACTTCAAAAGATAAACCACATGGGTGGAGTTACAGTTAATAAACTCATTTATTCTAAATTGGCCAAGTGTGAGATCAATAAAGGGACCTTTTTCCATGTAGCTGCAAATTTTGCAGCTATTACATGGGTAGTTACCCTTTAAGGTAAAAAATTTGTTAGATACAGGTTTCACATTAATATTTTCCAGTTGGCTTTTAGAAACAATGGATTTAATAGTATTAGCCCTTCTATAAATAATTTTAGGAACATCTGGAATATGATCCTTAAGGACTGGGTCGAGTTTGAGAACGTTCCAATGCTTATTAAAGATTCTCTTTAGTTCACGATCTCTACTGTTAAACTGTGTGATAAACAGGGCATCATTCTTTTTACACTCAGAATGTGTGTTTGTCTTATACTGCACACACATATTTATATGTAGCGCACCTCACACACTTACACATTGGACAGATACAACACAACACACCACAGTACACACACCCACATACACTACAACACACACAAAAACAGTACAACGCACACAAACACACAAAAATAAATGTATCATAGGTGCTAAATCTCAGGAGTGGATGTGGAATTCATCAACACACACAAGCTATCAAGTCAGGAGTGGTGCGTTTGAAACAACACCACCACCCCTGATTTCATTGCTGGTATTGAGTATCAATGCAAACACATTCTAACATTATGGTGGAGGTTTTAATAAATTACAATCTTGAGCCATAAACGCAGCATAAGACAGCATTTTACAGCAATTTTTTTGAAAAAAAAAACAAGGTTGTCCCGGGCAACGCCGGGCAGGTCAGCTAGTATATATATATATATATATATATATATATATATATATATATATTCCATGGTAATCTACACTTACAAGTGCAAAAATTATAAAAAGTGCACCTTATTCGTGGAATAAAGTTGAAGAAGAAAAAGTTTTTTTTATTATTATAATTTAATATTTATTTGATTATCTAAACAGTAGCTGTGGGTCCCCATAGAGCCCTTTTTTACCTTTTTCGCTTTGGGTTTATTCTAGTTGCTTATTTTGACTCTGGGGAGCACAACTGATAGGCTAAGCACCCTCTCACACATAATAAGGTTACGGTATATTGATTATAATAATGCATGGATCGCTAATTACTGGATTCCACAATCCATTGGATTATTGAACAAGTATACATGCACAGCATTTGCTTTATTGAAACATTTCCAGTATATACCAGTCATATCCAGGGCCGCCGAGAGGCAGGGGGGGAGGGTACATTTTACCTGGGCCCAGGCCTGCCAGGGGGGCCCGGGTTCGGACACACACTTTAAAATATATTTTTTGGGCTGCGGATGCGTAGGGAGGACAAGGACCTGTCCGCCCGCCCGCCCATGTGTCCGGCCACCCGCCATCAGCTGCGGCTACCCCTGTCTGTCCTTCCCCTGCACACGGAGAGACAGACGCTAGAAGTCATAGTTCACCGCTAGCGTCTGACAGGAAGCACAGCTCTCTACTGGTAACGCTGCAGAGCTGTGCTCCCTGTCAGAGACGCTGGAAGTGAAAAATGACTTCTAGCGTCTGGCTCTCTGTGCGCAGGGGAAGGCAGGGTAAAGCAGGGGGCAGCAGCAGCTGACAGGCAGTTGGCCGGGCACATATTAACCCCTTGACAACGAGCTAGAACCCCTGGCAATGGAAAAAAAAAACGCTTGGCAATGAGCAAGAACCCCTGGCAAAAATATTAACCCCTTGGCAACATTTAAAAACCCCTTGGCAATGAGCAAGAACCCCTGGCAATGGACATTAACCCCCCCTTGGCAACGAGCAAGAACCCCTGGCAACGTACATTAACCCCCTTTGGCAATGAGCATTAACCCCTGGGAACAAATATAAACCCATTGGTAACAAGCAATAACCCCTGGCAATGTATATTAACCCTTTGGCAACGAGCAAGAACCCCTGGCAACAGACATTAACCCCCCTCTTGGCAACGAGCAAGAACCCCTGGCAACGGACATTAACTCCCCTTGACAACAAGCAATAACCCCTGGCAATGCATATTAACTCCTTGGCAACGGACATTAACTCCCTTGGCAACAAGCAGGTAATTTATAATGTATTAGAAGCCTTACTGTGGGGGGCAACGTGGTGTGGCATAGTCAGTGTGTATCGATTTTTGTGTGACATCCCACTTTTTTGGTACGGTCCTGTGGGAATTAGACACTGGCCATGCCCTCACAGCGACAAAACGGCGCCCAAAAATTTTTGACGCGTGCCTGCGGCATGCACATATATTCTTTTCTCCTAGGTGTGAGGGGTATTGCAATGTGTGGCATAATGTGTCAGGGGCATTACAGTGTGCAGCATAGTATCAGGCATTATGGTGTGCTGCATCATGTTTCAGAGAAATGGCGGTGTGTGGCATAATGTGTAAGGGGCATTACAGTGTGCAGCATATTGCGCTGGGGCATTACGGTGTGCAGCATAGTATTAGGGGCATTGCTCAAATTTTAGTAGCTCTCGGGGACTTTTTTTTGTCTTTTGTTGTCACAAGTAGCTCTCGCTCAATTAAGGTTGGAGACCACTGGACTAGGAGAGCGGGCATGGGGTTAGCTGTGTCCATGCACCAACTCACGCATTCACATGTGCAGTCTAATGCCGGGCAGCGTCTGAGCACTCGCTCTGACACTGCACGGCTGTTCCCGACCTGGCGTGCGGCCTGCGCTGTGTGATTCGGTCATAGGTCCTGCTGTGCAGGCCGCAGCGCTGACCACCAGTGCCGAAACCTGTTTGCCGCCGGGCCTCCCACATCATACCCGACACCGGAACCTGCTCGCCGCCGGGCCTCCCACGTCGCACATGTCTACTCGACGCCTGCCTATGCACTGCGGCCGCCTGCCCCCCTCCACAGCAAGTCAGTGTGGGGGCACAGGGGGCAATTTTCTTTTAGGGTTGCCAATCCCTGGATCCCGGGAATACCGGGTTTCAGCATTTTTCAATCCCAGTGATATTGGTATACCAGCCCCAAGATTTCTGTAAAAATGACCTTCTAGACCTACTTTGTCTCTGTCCCTGCGTCCCCACCATCTCTGTCCCCACCGTCTGGTCCTTCGTCACCACCGTCTCTGTCCCTGCATCCCGCCATCCCGCTCTATGCACCTTTGTCCCCGCCATCTCTCTCCCTGCATCCCACCATTCCTCTCACTCTCCCTGAATTTTGCCTCAATCTGTGTGGAATAATTTGAATTTTGTGTCATTCCATGTGGCATAATGTGAATTTTAAGACATTCCATGTGAATTTTGGCTCATTCTGTGTAGCATAATGTGTAAGGGGCAAGTATAAGGGGTCTACTATTGTGTTGCATAAAGGGTATATGGTGTGGTACACACCCCTATATCCTTTAATGGCCACACCTCTTTTCTTTCGCTTGCCACTCCAGGGGGGCCCCGTGACGCTGTTGTACCGGGGCCCAGGATTTCTCTTGGCAGCCCTGGTCATATCCAGTATATACCAGAGGAGGACATCATATATGTAATTGTCCCTGGGTGAGATGTACTAGGCCTTGAAAAGTGATTACAAATTCTACTTTCCAAACACAGTCTGTAGCATGACAGTTAGAAGCTGATTGGCTGGTGTATTATCACTATTCATTTCATCTCTTTTCAAGCTTAATACGTCTGTGTGATGTTTTTCTCTTCCTCTGTTTATTATTTTAGTGGTATAGAAGAAAAATTCTAATAAAGGAAAAGTTTAGGGCAATAATTTTTTGAATCTTCTTTAATAATCTTTTTGCCTGTAGGCCTCACTTCACTATCACTTAGCTTAGTCAGCCAGTTAGCTTGGTGCAAACTTTTGATCTGATCTGGATGAAAGCAATATTGTGAGGTGGTCAAAATTAAGTGGAAATCACTGGAAATGTATATTCATATCATAATGCTATAGGAACAAATAGAAGCCCCACATTATACTATGCTTTTTGCAGGTTTTATAATGTTTTGAAAAATCAGATCCAAAACTAAATCCAAAATATGAAGCTACAGTAATACAGATCCAAACCAAAACATGAGGGTTGGCACACATTTATATTATATAATATTAATAATATTTTAATAAGTTATGCATATGCCTAATTTCATTCTGTTTTAGGTTTTCAGGTTGTTGAACATGTCCTCAGTGCAGGTATTAGAGTAAATTATGTAAAATGTACAGTTCTGGATTCCTTCATTACAAGAAATATTATAATCATACTCAGCAAAAATTGGGATAAATGTGGTGACTGATGCAGCAGTAAAGCTAAAGACCGCTCACATCAACTAAATGTAAAAGTAATTACACCAAATATAGGCTAGTACACATTTCAAGAAATGGAGAAATGACAGGTCCTCTGCCTTAAGCTCCTCATTACGCAAAATAGCATATATATATATATATATATATATATATATATATATATACAGTGGCGGAACTACCCAGGGTGCAGGGGGTGCAGCTGCTATGGGGCCCGGCGGCTGGGGGGGCCCCATGGACAGCAAGCACTCCCCTGCCTTTTCCTGCACTGGCTCTGAGCTGGTGGAGACCCAGCACTTGCTGCCAGCACGGCACCTCCTGTCTCCCCCCCAGCACGTGTGACGGGGAGAAGCAGCTGCCTGCGCCTCCCGTGTCCTGTCTCCGGCTCTCCGCCCACCCAGCGCATGTGAGCGGGGAAGAGACCTGGCGGTGTAACTGCAGCACTTCCCGGGACCCCCCCATCGCGTGTAAGGGTCTCCCCCGCCGCGCATGTGAGCAACGGGGAGACCCAGCAGAGAGCAGCACCTAACAGCACCTCCTGTCTGCCTCCCCAGCGCACGTGAGGGGGAGACCAAGCAGGGAGCAGTGGCTGCCTGTGTCTATTCTTCACCCACCCAGCGCATGTGAGCAAGAGAGACCCAGCGCAGGGAACAGCAGGGTCTCCCCCCCCTCCAGCGGGAGATCCAGGGAAATGGCACTTGCCTTGCCTGCACCCTGGTGTATGAGTGGCAATCCCAGCGAGGCCTGGATCCATTGAATGAAGGTGAATACATGCTTGGAGAGTGGGGATGTCCTGTCCCTATTGTCCTGTGCTTTTCCTAATGTCCCCTCCTATCTCTGTTGTCCTGTCCTATTCCTATTGTCATCCTAATTGTCCTGTCTCTATTGTCCTGTCCCTATTGTCCTGAGCTTATGTCTAATGTCCTATCCTGTCTCTGTTGTCCTCTCCCTATTGTCCTGATCTTATGTCTAATGTCCTGTGCTTATACCTAATATACCTTCTACCAAATCATACCCATCCTCGTTTGCTATTCTGACCTCCACCCCCCCCACCGCCCTCATTTTATATATATATATGTATACATACACACACACATCTAGAACATGATAAAGGATAAAGTAAAATCTTTATATTACAAAATGTAGAAATCAATGTTCAGAATAATTAAAATTGAACATAAAGATCTATGGTTTTATAAGTGACATCAATATCCATGATACAATGTCAGTGATGAAATAACATTGTCATAACACATAAATCATGATTGTGCATACATATATCTTAAATCGTAATGCATAATAGGTGCATAAATCTTAAGAAAGCCATAGGCTATAAAAATATAAAAAACTACAAGCATCTCTGATCATAATTTAGATCCTTCTCTTGTATCTATACTGCATGGTTTCAATGTTAATAGCACATAAATCCATCTGGTCTCAAACTATGAAACAGTCTATAATATATTCACCCAAGGGCTGGTGCAAGGCACCGGAGCACCCCAGGTGAGTCGGGGTGGGGGCGCCGTCAGGGGAGCGGGCAGGGGGGTCCATGCTGGCATCTGACAGGAGCCAGCAGTGGTGTCCTTGCCGCGCGGGTACCTGCGGCGCTGTGTATAAAGCTGGCGGTGGCGGGGGGTCTCTGCAGTGAATAAGAAATAACTAGCGCTATGCGGCGGTGCGGGAAGCGCTTCTGTTTTGAAAACACTGGCCGCATGCTGATTGGCTGAATCTCAGCCAATCAGCGTGCGGCCAGTGTTTTCAAACCCGGCAGCGCTTCCCACACCGCCGCATAGCCCGGTGGAAAGCGCTAGTTATTTCTTATTCACTGCAGGGACCCCCCACCGCCAGCTTTATACACAGCGCCGCAGGTACCCACGCGGCAAGGACACCACTGCAGGCTTTTGTCAGAAGCCGGAATGGACCCCCCTGCCCGCTCCCCAGACGGCGCAGCAGGTACCCCCTTTGCACGGGGGGCGAGGGGCGAACTGCCGCCCTCCAGTGGCCGGCACCCAAGGCAAATGCCTAGACCTTTTTAACACTTTTATTGGTAAGCTGCTCAATCAGAGGTCTGTCATTCAGGTGCCAAAAGGGAGGGGTAAATCTGGTTAGGAAAAAAAAAGGGAGTGTGATTCCCCCTTTGTTGGTATGGCTGGTCTGCTCCAGGGTAGCACACCCTAACACTTTATTAACATTTATGTTTTTCCCTATCACATTGTATGTATTATTTTAATCACACCTTCACCTCCCTACATAGCACTTATGTGCTTCTTATTTAACACTTACTAACTTTCATTTGTGTGCTGCCCTGGAGTAGTCAGCCTGTGTCGGCATGTTGGGGGCCCACACCCCAGACCCATACCCAGTGTTAGGGACCCCCAGTGACAGAGATGCCTTGACGTACGGCCTGGGGGCTTAACCCTATATCTGCAGATATATGCAACCAAGATCTCTGTATTATCTGATTATTATATGTATATTTCTCATTCAGTGTGCAATAGGGATACAAACTGTTTTTTTTCCTAACCAGATTTACCCCTCCCTTTTGGCACCTGAATGACAGACCTCTGATTGAGCAGCTTACCAATAAAAGTGTTGTGCAGTTGAGAGGCATAGATGGGTCAGCATTAGGAGGGATTGCTGACACCTGAGTGCCATTGGAGAAGCCAGGGGTATCTCCAGGTAAGCTGGCTCTCAGATGTTGTAAGCCATTATCATGTGGCCTTACACTGGGCTATTAGGCCCATAAATTTGTTATTGTGCATGGGATGGGTTTGGGAGTGTGATTCCCCCTTTGTTGGTATGGCTGGTCTGCTCCAGGGTAGCACACCCTAACACTTTATTAACATTTATGTTTTTCCCTATCACATTGTATGTATTATTTTAATCACACCTTCACCTCCCTACATAGCACTTATGTGCTTCTTATTTAACACTTACTAACTTTCATTTGTGTGCTGCCCTGGAGTAGTCAGCCTGTGTCGGCATGTTGGGGGCCCACACCCCAGACCCATACCCAGTGTTAGGGACCCCCAGTGACAGAGATGCCTTGACGTACGGCCTGGGGGCTTAACCCTATATCTGCAGATATATGCAACCAAGATCTCTGTATTATCTGATTATTATATGTATATTTCTCATTCAGTGTGCAATAGGGATACAAACTGTTTTTTTTCCTAACCAGATTTACCCCTCCCTTTTGGCACCTGAATGACAGACCTCTGATTGAGCAGCTTACCAATAAAAGTGTTGTGCAGTTGAGAGGCATAGATGGGTCAGCATTAGGAGGGATTGCTGACACCTGAGTGCCATTGGAGAAGCCAGGGGTATCTCCAGGTAAGCTGGCTCTCAGATGTTGTAAGCCATTATCATGTGGCCTTACACTGGGCTATTAGGCCCATAAATTTGTTATTGTGCATGGGATGGGTTTGGGAGTGTGATTCCCCCTTTGTTGGTATGGCTGGTCTGCTCCAGGGTAGCACACCCTAACACTTTATTAACATTTATGTTTTTCCCTATCACATTGTATGTATTATTTTAATCACACCTTCACCTCCCTACATAGCACTTATGTGCTTCTCATTTAACACTTACTAACTTTCATTTGTGTGCTGCCCTGGAGTAGTCAGCCTGTGTCGGCATGTTGGGGGCCCACACCCCAGACCCATACCCAGTGTTAGGGACCCCCAGTGACAGAGATGCCTTGACGTACGGCCTGGGGGCTTAACCCTATATCTGCAGATATATGCAACCAAGATCTCTGTATTATCTGATTATTATATGTATATTTCTCATTCAGTGTGCAATAGGGATACAAACTGTTTTTTTTCCTAACCAGATTTACCCCTCCCTTTTGGCACCTGAATGACAGACCTCTGATTGAGCAGCTTACCAATAAAAGTGTTGTGCAGTTGAGAGGCATAGATGGGTCAGCATTAGGAGGGATTGCTGACACCTGAGTGCCATTGGAGAAGCCAGGGGTATCTCCAGGTAAGCTGGCTCTCAGATGTTGTAAGCCATTATCATGTGGCCTTACACTGGGCTATTAGGCCCATAAATTTGTTATTGTGCATGGGATGGGTTTGGGAGTGTGATTCCCCCTTTGTTGGTATGGCTGGTCTGCTCCAGGGTAGCACACCCTAACACTTTATTAACATTTATGTTTTTCCCTATCACATTGTATGTATTATTTTAATCACACCTTCACCTCCCTACATAGCACTTATGTGCTTCTTATTTAACACTTACTAACTTTCATTTGTGTGCTGCCCTGGAGTAGTCAGCCTGTGTCGGCATGTTGGGGGCCCACACCCCAGACCCATACCCAGTGTTAGGGACCCCCAGTGACAGAGATGCCTTGACGTACGGCCTGGGGGCTTAACCCTATATCTGCAGATATATGCAACCAAGATCTCTGTATTATCTGATTATTATATGTATATTTCTCATTCAGTGTGCAATAGGGATACAAACTGTTTTTTTTCCTAACCAGATTTACCCCTCCCTTTTGGCACCTGAATGACAGACCTCTGATTGAGCAGCTTACCAATAAAAGTGTTGTGCAGTTGAGAGGCATAGATGGGTCAGCATTAGGAGGGATTGCTGACACCTGAGTGCCATTGGAGAAGCCAGGGGTATCTCCAGGTAAGCTGGCTCTCAGATGTTGTAAGCCATTATCATGTGGCCTTACACTGGGCTATTAGGCCCATAAATTTGTTATTGTGCATGGGATGGGTTTGGGAGTGTGATTCCCCCTTTGTTGGTATGGCTGGTCTGCTCCAGGGTAGCACACCCTAACACTTTATTAACATTTATGTTTTTCCCTATCACATTGTATGTATTATTTTAATCACACCTTCACCTCCCTACATAGCACTTATGTGCTTCTTATTTAACACTTACTAACTTTCATTTGTGTGCTGCCCTGGAGTAGTCAGCCTGTGTCGGCATGTTGGGGGCCCACACCCCAGACCCATACCCAGTGTTAGGGACCCCCAGTGACAGAGATGCCTTGACGTACGGCCTGGGGGCTTAACCCTATATCTGCAGATATATGCAACCAAGATCTCTGTATTATCTGATTATTATATGTATATTTCTCATTCAGTGTGCAATAGGGATACAAACTGTTTTTTTTCCTAACCAGATTTACCCCTCCCTTTTGGCACCTGAATGACAGACCTCTGATTGAGCAGCTTACCAATAAAAGTGTTGTGCAGTTGAGAGGCATAGATGGGTCAGCATTAGGAGGGATTGCTGACACCTGAGTGCCATTGGAGAAGCCAGGGGTATCTCCAGGTAAGCTGGCTCTCAGATGTTGTAAGCCATTATCATGTGGCCTTACACTGGGCTATTAGGCCCATAAATTTGTTATTGTGCATGGGATGGGTTTGGGAGTGTGATTCCCCCTTTGTTGGTATGGCTGGTCTGCTCCAGGGTAGCACACCCTAACACTTTATTAACATTTATGTTTTTCCCTATCACATTGTATGTATTATTTTAATCACACCTTCACCTCCCTACATAGCACTTATGTGCTTCTTATTTAACACTTACTAACTTTCATTTGTGTGCTGCCCTGGAGTAGTCAGCCTGTGTCGGCATGTTGGGGGCCCACACCCCAGACCCATACCCAGTGTTAGGGACCCCCAGTGACAGAGATGCCTTGACGTACGGCCTGGGGGCTTAACCCTATATCTGCAGATATATGCAACCAAGATCTCTGTATTATCTGATTATTATATGTATATTTCTCATTCAGTGTGCAATAGGGATACAAACTGTTTTTTTTCCTAACCAGATTTACCCCTCCCTTTTGGCACCTGAATGACAGACCTCTGATTGAGCAGCTTACCAATAAAAGTGTTGTGCAGTTGAGAGGCATAGATGGGTCAGCATTAGGAGGGATTGCTGACACCTGAGTGCCATTGGAGAAGCCAGGGGTATCTCCAGGTAAGCTGGCTCTCAGATGTTGTAAGCCATTATCATGTGGCCTTACACTGGGCTATTAGGCCCATAAATTTGTTATTGTGCATGGGATGGGTTTGGGAGTGTGATTCCCCCTTTGTTGGTATGGCTGGTCTGCTCCAGGGTAGCACACCCTAACACTTTATTAACATTTATGTTTTTCCCTATCACATTGTATGTATTATTTTAATCACACCTTCACCTCCCTACATAGCACTTATGTGCTTCTTATTTAACACTTACTAACTTTCATTTGTGTGCTGCCCTGGAGTAGTCAGCCTGTGTCGGCATGTTGGGGGCCCACACCCCAGACCCATACCCAGTGTTAGGGACCCCCAGTGACAGAGATGCCTTGACGTACGGCCTGGGGGCTTAACCCTATATCTGCAGATATATGCAACCAAGATCTCTGTATTATCTGATTATTATATGTATATTTCTCATTCAGTGTGCAATAGGGATACAAACTGTTTTTTTTCCTAACCAAATGCCTAGACCTGCCTAGTGGTGGCGCCGGCCCTGATTCACCCATCTTCAAAGTTTATACACATTATATGCATTTCCAGGCCATTACCTTAGAGGGATCATTATAATAGGCTACACATTTTTTTTATTATTACTACAAATTCTACTGTACTATTAAAAAAAATAATAAAAATCTTAACCCTTTGAGTGCCAACAATGCTGTGAGCGATCCTCAAAATATCCACTAAAAATGCCAGCGTCATTCACAGCGACTGTTCTTTTAGTATAAATAAATACAAATACAGCCAAGTCAATTCATTGAAGATTACTTAAATATTGCACAGAAAAAGAGCAGTTGCTGTGAGCTGCACTGGCATTTTTAACGGATATTTTGAGGATCTCTCACAGAAATGCCAGCAGTCAAAGGATTAATACAAAGGTTTGCTTGGCAATTCTCTCATCTATTTCGACAAATTGATGTGGCACTCAAAGGTGGTTTTTCAAGCCCAGGTGTTTTTTTTTTGCCAGACTAAAAATCTGCAATTTTCTACCTTTTTTTTTGGGGGGGGGGGGGGGGGGGGGGGTATATGATCCTAATCAATCCCAGTGCTATTTTTCACCTGGGTAAAAAACCAACAGTGGCGAAAACCATGTGGATTGCCAGAATTGCCGCATATGCACCGAATGTGGTTTCGTGAATTTTTGGAGAATTTGTGGCTGTTTTCACACATTTTTGTGGCATTTTTTTCTCCCGTCACGATTTGCCTCCAAATGAAGAGTGAAAAGGCATTTGCGATAATGGACTCAAAACTGGCAAAAAATTCCTGTGATTGAATACTAAATTATTGACGATTTTTCACCTGGCCAGGAAAATCAGCCTGGGACTGAATATCCCCCAAATGGTTAAACATAAATATCCCATATCCTACAACAATGTGTGACACAAAGGATAGGTTTCATATTGGTTATCTTTATTGATAATCATTAACTAAATAATAACCAACAAAGTTAAACAAACCATGGCAACTCCTTTTGGGTTGATGTGTAGCCTTCTCTCAGCTTTACAAAAACAAAAGCTACTACATTTTTATCTTAGACTAATGTTTGCATGTATACATAGTACATATAATAAATGTATTTTTATCTACTTTATCCCTATATTTCTGCTGGTAGTAAAGTGGAGTTACTTAGTAATCCCAGAGTTGCATAGCAACTCACTCCTATCAATCCCTCAAATAGTTTGAGTTAATTATCTTCCAAATGTTTTTGTAAAAACTGATTGGTTGTTAGACAATCAGGCATTTGGAACTTACCCTGCATCAAATATTTTTGCAACATCATTGACCAGAGGCATCATCAGCAAAGGCAGACTCATTCTCTGCTCTATTTACTTTTTACTGCTGAAACAAAATGCCGTACTGTACAGTAGATAAGCTTTAGAAATTGTATGAAAAAGTAGGAAGCAGGTATATAAAAAAAATAAAAGACTAAAAGTAGCAGAGATTTTGGAAGAATTCGAGGAAGGCAGGAGATTAGAGAAGCTTGAGGTTGTGTTACGAGAAATTGGGAGCACTAGAGAAATACAGGAGTAAGAGAAGTATAAAAGAGGCAGAGAGATTGGGAGCATTAGATAAAGGCAAGTGGTAAGAGAAGCTCCGGAGAAGTGGGGATTCTGGGACATTAGAGGAAGGCAGGAGTCAATAGAAGTCTGACAGATGCTGGGATATCAAGAGCATTAGTGGAAGGCAGGTGGTCAGAGAAGATTCTGGGTGGTGGATATATTGGAACAATAGGAAAGGTAGGAGCTAGAAGTCTGTCAGTGGTAGCTTAGAATTATGTGTGTACAGGCTTGATAATGTTTCTGTACACATCAATGGATCTCGTACAACTACAAACAGCCCAAGTTATGTAATCAGTGGAGTGGTTTGAATAAAAATAAAGCAGGTAAAGCCGTATTCAGTGTTATACACACTGGTCCATGGAGCGGAGTAGGGTGCTCTGACCAGCTCGGGAGTATATGTAGGTATATAATATATATCCATAAACAGGGCTGGACTGGCACAAATGGGTACAGGAAAACCCAGAGTGGGCCCTACCTCCTCTTGGGGCAATAGTGTATTTTCTACAGTGCATTGCCATTATTAATCTGGTATATTATGATGCAAATCTAGCAATATTTAT
Source organism: Crinia signifera (assembly GCF_055691185.1). Lineage (NCBI taxonomy): Eukaryota > Metazoa > Chordata > Amphibia > Anura > Myobatrachidae > Crinia > Crinia signifera. The sequence goes on from NC_139217.1 coordinate 406,210,756, forward strand.
ATATATTAATATTGCCCTCTCTAAGGGTAAGTTAAACCTCCCACTGGAGAATAGTAACACCAATAAACAAGGACTGCTATCACTGCTATCCCCAGTGGGCCCTTCATGTCGCAGTCCACCACTGCCCCTAAAAGCACTGTATAATTTACAGTACGTTACCTGTCAACATTTCTATTTGCTTAGTCGGGTATTAATTCCTGGCCAATATTTCTAACAATGGGAAATATTGGCCATCAGTATTTAGTACTCTCCTATGTGGATTCGACTCTGTTAAAAGTCAAATCTGCATTTTGAAAACGGTGGCTAAATTGTCTAATTAGTGGCTGTTTTTGTAAAAAAAAAAGCTTTGTGGATTCGCCGTGTGGAAAAACCAGATCTGACATTGAAGATGTCGAATATAAATTCAATCTAATCCTGACAGAAATCATCCGGGATTGAATACCCCCTATAGGGGTGAACTGTGTTTATAAAACTGAGAGATACTGCTCATTGCAAGTCAACTTGTCATTGATCTAGCACCTTCTAGAGGATAATAGCTAGAACTGCTATGGGTAACTTTCTTATTTCTAAAAACTGACACTTTAGGAAATTTACCCGGAAGGGACAAATTAGACGAAACACCCAAAGCCGCAACAATAGATCTGCAATCTCATGCAAAGCATCACCTGTTTTCCAGTAGACAATGCTCTTTTAAGATGTCAAAAATCAAAAGTGTTGCCTGGCATGATTTACTAGCTTTACTCAAAAGTGCAGCCATGCACTATAACACCATAACAGCAAGTCAGTAATGACCTTTTATCTGTCTAAACAATGAATGAATGAAGGTCAGAGAATGAATGCACACGTCCGATTGCTTGCTTAGTAGCTTTCAGCAATTACATATGATTTTTTCTGTTATTTTTCACTTGCTTTCACTTCACCCCACATTAGACAACATCGCAGCCCTGACTGAGGGGTAGATTTATTAAGCTTGGTGAAGTGATAAAGTGTCTGTTTTTTATCACCAATCGGCTCATAACTGTCATTTTTCAAACCAAGCCTGTCACTTCACGGTTAGGAGCTGATTGGCCGGTGATAAAAACCAGACACTTTATCACTTCACCGAACTTAATAAATCTGCCCCTCAATTACATTATACGTTTGCTCGATGATTAGCATTAAAGTCTGGGCATGTGCAGAACGGGTCCTGCACCCTTGCATGCAGTGCCCCATAAACCCCAGCCTTATTGTCTGGCTCTGTTCAAAATGAAGGTGTCACCTCCATTTTGTGGTAGTGCCAAGGTCAGTGTCTGTGTCTGGCAATGCAGATTTACTGACCTTGGCTGTCAAAGATGAATGACCATCCTAAATAACCCGAAGGCGACAGCAACTCCTGCCATTAAGACAGGTGAGGCTGGGGGTACTCACCCTCTGGACACCCCAACCTTAATCTGGTTCTGCTGTGGATACCTTGTGGCACCGAATAATAAAAGGTTAATAACGATGTTGAATGGTCAGATTGGCATGTGAATGGTCCAAATTAGAGGCATGTGTTCATGATGAGGCCCGGGCTGCATACTTGGGGGTAGCTGCGTTTTATTAATTATTATTATTATTAATAATAATACATTTATATTTTTTTACTATACTTGTGACATTTCCCTGCAGCTTGGAGGTAAAAACCAGGGGCGTAACTACACTAAGGCAGCCACCGCCAATGCTTGGGGGAGCGAGTGGCAGCGCTGTCTGTGTGGGCGCCGGCATTCAGCACTTTATACTGCCGCTGCCCACCCCGCATCCCCGGCATAGATTCCGGTCCAGTCCCACCGACCGTCAACTGGTGGCTGGCTGTGGTCGGGGGTATAGGCTACACGTGCCATGCTCCCCAGGACAGTACAGCACAGCAGCGGTGCAGGCTTGCAGAGCAGTTCAGTAGCACAGTGTCAGCCTGCTGCTTCAGCTGAGACGCTATCGGAGCTGGATACAGTCTACCAAAAAGTGCGGGGATGAGTGATTTCTGCATTGTCCGGCAACACATCACAGCGGCAGTGCAGGTACGGTACCAGCTTCACTTGTTCAATAAATCAAATCCTCCCCTCTCCCCTCTCTGAGGGCAGCTCAGCCTCTTCTGTTCACTGGCAGGTCACATAAAACACTCCTGACAGGGTATTTAAAACTTCCAGCTAATGTTTTTTTTTTTTTCTAAATGAGCAATTCAGCTTCAGTGGGAGCTGGCAACAAATTAACTGTTTGGGATCACTACATTGGGCACAATTGACTTATGGTTTTACCTTATCTCTCTCTCTCTCTCTGCTGTCCTTATCTCTCTCTCTCTCTCTCTGCTGTCCTTATCTCTCTCTCTCTCTCTCTGCTGTCCTTATCTCTCTCTCTCTCTCTCTGCTGTCCTTATCTCTCTCTCTCTCTCTCTCTCTCTCTCTCTCTCTCTCTCTCTCTCTCTCTCTCTCTGCTGTCCTTATCTCTCTCTCTCTGCTGTCCTTATCTCTCTCTCTCTGCTGTCCTTATCTCTCTCTCTGCTCTTTCTGCTGTCCCGCTCTCCCATGTCTTTTCTCTTTCTGTTGTCCTTTTGTCTCTTTCCACTCTTAGTGAGTACATGCATCCTGGCAAAATATATATATATATATTTTTTGTGGGGGGGGGGGGGGGGGGCGGCGCCACAATTTTTTTAGCAGGGGGGAGCAAAATTTATAGTTACGCCACTGGTAAAAACATGATGTGCTGCATAACTGCTAAAAAATACAAGGGGTGACATTTACTAGGATAAGCAGCAATCATTCACACCTGAAAACCAGTTTGATTTTGCCGTGTAAATGATTGCCACTTTAAAAAAAACTGGAGATTTCTTACCAAATCTCTCACTTTGTGAATCTCTCATTGTAATACATTTCACCCAAGGCATGTTATGTACATTTTTGCATGTGGTTCTGTAAATAACAATATTACTGTGATTCTGTAAATAAGAATATTACTGCAGTACTGCAGAGACGGCGATGTACTGGCCACTGCTTATTCTTGCAGTGCAAACAAAATTCCCAAACTCCAGCAAGTTATTTTCAGTGCCATTCATTTATATTCAACAAACACAGTAAGGCCAATTTATACCTACCTGCATTTATTCATACACCATAGTGAATTAATGCAATGTTCTATTAAGGTAATTTTAAAAAAAAATAACATTTACAGTAGGTCACTATTTGTTAAACCTAAAATGTATGAAGCACATTAAACAGCAACAGATCACACATATATTTCTACATATATTTGAATAACTATTGTTTTGCTGGAGGTATATTTATGGCCTGTAATTATACATGTAATACTTAAATGGCATACGAAGAAGCACTGACAATGAAATCTCTTTCTACTGCCGAGAAAGAATATATTTCTGAATAATGTACAGCTACTGGAGTATTAAGAGCTTAGCAAAACTTAGATAATCATTTAAATATATTTCAGATTGCAGTGCTAAAAGTACATGCTAATACTACTTTAATAGCCCATTTTGTTCTGTTACATTAGAGTTTTACTTTTAGATACTTCATTAATGCCTTCTGGACTGGATATGATTTATACCTCCAATACCATGCCTATTGTAGTGGTTCTGCACTGATATATGGATTAGAGGGGTGTATGTTCACTACCTTTAAAACCAAAAATACCTGAACTGGGGGTTTCCAAGGAGAGCATAGCAGGGTTGCCAACTTTTATATTCTCCTCTCCGGGAGAAGCCCGGAGAGGAGACTTTCAGCAGCTGTTCGGGGGCTGGGCTTGGACGTGACATCATTAAGCCCCGCCCACATGAGGCAAAATAGCCACATTCACGGATCTCTGTGGAGGGGGCGGGGCTAAAATGACGCAATTGTGCCGTTTTAGCTCCGCCCCCTCCTCTGAGACCCGCGGATTTTGGCATTTAAATGCCAAGGTAGGGATAAGATGGCCGCGATCGGGGGGCGCAGTGGGGGTCCCGCTGAATCCGGGAGGGTTGCCCACCTTTCCGGGCGGCCGGGAGGGGGGCCCGATTTTCAGGAGACTCCGGGCCATTCCGGAAGGGTTGGCAACCTTGGAGCATAGTCCCAACTTGGCTTTTCCCACCAACTTCGGATCCCAAAATGAGCAAGATCAAATGTTACTGGGAATCTCGGATCCTGCATGTTTTGTAATGAATATAAGAGTCCCTTTGTTATTATCAGAAACCATTTCAAGCTGGAGAGTGGAGGGAAAGGGTAGCGGTATGTGGGCCTAATTCAGTTCTGTTGCAATTATGTCAAAAAACACAAAACTGCAACTGCTACCTCTAGTATGCGGCGGGGCACCCAGCACAGGTCAATGCCTCCCAGCATGCCGGATAGCTTTCCATGATACAATTGCAAGTAATGCAGAAATGCAGGCACTTTGAAGACCTGAAAAGCGATTGCACAACTATGGTAGCCAACATGTTTTGGCTCGCAGCATACAAATAACATGCATTTCCGGGCTGCAAACCAGCCAAAAATGGTCCAGATCTACATCTATTGTCCGGACCTCACTCACCCAACGATGCTTAAATTGTGGTTGCATTTTCTAGAAAGCAACTGCAGTTTAAGTCCTTGTTCATGAACACAGAGTGCAGCATTGCTAAAATTGCCCATTTGCCATTTTAGCAGTTCAGAGATTTTATGCTGAATTAGAGCCTGTGTTAAAATAAAATCTACATTAGGAAGCCATCGGGGCACCATTAGGCCACTAACATGGACAGTAGGTAAAAAAGGTGGCTGCTGGCATCATTGTCAGTCACTGTGTATGTTAAGTACCTCCCAACATGACCCTCTCCAGGGACAGAATGTTCTATTTTTGGACTTCCCTCTAAATTTAGGATCACCATCACCTGTGTAGAAACACCTTTCTTGTCAATTAACCTTTTTAAGGCAGGTAATGGCAATCCTAAATGAATAGGGAAGTCCAGAACCAGAGCATTGTGTCCCTCCTGGAATGGGTCATGTTGGGAGGTATGTATTTTTCAAGAAGTATGCGTTTTGAGACGCGGATCATTTTACTGTTGTGTGAGCATTGGTTTCCCAGCTTTATGCTAAAACAATAAAGGTGCGTACACACGGGGCAATATGATTGCTGGCAATATATTGCTAGCAATATATTGCCAGCAATCATATTGCTCAGTGTTCTGTTTTCATCTGCGACCAGAGATAGTTGCTGATGAAAAAGACACCCTGCCGGGAGAAGAGGCAGGGGAAGTCGCTGGTCGGAGGAGCATGCTCCTCCAACCAGCGACCATTAGGGGGCTGAAAACAGGAGTGCGCACCCGGCGATTTATCGCCGGCGCACACTCCTATCGCTGGCAATATGGGCGTTCAGAGACCATATTGCCAGCTTTAGTATAAAAAAAATAAAAATAAAAAAGGCAGTCTTTTCTAATTAAATAAAAAAATATGCATTGTGTGTTTTTCCAGACACAGTGTAAATTACTTAATTTGCACAGTGGTACAAAATAAAACTGTAACCAATGAAGTGAGTTCAGACAGAGTGGCTGATCAGTGAATTTGCAGATTGAGCGATTATCATATGACATGCATCATAACTTGTATGCGTGAGAGTGAATGTCATCAGAAATTGTGCATGGATCATAAATGCAATGTGGCCAGAGGTTGACTGAAAGAAAGCTGGTGTCACGATCCAGGTACAGGTTGAGTATCCCGTATCCAAAATGCTCGGGACCAGGAGAATTTTGGATAACAGATTATTCCGTATTTCGGAATATTTTAATATTTTTAATGATGTATTTTGAAGTATCTTGCATTTATGCTGTATAAACACATCAAACACATGAAATACACATAAATATATTTTATTTGTTCAAAAAACAAGGTTTCAAAACATGAAACAAAATTTGTGTATATCTCAGATATTGAATTTGAATGTCAAGCAATAATTTTCTTGTACATATATAGTGCTAGTTACATATCATGTCCTCAGCAGTGCTGCTACAAATGTCCCTAGTGAGTTTTTAGCCAAAAAACATTTTTTTTGCACTTTCTGGAAAGTATGTTTTTTAGAATAATTCGGATAACGGATATTCGGATACGGGATACTCAACCTGTAATAAGACGTATATTTTTACTTCTACAGAATGTGTCTCCAGACACTGCAGCAATCCCTTTTTGTAATAATGGTTTGAGTCTAAACTCTGTGGCGCTGAACTTGGTATCAGCAGCACTAGTCACTAAAGTTACCCCCTTAGTAACTAGAAATAGTGTATATGATTACAATGGTGAGTGACTTTGTGCGCTGACACCTTCCTTCTGAAACCGTAACCGTGAGGCGTGAAAACACTTTTTCTATTTAAGTGAACAACACAAGTGGATGAATATAAAATGTTACTCTCCTTCTCTTACGTGTCTTCACCTCACCAGAGGCTCTCCATTATTGTGAATATGATGGAGACATAAAAAAATGAAAATCCAAAATAGTATAATATTGTAGGGATAGAAAAATTTATTAAACAATGGGGTAATAAAGACAAGGGCTAATTCCAAACATAAATGAATAAGACTTCCGAATTGGGTCACATAATATTAAAATTGGAGGTTTACCAGATTGCGAAGATAAAAACGCCTGTAGATAGATCTTTTATCTGTAAGGTGCTACTGGTTTTCCGGATAAACCAGGCCTTCAGGTGTCTCCAAAATCAGCAATGCTGGGTCCCCCTCCAGAAAGTTTCCAGGCTACTGCAGCGGGTCAAACAGCCAGACCCATGACCTCCCGTAAACACATACAGAACTGGAGTACTCCCCATTTAATAGCTATAAAACCTTTTTAGACAGTGTCCTGCACTTAATCCCTGATAGATGTATATTAAAATATGTCAAAAATGGGCTTCTTGGGCTGGAAAACGGAGATCGCGGCGTATGGACCGCAAACTCCGTCTCCCGTGGAACGCACTGCCATCTTTCCGGAAGCCGGAAGTCATCATCCGGCTTGTCTGAAGTCTTGTGGAACGCAAAGCTATGCCTTCGTGCTGCGGAGAAGCACTGTATGGTGCGTGTCAGGCTTAATGGAACGCACTTCCATGATGGATCTTATGGAGTTGAAAGGAGCGCAGCATCACTTGTTTTGTGGATGGTGTTTCTCCGTCCCAAATCTATTAAGTTTATTTGTATTTGCAAGAATTCTTGTCCTAAGAATGAAAGATTTTAACATTATTAACCCACACCGGGTTTAAATTAAAACCAAATGGTGACTCATATAAAAGTGTTTATAAAAAGTATTTATAAAAATTCATACAAAATTCATACAAAATTCCCACAAAGTGCATAGGTGACGTAATATAAGGAACACTTTTTATTTAAAAAAAAAAACCCTCTTTTAAAATGTCCAGATTTAAAACTCTCAGTTAAAGTGCAGATTTAAAGTGCAAATTTAAAGGAACCACTTAATTTCAAAATCCGAGTTTAGCCCTCTTGGCATCAAGTTCTTTAATCGGAAAATCCATTTAATTTCTGCCCGAGCTAGCATGGCTTCTTCATTTCTATTTCGCCAAGTATTTTTCACCAATTCTATGGCCATGAAATTGGTGATTTCTTTCACTGAGCAGTTGTGTTTTTCCTTAAAATGGTTGGATAAGGAATGATTTATTAGACCTTTTTCAATGTTCCTTAAATGTTCACCCAACCTGGTTTTTAATGCTCTGCTTGTTCTTCCAATATAAATTAGGTTGCAGCTACATTCAATAAGATAAATTACATTGGTTGTATGGTATGTCATAAATTGGTCTATTTTGTATTGGTGTCCATTCCTTTCAAAACTCTCGAATTTCGTGATTTTGCTTTTTATTTCACGGCATCCTTGGCAATTGCCACATCTGTAGAAGCCTTTGCTTCTTACTGGATTTTTGGGGTCTGTGATTTAAGCACTTTTTGTCAATTTGTTTTTTAAAGATGGTGCCTTCCGATATATAAATTTGGGGGCTGTGGGCAGGTAGGTTTTTAAAATCGGATCTTTAAGAAGAAGATGCCAGTGTTTTTTTTATACTGGATTCTAAAAGTTTGTGTTGGCCTGTGTATTCTGTGATAAAAGCAAACGATAGGTCTGGTCTTTGTTTTTGTGTTTGCTTTGGTTTCAGTTGTTCTCCCTCTGCCAGATGTTTCCTTTCCATTTTCATAATCACTTCTTTTTGATTTTCGATATCTGTTTTCTTATAACCTTTTTGTTCAAACCTGGCGCTCATCTCGTTTATTTGCTGTAGACAGGGCTATTTTTCAGCAGGCTCCAGCAGGAACTGAGGCCCTTATTCTAGTTCACTCTTTCTGACAAAATATTTCTTAGATGGATAAAACCATGTGCACTGCAGGTGAGGGAGGTGTAAAACCCCACCCAAATCGAATTATCTCTGCACAAGTAACACCTGCCTCACCTGCAGTAAACATGGTTTTGTCCATCTAAGAAATATTTTGTCAGAAAGAGTGAACTAGAATAAGGGCCTCAGTTCCTGCTGGAACCTGTTGAAAATAGTGCTGGCTGTAGACATAATTCCTTCTGACTCTTATAAACTGGCTTTTTGGGATTCCCTTCAACCAGTTCCTGTGATGTTTTAATAAAAAGTGTTTCTTATATTACGTCACCTATGCACTTTGGGGGAATTTTTTATGAATTTTTATAAATATTTTTTATAAACACTTTTATATGAGTCACCATTTGGTTTTAATTTAAACCCGGTGTGGGTTAATAATGTTAAAATCTTTCATTCTTAGGACAAGAATTCTTGCAAATACAAATAAACCCAATAGATTTGGGACAAAGAAACACCATCCACAAAACAAGTGATGCTGCGCTCCTTTCAACTCCATAAGATCCATCATGGAAGTGCGTTCCATTAAGCCTGACACGCACCATACAGTGCTTCTCCGCAGCACGAAGGCATAGCTTTGCGTTCCACAAGACGTCAGACAAGCCGGATGATGACTTCTGGCTTCCGGAAAGATGGCAGTGCGTTCCACGGGAGACAGAGTTTGCGGTCCATACGCTGCGACCTCCATTTTCCAGCCCAAGAAGCCCATTTTTGACATATTTTAATATACATCTATCAGGGATTAAGTGCGGGACACTGTCTAAAAAGGTTTTATACAGTAGCTATTAAATGGGGATTACTCCAGTTCTGTATGTGTTTACGGGAGGTCATGGGTCTGGCTGTTTGACCTGGAAGTTAACTATAGGAGGGGTATATATATCACCCGAGTATTCATTTCCAGGATACTGCCTGAGGAAGGAACAAGGTAGTTCCGATACGCGTTGCAGTAGCCTGGAAACTTTCTGGAGGGGGACCCAGCATTGCTGATTTTGGAGACACCTGAAGGCCTGGTTTATCCAGAAGACCAGTAGCACCTTACAGATAAAAGATCTATCTGGATTTGGGGGGCGTGGCTTGGACTAGCATGTGAGCAGACGTGGGTCTGTGAGCTCCGCGAACCCATTGCAAATATCCTGCCTGTACCATCCTAGGTGCATCCCAAACAGCCTGAGGCACCGCAAGAAACCCCCCTGATCCCACCTGAAGCGCCAGGACCTTGCACTGTGAGCGGCGAGGTCCGTGGTTGGAGGAAGAGGCGACGGCTGGGATACCCTCTCGTGGCCGGCGCCATCTTGAAATCCGGCTGCGAAGGGACCTCCGTGACGGCGACGGCAGCGGGAAGGGGAAACGGCGGAGGAGAGGAGAGCCGACGCTGCCCCTGACTGAGCGGGGCGAGCGCACGGACACGGGCTCTGGAGAGCGACGTGGGCGCCGGCGGGCGACATCGGGAGCAGCAGGAAGGAAGCCGCCATCTTGTAATCGGGCCGGAGGAGACCCGGGCTGTGGACACGGAGAGGGGCAGGTAGAAGAGCCCCAGCGACACCCTCTGAGAGGGGAGGAGAGACCCTGCTGCTGTATTACGCGAGCCAGACGGCCCGGGGGCGCGGGAGCGGGCTCCTAGGAGCGGTGGCCGCCATTTTGAAAGACACTGCTGCTGCGGGCGACGGGGCTACAAGGCATCCCTGCTCCTAAAAAGTGAGTGTAAAACCACCAACAAAACAAGCTTTTCTGGGCGGCCATTCCCCTCTTCCCTCCCTTCTGCTACACACAGAGAACTGTACTCCTGAGAATACCTCCCAGCACAGGGTGCTTGCCCAGAGGAGAGCCACATAACATCTCATCTGCTGCAGACCTGCTGTCGGCCCTGCCTGTGGCCCTGGTGCTCAGGTCGCCCCCTCCCGGGTGCTCGCCCCTCACTACACAATATCTGCCTCTGTGTTCTCTCTCTGGGTCGAGATAGAGGTACGACATTAGCCGAAGCCTACTCATTTATTAGGTGTGCCCGCATTGAAGAGTTGCACAGGGCGAGAATGGGCAAGACGGGGCATGCCACTGCAGCCTCCAAGCTAGAAAGGTTCGCCAGGGGCTCCCAATCTGGCGCTCCGCCACACTCTGACGACCCCCCTCCTGAGGGTGGGGATACTGGGACCTCGGATCAGGTGCCCCCTGCCCAGTCCACACAACAGATCCTGTCGGCAATTGCGGCCTCTGAACAAAGAGTGACAGACAAAATAGGCCAAGTACAGGCCGATATATCCCTGATAAGGCATGACATGCAAAAGTTGCGTGAAAGAGTTGGGGAGACTGAACACAGACTTTCAGACCTGGAGGACATTACCAACCCCTTAAAGGCCACGGTGGCGGAGCTGGCAACACAGATGGACTCAGTTAAGGCCAAGCTGTCCGATATGGAGGGGCGACTGAGACGAAATAACGTCCGCCTGGTGGGTCTGCCGGAGAGGGCGGAGGGATCTACTCCAGAGCAATTTCTTGAAACCTGGTTGCTTAAGCTTTTTAGGCGAGAGGACTTCAGCCCCCAATTCACGGTGGAACGGGCCCACCGCCTGCCGTTCAGGGCGCCGCCCCCGGGTGCCCCGGACCGCACTTTCATCGCCCGTTTCCTCAACTACAGGGATCGTGACGCCTTGTTGCGACTGGCCAGGGTGCAGGGCCCACTAAAGTACGACAACCACAATGTGTCTGTCTACCCAGACTTTGCTGTTGACGTGCAGAAATCAAGATCCTTGTTTACCAACGTAAAAAAGCGCCTAAGAGAGAGACAGATTCAATACTCCATGATGTTTCCAGCCCGTCTACGTGTGGTCCATGCAGACACCACGCACTTCTTCAATACAGCGCGGGAGGCGGAGGCATGGCTGGACCGCATCCCCAGACCCCGTGACTAATTGCATATGTTTGCATCCGCAGCCGGTGCGGAAATATTACATGGGGTGTAGTATGACTACCAAGTGGAGCTGGTTTCTCTTCTAAATGTTTACTTGTAGGATGTGGGCCTCAGGTACTACTTCTCAAATGTTATCCTTTATGGGTTTGTGCATGGGATGTATGGGATGGTTACCCCTTAACGAGTTGCGGTGCTCCTGCAGTAGTATAGCCTATAGGAATAACTTTCGTCCTATACCCCTAGGGTACTACCTGTAAATGCTCGGTTTTCTCTAAGTTAGGTACCAGGTGTTTCAAGGTTTAAGGGAATAGGTATATCTAGTTTGGAAGATATGCAGGGTGGGGGGCAGTTGGGGATTTTCTGTATAGTAGATTTTCTGTTATTTGGTATTGGTCTATATAAATTCACGGTACTCATTAGAAAGATATCACAGTTGCATTGGCGTGTGTACACCATTCAGTTTAGGCAGGATGCAATGTCATTGGGTATAGAGATATCAACATATGGCCGTTTAATACTTCAGGAGAGTCATGGACACTCAGTACAGGTTCGCAACATGCAAAATGACTGATAATGTGGATGGACTGAGGGTGCTTAGTTGGAATGTACGGGGGATGAATGACCGCATTAAGCGGGCCCTGGTCCTTGGCCAGCTTAGAAAGCATAGGGCAGATATCGCCTGTATCACCGAGACACACCTAACGGGCAGCAAAACACTGGCATTGAAAAAAACATGGGTGGGCTTCCTATACCACTCCACTTTCTCCAATAATGCCAGGGGAGTATCGATACTTGTCAGGAAAACAGTCAATTTCCATCTAGTACATAGTCAATCCGATCAGTATGGGCGGTATGTCTTTTTACGGGCCTATGTCAATCGTAAACTTATGCATATCCTTGCTGTCTATGTCCCGCCCCCCTATAGTAATGAGGTATTGAAGCAGGCAATGTCATTTGTCTCTATGTCCCCGAGTACACCGGTGCTTTGTGTGGGAGACTTCAATAATTACATGGACAGGCGCCTAGATAAGTGGAGTGAACAACAGCCCCCAGACCCCTCCGCACAGGCTATGCCCACCCCCTTTGCCAAGTTAGTAAGCGAACTAGGCCTAATCGATATTTGGAGAATTAGGAATCCTCTGAAGTGTCAGTACTCGTGTCACTCGGCCAGTGTCAATGCACTCTCTAGAATCGACCTGGCACTCATCTCCCCTGATTTATCCCCTAAGGTGCTAGATGTCCGATACCTGCAGAGGGGTATCTCGGACCACTCGCCCCTGATGGTGGTGATGGAAGCCCAGTCAGCCCCCACCTCCTGCGGTTGGAGGCTCAACCCGTTTTGGCTGTCGCTGATGGGGGATGAGCAGGGGCTAATCAATGATTGGGCAACCTTCGAATCCTGTAATGATACCTATGTGGACCAGACAGTGAAACATGACGCCTTCAAGGCATACATGAGGGGCACATTCATAAAGAGGATAGCTAATATTAAACGCACTAGTAGGGAGGAAGAACTTAAATTAGAAACTGTGTGTAAGGAGCGGGAGGAAATATATGTTATATCGAGGTCACTAGAGGATCGACTACACTGGGACCTTGCTAGGAGACAGTGGTCTGCATACCTGACGGATAAAGCGAAACGCAAACTGCTTTTTAACCAGCATGCTATGTACTCACAGGCAGAGGTGGGTGGTAGTTACCTGGCTTATCTGGTTAAGGAAGAGAGAGGAGTGGGTACTATACAGAGCATCAGGGACAGCTCGGGGGAGATGCAGTACTCTACCCCTGCGATAGCTCAAGAGTTCAAATCCTATTACTCGAACCTGTATGCCACTAAGGCCACGTACAATCTTGACCAATTAAGGGGATACATAGCTGGAATCCCCCTTCCCTGCCTCTCGCCCTCATCTGTAGCTCTACTGGATGCTCCAATCACACACATAGAAATTGAAACTGCAATAGCCTCCTTCCCCAATAGAAAGGCGCCAGGTGGGGACGGCATCCCCATAGAAATCTACAAGAAGTATAGGGAATATTTTGTCCCATATTTATCAAAACTATACAATGCCCTGTTTGATGGGGGCATCCTGCCACAATCTATGATGGAGGCGACAATTATAGTTCTCCCAAAACCAGGTAAAGACCCCGCTGTCCCAGAGTCCTATCGCCCCATATCGCTTCTCACCTCAGATATTAAAATCCTGGCGAAGGTCCTCGCCCTGCGCCTCAATTCAGTCATTTCATCAATTATCCATGAAGACCAGACAGGCTTTATGCCTGCCAAGTCAACCACACAGAACATGCGTAGACTGTTCTGCCATCTGCAGCGGGGGGATGTTTCCGGGTCGGGGGCAGTGGTGGTGTCTCTGGACGCCGCCAAGGCCTTCGACTCGGTCGAGTGGACGTACCTCTGGGAAGTCATGCGTGGATTCGCCTTTGGCCCTGCTTTCATTAGGTGGATTAAACTGCTATATTGTACTCCTAGGGCTAAGATATCCATAAATGGCAGTGTGACAGAGAGTTTTAGTCTGGGTAGAGGGACCAGGCAGGGGTGCCCGCTGTCACCGGCTCTCTTCGCTCTTCGATTGAGCCGCTGGCATGTCTAATCAGGGGTCACCCGGAAATTAAGGGGATATTGGTGGATGGTCACCCGGATGTAGTTGCCCTATATGCGGACGACATGCTATTATTTTTGAATGATGCGGGTCCCTCCCTGTCAGCGCTGCTGGAAACAGTAAACTCCTTTGGTGTGTTTTCCGGCTTATTGATTAACTGGGACAAGTCCAACATCTTCCCGCTGTCGGGGGTGGTGCCTGAGCACCCCCCAGTTGATTCCCCTCTCCAATGGACCACCCGTTTCAAATATCTGGGGATATGGGTTACACCTGACAGTAAGGCATATGTGCAACAAAACATCGACCCAATCACAGCCTTGTTTCAGAAAAAAATACATGTATGGAAAAAGCTCCCTCTGACGATGACTGGACGCATAAACCTAATAAAAATGGCCATACAGCCCAAATACTTATATGTCTTGCAGCATGCCCCGATATACATACCCAAAAAAGTGTTCACAAAAATTGAATGTACAATCTCCTCCTTCATATGGGGAGGCGGGGCACCCCGGGTGGCTTTGAGAACACTGGCAAGAGCGCGTACCGACGGAGGCTTGGGCCTTCCAGATCTGCGACTATACTATTTAGCGACCCAGTTGGTGCACATATCTGAGTGGATTGGGGAGGGGGGAGGTGGGACATTTCCCAACTTCTGTAGAGAGTCGATCGGCGGGGGGTTACCCCCGCTGCATTTTCTCCTGGCGGGAGGGACAACGGGGGGTTTGCCCCCTTTGTTGCGGCAGACTCTGCTAGTGTGGAGATATGCGCACGCCATTTTTGACTGGAAAGGTATAGACAAGGACACTTCCCTTTGGAACAACAGCTCCTTCCAGGAGCTACTCAGTATATCTGATGATAATATATGGCGCAGGGCGGGACTCGTCTCAATGTATCAGCTGTATGTTGACAACTCCCTAAAATCCTTCCAACAGCTGAGCATCGAATTCCAAATTTCCAACAGGGCTTTTTTTAGATATTTTCAGCTTAGACACGCGGTGCAGTCCCAGTTCCCGAGTGTACTGCCCGCACTGTCCAACTCTCCGGTCAAGGAGCTTATCCTTAGTCTTGGGCAGCGTAGACGGGTCTCAACTGTATATGCGAGTCTAAACTCCCATGCAAACCCCGGGGTCCTAACAAGTTTAAAAATCAAATGGGAGGGAGATCTGGGGCCCTTGGATGAGGACCAGTGGGCGCAGGTACTGGAATCAGTTAAAACCTCTACACCCTGCGTGAGATACCAGCAGATACTGTATTATATTATACATAGAGCATACCGCACACCAATGTCTCTACATAGGGCAGGGCTGAGAGATGATGCAAGCTGCCCCAGGTGTGGTGCGGGGAACGCCAATTTCTGGCATATGCTCTGGTTATGCCCCAGGGTTTTTAGGTTCTGGGGAAAGGTTTGGGATGGCCTGCGAGCTACAGAGCCAACACTCCCTCCATCCTCGCCCCAACTTTGTATGTTTGCTTTAGATCTTGCAGAGGTATGCTCCCCAGTGATTTATAAATTTGTTTTGTGCTTGGTTACGCTGGCGAAGGTCATAGTGGCACGTAATTGGTTTGCCACGTCTGCCCCTAATATCCGGCACTGGTATGCGCTGGTGGACCAGGTATCGGAACATGAGCGATTTGTCTTCCGCTCGAGAGGCACCCTTCCAAACTACTACTCTAAATGGAATAGGTGGAATGACTCAGTGCGGGCCTTGGACCCTCCCTCGAACTAGAGGGGTAATAGTCCACTCCCCTCATGATGTGACCTTGTCAGCCCCCACTCAACTTAACACTATAGAATATATCATGACTTTGCCATCACAACGGTGACATGAATAACGGTATGGAATTCTTTCCCTGTCACTCCTGCTTCTTGCTAAGCGTACTGATGATAGACGTGCACGATAGACGATGCAACAAAAAAGAGACCAAGCAGTGTTGTATGTTTTCTGTTTAGTAGTTGTTTATTTTATTTTCACAATTTACTTCTCTTTACTCTCGTAATGCCTGTGTGATATGTTACTGTAAATAATTGTCATCCTGTATACATGGGTCCCTTATTTAGTACTGTACTGTTATGTAACAAAAAATGTATTAAAACTCAATAAAGAATTACACAAGTTAAAAAAAAAAAAAAAAAGATCTATCTACAGGCGCTTTTATCTTCGCAATCTGGTAAACCTCCAATTCTAATATTATGTGACCCAATTCGGACGTCTTATTCATTTATGTTTGGAATTACCCCTTGTCTTTATTACCCCATTGTTTAATAAATTTGTCTATCCCTACAATATTATACTATTTTGGATTTTCATTTTTTTATGTCTCCATCATATTCACAATAATGGAGAGTCTCTGGTGAGGTGAAGACACGTAAGAGAAGGAGAGTAACGTTTTATCACTTGTGTTGTTCACTTAAATAGAAAAAGTGTTTTCACGCCTCACGGTTACGGTTTCAGAAGGAAGGTGTCAGCGCACAAAGTCACTCACCATTGTAATCATATACTGCAGCAATCCCTGCCTGTCATGTCTGCCTGTCAGCTGCAGTCTCCTGTGGCTTCCATGCTGCCACATTTATCATAGACCTCAACCATGTGCTGTACAAACACTATTTCCCTCCTTCCTTGGACATGGGAGCAGCCATGCCCATTCCAGTCACCTGTTTGTTCACAGCCAATCCTGAGCATCTTCCTGTCCTACTAATTGCTCAACCAATCACTGCACACTGACTGCTATAAGTATACTGCATTGAGACCAGGAAAATGCCCACTTCAATGATGCCTGCAGCCTAGCTGCCACGTGTGTATCTGCGCTTGTAAGGAAAACTTCCTACATAGACTATAATTACATCCAGTTGCTAAGTCTGTCCCCTACCAATATGCTAGTATTAACCTGTTCTGCTCCAGCTGATTCCAAGCACTCCTGTCACCTCATAGTTGCCTACCCTCCTGTATTCTACAGGAGACTCCCTGAAATAACAGAAATATCCCTAATTTCACCTAGCCCACATTACACTGTTACATTTATGGGGAAAAAGGAATGAGAGATAGATACATTTACATTGTATCATCTGCACCATTTCCAAGCACTTTACCAAGTATAGTAGCTCTTACTAACTGCTTTGGTGCTCATCTACATTTGGATAGAAATCATTTTAAATTACATACCCATGCTTCTAGGTTCCCCATTCACAATCTCTTTAAATATGGAACTAGACAAAAGTAAGAAAGTATGTGGACTGTCCAAAAAGACAGGTGTCCTCAGGTGTTTTAAGGGAGGGTCTATGACATCAGTTCCAGCCTCTATCAGCTTGTCTCTGTCCTACACTATACATACCTCCACTATACATCAATGTGCTACTGCAAACATCAATAGAACTTGGAGGATTACAAATTGGCATCTTCAGGGCGGTAGAAAGCTTTTACTGGGCCCTGAGAATTTTAGAAATTACTTTCTTAGTTGGCAAGAAGCTGAGCTGCACAGGCGGTGGGTGGTATCTAATCCGAGGAGGGAGAATGATCAGTGCAATTGCACCACCCCCACAGTCACAGCAGCTCAGCTTCCTTCCCAGAACACAGCACAGTATGGAAAGAGGCTGCCGCCGGCTAACAGGAAGGGTGTGGCACGCCCGAGTATGGGCCTGTGTAATTTTATTAGTACTTGCTCTCCTGCCCCTGAACACCACTCTGAGCATAGCACACAGTGCCTTTGAATATTTGGAGGGGAAAAAACGCAATTTTCAGCACCTCTGCACACACGTGTGTATTTATGCTGCTCACCATCCAGTGTGTACTTGGAAAGAGTTTATGGCACAGGCAGCAAACCTTTGAGTGTTCTGAACCATGGCCCTAACTGTGTAGAGTTTGTTTATTCTCCCTGTTCTTGGTCGGTTTTATCTGGGTACTCCGGTTCCACCCACAATCCAAAAATATGCTGGTAGGTTAATTTGCTCAGAACAAAATTAACACTAGAAAGCATGCCGTCCAAATGCAGTTTCCATCAAATGTCTCTTGCACATAAAAACAGTGTGAAAGCTGCTCAATCAAATTAATAATGACCTCAGATGCTGAAAGGGAGTAGGTGATAACCCCAAGACACCAAAAAGTATTAGTAATAAGATTTAAAATTCAGGGTTCTTAGTTACATATATTTTGCAAAAAAATGATATAAGCCTCCGGGCCTCAGCAAAGCTTCCCTGATACAGGAGGTCCCTAAACTGCATGATAAAAGTACCCATTCTGGGCCATATAATTGTCCACTGTAAAGCTACATGATAATACTACTTAACAATCAATCTAAGAGCCAGCCTATCAGGAGTTAATAATAACTGGTCATTATGCTGCATTGTACTGCCCCATCACCATTGTAATGACCCTTAGTTCACATTGTGTCACAATGTATTGGCCCCAGTTTACATTATGCCACACTATTAACCTACCAGTATATTTTTGGGTTGTAGGAAGAAACTGAAGTACCCGGAGGAAAGCCATGCAAGCACTGGGAGAATATACAAACTCCGCACAGTTTGGGCCCCTACTTCACATTTTGCCACATTGTAGTGCTCCCAGTTTACATTATCCTACATTGTAGTGCCCTCCATTCACATTATGCTACATAATGGGAGAGCGGGAGATCACATGTAATAGCAGTGCATGATGCACATGTTTTCACTGTGTGCTATAATAATGTGTTATTTCATATTAAATTTAAGAAGCAATCATGTTCTAGCAAAAATCAAAAAGTGAAACATTGCATGTTAAAAAAATGTAAACAGTGTATAAAAGAACCCCATGCACCATAGCACAATGGAAAACTTTCACCAGTAAACTAAAAAAAAAAAAACAAGATCAAAATCAATCTCATAGAAAAATAGTATTCCCAGAGAACAGACATACCCAGCCTTAGATTTCTGAAATATCAAGTATCCACACTAACCATCTCCCAGCATGAGCAGATTATGTTGCAGTTCATCCGCACGGTCATTGTGACAGAAATGATACGTGCAATCTTTTTGACTGCAAAAGACTTTGTAATAGATTTGCAATACATTAATTAGTCAAATGTAACATCATTAGATTGATCCGATCAGCCATATAAGGATGAGCGTACAGTTCTCAATCTATTGCAGCTAAGATCATATCCAGGGACAGACAGATCCATCTGATTTTCCTGTTGACTTCTGTATTTTAAGATTAAGGGTCTGAGTTAACTGGAGAGCTATTTTCATATGTACTCTAGGAGCTCGAGGAGCATTTCCCTTGGGGTCATGAAACCATAGCACCAAAACAACATCTCACTTGTGCTCTTTAAGAAACAATGCAATCCTTTTTTTCTAGATCATCATGACAACAAAACAAAATATTTCAATATAAAAGGAAACAATTCCATGCATTTAAAACATACTTATATAGACTAAAGGATTCGGTATGAAATCCCGAAGTCAAAATACAGACAGGGTCAAAATCCCGAATGGGTCATAATACCAACAAGGACAAAATCCCGACAAGGTCAAAATCCTGACATTTAAAATACCGACAAGGTCAAAATACCGAATATAAAGAATGTACAGGTGAAACAGTCAACATGACTTTCGGTCGACAGGTCGCGAGGTCGACATGGGTTTTTTCACTGTTTTTTTTTTTTTACCCGAATGTCGACACAGTCGACATGGGCACAGTTGGAAGTGAACCAAAGCCTTTGGGCATGGTGCCTCGCTGCGCTCAGCACACAATTTTATTCTCCCACCATGCCCTAGTGGATGGTAGGGCATGAAATACCGCCTGTTGGCACATGTCGGGTCAAAAAACAGTGAAAAAACCTATGTCGACCTGTCGACCCAAAGTCATGTTGACTGTTTCACCTGTACATTCTATATGTCAGTATTTTGACCTTGTCGGTATTTTAAATGTCGGGATTTTGACCTTGTCCGTAATATGACCTATTCGGGATTTTTACCCAGTTGGGATTTTGACTGCATCCCAGACTAAAGCCCCGTACACATGGGGCGACAGATCCTCCATGCTGAGTGACGGGCTTAAGCATGATTGCTCAGCACACATCGCAGTACACCCGTGATGCACATGTGACGCCATGTGCTGAGCAATAATGCTGAGTGGGGATTTGTCAATTGTTTATAGGCAAAGTCCCGTGATCTAACAGGAAAGCCAGTGCAAGCACTGGCTTTCCCTACAGGCGATAGCGCCACGTCGTTTATTAGCCTATTATTTGGTAAATCTCTGATTTTTATGAAACCCTTTCAAAACATATGCTTTTTCAGTTCTCAAGTTCGTTTTTTTTGTCGATATTTACCTTTAGTATATCTCTAATTTGCAAAATTGACCTTTAGTAAATATAGCCCTTGGGATCTCTTGAAATTACAACAAAAGTTTGTCTCTCAGGATCTCTCACCCTGAAACCTGTTTATTCTCTGCTGCTGTTCCCAACCTGTCACTCCTCTCTGAAGCTTCTTTAATCTTCCTATAAACAAAATGGTTCCACCCAGGGGCAGATAGCTAATTAAACCCACAGGGAAGATTCCATGTGGGCTGTTGCTCCCCATGGGACCACTTGTGGCTGGGGGAGGGTAGAGATTGACAGACTGGTGGAGTGGGTGTGTTAGGAGGTAGAATGGGGAAGGCTGGCGATGTACGTGGTCTAATATCTGGACATTTTCCAGGGCCACTTTAAATCTGCTCATGACACCAGGGAAGGTCATTGTTGTAGAATTAGCATGCACACAACTGCAGGGAAAGATAGGACGGCTGCAACTGTTTCCAGCTCAGGACCATGCCCTATATGAAGGGATCTCAGCCCTTTAACAGACCCCACCCCCTCAACAGACATTGTCTCCAGGACTGCTTCCAGAAATCTTCCAGGCTGTTTTCCATCCCAATCAGGCCCTGGTCCCAACCCTTAAACTCTTCTGGTTTCTGACTGCCATAGCCTGCTGTCAGTACAACTATCAGTTCTTTATACCCCAGTGGATTGTGCAGCTTCTAGCCTCCTTCAGCAGTATTGCTCACAGACAAAGGAAAGTGACACTTCATGACTTTAGGCCAGTCCAACCCTGGCAAATCTAGCATGTCATCATGCCATACTCGCGCATGTGCAGTCTGGTATTTTGACAGGTGCAATTCTGGATTTCAGGATCTTTGCCAGCTAGTAATGTACGACATGAGTCAGGTGAAGGGTTGGTGAATGTGAGAGGTGTTATGAGCCACATGGCAATGTCAGCCTTTGCACCCACAATAATTATGTGCATGCTTTCATGGCATCCATACAACAAAATATTATTGTGACTCCATGAACCAACTCTTATACAATATTGAAGGTAAATTGTTTTTATTTCAACATTTACAGTACAACTACAATATGTATTGTGACAAGGAATCATATACAGTGGATAGCAATGAAGTCTGGGTCTTTATGTGTGCAGGTAAACAGCAGGGTTCACAGCTTGGCAGGTTACAGTATTGCAGGATTTTTTTCACAGGATTCACAGGCATGGTACACTCCAAAGCTGATAACATACTATTACATTGCGTTGCATTGGGAGCCATAACCTCCTGCCCTGGACACACATATAACAGGAAGCCACAGGTGCTGCTAATCAGCCAAACCTTGACCACATCTGTTTAGGAAACTTGGACTGCATCTAATTTTCCTGCTGCTGCTGCTTTAAATTTGGACTGGATTTTCCACATTACCCTCATGTGGAAATATGTTATCCCTGCCACAGTATGTATTAAACTAGAGGATATATAAAGCTATAGATAAGCTAATAAAGAGAAGCATTAGCCATTCACATCTTAGAAGATGTTTTAATGGGTTCTTTCATTTGCTGCCTTACAGGTCAAAAAGGGTCAGTTGGTGAATGACTATTAAGTTTTTTTTAGTTTTCTGAAACTTGTTTGCTGAAATCTAATTTATTGAAAAATACATTTTATTTCACAATTCTACCACCTCTCCAATACAGAAGTATGCTAGATTGTTTTACATTTACATTTTACCGGCAGTGCTGACTCTCGAATCTCCAGCATCTCCAGGGACTTGGGGCATACCCCCAGAGTGAGGTAATCGTGGGCTTCCTGTGAGAACACACCCTACGCAGCCAAAGAATAAAAGTTCTGTTAGATTCAATTAAATACCAAATTAAATAGCATTGTCCTCTTAAAAGCCAAATATAAATAATTTTATATTTATTAAGTCTATTCAGACATTGATGGTCCTTCTTCATTCTGCTTCTGAAGGTGTAGAGACCAAAAGCATAAAATGGAACTTAATCTGTGTTTAGGTGATAAGAGGCCAGAAGAAAAAGAGTAAGAGAACTATGCCTTCTTTCCAAGTTGAGTTAAGTTCTCTAGAAGGCTGAGGGGCATAAATACTGATTATTAGGTTTCAGATTATTATACTGTAATTTATCTATACTGCTCCACAAGGGTTCTGCAAGGCCAAACAGGAGCAAAAAACAAGAAAACAATTTAGGACAAGTATATGGTAAATAAAGATTGTTGCAACAGGGGACAGAACACTGAAGTAATTAGGAGAGAGGGGTCTGCTTGTGATAGCTTACATTCTAAAGGGGACGGGCAGACAGACAGGAGTGGCATGGAAGGGGTAGAAGTGTGCATAAATAGAATATTAAGTAGGGAATCGGTCTTGAGAGTGCATTTAAACTTTTGTAGAGAGGTGGAGAGTCTGATAGGGAACACAGCAGCTTCACAGCTTACTGAGTCAACCAGTCTGAGGGTCACAGTACTGTCACGGCCCGTAGCAGAGATCCAGGATACTCACCTGTCCAGCGTCTTCGGTCGCTGTGCTGATCCGGCGTGCGGCTGAGAGACTCTGGTGGGTAAGTGGTGGATGCGGTGGCTTTCGTGGATCCCGTCTGTCCTTCGCCAGCTACGGGTGTGGGCGCCACCATCTTCTTACGGCAAGGGGTGCTGACATGACTCTCTTCTGATCTCTGATGGAGGTCTGGACCAATAGTAGTTCCTTAAGAGGGATTTAGGTCTGCTCTCTGCTCTACCTGTTGCTGAAATAACTTAATGGTACCCTGACCCAGAGCTGCATGCAGTTATCCCCAGACTCTGTCTTCTCTGGTTTTGCCGTGCTCCCAGTTGCCAGTTCTGTGTTACCTCATTACCACCAAGTGGGCTACCTTCAGTTGTTTACGCCAAGTCGGCCATCTATTTACCGCCAAATGGGCTATCTTCAGTCATTTTACGCCGTCAGCCATTTTAATTTTGTTTACGCCAAGTGGGTTATCTTCAGTTATTTACTAGTTGGCCATCTAGTCGGAAGTTAAGTTAACACCTAGGTGGCTCCATCTATGCGAAGGCAATACATCCAACCAGCAACACTCAAACCAGCCATTCAACCAGTGTCAGAACAACCACCGGAAGCGGTTCCTCAATCTCAGTCCGTAACAAGTACATTTGGATAATACGATGAGTTGGGCAGCAGCATTGAAACTACTGTACATTGGAATGGAGAAATTTGTCAGGAAGGCCAGATAGGAGAAGATTATAGTAGTCCAATCTGGAGATGAAAAATGAGTGGATGAGGCTCTTAGTAGCATCCTAGGCTCTGATCCTGGAACTATTTTTGAGATGGAACAACAGGACAGCAAGCGGTGCTGAATGTGTGGTTTAAAGGAGATGGTTGACTCAAGAATAAATCCAAGTGATCATACTTGGTTGCTAAAGGAGATAGTTTTCCAGTAATAGTAAAATTGAGGTTATGCAGGAGGGAGGGAAGATGATCAGCTCAGTCTTAGACATTTTATGTTTAAGAAATGGCTGAGTATTGCGGAAAGAGATAGAGGAGAGATTGTTAAAAATACAAATGAGGAGAGAGGGAGAGAGATAATGAGAGAAGAGGTAGATTTGAGTATAATTAACACAGATGTAATATTCAAAATAGTCAAACAAGCAAATAAGTTCAACTAAAAAGGTGGGGGACCCCTACTGTTAGGAGAAGTGGAGTCATGAGAGGAAGAAGGAGCAGTTAGAGAAGTAACGTAGGAGGATAGCTAGGAGAAAGCAGTATCATGCAGTCCAAAGGAGTGAAGTATTTGGTAAAGAGAGGGTGGTCCATATTGTCAAAAGCAGCAGCAAAGACATGAAGTATAAGCAGTGAGTAGTGGCCCTTAGATTTGGCAACATAGAGGCCATTGGAGACTTCAGTGGAGTGAAGAGGACGGAAGCCAGACTAATGGTTTAAGCAGGGATTGGGAGAAAAGAAGGGCAGTAAGGAGGTTATAGACAATATGCTTGAGAAGTTTGGACCCAAAAAGAAAGAGAGAGATGGTTGTTGGATATCAAGGGTAGTTTTTTTAAGAATTGGTGAGACAAGAGCATGCTTCAAGGCAGAGGGGCAGTGTCTGATTAAGTAAAAAATTAAGAAAGTGGGTAAGATGGAAGCAGGCAGAAGGAGGAATGTTATGAAGGAGTAGGGAAGGGATGGGGTCTAGTTGGGATGTAATTGGGGGTTATCGCAAGATACAGAAGGAAAAGTTTTCAGAGTTCTTTTTGGTTATTTATGTCAATAAGAAATACATTTTTCCTCAAATATACTAAAAATCTGGAAATGGAATTATCCAAGCTCTGGAATGTAACTTAGATGTTGCAGGATTTTTCGGGGAGTATTGTTTTACAAATCTCAGAAATTTACTAGGAATTGTGATTTCACGAATCATGTTTTTCGATCAAGTATGAGCATGGGCGCCGGAATGGGGGGGGCGAGGGGGCAGCTTGCCCCCCCCAAAATTACTGAGGCGCTAAAGTACCGTTGTCTGGGGGCGCTGTCAGGGCCGGGGACAGGGGGGGTCAAGGGGGACATGTGTGACGGGCCCCGGCGATCTGAAGGGCCCCAGAGCCCGGCCGGGGCCTGTCTGTGTCTTGATGTATGTGTGAGGTCTTTTCTACACTCACATATCCTGCAGTGCTATGCGCGCTGGCGCCGCTGCGCCGGGTCTCTCCATCCATCCTCCCTGTCAGACTTAGTCCCCTCCCTGCCGGCCGCCCTGCCCAGCGGTGTTTGATTGACACTTACAGTGTCCGACGCCGCGGCCGCCCGCCCCCCTGCTGCTTCAGCGACGAGCGTCGCATGGGCATGGCATCCAGCATCCAGGTCCCCAGCGCGCTCCAACCCCATCCTGCTGCGGCCAGCGTGTCTGCCCTGCTGTGTATGGGAGGGATCCAGGCAGCAAAACAAAAAAAGTAAGTTGAGGAGATCTCTAAACTTGCTCACAATTTGAGTTAATGTACATTGGGGATGTATTAAGTTATGGGGAGTGTGTGAACAATTGATGTTCTGGGCATATGAGTGGTGTGGGGACATGTTCTGGGCAAATGAGGGTTATCGGGACATGTGCTGAACATATGAGGGATGTGGGGACATGTGCTGGACATATGAGGGATGTAGGGGCATGTGCTGGGCATATGAGGGATGTGGGGGCATGTGCTGGACATATGAGGGATGTGGGGGCATGTGATGGACATATGAGGGATGTGGGGACTTGTGCCGGACAAATGTTATTTTGTTACTAATAAAACTATAGTGTTTTTCTGTTACTCTATTACTATTTTTTTTTTTCCAAATTGAGTTTTTATTGAGTCTTGCAAAAAAAAAGTAGCAATTTACAGTAGGGTAACGGTATTGCATTAAACAGAAATACAATTGACAATAATGAGTAATATAAAGGCAGATCAATTAAAATCAGTACATAATCTGTAATGATTCATCGCATCCTGTTCTAGTAAGCAAGACTTACATTTAACAAAGATAGGATGGGGAATAGGAGCAGAAGGAGAAAAGAGGGTAGGGGAAGGGACAGGGATGGGTATCTCGACATATTATACAATACAATGAGAAATATATGAAGGGAGCCAAATTCAGTCATCAGTGGAATGTGGTGGTGAGGAGAGTACTGTCAAGTCCAAGTCCAAGGGCTCACTATGGAGTACAGTTTGACCCTGTTTTTCTCTGTATTCGCTCCACTTAAACCATTTCAAATGTATTGAAGTAGCAGAGGGTGAATATTTCACGTTGGCTGTCTCGAGCAGAAAATGCTTATTGATTTTGTTTGCTATGTGTCGGATAGACGGAATAGCAGGTGATTTCCAGTGTTGGCCTATGGCAGCTTTAGTTGCTATCAGGATGTGACCCAGTACATATAGATCTCCCGCAGCCAGTTGTGTGTTATGATGTAGCAATGCAACTGACGGGCAGGGCAAGATGTGGATTCCCAATACGTCGGCTATGAGGAGGAATACTTCCGACCAAAGCGGGCGTATTATCGGACACTCCCAAAAAATATGGTAAATGGTGCCGATGCCTCCACAATTCCTCCAACAAAACTTGGAGACGGAGGGCCAAATGCCGTGTAACCGCTGGGGGGTGAAGTATGTCCTCTGGCACAGCTTGTAGAACATTTCCGAGTGTTGGAGACATTTGGACATTTTAAAGCCGGAATGGGAAATAGAATCCCACTCCTCTTCAGTTAAAGTGATAGAGAGGTCTGATTCCCATTTAACATGTGCTGGTAGCTTCCCTTTTTTTGATTTAGTTATTTGATATTCGTACCATCTGGAGATTCCTCCTTTATGTAGTGGGGAAGTCAGTCTAGAGAATAGGATTCTAGGGAAGGCTGGGACCTTAGAGGTAGAATTAAAAGCATTGGATAACCAGTGACGTATTTGGAGGAATTTGTAGAAATCTTGCTTAGGGACATTATGTTGCGACTGGAGAGTGGAGAATTGTACGAGTGTGCCCTCAGGGAATAACTGTTTCAGGGAAGACAGGCCAACAATAATCCAGGAATCTAACTGCAAGTTAGGGATCAGTCTGGCTATGGCTTTAAGTGTTAAGTCCGGACCCGGTAAGGATATTTCCTCATCGTCTTTAATAGTCCTGTGCCAGACAGATAGTGTAGCTCTAATAGCTGCCCCCGGTCCGGACCAGGTTGGGGATGCATGTGGGGGGAGCCAGAAAAGGTCAGTGAGATGGATTTTAGATATAAAAGAGCGTTCCATTATAACCCAAGGTTTAGGAGAGTGAGGTTCAAACCAATCTCTGGCCTGGCTGAGAATAGATGCCATTTGATATGCATCGATATCTGGGTAGGCAACACCCCCCGAACGCTTAGGGAGGGTAAGGGTCTTCCTTGAGATTCTAGGCCTAGCACCCTTCCAAATATATTTAGAAAACAAGCTATTGAGTTTAGATATAATATTTTTGGGGGGGTTCCTAGGGATAGCGCGGAAAACATACATGAGCTTGGGCAATAGGACCATCTTAGAGGCCGTAATCCGGCCCATCCAGGAGATCTCATGCAGAGACCACTCCTTAATAAGCTTTTCAAAGGAATTGAGTAGTGGTATAAGGTTACATTCATATATATCGCTGTCCCTGGTCACATGCACCCCCAAATATTTAATAGACTTCGTCTGCCAAGCATATCGGTATCTGTCTTTCAGTAACACGACAGTCTCCGGAGGGACGTTTAGGGGGAGGGCTTCAGTCTTGGATGTGTTCAGTTTGTAAAAGGAGATGTTAGTATACTCTGTTAAGATCAAGTGGAGTGCAGCAAGCGATTTTTCTGGATGTAGTAGACATAGGAGTATGTCGTCAGCGAATAAACATATTTTATGTGGTATCCCTCCGATAACTGGGCCAACAATCCCACTACTTGATCTAATCCTTTCGGCTAGAGGTTCTATGGCCAACGCAAAGATAAGTGGGGACAAGGGGCAGCCCTGCCTAGTGCCGTTGGAAATCTTAAAGTTAGTGGAGAGGCAACCGTTTACAAACACCTTCGCGGATGGGTACGAGTATAATGCGAAGATAGAGTCTAGGAACCTACCTCCGAACCCAAACTTCAACATTACGGATCTGAGGTATCCCCAGTGTAGCCTGTCAAAAGCCTTTTCGGCATCTAAAGAGAGCAGTAATAGAGGTTCTTGGTTCAGATCACAGCTCTCCAAAACATCAAACACCCTACGCGTATTATCCGGGGCCTGTCTGCCCGGAACAAATCCCACCTGGTCAGCCGCCACAAGAGAGGGAAGCAGAGGTGATAACCTGTTAGCTATCATCTTAGCGTAAAGTTTTAGATCAGTATTCAATAACGCTATGGGGCGAAAGTTCTGTACTGATGTGGGGGGTTTACCTGGTTTTGGAATCGCAACAATCCGGGCTTCAAGCATTTCTTTTGGGAAGCTTTTGGAATCGGAAGCACTATTAAAAACTCCCAGTAATATAGGGGCCAGATCTGTCTTGAAACATTTATAAAAATTGGAAGGGTAGCCATCGGGGCCAGGGGCTTTATCTCGTGGCAAGGCATCGATGGCCGCCTCTACTTCGGACAAAGACCAGGGGGAGCACAGGGACAGACAGGTCTCAGGATCCAACCTCGGGAGATCGATGCTGCCCAAAAAAGCTTCAATGTCAGCTGGAGTAGGTTGAGGGGTATTGGCATCCCTATTTAGATTATAGAGCTGGGAATAGTATTCCGCGAAGGTGTTTGCTATGTGGAAGGGATCCACAACCCTAGTTCCTCGAGAATTATGTAGGAGATTAATTCTCGCCTTAGCCCTATGACCTCTTAATTTCCTAGCTAGGAGTCGGCCCGCTTTATTCCCAAAAGAGTAAAAATGCTGGTTAAGTCTGGCTATATTCCGCTGAACCTCCTGAAGGGAGAAAGTGTTCACCTTATCTCTCGCCAACATAAGCCGTCTATATATAGTTCTATTAAGGGGGTCTGCCTTATGTTCAGATTCTAGTCCGGACAACTCCGTTTCGGCTAATACAAGATCCCTAGCGTGGGCCTTCTTTAATCTAGCTGCGGTTTGTATAGCGGAGCCGCGGATCACCGCCTTAAGGGAACACCAATGGTTAAACACATTAGTGTCCTCTGGTTTGTTAGTAGAGGTATACAGGGATAGGGAATCCTGGATGGCTTGTCGGGATACCAAATGTGACAATGCCTGTTTACCCAGTCTCCAGGGGCCCGGGGTGACTCTATAAGAGCTTTGATCCCATATAATTAATAAGGGGGAGTGATCGGACCATGTCATGGGCAAAATATCAACTTTATGTAGTGAAGCTAGCGTCCATTTGTCAGTTAATGCCAAGTCAATCCGTGAGTATGACTGGTGTGGGTGGGAAAAAAAGGTGTAGTCCCTAACTGCAGGATGTTTGGCTCGCCAGGCGTCGTGCAGGTCATATTCACCCAGGATCTGGCGGAACCTAGTAGGATAGTCTACTGCATGGGGGCCTCCTAGTCTACCAGGACGGGATCTGTCGACAGTTGGGTCAAGGACCATATTAAAGTCTCCTAGAAGCATGAGTGCTCCCCTTGCGTGTCTCTGCACTAACGCGCATAATTTCCTACAAAATGAAATTTGCCTCGTGTTAGGGGCGTAGCAGGAGACCAGGGTTACTTCGGTATTTTCAAGCGAGCCAACTAGTATAATGTATCTCCCCTCCGGGTCGCAGTGTTGGGAGGTAACTGAAAAGGAGCAGTTAGCTGAAACTAATATAGCTACTCCTGCCTTCTTAAGAGGGCCATTGGCAGTGTAGCACTGGGGATATCTATTATCAAAAAATTTTGGGGGGGCTGATTTTTTGAAGTGTGTTTCCTGGACGGCTACTATCTGGGCTTTTAATTTGTGGAATGAGGCCAGCGCCACCTTACGTTTCTGGGGAGAGTTCAATCCCTTCACATTTAACGAGAGGATATTAACCATTATTCAGAAACAGAAAGTAATGCTTATTTCCTTGGAGCAGTATATCAATCCCATGGGGCATATATATGTTGAGTCGAGAGGTCCCAAGAGGGAAGGAGAGATAGGACACAAAGAGGGCAAGGGAGAGGAGAGGGAACATAAGGACAGCGACTCTAAGAGTCGTAGTAAGGCGCCATAATAGATACGCCTCACCCATATCTACAGGGGGGTAGTGGCTGCCACCCCGCAGTCTTCTAGGTAACAAGGAAATAATTAAATAGAGCACAGCATAAGTGAACCGAGGAGGTATCTAAACGTTGCACCATTCCTAATGCTAAATCAGATCTCGTTATAAATATACTCAGTGTTGCTACCCATGGGGCTCACACATAAATATACAAAAAATAAATAAAACTAGATAGGTCCCACTGCTTGTCTCTGTTAACTCTGTCCCAGAACTGTAGCCACCCGGGTACATCCCAGAACGCCAACAAAGGACAATCGCCACCATGCACATCAGCTAACGAAACGCATATTAATGAGTACCTGCGACCCTCCCAATGGCCGCATCAGGACATGCCCCTCAGTGACGCCCCGCAGAGGCACCCAAAGGTAGGGGGCTCACAAATCAGACACCCAAGCAGTGGGATGCGAAATATAACATTCTGTATGTGAAACTCCTATCTAAACACAACCTGAATGTCTCTTAGGGCTATCAACTGCATGCCCAAATAACATGTAACATAAATGAAAGATACAATCTACAAAACCATGTTATGTATATAGAAGGTAGAGCACATACTGTATAACATGGATGACATAGAATTTAGGAGAGGTATGAGTCTCTGCGTACTGGCGGGTCGCTACTCCGCCGTCGACCAGTCCCGCTGAAGTCGACGGTCAGGAGAAGCGTCCGGGTGGGAACCAGAAAGGTTCCATCTGCGCAAAAGTTTCATACCTTCATCGACCGAAGAGATGGGGATCGTTGACCCCTCACGCATGATCAGAAGGCGAGTCGGGAAGCCCCAGCGGTAAAGTATATTTGCCTTTCTGAGAACTGTGGTGACAGGTTGAAAAGATCGCCGTTTGGCGAGGGTTGCCTGTGACAAGTCCCCAAACAGCTGGTACGATTCTAGTGCTTCAGCAGTGTCAGAGGTAGGTCTGGCGGCCTTCAGAAGTGCCTCTTTGATGTGGAAAAAATGTACCCTCATAAGGACATCTCTGGGTACCCCCTCAGGTGCGTTCCTTGACTTCGGGAGTCTATGTATCCGGTCCAGGAGCAGGTCAGAGGATGAGGCCGAGGGCAGGAGCTTTTTAAAGATGGTTATAACAAAATCATGGAGGCTACTGTTGGAGATGTTATCAGGGATGCCCCTGATTTTAAGGTTATTTCTGCGTGAACGATCCTCCATGTCCGCCAGCTTATCCTTTAAGGCTGCAACCTCACCCTCCAATGCGGCATGTGACTCGACCAAATCGTTATGGGAACCAACCACTTCCCCCATTTTAGACTCCAGGGCGTCTGTGCGCTCTCCCAGTTCATCTATGGAGCGCTGGCACGACTGGAGAGAGGTACGAATTTCTGCCGTGACATCATCTTTAACTTGTGTCAGCAACATTTTTAATGTGCCTACTGTCAGCGCCTCGTCATCTGCTACTTCCATGCGATTTGGGGGCCCCATCTGTGGGGGCGCAACTGGGGAAGTCACACTCAGCGTTGGGGGAGGAGTCAAGCTTGAGGTTGAGGGTTGAATGCTACTAGTAGCAGAGGGTTTAGGTGATGGTTTGAAGAAGGCCACCTGCGGTACAGTTTTGGATACTTTGCTTCTACGTGAAGGCATAGTGATAAATGTGAAATGCTATAGGTGACACTGGGATATTGTTTACTATAGGCGTGAGGGGTCTGACTGAGATATTATACAAACTCTGCCATTTACTGATGAATCATCTCTACCCGGCTCTTATGATCAGAGTACGTCCTCAGACCGCGGGGTGTGGAGGGAACTGTTAATACATAGGATATCCGGACATTATGGTTATGTAATT
Organism: Crinia signifera; assembly: GCF_055691185.1. NCBI lineage: Eukaryota > Metazoa > Chordata > Amphibia > Anura > Myobatrachidae > Crinia > Crinia signifera. The sequence goes on from NC_139217.1 coordinate 406,242,382, forward strand.
GGGGGCCTCACAACTGCAGGGCTGAGACACGCAGGAGCCGGATCCGGACAGCACATATACCGTCCTCCCCCCTTTCCCAAAGGAGAGGAGAAAGGCACCCCAAATAATGCAGGATGAGATACCACAGCTGTGGGGGTCCAAAGTAATTATGCTTGGTATTATAAGTTGTATTCTCCTACTAGTGATCCCAGTTTCTCCAGGGGAAATCACAGCACAAGAAGATGGCTCCTGAGGGTTATATAGCTGAGGGGCATATAGCTGCTACAGTGCTGCTAGGGTTAGTGGGGGGTGGTGTGGCCTGCCCCAGCCTGCCCCAGGTGCTCAGTGAGGTATAGCCTTGTGGGCAGTGGACCCCTCAACCCTCAGGTGGAGGTCTGTTCTCCCCCTCTCCTCAAAATGGCTGCTGTGCCTGCAAGGGGCCAGCAGTTTCCCTCACCTGTTTTCCCCTGAGTCTGGTGAGTGGGGAAGTGCAGCCTGGGTGCTGGGCAGTCTCCCCCCGTCCAGTCAGGCAGGACAGGGATCAGCTCCCTCTTCTGCCGCTGCAGCGCTGATCTTGCGCCGCGCCACGGAGCTTAGATGGCGGCGGGGCTCTCAACTTTAATCCCCGGCTCTGGATGCGGTGTAGGCCGCGACCCGACGGAGATCCCACAGGCTCTCCCCGGTGAGCGCGGCGGGCGGCGGTGTCAGCGGGAGTCCCCGCCGTACAGGGGCACACTGCAGCAGCTCTTGGGGCAGCTCCGCTCCGCCCGGTGGTCGCGGCGGGTGAGCGCCTAAATCGAGGCCCCGGCTTCGGCCTGGCGGGGAGGCCGCAACCCGCAGGCGCACTCAAAAGTGCACCCCGGCTCCGCAGCTCCTATCCCCCGGTCACAGGCACTTGTAGAGCAAGGTGTGTAGCAGGGATGGGGTGTTTTGGGGTGTATTAAGAGGCCTTTTTGGGGTGTTATTAGCGATCGTTTGCAGGAGCACCCCAGGGACACGTCCTCTCGCTGGTCCGGTTAGGCCACGCCCCCTTACTCTATTACTATTGATGAAAACATATTTCATTAACTATCAGGGGGTAACATATAGCAATTTAGGGGGCGCCAAAATGAGATTATATCTTGCCCCCCCCCAACCTAAAAACGTTCCAGCGCCACTGAGTATGAGATTGAGATTTCTACTCTGTGTTCCCTGTATTTGCTCACAGGAATACTCTCCTGCACATTAAGTACTGGGTGGTGGACCCCAGTGCATATTTACGCACAGAAAATCGGCATATTAACTAAGATTGGTGTTCTGTTAAAGATGAGATGTTGCCCACAGAAACCAATCAGAATCGACTTCTTATTTCCTAGCACCTTCTAGAAGATAATAGATAGATTGGTTGTGATTGGTTGTCCATAGCATCATGCCATCTTTAATAGCACTCCCATCTTAGTAAATAAACCCTTGAATGTGTTTAAAAAGTGGGTGTAGTGATTTTACACCTGTGATTAAAAACAGGATTATTAGTAAATCCCTGTGTTGTATGTTTTTAGTGAAAAGTACTTGGAAGTTTGTCCAAAGGTGTATTTGGTTGTGACAGAATTCTCACGTATGTTTTTCATGTCAGTAAATGTCAGTGTCCAGAAAAATGGTGAAATTCACACAATATTCTCTCTTGACCAAACTCGGAGCTTAGTAAATTTATCCCACATTATCTGTCAGCCACACATAGACTAAATACTGCAATGACATAAAAAAAAACAAAAAACAATTGACTTGAACCAGTGGGGAGTGAGCAGTTTTCAGTGGAAAGAAAAAAACACTTAACAGCTTTTTTGGAGTTTCAGAAATTGCCTTTTGCATATGTACAGTGTAATATTGGAAAGTGACAGCATCCAGAATTCAGGGGCAGCCAGCACCTTTCTTTTTGTATGTGTTATATTGTATAAAACGTTTGTTCTGATTTTATTGTAGATTTTTTTTACTGTTTTGATAGGTATCTTGCATTATGCCATCAAAAGCCTTATACTGTTGTGGAAGTCAAATATCTATATTTGTACAGAGCACGGCTGAGCACTCTGACAACCTCAATCGATTATGTGAAGATTTTAAATGCTCTATAAATAGGAGAAATGCAATTGGTGGTTTAGGGATAGAAAATGACAAACAGAATCAAAGCCTAACTTCCTTTATTACAATCCAATACATTTTAAGTAGCTTCCTAAATGTTAACCAAATAGTGTCTCATGCAGAGTTAAAACTGTAATTATGGATCCTATATACTAAAAGCATATATTCTTCTGTATACAGAGTTGTACAGTACTGAGTACTCTATGCACCTCCATGACCGGATTACCACTAGCTACAGCTAGAGGCATAGAGTGGAGCCATGATGCCCGGAGCAGACTCATGTCATGCCCCCACCACACACTTGTATATAAATTCACACGTATACATATACTTCCGGAAGAGGACGGGGATGGTCGCATGCACGTGGATCTCCGTCTCCCCATCCACGGTGCTCCCTGGCCTCAGGAGCAGTGTGCAGCGTGTGGCGGAGGGGGGCAAAAGACAGAAGAGGCGGGCAGGCAGTGGAGGCAGAGGAGGAAGCGTGCGCCGCAAGCTGAGGACGAATTGGCCGGAGCTAGGAGAAGGCTGAGCGTGACGTGCTGTGTCTGAGCTCCCCGCTGTAGTTCATCTCATTGGGCGGGTGTGAGATCATCCCACCGGCACCACTCACCCCTCTGCCTCTCCCCCGGGACCTGCAGAGTGCTCCGACTGCCCTCCGAGCTGCCTGTGACCACCGGTGAATTGAGGCCTACATCCTGTGATGCAGCCGCGGCCTTTCCTGATGGATCTGATGTGGCCGGCGCATCATGGGTGACGCAGCTGGCCTGTACCCTGCTGGGCGGACCTCAAGCAGCACACTGCTGTTCCCCCTGCTACCTGGGGCTCCCCCTGCCAACGCGCCCAGACAGTGGACCCTCTCCAGGTACAATGAGGCCTCTCAAAACAGCGAAGCCGGACTGAGTTTATCCACAGGAGAAGGCCGAGGACATCAGGAGGCACCTGGCCGGGGAAAGTAGTGTGCTGATGCCATCGGCCGGGGGGACACCCCGGGAAGGCAGATCACCTCCACTTCCTTTCCCTATGGACGCAGAGGGCCGGGCACAAGCAGACTAGCAGACCTGGTGAGAAGGGACCCCCCGTCTAGGACAGGAGGGGGACAGGAGGCACATCAGCCAGGGGACCCCCGGCAATACACCCAGAGGCCGGTAGGACCCCCCCCCCAGCAGGTCGCATCAGCCCCAGGTAACTCTGTGGCGGCGCCGCCCCCACCCCCCCTGACACTCTCCCGGCCTCACTGACTAACGATTTCTACCCCCCCCCACCCATCCACACCACCACCACCCACGCTACCCAAGGCTCTCCCTACAGGAAGATTCAAGATGGCGCCGCAATGGCTGCCTAGGAACTGTGCACTCAGCCATATGTATCCCGTGTCTTCTATGTGATAACTGTACTGTCTCTGCTACAACTGTGCTGTCTTTGCCCACACTGTTACCTCATACGGTGCTCATACTGTCCTTGCTTATATTGTCACCTACTGCTGCAACGACCAGTGGTGCCAATGATGGCTGTCTAGGCACTGTGCAGCTCGGCAGGTATGTGTTCCCGTGTGATAACTGTACTGTCCCTGCTTATAGTGTTACCCACCTGAATGCTACAACGACCAGTGGCGCTGCTGATGGCTGCCTAGGCGCTGCGCAGCTCGGCGGGCATGTGCCCCCCCTCATGTAATGTCTTAATGTAATGTATGTTATGTCCCCCCCCCTTCACCCCTGCTTGATGCTGCACTGAAATCCACAAAAAATTCCTAGTGTGCGCAAGCACACATGACCAATAAAGTTGATTCTGATTCTATACACACACAAAAAAATACACACACACACATATAGACAGATATATGCACATGAACATACTCATATATGTACACAGACACATAAAAACACACACGCATAAACGCACACATACACATACTCACATACACAATGGATTGTTCTGATTTTGTGTGTTTGTTTGCTATGGGGCATACAAGGTATGTTATAGAATAATCTGGACAAATGTGTTGCCAAGAGTCTTGCCCTCTGATACCTGCGTTGCTCTCTAATATCTGTAGTCCTGAATATGGTTACTTTTATTATAAATTCTGTTTTAATATGCTAAACGCTGTATTTTACAGATTGTACAGTGTGTAGGTGCCCATCTAATGTATTAATTCATACACATCTGTGGTTTATGCTGTGATTGGCCGTTTAATTGTATAGTGTGTACATGTACAGCATATACATGTACACACTATTATTTACATGTATAACCAATTTATTGCACAGTGTGTGGGGTCCAACCTTATGGATTTTCCCAATATATTAGGTACAGACCTTATATGTGTGCAATTTCATTAAGGACATTTCTAACACAATTGCAGATGATATTTTCCATTAACACAGTATAGTAGTAGTGATATCACACATCAGCCATATAAATGGATTGTTCTGATTTTGTGTGTTTATCTGCTTTGGGGCATATATGGTATATTGCAGAATAATTCGGACAAATGTGTTGCCAAGATTCTTGCCCTCTGATACCTGCGTTGCCCTCTAATATCTGTAGTCCTGAATATGGTTACTGTTATTACTGAGCCTGCTTTATGTCTGTTTAATATGCTGAACGCTGTACTTTACAGATTACACAGTGTGTGGGTGCCGATCTAATGTGTACACTGTTTTATTTGTAACGTAATTACAGATGATAATTTTTTGTTACACCATACAAACAGTTACAATGTCGGCCGTCTATTATATAATACAGATAGTATATTTGCATTAGACACTCCGCAAAAGCAGTTCCAATATCGGCCGTCTATTATGGAGTATAAACAGTCTATTTGCAAGGTACTTGGGGCATGCACATTTCCAGGATTTAAATACCTGATATCTACGTTGCCCTGTGGTATTTATAGTCCTAATTGTGACTTTTTTTTTGCCACGAGTATTTTGGGCAATGACTATTTTTATCCTGTATCAGCCGTGCTGATTTCTCTCGTTCTATCTGTTAAAGACACTGATGGTACGTTACAGCATATTTTTTGATAGGTATGTGGGGCAAGATGCCAGGATTATGCTGATTCTAAATGCGTACGCTAGTGCTGTATTTGTATATGCCGTCTGTCTGACACTAGATGGTTTGTTATAGCACATGCTGGGTAATTTAAATATAGTACGCTATATATTGTTTATATCCAGTGATACTTGCGGTCCTAGCCGCAGGAACAAAAGCGCTCCTATCTGTATTAAGTCAAACACATACAATCACAGTTCAATACATTTTCAGATAATTTTTGTTAATGACAAGGAGCACCGTGACGCCGACGCGCGTTTCACGGGTAACAGTTTTGTCAAGGCGAACCCGATTGCTCCGTTCTGATGGTTTTTAAAAGAAAGGGCACCAATCATGGTATTGCATGTCACATGTTTCCACTATGTCTCCGATTAGGTTATAGATTATACTGCTGCCCGGGTTCCCATAGGGATATGTCGGCTTACAAGGTATATATATTCTCTTATATTAGATTGTGGGTTATTGGCTTGTAGGTTTTGCCAAATTATTAGGTATCTAAGGATATTGTTCTCAGTGGATGCTTATGGTTATATAATTGTTAGAAAGTAATGAATTAAATTGTTTATAATGCGTTTTTATAATATATATATTATTAATATATATTCGAGGATTGTGAGGATTTTAATAAAAGTGAGGATTTATTCATTAGAGTGATTTAGTGGTGACTTAAAATTATGATGATGAAGTGAAGATAAAGATGTTCTAATAAGTTATATGGATTTTAATCGACATATTTTTGGGAGAGAATAATGTTTGTAAAAATATAGAAATGTGTTATATAGAAATGTGTGTTTTGTAGTGGGATTGCAAATATTAGCATTAGGGTCATAAACTCATGTTCAGTGATATTTTGTGAAAAAATCCAAACTAAAAAAACGGGGGGGGGGGGGGGGGGAAGAGAAAGAGGAAGTGAAGAAAAACCGTGCATATATATATAATGATAAGCTAATGGAATAAAAAAAAAAAAGATTTTGGAATAAAAAAATTTCTTTGGGGATATATCCTCTAGGGTTTTTGTCTCCCTTAATTTATTACTTTCTTTTTCTTTTGTATTTTTTATATTATCCATATCTATTAAATGGATTAATTTGTGTGTTTTTCCTGATGGTGTCTATCTGGTGAATTAATTGTAAACTGAGACAATTTTACTTTTTATTTGTATTTATGGTTTGCAGGGAGAGATTTGCACGATGTCAGATGAATTGTACATAACTGTTGTGTTCATTGAGTCCCTTAGGGTACATGCTGTCCATCATGAATATCATCTTGGTTTCAAACTGTAACAGTTTCTTATCTACATCCCCGCCTCTGATACCTAGGTGAATGTGCCTCATTCCAAAGGCCTGTAATCCCTTGGGGTTACCATTGTGATGTGAGAGAAAGTGGGAGGCTATAGGGGTCAGGTTCTTAAAGTTGCTTTTGTCCTGTTATGCTTTCATAATACTCCCTAGATGTTCCAGGATTCTCACTTTAAGTTTTCTTTTTGTTTTTCCAATGTAAACTTTGTTACATGGACAGGTTAAATGGTAGACTACTCCTTCTGTTGTGCAGTCTATGTAATCATTGATGTTCCATTTGTTGTTATATTTATCAAAATAATGTGATTTGGGTACCATGTAGGAACATGCCTTACATTGTCGGCAGCAGTAGGAGCCCTTCTTTACAATGGATGATTTATGTAGATCTGGTAAGTGGCTTTGGACTAAGACGTCTTTTATATTCCTAGATCGTCTCCAACTTGTTTGCACTCTTTCGGGAAGGATTTCTCTCAGATCCGTATCGGTTTGGAGAATTGGCCAATGTTTTTGTAGGATGTTATTCACTTCCTGCCATTTATTACTAAAGGTTCCAATGAACCTGACAGGTTCTTCTTTTTGAGATTTGATTTTAGGTGTCAGTAAGGATTCTCGTGGACGTTTTTTTATCTCTTTCTTTGCTTTCTTTACTGTCCTCTTACTGTATCCTCTCTGGTAGAGTCTTTCACATAATTGTTGTTCTCTCAGGTTAAAATCGGTACTTTGTGAGCAATTCCTTTTTGTTCTCAGGATTTCTCCTTTGGGTATTGCTCTGATGGTGGCTGGGTGATGAAAGCTTGTTGCATGTAAAAGGCTATTGGTAGCAGTTTGTTTTCGATAATTGTCAGTTGTTATTTGTCCATTTTCCTCAATTTGTATTTTGAGATCCAAGAAATTGACATTTTTTTGACTCATGTTGCCTGATAGTTTAAGGCCCAAGGAATTGCAGTTTAGTTGACTTATAAAATGCTCCAGGTCTTGTTGTTCGCTGTCCCATATCCTCCTCTGGGGCCTGGAGAGCAGCGGTCTCACACAGCTGGCTATCCACCACTCCTCTACCCTCAGACGACGAGTCCTTGCGGTTTTCCAGCATCGGGGCACCGCCGAATGTACAGAAGAGATGATGTGTGAGGCCCCAACTTTAGGCAGCGTTGTGGCCCCAGGAAGCCAAGGCTTCCATGTTTAGCATTGTGGCCCTGCTTCTACTCCCTGCAATGCTGTAGTATGGTCTGCTCTATTAAGGGAGGCAGACACCGTGGATGGCTGGATCCGGGCTGCTGAGTGGAGCAGCTCTGTCATAGGCCGGCTGCTAGGCACCAAGATAGGTGACCATTAGCGCACGGAGGGGTATGTAATCCTGCCCCCACCTATCCCCATCTCCTCCTCAGTCCTGGATGCAGCCAATATTTTGTCACTGCGGCCAGTGCGGAAGTCAGTCCGGAAGCCAGTGCGGTAGTATATTGCCAGGAGCTGGGAAAGGGGGGCTGCCGGAGGTGCCTCCTTATTAAACTGACGGAATGCCTGTTCTGGCCCCGCCTGTCAGTCCCTGTTAACTTAACCAGCCTGCCGAATGTGTGTGCGCTGGGCATTGGCGCCCCCGCTGGCCTCGCTTCCCCAAGCCAGCGCGGTGGCTGCCATATGGTAGCTACGCCACTGCATGTGTGTTAGTGATGAGGCTGGGTGCAGGGTAGGGGTACTGGTTTGTAAGGATACTGCTCTGTTCAGGGTAAGGGTACAGGTGTCTGAGGGAGGTGGCTGGGTAGGGGTACAGGTGTGTGAGGGAGGTGTCTGGGTGCAGGGTAGGGGTACAGATGTGTGAGGGAGGTGGCTGGGTGCAGGGTAGGGGTACAGGTGTGTGAGGGAGATGGTTGGGTGTAGCATAGGGATACAGGTCTGTGAGAGATACTGCTGGGTGCAGGGTAGGGGTACAGGTATTTTAAGGGACGTAAAGAAAAGTACCAGTAGGCGCCTTTTGCACACAAGATATTACAATTTAATTAATAAAAATGGATAACATACAAAATAAAAATACACAAAATATTATGCATGCATGCAGAAACAATTTAAAACATGTACGTCAATAAAGTGCTGTTTAAAAATTGCATATATTTACCAGGTCCCGGTTGACTGCTCAATTATGCGCATATATAGAAAAGGTGTTAGTTTTTTTGTGTATTTTTATTTTTATTTTGTATGTTATCCATTTTAATAATTAAATTGTAATATCTTGTGTGCAAAAGGCGCCTACTGGTACTTTTCTTTACCTCGCTATTTCTCTGAGGGCGGCATCCCTCTCCCAGAGGGCAGCCACTTGCACACAGCACCCAAGCACTTGCCCCTAGCACTCAAGGTACATTGTTCATTTTGAGGGAGGTGACTGGATGCAGGGTAGGAGTACAGGTGTGTGAGGGATATTGCTAGGTTCAGGGTTGGGATATATACAGTGTGTGTATATATATATATATATATATATATATATATATATATATATATATATATATAATACTTTTATCCTAATGATAGTGGGGCAACTAAGGGGGGCACAGTATTAGAAGTTTTGCCTAGGGTACTAAGAAACCTTGCAGTGGCCCTGACCCAGGCCTGGACAATCTGTACCCACTCTCCCCATTACTTTTCACCCCTGATCACAAGTGTAAATGCAACTGAATTCTGTTATTATGAATTATGCATATCCCGTAGCTGATTATACATAGTTCCAGAGCAGAGCAAAAACATGCACGGTGTAACTCTTCAATGGCACCTTCTGTTTGATTTCTAATAGTGTTTTTAGGTTCGTATTCATGGCTTTTGGTAGAAAATTCTATTTTTCTATCAAATACAAGTACTCTATTTAATTTTGTATGAATAACTTCATTTCTTAAAAAATAAAATTCATTTTGGCACATACAGTAAATAACCCTTTTTTTCATTATGCTAAGAACATGTTTTACATATTCAAGTACACTGATCACTTCAAAATATATTAAGGACTCATGACCAGTAAAAAGAGATCTTTAAAACTAATGAATGTTATCTAATTAGTCAAGTGAAAAGAATAGAACAGTAATTTGTGAAACTGAGGTGTCAAAAAATAAGCATCTTAATGAGGATCTTCAGAAATGTGAGGAGAACATTAATATCATATAATATAACACACACTGCTTGAACATTTCAGGGGGAGATACTGTTGTTTCTGTTCTGTTCTCAATGTCTTTCAAGCAATAAAGGGTAAAATATGTTATTTATAGTATACAATGTGTAGCTCGTAACTGTAGAAATAAGAATTGAATTATGTTAAACCTACCATGAGAAGAAACTCTCGGCATGCACACTTGAAATTCATTTAGTAATTTCAGACTGTCAACAATAATACATCAATGTACAAAAATCAGTTTGTTGGGACTGAAAATAGTTTAAATAATATACATCACATAAAAGTGCTAAAATCTTAAATATTCAAGACCGTGAGCACTTTGTAAATTAGATTTTATTATTCATATTGTGATCACTTGGGATGTTGGTTAAGTTTAAAATAATATTTGATTTATTTGTTTGTGTCACCAGGATACAGATAAATAATGTTATCATCAGCATAGTCACTCAAGTAGAATAAACAAATCACTGTATTATTGATTATTTATAGCGTGACACCAATTTATGCAGCATTTTACAGAGAATATGGGATAATTCTGGATGACACGCAGCACTGTGAAAGTGTTTTTAGTAGCCCGCCCACCATTCGCACAGGCCGCCGCCCCCCTTCCCAGGGCAAATTCGCCCGCATGGCTGTGAATGGATGTTTTGCATAAACCTCTATTCACAGCCTATGGGGTGACATGCACATCATTCGATGGTCGCCGAAATCTAAGACACTCTCAGGTGGTTTAGGCTTGCATGTGACCTTAAGGGGAACATGGCGGGCAGCTGACATCTGGTGATGTCAGCTGTCCACACCCTGCACCCACATCATCAGCCCATTAGCATGAGCATGGCCAGTGTTTTCATGGGAACACCCATGAAACGTTGGGCGTTCCCATGAGCACGAATACCCGTCCCGAGCACTGCCAGGTGCTCACACCCACCAGTGTGAGCACCTGGCGAACACTCTGTTCGTCATGGCCGCTCACACCCAGCGCATGCACATGTGCAGAAATTTGCAATAATGAGACATTGCGCACCGTTGTGAATTCGCAATGGTGTGCATGGACCAGAATAAGGTCCTATATGTCAAGCTCCATACACACTAGGTGAAATCGTGCACAATCTCGTTCAGAAAAGGGCCTTCTCAGAGATATTGTTCACAATATTGCTGAGTGTGTACACTCAATATTGTTAATGATGTACACTCCCTTGCATCATTCAGGACCTCCTACCTTGTCCACCCCCGTCCCTCGCCGTCGCTCCCTTTCTAGCCAGCATCGCCAAGTGTGTATGCACTTGCAGATGCTGGCACGCCTGCCGGGTCCACATCACCTCCAATATTAACATCGGCGGGGATTGGCTAGTGTCTAGTGGGCTTTATTCAAATCATACCATGCCCCATTGGACCTTACAGTCTAAATTCCCTAACACACAAGTTCACACACACACACTAGTCATCATTTTGTCAGAATCCAGTTAACCTTCCGGTATGTTTTTTAAGTGGTGGTGGTCTCTGTTGGGAGGTGTGGAGCGCACTAGAGTCTGAGCACTAGAGCGCACAGACTCTACTGCACATGTGACGCACAGAAGACAGTCACAGAGGTGGTAAGTACCACTGCAACTGATGGATAGGTCTGATGATGAATAGGCCCTTAATTGCCTCTTTATATCAATTATTTTGGAAGAAAAATATTAATCCTAAGCATTTAGAATAATATTAACAAAAATAGATGTGAAATTCTGGAAAAAGTAGACAATCTAGGTAAAAAGGCAAAATACAGAGGTCATGCACTTCTGCCACACGCCACATATTTATGATTAATATTCTGACTCAATAATCAGGCTGTAAGTATAAGGTTTCTAAGACAGTTCATCTGTGTATGTCTGTACTGAACCAGTAATTACACCCAGAGACTTTGTCAGACAGTGTCAACTCAAATGAAGACAAAAAGATGGTGAATGGGAGGGTACAGCGCTCAGTGTAAACCATGCAAGGCAAGGTGTAGATAAACCTTGTACATAAACAATATATAATACAACCAGGTCGAATTTTAGCAGAGTCGACAGGTGTAAGGTATTCCAAAAGTATTCCAGGTTCTCCCCTATTTACATATAAAGGGGAGACATAATAGAGAACAACATGGTGCAGGTCAATATGATAAAAAGAATTTAATAAAGCAAATGCACTTACAATAAAGTGACTGGTTTAAAAGCATAAACACAGTGTCCCAGGCAAAAACAGCAAGCATATGATGTCATCGGGGGCGTCCTTCAGGCTGGGTCCCTTGATCCGGGGGCAAGGGGGGCTCAGTCCAGGATACTCCTCTGCTTAGCCGCTGCTTCCACAGGTCGACACACACAAATTTAAAATGCACGCTTGAACGCGTTTTCGGAGAGTTCCTCCTTCTTCAGAAGCGTGACTAATCAGTCCACAATAGGGCGTATAAATACCCCTATCAATCAAATTTACATGCACACTATTGGCCGCTAATCGGCCTCCAGAATCCGGCCTCCGTGCCTAGCAATATGGCGATGCGGTTCATTCAACCGGAAATGTAGAATGACGTGTATACCACGTGCAGGGAGCGTTTATCCGGCCGAGTGACGCTGCGGTTCATCCACAGGAAGTGTAGAGCCGCTCGCGTTCCATCAATGGGAAGTGAAACACCGCTTCTTACAAACACGGTGATGTCCTAGGAAAAGGAAGATGGCCGTGCGTTTCAGCACTTAATCGTATGCGTCCCACTGCATATATAATATCAGCCATAAATTCACTGCTCAGCAGGGAAGACGGAGACTGTTTACATAGAAACAACATAAGTCAACACTAAAATGAAAAAATATATGTTAGTTAAAAATCTCATAATAAAAATACATAGCCACCACCACGGTTCTCAATATAGGGGTGACCTCAAGAAGCATATAGAAATGGAGAACAAAGAAATGAGTGTGTAGCCTATGCAATCTTTTTAACTTAGAAAGGGCTTTAACTCAAATTCTGTGTTAAGTCCCTTCGGGACCAAAGTGCCCAAACGATGTATCCAGCGCATCTCCGTTCTAGATAGGCGTCTGGAAACATCGTTGGTACGATTCTTTGGAAGAATCTGTTCTATAGCACAGAAGGTCATAACTTGACATTCATCTGCATTATGAAACACACGAAAATGTTCTGATACCGTGTGGGTTTGCAACTTTTTTCGAATGTTGTAGATGTGTTCGGCAGTGCGGGCCTTCAGCTGTCTCGAGGTCTTACCTACATATGATAGGCCGCACTTGCACTGTAACACATATACCACGTTCCTTGAATGGCAAGTCAAGAATTGTTTAATAGAGTAAGTGGTGCCATTTACAGAAAAATGTTCCAACTTTCTCTCTTTGGATTTCACCGTCCTGCATGCAAGACACGAGCCACAGCGGTGAAACCCAATTGTTCTGATAGTCTGACGTGGGTCACTATCAGTGGAACTATGGACAAGATGGTCTTTGAGAGAAGGGGCTTTTTTATATATAAACTGGGGTTTTGCCGGAAGTTGGGGGCCAATAATGGGATCATTTTGGAGTAGGTGCCAGTTGTTCTTAAACACTTTTTCCACATTTTTATGTATAGAACTAAATTGGCTGACAAACGCCCATTTAAATTTATAATTATTTTTATCCACTTTAGATTTTACACTTAAAAGTGCCGGTCTTTCAATACAGTTTATCCTCTCTCTAGCATCACTAATGAGGTTCTTAGAGTAGCCTTTTACACTTAATCTTTTGGATACTTCATCTAGTTGTTCATTACATACTGAAATATCTGTACAGTTCCGCTTGATGCGGGTGAATTGTCCAAACGGAATTGCATCCAGCCAGTTTCGATGGTGTTGACTGGTTGTAAAAATAAAGCTATTTGAATCCGTCTCCTTTCTGAATGTTTTAGTTTTTAAGCCATCATTTTCAATGTACAATTTTAAATCGAGGAAGGATACCTCACTTTGACTGCATTCAAACGTCAATTTTATATTGTTGGTGTTTTCATTAAGGGTGGAACAAAATAAATCTAAAGTGCTCTTATCCCCTGACCAAATAAAACAAATATCATCAATGAAACGACTCCAGGTCACCAGGTTCACCCCTAGCTCGCCTCCCTGCCACACTACCTGATCTTCCCAGTGGGCCATGAATAGGTTGGCGTAGCTAGGGGCAAACCTGGTGCCCATAGCCGTTCCAGTACACTGCAAATAATAAGAACCCTCGTGCAAAAAATAATTATTAGTCAAAATAAATTTAATGCTATCCAATATGAAGGTTTTCAATGAGTCGGACATTTGGCTTTGATTCAAAAAATACATAACAGCTTCCATACCTTTTTCAATATCAATAATTGTATAAAGCGTACCAACGTCCGCCGTACATAGCCAATCGTTGGTTTGCCATTCTAAGGTGGACAGCTTGTTTAATATATCACCCGTATCTCTGATGTATGCCTTTGTCGTGCACACAAATGGCTGGAGGTGTGAATCTACAAATGCAGATAGATTGCTGGTCAAGCTATTACAGCCCGAAATTATCGGTCGGCCAGGGGGATTGAGGGGGTCCTTATGAACCTTCGGCAGTATGTAGATCGAAGGTATGCTTGGTTCAGATATATTTATAAATTCAAATTCAGACTTAGATATAATTTTATCCTCCAAAGCTTTGGATGTTAATTCCAGAAGTGCTTTTTTAATTCTAGATGTAGGGTCTCCCCTAAGTTTTTTATAAGTTTCTCCTGAATTAATTTGTCGTGAAATTTCTGCCAAGTACATCTCTCTTTGCATGAGAACAACCCCTCCCCCCTTATCCGCTGGCTTTACAATCAGAGTTTTATCCTTTTTTAAAACATTTAGAGCTTCAAATTCTTTTTTGGATAAATTTAATTTACCTATTTTCTTATTTTTAATGGTATTTTTAGTGATTTTGTCAAGTTCCTCGCATACAATTTTATTAAAGCAATCGAGGAAAGATCCCCTACAATGTGTGGGGTAGAATGTTGACGGTGCCCTAAATTTTGACTGGGGTGTAATTGGCTCAATAATTTCACCTGGAATATTTAATTCTTGGGTTTCCTTCTGAGCAAAAAATCGTTTTATTGCCAACTTTCTTACATACTTTTGTACGTCTAGATATAAGTCAAATGACGATGGTTTAAATGAAGGCGCAAATTTTAGACCCTTACGTAAAACACTAATTTCTGCATCCGTTAAAGGGCGATCAGTGAGATTGAAGATTTTGGTTTCCATATCTTTATCTACATCATTAGGTACTTGATTTCCTTTTTTGGGACGATTTTTCCATTTTTTACGTAGTATTGTTTTTTTCTGGCCAGACCTTTTACCCCTCCTAGTTTTTTTATAGGATATAGGGTTTAGTTGATCCTCCTGTTCCTCCGGCCTCTCTCTAAAAAAGGCATAGAAGGTTCAGTTTGATCATCTAAAGGGGCATACCGATTGTAATGTCTTTGCTGATCTGTATGAGAATTATTCGTTCTCCCATTATGATACGTTTGTTGTGGTGGCACATACTCAGGATTTAGATCTTCCACCTTTTGTTGTCGTGGGGTTCTATTGTTCCAGTTATTCCTATAAGGAACATAGTTTGAATTACGTTTATTATATGTAGATCTAGTGTTATAATTTGATCTAAAATGATTTTTTCTCCATACTGGTGGGTTAGTTGATCTTTCCCTTTGTGGTGTCTCAATATTAGTTGGTTTTTCCACATCAATAACTGGTTCTTTTTTAGTATCTCTGTTATATTTCTTTGTTTTTTTATCTCTCAGATCTTTAGTATTTTTGTCTATTTTTTGTAATAAACATTTCTCAAGTTCTAAGAAATCTTTTTGATCTTTAAATGGCAGTGTTAGATTTTGTAAAGTTTTTATTTCAACATCTAAATCTTTCAGAGTTTTAGTTCTTTCTTTCACAATTAAACACATTAATTTTTGAGAACAATTATCCAGTATAGAGTTCCATTCAGATTTAAACTCCTCTGTCAAAGTTTCAAAAGATGGAATTTTTGTTACTTTTAACCCTTTTGGGATCACATTGGTGGAAATATAATGTTCTAAAGTGGCCACTTCCCACCAAATGCGGTTCTCTTTCAGCATAGCGATCTCTATCTTTTTAAATAGATTCCCCAAGCTTGAGAACCGTGGTGGTGGCTATGTATTTTTATTATGAGATTTTTAACTAACATATATTTTTTCATTTTAGTGTTGACTTATGTTGTTTCTATGTAAACAGTCTCCGTCTTCCCTGCTGAGCAGTGAATTTATGGCTGATATTATATATGCAGTGGGACGCATACGATTAAGTGCTGAAACGCACGGCCATCTTCCTTTTCCTAGGACATCACCGTGTTTGTAAGAAGCGGTGTTTCACTTCCCATTGATGGAACGCGAGCGGCTCTACACTTCCTGTGGATGAACCGCAGCGTCACTCGGCCGGATAAACGCTCCCTGCACGTGGTATACACGTCATTCTACATTTCCGGTTGAATGAACCGCATCGCCATATTGCTAGGCACGGAGGCCGGATTCTGGAGGCCGATTAGCGGCCAATAGTGTGCATGTAAATTTGATTGATAGGGGTATTTATACGCCCTATTGTGGACTGATTAGTCACGCTTCTGAAGAAGGAGGAACTCTCCGAAAACGCGTTCAAGCGTGCATTTTAAATTTGTGTGTGTCGACCTGTGGAAGCAGCGGCTAAGCAGAGGAGTATCCTGGACTGAGCCCCCCTTGCCCCCGGATCAAGGGACCCAGCCTGAAGGACGCCCCCGATGACATCATATGCTTGCTGTTTTTGCCTGGGACACTGTGTTTATGCTTTTAAACCAGTCACTTTATTGTAAGTGCATTTGCTTTATTAAATTCTTTTTATCATATTGACCTGCACCATGTTGTTCTCTATTATGTCTCCCCTTTATATGTAAATAGGGGAGAACCTGGAATACTTTTGGAATACCTTACACCTGTCGACTCTGCTAAAATTCGACCTGGTTGTATTATATATTGTTTATGTACAAGGTTTATCTACACCTTGCCTTGCATGGTTTACACTGAGCGCTGTACCCTCCCATTCACCATCTTTTTGTCTGCTATGTAATTTGTGGTAGTTGAAGGTGAGACTACTGTGTGCTTTGGGATACAGCTGCACTCTGTATTAATTGCGCACCTACGTGGTTAATTCTTTTTTGTTCTTGCAACTCAAATGAAGAGGCATGTGTGAAGAATCCAGAGGAGGGTTTATTTCAAGCTGATTTTCTTGTAATGATGCACAAAACAGTAGGTGAAAAGATAATAATTTGCCAGAGATCAACCGGAACCAAATGAAGGTTAAAATGGCAGACACACAATGTGCTAGAGAACAAAGGTATATTTGACATGGACCATTACAAATGGTGACAAGTGTGGGAAGGATGGGTAGATTTGAGTATCATCTGAGTACAGATGAATTAGAAATCTAAAAGAGCTGATTAGTTTTCCAAGATATGTGGTATAGATTGAGAAAATCAGAGGACCCAAGACTGAACCCTAAGGTACTCCAACTGATAGAGAACAAGATAAATGATCACTGAAAGAGCTGTTAAATAGGTAGGATAAAAACCAAGAAAGAGCAGTGTCCTGCAGACCTAGGGATTTTATTGTTTGTATGAGAAGAGATTGGGCACCAGTGTAAAAGCAGCAGAAAGATCTAGAAGAATAAGAAGTGAGTATTTGCCTTTAGACTTAGCAGTGACCAAATGATTCAATCATTTAGTCAGTGCTGTATCTGTGGAGTGTTGGGAACAAAAATCTGACTGCAGTGGGTGTGAGCTTGTGAGGTCAGTGTAGGCAAGTACCAAGGGGGGGGGGGGGGGGGGGCTTAAAATGGGACAGTTGTTAGAGAATCAGTTTGGGCCAAAATAGTGTTGTTGTTTTTCTTTCATAATGTACAGTAAGTAATCACTGCATGTTTTGAACAGTGAAGGAAGGTACCGGCAGAGATAGAGAAATATCACATGAGACAAAGCTTTACTTATTTGAGGGTACAGTAACAAGAGGAGAGGAAGTCGAGGAGGAGGAACAGCAAAGTGTGGATACTTTATCTTCATTTGTGGGTTCAAAAGAAGAGATTATGTAAGAGGGTCCAGGTAGGTATTTGAGCAGGCCATGGCCCACTGTCAGTCACCTGCTATTTGGTTTCTTTTTCTGTGATTGAGTCTTTAGACATGTTAAGTTTAAGAAAGTGCTGGGACATCCAAGAAGAGATAGCATAGAGATAGCTGGAAATATAAGTGGATAGTGATAGGAAAAGTAGATTTGAGTATCATCAGAAACCTCCCAGCACTCCCACCCTCCCTTCCTGCACTGAAGAGATGCCATGCTGTAATCAGGACAGTTAACAGGTATGCATATTCAACAGAACTCCCATCTTAGTAAATAACCCCTTAGTTTTCTCCTGCCTATTATTCCTGCTCATTTATCTTGTGGTCCTTTAAAGACCTTCCTCTGATCCATTGGATGAGATTTTACCAAGCTCTGACTGCTGTGTGATACTTCATGAAGCACTCTGCTGCCTATGGTTCTTCTGCTGCCTACACCGAGCCACTTTTTATATTACTAGCTGTTGGTCTCCCTGTTGTTTGAGACGGTTACTCCTGATAATTGGTCTCCCCTGCTGAAGTACTGTACTCAAAATCCTACTACTGTCCTGTGCCAAAGGTCCCCGCAATGCCTGCCTTACTTTTTCATATCTCCTGCAGTCCAAGATGTGCATTGGCTACTCTTTCCTGCAGTGTTCTATTAAGCCACCTTGTGGCTCCTGGCTGCAGACTGTTCCCTGGTGGCTGTGATTCTCATCTGACCACTCCCGCTGGGGTCTCGTAACCACTACCTGCTTGGATAATAGTTTCCTGAGGGCTGGATTTCATCTTGATCTGGCTCCTGGAGCTACTCCTGCATCTGTAACTGTTTCTTGTGGCTGATTGTGTAGTGCTGGCTCTGCTGCAGTGTACTGGGCACCCTGTGACTAAAGCCCCGTACACACTACACCACATGCTCTACCCCCGGGCATACGATATTATACACACTGAACGATATAGGTAATTTATTGTATATCATCAGTGACATTACCCACCTCCCTGCTGCTGCCTGCCATTTAATCGCTGTCCTCTTTTGGAGATCCTGGCCCCATCCCACAACATGCGCAGTACGGGTCCAGCGTATGCGCAAAGTACAAATCATCAATACTGCATGAGCCACTACGCCATTGGCATCTGAATGAGGCCATACTGCATACATACACTGCTACATCTACTAGCTTGTAAATGTTATCTCTGCATTCCTGTACATAAAGCAAATGACATGCATAGTAATACGGAAGGTCATGATTTGATAACAGAAATGATACATAATAAATACCGTAGTAATATGATTTAGCCTCAGACTGCAGTTCCCTATGTAGCTCCATTGGCTTGTATACTGGTTATAGCACGTGCTAGATCATATTCACTATGCACTTTACCTTTGTACAACACTCAGAGGAAAAAAAAGCCTGATAGTCACTTCTAGTTCCTCTGTGTGCCTTTATTTAAATGAATGCCTCGTAAATATAGGCAATAGCTCGAGACATGGCAATGAAAGCAGACATTTAGTGCTGTACCTGCAATACCTGAAATTTTATTTTTCAGCTTTCATAATTTGTTCTTTAACATTAAAATCATAACATATTGTGTACTGAGTTCATTTCATCCTGCACGGCTAATAAAATAGATTGCCAATGCTGGCATCAGGCAGAGCTAAATGCAAATTGTAGAGTATTTAAAAGGCTAAATTACTTACTTTGATACTGGTAAAGTATAATTTACATACTGTAGATGGGATGAGGCCAAAATGTTATTGTGCATTAGTTCCTTGAATTTCATCTTTCAAATTCTACAGCTGTCACTGCTGCTCTGTTAATGAGGAAACATTGTCTCCCCCTAACAGATGGCTGATTGCAGTGCTAAGGAGTGGAGCAGTTGCACAGTAAAAGTATCCTCTTTAGTATGTCTTCGTTTTACAGATGTTCTATTTCTCACTTTATACGTCCTATACAGCAATTCTTTATTAAAGTAGCGGATAAGGTAATATGCTTTGAGATTTTTGTATTTGCATTATATAAAAACTGCACTAATGAGTACAAACCCCCAAAAAGGCATACTGTTGGGGTGTAGCATTGAGTTGTGCTTTCTGGAGTAGTGGTGCGTACACGGTGCGATAGAGGCTAATGGGCGATTTTGACTAAGCAGATTTTTGTCTAGATGCACATTCAATTTTGACTATGTGCACAAGTGATTTTGACTAAGCTGATTTTGGCCATAGGACAAATACACTATAGTAGGTATTCTGGTTGATTTGCTGGGGTGCAAATTCGCATCTTTGCCTGTCAAACAGATCCGACCTTGCGAATGGTGATACACCGGCCTACCATTCGCAAGGGCGATTAGTTCGCAGGGCAGGGTCTGCGAATGGATGTTATACAGTAACTTGCCCAGAAATGCAGCCGCTCATGAAAACTCCCTTTCACGTAAAATGACAGCTACTGTAGTTCGCTTTAATAGACTGGCCCAAAGTGATTACCCAATTATTTAAGTAACCGTTGTTGTCCATGTGTTTTTCTATTTCTATGGAGATTTCATGTTAGATTGTGTATGGGATTTGACCAATTGAACACCAAATCCCTGGTTAAAATCAACCAAAATCGAATCCACCATTGAAATTGAATGGCAAAATCACACATTAGTAAATGTTGGATTTTGCAAGGAATTTAACAAGTGGATTTTATTGATTGTAATCAATGGTTTCGATCGTAAAATTGTGTGTTTTTTATTTTAAATTGAACTATAGTAAATTTACCCATTGGTGAGGGTTCTACGAGTGTTTAGCTAAAGCGACTAATTTATGTTTGTAAGCAACTGCACAGCAGTAAGAAAGCAGCTGTGCAATTTCATTGCATTATAATACAAATGCAGTAGGAGGCATCTGCAGGAAATGGACATATCCTGCATGCATTTGCAAGATCAGAGTGCTGCGTCTGGGTACGCTACCTTGGATCACTATTGCGACCATCCCGATAATCGTATACATTTGAATTAGATCCTTAGGGTGGCTGTCCTCTGTAATGATCTACCTGGAAGACAAATTTTTAATTTCATGGTACAAAATTGGATTGTTTTTAAAATAATTCCATTCTCCTGTACAATGTAATATTATACAGGTGAAAACAGAACATGTAACTGCAGTATTGCAAAAGCAGTGTGCCGTTTGTGATATAAAAAATGGATCTCAGTAAATATTGTATTTCATCTTCCTTGGTTGCTGTAGTCTATAGTCATACTTTACTAGTAAAAAGTTTGAGAGAATTTAATTAGGGCCTGTATTGCCTTTGAGCTTGCACAATATCTGTCATGCATCTCTTTCTTCCTTCTGTGGATGCTCTGTATCACTGTCATTCTGGTGTTATGCCACCATAGTTAGACATCTTACAATGCATACAGTGTATAGAGGGATAGAGCATAAATAGAATTAATTAGGACTGAGGCTGACAGGAATGTGTGTGTGCATTGGTGTGTAAATGCTGGATAGGTACCTGTCAGATTTGTCAGTTTATTCAATGATCTGATGAGGAATTACCAACATTTTCTTTTTTCAAACAATAGAGAGAAAAAATACTTCCTCTTCCATTTCATGGGGAAAATAAATTAATGAAGTGAACATTTCAGGCACCAGGATGTACAAACAGCAATTAAACAAAATGTAATACTATTGTACATAATTATTATTGTACATAATTTCTGCAAATATATATATATATTTTTAAATAACAAAATATTAACTTTGCATCTGGCATTAGTACATATTATAATTAGATGTTAGTAGAGTGTATGTTCACATATTTGTTCTTTTAGCCCCATACACACAGTGGCGTAACTATAGCACCAAAGCCCCCGCGGTGGCGCCGGGGGGTTCTGCTGTGGGGCTATAGTTACCTGCCGGTACTTGGCTTGCTGAATTTGTCTGCGGTCACGCAGTAGCGCACGCAGGGGGGGTTTCTGAGTACCCAGAAACCCCTCCAGGAGTCTAAGGGCCCTAGGCTGAAAGCTGAGGGTCCTCGCTTTTTATGAGTACAAGAATTTTAAAAATCGGCCCATTGGAACCGGAGATATCTGACTTCAAAGCAGTGGTCCCCATCCAAGCCTGTTAATTGCTTTTCCCAGTCAGATATTTCAGGTTCTGTCTAACTTAGAGTTTTCCTGAGGCTATATTCCAAAAGCTGGGACTCTCCCCCTTTGATGGACACTAGTAGCGTGTCTCTACTGTTCCCAGAACCAGAGATATTGGCCTTCCAGCAGCTGGTTACTACTCCAGCTACACACACATGGTATGTAGTTTTATATTCTAGTTGGCGGATTGCTCTGCCTTCTGAACTCTGATCCCCTAGTCCCCAAAATCTTTTGGTAGGTTGGATTCTCTAGTTTTTAATTCCATTAAAAGCTAAGAAATCTATTTATGGGAAACTGGAGATATCTGTAGTCAAGCAAGCTGTCCTCACACCAGAAAATTATGAATAATAAGCCCACTCCACTATACACCCCTCCTCTGCGTATTAAACATCCTCTACCACCCTGGAAGTTATGTATCAGGGCCCCTTCATTCAGCCCAATGCCCCCTTCTCCCACCCCATCTCCCACCATCTGTACAGTAAAGGGGTAATTAGTGGAAATTACTGATCCAGGCCCTACATGCTAAGCGGTTGATATAATACCCCCTACCACCCGCGGGACATCAAAGCTTCCCCCACCCCTACCGCTAGTGGATCAGTAGGGGCCCCAATACATTGTTATGCCCAGGGGTCTACACTGCTGTTGATGACCCTGCACGTATATATGTGTATCTATATGTATGTATATATATATATTATTATTATTTTTTATATTATTATTATTATTTATATACATTTGGTCTATCTATAATACTTTAACTGACCCGACATATACTGGGTCACCTAAGTGTCCATCTCCGTGCTTTGCTCCACCCCTTTGGAAACCCCCTTCTGAAAATCCTGCGTTTGCCCCTGTCACGGTCCTGTCTCTCCCGGCGCCGGCTCATCTAGCATCCTCAAAAACTGTCTGCAGTATGGGGGCAGCCATTTTCTAAGTGTCACTTTTCATTATAGCAGCAGGAGCCGGCGCCGGGAGAGACAGGACCGTGACCGCAGACAGACGTGGCAAGCCAGGTACCGGCATAAAGTAAGGCTATGACGAAACATGTTAGGCAGCACTTGCTTCATCTAACTATCGGACACAGAAGGCTACTGGACACTCTGCTGTTCAACACTCCTAATATCCTTTGCTCATCCTGGGAATACACTGTTGGAAGCCACCCGGATTTCCCACCAGCAATTGGGACATTGATATCAACCCCTTGTGGATTACAAAATATCGCATCATTGTGAGGACATCTCCCTATTCGAGAACAAGATCTTTCTCCAGCGGTATCCAACTATCAGGCATGGTATGTGACTCTTCCATTAATATTTGGCTCCAAACCCAGTGGAAACAGCAAACACAAAGTTGTTTATAGTAGTACTATCAAGCAGCAGAACTCTAGCACTATCCAATTGATACCTTCTGTGTCTTCATTTATTAATAATACACATGTATCGATTTTAATATTTTACATTGATATTGTTTATGTATATCATTTAAATTTTTAATAAATTGTTATATTGTACTATCCAATTGATCTACCTTAGCGCTCCACATTATTTTCTTTTTTCCTTACGGGCATAATGTGTGTGTGTGTGTGTGGGGGGGGGCTTATGGGCACCAAAAAATTTGCAGCAGGGGGGCCAAATATTCAGTAGTTACGCCACTGCATACACACTATATGATCCAGCACCCTGCCGGGTCCCGCCACTGGCAACATCAGCATCAGCAGCCCTTCTGAGCAGCTTTGGCCCTTCTGAGTGATATCATTTACATTTACTTTCTTGTCTAGTGTGTGTGGGTCTTCAGTGCCATCCAATGACGTCAAGGGTGGAGTAGTGGGCAGTGTTGGCCTGGTCCGTAGGGGCACAGGGGAACCCCAGGATGGCCCTTCGCACAGACCATGCACTCTTTAATGGTTAGTCATGGCTCTCTGGCAGCTGTCCACACCACCTCTGGAGACTGGCCACACTCATAAATATGGGCATGTTCCACTGCATTCCCCTTGTGGACCTTTCATGCCCCAGTCCGACACTGGTAGTGGGTACAGATTACTTAGGTCTCGCATGCACTCCTGGGCATCTGTGGAGGCTTGGGTCTAACTATAGTCCCTATGATGTTGCAATCATGCCCCAGTCTGCACCACTTTAAGTGGTTAAACCCAGTGATATTCTGGGTCAGATGGCAGGGTGTCATTTGCCTCCTGTGCCATTAAAGTTTTAAGTTTCCGGGCTGTGGGAGACACGCAGCAGCTCTGTGCTTATACGCATTGAAAGTGGATGGATAGCTCCAACTCCCTAAGCTTTCTCTGTCTTGGTTTCACCAGGATATACAGGAGCAATATACAAAGACATCCTTTTGTCACATCAGGCTGCAGACCTCTGTCAGAATCTGAGCCACACCCCAGACCAAAAGTATGAAGAACCTGACCACAGTAAAGCTTGTAAGCTGGCTTGCTCTGCTGGGGTTAGGAGAGTGAAGTGGATATTTTAAGGCCTGAATGGAGTCCTGTGGGGTCATAACAAAAGGTGCCAGAGGTCAGGGGATGGGGTGGTGGAGAGAGTGTGTATGCTGGGAAGTGGTTAATGAAGGTGGGTGGGGGTGCTGTGAGGTGTGAGAGGATTTGAGGAGGACTGGGAAGAGGTGTGAAGTGCTATGAGAGGTGGTCATTTAAGAGGGGGAATACTGTGAGAGGTGGCTGAAGGAGTGCTGTGAAGTGCTCATTGGTAGAGAGGTTCTGTGAGGTGGTTAATGAAGGTGGGGGTGTTACAAGCTGCAGCCGCAGCTTGTTCCTGTTTTTGTTTGTTTGTAACCGCTTCCTAGGATTTTGGAGAACCTGGTATCGGGGTCCCTTGACCCCTCTTCAAGGGGGGGGGGGTACTGTTATGATCCGCCTCCAGCGGATCGGTGTAAATGTGCAGTTTTTCATATTCTGTTTGCAGTTTGCATGTTTTCCCTGGATCTGTACTCCGGGTTTTGTGGATCCAGCTTCCTCAGTTTCTTGCATTCCCTGCTGCTTGGGTGTGGCTGCATGCAAGGTGATTTAGTGAGGTTCTCAGCATGCAGTCACTGCCGGTTATAGCTTACTGATAGCTTTGTGTATCCTGCCGTGTATTCCCTCTATGTTGTGCTCCAGAGTCTCCCGGTCCCAGCACCTTGTGTACAGCGTCCTGTGTGCCAGCTTCGTTTTGTGCCTCAGTACCTGCAGTGTCCTTGCCAGAACCTGCTGCCAGCCCACGTTTCCAGAGTGTTCCCGGTCCCAGCACCTTGTATCCAGCGTCCTGTGTGCCAGCTTTGTTTATGCCTCAGTCTGCGTGTACCTGGTCCTTGGTCACCTCAGTCCGCAGTACCTGCTTCATCCAGCCTGCAGTGTCCTAGTCTGAACCTGCTGTCAGCATTCGTTGCAGATAAGTCAGGGGTGCACCCTGCCAGTTACCCTTGTGCTTTGCAGTATTGTATTCATTATATTCCATCGTTGAGCATTGTTGCCATTTATATTTTGTTATATCCCATCATTGAGCATTGTTGCCATTGCATTTGTATTTATTATATAACATCATTTGGGCATTGTTGCCATCCCTGTAGGGGTCTCAGTCCTGCACGTCAGGTTTAGTTAGAGGTCCTTTTGCTGCTGGTCTGCCTCCACAGATACGTTGTCCTGAACATAAAACATGCCTGTAGCGGAGTGGGGCGGACATAATTTGCCCTTCAGCCGAGACGGGTACAGGAGAAGACTAGCTCTGCACGTATCTCGTGGACGTCAGCCTGGGGCAACAGAGTCAGGGAGCAGGTCTTCTGACCACCCACAGAACCGTAACATTATAACCGGACTAACAAAAGATTTCTGGAGCTTTCCTTGTCAGTGCAGTCTAGCCATTGCTAAGGTCCATATGTATGATTCCTGCTCCGTATAATTCAGTCCAGTTTTCTGGTTCCAGTCAGAGAATGCAGGGGGATTATGTTATAGTCCTGTCAAGCAGACTGAAATCCTATGAGGACATGCAGAACCTCATATTACAAGCCTTCCTGGGGCTGTCCATTAGAGTGGATTCTCTGCAGCAGCAAACTTCTATTAAAGGAGAAGAGTTTTTGGACAAATTAAAGTTTTGCCAATCATGCAAGCAAAGAGGTAATGGCACCTTTAAGAATGACTGCTCTCCACCTTCTGTGTTTGCCAGGAATCAGAGTCCTGAACAATCAGTGGTTGTGCAGACTGTGGCTGAGCAGTTCTCAAAATCACCCTCTGACAAAAGTCAGCTGACTACCGTAGTTGGAGGTGATTTACATTTCTTTAAAGCAGAGAAGATAGCAGGGTTAGAATTATTTAATTCTAAGGTGATTCCTACTCCATTATCTCAGGGAAGGTTTCGGAGTATCCTGCATCCTAAACTTTCTGAGGCAGAACGCCTGAGACGAAAGAAGGACGGTCTCTGTATGTACTGCGGATGTGCTACTCACTTAATTAAGGATTGTTCTTTCCGCAGGTCAGGAAGAAGTGATGCTTCTGGTCCTGAGGTACTGTCTGAAAAGTCACCTCAGACAGTGCTTCCAAGCACCCCTTCTTCCAAAAAAGGTGTCAAAGGTTCCCAAGTGGGCCAAGTATATAACTGGGGTCCAATGACCCGGAGCCCCAAGATAAATATTGGGAACCAACTGAAGGAGTGTAACTCCTTCAGTGCCAGGGAGATCCCTGATGTTATCTCCCTAGGGGAAGCCTCAAGTCCTGGGGGCCCGCCGAGCCAGTCTGATGCCGGGGGCCCGCCGAGTGACTCTGGTACCGGGGGTCCGCTGTGTGACTCAGTTTCCGGCAGCCCGCCGAGCTAGTCTGATGTTGGGGGCCCGAAGGCCGCAGACCCGAGTGGGGGCCCGAAGGCCGCAGCCCCGAGTGGGGGCCCGAAGGCCGCAGCCCCGAGTGGGAGGCCGGTGTTGCCCCAGAAGGGATTCAAGTTGGTGTTGCCCCAGAAGGGGTTCAAGTTGGTGTTGCCCCAGAAGGGGTTCAAGCCTGTGTCGCCCTAGAGGGGGTTCAAGCCTGTGTCGCCCCAGAGGGGGTTCAAGCCTGTGTCGCCTCAGAGGGGGTTCAAGCCTGTGTCGCCCCAGAGGGGGTTCAAGCCTGTGTCGCCCCAGAGGGGGTTCAAGCCTGTGTTGCCCCAGAGGGGGTTCAAGCCGGTGTCGCCCCAGAGGGGGTTCAAGCCGGTGTCGCCCCAGATGGGGACTCTGTCCGTCCAGTCCCTAAGAGGGATTCTGATTGTCCAGTCTCAGAGCAGGGTTCCAGCCTTGCCGGTAACTTGGAGGGACCATCTGTTGGTCTTTTTAGTGCTGCCCAGCCAGAGACTCACTATTGTGCTGCCCAGTCAGAAGTTCCTCACAGTACTGCCCAGCCAGAGACTCACCATTGTGCTGCCTGGCCAGAAAGACCATCAGACTCAGAAGAAGGCCTAAGAGCTGTTACCCTCTTGAGTAATTCAAAATACATTATCCCACAGGGGAATTCTGGTCATAGCCCTGTATCCCTGCAGAAGGATTCCAGTCAAGCTGTCCCTGAGGAGGGCTCCCAAGCTATTGATCAAGATCCTGGCCCAATTATTTTTTCTGGAGATCCCGAGCAATTTGTGAATTTAATGCGTCAGTGTCTTGAATTGCGGCCTAGATGAATTTGAGTTTGACACCCCTGATCTATACAGTCTAATTATGTGACATTTGGGCCTCACAGTTTTGGACACACTAGTCATGCCATCCATGCCCGCAGGGCCGGATTAGAATAGGGGCACAAGGGGTCAGTGCCTGATTGGTGGAGCTCATTACATGCTTCTCAGGCCCATGGATAACAGCAGCAGCAGCTTAGTCATGGGAGAGTTTTTAATCAGAGGCAGCACTGGGACTGTGAGGTCTCCTATAGAGTAAAGCTGGGTACACATATATACAATTGTCGGGCTGTTCTTCCGTTCTGGGTCGGACAGCCGTTCAATTGTATATGTGTGTACGCTGTCCCGTACGAGCGATAAACGGCAAAAAACTGTCTTGACCGTCCATACTCGGTCAGTCGACGGTTCTTTGCTGTTTAATTTTCATCCGACAGGATGACCCCATATAGTTACAAAAGTGCAGTGTGTACGCACGTTCGACCGTTATGCTGCCGTCCTTGTGACTATACTGCCAAAGCTGGAACGCCCATGTGGGCGTTCCAGCTTTGACTAAAAAAACAAAAAACCGGCGTGGGGTCCCCCCCACAGCCGTAACCAGCACCAGGCTTAAAGAGCCAGGGCTGGTATTAAAAAATCAGGAAACCCGACAAATAGGGCTTCGCTGATTTTTTTTAAACCAGCCCCAGGCTCCAGGTCCGGGGCTGGTTCCCAAAATACGGGGGACAAAATGACGGGGTCCCCCGTATTTTAAGAACCAGCCCCAGGACAAACCAGCCAGCAGGGTAATGCCACAGCCGGGGGACACTTATTATATAAGTTCCCGCGGCCAAAGCATTCAGCCCTCTGACCGGTCAGCCTGGCCAGGGGCCCTGGGGGAGTGGGGACCCCCCCAATAAAGGGGTCCCCCCCCCCTCCAGGACTTACCTGACCAGGCTGAAGCCTGGTGCTGTCCCCGGTGGCCCTGTGCGGTAGCCACCGGGCTGATTCAGTGTAAAAAAATAGATGAAAAACCTATTGTCTTTTCCTGTGGAACCAGCGATTAGAATGGGACTGAAAACGGGAGCGCGCACCTGGCGATTTATCGCCGGGGCACACTCCCATCACTGGCAATATGGTCGCCTGCGACCAAATTCCCAGCGATTTCAGCCCCTATCGCCCCCGTGTGTACACAGTTGAAGAGTATTTTGGAAGCTACCTGTGCTCATCCTTATAAGATCACTATAACATTTAATACCAAACATTAAGGGGATTTTTAGGTTCATTGCTTAACCCTTTGAGTGCCAACATCTCTGTGAGAGATGTGCAAAATACTGGCTAAAAATGCCAGTGTCGCTCACATTTGTTGTATGAATTCAAATAAAAAAAATGTTGTGTAACAAAAAAATTATATTTCCTATATACTGTATGGTAAACATTATGACGAATAAAAATGTTTGCTTGGCAATTTTCACACCAATTTTGACAAATTCCCTAGGCGCTGAAAGGGTTAATAGCAATGCTGCAAGTGAAAGTAATTCAAACAGTTAAATGACAAGTGCCACAACAGCGCCCCCTACCGGGCAGAGCTGTGTGCTGTGGCACACTCAGCACCCTAATTAGAGCCCTGATAACTACATCAGCATTTGTAGAATTTAGACAAACATGTTACTTATAATGTGTGCTGGTATAAATGTTTTACCCACCACCAACCTTCACTTTAAATGAACACGTTTATGCTACAAATGATACTTGTAAATGTACATAAACATTTGTTGCAGTAAAATGGTTTATTTAACAGTGCAGTTACTTTTACTGCATCTATTAATTGCTTATTTTTATTGTGCCATTTTTACTGGAAAAGACGAAGGTGTTTCAGAACCCTGCAGTTTATTATGTGTAAAATTAGGTGCGATTGTGGTATATGCTAAGTTTATTTTCTTTCAGGTGAAGTGAAAGCTGACCTACTTAATGAGGCAGAGATAAAGCTAATTAAGTGTAAAATACTTCCAATATATTATCGCTGCAAATCCAGTTCATTTATTTTCTTTTTACTTTCTTTTAGTTCAGCTGTAATCTGAGTTTATTGAGAAAGAATTGGAGCGGCTTAGTTAAATCATAAGGTGTTCAACCTGTTCAACCTATTGTATGAAAATGGTCTTATTGAGAAAGTACTTTAATTAAAGCACTGATAAACCCTATCAATGATTCTTTGTTAACAAAAGAACCATGGCATTAATTATATAGTTGAGTTATCATTTCACCTCTATTAAAAGTAAAGATGAGCGTGGTCCAACGGACCACACATTTTGGTTTGGTTTTGGTTCTATATCTTCATCGTGTTTTGGTTTTGGCAAAATCTACCTCGAAAATATTTTTGGTTTATGATTGATAAAAATATAATTATACAATGTTCTATTTTGTTTGTTTTACAGTATTTCTCTTCGAACATGGAAAACCGCCTGAGTTGTTTTGGATTATGCTGAGATTTTTTTTCTACATTATTTCTAATAAAATATTCAGAAGCTGAAAACAAGGCACTACTCCAGAAACAGAGCGTCCAGAAACAGAGATTATGGGGTAAATTTACTAAAATGGGAGTTCTATTGCAGATGGGATTTTGCCCATATCAACCAATCAGATTCAATCTATTATCTTCTAGAAGGTGAGCCTGGATGACAAGCTGGTGATAGATGACCTTGAAAGATACATACAGAATCAGATGTGCTCTCATGCGTGGTGATAGTAGAGTTGCACCTTGGATCACTTGTGCCAGGCATCACGAGATGCCTGGAGCAGATGAGCCACCGCGCCACTCTATTAGCATCATGCATCTTTTTTGCCAAAAATGTGTCTTAAGCCCTGTACACACGGGGCAATTTAAGCCATTATCACTGGCTAAATAATCTCTAAGCAACCATATTGACAGTGGGGTTTTGTTTGTGTTGTGGGAGAATGAGATACAACTTTACTGGGGAGTTGATGTATCTATAACATCAAAGTCCCGCCAAAGTCTCTGGACATTCTAACTACTGAATATGAAATATTATTAAATGTATTGAATGTTTTTTTTTATTAAATATCATTGTTTTTATCAATTCTGTGCAATTGTTGTTAGCGCACTCTGAAACTCCTCTTTTGTCATTTCTAAAAATTTTGGATCTCGTCTAACAGGGGATCCCTCAGAGGTGCTGCTATTAACCTATTGAGCACGGATGGGGTTTTTCTCGCTTTTGAATACAGTATTAAAAAGTGGCATGGCCACTTTAAAGGGGGCATGTCCTTGGGTGTAGTGTGCCATGCCATGTACCTCTTATACACATTATGCAACACAATAGTAGACCCCTTTATACTTGACCCTTAAGCATTATGCGACACACAATGAGCCAAAATTCAAATATAATTAGCCAAAAATTACATTATAACTTCCGGATGGAGCAAAAATTCACGTTAAGGTGCCCATACATGGAGCGATGTGCTCCGTGTGTTTTGAACTACAGTAGATCGCATCGCATCTAGTTCAAAACGTATGCGATGTGCTAAAGCAGCATCGTTTTGAACTAAATGCGATGCGATCTAGTTAAAAAAGTATGTACAGCACATACTTTTTGTGCTTTGCGATGTGGGGGACCGCCCGTCGCCTTGCAAAACAGGATTGCCCTGTGTATGGGCACCTTATGCAAAAATTCACATATACTACCCGGACTGAGCCAATATTCCCATCAAGGTACCCGGACTGAGCCAAAATTAACATCATTCCACCCGGACTGAGACAAAATTTGCATCATGCCTCCCGGACTGAGAGAAAATTCACGTCATGCCACCCAGACTGATGCAAAATTCACATCATGCCACCCTGACTGAGGCAAAATTCACGCCATGCCACCCTGACTGAGGCAAAATTCACGCCATGCCACCCTGACTGAGGCAAAATTCACATCATGCCACCCGGACTGATGCAAAATTCACATCATGCCACCAGGACTGAGGCAAAATTCACGTCATGACACCCGGACTGAGGCAAAATTCACATCATGCCACCCTGACTGAGGCAAAATTCACGTCATGCCACCCTGACTGAGGCAAAATTCACGTCATGCCACCCTGACTGAGGCAAAATTCACGTCATGCCACCCTGACAGGCAAAATTCACGTCATGCCACCTTGACTGAGGCAAAATTCACGTCATGCCACCCAGACCAATGCAAAATTCACGTCATGCCACCAGGATTGAGACAACATTCATGTTATGCCACCCGGACTGAGGCACAATTCATGTCATGCTACCCTGACTGAGGCAAAATTCACGTCATGCCACCGGACTGAGGCAAAATTCACTACATTCCACCCAGACCGATGCAAAATTCACATCATGCCACCCGGACTGATGCAAAATTCACGTCATGCCACCCTGGCTGATGCAATATTCACATCATGCCACCCGGACTAAGGCAAAATTCATGTCGTGCCACCCGGACTGAGGCAAAATTCACATCATGCCACCCTGACTGATGCAAAATTCACGCCATGCCACCCTGATTGAGGCAAAATTCACGTCATGCCACCCGGACTGATGCAAAATTCACGCCATGCCACCCTGACTGATGCAAAATTCACGCCATGCCACCCTGACTGAGGCAAAATTCACGTCATGCCACCCGGACTGATGCAAAATTCACATCATGCCACCAGGACTGAGGCAAAATTCACGTCATGCCACCCGGACTAAGGCAAAATTCACATCATGCCACCCTGACTGAGGCAAAATTCACGTCATGCCACCCTGACAGGCAAAATTCACGTCATGCCACCAGGAAAGAGACAACATTCATGTTATGCCACCCGGACTGAGGCACAATTCACGTCATGCCACCCAGACCGATGCAAAATTTACGTCATACCACCAGGACTGAGACAACATTCACGTCATGCCACCCTGACTGAGGCAAAATTCACGTCATGCCACCCTGACTGATGCAAAATTCACGTCATGCCACCCTGACTGATGCAAAATTCACGTCATGCCACAAGTGTTCCCTCTAAGCTTTTCGCACGTGTGCGCGCACACAACTCGACGAGCGTGCGCACAAACATTACAACAGAGCGCACAAAGCAGCAGTGGTCCCTTTTTGCAGTTGTGGACTCAATTAATGTGTGTTTCACCCATTAACTACATTGTGTGCTGTGTTTTGAATGTTTAAATGTTTAATATCATTTTGAAGTAAATTTAACACAAATGCTGAACGTCATTTTCCAGTTATATATAAGTGCCACACAAAAATTTTAATTTCCTTCCAAAGTTGCACAGACAAAATCTTTTGCCGCACACAGCCTTCGTAAAATTAGAGGGAACATTTCATGCCACCCTGACTGATGCAAAATTCACATCATGCCACCTGGACTAAGGCAAAATTCACATTGTGCCACCCGGAATGAGGCAAAATTCACGTCATGCCACCCAGACTGATGCAAAATTCACGTCATGCCACCCAGACTGAGGCAAAATTCACATCATGCCACCAGGATTGAGGCAAAATTCACGTCATGCCACCTTGACTGAGGCAAAATTCACGTCATGCCACCCAGACCAATGCAAAATTCACGTCATGCCACCAGGACTGAGACAACATTCATGTTATGCCACCCGGACTGAGGCACAATTCATGTCATGCCACCCTGACTGAGGCAAAATTCACATCATGCCACCAGAACTGAGGCAGTCGACATGTAGACAGTTGGAAGTGAACCGCAGCTCCTCGCATCGCTCGCAATGTACTATTTTATTATCCCACCACGCCCTAGTGGATGGTAGGGAATGAAATACCACCTGTCGGCACATGACAGCTCAAAAACAGTGAAAAAAAACATGTCGACCTAACGACCTGTCAACCTAACACATGTCGACCTAATGTATGTGTCAACCTAAACCCATGTCGACCTTGTCCCATGTCGACCTAGACTCCTGTCAAACTTCACCCATGTCGACCTAGAACCCCATCGACTTTGCCCCCTGTCGACCCAACGGTGTCGACCTAATGACTGTCAACCTAAGTGCTGTTGAAAATACGAACGTATCCCACTTGTTTATAGATAGCAGTATAGTGTGCTGAGTTATGTGCATTATATTATGTGGCAATTAGACGTAAAGAATGAAAACTAGATTCTCCTGAGAAAGTGTTAGGAGAAAGAAAATGGTAATGTTACAATTTGACCATACAGCATGAAATGGAACAGAAGCGTTACTCTAATTGTTACATTGCAAACTACTAAGGTGTTTTATTCAAACAGTACAATAAATGAATAATAATAAGTGCTAGGGGGCACCAGCCACAATTTTGCCTAGGGCATCAACTTGGTTAGGACCTGCTCTGATTGCAGCAGTGTTCTTAGCATAAACATGCTGCATATACTGTAATTCATTGACAAGTTTTAGACCAAACTTGCATTTTATCTTTGCAGTCTGTGCAGCATTGTTCATTTACATGAACCATCAAATTGTATGCAGTGATTAAGTCAAGGGGGGG
The DNA here is from genome assembly GCF_055691185.1 of Crinia signifera. Lineage (NCBI taxonomy): Eukaryota > Metazoa > Chordata > Amphibia > Anura > Myobatrachidae > Crinia > Crinia signifera. The sequence goes on from NC_139217.1 coordinate 406,276,360, forward strand.
GGGGGGGGGGGGGGTCTGGTTGCCCAGAAACCCCCTCCTCTTTGCAAGTTTCTTTAATTATGACATCACCACTTTTATATAATATGATAAATAGAGCTGCCACCACATCATGCAGTGTAAGGGACAGGGCACAGCTGCTGCACCTGCCTAGTGTACCAGCTTCTTCTACCACATTTACTGTATGTGTGGCACTGAGCCCTCAAACATCACAATGGACCTTTTCAGTAGCCAATACACTAGTATGGTCGACCGTCAGGATTCCGACCATGGGTGAACCATAGTTTCTACAAGCACACTAGTTAGACTGGCAGACATAGCTAATCATCGGATGTGCTCTCCCCACACCAGATCAATGTTGAAGTAATGTGGTGATTCTGTATCCACCTCAGGGGCAAACACAGGATTTTTAGAAGGGGGTGTCCAGAGGGGCGGAGCAAAGCACGGAGAAGGACACTTAGGTGACCCAGTATATGCAAAGTTGTACACACAGTGTCATTGTAGCACATTACCAGGCCATACCGTACAATGGGGGTTATTCAGACCTGATCACTGTGCTGCTAATTTGCAGAGCCCTGCGATCAGAAATATACCGCCCCACCAGAGTGAAATCTGTACGCATGTGCTGTTTATCGATTATCACAGCCGTGCGATGCTTAATATCCCCCAATGTTAGCTGCCTTCTTCTTTCCTGACTTTTTTCTATTACTTGCGTTCTTGAGCAAACTCTCTGGAAACCATACAACACTTTACCGTCAACTTTTGGGATGGTAAGTTTTAGTTGTTGCACATGGACCCCCCATTAGTGTACTGAGTCTCTCACTTTACTCGCTATGCTTTTGGCAAGGTGCTTTACGCCACTATTGCCGCACTCGGAATACTTCATGGTTCCCAATTGTAGTCCGCATGAATGGTAAAGTATGAAAGCATTCAAAAAATGAAGAAAATGGAGTAAAATTCATGTTGATCATATGAATATGCTATTTCATCCTTCGGACTATGTCGGCCTTATGCAGATTGACCAATAGTCATCAACCTATTGACTGTTGATGTTATTAATGTCAAACTAAAGTTTGGATACCTGCGATGGCTTCTTCCACCATAAAACTATTGTTGATTCTGCAATGATTTGGCTGGGCAAAGACATCTGCCAGTACTTTACTTTCCAATGAATGGGAGGAGGGGTGATACTTAATGAGGTATAAGGGGGCTCTGGCACATAGAGGGCTTTTTGGCATATAAAGGGGCATAAGGTGGCTTTGATATGATGGCATATAAATTGCATGTGGACACGATGGCATATAAATATGGTGGGCGGAAATCAGAGGGAAAAAAAATGTCACACACTTATCACCCTGACTATAATTCTGAATATGAAAAGGTGGTAATCCTATGATCCTATGAATTAGGAACAGCCAGGGAGGGATGTACTAAAGCAGCGGTTCTCAAATTGTGGGTCCTGACCCCAAAGTGGGTCCTGACCTTCTCAGCATGGGGTTGCGACTCCATGTTGTGCCCATCAGGCTGAGGACTTTTCTAATCTCAGTCAGTGATTTAAGGAGTCTGGAAAATCTGTAGAATTGTCTGTTATGTTAGACTCTTCCCATCACTCTGTGCCTCCACAATGCTGCCATGTATGTGCTGTCTGCTGTCTGCTGACTACACATGTGATGGGTTATGGTATATTAGACTCCTCCCATCACTTTTTGCCTCCACAATGCTGCCATGTATGTGCTGTCTGCTGACTACACATGTGACGTGATGACCTTCTGCAGTAACTTGCTGGGGTCCTGTCATTATTTTATTGTCTTATGGGGTCCCAGAGCAAACTAGTTTGAGGACCCCTGCACTAAAGGGTAAATGCAGGCAATATGACTCTGGTCGCATTTCTCATATGTACTAAGCCTGGCAATGCTGGGCTTTACTGAGGAGAGTAGTGCTAGCTTTTTCTGGAGTTGCCCTATAAGCCTATGGGCCTTGTTTTCTGCATTCTTCATCTTTATCTCTCTCCAACTCCAAATCTTAGTAAATAGACCTTCTCCTGTCACTGCATACAGTAAAATGGGGCAAACTTAGCCGATATCTGCTGCAGTCCACTCCTAGATACATCCTGGTCAAGTGCTGGCTGGCAACTTTTAGCCTAGGGGGCAAGTCCAGAGCACTGGCCCATACCCCTCATCTCTCTGGAAGACTAAATGCTTGTGCGTGCCGGAGGCGCGCTGAAAAATTAGGCGTGTGGCCTATCATAAGGGGACGTGGCCTGTACCTTGATTGTATTGTGTACCTGCAGATTGCACATTGTGATGCTAATTACACATTATGCTGCACACCTTGATGCCCATTGCACCCCATACTGTGATGGCAATTACCCAATGCTCCCCACACCGTAATGCCCATTACGCCCCATACCATGATGCCCATTACACCACACAATGTGATGTCCACAGTGCCAGATATTCCGCCACAGTTCCAAATACACATATGCCCCCACAGTGCCAGATATGACCCCACAGTGCCAGATATGCCCCCACAGTGCCAGAGACACATATGCCCCCACAGTGCCAGATATTCCCCCCACAGTGCCAGATACACATATGCCCCCACGGTGCCAGATATGCCCCCACAGTGCCAGAGACACATATGCCCCCACAGTGCCAGATATGCCCCCACAGTGACAGATACACATATGCCCCCACAGTGCCAGATATTTCCCCACAGTGCCAAATACACATATGCCCCCACAGTGCCAGATATGCTCCCACAGTGCCAGAGACACATATGCCGCCACAGTGCCAGATATTCCCCCACAGTGCCAAATACACATATGCCCCCACAGTGCCAGAAATGCCCCCACAGTGCCAGAAACACATATGCCCCACCAGCAACTTACCATTGTTGCTGTCTCTCCATCTGCTGCTGCTGCTTGGCGGGGGGGGGGGTCCGGTGGGGTCCGACAGCCCTCGGGACCCCTGGGCTGCTTAGCCAGTCACTGGGGTCCGACAGCCCTCCTGCTCCCCCGGGCCGCTTAGCCAGTCACTGGTTGCGGGCCGCGCTGGATCACCATCCACCTCTTCCAGGCAGCCCTCCTGCGCTGGCCGCGGCTTCCAGAACACGGCCGCGGCTACAGGAAAATGGCCGCCAGCCTCTTGCACTGAGGACATGTCCTCAGTGCAGGGGGCCGCCGGCCATTTTCCTGTAGCCGCGGCCATGTTCTGGAAGCTGCGGCCAGCGCAGGAGCTGAGGACTGAGGACATGTCCACAGTGCAGGGGGCCGGCGGCCATTTTCCTGTAGCCACGGCCGTCTTCAGGAAGCCGCGGCCAGCGCAGGAGGGCTGCCTGGAGGAGGTGGATGGTGATCCAGCGCGGCCCGCAGCCAGTGACTGGCTAAGTGGCCCGGGGGGCACATGGCACCCTGCCCCCCGGCCCAGCCCGCCCCTGATCCTGGTGCAGTGTCGGAACTTGTGAGTGTTGAGCCCAATTGCAAAAGTGTCATTTGGGATCCGAATGGATGTGTATGTTTATAGGATATGTATCTGTTCGCAAGCACCCGCACAGAGGAGAAATCATTCGATGGTTACAGTCAGCCCAACATAGGACAGGGGCCGAATTCGGACCTGTGTGAGCAGGTCTGAATCGGCCCCAAAATCCGTTCTCATTAGAGAAACACTTTCCATTGAAAATGGGCTGATAGGTTTTCTAGTGGTTAAGACTTTTTAGAAGCAGATAATGAATTGCTATTGATTTGTTTATTTTGTTATACTGTACTCAATCATATTTTAAAGCACCATTCCACCTCAGAGCGTTGCTGCTTTCTTTGTTACAGGAATCTTTTCACCTTATTTTGATTTGGCAGATGTGTTTTAGTTTTATTGATTTCTTTTTTCTGAACACAGTTTGTCTGTGTTTTCAGACAGATACAGTGCCCGACTTTATTGTCATTTTTTGTACTTGTTTCCTAGCACGGCGCCCATCACATCGTATATCATAACACTAAATAAGTTATACGATGGTATGCGATGCAACGCGATGTTGTTGTACAATAAAATATCGCATCGCATCGTATGCCATACAATATCGTATGCCATCGTATGCCATAAAATTGAGTTTTTAGATCTCCTTCTTGACACTTCATGCTGGTCCAATGAAAATAAATCGATTGAAACGTGCACATTTAAAAAAGTGGACAGCAATAGTTAGTATAGTAATAGTCCACTTTAACAGCTGCCACCATAAAAATTGGATTAGGAATATTCCATATTCCCAGTTTATTAGAGTGCGCAGAAATTGCACTAATGCCACCAGATGTGAAGAACAAGCTGAAGTGTACAGCCAACGATTTTTAGAAAAAAATTATCCTGCAGAATTGGTTGAAAGCTGTAAACTGCGAGCATTGAACCGTGAGAGAAAGGATCTATTAAAATATAAGGAAAATCCATGCAGCCAAAATAATCTGGTTCCCTTTGTCACTAAGTTCAATAGAGATAGTAACAAGATCAGAGAAATACTCACGAGGCACTTAGATATTTTATTATTGGATCCTATACTAAAACCCATATTACCATCTAAGCCCCAAGTCATTTAAAAAAAAGCTACATCGTTAAGAACTTCTTTGGCCCCTAGTATGTTAAAAGGTGAGCATGCTATTAATGAAAGTTGGTTAAAAGTTACAAACGGCTTTTATCCATGCAATAAATGCAAAGTCTGTCAGCATGCAGACAAAGAAAGAGCCGTATTTTGGAATGCTGATCACACTAAATTTTGGAACATCAAAAGCAGAATGACCTGTCTCTCAACACACATGATATATATGTTAACGTGTGATTGCGGGAAAAGATACATCGGCAAATCAAAGAGGGTTTTAAAATTACGTATCCTGGAGCATACTAGGAGCATAAAAAACTAACTACTAGCTCATAGTGTGTCTCAACATTTTTCCTCTTGTTGCTCTTCCAACCTAGACTGTCTCTCCTTTAAAGCTATTGAGCACATTACATTGGATGAGAGAGGTGGCAACATTCTTACTAAATTAAGTAAGAGAGAAACCCAAATGGGTTGAAAGAAGGTGTCGACATCACCCCGTTTCTGCATTAGTGTGTTGAGATATGGGCTTACCGCTGGTCGGCGTTGTAGCTTGAGGTAACACTCCTTCGCCGTACCATTTGTGGTGGGTCCATTCTCGACAACAGGCAGAACGATGTCGACACTGCTTCTGTGTTTCTCCTTGTGTCATGCCTTCTCTCCCCTTGCAGTTATGAAATACACCTCTTACTATTGATAGATATATTTTTAAATATATTGTAATGCTCTCTCATTACTAACCATAAGTCTTTCTCTCTTTGTCTCCTTTCGGTTTTTAGTTGTTAAGCCCTAATTGTTTTTTAATTGATTTTTAATTAATATAAGATATTGCATATGATTGTCTTGGTTATATATGTATATTTTAGATAGTGATTTTATATTTTTCGCTATGAATTCTTTCTAGTGTTAATAAAACTGTATTTTATATTGTGTATTTTTTATCGCTGTAACTTCGGCCATTGTGATTCTTTTTCCAATGACCTGAATTTGTTAAATCCAACCATACATGTGTATCTGTGATTAATTTGTGCTTTAATTGCATATGGCTGATTGAGGCAAATTTGCGCTATATAAGCCTACCATACTTACCACCATACACACCTCCTGACGAAGTCATCCGTGACGAAACTTGTTGGGGCGAGGTTCCCAACTTGCTGATCTCCATACACGCCTCCGTCCATCGTTCTCGTGGATCCAGCAGCTGCGGTCTGTGTACCGCCGAAGTGTCCCGCTGAGAAGCTTGCTGACACTGTTCATCTGCGCTGTATTCCTGCCGATGTGGACACGAGCCTTATGGTGATATGCCGAAAGCCATTTACTAACATGTATGTGAGCTGCTTATTTTGTTTTTAGTAAATTTGATACTTTGACTTATATTGGTGCGCTTCTTCTTTCTCTTTTGCATACCTGTGACCCCTTGAGGCTCGAGCAAGCCTCTTTTGAAGTTGAGCGGCACCAGCATTTCTATTTGGACGGAGAAACTACATTCAGAGACGTTTGCGCATTGTTATATTGTATGTATATATATATATATATTTTTTTTACACAACATTTTTTATTTCGGGTCCCCCTCCCGGTTTCCTGGAAGGGTGGGCAAGACTCCCACATTTAGCAGCGCTCCAGGCATTTTGCCCCCCACCCCCTGGCATTTGCAGCTTTTCAAGGAATGGGAAAGAAAAAGAAACTGCTTTACTGGAAAGCAGTATAGGGCGCCTGTTGTATGAGGTGTTTCTCCTAGCAGCTGCTGGGGTACAGGGGTAGTCAATCCCTGTGATTTGTACAAAAGGCTTGTTGAATTAAGTTTCAAAGAAGCAGCGCTGATGTTACAATGAACAGATTGACCAATTTTGAGGTGGAAAAATCTGTTTATATTACAGATTGAATAAAAACATTACATACATTTACACATAACAATATGCACAATAAAAATAAGTAAAAAAGATAAGTAAAAAAGAAGGTCTCACTCTTTGATTGGATGTAAATCCGTGAGGGCCACTGCCCTATTCAGTATCAGTCCAATTGGAAAGTACACTTAACCAATGGTATATCTGCCGATTGGGAAGATGAATGGGGGGAAGGTTATGGGGAACAATTCACCGGTCCTCTCTATATTCACGGATGGATGTTAGTTGCCGCTGGAGGAATCAATGGAGAAATGTCCGTGTTGTGTCCCTCAAGGTACCTCTGATGGTTTTTAGGGAAATCGGTGTTCAATACCCAAGTCGGGCACCTCCCATATGTGGAAAAGGGTCACAGTGGATGTTGTAAACACTGGAGGAGGGTGGGCAGGGATTCTCCAACCTGGACTTGGTTTAGTAGGGGGGGAGGCAGGAACCTCTAACAGGTGGCTATGATGGTGTTTGCTCACCTGGAGGTAAAGGCTGCTGGTTGCCCCTGGTCACTATTTTGGTGGAGATTGCCAGTCCCACTTGAGGTATTTTGGTGGAGGACCACTGTCTCACACAGGTGGCTATTGATGGCGAGGCTCACCTGGAGTTCAGTGTCCAGTAGATGGTCTTGGAGGGAGAGTCAGGATGGAAGTTCCCAAAGTAGGCAGAGGGTGGACTGAATGGTATTGTAGGTCCAATCTGTCAAGAGTGAGAGGCTGCACCTGACGCATTTCGCCACTAGCTTGTGGCTTTTTCAAAGGTGGCTTCTGGTATGGTGGCTAGGGGTATATATACCCATACTAATGAGTAGCCAATTGACATTCAATCAAAGTAATAATACGTTACAATCGTAATTTTAATGTTTATTTATAAAGTAGGAGACAAATATACTAGTATAACAGATATAATACTAATAAACACTTAATATTCCCAATGGGTATCTATTAAAACATGAAAATATAATGTGTTGATCGTTATCACTTCCGGGTCATAGGTCACTTAGTTCCCCGTGAATAACACAGTTATGGGCAGCAAGTAGGGCTATTATCTCTTAGAGTGGCAGTATAGGTGGGAGAGCGGGTCCTCAGCCAACTGCCTCCGTGTTAGTTTTTAAAATAAAACGTTGTGTGGGGACTTAAATTCATATGGGTATGCAGGTGGAACGCATATGCGTTCCACCTGCCGAGAGTGACTTCCCGCTTCCACCGGAAGTTACGCTGTTGTATTGGCCGGGATTCGGCCGTGTGACACGTGTGCAGTCACGTGGTCCGGGCTTAGTAGTCCCTGATTTGTTGAGGTGCGGTGACGCTGTACACCCGCGTCATCGCATCTCTTAGGTGATGTGTTCCTCTTTCAGGGAATGGGGGCTGGGCTAAAATGACGCAAATCTCGTAATTTCGTACCAACTCCCTTACCATTTACCAGATGGGTGTGGCTTAATGTGGGAGGGGATTAACGATGACAAGCCCCGCCCCCAGAAACAGCTGCTGAGAATCTTCTCTCCGGGCTTCTCCAATCAAAGTAGGCAAGTATGTCTCACAGCGATGTTGGCACTTAAAGGGTTAATGCTTAAAAGACAATAATATATTCTTAGTAGATATTTCTTAATCATGTATGTGAATAATGCCAAAGTTACAACACTTTCAAATGTGTTTAGAAATGGTTGATAATCAAAAACAGAACAGTTATTGTATAAGTAACAGAAATATAAATACTGTATTACTTAGCCAATGACGTGCAACACAATTAAGGTTATAACTTTAGCTCCAGCTAGTCATTGTGAATTCCAGGATTCTTTCTCAACAATAACATCCTCCAGAAAGAGGTAAAAACAGTAACACGTTTTCTGGCAGCCAAGATTCAATAAATGTATTAGACACACATGATGGATTTTAATTACCATTTTTAAAACCTCAATGACTCCTTTATCTTATGTGTTTAATACACTTTTTGAATAAATTCACCTGAAATGCAACTTTTCTTGCCTTTATAGTGAACAATTTCATTTTACTCCTTTTTTTTTTAATAGACATAAAATTATTGCTTCAGTATTTTTCGCTGGAAAATGATTTTCTGGCATTTCCAATAACTGGAACATAAAATAATCTACAAAATAGTCCTCGGACATTATTTGCTTAACTGGTGATTTTATTCACACAAAAAGTAGAAGATGAATTTTAAAAGAAGGGAACAAATAGCTTAGAACGTATTTCTTCTATTTAGCCTTAGAACCTGATCAGTAGGCTCCATTTAAAACCATTAGCCATTGTGACAGTGATTGAAAGTATAATTTTTCCTTTAACTATATTTATTGTGTTACAAAATGCCTCTTAGGCTATGAGAGAGAAGTCATTGTTCTGCTTTACTCAATTCATCAGAGGTTTTTTTTCTTATTAACTATTTGTTTTTTATTTTTACGTCGTTTGAAAGCTGTATAACCTTACAATTAGGGTAAGGAGGCATACTCTTGAACAGGTGTAGATAACCCCTGGCAATAGAGCTACAAGGTGGTACTCAAGCATTATTGTGGTATTACCAGCAGATGAGCGGCTTTGTGGACGGCTTTGCATAGTGCTGCGCTATACAAAGCCCCCGCCCCCCACTAACAGCGCCAGGCAGGGGAAAAGCCGCTCAGTGTGTATGCACTGAGCAGCTTTCCCCCCCCCAATGATGACAGTGGTCATCCCTGTCCATACACGCTGGGCATAATCGCCCAGTGTGTATGGACATTTAGGCCTTTTTTGTTGATACATTGAGTGGATAATGGTCCCCATGTGTTTTTGGAAAAAAAAAATTATGATTTGAAGCACAAAGGAAGATAACATCAGAAACATCCAGATGAAATGGGAAGATATTGTAGTATCAAATACAGTATACCTCAGGATGGTACCAAAAATGCCAATAACAGTGCTAGGCAAATATCCAAAATGTGATAACCCAATGCAAACAGTAGGCTGTATATTAGAATTAGAAATATAGTAGGGAAGGTGAAGTGGTGTGTTTGTGTGTGTGTGTGTGTGTGGGGGGGGGGGGGGGGGGAGCTGCTGGTAAGGCGCCCCAGGCAAAATGTATTAAAAGGTAATCACAACAAGGGAGGAACATTTGTAAAAGGATGTACAGTAAATAAGGCACTATAATAGGTTTAGAACAGTGCTCAGAAGCACAATAAGATGGTTGAGCCACTAGGGCTGAAAATCCGCATGGCATGCCCCAGGTCCTAAATCTGCAGGGATTTAAAAGATCTATTATTAAGAAATGCAGCAATCATCTCCACACATGACAGATGACAGATGCCACATTTTATTGATACTGTAACTAAGAAAAGAGGAGGAGCTCTAGGCATTTCCTGTGTAATAAGGCTGCATTCATTATTTGAGCGACCAATTTATTGGTGACAGTATCCAATGCTGCAACTGGTAGACCCAAAAGAAAAAATCAGGGATCTAAAACAATGGGAACGATGACAACTTTACTTATCAGATTTGCAATCATCTCCCACTATAGTGCTACCCTGGGACGAGGCCACCACATGTGGATAAAAGAGCCCAGTGCACCACAGCCTTTCCAGCACTGAGGGAAGACAGAGAAGCATTTTATGTGATCTGGTGGGGACCAAGTTCCATCTGTAAAAGATCTAACAGGTATTTTCCTTAACCAATGTTGAAAAGATGTCTCTATAATACATGAATGACAGACTCAGAGCCAGATGTACTAAGCTTCAAAAAGTGATAGAAGTAGAGGAAAAAAGGTAAGGAAACCTGCGCTAACATCAAATGGATGGATACAATTGTGGGTATAAAAAAAGAAATTTAATGATAAAAATATACAATGAGTCTGGCAGGATGGGGGGTGATCACAGTTAACGTCACTGTGATCGGGGTAATGTCCAGAGCTCAGGGTACTACCGCTTCACCCAGTGGTGTCTGCGGTCTATTCCCCAGATTGTATGTGGATGTGGTCCCGCACAAATGTCCAAACATGCACTTCAGTTGTCCGTTGCACAGTGGAGGTGGCGTAAGGGGGGCGGAGATGGAATTCAGCACAAAAGTCTTATAGGTCTTGGCAAGTGCTGCCGTGGCACCAGGGGCTGGCGTCCCTAGCACCCCCGGTGGTGCACTGACACACTTACCTGATACCTTCCGGCTTTTAACCCTGTAGACGTCCCTCGGTGTAGTTCAGTACGTTTGAGCCCCTGGTGCCACGGCAGCACTTGCCAAGACCTATAAGACTTTTGTGCTGAATTCCATCTCCGCCCCCCTTACGCCACCTCCACTGTGCAACGGACAACTGAAGTGCATGTTTGGACATTTGTGCGGGACCACATCCACATACAATCTGGGGAATAGACCGCAGACACCACTGGGTGAAGCGGTAGTACCCTGAGCTCTGGACATTACCCCGATCACAGTGACGTTAACTGTGATCACCCCCCATCCTGCCAGACTCATTGTATATTTTTATCATTAAATTTCTTTTTTTATACCCACAATTGTATCCATCCATTTGATGTTAGCGCAGGTTTCCTTACCTTTTTTCCTTGCATATCACTAGGAGGGGGCCTCCCTCCATTTGGGTTACCAGCAGCTGCACTAGTACACATAAATCAGAGCGCCAGTCCCACTTTCTTGTAGTGATGATATTACACTTTACATAGGGGTTGTCAACGCCCCCTTCCTCAACTGCAGTGGTTAGCTGAACTGGTCATGTGGGACCCAACTGACGTATTAAATACCATGAAGTGTTTTCGTACAGACTCAGAATTTGTGTTTGAGTGGTACTAGGCAGGGTCTCGATATAGGGCCCCCATTTTTTATAAAACCTCGTGACACCATTCTCGACATCGGGTATTGTGGCTTGTCGTTCCATATATAAAGTATTTATAATCGTGGTTTTCGTTTCCAGTATGGAGGGTACTGATTTTTTAATCCAGTATTTCATAATTAGCCTCTTTGCTATTCCCAAAATCACTGTTATTACTGGTAACAAAGCTTTTTTCCTTCCCCCCCAGTCCCACTCTCCCATTACCAGTAGCAAGCAGGCTGTGGGGTTTTTTACTACTTTTAACCGAAATGTACTGTTTATAAATGCAATCAGCCTATTCCAATATGTGGCTATCCTATTCCAATGTTGAAAAGATGTCTCTATAATACATGAATGACAGACTCAGAGCCAGATGTACTAAGCTTCAAAAAGTGATAGAAGTAGAGAATGGTAAACAACCAGCCAATCAGCTCCTACCTGCCATGCTACAAACGGCAGCAAGGAGGCAGGGACCTGGGGGGAGTTCCGTTGTAAGGGGACACACGCTTGTCTCATACGCAGGAGTCCTCTCCTGGTGGGTGGTGGCGGCTGGCGGCTGGCAAATCTACCACCAGCCCCTGCCTGAATGATAGGTGCTTCATCTGTAAGTCTGACATATAGGAGTAATATTTCTTAGTGATACTGTGGGTGTTGTTGGACTTTAGTATAAGTGAAGTAGTGACTGGTTGGGTGCTGCCTCACTGTCAAAGGGGGCACTCTCCAATTATTAATTATAAAAAAAAAAATCCATCAGGACCAGCATCCCCAAGTGCCATCAATGCCAAAATCCCCAAGAATATCTTAAAAATTGGTGACTCAGACTGTCAGGGCCGGCTGCTGAGGAGTGTGTTAAAAATAGTGCATTGATACAGTGGAAATAGATGGGGAAAGATACTGTAAGGACCAGACCAGTGGCGGCTCCTGCCTTTAGATTTAAGGGGGCTGCAATTGCAGCTCGTTGCAAACGGAACACAACATACAGATAATATACTTTAAATCACCTTAAACTATGGAATAAAGTAACCTTGATTGTGATTGCTCTGTACCAGTGTTTTTGTGCATTATCTGTAAACAAATGATGTACCCATATGCACACAAACACAGTTACAGAGCAAAATACACACTTTGAATAACTTTAATATTAATTAAAGTACAGAAAAGTATACTCCTATTAAAGATCTACACACAAATAATAGTTTAAATAAATATTATTCACATAGGCTCAAATATTATAAAAATAAATAAAACTTCCATGCACCTCTCTGGTGCAATGCATACCTTCCTTCAGCTGCATCACACTGAGTGACTCACTGAAGTCTGGGCTTGCTCACTGCAGAGGATTTGCTTCTGCAGGACTGCACAGGCAGCAGCCCATGGAAGCACTGTAGCTCTGGTAGTGTGCCCAGAATGGCTTCTTCCTCAAAAGCTATTGCTGTCATTGCTCCATGTACTGGCAGCCCAAGTAGGGGAGGAGTTTTCAGTCCTCTGTTTGATGGGCAGTAGTAGCTTCCATTAGGAAGCTACTACATGCAGAACTCCCCACATGAGAGGAGGTCACACATGGAGCCTGGTGTTGTGACTCCTGACAGGAAAGACATGTGATCATGTAACACATGAGGACTGGGAGAGATGCAGGCAGTCAGCAGAGAGCTCCAGAGGAAGATCCCGCACCCCCTGTGGGTAGAATGTGCACTCCCCTCTTGAGTGAACGCGCCCGTGCGTACCCGCAAACAACGGTGCTCACCCATGAATGCGCGCACACAACGGAGCTCTGATGCTGGCTGTCTGTTTTACACTGGAAACCTCCTAGTCTTCACTGGAGGGGCTGCAGTCCTGCAGCACAATAGCAGGAGGCGCCACTGGACCAGACCCAGTGGGGATGAGTCAGATAAAGGTGGTGATTTAGGAAGATTATGGGTAATATTTAATAGGATGAGAGATCAAAAAGTGAGAGATTTGGTAAGAAATCTCCAGGTTTTTTTAAAGCGGCAATCATTTACCCTTCAAAACACTAGTTTGATTTTGCAGTGTAAATGATTGCCGCTTTAAAAAAAGGTACTCTTTACCTAGAACGGCGCCCGCGATTAGAATCGCGGGCGTCGGGGGTAAAAAATCGCGGGCATCGCGGGTACATAAAAAACGGGTCCGACGCGATGCCCGCGATTTTCCCATAGGGATCAATGTTAAAAGTCAGATTGGTCGCGATTTTAGTGTTAAATGCCTCAATGCCCGCGATTTTTACATAGGAAACAATGTTAAATGGGTCACAGAGCCCTAATAGTCCCCCTGAAGTCTTAAATGGCCCCCACAATTTTTAACGCCACCCCACGATCAACGTGAACCCGAAGCGTGGCGAGCGCAGCGAGCCCACGAGGGGCGGCGGTACGCGTCCTCCGACCTTTTCATACCCCCACTATCCACGTCGGCGTGGAGTTGAGAATAGAATAGTGTGGCGAGCGCAGCGAGCCACCGAGCCCGAAGCATGGCGAGCGCAGCGAGCCCCGCGAGGGGACGCGGATACCTTCACAGTTATACGCGTCTTCTCGCGGGCTTCACAGGTGTCCGTGGCGACGCGGACACCTGTGAAGCCCGCGAGGGGACGCGTTTACCTGTGAAGGTATCCGCGTCCGCTCGCCATGCTTCGGGCTCGGTGGCTCGCTGTGCTCGCCACACTATTCTATTCTCAACTCCACGCCGACGTGGATAGTGGGGGTATGAAAAGGTCGGAGGACGCGTACCGCCGCCCCTCGCGGGCTCGCTGCGCTCGCCACACTTCGGGTTGACGTTGATCGTGGGGTGCCGTTAAAAATTGTGGGGGCCATTTCAGACTTCAGGGGGACTATTAGGGCTCTGTGGCCCATTTAACATTGTTTCCTATGGAAAAATCGCGGGCATTGAGGCATTGAACACTAAAATCGCGTCCAATCTGACTTTTAACATTGGTCCCTATGGGAAATCGCGGCCATCGTGGGCATCGCATCGCACCCGTTTTTTAGTGCATTCGATGGTCGCGATGGTCGCGATGGTCGCCGTTCTAGGTAAAGAGTACCTAAAAAAATTGGTGCTTTCTTACCAAATCTCTCACTTTTTGAATCTCTCATACTATTAAATTTCACCCCAAATGTTGGTTATCATTTACCTTTTCAATTCCTTTGATGAGACAAAGGACCTGCTTTTGTGAAAGTTTATTTAGTTGAGTCCCCTTTGTGACAAAGCTTCTTTAAGATATTAGCAGCTTTACGAGTCAGCAGTGTGTTTAGTTGACCTTTAGGGGCATCGATCTAAGTGTGTTTTGCTATTGCAACACGCTGCTTGACTTTCTAAAGATGTAATTTTGTGGGCTGAGAGTTTCAAGCTGACGCTTCACTGATTAATCTACCTCTACTGGTCACCTTGTGCGCTTCCCATATATTTCCTGGAACCACTTAATCCAATACATTCAGTGATAACAATTCGATAACTGTCTGCCTTATCTCCAGGAATGGGGACTGATTAAGTAACTGAGAGTCATCAAGACATCAGTGATAAGACAAGGTTCGGAATAAATCCAGTAAGATATATATACAAGAGTGGCCAGTTTGTGCAAGGACATGTTGCAAAGTAAAGGTAGCAAATACATTTATATTTTTTTTCTGTGCAGGGTTCATACTGACTGCTTTTGCATGCCCACAAATGTTAGACAACTTAATTTTTTTTACTGCAATTTAGATTTCAGTTCGAACAGACTGCACTCAAATCTAAATATCTCCTCATTTTACCTGTTCCACCTGCCATACAACATGGTTTTGCCAAGCTGCTTGCTTTTTTACCTTTATTACTCATATATTGCTAAATCATACCTCCCAACTGTACCGATTTCATTTTTTTTTGGGACTGTGTCGGGTCCCTCCCAGGACTGGCAGTGCCCCGCAGTGAGGGAGGCAGTTTGGAGTCCCCCCTGGCCACCGTCCCCCCCCTGTCGGGATTTCAGCGGTCGGGATTCCGGCGTAGGGATTTTGAACGCCGGTATTCCGACCGCCGGGATTTAGTACCAATCCCATGTACAGTATGATGGCAACATTTTTTCATTTAATGTGGAAATAAATGGAGACGAACAGTAATATTCCTGTGGTTTTGGTCAGCAGATAATTGTGACCTAAGAGCAGGTGAGTTTTAAGAGAGGAGGAGGTTCGTGTGCAGCCTCCTCTGACCAGGCCCCCTCCTCTCCTGGGAGTAGTGCACAGTAGTAGGGAGCACTAGAGCACTTAGACACTACTGCGCCTGCGCAAGTCTCCAGAAAAATGACACTTTGGCCATTTTCCAGCAATTTCCACACTAGCAGCGTTGCGGAGCCTACGCACTAGACCGCACAGACTCCATTGGCATGCGCAGATCGCCGTAAAAATGGTTCGCCAACCATTGTTTCAGTGATTTCTGCAGCACTTCTGCCTCCATCGCAGCACTCTGAATGGTAAGTATTTTTAAATGAGTGCAGCATGTCCAGTGTGGGCCCCACTCAAGGGCCCATGTGCACCCCACAAACTGCGCCCATTATATATATGTTACTGCCTAAAGCCTTCGAGATCTGTCCACCAGTAATAAATTCACTTAGATAGGAAACTCATTCTGGGACATTGGTGATCCTCAGCTTTTTTCTGTAACATCTATTCTCAGCAGTTTCCTAATTTCCTTTTCTCAGAATAAGTGAATTCACTTCTCTAGCCTAGTTTTCTTGGAAACAAAATATTCTATTTTAAAGTAAAATTCAGTGATAGTTTCTTAAGCTCTTGTTGAAAAAGAGCTTTGATATCATTGGTTAAATTTTGATAGCCGCCTGTCATGCAGGATCAATTCCAGTATAAGGTGTGGAAGAGAGGATAGAGGAGCAAGATTGGTTGGAGCTTTGAGACACAGTTTTATGAGAAGATAGAAGTCCTGTAAATTAGTGGAGGGTTTATTTTTTGCAAGATAAATGGGAACAACAGAAGTTTCACGATCCAGGCTCTCCAGACTGTCACTGTGCTCCTAATGTAGGGTACACACCAGGACGACCACCGTCGTATACGACCGATAGACGACCATGGAACGATTTCCCTTGGACTTCCTGGGAGCTCCCAGGCAGTCCACAGCAAACGATTAGCAAAAATTGTGTTTTTTTTGCGGAACGATCTAGATCCGATCCCGATGCGCCCGCGATGGTCGTTAAGACGGTCGGATCGCTGGTTTTTGTTTTTTTTGCAAGCACACATGCGACCATTGTCAGATTGGCCTTTGAAATTTGAATGAAGGGGCTGGACTAGCAGAGGGGGATAGGACTAGCAGAGGGGGATAGGAATAGCAGCAGCCATTTTAAACCAGTGTATTTCTGCTTTGTTACTAGTGAGGCTTGGTTATACCTGCTGAACGCTGGACATAGCTATTTACACATTACTTTGTTTTGCCTGCCATTACAAAGTGTCTTTTAACCCTGCACTATGGAGAATGCAGTGATGGGTAGTCACCAGCAACAGTACCTGCTCTATTATGCAGTGTTGAAGCTCAGGCGTCAGAGAGCCCAGCGCAGGAGAGAAAGATCATGCTGGACAAAGCAGTGGCTACTTCAGCGTCAGACTCGTTCGCACATGCCACTGCTCAGGGACATCAGGGAAAATAACCCAGACGATTTTCGTAACTTCTTGAGGATGGATGATGCCACATTCCAGGAATTGCTGCGTCTGGTGACTCCCCACATCGAGAAGCAGGATACCAAGTATCGCATGGCTATCCCTGCTGAGGAACGGCTGGTGGTGACCCTGAGGTTTCTGGCGACAGGACGGTCTCTTGCTGACCTAAAGTTTGGATCCCTCGTCTCCCCGCAAGCTTTGGGCCTCATCGTCCCGGAGACCTGCAAAGCCATTGTGAAGGTGCTGCAGTACCAGTATTGCAAGGTAAGGATGAAATATACACCGTACACTTTATTGTGCAAACAAAATATTTTTATTTATAATTTAGGCCTAGGACAGAAACAGGTTTTTTAGGCCTTTCATAGGTAAAACATGTAAAATAGTAAATAGATTTATTGTGTCAACACAAATATATTATAATACCATATATAAAAGATATTGTACAAATACACACACTATATATAAACATTTAAGTATGTATGACCCAGTTTAAACTTTCCCAATAAGTACGGGCTACTGTGTGGCAGAGGATGTCTGCCGCAGATAAGTAAAGGCTGCGGCCCACATGGCGCATGGCGCAGATGCAATGGTCCCGGCCCCATTGATGTGCGCCATACGACATGTGAGCAGTGGCCATCACATACCAGCAGCTGAGACCATGTCTGCCGCACAGTACCCCATACTATTGGCAAAGACAAAAGGGCAATAAATGGAGTTTGCTATCCAGATTGAGGAGAATCCTGTTCTCCCTCTGGTAATGCAGGTACAGGTAGCAGCATATAAAAAAACAAAAAAACACACTCTGGTAACTTCTGGAACAGGCCCTTACAACAGTAGGGATAAGGTACTGTGTGGCAGAGGATGTCTGTTGCAGATATGTAAAGGCTGCGGCCCACATGGCGCATGGCGCAGATGCAATGGTCCCGGCCCCATTGATGTGCGCCATACGACATGTGAGGAGTGGCCATCACATACCAGCAGCTGAGACCATGTCTGCCGCACAGTACCCCATACTATTGGCAAAGACAAAAGGGCAATAAATGGAGTTTGCTATCCAGATTGAGGAGAATCCTGTTCTCCCTCTGGTAATGCAGGTACAGGTAGCAGCATATAAAAAAACAAAAAAACACACTCTGGTAACTTCTGGAACAGGCCCTTACAACAGTAGGGATAAGGTACTGTGTGGCAGAGGATGTCTGTTGCAGATATGTAAAGGCTGCGGCCCACATGGCGCATGGCGCAGATGAAATGGCCCCGTCCCCATTGATGTGCGCCATACGCCATGTGAGCAGTGGCCATCACATACCTGCAGCTGAGACCATGTCTGCCGCACAGTACCCCATACTATTGGCAAAGACAAAAGGGCAATAAATGGAGTTTGCTATCCAGATTGAGAGGAATCCTGTTCTCCCTCTGGTAATGCAGGTACAGGTAGCAGCATATAAACAAAAAAAAAACACTGTGGCCCTTGTGTGGCAGAGGATGTCTGCTGCAGATATGTAAAGGCTGCGGCCCACATGGCGCATGGCGCAGATGCAATGGTCCCGGCACCATTGATGTGCGCCATACGCCATGTGAGCAGTGGCCATCACAAACCTGCAGCTGAGACCATGTCGATGGTAAATGATAAAATAGCCTATTTTTTAAGACAGATCCTCAAAAACAGGAGACTCTGGATCTTCTATCAGTAAAGAACTGTAGAATTGACGGTACTGGGGGGGTTGAGAAGGCTGTGTAGGTGTTGACTGGGTATGTGTTGGAATTGTGCTCGACTGGCCTGCTACGGTGGCAGGCGGAGTAGGCACTGGTGATTCTAATGACAGTGGTGTGTCTGGTGCACTACCCATGCCAACTATTTTAGTGCCACTGTTGAGATACCCTAAACTGCCATTATACACCAACTCCATGCATAACTTTTCAAAAGTAAGTTGCTGGTCCGGAGCCATGTTTCGAACACACTCTGCCACATAAGTGAAGTAGTTGTCATGTTTGTCCGGGTTTCTTTGTAGGACTCGCTGTGCCCGCATCATAAATTCTTCATGTGCTGCTTCTTCTCCTTTTTTTCCTTTGCCACACATTTTTTTGGCACGGGGGAGTGGTGGAGTGGGTTCCAGGGTGGGTGGCGGAGTGCGTGCCGGAGTAGGAGCTTCGCTCGATGTGCATGCATTATCAGATAGGACAGATAGGTCTGGGGTTGCAGGTGGGTAGTCACCAAGCTGTAAAAAAATTGAACATGTTTACTAATCAATTCTATTTACTTCTAATTTCAGTTCCCTACCAGCGTGAATGAATGGAAAGTCATCGCAGAGGAGTTTGAACAGCGATGGAATTTCCAAATTGCGGTGGAGCCATTGATGGCAAACATGTCCGCATAGCCCAGCCTATCAACAGTGGTTCCTACTATTTTAATTACAAGGGCTATTTTAGCATTGTACTAATGGCTGTTGTTAATGCGAACTATGAGTTTATCTTCCTGGATGTAGGAAGGAATGGCCGTGCATCGGATGGTGGCACTTTCAAGGACACAAAGTTCTACGAAAGGCTCATAGCGAACACCCTTCACTTGCCGTCTGTCCAGGAAACTAAACAGGGGCTTAACTTTGTTTTTGTGGCAGACGAGGCTTTTGGCCTGCACGAGCATGTCATGAAGCCATATGCGCAAAGGGGCCTGAACCATGACAAAAGGATCTGCAACTACAGGCTATCCAGGGCACGGCGTGTTGTGGAAAATGCTTTTGGCATCCTGGCTAGCCGGTTTCGCATTTTCCACACTGCCATTGAGGGTGGACAAAATTGACTGGGTTGTCACGGCGTGCTGTGTCCTGCACAATTTGCTCCGCAGAAAAGCCACACAGCAAAGGGCTACAGGCACAGCACTCCAAGAAGACCAAGAACTGCCAGAGGAGGTAGTGCAGATATCCTCCTTGCAAACCCCAACACAACACTACACAGGGAGTGCACAAGCCAAACAGGTGAGGGAAGAGTACATGGCCTACTTTAATGGGGAGGGCGCTGTGGATTGGCAGGAGGAATCAATTAGATAGCCAAAAAAATAGACTCACCGATGCAGACTGCGAATTCTCCTCCTCCTGCGCCGTGACTTCTTGGTTTTCCTGGTCGACCATCAGGACTACTCCTGTCCTCATCGACTCCTGGCTGAGGGTGAACGTCAACCTATCATAGTACCAGAGCGATGTTTGATACATCTCGTCGACTCCAGCACCAGACTTCTTTGCAGCCTCCACCTTCTTGTGTTCCTTTAAGAACACCGTGCGCAGATTCTGGATGCGTTTCCTCACCCATTCAACATTGGCCTCTGGGTGAAATGGGAGACTGTAGCGAGCCAAGTCCTCCAAGGCTTGGTTTCTTTTCATTTTGTTCGAATACTCTTTGGATTTTGTTCGCCACAGGCATTCGTGTGAACAATATTTTTCTATAAACCCTTCTAAAAACTCTTGTTCCTTTGCGTTGGACATTTGGACTGTAAAAAGATAAAACCATTTTAGTTGTTATAGTTATATCCATGTTTTGTTTCATATTTAAATTTTTATAGTTATATCCATGTTTTGTTTCTGATTTAAATTTTTATAGTTATAGTTACCAGTTTACCTAGTTCTTATGTTTTAAGTATTTAAAATGTTAATAAACTTTTATGAAAATCACTATACATTTTATTGTGCAGATTGCTATTCACACACACACACACACACACAGGTGAATGGGGCCTAGCAGAGAGGAGTGCATGGAATACTGCAATGGTGGACAATGGTTATATGTATATATACACAAACAAACACACACACAGGTGAATGGGGCCTAGCAGAGAGGAGTGCATGGAATACTGCAATGGTGGACAATGGTTATATGTATATATACACAAACAAACACACACACAGGTGAATGGGGCCTAGCAGAGAGGAGTGCATGGAATACTGCAATGGTGGACAATGGTTATATATATATATATATATATACACACATGGGGCCCACCCGAGCAACCAGTGACATGGTCGGGTGCACGGTTGCCAAACCAGTGCTCTATACACACTATATACATTGGTGGCAACAGTGGGCATGCATAGGAGAGCATTGGGAGTGCAAACATACCAGGTTGTTGTTCTGGGAGATGAGACAAGAAGGAGAGTCCAACTGCTGCGCCAGCACTGTTTGCTATTTTGAAAAACATGGCGCCGGGGGAGTGGAAATGCCACTCAAATAGGCTGGATCAAACGACGGACGCACCGATGGACGGACGACGGAGGCGGCAAAAAACACTCACGATCTGCATACGATTGACAGTCGGTCGGCCTGGGACTGCCGGATCCTACCTGCAGCACGTAGGACCAAAGATGCGACCAAACGAGTGGCGTGTACGCGCATTGGATCGGAATCGGATCAAATAAATGTCAAAAACACACGATAGTACATACAATCTGCATACAACCGGTCGGAATTGGATCTAAATTGATAGAATCGGGCCCTAGTCGTCCTGGTGTGTACCCAGCATAAGTCTGGATATCCTCAGGATGGGTTGTGTGCAGATCACAGCACATATTCCTCAGTCTCTCCAGTGGTTTCCTGATGCTGCAGCTGTGAGGCAATCTTGCCTAATGCCTCAGCTCACTACAGCTGCTCTTATTATAGGCCTCAGCCATGCAGCAAGCAACCAGACTTTCCCAGCCAATCCACTGCAGTCTCCCTCCTGGGTATTGGCCAGCCCATTCTCCTCCCACCTGCAGGTATAAAAGTACTGGAAGGACTCCTGCACTTTGTCAGAGCTTCCATTGTCAACCCTCCGGTTAGATGTTCCTGTGTTCCAGTGCTATATTCCAGCTCCTGCACAGCCTGACTCCTACACTGCTCGGGCACTGTCTCCTGCTGCTTCCAGGCAGTCTACAAGCCAGCTGTTACCGTCAGCTACCATTCCTATGGTACTTCAACTGCATCCTGCACCTGTGTGCTTCCAAGCTCCTTCAGCAGTGTTCACCTGTTCCTGCATTCCAAGACATTGCACCAGCGTTCCTACACCTGTGTGCCTCCAAGCTCCTTCACCAGTGTTCACCTGTTCCTGCATTCCAAGACCCTGCACCAGCGTTCCTACACCTGTGTGCCTCCAAGCTCCTTTACCAGTGTTCACCTGTTCCTGCATTCCAAGACCCTGCACCAGCAGTGTGCTTCCAAGTTCCTGCACCTGTGAACACTTGCACCTGCCTGCTTCAGTTCCTGCACCTGCGACCACGTTCACCACTGCAGATCTCAGCTATCCACACCTGCACTCCAGTGGCCCTACCCCGTGCTTCCGGCACCTGCGCTCCAGTGGCCCTACCCCGTGCTCCCGGCACCTGCGCTCCAGTGACCCTACCCCGTGCTCCCGGCACCTGCGCTCAAGTGGTCCTACTCCGTGCTCCTGGCACCTGCGCTCCAGTGGTCCTACTCCGTGCTCCCGGCTCCAGTGGTCCTACTCCGTGCTCGCGGCACCTGCGCCCCTGTGGTCTTTCCTCCGTGTTTCCAGACCCCTGCGCCCCTGTGGTCTTTCCTCCGTGTTTCCAGACACCTGCGCCCCTGTGGTCTTTCCTCCGTGCTTCCAGACACCTGCGCCCCTGTGGTCTTTCCTCCGTGCTTCCAGACACCTGCGCCCCTGTGGTCTTTTCTCCGTGCTTCCAGACACCTGCGCCCCTGTGGTCTTTCCTCCGTGCTTCCAGACACCTGCGCCCCTGTGGTCTTTCCTCCGTGCTTCCAGACACCTGCGCCCCTGTGGTCTTTCCTCCGTGCTTCCAGACACCTGCGCCCCTGTGGTCTTTCCTCCGTGCTTCCAGACACCTGCGCCCCTGTGGTCTTTCCTCCGTGGTTCCAGACACCTGCGCCCCTGTGGTCTTTCCTCCGTGGTTCCAGACACCTGCGCCCCTGTGGTCTTTCCTCCGTGCTTCCAGACACCTGCGCCCCTGTGGTCTTTCCTCCGTGCTTCCAGACACCTGCGCCCCTGTGGTCTTTCCTCCGTGCTTCCAGACACCTGCGCCCCTGTGGTCTTTCCTCCGTGCTTCCAGACACCTGCGCCCCTGTGGTCTTTCCTCCCTGCTTCCAGACACCTGCGCCCCTGTGGTCTTTCCTCCCTGCTTCCAGACACCTGCGCCCCTGTGGTCTTTCCTCCGTGCTTCCAGACACCTGCGCCCCTGTGGTCTTTCCTCCGTGCTTCCAGACACCTGCGCCCCTGTGGTCTTTCCTCCCTGCTTCCAGACACCTGCGCCCCTGTGGTCTTTCCTCCCTGCTTCCAGACACCTGCGCCACTGTGGTCTTTCCTCCCTGCTTCCAGACACCTGCGCCCCTGTGGTCTTTCCTCCCTGCTTCCAGACACCTGCGCCCCTGTGGTCTTTCCTCCCTGCTTCCAGACACCTGCGCCCCTGTGGTCTTTCCTCCCTGCTTCCAGACACCTGCGCCCCTGTGGTCTTTCCTCCCTGCTTCCAGACACCTGCGCCCCTGTGGTCTTTCCTCCCTGCTTCCAGACACCTAAGCGCAAGTGGTCTCTGTTCAGTTACCTGCACCTGCAATTCCGTGTCCAGCTGCCTGCACCTGCAATTCCGTTTTCCATTACCTGCAATTCCGTTTTCCGTTACCTGCAATTCCGTTTTCCGTTACCTGCAATTCCGTTTTCCGTTACCTGCACCTGCAATTCCGTTTTCCGTTACCTGCAAATCAGTTTTCCGTTACCTGCACCTGCAATTCCGTTTTAAGTTACCTGCACCTGCAATTCCGTTTTCAGTTACCTGCACCTGCAATTCCGTTTTCAGTTACCTGCACCTGCAATTCCGTTACCAGTACTACTGTCTTTTTTCAAAAAGACTTATTTATTATTATCAGTTCATCTTGTTGTCCTGGTCACGCCTTCGGGCTCTCCTTCATGTATGAGTGGATGCCTAAAACCCTTTACGGGCTCCCAGGTTAATACGCCTGAGACTTCCCAGGGTCAGTCCTCATCCTCAGGCGTGACAAGAAGGTTAGAGTTATAGGGATGTTAATCCCATAAGTAAGATGCTAGGCTGCCACCAAAGTCTACTAGCCTGCACTATCCGCTCCTCCTCTGTGACAGGAGCCAAGTGCTACAGTAGAATGAAACACTGCAGCAACTGGCAGGGTTACACCCGGGTGGTTATGGTATAAATGGTAGACAATGTCTAGGTTGACAGTCAGTAGGTCGACCACTAATGGTGGACAATGACACTTTGAAATGGTCGACATACCCAAGGTCATCATTGACAAAAGGTTGATGCAAGCTTATGGTTGACATAGACATGGTCGACCTTGGGTATGTCGACCATTTCATGGTGTCGACCTAGTCACTGTTGACCATTAGTGGTTGACCTAGTGACTGTCGACCTAGACATTGTCTACCCAGTGACCACATACCCTCCCGGGTCTGGCCCACACCCCTATAATTACACTACTGCACCGATGCTACTGAATGTCTTTATGCCATTCTATTTTGGGGGTCATCTCGCCACCTCAGACTCAGTCTTTCAAAAACAGTTAATAACTTCCCGTGGTCATTAATAGTTACCACCCGGACATGTCTATTACTGTTGACAAAACATAACTAAACCGTTTCCCTCAAGCCTGCTACCTAGGTGATATCCTTGACATCCTTTGCTCCCCTCATTCAATCTGTGTCTATTCCGGTGGTTGGGGTGGCAGCAGTGGTAGAACTTGAGAGTGGTGGACCCACAATATGCAAAACGGCAATGAGTCACAGGGAGAGGCAGAGGATGACAGTTAGAGGCATAGAATGACAGGGAGATGCAGAGGATGACAGTTAGAGGCATAGAGTGACAGGGAGAGGCAGGGGGAGGCAGAGCATGACAGGGAAAAACAGTGGGTGTCATGAAGAGAATGATAGGGGCAGCAGTGGGCCCCTTATACCTCAGAGCCCTGGCGCACTGTACCTGCTGCACCAATGGTAGTTCCATCTCTGAGTGGCAGTTGGTGAGGATCCTCTATTTGAAATTGGAAAAAAATTGTATCAATAGAGTAATTCAGCACAAAACCAGCTTACCTTACGTCTGATAATCACTTAACTATTATTACAAATATTTATTTCATAACCCACTGGTTGTTTGTTAAAAAGAACAATATTTCTATTTTGCTTTGTATCAGATCAAGATCAACAAGGGGGATTCTTATGAACAAGCAGTAGTCCCTCTGTCACCTCCACAGGTAATGACACAAGATAGTAATGGTTAGTGATTATATTGTACATAGGAAATAACGAGATACAGTATGAGATGGAGAGGAAAGTGGTGGGGAGGGGGTTAATGTAAGGTAAAAGGGTTAGGTGGTATTGCGGAAATAATGCTGTTCCCCTACAGCTATATTTGTTATTATGCTCCCTTATGTAACAACTACCCCCATTATCTGTTAGATCATACACTAAATGGGGCAGGATCATCTTTACCTTGTGTCTCATGTCATTGTACTGTATGTTATTTGTAGCATGGTTCCATCTGTGTGCAGGGCTGCGTAATACAGTATGTCAATGCTTTATAAATAAATAATAATAAGCCTCTAGACACAACAATGCACGCTGAAACAGATCAACCAATATTTTATTAACTCACAAGACATTACAATCTGCTACAACCAGTGGTTATCATGCACAATTTAAATACAGTATGGCAGAACTTGTATCTCATCAAAAGGCCCATCAATAGTTTACACCAAGGCGGAGATGTTAATACTCCACATATTCAGCGGATCATCCTTTGCATAGTACAGTATAAGAAATTATATTACAAAGTGCATTAATCAGTGGATATAATCCAATATTTTTAAAGATACATAGGGGGAGTATTTAATCTGTGCCGATATTTCCTGATAGGGTAACTCACCTACAGTATTCAATGCTATCAGAGACTACTTTTTTTTAAGTCAGATCTGTTTTGTCGGAAACGGATGCAGATTGTGGAATTCACGGCCATTTTCCAAAAATCCACAGGTGCTTCCACCAATTTGTGGACTTTCTGACACTCGACAGTTGGTACATTGAATACCAATTGTCGATGTACTGAAGGAAGCCATCAGAATCGTCTGGGATTCCAACTGTCTGGACGTATATATATAGTCGGAATCCAGGATTGAATACTCACCATTCCCTCCCTAAATAATATATTACAAATATTATAGAGAAATGCACAGTATCAAGTATTACTTAACCAAAGGGCTTGTGCTATGAATAGGACTAGACAAGAAACTGGTAAAAACCTGAACATATTCTTAAGCTTAGGTGAAAACATATACATTCAACACATCTGCTTCTTAAAATCCTATGCAGGGACACTTAGAGTTCCAAAACTGAAGCCATAGTCCACAATGTAGGTGTCTACTGTGCAAGGGCCTAACTTTAGAGAAGGGAGACATAAACGACTCAAGAATGTTACCACTCATGACGGGTTGTCCACTATTGACCAGTCCTGGATCAATTTGGGTGTAGCCGAGGGGCCATCAGAAGTCATGTTCAGGTTCCATGAGGACAACAATTGGGAGCCCTCGGCAGGGGTGGAGATCATCGTGGTGCAGCCATCCCGTCTGATAATCAGGCGAGTGGGGAAGCCCCAGCGGTATGGTATATTCGCCTGCCATAGAGTTCTGGTGACCACATTGAAGGAGCGTCTTAGTGTCAAAGTAGCAGCAGACAGGTCCCCAAAGATCTGAAGATCACCTAGTTTAGACTCCGTGTTGTCCTCTGATCTGGCCGCTTGAAGGATTCTTTCTTTAATGTGATAATAGTGAAGACGCATTAGGGTGTCTCTGGGTGCATCTTTTGGAGCCGCTCTCACTTTGGGGAGGCAGTGAATTCGATCCAAAAGAAATTCAGTAAGTTGGACTGTAGGGAGTAGTTTCATGAAGACATCTGTAACAAATTGCGTTAAGTCGGAATTTGACACTGATTCTGGGATTCCTCTAATTTTCAAATTGTTCCTTCTGGACCTGTCCTCCAGATCTCCGACCTTACTGCGGAGAGATGTAACTTCCACTTGGAGGTCGTCATGGAGCAGGATGAGCTCGTTGTGAGATTTGACCACCTGGTCTAGTCTCTTCTCCAGATGATCAGTGCGTTGGCCTAAAGCATCCACGGAGTGTTGGCACCTCTGTAAGGCCAATTTAAATTCTTGTGAGACCTCCGATTTGAATGAAGCGAGGAGCTGTTTCATAGTGCCGACCATCAGTGGAGCATCGTCTGCCATCTCAGGCGTCGTTGATGATGTCGTGGCAGAGGAACTTGGGTTATTAGTAGAAGAAAGTGAATTCCGTGCTGAAGGAGGCTTGAGTTTACTCATGGTGCCTTGGGTTGGAGAGGGTTGCTTAAAGAAGCTCACTGGGGGTACTGTGGGAGTGCTTTTAATGCATTTGGATGGAATCACACCCACCGGTGAGGAGATAGGGTCCAGCGTAACATTGATAGTAAAGTGGAGGAAGCTGGTACAGTGCCAGGTCAGCGTCAGTCAAGGATGTCACAATAGGTGTGCAGGTAAAGGCGGAGTGCGGGAGGCATTGGTGTGATACTTTACATCCCGGGCATTTTAAACCAAATGACAGTCATGTATAGGGTAGGCACTGAGGTATAGTGGAATGCAGGACAGAGGAGTGCAGTTACTCTCTGTGGCCACCGGGAAGTGCAGCTGTATAGGAGAATACAGGACCTATGGAGCTCTGGGGATGGTGTGCTGAACTCCAGTCCGTGGGATCAGTTATTGTGTATGCCTCCCCCTGATTAAGGGGGGAGTATGTGCCCCCTGAAACCCTTTGGTACCTGGACTGGTGGGCTCCCCACTGGAGAGGAGGGATGCCCTGGATATGGAAGGCTGCATCAGGGTCCCTTGATTCTGGCCGCCCAGGCCGCATATCCTGTGTCCGGGGCCAGTGGTGTGAAGTCCCCTGGCCAAGTCAGGCGATCCGCCATCCAGCGGTCGGTATCGCCATCTCCGGGGGGCCGGGCAGCACGTCAGGTGCTTATAGGCTGCCACGGGTCCCGATCGCGGCCGATAATTGAGGCCGCGGCTTCTCAGCCGGAGAAGGCTGCCGCTGAAGTGCGCTGCACTGACCGGCCGGGAGCCGCCGGAGTCACAGGAGCGGGATCGGAGGATTCCCCCCAGGTAGGGGGGTGACGAGGGTGCCGCAGAGCAGGTGTGGAGGTCCCAGGGGAAGGTCACTGGGCTGCTGGGCTCAGGAGCGCCGGGAGATGTGACCGTTGTCCTCGGCCGCTCGAAATGCACAGTATCTTGATAGACAAGTTATTACTAAAACTTAAAATTTTGGATACTTGGAAGCCAAAGAGTTAATAAGAAACAGCATCATGAATAATGCCAGATATTCAATACACTTTGAAGCTAGAGCATTATTAGATAAACAGGACAATGCTAAACCCAAACATTTTTACACATTGAGTCAGTGCAGAGCATAAGAGAAGACTGGCCTGTGGACACAATAATCTGTCACCGCTGAAGCCATTTTTTCAGGCTAATATATTTGAGCTGACATCATACCCAAGTCCATAGTGGTAACATTGCCATTGAACATTGAATCTGTGAGAGTCGGAGGTATGGCAAATCTCTACTCCTGGACAACCCATGTTGAATGAACCTCACCAGAACCCGACATCTATGCAGACCATTACTAGTGTTTCAGAGACATGGAAAGCGTTCATGCATGCAATAAGTTTATAATACTTTCTATAATAGCATGCCCGATTGACACATAAAATATAGGTTTGTGAAAAAGTTGGTCTCAAACTTGTACATCTTAAAGGTGGATTAGACCACTAGGCCATATGGCATCTCTGATTAACTGTCGTCTCTATCAGATAGGACCTAATTAAATGGACTTTTAGGAACCATATGCGTTTTCCTCCACAAAATATTAAGCAGTACTGATGGAGATAGGGATTGGTCTTTGATTGGTTGCTGATGAACAACTAACATCTAAAGATATTCAGAGCCACGCTGTCCAATTGCATCGTGAGTGACTCCAGCGGGCTGAGGTCGTCACGTGGTAATACATTACAGGTGCATTTTAGATGCACCTAAAAAATTATTAAAAGTAATAGTTTTTATTTTTTTTAAAAATCCCCCTATAATCAAGTTTATGATGATGAATGCTGTTTACAATGTGCTGACTCCTTAAGACATTAAGTTAAGGCATGCGATGCGACCGATGCAATGGACGCGATTTAACATAAGGAACAATGTTAAATGGGCCAATGGACCCGATTTTTCATTGTATACCCACTGTTATGGGTATTTTACATTGTTAACGCCACCAGATGATGAACGCGCGGCGAGCGCAGCGAGTGACTCCAGCGGGCTGAGGTCGTCACGTGGTAATACATTACAGGTGCATTTTAGATGCACCTAAAAAATTATTAAAAGTAATAGTTTTTATTTTTTTTTAAAATCCCCCTATAATCAAGTTTATGATGATGAATGCTGTTTACAATGTGCTGACTCCTTAAGACATTAAGTTAAGGCATGCGATGCGACCGATGCGATGGACGCGATTTTACATAAGGAACAATGTTAAATGGGCCAATGGACCCGATTTTTCATTGTATACCCACTGTTATGGGTATTTTAGATTGTTAACGCCACCCCATGATGAACGCGCGGCGAGCGCAGCGAGCCCGCAAGGGGCGGCGGTACGCGTCCTCAGACCTTTTCATACCCCCACTATCCATGTCGGCGTGGAGTTGATTTTATATAGTGTGGCGAGCGCAGCGAGCCACCGAGCCCGAAGCGTGGCGAGCGGACGCGTAATACCTGTGAAGTAATGCGCGTGTGCTCGCCACGCTTCGGGCTCGGTGGCTCGCTGCGCTCGCCACACTATATAAAATCAACTCAACGCCGACGTGGATAGTGGGGGTATGAAACGGTCGGAGGACGCGTACTGCCGCCGCTCGCCACGCTTTGGGTTGCCGTTCATTGTGGGGTTGCGTTAACAATGGGGGGGCATTTGACCCATCAGGGTGGGTATACAATGAAAATTGGGGTCTGGGGGGCATTTAACATTGGGCCCAATGTAAAATCGGGTGTCAGGGACCATTTTACATTGGTTCCGATGTAAAAATTGCATCGATCGCGTCGCATGCGATTTGGTTGCATGCGATGCGATCGACGCGATGTTTTTGGACCCGATGGATACAATCAAAATCGCAGGCACCGTGCTAGGAAACAAGTACCGATTTTTATGGCACCAATTTATCTTAACCCTTCAAATTTTCACATTAATGCCATTCTTGTATTTAAAATGTTAAGAACACTGAAAGAACAAAATGGGTAAAACAGACAGACATAGAGGTTGGAGAGCCCTGCTGCAAGCTTACAATCAGTGGTAGCACTTTTCCCTCCCTTAATCAATAGACCAATACATGAGTCCCAATATGTGTATTTAAAATATAATATAAACAATAGCTAAATGGACAAATTGTCTTCTAATTGGACAAGTTAATTAACGTAGTGCACAGAATAGATAGTAATTGCATCATCCAAGCATCATCCATCCAACTAGTTCCAATAAGCCCATAGTTGTCAGTCGGTCTGTTGCTCCTATGATGAACGTATGAGATCCGAGCCGCCTACACATAATCCAGAACTACTTGCACAAAAAAGCATTTAAATTACCTTGATACACATATTAGACACTTGAATAAAATATTTAGAATGTGCAGAGAAATTGACATTGAATGATGGGGATGAGTGAGTTTTAAATAGATAAGAGCTTTGACTATATATTGCGGCCTATTTCTGAAACACTTTCAATCATTATTATATGCGGAAATGGCTATTTCCACCTGATTAATGTAAACCTAATTACTATTTCTATTTAAGACATGGCTATTGCAGAAGATATCCCAGTTATACTTGTCTGTGTTCAGCAAAGTACAGTAACTCTGTGTACCATAGTTCATTTTGTTTTTCAATGGGGACTGCAAGATGTTATATATCTAGATCTGAAAAGCAAAGTTTGGGGGATATAAACCCGGGCATTTCCAATTAGCCCCAATAAACCGGTGCATGCTGCGGTATATCAAGCAGTGGCGTAGCTAGGGCTCCGCAGCCCTAGCGGTGGTGGGGGAGAGCCAGCGCCACCGGGGCGCGAGGTCACCGTCACGGCGCTCTCATGGAGCTGGAGGCAAGAGTCCTCCTGTGTGAGGCGAGTATCACAGCCTCTGGCTGTCTATGTGCGGGTCACTGAGCGTCCTCACACAGACAGCCACTCCCCCTTCCACCCTCCTCACTCCCCCTCATGCACTACAGAGAGCCCGCTGTGTAAAAACTCTATTTTGGTTGAAGTGGGGTGGTGCTAAGCAAGCGGTGGGGGTCTAGTTCCCTTTCATTATATTTCGCAGTGTCATTGTGTGTCAGTGTGTGCCTGATGAGATGCGGTGTCACTATACGGGATTCAACTTGGGCGTGTGGCTGAGCTGCAGGAGTTCTAAGTAGCTGAGCGGGCTCTGCTTTAGGTGTCAGGTGGGGGGGTTTAGGGACTGCGCTGTGGTCTGGTAGCAGCACTGGCGGCAATGTAGCAGTGCTGCTAGTTTTATTAGTGCGTGGAATCCCCCATGTTTTTCATACACTGAGCAGATCCGGGATCCACCATGTTTTTCATATACTGAGCGTATTTGGGACAGTGGAAAGGTGGAGTATGGAACGAAATAAATTTTTTACTTCGATTTTTACACAATACAATGTGCAATTGTAAATTATTTTGCAGAAACAGAGAACTTCATTTTTAAAAGGGTACCTCCAGGGCCGGTGTAAGACTTCTCAGCACCCTAGGCAAACCTACAACCTACTCCCTCCCCCCCCACACACACACACATACTCCCACCAGTACCCACTTTCCAACCCCTTAAGGCATACTTGCCTAACATTCCGGAAAAGCAGGGTGGCTCCCAAAAATCGTGTGGTCCTCCCAGCCCATGGGGAATGTGGGCAAGTCCCCTGCTTCTAAGGCAAGTATGCCTCTAAGGAAAGTGTGGAGGTGAGGTCTTAGAAGTTCCACAGAACTTTCACAAGCCTCATTGACATCCTTGATTTTTTGATAAGCAGATTGGTGGCGCCCCCCCCCAGATCCCGGCGCCCTAGGCAGCTGCCTAATGATAGAGACGGCCCTGGGTACCTCATTTATCAATTTTGGTTAAGTATCAAGGGAGAAAAAGGTAGGTTTTATTTCCTTTCCTTAAATTTTATACATACCTCAGTAGGAGCTCCGGGGCTCTGCTGCGGTATCAGTAGTCGGGGTCCCATTGTTGCCGTTTGTCATGTACAAGTGTCCTGCAGTGAGGCTGAGCTGCAGGAGGTCTAAGTAGCTGAGTGGGGGGGCAGCGGGAAAGTGGAAAGATGGCAATTACTGCGAAAGAGTCAATATTTTACTTCAATTTTTAAACAATCAATACAATGTGAAATTATAAATTAGCAATTCATCAGCGAAGAACTTCATCTTTAAAATGGATGTAAAATTACAGTATGAAGGGAGAAAAAGGGATCATCACCAAAAATCACCTTCTAGAAAT
Source organism: Crinia signifera (assembly GCF_055691185.1). Taxonomy (NCBI): domain Eukaryota; kingdom Metazoa; phylum Chordata; class Amphibia; order Anura; family Myobatrachidae; genus Crinia; species Crinia signifera. Next base: position 406,308,822 of record NC_139217.1, read on the forward strand.
AATATATATGATAGCAAGTGACTTTAACTACAGTAAAATGATATAAATGGAAGGAAAAAAAACGACATATCTCAGATATTTTAGGCTATAAGTTGTGCTCAATGCAGCAGAACATGCAGCAGAAATGTGAGGAATGTACAATCATTTGCTTTCTATCGGGTGGATTTGTGCACGTTTGCAATTATCAGAATAGCTGCACCTGAGAATCTTCATTGATCATCTCCATGTGTGATCCCTTCTAATGCCCCATGTATCTGTCTCTGCACATCTATGCATGTAAATGAATGTTCACATGAACAAGTTGAGAAGACTGACAGGGAAACATCTGGCTTAGCACGATTGATTGCTGATTTGCATAATGAGTGATTGGTGCTTACAGCTTTATGCAATTTCATTAGAAAGTTACTTGCACGTAAGTTCTCTAATTATTTAACCATTTAAGGTCTTGGATATGCTAGATTTTTGTAAAAATATACCAAACAGAGGAAGATGGAAGACATAGTATATAAAAGCACACTTGGCGGATAAAGAGGGCTATTCATACAGATTATAAGCTTGCGAGCAGGGCCCTCATAATTTTGACTGTCTGTAAATACACAATTTGTTGTATCACTGTCTCCTATTGCAGAGTATGCTGCACTATATAAGAAACTGCCCCAGGATGGACAATTGCATCTGGCCCATGTATCCGAATGTGCAAAAACAGAGACACCCACTTCAAGCATCTCCAGATGATGCGATTGTTCCTGGTGTGTCTTTAGTCACCATCATTGGTCGCACCATTTAGCCTTGCATCAGCTCTATGCCAGGTGCAGATTGTCTTCCGGAATATGGCTTCCCTATATGTGTGAGAATAAGCATCTTTGTGTGACGAACCTGTGACTGTCCCATAATACACCCATATAATGGGCCATCTTTGTGCGCTGAGTAGCCACCTCCCTTAACCACCCATGAAAACCAAATACATTTTCAATAAACTTTTCTTTGCATGTGTCTGAAACTGGGTGCCGGATGGCCTCCCGACAGTTGGGACTCCGACGGTCATTATGCCAACATCGTAGACCTGACAGTCAGGAGCTCACATAGAGTTCGGCGCTGGTGCTCGACAGCAGCATTGTGAAAACTGAGCACTAGAGCGCACGGGTGTGGAATAGGGTTCCGACAGTCGGGATTACGACAGTCATTAGCCCGATGTTGGGATCCCGACTGTCCGGACAGCATGGTGAGCACAACAAAGCTGCTTGCAGGCTCACTACGCTCGCCACGCTGCGGGCGCGGTGGCTCGCTACGCTCCCCACCTGTTCTATTCTCCCTCTATGTGGCTCGTGGACCCCCATGAGGGAGAATAGCCAGTGGCTGTTTGGAACCCGGCTGTTGTGTTTTAACCCCTTACCGCCGCAGCCTGTTTTTGCCTTCCTGACAGAGCCCTTTTTTTCAAATCTGACATGTATCACTTTATGTGGGGATAACTTTTTATTGCTTTTACTTATCCCAGTGATTTTGAGATTGTTTTCTCGTGACACATTGTACTTTAAGTTAGTGGTAAATTTTGGTCGATACAGTCTGTTTTTTTTTGTGAAAAATACCAAAATGTCATAAAAAAAATTGAAAATTTTGCAATTTGCAAAATGTTAAATTTTCTGCTTGTGAGACAAATAATCATACCACTCAAAATAGTTAATAACTAACAAAGACCATATGTCTACTTTATGTTGCCATCATTATTTCAACCTCCTTTTAATTTTTTTGGACACTAGGAGGCTTAAAATATGAATAGCAAATTCTCAAATTTTCAAAAAAATTTCAAACACTGATTTTTTTAGGGACCAGTTCAGTTCTGATGTGACTTTGAGGGACTTGTATGTGAGACACCCCCATAAATGATGCCATTTCAAAAACTGCACCCCTCACAGTATTCAAAACAGCATTTTGGAAGTTTGTTAACCCTTTAGGTGTTTCACAGGAATTAAAACAAAGTGTAGGTGAAATTTCAAAATTTCATTTTTTTAGCAGATTTTCAATTTTAATACATTTTTCTAATGAACACAGTAGATTTTACTAGAGAAATGTGACTAAAAATTGATTCCCCCAATTCTTTTGTTTTCATAAATATCCTATATGTGGCCCTAGGGTGCACGTTGACCAAACCACAGGCTTCATAATAGAAGGAGCACCTACTTGATTTTGGAGCCTCCTTTTTATGAGATTATTTTTTAGGCACCATGTGGGTTTCTAGGCACCATAAGATGCTAAAAGTTAGGAACCTCCCCCACAAGTGACCCCATTTTGCAAACTACACCCCTCAGGGAATTCATCTAGGGGTATAGTGTACATTTCAAACCCCCAGGGGTTTCACCAATTTTGGTACAACTGGGCTGTGAAAATGAAAAATTACATTTTTTTACACAAAAATGCAGTTCTGGCTCGAAATTTTTAATTTTCACAAGGAATGAAGGAGACAAAGCACCCCAAAATCTGTGCCGCAATTTCTCCCGAGTACGGCAATGCCTCATATGTGACCAAAAAATACCATTTGGGTGCATGGCAGGACTCCGAACGGAAGGAGTGATATTTGGATTTTGCAGCACAGATTCTGGTGGAATGAATGGTGGGTGCTATGTCGCATTAGCAAGACCCCCGAAGCACCAATACAGTGGAACCCCCCACAAGTGACCCCATTTTGCAAACTACACCCCTCAGGGAATTCATCTAGGGCAGTGGTTCCCAAACTGTGCGCCGTGGCTCCCTGGGGTGCCTCAGAAAACATGCAGGGGTGCCCTGGGTTGGTAGTCCAGGACCAACTAAAATTATTAATGGTTAATTATTTATAAGCAAAACCAGTGCTGGTGGCTGCCAATCATAAAATGTGCACAAACAGAAGCAATTCCTGCCCTTTTCCACATAACTGACCCTAAGAATCACATATAAATCCAATCTAATTAAAATAAATTTGGCCTAGGGGTGCCGCGAAAAAAATTCTTATACTCTAGGGTGCCGTGATTAAAAAAAGATTGGGAACCCCTGATCTAGGGGTATAGTGTACATTTCAAACCCCCAGGGGTTCCACCAATTTTGGTACAACTGTGCTGTGAAAATGAAAATTACATTTTTTTACACAAAAATGCAGTTCTGGCTCAAAATTTTTCATTTTCACAAGGAATGAAGGAGACAAAGCACCCCAAAATCTGTGCCGCAATTTCTCCTGAGTACGGCAATGCCTCATATGTGACCAGAAGAGAAGGGGGGCATTGGGCTGAATGAAGGGGCCCTGATACATAACTTCCAGGGTGGTAGAGGATGTTTAATAAGCAGAGGAGGGGTGTATAGTGGAGTGGGCTTATTATTCATAATTTTCTGGTGGGAGGACAGCTTGCTTGACTGCAGATATCTCCAGTTCCCAGAAATAGATTTCTTAGATTTTAATGGAAAACTAGAGAATCTCACCTACCAAATGGTATTGGGGAATAGGGGATCAGAATTCAGGAGGCAGAGCAATCTGCCAACGAGTATATAAAACTAGATAACAGGTGTGTGGAGCTGGAGCAGTAACCAGCTGCTGGAAGGCTGATATCTCTGGTTCTGGGAACAGTAGAGACAAGCTACTAGTGTCTATCAAAGGGGGAGAGTCCCAGCTTTTGGAAAAAACTCTAAGTCAGAAAGAACCTGAATTATCTGACTTGGAAGAGCAATTAACAGGCTTGGTTGGGGACCACTGTTTTGAAGTCAGATATCTCCGGTTCCCAAGGGCTGATTTAAAAAATTCTTGTACCCCTGGAAAGAGGGGACCCTCAGCTTTCAGACTAGGCCCCTTATACTCCTGGGGGGTTTTCTGGGTACTCAGAAACCCCCCCTGCGTGCGCTACTGCTCTACTTCTACAAATGTTACATTGGGAGGGGGAGGGGCTGGATTGGGAGTGCCCTGAGCCCCAGGTGTGAACCTTTAGAAAGTTAGAGACTTGACCAATGTTGTGATCTTGATGTCAGTGGGCAGTGCCATATCTGTGCGCAAACAACCTCTTATATGATATTGAATTGTAATACTTATTTCAAGTTTGAGTAGTAAAGTGTGCAGAGTGCTTCTGCATCGTTCTATGGAAGGATTCACACCTGTTCGCACAGGTCCCCGCCCCCGATGGTGGGAGTGTGCGCATGCACAAAGTTGCTAATGCGCATGTGCAGACCCCCAGAGTGAATGCCTGTTGGGGGAAGGCAGATGATGTCACATGACATCAGCACCCGCCCCCAATTTGCAAAAAAGAGCGGCTAGCATAAAAGTGAGTACAGGGTTACTTAATGCCATCACCTGTGGGGAGCTAGGTAATTGATAAGAAAGGTGTTTCACCACAGGTGATGGCAATCATACATTACCAGGAAGTCCAGGAACAGAGCACTTTCTCCCTGAAGGAGAGGGTCAGATAGGCAACCCTGGTGTGAATCAGAATCAGAATCAACTTTATTGGCCATGTATACTCGCGTATACTAGGAATTTGACTTGGATTGCTGTGCAACAGCCAGATAGGTACAGTTAAACAGTGACAGATATACTAACCCATACTGGTATACACCTTAAGTACCCTGGGGGTTATAGATGCAGGGAGCACATACCTGCTGAGCTGCACAGTGCCTAGGCAGCTGCCAGGTAAGTAACAATATAAGCAGGGACAGTACAGTTACCACACAGAGGACACATACCCACCGAGCTGCACAGCGCCTAGGCAGCCATCAGCCACGCCACTAGTTGTTGCAGCAGACAGGTAGGTAACAGTATGAGCAAAGACAGTACAATTATAGCAGAGAGTACAGTTATCACACAGGGTTACATATGGCTGAGTGTACAGTTCCTAGGCAGACATTTGCAGCGCCATCTTCAAGGGCTCAACAGGCCATCTTCCTGTAGGGAGAGCATGGGTGGTGGTGGGGTGATGGCAGGATATGGGGAGGGAGAATGGTCAGTCAGTGAGGCTGGGGGAGAGTCAGTGGGGGGGGGGGTGCGGCGCCACCACAGAGTTCACCCTGAGCTGGGGGGGGTGGGGGCGAGATCCTACCAGCCTCTGGTAGTCATGCAGGGGCCCTGTGGTCGATGCCTCCTGTCTCGGCCGAGGAGTGGGGGGGATGGGTCACAGAGTTTGCTGGATCCTCCTCACCGAATGTGCTGGATCCTGCCTGTGTCCTCCACGTCCATGAAAAGAGGGAGCTGGAGGTAATGAACCTCCTCCGGTGGATCCCCCAGGCCGATGGTGCTGCCGGGGGCTGCAGTGCTCTCCTTCCACCGGCCGGGTGTCTCCAAGCATCCTCGGCGCTTCGGCGCTCATTACAGCAGCCTCCTCCCTTCCTCCAGCATGGTGTCGCTGCGTCCTTGGCACTTGGCTCAGAGCTCGCTACAGCAGGCTCCTCCTTCAGCTCGCCTCTGCATGCCTCCTCTGCCTTCTGTCTCTTCCCTCCACCACGCTGCACGCTGTTCTGGAGGCAGGGAATGGTGGAGCTCCGTGGATGGGGAATCGGAGCTCCATGTGCATGTGACACCTCCCCGCCTCCACCAGAAGCATGCATGCAGATATATAAGCGTACACATCTGCTTTCAGCGTAGCTCGGGAATCCGAGTGGCGGGGTGGGCGTGCTTTCGTCGGGGAGGCCTGAATCTCGCCCTATATGTAGTACTATAAATCTCAGCAATGTAACCCTCTTAATACAAGCAGCTAGGGCAGTGACGTAATTTTAAATATTGTGCCCCCGCCGCCAAAAGTTTCTGGGGCGTCCCCCCGCCACCTATATAGTTACATATTCAGGAGCTGCAGGTGGGAGCTGAATACTAACATATTCAGGAGCTGCGGGTGGGAGCAGTGGGTGGGATGTCAGTGCTGTGGGCGGGTTTGCTGCAGTGGTCCCAGCTTCCCTCCTGGCTTCATTCTGATGCCATGAAGAACTGTCTGCTATATGGGGGCGGACATTTTATGATGGCCCATCTCCATAGCAGCAGGAAGGGAGACGGGACCACCGCAGCGAATACAGGTAAAGCTGCGGGGGATGGGGGGGCATTGCAATAGCACCGCAGTCCCCTGGCGTCCGCACTTACACAGCCCCTCCCCGCGACCGCGGGGGCTGCTGTGCTATTGTTACGCCACTGAGATAGGGTGTGCAGTGTAGAGCCCCTTTCCTATACATCCAAGCTACCACACAAGTCATACAGCTAATCCTCTCCCCGCACTCTGGGGGTTATTCTGATTCACTCGGAAAGGCACAATCACTCTCTAATGGACAAAACCATGTGCAGAGTTAGATTTGTGTGTTTTATTGTTTCTGTGCAGTGTAAATACTGGCTGCTTTATTTTTACACTGCAAAAATCTGTTGAAATACACCCCCCACCCAAATCTAAATCTCTCTGCACATGTTACATCAGCTCCACCTGCAGTGCACATGGTTTTGTCCATTAGAGAGTGATTGTGCCTTTCCGAGTAAATCAAAATAACCCCCTCTGTCCAGCCCCTCCACCCTTTCCCCATAAGCACGTACATTACCCACATTGAGTCCAGTGATTAAGCTGAAATAATAAGAAATACAGTAGGTTAGAAAACAAAAAATAATAATAATGTCAGTTGTAGAAAAGAGATTTTTCTTGAAACTAGTAATGGGTTAAATACTTACAGCTGTTCTGCAGCAAGGCAGTTAATTAAGCCGTGAGATTTGATGCAAACAATTTCCACAGGTGTCCCAACTTGTGTTGATTACCTGATTACAAACAAACTGTTATTACACCATGTAAAGCATTAGTTGGACAATATTGCACTGCAGGAAGTAGTATACTGTATTGCTATCATAATGGCGGGAAAAAAAGGCAATTAACTACTTGCTCCATTAACTGTTCTAGCTGTTGCATGAATGAATCATGAGGTCTCCTGGTTGGTCCGTATAGCATCATTCAGAATGTCGCTATTTCCTAAAATTATGAATTTAATTTATGCAGTACTGTATATAATACCTCATAATTTGTCGGGGATAGACTGAAAAAAATTATGGTTTGATGTATGGAAACATAAACCTTATCATCTTATATTGGAAACATAGTAGCTAAACCATCACTGACATTACGCGGTACAACATGGCTTCTCTCTATTTCCAATTGACTGATTGGTTCTAACACTTAAAAATCTGGATGGACCTGGAGTGTGCTTTAACTTGAGGTTGCCTCTACATCACTTGCTCTGGACCCCCAGACACCGTAAACCACAGTATTGTTTCCATGCAATGGCCATCTCAGACACTCTTAAGGTGTGGGATGCTAAGAGTCCAAACCAACTTCACTTAACTTTACCTACCAGAAATCTTTCCCTTAAAACTGTAGACAAGCTACTCCCCCACCTTCATGCTTCTTATTATGGCCCTCATTCTGGTTTAATCGCGTTCGCACGGGGGACCAATGTTTTTGACCCGCTCATGCACACAATTAGCTTGCGCAGTGGGGAAGGGGGGGTGGTGATGGGGCATGGGAATGCCCAGCGTTTCATGGGGGCTCCCATACAAACGTTGGGCATTATCAATGGCAGTGTGATGCGGGTGGTGATGTAGCCCTGTCTTCGGCTGTCAGCCCGCAAATATAAGTCAGTCTCCATTGACTTATATTTGTGAGCCCTGGAGAAACCGTTCGATGGTCGGCGACCATCAAATGATTTCTCTGGCAGCGGGCACATGCAAAGGGATGTGTCTTCGTGACACATCCTCTCCCATGGTTGCGAGGGGATATGGCGGAGGGGGCGGGGGCAGCAATTTGACAGGGCGTGTCTGCTGGACTCGGCAATCTGCGAGCTTCGCAATATAAATGAACCTTACAACTCCGGTTAATATGTTTCCCCCGCTTCTCTTCTCTCATTCTCTGTGCTCTCCACCCGATTTCACCTAGAGTCTTCCACTTGGTTTTGCTATCACCAGATTGGGTCAAAAATAAGAAAAATAGGCTTGCATAGGCCATGAAGCACCTCCAATGGGCTACTGAATCTCTTTAACAAAGTCTTATGGATTTATGTATGTTGTCAAATGGATGAAATGATGGTTATTCTATTCAGTATGTGAAATCACATGTGAAACTTGGAAGAGGAGGCATGATCACCTAGGGCTCTGGCTGCATTACAGACTTGCAGAAACTGGCATCTGAATCAAAAATGATACAGTACCACAGCATTTTTCAGCACCGTATAATACACTCTGGTCTACAACTAGTGAAAGGGTCTCCCTACAGAAAGCGGTGGCTTGTCTTCTCGGGTGACCCTGCTTTTGCTAGGCAACTAAGACAGTGTGTCTGCCAGCACCAGTGACAGGCGGTCCAGATGGTTGCTAGGAAACCAAGATGGCAGACAGCTACAACGGCTACGGTTGTTTACTGAGACAGCATTATACCTACAGTATAGCGACGTGTAGAGCTGCATGGATTCGGTAATTAGTGTGACCTTCCCATTCGGACTCGCCTCATTGGATCAGCGTGGGGTTATAAGGCAACCAGTCCAACACTAGCCTGCCAGTAGCTTAATGTTTGATTAGTTGGTCTGCATCCTGGATTGCAGTACTCAGTACTATTTCCTGTGGATATTCTGTGCTATCCTGGTGATAGTCTTTGTGCATGAACCTTGGACTCACAGTCAATCCTAAACCCTGCATTACCTTTGTTGTTTTCTAGGCCTGCAAACATATGTTTCACCTGCACCATGTTCAACATTATTATTGCCTCTCCTGCTGCTGATGAGACCTAGATCCTACTCTTCCAGTTAACCCTCCATGTACTATTCCTCGCTGGCATGAAGCCTGTTGCATATTACTCTAGCCAAGTATCCAGAAATCTCCAGCCAACTGTGCAAGATCCTACTTCATCCTAATTACCAGTGCATGTATAATACAGTTCTGTGGGAACTTCTGCAGTACTTCCACTTACAAACAATATTTCATTTCCATTGTAGAAAGAATGCCAGGCGACGGACATGTGGCTTTGGTGGTCAAATCTGCAATTAAATCAAATACTTACCCTGCACACAAACAAAATAACTCACCCAAATCTAACTCTCTCTGCATGTTACATCTGCCCCACCTGCAGTGCACATGGTTTTGCCCAATTTGAGAAAAAATCAGGTCTGAGTAATTAAGCACAAAGTAATAGCCAATTTGTTCCCGACATTTTTTTAAACGCAGGGACAGATTTGTTAAGCCTAATGAAATGATAAAGTGGTCAGTGATAACGCATCAGCCAGTCAGCTGCTGTCAAGTTACGGGCTAAGGGCCGTATTCAATGTTGTGCGAAAATGGTTATGTTTACGATTTTTCGCACCTTTCTCTTCTTTCGGTACACTGACGCGATTACTAATTTCGATTTTTCGTGTATTCAAAGTTTCGTTTTCGTGGAACGCCTAAATGCGTAAACTAACCAATGAAGTGAAAACTGGGCGTTTCGTTTTCGCTACCCAGCCTCGCCCGTTTACTATATAAGGAAGAGTACTGCGTAGTGTACTGCGTAGTTTACCCTCCATTTTGGAACACTGCGGAGCGCTGATTTGTATCGTGGACTGTGTGCTGGAAAAGCATATCCAAACGAAGGCAGAGCACTGGAATCACTCGCGGTCTTGAGGTTAACCTTTTTTTTAAAACTGAGTGTAATGTAATTGTTTTATTTTGTTTGCAAATGTTTTTTATGATGACAAGTGTGCAGGGATGAATTCCAGTTTTGGGGTGGCCGGTTTGATAGATTTGACAATTCTAAAATGCAATTTTAGAATGTATGTTTTTTGTGAAATTGCGGTTTGCTGTTTTATTGTGCAGGTTTGGGGTGTCCTTTTTTTTGCGCCAAAGATCAGGGTGTGGCTCTTAGCCTACTGTACACTGCTAGTAAGGTTTGTTTGGGGGCTGCAGGGCTGCTGAATGATGTCTTTGGGGTACCATGTGGGGTGAATATTGGCATTGTCCCTGTTTTTTATCCACCACACATCAGGGTGTGGCTCTTAACCTACTGTACTCTGCTTGTAAGGTTTGTTTGGGGGCTGCAGGGCTGCTGAATGATGTCTTTGGGGTACCATGTGGGGTCAATATTGTCATTGTCCCTGTTTTTTATCCACCACACATCAGGGTGTGGCTCTTAACCTACTGTACTCTGCTTGTAAGGTTTGTTTGGGGGCTGCAGGGCTGCTGAATGATGTCTTTGGGGTACCATGTGGGGTCAATATTGTCATTGTCCCTGTTTTTTATCCACCACACATCAGGGTGTGGCTCTTAACCTACTGTACACTTGTAGTAAGGTTTGTTTGGGGGCTGCAGGGCTGCTGAATGATGTCTTTGGGGTACCATGTGGGGTCAATATTGGCATTGTCCCTGTTTTTTATCCACCACACATCAGGGTGTGGCTCTTAACCTACTGTACACTTGTAGTAAGGTTTGTTTGGGGGCTGCAGGGCTGCTGAATGATGTCTTTGGGGTACCATGTGGGGTCAATATTGGCATTGTCCCTGTTTTTTATCCACCACACATCAGGGTGTGGCTCTTAACCTACTGTACTCTGCTTGTAAGGTTTGTTTGGGGGCTGCAGGGCTGCTGAATGATGTCTTAGGGGTACCATGTGGGGTCAATATTGGCATTGTCCCTGTTTTTTATCCACCACACATCAGGGTGTGGCTCTTAACCTACTGTACTCTGCTTGTAAGGTTTGTTTGGGGGCTGCAGGGCTGCTGAATGATGTCTTAGGGGTACCTTGTGGGGTCAATATTGGCATTGTCCCTGTTTTTTTGCCACCACACATCAGGGTGTGGCTCTTAACCTACTGTACACTTGTAGTAAGGTTTGTTTGGGGGCTGCAGGGCTGCTGAATGATGTCTTTGGGGTACCATGTGGGGTCAATATTGGCATTGTCCCTGTTTTTTTGCCACCACACATCAGGGTGTGGCTCTTAACCTACTGTACACTTGTAGTAAGGTTTGTTTGGGGGCTGCAGGGCTGCTGAATGATGTCTTCGGGGTACCTTGTGGGGTCAATATTGGCATTGTCCCTGTTTTTTTGCCACCACACATCAGGGTGTGGCTCTTAACCTACTGTACACTTGTAGTAAGGTTTGTTTGGGGGCTGCAGGGCTGCTGAATGATGTCTTTGGGGTACCATGTGGGGTCAATATTGTCATTGTCCCTGTTTTTTATCCACCACACATCAGGGTGTGGCTCTTAACCTACTGTACACTTGTAGTAAGGTTTGTTTGGGGGCTGCAGGGCTGCTGAATGATGTCTTTGGGGTACCATGTGGGGTCAATATTGGCATTGTCCCTGTTTTTTTGCCACCACACATCAGGGTGTGGCTCTTAACCTACTGTACACTTGTAGTAAGGTTTGTTTGGGGGCTGCAGAGCTGCTGAATGATGTCTTTGGGGTACCATGTGGGGTCAATATTGGCATTGTCCCTGTTTTTTTTCCAACAAACATTAGTGTGATAAGTTGAGATTGAACATATTTCACTTTCATTCATAGAAATGTTGAGGAACTCTCAAAGACATTTCAATGAGCAGGAAGCACATTCGGATGATTCCCGGAGGTTATCCAATGAGTCAGGGCAAGACACAGAGGAAAACAATGTGCCCGGTCCAAGCACAAAAGAATGCAACAAATTAAGGAAGTCCAAAAGAAAGGTAATGTTCTCCTCAATTTGTACCACCCCACTATTGCATTCACATGCACTGTCCATTAAATGTATTTAATTAATTTTCATTTTCTTATAGGCATGTCACAATTGTTGTCCGACTTTACCTGTTATTTTACATTGATTTTATATTTATTGTTTCAATGGCTGCATGTGTACATTATTTACGCAGACTTCAAGAATGAGAAGCCCTAATCTTTATGAAAATTCGACATCTGAGGAATCGCTAGGAAGATTTGATAATGCTTGGGAGGACAGTGAAGAATTTAGATTGTGGCGATCAAAAATATCATCATCTCGCCGAAAGGAAAATACTTCTGCAAATTCTCAAACCAAAGTAAGTTAAATACTGTATACTTCTTGTTTTTATTTCAAAAGAATGATGCTAATATTTTGGCTTTGTATCTTTTTTATTAGCAAAATGAAGAAACCCATTCTCGTAGGCATGATACAACTGTTCGACACAGGCGTCAAGAAGATGGTCACCAACATGAAATACGTTGTACAGAACCACAAGCTCCAAGGCATACAGGCAATCGTGATAATGATGGAAATTCAGATGCAGGTGGATCACATAATTCTCCCGGAGATGGATCTGCAGAAGAAAACTGCAAGAAGATGCAGAGAGGAATCCGTTTCAATGAGTCAGAAAGCTTTGCCTTAGTTGATTTAGTTGATCGTTACTACGACATGCTATTCGGGCCAAGGGCACAAACTACTGCTCCTAGACAAAAAAGAAAAATATGGAACACAATTGCTGAGAAAGTAACATCGATTTCTGGAATACGCAGGGATGCAAAGCATTGCATGAAGAGATATAACGACTGCCGTCGTCAAACTAAAAAAAAATTAGGAATTCAACGAAGGCACGAAATGGGGACCGGTGGAGGGCCGGAACTGAAAGTGAATTGGCTTTCATGGGAGGAAGTTATAAAAAAAAGATTAAACCCAATCATGGTTACAGGCGTAGCAGGCAGAATTGACTCCAGACGTCAGGGAGATTTTGTGCACGAAGAGGAGCCTTCCAGAAGGAAAAGAGGATCTGTAATGAAAGACAGAAACAATAAAAGAAGGCAAATAGGTGAATACAATTTTATTTTACACTTCAAGTTTCAGGTATGACCCAAACACTCTGGTCTGAGATGAAACTTGATCGAAACTGAGGTTTAAGCCAAATTCTCAAGTATGTATGGCTGCCCATTGTGTGCTGCCACACGCTATACTGCGTCAATGTCACCTGGAAAGCTATTCGTCTGCAGGTTATTTTCGCAGATGAACAGCATTTATGATGGCGTTACAAAGTGCTCGGCTATGCAACGCTGTCGACACACTATACTTTGTTGATGGGTGGTGTTTTGAACTACTAGCAAAAAAAATCAGTGCTTATTGACCTGATATTGTTACATAATAATTTCATAAGTATTTCTTCTAAATGATAATAATTTTTTAAATTATATTTGCAGATGATCGTCCAGTTATTGGTCAAAGCATTTGTAATGAAACAGCTGTAACAGCACTTCAAAAGAACGCCTTTACACCCAGTAGAACCCAAGAAATGCTAAGCATACCAAGTTGTTTTTTAAGTTCAGCGGAGACTACTTTCCAGGGTTTTGAAGCAAGTTTACCTGAAAAACAAACATCATCAAGAGATTTGCATCAAACTAAATCACGAGGAAACAGTGTTGATTCAGTAGAAAATGCACCAACACCGACTGAAGGTACAATATTTATTTTTCCACAGTTGAATGTCCATGGTGTACATATATATATATATATATATATATATATATATATATATATATATATATATATTGAAACAACTCAATTTATAATTTTATTTATAGATGACAATCCAATGAACATTGCAGGAATGTCCTCCTGTATTGATCCATGTTTTAGTCCAGATTTGATCGGAAATAATTCCAATGAAGAGAATGATGAGCATCAAGCAGCTTCTACACCAATTGGTAATTAGTGTTTTGATAAATAACATTCATCTAAAAAACTCTTAAATTACTTATTAAACCATATAACTGTAATTTGTTTAACTTTATTCACAGCAAGACAGCCAAGGGTGCAAGTAACAACTAGCAAAGAGATTCCAGATGCAGAATATCAGCACATCCTTGCTCTCTCTGATCAAATGCAGGATCGACACAAATCATTCCACACTCTTTTACAGCAAAGTATGGGTAGCCTGGAAACTTCATTAACAGAATTAATTACCACAGTGCAAGAGAATGAAGTTAACCGTCAAAAAGACAACAAAGCATCTCAGGATATTATGATAATCATGGCGACTGCGCTTAACAAATTAGTAGAAAACACATCATGTCAAGCAAGTAGTCTAATGCTAATTTCAGAGGCAAATCAACATTCTGCAACATATTTGAATGTGATGGCAGAATGCCAACGTCAGACAGCATCAAGTTCTGTTTTGATTGCCACATCTTTAAAATTGATTGTTGAGAACATGGCCAATAAAGCTCAACGTAGATCGGATTCACACCATGCTCAAACAAGTCATCAACAGTTAGAACGAAAGACCACTGCCCTTACAGCAGGTTCAGCAACCTATTCATATTCACAAATGTATACGGGGTTTCCAGGAATGTTGCCACCGGGCCGTTATCCTCCAACAGCAACAGTATCTGGGCAACCAATACAATCACCTTCCACGACTGAGAAGCTGGCTTCAAAGATCGCTGAAAATGAAGAGGAGTGTATTACACCACCAGAATAGGGTAACATTTTTGTCCATCTAATTTTTATAAAAATATCCTTTTGAGCACTTCCCATTCCATCACGGCAGTGCCCTTTGTGCGAGTTCTCACCCACATCCCATAATGGAATGTAGGTGAGAAGAAGTACAGGGTACTGCCATGTTGGGATGTGTTAATGGCCTTTTCAGCTGTATCTGCTTGTACCCACACTTCCCATTCCATCACGGCAGTGCCCTTTGTGCGAGTTCTCACCAAACATCCCATAATGGAATGTAGGTGAGAAGAAGTACAGGGTACTGCCATGTTGGGATGTGTTAATGGCCTTTTCAGCTGTATCTGCTTGTACCCACACTTCCCATTCCATCACGGCAGTGCCCTTTGTGCGAGTTCTCACCCACATCCCATAATGGAATGTAGGTGAGAAGAAGTACAGGGTACTGCCATGTTGGGATGTGTTAATGGCCTTTTCAGCTGTATCTGCTTGTACCCACACTTCCCATTCCATCACGGCAGTGCCCTTTGTGCGAGTTCTCACCCACATCCCATAATGGAATGTAGGTGAGAAGAAGTACAGGGTACTGCCATGTTGGGATGTGTTAATGGCCTTTTCAGCTGTATCTGCTTGTACCCACACTTCCCATTCCATCACGGCAGTGCCCTTTGTGCGAGTTCTCACCCACATCCCATAATGGAATGTAGGTGAGAAGAAGTACAGGGTACTGCCATGTTGGGATGTGTTAATGGCCTTTTCAGCTGTATCTGCTTGTACCCACACTTCCCATTCCATCACGGCAGTGCCCTTTGTGCGAGTTCTCACCCACATCCCATAATGGAATGTAGGTGAGAAGAAGTACAGGGTACTGCCATGTTGGGATGTGTTAATGGCCTTTTCAGCTGTATCTGCTTGTACTCACTTTTTACCCACACAACAGCAATTTGTTTAACGCTTTATCAATATCATTTCAGATGTCCATTTGAGGAATTGTGAAGAAAACAAGAATTTCTTTCAAAGTTTAACCAGTTTTAATTTTATTTTTTCTGGAACAAAATTTGTTTTAAAATCTCTTTGACTTTTTCAAAATTTGGGTTCGATGGTCCGCTTTGAACTGCAGTACAATGTTGAGGTTCATTTCAATATTCTGAAGACAACACCCTTTAAAGACAGAAGAAGTTCGCAAATGTTAGAATTTTTTACGAAATAACAGCATTTATAAAAAATAATCGTAATAATGTTAAATTTTCTGTCAACAAGCAGAAATATGAGTACGCTTGAAAAGTTTAATGTCTGGCTACAATAGTAATGTGCATGTGATATCGCTTATAGGAGATACCTCATTTTAGAGTGACAGAATAAAAAAAAGCTTGTTCAGCATCATCAGTTACTCAGGATGACCAACTTGCACTATTGGAAATATCTTTACAGCCACCAGCGTACAAGTTTTTTTTTTTAATAAAAAAAAAATCAGGAAATATGGTTTGGTTTTGTTCAGATGTGCGAAAAGAACGATTGCTACATTTGCAATGAGTGTTGGTGAATGACAGAATATACTTGGAGCAGATAAGATGGATAAATAATAATACAGATGTTTAGGTGGCACAGGAAAATTAGTGTGCAGTGTAACTAGGTTATCCTTGATTATGCCCCCAGCATGCGCAATGCTTTAACCAGTGCATAATAAAATGCAAAGGTTGCCACAAGATCACATGTCTGCAGATGTGTATTTGTAAATATTGTACTACCTACATAGCTACATATCAGAGACCCATACTTTAATTGGGCATGTGCTAACAACAGAGAAAGGTAATATCTATGGGAGTGTGGGTTTGTGGACATTTCCAGATTACCTTGCCTGGAACTAGAGGTTACAAATCTAATTTAAATAACAGCAGCCTACATTTTCAGAAGATTTTCCAGGCCACCCCTTTGGACAAAGTTTAATTTCAAGAATAAAATATAGATAAATGAATCACGTTTTGCCAAAATGTCATCCGTAAATCAAGTTATATGGTAAGGAAGAATATTAACCTCTGTTTCCTGACATTTTTTAAGAACGGAAGCGCACACACTTTACAGGGGGGCAGGGGTTCAGATTAGCATACTCACCAATTTCATCAGCAGAGGAGCAGATAATCCCACCGTCAACAGATCCATCCGTAAAGGTGAGCAGGCAGAAGGGTCATAACTGAGCAGGTCCGGCAGCCACACAGCACATCCTGCAAGGGAAAACAGACGGGGGGCACAGGTTATTGACTGTTTGGATGGGTAGGAGTCTTGACACCGGATTCCCATGCGCACTGAGCGCACACACTTTACAGGGGGGCAGGGGTTCAGATTAGCATACTCACCAATTTCATCAGCAGAGGAGCAGATAATCCCACCGTCAACAGATCCATCCGTAAAGGTGAGCAGGCAGAAGGGTCATAACTGAGCAGGTCCGGCAGCCACACAGCACATCCTGCAAGGGAAAACAGACGGGGGGCACAGGTTATTGACTGTTTGGATGGGTAGGAGTCTTGACACCGGATTCCCATGCGCACTGAGCGCACACACTTTACAGGGGGGCAGGGGTTCAGATTAGCATACTCACCAATTTCATCAGCAGAGGAGCAGATAATCCCACCGTCAACAGATCCATCCGTAAAGGTGAGCAGGCAGAAGGGTCATAACTGAGCAGGTCCGGCAGCCACACAGCACATCCTGCAAGGGAAAACAGACGGGGGGCACAGGTTATTGACTGTTTGGATGGGTAGGAGTCTTGACACCGGATTCCCATGCGCACTGAGCGCACACACTTTACAGGGGGGCAGGGGTTCAGATTAGCATACTCACCAATTTCATCAGCAGAGGAGCAGATAATCCCACCGTCAACAGATCCATCCGTAAAGGTGAGCAGGCAGAAGGGTCATAACTGAGCAGGTCCGGCAGCCACACAGCACATCCTGCAAGGGAAAACAGACGGGGGGCACAGGTTATTGACTGTTTGGATGGGTAGGAGTCTTGACACCGGAATCCCCTACACAGTTTTGGAATATGGCTAACTCACCAGATTAGACGGAGATGAGATCACTCATCCAAGGTAACCAGGCTTCCACAGAAACATCCTTAAAAGCAGACAATAGAAAGGGATAACCACCAACAACCTGTATGGAAAGTATGTGAAAATGTAAAACAGGACATATGAATTTTCAATCAACAAAAATGTAAATAGATCACATCTCACCTGCATAATGAACAATCTTTTGAAATTTATTATCACTTTAGAGGACTTTTAAATAAAACTTCCAAACACGAAACAGTAATAACAGCAACTGGGCAAACAAACTCAATGAACTGTAATGAACTCCATCAAGAACAAACTCTGTAAAATAAAAGGTAAATAACATTTATGTAGATAAATGATATATTTATATATATATATATCTATATATATATATATATAGATATATAGATATATATGTGTGTGTGTTTGTGTACAGATGATTTGTATATACTCACATGAGAAGAAGGTGTCAATAAGATGCCTTCTGGTCTCTGCTCCTTCTTCCATACCCACAGATAATACCGAAGAAAGATCCCCATCCTGGCTAACACCAGCATGAATATTCACCGGCAAACGTCTTGCGACACAGATATTATGCAGAATGCAACAGGCATTAATAATGCCGCAAACTTTTCCCGGTGAATATAAGAGGGTCCCGCCGGAGATATCTAAACACCTGAACCGGCTCTTAAGTACACCGAAGGTCCTTTCAATTACACCCCTCGATGCAATGTGAACCTCCTGGTATCTTCTTTCGGCATCACCTACAGGATCAGGTAATGGGGTCAACAGCCAAGGTTTATTCGGATAACCCGCATCACCTAAAAGGGATAATTGAAAAGGTATTAGACTTTTTTAATTACAGTAGCAACTTAAAAAAAATAATGAAAACTTACATACCCAACAGCCAGCCATCTGGCATTCGACCTTCCTCAAAGTCCAGGAATAGAGATGACTGGCTTAAAACGAAGGAGTCGTGGGTCGACCCAGGGAAACCCACACAAATGTCCAATAATCTCATTGTGGAATCACACACCATCTGTACATTGAGGGAATGGAAGTGTTTTCGATTCCGATAACATTCTTCCGATTCCCTCGGAGGTGTGAGTCGCACATGGGTGCAGTCTATCGCGCCCAACACATTGGGGAATTTCCATTTTTGAAAGAAACCAAATTTGATCTCATTCCATTCGCTGTCAGTGTCTGGGAATTTTATAACCTGGGTCGTTAATTTACGGAAAGCTTTTATGACCTGGGACAAACAGCGTGACATTGTTGGCTGAGAAAAACCGCATGTCTGGGACAAAGTAGGCTGGAAGGTGCCTGACGCAAAAAATTGCAATGCAGCCAGTAGTTTCTGGAAACCACTGACTGCATGATTTGACCGTACCCGAGGTTCCAGGTCAGCTTCCAACAGATCATACAGCGAATAGATATCCTGAGACGATAAGCGAAAGGTACCTATCACTTCCGCCTCAGAGAGACCGTCCAGTACACGCCTAGTACGATACTGGCGTGGACGTGGAATTGAAACACGCACTGACTCACCAAATGTAGACAGATGCTGACCACGATGCTGATATCCACGCCCCTGACCATGATGCTGATATCCACGTGCCAGGCGACGACGTTTGCATCGCAGCATGTATGTCGATAGGACCATGAACATCACAATCAAGTCAGCAAAATACTCCATTATTGTAGGCAGTGATTGAAAAATAATTATTTCTTCTCCAAAAACGCAAATTGCCCTAAAAAAACGCTTCCAAATACAGCTGACTGCAATAAGCTGCTACTCCCTGAAGTCCCAAACGTAGGAGTGAGGCACTGTGAGGGGTGAACAGCATCTTGGGAAAAAATAACATGTGCTTTACCAATGCATGATGGGAAATCAAGTGTATTAATAACAATTTATATATGCCCCTTCTTAGGAAAACAGCAACTAATAAAGAGGCAAACATTTCTCCAACAAGAATGTTTAGGTTCCGGAGGTTAAAAGGAGGCATCACTCAATAAAAATTTGTATTCGTGACCCATTGGGCGTCGAAATGAAAATGGAGAAACGGATCAAACATGTGCAGATAACAATTTCGTCATCTCACGATTGAATACATTTGTGCGAAAAAGCGAAAAAATCTATAAAAAAAACCACGAAATGTAAGGGTTTGACCAAGCGAAATAAGCGAAACGCAAGCGAAACTTAAAACTTTCGCATGCGTGAAAAATCACAACATTGAATACACGAAGTCTTTTCGTCGCGAAAAAACGAAATTTTTTAGAGAAAAAATGGATTTCGCAAGGGATTGAATACGGCCCTATGTATGAAAAACCACATCTAGGAACAGATTGGTCGGTGAGGTATCACCAGCCACTTTATCACTTCACTAGGCTTAATAAATCTGCCCCAGTCTGTAAAATGTAAGGCAGAAGCTAATTGGCTGGTAGTTTATCTATCAAAACTGTATCTCTCTTCAAGCTTTATTGTAAATGATAGAATTATTGCAAGGAAAAGAAAAAGTAGAAACAATTTCTAGAAAAAAAGGGTTTGTTTTCACTTTAACACCATCTTTGATCTTTTTAAATGTTGCGCAACCTATTTCATGTACAATAACCTGCAGTATCATTACAATAAGTCTATAGGTAAAATCACTTGACATGAAAAATATTAAATAAGCAGCCATAAAATATATTTGGGTTTTTGTGTCATCCATCTTCCCAGCACATATGTGTTAACGAGTCCTAAATTTAATCAAAACTTTCTCTTTCTTTAAAGGAAGGAGGAAAATGTCACAGCCAACAGTGACAGATGGAATAAAGCTTGTTTTGGTGCAGTCAGTGAGCAGTGAACAAACATCAAATGTCAACAAAGACAGTAACAAACAAGCAAACTACACAAGCAGTTTAAAAGACAAAAACAAATACTGACATTGACAAGAACTCTGCAGATAAGCATACGGCTTATACACTGCCTTTGTAAAGAAGCAACACACTTCTATTGTAGCTCATTTCCTTTATTGACTTTGTTTGGGAAGTAGAACGGCACTAGTTTAATGCATGTCTCAGATGAAAGGACGCTCATTAAACTGAAATCTTAATTAAAGTGAAATTGCCATCAACAGAAATAGATACTATTAAAAACATAGCTAGATACAGCAGAGCGCAGATGAATGCGCAACAGGTTCTAAGTAAAGTTCCTGTTGCTTTCAAATCAAAAAATGTAAAAAAATAATAAGAACATACATATAAAAATGGACACATAAAAAATATGTGGATATGTGGGTATAAAATAGATATATACCCTTATGACACCGATATACTATACTTCTATATCCAGGATAAATATATGCAACTGGGAGGGATGTCTCTATTATAGGGCAGCAATATATTACCATGTATCCGATATCCAGAGAAGAGGTGCAATATTAGCAGATGAGTTCTGGTTGATTGTCCGGTAAACCTGGCTGAAATGGAATGATAGCTGCTGGTTTAATCCTTTAGGTAGGTGATATGTTGGATGACCAGGTAGAAATGACAAGTCCCGTATCCAGTGTAGCTGTTTTGTTTGTAATCCTCAGGAGTATAGTTGGTGTCAAGGGTGTAGCAAATTTTTGAAGCTCTACGCGTTTCTCTGGGAAAGGTCTCCCAGCTTCATCAGGAGCAGAATGAAGTGAGTCCATGTGTCATATATATACCCCTTAACTTCAATTGGGAATTGGTTGCAGCTGTGTAGTTAATACAGGGAGAAACTGTCAAATAAAAATACATAAAAAAAATTGATTTGAAACAAACCGTCACTTTTTCAAATCATTTGAGAAGCAGAGCCAGCACTGGTTATACCCTTTGTTTATCTTGTTCATTTTTAAGGGACTGACAATCCCTTAACCAGCTGCAGATAGCAGCACACCTTAATTTGACATATTCAAAGTTCCTGTTGCGTTCACATTTGGTATATCAGTATGAATTTCAGATTTTTTTTTATTTAGTTTTTTTTTTTAAGTTCTACTACCTACTGTACATCACTGTTTCCCAACCTCGGTTCTCAAGTACCCCAAACAGTTTATGTTTTCCAGATCTCCACACAGAATCACAAGTGAAATAATTAGCTCCACCTGTGGATCTTTACAAATGTGTCAGTGAGTAATGAGAACAGCTGTGCACCTACCGGGTGACCTGGCAAATGTGAATAGTTGAGGACCAAGGTTGTAAATCACTGACCTACATAATCAATCTAACTGTCATAACTGGGGCTACAAGAATGCATTTTGTAACGCAGGTCCTGAAAATGTATTCTGCTTCTCACTTTAAAATTTGACAAACAAGGGTGTGAGAGCAGCTTCTGATTGGTCCTCCCTTGCATCATCCAGGTTTTTACAGGCTGTAATAATATGGGAGGAGTCTCAGGAAAATGGATGCTTTCATAAGCTCATGGGGCTCTGGCTGGGGTAAGGAGAAGACCAATAGTAAGTAGAAAATGTGTGGAAGTAAAATATTAGCGTTTACTGTATCTATCCATTTGGGGGATTATGGGTATAATCCCAGTACTATCCCAACACCTGTACTCCTGCAATGGATAAACAAGCACTAATACTTATGTACATTTGATACTTACTATCAGTATTTTGAATACATTTTTTTTTTAGAAGGAATACAAGACCTTCTACGTAAACTGGCCCTTATTCAGATCTGATCGCAGTAAAAATTTGTTCTCAAAATGGGCAAAACCATGTGCACTGCAGGTGGGGCAGATGAAACATGTATATAGAGAGTTAGATTTGGGTGAGTTATTTTGTTTCTGTGCAGGGAAAATACTGACTGCTTTATTTTTACACTGTAATTTAGAATTCAGTTTCAACACAACCCACCCAAATGTAACTCTCTCTGCACATGTTACATCTGCCCCACCTGCAGTGCACATGGTTTTGCCCATTTTGAGAACAAGTTTGTACTGCGCTCAGATCTGAATAAGGGCCACTGGGAGCAGATTTTGGGACAAACTGTTCCAACTCGACCCAAGTTTGTTCCAACCACCAATATTAACCCTTTGAGTGCCAATGTTGCTGTGTGAGATCCTCAAAGTAAAAATCCTAAAAATGCCAGTGACTGTTCTTTTAGTATAAATAAATACAGATACAGCCAAGTCAGTTCATTGAAGTTTAGTTAAATATTGTACCCAAAGAACAGTTGCTGTGGCAGCCCCCTTGGCTGTTAATACTAATTGATATTTAACTGATGTTTTCTAAAAGTACACACTACGTTGTATTTCTATTCTTTAGTTCAGGGGTTCCCAAACTTTTTTGAATCACGGCGCCCTAGAGCATCAAAATATTTTCATGGCACCCCTAGGCCAAATGCTTCTTATCGAGAAATTCAGAAAAAAAATATTAAATTAAGTGCATTGTGTTTATATGTCACAGTTATCTGGTGAGGGACAGGATTTGCTTCTGTTTGTCCATATATATTACGTTTGGCAGCCACAAGCACTGGCTTTGCCTGGTACATTGACCATAAATAATATGAATTGATCCTGGTCCACCAACCCAAGGCACCCCTGCAAGTGTCCTAAAGGCACCCCAGGGTGCCTAGGCACACAGTTTGGGAACCACTGCTTTAGTTGATAAATTCTGGATTTGTTTGAAAAACAAGGAATAAAATTTGCAACATTATATTATAATATTTATTACACATTGATAACTTATTTAAGCACTATTAGACTTTCCATCTCCTTCACTATTTTCATTTCCCTTGCATATCACCACCACAAACTAACAGTCCCACGTACATGTTTCGATTAGGGATTCCTAGGGATACCCGGGATTGTGTTTGTCAGTGAAAAGTAGAACTCAAATCCCCTTCTTCCAACCCTCTGCCCTGCGGGGTCACTTACACGGTGGCTGACCGGTGGTATCAGGCAGCAGCAGGATCCTTCTATGGTGGGATTGGTGTGGTTGCCTGGGAGCGATGCGGTAGCTAGGAGGGGATTGGTGGGCACATGCAGTATATGGCAGGCAGACCTCTGACATCACAAACGAGGGCAGACACAGCCAGGCAGCATCTTATTTGTGCATTGCACAGCATTAAAAGAAACATAAAAGTTTTGAATGTGCAGTCTCCAAACCCCAGAGTGGCCTCCCTAATTGTGGTATTTTTTGATTTATCATGTGATCACTAGTTTTATACAAAAATATTCTGTTTGGGTGATTGTTACAGAGATTTGGTGGATTTCTGAAACTTGCGCTGACTGTGTGCAGCAAGTCTCCTTAATTGGGGTTAACGCCCAACCCCAGAGAACAATGGTAAAGAAGATAGATATTTAGGAGCTTTGCGCTGAGATTATTACTAATCAAAGATATCTCTAAAGGACCTCTCTTTAATAGTCCTCTCAGAATGATCAATCCGTTGAATCCTATCAGAAGAAACTTAACTTACAGTATAATTCTGGCAGGTGTACACGTAATGGTTTCTTTCAAAACAGCTTGTCAGCATAGGATCTTTTTTTTTAAAGATTGAATTTTTATTAGATTTTCAACAGCATGTCAAATAGACAGCTACGGGGGAGGGGGGATACAGAATGAAGAGACGGGGAGAGAAGGGAGGGGGAAGGGGGGGGGAGCAACACTTTACAACTTGCAGTAATAAGCAATATACATACATGGTACAGACATGTGGTTATAATGATACAGAGGTCAACGGTAACATCCCACTTTCAGCAATAATTAACTCTAGAAGGGGTGTGTAAATGGAATATGTGCTGGTAATTCTTTTTGGGGTGGATGTTTAGGCCTTTGCTATTGTATAAGCGAGCCAGGCTGACCATTTAGTTGTAGAGGGCGTGGAGGGCTTAACATAGGTGGAGCCCTCTGTCTCGAATCGGAAGTGGTTATGGACCGCTTCTTCGATAGTTAGGATCGTTGGAACTAGGGGGGTTCGCCAGTGACTGGCCAAAAACAGCTTGGTCGCTATCAGAATATGGCCGAGTACATATTGAGTATCCTTAGGGACAAAGTCTGGGAATAGGTGGAATATAGCTATTTTCGGATGTTGGGATATGGGGACACCCGAGATGTCTGAGAGTAAAGTAAATATCCTAGTCCACATTCCCTTCAGCTTAGGACACAACCAAAATATATGGAATAGTGTTCCCACTCCTCCACATTGTCTCCAGCATGTGTTGGGGGTAGATGGCCAGATTGAGTGGAGGAGGGCTGGGGTCAGGTATTGCCTGTGAACTAGTTTAAAGAATTGCTCTATATGAGATTGGCATTTGGAGATGTGGAAGCAGTTGTGGAAGATGGTTTTCCATTCGTCATCCGACAGAGGGCTCATAAGGTCATGTTCCCATTTACATTGGGAGCGTGTTTTAACCGTGTGCTGCGGGTCCGTTAATACATTGTACCACCATGAAATGGAGCCCTTGGTGTTTGTTCTTGTAAGTCTATGATGTATGTAATTGGGAATTGGCACTATTTTGTGGGGGGGGGGGCTTGTGCTCTGTACCCAATGTCGCAATTGTAGAAACTTATAAAACTGCTTAGCTGAGATTGAGAAGGAGGTTTGGATATCGCCAAATGGGATCATGGAACCTTCTCTGAGGATAGTTCCTAATGTTGGGATGCCCTGGGCAACCCAATTATCCAGTGATAGGTTTGGAATCATGTGGGCTATTCCCTTTAAGGACAAATCGGGGGAAGGGAGGGATATCTCCGGTATTGTCGATACCAGTGTTAGCCATGAGCGTCTGGTGGATAATAGAATAGAGGAGCGTTCAATAGAGTTTGGAGATTCCGATGGGGGGAGCCATAAGATGTCAGTGAGGTCCATCGGGGAAGAGATTCCTCTTTCCAGGAGGACCCATGGTTTAGTATCATCGTTTACAAACCAAGCATGGAGCGGGGCTAGAATACATGCTATTTGGTATGAAAGGAGATCTGGAAATGCCAATCCTCCCTTTGACTTAGGGAGGCACATTTTGCTTCTGGCTAGTCTAGGTTTCTTGCCTCTCCAAACGTACTTTGAGAATGCTGTATTAAATTTAGTTAGCAAATGTTTTGGGAGGAGGATAGGGATAGTTCTAAAAAGATAAAGTAGCTTAGGTAGTAGGATCATTTTTAGGGCTGAGATTCGGCCAAGCCACGAGGTCTCAAGAAGCATCCATTCGCTGGTCATCTGGGAGAATTTCTGTAGTAGTGGGAGGTAGTTAGCGGTGATTATATCCGATACTTTAGGGGTTATGTGGATACCTAGATACTTTAGGCTGTTCGTCTGCCACGAGTAGTCATAACTTAGCTTTAATTCTGCTAGGATGTTTGCCGGCATATTTATGGGTAAAGCTTCCGTTTTGGAGCTATTTAATTTATAGTAAGAGACGGAAGAATACGTATGGAGAGTCTTATGTAGAGCGGTCAGGGAGGTGTGAGGGTTGGCAATGGTGAGGAGAACATCATCTGCGAATAGGCAGATCTTATATGAGCGACTACACAGGTAGGGGCCCTTGATCTCAGGGTTTGACCTGATCGCTTCTGCTAGGGGCTCAATCGCGAGAACAAACATTAGTGGGGATAGTGGGCACCCTTGACGGGTGCCATTAGATATTACAAAAGAGGATGAAAGCATGCCGTCCACAAAAACTTTGGCCGACGGGTTGGAGTAGAGGGCCATAATAGAGGATAGGGCTCTATCTTTAATTCCAAATTTCTGCAGGACTGCCTGTAAATATCCCCAATGGAGTCTATCGAACGCCTTCTCCGCGTCTAGTGATAGGAATAGTAGCGGCTCCGTTGACACGGAGAAGGTATCCAAAAGATGTATAGTCCTCCTCGTGTTGTCAGGTGCCTGTCGTCCCATCACGAACCCCACCTGGTCCTGGTTGATTAGATGTGGGAGGATTGGGTTAAGTCTATTCGCTATTAATTTAGCGTAAATTTTCACGTCGGTATTTAGCAAAGCTATGGGGCGGTAGTTCGTTAGAATTTTGGGATTTTTACCCGGTTTTGGGAACGTAACGATTCGTGCCTCCAGCATTTCGGCTGGGAATGAGCCTTGCGCTGATGCTTCATTATAAAGGGGGGTTAATAAGGGAGTTAGTTGGTCTCGGTAAGTTTTATAGAATTTATTAATATAGCCATCTGGACCCGGGGCTTTTTCTGTTGGAAGGTTATCAATGACTAGGAGGACCTCATTCTCAGACCAGGGGCGCTCGAGGTTGTGTAATGTGGATTGGTCTAGTGAGGGGAGGTTGATGTGACGTAAAAAAGATTTAATCGATTCTGGATTGGGTTGGGGGGTGAGAGGGTCATGGCGGAGGTTGTAAAGGGAGGAATAGTATTCCGCAAAGGCATTGGCTATGTCAAGGGGGTCCGTTACTGTGGTTCCCTTCAGGTTAGTGACCTGCTTAGTACGTTCCTTTGCTTGCTTCCCTCTCAATTTTCTGGCCAACAATCTGCCTGCTCTATCACCTTGAGTATAAAATTTTTGTTTTAGCTTAAACAGATTTCTCCGAACCTCTGACATTGATAGCGCATTCCACTCATTCCTCATCTTAAGGAGCTCTCGGTACGTGGATCTGTTAGTTGGATCTAGTTTAAGTTTATTTTCTAGGTCTAGTAGTTTGGCTTCAATTTCCTCACGATTCTTGGTTAGTTTCTTTCTATTCTGAGCTGCAGCTTGGATAAAGGAGCCTCTAAGGACTGCCTTTAAGGCGCACCAGTGTGTGGGAAGAGAGGTCTCAGTAGGGGAGTTGGTTTCTAGGAACAAAGCTAGGGATTTATCAATTAGGGATTTAGAGTCTCTATCAGACAGAAGGTACCCGGCCAGTCGCCATGGTCTAGGAGGCAATCTTGCCAAACTTAAATCCCAAATGAGCAGGATAGCTGAATGGTCTGACCATGGGATCGGCAATATGTCTGCTTTCTTAATTTGTTGGAGGGTCCTCCCGTCTGAAAGGGACAGGTCGATTCTAGAAAAAGTTCTGTGGACCGCTGAGTAAAAAGTAAAGTCTTTGCAGTTAGGGTTCCTTGCCCTCCAGACATCGTAAAGGCCAAACTCATGTAATATGCGTTGAAATGCCTGCGATTGGTTTCTTGTGGGGGGAGTTGCATGGGCAGAGCGGGGTGTCGATTTGTCCATTGAAGGGTCTAAGACTAAATTGAAGTCACCTAAAATGATCAGTGATCCCTTATATGATGAGTGGAGGGTTGAACAGAATTTCCTTATAAATGGGACTTGTTTGGTGTTGGGAGCGTATACATTAGCGATCGTGATTGGGTTATTATCTATTTGTCCTATAGCAATTAAATATCGACCTTCCGGGTCTGTAATTTGTTTCTCCAGGGAAAAGCTACACGCCTGAGAGAGGAGAAGGGCTACTCCAGCTTTTTTTTTTGGACCGTTAGCTGTTAAGCATGTTGGGAACTTATTGTCATAGAAGCGGGGAGGTGCTGAGGCCATAAAGTGTGTCTCCTGGACTGCTACTATATGGGCTTTGAGCCTGGCGAAGTGAGTCAGTGCCATTCTCCGCTTATTGGGGGAGTTTAGGCCCTTTACATTTAGTGACAGTATTTTAAGCTTTGTCGAGATCATGGATACTCGTACTTTAGTGGGTGGGCGATGTCATATCTATGGATAAACCCCAAGGACTCTCGGGCCTGTATATTCATATAGCCAGAGGTGCATGGCCGTGCACACGTGGCCACAGTTTTAAAACTGGGATGAGAGAAAAGCATAACCAAGTATTGCGTTGTATATCTAATAAAGGTGGTGCCAGATGTAGCGTACCAATATTGATGCGAAGTGTTGTGGGCAGGGACGGGTTTTGAGAGATGGTTCCAGATGATCTGAAGCTGAGTAGTGGGTTCAGTAGGGGAGGAAAGGTAAAACAGGGAATATATACATAGAAGCGTACACCCTAAGGGTGTTAAAGAAGGCCGCCCAGTTTGGCGGCACATAGGGGTGTGGGCCTAAGCACAGGACTGTACCGGGGGGCCCTCGGTGATAAACATAGAACAAATATTAATATATCTTTAGCACACCAATGCAATAAACGTGTGTAGTGAACTGAATTTAGTTCTAATAACGTGAAAGATCCTAGGCCAGCAGACGGCTGTGTAATCCTAGGACAAACATGGGTAACAAGATAGAAGAACATGCCATATCAATAGCCGGAATATTGTTAAGCGTTAAACACATTAGTCTACTAGTCTACTAGTTAGACACACTCGACCCGTAGTTGGCCGAGAGGGGGTACGGACCCATATCCCTGACTCATCTGAGATTTATATCCGGGTACTGAATGAGTCGCACGTCCCCCTCGTCCAAAGCTCCTAGGCGGAAGAAGTCAACTGTGGGTAGCTGGGTCTTAATGTTCAAACATAAACAACTGTCACATTTCAAGAAAAATAAACTGAGCCAAGCATATCATATACATTACGTTCACGTAGTATGTCCAGACGTAGACCACTCCTGGGCCACTTTATTGGCAGAAGGCGGGGAGATAGCTATGTCCCAATCCGCCAGAATTTTGGCACCTGCTGTTGGGGAAGTGATAATGGTGGTGGTCTCGTCACGTTTGATTATCAACTTTGTTGGGAAGCCCCAACGATATGAAATGTTCGCATTCTGGAGGGATCTAGTGATTGACGCAAAGGATCTTCTCATTGCCAGAGTAGAAGCGGAAAAGTCCCCAAAGATCTGTAGCTCTCCCAGGATAGATTCGGATTCGTCTAAGGATCTTGCTGCTCGCAGAACCCGCTCCTTGATGTGGAAATAATGAAATCTCATCAGGGTGTCTCGTGGGGCACCCGGTGGAGCGTTTTTGGCTTTGGGGATACGGTGGATGCGGTCTAATAGAAAGTCTGAGATGTGTACCGTTGGT
This sequence comes from Crinia signifera, assembly GCF_055691185.1. Taxonomy (NCBI): domain Eukaryota; kingdom Metazoa; phylum Chordata; class Amphibia; order Anura; family Myobatrachidae; genus Crinia; species Crinia signifera. Next base: position 406,338,102 of record NC_139217.1, read on the forward strand.
AAAAGCTTTGTGAACAGGTCTGTCACAAATTGCACCAGGCCGTTTGGGGTGACAGATTCGGGGATGCCTCTGATCTTAATATTATTTCTACGGGACCTGTCTTCCATTTCGCCTAGTTTACTGCGGAGGGCGACATTCTCTTGCTGTAACTTTTCATGTAAAACAATCAGCTCATTGTGGGACTTCACAACTTCCTCCATTTTGATTTCTAAATGATCAACCCGTTGTCCCACTGCATCGATGGACTGCTGGCAAGATTGGACAGCTGCTTTGAGTTCCTGTGAGAAGTCTGTTTTGAAGGCCTGCAAGAGTTGTTTCATGGCTCCTATTGTTAGGGGGTCATTGTCACCCATAGTTGGCAGAGTCGCGGGGGGTGGTGAAGAGGCGTCAGCGAAGGTGCTAGGTGCTAGCGGTTGTTTATAGGAAGATGTGGCCGGAGATTTCCTGGCAATCCCCTGCACTGGAGACGGAAGCTTAAAGAAGTTCGATTTTGATGTCCCTGGCACGTCTTTCTGGCGCCTGGATGGCATTGTACAGCTTATAGCCACTGGAGTGTGAAAGGGCGGGGACTTCACTGGATCAGGAGGGAGGGAGAGCACAGTCTTCGGTTCCTTGGGTAGGATTATATCATGGGTGCATCAGTGCGGTTTAATATCCGCATAGTGATTGGTGATTGGGGTGCCCGGTGCCTCTGCATTAGGGCATAGGGAGCGGTATCACATAGTCCTCTTGGGTTGGTAAGTAGGTCTCCAGAATGAGGGAGGGCGCCCCTGGGCACTAGATGTGGGGTAGGCTGAGGTGGCCAGCTAGTAGGGTGACAAGTGAGGTGGCAGTCAGGGTTTAGGCTGGTGCCTGCCAATTCTCCCAGTCTCCAGTACTGCAAGTTAACCCCCTTCCCCAACCAAGATGGCCGCCGTTCACTGTGCTTCTTCAATTATTGTATAAAGAAAGGGCAGCCTGGCTAAGCCCAGTAATGTGGGCTTGCTTAGGGGTGTCAGGGGGGGTAACAGTGAGACCTCTGAGTGGTAAGGGCTAATCGCAATGCTGGCCTGTGGGTAGGGGCTGCGTGTGTGGGTGACTGACAGCCTGCACTGGCTGTTAAAATGGCCGCCGTTACCTCTGTCCTGGAGCCTCCTGGGCTGTGTTGCTGGAGATGGGGAGCCTGGGGGGTGCAGGGATGACTCCTGTAATGCCAGGGGGGGGTCCGCCTTGCAGCAGCCCTCCCTGGGCAGAGAAAGTGCCGTCCCCGGGCCTTTTCCGCCGCGATCTCCGCCGCGGAGCTCAGGCGGCGGGGAGGTGATAAATTTAGGTCCCGGCTTTTAGGGAGACTAGGCCACAACCTGCGGAGACCCGCCAGCGGCGTCTCCCGGCTCCGTGGCCACGCTCGACCTGTCCCCCGATGTCAGGAGGGCTCTTGTGCCTCAGGTAGGAGCAGAGAGGGGGGTTGGGGCAGCGTAAATGCACTTTTGGTGCAGCAAGGAGCCAGAGCTCAGAGAGGTGCTGCCATCTTTCTTCCCGGCCAAGCCACGCCCCTCTCAGCATAGGATCTTATGTCAGCATGAACTCAACTTACTTGTGATTTCAGTCACGCGTTCACATAAGGGTATCTTTTGTCCAACACATCAGGAATCAGCGGTCAGATGCAAAAGGGTTTATTCCAACACACAACGGTACAGGTACAGGTACAGGTAGACAAGGTTTAAAATCCAAACTTGGATAATGCGTGGGTGAGTGAATTCCAATTGCCTGAGCAGTCCGTGCTGCAGACACGAGTACTCAGGCAGGGAGTGTAGACGCTGGCTGGTCTCCGTCAGACGATGATGTAGACGGGATGCCGGACCTTGCGCTGTTCACTTCATTCACTGCTTGCGGCGGTTCTGTTGTGGAATCATCAACGCGTTTCGGATATCTGGTGTATCCTTTTTCAAGATGATCCGCCTCTTTACTTGCAGGATATATAAAGGGTGACTGATATGATCACATGGGTTCCATTGACCTATAGATTTTCACCTATGCCCGGCTTCTAATTAGGCAGTGATTCACAGACCCTCTATTGCACTATCCCGCAGTTATACAATATATAAAAATAGAAAAATAGTATAAAACTCTGTACACATTTAAAATACACAGAATACATACAATTAATCTAAAACAGTTATTAAATACAATATGTTTAAAAATTTATTTAAAAATATATATAAAACTCATGTGCAACATATATCATAATTCATATGAAGCCGGGTGGAAAGAGAGGGGAGAGAAGAAAGACATATTAAAAGCATGTCTAAATTAGCCATTTATATTCATAATCTACATTTAACCCGTTAGGGATCAATGTGTTTAGATTAAATTGGGTGATTGTTAGTGTCTAGGCACTAAGGGTAAAATTTAATAGGAGGAGAGAATCAGAAAGTGAGAGATTTGGTAAGAAATCTCCAGTTTTTTTAAAGCGGCAAATCATTTACATTGCAAAATCACACTGATTTTGCAGTGTAAATGATTGCTGCATTAAAAAAACTGGAGATTTCTTACCAAATCTCTCACTTTCTGAATCTCTCATCCTATTAAATTTCAACCACAGTGTATCATTTATTTTCTAAAAGACCATCAAGATTTACTGAGTAGCTGGTAATACCGTCTTCTGTAATAAAACTTAAAGTAATTTTCTTAAACAATGTAACCTTTAAAAATGTTCTTTGTGTAAGTGGGATGTACATACTGTGGACATAATTATATCTAACTACGAAACTGCTGTTTTGACCTTTTATTGCATCTTAATGATTACTAAGACAGTCCCACTAATAATAATAGCAAATAGCAGTGATGGGCGATGAGCTCAACCCTAGCAACATTCACTGATGAGCATCAACGCACAGGGATACATTTACTAAGATGGGAGTTTTATTCAAGATAGGATGTTGCCCATAGCAATTAATCATATTATATCTATAATCTTCTAGAAGGTGCTAAATAAATAAGTAGAAACTGATATAATAAATAAAATGGCGTTAGAGCCCTGGATGAGAGATAAATCTGATCTCCCCCTCTCTATATTTTGGAGGTCCGACAGTAGTAGTCTGCCATTTGTTGCAAATCCTTGGCTATGACTTTTAGTATATTGGGTAATCTACAGTATCTGTGATGTTCCTTTGTGTATGATACAGCTACTGTACCTGTTGTTTTGTAATGTCCAGGCATGACTAGCAGAGACATAGACACTGCCGGTGCAGGATCAGGTGTAGGTAGCTAACCCCAAACAGCTCTCCAAATACACCACCCACCCACTGAGATTGTGATGCCAGGAGAAGGTACCGATATAAAAGGGATAGAGTATGTAAATATATTGTATTAATGTTTATGTTCATTTACAAATGAATAGAATATTTCACATAAAATAGTTAAACACTAATGTAATGTTGTGGATCCTGATTTACTTTAAAGTTTTCGACAAATGGGGTTTGCTCTACTGGACTGTGCTGATCTGTATCGGGGAGCTGCCGTGGAAGGAGCCAACGCAAGTTTCATTTGAAAAAGCTCCCAGCTAAGGAGCAAAACGCATGGCAGGACCCCTGGGACTACTTTGGTGACAGCAGTCTTATCTTTACCGCACATGGATCCAACCCACCATTTTGGAGAAGTGCGGTTGTTTGGTGATAACTACAGATAATGGACAAAGATTGTGGCTGGTAATGCAGATGGTACACAAATGATGAAAGGTGATGCAGAGAGTACCTAGATGGTGATCAATTGTAATTGATGGTGGTCAATGTAGATTGATGGTATTTAATAGTAATCATTAGTGGTATTCTTGGAATTGTCAGGAACTGAAGGATCCAGGAATTGACTAGGACCAAAGCAAACAAGGCAGTGCAGTAGCATGGAGGCTTGCACTATGATCCTCTAATGCAGAGATTTACACAGGAGCTAGACAACAGGATGCAGCCAGGACCGTCTTAACAGCAGTGTGGGCCCCTGGGCAAAGCAACACACTGGGGCCCTTACCCATTCTCCCCTCCTAGGGGTGGGGGGATGCTATCAGCAGCAGCTTTGATGTCCCACGGGTGGCAGGGGGTGCTCTATCTTCCATTCAACATGTAGGACCTGGAACTGTAACCTCTGCTAATTACTCTTTTACTGCACAGGTGGTGGGAGGGTGAACACTAACGTGTGGAAGGGGGCACTGAGCTGAAGGAAGTATCCCTTGTAAATGACTTCCAATGAGGTAGGGGGTGTTTTATACGCAGGGGAGAGTTGGATAATATTCATCATTTTCCGGTGGAAGGGCAGCTTATTTGACTGCAGATATCACCATTATCTGAAAATAGATTTCTTAGCCTTCAACAGTATAAAAACCTAGAGTCCCAACTTTCAGGAGGTGCTGGTAACTTGGGGATCAGAGATCAGGAGCCAGAGCAATCCATTGACAAAAATATAAAACTGTACACCAGACGTTTGGAGCTGGAGCAGGGACTGGCTGCTGGAAGGCTGATATCTCTGGTTCTGGGCAAGATAGAGACAAGCCGCTAGTATCAACAGAAAGGGGAGAGTCCCAGCTTTTGGAATACTCTCAGAAAGTCAGAAAGAAATCTGACTGGGAAGTGCAATTAACAGGTCGGATGTGGACTGCTGCTTTGAAGTTGGATATCTCCAGTTCCCCAGGGCCGATTTTCAAAATTCTGGTATTCCTGGAAAAAGGGGGTCCTCAGCTATCAGCATAGGGCCCTTATACACCTGGGGCCCCTGGGCAAGTGCCCATTAAGCCCATACGAAAAGACGGCCCTGGATGCAGCTAATCCAGGGCTGGGCAACACCAGCCCTCCAGATGTTGATGAACTACACATCCCAGGATGCTTTGCATTAGTTTTGCTATGTGGCCATGCTGAAACTGATGCCAGGCATGCTGGGATGTGTAGTTCATCAACATCTGGAGGGCCGGTGTTGCCCAGCCCTGAGCTAGGCTGAATGAATTGCACTGGCAATTTGGGAGTGGTTTTCTGACCCCTTTATAGGAGCCCGGTGATTGCAGTGGTCAGATGACAAACTGGTATTGCAGGATTGGCTGTGGATAATCATGTGACAGTATCCAAGAGAGCTGTGCAAATGTATGGATATTTAAGGGATTGCATACCTGGCGTGGTACTAACATGCCTGAGGCCTATGAAGATGGTGGAGGAGCGGAGTGCTGTGGAGCACTGTGACTGGTAACATTGCAGAGAGGTGTGCAATACTGTGGCAGTCTGGACAGAGCTGGATGCACATGGGAGTGCTGGCTGAGCACTGATTTGCTCGTAGCATGTGAACAGCTTGAATGACCTTTGAAGACAGACCACAGAGCAAGCTTGGATAAGCAATTAATTGATAAAAATTAGTTTTTGATAACCTGGCGCGTGATATAGAAAACTAGATGTCCAGATGGAAGGAGCCTAGAGCCTACAGTAGAACTTAAAAATAAGTACTACAGGCAGTGCAAGGAGGAATGAACAGCAATGGCTCCATTAAGAGGTAGGACAATTTAATTTAAGACATACGGAAATTTACTAAGATGTGTATTCTACTTCACATGTGATGTTGCTATGGGCAACCGATCAGAATCTACTTCTTATTTATTTAGCACCCTCTAGAGCAGGGCTGGGCAACACCGGCCCTCCAGATGTTGATGAACTACACATCCCAGGATGCTTTGCATTAGTTTTGCTATGTAGCCATGCTGAAACTGATGCAAGGCATGCTGGGATGTGTAGTTCATCAACATCTGGAGAGCCGGTGTTGCCCTGCCCTGCTCTAGATGATAGAAGACCGGATCTGATTGGTTTCCCATAGCAACATCACATGTGAAGTAGAATTCACATCTTCGTAAATTTCCCCCCAAAACTGTTAAACTATTCTTGAATACAATTCAACTTTTTGGAACTTTCTTTTTTGGTCAGATTTTGGAAAGAGTAAAATATTTATATTTCTGTTTTAGGTTTAGGGCATGATGGTGATTGGGTACTAATGTAGTGGGCTATTTATAGAGTCAGAGGAATAGTGAGTAAGGACTATGGGCGGGATGTTCTAACATCCGCAGCCCTCTAACGCCCCACTTCGACGGGTACCGCATTGTTAATAATCGCATACTGTATGATCTAACATATCACTGATGATCCCTGAGGATGAGCTTGTAGGCTCGAAACAATTGTCGGATTGTTCCTGTAAATTTGAATAAAGATCACTGATTGAAATTCTCTGAGTGACGCCCCTGCTTTGGGCTGGTGGACTGTGTGTATTTGGGGATACCCCCCTGGGAAGGCACCGGAGCCACATTGGTCTACAGTGGGAGTGCCGAATTTCTTTGTGGACATATCTATCTATCTATCTATCTATCTATCTATCTATCCCTACAAATCTGCCGGCACTCACTATAACCAATAGGTCCAGCTGGCACCGTTGCCCGAAGTAGAGATCAATACATCCAATACAAAATAAACGGCACTCCAGAGGCAAACGTAGTGAAAGAACAAAGCGGTGTATTATAGCATATGACAAGCTTTCGGGGTATTAGCCCCTTCCTCAGGTCAACACCTACAGCAAAAAAGTGCAGTACAGTACATACCTTTATACCTCATTGCAGCTCCCCCACACGCACTGCCAGAGCATGCCAGACACCGCCGGCCGGAAACCGGGAGGGGACGCACTTCCGGGCAGACGCCCAGCCAGGCTGCTAAGCAACCATGTCTAGCGTCTCAGCCCGGAAAGTGCACCATCCCGGCTCCAGCCAGATGCGCCTTAGGCAAGAGCTCTGCAAGAGCCCGTGGTTAGGCTGACAATACTACTGTCAATTACCCCGGGATCGTGTGCCTACCAGGCCGGCCAGGGTGGGTCACCCATCCTGCACACCGAATAGATGCAGGCTCACGTTGCTAAGCAACGCAGTCTACCGCATTCCCTCAGGCTGCATAGGAGACCACCTCCCTTCTACCAGTAGGTGGCGATCACTTCCTAGGAAAGGACGTACAAAGTACATATTAAAACTTCAACTTCAATTCAGTATTAATTTTTAAAAGAATACTGTAGGCTGTATAATAATATATTAAAATCGTTTGTAAAGATCATCCAATCTTCTAAAATTGATTATTTTTAAACCAATCAACTCTAGCGCTGCCACAGAACTTGTGTTCTGATCTTTTTTTTTTTCTCTGTCTTTATCGGGTACAACTAACCCGCTAGTGCAGCTACTGTTTATATCCAACTCATATCTTGCGCCCCCTGGTGGACACCCCCACACTGTGCCAACCAAACCCCTGTCTTTGTACTGCAGCTGGTTCAAAATGTTGTTTCTGTGCAGGGTAAATACTAGCTGCTTTATTCTTACACTGCAATTTAGATAAATAAATCTGTAGATGTATGGCCAGCTGTACCCAGAAATAATTTCCAATGAGTGAATGTCTTCCTCTTATATCATCATTTCATACACAGACTTCTTCCACACAATGCCATTTTTAGAGAACTCTATACCAGCCTAGCCCCATATATTTAAATGGGCCCGAAAAACAATTTTGTTCAAGTAAACCTTATTTTTCCAATAATTAGTATTCTTAACCTGAATTTGCCTTACTTAAGTTAGGTCAAAACAAACTACAGTATACAACTCATGGCCCAGTTATTGGGCGGACTGGCAGGCCATTATATAGGCGTGTATGCAGGTCCCTTGTAGGAGCAATACCGAGCTAATCATCTATAATGCTCTTGCATTGGCTAGGATTGGGCATGTCATATGTAATGCCAAATATTTGTAGGCCGGACGTCCTGATCCCATAGTATACCACCCACACGGATTTATATTTAGATCACAGTGTGAACAGGGATCACAGCAGGTCAAGATGGGGACATACTGGTATGCGGATCAGAAGGGTTAACCCTATCAGCAGAGTGATCGTAAAATTGTTAATCCGCTATTTTATGTAAATACTGTTGCCCACACCAAACAGATGGTCACCTTGTTAAATCAGGCCCGTTGATACCTTGTTTCAAGTGAAGGTCATTTTGTAGTAGACACTCAATGTACAGTATATCATGATGTAGAATGTCGGTGATTTATAAATAAAGGACAAAATAAGGTTACTGAGGGGTATTTTTATATTAAGCATTGGAGAAAGATAAAGTGGAGATAAATAAAGCACAAACCAACAAACCAACTGTCATTTCTCATATGTCGTTTGTAACAGGAGAGTAAGTAGCTAATAGGTTAGTTTCTTGATGTAGCCATGGTCGGCTTTGCTCCAAAGCAATCGTGAAGAGTGCCCGCTTATGGTCACGCTCGTACGTATGCACAAGCATGTCACTGCTGTAATACATATGTCTGTGCATATGCATTGTGGGAAAGCTAAACATGGCTTCATGTGTGTCTGTCCACTTTAGCTCTCTCCATACTTTTGGTTAATACTTCCCTTATTGTATACTTAGGATATAAAATTCACCTGTTGTTCCTATAGAAAAACAATAACATACAATCCAGCGAAAACGTAAAAAAGAAGTTTTATTAAAGTTTTAGAATTGTACAAATGATAAACTAATAATTATAAAAAGGCTGTACACATAAGAACACATATTGTACAATGATATTTGAATAAACAGTTTGTAATAACTACAATATCTATTATACTCAGTAGTACTGACCATGTTACTCTCTGTAAACAGCATTCCCCATAGAAATAATTGTGCTTTTGCCTATGTGACCAGTGCTTCTAACAAGGAAAAAATGTGCAAATATTGTAAAGGTTTTTTTTTAAAGGGCTCATCGTTTACCCCAGGGCTATTGATTTGCATTTTACTATCAACATAAACGTAGCTATGTGTATAACAAAGTAAAGAGAAATGTGTTTTCAGAGAACAATTTACAATACATTCACCAAACACATATTACTGCCTAACAGCGATATTAACATATAGTAATTATTTTTATCTCTGAAATCAATTAAATAAAATCACCCATGGTTTCTTAAATAACTGCTTTATTAAATGTGACATGTAAGACTATACTTCATATTTACCGATATATTTATGATGATATAATTAGTATTCAGCATTTTATTTGATAAGATTTGATAAGATTTTATTGATTTGACAATATTTCTACATACTAATCTCAGTAACAGAACAGCTCCAGGTCAAAACAACTAAAAAAATACAAATTCAAAAATAAAAAAAATTGTATTGTCAATGGTGGAGTGGCAGCACAGTCCAAAGATTAAATAGGGGAGCCACGCCAACTGGCAGCAACTGACAATCCAAACTGACTCACTGGCATTGGTGCGGCTCACCTATTTAAGCTTTGGACTGTGCTGGAGCCACCACTTCTAGATCCACCACTGGTGATAACCAATTTTTGTCTGAGCTTTCTCAGGTGGCACCTTACAATAGTTTTCTCTGTACTTGTGTAATAGCACGGCGCCCGGCTACGCTACGTTTTCAGAGTAGGCTAGCATAGTTAGAGTAGTGACTCCGTGGCAGCCCGGCTCTGTACCCGGCATCCATGGCAAGTGCTGGTAACCACTGGCGCAGAGGGGATTATGCAGGTGCCGGCGGAGAGGTGCTCCAGCTGTCTGAGATGCAGGTGTGTCTCAGACGCTCCTACATCTCAGTAATTATTGCAGCAGGGTATGGCAACCCTGCTCGTGTCTGCTTCAGGGAGAGACTCCTTTTCAAACCCCCACTATTCACACCAGCCCGAAGCGTGGTGAGCGTACACGTCGGCGTTAAGTCCACTTTATAAAGTGTAACGAGCAGAGCGAGCCACCAAGTCCGAAACAAGGCGAGGGGATGCGGATTACTTTACATGTATTCCGGGGCTACGCTTGCCACACTTTATAAAATCAACTCCACGCTGACGTGGATAGTGGGGGTAAGAACAGGTCGGGGGGACGCGTAATGCATCCCCTTGCAACATTTCGGGCTGGCGTGGATAGTGGGGGTGTTTCAGGAACACATATCTGACAGGGATGCTGACTACGCTGCCCGCGGGAATACTACGCTACTTCTGACAGGAACGCTGACTACGCTTACTACGCTAGCAAGAACACTACGCTACTTCTGACAGACTACATTAACTACGCTGGCCGCGCGAACACTACGCTGATTCTGACAGGGCCGCTATGCTAACTACGTAACGGGCGCCGTGCTATTACACAAGTACTGTTTCCTCTTTATGACATTTTTTTCAAGTGTGGTGGTAAATGGTCAAGGGACAATTTCAAAACTGTAAGGGAACGGTTTAGAACTTATGTTATAATGAGGCAGATGTATTAAGCCTGGCGAAGAAATAAACTGGAGATAAAAAGGTAGGAGATAAAGCCCCAGCCAATAAACTCCCAACCGTCATATTTCAAACACAGCTTGGCTGGTGCGTTATCTCCTTCCACTTTATCTCCAGTTTATCTCTTCACTACTTTTCTGTTGGGGGCATTCTAAATTTTTACACCATGATTTTTTTTTTCAAAATGCTATTAGGGCATGTTACAACTGTGACACTGCATGCTGGGATGTGTAGTTCTAGGGCAGCTGGAGGGCTACAGGTTGAATACCCCAGATCTAGAACTGCAAGTAACATAGGAGACACCACCATTTCATTCACCAAATATAGGGGCTGATTTATCAACAAGTTTTATAATTTTTTTTAAACCTGATTGGAAATGAGAAATAGTACGCCAGCCAAACAGCTCCTACCTGTCATGTATTAAAAATGACAGTTAGGAGCTATTTAGCTGGGGCACCATTTTTCATACGCAACAAGCTTTAAAACGCATTGACAAATCAGCCCCATAGTGAAATTCTGGTAGCAGAAAGCAATTTTTCTTTCTTAAAGGATAGCTATCTTCTACCTAAACCATTACGTAGTTTATAAGTTACCCTTCTTATGTATTTCTTTAAGAAACTTTATAGGCTTTGAATATTTTCATGAATTTATTCTGATGCTCCTCATTTTTTTATATTAAGAATATCCGTAATACTGTAAATCTGCATGTTATAAAAAACTGACTAAAGATACCAAAGCGAAGAATAAAACTATAACCCCATTTTTAAAGTAAATCCTAAAGGTAAATAATATTTCACTTAACAATTCACATATTTTGTTTCTATTTAATTCCTCAACATTATGCAGATATCATTTGAGTTTATCGCAAATTTTTTTTACTTGCAGCAGTAAAATACATTTCTAAACTATCTCTAGGTTTTTATTTCCGTTATCTGTGACACTGTAATATAACTTAATAAAAAAATGTGCTTTGGTGAAGCAAAAAAGAACAAAGAAAAAATGAGCGGTATTCTGAGGTTTAAACAGATATTCCAAATGGAGGTGTTGTGCCCGTGTGTCGGAGCGAGTGTGAATATGCTGCAGCTATGGTTGCAATAGCCTGGAAGCCGCAGCCTACCCTGTGCTAGTAGGGATGGGGTGTGTTTTCATAAAGTGAGTGCGTGTTGGCCACATTGTCTGGACAAACTACTTGTGGTGGCTGTTTTTAGTAAAATTACTTATTCAGATGGCTGATGCCCAGGGGTGCATTGGAAACGAATAGTAGCCATGGAAAAGTTTCTAGAAGTAGCCTCGCGTGGGCGGCACCAAATGAAATGTAGGTGGGACCAACACCAAAATAGGTGGAATTAATCTATCACTTTACCTGTGTGGAGGATGTTGGTTTCAATACACTTGGCAGTCTGGTGGCCCCTAGACCTTTAAGCTGCTGTGACAAACCACAAACCACCACATTTCACATAAAACCTCACCTCCCCCCACAGAGACTGAACACTGACTCCTAAACCTCCATCAAGCAGACAAAATAATTTCCATAATCTCCCAAATATCCCCACCCCTCTCCCAGTGCAGCCCAGAAACACCCCAGAAATTGTTACACCCCCACATAGCACCCATCCTGTCCTTTTAACAGATGACACAATGGATATAGATTGGCGCCAGACTAAGATGATTATCAGCAGTGTCGGGTACTCTGTGAACAGGCAAAGGTTGCTTGTGTGGGAGATGGAAACTATGGACAGGTGGCTTCATAGGTGCATCGGCCTACCGGGAATCTTCCCTGTAGGGCCTATGGCCAATATACCCCTGCTGATACCTGCCTGATTCCAATCCAGTGCTGCTTCTTTGAATACAGCAGCAGATAAGAGAAGCCGGCAGTGGACGTCTTACTTAAGATGCCTCCTGTGGTTAATTCGGCATAACCGGATACAAAGTCGCAGCAGATGTTCTACAATAAGCACCCCGGAATCATCTCCAAGTCAGTAGCACTTAAACATTTCTATAAGTAAGTATGGTACATTTATCACAGCCATGCCCAGTGCAACCTGAACTACAAAATACTGTAAAACTCATAGAACATTGAGTTTTCTTTTTATATTTATTCTCAAAACTGATGTTTTCATTGTGTTTTCAATGTTCAGGGAATATCATTTTTAATATAGCAGGGTCAATGTCAAGAGGGTTAGAGAAATTGCTTTTGTACATAGAAATGTTGCTTTTTAATACAGTACAATGTTATTAAATTGCTGAATGTATTCAAGTGTCATGGCAACATTTGTATAGCTGTATGATCAATTCTAATACAGTTTCATAGGAGTCCGCTGTCTCTGTGATACAATCTACAATGTAGTTAGTTATTATATTAGTTCCAATGCCTATGCTAATGCTTGTGTGAATAATAGTAAATTGCTGGATGATTTTAAAAGTTTATAAGACTGAAGTTTATAATACATGGGTGCATTGCAACTGCATGCAGAAAATAAGTAGAAATCAATTTGGAAGTTTATGGTGCATTCTCAATAATTCATCTATATACTGTATGAAGAGGAGATTAATTATTGTGGTTTGTTAAGTCCAACAGAAACTCATGCCTTATTTATATATCTATATAACCTGTGAATGACACTTAACATGGTATTGATTGTAAGTGGCATTTTTTTGTGTGTGTGCAAACATTGAAATGAGCACAATGATTGCTGATTAAATCCCTTTTATTCAGCTGAAAAGTAAGATAATTATATACTTTGCAGAAACGGTCAAGAAAATGTAATGAAAAACTGGTAATTTTGAGAATGTCAGCCCAGCCCCAAATACCATCGCTTTCACCAAGCTTTAGAGCTGTATTTGCCTATGATGAGAACAAATTTGGGCATTGGGAGTGGGGTTATTAGAGGGTATTTCTGTAATTTAAGGGGGGGGGGGTGGGGGGGGCTAGGCAGATGCGGGCACATCTCTGACAGCGGCTGCCTCTGAGGATGAACAACCATACATGCAGTGTGCCATGCTCAGATGGAGAAACTGTACCTGCCTTACATACAAGTCTCCATTGTGCAAGGAGATGGCATTCTGTAGGTGCAAGGCACTGCATGTAGGCCTCTCAGCTTAGAAGAAATTGCTGTGGCAATAGCAGAATTAGGTTCTAGGTATAAAATTATTTTACTTTACTGCAGACCACAAAGCAAGTCACCTGCTTATACACAAGAAAGAATTGTACTGCTGCAGGTAGGCATATGTGTCATCACTGAGAGTGAGTAACTGCCTATCAATTTGCAAAGACTCGACTGTCAAAATTGTTTTTTTTTTTCTAATTTCCCTGACTCTGTTCTCTTCTTAGGGCCACTAGTAGCATATACTGTAGATTACCTAATAGCATAAACACAGTGGTTGCAAGAGTGGGTTTCCCATCCTCTTTTACGCAATCACAGCACTCTTGTAATACTACAGGATTGTACAACTACAACTATTGTGTATACATTTTCAAAGTATTACCTGGTGTGTGAGTACCTTATGAATGAATAAAAAAAAAAGATAAATTATCATTTACAATAGAGGTGGAATACCCTTGGGATTCATAAGCCACAGGTCAAAATAAACTCTGCTGTTGTGAAATCAGGTAGTTCATGATGGACAGAGGACATCATGTAAAGCTGGCCATACATCAGAATGATTACAGGCCCATGTGATGCACTGTGTGTGTTTTTGTGCACATCGTCAGGTGTTTCGGCACAATGCGTAGTCCCGTGGGTCGTGAGGTCGAACCGCAGCTCATACGTGTTGTACACATGATCTGAAGATACTGCTGACGACCAGTATTCTATGAGTTGCAGATCTTACGATAGATATTATGTGAAATTACACACGTAACATATATCCTGTGTCTGGGAAGCTGCTGGGGAAATCGTGACACGATCAGTATCAGATGCTGGTTGCTCTGATGCATGGCCAGCTTAAAGGTTTACGGTCAATCTGCTGAGGTGTGTAAGTTTCAGTGTGGGAGGATTTGAAGAGTAAGTGTCCTGCATCAGAATGAGTGGTTTGATGTGAAAAATTTGCTTCCTGGAACAAGTGATAAATTCTAACTTTTGTAACAATTTTCAAAGCTGAGCACTATAGGAGGTCGGAAGCCTTGTGAGTCAGTTCAGAGTGTAAGACAAAGATAATAGAGATACGAACGAGGGTTGGAGACCAGTGATGGAGAGAGTGATTAAAAAGAGATAAAAAAGAGAACAAGTAGCAAGATTGAGAGCTGGCTATTGGGTTGTCACGCAGTGCAACTAAACAAAACGGTTAAGGAGCCAAATGTTGATAGCATAAGCATTTGGTAAGAGAAGTTCCTGCACTTGGACTCTAGTTAAAATTGTGGGTTAGAACCTCAGGATGTGTGAATACTATAATCAGAAGTTTGGATGATTTAGAAGTGATTGTAAAGATGACCCTTTTGTGTTGTAGCAAAGATGACAATGCTTTATTTGAGCTGTACTTACTATTAAGTTAGTGCTATCTTAAATGTAGCTTACTGCATATAGATGGATCCAGGACAAAGATACGACGATGATTATCTCCTAAGTTTACCCATGATTTATTTAGGTGCAAAAATGACATCTCACAGCTAATGTATATCAAGGATCAATAACTCAAAATAAGACACATCTGAAATGCTGTACAGCCCCTGCATGTCAGTGCTCCTTCTCCACCTCGCCAAGCACAAGGGCCACCTCCGTGAATATGGGTGTAAGTTGTACACATACACAGTACATTCATTTCATCCCAAGACGCATCTTTGCCTAATGCTAGTGCTCTTCTGTGCAACTCTACATAATGCCCATTATGTGTCAGCTAGTAATCCATGCAGCCAAACAACCATTGAGGTTAAGGAAAAGAAGGGCAAGTTACCTAAAAACTAAGAGAACAGTCAAATAAGTCTCCATGAATAATGTATGTACGCATTATGTGTATACCATATCTTTGTAAAATTAAGATGGCAGCAAACAAATGAATACAGTTTACAGTATTTGGAGATGACCTTACCCCATTCTTGTCATTAGCTGAAAGTGTGCCCTATACACCTGCTGTACTGCACTACATACTGTATGTGATTAAATCTGCATGTGCAGAAATATCTGCATTTGCCATACAGTATTCTTGGGTGGCAGAGACTGAGCTACAGCTGAGTGACTCAGTAGCAAATGGTAGCTATGCAAAAGACATCATGGGAGCAGTGGCGTAAGTTTGGCCATGTAGCCCGGAGGCAAGACAAAAGTTGGTGCCCCCCCATAGCTAGAGAGAGGGGGAAAAAAGAAAGAAAGAGAGAATTAATGAATTATGGAGAAAGAGAAACAAGAGTGTAAGAGTGAAAGAAAGGATGTCTGGGAGAGAGAGGCTTTCATACACTCACCCTCCAGCGCTGCAGCGTCTCCCACCCAGCTCCCGGCTCTATCGCCAGCTTCGGTGACACTGTTGGTTCCTAAGCCTCAGGCCGACTACCGCCGAACTGGAGGAGCGGTGAAGCGGCGGCGGTACTACACACAAGGCTACGGGGAAAGGGGGGTCGCCCGCCCGCACCACTGTGCGTGGCACAAGACTACGGGGGAGGGAGGCCACCCACACCTCTGCACACACGGGTACGGGGGCTCGTCTGCCGGGAGGGGGGTCGCCCGACCGCGCCACTGCACGCCGCGCAAACCTACGGGGGAGGGGGGGGCGCCCGCATCTCTTCTCACAAGGGTTTAGGGGAGGGGCACACACAGCGCCCGTACTGCGCTGCATAACATAGGCATAGGCAGTGGCACTGATGAGCGGAACATCGGAGGCAATGGAGCCAGTGCCCCCTTTAAGCCTGGCGCCCGGCGGCAGATGACTCCATTGCCTCCGGGAGTTCCTCCACTGCATGGGAGACAGCTCACCAGGATTCATCCAACATCAGTGGCATAAGTAGATACATGTGGGCCCCATAGCAAAAAAGTTTGTAAGGGCCCCTATTTATCACCTAATACTGAAAAATGTATACAGCACATGATACTTTGACAGGCAAAGTGGTCCCCTCTCAGCTTTGGGCCCCATAGCAGCTGCACCCCCTGCACCTATGGTAGTTACGCCCCTGTCCAACATGACTCATAAAGGCAACACAAAGACATGACTTTGGGCAGCACAAAGAGAGGGAGTGTTCAACAAGGGCCTCTTACCAATTCTCTGGTAAATGCACCCGCCAATCACCTCCGCATAAAAATCTCTTGACAGCAAGTGGGTCCTTTACTTCTGAGCAGCGCCATCTTCCAAGTGATATTGTAAAAACACCTATGGTGCTCAAGCACTTACAGAGAAGGCTTCTATAGAACAGACAAAACGCAATACACCCAAACAAACAGAGGTTACATATGTACAGTAAATGTTGCAAGTTTGACTATGGTAGCCTTTCAAAGTGCAAAAAGTTTAACAATGACAATTAAAGCATAAAGAGGCTGGAATGATGTATGTAGAAGGCTTCATAGTTTTTGGTAGCTTCTTTTTCAAGCTCTCACTGACCTTATGACCTTCTCATTTTCAACTAATATATATATATATATATATATATATATATATATATATATATATATATATATATATATATATATATATATATATATATATATATATATATATATATATAGCGAATATCAATACCATACATATTTATATTTTAGCATGATCCTAACAGACTAAATTTCATTCTGCCGATAACAAAAACAAAAAAAATTAAAAGTGCAGTAAATGCTTTATAATCGTAGAAAGGACACACTGACACAATGACAAACATAAACTGTCCCTCCATAAAAGCTTTTAAACCAAAATCTAGAAAATAAGAGTTTTTTCAATAAAATCGATTAAATAATATAGCATAATATACATAAATCAAATACGGTTTTTCAGCAGCAAAGCTTTTCAATACTAAATGGACATTAATTTTATGTATAAAAAAAAATAAAAAATAAAAAGCAAATATTTATATAAAATCACTGAAATCTTTGGTACCATAATTAAGGGCACCTCTGTTGAGTAACAAAAACTTTCTTAAATCACAATAAACATACAAATATCTTTGCCTCTCTACATCACAGATGTGGTAGCTCTGAGGCTTAGCCTGTGCTAGTTACTTCATAATGGCTTCAAGCTGATTTGGAATACCTAATTTTCCCTGGGTGCCGGATGACTGCCCGATAGGGGGATCCCAACGGTCAGAATCCCGACATCGGAATCCCGACGGTTGGTGCTCCGACAGGGGGGATACCGTCCGACAGGGGCTATTCTCCCAGAGTGAGAATAGAACCTGCAAGGGGCTTCTTTGCGCTCACCCCCCTGTCGGAGCACCAGTAGTCAGGATTCCAACGTTGGGATACTGACCGTTGGGATCCCCCTCAGACCACCATACCATACCCATTTTCCCCAGTACATTCCATAAGAATGCTATCGAAGCCTTGCAATTTAATACTGAAATAAAGATGAAAAATTTGAATTAAAAACTTTCACTGGCCTGCACCCACACACAGTGGAAGCAGCCAGTTTTTCAGCTAAATCCAAATACAGTCTACAAAAATTAGGTATGAGGCACACTGTTCACAGATGTCATTATTTTATAGTAAATACTTTGGGGGTATTCAATGTGTGTTGATTTTTCCAACAGTCGGAACTATCGGCACACACCTGTTTAATCTCGGCCATCTTTCGGTCATGCAGATTTGATTTTGTAAAAAGTAGAATCAACATGGTCGAAAATGGCCACTAGATCCATACAAGATCAAATCTGCATCTGTTTTGGACAAAATACACTTGGATCAGTAATTTCTTTCACTGATCCATGTGGTTTTTGACTGTCAGAGCGTTTCCAACAGCTGGTTCACATTAAATTAAGTAGGATGAAGTCTATTATGGGACTGCACGAGTAATTCCAAAATGGTCACTGTGCCAACATTCATTTCGTCCCAACTACCAAAATCTACAGACAATTTCTCTGAATCAGAAGTTCCCCCATTGTGCAGAGACATGTTCTCATACATCTTTGCTGAAGTCCATCTTGGCACGCCAGTTTGCGTGAGATTTGTCTGGCCTCTCTTTTGCCGAAAAATGCATCTTTGTTGCACTGCAATATGAACTGTGCTGATTAATTTGACACTTGTAAATTGTGTGTGACGGAGTCTCTGAATCTGTTCTGCTCCACATAAAAACTCAGTCATACAATATGCATGTATCATAAATCAAATTAACTGGTCAGTTGCATTGTGTTGCAACCAAGACAAATTTTTGGCAAAAATAAATGCCCGATGTTAGCAGAATGGCCCAAGAACTACCGCCGGGCCTCTCGCTCTACTTGGTGTATAGAGGCTAGATGTATGAACACACATCTGTAAATACTGTAAATGATAGGAAGATTATAACAAAACGTGATTCTGTGTATTAACCTCCATGCTACAGAATCTACTGTATATCAAAATGATATCATCTATTCCATTCATGACATTCGTTTGTTTACTAATCTACAAAAATGTTTAGAAAAATTACAAATTTATAATACAAGAGCAATTAAAACAATGGGACCTACAGCATTAAATGAGTCCACACGAGTACAAGTTTTTAAATGTGAATGTAAACTGGGTGCCAACAGTTCTTTGAACACCACACTTCGTATCCTCCTTCCCATGTTTCAAAACCACATATTCATCGTCATTCTCCCAATTCATGTGATTGCATTATTAGGTCTTGTAAACACTAGTTAAACATTCGCGTCTTCTAAGCACAATACCGGTACTGTGAGCTTCTTACAGTAACTCTGTTTAAAGCACCTTGTGACTAACAAGCCAACTGGTTGCAGAAATCATCTTCAAGCATATTTTTCTATGGTTTCCGCCATTGTATCATCCTTTAAGAAGAGCACAGCTCCAAAGGTATCGAACAAATATCTCCAGTGAGATGGTTTCCGGATTGCACTCCAATTATTAACATTATTGCTGTTCACAGGTTCCAGTTGTCAGTTTTAGTGCCCCCTTGTTATGTAAAAAATTCAATGTTTTGAATTCAAGAGGCATCCGATGCGGCCCGGCGTTTGAGAAAAACTTATATTTCAGTTCATCGTAATAATGATATTTTACTAGGTTCCCCAACCTATCTTTGGGGAAAGGCCAAAATCCATAAAGATGAATTTCATCACAAAACCGCGTTGCCAGTGTATACATCAAAAGGCCGGTGCTTGGTCTCTTGATTTGAACTTTGTTCGTTAACCAGTACCTGGAGAAAGGAGCACAGAAGACAAATTAGCAACGGTGACACATAAGCAGCTGGCAATATGCAACTAGATTCTCAATGCAGTAAGGCTGAAAAATAGCACGTGTTCAGTAGGTCTTGCATGGAAAGATTTACATATTAACATTTTTATGATGTTGGGAAAAGAACACAATAATATATTCCATGGGTTCTCAAATTTGGTCCTCAGGACCCCACACAGTGCATGTTTTTCAGGTCTCACATAATCACAAGTGAAATAATTAGCTCCACCTTAGGGATCTTCTAAAATATCAATGAGTAATGAATGCACCTGTCGGGTGACCTGGAAAAGATGAACTGTTTGGGGACTATGAGGACTCAGGGGCAGATTTTTTAAGCTTGGTGAAGTGATAAACTGTCTGGTTTTTATCACCGGCCAATCAGCTCCTACCTGTGAAGTTACAGGCTTAACAGGTAGGAGCTGATTGGCCAGTGATAAAAACCAGATATTTTATCACTTCACCGAGCTTAATAAATCTACCACACAGTTTGAGAACCCCTGATGTATTCTATTAAATTAAATATACTGTGAAACACAATAATGGGAAATCTATTCTGTGCAATGGGCTAAATGGCACACTACTTCTGTCCGGCTAACAATTTTATGCTTCAGTGCAAGGGTAGTTCTATAATGGCTCTGGTGGGTATGTTCAAAGACAAAGCATAGTTGTATGCATGGGTGTAACTAAAACCTTAGCTGTCCGATCCTCTTCTTTGACCCTTTCAGTCAATAATAGGCCCTTAGTGACTCTCATCTTGCCAATTGCTAAACAGGTAATCCTATGGAAATGATCATCATTTGTTCACCCATGAGGTAAAGGCTGAATTACTTCATATTCTAGAATTTGAACAGAGATCATCCAGTTCTAGAGTTCCAACTAATTTTCTTTGGAGAAGGAACAGGAGCGGCCTGAAGTACTTCATTATGAACAGAGTAATGTCTGGCTGAGGTAAATTCACAGTACAGAGAAGGTTATGTTATAGTGGGTTGACAGTCACTCGCTCGACCCCTAATGGTCAACAGTGACCTACAAATGGTCGACATATCTAAGGTCGATATTAAGAGGTCGACACAAGGTAAAGGTAGACACTGAAAAGGTCAACACAGGTTTTCTAGTTTTTTGGCAAGGACAACATATTAGTGTACCGCATCCACTCGCCATGCTTCTAACACGGTGCCTCGATGCGCACCACGCAAAATTATATCTTCACCCAATGCCTAATTGGATAGTAAAATATGAACCAAGTCGGTCTAAAAAGAAAAAATAAACTCGTGTCAAACTTTTGAGTGTTGACCAGGTCCATGTCGACCTTAAGTCATTGTCAACAAAAGGTATGTCAATAATTCTTAGATGTCAACTGAGCAGAGTCGTTTGTAGAGGGTACAAGCCATGCAATCGCACAGGGTGCTGCAACTGCAACTGGCTCGTCTACAGGGCTGGTGCTACCTGCTCAGTGGCCCTAAGAAGTGTTCCCTTCCCTGACACTGCTGCTGCTGGCTGCGTTCATCAAAATATAAGACAGGCAGCAGGCTCAGCACACCACACAGGCAGAAGCTCTCCACAGGCAGCATCATATGGTGCCCCCGGTAGCTGCTCTTGTCCTGCAAATTCGTAGCCCTGCAATGGGAACTGAATTGCCCCATTATCCCTAAGAAAACAGGTGGCTTCCTAACCACATGATCTCTTATATGTGCTCACTGAATACCTGCTCAAGACATTGCCTAGTGAGGCATCCTTTCCCTCATTCCATATGCAGGGGGCGGGGACCCGCACATTAAATATTCACTGCATGGAGCGGGTCCCGCTCATTCCATATGCAGGGGGTGGGGAAATGCTCATTCATTATTCACTGATCACTATTGGCTGGGTCCAAAATACCGTTTCAGACCCGTTCAGACTGCAAAAAAAAAAAACAGATCTGAAACGGTAAATTCATTGTGGACCTTTCAGAACGTACATATTACCATTTCGAAACTGTAAAAAAAAAAAAAAAAAAAATACCGGGTAATTTGTGCGGTCTGAAAGGGGCATTATAGAGACACAAAAGGGAGCACTCACCAGGTTTCCATGTAAATAATGAGCTATATACAGTATTTATTCCTTAAAACATAATGTCCATATTAATAGTTTTCTCAAAGGTTCGGGCCTGTTAGGACCTTCCTCAGAAGGTACCAAAGCATAAAACTACATATAAAGTGCACAAACATATTTTATTTTGTAGGAAAATTTGAAAATTGTGGATTGACCCTCATTGTATGTTTTTACACTTTATTTTCCTCTGTATATACTAACTGCAATATGTGAGGTTCAATAAAACATATTTTGAAAAACAAAAAAAACAAGTGCATAAACAAACTAAACCCACAAATACACACACAGTATACATTATATACTGCCCCACAATTGTATTATAAAATATGTATATTTTTACGCCTAATTGAGAATCACAATGCATCACTGCTGGAACAGAGGGAAAAAGGAGGGTAAGAGCAGGGAGAGGTGGAGCTACTGCAGTATAGCCAGCCCAGGATAGCAGGCAATCCTCAGGATAGCCTATGGCAGCTGCCCTCCAGCAGTGTCATAAACAGGTGCGCTGAGCACTCACATCATGAGGCCCCGCTCATTCATGGCAAATTGTACATAACTGAATAGGGGGGGCATGTCCTAAACTATGCAATTGGCATAAATCCACTTCACTAGACCCTGCCCCTCCTCACGGACCAGATTCCTGCACTTGCCACACTATATAAAATCAACTCCACGCCGACGTGGATAGTGGGGGTATGAAAAGGTCAGTCGGACGCGTACCGCTGCGCTCGCCACGCTTCGGGATCACGTCGATACTGGGGGGAGGGGGGGCATTAATAAATGACATTATGGGGGAAATTTACTAAAGGAAATTTGTAAAAAATAGGTGTATTTGTATCCAGAAATACACTTATTTTTGACATTTACTATCCTGAATATACGACAATTCGTATTCGTATTAATAGCACATCAATACGAATACGAATTGCCGTATTTTCGGTATAGTAAATGTAAAAAATAAGTGTATTTCTGGATAAAAATACACCTATTTTTTTACAAATTTCCTTTAGTAAATTCCCCCCTACAGTATATGTCATTTAATGCTATAGTACATTAAATGCCATTATAAGCGTCAAAATCGCATCGCATTGCATGCCATACCATAAC
This sequence comes from Crinia signifera, assembly GCF_055691185.1. NCBI lineage: Eukaryota > Metazoa > Chordata > Amphibia > Anura > Myobatrachidae > Crinia > Crinia signifera. The sequence goes on from NC_139217.1 coordinate 406,360,878, forward strand.
GGCATGCAATGCGATTTCACTACGTTTGCGTACGTAGTAAATGTGGGCGCCGTGATAATACACAAGTACCGATTGGTCAGCATTACATTCATTGTGGGGAAAATATTAGAAGGAATAATAAGGGATCATATCCAAAGTTTCTTAGAACAGGAGAAGGTGATAAGTAAGGCATAGGTTCGTCAAAAATAGATCATGTCAGACTAATTTAATTAGCTTTTTTGAGGAAGTCAGTAGGGGCTGGACTTAATTTCGCTAAAGCTTTTGCCCTATAAAAGGTTATTAATTTTTAAAAAAAAGTAATTTAGGGTTAGGAGATAAAATTTGTAATTGGATTAAAAACTGGTTGCACAATCGGGGACATCTGACGTTCCTGACATCTGCCCCACATCTCTAGCCTGAGGCCGCAAACAACTTCCGTTCATGCTGCTGCTGAAAACAACATCACACCATCCTGACATCTGCCCCACCTCTGAAGCCTGCGGCCGCAAGCGTCTTCCGGCAACTTCCGGTCATGAACGATCAGCACTGTGGCCGCAAACACATACTGTACCTTGCCCCAATCCCACATCTTTAACAGCAAAGGAACACCAACATCAGCTTGGAGATACCTTATGGTCAATGCAGGGATAGCGGAGGAATACCAGTAAATCACCAGCACCTTTCATACATTATCCCAAAAAGGGTGTAAACATTGATACTAACTAATTTTTTCTTCACAGGTACCACTCAAACTATTTTATAAGTTATATTGCATATATTATACCCTTTAATCATAGTGCTCTATATATATCATACTACTCCATCTAACTTTATTTACATTTTTATCGCTCTTCCTTTAACCCTTAATGAACCAAAATAATAAGAGCTGCTTAAACAACAAAGCGCGGGACCACTAAATCTACCTAATCAAGAATATTGAGAAGAAAAGGATTCATTTGCATTAATGTAAAAAAAAATATTTGTGCTTTAATTCCCACGTAACACAGAACACTTCTAGAATACAGGGAACGCTAGATTCTAATATATAACTGTGGAGAAAGTGGTAGACACCTGCTGCTGTTTTGACACCCTGCTACATGTACTTTAGAGATTATTGTGCTTGAGCACTTTTCCAAAACATTTATCCTAATTTCCTAATACTGTACTAAACAGCTAATAGTATACTAGGTACTGCATTTAGGGTTAGTCTTTTCTTGTCCCAAAGGAATTGGTATAAGCAGAATAGGCATGGCGGTGCATGGTGCAGGTCACTCTTCTCAGACCTCTGTCTTTTGCCTAGATCATACTTGCCTACCTTTGAAAACTAGTTTCAGGGAGATTATAATTGGTAGTAGAATTTTGCACTGCGCCCCATTGAGGGGGCGTGCCATGCTCCACCCAAAGGTCGTGTCTAGTTCCATATATGGAAAGATTTTGAACGTGGCACCTAGAAGCGGGGGGTGTACTGCTACATCTAAGAGGAATCGTTTTAAATGACTTATATCCAAATGTAGATGAGCCCCAAAGCAGTTAAAAAATAGCTACTATACTATACTAAAGTGCTGGGAAATGGTGCTGATGATTCAATGTAAATGTATCTATCTCTCATTCCTTTTTTCCCCAAAAAATGTAACAGTGTAATGTGGGCTAGGTGAAATGAGGGAGATTGCTAGACTAATGAGGGAGAGAGGGAGATTGGTGTTATTTCAGGGAGTCTCCTGCAGAATGCAGGAGGGTAGGAAACTATGGCCTTGATTATGTGCACTTCCTTGTATGTTGTGCCTTTATTTGCTAACAGTTCACTAAATATTTAGGATTTGTATTATTGTTAAAATAATTGGAATATCATAACAAATTATGACATTTAATTGAAGAAACCATTGAATGGCACGGCTAAGTCGCAGAGTCCATGGTGTGCCATACAGGGCTATCAGACGTGATCCAATGAAATGCAGATGTGTCCACATAACCTATAACACATGAAAGAGGATAGGAAATAGGCTGAGGACTCGACATAGTATATGGTTCCATGTACCTGTCATTAGATAAGATCATATTCTGTACCTGCTCTAACCCTGGGGCAAATGTGATGTACACATATCATTTTATACTGGAGATGGAAGGAAAAGGCATGTAGTGTACAATGGATGTCACTTTTTTACAGCAAATCCCAATTTGGCTGCCTGGTGGTACAGTGATTTTCATTGCTGTCTCATATAGATAAGATCATGGGTTAGATTTTGTGTGAGTTCCCAATGGGTGCCCCTCTGTTTTCTCCAAGAGTCCAAAAACAAAATAGACATTGTGAAGTGGGCATGATGGGAATTTGATGTCACAATTCACTGTACACGGTATCATTAAAGCCCTTATATCCACTATGTAACGTAGCGAATCATCGCACTTAACAGTAGGGTCCAAGGCCATTATGATGTAGATTGCACTGCCACAGCAGACATTACCCACGGGATCTCATAGGGAAGATCATAGATGTGCACAAATATGGGGTATGGGTATGTGTGTGGTGTGTGTGTGCCTCTATGGCAGGAGTGGCCAATACAATAAGCGCCCTCCAGCTGTTGATGAACTACATATTCCATCATGCCTTGCCTTAATTATGCTGAAACTGATGCACGGCATGCTGAGACGTGTAGTTCAGCAAGAGGGCAGCTTATTGCCCACCCCTGTTCTATGGGCTGCAAACAATTAGCTGCAGTAATCCATAGATTGCGGATAAGTACCCAGAGCTGTGGACATGTGTTTGCGGCACCTGCCATTATGCACTTACAGAAATAGTCACACTCATAGTTGCTGCACCACGGCTGCTCGTCTCTGTTTGGTGAGCCAATGTAGCAACCATAGCGGGGAATGGCTACACTAAACCTGTGGGCTTATGGGGGGCTGCAACTAAATAGCCCCAGCCAATGCATACACCTGCAGCTAATTCACACAGCTATTTGAATTTGGTCCCAAGCCCTAATTTTTTTTAAAGTATTTGCCAGCAGAGGGAAAACCTGGGTGTATATTCTTCTATAATAAAAATAATGTTCCCTAAAAAGATTTTACTTATAAGCTACCTGTAATTCACTGGTTACTACAAAAAAAATAAAATAAAAAAAAAACTTGGCGTAGTGCCAGTGTATTATTCCTACTAGATTGTAAACTCCTCAGAGCAGGGCCCTCATATTGCACTCACAGCTCTCCCATACTCAAAGGCTCCCGATTCAGTTTTTTTCGGCGAATCGGACTGTTTTCACTCCTTGCGGTGATTTTTTTTCACTGAAAATGTGATTCAGCCTATTCAATGTTCACTGTTCGCTGAAAGTGAACAGTGAATGCCGGCCAGTTCTCCGTTTCATGCTCGCTGCAATTTGCAGGTGTATGTCAATGGGGTTTTCACTGGGATTCGCCGAGAGTGTATTCAATGCTAGGATGGCGAATTGCTGTCTCCCTGATTTTTGCCATGATTCACCATTTTGCATGTGATCTTTTAAAATAAAGGTTTTTTTTATTTTTTTTGGTGTAAAAAAATCAGATTTTTTTCCTGTGAAGGGGCATGCTATTTTTTATTCATGTGCTTGAAGCACATTACTATATATTTAATTTTTATGTTTTTAACTTTTTTTTTTCTTACACTTTCACCAGCAGGTCCGGAAACCGGGAGCCGCTCATTAGATATTCATATATTCACTTCACTCTGGTCCCGGCTTGTTACGTGCGGGACCAGAGGAGCGGCTCACTACCCCCTGTCCTGTGCCAGCATTCCCGGTGGGGCAGCCTCTGACGCCTGTTCCCCTGGTGCCCTACTCCACAAATTCTGGGACAGGCAGGGAGGCTTACATCTCCCTGCCTGCCTCCGTCCCGCGGCTCCCTGCGGCATTGAATAGGGTGACAGGGAGGGCTGGCAGCAAATGCTGCAGCCCTCCTGAACCCTGCGAATGTGCAGTGAATCCTGTTTAGGATTCGCTGCACATGGAGAATAAATGGAGAATAAAAACATTGAATACTCCGAAAAACTCAGTGACCATCTTTGTCCACATACTCATCTCCATCTTTGGCCACCAGCCTCTAGTAGTACATTGAAGTCCCCACACATGTTACAATTATTGTATACAATATCCCATCTCATCACATCTCGGTTTTGCGATGAGATGAGATGAGATCTAGTACAAAAAGTACGTGCAGCACATACTTTTTGTACTAGATCTCATCTCATCGCAAAACCGATATACAATTAAGGAGCCCACACACGCACTGTTGCCGGCGGTGCGATGCTGTACGATGGGGTGCGCGCTCCCGCGGCACCTCATCGTACAGTACAAAAAGTATGTGCTGCACATACTTTTTGTACTAGCTTTTTCTAGCATAGCATCGTATCGCATGCACATCGTATGCACAAGGCATACGATGCGATGCTATGTGTGCTAGTTAAGCCCACAACGCACGCCGGGATCGGTGCGTGTGTGGGCTCCATTAGATGCGATATTATTGTATACAATAATTGTAATGTGTACGGGCACCTTTACATTTAAGCTGTAATGTATATTGAACTGTGGCGTTCTTTTTACCTGTACTCTTATTTTTATCTATTTACTGTAATGCTAAGTTTTGTCTCCCTGTACTTTTCCTTTGCATGGCGCTGCAAAATACTTGTGGCGCCTTATAAATAAAATAATAATAATTTTATTTATTAAATCTTCATGCTCACATTGCTATATCAGATATTTTCAAATGCTGTTCCATGGGCAGACTAAAAGAACAAAATAAATGCTATAGAAGAACTAATTGTTTCTAAAAGTGTATCATCTGCATCGATTGGTTGCTCATTGTATCAAGGTAAACAGCTAAGGAGGAAAAGTACATTGTCAGCATAAAAAGCTTGCTGGGGACTGTGATTGCAGGAGTATAAGGATATATTCTCAGTGGGATGGAAAGCTTTGAAGTTGGTCAAATGTCTGTAACAATGTCTGAAATTCTAACAGACAAGCTCAGTTCCCTGTTCTTTTAGGCTTGAGTTCCTTATTTTGTGAAGCATGACAAAATGTATCCAACCCAGATCTAAACAAAGAACAGGCAGAGTGAAGATGGAACCCTTGAAGTACCACAAGTTAAGTGTTTAAAGACAATTGCAGTGCTTGTAACAACTGTACGCAGCTTAAATAAATCAGTAAATTAAAATGCTTCATATTGGTTTAGTAGCCAGTATGTAGTATTGAAGTAAATGTAGAGAGATATATATATAAGGTTATAGAGCAGAATTTTTTTAAAAAATTGACACTTAAATGAGGAGTATTTCAAATAAAGAAGAAACAAAGCATTGTGGGAAAGTCTGATTTAAATAACCATTTTACTGAGGCTCAACAAGATAAAGACCAGGAGCCACCGGGAGTCTTTTGTTTGAATGTGAGTCTGCCAAGGCTGAGACACAAAGCACAGACATTTTTCCAATTTGGAGCTCGTTAGTGTATCCAAGCATTGTGTTCTGTCCAATACTTACATAAACCGTAAGGGGAAAGATGCATAACGTATAAAGATCATAGGAGGAAATGAGCAAGGCAGAGAGCTAACGAAAATGACAGAAATAGAATGTCGGCATATCTGTTTATGAAAACATAACCTTCCCATTATGGCTGGCCACACGGAAAAAGAGGTATGGGCTCGGACAAGGAAGCTGTCACACTTCTAATCTTTAGCACCAAGTGGTTTATACACTATTAGAATGGTCTTTAAGAAATGAAGTACAGCACTGACTTTACCTATCTCAGTTTCAAGTTTATGAGCTGAAAAACTCAGAAAGACAGTTGGGAACACAAAAGGAAGAACCATTACTAATGTTTTTTTTTTATTCTAGTCAATGTCATGCAGAACAGAGCAGGCAAAACACTAATGCGGTTTGCTGAGAACCCGGAACGCTTTTGTAATTAGGCCAAGGCCAGCCCCCTCCCCAGTTGGAAAATGGAGGGGAGACCACCAGAGACCCACGGAGAGAGTTGAGTATATTTGTTTTTCATTTAATTAATTCAGCACAGGGTTTTCAGCTCTGAAAACCATGCGCACACTTTTGTTTTATTGGATACTGCAGACATTGGAAGAGCACCGTGGTAATCAAAATTGGGCGTGAGGCATGGGAGGTTCTTTTCCTCACTAAACTTTGTTCCCATTTGGATTGCTCTAATTATCCACAATGTTTTTAAAAATGTGTTAAAAAACTAGAGCTGGCATCATTTTATTAAAGATCCCCACATGTACAGCTGCAGTGCTACAACTGAGCGCATTGAAATAGTAGCTCCGGAACACACCTGTGAATCCAGGTGAGCGAGTCACTTGGTGGCAACTTTTAATGCCTAGGGGATGTGGTGTCTGTTCAACCTACAGTGAGCCAACCAGACTCCCAGTTAGTGTGGATAAGAGGAGCTGCCATGTTACTGATACAGCAGCCTGAGCGCCGCTATTCCCATGACCACCTCCCCCCTCCAAAATAAAACAAAGGAGACAACTGTATTAGATCTGTGTGTGTGTGTGTGTGTGTGTTGGGGGGGGGTCCCGATAATCAGGAACCCCCCATGTTATTACTGTAAAAATCGGAATGAATAAAATGCAGCAGCATCCAACATCACGAGTTACCGAAGCAATTATTCCAGCAGAATGCCGTCTAACACGAGGGAGTATTAAGATACCGAATGTATCGCTAAGGGAATTGCTCTGAATTTCTCATTCATTTGTTTCTTTAAACAGTAGATAACTGTTTCACAGCATGAGGGAATATTCTAATATAAAAGATAAATGACTGTTTTATTGAAACATTGGCTGATGACTATTAAACGCCAACTTTCACATCAAGGAATTACCTTTTCTGGAATATCACTTGTCATATGCAACCAGGCATTCATATTATCTTTGCTGTTCTATTGCCAGTATAACTTTATATTTCTAATGTAGAGTTGAATGTGCCGATTTGTAGAGCACATCTTCTGGGGGTCTGAGCGGCCCTGGCAAAGACAAAGACTGGCACCCACCCAACCCATAAAGTCGGAATTATAATTTAATATTAAGGAGAGAGAGAGAGAGAGAGCGAGCACACAAGTACATTACAAGTTGGGGCCAGAGGCTCTACTAGTTTTTTAACCTTTTTGAATGCGCAGAACATTGAAACAGATTTTAAAAATGCTACGGCACACCATCGAAGGTGGTATCCCCACACCGCTATCAGCACAGTAGCACAGTTGAGGGGACAAAGGAAGTTATATGCCGGTAATCCTACTAATTTCCACCAAGATATTTCCCCATGTTTCTACAGCCAGGGCCGGTGCAAGGCATCTAGGCTCCCCAGGAAAACCTAAAGGATACCGCCCCTGTTTCCCCGGCTCCGCACCCCCCCCCCCCAAAAAAACTGGCTCCAAACTGCCGCCCTCCAGTGCCCTTCTGCACTTATTATTACTTCCCTTTTATAGACAATAAAATTACTTGAAAAAAAAAGTAGCATTATTTATTGGCTCTTTGAATGCCTTAATGCGGGTGTTTCTAGTGAATTACTTTGCCACTTCAAGCCTTTAATCATATTTGTCTTCTAGTCTTTAGAGCCTGCATAATTTAATACCAAAGGCTAAAGCATCAAGGATAAGGATCGATCTTGAGTACAATAACATCTCCATGTAACATTCACAATACCTTCAATTCAACACACAGGTTTTATAGCAAATAGTTCCAAATTGTTTTTGGTAGTTGATTTTATATTGCCAACATAATTATTAACATACAGTATACACAAAAGAGCCAAAATAAATAAATGTGAAGAAAGATTTGTAAATTTAGTAGAACATATATTAATGATGCCACTTTGTGTTTTACTAGACATTTAAAAATTTATGGCCTCACAGATGCTATCCTAAGCAGCACAAAGCAAATCCATCAGTGCTCCAGACAATGGTTATCCAGCCAGACATCAGACATCACTGTCAGTCCTTCACCCTCTCACATTGTGCTGCATATGCTCATTGTTCTCTGTGCCTGCAATATGTTTTGCCACAACTTTCTTATAGTGTGTGTGTGGGTATATATATATATATATATATATATATATATATATATATATATATAACATCTTCAATCACTGCTACTGTCTGGTTCTCGGCTCTCCTCATCGCGGTACCAGTGGACCTCACATCAGAAGCTGTGTGCCCCGGGTATTTATGATTTCACCTTGTGGTAACCAGCCCACAGCTGATATTTTATTGGTATGAGCAATTGCTTTTATCTGACATTGAGTGCATACTCATTTATTAAAAGTCTTTTACATGCACCATAGAGCGCCCCTTCTCTTTCTGTGTATTTTAGATATATATATATATCTCCTATATATTTGGCTACATCTGTCACTCAAAGTGGGTGTCTGTGTCTATAACGCTCTGTTCCTGGACTTTCCTCTTAATGTGTGATTGCCTTCATCTGTGCTGAACACCTTTCTGAGAAATTAACCTGTTTAAAACAGGTGATGGCAATCATACATTAAGGGGAAGTCTAGAAACAGAGCATTGTGTCCCTCCTGGAGAGGGTCATGTTGGGAGGTATGTGACAGAGAACCAGCCCAGTGAGCCCACAGACAGTGCCAGACACCCACTGCCTTCCCATGTTGCCCAGCACTGCTACTCCACAGCCACCAGGTGAGCGCCCCCCTCCCGCGATTTGCGGCAAAACCTCCCCCCCCCCGCGCGCCCCCCCCCCTCCCGCGATTAGCGGCAAAAACACCCGCTCCCCCGCGACCCCCCCTACCGCGATTCGCCGCAAAAACACCCCCGCGACCCCCCCTCCCGCGATTCGCTGCAAAAAGAACCCCCCCACGACCCCTCCCGCAATTCGCGGCATAACCACCACCCCGCGACCCCCCCTCCCGCGAATCGCGGCAAACCCTCCCCCGTGACCCCCCCCCCCCCCGATTCGCGGAAAAAACACCCCCCCCGCGATTCGCTGCAAAAAGAACCCCCCCGCGACCCCCCCTTGCACGATTGGCGGCACCCCCCCCGCGATTTGCGGCAAAACCTCCCCCCCCCGCGCGCCCCCCCCCCCTCCCGCGATTAGCGGCAAAAACACCCGCTCCCCCGCGACCCCCCCTACCGCGATTCGCCGCAAAAACACCCCCGCGACCCCCCCTCCCGCGATTCGCTGCAAAAAGAACCCCCCCACGACCCCTCCCGCAATTCGCGGCATAACCACCACCCCGCGACCCCCCCTCCCGCGAATCGCGGCAAACCCTCCCCCGTGACCCCCCCCCCCGATTCGCGGAAAAAACACCCCCCCCGCGATTCGCTGCAAAAAGAACCCCCCCGCGACCCCCCCTTGCACGATTGGCGGCACCCCCCCTGCGACCCCCCTCCCGCGATTCGCGGCACCCCCCCCCCGCAATTCGCAGCAGCCCCAGGATTAAATGGCACATGCAAAACACTGACATGGCTATGGTCGACAATGAAAAAGGTTGACATGAGTTTTTGAAGATTTATTTTTAATTTTTTTAATTTTTTCATATTCATTGTCATGTGTCGACATGGACACCAATGAAGTGGCACACTTATGTCAACATTTACATGTGTTGACCTTTCTGTGTTGATTTTTTCTTGTGGCGATTCGCTTCCCACCCCCCCGCAACCCCCCCTCCCGCGATTCGCGGCACCCCCCGTGACCCCCCACCTCCCGCAATTCGCGGCAACCCCCCACCGGAACCCCTGTGAACCCCGCCCTCCCGCGATTCGCGGCACCCACCCCCGCGACCCCCCCTCCCGCAATTCGCGGCACCCCCCCGTGATTCGCGGCAGCTCCAGAATTAAATTGCACATGGAAAACACTGACATGGCTATGGTCGACAATGAAAAAGGTTGACATGAGTTTTTGAAGTTTTTTTTGTCATTTTTGAATATTTTCATATTCATTCTCATGTGTCGACATGGACACCAATGAAGTGCCACACTTATGTCAACATTTACATGTGTTGAACCTTTCTGTGTTGATTTTTTTCTTGTGGCGATTCGCGTCACACCCCCCGCAACCCCCCCTCCGGCGATTCGCGGCACCCCGGCACCCCCCTGCAACCCCCCCCCCCTCCCGCAATTCGCGGCAACCCCCCACCGGAACCCTCATGAACCCTGCTCTCCCGCGATTCGCGGCACCCACCCCCCGCAACCCCCCCCCTCCCGCAAATCGCGGCACCCCCCGCGATTCGCGGCAGCCCCAGGATTAAATGGCACATGCAAAACACTGGCACGGCTATGGTCGACAATAAAAAAGGTTGACATGAGTTTTTGAAGATTTATTTCATTGTTTGAATGTTTTCATATTCATTGTCATGTGTCAACATAGACACCAATGAAGTGGCACACTTATGTCAACATTTACATGTGTTGACCTTTCTGTGTTGATTTTTTCTTGTGGCGATTCGCGTCACACCCCCCGCAACCCCCCCCCCCCCGCGATTCGCGGCACCCCCCGTGACCCCCCACCTCCCGCAATTCGCGGCAACCCCCCACCGGAACCCCTGTGAACCCCGCCCTCCCGCGATTCACGGCACCCAACCCCGCGACCCCCCCCTCCCGCAATTCGCGGCACCCCCCGTGATTCGCGGCAGCTCCAGAATTAAATTGCACATGGAAAACACTGACATGGCTATGGTCGACAATGAAAAAGGTTGACATGAGTTTGGGAAGTTTTTTTTTTCATTTTTTGAATATTTTCATATTCATTGTCATGTGTCAACATGGACACCAATGAAGTGGCACACTTATGTCAACATTTACATGTGTTGACCTTTCTGTGTTGATTTTTTCTTGTGGCGATTCGCGTCATACCCCCCCGCAACCCCCCCCGCGATTCGCGGCACCCCCCGTGACCCCCCACCTCCCGCAATTCGCGGCAACCCCCCACCGGAACCCCTGTGAACCCCGCCCTCCCGCGATTCGCGGCACCCAACCCCGCGCCCCCCCCCTCCCGCAATTCGCGGCACCCCCCGTGATTCGCGGCAGCTCCAGAATTAAATTGCACATGGAAAACACTGACATGGCTATGGTCGACAATGAAAAAGGTTGACATGAGTTTTTGAAGTTTTTTTTTTCATTTTTTGAATATTATTATATTCATTCTCATGTGTCGACATGGACACCAATGAAGTGCCACACTTATGTCAACATTTACATGTGTTGACCTTTCTGTGTTGATTTTTTCTTGTGGCGATTTGCGTCACACCCCCCCCCCCACAACCCCCACTCCCGCGATTCACGGCACACACACACACACCTCCCCCGCGATTCTCGGCACCCCACCCCGTGACCCCCCCTCCCGTGATTCACGGCACACCCCCGCGAAGCCCCCTCCCATGATTCGCCGCAACCCCCGCCCCGTAACCCCCCCTCCCGCGATTCGCGGCACCCACGCGACCCCCCCTCCCGCAATTCGCGGCACCCCCCCGCGATTCGCGGCAGCTCCAGAATTAAATTGCACATGGAAAACACTGACATGGCTATGGTCGACAATGAAAAAGGTTGACATGAGTTTTTGAAGTTTTTTTTTTCATTTTTTTGAATGTTTTCATATTCATTCTCATGTGTCGACATGGACACCAATGAAGTGCCACACTTATGTCAACATTTACATGTGTTGACCTTTCTGTGTTGATTTTTTCTTGTGGCGATTCGCGTCACACCCCCCCACCCCCCCCGCAACCCCCACTCCCGCGATTCACGGCACACACACCCCCCCGCGATTCTCGGCACCCCACCCCGTGACCCCCCCTCCCGTGATTCACGGCACACCCCCCGCGACCCCCCCTACCATGATTCGCCGCAACCCACGCCCCCGTAACCCCCCTCCCGCGATTCTCTGCAATCCCTCCCCTCCCGCGATTCGCAGCATCCACCCCCCCACAACCCCCCCTCCTGTAATTCGCGGCACCCCCCACGACCCCCCCTCCTGCAATTCGCGGCACCCTCCGCGACCCCCCCTCCCGCGATTCGCGGACACCTAAGTTGCAATACAGGGCATCTTTCATACAATTCTAACCATATTTCTCATATACAAACGTTCACAAATTAAGGGGGCGCAGCCCCTTACGACGGTGTGAAGAGCGCCCGTAGGGCGCGATGAATCACCTAGTATATATATATTAACCCTGAGTTGCTGGAATATATATATATATATATATATATACACTTAACATCGGCACTCACCTTTCCTAGTTTTGGGGTGCCCTATGGCTTGTGACCACATTGTTTAAACAGACATTGGATGGGCTCTGCACACACTAAATTAACTGATAATAAATAGTGGAGATTTGGTTCATGAATTGATCAATGCATTTAAGCCTGCAGCCCCCGTCAAGGGACCCCACTGTTCTGCAGGTCCTACCACTATCGCTGAAAATGGCTGCAATACACATAGCTATCACATCAATGTTTGATACCAGGCATGCTATCAGGTCTGAAGCTCACAGCAGACTTTGCTTTTATAGGTGAGCAGCTACCAACACACCTGTCACTAATCATCTAGGGAAATGGCTAACATAAGCTATGGAATCTTAGTTAAAAACAAGGTGCATGAGAGAATGTGACCACAATAAGACTAATTAAAAAAATTAATCTAATAAACAATATATACACTTAACATCGGCACTCACCTTTCCTAGTTTTGGGGTGCCCTATGGCTTGTGACCACATTGTTTAAACAGACATTGGATGGGCTCTGCACACACTAAATTAACTGATAATAAATAGTGGAGATTTGGTTCATGAATTGATCAATGCATTTAAGCCTGCAGCCCCCGTCAAGGGACCCCACTGTTCTGCAGGTCCTACCACTATCGCTGAAAATGGCTGCAATACACATAGCTATCACATCAATGTTTGATACCAGGCATGCTATCAGGTCTGAAGCTCACAGCAGACTTTGCTTTTATAGGTGAGCAGCTACCAACACACCTGTCACTAATCATCTAGGGAAATGGCTAACATAAGCTATGGAATCTTAGTTAAAAACAAGGTGCATGAGAGAATGTGACCACAATAAGACTAATTAAAAAAATTAATCTAATAAACAATATATACACTTAACATCGGCACTCACCTTTCCTAGTTTTGGGGTGCCCTATGGCTTGTGACCACATTGTTTAAACAGACATTGGATGGGCTCTGCACACACTAAATTAACTGATAATAAATAGTGGAGATTTGGTTCATGAATTGATCAATGCATTTAAGCCTGCAGCCCCCGTCAAGGGACCCCACTGTTCTGCAGGTCCTACCACTATCGCTGAAAATGGCTGCAATACACATAGCTATCACATCAATGTTTGATACCAGGCATGCTATCAGGTCTGAAGCTCACAGCAGACTTTGCTTTTATAGGTGAGCAGCTACCAACACACCTGTCACTAATCATCTAGGGAAATGGCTAACATAAGCTATGGAATCTCATGCACCTTGTTTTTAACTAAGATTCCATAGCTTATGTTAGCCATTTCCCTAGATGATTAGTGACAGGTGTGTTGGTAGCTGCTCACCTATAAAAGCAAAGTCTGCTGTGAGCTTCAGACCTGATAGCATGCCTGGTATCAAACATTGATGTGATAGCTATGTGTATTGCAGCCATTTTCAGCGATAGTGGTAGGACCTGCAGAACAGTGGGGTCCCTTGACGGGGGCTGCAGGCTTAAATGCATTGATCAATTCATGAACCAAATCTCCACTATTTATTATCAGTTAATTTAGTGTGTGCAGAGCCCATCCAATGTCTGTTTAAACAATGTGGTCACAAGCCATAGGGCACCCCAAAACTAGGAAAGGTGAGTGCCGATGTTAAGTGTATATATTGTTTATTAGATTAATTTTTTTAATTAGTCTTATTGTGGTCACATTCTCTCATGCACCTTGTTTTTAACTAAGATTCCATAGCTTATGTTAGCCATTTCCCTAGATGATTAGTGACAGGTGTGTTGGTAGCTGCTCACCTATAAAAGCAAAGTCTGCTGTGAGCTTCAGACCTGATAGCATGCCTGGTATCAAACATTGATGTGATAGCTATGTGTATTGCAGCCATTTTCAGCGATAGTGGTAGGACCTGCAGAACAGTGGGGTCCCTTGACGGGGGCTGCAGGCTTAAATGCATTGATCAATTCATGAACCAAATCTCCACTATTTATTATCAGTTAATTTAGTGTGTGCAGAGCCCATCCAATGTCTGTTTAAACAATGTGGTCACAAGCCATAGGGCACCCCAAAACTAGGAAAGGTGAGTGCCGATGTTAAGTGTATATATTGTTTATTAGATTAATTTTTTTAATTAGTCTTATTGTGGTCACATTCTCTCATGCACCTTGTTTTTAACTAAGATTCCATAGCTTATGTTAGCCATTTCCCTAGATGATTAGTGACAGGTGTGTTGGTAGCTGCTCACCTATAAAAGCAAAGTCTGCTGTGAGCTTCAGACCTGATAGCATGCCTGGTATCAAACATTGATGTGATAGCTATGTGTATTGCAGCCATTTTCAGCGATAGTGGTAGGACCTGCAGAACAGTGGGGTCCCTTGACGGGGGCTGCAGGCTTAAATGCATTGATCAATTCATGAACCAAATCTCCACTATTTATTATCAGTTAATTTAGTGTGTGCAGAGCCCATCCAATGTCTGTTTAAACAATGTGGTCACAAGCCATAGGGCACCCCAAAACTAGGAAAGGTGAGTGCCGATGTTAAGTGTATATATTGTTTATTAGATTAATTTTTTTAATTAGTCTTATTGTGGTCACATTCTCTCATGCACCTTGTTTTTAACTAAGATTCCATAGCTTATGTTAGCCATTTCCCTAGATGATTAGTGACAGGTGTGTTGGTAGCTGCTCACCTATAAAAGCAAAGTCTGCTGTGAGCTTCAGACCTGATAGCATGCCTGGTATCAAACATTGATGTGATAGCTATGTGTATTGCAGCCATTTTCAGCGATAGTGGTAGGACCTGCAGAACAGTGGGGTCCCTTGACGGGGGCTGCAGGCTTAAATGCATTGATCAATTCATGAACCAAATCTCCACTATTTATTATCAGTTAATTTAGTGTGTGCAGAGCCCATCCAATGTCTATATATATATATATATATATATATATGTGGATAGAAAGATAACCCTTTCACTGCGCTAGGATAAGTATGTCCAGGCGGCACCTCTATAAGTCCCCCCTGTTAGTGGGGGAGAGAGAATAGTACATACAACAAAGATATAGAGTGCGCCTTCTATTGTATCACCACCACCACCTTAGATTTTAGATGGAGATGAACACTTTCGATCAATTTGTTAAGATAGTTGTACAATTTATTAAAAGTCAACAAGACAAATTCCAATGTAGTATTGTTGCATTCAATATTTCATATGGAGTCAAAATTGTTTTAATCATCACAATAACCAGCCACGTTTCGTCACTTGGACTTCATCAGGGGTGTAACAAAAATGACTCAATAGGAAAGAGCTTCCGATTAAAAACAACGACTAGGCTGGTTCCTCTGTTATTCTTGAACCGACTAGATTAATGACTCAATTTCAATGTGGAATGGGGCATATGGGGCGATGTATGGAGAGGTTTGTCCGTCAATCCTCTCAAATGCTGAACAGTGTCTCCCAAGCTGCCACTCCAAATAGCTGCAGCTGTGTCAATAAGTTGTTCAAATTTAGATATTCTTGAGTGTGGGGCAAACATTATGGCCAGTATTCAATGGCCGGGGGTCGTGGGCGGCAGCGAATCCTGTGTAGGATTGGCTGCCCTTTCGCCTTGGATTCTCCCTGCAGGGAGATTCGCCGGCAGCCGCCCGTCCCCTGTATTCAACGCGTCAGGGGCTCTCAGCCCCTGACGGCGAAAATTGACCCCCATGACGAATTGCTCTCCCCTGCTTCTGTGGCTACACTGCCACTGCAGGGGATGGAGAGGAGTCCCGGCCGGGGAGCGCACTAATGCTGCTGGGAGCCCCTGCACAGCCTGACGAGTCCAGCAGCAGTCCAGAGGTCTGCTACTGCTGGAGCCATCCCTGTCAGCTAATGTCCCCCGCATATCTCTCCCCCCCCCCCCATCCCCTCACCTCCCTCCCCTCACCTCACCCCCAGCAAAGCAGCACACGTGTCCCACCTGTGGGGTGTCCGGACACTAGTGGGGGTGAAGAAGGGCTTGCAGGGTGCTGCTGGGGTCGGAGCCGCTGCACTCACTGGTCCCGATCGTGCCTATGTAATGATCGGGACCAGTGTGCAGTGAATATATGAATATTAATGAGCGGCTCCGGCTCCCGGCCCCCCGCTGGCGAATGTGTAAAAAAAATATATATATATATTGTTTAAAAATTTTTTTTTATATATTAAAAATATATTCATGTGCTGCAAGTATATGAATAAAAATAGCATGCCCTTTCATAGAAAAAAAATTCAGATTTTTTAACACCAAAAAAAAAAAAAAAAACGCTTTCATTTAAAAGATCACATTACAGTTCACCTAAAAAAGATGACGAATGCTAAACGGAGAATCATGGCGAAAATCAATGGAGAAAGCAGTTCTCCATTTGAGCATTGAATACACCGTCGGCGAATTCCACTAAAAACCCCATTGAAAATCACAGGCGAATTGTGGAGAATCATTTACGGCGAATCGGCAGACATTCGCTGTTCATTTGTGGCGAATTGCCTCCATTGAATATGGCGAATTGTTTTTTTCTAACAGAAAATTCGCCGTTAACCCAGCGAATTGCCAGATTCACTGAAAAAAACGGCGAATCTGAGGCATTGAACACTGGCCAATATATTTTATTTCTTCTTGGGATAGAATCTTCTGGCTTAACCCTTTAAGTGCCAATGTTGCTGTGAGAGATCCTCAACATATCCTCTGAAAAATTACGGCACTGCTTACAGCGACTGTTCTTTTTAAGAATGCAATATTTAACTAAACTTCAATTAATAGACTTGGCTGTATTTGCATTTATTTATACTAAAAGAACAGTCGCTGTGAGCGATGCTGGCATTTTAAGTGGCTATTTTGATTGCCGCTCACAGCAATGTTGGCACTTAGGGTTAAGTTGAACATTGTTTATGACATTGTTTCTTCTTAGATAAGTGATTGTTTCTTCTTAGATTAGTGATTTTCTTCTTTGGCCTGTATATAATCTGGTGGTTTCTCTTGGTCTCGGTCTTTGCAGATATAGTGGCGTCCGTTGCTGCGCATTTGGGAAGCCCGCTGAGCGCCTGTACACTGGCTGTAGGAACTGATGTCTCAGCATGTCTTACCATAGTTTTATGACTGTTGGAATTTGTGTGTAAAGGTAGCAATGATATGATGAAGGGAATGTACAGACCAGTGGATGTATGCTCATGTTCACAGCATTGAAAGGAATGAATTGGGGCCCCTAGACACTCAATCACAGTAACCAATAAAAAAATTAGTTCTGTTCCATATCTCCATGTGCTTCCATGGAGTAAATGGCTGCCAACACTCTGATTGGTGCATAGCTTCAACCAAGCCCAATCAGCATGCTAATGGCCAAATTACTATCTAACTGCAGGCTGGAAAGCAGGTATTGAATGCTGCCTCACTGCTATGATTGTGTGACCAAGACACCATCCCTGCTTGGAGGCTCCTAGAATTGTGGGGCCCTACACAGCTGCCCAGTGTGCCTATACATTAAGATGGCCCTGAGCAGATGTCATGAGACAATGACCAGGCCAGTACTTAACCAGTGGGGTGGTTTATTTAAAAGGATTATGAAGATGAAGACGTAAAGATGTGTTGCATCGACTATCTTGGTAGAGGTTCAGGATTCAAGCGGCACTAGCAGCTAGCTTTCTTGCACTGCTGAATGGCAGTAATCATCAGTCTCTCTGGAGCTTGTGGAAGATAATCGGCCTCCCATTGTGGTGCTTTAACACAGTGACAAGATGACACTGGGGCATGCGGAATAAGGTTGGTGGCCATCTTGGTAAGGGATATTAAGTCTACCTGTAGGAACCTAAGTGTGGAGTATGGCCAGTAGTACTTTCCAGCTCCAAAAAGGTCATGCTAAAACTGTGGCAGGGCATGCTGGGATCCATAGCTTCACAGCATCTGGAGTTACAGATGTTGGATAGATTTAATCTAAGGCATTACCATTTATTATTTACTAGGCTTATATGGGAAATAAATTACGGGTGAAGTCATCCATCTGGTCAATTCAGTGTGGCAGCAGCCGTATTTTAAAGCAGCTCAATCTTGCACAAAACTGTTCCTGAATAGTGAACGCTTGGTGCGTATTTAGCCAGACAGGCAGATTTTTTGCTTAAAAACACCGCGGCAGCAGCAGTGCACGGGTCTTTCATCCGGAATGGAATTCCCCATATATGTCTCAAAGCGAATTGTACTTCACTGCCACACTGTACATCAAAAGACTCCAAAGCACTTTTAGTATAATGTAAGTAAAAAAATAACTGCTTAGATTCTGCTACTATACTTACAGTATGTTAGAAGAAAATATATATATTTTTTTTACTAGAAATTAAAGCAACACATATTTAGAAATATTTCCAGATACAAATTATAAATATTTTTTGAAACTACCCAAATCGATTTTTATGTTTCCCATATTAATTGAGACTTTTCAAAAACAGATGTTATTTAACAGGGAAAATATTTACCGATTACATACAGTATAAACCTATCAAGCTAAAAGTAAAAGCCTAAAAATCAAAATTCAAGTAAAACAAGAGCTTAGTCACGGCAACATAAAGGCTCACCTAGATAAAAGAGTAATGCAATGTTAAGAAGCACTGCCTGGAAATGCTAATTAATTAATGAAGGTTTCTATTGCTGCTTTTTTCTCTGTTAGGTGTCTTTGCTGCAGGTCAGGAGAATCTGAAGTAGAGAAAATCTGCATAACAAATATTTGATTTCCTCTAGAGACCTAGACACAGAAAATGTACATTTAATGAAAAAATAAACTAAAACCTGTCTGACATTGTAATGCCCCTTTCAGACCGCACAAAAAACCCCCGGTATTTTGGCAATTTTTAACCGTTTTAAAACGGTAATATGTGCGGTCTGAACGGTGCAGATTGATTTTACGGTTTCCAAAAAAACTGTTTTTTGGAAATGGTGAAAAAGCAGGGTCCTAGCCATTTTTTTGCTGTCTGAACGGGTCTGAAACGGTACTCATGCAGCAGTGAACACTATTGGCCCCCAGCGCAGTGCATATTTAATGAGCCAGCCGCTCATTTCATATGTGCATATGTAATAAGTGGCCGGCTCATTAAACTGCGCTGGCTCAGAGGGGACCAACTAATGCTCAGTTTGCCATTTAGTAGAGGGTTGATGAGGTAATGGTTTGAGGACCAATCAGGCGCTGGGACTAATATCCAGGACTGTGAGACAGAGGGGGCTGGGAAAGAGCAGCAATCTGATAGGTCAGAGGGTGCCAGGAACAGGCTCTGGAGAAACTTTCAGCACTCTGGAACTTGCAGGAACTGCCCGCAGCAGGCACCCTCACCCACAGCCCACGGGCAGCTTCTTACTACAGCTCAGAATGGAACCCTGGAGCTTACCCCTACTACCGGGCTACTCACCTCCTTCCATCCCGGGAAAGTCGGGCGGCTGGAAGCATCTCAGCAGCGATGCAAAAGGTGGTGGAGAACTCGCAGAAGTTACAAATAGATGCCCTTCTGGCGAAAGAGCGCCCCCGCCTGTTCCACCACATACCCCCGCAATCCACAGCAGTCTCACAACTGTACGCCAAGGCGAGCTTCCTGCCTATGCATGGACTGTACCCGGCGCTTCTCTACCACCTGCCCGCCCTGGGCACTGTGCACCCCAATCACTTCCCGTATAGCAGCTTCTCTGGGCTCCCTGACCCAGGACCAGAGCATATGAAGGCAGCATCATTGCCCCCGGAACACTGGCTGAGGGCAGGGATGCTCCTGCATTGGGGGGGCAGACATGCACCATAAGTCCCATGGGGTGGCACAGCAGCATGGGGGGGGGGGGGTATCTGTGCCGCTGTGCATGGAATCATATTATTATGTCATATTAATGTGCAGCTCTAGTGACTAATGCATGTTGCAGGTAGGTGTCATATTTCCATAGCTTATTCTCAGACATTAAACAGGTGTCTCTCATGCTGCTTTCACACCGCAAACCTGCTTTAGACCAGGTATTTTCATGCCATGTGAAAGGGGTTAAACTCAGTGGCGTAACTATAGTCCCGCAGCCCCCGTGGTGGCGGGGAGGCGCTAGGCAGGTGTGGGCGCCTGGGGGGTCTGCGGGACTATAGTTACCACCTGGTCCCGGCTCCCGACTCCTGCCTTCCCCATCCTTACCCCATTGCCGCCGGCGCCGCTGCCTCTAACCCGACACGCAGATCTGTGTTGGGTGACGGGCGGTCCCCGGCTCCGGCTGCAGTGCTAATATAATAAGAGACACTCGGAAAATGGCTGCCCCAATAATGCTGTATGGGGGCAGCCATTTTCCGAGTGTCTGTTATTATATTAGCACTGCAGCCGGAGCCGGGGACCGCCCGTCACCCAACACAGATCTGCGTGTCGGGTTAGAGGCAAAAGCGCCGGCGGCAATGGGGACGGGTGAGGAGGGGGTTAATATTTCGGGGGGGGGGGGGGGGGGATCGCGCAAAAAAAGTAGTTACGCCTCTGGTTAAACTTGCTCTGACCCGTTTAAAAAAAAAAAAATTTAAATACCTGGTCTAAGCTGGTTTTGCGGTGTGAAAGCAGCATAAGAGGGTGGGAGAAATAGAAGAAATACAACCCTCTAACCTTGTCATGATGACGAACATGGGTGAGATCTCCAATTCAAAAAAATTGAGAGGCATTTACAGGTTATGATGCCCTAGTTCATGTATGAGTGATGGTACCCACTCCAGTATTATATTAAAGATAGAGGACTCAGGGATCTATTTATGAAGAGGAGATAACGCCTTTATCCTGCATGTTTGCAGTATAAAAAGAAAAAATAAGTTCACTGTAGGACTATTTAAGAAGAAGGGAACTGGATAAATCACAGATTTCACCTGCAGCCCCGTATTCTGCGAGGTGAGAATAATTGGTCAAACTGAGTCTGAATGCACTGATTTTTAAAGTGTTAATGCACTGTATGGCTGCTTGAAGGATGTGTTTTAGGAGCCAATTCAGACTTATACGGCCTGATTTTTGATGAACAAGGCAGGATGACGCTTCTAAAGACCCACCAATCCATATCTTAGAGCAGTGGTAGCCAATTTCAGTCCTCGAGAGCTACCAACAGTTCACATTTTCCAGACAACTTAGCTGCTGCACAGGCGCACTCATTACTAGCTGAAACATTTTCAAATATCCACAGGTGGAGCTAATGACTTCACTTGTAATTCTGTGAGGAGATCTGGAAAACATGAACTGTTGGTAGCTCTTGAGGACTGGAGTTGGCTACCCCAGTTTTAGAGCATACGGAAGCTGACAGTGGGCATCTCAATCCTTGTACAGTCAAACACACAGATGTTATTCATGGAAGCACTTCGTAGTGGCATTTGAATAGTCACACATGTGTGCCCAGATAAAGACAAAGACAAGGGCATGTGCAACTGTATGTGGTTAAGGGGCAGGGTCTATTTTTCTGGCCACATACGCACTGCTGCCAGCTTTATTTGTGGCTGGAAAGAAAGGCAGCAGTTGCTATACTGTAGCTTTTCGATCTTGAGACATAGTTGCCTACTCCCCAGAAAAAGCATGAAGAGGAGATACTGCTTTCCAATTCTAGCCAGAGGTGGATTTAGGGGTCAGACACCCCCCTAGGCACAATGTTACTGGCCCCCTAAACCCACTTTAAAAGAATCATGTCTCGTACTGTCACCTCCCTCTATGTCTCCCTGATTGCATCTCCATAGCCTTCTTATTGTCCCTTCCATAGTTCTATCTCTCTCTCATTGCCAGTTCTCTCCAAATCTCATTGACCTCCCACTTTTCACAGCTCACACTGATCTCTCACACTGCCAACCACAGCTAAAATTTTGCTCTCATACCTTACTGCCCTCCCCCCAGCTCACTACCTAATCACATCGCATCACTGCTCTCCCACCCCGCGCTACACCCTACTGCTCACATTACGCATTGGCCCACTACTGCTCATATTGCTTAGATCACACTTCACTGCTCTACCACTCCAGACTGCCCCTACTGCTCTAATTGGGTCTTTCTTTGTGGATCTTTGGGAAGATGTTGCTGTGCAGTAAAAACAAAAAACTTGCAACTGTGTCCAAATGTTTGCTCCACTGTATGCAAGCAGCGGAAAGATGGTGCTGTGGAGCTGGGTGGACATGTTTGTTGGGCTGGGGGGGGGGGGGGGGGCATTGCACACAGGAACCCTCGGGTGTTAATATGCCCTTAATGGAAGTCATGTGACGATAAGGAAAATCTGCAGGGGGGGGGGGGGCATTGCACACAGGAACCCTCGGGTGTTAGTGTGCCCTTAATGGAAGTCATGTGGCGATAAGGACAATCTGCAGATTTATCTTTAAGAGCAGCCTGAAAAAAATATGGGAAAAAGGTAATAAACCAAACAGCTTAAAACCTACCACAGTGATGTAAATGATCATGAGACTTCTTTAAAAAGGAGGCACTGGTTATGCACATCCTAGGGAGGGAAAACGAAAAAAAAAAAATATGGTGGTGCTCTTGTGGCACTACAAGTGCAATCCTGCATGTACAAGAGCTTGTCCTTTGTCTTTTTTTTTATACCCAAGGGCAAGATGCATCAAGGGGGGACAAGTGTTTAATGTCAGAGATATCAGAAGCAGTCAGACCAAGGAGATCTGTGGCGTGGAGTCAATGGATCCCCCTAGCCAATAGTTTGGCTGGACTGATACATGGGGCAGCACTCTAGAGGAGGTATTAGATGTTAGGCTCATATGGAGGATCTAGGGCTGACTCCAGCATAGTTGGCTTCAGTTTAGATATGTTTTTGTATGTGCTATTATAATGTAGCATAAAAAAATACAGATATGTCCTCATACAGTCACACCAAAACAGCCCCACTTGGCACGCCAGGTTCATGTGAGAAATTTCCAATCTGACAAATGTTTTGCTAATCACTGAAAATGCATCTTAGTCACACTGCTATGCGGCTGACACTGTCGCACATATATTAGTGTGTTTCTGAAGTGTGACATTGTAGCAGCTGCTACAATGTCATGATTTTTTTCAATACAAGTTTTTTTCTGCTCCATATACAGCCTCAGTTACACACAATATACAAATAACAGTACTTAAATAACAGTGTATTATCACGGCGCCCTATTTGCATACGTACGGCACCGTAGGAAAATCGCATTGTATGTGGGTTTTTGTGTGCGATGCGATCGCATGTGATGTGATGAGATTTTCCTATGTAATTTAGTCACTGGGCTCTGGCCGTGGGAGGTGCGATGCGATCGCATGTGATTTTATAGGGTGCGATGCCATTTACTTTACTATACACTTCTATGAGATGCAATGCGTTTTAGGCACCCCCCACTATCCACGCTACTCCGAAGGGTGGCGAGCGGCGGTGGAACGCATCCTCCCGACCTTTTCATACCCCCACTATCCACGTTGGCATGCAGTTGATTTTATATAGTGTGGCGAGCGCACACTATATTAGATCAACTCCATGCTGCCGTGGATAGTGGGGTATGAAAAGGTCAGGAGGACGAATTCCGCTGCGCTCGACACGCTTCGGGGTGGCGTGGATAGTGGGAGGTTGCCTAAAACTCATTCCATCTCATAGAAGTGTATAGTAAAGTAAATGGCATCGCACCCTATCAAATCGCATGCGATTTTGTGTGCGGTGTGATGCCAGAGTGCAGTGAATAAATTACATAGGAAAATCACATATCGCATGCGATCGCATCGCACGCAAAAATATGCATGCAATGCGAATTTCTTACGCAGAATCGCTCACTAATTGCTTAGTGGGTGCCATGCTAATACACAAGTACCCAAATAACATACTGTATATCAAATTAATCAGCACTCCCTGTGCATCCTAGTCATATTGTTGTCCTAGTTGCATTGTGTTATGACTAAGGAGAAGTCCACCAACTATAAAGAGGAAATGAAGATAAACCAGCAAAAAATTCCAAAACTACCAAAATAATCTTCAACATGACAATGGAAAACACAAACAAACAAAGGTGGACACAAGGTTTAGCTGAAGGAAGTCAGATATATGTTTCTGCCTTTTTCTCAAGAAATCCTGGGGGTGGAGCCTCTGGTGAAGAGGAGGTGGATACTTTACCACAATTTGAAAGAGGTAGAATAGAATCATGGAGGAGGCGGACGGGTGTCCTGGAGTAATAGCTCTTATGACTGGCACCACCACAGCGCCATATAAAACTAGAGACAAGGTGAGTGAGGTTCCAGGGAACAGGAAGGGTGCTCTTGGCATGCATTACAGCAAAAGGCTGCCACTGCACAGATTGTGTGGTGTGCAGTCTCTCATCTGAGCACGCACCCCTTCTCCACGCCTCCTCTCTATTGGCACCTATCATGTTTCAAGGGCCCCCTTCCAATGCCTATATACTATATATATATATATACTATACACAGTCTGTGAGCCGTTTCTTTTTCAGAGTGCCATCCAGCCAGTGCTATATATGTGGGCTCCTTGTTGAGGGAACCCTAAGAAAGGCCACAGAGAAGCTGTCTGAGTGAGAGGAGTGCTATCCTGCTACAGTCATATATATACTGTGTGTGTAATATATATATATATATATATATATATATATATATATATATATTATATGTTGGTGCTGTTTGTGTTGCCCCACTAATGGGGAACACGATTTCTATCTCATTATCATTGATCTTTTTTATCTTTTTTTGTCTATGCAGAAACAAATGCTGCAAGTATCTTTCACAGGAAGATGCTGTGGGAGATGCGAGTGCCTCGATTAACCTATATTAATGATTATAGTGAAAGATAAACACAACTATGCTTTGGGCTATGTGGTGTACCACAAAATCATGAGACCGTTTCAGACATAGGAGACATGTTTCTTGTTATTGTTCTAGATTCAGTATTAATTGTGATGTTGATCTTGCATTAACGGTTTTTCCTATTTCAGCTAATCTTTTCATCTTTGAAGTCAGAAAACTGTATTTACACAATCTAATAACTGACACATATCTCCATGTCCATGTGCCATTTTACATTTGTTTTGATAAACTAATGGCTAAACTACTTGCCTGACTCTTCTCCCGTAACTTATTTATATTTTCTGTGATCCACAGGATCAGCTAAGGAGTATTTTGTCATGATATAGCATGCTTGTGTGCAGGGCTGTAACTAGGGTGGTGCGGAGTGCGCCAATCCACACATCGCTGCAGGGTAGAGGCTGCTGCTGGAAGCACTGATTATCTGTTTTAATTACTTTCACTTGTACCTTACCTCCTCTTGAAGCCAGCATCTCCTGTCTCCTTCCCCCATCACTTCTGCTGCTAATACCTACACAACATTCATGAACTTGAGAGCTCTTTGCGACGCAGTCATAATGTTCTTTAATACATTTCAAGATTCTGACATACCCAGGATTTGAATGCATCGCCTGTGGCATTGCAGTCAGGCATTATAATAATTGAGATAACTAGCCTAGCATAGAAAGCTAGATAATTCTATTTCACCTTGTACTTCATGAAAGAAAAATATTGCAGCTGAGCAGATCTATGTAGTGTGTGGCTTCATAGATCTGTTCAATTGTTCAAGGGTATTTAACTGGAATGTAACAAGTTATGGGTTTGAATTTTGTCATAGAAGCATATTGAAATGTGTTATGTGATAAAGGGTATTGTTACTGAATAACAAAGAGCTCTCAAGTTCAAGTGCCTGCATGTGGTATATAGAGAAATTTTATAAAATTAGGGCACAGAAATCTCTACATATTTTAGGGCGTATGCTTATAGTACTTAGCGTTCAGTTGCTGATCATGGAGGAGGGAAAGTTTAAATATTGGAGGACAACATTTTAGATGTGATACATCGCTACAGCTACTGCAGTAAAACATAAAATTTTGACCATCAAAATAAATATGCCCTCCTCATTGATTACAAACCTGCATCAGAGGCATCACCATGGTGTGGTGACACCTGATGTGTACTCTGCAATAACACCCCCCACCTACCACAGTGTTGGAGGTGTGGCTGCACAAAAAGGGGAGCAGACCAACTGATAGGGCATATGGCCTACTGGTGACATGGTTTTTGGCACTTTCGGCAGGGCATGCCAAGTATCCCCGGAGAGCCTACCTGCAGTGCTGGCTCTTTATCTGTAACAGGAGCCAAGTGCTGCAGCTCTCCTGCAGCACTTGGCTCCTGTCACAGATAGAGAGCCAGCACTACGGATAAGCTCTCCGAGGATACTGGGCAAGCCCTGCCGAAAGTGCCAAAAACCATGTCCATATCACACTGCAGCATCTGTCACTGCAGAAGAGCGGGCACATTGGTGTTACCCCTTTGAGGATTACACCCAGGTGTGGGCCACAGCACATGCACCTGGCTAGTGATGCCACTGCCTTGCTCGTATAGTGAATATGACTAATCGGAAAACTGGTGGCAAAGACAGGACAGCCAGAATATGAGCAATCAAACCAGCTAAAGCCCTGTACACAGTGAACTTGCCCATGAGCTTCCCAACGGCTAATTAGCCCATACACATGTAGTTATGTGTGCATGGGCAATCTGTGCTAACTAGTGTTCTGGCTAGCACAGGCAAGCAATTTGACTAGATTTTGATTACATGTAGTAAAAATCTAGTCAAGCAATGGTGACGTGCATGATCACGCATCACCATCGCTCGGGGGCAGACAGACGGAGCGATCAATGCTTAAATTTTCAGCGATTTCCTTAGATTGCTTAGAAAACAGATCAAAATCGCCCCATGTGGATGCCCCTAACAACAACATATATTGTACGCAGACACCACCCAAAGCACAGAAATCTAACAAAAGAGAGTTATCAGTTTGACCTTATAACTTACTTGGGCAGTATGGATGCTATAATGGTTAGCATTACTGCCTCGCAGCACAATACATATAAGGATGACAGGGAGTGGAAATTCCGGCAGTCAGAATACCGACGGCGGCATCCGACAGAAGGAATCCAGACATGGGTTTGGTAAGTACTGAGCTTCACCCTGTCTTCCCCCAACAGTATCGCTTTTTCTTCTCGACCTAACCCTAACCTTCCACCAACCCTCCACAGCCTAGCGCTAAGTCCCCTGCTAGCAGCGGCGTAACTAGCAATTTTGCTCCCCCCTGCCCCCAAAAAATTTGCCAGCAGGCACGCGAGATTGAGCGGAGTAGGCTGCAGCACCGCATGGGGATCAGGGGAAACTCTCTCATCTCCCCTCTCCCCCCCCCCCCTGCTTACCGCGTCCTGCCAGCTCCAGCCAACGTTTTCCACCAGCCGCGCTGTTCCTGGCCACAGTGATCAGACAGCCTATCTGATCACTGTGGCCAAGAGCGGCAAGGCAGGCAGAAAAGCGGTCTCAGCCCTGTCCTGCTAACTGCCATCCCCGCGTCCACTGTACACAGAAGGGTACATTCGCTACCAGGGAGCCCGGAAATACACAGTCAGCAGCGTGCATTGCAAGCCGGAAGGGCAGAGGGCATGGTGGAAGGGGGAGCCTGTCACTGCGTCCTCACTCAGACAGCCCCTTCCACCATGCCCGCTGCCCTTGGGCTACATCAGAACATTGTAAACCTGCACCCTGGTGGTGCCTGCTCCCCCCGCCACCGCCGGGGCTGCGGACACCAAATTACGCCACTGCCTGCTAGTGCCTAAACCTTAACTAGCATAGCGCTAACCTGTCCCACATACTTGCGATCGGTTGGCTGGCAGTCAGGATTCAGGCATCAGCACCCTCTTCATTGTTGGGATTTAAGCGCTAGTCTTCTGGTCGCAAGTTTGGAAGCCGGCATTGGCATTCTAATTGCTTGCATCCCGACTTGAGGAATCATCACCTCATCCCATCCACATCACTGACATCCAGACCTTCTCCAAATCATGGTCTGGTATTCCACTATCGTCAGTCCCCTCCCGATGGTGTGTCAAACTCTATAAAAAGCCCCTCATCCTTTATATGCAAACCACTACTCAAATGATAATGAAACCTACAGTATGGTCTAAAACTTAAGCTGAACCGTTTATAAAATATTGCACTTTTACCTGGGTACAATACTTCAAATAGGGTTTGGTTCAATCTAAGCAGGAAATAAATGGAGCGCAATGTTCCATAGCATCCTGGCACAATGCACTTCATAAGGCAAGCAAAAATGAGCAACAGTTCATACAAAATAACATCACGCAGAGGTGCAACATGCCCTCACTGAGTTTTACCCTAAAATTTTACATTATAACAATTTAGAACGTATTAATGAAAACAGCATCAATGACCATAATAAATAACCCTTTGAGCGGCAAGGGAATTTGTTAAAACATTTGGGAAAATTTCCAAGCAAACCTTTTTATTAACCCTTTGAGTGGCAACATTGCGGTGAGAGATCCTCAAAATATTCATAAAAAAATGGCAGCGCCACACACAGCGACTGTTCTTTTTTTGGGGTGCAGTATTTAACTAAACTTTAATTGACTTGGCTGCAGTTGTATTTATGTATACCAAAAGAACAGTAACTGTGAGCGATACTGGCATTTTCACCGGATATTTTGTGGATGACTCACCGCAACGTTGGGACTCAAAGGATTAATGTGCCTTCCTGTGATAATTGATGTACCTGCAAACCACACACAAAATAAAGTGTAAGCTCTAAAAGTTATACCACTTTATACTGTGCTCTGTAGCCTAGGCCAAATCTACTATCCTCTAAGTAGCAGATTTTTATCACTTTTCCGATTGCCCTATTAGTTCAAGGTCATTAAAAACCCTGCGGTTTGCTCGCTAGAATTACTGTGTAATTATTTTTCCTGGCAACAACTAGAGAAGGCAGAGAATCATTCTAATCAATTAGAGCTCTCATTTGTACTTTGTACTTTTCTAGGCTCAACTTTTATATTGTTAGACTGTGATTGTCTGGCATATCTGTTTATATTTGTCAATAGATCTGAATTTCCATGAGAATCACAGGGAAAAAAGCAATTTAAAGTGAGTCATGGTAATGTGAGGCAAGCTTCAGAAGAACAGCTTACACAGTTGCTAACACTCCGCTGTATAATAACAAATAATCTAATAGAAAAAAGCAATAGTTCACTCTTCTTGCACAATAAATTTGAACAATTTCTCCAATATATGCGTCCACAAAAAAAATGGATGGAGTCATAAAGATGTTCGTGCTTCCAACACAAAAGCGTTGTAGCTGGCATTTTTTAAATCCTGTAAGAAATATATTCTCAAGGTGTTTTGATTGTACAGTATACGTACCTGGAGACTAAAAAAAAGTATACTTGCTAAAAATATTGAAGGATGGACAGCCACTGAACCATATTCCAAAACTGGAGTTAATTTGGCTTAATGCACCATGAGCAAGTAAGAGGTGCTAGGATTAGTGTTGAGAGGGCCAGAGATAAGAGGTTTATCTAAAAGTAAACTGTATTTTTTTAAAGAACACTTCAAATCTGCTCAGCATAGAGTGTCATTGAGCCTCAAATATTCTAAGATTTTGGGCTAAACATTTGATGGAGAGATGGAATTTTTCGCAAGTCTGTCTATTTTTTAAGGCGCCAACACCAGGTTAGTTTTGCCTTGTAAATGATTGCTGCTATTAATAAACTAGAAAGATTCGCACAAAATCCTGTACTCGAAGGCTATTACATTTACCATTTTTTGTATGTAATAATACCCAGTAGGCAGTGATAGGCACGCCCAGTAGGCAGGGATAGGCATTACCCTCCAATGGTGTACCCCCTAATAAAATGGGCTGCACACGCTTATGGTCCTCTAGGGTTGGGGGAGCAGGGTTAAATATACTCACCAGGAACCATTAGAATTGTGAACATTGGATGCAAGATTCCGATACCATACCCGTCTAAGGGTGTTTGTGATCTACGCTTGTCTAGAAACAACCACAGACAAATGTATGTTGCACATCGTTGACAATATTGAGCATACACACTTCCCCTTTTATTTTTTCTTAAAGAGATATCTCCTTTTAAATCGGGTAGTGTATACGGGGCTTAACAGTAGCTTTTACTTCTAGCTTTTATTTGAAACCCTAGGGTCTGCCTGCTCTGTGCCACAATAAGATAACAGAAACATTTCTAATTTTATATCCTTTCTCTGTCAAAAAAACATGTTTAGGAGTCAAGTCTTATTTTAGAATATGGGGAACTTTGGTTTAAAGAAGTAGATGGCCGAGTCACTTCCCTGATAAAGGTGTGACAAGCAGGCTAAGCGAGAAATACAGATCACTGCCTGTGTCATGTCACTGTCAATATAACATTGCTACCTGTGGATGGTGATAATGTATGCTGTTCTACACATGCACTGTGGCTGCTCTGGACACTAGTTTCTAGTTGCTGCCAATTTATCAAGGTGTGACTTGTGTCACGTCTGAACAGAAGGGCTCTGTCCTGCCAATAAAAAGTCTGGGCCAGCATAACAGCAAAGATGAACATCAGTCAGCAGCCACATTTTACTGATAGAGGCGATCTCTTCTTTCATTGCTTGTTGATAAATACAGACACATTAGCTTTAGAACATACAGTAAAGAGGGTTATTTCATTATTGTTTCAAAGTGAACCTCCAGTTATCATTAATACTTTCCGTCATTGTTTCCTTAATGAACCTCCCATAAACAGTATGGGCAGGATGTTCTAAAGCAAAACTGCGGTAAAAACCCCGTTATTGTTGTTTTACTGCATTTTTCTATGCACTAAACCCCACATGCCGGGTTACCGCTATGGGGGGTATTGCCAGCACAAGCTGGTGATAACCCCATAGAAGGCTATGGCCTTGTCTTTGCGACCCCTGCCACCCCTCACCTAATATCTGGGCAGCCTCCTGCTGTGCTGCCCGGACCAGTGACCTCCTCCACCCTAACACCTTCTGCGTGCAGCAGTCTCAGCAAGGGCTTCCGGACACATGGGCGGGGAGAGAGTCGCGGGGAGACACTCACTCCTTGCCGCTGAGAGATCTTGCTAGAGTCAGGCATCTTTCTTGCCGAAAATGCATGTAGGATGCACCGCGAGATTGTGCTGATTAATCTGATCTCTTATATCAGTGATACACAACACTTGTGTATCTTTGTGAGATGTAGAGTCACTTAATCTGCACACGTAATGCTACAATGCAGCGGACATGGCTAATTTCTAGTCCACGTTCTGTTTGTTCTCTGTATACAGACTCCGTTGCACAGATATACAAATAGAATATTTTAAATCATTCCTCACAGAGCAAAGTTACTCAAGAAGGTCAGCTCACTTGCGCCATGCAGCTCTTGCTGTGTTGTGTAATGAGGGTAGATGTATAGGAAGCTGTATAAAAATAAAATTGAACTTTAAAAGAGACCGCTGACCCCATCCAGAGGTTAAAGTAGGGGGGAACGGGGTGGATATAGCTCACCTCCACCTTGGCCGTGTACAGTAATTCTAGCAGAAAAGCATTATAGGTTGCAGGGGATGCCACACACCATGCCACTGGCTCTGGCTTGACCTTATTGGGGAGGGGGTAATTAAGTGGCAGAAGGAAATGAGTTTTCCCCCACCTCCCCAGGACCACTTTAAGCCCCAGACCAGTGATGGCTAACCTTGACACTCCAGCTGTTGTTGAACTAAACATCCCAGCATGCACTGCATCAGTTTTTGCATGGCCAAATAGTAAAACTGTAGCAGGGCATGCTGGGATGTGTAGTTCAACAACAGCTGGAGTGTCAGGGTTAGCCATCACTTCCCTAGACTCATCACATTAAAAGGGTGATTCTGAAAGCAGTGAAAATGGCTGCTTTCCTAGTGCTGAAACACCGCCCCACTGACCGCCCATGCCACCCGCCATCAAATCCATACGAGGGGTGTTCGCTAACATTTCCCCTTGCATTCATCCGCTAGCAGGAGAAATCATTCGATGGTCGATGACCATGTCTGCCGAAGAGGGCAGGAGCTGATGTCCTGTGACATCAGCCGTCCGCCCCCAGCAAGCATCGGTCCGCCTGCGTTCCCATGTGCGAGACCCATTTCCGCCCCCGGCCCTCCCTACCCTCAATGAAGAAACACTCGCTGTCGCGGTCTGCACATGGCCAAATACAGTATGTGCACCATTGCAACGGGGCTAAATTCGCCGTATGGTAGTGAATCAGTCCTGGATAGGTAAGAATATAGAAATTATTATCAAACTGTAAAACTCCTTGTGAACATCAAAAATAAATTGGTTCCCTTAACTTCCAATTTAAGGCTTCGGCATTCTCTTTGTTTTAAGTTAAGTATTACTAACTTATTTTGCTTGTAATGAACATTTAACAACACATAAAGGTAAAAAAAATACTTATCGCAAGAAAAATATGCCAAGTTCTGCAGCACATATAAGTGAATGAGTGCGTGCAAGGCATACTGTACATTGCTACAGCTAAGTAGTCCCCTGATAACTTGTGTATCGGAGAGTACAGCTGGCAGGCACAGATGAGAAGTGGCCAAGAAAGTATTGAAGCAAATATTAAAATAAAACCATAACAGTTCAACGGTAACACAGAAGGATAAGAAATGAAAACAAGCATATTATATAAATGGACATTCTAGGCACCAACGACAATGATGTGCTATATATAGTGTATATATATATATATATATATATATAATCATTTATAAGGTATATTGTATTTACGAGGACCTTTGGCGGTCCTACCTTTAGACTTAAAGGAGACTGTAAATGCCTAGCTACTGCTAGTTACAGAAAGTACACCAAATACAGACAATCAAACTTTGGCTATAGCATAAAACTATAATAACCTAACACTCTAGGAGTGGACATCGCATTGCGATGCTTTACTACCAACCATGTTTTTGTCCTGATGGTAGCAGTTTTACCATCAGTTGGCAGCATTCCGATGTTTCCCACCATCAATTGGTAAACATTTGTGTCCTGAAATTTTTTAAAAAATCACTCAGAAGGGCCAAAAAGAGCAATATTATTTTTTTTTTTAAATGTCTAGTGTGTAGGCGATTGAATTAGCTCTAGGACAGGTTCATTTAGTAAATGAAAACCTAATACAGTCGTAGATGGACATTGAACATGTGCAAACATATACATGTAGCATACTTCCCAACTGTCCCGATTACAGCGGGACAGTCCCACTGTTCCTCCCGTGTGTGTGGCAATGTCCCGGGGGCAGGGACAGCTGGAGATCACCTCTGCAGCCAGCGATCACTGAAGAAATGAAGGGAATTAGGGAAACCGGGGGCTACCCAGTTGCTAGTGGGATCACTGGGCATGCCCTTGAAAATGATAAAAAATGGGTTGCAGGGCTAGGCTGATGCTATGCTATGCCCCTTAGCCCAGCCCCCTTTTTGGGCCATCTGCGCCTTCAGTGTGACCGGTCCCAATTTCTAAATGACAAAAGTTGGGAGGTATACATTTGATAATTTACAGTTCAGTATACATGTAGGTTAGCACACACATTAGGGATAAGCAATAATGTGTCATTTTGCATTGTTGCATTGTCAATTTGGGGATTTAAACCCTTTTTTAAATCTACATCCAAGCAATGAGGAAGTGGAAGAGAAGAGCAGTAGGACCTGACTCATCATGGGAAATGTGATTGCTGACTTTGCATAGCTGAGATGTGTGGCTTTGTATTACATTGAAATTCCAATGCAAATTTACAAAAATGATCTTAGTCAGTTAAAATATTCACATGACAAGATTTTTCGCTCATTGCCTAAACTGCAGTATGTAACAAGCCCACTCTAAACAAATATTAGATGCAATAATGCTGAACAGGATATTAAGCATTAAAACACATACATATAGTTTAAATGCTGCCTATAGTGCTAAATTGTTGACCTCTGTGTGTTCGGATGTGATAACGATTTCAGTTTGTTTTATCTAGCATAAAGCATCACATACAGTATATCACTTATCAATGCAAGAAAAAGCATAACAGGAAAAGTAAAAAAAAAAAGTTTTGATTTTGCACTACCAACTAGAGAAGGGTGAACAAGTGCATTCACACCTTCCCCATCTGCCAGAGTCACTGATACTTCTCATAATGGGCCTTATTCTAGTTCACTCTTAGAGGCAAATTCCTTTTAAGAAGGACAAAACCATGTGCACTGCAGGGGGGCAGATGTAACATGTACAGATAGAATTAGATTTGGGTGAGTTATTTTGTTTCTGTGCAGGGAAAATACTGACTGCTTTATTTTTACACTGCAATATAGATCTCACTTTGAAGAAAAACCGGTACTTGTTTCCTATCTGGGCGCCCAGGTTTTCAACGTACGGCACCGTAATGAAATCGGATCGCATCGCATCGGAATCGGTACTCGATGATGTACGATGGCATACGATGCTATCCGATCCGATTTCATTTTAAATCGGATCGCATCGCATCGCATGCGGTGACGCGATCAACCCCGATTTTTACATTGGAATCAATGTTAAATGGTCCCTGAGACCCGATTTTACATTGATTTCAATGTAATAACCCCGCAAACCCACGATTTGTATAGGAAACCCCCCCCCTGATGGTTTAAAATGCGCCTCCATTGTTAACGCCACCCCAGTATTGACATCAACCCGAAGCGTGGCGAGCGCAGCGGTACGCGTCCTCCGACTTTTTCATACCCCCACTATCCACGTCGGCGTGGAGTTGAGAATAGAATAGTGTGGCGAGCGCAGCGAGCCACCGAGCCCGAAGCGTGGCGAGCGCAGCGGGCCCCGCGAGGGGACGCGGATACCTGTGAAGCCCGCGGGGTGACACGGATACCTGTGAAGTATCCGCGTCCCCTCGCCACGCTTCGGGCTCGGTGGCTCGCTGCGCTCGCCACACTATTCTATTCTCAACTCCACGCCGACGTGGATAGTGGGGGTATGAAAAAGTCGGAGGACGCGTACCGCTGCGCTCGCCACGCTTCGGGTTGACGTCAATACTGGGGTGGCGTTAACAATGGAGGCGCATTTTAAACCATCAGGGGGGGTTTCCTATATATCCTATGGGCCAACCATAAAAGCGTCGGCATCGCATCGTTCAATATCGTGTATGTGCATTTGTGGTATCCGATGCGATGCGATCCGATTTTTATACGGAGAATAGCATGGTGCGCAATTAATGTAGCGGGCGCCCAGATAGGAAACAAGTACCGAAAAACCACACCCAAATCTAAAGGTGTGTACACATGGCAGGATATGCCGTGAGATGCGAGTCCCGATATGATCGTATCGGGACTGGCATCGCGCGGCATGCATGCAGAGGGACAATTTAGACTATATAATGCAGATCTGCACTATATAGTCTTGGCTGCCTTCTCTATTTCACTGCTGATTTGCGCTCACACGGGAGCACGCATCGGCAGTGCATCGGGCCTGCAAGCCCTAAAAAAGCATGCGATCTGCATGCGATATGGCTTCCGATGTTCACTATATCGGCAACAATCGGAAGCCATATCGCCCCGTGTGTACACATTATAACTCTCTCTGCACATGTTATATCTGCCCCACCTGCAATGCACATGGTTTTGTCTATTTGAGAAGGAATTTGCCTCTAAGAGTGAACTAGAATAAGGCCCATCATAACACAGGTCTATTTGACACTATCAAATTCCTTTGCATGGGGGTCTACTTAACACGCAAAAGATGACACACTTACAAAAGATCATTACAAGCTTTGTGACTTTTATTCTTTCAATAAAATATATTATTTCAAATGATCAACTTGTTTTCATTTCAAAATGGTTTTAAGCATTATTCCCCAACATTATTGGAATTGAAAGTTAAAGGGCTTGATCCACTTAAATGCGAAGGGTACAAGGTGCCGTGACATACAGTAGAAACAAATCTTTTGTGCGAATTTCGGATGCTATCTTGATGATTCGCACCGGCAAAATCAATGGGCTAATAGAAAGTCGAGTAGCTGGTTTAAGTCTTCATAGTTCTGCAGAGACTGGTGTGGTAAAGCAGTAAGAAAATGTCTAACAGTGCATACACACTGAGCCGCTTTCCCCCTGCCCGGCACAGTCAGAGGGGGGGGGGGGGGGTGTGGACAGCTTTGCATAGGGCAGGGGGTGGTAGGGGGTGTTCTATCAACCGCTCAACATGTAGGGCCTGGATCAGTAATTTCCACTAATTACCCCTTTACTGCACAGATGGTGGGAGATGGGGTGGGAGAAGGGGGCATTGGGCTGAATGAAGGGGCCCTGATACATAACTTCCAGGGTGGTAGAGGATGTTTAATATGCAGAGGAGGGGTGTATAGTGGAGTGGGCTTATTATTCATAATTATCTGGTGGGAGAACAGCTTGCTTGACTGCAGATATCTCCAGTTCCCAGAAATAGATTTCTTAGATTTTAATGGAATTAAAAACTAGAGAATCACACCTACCAAATGGTATTGGGGACTAGGGGATCAGAATTCAGGAGGCAGAGCAATCTGCCAATGAGTATATAAAACTACATACCAGGTGTGTGGAGCTGGAGCAGTAACCAGCTGCTGCAAGGCTAATATCTCTGGTTCTGGGAAGAGTAGAGACAAAGGGGGAGAGTCCCAGCTTTTGGAATATACCCTCAGAAAAACTCTTAGTCAGACAGAACCTGAAATATCTGACTGGGAAGAGCAATTAACAGGCTTGGATGGGGACCACTGTTTTGAAGTCAGATATCTCCGGTTCCCAAGGGCCGATTTTTTAAATTCTTGTACCCATGGAAAGAGGGGACCCTCAGCTTTTAGACTCCTGGGGGGTGGTTCTGGGTACTCAGAACCCCCCCTGCGAGTGCTACTGAGATGCATTAGCATGCATCACCACTCATCACCGGGCCACACACACTGGGTCGGCTTTGAGCTGAAAGCTGCTCAAACTTCATGTTTTGAGCGGCTTTCAGCTCTAAGTCAGCCAGTGTGTATGGGCCTTAACTCTCTTGGATAGAACAGCTGAATGTCACTCAGCTGCCACAAAATTATTTTTGTGTAATTGGTGGCAATACAGGATATCTTTATCACTGCAATAATCTTATAAAACGAGGGCTGCATAGGCTCAAGAGCCTGTGAATTCAGTGATTGTTAAATAAAGTTATTGAAGAAGGCAGATTACCCAGGAAAAGCTCAGGAGTGAGTAGCAGGTGGGTCAGCCAATCAAGTTGCTTAGGGGCGGTAGTTTAGAGAGGGGTATATTAGGTGAAGTCAGGGGAAGTGGCTTCCTTTTTGAATCTGGAACAGTCTAAAAGCAGATAAGTCACATCTCTCAGTTGCACACATTCTCTCCCATTCCTCACACTTTTGTACTTACACTCCTCATTCCTCCCTTTACTGTATATGTAGCTTGCTTTTTTCTGTCTGTGTACCTTATCTGCTCCCTCTTGCACAAAATACCCTGTCCTGGATCACAGCCACATACCTCCCAACTTCTGTTCATCTGAAGTAGGTACACTGGCACGGCGGAGCCATGTGTACGTCCGAAAGGGGGCGTGACCTATGCTAATGAGCGCTATGCTATGCTCAAGGCTCAGTCCATGCGGCCTCCCTGCCTACTGGCATAGCCGGGCCCCAGTCTGGCCAGCCTTGCTTACATGGCCTTATGCCTCTTACTTTTATCACAAGTTTATCAGCAATGTTTTTGTCGCTGGTGGGTCATCTGTTTGCAGAATACATGGTCGTTTACCTCACCTCAGACCTCTGGGCACCTAGTTTTTTATACAGTCCTACAGTAGTTTGGTTTCCAGGCTTTTCCATTGCAGCAAGCTGCATATCAGAAATACGCCCCTTACAAGGAGTTACAGGGTGCATCTCCGCTGCAGTCCCCCGTTTGGTAGTCTGGCGCATTTTCAAGCTTTTCTGGGCTAGTTTCCCTGCAGCTAGGTTCTCTACACATTCTGTGCTGTGATGTCTCATGCCTGTATTTCTTCCAAGGTCACAGTTGGTGCAGGTCGTATTTCCTCTGTGGCTGGGCCGTCACAACTGGATGTCGCTCCGATGGGATCTCAGGTGTGTTCTTCGATTCTGGTGCTGTAGCGGGGACATCTCAAGAGCAGGGGACTCTGGAGCCCGGTCCATCTGGTATTGAGATTAGGTCAACGAGGTCCTCACAAGAAGATGAGCAGGTTGTTCCACTTGCCACGACAGAGTCAGTTGGGGTAAGAAAGGTATCAGCACCGGACATGGCTAGTAGGATTGACACCCCAGCTCCAGCATCGAGGGAACAACAAGCTTTCACCCCTCCGGCCCGGTGGCTACGTCAGCTGCTCCTCCAGCAACATCTCGAGAACAGGAGGCGGTCCAGCCCGGGGAACTGTCCAGTGGTGCTCTCTGCAGGTGTTGGTTTGGGCACGTATGCGGCAACCGGAGGAACACTCCAGTCCCAGCCTCGAGGGAGCAATACAGCTCGTTGGCAACATCGGCTGCTACTGACGTGGGAACGAGGGGCTCCTGAGCCTGGGAAACCGTCTGGCGGTGGTGAGCATATTGGTTCCTCTTTTTCAAAATAATTTTACTCTCATTCTGCTGCTAGCAGCGATGAGTCAGGTTACCCCAATTGCCCGCGCAAGTTTGCTAATCTGGTTGCGCGTGCAGTGGCAAAGAAAGTGGGTAGGGCCAAGCGTGCTAGGAAGAATGGTGCTCCAGGGTAGGCACTGCGCTCTGCAGATATGGTGCATTTCTATAACATGGCGGACTCCCGGGGTCTACGCAAGGATATAACAGACAAAATCAGGTGGGGTAAATTCGTAGACATTTTTACATTAACCGCAGACATGAAAAAGGACTTTGCAAGGCTAAGAAGTCCACAGGCAAGCGTGAAATCGCGTATAAGAGTTTTCACAGTTTACTTAAGGGGTTTTTGCCACCTGTTATCTAAGCACCAGGCCGGAAGTGCACATGAAGTTTACTGGTCCCTGGTAAACAAGACGTTTGACATACAAGGGGAGCATATGGTGGGATTAGGACAAAAAGTTTCATCTGAGCCGCAGGGGGTCCAAGATCATGCCTGTGGGGTGTAAGCATGGAGATTCGGCTGGACGTTATTGGCAAGAGCCGACCCTCCACTGATGCCCTTACCAGGAAGCTGGTTGTTCAGGGTGGGGCATCCCACAAAGTCCTGCAAGTCTTCCACGCGGCACGCCGACCATGGTGATGCCGGCGCTAGCAAGAAGTAAAGCACCCTTTCCCATTGTCGTGGCCGACTTGGCCCGCAAATTACTCTGGTACCCCAAAGCACCCGACTCCCAGTTTTTGTTGACGTTTTAGTCATGGTTTACATTTGCCTATATACGAGTCCATTAGGGTGGTTTCTAACAGGAACCTGAGGTCAGTGAGTGATTTCCCTGAGGGGTGCGACAGAAAGTACAGACTGCGGTGGACTTGGGACGGACAGCAGAGGTCCTTTCCACTCAGATCCTTTACCGGGATGTGCTTCTCTCCTTTAGGAGTAGTGCCAAATGGGGCCGGATTTGCCCAGTTTGGTTTCACGCTCGCCAGGGTTGCAGGTGATATGGTCTGACATAGTGCCCCCGATTTCACTGGCGGGGCTGTCGTGACATGGCAGCCATAGATGGGGCCATGTGGAAGTTGAACAATGCAGTTTCTAAGCTTGTGGTGTCCTTGGGTGGCAGGGCAGTTCGGCATCCTGCTCTTGTCAGGGGAACTCCCAGTTTTTACAGGCCGGACGGGGTCCATTTGTCGGACCATGGCATGGCAGTTTTTCTGCAGGATCTTTTTTCTATATTAGGGTAGGTTAGTGTAGCATAGGTTTTATTTGTTTAGGGTGGCGGGGGGACGTTGGACACTTCCTGGAAGTGTCCTCGCCATGCCATAGAAGGGGCGGGAATCCATCAGCGTGGGCTGTACCTCACGATAGGGGGTGTTATGGATTGCTTAGCATTCTTTCTTTGCCATCCCTTTTGGGGGTACCGCGATACAGGGAGGGGGGTGCCTGCATCGCGGTACCCCCACGGCGGCTGCAGCCAGAGGCAGCCCCCCTCCCCAAGAAGGTAGGATCCGCTACTGCTTATAAAGGACAAAGACAAAATATAAGGATATATTCTGATATTGAGAAGACAGTAGTATTAAAGGGATAACAATAGCCAATTCATAATGGGGCACAGCGAGTATGATGCAAGCTATATGGCATGTCTTGGCTTGCTTATGCTCAAACAAATTATGTACTGTACACAAATGCAGAAAGGCCCCCATACACTAGGCCAACTTGTACAAGCTACAAGTCGGACCCCATTTCCCTTGAGCTCCCTGGGAGGGCTCACTTACGATCTGGCACATTCTAGTAGTAACTGGTGTACAATACACTGCATATTCTAGTAGTTACTAGTATACAATACACAGCATATTCTAGTAGGGACTGGTGTACAATACACAGCATATACTAGCAAACCTCCCAACTGTCCCGTTTTTTTGCGGGATCGTCCTGGTTTTTTTAAATGGGGGGGGGGGGGGTTTGGGAGTCCCCCCAGACTGAAGGTAATAGAGGCTGTGCGCATGCATCTATTCAGTGTTGCAGAGGGCTAAGTCGGGGCGTGGCACTCATTTGCATTCCACCTTTTCGGTGCACGCCTCCCTCTACTGCAACTGTGAAGATGGGAGGTATGTACTAGTAGTGACTGGTGTACAATACACAGCATATTCTAGTAGTCACTGGTATACAATATAAAACATATTCTAGTGGTGACTGGTATATCATACTGTACAAAGCATCTTCTAGTAGTGACTATCATAGAATACAAAGCGTATTTTAGTAGTGACTGGTATACAATTAGGGTGGCCAATCCCGGGATCGGCGGGATCCCGGGATTTGGCCCCAAAATGTCCGGGATTTCAATCCCGGAACTGGAGTATCGAATCCCAGGATTTCGGGATTAGACTGCGCATGCGTAGTCTAATAACGGGAAGCTTCTGAGCACCCGCTCAGAAGCTGCCCAGCTGTTCCCGACCCCGATGTGCGGCCTGCGCAGCGTGACCTCTGACCGTCACGCTGCGCAGGCCGCAGCGTCCTGCAACAGATGACCGCTGTCACCGCTCCTAGCCTCCACTCCTGCCCAGCTAGTGCTGTCGTTTCCTGCCGGGAGGCACCACGGTAGCTGTCTGCCACGCCCTTGCCCGCCTATGTAAGTAATTCTGCGGGGCGGCACCAGGCACCACCCACAGCGCTGCTCTGCCCCGCTCCCGGCTGCCACACGCCTGCACATGTAGGGGTGGACAGGGCGTGTTTTTCTTTTAGGAAAGCCAATCCCGGGATTGAGCATTTTTCAATCCCGGAATCCGGGATTGAAAAAATGCCCCGGGATTGGCATCCCTATATACACAATACACAGCATATTCTAGTAGTGACATATATCATACTATACAACGCATATTCTATTAGTGACTGGTATGCAATACAGATACCTCCCAACTGTCCCGCATCCGGCAGTGTCCCGAGGCAAGGGGGGGCAGTTGGGAGCCCCCCA
Organism: Crinia signifera; assembly: GCF_055691185.1. Classification (NCBI taxonomy): domain Eukaryota; kingdom Metazoa; phylum Chordata; class Amphibia; order Anura; family Myobatrachidae; genus Crinia; species Crinia signifera. The sequence continues at coordinate 406,402,435 of NC_139217.1, forward strand.
GCTTAATGGTGGCGTGACTTTAATTGCAGCTAATTAGCATATGATGCATGCTCATTAGCATAGTCCACGCCCCCTTTGCGGGCGCACACGCGGCTTTGCCGCGCAAGTGTCCCTACTTCAGAAGAACATAAGTTGGGAGGTATGAATACACAGCATACAGTATTCTAGTAGTGCCTAGTATACAATACACATTATATACTAGTTTTGACTGGTGTACAATACACAGCATATTCTAGTAGTGACTGGTATCCAATATAAAGTATATTCTAGTAGTGACTGGTATCCAATATAAAGCATATTCTAGTAGTGACTGGTATACAATATAGAGCATGTTCTAGTAGTGACTGGTATACAATATAGAGCATGTTCTAGTAGTGACTGGTATATAATACTGGGAAGCGGTCATCTATTAGAATGAACTTAGGTCTACAGTCATTAGGTCGACTGGCAGGAAGGTCGACCTGACTTAAGGTCGACATGGGCCAAGGTCGACATGACTTAAGGTCGAATTTGCATAAAGGTCGACATGAGGAAGGTCGACTGGTCATAAGGTCGACATGGGCTTTTCACTGTTTTTTGAGCCGACATGTGCCGACAGGCGGTATTTCATGCCCTACCATCCACTAGGGCGTGGTGGGAGAATAAAATAGTGTGCCGAGCGCAGCGAGGCACCGTGCCCGAAGCGTTGCAAGCGAAGCGAGCGATGCGAGGGTCCGATTCTCATTGCCGACTGTGTCGACATTCGGATCAAAAAACAGTGAAAAACCCATGTCGACCTTATGACCAGTCGACCTTCCTCATGTCGACCTTTATGCAAATTCAACCTTAAGTCATGTCGACCTTGGCCCATGTCGACCTTAAGTCAGGTCGACCTTCCTGCCAGTCGACCTAGTGGGGTCGACCTAATGACTGTAGACCTAAATTCATTCTGACAGATGTACCGATTCCATAATACTGTACAAAGCATATTCTAGTAGTAACTGGTATACAATATAGAGCATGTTCTAGTAGTGACTGGTATACAATATACACCATATTCTAGTAGTGACTGGTATACAATATACAGCATGTTCTAGTAGTGACTGGTATACAATATACAGCATATTCTAGTAGTGACTGGTATACAATATAAAGCATATTCTAGTAGTGACTGGTATACAATATAAAGCATATTCTAGTAGTGACTGGTATATAATACTGTACAAAGCATCTTCTAGTAGTGACTGGTATACAATATAGAGCATATTCTAGTAGTGACTGGTATACAATATAAAGCATATTCTAGTAGTGACTGGTATACAATATAAAGCATATTCTAGTAGTGACTGGTATATAATACTGTACAAAGCATATTCTAGCAGTGGCTGGTATCCAATATAAAGCATATTCTGCTGGTCAGTGGAACCGACAGCCCATTGTGATGGGTAGTACTGACTTTTTCATAAGAATAAAGCTCTGTCCCAGCCTACAGTGGCGGTACATATATCAGTGCTTCATGGTTTTACAATAGCAGTATATCTGGAGAAACAAGATTATAGTTTGTAGATGTAATATATCATGCACCTAGGGAACAGCATTGTCGTAAGGGAAAGAGATAGATAAAATGATGCTGGATGAGGGACGCACAAGGGCACCATGCACCAATGTGTATATGTGATATATTCCACATTTTCACAATTTTCGTCTAACATTTACAGTCTATAACATTTTACTGCGGCATAAAATAGAGCTGTTCCATCTCCCACACTGTGACACACCAGGGTATAATCATTCTACCTTTGTTGAAATATGACTTAAAACACTTAAATCTTTCACATTATGGCCATCTTTCGCCACAAAAACCAGACTATGACAAAAGGTTAAACAGTAAAGCGCAGTATTCTATTCCCTTTTACCACATGTTCACACATTCATCATAAAACACTGAACGGCACTGTATTCAAATGTAAAGTTATTCTACAAAATGAGCACAAGCCACCAACCAAATGATATATTCATTTGCAAACCTTCCCATAAATCATTCTTTTGCATAACAATTTCTTTGAGGAATCCGTTGTTGTCAGGACCGATTAGTCATTCTCAGGTACTTACCCTCTAACAGCGTGAATGAGCCTCAGTGATGGATAAGCGGTTCGAACTCTTAGTTTGTTCTTTAGGATTAATGCGTTAACCCACTCAACGTGCTTCTCCCCGCCTTTGACCATGAAAGCCGGAATCCAAAGAACGCTGTCATTTAGCATGGACAGTCTATGGACAAATTTCTCCCGGTCGCTCTCATTCCGAAAGCCTCCGAACGCTCTTTGTACTACAGATGGGTTCATGGTGATAAAATCCGACTTGGTTCCCACATCAGCGCCAAACTCCACTACTGGAGCCAAGTTGCACCTAAAAGTGAATAAAAAAAAAAAAGTGATCTGACTTTTAGGTTTATATCAATTGCGCGCCATCAAGATAAACTCAGACTGGTGGTTTTGTTACATCTTTATTTACACAGCAGGTGCGCTATATCTAAGTGTAAAGGATTTCACCAGCAGATAAATGATAACTCCTGAAGCAAACAGCATTAATATAAAACTCGAGTCATCAAACCAGTCTATGCTAACTTATTATTATTATAATCCTTTATTTGTATGGCACTACAAAATGTGTTAACAGAGGTAATATAAACAGAACATGAAAAAAAAGTATGGTACGTACTGTAAGAACACCGCTGCAGAACAAAATGTGCTAAACTACATTTCTGCTGCAGCAGTTATATTACCCAAATAAGCAGAGGCGCAGCCAAACCCAAAAGGTTTGGTGCTGTTAGCAGTGTGAAAAGGGCCCTGCTCATGAGAACTTACAATCTAAAGGGGAGTGGGAGACAGACAGGAGTGACACAAAGTATAAATAATAGGTTTAATAAATAAACTAAAAATATATTGTAGATTAAATGAACGGCACAGAATACAGTTAGGATGTATTGCATATCTGTGATACATAAGGGCTCATGCCATGTTGAATATATGCTGTATGCATCCATAAAAAAGCTGTAAATAGCCACACCAGTGCATTACCCAGATGCACTGCAAGATGCTTCCAGGCAGCACTGGAGGAACAACAGAGCAGTTCATGCAGTGACTCAGGTGCAGCCACACAGAGTTAGCCCTCAGGAAATGGGCACAATACCAGTGTGGAGGCACTGTGGCATAATGTGAACCTCTTCTTCTCTATCTCTTTATGTCCTCTCTGGGTGAGCTGATTTGCGCACTCGACTTCCACTATCACCTCTATGCTGATAATACTCCAATCTATCGCTCCTTTCCTGATCTCTCTCCCTCTATTCTCACTCATATCATATCATTAGATTTTTTTAGACTTTTAGACTTAAGCTGACCCCTTCCCACCCTCCTGCATAAAACCTGACCATCTCTCTGTCTCACCCCTGTATGTCTAACCCTCCCCTTTAGAATGTAAGCTCTCACGGGCAGGGCCCTCTCTCCTCATGTGCCTTTCTTAGAATATATAAACCTCTGCCACCCTGATGCTTGCTTCAGTGTCCTGTCCCCTAACACAACTATCCATATTAACCATGTACTTGTACTAAACTGTCTTTTACTGTAATTTGGTATGTGTTTTTGCTTATAACAATGCTCTGTAAAGCGCTGCAGAATATGTGTGTGCGCTATATAAGAAACTGTTATTATTATTATTAATAATAATAATAATAATAATACCTATGGGCTCTGTGTGGCATAAAGTGAACTGATGCATTACAGTGTGTAAAAACATTTGTGGTGCTAGAGTATATACACATTGGCTCTAATTCTGGTTCACTGACCAAGGCAGGTCGGCGTGGAGTTGATTTTAGATAGTGTGGCGAGCGCAGCAAGCCACCGAGCCTGAAGCGTGACGAGCGCAGCGAGGGGACGCGTATTACTTTACATGTATTCTGCGTCCCCTCGCCACGCTTCGGGCTCGGTGGCTCGCTGCGCTCGCCACACTATATAAAATCAACTCCATGCCGACATGGATAGTGGGGGTATGAAAAGGTCGTAGGACGCGTACCGCCTCCCCTCGCGGGCTCGCGGCGCTCGCCACGCTTCGGGTTCAAGTTCATAGTGGGGGTGACGTGGGGGTGCATTTAACATTGTAAGCCCCCATTAGGGTGCTTATACAATTTTAAATAGCATACCATTGTATATGCGATACAATGGCATACAATGCCATACAATTAGATGGTATACAATTTAAAATTGTATAACATCGGCAGCCATCGCATCGCATACCATTGCATGCCTTATGGTCTGCGATGGGCACCGTGCTAGTACACAAGTACCGTGCTTTCTAGCAAAACACTGTATCATAGCTTTTTTTTTCATATACAGTGACGTTGCATAACTAGAAAGATGATTAAATGTTCAAAAAGGCTAAATGTATGTGGACACATCTGCAAGCTTCCTTCTCTGCATTCTAAAATAAGGCCAAACTATTTATTAAAGGCATGAGCAAAGAAGGAAGTACTATTGGATTCAAAATAATTGTACAATTAGAAGCGTTTACGCTAATGCTAGAGATAAACATCATCAATGACAGTGTGTATTTGTACCAGCCCCAGGCATTTACAAGTGATATAGCTATGGACAGGTATATATGCATTACCATGCAGGTAAACGGACATATGCACAACTTCAAATAGCCCCTAAATCACGTCATATTGGCCCCACGCACTCCCCACAGACCACAATTCCCAATGTAAAGCACCATACACACTAAATGAGTCCCCACTGATGCCGATATTGGTTGGCGGCAGAGACCTGGCGGGATTCCAGGCATTGGCAATTACATCCACATTTGCCGATCCTGTTGAGGAAGGGAGCGGCGTCTGGTGGAGCGAGGGCCATGCTGTGCCATCGTTAATGAGGACCTCCCTCATCTGAACATGCAAGACAAGGAAGGAAGCCGGTAACAATGCGTGGGAGCATGCATCGTTAATGATATCAAGGGTACACACTAGGGGCGAGATGTATCAAACTGAAAATGCGGTAAAACCCCGGTTTTACCGCATTTTCCAATGTATCAAAACCAATACCGCATTGAAGGGTATCGCCTCCTTTGGGTGGCGATACCCTATAGAAGCCTATGGGCTTCTTTTCGCCGCCCGATGCCTCCGACGCAAACCCGCCGCCTCGCCGACCCCCCCTCTGGCTTACCTTCCTGGAGGGTAATCCTGGACCCCAGAAGATGAACCCCTCCTCCCCCTAGTGAAGCAGCCGGACATCCTTCCAGCTGCAGGGGGGAGAAGGAGGTGTCTGGGACAGCCTGCTTAGCTGTCCCTGGTGTGAGGGGAGAGCCAGGCGGCAGGGAGGTGACAGAGACCCCCCGCACACCAGAGTACAGGTACTGCGGGGGGGCTCCGTCACCGCATCGCGATGCCAGCCGCATATGATGGTACATATGCGCTGGCATCGCGGCGGACAGCCGGCAATGTATTTTAATACATCCCGCCCTATATGATATTGTGAACTATATTGCTCAGAGCACTTTCTGAGCAATATTATACACAATATCAACTACTGTAGCGTGTATGGGGATTTTTAGTACCCATCCTACCCACTTCACTAGAAAGTCAGTAGGATGCAGGAGAACCGACTACAGTACTCTTTCTGGAGCCTGGCGACTACCTTAACCCCTTCCCGACATTGCCTTTTATGGTAATTTTTTTTTTTTTCCTCCTTGCGTTCAAATAAGCGTAACTTTTTTAATTTTCCGGCTATATAGACACATGAGGGCTTTTTTTTTGCGGGACAAGTTGTACTTTTTAATGGTACCATTTACTATACCGTATAATATTCTGGGGAATCAGGAAATAATTCAATGTGGGGTAAAAAGAAAAAAAAACGCAATTCCACAATTTTGCGCTGGTTACGGTTTTTTTGGAGTTCATAGTTCGTTTAAAATGATGGGTTATCTTTATTCTATGGGTCGTTACGATTCCGGTGATACCAAACTTATATAGTTTTCGTTACATTTTACCACTAAAAAAAAAAATAGAAAATGTTACGGTTTTTCGAATTTGCGTCGCGTCGCCATGTTCTGCGGCTTATAACTTTTTTATTTTTCCACCTACGGACCTGGGTGAGGGCTCATTTTTTGCGGGCTGAAGTGTACTTTTTAATTAATACCATTATGGGATATGGGCGACTTTCTGATCTCTTTTAGCTATTTTTTTTTTGGTAGGCGATGCGACCAAAAAACGTAGTTTTGGCGTTGGGGATTATTTTCCGTTTACGCCTTTAACCGTGCGGGATAACTAATGTTATATTTTAATAGATCGGACTTTTAGGAACGCGGCGATACCAAATATGTTTATTTTTTTTATTTTTTATTTATTTTTATTTGGGAAATGGGGAAAGGGGGGTGATTTGAACTTTTAATATTTTTTTATTTTTAAACTTTTTTTTTTTTTTTTTTTACTTTTACTACAAGGCCCCCTAGTGTACTTGACCACTAGGGGGCGCGATCGCCTGTACTAGGTTCAGCCATAGAGCTCTATGGCTGAACAATAGACAATATAGAATGAGACCCCTACTTGGCGCCTTGCTGCCCTCAATTCGTACTAACTCGTGGTTATCACCCAACAACCAAACAAGATACAATATAATACAAAGTTGAGATTTCCAAACTGTATAAGGCGCAAGAGGATCCTGATGATGTTCGGACCGACAAGCTTTTCAACAAGTATCTCCGTGTGTGTGAATTCTCTCCGTATATATTTTTGAAAACATAAACCAGAGAAACCAGCAATTAGTTTAAGTCCAGACACATGGATAAATTTTACAGATGGAGCGAACAGAAAGAACTGAGGGTGAGCGTACCCCTACTCACTCTGTGAGTGGCACTGTATGTGCACGTAGCGTGTACTTTCTCCTGTTGGAATTAATCTTCTCTATTCTCTCTCCTCGCTCCAAAACGATGTTTATATCGATGTTTATATCATAAAAAAAAAAAAAAAATAATACTGTGTAAACCCGTTTTTTACTGGGTATAGCTTTTCAACAAGTTTTTTCAATAAAAAAGTTGATTCTAGAGCGCACCTCACTCACCCGATCTCAGGGGGAGGCACACATATAAAGGTATCTTTAAATACAGTGAACTTGTGACTCAAATGGTGAAAAATTGGGCGTACCCCACTCACGGTAAATATAGATGGTGTAAATGCCCGTAGCAGGTTCTTTTAAGTTTTTTCTCTCTTATCCAGTAGGATCCTCTTAATTTTTCTCCAAAATGTGAACATGAAATATAAATAAAACAATACAATGTGTAGATTCGTCCTGACTGATCAATATTTAACCAGGAAACCACAAAGTGGTGTGTGCTGAATCGTACCAGGACTCACTCGTTAGAGATTTTTATAAAGTGTATAAAGGTATCTTTGTGGGATGTGAATTATATAGAAGATTCCTCCACCAAGACCAGAAGTGTAGAAAAAATTTTCTTTACCCAGGAATAACAGGGTTTTAGATGAAGAATGATGGCGTACCAAACTTACGGATTCGTAAGGCTTTATGTTCTCATAGCGTTTTCTTTGTTAGGCTTATGTGTTTAAACCATGTTGGACGATGCTTCATCCAGCCATGTACACCAATTGGTGCAGGGTGAGACAAAAAAAAGGGAATATTTTTGTCTCAGTGTTTTGTGTTCAAAAACAGAGAAGGGGTTATCTGCTCATTCCTTATTGACTATAAATAAAGTTGTTTTCCTTTGTCTCTCTTTTTTTAAAAATTTATTTGGACAATTAAGGTAAAAAATTCAATCACCCTTTGATGGTCACATACCATACAACAGGGTGAACACAATACGGCATTTTGTATTGTGTTCACCCTGTTGTATGGTATGTGACCATCAAAGGGTGATTGAATTTTTTACCTTAATTGTCCAAATAAATTTTTAAAAAAAGAGAGACAAAGGAAAACAACTTTATTTATAGTCAATAAGGAATGAGCAGATAACCCCTTCTCTGTTTTTGAACACAAAACACTGAGACAAAAATATTCCCTTTTTTTTGTCTCACCCTGCACCAATTGGTGTACATGGCTGGATGAAGCATCGTCCAACATGGTTTAAACACATAAGCCTAACAAAGAAAACGCTATGAAAACATAAAGCCTTACGAATCCGTAAGTTTGGTACGCCATCATTCTTCATCTAAAACCCTGTTATTCCTGGGTAAAGAAAATTTTTTCTACACTTCTGGTCTTGGTGGAGGAATCTTCTATATAATTCACATCCCACAAAGATACCTTTATACACTTTATAAAAATCTCTAACGAGTGAGTCCTGGTACGATTCAGCACACACCACTTTGTGGTTTCCTGGTTAAATATTGATCAGTCAGGACGAATCTACACATTGTATTGTTTTATTTATATTTCATGTTCACATTTTGGAGAAAAATTAAGAGGATCCTACTGGATAAGAGAGAAAAAACTTAAAAGAACCTGCTACGGGCATTTACACCATCTATATTTACCGTGAGTGGGGTACGCCCAATTTTTCACCATTTGAGTCACAAGTTCTATGGCTGAACGTAGTGATTTTATGCACTTCCTATTACATCCTGCCTCAGGCAGGATATGATAGGTATGCAGACACGGCCAGCACAGGGGTCTACATTAGACCCCTGGCTACCATGGCAACCGATCGGCACCCTCCGATCTCGCTGCGGGGGGCCCCGATCGGCGCCGGAGTAGGGCGCCCCCCCTCCGATCAGCTATTTAAGCACTGCGGTCGCTTTGCCCGCGGTGCTTAAAGGGTTAAACGGCCACGATCGGCGAACTCGCCGCTCGTGGCCGTGAGAGCAGGGACCTGGCTGTAATATACAGCCATTACCTGCTCTCTTTCAAGCCAGCTCACTCCGTGAGCTGGCTTGATTCCCCCTCAACCGACATATGACGTAAATGTACGTCATATGTCGGGAAGGGGTTAAAAATCGGAAGTCCCCTGCTGGTTGAGGCGGAGTAGACAAGTTTGACTAGAGGGCCCTTCTTTTTAAATTAAACATTAAAAAATGTTCTTTATGAAGTCGCTTGGTCCTTTATTACCGAAAGCTCCCAAGCAAAACTGTAAATTAAAGATATGAAATAAAATATTCCAAAAACAATCAGCAAACTGGTCATTTGGTATAGCTGCTTGGTCACTGAATCCATAGATAGACAAACTGCAACCAATAAGCAAAGCCGGTACTATGGATAGACAAATTTCAACCAATAAGCTAAGCCGGTAAAACAGAATGCAATGCACAGTAGGCAATATAAATGTGCAATATAGTTTATTACTGTTTTAGCACATATTGTTTGGCCAATGGTTGTGGTAAGAAAATTACTAGATGGTTAATTACTTTTACATGTATTTACATCAGAAGTGCCAAGCTTATGCTTATTCCACTTCCCCTTTACATGTCTGTGCTGTCTGAAAATAGAAGTTAAAAAATATACACTGGAAAGCACCTTCAAGTCTCCTCTTCCCTTTACTCGACTATGTAACAAACCTCTAATTCCTGCACAAACAAGCAAAAGTACCTCACTGTGTCAGCAGGGACACATTATTACATATTACCTCACTGTATCTGCAGGGACACATTATTATATATTACTGTCCTGTATCTGCAGGAACACATTATTACATATTACCTCACTGTGGGCCTTATTCTAGTTCACTCTTTTTGACAAAATCCTTCTTAGATGGACAAAACCATGTGCACTGCAGGAGGGGCAGATGTTACTTGTGCAGAGAGAATTAGATTTGGGTGGGGTTTTACTTCACGGTAAGATCTATATTGCAGTGTAAAAATAAAGCAGTCAGTATTTTCCCTGCACAGAAACAAAATAACTCACCCAAATCTAATTCTCTCTGCACATTTTACATCTTCCCTCCGGCAGTGCACATGGTTTTGTCCATCTAAGAAGGATTTTTGTCAGAAAGAGTGAACTAGAATAAGGCCCTGTATCTGCAGGGACAGATTATTACATATTACCTCCCTGTATCTGCGGGGACACATAATTATATATTAATGTGCGGTATCTGCAGGGACACATTATTATATATTACCTCACTCTGGGGGCGATTCTCTAACACAGAAATGCAGTAGAAACCCCGTTATCGGGGTTTTTACCGCATTTCTGTATGCTGTGTTGTTCCTCCGCAGTGGCAGCGCTGCAGAGGGAATCGCCAGGAAAAGCTGGCGATTCCCTGCAGAAGCCTATGGGTTTCTTACCGCAGCGCTGTTTGAGGGATCCGTCACGGATCCCTCCCAGCATGCCCTGCGGACGTCGCGTCACTCTGCGCATGCCCAGATGGACTCCCGGGTCACAGACCCGGAAGTCCAGTGCCGTCACCGCATCGCAAGGGACAGCTCTTATCGCAAGAGCTGTCCCTTGCGTTAATAACAGCATATGCCGTTATTAATAATGCGATGCCCGGCGATAGAGGGCTGCGGATGTTACAACATCCCGCCCTGTATCTGCAGGGACATATTATTACATATTACCTCTCTGTATCTGCAGGGACACATTATTACATTTTACCTCGCTGTATCTGCAGGGACACATTATTACATATTACTGTGCTGTATCTGCAGGGGCACATAGTGATATATATTATCATGCTGTATATGCAGGGACACATAATTACATATTACCGTGCTGTATCAGCAGGGACACATCTCCTATATATTTGGCTACATCTGTCACTCAAAGTGGGTGTCTGTGTCTATAACGCTCTGTTCCTGGACTTTCCTCTTAATGTGTGATTGCCTTCATCTGTGCTGAACACCTTTCTGAGAAATTAACCTGTTTAAAACAGGTGATGGCAATCATACATTAAGGGGAAGTCTAGAAACAGAGCATTGTGTCCCTCCTGGAGAGGGTCATGTTGGGAGGTATGTGACAGAGAACCAGCCCAGTGAGCCCACAGACAGTGCCAGACACCCACTGCCTTCCCATGTTGCCCAGCACTGCTACTCCACAGCCACCAGGTGAGCGCCCCCCTCCCGCGATTTGCGGCAAAACCTCCCCCCCGCGCCCCCCCCCCCCTCCCGCGATTCGCGGCAAAAACATCCGCTCCCCCGCGACCCCCCCTACCGCGATTCGCAGCAAAAACACCCCCGCGACCCCCCCTCCCGCGATTCGCTGCAAAAAGAACCCCCCCACAACCCCTCCCGCAATTCGCGGCATAACCACCACCCCGCGACCCCCCCTCCCGCGAATCGCGCCAAACCCTTCCCCGTGCCCCCCCCCCCCGATTCGCGGAAAAAACACCCCCCCCGCGACCTCCCTCCCGCGATTCGCGGCAAAAAGAACCCCCCCTTGCACGATTGGCGGCACCCCCCCTGCGACCCCCCTCCCGCGATTCGCGGCACCCCCCCCCCGGAATTCGCAGCAGCCCCAGGATTAAATGGCACATGCAAAACACTGACATGGCTATGGTCGACAATGAAAAAGGTTGACATGAGTTTTTGAAGATTTATTTTTAATTTTTTTAATTTTTTCATATTCATTGTCATGTGTCGACATGGACACCAATGAAGTGGCACACTTATGTCAACATTTACATGTGCTGACCTTTCTGTGTTGATTTTTTCTTGTGGCGATTCGCGTCACACCCCCCGCAACCCCCCCTCCCGCGATTCGCGGCACCCCCTGTGACCCCCCACCTCCCGCAATTCGCGGCAACCCCCCACCGGAACCCCTGTGAACCCCGCCCTCCCGTGATTCGCGGCACCCACCCCCGCGACCCCCCCTTCCCGCAATTCGCGGCACCCCCCCGTGATTCGCGGCAGCTCCAGAATGAAATTGCACATGGAAAACACTGACATGGCTATGGTCGACAATGAAAAAGGTTGACATGAGTTTTTGAAGTTTTTTTGTCATTTTTTGAATATTTTCATATTCATTCTCATGTGTCGACATGGACACCAATGAAGTGCCACACTTATGTCAACATTTACATGTGTTGGCCTTTCTGTGTTGATTTTTTTCTTGTGGCGATTCGCGTCACACCCCCCGCAACCCCCCCTCCGGCGATTCGCGGCACCCTGGCACCCCCCTGCGACCCCCCCCCCTCCCGCAATTCGCGGCAACCCCCCACAGGAACCCCCATGAACCCCGCTCTCCCGCGATTCGCGGCACCCACCCCCCGCAACCCCCCCCTCCCGCAAATCGCGGCACCCCCCGCGATTCGCGGCAGCCCCAGGATTAAATGGCACATGCAAAACACTGGCACGGCTATGGTCGACAATGAAAAAGGTTGACATGAGTTTTTGAAAATTTATTTCATTTTTTGAATGTTTTCATATTCATTGTCATGTGTCAACATGGACACCAATGAAGTGGCACACTTATGTCAACATTTACATGTGTTGACCTTTCTGTGTTGATTTTTTCTTGTGGCGATTCGCGTCACACCCCCCCCACCCCCCCCCCCACAACCCCCACTCCCGCGATTCACAGCACACACACACACACCTCCCCCGCGATTCTCGGCACCCCACCCCGTGACCCCCCCTCCCGTGATTCACGGAACACCCCCGCGACCCCCCCTCCCATGATTCGCCGCAACCCCCGCCCCGTAACCCCCCCTCCCGCGATTCGCGGCACCCACCCCCGCGACCCCCCCTCCCGCAATTCGCGGCACCCCCCCCGCGATTCGCGGCAGCTCCAGAATTAAATTGCACATGGAAAACACTGACATGGCTATGGTCGACAATGAAAAAGGTTGACATGAGTTTTTGAAGTTTTTTTTTTCATTTTTTGAATGTTTTCATATGCATTCTCATGTGTCGACATGGACACCAATGAAGTGCCACACTTATGTCAACATTTACATGTGTTGAACTTTCTGTGTTCATTTTTTCTTGTGGCGATTCGCGTCACACCCCCCCCACCCCCCGCAACCCCCACTCCCGCGATTCACGGCACACACACACCCCCCCGCGATTCTCGGCACCCCACCCCGTGACCCCCCTCCCGTGATTCACGGCACACCCCCCGCGACCCCCCCTACCATGATTCGCCGCAACCCCCGCCCCCCTAACCCCCCTCCCGCGATTTGCGGCAACCCACCCCGCGACCCCCCTCCCGCGATTCTCTGCAATCCCTCCCGCGATTCGCAGCATCCACCCCCCCACAACCCCCCCTCCTGCAATTCGCGGCACCCCCCACGACCCCCCCTCCTGCAATTCGCGGCACCCTCCGCGACCCCCCCTCCCGCGATTCGCGGACACCTAAGTTGCAATACAGGGCATCTTTCATACAATTCTAACCATATTTCTCATATACAAACGTTCACAAATTAAGGGGGCGCAGCCCCTTACGACGGTGTGAAGAGCGCCCGTAGGGCGCGATGAATCACCTAGTTATTACATATTACCTCAATGTATCTGCAGGGACACATTATTATATATTACCTCACTGTATCTGCAGGGACACATTATTATATATTACCTCACTGTATCTGCAGGGACACAATTACATATTACCTCGATGTATCAGCAGGGACACATTATTACATATTACCTCAATGTATCTGCAGGGACACATTATTATATGTTACCTCGATGTATCTGCAGGGACACATTATTACATATTTCCTCTCTGTATCTGCAGGGACACATTATTACATATTACCTCTCTGTGGGGGAGATTCCCTTCGCCGCTTATCGCATTTATAATTATCGCATATGTTGTAACATATGCGAAAATTATAGCAAAGGACAGCTCTTGCATTAAGAACTGTCCTTTGCGGTGAGAGTCGCCGGGTCCCGGCGGCTCCCCCTTCCCTCACACACCCGGCGCTGCTGCGCCGGGCTCTCCTCCTCCCTGCACCCGGAAGAGGATCAGTGCAGGGAGGAGGTCACAGGTCCGGGCAGCACAGCTCTGCGGGGCGGCGGGGGGCGGCGGAGGGTTGCGGTAGAAGCCCATTGGCTTCTATGGGGCATCGCCAGATTTTTCTGGCGATGCCCCCCGCCACGGTAACCGGGCGGGGGATGCTAACAGCATCCCAAAATGCGGTAAAAACCCCGATAACGGGGTTTTTACCGCATTTTTCGCTTAGAGAATCTCCCCCTGTACATATTACCTCTCTGTATCTTCAGAGACACATTATTGATTTCCAGTGTAGTGCGCCCTTAGAAAGTATCTTTAAGTGCACTCTGCATGCATTCCATCTTTATGGAGTGCATACTACTGTACTTCTGGTGGAGCACACAGATAGACCGGGCTCTGGATGTGTGGAAACACACATATATTTCTGGAAATAACACCAGATACTGTATACCCAGTGCATCATACTGAGATACCACAATCACACAGGACACCATATGTATTGAGCCTCTAGTGTCTGTTTCATTCCATTACCAACACCTACAGTGCCCATAGTACACTAGCCATTACTTTCACATTATGCCATTCTCCTTTTACTACAAAGCAAAGGACCCCATAAACTACCGTGATTTAGGATGATTTTACCCATTCCCAAGGGCAGGGGCTAAGAAATCCAACTAAATCGGGTGTGTGATGCCCAGTCACGTGCGCAACCGGTGTCGGAGGATGGACGGGCATGCAGGTCCGACCTCTGACCCTCCTCCCAGTGATTGCATGCGATCCATCACACCCATCACATTTGAAAGGACAGCATGTGATGGGTACCGGGCGGCTTGCGGGGGATCAGCTGGCCATACACTGCTGCGAGAGATCACAATAGTGTATGGCCTTAATCTGAACAGTATTAGCAAGCAGTCTGTCGTAGCATCAATTCAGCAGTCTATCTGAAGCTTCTGCCCCAACAGACATGACTTCTTCCACCAAACATTAATCAATAATTTAACCCAGGATAAAGGTAGTAGAACATTTGAGAGCAGAGAATTCTGCACCAGATGGAAAATGTCATGTTGCAGAAGCAGCATATTCCCACTCAGCGCCAGTAATAAGACAATCAATAGTCGACATTGTGAAATAGGACATATTAAGAATTTAAAAAAATATTAAATAATAAAAGAGGTGATGTACTGTTACACAATGGTTAGCAAAAATGAAATGAGCATGATATGCAGTTTTAAGACACTCATTCCTGCATGTTTAACG
Organism: Crinia signifera; assembly: GCF_055691185.1. Lineage (NCBI taxonomy): Eukaryota > Metazoa > Chordata > Amphibia > Anura > Myobatrachidae > Crinia > Crinia signifera. Next base: position 406,417,554 of record NC_139217.1, read on the forward strand.
AAGGACTTCGAGTTAAAATGTTTTTTAAAAAACTGTATGGATTTTCTCTCCTCTCTTTTTACCACTATGTTCTGGTTTTATCCTGTATTAATAAAGTTTTAATCATCTTAATTTATTACTCCATGAAAATGGGCAATTCCCTCATTAAACTAGGGAGGACTTTGCAAACATGGCTTCTGTCAAGATTAAAGATGACTTAAAAGAACGATATGTCCAATTTCCTTTTGTTCCAGAGATTACACAATGTGAAACCGGGCCACCAGAAAGGACGTAAGGATATTTGGACTTGCACCATCAGAAGGTATGTGACACAGTCTCTGAGAAGAAGAGTAGAATAACCAAAAATTCCTGTAAATGACAGAAGGGCATCTGTATGACTTCTGCTTACTTTACAGAGGGTAATTTATTAAATACACCTGGAGGGGTAGGGAGTAATAATTGTGGGGAGTCGGCGGACTGGAACATTTGAAAAGGGGATCAGTAGGATTACTGGTTAGATTATCTAGGTCTGGAAATTAATTAGTTAAAAAGGGTATATATACTAGCCAAAGTGAATATCCTCTATATGCCTTGAGGCAGATACCACCTGGGTAGGAGGACAGAAGGGAACAATCAGACACAACCAGATGTGAGGACTTTCACTGCTGGGGATGGCAGTGGAAGAATTTTTTATGTGCCTTAATAAAATTATTATCGATAGAGTCCAACCAAACCTTGTAATGTTTATTATGAGGTTTTTAAATGGTATTAAACCATTTGTGGTTTACTCTCTACTCTTTTAACATATGTAGGTGTCCATCTGTGAGAGGGCTGAATACAGGACTTAAAAGTAGAAAGAAGGATAAGTTGAGTATCACACTATGAAAGTATCTTCTTTTTATGTTTGAGCTTCCAGTTCAACCTTTAAAGAAGAATTGTTTCAAGATTCTAGGTTACTTGATCCTATAGCATAGTGCCTGTGAACCCACTGGTGATCTTTTCCTGTTTTGGCAGTGTGAGTGACAGTTACACCGGTGGTTTCTTTGGGCAGCTACAGGCACAATTATTCTATCCCTATATTTGCATTTATTGACATTGTGAACATATCAACATTCTGCATGTCAACATTACAGAAACAACCTCTGTAGAGAACCCTGTGCTTTTTAGGAAGTGGGCAGCAGTAGTGAAGGAAGTGGGCAGCAGTAGTTCAAAGCTACAACACACTCGGCTCATATACAATATACAGGACAGGCAGAGTGAGCATTTGCCTTGATTACTCCGGGCCCAGAGCAGGATAACCTCTACTGCCCATCGCTAAAATCAATAAGTAGAGGCTACAAGATATTCTGTTCACTACACAGAGATGCCCTCCCTCATTGTTGCCGCACTCATATGAAAGCAGCCATTCTTGTCCCGCCTAGTCCAGAGCACAATTACTAAAGCCAATAGTCCTTTTGTGCATATTTTTCTGAAATATGCATCTTTTTGTCACTATGAGACTTAGATGTACAAGCAGATTACCCTTCTGAATAACATTACATGTACCACGGGTGTATATTATGTGTGCGACTACAGCTGCATATGCATACAAAACAGTGTTTTCAACTGACACTAACGTAGCATTTGGTTGCAGACATGCAAAAAAGTTTGAATAAGCCAGATTTTTTGAGACATTAGTCACTGACTCTCATGCAACCTGTTTGTGACATGACTCAACCATGAGGAAGGATAAATGTGTAGGGCGCCAGTAACAGTGAACTTGTGATTAAATGTGATGAGGGAAGTGGCAGTATAGATTCTAGCAGCCTCGGACACCCCTCGGGCAATACCAATGGTAAAATTAGGAACAGAGTCCATATATTAAAGTATTTAATGTATTACTTTTTAAAGATCTTTTTGACCCCAAGTTCTAGAACACACAATGCTAGCAAGACAGAGATTTCCACTGAGTGTAACAGCACTGAATGACCATTCAAGTCAATCCATAAGGGCCTTCTTGGGGAATATGTGGAGTCTTCAGAATGTCAGGAACTCCCCAATGGGACATATTAATGCTCTGATCTTTCAGCCAGTGAAGGAAAAAGGTACACAAATGCTTAAACCTCAACAGCCAATTACAAGAATTACAAAACCAAAAGAGCCAATTACATTGTGCAACTATCCAACAACCCAGTGGTAATTAAAGCTGCAATATAAGACAATATAATATACTTATCTGCACACCCTTCATGGCCCAGGAAATTATCACACAATTCTTTTGTTCTCTCTGGGATTAAATAACAGTCCTGTGTCTTTTAATTCCCTGTAATATTCTCATTTTCCTTCATTAATACTAAACATATGCTAATGTTGTAATGCTGGCATATGTTCTGCAGACTAATAATTCTATCCCCTATTAAGGCTAGGTATCAGAGCTGGTTATCTATTGGTTTGACTTTTACTTGTCACAATTTTTCAAACTTGTAACATTTTGTAACTTTTAACTTAATTGAGTAATAAAATTTGAGTGCAATAAGCGAAGCGTAAAAAGGCAGTTACAGCGAATTGAATCATGCCGTTTATGTGCCACAGTTAATTGATAATTTACAGTGTGTTACAAAATGCATACCCTTATGACTAATTAAAATGCATGGAACATGCAAATGCCATGATTTTATTTTTATTTTAAATATGCAAAAATAAGCTATTTGTTAAGATGGGAAAGGCTGCATAGACATATATTTATAAAACACACTGGACGCCATTTACAGCATGCAGGCAAAGCAAAACAGTCAAAACCTTTTAGTGACATCACCATGTGCTTAAATCGGTGTAAAAGGTGCACTGAAATTTGGGCATATTGCCAAGAGCTAAAAGAAGTGCTAAAAATGTAAAAACCAAAATAGCGGATTTGTACTTTTACCATTTAAATGCCTTAGATGTGGAGGCAAATTAACACACATTCCTTTCAAAAGGGTTTGTCAGGGGGCGTTGAGTCTGGATCGGTCGCAGTCGAGATGCTCAGATTTGACCGGTGCGTACGGCTGGGGCTTTTCTGGATGTGAGGCCTCAGGCTTGCAAGGGGTGGTTGGTTAATTTGGACGGTTCCCCCTTGACACGTTATCAGTTTTGGAACATTGTATTTTACACGTGGGTTTATCACCGATCGACTATGGGACACACTCTTTCTGTATCGGTGCGGCTTCAGCTGCCTCTGCGGTGGGTTGGTCCAATGTCGATATCAGAACACTTGAGAGGTCTGGTGTGTTTCGATGTTACATCAGACCTAAATCAACCAGTGCACCCCTTTGAGGGATTAGCCGCTCGCACAAATGTGCCTTAGCGTTTGGGGGCCTTGATGAATTTTTCGTGTTACCACCAGTTATACGGTTACTGCCAGCTGGTGGAAGTTTTGCTGTTTTTTGCATCAAGTCAAACTGGGCGACTCCCCCCCCCACCCCCACCCCACTTCCAACACCACCAATAGTTAATTACATATTCTGGTAGATTAGATGACCAGATTACAATCAGGTTTAATCTTCCCCTTTTTTATTATAAATAAATTAAATTATTAATCTCATCTAAACATTCTTTTATAGGTATGCGGTTAGATCCGTAAATGATTTGGTTCATAGGGCATTCCTATGTATAGTGGATGTCTTTGTATGTTTCGGCATCATCCATCAGGGATTACCCTGAATTAAGATTTTTTAGATGGATTGGTGTCAGAGGTGTTAGATGGCCTAATTTTTTGGATCTGCTAAAATCATCTGCTGCTACTTGGGGCTATCCCATGTTTTTGATAATAAATGTAGGGGGCAACAATCTTACAGTGAGGACTGTTCCTTATCCAGGAATGGCCTTTTTGTAATACTTTTTGGTCTGACAATGTACCTGGTCAGATATGGAGGGATGTTGTTAATCCATGGGCGATTTACATAGTTCGCCGGAGGATTAATTAGGTTGTGGGTCGGGCGATCCGCGATCATGGAGGGCACGTCATTACACATCCGGGTATTTACTTCCGAAACGGTCAATTGTACCGTCAGGATGGTGTCCACCTATCTGACATCAGGATGGATGTCTTCTTGGAGGAGGCGTTTAGAGTTTTTAGGTCTTGTTAGATTGTTTAGGTTCTTTTTGGTGGTGGGGGCAGGTCATAGGGTCCTGCTGTGGCGGTTTTTGTCTTATTTATTTAGTTTAGGCATTTAATTTGGAGATTGTTTTTGATCTTTCGGAGTATTGACCGGCGCTGGGTAGGCATGGATGACAGTATTGTGACGGGTATCACCGTTCCAGGTGTACCTGGACTACGTGCTATACAGTCAAGTTTTGGAAGATTACAATTCTTTGGGACCTACGGTCCAATGTTTTTCCCCATAGGGGTTTTGAGCGTTGAGCTCAGCTCCTGCGAGTTGATACATGGCTGTTTACTCTGACAGTGGGATGAGTCCGCCCATGTAAAGTGGGTAGTTGCCCACTTTGGTGTTAATGTTTATTCTTATTGTATTTTTAAATTTGTATTATTAATTTTGATTCTATTTTTTAAACCGTTCTTCTTCCAGCCACCTTAGCCTAAGGAAGGGACCTTTTTTCAAATTTTTAGTTAAATTCAAATAGGCCTTCCTCTCTAAATAGGCTAGGAAATAAAAAGCCATCCCCATTTCACCATATTTCAGTTGTCAGTGTCTTTATTTTAGATAAGTGGGTGTGAATGGTGTGTGGTGCATCTGACCGTGTGACGTTTGGGCTGCCAAATAAGTCCTTCAGATGCTACTGGTTGGAGACCACACAGTTAGGTTAGCAAGTTTCAGACATGCGCAGGTCCTTCCTCAGAAGCATGCCTTCACTAATGTGTGCACTGAACAATCCAGAAACAAAGCAATTTGTAATGTGCAAACTATAGGAGGGGGGGTGAGTTTATCTGTATATTAAATATTATACGGAAAAAACACTACTTCACACCAAAAACAGCTTTTACATGAAAAAAAAAAATCATGCTTTTTCTTTTCTCCATTGGATTACACACCTCTAATTTGTTACTGAAAGTGTGAAAATATATTTGTGTTGCTATAGTGGACTGTGCATTATTGGATTCTAAACTATCCCATAAATAAATTAACTTTAAATGAACCTTATAATTAATGTCAGATGCTGTGATTTCAGATTGTAATCTTCATTCTCACAGAAAGTACCAGTTCCCTCCATCAGAGAGAAAAGCGCCAAACATTACATCATACAGCTTTATGTATCTGTAGAGGTTTATGTTAATTGGTTTCATTTTTTTAAAATGTATTTTTAAACACAGGTTTTGATTTTTTCCCAAGCTAGAAAGTCTGCACTGGGATTTTCTACAGCCAAATGTGTATATTGGACTATGTACAGCCTCATTAGGTAGCCAGGTCAGTTGACAGTTATTGTTATTATTTTTGCATATGTTACATCTGCCCCACCTGCAGTGTACATGGTTTTGCCCACTTGAGAAAATATTTGCACTGCGATCAAGTATGATTTATGCCCCATGATTGGTGGCCTCCCTGACTTACTCTAGGTTTATACTGTATGTGGTTTGTCAATAACATTTAGAAGTTTAATTAAGACAGGTGTACTTGTAGCTATACCTACATATACTATACACACTGACATAGTCACTCTTAACTAGTCTGTGATCTTTTAAAATGGTTAGTGTGGTCACAAGGGGCTTTTAGGAGAGTTGTCTTGGCAACTATCTGGCTGGTGAATCCCGTGATTTTCTTGCTTTATCAGATTCGAAAGATTCATGTTACAAAAACATTGTGTTTTGTCTACATTTCTACTCCTATGCCTCCCGGCTTTCCCTCAAGGGCTTGGATCCTGTAACTTTACCAGTGAGGATAATTGGGAAACTTTCTCAGTGATATTTATTTTGCACATCTCTTATTTTTGTTCAGATACAAACAATGGCAATTATAGAACCGTAATAGCGGAGATAGAGCTTTGTAGGGGGAAAAGAGATGCAGACTGTGTATTACTGTTACACAACGAAGTGTATCTCCCCTAACAGTTTAGAGATACTATTGCAGCTTTATATCCTAGGTGATTCTTGCTCATAAATAGACATTTATCAAACTCAGATTACTGGGAAACCGATTTGTTTACAGATGGTAGTGTGACAGTTGTAAGTAGTACAAAATGTGTGGTTACGTTGGGAATTTTGCAGTCCTTTGGAAATAATACAGGATCATGTGACCTAGTGTGCCCAATCATGTTAGTGGGAAATGTGTCGGCAATCATTCTGTGTTGTGGCTAGACTGGCCAGCAGTGTTAGGGAGTGACTTATTACAGAATATACCAATAAAAATAGGAAAAGGAAAAACGCTTTAACTTCTTCATTATTTAGAACTTTTTCCCGCTTATGTCATATAAAATATAATTAAAAAAAAAAAAGTTGTTTTAATTTATAAAAAAAACACAAAGATTTTGCTTTGAGGTTCTTGCTTCGGCAATAATTTCCCTCATTCAAACAAGACACGTGTTGTGTTATGTATAGCAGAAATTAGGCATATTTGGTGACCTTTCCCATCTATGGTAAAGTCTTGTTTTCAGTTGCATGACGTGATATAGGTCCTTATTCTAGTTCACTCTTTCTGACAAATTCCTTCTTAGATGGACAAAACCATGTGCACTGCAGGTGGGGCAGATGTTACTTGTGCAGAGAGAATTAGATTTGGGTGGGGTTTTACTTTAAAGTGAGATATATATTGCAGTGTAAAAATAAAGCAGCCAGTATTTACCCTGCACAGAAACAAAATAACTCACCCAAATCTAATTCTCTCTGCACATGTTACATCTGCCCCCCTGCAGTGCACATGTTTTTGTTCATCTAAGAAGGATTTTGTCAGAAAGAGTGAACTACAATAAGACCCATAGTTTTGTGATCAACTGACAAGAAGTAGTAAGGAGCTCCGTTATATGGTGCATATCGTTTAGTGTGTACCAACTATATCATTAATGATCCCCCATGTTGTCTGAACATGCAGTCAAATCAGAAAATATCAGCAGTGATTGCATGGTCGTCTGCGGTCCTGGTAATGTCACTAAACGATATCATTAATCAGGTCCTCACTCCCAAGTTGTTCAGGAGTTCCAACGAATGTTGTTGCCACCACATCCACCCGACATGAACCCAATCATGCAGTTTTGGGACATAATGGGGAGGTTCATTAGCACCCACGATCCTACACCTACAAATATCAGGGAGCTGTGGGAAGCCATCCAGACGACATGAGTCCACATCTCTCCAGAGATCTTCCATCCAATTGTGAAATGTACAGATGGAGCGAGTCCCACCTTTGGCCGGCGATCGCCAGATCCCTTGCACTGACGAGCGCCGGTGATAGAGACTGTCGCCTGTCAGCGGGGGGACGGGAACCCTGTCCGTCTCCACTTCAGGGAGACGGACAGGGTTATGGGGGGGGGGTGCAGCAAGGCGGCGGGAGCCGGGGCAGCTGTCGGAGAGGTGGCAGGGACCCGGGGGGAGCCCCGTTGTAAGGGGACGTGCGCAGCGGCTGGCGGGGGATGGCGGCTGGCGAATCTTCCGCCATCCCCTGCAAAGCTAAGACCCGCTCCATATGTATGCCACGTCGAGTTGCTGTGCTTTACTAGGCTAGGGTGGTCCTACATGAAGGAACCTAACCCATTATTTTGGCACTTAAGTATAAAATTGAATGACCTAATGCCGGCATGTCCAAACTGTGGCCCTCCAGCTGTTTTGAAATGACACATCCCAGCATGCCTTGCTATAGTTTTAGCATTCCCTAATAGCAAAACTGTGGCAAGGCATGATGGGACTTGTAGTTTCAAGCTGGAGGGCCATAGTTTGGACCTGCCTGACCTGTTGTAAAAGTATTTATCACATTGCTGAACTAGAACAGACCCATTAAAAGAGCAATAATGTAGCCAGGTTAAATCAAAATTACAATTACCACTACAGAGATTTAAAACGCTTCAAAATCCTATATACTGTACTTAAATCATCATACAAATTTTTTAAATCTATTACAGATTGGCCTGGGGACTTTGGAGAACGTCAATGGTATAATTTAAAGCTTACACGTCTAGTTTCATCTTATTAATGATTTACTTTGCCTAGAGCACAATTAGGCATCATTTCTGACAAAACGATTGTCTACATGAGTATTTAGGAAGATCGGGCAACTTAAACAAATTCTACCCCTTTCCTGAAGGTTCTGTTGTTTATCTAGTGACTTAGATCATTTAAGAAATTAATTATCTGTATTTAGTGGTATTTTTTAATCATGTTCATGCTATACAAGATAAAATAAATGGATTTCACAGTGATCATTTTTATTAAGGGTTCATTAATGAATATTGGGCACAGTTAGCGATAGCATCTCATCTCGCAAGGTTGGTTAATTTGGGTATTCTCCACATCCATATAACTCATTAACTATTAAAGCAGCAGGAATCTGAAATATGGCACAGACACGCATAATCAATGATCACTTATTAAGCAAGTCATTAGTCATTTATCTATTTTAAATTTTGGTTTATATTAAATTCAAACCAATGATCATGACATTTCAAAAATATATTTTAAACCTTCTTCATGGTGTTGCGAGCTGATCAGCAGCTTATCACACGCAATGTGGCATAACACAGAGTGACTAGTGTAGAGATAATCTATGCTAGAATGAGTTATGGTGTGGGAGTAAAATGTATACAATTTCTCTGATAGGTGAAGGATTTTGCAAGTTGGACAACATGAAGAGATTTCTTAACCTACCTAGAACCCTAAAGGACAGCTCTGTAGGCCCCCAGATGACAAATCAATTATTATTATTTATTTACAGTTTCTTATATAGCGCATTCTGTTTCCCTTTACAAAAGGAAACCGTTCTAAAACAAACTGGGTAGTAATTAACTGACAGAGGTAGGAGGGCCCTGCTCGAAGCTTACAATCTATAGGGATAATAGGAGTGATACATCAGAATAGGATTCCATAGCATTGCAGTCCCTCCAGATTGCAAGGGGTGTGGTATAGGGGTCCCGACAGTCATTATCCCGACTGTCCGGACCCAGACAGCATGGAGAGTGCAACGAAGCTTGGCATGCTTTAATAACGCTTAGGTCAACTGTGCTCACCTTTGCCTATGAGCACTCCGGATACACTTACTAAAGGGGACAGCAATTATTCACATTAGAAGGACTTGCGAACACTCACAGTTTCTGCATGCTTGAGCACAGATTGTTAAATGAAACTGATTGAGGTACTAATTAAAGCCACCTGTGGTCAAGCATGAATAACCATTACATATGGACCGTTAGGATGCCTAGAGGACAGTGTTTGGGACCCATTGCCATTGCTCTCCATCAACTCCTAGGGGTGAGAGGAAACATTTGTGATGCTGATGGTCACAAAGTGCTGCAGTAACAGAACGCTGCCACCTTGTGGATATTATTTCTAATTGCATAACCTCCAAGAAAATGTATTTCTTATGTACAGTATATATCGACTTTATGGACATAGTTATTATGTAGGCACTTTTGGCAGGATTCATCAGTATTCCTGATAGCTCACATAGCCATGTAACCTGAAACGTCCTATACACGTGAGGGTGATCTCACACTGAAATTGGGGATGAGAAAATATAAATTACATTGATGTTATTACTGTTATAATGCACTATGAAAAGGCTGCCCAGTAATGTGACTGCTAAATGAGTTTTTCTGTAAAATAACAGCACAACAAATACACCTATTAGTACTCTGTTTATTCATATAATTCACTGTCAACCAAGTGTCTTGTTCCTTCTTTCTAGAGATTGGAAAAAGAAACAAGAGACATGACTGCCCAATGAAATCCCTTCTCTACAGACACATCTCTGTAATTCTGCAATTACATGCCCTAGAATTAGGTTTATAGATAAAAGTGATAAATGCCTAAGTAACATATTGTACAGCTCTCTATAATTTGTGCTATAATGGGAGATGAAAATGAAATCACTATTATGTGCTCCTAGTAACCACCTAGATTGCCTGCCCCTCCTGTTCTTGTTCTCTTGCTTATTTATACTGTAAGTGGTTCTTTGTCTGTTTGCTTAGCTCTCTTATAACCTCTCTAAACTAATATTTCAGATAAGTACTTGCATGGAACATACTGTAGGTAGTTCACATCTCAGAAGATCCTACAGTGCTTTCATTTCATTGTTTTTATCTGAACAAATCCTTTGTAACCAGAATAAAATGTGCAGATGAGGGTTTTCACACTGCGCTCTGCCTGTTGAGTCTTGATTACCCTAGGGGTAAACGGGGACCTTCAGCGGTGGTAATTGGTGTTGTAATTACACCTATATGGGGTCCCCAGGTGGGGAAACTTCCCTAACAAGTGTCACCAGGTGAGAAGTCCCAAATGGGTTTTCAGATAGACTTTCCTAGACTTCTTTGACTGTAGTAGATCCTGAGCCCAGGACCTACAATCTCACCTGAGCCCAGGACCTACGGTCTCACCTGAGCCCAGGACCTACGGTCTCACCTGATGATTTGTGTGGGAAGAGACCGGGTGGGTGAAGTACTCCGTTGATGTAGTATACAGGGAGGTGCCTGTTGGCTTAGGGCGATTCGCAATGAACCCCCTTACAATCACCTATACCAAGGGTGGCCAAACCCGTCCTCAAGATCTACCAACGGTCCATGTTTTCCAGATCACCTAGCTGGTGCACAGCTGTAGTCAATACTAACTGTCACAATTTCAAACCTGCTGCATTCATTCCTACTATAGAGCCACAGGTTGCCTGGAAAACATGCACTGTTGGTAGATCTTGAGGACAGGTTTGGCCATCCCTGACCTATGCCCTCTCTGTTACAGCACCACGTGAAATGTCAAAGTTTGGGTGTCTATGTAGTACTGCTAGCGGGCGGCGATGTGCTTCTTGCACCCAGTCCCGAGGCTCCCCTTCAGCCTCTGACCGCGTCACACTGTTTGTCCGGCCACACAGTACAGACATCAACGGAGTACTTCACCCACCTGGTCTCTTCCCACACAAATCATCAGGTGAGACCGTAGGTCCTGGGATCAGGATCTACGGCAGCCAAAGAAGTCTAGGAAAGCCTATCTGAAAACCCATTTGGGACTTCTCACCTGGTGACACTTGTTAGGGAAGTTTCCCCACCTGGGGACCCCATATAGGTGTAATTACAACACCAATTACCACCGCTCAAGGTCCCCGTTTACCCCTAGGGTAATCAAGACTCATTCCCCATCCCCTCCATAACACCAAAGTCTGGTGTTCATCCCATAACATTCCATTTTTTACATTCTATTGTGATCTAATAAATATATGTTTTACCCATTTGTTCCGTAAATCTCATATATATATATATATATATATATATATATATATATATATTTCTGGCACAACACTGCTATCACCAAACATAAGCAGGTTAGCGCTTTCCCACCACAACCGTAATATACCAGAATAAAATGTGCAACTATATAATAATCATCAACAATCATAGCAACCTTAGTGGTCCTTACTATGTAGAAGATTCTTGTAAGATGTGAAGGAAACAAAATAATTTAATTAATTTGAAAATAGATACAAATATTAATCAACAAAAATAATCACACTTCTTATTTCATGCAGCATTCATAACCATGGGCCTTATTCTGATCGGTGCGGCCCGATCAGAATATGCGGCCGCAACCGTGCAGGCGAATCCCCGCCTTCCATACGGATCGCCACCTGCCGTCCGTACGCGGATATGTGGCGATCCGCATGAAATTGGACGGGGATACGCCTCCTCCGTCTTGGGAGCTGCCCCTGCATTCGATGGTCGCCGAACATCGAATGCAGGGCCGCACGCTCCACCAGGTCCCGCAACACAAGACCACACGGACACTTGTCCGTGTGAAATCATGTATGGGGGCGGGCAGCTGACATCCGGCGATGTCAGATGCCCGCCCCGTACCCACGCGTCACGGCCTCATTACCATGCATACGCCCCGCGTTTGCATGGGAACGCCCATGAAACGGGGGGCGTATGCATAGGGTAATGAGGCTAAGTAGCCCCTCACGCCCCTCTACGCCCCCTGTGCGGCGTATAAAGAATCCATGCGGCGAAATCGCCTGCACATGCGCAGAGTGACATCTGCACATGCGCAGACGATAAACATCGGCGGGCCGTACGCAAGCGGGAATATCCGCACCGATCAGAATAAGGGCCCATGTGACAATAGTATATCATCTATCTATCGATCCTACTGTTAAAAAGTTTTGGGTCACCCAATTTCGTGTTTTACATGAAATCTGACTTTTATCAAATGAGTGGCAAAATGAATAGAACATAAACTCAAGACACAGGCAAGGTTAGAAATAATGATTTTTATTTGAAATAATAATTTTATCCTAGTTTGCTTTCCTCAAAGAACGCTACTTTTGCAGCAATTATAGTATTGCAGACTTTTGGCATTCTAGCTGTTAATTTGTTGAGGTAATCTGAATAAATGTCACCCCACGTTTCCTGAAGCACCTCCCACAAGTTGGATTGGCTTGATTGGCACTTCTTGCTTATCATACGGTTAAGCTGCTCATACAACAGCTCAATGGGGTTGAGATCTGGTGACTGCGCTGGCCACTCCATGACAGACAGAATAACAGCTGTCTGCTTCTTCCCTAAATAGTTCTTGCATAATTTCGAGGTGTGCTTTTGGTCATTGTTCTGTTGAGGAAATTGTCTCCAATCAAACGGTGTCCACAAGTTATGGCATGGCATTGCAAAATAGAGTGATAACCTTCCTTATTCAAAATCCCTTCGACCTTGTACAAATCTCCCACTTGACCAGCACCAACGCAGCCCCAGACCATCAGAATACCTTCTCAATGCTTGTTAGATAGCGTCAGGCACTCTTCCAGCATCTTTTCACTTGTTCTGCATCTCACAAATGTTCTTCAGTGTGAACCAAATATCTTAATCTTCAATTAGTCTGCCCATAACACAATCTTCCTCTGTCCAAGGTCTGTGTTTTTTTCTGCCCATGTTAACCTTTTACTTTTATTAGCCAGTCTCAGATATGGCTTTTTCTGTGCCACTCTGCTAGAAGGTCAGCATCCCAGAGTCACCTATTCACTGTACACATTGATACTGGCATTTTGCGGGTACCATTTAATGAAGCGACCAGTTGAGGACCTGCGAGGCATCCATTTTTCAAACTAGCGATTCTAATGTACTTGTCTTCTTACGCAGTTCTGCACCGGGGCCTCACACTTCTCTTTCTACTCTGATAAGAGCCTGTTTGTGCTGTTTTCTGAAGGGAGTAGTACACACCGTTGTAGGAAATGTTCAGTTTCTAGGTAACTTCTCACTTGAAATAGCCTTCATTTCAAAGATCAAGCATTTTGGATAATTGAAACTCAACCTGTATATACAAACAAACAAACACACACACACACACACACACACAGGTCTCACATTTATCCGACAGGGGAAAGAGTATTTACACCAGCAAAATATTCCTATTATTTCAACGGAAGATAGAAATACTGTAGATAGCATTTCAGTGTTTCCAAGAGTAAAACAGGTCTTAAAGTGCATCTTTTTTGTTTCCTCCTGACTGCCCTCATATTAGCTGATCTGTGTACTCTGAACCCCACGGTATACTTAAGATATCAGATGGAGGTTGAGCTAATTTTATTGACATGAATACGATAAAACTCCAAATATAAAGATCTGGGAAGTCCACCATTATCTCAAAAAAGTCCAAGTTTTGCCAATGCCAAAGGATTCTGATCTAGATCCAAATGGAAAAAAAGAGTCCTGCCCTGTTCCAGACTTCTTTTTAAATAGAGCCCATTAGTTAAAGAAAACGTGAACAATGAAATACGATTTATGCATTTCCCTGCTAGGTGTGGTGTCTTGGAAGGTTATGGTATGTAAGTGTCACGAGCAGGACCCTCTTCCTTCATGTTTTCTTACTTCAACCATCTCTGTAATTTAGTCATCATCATCATCCTTATTATAATATTGTTTTCTGACTCATATATGTTTCGTGAGTGGGTCGCACAATCATCTTATGACCCACTCACAATCTGCATCGTTGTGGTGTGTACCCAGCATAACTCCAGTGAGCTGACAGGTCCCATGCAACTCATTAGTGTTTGGCATTTCTTTGCTGGAAATGCATTTTTGTTGCAACTCGATGTGACCAGGACCAGGAGTTAAACACAAAGAAACGGGACAATAAAAAAAGCTGCAGCCACTGCATCGTAGCAATTTCTTTACAGATGAAGGGGTAGATTTATTAAGCTTGGTGAACTGATAAACTGTCTGGTTTTTAAAGTGGCTGGTGATAACGTTCCAGTAAATCAGCTGCTAACTGTCAAGTTACAGTTTGGGTGTTACAAATTACAGTTAGCAGCTGACTGGCTGGTGCTTGGACACATCTGTAACTCCCTAAAGGCTAATTTGCAACAATTACTCTATTTCTAATGCCCATGTGAATGCTGCGCTCTTTGATACATAGAGGGGGAGCGAATACAGCACAGTATAACAGTAGAAGTTAATTATAATGCCGCTTTAGGTTGATTGTAATTAGTGGAAACCTACATACCTGCACTCAGACATTGGAAGTACTCCCTGTATTGTTCCTTTGTACGGCGCTGCAAAACACTTGTGGCGCATTATAAATAAAATTATAATAATAATACTCCACCTGGATTATTATACCTGGTTTATTCCTATTGAACCTTGGCACCTAAGATTTTTTCTTGTTATTGCTGGGTCTTTCCTGTCTTTATACCTTCCTCTATATTTAAATCAGAACACAAACATGTACCATGAGTGTAGAACTTGGCGCCAGATGTATCGCGCTTCAAAAAGTGATAAAATGGAGGGTGATAAACACCAGCCAATCAGCTGCTACCCTTCATTTTTCAAACCCTGCCTGTAACATGGCAGTTAGGAGCTGATTGGCTGGTGTTTATCGCTCTCCGTTTTATCACTTTTTGAAGCTCTATACATCTGGCTCGTGATCACTGTAATTGTCCTTTTTGCAAAGTAGGTCTTCTTCCAGAATGTCAAGTTATTTTCTGCCTGAAATTTGCTTTACCGACCACAGCATTCTCCCTAGGGAAAGTCAGCGCTGAGGACATAATCACAAATATACGCTACAATGAAAAGTACAAAAACCACATATAAAGAGTTTCCAGCATTTAAATGTCAGTGCAGTCATCTCTTGTTTTATCACCGACTAGAACACAAGCCAACTGTTTGGCAGAAGATAACGTCCCACTGACTGCATAGGTTGGTTTTGTTTGTTAAAAGTTTATTTAACCCTTTTCATTGCCAGGGTCTGTGTGGAATTTCCTGATCTGTTGATTATTCCATTTTCCACTATTTATATTTCATACAGTGACATCTAAATTTTGTTTAATTACTAAATATGCACAATCATTTAATGTTATGCCCAAAACAGCAAAATATTGGTACTGCAGTATAAAGAAACAGAGGTCATGCGGGGAAAGCAGCAAACCTGAGGTTAGATGAGGATGCGATTGGTTTGCTACTTCAGAGGTAGGAACTGCATAGTTACTGAAAGTAAGAGATGCTTAGGAGTCTCTTTTATGCACAAAACTGCTGCAAAGTCTGTATCTACCTTTTGTTACTGTACATTACAATGATACATTATTCAGAAGAAACATCCAGGCAATATTTCCGACAGAGGATTTAGCACCCGCCGCCTACTCAATGCTACAGTTTCCGACAGCATTGAAGGCGGATCTCAACAAAATAGTCAATATATAGAGAATAACAAACCTCCGGCCAGTGATTGAAGCAAACACCAAGTGGTGCATTGTCAAGGGACTGAGGCCAGTTGGTTGATTGGGAGCAGTCAATGAAGGAATGCTTCATAGAGCAGAGTCACTGACATTCCAGAGAAGGAAAGCCCGACAGTCCAGAAAAGGGGAAAAAAATCGGGCTGGCATAACCTAGATTTTCTTGCTTTTTTGGACAGAGGGCGAACCCGGTTTAAACTTTATTATAACCCAGGTCGAATTGCCGGGTTGGTCACCAATGCGGCAATAACCCGGGTCCGAGTTGCGATGTGAAAGGTGTACAATTGTAAAGTTCAATTGTCAAAATTATAAATGTAATCTACTTCAAGACTGGGATTAAGATAGTAGGTCAGAAAATCATAGTTTAGTGTAGTTCTGAGATTCTAACCAATTATCATAATCATAGCCAATACAGTATATAGCTTCATAAAACTTCAAATAACGAAAATCACATTATAGCGAATATATGCCATGTATAAAAAAATAGAAATCCACATTGTCGCATACACTAAGTCAATATGCCTATATAGCCTCACGTGATTATTTTATAGCCAACACAGCTTGCCACCAATTAGCAAATATGTCCATACGTAGTCATATACAGTACCCCACAGCCTTATTTCTCAGAGTCTCAAAGCAAAGTTGTATGTACCATAGAATGGGACTCAATCATCTGTTTACAGAAACCAGTAGACAAATCAGAAAGGTCTACCCACTGTAAAATGTTTCTGAAACTTTATCAGTCACTAAATAAATGTTTTAACATATCCCTTAAGATAACGTGTTTTTTGTCTGATTATTTTCATGTATTCAAGCACACCAATTGGTGAAAAAAGTCCAATAAAGCCTCCAAAAATAAAATTGAAGAAACATGGAAAGGACTGGAGTCGGTACACCAAACCTCTGACTCCCAACACCTCTCTTTTTTACTACAGTCAGCCGACTTCACAAATGGCAATGTGTGGGTATGGCAGGCAACAGAAATCTCGGGGGTCCGGTACAGTGATATCTCTGGGGCCCCCCAAACTTGTCAATTGCCACGCACTCTCATGGCGTGTATAAAACACAATGCCCACAGGCAGGGCCACCAAGAGAAATCCTGGGCCCCAGTTCAACAACTTCCTGGGGCCCCCACGGACGGAGCTCCCTGCACATTCTGCAGACCCGTTGTTACGCCACTGCTTCCAAGGTGGATACGGACAAAAATTTACACCGTAATGCCTATTACACGTCACACATCCTTTACATATTATACCACATGCCATAATGCTCATTACACGTTATGCTACACACCGTAGTGGGCAGTACACATTATACCATACACCGTAATATCTATTACATATTTTACCACATGCCATAATGCCCATTACATGTTATTCCACACACCGTAATGCTCATTACAT
Source organism: Crinia signifera (assembly GCF_055691185.1). NCBI lineage: Eukaryota > Metazoa > Chordata > Amphibia > Anura > Myobatrachidae > Crinia > Crinia signifera. The sequence continues at coordinate 406,434,751 of NC_139217.1, forward strand.
ATTAGGGGGTCAACATGGATTAACCTGCTCTGCCAGGGGTTAACATTCTCTGTTAGGGGTTAACATGCTCTTTGCCATGGGATTAACTTGCTCTGCCAGGGGTTACATGCTCTGCCATGGGTTACATTCTTTGCCAGGGGTTAACATTCTCTGCCAGGGGTTACATGCTGACTTTCAGAGTTGGATCTCAGCCCCAGCAGCATGGAGGCAGCAGACACAGAGCAACCAGCCACCCACCTTGGAACACAGTGACCTGGACATGGGTGGGGAAACAGGTCTGGGACTGCTAGACTGGAGACATGGCACTGGCACCTGCTGCTGCTGGTGGCAGTTGGGATCGGAATGTGGGCAGCGGGGCGGGCTGGATTCTGCGGAGGGGGTTGTACTCCCATGGGAGGTAGCCTCTCTCTGACCCAGTTCCTCCCAGCACCCAGGGACTACCTACCCTAAGTATCCTCCTGTCGCCGAGCCATGGTAAACTCCCAAGTCATGTGGCTGGCTCTCAGCAGGCCTTGGAGTCGGAGAGTGGAACAACACAGAAGGACCTCTGTGATGCTGCTGCCCCCACAATGGCCCACATCCGCACTCCCAATGCTGCCGCTGAACAGCTGACTGCAACGCACTCAGACCTCACCACCAAATTTAAAAAAAAACTGTGTGCTCAAACCAGGGCCCCCCTGACAGCTTTGGGCCCGGATAAACTGTACCTGTCCACCCCCCCCCTCAGCACCCCTGCCCACAGTATTGCCACAGTATTTCCTACTAATAAAATGCCCAGAGTATTGCCACTTGTGCACAATGCCCACAGTATTGCCCTTTACCCATAATGAGCAAAACAATACAGTTACCCACTCACAGTTTCTCTCCCAATAGTACACATATTACACAATTTCCTCCCTCCCTATAGCACAGTTTTGTTACACCAAGACTCACACTTTTGATGTAATGTCTCCTCCAGGAGCTCCTGCTGTCCATGCCAGTAACTGCTCAGCGCCCAAAGGGGTCCTCGGGGTGTCAGTGTCCCGGTTATCCTCTTCATGGCCAATGAGCAGAAGAAAAAGAGAAAGTGGGGTTTCTGCGTCTGCAGCTCCAAGCTGGGGACTTCCGCTTACAGGGTGGGAAGGAGGCGTTGTAGAATAGTATCCGGATCGGCGCTGCACTGCACTTGCCACTTCCCTGTCATTTACTTTGATAGGAGCAGCAAGCGGCAGAGCCAGACTGGTGCCTCCCTGCATTAATAGACCACGCAGAGCGACTACAGCTGGCTCTGGGCAATTAGACAGACAGGCGGGCTGGTGGATGGTGTAATCCTCTTAGCCGTAATCAATTGCTACTAGCAAGTGTCACACAGCTGCAGAAATTCTTTGGGGCCCCTCAAAACATACAGGCTGTGGTTCCTGAACTTTTTTAACTCATGGTGCCCAAGAGCATCAGAATAATCTTCACGGCACCATAGGCCAAACATTTTGTTTATTGTGAAATTCAGAAAAACGTGCTAGTTACTGTACATGCCGAGGGACAGGATGCTCTTCTGATTGTCCACATATTTTGTGATGGGAAGTAACAGGCGCTGGTTTGCCTATTAAATGGAACATAGTACTGAACCACCAACCCAGGGCATACTTTCAATTGCCCCAAGGTACCCCAGGGTGACACGGCACCAGTGGAAACCATTGGTGTAAAACACAGGTTCTCAAAGTCGGTCCTCAGGACCCTACAGAGTGCATGTATTGCAGGTCTCCTCACAGAATGTATCTTTTAAAATGTGTCAGTGAGTAATGAGTGCACCTGTTGGATGACCTGGAAAATGTGAACTGTGTGGGGCCCTGAGGACAGAGTTTGAAAAGCACTGGTGTAAAGTAAGGACTTTATTAAACAACTAATTGAATACTTATTTATTAGTTACCAATGAATATAACATAATTGCAATACAGATGGGAGCTGATCATTATAGACACAAAGATTGTGGTTATAAAATTGTCCCGGCCAAACATTGTCTTAGAATATAGGATTGTCATGGATAGGGATAAATATAGCATACATTTAAAAATAGGTTGAACTCGATGGACTGACGTCTTTCTTTAACCTCAAAAACTATTTTGCACAATCAAGAAATGTAAAGTGGACAGTTGTCGGAATCCTCATTACCAGCAGTTCAGGCACAGGTTGTACGATCTATATACTGTATTTCATAACACATCTTTTAACAATTCACTATTACTGTAACTTGATATAATATATGTACACTGATCATCTCTTTTCCTAGAACAGTTTGTCTTCATACAAATATATTATTCAAGGTATTATAAATTAATTAATATTGCTTGAAAAAGGTAATATGTTTTTATACCACAATTAACATGCTGGTAATTGTTCTGAAAAAAAAAAATAGTATTATTTGATGCCACGAATAGGATTTCTCGGTCTTCCTATGAAAGCACAAACTTTCCTATTCCAAGTATAGAAAGACTGAACGGCAATTTAAATTTAGCCATTGATAACGCAGTAAGAGCTGAAGTGATAACAGCCACTTATTGTTTGCTACTAGCAAGGAGAAATGCACTATTACAATTACAGAGATGGGCTTTTGTACAATAAATAAGTGCAGCTTTAGGAAAACTGTATTGCTGCAGAGTAAAGCCTTGTTTCCCCTCATGATATTACAAAAAAAAATAAAAAATCTATTTAACCCTTACTTTGTAACATTTGCCACAATTGGCAGATGGTAAGTTTGAAAGTGCTTTCTAATACATTAAGAAATCTCCTATATATTTGGCTACATCTGTCACTCAAAGTGGGTGTCTGTGTCTATAACGCTCTGTTCCTGGACTTTCCTCTTAATGTGTGATTGCCTTCATCTGTGCTGAACACCTTTCTGAGAAATTAACCTGTTTAAAACAGGTGATGGCAATCATACATTAAGGGGAAGTCTAGAAACAGAGCATTGTGTCCCTCCTGGAGAGGGTCATGTTGGGAGGTATGTGACAGAGAACCAGCCCAGTGAGCCCACAGACAGTGCCAGACACCCACTGCCTTCCCATGTTGCCCAGCACTGCTACTCCACAGCCACCAGGTAAGCGCCCCCCTCCCGCGATTTGCGGCAAAAACCTCCCCCCCCGCGCGCCCCCCCCTCCCGCGATTCGCGGCAAAAACACCCGTTCCCCCGCGACCCCCCCTACCGCGACTCGCAGCAAAAACACCCCTGCGACCCCCCCTCCCGCGATTCGCTGCAAAAAGAACCCCCCCACGACCCCTCCCGCAATTCGCGGCATAACCACCACCCCGCGACCCCCCCTCCCGCGAATCGCGGCAAAAAGAACCCCCCCGCGGCACCCCCCGTGATTCGCGGCAGCTCCAGAATTAAATTGCACATGGAAAACACTGACATGGCTATGGTCGACAATGAAAAAGGTTGACATGAGTTTTTGAAGTTTTTTTGTCATTTTTTGAATATTTTCATATTCATTCTCATGTGTCGACATGGACACCAATGAAGTGCCACACTTATGTCAACATTTACATGTGTTGACCTTTCTGTGTTGATTTTTTTCTTGTGGCGATTCGCGTCACACCCCCCGCAACCCCCCCTCCGGCGATTCGCGGCACCCCGGCACCCCCCCGCGACCCCCCCCTCCCGCAATTCGCGGCAACCCCCCACCGGAACCCCCATGAACCCCGCTCTCCCGCGATTCGCGGCACCCACCCCCCGCAACCCCCCCCTCCCGCAAATCGCGGCACCCCCCGCGATTCGCGGCAGCTCCAGAATTAAATTGCACATGGAAAACACTGACATGGCTATGGTCGACAATGAAAAAGGTTGACATGAGTTTTTGAAGGTTTTTTTTTTCATTTTTTGAATATTTTCATATTCATTCTCATGTGTCGACATGGACACCAATGAAGTGCCACACTTATGTCAACATTTACATGTGTTGACCTTTCTGTGTTGATTTTTTCTTGTGGCGATTCGCGTCACCCCCCCCCGCAACCCCCACTCCCGCGATTCACGGCACACACACTCCCCCCGCGATTCTCGGCACCCCACCCCGCGACCCCCCCTCCCGCGATTCGCGGACACCTAAGTTGCAATACAGGCATCTTTCATACAATTCTAACCATATTTCTCATATACAAACGTTCACAAATTAAGGGGGCGCAGCCCCTTACGACGGTGTGAAGAGCGCCCGTAGGGCGCGATGAATCACCTAGTGTAAGTTATATTCCTTTGAATCCCATATAAATAACATACAGTATGATGTCATAATTACTTAACTGGTACCTATATAACGAACTTAAAAACAAACTTAAAAATAAAAATCCCTATAGGGCGTGGCCTAGCTGAGCAGGAGAACGGACGCATCTTCTTTGGGCTCCTGTCCTACAGCCTCTTTAACAGCCTCTTTTGCCTCCCTGAGTTCCCCCTGGACCCTCACCCTTACCTTACCCCACAGGTGCTCCATTCCTGAAGCGGGCGGGTGGTCGCCGCGGAGCCGGGGAGTGCTGCTTGCATTCCTGCAGGTTGCAGCCTACCCGTCTGCAGGACCTATATTTCAGCTGCCGCCCGCCGCTGTGACGTTCGGCGCCTCCCGGGGGACAGATCCCGGTCCGGCGCTTGCTCCCTCCTGTTACCGGGCAACACAGCAACCCCCAGAGCGGGTTTACACCGTGCCGGGTTCTATCAGTGTTACTTAGGCCCTTGTGGCTCATGCTCGTTCTAGTTCATATTTTATGCTAATGTTGAGTTTTACATAGATTCAGGATTATTAGTTGCTTTACTATATACGTATGTGTCTTTTTTTGAGGGGTGACTGGGTTTATGTCCACTACCCCCCAAGTTACATAACATGGTTGAGGAGGCCTTGGACAGGTCCCTCACTATGACCCCCCCTGGGGTCGCCAGTCTAGTTATTTTCTCTATCTCTTTATTCCCCTTTATCTTTATTTTCCCTCATGTGTCTTGTCCCCCTGTTCGTCTATCCAGAGTAGGTCTCTCTTATAACTGCGTTTTTTACTATGCAAAGGTTACCATAGTTAGATGCGATCATTTGCTGGTTTTAGAAGTTTTATAAATGATTAATATTATATCTCTGAATGCTAAGGGTTTGAACTCACCCCAAAAAAGGAAACTAGCATTGGCCTATTTTCATAAGCAGAAAGCTCATGTTGTTGCCATACAGGAGACCCACTTTATTAGATCGGCCCCGCCTAGATTCTCCAATAATAGATTCCCCCAGTGCTATACCGCAAATGGTCCTCACAAAAAGGCGGGCGTCGCAATACTAGTGTCTGCTAATTGTTCCTTTAATATCTCCTCACAGTATGCCGACCCAGAGGGTAGATTCTTAATCTTAGTGGGCCACCTAGAAGGCGTTGAAACCACTTTGGTCTCCTGCTACGCCCCTAATACCAGACAGATTACATTTATTAGAACACTCCTCTCTACTGTACAGAAGTATGCTAAGGGTGCACTACTATTATTAGGGGATTTCAACATGGTTCCAGACCCAATTATGGATAGATCTCACCCTCCAGGTTATAGAATATCCCATCCCCCTGACCACTCCAGGAAACTCAAACAGCTTATTAAAGAATTTGACCTTTGTGCTAGACACCCGGGCATGAGGGATTACTCCTTTTTCTCACATCCCCACCGGTCGTACTCGAGGATAGATCTTGCCCTGTCCGACAAATGGACCTTGGCATCCATTCGTAAGGCTGACATACTCCCTATCACCTGGTCTGATCATTCCCCGGTACGACTGTTGTGGGATCTAGTCTCATTTAAGACCCCCCCGGGCCCATGGCGGTTAGGCGGTACTGCCCTGACTCAAATTGACTCTAAGAACTCTATCCGGGATTCCCTATCCATGTATATCACTGCCAATAACCCGGACGATACTGGGATACTCACACACTGGTGCGCCCTGAAGGCTGTTGTGAGAGGTACTGCAATACAGGCTGTGGCTAGAGCAAAGAAAGCGGAGGTAAAAGAAATGTTGCAGGCGGAGGAAGAACTAGCCAGACTAGAAGTAGCCCACAAGGATAACCCCTCTGATGAGACCATTTATACAGCGCTTGCGCAAGTTAGGGATAAGATTAATGCATCATAATTTCGGGAGGTACAAAAAAACATCTCCAAATTAAATCAACGTTTCTACCTCTTTGGTAACAAGGCGGGCAGACTGCTTGCCAGAAAACTGAGGGGCAGAAGAGCTAAGGCAAGAGTAGACCTTTTAATAAACTCTAAGGGCGCTAGGGTTACTGACTCCTTCCAAGTAGCAGACACTTTCGCGGATTATTATGCTAAACTGTATAATCTAAGATCAGATCCACACACCCCTCAGCCATCGGAGGCTGGCATTACCTCCTTCCTAGATGATATTAACCTTCCTGTGTTGCAGTCCGAAGCCTGTCGAGCCCTCAATGCCCCCTGGTCCTTGTCTGAGGTGGAGACTGCGATTGAAGGACTGCCAAACAACAAGGCCCCTGGTCCTGATGGGTACCCATCCAATTTTTATAAATGTTTTAAGTCAGAGTTAAGCCCGATCCTATTGCAAGTTTTCAACAAGGCCTCCCAGGCCGGGGAATTCCCTAGTGAAATGCTTGAGGCTAGGATAGTAACTATTCCTAAGCCTGAGAAGCCTACTACAGCGGTCCAGAATTATAGACCTATTGCTTTATTAAATACGGATTTGAAACTATTTGCAAAATTGATAGCCAATAGGCTGGCCCCTTTACTCCCCTCCCTGGTAAATGTCGACCAGGTAGGTTTCGTGCCAGGCAGGCAGGCTCCGGACAACACACGTAGAGTATTAAATGTAGTTGAAGTGTGTGAACGTGCCCGCTGTCACTGCTTTCGCTTGACGCGGAGAAAGCATTTGACAGGCTTCACTGGGGGTACCTGAGGGAGGTGCTTGTGCGTTTTGGATTTCAAGGGAGAATGTTGGACTCTATTTTTGCTCTTTATTCTCACCCATCCGCGAGAGTGTTTGTGAACGGCTGCCTCTCTAATAGCTTCCAGATAACAAATGGAACTAGGCAGGGATGTCCCTTATCCCCACTTATATTTGTATTATCTATAGAACCCCTTGCAGAGAAGATCAGGTCGGATAATCGAATAACTGGGCCAGTCATAGGAAAAATCCTACATAAAATCTGTCTGTTTGCGGACGACGTCCTCCTTTGCCTTCAAAAGTTAGACTCATCCTTGCCCGCTCTCCATGAAGTACTAGAAGCGTACTCCTCTGTATCTTACTATAAACTTAACACTACCAAGACAGAGGCCCTCCCACTGAACATACCGGATGCAGAGGTGGCACGACTGAAAGACGAGTATCTCTACGCATGGCAAGGAAGAGCAATTAAATACCTGGTAGTGTTAGTAACTAGGGATACCCACTTGATGGAGTGTAACTTTTTGCCGCTCGTCAGCTCTTTCACAAAAAATAATAGCGGAATGGTCCCTGCATGAAATTTCTTGGATGGGCAGGCTGGCGGCATCCAAAATGATCCTCCTCCCTAAACTCCTCTATCTTTTTCGGTCAATTCCCAGGAAACCTCCCAAGTCCTTAATGTGCAAAATTAATACTATTTTTACTAAGTATATCTGGAAGGGTTCACGACCCCGTTTGTCCAAAAAATATCTGGCCCTGCCAAAGGTCCTGGGGGGAGGGGGGTTTCCCTGACGTGGAGAAATATCAAACTGCGTGCCTATTAAGTCAGGCCAGGGATTGGTATGACTCCAAATCCCCGAAGCCGTGGGTAGTCCTTGAGCGTTCGCTAGCTTTAAATGTCCCGCTGGTAGATCTGCTCTGGGTCCCATTACGAGCCATCCCGAACAGATCGGAGCTAAGCTCAGCAACAAGGACGACATTGGAGGTGTGGTCTGGGGTGCTCGATAGCATAGGTGGGTTAAGCTTGCCAAGTACGGAGATCTCTCTGGCTGCCATCTCTAATTTTATTCCCAACCTAAATTTGGATTTGTGGATCGGTGCGGGGATATCCACTTTGGGACAATCAATGCAGGGGGACTCTTTACAGCAGTTCTCCGATCTTCGAGATCTTCGAGAGAAGTTTGGGCTGTCTAAGACCGAGTTTTACAAATATCTACAAATCCGCCACTGGCTTATGGCCAACCGAGAGGGACCGGCTTCCGTGCTGCCCGCCCCCAAGTTACTCACCTCCAAACTTAACAATAAGACGCACAAGGGGGGTATCTCACAATGGTACAACCTCATTTCAACAAAAAAGGGAAAGTTACCTGCTCAGATCAAGTGGGAAGCGGACCTTAATGTATCCTTTAGTGAGGAAGTATGGGACGCTATCTTCTATTCAGGCTTTAGAATGTCTAAATGCATCCAGCACGCCGAAATGTTTTTCAAACTCTGCCATAGAACATATTTCACCCCGAATAGACTACATGCCATCTGGCCAAATGTCTCCCACTTGGGCTGGAGGAAGTGCGGCAGCATAGGCACAATATTACATATATTCTGGCAATTCCCGCTACTTGCTCCCTTTTGGTCAGAAGTGTCCTCACTTATTAATGCTGTACTTAAACTCCAGATACATCTGAACCCAGTAGTAGCACTTCTTCACTAAACCGAAATACTCTCGGGAGGGGATCTGTACATTCTGGTAGCTGCCAAAGCAGTGATAGGAAGTCTTTGGAAGTCGATAGACATTCCTTTGATTAACCAAGTAATCAGTAAAGTACATAATCACTTCCTTTAGGAGACGAATGCTAAGTACACCTCATCAGCGTCTTCGATCCATCTGAAATGGCTCAAATGGGCTGAGTATAGAGAAGAGCGGGGCATCACCCTAGCTAGAGTTGATATATGGGATAGGGCTACCCTGACTTCCCCTCCCCATACGCAAGAATAACGGTCAGTACTTGAATTAATCCTTGTAATGTTATTTATATTGCTACGTGTCCCCCCCCCCCTATCGTGTCTTTTAAGTCTTATTTTTTTATTTCTTCTCTTCTCTCTTCCTCCCTTGCCTCCTTTCTTCTTTCCTTATCTTATATACTTTGTAATAACACAGGTCAAAGCCTCTGCGCAGGTATAGATTCCTCTACCTCTTAATGTGCTACTTGACCATTTGTACCAGGTGATTTACATGTTCATGTATTTTGTAAGTTTGTACCATGTTTCATATACCACTCTCTTGTATGACTTATTCCTATGACCTAATAAAAATTTATTATGTAAAAAAAAAAAATTCCTGCCTTCGATGTCTGCATGCGGGCTGGTTCGTGGAACCGCGTGATGTCATGATATGGAGGACGCTGGACCTGCAATTAATCTTCGGGAACGTGGCTGCCTTGTGTGAGGGCCAGGAAAGGATTTTCTAGGGCCCATCCAGGGGCCCCTTGGTACCTGGTGGGACTGGCCGTGGGTGCTCATCATTTTCTGTGGGTGCTCAAGCCCGGGAGCACCCACAGAATCGGCGCCTATTATGTATGTATGTATGTATGTATGTATGTATGTATGTATGTATGGTCATCCCTAGGTTGAGTTATGTGGTGAGGGACAGGATTCACTTTTGTTTGTCCACATACAGTATTATATAACTGGCAGCGACAAGCACTGGTTTTGCCTATTACAGTGACAATAAATGATTTTACACTTTTTCCTACTTTTACTTTCACCTGTGTAAAAAAAAAAAAAAAAAAAGTGTCTGTGTTGCATATTCATATATTATATTTTTTTCAGGAAATGATGTGGACCAACATCATACTTCAGGGCCTGCGTGTTCTCAACCATTAAAAGGGTCACACAATACCCATATTTTCAGTCTCATATACTTTTACATTTCAACAAATCTCTAATTGACTACCGCAGTCCCCTATCACCTGCACCATTTCCCCCCACAGACTGCTCATGCCCTTCCATATCAACCCACTCACTAGAAGTAGAAGTGAAAGTCCACTTATTTAGTAGCTAATTACACTAAATAAATCATTAATGTAAATGCGTTTTGATAAAAGACAGCCTAAAAATGCTTACTTCTGGCCCGCAGCCGGCAGAGGCACAAGGGAGAAAACATGGTCAAAATACACTGCACAGCCTCTGCTCTGATCGCATGTACTGGACAGTAGTACAGAATGAGTAGTATTGGACATAGCGCTGGGTATGGGTCATAGGGTCGACAACAAAAATATCGTCATGCATTGGGTCGACCACTATAGGTCGACATGTCTGAAGGTCGGCAGGGTCATTAGTTCAACACATGCATAAGGGCGACATGGGGTTTTTCACGTTTTTTGTCCCGAATGTCGACACAGGAGGCACGGACACTGGAACATAGCATCGCTGTGCTCGGTACACTCGGCACACTATTTTATTCTTCCTCCACACCCTAGTGGATGGTAGAACATGAAATACCACCTGTCGGCACATGTCGGCTCCAAAAAACAGTGAAAACCGCATGACGACCTTTTGACTGTCGAACTAGCCCATACTGACCTAATGCATGTGTCGACTTAATGACCCTGTTGACTGCTGTTCACATTGAAAGTGGAGAAGGGTTCCAAGTTCTCGTTTGAAGGTTTGCTACTACCACCAAGATCTGCACCTATAGTGGTCGACCCAATGCATGTTAACAACCGTATAACGCAGGTAAAGTCCGACATGCTGAAAATATTGCTAACAGTAAAATCCATACACATTAGATGAGGGCCCTTCCGAGCAATATTGTTTAAAACCTCATCTAGGGCTAGATTCTCTAAGCTTCAAAAGTGATAAACAGCCGGCCAATCAGCTCCTACCTGCCATGTCACAGACTGTGTTTGAAAATGCTGATTGGCTGTCTGTTTATCATGCTCCATTGTATCACTTTTGAAGTTTCGAGAATCTGGCCCCTAGTGTGTATGCTCCGTATCATTAACAATGTACCCTCAGCGGCCTCCTGCTCCCCATGGCCTTCGCAGCACAGAACAAGTCCTGAGGGGAAAACCATTAGACGATGAGTGATTCCGAATGGTTTTCCCATCATGTGCACGGCTGCAAATCCATTCACAGCCGTGCACATGGGCGGGATTACATTCGGGCGATGGCGGAGCTTATCTGCATACTGTGCTCTGAAAACAGACATTTGATGCTTATACACATTAGGAGGTACGTCTTTTGCACCTGTTACAAGACCATGTTAAATACATACAGAAGATGATGACTTGTGTACAGCTGTACATAAGGGCAGAATGATGCCATTTACTGTAGGTGTGCACTGCTTAACCCCTTAAGTGGTAATCCTGAGAATTTTCCAGGCTGTGCCTCAGTGCCCAGTCTGGCAAGCCCGTAAAATTATTGGGACTGCAACTGTTTAGAGCCGTGGCACCAGGCCGGGCAGCAACTGACATAGTGTTCAGCGGCGCTGCCCGCCCCAGGGGGACACAGTGGTGGGGTTTTTTTAGGTAAAAAACTTGCCCAGTGGGGAGCGCTACCTTTAATAAAAAAATAACACCAGTGAAGGGGTTAATGCGCATCTGATGCTAAACTCAAATTATACGAATGCTGACAATATTCCCCATAATAACATATCAAATGGTACACCTTAATTTTAACCCTTACTGAAAGATAATAATAATGCCCTATAATACATTACAGAACAGCATATAATGTTTTGTTAAATACTTACACAGTATTTGCATTCCATTATGAAATATACATTTCTAATGTGTCACTTTTGACATATAATTTACTTTAATAATCTAATATAAAACTACTTTCACAAATACAACATAGCACACTTGAAGGAAACTTAATATTCTTAAATATATATCTCTGCAACTACTTACAGCTCCTATCTGATAAACCTCTGTAATTCATAGTAAGAAATAATCTCCAGTAACAGACAGTGGCTCACCTTATTACAAAGTCATGGCTGTCTATCTCCTTGCCACAGCCACTGTTGAGGAGAATTCCAGAATTCCCCACGACTGCACAGGTCTGAAACCGGCGGCTCTTCATCGGTGACACTTCAGGCAAAAGGCTGTGCAGGTTCTGGGATATATTTAGAGTGCGGCGTCTATCCAGCACATAATGAATTACATCTCCCGGCTTGAAACTGCTTTTAACTACAGAAACGTCTCTCTCTGCATCCAAAAATCGGAGTATATCTTTTCTGGGTGAAAAAGAAGATGAAAGTACATCAGTATAACAATATAGGAATCTTATCTAACCAACGTGTAGTTAAAATACACCTGCCATTTTGAAGTAAAGTCTTTTTTAATTAAAAAAAAATAAAAATAAAAAAATCAATCATTAACAGGATTTTCTGAATAAGTTCCAAATTGCAACGTACAGATATAATTTTTCAAAAAAGTTTACGATGCTATGTCGACGGTCAATAGGTCAACACCCTATTCTTGACATAGGGAACGGTCAACACAAGCAAAAGATCGACATCCATGTGGACTACTACTGGAAATAGCAAAGTATCATGGCCACAAAGCAAGGTGAGCATTGTGAATGAAGTAAACTAACTGGGGGGGTCCATGTGCTCAGATGTCAACATGGACACCAAAAAAAAAAAAAAACATGAAAAAATGCATGTCACCTACCATAGTGCATCTTGACCCATCTTGACCCATTGGTGCTGATCTAGACATAGTAAACCCAATACTATGTCTAGATCATCCCCTCTGCCACACATAGAAGTGGTCACACTCTTGATCTTGTCTTCCCGATTGGATTAGAAGTATCTGACCTAAAGATAAACCCAGTCAGATGGTCAGACCACCACGCAATATGGTTCTTAGTCGCAACCCCTCAAAATAGATCTTTGCCCATGGAATTGACCAAATATCGCCCAAGGAGGGCTATGACTCCTCAGGCCATGGCAGCTAACTTGGACCTCTCGGCAGTAATGGGGACCTGTAAAGATCCATGTTCCCTAGTCTATTATTATAACAGGGTTATATTATTCGACCCTGCAAACCACACCATCAAGCACCCTGGTTTGATAACAGTATTTGTGATCTCAAGAAAAGGGGTCGTATACTTGAAAGACGATGGAGGAAGACAAACCTGGCAGAGGATAAATTAAATCTAATCAAATACATTGGAATATACCAATCAACAATCACCCGCAAGAAAACAGAGTTCCTTTCAAATGAGATCATGACAGCAAAAAATAGGCCCGCTCAGCTTTTACGTACAGTGGTGATGCTTTGCAAACCAGCATGAATTGCAGCCTAATGAGACCCTCTCCCAGTCAAGATGCAATGAGTTTGCTAAATTCTTTACAGAAAAAGTATCTATCATCCAGGCTGAAATCCCCACAGTGTCACAAACGGAGTACCAACATAACAAGCCTGCCAGTGTAAGACGCCTGCCTTCATTGGACATCTTTGACCAAGTGAATGCACAATACATTGCTGGATATTCTAGACTGTTGCGTCCCTCCTCCTGTGATCTGGACCCTGCCCCATCCAAGCTTCTTTTAGGGTGTATGGAAATAATCGGCCCTGCAATCGCAAAAATAGTTCAATGCTCTTTGCAGACAGGTGTTTTTCCCGAACCACTAAAGGAAGCAATAGTCAGACAACTTCTTAAAAAATCTAATTTAGACCCTGACTGCATGACCAACTACAGGCCAGTATCAAATCTTCCTTTTCTAGGAAAGGTTATTGAGAAAGTGAAAAGGGGGGAGCCCAAAGGGCTGTATAGAAGCGCTGGTTTCTATGTACTTGAAAGATCACACCAATGCACACTGCTGCTGCTCCCTGTCAGAGTTTGTGTAACTCAGGCAGAACAGGAGAAGGACAAGGACATGCAGTTTGCACTGTCATGTACTATTAGGGAGCGCAATGGTGTGCAGCACAATAATCAACACTAATCTTTATAGCAATATAAAAAAATTATTTAAAATAAATAAAAAACAACAACAATATCAATACATATATGTGCACTTCAAGAATCTTTCATTTTGCAATTGCAGGACAAACAGACAAGACTTACAACATTTAACACAAAGAGGCTTTTTTAGGCATATTCTGCTGGTATGAGGCTGGATTAGAAAGTAATTTAAAGCAACAGTTACTTTGTTTAAGCAAGGCTTTTTATAATTACCAGTCCCGCATAGTTGTAAGAGACAAATCTCAAAGGTGGTGTGTCCGGCTCAATTAGTGAGTTGAGAAAGTGGTTGCAACTCAACTAGAGACCCATCTGTCAACCCATGACATTTATGATCCATTCCAGTCAGGATTCAGGAGAAGACATAGCACAGAAACAGCTCTGGTATGTGTGCTCAATGATCTTCTAAATGCAAGGGATAGAGGAGACTGTTCAATCCTAATCCTTCTGGACCTCTCTGCAGCATTTGACACCAGTGACCATGGGATTCTAATTGACCACCTGAAGAATTTCTGTGGCCTGGGTGGCACAGTCCTTAGCTGGTTCAAATCATTTCTCGCTCGAAGGTCACAGAGTGTCATCGGGAGTATACTCTTCACCACCAGTGCCGTTGTCTTGTGGTGTCCCACAGGGTTCTATACTATCTCCCATGCTTTTTGCAGTATACATGCTTCCACTTGGTGACATAATCAGACGTCATGGCCTGGTCTACCACTGCTATGCAGATGATACCCAACTGTACCTATCCTTTGCTCCAGGCATCGATAACACAGTAGCAACCTTAAATGGCTGCCTAGCTGAGCTCCAGGAGTGGATGAGTGCCAGTTGGCTGAGACTGAACCCAGATAAAACAGAAGTCCTGATGATAAATCACAGGACAAGATGGCAGCATAGCCAACGGACAGGTCTTAAGCTGGGGGGCACAGCACTAAAAAACTCTGATCATGTGCGGAATCGTGGTGTGGTCCTGGATAGTGGCCTGACACTTAAACATCAGGTGTCAGACACAATCAAATCCTCATTCTTTCATCTGAGAAACAAAGCCAGAATCAAGCACTTAATTCCCTCAGAAGACCTGCCTAAAGTCAGACATGCATTTATATCATCACGACTAGACTACTGCAATGCTCTCTACCTAGGTCTTCCATCAAAAGAATTGCACCGCTTGCAGCTGGTACAATATGCAGCCGCCAGACTGAAAAATGCAGTCCCGCTACTCCCACATAACTCCAATTATCTACGCTCTTCACTGGCTACCTGTAAAATGGCAAATTGTTTTCAAGATTGGCTTACTTACTTTCAAGGCCCTACATGACCAAGTCTCAAGGTACCTACAGCAGCTGCAGATTCCTTACTGTCCTACTTGACTACTACGATCCGTTGAAGAAGGACTACTAACAGTACCCAGAATCTCCCTGAATTCATCTGGGGGTCGAGCTTTCAACTTTGCTGCTCCAACTCTATGGAACTCTCTTCCTCGCACAGTGCGAGAAGCCCCCACTGCAGAATCCTTTAAAAATAGACTAAAGACATACTTATTTACTCAAGCATTTCAATGACATCTACTGTTAAGCTTGTTTTGTATTTCGAGTTGTAAAGACAATGGTGAAGCACTTGGAGTCCTATTGGGAGAAAAGCGCTATATAAATATTATTATTATTATCCTAAAACTGAATCTCAATCTCTGTGCCATAACTGCTGCATCTGTTTAATTCAATATAATGTAGTTTGTGATATCGATGACTAATATACCGTATAGCAGGGACCGGCAACTGGCGGACCGCGGTCCATCTCCGGACCGCAGCCGCCAGATCTCCGGGCCGCGCTCTTTGCTATAATGACAGGGGAAGTGAGACATGATGTCTCCTTCCCGACGGGCGAGTACGCGGCTCCCCCACGCACCCCACGTGAGCCGCGGCTGATGATGGAGGAAGGAAAGTTGGGAGGGTGAGTGAGAGTTCCCATTGCCAATATATAGGTAATAAGGATAATGTGCTGTGGGGATGACTAAATTTTTAACATGGAACGTCAGAGGTTTAAATGACAAAGTGAAACGCTCACTAGTCCTAAATTATTGTAAATCTCTGAACGCCGATATCATCTGCCTCCAGGAAACTTATTTGTGTGGGGATAAATTGCTTTCGTTAAAACGTCCGTGGGTGGGTTCAGTTTTCCATGCCCCATGCTTAACAGCCTCCAGAGGGGTTTCTATATTGGTTAAGAAATCAGTGATCTTTGTAACCCGCACAGTGAAGATTGACCCTGGGGGAAGATATATCTTCCTGGACGCAAGTATTAACCACGTAGACGTGAGCCTCTTGGTAGTGTACATCCCTCCCCCGTTCTCGTATGATGTTATGAGGGCCGCAGTGGAGTTCGCCACCTCTTTCCCTTCTAACCACTTGATATGCTTGGGAGACTTTAATAACATAATGTCGCCCCAAATGGATAGATGGGGAGGATCTAGTCAAGCTGTCAGTAAAGGGGGGAGTAGGTTCGCGGAATTCATCGAGGGGATTGGGTGGAGCGACCCATGGAGACTGCGGTATCCGGCAACTAGTCAATTTTCGTGTTATTCTCCCACTCACGGCGTATTCTCTAGGATCGATCTGATCTTTGTATCAGACACTTTGTTAAACAGGATTACCCACATTGAATATAAGGCCCGCGGGATTTCGGACCATTCTCCCCTGGTCATGCAGCTTGATCTGGCGGAGCCAGCTGGGTTCAGGTATTGGAAGCTTCAGCCCTACTGGCTCTCCCAGATTAACCAGGCAGAGATCGAGGCGGAGTTTGTGTCCTATTTCCAGTGTAATGACGGTTCATCGTCCAGTATTATGGTTTGGGACGCCTTTAAGGCCTACCTACGGGGGGTGTTCATTAAAAAAATTTCGTATCTGAAGGGACTCCATCGCAGGAAGGCAGGCGACCTAGAGGCAAGAACACTGGATTTAGAAAGAGTCTATCAAGTTTGTAATCTAGAAATTGACAGGGTGGAATGGCAAAGGACGCAGATAGAATGGTTAGAATATCTACAGGAAGTCAACCTCCGTAGGCTCAAAGTGGGCTCTCACCAATGGTACACTGGCTCCGACAAAGCGGGTAAATTTATGGCTCTTTTGCTTAAAATGGATAAACCTTCCCACATTATCCCTAGTATTAGAACCGAACAAGGCCAGATATTGTCATCAACCCCGGAAATAGTGGAGGAATTTGTCAGCCATTTTGGCAAAGTTTACCAATCAGCCCAAAAATCTAGCGAGGAGGATCTGACGCAGTTCTTTGCGGGCCTACAGCTCCCCGTACTAACGCAGGACGCCCAGACCCTGTTAGACGCCCCCATTACTAGCGAAGAAGTGGAGGGGGTAATTAACTCCCTTCCCCTAGGAAAGGCCCCCGGATTGGATGGCTTACCTGGTGAGATGTTTCAAAAATTTGACAAGGCCCTGACTCCTCGCCTGGTAGGTCTCTGCAATGCCATGATAAGTGAAGATGATCTTCCTCCTTCTATGGCTGAATCCTCTATAGTGTTTATTTTAAAGAAGGATAAAGATCCCATGAGCGTGGACTCATACAGGCCTATTTCGCTTATGCCCACCGATGCGAAAATAATTGCCAAGGTATTGGCTAATCGTCTGGGCAAGGTGATTCAGGATATAGTACATCCCGACCAATCCGGGTTTATGCGTGGAAAATCCACCGCGATCAATGTTAGGAGGGTCTTTTCTTATATTCAACACATTAAGGTAAAGGGGTTGAACGCCGCGGTGGCCTCATTCGACGCGAACAAGGCGTTCGATTCCGTCGAATGGGGCTACCTATGGGGCGCCCTGAAGGCTTTTGGGTTCGGGTCGGGCTTCGTCAGATGGTTGAGGCTTATGTACAAGAATCCGAGGGCCAGAGTCTCAATCAATGGGTACACATCCCAGCCATTCCCCCTGTATAGAGGGACTCGGCAGGGTTGTGCCCTCTCCCCATTGATCTTCGCCGTAGCAGTGGAACCCTTGGCTTGCTTGCTAAGAGCTAAGCTACACTGCGAGGACATGGGGAGAGATATGAAATACAATCTCGTATCCCTGTATGCTGATGATCTTTTGGTAGCTACGGCCAACCCAAATAGAGATCTCCCAATCGTGATAGAGCAACTCGGTCAGGTCGGTGAACTCTCGGGGCTCACAGTGAATTGGAGCAAATCACATTTGTTGGTGATGGGAGAGGACAATCTCGATGACGGCGGGCCTGGTGTATCATTGGCGAAGACCACGTGTTTTAAATATTTGGGGGTCAGGGTGTCGGCTGAAACAGAGGACTTCATAAAAGATAATATTACTCCAGTGCTACAGGCGGTAAGGGTTAAGTTTAAATGCTGGGCCAAGCTCCCCCTAACGGTGCAGGGTCGGGTGAATCTAATCAAAATGGTAATATTGCCAAAAATACTTTACCTACTCCAACAATCCCCAATATATATTAAGGATGAATACTTCAGAAGCCTGGATAGCATTGTGTCCTCGTTTATTTGGGGCGGCAGACACCCGAGAGTCAAACTCGCTACCTTATGTAGAGATCGAGATGATGGGGGTATGGCCCTTCCAAGTTTTAGGAGATATTATTTCGCTGCTCAGTTACTTCATCTCAGGTCGTGGGTAAGACCGGAAGAACAGCCCAGCGAATTAACTAGGCTTATGAGGTGCCTGGTTCCAAGTGTTACCCCGATGCAGATTCTACTGGCAGGCTCACTCAATAGATCCTATCCCCCTATAGTCTCCCAAGCCGTTAGGATCTGGAGAATGGTGTGCGCCTCAGAGAATTTTACGGGTCAGGATCCAGAATCATCGTTCCTTCTCTTACCCATAGCCTCGGAGATTACTAGACAGCAGGGGGGGAGGCTATGGTCACAATATGGAATTGGTTCACTGGCTCAGTTGTTCCAGGATAATAATTTTAAATCTTTTGCCCAGCTCCAGGCAGAGCATGCTCTCCCAATGTCAATGTTTTATAGATTCCTGCAGCTAAGGAGTGCGATCTCTGGGTATGGAGGGGATAGGGAACAATGGCTTATGGATACCCCTATCAAGGTCTTTTTGAGAAAACTTACTCCGCTTAAAGGTGTCTCAAAACTATATAAATACCTAACAGCCTCCGCCCCAGATGAAGGATTAAATCAACTCATGCAGAAGTGGGCAGTAGATATCCCTGGAGTTAATGAGAGTAACTGGCAGGCGGCCCTAGCAATTCCAAAAAAGGCAACAAACTCTATACGCGTACAGCAAGTCCAGTTCAATATCTTACACCGTACATATTTGACCCCAGTACGATTAAGGAAAATGAGGGGATCAGCGGATGATAATTGTCCAAAGTGCGGCCAAAATGGGGCAACATTTTGGCACTTAATGAGGACTTGTGGCAAAGTTGACCAATATTGGAATAGGGTCTGCCAGGTACTCTCAGGGCTGGGAGCGATACAGGTCAACTTAACCGATAGTAATCTGGTAATGGGGATATGGGAGGGGGTGGGAATGACTGGTGAGTTGAGACTTCTCTTGCTACAGCTCACATCTATTGCCAAAGTAGTTATTGCCCGCTATTGGATGGCAAAAAATGGGCCGCCATTCAATGAATGGCTCAATCTGGTGAATATGACATTTGAACACGAGAAATTTCATTACGCTTCTACGGGGCGCAGTACAAAATTCTTCTCGATTTGGCACCCCTGGTATAGTTCTACCTACTACCAGTTTAAGGGATAGATTGGGGTAAATGAATGTTGGCGAGTTTCCTAATGCCCTAAACGTTCCTTCTTCAGATATATGTGCTAAGGTCTCACGTTCCTTACTGCTCATTAGTAATCTCTCAAACATATCACGCTTTGAATAATTTTGAATGGACTCACTCAAATGAAATACTAATGATCACACTCACATTTAAATGTATGGACTAATAGGATTAATCGGGTTAAGGTTTTTCTCTTGGATCTTTTCGACCCTCTCAATTTAGGACAGGTCGCACTAAATAGTTCCCAAACGGATTTCGGACCTTGATCACTGCGCACTTTAAATTATAACACAATTTCATCTTCTCAGGTACTTCCTTTTTTGTTCACACTAACCCTGGCCGATCTATAAGATATCTGATAGCCGGGTCGGAATTCTAGGTAAAACTGCACATTGCACTTTTGGCACAATTGCACTTTTTTTTGACTATATTCGCCATTCCGGTGCACAAAAATCCCAATAGTCCTTCGGACTTGCGTCGTTTTTAATTCTCCTACTCTGCCACCTACCCTCACTATAATCCCTGTCCTCTCGAAACATCATGGTAATTCTTTCAATCGCCCGCATTCTCCACCATAGCCCTAGTCTAAGCCCAACAGTTGGGCCATCGGGCAACTCAGCAACACTCATGTCGTTAGTGATCCGCCCCTAAAAATCTCTAGATATCTCTTCAATACTGGGGCCCGCCCCCAGTATTTGTATAGGTACATTCTATCTGGTGTCCCCAGCCCTGTACCCGTCGTAACCATCTCTTCATATTCGCTTCCTCTGTACAATGTATGTATATTGACTGCCGTGTCTTGTATTGTATTGTTTTGTTGTATTTTTTAAGTATGTCGAGAAATGAAAAATAAAGACTCAATTAAAAAAAAAAAAAAAAAAATTCCCTCAGAAGACCTGCCTAAAGTCAGACATGCATTTATATCATCACGACTAGACTACTGCAATGCTCTCTACCTAGGTCTTCCATCAAAAGAATTGCACCGCTTGCAGCTGGTACAATATGCAGCCGCCAGACTGAAAAATGCAGTCCCGCTACTCCCACATAACTCCAATTATCTACGCTCTTCACTGGCTACCTGTAAAATGGCAAATTGTTTTCAAGATTGGCTTACTTACTTTCAAGGCCCTACATGACCAAGTCTCAAGGTACCTACAGCAGCTGCTGATTCCTTACTGTCCTACTTGACTACTACGATCCGTTGAAGAAGGACTACTAACAGTACCCAGAATCTCCCTGAATTCATCTGGGGGTCGAGCTTTCAACTTTGCTGCTCCAACTCTATGGAACTCTCTTCCTCGCACAGTGCGAGAAGCCCCCACTGCAGAATCCTTTAAAAATAGACTAAAGACATACTTATTTACTCAAGCATTTCAATGACATCTACTGTTAAGCTTGTTTTGTATTTCGAGTTGTAAAGACAATGGTGAAGCACTTGGAGTCCTATTGGGAGAAAAGCGCTATATAAATATTATTATTATTATCCTAAAACTGAATCTCAATCTCTGTGCCATAACTGCTGCATCTGTTTAATTCAATATAATGTAGTTTGTGATATCGATGACTAATATACCGTATAGCAGGGACCGGCAACTGGCGGACCACGGTCCATCTCCGGACCGCAGCCGCCAGATCTCCGGGCCGCGCTCTTTGCTATAATGACAGGGGAAGTGAGACATGATGTCTCCTTCCCGACGGGCGAGTACGCGGCTCCCCCACGCACCCCACGTGAGCCGCGGCTGACGACGCGCACCACATGAGCTGGTGCTGACGTCGATGCCGCGGCCGACGTGTTCAGGGGCAGAAGGCGCGCATTGCAAGCCCGCCTCGCGTCGCTACTGAGCAGGGGCTGCCACCGTTTCCCCGTGTCCCCAGACTGGACCTGGTCTGAGGGAGGGAGAGAGGGAGGTGCAGGCAACGGAGCCAGAAGGCACTTTTAAGTGCATTTGCGGTTGTGGCCTGCACGCTCCCCATGTACGGAGTTCATAAAGGTGAGCAGATGTTTTTTTTTAATGTATATTGCCAGTATTTAAACTAGTGGTGTGGCTGCTACTTTGGCAACACTAGAAGCAGCCTGTGTTGTCCTGTTATTATTATACAGGGGGAGCAGTCTGTGGTGTCCTGTAATTATTATACAGGGGGAGCAGTCTGAGGTGTCCTGTAATTATTATACAGGGGGAGCAGTCTGTGTGTGTCCTGTAATTA
Source organism: Crinia signifera (assembly GCF_055691185.1). Taxonomy (NCBI): domain Eukaryota; kingdom Metazoa; phylum Chordata; class Amphibia; order Anura; family Myobatrachidae; genus Crinia; species Crinia signifera. Next base: position 406,456,590 of record NC_139217.1, read on the forward strand.
TTATACAGGGGGAGCAGTCTGAGGTGTCCTGTAATTATTATACAGGGGGAGCAGTCTGTGTGTGCAGCCATAAACTGAAACCCCCCATAGGTTGCAGAGCTAGACGCATCTTTGAGGCCAGGTACTGGGGAATCTCTCCCCCCCCCCTTCTCCCGACACCACTTAGCAAAAGTCATCCTTAGACATCATCATTTACACAAACAGACACAAAGTATACCCATCTAGACTTCGTGATTGATCCCTCGCTTGCTCTCAACATACTGTCAGATCACTGTGGAGTATTGCTGTATAGTATCAATTATTAAATAATGATAATGAAAAAAACTGAAAGAAGAGGAGTCATTCGTGTGTAAAATCCCAGCAGAATGTCTTGCGCTGAGAAAGTTCTTTATGCATCCATACTTGGGAAATTTCCAGAGAAACTTCAGGGACTTCAAGCGAAGGAGATAAGATAGTGATATGAAACCTTTTAGTTGCTGCATGGAGAATAAATAGCAGTTAAAAGATAAGAATCACTGAAAATGTGACAATTTAATTTACATATAGCTAAAAGTCACCACAAATACTTCCTAAACTTAAGTACACAGGAGCTTCATATTTACAGTACTCCCTCTTTACAGCACTGGGACCACTGTAAGTGGCATTACAGAGAGGAGGTGGTGTAAAGAGTGTGATGACATAAGGACATATATACATCAAGTGAAAGAGAGTGTGCCAGTAATTAGCAAAAGTTAAAAAGGTTGCCAAGCAACTTGGTCATGTGTGGCTCCCTGCACTGTGGCTTCAGGGCATGACTCTTCTATGTGGTGTAGATATGGTCTTCGAACACCACAAGGGATCCTTAAGACTGCTATCACATTGTAGAGCACCACCATAAAATGTATCTCAAAGGGGATTGAAGCGAGAGTGGCATGCACTGGAGCAAGTGAACGAGGGCAATCAGTAATGTAAGCAAGATGGTGACAGAATATTAGTGTGTCCCCCTCTAACCCATAAGCGCAGTCACAATTTTACTGTGGAACACCCAAAGGTATATAACTTTGACCCTGATAAATGGCCAGAAATAGAACATTGCTAATCTTGGTGAGACAGGGTTAGGTTTTGGAGCTCTAATGCCATTAGATGATAGTGTTCATTCTAAAAAAAAAGTCTGTGGTATAAGCTTAATAAAGAGACTTTACTATTTAGGGGGTATTCAATTAGTACTAGTCTGACTGCCGACTATTCAATTGCAGCTGTTTGCACACATATACAGATGGGGCCGGGCTCATCTTTGCAGGGGATGGCGATGGCGTCGCCATTCCCTGCTCCCGCGCCATCTGTGTGTCGGAAGGGGACGCGCGCGCACGAGGTGCGCGCGCGTCCCCTTCCGATGGTGCTGCCCTCGGTCGCCCGGTGCCCACACCGGGCGCCCGCACCCCCCCACAGCCTCCTCGGGTCCCCCCAGCCCCCCTCGAGCGGGAGGCGGACAGTATTGCGTCCGCCTCGCCGGCCGGCCGCCCGGATACTGAGACGCGCGTGCGTGGGGGACGCACGCGCGTCTCAGTCAGATGGCGCGCCGTGTTGCTGGCGGATCGCCAGCAGCATGCTGCTGGCGATTCGCCAGCAAGCATAAGGCCTGCGCTATCTGTAGAAGGCATTTTTCACCAAAGCATTTTCACTTTTTTTTTTTTACGCAAAAAAGGCATTGGGGGAAAAATGCCTCAAAAAGTGTTAAAAATGGTCGCAATGTAGTAGACAATGTGGCAAAAACACGAGGATCAGCAGCTAATTTACGATCATGGGGTTTTTCACCACTAATTGAATAACCCTGTATGTGGTAATCCAGTAGAAACTGCTATTGGGTGATAAATTTAAAAAAAAAGTATTTCCAGAACAGAGACAGGGCTCCATTGCATGTGTTATATCCACAATTATTTGTCCAAATTGACTTAAATTTTTCATTCTCAGATTTGCATATGTATGAAATCTAAAAATAAAAAGTAACATTTGAAATAGAGAAATAAGGTGTCCTAAGCTTAACCATTTAAGTGCCAACATCACTGTGTGAGATGTTCAAGATATCTGCTAAAAATGCCAGCGTCACTCACATTTGTTATATAAATTCACATAGAAAAAAATGTTGTGTAACAAAAAAAAAAAAAAGATTGTATTTCCTATATAAAAAGGTAAACATTACAGGTAATTTATTTATTTACAGTTTCTTATACAACGCAGAAGATTCCATTGCGCTTTACAATAGTAGGCAGTGATAAAACAAACAGGGTAACAACAGACAGACTTGGAGGTAGGAGAGCCCTGCTGCAAGCTTACAATCTATAGGGATATAGGAGGGAAACACAAGGACAGGCACCAGTAATAGCATAGCAGTCCCACCAAGTTGCAAGTTCAGAAGGGAAGCTATATAATACAGAAGTGCCTCAGAGGCTTATGCGTGTAGAACATAAATGACAGGCTTGCCTGGAGAGGTGAGTTTTCAGGGAACGCTTGAATGTTTGGAGGCTAGTGGAGAGTAATTTTGTGCGTGAAAGGGCATTCCATAGGATGGAAGCAGCCCGATGAAAGTCCTGTAATAGTGAATGGGAGCTAGTGATCCGTGCAGAAGAGAGACGCAGATCATTGTGCAGAGCGGAGTGGTCGAGATGGGAGATATTTTGTGATAGTAAAGAGATATATGCTGGTGCAGTATGTTTAATAGCTTTATATGCAAGTAGAAGTGTTTTATATTGAATACGGTAAAATACAGTCAACCAATGGAGGGACTGGCAGAGCGGATCAGCAGACGATGAGTGTCTTGCAAGGAAGATCAGCCTAGCAGCAGCATTTAAAATGGATTGCAGTGACGAAAGTCTGTTCTTGGGAAGACCAGTTAGGAGACTATTGCAATAATCAATGCAGGATATAATGAGTGCATGGATTAAGAGATTTAGTTGTGTCGTGTGAGATAGGGTCGTATTTTGGATATGTTTTTAGATGCATGTGACATGATTTGGAGACAAATTGAATGTGGGGAAGAAAGGACAGTTCAGAGTTTAGAATGACCCCTAGGCAACAAGCTTGTGGGGTAGGGTAGATTGTCAAGTTGTCAAAAGTTATGGAGATATCAGGATGGTAACTGTTTTTGACCGGTGGGAATATAAATAATTCCGTTTTGGAAATATTGAGTTTGAGTTTGCGACAAGACATCCAAGATAAGGCAGAGAGACATTCAGAGACTCGGCCCAAAACAACTGGTGACAACTCTGATGTTGATAGATAGATTTAAGTATCATCCACATATAAGTGATACTGAAATCTGAAAGAGCTGATTAGTTTGCCAAGAGAGGAGGTATAGGTCACCATTATGATGTCTGCTTGGCAGTTTTCACACCAATTTTGACAAACTTACTTGGCACTCAAAAGGGTTAAAGCAAAAGTTAATGAGTGCTCAGGTGACTAAAAGTGGATATTAGTGCAATGGCATACTATAAATATACGTATTTAACAGATTTCTCTTCTGTGGGCCATCAGCATTTCACTTCCTTTATAAGATTTGAAAAGGATGAAACAAAAAAAACAAACTAGACACCTGCACAGTTAATAGCATAGGGTGATCTACAGTTCCTTTAGTGGAGTGTAACAGAAGCCTGGTTTACTGAGGAAATAAGTAATGTGTTATACTGAAGTATTCCCATGTCTATGTTCCTCCCACTAAAAGCACAGACCTGAGCAGAGCTGATATATTGTTCCAGATCTGTTCCATATTCACTAGCAAAGAAGAACATTGTCAGCTCATATTCCAGCTATGTAACAAGTCAGCAGAATGGAAAACGTGAAAATTCTTCCCCTGGAATCTTACTTGTAATATTTTCTACACTTTTATCATCTGGCATCATAATTATAGCACAATTGCCAACCCTACCGGAAGATGCAAGATTGCCCAAATTTTGGGGGAGAGTCTACCGCATTCTCAGAAAAGTAGATGGTTCTCCAGCATCACCACCTGCTTCCTAGTGAAGTGGGCAGGATTGGGAGAAAATAACTGTAATTTTGGCAAAAGGGGTTGGACATGATGAATATGGAATCATTAAGCCACAGCCTTGCCAATAGACAGCTAATTTGCTGCATTATTCCATTGCGGAGTACAGCCTAATGACAGCTGAGTCCTGCCCCATGTATTGGTTACTAGTGTCTCCTCTCTGGGACTGAAGGAGACTTAAAAAGAAGGTACATTTATTTTGCTTCACAGAGTATAGTTGAAAATTCAGTCCCTGCCCCAGTGGAGATTACAATCTATATTCCCTATCACATGCACACACAGACATTCTAGGGTTAATTTTATTGGAAGCCAATTGACCAACCAGTATATTTTAGGATTGTGGGAAACCGGAGTACCCGGAGGAAGCCCACGCAGGTACGGGGAGAATATACAAACTCTGCACAGTTGGGGCCATGGTAAAAAAATTGAACCAATGACCTCAGCACTGTGAGGCAGTAATGCTAACCATACACCGTCCGTGATGCCCCTATTATAGCTACAAATCATCTGTACCAATATTAAAAGTTAACATAACAAAAAGTGTACATAATGTAGGTGCCTTCCTAAAAAAGCACAACACCACAAAAAAAGGCTACAAATATTCTGCCCTTGTCCCTAGAATGTAAGGATTTACGGGCAGAGAAGGGAGAATGAGTTTTAATTACCCTGTCCAGGTTCTATTGGAGGGGCCAAAGACAGCAGTTTTTACATAGATTTTTTTTTTATTACATTTTTTAATTATGTTAAAAACCCTTCTGGATTTGGTCATACCTATGCATCGTAGATGTCCAGGGGCGGATCTATTATGAAACTAATGATGCCTAAGATTAAGCTTAAGGGCCCAGATGTTATATGGAGCAACTTTTTTCATCACTCGTCCCAATTGTGCATTTTAACACCAAAAATCAGATTTCCACTTTTTTTGTTTTTATGTACCATATGGTTAAAATCATCACCAATAACATTGACAACAGTTCAAGCTTTAGTATCCCAAAAATGTAGGTCTGTCACAACAGACGTGTAAATGGGTCTTTTTACAGGCACAGTCCTCCTTCCTCTTTTTCTTACCTAGCACGCTCCAGATCACTAGTGCTCTGCTACCTTGTCTCCTTCCACCCCTTAGTGATGGTTGCTCATTTATGCGTTCGGTACAGGATCACTGAGTGCTGATGTTTTTCCCTCTTGAAACTCAGTGAGTTGTCCTACTCAGTCTGTTGTGTGATTTTAATGTTAGGTACTTATGCTGTGTTCTGCTATTGTGTATTGTATTTATGCTCTGAAACACTGTTACAGTTTTCTATCTGTACCCTATATGGCAATGCATACACTATATGGCAACTTACAAATAAAAGATTATTATTAATTATTATTATTATTATTATTATTATTAATACTAATAATAATAATAATAATAATAATAATAATAATAATAATAATAATGAAATCATCAATACAAGAACAATATAATTGCAAAAATGTCCTAGTAACCTGGTTTAAATAATAAAAAAAAAACATTTAAATAGTACCTACTTTAGTACATACTATCTTTATGCGAAGAACACTTTTTCGGAGTGAACTGGCGTGTTACATGGGATGCAAGCTCATAGGGTAGCCAACATCACTATCAATTTTGCACCAGTAACAAATTGTCAATGGAGCACTATTAGGCTGTTCTCTGCACAATGGGAATGGTCATCAGCCATCTCTGATCCACACTTTGCTTGATGGAGAAGGGGTAATAATACTGAAGGGCTGGGAGTAGGTGGGAGGGTAATGCCCTACAGAAGGGTATTGGCCCTGGGTAGGTACGATTCATAAATGGTGACACAAGGCATTGGGGAAGGGTGTTAGAAAACCTGTGGTCACTTAATAGTGGAGATAGTGGTGGTGGTAGTGTTATGTCACTGGTAAGTATTGCCACTAGTGTGGGGGTAAATGTTACTAGGTATGTATTGACACTGGGCAATGGGAGGTAATGGACATGGGGTGTAACAACCCGCCCCCTAGACATATACTTTTGTTTTTTTACATTTCTAAAAATATGTTCTTGGCTTCATTAGGTTGATGTCAAAGGGTGTAAATACCCTTCCTCTTTCATATTCTGTATGACTTCCTTTTCTTTTCAGCATCGGGTGTGATATGAAGAAATAAATCAGGCAGTTGCATAGTTGAGAACATTCTAATTTATTGCTGCTGGGCAGGTGTTTGTAACCCATCAAGTGCTATGCAGCCTACACAGCACTATAATTCCCCTAAAGACATGTTCACGGGAACATGGTTATAATCTAATTTGTGTGTTTTTAAGACTTTCTGATAATTGCACCCTATACACAGTAATAGAGAAATTATACTATACATCTGGTCATACAGACATATGGAGACACATTTGGAAACTGATCCTTACATTTAAAGACTGTATCTTAGGGGGTGATTCAGGTTGGTTTGCAAAGCAAACATTACTTGTGTAGTTTCACGACGCCATGCTACGCTACGTTGTCAGTGTAGGCCAACGGCAGCCCAGCGTAGTCAGCGTAGTGTCCCAGTCAGGCAGCGTAGTCACTGTACTGGCCCCGCAAGCTGCAGCTCTGTCATCGGCAAGCCTAGTGAGCGCCTCTCACCCAGCGCTGTGCCGTGTAAGTGCCTACATTTCTAACCCCCACTATCCATGTCAGCCCGAAGCGTGGAGAGCACAGCGAACCCCGCAAGGGAATGTGGTACCCGTCCACCCAACCTGTTCATACCCCCACTAGCCATGTCGGCGTGGAGTTTAGTTTATAAAGTGTGGCGAGCACAGCGAGCCCTGCGGGGGTGCAGAAAATGAGCCCGAATCATGGCGAGCTCAGCGAGCCCTGTGAGGTGACGCGGAATACACGTCAAGTAATCTGCGTCCGCTCGCCAGGCTCATTTTCCGCACTCACCACGCTTCGGGCTCGCCAAACTTTATAAAATCAATTCCATGCTGACGTGGACAGTGGGGGTATGAACAGGTCGGGAGGACACGTACCACGAAAAAATGAAGAGCAGAAGGATCAGAAAGGATAGGTGACATCCACAAAACCAATTTGCCCATCGGAGACTGACCTTCTTCCTGCAACCTCTTATGTGGCTGCGCTACACACGCTCCTTCACATTAAGCGCCATAGGATGGCCATTGACACAGGTCTGTGTCTCTACCAGTAAGTGGTGCTGCTGAAAAAAAAGCACCAACTCCTCCTGTGGTCTGTGTCAGGTTAAAAATGGTCAATGGTTCGGCAGCCATAACCCACACAATGTAATAAGCGGTGACACAACACGTGCACACAGTCGCAGACACAAGCTGTCTACGCTGACTATGGGAACACGACGCTGATGTGGACAGGGACGCTGACTACGCTGAGAGCGCATGGGTCAGCCTCAGTAGGAACACTTCCAACATACTTAAATGTGCTCCCCACTTTCTCACACCCACCTGTTCTGCTCCCATGAGACCAGGACATTTATGACTTTATCAATATTATGATTCCCCAATTTCCTCCCTTTGCAAAAGTGTTTTTATCATGTCCTTTTCTTTTTTTCTCCCCCCCCCCCCCCCAATAATATACTTCCACCCTATCACGTGCTATTCCTATAATGTAACCTCCACAGATTGCACACCTGCCATCAGTGACCTACACAGTGCACCCCAGCTGGTTACCTCGGACGGTTCCTCTGCGGGCAGAATGTGCTTCACATGGAGGTTTCCATACACTGTATATCATACTACTACACAAGCATCCGTTTTTGCATATTTTTTTTTGTGTATTTTTTTTTTAGGAGTCACCTATTCAAACCAAGGGTAGTCCTACGTAGTGCGCCTAAGATGGCTGCCTCACCTGCTACCTTGTTTGGGTGGAATACACAACTCGTGGAAGTTATTATATGAAATTCCTGTGACAACACTACGTTGTGTTTACTGTGCTCCCAAGGCTTTCTCTTGTACGTCTGTATGACTTATCTATTGCTGTACTACCCAAATCCTATGTATTCTATGCATTGTTTTCATGTCTGTAAAGTGCCTCAATTCGTGTTGGAGAAAGTGCGCTACATAAAGGAAACTTACTTACAGTACCACTACTTTTAAATGAATGTAAAAATTCCAGGCCTTCAGTGTATAGATTGTACGCCTCATTCCTTTGTGCACAATACATGGTATAATCCCCTCACCCCCTCCCTTTATTCCTTTATTGTACCACTCCTCCTCCACCTTCCTCAATAGTTCCCTTTCATTCCATGCTTTTGTTATTGTTGATCATGTATTGTCATAACTAGAGACAGGATTATATGCAACAAAAAAAGCTTGAAATATGCATGCAAATATGCATGAAAAATACTTAAAATATGCATGAAAAGTGTTAAAATATGCTACATTAAATAATTTAAAAAAAGTAATTTTTAACTTATTTATTTAAAAATCAGCATACAATTAGATGTAAATAAACCTCAAAAATAGGCCCACAGCATCTGCAGATGTCAGTATGCTAGCTGCTACAGCAAACTGCAGCGTCCAAAGCTCTTCTTGCATCAACTGCACGGACCCTCATCTCCAGCGCCGATGGATCAAATGTCAGCATAGCGTGTGAGGGCGGCGCAGTGGAAGGCTCCCTCCCTGCGCCACAAACTCACTGTGACACAGCATTTTCTCCGCGCCACAGGATGTCACAACCCTTCTGCCCTCCTCCTCTGCTGCAGAAGTCTGTCTCTTGGTGTAAAGTCACAGGCCAGGGGCAGGCAAAGGTTCAGGAGCTTCGTAATGGCATCTGCCCTGACTGACTTTTATCAACATGGATTGGCAGCCTAGAGCAGTGTCAGACATAGCATCCATCCAAGGTTCCCCACTCTGCGCACATATTGCCCCAGCCTGCACACTCTACCACTACCTGGCCAGCAGCAGCAGGGCAAAGCAGTGCTATGACTCGCGGGTGGAAAGGGGGCGGGCCTAAAATATGCACCATCACTAGATTTTAGGTAAAATATGCAATAACCAGTGAGAATGGGCAAAATATGCAAATGCATATGCAAATATGCAAATGCATATAATCCTGTCTCTAGTCATAACCTACTTGAAAAAGCTGAATCTTTTTTGGATTTCTGAGACCTCTTTAGATTTCTCAAGGACTGACTTTTCTGGAAATAAACAATTAAGAAAACAGAAATCCCTAGTGTACGTTTGTTTCATAGTGAGAAACACTGCTCAGTTATGGGCATGTAATTCCAAACAACGGAAACAGCTGCACTTGGCGAAACCAAACAGTGCCCCAACTGTGACTCCTTACACTACTACAGCTAGAAGAAGTGGACTGGGCAATTAAACAAAGACTTTGCATGTCATTTAAATATGACGTCAATCACCCATATGTTTTCTTTGTCTCTGTTCATAGCTGATATTGAGGCTGTTAATTATGGGCATGATTTTCCAGTAACAGAATGCGGTCACAAGTCCAGCCACTTAGGGGGTTTACATACAGACCCAGCAGCCGATACCATACTGATGTCTACCCGGCAGGTCAGGAGGGAGGGATGACAGGAGGACGGTACGTGGGGGGAAGGGGGGGGGGGAGAGGGCTTGCTACTTTGAGAATCATGGCATGGCTTTCGATCTAGCAGATCGAAGCGGAAATGGACTTGCCTGCCAAGTCGGTTTATTCTTTCGATCCTGATGCCGCAGAACGGGATCAAATCGGCATAGAATGCAGCCATCACTGCGATTCAGCGTAATTTTCGATTCCATTTGGACAAAGCGAATCGAAAAAGACACCGACTCGCACCGAATGTACACAGCATTACTGTGAGCAAAAATCCCATGCACCTCTGTCCTCAATCATCTGTCCCACACCCCTATCATGTGAGTCATCAGCATTTTCACCAGACCACAGGACTTTTTTCTAAGTGAAAATTCTCTGCTGCCACCCAGTAATGCCCACTATGTGAGTACACAGGGTTGTAGCGAGTGAGGAACCAGATTCTGTTAAAGGCACCAGCAAGATTCCCCTTCTGTTAGTAAGACTGCCAGGGACTGCTTGAGGGCCATATCTACTGATTGGCTGAACAGTGGTGCCACTACATGGGGAGGCAGCCTGGTCACTGTCAGAAAGCCAGCAGAATACCTATAGGAGATGGTGTGCGGCTGCTAAGTCTGTTCCAGGACACTGATAAAATACCTTCAGCCAGGACAGAGCAATCAGCTATGTATGTATGAATATATATTAAATTGACGGAATTACTTTTTTTCACTTATAAAATTTTCCGGCTAAAGATGGTTGTGCCGACCTCCAACTATATATATATATATATATATATATATATATATATATATATATATATATATATATATATATATATATATATATATATATATATATATATATATATATATATATATATATATATATATATATATATATATATATATATGTTCCCTGAGATGGCACTCCCAGACAATGGTGCATGTAGTGTCCCTCCGAGGGACAAAGAAACAAACCTGGAGCCCTCCGAACTGGATAGCCTTGCGGGTAGCCAGGTATATGCAAGTGTAATCTTGCGGCGGCACTCAAACAAAAAACAGACAGCGGGTAGTTGTACCTATACATACATACATACATACATACATACATACATACATACACACACAGGACAGCACATGAGGTACTGTAAATTAAGCTTTGCTGGTTGTTGTATCTATTGTGTTTTCTTTTCAAGATATAATTACATTTGTTGCACTCCTAAGGACAAAGGGGTTAATACTTATTTCCTATAGGTATATTTTGTAATCCGTGACTTGTTTACTGCAGTCTTGTTTGTTGGCACTAGCTTTGCTTGAACAGAAGTATCACTTCCTAATTTTTTTCTGTATCCGTTTAAAAAAACAACAACAATTATTATTATTAATTAATAATGTTTCTCCGTTGCAGGTAAGACAAACTTAAACTCTGCAGTATTCAGTCTTTATTAATTAAAGTGATATATATACATACATACATACACAAACACAGTATATCTATCTTGACCACTAATAACAGTTTAATACTTCCTGCAACGGTTCATCTCCATACTCGTAAGCACCGAAACCAGCAAAAAAAACCCACACACACGTAGCATACAGGCTGCAACAGATGTTATTCTACTAAATACACCACAGGATGCTGCCTATAGTGTCACTGTATTAAGCCAATATGTAAATCATAGGACTAAATACAAGATTACATTACCCAACCACAGCACATTGATCAAAGCTGATTTTTACCGGACACTTGATTTGTACGGTAATTCGTTGGTCCGATTGTAATATGTACATAGTCCTGGCAGAAGGTATATGCAATTTTAGTTATCTCTGTTAAGTATCTGTCCTATTTTGGCAACAAGTTACACAATTGGACAAAAAAATTGACATATTAGTGTTTGTTATCTTTTTGTTATGACAATCTACTCTACGACAGGAACCTATTTAATAGGGAAGAGCAAGGGCAGTAGTAACTAACCAGATAGCACAAGCCTGCTGAAAGCGGATTGTTACGGGTCACTGTTGTTCTAGGAAGCGTTTGGTTAAGGTCTGTGCATGTCCCAGGGCAACTAACATGTGGCAGACAGCCTCTACCGATAACACTCTCACGATTATATTCTGGTGTTGTTATCAACAAAATATATTTGATAAATACTCCGAGCACCATAAACGTGTTAAACACTGCAGTGCCTCCATTTAACAGTATACTACACAGAGCCCCCAGGTCACAATATACCACATTGCTCCCCACCTTCATGATATAGCTATGTGTGATGGCAGATTGGTAAGTACCCCAGTTGCCTGTTAATCCAGCACTGGTTCTAGGACATTTTCCTTCCTTATGTAGTCATTTGTGGCTCTTTAACCCCTTCCCGCCGCAGCCTGTTTTTGCCTTCCTGACAGAGCCCTTTTTTTCAAATCTGACATGTATCACTTAAGTGGGGATAACTTTTTTTTGCTTTTACTTATCCCAGTGATTTTGAGATTGTTTTCTCGTGACACATTGTACTTCAAGGTAGTGGTAAATTTGGGTCGATACAGTCTGTGTTTTTTTTGTGAAAAATACCAAAATGTCGTAAAAAAATTGAAAATTTAGCAATTTTCAAAATGTTAAATTTTCTGCTTGTGAGACAAATAATCATACCACTCAAAATAGTTAATAACTAACATAGACCATATGTATACTTTATGTTTCCATCATTATTTCAACTTCCTTTTAATTTTTTTGGACACTAGGAGGCTTAAAATATGAATAGCAAATTCTCAAATTTTCAAGAAAATTTCAAACACTGATTTTTTTAGGGACCAGTTCAGTTCTGATGTGACTTTGAGGGACTTGTATGTGAGACACCCCCATAAATGATGCCATTTCAAAAACTGCACCCCTCACAGTATTCAAAACAGCATTTTGGAAGTTTGTTAACCCTTTAGGTGTTTCACAGGAATTAAAACAAAGTGTAGGTGAAATTTCAAAATTTCATTTTTTTTTGCAGATTTTCAATTTGAATACCTTTTTCTAAGGAACACAGTAGACTTTATTAGAGAAATGTGACTAAAAATTGATTCCTCCAATTCTTTTGTTTTCATAAATATCCTATATGTGGCCCTAGTGTGCACATTGACCAAACCACAGGCTTCATAATAGAAGGAGCACCTACTTGATTTTGGAGCCTCCTTTTTATTAGATTATTTTTTAGGCACCATGTAGGTTTCTAGGCACCATAAGATGCTAAAAGTTAGGAACCCCCCCACAAGTGACCCCATTTTGCAAACTACACCCCTCAGGGAATTCATCTAGGGGTATAGTGTACATTTCAAACCCCCAGGGGTTTCACCAATTGTGGTACAACTGGGCAGTGAAAATGAAAAATTAAATTTTTTACACAAAAATGCAGTTCTGGCTCAAAATTTTTCATTTTCACAAGGAATGAAGGAGACAAAGCACCCCAAAATCTGTGCCCCAATTTCTCCCGAGTACGGCAATGCCTCACATGTGACCAAAAAATACCAATTGGGTGCATGGCAGGACTCAGAAGGGAAGGAGTGATATTTGGATTTTGCAGCACAGATTCTGGTGGAATGTTGGTGGGTGCTATGTCGCATTAGCAAGACCCCCGAAGCACCAATACAGTGGAACCCCCCCACAAGTGACCCCATTTTGCAAACTACACCCCTCAGGGAATTCAACTAGGGGTATAGTGTACATTTCAAACCCCCAGGAGTTTCACCAATTGTGGTACAATTGGGCAGTGAAAATGAAAAATTAAATTTTTTACACAAAAATGCAGTTCTGGCTCAAAATTTGTCATTTTCACAAGGAATGAAGGAGACAAAGCACCCCAAAATCTGTGCCCCAATTTCTCCCGAGTACGGCAATGCCTCACATGTGACCAAAAAATACCATTTGGGTGCATGGCAGGACTCAGAAGGGAAGGAGTGATATTTGGATTTTGCAGCACAGATTCTGGTGGAATGTTGGTGGGTGCTATGTCGCATTAGCAAGACCCCCGAAGCACCAATAGAGTGGAACCCCCCCACAAGTGACCCCATTTTGCAAACTACACCCCTCAGGGAATTCAACTAGGGGTATAGTGTACATTTCAAACCCCCAGGGGTTTCACCAATTGTGGTACAACTGGGCAGTGAAAATGAAAAATTTATTTTTTTACACAAAAATGCAGTTCTGGCTCAAAATTTTTCATTTTCACAAGGAATGAAGGAGACAAGGCACCCCAAAATCTGTGCCCCAATTTCTACCGAGTACGGCAATACCTCACATGTGACCAAAAAATACCATTTGGGTGCATGGCAGGACTCAGAAGGGAAGGAGTGATATTTGGATTTTGCAGCACAGATTCTGGTGGAATGTTGGTGGGTGCTATGTCGCATTAGCAAGACCCCCGAAGCACCAATACAGTGGAACCCCCCACAAGTGACCCCATTTTGCAAACTACACCCCTCAGGGAATTCAACTAGGGGTATAGTGTACATTTCAAACCCCCAGGGGTTTCACCAATTGTGGTACAACTGGGCAGTGAAAATGAAAAATTTAATTTTTTACACAAAAATGCAGTTCTGGCTCAAAATTTTTCATTTTCACAAGGAATGAAGGAGACAAAGCACCCCAAAATCTGTGCCCCAATTTCTCCCGAGTACGGCAATGCCTCACATGTGACCAAAAAATACCATTTGGGTGCATGGCAGGACTCAGAAGGGAAGGAGTGATATTTGGATTTTGCAGCACAGATTCTGGTGGAATGTTGGTGGGTGCTATGTCGCATTAGCAAGACCCCCGAAGCACCAATACAGTGGAACCCCCCACAAGTGACCCCATTTTGCAAACTACACCCCTCAGGCAATTCAACTAGGGGTATAGTGTACATTTCAAACCCCCAGGGGTTTCACCAATTGTGGTACAACTGGGCAGTGAAAATGAAAAATTTAATTTTTTACACAAAAATGCAGTTCTGGCTCAAAATTTTTCATTTTCACAAGGAATGAAGGAGACAAAGCACCCCAAAATTTGTTCCCCAATTTCTCCCGAGTATGGCAATGCCTCATATGTGACCAAAAAATACCAGTTGGGTGCATGGCAGGACTCAGAAGGGAAGGAGTGATTTTTGGATTTTGCAGTTGAGATTCTGGTGGAATGAATGGTGGGTGCTATGTGGCATTAGCAAGACCCCCGAAGCACGCTGAAATGATGAACCTAATAATCCATAGATGTGTGGTATATTTTAAAACACTCCTTTATACATAGGCCGGGTTTGTCGGGGCAAGTTTCACAGTGGAAAATAGTATCCTTTCTTATTCCCTTTTTATAGCAAACTTTGCACCTTTTTTGTGTCCTGCCCTTTCTTGCAGTGGAGGGGATTTCGTTAGGAAAATGCTGCCCTGGTACAATACGGGGGCCAGTACTAGAAGTACTGGGGCCCTCTGCCTGCTGGTTCCCAAATATTAGGCCCTTTATGACTTCCTCTTGAAAGTGCATAAATGTCCCCCTCTGGCTGGTAGAACGGAATAGCACGTAAGCGTTATACAGTGCCATCTGGATAATATACACGGCCAGCTTCTTGTACCAGATTTTTGTTTTCCGCAGGGCACTGTACGGCTTCAGTACCTGATCTGAAAGATCCACTCCGCCCATGTACTTATTGTAATCTAGGATACAAATAGGTTTTGAGGTGTGGGTACTGGTACCTCGTACAGGGACGGAGGTGGTACTGTCTCCATGAATTGTTGTCAGTATAAGGACATCCCTCTTGTCCTTATATTTGACCAACAACATATTTTCGGTGGATTGTGCCCTGCTTTCACCCCTTCTCAGTACTTGGGCAATGTGCGTTTTTGGGAGGCCTCTTTGATTCTTGCGCACAGTACCGCAAGCTGCTGTACCTCTTGAACCAAGGGCCTTAAACAGGGGGATGCTAGTGTAAAAGTTATCCACATAGAGGTGATAATCTTTATCCAGGAAGGGGTGCACTAAATCCCAGACAATTTTTCCACTAACACCTACGAGGGAGGGGGCATTCTGGCGGTTCAATTCTTGAATCCTTCCCTTCATATACCCTAAACCTGTGGGTGTACCCTGAGGTGCTTTCACACAGTTTATACATTTTTATGCCATACCTTGCCCTCTTACTGGGAAGGTACTGGCGAATTTAACCCTTCCTTTAAAATGTATAAGGGACTCGTCGATACAAATAAATTTTTCAGGGATGTACATCTCTGCAAATTTGGCACTGAAATGATCAATGACCGGCCTGACTTTGAATAGCCGGTCAAAGGTGGGATCATCTCTGGGTGGGCACTGTGCATTATCGGTGTAATGTAAAAATTTAAGGATTGTCTCAAAACGAGTCCGAGCCATGGCCATACGGTAAAGTGGGGTGCTGTACAGAACATCTGTACTCCAATATTGCCTAATTTCTGGCTTTTTTACTATGCCCATATGTAACACCAGACCCCAAAACGTCATCATCTCTACTGCATCTACAGGGGTCCACCTAGCAAATGATGACGTGGGGTTTTGAGCAATAAACTGCTGGGCATATAAATTACTTTGGTCCACCATTAAATTTATAAAATCATCAGAGAAAAATAATTTGAAAAAGTCAATTTCTCTGAGACCTGTTGAATCAAATTGGATTCCTGGGATGGCCAAAAACTCAGGAACCTGGGGCTCAAAATTGTCTGGTGGTGGGGTCCATACGGGATCAATCATTTGGGTGGGGGGGGGTCTCAGCTGCTCTACGGGGGCGTCTTTGAGGGGGTCCCTCATCACTAGAGGAGGAAGATGAGGTTAAGACGAATCCTTCAAATTCCCCGCTTGCATCACTGGCTGTGTCAGAGTCAGAGGCAAGCATGGCATATGCCTCCTCCGCTGAATACATTCTTCTGGATGACTGGGATGACATTTGGGATGACATTTGGGATGCCATTTTTATTTTTGTGTTTCTGTAAGTGTAATTTTTCAACACGTGGCCACAGGACACCCACAAACGCAACGTGGGTGTAAAAACAATTTAAAAAAAATAAACCACAGCACTCTCCAAAAAAAAAAACAATTTAAAAAAACTGCAGAAAAAAAATTATATCAACCCTGTGCCAAAAATGCTGTTCAGTGATGTACGTCACTGATCAGCGCTCAGCGGCCACAGGACACCCACAAAAGCAACGTGGGTGTAAAAACAAAACCCCACTGCACTCTCCCAAAAAAAAACCTGCAGATCAGTGATGCAGTGATGCAACACTGATTAGCAGTGAGGGGCAGCAGGCACACAACTGTGGGTGTAACCTGACAGGGTATATATAAAAAAAAAAAACCTGCACCCCCAAAAAGTTGCTGATCAGTTAATTTATACTGATCAGCACAAAAGGGGGGGCAGCAGGGGGGGGCAGCAGTCAGTTGCACAGGCAGCACAACCTTTGGTGCAACTGACAGGTATATATATATATAAAAAAAAAAAACTGCACCCCCAAAAAGTTGCTGATCAGCACAGATATACTGATCAGCACAAAAGGGGGGGCAGCAGACACAAAATATAGCACTCTCTATCACTCTCTCTCACTATCTCTCACTATCTCTCACTATCTCTCACTATCTCTCACTATCTCTCACTCTATGACATTGCAGCAGCAGCACACAGGAAGTCACAAGATCCAGGAAGCATCCAGCTGCTGGCAGAACGCTACCAGCGGTGATCAGGTAAGTATCAGGCAAGGATCAGGTCAGTATATCACGACAGATTGGCACGGTGACCGCTCTGCACGCAATTCCAGACCGGAATGGCGTCTGCAGCGCAGTCACCGTTAGTTTAAATCACGCGCCATGGCTGTGATTGGTCCGACGGACCAATCACAGCCTTGGGGGCAGGTGGGGTGAGGTGTGGTCATCACCGGTGACCCCCTCACACCCGGCGGTGATTGATCCCTGTGTTACCGAGCGTCTGATTCGCCGGTAACACCGGAAAACGCTGCGATTGGCTGTTCACATTGAACAGCCAATCGCAGCGATCGCTGACGGGGGGGAGGCATCGCCGCCCCCCCTGGGCATGCTGGGACATGTCTGCTGTCAGGGACAGCAGACATCGTCCCTCTGTCACCGCGTCCCTAGACGCGGTGACAGTTTAAAGTCATGACGTATATATACATCATGTGTCGGGAAGTACATCCCGGCCATCTCCTATATATTTGGCTACATCTGTCACTCAAAGTGGGTGTCTGTGTCTATAACGCTCTGTTCCTGGACTTTCTTCTTAATGTGTGATTGCCTTCATCTGTGCTGAACACCTTTCTGAGAAATTAACCTGTTTAAAACAGTTGATGGCAATCATACATTAAGGAGAAGTCTAGAAACAGAGCATTGTGTCCCACCTGGAGAGGGTCATGTTGGGAGGTATGTGACAGAGAACCAGCCCAGTGAGCCCACAGACAGTGCCAGACACCCACTGCCTTCCCATGTTGCCCAGCACTGCTACTCCACAGCCACCAGGTGAGCGCCCCCCTCCCGTGATTTGCGGCAAAACCTCCCCCCCTCCGCGCCCCCCTCCCGCGATTCGCGGCAAAAACACCCGCTCCCCCGCGACCCCCCCTACCGCGATTCGCAGCAAAAACACCCCTGCGACCCCCCCTCCCGCGATTCGCTGCAAAAAGAACCCCCCCACGACCCCTCCCGCAATTCGCGGCATAACCACCACCCCGCGACCCCCCCCCTCCCGCGAATCGCGGCAAACCCTCCCCCGTGACCCCCCCCCCGATTCGCGGAAAAAAACACGCCCCCGCGACCTCCCTCCCGCGATTCGCGGCAAAAAGAACCCTCCCGCGACCCCCCCTTGCACGATTGGCGGCACCCCCCCTGCGACCCCCCTCCCGCGATTCGCGGCACCCCCCCCCGCAATTCGCAGCAGCCCCAGGATTAAATGGCACATGCAAAACACTGACATGGCTATGGTCGACAATGAAAAAGGTTGACATGAGTTTTTGAAGTTTTTTTGTAATTTTTTGAATATTTTCATATTCATTCTCATGTGTCGACATGGACACCAATGAAGTGCCACACTTATGTCAACATTTACATGTGTTGACCTTTCTGTGTTGATTTTTTTCTTGTGGCGATTCGCGTCACACCCCCCGCAACCCCCCCTCCGGCGATTCGCGGCACCCCGGCACCCCCTGCGACCCCCCCCCTCCCGCAATTCGCGGCAACCCCCCACCGGAACCCCCATGAACCCCGCTCTCCCGCGATTCGCGGCACCCAGCCCCCGCAACCCCCCCCTCCCGCAAATCGCGGACCCCCCGCGATTCGCGGCAGCCCCAGGATTAAATGGCACATGCAAAACACTGGCACGGCTATGGTCGACAATGAAAAAGGTTGACATGAGTTTTTGAAGATTTATTTCATTTTTTGAATGTTTTCATATTCATTGTCATGTGTCAACATGGACACCAATGAAGTGGCACACTTATGTCAACATTTACATGTGTTGACCTTTCTGTGTTGATTTTTTCTTGTGGCGATTCGCGTCACACCCCCCCGCAACCCCCCCCCCCGCGATTCGCGGCACCCCCCGTGACCCCCCACCTCCCGCAATTCGCGGCACCCCCCGTGATTCGCGGCATCTCCAGAATTAAATTGCACATGGAAAACACTGACATGGCTATGGTCGACAATGAAAAAGGTTCACATGAGTTTTTGAAGGTTTTTTTTCATTTTTTGAATATTTTCATATTCATTCTCATGTGTCGACATGGACACCAATGAAGTGCCACACTTATGTCAACATTTACATGTGTTGACCTTTCTGTGTTGATTTTTTCTTGTGGCGATTCGCGTCACACCCCCCCACACCCCCCACTCCCGCGATTCACGGCACACACACACCCCCCCGCGATTCTCGGCACCCCACCCACGTGACCCCCCCTCCCGTGATTCACGGCACACCCCCGCGACCCCCCCTCCCATGATTCGCCACAACCCCCCCCCCGTAACCCCCCCTCCCGCAATTCGCGGCACCCACCCCCGCGACCCCCCCCTCCCGCAATTCGCGGCACCCCCCCGCGATTCGCGGCAGCTCCAGAATTAAATTGCACATGAAAAACACTGACATGGCTATGGTCGACAATGAAAAAGGTTGACATGAGTTTTTTAATTTTTTTTTTTCATTTTTTGAATGTTTTCATATTCATTCTCATGTGTCGACATGGACACCAATGAAGTGCCACACTTATGTCAACATTTACATGTGTTGACCTTTCTGTGTTGATTTTTTCTTGTGGCGATTCGCGTCACACCCCCCCCCCCACCCCCCCGCAACCCCCACTCCCGCGATTCACGGCACACACACACCCCCCGCGATTCTCGGCACCCCACCCACGTGACCCCCCCAGCCGTGATTCACGGCACACCCCCCGCGACCCCCCCTACCATGATTCGCCGCAACCCCCGCACCCCTAATCCCCCTCCCGCGATTTGCGGCAACCCACCCCGCGACCCCTCCCGCGATTTTCTGCAATCCCTCCCCTCCCGCGATTCGCAGCATCCACCCCCCCACAACCCCCCCTCCTGCAATTCGCGGCACCCCCCGCGACCCCCCCTCCTGCAATTCGCGGCACCCTCCGCGACCCCCCCTCCCGCGATTTGCGGACACCTAAGTTGCAATACAGGGCATCTTTCATACAATTCTAACCATATTTCTCATATACAAACGTTCACAAATTAAGGGGGCGCAGCCCCTTACGACGGTGTGAAGAGCGCCCGTAGGGCGCGATGAATCACCTAGTGACGTATATATACGTCAAATGTCGGGAAGGGGTTAATTCACACACATTAAGGGTGAGATTTAATAGGATGAGAGAGTCAGAAAGTGAGAGATTTGGTAAGAAATCTCCAGTTTTTTAAAGCGGCAATCATTTACACTGCAAAACTAGTTTGATTTTGAAGTGTAAATGATTGCCGCTTTAAAAAAACTGGAGATTTCTTACCAAATATCTCACTTTCTGAATCTCTCATCCTATTAAATCTCACCCTAAGAGTTCGATTCACTTAGGGGTGTGGATTAAGATGCAGATCTATTAATGCTGAAATTGCTGTATCAATTAAGTCATAACTTCCACTATAAACTATAATAATTACATGTTTTAGAAATTGTGGCAAAAAAAAAGTAATTTATCATGAATTGCTTTATTAACTTAAATCAGACCCAACATTCTGATAGCACACAAACACAATGAAACAGTGCAGATGATCACACATTCCATTAAACGTCACAATACACAAAGGAGGAATGACAGCACTCACCCCTCATGAGCTACACATTAGAACTCACTGACGCCTTTGCCTTATTCACCCAGGAAGTGGACAGACACTGCCCGAGCAGGATGTGCCTGAATAATAGGTGTGTATGAACTTCAGACTGAAGTAACACACTGGAAAAACCTGCTCTAAAGCTGGTGCATTAATAAAATAATGAAAAACCTAACTATACTAAAAATCCAAAGAAAAAAGCGCAGCTGCGAAGCATAGCACCCACTCCTGTGGGCACCTAAAACTAACTGAGGCATTATGGGATGCAGAAGGGAGGAGCCTGCTCCCAAAGAAATTAGAAGCATAGGTGCCTGGCTCCTGCCGGACCCTCCTACATCCCATCGTGAGCTGTGTCACCTTACTGGACAAAAGAGAAATAAGTGTTTTGTAGATCGAAAGGTCTTAGTTCTTTCTAGTTAGATGGATATAGCTCTGACAAGATCTAACATGTGAAAAGAATATATCCAAGAGAGGATATATAGAAGTCTCCCTGTGTTGGGCACAAGCCTATGGTTAATAAAGAGTTAAAAAATAACTTTTAATAAATATATATTGATTAATAGTTCCTCAATATATTCAGCGATGTGCAGAAAATCAGTGTAAAGACAGCTTTAAACATAAGTATGGACGGCAGTATATTACTGCTGACTTACGGACCGGGAGTAGCGGGTCAGCAAAGTATCTGGAAGTGCCGTGTGCGACAGACCAGGACCTCCAGCGTGTCTTTATGGTCTCTGTGGACGTCGGCAGCAGCCGGATCTGTTCCACGCAAGGTATGGGGGAGAGTCGTAAGTGCTTCCAGGCAATCTAGCGGTATTGCGGGGACTCAGACAGGAAACGGCAGACTGTTTGACAGGCTGGGCTCCCGCTTGTGCACAGCGGGAGTCAATTATTCCAAAACGTACGTTTCACCAAAGGCTTTCTCAATTGGAAAGTTTTTGTGCTTTGAAGTGATTTATTACTCTAATTGTGTTTTGGTCCTTGTTGTGTTGTGTCTATTTACATGTTTTTTGTTATTTGCATCACACTCCTCACTCAATTGAGGAACTATTAATCAATATATATTTATTAAAAGTTATTTTTTAACTCTTTATTAACCATAGGCTTGTGCCCCACACAGGGAGACTTCTATATATCCTCTCTTAGATATATTCTTTTCCTATGTACTTACCCTACTCCCAGGGAGCACCTCCTCAACCATATTAAGACTCACGAGTTGTGACATTATCTGTTGTCTGGAGTCAGCCTTCTCTACCCTGTCAAACTACCCAGTGCCCTAGAACCTATCCCTCATTTCTCTACTTCCCCTTGTTTTACAAGATCTAACATGTGCCAGATCTCCTCCTCCTCAATCTGTGGATCTGGACAGAAATTGGGTAACGTTATTTCCCGATTCAGGTGGAACGCAGACACAACTTTAGGGACAAACTCTGGGTGTGTTCTCAACCCTATCTGGGATTATTACGAGGTAATGTTCCTCTATCCATAAGGCTTGCAATTCGCTTACCCTTCTGGCTGATGTCACTGCCACCAAAAACACGACTTCCAGGTAAGAAATTTTAATGAACTTTCTGATAAAGGTTCAAAAGGTTGCTTTGTTAATACTGTCAATAACAGGTTCAAGTCCCACGGAGCTACAATTGATTTAATTGGCGGTCTGATTCTCTTCATAGCCCTTCCAAATCTCTTGACCATTCTGTCTTCTGCTAATGGTCTATCCAATAACACACTTAGAGCAGAAGTCTGTGCTTTAATGGTAGCCATAGCTAGGCCCATCTGGAATCCTTCAAAAAAGGAACTGTAACACTTTATCAGTAGGAATACATGAAAAGTCTCCTGTAAATCTTCCCCAGTTGATAAACTTGTTCCAAGTCTTGTAATAAGCTACAGAAGATACCTTCTTCCTAGCTTCCAGCATCATATCTGTCACTTGTGGAGATAAATTGTGCCTCCTCAATATCCACACCTTTAGACACAAAGTCGACGGCTCTGGATGTAGCATGGGACCCTGATTTAGTAGATGTGGTCTGTTTGGCAGTTCCCAAGGATCTTGCATTGACATCCAGAGGACATTCGAGAACCAGGCTCTTCTTGGCCAAAAAGGCAGTAAGTCTTATTTAAAATATCAGTCAGTGCTAGTCTTCTCACCCCCCCCCCCCCCTCCCCCTCCCCCTTCTTGTAAACCTTAAGGAAATTAAACACATTAGGAGCACTGATATTATTACCACTGACCCCATACCTATACTCCAAAAACTTGCAATACAGCAATACTCTAATCCCCATAAATCCCATTAGGGCACACTCGATTACAATTTTGGTGACAACCAGCATAGCCGGGGCCAGTATTTTTAACACTATTACACATTTCTTCTCTTTATGAACACAGATTAAATGTGGTTAAGGTCACAAAAGTTTGAATTCTTATTTCACCCTCAGGGAATTCCCTGTGTTCCCCACAAGAAAGAAACAAAAGGGATTTTTAAATGGATATCAATAAAAGTGAAATTTTATTTCAAAT
The DNA here is from genome assembly GCF_055691185.1 of Crinia signifera. Classification (NCBI taxonomy): domain Eukaryota; kingdom Metazoa; phylum Chordata; class Amphibia; order Anura; family Myobatrachidae; genus Crinia; species Crinia signifera. The sequence goes on from NC_139217.1 coordinate 406,479,946, forward strand.
ATCTGTCTTTCATAGGTGTGCGTCTAATATTGGCATCTCTAGGACATCATCTAAGGACACGCAAACCACTTACTACTCCATCGTAAGTAATGTGGATATTTCAAATTGAGAGGAGGGGGGATAAATGAAGAGCCTAATCAAGGGGTACGGGAGAGAATAAAAGGTTGGGAACAGCTGCCATAGAGGGTATGCAGTTTCCTAGATCAGCCTACTACTTCAGAGATGCCTTTCACTGCGCAATGCTGTGATTTGCAGCACTGTACAGCAGGAACAGTGGGGCCACTATTGAAAGCACCATTACCCAAGCTGGGAGCGCACTCACTGGCATCTCCAGGGGTGCTTGGTCAAATGCTGGCAAGTACTGCATACCTGTCATTCAATTTATCATAGCCATATGGGTGTCCTGGTATTTCAATATTTCACCATTATAAAAACAAAAAGCTTAATTCTCGAGGTTCAGCTTTTTGCGGTCTATATAATTACATATTAGTGTCAATAATTACAAATAGTTATTAAACCAGAGCAAAATTTATAGAAATAAATTATTGTGCCAATTTTAATACCCTAAATGGAAATGTTTAATCTCCTTCAATTCTGTATAACCTTCTCATTACCATGCTGCCCTACCGTAATTATCTCCAATTATTTGTGAGATCCCACAAATGAAATCACTTTTGCAATCTTTAATACCAGTTGTATAAACCTATATAAAACATGAATTTCAAGGTATTATGTTTTTTCTAAATAAAAAGGAAACTGGGTTTAAGGTCAATTAAATCCAACCACTGTGCAGATTATCCTGCCATTGTTCTTCTAGAGATGCAATGTTCCAGTATCCTGTATTATATTTTGAAGTGGTTTTCCTAATAAGCAAACCTGCAGGAGGCAGCTGTATAATTTGACTGAGGGCTTCATCCGAGACAGTAACATACTCGGAAATTGTTGTTTAAACAGAAATGTAGCCAATATGATAAATGGTCTAGTTTGCAAACTGGCATAAAAATACAATTTTATTTAGTAACAGTTTCTTCTATTTTCAGGAGCCATCCATATTATATTATCCAATTCTCATTGTAAGAAAATATATTAATAGCAAGTTCACTGTATATTAAATAGTGCTGGACACGATTAAAATTTTATAACTCGCATACAATTTCTGAGATGAATTGCATTGTTAGGCACATAAGTGCAGCTGACCTACAATCTCATTGCCAGGGTTCCATGCTCATTGCCAGGGGGATTTCATGCTTCTTACCAAGGGGGAATGAATGCATGCTACCATAGGGGGTTCCATGCTCATTGCCAGGGGTTCCATAACCTTGTTGCCCAGTGGGATTACATGCTCGTTGCCCAGGGGGAGGTAATTGCTCGTTGGTAAAATCTTTTTATTGCATGGCGGATAGGCGCAGCAGAGTCTCTGACAGCATTAGCGATCATGCACCCCTCCTAAGATGGCGACCGCCACAAGGAGGCAGCACCTAGCATCTGAGACTCTGGGGGAAATTTACTAAGATGGGAATTAGGCTTCACATGTGATGTTGCTATGGACAACCAATCAGATCCTGTCTACTATCTTCTAGAGGGTGCTGAATAAATAAGAAGTATATTCTGATTGTTTGCCCATAGCAACATCACATGTGAAGTCTAATTCCCATCTTAGTAAATTTCCACCTCTGGTGTCTCCGCGCCACCGCTCCCCCTTGCAGCCATGCCTCTCCATTGTTAACAGCACCAAAAAAAATTATTAACGCTATAGTGCTGCAGGCGTTAACGTGCCCAGCACTAATATTAAACTTTGCCGGGTTTTTTTTTCATTTTCTTTTTTTTCAAGTACGTTGCATTTTATTGCTTGTTTAGCTTTTTAAATAACTTTTATGCTGCCTTTGTGTGTAAACCTCAGTTTACAACAAACTGAAACTGCAGTATAATGTTAATGCTTTCTAAAATGTTATATATATATATATATATATATATATATATATATCTCCTATATATTTGGCTACATCTGTCACTCAAAGTGGGTGTCTGTGTCTATAACGCTCTGTTCCTGGACTTTCCTCTTAATGTGTGATTGCCTTCATCTGTGCTGAACACCTTTCTGAGAAATTAACCTGTTTAAAACAGGTGATGGCAATCATACATTAAGGGGAAGTCTAGAAACAGAGCATTGTGTCCCTCCTGGAGAGGGTCATGTTGGGAGGTATGTGACAGAGAACCAGCCCAGTGAGCCCACAGACAGTGCCAGACACCCACTGCCTTCCCATGTTGCCCAGCACTGCTACTCCACAGCCACCAGGTGAGCGCCCCCCTCCCGCGATTTGCGGCAAAACCTCCCCCCCGCGCGCCCCCCCCCCTCCCGCGATTCGCGGCAAAAACACCCGCTCCCCCCGTGACCCCCCTACCGTGATTCGCAGCAAAAACACCCCCGCGACCCCCCCTCCCGCGATTCGCTGCAAAAAGAACCCCCCCACGACCCCTCCCGCAATTCGCGGCATAACCACCACCCCGCGACCCCCCCCTCCTGCGAATCGCGGCAAACCCTCCCCCGTGACACACACCCCCCCCCCCCGATTCGCGGAAAAAACACCCCCCCCGCGACCTCCCTCCCGCGATTCGTGGCAAAAAGAACCCTCCCGCGACCCCCCCTTGCACGATTGGCGGCACCCCCCCTGCGACCCCCCTCCCGCGATTCGCGGCACCCCCCCCCCCCCCGCAATTCGCAGCAGCCCCAGGATTAAATGGCACATGCAAAACACTGACATTGCTATGGTCGACAATGAAAAAGGTTGACATTAGTTTTTGAAGATTTATTTTTATTTTTTTGAATTTTTTCATATTCATTGTCATGTGTCGACATGGACACCAATGAAGTGGCACACTTATGTCAACATTTACATGTGTTGACCTTTCTGTGTTGATTTTTTCTTGTGGCGATTCGCGTCACACCCCCCGCAACCCCCCCTCCCGCGATTCGCGGCACCCCCCGTGACCCCCCCACCTCCCGCAATTCACGGCAACCCCCCACCGGAACCCCTGTGAACCCCGCCCTCCCGCGTTTCGCGGCACCCACCCCCGCGACCCCCCCTCCCGCAATTCGCGGCACCCCCCCTGTGATTCGCGGCAGCTCCAGAATTAAATTGCACATGGAAAACACTGACATGGCTATGGTCGATAATGAAAAAGGTTGACATGAGTTTTTGAATTTTTTTTGTCATTTTTTGAATATTTTCATATTCATTCTCATGTGTCGACATGGACACCAATGAAGTGCCACACTTATGTCAACATTTACATGTGTTGACCTTTCTGTGTTGATTTTTTTCTTGTGGCGATTTGCGTCACACCCCCCCGCAACCCCCCTCCGGCGATTCGCGGCAACCCCCCACCGGACCCCCATCAACCCCGCTCTCCCGCGATTCGCGGCACCCACCCCCCGCAACCCCCCCCCTCCCGCAAATCGCGGCACCCCCCGCGATTCGCGGCAGCCCCAGGATTAAATGGCACATGCAAAACACTGGCACGGCTATGGTCGACAATGAAAAAGGTTGACATGAGTTTTTGAAGATTTATTTCATTTTTTGAATGTTTTCATATTCATTGTCATGTGTCAACATGGACACCAATGAAGTGGCACACTTATGTCAACATTTACATGTGTTGACCTTTCTGTGTTGATTTTTTCTTGTGGCGATTCACGTCACACCCCCCCGCAACCCCCCCCCCGCGATTCGCGGCACCCCCCGTGACCCCCCACCTCCCGCAATTCGCGGCAACCCCCCACCGGAACCCCTGTGAACCCCGCCCTCCCGCGATTCGCGGCACCCAACCCCGCGACCCCCCCCTCCCGCAATTCGCGGCACCCCCCGTGATTCGCGGCAGCTCCAGAATTAAATTGCACATGGAAAACACTGACATGGCTATGGTCGACAATGAAAAAGGTTGACATGAGTTTTTGAAGTTTTTTTTTTCATTTTTTGAATATTTTCATATTCATTCTCATGTGTCGACATGGACGCCAATGAAGTGCCACACTTATGTCAACATTTACATGTGTTGACCTTTCTGTGTTGATTTTTTCTTGTGGCGATTTGCGTCACACCCCCCCACCCCCCCCCCACAACCCCCACTCCCGCGATTCACGGCACACACACACACACCTCCCCCGCGATTCTCGGCACCCCACCCCGTGACCCCCCCTCCCGTGATTCACGGCACACCCCCGCGACCCCCCCTCCCATGATTCGCCGCAACTTCCGTCCCGTAACCCCCCCTCCCGCGATTCGCGGCACCCAGCCCCGCGACCCCCCCTCCCGCGATTCTCTGCAATCCCTCCCCTCCCGCGATTCGCAGCATCCACCCCCCTACAACCCCCCCTCCTGTAATTCGCGGCACCCCCCGCGACCCCCCCTCCTGCAATTCGCGGCACCCTCCGCGACCCCCCCTCCCGCGATTCGCGGACACCTAAGTTGCAATACAGGGCATCTTTCATACAATTCTAACCATATTTCTCATATACAAACGTTCACAAATTAAGGGGGCGCAGCCCCTTACGACGGTGTGAAGAGCGCCCGTAGGGCGCGATGAATCACCTAGTATATATATATATATATATATATAGAAAGAAAGAAAGAAAGAAAGAAAGAAAGAAAGAAAGAAAAAGAAAGAAAAGGGTGAAAGATGCAGTAAAAAATAATGACAATGTACAATAGCCCTTAAGCTGCTGGTGGCTAGTGAAACTAGCAAAGTGTAAACCTAAATGCTGTAATCTGCTAATGCCTCTCACTTCCTGAGCTGCAACACTAAAAAATCCAGGGTTTGCAAACGCCGATTACCCAATGAAAACTTCCCTGTGAAAGCTGCAATGCAGATCACTTTTGCCGATTTGTGATCACCAGTAAAAAGCAGAGAGTTTCTGCTGTGACCATTCCCAAATTATTCCCTACAATGTTTTGTGACACAATTTTAGATTTTCAAAAATGCTATGTAAATAATACAAACCCACTTTAAAAGTAGATCAAACATACAAACAAACCTTGTGCTAGGAAGATCACAGGCTACTGTCTACCTTGACTGCTTCTACATGAATATTATGGCAAATGGGTGGTACATGGGGCACTTACAATTGTTGCTAAGTGGTCCGCAAGGTTGGTCTATGTTGGGAAAGGACAATGCCTACAGTGGAAATTGGTTCTCAAAATGGACAAAACCATGTGCATTGCAGGTAGGGCACAGGTAACATGTACAGAGAGAGAGTTCGATTTGGGTGGGGAAAATAAAGCAGACAGTATTTACCCTGCACAGAAACACAATAACTCACACAAATGTAACTCTCTCTGCACGTTACATCTGCCCCTCCTGCAGTGCACATGGTTTTGCCCATTTTAAGAACAAATTTGCCCTGCAATCAGGTCTGAATTAGGCCCAATGCCGTTGGTTAGCTATTCTCTATTAATAAACAGAATATGTCAGCAGTGAGCCAGATGTGTGAATAGGTCGCTGTATTGCCATGTGGCAGGAAGTTGTGTGTACAGCAGTGCTTCGTATGCAAAAACGAGGTTCTAAGGCTGTACAGCCAGGCACAACTGTCAAAGCTTCCGTAAAGCAAAAACATTTTCATTAATTATTCAATTATTTAGGGCTCCGTTTAACAATTATGCTACTTTTCCAGTGTCCTATTTTAATTGGTATCCCTGCATCTTGCACTGATACTTACTAATATGTAGCCAGTATTTAGCATGACTTACCAGTCCAGAGAGGTCCGGCACGGTTTGCTTCCTCCACAGAGACCTCGGCAACAAGTTAGTGACTTATGCGTATGCAGAACAGCAGTCTGCACATGTGTTTAGCATTTGAATCGGAGCCTGAATGGTTACTCTGATACCGGCAATTGGGACTATACCACTTATGCCATCATTGGATGGTGTAAGGGTTTGTTCATAAACAGTTCACCTGGCACAGATGCCAATCATGGAGGTGTGGCCATGGTTTACCATTTAAACCTCATAAACCCCACCCCTTTAGCACCTCACACATTCAAACTGCTACTGCTGGCTGCATAGCGGAGGTTAAATAATACTACAAAAAGGTTTTGTAAGCATCCACCCGGTAAAAGAACAATCTACTGTATATTGAGGCTTAAAGAGCCTTAGAAAATGAAATGTCCATGTATAAAGCACAAGCTGAAATATCCTTTTCCGCTTTACCATGATAACCCACTGCAGCTGTTTTTATTAAAAAAAAAAAACATGATATTTCCTCTCCCGTTAACACAAGCAGCACATCATCATCAGTCATCACAGCCTGCGGTTCACAACTAAATAGCTACTCACATAGGTCAAAAAGATCAAAAGTAAAAGGAAATGTGCATTTAAGCCTGTTTTTTTCCTTCAGACTAACTGTACAGGCTTACACACAAACATATACGGATTTTCTGTTACCTAGCACACTGCAAGTTCTTATTTCAGACCCTCTGTACGGTGATGCAACAAATACCAGACTGGATTACTACATTCAGAGACAGACACAGACACATGGGTCTTGTTAAAAAAAATGTTTAAATAAGTAGGAAACCTAACATAAAACCCATTCTATAATATAAAAATTTTCAGCGGAACCTTGTTTTGAAAATAAATGGTTGCCTGAGACATTAATCCAAACATAACAGAAAAGCAGCACACGGAATAGGACTACGCAATAGCCAAGATGCACTAAGCTTTGAAAATGGGAAATGGAGAGTGATAAACCACCAACCAATCAGCTCCTAACTGTAATTTTTCAAACTTAGCAGGATAAGGAACTGATTAGCTAGTAGTTTATCACGCTCAATGTTATCAATTTTAAAGCTTAGTACATCTGGCCCTATATTACTACACTTACTGTCCCTATATTACTACACTTACTGTCCCTATATTACTACACTTACTGTCCCTATATTACTACACTTACTGTTCCGAAATATACACAGACAAATGCAGTTCTAAAGTTACTGCTAAAACAATGGATCAGAAACAACTTTATAATGAATTGATAATGAACTTCATCACACAAAGCCAAAGTCAATATATATCCATAATAGCCACTAACACATAATGGAATACAGATTTAGATCATCTCTACATCTGCCATTTCTGACTGCAGGTTGGGATTAAAGAGAATATATATAATTGCATTGTAATATGTTAAAGTTAAAAGCCAGTGTTTGGCCAGGGGCAGCTGCAGGTCACATTGCAGGAGGTAGCCCCAGGGGAAGTAATGCTGTATAAAACACAGTGCGATTCAGTGTAATATTTTATTAGATTTGGACTATATAGACCAAGAAATGACACTGGATAGCACAGTATTAGCTGCATTCAATTTCAGGAGTGAAAGCAGTGGCGTGCTGCTCAACGCAGCACCACCCCCCCCACGAGCCATCCTTCCCTCTCTCCAGGCTGATGCTGGCAACCCGCTGGGTCCCGACGCCCGTCGATATGCCCTTCGCTGCAGGGAGGGCGTGCCCGGGGGTGTGCAGGGAGCAGCAGCAGGGGAACGGCCAGCATTTTATGGGCGTCCCCATAAAAATACTGGGCATTCCCCTGGAAACACAGGCAGGTCGATGTCTGCCGGGGATAGGAGGCTGACTTCACATGACATCAGCACCCGCCCCCTCTTCTGCGAACACCAATGATAATAGAAGTCAGTTTAGACTGAATTTTATCTACAAAGGGGAGAGGAATCATCTAATAATTTCTCTCCCCTTTGGCTGCATACGAGGGGATGTGCAATATATGGCATGATCCAGTCACATGGTCGATTGTGACACAATGTCGAAACTTAAATGTCAACATGCTCCAATGATTACATCTCTGAATGCCAAATTACTGTGTGATTCGGTACCGCCGGGAAGATTAGGGACAGGCTGCTGGGTAAGCAGAGTACCATACACGGTGCAAGGGTGCCATGAGATGTGATGCAAGATCCTGCGGACATCCCATCGCACAGCACATAAAGTCTGTGCAGCCCGTGCTTTTTGAAATAGCTTCGGATCGCATTGTACGCAAATCACATTCAAATCACATGCGATACGATCTAATTCAAAACGCACAGAAAAATATTGTACCGTGTATGGGCAGTAGGTGGAGGGTTACTGTTAGGTATGATGGTTAAGGATAGGGGAGAAGATCCCCATGAGTCCCCAAGTCACAGTCAAGGACTCTGGAGCAGTCAGGACCAGTTAAGTAAATCCAGGGAGACAAGGGATGTTACTAAATAAGGTGGTTTGTGCCTTTAAAATGACTATAAGTTAGCAGTTTCTACATGTCCTCCTGCAATGAATGCAGAATACAAGATTTTCAGCATATGTGTTAAGAAGGAAAAGTGGCTTATTTTCAATACCTTGGCTGGGAACGGTCTTATTCAGTGTAGTCATTTTGTTTTGTAAAGCAATTGAACAACTGGAAGAGTAACGCATTCTTAATTTATTATGGAAGACTAGGTTCATTTAACACTAAAGACAGTCTAAATCCACTTTCTGCCACAACCTCCCTCAGCGGCAGAAAACCCCCGTCTTCAACTTTTATTCACATTAAGAGTTACAAGCTGCATAGTAAATCAAGCACTGGACTACAGTACACTGATGTTACTCACCTTATCTCCAAAGCCAGCGAAGAATTGATCTTCCAACCTGCTCCGGAATGACTAAAGACCGATGAGCCTTCTTTTCTGAGGATTTTATCGGAGCTGTTAACCATCAGCCTGCTCAGAGAGAGATCACCGTCTCTAAAATGTTAGAAAGATACAAGAACTAATTAGCTTATGGTCAATAAATATGTTTTTGTTACATTTAAGTCAGAGGTTCATTTACATGCTTTTTCTATAATACATAAATACAATATTTTGGGTCAAAGAACTATTCAATATGTTCAGGAATTAAAAACTTATGGCCCCCATATGCACATCTGAGATATATTGGGGCAATACCCCAAAGCCCAGAGCCGGTCGATATTTAACGATTAAAAATCCTGATCCCAAAAATTTTCGTACGGTGATGTATGTGGGCCATTAAACATATTAATTTAGCCTTGAAGTGGTGAAGCAGTTTCTAGGCCCGAAGATATTGACATAATGTAATCGGATAGGTACTTTACACTTTCACTATCTTATGGAGATTAATTATTGACTGACAGTGATTGAAAATTCTCCACAAAGCTCTGCGGAATATGTGTGCACTATATAACTGGTAACAAATACATAAATAAATAATTCTGGGTTGCAGATATTGGGCCAGATGCACCAAGCTTCAAAACTGATAAATTGGAGAGTGATAAACAACCAACCAATCAGCTCCTGCCTGATATTTTTCAAACCCAGTCTGTGATGGAGCTGATTGGCTGGTTGTTAATCACTCTCCGTTTCATCACTTTTGAAGCTTAGTGCATCCCGCCCATTGTCTGGCCCATGAAGTAAAGCAATCCCCAATATCTTGGGTGGATAAAACCTTAATTTTGAACAATCTTTAATTCCCTCAATTTCATCCATTTGTGAAGTTGGTAGAAGTTATGCATTCATCCAGTTTACCATGCTTCACTTCCTGGAGGAGTGGTTGGACATTTACCCCTTATGAACATCAGTGACTTTTACTTAGCTGCCACTAGTTCAAATACCCTTGAACCAATCACTGACTATAAAAAAAGAGAATATGTTCTGTATTAAACATTTGATACACTAGACCACCCCTATGCTGTATATAATCTGGACATTACTTCATAAAAGTATACATAAAACCAGTACGATGTACAGTAGGTGTTTGCAGCCCTGTAGATACAAAGAACATTCTTTTGTACTTGAACTATTACTCTATAAAATTGTGAATGTTATAAAAACAGCTGAAGGACACAGTGGAAGCCACATCAGCCCCTATCTGCAGCATCACATACACCTGATCACATAAAATAATAATAATAATTTTTGACTACTGTATGGACTCTGGGGAGTCCTCGGTGCAAATACAGGAGACTGAACACGCAATAAACCTGACTCTGCTGTCTCTCCCAGTGGTCGATTGATGCATGCAGTGCTAGACTTCACCTATAGCAGCCGTGTCCGAAGGAGTGAGTTAGGCCCTCTCCAATGCCCGCAATCTTATGTAGGACAATGCATCAACCGAGATTGAGAGATGGACAAAAGGCTAACTGACTAAAACCCATGGAAACAAACAAACAGTGGTACATATAATAATAAGTGGTCAGAAACACCAGGGAGCTTAGTGGATGAATATGGGAGCAATCCTCCACTGAACTCCCAGGAATGCAACAATGCAAGAAGTTGTTATGCAAATAAGTAATTCCACACACCCACACTTATAACTACAGAGACACAGCAGGATGTAAGCACAGTATTTCCTGGCTAATGGCATAAATGCAACAATGCATGAAGATGTTAACAATAAACAAAATATAACCTGTGTGAAGCTGGATGGCAAAACCCATAACAAGAGAGGACATATACTCCACACAGCTAAGATCTAACAGGGATCAGCTGAAATACTGAAGATGGAAAAACCAGCACTTCTGTCAGACAGGGTCTGGGTTCATACAGGGTTTCTTAGACTGTAGCAATGGTTCACAAGCACAGGCAGGACTTCACAGGACACTCGGCAGGATTGCTTGTTGGAATACCAAGGACTATGACAGGACTCTGACAAGACTTTAACCAGGCTCAGACAAGGCTTAAACAAAACTCTGACAAGACTTAAACAGAACTATAACCGGCAAGTTCATAATGCTGGAAGAATACCTAAATACCCAGAGGCCTAGCAGGCAGCCACACCCAAGACTAAGTTGAGCATGAAACCTAGGCAAGGTGGATCAGCAAAAACCAGAGTACGGATCAGGGGAAACATATAAACTACAAATACAATATGAATAGTTACACTGACCCCCTGGAGGCGAATCGTAACACCTACCAGTATATTTTTGGATTTTGGGAGGAAACTGGAGTACCCGGAGGAAACCCACGCAAGCACAGGGGGGGGGGGGGGGTATACAAACTCTGCACAGTTAGGGTCATGGTGGAAATTGAACCCATGACTGTGCTCAGTGCTGTGAGGCAGAAATGCTAACCATTACACCATCCGTGCTGCCACATCATACCATGTGGAGCATATCTTACAAGTTTTTCATCACACATGCTCTATAACCATGCGTTCAGGTGACACACCCAAAACAAGTGTTAATTTCCTAATGATCTCGTCTTGACTATCTATAACATTGTTCTCTCTGGTTTTCCCTTCAACCTCTTTGCCAAAGTCTCAAACTACATTGATCTGATGCTTCCCTGTCGTTGCACCCTTTCTCTACCAACCACTCTACTAGCGCTCTATTTCCTACATCACCTATTTTTAAACGTCCCACCCTCACCTTCAAAGCTCTTCCCCTTTACGCTCCCTCCTACATTTTCTACCTCATCCCTATACAAGAAAATAGATCCCTATTTGATTTAGTTTTTCCTCCCACTTTCTTAACCACTTCCATCTCACCATTCCCTGACTCCTTCCCTTTTAGAATGTAAGCCCTCTCAAACAGAACCCTAACTCCTACGGTTTCAGCTCATCCTTTAGAATTAATTTATCAGGCAAGTAACTGTATTACTCTTCCCACATTTAGAGTAATGTTATTCTGTTACTTTGCCCTGTTTTGTTCACATGTGCACTGTGAAATTTGTGACATCACATATATAAAAGGCAACTATTTAAAAAAATAAAAATAACTTTTGTGGCAAAATAATGAAAGCTAAAAATGCTGTAGGTATTTTTCTTTGACAACCATAACATTTATCTTCTCAGATAGGAATATATTCTCTCTCCTTAAGATGCAGATGCACTAATGGTGCCCATACACTAGGGCGATATTACATACAATCCTTTGATTTTGACCACACTGTGCGATAAATCGAAGGATTGTTAGCACATCGAATGTGTTAGCGGATGCGTTGCGTGGGCCCGCCGGTCAAATGTTGCGTCGATAAATAATATGTGCTGCACATATTTATCGAATCTGCATGTGTTTTATAACCACATACGGTCGCTCACAATGCGATCATCGCGGTGCAGCAGAGCAAGCGGCAGCAGTCAGTGGGCGGCAGAATAAAAAAAAAAAAAAAAACATGTCAAAAGACTGGGCGTCCCTCTGATTGGCTGAGAGAGAGCTCTCTAAGCCAATCAGCGGCTGCCTGACTGCGAGTCCTCTGATCAGAGGGCCGCACAGTGTGTTGAAATGTTTTTCAAATTCTGCCACTTAGCGTTGACTACTGCCACACACCAGCCCTCCTGCTGCCAGCACTCTTCCAGCACCTGATGTGGCATCGCAAGTGGCATGCGACATAGGGTGCTGGAAAAAAAGCACTTGGGCACCATAAGATGCCATTGCATCCGATCGCACAAGTGTATGGGGTACATAAGCCATGGAGAGTGATAAAGTGCAGAGAGCTAAATGATAAACCAATCAGCCCCTGTCATTTTTCAAACACAGCATATACCATGACATTTAAGGGCTGATTGGTTGGTACTTGATCTCCACCTAAACATTAGTTTTTGTTAACCTTTTTTACTGTAATACTTTTATTTTCACTACAATTTGTGCTGTATTGGAGCATCAGTATGTAGGTTACACATCAGACATTCTTAGCAGATGCCAAATATCTAAAAAAAAGATTAAGGGGCAATCTAATTAACCGCTAGGTTCCACAATATGTGTAGGGCACATTTCGCCCGATTCAGATGTGAATGTTTGCACTGCGTATCTATTCATCTCTACGGATATACGGGGCTATTCAGACTAGCAAGGAAGATATCTCATAGTTGCCTACCCTCCTGCATTCTGCAGGAGACTCCCTGAAATAGCAGCAATCTCCATCTCTCCCTCATTACTCTAGCAATCTCCCTCATGTCACCTAGCCCACATTACATAGTTACATTTTGGGGGAAAAAGGAATGAGAGACAGATACATTTACATTGAATCATTAACGCCATTTCCCAGCACTTTACCAAGTACAGCAGCTCTTACTTACTGCTTTGGGGCTCATCTACATTTGGATATAAAAGATTCCTCAGATGTAGCAGTACACACCCACGCTTCTAGATGCCTCTTTGATTATCTCTTTTCACAATCTCCATATTTGGAACTAGACACGCCCTTTGGGTGGAGCATGACACGCCCCCTCAATGAGGCGCTACACAAAATTCTACTACCAATTCTAATCTCCCTCAAACTAGTTTTCAAAAGTAGGCAAGTATGAGATATCTGTATCTCCAATTAGTCCTAAACGGGTGTATCTAGGTGGCCATGTTTTGCATACAGATGTGGTCGAATTTGTTGGCACCCTTACAGCTCATTAAAACAACGCTTCATTCCTTCTGAAAACTCATTAAATGAAGAGCTACTGTCTCATGTACACATACATGCCTTTGCTGTCATAGAATAAAACAAGTACAATGAGAGCAGAGATAAAGGATTGCTATTTATCAAAAGGTATTCTAAAATGGTCTGGACCTAAAAAGATAACACATAATTGGACTGTAACAGCATTTCAAACTAATCACTTTCTTCAGTTGAAATAGCACAAGCTGTAGGCAACTTCCCAGGGAGCGACCACTAGAGGAAAATCGACCCAAGATTAAACAGAAGGGAAGTGACAATGGCAGAATACAGCAGTGTCTGATCGCAACATCCAACACAATTTTTGAGAGGAAGTGTTCTCTGCTTTTGAAGAAAACAAAGAAAGTCAGACTGGAATTTTCTTAGAATTCATAATGATCTACTGCGCGGGGGGGGGAGGAGTCATTAGAGTTATGCAACTTTAATCTAGTTTATACAGGATACTATCACTAGGCCGACCCTACATAAATTAGGTCAACCTCTGAAGGCCGACACGGTTAAAGTCGACAGGTCGACACAAGCATTAGATTGAAAATGGAAAGGTCGATATCAAAAAGGTCAACTTGAGTTTTTTACTTTTTTTATTCTACTTGTGCCGACAGGCGGTATTTCATACCCTACCATCCACTATGGCATGGTGGGAGAATATTATAGTGTGCCGAGCTTAGCTATGCACCGCGCCCAAAGCGTGGAGAGTGCAGCAAGCCAAGCGAGGGGACGCAGTACACTTAGACGTTGTCCATGTCAACATTCCTTTTGATTGTTGAACTTCCCATTGTCGACCTAATGCTTGTGTCGACCTTCAAACCTTGTCGACCTAAGTCTTCTCGACCTTCAGTGGTCAACCTAATGTATATCGACTTTCATACAGTCAAACCTATGACCCATACCCGTTTATAAAACTTCTGGGTATTTGCTGCCGCACCGGGATCAGCATTGGGTATTATAACCAATACACCTGGCAGACAGCAGTCAAAATCTCCTTCCTGCATCTCCCCCCAGACTCCTGCAGTAGCCAATAGACCCTTTGAGAGGTTTGTGGGAAGTCACAAAAACCACGCTTTCTACAGATGTATGCTCCTTGATGGGCTGCATGACGCGGCTTAGGGTTTTGTAGTGGTGAGCATGTTTATACATGCTCCCGCTACCCTCATGCTACGAATGGGGATGCCAGAAGCTCCGGGAGGCAACGCTATGCCATGACGAGTGGCGGGATATGAGGTCTCCCACAGCAAATAACATTTGTGGGCACGTCTGTACTTTGAAAAATGGACAAGGCTCTGTTATGTTTTGGGGCTGCTTTATTGCAGTTGGCTTGGGTGGTCTTAAATCTGTGCAGTTACATTTCCATCGATTAAATCTAATGATGGTTTCTATTAATTACAGATAAAAAGGAGAAAACAAGGATAGATTTCAGTTTCTTGTCACCTTCAAGGAATTTCAGAGTACCAATAACTTTTGTCCATGTCTGTAGAATGAATTGTATGAGTTCTAATATTCTGTAACTATTAAACAGAAGTATTCTTGGTTTCCAATCTAGTTTTCATTTATGAATATAATAAAAATACAAAAATGTCCCCACTTTAAAAGGTTTTTTATTTACTTCATTTTCCCAGCTACTACACAATACAGCTGGGAGTTGTGGTATTGTTGCAGTCACTTCCCAGAGTTCCAGATGGCAGGAACCAATAAAAACTAGGGGTGGGACAGCAGGGTTAAACACGTTTTCTGAATTACCACTAACATAATAATAGCAGCTTACATGTTCATACATATGTTTTGCAGAAAATCTATAATATGGATATTCAAGCAATTCCCTAAACAAAACACATTTTGTACAGATCCCTAATGGTTTGAAGAGAATAGAAGAGTTGGAGTTGACATGTGCAATGCTGCAACTGGGAAGCATCTTTCTTTGTTTTTCACATTATCAACATCATTTTTCTAGTATCAGATTCATTTGACAAAGCTGAATATAGCGGTGGTAACATTTATTTTCATTTTCAGGGGTAAACGTAATAGGGTTAGAGAAGCCGGAGTTTTGAGAGTTTTGCATGGCTTTTTAAAGCAAAAACTGTATGGATCGTTTTAAAGGCAAAAAAAGTTGTACAGTAAATGGATTGCCTCTTTAAAAACATGCCCATTCTCTGAGAAACTCCCGCACCTCCGGCTTTTCGGACCCTGTGGAAACAAAAACATTCTGAAAGCCAAAATTGCATACTATGCTCAAATGCACATGCAGTATGCGACTACGGAACGTAATACCTGCATTTTATCAACTTATAGCTCATTTCCATGTGACATTACCCTAAACAAAAATTAACTAAAAATTAAGTATTTCACACTCCCCCAAGGCTTCATTTGACTGCAGTCAAGTAACACCATGCTTGGACATAAAAAGTATATGTGCCTAATTTTATAGAAAAAAAACTGTAGACTAATACAATACTAATACTGAAGAGCATACTGGGGGTTATTTTGGTTCACTCTTTCTGACAAATTCCTTCTTAGATGGACAAAACCATGTGCGCTGCAGGGGGCAGATATAACATGTGCAGAGAGAATTAGATTTGGGTGAGTTATTTTGTTTCTGTGCAGGGTAAATACTGACTGCTTTATTTTTACACTGCAAAATAGATCTCACTTTGAAGTAAAACCCCACCCAAATCTAACTCTCTCTGCACAAGGGGGGGGCACCACCAAGTCTGCAAATCAAAAAATCAAGGATTTGAGCCTTGTACTTAATGCAGGTGGCGGCTGTGGAACTTCTAAGACCTCATATCCATAATTTCCCTTTTCGACATACTTCCCTACATTGCTGGCCACTCCTCCTTGTACTCTGTTGTGGGTGCCAAAGGGGAGGGTGCAGAGGACCTCCAGGGAAAGCAGGGGACTTACCCACCTTTCTGAGGCAGGAGGGCTGGGGGGGACTAGGTTGAAGTTTTGCCTAGGGTGCTGAGAAGCCTTACACCAGCCCTGCAGGTAACAAGTAAATAGCACACTGTGAGTTAATATGTATATACTGTATCAACCGCATTACGATACCTACATTACCAATTTTCCCATCAAAGTGTCACATGTTCCCCGTTTTAGTGGTCAGCGCCTTGGCTAAATAAATACCAGAGTTAAATAGATTCTCAAGACAAACCAAACACTCCCATAAACTATGATGAAGTACATCAAGAGAAGATGCTTCCCGTGCGAGGTCTCTTTCTGGGCCCCCTTTCCATTAGCCAGCAGAGCTATAGACTCTGAGCACTAGGGTCACTAGGAGACAATAGTGTTGTCCCAGGGTCTATTCTGCATGCGCAGTTCTCTGGGATACTGGCCACTGCACCATTTTCTCTGAGGTATCTGTAGCAGACACAGGACTCCAGAAGTAACAATGGTGCAGGGTGTGCGGTGTGGGCCCCCCTGGAACCACACCATGCACCCATTATAAATACACCACTGGGCACTATATTAGCACAATATTACAAAATGTACCTAAAAGTGTATGACCCACACATCCCTTATCAAGAATCATGTCTAAGATACAGTCTGATAGCATTACTTTATCGAACAAACAAAAAAACTAAACTAGAACCCTAAGTATATCAGAAGTTGTGCAATGCCATTCAAGGATGACGGAAGTCCTTGAAGATGTGCAAGCCAAGTCTCAGCAGGAAACTTCATGCTGCTATGTATGTCAGCTTGTTTGTTGGACACTGCATGCTCCATTTACCTCACTCTCTGCTGTCCTACTTTGACCCACAAACCCAAGTGGTCATTAACCTCTGCAGATCACATCTGATTGAGTTTGACATCCAATTCCACTGAAGTTTAACACAGAATGCCAGACAGCCAGCAGATACTGTATCATGGCCATATATAGTGGGGTATATGTTGGACTGGATAGTACGTTATCTCTCACCACACTTTGATAATTATCCCCTGTGAAAGAAGAGAGGAAATAACTGCAGCCAGATGCGGCCGGCCAATGACTGGATTAGATGGGCATAGAAACGTAGTATGTGATGGCAGATAAGAACCGTCCACTAGCACAGTCTAGTTGGGATCCAATTAAACTACTACAATATTTTTGGATTGTGGAAACAAACCGGGTACCCTGCAGAAACTAACACAATAATATTAAAAGTCCACAGGAAGGCCCCCATCCACTAGTGCGAGTTGGGCCTTTTTCACCTGATTCCAAGTCATCAGGCCGAGGAATTGGATAGTGCCCAAATCACATGTGTTTAACCTTTTTAATTCCGATCCAATGCGCAAGGGACTGGAGCTGGAGATTGTCACTGCTGCGCCAAGGATCCATCAGATCCTGCAGCGGGGAATGGGATTGGTTGTAATATATCACATGCAAAAGGACCGCATGCAATATATCGCGTGTGATCCTGCTGCCCAGGACTCTCAGGTGGCTCAAGGGGAATCGACTATGACTTTTCCCCCTTGGAGAAGACGCAGTAGTGGATGGATTGTAGTGGGAACTAAACCCGTGACCCCAGTGCTGTGAGGCAGTAATTTTCTTAATTATGTATTTATTTACAGTTTCCTATATAGCGCAGCAGATTCCGTTGCGCTTTACAATAGTAGACAGTGATAAAACAAACTGGGTAATGACAGACAGACTTGGAGGTAGGAGAGCCCTGCTGCAAGCTTACAATCTTACTACACAATACAGCTGGGAGTTGTGGTATTGTTGCAGTCACTTCCCAGAGTTCCAGATGGCAGGAACCAATAAAAACTAGGGGTGGGACAGCAGGGTTAAACACGTTTTCTGACATAATAATAGCAGCTTACATGTTCATACATATGTTTTGCAGAAAATCTATAATATGGATATTCAAGCAATTCCCTAAACAAAACACATTTTGTACAGATCCCTAATGGTTTGAAGAGAGTAGAAGAGTTGGAGTTGACATGTGCAATGCTGCAACTGGGAAGCATCTTTCTTTGTTTTTCACATTATCAACATCATTTTTCTAGTATCAGATTCATTTGACAAAGCTGAATATAGCGGTGGTAACATTTATTTTCATTTTCAGGGGTAAACGTAATAGGGTTAGAGAAGCCGGAGTTTTGAGAGTTTTGCATGGCTTTTTAAAGCAAAAACTGTATGGATCGTTTTAAAGGCAAAAAAAGTTGTACAGTAAATGGATTGCCTCTTTAAAAACATGCCCATTCTCTGAGAAACTCCCGCCGGCTTTTCGGACCCTGTGGAAACAAAAACATTCTGAAAGCCAAAATTGCATACTATGCTCAAATGCACATGCAGTATGCGACTACGTAACGTAATACCTGCATTTTATCAACTTATAGCTCATTTCCATGTGACATTACCTTAAACAAAAATTAACTAAAAATTAAGTATTTCACACTCCCCCAAGGCTTCATTTGACTGCAGTCAAGTAACACCATGCTTGGACATAAAAAGTATATGTGCCTAATTTTATAGAAAAAAACTGTAGACTAATACAATACTAATACTGAAGAGCATACTGGGGGTTATTTTGGTTCACTCTTTCTGACAAATTCCTTCTTAGATGGACAAAACCATGTGCGCTGCAGGGGGGCAGATATAACATGTGCAGAGAGAATTAGATTTGGGTGAGTTATTTTGTTTCTGTGCAGGGTAAATACTGACTGCTTTATTTTTACACTGCAAAATAGATCTCACTTTGAAGTAACACCCCACCCAAATCTAACTCTCTCTGCACAAGTAACATCTACCCCACCTGCAGTGCACATGGTTTTGTGCATGTAAGAAGGAAATTGTCAGAAAGAGTGAACCAAAATAACCCCCACAGTGCTGTGCCTACACAGCTGCAATTCAGTATGCAGAAGCTGTGCAAAAACTTTGTGTATCGAAATGCAACCATCGGCACATGTGTAGTAGCAGAAAACCTTTCCGCTATGTACAGTGCAACATCAACACTGCATCCATCTCTGAATCAGGTCTAGTGTGTGCAGTAGGTGAACTGGCTCAGCCAGTGCTTGATTAAAAGACTGGTAGGAGATGTCATTGTTAAACTGTTTAACGTAACAACATTGAGCATACTTATTTATGGCTGCCACGTTCCCTTTCAGCTAAGAAACTTGCAGTGCAGCAGCAGCATCATATTGCTTCACCAATGACAGCTTAGCATAATACGTTCCTTTCTCTGAAGTGACCTCTTGTGCCAGTCTCCTATGAGCAGCCCAGCAAAGTCATCCTCCATCCCAGCGCTCCCCAGACCCCAAACAGCTGCTTTTCTACCCAGTATGTTTAGTTCAGGGCAGCAGTTATCTGCCGGATATACCATGCAGACTGTCCGACTAGGTTTACACTGGGAAATCACTGCACTCGGATCATTTACTTATAATCTGGCTATAAGTGATCATGTATGAAGTTAAACTGCCAATAACTGTCAGGTTCAGGGTGGCAAGAAGAAACAAATAGTGGGCCTTAAGGTAACCATACACCTGCGAGAGCAATCTCCCAATCCGCGACCCTCTGGCATGTAAGCATGTTAAAAAAATGGCTGATTCCCTGACGCTATCGTCCGGTGATCAGGTAATTGTTCCAATACAACGCTGGTGTATGGGCACCTTTATTCAGAGACTAGTTAAAAGCCTGTCAAAATGACAGCTTAGTCCCGGTCTGCTCCTTACACCTGTCTCTCTGCCTTCACAACTCACTCTCCTTGTCAAGGCAACCTCCCTGCTTGGTCTATAAGTCGCACTACACGTACCATAATAGTCTTGTGGCGGCAGTCGGGAGGATTTTATTACAAGTGATAGGCAGGGGGTGTACGTGGGCCTTAATGGGGAGTGGCTACTCAAAACACTGGAGTATCATGACTGTTTTGGGGGGGAAGGAATTCCTTAGACATTAAGGGCCGGCTCTACAATTAGACAGCTGCCTAGGGTGCCGGGATCTGGGGGGGCACCACCAAGTCTGCAAATCAAAAAAATCAAGGATTTGAGCCTTGTACTTAATGCAGGTGGCGGCTGTGGAACTTCTAAGACCTCATATCCATAATTTCCCTTTTCGACATACTTCCCTACATTGCTGGCCACTCCTCCTTGTACTCTGTTGTGGGTGCCAAAGGGGAGGGTGCAGAGGACCTCCAGGGAAAGCAGGGGACTTACCCACCTTTCTGAGGCAGGAGGGCTGGGGGGGACTAGGTTGAAGTTTTGCCTAGGGTGCTGAGAAGCCTTACACCAGCCCTGCAGGTAACAAGTAAATAGCACACAGTGAGTTAATATGTATATACTGTATCAACCGCATTACGATACCTACATTACCAATTTTCCCATCAAAGTGTCACATGTTCCCCGTTTTAGTGGTCAGAGCCTTGGCTAAATAAATACCAGAGTAAAATAGATTCTCAAGACAAACCAAACACTCCCATAAACTATGATGAAGTACATCAAGAGAAGATGCTTCCCGTGCGAGGTCTCTTTCTGGGCCCCCTTTCCATTAGCCAGCAGAGCTATAGACTCTGAGCACTAGGGTCACTAGGAGACACTAGTGTTGTCCCAGGGTCTATTCTGCATGCGCAGTTCTCTGGGATACTGGCCACTGCACCATTTTCTCTGAGGTATCTGTAGCAGACACAGGACTCCAGAAGTAACAATGGTGCAGGGTGTGCGGTGTGGGCCCCCCTGGAACCACACCATGCACCCATTATAAATACACCACTGGGCACTATATTAGCACAATATTACAAAATGTACCTAAAAGTGTATGACCCACACATCCCTTATCAAGAATCATGTCTAAGATACAGTCTGATAGCATTACTTTATCGAACAAACAAAAAAACTAAACTAGAACCCTAAGTATATCAGAAGTTGTGCAATGCCATTCAAGGATGACGGAAGTCCTTGAAGATGTGCAAGCCAAGTCTCAGCAGGAAACTTCATGCTGCTATGTATGTCAGCTTGTTTGTTGGACACTGCATGCTCCATTTACCTCACTCTCTGCTGTCCTCCTTTGACCCACAAACCCAAGTGGTCATTAACCTCTGCAGATCACATCTGATTGAGTTTGACATCCAATTCCACTGAAGTTTAACACAGAATGCCAGACAGCCAGCAGATACTGTATCATGGCCATATATAGTGGGGTATATGTTGGACTGGATAGTACGTTATCTCTCACCACACTTTGATAATTATCCCCTGTGAAAGAAGAGAGGAAATAACTGCAGCCAGATGCGGCCGGCCAATGACTGGATTAGATGGGCATAGAAACGTAGTATGTGATGGCAGATAAGAACCGTCCACTAGCACAGTCTAGTCGGGATCCAATTAAACTACTACAATATTTTTGGATTGTGGAAACAAACCGGGTACCCTGCAGAAACTAACACAATAATATTAAAAGTCCACAGGAAGGCCCCCATCCACTAGTGCGAGTTGGGCCTTTTTCACCTGATTCCAAGTCATCTGGCCCAGGAATTGGATAGTGCCCAAATCACATGTGTTTAACCTTTCCAATTCCGATCCAATGCGCATGGGACTGGAGCTGGAGATTGTCACTGCTGCACCAAGGATCCATTAGATCCTGCAGCGGGGAATGGGATTGGTTGCAATATATCACATGCAAAAGGACTGCATGCAATATATCGCGTGTGATCCTGCTGCCCAGGACTTTCTCAGATGGCTCAAGGGGAATCGACTATGACTTTTCCCCCCTTGGAGAAGACGCAGTAGTGGATGGATTATAGTGGGAACTAAACCCGTGACCCCAGTGCTGTGAGGCAGTAATTTACTTATTTATGTATTTATTTATTTACAGTTTCCTATATAGCGCAGCAGATTCCGTTGCGCTTTACAATAGTAGACCGTGATAAAACAAACTGGGTAACATCAGTCAGACTTGGAGGTAGGAGGGCCCTTCTGCAAGCTTACAATCTATAGGGATATAGGAGGAAACACAAGGACAGGCTAACCATTACACCATCCGTGCTGCCCAAGTATGTTGCATGATTTTTGGTGCCTGAATAATCTTGCTGAAAGCAGCAATAAACTTGCAATAATCAGCAGATTAGTCCAATAATTGCATAGTGTATTATGTGGTCGGCTTTAGGACACATTTGTTATGCGTTTTGAACAATAACCGAAACAAACCTCTTGGCCATGTCTGGTTGTTTTATGCATTCAATTGGGGCAGCATAATATGGTGACCAGATATTTGCATTTACAAATGTGAAGAGCAGAGTCAGGTTTACAGAACGGCATACAACAATTACTCTTAAGAACATTTAAAAAAAAAAAACCTGCAGTACACACGAGATGGCTCATATTTATTTTTAACAGTCTGAGGAAGGTTATTGATTGTTTTTAAACGGATTATACCCTGGAAACCTTACGCTGACTAGGAAAATGAATGTGACTGCTCACTCTGAAGCTGCTGACATATTTATACACAATGAAACATGAAATAAGTTACAGAATGGATTTCTCTCTATTGCACGTTAAATAAAACCAGCACTGTCCATTTTACAGGATCATTTCTACAAAACCAGCAGTGTGGATTAGAAAGCTGTACAGGATTTTGCTATTAAGCTGGCCATACACTTGTGTGACCTCTCGGAGGGAGAAGACGCATAAGATTTCCCTTTGAAATCGCATCGCATACGGTCCTTTTGCATGTGCTATATCGTATATTCACCACTGCGGGAGGCTATCCTATCCAACAGATCTTACACGCAGCATGTCCGATCTCAGACTCCTATCTGATGTGCAAGGGACCACGCATAGGATCGGAAAAAGGGACAAAATAAATGTGATTGGCCACTTTTCACATAATGGGCCTTATTTTGGTTCATTCTTTCTGACAAAATCCTTCTTAGATGGGCAAAACCATGTGCACTGCAGGTGGGGCAGGTGTTACTTGTGCAGAGAGAATTAGATTTGGGTGGGGTCTTACTTCAAAGTGAGATCTATATTGCAGTGTAAAAATAAAGCAGTCAGTATTTTCCCTGCACAGAAACAAAATTACTCACCCAAATCTAATTCTCTCTGCACATGTTACATCTGCCCCCCCTGCAGTGCACATGGTTTTGTCCATCTAAGAAGGATTTTGTCAGAAAGAATGAACCAAAATAAGGCCCAGAATCTCAACTTGATCGATTGGAATCGGCTAAAACGTGGCCAAATCACACTAGTACTGAATATAACCGGCTTAAGTAACTGCATAAAAACGGTCTTGACAGAGGTGTTGCTAAGATATTTCAGGTGCCTGACAACTGTATTCAGATAGTCACACAGCAGAAGGAATTCAATTAAATAAAGCACTTTACATCAGTCAGATAAAACATGTCTTATAAAAGAATAAAAGTTAATATAAAGGTTAAGAGTAATCTGTCATTTTCATCTTTCTCTAATTTCACAAAACTGAATATTTGTCCACCATGGTGACTATGCAAATAGTCAGGCACCAAACTAACAAATGGTAGGCACTACTGTTCTTTTGGGGTTTACCACCAGCGGTGGCTGTAACACCGACCACATAGTGCAGAAGAAACCCCCTTACCACATTCAAACACAAAAGTATATATTCTCATGTATGTAATATATATGTGCCAGTTGGTTAACCTCAGCCGCGTTGTGTGCACAAGGTGCCTTACAGCATTTATGACGCACAGTGCCTGGGACACAGCATAAGGTTTCAGATTTTTTTTATACCCCACCCCTGAAACTAGCCAATGAGAAGCTTAGAAAGGTGCGTGATGCCTTGTGCCGATTCTCTGGTGCTGCACATTGCCAATACCGGGGAGAACCAACCAGCACATATCTATACAATAAGTTGAAGAGTGTGTGTGCATGTCCGTCGCATTGCGGAGACACCGCGGCAATCAAAACCGCCAAAAATTCGGCAAAAAGGTACCTCTGGTTCAATTTATTTATTGATGATCTGAAAATAAACATTGATGATCTGGGAAACCGATGACGATCACCGCACCTGATTTCAGTGATGTCATTGAGTATGCATGCTAACACATTCTAACATTATGGGGAAGGCTTTCAATTATTAGGAATAATTGGGGATATACATATACAGTACCACACACAATACAACACATACTGCATATACGTAGCGCACCTCACACACTTGCGCATTGGACAGACACACACACACACACACAACACTCCACATATCCACGAAAACACACACCCAAAAAGAGTACAAAACACACAAACATTGCACAGATACACAAACACACACACTTAAACTTTGCGCAGATACACACATATATACTGTATCTACGTAGCACAACTCACACACTTACACATTGGACAGATACACACAACACATACATAACACACCACACATAGTACAACAAACACCCACACACACAAACAGTACAACACAAAAACACACAGAACACAAAAATAAATACATCATATGTGCTAAATGTCAGGAGTGGATGTGGAATTCATCAACGCACACACAAGCTCTCAAGTCAGGAGCGTTGTGTTTCATATACAACAACACCACACCCGATTTCATTGCTGTCATTGAGTATCAATGCATGCACATTCTAACATTATGGTGGAGGTTTTAACAAATTACAATCTTGAGCCTTTGGGCACATCATAAGATGAAATTTGAGAACAATTTTGGAAATTAAAAAAACTCTCAAGGTTTTCCGGGCAACGCCGGGCGGGTCAGCTAGTATTACATACATCAGAACATGTGATAAGTGAAATCCCCCTACAGCTGCTAATGGGTTAATTGAACAAAGAGATTGAGGAATTTTCCATATGCAACCATCCCTCCATGTTTATGTAACAGGGTTCATCTCTATGGGGCATACACACAGGGTGATATGTGCTTAATTTCTAAGCGTTGTAGACAGATGATTTAGAAAATAAGAAAAAAAAAAAATCGCACCCTAAAGGCCCATACACATTGGGCGATTTTGAGTTGAAAGCAGCTCAGTTTTGCCGTTTGAGCTGCTTTCAGTATGTATGTATGTATGTATGTATGTATGTATGTATGTTCTCTAATAAAAGCACATGAGGAGAGGGGGCCCTGCCCATGAGAGCTCACATTCTAAAGGGGAGGGCAGACAGAAAGGAGTGACACAGAGGTGAGCATAAACCGAGGTTAGGATGATAGATAGATAGATAGATAGATAGATAGATAGATAGATAGATAGATAGATAGATAGATAGATAGATAGATAGAGACACACCCCTCCAAATGTGCACTGCATGTGCTAATCAGAACTAAAGATATCAGAGTTCAAAAACTGAAAAGGCAAAACAAGATCAACCCACTCATAAGTCTAAGGAGGGCTAAAGCTTTAGGTAGTGTTGTATATTTTGACTAGAAGTGCCTTCCACAATAACATATTCAATCAAGAAGGTGGGAGGGAGGCTTAGGAAAACTATGGCAGACAAATGAGTGACAGAAGGAGCTAACAATACAGGATGTATAGTTGTGGATGGGTGGGAGAGCTGACTGCACTGCGAGTTGGAGTTACTGACTTATGGGCCCCATACATCAGCAATTAATTGTGACAATCCTGAGATCTGGAGATGATTGCCACAATTAATTTTAGATGTGTGGGCTCCCTCTTTTGGCAATCCCAATCAAAAATTAATAGGGATCGCCAATCGATTGCTTAATCAGATTTTTAAACATACTTAATAATCTGGTATTATCTGCGGATCTTTTGTATATGTGTGGGCATTCCCAATTCGTCTTCTTCATCTATTTACATTATGAACAGCTGGAATGACAATCGATTGGGCAATTTCCAGATATGAAGATGCAATCTTTAGATGGAAAAATCTGCCGATCACTGAAATAAATCTGTAATGTGTGGGCAAGTCAAATAGATTGTAGAATCCATTTATCTGGCCAAAAAAATCACTGGATCTGGAAATCCATTAATTGTGATTGCTGATGTATGGGGCCCATTATATTGCGCCAAAAACACAGGAGCTAAATGGTGATATAAAGAAGGTAACTTCTTGCATAGGTTGCAGAACTTTACTCAAAAGGAGAACCGTAGTCTATGCACCCAGCTGTATGTCAGATGTGCCCTGACAGTGTTAGTATTAGAGATGAGCGGCGGGCACTTCTTCGGGTTTTGGTTTTGGATCTGGATCTCCCTTCGTGTTTTGGATCTGGATTGGTTTTGGCAAAACCACCCTTGCGGGTTTTGGTTTTGGATTTTTGGGGGAAAAATGCTTAAAATTGCTAAAATAACAGAATGTGGGCCTGTTTTTGCCCCTAAAGTATTATTAAGCTCAACAACATTAATTTCCACTCATTTCTAGTCAATTTTGATCACTTCATATAGTCCGTCACACTGGACACTAGATATAGTCCGTCACACTGGACACTAGATATAGTCCGTCACACTGGACACTAGATATAGTCCGTCACACTGGACACTAGATATAGTCCGTCACACTGGACACTAGATATAGTCCGTCACACTGGACACTAGATATAGTCCGTCACACTGGACACTAGATATAGTCCGTCACACTGGACACTAGATATAGTCCGTCACACTGGACACTGGATATATGCCGTCACCCTGGACACTGGATACAGCCCGTCACCCTGGACACAGCCCCTGGACAATGGACACAGCCCCTGGACAATGGACACAGCCCCTGGACAATGGACACAGCCCCTGGACAATGGACACAGCCCCTGGACAATGGACACAGCCCCTGGACAATGGACACAGCCCCTGGACAATGGACACAGCCCCTGGGCACTGGACACAGCCCCCTGTATTATGGACACTGCAGCCCCTGTACACTGAGTGTACAGTCAGCAGCACTGCAGCCCCTGCATGTGAGCACTGCAGCACCTAGTTTACAACAACATACAAAATCACCAGTCACTAAATAAAATATAAAGCACAGCACAGGGCACAGGGCATGCAGCATGGAGCACAGATCCCAACCACCCTCTTCCCTCTCCTATAATGGAGTGAAGATGGCGGGGCAGGCGTGCGTCTTATATAGAATCCAGATCCCGCGAGAATCCGCGGGATCTGGATTCTGGGGCGCGATGATGACGTTTTGCCTCATTTTCGGTCCGGAATTCAGCCGGCTCGGATCACCATATTCGGATCGGGCGGATCCCGGAGATCCGGACCTGCTCATCTCTAGTTAGTATATTGTATACTGAAACTGCAGTATTTAATACTACTTAAATTATGTGACATTATAAAGCGGTGGATAAAAAAATAAAATTAAAATAAGGGGTCCGTGTGCAGGATCCTTGCAGGCCCCCTCCTGTCTGTAGCCACAGGGTCGCAGGTAGTTCCTCTGTACTGAATGTATGTAGTGTAGACCAAGTGACCAATGGAACATACCATGTGGCAGTGGCAGCACCATGGAAGGTGGAACAACAGCTTCTTTATCCACGCCACCAGAACCAAGAGTCTGCTGCACATTTTCACATCTCCGGGAAAATGGCACACGGGGACATATCTAGTATGCATGTGAAAGTCACCGGGAAAATGTCCACTATGCCATTTTCCTAGTGATTTATGTTAACAGTACCAGCCTCTGTGTGACTATTGTAATACGGTCTGTCTGTGCTTAGATATTGCTATTCATAAACACCGACTTGATTTCACTTTGCTTTCCTGTAGCAGGCAGATTGCAAATATAATTTAAATATGATAAGATGCAGCAGGTTCAATAGTAAGGAGTACCAATGGAAGCGATCAAAATGCACGCAGACAATCAGAAGTGGATGCTAATCATAATCATGTATTTAGCACCAAGAAGAACTCCCCTACACATGTGCAAATATGTTCGCATGGGATGCATTTGCGTGAACACATGCTTATTAAAATGAATTGACCAAAATGGAGGTTCTGGGGCTTAAGGATTTTTTATGCAACTGCAAAAACATTTCAACCTCTCATTTTTAAAACCATGTGGTTTTGAAATGAGATGTTGAAATGTTTTTGCAGTGTTTAATGTGTACGCTGCTTTTGATTATAGCTAGCGTTTGCAAAAAGCACATTATTTCTATTAATTTGGAATTATCTGCCATCATAATAATAAACTAGACTAATCTGTACATATCATAAAACTTTAATGGTTATGTCTACTTCTAGGAACGGTTTGTGAAGTATGGAAACGACAAAGAAAAAATTGTACAGTATGTCCGTTTTATTCTGGCATCAGGCAAAACCTACAGGATGGATTTGGATCATGTTTTCATGATTTTATAGCTTATTGACCTAGTAAGGTATGTATTGCCTTAATTTGACATCAGGGAGAGGAGCAAGAAGTGAAAAACCAGACCCTTGGAACGGAGCATGTTCCACTGAGAAATAACAGACAAACACCCAAGAGAAACCACGGACAAGCTCTGACAACACAAAGTTGTCCATTTCATAGTAAACTTATACCCCTTTCACACCGCAGCTATAACACGGTATATTGCCAATTTTAAGCAGGTCAACCTGGTTCCAGGTGCAGTGTGAAAGCTCCATAGTCAAAATACCAGGTTAAAAAACCAGGTATTTGAACCCGTTTAAAAAGAAGGAGCTTACGCGGTTCAAAGGAGATTCATTGTGCAGTGTGAAAGCCTCATGACTGTGCCAAAGAAGGTGATAGGCTGTCTCCCTGCCTGATGACACAATCCTGAATCAGAAACAAGAGAAACAGCATTTGAAGTAGTGGAGAAGTATTGCTGGCATATTTTTACACTACAGAGCATACAGTTATGGCAACATGGACTGATGAGGAGGGGAGGGAATTGCTTAGAATAAGAGGGGAGGCAGAAATTGCCAGGCAAATCACTGGCACTGTAAAGGATTCTCTAATATATAAAAACATTAGAAATTGGTACAGTATAGACGGAGCCGCTCCTAAAATGGCTCCCATCGCGCTATCCGCCGACGGCACAGCGCACCCCATTCTCAGCGTCTCAGTCCCGCCAGCTCTTGCGATATGACGAGCTGGCGAGTATGGCTACATAATCATCAACACACAGGTTTATTTTTAGCTATAATACAAATATGTGAGCCATAAAAGTCCATTACAAATGAAAGTACACAGTTTTCTATGGGTGAACCGGGTTCAGTAATAACTCGGTAATAAACCGTGTCCACTAGGTGATGTGAACGGGGTTTAGCTTCCTCAGACCAATTTCGGAAAGGTTTTCAAATACCGGGTCAGAGTAGGGTTTGCCCTACAGTAATAGTAAATGGGCCAGATGCACTAAGCTTCAAAAGTGATACAATGGAGAGTGATAAACAGCCAGCCAATCAGCTCCTACCTGCTATGTCTCAAGCTGTGTTTGAAAAATGTCAGGCAGGAGCTGATTGGCTGGTTGGTTTGTCACTATCCATTGGATCACTTTTAAAGCTTGGTGCATCTGGCCCAAAGTCTGGACAATTATGGCAATTCGAGGGAACAACTCATTTCAAGTTTTGAGACTAAATAAGAATGAAGCCGCCTGACTATTCTATTTTGTTCTGCTGTACCAACATCCCATCCTATAAACTGGAGTATTGACAGCCCTCTTACAACCCTCTATATATCTCAACTCTGACATTGAGCGGTATTCAAACCCCTGCCGCTATTTCCGTCAGGGGAAATAGCGGTGGGTGCCTACTCAATGCTGTCTTTCCCGACAGCATTCAAAAGGCATCTTGGCGGATCTGTTTTGCAGACCGAAAGCAGTCGTATCTGTTTTGCCACCATTTCCACGGCGACGCTCCCTTTTTGCCGTTAGGCAGGAGGGACATTGAATCCCACCTGCAGAATAACAGGCGAGTGGGCCGAAAATGGTTCAGGGTCTCTACTGTCGGGACGCACCGACAGTCAGCACCCGGGTTTGAATACAATCATTGGCTTATGTGTGTTTATTTTAGGGTTTCAAAATGTAAAAACAAATCTTCAATGTGTCACAAAAAATGTTGACAACTTTTTTAGATCCAGAATCAGAAACTCACAGCAGGATCTGTAATGAAGCAAGTGATGAGCAAGACCAAGGCACCCGGACATTTAGATATCCACGTGGGAAAATGAGACAGGTTTAGCAGCTTTGCGCTGCTAAACACGGAGCTGTCAGCTGCAAAACATGCCAATGGCCCTCGGATCGAAGCAACAATTGAATAGCTCCGATAGACTATCATTAGCATAAACGCCTAGCAGGAATGGGTGGAACAATTGAATTGGCCCTTTGGTATTCCAAAAACTATTTAAAAAAAGTTGTTGCGAGTTATTTTGAAGGCAAAATCGCACACATTATTAAGCACCTGCTTTTTAAAGCTGCAGCTTGTCTGCCGTTCTGGCAATGGAATTTAAAAGGGCAACATTACATTTTAACCAGCAGTGTTGTGATATCGTGTCAATGTTTTTTATAAGTCGACCAGGAACTGACTGTAGGATCTGTAAAGCAAATTTTGAAATTTCTGTATGCTGCATTCAGCACGTAATACAATTGGTCATACTTTACAGATGCCTTTGCTTTATTTGTAGATGTATCTCTTTTGGAGACTGTGATGACTGATAACAGGAGACAATAGCACACAGCTGCATGTACAGTCATAGTATGAAAGCACTGTGTGTATGCTGCATAACATACTGTAATGTACTATGTAAAGTATTGGATCCAAATAGGGTGGACAAACCTGGGATCTGGATCGTCGGGATCCCGGGATTTGGCCCCAAAACTGCCGGGATTTCAATCCCAGGATTGGATATGCAGTTTAATGCCAGGCAGTGTATGATCACCCGCTTAAACGCTGCCTGGCTGTTCCCGATGCCCAGTCTGCGGCTCTGCGCAGCGTGAAGTCAGAGGTCATGCTGAAGAGGCTGCGTCACTGCCGTCTGCCCACTTCTACTGTCCCCATGAGCTACATGCACCAGGCTGCCCGCTTTCAGAGGCATCCCAGCTAAGCCGCACAACCCTACCTCCAGCTCCACTCCACTCTGGCTGCCACACTGGTAAGTACATATGGACGCGTCTCAGCCAGCACCGGGCATTGGCAGAATGCCCTGGCCGGCGTGATGGCACTCCATCTGACTAGGACACGCAAGCGTCCCGCATGCGCGTCCCAGTTTCCAGGCGGCGGGGGACGCAATCCCTGTCTGTCTCCGCTTCAGGGAGATGGGCAGGGTGGTGGTATCGATCGGCGGGGACCGGCGATGATGAGGCGGATGGTGATCCGACCACCAGACCCCTGCTGGATGGAGTACACTCCATCTGTAAATGTGCAACGCGGCCGCTTTGGGAGGGGGGGGCATTTAAATTAGTGTTGTCAATCCTGGGATTAAGCATTTTTCAATTCCAATTCCCGGATTGAAAAAATGCATCCCTACTGTAGATCCGAAAACTTTGCTCCAACTTTTTGCAGTTTCAAAATAAATAGTATGTTAGAATTATTCCCATTTTTGTTTCCCTAAATTGTATGACAAATTCCTAAAGGCAATAAAAGTTTTTTAAAGTACACACTAAGTTTCTGTTTTGCTTCTTTTTTTGTAGTTTTATATATTTAGCTGTGGTCATGTTCTAGATGTGCTTTCTTAAGGGGCATACACACGGGACGATTTTAGCCCTAATAACCAGAGATCTGACTAGTTCGCTTATGGTGTGTACACACGGGTACAATCAGCATGAGATTTTTACTATATAGTGAAATGTAAAGAAAAAAATGGAACGCTAGTCCTCTGACATACCTCCCAACAGTCCCGATTTCAGCGGGACAGTCCCGATTATCAGGGCCTGTCCCGCTGTCCCACCCGCGGGTGGCAGTGTCCCGCGGTGAGGGGGGGCTGTTGGGAGTCCCCCCTGTCGGCTGCTAAGCAGCGGGGAATAAACGCTGAGCGCATGCGCACAGCATCTATTCCCGCAGCCAGGGGGCATGGCTAGAGGCTCACAGAGCCTCTGGGTCATGCCCCCATAGCGAGAAAATGGGGGCGTGGTCTCGTGGGAGAGCCATGCGTATAGGCCACCCCCCCCCCCCAAAATTAGGCCACGCCCCCCTCCCGAAATTTCCGGCACACAGCAGCTGCGTCCCGCATCGAGCTCAGCAGAAGTTGGGAGGTATGCTCTGAGAGTATCTCTGTTGTGCCAGGAATCAATTTAATTGATACATAACATCCTAAAAACTGTTTTAAAACAGTTTATGAAGACCAGCAACAAAACCAGCATATAGAGGGCCAAATATAATAGGGTGAGAGATTTTGGGAGAGTTTTCCCATGTTTTTTAAAGCAGCAATCATTTACATGGCAAAATCAACCTGGTTTTACAGTGTAATTGATTGCTGCTTTAAAAAAAAAAAAGGGGAAAACTCTCCCAAAATCTCTCACTTTCTGAAACTCTCACCCTATTACATTTGGCCCAGAGTTTCAGTTATATATTCATTTAAATTATCTATTTTTTTTGTTCTGATACAAACATGCAGCGTTCCTACTGATATTGCTTCCACCGTACTTTGGATTATACTATTCATTATTAGACAATTCTAAACTAGGGGCACATAGGAGCATTGAACACTTGCATATCCTAACCCAGGGAGCGCTGCACTTCTACTGAGACTTGTCCTGTGCATTCATGCAGAGTACAGGACTGTTGCCTGCTGTGTAAGAGAACACCATAAACAAACTGCATTTCCTCAGCTATTGTAGGCAGGTGCAGAAAGCACATGGGTCTGTGATACTGAACTGGAAAGAAGCAGTGTAATCAGGGCTATTTTTCAGTAGGCTCCAGCAGGAACTGAGGCCCTTATTCAAGTTCACTCTGACAAAATAGCAGTTTCTTTTTTATCAGCGACCATCTCTGGTGATGGGAGTGTTGCCCATTGCCCGCGATGGGAGTGTGCACCGGCGATATATCGCCGGGTGCGCGCTCCCGTTTTTACCCCTGTAGTGATCGCTGGTCGCAGGAACATGCTCCTGCGACCAGCTGATTACCACTGCCGGGCTCCCCCCGGCAGTTTCTTTTTCATCAGCGACCATCTCTAGTCGCTGATGAAAAGGAGAAACTGAGCAATATATTGCTCAGCCATATCTTGCTTAGCAAGATATGGCTGAGCAATATATCTCCCCCGTGTGTATGGGGCTTTAGAAATATTTTGTCAGAAAGA
The DNA here is from genome assembly GCF_055691185.1 of Crinia signifera. Taxonomy (NCBI): domain Eukaryota; kingdom Metazoa; phylum Chordata; class Amphibia; order Anura; family Myobatrachidae; genus Crinia; species Crinia signifera. The sequence goes on from NC_139217.1 coordinate 406,513,441, forward strand.
TTGAACTAGAAAAAGGGCCTCAGTTCCTGCTGGAGCCTACTGAAAAATAGCCCTGAGTGTAATAATGTCCTTTTCATAGTGTTTCAGTATTTCAAACAACTAATTACCGTACGTTATTTGCAACAAATGGTCTTTTGGTCTTAACAACAGTTACAATTGTACCGATAGGTTTTAGGTAAACTTACTATATGTAAAAAAGGCATTAACTTCTACAATACGACTAGATTGGCCTATTACTGTTACTAATAGAAACTACCGCATCCACAAACATAATTTATTATAAGTGCATAGGATTCACATAAAGCGTGATTCAATAAGTGAACATAAATTACTAATGTAGATTTGAACACACCAATAAAAGCACATAATTGAAACCTCCGAGCAATTTTCCTGTCAGAAATACAAAAACAATTGAGCTGGCCTGCTAGCTTTTAAGAGGAATTAACTGACTTGCAGCATTCTAGCACAAGTAGCAAATATCATTGATTGGATTAAAATGTCTTTGTGTTATAAAAACTGTGCAGGTAAAGTAAATGCCGGTACATCTTCTTTACCCTGTAGCCTACTGAAACAAATAGGAAAACAGTTTCTATCTACTTTACACAGGATCCTAAATGCAAATCTAGGGATCTGAGGGGTAGATGTACGAAGCAGTGATAAGGGAGGAGAAGTGATAAAGTGCCTGGTACTTTATCACTGGCCAATCAGCTCCTGACTGTTAAGTTACAGGCTGGGTTTAAAAAAAAAGGGACAGTCAGGAGCTGATTGGCTGGTGATAAAGTACCAGGCACTTTATCACTTCTCCTACCTTATCACTGCTTCATACCTCTACTCCTGAGTGAGAGCCATCCCACATATTGCTTAAATAAGGACTCCAACCCTGCAGTATTCTTGCTGAACAGCCAGTGCTGGGCCCACTGTGATAAAAGTAATCCATGGTGGGCTCCTCTAACTAAAGCCCCATACACTAGACAAGATAGTAAAAGATATCACTCAGAAGGGCCCTTCTGAGTAGAGATGTGCACATAGTAAAATATTGCTCAGAAGTAGAGATGTGCAGGTTCTGATATACTCTGATTTCAAAGCAGGATCTTATTGGCTATCAACAACTGTCATGTGTTTTGGGATAGCCAATAAGATTCTACTTTGAAATCAGAGTAAATCAGTAAATCAGAACCTGCACATCTCTACTTCTGAGTAATATCGTACTTTCTTGCCTAGTGTGTACACATGGGACAAGGCATCGTTAATGACCCCTCACCTCATCTGAACATGTACCAACGAGGTAGGGTTTTGCCCCACCACTGTCACTCCCTTCCCACCGGCATCAGCAAGGGTGTATGTAATTGCCGATGGTGGGTCCCAGCTGCCAATATCAGCATTGATGGGGATCGTCAAGTGTGTATGGGGCTTTTAGCCACATCCTCGCTGGGTGGTAAAATTAACAATGCTCATTTTTTGCCCTTCTGAGCGATATCACTCATTAAATCGCCCAATGTGTATGCCCTGCCTGACCACTGATGCAGGATCCCACGGGTCTATAACGACCCCATCAGTTTGTGCATGTACAGATGAGGCAGCATTAAGGAAGGCCGTGCAGAATGCAGCATGGTTCCACCAATGCCATTTGTTAGATTAGCAGGCGGAGGGGATCGTTGGGTGTGGTCTTGCCCATATCCCACAGTCATTTATATGTCTGATGTCTTCCACTCTTCTGTATTGAATGTAAGGAGCTGAGCCGTTTAACAGAAGATGAAAGGGGTGGTAAAAGTGCAGACTAGGAAAAGCTAGATCTAGTATAATATACAGTCATAGGCGAATCTAGAATTATGGTAATGGGTGGTCCCAGATCCACACATTATAGCAGGGGGACCATTGCGCGGCGTAGCCGCGCGTCAAAAATGGGGGCGTGGCCTCATGTGAAGGAGGCGTGGCATCACAAAAAGGGGTGTGGTATTACACTTTAGACCATACACAGTAATGCCCATTACACATTTTAGCCAACTCCGTAATACCCATTACACATAAAGCCACACGCCGTAATGCCAATTACACATAAGGCCACACACCATAATGCCCATTACACATTGTGCCACACATCATGATGCCCATTACATGCTATATAACAAACCGTAATACCCATTACATATTTGCCACATAAGTGGTGCTTACCTACGTGCTCATTGCTAGGGGGTTCTTGCTTGATGGCACCATAGTACCCATTACACATGATGCCGCACACCACAGTACCCATTACACATGATGCCGCACACCATAGTACCCATTACACATGATGCCGCACACCATAGTACCCATTACACATGATGCCGCGCACCATAGTACTGTTAGGAGCAGCTCTGGTTGCGCGGCTCCGGTAATCCGTGGGCGACGCGCCCCGGCTGTTGCTAGGTGGCCGGGACGCCGTCGTGTCATTCCCTCTGTGCTTCCGCCGGATGCGGGTGCAAGTAGCGCTGCTCCGGCACTTCTGACTCCAATCGCCCCGGCTGTTGCTAGGCAGCCGGGACGCCGCCGCGTCATCAGCCCCGCACTTCTGCCGGACGTTGACGCGCACTCAGCGGTGTTCTCACAACTCCTTCCTCCCCTGCCGCAACGGTTGCCTAGGCGGCGAGGGACGCCAGGCGGCCGCGGGAAGGCGGGGACAGTCTGCAGCTGATTTGCAGCAGCTGCGGGGGACGCCTTTTTGGCGCCCTATTTAAACTCCCGGGCACCACTCTCTGACGCCGGTGATAGTTCTTCCTTGCTTGGTCAGAGTGCTCTCGGTTCCCTGGTTCCTGGTGGTCTTGGCTCCTGTCCTGCTTCCAGCATTCCAGTATCTGTTCCTGCGTTGCTGCTGAGGATTAACCCTTCCCGTTCCGTATCTACCTCTCTCAGATAAGTGGGGGTTATCCTCATCTCATTTGTTCCTGTTCATTCTAGTATTATTTTCATACCATCCTTGAGTATTGTTACTCCTGTATGCCATTTAGTGTTAAGTACCATCTTTTGAGTATTGTTACTCCTGTACATCTGTTATTGTTCTTATACCATCATTTGAGTATTGTTACTTCCACATATCGTTTATTGCTTCAATACCATCTCTGGAGTATTGTTACTCCCAGTGCCTTTAAGTGGCAAGTTCTATCATCTCCTAGTCTAGTGAGTCCTCGCCTGTGGTTGTAGTTAGTAGTTCCCCTTGTCCTCCGTTGGCCTTGACGGGCGCGTTGTCACAAGTAAGACCTGGTGGCATCGGGGGCGGAGCATGACTAACGGGCTCTGTCGAACGCGGCTATTATAGGTGAAGTCTTAGCCCTTGCACGTGTCCGTCAATTCTATCCGGAGGCAACGGAGTTAGGGTTGGCGGGGACTCTACGGATCCTAACAAGTACCCATTACACATGATGCTGCACACATAATGTCCCTTACACATTAAGCCACACATTATGCGTAATGCCCCCACATATCACCACTTGTAGCGTCCCTTAAGCAATGCCGCCAAAAGTGCCACTTACTGTAAATTTTTATATGAGCCTTCGCTGCTGCTGCAGGGAGAGATGGAGAGCAGTGCAGCTGCTTCTATGGGGAGAGGAGCAGAGCGCAGCGCAGAGCACGCTCCCACTCCCCTCCTGGTGTCCTCTCTAGCCGAGTGGACATTTGAAATATTGTGCGCGCTATTGTTGTGCGTGACGTCCGGGGAGCACGCCGGGCGCCAGCACCACATGATTAAAGGGGGGGCGGGCTGAGGTAAAAGTGGGGAGCAGAATTGGAGCGTAAGCTGCAGGGGTGACAGTCATTGACAGCTGGGAAGAGAGCAGGGGGCTGCCCGGCTGTATTCAGAGCACTGCAGGTCACGGCTGTTTGAAATAATACCCCTTTCACAACAGAAAATGCAGGGATTTACCCGGGAATATGGTCCCAGGATCATGCAGGGACATTCCCAAGCTGACCCCCTATACACCAGCTTAGTCCCTGCATTTTCTGGTGTGAGGGGGAGAGACAACCACTCCCCTCTCCCTCCCCCCCTTTAACCAACCAGCTATATCTTCGGAACCAACTGACCCATTTACATGAGACCAGTATCATATTAAAGAACTTTTGAGTTGGCTTAGAATGATTTTGGTCCTGTGAAACTGGGCTGTTTGGTTCCAGAGAAATCTGCCCTCAAAGAACATAAACAGTCATGAAATGACATTTAAGAAATGAAAAAAAAAAAACGGTTTAACCTCAATATCCCTGGAACCAATTAACCCATATGGATCCAGCCTGGTATCAGATTGAAGGCCCAGCGATTTGGTTTCGACTGAGATCAACCTCGAGCTTCAGTGATGCCGAAGGGGAACTGGCAGCCGTTGAACTGGGTGGGGGTCAGAATTAGCGGGTCCCATGTTATCCTATAGGGAAAACGTTTCAGCTTTGCCTGGCCGTATCTCCGGTTCCCAGGGGGCTAGAGACACGGGGCTGGGCTTGTTGGAAAGCCCTATCCCTCAGCTACAAAATGGGCTAATGGGTGGTCCTGTGCACCCCCGGACCACCCCCTAGATTCGCCTATGTATACAGTAGTAGTGCAGCCACTGCCCAGTTTGAGTCTATAGCTGCCCTAAGCTCTTCTTGCAGCCAGGAGAGTTGCTTGTGAGGAGGATAAAATACAAGTTACCATAAAAAGCATGTAGCTTGTGGTTGATGCTCCAGCACAGGGGTTCCCAAACTGTTTTGCTCTGGAACACCGACAGACAATACAAATTATTACAGGACCCCAGCAAGATACCACAGAATGGCACCCACTTGGGTACTTGTTTCCTATCTGGGCGCCCAGGTTTTCTACGTACGGCACAGTAATGAAATCGGATCGCATCGCATCGTACACATACACGATATTGAACGATGCGATGCGATGCGATCCGATTCGATTTCCCATAGGAAACAATGTGAAATGGCTCAATTTAGCCAAATTATCATAGGAACAATAGTAAATGGGCCAAAAACACCCCTGAACATTGAAATGTCCCCCCAAAAGTAGTTGACGCCACCCCGCCATCAACGTGAACCCGAAGCGTGGCGAGCGCAGCGAGCCCGCGAGGGGCGGCGGTACGCGTCCTCCGACCTTTTCATGCCCTACTATCCACTAGGGCGTGGAGTGAGAATAGAATAGTGTGGCGAGCGCAGCGAGCCACCGAGCCCGAAGCGTGGCGAGCCCCGCGAGGGGACGCGGATACCTTCACAGTTATACGCGTCCCCTCGCGGGCTTCCCAGGTGTCCATGGCGACGCGGACACCTGGGAAGCCCGCAAAGGGACGCATTTACCTGTGAAGGTATCCGCGTCCGCTCGCCACGCTTCGGGCTCGGTGGCTCGCTGCGCTCGCCACACTATTCTATTCTCACTCCACGCCCTAGTGGATAGTAGGGCATGAAAAGGTCGGAGGACGCGTACCGCCGCCCCTCGCGGACTCGCTGCGCTCGCCACGCTTCGGGTTCACGTTGATGGCGGGGTGGCGTCAACTACTTTTGGGGGGACATTTCAATGTTCAGGGGTGTTTTTGGCCCATTTACTATTGTTCCTATGATAATTTGGCTAAATTGAGCCATTTAACATTGTTTCCTATGGAAAATCGAATCGGATCGCATCGCATCGTTCAATATCGTGTATGTGTACGATGCGATGCGATCAGATTTCTCTACGGAGAATAGCATGGTGCGCAATTAACTTAGTGGGCGCCCAGATAGGAAACAAGTACCCCCACTTGTGTGGTCAGCAGACCACACATGAACAGTAATGTAATGTGATTGGGATACAGTGGGTAATGGAAGAGTGAGGCCCTCCCCCCATTCTCCACTCCATAGACACATACCATACATACAGTCTGTGCTTAGTGCTCCCCTCCTGGTAATCCCATTATGTCAAGACTCTGAATGTCGACAGTCGAAATGCCAACAATAAAGTTGCATCCTAACACTAAAATGCAGTTAGGATTAGGGCTGCAAGCACCTGAAAGAGGGCCCAATTCAACATGAGTTGTCATTTTGCTAAGTTTTGCAAAATTACAGTATTTTGTTGGGTGCATCTCTTTTGTGTGACCACGCTTGCACATCACTGACTCCCTTCCCCCCCCCAAACAGGCCTGACATACCTGTGATGTCCAGACCACATCCCCGCAATGCTTCGTCCCTGCCCCCACAATGCTCCGTTGTTATCCCCAACGCATTGTCGGTCCACACACGCACTGGCGCATGCACATATTACCAAAGATCACAGTCTGCGATTCTGCGAGTGTGGAATATAGATTTCTTGTACAGTTTTAGCCTAATAAGGTTAGTCAAAGGAACTAGCAGGAATATGTACTAAGCCAAGGAGAGAACTAAAGTGGAGACAGTTTAAAAACCTATCATCAGTTTCTAACTGTCATTTTTAAAACAATGGGCCAGATGTATTAAGCCTTAAAAATAGATAAGTGACCAGTCAAGCAGCTCCTAACGGTCACATTACAGGCTGTTTGAGAAATAACAGGAGCTGATTGGCTGGTCTTTTATCTCTTGATAAGGCTTAATCCATCTGCCCCACAGACTGTAACATGACAATTAAGAGCTAATTGGTATTGTATCTGTTTCCAGCGGCTTAGTACACAGAACCAAACTTCTGGTAGTGTCACATCTAGGGAGATTATATATATATATATATACAGACAGTATACCAATCTGCGCAAAGTCTCAAAGTGTTTCAAAGGGTTCCGTCCACGGAGATGTGATGGGTGCAGCTCGACTTCAATAGAGGTTAGCTTGTACCTCACAGAGTAAAGGACATGGAAAAAAATAGAAGGAGCGCACCAATGAGTATAACAGTTTGACTTTTACTAATAAAAGGTAATAAGAGTACATACATCGAGGTAAAAAATAATCAGCATATCCACCGTATCATATTGCGCAAGCCACGTCTGGACAAGGGCAGCAGAGTCAGCAGCACTGGCGTGGTGGTCACAGTGGGTCCCACAGATGGAAATCAGCCAGGCGGAGAAACGGTATCAAGCGTGTCAAACGAGAAGATCAAGACCGGACGGAACAGCAAGTGAAGCAGACACGTCGGGAAACCACGCCCCAACGCGTTTCGTCACTACGGACTTCGTCAGGAGGCGTGGTTGTAGGTAAGTATGACAGGGTTTAAATAAGGTGTTGATTGGCTATCAATTTGATATAACAGGTATCAGGTGAAAGACAATTAAACACAGACATGTTTATTTAACAGATTCAAACCAGTGAGAAAAAATCAAATCACCGGCTGAAATTACAACAATAATGACAAAACAGGTTTTATTGTAGTATACTACAATAAAACCTGTTTTGTCATTATTGTTGTAATTTCAGCCGGTGATTTGATTTTTTCTCACTGGTTTGAATCTGTTAAATAAACATGTCTGTGTTTAATTGTCTTTCACCTGATACCTGTTATATCAAATTGATAGCCAATCAGCACCTTATTTAAACCCTGTCATACTTACCTACAACCACGCCTCCTGACGAAGTCCGTAGTGACGAAACGCGTTGGGGCGTGGTTTCCCGACGTGTCTGCTTCACTTGCTGTTCCGTCCGGTCTTGATCTTCTCGTTTGACACGCTTGATACCGTTTCTCCGCCTGGCTGATTTCCATCTGTGGGACCCACTGTGACCACCACGCCAGTGCTGCTGACTCTGCTGCCCTTGTCCAGACGTGGCTTGCGCAATATGATACGGTGGATATGCTGATTATTTTTTACCTCGATGTATGTACTCTTATTACCTTTTATTAGTAAAAGTCAAACTGTTATACTCATTGGTGCGCTCCTTCTATTTTTTTCCATATATATATATATATATATATATATATATATATATATATATATATATATATATATATATATATATATATATATATATATATATATATAAACTTGAAGAGAGATTAGGGGAGCTATGCATTAAGTTTTGGAGAATGATAAAGTAGAGAAAGATAAAATACCTCATTTCTGTTACAAGCGGTGTTTGAAAAATAAGTTAGGAGCTGATTGACTGGTACTTTATTTCTCTACACTTTATCTTTTTCCAAGTTTGATTCATCTTCCCCTTTGAGTACCTGTATGTTTACAAATGTTAGCTTTTAGCATGATGAATAATTCATTTGTAGAATTGGTCTGGTGTTTGGCAGTACTTAGCAGAACACAATGGTGCTGCACATTTTCACAATGAACTTCTATTCCCATGGGCATTTTATTTTAAAAGCTACAGCAATGTAGGCAACATATTTAACGACACAACTTTACTTACATATTGACGCAAGTAATCACTATTTATGCCAAGGTGGAAGTAATGGAAAACCCATTTCACTGGCTCCATCCAACAACAATAAATAGTCGCAGATGCTATTTGGCAAAGAATTACGCTAATAATCAGTATTCCCAATCTTCCTAGTAGCAATAAAATGGTCACATTGTTGGGTTTTATCATCTGTTTCAAAGTTTTAGCCAAGTTTCAGTAAATAGTCTTTTCTAAATAAGGTTCCTCATTAGTCATTACCACCACTTAAACGAGGATGAAGATTGTCATGCGATTTGTAGCAGACTTCCTACAGCAGGACACAGATGTGTTTTTGTAGCGTAGAACAAACGAAAACACAGCACATTAGTCTCCTCACAAAAGGAAAACATAAACGTGATCATCAATACGTATACCGCATAGTTGCATACAATGGCCCCAATTACTTTAGTGGAGACCAAAAGTGTAGGACTAATTATCATATACTCAATCTGGATTTGTAAACTGTGCATTATGAGGTCTGAAGTAAACTGGATGACATCCAGATCTCATTCTAAGAAGTGGGGCAATATACTGTAATGTCTCCTTATAAAAACCCCAGACTATCCCTCAGAGGAGGTAGTATATATTTATAACTAGATCATTCGTGGTTTTAAGCTTTAAATATTGTGAAGCAAAAAGAGAACAAACATAAGACTGTCTCAGCCCACAATCTTTGTCATTGCTGAAGTTAATTAATTCTGAGGGTGCTGACACGTGAACTGTGTGTGCTCCCAGGATTGTTTTAACAATAACCTTTATGGCAGGTGGGTAGGCTTGCCCTCTTTTTGCCACAGCCGGGCCATGCATTATCATGTAACTTAAATGAAGACTGTGATATTAGTTGAAGGGATGTGTGCATAAGCAGCAACGGACAAACAAGTAAACACGTAACACTGGCTGTATAGGACTGATAATCACAATACCAAATTACTCTCCACCCCAGGCCAACGTACCTCACACTTGTCTGTCTTTACATCAAAATGGTAATAAAATGACCCCACTGTGATTGGCAGATCTGTATAATATCAGTCAACATGTCTCACACCTATCTTGATGTAATTCACAGACAATATTGACCCACTATGTTTCACAATGAACCTGTTTATTGCTTTGTGTGTTTGTGTTGCAGTCATTGTAATTCACTGGGGTTACACTTCTGGATTGAGCAATCTAGACTAGGTGCACGTACACACACACACACACACACACACACACACACACAATATGTCTGTATGGCCTACAGCTTTGTCTTTAGATTTCTTTGTTTCTCTCATTCCCTATGCACGTTTCTTTGTCTGTGCCTACATCATATTAGACTCTCCCAGCTTTGTGTGCTCCATTTCTCTTGTCTGTCTTTGAACCATTCAGCAAGTGCCCGTCTTTGTAGCCCGCTCCCTATTTCTCAGCCTCTTGACTCCTCTGACCTTTTTATGCTCCTCTAAATTTAGCTTTTTGTCCATGTGTCCCTTAACCGGCATAAAATCACAGTTAATTTTTCTTTTCAATGATTTCAGTAGCAGTGATAAAAAAGGGAAAAAGGCTAGATACAAAGATCTAGTTCTTGTCTTGCTACAGTTATATGATCTAGCCAAATAAAATGTTAGTTCAATCAAAGATTACAGTCCTTAGCTAATGTACTAGCACCAGTCAGCAGGAGATTCACTTCTGTGTCTCTCAACCTAAGCAATGCATTTATTAGTAAGCAGACTCAGTACTATAGACACCCTCATCAAATAATAACCATACCTTACACACCATGCATGGTACAGCACAAAGCTCATTATCAGTCAGACTTAAAACACTTGATCATTGATTCAGATACATAAAGTATACACACATATATACATTATTATCTACTTATTAGTAGGTGGTTTCACAAAGGAAAACTGTCTCTTATATAGTACTGCCAGATGTGTTACCAAGGTGTAAAGTAGCCCCAGAAGTCACACTTGCACAGTTATAGAGACAGGCAGGCAGAATGTTTGGCATTTAAATATCACAACAATGACATGAAAGTTAAAAAAAAAAAATACTAAAAAAAGGTGAAAAGTTAGAGGAAGTGAGCAGTGCACTATGTAGAAACCATGTAGGCACTGACAGTACACAATACAGCAAATACTGTAATATAAGCCTGCACAGTCTTAATCAGGAGCTTTGGGAAGTGTGAAAACTCCCTAAAAGGACAAATATTTACTCTGCAACAAAGACACATAAACCTACTGCTGTAAGTTAAGTTGGCAAACGTAATGATGAAACAGCACACAGCTGAAATGTCACACACACACACCAAACTAAATATACACAAAATATAATAGGAGAACAAAGCCCCAATAAATGAGAGCATTACAGCGTGTGACACCGGTGGTAACTTGTGCGCTGATTAGCCCGGTCACACACCGGCCACTGAATAACATTACTGCAGCTACATTAGGCAAGCTGAGTCCCGGGGACATACAGACACTCATCCAGCTAGAGGCGCAGCTGCTGTGCACGTCCCCCCTTTGTAGCCAGCACTTTCCCATTTACCCATTGAGTTGCGGATCCTGGTGCTCATCAGTCCTTGCAATCTCTTTGGTTTTGTAGAAGATCAGGAGGATGCTTATTGTGCAGATAGTCCACCTCTTCCTTATAGAACGCATGTCTCCTGCACACGCTCCCAGATGTCTGTAGTTTTGATTTTGCCACCAGAAAAAAATAAAAATAATAATTAAAAAAAATGGTAAGATAAATAAATGCCAAGTGGAGGTGAGTGACTGGGAATAGAGCTATCCTGTGGGATGCAAGCTCCTTGCTTGGAGATCAGTCCTCCTCAGGCATATATTGGCTGCAGCCAGAGCATTGCCAGTGGTACAGGCAGCAGCGGCAGGTTTCCTCCTTCAGTTCAGTGAGACGAACCCTCCCCACTGGTTTGCATGACCACGCCCCTTCTGTCGGGATAGCTACGGAACCGCCCGACATATGACGTCACCACCCGGCCAGTTCCCACTGGTGACAGCTGCTGTGTGTAAATGTGGAGTACCTGCTCCCTGGTCACTGTGCAGATGGGGAGCAACAGGGGAACTCTACAACATAAGATCTGGCTGTGTCCAAATGTCAGAGCACAGTGATCTCAAGTGTAGTGCGGCTGTAGTGAATGGTGGTCAGTGGTCACCTATATATACTGCAGCAATCACCAGCCTGGCTCTGTGCCTTCTTCCACACGGGGCTTACTGCTGCCCATAGCTCAGTGACAACCTGTGTGCAGGAGCAAGTGTCTGAGCGTCTGTGCATATGGATAAGTGCTGATTAACACATGTAGCCTCATATGAGACAATAGGATGCAGATAGATGCACTTTTATTTCTGATTTGTGACATGTAGAAGTCCTGAGTGTCCTGTGTAACTGATATTCATGTACAGTATCACACGTTTCATTTGTTTCCAGTGGACCAGATGTATTAAGCTTCAAAAAGTGATAAAGTGGAGAGTGGTCAACAACCAGCCAATCAGCTCCTAACTGTCATTCTTCAATCCCAGCCTGTAACACAGGCATGTCCAAAATATGACCCTCCAGCTGTTATGGAAAAAAAAGTTCCATCATGCCTTGCCACAATTTTGCTATTAGGGAATGCTAAAACTATGGCAAGGCATGCTGGGAGGTGTAGTTTCACAACAGCTGCAGGGCCACAGTTTGGCCATGCATGCTGTAACATGACAGCTAGGAGCTGATTGGCAGGTTGTTTATCACTCTCCACTTTATCAATTTTTAAGCTTGATACATCTGTCCCTAAATGTCATACTGCTACATAATTTAAAGGTCCCATGTAATTTATTTACCTACAGTGCAAATACATTTCCGAATACTAATTCTATTATACCACTTGCTTATTACATTTCTAGTACTCTGCCCAAATTCTAAAGCATAATTCACATTAATTTGGTCTATATCGTCATCGACTGCATGTTGGGAGCAGGGACAGGATAATGTGACTGAATGATATCGTTATACATATCGCTCAGTGTGTATGCACAATATCGGTTGTTCAGGACACCGGGGAAGTTTAAGGGAAATCGTTTGATGTGTGTATCTAGCAATGCCACATCGCGCCATCCATACACAATGCAAAATGCAGTAAATGATTGTGCGCTGTATCGCTGCTTGCCACATTTATCATGCATGCCATCGTTTTGTGGGTCATCCCATTGGGCATACTGGAGGATCTACAGAATAACCCACGGAAGCATGCTGTCGCAGAAACACACTGAGTGATGTGGCCAATATACCATTCTGATCCATGTTGGAAAACAATAAATCATCCGATTAATCGCCTGCTGTGTACCTGACTTAAGTGGAGATAGTTTAACTACCAGCCAATCTATTCCTGTCAATTTTCTAATACAGCACGTAAAATTAAAGTAAAGGGGCATACACACAGGTCGATTTCAGACCCTTTTCTAAAACATCGCACCGTGTGCATGCCCTGCAGCGATGGCGATGAGTGGTCCCATTTCGACAACAGAGGTCTTTTTCAATGTTTGAGTTGAAACATGTTGGTTTTAGTCCATTATCAAAGGAGCGATTCACATCATTTACCTGGAGCTTCTTATGGTGAGCCTACCCTGGGTTTATTCCATCTTCCCATAGAAGTTCTTGTCTTTAGTTGCAGTACATCTTGATGTGACGCCCCGCATAATTCTATTATATTTATATTTATCTTTTTATCCATTTTAAATAAATATATTTTTGTCCCTATTAATACGGTGCATGGTCCATGTTTCCACACAAAAAGATACCGCTACAGGAGGATACACTGCTGGGTTATGTAAGAATACATCTGAGCATATTGATGTATAAAGATACCTTGATATGATTGTCTATTGTGAGACGAACGTAAGCTTGCTGTAAGCATTTCCAGTACAGGTTGAGTATCCCCTATCCGTGCATCCCCTATCCGAATTATTCCAAAAACCGTTGTTTTTTGAATTTTTTTTTTTTTTTTTAACCCCCCCTAACCCTCTTTTCATACTTACCAAGTCCCAGGGCGTCCACAGCAGGCCTCCGGCATCTTCTCCAGGGTCTCCAGCGGTCCCAGGAATGCATTGCGCGAGTGTGCGCGCGCGCAGAGGCGTAGGGAGGGCGGAGCCACCGGAGCTCCTGCTCCGGGCACCGATTGGTCGGATGGCGCCGCCGGCCCGCCCCCCCTCCACAAAAATCATCCCTGCAGAAGAAAGATCAATACGGGCAGCGTGCGCCGGCGGTTGCCCTGCCCGGCGGCTGCCCTGCCCGGCGCCTGCCTCCTGCCCCCTGCACGGTCCGTGACGCTTGGTCACTCTGACACTCCAATGTAATTTTGTGCTGCTGCTGCTCGGACCGGCTTCCGGGCAGCGCAGCAGCACTCAGATTCCTCCCACAGTCGCCTGCCTCTCACTCCCTCCTCCGTCATCAGCCACAGCCATCCCAAGCGCTGGTGAGGATAGTTTCTGCTGCCGCCCGTGCCGCCCTGCTAACATTATTCAAGGTGGATTTCTTTTTTTTTTTTTTACAGCTAATTAATGATGTAATAAGATTAATAATACACTTGTGGTTTGGGTGATTCGTGGGTCCTGGGGGGAGGGGAGGAGGGGGGGGGGGTGAATCTCTCGGGCATCTGCTGCTGCCCTGCTGTGCTGTATATTTATTTATTTACAGCTGTCAGCATGTTATATAGCGCAGCAGATTCCGTTACAGCGTCTTATATAGCGCAGTAGATTCCGTTACAGCGTCTTATATAGCGCAGCAGATTCCGTTAGTGTCTTATATAGCGTAGCAGATTCCGTTACAGTGTCTTATATAGCGCAGCAGATTCCGTTACAGTGTCTTATATAGTGCAGCAGATTCCGTTACAGTGTCTTATATAGCGCAGCAGATTCCGTTACAGTGTCTTATATAGCGCAGCAGATTCCGTTACAGCATCTTATATAGCGCAGCAGATTCCGTTACAGTGTCTTATATAGCGCAGCAGATACCGTTACAGCGTCTTATATAGCGCAGCAGATACCGTTCTGGTGCCTTATATAGCGCAGCAGATTCCGTTCCAGCATCTTATATAGCACAGCAGATTCCGTTCCAGCGTCTTATATAGCGCAGCAGATTCCATTACAGTGTCTTATATAGTGCAGCAGATTCCGTTACAGCGTCTTATATAGCGCAGCAGATTCTGTTACAATATCTTATATAGCGCAGCAGATTCCGTTACAGTGTCTTATATAGTGCAGCAGATTCCGTTACAGCGTCTTATATAGCGCAGCAGATTCCGTTACAGTGTCTTATATAGTGCAGCAGATTACGTTACAGTGTCTTATATAGTGCAGCAGATTCCGTTACAGCGTCTTATATAGTGTCTTATTTTTTAAGTTTTTTCTTTTCAAATGTAACATGCAAACACATGTTAGCCACGCCCCTAATTCATTACCGGGGTAGGGGGGGGGGCGCAAAATATGCCCTTGCTCCGGGCACCATGGCACCTAGCTACACCGCTGCGCGCGCGCGCCGGTGACGTCACCGGTGCGCGCGCACACTCGCGCAATGCATTCCTGGGACCGCTGGAGACCAGGAGAAGATGCCGGAGGCCTGCTGTGGACGCCCGGGGACTGCGCGGACACCGAGGGACCACCGGACACCTTCAGGGGACAGGTAAGTATGGCTACACAAATTTATTCCAAAAAAAGGAAAATTCCCCTATCCGGAATGCTCGTGGTCCCGAGCATTTCGGATAGGGGATACTCAACCTGTATTATTACGGCTAACACAGAGGGTGACCCTAAAAGGACTTATGCCCCTTTCGGACCGCACAAAAAAACCCGGTATTTTGCTGATTTTAAACCATTTTAAAACGGTAATCTGTGCAGAGTGATTATACCGTTTCCCAAAAAATGTTTTTGGGAAACGGTATAATAGCAGGGTCCTACCCGTTTCAGACCCGTTTTTTTTGCAGTCTGGACGGGTCTGAAATGTTACTTAGGCAGCAGTGAGCACTATTGGTCCCCAGAGCCGTGCATATTAATGAGGCAGCCGCTCATTACATATGCGCATATGTAATGAGCGGCCGGTTCATTAAATATGCACGGCGCTGGCTCAGAGGGGACCAGTGTTGTATTGTTTCTTTGCAGGGTAAATTCGGTCTGCTTTATTTTTACACTGCAATATAGATATCAGTGTGAAGTACACCCCCCACCCAAATCTAACTCTCTCTGCACATGTTACATCAGCCCCACCTGCAGTGCACATGGTTTTGTCCATTGGAGAGTGATTGTGCCTTTCTGAGTGAATCAGAATAACCCACTATGCACGCAACCAACATTGCGGGGAGTTGCGGCGGGCCGAGGTACCCGCCCATGGGCATTCCCATGAAAATGCTGTGTGTTCCCATGGTAATCGCAGGGTGACGGGGGGTCCTGGAGGCAGGCAGCTTACATAACACAGGATTTCACTCTGGCGGGACAGCATACACCTGATTGCAGGACTCCAAAAAAAAGCAGCACTGCAATAAGGTCTGAATTACTCCCTTTGTCTCGATCCATAATTTGATAAATACTGTAGGGGTAGATGAATGAAGCAGTGATAAAAGTGGAGGTGTGCTATTGCAACCAATCAGCTGCTATGTAATGTTATAGAATGAACTTGATAAATGTTACTTGTAGAGTCTTTCTCTAACAAGGCGATGGCCATTTTGGCTGGGCCGTTTTAGCACATCCCATGTGAAAGGTCAGGCCGAATGGAATCTGCCGCTAGCCTGCATCCCCACTGTGCTGGCTTACCCCCACCGCTAGTGCCCTATCTACGCCACTTGGAGCCCTGGTAATTACAGATGGAGCCATGCTTACTCATCCCAACAGTGTGCCTAGATGAGGGTTTTAGCACGCCACTATTGTAGCGTGCTCAGACGCATTGAGGTGTGTTTAGGCCCGACATACAATATGCATGCAATACACATCTCCACCACTGGGTGGATAATGCTTCACTAATCCAGCGGCGGATGGATATACAGATGGAGCCGTGCCATTTGCCTCAAATGGGACGCTCGCATGTCCCATTGCTGCAAATGAGGCACGTCTCATTCTTGGCCAATGGTGCTGCAGCTCCTTCTGTACAATACAGCACAATACAAGCTCTGCCAAATGGACCGAGAAAACTGTAATGTATAGTGGTCAGGTGGAGAGAAAAAAAAATCAAAAACAATACTGTAAATCGGTAAATAAAATGAGTGTATTCAGACGCAAATGGATGGTTGAAAGCAACAGTCTTCTGAGCATCTCAATATGCACAATCCACAGCATACTGTAGTACTGAACTCTTTTACATACAGTACAGCACTCATGCTTTCTCTATAATGCCTAAAGTGCTGTATCAACCCTTCATTTACATTCACACAAGCCTCCTTCTCTGTGAAAAGAGCAGTCTCCCAGGGAAGGTGGGCTTTTAAACAGCCAGCGATAACCAGGTGTGTTCATAGACGCTGCCTTCAATTGGGCTTCCAAGTCCCCTAACAATACAGTATACCATGACAACTGTCATTTTACTGTACTGTATACTGCACACACAGACAAGTGGTCAGGTGGCGAGAGTGGAAAAAACAAAAAACAATACTCTAAATCGTACTGCCCCCTTCTCGATAGCAGTGACCATATACCTAAGTAGCACTGACAGTTCCCTTATTGTCACATTATTGTAATTCTTCCACTGTATTAAACCATGCACTACCTCTGTGTACGTTATTATTGACCCTGCTGTTACCAAGAAGCGCAGTACCCTGGTTAGGAACTTTCTCTGTGCCTTCAATTTCACTGTGATCACATCCCAAAAGGCTACTAATATTTCCCCTCTGTCCAGGGGCGGATTTAGGGATGAGGGCGCCCCTAGGCACAACAATAATGTTCGCTCCCCCCCCTGCCTAATTGTATTATTTTTATTGATTACTTATAAGCACTCATTTGATAATAGCCAATATAATGGATTTATAAAAAAAGCCACTAACTGGAATATAGTACAGTACAGTGGATATTTTGCAGTTATTGGTACATTTTGGGCTGACAGTACTATCACAGGCATCCAAGTGCCGCCCCTAAACATGTGCCGCCCCTAGGCATGTGCCTCACGTGCCTAATGGGAAATTCGGCTCTGCCTCTGTCCCACTTTTTCAGAGTAATTGGCCCAATCATCAATTACGCTAGCTTCAGCTGCTATTATGCCAATGTATCCCCATTGCTTTTTAACAGTGCTGTCCATGCTTTTTTTAATGACTGGCTGTATAATATGCTTCAGCCAAAGCACTGAGACTGCTGAGAGGAGCCAGCTGACTGCCGTGGATGCTGTCATGGACTGTTTTATCACCCAAAGGGCGGGATGTATTAAGCCAAAAATGCGGTAAAACCCCCGTTTTACCACACTTTCATATGTACTTATACCCCGCCACCACGTTACCGCATAGTAGGGTATCACCACCTTTGGGTGGCAAAGTCCTATAGAAGCCTATGGGCTTCTTTTCGCCACCCACCACCTCCGCTGCAACCCAGCCGCCTCGCCGACCCCCCTCTCTTCCTCCCTCCAGCTTACCTTTCTGCAGGTCCTCCAGGACCCTGGAAGGTAAACCCCTCTTCCCCCCCTAGCAATGCAGCCGGACCTCCTTCCGGCTGCAGGGGAGAGGAGGAGGCGCCGGGGACAGCCACGCTGAGCTGTCCTGGCGTGAAGGGAGCAGGAGGCGGCTGGGAGGTGACGGAGACCCCCGCACACCACATTACAGGTATCGCCGGGGGCCTCTGCCAGCCGCATATGTTAGTACATATGCACTGGCATTGCAGCGGCCGGGCGGCGAAGGGCAGCGATGTATGTTAATACATCCCGCCCAAAGCATGGCAAGCAGGTGAGGATCTCTGCCTTGTTTATTGTATGGGTACTCTTTACCTAGAACGGCGCCCGTCGCGGGCATCGCGGGTACATTTATGCCTGCCCGCGACGCGACCGACGCGATGCCCGCGATTTTCCCATTGAAAACCATGTTAAACCTGAAAAATCGCGTCGGTCGCGTCGCGGCCGGCCATAAACGTACCCGCGATGCCCGCGACGCGATGCTCCCGATTTCCCATAGGAAGCAATGTTAAAAGCCGCGATGGACCCGATTTTAGTGTTAAATGCCTCAATCCACCCGATTTGGCCATAGAAATCAATGTTAAATGGGCCACAGAGCCCATTAACCCTTAAATGTCCCCCCAATTTTTGTACGCCACCCCACGATCCACGCCAACCCGAAGCGTGGCGAGCGCCGCGAGCCCGCGAGGGGCGGCGGTACGCGTCCTACGACCTTTTCATGCCCTACTATCCACGTCGGCGTGGAGTTGAGAATAGAATAGTGTGGCGAGCGCAGCGAGCCACCGAGCCCGAAGCGTGGCGAGCGCAGCGAGCCTCGCGAGGGGACGCGGATACCTTCACAGGTAAGCGCGTCCCCTCGCGGGCTTCACAGGTGTCCGTGGCGACCCGGACACCTGTGAAGCCCGCGAGGGGACGCGTCTACCTGTGAAGGTATCCGCGTCCCCTCGCGGGGCTCGCTGCGCTCGCCACGCTTCGGGCTCGGTGGCTCGCTGCGCTCGCCACACTATTCTATTCTCAACTCCACGCCGACGTGGATAGTAGGGCATGAAAAGGTCGTAGGACGCGTACCGCCGCCCCTCGCGGGCTCGCTGCGCTCGCCACGCTTCGGGTTGGCGTGGATCGTGGGGTGGCGTACAAAAATTGGGGGGACATTTAAGGGTTAATTGGGGCTATTTGGGCTCTGTAGCCCATTTAACATTGATTCCTATGGGAAAATCGCGGGCATTGAGGCATTTAACGCTAAAATCGCGGTCAATCAGGCTTTTTAACATTGTTCTCTATGGGAAAATCGCGGTAATCGCGGGTACCCGATTTTGATGTACCCGCGATTTACCCGCGATTTACCCGCGATGCCCGCGATTACCGCGATTTTACCCGCGATGCCCGCGATTTCAATCGTGGGCGCCGTTCTAGGTAAAGAGTACCAATTGTATGCACCCCATGCCCCCAGCCTGATAAAAAATGAGGGGTATGGTTTACTAGAACAGCATATCCTGAGATGCCACTTACCATGTAGTGAGGCCACATCCATCTCCAAGGACAAATAAGTCTATTGCCTCTATCCCTGTGCTCTCCTCCCCTCTTTCAGGTTTTTTCTGGATCCATTCTTGCTTATGCATTGCTATGAATGCCAAATAAAAGCAGATTGCACACATCTAACATGGGGTAACTATAAGATCCTGCGGGCAGAAGAGTGGGGCAATGGCATAGAGTGGTGGGCATGCAATCCGCACCCATATATTTACAATAATATGGGAAGCCACCTGGCCAATGTCAATGTGTCTCTGATATTGGAGGTCCCTATACTAAGTCCACTCATACTACTCTTTAGAATATTTTAATGAACTCCCTTTTCACTTGTGTATTTGCCTTTCACTAGTGGACAGCCTGTGGTGGCTAGCCGTCACCGACTTTTATAGGGTTCTGCTCTCTGAACTTAAGTATGAGGACCTCCAGTATCAGAAACTCCTCAACATTGGCCTGGAGGCTACCATATTGTTGCAAATATATGTAACCAACATCTCTGAATATTCTATTACCAAATAGAGTTAAAGTCGTGTTACTGGTGTTCTGGGGAAAGGCCCCTTTTTGTTTCTACAGTTACTCAGATGAAGATTCAGTTGCTATTGCAATAGTGTCCACCTCTTAGTCAGGCCATAAAAGTGGCCATCTCAGTCCTTGGACATCAGTCACGTGGATAGTGACTGGATACAGCCAAGAGACAAATGGAAGCAGCATCAACGTGCAGACAGGTGCCCGCCAATCAACACTAATGTGTGTGCTTTTCCATGTGACTCAGAATCAGCCACTATGGCCCTTATTCTGATCGGTGCGGCCCGATCAGAATATGCGGCCGCAACCGTGCAGGCGAATACCCGCCTTCCATACGGATCGCCACCTGCCGTCCGTACGCGGATATGTGGCGATCCGCATGAAATTGGACGGGGATACGCCTCCTCCATGGTGGGAGCAGCCCCTGCATTCGATGGTCGCCGAACATCGAATGCAGGGCCGCACGCTCCACCAGGTCCCGCAACACAAGACCACACGGACACTTGTCCGTGTGAAAACATGTATGGGGGCGGGCAGCTGACATCCGGCGATGTCAGATGCCCGCCCCGTACCCACGCGTCACGGCCTCATTACCATGCATACGCCCCGCGTTTGCATGGGAACGCCCATGAAACGGGGGGCGTATGCATAGGGTAATGAGGATAAGTAGCCCCTCACGCCCCTCTACGCCCCCTGTGCGGCGTATAAAGAATCCGTGCGGCGAAATCGCCTGCACATGCGCAGAGTGACCTCTGCACATGCGCAGACGATCAACATCGGCGGTCCGTCCGCATGCGGGAATATCCGCACCGATCAGAATAAGGGCCTATGTGTGACTCACAATATGTTCAGTATGTTCAACATTGGTCAATAATAGGTATAGCAAAAAATACAAAGTTGAGTCATACCAAAGTGCACTTTAATATAAAATACATATACTGTAGTATTTGACTCTCAAATTAATATAAGCTAACAAAATGCATTAATGGATCATTTATTTGAACTTCTAGGGCATTGTGGACTACTTATGGCAGCCTATACATAAAGTTAAATAGTAATAACTAGATTACTCAGTGTTGCCTACCTGACCCTCTCCTTCAGGGAGAAAATGTTCTGTTCTTGGACTTCCCTGGTAATGTAGGATTACCATCACCTGTGGTGAAACGCCTTTCTTATCAATTAACTAGCTCACCACAGGTGATAGCAATCATGCATAACCAGGGAAGTCCAGGAATAGAGCATTTTCTCCATGAAGGAGAGAGTCAGGTAGGCAACCCTGAGATTACAGTAGTCCCTTCCATACCTCCCAACATGACCCTCTCCAGGAGGGACACAATGCTCTGCTTCTGGACTTTTTTCTTAATGCATGATTACCATCATCTGTGTTGAACAGGTTAATTCAGGCATTCCCAACCACGGTCCTCAAGGCACACCAACAGTGCACGTTTTAGTGATATCCAGGCTTCAGCACAGATGGTTTAATCAGAATCCCTCAGATACTAATTAAGTCACCTGTGCTCAAGCCTGGATATCTACAAAACCTGCACTGTTGGTGTGCCTTGAGGACCATGGTTGGAAATGCCTGGGTTAATTGATAAGAAAGGTGCTTCAACATAGGTGATGGTAATCATACATTAAGAGGGAAGTGCAGGAACAGAGCAATGTGTCCCTCCTGGAGAGGGTCATGTTGGGAGGCATGCCCTTCCATGTCAGGGTACAAGTGTAGGCAGTTCATAAGGATCCAGCACCTTCTAAAATTGGGAATATTTAAAAATGAGCGGAAGGACAAATGTGAATCTACAGCCTCCTCCTTCCTCAATATTGTCCAGCCCTGTGGCTGTGACATGAACCATGGAGGGGAGAAGATAATTAGTTTCAGATGGTAGCGAAGATTAATGCATTATAGAGCCTATCCCTCATCTTCCCAGCCTGAAATTCTTTGCTGCCTAATGAGATAAGCAAAGATTTAAATCCATGTCCATTGTGCATTTTAATAATTCTTCTGGTAAAAGGTTTGTTTGTGAAAGTTCAGCCAACCAGTTAAGGAATTAATTGGAATAAGCTGTCTGTCTCAGTTAATGAATAATAATAATAACATTGAATACTTGTACTGTATTATTCTTTGGTAAGCCTTGAGGATGTTTGTGGAAGATTACTATCCTGGAGCATTTATTGTCCCATAGAAACTGTTAAAAGAGTTTCTTTACATTGTAGTTTAAATCGGGATCAGTTCCCGCCTACTCTGTTGTGTGAGGATCCTATAAAAGCCTCACAGTTACCATACATGAGTCTAATTTTTCAAAGTCGAAATGCAGCAAAGCTGCACAATGCTGGGTTTTTCCTTGTAATCTAAAAGCACCAATTCCCAGGAGGAACCTGTGTCACTGTATTTGTATGCCTCCCAACAGGACCCTCTCCAGGAGGGACACAATGCTGTTTCCCTCTTCATTTAGAATTACCATCACCTGTGGTGAAGCACCTTTCTTATCACTTAACCTGTTCAAAACAGGTGATGGCAATCATAAATTAAGAGAGAAGTGCAGAAACAGAGCATTGTGTCCCTCCTGGAGAGGGTTATGTTGGGAGATATGGGAGGGACACATTGCTCTGTTTCTTGACTTCCCTCTTAATGTAGGATTACCATCACCTGTGATGAAACACCTTTCTTTTCAATGACCCTGTTTAAAACAGGTGATGGTAATCATAAATTAAGAGGGAAGTCCAGAAAGAGAGCAATGTGTCCCTCCTGGAGAGGATCATGTTGGGAGGTATGTGTATTTGAACCAGCATGGGTACAATGAGCCAAAGGCTCACTGAGACAAGTTGCTGCATTCCTTTTAATATCACTTAATTAATGCAGCTCTGCACCTGAGGATAGCCGGATGACCTGCTGCTAGTTAAGTATGAGTTTTGAGTACCTGAGACTTGTCACCTTAGTTTCAGACCTACAACATAATATCATAGTTCAATTTGTATAGCACAATGTCAGTTTATTGAGATTATCTCTGCGATGTCCTACTGTGTATGCTGTGCCTTCAGGAGTTTGTCCTCTGGCTTTCAGAAAGCTACCTCTCTGGCTATGCCTTCTGTTTAATTAAATTCTGGACCTGCTGCACCGAAGGTAGAGGTTGCATAGCTACATGCTACAAAGGATGCGGAGCTACATGCCCGATAGGTGTGGCCTTGGGCAGAGGGGTGTGGCCTTGCATGCCCATTTTGGGGGGCATGTCCAACACTCCCTCAACAGCTGGGCAGCCCCCGGCTCCTTCCGTCCATCTCATCAGTGATCACCAGCTTATTAATAATGTAACGATTGGTGGATTTGATGGTGTCGTGCGGATTTCAGGAAGATAGGCGTAACCAGCAGGAGATGGGTTAAAATGAGCAGGTTTAATGAAAGAACTCATATAAAGAATAATATAACCAGCATCAAGACTTCTTGAGTGGACAATAATAATGGATAGCAACAAGACTCTGATATATAGCAAGACAACACAAATAGCAGTCCTTTGCATAGAAAAGGTAAAACAAGATGGCAGTCCTTGGATAAACAAGGTAATCAAGATTGAAATCTTTTGCATAAACAATGGTTCAGGCAACTTGGATTAAATGAAGAAGAATACCTGAAGATTGGATGATTGGAGATTGGATGATTGAAGATTGGACCAGGGCTGGAATCAGACCAGCAGGGTATGGTGATGAGCCAAGGAAATTCCAGGAAGGAAGACACATGATGAGTGTGGCTCGCCAGAGACAGCAGCGATGGGATCAGAGGCATGCAGGGACAACCAGCTGGAGAGCGCAGTGCATAGGCACTAGGATGGCCAGGAACTTCCCCTTGCTTGCAGGCTGAGGAAACAAGTTGTACTGACCCAGATTGCCTTAGGCAGATCCCCTTTATCCCAAGGGAAGGAATGCCATAGGATGACTGGACAGAATGGGAGGAGAAGCCCTGACCTGGCCAATTACTGCATTTGCCCTCAAGCAAGATGGCGGTACCGTACACCGGCGCCAGCCTCCTGACAGCCAGACTGCCGCGCCTCTGTTTGAATCAATGCTTGCCACTCACAGCTGCACAATGACACCACTGCCTACCCAACCAGGACCCCAGCGGACACACGCCAGCCGCCGGCAGGCACGGATGGGTGAGTACTGTACCCGCCATGCTAAGCCGCGGCAAATAATGTGTGTCAAATAATGATCTAGTGATCTCCAGCTGCCCCCCACCACCTACGGGATGCTGCCAACCTCTATGGGTCCTGCTCAGGGGTGGTTTAAGAGAGGAGGGGGCCTCTGTGCAGACTTTTTGTGGTTCCCAGGTCCGTAGGAACATGCCGCCCAGCCAAAGGTGTAGTAATAGACCCTGCAGTGGTTTGGAAGTGCTGGGTGGGCTATGGCCACTGGGGGTCTGCTAGGGCTATTGCTATACCCCTGATGGGACCTGCAGATATTTGTCTGTGGGTCTGCCACATCTGCCACATTTGAAATGTGTTACTCCCAAACACGAGACAGTTGTTAGAGATGCTTGAAGAGACAGAAGCCATTGTGGGAGGGGCATTTATATTGAGAACAAATGCTAAAGACCTGGCATTGGTGGGATAGGGGCAAATCTCCTGGGCACGTGGCAGACTTGTGGTGGCAGTGTGACATCAAGCAGAAGCAGGTACCATTGGGGGAGGGGTCATTTGAAACCTTTCAGGCAGGGGGCGCTGCCCCGCTGGGTTTTAAGTGATGCCACTGGTAACATCTTTTTGCTGTCCTGATAGATTAGACTGCAGAGGTAAATAATTAAACATGGTTGCAGGATGTGCAATGAACACTTCTCATAGATACACCAATCAATGCTGACTAAACTCTGGCTCTTGACTTTTGGCTGTTCTTTACATTTTCCAGTGACCAGTTCCTGGCATTGAAATGGACCAATCATTATCTGCCATACAAAGGTTACAATTTCTGACACAGGAGCACATATACTAAACATTGGAGAGAGATAAACTACCAATCAAGCAGCTCATAACTGTCATTTTCCACACATACAGTACTATGTGACAGAATTAACAATGAGTGATATTATTGTTATCACTCATTACAAATGTTACATTGTTCTCCAGTCGATCAGCTCCCAACTGCCATTGATTGGCTGGATGGCCATTTAATATTCAAACCTTGTTGTTAATATATATACTCTATAAAATGGCAGTTATTATTATATTACAGTTATAATGGCGCCACAAGTGGTAAGTTGCGCTGCAGATATAAAACAGTAAGTAAAAGCAGGGTGTACAGAACTTTGATTAACATTACAGTAATCAATACATATACAATACATATGTAAAAATGAAATTGCTATGGGCAACTTTTCCACTCTGTGAAAGATTTGTTAACATCATCTACATCTATGGCGGTATATACACATTGCGTTTTAGATGAATAACAACAGCAATAAAACCACTTCTTGGACATTGATAAAGACCCCAGTTCAGGGGATGAAACGCGGTTCATGGATGCTGTGGAACGCAACGAGACCAGACATATCTCAACACCTGCCGGTAAACATACACCTGAGCTTGTGCAAACCCGGGATTCACACTCCACCATGTTCTTTCTAACTGTTGCTTGTCAATATATGCTGGAAATTGTTATTTATCTGTTTCTTTTCACTTTTCAGCTATATGTGGATCACTAAGCAATTTTAACTGTTGTATCCATGTTTATGTTATGCATGATTAGTATTGTACATCACAATATGAGATTTATACTGTATATATTTTTAAAATATTCGTGAGCTGATTGGTCCGTACAACCCTCAACATTAAAAGAGACGTTCACCGTATTGAATATACACCCTTATTCTTGTTCAATCGCAAAAACAAATCCCTTCTCAAATGGACAAAACCATGTGCACTGCATGGGGGCAGATGTAACATGTGCAGAGAGATTTAGATTTGGGTGAGTTATTTTGTTTCTGTGCAGGGAAAATACTGGCTGCTTTATTTTAAAACTGCAATATAGATCTCACTTTAAAATAAAACCCCACCCAAATCTAATTCTCACTTCACACATTACATCTGCCCCACCTGCAGTACACATGGTTTTGTCCATTTAAGACGGAATGTGCCTTTGCGAGTGAACCAGAGTAAGGGCCATAATCCAGATGTAGCGCTGGTTAAGTCTATACCTACTTTTCTTTGTATGTGCATTTTATTAGTGAAGGGAGAATAAACCTTCATATAGTTATTTGGATTGATCAAGTTGCTAAATGCTCAGAATTTCTATACTGCTTCTGTTTTTGTAATATATCTAACTTTTTTCTAACTAAAGTTTTCAGCTTTAGAGAAGAGCTTTTCCATATCACAAGTCCATAATGCATACAGTACACTGTACGCATTCTAATCATTATTTCAAGCAGAGTGGCAGTACTAATTTTGTATCTGACTCACTGTGAGTTGCAGCAATGAATGCTACAATTTCTCACAACTCACTTGGGGCCAGATGTATCAAGCTTCAAAAAGTGATAAAATGGAGAGTGATAAACAACCAGCCAATCAGCTCCTAACTGTCATTTTTCAAACTCACCCTGTAACATGACAGGTAGGCGCCGAGTGGCTGGTTGTTTTTCACTCCATTTTATCACTTTTTGAAGATTGATACATCTGGCCCAATTACAGGATACAGGAGTGATTGCTTGTCCAGTTTATATATAAGTCTAACTTAACACTTCCAGGTCACCAGTTCGATAGATATAATCCTGTTAAAATATTAAAATATCTGTATAGCCTTATTGTTAATTTTCATAATCCATAAACTATTCTTAATATGTATATAATTGATCAACAAATCATAAAACCTTTTAAAACGGTTAACATAAAAGTGGAATAGCTGGTATCGCTGTTGGCCAGAACTGGAAGTGCTTCACGGTCGCTGTAGAACGCATCCAGGACCTGTACCTGGTCATAGCAAAAAAGTGGGCAACGAAGATAGTTAAGGAACAACTACATACTGGCCATCAGGCAGATGCTACAGGGCTATTCCCACCAGGTCCACCAGAAGCCTAAAAAGTTTCTTCCCTCAAGCGGTTCCCCTGTTGACACGTGAACTCATGAACACCTCACTGTCTAGTCGCGCCATAACCCTCTGCACATAATCTAACATGGTGTCCAATCAGAATAACTTTCTGTATGACTGTACATATTCCGCCACCTGCTTATATTGTTTATTTTTTATACTGTATGCTGTTTACTTGTTACCCACCTGGCTGCTGCACAGCAAATCAAAAACAAATTCCTAGTATACGCAAGTATACCTGGCCAATAAAGCTGATTCCGATCAACTGGAAATCAATCTCCGGTGGAATGCATCTCGGCCGGAAGTGGAAGTCGACGCGTTTGTGAACCACACAGCCAGTTCTCTATGAGGCGCACAAGGGCCAGAAACGGAAGTACCTTGGCCAGTAACCCACATTTTAAATGACATAACTTTTCCATTTGTAATATACTAAGAGTTCTATTCATTTATAGAATATACAGTCAAAGTTTTCTTCTTTATGCTGTTTCCTTAGTAGTTGTTCATTCTATTTTTGTTATTCTCAGTATGTTACAATATTAAAATATTACATTTTTCAGTGATTTCACTGGCATCTTGAAGTGGTTTCTTGGTGATACGACCTTGAAACAAGCAATTATTACAATAAATACTATAAAATGGAACCTATCCTTCAGACCAGCACACCGTATACGTTAACTGGAACCTCCAGGGTGCAATCCCCATTGAATCATATAGCTGGAAAAATTAAATGAAGAGACTACCAGTCATGGTATTTATCAAACGACGTTAATCAAATCTTGATTGATGTGGATTTAAAAACTGGGAGGTGTAGGAAGCTCATGCCCAGCTACACCCGTGGCAAGAGCATAAAGGATCTAGTTGTTAAAACAGACATAGGAAAATTTAAAAAGCCCTTAGCCACACATTTTCTGACGAGGATAAATGGGTGCTATCATTGCCTTGCATGCAAGGATCTTGTCTCTCATTATTTGGGTTGTCTGTTCTATTTTGTTTTTCTAGAGTGTTGGAGTGGTATCCTTTCTTTTCAAATCTAATTTAATCAGTTTGGCTTCCTCTTCAAAGACTTCTTACTGCAATTGCATCTCAAACATAGAAATTTACACTTTTTAGCCAATTTCTATGATGTTCACTTTTGGTTGAGATGAAATTGTTGGCATCTATCGGTTTATTAAATGTTTTTGTTTATAAGGCCATGTGCTCAATGTATAGGGTGAGGTCCAGGAAGTTAACTTCTTTTTTACTTATGGTGATATTATAGGTATTCTTGTTTATGTCTTCACAAAATCTATCAAGATCATATTTGCCTTTCCATACCAATAACAAATCATCAATATATCTGTGCCACGTTTTTAATTTTTGGCCCCAAGCGACACTATTCCATATATGTTTCTTTTCTCAGTCTGCCATGAATAGATTAGAGTAGCTTGGGGAAAATGATGTGCTGTTAAATTGTATACCATCGAATTGTATGCCATTGTATCGCATATACAATGGTATGTGATTTAAAATTGTATAAGCACCCTAACGGGGGCTTACAATGTTAAATGCACCCCCATGCCACCCTCACTATGAACGTGAACCTGAAGCGTGGCGAGCGCAGCGGTACGCATCCTACATCCTTTTCATACCCCCACTATCCACGTTGGCGTGGAGTTCAATTTATATAGTGTGGCGAGCCCGAAGCGTGGCGATCGGACGCGTTATACATGTAAAGTAATACGCGCCCCCTCGCGGGGCTCACTGCACTCGCCACGCTTCGGACTCGGTGGCTTGCTGCGCTCGCCACACTATATAACATCAACTCCACGCCGATGTGGATAGTGGGGTATGAAAAGGTCGTAGGACAATTACCACCGCCCCTCGCGGGCTCGCTGCGCTCTCCACGCTTCGGGTTCACGTTCATAGTGGGGGTGGCGTGGGGTTGCATTTAACATTGTAAGCCCCTATTAGGGGGCTAATACAATTTTAAATCTCATCGCAGTGCATCGGGTGTATGGCATGCGATGCGATACGATTATACTGTATGTAGTGCAACCAAATATCGTGGGCGCCGTGCTAGTACACAAGTACCCTATATTTGATTGGCTTCCTTTCAAATCAAGGGGGTAACGTCAGCATATCAAAATATTTTTTGGGTAAAAGGTAAAAAGTTCCCTGACCCCTGCACTAGAGGCTGGAGTTGAGCATCTACATATTCTGAAAGTTTTGTTGTTAAACTACGTACCACCGACATTATAGATCTTCCTGGGAGTTTCTTCTCGTCCTTATGGACTTTCGGTAGGGTGTATATCGTAGGAATCTTCAGGTATTCCAACTCCTGTTTATTTATAAATCTTTTGTCTATATATATTTTTTTATTTATTCAATTTATTAAGATTGTTTTTAATTTTTTGTGTTGGTTCAGTTTTTAATTTTATATGTTTTTCTGTCCTCTTACTGATTGTAGATCTCTTTTATATAGTATGATTTATTCATCACTGCAATTCCTCCTCCTTTATCACACAGCTTTGTAATGATTGAATCTTCCTTCTACAGTTCTTTTAGAGTATTTATTTTCTTGTCAAATTATACTTTTTGTGCTCTATTTTGAAATTTGATATTCTTTGTCGGTGCAAATTTCATGCCCTTTAATAGAAGGCTTTCTTCTGTTTCCATTAGAACTTTGCTACTAAGATTAAATATTTTTTCTTGTTTAATTTTATGTCGTAATTTATCACCTTTCTGTTTCAGCTGCGATTTTTTTGATATTTAATGTATTTTTATTTTTTACAGGGCCTCTTTTTCCCCTTTTTTATATTTGGCTGTAAGCATATGGGCGTGCCTGTTTTCTCTATAGGTCACTGGTTTGAAATATATAGAATTTCTTTCTCCTTCAAAACATTGTTGTCTATAGTTTCTTCTATAGTTTTCTCTATATTCTCTAGGTTGATCTTGTGCTCTGAAATATCTTCCATATTGCATATCTCTTAGGGGTTCATATCGTCTTTGTCTGTATCTCTGGTCATCATATTGTTTATTATCATAATCACTATTCGTATAGATCAAATGGAACAGCGGACTATATTTCTTTCTTCTTCTGTTTTCATGCTGGTTTCTCCATTTGGGAAGCCTCTTTGAAATTCTTGTTCGGGAATCTTCCAAATGTTTATATTCTCCTTTCTCCATCTCTTCTCCATCTATATCGTCTTCTATACTATGTATGCTTGATGTTACCAATAGCCTCCGCAGACCCCCAACGCCCCCACAAGCCACCCGGCACCTCCAAGCCACCATGAGTTCTGTGGGGCTTTTGCTACGCCACTGCACAAATTTCATTTTGCTCTGATGGCCCTCTATTAGACAAAGCTATTATTTGATCCTTGTTCTGTATTAACTTTTCAATGCAATCCTGCAGCAACATTGGCACTCAAAAGGCTTGTACTATTTTTATAGAAGCGCTTCTGTTACCATTGATGAAAAATAAAAATAGCCATAAGTACTGTGTGTTCAAGGCGAGATTTAATGTACAACTGCTGGACAATCATTTATAATAGATGTTTGATTTCGGCAGTCAGTAAAGAATGTACTAGATGAACAATGGCTAATAGCTGATTGGAGTTGCTATGGGCACTGAGATTACTTTTTGTCTTTAGAAGATTTGATAAATCTCCCCCATGGTCTCGGCCTCCACTTTACAATCTCAAAGCTACTGTATGCACTGCAGTGCCTGAGTCATATTTGCAGCCATATTGTGAACCTGACCTCCACCTGCCACAGCTATAGAGCCACTTCTTAAAGGAGCTGTCGACTCTATCACTGCGTATTTGCAGCCGCCTTATCCTTGCAGCAGATATCCATCTGAAATCATATTATTGTGGAAGCATATTGTGGCAAACATTAAGCTGCGAGTTGTGCTTAAAGCGGCTAAACCCAAGTAAACTAATGGATGCCTTGTGAAAGGTGCGGTTGAGTGCTCTGTCAAGTCACTTTTTGCTCATCTCAATTCGCCACCCCCAGTGATATCAGTGAGCTCCCTGCTGCCCCCTGTCAGTTTTCTTAGGGAGAGATGTGATCATTATTGAGAGATATATAAAGTGAAGAGAGATAATGTAACAACCAACCCCTAAATGTCATTTCTTAAATACAGCCTGTTGCTTGTCAGTTTTGAGCTGATTGGCTGGCACTTTATCTCTTTCCACTTTATCAATCGCCCATGAAACGCATATGGTAATGAGCCCAAACAGCCCTTCACGCCCCTATCCATCCCCAGCTCGGATGGTTCCGTATGATCATTTTCTGCACGGACCTCACGCCGTGTTCGTATGTGTGAGGCGTTCGCACATGCGCACATATGCCTCTACACTTGTGCAACCATCGGCCGGCCGTCCGACTCAATCAGAATAAGGGCCATGGTTTTGTCCATCTGAGAAGGAATTTGCCTTTGCGAGTGAACCAGAATAACCCCCATAGTAACTGCCATGTTACAGTTTGTGTTTAAAAATTATAGGGGCTGATTGGCTGGTATTTTATCTCCCTCCACTTTATCTTTCTCCAAGGAATGGTACATACAGCAGACCCCTTAGATGACTATTTGCAAAGCCTTGGACAGAGATTAAATAGCTATAGACATAGTACCAGCCAAAATACTAACTGCCATGTTACAGTTGGTTGGTACTTTATCTCTCTCCACTTTATGGGCCAGATGTATCAAGCTTTGGAAAGTGATAAACAGCCAGCCAATCAACTCCTAACTGCCTTGTTACAGGCTGGGTTTGAAAAATGACAGGTAGGAGCTGACTGGCTGGTTGTTTATCACAATCCACTTTATCACTTTTTGAAGCTTGATACATCTGGCCCTTTCTCTTTTAAAAGGCTTATTAAATAGACCATTTTTTTTAACTTGCTGTACTTTGCAAGTGATTGCCCGGAGGTCTGAATCAAGCAGTATTTGCTTATGCTAAATTTAATGGTCAGAGCAGTTAATTCTTTGATAAACCCATCTACATTCACCGAGCCGAAGTACTGAGATTCAGCGTGGACATTGAGAGTGAGGTAATGGCTAGCTCATGTGACAAGCCTAGCAGCTGTATGCATTATCTGACAGCCAGAACAGTAAAACACTCAAACTAATCAAATATAGTTAAACCAATTGGTTCCAAACTTTGTCATGCAATTATTTTTTTTATGTCAAACCAATGTTCAAATGTAGATTCATAAAATTAAACCCATATTCTGAACAACATAATTACACTTTAAATGTGGTTAAAATTCAGCACATCATTTTAACTTTCCATTAAAAGTAGTTGAGACATTCTCATCTACAAAATACAAAAAAGTGATATATAAAATACAGTAATCTATGGTAGATGACAAGGAGGATGGATGACACATGAAAAAGTTCAACATGCATTAGGTTGACATGGTCAAAAAGTTGACACAAGCAAAATGTTGACATGGGAAAAGTTTGACGTGATTTTTTAAAAACTTTTCTGTGTCTGTGTATGGGCTGCATTATGGTAATGAGTTGTATGTCTGCTTGATGGAGGTTTAGGGGTCTGTGTTCAGTCTTAATGGGGGAGGTGGGGTATTTTGAGATTGTGGTTTGTCAAAGCATCTTAAAGGTCTGGGGGACACTAGACTGGCAAGTATATTGAAACCAACAGCTTCCACATAGGTATATTGATGCATAAATCCCACCTATTCTGGTGTTGGTCCCACCTACATTTCATTGGTGAAATTAACGTGATGCTACTTTACCGAGAATATTTGAAGATCAGTCCCTGTACCCAGAGTAAACCCACTCAAGCAACCTGAGTACTCGGAGGAAACCCGCGCAAGCACAGGGCAAGTATACAAACTCCACAATGTTAGGCATGATGGGAATCGAACCCATGACCTCTGCGCTGTGAGGCAGTAATGCTAACCATTACACTGTCCATGCTGCTCCCAACAATTCAGCCCAAAAATGGGCCTACTATCCCACCACTCTGCCCTGCTCGCTCCTTCCTCTCCCTGTCCCCTCACCTTCACATGCCTTCCAACTTTTTTAATTCTCAAACCATGACCTGCCACGCCGATGGTGTATCCATCTGAAAGAGGGGGCTGAGCTCAGATACGAGAGAACGTGCCTTGGGTAGAGGGCGTGGTTTAGCACCGCAACCCCTGTTTTCATAATTGGCTCCCTCCTTGTACTCATTCCCTCCTCCCCGCACTGAAGAGATGCCATGCTCTTGCAGAGTAGAGCAGTGGTGATCTCCAGCTCCCCCCAACTGCGACCATCTCCCGCCGGACACTCCAAATAGTGGGACTGCCCCACTGTAATCGGTACAGTTGGGAGGTATCTCTTCATTACTCTCCCACTGTACCCCCTCCTGCAGTTTCCCCTCCTAGCTAAGGAGCCAGCATTATCACTACACCCTCTGGACATCTGCCTTCCATAATTATATCACCTCAAATCTACAGAAATCCTGATAATATTATTCACATCTCTCCCACAAACCCCATATCCTGTGCGCGGGGGTCCTTTTTCCCTCTAGCTACTCCTACCAATTCCTACCCCCTGAACCATTCCTTACATTCTCTGCATTTGAGGTCCATGTCATACAGTAAGACTTCCAACCGATTCATCTTTGACTTGCTGTCATTTACCACCACCCTGGCACTCCTAAATTCTTTGACAACCTTGCTTCCTGGCTCACTTACTTCCTCTCTTCTGACATTCCCTCTATTATCATAGGTGATTACAATATCCCTATCAATAACCCTACAAAATCCCCTGCTTCTAAACTCCTTAACCTCACATCATTGCTTGGTCTCCACCAGTGGACCTCCTCACCCTCCCGTGTGAATGGAGCTCACTTGATCTTGTTTTCTAATTTCTCCAATCCCCATTTCCCCTCTCTGACCACCACCTGCTCTTTTGTAAGCTTTCTCTATCTTTTTACCTCCTAAGGCTGCCATCACTAAGTATAACATTGAGGCTATTGACACCACCTCCCTATCCTTCCTGTTTGACTCCCTTCTCCCTCCTATTCTCTCTCTTTCCTGCCCTGAACAAACCACTTCCCTATACAATTCATCCCTTACATACGCTCTTAATTCAGTCACTTTGCCAACCCCCATTCAACTGCAACCCTGGCAACCCAAATGCACCAGCTATCTGCAAAAATGGTCACATACTGCTGAGCGTTATGCTGTCATTTTTCAGTGCTGCCCCTTCTCACTCAGACATACGGACTTACTTTTATTTCCCAGTGTCTTTTTGCCACTGTTAACTCCATTCTCTGCACACCTCCCCCTCCCCTTCTTACTCTCATCTTACTTTACATCCAAAATTGACTCTATACCTCAAATTACACCAAATCATCAACAACCAACCACCTCCTCTCCCCTATCGCTCATCCCGTATCTCTTTCCTACTCTGAAATCTTTCTCTATGGTATCTGGTTAGAAAGCCCTCCCACCCCTTAACCTCACCATTTGACCCTATCCTTCCCCTCCCGCCTTCTCTGCTACCTCTTTCCTTCTGCCTTTTCACAAGTTGCCCACCTCTGAAATCTCTCCCTTTTATCTGGCACTGTTCCTTCAGCCTTCAAGCATTTACTCGTCACCCTATTCTTAAAAAATCTACCCTTGATCCTAACACCCTCTTCAACTACTGACCCATCTCAATCCTCTCTTTTGCTTCCAAACTCCTTGAGCATATTGTCAACAACTGCTTTACTGACTTTCTTTCCACCCACTCATTGCTTGTTCCATTCCAGTCTGGTGTCTGTCCTCTCCACTCCACTGAATGTGCCCTCACTAAAATCTGCAATGACCCTGCCGCTACATCCAAAGGCCACTACTCTCTGCTTATTATCGTTGACCTCTCTGCTGTTTTTTGACACTGTGGACCACCCTCTCCTTATGAAAATTCGTCCTACCCTTGGTCTGTGTGATGCTGCCCTCTCCTGGCTATTTTCCTACCTATCCGAGCATTCCTTCTTGGTCTACTCTCATGACCCTACCTCTCCCCCATTTCCACTAACAGTAGGTTCCAGAACTTTCCAGAACCAAGGTTCCGTTCTTGGTCCTCTACTTTTCTTGTTCTATACATCCTCTTTAGGTGAGCTTATTGTGGGCTGGACCAAGTTCTGTTGTGTTCTTATACATGGCCCGGAGCTTAATGAACACACTCAGTAACCCCTTTCTGCCTACTTCTGCTTCCTTAGTAGCAGGTGTATATAAGCTTTAAATGCATATAATTGCACTTTGCCCATGCTTGTGTACACTCAGTGTTGAGGCATGCACAGTACGAGAAAACACAAGATATACTCCTCAAGCATGCCTTAATTTATATAAAATGAATATATATAACTTTTTTAGGATCTATATTTCCAACTTCATGATAAAGAACCATCTATAGATGCAAAAACTTTTGAAAATACAGATAAGACTGATAATGCCGATAATGCTGTGTCTGCCCAAGTCTGCCCCCCTGCCATGTCCACCCATGTCCTCCCTCTTTGCTGCATCCACTGATCCCTGTCCATACTCTTCACCATGTCCGCTAGCATCTGCCTACCTGCCCTCTCCACCATGTCCACCCATCCGCCCTCTTCGATGTGTCTTCCCATCATCTGAAAGACTGCGTCTAAGCAGTTCATAGCACGGCACAGCTTCTGCTTCCCAGTATCCCATTATTGGAGCACTCTACTATCATAAAGGAACTACAAATCTTTATGGTTTATAGGAAAATGCACTGCATAAACCATTGGATATTAATGTGTACTCCTGTTCATAGGTTGATTACATATTAGTTGCTGCATCATATATTCTTCTCAAGTTGTAGAAGCTCTTCATTTTAACAAAGTAAGATTGACTGAAAACATTTTTGTGTGCCATGACTAATACTGGGCCCTGACATGACCAGAGGTACAGTATAGGCCTCATCACAAAGTCCATGTCAAGATTGAAAATGAAGTGTACTAATGTGAAAACCAGTGTGTTTCTAATGCTGTATCACACAAGCTTGAAAAATGATAAAATGGAGAGTGATGAACTGACAATCAGGTAGGTAGGAGCTGATTGGCTGGTGGTTTAACACTCTCCATTTTATCACTTCGTAAGGCTTAGTACATCTCGCCCAGAGTCTTAAAATTTCATTAACCCCTTCCCGACATTTGACGTACATGTACGTCATGGTCGGGAAGTACTTCCCGACATTTGACGTACATGTACGTCATGACTTCTAACTGTCACTGCGTCTAGAGACGCAGTGACAGTTAGGTGATGTCTGCTGTCCCTGACAGCAGACATCCCCCCTCGCCGCCCAGGGGGGGCAGGGGTGCCCCCCCCGGTCGGCGATCGCTGTGATTGGCTGTTCAAATCTGAACAGCCATTCACAGCGTTTCCTGTGTTACCGGCGGCTAAGCCGCTCGGTAACACAGGGATCGGTGGTGATCGGTGCTGTCAAGTACAGCACCGATCACCACCGATGTGCAGCCCCCCCTCGAACCCGCCGGGCACTCACCCGGCAGCAGCAGCAGCTCCCCCGGCTCCCCCGGAGCGTCTGGAGCGCACGCAGCGCTGCCCTCCTCCCCCCTCCCCCCCGCAGCAGCAGCAGCAGCAGCAGCATCAAGCTGCAGAAAAAGTTAAAAATGAAATATATGCACTGAAAAAATATATTTATGACCAAAAAATACCAGTTGGGTGCGTGGCAGGACTCAGAAGGGAAGGAGTGATTTTTGGATTTTGCAGCACAGATTCTGGTTGAATGACCCCCGAAACACCCATACAGTGGAACCCCCCCACAAGTGACCCCATTTTGCAAACTACACCCTTCAGGGAATTCATCAAGGGGTATAGTGTACATTTCAAACCCCCCGGGGTTTCACCAATTTTGATACAACTGAGCTGTGAAAATGAAAAATTAATTTTTTTCATTTTCACTGCCCAGTTGTACCACAATTGGTGAAACCCCTGGGGGTTTGAAATGTACACTATACCCCTAGATGAATTCCCTGAAGGGTGTAGTTTGCAAAATGGGGTCACTTGTGGGGGGGTACCTAACTTTTAGCATCTTATGGTGCCTAGAAACCTACATTGTGCCTAAAAAATAATCTCATAAAAAGGAGGCTCCAAAATCAAGTAGGTGCTCCTTCTATTATGAAGCCTGTGGTTTGGTCACCGTGCACACTAGGGCCACATATAGGATATTTATGAAAACCAAAGAATTGGGGGAATCAATTTTTAGTCACATTTCTCTAGTAAATTCTACTGTGTTCCTTAGAAAAATGTATTAAAATTGCAAATCTGCAAAAAAAATGAAATTTTGAAATTTCACCTACACTTTCTTTTAATTCCTGTGAAACACCTAAAGGGTTAACAAACTTCCAAAATGCTGTTTTGAATACTGTGAGGGGTGCAGTTTTTGAAATGGCATCATTTATGGGGGTGTCTCACATACAAGTCACTCAAAGTCACATCATAACTGACCTGGTCCCTAAAAAAATCAGAGTTTGAAATTTTCTTGAAAATTTGAGAATTTGCTATTCATATTTGAAGCCTCCTAGTGTCCAAAAAATGAAAAGGAGGTTGAAATAATGATTGCAACATAAAGTAGACATATGGTCTTTGTTAGTTATTAACTATTTTGAGTGGTATGTTTATTTGTCTCACAAGCAGAAAATGTGACATTTTGCAAATTGCAAAATTTTCCATTTTTTCACGACATTTTGGTATTTTTCACAAAAAAACACAGACTGTATCGACCCAAATTTACCACTAACTTGAAGTACAATGTGTCACGAGTATCGACCCAAATTTACCACTAACTTGAAGTACAATGTGTCACGAGAAAACAATCTCAAAATCACTGGGATAAGTAAAAGCAAAAAAAAGTTATCCCCACTTAAGTGAAACATGTCAGATTTGAAAAAAATGGCTCTGTCAGGAACGCAAAAACTGGCTCTGTCAGGAAGGGGTTAAAGTATATTGGTAAATGTTTTATTGCACTTGCATAAAGGAATGGATTGAAATATGGAGGCAGGTACGATTTATGGAACAGCCTCACATAAACCAAGTGTGTAGAGTATGTTTCTGTTGCTGACCATCATTTATCTTAAAATAGCTGCTGTTTTCCATATGGTTGCAAATGTGGACTGTGGTCACTGTATATTGAATGCAATATGAAGCTGTGACTTGAAATGCTGTTATATATGCTGTATACAACTTTGTATCAGACCTGCATGCAAAGCATCCACATCTCTGTTCGCACTGGGTGCTCAAAAAACAGCTTACTGTATATTAATCTATGTGCCTGTACCACCCCTATACATTGGTGTATACATTATGGGGGAGACCCCCCATCCATAGACAATGCTTACCCATCTGTTGGTGCAAAAATCATGGTGAAAATGGTTTTGGTAGGGAGTCATGCACACACACAGCAGAGTTATCTCTGGGAACATAGTCATGTTCCCAGAGATTAGTGCATGTTTCACATTGACAAATGTAC
This sequence comes from Crinia signifera, assembly GCF_055691185.1. Lineage (NCBI taxonomy): Eukaryota > Metazoa > Chordata > Amphibia > Anura > Myobatrachidae > Crinia > Crinia signifera. Next base: position 406,551,956 of record NC_139217.1, read on the forward strand.
TTATATAATGTCCCGTTGAGAGAGACAATTCTATACTATTCACCACATTTATGGAAGATTCTATTTAACAATAAAAACATCATTTTAAAAGTGGGAAGAAGGGGATCTAGAGTGTGTACCTACTGCAGGTAAGACCTACGGTACCGCTGAGGGCTCAGCGGGAGGGGGCACACACCAGGCACAGCCAGGGAGGTGATACTGACAAGAGGAAGAGGGTCAGAGGAGTAAGGGAAAGCCCCACAGTAATAGTGTAAGAAGGGATAGTCACCATCAATGATACCATTGATAGATAACCTCAATGGTATAAACCCATCTGGAATCAAAACACCAATGGGTAACCCTGCATTAGTGTTCAATGAGCTGCTGGCCAATCAGAGCCCAGGGATTCATAGCTGTAGGGTGCAGAGCTAAGCTCTGTGTCCTGACATTTGGGAAAAATACTGTACATTTTGGTAGCTCTGTACCATCAATGCAGGGAAACCATCTGTTTCTCCCTCATTGATTGTAATAGTATTCACAATTGGTCATAGACCACTGGTGATTTTGAATGCAGGCTTATTCCGGCCCTGATTGAAATGATGTTATTTGCCCTTTAAAGCATTGAACAATTCAAATAATGAAGCATACTGTATGTAATAGAGGCCCAGATGTACTAAGCTTCAAAAGTGATAAAATGGAGAGTGATAAACAGCCAGCCAATCAGCTCCTACCTGCCAGGTTACAGACTGTGTTTGAAAAATGTCAGGCAGGAGCTGATTGGTTGGTTGTTTATCACTCTCCATTTTATCACTTTTGAAGCTTAGTGCATCTGGCAGTCTGAGTACGTCGGAGGTGCAGGGTGCCAGCCAAACCCAAGCGTTTTTTTAATTTACAAGGTAAGCCATGCCTTTAGATGATTGCTGTTTATACAGAAGCCTGAGTTCACCAGCCATCCTCTATTACATATGCCCCGATATATCGGCTTGCTAAATTAATTCCTCCGTAATAACTTACTGTATTTTAATTTTCAAATGTGTAACAATTTGAATAAACGGTACTTATGTAATATCTGGGCTCCCCACGCTTCGGGCACGGTGACTCGCTGCGCTCGCCACACTATATAAAATCAACTTCATGCGTAGTTGGATAGTAGGGGTATGAAAAAATGGGGTGCATTTAACATGGGAGCCCAGATAATACATAAGTACCGAATAAACACACATAACTTTATTTTGTCCTTGTCTATAATATTCTGTATGCACATATCTCCTATTAAATCTGTTATTTTAAACTTATCTTTTTATTTATCATCCTTATTTCATTTTTAATGAACACTTTCTACAAATCTTCACCAGTTTTATACCCCTATATTTAATAGAACTGACTTGAGATCAATAATCAGAACAATATGCACTCTGCCAGTTACTGCATTTCTTTCTCATGGAAAATGTATTTTCTAGTACAGTAAATATGCTAAGAAGTAAAATGCTATAATTAATTAAAAATATTATCTTTGAACCTAAATTCAAACTTCTCTTTCTGCATTTGCCATCTGCCTGCATTATATCTATACTTGAAAAAGTTTGATCTTCTTAGTTATTAATAACTCCTTTCAGATGCTCTCAATGTGCTCTACCTATTTTTAATTTTACCTATTTTTATCGTATGGAAGAGATGGCAAAGAATTCCACCTAAAACTGAAAAAAAAAAATATTGCTTTACTAATATTCTTTCTCAGTGCAGTAAAAAAATATGTATTTTTTAAATGTTTATGCTATGTCCACTACTGATACCCCTTTCACACTGCAGTTCTAAAACTGTATATTGCCAATTTTTTTGCCTTTTAAAATGGTTAGAGCTGCAGTTTGAAAGTGCCAGACTGCATTTCCCAGTTACAGATTACTGGTATTTCTAAACGGTTCAGAGACGTTTTTTTATGCAGTGTGAACGGCTCTATTTTCTATGGCTTGAAACGTGTTCTTTGGGGGTTAAACAGGTTGAATGTGAATGGTACTTAAACGCTATTTAAAATGGTTTTCACCTGCAATGTGAAAGGGGTTTAGTGGCTCAGACCCATTTTAAATACCATTTCAAAATACCGGGTCTTAAACGTTTAGGCCATGTGAAAGCAGTATAAGATACCCTTACAAACTGGAATTTCACCAATTCCAAGCAACAGCTAAGCACAGAATGGCTGGATGCTTCACATTTAGCCACACATCTGAAGGTTATAGGCAGGAAAAGAATGCTGGTATGATTGGTGGATAGCTCCAGCCAGACTTGCCTACCCTCCTGGAATGGCTGGGAGGCTCCCGAAAATTGGGTCCACCTCCCAGTACCCAGGGAAGGTGGGCAAGTCTCCCACTTGCTTCCTACAGCCCCCACACCCCCCTTCCCTGCTGACTCAAATACCGAAATTTGCTGTTCCACAGAGAAGGGCAGGGCTTAAATGACCTGGGGGCCCATATAGGGTTCCTAGGCATGCATGACCACTACTACTGAGCCCGAAGGAGTGACTAAGATGACAAGGTAAGTAAAAGAAGTTTATTTTAATTAAGCATTCAAAGATGTTAACAGCGGCAGATGGTAATGACTTCAATAATAAAAATCCATATGGAAATGCACAATGAAGGACAGTCTCTGAAATAATAGTTCTACACATGTAGGGGTGGAGACGATGTTATGGCTTTGATGGTGACAGTCATGGCAGATGCACAATAGTTGATAACTGACTAGAGATGCCGCAATAGATGACTTGATATGAGAGTTCTGACCGGAATGTGCAGGATGGATGATGATGATTGATGATGAGTAGGACAAGCAATGTTGAGACAAACAATCGATGGTAAGAAAGAATAATCGATGTTGAGACAAACAAACAATGGTAAGGATTGTCAGGTGGCAACGCAGAGTAATAAGTGGTGCTCATCTCTTTAAGATGGAGCGCAGTCACAGGAGCTGGACACCTGGAGCAATGAAGCAGACAACCACAGCAGAGACATTCAACAGGAAGTTAGACAACTGAAGCACTGACAAGAGATGTTTGGCTATGGAGGGAATGTCTGTTTGTAAGCTGCATGGCTGCGGCCTACTTAAATGGCGGTGCTGGATAGCGCAGAGGACTGGGAAGGACATCCAGCATGACAGAGGGAGCGGGCTGAGCAGATGCCATGACAGAGATGCTGGGACCACAAGAGAGAATCTGAGGAGATGGCATGTAGCATGCTAAACGCACACTGTGCAGATGGAAATGGGGTCTAGCATGCTGAGCAAGTCTGCAAAGGCACCTAAAATGTAAAGAGGTGTGCTTTAATACCAGGATCTTGACAATACACAGGGGCTGAATTCTGAGTTGCACAGATCTCTCTTAACAGAGGGAAATTTAAAAAAGGAACTTAACTTTGCATAACTCAAACCTACTTCAGATCAGTATTGATTGTACAGGTCTAGTCTCCCTTATCCGTATATTCCAAAAACTGAAATATTCTGAATCTCTTTTTTTATACTTACCTCATCCCCGATGTCCACGGCGGACTTCTGAATCCTCTTCAGCGGCATCTCCTGTCCCAGGGGTGTATTGTGTAAGTGCGCAGATGCGGCCGTGGGCTTGTGCAATGCACCCCTTGAACCGGAGATGCCGCTGAAGAGGATTCCAAAGGCTGACGTGGATGCCAGTTGACACTGTGGACGTCCCAAGCTTTTCGGATAAGGCATACTCAACCTGTACTAGTCAAAATGTTTAAATAAACTTATTTGTAATGTAACAGGATCAAGCTCAGGTTAAGAAAAAACACGTAGTGTTGGTGGATACAACTAGATTTGTCTGATGCATTAGGTTTATATGTTGTATGGAGGATATTTGCATTCAGCTACATGCTCAAAGCTGCAAAAAATCACAGATAGCTAGTTTTTGCAGATATGCGCATGAGCAGACGTGCCGGTACGCGAGCCTGAAACTGCAACCTAAGTCACGATGGGGAACGGCAACCGACCACTGCAGGACAGTAACTTACCACTGCATTTGGGTGGGTGTTCAGGAGTTAAGCAGGTGGACCACTTGAGGGAAGAAGCTTCGGAGGCTTTTGTTGGACCTGGTGGGAATGGCTCTGTATCATTTGCCTAATGGCTGCAGGCTGAGTGTGCCATGTCCAGGATGTTGCTGGTCATCGACTGTCTTGGTTGCTAGCTTTTTCGCTCTAGACATGTAAAGGTCCTGGACAGGAAAAAGGTCCACTCCAATGATCTTCTCTGCAGTCCTGACCACCTTTAGGAGCCTGTATTTATCTCTCTTGCTGGCAAAGCCATACCAGACAATTATTGAGGAGCACAGTCTTGGAGTAGAAGGAGTAGGAGCTTCTGTGGGATGTTACATTTCCTAAATTGCCTTAGGAAGATCAACCTCTGCTGTGCCTTCCCGATGATGGTATCAGTGTTGGACTGCCATTTAAGGTCCCGGGTGATTGTGGTCCCCAGAAACTTGAAGGAGTCCTCTAGCGACACCACACTATCGGCAATCATTAGCGGAGGTACACTGGCTGACTTCTTCCTGAAGTCTACAACCATCTCAACAGTTTTGAGTTGGTTGAGCTCAAGATATTTGCAGATGCATCATCGGGCCAGTGGTTGACTTTCCGCAATTCGACCAGGTTATAAGAAGGGCTATAATTGGCCCTGTGTACAATGGACGACCCGGGTCCAGGCGTTGCGATGTGAAAGTTAACACCTTTCTGGCAGTTGTTTCATAAGCTTTCTGATGCAGATTAAAGCCCCTGGATCCTCTTACAAGAATTTACAACACAACATGGTGATGTCATGAGAAGGCAGATGTGTGTGTGTGTGTGTGTGTGTGTAATAAATATATATATATATATATATATATATATATATATATATATATATATATATATATCACACACATAATGTAGACTGCTAAGATCTGAATGCAAGGATAGAAAAACTCTTTTTTTTTTATCAAATAAGTATCCAAAACACAAATCCAAGACAAAACTAAACACAAAAATATATGTATGGAAATGTGTACAGTATATTACACAGAGTTGAGGTAATATTAATGTACAAGTGGTTATACTGTAGTACATTTATAATGTCACATACAGATAAGCTGTGTAGAAAATATTTGGGGATCATATGGTGGTCCGACACTCGCTATTCCAATGGTCAGTTTACAGACATCAAATCTCGAATGCCAGTACTCTGACAGGAGTACGAGCATAGTGAAACCCCTTGTGAGCTCAGGTTCTATTCTCCTTCTATGGGGGTTGTGAACTCCCACAAGGGGGAATAGCCCCTGCCAGTCAGGATCCTGACTATTGGGCATTTATACAGTCAGGATTCTGATGTCCGAGTACTGAGTGCCAAAATCCCAACTGTCGGGCCGTCATCCGGCACCCCAAAAATTCCAATTTTCAACGCTTGAGGAATGCTGTGATACAATATTGCAGAATTCCCAGTAACTGAGATATGAAAGTCATTGATGGAATTCAGGAATTACAGGGGTTTATTTACTAAGATGAGAGTTATATTTAAGATGGGATTTTGCTATGGGCAACCAATCAGATTCTATTATGTTCTGGATAGTGCTAAAGTAGATTCTGATTGGTTGCCCATAACAACATCCTATCTTCAATAGAACTCCCACCTCAGTAAATAAAACCCATAGAGTAAATAGCAAAAATATTAAAATAACCATTGTAGTCAAATCTCAGTTCTAATAGACCATAAATGTAATTGGTACTTATGTATTATCTGGGCTCCCATGTTAAATGCACCCCATTTTTTCATACCCCTACTATCCAACTACGCATGGAGTTGATTTTATATAGTGTGGCGAGCGCAGTATCTGTGTATTTGGAAGCAAAAAATGGTATAAATGAACTCTGTAAAAAAAATATTTTACATACGTTTTTGAATGTAAGCTCTCACGTGCAGGGCCCTCTCTCCTCATGTGCTTTTCTTAGAATATATCTCTGCCACCCTGATAATTGCGTCAGTGTCCTGTCCCCGGATGCAACGGTCTTTATTTACCATGTACTTGTCCTAAATTGCAATTTATTGTAATTCGTTATTTTCTTGTTTTTTGCTCATCTATGTATTGTCAGGCACTGTGGAACGCTTGTGGCGCCATTTAAATAAACAATAATAAAAAATAATAAGCTTGGGAATATTGTAACATAATGTTGCACAATTCCTAAGCAATAAGGTTTGAAAATAAAGGATTGGGTTCAAAGATCTTAGATCCTAATTCATACATAATCATAAGATAAGGGAGTATACAAAGTAAAAAAAGAAGTCAGTGAATCCTTGAAGTTAAATCTAAGTGGTACTAAATCATACTTATAGTAACCCCTTTAAAACACCGCTTGTAAAAATAAAGCAGTAAGTATTTTCCCTGCACAGAAACAAAATAACTCACCCAAATCTCTCTGCACATTTTACATCTGCCCCCCTGCAGTGCACATGGTTTTGTCCATTTAAGAAGGAATTTTCCAGAAGGAGTGAACCAGAATAACCCCCATAGTTAATTTATTCCATCAGAAAATCATGTGATCGTATATTATAAATTCATCATATATTTAATATAGCATCTAAAAAGCATAAATTATATATAATGCTCAGACCTTCACTATAGAGTTGACATTAATAATTATAAGCGTATATATTACATCTGTGTCTCCTAGTAGGATGCAAATCATAGAATGACAGAAAAGTTCAGAAAGGATTTACCTCAAGGTGAATCGAAAAGTAAAATGTAATCTCATCTTAGTATGAACACCTCCAATATGGATAAGGACAGTTCAACACCTCTGCTCTCTCCACAAATTCACAAGGAGACTCAAGTGCAATCTCGTTTATTGATAGTATACGAAGTTACTTCACTGAGGAACACCAAGGGGGTTTAAGTGCCCTTGAGGAACTTTGGGATCCCCTAGTAAATCAGTTAGACCGTAAAAACGGTTAGAAAGATTACTAGTCAGACCACCCTGTAAGAAGTATCCCTTATTCTTCCCCCAAGATATTATTTGTCTGTAAAAGTCTTTGCAGAAATTGTTTCAGAAGAACTTGATAGAAACTTCCCCCAACTGGAGGAGAAACCAACATCAGGTGATAATATTTCGAAAGGGCAGAGGAAAACCCTGAAAGAAATATGAGAGTGGGGGGAGGTGATCATCAAGCCTTCAGAAAAAAAAAAGGGAGGAAATATTGTGCTGTGGGATAAGATATGTGTACCGAAACAGCTACCAGATAGTTCCTGCTACAGTGCATCTGGAAAGAATTCACATTTTGTTATGCCTTATTCCAAAATGAAATACATAACCCCCCCCCCCTCAAAATTCTATACACAATAACCCATAATGACAATGTCAAAAAGGTTTTATGGAGAATTTTGAAAATGTATTAAAAATTAAAAACTAAGAAATCAAATGTACATAAGTATTCACAGCCTTTGCCATGAAGCTCAAAATTTAACTCAGGTGCATCCTGTTTTCAATATTCATCTTGGAGATGTTCCTACAGCTTAATTGGAGCCCACCTGTGGTAAATTTAGTTGATTGGACATGATTTGGGAAGGCACACACCTGTCTATATATGGTCCCATGTCAGAGCGCAAACCAAGCATAAAGTCAAAGGAATTGTCTTTAGACCTCTGAGACAGGATTGCCTTGAGGCACAAGTTTCGGAACCACCGGAACTCTTCCTAGAGCTGGCCAGCCATCTAAAATGAGCAATTGGGGAGAGAGGAGAACCTTCCAGAAGGACAGCCATCTCTGCAGTAAACTACCAATCAGGGCTGCATAGTAGAGTGGCCATCGGAAGCCACTCTTTAGAAAAAAGCACATGGCAGCCTGCCTGGAGTTTGCCACAATGCACCTGGAGGACTCTCAGACCATAAAAAACTAAATTCTCTAGTCTGATGAGACAAAAGATTGAACTAACAGACATTGCTCATCAACAGGCCAATACCATTCCTACAGGGAAGCATGGTAATGGCAGCATCATGCTGTGGGGATGTTTTTCAGTGGCATAAACTGTGAGGCAATTACAGCTGCAAGTTGCTTTGGATAAGTCTCTATGAGCTTGCCACATCCTGCCACTGGTATTTTTGCCCATTCCTCAAGGCAAAACTGCTCCAGCTCCTTCATGTTGGATGGTTTCTGCTTGTGGACAGCAATCTTCAAGTCTGACCACAGATTCTCAATTGGATTAAAATCTGGGCTTTGACTAGGCCATTCCAACACATTTTAATGTTCCCATTAAACCACTCGAGTGTTGCTTTAGCAGTATGTTTGGGTACTTGTCCTACTGGAAGGTGAAATTCCATCAAATCATAGACCGACTGAAACACATTTTGCTCAAAAATATTCTGCCACAATCCATCTTTTCCTTGACTTTAATCAATTTCCCAGTCCATGTTGCTAGAAAAACATCCCCACAGCATGATGCTGCCACCACCATGGTGTTCTTGAGGTAAAGGGATGTGTTGGGTTTGCGCCATTTTGCACGATTTTCTTGGGGGCTGAAAAGTTCCATTTTAGTCTCATCTGACCAGAGCACCTTCCTCCATACATTTGGGGAGTCGCCCACATGCCTTTTGGCAAACACAAAACCTGCCTTCTTATTTTAACACTAACTATGTTTTTTTCTGGAAACTCTTTCAAAAAGCCCAGCTCTATGCAGTGTACTGCTTATTGTGGTCCCATGCGCAGATACACCAGTCTCTAATGTGGAACTCTGCAGCTCCTTCAGGGTAACCTTGCCCGGTCAGTGATTTTTGGTGGGCTGCCCCCTCTTGGCAGGTTTGTTGTTGTACCATGTTCTTTCAATTTTCAAAATGATGGATTTGATGGTGCTCTGGGGGATCATCAAATATTTGGATATTTTTTTTTATAACCCTGCCCTGACTTTTGCTTCTCAACAACTTTGTCCCTGACTTGTTTGGAGAGCTAATTTGCCTTCATGGAGTAATGCCTATTGCTTATTAGTGTTGCAACCTCTGGGACCTTTCAGAAAAGGTGTGTTTATACTGACAGATCACGTGACACTTATATTGCATGCAGGTGAATTTAATTTCTCTAATTATGTGACTTCTGAAGGTAATTGGTTGCCCCGGGACTTTTGAGGGGCTGCATAGCAAAAGGTGTGAATACATATTCACATGCCAATTTACAGATTTTTAATATATATATTTTTCTCATTTTACTTCACCAACTTAGACAATGTTGTGCAGATCCATCACATACGATTCAGATTTAAAAAAATAAATAAATTACTGGTTGTAATGTAACAAAATATGTAAAAAGTGGGGGGGTGATGTTGAATACTTTTGCAAGGCACTGTATTGCGTTAATTGTAACAGTTGCACTAGGTCTCCATCACACTCTAATTACACAATAGGTTTGATATACAGTATCAATAATACTCTATTTCTTAAAAAAATACATACTAACAATTCAATCACCAGATGGCCACCTGCAAATATATATCTATATGCATATATATACAGTGGGAGCCACTGCCATCTATCTCTACAATAGGATTGAGTCAGTAATTGGATTACTATGCTAATCCCCTACTCCAGGGGTTCCTAATCTTTTTTGAATCACGGCACCCTAGAGTATAATCATTTTTTCACGGCACCCCTAAGCCAAAAATGTTTTAATTATATTGGGTTTATATGCGATTCTTAGGGTCAGTTATGTGGTGATTTGCTTCTGTTTGTACACATTTTATGATTATAAGCAAAACCAGTGCTGGTGGCTGGCAAATAATAAACCATTAATAATTTTACTTGGTCCTGGACCACCAACCCAGGGCACCCCTGCATGTGTTCCGAGGCACCCCAGGGAGCCACGGCGCACAGTTTGGGAACCACTGCCCTACTCTATTGTTCTATGTATTGTATTGCAGCTGAGAACAATAGGATAGCCATGGCTCGCCATCCTGAGCCATGGCCAAAGGAAGACAGATGAGACAGGTTCCTACTGTATGCAATCATACGATTTTGGCCACATCTGGCCGATAAATCGAATGATTGCATGCATTTTTAACCCCTTCCTGACAGAGCCAGTTTTTGCGTTCCTGACAGAGCCCTTTTTTTCAAATCTGACATGTCTCACTTAAGTGGGGATAACTTTTTTTTGCTTTTACTTATCCCAGTGATTTTGAGATTGTTTTTTCGTGACACATTGTACTTCAAGATAGTGGTAAATTTGGGTCGATGCAGTCTGTGTTTTTTTGTGAAAAATACCAAAATGTCGTAAAAAAATGGAAAATTTAGCAATTTGCAAAATGTTAAATTTTCTGCTTGTGAGACAAATAATCATACCACTCAAAATAGTTAATAACTAACATAGACCATATGTCTACTTTATGTTGACATCATTATTTCAACTTCCTTTTAATTTTTTGGGACACTAGGAGGCTTACAATATGAATAGCAAATTCTCAAATTTTCAAGAAAATTTCAAACACTGATTTTTTTAGGGACCAGTTCAGTTTAGTGACTTTGAGGGACTTGTATGTGAGACACCCCCATAAATGATGCCATTTCAAAAACTGCACCCCTCACAGTATTCAAAACAGCATTTTGGAAGTTTGTTAACCCTTTAGGTGTTTCACAGGAATTAAAAGAAAGTGTAGGTGAAATTTCAAAATTTCTTTTTTTTTGCAGATTTGCAATTTTAATACATTTTTCTAAGGAACACAGTACATTTTACTAGAGAAATGTGACTGAAAATTGATTCCCCCAATTCTTTTGTTTTCATAAATATCCTATATGTGGCCCTAGTGTGCACGGTGACCAAACCACAGGCTTCATAATAGAAGGAGCACCTACTTGATTTTGGAGCCTCCTTTTTATGAGATTATTTTTTAGGCAGCATGTAGGTTTCTAGGCACCATAAGATGCTAAAAGTTAGGAACCCCCCACAAGTGACCCCATTTTGCAAACTACACCCCTCAGGGAATTCATCTAGGGGTATAGTGTACATTTCAAACCCCCAGGGGTTTCACCAATTTTGATACAAGTGGGCAGTGAAAATGAAAAATTACATTTTTTTACACAAAAATGCAGTTCTGGCTCAAAATTTTTCATTTTCAGAAGGTATGAAGGAGAAAAAGCACCCCAAAATATGTGCCCCAATTTCTCCCGAGTACGACAATGCCTCACATGTGACCAAAAAATACCAGTTGGGTGCATGGCAGGACTCAGAACAGAAGGAGTGATTTTTGGATTTTGCGGCTCAGATTCTGGTGGAATTTTGGTGGGTGCTATGTCGCATTAGCAAGACCCCCCAAGCACCAATACAGTGGAACCCCCCCACAAGTGACCCCATTTTGCAAACTACACCCCTCAGGGAATTCATCTAGGGGTATAGTGTACATTTCAAACCCCCAGGGGTTTCACCAATTTTGATACAAGTGGGCAGTGAAAATGAAAAATTACATTTTTTACACAAAAATGCAGTTCTGGCTCAAAATTTTTCATTTTCAGAAGGTATGAAGGAGAAAAAGCACCCCAAAATCTGTGCCCCAATTTCTCCCGAGTACGGCAATGCCTCACATGTGACCAAAAAATACCAGTTGGGTGCATGGCAGGACTCAGAAGGGAAGGAGTGATTTTTGGATTTTGCAGCTCAGATTCTGGTGGAATTTTGGTGGGTGCTATGTCGCATTAGCAAGACCCCCAAAGCACCAATACAGTGGAACCCCCCCACAAGTGACCCCATTTTGCAAACTACACCCCTCAGGGAATTCATCTAGGGGTATAGTGTACATTTCAAACCCCCAGGGGTTTCACCAATTTTGATACAAGTGGGCAGTGAAAATGAAAAATTACATTTTTTACACAAAAATGCAGTTCTGGCTCAAAATTTTTCATTTTCAGAAGGTATGAAGGAGAAAAAGCACCCCAAAATCTGTGCCCCAATTTCTCCCGAGTACGGCAATGCCTCACATGTGACCAAAAAATACCAGTTGGGTGCATGGCAGGACTCAGAAGGGAAGGAGTGATTTTTGGATTTTGCAGCTCAGATTCTGGTGGAATTTTGGTGGGTGCTATGTCGCATTAGCAAGACCCCCAAAGCACCAATACAGTGGAACCCCCCCACAAGTGACCCCATTTTGCAAACTACACCCCTCAGGGAATTCATCTAGGGGTATAGTGTACATTTCAAACCCCCAGGGGTTTCACCAATTTTGATACAAGTGGGCAGTGAAAATGAAAAATTAAATTTTTTTACACAAAAATGCAGTTCTGGCTCAAAATTTTTCATTTTCAGAAGGTATGAAGGAGAAAAAGCACCCCAAAATATGTGCCCCAATTTCTCCCGAGTACGGCAATGCCTCACATGTGACCAAAAAATACCAGTTGGGTGCATGGCAGGACTCAGAACGGAAGGAGTGATTTTTGGATTTTGCGGCTCAGATTCTGGTGGAATTTTGGTGGGTGCTATGTCGCATTAGCAAGACCCCCCAAGCACCAATACAGTGGAACCCCCCCACAAGTGACCCCATTTTGCAAACTACACCCCTCAGGGAATTCATCTAGGGGTATAGTGTACATTTCAAACCCCAAGGGGTTTCACCAATTTTGATACAAGTGGGCAGTGAAAATGAAAAATTACATTTTTTACACAAAAATGCAGTTCTGGCTCAAAATTTTTCATTTTCAGAAGGTATGAAGGAGAAAAAGCACCCCAAAATCTGTGCCCCAATTTCTCCCGAGTACGGCAATGCCTCACATGTGACCAAAAAATACCAGTTGGGTGCATGGCAGGACTCAGAAGGGAAGGAGTGATTTTTGGATTTTGCAGCACAGATTCTGGTGGAATGAATAGTGGGTGCTATGTTGCACCAATACAGTGGAACCCCCCCACAAGTCACCCCATTTTGCAAAGTACACCCCTCAGGGAATTCATCTAGGGGTATAGTGTACATTTCAAACCCCCAGGGGTTTCACCAATTTTGATACAAGTGGGCAGTGAAAATGAAAAATTACATTTTTTTACACAAAAATGCAGTTCTGGCTCAAAATTTTTCAATTTCAGAAGGAATGAAGGAGACAAAGCACCCCAAAATCTGTGCCCCAATTTCTCCCGAGTACGGCAATGCCTCATGTGTGACCAAAAAGTTGCAGGACTCAGAAGGGAAGGAGTGATATTTGGATTTTGCAGCACAAATTCTGGTGGAATGATGGTGGGTGCTATGTCGCATTAGCAAGACCCCCAAAGCACCAATACAGTGGAACCCCCCCACAAGTGACCCCATTTTGCAAACTACACCCCTCAGGGAATTCATCTAGGGGTATAGTGTACATTTCAAACCCCCAGGGGTTTCACCAATTTTGATACAACTGGGCAGTGAAAATGAAAAATTACATTTTTTTACACAAAAATGCAGTTCTGGCTCAAAATTTTTCATTTTCAGAAGGTATGAAGGAGAAAAAGCACCCCACAATCTGTGCCCCAATTTCTCCCGAGTACGGCAATGCCTCACATGTGACCAAAAAATACCAGTTGGGTGCATGGCAGGACTCAGAAGGGAAGGAGTGATTTTTGGATTTTGCGGCTCAGATTATGGTGGAATGAATGGTGGGTGGTATGTGGCATTAGCAAGACCCCCGAAGCACGGTGAAATTATGAACCTAATAATCCATAGATGTGTGGTATATTTTAAAACACTCCTTTATACATAGGCCGGGTTTGTCGGGGCAAGTGTCACACTGGAAAATAGTTTGCTTTCTTATTCCCTTTTTATAGCAAACTTTGCACCTTTTTTGTGTCCTGCCCTTTTTTCCAGTGGAGGGGATTTCATCAGGAAAATGCTGCCCTGGTACAATACGGGGGCCAGTACTAGAAGTACTGGGGCCCTCAGCCTGCTGGTTCCCAAATATTAGGCCCTTTATGACTTCCTCTTGAAAGTGCATAAATGTCCCCCTCTGGCCGGTAGAACGGAATAGCACGTAAGCGTTATACAGTGCCATCTGGATGATATACACGGCCAGCTTCTTGTACCAGATTTTTGTTTTCCGCAGGGCACTGTACGGCTTCAGTACCTGATCTGAAAGATCCACTCCGCCCATGTACCTATTGTAATCCAGGATACAATTAGGTTTGGAGGTGTGGGTACTGGTACCTCGTACAGGGACGGAGGTGGTACTGTCTCCGTGAATTGTTGTCAGTATAAGGACATCCCTCTTGTCCTTATATTTGACCAACAACATATTTTCGGTGCATATTCCCCTGCTTTCACCCCTTCTCATTACTTGGGCAATGTGCGTTTTTGGGAGGCCTCTTTGGTTCTTGCGCACAGTACCGCAAGCTGCTGTACCTCTTGAACCAAGGGCCTTAAACAGGGGGATGCTGGTGTAAAAGTTATCCACATAGAGGTGATAACCTTTATCCAGGAAGGGGTGCACTAAATCCCAGACAATTTTTCCACTAACACCTACGAGGGAGGGGGGGCATTCTGGCGGTTCAATTCTTGAATCCTTCCCTTCATATACCCTAAACCTGTGGGTGTACCCTGAGGTGCTTTCACACAACTTATACATTTTTATGCCATACCTTGCCCTCTTACTGGGAAGGTACTGGCGGAATTTAACCCTTCCTTTAAAATGTATAAGGGACTCGTCTATGCAAATGAATTTATCTGGGATGTACATGTCTTCAAATTTGGCACTGAAATGATCATTGACCGGCCTGACTTTGAATAGCCGGTCAAAGGTGGGATCATCTCTGGGTGGGCACTGTGCATTATCGTTGTAATGCAAAAATTTAAGGATCGTCTCAAATCGAGCCCGGGGCATGGCCATACGGTAAAATGGGGTGCTGTACAGAACATCTGTACTCCAATATTGCCTAATTTCTGGCTTTTTTACTATGCCCATATGAAACACCAGACCCCAAAACGTCATCATCTCTACTGCATCTACAGGGGTCCACCTAGCAAATGATGACGTGGGGTTTTGAGCAATAAACTGCTGGGCATATAAATTAGTTTGGTCCACCATTAAATTTATAAAATCATCAGAGAAAAATAATTTGAAAAAGTCAATTTCTCTGAGACCTGTGGAATCAAATTGGATTCCTGGCATGGCCAAAAACTCAGGAACCTGGGGCTCAAAATTGTCTGGTGGTGGGGTCCATACGAGATCAATTATTGGGGGGGGGGTCTCAGCTGCTCTACGGGGGCGTCTTTGAGGGGGTCCCTCATCACCAGAGGAGGAAGAGGAGCTTAAGGCGAATCCTTCAAATTCCCCGCTTGCATCACTGGCTGTGTCAGAGTCAGAAGCAAGCAGGGCATATGCCTCCTCCGCTGAATACATTCTTCTGGATGACTGGGATGACATTTGGGATGACATTTGGGATGCCATTTTTATTTTTGTGTTACTGGTAGTGAAATGTTTCAACACGTGTATAGTGTAGGGGGGGGTACAAACTTTATTTCAACCCGGGGGGTATGTAGTGTGTAGTGTGTATGTAGTGTGCAGAAAAAAAAAAATACTTTATACAAAAAAAAAAAAATGGAGGGGTTAAAAAAAAAAAATTGAAGGGGTTAAAAAAAAAAATTGAAGGGGTTAAAAAAAAAAAATTGAAGGGGTTAAAAAAAAAAAAAAAAAGGTCCTGCGCCAAAAATTGAGCACAGATGTTGGTCAGTAACGTCCGTCACTGAACAGCGCTGAAAGGCAACAGGAATTTGATCAAAAAAAAAAAAAAAATAGATCAACCCTGTGCCGAAAAAGATGATCAGTGATGTACGTCACTGATCCGCGCACAGCGGCCACAGGACACCCACAAAATCACAGTGTGTGTAAAAAAAAAAATTAAAAAAAGACCCCACAGCACACACAAAAAAAAAAAGGTGATCAGTGATGCGACACTGATTACCAGTGAGGGGCAGCAGGTGCAACTGACAGTGCAACTGGCAGGTATATATATAAAAAAAAAAAAAAACCTCTGCACCCCTAAAAAGTTGCTGATCACCTCAGATATAGTGATCAGCACAAAAGGCGGGGGCAGCAGACACAAAATTTAGCACTCTCTATCACTCTCTGTCACTATCTCTCTCTATCTCTCTATCTCTCACTATCTAACACTCTATGACACTGCAGCAGCAGCAGTGACAGGTATATATATATATAAAAATACCCTGCGCCCCCAAAAAGTTGCTGATCAGTTAATTTATACTGATCAGCACAAAAGGGGGGGCAGCAGTCAGTTATATAAAAAATATATAGCACAATCTGTCACTATCTCTATCTCTCTCTCTCTATCTCTCTCTATCTCTATCTATAACTATCACACTGCAGCAGCACAAAATATAGCACTCTCTGTCACTAGGCCTCTCTATCTCTCTCTCTCTATCTCTCTCTATCTCTATCTCTCTCTATCTCTCTCTCTATAACTATATCACACTGCAGCAGCACAAAATACAGCACTCTCTGACACTATCTCTCTCTATCTCTCTCTATCTAACTAACGCTATTACACTGCAGCAGCACAAGTTCACAGGAAGTCACAAGTAACAGGATCCAGGAAGCATCCAGCACACTACAAGCACAGATGAAGCAGCCAAGATATTTGCAAGGATCAGGTAAGTATTTTGCCAGGTTCTGGTCAGTATATCGCGGCAGATTGGCACGGTGACCGCACTGCACGCAATTCCAGACCGGAATGGCGTCTGCAGTGCAGTCACCGTTAGTTTAAACCCCCCTCCATGGCTGTGATTGGTCCGTCGGTCCGACGGACCAATCACGGCCTTTGGGGGCGGGCGGGGTGAGGTGGGGTGACACCAGTGTCACCCTTACACCCCGCGGTGATTGGTGCTGTACTTTACAGCACCAATCACCTCCGATCGCGTGTCACCGGCGAACGTTATTCGCCGGTGACACAGAAAACGCTGTAATTGGCTGTTCACACTGAACAGCCAATCACAGCGATCGCCGACGGGGGGGCGGCATCGCAGCCCCCCCTGGGCATGCACGGACATGTCTGCTGTCAGGGACAGCAGACATGTTGAAACTGTCACCGCTTCTATAGACGCGGTGACAGTTAAATGCCATGACGTACATTTACGCCATGTGTCGGGAAGTACTTCCCGACCATGACGTAAATGTACGTCAATTGTCGGGAAGGGGTTAAGTTGACATTCGACGCGATGCACTGGCACGCCGTCGAATGTCGCATCGATAGATATTATGAGCTGCACATCTTATTTATCGAATTGCATGAGCAATCGCATGTGGTTTTTAACCACATGCGATTACTCGAATGCAATCAGCGGCGGGTTCGGGGAGCGTGGCCAGGATGGGTACTGGAGCACTGGCGGGGAGCCGGTACCTTTATGCTGGGGACCGGAGGGACTCAGCAGCAGTAGGGGAGGCATGGCAGTTGTGTAGCATAGAGCTTTCAGGCGGCGGGACGCGGAAGCGGCAGCAGATGAGAGAGAGTTCTCTCAGCCAATCAGTGAGCACCTGAATGTGAGACACACCACCCCTCCAGCACCCGATGTCCATCGCAGGATGGCATGCGACATCGGGTGCTGCACTGGGCACCACTTGATGCAATCAGATGCGATGGGACATTGCATTGTGATGTCGCATCGCATCTGATCGCACATATGTATGGGCAGCATATGATCAGGAAGCAGGAATAAGTTTCTTGTGCTTATTGCTGAAGAATCGTAGAACGATCTAAAAGGAGGCTCTTAATCTCTGGGTTTAGGCCAAAGAAAACGGTACACCCATTTCAGAGGCAACGTTCATGAATCAAAATCAGGAAGCAGGAAATGGAAGAGGAGCAACTCCAGAGCATTGGAATTTAGTCTCCTTGATATTATGAATGTTATTCCAGTGCTCTCAATGAACCAAGTCTTTATTTTTGGTCAAAAGGTCAGAAAGCTTGGTGATGATATGATCCTCATCCTTCGCTGTATCGTTGAAAGTCTTCTAAAGCCCATCTTGATGAACATTGGTATTTTACCACAGTGACTGAGTCATTACTCTACCTCTGGGAGCTCCTACATACCCTAAGGTGACAATGACAGCAATGGCTTTGATTGTGGTATAACTAGATAGTGAGTGTCCAGGCAGTGGGAGTTAGGAGCAGAAGGCACAAGACAAATGATTAGCAGAGTTAGTCCTTCAAAAAACGAAGTGCCACTCAAATCTAATAACATTCAAATGCAGAATTCCTTTCGTATTTATAAAAATACTATGATTTATTTTTTATACATAAACACAGCAATATATTCTACAGCATTTAAAAACCAAATTCATATATAATATAATCCATTTATAGAAACAACCTGTACAGGTAATAATCCACCTAAGCATGATTAACTTTATGAGGCATGAACTGTCGCATTCATATAACGTCCATTGGCCATTTACTAGATTTTGATCTTGACTTAATACAGCTCCACTGGAGCTGTGTGTGATATGTGTGTGCATCCTAAAACGCAGTGCTAATCTTTGAATGTCGCTGCAGCCGCTGACTTCACTCAGCGGGACAGAGTCAGCTTGCAGTGTAGTGTGTAGTGGGGGTATACGCTCAAAAGCCACCAATGAGTTTTGTATACAAAGTACACTTTTTCAAGAGCACATGCTTTACAAGAGATGGCCTCCCTTGCTTGGAGAGATGGTGGCTGGGAAACATTTGGAACCCCCATTCAGACACTTTTCTTGGAGGTAGGAAGAGATAGGGTGAGTTCACTGGAGCTGAGCACTTATAAATGTCTCAATAGCAATTGTTAACAAACTCCTATTAGGGGGGTATTCAATCTCCCGCGGCCATCTCCCGACAGGGGAGATGGCTGCAGGGCCCTTTTCAATGCTGTCTTTCCCAACATCATTGAACAGGGGATCTCGCAGAACAAGCCTGACTTCACAAGCAGTTGGGCTCGTTCTGCCGAGAACGACCGGAAATTGACGAGCTCCCGGCCACAGCTCGCCGATTCCTGGCCACTTCTCGCAGCCACGCCCCTTTCTCATCCTGCGATTTCTCGGTCGAGCAGACCAAGAATGGAACAGGGTCACAGCTGTTGAGCCAGCTTGACAGCCGTGACCCCACATTGAATACCCCCCTTAATGTCAAAAAGGAGCCTAAACATTGTTTTTCAATAAATCTTGGCATTTATGTTTTTATTTTAATTTTATTTTTCATATGTAATTTCATGTTTAATTTAATATATATACTAATGATATAATTGAGGCATTATTTTACCCTTTGAATAAAAAGTTAAACAAATCCCCCACAAATTCACTGCATATCTACTAGTGGGGCAACATATATATCTCCGTGTGAGGCAACCCATCTTTCCTTCCATAATTATGCAATTCTTATTTTATACTCCGGTGTGACAAGGGACTCCAAAATCACTTTGAAAGCATTTGATCCACGAGGAACATTCTAACAATTCTCTAAACTCCAAAGCCAATTTCACCTCCGGAATAAACAAAGTACAGTATGCAAAGGGCTTGGATTTGACTGGGGGTTTAACATATTTCTGTTACATTAGAGACTGTACAAAGAAGAGCAACTAAAATGGTGCATGGCCTACATCACAAAATGTACCAGGAAAGACTAAAAGATCTTAATATGTATACTTTAGAGCAGAGAAGGGAAAGGGGGGACATGATAGAAACTTTCAAATATATCAAGGGCTTTAACAAGGTACAGGTGGGAGACATTCTTCACAGGAAGAGGAGCAACAGAACACGAGGACATGCACTGAAACTAGAGGGAGGAAGATTCAGGGGAAATGCGAGGAAGAATTTTTTCACAGAAAGAGTAGTAGATAAGTGGAATAGCCTCCCAACAGAGGTGGTAGACGCAAATACAGTAGTACAATTTAAACATGCTTGGGATGAGCATATTGATATCCTTACAAAAAAATAAGGATCAAATATGGTTTGATGTAACATGTTTAAAAAAAGGGGCAGACTAGATGGGCCAAGTGGTTCTTATCTGCCGTCAAATTCTATGTTTCTATGTTTCTATGCAAAAGCAGCCAGTATTTACCATGCAAACCAACAATATAAATGAGTTTGTTTCCCTTGCATAGCAACATGGTGTGTTCCAGACTCTAAGGGGTTCATATAATAAGATGGGAGTTCTATTGAAGACGGGATGCTGCTATGGGAAACCAATCAGATTCTATCTATTATCTTCTAGAAGGTACTAAATAAATAAGTAGATTCTGATTGGTTGCTATGATCTTCTTCAATAGAATTTCCCAAACCCCCAGATTTTTTTGTTTAACTGAATCTGGCCCTTTATATCTATTTGTAAACCCCTCATTATATCTCTGGTCCCAATCACCCCCTCCCTAACTTAACAGTGCAGTGAGGTAAGGCAGGTGAGGCAGAGCCTTTCCTGATTTCCTCCTGTATTCTTACTTTGGATAGAGACATCCCTGGTATTTCAGCTCCTACCCACACAAGCAATATTATAAATCTATGAAAATCTCACAATCCGCTTACAACCATAGAGCTTATATATGCCCGAGTCAACACATTTTTTTTTCTTCTGACTCACTGCCTTGAATGTCACCATTTCAATGCTTTAAACATGCAGTGATTTTGGAAGGGTGCAAAAGATTAGGAGATTTTGGAACAAAGTATTTACCTATGTGAAAGATTTATTTAAGTCCCCCCCCCCCCCCCTGACCCTTTAGCACGTTTATGTGCAAACTGAGGTTTTGGTCCTGACAAGCAAACGGTGCGCCCTCTAATAATAGCATTGGTTATTATGGGGGTATTCATGGGGGGTACTCAATCTGTGCTGATATTTACTGACAACATTGAAGGCTGTTAGATCTGACTTTTTTTTAAAGTTGGATCTGTTTTGTCAGAAACGACCATGGATTGTCGAATTCATGACCGTTTTCTGACAATGCACGGCCGTTTCTGCCAATTTATGGACTTTTTGACACTTGTCAGTCGGAACTTTGAACTCCAACTGTCAATGTACTGTCGGAAGCCAGCGGAAATGGCCGGGAATCTGGGATTGATACTCCCTATGACCAGGGGCGGATCCAGGATAAAATGACAGGGGGGGCACCATGATAAAAGATAAAAGAGGGTTTAGGTGAGGGAGGGCCATTGTTAGTGGTACCAGTGCACATGCTAAGAGAGCGGCAGAGAGAGGGTAGCAATGGGATTAAAAATAGGCCCTGGCATTTAAAGTATGCAGGCCCACCATGGCAACAAAAGTGAAGGATGTAGTTGTGCGCGCGCCGAAGGTGCGCACTGGAAAAGAGGGTGTGGCCACTCAACAGGGGGCATGTCCTTGAGTGTAGTGTACAACACCATATACAACTTCTACACATTATGCAACAAAATACTAGACCCCATTATACTTGCCCCTTACACATGATGCCAAATGGAATGAGCCAATATTCACATAATGCCACACGGATTGAGCCAAAATTCACATAATGCCACATGGATTGAGCCAAAATTCACATAATGCCACACGGATTGAGTCAAAATTCACATAATGCCACAAGGATTGAGCCAAAATTCACATAATAACACACGGATTGAGCCAAAATTCACATAATAACACACGGATTGTGCCAAAATTCACATAATAACACATGGATTGAGCCAAAATTCACATAATGCCACATGGATTGAGACAAACTTCACATAATGCCACACAGATTGAGCCAGATCTCACATAATGCCACACAGATTAAGACAAAATTCACAATACACTTCATAAACAGGGACATTGTCCACCAAAGGCGCGCATTAAACATTTACACCAGGCATGTCCAACGTTGGCCCTCCAGATGTTGTGAGACTACACACCCCAGCATGCTTTGCAATAGTTTTAGCATTCTTTAATAGCAAAACTGTGGCAAAGCATGCTGGGATGTGTAGTTTCACAACATCTGGAGGGCCAACGTTGGACATGCCTGATTTACACCATAATGTCCATTGCACGTTAAGTTACACGGCATGATGTCCATTATGTATTATGCCAAACACCATAATGCCTATTAAAAATTATGCTACATACAGTAAGTGCTGCTTATCTACATGCTCATTGCCAAGGGTTCCATGCTCATTGCCAGAGGTTCCATGCTTGTTGCCATGTGGGATTACATGCTCATTGCCAACGGGGAATACATGCTCGTGGTAAATGGGGGACAGCTGCCGCCAGGCAGAAGTGATAGCCACTGACAGTGACAGAGCCTGGCTTTATTCCGAGCACTGCAGGTCCCAGCTATTTGAAATAATACCCATTTCACACCAGAAAATGCATTCCCAGGTTGGCCCCTTTTACACCAGCCTAGTCCCTGCATTTTCTGGTGTGAGGGGGAGAGAAAACCACCCCTCCCCCCCTTTAACCAGTTATCTCATTTAACCGGCTATATCTTCGGAACTAACTGACCCATTTACATGAGACAAGTATCATATTGAAGAACTTTTGAGTGGGCTTTGAATGATTTTGGTCCAGTGAAACTGGAATGTTTGGTTCCAGAGTAATCTGCCCTAAAAGAACATGAACAGCCATGAAATTACATTTCAAAAAGAAAAAAAATCGATTTACATGCTATATCTCTGGAAACCATTGACCGATATGGACCATCCTGGTATCATATTGAAGGCCCAGCGATTTGGAATTGAATGACATCAACCACAAGCTCCTGTGATGCCAGGGGGGGAACTGGTAGACATCGGAACTGGGTGGGGGTCGGAATTGACGGGTCCCATATTATCCTATGGGGAAAAAATGTTACAACTTTGCCAGGCGATATCTCTGGTTCCCGGGGGGCTAGAGACACGGGGCTGGGCTCGTTGGAAAGCTCTGGTCCTCATCTACAAATTGAATGGCAGGGGGGCACGTGCCCGGGTGCCCCCCCCCCCTGAATCCGCCACTGTCTATGACTAAAAGAGTACAACATTGGACAATTTCATATTCTCCCTCTGTTAATTCACTAATGCGATAATTGTTACAACTGTATTTTGCTAGATGTTCCACAATACCAGATATTAAAAAAGGTGTTATAAGATTCTGTAAGAAATTTTATTGATAAAATGGATTTTCCTTCTAAGACCCAGGTCTAGGAATTTGGAGATCATTGATTTCAATTATTCACACCCTGCCATTTGACATTTTCCTTCTGTGTTTCCCCTTCTCTTTCTTGTCCACAGTTTATGTGGTTTACTTATATCATTGCTAATGGTCCATTGACCTTTCATATATTTGTGCACTTTTATTACACTTATTTTGCTGAGATGATGTATTTTCTACAGTATGTTTCCACTTCTGTCATGTAACGTTCAAGAATCTTTTTTGTAAATACTGTATATTACCTGTGTACTATATTATTCGATGCTTGCATGTGTCAAATTATTCATTTTATGTATGTCATATGGTTTATTTTGTCTAGTGCAAATAATAATAATAAAACAGATTAAAAAAAAATGATTGTATTATTGCCCTGAGAGATTCCCAATCTTATCAGTCCTTCATAATAAACTGGATTGGGTATGAAATCTTGTCATAATGCTGACATTAATTATGTTGATAGGTGAATGACGATATGGCCATAATGTTGTCATTCAACATGAACACATACTGTAGGTGTCAAGATGTGCTGGCCGAGCAGTGACCTGGGTTATCAACCCTTCTCTGTACTTGAATCACTGACCTGATGGTCAGCAACATGGAGTCGCAACCCCATACTGAGAAGGTCAGGACCCACTTTGGGGCCAGGACCCACCGTTTGAGAACCACTGGTATAGATATATACTGTATCATCCGTCTTCCTCTAAAAATCCTTAATGAACTGTTCTGCTCGCACAGGTCTGAATTCGCACAGGTCTGATGGTGGGGGACTGTGTAAGTGCATAGGCATTAAAGCGCATGTGCAGACCCCGCAGCAAGTGGCCTCATAAAAATTTTCCTACGCTGGGACGCTCGCTGCATGATTAACTGGCAGGGGCATTTCGGGGTGGACATCCGGCATTTCATGGGTGTGCCCACAAAAACTGTGGGAAATAGCCCGCTTGGGGTGGGCGGATTATGTCACGTGATGTCAGTGCCTGCCCCCAATTTAGACATCAACGTGCAGCAGACAAGTAAGTCCTGGGTTACTCTTCTGCTGGGAACAGAGGAAAATGAATTTGATGGTGAGTAACCATCAAATTATTTTTCCTCTGTGTGGGCACTTGCGAGCAAATGTGTTAGTGTAAACTTCTGTTCAGAGCGTAGGGAGGGGATCGGACCGGTGCATGGGTGATGGCCCTGCGCTCGCCGGGGAAGTGCTAAACTGCTTGCTAGGCTCCGAATATACGCAGCATAGAGAGCAGGTCTGAATCAGGCCCATTGGCCCAATGCAAATATTCTTGAGCAATCCCGTAATAGTAAGCTTGTCCGTATATTATAAAGGCATTCCTAAATGTCTTTTGGGAATGTCAATACAACAAAAATTATAACAATTTGGTATTTAAGCTCTTTGTCCTCTTTCGCGAAGCTTACCATTTTACACTAACACAGATTACTCACTTTGTTGAGATATTGCTGTAATAAATAGTTTAGCGTTTTTTGATTCCCGTGGCATTCGATGATTGAACTTGTAATTGGTCTTTCCTTCAAAATATTCTTCTCATTTGCAAATGTAAATTACCAATTAACAACTTGAACTTGAAAATATTATTTCCTTTGAGAACAAAGGCAATTATGATCATTTCAAATCCAGTTCTAGAATACACTGTTTACAAAATACTACATAGTGAACTGTATTATTTCAAATGAATTTGAAACCCTATTTTCATCAAATTGGTGAAGTTTAGAATTCTTAGGGATCGATCCTATTAGTGCCGAAGAAGGGTGCGAGTTTCCGTTTGTAGGTGCGGTTTAAACATTGAAAACGGCACCTGAATTGAGCCGATCTCGCACCCTTTGCTGGGCCGAATTACCTTAAAATTGTTTGCACCCCTATTGAGGTGTGAGCACTTTTACGCAAATTCAGTCCGCCGTAAAGTGCGCCCGATGCCGTGATGATTCGCAAGTGCAAATCGCAAGTGCGAATCATCTGCACCTAATAGGATCAACCCCTTAGGCATGACTATACACTGTTTGGGAAATGATCACTGTCATAAACAGTATTATATCCAAACAGTAAGTACACATTATCTAATCATGGCTGCACAAATCTACACTATTTATTAGGGTGAAGGTTTAAGGTGTGTTCACACAGTGCGATTTTGCTTGCGATTTGATTGGGATATAATCGGGATCGTATCAAATGGCAAGCAAAACGCATTCAATTTGGACTATATACAGTAGTACAGATCTATTCTACAGTATATAGTCATACCTGCATAGTCTATTTTTCTCTTTAGGGCTGCACATCGGGATCGAACGGCATCAAATGCGGCTGAAAACCATTCGATGTCCATTCAAATCCGATTAGATTTTGTTTATATAAGCAAAATGAAATAGAAAAATAGACCAAATCGAACTGTGTAAAGTGAATTTTTTCAATTCAGACAATCTACGTTTCTTTAAGAATGCATCTTCTTTATTGAAGCCAATCTCCTTAGCATTCATATGCAAATACAATAATGCTAATTTCCAGATCAAACAGATAATCAACAGAAAATTACAATATCCTTAATCATGATAACATTTTAAAAGACATACTGCCAGACCTTCCTTCTATTATTTATAAGAGGAATAGATTATTAAAAACTATTCTGGCCCCCAGTCACCTCAAAAATATTGAGGGAAAAAAAGTGTGATCCCTCTGTTGACTCTTGGCTACTGTCTAGACCTGAATACAGATTTTTCTTTGTCTTTCAATGCGCTTCACTTACGGGTTACAGCTATTAGAAACACATAGGAACTTTCACCAAAAGTACCAACACTAAATTAGTATATATTGTGTTCTAAAGTTAGCGCCACCTAAATATGAACCATTCACCGTGGATATAATATAACCACTTTCCTCTCAAATGTCCATGAAGCTCCTTAAATTTCCTCGTCTTTTCAGACTTTATCTGAAAGAACTTCAAAGAAAACCAAAATAGTGCAATATTGTCTGTACCAAATACTGTTTTTATAGTCAAATCAATAAGCATATCACTCCACATGTATGGATATCTACTGTTCTTTGTCCTCAATATTTCTTATGATGACACTAAAGAACTTCAAATGCAGACACATAGTGCAATACTGTTTCACATTGACACATAAAATGTATTCATAAATGCACTCACAATTTTAAAAGAAAGAAACGCATATCACCATAATCATATGGTATCCCAGGGAGCAAAAGTCCTGTAATGGAGTCCCAAAAGATGTACAGATGGAGCAGGCTACATCCTTGCTGGCGGATCGCCAGAACATTCCAGGATGGGACATGCTCCATCTGTATAGGAGGAAAGCACTGTTTAGTCCCGGTTACTGGGGGTTATTCTAATCCACTCTTTCTGACAAAATCCTTCTTAGATGGACAAAACCATGTGCACTGCAGGGGGGGGGGGGGCAGATGTAACATGTGCAGAGAGAATTAGATTTGGGTGAGTTATTTTGTTTCTGTACAGGGTAAATAATGACTGTTTTATTTTTACACTGCAATATAGATCTCACTTTGAAGGAAAACCCCACCCAAATCTAATTATCTCTGCACAAGTAACATCTGCCCCACCTGCAGTGCACATGGTTTTGCCCATCTAAGAAGGATTTTGTCAGAAAGAGTGGATTAGAATAAGGCCACTGTCCAAGCATTTCCCATTCGGTATCTCCAAAACTTTTCCTCCAGTCAGCCTGTGTTAAAGGTCTATTGCTTGAGTGCTTTTGGACTAACAAAGTCCTTCATCAGAAGCTTCATGGACATTTGAGAGGAAAATGGTTATATTATATATCCACGGTGAATGGTTCATATTTGGGTGGCGCTAACTTTAGAGCACAATATATACTGGTTGAAAATACTGTGTAGACCTGCAGGTTTCTATAAGTGTGGCAAAAAGCGGTGCACAATGTGCAACCATACCACAAAACGGACCCTACAAATTACTTTGGATAATGAATCATTCCTCATTAAAAGTTTCATGAATTGTGACACAAACTATGAGATATATTTATTACGGGTTTAGAGAAAGTTTTGTCACTGTGTGGGTGCACTATATACATTTTTTTGAGTCACTAAAATGTAACTTTTATTTGAATTATGTTAAAACTACGAAGTATGACAAACTACATAAAACATATAACAAAACACAGTGAAAAGGTGCAAATTAAAATTGCATGTGCGGTGTCCACGTGTGTCGGTTCCCTCAAAGGTGGTCTCCTGGACCAGTGTAGGCTTTTGTATGCTGGTCTCTAGAATAATAAAGGCTATGTAGCCATTTGAGTATTAGGGAGACAGGGTATGCTCATACAGTCAGATGTCCAGGGTCAAATCTGTGTGTGTGTGTGTGTGTATGAGATCCTTCAGACCGTACAATTTGGTCTTTCAATCTGTAAATGTTAAAGTGATGTTGTTAGATATTGTTCTTATAACTCAGTTTAAATCTGCTGAAGTTGTTTAGTGTAACTCTTAAGGTACCAGATAGCTTAATCGATCCTTTCTTTATTGGTATGCTTTGTATGTTCTGACTTTCATGTGTGTATACAATTTCTATCAGCTTTATAATGAAAGCCTGTACCAATCTTAGAAACAATGTTGCTTCTTTTATATTTATAAGCGACTGAGTTTTATGCTGTGTACACACGGTCCGATTTTCTTTCCGATGTTGACGATATAGTTAACATCGGATCGTAATCGGATGTAGATCGCAAGGGTTTTAACCCTTGCGATCCCGATCCGATCCCGACGCGTGTTCACGTATCGGAAGCCAGAAAGTCTTGGCTGCCTTGTCTATATAGTGCAGATCTGCACTATATAGTCAAGATTGGATGCAAATTGGATGTGCCTTAAGATCCTATCCACGATCCTATCTGATCGGATAGTAGATAGGATCTTAAGGCACATCTGACCGTGTGTACACACCATTAGTGTTAAATTCTTCATCAATTAATGTTACACTTTCGTGATCCCTTGTACTGTTATGTAACAATGTAGAGAACGTTTGACATTTTGTATCGTCAGATAGGCAGTTTATATAGTGTCAGGGTGACTGGCTCAATAGTATGGCACCCTGCACATTTATTAACTGTAATGTACTGCGCCTCTGATTTGGTTGATTGTGAGCAAATCACCCTGCTACAGCAGCGGCAGTGCAATGTCTATTAGGTCACAATTAACATTAGAGTTCTGACAAGGACTAATGAACAACACAGTGAGGAATGTAGTGGCGCTACAGCACAGTACATACTACAAACGGTTAACATTAGAGTCCTAAGAAGGACTAACACACAACTAGGGTGGCCAATCCCGGGATTTCGGGATCGGCGGGATCCCGGGATTTGGCCCCAAAATTGCCGGGATTTGAATCCCGGGATTGGAGCTTCCAATCCCGGGATTTCGGGATTAGATTAGGCTAATGCTGGGCAGCGTCTGAGCACTCGCTCAGACGCTGCCAGGCTGCTTCGTTCTGTCCCCGATCATGCACAGCTCAGACGCGCAGCGTGATGTGGTCAGAGGTCACGCTGCGCGTCATACTGTGCAGCCAGTAAAGGCCCCCGCACCGCCGCTCCCTACCACCAGATGCTCTTCGCCGCTGCCTGTGACCAGAGACTCCCTACCGCTGTGACTGTGTGTGGCCGGGAGAGGTCGGGCAGCGAGCGAGTTGTGACACCGGAGGTGTAGCGCTGCAGCCTGCGCAGCGTGACCCATTGGTCACGCTGCGCAGGCTGCAGTACTGAACCCGCTCGCCGCCCGACTTCTCCCGGCTGCACAGTCCAGTGACATACCAGCGCGTCACACCAGCAGCGTGCTTCCATTCTGCTGCCGCCTGCCCCTCTCAAAAGTAAGGCAATGTGGGAGAGAGGGGGGTGGTTTATTTAATGCCCAGTGATTTTCCTCCCCAAAAATGGCATGTGGATGCGCATATAGTGCTTGTCTGCACCTAGCTCCCAAGTAGGGATGCCAATCCCGGGATCCCAGGAATCCCGGGATTGAGCATTTTTCAATCCCGAATCCCGGTAAGTGAAACATATCGAGATGGTTTAAATCTATTTAAGATGAAAAAAGTTGAAAAATAGGGTTGTAGCCACTCCGGAAACACCACGTGATGGTTTAAGTCAGGAAGTACATACCTATAAGAGTTCTATACCGATAAAGTTTGAAGGTACAATTTCATATAACGGTCCGTTGAAATTTCAAAACTCTATATAGAGACATATTAGGAATATACATATAATGGTATCATCAGTGACCAATTATAAAATATGAACAGTTTATACAAGTACATAAAGAGTATAACGATCCAGGAAAAAATGTACATACAGTATATAAAGGGTATAACATACCGGAAAAATGTAACGTATCTCAGCAAGCAATTTAAAGGAATATTCTCAGCAGGTGGATCAACTGATAGGTCTCACTACAGGTCAAATCAGGTAATGATTGGATCTGATCAAAGTCTGATAATGAAATGGGCTAGGTGTCAATACCATAATACAATCCAGAGAAATATGCCTGTTCAATCAACAAGTATATAAAAAAAACTCAAAATAAGTAACTTACATAGAGAGCCACGGGGAGTAGCTAATGGTGGCGTGGCACCAGAGTAGATAATTGCTTAGTGCTACCAGCAAGTATAGTAGCAGAAGAGCCCAAAGTATTTTCACTACAAAAGAAGTTTAAATAGTGTTTTTCAATACAGGAGAAAATTAGACCAGTGCCTAATAACATAGGGTATTATTACTATATAGTTCAGCAGGAAAATGCCTACAAGTGTATAGAAAATAGGAGACTACTTACATAGAAATCAACAGGAAGTATCCAGCATCAGGATTTCACCAGAGTGAGTGATATCTCTGTGTGTCAGGCAAGTATATATAGTGCTTTAGTGATGACATCACTTCCGGGATGGAATATAAAGTATTAAGCTTATAAACCTTACAAGGTAAGGTATAGCAAGTAACCAAGTGTAATAGAGGTGGCATGTAATGTGTATAGTGGCTCCTAGTACCTAAATAGACTGAGAGTCTAGCTGTATAAGCAGCGTTTTAGATGTGCTGGAACGCAAACAGCGCGCTGTGCGTTCCATTTGGCGGCCATCTTGGATTCTCTACAACTTCCTATGTGAGAGAAGTACACCATAATATAGAGGGCGGATATGACATCGCGCCCTTACAGTTTACACAGTGTGAAGGCGATCTAAGCCTATATTCTATGGGGGATATTATTAAATAGCAAGAAAAAGGTAATATCGATAGTTAATAGTTATATAACATAGGACAGGACAATTTTAGAGATGCAATGGAACGCAAATATAGCGCTGTGCATTCCATTTGGCAGCCATATTGGATTCTCTACAACTTCCTATGTGAGAGAAGTGCACCATAATATAAAGGGCGGATATGACATCGCGCCCTTACAGTTTACACAGTGTAAAGGCGATCTAAGCCTATATTCTATGGGGGATATTATTAAATAGCAAAAGAAAGGTGATATCGATAGTTAATAGTTATATAACATTGGACAAGACAATTTTAGAGATGCAATGGAACGCAAATATAGCGCTGTGCGTTCCATTTGGTGGCCATATTGGATATTTTATAGAGAGGGGATATTTCTCAAATGAGACAGATTTAAGGAAATTCTGATGGGACGCAAATGGGACACTGTGCGTTCCATTCAGCAGCCATATGGGGTAATTTAATGAATTAATAATGTGGGTGAATTACAAAATAATTTAAAATAAATGATAAAAATAATGAGAGGATCTAATAATGGATTCTCTGAAACCTAATAGATCGCATAACAAATCCCGTGTATCTTGTGATATATACATAATCTAGAATGAAATTCATTCATTATAAAGAGTGTGAAATATAAGTTAGGGAATATAACTATATCTAATCAAGATATGATTATCAATATCTAATATGTGAATGTGACAGTATTCGACAGCTATCTATATTAGTGCTGCCCTAAGCAAGTGGGAGTGTTTAAATAATTAGTGCCGTGAGGAAAACCTATTCTTACTAGAATAAGGGGAATCGTGAAATGTGGAATGGACAACTAGTCCTGAAGAAAAAAATATTTTTTAATAGATTTCACTATCAATATTTATGGGACTTTTTATTAAAAAAAAGGGAGATAAGAAAAAATTCTTATATACCAAAAAATTCAAATGATACCTGTTTTGATTGAACTGGCATTTACATAAGAAAAAAACGACAATAGTTACAAGACCTATAAAATTTCTTACATATTTCCCTTTTAAATAAATATATATAGGGATATAAAGTAATCAATACTAAAAAATAACCAAATCTAACCAATATAAATAATATATAGTTCAATCAAAACAGGTATCATTTGAATTTTTTGGTATATAAGAATTTTTTCTTATCTCCCTTTTTTTTAATAAAAAGTCCCATAAATATTGATAGTGAAATCTATTAAAAAATATTTTTTTCTTCAGGACTAGTTGTCCATTCCACATTTCACGATTCCCCTTATTCTAGTAAGAATAGGTTTTCCTCACGGCACTAATTATTTAAACACTCCCACTTGCTGAGGGCAGCACTAATATAGATAGCTGTCGAATACTGTCACATTCACATATTAGATATTGATAATCATATCTTGATTAGATATAGTTATATTCCCTAACTTATATTTCACACTCTTTATAATGAATGAATTTCATTCTAGATTATGTATATATCACAAGATACACGGGATTTGTTATGCGATCTATTAGGTTTCAGAGAATCCATTATTAGATCCTCTCATTATTTTTATCATTTATTTTAAATTATTTTGTAATTCACCCACATTATTAATTCATTAAATTACCCCATATGGCTGCTGAATGGAACGCACAGTGTCCCATTTGCGTCCCATCAGAATTTCCTTAAATCTGTCTCATTTGAGAAATATCCCCTCTCTATAAAATATCCAATATGGCCACCAAATGGAACGCACAGCGCTATATTTGCGTTCCATTGCATCTCTAAAATTGTCTTGTCCAATGTTATATAACTATTAACTATCGATATCACCTTTCTTTTGCTATTTAATAATATCCCCCATAGAATATAGGCTTAGATCGCCTTTACACTGTGTAAACTGTAAGGGCGCGATGTCATATCCGCCCTTTATATTATGGTGCACTTCTCTCACATAGGAAGTTGTAGAGAATCCAATATGGCTGCCAAATGGAACGCACAGCGCTATATTTGCGTTCCATTGCATCTCTAAAATTGTCCTGTCCTATGTTATATAACTATTAACTATCGATATTACCTTTCTCTTGCTATTTAATAATATCCCCCATAGAATATAGGCTTAGATCGCCTTCACACTGTGTAAACTGTAAGGGCGCGATGTCATATCCGCCCTCTATATTATGGTGTACTTCTCTCACATAGGAAGTTGTAGAGAATCCAAGATGGCCGCCAAATGGAACGCACAGCGCGCTGTTTGCGTTCCAGCACATCTAAAACGCTGCTTATACAGCTAGACTCTTAGTCTATTTAGGTACTAGGAGCCACTATACACATTACATGCCACCTCTATTACACTTGGTTATTTGCTATACCTTACCTTGTAAGGTTTATAAGCTTAATACTTTATATTCCATCCCGGAAGTGATGTCATCACTAAAGCACTATATATACTTGCCTGACACACAGAGATATCACTCACTCTGGTGAAATCCTGATGCTGGATACTTCCTGTTGATTTCTATGTAAGTAGTCTCCTATTTTCTATACACTTGTAGGCATTTTCCTGCTGAACTATATAGTAATAATACCCTATGTTATTAGGCACTGGTCTAATTTTCTACTGTATTGAAAAACACTATTTAAACTTCTTTTGTAGTGAAAATACTTTGGGCTCTTCTGCTACTATACTTGCTGGTAGCACTAAGCAATTATCTACTCTGGTGCCACGCCACCATTAGCTACTCCCCGTGGCTCTCTATGTAAGTTACTTATTTTGAGTTTTTTTTATATACTTGTTGATTGAACAGGCATATTTCTCTGGATTGTATTATGGTATTGACACCTAGCCCATTTCATTATCAGACTTTGATCAGATCCAATCATTACCTGATTTGACCTGTAGTGAGACCTATCAGTTGATCCACCTGCTGAGAATATTCCTTTAAATTGCTTGCTGAGATACGTTACATTTTTCCGGTATGTTATACCCTTTATATACTGTATGTACATTTTTTCCTGGATCGTTATACTCTTTATGTACTTGTATAAACTGTTCATATTTTATAATTGGTCACTGATGATACCATTATATGTATATTCCTAATATGTCTCTATATAGAGTTTTGAAATTTCAACGGACCGTTATATGAAATTGTACCTTCAAACTTTATCGGTATAGAACTCTTATAGGTATGTACTTCCTGACTTAAACCATCACGTGGTGTTTCCGGAGTGGCTACAACCCTTTTTTTCAACTTTTTTCATCTTAAATAGATTTAAACCATCTCGATATGTTTCACTTACCTCATTATGGTCGTCTTTTTTTCATCTCTCTGGATGTTCCTCCTTCCATTTTTTGGTCGTTCTCCTTTTCTCCATCTCCTCCTCCTGATCTCAATCCCTATTGTAATTCTCAACTGAGATTATATGTTGTGCTTGATTTTAATTATTTTCTGCATTGTTACAAATCTACAGTGTCTGCTGGCTATGTTTTCTGCCCCTGATGAAGTCAGGTTCTGACGAAACGCGTTGGGCTATTCTTCGCAAATCTGAACATCACTTCATGTGAAATTGTAAACGTCAGACATCAATTGTTGTATCAAGCAGTATTTTATCATTGTTTGTTATGTATATGAGTTTTATGCATTTGTGATACCCTGTAAAGGGATTCTGTTCATTTTTATAATAAACGGTAAAAACCGGTATTTTTCTGTCTAACTATTGGCTAGCGCCCTCTGGAAAACCACCTTTCCTTCCATATATATATATATATATACACAAATACAGAGACTCGACACTACACAATTGTTAGTGTAGGACTTGCAGTGAAATGGGGTCCCTTGGCCATGGGCTGCAAGCTTAAATGCATTGATCAATTCATGAACTAAAACCCCATTATTTATTTGATTAATTGTACACTAAGGTGAGTTAGTTCATAATGGTGAGTGTTGAGTCCCTGTATTAGTATTTATTAGAGCATGTGGTTACAGGCCACTTCACCCAAACGCATTTCAACGTGCTCACACATCTTCATCAGAGACGAAACAGTCGACCAAAATAGTGCCATGGATAAACAGGTATACTAATACGAGTACAAGCACTATCAATTATATTAAGAGACTGTGAATACAGACCGCGATTTACCAACTTAATATAATTCTCGGTTAATGCCGTGGTCGCAATTTACGTGACCAACAGACCTTTTAAAACCTAGAGTACCAGAACAATTTCTTTCCAAAGCCCCTGGATGCTACTGCTGTACGGGGTGCACTACTTGTAGCTCTTTGCTGACAGGTAGCTTCTCTTTACACCCCTACTGCGGTAAAAAAAATACATTAGACGTGTTAAACTGCATGTCTAAGTATATTGTATATTTGATTTATTACTCATGTGGGTACATCTATGTTGGCAAAACTGAGACCTCTTTCAGGGAACGTATGGCCAACCATAGAACAACTATTAGGGCTGCCCTGTTTTCTGGCACGAGGGATCAGCCAGTATCACGACATTACATAGACCACATTCCCCCCTCAAGCGAGGTGGCAATAGGGGCCAACTTTTACTCAGTGTCACGTTGCTAAAAAGCACCAGCTGCAGAGTATCGTAAGCTGGGTGCTTTAACGTTTGAGGTTGTATCCACTACAGAATAGAGAAAACAATGTAGATAAAATATAATGGATTTAATAGAGATATTGCAAACAGTGAAAATGATGGTATAAACGGTATATGGCAGGTATGCAAATATAAAGTCAATTGTCCAGTAGACTATTGTAAAAGATGATGAAGCTTGGTACTTGAAGAATATTGCAATATAATTTGAAGAGTGGAAATGAATATAAACCGGAGTTGAATACTTAAGGATTGCAGAAGGAATTGCTGATTGGATGATTTGAAGAACAAATGAAGATTGTATTGCAGATTGGGAGATTGGATTATTGATTGAAGATTGGAAGATTTGAAGGATTGGTTGAAGATTGGAAGATTGGTTGATTGGTTGAAGATTGGAAGATTGGATGATTGGTTGAAGATTGGAAGATTGGATGATTGGTGGAAGATTGGATGATTGGTTGGAGATTGGAAGATTGGATGGTTGGTTGAAGATTGAAATATTGGATGATTGGTTGGAGATCGGAAGATTGGATGGTTGGTTGAAGATTGAATGAAAAAGAGTTGTCCTTTGCTGTATGAGGTTGTGGCTGCTGCCAGAGGTAACTGTATTGTAATATGGTTTATTCTATGGAATCAAAATCAGTATATCCAGCAGTCACTAAGGAGTTAATAAACGGAATCATCTTAGATCAAAGCTAATAAAAACAGCAATATACATATTGCGTTTATTTGTTCATTGACTTCTAATGTATTTATAATGATTTGACCTGCTGACTGGGTGGTTGAAGGACATATTGTTGACATGTTGTTGAAGGACAATGTAGACGTATGTAAAGGGGTGCAACTAAAATGAAAACAATTAATTGTTTAGCAGTGTTGCCTAACCATACTGTATGTGAGACCTATGAAGTATATCACATTGTTCAACAACGGCCTATAGACACAGTCATACATGAGGGTATTACAACTCTTGGTAACTTTAATACTTTTACATTTATTCATCCAGGTTATCTATGATTACATCTGTCTGGTGCATGCTGCTGAATGTTACAATAAGCTAATAGCAAAACAATTTTCATAAAATAATCTACACTAAAAATGTAGCCAGGCATATCCAGCAATATTCTCTGTATTTGCGTTTTGATACTGCAGGCGGTGTATTGTTTTCTTCAGTAGTTTAATATTCTAAACCTTTTGTCTGTACTTCTATTGTTTTAGGGCTTCCACTATTTCCACCGTGTAATTGTTTGTTCATAACGCTGAACATAAATTCTCTGCTTCTCATTGCCTTAATGTTTGCCCTCAAGGAGTCTTGCTCCAAAGTTAGCAAGTACCAGTAGTTATGTTCTTATCAAGTAAAATAGTATGAAGTACAATGTTACAATACTTTCTTGTACTATTTTGAACCTTTTATGACATTTCTTTTTAGATTTCTTTTGACTTTATTATTTTTTGCATTCTTAACATAAAAGACAGTAGAAGCGATGGATTGATGTTTGGAAACATCTAAGGACAAATTCTTATAAAGGCATAACTAGTATCTACTAATTGAATGGTAAGATATCGCCTCCACAAGTGTCCAATATAAAAAGTTAATGAAGCACTAAGATCTTATGTCCTCAGCCTTGTACTCAGTACTATTGTTCTCGAAAAATAGGTTCAGGAACTCTGGAAGGTATATTCAACAACTTATATTGATATATAGATAGAACGGGGAAAAATATATACTATACATATAAGAAAAAAGGCACTAAAAAAGAGCTTTAAAATAAAACTTATTTTACGGAGCGTACAATTTGGCCAAGTGCTGAAAAATAGCACTGCTTGTACCATTCCCCATTAATTCCCAGGAGCAAATCTGGACATATAAGGACTTATTTAAACATGGATGTTTTGTTCAGCACTCCACGCAAAAATAAATATGTATGTTTATCTGTATCTATACTTATCTAGATATTAGTGCATCATCAAATTGTTTACATTTCCCATCTCTTGGGAAATTGGCAGATGTAGCCACAGCCATTATTTCTGCACCAATCGACCCCTTGAACTGGGTACAGATTGGGATTGGATGCAGATCGTGAGCAGATTGTGTGCTCCAGTAAATCACTGGACCATCGTATGGTCGTTTCACGGTCTGCTCACAATCATGATCCTTCTGCTGTGTACCCTACATTACTTGGCTCTAAATTTCTTTTTTTTTCTTTTTTATCAATATATTTGATTAATTTAAACTTTTGATATACAATTTACAATATACAAGAGTTTCAAGAAGTACATACAGTAAAAATGGGACAATGCCCTTCCAAATATTGCAAAGTACACTGTGACTTTTCAATATCTTGGACAAGTACATAGCATTTTAAATACTCAACTCAAACTTTTTTTATCTAAAATTGCGAAATGACACAAGTGTTGCACTGAACTATATGCTTTCAAGACATGTTCCTAAAATGTTAATGTCAAAAGTGTTACAAACATATTTACTCTTTCTTAACATTTTAAGATATAAGGGTGAATAATATAGAAGGGAGAAGGCTCTAAATTTCACAACTTTTAAAAACAATAACCTGACACCCCCCCCCCCATATCAGATGTTCCCTTGCCTCACACCACTATTTGAATTTTTTTACATATTAAAGTACAGTAGGTCAGGTTTTGTTTGTCCTGCTTACTTGAAACAAAAGGCCTTAAAACATTAGAAAATCATTGCAAAATTAGGTGTTTCAAAAGTGAAGTAGTGGACCAGTTTCTGCAAATAATTGATTACTGATTGTGCAACTTCACTCATTTCACAGCTTGATACATCAACCTCATAATGCCACAATTGTAAAAAAAAATAAAAAAGGCACAATGGAGTTATTGCCTTTACATTGCTGAATTAAAAAAAAGTAGTAAAAAAGCCATTCATAAGCATAAGGCTGCGTCTACACATTGCGTTTTACAGGTCCCTTTTAAAGGGACCTGTTTGGTAGGAAGGAGACTGCACATTTAAATCTATGGCTGCGTGCACACATTCCATTTAGCAGAATGCAGTCGAACAGGAGCTGTTTAGCAGGATGATTACTCAAGAGGATATATACACAAGCCTGCTGCAACCTGTTAAAATGCAATGTGTAGACACAAGAAACAGCAGGATGCAGCAGGCTTGTGTATATATCCTCTTGAGTAATCATCCTGCTAAACAGCTCCTGTTCGACTGCATTCTGCTAAAACGGAATGTGTGCACGCAGCCATAGACAAACAGGATCCTGTTCTACTGCATCCTGCTAAAATTAATGTGTAGACGCAGCATTATAATATAGATTTATGTATGTATTTATTTATTTTAAATAAATGTTTGTATTTTATAAATTACAGGTAAAACAAAGCTTTATAATTTGTTTTTAAGTAGTAATATGTTTCTAATATTCTACATGTATAAGAAAAACCCATAAGTAAAATAATGTTAATTATTTATTATTTAATAAGTTCATTATGTTAAATGTATCTTTTAATTGAAGCATTTAGTAGAGGCATTTATAATAAAATAACAGTATAAATAATCATTTATGTAAAATGAGAGTTTAATTTACTTTTCTGAGTTTTGCTATTTAGAAATTCTTTCCTTAGCTTGCCACACTGTTCATAATTTCTAATAGGCTGCAGTTCACTGGGTTCTTCATTATTTTTGCTTATTTTGCTGTAGCTCTGAAATGTACCTGGAAAAAAATGCTGAAAAATATTTTGCAAGTGGCAACATTTTTTGAATGTGCTATAATTGTATTTAAAGTGACAATATATACAATAGTGCTACTTTTCAGTAATGTTATCTTATATCGAGCCCCGCGAGGGGACATGGATTACTTTATATGTATTACTCATCTGCTCGCAACGCATCCTTGCGGGTCTCGCTGCGCTCGCTGCGCTTCGGGCTCGGTGGCTCGCTGCGCTCGCCACACTATCTACAATCAACTCCACGTCGACGTGGATAGTGGGGGTATGAAAAGGTCGGAGGTCGCGTACCGCTGGGCTCGCCACGCTTCGGGATGGCGTGGATACTGGGGGTTACATCTCATCGTAAGCACCCATCACATCTCATGGCATGGGTGCTT
This sequence comes from Crinia signifera, assembly GCF_055691185.1. Lineage (NCBI taxonomy): Eukaryota > Metazoa > Chordata > Amphibia > Anura > Myobatrachidae > Crinia > Crinia signifera. The sequence goes on from NC_139217.1 coordinate 406,590,969, forward strand.
GTACAATTAAAAATCGCATTGCATCGCATCCCATTTGCTGGCATGCGATGCTATGCGATATTTAATTGTATAAGCATCGCATCGCACGCATCGCACACCACTAAATAAGGTACACGATGCCATGCGATGGGCACCGTGCTAGGAAACAAGTACCATAATAAGTGTAAAGATTGCAATAACAATGAAAAAAACAATGGTAACTGATCACTTTTATTTTTCAACTATATTATATCATACTTATACAAAGATATAAAAATAGTTAAAAAAATATATATTTTTTTTTGCTGTTTGGTGTTGCGCATGCGTGCTGCGATCCAGAGGCATGCGCAGTCATTCAATAATAAATCGGCTCACAAGCTCGCACAACAGCAAGTCTGAATAACCCCATTGTTTCATGATCTTAAAGGGACCCACCACTGATCTCACATACGCTGCAGGGACTCCATGCCCGCCACGCTACCGCCCTGATCCTGCACTGCTAGACCCAGCTGCATGCCACCCACCAGCAGGCCGGGGGTCCCTGCATTATCAGGGAGGATAAGGGGGGCTGCGCTGGTCCCACTCGTGCATATATAATGAGCGTGACCAAGTGCAGTGAATATCTAATGAGCGGCTCCCTGCTGACATCATGTGTAAAAAAACAACATTTTTAAAAATAAATATATAATTATGTGCTGCAAGTACATGAATCCAAATAGCAAGACCCATCAAATAATAAAATTAATGATTTTTTGACACTAAAAAAAAAAAAAACCCTTTATTTTAAAAGAACACATTCCAGTTCACCTTAAAAAGATGGCAAATGCAAAACGGTGAATCTCTGCGAAAATCACAGTGAAAGCATTTCTCCATTCTAGCATTGAATACACTCTCGGCGAGTCAAAAACCCATGGAAATACACCAGCGAATTGCAGCGAGCATGAAACGGAGAACTGCCCGGCATTCACTGTTCGTTTTCAGCAGTGAACATTGAATAGGTTGAATCATATTTTCAGTGAAAAGATTCCCAGCAGACAGTGAAAACAGCCTGATTCGCCGAAAAAAGCGGTGAATCCAGAGCATTATATACTGGCCTAAGACTTCATAGTTTATATTACATCAATAGAATTTAAAAAATTCCGTTTGTCAATCAGTGGCGTAGCTACGTTTTGGGCGCCCCCCCCCCGCCGTTAGGGGGGGCGCCCCCCCGCCGCTGCCCCGCCAAGCACCCCTACCCCCCTGCCCTGCGGCCCATGCAAACCCCCCTAAATCTCCCACAGCCTTACCTATCGTGCTGGTCCCGGCAGCTCCATTCTTCTGCTGAGGACCACCACAAAATGGCCGCCCCCATACAGCAGACAGTTTCAGCGAGATAGGTAAGTCTGCGGGGGATTGGGGGGGGGGTTTAACTATAGCACCGCAGCCCCCGCCGCCCCCACATGCACAGCGCCCCCCCCCCCCCTGTGGTGGCGGGGGCTGCGGTGCTATAGTTACGCCGCTGTTGTCAATGTTATTAGTTTAATAATGTTGATTTTTTAAAAACTTTTTCTTGTTTTCATATTTTCTTTCTTTCAGTCCTTGTAAGCATTACGAAGCATACAGAACGCATATAATTATAGAAACAAAGTATATTTCAATTTACTGTTAATGGGGCTGATATAAAATCTAGTCGCTCATAATGTGTGAGTATAACAATGTAGTCTATCTGTTGTAATGTCCCTGGAACATACAGTAAAGTACATTATTAAACAATTAGGAAATTAAACATTGTTTTTTTTTTTTATACTGTACATTTAGCAGTATGATATATTTAGCAGCACAATACAGGCATAACAGGATAGATAATTAATAGCATTGGATGCCTTTACAAAATCATTTTCATAAAAATGTTGTGTCTCATGGAATAAACAGCTCTAGAGCCTGGTTTTAGGGGGTTATTCAGGTTCACTCGGAAAGGCACAATCACTCTCTAATGGACAAAACCATATGCACTGCAAGTGGGGCTCATGTACTTTAACATGTGCAGAAAGAGTTAGATTTGGGTGTTATTTAGATAGGTAGATAGGTGTTAGGTAGATATTGTTTCTGTGCAGGGTAAATACTGGCTGCTTTATTTTTACACTGCAATATAGATATCAGTTTGAAGGACACCCCCCACCCAAATCTAACTATCTCTGCTCATGTTACATCAGCCCCACCTGCAGTGCATATGGTTTTGTCCATTAGAGAGTGATTGTGCCTTTCCGAGTGAACCAGAATAATCCCCTAGTTTCAGAGGGTCAAAAATAAAGTAGTCCTTACCTCATTAAAAACCTTTAGGTGTAAAAAGTTAATATCTGGGTATCGGAGAGGTTCTAACAAATACACTAAAAATAAACCGATATTAATACTTTAAGACCAAAGTGGGTTTGTCAAAAGGGTGTGGTACAGGGGTCCGACAGTCGGGATCCCGACAGTCATTAGCCCGACTTCAGGATCCCGACTGGCCAGACCCAGACAGCATGGTGAGCGCAACTAAGCCCCTTGCGGCCTCGCTGAGCTCGCCACGCTGCGGGCACATGAGGGAAAATAGCAGGTGGCCGTCGGGAACCCAGCTGTCTGTGTTTTGACAGTCGGGATCCCGACGTCGGGTAAATGCCTGTCGGGACCCCGTCCGGCACCGTGTCAAAATTGGTGTGAAAATTGCCAAGCAAACATTTTTATTCATTATATGGACCTGTAATGTTTACCTTATATAGGAAATATAATCTTTTTTTTTACACAACATTTTTATTTGAATTTACAGTATATAACAATTGTGCATCTCTCAGAGATGTTGGCACTGAAAGGGTTAACTTACTATTATTCCGGTTTATTTTTTCCTCAATTGCCTAATTTCTATTTTCCTGATTTTTTTATGCTTTTTGACCATTCTGAATACTCAGAAATGGTAGATTACACTTTAGGACTGATTTAGACCTATTTATTTGGGTCCAAATTTGGCCCCTTCCCTGATGTTCGGGGTTTGCACGTACGCGATGAGGCGCATGCGCAAGCCCCCAGAGGAAACATCAGTGATTACAGCCTATTGATCATTTCCGCTTCAGGCCCTTTGTGTATTGGTAGAAATGTGTCCATCATAGGTTCTGCTTGTCCAATTAGAGTATCCGATATATGTCTTAAATTATTTGGGCATTATTTTATTATGTGAAATATCAAGTTATATAAAAATAAAATGGATATAAAAATATATAAAAGACTTATCATGTTACACACCGTGCCTCTGTTTTCTTTCAAATCTGTAGAAACAGTCCATTATAGGAACATATGTAAGTCATACTGCCTGAGCTTGGACATTACGGAAAGGGTATAGGGTACTGAGATGGTACAGTCCACTGTGACTTTCCTTGGAATGCTGATGGACTGATCCAACTCAATATACTAATGCTTCTGTATTACATTAACTGAAAGAAGGGTTAGAACATGTGGTATGCAGTCATTAGATCTACAGTGTCTAAGTCAACAGTCATGAGGTCCACCACTATTAGTCGACAGTCAAAAGGTCGACATGGTCATATGGCCAACTGTCAAAAGTTCAAAGAGTCGACATGCAAAAAGTTGACATGTGTTGTGATTTTTTTTTAAATTGAGCTAACATGTCGACAGAAGGTATTTCATACCGTACCATCCACAACGGCACGGTAGGGGAATAAAGGAATTTGCCTAGCGTTACGAGGCACCATGCCAAAAACATGGTGAGCGTAGTGAGCCATGCGAGGGGACACGGTACACTTAGACGGTGTCCATACTGACCTATGTCAACACAGACACCCCCAAAACATGAAAAACTCATGTTGACCTGTTCCATGTCGATCATTTGAATGTCGACCTTTTGACCATATCTACCTTATGACTGTCGACCATTTGACTATAAACCTTTTGACCCTGTCGACCTTTTGACTGTCAACCATTAGCGGTTGACCTAATGACTGTGGACCTAGAACAATGTAGATCTAATATACCAGAACCAGAACATCTAGCATGAGATGTGTTACTGTTTTAATGGTTCGGTGGACTCTCTGTGAACTTCAGAAGTGTTGATAGCACACTACAGCATCCAAAAAATAGCACAGAAAATATACTATGTTGCATTAACTACTTTAAGTCTAATATTAATATTATCCTGAGAAAACAAGCTGCACTTGATAATGTCATATAGGACTTTCCTAAAGTTCTTTATCTTTCATAGCACACATTTATTTTTAGTATCTTAATAAAGAAATATGTTTATTCATCTATACGGCTATGTATATTTCTTGTCTTCTTAGTCAGACAACATCATTTTATAGCTATTATTGAATACAACTAGCAAGACACTGTTTGTACTTGTACTAATTTTAAGCTCCACTCTTATGGCAAGCACATATTACACATTTTGCAGTACCTTACAGAATATGTTCTGGTGCTTGTAAAGGTCACCTTGAGCCACACAGAGAATTATAAACATTACAGCAAAAAATGACTACCACCATTAGAATTTATTTTGTTGCAGCTGAATCATCATTAATTTGTTTCCAGGTGAAGCAAAGCGAAGGAACTCTGTATAAAAGGCTGAGAACTCATCACACAGATGATTCTGCACAATGTGCTGCATTTGCAATGTCCATGAACAGTGCGCATAGAGTCTGTTCAAATAAAATGTTTTCAAATAAGGACACTGAAAAGTTCTTTCAGTACATTCAATTAACTATACAAAAACTACATAAAAGCACAATATATAAAAATAAGAAAATTGGGTACTTGTTTCCTAGCACGGCCACAACGATTTAGATCGTTGTGGTCGTAAGATAAAAAATCGGATCGATCGCATCGCATGCGATTTGGTCGCATACGATGCGACCGATCCGACCGACCGATTTTTCACCCGATTTTTTTTTTTTTTTCACCAGATTTGTTTCAATTGCCCCCCCAAATGTTACTAAGTGGGCTAGACCCCACGATAGACGTCAACCCGAAGCGTGGCGAGCGCAGCGAGCCCGCGAGGGGCGGCGGTGCGCGTCCTCCGACCTTTTCATTCCCCTACTATCCACTAGGGCGTGGAGTGAGAATAGAATAGTGTGGCGAGCGCAGCGAGCCACCGAGCCCGAAGCGTGGCGAGCGCAGCGAGCCCCGCGAGGGGACGCGTCTAACTTCACAGGGATACGCGTCCCCTCGCGGGGCTCGCTGCGCTCGCCACGCTTCGGGCTCGGTGGCTCGCTGCGCTCGCCACACTATTCTATTCTCACTCCACGCCCTAGTGGATAGTAGGGGAATGAAAAGGTCGGAGGACGCGCACCGCCGCCCCTCGCGGGCTCGCTGCGCTCGCCACGCTTCGGGTTGACGTCTATCGTGGGGTCATGGCGGGCACATAAAAAATGTGAAATGGGTCATATTGGGCCATTTCACCTTTTTTATCATTTTACCCTATGTGAGATGGACTTAATCAAGTCCATCTCATCTTGTGCCATTATAATGGCACAAGACCGACGCGATCCTCCCGATTTCAATGTTAAAAGTTTTTTTAACATTGAAGTCTATGGAAAAATCGGGTCAATCGGTCGGTCGCATCGCGGCCGATTTTAATTGGTCGCGACCGACCGATTGACCCGATTTCTGTCAATCAAAGTGAAAAAATTGTAAAAAATCGGCCACATCGTGAGGATCGTGTCCCTTAATTAAGAGCCACGATCACTCACGATTGTGGCCGTTCTAGGAAACAAGTACCGAAAATTGCTATAAAAAACACAGTAAATCATTGATTTGCATTTAATGTACTTTCCTTGACATTTAAGCCATGTGCAATAAATTGTTTATATACAGCTTATTTGATTTGTTCCTTACTTATGTAGCAAATTTATATTACCAATGCATGCTGGAATGACAGTATCTGTAAAGCTGCCCATACACGGTCCGTTTAACGGATCCGTTTGGGACTTAAATAGCACACATCGCATCGGATCGCATGCCTTGTGCATGCAATGTGTAGCTAGTACAAAAATTATGTGCAGCACATACTTTTTGTACCATACTATGTGATGCGCGGGAGCCCGCATCGCATAGTACAGAACGGAGCCGGTCCACAACGGACCGTGTATGGGCTCCTTAAGAAATTATTTTGAGATCTATGATTCTGATTTTTTTTTGTTGACAATAACTGTGTCAGCAACATAAATTGTGTTTATATTTTGAAATCTTTAAGAGATCTCTGTGTACAAGTTTCCATTCAGTTATTTTAAATTTGATTTGGACTATATAGTATAGGTTGAATCGAAAATGACACTGAATGGAACATTATTAGCTGCCTTCGATCAGTGGTCGGGATCGGGATCGAAAGCAGAAATAGACTTGCCTGGCAAGTCTATTTCTGCCTTGATCTGGCAGATCGAAAGCAGTTCCATGCAGCATCCCCCCTTCCTTCCCCCTGTGCGCCAACCTCCCGCCACCCTCTCTCCCTCCTGATCGAGGCCCGGGGGCTGTAGATATTGAATTGGTATTTTTCTATTTGATTTTGTTTAAAATAAGCAAAATCAAATCGAATTTGAATAAAAATCGAATGGACATCAAACGGTTTTCAGCCGCATTCAATGCATTCAACGGTTTTAAGCCGCATAGAATGCTGATTCGGGATCCAATCACAAGCAAAATCGCACCATGTGAACACTCCTTAATACTTGGACAAATCCATACCATCTGTCATAGGGTAAGGGTTGTGCTGGTTAAAACAAATATCATCAAAATGTATTTTTGTAATCATAATTCATGTATTTATGATTCATCATCATACATTTTATTTCTGATAGTATTAAGCTAAAACATCTTTACAGATTCCACAATCGTAGCTGCCTCAGCGGAGAGCTCCTGCCTCACACAAAGCATCGGACTTAACAATGACAGCGTAGGAGCCTAATGTGGAAAGTTAAACGGACCTCTGTACAGGGGAAGCCCCAGGGACCACATAAAATCTATAAGACTGTGGATCTGCCCTGTTTCTGTACCACAAGGGAGGCAAACTCACCAAGCCCTGACAGTTAAGTGGTCAAAGAAACAGATAGAGAATGGCACAGTGTAAATGATGAGCTAACACAGTATATGTGTTCCCTAAGCACCAAGAGTTTCCAGTTATCTTGTATAGAGAATATAAACATCTGTGCTCGCAATAAGAGCCGAGTTTTGACAATTGGCTGAAAGAACAGCAAAAGTGGAAGAGCATTTCCTGATACTGTCACTGTCTGGACAGGACAATACAGATATAAGCTGGAACTATTTAATGGGGATACAACTGTAGCTGTGCAAGAGGACGGAGGATTAAGGCTGCGGGTAATTCATATTTTAGGTTTAATTGGTTATAAACACATATTTTCTTTATTCCCCTGTCACTGATATGTCTACTTATGGCTCTGCTATTTACAAATTAAAAAATCATTGACATGATCTACAAAATCAGGGTGATCATAATATATATAATAGCCTGTATGAATGAATGAATGAATGAATGAGAATATGAAATACACCTTAGAAGAATTGCTAGGCATAATGTGAGCAGGGACTAGGGTAGGCAGAAAATTGCAGTTGTCAATTCTAAGCAATTGCTCAAAATCAAGGTTAAGACAGAATCAGTAGTCAGAAAAGTAATCAGACAAGATCAGACAGAATGTGCACAGCTACAGCAGATAAGGAATGAATGAACACCTGGAGGTAACCCAAGCGAAAACAGGCCTGATTCACATATGTTCGCTATGCAGCGTATATTCGCTGCCTAGTGAGCAGGTAAATGACCCCCTGCTGCCCGAATTCACTCACTAGCATGCAAGTGGAAGCGGCCACATACACATCCGCTCGCATGTGGCCACACGGGAGAAAAATCATTAGATGGTCGCTCACCTACGAATGATTTTTTCCCCTTTGCTAATAAAGTCAGTCTAGACTGACTTTTATTCTGGCCGCAAATGTCCGATTTCGGGGCGGGTGTGATATCAGATGCCCGCCCCAAGCAGGCTGCAGCAGGTCCCGAAGCACAGGCTTCTTCAATGCAGGATGCCAGTGGCCAATTAAAGCACCAGCTGGTGAGCAAATCAGAGCTCGTGTACCAGCAGGCGCTCCAATTGGTTAACGGTACACAATCTCTGATTTACCCAAAAGCTGGTGCAGGATTTTAATTGGTCGCTGGCGTCCTGCATTGAAGAAGCCTTTACTTCATTCAGTGCACCGATCACAGTGCAGGCAGCACAGTGGAGGCAGTCGGGGGGGTTGCAGTGGGCAAAATGAGCTGTCCGGGCCCTTCCAGAGGCCGGGGCCTGGGACGGCTGTACCCACAGCACCCCCATGTTGGCGGCCCTGAATGGACGCACAAGCAAATTGTGGCTGAAACCAGCCTACTGTACAAATGTTGAGAGATCGGGTACCGTCACCAACGTTTAAACGCTGCATCAACAGTACCTTGCACAGTTCGCATTTAATAGGATTGATCTCTATGTCTGCTTTCCAAGCGTAATGAGTTCTTTGAAGCTTCAATTTGATAGCTTTGATAGGCCTGATAAAAAAATATGTGTCTGTGTTTTATACTGGTTTTCTTACTTCCTCATTATTGGTGTGTTTTACTATCTTTGTGAGGTCTTCTTACTTTGGTTGAATATTGATGTCCTTCGTGCTACTCCATGTCCAGGGTGCATCTTAGATCTCCAAAGGAACTAAGAGCTCAATGCGATCTGTAGCTGTAACATGACACCTTTCTGTATGTCTTCCTATGTGACCTTTAAATATATGGGGGCAAATGTTCCCAACTTTTTCAAGTCGCCATCATTTAAAAGGCCACTTTAAAACATTGGCCAGACACGCCAAGAGGTTGCAGATGCTTGCAAATCACAGGATATTGCTCTATCCCTATAGTATGACTGCCTGCTCTGAGCTCTTGGACTTTTCATATATAAGTGTAATCTACTTGTTTACTACTGGCATAAATTGCATTTAATGCTCCAGTAGTTCCTTATCAACAATCCAGTGTCTAAATGTATTTTTTTTATGGTGATATATTTTACTGTTATTTAAATGTACAAAAGTAATTCAAAACTATTCATACATCATCAGTGTAATAGTGAATAGCAGAATGACTATCCCCAAAAGTCCACAGGGAACATACTGAAGGCACTAGTTTGGATGTTATTATTATTATTATTATTATTATTATTATCATCATCACCACCACCACCACCACCACCAATATAGAGTAAGGTTTTTCGTGTTGCAATAGCACATTTCAATTTCAAAATATTTCTTATATTGAAATTAACCATTAACATGTATTAAACGTACTTAAAGAACTATACCTTTTTCTTTAATGTTTTATTTTATCTATAAAAAGAAAAATAAATCACATTGGGGCAATTTCAAGAATTTTTCTTTTTTTAAATTGACATCCATCTGGTCTACGTCGGAGAGGTCAAATTAACTTCTTACCTTTTATTCTGAGATCCACTGAAATCGTACATTGGCCCTAATTCAGCAAGGCTTGCTAAGCAGTGAAGATTCGCTGCTTAGCGAGCCCTATAACGCCACCCACCGGGCAAGCGAATACCTACCCTCCACCGCCGACCATCAAATAATTTTTACCGTTTGCAAAGTCAGTTTTGATTGACCTATATTTGCGGAATGCCACTCCGAGAACAGGGCTGGCGATTATGTCATGTTATGTTAGCCGGCCGCCCCTGGCAGGCATCGGCCCACCTGTGTTCGCATGGGGACGCCCAGCGTTTTCCTCGCCACACCCATAGTTTTCATCCCCATACACCTTCCATCCCATCCACCACCGGCCTGCCCCGATGATTGCGAATAGATCAGCTACTATGCAAGTTTGAGAAGCCATTCGCAAAGGTGGGGTTGCACATGCGCATAATAGCGCATGTGCAGTACCTAAAATATTGAGGCGGGGTAAAACTTGCAAACTTGCAAGTCATCGTGAATCAGGCCCATTTTTTTATCATGACATCCCAGGATTTAGCTGAAATGATAGCTGAAAATACTGATGCACGTCCCCTTTATACAGCTATTTGGTCTATTAAAAATATCTGCTCCTTATTTTATTTTATTTCTAAGAAAAGTTTTGAATATTCACAGTGGAGAAGATTCACCTACATTATATTATTTATGATAAAATAACTGAAATGAATATTTATTTCCAATATAAGATGAAACAAAACATCATTGGGAATACTTATACAACATACAGGCAAACTGTCATTTTACATCCCCCGGATTTTACATTATTTCTGGAAGTTACGTTACTTTCTCTGTGCTCTCACTCCATTATGTATCTCAGTGGAGCCATAGCCCTTATTTTATACTACCACTTCACACATTTTACACTTTCATACATAAAGTATTACAGTGCTGTCATTTTGTAGTACAGTAGATCGTTTTTTTATTATGTTTTTCTGGTAGTGCTCAGTAGATCCTCTTTAGTAATGTTATAGCACAATTTCCTCTACAACTACAGTACTGAATTTTTTGCTTGATTATAGCAAAATGTAGTATAACATTCAATTAAAATGATTTAGTTAGTGCTTCAATAACTCTTAAATTACTGTATATTGGTTGAAGGCACTCACCAAATCCAAATCATGAAAAGGTTAATTACATCTGACAGCAGCATAAAAAAACACATTATATAAGTGGGTACCTGCAGCAAAAAGAAAACCTTCATTTTCAAATTAAAAATGTAGTTTTATGAAAAATGCTTTCTATTCAATAATTAAAATTGGTACTTATTAATTTCAAAAGGTCAGACTAGTATAAGATACAGTAAATTAAAAAAAATGAACTATTACATGTAATAATATAAAAATCTGAAATTAATACATGCAATTTAAAAAAAAAAACTGTAAAGAAAAAAGGAAATTTGAAATTACATTCTCCAGAAACAAAAAAAAAACATATAATGATATTAAGGAAAAGGTATTTTATAAGGCTGGAAAAAAATCAAATAAACAATTACTGTCTTTTCAGCATATGAAGTATTGTTGATTCAAATATGCCTAAATTTTACCGTGGAAGAAGATGATTTGACCTTAGTTATGGAAAACATGATGTAGAATTCTAATACCCACATCAAAACAGCCATTTATGAAGTAAAAACTTATTATTAGTACCCTTATGCCTGGGTAATAAGTACCCCAGTTCCACTTTATTGAGTTTCACCAGAACACAGCTCATGTTTAATAATATTATATTTATTTATTTTAATAAAAGTACCAGACCTCAGGCCAGATTCAGACTGGGTTGTACAACCGGTGGCGGTAGCATGAGGGGTCCGAGCACACTGTGTCCCTGCCATGCAATGCAAATGCAAAATTTGCGTTTGCATCGCTATAGTGTGAGTGCTTTGCTGTACAGGGAAGCAAACACACATTATTGGTAGCCCCCTGGTTGCGTAGCCTAGCTGCAAAGCCAATCACATGGCGGCCATTTTTTGGGTCGCTTCGGCTGTGTGTGGTCTCATGCAGCCTCAGCAGCCTCCTCTAATGGCCCGGACACCCCTCCATTGTCCTGGAACGTATTTATCGACCACATCCCTAAAATGCTATGTCAATCCCCAGGCTCTGCCCCAGTGGAATCTGTGTTTGGCTTGCACTGATGCCGGTACCTGCTCTTATGCAACCTAGGGAGCTGCAAGAAAGAGAGAGAGAGAGTAGGAGACCAGCATGCAGCTTCTTGGTCATGGCTTCCTTTTCATGATATCATATGTTCCCCCCTCATATGTGACAACATCATGATGTCATTAAGAGGGAACCTGGACCATGAAGCAATGCTCCATACTAATCCTAGGGACACGTCCAGCTGTAGGTATGGCTAAGGCACATTAGTTCTATGCTACGGCACTGACTATTGCAATACACAAAATGTATACACTTACTGTATTTCAAAAGTTGTTAAAACTCTTTTATGGTATTGGGCACTTTAATTAATTGATAAAAGTGATGCACTGTACGTGTATTATTATTACCATTGTACGGTAAGTTTTATCACATTGCAGTGGCAAAATTAAACTTGGTAAACTACATTTAAGTCCATGTAGGAACAAAATATTTCTTATATTGAAATTAAAAGTGTATTAAAGTACAGCTCAGAGACCATCACTATAATATTTGGCACAGGCTGAGTGAAAGTAACATATTGTTGTTTAAACATCAGACCCGGAAGGGGGAGTCTTGCTCTTACCAGAACCACAAATGAATCTTTTGGGAATATTTTGTTGCTCATTAATTCTTTAGTACAAAATCAACATATGTCACTCTACCCCTAAAGCAACCTGAAGGAGATTTTTTGCTTAACTCATCTAATCTTTTATACTCATTACTATAGCGTGTATCTCAGCAACAATTATCACAGAGAATGTTTCTTGATAAAAGACTTTAACATGCAAGGGTAAACATATCCTTTGCCCCCATACCGGGTAAATAATTATTTCTTAATATTTTTATTTATCACTAGTTAAAAGCCCATGAAAATGACGCTTAGTCCACATCTGCTCCTACTTTCAAACTCTGGGTGAAATTTAATAGGATGAGAGATTCAGAAAGTGAGAGATTTGGTAAGAAATCTCCAGTAAAGCGGCAATGATTTACACTTCCGATAATGATTGCCGCTTTAAAAGAACCTGGGGTACTTGTTTCCTATCTGGGCGCCCGTCGTGGTGATCGCGGGTACATTTATGTCTGGCCGCGACGCGACCGACGCGATGCCCGCGATTTCCCATTGAAACCCATGTTAAACATGGAAATCGTGTCGGTCGCGTCGCGGCCAGACATAAATGTACCCGCGATCACCACGACGCGATGCTCCCGATTTACCATAGGATTCAATGTTAAAAGGCCCGATGGACCCGATTTTACTGTTAAATGGCTCAATGGACCCGATTTGGCCATAGGAATCAATGTTAAATGGGCCACATAGCCCATTAACCCTTAAATGTCCCCCCAAATTTATAACGTCACCCCACGATCCACGCCAACCCGAAGCGTGGCGAGCGCAGCTAGCCCGCGAGGGGCGGCGGTACGCGTCCTCCGACCTTTTCATGCCCTACTATCCACTAGGGCGTGGAGTGAGAATAGAATAGTGTGGCGAGCGCAGCGAGCCACCGAGCCCGAAGCGTGGCGAGCGCAGCGAGCCCCGCGCGGGGACGCGGATACCTTTACAGTTATACGCGTCCCCTCGCGGGCTTCCCAGGTGTCCATGGCGACGCGGACACCTGGGAAGCCCGCGAGGGGACGCGTTTACCTGTGAAGGTATCCGCGTCCCCTCGCGGGGCTCGCTGCGCTCGCCACGCTTCGGGCTCGGTGGCTCGCTGCGCTCGCCACACTATTCTATTCTCACTCCACGCTCTAGTGGATAGTAGGGCATGAAAAGGTCGGAGGACGCGTACCGCCGCCCCTCGCGGGCTCGCTGCGCTCGCCACGCTTCGGGTTCGCGTTGATGGCGGGGTGGCGTCACCTACTTTTGGGGGGATATTTTTATGTTCAGGGGTGTTTTTGCCCCATTTCCCATTGTTCCCTATGATAATTTGGGGAAATTGATCCATTTAACATTGTTTCCTATGGTAAATCGCGGTCATCGCGGGTAAATTGAAGCATTTAACATTGTTCTCTATGGGAAAATCGCGGGCATCGCGTCTGGCACATCGCACCCGATTTTTTATCGGCCGCGATGCCCGCGATGGCCCCGATTTTACCCCCGATGACCGCGATTATGATCGTGGGCGCCCAGATAGGAAACAAGTACCGAACCTGGAGATTTCTTAACAAATCTCTCCCTTTCTGAATCTCTCATCATATAAAATTTTACCCTCTGTCTTCACAGCCCCATCTCTCCATATCCAGCAAGTTTGAAACTGATCATTTTGCTTTCACTTTCTCTTAAGGAGTAATTTGGTCCGTTGAGTGACCTCTAGTGGTCATTGGCAGTACTTCACCTCAGTTGTGAGGAGTATTTAGCCATTTACGTACTGTATATAGATTTTCTATGCAAAAATACGTATTATGAACAATACATTATACATTACTGGTTATAAAGTAGAATGCACAATACTTCAAGCCAAGTTTGATAGTAAGCTGCCTACTGCAGCAACCTAAATGAAACGTTGCATGTAAAGTGGAGAAACAAAAAGAATGACAGAGAGAAAGAAAAATTGTGTGCAACAGAAAACAAGTGAGCACAAACTCATAGGAAGAACCAGAGTGCCTGGGATGTCAACCATATATCTGAGTGTATGTACAATGAGATGCAGGATGCTTTATCACAAAAACAAGGTAAAAACCCCATTATCGGGTTTTCATTGCATTTTTGGTATGCATGAAAACCTGCATGCCAGGTTACATCTGTGGGGGGGTATTGCCAGCAAAAGCTAGTGATACCTAGAGAAGCCTATTGGCTTCTTACTACATCCTCTGCCACCCTGACCTGACCCCCGCAACCCCCGCTGCCCCACACTGGCCGCGCCACTCCCCTTTCACCTGTGTCGGGTCAGCCTCTTGCTTTGCTGCCCAAACCAGTGACCTCCTCCTCTCTATCTCCGTACTTCCCCTTCTTGGTGCATGTAGGAGGGGGAGAGGCCCGCAGCGGCCAGGCAGGAGGAGGGGGGAGAGATGCCGGGGACCTGCTCACCTCCCACCGGCTACTAGGCAAAGGGCAGCTCTTAATACAATTGTATTGTATAGATGTATTAAATCAAATGCATTTAACCAAGTTATCTTAATCCACAAAACTCAGGAACATCATGTGGCCTCAACTCACCTTTGCCATGAGAAAACCTGGAACAGGCCCACCACCCCTATGGCTGAGAACACCAGGACTGCCCCCAGGTCTACCCCTCATGGTGAGGATGGAGCTGTGAGGGGAAGCACCAGACCCAGCCTATGCAGCAACACTTCCCCCATACTGTTATGTGCTCCCCACTTTTTCATAACCACCTGTACATGAGACCAGGACATTGCTGACTCTATGAAAATGATTTCTAATATTACCCTGTCGTCAGGTGAGTATACACTGAAATCACCCATTTTTGGTAATTTCTTTTAGGGGTAATCTATTCCACCCAACTTAATCCTACGCAGAGCGCCTAAAATGGCTGCCACACCTGGTACCTTATCAGGGTGGAGTACACAACCCATGGAAGTTATTATCCAAAATGCTGCACCAATCCTGCATTATGCTTACTGTGTGCTTTTTTTGTCTGGGACTCACTTACTTACTTAATGACCATTGTCTGTTTTCCAGTGTTTGGGAGCAAATGTTTGATTTTCATATGCTTCCATACAGTACATTACCAGATTTTTGTTCTCACCAGATAGATTGGACAGATAAATCTGTAGTTATGTACTCAGCATTACCGCCTTCGCCACGCCGCCCACAGCCCCGCCATGTCCGTTGCCGGTCCCGGAAGACCACTTCTGTCAAAAATTCTGTCAGCATACAAGGCCACGTAGCCGCGGCAATGCTGTAAACATAAACATATACAATTATTATCTTAAACAACATATCTACAGTTTCAATCAAATACAATAAGAACCTGAAAAAATATACAGCTACAATGTGTCCAAACAAAAATAATTTTGGATTATGGATTATTCTATATTTTGGAATATTTTCTATTTCACTGAGGTATCTTGAGGACGGGACCCATGTGTGAACAAAAAATGCATTTTTGTTGTATAAACACATCAAACACATTAAATACACACACATGTATTTTATTTGTGCATGAAACAATGTTTAAAAAACATGAAATAAAGTTTGCGTTCTCATGCTCTGAATTTAAATGCTAAGCAATCAATATTTAGTGCCAGTTGCATATCATGTCTCCAGAAGTGCCAGTTACAGATGTCCCCAGTGGTGATTTTAGCAAAAAAAAATGAATTCCAAAAACTATGGTTTTCGGAATAATTTATATATCATATATAGATATTTAATATATATATATTCCACAATGACCTCTGGCACTCCGGTACTTTCCTGACCCAGAGTATATATACAAAATGAAGAGGCGGCACTCAGAAACGTTTAAAGTGTAAACAGCATGTTATCAAAACATCATCGACTTTTGATGTGAATAAGGATCAGTACAGTGTGGTGTAATATGAATAAGGGGTAATGCAATGTGTTATGCTGGAAATATGAAGCAATATGATGTGGTGTAATGTGAATAAGGAGCAGTACAGTGTGGTGTAAAGTGAATAAGGAGCAGTAAGGTGTGGGACTTGCATTCTTAATTTCTAAGTGATCTAGACAGATTGCTTAGAAATAGGGCCGAAATCACCCTGTGTTTATGGGCCTTTAATCTTGAAATTGGAAAATCTGCCAAATTGTCTTGAACTAGTCCAGGAGTGATGGAAGGGCTGTGATGAGGTTTGTAATGGTATCAATGATGTCATCTGCAAGGAAGGTGAGCTGCCTATAAAAAAAGAGAGTCACTGTGACTCCTGTTTTCCTATCAGAACAGCAATAAATGACTATATAAATGGTTATTAGAAATAAAAGAAACTGAAATTCACCAATTAATTTATTACGTCTACCTCCATAATTATTAAGTATGCCAACCTCCTGCCTCCTCTTTCTTTATTGGTAGATTCAGTAGCTGTAATATAAAAGCCTTTGCTTATTTTTGTAAATCATAGCTTCAATGCCTACAGTATGGTACAATACTTGGCTCACATATTATATGCTGTAAGAAAATAAATATTTTTAAAAGTGGTATTTATACTTTTCTCCGTCATTTGTTATATTTTCAAATACTTTGACTTCATTTTTAATTCACATTTACTTGTAATTAGTAATAATCGCATGTTATAATTGTCCTTCAGATTAACTAGGAAATAAACCTTTTAAGCAAAAATGATGGATTTTATAGAGAAAAAGCTAATATCTTTGTAATGAAACGGGTTGTATCTTAATTCAGGCATTTGTGCTGCCAAATCCAGCTTCATGCAATTCAGATTTGTGTGGTTTGCCAAATTATTTAATTAGATCTTGCAATGTTATAATGAATTTGGCAGTCATTTGAAGTTGAACTATCCTCAGTACCCTTCATCAACTCTTATTTAATAGCAATGCTCTCTCCAGGCCACTGTGAAATATGAATGGGTAGGGAACAATGGTTATGGGCACTTATGTTTCATTTTGATTACCATTTACAGTTGTGTCCACAGTTGTCCCACTTCATTACAAGCGATAGTGAGATATTCTCAGGAGAAGCATATTTTATATCTCCAAGATCTGTCTCTGAAACAAACTGTGTAATCGGAGCTCCTGAGTATTTTAGTGTGAAGCCAGTTGATATTGCATGGGATGATGGGTAGCCCTACAAAGATTAACCCTTTGAATGCCAAGTGATTTTGGCAAAGTAGGTGTAAAAATTGCCAAGCAAATATTTATTTTCATCATAATGACCTGTAATGTTCACCACATATCGGAAATTGTAATTTTTTTTAAACAACATTTTTTTATTTTAATTTATATAACAAATGTGAGAGACATTGACATTTTAAGCAGATATTTGGCACATCTCTCACAGAGATGTTGGCACTCAAAGGGTTAAGTGATTTCGTCTTGTTTCCTAAATGAGTTTTACATCTGCAAGAACAACATTTGGCTTTCCAAGATATGATAATTAAATAGCTCATAGGAATATTTTTCCATTGCAAAAACTTGGTTTCCGGGCCATGTGTTGTAAGAAAAAGCAAGACTTTCCTTTTTTCTGAATATTTGCTATCTGCATCTTAATGACCGCTATATGTATATTTCATGCCTTTTTTTTCATTCATTTTTTTTTACCATGTGAATTTCACCACAACTAATGAGAAACTGCTCAGTGGATCTTTTAAAAGTTCTTCCTTGTTCTGCTTCAGACTTTCTTCCTCCAAGTTTGCTTTCTAGGAATCAGAAAGATTAAGATAAGAAACAGACTCTTATCCCTAATAAAATATCAGCAAGCATTTAAACAAACAAAAATGTCAACAATGCATGAAGGAGTATCCAGACGCCGAGTCAATGGGGTTTAGATCGACCACCCTTAGTTGACCCGGCTTAGTTAGACACGTAAATATAGTCAGCTGCCGCTAGAGCTGCAATAATGCTAGACATGCATGAAGGAGTATGCAAATGCCGAGTCAACGGGGTTTAGATTGACCACCCTTAGTTGACCCGGCTTAGTTAGAAATGTAAATATAGTCAGCTGCCGCTACAGCTGCAATAATGATAGACACCGTCGGCTGATTGGCTGGACCATGGTTAACTGGACTTTTTCAGTAATTTTTGGAGCCGATCCACTTGGATCTTTCTTTACTATACAAGTGTATATAGAGTTAGAATAAGAGCATAGCGAGCCATGTGAGGGGACACTGTGCTCAAATACAGTGTCCCCTGGGACCACTGGGACATTTGGCACCAAACATTCCTGAAAAACTCCCGTCAACCATGTGTCCGTCGACCATGGCTCCGCCAATCAGCCCCCAGTGTCTAACAAGCGTTACTGCACTCTAGCGGCCGCTGTCTATCTTTACGCATCTAACTAAGGCGGGTCAACTAAGGGTGGTCGACCATACCATGGTCGAACTAAACCCTGTTGACCCGCTATACCACAACCCATAAAGGAACTGGGGACTGCAAGTGAATGCTGCCATCCATAACCCCATTAATTCTTTTGATATATTAGAATGTCAACTGCAATAACCACTGCATTATATCAGCAGTCATTAGCCCCATACACATAGGACGACCCGGCTCTTTTGCTGAGCGACGTGCTTAAACACGATCGCTCAGCACACATCGCGGTGCTTTGCCTATTTTTAAGCCCGTGATCTAGCTGGAAAGCCAGTGCAAGCACTTGCTTTCCCTGCGGTTGATAATAACACATGGGACCATGCACCGCGTCGCCCGAGGCTTTATACATGGAGCAATCAGTGCTCTATTTCTAGTCAGATCGCTTAGAAATGGGGCTGAAATCGCCCTGTGTGTATGCCA
This sequence comes from Crinia signifera, assembly GCF_055691185.1. NCBI lineage: Eukaryota > Metazoa > Chordata > Amphibia > Anura > Myobatrachidae > Crinia > Crinia signifera. The sequence continues at coordinate 406,609,971 of NC_139217.1, forward strand.
GCTCACAGTGACTGCAAAATTTAAATAAACTTCAATTAATTGACTTGGTTGTATTTGTATTTACTTATACTAGAAAAACAGTCGCTTTGAGCAATGCTGGGATTTTAAGCGGATATTTTGAGGATCGCTTAAGGGTTAATAAACGTAGTCTTAAGTGTAAGGAGGCTTAAACAGCATCAAGCAGTCAGGGATTCGGGCAACTTCTATTGCCATGATTTTAATTCATTCTGAGCTATAGCCAATCTAATAATGGAAAGTGGAAATAATCTGAGGAGAAGAATGAGCTAACGCAGTTTTAATAAACAATATAAATTTAATAAAGATATGACTAAGTATATGAATCAAATCAATCTACTGAACATAGTATCCTCAACACTAGAGTTTATTATTTAAAAAAAAAAAATCCCAGCTACAGAAGGCATTTGTTACTTCATAAATTGTGTCTATCCACAATTCAATACCTTATCTTTAAGGGTGACACAAATGGACCTTAATACAGCAGGGCTTTTAGATGTAGAGAATAGTTCTTTCTGCTCTGTGACAATATTCAGTATCTGATCATACGCAGTCACTTTGGAAGAATAGACAGCTGCTATTGTTACTGTAGCTAAACTATCAGCTGCTATTGTTAGGTAAACTCATAGAAAACACATATTGTATAGAGACAGTAGAAATATGCTCCAGAAAACGTACAATCAGCACGTGACATATGCTCATGTGTATTAATGATACAAATAGAAATGCAACATGTTAAGTAGGATCTAATACATGATTAGCAATATAATAATATCTATTTTACGAACAGTTATTTGTACACCTCACACATATTCAGCATTGCTTTTCAGAGAATATTTCGAAAGGGGCCTACACACGGTGCAACTGTGCTGAGCGATCTGAGCGATGCAAGATCGGTTAGATCACTCAGCAAGATCGATCACAGCGCTGCACAACGATGTGTCAGCACTCTGGGCCTTATTCTGGTCGGTGCGTACATTTCCGAATACTTTCGGATGGCGTTTTTTAGCCGTCTGCGCATGCGTGGGGAACGCTATGCGCATGTGCCACGCGTGGTCTCCGTACTTGTACTCACTAATACCGTACAGAAATGTGCACCGCAATCACTCGGGAAATATGGGCGTATTATGGGCGTCATTCGGAAATACACAGGGGCGTACTTTCAAAGTGGGCTAAACTGGGCGGAAACATGGGCGGACACGGGGGAGTGCACTCATTTTGGTAGGCGTGCATTTGGACAGCACACCGAATGCACGTGAACAAAACGGCAAGAAATATGCGGTGTCCATAAGCAAGTATTGCTTTGCGGACACCACTCGTTCATGCGCTAGGCAATCGGAACGCCTAATCACTACAACCAATGTCAGCTGAACACAATACAATCCACTCCTTTACTCATTACTCATTAATTACACGCTTGTCACTGCTTCAATTGGAACCATTGCAGCTTAAATGGACTTAACTAAACACACACATATATGCTGCACTTTTCACACACTTTCACACTGCAAATAATGGACACAACTTAACATTAATAATAGAAATACACATGTCACTTCTACATGTATCAATTAAACCACACATTTGGGGGCAAAAAAAAAAATTTATTACAAGAACTTAAAAAATAAAATGGAAATCGTAACAAATTAAAAGGTACCATGACAGGAATAAAATTAAAAAATATATAATAAATACATGATTTTTTGACATACATAGCCACAGCAGAATCATTAGGAACACATCAGGTGGCTTCACAACCAAAGTATAGCACCAACACTTCAAGTAAAACAGACAGTAATGGTAGCCGAAAGAGGGCAACAGGGAAACCAAACATGACATTCGAAACGAGGGCAAATGTGGGTACCCTCGGCACGGAATTGGACACAGGAAGCTGACACACACAGCTCAATGAAAGATTTGGGAAGACATAAGGGTGGTGATTAATGCGGACACAAGTTCCTCTGCGGGCACGTTTGCCCCTGGCAGGCTCTTTGCCACGTGCAGCAGCTCTTCGGCCACGGCCACGTTCAGATGATGGGCCAGGTGGAGCAGATGCTGGTGAGGGGGGGGATGGTGTTCCCCCTCTGCCAGCAGGGAGTGCTGATGGTGGGAATGCACCAGAAACAGATGACAATAGGACCCTATTGCTGCCAACTAGCTCCACCATAAGCTCATTATGGTGGAGGAGGAGGTCATTTTGCCGCAGGGCTTGATCAGCCAGCACCTGCAGGCTAGCAGCTATTGATTGCTGGGTGGCAGCCATAGCCTGCAGGCTCTCAGCAATAGTCTGCTGGCTGCTGACCAAACCCTGCAAGACCTCCTCGGTCCTACGCATCCGCTCTGATGCCGAGTCTCCCTGCTGCTGAATATGGGAAAGCACCTGCACCCACCTGTCGAATTCAGCCTCGGGCGGTGGCTGCTGCACGGGCCTGGTACTGGTGGCAGGTGGCACAGACTCCTCAACCTCAAGAGATTCTGGCCCAAGCGGTGGGGATGCTGGTGAAAGCGAAAATTACAATTACAACACATTCCATGCAAAATTAGGACCAGCTACTTATGGCATGGCAAATAATTACCTTCAAGAAAATAAGCCATGACTTCCGCTGGGGACTCGCTGTCGATGGTGCTCACCCCCCGGACCTCCTCTACTGCAATGCAGCACTCTGCCATCTCCTCCAGGGGGGTGAGCTTCAGCTTTCCAGGCATGGGGCCAGCCCCAGAAGTGTGGCTGTGTTCCCACCGCTGGGTCAATTTCTTCTTGAGGTTGGTTTTGAAGTCGTGCCACCTGCAATCAAAGTGTACATATTACTACATGTCACTCCTCATGTTTGCTGTAGCACACATTGCAATCTGCAACAGATGACAACATGTGCTTCATTACACACAACTTACATTCAATGAAAATATAAAAACAAGCCTTAGAAGATACGTTCACACTCACCCTACAATAACTATTGATTAAATGACATGGCAAACATGTCTGTGGCTCCAAGCAACGTGACCGTCCATTGACCAACACCATCTAACATCTAATGAAAACATTAGTGGTATTGTACTGCTCAAATGTAACACACATGAACTTGCCTCTTCTTAACGTGCTCCGTCTCACGAACTTGTGGAGCCACCGCATTAATCTCCGCCGTTATGTCCTCCCAGATTTTTCATCTCCTTGTGTGTGTGTCAACCTGTCCTGTGGACACTCGATCCAATCCCGTGTGCGGGGTACCAGGATGGCAAGCTCCTGCACTTCGAATGCCATGTTTCTGCTGCTTGGTTCCTCTGTTGCCCTATTTCGGCCACGGCCACTGCCACTGCCAAGGCCACTGCCACGGCCACGGCCACCTGTCGCTGTACTCGAAGTGCTGGCCAGGCTACTCTGTTGGGAAGCCACCTGTTGTGTTCCCAATGATTCTGCTGAGGCTGAAGATGGGCCAGCTGCCGATTGGCCTGATGTAGATGGCTGCTGTTTTCCCAATGGCTGCTCTGGGTTGATGGGTACATAGCTGGTGCTGGATTCCATGTGGCCAAACAGGTCCTGCAACACCTGGTCTTCCTCAGATTCTGAGCCAGCCATGTTTGCAAACACATTGCAGTTTTGTAACATACCTTTATATCCTATTTCTGTAATTGGCGTACATCAGCGACACGGCAGCGTTCCGTACGGCAGCGTACACCGTGCGGCGCATAGGCCACGCCCCTACCGGCGAAAAAAAAAACCATGGCAAACATAGTAAGTCTGATTTAGTAGCTAATTGCAGATTTGTACTCCAATGACCAAATAAAACTGAGGTCAGACATGAAATGTATATGTGAATGTACATCTGTACTGTGCACTTGTTTGGTATGTAGTACAAATGACACTAACCATTCCATATGTAAATCCAGTTCACCACTTAGACAATAGTAATGAGTGCTAGCATCCAAATCACATGTGAAAGGTCTCCAAAATCTGGCTTGATGCTAGCTACATTTCATTCCACATCTCTAGTGTGGCCCAGTAGAAGGTAAGTGTACACATGGCACCATGGCCTAATATTGGGAAAAGGTCTTGCACTATTTGCTCTGTTTCTGCTGTATGGCTTTCACTATAGTAAAGCAGTTTAGTACCTTGTAGAGTTATGTGTAACTGGCTAGTGATGCAGACTATTTCACCTGTTGCTTTCAACCATGTTTGGTGAATGTAATAGATAATATATAATGTGTTGCCAACTTTTTTCACCCTGTCTGTTTAGGAGATAGTAAGTAATGGCATGGTCTGCTCAACTATGCAAAGGTACAGCAAGTGTTGTTTTGCGATGCTATGGGTTAGCCGTCTGTTGTGGCGCATACACGCTGTTAATGTCAAAATGAACAATAAAGTTAATACCAAATATCACTCTGAACAACCAATTACAGGACATGATTGCTTGATTTGTGCCATTGCTAAGATGGCGGCCTATGGGAGAGCAGCCCTATTCTCTCCAGCGGAGCTGAGGGCACTGGTCTCCGTTATGGAGACCAGGCTGGGGCGGGCGGGCCCATTTATTACCAACCGCCAGAAGCCCATTTATTACCAATACGCCGCCACATATTCGCACTCACCCAGGTGCGGAGGACCATCGCTCAGCTGGAGCGGCGATGGTCAGACCTGAGGCGTCGGCAGCCGGATTTGCTCCAGCAAATCAGGGCCAGGATTGCGCGATGTGAGTGTTTACACATTAAATGGGCATTTGTACATTATTGCTTACATGACCTTATTTAAGCCAATAAGATAACCTGCATGATCATGAGTTAAACATGGCATACACTATATGTGTGCTACTTCCTGTTTGACACCCTGTAATGGTGATAAAATATGTAATTGTGTAGGATTATTGTTTGTGATGCTTACAATGGCCCAAATGTCACATCATAACTGCCATGTTACAGGCTGTGTTTGATAAAAGCCAGTAAGGAGCTGATTGGCTGTACATTTATCTCTACTTATCACCTTTCCATTTATTGCTTGTTAAGGCTTAATACATCTGTCCAAATGACCCCTAATTGCCACTAATGTTTTTATCTCTCAAACACAGCACGGGATCGAGCAAGACAGGCACGGGAGGAGGCAGAGGCGGCCCAGGCCCAGGAGGAGGTGACGGTGGAGATGGCCGAGGAGGTCGTGCTGGAGGAAGGGGAGGCAGAGGAAGTGGAGGAGGAGGTGGTGGCAGTGGAGCATGAGGTGGTGGCAGTGGAGGAGGCCAGGGAAGAAGAGGAGGAGGTTGAGCTGGAGGAGGAGGAGGCCTGTGAGGTGGTGCAGGCACCCGAAATTGGTATGTATACATAAAGAATCATTATTCCTTTTTTCCTCTACTATTTACTATGTAGCACTGCTGATTCAATTGTGTTTTACAAAAGTATAAAGTCATACAACAAACTGGGTACCAACAGACACACTTCGGGGTTAGATAGGGTGTCCAAACCATCCCTTTCATCCTGGACACATATTAATGACACAGGTTGTGGGGATCGCTTTCAGGTAGATTTTAAGTGCCACTGAACCTGTGTAGTTAATCTGTATCCTGGAAGAAAGGGATGACGTGCTCATGTAAGGGTTACATGTCCCTGCTGCAAGCGTACAATCTGTAGCCTCATATAGGTGAATACAGTTTACAGGTGATTGATCTTTCGAAACTAGATTAAGTATGGCATAAATGGAGTATGGACAGGCGTGGCTTAGAATGAAGTCACAAGTGGTCAGTGCCCCTGGGCCCTCCTCTAGCTAAACACCCCCTGCGGTCTGCATGTATTGTTGGCACCATAATTGTGTGTTGATTTGGTCTTAGTAATGATTTTGGGCATGGGAGTGGGTTAGTGCTGCAGCTTCACCTAACTGGCATTATGACAATGATTTATGGAGCAGACCATCAGCAGGCAAGCCATGCTTGATTGCACAAATGTACTGTGCATTCCTGAGAGTTTACTAAGTCCCATGCCACGCTCCATCATATAACAGACACTGAGCGCTTTTTGATGAGTTGGTATTGGTGGAGCTCATGACATGCTTCTCAGAGCTTAGTCATGGGTGGGTTTGGATTCAGAAGGAGCACTATGACTGTGAGGTGTTCTACAGAGTCAAGGGTAGAGTAAAAAAAACAGGCTTGCCATGTAGTATGTATGCATGTATGTATAGATGTATGTGTCATATATATAGTTATATATGTCTGTATATACAGAGAGAGTCAGAGAGAGTGTCTGTATATACATATATATATATATATATATATATATATACACACACACACCTGTCACCTTGCATTTATTTAATTGATGTATGACTATGTTAAATGTATGCATAATTATCATTACTAATTGTACCCTTTTTAACATGCCCACAGATGAGCCACCCCAAGCAGATGAGGGTATCCGTGGGGCCTTCATGAGATTAAAGGCCCACATGCAGCTGGTGCTTGCAGATATCCAGGACCTCACGGACCTGATAATCTGACTTTTTTGGGGGGAATTTTCATTTAAAATTTGTTATAAAATTATTAATAAATATTATTATTAATAAATAGTTGGAAATAGTTAGAAGTTGTCTGTGTGTTTTTTTTACATTAAACAGTATATGTGTAAATTGTTTAGAATATTTTTAATTCGCAAAATGTACATACTGTATATAGATGTATGTTATGTTCACATTATGTAAGGGTTAATGTGTGTAATGAATGTAGTAGTAATGTGTTTCAGTATGTATTAGGATTTAATTGATTCCAATAGAAAACAAGCACTTTTTAATGAGGTTGCCTAATTGCATAAGTGGGTCATGTGATCGATTTCTGTGTTCAGATAAATAGTGTTGAATTTTGCGAAAATACACCGCATCGGTGCGTACGGCCAGGTTCCCGTCCGTTCTGACGCGGTAAGACCGTGCTTACGCGGTAAGGCCGCGCTTACGCTGTAAGACCGTGCCGAATCTGTGCGTGTCCACCGCACACACAAGGTTTGTATGTCGTCCGTACACATGCCCTCTTTTTAAACAGTGAGTCCGTCTGAATGCGGAGGCTCGGTGGGCGTTTCTACGGACGATGTCCGCACAGCGTGGCGTGCGGCCCGCTCCGTAAGAATTCGGGAATGTACGCACCGATCAGAATAAGGGCCTCTGTGCTGAGCGATATGTCAGGCAAGAGATCACTTGCCCCGACTGGCAATAAACTAGATTTATCCAGCATGCTGGATATAAACGCCGGGTGATAGCGACGTGTGGGCCATTATTTATTTATTATTTATTAACAGTTTCTTATATACCGCACACATATTCCGCAGCGCTTTACAGAGAATATTTGAACATTCACATCAGTCTCTGCCCCAGTGGAGCTTACAATCTATATTCCCTACCACATGCACATGCACACACAGACATTCTAGGGCCATACATCACTATCACTATGGCCCCTACACACAGAGCGATGAAAAGAAAAGAAAGACCCAGACTTCATCGATATCCAGTGTATTTGATCTCTTGTCACAACATATATATATATATATATATCAAAATCCTGCACTTACACTATTTGCCTGGTGTAGCAAGTGGGGTGCCCTTAAGGACCACAAAAATATATTGTGTCCATGAATACATATCCAGAAATCCTATCAATGAAGGACAAAAGCACTCACCAAAAAGAAAAAAAACCCAAGAGGTATAACCTGTAAACTGCATCCAACGTTTCGGTCCCAGTTGGGGACCTTTGTCAAGGAACAGGCATCAAAGACAATAATAGTGACAAAGATCAAGGTGTTTGGATAGCCAACAAATTAAGCTGCCCATGAACTGGAGCCTGACATACAGACTCCTAGTCCCGGTATATACCTCACCAACTAATCAAATTTTGGCACCAATCACATCGTTTTCTAGGTTGTGAAATGCACGCCACGGAGGCTACTGGCTAGTGGAATGCATAAGTCGCACTTCCAGAAGTGTATGTATATATATATATACATATATATATATATATATATAGATAGTTGGGACGGACCGGCACTCTCCCAAACGAGGTCAGCTGCCTGCGTGCCAGAATATAGTAGGATAGAGGCTCTGGGTTCCACTGGCGTGGTTCCAAAAACGGCACTGCGAGGACTTCTTAAAAGGTAGTAGATTTTATTACCTCAACGTTTCGGGGATCGGTCTCCCCTTCGTCAGGAGGATCACGTATGTGATCCTCCTGACGAAGGGGAGACCGATCCCCGAAACGTTGAGGTAATAAAATCTACTACCTTTTAAGAAGTCCTCGCAGTGCCGTTTTTGGAACCACGCCAGTGGAACCCAGAGCCTCTATATATATATATATATATATATATATATATATATATATGGGATGCAGTCAATTTGCCGGCGGTCGGGATCCCGGCGGTCAGAATCCCGAAACTTTCTCCCTCCGTGGGTGTCCACGACACCCATAGAGGGAGAATAAAATAGCGTGCCGAGCGTAGCGAGGCACCGGGCCCGCTGCGTGGCGAGCGCAGCGAGCCCGCAAGGGGGGGCGCTCCACGTCCCCCCCATGTCGGGATTTCGGTGGTCGGGATTCCAGTGTCGGGATTCCGACCGCCGGGATTCCGACCGCCGGCATTACATATCGGATCCATATATATATATGCTGAGATATACTGGCACTCACTCATATAATAACTGGTAAAAATAATGTGTATACACTTCCCAGGATACCGCAGTCTCCAGACTCAGTTTACCGGCTCAATTCAACAGACAGGAGCCATATTATTGCTTGTATATTTAGCCTAAGGACAAAAAATCCCGAAACATTGCTGATAATACAGGCACCTCCTAACGACCGGTCAAGCACTGCATTTTTTCTTATAGCACCCGGAGTGCTGAAAGCACTTGCTCCCACACCAGTCTGACACAGTGATATCAGGGGAGAGAGGAGCATGTTCCGCTTGTGTGTCATTACTCAGAGACAAGTACAATGTCTGTCCTCTGCAAACACCAGGGCTCAGTGACCACACATATGTGCTTTAGCGCATATTTTACTGTAAGTTGCAGAAAATGGACCCACTTTTACAAAATGAGTGTGTCCCCAGGGACAAGCTCTGCTGGACATCTGCAGCGGCAGAGGGGATAGGGAGATGGAGTCTTGCAGGGGTGTTGGGGAGCCCTGCGAGCCAATGCTGGTAAAAGAAAGATACCTGCCTCTCCTCTTTCCCCTCTCACCCACATCACCTCATCCCCTTTTGCCATGTCTCCTCACCCCCCCTCACCCGCCATAACCTCCCCATCTCTCGCCTGCCGTCAACTGCCCCCTCTCGCTCCATCACCACACCCGCTCTCACCCCCGTGACCTCACGACCCCCCTGCCCACCCCCACTACCCCATCACCACATCTGCTCCTACGCCCCCGACACCACACCCACCCCACATATACACCACGCATATACATAAATAAGACACCTTCTATTTAGTTTGCATTGAAGCCCGCAGCCCAATAGGCGTTGATAGACACTCCCAGTAGGCTGTGATGGACACGCCCCTCCAATTGTGCAACCCCTAAGAAAATGGGCTGCGCATGCCTATGTTGGTAGGCGGCAGTCAAACAGACTCAAACAGACTTTCTAAGATGAATAAAAGTCCCGTATTCCTACAGCGTTACAGGGTAGTCACCCCGTCATCAGGGGTGACTGGGTGAATGCCCTGTAACGCCGTAGGAATAAAGGACTTTTATTAATCTTAACAAGTCTGTTTGAGTGGTGCCTACCACCACCCCCCCTCCCTATCTCCCCCCCTCTCTCTCTCTCTCTCTCTCTCTCTATATATATATATATATATATATATATATATATATATATAGTATATATATATATATATATATATATATATATATATATATATAGATATATATAGATATATATAGATATAGTAGACGGTGATGAACCGGCACTCCTGTACAGATAACAAATGCCCTGGGTGCCTTCGGTGAGATGTGGATAAAGAGAAGAATCCGCGACACTCCAAAGGACTGGTGAATAAAGCTTTTTATAAGGTGCAAAATGCGCATGAGATACAGGTACAGACACAATAGTCGACGTTTCAACACACGGCGGTGTTTTTCTCAAGACAGTGTAGACCTGTGAGAACCTTGCACGGCGGCAAGAACATAACAAACAAGCTCACGCAGGAGTGAGACTTAAATACATACCTGCCTATGATCTCTCCTGTGGCCGTGTGTGGTGAGCGCTACCCCACGAGTGAGAGACGCGCACCTCTGACGTCAGACCTTTGCCGTTGCCAGGCAACCCAGGTAACCTAGGGAACCTGACCGGCTCAGGACGGCGTCCACCATCACTGGGATCGTACCATACGGCCAGGGATACAGTGGACGGCTCTCCGGGGGAGACAGCAAATAAACACTGATGCACAATACTGAGTAATACATAATAAATGGCTAAAGAGCATATAAGTAAAAATGCATGTACGTGAAACAAATGTAAGATGGGGGCGCAAAACAGTCACATAAACACCTGCCAGCTAAAGCGCTCATTGAGACCCATGGGTCTGATAGTTTTGAGTTTGTAGATCCATTTGGATTCTTATTTAAGCAGCAAACTGTCCCGATCTCTTCCTCTTCTGAGCGGAGGAACATGGTCGATAATAATGAAGCTGATGTCGGCAATGGAATGGCCTGCTTCCAGCCAATGTCTGGCGACTGGTTGGTCAGATCTTTTATTGGTGATGGCTGCATTAATGGCAGAACGGTGGAGGGCCATCCTTTCCCTCACCGTGCGAATGGTCTTGCCTACGTAATATAGTGGGCAAGGGCAGAACAGTAAATAAACCACATGGGTGGTCAGGCAGGACATGACATGATGTAATGAGAACTGACGATCAAAATGTGGATGTTTAAAAGACCTACATACAACCAGATTTTTGCATGTGGTGCATTTTAAGCAGCGGTAGCATCCCGGAGGTTTCTGCAGGAAATGTGGTCCTTTTGTGCAACTGTCAAAGCCTGTGATGTCGGTATGCATCACCTGGTCTTTGATATTACGACCCCGGGTGTAACATGATAAAGGTCTGGCTGAACGAAAGCAAGGAAGTGCTGGGTCAGTTTTGACAATGGGCCATAATGCCTTGGTGGCCCGCTGGACCACAGGGCTGGCCGTGGTGAATTTCTGTTTCCACTGGAGAATGTTGGCGGAAGGCTTAATGCTGGGTAGCAACAGTGTGCTTCTAGGAATGGCCAGCACTTCATTTTGGATCTTGCGCAGGCTTCACAAGTCGTACCCTCGTTGGTGGAAACGATCCACAATACGATTGGTGCTCTCAATTGCCGCTGCCTCTGAACTGGCAATGCGAGCCACTCGCATAAGTTGCGACTTGGGCAGATCACTTTTAAGCAGTTTTGGATGGTGCTGTTTCAGAGCCTGTCCAGAGCAAGAATAAATCATCGATATATCGGACGAACATGTGAACATGTTGATTGAAAGCAGGGATGTTAAGAAATTTGCTGGAAGTATTTGCCATTATAGAGAAAATAATTTCTCTCTAAGGTTAATGTGAGCAATTGCAGAAATAAAGCATGATCCATGTCTTGGATGTTATTGGATCGGAGGAAACTTCCCACTGCTGCTACCCCCGCTTGTTGTGGTATGGACGTATACAAGCTACTGACATCTATGGTGACAAGCTTGGTGTCAGATGGTAAAGTGTCAAAGTCCTGTAGCTTGAGGAGGAATGCTGTGGTGTCCTTGATAAAGGTGGATTGTGTTTGGATGAATGGTTGCAAATGGTGGCCCCTAGCCTGGCCAACGTGTTTATGTTTCAAGAAGAACAAGACAAATTTCTTAACATCCCTGCTTTCAATCAACATGTTCTCATGTTCGTCCGATATATCGACGATTTATTCTTGCTCTGGCCAGGCTCTGAAACAGCACTTGTGGACCATGTCACCTCCATTAATGCCAGCCCTTCACCCATTAAATACACAATCAACGTTCAAAATGAAGCCATTAATTTTCTGGATGTCCTGGTCAAGATTGTCAATTCCAAAATACAGACTGATGTCTATTCAAAACCAACTGATCGGAACACCTTGTTGCTGGCTTCCAGCCACCATCCAAAACCGCTTAAAAATGGTCTGCCCATGTCGCAACGTATGCGAGTGGCTCGCATTGCCAGTTCAAAGGCAGCGGCAATTGAGTGCACCAATCGTATTGTGGATCGTTTCCACCAACGAGGGTACGACTTGCGAAGCCCACGCAAGATCCTAAATGAAGTGCTGGCCATTCCCAGAAGCACACTGTTGCTACCCAGCGTTAAGCCTTCCGCCAACATTCTCCCGTGGAAACAGCAATTCACCACGGCCAGCCCTGTGGTCCAGCGGGCCACCAAGGCATTATGGCCCATTGTTTAAATTAGAATCCAAATGGATCTACAAACTCAAAACTATCAGACCCATGGGTCTCAATGAGCGCTTTAGCTGGCAGGTGTTCATGTGACTGTTTTGCGCCCCCATCTTACATTTGTTTCACGTACATGCATTTTTACTTATATGCTCTTTAGCCATTTATTATGTATTACTCAGTATTGTGCATCAGTGTTTATTTGCTGTCTCCCCCGGGTAGCCGTCCACTGTATCCCTGGCCGTATGGTATGATCCCAGTGGCCGTGGACGCCGTCCTGAGCCGGTCAGGTTCCCTAGGTTACCTGGGTTGCCTGGCAACGGCAAAGGTCTGACGTCAAAGGTGCGCGTCTCTCACTCGTGGGGTAGCGCTCACCACACACGGCCACAGGAGAGATCATAGGCAGGTATGTATTTAAGTCTCACTCCTGCGTGAGCTTGTTTGTTATGTTCTTGCCGCCGTGCAAGGTTCTCACAGGTCTACACTGTCTTGAGAAAAACACTGCCGTGTGTTGAAACGTCGACTATTGTGTCTGTACCTGTATCTCATGCGCATTTTGCACCTTTTAAAAAGCTTTATTCACCAGTCCTTTGGAGTGTCACAGATTCTTCTCTTTATATATAGATATATATATCTATATATATATATCTATATATATATATATATATATATATATTTATATGTGTGTATATTTAACAAAAATACTCATACTGTAAGTGTTGGAACTTATACTGATTTCTTTGTTCTCTTACCAAACTGGACATTTTTCATGCAAAAAAAAATCCACTGGCTTCAATGAAAGCATTTTGAGTACTATTAGGAGAAAAGTGCTATATAAATAACATTATTATTATTATTATTATTATTATTATTATTAGTAGTAGTAGTATTATTAGTATTATTATTACTAGTAGTATTAGTATTACTTACCTGTAAAAAAAAACAGTGGGTGAGAAATTGCAGATTAGCATGATAATGTGAGCCACTGAATATGACACCTATAGTATAGTATCTTATTGCACTTTACTGGTTTTTAAAGCAAATAGTAATTAATTCACTATGCTACATACATACAGGTTTGTAATGGTGATAAGTACAATTATAATACTAATGTTAATTGTTCTGTTTTATATTTTTTTATATGCAGTAAAATGTACTAAGTTATATTCCAAGGCCTTATCTCCAGGGGCCTTATTCTGATCGGTGCGGCCCGATCAGAATATGCGGCCGCAACCGTGCAGGCGAATCCCCGCCTTCCATACGGATTGCCACCTGCCGTCCGTACGCGGATATGTGGCGATCCGCATGAAATTGGACGGGGATACGCCTCCTCCGTCTTGGGAGCAGCCCCTGCATTCAAAGGTCGCCGAACATCGAATGCAGGGCCGCACGCTCCACCAGGTCCCGCAACACAAGACCACACGGACACTTGTCCGTGTGAAATCATGTATGGGGGCGGGCAGCTGACATCCGGCGATGTCAGATGCCCACCCCGTACCCACGCGTCACAGCCTCATTACCATGCATACGCCCCGCGTTTGCATAGGAACGCCCATGAAACGCGGGGCGTATGCATAGGGTAATGAGGCTAAGTAGCCCCTCACGCCCCTCTACGCCCCCTGTGCGGCGTATAAAGAATCCGTGCGGCGAAATCGCCTGCACATGCGCAAAGTGACCTCTGCACATGCGCAGACGATCAACATCGGCGGTCCGTCCGCATGCGGGAATATCCGCACCGATCAGAATAAGGCCGCAGGTTTTCCTATTTATAGTAAAAAATCCAGAGCATTAGAGGACGAAAAAGAAAAGGAAACACAGAAATCATTTTAAATGTTAGAAATCCATGTACATAATACATTCCTCCTAAGAGATTTGAGAACAAATAAAATACTGTATGTACCCGTGCCATTTATTTTTAATTTGTTCTTGACGATAACAGCCATTTATATCATTTAATGACATTTACTATGACATTTACAAGTACATAAAAATCCATTAACAACAAAGCTAAATTTTCCACATATGTAAATTGATTGCCCCTTGCACCACTATAAAAGAGAATGTCTATTAACATATATATCCAAAATGCTGATTACATCTCTGTGTATCTCTAGGTTTTTTTGATGAATAAATAATAAATATTAAACACCTAAAAAAACATATTTTTGAGTCTTTGACAATGTAAAAAGAAATACTATATGTATTTCTTATTACATTTAAATCAATTCGTATGAATGCTAGTTATGGTTAATTACTTTTAAATAGGTTATTTCCCCATTGCCATTGTTCATGATAAATTGATGAATTATGCTGTGGCCTTCTGTTAATAATGAGAAGACAATGTATATTCAATAACTGGGGAATTATCTATAACCCACTAAGGTTCATATCAAATAAAACTATAGAAATGAGCAACAGTTATCTATTTATACATTATTTTACCAGGAAGAAATAGATGAAAAGTCACAGTGCATGTTCAAGGATGTCCTGGGTACAGTGGGCCTTATTCTAGTTCACTCTTTCTGACAAAATCCTTCTTAGATGGACAAAACCATGTGCACTGCAGGGGGGCAGATGTAAAATGTGCAGATAGAATTAGATTTGGGTGAGTTATTTTGTTTCTTGGCAGGGAAAATACGGACTGCTTTATTTTTGCACTGCAATATAGATCTCACTTAGAAGTAAAACCCCACCCAAATCTAATTCTCTCTGCACAAGTAACATCTGCCCCCCTGCAGTGCACATGGCTTTGTCCATCTAAGAAGAATTTTGTCAGAAAGAGTGAACTAGAATAAGGCCCTGTATTACACAGTTGTAAATAAATTACACATAAAAAGGAGATGTGTAATTGTTGCCCGACAATCGGGATACCGACGCTCAGTATCCCTACATCGGAATCATGACGAATAGTGCTCTGACAGGGGAGCGAGCGCAAATAAGCCCCTTGTGGGCTCGGTGCGCTTGCCAAGCTGCGGGCTTGGTGGCTCGCTTCACTCGCACACAGGTTCCATTCTCCCTCTATGGGGGTCGTGGACCCCCACAAGGAAAAACAGCCCCTGTCAGTCGGGATACTGACTGTCGGCCATTTAAACAGTCGGGTTTCTGATATCGGAGTACTGACCATTGGAATCCCAACTGTCGGGAAGTCATCCGGCACCAATAAAAAGGTATCTCAGACAGGCAACATATTTAAATAAATTGCAGGGAAAAAAAATATCCGCACTAAACCGAACTAGTACAGTGTCACTATTTGAATGGTTAGAGGGTGTTGACAATATACACTAATGCATACAGATGTATAAAAATAAATATATATGTATATATATATATATATATATATAGGGAAGACGGTCCGGCACTCCCAGTAACAGTACCTCTCAGCGATCGGTGCCTTCACTGCAGGGACTTGCTGTGATATACAAACGAAGGTGCGGCACTCACGATCAGTCAAACAATAAACGATATGCTGCCACAGAGGTTTGATCGAACCTCTGTGGCAGCATATCGTTTATTGTTTGACTGATCGTGAGTGCCGCACCTTCGTTTGTATATATATATATATATATATATATATACACACAGTTGTGCTCATAAGTGTTCATACCCTAGCAGAATTTGTTAACTCACAAACTTTCTTTCACTCATGGATAGTGGTTGTGTGAAGCCATTTATTGTCAAACAACTGTGTGTACTCTTTGACAAATTACCCTGATCAAAAGTTTACATACCCCAGTTCTTAATACTGTGTATTGCCCCCTTTAACATCAATGACAGCTTGAAGTATTTTGTGGTAGTTGTGGATGAGGCTCTTTATTTCCTCAGATGGTAAAGCTGCCCATTCTTCTTGGCAAAAAGCCTCCAGTTCATGTAAATTCTTGGGCTGTCTTGCATGAACTGCATGTTTGAGATCTCCCCAGATTGACTCAATGATATTGAGGTCAGGAGACTGAGATGGCCACTCCAGAACATTCACTTTATTCTGCTGTAGCCAATGACCGGTCGACTTGGCCTTGTGTTTTGGATCACTGTCATTTTGGAACATCCAAGTACGTCCCATGCGCAGCTTCCTCGTTGATTAGTGCAAATTTTCCTCCAGTATTTTCTGATAACATGCTGCCTTATTGGGCATCTTGAAACAACCACATCACTTTTTTTCAGAGTCCTGCATTTCAGCTGAAGTTATTATTGTTTTTTTCTTTGCATACCAAACAATTTTCCTGGCAGTTGTGGCTGAAATATTTGTTGGTCTACCTGACCGTTATTTGGTTTCCACAGAATCCCTCATTTTCCACTTCGTCATTAGAGTTTGAACACTGCTGATTGGCATTCTTATTTGCTTGGATATCTTTTTATATCCCTTTCCTGTTTTATACAGTTCAATTACCTTTTCCCACAGATCCTTTGACAATTCTTTTGCTTTCCCGATGTCTCAGAATCCAGACACGTCAGTGCAGTACTGGATGAAAGATGCAAGGGTCTTTCAGGAGACCAGAAACTCACTGACCTTTTATACACACACACTGATTAAAAGCAAACAGATCACAGGATGGTTTCCTTTAGTAGCCATTCAAACCTGTTTGTGTCAACTTGGGTGCATGTTATGAGGCCAAAATCTCTAGGGTATGTAAACTTTTGTTCAGGGTCATTTGGGTCATTTCTGTTGTCATTATGATTTAAAAAGAGTAAGCACAGTTGTTTGACAATAAATGGCTTCACCCAACCACTGACCATGAGTGAAAGAAAAGTTTGTGAGTTACCATTCATATTCTCTAACAAATGGCCAGAAAATCACAAATTCTGCTAGGGGTATGTAAACTTATGAGCACAACTGAATAACTATATATAAATAAAAATATATATTTATATGTACACACAGATCTCAACGTGTGTGTACACCTCTGTACGCATAAGGTTCTAGCTGCGTTTACATAGGGAAATGCCCATTCCCATAAAAGACAAAACAATAGAGAAAATACATGGAACGCGCTGGGAACAATGTATATACAAATACAAAAATATTTCTTAAGCTAAAGTATAAAGCATCATTTTTTAAATAAAAATTCACTGGCCAGTGGTACACAGAATACAGAATACAAAATTAATAAGAAAAGTAAAAATATATATTACATAATGACAGACAAGGTACTTGTGGAGTATCACGGCTCCCATCGTATGGCATCGTATGCCATATGTAGTGGCATACGATGGCATACGATGGTATACGATGCGATGCGATTTTTACTGATTTTTGAGCATTGTTGGTCAAAAATCGTATGCGATCGCATCGGATGCCATACGATGCCATACGATGGCATACGATGCGATGGCATAAGTTTTTAATCTTAAATGCATCCAAATGCATTAAAATTAGTATGAAACATGTTAATTGGCCCCCAAATGTCATTTTTCACTGTGTACCACCCCCAATATCAACGCCAACCCGAAGCGTGGCGAGCGCAGCGAGCCCGCGAGGGGCGGCGGTACGCGTCCTACGACCTTTTCATACCCCCGCTATCCACGTCGGCGTGGAGTTGAGAATAGAAAGTGTGGCGAGCTCAGCGAGCCACCGAGACCGAAGCGTGGCGAGCGGACGCGGATACCCGTGAAGCCCGGGAGGGGACGCGTATAGCTGTGAAGGTATCCGCGGCCCCTCGCCACGCTTCGGGCTCGGTGGCTCGCTGCGCTCGCCACACTTTCTATTCTCAACTCCACGCCGACGTGCATAGTGGGGGTATGAAAAGGTCGTAGGAGGCGTACCGCCGCCCCTCGCCGCCTCGCTGCGCTCGCCACGCTTCGGGTTGACGCTGATAGTGGGGGTGGTACACTATGAAAAATGGCATTTGGGGGCATTTCACAAGTTTACTACACATTTCAATGCATTTTGATGCATTTCAGTGCAAAATCGGGTGCGATCGCATCGCATGTGATTTGATCGTATGCGATGCGATGCGATTTTTTAGCATACGATCAGCATACGATCAAGGTCGTGGGAGCCGTGATACTCCACAAGTACCACAGACAATCCTATAAGGTTACAGTATTTGTAAAAAATTAGTAGTTATTTTTCATTGTAGAGGTTGTTAATATGATTCAGTTAGTTGTTAATTGTTGCCCCAACATGATTAGTTGTTAGAAGTGAGAACTATAAAGGAAATTGTTAATGTCCCAAGAACATCTGCACTCCTGTTGGGGCGTGGATAATGGATGGTTATGTCCACTTTATGGGTACTAGAGGTATGCCCTCTCCATTGCCTTGTCTGGCCAGACACAATTAAATAAGAACTTAAAAAGGGAGAGACCTCCCTATACCTGCTTGTTGTAAATCACATGTGTTTTCTTCCAGTGCTAATGTATATGATTTTTTTTCCCATAACGTGTAACTAGAAGCATAAATGTCAAAATATGGCCATGAATCAGGCATTTATTTTTCCTATGGTGGTCATTGTCTGGGCATGCAGGTTACAAAACTGCGCTCTTTTCCTGCGAGGCCACACACCCTTTTTCAGAATGTGCGCTCCATAGGTGCATGCAAATTCTTATTTTTATATGAAGGGGATCATATAATATTTCATCAATATTAAGGGGGAAATATTATTTATAAATTAAGTAACAGGTTCAATAACTGTTTCACATTTATGGGATTATTATCTATATATTAAGGCAGGAACCAATTGCCGACTTATGGAATTACAGATATCAGCATGCACTTTTCTTTATAATTAATTCGTTATTATAGCCCCAACTAATGTACACACAGTATTGGCTTCATTATTTAATTTGTAAACGATAATGGGGGTTATTCTAGTCCCCTCTTTCTGACAAAATCCTTCTTAGATGGACAAAACCATGTGCACTGCAGGTGGGGCAGATGTAACTTGTGCAGAGAGAATTAGATTTGGGTGGGGTTTTACTTCAAAGTGAGATCTATATTGCAGTGTAAAAATAAAGCAGCCAGTATTTACCCTGCACAGAAACAAAATAACTCACCCAAATCAAATTCTCTCTGCACATTTTACATTTACCCCCCCCCCCACCTGCAGTGCACATGGTTTTGTCCATCTAAGAAGGAATTTGTCAGAAAGAGTGAACTAGAATAACCCCCAATGTCCCCTTTATAAATAATATATTGTTTATGCACATATTTTTTTATTATTATTTACTAATAATTTTCTCCCCATAATAAATGCATTAACTAATTGTGACAGATTAATATATTTATTAATAACTTAAAGACAATTAATAAAAATAAATGTTTATTGTGACTTTATTATGTTCTTTCTGGGCTCTAGCATAGACTACATGCAGATCCAATTTCTGGTGACTTTTGGCTCTTATTAATGGCGATTGTGGGCTTTCAAACCACCTGCTAAACACTGAACATCAATGACAACCCTCTAAGTTGCTGGGTATTAAATCTAGCAGTCTGAAGGTCAAAATCAGTGGCAGTTTGGACTTGCTGTCAATATTAAATTTTCCCCTTTGATTGAAGGTCACATTTCAGAAGTGTATGTTGTATGAATTTTGTCTATGGTCATATCTAAATAAAATGAATATATCCAAGTACATTATCAAACTAATTAGCAATCTTGAAAAATTGCCAATATAAAAATATTTTGACTAGCATTTGTCATATTAGAGTAACTTCATGTACATTGTACATATACATTATATAGAGTATTATTATTTAATTATTTTCTCATTGATAACACATATTATTTATTTAAAGCTTCATGTATTTGTTTTGAAGTATTTTTACCACCACAGAAATATACCATTAAAATGTATTTTAAATGTCTTAAAATGATGCAGAGCTTTAGGGAGTCAGACCAGAGTGCATGAATAAGATAAATGTGTGCTTGAATTGTGGGCCATTAGTTTGCTTGGCAGTCACTGTCAAGAATGTGGATAGACTTTACTTATCAGTGTCAAATCTAAAGATATCTAATGCCTTTTCAATGGATATTGTGCAACACATTAGTGTGTGTGTTTAACAGTGCATAAGATGTTATGTCTGGAGACACTTAATGCTACATGACTGACTTGGTAAGAACAAACAAAAAATGAACATCTCCTTTTTCCTGAAGTCTTGTAATTTTTTTCAATCCACATTTACAGTCTAATACCTCAAATAATGTATTTTCATGTTTTAGTGTTAATTATACATATTATTTACAGTGGAATAGATAAACGTTCTAACATTTTAACATAAATATAGCTTGTCTCTTTGTCACTATTATACTTTGATTTTCTTTTTTAATGCCTTTTTGTTAACCGGAACTGTCATCTGAGGACAATTATAAACAACACACTGTACTATATAAAAAATATAAATGATATTCTGGTAATTATTGCAGCAATTACAGATTTTTATTTTTCTTTAGACATCAAGCTATGTTACTTTTAAGTGAGCATTTAAAAGTCATTGTTCTTAGTTATTTTCTTACATCATTATCTTGTTTTCATTTTTCCTCTGCATGTCAAACAAATATGGCTACCCCAGAGTCACCGTTTTCAGCATGTGATATGATGAGGTTCACAAAGAAGGATGTTACAGTGAATGGAAAAGATACAAAGCATACTTTTTGGGTGCCAGGGCCAGAAATATTTATAGTTGCTAAACTGATTAACTCATGCCCCTTCCCCACAAAGCCACCCTACTTTGATGGAAATTAGAGACTCTAATGTACTTGTCTTCTTGCTTGGTTGCTAGATTGTGCACCAGGGGCCTCCCACTTCTCTTTCTACTCTGGTTAGAGCCTGTTTGTGCTGTTCTCTGAATGGAGTAGTACACACTATTGTAGGAAATGTTACGTTTCTTGGCAATTCCTCACATGTAATAGCCTTTATTTCTAAGAAAAATAATAAATGGTATGTTGTCAGTGTAGTCAGCGTAGTGTCCCCGCAGCAGTCTTGTGTGATTGTACCCAACCTCTCTGTCCCCGCAGCAGTCCTGTGTAGTCAGCGTAGTGTCTCCGCAGCAGCCCTGCATAGTCAGCGTAGTGTCCCTGTAAGGCAGCGTAGTCACCGGACTGTCCCCACGAGCTGCAGCAGCTCTGTCCCCGGCAAGCCTAGTGAGCACCTCTCACACAGTGCCGGTAACCACCAGATCCCCTGCGCTGGTGGACGCCTGCGGACGCCGGCGGAGAGGCGATCATGCAGGTGCTGTCAAAGAGGCGCTCCATCTGCCTGGGACGCAAGAGCGTCTCATACGCAAGTGCATCTAAGTAAATCATGTGGCAGGGTATGTCAACCCTGCCCGTGTCCACTTCAGGGAGACAGTAAGGGTTAGGGGTTCGGTCACGTGTGCGTATCATGCACAAAGGGGGATGCGGTCTCAAGTGCATCTCATGCACAATAAAGGACGCATTTGCCAGTGCTCCATGTTACATGCATCCAAGTTACATGTTACATGCAAATGCCTCCATTTCAAAGCGCCACTATCCATCTAAGCCCGAAGCATGGCGAGCAGACGCAGTACACGTCCTCCGGACCTGTTCATACCCCCACTATCCATGTCCGAGCTGATATTATAAAGTGTGGCGAGCGCAGCGAGCCGCCGAGCCCAATGCGTGGCGAACGCAGTGAGCAAAAGTGTGGCAAGCGCATGTGGAATACACGTCAAGTAATCCGCGTCCCCTCGTGAGGCTTACTGCACTCACCACGCTTCGGGCTTGTTTTCTGCGTCCCCTCGCGGGGCACGCTGCACTCGCCACGCTTCGGGCTAGGTGGCTCGCTGTTCTCGCCACACTTTATAGAAACAACTCCATGCCGGCGTGGATAGTGGGAGTATGAACAGGACACGTACCGCATGCGCTTGCACTGATCTTACACGCAGCTGTCTATGGAGACTTGTAAGCAGGAACCCAGTCTTGTGTATAGTTCTATACATGAGACTAACCAACACATGGAGAAGAAAGTCAGAGTGATGGAAAGACATCATGGACAATAAGATGTCTGTGTCCCTAAATAAATAAGACAGTAGAGGGGGTGACAAGTGAGTCAATAAGACAGGAGTATTGTTGAGGGTGCAGCAGTGAAGTGTATGTAGTGAGAGGATGACTGATATAAAGGGTTTGGGTCTAGTTGTGGCTGAAGCTATGTATACTAGTGACAACAATTTCTTCTCAACCTAAAAGGGTCCCAGTCATGTCTGGTCGGAGAGGCCTAGGTAACATTATGCAGGACTATACAGACAACAACTGCTACAGCATTAGGCAGGGCTGGACTGGCCATCTGGCCCTGGCAAATTTGTCCTGTGCGAGCGGCCATCATACCCACGGCTGCTATACATTCCGCCCTGCATGCAGTCTTCCACCCTGTCTGCCTTATTGTCCTCACGCTCACCCGCCGGGCGCCAGTGCCAACCTCCCCCTCCCTCTCCCTCCACCGTGTGCGATCACACAGTGCGTCTGGTGCAGCTGCTGCAGCAGAGCAGAAAGTGTGAAGTGGAGGCAGCTTACTCATAGCCTGGCAGAAGCTGGACCGCCCGCCGTATGATGTGAGTCTTGCTGTCAGCCTTTTGCCACTTTCTAATATCTGCTCAGTGTTGCAAAAATATATTTAGCAACAGTTATCTATACATCATTTCTCATCCTGAGCCTCAGGATGAGAAATGATGCACAGATAACTGTTGCTAAAGATATTTTTGTTCCATGTAATCTGGCTTTAATTATCCGGGGGGGCAGCCTGTGGGGTCCTGTTATTATTATTATTAGTATTATTATTATACAGGGGGAGCAACCTGTTGTGTGCTGCTATTATACAGGGGATCAGCCTGTGGGGTCCTGTTATTATTATTATTAGTATTATTATTATACAGGGGGAGCAGAATGTGTGGTCCTGTTATTATTATTATACAGGGGAAGCAACTTGTTGTGTGCTGCTATTATACAGGGGATCAGCCTGTGGGGTCCAGTTATTATTATAATACAGGGGGAGCAGCCTGTTGTGTCCTGTTATTATACAGGGGGAGCAGTCTGTGGGGTCCAGATTGTGTTATATTCTGTAATGGGCATTACAGTGTGTTCCACAATGTGTAATGCCTCCTTTTTCTGATGCCATGTCTCCTTTCCATGAGACCACACCCCCTTTTCGCCGCACGGCTTCGCCGCGCAAATGGTCCCGCCTACTGCAGGTGGGCCTATGTGCTCAAAATGCCAGGGCCG
The DNA here is from genome assembly GCF_055691185.1 of Crinia signifera. Classification (NCBI taxonomy): domain Eukaryota; kingdom Metazoa; phylum Chordata; class Amphibia; order Anura; family Myobatrachidae; genus Crinia; species Crinia signifera. The sequence goes on from NC_139217.1 coordinate 406,633,520, forward strand.
ATTTCTGGTCCCAGTCCCGCCCTGGCATTAGGCATAACTAAGTTGGGTTTAGGGTATCTGGGGAAACTGTTATTACATAGATAGAATTCCTTTATTCGTCTCACAATGGAGAAATTTACAAAATTACATGTGCTAAATACAGTATTTGGATGCTTTATCAGTGCTGTTACCTGTTGATATCCTTCTTGTATGTTATTACGTGTTTCCAGGTTCTACAAACTTATAAAATTACATTGTAATGCTGATTTAGCAATGGCACAGTATGTCTCAATAGTATCTGAACAAAATGTATTTAAAGCTTCAGCATATTCCACAGTGCTTTACAATTGAGGGCAAACAATAATAAAAGATAAGCACAAGATGCAATAACTGCTCAGCCCCTTGGAGAGACCGTTCCTTTGAACTGCTTAAACCATTTCTATTTCCTGAATCGGTAAAGAATCAGAAACTGAGATTGGGTCCCGAGGAAAAATGTTGATTGTAGAATATATTGATATGTATTAATCTGAATATATTGTTAATTAGCCTATGGACATCGTCACTGACATGAATGGAAATAACGTACATGCCAACCAGCTCCTTACTATCATTTTCAAACACATATAACAACAGATAGGATCTGATTGGTTGGTACTTTATATCCGTCCAGTGTATCTCTCTCCAAGGCTTAGTAAATATACCCTTTCATATTAATATGCAATTATCTGCTGATTATGTCAGTGATGTGTCTGAATTTTCTGATAATGATTTGCATGGTGAGTTAGAATTTAATAGGTACAAACGAATATAGTTTTAGGATGATTATGCATATTGCTAATGTTGGGCGTCTTGAGAATCAAGATAAAATGGGGTTATAAATAATGAAGAAATATATGTATTTATTCCATTGTGCCAATGTCGTATGTCACAGCACTCATTCACGCTGGCGTTCAAGTCAAGCTGTCATGTCCATAGAAAATGTCTTATTGGTGGATAATTCTGGCCATTCACTATTAGAGTGTTTGTGCTATTTGGTAACCAATCAAAGTGTTCTAAATGTAGACTTACAAGGAAACACCATCCCAAAGTGAATATCTTGCCTAACATCATCTTCACCAAGTAAACCTTGATTCTACAAGTCCCTCGCAGAATATTTATGAACTAAGCTATTTGCAGGGCCTTAAGAAAGTCCTTGGTGTGTCAAAAATATATTTAAAAGATATTGGGCCGGATTCAGAGATGTACAGAAATGCATTCACAGCTGCACATTTGTATACAGCAACTGTGCAAAACCACACAAATGTTACTGCCATTTGGATTTGTATTGAGGCGCCCACTGGTGGCTTTGCAAATCCCAGCGGCTATGTACAAAGATGTGGCATCACTCGATTGGAGAAGTTCTGAGTAGCACTAAAGCCACAGTAAGATGCTGGAGACATCATTATTCCAGCATCAAACATGCCCCCAAAATGATTGTGACAATCCTGCTTTTTTTTCCACCATCCCCGAGTACCTGTTCACGCAGTCCCTGACTATGGAACACTTTGACACTTGCACATTTATACTTGTGTATAAATCCTCTCTGTGTGTTCCCATCACAAGACCATCATAAGTTGCGCATGCGGACTGTCTATAACTGCTCAGCTGCAACAACATCCAGCTGGCGTACATCTGTGAATCATGCCTATTGCTTGCTAGTGCAACTGAAATTGCAACTTTTTCTGCAACTCGGTTTCCAAATACAATATTTTGAAGAACCTCACCCAACAGGTATATGAAAATATATTATTCTTTAAATTTTTTTGTTATGACGATAGCATTATTTTATATAATACATGGAGGCATGTCAGTTATATTCTCTGACTGTATATAGGATGTGATTCTGCCCCTGGCTTCCGTGCCAAGGCCTATTTACAATGGGAATGCTCAACATTTGTAGGGGGATGCCCGTGATGCGCTGGGCGTTCCCATGGGTGCGAGTGAGTGCCCGCTGCCCCACCCTCGCCGCCTGCACTGATCCACGCGAATGGGACAGTGACTATACAGGTTGCCGCATCCGTTCACAAATTAAACCCGCACATGCACATAAATTCTTACGTGCATGCGTAGTAGCAAAACACTGCTCCCCTGTGCGAGCGCACAGGGGAACGTATCAACCAGAATGACCTCCATTGTGCAATAATGGATTAAATGCATTTTGGCTCTAGAAATCAACATCTGTTTACTTTGCTCCCTTGCTACGTTCCAATATTAAAAACACAACAATAACTTAACTCTTTGTTCCACATTAATACCCCGTTCTCACTGCCGCCAAAACCCGGGTTTTTGCCAGGGCAAGCAGTAATTTCCCATGTCCTGTCTCAGTGTGAAAGGGTCTTTGTGAAATTCCCAGGTGTTATGCCCCAGGAATTACACACAGGTTTTTTGCAGGGTTTTTCCTGGGTAATACACGGGTGTACGGCAGTGCGAACAGGCTGGACCTGGGTTTTTCTCACAAAATGCAAAAAAGCAAGTTTATTGCATTGCTCAAAGCTGCTTTTTAAACAGCCAATCAAAGATACTTTTTAAATATCCAATCAAAGCTGCTCTTAGATGCCACACACTTGATGGCAGGCATACCAGGGGAAGCAGTGTGAACGGGGCAGACACGGGAATTTCCCAGGTCTAAGGTGCAGTATGAATGGGGTCTGTAAAGCTGAGATGCTCTGTGTCCCGCCAAAAACAGGGGAACAAAAACACGGGATTTTGCAGGGGCAGCAATGAGAACGCATTAGCGTCTTAGCTGTCTTCCTTATTCGGAATGCTCAAATCTGACACTGATACCTCAGGAGAAACTGTGATTCACTCTCTGACCTCTTATATTATTAATTCCTATTATCTTGTTTCATATCTCCTCTTTTACACTTTAAAGCGTTGAAAATGAGAAACTCTAAACTGGATCTCAGATATGTTTTCAAATTAAGCATATTAATTTTTGAATGTTATTCATAACTTTTACTACAAAGGCAATTTTGTTTTGCATTATTAGATCATTTTAAATCGAAAACAATCTTCTTTTTATGGTGAAATTTATTGTGTTAACAATAGATTAGCCCACATCTGTCCTCTTTTTAGTCTATATACTGTATAATTGCACATTTATAATTCTAAGGACAGAATTAGTTAGAGGAGAACTTTAATTTACAGCCTTATCGCTCACTTGAGTATGAAAGTGTAATACTGCAATAGATCAAGATATTTCTGCTTGTCTAGTCTTTGAGTCTACAGCCTTTGAAACATATTAAACTGAGCGAAATTGCACACAGCCAAAATCATAGTTAATTAGTGTCCTTAATATATTAGGAGCTTAATTAAATGTATAATTTGATTTCAATGATTTTCACTGTCATATTTTATCAGGTTTGACTCATGCAGTAATTTGTGCTCTTTTATGACTTTATTTTAGAGGCGGGTGATGGTAACATTCTAGCTTCTTTTTTAAGTATGTTTTTTTCCTAAATGGCCAATAAGTTTTTAAATGATACATACTGCATATAGATAGATATATAGATATATAGATATATAGATAATATGTACTAACACAGTCTCTGGCACTGTGGACCTTATTCTGATTGACTTGCAAAGCTGCAAATTTTACCGAATGATTTCTCCACCGACCATCAAATGATTTCTCCAAAGTTCGCCATGGGTGCACGTACCCTTTGTCTGCATATGCGCAGAAACGCACCTGGGCATGCGCAGACGCTCAACGTCGGTTCTCCGTGCAAATGCATGGAGGACCGAAAGGATCGGAATAAGGTCTTGTGTCAGAATCTTTGCTAGGTATCTGCCATATTTCCTGTGGGAGGAGTCCCATGGAAATGTACACATGGGCCCACTATTATCTTGAAATGATACTGGTCCTAGGTTTGCGTTTTTAGCTTAGGCATTGCATATGTCCTATAAGGAACAAATTCCCACCCAGGAGAGAACATTCATGCTATACAGTATGCAAATGTCGGTTCAAAGCAGATTTATGTTCGCTATCATATAACAGGTGAGTTGTGATGTAGGACAAAGCCAGGGACGTGCGGTGAGGTAAATGGCTCAAGAGTACCAGAGCCAGATTTGCACACAATATATGAGCCTTGGGGTACATGCCAGCATTATACACACAAGTGCAGCAGTATACACTGCTGAAGATTCGCTGAGTTTTGATAAGAGATGGGCAGAAAAAGGAGCCAAGTGAGGCACTGCCTCACCTGCCATAGACTTTTTACTCCAGAGATTTGACTATAAAAATGATTAGCATAATAAAAATAAGAACTTTTTAATATATTCTTTGTATTTTTGACATACAGTACTTTATAAATTCAAACCTCCAGCAAGTACACTAGTATGACAGGAAAGGTTGTGCCTCACCCACCTCACCCCACCGCACGCCACTGGACAAAGCAGCATGGGAGCAAGCATGAGTACTTCTATGCAAGATATACATTGAGAAATGACAGCATACTTGCTTACTTTTGAGTAGAAAGTAACGTGACATTGAGGGGGACGCAATGTGATGTCGAGGGGGACGAGTCGTACTCTGTCCAAAAAGGTGTGTCTAGTTCAAAATATGGGTGTGTCTATGCTTAAATGCTTGTTTTTGTTGGGAGATATTTCTGTCTAACATTATTAACAATATATTATATTTCCACCGCTGGCCCTCCCTCCCAGCATCGTACGGCCCGGCGAGTGTGTAACTCGATTAAGCCGTTTGGTGCACTTGTTCAAATACGTGCAGACCCCCCCCCCCACCAGCGGAGCGGGGCCGAATTCACCCTGTTCTAAATGGTATTGTAAGGCCTAAATGTTATTTTATTGTGAAAACTGGACTGTCTGCAACTTGTAGGCACTGCCTATATTTATTGGATGGGTTGTTTTCCTTACCATTATAGCAATAGCCAAATCATTACGGACACCAGATACTCTAATTAAATAAATGTGTTTAACTAAAGAAAGATGGTACTTGTTTCCTAGCAGGGCGCGCAGATTTCTTACGTACGCTACCATACTGAAATTGCATCGCATGGGCCGTTTTAGTGCCGTGCGATGCGATGCGATTACATGTGTCATGACATCAAAAGTCTTCTTCATACATAAAACTTTTCCTCTCACACATGGCAAATTTTTACTGGCCATGTGTGGCCGTATAAGCACAGTATGCTAAATGAGGTATCAGGTCCCTGGGTCAGCAATATCTGGGTCAAACTAGGTTGACCACTAATGGTCGACATTGACTAGGTGGACACCTCTAATCGGTCACCATTCTCTATGTTGACATTGACAGAATGTTGTCACAAGCATAATGTTGACATTGACATGGTCACCACTGAAAAAGTCGACAGGATTTTTTCATGTTTTATTTGTTTAGACTGACTTGTTTCATACTTTACCATCCAATTACAGAGCATTACAATTAGGGGTTGATTCAGTAGTGATCAGAATGGTCGGCAGGTGGCAATTATGGGCTTGCTAGGCAGCGAATGACCGCTGATTTGTGAGCCTTGCTGAATCAGGCCCTTAGTGCTATCAAAAAACCAAAGAGCAGAGATTCATGCTACATTGCAGCTTAAGTGTTAATAAATAGCAGATGTACTTTATAGTATATTGTTGCCATATGATGTGATAAAGTAAGTACCAATAGGCGCAAAGAAAAAAGATCTGTGCCTGATTAGCGCTGTCTGAATGTGTGTTTAAGTGACAAAAAACAAGATATACATATCTTAGATGATAAGACGTTTTTCCATCAGTTAGGGAACAAATTGATCTGGAAAGACAAAAGATTAAAACACCCCTAACCCAATTTTGGGTATCACAGTAGGGGCGAGAAACAAAAAGCCATGAAAGTGTAGTATATATATTATAAAAACTATTTTTAATTTACACATAAAAATCATAACAGACAGAGGTATATAATCGCATGAATCAAACTCCAAATGGCAAAACTGCCACAAAGTAGACTTTCACTTGATTGAGGCCTCATTGATGACCTTAACAGGACATGGGGACTCACAACACCGGTAAAGGAATACTCCTCCTCAGGCACAAGGATCGTGCACGGTTGGCAGTGAAGTCTGGAGCGATGCAGGTAAGTATCACCACTTAACGCGTTTCGGACAAACTGGTCCTTCTTCAGAAGATGGCAGATGTGGGCAAACTTTTATCCCCCAAATGATTGACAATAAAGCATATGGACAAATGATAACATCTGTGTAAAAGATGGCCGCCAGGGATTTCCATAACACATGGTCACCGGAATTCTATTAGTAGTTGGACAAACACTAACTGTGCTCTGATAGCTGAATATCTGAAACTTGCGCTATGTTTTAGTCTATCATCTGTTTGCACAGTAAGTACCAATGACAAAGCCAATAATCTACTTTTCAAGTATATCAGTAGAAAATGCGTATTGTAATGTAAACATGAACTTCATCGTTAACACTTTAAGTAAACTAGATTTCATTCCATTTCGGTGTCTCTAAATTCATTGACAAATCATTTGCAATAACATTTGTGAAGGTTACTGCTTGAGTTCTGTTTTATTTTTGTAACATGCCCCAGATTGCATAGCACTACCTAGCCATTGCAAATTAAAGGACATCACATAATGGAAATATCATTGCACTGAAAGCCTGATTAAAAGTCATGACCCAAATCTACTCAGACAATTATCCTTCTAAAACTGTAATTTTATGTGAGTCAAAGTTACATCTGCTGATTTAGCTTTATTTAGCTTTAAATAATGAACCCACTGCATACTGCTAGATTGCACAAATTGAACATTGTATCATGAACAGCAGTGCAAAATTATAGGGGACGAAATCAATTTTCTACTCACAATACAGAAAAATAGTGTAAATAAATATTGGATTCGCACCATGTAAGTCGTTCTTGTTGAAGGATCAGATCATGCCAACGTGGTTGTTGGGTGTTAGGTACAAGATACACAAGGCATTTCCTTTCCAGAGACTAATGGAATTTATTGCATCCATCTGTTTGAGACTGGTCAGAATAATATGCCTGGAAAAGTTACTAATTATAAAACTGGATCCAAATCCTTGTTCCAAAAAAAAAAAAAATGCCTCAGCTATTCATGTATTTAATGAAGCTTTGATTTTAAAAAATGTACTTAATATTTTTTATGATTCTTTATTCTACATTTTAATGGTCAGTTACTGTTTGCCACCTAAAAAAATTAAATTGTTGAGCAGTGGGGACTTGATGACTTTAGCAGAACACCACAGACCTGGACCTTCATGGCCTGTATATGCCTCCCAGTTGATACTGTTGAGGGGTTTTGGATCAGTGGTGGAAGAACTCCCCATATGGTGTACAGGAGGAGGAGTTAAAAGAACATGGGCCCTTGCCTATGTAATTGGTAGAGACTAGATCCCCTTCAGTGTTGATTACAGGATGTGATGTTCAGTGAGGGCGGAAGTTGTTAGATGCCCTCACAACGTTTTGTATTTTAGCTGTAATTTTCATAGGTGTAGGTTATTTTGTTTTATTTTAGCTGCATTGTACCCTCGCGGGCTCGCTACGCTCACACACTTTGGGCACAGTGGCTCGCTTCGCTCACCACAGATTTTATATTCCCCCTCCAGGTTTACGTGGACCCAGGGCATGATGGGAAAATTGTCAAAACTGAAGGGGATCTAGACACTACCCTATCTAATTGCAGGCCCATGGGCATAACTAAACTTTATAGGAGCCGTCAATGCTTATAGGGAGACTACGCTCTCTTCAGCCCTCCACCAGAGCCTTCTATAATATTGCCTAACTAACCCCTATGCATTCAGTTTTCCTGTTTATTTTGTCTCAGTGGATGTTATAAGAAATCAGATGGCACAAGCAGCTGGGCTGTCTTCCCTCCAAAGCCTTGGGTTGGTAGCACACCTGTGACAGTGTCACAGGTGTGTAACACACTTTGCAACATAGGATTCAATGTGCTTTACAAGCATCAAAAACCTAGCACATAGAACAAAGGATTTAAGTAACAGAGCAACAAACATACCACACTGAAATTAAAAAGAAAATAAATAAATCAAAGAGAGCATATCGAACATGCTGCCAGGTTGGTGCAGACACTTTGGGGAATAACTTGTATGGGTTATATATTCCAACCATGAAAGGTACCGGGTGAGACAGCCATGTTGAGCGCACTATGTAAAATTATCCAGGGTGGACTAGGTTACGCCCAAAAGAGATGGTCCAAAAAAGATGGTTTCAGTGTCTTAACGCTAAGAGTAGAGTTCCAGTAGTTTTCATCCCATCCTTGAGTGTACCAGGTGAGGAAACCATGTTGGGCACACTGCAAAGGTTATACTATGGGAATTAACAGTCAACAACTAGAGCAAGCAAAAATAGGAAGAAATTAACGTTTTTGAGTAAAAGGAACAATGTCAAAAATGACAGGCTGAGCAATTGTACAAAGTTACATGTTAGACCATGTGTACAAAATACTCTGGGTATAATACAAGTCCAACTATATGAAAGTCCAAACTAAACAATGGGAGTAGATTTAAAGTGCAATTAGTTAGGTAGGGTGATAAAACATTTCATAGAATAACAAAAGTCCTGCACCCAAATGTAATAGCTTTCGAGTTCGTCAGACATGCAGGATGCCGGCCAAACTCAGAGGATTTTAAAGGGGCAGTCATTTACAAGGCAAAACCATGCCTTGAAAATGATCGCCTTTTTAGAAACACCTCTGAGATTGTCCATCATCTTGCACAACAGCCAAACTCAAAAGCTATTACAATTGGCTCCTACCATTAAACATCTCACCAGCATGGCGAGTGCCGGGCTTGGCCATGCAAAGAGAAGTGTGTGTGTGTGTGTGTGTGTGTGTGTGTGTGGGGGGGGGGGGGCAGCTGGCCACAGATGGAGAGGGGGTCTCCAATGTCGAGGCAGGGGAAGTGCCCCAGAACCATGAAATTGGCATAGCCGGAGAGTAATTGGCAAGATGGTGGCCCCTTAGCAGCAGGGCAGAATGTGGGCAGCAAGATGGCTGCCCACATGTTCCCAACTAACTTGGATGGAAGGAACTGCACTTAGGGCCTTATTTTGGTTCATTCTTTCTGACAAAATCCTTCTTAGATGGACAAAACCATGTGCACTGCAGGGGGGGCAGATGTAACATGTGCAGAGAGAATTAGATTTGGGTGAGTTATTTTGTTTCTGTGCAGGGAAAATACTGACTGCTTTATTTTTACACTGCAATATAGATCTCACTTTGAAGTAAAACTCCACCCAAATCTAATTCTCTCTGCACAAGTAACACCTGCCCCACCTGCAGTGCACATGGTTTTGCCCATCTAAGAAGGATTTTGTCAGAAAGAATGAACCAAAATAAGGCCCTTAATCTTTCCACAGGTGTAGCAATTTTCAGTGTCCATATGTCTAAGGAGCTCAAAAATCACATTTATTACACAAAAGTCAAACTATTGAGGGTACATTTAATATAGTGCACAACAGAGCGCTTAGTATTAAATTTTACACCAACATTACACATGAAATGACTACAGGGCGCAGATTGCCTTTTATTTACTTTGAGCCGTATTGTCTTTTTTTATCAATAAGCATTAAAAAAATGTATTGATATCTTTGACACCGACAACGTATGGGTTTATAACTGGTTTCTTATTAGGATGATTTATGAATTCACCTGTTTCATTCTTTTTAACTGACAGGACAACTAATATGATTTCTTGTTCTAATAAATGACATTTGGAATGGTGGGCTATCAATATGGTGGCACAGCAATTAGGTTTTCCACAGAATACTCGGGACAGCAGCTGTAATAAATCAATTTTGTAACATTTTGTACAGTACTAATATTATTTATACAGCTTATCTTCTGAATAGGACATACAGTGCTTTATATGGAAACACAATACAAAATTAACTTAAGAATTAACAATTCACCCAACACTTTAATCTATTAAACAGGTTTTTAGAATTTTTCATTTGAATGTGTCAATTCATCGCAATGTACAGTAAGTATCACATATAGAGACTCCACTTAACAAATGATCACTTAACGAAGCAATATTTTATTGTCAATATCATTCATTTTGTTTCATATTGAAAGCTTCATCTACAATTATTTATTTACAAGATGAAGCAGGAGCTGGCGGTCGGATCGCCAACCACCAGCCCCCACCAGCCACCAGAAGGGATGTGTGTGCATCACCTTCTAACGGAGCTCGCCGCCGGTCCCCGATGCTTGTCCCCACCTCCTCCTAACTCTGCCCGTCTACCTGAAGCAAAGATGGGCAGGGTTCGTGTCCCCCACTACTGGGACGAGCGTGCGTGTGGGACGCTCGCACTTCCCAGTCAGATGGAGAGCCATCTAGCCAGCTGGGGCAATCTGGCGAGTCCCAACGCTTTATTTATTTACGGTTACTTATATAGCGCAGTATATACTGTTGCACTTTAAAATTGGAATAATTGTGTTAATTAAATATTCATAAGCTTTTAATATTGAGCATAACCCACGTGATGACCAATGAAGAATTCCGGTAACTAAAAGATGTTTGGGGAAATAACTATTGACACTGCTGGGGAACTGTGTCATCATGGAAACACAAAAAACGAAAGGGTTTTTATAGAATTCACTTAACTTTCTATACTTTAATTAGACAATTTGGCTACTTGTAGAAACATCCATATACCTGTACACAGGTTTTTCAACACATTTTTAACGGAGTTAAGTGCGTCTGTTGAAATGAATGTGGATTCCAAATTCTGAACAAACATAAAACTTTAACTAGTTTTTAAGTAATGTTGAGTGTCCGTAACTAGTGAAGGCATTGCTGATAGCATAACTACGGTACGTTGATCTTAAACAAATGTTAATCATTTAGTCAACATTGTTTTATACTTTCTATACTTTCCGTCATTGAAAATATCTCTAATTCACAATTTCCTTTCTATCGTTCTTCAATTGCATAAGCAAAACATAGTTTCATTAGTAAATTCATTAATTTGCTGTTCTTATTCTAGATGCTTTAAATTAGAAAACCATTACTTATTGGAGAAAGTGGTCTGATTTTCTCATTTATGGCTGGAATGTTGTATTAAAATCCTACTTGAAAATGGCCAATACATCTTTATGAAGATTGCTAACAAGTTGCTATAATGTACCTGGCATGTTTTGTGAAATCCAACTGTAAATAATCAATTATTATTATTATCAGAGGCTAAAATAAAATGCAATGTGCAAATTAAGAAGCAATTTTAGTTGTCCAGCTGCTAAACCATTGCTATGTGCAAATATATCGAACAAGGGCCCTTATACTGGTTCACTCGCAAAGACAAATTCCTTTTAAAATGAACAAAACCATGGCCCTTATTCAGATCTGATTGCAGTACAAATGTGCTTGGAAAATGGGCAAAACCATGTGCACTGCAGGTGGGGCAGATATAACATGTGCAGAGAGAATTAGATTTGGTGGGGTTTAACTTCAAATAACTTGAAATCTAAATTGCAGTGTAAAAATAAGAAGCCAGTATTTTCCCTGCACAGAAACAACATAACACCCAAATCTAACTCTCTCTGCAAGTTACAACTGCCCCCCTGCAGTGCACATGGTTTTGTCCATTTGAGAAGGATTTGCCATTGCGAGTGAACCATAATAAGGGACAAGATCTGCACTAGCACCCAAATCCCACCAAATACTACAACTACTACTGCACAGTATTTCTGTCTTGGATTTAACAAAAGTGTTTCTTGTGTAACTTGCTCATATACACTGACAGAGACCAACACTCTGTGAGTAGCGCATGAAAGCAGATCATGAAGAGGCCAATTCAGTCCCATTCGTTCTGGTCTGAATTCGGACACTTGTCTGATGGTGGCGGGATTGAATGGCTTTAATGAGTTTCACACTTCCCGAACTGTTCAATCCAGAGGGGGTGGGCAGAGGCGGACACTGGGCTGGAGCAGGGGAAGCCCAGCATTTTATGGGTGTCCCCATGAAAACACTGGCCGTTGCCCTGGGAACGCAGGTGAGCCGATGCCTGCTCGGGGCGGGTTGTTGATGTCACATGACTTCATCGCCCACCTCTTTGTAGGTGATCTCTGACGGTAATAAAAGTCAGTTCTGACTGACTTTTAGGACTGATGGGGAGAGAAATCATTCAATGGTCGCAGCCTAGCAAACAGGTCTGAACCAGACCCAGAGTTCTCTCAGAGGGCCAGATGTACTAAGCTTGAAAAGTGATAAAATGGAGAGTGATAAAGTGCCAGCTAATCAGCTGCTAACTGCCATGTTACAGGCTGTGTTTGAAAAATGACATATAGGAGTTGATTAGTTGCAGGTTTATAACTCTCCATTTTATCACTTTTCAAGGCTTAGTACATCTCACCCTCAGTGCTCTTACCCAGGTTTCTTCACCTCTCATGTATACCAATGTTAGTAAACAAAACCATGACTCTGAATATCAGTAGAAATTCCAGCTCATAGCTGCAATAAATTAGCCATGAAGTTCATATCATCTATATATAGGTCTAGTGTCCGTGAGTCTCCGAAACACTGCCAACCGCTGGCAGAGAGTGAAACTACATCTCTTTCTCACACATGCACAAACACAGAAGGTAGCAAACTAGCTTTCAAAGCTTTTGCTTCAAGTGGGCTTACTAGTACAGTATATGTAGCAATTGTGTTAGTGGTAAGAAAAAACAAAAATCCCCAGGGTACATCTAGCGTATTCCTGTATGTGTTATGTAAGGTGTAATTTGCATACAGCCAATCATTATGTCTACACATGTGTGCCTGTGGTATTTGAATGGAGGCATCTGTGATACCAGCAGCTTGAGAAAATCCAGATATACCTGTGCCATCAACACAAAATGTTCAGATAATCAGTCATTAAATGTGCAAATTGCCACGATCCATGCTTGCCACCCAGAGAGGATACTTTCAGCTGCGATTATTGGGACGGGGCCAGAGCCGTGCATCATCAAGCCCTGTTCCCATTACTGAAAATGCGATTCAGAGGTCTACGTGGAGGGGGCAGGGCTAAGATGACATAGGGTAGGAGGATGCAGGGAGAATGTGGGAGATCCAGGGGCATGCGGGAGGCTTGTTCACCATTCTGGGGGTGATATTGGATAGTTTAAGAAAATCGGGTACTATTATCTTTGTACCACCTTCTTCCTGATTTGTATCGGGAGTAAGGGGAGTGCTTACTGATGCATGATGGGACTTTTTCAAAGTGGTGTTTCTAAGTAATAATACTCATCCTCTTATAGCTCTGAAGATTTGCTATATTATATTGATGGTGACGGTGGGCTATCAATATGGTGGCACAGCAATTAGGTTTTCCACAGTATACTCGGGACAGCAGCTGTAATAAATCAATTTTGTAACATTTTGTACAGTAATAATATTATTTATACAGCTTATCTTCTGAATAGGACATACAGTGCTTTATATGGAAACACAATACAAAATTAACTTAAGAATTAACAATTCACCCAACTCTTTAATCTATTAAACAGGTTTTTAGAATTTTTCATTTGAATGTGTCAATTCATCGCAATGTACAGTAAGTATCACATATAGAGACTCCACTTAACAAATGATCACTTAACGAATCAATATTTTATTGTCAATATCATTCATTTTGTTTCATATTGAAAGCTTCATCTACAATTATTTATTTACAAGATGTAGCAGGAGCTGGCGGTCGGATCGCCAACCACCAGCCCCCACCAGCCACCAGAAGGGATGTGTGCGCATCACCCGTCTACCTGAAGCAATGATGGGCAGGGCTCGTGTCCCCCACTACTGGGACGAGCGTGCGTGTGGGACGCTCCCACTTCCCAGTCAGATGGAGCACCATCTAGCCAACTGGGGCAATCTGGCGAGTCCCAACGCTTTATTTATTTACGGTTTCTTATATAGCGCAGTATATACTGTTGCACTTTAAAATTGGAATAATTGTGTTAATTAAATAGTCATAAGCTTTTAATATTGAGCATAACCCACGTGATGACCAATGAAGTATTCCGGTAACTAAAGATGTTTGGGGAAATAACTATTGACACTGCTGGGGAACTGTGTCATCACGGAAACACAAAAAACGAAAGGGTTTTTATAGAATTCACTTAACTTTTTATACTTTAATTAGACAATTTGGCTACTTGTAGAAACATCCAAATATCTGTACACAGGTTTTTCAACACATTTTTAACGGAGTTAAGTGCGTCTGTTGAAATGAATGTGGATTCCAAATTCTGAACAAACATAAAACTTTAACTAGTTTTTAAGTAATGTTGAGTGTCCGTAACTAGTGAAGGCATTGCTGATAGCATAACTACGGAACGTTGATCTTAAACAAATGTTAATCATTTAGTCAACATTGTTTTATACTTTCTATACTTTCCATCATTGAAAATATCTCTAATTCACAATTTCCTTTCTATCGTTCTTCAATTGCATAAGGAAAACATAGTTTCATTAGTAAATTCATTAATTTGCTGTTCTTATTCTAGATGCTTTAAATTAGAAAACCATTACTTATTGGAGAAAGTGGTCTGATTTTCTCATTTATGGCTGGAATGTTGTATTAAAATCCTACTTGAAAATGGCCAATACATCTTTATGAAGATTGCTAACAAGTTGCTATAATGTACCTGGCATGTTTTGTGAAATCCAACTGTAAATAATCTATTATTGTCAGAGGCTAAAATAAAATGCAATGTGCAAATTAAGAAGCAATTTTAGTTGTCCAGCTGCTAAACCATTGCTATGTGCAAATATATTGAACAAGGGCCCTTATACTGGTTCACTCGCAAAGACAAATTCCTTTTAAAATGAACAAAACCATGGCCCTTATTCAGATCTGATTGCAGTACAAATTTGCTTGGAAAATGGGCAAAACCATGTGCACTGCAGGTGGGGCAGATATAACATGTGCAGATAGAATTAGATTTGGTGGGGTTTAACTTCAAATAAATTGAAATCTAAATTGCAGTGTAAAAATAAGAAGCCAGTATTTTCCCTGCACAGAAACAACATAACACCCAAATCTAACTCTCTCTGCAAGTTACAACTGCCCCCCTGCAGTGCACATGGTTTTGTCCATTTGAGAAGGATTTGCCTTTGCGAGTGAACCAGAATAAGGGCCAAGATCTGCACTAACACCCAAATCCCACCAAATACTACAACTACTACTGCACAGTATTTCTGTCTTGGATTTAATAAAAGTGTTTCTTGTGTAACTTGCTCATATACACTGACAGAGACCAACAATCTGTGAGTAGCGCATGAAAGCAGATCATGAAGAGGCCAATTCAGACCCATTCGTTCTGGTCTGAATTCGGCCACTTGTCTGATGGTGGCGGGATTGCGCATGCACGTCTATGCATATGCGCAAACACCAGGAGAGAATGGCTTTGATGAGTTTCACACTTCCCGAACTGTTCACTCCAGAGGGGGTGGGCGGAGGCAGACACTGGGCTGGAGCAGGGGTAGCCCAGCATTTTATGGGTGTCCCCATGAAAACACTGGGCATTGCCCTGGGAACGCAGGTGAGCCAATGCCTGCTCGGGGTGGGTGGTTGATGTCACATGACATCAGCGCCCACCCCTTTGTAGGTGATCTCCGACAGTAATAAAAGTCAGTTCTGACTGACTTTTATTACTGATGGAGAGAGAAATCATTCGATGGTCGCAGCCTAGCTGAGTTCTCTCAGAGGGCCAGATGTACTAAGCTTGAAAAGTGATAAAATGGAGAGTGATAAAGTGCCAGCTAATCAGCTGCTAACTGCCATGTTACAGGCTGTGTTTGAAAAATGACATGTAGGAGTTGATTTTTTGCAGGTTTATAACTCTCCATTTTATCACTTTTCAAGGCTTAGTACATCTCACCCTCAGTGCTCTTACCCAGGTTTCTTCACCTCTCATGTATACCAACGTTAGTAAGCAAAACCATGACTCTGAATATCAGTAGAAGTTCCGGCTCATAGCTGCATTAAATTAGCCATGAAGTTCATATCATCTATATATAGGTCTAGTGTCCGTGAGTCTCCGAAACACTGCCATCTGCAGGCAGAGAGTGAAACTACATCTCTTTCTCACACATGCACAAACACAAAAGGTAGCAGACTAGCTTTCAAAGCTTTTGCTTCAAGTGGGCTTACTAGTACAGTATATGTAGCAATTGTGTTAGTGGTAAGAAAAACAAAAAATCCCCAGGGTACATCTAGCGTATTCCTGTATGTGTTATGTAAGGTGTAATTTGCATACCGCCACTCATTATGTCTACACATGTGTGCCTGTGGTATTTGGATGGAGGCATCTGTGATACCAGCAGCTTGAGAAAATCCAGATATATCTGTGCCATCAACACAAAATGTTCAGATAATCAGTCATTAAATGTGCAAGTTGCCACGATCCATGCTTGCCACCCAGAGAGGATACTTTCAGCTGCGATTAGGGGGACGGGGCCAGAGCCGTGCATCATCAAGCCCTGTTCCCATTACTGAAAATGTGATTCAGAGGTCTACGTGGAGGGGGCAGGGCTAAGATGACACAGGGTAGGAGGATGCAGGGATAATGTGGGCGATCCAGGGGCATGCAGGAGGCTTGTTCACCATTCTGGGGGTGATATTGGATAGTTTAAGAAAATCGGGTACTATTATCTTTGTGCCACCTTCTTCCTGATATGTATCGGGAGTAAGGGGAGTGCTTACTGATGCATGATGGGACTTTTTCAAAGTGGTGTTTCTAAGTAATAATACTCATCCTCTTATAGCTCTGAAGATTTGCTATATTATATTGATAAAAAATGTAGTTGATTTTGGAGAATACTGTCTTTGATCTAGTTTACTCAAAATAATTGTTCAGAAGATTAGTTTAATTAATGAATTATATAAATATTTCTGGAACCCTGCTGAGAGAAGCAATTGGAAACATAGCTCAAGTCTTTTACACATACAATAGACACAACTACTGTACTATTAGCTTCTTTGATGCATTATAGCCCTGTGAAAATGATCAGATACAGTACTTTAAAAGGGCAATACATTTTATACAACAAGCAGTGGAGCTCTACAAAGTGAATTAAATTGTATTATATTTACTTCCGTATATGCAAATGAGAGACTCAAATTATGAGTTTTTACTTTACTTTTAAAATATATAGTAATTGGTGTTGAGAGAAGATTACATACTGTTAATTGTGCATTTTCAATGTGCTTGTCTCACCCCCAGCCTAACAAAAAACTGAGGTATGACACAAGGTCATGCTTCTACAAACGTCATTCCAAACACACCAAAGTAGGGCATGGCATTGTGCCAGCTAATCCACAACCAATTAAAAAATTTGATGTTGCCTTGTGCCAGCTAGGCCACACCCATTTTCTGCATGGTATCGGCTCTTTGCCTCACCATAACATATATTTGGGCTCATTGCCTCTGATTGCTTGGCCAACCCTGCTGTAAACCTTGTAATTCATAGAGTTGCAGTGCAGCCATAGACATTTGTCCAATTCTGGATACAGTCAGAAATCCACATTTATTTTCAAGCACGCAGATGAGGCCAAATTGTGTAGGACTAAATCAGACTGTTACAGCATCATTAAATGTAACCATCTTTTGTTTTCGGCTTTAAAAACTTTATGGGGATTTTCTTACCTACCACAGTCCACTTGGAAATATCAATGTACTGTACAGTACTGTAGTATTGCAAAGAGATGACTGCAATATATAATAAGATTATATATATAATTAGTATATTCACACACGGCTAAAACTTTCAACCATTAGCCAAATTAATTTCTATTATGGGTGAAAGGGACCTACAGATGGAGCCCCTCTCATTCAGCTCCAGCGCTCGCCAGAATGTCCCCGCTGGCGCACGCTGGCTGAGAGGGACTCCATCAGGCTGGGACAAGCGAGCATCTTGCACGCATGGGCATCCCAGTCGCTCGGCAGTAGGGATCAGAAACCTTGTGCGTCTCCATTTCAGGGAGACAGGCAGGGTTAAGGGGACTGAGGGTGCAGGGAGGTGGCGGCAACCGACAGGGACCGGCGGTGAGGTGGGGGCGACTGAAGGGGAGCCGTCAGCTCAGGGCACACGAGCGCATCATGCATGTGTGCCCCCTTTACAGCGACTAGTGGCAGATGGAGGAGGCTGGCGGCTGGTGATTCCATCGCCAGCCCCAGCCTGAATGAGGCGGGCTCCATCTGTATATGAATAAAAACATATTTATTTACTGTATAAATGCCCTATGTAGTCTTATTGATCATACTGAGTGATAATATTGTGTTCTTTTTCCATATTGGAGATATCTACTTCTTGAAATGTACATGGAAGGTAAGAAATGTTCTCGGATTGCTGCTGCAAAGATTTTTTAGGAAAATGACATTCTAAAAAAAGTTATTTCCTACATCTTTTCTACCATAAGAGCTTTGAAAAATGACATCAGCCTGGCCAACAGCAGGAGTGAATGTTCCAGCGACATATGGCTCAGCACTAATGGGGTTACATAAACAGGTGCTCAAACAGTTAGCCAAAGGATATGTTGAAAATGAACTAGAAGAAAGATGTTTTTGTGTGAACATTGGCAAGATAAATCTGACATACATATGGTGAGTTCAGGCACTTTCATTTTATTAATTGACTAACACTCTCTTTTATTATCAGATGCTTATACTATAGTACATACTGGGTTTTTGTATGCCCCGGTGCACATTCAACATTTACAAATATATTGTCAACATGAGTTTGATACTGATAATATTTTCATGGTAACGCACCTAATTGTATATTCAAGACAAAAATTCCTTCAGCAAAGAAATACTGTATACTTTGTTTAATCTGTAATAGGACATATCAAACTCCCATAGGATGCATACTGTATGTACAGCTTCTAATACCAGCCAATCAAGTTTTCGGGAGCTAACGACTGATCTACTCTTTTCCCCTGTAAAGTAGCAACACGATATAGCAAATCATTTCTCAATACAAAATATGGCACACCCCTTATGGTAAAGCAGCAGCCAGTAGCCACCAGTGCACATATCCCCCGGCCTTTCAACTTTACCAGAATCCGGAATAGGGTGGACTCTGCTTGGCATATACCCGCAGCCGCCATGCTGACCATTGGCTGAGCCGCTTTTCCCGTAATGCAATTTATCGGCTCTCCCTGTTTTGGGCAGTCCCGCTGCACATGACCAGGCACGCCACATTCAAAGCACACCGTGGGAGGCGGAGCCTTTGGCTTAACCACTGGGAAATGAGTTCTGGGCTTTGGTACTGGTATGAATCCTGACCTGCGCTTTACTCAATTTTCCCAGGGTCAGGTGCTGCTTAATCACAATTGCCAGCTCCTCAAATGTCTTGGGGTCAGTCTGTAGGGCCCACTGCTGCACTGAGCATTGGAATAGAAACGAAAAAAATTGTGTTTCTGGTGGGATCCAAACACATAGAATGCTGTGGCCTTAACCACTAGGCAATTACAGCTAGTGTAACTCTTGCTTGTCAACTCATTACATACCTGATGCAGGAACCCTGAAGTATGTATTAATTAAGGTGGCTCTTTAATATAGTATTGTAGAAATGTAACTGTATTCAATGTAAATGCTGCTGTAAACTGGGTAGTAGCCACCATTTTGTTAATCTGTTACGTGGTTGCTTAATCAGCTCCAGGGGCTCGGTGGGGAAAAGTATGTGCTCTCAGCCCACTCTTATGGATCTATGCTCGGCATGCAGTTTCCCACGAGTTCCTGGGGCTATATGTGCAACTATGTAGCATACTGTAGTATAAGTATGTACAAAATGGTGGTGGACAGAGAAAATAATCAAAAAGTGGGATTCCAAAACATGATTTGATCCTGAGTGGGATCCAAACCCCAGGCACAGTGCACAGAAAGTTGTGGCCTTAACTGCTAGGCCATTACAGCTACTCTACCTTTGGCCTGTCAGCTAAATGCTGCTGTCGCTCTGGATTTTCTACCAATGTACAGAAAACTGTATAAAAATAAACTGTATTTTATGTAAATGCTGCTGTAAGTCTGGTAGTACTGTTGTCCCATTGCCAGTATTTTGCAAGCATTACAATTATCGGCAGTGCCAAACACCATACTAGCCATGTTGAGCAATGCTTTGCCAGGCTGAAACACGCTGAGACATGCTGCAGTGTGGATCGAATTGCGATAGTACTGCAGTAGGTAGCCTAGATGAGTGTGGCTATATCTGTAGCTCTGAAAAATACAGCACACATAAAGAAATCATGGATTATTTCATTAAAAAAATGTGTAGATTGAAAATTTCCTCAACTCTAAATGTATTTTCTGCATAATTGTTTACTATGACTATATACTGTTTTCATAGACTCAAAATGTGTTGTTTGTATGTCTGCAATTTTATAAGTGATCATCTTATTTGCTAAGATAGACATAAGGCTCAGTGACTCATTCCAGTTTGATTAAAGTTGGTGACATTACAGCCCTCTGTTCATGAGTTCAATTCCTGATCAAGACACAAATACTCTAGTGTGCATGTTTATCAATGTGATATATATATAGAGGGACACTTTCGCCTTTCTGTCACTGCATGCCAAAGGCTGGAGCAACATCAAAAACTTCTGAACCTGCCCTGCCATCACCTCAAACAAGAGGTTGTAATATACAAAGAAATAAGGATTAAAAAGGGTTGAGTTTACCTGGAGGGTAAAAAAGGGGCAGACTAGATGGGCCAAATGGTTCTTATCTGCCGTCAAATTCTATGTTTCTATGTTTCTCCACCCTCTATATGCTGCAGAAGATGGAGGAGCAGCAAAAGGCCATTCAAGCATACACAGCCACCTATGACATAGGCAAAGGAGGGGGATGATTTCCGTGTTGTGCAAGGTTCTCCAGCTGTTTGAACACGTGAGGTCAGTTCCGACACTGCTTGAGTCAGGTCATTCCTCTGATCAGGCTGTTGCAGAAGCAGCTGGAGGAAGTGAAGGAAGAGCTAAAGCATTGCGATTCTGCAAAGCATGTAGCTCTTGTGGATGAAGCCCTTCATACGCTTTGCCAGGATATGAGGGTGGTCAGTCTACTCAAATCAGAGGAATACATTCTGGCCACTGCACTCGATCCTTGCTTTAAAGTGTATGTTGTGTCTCTGTTTCCGGAGGACAAAAGTCTACAGCGATGCAAAGATCCGCTCGTCAGGAGATTGTCATCTGAAAGCGGACTGTGACACAGCAACAGCTCCTCCTTCATTTTCTCCCACACCTGTGGCTGTGAGGAAACAGCTAAAATTTCCTACCCGACCTGCTGACGGTGATGCAGGGCAGGCAGGAGTGAGATTGGACATCTAGTCCAGACTGAAGGACCTGCCAATGTTTGCTGACATGTCTGCTGTCACTGCATATGATGCTGTCACCATCAAAAAAATGTTGGAAGATTACATTGGTGATATCATCCAAGTAGAAATGTCAGACAGTCCTTA
The DNA here is from genome assembly GCF_055691185.1 of Crinia signifera. NCBI lineage: Eukaryota > Metazoa > Chordata > Amphibia > Anura > Myobatrachidae > Crinia > Crinia signifera. The sequence continues at coordinate 406,654,981 of NC_139217.1, forward strand.
CTTGTACTGGCAAGAAAAAAAGGCAGTTTGGAGGCTCCTGTACAAACTAACTCTATTTTACCTGAGTTGTCTCCCATCCAGTGTGTACTCCATAGAGTTTTTAGTGCAGCCAGGATGCTCAGCGAGCGGCATAGGAAGTTGCTTTCGCAAAATGTGGAGAAGATGATGTTCATCAAAATGAATTAACAATTCTTCAATGAAGGCCAGCAATTGCCTCCAGAGACGACAGAGGGACCTGTGATTGTGGATTTCAGAGGGGAGGAATTGATAATCTGTGAGGATGAGGATGTACAGATGGAACAGCTCTCTTTTGAGCTTCTCCTGGTGATTGTATCACCAATCGCCACCAGAGGATAGAAGGGTGTGCAGGTGCATGAGAAGCTCACGCATCCTGTTCTGATGGATCCCGCTGCTGCTCTCCACTGCCTCTCCGACGCTCCCCTGCCACTGCTCGAACCCCCCTAACCCTGCCCGTCTCCCTGAAGCGGAGATGGGCAGGGATTCCGCCACCCACCTCTGTGGGAAGGAAACACACGTGCGCGTCCGCATCAGATACAGTGTCTCTCTGCCAGCATTGGCCAGCTCAGGGAATCTGGGGGGGGGGGGGGGGAGGGCTGGCTGAGAGGTGCTACATCTGTATGTACTGAAGGGGGTGAGGATTCAGAGGATGAGGATGACATCTTGCCTCTGTAGAGCCAGTTTGTACAGAGAGAGGTGATTTGCTTCTTTTTTTGTGGGGGCCCAAACAAGCCAATCATTTCAGCCACAGTCATGTGGCAGACCCTGTTGCTGAAATGATTGGTTTATGAAAGACAGTGTGCATGTCCTATTTAAACAACATAAGGTGGGTGAGTGGTTCGAAGGAAAATTCCATCTTGCATCTCTTTTATTTTTGGCATTATGTTCTCTTTGGGGCCTAAGTTTTCAAATTGCCATCCTGTCTGCCGCTGCAGTGCCACTCCTAGATGGGCCACATGTTTGTGCCACCCACTTGTGTCACTTAGCATAGTCATTCAGCTACCTCTGTGCAACCTTATGGCCTACGTTCACGTTCATTGAATTCAGTGAATGCCACAAATAAGAATATTTTTTTCTTCTGGTTTAGGATTGCGAATATTATTCATATTCAATATTATTCTCTGGGAGAAGCCCAGAGAAGAGACTGTCAGCAGCACTTCGTGGACATCATGTAGACATCATCAAGCCCCGCCCCCAGTACTGCAAATCTCGCAATGCGTGGTTCTTCAAGGACGGGAGGGGCTAAATGATGCAATTTGCATCTTTAGCCCCGTCCCTCCCCCCAGAAATCCGAGAATCACTGGAAATTAACGTTGCCGCGGGGGAGATGTGGGGTGGGGCACCGGTATCCGGAAGGGTTGCCCACCTTTCCAGGGTGCAGGGAGGTGGAACCGATTTTCAGGAGCCTCCCGGCCATTCCCGGAGGGTATAGTAGGTAACCTTGGTTTATATTATTATGGTCTAGTTGCTACTGTAATACTACATTTTATTTCAGAGACATAAATAAATGAACGTAAATCTGTATGAAAAAAAGTGCATTTTATATTTTTGCAGCATCCACTTCTCAGTGTAAATAATATGTAGATTTTATGCAAAATTTGATCCATCTGGTAACGTCTCAGCTAGAAATTCTATCATGAATTACAGTAATTGAACAGTTTTATCTGAATTTATTTTTACATATTTTTCATATTTGCCTAGTGTTTTACATGGCATACTAATAAAAATAATCTGTTTAAGTGTTTTCTGTAAAATGTTGAGTGTAAATTAATCTTATGTTCTGGAGTTTTAGAATTTTTTTGTTGACTAATAAACACCCCTCAGTACATAATTGATGGGTGAACATAAATTCAGAAAGCTTTACCCAATATATTGCAGAATTGATTGCTGACAGTATATTGCACCATCTGCTCGATTTTTCTGCCTTTGCGAAGAACATTGTTCTTTACTCAATATATTTGGTACCAGTTATTTATAATGAACATTTTGTGATTATTTGGCTTGGCTTTTAAAAACACTATGGGGTAAATTTACGATGATGGGAGTTTTATTGAAGATGGGATGTTGCCCATAGCAACCAATCAGATTCTATTATGTTCTAGAAGATGCTAAATAAATAAGAAATAGAATCTGATTGGTTGCTATGGGCAACCTGTGTCTGCACTGTGCCGCGTTCCATCTGAGCCCACCTCCATCCTCCACCGTCCCCCGGACGCTCCCCTAAGCCCCCCACACAGCCCAAACCCTGCTCGTCTCCCTGAAGCTGAGTTGGGCAGGGATTCCACTCCCTGCTGCAGAGTGATGTGAGTGTGAGACGCTCGCGCATCCCCGTCAGATAGATCACCTCTCTGCCGGCTCTCGCCAGTGCAGGGGATCTGGCGAGAGCTGCTGGTGAATGACAGGTGCTCCATCTGTGTATTATTTTCCTTTATTGACAAAAATATAGTCAGTTCCAAAGAGAACATGGTAAAACAGAACATTGGCTGCAAGATTGTGATTTCCTATAAAGGAATGGTACCCATACTTGCCTGCCCATCCAGAACGGCTGGGAGGCTCCCAAAAATAGATTGGCCCTCCCTGCCACTGGGAAAATTGGTCAAGTTCACCACATCTCCCTTTGATTTGTATTGATTTAATTGTAAACAGTACATAGATTCATTATTGGTATAAGCGTACATGTCAAAGTTGTCCCCTCTATAAGGGGCTTAATGTGGGGAAGTTGTGGGCGCAGCGCTGCATGTGACATGACCTAAAGGCAATGTGTTGGGTGTGGCTGCATGATCAGGTCATCGTGGCTATGTCTCAATTTTACTCTTTTAGAATACTGTCATTGTAGAGCGGTGGCGTGTCTATGATGATGCAAGTCAAAGGAAATCCAATCATTGGAACCCTCAAACTTCGACAGCTGTATGTGGTTGCCAGGGGTTGCAGGTCCTGGGACAGGATACAGTAGACTTGCTAACTCTTTAATGGCTTGGAAGGTAAACCCAATATTCAGAAGACTTCCATCCATTATGGGTAAATAAGCAAGTATGGTACATGAACTAAGGGGCTATAAGGACAAACAAAAAGGCATTGAAAATATTCTTGTGAAGTACCAATAGGATTGCGTTGCCTTCAGCCTGCAAGCACTAATAGCCTGCTAGATTAGCTGTGCTGGAATAGGCATCTATGGTGGGGCTATGACACGGGTATTAGTAAAATTTTAATTCTCCAGTACCAGGCCTTTAAGTGGTCTTAAAGACGTGGTGGAACTCATTTCCCCTTGAGTGCCACGAGGGGTGGTAATGAGGAAGGAAATGGTTTGAGCCTGAAACTTTTTTTTACTCTCCAATGAGAGTAAAAGTTTGTGTTTATTTATTTTTGACACACACTACTATCCACATGATTTATTAAATCACAAAATAAATTCACTTGTTTGTGATGAAAAGCAAACGCTAAGCTTAAAAAAAAAAGGTATTTATAGAAATATCATTTATATTCTCTCAGTGACCTGATTACTCCACTGAAATGATCCAAAAAGCAAAGTATACAGTAAATACTGAAAAAGAAAAAGAATATTTTAAATCTAAAGTTATAAAATAATTCTAAAGATAATCTGGAGAAGGCTGACATGCTCTATCCCTTTATTGGGATGTAGTTTGCATCCAGATGGTCAAGATGCCAGTGGTCAGAAGAGTGGTGCAGTAATCCCGACATTGCTCAGAATCCTGACATTCAGCATCCCAAAGGGGTAAGGCATAGACAGTGGTAAGCAAGTATTAGGGTTAGGCTGCGGGAGGGAAGGGAGGGTTAGGGCATACTTGCCTACATTTGAAAAAGCATTAGTGAAATGGTAAAAATAGCATCTACATTCATGTTGACCTTCATGCATGTCGACCTAGTGGTGTCGACCTATAGCTTGTTGACCTAGTTGCTGTCTATCCTATGATCCATACCCGGGGCACCGCACCCCACACCTAGATATAGCAATAGTGACCTTCAGTACTCAAAGAAGCCACAATGGATGGCTCGGGGGCTTTCCCATGCATTTGCAAATATATGTAACCAAGATCTCTGAATCCTATTACCATTAATTTTTTTTCAATATGGTTACTGATATCATTCAGTGTGCTGGGGAAACAATTTTTTTCTATTAAGCTGGGTACACACATAAAGACTTATCTGTCCAATCTATCAAGAGGGAACTATCTGGTATGGGAACATATAAGGATCGGCCATTTTGCTCCCAAACACTGGGAAACAGACAATGGTCAGTCAGACAAATTAGTTAAAGCCATTTGATTTAACACATTTTTCCGAACAATCGTGTTTGTCCATTTTTTCAGTGTTTGGGAGCAAATGGTTGACTGTCATATGCTACCATACACTACGAGATTTTTGTTATCACCAGACGGAGTGGACAGACATATATGTGGGTGTGTACCCAGCACAACTCAGTATTACCCAGGGACGTGCGGTGAGGTAAATGGCTGAGGAGTCCCTGGCAAGTACCAGAGCCAGATCTACACACAATATATGAGCCATGGGGTACATGCCGGCATTATACACATGTGCAGCAGTATACACTGCTGGAGATTCAATGAGTTTTGATAGGAGGAGTGCAGAAAAGATATCCAGGTGAGGCACTTCCTCACCTGCCATAGACTTTTTACTCCAGAGTTTTGACTATAAAAATTATTAGAATATTAAAAGAATCCAAAACTCTGGCATATACGTTAGTATGACAGGAAAGGCTGTGCCTCACCTGCCTCACCCCACCGCACGCCACTGGTATTACCCCTCCCTTTCACACACCTGAGTCATATACCTAAAATGATTGAGCCTCTACCGGTATGTATTTCAATTTTTAGAAAAGCCAGATTAATATAGAATGGGAATGTTGTACCACAGTATATTCCCATATACTGTATACTGTATGTATCTGTGTAAAGACAGGAAAATTATTTGCTTCCACTCCTTACTTATCTCTCAAGGTCTAACTGAATCCAAAAGATATTATCAAAAGTAGCAATCAGACAATATTGTTTATTTTCCGATTTTTAGATTATCTTTGGCTGTTTTCCTGTAGCCCTTAGCAACACTTTACAGAAATGGCTCGGATGGCCTACATTTCAAATGGTCAATTTTGTCTCTCCTATTCTTCTTAAAATGATGATAATTATATTTGCTAATACTGCTCCAGCCATGAAGTTTCATTGCAAAAATGATCAAGGTACAATGCCGAGGCTGAGGCGGAACAGTGGTGAGAAAGGCAGGAGATTATTTTTACATTACAGGCAACAATGTTTACAAAGAAATCTTAGAAAATGGCTAAATAGTGTAGCTCAGACTTGTTCTGTATAATGAGCATCAATCATTTAGTAATAACCTATTAGGTATGTCATTAGTTCAATTTAGCTGGATGCTGGAAGTGCATTTTTAATAGTGCTGTAATAGCGATGTTAATTAAGGTCAGTCTTAAAAAAAAACATACCATACGGAGATAATTGAATTACATTTTCTGCTCATCACTGCTCATATCATTTTGCAATGCTAATCTGTCTTGATATTACTGCAACTTGTCGCCTCAAAAATAGTGCTCATTTCAATGAGATTTATTTTATTCTATTCTTTAATAAGGGGATAAATCAGTGGTTCCCAAACTGTGTTCCGTGGCACCCTGGGGCGCCATGAGACATTTGCAGGGGTGCCCTGGGTTGGTGGTCCAGGACCAATTTAAATTATTTATGGTCAATGTAACAGGAAAAAACAGTGCTTCCAATCATATCATATGTGGACAAATGGAAGTGAATCCTGTCCCTCACCACATAAATGACCTTAATGATGACATATAAACACAATTTACTTAATTTATTATTTTTGTCTAAATTTCTTAACAAGAAATTATTGGGTGCCAAACACTGGTAGTACTGGTGCGCTGACACCTGCAGTCTTTAACCCTTCAATTGGTTACTTTCTGACTTTGCTCCACAGAAGTCAGATCTTAGGGCCTTATTCTGGTTGATTCGGTCGGATGCGTATTTTCGGACAGGAACCGAGCGTTCTTAGCCCCGCCTTCCGTACGGAACGCTCACACCGTCCGAATGCGGTAAGACGCCGACTGAACGGACCGCGAGTGGATTTTTCATGTGAACACCTCCTCCATCTCTGGGAACCTCCCCCATCATTCGATGGTCGCAGACCATTGAATGCAGGACCGAGTGGTCAGGCAGCACCGAGTGCTCCAGACCACTCGGGCATTTCTCAGTGCAAAAGCAGGGATATGGGCGGGCAGCTGGCATCCGGCTATGTCATATGTCCGCCCCCACATGTCACGCCCAGCGTTTTCATGGGAACGCCCATTAAACGCGGGGCGTATGCATATGGTAATGAGCCCAAACAGCTCTTCACGCTCCTCTCCACCCCCTCTACAAGGAGTCTTCCAACCGATCGTTTTCTGTACAGAATTCACGCCGTATTCGGACGTGCGTGGCATTTGCACATGCGCAGATACGCCTCTGCACATGCACAAATACCAAACATCGGCCGTCCGACCGCACGCGGACAGAACCGCACCAACCAGAATAAGGTCCTTAGTGCACTTTGTCTACTTCGACAGCAGCTCCCCAATGTATGACCCAGTCCACGAGTGTATTTGGACACAATCTGGAAAAACAATAAACAGAGGGGGCGCCTAATAGTGCATTGTCATTTAATTAATAAAAAACATTCCTTTAAAACAGTTAGTACAGTATCTGTACCAATATAATCATCTGTGTGGGCTGATTTCCCCATGGTGTTAAAAAAAATCCCACTGGCACGCTGCTGCTCACAAGATATCCACCGCTCAGTAAGTTAAACTCACGGCCCCTCTCCTCTGAATGGCGATGTCCAGCACATCACTCTCGGCGGGGTACCTGCGGCTCTCCTCTCCGACAGTCAGCTGGCCAACTGGAGTATGTGATACGTCACTCTGGCCAGTGGGGTGGCCAGTGTAACACTGCATCCCTCTATTTAGCAGACCAACTGCCAATCATTGCACCTGCATTTACATATTCATGTTGCAAAGCTGCCCAATACCTTCCTCCTTTGCAACAGAGAGTGCAAAAATATTTTTAGATTTTTATATTAATTGTCATTGTTGTTTGTTGTATTCAACTAGAACATTAGTTGTTTTTAGTTGTTTTTAATTGCATGAATAATTATTTTGACAGCGCTGTGCATATGGCACTCATAGACCGTATTTTTGATGGCAGAGCTAGGTAACGGTTGTTACACTGTTACATTCAGTGGTTACATTTTAGTCATAGTGTTGTTAGTATTTAATATTTAAAATAGCCCAGTTTATATAGGGGCTACTTGATAACGTTAAATATATCAAATTTATTTTTAGTATGTCCATTCTAAATTTCTTAAACGGACAGTGTCTTGTTAAAAACGTGAAAAATTCTGAGGTATATCCTACTGTGACGTCTATTGGATTCAAGTGAATCCTTACCAATATAAGCAATTCAAGTAAAAAGAATATTCTTTTGACTGATTAATTTCCCATACTCAGAGTTTTTGATTTGCAACCCCTGATGAAGTCGAAATGACAAAACGCGTTGGGTTTTTGTCTGATACTCTACGGGTGTATGAAATCTTGAATTATTTGATTACCATCTGCTGCAAAAGGGTCTGTGTTTTACTTATGTCAAATTTTATTAAAATAATTAGTTTTTACGACCAATGAATTATTGTATGACCACTTAAGAAGTGTATGCTGGTGGTGGCACAATTGTAGGCGCACTCTATATATCTCTTTTCATATATAAATATATAGATCGGCAGTGGATGACAGACAGGCGCCTCTCTCACTATACAAAAGGTGTTTGGGAGAATATTGCTTTCTTTCTGTTCCTGCTGGATAATCTGATTTTTAGAAATTTTTATCCAAATTGGATGCTGCCTATTGTGCACATCCCAATAGGATCCAACGGAGATCCCTCTACTCGTTGTTTTGATAGGACACTAGTATACGCAAATTGTGCATCCAGTGTTTGATATTCATATGGAATTGTTACCCCTGAGGAAGTCACTTGTTGACGAAACGCATTGGGTGTTTTCTGTCTTTTGTGAAATCAAAACAAGATACTTCTGTCATATGAAATCGATGAACTACAAGACAAAATCTTTTATCAGTTGTTTTTATGTGATTTTGTATTAAAATTACCAAATTATAATATGACTCTGTAATTACTACAACGATTGTGGTGGTGTTCATATTAGTGGCGCACTCTCTTTCCGCTTTTTCCTATATATATATATATATATATATATATATATATATATATATATATATATATATATGTGTATATATATATATATATATATATTATATATATATATATATATATATATATATATATATATATATATATATATATATATATATACATACACTGTATAGAGTGCTATTTTTCAGCAGGAACCCAGTTCCTGAAGCTTTAATTAAATATGACATCATCAGCGACTGGGTTCCTGAACCGTTCTGGGACAAAATGTACTTTCCATAAGATAAGTTTAATTTTAAAGTCACCTGTGAGTGCCTTCATTTCTAAGTACAAAATATACATCTCTCTCTTTTTATTTAATCAAACCACCCCCAGACCCGGAGTTCCTATATATATATATATCCATCCTTGCATTAAAATAATAGAGGTTCTATTAAAAAAAAAGTTTATAGTGGGTTATGCCTTGTCAATACATTAAATATGATGGAACTGTTTGTGCTGTAGTTTGCTGACTTGGGAAATATCTAATAACAAACATGTAAAGTCAGATAAACCCCCTGGCGTGTTTTATCTGAATTGAAAATAGCTCCATTATTCCACTGATGTTTGACTCTCCCTGTAGCTACCCTGCCTGCAAATAGGTGTTGTTACTCAGCAAGGGTTTCTGTTCTGTACACGGGCACATAATTTCTATCATCTGTTACTGCTGTGCAAGTAGATAATAATTGTCTCCTGTGTAGGTCTGTAGAAAAATATATGTTATATAGGTCAGACCACATACTGTAGATCTCAATAAGAATAATGCTTCCAAATGCATATATTGTAAATAACTAGTAGTGCTGAGTTCACATAAGTGAAACATAACATAAATATAATAAAGCCATTTCATTACATATAAACATACAATTTAAACATTTAATTATAGTGTATATAAAATGTATATCATTACTGAAAATTCAAAGAGCAGCCTCCAAATTCACGTTCATATCACTTATAACATATAACATCAGTTATAACTTATAGCATCTACTAATATAATTTTTTCCTGCATATTGAACAAATCTTGTAAAACACAACATGGTTAATATTGTATCTCTTACAATTTTATATTTACTTGCTTATATGACAATATTGAAGTAGTGTAATTATATCATTTCAGCAATGTTTAATTTGAATGTTTTTTTTTTTTTGTCATAACGAGAAATGTTTGAACCCGCTGTCTCTCCAAAGATTTCATTGAAAGGATACAAATATTCTAAAACGTGCTAACATATTTTGGAATTTTTGATTAATGAAAAACAAATTCACATTAAATTTACGGAAATCACTATGGGGTTTATTCTGGTTCAGGCGGCTGGGCCGTAAGCGTACGTTCCGGGTTTTTTTTAATCTGCGCATGCGTACCTTCCGTAATGCGCAGGCGCGACGACTGCACAACGCTCACGGACGGGTCTTTACGTGCGAAAAAACCTGTCCGCAAGAGTACGGTCATTGTGGGCGGCATAGGGGCGTGTTGAGGGGAGCGGCCGAAATAATGAGGGAAACTGGGCGTAAACATGGGCGTACACAGGGGTTTGCACAAAAAATGTACGTGCTACTACCGCTCGATCGATGAAAGCACCGTTCATTTCGGACACAAAACAGGGGGCCGCCACCGCCACCTCCAGACCACCCCTACAGATACCGTATGAGAGCGGACGCCTGGGTCTGCTAATTAACGCTGATTACTACTCAAACACATACACCTGAATGTAATAAGCAATGCTGCAGTCTATTAAGTCAAAGCCATTATTTCACTACCTGCAAGCCACACACAGCCCTCAAACACATTGGAAGCATATCTTTCTACACTTCTCTACATTTAAAGGTTTGTTTTATTTAAGGTAAGAATAATTTTAAGACCTGCTTATATATGCTAAGGTAGGTATTTGTTAAACATTTATACACATTCAATAAGTGTTTTCATATACTTTAAACAGCAGCACACTCAATCTACACAAGTCGACGTGTCAACGTTTTCACTCAAATACAAACATATTTTTTGTATTTATGATACAAATACATAAACCACATCTAACAGCTACAAAGGATGTTTCAGCAATGTTTTAAGCCCATGGCCACTATTTTGCACACAATCTTTGTATAGTACCCAAAATACATAACTGTACCACTTTCTGATCTGCTATGAATTGGATTTTACTACACTCTGGATGTAAAATGTCACCAATCACATTATTGCAATCACATCTCTCTAACAAAGGATTCCTACATCTGCTTATGACACTGAAAAATCATTTATATTAAAAATTTTAAACATGTTTGTTCACAAGCAATTTTATCATGTTTGGTCGACTCACACAGCTTTAACATACCTGTACCAAGACATTACTGTTTTTTTAGGGAGGACACATGCATTCCTACACAAATGTCCCTTTTGACCCTTGTTTGCCTACCTCACCCACTCCATGACGAACTCATTGTTCTGGACCTGCTTTTACCTACTAATGTAGGAGTTACCTCACCTGCACAGAAACTGCTTTCTCACCTATTAAGTTGCTCTGCACATGTGCTGACACAAACTAATTAGCTTGGAAAAGTTGGATATGAACATGTGAATGGCCATGGAGAGGGTTAGACATGGGAAACTTCTACAACACGTCAATAAATGCACAAACATTCCCTGGTCAGTAAGTACACATAAACGTATTATTTGTTTGACACAAGAAATTACACATACAACAATTGTGTGTTAATTGTGAAATCAAATTTATTTGCTGTTCAGCATCACAGCTTAGTTCACAATTTAATATCATAAATAAAAGTAACAATTAAAATATTGTCAAAAATAACAATCAGCAACAACAAGAGGTTGCATATCTCCAAACATGTGTTACCCTGCAAATGCAATGGTGAAAGAAATGTAGACACCAGAATCCGACCTGCAACAACCAGGGAGAATGCTAAGCATGATACACACCACCAAAATTAAAACCTGCATTTCTAGAGGTCAAAATAAGCACTTTACTGCCCTTTGCACGAAAATGGATAGATGGCCAACTCAGGAAGTGGATGTCCAGTGCAATTTACAAATTTGGGGTCCAAACACAGAGGAAGTGACCCAGGTGTCATTATTTTGGCCCTTTTTTCCCCTTTTTGGATGGGGCCTAGGGGATAGGGGCCTTTGGCACTGAAGGCTTGCGCCGTCTTGCCCCAGTGGACAGAGGAGGGTCAGCAGAGGTGGAAGGTTGGGGAGCAGCTTGGGGTGGGCCAGCAGATGGGGGATTGTCCCTTAGGGACCTGGCGGTGGTGAGCAGCTCCGCCAGAATGTCATTCTGGCGGCTGAGTTGTTGGGCAATGCATTGCATGCCAGCCGCCAGAATGTCATTCTGGCATTGCAAGGCCTCAAACTGCTGGGTGTTGCTCTCCTTCCAAACCCCAATGAACTCAACCAACTGATGCTGACGTTCTCCAGCCTCCATCCCATGCTGCTCAATTTTCTCCAGCATGTCCAACAACCTCACATCATATGAGGCCAGTGAATGGGGGTGGCGTATTGGTGGAGGCTGGACCACTTGCTCCACCTGTGGCTCTGAAGAGGAAGATGCTGCCGGTTCATCATGTGTTTCTGCTTCTTCTAGGATAATAATTGAAAACAATGTCACCATCACATACACAAAAAACTCTCTTACCAAATACAATGCATTACTGTGACTTACCATCAAAAGCACCAGAAAATACCTCCACTGGGAGCTCACTATCCATATTGGATATCCCCCTGACCTCGGCCACATCAATGACATCCAAGGCCTCCTGCTCCAGGGGAGTATATTCCAAGCTCTCTGGCATAGGCCCCCTCCCGGTGGACATGCTGTGGTTGTACCGGTCAGTCATCTTCCTCTTCAGTACAGTTTTGAAGTCTGACCACCTACAAATTCAAAAATACAAATATCAACATGAGATATGTGCACCACTGTGCTAGTGAACATCATGACTACGTTACATTTCCTAGTGTGGGTGATCTTATGTTTTTATGTATATGTTTCCCACACACACATTAATGTCTCCATTATGAGGCATTTCAGTGTCTCATCTCATTCATTAGGCCACTAAATGCACATACATATATCACTATGCAGAAATGACATCATCCAGGGCCAAATTATGCACCTCCACCTGCTGTGAAACTACACATCCCACCATAGCTTGACAGTGTTGATAATATAGAGTTATTTAACTATGGGAAGACATGCTGGGATATGTAGTTTCACACAGCTACATGTGCACAGTTTTGACATCCTCGTTTCTGTAGCATCATCTGGAACTTGTTACTACAACTCTTTTTCAACGACACACACTTTCTGTTGTCCCATCAAATACTTCACATGAGCAGAACTGTGCACATAACCTCACATCACACCAATGGTGCATGTTTCAGATATAAATGTGGATTATTAGACATGGTTGTGTTCACATGTGTCATTGAAGTGTAGCACTATCTTCAAACACACCTTTCTATTATTCTCCAAAAATACATGTAACATATGTACACACATATGACATTATCAGGGGGAGAAACACACTTGCCTTTTCTTCACTGATGTCAAATCTTTGACCACTGTTGACACCTGGTTCACTTCCTCTGTGATCTTCTCCCAAAGGTTTCTCCTTGCACTGGCACCCGGCTTCCTGGTAGGTAATTCTATCCATTCTCGTGCCCTGGGAACTAAAATTCGCAATTCTGCCTCTAGAAATGCAGGGTTTCTATTTTTGGTGGTGGTATCCTGCTCAGTACTCAGCCTAGATGGTGCAGGTCGTTTTCTGGTGGCCCCAGTTCTCTCACCATGCAGCTGCTGGGTCTCACATGTTTGGAAAGATGCAACCTCTTGTTCTGGCTGGGTGCTTGGCCCTTGTGGAGCTGGTGGCGTTGTAAGTGAGGGGCCCCCTTGCTCTTGGGCCCTCCTTCTCCGCTCCTGCTCCCTCTGCCTCAAACTTTCAATAATCTATTCTGCTCTTGCTCTTTGTAGGGCATCCTGAGCTGCGGAATCATCTGAGCTAGACATGTTTGCAGCAATGATGGCTTGCATCTGACTGGATATTTATAATCAAAACTCCTGCCTTGAAAAAGGGGCGTATATTTTCCACGCACAATGTATTAGCTAATTTTCGGCAAAATTTCCCACCCATAATTTCCGCCAATGATCTTGGCTGATAATTACCGCTTAAATTACGCAGGTCTCAACGCACCTGAGCATTCACCTGTACATGCACATACACAGGTTGTTGACCATTGTGTGCTACATGGTGAAATGTGTGCATTATTCCAATGATGAGTGTTTTCAGGTGGTCTCTGTTGGGAGTACATATATGTTTTTTTAAACAAATGTTTAAACATATCAACATTACAATGCTTTCCTTACAGTTGTTATGAGGATAAATTTGTCATACACCAACATGTTGTATGTGCCTGGTTATCAGCGTATGTATTAGTAGATGGTTGCGTGTATAATTTCTCGCACACTGTATATACAGTACGTCTCTCTCTACATTGAAAGCATAATGTATGTTATGGTGTGCATATCGGAACGGTCCGCAGAATTTTTTATTCGCATACATATTGTTAATGTAAGATGGATTAATAAAGTTAATAATAAAAAAACTCGGTTTTAGACCAATCAGCAACCACCAAAAGTTATATATGTACCTGCAATTAATAACTGCGCCATTGCCAATATGTTTTCCTCAAGGGCTAACCCCTTCACAAATGTGGAGCTGCTGGCGTTGGTCCAAGTAATGGACCAGCGCCTGGGGCCCAGGGGCCCATATCTTTCTAATCAAGATAAGCGGCAGGCGTATAACGCTGCCCGCCCCTTAATCTACCGCCGGACTGGCGTCCGCAGAAGCCTGGGGCAGGTTCAGCGGCGCTGGTCTGACCTGCAGCGGAGGCAGCCACAGCTGCTATGCGCCATTCGGCGCCATATTGCCCGATGTAAGTATATAATTTTCAAATCTGTATGCGTTTTGTAGCAATGAGTTCTGTAGTTTTAAAACATGTGCATGAGTATGTGGGTGTATATGGGGTGTATATGGGGGGTATATGGGGTGTATATAGGGGGTATATGGGGTGTACAGTAGGAGCAAGTTTCATCTTTGCTCCTTTGGTCATGGCTAGCCATGGCTATTCTATTGTTCTCAGCTGCAATACAATACGTATTGCAGCTGAGAACAATAGAATAGCCATGGCTAGCCATGGCTAGCCATGGCCAAAGGAGCAAAGATGAAACTTGCTCCTACTGTATATGGGGTGTATATGGGGGGTATATGGGGTGTATATGGGGTGTATATGGGGTGTATATGGGGGGTATATGGGGGGTATATGGGGTGTATATGGGGGGTATATGGGGGATATATGTATACCCTCTGATTTTGTGTGTAGCATATCAATTTGTTAGCATGAAAAATGTATTAAATATATCTGAAATGATCATTTGTAATGTTATGAGCATGACTAATGTGAATTTTTATTTCCCCCATTTTCATGAAACCCAACCTTCTATTTCTATACCATCAACATGAACATTTCAGCACGCGCCAGGGCACGCATGGAAGCCCGGGAGGAGGCAGCCCGGGAGGAGGCAGCCCGGGAGGAGGAGACATTGGGGCCTGCTGGTGCCCACCCCATATCAACCTCCCCTACCCCCACCCACACCCCTACCCCCACCCACACCCCTACCCCCACCCCATTTCCAACCCCCTACAACTCCCCACCACCCACCCCCAAACCTTTCCAATCCCCACTCCAACCCACTACCTCTATCCCAACTCCAATCCCATCCCCCTTGCTCCTGACCCCCCCCAAACACCAACACAGGACACCCAACCAGCGGCGAGCAGGATGCCTCAACTAGCCGTAAGTAAATAATGTGCCTAATGTTTACCTACACATTTCTACACATAAACAATCACAACAACCACATATGTGTATCCAACATCATCATTACTTGCAACATATCACTGCAGGTCGACCCTGAGGTGTGGCCTGTCCTTCTCCAGGAACAAGGGTCCCCTTGGTGGATTTTTTGAGTGTGCCCATGCCTCACCCCTTGAATAATTGACATAACAGTACATCCGATGACATATCCTACATTAGTGGTGTGGAAGTTATGTGGGTCCAGGTGTTGTGTAACTACACTTCCCAGCATGATGTGCAACATTAATTTATAGATTGGTTTGGTAATAATGTGTGAGACCATGCAGATGCATGCTTTCCAAACATAGCTGTAGGCCTATAATTTGTACAGCAATGTCCTACATTTTAAAAAGTAAGGAGTGCTTAAGCCGCAACAATGTCATTACCCTTAAATAGCACAGCCTAATTGTGAGGTTAGAGGTGAGTCCCCCAACACAAACCTACCAATTGGGATACAGCATACATTCATCCAAGAAGGAGGAATTTATTTAATGTTATGTAATATGTACAGTATGTGTGTGTAAACATATACATTTTTAGTACAGCAGACCCATCTTCAATGTAGTTGAAAAATGTATGTGGCCTTCACACTTAACTCACAACTTGGTATTATGTTAAAATACAACAAACATTTGTGTATATTATATATTATTTTTTTTTTTCCCTTCACTACAGACACTGAACAGCACCAGGAGGAGGTGGCAAGGATTATTACGGAGATCTTCCTGACCCTCCTCTATTTGCATATACTTTTTGCCCAACTGGAGGCCCGCATTTAATATAAAAAAAAAAGTTTTAATGTTTGTTAAAAAAAAAATATTCTGTACAGTTAGAAGTTGCCTGTGTTGTTAATCAAAAATATGTTTGAGGGTTTGTAAGGGCAGGTACATACAGATGTGTAATGTCAGTTATATTTGTAATTTGAGGTGAGGGGTAACGATTGATGTGTGAATGTGTGTGTTTTTGAGTAAAATAACACATAGTGAAAATGCATGAATGTTTAATGTTGTTAGATGAAATCATCACACATAACATCAGGGTAGGTATATATAGTAAAAATTCGGAACAAACTAATTATGGACATACACACAAACAACACCATGATTTTATTTACAAGTAAAAGCAATGTGGGGACACATAAATAGTGATTAAAATGCAACATTAGAACATAATAAATATACATGTAAGGAGGGTTAAAATGTATTTCTATTAGGGTGTTCATTAAGGTAGACAATTGAGGTAATATAAAACAATAATTGAATAACAATTAGAATTTCATTTAATTGGCTTAATCATAGTTGAAAGGCTAGATTAGCAGGTCCATATATGTGAAGGGTATGCCAGCGTGCACGGACGTACGCTCACTCTCACGATCAGTGACATATGCTGAGTTTTCCATTGAAAACAATAGAGACCCGTCCGTGCACGGTGGCGTACGCTCAGATAGCCGCAAGATGTCGGTGGGAAGACGGACGAGAGACGTCCGTAAACGGTGGCGTACGCTCTGTTGTACGCCATTTGTCGGAGTCTAAGCGGTGATCCGTCCGTGTACGGCAGCGTACGCTCAAGTGTACGCCACTCCCCTTTGTCGTGGTATGTGGCCGTCCGTATGCGGATGTTTTGTGGGTGGACTTTCGCTTCACGGCCGCGTACGGGAAATATACGCTGATACGGGACATACGTACGTTTGGCCGCCGCAACCAGAATAAGGTCCTATATTAGGTGTTTAGCACATTGGAACAATACATACAATTATGCCGAAACTGGTGTTTCTACATAACTTTATCAAAAGAAAAAGTTAGTAAGTAGGGCTCTTTGATAATGTTTGAGTATATTCACATGTTGACAAAACAATTGTTAAAATCTATTTTTTGTTAATTACACTATTAAGAGGGTATGCAATACACTATTAAGAGGGTATTCAATTACAAGAGAAGAAACATCGTGAGCGAAAATGTCAGTTTTTCAAGATTTATCCTGATATTTTTCAGGTTATCCTATTGGGTTACTCAAAAAGAAATATATTTTCTTATGAATACACACAGGCTCATTAAATTGAGGATACAATCTTTTCTGAATTAGTCTCAGCCAAAAGGTCTTAAAGAAATAAGGTTTCGTGAACACAATAGCTTTCATCTTCTATTAATGTACTATCATATCCCAGTATCTGTTTTTTAAGAAATGATATCTCATCAGTTGAACTTTGAGATGTACTGGCATAGGCAAACGCAGAGGGGGGGGGGGGGTGGTTCTGGTTGCCCAGAAACCCCCCTCCTTTTGGCAAGAGCATTGTGACCACAATAGCACTGGTATATAATATGATCAATAGAGCTGACACCACATCATGAAGTGTAAAGGGCAGAGCCTAGTTTACCAGCTTATTCTACCACATTTACTGTATGTGTGGATCTGAGCTCTCAAACATTGCAATGAACCAGAGACCAGAGAGTAGCTGCCAGGAGGAAGAGACAGGTGCCTTACCATGAAGTAGGAGATTGTGAGCTTAGAAAGTGCAGTACTGTTTCTGTTATGTTTGTGTATTTATTTATTAAATGTTTAACCTTTTCCTTACCACTTATCTTATTTAAATGTATGAAAGAGCCTATACTGTAGACCAGGCATTCCCAACCATGGTCCTCGAGGCACACCAACAGTGCAGGGTTTAGTGATATCCATGCTTCAGCACAGATGGTTTAATCAGAATCCCTTGGGTACTAATTATGTCACCTGTGCATAAGCCTGGATATCACTAAAACCTGCACTGTTAGTGTGCCCTGAGGACCATGGTTGGGAATGCCTGCTATAGACCATCTGTACTGTTAATAATCAATACTGTATTCCATACAGTATTCAGTGTATAAAAAGACCAATTTGCAGGGCTGTCAACGCTCCCCAGACTCGCGTACTTACTCCAATGCCCTGCAGAGTGGACGATTTTGGATTACATTTGGAAACTCCCCTCTAAAAATCCTGTGTTTGCCACTGACTGGGGATGCTAATACTCTTTTTGGACATAAGTTTACCAAATGGAGTTGATTTGATTTAAATTAATAGGTACTGCTTTGTGGAAGTATATACTGAAGTGGATGAGTTTATGGAACCAATGTTTTGCTGGCTAACCACTGGTGCAGTGACCATGTTTCATTGGCAGTGAGTTATCTTCATAGTTATAGTACACTGGTAAAAGCAGCAAAATCTTGACCTGCTCTTTGTATTATTAAACTACAGTATAACCATAGATTGTTGTGAATAGTTTAGCCCAGGGATTCCAAAATTTGATCCTCAGGAAACCATACAGGCATGATTGAATACAGGTGAAATAAATAGTACATCACTCATTTTAATTTATCCATTTGTGCTTAGCCATAGGTATCCTTAAAATCTGAACTGTTAGATAGCCTTAAGGACCATGTTTGGGAACCACTGGTTAAGCCTTTTGAAGAAGTTATTGAGTTTCATAAGGGCAATACAAACTTGAGTATTTCTTGCCATTTGGGATCCAGATTGGTGGATTAACAATGTATATATACAGTGTAGGTCTGAGGTAGACACTGTATGATCAATATGCATATGGTCAACATGGCCAAAGGTTAAACACAAGCAAAAGGTCGATACTTATCTATGATCGACATTTAGAACTTTTTTAACCAACCACATGAACTCCAATTGGGAACAAAGAAGGTCCAAATTTTGATGAATAAAGCTAGCAATGTGAGGCAATGTGGTACACTCATTGGGAGTCTACACTGGCAACAAAAAAATGTGAAAAACTCATGTCAACTTTTTAGGTGTCAACATAGCCAGATTAGGCAGGGGACACATGGGATACTGTACCCCAGGTTCTGCTCTTTTGTGGGGGGGCCTGCTTGAGCACAGTGACATAACTAGCTCTCCAGATTCCTGTCCCAAGCTGTAATTAGTATAGATGATGGTGGCACCATTGATATAAGAGGGAAGTCCACATAGAGAGCGTTTTGTCCCTACTGATATGTTGGGAGGTATGCACAATCTTATATACTCCCCCTTTAGGAGTGCCCCCTTTCTGAAGTGCCCCTGGGCTCCATCAAACCTTAATCTGGCCCAGGGTGTCAATCTTTTCCATGTTTGACCTTTTGTCGATGTCGACCATATGGTGTCAACCTAGATATTGCTGACCTAAAAGACCACACCCTTGACATTTAAATGAATGTTTATGATAGTTTGGATTAGGCCAGGCTGTACATGTTTTTAATTTGTGCATGTTTGTTATACATTATGTTTGGCTTTATCTCCCCTCTCAGCTGCTAACCTCATTGATTTGCGCTTTCTGGAAATCTACTGTATATTAAATAAAGGCATTCTGAAGCTAGGATATCCAACTGAGATATTTCTAAAAGGTTTTAAAATATTATTGTTGGACCTGTACCTTTTTTACACTGTGTGTTATATAAGACCTTTCTCTTTCTATTAAAAATACTAATAATTATAGACAATTAAACATAAAATGTCAAACTTTTTCTATTTCGTGATATTTCCGAATTTAAAAATATTGACTTTTATTGTAATGTTTATTTCTATTTAATTCTCAGCTGCTTGCCTTGAGAAACTTTTTCTGCTAAGGTTTCAGGCAATGTATAATACCGATCTTCTGTTTCTTGTAACAGAAAGGAAACTAGAAAACAGCTGGAAACCAGTATTCTAGTTTATCTGCACGTACCTGGAAAAACAGCTCTTGCTGTAGTTATATGATAGATGCTTTAAAAAATTTCTGAAAGCCCATAGTTGCATTTGGCATGTTGAGTTACAAAATGCAGGAACATAGGAAGGAAGAGCAACCTAAATGTGCATGTTACATAGGGGGTTATTCTAGTTCATTCTTTCTGACAAAATCCTTCTTAGATGGACAAAACCATGTGCACTGCGGGTGGGGCAGAGGTAACTTGTGCAGAGAGAATTAGATTTGGGTGGGGTTTTTCTTCAAAGTGAGATCTATATTGCAGTGTAAAATAAAGCAGTCAGTATTTTCCCTGCACAGAAACAAAATAACTCACCCAAATCTAATTCTATCTGCACATGTTACATCTGCCCCCCCTGCAGTGCACATGGTTTTGTCCATCTAAGAAGGATTTTTGTCAGAAAGAATGAACTAGAATAAACCCCATAAAAGAAAGCTAACGTCAAAAGGTAAGAAAGGTCGGGGGAAGAGAGCGTTACATATCTCTACATTCAATGGCTGTCTTGCATATCTATGTTGCATATCTATGTGCTTGCTTGGGTTTACTCCGTTTCCTCACACAAACCAAAAATATACTGGTAGGTTAATTGGCTCCCAACTAAAATTAAACCAAGAGGGAATGAGTGTGTGTACATGTGGTAGGGTCTATAGATTGTAAGCTCCACTGGGGCAGGGACTACTGTGAATGTTCTAATATTCTCTGTAAAGCGCTGCGTAATATGTATGCGCTATATACAAAACTGTTAATAAATAAATAATAAACCTATGTTGAAACATTCAGAAAATTTGATATACAGATGGAGCAGCTCTCTCTAGATTTGCATGACAACTAATATCCTTGGCATACAGCAGACAGAAGTAGGTGGCCAGACATAATATCCCAAATTCCAGCATCCAGTCCAGAACAGGATGCAGGCACGCAAGCATGACATGACATGTGACAGGGTAAAGTTTACAACGCAATTTGGGGTGAGAGTTGTGTTGAAAATTTGTTGCCTTTATGGAGCTTGAGGGTACCAAAGAGCTTGTTTTTGGGGGCTATTGAGCCACTTTACATTAACTGATAGTACATGAAGACCCATGGGCAACAAACCGAGATTTAAACAGGATAGAAGAAATTTTGAACTGTAAGGGAGGCATAATGAGATGAAGGAATGAGGAAGATAGATGGACGCCAAGAGAAAAAGCAGTCCAAATGGTAAGAAGATAAGGGAAAAAGAATGGGAAAAATCGGGGACCAAGGGGGAAGAGGGGTTGGTGGGTCATCTGGCAGGCAAGGCCAGGACCAATGGCGCTGACAAAGGGAAGGGATACTACATGTCTGATGGAAATGTAGGTCCGCTAAAGGGCTAGAAGCCCTAGGGGTGTGGCAGGGCATCACAGTGGTACATCATAAAACAAGTAGTCTAGCGATGGATTCCTCTTGGGAAATATGGGTGAGAAAACAAAGTTAAATAGCAGGCGGAGCAAAGGGTGGAAGAAACAGACAGAGCATAGATAGAAAGAAAAGCAGAAATAAGTAGTTGGGGAACAGGGAAGAGGAGAGAGTATTGCATGTACAGTAAGAGAATCGGGTAGTAAGAAAAAAAATCACAGGTAAATGCAATAAAAGTGTGCATAAAGAGCAAACAAAGGGTACATTGAAATTGACAGACTCCAACAAACAACAAATAAAACATATTTAAAAAAGGCTAAGGAATACAAAAAGCTCCTCGTCAGTGGATAAAGACCATTACAGGTCAATGATTGAAAACTTGTCAAGTAGCAAAAAGGAAAAAAAAACACGTCAGGTCACAAGAGGCGGAACAGAAGATGGTGACAAAGCAGGAACTATAGACCATTCGGAACAAGGAGGCATCGTCTTCTGTTATTGTGGAGGAGGTGCAATGGAAGGGTCTTCTTTACCTGTGCGGATGCTAAGCTTGGACAATAAGGGTTGGGCTTCGGACAGAGATCTGGCCAAGAGAAGTTTGCCCTGATGCCAAATCAAGATGCGAAAGGGAAATCCCCATCCATATATGACATTGTTCTGGTGAAGTAGGGATGTAATGGGTTTGAAGTCTCTACGTTTGGATAACGTGACTAGGGAGAGGTCTTGGAAGATTTGCAGGGTGGAATTATCAAAGGAAACCAAACCAAGGTGACAAACCTCTTTCATAATAGCTTATTTTGCAGTGAAGTGGTCTCGCGAGAGGGGACAGAGTGCCTGATGAGCATGATCTAGAAGAAGGAAGGAGAAAGTTAAGTAAACAGACATTTGAGGTAAAACTCAAGATGCATTGGGTTCCACATTTTCTGGGATATCCTTGATTCTCAAATTGTTCCTCCGTGTCTTGGCGAATTTGGTGGAGGTTGGTTTCAATGGACTGCTGAATTACCACCACTTATTCTACTTGTCTCTCCAGCTGATCAGTCCTGCCGCCAATCTCTGTAATATCAGATTTCAGGGAGTGGAGAAACCACTACAAAGGCTTTAACATCATTAACTTCCTTGACAAGGGAGAGAACTTCTCGTTGAGTAACGGTGCAAGGTTATCCTCTTCAGAAAGTGATTCTAAATAGATATGAGAGCGATCCGGTTTATCAGAGAAAGGTTTGGCAGGGACATTCTTTTTAGAGAGGAATGGGGTGAGGTCACCTCCGGTATGCTTTTTACCACCTTAAGGCACCTTGTGGGAAAGCAGGAAATGGGAGGGAGAAATGCAGAAGTCAGGGAAGGGTTGCTCTGCTAGTTTTGCTGATGGCCAAGAGGGAGGCAGGCTTAGGAGAAAATCATCAGAAATGTGGTAGGTCCCAACAAAAAAGATTGTAGCAAATGTGCAAATGTGTCCCCAACAACCTCCGGTCAGGAGGAATTGGTCCCACAGCAGTCAAAGCTGAGAGGTGGTGGCAATCGGACACTGAAAGTCAGGAGCAGTTAATAAAGTCAGCCGTGGAGGCCAGGTAAGAGAGGAAATAACAGCCATGTATGGCTTTACAGACTGTAGGGAGCAGTTGTAGTGTGATGCAGCTTCAGGGACTGAACACAAGGGGGAGCTCTAGGGTAACAAATGTACAGATATAAAGTTCTGGCAAGAGTACAGTGATATATGGGCAGACTGTAATATGGGCAGGGAGTTAAAACCTCTAATAAAAATGATATATATATATAATGAAAATAATATGCACAAAAAAGGGGGAGGGGGAGCAACTCGATCTCTAACAGGACTCTCCACTACCAGCGCAGAAGCACAGTATATTGACACTGGGTGCAGACCAACCAGCACTCCCAGTGTTGCAGGAGGAAGAAGGAGGATAGAGGCAACTGCACAGTAAGGAGTCCCTGGAGCACAAAGTGCAAAGCAGTAAGTGTGTCTCCATGGCCGGTTCCATGGCTAGTTCCGAGATCTCCAGTGGGACTCCGACTCAGCAGCAGGTCCTCAACTTAGCAGCGGTCAGGAGGGAGAGGCTGGCACACAGAGGGCGCATACAGAGTCACGGGTCTGCACCGTGCCAAAGTGTTGGGCAAGGCACTTCCGGTAATATGGCCCCCGACTTTCAGGGGGGGTGAGCAGGTCTCAACCTGCAGAGAGGCAGGAGGTCCCTCACGGCTCAGAGAACCTGCGCACCCAGTGCGGAGGGACAATGCAAAAAAAGGAAGGGGCTGGCAGGGGTCACCAGGGGATCTGTGGAGGCAAGGTAATAGGTTTAAGGTAGATGCCGGCCGAGAGCTCTAATGTAGCATGTCTATACCAGTAGCTCGCCAGGCCATGCACAGAAATAAAATAACTCTCCCAAATGTAGAGTTATTTTATTTCTGTGCAGGGTAAATACTGGCTGCTTTATTTTTAAACTGCAATTTAGATTTCAGGTTGAACACACCCCACCCAAATGTAACTCCCTCTGCACATGTTACATCAGCCCCACCTGCTGTGCACATGGTTTTGTCAATTGAAGAAGGAGTTTGCTTTTGCAAACCAACTTGAAGTTACCCCATTGCATTTACATTTTATTGAGGAAGCATACTGTACATGGCTTTTATGGATTTCAGTTTCCAGTGTATTATCCATTTGCTCTGCGACACATATATATATATATATATATATATATATATATATATATATATATATATACTTGCCGGGTGCCTCCTCCAAATCTGGGTGTAGATAGGTGTGGGGTACTGGGTGGCCCTCTCGGGCCTTCATAGGCTAGAGCACGGGTGTCAAACACAAGGCCCGCGGGCCAAATCCGGCCCGCCAGACGTCGTCATGGGGCCCGCGTGAGGAGATAGCACGCAGGGCAGTGTGTCCCAGCTCCTGCCTAGGCCACCTCCTCTCACCCACCCCACCGCGGCCGCCTTACCTGTTCCTCCACTGTCGGCGGCCATGTTCCTGTAGGCACATATGTATGCGGCTACAGAAACATGGCCGCCGACCTCCACGGCTACGTGGAGGAGGGCCCGGCCGGCTGTTCCCTCTGATGCCCAGCAGTGACAGACACTGGGTGGGGACGTCATGACGATGATGCCGCCCGCCCATGCGTCTGTAGAGAAGTAGGAGCAGGCAGGGAAGCTGGACCGGGAGTCGGGGACAGTGTGGCCGCAGCAAGCAGTGAAGAAAAGCTGGAAGCCGCAGCAGCTGCAGGACAGATGGAGAAACAGTAAGTGAGGATGAGGATCACACTCACAATAAAAAAAAAAAAAATATCTGCTGTTTCCTGAGGTGTCCCAGTGTATAATAATAATAATAATGCCATGACACCACAGGCTGCTCCTCCTGTATAATCATTTATGTGTCATGGCATTACTTTTATTATATTATACAGGGGGAGCAGTCTGTGGTGTCATGGCATTATTATTATTATACAGGGGGAGCAGCCTGTGGTGTCATGGCATTCATTTTATATTATACAGGGGGAGCAGCCTGTGGTGTCATGGCATTATAATTATACAGGGGGACCTACAGATACAACCGGCCCTTTGAGGGTGACCAAACTGCTGATGTGGCCCCCGATGAATTTGAGTTTGACACCCCTGGGCTAGAGGACTAAGAAATAACGCCTCACAGTCAGGTAGTGATACAACTTTCTATATTTAACTAGGTGATTCATCGCGCCCTACGGGCGCTCTTCACACCGTCGTAAGGGGCTGCGCCCCCTTAATTTGTGAACGTTTGTATATGAGAAATATGGTTAGAATTGTATGAAAGATGCCCTGTATTGCAACTTAGGTGTCCGCAAATCGCGGGAGGGGGGGGTCGCGGAGGGTGCCGCGAATTGCAGGAGGGGGGGTCGCGGGGGGTGCCACGAATTGCAGGAGGGGGGGTTGTGGGGGGGTGGATGCTGCGAATCGCGGGAGGGGAGGGATTGCAGAGAATCGCGGGAGGGGGGTCGCGGGGTGGGTTGCCGCAAATCGCGGGAGGGGGGTTACGGGGGCAGGGGTTGCGGCGAATCATGGTAGGGGGGGTCGCGGGGGGTGTGCCGTGAATCACGGGAGGGGGGTCACGGGGTGGGGTGCCGAGAATCACGGGGGGGTGTGTGTGTGCCGTGAATCGCGGGAGTGGGGGTTGCGGGGGGGGGTGGGGGGGGGTGTGACGCGAATCGCCACAAGAAAAAATCAACACAGAAAGGTCAACACATGTAAATGTTGACATAAGTGTGGCACTTCATTGGTGTCCATGTCGACACATGAGAATGAATATGAAAACATTCAAAAAATGAAAAAAAAAACTTCAAAAACTCATGTCAACCTTTTTCATTGTCGACCATAGCCATGTTAGTGTTTTCCATGTGCAATTTAATTCTGGAGCTGCCGCGAATCGCGGGGGGGTGCCGCGAATTGCGGGAGGGGGGGTCGCGGGGGTGGGTGCCGCGAATCGTGGGAGGGGGGGTTACGGGGCGGGGGTTGCGGCGAATCATGGGAGGGGGGGTCGCGGGGGTGTGCCGTGAATCACGGGAGGGGGGGTCACGGGGTGGGGTGCCGAGAATCGCGGGGGAGGTGTGTGTGTGTGTGCCGTGAATCGCGGGAGTGGGGGTTGTGGGGGGGGTGTGACGCAAATCGCCACAAGAAAAAATCAACACAGAAAGGTCAACACATGTAAATGTTGACATAAGTGTGGCACTTTATTGGTGTCCATGTCGACACATGAGAATGAATATGAAAATATTCAAAAAATGAAAAAAAAACTTCAAAAACTCATGTCAACCTTTTTCATTGTCGACCATAGCCATGTCAGTGTTATCCATGTGCAATTTAATTCTGGAGCTGCCGCAAATCACGGGGGGTGCCGCGAATTGCGGGAGGGGGGGGTCGCGTGGTTGGGTGCCGCGAATCGCGGGAGGGCGGGGTTCACAGGGGTTCCGGTGGGGGGTTGCCGCGAATTGCGGGAGGTGGGGGGTCACGGGGGGTGCCGCGAATCGCGGGGGGGGGTTGCGGGGGGTGTGACGCGAATCGCCACAAGAAAAAATCAACACAGAAAGGTCAACACATGTAAATGTTGACATAAGTGTGCCACTTCATTGGTGTCCATGTTGACACATGACAATGAATATGAAAACATTCAAAAAATGAAATAAATCTTCAAAAACTCATGTCAAACTTTTTCATTGTCGACCATAGCCGTGCCAGTGTTTTGCATGTGCCATTTAATCCTGGGGCTGCCGCGAATCGCGGGGGGTGCCGCGATTTGCAGGAGGGGGGGGTTGCGGGGGGTGGGTGCCGCGAATCGCGGGAGAGCGGGGTTCATGGGGGTTCCGGTGGGGGGTTGCCGCGAATTGCGGGAGGGGTCGCAGGGGGGTGCCGGGGTGCCGCGAATCGCCGGAGGGGGGGTTGCGGGGGGTGTGATGCGAATCGTCACAAGAAAAAAATCAACACAGAAAGGTCAACACATGTAAATGTTGACATAAGTGTGCCACTTCATTGGTGTCCATGTCGACACATGACAATGAATATGAAAAAATTAAAAAAATTAAAAATAAATCTTCAAAAACTCATGTCAACCTTTTTCATTGTCGACCATAGCCATGTCAGTGTTTTGCATGTGCCATTTAATCCTGGGGCTGCTGCGAATTGCGGGGGGGGGGGGTGCCGCGAATCGCGGGAGGGGGGTCGCAGGGGGGGTGCCGCCAATCGTGCAAGGGGGGGTCGCGGGGGGGGTTCTTTTTGCCGCGAATCGCGGGAGGGAGGTCGCGGGGGGGTGTTTTTTCCGCGAATCGGGGGGGGTCACGGGGGAGGGTTTGCCGCGATTCGCGGGAGGGGGGGTCGCGGGGTGGTGGTTATGCCGCGAATTGCGGGAGGGGTCGTGGGGGGGTTCTTTTTGCAGCGAATCGCGGGAGGGGGGGTCGCGGGGGTGTTTTTGCTGCGAATCGCGGTAGGGGGGGTCGCGGGGGAGCGGGTGTTTTTGCTGCGAATCGCGGGAGGGGGGGGCACGCGGGGGGGAGGAGGTTTTGCCACAAATCGCGGGAGGGGGGCGCTCACCTGGTGGCTGTGGAGTAGCAGTGCTGGGCAACATGGGAAGGCAGTGGGTGTCTGGTACTGTCTGTGGGCTCACTGGGCTGGTTTTCTGTCACATACCTCCCAACATGACCCTCTCCAGGAGGGACACAATGCTCTGTTTCTAGACTTCCCCTTAATGTATGATTGCCATCACCTGTTTTAAACAGGTTAATTTCTCAGAAAGGTGTTCAGCACAGATGAAGGCAATCACACATTAAGAGGAAAGTCCAGGAACAGAGCGTTATGGACACAGACACCCACTTTGAGTGACAGATGTAGCCAAATATATAGGAGATAATATCGAAACGTTGTATCACTACCTGACTGTGAGGCGTTATTTCTTAGTCCTCCAGCCTATGAAGGCCCGAGAGTGCCACCCAGTACCCCACACCTTTATATATATATATATATATATATATTCTTCGTATAGCTGGCACTCTCATATCATCATAGTCAAAGTAGCTGGGGTGCCATTCCATAGAGGGCCAAATGGTAGGTCCAATAGTAATATGCAAGTTGTATTGGAGACACTCACCAGTCTTATAGCAGAGTCACATAAGTTTTAATCAGGCAGCATGGCAATCACAGAAGGTCGACATTTCGGTCCACCTCTGGGACCTTTGTAAAGAGGCGAGAGGTGGACCGAAACATCGACACTCTGCAATTGCCATGCTGCCTGATTAAAACTTATGTGACTCTGCTATAAGACTGGTGAGTGTCTCCAATACGACTTGTACATATATATAAATATAAATATATATATATATATATATATATATATATATATATATTCTTTCTTATTACATTACTTGATGTTTTTTAAGGAAATGAATAGTACATTTTCAGATTTGTCACTTATCAGTTTGATGAGTACAATCCACATACCTCCCAACATGACCCTCTCCAGGAGGGACACAATGCTCTGCTCATGGACTTCCCTCTGAATGTATGATTACTATCACCTGTGGTGAAGCACACTATTAGTAAACCTGTTCAACACAGGTGATGGCAATCATACATTAAGAGGAAAGTCCAGTAGTAGAGTAGTTTGTCCCTCCTGGCATAGGTCATGTTGGGATGTATACATCCATATGGGAATTTAGGCCCTTATTCAGATCTGATTGCAGTACAAGTGTGTTCTCAAAATGGGCAAAACCATGTGCAGTGCAGGTGGGGCAGATGTAACATGTATAGAGAGAGTTAGATTTGTGTGAGTTATTTTGTTTCTGTGCAGGGTAAATACTGGCTGCATTATTTTTACACTGCAATTTAGATTTCAGTTTCAGCACACCCCACCCAAATTTAACTCTCTCTGCACATGTTACATCTGCCCCACCTGCAGTGCATGTGGTTTTGCCCATTTTGAGAGCAAATTTGTACTGCAATCAGATCTGAATAAGGGCCTTATTGTAACTAATGACGAGGAAGAGATTTAGGATTATACCAAGGTTGCCTACCTGACCCTCTCCTTCAGGGAGAAAATGCTCTGTTCCTGGACATCCCTGGTAATGTATGATTGTCATCACCTGTAGTGAGCTAGGTAATTGATAAGAAAGGTGTTTCAACACAGGTGATGGTAATCATACTTTACCAGGGAAGTCCAGGAACATAACATTTTCTCCATGAAGAAGATGGTCAGGTAGGCAACCTTGGATTATACGTATGTGAAAGGGTCTGTGTTTGACGGAGGTGTGTAATGCCTGCTAATCTCTGACTTTTCTTTTTAATGTGACATTCTTTTACTATTCATTATTTATTTAGGCAAAAACTTGTAAATTACTGCCGCTTTAAATAAAAAGAAAGATTTGCATTACACACCTCTGGCAAACTATCACATATGCAATATCAGTGGCGGATTCAGGGGGGGGGGGGCACCCAGTCATGTGCCCCCCTGTCATTTCAGTCTGGCCCCATGTTGCTTACCCCCCGGGAACCGAAGATACTGCTGGGCCAACTGGAATGTTTTCCCCATAGGATAACATGGGACCCGCTAATTCCGACCCCCACCTGGGTCCGACGGCTGCCAGTTCCCTCGGCCAGCATCACAGTAGCTTGTGGTTGATCTCAATCGAACCCAAATTGCTGTGCCTTCAATCTGATACCAGGCTGGTTGATATGGGTCAATTGGTTCTGGAGATATTGCAGGTTAAACAATTTTTTTATTTCTGAAATACAATTTCATAGCTGTTTCTGTTCTTTGAGGGCAGATTTCTCTGGAACCAAATGGCCCAGTTTCACGGGATCAAAATCATTTGAAGCCTACTCAAAAGTTTTTCAGTATGATACTGGTCTCATGTATATCAGTCACTTGGTTCTGAAGATATAGCCGGTTAAACAATATAGCTAGTTAAAGGGGGGGGGGGGTTTCTCTCGTATGTACAGGTAATATTGATTTCAAATGGATTGCGTTCTGTAATCAGAGAACTGTCTGTCTTCTGCACAAGGGAAGTATGTTTATAGTGAAAAATGCTTATCAGCTAAAATATAAGTTATTCAATTATTTAGTTTAGAATATGGTTCTGACTTACCACATGCTTAAAAGCACAACATACAACATGAAGTACTGCACACGTACACCAGAGATAGTCTACAATACACAAAACAGGAGGGATTTATTATGTTTCTGTTTTGAACATTATAATCTTCCTGCACAGTTTTTATCGATATTATTAATACTAGCAAGCCAGCTCAAAGCAAATGCTTCGAGAGCTAGTCTGCTACCTTGTGATTGTCTCTGTGTTTGTGCATGTATGAGAGGAAGAGATGCAGTTGCACTCGCTGCCAACAAATTGCAGTGTTTTGGAGACACACAAATGGACGCTAGACATATACAGTATATAGATGATTGCTTTTTGCTATGAAATAAGTCTGATGAATAACAGTATCTTACACGTGGTAATGCTTCTTGCATCCATGAATATGTGAGAACAGACGTATTTCATATATGTCATCAAATGTACTATGAGCCTAAACATTTTTTCTAACAATATTTTGATGATTTTAGTGGCATTTCCATGTACAGTTCTGGCTTGATCATCTGCCACAAGTACTCTCTCTGCTCTGTTGCAGCCTGTCTTCTCTTTAAACCCCATGTCACCAACCGCTCTGTCACATCTGTCATTCGTTTACTATTTTGCATAACATCCGCATCCCGCGAAGGAGAGACCTCTGTAGACATGAGAAATCTCTTCCACTTATTAAAAATTAAAATTCTAATTCACAGAAAAAATTCAAATAATAATGATTAATTTGGTTTCGATATCTTACATGTTACTGTAGATTGTCAAATACTAACTTGGTCTGGTATGGAACTAATATACTTTAATATAAATAGAAAAATATGATTTAGAAAATAGAAGTGTTTAAAATCAAAATTAAAACTAAGAAAATGAATTTAGAGCTGTTATGAAACAGAAGGTAGGATAGTTGTTGGGATTACCGATTGGTACGAGGAGAGTAATGACAGTATAATAATTGAAACATTTGATAGCTGCCCTGGAGAATACGCTAAAGAAACTAGGAAGCAATTTAGCTGAGAAAAGGAATTCAGGAGTGTAAATTCAGTACCGATATGGCTTTGAAGATGAAACGTACCAGATATAGAAGTTGCAAAAAGTAACTGGAAATTGTGATACCAGGCAAAAAAAATTATAATCTTGAATAAACCTGCAGTTTATGGTGTTTGCCCAGATTTTTAGGAGATCACAATACAGTACTTGTGTGAAGTCTTCATGGAAGTCTGCCTGCTTCCAAAGAATAGTTAGTTAAAACTAAATCAGTGGTCTGAGTTGTAAATGATTCAGGGAGTAATCAAGTCCATGAGAAATCAAGAGCAGGCAGTGATCCAAAAGTATAATCATGATCCAGAACAGTGGTCAAGATATACTGTAATGTAAACGGTATTTATGGTACACAGCAAATTTCAGGGCAGGCAGCTTGGGAGAAGGCAGTAATGAGCAATCAGGGTACAAAGCTGGGTCAAAGCCAGAATCAGGGGGTTAATGTCAATGTGATCACAAGATACTAACTGCTGATAGGCGGCCATCAATGATTACATCAGGAATTCAGGGACTCTTCATTTTAAAAATTTCTGATTGCTGAACCAGTGGCGTAACTACATTTTGGGCGACCCCCCGCCGTTAAAGGGAGGGCGCCCAGCCACTCACCCGCCCCTCCGCCCGCCGCACCAACCCCCGCTATCTGTGGGTACCTGGGGGAGCGGCAGGCGAGGACCGCAGGTGGCGCAGATGGAGACCGGGGGCGCGGCGGGAGAATAGGAAGAAATCCTATTCAAAAGACCGGGCGGCCGCTGATTGGCTGAGCTCGGCCGCCCGGTCTTTTGAATAAGATTTCTTTATATTCTCCCGCCGCGCCCCCGGTCTCCATCTGCGCCGCCTGCCGCTCCCCCAGGTAGCCGTCAATGCAGGTGGGGGGGACGCTGCGAGGCGGCTGGGGGTACGGACGCTGCGGGGGACGGACGCTGCGGGGGACACAGAGGCGGCAATTACTTACAGCTGAGCCGGGCAGGGGGAGCCGGGAGCTGTCACTGTCAGTACGGAAGAAAAAAAAAAAAGCCCATACAATGAATCGGCAGCCTGTGATTGGCTGAGCGCTCTCTCAGCCAGTCAGCAATTGGCTGAGAGAGCGCTCAGCAGCCAATCACAGGCTGCCCATTCATTGTATGGGCTTTTTTTTTCTTCAGTACAGACAGCTCCCGGCTCCCCCTGCCCGGCTCAGCTGTAAGTAATTGCCGCCTCTGTGTCCCCCGCAGCTTCCGTCCCCCCAGCCGCCTCAATGCCCCCCTGCTCCCTTCACATTTCAGCTAACGTAACTATAGCACTGCAGCCCCCGGCGCCCGCACATGCATAGCGCCCCCCCCCCGCGGTCGCGGGGGCTGCGGTGCTATAGTTACGCCCCTGTGCTGAACCTAAACATTTCAGGTCTTGGTCAGGGTTTCGAGAATGTTAAAACTGTATAATTGCTTGCCTGCCAGAAGATCGGGACATTGCATCAATATGTCACAGATGTATATGGTTGTAATTTCATTCTTTTTTTTTTCCACAAAACAGTTTGTTATTTATTTTGAAAAAGGCAGTTGACAATTATATATTTTCATGCACAATACATTCCATACCAGTCTGCACAATTGCAATGTGTCACGACCACCATGTCTGCCACCCATGCCTCCCACACTGAGGCGCCATGATGCTTTGAACTCTGCCTGGGCCTTGCTGGACACGCTGCCTGGAGTGTACTGCACACACTTCCTGGTTCTGAAACCTGTCGCCTTCCCTGGCGGCGGCCATCTTGTTGGTTTCTCCAACCAGGCTGCACTACCAATTACCTTCAGCCAATCACAGTGCAGCTCTCCTTTTAAATACTGACCAGCTGGGCCAAACAGTCAGTCAGTATTATGTCCTTTTCCTAGGCATCTGACTCCCACTCCTGCTGAAAGCGCTGCTGCCTGTCAGCTATCTCCAGACTGAATCCATGCCTGCTTGCCTGCTGTGAAAACCATCCACCTGCAGAACCCTGCTGCCGCCTCTACGGTCCGGACAAGGTTAGCCCCCCAAAGGGGATAACCCTTTCCTCACCTGACGGTTACTTCCACTGCAGCTCTACCTGGTCACAGCTACTCAGGCCTGCTGCAATACTTCCTGGATTCATCCTATCAACCATCCAACCGTCCAATCGTCCAATCATCCAATCGTTCAACCATTCAATCATCCAATCTTTCATTCAATCATTCAGTCTTCAATTCAATCATCTCTTCAAGTAAATCCTTCAAATCAACTATTCAAGTTTACGTTTATTCTTCAAATGTACACTTAAAGTCATCTTCAGTTTTCAACCTCGTTATCCATCCACTACGAACTTTACAATAAGTTTTATAAATCATTGACTCTGGTTATTTCATATCTTCAGTATTACCTTTGTGCCACAGTTCATCTTCTGTATCGCAGTATCTTTATTAAAACTGGTTTTCTTTTATTCAATTGCATCCCTCCCTTCTGTCATCTATGTAAAAACCTTACATCAAGGCACCTAGCCTCCGTTACACTCCAGCTGGTGCTACTGCTAGTGTGACACAATGTTATCGTAATAAAATGTATACACACAGAGCTAAATTAAGTCATTGTCAATCTTTAAAAAAAAAAACATATTCCAACAGGTCTCGGATGCAACTCACTCTCTACTAAGAAATCTGGTCAAATACTAAGTGTTCCCCTAATACAAGGAATAAATACGGATGTATTTTACTTTATACATTCAAAGTAAGATAGGATGATGATCTCAGAGCTGACGGCAGTGCATGATTTATTGAAAAAGTGATGATGGTTTGACTAAAGAAGAGAACATTTCTCTGATTAAATTGTTAGTACAGGAGATTTCTGGATTAGACATTCTTTTATAAATGTATTATACAATATCTTAAACTGCAGGACACTTGGAACATGGTGCAGAGTAATTTATTAAGGGTAGACACTTGTTACAGCCAAAAGCAGAAAATAATAGACTCATGAAAGTATCGTATTTGATTTTAATTCTGGTATTTCTGGATGGCAGATAATGCAGAGAGGGAGAGAGCAGATAATACCTCAAGGGATTCCCGACCAATGACTCAGTAAGCATATCCAATGAATTAACTGATGACCAATGGTGTCTGCCCCCCTCATCCTTCGACGTCTTCGCTACTTTTTCTTATTGAAGGGTGGTTAACTAGGAAAATGTATTAGTAATACAGGTGCAGCTGTTTGAGTTAGATTAAGGACTGTTAAGGGCCTACTAAAACTCTGGAATGATTTGAAAGTTCTCAGTCAAAAGCTTCCTGTAAATTGGAGACTAGAATGTCATAATAGATTGAAATCAATTTATTTGCTGCATTTTTCTGATTTATATTATATATTAAGAGGTTTTTGTTGAACACATATTCTGCAGTGCCTTACAGAGAATATTTGGAAGGAGGGCCTGGACAAAATATAAATAAACAGGAGAAAATACAAGCTCTACCCTCTTAGGGTATTGGAGGTAATCAAACCCAAGACTTTGGTGGTATGAGGCAGTACACTAAGCTCTACCAACCATGCTACTCCACTGAAACTGATATGACAATCAACAAAGATTGATATTTTAATATTTACAGATGCTATAGTTTCTTTATTTTTATCTTGTTCAATATGCAGTAGGCAGAATTTAAAAACATGTCCAAATTTCAATTTATGACAGAACATGTGAGATTTGTAGGAGATAATATCTCTGCTGAAGGATAGAATTCCATAGTAGAAAATTTGAGGAAATGTTCATCCTACATACAAATGTGGATGTTTTTGGAATTGGTACATTTTTTCTAGAAATTTTTTAGAAAGTGGTGCTGAAATTTCCAATCTTAAAAAATGATTGTGTAAAAATGTTGATAGTCATAATGTCAAAATGAATCCTGACTACATGAGATTGTTGACATGGTCATAATATAGCCATGGCAACATTTATCATGTGGACTGTGATGAAATTTAGACATGTTAGAATGTCCCGTGGTCATGTCACTTCTGAGTCAGGCTTCTAATGCTCTGGTATTCCAGAGTATGTCTCCTAAACCTGATATCTAACTGCGATACCCTAACCCAGGCATTCCCAACCACGGTCCTCAAGGCACACCAACAGTGCAGGTTTTAGTGATATCCAGGCTTCAGCACAGATGGTTTAATCAGAATCCCTCAGATACTAATTAAGTCACCTGTGCTCAAGCCTGGATATCTACAAAACCTGCAGTGTTGGTGTGCCTTGAGGACCATGGTTGGAATGCCTGCCCTAACCTGACCCTTCTCTTCTGACTTACCATTCTGGCAATGTCGACATGTCACCTGTCTGAGAATGTCAACTATCAACATATGGACCATTTCACTACATCCCAGATTTGTTAAATGGTACACCATAAAACACTTCCAAATTGTCACAGTGGCTCTCTTCAAATGCCATCAATTCATAACCCTCTATGATGCCATCTAGAGATTAACATTGGGGGTATAAGCAGGTACCCAGGATTTAGAGCTACAGGGTCTAGGTAGACAATCAAAAGGTCGACAACTATTTGTCGACAGTCAAAAGGTTGACCTTGTGATATTGTCGACAACCAAATTGTTGACAAACGGTCGATATGGTCAAAAGGTTGACATGGCCAAAATGTCAACAGCCAAAAGGTCTACGTGGACTAAAGGTCTACATAAAAAAGGTCTACGTGAGTTTTTTTAAGATCGCAAAGGTCTACATAAGTTTTTCATACTTGTTCATACTTTTACCATCCATATGGGCATAGTTAGATTATAATCCCTATTTGGCTCCTAACATAATTAACCCTAGAACGTCTGTGTGTGTGTACATGTGATTCTCTGTAAAGTGCTGTGGAATATGTGTGCGCTATACATATATGAAACTGTTAATAAATAAATAAAACAGAATGTCGCATGCAGTGAGGCACTGTGCTAAAAGCATTTAAAGCGCAGTGAGGCATGTGGTACACAAAACATTACTTGTTCATACTTTGCCATCCACGTGGGCACAGATTTAGATTATAACAATGTGCTGCACGCAGCGAGGTACCGTGCCTGAAGCATGTTGAGCACAGCAAGGCATATGGTACACAATAACTGAACTGTCATTCTTTACCATCCACGTGGGCACAGAGTTAGATTATAATAGTAGTGAGCATATAGACACCCGAAAAAATTAGAAACCTATGTCAACCTTTTTACCCTGTCAACATTTTGACTGTCAACCATTTAACTGTAGACCTAGACACTACTGATCTTAAAAATCTAACCCGTTTAAGCAGAACAGTGACCCTCTCCAGCCCTGGTAACATTTATTTATTAACAGTTTCTTATATAGCGCAGCATATTCCGTTGCGCTTTACAAAGGAGACAGTGATACAACAAACAGGGTATTTACAAACAGTCAAAAGGTAGGAGGGCCCTGCTCGGAAGCTTACAATCTATAGGGAAATAGGTATTGATACATAAGGATAGATACTGTATTCTTTATTGCATCGATTCCACCAGAATGCAGGTTCTGTGACTGGTTCTGGAACTTGATAAGCTTGCCTGAAGAGATGAGTTTTTAGGGAACGCTTATAGGTTTGGAGACTGGGGGAGAGTCTTATTGTGCTTGGGAGGGCATTCCACAGAGTGGGTGCAGCCCGAAGAAAGTCCTGCAGTCGGGAATGGGAGCGAGTAATGAGTGTGGATGAGAGACGCAGATCTTGGGAGGAGCGTAGAGATCGTGTTGGAAGATATTTTGAGATAAGAAAAGATATGTATGTTGGTGTAGTATGGTTTATGGCTTTGTGTGTAAGTAAAATAATTTTGTATTGAGTATGATAGAATACAGGTAACCAATGAAGTGACTGACAGAGTAGCTTTGCAGACGATGTCTGGCTAGGAAGATTAGCCTCGCAGCTGCATTCATGATGGACTGTAGTGGTGAGAGTCTGTATTGGGGAAGGCAAATAAGGAGACTATTGCAATAATCAATGCATGAGATAATGAGAGCATGGGTTAGAGTTTTTGCAGTGTCTTGTGTAAGTTAAGGGCGAATTTAAATATGTTTTTTAGGTGCATGTGGCATGATTTTGAGACAGATTGAATGTAGGGTACAAAGGAAAGCTCAGAGTCAAGGATAACACCTAGGCAGCTAGCTTGAGAGGTAGGAGTGATTGTCATCTTCTCAACAGCAATAAAGATATCAGGTTGGTAACTACTATTTATTGGCAGAAATATAATTAATTCTGTTTTTGAGATATTAAGTTTAAGGTGGCGAGATGACATCCAGGATGAAACAGCAGAAAGGCATTCAGAGACACGGCTCAATACAGATGGGGACAGGTCCAGGAGGATAGGTAAAGCTGAGTATCATCCGCATACAGATGATACTAAAATCCAATGGAGCTGAGTAGTTTGCCAAGAGATGAGGTACAGATTGAGAAAAGCAGAGGACCTAACACTGAACCCTGAGGTACAGCAACAAGGAAAGAAAAGAATGTCACTATGTGGTGCACAAGAAGGTTGACTTAATCTAAAATCTAACTTTTATTAGGATTTTCTAAAATAGTAGCGAAGTATAAGACACAAACATCACAGAACATGAAACATAGAGTGATTTTAAAAAGGATAATATATCCTAATAGGTGTGACTGCAATACTTTTCTCCCCTTATTAGACTGGTTTATTAGATGTCAGTCTCCACGTCTGTATAAATTCAATCGGTGCCTGGAGACTGTTAAAGCCGAGTCTGCCCACTCTCTCCAAGCTTTATTTAGCTGTATGGAGTGTGCGCCCGCTTGTCAATCAGTGGCGGGTCCCGGGTTGGGGATCCGTTCTCCAGTGCTGGTATGCGTGCGGTGTCCGATGTGAGCTGCCACTATCACATTCAGACCACCGTTTTGCTGCAACC
This sequence comes from Crinia signifera, assembly GCF_055691185.1. Lineage (NCBI taxonomy): Eukaryota > Metazoa > Chordata > Amphibia > Anura > Myobatrachidae > Crinia > Crinia signifera. The sequence continues at coordinate 406,692,852 of NC_139217.1, forward strand.
GCACGGAGCCGCGGATCGCCTCCCGCTGTGATACAGGTTTGAGCCACGGCGTCTAGGAGTAATGTGCCGGGGGTTAGAGCCCGTTTGACCGGTTCCAGGATAGTGCTGACGTCAAGCACTGCGTTCCTGGCCGGGCATGTCCAGTGGCGACTGACACACGCTGGTGAGGCAGAGATACGGCTGTTGATAAATCACAATAATATATACATTGGTATGGGGGGAAGGGAGTAGGGAGTCACAACAAGTTGCTGACGGGTCAGCGTACGCTTCGCTTATGGGAGCTTCATCAGGACCCCTGAGGTACTCCAACTGAAAGAGGTAGCGAAGAGGAGGTAGAATCAGAGAAACTAACACTTAAGGAGCGGTTAGATAGGTAGGATGAGAACCAAGAGAGGGTTGTGTCTTTAAGACCTAGAGATTGTAGTGTTTGTATGAGAAGTGTGTGGTCAACAGTGTCAAAAGCAGCAGAGAGATCTAGAAGAATTAGTTGTGAATAGTGGCCTTTAGACTTTGCAGTGACCAGATCATTCGCATAGTCAGTGCTGTCTCTGTGGAGTATTGGGCACGAAAGCCTGACTGGAGCGGGTCCAGTAAGTTGTGCGAGTTAAGAAAGCATGTGAGGTTAGTGTAGGCAAGTTTCTCAAGTAGTTTGAAGGTGCATGGAAGTTGAGAAATGGGACGGTAGTTTGAGAGAGAGTTTGGATCAGAATTCTGGTTTTTTTTTTTCAGAATCGGAGTAATAACTGCGTGTTTGAACAATGAAGGAAAGACACCCGTAGAGAAAGAGAGGTTACAGATTTTAGTTAAGATTGGGATGAGCACAGGAGACAGAGATTTACTTATTTGTGAGGGTATAGGGTCAAGAGGAGAGGTAGTAGAGTGGGAGGAAGAGAAAACTGCAGATACTTCATCTTCATTGGTGGGATCAAATTAAGTAAATGTGTCAGAGGGCTCAGGTATGGAACTGAGCTGATCACCAACTGAGATGGAGCATACCATTTAATCTCTGATCTTGTCAATCGTATCCCTGAAGTAGGAAGCAAGATCTTGTGCATGGATAGTGACTGGTGGCTTGGGTGAGGGAGGGTCGAGAAGGGATTTAAATGTATTAAAAATAAGTTTTGGGTTAGAAGGCCTGAGCAGAAATGAGAGTTTGGAAATATGTTTGTTTGGCAGTTTCCAGGGCTAACTAAAACTATAGGACTGGTAGATGGTCTTGTATGTAAAGAAATCCATTGGACTGTGAGATTTACGCCATTTATGCTCAGCTTTGTGTGAGAGATTTTGCAGGTGTCTCGTTAATTTAGAGTGCCACGGTTGGCTTCTAGGCCTATGTGGAGTGTTGTAGGTAACTGGAGCCACTTCATCCAGGGCTGTTTTGAGAGGTTTAGGTGTAATACCGCCACCTCAGGAGTAGTGAATGCAGAAATAGGAGCAAGCTGTTGTTGCAGTGAGGAGAGAACTTGAAAATTAATATCATTAATATTTCTGCAGGCTTGAGGTGGATTAAAGGATTTCAGTGTTTTTGAGTTAGAAGTACTAGAGGACAGCGTGCAGGAGATAAGGTTGTGATCTGAGAGAGGGAAAGGAGTATTGGTGAATTCAGACACTGAGCACAGCTTAGTGAATACCAGATCAAGGCAGTGGCCCTCCCGATGAGTAGAGGAGTCAGTCCATTGGGAGAGGCTAAGAGAGGAGGTTAGTGAGAGTAGTTTGGAGGCATGAGCAGCAGATTTTGGGCTATCAATAGCAATGTTGAAGTCACCCATGATGATGGTTGAGATGTCAGAGGAAAGGAAGTGAGAGAGCCAGGTAGAAAAATCTTCCAGAAATCGTGATGGCTGCCCAGGTGAGCGATAGATAACTACAATACGCAGTGAGAAAGGAGTGTAAGTTCTGATGGAATGTACTTCAAATTATGTGAATGTGAGTGATGGAACCTGTGGAAGAACTGAGAATGTGAAGAATTGGGATAGTAATATTCCAACCCCACCTCCTCTGCTGTCACCAGGAATGGAGGTGTGTTTGAAGTGGAGACCACCGTGTGACAGGGCTGCAGGGGAGGCTATGTCTGATTGTGAGAGCCATGTTTCTGTTATAGCAAGCAGGTTGAAGTTGTTTGAAATGAAGAGGTCGTGGATGGATGTTAATTTGTTGCCAACAGAGCGTGTATTCCATAACGCACATTTTAGTGATTTGGGGGCATTTGATGTTTATGAGGTTAGCCGGATTACTACAGTATGTTCCTGAGAGTAAGGTGCCTGTGAGCGGGGCAAGCAGCTGGGGCCTGGATTAAGTGAAATGTCCCCAGCTAATAGAAGCAGTAGAGAGATAAATGTAGCTGCAGGTGGTTTGTGAATGTTGTTTATGGCGACAGTTTGTGGATGTTATTGTTAATGTAGAGAGATATGTAAAAATCTCATGAGTGTTAATAAGAGGGTCATGGATAATTGAGGCAGAAATGTGTATAGAGGGCTGAGTTTCAGGGAGAGAGAGAGAGAAGAGACTGATTTTGAGAGAAGACCATGGAGAGCAATAGTTTGTAGTACATGGTGTATTTGAACAGAGTTATATAGGCCGAGAGTTATATTAGACTTGCAATAGTTAATACCAGCTTACTGGTGTTGCTCAGATAGTCATTTGCAAACCCTACATATACCGTATTTGCCGGCGTATAAGACAACTTTTTTCCCCTGAAAAACATGCCTCCAAGTGGGAGGGTCATCTTATACGCCGGGTGCACTTCAGTTGGGATAGACATAGCTGCCCATAGTGGTCTCCTGATGCCCACCCACCTCATTCTACATACCATCCAGTATCACGCAGTATCCAGCGCGGCCGCGGCGGGTCATCAGCAGCGAGACAGGGGTGCCAGCCTTTTTGGCGTGACCGGCCCGTTCTGCTCGGCGGGAAGAAGCGGTGCTCCGGCCCGCCCCTTGTCTACGCAGAGCTTGCACATGCGCACTAGTGCCGGTCACAGGAAGATGCAGGAGCGGGCCTGAGGCGCTGCGGCTATACAATGGTGACAATGACAGGTACTGTAATGGCACTAATACTAATGGCACTCATGTAATACCGGTATAATACGGTATAATATAAATTAACATGTTGAAATCAAATCCGATGTTCTTTTACGTTTTATTTGGTGTGTGGAAGGTGTGCGGAAGAGGGGGTAGTCTTATACGGCGAGTATATAATTTGAGTGGATTTATCACATGCGATTTATCACATGTAAAAAAAAACGTGGAGCTGCAGGGCGGTGAGGATCAGGCGGGGGGGGCAGCGGCGGGGAGGTGACAGTGACAGTGGGGCGGGTGGCGGTGATAGGTGTGTGCGCCACAGTGGGCGAGTGCCATTGACAGTGGGGCAGGCGGCGGTGACATGTGTGTGCGCCGCAGTGGGCAGCAGCGGGGGGGGGGGGTGTGTTTGCTGATGACAGTGGGTCGGGCGGCTCTATCTCAGCCAATTAAAAACCGGACAGTCATTTGACATGTTATTTCAAAGTTGTAATAGCCGCTGCGGCGCACACACATATCACGTCACACCCCCCCCCGCTGCGGCGCACACACGTATCACCGCCGCCCGCCCCACTGTCACCAGTACCCCCCGCTGCGGCGCACACACATATCACCGCCGCCCGACCCACTGTCACCGGTACCACCCTGCCGCCCGCCCCACTGTCACCGGTACACCCCCCCGCGCTGCTGCCCGCCCGCTGCAGGAGGTCAGACGTCATCGTACCTTCTGCACGTCCGACCTCCTGATCTGATCCGATGCGCACGGAACCGCGCATCGGATCAGATGTCACACGCATACGATTTTGGGCCGATTTCTCGCAATTTATCGGCCCAAGTGCCGAAATAGCGTGGAATCGGCCCAAAATCGCATAGTGTATGGGGGCCTTTAGACAAGAGCACTAAAATCTAGAAAAGTACCCATTAGGGTGCTTATACAATTTAAACTTGTATATGGCATACAATGCGATGGTATACAATTTTAAATTGTATAACATCCTGTGCCATCGCGCAACATCGCATTGCATACCATTGTAAGGCTTATGGTATACGATGCGATGGGTGCCGTGCTAGGAAACAAGTACCCAGTGTATAAAGTCCAAATTGCATAGCACACATTGTACAGCTCAAACCACACCTACAGTAGCACACATCTCAGCGTGTGTGGGCACCATTAATCTCTTTGTACATGTAACATTTGCCTCACATGCAGTGCAACAAGGTTTTGTCCATTTGTTAAAAAAAAAAAAAAAACAGCTGTGCGATCAGGTCTGAATTAGGCCCAATACCTGGATAAAACTTACTGACACAGACAGACTGTTGCATGGAATAATGATTTGCTCCTCTACCATTCAAGGCTACTTTGTATACAAGTAAAACGAGAAAAAGTAGATTTCATACACATTTATATTTAGCAAAATAAGTCTGTATAACATGCATCAAAGTGGTAAAATGAAATGGAGGGTTTTCCTTGAACTCCTTGACAGTGTTGTGAAAATGACTAGCAAAATGTTGTAAATGTTAAATAATAGATACATTTCACACATAAATCTGATACTGTGTTTCTACATAAGGAGCAGAGGAAGCCATTTATGTGAATAAATACTCAGGAGATTAAAATTCAAAAAAGGTATACATCCTAACAGAAAATGACAAAATGCCTTGCGTCCTTATCATGGGGAATACACATTTTATTTTCGATGAAAGAGCGGAAACTGAAATGTAAATTAACTTTGACAGTAACACAAATTTATGATATTTTCCGTCCAAAACTAATCAAATCAGTCTTCTCTTCTTTACAGAACATGCAAGCTGTTCTTTCATTATTGCATTAAAGAACTGGAATGAGAGAAATTTAGCAATTTATCTTGTGTTACTTACAGGTTCGCAGTCACAAACATCACCTCCGGGGGCCAATCATTATATGAAAACAAAGAACAAACTAGGCAGTGCCAGGCTTCTAAACTACTAGTGTACCGCTATCCATCATCTACAAAACTTTCCTGGGCTTTAGAATGTGGATTACCTTTGACTTTTGCAAATCTGATTTCTATGTCCTTTTAAGAGCGATCTGGTGATCTCAATCAGAAAATTGTATTTCTATTTATGTACAGTATGAAGATTTTGTTTACCGATTTCGTTTGAATACAAAACACATTTTCTATCCTAAAAGAGCAAGTCATATCTGGCATGAAAATTATAATGAAATAAATGAAGACATCAGATGGTTTAGATTAAGAAAAATGCTGAATTTATGGATGTTGCATGTTTTAGTTTATAAAACCCTAATACTAATTGATAACTGGGGTCTATTTAAAGTTGAATAGACCAATTTCAACGGTTAAAAATGCATCTTTTCTAAATGTAGCCACACTGGGCTTGTTTTGGAGTCACACCACATTACGTCTTGGGCTGGACTTTGGGATTTGCCTGCATACACAATTAAGAGCAATTCAGAATTGTACGCAGTGCAAGACATATCGACTTGCAGCTACAGATATGTCAACATACATCTAATTATCCATGCAATGGAAGTTGTGTTATACTGTACATAACACATGAGCTCAGTGTGACTGCAGTACCATTAAATAGGGTCTTATGTGGTGAATAGAACACACAAACAGCTTCTGCTGACTAAAATGATATGTGGCATGTCTAGATTGTTTGTTTAACTATGGCTGTATCTGTATAAAGGTGCCCATACACGTTGCGATAACAGCATGCAATGCGACGCGTAATTGGGCATCACATCGCATGTGTTTTTCATGTGATTTGCGTGCGATGTGATCTGCGGGCAGTACAAAAAGTATGTGCAGTACATACTTTGTGTACTGTACGATGCGATGCCAGCGGGAGCACGCATTGCACATTGCTTATCGCAGCGTGTATGGGCACCTTAAGTAGTGGAAAACAATGTAAGATAGCATTTTGTATGCAGGTGGCATAGCTCGACTAGAAGAGATGTTTAATACTAAAGGAGTCTAGATGTACGTGGGTGTTAATTGTCGGCAACTAAGAGATTGCAAGTAGAAGTATTAGGTGTGTAGACCAACCTGCAGTCTATTTACAGTTGAGTAACATCTATCTTCAGACAAATCTCCTGCACTAAGTATAGGGTGCCCTAGATTCTGTTCGAGTGGGTTACATCCACCAGCTGAGAGGCGGGGGAAGGCGGTCACATAGATGTAGCCTACTTTGGAATTTTGCAGGTGCACATTTTTGTTTAAATTGTCCTGTACAGTATCTGTGCTCCATTTTCTGTATGTGCTCCTTTGACAAAGCTGCCTGGAGCAGCGAAACCGGTTAGGATTCCATTTCTGCCAATTCCAAAACCAACTATAACAACTAAAGACCCTGTGAGTGCAGACCCGCCTATCCACCATCTGGATCCCCGTCCAATTTGGATTACAAATATTTAGCAGTAAGGTAGAGGTTGAGGACCCCATCCCGCTATATTCCTTCTAGCGGAGGGAGTCGGTGATTCGTGCCATCTTGGGCCGCTCCTGGACAGTACATCTGGTCCTCCCTCCCAACTGTCCTACTGGGGACACCATTAGTTTCGTCCGGATTTGTGGGACTCTCCTGGTCATATTCACTCCATGGTTTGGTTTGGTGAGATACGAACATTTTAAATCGCTTTTAAAATTATTCATGTATTCTGGCTACATGTTTTCCTTTTTTAGAATTAATAAATCATTGTACTAGACCCAACCAATCTTTTTATTCATTTTTCATTACCATTTAACAGCTCACTACATATTATTATATTTTTTCTAGCGCTGCTCAAACTCCCTGTTTGTTTTTCTGTGCTCAATTCTAGTTTACAAAGCCACAGAACCAGTAGCATGGATACATTTTTGTGCATACACAAAAGATGTAATGGGTTAAAATTTCAAATGTTGTTTATGAATTTAAACACCAAAGTTATAGTGTAAAATCCCATTATATGGGAAGCCAAAAGGAAAAATGATGGACTGACAGATCCTAGTGGTATTTTATAAATGATCTGTATCCCACAACCATATAACATTGGAGTGTAGATTACAGGGTCGACAGTAATTAGGTCTACCCCAATAGGTTGACATAGGAATAAAGACTGACACAAAACTGTCCGATACAAGTGCCTCTTTGCATTGAGAACTTGATCGTTCCCAATTGAAGTCCATGTGGATGTTAAGTATGAAGTTCCAAAAATTTTAAGCAAATTGTGAAAAACTCATGTCACCCCTTTCTTGTGTCTACGATTACCATGTCAACCTATTGACCCTGTCGACATAATGTATGTCGACCAATAGTCCAGATCACTCGCATAGCTCTTCTAGCTGGAAAGTAGTAATATACAAAATTATGAATTATGTTTTAAAAACACCTTTGTATAGTATGGAGAGGAAAGCTTTACAGTTTACTCTGGTTATTTTCATCTAAACCACAACGGAACATGTTTAATACAGAAGAACCCACATAGGGCAGGAAAGATGGTGTAATGGAGATTTAGCCTCACGGTACTAAGGTCAATGGGTTTGAATATGTTCAGTCTTTATATTTAACTCATTAAAATGTACCCAGAGTAAATATTGTGGACCATAAAACACATGATGTGGCAACACCAATAACAACATGAAGTGTAGACTTGATGCGATAGTGGACATAAAAAATACACCATGATAACGTTAACATTTTATTGTTCCCTATTTACATTAAAATATTTTTTAAATGTCATTTGCAAATGAATACAATTTTTAACATAGAAATATCTCAAAAGTATAACAATTTATATTCGTACAAAAGATTACATTAAGCAGGAGAAACAAGAACAAAAAATAAATAAATAAAACATCCCAGTAATGAAGCGAACAGAATACTGCTCTCGAACAAAACTTTTAATGAACAATCTGTGAATTACATTTTCAAGACAATGCTACAAAAGTATGTACAAAATAAGTAGTGTTGTGTTCTTTTTCAAGCAGAATTGTTTCTTTGTTTTAGGGCAGCGACAATAAAAGGCACCGGCTTATCTAGAAGAACAAAAAGAACAAAAAAGTCAAAACAAATTGAACAATATTAGTTAATTATTTAAAGGCCACTTCAGTTTTAGGTAGAAACGAAGGCAGTGCTGCTAAGAATAACACTAAGAATAACACTTTGTCTACCAGATAACTACATTTAATGGGTTTAGACACCTTCCGGTGTCATGTGATCACACAACAAAGAATTAATGTTATACCATCCACTTCAGTTTTTTACAGTGTGGCATACTGGGTACAACTGGGAAATTTATGAAACCTTGGAGAGAGATAGACGTACTTTACCGATCAGCTACTGCCATTTTTCAAAAATAGCCAGTTAATCGTCAGTTGGAAACTGACAAAGATCTAACCAATCAGTTACTGAATGTGATTGCACAGGCTGCTTCACAAAATGAAGGTCACAATCGTATATGAACCTCAATAGTAATCACTCCGCGTGCATTCTTAGTTAAGCCCGTGACTGGACTGCTTCACAGGCGCCCAAGCCTTGGGTACTTATAGAACATTCTTTCCTGAACTGAATAAATAGTTTCAACTGCAGATAAGAATTAATCTAGTGAACAATTCCTTGCAAAGTCCACAGCTTTCTGAAATTGTGACAAACTTGGCTTAATTCTTATCTGCAATTGAAACTATATATGTTGGTCAATCTACTTTTGACTGAACCAATTTGTCAGTCAACCCAATTTGATAATCTGATTCCAGCTAGAATTTTTACTTCTTGCTTGAACATCGCTATATAATCTTTACTGCAGGGCTCGACAAAACCCGGGGGCCAGGTCGCCATGGCGACCAGATTCTGCTTCCTGGCGACCAGATTTGCCAGGAAGCAGAACCCCCAGGCAGAGTGGTGGCTTGACAGCAGCGGGCAGCAGCCGGCAGAGCAGTTTACAACTCTCCCGGCTGCCGGCAGATGAACAGGGAGAGGCAGGGTAAGCAGCGGGTCCCCGTGGCTTGTTATCCGATCAGCACTTACAGCAGCCTTGCGTGCCCGTTTAAGACACATAAACAGATGGCGCCGCGTGGGGTTATTATGTTCAATATAACAGCCAGCACGGCAGACCGGCGCACAACTCTCCTGGCTGCCGCTGCATCAGAGCAGGTCCGCACTCCGCAGCGCGCCTATTACATAAGTCAAGGTGGCTCACAAGCTAATCATGAGCTACCAATGCAGCTTGACTTTTGAAATAGGCGCGCTGCTGACCTGCTCTGATACAGCGGCAGCCGGGAGAGCTGTGCACCGGCCCTCCTCTCATCTCCTCGTCTGCACTGCAGTACCTAGCTGTTACGTCACCCTCATTCTCCAGGCCCACAGCTGCCCTGCACGCTGCCTCTCCGTAAGCACTGTGTGCTCCCCCTGCTTGGCTCCTTCTAGCTCCCGGCTCCTTGCACTGTGTGAGACACTGTGGTGTCTCTACACCAGAACCACCATCTGGCACTCGGCAGCTCTGACATGGCAGGTGGCAGTGGTTCCAGTACACTTCTCCCCAGGCATCACACCAGGCTTCTTAACCCCCGCTGTGAGTGAGCTTTGAAAAGGGAAGTGGGGAGTAGTGCAGCTATTAGATCTTTCTCTCTTTTTGCACCTATACAGCAAATTGCAGGGGGGGGGGGGGGGGGGCGGCCCTTTCAAAACTTTGCTATGGGGCCCATAAGGGTCTAGTTACACCCCTGGCTGCCACTATGCTTGTTGTTGTATTGAACATTATAACCCACCGTGGGGCCATCTGCTTATGTGTCTTTGTTTTAACAGTGGCTCCCAGGGATGTTGTAAGTGCTGATAGTACAGTATAACCAGCCACAGAGACCCGCTGCTTAGGCAGAGAGACCAGAGCCCCCCTGTCTTTTTTTCTCAGTCTGCCCCTGCCTGGCATTAAGCCAGAAACCCATAGCAGTGAGCATGTAGGTAAGCAGCACTGTGGCATAATATGCCATGGGCATTACAGCGTGTGGTATTATATGTAATTGGCATTACGGTGTTTGGTTTACTGTGTAATGGGCATTAAGGTGTGTGAGGTATATGTAATGGGCATTATTGTGTGTGGTATAGTATGCAAAAGGTTTTCTAGTGTGTGGCATAATGTGTAATGGGCATTGTGGCATGTGGGTATGTGTAATGGGTATGTAGTGTTCCCTCTAGGATTTTGTGTGGGAAGGGGGGCGGACTGGGCCCACCGATGTCACAGCTTTGGGCGGTCCCTGGGCACCGACGTCACAAAAGGGACATGCTCAGGCCGCGCCGTCCTCAAAGGGGGTGGGCCCAGCCACCGCCATCAACAAAGGGGGCGGGTCCGGCCACGGCCGTCATCAAAGGGGCTGGCCCCGCCGGAGTCGCTGTGCTGCCGGGGAAGCGCTGGGCATTGATGTCTACGGCGGCACTGGGCTTCCCCTTGCGGTGTGTCGGGCAGACACCAGGCTGTTTTAGCAGGGCGCTGCTAGAGGGGCAGGGCACAGCACCCCGCTAAAACAGCCTAGCGGGAACACTAGGTATGTGACGTGTAATAGGCATTATCGTGTTACTTTTTGGCGCACACTGTCACTATTTTTTTCTGGCTCCTAGATTTTCATCCTGGCTCCTAGATTTTTTTGAAATTTGTCAAGCCCTGCTTTACTGCAATACTTCTGATATTATCTCATAATTTACCAATAATGGATATTACACCTGATAATATCCTAAGGATGAAACATGTAGGGTTAATTCTGCATATACATGTTATTTGACTAAGGCATATGGAAATATGTATACGACTGCGACAAGAACTGCGAAAATCCTATAACCATCTTGCGGATACTATGTTCTAATTTTCATATTTTTATGCAAAAATAAATACAGGTTGAATATCCCTTATCCAAATTATTTATATATTTTTTTTCTAAAAACCTACCGGAACATCTGTAACTCGTACTACTGGGGAAATCCTATGTACTGTAACTGGCACTAAATATGTGCAAAAAAAAAAAAAATTAGCATTCAAATTCAGTGCTTGAGATTGTACACAAACTTTGTTTCATGTTTGAAAACCTTGTTTCATGCACAAATAAAATATTTGTGTGTATTTTATGTGTTTATACAACATAAATGCAAGATATTGTATCTCAAGAAACCTCATTGAAATACATTTTTTTTTCAAAGAAATTCAAACAGTTATTAAAACACAATGGACAATTTATTAAATCTGATAAACAATGACCTTTTACTGAGACAAACATTATGCCATGTTACTCGCGTGGTCCAAACCTGAGAGATTTACTTGTTAAATCTGACATTACTTTTAACAAACTAGAGGGTCGTTTTTTATCTAAAAAAAAACCTGGATGCTTCAAATGTTCATGTGTTACGTGCCAATATGTGTTAGCCGGTGACAGTTTCAATCACCCACATTCAGGCAAGAGAATGTTAATTAAGCAACATCTTACTTGTAACCGCACACATGTGATCAAGTCATATGTCCTTTCGGACTTACATATATTGGCAAGACCCAGTGTAAATTTAAAGATAGAATGGCTTGACATCGTTCTACCATTAAGGCTGCGCTTATTAATAAGCGCAGTGATCAGCCAGTTGACCGCCAATTCTATGAGATAACCCATCCACTAACAAGTTTGAGATATCGTATGATGGATCAAGTCGCCAGACCCGTGCGAGGTGGTGACCGAGGACGATTATTGTTAAAAAGGGAAACGGAATGGATTCACCCCAGAGGCTTAAACGAGTATTTATCTTTTGCAGCCTTTTGAAACTTATATTTATTCTGACATCATGCCTATATAGCCTAATTATGCATTCCACTTTAATTATTAGCACTTTATAATTGGTATATTTGTAGTAATTATGCTAAAAACTGTTTATTACTATATATGTTTATTTAAGTTTGGTGATGGGTGTACCGATTGGATTAAGTATGCAGATTACCTAATCAGGAGCGGTCTGGCGTGGTAGGTGTCTCCTCCATATGCACGTGTGATGTTATTTATGAATTGCAAGCTGAACGCCGCACCACCAACCCACCTACCTGTACTACGCTCGACTACCAGCGCATTATCCACGTTCCCAGCAGCAAGTGCCGGTCCTATCCAACACATACATACATACATACATACATACATACATACATTATATATATATATATAATATGTGTGTGTGTGACAAGGATCACATACACAGGGATTCAGATGAAGATTTTGATCTGTATTTTATCAAGCAGGTCACAGTATACCAGATTATATCCATAGACATAGCATAGCTACAGGCAGCAGAATATAGGTAATCACAGCATAAACAGGCTGTTGCAAAGGCTCCAGTGGTCCCTACCCACACCCTGGCCTATCACTTAGGCAGCTAATCCACCATCGAGAGCATTTGCACTCTGCCCTGGAAACACTTATATTGGGAGATCACAGGTGCTTCCGATTACACCCCTGGCTTTTGCTAGTGCTCCAAAACCTGGTCTGGTTCCTACACTTTACGCTTAACAATATTACATATATTTGTAGTAACAGAGTAGTTGCTCTCACCAAGCATTGCTAAATACAGTATACACCCAATTTATAGATGCAGGGCTGTAATGTCATTCACAGTACCCCAAATGACACATCAAAATGGACATGCTGCTAGCATTTGGAGGTTGTGTAAAGCATTACAGAAAAAGGGTATGCATCTGCCTTATTTTCTGGGCATGCTTAAACCTCTGGGCTTGCTAAGCCCCTCAATAGCTCACTGGCTTCAGCAGCGTGAATTTGTCCTGGTCTGCCTGTGTAACCTTACTGAAACAACTGATGTTTATGCAGATATTCCAATGCTGTGTCCTCAGAGATAGCAGCAGATTAGAGTAGCCACAAACCGCCTACTGTGACATTAGCATATTATCGCACAGCCGCTGTGCAGCCATCTTTGCATCAGGCCCTGCAAAACCATGTTACACGTCAGATGTGACTGACCTGAAATATGCACAAAGCTTTAGCTTTTGGAGAGGCGTGTCCAAGATCAAGCTGGGTACACATAAGCATAGGCGAATCTAGGGGGTGGTCTAGGGGAACCGGAGATACTGCAGGCAAAGCTGGAACGTTTTCCCTATAGGATAACATGGGACCCGCTAATTCTGACCCCCACCCAGTTCAACGGCTGCCAGTTCCACCTTCGGCATCACTGAAGCTCGAGGTTGATCCCAGTCTAACCCAAATCGCTGGGCCTTCAATTTGATACCAGGCTGGATCCATATGGGTTAATTGGTTCCAGGTTAAACCGTTTTATTCATTTCTTAAATGTAATTTCATGACTGTTTATGTTCTTTGAGGGCAGATTTCTCTGGAACCAAACAGCCCAGTTTCACGGGACCAAAATCATTCGAAGCAAACTCAAAAGTTCTTCAATATAATACTGGTCTCATGTAAATGGGTCAGTTGGTTCCGAAGATATAGCTGGTTGTTTAAAGGGGGGTAGGTTGCATATATTTGTTGCATATATTTGCTGCATATATTTGCTGCCTACCGAGTAGGTAAACACAGCCTTGCTGAACACATGCCCCCCTTCCAACCGAATCCCCCGCAAAATGATGTGAGTGGATGAGTATGCTTACACATCTGCTTGCATACAGCCGCACATAGGAAAAGTCATTTGATGGTCGTTCACCATCGAATAATTTTTCCTCTCTTCGCAGATCAAAATAAGCCTGGACTTACTTTTGTACTGCACAGTGATGGTCGAATTAAAAGCGGGCACGGGTGATGTCAGCCGCCCCACCCCAAGCAGGCAGGGGAGACCTCCATTCACAGGGGTATGCCCAGCGTTTATATGGGCGCACCCACCGTTTTTGGGGGCATACTCAATGAAACACTGGGCGGACCCAAGTGACCTCTGCCCTCCCCTTTCATAATGCATCCGACGGTGGGAAGACCGATTTCTTAATTCAGACCCTGATGCAGCCGATTAACTAGCACAGAGTTAAGTTGTTTGTTTGAATGTAAATCCAACCTACTGTATTTTTGTTGAAAACTCTCTCCCCCTTAAACTCTCAACTTCTAAAGGTGGAAAATATACAGATTTGTGCATTAACGCGGTCACACCATATGTTAACCCTCGAGTTATTGGGATTTTTGTGACCTACAGGGCTAATTGGGAGGGGGTGTCATCTAGTCCGTAGCTGATTGAATTCCCTCTAAAAACGAAGGTAAGGAAACATCAGAACGGTCTTATTTGCACTGGGAAAAGTGCGTAGTGGGGTTAAAATGGTGACGCACAATCCTCTGCAAAACATGGAATGATGCTCTGAATCAAAAGCACTTTCCACCCTTTTATCTCATTCCAATAAGCAAAAAGTATGGCCAATTGGCAGAATACTATGCATCAGACTTGGTATTCTGCTATAGAATGGACTACTTCATTAGTTATTATTTTATCCATCTGTCATTTCAAGTGGTTCTGTATCCTAGTCTCCGAGTTGTGTCTACAAAAATCAAAACACAGTCAAATGCACATTGAATGTTTTTCAATAGAAAAAGAAAAATCTTTGGTTGGGAGACTTGACAGAAAGAAACAAACAAAGCGAAGGAAAAACACAAATAATTCACAAAGGGCTGCACGGATTATTATATTATACAGTTTACACGCAGCACTTACACATTGTGGCAGATGTACTAAGCACTGAAGAGTGACAAAATGATAAAATACCAGCCATTCATATCTTCCATGTTACCGGCTGTAGGGTAGATGTAAGATGGGACATTATAGGGGAGAAGTGGTATAAGCGCCATTATAGCGCATACGGTTTCTCCCCATGTATGAAGCAGAATGCGCCACACGCCACTGTCGGTGCTGCTATTTACAAGACCATTCCAACAACTGTAACTATTGTATTCGACAGCTCCAGTTGTCATTGCCCATACACAGAGCTGTGGCGGCTGCCAGTAAAAAATCCCCAATAAATTGCACTTGACCTCTCTTATTAACCCCTTCCTGACAGAGCCAGTTTTTGCGTTCCTGACAGAGCCATTTTTTTCAAATCTGACATGTTTCACTTAAGTGGGGATAACTTTTTTTTGCTTTTACTTATCCCAGTGATTTTGAGATTGTTTTCTCGTGACACATTGTACTTCAAGTTAGTGGTAAATTTGGGTCGATACAGTCTGTGTTTTTTTGTGAAAAATACCAAAATGTCGTGAAAAAATGGAAAATTTTGCAATTTGCAAAATGTCACATTTTCTGCTTGTGAGACAAATAAACATACCACTCAAAATAGTTAATAACTAACAAAGACCATATGTCTACTTTATGTTGCAATCATTATTTCAACCTCCTTTTCATTTTTTTGGACACTAGGAGGCTTCAAATATGAATAGCAAATTCTCAAATTTTCAAGAAAATTTCAAACTCTGATTTTTTTAGGGACCAGGTCAGTTATGATGTGACTTTGAGTGACTTGTATGTGAGACACCCCCATAAATGATGCCATTTCAAAAACTGCACCCCTCACAGTATTCAAAACAGCATTTTGGAAGTTTGTTAACCCTTTAGGTGTTTCACAGGAATTAAAAGAAAGTGTAGGTGAAATTTCAAAATTTCATTTTTTTTGCAGATTTGCAATTTTAATACATTTTTCTAAGGAACACAGTAGATTTTACTAGAGAAATGTGACTAAAAATTGATTCCCCCAATTCTTTGGTTTTCATAAATATCCTATATGTGGCCCTAGTGTGCACGGTGACCAAACCACAGGCTTCATAATAGAAGGAGCACCTACTTGATTTTGGAGCCTCCTTTTTATGAGATTATTTTTTAGGCACCATGTAGGTTTCTAGGCACCATAAGATGCTAAAAGTTAGGTACCCCCCCACAAGTGACCCCATTTTGCAAACTACACCCTTCAGGGAATTCATCTAGGGGTATAGTGTACATTTCAAACCCCCAGGGGTTTCACCAATTGTGGTACAACTGGGCAGTGAAAATGAAAAAAAATAATTTTTCATTTTCACAGCTCAGTTGTATCAAAATTGGTGAAACCCCGGGGGGTTTGAAATGTACACTATACCCCTTGATGAATTCCCTGAAGGGTGTAGTTTGCAAAATGGGGTCACTTGTGGGGGGGTTCCACTGTATGGGTGTTTCGGGGGTCATTCAACCAGAATCTGTGCTGCAAAATCCAAAAATCACTCCTTCCCTTCTGAGTCCTGCCATGCACCCAACTGGTATTTTTTGGTCACACATGAGGCATTGCCGTACTCGGGAGAAATTGGGGCACAGATTTTGGGGTGCTTTGTCTCCTTCATTCCTTGTGAAAATGAAAAATTTTGAGCCAGATCTGCATTTTTGTGTAAAAAAATGTAATTTTTTACAGAAAAATGCAGTTCTGGCTCAAAATTTTTTATTTTCACAAGGAATGAAGGAGACAAAGCACCCCAAAATCTGTGCCCCAATTTCTCCCGAGTACGGCAATGCCTCACGTGTGACCAAAAAATACCAGTTGGGTGCATGGCAGGACTCAGAAGGGAAGGAGTGATTTTTGGTGGTGGAATGAATGGTGGGTGCTATGTCGCATTAGCAAGACCCCCGAAGCACCAATACAGTGGAACCCCCCCACAAGTGACCCCATTTTAGTCACCAGCTTTGGGAGGGGGGCTGGCGCTGCGGCTGGCGGGGGGGTGGGAGGGGTGCTGGCGCTGCGGCAGCCGGGTGGGTGGGAGGGGGGCTGCCGATCGGTGGTAATCGGTGCGGTATATACACACATATATATATATATATATACACACACATATATATATATATATATATATATATATACACACACATATATATATATATATATATATATATATATACATACATATATATACACACACACATATATATATATATATATATA
This sequence comes from Crinia signifera, assembly GCF_055691185.1. Classification (NCBI taxonomy): domain Eukaryota; kingdom Metazoa; phylum Chordata; class Amphibia; order Anura; family Myobatrachidae; genus Crinia; species Crinia signifera. The sequence goes on from NC_139217.1 coordinate 406,709,748, forward strand.
TATATATATATACACATATATATATATATATATATATATATATATATATATATATATATATATATATATATATATATATATATATATATATATATATATATATATATATATATATATCTTGATACCGGCACTCACAGCGATCCTCCAAGAAAGCCAAAGTTGCCCAGGTGCCTTATCCAGCCCAAACAGTCGGTCCGGGTACAAATACACACGATCAATCGGCACTCACAGGGTCTTAATCAACTAAGTAAATAACTGACACGGAGGTCAAGAAATGCAGCAACGTTTCGAGCCTTTATTGGCTCGTCATCAGGCTTAACAAAACAGACATAAACCACATACCTATATCACCTTCCACCACCGTGCAAACAGGGCTGCTGCAGCTGCCGTCCGCCCGCCCGGCGTCCATTGCCGATGACGTCATCACTCACCTGACGTTCACCACGCTCCGTCCGCCGTGCAGCTCTGCGGTTGCTATGCAACCCTGAAAACAAAAAACAAAATCCGTGTACATAAATACACCATTAAAAATGCAGATACCATATAACACAGAACACAAATACATATGTATCGGGTGCATGACCCTGCAGTGAAACCAGGCAGCAAATATAGAAAACAGGGCATAAAGCATGTCTAAATAATGTACGTAAACTGTACAATGAGGTAACTTAACCTAACATCTGTATGCATAACGGACAAATGTCACAGGTGCGCGCTGTCCAGATAAGAAAAAAGAAAGCAAGACAGACAAAGTCTAGAAATCTATAAGTCGACATACCAAGTCGACACTAATGTACCAAAAGGTCCAGCACGGTAAGCCAGAAGGAGAACCATTCTACAGCAAGGATATCGGAGCCCTCATAAGAAGCAATTGTAACTGCAGTGCTCATTGAGACCCGCTGGATGCACCGTGTTTAGTTTGTGAATCCAGCGTGTCTCACACTGCAGTAAGAGTTTATCGCGATCACCACCTCGCAATCTCCTGGGTATATGATCAATGATCTTATAGCGGAGCGTGGCTAGACCATGTCCCTTTTCTCTAAAATGACGGGGAACGGGTTGTTCATTAACAGCCGGGTGGCCCTCAATCGACTGGCGAATGGTGGATCTATGGGTCCCCATTCTCTCTTTGAACGTCCTTGTGGTCTTCCCCACATAGAGAAGACCACAAGGACATCGGATGATATAAACAATGTACGAGCTAGAACATGAGAGAACATGCTTAATGGGGATCCGCACCCCAGACTGTGGGTGTAGAAAGTAGGCACCTGTTTCCAGGTAGCTACAGGTGGTGCAACCCACGCACCTATAGCACCCGGGTTTTTTGGTCAGAAAATTTTGGGGGACTACTCTGTCAAGACCCGTTATATCATTTCTGACCAGCCAATCCTTAAGATTGCGCTGTCTCTGAAAACTGGGTAGTAGCGAGCATCCCTTAAGGGCCTTGATGCCTGAATCCCTTTGGACCATAGGCCAAAGGTCCTTAGCTGATTTGACAATCTCAGAACTGGCACTGTTGAATTTCTGCACAAAAGCAATTTTAGAAGTCCCCAAGCTAGCTGTTTTTTGCTTGGGTCTGAGAGTGGACATCCTCGACGTGGTCATCACCTTGTTTTTGGCTTTGATTAACTCTTTGTGGTTATACCCACGAACTAGAAATTTCTCCACCATCAGGTCAATCTCTCTCTCAGCATCCTCAGGATCTGCGCAAATACGCCTGGCCCTAAGGAATTGTGAGAAAGGGAGACCCCTAACCGTCGCCACAGGGTGGTGACTGGAACAGTGTAACATCGTGTTTCTATCGGTGTTCTTTTTGTATAGGCTAGTGTGTATTTTGCCATCAACAAGAGTGAGGATCACGTCCAGATAATGTACCGCTGTAGGACTTATATCCAAAGTGAACTTAATCGGACTGTCCAACAAATTGATCTGCTCAATAAGCCTTATTGAGCAGATCAATTTGTTGGACAGTCCGATTAAGTTCACTTTTGATATAAGTCCTACAGCGGTACATTATCTGGACGTGATCCTCACTCTTGTTGATGGCAAAATACACACTAGCCTATACAAAAAGAACACCGATAGAAACACGATGTTACACTGTTCCAGTCACCACCCTGTGGCGACGGTTAGGGGTCTCCCTTTCTCACAATTCCTTAGGGCCAGGCGTATTTGCGCAGATCCTGAGGATGCTGAGAGAGAGATTGACCTGATGGTGGAGAAATTTCTAGTTCGTGGGTATAACCACAAAGAGTTAATCAAAGCCAAAAACAAGGTGATGACCACGTCGAGGATGTCCACTCTCAGACCCAAGCAAAAAACAGCTAGCTTGGGGACTTCTAAAATTGCTTTTGTGCAGAAATTCAACAGTGCCAGTTCTGAGATTGTCAAATCAGCTAAGGACCTTTGGCCTATGGTCCAAAGGGATTCAGGCATCAAGGCCCTTAAGGGATGCTCGCTACTACCCAGTTTTCAGAGACAGCGCAATCTTAAGGATTGGCTGGTCAGAAATGATATAACGGGTCTTGACAGAGTAGTCCCCCAAAATTTTCTGACCAAAAAACCCGGGTGCTATAGGTGCGTGGGTTGCACCACCTGTAGCTACCTGGAAACAGGTGCCTACTTTCTACACCCACAGTCTGGGGTGCGGATCCCCATTAAGCATGTTCTCTCATGTTCTAGCTCGTACATTGTTTATATCATCCGATGTCCTTGTGGTCTTCTCTATGTGGGGAAGACCACAAGGACGTTCAAAGAGAGAATGGGGACCCATAGATCCACCATTCGCCAGTCGATTGAGGGCCACCCGGCTGTTAATGAACAACCCGTTCCCCGTCATTTTAGAGAAAAGGGACATGGTCTAGCCACGCTCCGCTATAAGATCATTGATCATATACCCAGGAGATTGCGAGGTGGTGATCGCGATAAACTCTTACTGCAGTGTGAGACACGCTGGATTCACAAACTAAACACGGTGCATCCAGCGGGTCTCAATGAGCACTGCAGTTACAATTGCTTCTTATGAGGGCTCCGATATCCTTGCTGTAGAATGGTTCTCCTTCTGGCTTACCGTGCTGGACCTTTTGGTACATTAGTGTCGACTTGGTATGTCGACTTATAGATTTCTAGACTTTGTCTGTCTTGCTTTCTTTTTTCTTATCTGGACAGCGCGCACCTGTGACATTTGTCCGTTATGCATACAGATGTTAGGTTAAGTTACCTCATTGTACAGTTTACGTACATTATTTAGACATGCTTTATGCCCTGTTTTCTATATTTGCTGCCTGGTTTCACTGCAGGGTCATGCACCCGATACATATGTATTTGTGTTCTGTGTTATATGGTATCTGCATTTTTAATGGTGTATTTATGTACACGGATTTTGTTTTTTGTTTTCAGGGTTGCATAGCAACCGCAGAGCTGCACGGCGGACGGAGCGTGGTGAACGTCAGGTGAGTGATGACGTCATCGGCAATGGACGCCGGGCGGGCGGACGGCAGCTGCAGCAGCCCTGTTTGCACGGTGGTGGAAGGTGATATAGGTATGTGGTTTATGTCTGTTTTGTTAAGCCTGATGACGAGCCAATAAAGGCTCGAAACGTTGCTGCATTTCTTGACCTCCGTGTCAGTTATTTACTTAGTTGATTAAGACCCTGTGAGTGCCGATTGATCGTGTGTATATATATATATAAATAAATATATTTTTTCAGTGCATATATTTAATTTTTAACTTTTTCTGCAGCTTGATGCTGCTGCTGCTGCGGGGGGGAGGGGGGAGGAGGGCAGCGTTGCGTGCGCTCCAGACGCTCCGGGGGGAGCTGCTGCTGCTGCCGGGTGAGTGCCCGGCGGGTTCGAGGGGGGGCTGCACATCGGTGGTGATCGGTGCTGTACTTGACAGCACCGATCACCACCGATCCCTGTGTTACCGAGCGGCTTAGCCGCCGGTAACACAGGAAACGCTGTGAATGGCTGTTCAGATTTGAACAGCCAATCACAGCGATCGCCGACCGGGGGGGGGGCACCCCTGCCCCCCCTGGGCGGCGAGGGGGGATGTCTGCTGTCAGGGACAGCAGACATCACCTAACTGTCACTGCGTCTCTAGACGCAGTGACAGTTAGAAGTCATGACGTACATGTACGTCAAATGTCGGGAAGTACTTCCCGACCATAACGTACATGTACGTCAAATGTCGGGAAGGGGTTAAGGGCATTTTTATTTGTATCTGAGTAATAGCATAGATGGACCAACAGATATGGGAAAAATATACCATTTCACAGCTGTTTTACATAGTTACATAGTAGATAAGGCTGAATAAAGACTTGCGTCCATCTAGTTCAGGGGTGGCCAACCGGTCAGAGGTAAAGAGCCGAAAAATATCGGTAGTCAAGCTAAAGAGCTGACATCATGCGCGCGCCGAAGGCGCATGCGCCAAAAAAAGGGGCGTAGTCTATTTTGACCCCTTGGGTGGGTGTGATACAAATATGCCTCCAATAGTGCAGTGCCATATATACATATGCCCCCAATAGTGCCAGGTATGCACCACACGGTGCCGGGTATGCCCCCACAGTGCCAAAAAGCTGGTATGCCCCCACAGTGCCACAAACTGCTATGCCCCCACAGTGCCACAAACTGCTATGCCCCCACAGTGCAAATTTCCCAGCAGCAGCACTCACCGTTGTTGCTGCTGCTGCCAGGCGGGGAGAGGACAGTCTGGTGTCCCCCTGCAGTCCTCCTGTCATGTCACCAATGGGAGGAGAGCACAGCACACCGCGTGTCTCCTTCCCCCTCACTTCCCTGTGACTGGGCCGCCCACCAATCAAAGCTCACTGGCCGGCTCCTGATTGGCTGCTGGCCTACGAACTCTTATTAGCCGACGGCCCAGTCACAAGGATGCACAGTAAGGGGTAGGAGAAATGCGCGATGCGCGCTCTCCTCCCCTAAGAAGGAGAAGGGATTCAGGGAACCAGCAGCAGGGGAGACTGGGACAGACGGTGGGCGGCGGGCAGCAGTGGGAGCAGGAGCCGCACTTTTCAAGGGGGAGAGCCGCATGAGGCTCAAGAGCCACAGGATGGCCACCACTGATCTAGTTCAACCTACGTTTTAATAGCTTATCCCTTGTAAAAGACAGAATATGGTTCTTATTAGTACCCCTGGATATTTTTATCCAATAAATGCTTGTCCAACCTTATTTTGAACGTATTTATTGTATCTGCCAACACCACCTCTCCAGGAAGAGAGTTCCAAAGTTTGACTGCTCTGACCGCTGAGCTGTTTTATCGTTTCCTGCGTAGCCTCCGCTATTGTGAATGGCTGAACTGTTCAATGACTACTTGAACACTAGGTATATATTTAGGTCTCTACATTAGTAGCTTGAGTTGCTGTTAAAGTCCATACACACTGGGCGATTTTGCCCAGCGTGTATGCTGACCGAGGAAGGGAAAAAAATAAAAAATAAATAAATCGGTGGGCTGGAAACGCTCAGCACATACACACAGAGCATTTTTCGCCTGTTTTTCCAGGGGTGAATGGCTTTCCATAGCAGGATGCTATGGAAAGCCACACACCCCTTTGCTCATCTGCTAGTAATACCGGCAGATGGACGGCCAGGCCAGCAATGATGCGAGAGTGCGCAGCAGTACTCACTGCTGCCCTGTACGCATTAGGCAACTTTCGAGCTGAAAGCAACTCAAATGAGTTAATGGAGCTGCTTTCAGCTCAAAGTCGCCCAGTGTGTATGGGCCATTAGTCATTTTAAGACAACTAGCAATCCCGTGTCGTTTCCTCATTAGAAAGAATAACTAAAAACACTTGAACAACCATACATTATATTAAACATTTCTGGAGTTTAAAGCATTTTTACATGTTGAGGAGTTAAAAAAAAGTTTACAGGGGAGTTAAAGTGGTGAGAAAAACTTTATCTGCAAACCTAGGACTGCTCTAGATCCAGGCTCCCTTTACAAACTTTTTTTTCATGCCAATAAGCACAATGTAGGGGTAAGGCTGGCAGAACACTACGCATTATACTTTGTATCTTGTTCATGAAAGTGCTACTTTGTTAATATTTACATTTCTCACAATACAGCAATGTACATATTTACATATTTCAATTTTACAGTCATTTTCACCAATTCAGATCCGGCTTTTTTTTATTTTTTTAGTCGAATCTGCATCGGCGAAAGAAGAGACGTTAAATTGTCGAATTTGCGGCCATTTTCACCGGTCCGCAGGCTATTCGACTCTCAATGTAAATTCGACCTATTGTCGGCGAAAAAGGATGATGATATTTCTGACTTTCAGAAATATCGGCATTGATTGAATACCCCCTTTAGTGGCTTTGCAAGAGAAATGGAAAAATCTGTATACACTTTGGGAAAGATGAGCAAGAAGTCTAAAACCATGGAAACACATAGGCAGTTCACAATCGGGATACAATGGATTATTTGATACACAAAATACACACAAGATTTACTCTGTAGATGGGGGACTATAGTGTTAATGACCTGATTCAAACAATACTTTTTTCCCAGATGCATGCTGACACAACACAATATGCCCAAATATTTTATTTGCGACGTTTTCCATTAAATAGCACCTTATTTGCAAAGTGGAAGATAATATGATGCGCAAGCAGCTTCTGCTGATTCAAATGACATGCGGTACGCCTATAATGAGTTTGTTCAAGGAAAGCACTGTAAATAGAATTTCTTATATACAGTCACACACTGAATATAGACATGCTGCATATCATTTTAATCAGCAGAAGCTGCTTGTGCATTTATTCACTAATAAGATACTATTTAATGGAAATATTCTTTTGAAAAAAAAAAAGGCCTGGCACTATCAAGTCTGAAGGAGATCATGCGTTCTGTATAACACCACTTGCTTCACATGAAGAATAAATGTATGTGGACACATCTGTATAGATATATACACATACACAAAACGAGGATGAGAAGGATGACAAACGATGCCTGTGAAATTGCAGTTTCGTATTGTAACCAATGATGATTTTAATATATCTAAGTGGCTAGAAAGCATTTATAGCAATTAGTTGGTTTAGAGGGATACAGCCTTGATTTTAGTAAAAAAAAAAAAGTAAATTAGCAGCTTCTTTACAAACACTAACAGCTTGTTGAGACTTGAAGTGTGACCACAGACTGATGAATATTAGAGCACGCTACGTAAACAGAAGGGTTAGGGAAAGTTAAAGACCTTGACGCATGTTATATTTTTGGTAAGCGGATTATGGTCTAAACCTACTGCATGTACTCTAAATGACAGAGCCCTAAGGGTTAGTTGTTCTGCAGAGCATGTATCTCCGACAAACGTCTGTTTAAACTCAACTGATACATGTAAAAGTTACAGGTCAATGTTTTAGAAATAACTTTAATAGATGCTTATTTATCTACAGACTAGCAGCATAAAAAGAGAATAAAAAAAAAAAAAAAAAAAAAGAAGGAATGATAGAATGATGTATACTTCCCAATTATTGCTAATTCCTCACCACAAGGGTGAATAAGGTGCAAATTTTGTCTAGGTACAAAATTGACAGCTAATCAAACCACATTGCACTGCAAGAACACAGATAATAGGGTTACATAAGCTATTGTTACCAATGCCTTCTAGTCATTCCATCTTTCTGTGCTGAGCCACTTTACAGAGTTCCGACAGGAGACTATAAAACCTGTATTTTCATTGTTCAACAGCAAATAATAGTCTACAGATCATTTTTCTTATAATAAATTAAAAACATATTGGCAACATAATGTGTATGCATCGTACATACTCGGCATGACAGTTACAGCTGCTATCTCCTCCGTCCATTTCCAAGTGTCCCCTACAAGCGTGGTTAAATGCATTCATTACAGCCATTTCAGCTCAATTATATTTTCTGTCACAGGACAAGGACTGCTTGGCACATTTTAAGGTTTACACAGCATTTCAATGAAAACCCACCAGCAGAATACAAGTGCTCACCGGCGAGGATGATTGGCATCAAACAAAGTATCGTCATCCTCATCCTCTTGTTCCAAAGGAGTTAGCTCCATATTTCCTATATTTGTATCCAGTACTCCGTATTTTCTGGTCTTCTTATTTTTTCGTCTTGTTCTATAACCAATAAATAGTTATACAATTCAGATAGAGAAAATCACAGCACAAGTTCATTGACACGAATCAAAGAACATAAAGCCCATTTCAATACGCATACAAAATGTGTTCAAATTGCTACCTTAGTACCTACTCTCCATTTTTGATGTGCACCGTGTGTTTTAGACTAGATCGCATTGCATCTAGTTCAAAACACATGCGATGTGCTAAAGTTGTGTGCATTTTGAATTAGATGCAATGTGATGTAGTCCAAATATCTTTGCCATGTAATGTGCACGGAAGCGTGCAACGTATGGGCAAAACGCATCGTGTGTGGGCACTATAACAACAGTAGTGTTCATTCTAGCACCCGCCATCTTTGAAAATCCATGCAGTTCCTCTTCCCTGCCTGGGGTGTCGCTGTCTGCTGTAGTGTTTCTAGCACAGTGTGGTCTGTATATCAGCAATGATATGCAGACCTGTGCTAGAAAAACCACAGCAGACAGCGACACCCCAGGCAGGGAACAGGAACTGCTTGGGTTTTCAAAGACGGCGGGTGCTAGAATGAACACAACAGTACAGCCTAAACACAGATAAAAGATAAACAAAAACAAAGGAACAACTGGAAAAAACTGACAGCTTCCTAACGTGCAGTAAGATCACTTTATAATTTGTTTATAATTATTCTTCATCATCAGGATAATTAATCTGAGAAATCTATGGTGAACATCTGATATTTTTTATCATCACTTACATTTTTTACTGGTGTTTGGATCGTTAGTACAGAAGTACAAGCACCAACAGGGTTGTTAAATTCTTAAATGCAGTTAGCAGGTTTTGAGTATCATCTGTTATTCAAACAATAGCAGGATTTCCCATTAATCATATTTTTATTGCATATTTGTGAAACCTTACAAAAAAATTCCATATTCGCTGATGTACACTGTAAAATGTTTACTTACAGCTTAGTACAGGCAGCATGTACAAGGAAAACCTACAATACAAGTACAGATGTACTTCTTTGTCCTACCATGAGAAATACCCTGTAATGGTGCACTAAGGCATACTATGGCCCTTATTCTGATCGGTGCGGCCGGATCCGAATATGCGGCCAGCACCGTGCGTCCTAAACCCCGCCTTCCATACGGATCGCCAACTCCGTCCGTACGCGGTAAGAAGCTGTCCGAACGGACCGCACGTGCATTTCTCATGAATACACCTCCTCCATCTCAGGGAACCTCCCCCATCATTCGATGGTCGCAAACCATCGAATGCAGGACCGAGTGGCCAGGCAGCTCCCGCAACCTCAGACCACACGGGCATTTCTCCGTGCAAAAGCAGGGATCTGGGCGGGCAGCTGACAATGTCATATGTCCGCCCCCTACACGTGCGTCACGGCTGCATTACCATACGTACGCCCAGCGTTTGCATGGGAACGCCCATGAAACGCGGGGTGTAAACATATGGTAATGAGCCCAACAGCCCTTCACACCCCTCTCCACCTCCTGTTCGTAGTGTACACATTTCATGCGGAATGTGGCCGTGCGTCCGGCTCGCACATGCACAGAGACGCCTCTGCACGTGCGCAGACACAAAACATCGGCGGCACGAACGCACGCGGATATTACCGCACCAACCAGAATAAGGGACTATGTGTGGAGATTGGTCCATTAATGAAAACTACAGGACAGTGCCGTGGATGTATATGTGAAGCGCCATCGCCATTTACCGGCTGGCTAATTTCAAAGAATTTCAGCTTCCTGAATCAGGTGTGAATGAGATGACATACCTGTTGTACATGCATGCTATAGGTTGTGCCTAGGGCTCGAATTCCACTCAGGAAAAACTTTTTATTTCACTGGGGTGTTTTTGGTATACATTTATGCTGTGCTTCCACTTTACTTGTGTATGCCGAGTTTAGCTCAGTGAGGGTGGGCTAAGCTCGGTATACATTTCCCCATGGAGTTCCTGTGGCCGAATGAGCAACTATGTAGCATAGCTACAAAATGGTGGCAGACCAAGTCTATTGGCCAGGAAGGCACCCACCCTTAAGTAACTAAGCTGGGCATACATTTCGCTGAGTCCCTGGGGCTAAATGAGCAACTATGTAGCATTTTTACAAAATGGTAGAGGGCTGAGACTCTACTAGACTTACAACATCATTTACAACAATAACATAGCATACATTTTGACAAACCCGAGCATAGCCATCAGGATTTACCAGCCGCCTAATTACAAAAGACCTCCTGGTTCCTGCATCAGGTATGAATGAGATGACAGACTGGAGGTACATTATCTCTAATTTCCTAGCAGCAACAGGATTCTATTTGCTGTGCCTAGGGTTTAGATCCTGCTCAGGAGCAACTCATTTTTTGTAATTCACTCATTTATTATTTTTTGGAACATTAAAATGTGTATATAATTATGCTTTTCTTCCACTTTACTTGTGCCGATAATTTGGGGTGCAAAAAAAAAAAAAAAAAATGCCTGGTCCGTTTCACAGAGTGGGGCCATTCTGTCAGTCCGCCACAGCTCACTATGGGGCAGATTTATTAAGCTTGGAGAAGAGATAAACTGGAGATAAAGTGGAGAAAAGGTAAAAGGAGATAAAACACCAGCCAATGAACTCCCAACTGTCTTTTTAAAATACAGCTGATTGGCTGGTGCTTTATCTCCTTTTACCTTTTCTCCGCTTTATCTCCAGTTTATCTCTTCTCCAAGCTTAATAAATCTGCCCCTATATCGGAAAAGCTGGTGGACAGTGGGGATGCGCGAGCATCTTGTGCACACGCGTTCCATTCTCGGGGGAAGGCGGACTTGTCGCATGGTGATAGTCATGCTGGGGGCCGCTCCAACGAGAGTGGCTCCATCTTCATGTGAGTGGACTTCAGGGACTCTGCTACTTCAGCTCCATAGCTAGGCTCCTGCCCCCGCAAAATTTGATCAATCAGTCACATTGGATGCTCAACCGCTATTTAAAAAGGAAAGTGGTAAAAAAACAGCCAGTCAGCTGCATCAGGTGGGAACTGCACATGTGTCCGCTCCACATTGAGATAGCATTGCAGCACTGGGTACTTATGTAGTATCTGGGCGTCCGATTTAGAAATCGGATCGCATGCGACCAAATCGGATGCGATGCGATGGTCAAGATTTTTCCATAGGATTCAATGTTAAAATGGTCTGAGTCCATTTTAACATAGAATTCAATGGGAAAAAGGGGTCCTTTTCCTTTCCCCACTATCCAAGTGGGCATGGAGTTGGATATAAACCTGTGGCGAGCGTAGCGAGCCCCGCGAGGGGACACAGAATACTTTTTAAGAAATATGCGGGGCTCGCCATGCTGCGCTCGCCACACTATATAAAATCAACTCTATGCCCACTTGGATAGTGGGGAAATGAACAGGACCTTCTTAACATTGAATCCTATGCAAAATCGCATCGAATCGCATCGCATCTGATTGTATGCCTTAAGGTAAATCACAAAATCGGATGCCCAGATGCTACATAAGTACCCAGCACTGTAATACACTGTCAAAATGGCTCCCAGGATGCAGTGCAGCGAAGATACTCATTGTGGGAGGCACTGCGACAGGCTGCTGGGCAACATTTGCATAACACAGTTGGTCCATACCAGAGTAGCTGTGGCAGGACTAAAGCATTCGGTCGCTTCAAAGACGATACCCCAGGGACATCAGGCGAAGCTGTGACTAGGTATAGTACAACACCTTCTATGGTAACATTTATTTACTTACAGTATAAAATATAAAGGTACAGTATGAATTGTGTTAGTATACTGTGTGCTACTTAATATGTAATTGGCATTATGGTGAGCGAAATAATGTGTAATGGGCATTACTGTGTGCAATATAATGGGGCAGATGTATTAAGCTTTAACAAGAGATAAATGCAAGGGTGATAAAGAGAGATAAACGTCCAGCCAATCACCTGCTAACTGCCATGTTACAGGCTGTGTTTGAAAAAAGTCAGTAAGGAGCTGATTGGCTGGATATTTATTTCTCCTTATCACCCTTGCATTTATCTCTTGTTAAGGCTTAATACATCTGCTCCAATGTGTGTAATGGGCATTACTGTGCACAGCAATATAATGTGTAATGGGCATAACTGAGCACATCATTATATGTAATGGGCATTAGGTTTGCGATATGTGTATAGGGCATTACTGTGCGCAGCGATATAATGTGTAATGAGCATTACTGTGTGCAATATAAGGTGTGTAAGGGGCAAACGACGGGGACCTCCATCGGAACGGGGCACGCAAGTGTCTTGTGCGCGAACCACCTTCTGGCAGAGAATGAGAGGGGCTCCATCTGTAATGGGTAATATGCACCATGGTGTGCAATATAATGTGTAATGGGCATTACTGGTTTGACAGTAGTCTTAATGAGCTCAAGAAACAGGGGCGTCGAATTGAAAGACAATGGAGGAAGAGTAAGGAGGAAGAATAGGCCTGCTCTACTTTTCCGCACAGTGGAAATGCTTTGCAAGCCAGCATGCCTGCTGCCTGATGAAACACTCTCCCAGGCAAGATGTAATGAGTTTGCAAAATTCTTCTCAGATAAAATATCCACCATCAGGGCTGGAATCTCCACAGTTCCGTCAGATGAGTGCCAAACTACCAAACCTGACAATGTAAGCCACCTATCCTCATGGACCAGCTTTGACCCAATGGATGTAAAGGACATTGCTGAAATTGTCCAGATTTTGCGTCCCACTACCTGTGATCTGGACCCTGCCCCAACCAAGCTCCTAATCGGGTGCATGGATATAATTGGCCCTGTCTTTGCAAAAATTGTTCAGTGCTCTTTGCAGACAGTAATTTTTCCTCAACCTCTAAAGGAAGCAATTGTTAGACCTCTTCTTAAAAAACCCAATTTAGATCCTGACTGCATGACCAACTACAGACCGGTATCAAACCTTCCTTTTCTAGGAAAATTCATTGAAAAAATGGTTGCAAATCAACTAGAAACCCGCCTGATATCTAATGATATGTATGATCCATTCCAATCAGGATTCAGGAGAAGACATAGCACTGAAACAGCCCTGGTATATGTGCTAAACGATCTTCTGATGGCAAGAGACAGAGGTGACTGTTCAATCTTAATCCTTCTGGATCTCTCTGCAGCATTTGATACTGTGGACAATCTGATTGAGCGCCTAAAAAATTTCTGTGGACTGGATGGCACAGTACTAAGCTGGTTTAAATCATTTCTTGCTGGCAGGTCACAGAGAGTTTCATCTGGAGTATACTCGTCTTCATCTGTGCCATTGCCATGCGGTGTCCCACAAGGTTCTATATTATCCCCCATGCTTTTTGCAGTGTACATGCTGCCACTGGGTGAAATAATTAGGCGCCATAGCCTTGTCTACCACTACTATGCAGATGACATACAGCTGTACTTGTCGGGAAACGGTCATCTGTCGGACCAGACTTAGGTCGACAGTCATTAGGTCGACCCCGGAAGGTCGAATGTCCCCAAGGTCGACAGGGTTAAAGGTCGACATAGCTCAAGGTCGACATGGCTCAAGGTCGACATGGCTCAAGGTCGACATGGGCCAAGGTCGACATGGGCCAAGGTCGACATGGGCCAAGGTCGACATGGGCCAAGGTCGACATGGGCCAAGGTCGACATGGGCCAAGGTCGACATGGGCCAAGGTCGACATGGGCCAAGGTCGACATGAGTTTTTCATTGTTTTTTGAGCCGACATGTGCCGACAGGCGGTATTTCATGCCCTACCATCCACTAGGGCGTGGTGGGAGAATAAAATAGTGTGCCGAGCGCAGCGAGGCACCGTGCCCGAAGCCAGGCCCGGCGACAGGGGGGGGGGGGGCTCAAAGGGGACATGTGTGACGGGCCCCGGCGATCTGAAGGGCCCCAGAGTCTGTTTGCTATTATCCCCGTTGGTGGCACGGTGTTTGTGAAACTCTGTGCTGGCCGACCCCCTCAGCTCCCTGTCAGGCTGTCAGGCACGCGGGCAGCTGGCGGTGATTGACACTTACAGTCACAGACGCCCTCCGCCTCAGCCGGCTCCGTCCCCGAGTCTCTCTCAGTCTCCTCCGGCTGTGACGTCGCCCGACTCGCCTGCGCCGGTGATTGACACAGTGTGTGTCCGCGCCGCACCGTCTATGTCACAGACAGCCGCTCAGCACTCGGAGGCTGAGCCTGAGTCGGCTGTCTCCGGGCTGCACTGCGCAAGTAAAGATCTTAATGCGCATGTGCCTCATCTGTTATCTGTGTTCTGCTCCCATAGGCATTGTGGAGTCGCCTGTTGCCTGCTGACTGTGCCTGAGGCTGTGCCCGTGTGAGATTCCAGAAAACCAGTGTGAAAGCCTGCCAACCCCCCCACCCCCGGATCCTCTATGGTATACAGTAGGTACTGACTAGGAGGGAAGGATTTTCTTTCTTTTTGCTATGCCTATGCTATGTGGAACTACAAGTCCCAGGCTCTCAGCAAATTAGCACCTCCTATTATGTTTAGAATTAGAATATGACTGCATGATACTCCAGCATGCCTGTATGAATATAACAATGTATCTCAGTCCTACATTTTAAATCCAGAATAATGTGTGTTGGACAGTATTACTATTATACTTCAAAATTTCATTTTTAGTATTGGTTATACTGCCTCACAGTCACAGCACTCAGGTCATGGGTTCTATCCCCACCATGTGTTATATATACAGGGCAGTACGGACAGTGTATTGGTTATACTGCCTCACAGCACTCAGGTCATGGGTTCTATCCCCACCATGTGTTACATATACGGGGCAGTACGGATGGTGTATTGGTTATACTGCCTCACAGCGCTGAGGTCATGGGTTCTATCCCCACCATGTGTTACATATACGGGGCAGTACGGACGGTGTATTGGTTATACTGCCTCACAGCGCTGAGGTCATGGGTTCTATCCCCACCATGTGTTACATATACGGGGCAGTACGGATGGTGTATTGGTTATACTGCCTCACAGCGCTGAGGTCATGGGTTGTATCCCCACCATGTGTTACATATACGGGGCAGTACGGACGGTGTATTGGTTATACTGCCTCACAGCGCTGAGGTCATGGGTTCTATCCCCACCATGTGTTACATATACGGGGCAGTACGGACGGTGTATTGGTTATACTGCCTCACAGCGCTGAGGTCATGGGTTCTATCCCCACCATGTGTTATATATACGGGGCAGTACGGACGGTGTATTGGTTATACTGCCTCACAGCACTCAGGTCATGGGTTCTATCCCCACCATGTGTTATATATACAGGGCAGTACGGAGGGTGTAATGGTTATACTGCCTCACAGCGCTGAACAGGGTTGAAGGGCGGGGGGCCCCGGAAATATCAGTGTACAGGGCCCCAAGATTTCTGTTGCCAGCCCTGCCCGAAGCATGGCGAGCGCTGCGAGGGGCCTGCGGTTCAACACCAACTGTGTCCACATTCGGGTTAAAAACAGTGAAAAACTCATGTCGACCTAATGACTGTCGACCTAAAACCATGTCGACCTTAAGTCATGTCGACCTTGGGGACAGTCGACCTTCCGGGGTCGACCTAATGACTGTAGACCTAAGTCTGTTCTGACAGATGTACCGCTTCCTACTTGTCCTCCGGGCACTGAAAACCCAATAGCAACACTAAATGGCTGTCTAGCTGAGCTCCAGGAATGGATGAGTGCCGGTTGGCCGAGACTGAATCCTGATAAAACAGAGGTCCTTATGATTGGACCTCAACATCAAAGGACAAGACTGCAGCACAGCCACCCAACTGGACTGACACTTGGGGGTACAGAATTACAAAACTCTGATCAGGTGGGGAATCTTGGCGAGGTACTAGATGGTGGATTGACACTTAAACATCAGATATCAGCCACAATCAAATCCTCATTCTTTCATCTGAGAAACATAGCCAGATCTGCCAAAAGTCATACATGCATTTGTATCATCTCGTTTGGATTACTGCAATGCCCTTTACCTTGGTCTACCAGCAAAAGAACTGCACCGATTATAGCTGGTACAAAACACAGCTGCCATGCTGTTAACAAAACAGCCCCGCTCTAGCCACATTACTCCCATTCTCTACTCCCTTCACTGGCTGCCAATAAAATGGCGAATCATTTTCAAGATCAATCTACTGAGTTTCAAAGCCCTACATGACCAAGGCCCAAGGTACCTGAAGCAGCTTCTGATTCCATACTGTCCCACCCGATTACTGCGGTCTGTAGATGAAGGACTTTTAGCAGTACCTAGGATCTCCCGTAATTCATCTGGGGGTCGAGCTTTTAGCCATTCAGCTCTGACTTTATGGAACTCACCTACCAGCACAGTTCGAGAGACCCCCACTCTAGAATGCTTCAGAAACAGACTCAAGACCTTCCTATTTACTCAAGCATTTCCTTCAGTCCCTTAAGTATTGTTTATGAAAAGTTTTTCTGTACTTAATTGTTTCTGTACTGTATTACATTCATTCTATCTGTTCAGCGCCTTGAGTCCTATTGGAGAAAGAGCGCTATATAAATAAAATTATTATTATTATTACTACGGTGTGTAATACACATTAACATGTACAGCATTATGTGTAATGGGCATTATGGTGTGTGACAATGTGTCATGGGCATCACGGTCTGCAAATTAATGTGTAATGGGCATTATGGTGTGCACATTGGGAATCTCCAATTCTCTGCATTGAAGGAAAATGACATATAAAATTAATATCTGTAATAAAGATAATATATGGCATAGTAATCTACAAAAAATAGCCTGTTTTCAGGAGTGCGGCAGGGAACACACACAGAATCCATGATAACTTCACAGGCCCAGAAAATGTTTAAATTGTCAAGTGCAAAAACAGGCATATTTTGGTTGCCCCCCAAAGAGTTAATGAGGTAACCTGGTCGTTAGTTGGTAGGCCCATATTTATTACATATAATTGCAATTATTCTGATTATCAATGCTTAGTAATATAGAGTGTGCCCCTGCAATATTCAACATAGCACCTTTCATTATGTTTGGAATAATACAAATTATGTTTGTGTAATACAAAGTCCATGAATATAGCTTTCGACCTGCATTAAAGACTAGCATTTTTTATAAATATAAGAGCAAATGATGTAGTGACAACATCATATGTATCCCTTATCCAAATATCCTGAAAACCGACTGGGTACATCTGTAACTGACTAACTGACACTACTGGGCAAATAACATGTAACTGGCACTAAATGTGTGAAAGGACATGATTGCTTAGCATTTAAATTCAGTATCTGAGATTTTATACAAACTTTTCTTCATGTTTTGAAAACGAGGAGGTTATCCTGGTTCACTCCATTTGGCAAATTCCTTCTTAGATGGACAAAACCATGTGCACTGCAGGGGGGCAGATGTAAAATGTGCAGAGAGAATTAGATTTGGGTGAGTTATTTTGTTTCTGTGCAGGGAAAATACTGACTGCTTTATTTTTAAACTGCAATATAGATCTCACTTTAAAGTAGAGATGGAGTGGGTCTCGATCTTGCAGGGGATGGCGGAAGAGACGCCATCCCCCGCCAGCCGCCGTAAGGGGATGTGCGCGCGTCGCCTTACAGCGGGGCTCCCCCCGCCTCGCCGCACCCCCCCCTAACCCTGTCTGTCTCCCTGAAGCGTCTCAGTCAGATGGGGCGCCTCTCCGCCAGATTCTGGCGCATCGCCAGCAAAAATGAGAGGCGCTCCATCTGTAAAACCCCATCCAAATCTAACTCTCTCTGCACGAGTAACATCTACCCCACCTGCAGTGCACATTGTTTTGTCCATCTAAGAAGGAATTTGCCAGAAGGAGTGAACGAGAATAACCCCCTTGTTACATGCACAAATAAAATATATTTGTGTGTATTTCATGTGTTTATACAACATAAAAGCAAGATGTCTCTTTCAAATATAAAAATATTCCGAAATACGGAATAATCAGTTATCCAAATTTCTTCTGGTCCTAAGCATTTTGGATAAGGGATACTCAACCTGTATAAAGAATATGCCACCCTTCAGTTGTTGTGGTACAAGTAAAAAAAAAGTAGTTGCTCATCACAGATCCTTGTAGTAATAAGTTGGATGGTCAGTCTGTGTGGGTAGTGATGTATCTAATTTTTGGGGGCATGACCTATATCCTTCCAATGCTCTGCAAGGCCATGCCCCTATTTTCACATCTGTGGGGGCATGGACAGTGGCTCACAACCCTAGCCCCTCTATCTCTATGAATAGACCCTGTGCACATGCATACAGCTTCTATTCCCCACAGAGCAGCGTCTTCCGACTGCCCCCACCATGGACACTGCCAGCCCAAAAAAACGGGATGGTCCTGCAAAAGTCGGGACAGTTGGGAGTTATGGTAAGATATTCATGTACACAGGCAACACAGAGGGTCAGTCTATGTATGGAAAGTAAAACAGTAACATAGTTGGCTAGGTTGAAAACAGACAATCAATTTTAACCTATATTTGATCTCCTGCCATTCACATCTTATGTTTATAAATGACCCCAATGAAGTTACCTGTTTAAATTCCCTATTATGCAAATCGCCGCAAAAAAATATGTCCAAGTTCAACCCTTTCTACATAAAGATGGTCAGGCTGTGCAGGTAGTGATGTATTGAAAGTGCTTAGGGGGGTATCAGTCACTAGAAAAAAATGAAGGTCGAGACTCCTTAGGTCAAAAGAGATTGAAGTTCGACAGGGTCCTTAGGTTGACAATGCAGAAGATCAACACATATTTTTTTTTTTTAGAAGTCTAACTCTAGACTTCTAGTCCTGGATGCTGTCTAAAGGCCCATACACACTGGGCGACTTTGGGCGAGGAGGCTTGAGGAGGGCTTTGCATAGCGCTGCGCTATGCAACGCCAACGCCCCTCCCCCGGCGCCGGGCAGGGGGAAAGCCAATCATCACTGTCCATACACACTGGGCATAGTCGCCCAGTGTGTATGGACCCGAGTACAGCAGACGCTCGTAATGCTTTGGGCCATTCTACCTCCATGCGCTATTAAATGGTAGGGCATGAACTACAGTACCACCAGTTCTGGAACCTGTGTCAACCTTCTGCAATATCAACCTAAGGGCCCTGTTGACCTTCAGTCCCTGTAGACCTTCCAGTGTCAAAACAAGGAGTGTCGACCTAAAGACCGCATCCTCTTTTCGAGGCTCATCAGTGAACATCTGGGCTCAACCTGTGCAGGGTATTAGAGGTCGACCCTCAACATGCGCAATCAGGGTAGCAGTGCTGGACTCACCTGATGGTTCTGATCACGAAGTAAATGATGACAACAGCGCTGACCAGTACCAGGACGACCAGGGCCCGCTGCGTCTGCGGTTTCGGGATGAGGGGTGTAGCTGCTGTGGAGGACAAGTCTCCGTTGGGGACGATAGAGCCGTTCCTGCTGACCGCGACTGGGGGCTGCGGACCGCTGACTCCAATGGGGGACGTTGTGGCGGCGGATGTGTGGCCCTGGAAACCCCGCGCACTGGGGAGACAGGCCAGGGCACACAGGAGCGTGGCGACCCAGCGGGGCGTCGGCCATGGCGCACTGCCACCACGCATCTTCTGGCCGCCTCCTCCCCCGCCCGGAGGAGAGGGGACTACGGTATAATTTTTAATAATGATTGTACCCGAGACTCGGGACACAGCCTACACTACTGCGTATATGGACCACTTCCCGGTCCCGGACTGCACGCTGCGTGGTTGCTAGGCGACATGCCGCATCTGTACGTGGTCACGTGACACGAGCGCGTTTACTGCACTGGCTGAAACTACCCAGTCTGCTGCGGCAGCTGTCTGGCTGCTGTGGACGGTAGATGCTATTTCCTCCTCTGATGACGTCACCCCATGTGACCGGCTGTCTTCATCAAGTGGAGGAGGTAGCAGAGCAGTATTATATTTTGCTGCAGGAACATATTGTGAAGTTTATAAGATTCAGGTACACATTCAGAGGCATATTTGCCAAGTCAGCTTATAATAAGCGGATTTGGGCTTGTTTTTTTCGTGAGTTGCTTATTTTTTTTGATGGTTGCTTGTTTTTGGGCTTATTATTTTTTTCAGTAGCTTGTTTTGGGCTTGTCTTATTTTGGGCTTGGTTTGTTTTTCTCTGTAATTCAGTTATTCAGCACAGAGATAAGGGACAAACACAGGTGAGAACTAGGTTTATAGAAATGGCAATGACTCCCATTATCTATGTTGCTGCTTGTGTGTATTCATACCTCCCAACCAGTGGCGTAACTAGCGGTAGGCACCCCCCGCGGTGGCGGGGGGGACAGGGGCGCAGGTTTTGGAGAGGTGCGCTCGGCAACCTTCTCCATGGCAAGCAACGCCAGCAGCAGCCCGCAGGCTGTTTGATCCCTGCAGCCACCATCCACAGGTATAGGCGGTCCTGCGCTGTCACATCTCTGAGTGACAGCGCAGTTAGCCCCTCAGCGCTCCGTTACCGGGGCTAACTGCGCTGTCACTCAAATGCTGTGTCCGCGCTGTGTCATTATGCCGGGGGAGCTGAGGAGACGGAGCCCGCTGTAACATTATGATGGGGGAGCTGTCACTCTCCGCCCTACGGTGTCTCCACATAGCGCCTGCAGCGCTATTTCATTGCCTGCCCTGCCTAATAGAACCCTCCTGCTCCAGGCTGCACGGCTGTGCAGACTTCAAGCCAGCAGAGAGACCTCTGCAGGAGCAGATAAGTATAATAACTGCAGCAAGTTTGCATGTGAGTGTGTACACCTACCCCCCCCCCCCCCCTGCAGCCTATAACCCTAACCACACACACACACACACACCACAGCCTATCACCCTAACCATACACACACACTGCAGCCTATACACCGCAGCCAATAACCCTAACCATACACACACACCACAGCCTATCACCCTAACCATACACACACACCGCAGCCTATAACCATAACCATACACACACACACACACACCACAGCCTATCACCCTAACCATACACACACCACAGCCTATAACCATAACCATACACACACCGCAGCCAATAACCCTAACCATACACACACACACACCACAGCCTATCACCCTAACCATACACACACACACACCGCAGCCTATAACCATAACCATACACACACACACAGCAGCCAATAACCCTAACCATACACACACACACCACAGCCTATAACCCTAACCATACATACACACACCCCGCAGCCTATAACCATACACACACCGCAGCCAATAACCCTAACCATACACACACACACCGCAGCCAATAACCCTAACCATACACACACACCACAGGCTATAACCCTAACCATACACACACACACCGCAGCCTATAACCATAACCATACACACACACACCGCAGCCAATAACCCTAACCATACACACACACACACCGCAGCCTATAACCATAACCATACACACACACACCGCAGCCAATAACCCTAACCATACACACACACCACAGCCTATAACCCTAACCATACACACACACACACACCGCAGCCTATAACCATAACCACACACACACACACACCGCAGCCTATAACCATACACACACACACACCACAGCCTATAACCCTAACCATACACACACACCGCAGCCTATAACACTAACCATACATGCACACCACGCATCCCACAACCCTAACCTTACACACACACACCGCAGCCTATAACCCTAACCATACACACACACACACCGCAGCCTATAACACTAACCATACACACACCCCGCAACCTATAACCCTAACCATACACATACACACACCACATCCTATAACCCTAACCATAGAGTGTATAGTGTAAGGTACATTATGGTGTGGGGTGTATAGTGTGAGTGGAATTATAGTGTGTATCATATAGTATAAGTGACACTAAGACGTATTGCCTAATGTATAAGGGACAGTATGTGGGGGGGCGCCTGAAAATATTTTGGCTGGGGGGAGCAAAATTTATAGTTACGCCACTGCTCCCAACTGTCCCGCTTATCGTGGGAATGTCCCGGTATTTTGGGACATTGCCGCGTTCCTCCCGCGGCCGGCAGTGTCCCGCGGCGGGGGGGCAGTTGTGAGTCCCCCCTGTCGTCCGTGAATAGACGTTGTGCGCATGCGCACAGCGTCTATTCTTGCAGGCAGAGGGGCTGGGGGCTGGCCAGCAGCTCATAGAGCTGTTGGGCATGCCCCCACAGTGGCGAAAAACGGGGCGTGGCCTTGTGGTAGCGGCGCAATTATAAGTCACGCCCCCTTTTGATAGGCCACGCCCCGCAAAAAAATCGCTGCGCGCACCCTGTCCCTCCCCGGCATCTGCAAAACTTGGGAGGTATGTGTATTCAGTAGGGATAATCTGATTTTAATAATGATGCTTGTAGTAAGATTGTTACACATGGTACAATTCTCCTGCGCACATTGCACAGCACAAAACGTATGTGCTAACTAGATTGCATTGCATCGCATATAAAACGCATGCGATCTAGTACAAAATGTACAGCGCCTATTGCACCATGCATACTTCCCAACATGACCCTCTCCAGGAGGGACACAATGCTCTGCTCCTGGACTTTAATCTTAACGTATGATTTACCCTCATTTGTGTTGAACAGGTAAATTGCTAAGAAAGTGGCCTCAACACAGGTGATGGCAACTATAAATTAAGAGGGAAGTGCAGGAGCAGAGCAATGTGTTCCTCCTGGAGAGGGTCATGTTGGGAGGTATGCCATGTATGGTAAATATTTCTCAGTGCGTACAAAGGACACTTGAGATTTTTCTTTAGAGAAGTAAAATATCTCCTATTGGGGCAGTTGTATGAAGGCGCGCTATGGGGAAGAAGGGGGTATCAGCACATGTTATGTGCACTGATACCGCTTCTCCCCCATGTAAGAAGGAGCCGGTGTGCACAGGCCGATATGAACGGTCCACAGAGCTGACTGTTCCGCCCCCTGCCGCTATCTGCTTCAACAGCTGCAGGCTGACGAAGCCCTATACCCAAAACAGTGACATCACTGTCCCTGCTGCTGGCTTCGGGCTGCACTGGGGATCTCACGTGAGTAGCGAGATCTCGCGCATGCCCAGTACAGCCTGCCATGTGTAAGGAGACAGCGTGTCAGTGTTAACTGATGCGCTGTCACCTCAAGGGAACACCGCCAGAGGGGGGAGTTTGTGCTCGCTGACAAGATGTTAATACATTTTGTCGATGTCCCTTCCCGCTTCGCCTCCTTAATGAGGTGAAGCAGGAAGTGTTATAGTATTCTTTAAAATACAGTTTTGTGCTGATAAAATATCATTGTAAAGACATTACATGTAGATTGTATAAATAATACGTAGAATATCTATCTATCTATAATCAAATGTAAATTGGGCTTGTTTTTGGGCTTCTTTTGGGCTTGTTTTTTGGTCATCGGTGGCTTGTTTTACGTTTCAGAGTTGGCAACACTGTTCAGAGGGTGATCACACCCGGCGGCCCTTCCGCCCAGTGGTTCTTCTCACTGTTTATACCCGGTGTATGTGTCACTAGATTCATACAAAGAAGATATGAAGCACACATTTAAGAGGTAGATACATATATTACAGAGGTGCAAAGCACCTCCATAATATGTGTATCGTACCTCTTATGGAGGTGCAAAGCGGAGACGGATACACAGGAGGTCGCTATACCCCTGCACATCATGACGTGTGTCACCTACTTATACTGGGGAGCTGCAGGACAAGAGGACAACACCCCCCCCCCCATCTACCAGGCTTTACCCTTAACCCTTGTTTGTAATCCAGCGGCATCAATCCCCCCCCCCCCCCCCCCCCCCACCGACTCACCCGGCGGCACCCCCTTGTTCTCATCTGGCGACACCCCCTATCCCTCCTCCTCCTCCTCCATCCAATAGCCGACACCTGCACCCCCTCCCCTCCAACTCCCCAATCAGTGTCAGCATGCTTCATGCACAACCCTTGATCTCCCACATGGCACCAGCAGCCTGCACCCCTATCTCCCGCCCAGCGGGTGCCTGATGACTTACCGACAGTTGGAATCCCAACTTACACAGGCCATTTTCCCTTGGGGTGGGTCTGACCCACCCTCATAGAGGAAGAATAGAATAGGTGGTGAGCGCAGTAAACCTGCAAGGGGATTAAATGTGCTTGTCCAGTCAGGCTCCTGAGTCGGGATTCCGATGTTGGAGAAAGAACGTAGGATTCCCGACTGTTGGCAAGATATACAGTACCATACACTACCCAGCAGCCTTCATCCCTCCCCTTAAAAGCTAAACACCAATTAGCTGTAGTAAAATGCCGGTTCAGTGATTGGGTCTTTCCACTGAAGAGAGGAGGTCATCGAGCAGCCGTTCTTAGAAAACATAAGGCACAATGAATCTTTCATCTACACTGTGGCCCCTGCCGGGCATAACGAGAACAATTCTCTTAATGTTTTTTTAGATAGCTGCAGGGCAATTCCAACAAAAAGTGGACATGGGTCATGAAAAAAAAAAGTTGGGATATTCAAAATATGAATTTCCCAGCGCATCAGTCATAGTCTATAATATTTTTAAGAAATCAGTTGGTAAGTGTGTCACATGACATGCTGCCATTTTGTCTTATATCAGTAATGGTTACAGACACTGATTGTAACCACTGATTATCTATTGCTGTTTTCTGAAAACAAGGGTAAGAAACTTGGATTATTGTAGTATATAACACAAGTTGAGGACAAGTTAAGATGTGGCACATATTTGGTGTTACATCCGTTACGTTTTTTTGTTATTTTTTCCATGATATTTTGGGTAAAAAGATGAGTAAATGCATGATATTTACCAGATCTCTAATGGTTTTTGATAGGATTAAAAATTCCTTTGCCATTTGTTCACAACTTATTTCCTTTGGCAGTTCTGTACTGTAACCTATGTAACATGCTTAACATAACAGACATAACATAGTTTATGTTACATGTATTACATTAACAATATATGCCCGTTAGCTGTTATTACAAGTTAGCATTCTTATCCCTGATGAACAATATGCAAGAGAGAAATACAAAGAAGGAAGCTTTGACTCCTGCAGAAAGAATGAGAAAATACAGAGCCAGACTGAACACAGGAAAGCAATTCAAGGAAATTGCACGCTGCCTAGGCTGCATGCATACCCAAGGAGCGCAGTTGTACTCAGAAAAAAATATAATAACAATAATAATTTTCCTTAATGGAATTATTTATTAAAAAACAATATATAACAATTTATACATAGAATAAAAATTCATTAGAAGTGCACTTCAAACATAGATCAGACAGACAGGACAAACAACATAAGACAAACGGATGCTTGGCATATATGGTAACTAATATGCTTATTTCTCAATACAACACTGACAAGGCAGATTTGTGTGCATAGTTACCAGTCCTGCTCTTTAGATAGAGCTTCAAGCTGCACAGAAATGTCCCCACTCTATGTGTGTGGTCAGGGCTCAGTCCTTCCTCTACTCAGCTGGATATTCTCAATTGCTGAGGAGGGATGCAGCTGCAGCCAAAGCAGTGTACCCACTTTGCAGACAATTTTTAGCAGCAGAATACAGGGGTCACTTTGCAATATCCTGGCATCAAACACAGCTCCAGCTGTGTTTGATGCCAGGATATTGCAAAGTGACCCCTGTATTCTGCTGCTAAAAATTGTCTGCAAAGTGGGTACACTGCTTTGGCTGCAGCTGCATCCCTCCTCAGCAATTGAGAATATCCAGCTGAGTAGAGGAAGGACTGAGCCCTGACCACACACATAGAGTGGGGACATTTCTGTGCAGCTTGAAGCTCTATCTAAAGAGCAGGACTGGTAACTATGCACACAAATCTGCCTTGTCAGTGTTGTATTGAGAAATAAGCATATTAGTTACCATATATGCCAAGCATCCGTTTGTCTTATGTTGTTTGTCCTGTCTGTCTGATCTATGTTTGAAGTGCACTTCTAATGAATTTTTATTCTATGTATAAATTGTTATATATTGTTTTTTAATAAATAATTCCATTAAGGAAAATTATTATTGTTATTATATTTTTTTCTGAGTACAACTGCGCTCCTTGGGTATGCATGCAGCCTAGGCAGCGTGCAATTTCCTTGAATTGCTATATCTGTATAGAGGCACACAACCTCTGTTTCCAAGGAGCTGCAATAGCCCTCAGAATCTCTTTATAATTTTATAATTTTTTTTATTTGTTACAAGCACATATTCCTTCTATCCTACCAGCGCTCCTAGGTGACCCCAGGGTCACATTCCTCTTCTGAACACAGGAAAGGCTGCAGAAATAAAGAAAAAAAAAGGTCAGAATGGACTCGTGCCAGAAAGCGAGCAGAAGCAGTCAAATCAAAAAAATGAATGACAGAAATGCGAAAATGCATTTGTTAATCATCAGGCATTAATTGACAAGAGTCCCTCAAAATCACTTGTATCACCACAATTCTTCCATTATTAGCTGCTTAACAAAAACAGTAAAAAGCTCACGAACAGTACATGTAATGGACACCCTGCAGGTGTCATAGCTTCCTTCTTTGTATTTCTCTCTTGCATATTAAAACCACATGAAATACTGATTATAAACATATACTTTCTGACAGTACATGTTCTCAACTTGTGTTATATACTACAATAATCCAAGTTTCTTACCCTTGTTTTCAGAAAACAGCAATAGATAATCAGTGGTCACAATCAGTGTCTGCCTGATAACCCTTACTGAAGTAAGACAAAATGGCAGCATGTCATGTGACACACTGTTACCAACCGATTTTAAAAAAATACTATAGACTATGGGGGTATGCAATCCATGATCACGGCTCTCGATCCCTCCCGATAGCCTGATCCTGGTCCGTTTGCTATTTGCCTGACAGCAAATCGGCAGGTGGGATTCAATGTCCTGCCTGATGATAGGTGAAAAGGTGGCTTGGCCGCGAAAATGGCCGTGGATTGTCGATCTACGTCCGGAATCGCAACAGCTTTTAGAGTCCGGCTCGGAAATAGCGGCGGACGATTGCATACCCCCTATGACTGATGCACTGGGAAATTCATATGTTGAATAGCCCAACTTTTTTTTTTTCCATGACCCATGTCCACTTTTTTGTGGGACTGTCCCTGATATAAATGAGAGGTTGGTGGTTATGGCCAAAACAAGATGATGAGATATGGTACCCATCTGCAAACATTGTTAGAAAGGTAAATGACCATGTACCAGTTAATGCATGGGGCCTTTTTTCATTCCCTGATTAATGTATTTGATGGTTACATCCGTGACATTTTCTGGTTACATCCATTATGCATACATTCCTTTAAATATTGTCAAGGTTCCTCCATCTTCATGACCAGGAGATTCATGAATCCCTTAAACTAATCCCCTTATTATGGACCACACGAAGACTGTGGCATATTCTGCGGCACAAAGCGGGTCTTAACCCTTACCATTCACCACACCTTCCCATAATTAAAAATGCGAACTTTTTGGATGGAATGGCCGCACATCCTTTTACTATGTGGAGGTTGGCGGGAGTATCTACACTGCGAAATCTAGTTTCAATTGATAAGAAAGCCCCACTGACATACACAGAATTATCCGACAGTTACGCAATGATAGACCTGCTAGCTTTTCTACAAATGAGATTTTACATCAATCATGTGATTAGTCACTTCTCACCCCTTGATTGGCAAAACACATTTGATACTTTACTAACATACATAGTACCTAACAAAAAAGCCATGTCAACTCATTACACCTTTTTGAGAACTGTAATTGACAATGAAAAAATATCAGGTGGAATGTCTAAGTGGATATCACACTTTTCCCACCTTACAATGCGTACTATAGAAAAAGCACTAGAGTTTTCGAGAAAGACACTACCCGCCAGCATGTATACCTTTTTAAACACATTTTATTATACATATCTCTCTCCACTGCGATGCTACCACATGGGTACTCTTGAGAATTCTTCATGTCTCCGATGCCATCAGGCTGATGCTGATCTTCTTCGTTTATGGTCATGCCCTTTCATTCAATATTTTTGGCACTTAATCAGGCAATATGCAGAATCCACACTCATAAATCATGTCCCGTGTACACCAGACTGGGCAGTGTTGGGAATTTTTAACCCAAATCAACGCATGACTTTGAATAGTAAAAAAATACTACTAGCTCTCAGTGCAGCGGGACGTAAACCAATACTACAAAGTTGGCTGGATAGTACACCCCCACAAATTCCATTATTTAAACAAAAGTTCAATTTCATCATTAGGATGGATTGGATAGAGACATTGCTAAACAAAGAAAAAAGAGTAGAAAAATGTATATCTCTATGGGAACTTTACATAGACACTTTGCCACTCCCGGTGAGAAAACAATTGCGTAAATTCAGAGGCTTTAGCGTCTAAGTCCAGAAACCCCGGCTTGTTAGCGGCTAGCAGTTAGTCCGGTTTTCTGACGCTTTAGCGCCTAAGTCCAGAAACCCCGGCTTGTTAGCGGCTAGCAGGTAGTCCAGTTTTCAGACGTTTTTGCGTCTCAATTTAGCGTCTGCATGGGGGACTCCCCCTTTGGTAGTGGTGTGCCCGGGGTGTCCACTTTTACATGCCCCCGTTGTCAGCGGTGCGCAGGGCTGCCTATTTCACCGTGAAACTACAAGTACCACAGTGACCTGTCAGCACCTGGGCAGCGCAATGCTGCTGCTGCTGCCCGGCGCTACGCTGATAACGTAAGCTGACAATACGTAGCTTACAGCTAGAGCGGCACAATAAAAATATATTGAAAAAAAAAAGAAAAAAATATTGTCACGGTACAGATGGGGCAGGTCCCATCTTGGCAGGGGATGGCGATGGAGACGCCAGCTGCCATCCCCCGCCAGCGCCATCTGCATAATGAGAAGGGGACGCGCGCGCGACAGCCCTTCCAGCCGCTCCCCCGGGTCACCGCCGGCTTGTCGGCGGTAACCCGGGGTCCCCGCCGCCTGCCCGCACACCCCCCCCCCTAAACCTAAGACGGACAGGGTTCCCGTCGCCGAAGATTGAGACACGGGTGAGACGCACGCGCGTCTCAGTCAGATGGTGAGGCAGGCCCCTGGCGGATCACCAGCGCTGACGTTCTGGCGATTCGCCAGCAAGGAAGAGGCCTGCCCCATCTGTAATAAGAAAAACTTTCCTGAAAATTGGACTAAAACAATCTGTGTATGCTTTATTGTTAAAAAGTACGGAATAAATATTTGTTGTAGTTTCAAAGAAATCAGACATATTTTATTTCAGAAATCACCATGTCCTATCCTGGTTACATCTGTTACATTTAAACAGTGAATTGATTTATAGCAGACAACAATAGTGAGGCTTGTTCACACTTCATATTTGTATTCACCAGTAGATAAAATTGTGGTGAAATTTGATTATTTATGTGCATTTAAAATTTGTAGCAATCCAGATAATTACCACAAACATTGTATGTGAGAGTTACATCCATTACTTTTGAATTGCCCTGCACCAAATTAACAGCAATGAATTGCCTTGTGCTCTTCCCTATCATGCTTATTTAATTGCTTTAGCAAATGCTATATACAATTTATAAAAATACATTTTTTTTTTGTGTGTTCTTCTAATGTTTAATGTGACGCTAAGGCTGCCACTAGTGAGTATTTTTTATTTATACATATGCGGCTTATTTTAAACAGGTTGAGTATTAATTCTGCCTTTTGCCTTCTATAGAGAGCTTATGCAATCTCTTATGCATACTGTACACTTTTTAACAGTTGGTTTGATATCGAGTGTTACAATGGTGCATTTTTGGTGCCAATTCTGAATATGCTGATGGGTATAAAAAAAACCTCCAGCAAGAGAGTGGTTAGTATGAGGTAGGATTTCCATTGATTTTGGTGCTATGATGTGCAGCTTGAGAATGGTCCTATTCGGACCGAAACGTCGCAAACTAACCTACTGAATATGTATAAATAAAAATCAGTGTTTGTGCTGAAATTCTGGTGAGTGGCCCTTATCATTGCTCTATATATAGGATTCAGAGATTTGTTGGGATTCACCCCAGTCACTGCTGATTGTTGAATGTGAGTGCGGCCTACAGATGGAGCGCCTCTCTTTGTTGCGGGTCCTGGTGATTCTATCGCCAACCGCCAGGACCCGCCATCAGACGGAAGGGGGCGCACACGAGACACTTGCACACCCTGTTACGTCTGAGCCCACCGCCACAAGTGCAGAGAGAATTAGATTTGGGTAAAGTTTTACTTCAAAGTGAGATCTATATTGCAGTGTAAAAATAAAGCAGTCAGTTTCCCTGAACAGAAACAAAATAACTCAACCAAATCTAATTCTCTCTACACATGGTACATCTGCCCCCCCCTGCGAGTGAACCAGAATAATTTTCTCTCCAGGATTTGCAAGATAATTTGAGTTTCTCCTACCAGCAGCAGGGGACACTGCAGTATTCACGTGTGGGATAGAGTGGGTGCATTGGTGGAGTCGGCACTTTAAGTGAAAATTTGAATGTGGCTGGCTCCTCCCCCCTCTATTCCCACCCGGACCCCAGTCTTAGAAAAAGTGCCGGAGGAGTCGGTACTCCAGGGCACTGTCTCCTGAGGAGACTAGGTTTTTATTTGTTTTATGTTTGTTTTTTACAGTTTGTATAGTAGCACAGGCAGCACCGCGGATAGGGTCTGCCTGTGTCAAGTGGAGCTCTGGAGGGTCTGGTCGACACTGCTTGCAGTGTTCCTCCAGTACCCAGCCACCGGAGCATCGGCTCCGAGGACCCGCCGCAGCTGCTTGCGGCTTGCGTTACGGGTCCACGGCAGTTCCCCCCGTTCCAGAGCGGTGACTGAGGCGCTAGGCGCCGGGAGAGGGGGCGGCCAGGTTGGCGCGCTGGCTGAGCAGCTCGCGCCGGTAATTTGTAGGCGATGACATCACTGCTCCCCGCCGGCAGCGCGCTGAAGACGCGAGATGGCTTGTGGGAGGATCTTCTCCGCACAGACGCCATTGCTGTTGGCGTGTTGGGGAGCGGTGCAGCTGCAAGGAGGAGAGTCTGCAGACCCGGTTCACTGGTTCCTGCGAGGCTACTGAGCGCTACCTTCCTACGCTACAGGGGTACTGTAAGTTGTGGAAGGGATTGTTTTCACACACGCACACACATATCGGGAGGGTTGTGGCTGCTCCCTCCCTGTGGACACCCGGGCCCTGGGCTACAAATTGGTTTCTTCAGGGCTATCTTGTGTCTGAATTGCTGGTGTGTTGGTGTGTTTGAGTGTCCTAATTTGTTTTGCTATCTGAAACATATTATAGGGCTGTGGGCAGTTATGGCTGGAAAAACTTCTTCCAAGGCTGCAGTTAAATTGGATTCCTGTATAACCTGCAAGGGTCAATACACCCAGCATGTGAAGGGTGTCTCTCTCTGTGAGCAGTGTTATGCTGTGTCAAAATCTTCTGCTCCTGTTTTGTCCCCTCAGCCTCCGCAGACTCCTGTGGATCCTTTTCAAAATGTATTAGCAGGTTTGACTGCTGAATTGATGGCGTCTAGAAAGGATAGGGAGTTGTTACAAGCTCAGCTCACTAAACTTGCTTCGTCTGAACCAAGTTGGGCAAAGACGCTTATCAATTCGGTAGATTCTCTGTCACAGTCCTTAGCGGACTCTGCAAAGCTTCCTTCTCCAGCCGTGGTTAAAAGAAAGGCACCGGCTGCGATGTATTTGCCTCAGCATTCGGATGAGGATGAAGGTTTTGACTTTCTAGAGGAGGGAGAGGTGCTTACAACTCAGGACCCTCCACAGACTGATCTTGATGAAGAAGAGGCTCAGGGAGTGGACGGTCTCATTAGGGCTGTTAGAACTCTCCTTAATCTAGAGGAGACGCAAGTCCCTCCCCAGGTGTCTATCTTTGGACGGACTCCAAAGAAGCCTCTGTATTTTCCAGATTCTGCGGAGCTGGACAACCCGTTGCTCGATATTTGGAAAGTTCCAGATAAAAAGTTTCAGATTTCTTCACGTATTAAGTCTTTGTATCCGTTTGCTCCAGAGTCCAGGGGAAGGTGGGAGATTCCCCCGTCTCCTGATGTTTCTCTGTCTAGGCTCTCTAAGAAGACCACGCTTCCTGTTCCAGGGGCGGTCTCCCTTAAGGAGGCTCCGGATCGCCGGTTGGACACTACTTTAAAAACTATTTTCACTACTGCTGGGGTCTTATTGAGACCAGCGATGGCTTCCGCCTGGGTGGCTAGGGTCATGGAGGTGTGGGCTACTCAGCTTATCTCAGGCCTGGAGCAGGATTCTCCTAAGGATGATTTGATATCCTTGGCGGAGTGCATCAAGGATGCATCGACGTATATCGGAGAGGCATCTTCTGATGTTGCGTCTCTAGGTGCTAGAGTTTCTGCCTCAGCTGTGGTGGCCAGGCGTACAGTTTGGTTGAGATCTTGGCAAGCAGAAGCGGAGACCAAGAAGGCGGTGGAAGCGTTACCATTTGCAGGAGAGACGTTGTTCGGGTCTGAGCTGGATAAGCTCATATCTCAGGCCACAGGTGGTAAATCAGCTTTTTTACCATCCTCAGCTCCGGCACCAAAGCGGCAGTTCATGGGGCCTTCCTTTCGGGCCTTTCGTGGCTCCTCCAGTGTTCGAGGTAGAACCAGAGGAGGTTTTTCCTCTTTCAGAGGATGCAGGGGTAGAGGGGCAAGAGTTGCTCCAGCCGCCTCTGCCGCTGTTAGAAGACAGGATCCCAAGCCCACTGACAAACCAGTGGCATGACAGGCTCGCAGCTCACGTGGGGAGTCCCACTGTGGGTGCGCGTCTGCTGCTGTTTGTCGAAGTATGGAAAACCCATTGCAGAGATGCGTGGGTATTGGACATAATATCGCAAGGATACAAGCTGCAGTTCGCTTCTCTTCCCCGTCAAGATTTTTTCCAATTGGCCTTCCCAAACTCGAGGAAACAAAGCAGGCTCTTTTTGGAGCAGTTCAAGGTCTTCTGGATTCAGGAGTAGTTGTTCCAGTTCCGGCTCACGAGCAGGGAAGAGGATTCTACTCCAGCGTATTTGTGGTGCCCAAGCCGGACGGCTCGGTGCGACCAATTTTGAATCTAAAAGATCTAAATCTGTACATTTGCTATCAGAGATTCAAGATGGAGTCCATTCGGTCAGTAGTGGCGTCCCTGGAGGGAGGAGAATTTTTGATGTCGCTAGATATAAAGGACGCATACCTGCATGTTCCCATATGGGTCCCGCACCAGAGGTTTTTGAGGTTCGCAATAAACGATTGCCATTACCAATTCAGGGCTCTGCCGTTTGGCCTGTCATCGGCGCCCAGAGTGTTCACCAAGATTATGGCTTGCATGATTGCAGCTCTCAGACTCAGGGGGATTACAATTATCCCGTACTTAGACGACTTGTTGATCAAGGCTACAAGCCGGGAAAAGTTGGTCGAGGACGCTTTGGTCACATGCAGATTCTTGACAGATCTTGGTTGGGTCCTAAATTTCAAGAAATCGCATCTAACTCCGTCCAAAAGACTAAAGTTCCTGGAACTCATCTTGGATACAGAAAGCGAGACTGTTTCGCTTCCCATGGAGAAGATCACAGCCATACAAAAGATGGTTCGCCAGGTCCTGGCTACTCGCAGAGTGTCTGCTCACGTTTGCACTCGTTTACTGGGCATGATGGTGGCCGCGTTTGAGGCTCTGCCCTATGGTCGGTTTCATACCAGAACATTCCAAGGAAACCTTCTGTCCCAGTGGTCAGGGTCTCATTTGCAGATCCACAAGAGGATTCTTTTGTCCAGGGAAGCACGGCTGTCTCTAAATTGGTGGCTGTCCACTCAACACCTGTTGAGGGGCCGCAGTTTCAAGCCCTGCAACTGGACCATTCTTACGACGGATGCCAGCCTGACAGGTTGGGGGGCGGTGACCCTAAACCATACTTTTCAAGGAAGGTGGTCCATGCAAGAAGCGAGGTTGTCCATAAATGTGTTGGAACTCAGGGCCATCAGACTGGCGTTGTTCCAGGCCCACGACTTGATCAGGGGCCGTTCGATTATGGTGCAATCGGACAATGCGACGGCTGTTGCATATATAAACCGCCAGGGTGGAACCAAAAGCTGGGCAGCAATGAACGAGGTTCGGCCAATTCTGGAATGGGCGGATGCCTTTGCCCTCAATTTTTCAGCAGTGTTCATTCTGGGGGTGGAGAACTGGCAGGCGGACTATCTCAGTCGCCAGGATTTTCACCCAGGAGAATGGGCCTTGAATCCGGAGGTTTTCGATATGATAACTCGGAGATGGGACACTCCCCAGATGGACATGATGGCATCCAGGCTGAATCACAGACTTCCCCTCTACTGTGCCAGGTCGAGGGATCCAGCAGCGGTGGCGGTGGACGCCTTATCGATCCCTTGGGATTTCGAGCTGATCTATGTCTTCCCCCCGTTTCCTTTGATACCGAGAGTTCTCAAGCAGATCAAAAGGGGGTCAGCGTCTGTAATATTGATAGCTCCAGATTGGCCGAGACGGGCCTGGTACTCGGATCTGAAAGGTCTACAGGCCGACGTTCCGTGGCGTCTACCTCTCAGGGAAGATCTGTTGCAGCAAGGACCATTCGCCTACCCAGGCTTGACGCAGCTACGTTTGACGGCGTGGCTATTGAGGCCGACCTGTTAAAGAGGAGGGGAATCCCGTTGTCGGTGGTTCCCACCATGCTAAAGGCTAGGAAGGAGGTCACCTCTACGCATTATCACAGGATCTGGAGGGCTTACGTGGCATGGTGCCAACAGAAGAAGGTGGAAAGAGCGGTCTTTCGGCTTTCTCGGTTTCTAGAGTTCCTCCAGTCGGGTTTGGACAAGGGGCTGCGTTGGAGCTCTCTTAAGGTCCAGATTTCGGCGTTATCTGTCTTCTTTAACCGTAAATTGGCACTTATTCCAGAAGTGCAGACCTTCTTGAAGGGGGTTTTGCGGCTGCAGTCCCCTTTCATCCCACCGTTTGAGCCTTGGGACCTGGATTTGATCTTGAAGTTCCTGAAGTCGGACTTATTTGAGCCTCTCGAGGGAGCGGATCTCAAGTATTTATCTTGGAAAACGGTTATGCTCCTGGCCCTTGCTTCGGCCAGGAGGGTTTCAGAACTGGGGGCGTTGCTTTGTCACCCTCCGTTTCTGGTCTTTCATAGAGACCGGGCAGAACTTAGGACTAGACCTAATTTCCTTCCGAAAGTGGTCTCAAAGTTCCATGTGAATCAGCCAATTGTGGTCCCGGTTCTGTCAGGCTCCGCGGAATCATTGGACGTCGTAAGGGCGTTACGTATTTATGTGGACAGAACGGCGTCTTTTAGGAAAACTGAGAGTTTGTTTGTTCTCTACGGTGCAGAAAGGAAGGGATGGCCTGCATCTAAACAATCTTTGGCCAGGTGGTTGTGCTTTACTATTAAGGAGGCGTACGCAAGGGCTCGTATGCAGGTTCAGTCACGCATTTCTGCACACTCTACTAGATCGGTCAGCACCTCGTGGGCGGCAGCCCGAGGGGTATCTATTTCGCAGGTTTGCAGAGCTGCCACCTGGGTGGGCTCCAACACCTTTGCGAAGTTTTACAGGTTTGACAGTTTTGCCAGAGAGGAGTCATCTTTTGGCAGAGCTGTTTTGCAGGATCCTCAGCGCTCGCCCTCCTGGGTGTAGTGCTTTGGTATTATCCCACACGTGAATACTGCAGTGTCCCCTGCTGCTGGTAGGAGAAATAAGGAATTTGGTACTTACCGATAATTCCCTTTCTCCGAAGCAGCAGGGGACACTGCACGCCCTCCCAGCGCTGAGTTTGTTTTTTTTCCTGCCATGGTTGTTCAGCAGTCCTGTTTAAATATCAGTTTTAGCGGTCTCGCTAAATTAAAGTCTGATGGCAAGTTTATGTGTTGTGAATTGAATGATTGTTGTCATTAATGTTGTGTTTGTTATAAGTTGGTTCCTTCGGTGGTCTACCTCTGGCTCTCTCGGACACGGTTTTTCTAAGACTGGGGTCCGGGTGGGAATAGAGGGGGGAGGAGCCAGCCACATTCAAATTTTCACTTAAAGTGCCGACTCCACCAATGCACCCACTCTATCCCACACGTGAATACTGCAGTGTCCCCTGCTGCTTCGGAGAAAGGGAATTATCGGTAAGTACCAAATTCCTTATTTAATTGACTACGTTTCAGGGTGCAAACCCATGTCAGGTAAGAACATAGAATTATGCAACAGATAAAACCTCACCTTTTATATTGTGCTGCAAGTCCTCCTTGTGGTGTGACATCAGTCAGCGACGGGCTCCAGACCAGGAGACACACATGACGCACATCCGGCGTTGCTAAGCACCTCAAGGCATTCCAGGTAATTTGTTTATTCAATCCCTTTGGAGACTCTGTTTTAAAATGGAAAATACAGCTACAGTGATTTATTCCGGTCTCCACCATGAATCATTGGCAGCATGTGATCCAATATAATGTATTTCA
The DNA here is from genome assembly GCF_055691185.1 of Crinia signifera. Classification (NCBI taxonomy): domain Eukaryota; kingdom Metazoa; phylum Chordata; class Amphibia; order Anura; family Myobatrachidae; genus Crinia; species Crinia signifera. The sequence goes on from NC_139217.1 coordinate 406,746,251, forward strand.
AAGAAGACAGTGGATGTCCAAGTGGCTCACTACTGGTTGGTCGACCATTTTTCAAGATAGAGAAGTTTTAATGGCTCATATGTATAGTGCCACTCTTTCCTTAAATTGTCTTGATAATATACTAATATAGTACTGCCCCACAAGCGCAGTACTATATTGGTATAGTACTGCCCCACAGGGGCAGATGATGGCATAGATGATAAATCTGGTGCTGCATGCGAGAACATGTTGAATACAGTAAGCTTCATTGGTCACTGGTCATTGTGTGGATGTTTGAACGTAGTGCTTGAAATTAGGAATTTACAAGTCACACAGTTAGGGCACCAAATTATTATAGATCCATATCACATATTTAAATTATTTATTTATACATTCTTTGACCTGTGTGGCAGCCTTGCCCTGTGCTGGGCTCCATCAGCATGCTGGCGAATCAGGCCAAAGGTTCTGTAGGTGGCGACATGTTTGGACTGCACAGTGGTGATGTGATTGGATAGGAAAGTTTTATGAAGGTTATGTGGGTGGTTTGGCAATCTGATAAGCTTACCTGAAGAGGCGAGTTTTCAGGGAACATTTAAAGATTTGGAGACTAGTCTTATTGTGGGTTTGAGGGCAATCCACAGATTGGGTGCAGCCCAAAGAAAGTCCTGTAATTGTGAAAGGCAGTAAATAGTGCACATGGGTGAGATACATAGATCTCAAACTGACCAGATAGATAGATAGATAGATACTAGTAAGCCGCTCGAACCAAATGCTTCGAATGATAGTAGATGTAGTTTAATTTGCTGCCAACAGATGGCAGGGTTTCGGAGTCACAGGGACACTAGACATAGATGAGAGACATATATTTTCAAACAACAGAGCTTAACCTACCTGAAAAAAGGCCATGTCAGCATTAAGTAGACCACTACGCCAACTTGTCTTCTGTGCAGTGTACTGTATGTTCATCTTTTCGCCAATGCCAAATAACTGCCAAGTTTGTGATCTGCGGTGTGTGATGTCTCAGTAATCTTTTACACGTGTTTCTGTTTTCGTGTCTCTTTCAGGTTCACAGTAAAAACATTTTTATCCTTTCTATGATCACTTTTATGCAAAACAAGCTGTATTTGCAATCTTGTTCTATTTATAAATTAGTACATTGTATAAGTACCAAGATCCTCTCTTGTTCTAATTGATGTGAAGAACGTTAGGAAAGAACATCCTGTACATTTTAATAAGTGCTCGTACCACACTACATGCTTCCTTGTACATGAGAATTTGTTATAATGAATTATTACTTGAAGGAGAAGTAAATCCCCCCATAAATATGTTGGATAAATTATGGTCAAGCATGAGTGTTCAGACAGCCTGCCAGAGAAATACTGCCATGAATAACTTATGTGGTCCCAGGATTATTTAGGAATTTCATTGACTCTGGGGATTATTCAGACCTGATTGCTGCTCTGCTAAATTTGCAGAGACATGCAATCAGGTATAGGCCACCCAGCCAGAGTGAAATCCTGCCCCGTGCAAGCCTGCAAATTGCTTAGCATGGCTTGCGAAAATCAGCTGGATCGGCGACTTGCTGCAAATCCATTTACAGGATTCTCACCATCAAATGATTTTTTCCACTATGCGCAGTCTGTGTGTAGCCCAGGACGTACTTGGTGGCTGCAATAGAAACAGGCTGTTCGGGGCCAGAGCTGACGTCACATAACTTTCCTTCAAACGCCTGAGCACACCTGCGTTTTCCCTGGCAATCTCAGAAAAGCCGGTATTACCCCCAAATGTCGGCTTTCTGTCAATCAACTTACAGGACAGCCTTGCGCATGTATAGTACGAGCCATATGCATGTGCAACCGTGTGATAAGTTCTGAATAACCCCCTCTATATTTTTGAACTACAGTACTTGATTCAGAGGTATATACAGTGGAGCAATGTTTTGTTGCTGCACATGTAACAAGTCCGTAATGTGCGAGTCTGGCGATGGATTAGCAATGTCAGTTGTACTTTTCTGGTGACATCATGCGTAGTTTGTATGCTTTAGTATGCACCGTTGTAGTAGTAAGCTTAGACGGAAACTACTAGGAGAGTTAAATGTTCATCATGGAAATTCAAGATAGATGGAGAAGATTTATATTAAGCAATGTAATGGAAATCAATATTGACATTATGGCTGCAGTAAGGTCAGCACCAACTTGAATTACTGGTCGAACGCCAGGAGGCTGCAAACAGAAACCCACAGCAACTGAATAGCTACAGGCATTACAACAAACCCGTCGCCGTTGTAAGACCTGCGGGTAACTGAAAATACCCCTAGACTACAGAGAAAAGAGGATATGGCAGTGGTTAGAAAGTGAATCTTCAAATACCCTTTAACAGCTAATTAAATATAAAGTCAATAAAAATGGAATCTAGTACAGAAACCATTTTTCTAATTTTATTTTATTTTATTTTTTCTCTTGTTTTATTTCTTGTTCCTTTTTCATTTTTTCTTCTTGCTTTCTTTGTTTCTGTCTGTCCCCCTCCCTTGCTCTCCCCTCCCTCTTCCTTTGCCTCCCTCGCTCTCCCCTCCCTCGCTCTCCCCTCTCTCGTTCTTCTCTGCCCTCTCGGTTTCTCCCTACCTCTTCCCTCTGTCCCTCCCTCTCCCCTCTCTCGCACTGCCCTTTCCTTCTCCCCTTGCTCCCTTTCTCCCCTCCCCCCCACTTTCCCCTCTCTCGATCTTTGTTTCTTTCTTTTGGCTCTTTCTTTGTGTCTTTCTATTGGCTTTGTATTTTTATTTTGTTTAGTTTGGCTTTTTCTTTTTGTCTTTCTTATTTATTTTGTCTTTTGATTTGTGTCTTTTGTTTCTTTTTGTCTTCCGTTCTTTATTCTTTTGGTTTTGTCTTTTTTTTTTCTTTTTTTTATTGTCTTTTGACTTTTTCTTTTTGTCTTTCCTCTTTTGACTTTTTTCTTTTTCTTGACTTTTTTCTTTTTATTTAACTAGATTTTTTCTCTTTTTTATTTCTTGTTTCTTTTTGCTTTCTTTGTTTGTCTGCCTCCTCCCTCCCTTTCTGTTCCCTCTCCCCTACTTCCATCTCCCCCTCCCTCCCTCTCCCCTCTTTCTCCCCTCCCCGCTTTCTCCCCTCCCCCTCTCCCCTTTCTTTCTCCCTCTCCCCTTTCTTTCTCCCTCTCCCCTCTCACTCTTCCCCTTCTCTCCCTCATTTTCCCTTCTATCGCTCTTTGTTTCTTTCTTTTGGCTCTTTCTTTGTGTCTTTTCTATTGGCTTTCTATTTTTTTTTCTTTCTTTATTTTTTCTTTTATCTTTCTTTTTGTCTTTTGTCTTTGTCTTTCTATTGGCTTTTTCTTTTTGTCTTTCTTTTTATTTTGGCTTTTTCTTTGTCATTCTTTCCCTTTGTGTCTTTTCTTTTTATTGACTTTTTCTTTTTGTCTTTTTTTTTAAATTGGCTTTTTCTTTTTGTCTTTAATTTTGACATTCTTTTGTCTTTTTCTTTTTGTTTTTTCTTTTTCTCTTTCTTTTGTCTTTTTTGTCTTTCTATTGGCCTTTGCTTTTTGTCGCACTTTCTGCTGGCTCTTTCTTTTTGTGTCTCTTTCTTTTGGGTGCTCTTTCATTTCCTATCCTCCTCCTTTTCTTCTCGTACTCTTCCTCCTCCCGTGCTCCTCCAACTCCAGTGGTCCTCACTCTCCTCCTCCTCCCACGCTCCTCCTCCCATGCTCCTTGCTCCTCCTCCCACTCTCCTCGAACTCACACAATTCTCGCTCTTCTCCTCCCGCACTCCACACTCTCCTCCCCATCCTCCCGCGCTCCTCAATCTCCTCCTCCAGCTCTCCTCCCACACTCCTCACTCTCCTCCTGCATTCCTTCCACTCTCCTTGTCTTCCTACGCTCTCCTGCTCTTCCTGCACTTCTCGTTCTCCTCCTCCCGTGCTCCTCACTCTCCTCCCGTGCTCCTTGCTTTCCTCCTCCTCCACCTGCGCTTCTTGCTCTCCTCCTTCTGTGCTCGTCCTCCTCCCGCTTTCCTCCTCCTATGCTACTCCTCATCCTCCCTCGCACCTTGATCTCCTCGTTCTCCTTCTCCTCCTGAACTTCTCCCACGCTCCTCCGGCGCTCCTACCTTACCTCCTCCACTGGCGTTCCTTGCTCTCTTCACTCTCCTCCTCCACCTGCACTCCTTGCTCTCCTTCCCCAGATCCCACAGTCCTCGCTCTACTCCTCCACCCACACTCCTTGTTCTCCTTGCTCTCCTCCCACGCTCCTCGATCTCCTCCTCCCACGCTCTGCAATCCTTTTTTTTTCTTATGCATATCTCTTATGTAGTTATCTAAGCACAGAATAGATGAACCAATCGTTTTTTTTAAATGCCAACAGCATCTGCCTTTTTTCATGTTTTGGTAGCCTCAATTTTTTTCCAAAATGATATCTTTACAAAGAATTAAAGTAAAAGTAAGATTATCTTGCACGGTGAGATGTCATATCAACATATTAAGGTTTTAACTGACAGTTTTATACCATGCAATGACTTTTATTCCATTATTGTATTTTACGTAAAAAATTCTGTTAATTACAGCTGGCCTGCATATTTATCTATCTATATTTCCAGGTAATGCTTAGGTTTAAAATAAGTTTATTTTACACTGAGACATCATATCTGCAGTTTCAGGTCATTAATGCCATGCAAGTTCTTGTTTATTATGGCAAGCGACATAACCAAGTCTGATCTATTTGTAAACCCAGCATTAACTCATTAAATAAATCTCAATATAAATAAAACTTAATAAATCACAGTTTTGGGCATTCTATCTACTGTATCCATCCAACATGATTCTCATAACATATAGGTCAAATAAATAATAAGTAGAATCTGATTGGTTGCTATGGGCAATAACCCATTTTCAATAGAACTCCCAACTTAGTAAAAAAAAAAACTAGTTTTTTACATATGCAACTAATACGTGTATTTGCAAATAATAATGTTGTAATTTTATTATTACCTGACCCAAGATGCGGGGATTCCAGGGTAGGGTCAGCCACATTCAGTGGTGGATTTCCCACGATCACTGGATTCACCACTTCCATTTTTCCAAAACCTGCCAACAATCTCTCTTCTAGTGACCCGATTATCAGTTGGCGAGTAATCTCTTCACCACTCACCGCTGCCAGCTCCTTGACTTCTCAGCCTGCTGTGTAGGTAACTCCATCTGAAATGTCAAGTTTATACATTAAAAAAGAAAGGTTTTCTAAAATATACAATACAACATATAAAATGCTAAAATCACATCAATGTAACTCAGACATACCTATTTTCTTGTAAATATAAACTTAGTTTGGTTTAAAAAAAAACTAACTTATTTAAAGATATGTCGTTTTTCTGGGTATGGGCACCAGTTTGTTGATTTTTGGGGGAAATCTGTTGACAGATCTTAGACTTCTTTTTTCTAATCCTGACCATTGAATGGCCATGTAATCTTGCCTTTGCCTCTTGTATGTCATTCTCTTCTCTTATTATCTACCAGGAGCTTCATCTTCTGTTGAATTATCAGAGGTGGCTTCTAACTGTTGGAAGTGGGTGTTTGAGGCTGTGTATCTTAAGTTGCCTACTGAAGGTCAATTGGCTCTTCAACCTCCACAAAAAGTGGGGTTGGGGGATTTCTCCAAAAGTTGCTGTGGAAGCAACTGCAACATCCTCCTCAATTTCCCAAGCTAAACAACAGCTCATTCAGTAAACTCTCTATATCAGTGCGTTCCTCCATCTTGGATGCATGTGTGTCTTGTGGAGGAGCAGTTTTATGCACATATGCACTAAGTACGCTATGCAGAATACTACGTTGATTATGCAGTGACTAAAAAGACAAGAGCAAGCACAGCCTCTAGTGTTTTGTTTATGGATTTCTACAAAGCTACATGCAGGAAGTAAGTATATACTGAAAACCAGAGACATTAATTAATTCTGGACAGTCATAGTGTCAGCCATGTTAATTAAGTCAACCAATCATAACTGAACAAAACTTATTAATATGACACATTAAAAGAAAGATTCCGTTACCGTTATAAGAGCTGCAACATTTTCTATGCAGGAGCTCTTAAGGCAGTGATGGACAGAAGACTGGGACATCCAATGCCTACAGTATGTCCCCAGTGTGGACAATGTTGCTGTGTACATTGATGTTTACAGATGCTCCCACATACAGCTTTAGAGCAGGTGGAAAATCAGCGGCGGTGTTCCAATATGCAGAGATAGCAGCCAGAATTACTGGCATGTTGGTGGTCATCCATTTGATGGCATAAGTACTGTTTTTGTATATGTCCAATCATTGTATAACGGTATATGTAGATTTTGTTTATTGAACTACCAATCCCCTAACAACCATATGTCCCACTCCATCTCCCCATCCCCAACACTTTCCCGTCTCCCGAGGGTGAAGAAGCCTTTGCAGCAAAGTATTATTTAATTATCTTTGCAGGTGGCCATTTATTTTGATAACATTTACTGAAAGGTAAGGAGCCAGTTGCAACAATGTAGTGAGAATGTTGTCTATGACTTCCTATAATTGTCAGTTTTCACATCTTTTAGTGTACCTCTATTTAATCAGCAATCCTAATAACATAAAAGAATGTGGAAGGGTCACCAAAGTTCTTCTTGTGCCACTATGTTTATCTTTATTAATTGCCAAATATTGTTTATCTACTCTCATTGTTTATATTAAAAATGTATTTGAAGATAATTTTGTTGCAGAAATAAAATGGTGAAGGATCCTACCAGCCTCCAGCCATTCTGTTTATATTTTTCTTATAATATTCGAGAAAATCTCATAAAGTTGAAAAGGGAAGGCAATAACTGTGAAACATTTGTTGTAAACCTGTATTTTATTCCTCACTGTTTGAAATACTTTACAATGTGCATTGAAGTTTAGATTTTTTGTTTGTATGTCACCCCGGGGCTGGTTCTCTCCACAAGCAGCAGAATCCTTATACTGTGTCTACCTCTCGTTACACTTTTCTTTCTAATCTGTATTCTCGGACCTAAAACAAATACACTTAAATGTGTGAAGCCTTGCATCTCACAGATGAAATATCTAGTACTACCCATTACATATCACAACTAGTGCTTACATAAAAACACATATTGTAATTCACATACATTTCATTCCTAAGAGGGTCAGATACAAAATTCTTATGCAATCTCTCTATTATTTATGGATGAAATGCCGCAGCGACTATATAAATTAGCAAAGAGTCCAATATTCTGTGACAATAATTCCCTGTGATCGTTCAGTGCCAGAATGTACAGAAAGCTGTATTTAGCTGGTGTCACAGTGAGCATGCACCTTTTTGTGCATAAGATGCTTAAACTCATGGACAGTGGCGCCTTTGCGGAGAATACCACTTAATACAATATAGGAGAGGAGGATAGTACAATGCATAATACGAAATGGGAAGCTACATACTTGTTCCTACATGTTCCTACATAATGTTCCTTCCTCCAGACTATAGTGTTTCTTATTGGTATAATGGTAAAGCCAACAGGGAGGGGACTGCACAGTGAAACTAACAATTTGTGTCTCAGCTATATAAGTTATTAGTACACTTTGATTCCAACCTACATTGTTTCACTAACTGTTATCATAGATTATCGTTAAGCTACTTGTCATTTTAAAAAAAAAATCTTTTGAATATTGAAATGCAATTCTTCAGTGATGCACATATTTTATTCTTGATGATGTTCTGATGTGAATATGTGACACACCCCAGACCTAGAGTTCCTGGACCTATTTTTCCAGAAAAAAGTACTGGAAAAAAAATTATATTGAAGGATGCAAGAAAATAAATTTCATAATGAATGAAAAAATGTATATGAAGAACAAGCTATTTTGTGGTAAAACCTGTCTTCAATTTGTTCTTTAAACCCATCCATAGAGCACTACAGACTCCATTCTAGTGTCCGGGTCTTTATAATGGGCCAAGAAAGGCTTTCCGCAAGTAATGGTCACTTGCTTGAGCTATTTTTGGTCTATATCTCCTTGATCAAACCTCCAATATCCTCCAGTTGAAAATAAAGATCAGCAAATCATTTATCTTTCGTGTGGTTAAGAGTCTTTAATTATAAATATCTGGACTAGGCATATATTAAGAGAAAAGTGTCCATAAAATGTCAATGCTCAAAATATCTTTATACAGTTTCTGCCAATTAAGTTTTTGTTCAATTTGACCTTTACGTGACATTTTCTATTGAAAACACCCATAATCCCCCCTCCACACTCTTGCCCACGACCACCAACCCACAAGCTTTCTTCTCAATACTGCATTGTTATTATTACTACAGTATCATCTTGTGACATATTTTTTTTTTTAAGGAAAACTAGGTACAGTATATACAGTTCTCATGAGACATTTTGTACAATGACTTTCATTTTAAACTTTCACAATTCAATAGCTATCTTACAAAAGTAAACTGGTTTTGCAACATGCAGGATTTATGACCAACAGATAATAGAATTCTTACAATTTTAAAAACGGTTCATTAATTCCGTTTCCACCAAGAAGATACAAAAGTTGGTGATCTGTTACTCTAGAAAGAGTAAATTTACAGCTGTAGCTTTCACTCAGGCTTTGTCTATTTTTCCATTTCAGCAATAAATGAGATAATATAAACATGTCTCTCGGAATCATGACTAAAACACTAGTTCTTCTGATATAAAGTGGAAGTTATATTGGCTTCAATTGTCCATTTCCTACTTCTGTTTAACTATTGTTTTGTGCTTTATAACATTGGGGCTGCAGATTTGTCAAAGGCTATCAGTGTTTTACTACCTGTGACAATTTCACTTAGCCTTGTCAATTTAAAAAAAATAGACAAAGAAACCTATATATAAAAAGAAAACTAATAATGTGAAATATCACATCATTGCTGGAAGTATATTCTAGAAGTCATTGCACGACCTGTACCAGTGTGCCAGATGTCATTTTTTTTTTTAAAGTCTTGGCTAATAAAATTCATGAAGTGAGAGATTTTCCTAAGGTCTGCCACATTAGGCTGCACCTGCTGTCCCCCTTCCACACTGTCATTAGCGGTATCAGCCTGATGACCTCTTCTCCAGCTACTGATCACTTTCTTATCTTACCCATACAGCCCTCTTCTATTACACTCACTCCCATCCATTCCATTACTTCAACCTCAAACTATATAATTCCTCTCCCTGCAGGGAAATATGAAGCAGCCCACCTTGTGGGACAAACAGTAGGTATCGCAATGAAGATCTAAAAATATTGCAGCCGTAACTTTATTTGACTTTTGCAGGATTGGTCACCTAAATTCATTTTCCTGCATAGATTGTGTTTATTTCCCAATGTAGAAGACAGTGGTTAACAGAGGAGGGTGTCATCTGTGCAGTCACTGTGTGGGTCCACAATTTTTTGTCAGTGTATGCCTCTGCAATTCTGTGGGAGCATGGCACAAGTGCCAATTTCCGCCATGATCACTGTACTGCACATGCACATATCTTCAACAAAATGGAACCCACTGCCTTTTCCCAGTGATTTAGTGGCATCTACTTTTGGCAAGTACCAATGGGTGTAGGGCAGGGGTGGCCAAACTGGTCCTTAAGATCTACCAATGGGTCACGTTTTCCAAATCACCTAGCTGGTGCTCAGCTGTGGTCATTACTAACTCACATTTTCAAACATGCTGCATTCATCCCTACTATAGATGCACAGGTTGCCTGCAAAACATGAACTGTTTAAAGATCTTGAGGACAGGTTTGGCCAACCCTGGTGTAGGGTGTGTGGCGCACGCCCTCCTGGGGATGTAGCTAACTTACTGGCAGTCCCAACAGTCATGATATCTACAACAGAAACCTAAAAACAGGAGTACTGACACATCAAGGAGGTAAGTACCAGGGTTGGGCACTACTGTTGGTGGAAGGGAGAAAATACTTAACCGGATTCTGGCCATCAGGATTCCACCATTGTTCTTCCACCTGCTGGTATTTCGTACCTTGAGGGTTATTCAAACATGATCGCAGAGCCCTGCGATCAGATAGCTGCTGCACAGACAGAGTGAAAACTTGCCTTGTGCAAGGCTGTGAATGGCTTGCAAAATATCACGTCGATCCCAGTCTGCGCAGTCTATGCATAATCCAGAACCTATTATACCTGTGCAACAGTCTGTTTGAGGCCAGAGCCAACGTCACACACCCTCCCTGAAAGGGCCTGAGCATGCCTGCATTTTCCCTGACACTATCAGGTAACCTCTACTTACCACCCACAAATGACAGCTTCCTTTTAATCAACTTGCAAATTGCTTGAGAATGGAGTATCCACTTTTTTTCACTGTTTGGTCATGCACACCTTTAAACATATGCATGCCCAGTTGTTCAATAATTGGTCACGGTATGAATTCGCACAATAGTGATCAGATCTGCATAACCCTCAAATCCATCATTGAACACGGGAGGCTTTGTGCACTGCTCACACAGCAAACATTAAAGATAGGACCATGTCTTTTATTCCATGTCCTTGATTGCAAAAATAATGTAGGTGGTTATTCAGACCTGATAGCACAGCTACAAATATGCTGGCCAAGTGATTATCGATAAACTGCGCAAGCGTAGAGATAAAATCTTGTACATACAGTACTGCATTTTAATCACTAGCCGTATGCATGTTGATTGACAAGAAGCCTGCATTTGAGGGTGTCACCCGGTCGTTTTGTGGGGAAAATGCAGATGGAAGCAAACGTTTTGAGGGAATGGTGTGTGCATTAGCCAGGTTTAAATGTATTTATACATATTTATGTGGTGAATGCATTTTAGTGCAAAATTATTTTTATTGTTATTTTCATAGAAGTACATAAACAAATAGTACAGAATATGCTTTGACAAACAATGTTTCCTAGATGCGTACTATTAAAATGCAGTAAATGAATCAAATTTATAGGAACCAAGACAAAAGTTAAAATAAGGAAAGGGGGGGATAAAAACAGACTAGGTTTAAGGGGATAGGGGAGGGAGGGGGGTAGCTCCGAATCCTACGAGGGGTGAGGGAGGTATCATGTAGTGGGATCGGAGGTAGGCCAAGCTGGGCAGACAGAAGTCTGCATCCCAACCAAAAGGAGCCGGGGTCAGAAGGGACCTAGTTTCTCAGATGGGCTGGGGCATGTTGATGTCTTTAAAAGTTTTTGAATCTTTAAAGTCCATCCAGTGGAACCAGGTATCTCTGAAAGTTACATGTGCATCTTCCACAGATGATACCATGTCTTCCATTTCCCTGTAAGAATCTACTTTAGTAAGCCAGTCTCTGATCGTTGGAGGAGAGGAAGATCACCAGCGTTTTGGAATGACTGCCTTAGCTGCATTATTTAAGTGACAGAGCAAGGATTTCTTGTAGCTTGCGATCGGGACAGAAGACAAATGGAATAGCCAAAACAGTGGGTTGGAAGGGACAGGTTCACCTATGATAACAGTAGAAAGTTTAAGGACCTCTGACCAAAAGGGGCGGAGGAGTGAGCATTGCCACCATATATGGAGTGGATTGCCAGGAGCATTAGAGCAGCACCAGCAGACGTTAGGTACGCTAATCCCCATTTTAGAGAGTAAGTCAGGGCATCTAACCAGTGGGAAACCAGTTTATATTGGGTCTCCTGGACCCCCACACTAGGAGAGCAGGCATGAGCCAGGCGAAAAATCTTTCCCCAGTTGTTTTCCCCCACTTCTTCCCCTAGTTCCAAGTCCCATGTTTTAGTAAAGTGCGGAAGACCAAGGCTTGCATATTCAGAGAGATTGTATGTTGAATGTACAGTATTTTAAAAAGAGAAATGCATTTACTCTGTGTATGACTGAGGAAGGAATCACAATCCTCTGTGACTAGGAGATGGGATGCTATAATTGTAATTTCCTAAGCGGTCTGATGAATGACGGAACCTTTTAATGTTGGTCAGTGCACAGCAGGTAATGTGCTTGGATTTTGCAGTTAATGTTGGAAAAGTGTTAATAATGGGAAACTTTGGTGTATCTCTATGTAAAGTGTCAAGAACAGTAGGTAAAGGAATCAATGATTTCCTGCACATTTGTTACAGATATTCTCATATAGATGGAAGACCCATCTCTAATGTGCGCGATGGTTATCGGGCTACCGGGGTGTGGTGGTGACTCAGCGTGAGACGACTATGAGACTTACCCCCAGAGGGCCTTTCATAGTCCAAAAACTGGCCCACTCCCTTGTCTTGCATGATGTAATGTTTCAGGGGAACAGAGGTGGCAGAGGGCAGAGAGCCCTGCTCCAGCACTATTCTCTTACTCTTCACAATTGCCAGAATAAGGTACAGTAGGTGTGTTTATTCTGCTTAAACCTATTGGCTCCTTACAGTTATTATTAGCTTGTACTACCTTGTTGTGTTTATCCGTAAAGTCTGCTAAAGCTGTATTTTGAAGTGCTCTGTATGCCATTTTGTTGTAGACAGGATCTAATAACTTACTCCTTGAGTTGCTTGCACAGGCAGTAATTGAGTCACATTTTCTACTTTCTTTATTTTCTACTTTACTTTCTTTAAGTTTTTTTATATTTAAGAAACTGTACATTAATAAATAAAATATATTTTTATATTTAAGAAATCATAAATAATGATTTGTAATAAATTTTGGAAACACATTTATTACAGTTTTCATGTGTTATTTGATATTAACAACTTATGAGCCATGTCTGTGTTACATTATGTGTTACATTATATAGTTTTGTTACAAGTTCAAAGTGTCGTCTACAATAGAAACTGTTTTATGCATGGAATGCTGACAAAGAAAACCAAAGTATTCTACATGAAAAAGAAAATTATGTATTAAATTATTTTAAACTGTTCTTAAGAACAGAATGGAAAAAAATAAACATTGTCCAAGTATATGTGTAAATAATTAGTTTTTTAACACAACACTTTTTTGAGCTTTTACCTGATACACGGGTCACAGTAAATCACACAATTTTTTTTAAACAATATAACTTCATTCATTCAGCCCACAGTGTAATTGTAATTTCCTAAGCAGACGGTCTGATGAATGACGGAACCTTTTAATGTTGGTCAGTGCACAGCAGGTAATGTGCTTGGATTTTGCAGTTAATGTTGGAAAAGTGTTAATAATGGGAAACTTTGGTGTATCTCTGTAAAGTGTCAAGAACAGTAGGTAAAGGAATCAATGATTTCCTGCACATTTGTTACAGATATACTCATATAGATGGAAGAAGGAAATTTTTTTATTATGTGTTGTAAGATAGTTGGTCTGATTGCTATACGAATCCTTAAAAGGTATTTGCACGGAATGATGAGAACCATTTGTGTGTTAGGAGTTTAAATGCAAAACTTATTGCTGTATAAACCATATAGGTACTGTGGCAACGATCACATACACCAGATAAAAATTCCACACTGCAGGTTTATCGTGCCTGCCAACTTTATAAGATTGCACGGAGGAACACTTGCGTGCACCCGAACATTAGCAGTTACCAGCAAGTCACAGGTTACAAAGTAGTTCACAGCAGTTCTTAGCATGCAGAGTGTAAATTCTCCAGAGACCATTCATCCAAGACCCCTAACAATAACCAACTCCCCTGGCCTATCACCTGGTGTTCACTATCCGCAGCACTGCCTCTTGTGTCTGAAACCATTTTAACAGCAAGCTGACAAGTGTCTGCAATCAAGCTTGCTGCTGTTGCTTATCATTGTCATCCGGAATACTTGGATTGATTCCACACCCTACTGTTCCATATTAATATAATCAGGTACAGTATGTTAATGCTGTCTCTGGGACACTCCTTCCCCCTCAGTTTCAGCCAGTCTGGTGAAGCTACCAATTTCGCAGATGACAAGCCTATGTCGCCTACCTTTATTCCTTCTGCTTCTGGGCAGACTCTTCTTCTCCACCTCCTTCAATAGGTCCTCCTCATTATTCCTGGAGGATTGAGAGTTATACATTTCTTACAAAAGAGCATCTGCATAAAGGATTAGATTCCCACAGCAATGTTGCAACCACAAATTTGAATGACTGAAGAGTCAAAAACTAGTGGGTCACAAAAGCATTCACCTCTTTGTTGTATGTGTGCATGATCTATAACTAGATGGAACTCTATCCCTAACAAGAAATACCTTAGGGACTCTACAGCCATATTTAATTGCCAAACACTATTATTCTAACAAAGAGTTGTTGTGCTCCCTAGGTAATCATTTCTGGCTTATATACAAGACAGGCTTTTCTTCACTGTTTATCACTTGGGAAAAGCCTGCACCCAAACATGGGGGTTATTCAGACCTGACCACAAAGCATATGTTTAAGCAAATGGACAAAACCATGTGGCACTGCAGATGGGGTAAATGTACCATGTGTAGAAATAGTGAGATTTGGGTGAGTTTTTTCTGTGTAGGGTAAATACTGGCTGCTTTATTTTTACACTGAAATTTAGATTTCAATTTGAACATACCCCACACAAATCTAACTATCTACGTGGTGCATGTTCCCCAACTAGGGTTGCCACCTCTCCCAGATTTCCTGGATTCTCCCTGATTCGGTGGCAACCCTCCAGGAGGCTTATTCAGTCATCCGGATTCTGGGAGAATCCCGGAATCCAGGTGACTGGAAAAGCCTGGACAGCTCTCCCAGGGCAGGGGCTGGCAGTCATCATCGCCAGGCACTAGGGAGAGAAGTTATGGGCAGTGCACTTGTGTTTAATCACTGCCACTGTGAGGCTCTGCTACACAGGTGCTTTCACAAGATGATGATGTCATCATATCACGAGTCTTTGTCTGCAGGATGTGCACTAGAGATGGGCAAAACGGATCATTAAGCTGAGCCGGGATCCAGCGGGTCTCTGTGGAAAGATACAGATCTTTTGGACGGGCCCGCAGCTCGCTTTGAAAAGAGAAAAAAGGGGAATATACATGACCGAGTAAAAACACTGATCGATGGCTGGGTGCAGAATCACCATCGATGGCATCCATCGATGGCGTCTGCACCGATGGCCATCCCTGGCAGCAGCAGATAATCTTTCTATCACTTGTAGTCAAAGCACTGTACTCAGTCTCCAGAGGTAATACATCTCAGCTGCCACAGGTGGCAGCACCGAGATCAAGAAAATGCACCGCAACGGAAAACGAAACCGGATCACCTTTTTTTGGGGATCGGCGGCTCACTCGCTCTTGAATGGGATCCGTTCAAAAGATCTGGTTCATTCGCGAAAGACCCATCTCTAATGTGCGCGATGATTATCGGGCTACCGGGGTGTGGTGGTGACTCAGCGTGAGACGACTGTGAGACTTACCCCCAGAGGGCCTTTCATAGTTCAAAAACTGGCCCACTCCCTTGTCTTGCATGATGTAATGTTTCAGGGGAACAGAGGTGGCAGAAGGCAGAGAGCCCTTCTCCAGCACTATTCTCTTACTCTTCACAATTGCCAGAATAAGGTACAGTAGGTGTGTTTATTCTGCTTAAACCTATTGGCTCCTTACAGGTATTATTAGCTTGTACTACCTTGTTGTGTTTATCCGTAAAGTCTGCTAAAGCTGTATTTTGAAGTGCTCTGTGTGCCATTTTGTTGTAGACAGGCTCTAATAACTTACTCCTTGAGTTGCTTGCACAGGCAGTAATTGAGTCACATTTTCTGATCTGTTGTCTTTAATACATACTGTATATTATTGACATATCCATTGCTTGTTGTAGGGTGGGGGGTGCAAATATACCCATGTTTTTCCATGTCTTTTTTTCCCCATAGTTTACATCTACAAGCTACATCTAGCCGTTTTAGGCAGATTGCCCATCTTCAGGACACACGTGTGTCTGATGACATAGCCCGCAAATAAAAGTTTTTTTTATATTTAAGAAACTGTACATTAATAATAAATAAAATATATTTTTATAAATTATGATTTGTAATAAATTTTGGAAACACATTTATTACAGTTTTCATATGTTATTTGACATTAACAACTTATGAGCCATGTCTGTGTTACATTATGTGTTACATTATATAGTTTTGTTACAAGTTCAAAGTGTCGTCTACAATAGAAACTGTTTTATGCATGGAATGCTGACAAAGAAAACCAAAGTATTCTACATGAAAAAGAAAATTATGTATTCAATTATTTTAAACTGTTCTTAAGAACAGAATGGAAAAAAATAAACATTGTCCATTAAAATCTCAAAATAGTGAAGTTATTAAGTATATGTGTAAATAATTAGTTTTTTTACACAACACTTTTTTGAGCTTTTACCTGATACACGGGTCACAGTAAATCACACATAATAGGTTCACACAATTTTTTTTTAACAATATAACTTCATTCATTCAGCCCACAGTGTATGCGGTTGGTACGGCAACCGGTGGACTGAGAGTGACGTCACAGACCGGCGCCAAGCGTGCGTCCGGAAGTGCACGCTGCCCCTGGACTCCTGGGTGATACTGCACACTATATAGAGGTGAGTTACCACATTGCATTTACTGTATGTCAGCTGTTTTGATAAAAGCCTGCATTAAAGGCTGAAACGTTAACAGATAAATGGTCTGTCTGTTTGGATTTCTTTGATTAAGTCCCCAGTGCTGCGGCCATCCAGTACCTATGATTTGACCCAGCGTGGCAGGTCACTACCGAAGGCACGGGGACCATCTGTTATTCTGGAGCTGAGTGCTGGCATACCGCTCACTTCCATATTTGGGGTGTTAAGACCGCAGCCACTGGTAAGTGAGCGCGGGTGACACCTCCAAGCAAGGCACCTTCCATGGGATTATTTCATCTACCTCAAATTCAGCAGAATCCCTGCACATTTGCACAGGAGCACAGTTCATTTACAATCCTGTATTTTTCTGCACTTTCTTGAGCACACAGCACTTTATATACAGCACAGTGCTGGCGGGCACAGAATTGCCAGGACTCCTCTTTATTACTTTTAAGCACTTTTGAAGCACCAGCACTTTACATGTTTTGGACACACTGCCTGTGAACTCATCCACAGAGGATTGAAGCGGACATCAGTCAGCAAGTCCCAGTTATTGTTTGGAATTATTGACAGCACTAGCACTTTACATGCGTTTTTTGCACCTTATGTTGTAAACAATTAAGGTGCTTTCAGTTATCTGGTGCTAATCCAGTGATTTTGTTTATATACATCGACACTTTATAAAGCATTTGTGGCACAAGGATACTTGTCAACATGCAGCAGTCAGGAGAAACCATCCATCAACGGGTGACTCTCACACCAGGTTATATCTTTAGCTTTTCAGAATCGGAAGCTGAAGGCATTCTATTTGTTGAGGATGCAGATCAACTGGTAGGGAAGGACAACCCTAAAATATCTATCAAGAGCTGTTTAAATGCAAAAAACGTGAACTTGATTTTTTCTACCATGGACTCACATTGTCCAACTATTTTAGAGACAAAAAAAAACCTAGGGTATTACGTATAAGGAATACCCCAACCATCGTTCACTACAATGCCGAATTTTGCATTAAATGGACTTCAATTTTAAACAAATGCTCTTTGATCTCCTCCTTCTCGTAATAGAGGAGTCAAAAAGGAGTATGAGATTGCCAAAGCCAAGTATCAAGAATATGAGACCTCAACATGCCCAAATCGAGAATCGAAACAACTGCTGATTGGGTGGCTAAATTAAGTGCCGATGTTGATAAATACAAGGATGAACTCATCCAATTAAAAAAATCCAAGCATAACAAGGTCGACCAAGACTATGAGTGCCAACAAGTATATGGGTGGCTGACGGGGGCTCCATCTGCCATAGAAGAACACCAGGGGCCGAGATGTAAGGTATACCGCCATCGACCTAAATATACGGTTGATTCTGCACCCACAGGCACAGATAGTCATACTGGTGACAATAGAACAACCCCAGGTTCATGCCCTTTAGGGGTTTGCACGTGGGCGCAAATAGCTGGCAAAGATCTGCGAGAACCAGAAGGGTGTGCCAAAACCTTAGGGAGAGGAACACAATTAAGAAGATTTCCCAGGTCTCAGAAGACCTAATCTTCAATCAATCTTCATGAGTATTGACACCGGCAGAGACAAAGATTTAACACAAGGGGCTGACTTTTATTCCTATTTGCTCAGTGGATCCTCTACAAAATAAAATTCAAGTTTACCAGTTAAATCGTAAGATCAGACTGAGGGAGCACTTCAAAAATAAGCCAAATCAAGAACTGTCTACTTCCATTCCTCAACATATAACCTCTTACAAACCACGTACTACGTTTGAACCCATTAGCAATAATGCTTCTTTAAAAACATATACACGCCTTTTGGAGTCGGAGTTTAAGAAACCGATGGGGAAGATACCTCCAAACCAATGGAACCGGTTTGAAACAGAGCATAAAGCATTGAAAGATCTATCAACGTATGAGGACATTGTAATCCCCCAGTCGGATAAAGGAGGATCCATTGTGATGCAGAATGTGTCTGACTACCGAGAAGAAATTCAGTGATAGTTAGCGGACACTGCGGTTTACTCTAAACTTGGAGGAGATCCTACCACAGTCTTTAAAAAGGAATTGGACTCATGCTTACAAAGAGGTGTACAGAAGCGGTTTATTACGGACACTTGTAGAAAATACCTTACAGTGAAATTTCCCGTGAAGCCAATCCTGTACACCATTCCAAAAGTACATAGGCATGCTTCTAGACCTCCAGGTAGGCCGATAATATCGGCTAGAGTTTCTATCTTCCAGCCGATTGTGGTCTACCTGGATGGATTTATTCAACCCATTATACAAGCTAAACCCACCTTTCTCAAAGACACTACGGCTTTGTTAATAGCATTAAAGGACATGGGGCAGGTGCCTAATGGTTGTCTATTAATTACCATCGATGTTTGTAATTTGTATAATTGCATCCCGCACCAAGCAGGTATACAGGCTATGAGGAGATTGATCACTAACAACATGGTGTACAGTGGTCCAGATCCATTGTTTTTTTTGGAATTGCTAGAAATGGTGCTGGCTAAGAATTATTATTTTTTCTTTGATGCGTGGTGATGGGGTCGAATGTGGCCCCATCGCTAGCCAACACTTACATGTTTTCAGTGAAAATTTACATATTTTTCACCGATACCAGCATTAGTAAAAACATTGTTCAATATTTTCATTATATCGACAATATTTTATTGTTTTGGTCAGGTTCCGAGGAGGGTTTCAGAGAGTTAATTGATACTCACAACAGTACAGATCATCAGATCAAATTTACATACTCTATTGAAACTCAGGCTATCCATTATTTAGATGTAACAATTACCATAAGTCCCTCAGGAATCTCTACTAACATCTATAGAAAAGCTACAGACCGAAACAATTTTCTATTAGCATCCAGTGCCCATCCAGTCCATTGTAAGTAGTTTCTCCCATACAGCCAATTTCTCTGCATAGTGAGTGACCCAGAGGTCGCCAGAAAATAATTGGAGATTATGTCTCAGAAATTTAAAGAGAGGGGTTATAAGCAAAGAGATTTGGACAAACAACGCCAAAAAGCTCTAGTGAAAACTAGAGTTGTTAGCTCCAAAAGTTTTAACAAAAAACCAGACGGACAAATTAGTCTGGATCAACCTCTTCACTCATCAATCTCCTTCTAATGTAAAAACAGCAAAGAAATTTTGGCCGATTATAGCTAGCGACCCTGGGTTACAAGAGTAAATTGATGCCTGCTTACAGAAGGGGAGAAATTTGAAGGACCACCTAAAATCTACCTTCCTCTCTGTTACCAAAAAAGGTTGTTTTAAGTGCCCTAACTGCACTACGTGTAGTTCCAAGCAATCAGGGACAACAATATGTCATCCCTATACGGGCAAGAGATTCCCCATAAAGTTCTACTTAACATGTACGTCCAGCTTTGTGATCTATATCATCTTCTGCCCTTGTTCATTGATATATGTAGGAAAAACGGGAAGGCAGTTCAGGGAATGTATGGCAGCACATCGCTCGGCCAAATGGGCTGCCCTTCAGAAGGGCACAAGTGATCAACCACTAGCACGACATTTCGCTCAGGCTCAACACTCTTTGGCTTCAGCTCGATTAATGGTCATAGATCATGTCCCCCCACTAGCTAGGGGTGGCAACTGAGTGAGAAAATTACTCCAGTTAGAGACGCGTTGGATATTCAAACTAGATTCATTGGCCCCGAAGGGCTTAAATGAACAGTTGGGACTCCATTGTTTTCTCTGAGGTGCTAATCTGTATGATATCTTGCAATAATCTAATTAAACAAATGCATTTAGAGATATCAGTTTGTAGAGTACAGTTTGAAGGACATGTGTGTTCTAACCTGTTGTGTAATGTAAGTTTTAGGTTATACAATTTAAGTAGGGGTAATTTACATTAAAAATTGTCAATTAGGTGTTTATACAGGGTAATACCTATAGGTTCATATTGATTTATAAATAGCTATACATCGATGCTTTATGTTTGCATAATTTTTCTTTAAACAGGAATTGCATGTCTTTGACGCAGCAGCATCTTGTAAATATAGAAGTGACGCACGTTGATGTGCTATGTCCCGCTGAGTTACATAAGTTTTTGTTTTTTCACACTTGGTTTGTTTGTGTTGCAGTATCACTTTAAGTTGCAGTGTCAGCAGGCATAGTTTCATAATAGTATTTGATATATACACAACACTTTTTGAGCTTTTACCCGATACACGGGTCACAGTAAATCACACATAATAGGTTCAAACAAAAACATTTTTTTACAATCAACTTTATTGTTCATTCATTCAGACCACAGTGTATGCAGTTGCTCTGGCAACCGGCGGACTGAGAGTGACGTCACAGACCGGCGCTAAGCATGCATCCAGAAGTGCACGCTGCCCCTGGACTCCTGGGTGATACTGCATACTATATAAAGGTGAGTTACCACATTGCACTTATGTAAGCTGTTTTGATAAAAACCTGCATTAAAGGCTGAAACGTTAACAGTTAAATCAGCTGTCTGTTTGGATTTCTTTGATTAAGTCCCCAGTGCCGCGGCCATCCAGTACACATATATATATATATATATATATATATAAACACACAGCGGATGGATGAGAGGCACTCCTGCGACTTGTAAACAACTTGAATAAAGACCAATAGTCAAAATAAATGCAGCAGCGACGTTTCGAGCTTTAAAGGCTCATCTTCAGGCTCAACCATGCCTCGATGGCTCGAGCCATTAAAGCTCGAAACGTCGCTGCTGCATTTATTTTGACTATTGGTCTTTATTCAAGTTGTTTAAAAGTCCCAGGTTCAAAGTTAAAAGTTCAGGGCAAATAAAAGTTTTTTATATTTAAGAAACTGTAAATTAATAATAAATAATATATATTTTTATATTTAAAAACTGTAAATTAATAATAATCATTTGTAATAAATTTTGGAAACCTTTATTACAGTGTTCATGTGTTATTTGACATTAACAACTTATGAGCCATGTCTATGTTAGTAAAAATTATATAGTTTTGATTGATACTTACAAGTTCAAAGTGCCGTCTACAATAGAACCTGTTTTTATTACAGTATGCATGGAATGCTGACAAAGAAAACACAAAGTATTCTACATGAAAAAGAAAATTATGTATTAAATTATTTAAACTGTTCTTCAGAACAGAATTGAAAAAATAAACATTGTCCATTAAAATCACAAAATAGTAAAGTTATTAAGTATTTGTGTAAATAATTTTTTTTTTTAGATTAATTCGCTAAATGTACTTCAAAATTCTTTGTCACAAATTCAAAACATTTAATATGAAAAAAACTTGTGAAAAATTTGAAATATAATTATTGCCTAACGAGAGGCACTTAAGAAAATGATGCTTAATATAAATACTTATTACTATATTTCACACTTTAGAATTGAAGCAACATTACATGCTATTTTTATTTAAAAGATTATAGAATTCAAAAC
Source organism: Crinia signifera (assembly GCF_055691185.1). Lineage (NCBI taxonomy): Eukaryota > Metazoa > Chordata > Amphibia > Anura > Myobatrachidae > Crinia > Crinia signifera. The sequence goes on from NC_139217.1 coordinate 406,768,131, forward strand.
CTTTTTCAAGTAATATTCTAAATCCATTTTTGAACACATATACATTGCAAATATGGGTCATTGAATAATAAGGTAACTACTCATCTGTATAAATGTGTTTGAAGTCTTGAATCAACATCAATTTTTTTTTTATGTGGAATTAAAAATCCTGAAACACCTCATTTTTGTTGGCTGTGTTTGCTTTGTGTTGGTGTTGTATTTGACTGCGCAATTATTTGCATCTGTGATCCAACCTGAAAAACCACCTTAGACAATTACTTACATAAATTGTATATTTACAAGCATATACTGTAGTTACCATCCTTTCCTCTCTGTGAACATCTCTTCTACCTCCTAGTGCACCCAGCTTCTCCTCTTCTGACTTTTTCTGACTAAAGGGCCCCATACATCAGCAATTAATTGTGACAATTTTCAGATATGGAGATGATTGCCACAATTAATTTTAGATGTTTGGGCTCCCCCTTTTGGCAATCCCAATCAAAATCGCCAATCGATTGCTTAATCAGGTTTTTAAACATGCTTAATAATCTGGTATTATCTGCAGATCTTTTTAAGATGTGTGGGCATTCCCTGTTCGTCTTCTTCATCTATTTACATTATGAACAGCTGAAATGACAATCGATTGGGGCAATTTCCAGATATGAAGATGCAATCTTTAGATGGAAAAATCTGCCGATCACTGAAATAAATCTGTAATGTGTGGGCAAAGTCAGATAGATTGTAAAATCCATTTATCTGGCCAAAATATCCCTATATCTGAAAATCCATAAATTGTGATTGCTGATGTATGGGGCCCATTACTTCATCTTCTGACCTAAATGCTTCTGACTGACCTGAATTACATCTATACTTAACCATTTGGCTATTTAACAATTTGGCTGTTATATTCTCTAATGTTTTCAATGCAATAGATAAAATATAGGTTTGCCATGTACATTCCAAGGTTTCATACAACGTGTCATGCCCAACTTGGCTTTTTCTGCCCCAGCAGAGCCTGTTTTGCCTGGGGTGCTTCTGACCTTAATTTACCAGTAGATGAGGGGCGGTGAAATTTCCATGTGTTCACCTGTCTAAAAAATTTGCTTATTCAAAATCACAAATGTAATAGGGTGCACATTTTCCATTTGCACCCTTAAAATTAGCAAAAAGTGCAAACAAATAGACCTGGCAAGTTTCACAGAACCAGGAACAGATCAGCGAGATCCGTGCCTGGTTCTGTCCCAAAAAGTTTTCTGTAATCCACAGGCCTATTCACTGTGTCTCTGCAATAAATATTGTGCTCTGTTGGTGGGATCTGATTGGCGGCTGGGGACAGCGCCTCTGGTCCGACGCATCTCCTAGCAACGGACACACAGAGGAAACTGTCAGCGCCATTCACGCCACATTTCCGGGGGCGTTGCTATGGCGCACCCGACCGCTGGACAGAATCACACGGAATGGTGAGTACTTATAGAGCAGTCTGATGTATGTTTCAAATTGTTACCACACACCCTGCCTTGAGAAAAATGTCTGCGGACATTGAAACGTCGGTGTTCTGGATGTGATGGTTATGTAACCTATTTATGCCAGCATAAAGTTTATTTGAACAGTCCCCTGGAGTGACGCTGTTTATCTTTGTCTACCTGATCCTCATCAGAAGGCACCCGGGGCAATTACAGCAACAACAGCAGAGTGCCGGCTCAAACCCCACTGTATATATATGTATATTTATATATTACTTATTTAGCTAGATAATATATGTTATGCCGATATTAGAAGTAATGTGTAAATGCCATTTAATTAAAATCATTATTGTGTTTACTACTGTATATTTCTCATGTTGTAAATTTAACAGCATAATGCCACTGCTATATAAAGTGGGTTATTTGTTAAGTATACTTTTCAAATTAAATATACAGTATAGAAGTATCGTTTTAGAGTTAGTTTCCAAGTGAACTAGCTTAGAGCTAGTGTATAAATTATACATATTTTTGGAATCTAGAAAAACACCTCTTGCTACCAAAGAAAGTTATTCAGTTAAATATACAGAAGATAAATTAAATATACTCTTATTATTTTTATTAGGCTCTTTATCTGTTAGTTAAAATTCAATTGGTTTTCCTCCTTATTGCTTTGGGAATGGTCATTGTATTTATAGCAAAGATGTCTATCTACTGTATTTGGTCTGTTTTAGTGAAGATTCTCTTTTAAGTTGTTTGGCTTTGTCAAAATCATCAATATAATCTATTGCTATTGTATTTTTTTTCCATAATAGGGCACTGGAATAATTAATAACTAGGTTAAAGCACCATTTTAACAAACCAATGGTACCAAGGCAATGAAAGCTGATCTATTTAAAGACATGTCAATTTTTCTAAAGATTTTTTTCTAAATTGTGAACTATTAGTTACATTCATTTGATATATGTATAGTGAATTGAATCCTAATGTTATGGTCAAGGGCTTAGCCAGAACTTTTTAGAGAGAACTTTTTTTGAAAGACACCTCTCCACAGCAGTTATTATTTTATACAGCTTACTTTAGCTCATTTTCTGATAATTTCTCTAATTAATTAAATACCACATTACAATGAGCAGGTCCAAGGGCATAACAAGATATTTTGTAGGCCCAAGGCAAAAGTTTGTAAAGGCCCCTATGTACCATACAATATCCCAGTGCTCAGGTTACAGAGAATCCTGACATGGGCTCTGTATGTACCCTAATTCACTCCCCTAACACTTAACCCTCCCTTGTAGCTTGGCCCTCCTTGCTAGTGTCTAAACCTAACCCTCATACCCCGTCTAACCTACCAGCCTACAGCCTAACCCCCTTTATGAGTGCCTAAACCTTACCTCCCCTTTTCCAGCCTGATCTTTACCTACCCTGGCATACTTACATTCATGATGTCGGCTGTGGGCATTCCGCGGCATCATCCTGATGTTTTCAAAATTCCAGGGTTGGGATGCCGGCAGCAATTTACTAAATGCCAGCATCCTGACCACTGGGTTGTTGACCACATCCCATATCACCATACCATACAATGGGGGACAAATGTTTTTATATATATATATATATATATATATATATATATATATATATATATATATATATATATATAATATACATTGTGCTGACTCAGTGGCCTGACCAGCTTCAAGGGCTTTCCTCTCCTCCCCAATAGCAGGCAGCGTGGCTGGCAGCCGCTATCCTCCATGCAGGTTAGAGCCACTACTGTTACTAACTGACCCATTTTAAAGATCCATATGTGTCTAAAGGCCTCTTTTATCCTGTGACAGATTGGAAGTAAAAATTGAGCTGGATGAAATATCGGAAATGGGAGTCCTTCAATAGTCACTAAGGTGTCATTATTTTGGATCCTGAATTGATCTCTAAGGATGTGCAAGTTCATCAATTTTATTTTAACTAACAATAAAAAAAAATTGATTTGTTAAATCCAATTATTGAACAGCTTAATTGTTGTAAAATATGTTAGAAGGACCCTTCTTTTTTACAGTACTTTTCTATTCTCATTTTGTTTATTTCAATATTAAATGTAATGACATTTTAGTTTCATTCTTTCATTCAATTTAGTACAATTTGTCTATGTTTCAGTAACTCCTTGACCATTCATCCTTGGCACTCAATTAGAAATTCCATTAGCTTAAAGTAAAAAATATCCAAAATCAAATATAGTAGAATGTTTTACAAATGCTGAGTTGTTTTGAAAAGATGAAGTCTTAGTGAGTCCCTATGGGATACGCTTATGATCAATGTATTTCTGTAATGTGACTCTATCCCAGCAATGTCTCCTCTCATCTTTCAGTAATTTGTTTAATTTAAGAAATACTGTTTTAACTGAGCTGTATTGCTTTCTTCAGAACTAATAGAAAAATATAACAGGTTTCAATCAGCTCTCTTTGACTTTCTCCTTGCAAGACTTGAGGAAAGACATAACAAAGCAAAAAAGTTAATAAAAAGAAAATTCCTGATGTTGCTCAAAGCATGTAGTCAAAGACATAACATGGAGATTACTGCTAATTAATAATCTTATAAATGTATGTATGTGTGTGTGTATATATATATATATATATATATATATATATATATATATATATATATATATATATAAAACCATGCAGAATAAGCGTCACTCTTCAGTCTTTGTAGTAGCAGAAAAACTTTTTTATTGCATCCTACATGTTTCGGGAGTAGCCTCCCGTCATCAGGGATAATGCAACTGAACATACAAGTTGGATTTATAGCACCATTAGTACCACCCCCACCAATTAGTGTCAGCTCAATTAAGCGGCACCTCCCCTTCACCTGTGGACAAGTAACACTATCACACAGGGAGTGTTAGTTGTTAGCCAGCCTGATGAACTTTTACATTAAACATATAAAACATACAGATTTAAAATAACCGCACGTGTTAGATCACATAGCTATATAATGCAAATATTTTACAAACATTATGCATTAAATCCACATTATAAACTCAAAGCTTGGTAGTTACAAATAGCAATCAAACATGACATATATGAAAAAAATTAAACTCAAACATGGAATGTATGGAAAGATTTAAAGGACAGATTTAAAGGAAACAGTGCATACCGTATTTTTGCTTGTTGCCAGGGAGGTTTACTTGCTCGTTGCCAGTGGGGTTTACTTGCTCGTTGCCAGGGGGGTTTCTTGCTCGTTGCCAGGTGGGGGGTTTCTTGCTCGTTGCCAGGTGGGGGGTTTCTTGCTTGTTGCCAGGTGGGGAGTTTTTTGCTCGTTGCCAGGGGGTGTTTTCTTGCTCCATGCCAGGGGGTGTTTACTTGCTCCATGCCAGGGAGGTTAACTTGCTCCATGCCAGGGAGGTTAACTTGCTCCATGCCAGGGGTTGCAGGTCCACAGCACTCCTGGAATCTGCACTTCCGGGTAGCACTGTGTGTGCACTCTGAACTTCCCTGACAGACGCTAGAGGTAAAGGAGCACCTCTAGTGTCTGTCTCCTACACAGCGGTGGCCATATTTGGAGGGGCGCTCTGCACCCGTGCGGCGCAGCCCCATCGCCCATTCGTTTCCCATGCCCGCCAGCCCCATTTACTGTTCCCTGCTGCCACATCGCCCCACCGTGCACCCGCGCACCCCCTCCCCGTGTTAACTGCGTTAAATATTTTAATCGCAGTTAATGTGCCGGCACGTTAACGCGATATTAACGCGTTAACATGCCCAGCACTAATATATATATATAAAATATACTTTATGAAATCTTGATATACAATAGTTTAACGAAAAATTTAAATACTGTTATAAACAGGGGCACCTCACTACCTGTGCCCAAGTTCAGCGTCAGTGCATGGTTTTGCCTTGTAAGTTAATTCCCCTTTATAAAAACGTCCGCGTTTGGCAGACATCTCGCACTGCCGCTGAACTCAGGCAGCATTAATTTCCGCCCTTTGTTGCCAACACGGGCTCCTACCATCAACACCTGGAACCGCTGATTTTGACTCATTCAATTACCATTAGCGTCTGAAATCCACATAGCAAGACCTCTTATTTGGTGTCTGCTAACTCCCAGTGGTCCTTTGCTCTGGACCAGTCTACACTGAGTAGCTGGCAGAGGGCTGGGCTTTGAGTCATTGGACTCACTACAGAACAGTCGGTGTATAGCAGATGAAGATTTATTGAAACATGTAGATTGTTTATTGCGTCACAACATTCAAGATGGTACAGTAGCAATCTTCTTTAGATAATATGTATACTATTCAGAGCCACATCGGTCCTTTTTATATAGTCAGAAGAAACAATAAAGCATGTTGAAATTTTTCCCATATACCTTAGCAGGCATGGCCAAACTGTGGCCCTCCAGCTGTTGCAAAACTACACATCTCAGCATGCCTTGCCATAGTTTCAGCATTCCCTAATAGCAAAAGTGTGTCGAGGCAAGATGGGACTTATGGACTTGAACATCAATCCGACCAACTATGTAAAAACATATAAATAAATACAACTTACATTTCAAAGTGGCAAAACAATTTACTACTTCTGTTAATATTCTCGTAACAAAACTATTGGACACTGTATGTATAGACCCACAAACGTCTCCTTTATTAACACCTTCTCACAAGAAATCCAGTTACATCATCTGGAGTGCATCAACCAATATCAAAGACTTTTTAAATCTCCCACCAGAAAAAGACCATTACCATCTCATTTCCCACAGAAGATGGACATCACAAAATCATTTTTACCTTTAAAAAATGCAATTCTACAACCATGAATAAAGTACTAAATATAACATTTTAAAACACATTATTAACGATACATTTCCAGTATATTGGCTCGCAGAAATCGCTGGAGAAAATGTACACGCGCCATTTTTCTACTGATCTTCACATGCGCAATGGAGTCAGAGCTCTAGTGCTTAGTCTTCCCACTGCTGTGGAAATTCCCTGAAAATTTCCACTGCATCGCCATTTTTTCAAAGATCTGCTCATGCGTAGTAGAGTCTGAGCACTCTAGTGCTCAAACCCTCTGAGAGGACCTGGAACCTTATGTATAATTTGGTTGCATTGTACTATCTGTGCTATGTACTGTATTGTTCTGTACTGTAAATGTAATCTCTCAAATCTTTATTTGTGTAAAAACTGTAAACAGTGATATTTTTTTTTCTTGGTAATCAAATACATTTTGTGCTTTGAAACCACAAAATCACAGCATACAGTATTGGTCTCTTATTTCCTGTTATTAGTGTGTTCATAACCGCACAAAGGCTGCGTTACACAAGTACGCACAGAATACATATGCAGCATGTTATAGTGTTATTTCCGCTTTCACAAAAGAATGCACAGGCAGAGGATGATGTCATAAAAGAATATGTGCATGGCAACACATGTTTAATATTGAACACCTGCTGAGGAGGATGTTTGAAAGTTGGTACATTTGATGTACTTGTAGTATTTGAGACCCTTAGAAAGAAAAGAAGCAGATGAAGGGACAGAGTAAGAAAAAATTGTGGTCTGTATGTATCACTAGGTCCTTTAGGTTTCTGCCCTAATTGCAACATGCCATCAACATTGGAAGCAATTAAAGTACTAGTGGTACTGTACTTACTCATCCAGGGAATCAATGGTCTGCTATCCTTAGCCTTCAACATGAGCAATTCCAATTCAGGAAAGGACAATACTTGCTTCTGTCTAAACAAAAGTGTAGGATGATATCCTCTTGTGAGGAATTTATGTGTGTCCTTTGTCTAGATCTTTAGTGATCTTGGCCCCCCGGATCATCTGTTTTTTTGGTACACTTTTTTTAGTGTCAAGTGATGGTTGGTGTTAACCCGTAATAAGGTGTTCTTTTCAATAAGCTTGAAAACATCTTGGTGTGCTTCTCTCGAAGCACATAGATATTGGCCATCAAATAAAAAATCATTTCTTGTTAGAATGAGTTATAGTAACCACATGAACAGCTCTAAATTGACTGAACTTATTTCTACTATCAGAAGGAACTGCCTCATGCCTTCCAATTTCCAATCCTTCCCAATGAGGGATTCTAGTGTAGGGCCTGCAGACAAACATCACACACATAAGAAGGCTGCCTCCTCAAGTAATTTGTAAGAAGCTTAATAAAAGTAGGCTGTTTTGTAAACAAAGCCTGCAAAATAATGTAAAAAATGGAGATACAGGTTGAGTATCCCGTATCCAAAATGCTCGGGACCAGGAGAATTTTGGATAACGGATTATTCCGTATTTTGGAATATTTTAATATTTAAATTATGTATTTTGAAGTATCTTGTATTTATGCTGTATAAACACATAAAATAAACACAAATATATTTTATTACCACATAAAATACACACAAATATATTTTATTTGTTCGAAAAACAAGGTTTCAAAACATGAAACAAAATTTGTGTACTATCTCAGATATTGAATTTGAATGCCAAGCAATCATTTTCTTGTACATATATAGTGCCAGTTACATATCATGTCCTCAGTAGTGCTGTTACATATGTCCCCAGTGAGTTTTTAGCTAAACAATTTTTTTTTCCACTTTCTGGAAAGTATGGTTTTCGGAATAATTCGGATAACGGATATTCAGATACGGGATACTCAACCTGTACTGGCTGATAAATAGGGTTCCTGGCCAAGATTATGGACCTGCCATGTGGTCAAATTCCTTCATGAGAGCTGTGCATAACTTTTCAAATAGCAAACCTTTGCATAAAAGTAAATCATCTAATGGTTTCTGAAATTCCCCTGTTTGATCACTAATAAGGGGCTGGTAGGTATTGATATTTGGATCTCTCCTATAGCCCTCCAAATTTTGTATCTTGATGCTTCCAACTTTATCCTTGAAATTATTATTGATTTCATGGAATGACCCTGACTTTTTTTAATGCTAACCATTCGGTTTTGGACAAGTTGTAATGTATAACTTGGGAAGCTCTAGCCTACTTGTTGACTGAATCATCCAGGAGATGCAAAAAGGACTTAATTGAAGTGATGAAAGACTGTGGGTTGAAGTTGGACCTAGACCTTTGATTCAAAAGATTCTGGTGTACAGAAGTGATGAGGTCAATGTGTTTGGACTGAAAAAACTCTTGCAGAAGTAACTTGCAGGAGAATCGGTAAAAATCATTTTGCCATGTAAATTCATCATGGTGATTGGTAAGAATTAAATAGAAGCATTTATTTAATACCTGTAGTTCAACCTTACTGAATTGTCTAAATGACAGGCTGAAGATCAAACTTTCTTTTTGCCGGCCCGTTCTCTTGTTCTAACCCCCTACTGGTGGTCATCCCATGCTTTTTTTGCATCTAAAGGGAGAGCGCACAAGTCTTGGGATCCCATAAAGTCAAGCTGAGCAAATTTGCTGTCGCTATTGGATGATGCCGGATCCCTGTTGAGTGCCTCCCTTTGTCTTTATTAGCTTTGTTGCATCTAAAATTGCTGCATGTCAGATTGTCTTGTTCACCTCCTATAAGCCAATGGTATACCTTGTTATTTGCCATTTGTCACTCTACACTGGTAGCTTGCGAAGCCAGTCCTCTGAGTGGTCTTGTGGAAAGTAGTTTCAAGTTCGCTTTCAAATTTTTCCACGTCAGTGTGAGTTCACAACCTACTTTCACTATCACAAACAGCACTGAATCTATGCTGCATCTGTTTGGGATGCCAATACTCATCCTGTGGTCATTTTTCACATAAGGTAATGAATTTCTTTGCACTGCTCACCATAACAAAGGGGGCCATGAAACGTTGGTCTCTTCATGTGATCATTCGAAACATTTTGGTGAAAGTCTCTCTCTCTCTCTCTCTTGCAGCCATTGGCCCAATATGTAGATTTTTTTCTACAACCGTGTGTTCAAGCTGTCCCAAGTTATTTAAGGGACACTGGTGACTTCCTGGGGGGCCTTCGAGATATTGTGGGTCTATCTGATGACTGTGTTTTAACCACACTTGATGTCTCATCGCTGTACACGGTGATTCCACATATGGAGGGGATCCAAGCGGTCCGCACAGCGTTGACACGTGGGCCATACGATGGACCTCCCATCGAATTCATCTGTGATTTGATTAGTATGGTTCTGAAATTTAACCATTTCCAGTATCAGGGTGGGTACTATATGCAGACCTCCGGGACAGCCATGGGCTCGAACCTGGCGCCGGGGTTTGCCAATTTGTTCATGGCTGAGTATGAGCAGATTCACATACTAGAAAGGTATGCCACCAACATTGTACACTATAGAAGGTTTATCGATGACCTATTTTTAGTATGGAGAGGTACGGAGGACTCTTTTTTGTTGATGGTGCAGGAGTTGAATTTGTTGGATAGCCCCATCAGATTCACTGCTAAGGTGGACAGAACCACTATTGACTTGGGATACACCCTCTTTAGGAAACCGACCGACAGGAATGCCCTGCTTTGGGCCACTAGCCACCATCCTGATAAGTTAAAATCTAACCTGCCAGTGTTGCAATTTCTGCGTGTGCTCCAGAATAATTCTGAGGTGCCACAGGCTGAGGCACAGTTGGAGGAATGTGCTGACAGATTTAGAGCACGAGGGTACGCCATCAGCGACATACAGAAATGCATGTTGAAAGCAAGAAGAATCCATGCTAATTCTGGCACATTAAGTAAGAAAAAGGTTGATGATAAAAGGATGACAGTGGTCGTGAAGTGTGACAGTGGGTTTAAACAGGTCAATAAAGCCATTAATAAGAATTGGTCATTACTGAAGACTGACCCTGCATTCTCTAGTATTTCAAATGCCCCCCCTATGATTGGGGCCAAGCGAGGCAGAAACTTGAAAGACGTATTGTTTCGCCCAGACATGAGACCCTCCACTGGTGGAGGAGGCTGGTTACAGAGAAGGATGGGATGCTTCAAGTGTTTAAAATGCACGACCTGCAGAGCCCTCATAACTGGAGCAACGTTTTGCCACCCACATTCTGGACAAAAGATTAAAATCCAGCATCACCTGGTATGTACAACGGATCACGTTGTTTACATTTTAAAATGCCCATGTGGGCTCATTTACGTGGGCAAGACCATTAGGACTTTCCGAGAGAGCATGAACCAGCATCGCTCCTCAATACGGTTAGCCTATGCCACAAAGACGACCGACAAACCAGTGGCAGCGCATTTCCTGAAATTAAACCATCAAATAGCCTCAATGTCATATATGATCATTGACTGTGTTCCACCGTTGGAGAGAGGAGGTGACCGAGGTCTCCTATTATTGCGCAAAGAGGCTAGATGGATACAAAAATTGGACACTATCTCTCCTAGAGGGCTTAATGAGTATAACTCATTAAGTGTTTTCTTATAAAAGTACCCGGACTTTCTTTCACTTTTTTCTAGTTTTTCTACCGTAACGTTTTTTCTACCATAATAGTCTATGATTCACAAATAGTGTATTAGTGCGCCTGGTGATAAATCTTTTTTAGTAAAATATAAAAATAAATAAAAATGGAACTGTTTTAATATTATTGGGTTGTATTGGTGGACTTTTTGGTGCTAAACACATAGTGCTATTCATTATTATACATGGTATGCGGTTTGTTCTGCGTTGCACGATTTTTTGATTGACACATAGAATGCCCCATTACCAAAAGGCGGAAGTAAGGTGATAGTGATGTCTTCCTGCTGGTGGAGCGCATGCCGGGCGTTGGAACGCACGCCACGGCTAGCGCTGAATAAACCTGAATAGAATAAGCAGATATGACGTATGAGATGACAACTTCCGGCGGGTGGAACGCATGCCGGGCGTTGGAACGCACGCCGCGGCTAGCGCTGATTGCAGCGAGGAGAGGACAGTCACTGGCCTGCTTTACCGTCTATGCATTGGTATGGGTGAGCATTATTAAATGTTTTCTATATAGTGTATATGGTGTAGTCTGTGACTACTAAATATCTGATTATACTACGTTATTGTAATAATTGGCACTTCCGGAAAAAGGAAAGGGGGAGTTGCCCTAGCACTTGTGTTTGAGCATAAAAGGTCCACTATGGCATTGTTGATTGTGCACTGGTGGAGGCTGGAGTAAGGGGGTCTTGACAAAGGTCTATGTTTAGACCGAAACGTTGACCATGCCCACTGTCACCTAAACTTTCGGCTGTGGTATGTAAATAAACACCTGCATTTGGATAAAGACCGGTGAGTGCACCCATTTTTCTTTGTGGATATTCTGTGGAAGTGCCTGAATACATTTGGGACTTTCTGGTTTTGTGGCACCCTGGCAGCTGGCTATATGTAAGGAGTGTGCTGTCCTACCTGCATGGATACAAGTGAGGGATCATTGGAAGATTTCTCTGGACTGGCACCCCGAAATTTTGTGGATATATGTTGCTATTTTTAGAGGAGAAGAAAATATGAATATATATTTTTGATGTTTTTTGCTCTAATGTCCTTTTGTCCAGTGACAATCTGCAATTTTTTGCAATAGATAATTGTATTGTCTATTTCAATAGGTGTATGTATTTATTACCAGGCGCAAATGTTGAGTGGCTGCCTAAAAGAGGTAGTTTGTGAATCTGCATTTAATAGTCTGTGGGTTTTTTGTTGAATTTGTCTGACATTTCTCTGCTGATATTTTTCTGCTTATATTATGTCTCAATTGGAAGGGTTTCTTGATGAGAACGCCCTTAGTGAAGCTGAAAGTGTGTTTGTCAGTCTTACTGATGATGAGGCTGATAGAATCCTATTTGATCAAATTGACTTTGATAAATTACCAGCTGAAACCCCTTTGGATTTACATCATAAACTGACCAGGTTGAAGAAGCGGGAGGTAGATCTGATCCTCCATGGTCAGTTTTTATCAGAATATTATCGCAAAAAGCGTATCCCAAGGGGTTTCAGGATTTCTAACGCCCCGACCATTGGTCGCAAAAAATTCAGCTTTTTGCATCAAATGGTGCGGAATTCTGAATAAGTGTTCTGCTGACTTGCTCATACTTGTTGTGGAGGAAGTCGGAGCAGAGCTAAAAAAAGGTTAAGACTGAATTGAAGGAATTTGAAAAAAAGTGTAAAACTGCTTTAGCTAAAGACAAGACAGAAGACTGGCTTGCGAAGACTCAGACATTAGTAGACAAATACCGCACAGACTTGATAGCATTTAAAGGTAAAAAGTGGGAGACTGTAGAAGGGGATTACCAACACCATACAGTGTTCCGCTGGTTAAGTGGTGACACACAGACAAACAGATATAGATCAAGAGGACGTAACTATCAGAGGGGACAAGGATCATACACCCGACATCAGTATTCTAACTCCTCCCCTGATTCAGACACCTCAGGCAGACTACCCCCCACTGGTCGTGAAGTAGTCGCTGGGTCTTTTTTAGGCCCCGACGTCAGACCCAAGGGCGCCAGGTCTGGAACAAGAGACCGCACCCGAGGAGGGGGGGGCGCCGGAGGAAGGGGGAGAGGAGTGAGGTAGAACAAATGATATTCAATTTGTCCAAACATAGGTTGACGGTGGCTGAGGAGTCCTTGTTGAAAAAGGTTTAAAATTCATACCCACTTGTAAGTTTGACAAGATGGAATGGTCCATCAATCAATACAAGATGGGTAGGAAGTTACGTCTCAAGGAATTCTTCGCTAATAATAACGATGTATTGGTACAAGGTGAGATACCTATGTTTAAAAAGCCTAGTACATTTGACCCCCCCTCGTCCAGCGCGAGCTTAAAAACCTTTTTACGGATGGTAGATTTGGATGTCAAGGAGGGTGTGAAAAGCCATCAGAGTTTTGACAATTTGTCTGTAGCTGAGCGACGTGCTCTGATTGATTTAAAAAATGACACATCCGTGGTGATAAGAAGCGCGGACAAGGGGGGAGCAATTGTCCTTCAGGATTTTGATAGTTACGATAACTAGATCAAAAGACAATTAAGCGATGTGGGTACATATGAAAAGATTGACTTTAACCCCATGCCTAGGGTGAAAAGAGAGGTTGATCAGCTTCTAAAAACAGCCCTCAACATGGGCTGGATTGATGAAAAAATTTTGGGGTTCCTTGTGGTTGAACATCCAAGGTGCCCTTTGGTGTACACATTGCCGAAGATCCACAAGACTCTCATTAACCCCCCAGGAAGGCCCATTATTTCGGCCTGTGGGTCTATATTGCAGCCATTGGCCCAATATGTAGATTTTTTTCTACAACCGTGTGTTCAAGCTGTCCCAAGTTATTTAAGGGACACTGGTGACTTCCTGGGGGGCCTTCGAGATATTGTGGGTCTATCTGATGACTGTGTTTTAGCCACACTTGATGTCTCATCGCTGAACACGGTGATTCCACATATGGAGGGGATCCAAGCGGTCCGCACAGCGTTGACACGTGGGCCATACGATGGACCTCCCATCGAATTCATCTGTGATTTGATTAGTATGGTTCTGAAATTTAACCATTTCCAGCATCAGGGTGGGTACTATATGCAGACCTCTGGGACAGCCATGGGCTCGAACCTGGCGCCGGGGTTTGCCAATTTGTTCATGGCTGAGTATGAGCAGATTCACATACTAGAAAGGTATGCCACCAACATTGTACACTATAGAAGGTTTATCGATGACCTATTTTTAGTATGGAGAGGTACGGAGGACTCTTTTTTGTTGATGGTGCAGGAGTTGAATTTGTTGGATAGCCCCATCAGATTCACTGCTAAGGTGGACAGAACCACTATTGACTTCCTGGACGTCTCAGTGATGTTAAAAGATTCACATCTGGGATACACCCTCTTTAGGAAACCGACCGACAGGAATGCCCTGCTTTGGGCCACTAGCCACCATCCTGATAAGTTAAAATCTAACCTGCCAGTGTCGCAATTTCTGCGTGTGCTCCGGAATAATTCTGAGGTGCCACAGGCTGAGGCACAGTTGGAGGAATGTGCTGACAGATTTAGAGCACGAGGGTACGCCATCAGCGACATACAGAAATGCATGTTGAAAGCAAGAAGAATCCATGCTAATTCTGGCACATTAAGTAAGAAAAAGGTTGATGATAAAAGGATGACAGTGGTCGTGAAGTGTGACAGTGGGTTTAAACAGGTCAATAAAGCCATTAATAAGAATTGGTCATTACTGAAGACTGACCCTGCATTCTCTAGTATTTCAAATGCCCCCCCTATGATTGGGGCCAAGCGAGGCAGAAACTTGAAAGACGTATTGTTTCGCCCAGACATGAGACCCTCCACTGGTGGAGGAGGCTGGTTACAGAGAAGGATGGGATGCTTCAAGTGTTTAAAATGCACGACCTGCAGAGCCCTCATAACTGGAGCAACGTTTTGCCACCCACATTCTGGGCAAAAGATTAAAATCCAGCATCACCTGTTATGTACAACGGATCACGTTGTTTACATTTTAAAATGCCCATGTGGGCTCATTTACATGGGCAAGACCATTAGGACTTTCCGAGAGAGGATGAGCCAGCATCGCTCCTCAATACGGTTAGCCTATGCCACAAAGACGACCGACAAACCAGTGGCAGCGCATTTCCTGAAATTAAACCATCAAATAGCCTCAATGTCATATATGATCATTGACTGTGTTCCACCGTTGGAGAGAGGAGGTGACCGAGGTCTCCTATTATTGCGCAAAGATGGATGGATACAAAAATTGGACACTATCTCTCCTAGAGGGCTTAATGAGTATAACTCATTAAGTGTATTCTTATAAAAGTACCCGGACTTTCTTTCACTTTTTTCTAGTTTTTCTACCGTAACGTTTTTTCTACCATAATAGTCTATGATTCACAAATAGTGTATTAGTGCGCCTGGTGATAAATCTTTTTTAGTAAAATATAAAAATAAATAAAAATGGAACTGTTTTAATATTATTGGGTTGTATTGGTGGACTTTTTGGTGCTAAACACATAGTGCTATTCATTATTATACATGGTATGCGGTTTGTTCTGCGTTGCACGATTTTTTGATTGACACATAGAATGCCCCATTACCAAAAGGCGGAAGTAAGGTGATAGTGATGTCTTCCTGCTGGTGGAGCGCATGCCGGGCGTTGGAACGCACGCCACGGCTAGCGCTGAATAAACCTGAATAGAATAAGCGGATATGACGTATGAGATGACAACTTCCGGCGGGTGGAACGCATGCCGGGCGTTGGAACGCACGCCGCGGCTAGCGCTGATTGCAGCGAGGAGAGGACAGTCACTGGCCTGCTTTACCGTCTATGCATTGGTATGGGTGAGCATTATTAAATGTTTTCTATATAGTGTATATGGTGTAGTCTGTGACTACTAAATATCTGATTATACTACGTTATTGTAATAATTGGCACTTCCGGAAAAAGGAAAGGGGGAGTTGCCCTAGCACTTGTGTTTGAGCATAAAAGGTCCACTATGGCATTGTTGATTGTGCACTGGTGGAGGCTGGAGTAAGGGGGTCTTGACAAAGGTCTATGTTTAGACCGAAACGTTGACCATGCCCACTGTCACCTAAACTTTCGGCTGTGGTATGTAAATAAACACCTGCATTTGGATAAAGACCGGTGAGTGCACCCATTTTTCTTTGTGGATATTCTGTGGAAGTGCCTGAATACATTTGGGACTTTCTGGTTTTGTGGCACCCTGGCAGCTGGCTATATGTAAGGAGTGTGCTGTCCTACCTGCATGGATATATATATATACCTATATACTTCTTATATACACCTATATATGTGTGCAACACCTGGTTTAACCCTATTATAGGACCCTTATGAGCGTATATGGAGATGGACTGCTTAGGATACTTTGCAGCGCTCCGTCTCACGCTGTACTTTGAACCCTCAGTGAGTGATCTCTTGTCCCCCCCTAGTGTATGACACGTGTACTCCCACAGCTGCATTTCAGTACATAGCTATGCAGCCACAGACACCCGATTGCCCATCGATCACCTATTGCGCTATTTGACACACATACACTCCGTTATCCGGAAGTGTTGCATTCCAGTACTCTCACTCAGCCGCGATGTCACTTCCAGTTTCCGGACATCTGACATCGGCTTGCGGTTCAAGTGCGGTCCACCAGAGCCACTTGATCCTGTGAGTGCGAGTTTAGCATGAAAAACATTTGATGTCACTGGGCGCACGGCGGGACCGTGCGCCCACGTGACATCTGGCTATGGGGTATTTAAACCAGGTTTTGGCACCCTTTCAGGGTGTCTTTCCCACTGCACCTGGCTGGTTTGCATGTGTTGCTCCTGAACCTTATTTTGAACCATTTTCATTCACCTAAAACGTAAGTTTAACTTTTTCCTTGATCACTTAATGGTGTATGAAGCTTTGTATATGCACTGATGGGCATTTCCTGCATTGTTTGTACACCTCCAGGCTCCTTGATAAAGGTCCATTATCTCTAGGACCGAAACGTCTGAGTTTTGGTGAACTGGAATTATACTTGAAAAACACAGCTGAAAATAAAACTATTTATTTTTATCAAAAAGCACTGTCTTTGATAAAGTGGCGAGTGCCTGCGTCTCTAACTGAGAACTGTAGCTATACATTGGAGTACGGAGTATCATCTGGACCCCTTCGCATGCACCCCACAAGTTGGCTCATTACCCCCAGTGTGAGTGCGGTCTACCCTTGGAATATATATATAGATATATATATATATATATATATATATCTATATATATATATAGGATGTAGGGAACAGGCGGCACTCTCGGATTTGTGAAAGCAGAAAACCAAGTTTAATCCAACATGTTTCGGGCCAAGTCAGCCCGTCCTCAGGGATCAAATAACATTACACACGTGCACAATATAAATACACCAACCAAGTAAGAAACACACCCCCCACGCTGTGCGGTCACCCGCCCCTCATACCTGCACCGTCCATTGCCAGTCAATAGCTCTGCCTATATCCAGCGTGTATCTCCATTCCCGGCGCCATTAGGGAGGCTGTCACTCTGCCCAGCGTCCAGTCACTCCCTCTGACGTCATCGGGCGTCTCCTCACGCTGCGGTCCAGGTCTAGAGCCAAGCCTCGCTCTGGACTTGTGCAGGGAGATTGCGGTTGCCATGGTGCCTGGGGGTACACAAAAATTACACATTATACACATTATAAAATTACACATCTAAAATAACGTGATAATTAGGGGCTGATACAGCCGAATTACGAGGCAACAAGGTTGCCATCAAAGTGAATAAAGTGATAATATAAAAAAAGAAAAATATAAGAACATACATTTAAAAAGCATTTGCAGTGTGACATATCAGCTTCACAGTGTTTGCCTGGGGGGTCCTTTGTTAACACACATATTGTGAGTATGCTAAGTAATTAGTTTACATTAATAAATCTTGAATACCCCTTGTCTGGCATGACACTGTTCCGCTTAATGTCCAGTATATATGAACAGCTGTTGACCTTTATTATGGAAAAATTCATGTTATTCTTATTATAAAAAGTGATACATTCCATGCTGTTCATTTAACCCTCGAGGAGAGAGTGTGTCCAGTAGGTGAATCCACCTTGCCTCCAGCTGTAATAGCATTCTTTTTCTATTACCACCTCTGTATGGTACTGGTACATGGTCCACTATTTTTGACCTAATGCTTGCTACACTGTGTTTCTTTTCAGCACAATGTCGTGCGACAGGCTGCTCACTCCGGCCAGTCGTGAGTGCCTGTCTGATGGCCAAGCGATGGTTAGCCATCCTCTCCTTAAACTGGCATTCTGTCTTGCCTACATAGTAGAGCCCACACGGGCAAGACAGAATGTACACAATGTAGCGGCTAGAGCAAGTGACAGAATGTTTGATCTTAATTTTGCGGCCTGTATGTGGATGATTTATTGTATCCCCTGCCAACATAGA
Source organism: Crinia signifera (assembly GCF_055691185.1). NCBI lineage: Eukaryota > Metazoa > Chordata > Amphibia > Anura > Myobatrachidae > Crinia > Crinia signifera. The sequence goes on from NC_139217.1 coordinate 406,786,398, forward strand.
GCTGCAGGTCACACACCCTGTGCATTTAAAACAGCCTTTGGGGCGCGATAGAAAATGGGTTGGCATGGTGTTTTTCTTCATTAATCTAGCTACATCTGTTTTTACTAGTTGGTCTGCTAGATTACGGCCTCGTTTGTATGCTGGCATAATACGGGTGTTGTGTAAGCTTTTTAAATCCCTATCTGTGGCCACTATGGGCCATAGGGTTTTAACCCGTTTGGTAGTTTCCATGCTACCCACTGTATGCTGTGTGACCCATGGGATCCTATTGCCCAGATCCTTTTTCTTGTTGTTTGTTGTGAGTGCTATTTCACGGGGAATGCTAAGGACTTTACTTCTGATCTTCTCCAGATCATTTTTGTTGTAGCCCCTCTGTTCAAATTTATTTTGCATATCTTCTAATGCTTGTTGGGCCGTGTCATCATTACTGGTGATTCACCTTACTCTCAACATCTGAGAGTAAGGGAGGCCTTGACGAAGTGCTATGGGGTGACAACTGTCATGGTGCAAGATGGTGTTACGGTCCGTATTTTTGACATATAAAGATGTTTCAATTTTACTGGCTCTGAGATGTATTTTTACGTCCAGGAAATGTATGACCTCCATACTCATGTCAAAAGTAAATTTAACAGGATGCAAACGACTGTTGTGTTCCTCAAACACACTTCTTAGCTCCTCTGCAGTACCGTTCCAAATGATGAACAAGTCATCTATAAACCTGCGGTACAGAATGACTTTGTCTGCATGTGGGGCTGAAAAAAACAAAGATTGATCGACTTCGTTCATAAAAGCATTGGCGTAGGATGGAGCCACATTGGATCCCATCGCTACGCCAAGCTGTTGTCGATACATCGTACCATTGAACAAAAAATAATTTCGATTTAGCACTAAATTTAACAGGCTCATGAAGAATGACACTGAAGGACCCTTGTAGGCCTCACTAGTGCTGATCAGATTTTCTACTGCACTCATTCCCTCAACGTGTGGTATACAGGTATACAATCCCACAACATCAGCACTACATAGGATGGTACCTGTAGGCAGATTGTCCAGGGAATTCAAAAGCTCCAAAAGGTGGTTTGTGTCCTTAAGATAGGACCGTGTTGCCTGTATGCAGGGATTCAGATAGGCATCTAGATAGGTAGACACAGGCTGGAAAAGAGAACCCCTGGCAGATATTATGGGTCTGCCAGGGGGTTTCTCCAGCCTCTTGTGGACTTTGGGCAGCATATTCAATAGGGGAGTAATGGGAAATTCACTACAAAGTGCTTTACCCAGTTCCTCTGAAATGGTCCCCTCTCTAATGGCAGAATTTATTACCATTTCCATTTCCTTCTTATAGTCCATCGTAGGGTCCCTATCAAGTACCTCATACGTTTCAGTGTCCGCCAACTGGCGTATACATTCATTCACATAGTCCTGTAAGTCCTGGACCACTACTGACCCACCTTTATCCGCCTTGCGGATTACGATGTCAGTCCTTTTTTGTAGGTCTCGCAAGGCGTTTTCCTCCTCCCTTGTTAGATTTTTATGCCACGCTCGAGTTGTGGGTGCATGGCCAGCTTCTTCCATCATGCGGGAGAATGTCTTAATGGTTGGGCTGGGTACTTGAGGGTCATAGGTAGATCTGGGCATCAATTTCTTGAGTTGTATGGGGATGTCTTTGCCGCTCTGTGTCACGCTTTCCTTGCCCCAAAAGTGTTCTTTCAACCTCAGAGAGCGTCCAAATTTATAGCAGTCAACTTTCCATTCAAATGGATTAGATGTATGACTTGGAATGAATGAAAGTCCTTTTGATAAGACTGCTGTCTCTGCAGGTGTTAATGGGGTCTTGGATAAATTAAATACCAGTTCCTCTAGCGGCGGCTGCCTTTGCGGCCTGCTCTGCCTTTCGGCCTGCCGACCGCGCCGCGTCCGCCTCCTCTGTCGGTGGGTGTTTTTAGACCCGCCCGGGTCCGTACCCCTAAAGGGGGATTTCCCTCTGTGGTTTCTTGAGTGGCACTTTCAAAATCGCTAGCTGAAGTGCTGGTGCCTTCCTCATCACCTCCGCGTCTGTATCTTTGTCGACGCTGCTTGGGGGGTCCTTGTGGATTTATATGTGGACCCGCTGTACTGAGCCAATGGTACACTCGATTGGTCTCATAATCGGTCTGTACCTTTCTCTTCTTTTCCCCTTTAAACTTCAGGAGCTCTTTGTGATAGGCTTCTATCTGATTTTTAAGTTTGCTGCCCCAATCTGTTTGGGTGTCAACCGTCAATGTCGACACATGGGTAGACTCGAATGATGCAATCTTCTCTTTCACTGCCGTTAGTTCCTTGGTCGACTCATCTACTACTAATAAAAGCAGATCCATAGAACATTTGTTTAAAATGCCTACCCATCTCTTGCAAAAGGCGACATTATTTCTCCCAATAGTGGGGACATTCCGTACTCGGAATCCCCGTGGGATCTGTTTGTCCGTGAAATATTCCGCCAGGGTAGAGGCATGTAGCATGTAGTCGACCTCTCTTTTCTTAAGTGCATACCAGTCTCTGTAGAGCTCTTCATTTTCCACAGCAGGTATCTGCACCTGTACAAATGCAGCTTTTATGATGGTGTCAGCATCACTGTCTGAATAGCTGAACCTGTCTCCCGTGTCGATCTGCGTCAGGTTGACACCTGCCAGATTGGGCTCCATAATCAGGATACTCCTTGTTCCTCCTCACTTTTACAGCTGCTGTGGCTTGCAAGTAGAGGAGTAGAGGGTAGGTAGGGGCGGTCAATTGTATGGAGGACTGGTTAAAAAATGCACACACTGGACAACTGTCCCTGCTCCTCTGTGCTGCAAATGGATGTTATGGCTTCTCCCTTAGTTGAGGATAAATTGACCTTATGTGGGTGCCTTGCCGGTATGCAGTCCTGGAGGAACTCACAGTCTGTGTTACCTTCTTATAGCTTGTGTGGTGGCCGGCACTCCCAATGAACGGTCTAGTCGTATGCTGACCCGGTGCCTTCCAATATGGACCTTGCGGCCCCAATGCAGGATGTAGGGAACAGGCGGCACTCTCGGATTTGTGAAAGCAGAAAACCAAGTTTAATCCAACATGTTTCGGGCCAAGTCAGCCCGTCCTCAGGGATCAAATAACATTACACACGTGCACAATATAAATACACCAACCAAGTAAGAAACACACCCCCCACGCTGTGCGGTCACCCGCCCCTCATACCTGCACCGTCCATTGCCAGTCAATAGCTCTGCCTATATCCAGCGTGTATCTCCATTCCCGGCGCCATTAGGGAGGCTGTCACTCTGCCCAGCGTCCAGTCACTCCCTCTGACGTCATCGGGCGTCTCCTCACGCTGCGGTCCAGGTCTAGAGCCAAGCCTCGCTCTGGACTTGTGCAGGGAGATTGCGGTTGCCATGGTGCCTGGGGGTACACAAAAATTACACATTATACACATTATAAAATTACACATCTAAAATAACGTGATAATTAGGGGCTGATACAGCCGAATTACGAGGCAACAAGGTTGCCATCAAAGTGAATAAAGTGATAATATAAAAAAAGAAAAATATAAGAACATACATTTAAAAAGCATTTGCAGTGTGACATATCAGCTTCACAGTGTTTGCCTGGGGGGTCCTTTGTTAACACACATATTGTGAGTATGCTAAGTAATTAGTTTACATTAATAAATGATCTGGGCAATAGGATCCCATGGGTCACACAGCATACAGTGGGTAGCATGGAAACTACCAAACGGGTTAAAACCCTATGGCCCATAGTGGCCACAGATAGGGATTTAAAAACCTTACACAACACCCGTATTATGCCAGCATACAAACGAGGCCGTAATCTAGCAGACCAACTAGTAAAAACAGATGTAGCTAGATTAATGAAGAAAAACACCATGCCAACCCATTTTCTATCGCGCCCCAAAGGCTGTTTTAAATGCACAGGGTGTGTGACCTGCAGCTCTATGTTGGCAGGGGATACAATAAATCATCCACATACAGGCCGCAAAATTAAGATCAAACATTCTGTCACTTGCTCTAGCCGCTACATTGTGTACATTCTGTCTTGCCCGTGTGGGCTCTACTATGTAGGCAAGACAGAATGCCAGTTTAAGGAGAGGATGGCTAACCATCGCTTGGCCATCAGACAGGCACTCACGACTGGCCGGAGTGAGCAGCCTGTCGCACGACATTGTGCTGAAAAGAAACACAGTGTAGCAAGCATTAGGTCAAAAATAGTGGACCATGTACCAGTACCATACAGAGGTGGTAATAGAAAAAGAATGCTATTACAGCTGGGGGCAAGGTGGATTCACCTACTGGACACACTCTCTCCTCGAGGGTTAAATGAACAGCATGGAATGTATCACTTTTTATAATAAGAATAACATGAATTTTTCCATAATAAAGGTCAACAGCTGTTCATATATACTGGACATTAAGCGGAACAGTGTCATGCCAGACAAGGGGTATTCAAGATTTATTAATGTAAACTAATTACTTAGCATACTCACAATATGTGTGTTAACAAAGGACCCCCCAGGCAAACACTGTGAAGCTGATATGTCACACTGCAAATGCTTTTTAAATGTATGTTCTTATATTTTTCTTTTTTTATATTATCACTTTATTCACTTTGATGGCAACCTTGTTGCCTCGTAATTCGGCTGTATCAGCCCCTAATTATCACGTTATTTTAGATGTGTAATTTTATAATGTGTATAATGTGTAATTTTTGTGTACCCCCAGGCACCATGGCAACCGCAATCTCCCTGCACAAGTCCAGAGCGAGGCTTGGCTCTAGACCTGGACCGCAGCGTGAGGAGACGCCCGATGACGTCAGAGGGAGTGACTGGACGCTGGGCAGAGTGACAGCCTCCCTAATGGCGCCGGGAATGGAGATACACGCTGGATATAGGCAGAGCTATTGACTGGCAATGGACGGTGCAGGTATGAGGGGCGGGTGACCGCACAGCGTGGGGGGTGTGTTTCTTACTTGGTTGGTGTATTTATATTGTGCACGTGTGTAATGTTATTTGATCCCTGAGGACGGGCTGACTTGGCCCGAAACATGTTGGATTAAACTTGGTTTTCTGCTTTCACAAATCCGAGAGTGCCGCCTGTTCCCTACATCCTGCATTGGGGCCGCAAGGTCCATATTGGAAGGCACCGGGTCAGCATACGACTAGACCGTTCATTGGGAGTGCCGGCCACCACACAAGCTATAAGAAGGTAACACAGACTGTGAGTTCCTCCAGGACTGCATACCGGCAAGGCACCCACATAAGGTCAATTTATCCTCAACTAAGGGAGAAGCCATAACATCCATTTGCAGCACAGAGGAGCAGGGACAGTTGTCCAGTGTGTGCATTTTTTAACCAGTCCTCCATACAATTGACCGCCCCTACCTACCCTCTACTCCTCTACTTGCAAGCCACAGCAGCTGTAAAAGTGAGGAGGAACAAGGAGTATCCTGATTATGGAGCCCAATCTGGCAGGTGTCAACCTGACGCAGATCGACACGGGAGACAGGTTCAGCTATTCAGACAGTGATGCTGACACCATCATAAAAGCTGCATTTGTACAGGTGCAGATACCTGCTGTGGAAAATGAAGAGCTCTACAGAGACTGGTATGCACTTAAGAAAAGAGAGGTCGACTACATGCTACATGCCTCTACCCTGGCGGAATATTTCACGGACAAACAGATCCCACGGGGATTCCGAGTACGGAATGTCCCCACTATTGGGAGAAATAATGTCGCCTTTTGCAAGAGATGGGTAGGCATTTTAAACAAATGTTCTATGGATCTGCTTTTATTAGTAGTAGATGAGTCGACCAAGGAACTAACGGCAGTGAAAGAGAAGATTGCATCATTCGAGTCTACCCATGTGTCGACATTGACGGTTGACACCCAAACAGATTGGGGCAGCAAACTTAAAAATCAGATAGAAGCCTATCACAAAGAGCTCCTGAAGTTTAAAAGAGAAAAGAAGAGAAAGGTACAGACCGATTATGAGACCAATCGAGTGTACCATTGGCTCAGTACAGCGGGTCCACATATAAATCCACAAGGACCCCCCAAGCAGCGTCGACAAAGATACAGACGCGGAGGTGATGAGGAAGGCACCAGCACTTCAGCTAGCGATTTTGAAAGTGCCACTCAAGAAACCACAGAGGGAAATCCCCCTTTAGGGGTACGGACCCGGGCGGGTCTAAAAACACCCACCGACAGAGGAGGCGGACGCGGCGCGGTCGGCAGGCCGAAAGGCAGAGCAGGCCGCAAAGGCAGCCGCCGCTAGAGGAACTGGTATTTAATTTATCCAAGACCCCATTAACACCTGCAGAGACAGCAGTCTTATCAAAAGGACTTTCATTCATTCCAAGTCATACATCTAATCCATTTGAATGGAAAGTTGACTGCTATAAATTTGGACGCTCTCTGAGGTTGAAAGAACACTTTTGGGGCAAGGAAAGCGTGACACAGAGCGGCAAAGACATCCCCATACAACTCAAGAAATTGATGCCCAGATCTACCTATGACCCTCAAGTACCCAGCCCAACCATTAAGACATTCTCCCGCATGATGGAAGAAGCTGGCCATGCACCCACAACTCGAGCGTGGCATAAAAATCTAACAAGGGAGGAGGAAAACGCCTTGCGAGACCTACAAAAAAGGACTGACATCGTAATCCGCAAGGCGGATAAAGGTGGGTCAGTAGTGGTCCAGGACTTACAGGACTATGTGAATGAATGTATACGCCAGTTGGCGGACACTGAAACGTATGAGGTACTTGATAGGGACCCTACGATGGACTATAAGAAGGAAATGGAAATGGTAATAAATTCTGCCATTAGAGAGGGGACCATTTCAGAGGAACTGGGTAAAGCACTTTGTAGTGAATTTCCCATTACTCCCCTATTGAATATGCTGCCCAAAGTCCACAAGAGGCTGGAGAAACCCCCTGGCAGACCCATAATATCTGCCAGGGGTTCTCTTTTCCAGCCTGTGTCTACCTATCTAGATGCCTATCTGAATCCCTGCATACAGGCAACACGGTCCTATCTTAAGGACACAAACCACCTTTTGGAGCTTTTGAATTCCCTGGACAATCTGCCTACAGGTACCATCCTATGTAGTGCTGATGTTGTGGGATTGTATACCTGTATACCACACGTTGAGGGAATGAGTGCAGTAGAAAATCTGATCAGCACTAGTGAGGCCTACAAGGGTCCTTCAGTGTCATTCTTCATGAGCCTGTTAAATTTAGTGCTAAATCGAAATTATTTTTTGTTCAATGGTACGATGTATCGACAACAGCTTGGCGTAGCGATGGGATCCAATGTGGCTCCATCCTACGCCAATGCTTTTATGAACGAGGTCGATCAATCTTTGTTTTTTTCAGCCCCACATGCAGACAAAGTCATTCTGTACCGCAGGTTTATAGATGACTTGTTCATCATTTGGAACGGTACTGCAGAGGAGCTAAGAAGTGTGTTTGAGGAACACAACAGTCGTTTGCATCCTGTTAAATTTACTTTTGACATGAGTATGGAGGTCATACATTTCCTGGACGTAAAAATACATCTCAGAGCCAGTAAAATTGAAACATCTTTATATGTCAAAAATACGGACCGTAACACCATCTTGCACCATGACAGTTGTCACCCCATAGCACTTCGTCAAGGCCTCCCTTACTCTCAGATGTTGAGAGTAAGGAGAATCACCAGTAATGATGACACGGCCCAACAAGCATTAGAAGATATGCAAAATAAATTTGAACAGAGGGGCTACAACAAAAATGATCTGGAGAAGATCAGAAGTAAAGTCCTTAGCATTCCCCGTGAAATAGCACTCACAACAAACAACAAGAAAAAGGATCTGGGCAATAGGATCCCATGGGTCACACAGCATACAGTGGGTAGCATGGAAACTACCAAACGGGTTAAAACCCTATGGCCCATAGTGGCCACAGATAGGGATTTAAAAAGCTTACACAACACCCGTATTATGCCAGCATACAAACGAGGCCGTAATCTAGCAGACCAACTAGTAAAAACAGATGTAGCTAGATTAATGAAGAAAAACACCATGCCAACCCATTTTCTATCGCGCCCCAAAGGCTGTTTTAAATGCACAGGGTGTGTGACCTGCAGCTCTATGTTGGCAGGGGATACAATAAATCATCCACATACAGGCCGCAAAATTAAGATCAAACATTCTGTCACTTGCTCTAGCCGCTACATTGTGTACATTCTGTCTTGCCCGTGTGGGCTCTACTATGTAGGCAAGACAGAATGCCAGTTTAAGGAGAGGATGGCTAACCATCGCTTGGCCATCAGACAGGCACTCACGACTGGCCGGAGTGAGCAGCCTGTCGCACGACATTGTGCTGAAAAGAAACACAGTGTAGCAAGCATTAGGTCAAAAATAGTGGACCATGTACCAGTACCATACAGAGGTGGTAATAGAAAAAGAATGCTATTACAGCTGGAGGCAAGGTGGATTCACCTACTGGACACACTCTCTCCTCGAGGGTTAAATGAACAGCATGGAATGTATCACTTTTTATAATAAGAATAACATGAATTTTTCCATAATAAAGGTCAACAGCTGTTCATATATACTGGACATTAAGCGGAACAGTGTCATGCCAGACAAGGGGTATTCAAGATTTATTAATGTAAACTAATTACTTAGCATACTCACAATATGTGTGTTAACAAAGGACCCCCCAGGCAAACACTGTGAAGCTGATATGTCACACTGCAAATGCTTTTTAAATGTATGTTCTTATATTTTTCTTTTTTTATATTATCACTTTATTCACTTTGATGGCAACCTTGTTGCCTCGTAATTCGGCTGTATCAGCCCCTAATTATCACGTTATTTTAGATGTGTAATTTTATAATGTGTATAATGTGTAATTTTTGTGTACCCCCAGGCACCATGGCAACCGCAATCTCCCTGCACAAGTCCAGAGCGAGGCTTGGCTCTAGACCTGGACCGCAGCGTGAGGAGACGCCCGATGACGTCAGAGGGAGTGACTGGACGCTGGGCAGAGTGACAGCCTCCCTAATGGCGCCGGGAATGGAGATACACGCTGGATATAGGCAGAGCTATTGACTGGCAATGGACGGTGCAGGTATGAGGGGCGGGTGACCGCACAGCGTGGGGGGTGTGTTTCTTACTTGGTTGGTGTATTTATATTGTGCACGTGTGTAATGTTATTTGATCCCTGAGGACGGGCTGACTTGGCCCGAAACATGTTGGATTAAACTTGGTTTTCTGCTTTCACAAATCCGAGAGTGCCGCCTGTTCCCTACATCCTGCATTGGGGCCGCAAGGTCCATATTGGAAGGCACCGGGTCAGCATACGACTAGACCGTTCATTGGGAGTGCCGGCCACCACACAAGCTATATATATATATATATATATATATATATATATATATATATATATATATATATATATATATATATATATATATATATATATATATATATATATATATATATATATATATATATATATATATATATATATATATAATATGACAAGGAATCACATACACTAACTACTAACGTAATCCCCAGCCTATTGCCCAGCTGCTAAAAGGCAATGGGAGCCCTGACTCTCTGTTCTGAACAAACATATAACAGGAAACCTCAAGTGTTGTTTATTAGCAGCCTCATTAATTAGGAAAACCCAGAGTAGATCTAATCAGCCCTGCTGCTGCTCTAAACCCTGGACTGGATATTCCACATTCCAATGTGAAATTATGCTGTCCCTGCAAGAATAGACTGCCGAGTTTCACATGAAAGTTCTCTTTTTATAGCCATTTTGGGAGTATAATCAAACCCACAAATGTGATGCTCTAGATCTAGATCATCTAGCTCAAAGAAAGGCCAGTTTTATAGCTTCCCTAATGAGCAAACCCATTTTCAGCTGTGCTAACTTAATTCCACAAGGGTTTTCTAATCATCTATTAGTCTACTAATGTGATTAGCAAACATGAACCATTAGAACACCGAGTGATGGTTGCTGGAAATGGGCCTCTATACACCTATGTAGATATTCCTTTAAAAATCAGATGTTTGCAGCTAGTATAGTCATTTACCACATTAACAATGTATAGAGTATATTTCTTATTAATTTAATGTTATCTTTCTTCATTGGAAAAAAAAAAAACAGATTTTCTTTAAAAAATAAGGAAATTTCGAAGTGACCCCAAACTTTTCGATGGTAGTGTGTGTATATATATTGTGGTAGAGAGAAATGGGGATGATCCAGACCAGGTTTTGGATCAGTAGCAGAAGCCAGGTGTGTAATCAGCAGCATCAGTGATCTTCTGATATAAGTGTTTCCAGGGCAAATTAGGGACAATTGGAGCTTTTACTGCTGTGATTACCTGTATGCTGCTGCTTGTAACTATGCTTGCCTATGAAATTAATCTGATATGCTGTGACCTGATTTACCCAAAAAAATACCAGTCTACATTTGAATCCCAGTGTTTGCTATCCTTGTCACAATTGGTGGAGAATGCGAGCAGCGATAAAGCAGGAGGTGGAAGAGATGTTACGCCTAGGGGTTATAGAGGAATCCACCAGTGAGTGGAATAATCCAATTGTCTTAGTACCTAAGCATTCAGGTGCTTTAAGGTTCTGCAATGACTTCGAAAACTAAATCAAGTTTCCCAGTTTGATTCTTGCCCTATGCCCCGGGTTTATGAGTTGGTAGAAAATGTAGCCAATAGTCAGTATCTCACCACACTTTATTTGATAAAAGGTTATTGGCAGGTTCTGTTAACAGAAGCTGCTAAGGCAAAAAGAGCCTTCTCTATCCCAGAGGGGTTTTTCCAGTATAAATTACTCCCATTTGGTTTACATGGCGCATCAGCAACCTTCCAGAGAGTTATGAATAAGTTTCTGTGGCCAAACGGGGAATATGCAGCTGCATTTTTAGATGACCCAGCTCTAACTAGGAGTCACACCTACCAAAGGTAGAAGCCATTTTAAAGTCTCTACGGGCGCACTGGTTTTCCGCCAACTCTGAGATATGTGCCACTGGTATGGCGGAAGCCAAGTATTTGGGGTACATTGTGGGCAGAGGACAGGTTAAACCTCAGCCTAGTAAAGTACTGTAGAAGCAGTCCTCACCTGATCTAAACCTAAATGTAAGTCAAAACTTAGGACATTTCTCGGTCTGTTGGGGTATTATCACAGGTTCATTCGAGATTCTGCCACTAGAGCAGCTCCACTAACCAAATGTCTTAAAAAACAGTCCCCAGGCAAGATAACGTGGTCTAGACCAGTGGAAACTGCTTATCAGGATTTAAGACAAGCTTTGTGTACCGGGCCTGTCTTGCAAGCTCCTGACTTTAAAAAAGAATTTATGTTACAGACAGATACCTCTGGGACAGGATTAGGAGCAGTCCTTTCCTAAGAGGTAGATGGAGAGCCCATCCTCTACCTTAGCCATAAGTTATTGCCCAGAGTGTTCAAGTACTCATCTGTAGAGCAAGAGTGCTTAGCCATTAGTTGGCAGTTAATTCCTTGAGATATTATTTATTGGGACAAGAGTTTTGTTGGTCACAGACCATGCACCCTAACAATGGATGCATACAAACAAGGAGGTGAATGCTCGTGTGACCCATTGGTTTTTGGCCTTACAGCTATTTAAGTTTGAGGTGCAGCATTGTCCAGGGAAGTAGCACCTCAATGCTGATGCCCCTTGCAGGAGGTTTGTAGGTCCCGATCCTCCAAGCAACCCTATGGTGAAGCTAGGGGAGGAGGAAGAAGGCGAGGTGGGCGACCTCTGGAAACTGGTGGAGGGTTCTGCACCTGGGCAGATGAAACAAGTAGAGCTGGGCGAGGCAGAGAGCTCACCAGGATAGTTGAAGCTAAGTGGGGAGGAATGTGGTAGAGACATCATCTCTCCACATGAGAGTAATGTGGAGGATCCAGACCAGGTTTTGGAGCAGTAGAAGAAGCCAGGTATGTAACCAGCAGCACCACTGATCTTCTGATATACAGTGTTTCCAGGGCAGTGTCCAAATGCTCTTGATGGTGGATTGGCTACCCAAGCGATAGCCCGGGGTGAGGGCTATGGTAGGGACCACTGGAGCATTTGCTGTTTAGTCTGTTTATGCTGTGATTACCCATAGGCTGCTGCCTGTAACTACACTTGCCTATGGAATTAATCTGGTATGCTGTGACCTGCTTTACAAAATAAGGGGTACTTGTGTAGTATCACGGTGCCACTTACATAGTCAGCGTAGTGTCCCTGTCAGCATCAGCGTCGGTGTCCCTGTCAGCATCAGCGTTATGTTCCCGCAGCTAGAGGCTGATCGTAGTCAGCATCCCTGTCAGCATCAGCGTTGTGTTCCCGCAGCCAGCATGGTCAGTAGTTTGTGGCTAACCGAAGCTTACGTAGTTAGCGTAGTCAGTCAGCATTACGCAGTTAGCGTAGTCAGTCAGTGTTGTTCTACGCTGTTATTTAACATTGCTCATTGTTTTTCTTCTTTATTCTTTATGTCAGTAAAATCCATTTGACAGTTAACACGTGTCATCATTATTGTTTCAGATGGATGACATGACAGGTGTGAATGTGTTCCTGAAACACCCTCACTATCCATGCCAGGACGCGGCACGTGTCCTCCCGATCTATTCATACCCCCACTATCCACATTGGTGTGGAGTTTATTTTAATAAAGTGTGGCGAGCGCAGCCACTGAGCCCGAAGCGTGGTGAGCAGATGCATAAAACGAGCTGAAGCATGGTGAGCGCAGCGAGCCCCATGAGGGGAAGCGGATTACTTGACGTGTATTCCGCATCCGCTCATAACACTTCAGGCTCGTTTTCCCCGGCCCCATGCAGGGCTCACTGCAATCGCCACATTTCGGGCTCAGTGGCTCGCTGCGCTCGCCTCACTTTATAAAATTAGCTCCACGCCGACGTGGATAGTAGGGGTATGAACAGATCGGTAGCATGCGTACCGCTGCACTTGCCACGCTTTGGGCTGGCGTAGATAGTGGGGGTTTGAAATGGAGGCATTTGCCAGTATGTAACAGGGAGCACTGGCAAATGCTTCATTTATTGTGCATGAGATGCACTTGCACCTGCACCCCCACTTTGTGCATGAGATGCACGCGCTATTGAACCCCTAACCCTGACGTCTCCCTGAAGCGGACAAGGGAAGGGTTTCCGTGGCCTGCCGCAAGAATTACTGAGGCGCACAAGCGTATGAGATGCTTGTGTGTCTCAGGCAGATGGAGCGCCTCTTCACCGGCGCCCGCATGATTGCCTCTTGACAGCGCAGGGGATCTGGTGGTTACCAGCGCTGTGTGAGAGGCGCTCACTAGCCTTGACAGGGACAAGGGACAGAGCTGCAGCTCGCGGAGACAGTACGGTGACTACGCTGCCTAAAAGGGACACTACGCTGACTAAGCTGGGCTCTCGCAGGGACACTACGCTAGGCTGCCGTTGGCCTACGCTGACAGCGTAGCATAAGGTGGCACCGTGAAACTACACAAGTACCAAATAAAGTTCAAAGTCTTCATTTGAATCCGCGTGTGTGTGATCCTCACAATATGTATACATATTCAGTCTTGTAGAATGGACTGCATTCTCCTGAGCATTATTCACATCATCATTATGGGTGCAAAATCCCAAAGTCTCTCATAGACCAAAATCCAGAAGACTAGTATATAATCTATAAAGTAAGGGAGCACTCACCAATGACTGCAAGTTACTAATGGTGAATGCTCCATTACTTTATTATATATGTGTTTGTGTGTCTTTGGCAAATCTTGGGATGTGGCACATTTTTGGCAGATCTAAACAGGGCATTAGTATTATGTACACCATGTTTTATTTTTATTTGCAGTGATTTAAGAGCCTTTTAGCATGGTTGGTTCTCTATATACAGTAAATCTCCCAGCATTTCTGTGCACTTTTCAGTTTGCATACTAAGAGCTCAAGAACCAGGGATAGGCTAGGAGAAACTCTTAAGCTGTGTACACACGGGGGCGATAGGGGCTATAATCGCTGGGAATATGGTCACAGGCGACCATATTGCCAGTGATGGAAGTGTGCGCTCCCGTTTTCAGCCCCATTGTAATCGCTGGTCGCAGGAGCTTGCTCCTGCGACCGGCTAATTTACCTCTGCGGCACCGCCGGCAGAGGTTCCCTTTCATCAGCGACCATCTCTGGTCGCTGATGAAAAGGAGACACTGGGCAATATATTGCTCAACAATGTATTGCTAGCAATTTATTGCTGAGCAATATATCTCCCCCGTGTGTACGGGGCTTTAGATATGCTTAGCTGCATTTTATAATGACCCAGTAATTATGTTTTCCATTTGAGCACTTAGTTGCACAGATCAAATATTCAGAGATACAGTATTTTTGTTTTAATTGCTGGAAGCAATGCATATTGCATTTATATCATTTACTACATGCAACAATACAGTTTTGCTCTGGTATTTGTTTAACACCACAGGTCTATAATATTTGTACTATGATATGTAGTACAAATCGCTTAATGTTGGCTATCCCTTGCATTCAAGCACGCCATTCATGTCAGGTGAAGACAAGCAATCCAGTGGAACTAATATGTTTTATTGTTACCATAGAAATGAACATAGAAATGAATCAATCCTGTTAAGTCTCTAGTGACATAGTATTTCTCTGTAAGAAAACCCAGTCATCTATTAGACAGGGATATTATTGAATCACTTATCAGTAATGAAATGTTTTATGGCATTGTATATGTATGTATTGATGTTGGCATTATATGTATAAAATGCAAAGGTGTAAACATGGAGAAAACCAACAAATCAATAAAAATCTGTTTTCATTATTTAACTTCGAATTGAGCAATAGGAGGTCACTGCACAATAGTTTAATAAACATTTGCAATCTGTTTCTAAGGCAATGGTGAGCTGCAGATGGCCCTAAGGCTGTCAGTATCCCAGCAAACATTTACCAGGCAGCCCAACATTTCTTTCTTTTTCTCCCTCCCACTCTTATTATTTTTCTTATGCTTTGCTAATACTCACGTAAGAAAAAAAAAAAAAGAATTTAGAAAAAAGTGGGTCACTGGGTCAACCATTGAAGGTTGACAGGCCTTAAGGTGGCCATACACATTCAGATTTATCTTCAGATCTGGCTGGTTGGAACAAAAACATGGTTATGGATAAGAGCAAATGACAGTTGACCATGTTCTTGGACATGCTGGAAAACTGACAAACTGTCACTCATCCATAACCATGTTTTTGTTCCAACCAGCCAGATCTGAAGATAAATCTTAGTAGTGTATGGGCACCTTAAGGTCGACCCAGGAAAAGGTTGACATGCCTATGGTCAAAATTGTCAAAAGGTTGACATAGGAAAGGTTGACAGTCAAAATGTCAACATGGTTTCTTCCGCATTTTTGTTGTCCCGAATGTCGACATGGACACTGTACCAGTGCACTGCACCCCATCGCATGGCTAGCTGTATTCACCATGCTTCAGGCATGGTCACTTGCTATGCTCGGCACACTGTTCTAGTCTCCCTCCAAGGCCTAGTGGATGGTAGGACATGAAATACCACCTGTTGGCACATGTTGGCTTAAAAAAAAGTGAAAAACCCCATGTCAACCTTTTGACTTTGAACCTTCCCAATGTTAACCGAATGCTTGTGTTGACCTTTTGACCCTGTCAACCTTGAATATTTCAACCTTTTTCCTGTGTTGACCTTAGGCCTGTCGACCTTCAGTGGTCGACCCAATGTATGTTGACCTTAATAGCGTTGACCTAACGACCGTATATAAAAAAAGTAACCCACCTCTGCCATGACCTATAGAAACGTGGTGGTGTGACATCATAGGATAGACATGCCAGATAGTCCTTTCAGCCTTCCAACACACCAGCCAACATGTAACTTTACCTCCATACTTTCCCTTGAGGCATACTGTACATCCCTACTTTGCTGCCCACTCCTCCTTGTACTGTAATGTGGATGGCAAAGGGGGGGCCTCCAGGGGACTTGCCCACTTTCCTGGGGGGGCTAGGTAGACCACCCAATTTTTGGGAGCTTTTCTGCCATTCCGGAATGTTAGGCAAGTATGCCTTAAGGGGTTGGAAACTGGGTATTGGTCGCATTGGGGGGGGGGGGGGGGGGGGGGGGGCAGTAGGGTGAAGTTTTGCCTAGGGTGCTGAGAAGCCTTACACCAGCCCTGTGTGTAAGTCCATTTTGTGTAATTTAAGCACTGTGCTTGTTTAACAGCTGATCAACTACAGACTCTCCACCTGTGGCTTAAAGGTGTTGGTGGCCGCAGGGCGTCTACATGTACTGTGAGTACAGTGAGGGTGTGTCTTTGGAGTTGAGCCTACGCAAAGGTTCAACTGATTTGAGACACATGTATTGCACATTTATAACACTGATGCAAATGTACACCTGTAATGATAATGAAAGTTTTTTATGGTGGTACTCAAAGATTCTGAGTACAGACAACTATTCTCCTGGAAACAGAAAGTTCTGCTTCTGACATTGGGCAAGATGTACTAAGCTTGAAAAGGTGATAAAATGGAGAGTGATATACCACCAACCAATCAGCTCCTTCCTGTCATTTTTCAACCACAGCCTGTGACATGACCGTTAGCAGCTGATTGGCTGGTGGTTTATCACTCTACATTTTATCACTTTTCAAGCTTAGTACATATGGCCCATTGAGAGTATATTTTAACACTTCTCGTGGTTTTCTTATAACCCAGCTAATTTATTTCAGCTACTTACAGTAATAGTCCTGGTGGACCCCAAACATTCCGAGAGCCAGATGAAGGAGGGATGGCCACAAGGCCTGAGTACACCCTGTGAGAGCTGTTCTTTCCCAACCTCTGCCGACAGAAGCAGTAGTATCATCTCTCTGCAGTAGTACAGGTATGCAGGTCAGTTAAGGAGGGGGAGACATTGGGCCTTATTCTGGTTGGAGCGGCCGGGCCGTACGCGTACGTCCCGGGATTTTTTATGATCTGCGCATGCGTACATTCGCTAATGCGCAGGCGCGAACACTCCACAACGCTTACGGACGGGTCTCTACGTGCGAAAAAACCTATACGCGAGTGTACGGGCATTGGGGGCGGCATAGGGGCGTGAAGAGGGGAGCGGCCGAAATAATGAGGGAAAATGGGCGTAAATATGGGCGTACACGGGGGTGTGCACCAAAAGTGAGCGGTGCTACTACCGCACGATCGACTAAGGCACCGTTCATTTCGGACACAAAACAGGCAGCCGCCAAACGCCATCTCAAACCACCCCTACAGATACCGCATGCCAGCGTGCGCCTGGGTTTGCTAATTTACGCTGATTACTACTCAAACACATACACCTGAATGTAATAAGCAATGCTGCAGTCTATTAAGTCCAAACCATGATTTCACTACCTGCAAGCCACACACAGCACTCAAACACATTGGAAGCTTATCTTTCTATACTTCTCGACATTTAAAGGTTTGTTTAATTTAAGGTAAGAATCTTTTTAAGACCTGCTTATATATGCTAAGGTAGCTATTTGCTAAACAGTTAGACACATTCACTACGTGCTTTCATAGACTTTACACAGTAGCACACTCAATCTACACATGTCGACATGTGTCAACGTTTTCACTGTAACATCAACATAAGTTGATCTAAAAGTAACAGCAATGTGGGGACACATAGATAGTGATTAAAATGCCACATTAGAACATAACAAATATACATGTAATGAGGGTTAAAATGTTGTTTTATTAGGGTCTTTATTAAGGTAGACAATTGAGTTAATAGAAAACAATAATTGAATAACAAATAGAATAATTAATTAATTGTCAGAATTGTAGTTGAAAGGCAAGATTTGCAGGTCCATATATGTGAAGGGTATGTCAGCGTACACGGACGTACGCTCACTCTCACGAGCGGTGACATAAGCTGAGTTTTCCATTGAAAACAATAGGGACCCGTCCGTGCAAGCTGGCATACGCTCAGATTTCCGCAAGAAGTCGGCGGGAAGACGAACGAGAGACGGCCGTAAACGGTGGCGTACGCTCAGTTGTACGCCAGTTGTCGGAGTGTAAGGGCCGGTCCGTCCGTGTACGTTGGCGTACGCTCAATTGTACGCCACTCCCCTTCGACGTTGTTTCTGGCCGTACGTACGCGGCTGAGTTGTGGGTGGACTTAACCCCAACGGCCGCGTACGGATAGCGTACGTTGTTTTAGAACGTACGCACGTTTGGCCGCACCGATCAGAATAAGCTCCATTGTCCTCTTTGGTGCACTGTGTCACATCTCCGCCATCCTCCACTTCCTCACACATCAAATGTTGAAAAGACCATAAATGGGAAAATGTCATTGAAGTCAAAAGAAAAAGTTCCAAATTTCATAAAGCATCCTTGGTGAAATATTTTTGTTGGTACTCTTTACTTAGAAGGGCGCCCACGATTTTGATCGTGGGCATCGTTAGTAAAAAATCTCGGGCATCTCGGGGATTGAATGCACTAAAAAATCGGGTGCGATCAACCGACGAGATGCCCGAGATTTCCCATAGGGAACAATGTTAAATGTCTCAATTGACCCAATTTTCCTGTTCAATGCCTCAATTGACCCGATTTTTCCATAGGAAACAATGTTAAATGGGCCACAGAGGCCAAATAGGCACCCTGAAGTGTATAATGGCCACCCGAATTGTTAACGCCACCCCACGATAAACGTCAACCCGATGCGTGGCGAGCGCAGCGAGCCCGCGAGGGGCGGCGGTACGCGTCCTACGACCTTTTCATACCCCCACTATCCACGTCGGCGTGGAGTTGAGAATAGAAAGTGTGGCGAGCGCAGCGAGCCACTGAGCCCGAAGCGTGGCGAGCGCAGCGAGCCCCGCGAGGGTACGCGGACAGCTGTGAAGGTATCCGCGTCCCCTCGCGGGGCTCGCTGCGCTCGCCACGCTTCGGGCTCGGTGGCTCGCTGCGCTCGCCACACTTTCTATTCTCAACTCCACGCCGACGTGGATAGTGGGGGTATGAAAAGGTCGTAGGATGCGTACCGCTGCGCTCGCCACGCTTCGGGTTGACGTTGATCGTGGGGTGGCGTTAACAATTCGGGTGGCCATTATTCACTTCAGGGTGCCTATTTGGCCTCTGTGGCCCATTTAACATTGTTTCCTATGGAAAAATTGGGTCAATTGAGGCATTGAACAGGAAAATCGGGTCAATTGAGACATTTAACATTGTTCCCTATGGGAAATCTCGGGCATCTCGTCGGTTGATCGCACCCGATTTTTTAGTGCATTCAATCCCCGAGATGCCCGAGATGGGCGCCCTTCTAAGTAAAGAGTACCTTTTTGTTTTTAATGTAATTGAAATTGATCCAAATCACATTATTTTAAAACAAATGTATAGACTAAAATGTTAGTTTTTATGGGTGATAAGCAAATTTCCTACACCTTCTTCCATTTATTATTAAATGGGTTGGACATATGTATGTTTCCAGCAGAACAGTACCCCCAATAAAGAAACCCAAAATGTCTGTTCTTGTGTGTGATATAAATATATATATATATATATATATATATATATATATATATATATATATATATATATATATATATAGAAGAATAGAAGAAAAAGCGGCACTCAAAAGGACTTGTTTAAAGCATTTAGTGTTGTATTTCCATAACAACGAAATTTAACAGGTAGATATACTGCACATGGTTCAAGCACTCCAACGTTTCAATGCAGCAAGCATTTTCCTCAAGGAGCCATGTCAGTTCTAACATATACAAACGTTGTTACTGGTGTAAAGGTGCATTTATACATACCACTCCTGGTCCAGAGCGGGAGTCTGCTGCAGCGTGGAGACAGCCGGCGTCTCCGTCAGCGTGTCCCCCGCCGATGACGTCACTGTAGCTACGGCGCCGGCTCCATGGTAACGCTCCTGTTACCAGACGCGTCTCCCTGGAGACGGATCTCCGCAGTGTACCGCGCGTCATGCTTTCTCCCCACTCTGGACCTCAGCGGGCTTCTATGCAAAGGAGAGTAACAACAGAGTACATAATTAATCACAGTGCGTGATTGCAGGGCTGCTCCATGTCAGACAATGAGATATACAGTGAACCTGTGTTTTAAATATACAATCAATATTAAACTGCTCTGATGATTGCAGCGGAGATTGTGAAATGCCATAGTTCACAGGAAAGTGTTCCAGCTGAATCGCTCAGTGAAGTTGCTGATCGCAATCTATGGATCCATTTGGTTTCAGCTTGCAATAAAAGCTTATCTCGGTCCCCTCCTCGTCTCAACGGCGGGACGTGGTCTATAAGTATAAACTGTAGATCCATGAGGGTATGTCCAGTTGCAAGAAAGTGGCGTGCCACTGGTTGGTCTCCGCCTTGCCGGTGCGTATGGCTGTGTTGATAGCGGATCGGTGTAGACCCATTCTCTCCCTGATAGTCCGTATAGTCTTTCCTATATAACTTAATTTGCAGGGACAGGTTATCATATAGATAACGTGGGTAGTAGTGCACGTTAGGATATGTTTGATCTGGTACATTTTTTCCAATTGTGGATGGTGGAATTGAGACCCTGTTCTCATATTTTTACATGTGGTGCATTTAATGCACTTATGACAACCTGGTTTTTTGGATAGAAAAGTCTGCATTTTAGGTTTGGTGTCACTGAAACCAGTGATGTCGGTATGAACCACTATGTCTTTAATGTTTTGACTTCTCGTGTAGCATGCCATAGGTTGTTTATGTTGTAGGCTGTGCAGTGTCTTGTCAGAGGACACTATTGGCCACAAGGCTCTGCTGGCTCTGTGGACCACCGGACTCGAGGTTGAAAACTGTTGTTTCCATGGGATTTTGTCTTTCTTGCTGCCCCGGTCTCTGGGTCGTAGTAGTTGTTCTCTGGGGATTTGTAGCACCTCCTGTCTCTGTTTATAAAGGGTCTGCATTTCATAACCCCTACTGGCAAACCTAGTTATAATTTGGTTAAGGCCTTTGTGCATAGCTTCGGTAGTATTGCATATGCGAACCACCCTCAACATCTGTGATTTTGGCAATCCGTTCTTGAGGGGTTTTGGATGGAAGCTTGAGGCATGGAGGAGGTTATTCCTGTCTGTTTGTTTGGAAAAAAGACTGGTGTGGATTTGGTCTCCAACCAGAGATACTTCCACGTCCAAATAGTGTATGACATTGCTGCTGATCGTATATGTCAGTTTAATAGGTGAGTCTCTGCAATTAATACACTATTTGGACGTGGAAGTATCTCTCTAGAGGCTATGCAATAAAACTTCGTCTTTCTTCATCAAGTGCTGCAGTGACCTGTTGTTCCTGGTTACCTTGCGGTGTCCTGGGAACCATGCTTTCTACAAATCCCTACAAAGGCACGCAGCTTTACTTTATCTCTTCGTGGGAAGTGCCGGTCCATTGCCTGCATATATATATATATATATATATAGATATATATATCTATATATATATATATATATATATAGATATAGATATATAGATATAGATATATAGATATATATATATCTATATATATATATATATATATATATATATATATATATATATATATACATGTGTGAAGAAAGCGGCACTCTGCAGACTGTTTTAAGTGAAGTAAAATGCCTTTAATCCGACGGCGTTTCGGGTGTTACCCCGTTCTCAAGGACATACAAGTGCAACTGACATACAGCAATACATATATAAGCAACAGAACATCCCGCCCCCAAATCAGTCAGGTAGCACCTGGACTTACCGGTTTCACCTGCCAGTGACTGCGGATGCCAGTGTCTGTTACACAGCCAGCGTGTGCATGTCGCATCCTGATGACGCATCACGCTACAACAGCGCGATGACGGCACTGCTCAGCTATCCACACACGAACAAAGCTGCTCCCAGCCTGCTTAGCGATACCCCACGTCACTTAGCTGCGTCCCGGATTCGCCAGCGTAACCTGGCAACCTACCAAACATAAACACAACATTTATAAGCAACACAATAAAACACGATCAAAGTAGAACGTATATATAAAAACCTTTAAAAATTTAGACCCTGCCACCCAATGGACCATACTATGTGGGCTTAAACTATTAATATTATGCCCAATTTAAGGTTTATATTTAACCAGGAAAATTCACATTAATAACGTATAGCAGGCTGGGTGTAAGTAAAGAGGACCCCACATAAATTCCAAAAAACTGTAAAAAACATATTAAATAGAGACATGTCACAAGATGAAACAAGACAAGTACTATAGGAAACATACTACCAGCATTAAAGTAAGAACCAATACAATAAACAAATTTGTTAAAGATAACATTGCAAACCCCATTGTTCATTAAGACCCCTAGGGGCTAAAGTCTGCAAGAAGTGAATCCATTTGCATTCCAACTGCATCAATTTTTCGTTACGGTTGCCCCCCCGTAAGGAAGCAGGTACTTGATCTATAACTATAGATCTCATACTCGCCACACTGTGGCCTAACTTGATGCAGTGGCGTGCAACCGGTTGATCGCTATGTCCACTCAAGAGTCCCTGATGTATGCCTGACCTATGTAGGGCCATCCGCTCCTTAAAGGTGCGTTGTGTCTTCCCCACATAGGACAGGCCACAGGGACAAGTGAGGACATAAATAACGTATGCTGAATGACATGACAAGGGGAATTTTATGGGTATACGTTTACCCGAGTGTGGGTGATTGAAGGTGGCACCCACTATCATGGATCTGCAAGTAATGCAGCCCAGACAGCGGTAACAACCATTTTTCCTCCCCAGGAACGAAGTACTTGGTAATTTGTCCCATCCTGAAATGTCAAGCCTAACCACCTGGTCCTTGATATTTTTAGCTCTGGTAAGGCTAGGGAGTAATTTGGTATTTTTGAGAAGGGGCAAATCCTTATCAGTACATATCACTGGCCATAGTTGTTTGGCTTTTTTAATATTCTCCTTGCTGCCAATAGAAAATTGGTTCACCCATGGAATTTTGTTATCTGTGGAAGACAATTTTTGTCCCTTACCCTTCAATAATACATCCCTTGGGATGTTAAGTACTTTCTTTTTAAGGGCCAACAACTCCTTCATGGGGTAACCTCTATCCAAGAATCTAGCGACCATAGAATCCAACGCCGGTTCCACCTGATCAGCTTCTGATGTAAACGTATACCCATAAAATTCCCCTTGTCATGTCATTCAGCATACGTTATTTATGTCCTCACTTGTCCCTGTGGCCTGTCCTATGTGGGGAAGACACAACGCACCTTTAAGGAGCGGATGGCCCTACATAGGTCAGGCATACATCAGGGACTCTTGAGTGGACATAGCGATCAACCGGTTGCACGCCACTGCATCAAGTTAGGCCACAGTGTGGCGAGTATGAGATCTATAGTTATAGATCAAGTACCTGCTTCCTTACGGGGGGGGGCAACCATAACAAAAAATTGATGCAGTTGGAATGCAAATGGATTCACTTCTTGCAGACTTTAGCCCCTAGGGGTCTTAATGAACAATGGGGTTTGCAATGTTATCTTTAACAAATTTGTTTATTGTATTGGTTCTTACTTTAATGCTGGTAGTATGTTTCCTATAGTACTTGTCTTGTTTCATCTTGTGACATGTCTCTATTTAATATGTTTTTTACAGTTTTTTGGAATTTATGTGGGGTCCTCTCTACTTACACCCAGCCTGCTATACGTTATTAATGTGAATTTTCCTGGTTAAATATAAACCTTAAATTGGGCATAATATTAATAGTTTAAGCCCACATAGTATGGTCCATTGGGTGGCAGGGTCTCAATTTTTAAAGGTTTTTATATATACGTTCTACTTTGATCGTGTTTTATTGTGTTGCTTATAAATGTTGTGTTTATGTTTGGTAGGTTGCCAGGTTACGCTGGCGAATCCGGGACGCAGCTAAGTGACGTGGGGTATCGCTAAGCAGGCTGGGAGCAGCTTTGTTCGTGTGTGGATAGCTGAGCGGTGCCGTCATCGCGCTGTTGTAGCGTGATGCGTCATCAGGATGCGACATGCACACGCTGGCTGTGTAACAGACACTGGCATCCGCAGTCACTGGCAGGTGAAACCGGTAAGTCCAGGTGCTACCTGACTGATTTGGGGGCGGGATGTTCTGTTGCTTATATATGTATTGCTGTATGTCAGTTGCACTTGTATGTCCTTGAGAACGGGGTAACACCCGAAACGCCGTCGGATTAAAGGCATTTTACTTCACTTAAAAAAGTCTGCAGAGTGCCGCTTTCTTCACACATGTATATTGGAGCAACTGGCTTGTTTCCTGGGAAGGCACCTCAGCACCAACTTTGAATTTCTTGCACGAGTGCCGGGCTCACCACCTATTGTTATATATATATATATATATATATATATATATATATATATATATATATATATATATATATATATATATGTCCGTCAATATTTTTGCTCATCTCATTTTATATAATATTCATTGGCACTAATAAATGTATATTAATATATAACTACCTTGAAATCTCTATTTATGACATGCAATTATTTAGATATTACTCCCTACATCATATATTCTTACTGCATTTTGTGTTTTTTAAAGCTCATATCTAAATATACCTAGACAAATTAGCTAAAGACAAATTGCCTGAGTCAGATGGCATGATAGGGACACCAATAATGGATAAATGGTTAACTTAACTGCAATAAATGCCATGAAATAGAAATTCCAATGACTGATCACTTCAATTGCCCTAAAATACGATAAGATCTGAATAAATCATTTTAACAACCTATATGCCCCAAGTCATTTAACAAGTAGTTAGATTTCATTGCCTGTCCTCCGTTTTACAGCTCACTTTGTAGAAATGACTGCAGCCAATTAGGTGTGTGCTGCAGCTCTCCAGCGCTGCGTGTGACAGTCTCTTGTTTTATGCTTGATTACGTACAGCTTATCTGCATTAACATGCAATTCTAACTCATTGGGAATAAAGGGTGCAAAGTAAATTATCTTGAAATGTAACATTTGCAAGATAAAATCCACTTATAAAATTGACTTACTGCTGAGCTGCCCCCTTTGATAATTAGGTGCTGTCAGACCTTTATTTATAAGACATCTGGATATAAAATGCCCTGAGGTATATTTTCAGCAATATTTAAACAAAAGCAAGACTTAAAGTAACTAGACTATCAATGCGAACATTTAAATACAAATTTCAAGGACTGGTTGGCAAATATTAGGTCTGATTCAGGGGTGCTCACAGTTTCTGAGCAACCCTGTGCGGTCTCATAATGTCTCACATAAAGGGGGAAATTTACTAAAGGAAATTTGTAAAAAAAATTAGGTGTATTTGTATCCAGAAATACACTTATTTTTGACGTTTAGAATCCCGAAAATACAGCAATTCGTATTCGTATTGATGTGCTATCAATACGAATACGAATTGCCGTATTTTCGGGATAGTAAATGTCAAAAATGAGTGTATTTCTGGATACAAATACACCTATTTTTTTTACAAATTTTCTTTAGTAAATTTCCCCCAAGATGTTTGGGCTTCTTCAGCTGCATACAAATTCACAGTGGCGGACTTTCCAAATGCTCACTTGTCATTCACTTTGCAAATAAATCCTCTGCATGTAAGCCATTGTTCATCCATCATACGCTCCTGCAAATTATATTGACATCTTGTCAAGGGGTATGGGTCATTGGGTTGAAATAGTGTCAACATAGTTGGAAGGCTGACACAAGCATTAGGTAGACAATACGGAGGTCAACAGTCGAAAGGTTGACATGAGGTTTTCATTTTTTTTTAGTCCCCAATGTCGACATCCTATAGTTTACATGGACACCGAAAAGTGCAATGCGCTCCCCATGTTTCAGGCATGGTGCCTCGCTGCACTCGCCATGCTTCGGGCACGGTTCCTTGCTGCGCTAGGCACACTATTCTATTCTCCCACCATGCTAAAGTGGATGGTAGGGCATGAAATACCGTCTGTTGGCACATGTCAACTAAAAAACAACGGGAAAAACTCATGTCAATCTTTTCCATTGTCGAACTAATGCTTGTGCCAACTTCCGAACTCTTTTCACCGTAACGTCAAACTATTTCAGGCACCCTGTTGACTTTCCGTGGTTGACCCAATGCATGTAAACCTAAATAGGGATAGTTCACAGAGAAGAGCCACAAGCTGTCTACAGGAGGAAAAGTACAAGAAGACAGTAGAAAGGACTTGTAAATGTGCACATGCTGTAGCTATTTTTAAAGGGATTTCGTATAACATCAGAATGGATTTCTATTAATATTGTGCATAAAACTGTTTTAGGTTTTTTTTATATTTAAATAAATGTATCTACCAGAATTCATATTAATATTCTATTTCCCCATATATTTGTATTCACATTGTGAAAAAACCTTGTCTGATAGAGAAATTTGGTGGTCATATTTGAAATCACCTTCTACTGTACCTGATGGGAATACTATTGCTGCAAATTCCATTTTTGAGTTGATATATTATTATTTAGGCACATTGTCCGACCATTGGGCCGGATCTAGATTCTTAGAAGGTCTTATCAGGAACTTGGAAGAAAAAGATATGAGCAGGGCCCCGGGCCCCAACACCTCTTGGCCCCATAGCAATGGCAGCTCCTGCACCCATTATAGCTATGCCCATGGATGAGCCTACTTTGAGCCTGATATCACCATCCTATTGGTCCTCATATACCATACCATACCATACCATACGCATGCCTATACCATTACTTTGCATAAAATTCACAGCCATATTGTACTTCTATTCATTCTTACTGTTATCTTCAGCCTTTACTGAACTCTTTTTCTCCAAAAACAAAAAACTTAATGCAGGAGTGGTTCCATCTGCATTCAGGGTAGGTAATCACTGATTTGGACAGTATTCACTCACAACGCCTATGGCAGCTTTAATTATGTAAGTAAGTAAAACAGTGGTGCTCTGTCCCCTTCAGAGCTAAATTAAACCTTAATGTAACTTATTAAAGCTGGAAGCAAATTCACTGGTTTAAAATGTCTTCTGCCTAATGTGAAAATGGGAAATACAGATTGCTAACCTTTAGCATCCTGTGATAAATCCAGTTCCCGAAGTTGTAGTAAATTGAAACTGAATGTTTATGTGAGGCATGATTTAACCTAAGAATCAATGTTAACGCCTCAGTAAGCACTTCCATGTAATTGCCTGATTTGTTCTCTTTTCTATCACCCGATTCTCCAGTGTATATCAGTTTGCAGTTTTCTTCTTGTTACACTGGTGTAGCCCTATCACAAAATGTAATCCCAAAGTATTATCAGCTTGGTACACGTAGTACTAGATCATGCCGGTCCTGACTCTGCAGAAATATTTTTATCTTGTTCTAGAAGTGACACTGTAAAGAATATGTTGTTGGGGAACAAACTCATGAAGTTTTCTTCTATTTGTGCTGGAGAAATGTGTATATTTATTTCAGTATGCATCTGCTTCTGCATGTGCTCCTCGTTTGCTATAAAGTCATCCTCATCATTATAATCACCATCATCATCATCATACGGGGCCGGACTACCCATCTCTCATTTTTGGCAAATGTCAGAAGGGATGATGACTTGATGGGCTGGTCCTGCCATGCAGAGAAACCTATGGTATGCAAGCAGCACAAGCGGCGCTTTGCATATAGAGGCACTGTGGTATGTCAGGCCCCTTTGACTTGTGGCAGGCCCCTTAAGACGTGACCAGGCAGCTTTTTTTGGGCACATGCACAGTACACTGCTTCTGCTGATTAATAGCAACATTCTGTCCTTGAGCTTCATCATTATCATCATCATCATCAAGGTGCAATTCCAGTCAATGCACAGTAGGTAGCAATTAGAGTTCTGTTATGAGTACTCCCAAAATAATTCAGATAATCCAGGTAACAAAGATGGTGAACAAAATGCAGGATGTTTATTGTGAAAAACACTTAAGAAAATGGGAAATTTGTAATCTCAGACTAGGCAATTCAGAGACCAGGATACTTGTAATTACAAACTTACAAATACAAATAACTGAAGAGTCAAGGACACACAGAAAACAGGATTGTATACCAAACAGTGCTGGCTGGTAGTGAGGCAAGGACAGAGGAGTGTGACTATAGCAGGTACAGGATCCAAACATAGAAGACGGCAGGCTGGGAAACACAGAACCAAAAGCAGGCGTGTAACAAACAGGAGCAGCAAACACCTCCTCCAAAATAGGATTAATGACCAGCACCAGTGCTAGCATCAGACATCTTAAAAATCCCGCTCGCAGGTGTTCCAGTTTACATGATTAGGACTCATTTACCAGGCACCCGATCCCAAATAAGTTCCATATACTGTAGCAGCCCCTCTGGCTGCTACAGTATATGGAACTCATTTGGGATCAGAATGAAACCGTCAGGATTGTCAGGCTGGAGAAACGCGTCAAGCCCTTTATACATTTGTGTCCATAGCATCCACCACTACTCTAAGCTGCATGCTTACCTGGGACGGTTTTCTTTCCCACGAACCACCTGTTTAATCAGACACACGGAGAGAGACTTGCAGCGATCTCAACAGTGCGAGGCGACTGTTTGCTTGCGGTGATTGACATCTGACCTATCATCCAGGCGCCTGGGAGGGTTCTGCAGCATGTGACCAAGTCGGCTCCCAATCCACCGGAGCTACGCTGGTAGTTAGTGGACCCGCAATCACCTCCTCAAGTTACTGTGTCTGCTCCCGGCTCCCATCTCATCGGAGCAAGCGGTCATCATCGCTTTGACTTCCTCCAAAATAGGATTAATGACCAGCACCAGTGCTAGAATCAGACAGCTTAAAAGTCCAGCTCTCAGGTGTCCCAGTTTACATGATTAGGCCTCACTCACCAGGCACCTGATCCCAAATGAGTTCCATATAGCAGACCCTCTGGCAGAAAGAGAAACTGCAAGTGCGTGGTGGCCCCTAGTGGTGAACAGCATATTTACCATGTAACATTATGCCCCCCTTGAAGAAAGTGGATGCCAGACGCCAGAAGTGTCATCTTTACCTTCTGTTCTTCTTCTTGTTCTTCTTAGTACTAGCTGAAGGAGCCATAACGAAGCTCACTGATTTGAGAAAGTCATCCAGGAGAGCTAAAACATCATGGGGACAGAATCTTTTCGTGATTGCCTCAAAAAAAACAGACAGATTTTTCAATGATGGAACCTTTCTGTCTGCTAAAGATCCTGACCACACCAAAGCATCTCCTTTAACCTTCATCAACATATTTGCTATCATCTCTTCATGGATATTTACAGATGGAGCAGCTCTCATCGTTTCCACCAGCTTGCCATGGTGAAGGTTTTGGCAATCAACTTCTGCGCTCCGGTGTGCCGAGGTGCATGGATGCATGCCAAAAAATATCCATGCAAATCATACCTCCACTCTGGGTGGCTAATGCTCCACCAATTGATGTGCTGATGGAACCGCACCATTCGCCAAAAGTGGGGTGCACTTACTGTACAGTACGTACTGTATGAGATGCTTCTGCACCTCATTCCCGTGAACACTGCTGCGGTTCTAACTGTACTAAACAATACAAGTAAATGGGCCATGTAGTGTTCCGGTCCCCTAGGCAAATTGTAACTGCAACCTGCAGGTCATGTAGCCAATGCTGAATATTGTGAACACAAAACTCATTCTCAGTGAATGGCATTATGGCTCTGTCTTTACATAGACTCGTGAGCAGTGGCTGCTATCACCAGGTGGCATAGGTTAGTGGATAACTGCGCCACTCTACATGCTTAAAACATGTGTTCGATTGCAGTGTTAATTTTTTTTTTATTTAAATATTTATGACATTTTTACGCCCAAAAAACTGTTTTCATAAAAGTCTTTTTGTATGACTCCATGCGCAAAAACCATAGAGCATGGTGTGCAATATTTAGTACTGTACTATGCATTATGCATGGTGTCTGTATAGCGCTTTCTCCCAGACAGAAGAGCTATACAGACACCATTGCATTCTCTGTGAAAAGTCTCCTGGGAAAGGGAGGTGGGGTTGGGGTGGACTGAACAGTACAGTACCTTCAACACTAATCCGCAATGGGAGTGTCTGAGACACTGTAGCGACTCATGGCTACCTCTGAATTGGAGCATTCTTTACATGGGTTCTTATGGAACAGGAGACGTTTAGCTACCAGTGGATATGAATCCCAAGTTTCTAAGACCCCCAAAAGGCTGCAAGCGTCAGAGCCCATGGTGTGTCTGAATTAACAGGTTTATTCTATCTATGGGGAAAAATGTGTCCACTTTACACCCTGATACTGTATATGTATTTGTGACCTAGTATTAAGAGTGATACCATATGAAAGAGGAGGCTCTTGGCTTTCAAAGTAGACTCACTACTATTTTATGTGACATCAGGAATGGAAGTGGCAAGCAACAATAGGTAGGGGCCCCTCCAATTGTCGGTCTAGCTTGCAGGGGTTTCTGGCTTCCTCTGCAGCATAGGAGCCATCGTTGCAATGCGGGGAGGTGACAGTGAGGAATCCTGCTCTCTTGTATGTCAGCTCCAGCCAGGTGCTCAGCTCCCTGTTTCACAGCAGGAGTGCCCAAACCCCGACATCAATGTGGGTATCGGATCGGAGCTGCAGGGTGATCAATGTACTTGGAGGCTATTTACAGTATTCACACTGGCTTTGTTCACTATGAATAGAGCAGTCTCCCAGGGGAAAGGTCAGAGGGATGGGAGAGGTGGGAGTGACCAGCCAGTATTAACCAGCATCTCATTAGGCTAAAAGATGGCAATGGGGAAGTTGTGTGAGCGTCTCATAGCCAATACAGCCAATGAGCTGCTTGTTGGCATGACAATCTGTCCTTCTGTAATTATTTAGTGCAGCATGTGTTACAGTTCCCATTCTCTATTTGTGCTACAGTAAACTGCTCTTTGCACAAAGAAGGAGGTTGGCGTGAATGCAAAGGAAGGGCCAATACAACATTTAGTCAGTGTGGCTGGGGGAAAGCGCTACGATACACTGCACTGTGCTGTACATTATTTATTATTTATTTATTTACAGGTTCTTATATAGCACAGCAGATTCCGTTGCGCTTTACAATTGTAGACCATGCTAAAACAAACTGTGTAACAACAGAGAGACTAGGAGGTAAGAGGGACCTGCTGCAAGCTTACAATCTATAGTGACTTAGGAAGGAAAAACCAGGACAGGCACCAGTAATAGCAGAGCAGTCCCACCAAGTTACAAGTCCAACAGACTCCATTGACCAGGAGGCCAGGGCAGTATTGTCCTCTGACCCAGAGGCCAGGGCAGTAGTGTCCTCTGACCTGGAGGTCAGGGAAGTTGCATTCTCTGGCTGATGCGTTGGCCACCCTTCCTGGGGACATATCATCGGTTGAGGCATTGGCCAGGGTCAGAACATCAGCCTCTTTGACAGGGACTTCATTATCAGGCTCTTTGTCGGAGACTTGATTATCGGGCTCTTTGGCAGAAACTGAGACATCAGACACGGACTCCCCTCCTGGGATCAAAACATCAGCCTCTTTGACAAGGACTGGGACATCAGACCCTCTGTCGGAGACCGGGACATCGGATGTGGGGGCCTCCTTGGGACTGGTAGACATGACGTGAAGACCCTTCTTGGGAATGGCAGACAAGATGTGAAGTCCCACCTTGGGTCCGGTAGACACAACGTGAAGTCCCTCCTTGGCATCAGCAGACACAACATGAAGTTTTTAATATCTTTATTTGTGATATTGCAAATGGAATTGAGGGTAAAATGTGCTTTTTTTGCAGATGAAACAAAGGTATGCAACAGGGTAGACACACCAGGAGGGGTAAAACAAATGATTGAGGATCTAGGTATATTAGAGGAATGTTCAAGAGCATGGCAACTACAGTTTAATGCCAAAAAATGCAAAATCATGCACTTGGGTCTCAGAAATCCAAAGACTAAATATAGTATAAATGGCACTATAATGGAAACTAATGAGGAAGAGAGGGATCTAGGTGTCACTATTTCAGGGGACTTAAAAGCAGGTAGGCAATGTAACAAATCAATGAAGAAGGCAAGTCAGATGCTTGGTTGCATAGGGAGAGGTATCAGCAGTAGAAAGAAAGAAGTAATAAGGCCACTGTATAGGTCATTGGTACGACCTCACCTAGAGTATTGTGTTCAGTTCTGGAGGCCATATCTCCAGAAGGATATAAATACATTAGAGACTGTACAAAGAAGGGCAACTAAAATGGTGCATGGCCTACATCACAAAATGTACCAGGAAAGACTAAAAGATCTTAATATGTATACTTTAGAGCAGAGAAGGGAAAGGGGGGACATGATAGAAACTTTCAAATATATCAAGGGTTTTAACAAGGTACAGGTGGGAGACATTCTTCACAGGAAGAGGAGCAACAGAACACGAGGACATGCACTGAAACTAGAGGGAGGAAGATTCAGGGAAAATGTGAGGAAGAATTACTTACACAGAAAGAGTAGTAGATAAGTGGAATAGCCTACCATCAGAGGTGGTAGAGGCAAATACAGTAGTACAATTTAAACATGCTTGGGATAAGCATATTGATATCCTTACAAAACAATAAGGATCAAATATGGTTTGAGGTAACATGTTTAAAAAAGGGGCAGACTAGATGGGCCAAGTAGTTCTTATCTGCCGTCAAATTCTATGTTTCTAAGTCCCTCCTTGGGACCAGCAGACACGACGTGAAGTCCCTCCTTGGGACCGGCAGACACGACGTGAAGTCCCTCCTTGGGACCAGCAGACACAACATGAAGTCCCTCCTTGGGACCAGCAGACACGACATGAAGTCCCTCCTTGGGACCAGCAGACATGACGTGAAGTCCCTCCTTGGGACCGGCAGACACAATGGCCCTTATTCTGATCGGTGCGGCCCGATCAGAATATGCGGCCGCAACCGTGCAGGCGAATCCCCGCCTTCCATACGGATCGCCACCTGCCGTCCGTATGCGGATATGTGGCGATCCGCATGAAATTGTACGGGGATACGCCTCCTCCATGGTGGGAGCAGCCCCTGCATTCGATGGTCGCCGAACATCGAATGCAGGGCCGCACGCTCCACCAGGTCCCGCAACACAAGACCACACGGACACTTGTCCGTGTGAAATCATGTATAGGGGCGGGCAGCTGACATCCGGCGATGTCAGATGCCCGCCCCGTACCCACGCGTCACGGCCTCATTACCATGCATACGCCCCGCGTTTGCATGGGAACGCCCATGAAACGGGGGGCGTATGCATAGGGTAATGAGGCTAAGTAGCCCCTCACGCCCCTCTACGCCCCCTGTGCGGCGTATAAAGAATCCGTGCGGCGAAATCGGCTGCACATGCGCAGAGTGACCTCTGCACATGCGCAGACGATCAACATCGGCGGTCCGTCCGCATGCGGGAATTTCCGCACCGATCAGAATAAGGGCCAATGTGAAGTCCCTCCTTGGGACTGGCAGACAAGATTTGAAGTCTCTCCCTGGGACTGGCAGACAAGACATGAAGTCCCTCGTGTGGGACTGACTAAGCTATAAATCCCTCATGTGGGACTGGCTGGGCAAAGAGTTCCCCAATTTTGGGCCTGCAATGTGGACAAGATGCAAGAAGTGTTCAGGGCTCTCACAATATAGACATATTACATTATTTATATAAAAACCACGCTCTTTTACAGCACACGGAGCACTAGGACCACTTGAACCTCTGAGATTCACAGTTCTTGTTTGCACTGTATCTGGAGCCGCAGCGACAGATGTAAAGGGGTAACTAAATAACTAATAGGACCCTCTTGTGGTACAGATGTTTGTTTTTCTGTCAACTATTTAGGAATACAGGAAACAAAATTATCTTGAAGCAATGCAGAAAATGTGGTACTTGTTTCCTAGCGTGGTGCCACCGGTTTTAATTGTATGCAATCGGGCTGCAAAAATCGGCTCAATCGTATCGCATGCAACCAAATTGCATGCGATGCGATTGACCCGACCGACACGATTTTATACATTGGAACCAATGTTAAATGGTCCCTGAGTCCCGATTTTGCATTGGCCCCAATGTTAAATGCCCCCTAGATCCCATTTTTCATTGTATGCCCCCCCATTGTTAACGCCACGATTAATGTGAACCCGAAGCGTGGCGAGCGCAGTGAGCCCGCGAGGGGCGGCGGTACGCGTCCTCCAACCTTTTCATACCCCCACTATCCACGTCGGCGTGGAGTTGATCTTATATAGTGTGGCAAGCGCATGCGCATTATTTCACAGGTATTACGCATCCCCTCGCGGGGCTCGCTGCGCTCGTCACGCTTCGGGCTCGGTGGCTCGCTGCTCTCGCCACACTATATAAAATCAACTACTCGCCGACGTGGATAGTGGGGGTAGAAAAAGGTCGGAGGACGCGTACCGCCGCCCCTCGCAGGCTCGCTGCGCTCGCCACGCTTCGGGTTGCCGTTCATCGTGGGGTGGTGTTAACAATGGGGGGGGGGGGGGCATTTGACATACAAATTACCCATCAGGGTGGGTATACAATCAAAAATTGGGTATGGGGGGCCATCAGTTGCGTAACTATAGCTCCGCAGCCCCCGCGGTGGCAGGGAGGCGTAGAGAAAGTTTGGCGCCGGGGGTCTGCGGGTCTATAGTTACCCACTGCTGTCTGCCGGTACCTGCCTGCCGTGCTGTCACAGTCCCGTCTCTTCTAGCGCTGGCTCCTGCTTCTATAATGAAAATGGACACTTAGAAAATGGCTGCCCCCATACTGCAGACAGTTTTCTGAGATGCAGCGGCGGGCAGGTATGTGCATGGAGGGGCGCAGAGAGAAGTGGGAGTGGGGGGGGCACAAAATAAGTAGTTACGCCACTGGGGGCCATTTAACATTGGTTCCTATGTAAAATCGGGTCCATCGCATTGGTCACATTGTATACCATTATAATGGCATACAATGGACCCGATTTTACATAGAAATTTAACATTACATACAATGCTTACAATGTAAAATCGGGTCGGTCACGTCGATCACATCGCATGCCATTATAATGGCATGCGATTTTACATTTGTCGGGAAACATCAAAAAAAGCGCCAGAAATCGGGTCGGTCGGGTCCCATCGCATACCTTAAGTTAAGGTATGCGATGGGACCCGATGGGCGCTGTGCTAGGAAACAAGTACCGAAAATTTCTTCAAAAACTCAGGCAAAAAGACCCAAATTTGAGCTACAGTAACTGAACACGAAGTATAATTATATCTGCATGCAAAGTGTTAAGTGCAACATTCCCACAGGGATCATTAGCAAGTTTGCAAAAACCAGGGAGCTCTGCAGCTCAGGTTTTAATTAGAGAATCCATACCAACATGTCCTTCAATATCCTCTTGTTTGTTTAGGCTGGTCATTCTGTTATGATTACTCCCAGAATAATTTAGAGAATCCAGGTATCAAAGATGCAGAACAAAATGCAGAATGTTTATTGTAAAAAACACTTAAGAAAACAGGAGACTTGTAATCTCAAAAAAAGGCAAGGTACTCTTTACTTAGAAGGGCGCCCATCATGGCCATCTCGGGCATTGAATGCACTAAAAAATCGGGTGCGATGCGACCGACGAGATGCCCGAGATTTCGCATAGGGAACAATGTTAAATGTCTCAATTGACCCGATTTTCCTGTTCAATGCCTCAATTGACCCAATTTTTCCATAGGAAACAATGTTAAATGGGCCACAGAGGCCAAATAGGCACCCTGAAGTGTATAAAAGCCACCCGAATTGTTAACGCCACCCCACGATCAACGTCAACCCGAAGCGTGGCGAGCGCAGCGGTACGCGTCCTACGACCTTTTCATACCCCCACTATCCACGTCGGCGTGGAGTTGAGAATAGAAAGTGTGGCGAGCGCAGCGAGCCACCGAGCCCGAAGCGCGGCGAGGGGATGCGGATACCTTCACAGGTATCCGCGTCCCCTCGCGGGCTTCACAGCTGTCCGCGTCCGCTCGCCACGCTTCGGGCTCGGTGGCTCGCTGCGCTCGCCACACTTTCTATTCTCAACTCCACGCCGACGTGGATAGTGGGGGTATGAAAAGGTCGTAGGACGCGTACCGCCGCCCCTCGCGGGCTCGCTGCGCTCGCCACGCTTCGGGTTGACGTTGATCGTGGGGTGGCGTTAACAATTCGGGTGGCCATTATACACTTCAGGGTGCCTATTTGGCCTCTGTGGCCCATTTAACATTGTTTCCTATGGAAAAATCAGGTCAATTGAGGCATTGAACAGGAAAATTGGGTCAATTGAGACATTTAACATTGTTCCCTATGGGAAATCTCGGGCATCTCGTCGGTCGCATCGCACCCGATTTTTTAGTGCATTCAATGCCCGAGATGCCCGAGATTTTTTACTAACGATGCCCACGATCAAAATCGTGGGCGCCGTTCTAAGTAAAGAGTACCAAAGGCAATACAGATAACTAAAATCTCCAAAAATCACAGAGGCCAGGATACTTGTAATTACAGACTTGGGCAAATGCAAATAACTGAAAAGTCCAGGACACACAGAAAACAGGAATGTATACAAATTGAAGCAGGGCTGTTTGGTAGTGAGGCAAGGACAGTGGGGTGTGACTATAGGAGGTGCAGGATCCAAACATAGAAGATGGCAGGCTGGGGAAACACATAACCAAAAGCAGGCTTGTAACAAACAGGAGTAGCAAACACCTCCTGCAAAACAGGATTAATGACCAGCACCAGTGCTAGCATCAGACAGCTTAAAAATCCAGCTCACAGGTGTTCCAGTTTACATGATTAGGACTCATTTACTAGGCACCTGATCCCAAATGAGTTCCATAAACTGTAGCAGCCCATCTGGCTGCTACAGTGTATGGAACTCATTTGGGATCAGAAGGAAACCGTCAGGATTGTCAGGCTGGAGAAACACCTCAAGACCTTTATACATTTGTGTCCACAGCATCCACCACTTCTTCTAATCTGCATGTTTACCTGGGACGGTTTTCTTTCCCTTGAACCACCTGTTTAATCAGACGCACACGGAGAGAGACCTGCGGCGATCTCAACAGTGCGAGGCGACTGTTTGCTTGCGTCTGACCTATCATCCAGGCGCTTGGGAGGGTTCTGCAGCGTGTGACCAAGTCCGCTCCCAGCGTCGTTTCACAATCCACCGGAGCTACTCTTGTAGTTAATGGACCCGCAATCACCTCCTCAAGTTACAGTGTCTGCTCCCGGCTCCCATCCCATCGGAGCAATGCCGGTGGCAGCAGACCTGTAAGCGCTCATCATCATCGCACTCCCAGCCCCATCAGCTGGTAATATCTTACTCGTCTTTTCCAGCAGGACATTACCTGTGTTTCAACAAGATTAACTACGTCTGTTGTCTATACCATCTATTATTTTGGCTGCAACCGTCCCAGATATTTCATGCTATATATATAAGTAAAGAGCATTTATATTTTAATGAGAAGTAATTCTGGAA
Source organism: Crinia signifera (assembly GCF_055691185.1). NCBI lineage: Eukaryota > Metazoa > Chordata > Amphibia > Anura > Myobatrachidae > Crinia > Crinia signifera. The sequence continues at coordinate 406,823,868 of NC_139217.1, forward strand.
AACTTTACAAATCAACTGGGAGCTCCCCACCTCTAATTGGATATAACCTCTGTTTGAGATACAGTGGATAAGAGACACCCAATTAATTAATCAATTGCTAGCAATTGATTAATTAATACTATTGGCTAATCATTGTATGTTTAAAAAGATTTAAAAATATTTTTATATTTGTGTGTCCTCAATTGGTTTTTATATATGTTTTTTTGGTACTTGTTTCCTAGCATTTTGTGTACTGGGCTATTCTCTGTAGTGAAATCGCATCGGATCGCACAGCGTGTATAGTGCTCTGCAATGCGATGTCCATATTAAGTGCACAGGTGTGTTTATACAATGAAATATCACATGGAATCGGAGGGCACCGTAGACAAGATGCGATGCGATATTTCATATTAGAAGCACCCATGCGATGAGATGAGATGTGTGCTTTACTATGAGATGTCATAGGATGAGATGAGATGTGTGATTAGTATGACGTAGTATGTGAGGGGTGCTAACAATGAAAGCACCTATGCCATTGTTTAGCGTCACCTCCAGTATCGATGCCACGCTTCGGGGTGGCGTGGATAGTGGTGGTGTTTTAGGAACACATTCACACCTGCAAAATCATACAGCTGACACAGTAATGACGACGTGTTAACTAAGAACTGTAATTTACTTAAATAATTAAAAAGCATAATAATAATTATAATAAGAACAATGAATCAATTTAAAACAGTAAAACATTAATTAAGAACAATGAATCACAGTAAAACATTAATTAGTAAAAAATCCGTTAATCATCCTTAGGGAGGAGTGTAAGTGCTCGCACGATGCGTTGAAATGGATTATCCCCACCCAATGTCTTTCTCCACATGAACTCCTGCAGATAGGATTGGAGCATATGCTGTGCCTCTTTGGCGCTTATTGCGCAATTTGCATGCACCCCACATTCTCTCCATATTCTGGGTATGTACCCCTGTGGACGGGTCTATAAAATTGAAACAGTGATTAACTTGGGCGTGCTGATACCCTGCAAGTTCCAGCTGTTCAGTGCTGTACGCCCTCCAGCAGTCTGTGTAACTCGTGGTGCCTGGCTCTATATTCTCAGTAATAGCCACCATCAAAGTGCTGGCATCGCGTCTGAGCACCATGGTAAGGAAACACTGTGCAGTTTCCCTACAAATTCCCCCAAAAATCTACTGCTGTGGTAACATCCGCCCGACATTGCTCTTCCTTCTCACAAATAAACTTTCATCAACCTCCACGATGTGGCCTGGACCACTGATATGGCATTGTGGCTGCACCATGAGGTCCATCGTACAAGCCTCCCGCATCCATATGTTGTACAAAACAGCGGTCTTCTTAGATATGTCCATCTGTTGCTTACAGTAGTCAATGGATGTCAGCTCCTGGGCCCATGAATAGATAAAGCGCACCAAAGTCACAAAGGATAAGCGGCACCCTGGAAACCAGTGGGCTGCTCTAAGGCTCACCTTGAGCCGGAACGCTTTAACATGGCACCGCCACATACATTCCTTCACTGATAGGCGCATTACGTGGCCATTCGCGCAATTCTGCACCAGCGGAAGGAGATCATATCGTTGAAAAAACTCAATAGCCTCCTCCTCTGTCTGAGGCAAGGTAAACATATTCAGACACTACCAGCAGCTCTGAGGGAGGCTTCTACTCCTCTCAGAAAATCACCTCAGAATGATTTCTGAGAGGATCTGACAAGGGGTGGGAATGACAGGGAGCGGGAACGGTATGATGCGATGCGATTTCACTACGTTAGCGTACGTAGGAAAACTAGGCACCCTGCTAAGAAACAAGTACCGTTTTTATTTAATAAATAATCAATTAGATCAACACAGTGCGCTCTCTTATTATTTAGTTTTATTTCCTATGTTAATATTGGGCTCAAAGTCTCAATCTAAGGAGAAGCCAATGTCCTTAAGTAGTAAAAAGGATTCATAATGGAAATGGGAGTCATACAGTTGTATATACATCTGGCATTATTAATAAATCCACAACATTTTTGAGGGTCCCTTCCAAACAAAGCTGGTGGGAGAGGGATAGTAGCAGGGGATGTCGATACTGCAGGCAATTGTGGGGCTTGCTTCTTCAGTTCTGCGATATGTTTATCATGTTGAGATATCCGAATTATAGAATTATAGATTCCTGGAAGCCATTATGGGCATCTTGGGCCTTTTGTAAGGCAACTTGAATTTCTTGCTTAACCGGTGACTTGAGAGCTATAAAACTGTCCTTCATAAATTTTAGCTCTGTCTAGCATTAGATTAGCACAGTGGTTAAACTTGGCACTTGGCGCATAATAGGTATATTGTTGGCAGGTTCCATTGCAAGGCTTGAGTATCCTGTATGTAATGATACTGATACATGAAGTACAATGGCCGAGCAGATATGCAAGGGAATAGACAGACGTTAGCTGATTCAGTATACAGGACAGTAGTTAGATGTAAGCGGATTCGGTACACAAGAGGGTAGTCTGATGTAAGCTGGTCCGGTACACAGGCGGGTATTCAGATGTAAGCTGGTTTAGTACGCAAGAGGTTAGTTAGACGTAAGCCGGTTCGGTACACCGGTGGGCAGTCAGATATTGGGATGTGTAGCAAATAGCAGGAGCTGAGCACGCAGAATATTCAAGCAGGGATTGGATCCAGGAAGTGCCTACTTACAGGCCCAATCAGGAAACAGGCCATTTTGGAAAAGGGGCAAACAATTATGGAGACCCCTAGTGGCCGGAGGAATACATTTCAGAGACATTCCTCACACATATTCCTAGGGCCCACACAGAAAGCTTGCACATGGGCTCCTCATTTTTTAAACATCCATGGCTAGTTTTTTCTATTTTCATCCAGCTACTAATGCAAACTGAATTTATTTTGCCATGCTGTACACAACACATCACATCTTTGTTCTATACAATAAAATATTAAGACATAAGCAGCCCATATACGCTGCGATGCGGGCTGTGCGTTCTGTGCTTTGAGGTGCGCGCTCCCGCGGCACCTCATCGCACAGTACAAAAAGTATGTGCTTGCACATACGTTTTGTACTTTGTTTTCATCACATTGCATTGCATTGAATGCACAACGCATGCACAGGCAATGCAATGCAATGTGATCTGTGCTTTTTAAGCACGGAACGCACGCCCGTATCGGGGCGTGTATGGGCAGCAATACTAGTCTTTACATTTTTAGTGTTCTGGTGCATCACATTCATTTGTAATTATTCTTACATTTAAAGTTTCATATTTTTCTGTGCACCTTCCTCCTCATAGTCCGTTTCTGTGCACCTTCCTCCTCATACAGTATCTTTATATTCTTGATATTATATTATAGCACAGATTTTTCTAGTACTTAACATATGCTCCAGTACCTCAGGTTATATTTTATATAGCCAATTACAGTAGTGTTACGCCTTTACACACATTTGATAAATGAAGAACCCCTCATTTGTAATAACTACAGATAACCTTGTTCTTATCAGACACAGCCACTTGTCCAATCCAACACATTCCTCTCCAGCAGTGAAAGGATTACATTTACTCAAGTTAACAGTTATCTCTCTCAGGCAGAGCATTTCTTTTAAATGTTTAAAGTTGAGACTAAATGAACTGTGAGTTCAAGTATATACACATTGGGTGAACGCAATTGACAAAATACAGTTGGTCATCCTAAAGCTAATGGTAAAAGTTTCTTATTGCTTTAAAACACATATTATGACTGTTAAACTCGAGATTTTTTTCACTCAAAACATTCAAATATTTTTGACTTCCAGATCTGGCACTTATGAGTACGCACAGTCCCTGAGCTCCACTGCTGTCAAAACAAAGTCCCTATTCATTGCTGGACACTGGTAAGTGTTGTCCAGCACCCAGCGCACTATTCTCCACACATGCCCAAAGCCAAGTCCAATCTGGCTGTCACGACTAGATCACAAAAACGTACATTAGATGGTAAATCACATCCATCTTCCTTACTGGACTCAACATCAATACCCTTTTCCTATGACTCTCCTATAACCTGTGTTGTGCTGGTGCAAGCAATTGAAGATATTATAAGGCATTTATAACTGGAGAAGGCCAATCAGTTTACAGATGGTTATAGCGCAAATGGAACCATGCATGGAACCACCAAAAAGGTACATCTTCTGGAGTGGACATCTGGAGAAAAAATCAAAGCCTAATAACCTCCATGTGGTGGTTTTTACTTGAATCTGTGAAGGGCCCAGCCCACTACCAGTTCTTAAAAAGTATGATAGCGGACTTGTCGGACATTATTAACATCTGTATTGATTTATTGATAAAAAGAGCTCACCCCACTTGACAGTTGCAAGATAACAACAAAAGTCAGCCTGGTGTGGTCATTTTTTGCTGTCTAAAAGTTAACATAAGAAAGCTACAGTATCTGGAACACATCTGGAATTAATCTTGAGTTACTTTGGCATGGCAGTAAATTACTTCTATTTCAGGACTATGTTGAAGTGACTAAAGCCTCCAAAGAGAAGTCCATGATCTGGAGTATTCAAAGTACTTTCTTATCACTGCAGTACTATTTCTGGATGGCGTAGTGGCCCGTGGTTAAGAGATTCTCACACTGTGAACAGGTGACGGCAGGAATACTGTGCGATTTTCCTTGTCGGCACATCTCAGGAATGGTCAGCTCTGCAGCTACACTTGGGGGTTATTGTAATCTGTTCGCATGCGCAGATGCATTTCTGTTCATGTGCAGATGCAGTGTGAAGGCTGTTCGATGTTCAATTAAAATTTCATGTGACTTTTCGCACTCCCCATTTCTTTGAGACGAAGGGACGTCACACAAATAAGTGATTCAGAGGAAGATTTGGAATGAACAGCGCCTGGGGATTGCATACACTTCACTCTTCCACAGGCAATAGCGGCCATTGGTTTCTATTTTGCAAATTTTGCTGGTGTTTATATAGCAGATTGTTTGTTTTAGGGTACAATGAATACAATTTTATGCCAAATCAGTAATATTCTTATTTGCTTTTGCCTATACTGTATATTGGGGCTTTGCTTACAAATATTAATTATTCTAGTTATGATTTTTCCGTAGTTTGTGACAGCACTCGCATATATAGGCTGGTTTACTGTTACATTTGGTCTGTAAGAGAGGGAGAGATCCTCAATCTGGCAGTAATGAAAGGGGTTAGGTATGGGGCTCTGACAGTGGGTATCCCGACAGTCAGGATCCCGATGTCGGGATCCTGACTGCTGGTGTTCCGACAGGCGGGTGAGCGCAAAGAAACCCCTTGCGGGCTCGCTGCACTCGCAAGCCCGGTGGCTTGCTACGCTCACCACAGGTTCTATTCTCCCTCTATGGGGGTCGTGGACCCCCACCAGGGAGAATAGCCCCTGTGAGTTGGGATACCCCCCGTGTGAGCATTGGCAGTTGGGATCCTGACGTCGGGATACTGACTGTCGGGATCTCCACTGTCGGAGTGTTATCCGGCACCCAACGAAAGATGGATTTGGATATGTGCTCCACTTTGCATGTAAGTGCAGAGAGTGGTATCTCTGCAAAGCATCCATCATGTTTATGAAAATCGGCTTTTTTCAAAAGTGAAGATAATTTTGATTGATCCCTGGCATCCTAGTGGAGAGCAGTTCTCCTTATTACTATCAAATAGGAGATTTTCCACAGGCAATACGTATTTTAAATAATTAGTGGGAGCAGTGGTTCTAATTTTGGTGATGAAGTACGGTTCTGTATTCCTGATGTTGTTTTTCTTTTCTGTTTTGTCTATGCTGTATTGTTTACATCTGCATTTCAATAACTTTTCAAATTCTAAGTGGGCATTTGATGACAAATAAGATATTATTATTATTATTATGATTATTAAAAAATGTATATATTCGCCTGTATGCACAGTTTTATTCATCTTGTGGTGCTCCCAAACAATAACTGCATGTTCAGCTTGTTACTAATTATCATCATCATCGGCAGCAGCTTACACTTGTTACAGAAGATGCCCCTGCAAATTGGTTTGTATATGCTTACCACCAACTCCGTGCCCCACAATTCCATCCACATATGGATATGCTCCTGAGATGCGTATGCCAAGGACCTTTGCATGCATTTGTCCCTCAGGCTAGAAGTTGCCAGACAGCCCGTGTTCTGGTTAATTTACTCTGTGTGTATGTAATTATTGTATTTGTAAAATACATGATGCAGATTTCATCAATTTAAGAATGCTATAATGAAAATTGTTGATACTTTTTTATTATCTGTTTCAGTTGCTCGGTAGCTAAGATTCATAATTCATTATTTTAATTTTGTCTGCCTCCCACTAGCAAATCTCCAGACACCTTACATCTGTAAGTCTGTGTTTTAGGAATTTATTATACCATGAATGTTATCTTGTAAATTAGAAAAGTTGAATGCTGCTTACCATACCTATGGCTTTATTATTCTTATTTTTGTGATCTGTGTCACTTCGCAACTTGTGGTAATTATTTTTAGATTTTATGTTATTTCACACAGAGATTTATTTCTTTGATCAGTATATAGTTAGATGTTACAGCTTCTCGACGTTACAGTTAGAGACAGAACATTATTTGCAGAAAAAGGCACATTTTATCTTAATAGTTATAGCTTTTAAACTATGTCATGATATGACTACCACAGGAAAAGGAAAATACACTCATAGGACTCTCTAATAATCAAAAGTGAATTACAATGTTTATTCAAGTTTTAGGGTGATGGCAAATCAAGCTACACTAGAGAGCAGGCAATTATGAAAGAAGTCAAGATTTGAGTTTTTGCTGTTCCATAGATTCTCATTATTTGCATTTCACGAGATTTGAGGTGATGATTGGTTATTTATCTATGGTACTGTATTGTTTTTTTGTGCCGTAGTTAATATTAGGAACTGGTCATTCATTTTTAGGTACTTGTTTAGTTTCACCGCAGCAGCGGCCGTGCGTCTGAGTCCCCTTGCGGGGCTTGCTTTGCTCACCCACACTGCGGGCTCGGTGGCTCGCTGCGCTCGCCTCGCTATCTAAAATCAACTCTATGCCAACGTGGATAGTAGGGGTATGAACTATCTACGTTGGCATAGAGTTAATTTCATTTATTTTAGATAGTTTGGTGAGTGCCGTACCCAAAAGTTCACGGCAGCCATGCTGCCGCCGTGAAACTGAAAAAGTACCAATTTTTTCTGCCCATTGTCTACTAACTATTGGGTATTGTGAGTGTAGCTCTCTCCATTTGGATAAAGACAGTGGGGGAAATTTACTAAGATGTGTATTCTACTTCACATGTGATGTTGCTATGGGCAACCAATCTGAATCTACTTCTTATTTTTTTAGCACCCTCTATAAGACAGTAGACAGGATCTGATTGGTTGCTCATCACATGTGAAGTAGAATACACATCTTAGGAAATTTCCCCCAGTGTCTTTCACAGATTTATAAAAGGGTATGACATTAGAAAACAGAGTGTATTGATAATTAATGTTTCTAATTACTGCCAGTAACTGCTCAATATGGGGTCAATTTACTAAGATGGGATATTGGCCATAGCAACCAATCAGATTCTATCTATTATCTTCTAGAAGTTAAAGATACAAAAATAAGCAGCGCTAAAAACTTAAAATAAACAGATTGGTTGATCTAGTACAGTTCATTTATTAATACTTCACTAAAATATTTATGTAAAGCCAGCATGAATAAAAACAAAGAATTAAAACAGATGTGCTCTGAATTCAAATGTATGTATGATCCACCAACCGTTTTGTGTTGTTCAAATGTCCCATTATGATGGGTATTCTCACATCACCTACCCGGAAACCGGGAACAATAATACCATATGTGGTCCGTGACCCAGAAGTTCCAGTACCACGGCGGCCCTGGATCCAAAATAATAAATAAATGAACATGTGTTTATGCTTGGTTATATTCAACAAATTATGATAAAAGGTACTCTATATATTAAGCAAAAATCTACTTTTTATGCCTCTTACTCATACGATCTCTTATTATTTATTTGTCCTGATTGGTTGCTCTAATTAGATTTGATTGGTCATATGACCTATGTGGTTAGAGTATGTAAAGCCAGCCACATACATGCTGTGATCATGCTTTGATAAAGCTACCAGGCGTAGTGAAACGCGTCAGTGGACACTGCCATTTCTCCCAACCTAGTGTTTTTGGAATACAATCTTTGATCATCCCCGTTTGGATATATTCCACCATTTCCAGTTTGGATACAAAAGCAATCGTTATCCACAGGAGGTAGAGGACTATCATACCTGCATGAAGATCAGCGGTAGGAGTTGGTGATTTGTGCCATCTTGGGCCATGCCGGGCAAAACCTGCTACTATTCTGTCCACCCCTTGGATAACCATTTGGAAACTTACAACTATATCTATGGCCCTATAAAATTCAGTTCCCTCCAAGTAGTAGTAGCAGTAGTTTGTTTATTTAGGTGCCACAAAGTGTCCGCAGCGCCGTACATAGCAAACAAAAAAACAAATTACAAGGTAACGTACAGGGTGTTGATAAAATATAGCATAAATAGGGGTATAGCTGGTAGAACTAAAATCAGCATCAGTTCTGAAGTAGGTGTCGAAATTGTCGAGGAGACTGAAGATGAAGTAGAGGAAGGGAAGAACAGGGCAGGAGCACTGGTGAGGTAAAGAGGTAGGGTGAGTACGTGAGGAAGGAGGGCCCTACTCATAAGAGTTAACAGACTAAAAGGAGGTGGGTGGACGAACCAAAAACAATAGTATAAGTAGGAACTGATAGGAACAGATGGAGGGGTAGGGTAGGCAGGATAGGAGGAGCGAAAGAGGTTAGGAGGAGGAGGAGGAGGAGGGATAGGCTAGTCGGAAGAAGTGGGTTTTGAGTGTCCAAGACATTTGAACAACACAAAATGGTTGGTGGAGATCATAAATACATTTGAATTCAGAGCACATCTGTTTTAATTCTTTGTTTTTATTCATGCTGGCTTTACATAAATATTTTAGTGAAGTATTAATAAATTAATTGTACTAGATCAACCAGTCTGTTTATTTTAAAATTTTAGCGCTGCTTATTTTGGTATATTTTTTTGCTGTCTCATACAGGACTGACCATCCTGTTGTAAAGCAGCAGCTGGGTTTAAAACACTCATATTGAGCACCCCTGGTCCAACCTCACCCGGTGAGATTGGTCCACACCACAATCTTCTAGAAGATGCTAAATAAATAAAAGAAAAACAATCTGAGCATTATTTCTTCAGTGTATTTATTAATTTATTAACAGTTTCTTATATAGCGCAGCATTTTCCATTGTGTTTTACAAAGGAGACAGTGATACAAAAAACAGGGTATTGACAGAAAGACAAAGGTATGAGGGCCCTGCTCGCAAGCTTATAATCTATAGGGAAATAGGCATTGGTACACAAGGATAGATATTCTTTATTGCATAAAGTCCACCAGAATGCAAAGGTTCCTGGTGTGCTGTATAATACGGTAACTCAGCATTTTGGCCATGGGTCAGGAGGATGGAAAATGTGAAGAAAAGAGTGGATGTGTGTGGACTGTATAGTGGGGATGTGATTAGATAGGAACAGCATATGAAGGTTAAGTGTCTGGTTCTGGAATTTGATAAGCTTGCCTGAAGAGGTGAGGTTTGCTTATAGGTTTGGAGATTGGAGGAGAGTCTTATTGTGCTTGGGAGGGCATTCCACAGAGTGGGTGCAGCCCAAAGAAAGTCCTGCAATCAGGAATGGGAACGACGAATGAGTGTGGATGAAAGACGCAGATCTTGTGAGAATCTTAATTTTACCCCATGTGTCCAGGAATACTATGGACCTTATTCTAATCCATTCACTCTCCTGTGCGTCTGCACAGGGAATTAATTTTTTTCCCCTGTTCCTAAATAAGTCAGTCTTCACTGACTTTTATTTACATTGGAAATGTCCAAAAAACGTGCGGGTGCTGATGCCATGTGATGTTAGCCAACCGCCCGTGCAGGCTTTGTCACACCTGTGTTGGCGTGGGGACACCCACCACATAACCATGCAACAGCTCCCTGCCCACCCACTATCCGCAACGCTGTGCATACAGTATGAAGGCGTTCGCACAATGGGCCTACACATGCATATATTCGCCAATTCACATGTGCACACCCCAAAAATCAGTCTGCACATGCATATATTCGACCAAATACTCTAGATATCGAATCAACAAGAGTCAGGCCCAGTGTGAGTACAGCTGCAGCACATCTGTATTGCAGCTGAAATGCATATCCTTTGTGTACCAAATGTAATGTACAACTAATAGAAATTATATTTGTTAGTGCACGTGTGGTCACAGGACAAATATACAGGCTGTGTGGAGGCAAATGGATCTAATTGCATCCCTTTTCCTATTTTATATGGAAATTATACTCTTTTATATGAAAAAGATGTGAAGTGTCACTGGCGCTCAGAATAAATTACTTTGATTTAGTCCAGAAAACACTTACACTGAGTTTTAGTGCAAGTGTCCTTTAAGTTCTTAAAAGGGATTTTTGTAAGAACTTACCATTCAAATCCCTTTCTCTGATATGGTCCTGGTGACACAGCTCAACATTGGGATGTAGGAGGGTCCGTAGGAGCCAGGCACCTATCCTAAAGCTTTTGGAGGGTAGGCTCCTCCCTTCTGCATCCCAGACTCCTCAGTTCTATCTTTCAAAGCCACTGGAATACATTAACTCAGTACAAACGCCTGCACATATTATATGCACAATTTCAAAAATAACTTTTCAACCATATATAACATGAAACATCATGAACACTGGCATACTTACTGAGCGTAAGGGAGGGATCGCTGTGTCACCAGGACCATATCAGAGAAAGGGATTTGAACGGTAAGTTCTTACAAAAATCCCTTTTTCTCTTTCAATAGTCCTGGTGACACAGCTCAACATTGGGACGTTCCAGAGCCGGTCCTTTGGGTGGGTACGCTCAGGTCTGCAGCTCTCATCACTGCTCGCCCGAATGATGCGTCCTCCGACGCAAACTCATGGAACCTATAGAATTTGGCAAAAGTGTGAACAGATGACCAAGTGGCGGCCCTGCAAACCTGCTCAGCTGTGGCCCCATGTCGAACCGCCCAAGAGGTGGCGACCGACCTGGTGGTATGCGCATTAATCCTGGCCGGCACAGGCCTACCAACCTTAGTATATGTAAAGGCAATAACAGAACACAACCACCTAGCAATGGTCTGCTTAGAGGCAGGCCAACCAATCTTGTGCACATCATATAAGACTAGCAAAGTGTCAGTCTTCTTGACACCCTTCACCCTGTCCAAATAAATGCGCAAGGCACGCACAACATCCAAATTCCTCAATTTGTCCCTTTTTCTTGAACCCTCTGGGGGTTGAAACACAGGCAGAACTATCTCCTGATTTAGATGAAAAGCAGAGACTACTTTTGGCAAAAATTGGGGTACTGTTCGAAGAACAGCCCTGTCATCATGAAAAATAAGAAAAGGAGACTTGCATGACAATGCTCGCAATTCTGATACTCTCTTTGCAGACGCAACAGCCAACAAAAATACAAGCTTCCATGTAAGGAACTTAAGGTCAGCCGACCTCAGTGGCTCAAAAGGCGCCTTTTGAAGACACTCCAGTACCAGCGATAAATCCCATGGAGCCACTGGTTACTTGTAGGGGGGGTTCAATCGTGAAACCCCTTGCAGGAAAGTTTGCACCTCCGGTAGCAAAGCTATCCTTTTCTGGAAATAAATAGACAAGGCCGATATCTGTACCTTGAGTGACTGAAGGCTTAACCCAGACGAGAAGCCATCCTGCAAAAACTCCAGCAATTTAGAAAGTCGAAATCGCGATGTGTGCGACTTCTGCCTTTCACACCACCTAATATAGGTCTTCCAGACCCTATAATAGTTAGCCAAAGACACTGACTTCCTAGCTTTAACCATGGTGTTAATCACAGCCTCCGAGAACCCCTTATTCTTCAAGATGGTGGTTTCAATAGCCAAGCCGTCAAATTTAGCCGAGCTGAATCCATGTGTAAGAATGGCCCTTGGCTTAACAGGTCTGACCTCAGAGGTAGACGCCACGAGTCCACAGACAATCTCTGAAGCCTCGAGTACCAGGACCTCCTTGGCCAATCTGGGGCCACTAGAGTCACCGGAATTCCTTGGGACTGGACTCTTTTCAATGCCCTTGCCAGCATTGGAAACGGCGGAAAGACATAAAGCAAATTCCCCTCCCAGGGGATAGTCATTGCATTCACTGCTTTGGCTCGTGGATCTCTCGTCCTGGCATAGAACCTGGGCACCTGATGATTGAACCTTGATGACATCAGGTCCACATCCGGAGTTCCCCACTTCAATGTAAGCTGAAGAAATACCTGTGGGTTTAGGCTCCATTCTCCTTCCAGCAGCTCCTACCTGCTCAGGAAATCGGCCTCGATATTCTCCACCACTGGGATGAATATCGCTGACAACGCTGGAACATTCAGCTCCGCCCACAAGAAAATCCGGGAAACCTCCCACATGGCCAGCTTGCTGCGTATGCCTCCCTGGTGATTCAGGTATGCCACAGCCGTGGCATTGTTGGTCTGAATCCTCAAAGGAAGGCCCTGTAATCTTCTCCTGCCAGAGATATCACTTTCCACACAGCCCGCAGTTCCAGGATGTTGATCGGCAAGGCAGACTCCTCCGAGGTCCATAAGCCCTGAAGGCGTAGGTCCAAAACCACCGCCCCCCAGCCCCTGAGACTGGCGTCGGTAGTCACTACCAGCCAGTCCCAGGACTGCAGAGACTGACCCCACTGAAGGGAATCCACCTGCATCCACCATTGCAGAGAAGACCGTGTCTCAAGAGACAACACTATGTGCTCTGACTTCATGGTGTCAGTATTTCCTGACCAAGATGTCAGAATGTCCCACTGAAACACTCGAGAGTGGAACCTGGCAAACTGTAGCGTCTCGAAAGTCGCCACCGTTTTCCCCAACAGTTTGAGACACCTCCAAACCGATGGACTCTGAGGCCCCAGGATCTCCCGCACCAAGGTGGCTATGTCCCTGGCCTTTGTTTCTGGCAGAAATACCCGATGTAGATGGGTATCCAGGACAACCCCCAGGAACTGGATTCTCTGTGACGGCACAAGCTGAGACTTTTGTAAGTTTAAAAGCCATCCGTGAGTCTGCAAAAAACTGATGGCCTCTGCCAAGTGACTCTGCAACTTCTCCGCCGACTCTGCTTTGAACAGCAGGTCGTCTAAATACGGAATCACTGTGATCCCTTTCAGACGGAGAGCAGCCGCCATTACAGACATCATTTTGGTGAATACCCTTGGCGCTGTGGCCAGACCGAAGGGCAATGCCTGAAATTGCAAATGCAGGTCTCCTATCGCAAACCTCAAGAGAGCCTGATGCTCCGGATGGATAGGGACGTGGAGATATGCATCCTGAACATCCATGGACGCCAAAAATTCTTCCTGGTCCAAGCTTAGCAACACAGACCGTAGAGATTCCATCTTGAAATGGTCTACCCACAGATGGAGATTCAAAGACTTTAGATTTAATATTGGTCTTAAAGACCCGTCTAGCTTGGGCACCAAAAACAGTGTGGAATAAAAGCCTTTTTTCCACTCCGCTTGAGGGACCGGGATCACCACACCCTTCTCTAAGAGAGATTGAGCCGCCCCCAAAAGAGCAGCCCGGAGCCGAGACTCCTTTGGTAGTGGTGTAGGAATGAATCTTCTCGGAGGAAGACCTTTGAAGGGAATTCTGTAACCCTGGGATATAATGTCCAACACCCAAGGATACCGGCCCAACAATGCCCAAGTGTCTCTGAACCATCTCAGACGCCCCCCCCACTCTGATAATTCCCGGGTAGTCATGCTGAGGGCTTGTCCTCACCTTTGGTGCTTGGTTTCTTATTAAAGGAACCAAACTTTGACTTAGGGGCCTTGCCCCTGGAGGACTGAAATTTTCCCCTAAAGGACTTTCCACGAAAGGACGCATCCCCTCTAGGGGAGGGCCGAAAGGACGGCCTAAAAGCAGAAAACCTTGAGGCCTGTTTTGCTGCAGGAGCTGGCAGGAAGGTACTTTTGCCTCCCGTGGCCTGCTTTGCTTTAAAAGCTAAAGCCCAGGGCCGGTGCTACCCACTCAGCAGCTCCTGCAAAGCAGGGAGGCGCCATGCTGAAAAGGCGCTGTCTCCCTTCCTGCTCTGGTAAAGCTTCCTCAGCCCTCACTGTCACTGCCTCTTGCACGCCGCCCGTAGCGCCTGTCTGACAGCGGGCGGCAGTATGGAGAGGCTGAGCAGCTCCCTGCACCCACTGTCCTCCTGCGACCTGCCCCCTCTTCCTCATGAACACTTGCGCTGAGGCATGTAGCGCTGTCTGTGAATGCCTGGATGACATGTCCTGTCCAGATCCTCCCCCTACCCATTGCTCCCTGCGCCTGTCAGCTGTCAATCAAATGACGAAGAAGCAGCAGCGCCGCCTCCCCTTCCTTCCCTCTTCTCAGTGTGCTGTGCCACTGCCACTGCCAGTCCTCAACACTCCGCCCCCTCTATCTCCTCCCCTCTTCTTCCATCTCCTCCTTCTCTCCCCTCCTTTCCCCCTCAGTCACGAGAGGGGTGTAATGTGCTGCACATACTTTTTGTACTGCTTTCGGATCGCATTCCACACACATTGCATGCATGCTGTGCGATGCGATCTAGCCCATAACATATGCGATTCTCGGAGTGTGTATGGGCACCTTTAGTGCCTGCAAAATTTTGTGGACACAGCACTGTGATGGTGTATGCATACATGTACATGCACCCGAGATCCTCCATAGGATCGCATGTTGCATATGCTCCCACAATCGGGCTGCAGCTTGTTGCAATGGCAATGTGAAAGGGTGCAAAATGTATGGTTTGCAGGAGGGCGCTGGACACCCTAGCACCGGCCCTGCTAAAGCCTCTAAGGCCTTTTTAGATTCATTATCCGCTTCCCAGGCTTTAAGCCACAGCACTCTCCTGGCATTGACGGACACTGTGGAAACTCTGGAAGCCATTTTGAGAGCTTCCTCCTCAGCCTCAAGCACATACTCCGCAGCTACTTTAAGCTTCTCAGCAAGCAGCAACACACATGGATCAGCATGTAAAATTGTACACAGGTCATTGGCCCACACAATCATGGCCTTAGAGACCCAGGCTGATGCTATAAGCGGGCGTACAGTGAAGCCTACCCCCTCAAATATTGCCTTGAGGTTACCTTCCAGCTTTTTGTCTACGGGGTCCTTAAATGCTGCCCCCCCCCCCCCCTGGACAGGTAGCACCGTGGCTTTAGAAAGCCGAGCCTCAGAAGAATCCACCACCGGAACTTTTTCCCAGAGGTCTGCATGAGCCTCAGGCATGGGGTATAGACTTAAGAATCTCTTAGGCATCTGCAGCCTTTTATCGGGCATTTTCCAAGCCCCTTCCAATAGATCCTGTAGACCTTCATCCGCAGGGAAGGTAACAGTCTCCTTACGCTGCCGTTTAAAAACACCCTTTGCAGGAGTTTTATCCTCCACAGACAAATTCAAAGCCTGCTTAACAGCAGTAATCAAGTCCTCCATCCCTGAGGCTGAGGACTCTTCAGAATCATCACCCTGATCCCAGGGCATGTCTGTGTACTCTCCCTCCTCATCAGCAACAAGCAATGGCACTGAATAAGACCTTTTAGGGGTCCCCACAGTATCACCATCAAATCTGTCTAACAAATCATTAAACCTGCTGATCCCCTTAGCAGTATCCTGCATGACCTGTAAGAAGCCAGGATCTGCCTGGGTCAAAGGCAAGGAGCCAGAGGACTGCTGAGATGATGACATAGGTCTCGGGGAAGCTACCAACACATCACCCTGTCTGTCCAGCAATAGCACTAAGGCATTAACAGACCTGCCCAGGGCACTGGCCCACGCAGGTTCCGATTGCTCTACCCTCTGGGGTTCACTCCCCATGGGTCTCACAGCAGCGCAAGCAATACACAAGCCCCCCCTGGCCATCTGCTCAGGGACAAAATTCAGTGTACAAACACTGCAAGCGCTCAATGCATTAAGGGCTTTCTCCCCCAAAGCCACAGACTGTTGCTCAGACATGATGTTCTACAAATAACACAGTCACAGCGCACACTGTACAGGCATTTTATACAGAGCCAATGTACTCAGTCACTTATCTGTCTGAAGCCTTCAGAAGAGGGGAAAGCGATGCCCAGGAAATCCAATCACTCTGCCAGGATCTGTCAGCCAGCTCAGCTCCGCTGCAAGCGTTCCGAATGGCGCCAAAACAGAGTGAGGGAAGAGACCAAGTCCCTGCTGCTGCGGGGTCCATGGCTTTTGGCGCCAACCACCCCCAGACAGCCGCTCCCACTGCAGGATCTCCAAGTTCCAGTGTCTCCCCCTCTGCTGGGGACCACTTGGAACATGCCTGTAACACACTGCTGTCCTCTCATATAGGAGCTCAGTGTGTAAGCTCCGCAGAAAATGGCCGCCGCCATCACGGAGCGCCTGTCCCCCATGATCCCCACCTAACGTGAAGCCGGTTTCAGAGCGCTCCGAAGCCCAGGCAGCTTCTTAATAGAAGCTGTAAGCGCTGCACAGGGAGACCAGACAGCATCTCCCCTGTGCACAGCGAGCTGACAGGACGCGCTTCTGTCAGCTCCTGCTGCGCTGTCAGTGTGAGGATTCAGTGAGAATCCTCACACTGTGCCTACCTAGCTAGTGTAAAAGTTAATAAAATAAAAAACTCCTAATTAACTCTAATTTCCTTCGGCTGCTCCGGCAGCCCTTTAGAATAGCACCCACTCCAGTGGGCACCTAACACGAACTGAGGAGTCTGGGATGCAGAAGGGAGGAGCCTACCCTCCAAAAGCTTTAGGATAGGTGCCTGGCTCCTACGGACCCTCTTACATCCCAATGTTGAGCTGTGTCACCAGGACCATTGAAAGAGAAAAAACGTTTTCACCACAAGATTCTTATGAACAATCTGGAATAGAAATAAACCTTTCGGAAATGGGAAAAAATGTATTTATACATTGCACTCACAAAAAAAGGGATTAAAACAAGCATGTAATCACTATGCGTGATAGACTGTCCACAGCTTTATTCAGGTCTCACCACCCGACTTCTGAAAATCCTCCTCTCGCAAAGCTCCGGACTCTCTGTTCAAGGGGTTCACAGTCCGTTTCTTCCGTTGGCGGTGTTTCCTCCTGATAAAGTGCGTAGTGCATTCAGCGATGTTCAACATCGCTGAACGCACCCTGTGCCCGAAGGAGGCTGGCAGTTGACCTTCGCTGACCTCAGCTGCTCGCCCTCCCGCGTTACAGGTGCCTTAATATGGGAACACCCAGCATTTTCATGGGAACGCTCATGAAATGATGGGCGTTCCCATGGGTGCAACCCCTGGCTGCCACCCCACAACCCCACTTCTAGGTGCGAACGGGATGGAGAACTAGCAGTTCGCCTTGCCCACTTGCACCCAGCATCTACACATGTGCATTAATGCGCATGTACAGATGCAAAACATCACTCCCCTGCACGTACACGCAGGGGAGCATGTAAATTAGAATAACCCCCTTTCTTAGTGTCAAGCTCTGAAAACTTTTAATCTTTGCAGCTTGATGCATGGAACAAATGCAATGTTCCTATATATTTAATGGGGACTGCTCATTGATGTAATAATTTCAGTAACATTATGTCATAGATCTCTAATGTGTAAGAGGCTTAATAATTAGTCTTTTGACTTAATTTATTCATAATCATGCAGAGTCGGCCTCCGATTAAAAGGCAGATATGTTTGATAAATAGGTACCTATATGAGAAGTCTCTGTTCTACTGGAATTATTCATTGTCTTTCACAAATATGAAGGCATGTCTGTGGTCTGTCACACTTACAGTTGCTGGTCAGACTGATTATTCATTACTACAGTGTGTCGATCTCAGACTGCCTGTGCTCAGCGTACTGTAATTTAATTCTGCTGCCAGCTCAGCACAGCAGAGATAAAGCTGCAGAACTGCTGTATGGCAGCTGAAATTCATACAATTCATTGTGATTTAGTCAGCTACAATTAATATTACTATTGGTAATCATTTTTTTTTACCCATTAGCTTGCAGTGGCTGACTAGCATACCTATCAATTACTGTGTGATAATTGCTCTGTCTTGTTCCATTTAGTAATTCTTTTCAGAAATTAGATATCTGTGGGCCTTTTCACTTGCAAGTAAAGTGTTTAGAATCACTTTTAGGTTCTGCAAGATGGGCAAACACTAGAGCACAGGTTCTCAAACTTGGTCCTGAGGACCCCACACAATGCATGTTTTGCAGGTCTCTTTTCAAATGTGTCAATGAGTAAGGAATGCACCTATGCACCTGCCGGGTGACCTGGAAAATGTGAACTGTGGGCCTGGGCTTCCCAAGCAACAATTTCTGAAAAGATTTCTCTGCCTGGCTCCCACACTTCTTATCTTCTGACATCTCCACCATCATCATGGGTGATTTCAATATCGACATATATTGACAGCCAACTTTCTCCTCATGCCTCTAAACTCCTCTGTCTAACCACCTCTCTTGTCCTCACCCAATGGTCTGACTCCTCTACTCACAAGGAAGGCCACTGCCTTAATCTTGTATTCACTAAATCCCCATTCCCTTTCTGGGATCACCATATTATTAGTATTATATTTTTATTTATAAGGTGCCACAAGTGGTACGCAGCCCTGTACATATAGAACACATTAGAACAGTACAAGGTAAACAGAACTAGACATAACAGCAACAGAAGATCAAAAACAGCACAATTAACAGAACATATCTTAATACACAATACAGCTGAGATATAGGGGCGTGAGTGAGAAGAGATGCAGGTATAGATTGTAGGTAAGTAAGAGAGCTGTTATTTAAATGCAAGACGGGTGCTGTGAGAACAGGAGGGAGGAGGACCCTGCTCTAAGGAGCTTACAATCTAGAGGAGGAGACAGACAGGTAACATGAGGTGCAGGTAAGGAGACTTGAGGCAAGAAGTGAGGATGCCAGGGAGGGTCAGGACATGAGGCAGCAGGTACAGAGAATGGACAAAGTAGTCATCTCCCTCCTCCTATCCTCCTCTCCCACCGGCACCTTTGACCCCTAGCAGCCCTGCACTGTGGCCCATGCCACAACACACCCATCTCTTAAAACTCTATAATACCTAAATCATGCAATCCTCCTCTAACCTGCAGAAATACTAATACTATTGATTTTCAAAAACTTTATAGCTCTCTGCAACAACTGCTCTCACCCATTTCTACACTTACCTGTCCTGAGACAGCTGTAACCCACCTGAACCAGACTCTACAAACTGCCCTTGATGAAGCTGCTCCAGCTACTCCTCACAATCCATGTAGGCTTAGATGCCAACCGTGTCTTCCAAGTGACTTCTTCACATTTAAGACTACCTACCACTCCTATCGTAATGCTCTGGACACTGCTAAACAAACATATTTTCAATCTCTCCTCTCTTCTCATGTCAATTCATTACCCTCCCTCACCGTCCCCACTTGCCAATATCAGTGTGCAACTGCTTGCTTCCTACTTCAAGGAAAATATTTCTAAAAGCTAAGATGAAATGGCATGCTCTTTCTCAGCCAGTGACCTGTTCACTTCCATTCCTGAGCCCTTTGCCACTTTCTCCTCATTTGAACCCACAAGTAAGGATGAAGTATCAACACTTTTCTCATCCTCCTACTCTACTAACTCCCCTCTTGATCCCATACCCTTAAAAGTCAATAAAGCTCTGTCTCCTGTGCTTATCCCAAGCTTAACTAAAATCTGTAACCTTTCTCTCTCTACTGGTATCTTTCCTTCTCTGTTCAAGCATGCACTTATTACACCCATTCTAAATAAAACACAATTCTGATCCAATCTGTCTCTCTAACTACCGTCCTATCTCTCAGCTCCCATGCCTGTCCAAGCTACTTGAGAGACTTATATTTTAGGTGTTTGTGACAAATTCTGCACTCTACCCCTACTGTAAAAAAACTCCCAAGAAGAAGGCCCCTGGACCGAAACGCATTGGAGTTGATCATCCACACACCGACACCACTCTTCATTAAGCCTCCTCCCCGCAAACGGAGTTGAGCACACGGAGCTCCGTCAGCAGCACGCATTCCCAGCGGATGAGATCCCGTCAGATCCCCTGTCTGGAAGCTGCGTCAGCCGGCGTTGAAGCTCCATGGACCAGGAGCTGGCGGGGCTGCGTCGCCACACAGACCTCAGCAAGAAGACAATGATCCAGATGATGAGGGATGGTCGTCAAAAGGTTACCAGCTTGCAGGTGCACCACCTTAGGTAAGGGATGCTATCCTCCGGTGCCACCATCAGCACCCACGCCCACCTGCTGACTACAGGCCCACCCCTATCCCCACCACCAGACAATTCCCCCAATACCCCCTGGCTCATTTTCCTGTGCTGCAGATGCAGAATAGCCCCTGCAAACGGCACGATACCTATTGTACCCCGGGGTTAGAGAGCTCTGGTGAGTCACTAAAAGGGAATTTACCAGAGACCGGCAAACTGTCCTTTGACAGTAGGAATCACCCCATCGCAGAAGCTTAGAACTATTAAACACCTCTGTGATCACCCCAACAGGTGCGCTCAAAGTGTACCAGACTTGAAATCAGAATTTTGATTTAGGCTGAAATTCTGAATTATTATCATTATCAATAATATTAGCAGCCATGTGACCAATAAAGTACAAGTACCATTACACTCATCTCTGTCATTCGTGGTCGACGGACGCGTGCGGTGCTAGACTTCATGTTCGAAGGAGCTGGTTATGCCAGCTCCAACCCCAATGCCGCTAGGCATTGTGTGAGACAACGTGTCCGCCAAAGCAGGAAGAGTGCAAGAGGAGAGCTAGCTAATGACCCGCACAGGACTGGGAACCCCCAGAGTCACTGAGGGAGCAACAATGCTCAAAAGATGACAGACTAATACAAATGACCAGGTGTAACAATACACAAGATGATTCAGTAATAGCAGATGTGCAACAATGCACAATGTGATACCGGGGAGAAGACAACTGCAAACAACCCCAGACTTATCTGAGAGATGGAGGTACACAGAAAGTCCAGAGGTTGGCAGATACAGGCTGTGGCTGGAACCAGGAATCAGTAGCTGGCTGGAAGGCTGGGAACCGCTGACGGGCACAAAGACACTAGCGCAGGGCAGGTCTGGGAACCAGGAACACTCTGGATACAACTAGTACAGGCAGAACTATAATCGGTGTCTGTTCCCAGCAGATGCCAGCCTTATAGTCAAAAGAATGCCGCCTAGCGGATTGTGACATCAGCCACCGTCCCGTCAGTGCAGGGTGGAAGTTTGGGGCGTTGCTTGGCAAAGGCCGACGCTTCCGCCCTGGCTGCTCAGCTGAAGCTGGAAGAAGATAGTGGCCGCCCGCAGTCCCCGAGCCTCCGGCACCATGAGTGACAGCGGGGCTGCCGGAGGTAGGACACGGCGGTGGCGCCCAGGCCGCCTAACACCACCAAACAGGCACCTATTGTTACCAACACACAGTAGGGGTAGAGTCAGAATTTTCCATTTGTAATTATTAAATTGAGAGACTTGCCAAACCCCGCCTCAAACACTTTCTTAACTCCTTCAACTTATTGGACCGGTCAGGCTTTCGCTCTCAACACTCCACAGAGATAGCACTGACTAAAGTAGTCAATGATCTGGCCGCTGCTAAATCTAAAGACTATTTCTCACTTCTTATTCTTCTAGATCTCTCTGCTGCCTTTGACACTGTTGACCACTCTCTTCTCATATAAACACTAAAATTCCTAGGTCTTCAAAACACTGTCTCTGAATGTCTTTTCTGCCATTTCATCTTGGATGTCATCTCGCCACCTCTCACCATACCACCTCAAATTCAACATTTCCAAAACAGAATTCATTATCTTCCCACCAGCCAAGAGTAGTTACCAACCTGATATCTCTATCACTGTTGAGAACACAACAATTAATCCTACAATTAATCCTACTCCACAAGCTTGCTGCCTAGGGGTCATCCTCTAAAAAATATATTCAAAATTCATCCCTACCTTACACAAGACACTGCAGAAACTCTAATCCATGCACTCTTTATATCACGCATTGTATATTGCAATAGCCTCCTTACCGGTATTCCTAAGAAAATACTCTCACCACTACAATCCATTTTGAATGCAGCTGCGAGGCTGAATCTTCCTGGCTAAACTTTCATTGTCTGTTGATCCATTCAGTCAGTACCTCCCTTGGTTGCCTGTATATATACCACATTCAATATAAAATACTTGTACTTACAGACAAAGCCATTACGCTGACTACACCAACTTATATCTCTTTGCTTATCTCAAAATATATCCCAACCCGACCTCTCCGCTCTGCACAAGATCTGTGTCTCTCATCCACACTCATTACTCGCTCCCACTTACACTTGAAGGATTTTTGTCAGGCAGCACCAACCATATGGAATTGCCTACCACGCACACTAAGACTCTCCTCTAGCCTCCAAACTATCAAGCATTCCCTGAAAACTCACCTCTTCAGCAAGCTTATCATATTCAGGAACCCACACAACCTCCAGTAGCATTCATGTCTAATTGCATCTCATCAGGACTGTCTTTTAATCTGGTGGGACTGCCATGATTATGGAATTCTATCGTTATTGATCCCTCCTATTATCCCTATAGATTGTAAGCTTGTGAGCAGGGCCCTCCTACCTCTATATTGGTTTGTTTTTTACATAGTTTGTTTAATCACTGTTGTCTCTAATTGTAAAGCGCTACGGAAGATGCTGTGCTGTATAAGAAACTGTAAATAAATCAATTTCCGCAATTTGATCTGCCAGAAGGAAGTGGGGGAAGGCAGCACCCCCTCCCCCAATTTGAACACCCCCCATCCTGCGTTCACGCCCCCCCTCGCACAATTTGCGGACCTCCCCCCGCGATTCCAGGACCCCTGCGCCCCCCCTCCCACAATTTGAGGCCCACCCGGCCCCCATCCCGCAATTTGCACCCCCCCCCCAGCGGGTGCCGTCCCTAGGTGGGAAATCCAGCCCTGGCTGCAGTGCTGCAGGTTCCCCCACTGCCAGAAGGCAGAAGTATCCCCACTGTCCTCTTCACCAGCGCCACAACTTTTATCAATGTCTTGCCCACATACCACTATTATACAGCCTCCTGCTCTCATCCACTGCCGGGAGCTGCATACTGTCCCCCACCTTCCTCCGGTTCTAGGGATGCCCATCGACCATCAATGATTTCAAATCATTGATGGTTTATGGCCAATGTTGAATACTTTTGCCATCGATGTGGGAGGACCAGATGGTTTCCCTACATCGATGGCAAAGGAGAATCGATCAAGTTTCAAATTTTTTTAAGGTGTCGGGACACGAAACATAGCTCCGCCCCCCCTTCCCACACACACACACACACGGAAGTCCCGCCACCGAGTTCTGATTGAACCATGGCCTATTCAGTCAGATATAGTGGATGACCATCGATAGATGTAACAATCGATGGTTATCCAAGTAATATTTTACTACTATCGATGGCAGGGTGCAAAATCGCCATCAATGCCAACCATCGATGGCGTCTGCACCAATGGCCATCCCTACTCTGCAACAGCCAAAAACCTTTACTACCCCTCATGCCCACACAACCCTATCACTGTCCTGCCTCCTGTTCTCCTGCCCCGTAACTTCCACCAGTGGGGACCCGCTCACCCTGTGTTGCCCACATTCCCCTATCATGCTTTACCGCCCAGCCTCCTGCTCTCATGCACACTAACTCCAACCCAGTAAGAGGAGACACTGACTCAGGGCCACCGTCCTGTACTCCTGTGCTGCCACACTGGACCCTCACCCACTGGCAGAAGCTGCACAGTGTCCCCCACCCTCCTCTTTAGTCCCCCTTATGCCCACACACCCTTATCACTACCCACCCTCCTGTTTTCCTGCATCGTGACCTCCGCCAGTGGGGAGCCACTGACTCAAAAACACCCTACTATACTATTGCACACACACACACCTAAACAACACGCACGCACACCCCCCACACCCACAAATGTCACTGTACCCTCCACACTATCAATGTACATCTTACTCTGTAACCGCTTTTTAATTAAACAGAACAACACACACCCCCTTCCAAATCATATGCTCTCTATTTAACACATTTCACCTATAACTCAAGTTGCAATACAGGGCACCTTTCATACAATTCTAACCATTTTTTTTCACAATACAAAAGTTCACAAATTAAGGGGGCGCAGCCCCTTACGCCGGTATTAAGAGCGCCCGTAGGGCGCAATGAATCACCTATTATCCTTATATTTTCATTGTATTATACAGTATTCTTTATTGTTTTCAGCTTCGTTTTTATATATAGTTTGAATTAATACAAGAATATGAGCGGTAAAGTCTTAAACCTCTTTATAAACTTTGGATTAATTTTCTCAGAAGACATCTAAACAAGAAATTGTTTTAATTAACTTGTTGTCATTGGAAATAGCTAATTATTAACCCCAGGGTGTAACAAGAGCACTGTGGGTATTAATAAGTGTGAGGCTCAACAGTGCATGAAGACAATTTTGAAGAATATATGCAAAGGATTGTTCCCATGTTCTAGTGCCATCTGTCAGAACATCCTGAAATTTTGCCTATAGGGAAGAAAATCGGGTTTTATTATTCTGTTACTGAGATTATGATCAAATGATACTTATAAATCTTATGATTATTAGTCTGTACAAAATAATTATACATAATAGATAGTATCTGGAGAGAACAGCTCAAGCTCTAACTGACAACTTTGCAGAAATGTCAAAATAATCTCTCTAAAAAAAGGTAGCTTTCAGCTATTCACTGGCGCTATCCAGTGTTTTATAATGCCAATAGATGTTTCGTTGCCACCGCTATATTGCTACTTACATGTTGAACCTGTCAGTCGCAGGGCTGATTTTTCTCTACCATTGCTTCTGTCCCCAACTGTAGACTTACTTATTCTCTTTCTATCCTCTCCTGCTGAACTGAGGGTAATTAGAATGGGCGGAGGAACCCACTGAGCATGATGAAGATGGAAAAGTCATCCACCACTACATATTCTCTGTCACAAGATCTGTTGCAAAATCTTTTTGCATAAAAGCAGTACAATTTCGGTCAAGCAACAAGAGGGGAACCCAAGTGTCAAGTTCCAAGAGGGGAGTCTGGGCGTCCAACCCCAAGAGGGGGTCCTGTCGGTCCAAGCCAAAGAGGGGGCCCAGTCAGTCTCACCTCAAGAGGGGTCCCCATCAGTCCAACCCCAGGAGGGGGTCCTGTCCATCCAGCCCCAGGAAGGGGTTCTTCCAAGTATCTTGCCCCAGGAGGGGCTTCCTAGTGATTTGCCCAAGGAGGGGCTTCCAAGTATTGTGCTACAGGAGGAGCTTCTTAGTGATTTGCTCCAGGAGGGGCTTCCAAGTATTATGCCTCAGGAGCGGCGTCAAAGTGCTTCACCCCAAGAGGACTCTCACAGTGTCAAGTTCCGAGAGGGGTCTCAGAATGGTGAGCCCCAAGAAGGGTTTCAGAGTCTTGCACCTCAGAAGGGGTCTCGGAGGGTCATACCCAAGGAGGGGGTCTCAGAGTTTCAAGCCTCAGGAAGGGGTTCAGAGTGTCGTGCACCAGGAGGGGTCTCAGACTGTTAGCCTCCGAGCGGGATCTCAGAGTGCCACACCCCAGTTAGGGTCTCTGAGCATCGCACCCCAGGAGGGGTTCCTAAGCACTGTACCCCAGGAAGGGTCTCTGAATGTGGTAGTCCAAAAAGGGTCTCTGAGTATATTACCCCAAGAGGGATCTCTGGGCATTGCACCCCAGAGGGTTTAATGTCACAACATTCAAGTATTCTCAGTGTTGCATTTCTCTGCTCCATGCTGCTAACCAGCTCTGAGTTAGTTTGAACACTGCAGGCTGATTACAGCACCTGGGTGAGACCTTGCACAGTCTCCTTGATTAGCAAACCTGGGAGGTAATAGCCCAGTGTCTGACAGATGAGCTCATTAGCTCCTTATAAAAGGCACTTCCTGGCAGGTATTCCCTGCCAGAGTATAGGCTCACAACCTGCTCCAGCGTTCCTTGTGCTTCATTCTTCAGACTTCTAGTGATTGACCTTGGCTTTCCCGTGACAACTCTACTGCTTAATGCTTCTGTGCTGATGCCAGTATTTTCCTGTTAATGACCTGGCTTCACCTTGACCCTTCTCATGCCTACTCCCTGTGTACTGCATCCTGTGAACTCCCAGTGTATGACCCGGCGAGTCTGACCATGAGCATTCCAGAGCTTACCCTGCCTTACTCCCAGAGTTTACCAGCACCATGTGGCAAACCTGACCAGGGGACCGCGACCGGTGTACTGTGTGCAGCGAAGTCCAAATCCTGCTTGGAGGAGTCACCGGCGAAAGCCACCAGTACGGTTAGACTCTGCACCCCTGAGTCAGGTCAAGCCAATTCTCGGTCTGGTATTCACCATCCTGAGTCTCAAACCATGATATTCTCTTTCTATCCTCTCCTGCTGCACTGAGGGCCATTAGCATGGGCGGAGGCACCCACTGAGCATGATGAAGATGGAAGAATCATTTAAGATGATATAACCAGGCCCAACAGAGAAGACTCTTGCCTCAATAAGTATCGCTTGATAGATGCAATAAGTGGACATGAAGGGATAAATTTACTAAAGCTTCTACAAATGAAAAGAGGTGATGTTTCCCATAGCAATAAATCCGATTCTGTCTATCATTTTCTAAAAAGCAATAGAGAAATGAAAGACAGAATATGATTTGTTGCTATGGGAAACATCACCTCTTTTCACCAAAACTCAAAGTGTCCTTCAGATACCGTGATGCAGGCCCTGTTGCCGCCGCCTCTCCTCTCGGTCCCCGCAGAATTTCCGGCGCCTGTGCTATGATGACAGGCGCCGGGACTGGTGCATGCGAAGAACAAACATTTGTACTGCGCATGTGGCCAGCTTCTATCGGCAGCTTCGGCAACAGCCCATAGAAGGGAATCATGGTCCCAGCACCTGTATAAGACAGAAGACAGGTGCCGGGACTGGCGTGTGCACAGTACCGATGTAGGTACTGCGCATGCGCAATTGTGGGATTTGCAGAAAGGCGTCCATAATGGGACTGCCTTGGTGACTGGCAGGTCAGACTTCCAATAGGAAGTCACTGCCAGTCACAGTGTAGCCAGTGCAGTCTCACAGACTGCATCTGGCTTCACTACAGTGGCAAATTTTACCTGGGGGGACTGCAGCCCTGCAGCGCATAGGTAAATACCATAACTGGATACTACAGTAAGTGCAGCCCATGAGTGTTCACTCCAAGTTACCTGGGTAATGGGCTAAAAGAACAGACACATGGTAGACTTGTGGCCCTTACTGGTGTACCCCACTCCATTCCACCCACAATCCACTAGCTCTAGAACTGGGAACCATAGTTTAAAATGGTGCATATACAGTATCAGCTATGAACAAAATAAAACATCTAATTTGTGCTATTAGAATTATATACATCTTCTGTAAAATAATGACCAAAAAATCTTGACATCATTAATTTTTAAAACTACACTGAAGACTTTGTATCTAATAATAGGGCTGTAACAATATGACTTTCTAATAACAAACTGTTACAAATTATGCTTTATATTTTCAGCTTTTTCTTTTAGGCAAAATATTGAAATCTATAAACTGTTTTTTAACACTACTCCAGTTTGCTACAATAGCACTAGAGGTGTGATGGAATTATTTATTTATTTACAGTTTCCTATATAGCGCAGCAGATTCCGTTGCGCTTTACAATGGTAGACAGTGATAAAACAAACTGGGTAACAACAAACAGACTTGGAGGTAGGAGGGCCCTGCTGCAAGCTTACAATCTATAGGGATATAGGAGGGAAACACAAGGACAGGCATCAGTAATAGCATAGCAGTCCCACCAAGTTACTGGGAAGTTATATAATACAGAAGTGCCTCAGAGGGTTATGCGTGTAGAACTTAAATATGACAGGCTTGCCTGAAGAGTTGAGATTTCAGGGAACACTTGAAAGGTTGGAGGCTAGTGACTTAATGAGCATGGAAGGGCATTCCGTAGGATGGGAGCAGCCCGATGAAAGTCCTGTAATAGTGAATGGGAGCTAGTGATCCGTGCAGAAGAGAGACACAGATCATGTGCAGTGCGGAGTGGTTAAGATGGGAGACATTTTTGTGGATCTAAAATGTACCTTAACCTTGTGAGTGACAATTTTTATCAATAAAAATCAATTATTTTTATAGTTTCTTAACCGATTTAAGAATCGAATCTGAACAAAAATGCATGACGGTGGGTTTGCCAAAACCAAACATGAGGATGAATTAGAACCAAAATCAAAATATGGGGTTCTCTAAAAAGGAGGCTAAATGGCTGTAAACCTCCTTAAAATAGCACTTTCAGATTTGGAGAATTCCAGAGACAAGCTTCAAAACTACTTGCTACAGTAAGTGCTGCTGTTATAGCTAAAACCTGGATTTTTACTGATAAACTTGAAGAGAACAGAATACGAAAGGCAAAAAGAATGTAAGATGAACTCTGTGAAGACCAAAGACTGACTTCTTCAGAGGAATGATTTAAGATCAATGTGTTCTAAGCCACAGTTGACATTGCAATAATGCAATTACAAAAATAGACTTGATTTAAAGGGCTTCATGAAATTGTGAGTACTTTGAAGCCTTACACCCTTCTGTGCTAATGCCTGCAACAGAAAAAAACCCATACACTGCTAGAAAACACCTGTATAGACAATATGAAGTCGATCTATCTCTATCTCTCTAGCGCATACAGAGCAATTAGTGTCATATACAGTAGATCTCATATGAAAAGTGAGATTGTAAAAGAGCCCTCAGGAACACATGTATCTGGCATGTTTTTGAACTGCACATGCTCTGGAGTGGAGCGTATGCAATCACAGACAATGTTACACAATTGAGTGGCATCTCCATTTGAAGTTTGATATTAATGGAGGTGGCACCGTCACAGTGGCACTGGGGTTGGTGACACTCAGAGTTACCAAGACCCACCTTCCTATGTGATTAAAAAGGGGGTGTAACTTCACAGATACTATGTGCTGATGGAAGAGTTATGGTGTGTGTGTATACACGGTGAGATTCCGTTGCTATTCGAATTAGGATTAGATTGCTATGCAATCTTTGCTAACTCTGTACTATTTACAGAAAATTCATGCTATCTACGTTCGATTTGCACTATATAGTCATTGCTGCACTGTCTATTTGGCTTTTCGATTTCAGCTGAACGGGAGCGCTCATCGGCATCGACTCGGGATAGAAAGCTTCAAAACATGTTCTATTTCCATACAATGTATATACGATCCCAATTAAATTTTGAATATATAATCAAAATCGAATGTCAAATTGTACCGTGTGTACATAGCATAGGAAGCTACTGCTGGTGAAACAACAGGAGCGAGCCTGCAAGCTATTACTATATTCTACTGATCTCCCTGTGAGGAAATATGAGTACTGACTACTCTAAGAAAAGCTGTGCCCCAGACTCTAGTAAGTCCTTTTGGAGTGAATAATAAAAGTGCAAGTGTGGGTCCCTTATACCGTGACTGAGCTGCAGAAGGACATCAAGAAAAAAGTTGACATTTAAATGCACAGGGATAAATTGTTTAAAGCTATTTACAAGCACCGAGCAGATAAGTTACCATGGGCCAGATGTATCAAGCTTCAAAAGTGATAAAATGGAGAGTGATAAACAACCAGCCAATCAGCTCCTACCTGCCATGATTGGCTGGCTGTTTATCACTCTCTACTTTATCACCTTTTGAGGCTTGATATGTGTGGCCCCATGTGTTTATTATACAGTACACACATACTTGCCCACCCTCAGAATGGCGGGAGGATACTACAATTTGGGTAGCCCTCTCGGCTCCCCCAAAAAGGTGGGCAAGTCCCCTGGATCCGCCCCCAGCTGCCAATACAAATTCATACCTCCCAACTGTCCCATAAAAATAGGACTGTCCCGTATCCCAGTGTCCCGCAATGGGGGGAGGGGGCAGTTGGGAGTCCCCACTGCCTGCTGTTGCTCTGGATCTGGGGGTATGGCCAGCAGCTTACACGGTGCTGGCTATGGCTCCGTAGTGAAAGGAAATATGTGCATGACTTGCGGCCGTCGCATCCATGAGGCCACACCTTCTTTGGCATTGGTCACACCTCCTTTTTGGGGCTCCACCGCGCAAGCGTCCTGATCCTCAAGTTTAAAATGTTTGGAGGTATGTCACTTTCAGGAATTGCAGCACATGAAATTAAAAAAACTAGTGTTACTGTTTTTGGGATGTTGTAGGGTGAAGGCCAAAGTCTTTTGCAATGCTAATATACTATACCATGCCTTTTATCTCTTAAGTCTTCTACAATCTAGTTTACATCCTACTGAACTGACCTCACAAACGTTTCCCCTCTCTACACATTTACCCAAATTCTCCACTGCTTTACACAGTATAGTCCTAAGCTCCTTATGCCTTTTTTCAGCAGTATTCTCTCCTAGATCACAACCTACACTCATTCTATTGGTTGAGGTCCCTAAAGTCTAGATATCATAAAACTACCTGAAGTTCAAATTGTCCATCATCTTCCCATATTTTTTTATCATTTTGCCTATTTCCAGTGATTGTAGACCCTTCTAGTTTACCTCATGATTTACAACATCACAATTGCCCGTATTTTCTATGCCTACTGCCATGGCATCATCAACTTTGCCCTCTACACAAATCAACGCACACAAACCATTGTCAAAACATTCCTCTTTCTTATTCTAGATCAGTGGTTAAGTGAAGTGATAAAGTGGTTGGTACTTTATCATTGGCCAATCAGCTCCTGTAAAGTTACAGACTGGTTTAAAAAATTACAGATGAGAGCTGTTTGACAGGTGCATTAGCATCGGCCTCTTTATCACTTCACCAGGCTTAGTAAATCTTAGTAAGTCCACTGGACTTCAAACAGCTCACATTTTCCAGGTCAGCTAGTAGTTGTACTGGTTTGCTAACAACTGTTGCATTCTAAAGATCAGTTTGGGGTTTGAGGACAGAGCTTGAGAGCCATTGCTCTAGCAGGGGTGGCCAAACCGGTCTTCAGGATCTACCAACGGTCCATGTTTTCCAGGCCACCTGTGGCTCTGTAGAATGTGTCGGTTATGAATGAATGCAGCAAGTTTGAAAATGTGACAGTTAGTAATGACTGCTCATGTGCACCAGCTAGGTAGTCTGGAAAATGTGAAATAGATCTCAAGGATGGTTTGGCCGCCCCTGCTCTATGGCATTAAAACACTGATACATCCTCTGATGATTGCCCATCTTGACTAATGCAACCTATTTACAGTAAATAGGCTTAAAATCACAGTCTTGAATCTATTCTAAAGACTGTAGCAAGTTTGATTTAGCTCACTTCCTGTTCCACAACTGCTACACCTTTCTTCAAATCCTTACACTGGCTTCACATTACCTTCTCATCCTCATATATCTGTTATCTTGATATGAAAATATGGTACTTGTTTCCTAGAACAGCGCCCACGATATTGATCTTAGGCATCGCAAGGAAAAAAATCACGTCGGTCGCATCGCATGCGGCCAAAAAAATCGCATGCGATACGACCAACGCGATTACCGCGATTTTACGTAGGGAACAATGTTAAATGGCCCAATTGACCCGATTTCACATAGGGAACAATGTTAAATGGCCCACAGACCCCAAATAGCCACCCTGAAGTGTGAAATGGCCCCCCCAATTGTTAACGCGACCCCACGATCAACGTCAACCTGAAGCGTGGCGAGCGCAGCGAGCCCGCGAGGGGCGGCGGTACGCGTCCTCCGACCTTTTCATACCCCCACTATCCACGTCGGCGTGGAGTTGAGAATAGAAAGTGTGGCGAGCGTAGCGAGCCGCCGAGCCCGAAGCGTGGATACCTTCACAGCTATACGCGTCCCCTCGCGGGCTTCACAGGTATCCGCGTCCCCTCACGGGGCTCGCCACGCTTCAGGATCGGTGGCTAGCTGCGCTCGCCACACTTTTCTATTCTCAACTCCACGCCAACGTGGATAGTGGGGGTATGAAATGGTCGGAGGACGCGTACCGCCGTCCCTCGCGGGCTCGCTGTGCTCACCACGCTTCGTGTTGACATTGATCGTGGGGTGGCGTTAACAATTGGGGGGGCCATTTCACACTTCAGGGTGGCTATTTGGGGTCTGTGGGCCATTTAACATTGTTCCCTATGTGAAATCGGGTCAATTGGGCCAATTAACATTGTTCCCTATGTAAAATCGGTAATTGGGTCGGTCGCATCGCATGCGATTTTTTGGCCGCATGCGATGCGACCGACGCGATTTACATTTTACCATGCATTTCTTTATAATGGCATGCGATGCCCGCGATGGGCGCCGTTCTAGGAAACAAGTACCGAAAATATTGGAGAGATATAAAATAAAGAGACATAAAGTAGCAACCAGTCAACTCCTAGGTGCTATTTTTGTGGGCAGTTTTTTAAATTATAGGAGCTAATTTATTGGTACTACAGTATATCTCTCTCCGAGTGCTACTGTGGACTTTTGTACACCTTTCATATTAATTATGATGGTGAAATTTAATTTCACTGGTAATTCATTTTTTTTGTTAAACTTGTTTCTGGACTTTGAGAAGAACATATATAAAAAGACGGCAACCAGATGGGAGATCGCAAGGTGTTATTCAATTGATCTTTGAATCGCACATGTCACACTCATTATGATTAGGTGTAGCCGCACATTGTGGTTAATCCCCACCAAACACAAAAATTCCTGTTTGTGTGCTGAAATGGGTGACTTTTGCACATTTCAGCTAGCAACGGGTGCATGCTGGGAGGGGGGAACAATTGGATACCACCCAATGATTCTGTATTATATGGGTTCTATGCTAATTTGTAAGCCAACAGGGCAGAGGAAGGAGAAGGTGATGGAGGCAGAGGAAGGAAAAGGTGCATGTGTGTAATGAGATACTGGAGACTGAGAAAGCGAGCTGCACTAAGTAAGGGCAGATAAATAAGAATGTGAATATGAGACAGATTGATGTGCCACTAGGAGCAGAAAGTGATTTTATACGAGTCCGGAGAAAAGAGATAGGTGGTAAGATAGGCTTTTACCTGATAATTGGTGCCTGTGGCTACTGTCCAAAAAAATAAAAAATATCCAGGTTTAGTACAGTTGCAGCTATTTGGAGTTGTGTACTCAGTGGTTGATCATAATATAGTGTACCATCTAAATCATGTTTTCCAATTGCCTGAGAAACACATAAAAAAATAGTTTTCACAGGTCAAATACCTGTAGGTCACAATTTGATTGGATGTGTCACATGATAAGCATACATCCAATGACATGATTGCTTTTTTGGCAGCAGTAGCCTAAATCATGTAAGTATTTTCATAACTGACCATACAGTGCACTTCTGCTTATTGGCTTTTGAAAACAGTGCTGCAAAAAATGGGGGATGTGCCTATATTTGTGTGGTTATCAATGAGGACCATACACATTGGCCATTGGCCCTTATTCAGATCTGATTGCAGTACAAATTTGTTTGGAAAATGGGCAAAACCATGTGCACTGCAAGTGCGGCAGATGTAACATGTGCAGAGAGAGTTAAATTTGGATGGGATGTGTTGAAACTGAAATCTAAATTGCAGTGTAAATATAATGCAGCCAGTATTTACCCTGTACAGAAACAAAAACAAAATAACTCGCCCAAATCTAACTCTCTGCCCCACCTGCAGTGCACATGGTTTTGCCCATTTTCCAAACAAATTTGTACTGCGATCAGATCTGAATAAAGGCCTTTATTCTGGTTCACTCGCAAAGGCAAATTCCTTCTTAAATGGACAAAACCATATGCCAATGCTGGGCATTCCTATGGTAATCGCCCAGTGGTGTGGGCGTCGGGGGCGGGCAGCTGACATCACCAGATGCCTGCCCATTTTTACTGAGAACATACACGCATACAAAAGTTACCTGAGAGTCACTTTATATATAGGTGTGGTTCCCACTGTCATGAGAATGGATGTATATTTAAGTCATCCATTCGCATGCGAACTTACGTGCCATGTGAATGGTGGGCGGGCGTACCACCATTCACAGGATGGGTTCTGGTTGACTCGCAAGGATGCAAATTCGCATCCAAACAAATCAACCAGATTAACTCCCATAGTGTAAGTAAACAATAGACACATTCTTGCACAAGTGCAGCCCAAAAACTTAATAAGTCTTCAATATGACTACCAACAGTCCCACAAAATATACCAAGGGTTTTAATAACGTATTAAACAGTACTGAACCTACAGTATACAAAAGGTTCAATTTAATTGTGGTAGTGGTATTAAGAATCTTATTATATACAGGATGAGTATCCCTTATCCAAATATCCATTGCTAAAATATTCTGAAAATCATACATTCCAGAAAGTGGAAATAAAACATTGTCTTGCTAAAAACCTACTGGGGACATCTGTAACAGCACTACTGGGGACATGATATGTAACAGCACTACTGGGGACATGATATGTAACAGCACTACTGGGGACATAATATGTAACAACACTACTGGGGACATGATATGTAACAGCACTACTGGGGACATGATATGTAACAACACTACTGGGGACATGATATGTAACAGCACTACTGGGGGCATTATATGTAACTGTCACTAAATATGTGCAAAAAAAATTATTGCTTGGCATTCAAATTCAGTGCCTGAGATAGTACACAAACATTGTTTCATGTTTTGAAACCTTGTTTCATTCACACATAAAATATATTTGTGTGTATGTCATGTGTTTGATGTGTTTATACAACATAAATGCAAGATACTTTGAGATACATCATTCAAATATAAAAATATTCCAAAATATGGAATAATCTGTTATCCAAAATTCTTCTGGTCACAAGCATTTAGGATAAGGGATACTCAACCTGTACCTGTATATCCTTATTTATTTGTGCCTTGAGTGTAATGGGTAGTTTTCTGGTTTTAATAAAGTACAACAGGGAAACATTCTTCAAAGGAAGAGAGGTATTAGAACTTGAGGCCATACACGGAATATGGAGACACACTGAAAATGGAGGGAGGGAGGTCCAATGGTAAGGGTAATGAATTAGTGGAATATCCTCCTATCAGAGGTGGTAGAGGGTAAGACAGTAGAGCAATTTAAACATGCTTAGAATAGGAATATGAATATCCTTATGAAATAGTAAGATTCATGTATATCACTACCAATAATCCGGATGATACTGGGATATTTACACACTGGTGCGCCCTGAAGGCTGTTGCGAGGGGTACTGCAATACAGGCTGCAGCTAGAGCAAAGAAAGCATAAGTAAAAGAAATGTTGGCGGCGGAGGAAAAACTAGCTAGACTAGAAGCAGCCCACAAAGATAACCCCTCTGATGAGACCATTTATACAGCGCTTGCGCAGGTTAGGGATAAGATCAATGCATCATCATTCCGGGAGGTACAAAAAAAACATCTCCAAATTAAATCAACGTTTCTACCTCTTTGGTAACAAGGCGGGCAGACTGCTTGCCACAAAACTGAGGGGCAGAAGAGCTAAGGCAAGAGTTGACCTTTTAATAAATTCTAAGGGCGCTAGGGTTACTGACCCCTTCCAAGTAGCAGACACTTTCGCAGACTATTATGCTAAATTGTATAATCTAAGATCAGATCCACACACTCCTCAGCCATCGGAGGCTGGCATTACTTCCTTCCTAGACGATATTAACATCCCTGTGCTTCAGTCCGAAGCCTGCCGAGCCCTCAACGCCCCCTGGTCCTTGTCTGAGGTGGAGACTGCGATTGAAGGACTGCCAAACAACAAGGCCCCTGGTCCTGATGGGTACCCATCTAATTTTTATAAATGTTTTAAGTCAGAGTTAAGCCCGATCTTATTGCAAGTTTTCAACAAGGCCTCCCAGGCCGGGGAATTCCCTAGTAAAATGCTTGAGGCTAGGATAGTAACTATCCCTAAGCCTGGGAGGCCTACTACAGCGGTCCAGAATTATAGACCCATTGCTTTATTAAATACGTATTTGAAACTATTTGACAAATTGATAGCCAATAGGCTGGCCCCTCTACTCCCCTCCCTGGTAAATGTCGACCAGGTAGGTTTCATGCCGGGCAGGCAGGCTCCGGACAACACACGTAGAGTATTAAATGTAGTAGAAATGTGTGAACGTGCCCACTCTCCGTTGCTATTGCTTTCGCTAGATGCAGAGAAAGCATTTGACAGGCTTCACTGGGGGTACCTGAGGGAGGTGCTTGTGCGTTTTGGATTTCAAGGGAGAATGTTGGACTCTATTTTTGCCCTATATTCTCACCCATCCGCGAGAGTGTTTGTGAACGGCTGCCTCTCTAATAGCTTCCAGATAACAAATGGAACTAGGCAGGGATGTCCCTTATCCCCACTTATATTTGTATTAGCTATAGAACCCCTTGTGGAGAAGATCAGGTCGGATAATCGAATAACCAGGAAAAATCCTACATAAAATCTGTCTGTTTGCGGACGACGTCCTCCTTTGCCTTCAAAAGTTAGACTCATCCTTGCCCGCTCTCCATGAAGTACTAGAAGCGTATTCATCTGTATCTTACTATAAACTTAACACTACCAAGACGGAGGCCCTCCCGCTGAACATACCTGACGCAGAGGTGGCACGACTGAAAGACCAGTATCGCTACGCATGGCAAGGAAGAGCAATTAAATACTTGGGAGTGTTGGTAACTAGGGATATCCACTTGATGGAGTGTAACTTCTTGCCGCTCGTCAGCTCTTTCCAAAAACTAATAACAGAATGGTCCCTGCATGAAATTTCTTGGATGGTCAGGCTGGCGGCATCTAAAATGATCCTCCTCCCTAAACTCCTCTACCTTTTCCGGTCAATTCCCAGAAAACCTCCTAAGTCCTTAATGTGCAAAATTAATACTATTTTTACTAAATATATCTGGAAGGGTTCACAACCCCATTTGTCCAAAAAATTTCTGGCTCTGCCAAAGGTTCTGGGGGGAGGGGGTTTCCCTGACGTGGAGAAATATCAAACTGCGTGCCTATTAAGTCAGGCCAGGGATTGGTATGACTCCAAGTCCCCAAAGCCGTGGGTGGTCCTTGAGCGTTCGTTAGCTTTAAATGTCCCGCTAGTGGATCTGCTCTGGGTCCCAATACGGGCCATCCCGAACAGATCAGAGCTAAGTTCAGCAACAAGGACGACATTGGAGGTGTGGTCTGGGGTGCTCGATAGTATAGGTGGGTTAAGCTTGCCGAGTACGGAGATCTCTCTGGTTGCCATCTCTAAATTTATTCCCAACCTAAATTTGGATTCGTGGATCGGTGCGGGGATATCCACTTTTGGACAATTAGTGCAGTGGGGCACTTTACAGCAGTTTTCCGATCTTCGAGAGAAGTTTGGGTTGTCTAAGAACGAGTTTTACAAATATCTACAAATCCGCCACTGGCTTATGACCAACCGAGAGGGACCGGCTCCCGTGTTGCCCGCCCCCAATTTCCTCATCTCCAAACTAAACAATAAGACGCACAAGGGAGGTATCTCACGATGGTACAACTATCTCATTTCCGTAACAAAACAGGGAAAGTTACCTGCTCAGATCAAGTGGGAAGCGGACCTTAATATATCCCTTAGTGAGGAAGTATGGGACGCTATCTTTTATTCAGGCTTTAGAATGTCTAAATGCATCCAACACGCCAAAATGTTTTTCAAACTCTGCCATAGAACATATTTCACCCCGAATAGACTACATGCCATCTGGCCAAATGTCTCCCACTTGCGCTGGAGGAAGTGCGGCAGCATAGGCACAATATTACATGTATTCTGGCAATGCCCGCTACTTGCTCCCTTTTGGTCAGAAGTGTCCTCACTTATTAATGCTGTACTTAAACTCCAGATACATCTGAACCCAGTAGTAGCTCTTCTCCAGTACACCGAAATACTCTCGGGAGGGGATCTGTACATTCTAAGACACATTCTGGTAGCTGCCAAATGTCAGCGCAGGCGGGTTTTGTGTTCCCGGCTGTGACCGTGGTGGACCAGTGGAGGGCGCTGGAGAGCCAAAGGCAGAAGGTTTGATGTAGGACATACACGGGGAGATCAGGGCACAGCGAACCAGAGAGTTGACGGAGACCAGGGACAGGGGCGCGGAGTCTAACCTGCCAGCGGTATTCACCAGGGAGCCCCGCAAGGAACTTTGGACTTAGCTGCGTCTGACAGGCAGGTCGCGGCCCCCTGCCCTGGTCCTCTGGACGCAGGCAAGGGAGATGATACTGGAGGAGGAAAGGCAATCTGGAAACTGCGGAGGACTGCACAGGATGTCGACAGCTGAGGTAGACTGTGGTGCCGACAATGGTGCCGACGGCTGGTAGATGGCTCAGGTATATGCTGGAGAAATAGGACGTAGATGGTAAAGTCTCTATAGAGCACAGCAGCTGAATGTCGACGCTGGTGTCGACGGAGCCAGTCGCTAGTTCAGGACAAGATGGAGAATGTCGCTGAAAGGCTTGGAAGCCAATGGTGGTAATGGCGAGGCACCTGTACTCGACTGCAGAGGTGGAAAGGCAGGAGTCTTCTGGAGATGGATAACCCAGGAAGGTATAGCGGGTGCAGGTAACGCTGGAGAGAATCACAGGGGAGCCTGGAGATCTCGGAGTCTTGGGAACTTCTCTGTCACAGGAGAATACTGAGAGCAGGTAAGCAATTGTTCAAGACAAGGAAGGAAGGCCGCAGGCCGGCTTTATCCCCCTTGCTTGTCTGTGATTGGCTGCCAGCTGTAGCACCAATCAATGCTGGGAAAGGAGCACACACCTTGATCCATGTACAGGTGTGTGGGTCAGAGGTGACGTGGATGGACAGCGGGGATTGGTCTGGGGAATCAGCTGACTTGAGAGTGTCATGGCGGCACCCATGCTGCCCGGGAACGGCGTGCGCTTGGCAGGGAACTATGGCAACTGACCGCGGGGACACAGGGGACATCGCGCCACACATCAGAAGCCATGCGGATGACAGGCCTCTCACGCAGTACCGACCATCGAGATGGTAATGAGCGATGTTTCCGATGGTAAGATCTGCGGTTTGTGACAGTACCCCCTCCTTTTAGGGTGGGCACCGAACACCCTTTGGGCTTGGAAGGATGTTCCTGATGGAACTTTTCCCTTAGACGAGGAGCATGAACGTCTTCAGCATTGGTCCAACTTCTCTCCTCAGGACCATATCCCTTCCAGTCAATGAGATACTGAAGGCGTCCATAACGATGGCGAGAATCCACGATCTTTTTTATCTCAAACTCCACTCCTCGCTCAGTTCTGACTTGTGGTGATACCGGGGATAAAGACTGGAAGCGATTAAGAATTAAAGGTCGTAGCAAGGAGACATGAAAGGAGTTGGGAATGCGTAAAGACTTGGGTAATTTTATTTTGTATGCTACCGGGTTAATCTTCTGTTTGACAATATATGGACCTATGAATCGAGGCGCAAATTTCATTGAGGGGACCCTCAGTCGTATGTTTCGGGTAGACAGCCATACTTTGTCACCAGGACGGAATTCTGGTACTGCACGTCTCTTACGATCCGCAAAGAACTTGTAACGAACTGAAGCTTTCTTTAGATTGAAGTGCACTTTTTTCCAGATTTGTGAAAAGTGGCTCAGGGCTGCGGTAGCTGCTGGCACTTCGATGGTTGCTAATGCCTCGAAGGTGGGTGGCCTGGGATGTTGGCCATAAACAATGAAGAAGGGGGAGTGACCTGTGGATGAATGGTACCTGTAATTATGGGCAAACTCAGCCCAATGGAGTAGCTTGGACCAATCATCCTGGGAAGATGAGATGTACAGCCGTAGGAATGTCTCGAGGTCCTGATTGACTCTTTCTGTCTGGCCATTGGACTGCGGATGATAAGCAGATGAAAACTTCAATTTAATTTGAAGGGCTGAAGACAGGGCTCTCCAAAAGCGTGCCACAAATTGCACTCCTCGGTCAGAGACGATTTCTGTAGGCAGGCCATGGCTTTTGAAGATGTGCTGCACGAATAACTGCGCCAAAGTAGGAGCGGAGGGTAACCCGGAGAGAGGTATGAATCGGGCCATCTTCGAAAAACGGTCAACTACCACCCAGACGGTGTTGTATTCTTGGGACTTGGGTAACTCTGTGATGAAGTCCATTGAAATGTGCGTCCATGGACGCGTTGGAATAGATAAGGGGCAAAGTTTTCCAGCAGGAATTTGACGAGGGGTTTTATGCTGGGTACAGACAGTACACAATGCCACAAAGTCTTTGACGTCTTTTCTCATCTGGGGCCACCAGTAAGAACGTTGGAGGATTTCAAAAGTGCCCTGAACGCCAGGGTGTCCGGAGAATAAGGACTTGTGAGCCCAGGACAGCAGTCTTTGGCGGAGCTCAGGGGGTACAAGGGTTTTGCCAGGAGGAGGTACCGGAGAAAGTTGCGTGGGAGCAAATGCGATGGGGTCAATGATGGGATGATTCTCGGGTACTAGAGGATCCTCTTCCATGGAGCGAGATAAGGCATCGGCCTTTACGTTTTGAGAACCAGGACGGTACAGGATTTTGAAAGAAAATCTGGAAAAGAATAAAGACCACCGGGCCTGACGAGGATTCATACACTGAGCTGACTGCAAGTACAGGAGATTTTTATGATCAGTGTATATGATGACTGGAAACTTGGCGCCTTCCAGGAGATACCTCCATTCTTCGAGTGCTAATTTAATAGCCAGTAACTCCTGATCGCCTATGGAATAATTTCTCTCTGCTGGTAAGAATTTGCGTGAGAAAAAACCACAGGGATGCTGTTTCCCATCCTCGGATGTCTGAGACAGTACTGCACCTACCCCTATGTTGGAGGCATCGACTTCTAGGGAAAAAGGTCGTTCCATATCAGGCTGGGACAGAATGGGTGCAGAGATGAATGACTGTTTCAGCAACTGGAATGCCGACAAGGCCTCTGGGGACCAGACAGACGGGTTGCTACCCTTGCGGGTGAGAGCTGTAATAGGAGCAATCAGAGTGGAGAAACCCCGGATGAATTTTCGGTAATAGTTGGCGAAGCCAATAAAGCGTTGTACGGCTTTCAATGTAGTGGGTTGAGACCACCCAGTGATGGCTTCCAATTTCTCGGGGTCCGTGCTCAATTGTGACCCGGAAATTAGGTATCCTAGAAATGGGACTGAGGGTACCTCAAATGTGCATTTGGAGATCTTGCCGTAGAGTCGATTTTTTCTGAGACGGAGGAGGACCTCTTTGACTTGGGAGCGGTGTGAATGTAAGTCTCTGGAGAATATTAGAATGTCATCCAAATAGACCACAAGACAGATGTACAGCATGTCCCGGAAGACCTCATTAACGAATTGTTGAAAGACAGCTGGGGCATTGCAGAGGCCGAAGGGCATCACTAAATACTCGTAGTGACCATCCCTCGTATTGAATGCAGTCTTCCACTCATCACCCTTGCGGATACGTATCAAGTTGTATGCCCCACGGAGGTCCAGCTTGGTGAAGACGGTGGCACCTTTCACTCGATCGAATAATTCTGTGATCAAGGGGAGCGGATAGCTGTTTTTGACTGTGATGTTATTTAACCCTCTGTAATCAATACAAGGTCGCAGACCACCATCTTTTTTTTTTACAAAAAAGAATCCTGCGCCCGCTGGGGACTTTGAGGGCCTGATGAAGCCTTTCTGTAAGTTCTCACGAATATATGTAGACATGGCTTGAGTCTCAGGAACCGATAGAGGGTATGTACGTCCCTTGGGAGGAGTCTTTCCAGGAAGGAGGTCAATTGGACAATCCCACTGACGGTGGGGCGGCAGTGTGTCGGCTGATTGTTCACAGAACACATCAGCAAAGTCTCTGTAAACTTCGGGGAGGCCAGGCACAGAGGTGGCCACGGCAGAGCGCACAGGTATCACAGGGTTAATGCAATGCTGATGACAATGATGACTCCATTGCTCTAATTGTAAAAGCGACCAGTTGATGGTGGGGTTGTGGAGCCTGAGCCAGGGAAGGCCCAATACAATATCATAAGACGCCTTAGGAATGACAAAAAATTTAATGTGCTCTTGATGTAAAGTGCCTACTTTCAGCAGAACCGGTTCGGTACTGGCACGTACCTCACTGCCCGGAATTTTACTGCCATCCACTGCTGTGACAATGAGATGAGGATGTAGAGGCATCACGGGAATTTGTAACTTGGTAACAAGATGCTGAGAAATGAAATTTCCTGCCGACCCGGAGTCGACCAAAGCGGAGCTTGATCTGAGTCCAGCAGGGGTCTCTAAGGACACTGGAAGGGTAAAGTCAGTACAGGGAGGAGACTTTGAGACATGACCTAACCTAACTCCTCCGTTACAGGTTAGGCCCTGGAGTTTCCCGACCGCTCGGGACAATCATTGATGAAGTGACTGGGAGCAGCACAGTAAATGCAGAGTTTGTTGCGCTGTCGACGGGAACGCTCTTCAGGAGTCAGGCGTGATCTACCTATTTGCATTGGTTCTTCACTCGCAGGGGACTCTGAGCGTACTCGAGGAGTAAACTTGGGAATTAACTTCTTTTGTTTCTCTAGACCTCTTTCTCTGATGCGGAGATCAATCTTTACACACAGAGAGATTAAGTCTTCCAAGGAATCAGGAAGATCGCGGGTGGCCAGTTCGTCTTTAATGCGGTCTGATACCCCTAGCCAGAACGCGGCTGTCAGGGCTTCATTATTCCATTGTAACTCAGAGGCCAAAGTCTGGAACTGGATCACATATTGTCCCATGGATCGGGACCCTTGTTTGACCCGTAGTAAATCTGTGGATGCTGAAGTAGAGCGTCCAGGTACATCAAATATACGGCGGAAAGTCTGTAGGAATTTGCCATAGTCTGAAAGAGGGGATCAGATCTCTCCCATAACGGTGATACCCAATTGAGGGCGGAGCCAGTTAGCAAAGACACTATGTAAGCTATCTTAATTCTGGCGGTAGGGAAATTGTGTGGAAGAAGTTCAAACTGGATCTGACACTGGTTGATAAACCCCCGGCAGAGTTTAGGATCGCCGTCATATTTGCTGGGGACTGGTAGCTGGAGACGGGAAGGTAAAGCAGCGGGTGGAGATAGATTCCCCTGGGTAGTTGACACAGGAGTCGGCAATGACTGCTGCAATGTGTCCAAGCGATTGGATACTTCTTGAAGGAATTTTATCACTCGCTGCTGCGTGGCTTCTTGAGTCTCTATTCGGGCGGTAACATTTTGAATGACCGCTGGTCCCACACTGGGGTCTTGAGCCGAGTCCATCGGTCTTGAACAAACTGTCAGCGCAGGCGGGTTTTGTGTTCCCGGCTGTGACCGTGGTGGACCAGTGGAGGGCGCTGGAGAGCCAAAGGCAGAAGGTTTGATGTAGGACATACACGGGGAGATCAGGGCACAGCGAACCAGAGAGTTGACGGAGACCAGGGACAGGGGCGCGGAGTCTAACCTGCCTGCGGTATTCACCAGGGAGCCCCGCAAGGAACTTTGGACTTAGCTGCGTCTGACAGGCAGGTCGCGGCCCCCTGCCCTGGTCCTCTGGACGCAGGCAAGGGAGATGATACTGGAGGAGGAAAGGCAATCTGGAAACTGCGGAGGACTGCACAGGATGTCGACAGCTGAGGTAGACTGTGGTGCCGACAATGGTGCCGACGGCTGGTAGATGGCTCAGGTATATGCTGGAGAAATAGGACGTAGATGGTAAAGTCTCTATAGAGCACAGCAGCTGAATGTCGACGCTGGTGTCGACGGAGCCAGTCGCTAGTTCAGGACAAGATGGAGAATGTCGCTGAAAGGCTTGGAAGCCAATGGTGGTAATGGCGAGGCACCTGTACTCGACTGCAGAGGTGGAAAGGCAGGAGTCTTCTGGAGATGGATAACCCAGGAAGGTATAGCGGGTGCAGGTAACGCTGGAGAGAATCACAGGGGAGCCTGGAGATCTCGGAGTCTTGGGA
Source organism: Crinia signifera (assembly GCF_055691185.1). Taxonomy (NCBI): domain Eukaryota; kingdom Metazoa; phylum Chordata; class Amphibia; order Anura; family Myobatrachidae; genus Crinia; species Crinia signifera. Next base: position 406,867,927 of record NC_139217.1, read on the forward strand.
ACTTCTCTGTCACAGGAGAATACTGAGAGCAGGTAAGCAATTGTTCAAGACAAGGAAGGAAGGCCGCAGGCCGGCTTTATCCCCCTTGCTTGTCTGTGATTGGCTGCCAGCTGTAGCACCAATCAATGCTGGGAAAGGAGCACACACCTTGATCCATGTACAGGTGTGTGGGTCAGAGGTGACGTGGATGGACAGCGGGGATTGGTCTGGGGAATCAGCTGACTTGAGAGTGTCATGGCGGCACCCATGCTGCCCGGGAACGGCGTGCGCTTGGCAGGGAACTATGGCAACTGACCGCGGGGACACAGGGGACATCGCGCCACACATCAGAAGCCATGCGGATGACAGGCCTCTCACGCAGTACCGACCATCGAGATGGTAATGAGCGATGTTTCCGATGGTAAGATCTGCGGTTTGTGACACCAAAGCAGTAATAGGACGTCTTTGGAAGGCGATAGAGATCCCTTTGATCAGCCAAGTAATCAGTAAAGTACATAATCACTTCCTTTATGAGACAACGAATGCAAAGTTCACCTCGTCAGCATCTTCGATTCATCTGAAATGGTTCAAATGGGCAGAGTATAGAGAAGCTCAGGGCACCACCCTGTCTAGAGTTGATTTATGGGATATGACTGCCCTGACTTCTCCCCCCCTTCATACGCAGGAATAACGGTCAGTACTTAAGCTAACCTTGGTAATGTTATTTATACTGCTATGTGTCCCCCCCCTATTGTGTCTTTTTCATTCTTGGTTTTTTTTTTTTTTCTCTTCCTCCCTTTTCCTTCCTTACCTCCTTTCTTCTTTCCCTTCTCTTAGGTACTTAGTAATAACACAGGTCAACGTTTCTGCGCAGGTATAGATTCCTCTACCTCTTTAATGTACTACTTGATCATATGTATCATGTGATTTACATGTTCATGTTTTATGTAAGTTTGTACCATGTTTCATGTACCACTCTCTTGTATGACTTATTCTTATGACCTAATAAAAATTTATTATGGAAAAGAAATAGTAAAATTCAAAAAATGGTTGAGATTATACCTAAAGGATAAAAAAATGGGCAGACTACTAGGGCCCTAAAAATTATTGCAAAACAAGGAGGACAATGTTACCCTTTCAGATGCCAAATTTCCACAGATAGTGGAAACTTTTCATCCCCATAGGCACCACAATCTTGCTAGTAAATTCATAAATATATAATTAAAAGTTATTTTCACTTGATCAAAAATAGACTTTTGAGGGTAGATGTAATAGAGGCTGAGTTTGGTGGAGATTCGAGATGCTGGCCAATGTTTGACATTTTTTTAAAGTAGCAATCATTTACAATGCAAAACCAGGTTGGTTTGGCATTGATAGTTATTGCCGCTTTAAAAAATAAAATCTAAGATCGGCCACCATCCTGCACCACCGGCAAACTCACACCCTATCACAAATTCAAGTTGATATCACAATAAAACATAACAGTACTTTTGCACTACTAAAAATACCTTTATTTAAAAAAGGAAGACTTTGTTTACATCAAGTGGGGAAATTCAATTTCAGACTAATAATTTTTAATTGCAACTTAAATTTTGTATATAATAAATGAATTGACAGCTGATTGAATTATATTTAATTGAATACATTATTCCTTAATTCAACTATCTTTTATTCATTCCATTTTTTTAAATCATTCACACGCTATATTAACTGATTGATATTCCTCTCTATTTCCTTTCCGGCATTGCTTGAATAAGAAACAACAATAAATACAAAACTCTATTATTTTTCAAACTGAATACATTGAGAAGATAAATAGCATAATCCACATTTATGACATGTGAAAGTACACTCAGTTAACTTACTGTATATGGGATGGAAGAATTCACAGCTGTCGTGTAGTCTAGGAAATGTGAAGGTTTTGCAGTCGCCACTTTATCTCGGCTCAGATTGTTGTTCTAGGCCAAGGGTCAAAATGTAACAGCACACAACCGGCTCGATTCCACAAAAATACTGACTAGATCTGTATCAGAAATTAGTTTTACCTTATTGAGAACCAATGTTGCTGATAGAGCCTCAAAATATCCGCTAAAAATGCCATGGTCACTCACAGTGACTGTTCTTTTAGTATAAATAAATAAAAATACAGCCAAGTCAATCGATTTTTTAATAAACTATTGCACCCAAAAATAGATCTGTTGCTGTGAGTGGCGCTGGCACTTTTAGCTGATATTCTGAGGATCTCTCACAGCAATGTGGCCACTCAAAGGTTTAAAGGCAAAACCAACTAACCCAGTTTTGCCTTTAAATTAATTTTCACTTTAAATCTATTGACTATATCCCTGGAATCTTGGACTACTACATCTGGCTCACAGTGTACCCAATAGGCACAACCATTGACATTCCAGAGATTCCGGGGACAATAGGACCCACCATGTAATTAATTGTTTGGAATTGATGATCCCTGTTTGGTTGTTGGGCAACTGATCTCTGTACACGTTACATTTCAGCACCAATTTCTGTTCTAGTTACAGATGGAGCCTTCTTCAACTAGCCTTCTCTGGATAGCCATGGCTCACCAAGGCCTATTGTTCTCAGCTGCTGTACAATACATAGAACAATACAGTAGGGGATTAGCATAGTATTAAGGCCATTATTTTGGTTCACTCGCAGAGGCAAATTCCTTCTCAAATGGATAAAACCATGTGCATTGCAGGTGGGGAAGATGTAATATGTGCAGAGAGAGTTAGATTTGGGTAAGTTATTTTATTTCTGTACAGGGAAAATACTGACTGCTTTATTTTTACACTGCAATATAGATCTCACTTTGAATTAACATCAAATCTAAATATTTCTGCACATGTTACATCTGCCCCTCTGCATTGCAAATGTTTTTCCATTTGAGACGGAATTTGCCTCTGCGAGTGAACCAGAATAAGGGCCTAAGTCCGACATCTCTGGCTCACTTGATCCTATTAAAGGGCTAGATGACCATGACTCTATCTGTATATCACTTCCTCTGTGCACTGTGCACATCCAGTGCAAATCCAGGTGAAAATAATTGTAATAAAAATACACTGTAGTTGATGAAGGTGGGCTTGGATCAGGTCTTTCTTCACTGAACATGGTTTTGTCCATTAGAGAGAGAATTTGCTTTTGCAAGTGAACCAGAATCAGGCCCATAGTGTAGTTTAGCAGGATGTCCTCCTATTATGCACCTGCTTTTCACAAATTTGTGGAAGGGGGCATGGATTTTGTTATGTAATTATGTTCTTTCTACCTGGGGCATTATGTATAATCGGCTCTACAGGTGGCATTATATGCGTACTTGGCACTGTTCGCACTGTGAGCCATATTGTCTAGCCCTGCCCTTAGTCTCCTCTGTAAGCAATAGATGCGGTGCTTCTCATGAGCCCTAAAGCAGCCCATACACGCTGTGATGCCGGGCTGTGCATTTTGTGCTTTGAGGTGCGCGCTCCCGCGCACCTCATCGCAAAGTACTAAAAGTATGTGCTTGCACATACTTTTTGTACTTAGTTCTCATCAAATCGCATTGCATTGCATGCACAACGCATGCACAGGCAATGCAATGCGATGTGATCCGCGCTATTTAAGCCCACAACGCACACCCGCATTGGGGCGTGTATGGGCAGCTTTAGACTGCCCATGGTGTTTATTAGTACAGCTTTTTAGAAGTGGTGATCCTTCTTCTCAAAAACAAAGTGACCCACTGCTAGTTGAGTGTTCATTTATTCAACGCTGATAATCCAGTTCAATTAAGGTTGTTGTTCATATGAGGGCTGGCTAAATGACACATTAAGTACGATTGCCGGCAGATTTTCCTACATGTGTTATCTTAGAGCCTGATTCAGACCTTTTCTCAGCTTAGCAAAGAGGTAAGCAATGCCTGCCTCCCAGCCAAACTCCCCCCCCCCCCCAGCTGCTGAATCCCCTCACTAGCATGGGAGGGAATGTCTATTAGAACACCTCCCCTTGCAATGCAGCCAAAGGGAAGAGCAATCATTTGATGGTTGCTTTTATTTCCGCCGCTGATCACCGAATATGGGATGGGCACTGTCATCATGTGACGCGCCTGCCCCAAGCAGGCAACATAAAAGGCATAAAAGGTGCATGCCCAAACCCCAAATATCAGGGAAGGGGCCAAATTTGTCCTGCTACAAGCGAGTCTGAATCAGCCACTTAAAATAGTGTCATAAGTATGAACACTGTATTTTTATTGAGCTGGTTAATACACCTCTAAAGGGGCATCCACACGGAGCGATTTTGTGCCCTTTTCTAAGCGATCTGACTAGATCACTAATACCACTTTCACATCGCAAACTCTGACTTCATGCTTCCTTCTACTTCAGCCAGTGGGGCAGATGTATTAAGCCTGGAGAAGAGATAAACTGGAGATAAAGTAAAAGGAGATAAAGCACCAGCCAATGAACTGTGTTTGAAAATGACAGTTGGGAGTTGATTGGCTGGTGCTTTATCTCCTTTTACCGAAGCTCCACTTTATCTCCACTTTATCTCTTCTCCAAGCTTAATACTGTACTGCCCCAGGGCGAGATGTATTAAAATGAAAATGCGGTAAAACCCCCTTTTTAACGCATTTTCCTATGTACAATTACCATAGGCGTGCGCATGGGGGGTGCCGGGGGTGCACAGGCACCTCCTAATGCCCGCCAGCACCCCCCATGCGATTGCACGCAAAATGCACCGTTAGCCAGTGGCGGTCAGGACAGCCTTACTTGCCTGCTGCCTGCCGCCGCCGATCTCAAGCCCGCAGTACACACATAACATGGCGGGGGTGACTTGGAAGCGCTGGCTGGGCTGTGGGCTCCATTCAAGTTAGCCCCCGGCCCCACCTCTATAAACATCACGCGCTAGCGTGACGTGATGATGTCACAGCGCACACCCATCTTCCTGCCCGTGCTCCCGTCCTCCTGCTGCCTGAGTCAGAGAGCAAGCCCAGCAGCACACACCCTGGCAGAGGGAGGCAGTAAATGATATCCACGCTGAGCAGGAGCCAGAGTGAGTCGTGACCTGGCTGCCTGCAGTCACAGTGTTCCTCCTAGGAAAAAGCAAGCTAGGTTAGGTTTTTATTCATAGGAGAAAAATTAGCAATTAACCCCTTCAGTGGTGGGTTTTGCTGGGGCAGGACAAACCTAGTAGGACAGGTTTGTCCTGCCCCAGCAAAACCCACCAAAGATATTAGGAAACTGCCGCCCCCCCCCCCCCCTCTGCCTGTCAACTGTCCACGTCTGGCACTTATGTGGGATAATATGTAATAGGCATTAAGAAGTGTTCTAATGTGGACTTGGCATTACAGTGTGTGGTATAATGTGCAACGGGATTTATGGTGTGTGGCATATGATGTAATTGGCATTACAGCATTTTGCATACTATGTAATGGACATTACGGTGTTTGGTATAATTTGTAATAGGCATTACGGAGTGTGGCATAAAGTTTCATAGGTATTATGGATTGTGACCTAATGTGTAATGGGCATTACGGAGTGTGGTATAATGTGTAATGGGCATCATGATGTAAATTTTTGATGCGCGCCTGTCCAACTGTTTAGTTTGTATTGATGCCCAGTAGGCGGTGATAGACATGCCCAGTAGGCGGTGATAGACACGCCCTTCCAATGGTGCACCCCCTAATAAAATGGTCTGCGCACGCCTATGACTATTACACAGCCGCACCCATATCTTTGGGTGGCGATACCCTATAAAAGCCTATGGGCTTCTTTTCGCCGCCCGTCACCTCCACCGCAACCACACCGCCTCTCCGACCCCCCTGTCCCCCTCCCTTGGGCTTACCTTCTTACAGGTCCTCCTGGACCCTGGAAGGTAAGCCCTTTCTCCTCCTAGCAACGCAGCCGGACGACCTTCCGGCTGCAGGGGGGGAAGAAGGTGCCGGGGACAGCCACGCTGAGCTGTCCTGGCTGCAGGGGAGAAGCAGGTGGCTGGGAGGTGACGGAGACCCCCCGCAGACCACAGTACAGGTATCGCGGGTGGCCTCCGTCATTGCATCGCTATGTCAGCCGCATATGTTAGTACATATACGCTGACATCACGGCGGGGGCAAGGCGAAGTGCGGTGATGTATATTAATACATCCCGCCCCCAGTGAGAGCTATTTGAGAAGGAGTTTACATTAGTTTACACTATTGGGCAGATAGGGCTTTTACTCGACAACATTATCTGCTCAGGAGGCAGATGTAAGCAAAATAATCTTTGACAGGTCCTGTCAGCTGTCTGGCAATTACTGCCCTTATTCTAAGAAACTCCTTCACCTCCGGTACTCTCCTCTGATCTCTGCTGGTCAGGCACAGGCTGCTGATGTCACCAGACACACAAAGTAACCAATAAGCAGTTTACAATGAACCATGGGTTGAATAGCCCAGGTTAAACCATTTAAGGACTAATTAACCCGGATCCAACCAGTGTATAACACTGCTTATATCCCAAGTTGAAAATGCCGGTTTGCTCAACCCAGGATATTTAATAGTGGTGCATTTAGAGTCCACCTCAACCCGGGTTATGCAGCCACAACCTGGCAATAACCTGGGTTATTTTGGCGATGTGAAAGGGGTATTAGAAAGTAAACACAGATCGCTCCGTGTGTATACGCCCGAGCGATGGCAATGCGCAGTCTCTATTACCCACTAGTTAAGTCAGTGCATGCAGTCAAAATCTAGTCAGATTGTCTAGCAAGCGACTGCAAATCGCTCTGTTTGTACCGAATGTGTGACAGCAATCGCTTCATCTTGAACCACTACCCTGCTATTAATTTGCTTAGCAAAATCGCTTAGCACACATCGCTGCATGTGTATGGGCTCTCTATGGGTGATCTAGACATTGGGAAATCCAACTCAACATGTGGATGCCCCGTTAGATTACTTTGATGGGTCTCACCCAGGATTTTGTACATGGCTCAAACCTGCATGCTACATGGCTCTTCATATACTTTAATAGGGTCCCATCTACCCAGTTTACCTGTTTACATTGCACTGCAACCCGCATACAGTAGGTCCCAGGTTCAACTCTTGCACATACAGGTTTTCCTGACTCCTTTCAGACTAAGCAAGATAACAAGTTGCTTCACATTCAGGATTTAACTCCCATTCTGAAAACTGTATAACTGCGCACAGAAGAACAATCTGGTATTATACACTAGAATGCTGTGTTTAGAAAATACTTGTAATATACCAAATTCCTTCTGTTAAACCAGCAATTATTCACTGCCACAGAGTAATAGTATGGTTCATAAATTTCCATCAGTGATTACTTATGGGCAGGTTAGCAGTCACAATTGTTTATTAATTTCATTCAGAGACATTGTATATGTCTTTCTGTGTGGTTTATGGACTGCATGCATCTGCTCCTAGGCATTAACAGTGTATCCGCATTCACTGATGTTTATGTGAGCCGTCTGTGATCGATTCTCGTGGCATATGCACATTGACAAATACAGTATCTTGCAAGTTACAGAGCCCCCGTCACAGTATAATAGTTGCCCTCATTAGTATTATACACTAGATGAATTGACACATAATTACTATTACACAGTGTGGGGTTTTAGAAGTCTAGATTCAACTAAAGCTGTGTACACACAGTGATATTTGACATTAGATTTTGACAAAGTCAAAATCGCATCGGGATGGCATACAAATTGTACGTTATTGCCCAGGTCAACCTTTCAATCCCGATTTTAACCATTCGATCCCGATTTGATGCCGATGCGCACTCCCATTCAGCATAAATCGAATAGCGAAATAGACAGGGCAGCAATGACTATATAGTGGAAATCTAATGCTGCTAGCATGAATTGTATGTACAGTAAATAGTACAGAGTTAGCAAAGATTGCATAGAAATCGAATCTTGCATAGAAATCGCCCCCCATCCACAAATAAGCCGGGAGTCCGGGGACCGGGACTCGTTTAGTCTCCAGCTCTCAGCCCAGCGCCTGCCTGCTCACCCTGCCACCGCAACCGCAAACCAATGACATCACGCACGTCATGATCTTCTTCCCCCCATGTTTGGTGACTCCTCCCTGGCCGGAGCTGCTGCTGCTTGGGCCGGCTGTGATGACGAGTGAGCCGGGCAGCGCTGCACAGCAGAAATCAGGAGGACACTGAATCCTCCCTACCCCTGCTACACTCCCTCCTCCCTGGCTGCAGCAGCATCATCATCACTGTCTCCATCCCAAGCGCTGGCTCTAGCCTGGAAGAGGAGGCTGACTACTGCTGGCTTCCGCCCTGCTGTGCTGTCTGAAGGTGGATTTTAGTTTTTTAAGTAAAGATTAAGTAAAGATCAGATCATGGGGAATAATCATGGATGATGGGGATTGGTGGGGGGTGCGAAACATGCCCTTGCTCCGGGTGCCACGGCACCTAGCTACACCGCTGAACCTACCTCCCTCCAGGCTCATGTCCATGTTTTCTAGTAGTTCGCTTCCTTTGAAGAATGTCTCCCTCCTCGACCTTGGAAAAACAATTGATATACAGTATTTGACAGTTTCTATCATGTTCCCCCTTTCCCTTCTCTGCTCCAAACTGTGCATGTTAAGAACTTTAAGTCTTTCCGGGTAAGGTTTTTGATGTAGGACATGTGAAATGTTATGTGGGGATTTTCTAGTTCTGTGGCAAAAGCTCACAGTAACTAGTCAGAGGCGCAGCCGTACTCAGTCACGTAAATAACCAGATGGGATTTATAGACACATTACAACAATTTATTAAAAAATTCCTAAAACTTAATTTAAAGTGCACTTTACAATGACACACAGACATACAAGACAAACAACATATAACACTAAAGTTACTGGCACAAATGGCTATGAGGCTAGAAATGGCTTTGAATCCTTGGGCATAAATATGCAAAGTAATGAGGCAGAACACCTATAGTTACCTTCCACTCTTAGTGGATACTCCAATGGCAATATTGTATTCCTGGAATAATGATAGTAATAACTAGAGATGTGCGGCGGCCACTTTTTCGGGTTTTGGTTTTGGATCTGGATCTCCCTTCGTGTTTTGGATCTGGATTGGTTTTGGCAAAACCACCCTTGCGGGTTTTGGTTTTGGTTTTGGATCTGGAGTTTTATGAAAAAATGCTAAAAATGGCTAAAATAACAAAATATGGGCTTGTTTTTGCCCCTAAAGTATTATTAACCTCAATAACATTAGTTTCCACTCATTTCTAGTCAATTTTGATCACTTCACAGCTCACAAAATTGTTTTCATTTACTGTAGTTGGGCCAAAAGGTTATACCGAGGTAGCTGGATGACTAAACTAATTGACAGCAGTGGGCATCACATACATGTGGACCTTACACTTCCAACCTGGCACATCTTGGAAGCAGAGAGGCACTGCAGGGGCAGACAGGGTGGCAGTTTAATAATGTGTTTTTATTTTATTTATTTCTCTTACTTTACACTAGGCACAGCCTGTTATACTGGACACTGGATATAGCCCATCACACTGGACACTGGACACAGCCCGTTACACTGGACACTGGATATAGTACATCACACTGGACACTGGATATAGCCGTGACACTGGACACTGGATATAGCCCGTCACACTGGACACTAGATATAGTCCGTCACACTGGACACTGGACACAGCCCGTTACACTGGACACTGGATATAGGCTGTCACACTGGACACTAGATATATGCCATCACACTGGACACTAGATATATGCCGTCACACTGGACGCTAGATATATGCCGTAACACTGGACACTAGATATATGCCGTCACACTGGACACTGGATATAGGCCGTCACATTGGACACTGGACACAGCCTGTTACACTGGACACTGGATATAGTCCGTCACACTGGACACTGGATATAGTCCATCACACTGGACACTGGATATAATCCGTCACACTGGACACTAGATATATGCCGTCACACTGGACACAGCCCGTTACACTGGATACAGCCCATCACCCTGGACACAGTCCCTGGACAATGGACACAGCCCCTGGACAATGGACACAGCCCCTGGACACTGGACAAAGCCCAGTGGACACAGCCCCTGACAAACTGGACACAGCCCTTTGTATTATGGACACTGCAGCCCCTGTACACTGAGTGTACAGTCATCAGCACTGTAGCCCCTGCGTGTGAGCACTGCAGCACCTAGTTTACAACAAAATAAAAAAATCACACAAAATAAATCACAGCACAGGGCACGGACCACGGAGCAAAGAGCAGAGAGGACGGAGTACAGATCTCCCACCCACCCTCTTCCCTCTCCTATGATGGAGTGAAGATGGCGGGGCATGTGTGTGTCTTATATAACATCCCGATCCCGCGAGAATCTGACAGCGCGATGATGACGTTTTGCCTCGTTTTCGGTCCGGAATTCAGGTGGGAACTCCCGAGCCGGCTCGGATCCTGACTCGGATCACAATGTTCGGATCTGTCGGATCCCGGAGATCCGGACCCGCTCATCTCTAGTAATAACCAGGTTGCAGCTCCCCTTCCTTTACCCGAATAGCTCTCCAGACAACTGTATTGTTAGAGGTATTTTCTGCAGCCAATCAGAGTCCAGCAAGCTGCTCTTTACTAGAATGCAATTAGCAGGAGTTGTTACAGTCGGGCAGGATGCAGTTCAAAGTAAAATGTTAGTTGCATTTCTTTGAGTGCGCTATCATTTTTTTATATCCTTCTGGAAATATGAACCCTGATTCAGACCTGCTCACTTGGCTGTGTTCGGAGCCCAGCAAGCAGGTAAATGCCGCCACGCCACCCCGCTGAGCTCCCCTACCCTTGTACACACAGGGCAAATGACTCACCATCAAATTATTTTCCCCCTGCTTGCAAGCGCTGATTAAGGCCCTTATTCTGATTGACGCGTACTTTTCCGCATACTTTCGGATCGCGTCTTTACGGCGTCTGCGCATGCGTGGAGAACGCAACGCGCATGTGCCACGCCTTGACTCCGTACCTGTTCGGGCAAATCCCGTACAAAACTGTTCACCGCAATCAGTCGGGAAATATGGGCGTATTATGGGCGTCATGCGGAATGACACATGGGCGTAGTTTCAAAGTGGGAAAAACTGGGAGGAAACATGGGCGGACACGGGGGAGTACACTTATGTTGGGGGGCGTACATTCGGATAGCACTCCGAATGCACGCGACCAAAACCGATAGAAATGTGCGGTGTCCAAAAGGCTACTATTGCTTTGCGGACACCACTCGTTCCTGCGGTAGGCGAACGGACCGCCTAATGACTACAAGCATTAACACCTGAACCCAATAGAATCGACTCCTTTACTCATTACTCACTAATAGGACGCTTGTCAGTGCTTTAATTGAAACCATTGCTGCTTCAATTGCTGTAAGGGTTAATGTGTGCAATGCATGTGTTAGGCATGCTTGTAAGGATATATTGGCATCTAATTGATTCCAATTCCAAATATGCATTTTTGTATGAGGATAGGTAATTGAATAAGTGGGTCATGTGATGTATTGCAGAATAGACATAATAGTGGGTTTTTTGGCGTAAATACACCGCTTACGTGCGGTAGCACCGCTTGGCTCCCGTTCGGATGCGGTATTCCCGTGCATACTCTGTAATACTCTGTAATACCGTGCAGAATCGGAGTGTTTCTCCCGCACACGCATGGTTTGTATGTCGTCCGTAAACACGCCCTGTTCTTAAAGAGTGAGTCCGTCCGAATGCGGAGGACACGTGGGCGTTTCTACGGACGATGGCCGCACGCGGCAGAACACCGTGGCGTGCGGGCCGCACCGTAAGAATTCGGGAATATCCGCACCGATCAGAATAAGGGCCTAAGTCTAGACTTACTCTGCACTGTGAAGGCCGTGAATGCCTGTGAATGCCTGTGTTTTCTGGGGCACTCCCAGAAAATGCAGGGTCACCGCCCCCAAATGCCTGCAGGGTGTCAATTAACCTGCGTGCAGCCAGAGAAGTCTAGCCTTCGCTGTCTGCCTTCACAGACAGCTTGCACATGCAAGAGTAATGTGCGCATGCACTGTTGTCAAATATTCCCTTGTGCTGCAAATTCGCTGCACAGCAAATGGTCCTGAATCGGGCCCATGGTCTCCACAACTGGAAACAGTATTTTAGATGGGGGTCGTACCAATGACCTATACAGTGGCATTATTACTTCTTTTTTCCTGCTATTGATTCCTCCCTTTATGCAGCCAAACATTTGACTTGTCTTTCTCCCTCATTGCTTTGTTGCATTGCTTCACTGCCATTATGTAACTTGAATTAGTGACTACTAGATCCATTTCCTCCTCAGTAGTTTCCATTATAGTACCCTTGAAACCAGGGTTTAAAGTGAGGGGGAACGGAACTGAGTTCCACCACCTCTAATGGTGAGGTGGAACATTGTAACCTCCACATTGGCCCTGCACAGTAACTCTCAAAGAAAAGCATTCTAGTTTGTAGGGGGATGCCAAAAACCCCTAACACTGGCCCTGTGTCTGCCTACTGGGGGGAGGGGAGGGGGGGTAATTAGGTGGCATAGAGAAATGAGTTCCCCCACCTCTGCGTGACCACTTTATGCCCTGCTTGAAACTATACTTAGTCTTTGGGTTTTTAAGGCCTTAGTGCATGATTTTGTATATTTCTGCAATAAACTGTAGTTGACATGACCTAACCATTTATACCACAAATTATATACCGATGTAGATATATATACATTATATATATATATATATATATATATATATATATATATATATATATAGAAACACACAAAAACCCCAAACTTGCGCTCAATTCAGAGTGTTGGCTGCTCCACTCCCCTGTTAGACAGGACCCAGGGTTTTAGAGATGCAAAGAAAAGGGAAAGCAGGGTGCGCTAATGGATATTATCACAGCCACTGAATAAAATTATTAATAACAATAAAAAAAAGCCTTTAGGGCAATTGTAAACATCACTTCATAAAACAAATTAATAATTTCATTGAGGGTTAAGACTTCCAAGGTCGAGTAGAATGCCCAACGCGTTTCGTCATATAGAATGACTTTCTCAGGGGCTATGGAAGTTTACAATTCATACATCAAGGTTAATTAAAAATGGTCTCCTTCAGATTGAGAGGAATCTTAACATTAGATTTTAAAAAATGACGTGAAAAATCACAGGTTGTTCTAACAAGCCTCAGATGTCATGGTTACAACTACTTCTTAATGTCAGAGATATCCAGGTCAGAAATAGGATAACAATTCAATATTCGCTGGCCAATTACTGGGCAGAATTAGTAAACCACAGACGGTAGCACAACCAGCATCTTAATGACATAGCGATCAAGTCACAGTAACAGCGGTGACTTAGTAATCATGGGTCATAAATGGTCTACAGAAACAGGATGTTTACAGCAGGGGTCCACCAGCTAGAATCTACATACATGATTACTAAGTCACCGCTGTTACTGTGACTTGATCGCTCTGTCATTAAGATGCTGGTTGTGCTACCGTCTGTGGTTTACTATTTCTGCCCAGTGATTGGCCAGCGAATATTGAATTGTTATCCTATTTCTGACATGGATATCTCTGACATTAAGAAGTAGCTGTAACCATGACATCTGAGGCTTGTTAGAACAACCTGTGATTTTTCACGTCATTTTTTAAATCTAATTTTAAGATTCCTCTCAATCTGAAGGAGACCATTTTTAGGTAACCTTGATGTATGAATTGTAAACTTCCATCGCCCCTGAGGAAGTCATTCTATATGTCGAAACGCATTGGAAATTCTACTAGACCTTGGTCTTAACCCTCAATGAAATTATTCATTTGTTTTATGAAGTGATGTTTACGATTGCCCTAAAGGCTTTTTTTAATGTTATTAATAAATTGTTTTTTATTCAGTGGCTGTGATAATATCCATTAGCGCACCCTGCTTTCCCTTTTCTTTGCACATATATATATATATATATATATATATATATATTATAATATATATAATATTATATTACAGCATTAAAGTTAGAGAAGCCCCCACTGTAGAATCCTATAAAAATAGACTAAAGACGTACTTATTTACTCAAGCATTTCACTGACATCTACTGTTTAGTTTGTTTTGTATTTTGAGCTGTAAAAACAATGGTGAAGCACTTTGAGTCCTATTGGGAGAAAAGCGCTATATAAATATCATTATTATTATTATTATTACATACTTTTGTGGTTGTAACAGTCCTTTTGTAGTAATGTTGTTTTTCCTTCGGTGTAATACTGGTATAATACTGCTATTGATTTTAGCTGATATTTATAACTTCATATACCAGACACCCTATTGTCCTAAATGACTGATTTTCTAAGCTACAATGAATAAATATGGCTAGAGAAACATTTCGTGCTGATTTCTACACCCACCCACACACAGCAACCCTCCGCCCTCCACCTCCAGCAACAGGTGTTAATTAAATCTAACAAACGTAAGGTCAATAAACCACACGCTCAAAGTTTTTGAAATACTGTAGTACAGATACACAACAGTTTTTTTTTTACATTTTTAACTGCAATTTAATCCCACTGCTAATTTATTAAATCACAAATCACCGAAATCCAGTGAGAGTAGTAGATGATGAAATTACCTAGTAATATCTCAGTAAAAAAGTTGAGATCAGATAGTCTGCAATAGTTATTTGAACAGATTTACAGTACCTAGAAATTTCCCAGTACAAACAGGTGAGATGTTCTTCTATACTTAGTTCTTATTTCTTATTTCTTATACTGTAGTACGACTAAACAAATAACAATCACTGAAATATCTTATCATATCCCATGTCTTTTAAGCCACAGGTTCTCAAAGTCGGTCCTCATGACCGCACACAGTGCATAATTTGCAGGTCTCCTCACATAATGAAATTAAATACAGTAATTAGCTCCACCTGTGGATCTTTTAAATGTGTCAGTCAGTAATGTGTGCACCTGTCGGGTGACCTGGAAAACGTGAACTGTGTGGGGGCCTGAGGACCGACTTTGAGAACCACTGTTTTAAGCATTTTTACAACTAGGTGCCTGATAATAGTCATGGTCAACAAAACAAACAAAAGATTACACATATTGCCAAATACAGGAAATTAAAGAAAGCCAAATTGAAACTTCACAACTCAAAGCATATCTTAAATCTATAGATACAGTTGTTTCAAAGGCTGTGTTTAATATAAGTTCTTAGCTTCTACATCATGATACAATCTTTTTCCGTCCAGTATAGATCTGTTATGTAATACTGTAGCTGAAAATAATAATATATTATTAAAGCAGAGTAATAACTAACCTTCACCTCTCAACAGGGACTAGATAACAGAATATTTTGTTTTGAAAGTGGACATTTATATTATGATACTAAACAATTCAAGGAAATATTGTAGAACACATAAATTCAGTCCAATTCTATCAAGACTCTATTTCTCATAAATTTTCTGGATAATTTTGAGTCAAGAAACCAGTGTACAAACGTCATGCTCGAGACCTTTATAAGCTCCAAAAAACATATAGACAGTCAACTTTATATCATATCCCCTAACTTGAGTTCATATATTGGATATGTTACATAGGAAAATGATCTATAGCAGTAATATCAGTAGGGGATATAAAGGGTAGATGGAGACAGATGGGGGGTTGTGATTTAATGGAAGAATTCCCCAATGACAGGGTTCCATACAATTTTCATGGTTTGCAGATATGTAGTCTCAGTCATTTCATTAAGGGGGTTATTCAAGTTTGTTTGGTCCTGCGTGCATTCGCACGCAGTACCAATGTTGCGTGTCTGCACATGTGTAGCCACTGCGAACTTTCGGTTTGCCGGGTGTACGCACCCATGCCTGGGGGGCGGAGAAGGGCGGGGCTGCCTCATTACCATATGGGAATGCCCAGCGTTCCATGGGCGTTCTCATGGTAATGAGGCTGTGACGCAGGAGCGGGGGCGGGCAGATGATATCACCAGATGTCAACTGCCCACCCATATCCATGCCAACATGTATGCATATGTATGTGACTTAAAGGTCACTTACAGTAGGAGCCCATCTCATCTATCTTCCTTATCTTCCTTAGGCCTCGGCTCAGGATGGCTAGCCATGGCTACCCTATTGTTCTCAGCTGCAATACAATACATAGAACAATAGAGTAGGGGATTAGCAGAGTAATCCATTTACTCACTTAATCCTATTATAGAGATGGAGTACAGTGGCTTGATCTGTATATATGCGTGTACCCTCCACATCTTTCGATGGTCAACGACCATCGAAAGATGTGGGAGGTTACCCGCAGACATACAAATGGATGTTTATGCTAAACATCCATTTGCAGCCTGTGCGGGTGAACCCGCGATGCGAGGGGGCGATGGGGGGGCGTTATTTCGCCGGGAGGGGTTTGGTGGATTTGCAAGGCTGCGTATTCGCAGCCTTGCAAATCAACCAGAATAACCCCCTAAATCTTGCTTAATTTGATTAGTTTGCCCATTGAATTAAGAGTAAATTGTAGAGCACTTTAATTTGACATTCATCACGCAAAACCCAACAGTATTTTGTAAGCAAATCAATTGCCATGGTCTTAAATGATTTCTGAAGAAGTCTAAAGATATGTTGGATGAGCAGGATTGGCAAGATGCTAACCGGAGGTAGTCACTTGAGTGGACATCCTTCATCTTTAAGGAGAGATGATTAACCACTAAACAGAGTTATGGCCTCGGAAAGTGATACATGTGTTGTAATTTCTATGAATACTATGGCTCCATGGCTTATTTGGAATAGAAAAAATAATTAATAGTCCATAGGAGTTTTGGTTAAAGGAAGAGGCTGCTGAGAATTAGCATGGAATGTAAATGAACAAGAACAGATGTCATCAGCACATGGAGGGAGACAGAATGCCTAAGCCAAGCAGCCATTTCTGACAGCAGTGTCTTGCTGGGAAAACCTATTGACTCAAGTGGGACCCTCACTCAAGTATAAGCCGAGGGGGGCCTTTTCAGCATAAAAAAATGTTCTGAAAAAGTAGGCTTATACTCGAGTATATATGGTAAGTCAAACTCAACTGAATATAGAAATCTTCAATATAAGTAGAGCATGACATTTCAGAATGTTGATATGCATCCTTGGATGCATGGTGCTCTAAAAAAAAGGCATCATTAGTGGTACATATGAATCAATGTATTGTCTTCAAGCAGCGTGTGCAAACTGAAAGTGTGTATAGGTGAAAAAATCTGCTGGAGGTTCACTGTGCAAACGTTATATAGAAGTCCTATTTCCTACGCTTTAGTAACAGTCTATTCTAATTTACAGTAATAGAATTTTTTGATTTTATCATAACATACGGTTTAATCTACACTTAATATCACTGTGTGTAAACCTCTTTTTATACTTTGTCTGGAGTCAGCCTAGAAATATGCTTTTTTGCCTAGTCAAGGTTGCTTCCTTTATAGAGTAGGGTCCATCAAAAAAGCGTGTCCCTCCAAGATTATATAGCGCTATGCTGGCAAATGGTGGAGCACTTGTTGAATGCCCCAGGATTGTGACTTTACCATGCCAGGCATCAGTCACTGATTAACCAATGGGCTGATTAGGCTGCAGTCTATGGTGCCAGGACTTGGAGGTTGCCTTGCAGATGACAGCCAAGGAATACAATTAAGTCCTGATTTAATCCATGCTTGTTAGCTCGTCCCCATGTACTCTGGGGGTAAAAGTTCTTAAGGTGACTGTCAGATGGCTGTGCCAATGTAACTTGCTGATGGAACCATAACTTTATGTACATTGTGTTACAGCGCCAGCCGGGCAGACTAAAGGTAAAGTCTCCTTCACACGCCACAAGCATTAGATCCTACATACCAGCTGTGTAACCTTTGGCACATGTATATGGGCAGTATGAATGGAGAGTCCCTGAGTACACATGCCTTTAGCATCATTACAAGGGGAGCTACATGTGCATTAGCCTAGAGCACCTGGAATCAGGGGCGGGCTGGGCTGGGGGGCAGAGTGCCAAATGCCCCCCAGGCCGGTATCTACTGGCTGGGGCTGGGCCGGTTGTGTTTAATGCATCTTGCCGCCGCCTCCTCCGGGTCCGTTTAGCCGCAGAAAGCCTTCTGGTAAGGAGACTGCCCATCCAAAAATGGCTGCCGACATGGAGGAGACAGACACTAGAGGTACTGCCATACCTCTAGTGTCTGTCAGTGCAGCCAGCGCTACCCGGAAGTGCGGATTCGGGTAGCGCTGGCGCGCTGTTTAAAGAACCCCTTTAGCCACAGGTTTGGAACTGGTGGTGGTGCAGCCAACGTTTCTGTTAAGGTTTTTTTTTTTTTTACTAAAGTTCAGTGGCGCCCCCCCCGCCCAGTGCCCACCCGGCGCCAGCCAAAGAAAGATGTTGGGAATGCTGCACGCAGATTGGATCTCTGTGGTGGATCCGCAGCACTAGTACTGCTCCCCCACCCAGTCGCAGTGCGGGCTGTGACGGCTGACTTCTAGGCTGTCTGTGATTGAACAGCCTGCTCCGCAGCTATCCTCCTCCTGCCCGGCTCCCACAATGTGGCTAACAGAAGGGACCACAGCCAGCAAAGATAAAGGAGGTACAGTAATGTGTTATATGAAGAAAGGGGGAAAGGAGGGTGTTATGGGATGTGTACAGTAATGTCAGGGACTGTCAGTGGCTATCAGATGTCATATGGGGGGGGGGGGGGCATGTGTATGTTGTGGTCAGTCAGTGTAATGTGTCTGTGGCCAGGATATAGGGTTATTATGGCTATTTATTGGGGGACAGGAACTGAAGTGCAGGATGTGTTGAAGGTAGTGGTATATAGAGTGTTTGTAGGAGGTAGGGGGAGTATGGTATGTTGGGGATAGAGGGGTATGGGGTATATGTGGGAAGACATGGGCAGTAGTAGTGTGTGGGAGGACAGGGGGAGTAGTGTAAGGGTATAGGAGTATGGTGATAGCTGTTACGGGGTGTATGTGGGATGTGCAGCGGTGAAAAATGGGGCGAAGTGCAGGGGTAACGGGCGTAGAGGTGCAGTGGGATGGAGAGGTTCAAAGGTGACATGTGGACGGAGAGGTGGAGGGAGTGTGAGATGCAGGGGTGATGGGGGCGGAGAGGTGGAGGGAGAGAGATGCGGGGGGATGGAGATATGGGCATTCACTGGCCACCTCCAAAGGGTCTGTGTGGTGTGCGCTCAGCTCCTTGGCTGCTTAGTAGCTTAACCCAAAGCTGAGGGACATTTGAAATATGGCTCTTGCCCACCAGCCTATCAGAGCTCATGGACTGGCAGCCGCAGTTAGCGATTGGCTGAAGGACCGCAAGCTCTAATTAGCTCACTAGCCTGCGCCATATTTAAAGCTAACCTGAGCACACACCACACAGGGCTGCAGTAAGCTATCTCTTCCCCTTTTATATGGCACTAATATGGGAAGTCTGTAAGGGGCACTAATGTGGAAATTGTTTAAAGGGCACTACTTGGAGCATAATATGTAATGGACTTTATGTGTCTGGCATAATGTGTAATGGCACTATGGTATGTGGCATTATGTGTAATGGGCATTACGGTGTTGGCATTGTGTAATGGGCATTACGTTATGGCATGTATAATGGGAATTACGGTGTGACATTATGTTTGGGCATTACGGTGTGGCATTATATTTGATGGGCATTACGGTGTGTGACATTATGTTTAATGGGTATTACGGTGTTGGCTTTATGTGTAATGGGCATTACAGTGTTGGCACGCACTGTCCCCGTTTCTGGTGTATGTGTGTGTGGGGGAATGATTGTTTAATCCTTGCTGCATACTAGAGGGGAGAAGCGATAGGGTAGGGTGATGAAACAATGGCGATGGTGGTGGGCCACTTGCTTGTGTTGCCCCCCGGGCTGAATGTTGCCAGCCAGCCCCTGCCTGGAATCTTTAATCAGGCCCTGCCAGGCATTCTCATTTAATAAGTCCCTAAGATCCATACTTCCTAGAATCAGGTGCTGAGCAATCTGTTCTAATATATTATGTCCTGTATTTATGAACATCCTAATAAGAATAGTTTGCCTATAGTACTTAGTGGACTAAGTATTGAGTCAGGATTACTCTGACTTGCATATTGCATTATCATAGGTATTTATTCTGTACATGCCATTGCTAGTATTGACTCAGCATCACTCTGCCTAGCATACAGCATTATCATAGGTAATTGTGCAATTGTATTAAGAATTAAAGTAAGTTAGAATGTATTAGTGGCTGGGGTGGTATGTAACCTCTTACCATTTGTTTATCTTAGTTGTATTGCTAGTGGGAGAGGGGCACTGGCTGGGTGGGGTCTCCCTCAATGAACCTACAAATAGCTTTTTGTACTTGTGTATAGAAGGCTGAATACAGTCATGGCTGACAATTGAAATCTGACTATAGATATTTTGTCAGATTTTAAAATAGGATGATTTTTAACCCCTTCATGACAGAGCCAGTTTGTGCCTTCATGACAGAGCCCTTTTTTTCAAATCTGACATGTCTCACTTAAGTGGGGATAACTTTTTTTTGCTTTTACTTATCCCAGTGATTTTGAGATTGTTTTCTCGTGACACATTGTACTTCAAGTTAGTGGTAAATTTGGGTCGATACAGTCTGTGTTTTTTTGTGAAAAATACCAAAATATCGTGAAAAAATGGAAAATTTAGCAATATGCAAAATGTCACATTTTCTGCTTGTGAGACAAATAATCATACCACTCAAAATAGTTAATAACTAACAAAGACCATATGTCTACTTTATGTTGCAATCATTATTTCAACTTCCTTTTAATTTTTTTGGACACTAGGAGGCTTCAAATATGACTAGCAAATTCTCAAATTTTCAAGAAAATTTCAAACACTGATTTTTTTAGGGACCAGTTCAGTTCTGATGTGACTTTGAGGGACTTGTATGTGAGACACCCCCATAAATGATGCCATTTCAAAAACTGCACCCCTCACAGTATTCAAAACAGCATTTTGGAAGTTTGTTAACCCTTTAGGTGTTTCACAGGAATTAAAACAAAGTGTAGGTGAAATTTCAAAATTTCATTTTTTTTTCGGATTTTCAATTTTAATACATTTTTCTAAGGAACACAGTACATTTTACTAGAGAAATGTGACTAAAAATTGATTCCCCCAATTCTTTGGTTTTCATAAATATCCTATATGTGGCCCTAGTGTGCACGGTGACCAAACCACAGGCTTCATAATAGAAGGAGCACCTACTTGATTTTGGAGACTCCTTTTTATGAGATTATTTTTTAGGCACCATGTAGGTTTCTAGGCACCATAAGATGCTAAAAGTTAGGAACCCCCCCACAAGTGACCCCATTTTGCAAACTACACCCCTCAGGGAATTCATCTAGGGGTATAGTGTACATTTCAAACCCCCAGGGGTTTCACCAATTGTGGTACAACTGGGCAGTGAAAATGAAAAAAAATAATTTTTCATTTTCACAGCTCAGTTGTATCAAAATTGGTGAAACCCCGGGGGGTTTGAAATGTACTCTATACCCCTAGATGAATTCCCTGAGGGGTGTAGTTTGCAAAATGGGGTCACTTGTGGGGGGGTTCCACTGTATGGGTGTTTCGGGGGTCATTCAACCAGAATCTGTGCTGCAAAATCCAAAAATCACTCCTTCCCTTCTGAGTCCTGCCATGCACCCAACTGGTATTTTTTGGTCACATGTGAGGCATTGCCGTACCCGGGAGAAATTGGGGCACAGATTTTGGGGTGCTTTGTCTCCTTCATTCCTTGTGAAAATGAAAAATTTTGAGCCAGATCTGCATTTTTGTGTAAAAAAATTTAATTTTTTACACAAAAATGCAGTTCTGGCTCAAAATTTTTAATTTTCACAAGGAATGAAGGAGACAAAGCACCCCAAAATCTGTGCCCCAATTTCTCCCGGGTACGGCAATGCCTCACATGTGACCAAAAAATACCAGTTGGGTGCATGGCAGGACTCAGAAGGGAAGGAGTGATTTTTGGTGGTGGAATGAATGGCGGGTGCTATGTCGCATTAGCAAGACCCCCGAAGCACCAATACAGTGGAACCCCCCCACAAGTGACCCCATTTTGGTCACCAGCTTTGGGAGGGGGGCTGGCGCTGCGGCTGGCGGGGGGGTGGGAGGGGTGCTGGCGCTGCGGCAGCCGGGTGGGTGGGAGGGAGGGGGGCTGCCGGGTGGGAGGGGGGGGGGGGCTGGCGATCGTTGGTGATCGGTGCGGTATACGCACACACACACACACACACACACATATATATATATATATATATATATATGTGTGTATATATATATATATATATATACATATATATACACACACATATATATATATATATATATATATGTATGTGTGTGTATATATATATATATATACACACATTTGCACATTATTTTTTATTTTATTTTATTTTTCACTTTTCCAGCAGCAGCATGATGCTGCTGCTGCTGCTGCTGCGGGGGGGAGGGAGGAGGAGGGGAGCGCAGCGTGCGCTCCGGACGTAGCGGTGGAGCCGCTGGAGCTGCTGCTGCTGCCGGGTGAGTGCCCGGCGGGTGGGAGGGGGGTGCTGCCGCTCGGTGGTGATCGGTGCTGCACCGATCACCACCGTTTTCTGTGTTACCGAGCGGCTTAGCCGCCGGTAACACAGGAAACGCTGTGATTGACTGTTCAGATTTGAACAGCCAATCACAGCGATCGCCGACCGGGGGGGGCACCCCTGCCCCCCCTGGGCGACGAGGGGGGATGTCTGCTGTCAGGGACAGCAGACATCTCCTAACTGTCACCGCGTCTATAGACGCAGTGACAGTTAGAATCCATGACGTACATGTACGTCAAATGTCGGGAAGTACTTCCCGACCATGACGTACATGTACGTCAAATGTCGTGAAGGGGTTAAGTAGGGAGAAAACAGTTACATAACTTCAACCTGGACTTAAACTGGACCTAAACTGACAACCAACTTTATATCATGGAATGTCATGGTTTGCATACATTAATCATAACTGCAGCATTATAACGGCGTTACACCAAAATGAAACAGAAGGACAGAAAACAACAGCAACTCAGAAAACCAAGGGACTGCTTTGACTGAGCTCACCACATACTCACAACATACTACTCCTGGCTGCTTAATCTGGCTATTCACCATAATATCACCATTTCTACATCTGCTAAATCTTTGAATATCACTGTTAATGCTTGTATTTGCACTGTCTGTTTTGAAAATGTCCAGCTGTACCTCTAATGACTTCACCTCTCCTGCTCTTCCATTGATAGTAGGTGTCCCCCAATATTTTATTTTTGGCCCACATCTTCTCTATCTCTATATGTCTTCTCTGGGTGAGCTCAATTGCTCACTCAACTTCCACTATTACATCTATGTCTCATAATACTGAAATCTACCTTGCCTTTCCTGACTCCCTCTATCCTCACTCATATCTCCAACTGTGTCTCTGCTATCTACTCTTGGATGACCCAGCCCTTTTTTAGACTTAAACTATCAAAGACTAAACTGACACCCTCGTCTCTCATCCTAACCTTCTGTTTATGCTCACTTTTTCCCCTTCTGTGTCACCCCAGTCTGTCTAACCATCCCCTTTAGAATGTAAGCTCTCATGAGCAGGGTCCTCTCTCCTCATGTGTCTTTCTTAGAATATACAAACCTCCGTCACCCTGATGATTGTCCTAAACTGTCTTGTACTGTAATTCGGTATGTGTTTTTGCTGATACCTATGCTCTGTAAAGCGCTGGGGAATAAGTGTTGCTACATGAAAACCTGTTAATAAATAATGGTACTCTTTACCTAGCACGGCGCCCATCGCGGGCATCGCGGCCATCAAATGCACTAAAAAACGGGTGCGATGCGATGCCCGCGATGGCCGCGATTTTAACAATGTTAAAAGTGTGATTGGACGCGATTTTACTGTTCAATGCCTCAATGCCCGCGATTTTTCCATAGGAAACAATGTTAAATGGGCCACAGAGCCCAAATAGTCCCCCTGAAGTCTGAAATGGCCCCCACAATTGTTAACGCCACCCCACGATCAACGTGAACCCGAAGCATGGCGAGCGCAGCGAGCCCACGAGGGGCGGCGGTACGCGTCCTCCGACCTTTTCATACCCCCACTATCCACGTCGGCGTGGAGTTGAGAATAGAATAGTGTGGCGAGCGCAGCGAGCCACCGAGCCCGAAGCGTGGCGAGCGGACGCGGATACCTTCACAGGTAAACGCGTCCCTTCGCGGGCTTCACAGGTATCCGCGTCCCCTCGCGGGGCTCGCTGCGCTCGCCACGCTTCGGGCTCGGTGGCTCGCTGCGCTCGCCACACTATTCTATTCTCAACTCCACGCCGACGTGGATAGTGGGGGTATGAAAAGGTCGGAGGACGCGTACCGCCGCCCCTCGCGGGCTCGCTGCGCTCGCCACGCTTCGGGTACACGTTGATCGTGGGGTGGCGTTAACAATTGTGGGGGCCATTTAAGACTTCAGGGGGACTATTAGGGCTCTGTGGCCCATTTAACATTGTTTCCTATGGAAAAATCGCGTGCATTGAGGCATTGAACAGTAAAATCGCGTCCAATCACACTTTTAACATTGATCCCTATGGGAAATCGCGGGCATCGCGGGCATCGCGTCGCACCCGTTTTTTTAGTGCATGCGATGGCCGCGATTTTGTCAGCCTGGTTGGAAGATAAAAGAGGACAAGCCCCCAGTTCTTAGTGGTACAGCCCATTGTCGTTAGTGCTATCCCATGTGTGCATTTATTATTAATGTCTAAATTATATACACAGTATAAATGTTTATACCATTTTTACAGCATTCATTTGTATTGATGTAATACAGAATCTGCCTCTTAATGGCACACGAGGAACAAAGTCCAATAAAACTAAATTAATAACAAATTTGTTAATATATATTTATGTATTAAACAAGTCATAAAATAACAAATTTAACATTCACCAAGAATTCAGTTCCTTTGTGCTACAAATCAATTCCAATCAAGACATACATAACATTTCAACATAAAATACATTAATGCTAAATTATTGTGGCTGGATTGTTTATTTTTGTAGTTAATTGAACAAATAACTCATTTTTATGCATAGAAAATCCCACAATAAAATATTTGTTCATGTTTTACGCTGTAAAGTGGATACTGAGCTAGCACAAGGAAAGATGGTTTGTACTATGCTAGTATTACCAGATCTATGGGAACGGGTATTTAAGTGGTACCTACATTGGTTCTTTGGTAGGAAAAAGAGTGCAAGCTTTTAAGATTAGGTATCTTCCTCAGTGATTGAGACATAATAAGAGTAATTTTCACATAATAATATTCCCGAACAATACTTCCACTTTTCACAAAAGGCATATATATACACAGTACTCTCATTTTGTTGTGTTCGGAAATTACCTCCAGTAAATGGAGACAAGCTGCTGCAATGTCAGCTACTGTATAGCTTAAAAAATAAAACGTTATTTGAAATGTTAGAAAATTTGTTCTAAAAAATTGTCTTAAAGAAACAGTTGACAAGGTAGATTTGGTTGAAAATAAATTGCTTTGAGGAAACTGAACTGTTTGTGATTTTTATACAGTACAGGGGCGTAGCTATAGCACCGCAGCCCCCGCGGTCGCGGGGGGGCGCTGTGCATATGGGGGCGCCGGGGGGCTGCGGTGCTATAGTAATCCCCCCGCCGGCTTACCTCTCCGCGCGTCCTGGCTCCCCTCCTGGCTTCAACCAATGCTATGGAGACGGTCCACGATAAAATGGCCGCCCCATAATGCAGACTGTTCTCTGAAACTGTCTGCGGTATGGGGGCGGCCATTTTATCATGGTCCGTCTGCATAGAATTAATTGAACTTAGCCAGGACTCGGGAGCCGGGACGCCGCGGACAGGTAAGCATGCGGCAATGGGGGGAGGGGGCACGGGCAGCCGGGGGTACGGTGGGTCGGTCGGACGGACGGACGTACGTACGTGCGGGGAGGGGGGGGGCGCCCCCCCCCATTAACGGCGGGGGGGCGCCCCAAACAAAGCTACGCCACTGATACAGTATATGTATTACAGTATGTTATTGCAGTTCAGCCCTTCATTGACCTACTGCTGGGCTCGTCCAGGGCATCTGGCTGGGTATTGCACAAGACATTTTGGTAGGCATATTTTTTAGCATATTATTCATATTGTGCTTTTTATTGGGCATACTGTAGTACATCTTCATGGACTTGGTACATATATGGCTTCATTCATGTTTGTACACACTTATCTATGCAGCCACGATTTTCTATTAGGCTACGGAATTGGTAATGTAAACAAGAGAAGCTGATACTCTGAAATGAAAAGAGATGCCCCAGGAGCAACTTCAAACTCATTTGCAACTGCATACACAAATACAGCCTATACACAAGAACAAGGAACATTGACCAAGGGTAGACCTACTAACCGTACACTGACCGTGGTAGTAGCAATGTTAGTGCCATGTTTCTCTACGTACGTGATTGTAGCCGAAGGCAGATACATGCCCTGAAACATTAGTGTGCTCCCATTATTAGGAAATCACCATCAGACCAACAATGGTTGATAATCATCTATAGTCAATGACCAGGAGTCTACCTCAGTACAAGGCATAATAACCATCAATGGAGTGTAGCTGCTATGGGCCACAGAGCTGAAAGGGGCCCACCTTCCCTGTCAAAGTTACATGTGTTATATAGATTTTTCACTATTGTATGGTACTGGTGTGAAAATAACATTATAGTGCATTATAGTGTTATAGAAAATGCATGCAGCACTTAATTTGACACAATATGAAGCGGAGGCACTATTGTGTGGCATAATATGAACTGAGAGCACTGTACTGTGGCATATTATTAACTGAGGACAATGTACTGTATGTCATAATGTGAATTGGGATTACTGTGTTTTATAGTGTGTACTTGTAGCCCAAAAATGTGACATACTGTGAACTAGGGCACTAGGGTGGTTCCTAAAATAAACTAGTGTCTATTATGGGGCATACAATTTACAGCTGTTACTTAAAAATGTCTCTCTACAAGCACTTAGGCCCTTATTCTGATTGTGTCGGACGGATGTATTGTGTTTGTGCATGTGCAGAGGCATTTCTGCACATGTGCGAGCGCTGCGCACGTCCGAATACAGTGTGAATTCCATACAGAAAGTGATTAGTCAGAACAATCTGAGCAGGGGGTGAAGAGGGGCATGAAGGGATATTTGGGCTCATTACCATATGCGTATGCCCCGCATTTCATGGGCGTTACCATGAAAACGCTGGGCGTACATATGGTAATCCGGCTGTGATGCATGTGTGGGGGGCTGACAGCTGACATAGCCTATATCCCTGCTTTCACACAGAGAAATGTCCGAGTGGTCCTGAGCACTCTGAGCTGTCTGACCGCTCGGTCCATCATTCGATGGTCGGCGACCCACAGATGGGGGAGTTGATCACATGATCTTACCGCATTCGGATGGTGTGAGCGATCCGTAAGGTAGGCAGGGCTAATAACACTCGGCGAAAATACGCATCCGTCCGAGTCAACTAGAATAAGGGCCTAAGACAAACCTGCTATGGGATCCACAAAGTATGACTTAACATATAGGATCATTATTCCAACAACCACAAGACCCAAGCATTTTTATTCTTGCAAAAAGCATGTCACTTACAATACTCATACAAAAAATGTACAGTATATACTCCATGTAAGCAATAAAGTATATATTTTAAACTGTAAGTGCAAATAACACAATGCTTTCATATGCAGTACTTTGCTACTAGCTTCTTCTGTTACCAGCAAAGGTGACATTTTAGCATCTGGTTTTTATTTTTTTCCGTTTTTCACCTTTCAGACATTTACAGGATCCTTGTAATTAATTTTCTCTAGAATGGGAAGAAAAAACTTGAAGGATTATTGCAGACATGGCTGTTTCCACAGATAACGGCAGTACAATGCAGTGCTTTATGGTGCCAAGTATTTTATACATTGTGCCAATGGGCACTCGGTTTGTAAGTATGCTAGACCTGCTGTTGAAAATTAACCACTATTCAATGTTCAAATTGATATGTATTTGTATCTAATTCATACAATTAATTTATTTTACATAGAAAAAGATTATTTGACGCATAAAACATCTATTCTTATTTCTGTGCTTTCTGGCAA
The DNA here is from genome assembly GCF_055691185.1 of Crinia signifera. Taxonomy (NCBI): domain Eukaryota; kingdom Metazoa; phylum Chordata; class Amphibia; order Anura; family Myobatrachidae; genus Crinia; species Crinia signifera. The sequence goes on from NC_139217.1 coordinate 406,896,051, forward strand.
CATATTCCATTGAAGACATTAAACAAACAGTCAATGATTACAACAAATGATTTCAAATTATTGCTATGCAAAATATAAATTACAGAGCAACTGAAGCTAGTTATTCCTCCAGCCAGTGGCATAACAATGGCACTGGAGCTCAAGCGGTGGCTTGGGGGAGTCGGCTATGTGGGGGCACATGGTCACCGCAGATTCCAATGGGTCTGGCCATCAGTATTGCATCTCCTGAAAATGTCCCTCCAAAAATGTCTGCAGCCTGGGAGAGGACAGTTGCTAGAGGTCCTGCTTGACAGATGAATAGAGGTAAGAGGTCCTTATGGGCAGCATATATCACTGCGCGGAAGTTACAGATTCTGGGTAGCGATATATATATATCTTGCCCCTGGAATAGCGATATATATATATATTGCCCCTGGAATATGTATATTGCCCCTGGCAATGAGCATGTAACCCCCTGGGAATGGGCATGTACAGTAACTCCCTCATAATGGGCATGCAACTCCCTGGCAATGAGCATTTAACTCACTGGTAACCACAAAAAAAAGCTGGCAACGCCTAAGAAACCCCTGTAAAGGAGCATGAAACCCCTGTCTACGACCATGTAACCCCTGGCAATGAGCAAGAAACCCCATAGCAACGAGAATGTAACCTCTGGCAATAACCATGAACCCAGAGGTAAAGAGCATGTACTGTAACTCCTGGCAACGAGCATGAAAACCCTGGCAATGAGCATTTAGGTCAATACTGTAAATGTATGGGGATGGGGGCAGAGTTTTTTTGGCAGGGGGTGCAACATTTCTAGTTACACCACTGCATCCAGCTTTCTATTATGCCTTTTACACCGAGACGTGGATCACCTGGTCAATGAACATACATTTTAAGCCATATCAGAGCAGCTTTAAACACCACAGGCTGATCCTGGGTTAATGCCTGAGCTTCCTTCTGCCGGCACGTGGTGAGCTGGCTCTCCATAGGCTTGTAACGGGACCAGGATTGGATGACCTGATACCTGGGCATAGACTTCACCATTATCCGGGAATCCTTATTACACCAAGTTGGTCAACAAAACAATAACCCAAGTAATTGCAGTGGTGTAAAAGGAGTATAACATAGCTAGTGACTCACTAAGCTAATGCAATAGTATGTCAAACTGTTAATTTGGCCATGCTCAATTATGGTTCCAATTAAGAATGGTACTTATTACACTTAGCATATTTTGCTAAGTATTAAAGATACTAATGACCATTTCTCTTACATCCGGCAGGGGACACTGGCTTTCTACATTGGGTATTAGAGCTTGGGTTTGCTGGGAGCTGGCACACTAATTCTTTTTTCAAGCTTTTTTCTAATACCCGGCAGCCCCCAGTTACAAAAATTGTGCAGAGGGAGCTGGTCACACAGGAGCACTGCTCCTACTCAACTTCTCCCTAGGCTCTATTCTAACCCTTTTTATTGAAAGGCATCGCTGGTCTCCTGCCAGCCCATCCATCAGGGCCTCCCCAGAAGGCACCTGCCAGATTTCTTTGTGTTCCTGCAGTCCTCCACCGAAGGGTCATTCATACACCCCCCTGCTGCACTGGTATATGGTGAGTACAAGACCTCGGCGCAGCACTCTGAGGGGTAGATTTATTATAGCGGCGCTAAGAGCGCCGCTATAACACTCCCTGCTTCGCCTCATTAGCGAGGCGAAGCAGGAGGGGACACTGACAAGATCTACTAAGATCTTGTCGCCAAAGCGGGGGAGCGCTAACTCCCGCCTCTGGCGATGTCCCCTCCAGCTGACAGCGCGTCAGTTAACACTGACGCGCTGTCTGCTTCTCCCCCGGCTGGCTCACTGCGCATGCGCGGGATCTCGCTACTCACGCGAGATCCCAGCGCAGCTCAGAGCCAGCAGCAGGGACAGCGCTGTCCCTGATGTAGGCATAGGGCATCGCCGTTTGCAGCTGTCGAAGTCGACAGCTGCAGGTGGCGGAACGGTCAGCGATGCTGACCGTTCATAAATTAGGTTTCAATGGTGAGCGCTGTACTAGAAATAGTACATGCGCTATGTCCCCGCCCTCCCATCGCCACCGTTAGAACACCCGCACCGCAGGTATGATAGATTAGGAGATGCGCTATCCCCTGCTTTAGCGCACGGCTATAGCACATATGCCCCACAGCGCCGCATGATAAATCTACCCCTGAGGTCGGCGCGCATCTCACACACCCACAGCTCAGCGGCGCCCGGATCCTGCCCCGCTGTGCAGGGCTCCTCTCCGGAGCTGTTTGTCTAGTGGTGGGGGAGATAGAATGGGCAGCAGAGTGAGTGGGTGAGTGCCGGGGCAGTGCCTCAGGATGTGGTGTGCTTACGTGATCGGCGCCATCTTTTATTGCCAGAGGGGTCTGAATTACTGCGGGGTTCTATTGCTTATAACTGGCTGTCGCTTCCTTCCTTATAGGAGTGCACAGCAGACAAGTGGAGACAGCTGCACCCTATCTCTCCTGCTATTAGCTGGGGGGTCATTTAGGTGGGCATAGCTCATCACCATACCTCCCAACATTACCCTCTCCAGGAGGGACACAATGCTCTGCTCCTGCACTTCCCTGGTAATGTATGATTGCCATCACCTGTGGTGAGCTAGGTAATTGATAAGAAAGGTGTTTCACCACAGGTGATGGCAATCATACATTACCAGGGAAGTGCAGGAGCAGAGCATTGTGTCCCTCCTGGAGAGGGTAATGTTGGGAGGTATGCATTACGGGTGGGCTATTTCCCCTCTGGTGTCTAGCAGTCTCCAGTTCCCCTTACTGTCACCATGTAGTGTGTGTGGGTGAGTGGTATCCTTTCTGTTATTATTCTGTTATTTTTCTGTTCTGTTTGGTCTAGTGGCTGTATCTTACAATGACAGGCAAATCCACATCCACAAAAGCCTCACAAAAGGTTTTTTCTTGCTCTACATGTGGTTCTAAGTTCACACAGTCCACTGCTGAGGGCAAGTCCACAACATGTGAGACATGTTCTCAGACATCTCTTCCTCTGTCTAACCCTTCAGTGGACAGGCCGCAATGAGCCAAACTGTTCTCAGAACTCGCCGAGACACGCTCAGCACAACCTGAGTGGGCCTCCACTCTACCCAAGTCCGTAGATTCCCTAGTGGTCTCTATGTCCTCTGGTCCGGGAACTCTCCCTCCACGACAAAAACGCCCATTAGTTACCCTACAGGAGTCTGATGACTCTGAGGAGGACCCTATCAACCCAGAGGAGGAACCTTAGGGGGGTGTGGAATGGGAGGAGGATTCTCCTCCAGATTTCACAAAAGACCCATCTCCCGTGGGAGTTGAGGTGCTTATTGTGGCTGTTAAACAGGTCCTTAATCTCCCAGAAGAAGTGGTAGCTCAGGAGATGGATTTATTTGGTTAAAGTCTAAACCTTTTATTGCGTTCCCTTTTCCTAAGCAGGAAAAATTGTCAACTGCTTGGCAGAACCCAGACAAAAAATGTCAAATTCCAAAAAGGGTTCTTGTTAATTATCCCTTTCAGCCTTCTACTTTACAGAAATTGGTCACTCTGCCCCCTGTGGATGCTTCCATGTCGAGGCTGTCAAAAAAGACAACCCTTCCAGTCCCTGGCGCTTCAACTTTGAAGGATCCTTCGAACAGAAAACTTGAAGGTACCTTAAAGGCTATTTACGTCACCACGGGGGCTCAACTACGGCCTGTGGAAGTTTCAGCCTTTGTCAACAGGGCCATTTCTAAATGGTCAGAACAGCTCATTCAAGGAATGGATGCCGGTACGCCTAGACATGAGCTTAGAATTCTGGCAGAACATTTCAGGAATCTGCAGCTTTCCTGGTGGATGCTTCAAAAGACAACTATGGTTGCCACTCGTATTTCAGCAAATGCCATCGCGGCCTGAAGAGCACTCTGGCTTTGTTCTTGGCAGGCGGACACAGAGTCCAAGAAGGCTGCGGAAGCACTTCCTTTCACTGTGAATATGCTGTTTGGGCCGGAGCTTGACAAGTGGATATCCCAGGTAACCGGGGGTAAATCCGCTTTCTTACCATCCGCACTGCCTCCGGCTATGCATCAATACACGGGACCATCTTTTTAGTCCTTTCAGAACCAGCAGTCCTTTCACGGCCATGGCAGAGGGTCTTTCTTCTCCTTCAGAGATGGCAGAGGAAAGCCCAGGGGACAGTCAGGCTCCAGGCCACAGCAACCTAGGCCCCAGGACAAACCAACGGCATGACTATCCTCCCGCATTCGTGGGAAGACTTCAGGTCAGTGCCCGCTTGCTGGATTTTCAAGATCAGTTGTTTTCTACGACAACGGATCCTTGGGTACGCCTTATAATTATGGAGGGCTACAAAATCCAGTTTGCGGGACACCCTCCTTCAAGATTTTTCAGAACGGGTCTCCCTCATCCAGCAGAGAAGAGAGTCTGGTTACAGCAGGCGATACAAAAGCTCCTACAGGCTCAAGTCATCTTTCGAGTTCCTAAAAACTAAAGGTGCAGAGGATTTTATTCCAATCTTTTCATCGTCCCCAAGCAGGAAGGTTAAGTCCACCCTATACTGAATCTCAAATCCCTCAACCTCTTCGTCCAATACCAGTGCTTCAAGATGGAGATTGCCTCTCTGGTGCCAGAAGAGTTCTTAGCATCACTCTGGACCTCCCATCAGGCTTTCCTCAGGTTTGCGGTGGACCAGGAACACTTTCAGTTTTGGGCTCTCCCATTTGGCATATGTGGTGGTGATCACTGCCTCCCCCAACTGTGCACCCCCCCCCCCATCTGCAGGACACATCGTCCCATGGGTGGGATAGCAGGGTAGTGTCCAAATAGCGGGGTAGTTGGCAGGAATGGTAATAATCAAGGGCTGAAAAAGGCAAATGAATAAGCTTAAATTATAGCATAACATTTACTGTATATAGTTTTCTTACTTTTTCTTACACAGTTTTGATATTGTTAAAAATATCTTACCCTGCCATAAAACACAGACTTCGTAATAAAAGCACTTGATGTCTAGTTAGCCTTTAAATCCCAACACAAAGAAAATAAGTTCTTCATAGCTTTTGTTTAACGGAGAACAGAATGATTTATAGTACTGTTCATTCTGCAGGGCTTCCATACATTCAGAAGGATACAATTAAGCTACAGTGCCTGAGTGTAAGGGTGAGCAGCTTAGCCCATTGTGCTGCAAGGTAGGCTCACTTTTTAAATGTACATTTTGGTTTTCATGGATTTTTAATGTTTAGCTTAAGAAATAAATGAGGTACCATACAGAGTGATGCAGTTATAGAAATATAATGGAATCCATTATGTACTGTGAAAAGGCAAATATAAAAAAGACTATTAAGGCCCCCATACATTAGGCCGACTTGTCCTTAGGACAAGTCGGACCTAATTCTCCTGTGAGCCGCCCGGCAGCTCCCCGGGAGGCTCACATAAAATTTGGCACTTGATGAGCCAGATATTACATGTGATAAATCGCTTGCGGATTTATCACATGTAAAACAAATGGGGAGCTGCAGGGCGGTGAGGAGCAGTGGGGCGGGCAGCGGCAGTAGTGGGGGCAGGCGGCGGCAGTAGTGGGGGCGGGCGGCGGCAGTAGTGGGGGCGGGCGGCGGCAGTAGTGGGGACGGGCGGCGGCAGTAGTGGGGGCGGGCGGCGGCAGTAGTGGGGGCGAGCGGCGGCAGTAGTGGGGACGGGCGGCGGCAGTAGTGGGGACGGGCGGCGGCAGAGGTGCCTGGCCGGCATGCTGTGGTCACAAATAGTAGCGCTGCCGCTGCGGGACGGGACGCACAGTGGCGGCTATTAGATTTTCAAAATAGCTGTCAAATGACCGGCCGTTCTGTGATTGGCTGAGAGAGCTCTCAGCCAATCACAGAACGGCCGGTCATTTGACAGCTATTTTGAAAATCTAATAGCCGCCACTGTGCGTCCCGCAGCGGCAGCGCTGCTATTTGTGACCACAGCATGCCGGCCAGGTCAGCATCACCCGCCGGGAACTTATTTGTGAGCTGCCGCCCGCCCCCACTACTGCCGCCGCCAGCCCCCACTACTGCCGCTGCTATTTGTGATCACAGCCGTCCAGGTCAGTGTGTCTGCCCGCCGTGCACCCCCGCCCCCCGGTGTCTGCATGCATATGCCTGACAGGTGGGCAGGCATATGCATAGCATACAGGGAGGTCGGATGATCTTATGTGCTGACCGTCCGACCTCCCTGATCCGGTCCGATGCGCACGGGACCGCGCATCGGATCAGATCATATATCACACACCTGCGATTTTGGGGCGATTTCATCCGGTTATCGGTCCAAAGTGCCGAAATCGGATGAAATCGTCCCAAAATCGTATAGTGTATGGGGGCCTTTAATTAAGAAAACACTAATATGTGGCTGAGTGGTATGCGGATACTGGGTAGACAATGTCTAGGTCAACCATATTGGTTGACAGTGACTAGGTTAACACCTTGAAATGGTCGACATACCCAAGATATTGACATAAGGTTGACACACGCTTATGGTCGATATAGACATGGTCGACATGAAAAAGGATGACACAAGAGGTTTTTTTTTCCAATAAGGTGATTTTTCATACTTTAGTGTCCGAATTGGCATAGATAGGGAATATCATAGTGTGCTGAGCGCAGCGAGCCATATGAGGGGATGCCGTACACGTATACGGTGTCCATGTCAACATATGTCGACACAGACAACAAACACGTGAAAAATGCATGTCGACTTTATCCATGTCGACCATAAGCCTGTGTCGCCTTCTTGCCAATGTCGCCCTTGGGAATATTGACCATTTCAAGGTGTTGACCATTAGTGGCCAATGTCTAGGCCGAGTGACTGTCAGCCTGGACCAGTGGTTCCCAAACTTTTTAAATCACGGCACCCTAGAGCATCAGGATATTTTTTCATGGCACCCTGGGCCAAAAGGTTCTTATTTAGAAATTAAGTAAATTGTTTTATACAGTATGTCATACATAGATTTAATTATGGGTAAAGGGACAGGATTAGCTTCTGTTTGTCCACAAATTTTATTATTGGCAGCCCACCAGCAATGTTTTTGCCTTTTACATTGACCATAAATAATTTGAATTGGTCCTGGACCACCAATCCAAGGCGCCCCTGCAAGTGTCTCAAAACACCCCAGGGAGCCACGGCACACAGTTTGGGAACCACTGGCCTAGACATTGTCTACCATTTATACCAAAACGTTATACCAAGTATTGAGTTGCGATATCAAAATTTGGTTTGTTTGAGCTCAAAATAAGGAAATGGAAAATAATGTTGTTTTATAATATACTATACTACCAACTAATGACATAAATGGCACCCAGAAACCTGGCCTGGCATTGCTAAACCAATCTATTATTGAGATGAACATTAGCGTAGCGGATAGTTAGCAAGCTATCACTCCATTACTGGCACCGCCAGTGGTACGCAGTGCCGTACATATGGGGCACATTAGACGAAATACAGGGTACACAGAACTAAACATTACAGGGACTACAACAGAGCACAGGTAACAAATAGCAGCACAATTCCCAGTACACAATACGGCTGAGATGTAGGGAAGCAGAGGAGTTGTCCGCGCACTATGAGGGGCGGTCTGTTGTTGGAAGAGATGAGTTTGTGGGTTTTTTCTACAGTGACCACTGCAGCCATAATCGGAGCTGCTGGTGGCCCTTTGTGCTCTTTCAAAGCACAGGAGATGGCCGGGAAAATCAATAGGCAGCAGCAGGCAGTGAGACAGTTGAGGGGAGCTGCAGGCAGGCACTCGACAGCAATGGGCAGTGGCTGACAGTGAGATGGCCAAGGGGTGCTGCAGGCAGGATTGCAGGGGTGATAGGCCGTTGGCGGAACTACACTCTGTAGTGACAGGCATTCATCCAGTTTCATGTACAGAATTTGTGTATTTATTATTTTGGATATATATAAACATATATATAAACATGTCTGTGTCAGTGATGTATAGTGAGGTCAATATCTAGGGTCAGTGGTGCACGCAGGGGGGTTTCTGAGTACCCAGAAACCCCCCATTAGTCTAAGGACTGAAAGCTGAGGGTCCCCTCTTTCCATGGGTACAAGAACTTTAAAAATCGGCCCTTGGGAACCAGAGATATCTTACTTCAAAGCAGTGGTACCCATCCAATCCTGTTAATTGCTATTCCCAGTCAGATATTTCAGGTTCTGTCTGACGTAGAGTTTTTCTGAGGGTATATTCCAAAAGCTGGGACTCTCCCCCTTTTATGGACACTAGAAGCTTGTCTTTACTGTTCCCAAAACCAGAGATATCAGCCTTCCAGCAGCTGGTTAACTCTCCAGCTCCACACACCTGGTATGTACAGTATTTTTATATTCTCATTGGCAGATTGCTCTGCCTCCTGAACTCTGATCCCCTAGTCCCCAATACCATTTAATAGATGGGATTCTCTAGTTTTTAATTCTATTAAAATCTAAGAAATCTATATCAGGGAACTGGAGATATCTGCAGTCAAGCAAGCTGTCCTCCCACCAGAAAATAATGAATAATAAGCCCACTACACTATACACCCCTCCTCTGCATATTAAACATCCTCTATCAACCTGCCCTCTTCTCCTACCCCATCTCCCACCATGTGTGTAGTAAATGGGTAATTAGTGGAAATTACTGATCCAGGCCCTACATGCTGAGCGGTTGATATAATACCCCCTACCACTCTCGGGACATCAAAACTTCCCCCACCCCTACCGCTGGAGGATCGGTAGGGGCCCCAATACATTGCTTTGCCCAGGTGTCTACACTGCTGTTGTCACCCCTGTATGTATATATACATACGAAGTCTCTGACGAAACGCGTTAGGGCGTGGCCTGTGATACCCGTGCCTCGCTGATCCCGGCGTCCCGACCGACGTGTTCGTCCCAAGCCTTGGTTTGGTCCCCTGGCGGTGCAATCCAGCACCCTCGGCCTTCCTCATCACAGTGCGAGTGGATTGAGCATCAGGAGCGGTGTGCCCCGGGTATTTATGTTTACATCTTGTGGTAACCAGCCCACAGCCGTTTGTTTATTGGTACGAGCATCTGCTTTTATCTATTATTCGAGTGTCTACCTCGACAATTAAAAATCTTTTACATGCACCATAGAGCGCCCCTTCTCTTTCTGTATTCCTAGATATATATATATATATATATATATATATATATATATATATATAGTCCAAATAGAAAAAATGGCACTCACCAGGGCTTCAATCTTTCCAGCAAAGGGTTTTTAATCCATATATCAGGAAAAAATTACAGGCATAGACTCTGGTCGACGTTTCGGCCACAGAACGTGGCCTTACTCATGACCGCCTCGTTCAGAAGACACACAGGTAAATCCCTATTGACATGTGTCGATACTTATGGGAGCCCCAGTCCCGCCCACCAAAAGGCTACCAATCAAGACAAATTCCCCTTAAAACATATCACAGAACACTGTAAGCATAACAACACACAGCCAACAGCGCACATCTTTACTTACTTATCCAAACAATTGTAAATGTCACAGCCGCGCCTCATGCTGCAGCCACGAACAAGCACATCCATAGCGGCGTGCGTTCCACTGCGGCGGAAGTAACTCTATCCTGCGTGTCACCCAGGATCAAGAGCTTCCGTTTTCCAACAGCTGACCTGCGTTCCACCCATTACAACAGGTGGAGCGCACGGCCATATTTTTAGTATTCCAGCGCTGTAGCTCTGTGCGCATACAGCCCACAGTGCAATGCAATCATATAATATTCTATTCATTTATTTCAAGCCCACTATCAGGGTAATCTGGGTCCCTTCTCGTATTTAACACATGCCATCACAATTATATTAAAAACATCAAATATTACAGACTTATAACTAACACACATTGAACATATAATAATCGATGGTGTATCGATGTTCACAGCAACACACCATCGCATCAATGACATAAATACAATGCGGGCCTCCAAATCTCAACATTAGTCACCCTATATTGCATATAGAAATATAGCAATCCAGGCAGAAAAAATCCAAAAATTTCAAAGAAATAAAAAAAAACGTGAAAAACCAGAAAAAATCCGGAAAATTCCAAAACATCATTTCATTTTGACTTTGAGCCTATTGTAGAAAAATACCAAGATGGTTGTATTCATTAAGCCCTTTTGGGGCCACAGTGTCCAGATCATGTATCCATCGACACTCTCTTTTCAATAAGATTAAGTCCCTATCACCACCCCGGCGTAGCAGCGGAACCCAATCAATGATCATATATTTTAGCATTGACATTTGATGTCCCTTTTGCATGAAATGTGCAGCCACTGGCTTGTCTGTACTACCCCTTTCATACGCAAGACGTATATCAGAACGATGCTGCGTCATTCTCTCACGAAAGGTCCTTTTTGTCTTACCGACATAAACCAAGCTGCACGGGCATTGAAGGATATAGATCACAAAATCGAGTTGGCAATGCAGTTTATGCCGCAAGTAAATCCTCCTCCCTGTTTGGGGGTGTGGGAAGGAGCTACCCACCATCAGTGACCGGCACGTTATGCAACCGAGGCATCGATAGCACCCATCTTTTCGTGCCAGCCAGGTCTTACTGCTGCCATCTTTTAGATCATCTGAGTTGGCATTGGTACGATAGAGCAAATCTTTCAAATTCGAACCTCTTCTTATGCCCAACAAGGGCGGTCCACTTCGGGCCTTACTGAGGTCTGGGTCAGTTTTTACAATCTCCCATTTTTTCTTAATTGCATGCTGTACCGTCCGCAGTTTTGTGTCACATTTCACACTGAAGAGCAGCCTGTCTGAATTTTTCTGCTTTTCCCTTACGGTCTCCATTTTGAACAGAGACTGTGCCCTGGTGAGGCTTTTATTGATTGATTTCATGCCATAGCCACGTTCACGGAATCTTTGTTTTGTCTCCTCTATCTGAACAGCTGCCAGCTCCTCCTCCGAGTTGTTACGCAGCACTCGCATAAACTGCGAGACTGGCAGACTGTTCTTGAGGGCATCAGGGTGGTGACTCGTTGCTGATAGCAACGTATTTCTGTCCGTTGTTTTTCTGAACAGGGTATGGGCGAGTTTCCTGTCTTTCTTGAATATCAATACATCCAGAAAACTCATTTGATGAAAATCAATCGCCGCAGTGAATTTCACCGGGGTATTCAGGGAATTTAGGCTCTCTATCATTGAAAAAAATGACTGTTCACTGCTTTGCCAAACAATAAAAATGTTGTCAATAAATCTCCGGTAGTACCGGATATGGGACCCGAACGCTGGCACAATGTGGTTCCGCTCATATTCATCCATATAAATATTCGCGTACCCCAGTGCCAGGTTCGAGCCCATAGCCGTCCCGGACAACTGGAAAAAGAAATCTTTGTCATACATGAAATGGTTTTTTTCTAAAACAATCTTTAATAAAGATAGTACAAATTCTATCGGCGGGCCTGAATATGGACCCTTACAAAGACATTTTCTCACCGCCTCCACACCGTCATCATGTGGGATGACGGTGTAGAGGGAGCTAACGTCCATAGTCGCCAAGAAACATTCCTCTGGTATCTCTCCCAGGGCCTTTAGACCCTCCAGAAAGTGACCAGTGTCACGCACATAACTGTCAATCCTTGTGACACAATCTTGTAGATAAAAATCTACTAAACGTGCCAATGGTTGTAGCACCGAGTCACGGGCCGAAATTATTGGCCTACCCGGCGGCTCACTACAAGACTTATGGACCTTGGGCAGTGTATACAGGATCGGACAGACAGGGTGCTCTACAGATAAAAAACCTGCCAGCACCTCATCTATCCATCCACTGCCCAAGGCCATTGAAATTAGCTTATCCACTTCTTTTTTAACTCTTAACATAGGATTATATGACAGTTTCTCGTACGTGACACTGTCACTCAACTGCCTTCGGATCTCTCTGTCATAATTAGTCAAATCTTGGAGGACCACAGCCCCTCCTTTATCCGCCTTCCTTATAACAATGCTGTAATCAGATCTCAGAGTCCTCAAAGCCTCTCTTTCAGCTTTAGTCAAGTTGTCAAATGGTATTTTATCGGCACTAGATGTTACATCCTCATTAACCAGTCTCAAAAATGCTTTGATATTAGGATTGTTTGACAGGGGATCAAAGGTACTGGGGTTCTTAAATTTTGCCACCTCCTCCTTCACAGGTACAACATTGATTCTATCCCTGTCCTTATCCTTTGAGAAATACTCATTAAGCCTCAGCTTCCTGCCCATTTTGTAATGGTCTACTGACCAATTGAAACTATCAAATTTACATGTGGGCACAAAGCTGAGACCTTTTGAGAGTAATGATGTTTCCGCACTGGTCAATTGATGGTTTGATAAGTTGAATATCAACTCCTGCTTCCCTTTTTCCCTCCCTTTTGGGTGCCTTTTTTGGCGGCCCCTCCTCGGGTGCGGTCTACCTTTCCTGGGTCTAACTTCTGAGCTCTGGTCTCTACCCCTAAAAAAGCACCTGTAGGTGGTCTAGATCCAGAGGCCTCAGAGTCAGAAGCAGAATTAGAAGTAGCAGAATCTAAATTGTATTCCCTTTGAAACCTCCACTGGCGGAACCTAACTGGGCCTCTTCTTTGCTCTCCGTCACCGGATAGCCACTTGTATACGGTGTGATTTTTATAATCTTGCTCGACAATGTCGAGTTTTTTCCCTCTTAAAGAGGACAAGTTCCGCTTGATATTTCTCAATTTGTGAGCCCAGTTTGGTAAGCCAAGATTCAGTTTTATCCAAAATCAGTACAGGTGTGTGTTCAACATCAAATTTTCCAATTTCCTCCCTGACTTTACCTAACTCAGTGCCTACCTCCTCGATAACGAGGAGGAGCAAGTCTAGGGAGCACTTATTTAAAATGCTACACCACCTACTACAAAAACTGGGGTTCCTACGACCTATAGTCGGGATATTTGAAATTCTAAACCCCCTAGGGATACGCTTTGATCTGAAATATTCTGACAAAAATTGACTGTGTAGCATTAACTCAACCTCTTTTCTTTTAAGTCTGTTTAATTTGTTGTAGACTTCACTGGGAGTTAATTGGGGTAGGGACTTAAATTCCAACTGATCAAACAAAATTTTATCAGCCTCATCGTGTCTCAGTGACAATTGGACATTCTCCGCATCACTCAACAATGTGTCACTGAGAAAACCTTGGCTTGTTGCCATACTATAACCAAAAATGGCAAAATCTATTATAAGCTGACAGATTCCTAGGGAACAAACTGAAATCTCATACAGCACACAGAAAAAAATGTATATGCATAAATTCATACAGGGTGAACATATCACAATTGGAGGCCCGCAAACAACATTTACTTAAAACCGCTCTAATAGCAACCCATCAAAAAATGGGAAAAACCTTTTTTGTCCTCAATTGAGGAGAAATAGCAAAGCAGTGTAACAGTATCAAAAAGAGACCAAAAAACTTTTTCTCAATTATCCAGTTAGTCCAGAACAACTTTTCAGAGGAATAAGCAGTCCGGAGTTTTTGGTTGGGTGCACGGCCAAAAGAGAAAGTCCAACTTGCTCTTTATATATATCCTGGATAGGGCTGGCACACTCAGTTACAAATATATCCGCCTGGGGTTGCACATCAGTGATATCCCTGTATCAGGGTCACAAATACAGTCCAAATAGAAAAAATGGCACTCACCAGGGCTTCAATCTTTCCAGCAAAGGGTTTTTAATCCATATATCAGGAAAAAATTACAGGCATAGACTCTGGTCGACGTTTCGGCCACAGAACGTGGCCTTACTCATGACCGCCTCGTTCAGAAGACACACAGGTAAATCCCTATTGACATGTGTCGATACTTATGGGAGCCCCAGTCCCGCCCACCAAAAGGCTACCAATCAAGACAAATTCCCCTTAAAACATATCACAGAACACTGTAAGCATAACAACACACAGCCAACAGCGCACATCTTTACTTACTTATCCAAACAATTGTAAATGTCACAGCCGCGCCTCATGCTGCAGCCACGAACAAGCACATCCATAGCGGCGTGCGTTCCACTGCGGCGGAAGTAACTCTATCCTGCGTGTCACCCAGGATCAAGAGCTTCCGTTTTCCAACAGCTGACCTGCGTTCCACCCATTACAACAGGTGGAGCGCACGGCCATATTTTTAGTATTCCAGCGCTGTAGCTCTGTGCGCATACAGCCCACAGTGCAATGCAATCATATAATATTCTATTCATTTATTTCAAGCCCACTATCAGGGTAATCTGGGTCCCTTCTCGTATTTAACACATGCCATCACAATTATATTGAAAACATCAAATATTACAGACTTATAACTATAACACATTGAACATATAATAATCGATGGTGTATCGATGTTCACAGCAACACACCATCGCATCAATGACATAAATACAATGCGGGCCTCCAAATCTCAACATTAGTCACCCTTGGCGACTATGGACGTTAGCTCCCTCTACACCGTCATCCCACATGATGACGGTGTGGAGGCGGTGAGAAAATGTCTTTGTAAGGGTCCATATTCAGGCCCGCCGATAGAATTTGTACTATCTTTATTAAAGATTGTTTTAGAAAAAAACCATTTCATGTATGACAAAGATTTCTTTTTCCAGTTGTCCGGGACGGCTATGGGCTCGAACCTGGCACCGGGGTACGCGAATATTTATATGGATGAATATGAGCGGAACCACATTGTGCCAGCGTTCGGGTCCCATATCCGGTACTACCGGAGATTTATTGACGACATTTTTATTGTTTGGCAAAGCAGTGAACAGTCATTTTTTTCAATGATAGAGAGCCTAAATTCCCTGAATACCCCGGTGAAATTCACTGCGGCGATTGATTTTCATCAAATGAGTTTTCTGGATGTATTGATATTCAAGAAAGACAGGAAACTCGCCCATACCCTGTTCAGAAAAACAACGGAGAGAAATACGTTGCTATCAGCAACGAGTCACCACCCTGATGCCCTCAAGAACAGTCTGCCAGTCTCGCAGTTTATGCGAGTGCTGCGTAACAACTCGGAGGAGGAGCTGGCAGCTGTTCAGATAGAGGAGACAAAACAAAGATTCCGTGAACGTGGCTATGGCATGAAATCAATCAATAAAAGCCTCACCAGGGCACAGTCTCTGTTCAAAATGGAGACCGTAAGGGAAAAGCAGAAAAATTCAGACAGGCTGCTCTTCAGTGTGAAATGTGACACAAAACTGCGGACGGTACAGCATGCAATTAAGAAAAAATGGGAGATTGTAAAAACTGACCCAGACCTCAGTAAGGCCCGAAGTGGACCGCCCTTGTTGGGCATAAGAAGAGGTTCGAATTTGAAAGATTTGCTCTATCGTACCAATGCCAACTCAGATGATCTAAAAGATGGCAGCAGTAAGAACTGGCTGGCACGAAAAGATGGGTGCTATCGATGCCTCGGTTGCATAACGTGCCGGTCACTGATGGTGGGTAGCTCCTTCCCACACCCCCAAACAGGGAGGAGGATTTACTTGCGGCATAAACTGCATTGCCAACTCGATTTTGTGATCTATATCCTTCAATGCCCGTGCAGCTTGGTTTATGTCGGTAAGACAAAAAGGACCTTTCGTGAGAGAATGACGCAGCATCGTTCTGATATACGTCTTGCGTATGAAAGGGGTAGTACCGACAAGCCAGTGGCTGCACATTTCATGCAAAAGGGACATCAAATGTCAATGCTAAAATATATGATCATTGATTGGGTTCCGCCGCTACGCCGGGGTGGTGATAGGGACTTAATCTTATTGAAAAGAGAGTGTCGATGGATACATGATCTGGACACTGTGGCCCCAAAAGGGCTTAATGAATACAACCATCTTGGTATTTTTCTACAATAGGCTCAAAGTCAAAATGAAATGATGTTTTGGAATTTTCCGGATTTTTTCTGGTTTTTCACGTTTTTTTGATTTCTTTGATTTTTTGGATTTTTTCTGCCTGGATTGCTATATTTCTATATGCAATATAGGGTGACTAATGTTGAGATTTGGAGGCCCGCATTGTATTTATGTCATTGATG
The DNA here is from genome assembly GCF_055691185.1 of Crinia signifera. Lineage (NCBI taxonomy): Eukaryota > Metazoa > Chordata > Amphibia > Anura > Myobatrachidae > Crinia > Crinia signifera. The sequence goes on from NC_139217.1 coordinate 406,912,088, forward strand.
CGATGGTGTGTTGCTGTGAACATCGATACACCATCGATTATTATATGTTCAATGTGTGTTAGTTATAAGTCTGTAATATTTGATGTTTTTAATATAATTGTGATGGCATGTGTTAAATACGAGAAGGGACCCAGATTACCCTGATAGTGGGCTTGAAATAAATGAATAGAATATTATATGATTGCATTGCACTGTGGGCTGTATGCGCACAGAGCTACAGCGCTGGAATACTAAAAATATGGCCGTGCGCTCCACCTGTTGTAATGGGTGGAACGCAGGTCAGCTGTTGGAAAACGGAAGCTCTTGATCCTGGGTGACACGCAGGATAGAGTTACTTCCGCCGCAGTGGAACGCACGCCGCTATGGATGTGCTTGTTCGTGGCTGCAGCATGAGGCGCGGCTGTGACATTTACAATTGTTTGGATAAGTAAGTAAAGATGTGCGCTGTTGGCTGTGTGTTGTTATGCTTACAGTGTTCTGTGATATGTTTTAAGGGGAATTTGTCTTGATTGGTAGCCTTTTGGTGGGCGGGACTGGGGCTCCCATAAGTATCGACACATATCAATAGGGATTTACCTGTGTGTCTTCTGAACGAGGCGGTCATGAGTAAGGCCACGTTCTGTGGCCGAAACGTCGACCAGAGTCTATGCCTGTAATTTTTTCCTGATAAGATTGAAGCCCTGGTGAGTGCCATTTTTTCTATTTGGACTGTATTTGTGACCCTGATACAGGGATATCACTGATGTGCAACCCCAGGCGGATATATTTGTAACTGAGTGTGCCAGCCCTATCCAGGATATATATATATCTCCTATATATTTGGCTACATCTGTCACTCAAAGTGGGTGTCTGTGTCTATAACGCTCTGTTCCTGGACTTTCCTCTTAATGTGTGATTGCCTTCATCTGTGCTGAACACCTTTCTGAGAAATTAACAGTCTAGAAACAGAGCATTGTGTCCCTCCTGGAGAGGGTCATGTTGGGAGGTATGTGACAGAGAACCAGCCCAGTGAGCCCACAGACAGTGCCAGACACCCACTGCCTTCCCATGTTGCCCAGCACTGCTACTCCACAGCCACCAGGTGAGCGCCCCCCTCCCGCAATTTGCGGCAAAACCTCCCCCCCCCGCGCCCCCCCCCCCCCGCGATTCGCGGCAAAAACACCCGCGACCCCCCCTACCGCGATTCGCAGCAAAAACACCCCCGCGACCCCCCCTCCCGCGATTCGCTGCAAAATGAACCCCCCCACGACCCCTCCCGCAATTCGTGGCATAACCACCACCCCGCGACCCCCCCCTCCCGCGAATCGCGGCAAACCCTCCCCCGTGACCCCCCCCCCCCCGATTCGCGGAAAAAACACCCCCCGCGACCTCCCTCCCGCGATTCGCGGCAAAAAGAACCCCCCCGCGACCCCCCCTTGCACGATTGGCGGCACCCCCCCTGCGACCCCCCTCCCGCGATTCGCGGCACCCCCCCCCGCAATTCGCAGCAGCCCCAGGATTAAATGGCACATGCAAAACACTGACATGGCTATGGTCGACAATGAAAAAGGTTGACATGAGTTTTTGAAGATTTATTTTTAATTTTTTAAATTTTTTCATATTCATTGTCATGTGTCGACATGGACACCAATGAAGTGGCACACTTATGTCAACATTTACATGTGTTGACCTTTCTGTGTTGATTTTTTCTTGTGGCGATTCGCGTCACACCCCCCCGCAACCCCCCTCCCGCGATTCGCAGCACCCCCCGTGACCCCCCACCTCCCGCGATTCGCGGCACCCACCCCCGCGACCCCCCCTCCCGCAATTCGCGGCACCCCCCCGTGATTCGCGGCAGCTCCAGAATTAAATTGCACATGGAAAACACTGACATGGCTATGGTCGACAATGAAAAAGGTTGACATGAGTTTTTGAAGTTTTTTTGTCATTTTTTGAATATTTTCATATTCATTGTCATGTGTCGACATGGACACCAATGAAGTGGCACACTTATGTCAACATTTACATGTGTTGACCTTTCTGTGTTGATTTTTTCTTGTGGCGATTCGCGTCACACCCCCCGCAAACCCCCCCCCCAGCGATTCGCGGCACCCCCCGTGACCCCCCACCTCCCGCAATTCGCGGCAACCCCCCACCGGAACCCCTGTGAACCCCGCCCTCCCGCGATTCGCGGCACCCAACCCCGCGACCCCCCCCTCCCGCAATTCGCGGCACCCCCCCGTGATTCGCGGCAGCTCCAGAATTAAATTGCACATGGAAAACACTGACATGGCTATGGTCGACAATGAAAAAGGTTGACATGAGTTTTTGAAGTTTTTGAAGTTTTTTGAATATTTTCATATTCATTCTCATGTGTCGACATGGACACCAATGAAGTGCCACACTTATGTCAACATTTACATGTGTTGACCTTTCTGTGTTGATTTTTTTCTTGTGGCGATTTGCGTCACACCCCCCCCCACCCACCCCCCCCACAACCCCCACTTCCCGCGATTCACGGCACACACACACACACCTCCCCCCGCGATTCTCGGCACCCCATCCCGTGACCCCCCTCCCGTGATTCACGGCACACCCCCGCGACCCCCCCCTCCCATGATTCGCCGCAACCCCCGCCCCGTAACCCCCCCTCCCGCGATTCGCGCCACCCACCCCCGCGACCCCCCTCCCACAATTCGCGGCACCCCCCGCGATTCGCGGCAGCTCCAGAATTAAATTGCACATGGAAAACACTGACATGGCTATGGTCGACAATGAAAAAGGTTGTTTTCATATTCATTCTCATGTGTCGACATGGACACCAATGAAGTGCCACACTTATGTCAACATTTACATGTGTTGACCTTTCTGTGTTGATTTTTTCTTGTGGCGATTCGCGTCACACCCCCCCCCCCCGCAACCCCCACTTCCGCGATTCACGGCACACACACACCCCCCGCGATTCTCGGCACCCCACCCCGTGACCCCCCCTTCCGTGATTCACGGCACACCCCCCGCGACCCCCCCTACCATGATTCGCCGCAACCCCCGCCCCCGTAACCCCCATCCCGCGATTTGCGGCAACCCACCCCGCGACCCCCCTCCCGCGATTCTCTGCAATCCCTCCCCTCCCGCGATTCGCAGCATCCACCCCCCCACAACCCCCCCTCCTGCAATTCGCGGCGACCCCCCCTCCTGCAATTCGCGGCACCCTCCGCGACCCCCCCTCCCGCGATTCGTGGACACCTAAGTTGCAATACAGGGCATCTTTCATACAATTCTAACCATATTTCTCATATACAAACGTTCACAAATTAAGGGGGCGCAGCCCCTTACGACGGTGTGAAGAGCGCCCGTAGGGCGCGATGAATCACCTAGTATATATATATATAGTAGAAATAAAGGATGGCACTCAGGAGACTTTAAAATCCGTGCTGTATTTAACGTGCAAACAAAGAGACCAATGTTTCGTGGTATGTACCCCTTTGTCAAGGTGCTAGTGAGTAACGTATGTATACATATATATTTAATTTGTATTATTATTATTATTATTTATATACATTTGGTCTATCTATAATACTTTCACTGACCCGGCATATACTGGGTCACCTAAGTGTCCATCTCCATGCTCTGCTCCGCCCCTCTGGAAAGCCCCTTCTAAAAATCCTGCGTTTGCCCCTGAGGGTTGACACTGCTTAGTACTGCTACCACTTATGTTCTAGCTGAGAGTGCAAGAGGTGTAAATTAATCCCAGTCACCTGGAGGAAAGTTTAAATTTGGTGCCCTCCTCTTAAAAAAAGGTGTGACAATGGCCTGTGGGTCAGGGTCAGACTCACATGATTCAACCGTCTGCAGCATGAATCAGCGTTCATTGGTGGGTCCCATCTTACAGTCCAGCAGCAGCAGCGGGTGCACGGTTGCTTGCTGCAGTGCAGGCTGAGCTATACCAGGCAGAAGCTGTCCAGTCCCCTATTGCAGGTGTTAGCAAGGCTCCTGGAACAGAGCTGATAAAGTGATAACGGGAGACTGCAGCAGATGCATTCGGAATCATTTTTATTTGTGGGTACCCTACATAAATGGGTGTATCGGGGGATATCCCACAAATGATAATTGATCAATACAAACTTTAAACTCCATCTTTATCACTCACAGTGCTTACTGTAACTTGACTTTTAAGCAAAAATAGTATTTTTTTTTAATGTTGATTCTATTTGTCAATATTCACTTTTATATCCGTACTGCAGATATGTTCACATTATTCAAAATAAACCAGTTCCCTGGAGCTGGAGCAAATAGGCATTTGTGAATAATTCAAATGAGGATTAACAAAATTATTGATTTATTTGCTATATTTCACTGAACGAAGACCTGCAGATGATGAATGTAGTAGATAAACCAGTTGTATGTCAACTCAACCATCTCACAAATGTTACAGGTCACTGACTTTTTTGATTGGTTTCCTTACAAACTTGACCTTTCTTATCTTTACAGTCCAGTGGATTGGTAAAGCTATTTAAACTCAGGAGAAAGAAAATGTAATATTGGTACTTTCTCTGTTGTCTTCATAGGATAACTGGCAATAAAGAAAAGATTCTACAGTATAATAAATATTCTTACACAGTTATTTACAAAGAGCTGTATACAATCACATTAATATCATTGCCAGGGTCAAAGTCAAGAGTCAGAGTTAAGGGGCCCCAATCAACAACCACCCCCCCCCCCCCCCCCCCCCCGTGAATTTAATCTTGCTCACATGGGGGGAGGCTGGGTGATCGTTCTGTCCAACACACCTAAAATGATCATTGCATCTATTATTATTGTGATTATTAACAGTTTCTTATATTGCGCACACATATTCCGCAGCACTTTACATAGAATATTAGAACATTCACATCAGTCCCTGCCCCAGTGGAGCTTACAATCTATATTCCCTACCACATGTGCACGCACACACAGACATTCTAGTGTTAATGTTGTTTTGGAGCCAATTAACCTACCAGCATATTTTTGGATTGTGGGACGAAACCGGAGTACCCACAAGAAACCCACTCAAGCACAGGGAGAATAGACAAACTCCGCACAGTTAGGTTCAAGGTGGCATCTACAGTGTATGTTTGAATATGTGCATAGATAACATGAATTCTACAATATCTGCAGTTATAGGAAAGTAGGAAAATGTGTACATGATACATATAACATGACTAGACTAGCAGTGCTTACACTTCGCAAATTATTGTTATTAGTATTAATTAGTACTGTATGTTATTAGTATGTTATTAGTATTATCATTATTATTAATTTATATGTCACACCAAGGTTTTTTGAGATTACCGGTTTAAAACTTCTTATAACCTGGGTTGAAATGCTGAGTTGGTCATGATGCGTTCACACCGCACCTCGACCATGATCAACATGTCACCAACTCGGGTCTGACCCGGGTTATTTGTGTGATGTGGAAGTGGTATTAGTTGTCCCAGTATATTCTGGGTTTATTAAACTAGTCAACATAATCGCAGAGCCATTCGCAATAATCGGGGAGGATCAGGGATGGCAGGGACTGGGACCACCCATGTAAATGCCCAGCGTTTTATGGGTGCCCCCATGAAAACACTGGTTGTTCCTATGGATACTTTGGCGGGATGATATCTGCCATGGGCCGGCGGGGGACTGGGCATGTGCATAGTCTATTATGCACATGCGCAGCACCCCTTTGTGGATGGCTTTGGCAACTTGCATAGTTGATGAGCCATTTGCAAGAATCAGGTTGGTCTGGGGCAGCGGAGATCGCCCATGGGAACACCCAGCATTTTATGGGCATCCCGATGAAAATGCAGAAGATTTCGATGGGCATGCGGGCAGGACGTCAGCAGTCCACCACGTCTTCATCCCGGCGCTTGCAAATAAAAGTCATTTCCTACTGACTTTTATATGCAAAGCTAGGAGAATAATTTGATGGTTGGAGACCATCAAATGATTTCTTACGCGGAGCCATGCGAGGGGGTGTGTATTCTCTACACTTCCCCTTGCATGTTAACGCGGGGATTCAGCAGAGGAGGGATTCAGTAGGGGTGGCGTCTCTGGTGCTTGGTAAGCTTACCGAGCCAACTAGAATCAGGACCATTGTGAGGAGTGCTGATCCGCTGGAATATTAAATATTACTATCTGGGAGGGACGGAGAAAAAGTCACTGCCGGTGTTCTGAGAGGGAGGGAGGCAGAGCTAGGGATGGTCATTGACTATCGATGTTCCCAAACAAGTGGTTGGGAGCTACGAAGTTCGAAAAGTTTTCAGCCATCGATGATCAGAACTGATGGGAATGTTTTTTTTACTGCCCAATGTACGTCTCACTGTGCATTATGCCAGGCCAGCCCAGTGCCCTCAATGGGGTCACCTTATAGTCAGCCTGAGTTGGCAGGTCCCAGGGGGAATATTTCTACTGCTGATCACAAGAATACAGGACACACTGTACAGTTAAAAATATATTGTTTAATAAATACATAATAAATTAATATATATATATATGTATATATATATATATATATATATATATATATATATATATATATATATATATATATATATATATATATATATATATATATATATATAAAAAACACAATGAGTTGGCGGCTCACACCATAGAATCCCATGTTCATAAAATGGGCTTCTATGGAGCCACGCATATTCTATCAGGCATGAAGCTCCCCCGCTCCTGATATTACCCGGGAGGACTAATATAGTTTCCCCTGGCTGTGGCATGACACCGCTGCCTGTTGGATCACAGTGCTGATTACCAAAATAAGTCCCCTGTCTTTTGTGAACCAGGACCGGGCCACAAGCCTTTAATTATTTTTTTATTTTTTACACAGAGAAGCGTGCATGGATCTGACTGATCCTTGAAAATTAGGTCTATTTTCCAGTCAAATTTACTGATGAATTCATAGCCATATTCAGGAGACACCCTATTTGTCTCCTATTACCCTCTTTTCTTCACCATCGCTGTACTGGCAGGGAGCCAATTAGTCATGAGACCATTCAAGGATTTTGCTATGGGGCCAACAAAATTCTAGTTACACCCTGGTTCCATAATTCAAGTAAAGTTTGTGAACCACTGGCCTAGAAATCAAGTTTGTAGAGGTCGGTATTGAAAAGACATTTGAATGATTGTAGGTTTGAGGAATGATAAGGGTATGGTGTAATGGTTAGCATTACTGCTTCACAGCACTGAGGTCATGGATTTGATTCCCACCATGGCTCTATCTATGCAGAGTTAGTATGTTCTCCCCATACTTGCGTGGGTACAATCCAAAAATATACTGATAGACTAATTGGACTAATTGGACTAATTGTCTCCCAAAAATTAACCCTAGAATCAGTGGCGTAACTATAGAGGGTGCAGGGGATGCAACTGCTATGGGGCCCGGCCGCTTGGGGGGCCCGAGGACCCAACAGGCAATCCCCTGCATTCTCTATAGTTATGGCCCTGCCTGCAGTCTTTCGAATATTTAGCCTTTTTTTTTTTTTAATTAGGCAGTGCGGTGCTGCGCTATGCACCTGGCAAATAGTTCTGCCTTGTATTGTAGTGTAGGACTCGGAGCTGGGAGGGTCAGCTGTGTGGTGCGCCAGACTAGGGGGCGCTGCAGCTGTCCTCTCTGACAGTGCCGGGCACTCGCTGATACAGCATTACAAGCAGGCGCCCTGCGGCTCCTTTTTAAGAGGATAACATGCTGCGCCGGGACGTCAGACAGAGAGCGGCACAGAGCTCCTCCCAAGTACCCACCCAGCGCAGCAGACAGTCGGATAATGATGGCCCTCTGGCAGTCACCGGTGCATGGATCCGGGCCACTGCAGAGCGCACAGGATGGCACAAACTCAGGTAACTGGGTAGGGTGTAGATGCGGGCGACCCGGCACCTAGTGGTGCTGCTACCTACAGTATTTATTCAGTAGTAGTGCTGCTACCTACAGTAGTTCTTCTCTCCCTCTGTGTCCTATCCCCAACACCCTCTTTGTATCTCACTATCTGGTCCCCTAATTGTAGTGACAACGGCATGGGGGGGCCCTAATCAAGAGTTTGCTATGTGGCCCACATAGCTGTAGTTACGCCTCTGCCTAGAATGTCTGTGTGTGTGTGTGTACATGTGGTAGGGAATACAGACTGTAGCTCCTCTGGGGCAGGGATTGATTTGAAGGTACTTATATGTTAGTTGGGCGCCCACTATAGTTAGTATTCAAGAGACGGAGAGAGAAGAAATGTCCTTGTTGGGTGCACCAAAAAAGATAATAAAACTTAACCTTTATTAATAATTCATCTAAGAACTGCGAGATAAAATTGAACACATAATAACAAACAAAGGTGGGGTTCACACAATTTAAAAACTAGGTGGCGGGCAGATGTGGCAGATACTTTATTGAGTAGTCAGTGTGTTTAGGACAGAACAGTATTGTAAGATCTGATCTGTACAGCAGGATTACCTCTGCTGTCAATACAGAATGCTTGACTGTAAAAAAGCGGGTTTATACGAAAACCTCTTTATAATAGTGCTTTTCTTAGACGCTAACTCGCACATAGAATGAGTATCAATAGGGTATAGGTGTTATTGCATGGATCTATCCACACTGCAATAATTGAACAGTGTGTACTGCAAGGAAGGAGAATCCTTCAAACACCGTGATCTAAGCAAGTACTTATTCCCCACACATGTACCAAGTGAGTGCTGATACTCAAATTCTGTCACAAGCAAGTTATCTAATTGACAGTGGTACACTACCAAGCGTGGAGACGCTCCGAGATCTGGTAGTGTGTATTCCCAATGTCGGGGATATAGTGGCTGCACTGGTTATAATGGCCAAATATATTGGTCCGATGGAGCCGCCTCCAACTACAATATTGCGTTGTATTAAGTGATTCGGTGGCGCAGTCACCCAATGGTCAGGGTTGCCACAAATGTGCCACAATCGACAGAATGGGAAACATAGGAATACACCATTTGAGCGTGGAGACGCTCCTCAGTCTGATGGTGTGTATGCGTCTAGACGGCTGCACAGCTACTATGACCAGTAACCCCGATCCAATGGAGCCGCCTCCAGTTGGTTTGATAAACTCAAACGTGAGCGCCTTAAAAAAGGCTATAGCGTCACTGTCACCGTCACGATACAGAATCAAAATACATAAATAAGAAAAATAACAAAAAGTCTGCCTACATCTGCCCGCGCACCGCTAGCCGGCACGCGCTTCGCAGATACAGCTTCCTCAGGGCCCTGAGGAAGCTGTATCTGCGAAGCGCGTGCCGGCTAGCGGTGCGCGGGCAGATGTAGGCAGACTTTTTGTTATTTTTCTTATTTATGTATTTTGATTCTGTATCGTGACGGTGACAGTGACGCTATAGCCTTTTTTAAGGCGCTCACGTTTGAGTTTATCAAACCAACTGGAGGCGGCTCCATTGGATCGGGGTTACTGGTCATAGTAGCTGTGCAGCCGTCTAGACGCATACACACCATCAGACTGAGGAGCGTCTCCACGCTCAAATGGTGTATTCCTATGTTTCCCATTCTGTCGATTGTGGCACATTTGTGGCAACCCTGACCATTGGGTGACTGCGCCACCGAATCACTTAATACAACGCAATATTGTAGTTGGAGGCGGCTCCATCGGACCAATATATTTGGCCATTATAACCAGTGCAGCCACTATATCCCCGACATTGGGAATACACACTACCAGATCTCGGAGCGTCTCCACGCTTGGTAGTGTACCACTGTCAATTAGATAACTTGCTTGTGACAGAATTTGAGTATCAGCACTCACTTGGTACATGTGTGGGGAATAAGTACTTGCTTAGATCACGGTGTTTGAAGGATTCTCCTTCCTTGGAGTACACACTGTTCAATTATTGCAGTGTGGATAGATCCATGCAATAACACCTATACCCCATTGATACTCATTCTATGTGCGAGTTAGCGTCTAAGAAAAGCACTATTATAAAGAGGTTTTCGTATAAACCCGCTTTTTTACAGTCAAGCATTCTGTATTGACAGCAGAGGTAATCCTGCTGTACAGATCAGATCTTACAATACTGTTCTGTCCTAAACACACTGACTACTCAATAAAGTATCTGCCACATCTGCCCGCCACCTAGTTTTTAAATTGTGTGAACCCCACCTTTGTTTGTTATTATGTGTTCAATTTTATCTCGCAGTTCTTAGATGAATTATTAATAAAGGTTAAGTTTTATTATCTTTTTTGGTGCACCCAACAAGGACATTTCTTCTCTCTCCGTCTCTTGAATTCTCATTTGCCATATGTCCGTGGTAGCACACCCCTGACAACAGACGACAACGTCACTGTGTACTTATAAACCATCCCAGGGGTCCAACATATTTTGTCTTGTGCGACCAACTAAAATCCCCCTCCTTTCAACACTATAGTTAGTACGCTCATACCCCCACTATCCATGTCAGCATGGAGTTGATTTTATATAGTGTGACGAGCGCAGCGAGCCCGAAGCGTGGCGAGCGTAGCGTGCCCTGCAAGGGGACGCGGAAAACTAAGCAAATAGCTTAGTGGCCGCCCAACTAACATATAAGTTCCGATTTCAATGTTCAAATATTCTCTGTAAATCGCTGCGGAATATGTGTGCGCTATATAAGAAACTGTTAATAAATAATAAATATTGGAGGGCAGGGCAAATTCAATCTCTGCTGGTGATCAGCGCCACCAGCTAAATGCTACTGACTAGCCCACTGGGCATTGACTTTTAAAAATGATAGCTGTTCCTAAAGATATTATCCTGTATTATATACTTTAACTGGCTTCTGTCTGAATTATAGTTTTTATACTGTAATTTCTGTCATTCCAGCACAAGAAAGAAGATTAGCATTTGAGTTTTATAGATGCATGTTTATTTATTTTTTCAATTACAAAAACTTACAAATGTATTTTTTTCATTGTGAAGGAATGCGAACAAATATTTCTGCTTATGACTTTTAGATTAGAATTACAATGTTTGCTTATGCAGCCCACACACGCACCGTTTTTAGAACGCATTTTGTACTTTTAAAGTACAAAACGCATCGTGCGTACAATTATCAGGGTGTATTCGTGCGGCGTGTGCGACGCGATGCTGTGCTATGCGCGTTCCCGGGGGCCGATTTTAGATGTCCAAAAAAGTATGTGCAGCAGGTACTTTTTTGGACATTATCGCATAGCATCGGGCTCAGCATTATACAGGCATACGAGCCGATGCTATACGATGTTTTTTTTTGGGGGGGGGGAAATAATTACATACAAATTGTTATCAACAACTTTATTGCAGGTTTAAAACATGTGAACTCGAACAAAATAAAGGTCAGAAAAAGCCAGTGAAAAAATGTGCTTAAATCGCACAGCATCGCATCGCAGACAGCAAAATAACCATCACATCGGGTCATGCTTAATTCTGGCAGAAAAATTGTAAAGAACCATTGTACAGCCAAAAACGCATAGCACTGAAATCGGTGCGTGTGTGGGCACCATTAGGCTTATGTAATTGTGTATGGTTAGTTGGGGCCTTATTCTGGTTGGTGCGTACTTTCCCGTATACTTTCGGATGGCGTTTTTTAGCCGTCTGCGCATGCGTGGGGAACGCTATGTGCATGTGCCACGCATGGTCTCCGTACTTGTACTCAATAATACCGTACAGAAATGTGCACCGCAAACACTCGGGAAATATGGGCGTATTATGGGCGTCATTCGGAATGACACAGGGGCGTACTTTCAAAGTGGGCTAAACTGGGCGGAAACATGGGCGGACATGGGGGAGTACACTTATTTTGGTGGGCGTGCATTCGGACAGCACACCGAATGCACGCGAACAAAAAGGGAAGAAATATGCGGTGTTCATAAGCAAGTATTGCTTTGCGGACACCACTCGGTCATGCGCTAGGCAATCGGAACGCCTAATCAGGACAGACGCACCTCAACCAATGTCAGCTGAACACAATACAATCACCTACTTTACTAATTACTTGTTAATTACATGCTTGTCACTGCTTCAATTGGAACCATTGCAGCTTAAATGGAACATTACTAAACACACACATATATGCTGCATTTTTCACACACTTTTACACTGCAACTAATGAACACAACTTAATATTAATAATACAAATACACATGTCACTTCTACATGTATCAATTAAACCACACATTTGGGGGAAACCAAAAAACATTTATTAAATGAACTTATAAAATAAATTAGAAACCGGCACAAAATAAAAGGTAGCATACCAGCAATAAAAGTAAATAATGTATAATAAATACATGTATTATAGACATACATAGCCACAGCAGAATCATTAGGAACACATCAGGTGGCTTCACAACAAAAGTATAGCACCAACACTTCAAGTACAGCACACAGTAATGCTAGCCAAAACGGGGCAACAGGGGAACCAAACATGACATTTGAACCGAGGGCAAATGTGGGGACCCTCGGCACGGAATTGGACACAGGATGCTGACACACACAGCTCAATGAAAGATTTGGGAAGACATAAGGGTGGAGATTAATGCGGACACAAGTTCATTTGTGGGCACGTTTGCCCCTGGCAGGCTCCTTGCCACGTGCAGCAGCTCTTCGCCCACGGCCACGGTCAGATGGTGGGTCAGGTGGAGCACATGCTGGGGAGGGGGTGGATGGTCTTCCCCCTCTGGCAGCAGGGAGTGCTGATGGTGGGAATGCACCAGAAACGGGTGACATTAGGACCCTATTGCTGGCAACTAGCTCCACCATAAGATCATTATGGCGGAGGAGGAGTTCATTTTGCCGCAGGGCTTGATCAGCCAGCACCTGCAGGCTAGCAGCAATAGCTTGCCGGCTGGCACTCATAGCCTGCAGGCTCTCAGCGATACTCTGCTGGCTGCTGGTCAAACCCTGCAACACCTCCTCGGCCCTACGCACCCGCTCTGATGCCGACTCTCCCTGCTGCTGAATATTGACAAGCACATGCCCCCACATGGCCAATTCAGCCGCGGACATTGGCGGCTGCTGCTGCACGGGCCTGCTACTGGGGCCAGGTGGCACAGACTCCTCAACCTCCTCAAGAGATTGTTGACCAAGCGGTGGGGATGCTGGTGAAAGAGAAAATTCCAATTACCACACATTCCATGCAAAATTCAATACATCTACTTATGACATGGCAAATAATAACCTTCAAGCAAAGAAGCCATGACTTCCGCTGGGGACTCGCTGTCCATGGTGCTCACCCCCCGGACCTCCTCCACTGCAATGCAGCACTCGGCCATCTCCTCCAGGGGGGTGAGCTTCAGCTTTGAAGGCATGGGGCCAGCCCCAGAGGTGTGGCTGTGTTCCCACCGCTGGGTCAATTTCTTTTTGAGGTTCGTTTTGAAGTCGTGCCACCTGCAATCAAAGTGTACATATTAATACATGTCACTCCTAATGTTTGCTGTAACACCCATTGCAATCTGAAACATAATACAACATGTGCCTCCTGACACCAAACTTAGATTATAATAATTTTGAAAAACAACCCTTAGAAGATACAATCACACTCAGCCTACAATAACTATCAATTCAATGACATGGCAAACATGTCTGTGGCTTCAAGCAACGTCACCGCCCATTGACCAACTCCATCTAATTTATAATGTAAACATTACTGGACTTGTACTGCTCAAATGTAACACACATGAACTTGCCTCTTCTTAACGTGCTCCGCCTCACGAACTTGTGGAGCCACCGTATTAATCTCCACCGTTATGTCCTCCCAGATCTTCCATCTCCTTGTGTGTGTCAACTTTTCCTGTGGGCACTCGATCAAATCCCGTGCCCGGGTCACCAGGATGGCAAGCTCCTGCGGTTCATATGCCATGTTTCTGGTGGTTGGTTCCTCTGTTGCCCGATTGCGGCCACGGCCAGGACCACTGGCACTGCCACTGCCACTGGCACTGCCACGGCCATGGCTATGGCCACCGGTTGCTGTACTTGAAGTGCTGGCCAGGCTACTCTGTTGGGAAGCCACCTGCTGTGTTCCCAATGATTCTGCTGATGCTGAGGATGGGCCAGCTGCCGATTGGCCTGATGTCGATGGCCCATCTGGCTGCTCTTCCCCCAATGGCTGTTCAGGGTTGATGGGGACATAGGTGGTGCTGGAGTCCATCTGAGCAAATAGGTCCTGCAACTCCTGCTCTTCCTCAGATAGAGATGCAGACATGTGTGCAACAACATTGCATTTGCCAAACACACCTTTATATAGTATTTCTGTAATTGGCGTACATCAGCGACACCCTGCGTTCCGTACGGCCGCGTTCCGTACGGCAGCGTATACCGTGCGGCGCATAGGCCACGCCCCTTGCTGCGCAAAAATATTAAAAAAAAACTGGCAAACTGAGTAAGTCTGATTTAGTAGGTAAATGCAGATGTGAACACCAATGACCAAATAAAACTGAGGTCAAACATGAAATGTATATGTGAATGTACATCTGTACTGTGCACTTGTTTGGTATGTAGTACAACTGACAATACCCATTCCATATGTAAATCCAGTCCACCACTTAGGCACAAGTAATCAGTGCTAGCATCCAAATCACATGTGAAAGCTCTCCAAATTCAGCCTTGATGCTAGCTACTTTTCATTCCACCTCTCTAGTATGGCCCAGTAGAAGGTAAGTGTACACATGGCAGCATGGCCTAATTTTGGGAAAAGGTCTGCCACTATTTGCTATGTTTCTGCTGCATAGCTTTCATTATAAAATAGCTGTTTAGTACCTTGTTGAGTTAGGTGTAAGTGGCTAGTGATGCAGACTATTTAACCTGTTGCTTATACCCATGTTTGGTGATTGTTATAGATTATATATAATGGGTTCCCATCTTATTTTACACTGTCTGTTTAGGATGGTCTGCTAAACTATGCAAAGGTACAGCAAGTGTGGGTGTGCAATGCAATGGGTTAGCCGTCTGTTCGGGCGCATACACGCTGTTAGTGTAAAAATGAACAATAAAGTTAATACCAAATATCACTCTGATCAACCAATGACAGCAGATGATTGCTTGATTTGTGCCAATGCTAAGATGGCGGCATATGGAAGAGCAGCACCCTTTTCAGCTGCGGAGCTCAGGACACTGGTCTCCGTTATGGAGACCAGGCTGGGGCGGACGGGCCCATTCATCACCAACCGCCAGAAGCGGAATGCGTATGCGGTGGCCCACCGGCGCATATTCGCCCGCACACAGGTGCGGCGGACCATCGCTCAGCTGGAGCGGCGGTGGTCTGACCTGAGGCGTCGGCAGCCGGATTTGCTCCAGCAAATCAGGGGCAGTATTGCTAGATGTGAGTGTTTCTACATTAAATGTCCATTTGTACCTGATTGCTTACCTGACATTATTTAAGCCAATAAGGTCACCAGCCTGATCATGAGTTAAACATGGCATACACTATATGTGTGCTACTTCCTGTTTGACACCCTGTAATGGTCATAAAATATATTATTGGGGAGGATTAATGCTTGTGATGCTTACAATGGCCCAAATGTCACAGCATACCTGCCATGTTACAGGCTGTGTTTTGTAAAGGCCACTAAGGAGCTGTTTGCCTGTACAATTATCTGTACTTATAACCTTTGCATTTATAGCTTGATAAGGCTTAATACAAATGACCACTAATTGGCACTTTTTTGAATTTTCCCAAACACAGCACGTGATCGAGCAAGACAGGCCTGGGAGGAGGCAGAGGTGGGCCAGGAGGAGCTTGCCCAACCAAGGGCAGAGGAGGTGCTTCCTCAGGAAGGGATGGCGGAGGAGGTGCCCGAAGAAGTGGAGGAGGAGGAGGAGGGGTGGGCTGTGGAGGCGCTGCCACCAGAGGAGGAGGTCCAAACAGAGGAGGAGGTGCCACCAGTGGAGGCCCCTGAGGATGAGGAAGAGGAGGAGGTTGAGGCCTGTGAGGTCGTCCAGGCGGCCGAAATTGGTATGTATACATAAGGATTAATTTATCCTTTTGTCATCTACTATTTGCTATGTAGCACTGGTGATTCAATTTTTTTTTTTCAATACTATAAAGTGATAAAACAAACTGGGTAGCAACAGACACACTTTGGGGTTAGATAGGGTGGCCAAACCATCCCTTTCATCCTGGACACATATTAATGACACAGGTTGTGAGGATGGCTTTCATGTCGATTTTAGGTGCCACTGAACCTGTGTAGTTAATCTGTATCCTGGAAGAAAGTGATGACTTGCTCATGTAAGGGTTACATGTCCCTGCTGCTTGCATACAATCTGTAGCCTCATATAGGTGAGTAGAGTTTACTGGTGATTGATCTTTGTAAACTAGATTCAGTATGGCATAAATGGAGTATGGACAGGCATGGCTTAGACTGGAGTAACAAGTGGTCAGTGCCCCTGGGCCCTCCTCTAGCTAACCACCCCCTGCGGTCTGCATGTATGTTTTGCACCATAATTGTGTGTTGATTTGGTCTTAGTAATGCTTTTGAGCATGGGAGTGGGTTAGCTCCAGCTAATACGGGCCAGCATTGCACGATGTAAGTGTTTACCCATTAAATGGCCAATTGTACAATATTGCTTACATGACCTTTTTTAAACCAATAAGGTAACCTGCCTGATCCCTGAGTTAAACATGGCATACACTATATGTGTGGTACTTCCTGTTTGACACCCTGTAATGGTCATAAAATATGTAATTGTGTAGGATTATTGTTTGTGATGCTTACAATGGCCCAAATGTCACATCATAACTGCCATGTTACAGGCTGTGTTTAATAAAAGCCACTAAGGAGCTGATTGGCTGTACATTTATCTCTACTTATCACCTTTGGATTTATTGCTTGTTAAGGCTTAATACATCTGTCCAAATGACCCCTAATTGGCATTTCTTTTTGTCTCAAACACAGTACGGGATCGAGCAAGACAGGCACAGGAGGAGGCAGAGGCGGCCCAGGCCCAGGAGAAGGTCGCAGATGAGATGGACGAGGAGGTGGTGTTGGAGGAAGGGGTGGCGGAGGAAGTGGAGGCGGAGGAGGTGCCAGAGGAAGGGGAGGAAGTGGAGGTGGAGGTGGTGCCAGTGGAGGAGGTGCCAGCTGAGGAGGCCCCGGAAGAAGAGGAGGATGAGGAGGCCTGTGAGGTGGTGCAGGCGGCCGAAAGTGGTATGTATACATAAAGAATCATTATTCCTTTTCTCATCTACTATTTGCTATGTAGCACTGGTGATTCAATAGTGTTTTAAAACACTATAAAGTCATATAACAAACAGGGTAGCAACAGACACACTTAGATAGGGTGCCCAAACCATCCCTTTCATCCTGGACACATATTAATGACACAGGTTGTGGGGATGGCTTTCAGGTCGATTTTAAGTGCCACTGAACCTGTGTAGTTAATCTGTATCCTGGAAGAAAGGGATGACTTGCTCATGTAAGGGTTACATGTCCCTGCTGCAAGCATACAATCTGTAGCCTCATATAGGTGAGTAGAGTTTACTGGTGATTGATCTTTGTAAACTAGATTCAGTATGGCATAAATGGAGTATGGACAGGCGTGGCTTAGACTGGAGTAACAAGTGGTCAGTGCCCCTAGGCCCTCCTGTAGCTAACCACCCCCTGCGGTTTGCATGTATGTTTGGCAACATAATTGTGTGTTGATTTTGTCTTAGTAATGATTTTGTGCATGGGAGTGGGTTAGTGCTGCAGCTTCCCCTAACTGGCATTATGACAATGATTTCTGGAGCAGACCATCAGCAGGCAAGCCATGCTTGATTACACAAATGTACTGAGCATTCCTGAGAGTTGAGTAACTCCCCTGCCACGCTCCATCATATAACAGACACTGAACTTTTTTTGCAGAATTGGGATTGGTGCAGCGCGTGACATGCTTCTCAGAGCTTAGTCATGGGTGGGTTTGGATTGAGAAGGAGCACTATGACTGTGAGGTGTTCTACAGAGTAAAGGGTAGAGGGGAAAAAACAGGCTTTCCATGTAGTATGTATGCATGTATGTATAGCTGTATGTGTCATATATATCTCCTATATATTTGGCTACATCTGTCACTCAAAGTGGGTGTCTGTGTCTATAACGCTCTTTTCCTGGACTTTCCTCTTAATGTGTGATTGCCTTCATCTGTGCTGAACACCTTTCTGAGAAATTAACCTGTTTAAAACAGGTGATGGCAATCATACATTAAGGGGAAGTCTAGAAACAGAGCATTGTGTCCCTCCTGGAGAGGGTCATGTTGGGAGGTATGTGACAGAGAACCAGCCCAGTGAGCCCACAGACAGTGCCAGACACCCACTGCCTTCCCATGTTGCCCAGCACTGCTACTCCACAGCCACCAGGTGAGCGCCCCCCTCCCGCGATTTGCGGCAAAACCTCCCCCCCCCGCGCGCGCCCCCCCCTCCCGCGTTTCGCGGCAAAAACACCCGCTCCCCGCGACCCCCCTACCGCGATTCGCAGCAAAAACACCCCCGCGACCCCCCCTCCCGCGATTCGCTGCAAAAAGAACCCCCCCACGACCCCTCCCGCAATTCGCGGCATAACCACCACCCCGCGACCCCCCCTCCCGCGATACGCGGCAAACCCTCCCCCGTGACCCCCCCCCCCCGATTCGCGGAAAAACCCCCCCCCCCCCCGCGACCTCCCTCCCGCGATTTGCGGCAAAAAGAACCCCCCGCGACCCCCCCTTGCACGATTGGCGGCACCCCCCCTGCGACCCCCCTCCCGCGATTCGCGGCACCCCCCCCCCGCAATTCGCAGCAGCCCCAGGATTAAATGGCACATGCAAAACACTGACATGGCTATGGTCGACAATGAAAAAGGTTGACATGAGTTTTTGAAGATTTATTTTTAATTTTTTTAATTTTTTCATATTCATTGTCATGTGTCGACATGGACACCAATGAAGTGCCACACTTATGTCAACATTTACATGTGTTGACCTTTCTGTGTTGATTTTTTCTTGTGGCGATTCGCGTCACACCCCCCCGCAACCCCCCCTCCCGCGATTCGCGGCACCCCCCGTGACCCCCCACCTCCCGCAATTCGCGGCAACCCCCCACCGGAACCCCTGTGAACCCCGCCCTCCCGCGATTCGCGGCACCCACCCCCACGACCCCCCCTCCCACAATTCGCGGCACCCCCCCGTGATTCGCAGCAGCTCCAGAATTAAATTGCACATGGAAAACACTGACATGGCTATGGTCGACAATGAAAAAGGTTGACATGAGTTTTTGAAGTTTTTTTGTCATTTTTTGAATATTTTCATATTCATTCTCATGTGTCGACATGGATACCAATGAAGTGCCACACTTATGTCAACATTTACATGTGTTGACCTTTCTGTGTTGATTTTTTTCTTGTGGCGATTCGCGTCACCCCCCCCGCAACCCCCCCTCCGGCGATTCGCGGCACCCCCTGCGACCCCCCGCAATTCGCGGCAACCCCCCACCGGAACCCCCATGAACCCCGCTCTCCCGCGATTCGCGGCACCCACCCCCCCGCAACCCCCCCCCTCCCGCAAATCGCGGCACCCCCCGCGATTCGCGGCAGCCCCAGGATTAAATGGCACATGCAAAACACTGGCACGGCTATGGTCGACAATGAAAAAGGTGGACATGAGTTTTTGAAGATTTATTTCATTTTTTTAATGTTTTCATATTCATTGTCATGTGTCAACATGGACACCAATGAAGTGGCACACTTATGTCAACATTTACATGTGTTGATCTTTCTGTGTTGATTTTTTCTTGTGGCGATTCGCGTCACACCCCCCCGCAACCCCCCCCCCCGCGATTCGCGGTGACCCCCCACCTCCCGCAATTCGCGGCAACCCCCCACCGGAACCCCTGTGAACCCCGCCCTCCCGCGATTCGCGGCACCCAACCCCACGACCCCCCCCTCCCGCAATTCGCGGCACCCCCCCCCCCCCCGTGATTCGCGGCAGCTCCAGAATTAAATTGCACATGGAAAACACTGACATGGCTATGGTCGACAATGAAAAAGGTTGACATGAGTTTTTGAAGTTTTTTTTTTCATTTTTTGAATATTTTCATATTCATTCTCATGTGTCGACATGGACACCAATGAAGTGCCACACTTATGTCAACATTTACATGTGTTGACCTTTCTGTGTTGATTTTTTCTTGTGGCGATTTGCGTCACAACCCCCCCCCACCAACCCCCCCACAACCCCCACTCCCGCGATTCACGGCACACACACACACACCTCCCCCGCGATTCTCGGCACCCCATCCCGTGACCCCCCCTCCCGTGATTCACGGCACACCCCCGCGACCCCCCCTCCCATGATTCGCCGCAACCCCCACCCCGTAACCCCCCCTCCCGCGATTCGCGCCACCCACCCCCGCGACCCCCCCTCCCACAATTCGCGGCACCCCCCGCGATTCGCGGCAGCTCCAGAATTAAATTGCACATGGAAAACACTGACATGGCTATGGTCGACAATGAAAAAGGTTGACATGAGTTTTTGAAGTTTTTTTTTTTCATTTTTTGAATGTTTTCATATTCATTCTCATGTGTCGACATGGACACCAATGAAGTGCCACACTTATGTCAACATTTACATGTGTTGACCTTTCTGTGTTGATTTTTTCTTGTGGCGATTCGCGTCACACCCCCCCCCCCCCCACCCCCCCCCCCCCGCAACCCCCACTCCCGCGATTCACGGCACACACACACCCCCCGCGATTCTCGGCACCCCACCCCGTGACCCCCCCTCCCGTGATTCACGGCACACCCCCCGCGACCCCCCCTACCATGATTCGCCGCAACCCCCGCCCCCGTAACCCCCCTCCCGCGATTTGCGGCAACCCACCCCGCGACCCCCCTCCCGCGATTCTCTGCAATCCCTCCCCTCCCGCGATTCGCAGCATCCACCCCCCCACAACCCCCCCTCCTGCAATTCGCGGCACCCCCTGCGACCCCCCCTCCTGCAATTCGCGGCACCCTCCGCGACCCCCCCTCCCGCGATTCGCGGACACCTAAGTTGCAATACAGGGCATCTTTCATACAATTCTAACCATATTTCTCATATACAAACGTTCACAAATTAAGGGGGCGCAGCCCCTTACGACGGTGTGAAGAGCGCCCGTAGGGCGCGATGAATCACCTAGTAGTTATATATGTGTCTATATACATATATATATATATATATATATATATATATACACACACCTGTCACGGTGCATGTTTGAAATTTAGGTATGACTATGTTAAATGTATGCCTGAATATCATTATTAATTTTTCAATTTTGATTTGGTCCACAGATGAGCCAGCACAAGCACAAGAGGGTCTCCGTGGGGCCCTCTTACGGATAAGAGGCCACTTGCGGCAGGTGCTTATTGAAATCGACCAGCTAGTTGAGGGGGAGTTGTAATGGTTTATTTTTTTGCAGTTTAAAAAAAAAATGTTATGTAAATAAATTGTTAATTACAGTTCGAAGTTGTCTGTGTGTTTATTTAAAATGGGAAAGTATATGTGTAACTTGTTTAAAATCTTTTAAATAAGCAAAATGTAAATATTGTATATAGATGTATGTTAGGGTCACATTCTGTAAGGGTTAATGTGTGTAATGAATGTACTAGGAATGTGGTTCAGTATAGATTAGGATTTAATTGATTAAAATAGATAACAATCCCTTTTTAATGAGGTTGCCTAATTGCCTAAGTGGGTCATGTGATCGCTGTGTGTACTCAGTAAAAAAGTGTTGTATTGAGCGTAAATACTCCGCATCGGTGCGTACGGCCAGCTTTCCGTCCGTTCTAACGCGGTAAGACCGTGCTTACGCGGTAAGACCGTGCAGAATCTGTGCGTGTCCACAGCACACGCAAGGTTTGTATGTCGTCCGTACACACGCCCTGTTCTTAAAGAGTGAGTCCGTCCGAATGCGGAGGACCCGTGGGCGTTTCTACGGACGATGTCCGCATGCCACCGCACAGCGTTGCGTGCGGACAGCACCGTAGGAATTCGGGAAAGTACGCACCGATCAGAATAAGGGCCTTGGTTACTGCCATTAATACTTTTACATATTTTATTGCAAGCAGTTTTCTGTCTTTATCCTCTCAGTTCTTTTGTGATTTGGAAAAATGACATGCCAGGATTCCTACATATATTTCTTCTTTGTCTTGTTGATTTTTTTCTTATGGCAAATGCATCATATGTGGTTTCAATGTTTTGAAACTATGCTTTTGACAATAATTGAATTGTATAATCTAAAAGTACACAAAGGGGTATATTCAATGCGGCTGGCAAAGGTTTTTTTGTGGCAAGGATGGCTTGTTATCCATATTTTGACTGATGCATGATTAAGCGGATGAATACAAATATGTTTTTTTTTTTATTTGCAAGATTGTGGAGCACAACATTTACGAAATTGCTCTGCATAATGTACAGTAGGTTAGGTACAGTAGATGTGTGTTTGCTTAATTGCGAACAGATAAACACCAGCGCATATGCAGGGACAGATCCAGAGCAAAATGACATGGGGGGCACCATGACAGGGGAATAGGAAGAGGTCATTTGTGCATGCTCCCAAATCAGTGGGTGTGGCCTTAAATTAAATTACAAGGAGAGGTAGTGGATGACAGGGAAAATGCAACAAGGAGAGAATGATGATGGGAGATAGTGACACAAGAGAGGTAGTTTGTGATGAGGAGAGATAGTGGACAATAGAGAGGCAGTAGGTGACAAACAGGTTCTGATGTCAGTTATCTGGAGGTCTGTGGGAAGAGGCTGCATTTTGTTTCTGGCCAGGTGCCCCGGGATGTGCAGTGGCTTTCGTGGGCTCCACGCACCTCCGCAGAGCTGAGAGTGAGTAGGCGTGAGGGACATTCGACTGCTCACCCCTTCTCCAGCACTACCCATACTGGCAGTGGCTGTTAGCTCCCCCTACATTAAGGCTGACACAGCCTATCTGAGCTCTGATCCTCTGTCATTATATCAGGGGGTGGGTATGCAAGCAACCTGCCCCCCTCCCCCCATGTGCTTGTGCGTATTTGGTCTCCAGCTCACCTCTGGCTCTCTGCTTCTGCGAGTCAAGTCCTCCCATAGTACACTTGTTTAAAATGTAAAAAAAGAAAATCATATAAATGACAGGGGGGTACATGCCTTGGTGCCCCCCCCCCCCCCCTGAATCTGCCACTGCGCTTATGTGATTGTGAAGGCCATGTAAATATGGTGCTGGAGGGCAGGTGCTAACACACATTTGTTATTATTATAGGTTGAACTTGATGGACAATTGTCTATTTTCAACTCACTAACTATGGGCCTTATTCTGCTTGGTGCAGTCCGTTCCGAATTCTTTCGGAACTGACCAAACGCCACGCCGTGCTGACATTCTAAGAACACACGCCCACAGGACGTCCGCATACCTTCGGACGGACTCACTAAGAAGAGGGAGTGTATTCGGACTTCATCCATGTGTGGTGGGAACACAAAGATTCTGCACGGTCTTACCACGTACGAATGGACGGGAAACTGACCGTGCGCACCGATTCTGTGTATTTCCGCAAACCTCGTTACTCTATTCGGAACTCATGCATCTGCAACATGACATACTTATGCAATTAGCCAACCTCATAAAAAATGGTTTATTTGTAAATGTAATCAATTAATTCCTAATTGATACTTAAACACATTACTAGCACTTTCGATTAACCCTTACATCATGTTAAGTGGTATTACTTCATTGTTGCCCCTTTACCTGTCTTAGTGGATCCAATTGAACCTGTGAAAAGAGTGTAATTAATCACTAATGAGTAGAGGAGTGGATTGTATTGTGGTCAGCTGAGAGTGCTTCAGGTGCAGGCGTACTAATTTGGCGAACCGAATGCCTAGCGCATGAACAAGTGCCCTCCTGCAAACTGAAACTTGCTTATGGACCCCGCATATTTCATGCGTGTTGGGTCGCTTGCAGTCGGTGTCCTGTCTGAATTCACGCCTACCATATTTCGTGCACTCCCACGTGTACGCCCAGATTTACGCCCAGTTTTGCCCACTTTGAAACTGTGCCCTTGTGTACGCCCACATGACGCCCATATTATGTCCATATTTCCTGAGCCAATTCGGTGCACATTTCAGGACGGTCTTGGCGAGAACGAGTGCGGAGACACTACGTTACACATGTGCATAGCATTGCCTACGCATGCGCAGACGGCTAAAATGCGCCCTCCGAAAGAATTCGTAACGGAACACACCAAGCAGAATAAGGCCCTATGTGCTGTAACTATGAAACTATATATGATCTTGATGGTAACCACCAGTACCTCATATGCGAATTTACCACAGACTCTGATAGTTTCTTGTATATACACAAAATACATTTTTATGTTCGTACATTATTTAATCAATTTTCCTCGTTGTTACACCAGCTCTATTGAAGATTATTCAGGCTTTATTAGAGCCTTATAGGAGCTGTTTACTCCAAAAGAAAAACTAATTGTTAATCAAACAGGCATAAGTGAATGTTAGGTCAGTCAGCTTCTCCAGGAATGCTGGAACGCTCCCAAGGTGATGGAATGGAGATCCCTGTGAGGTTACATCCCTTTATATTTGGTCACACCCACTTTTCAGGAAGCTGTGCCTCTGGTAAGAAGAGAATAATGTGGGTGATGCCTCTGAGAATGATCCCAGTTGCACAGCAATATGCTTTCACAAAACACAAGATTATTACCAGGCAGGTCAAATAATTTACTGAGCAAAATTTGAATGAGAGTTTGCAAATTCTGCAAAGCCACAATGAAATAATTATTCTAAATTTAATCATTTACATATATGTCATTTACATATATATCCTACCACAGTATTATTGCTCAGTGGAAATGAAAGATAATAATGTAAAGATATTTTGATAACAATCAAAATACTATTTCAATAACATCTTAAATACATTTGTTTAATATTACTTCTAATTGTATGATCTGAGATATAATATCTGAGATATTAGATGTAAAGTAATTCCAATTAAAAAGTGATTAAAAATAACTCCAGTTAAATATATTCAATCGACTAAAAAAATTAATAATTCTATTGAAGTAATTGTAAAACCCTTATTACGTGACTTTAATAGGAATATTGCAATTGTACTACATATTAAAAATGTACTATAATTTAATATAGAGTTAATGCTTTTTATATTGATTTTCAAAACAATGGAGACACTCCAAAAATGCAATGTCTGTGAGAAAGAGGGAAACAAAGAGTGAGAAAGAATGAACAGAGATAGGGGTAGATTTATTAAGCTCAGTGAAGTGATAAACTGTCTGGTTTTTATCGCTGGCCAATCAGCTCCTACCTGTGAAGCTACAGGCTTGGTTTGAAAAATGACAGGTAGGAGCTGATTGGCCGGTGATAAAAACCAGACAGTTTATCACTTCACAAAGCTTAATAAATCTACCCCATAGAGAGAGAGGGGGAGGAAAATGCACAATGGCCACCACAGGCCAAGTGTAAACATAAGATATTTTCAACTAATTTTTGGAAAACAAACTTTGAATTATTTAGGGAATCTTTAAAAGAAATTGAGCGGGAAGCGTTATTTGAGAGAAAAATGCAGAGGAAATGTGGTAAACCCTTAAAAATTTGCTCATAACACTATTAAATATATCCCAAAAGGCAATAAGGGTAAAATCAAAAGCCACCATGGTTGAAAAAAAGTAAGCACAGCAGTAAACAGTAAGCAAAGAGCATTTAAAATTTACAAGGCTAATGGGAATGAGGAGGCGTTCAATAAATACAGAGAATGAAATACAATTTGTAAAAGGGAAAATGATGAACGCAGAGCCACAGAGAGCAAAACCAATCCCAAGAAGTTTTTCAAATACATAAAGAGCAAAAAAATAATAAAAGAGAATGAAGAACCATTATGGAAATAGATTTACTGAGGATAAGAACAAAGCAGAACTGTTAAATACATTTTTTTCATCTGTGTTTACTAGGGAGGAGCAGACAGTAGAACTTAATATTGAATTCACTGCATATGAGATAAAAAAAAGAGGCTCAGAAAAATCAAAACAAACAAATCCCCAGGTCCCAACATGACTCATCCAAGGGTTCTAATGGAATTAGCAAACCCTCTGTATTACATTTTTGAAAACTCATTTCATCTCGTAAGGTTACATAAGATAGTAACATAGGGCCTTATTCTGGTCGATGCGTACATTTCCGAATACTTTCGGATGGCGTTTTTTAGCCGTCTGCGCATGCGTGGGGAACACTATGCACATGTGCCACGTATGGTCTCCGTACTTGTACTCCCCAATACCGTACAGAAATGTGCACCGCAATCACTCGGGAAATATGGGCGTATTATGGGCGTCATTCGGAACTACACAGGGGCGTACTTTCAAAGTGGGCTAAACTGGGCGGAAACATGGGCAGACACGGGGGAGTGCACTTATTTTGGTAGGCGTGCATTCGGACAGCATACCGAATGCACGCGAACAAAAAGGCTAGAAATATGCGGTGTCCATAAGCAAGTATTGCTTTGCGGACACCACTCGTTCATGCGCTAGGCAATCGGAACGCCTAATCAGTACAACCAATGTCAGCTGAACACAATACAATCCACTCCTTTACTCATTACTCATTAATTACACGCTTCAATTGGAACCATTGCAGCTTAAATGGACCATTACTAAACACACACATATATGCTGCACTTTTCACACACTTTTACACTGCAAATAATGGACACAATTTAATATTAATAATAGAAATACACATGTCACTTCTACATGTATCAATTAAACCACACATTTGGGGGGAAAAAAAAAACATTTATTACCAGAACTTATAAAATAAAATGGAAACCGTAACAAATTAAAAGGTACAATGCCAGGATTAAAAATAAAAAATATATAATAAATACATGAATTTTTGACATACATAGCCACAGCAGAATCATTAGGAACACATCAGGTGGCTTCACAACAAAAGTATAGCACCAACACTTCAAGTACAGCAGAAGTAATGGTAGCCGAAAGAGGCTACCAGGGGAACCAAACATGACATTCGAAACGAGGGCAAATGTGGGTACCCTCTGCACGGAATTGGACACAGGAAGCTGACACACACAGCTCAATGAAAGATTTGGGAAGACATAAGGGTGGAGATTAATGCGGACACAAGTTCATCTGCGGGCACGTTTGCCCCTGGTAGGCTCCTTGCCATGTGCAGCAGCTCTTCGGCCACAGCCACGTTCTGATGATGGGCCAGGTGGAGCAGATGCTGGTGAGGGGGGGATGGTGTTCTCCCTCTGCCAGCAGGGAGTGATGCTGGTGGGAATGCACCAGAAACGGATGACAATAGGACCCTATTGCTGGCAACTAGCTCCACCATAAGCTAATTATGGTGGAGGAGGAGGTCATTTTGGCGCAGGGCTTGATCAGCCAGCACCTGCGATAGTCTGCTGGGTGCTGACCAAACCCTGCATGACCTCCTCGGTCCTACGCATCCGCTCTGATGCCAAGTCTCCCTGCTGGTGAATATGGGAAAGCACCTGCACCCACCTCTCGAATTCGGCCTCGGGCGGTGGCTGCTGCTGCACGGGCCTGGCACTGGTGGCAGGTGGCACAGACTCCTCAACCTCAAGAGATTCTGGACCAAGCGGTGGGGATGCTGGTGAAAGAGAAAATTACAATTACTACACATTCCATGCAAAATTAGGACCAGCTACTTATGGCATGGCAAATAATTACCTTCAAGAAAAGAAGCCAAGACTTCCGCTGGGGCCTCGCTATCGATGGTGCTCACCCCCCGGACCTCCTCTACTGCAATGCAGCTCTCTGCCATCTCCTCCAGGGGGGTGAGCTTCAGCTTTCCAGGCATGGGGCCAGCCCCAGAGGTGTGGCTGTGTTCCCACCGCTGGGTCAATTTCTTCTTGAGGTTGGTTTTGAAGTCGTGCCACCTGCAATCAAAGTTTACATATTACTACATGTCACTCCTCATGTTTGCTGTACCACCCATTGCAATATGCAACAGATTACAACATGTGCTTCATTACACACAACTTACATTCAATGAAAATATAAAAACAACCCTTAGAAGATACATTCACACTCACCCTACAATAACTATTGATTAAATGACATGGCAAACATGTCTGTGGCTCCAAGCAACGTGACCGCCCATTGACCAACTCCATCTAACATCTAATGTAAACATTACTGGTCTTGTACTGCTCAAATGTAACGCACATGAACTTGCCTCTTCTTAACATGCTCCGTCTCACGAACTTGTGGAGCCACCGCATTAATCTCCGCCGTTATGTCCTCCCAAATCTTCCATCTCCTTGTGTGTGTCAACCTGTCCTGTGGACACTCGATCCAATCCCGTGCGCGGGGTACCAGGATGGCAAGCTCCTGCACTTCGAATGCCATGTTTCTGCTGCTTGGTTCCTCTGTTGCCCTATTTGGGCCACGCCCACGCCCACGGCCACTGCCACCGACACGGCCACTGCCACGGCCACGGCCACCTGTCGCTGTACTCGAAGAGCTGGCCAGGCTACTCTGTTGGGAAGCCACCTGTTGTGTTCCCAATGATTCTGCTGAGGCTGAAGATGGGCCAGCTGCCGATTGGCCTGATGTAGATGGCCCATCTGGCTGCTGTTCTCCCAATGGCTGGTCTGGGTTGAGGGGGACATAGCTGGTGTTGGAGTCCATGTGGGCAAACAGGTCCTGCAACACCTGCTCTTCCTCAGATTGTGAGCCAGCCATGTTTGCAACAACATACATGAAATGTATATGTGAATGTACATCTGTACTGTGCACTTGTTTGGTATGTACTACAAATGACACTAACCATTCCATATGTAAATCCAGTCCACCACTTACGCAAAAGTAATCAGTGCTAGCATCCAAATCACATGTGAAAGGTCTCCAAATTCTGGCTTGATGCTAGGTACATTTCATTCATCTTTAGTGTGGCCCAATAGAAGGTAAGTGTACACATGGCACCATGGCCTAATATTGGGAAAAGGTCTTGCACTAGTTGCAATGTTTCTGCTGTATAGCTTTCTCTATAATAAAGCAGTTTAGTACCTTGTAGAGTTAGGTGTAACTGGCTAGTGATGCAGACTATTTCACCTGTTGCTTTCACCCATGTTTGGTGAATGTAATAGATTATATATAATGGGTTGCCAACTTCTTTCACCCTGTCTGTTTAGGAGATACTAAGTAATTGCATGGTCTGCTCAACTATGCAAAGGTACAGCAAGTGTGGGTTGGCGATGCAATGGGTTAGCCGTCTGTTGTGGCGCATACACGCTGTTAATGACAAAATGAACAATAAAGTTAATACCAAATATCACTCTGAACAACCAATTACAGGACATGATTGCTTGAAATGTGCCATTGCTAAGATGGCGGCCTATGGGAGAGCAGCCCCATTTTCTCCAGCGGAGCTGAGGGCACTGGTCTCCATTATGGAGACCAGGCTGGGGCGTGCGGGGCCCTTCATTACCAACAGGCAAAAGCACCAGGCGTATGTCGCAGCCCGCAGGCACATATTCGCGCGCACCCAGGTGTGCAGGACCATCGCCCAGCTGGAGCGGCGTTGGTCGGATCTGAGGCGGCGCCAGCCAGAAAAGCTCCAGCTAATATGGGCCAGCATTGCACGATGTAAGTGTTTACCCATTAAATGGCCAATTGTACAATATTGCTTACATGACCTTTTTTAAACCAATAAGGTAACCTGCCTGATCCATGAGTTAAACATGGCATACACTATATGTGTGGTACTTCCTGTTTGACACCCTGTAATGGTCATAAAATATGTAATTGTGTAGGATTATTGTTTGTGATGCTTACAATGGCCCAAATGTCACATCATAACTGCCATGTTACAGGCTCTGTTTTATAAAAGCCACTAAGGAGCTGATTGGCTGTACATTTATCTCTACTTATCACCTTTGGATTTATTGCTTGTTAAGGCTTAATACAGCTGTCCAAATGACCCCTAATTGGCATTTTTTTGTCTCAAACACAGTACGGGATCGAGCAAGACAGGCACGGGAGGAGTCAGAGGCGGCCCAGGCCCAGGAGGAGGTCGCAGATGAGATGGACGAGGAGGTGGTGTTGGAGGAAGGGGTGGCGGAGGAAGTGGAGGCGGAGGAGGTGCCAGAGGAAGGGGAGGAAGTGGAGGAGGAGGTGTTGGCAGGTGAGGCGGAGGTGGTGCCAGTGGAGGAGGAGGAGGTGCCAGCTGAGGAGGCCCCGGAAGAAGAGGAGGATGAGGAGGCCTGTGAGGTGGTGCAGGCGGCCGAAAGTGGTATGTATACATAAAGAATCATTATTCCTTTTCTCATCTACTATTTGCTATGTAGCCCTGGTGATTCAATAGTGTTTTAAAATACTATAAAGTCATATAACAAACAGGGTAGCAACAGACACACTTAGATAGGGTGCCCAAACCATCCCTTTCATCCTGGACACATATTAATGACACAGGTTGTGGGGATGGCTTTCAGGTCGATTTTAAGTGCCACTGAACTTGTGTAGTTAATCTGTATCCTGGAAGAAAGGGATGACGTGCTCATGTAAGGGTTACATGTCCCTGCTGCAAGCGTACAATCTGTAGCCTCATATAGGTGAATAGAGTTTACAGGTGATTGATCTTTCTAAACTAGATTTAGTATGACATAAATGGAGTATGGACAGGCGTGGCTTAGAATGGAGTAACAAGTGGTCAGTGCCCCTGGGCCCTCCTCTAGCTAAACACCCCCTGCGGTCTGCATGTATTGTTGGCACCATAATTGTGTGTTGATTTGGTCTTAGTAATGATTTTGTGCATGGGAGTGGGTTAGTGCTGCAGCTTCACCTAACTGGCATTATGACAATGATTTATGGAGCAGACCATCAGAAGGCAAGCCATGCTTGATTGCATAAATGTACTGTGCATTCCTGAGAGTTGACTAAGTCCCATGCCACGCTCCATCATATAACAGACACTTAGCGCTTTTTGATGAGTTGGTATTGGTGGAGCTCATGACATGCTTCTCAGAGCTTAGTCATGGGTGGGTTTGGATTCAGAAGGAGCACTATGACTGTGAGGTGTTCTACAGAGTAAAGGGTAGAGGGAAAAAAACAGGCTTTCCATCTAGGATGTATGCATGTATGTATAGATGTATGTGTCATATATATATAGTTATATATGTCTCTATATACATATATATATATATATATATATATATACACACACACCTGTCACCTTGCATTTATTTAATTTATGTATGACTATGTTAAATGTATGCATGAATACCATTACTAATTTGACCCTTTTTAACATGTCCACAGATGAGCCAGCCCAAGCAGAAGAGGGTATACGTGGGGCCCTCTTGAGAATGAGGGACCACATGCGGCTGGTCATGGCCGATTTACAAGACCTTATCGACCTTATTTTGTAATTTTTTTTTTTCATTAAAAATGTTGGTTGTACTTTGAATAAATTGTTTATTACAGTTCGAAGTTGTCTGTGTGTTTTGTTTACATTAAACAGTATATGTGTAAATTGTTTATACTCTTTTAAATTAGCAAAATGTACATACTGTATATAGATGTATGTTATGTTCACATCATGTAAGGGTTAATGTCTGTAATGAATGTAGTAGTAATGTGTTTCAGTATGTATTAGGATTTAATTGATTCCAATAGAAAACAAGCACTTTTTAATGAGGTTGCCTAATTGCATAAGTGGGTCATGTGATCGATTTCTGCGTTCAGATAATAGTGTTGAATTTTGCGTAAATACACCGCATCGGTGCGTACGGCCAGGTTACCGTACGTTCTGATGCGGTAAGACCGTGCTTACGCTGTATGACCGTGCCGAATCTGTGCGTGTCCACCGCACATGCAAGGTTTGTATGTCGTCTGTACACACGCCCTCTGCTTAAACAGTGAGTCCGTCCGAATGCGGAGGTTCGGTGGGCGTTTCTACGGACGATGTCCGCACAGCGTGGCGTGCGGCCCGCTCCGTAAGAATTCGGGAAAGTACGCACCGATCAGAATAAGGGCCATAGTAACATAATAATTAAGGCTGATAAAAAGACGTTAGTCCATCGAATTTAACCTTTCTAACTTATAACTCTGACTCTACTTCCTCTTCACTACCTCTGTCAGTCGGAGTTCCGCAAGGTTCAGTCTTAGGTCCTCTGCTTTTCTCAATCTATACCTCCTCACTTGGCAAACTAATCAGCTCTTTTGAATTTCAGTATCACTTATATGCAGATGATACTCAAATCTATCTATCAACCCCAGAGTTGTCACCAGTGGTTTTGGCCCAAGTCTCTGAATGTCTCTCTGCCATCTCATCTTGGATGTCTTTTTGCCAACTCAAACTCAATATTTCCAAAACAGAATTACTTATATTCCCACCTACTAAGAACAGTTACCATCCTGATATCTCCATCACTGTTGACAACTCTACAATCTACCCTACCCCACAAGCTCGTTGCTTAGGGGTCATCCTCGACTCTGACTTATCCTTTCTTCCCCACATTCAATCCGTCTCCAAATCATGTTACATGCATCTAAAAAACATATCCAAAATACGACCGTATCTGACACAAGACACTACTAAATCTCTTATCCATGCACTCATTATATCCCGCATTGATTATTGCAATAGTCTCCTAATTGGTCTTCCCAAGAACAGACTCTCACCACTACAATCCATTTTAAATGCTGCTGCTAGGCTGATCTTCCTTGCAAGATGCTCATCGTCTGCTGATCCGCTCTGCCAGTCCCTCCATTGGTTACCTGTGTTTTACCGTATTCAATATAAAACACTTCTACTCGCATATAAAGCTACTAACCATACTGCACCAGCATATATCTCTGCACTTATCCCAAAATATCTCCCATCTCGACCACTCCGCTCTGCACAAGATCTGCGTCTCTCTTCTGCACGGATCACTAGCTCCCATTCACTATTACAGGACTTTCATCGGGCTGCTCCCATCCTATGGAATGCCCTTACACTCACAATAAGACTCTCCACTAGCCTCCAAACTTTCAAGCGTTCCCTGAAAACTCACCTCTTCAGGCAAGCCTATCATATTTAAGTTCTACACGCATAACCCTCTGAGGCACTTATGCATTATATAGCTTCCCTTCTGGACCTGTAACTTGGTGGGACTGCTATGCTATTACTGGTGCCTGTCCTTGTGTTTCCCTCCTATATCTCTAGAGATTGTAAGCTTGCAGCAGGGCCCTCCTACCTCCAAGTCTGTCTGTTGTTACCCAGTTTGTTTTACCACTGTCTACTATTGTAAAGCGCAACAGAATCTGCTGCGCTATATAAGAAACTGTAAATAAATAAATAATAAATATAACTATTGAGTAAGTCATATCATCAGGATTCCCTTAATGGCCAAAAATGCATCCTGTTTTGATATAAATTCATTAACATTAGTTGCTGTAATCACCCTCACCGGCAATGAGTTCCAGAATTTTACTGCTCTAATGGTGAAGAATCTAGGTGCCTAAGGACTTGAGAATAGCAGAGATAGTACCAATATTCAAGAAAGGAAAAAGGGATGACACAGCAAATTATAGACCTGTGAGCTTAACATCAATAGTGGCTAA
Source organism: Crinia signifera (assembly GCF_055691185.1). Lineage (NCBI taxonomy): Eukaryota > Metazoa > Chordata > Amphibia > Anura > Myobatrachidae > Crinia > Crinia signifera. The sequence goes on from NC_139217.1 coordinate 406,945,663, forward strand.
ATTATTGGAGGGAATTTTAACAGAGGGTATGAAAAAACATTGAGAGCTGCAAAGCAAAATCAGTATTAACTAACATAGATTTGTAAAAAATCGTTTGTACCAAACAAATTTAATAAGCTTTTATGAAGAAGTCAGCAACAACCTAGACAATGAAAATACTGTAGACGTGGTCTTTATTGGATTTTGCTAAGGCTTTTCATAAGGTGCCACATAAGCGGGTGATAAATAAAATGGAGAATTTGGAACTAGGGGTAAAAATTTGTAGATGGGTAGGAAACTGGCAGCAGAATAGAGAACAGAGAGGTTTTAAACAGTGCAGTATCGAGTATGATACGAATACTAATTGAAGTGTCACAGGGGTCGGTGCTAGGGCCTCTTTAACATATTTATTAATGATATTAGGGTTGGTATACTGAGCAAAGTTTTCATTTTTGCTGATGACACAAAACTGGGCAGAGTTTTGAACAATCAAGGATGTCTCCACGCTTCAGAGCGATCTTAGTAAACTAGAAGTGTGGGCAAAAAATGGAAAATAAGGTTCAATGTGGATAAATCCAAGATTATGCATCTTGTGAGAAATGACCAGTGTACTAATTATAACTTAAGCGAGATGGCATTGGGTAAATCAGAACTGGAAAAGGAGTCCAAATAGATAACAAACTGGGATATAGTGCATAGTGTCTTGTAGCAACAAATAAGGCCAAAAAGACACTAGCCTGTATAAGAAGTGGTATGGAGACTTAGGGACTCAAAGAAAGAAGAGCAACAAAACTAATAACAGGGTTGGAGAAATTAAGCTATGAAGATTGGACAGATTTTGATGGCTTACGCTAGAAAAGAGATGTTTAAGGGAAGAGATGCTTAACATGTACAGATATATCAGGGGCCAATATAAGGAAGTCAGGCACCCATTTTGCTTTGATAAAGAACTCTAGGACACGTGGGCATGCATTTAGACTAGAAGACAGAAGATTTCCTACCCTTAGAAGGAAAACTTTTTATGGTCAGGGAAGTTAAATTGTGGAACTCTCTTCCTGGAGAGGTGGTGTCGGCAGACACAATAAATACATTTAAAATCAGGTTGAACAAACATCTATTGGGTAAAATCATCCTAGGGTACAAACAAGAATCATAATCTGTCTATAATAAATTCAGAATACAAAATGTACATAAAGGGATGTAGCAAATAGATCATACCAAGATTGAACTCAATGGATGCATGTCTTCATTTAGCCTTAACTACTATGTAACTTTGGTCAGGGATCTACTTAATTTTTAATGCATTGCTTACAAGGGGATCTGCTTAGGCTGCTCAGGGCAGCACGGACTGTGTAATGGTTAGCATTACTGAAAAAGCACTGAGGTAATGGGTCCAATTACATGGGCCTAGGTAGGTTAATTGGCTCCCAACAAAATTAAACCTAGAATGTTTGTGTGTGTGTACATGTGGTAGGACATATAGATTGTAAGGCTTGAAAAAGCCCTTATGCGGTGAAACACATGTCGGCGGCCAGTGCGCGTGGATTGCAAAAAAAATACAATTGTATACAAATAGATAACGGATTTAAAATGTATTAAAATGTATTAGGATCATGGGGATTAGATGATACTGCATGGAGATTGATTAATGCTGACAGGTGCAGATAAAATAGTGGGAAAATCTAAAAGCAAGCCCCCCAACCACTCCATAGGGAAATTCCTTACCCAAAGGTTGATCGCCGGTCCAGGTGGAAACCTAAGGAAAAAAACTTGTTTGAGATATAAAGTGACTTATAACATAATGCCCACAGAGGAAATATTCAACTATTGTAAACAGCAATAAAAAGTTATTACACATTAGTAAAAATTTGACTTAACTTGATTGGGAAATCACTGCCCATGATTGACTGCTGGTCCAGGCTCGAGTTATTGGACAGGGAAGACCCAGCTGAGGAACAGAACAGATACGTTTACAATTCAAGAACGAAAAGTGCTGACCATACCACCCTCAATCTCACCTTCCAATGTGAAAACATTTTGGTCAATGTCATAAACCTTCTGAATAAAATTGCAACCGCATAACAGATCACAAATGACATTGTAAAACCCAAAATCCCCATCAGAATACACCCGGTTAAAATTTCAGTGACAATCAGCAGAGCCAGGGCCAGTGTTTTTAACACTACTCACATTTTCTTTTCTTTCTACACCAATTATATGTTGTTAATGTCAAAAGATTTTAACCTCTATTTTCACCCCCATGGAATTTCCTGAATGCTCCCTGAATAGGAGAAAATAAAGGGATCTTTTTCATGAACACTAATAAAAGTGAAGTTTTAATGAACTAATAGAACTTTCTCATAGGTGTGCATCTAACAGTGACAATTCTCTTTCTCGTTTTTTGACTTCTGTATAAAGTAAACCCTATTGCTTTGGACTGCACCCCCGCAAAAACCAACAGTATAAAATTGCGGAATAAAGCCTAAATTATAAGGCAAAATAACTTAGTGTGCAGACTCACCTTATCTTTCTAGCATGCTCATGATCCTGGGTTTCATTCTTGGAAATTGTGGGTACAGTAAATGTATTTTTTTTATTTCTGTTTCGAATTTTGTTAGCAATATTACAATTGATATATATATATATATATATATATATATATATATATATATATATATATATCTTTTGGCTCACTTTATTAACCCCAGAAAAAGGACTGTCTGCAACGAAGCAAGTACCTCCTAAGAAGCACACCCATACCGTACACAGCGTAAGGACATCACTGAATCCATTGCATCTTTTTCCCAACAAAAAAAATGAACAGAAAATACACTGGAAATAATATCAGAACACAATTCTAAATAATTTATCAAGAGTGCACACCTCTATTTTTCGATGAATTGAACTTCAGCTGCCAGGCATGGTAGTCATGCTAGTCAATGCCACTATAGCAATGGAAACAAGTATCAAAAACCTCTGAAAATCTCATAGTGATATCAGTGATGGTCATTTTATGTGCTGCATGTCCAAATTCTCTTTTCACTGCCCGTTTCAGTTATCCAAAGGTCCTGCATTGGTGGCTGTGTTTGTGTCGGAGACAGACAATCAGATCAAGAAAAGCCGGCCTTCTTTTGTCTTGATATTTTAGTTATTTTGTGGGGCCACTTTACAAAGTGATTCTGGAGACCTGCCCTCATGTGTAAGGAATGTTATCACTGCGGCCACATCACAGCCCAATTTGGGAGAACCAAAAGTATGACAGTGTGCAAGAAAATACTGTACGACTTGCTGATGTAAAAATAAATATATCCACCATAATAGAACCTGGTGCATACTATACAGTACTGTATTATACACATAGGTGTGCGCACATTGAGTGTTAGGGGTGCACAGGCACCCCCTAATGCTGTGCCCACCCTTATGAACACCTCCCTGCCGCTAGAAATACCAGCAATACCTTTTACCAAAGACTATTACTTTTTAGAACTGTATTCCATTAAAAGAATCACCCATCAATCAGTTATGTGTGTTTTGTATTGTTAATTGAACTAGACTATTGTCATATCGCTACACACCTGCTTCATCCATATATTTTTTTTTACTTTATTTGCATGTACTGTTACACAGAGTAATTAGAAGATTACAACTGAAATAGGCAGGAAATTATGATGTGGCTAAGAGAGTTTTATATTGTAGCGAGGGTCAATAGATGATGGTAGACACGCCTGATTGGCGGTGTTAGACACTCCCAAATTGGTGGGGTTAGACATGCTCAATAGGTGGTACTAGGCACACCCCTTTGACAGTGCACACCCTAATATATGTTGATGTAATATATATGTAATATATATGTAGATGTAAAAACACCTTTAAAACAGTAGTTTTTACACTACAATAATTGTTCCACATTATTACTGTACTGTATATTGGAGACTTTACAAATGCGTAATTGTAATTTTGAACAGTGACACCTGGTGGACAAACATAAGTATTGCACATTCCAGCAACTTAATGCACCACACTGTGGGGTAAATTTACAAAGATGGGGGTTCTATTGAAGATGGGATGTTGCTCATATCAACCAATCGGATTCTACTTCTTATTTATTTAGCACCTTCTAGTAGAAAATCGAATTGGTTGCTATGGCCAACATCCCATCATCAATAGAGCTCCCATCTTATTAAATGTACCCCTCTAACTCAATATGCAACAATGCAATGGAAAATACTGGGACCAGATGCAGTGTGACTACTGAGCCTGGCTACATCTGTATTGCTCAGTATGTTCTGCTTAAGGAGGAATTCAATTAGCCATGGTAGATTACTGTGGGCTCATTGATCCAATAGGGCTATTCAGTTAGCATTAAAGCCAGCAGCTATCAGAGATTTTTTTCACCTGATTCAATGGGTTGAAAAAAACCCGCTTTGAAGTTATGGGCTTATACACGGTACATGGGAGCAAATGTTACAACTGGTGCTTCAACAAGTAATTGTATTCCATTGACACACTGAATTTTCTTCTATTTCTTTATGTGGCATAATGTAGAGGGAAAAAAAGATTACATTGGAGAATAAATGGTTAACTATTGTGCTGTAACTGTATATTCTTCTTTTTTTATTATTGAAGACATAATCTAGAGAATGTACCGTTATCTAGAATAAATAATTTCACTGCAAATTACCTTAAATTCCACAGGCAATTTGGTACAGTCATTTACTTCAAAGATCGCTAGAATGTATGTTTTTTTTTGTGATTGATGCTATACTTTATTCTTATGAACAACTACAGTTGTCTGAAACATTTTAAGCCTTTTAGTATCAGTGTAAAAGCTTTCTATTGATAGGACGATGATGGAGATTTTGAAAGCTGTCCCTCATTTAATTAAGTTATGTGTCAAATTTTGGGCAAATTGTTGGTGCTGTAACTATTGGACAGTAATCATTTCCATGTAACAAAAGCATCAGACAACCTTTTCTACTATACACGGTGGTAAATTAACCAATTTAGGAAATTTGCAATTTTAGCAGTATTTTTCCTAGGTATCAATATTTAATTGGCGTAATGCTCATGAGTAATGGAAAAATGATGACAATTTTGGTACAAGGGAACTTTTTATTTACCGTAAATGCTCACATGTACTTCATGTCTTAAAACACAAATTATTATTATTCCTTACTCTTATTCCAAAGACTGCAGAGTTGATAATGTTGTTGTTCCAGCTTTACTGCATACAAATTACACAAGATGTGGGATGCAGACTTTTCAATACATGCCATGTTTCTGACTTGTACGCAATGCTGATGTTTACACAGCTGAGCGATAATCATGCATGTATCAGGAAAACACTGTGCATGCGCCATGGTACTTTTATGATGCTGCTTGCAGTGAAGGTTTACAGCAGGTTTGGCCAAACTGTGGTCCTCCAGCTGCTGTGAAACTACACATCCCAACATGCCTTGCCATAGTTTTAGCATTATCTAAAAGCAAAGCATGATGGAAATTGTAGTTTCAAAACAGCTGGAGTGCCATAGTTTTGCCATGCCTGGTTTACAGTATTCTCTATTTTTTTTTTTTTTAGAAAAATTCTATATTTCGAATTCCACAATTCCGTTCTTTTGATAACAGTATCTAGGAATATTAGGCTGGTGTAGTAGCATTTTGTCTCCAGTGGGACTATTCAATAATATCCAAAAAGCTTAGTAAAAGCTATCACTATATATATTTTGTGTGTGTGTGTGGGGGGGGGGAGGGGGTGGATTTAACAAGATTTGATAATAATGTCCCCATATCTTTATAGCATGATGCCAACTGTTTGGCAGTGATTTCCTTTGTGCCTAATATTGCACCGGTAGATGAGTCTTCTGTGTACCTCCTGTCAGTACAATGCAGATAAAACGTTTCAAATACATCAACAGTAAAATATGGTAGTTGACTAAGATAAAAATACATAACTGGGTCACAAGCAACAATGCACTACACTATATTCTAATCAATAACGTTTAAGATGGCATTTGTTTTCGGGGACAATATCAGGTGGACCCCTAAAGATTTACTCTTGACCTAAATTATGTGTAGACTAATGTTTCTGGAGATTGTATTCCAATAGTGCTTTGAAAGCTGATGTGTATATTGTTCAGTGGAATCTCATGCTGTCTTCCCCCTGTATTAGCGATAATGAGCTGTTGCTTTAACAGTAGTGTTAGACAATGGCATTATTAGATGTGGTGAAATGCAATGCGGTAGTGATCATGAAAGGGGTAGTGTAGTGTAGTGTAGTGTGGTTAATATAATTTTACCTGGAATCCTCTTTTTGTTATCGATCGAACCCTATCCATATAATATACTAATAAAAAACCCATAGCCAACAGAGGCAGCTTCCAAGGAGCACCCTTGCCAATAAATGAATATCCAGAAAGGTCAGATTATGGGCCATATGGTACTGACACTGAAAATGATCAAGGGTTTTTATGCGAGAAGAGCTCTGAGAAATATTGTGAGGTCAGCTGGACGGTTGGTCTTCATCAAGCTGTCATAATGATAGGCCTATTTATTGATGCCTGGAGCTGTAGCCCCAATGCGTCCCATTATTATCCTGTCCTGATATCTGATATACCCTCTTACTCAATAAATGGCCAGCCAATCATGAGACTCATGGCTCATGGATGAGAAACCTTAACGTGCTTTGACTGCTAAGACATTTCAATTAATAGTAACCATATGCCTAAATTTATTATTATTATTTATTTATTAACAGTTTATTGTATAGCGCATACATATTCCGCAGCGTTTTACAGGGAATATTTGAACATTCACATCAGTCCCTGCCCCAGTGCAGCTTACAATCTATATTCCCTACACGCGCACACACAAACATTCTAGGGTTCATTTTGTTGGAAGCCAGTTAACCTATCTGTATATTTTTGGATTGTGGGAGGAAACCGGAGTACCCAGAGGAAACCCACGCAAGCACAGGGAAAATATACAAACTCCGCACAGTTAGAGCCATGGTGGGGATCGAACCCATGACCTCAGCGCTGTGAGGCAGTAATGCTAACCATTACACCATCCATGCTTCATTCTAAATGAGTAGAATATAAAGGCTTTTGCTGATAATAAATAATCAGATATTTCATATGAAATTGCTTTGCATTTCTTAACCATTTATTCATTCTTTACTTATTTTCAGAAGGAAAGATAATAGAAGAAAATGAGGAACCAACTGTTTTGCTGCCATGGAGACCATTTTACTTTTCAGCTGCACAATGGTATAACGTGTGAAGTGGTAATTGTTATCAATACATAAATTGGCAAAGCGTAAACCTCAGCAAAATATAACATTACTTACTGAAGTCATCCAAGGAAGAAAACTAATTAAAGTGGAGAATCAAAGCATTTTGTGTCATTTCTTTGTTTATTGCTTAAAAGCAAAAAAAACGAATGCATTGACTTGTAAAATATAAATGATTATCTTTCCATGTGCTAATCCTCATACCATGGAATAAAACTACAACTTTTGGTGAGCTGGCAGGGCTATCACCTGAGGCACTGTGTCCCGGGGACACAGGAGTAGATATATTAAGCTCGGGGAAGTGACAAAGTGTCTGGTCTTTATCACCGTCCAATCAGCTCCTACCTGTCATTTTACAAACCAAGCCTGTAACTTCACAGTTAGGATTTGATTGGCCGGTGATAAAGTACCAGCCACATTATCCCTTCACTGAGCTTAATAAATCTGCATCAGAGTCACTCACAAAGTGCTATCTAGCCTTACTGCTGGGGGCATAGGCCCACTCACGTTACAGTCATTGATTAATTAGCAAAGTCACCACTTGTCCTTAAGAAGGAGTCTTCAGCTCTCCTTACAGAATATCTGGCTTGAGAGCGTCATTCTGCATGATATCATTACAGTTAATAATTGGGGGAAAAAAAGGGGGATTGGGAAGTAGGCCTGGGGCACAGGATTAATTTGTCGACAGTTTGTCCGATCCCACACAGTCTCAGACATATTCACATTAACCTTAGCTACTCCTCTCAACTACATCTAACTATCAACCTTTGACCGCACCTTAATAGAATACCCACGGTCCCGTCCGATTTCTTACAGTCTTTAACACTTACACAATAACTTTCAGCAACTCTTCTTCTTTTTTTTTTCTTTTTTTTTATACATAATTATATATATAATACCAATCCTCAGACTGTACTCTGTCAGAATATCTGCGGTCCTATCTGATCATGTATGGTCTCTGGCATGCCGGTAGCTCCTCCCCGCTTTGTGTGTAAATTGCCGAGCATCTGATTGCATTCTGTCAAATATTTTGCAGTCCTGCGCTTTATTATTGTACAGTTTCACAATTCTCTCCCACCCTATGCATGAATTGCCTGTTTCCTGACTGTAGTCTGTAAAGAACATCTTACGGTCCCATATTTATACATTTACTATTACCAGGGCTATTTTTCAGTAGGCTCCAGCAGGAACTGAGGCCGTTATTCTAGTTCACTCTTTCTGACAAAAGATTTCTTAGATGGACAAAACCATGTGCACTGCAGGTGAGGCAGGTGTTACTTGTGCAGAGATAATTAGATTTGGGTGGGGTTTTACACCTGCCTCACCTGCAGTGCACATGGTTTTGTCCATCTAAGAAATATTTTGTCAGAAAGAGTGAACTAGAATAAAGGCCTCAGTTCCTGCTGGAGCCTGCAGAAAAATAGCCCTGACTATTACCTACTACAAAGCTGGATACCAGCTTAATATGATCAATCCCTTTAACGCTGTTCACCTGAGCCCAATCAATTAACCTGGTCAGTCCCTCCCCCTTCCTGAACTGACACAGGATTGGCAAGAGATCATTTAAATAATGACAAGCCAGTCCTAGCTGTATTCCGATTGAGAAAGCCATACGTGAAACGTACGTCTCGGAAACACAAGTCCCCGCTGTGCACAAGCGGGCACCTCCCCGCCTCACCTGCTATAGACATCCAGATCCCGCAAGAGCTATCCTGCTACTGTGCTGATTGTGCTGACTTCGTGATTCTATCCACCGCAAACACCACAGCTGCAACAGCCGTCTCTCCCCCCCCCCCCCCCCCCCCTCACAGCCGGCTCACGCTGACTGCATTTCCCACGCCGGAGGAGACCAGTGAGACCAGCCAGAATACCCGGCATTCTGCTGCTCGCTCTATCCACCAGATTCACGGAGATCCCTGGCCGGCAGCAGATCCCTGTTTGCATTGTGATACCTGACGCCCGGTCATTCAAGCACCACTCCTGCCAGAATTCACCATATGAAAGCTGACCACCGCTTCTGACAAGCCGGCCTCCGCAGATAAGTGTATCCACACCAGGCAATCTGCCAGATTGTACATTACAAATCCCGGTCTGTGAGTTCAGCAGCCACTGCGGTATCCACACCTGACAATCTGCCAGATTGTACATCAAAAATCCCGGTCTGTGAGTTCAGCAGCCATTGCGGCATTTATCTTGTAAACTATTACTGTGATTATTCCCTCACCCTCTTGTTGTCGCCTCCATATATAAACATCATTGTTTAATTATACTGCGGCATAGGGCAATTACGCCAGCCATTGACTAAGCATAATTATACATAGACAGGAGATCAGCACCCATATTAAATGCCTTGCACACTGCTCATACAAGCCGGCTTTCGCAGATAAGTGCACCCACACCAGGCAATCTGCCAGATTGTACATTATAAATCCCGGTCTGTAAGTTCAGCAGCCATTTTCGGTATTCACACCTGGCAATCTGCCTGATTGTACATCGCAAATCCTGGTCTGTGAGTCCAGCAGCCATTGCGGCATCCACACCTGGCAATCTGCCAGATTGTACATCGCAAATCCCGGCCTGTGAGTTCAGCAGCCATTGCGGCATTTATCTTGTAAATCATTACTGTGATTATTTCCTTACCCTCTTGTTGTCTCCTCCATATATAAACATCATTGTTTAAATTATACTGCGGCATTAGGCAATCACGCCAGTCACTGACCAAGTATAATTATATTATATATGGACCGGAGATCAGCACCCACATCAAATGCCTTGCATACTGCTCATACAGTAATTCCCCAACTAATTGCAGGTTTCTAAAAATAGGGATCATATCAATGCTGCTTCCCACAAGTGGTTAACTTATTTCTCTTCTGTCCCTTCTCTTTTTTGACCTAACTTGCACGGCATCCCAGTGGTGTACCTTTTGAACCTAAGTTACTGTCCCTGCAATGCCATTTTCTGACAACAGGGACTAAAACTAGGGACATTTGAGGACTACATGCCTAAACGCACTCAAACACTTACTTCCTTCAATACTTCACTACCAGGGTGTTATCGCTCACCCGTTGTCCACTACAGGTATCACTGTACACAACGGGCAGCAGCATACACCAGGAACTATAGTGACTGGTATCTTACCTATCAATACTAACTATTGGTTCTCTCATTCCCAGAGGCCCAAATTGTGACCCTGCACTGTTCCATATACAACAAGGTCGATTTGGTTACCCCTGGCAACAGCAGAAACCTTCTTGTCTCTCTACTCCTATACTTGTGACGCTCTCGGGGTCCGCTCAACTACGCATTCACTGAATACCCTCACATGCGTAGGCAGCAGCCACTCCCTGAGCAAATACCCATCCCAAGTATTTCATTTACTTCTTAAATATCTTCCACCTTACCACCATAATTCTTAAGCAGCTACAATGTATTGATTGGATGTCACTGCATACAATGTCAAAATAGATCACTTTTAAACAATTTGAGGCTAGTTGTCTGTATTACCAGTGGAGACTATATATTCTTACCCGAAAAGGTTAAATTAAGTCATATCTCTCCATAAACTTTGACTTCCAGACAACAGGGAAAGCTTATATTTCACAGCTTTCTCACCAGTAAATATCTCCCACATTAATTCTGTTACAAGTGGGAACACAATGTGTGTGTAATGTTGTTTTGTCTCTGTCCTATGTCACTTAGGTCTGCCTTAATAGACCCATTTTACTAATAATAAAATACAGTTTCAACAGAGTTATAACACTGTACTAGAAGGCTGTGCCCCACCCGGGAGATTTCTTCATATCCTATCTTGGATATTTTTGTTTGAATGATATCATTACACCCAGCATTCTTGAGTAAGGTAGTGTGAGGAACTGCCAACTTTGTATCACGTCCAGTTAAATCCATATTAGGAGCCTGAGGCCACTGGACTTCCATGCTGGAGACAGTGGGGCACGTGCGAGCATCTCGTGCACACGCGCCCCTGGCGGGAGCTGGCCGCTGGCGGAGGCTGGTGATAGAATCACCAGCCCCTGCAAAGATGGAGCCTGCTCCATCTTTAGGTCTTCTCTACTTCATGGAAGTTTCATTTTGAAGTCTCTTTGAAGTCATTCACTGGGCCTGTCAGCTCAGAACTGAAGAATCTCTCTCAGTATTCCATTACAAAGCAATTGATTATAGCTTACTTGCTATTTTTCTGTGTATCTTTTTATTTAACCTCAGGCCTCTGATTCTGACAGATGTTTTGTTTACTCAGAGACAACTTTTTTGAGTTATTGGTTTTCAATCCGCAAAAAAGTTCTTCAACCTGCCTTAATTATATCCATCAATAATTGAGCAGAGCTGTCTTTATGAAAAAAGTGTATATTTCTGCACATGTGAAGAGTTACCCTTTCAAGATGCATTTGACTCTGCATTAGCAGGATATGCACCTAGTGTGATCATCATCAGTGTGTACTTGCATTTTCCCTGTAGAAAGTGCTATGTATTTTAACATATACAGTATGCACTTACTTGCTGGTCTGCATGTGCCACCTACAGTATGTGTAAACGCTCTTAAAGAACCTTGTAGCATGGTTTGGTACATGCAAAGTACAGCTGTGTAACAGCATTTGGACTGTATTGGTTTACGTTTTGAACATTCACATTGCAAATTTACTTAAGATACATAAACTGGTACAGTGTCAGATTGGGGCATGAAGGTTCCACCACGAGAAAGCAGCAGTAGGGAACCATACTTAAGAGACTTGGCCAAACATTAAAGAGGACGTACAGTAACCTGCAGACATGGATACTACAGCGGCTGGGTCCAAAAAACTTTGTTAAAGCAACAACTATTTTGGTACTTGTTTCCTAGCATAGCGCCACCGATTTTAATTGTATGAAATCGGGTCGCAAAAATCGGGTCAAACGCATCGCATGCAACCAAATCGCATGTGATTCGACTGACCCGACCGACCCGATTTTTTTACATTGGAACCAATGTTTGGTCCCTGAGACCCGATTTTACATTGGCCCCAATGTTAAATGCCCCCCAGACCCCATTTTTCATTGTATGCCCCCCCATTGTTAACGCCACGCCACGATCAACGTCAACCTGAAGCGTGGCGAGCACAGCGAGCCAGCAAGGGGCGGCGGTACGCTTCCTCCGAACTTTTCATACATCCACTATCCATGTCGGCGTGGAGTTGATTTTATATAGTGTGGCGAGCGCACCGAGGCTGAAGCGTGGCGAGCGCGCATTTCTTCAGACGTATTACGTGTGCGCTTCGGGTTGGCGTTCATCGTGGGGTGGCGTTAACAATGGGGGGGGCAGTTGACATACAAATTACCCATCTGGGTGGCTATACAATCAAAAATCGGGTATGGGGGGCCATTTAACATTGGTTCCTATGTAAAATCAGGTCCATCGCATTGGTCGCATCGCATGCCATGATAATGGCATGCGATGGACCCGATTTTAAATGGCCATTTAACATTACATACAATGTTAAATAGGGTCGGTCGCATTGGTCGCATCGCATGCGATGGACCCGATTTTTACATTGTCGGGAAAGCTCTTAAAAAGCCCGATATCGGGTTGGTCGGGTCCCATCGCATACCTTAAGTTAATGCGATGGGACCCGACGGGCGCCCTGCTAGGAAACAAGTATCACTATTTTTCATTGGCAAAGGGCAGATGTTGGTGCCAGAAGCCATGTTCCTGAGCTATCAGGTATCTGACCCTATAAGAGAGTAACGATGTATAATGTGAGTACACAGTCTGGAACCTTACATTATAGAAGGGGTTGAAGACATTAGGCAGTGGGGCCCACCAGGGATTTCCTCTGTACCACTATGGGCCACTCCTGCCCTGAACTGTTTAGGTCTACCATTTCTCTACTGCATCCTAGAAAAATATAGACAGATTCTGATTGGTTGCTATGAGCAACATTACCTCTTTATTTTTAGAAGCTTTAGTAAATTTACCCCTATGAGTGAATATATGAGTCTCTTTGAACCATCTTGTGTGAGCTAAATGAATAACCTGGGATCTCCATGCATCCACTAAGCCTCTTCCATGTCATAGCGAAGGAATGCCTAATACATTTTTGAAACATTTCTGAAAGAATCTGGATGCATGTGCGGTGTGACTAGAAGAACAAAAAAGTGTAATTGTTAAGAGACAATAGGGGAAATATAATAAGACGAGGGTTCTATTTCAGATGGGATGTTGATATGGGCAATCTTTCAGATACTGGGCGGGATGCTCTAACATCCGCAGCCCTCTAACGCCCCTCCCCCCCCTTTGCCGGGTACTGCATTGTTAATAATCGCATATGCTCTAACATATGCAATTATTAACGTAAGGGACAGCTGTCCCTTGCGATGCGGCTCCTGGGTCTGAGACCTGGGAGTCCGCCTGCACATGCGCAGAGCGCCGGAGCTGGCCTCAGGGCATGCTGGGAGGATCCCTCACACAGCGCTGCGGTAAGAAGCCCATAGGCTTCTGCAGGGAATCGCCAGCAAAAAGCGATTGTATATGTGTAATTACAGTTTAAGCACTATTAATCACTAATTAGCACTAATTTACATTGAATTACACGACTGAATTATTTTATAAATGGTTATTGGCTGCCATAAATGTGCCATTCACTAATTTTTAAGAGTTACTGCAAGTTTCTGAAGTTATTAATTATGGTGATATCATGGACATGGCGAGAGGATGCAGTGCCAAGGATTATTCATTAATTACCATAAATACTCGAGTATAAGCCTATTTTTTTAGAACAGTTTTTATGCTGAAAAAGCCCCCCTCGGCTTATACTCGAGTGAGGGTCCCACTTGAGTCAATAAGTTTTCCCAGTTTTTTTGTTGTTGTAAAATTAGGTGCCTCGGCTTATATTCGGGTCAACTTATACTCGAGTATATACGGTAGTTTGCCATTATGTTCTTTATCATTATCCCCTAGAATGACATGGTCACCTGTTATCCCAGCAAAAAGTGCTTTTATATTTGCTTCAGTACAATTCTGCTTGGTGTGATGATGAGGATTATATGCCGTTACCTGCTGCTTTCATCTGTAATGATGACAATGATAAATCAGTTAGCCTTATATTTGATCACTGCATTTCTGGGGGTGATGATAAATCAGACTCAGTCAACTGTAGTCATAGTCTTGATTGATGACATCTTCATTGTTATAGATAGGAAGGAATCTGGAAAAAATGTTCTTGAAATAACTACTTATATGTGCAATCTTTCAAAAAATAAAACAGCTAAAACAAGAATGTGTTTCAAAAAGGAAGACGGTAGCCTTAAACTCAAACCATTAGCAGATGATGAGGACTGAAGCATCTTGTGTGGGTGCCATGAGCAGGTTGGAACCAGAACTATCCATGTCATTTTGCAAATGAATTGTTTTTTACAATATGGTCCTGATTCCGAGCCACACGCAATGATAATGTTCACTTAGATGAGCACATGTTCAATATCTAAAAACTCCTACGGTGTATGTATCACACAAAGGCCCTTATTCTGATTGAATCAGACGGCTGCATGTTTGGTCGGACAGCCGATGTATTGTGTTTGCGCATGTGCAGAGGCGTTTTGTGCGCATGTGCAGAGCCTCGCAAGTCCGAACACGGCGTGAATTCAGTGCAGAAAAGGATTGTACAGACCCATCCGAACAGGGGGTGGAGAGGGGCATGAAGGGCTTTTTGGGCTCATTACCATATGCATACGCCCCGCGTTTCATGGGCGTTCCCATGAAAATGCTGGGCGTATGTTTGGTAATCCGGCCATGACGCACGTGTGGGGGGCGGACAGTTGACATAGCCGGATGTCAGCTGGCCGCCCATATCCCTGCTTTAACACGGAAAAATGTCTGAGTGATCTGGAGCACTCGGGGCTGCTTGACCGCTCGTCCATCATTCGATGGTTGGCAACCATCGGAGGATGGGGAGGTTCCCTCAAATTAGGGAAGTGTTCACATGAAACATCCATTCGCAGTCCGTTCGATCGGCGTCTTACCGTATTCGGACGGTGTGAGCGATCCGTACAGTAGGCGGGGCTAAGAACACTCAGTGGCCATCCGAAATACGCATCTGACCGAGTCAAGATGCGTATAGGGCCTAAGTGTATTTATGAATGCCCTCTTATGACTGGGGCAAACGGCATCATAAACGTGGCGGAAAAGTGATTGAAGGTGGCTAGAAAGGTCCGTTGAGTGGGCGTATTTTGGGAGTGTTGTGGGCATGGCAGGAAAAGTAGTGGTTTTCATAACCACAGGCATAGGAGGTTGTGGTCAACTGGGAAAACTGTGCTTGCAATTTGTCAGATACAAGATTTCAATGGTGTGACTGATGGCGGTGAATAAAGATGCACTAGTTGGTATTGCAGGCTGTGTGGATCCCAGGCTCCAGATATTCAGCCACATGGATACACACAAGTAATCTATAGGACCGTTTGTATACAATCGAACACTGGTGATCACCAATAGAAGTTGCTTTTTCCCACAACTCAGATACAAGCCCTATGTCAGGGTCTCGGGCTTGGAATAGTGAATACCAGGCTGGGAATTGATTGGACATGATGCAGGTGTGTGGAATCTCACCGTGCTGATGGTTTTCACCAGTGACCCCTCCAAGCAGGATATGGGCTTTGCTGCACTAGGCACGCCAATCACTGTCCCGTGAACGGGTTGCCCAGTTAAGACTGTAAACCCTGGTAGACAGGTGGAGTGGAGTGAGACGGGCAAAGCAGGTACTAAAGGATAAGGCAATAGGTAGTCCAAGGTCAGACCGGGTCATACACGAGGAGGCACACTTTCAAGTACACTGGGATGAGGCAGGAGAAACAGGAAAGCAAGCCAAGGTTAAATACAGATAGTCTCTGGATACAGTAGACAAGGATTAGACAAGAGAGTATTCAGGAATGCAAGCCGAGGTCAATCACAGGTAGTCAGGAATCTCAGTACAAGTCACAGGAAACGCTGGAGCAGGTTAGTGAACCTATAATCTGGCAGAGTCTGTTTGACAGGAAGTGCCTTTTATAAGGAGCTAATGAGCTACAGCTGTTAGACACTGGGCTATAGCCTCACAGGTTCCTAACCAAGGATAACGAAGCATGGTCTCACCCAGGTGCTGCAATCAGTCTGCAATGTTCAGACTAACACAGGGTTGATTAGCAGCATGGAGCAGAGCAGAAACACACAGCACAATATCAGGAACTGATGCTTTAAATGTGCGGCGTGCACACCCTAAGGATTCTGCGAGCCTGTCTTTCGCTACTTGCAATTCCAACACTCACAGGGACACTGGAAGCCAGGCATCCGTAGTTGTTGCTAACTATGACCACGGCGCTCAAGAGGAACTGGAAGCCGGATGTCTGCTATCACTGCGACCCCTGGAGACCCTGGAACAGGTGAGTCACCAAAACAACCCTAAAGGTTGTGACACCCTATATTATATATGTCTCTTTATGGCAATGAGCAAGCAGACCTCAACAAATGATGAAAGCATTGTGTGTATAATTCTGTGTGACACCTGATGACAGCAATTTTCATATTTTTATCAGTATGGACTGGCTAGAAAGGAAGACTTTAATGTAATTGGTCAGATAAACAAAGCAGTGCAATATCAGTCCCTGATTTTGAATGAAATACAGTAATCGGGGAGTGTAGAACATGGGTGACTGCTTTAAGCTAAATATTGTGGTCACATACCTCAGGCAGCACAAATAGCTGGATGCTGTGAATTAATGCGTGTGGCTGTGTGTGTGTGTATGTGTGTGTTTGTGTTAATTAGTAGTGCTGTCTTAACTCATATTAAGGAAAATTTTTAATTGTAATGTACCTGTACAAAGTATTCATCCATTGGGATATTTTTATATTTTATTTGTTGGAATTTTCTTTTTAAGCAATTCCTACTACAGTACTATGACAAAAGGTTATTTTTTTCTAGATTAATGTTGGGAAGGCCAGTGTGCAATGTCTTTCAGTCATTATCCCCAAGGCTGACAGATGTCATCTCCTGTCCCCCTGGGCCAACATACAGTGCTTCAGTTGTGTAAGCATGTTGTTACTGGCATGCAAGGTACGTGCTCATTTTAGACAATACTACGCAGCTCAGAACATTATAGATACACATTTTCTTAGGAATAAATTGCCATTGTTCCAGCTGTAATATAACCTTACTTTATTTGTGCAGCTTCAAGACCAACAACAAATTTCAGCAATTATGTTATGGTCAGGACATACATCAGCTGCTTGCACCTTATTGGTGCAGCACATCTCAGTCTTGTGTGCAATAAATCAAGGATTATGATTTGCTGTAACCATCAGGCTTGTGAGTACGATTGTATAAACAGCACTTCCAAGTTATGCCTGCTCAGGCCAAATACGTCTAAATGTTCTGCATTTTCATTACAGCTAGGTCCTTCACAGAAGCCTGACTTCTTGTTGTAAATAAATACTGCTGGATTCTAAAAAAAAGTGGTTCTGCCTGCTGGGCCAGTGTGCAGCAATCCGTATCTCGTTGACGGATCAACAGCATATAAATCGACAATCACGTTGTTCACCACTCTGGATTAAAAGTGTCTAGAAAGACACCTAAAGATAATGGACAGCATCTAGATCGACAGATGATTGCTGGCATGGTTTTATTATGATATGTTTCTGATTATGTACCTGATTTTTGCAACTGTATTCTAACTTTGGACTCTATTCTCTCTAATTGATGGGTTCCATTAAGCTACTTTGCTTATTTGGTGATTGTCCTATCAATCATGCTCCCTTTCTATTACTTCATATTTGCTTTCACTGTATTGTATATATTTTCTTTGATCCTGTGGTGATGGAGACACTATTGCACTTTAATAGGTATTTTTCCATCTGGAGTAAGGGGATGCCATTCAATTATCATAGTGAATGTGCACTCTACCTAGTCCGTGCATTTATTACCAGTCTTATGTCTGCTGCCGGATATTACTATATTACTGAGGTTACTGACGTAGCTAAAATGGCCGTGCGTTCCAGGGAACGGCTTAGAAGCCGGAAGCCGCGATACGGAGCGCATTCAATGGTGAGCACAGGGCAAGTCACGCCGAAGGCGGACGACGCGTTGTGACATCACCGATCTTGACGCTGGCGGCATTCCCATAGCACGGCCGCTACATTCACACCTCCTTGGGCGTGATCTAAGTCGGAACCGGAAGTGGTGATGCGGGAGGAATGGCATGCAGACCAGACGGAATATTGCAGGACAGGTGAGTGTGATTCCTCTGATTTTGGCGGTACCCTCTTGCTCTATTTAAGGCACTATTGGGCCAGTTAGCATTGTACCCTTGAGGAAGGTGGAGCACCCACCGAAACAGGCTGTCGGGTATCAGGGCTCTATGGCTGGTCGCAGGTCTCCTGGGTGGAGCCACACTAGATAAGTTATACCTGGACCCTTTTGCATACTTTGTTTGCCTATATGATGCCATGTGTCTATACTTTTTTCACCTGCTTTTGATGCTGAATACACAATTTTAAAATTTACTCAGCTGGTGTGCAGATTTCATTTGTTTTACCTGAGGGTAAAATCCTTATATATATATATATATATATATATATATATATATATATATATATATATATATATATATATATATATATATATATATATATACAGAATAGCAGGCAGGCGGCGGCACTCCAAGGGTTTTTATTCGTGCAAAAGAATCTCCAACGTTTCGGGGACTAGCCCCTTTGTCAAGGTGATATACAAACGTGCGATAAAACAGAACAGTATATATAGGAAGGTGATAAAACATTAATTACCTTGTGTCGCCCATCAGCACGCCGGGGACCGCTGCCGGAAGTGATAAACCCGGAAGTCAGACGTCAGAAGTGCGTCACTGTGTAGGTGCGTGTAACGCGCCTGGAACGCAAGCGTCCAGGCGTAGTTATGGGAACCACACGCCGGGAGCGGTAATCCAGCCGCTGGGGGACGACCTGGTTAAAACAAACAAAATACACTGTGAAACAATACAGTAAAATGTGTAAGAAAAGCCATATGTTTAAGATCGCGGGACTGACCTGCCGCGAATGTACGTGTAAAATCGTTTTAATAAAACGTATTGCTAAATGAAGTGTATGGGAAAATGGAAAACACTGTATGTGAGAAAGAACAAAATATGAAAAATAAATAAATAAAAAGGAACTAGCTGCAGACTTGTGCTGGATGGGCTTATCTATGTGGACTCAAATGTCTCCTATAGGGGTTATTATGCTGATGTAATTATTGTAATGTGGGCAGTGCCGGTACAGAGACACTCCCCATAACTGGTCTGCATCAGACCAAGTTAAGGAATCCGCGATTAGAGGCTATGGGCTTTACACATATTTAATCATATTTAATCACGCTGTTTAGAACAAAAGGGCATTCCTTATCGGCTTTACCCAATATGTGCTGTGATGTTAAGTCGCTAAGGTACCAAATCAAATGTCGGACCTGGGCATAAAGTAAATAGCGGGGTATTTGTACTTACTGATGTTTAAGGTATTATACTTAGATATGAGGCATGTCAGGGATGGAGACAAAGTTACCTATATTTAACATCGAAGGGAGGTATTAAACCTCTGAACATGTGTAAAAGACACTCAAGTCAAGAAAAAGTTAGGATAGCGAGAAAGTACACTGCAATCGGCCTCAAAGGGCCGCTAATGAAGAACGTCTACCCGGTACATGCACATAATAATAACACTCAAATATGGAAAAGATAGAATAGGAAGCAAGACGGAAATGAAAAATAAAGCACACTGCGATCGGCCTAAGAGGGCCAGCTATATGGAACGTCTGTCCAGTATATGCACATAATATTAACACTCAAATGTGGAAAAGATAGGATAGAAAGTAAGCCAGAGATGAAAGATAAAGCACACTACGATCGGCCTTGGAGGGCCGGTTTCATGGGATCTAACATAATCCTTATATGGCTAAGACCTAGCATATATAGGATCATACATATGTACAAATAACACTCAAATTTGGAAGAGATAGGATAGAGAGTAAGACGGAGAGGAAAACAAAGCAAACAGCGATCGGCCTATCAGGCCTGGTCTATTGATCTCTGATAGATCACTAATTTCAATAAGCCAGTCCAACTCAAGTGCTACAAGAGTAATCAGGACATAATGTTATAAATATCAGATGGTCCAAACTCAGCTCACATATATGGATTCTCTCAATCACTCCTGAGTCCCTTATAAAAAGATACTCAAAGGGAGTTTATCATTGAGTCCATGTGGCTTCATGCTGTTAAGCCGGTGTATCCAGACAGCTTCTCTTTTGAGTAGCGCTCCATCTCTGTCGCCTCTTCTTTGAGATTCCGGAATGTGGTCGATGATAGTATGCTTCAGGTCCGAAAGACGGTGTGAACTAGCGGAAAAGTGTCTTGCCACCGGTTGATCGTTTTCTTTGCCGGCCAATGCTTTGCCTATTGCTGACCGGTGCAAGGCCATCCTAGTTCTCAGAGATCTTACTGTCTTTCCCACATACAACAATTTGCATGGACACTGAATGACATAAATTATGTGGGTGGTGGTGCACGTCACAATGTGGTTGATGGGGAACGTCCTGCCATCGATTGGGTGGACAAATTTCGGGCCGGTAAGCATGTGGTGGCAAGTTGTGCAGTTGATGCATTTGTAGCATCCGTTAGATTTTCTAAGAAAATTACTTGAGTTCCGGTCTGGAGGGGTTGAAAACCCCGTGATGTCATTCCGAACCAGCACATCTTTAAGATTTCTTCCTCGAGTGTGACATATTAGGGGTGTCTTATTTCTTAGGGAGGGCAGACTCTCATCGGTTTTAATGATTGGCCACAGGGCCCTGGCGGCTCTAGGTAATACGTAACTGGATGTGCAGTATCTTGTAACGAAAGGAAGTGCGCTCTGCATTTGGTCGCCCCTTGTGGAGCCCAGCTTCGGGGTCAGTAATGTCTCTCTTGGGACCTTGATGGTTTCCATCTTCTGCTTTACCAACGACACCTTGTCATAACCCCTTTGGACAAACTTGTCGACCATTGTGTCGAGGACAACAGGTAATTCGTCATGCTGGCTCACAATTCGGGCAGCCCGTAACATCTGTGACTTGGGTAAAGCTTTTCTCAATGCCATAGGGTGAAAGCTGTTTGCTTTTAAGATGTTATTTTTGTCTGTTGGTTTGGTGTACAGAGTGGTGTTGATTCTCCCATCGTCCAATCGGACTAAGACATCAAGGTAGCTGATTTCTTTGGTAGAAGCCTGGTGCGTGAATTTGATGGGCGAATTCCTCCCATTCACATCTGTCATGAGGGTTTCGAATTCATGCATACTGCCGTCCCAAATCATGAACAGATCGTCGATGTAACGGGTAAAGGTGATGATCTTGTTGCGGGCCAGTGTGTTGTTGAAAAACATGACTTGCTCCTCCCTGAACATGAACACGTTCGCGAAGGAGGGTGATACATTACTGCCCATAGATCCGGCTGTTCTATGGGCAGTAATGTATCACCCTCCTTCGCGAACGTGTTCATGTTCAGGGAGGAGCAAGTCATGTTTTTCAACAACACACTGGCCCGCAACAAGATCATCACCTTTACCTGTTACATCGACGATCTGTTCATGATTTGGGACGGCAGTATGCATGAATTCGAAACCCTCATGACAGATGTGAATGGGAGGAATTCGCCCATCAAATTCACGCACCAGGCTTCTACCAAAGAAATCAGCTACCTTGATGTCTTAGTCCGATTGGACGATGGGAGAATCAACACCACTCTGTACACCAAACCAACAGACAAAAATAACATCTTAAAAGCAAACAGCTTTCACCCTATGGCATTGAGAAAAGCTTTACCCAAGTCACAGATGTTACGGGCTGCCCGAATTGTGAGCCAGCATGACGAATTACCTGTTGTCCTCGACACAATGGTCGACAAGTTTGTCCAAAGGGGTTATGACAAGGTGTCGTTGGTAAAGCAGAAGATGGAAACCATCAAGGTCCCAAGAGAGACATTACTGACCCCGAAGCTGGGCTCCACAAGGGGCGACCAAATGCAGAGCGCACTTACGTATTACCTAGAGCCGCCAGGGCCCTGTGGCCAATCATTAAAACCGATGAGAGTCTGCCCTCCCTAAGAAATAAGACACCCCTAATATGTCACACTCGAGGAAGAAATCTTAAAGATGTGCTGGTTCGGAATGACATCACGGGGTTTTCAACCCCTCCAGACCGGAACTCAAGTAATTTTCTTAGAAAATCTAACGGATGCTACAAATGCATCAACTGCACAACTTGCCACCACATGCTTACCGGCCCGAAATTTGTCCACCCAATCGATGGCAGGACGTTCCCCATCAACCACATTGTGACGTGCACCACCACCCACATAATTTATGTCATTCAGTGTCCATGCAAATTGTTGTATGTGGGAAAGACAGTAAGATCTCTGAGAACTAGGATGGCCTTGCACCGGTCAGCAATAGGCAAAGCATTGGCCGGCAAAGAAAACGATCAACCGGTGGCAAGACACTTTTCCGCTAGTTCACACCGTCTTTCGGACCTGAAGCATACTATCATCGACCACATTCCGGAATCTCAAAGAAGAGGCGACAGAGATGGAGCGCTACTCAAAAGAGAAGCTGTCTGGATACACCGGCTTAACAGCATGAAGCCACATGGACTCAATGATAAACTCCCTTTGAGTATCTTTTTATAAGGGACTCAGGAGTGATTGAGAGAATCCATATATGTGAGCTGAGTTTGGACCATCTGATATTTATAACATTATGTCCTGATTACTCTTGTAGCACTTGAGTTGGACTGGCTTATTGAAATTAGTGATCTATCAGAGATCAATAGACCAGGCCTGATAGGCCGATCGCTGTTTGCTTTGTTTTCCTCTCCGTCTTACTCTCTATCCTATCTCTTCCAAATTTGAGTGTTATTTGTACATATGTATGATCCTATATATGCTAGGTCTCAGCCATATAAGGATTATGTTAGATCCCATGAAACCGGCCCTCCAAGGCCGATCGTAGTGTGCTTTATCTTTCATCTCTGGCTTACTTTCTATCCTATCTTTTCCACATTTGAGTGTTAATATTATGTGCATATACTGGACAGACGTTCCACATAGCTGGCCCTCTTAGGCCGATCGCAGTGTGCTTTATTTTTCATCTCCGTCTTGCTTCCTATTCTATCTTTTCCATATTTGAGTGTTATTATTATGTGCATGTACCGGGTAGACGTTCTTCATTAGCGGCCCTTTGAGGCCGATTGCAGTGTACTTTCTCGCTATCCTAACTTTTTCTTGACTTGAGTGTCTTTTACACATGTTCAGAGGTTTAATACCTCCCTTCGATGTT
The DNA here is from genome assembly GCF_055691185.1 of Crinia signifera. Classification (NCBI taxonomy): domain Eukaryota; kingdom Metazoa; phylum Chordata; class Amphibia; order Anura; family Myobatrachidae; genus Crinia; species Crinia signifera. The sequence continues at coordinate 406,969,305 of NC_139217.1, forward strand.
AAATATAGGTAACTTTGTCTCCATAACTGACATGCCTCATATCTAAGTATAATACCTTAAACATCAGTAAGTACAAATACCCCGCTATTTACTTTATGCCCAGGTCCGACATTTGATTTGGTACCTTAGCGACTTAACATCACAGCACATATTGGGTAAAGCCGATAAGGAATGCCCTTTTGTTCTAAACAGCGTGATTAAATATGATTAAATATGTGTAAAGCCCATAGCCTCTAATCGCGGATTCCTTAACTTGGTCTGATGCAGACCAGTTATGGGGAGTGTCTCTGTACCGGCACTGCCCACATTACAATAATTACATCAGCATAATAACCCCTATAGGAGACATTTGAGTCCACATAGATAAGCCCATCCAGCACAAGTCTGCAGCTAGTTCCTTTTTATTTATTTATTTTTCATATTTTGTTCTTTCTCACATACAGTGTTTTCCATTTTCCCATACACTTCATTTAGCAATACGTTTTATTAAAACGATTTTACACGTACATTCGCGGCAGGTCAGTCCCGCGATCTTAAACATATGGCTTTTCTTACACATTTTACTGTATTGTTTCACAGTGTATTTTGTTTGTTTTAACCAGGTCGTCCCCCAGCGGCTGGATTACCGCTCCCGGCGTGTGGTTCCCATAACTACGCCTGGACGCTTGCGTTCAAGGCGCGTTACACGCACCTACACAGTGACGCACTTCTGACGTCTGACTTCCGGGTTTATCACTTCCGGCAGCGGTCCCCGGCGTGCTGATGGGCGACACAAGGTAATTAATGTTTTATCACCTTCCTATATATACTGTTCTGTTTTATCGCACGTTTGTATATCACCTTGACAAAGGGGCTAGTCCCCGAAACGTTGGAGATTCTTTTGCACGAATAAAAACCCTTGGAGTGCCGCCGCCTGCCTGCTATTCTGTCTACAACACTGATCCAGAGGGCACCCAGGTATTTCCCCATTTGAGTTGGAGTGTCGATCCGCCCCACCTCTCTCTCTCTCTCTCTCTCTCTATATATATATATATATATATATATATATATATATATATATATTTGGGGGTATAGGCGACACTCACTAATAAAGATCCATTAGCGCTGGGGTGTCCACTCAATTAACCTCAGATGAGGCAACAATATATACGTGGGTACAGGAATGAGGCCACTCTCCAGACTGTAGAAATTTTCAATATTGCATTTTATTCAGGCACGCTGCCACAACATTAGGTCAACGTTTCGGCTCTAGAATTGAGCCATTATCAAGACATGTGAACAGCCATCAGTGCATACATCATATGAAAAAATACACCTTGCGATGACAGCAACAAAGTGCACGCCATTAGCCACGTGCAAAGTGCCGCACTTTGCACGTGGCTAATGGCGTACACTTTGTTGCTGTCATCGCAAGGTGTATTTTTTCATATGATGTATGCACTGATGGCTGTTCACATGTCTTGATAATGGCTCAATTCTAGAGCCGAAACGTTGACCTAATGTTGTGGCAGCGTGCCTGAATAAAATGCAATATTGAAAATTTCTACAGTCTGGAGAGTGGCCTCATTCCTGTACCCACATATATATATATATATCCTATATATTTGGCTACATCTGTCACTCAAAGTGGGTGTCTGTGTCTATAACGCTCTGTTCCTGGACTTTCCTCTTAATGTGTGATTGCCTTCATCTGTGCTGAACACCTTTCTGAGAAATTAACCTGTTTAAAACAGGTGATGGCAATCATACATTAAGGGGAAGTCTAGAAACAGAGCATTGTGTCCCTCCTGGAGAGGGTCATGTTGGGAGGTATGTGACAGAGAACCAGCCCAGTGAGCCCACAGACAGTGCCAGACACCCACTGCCTTCCCATGTTGCCCAGCACTGCTACTCCACAGCCACCAGGTGAGCGCCCCCCTCCCGCGATTTGCGGCAAAACCTCCCCCCCCCCCCTCCCGTGATTCGCGGCAAAAACACCCGCTCCCCCGCGACCCCCCCTACCGCGATTCGCAGCAAAAACAGCCCCGCGACCCCCCCTCCCGCGATTCGCTGCAAAAAGAACCCCCCCACGACCCCTCCCGCAATTCGCGGCATAACCACCACCCCGCGACCCCCCCCTCCCACGAATCGCGGCAAACCCTCCCCCGTGACACCCCCCCCCCCCCGATTCGCGGAAAAAACACCCCCCCGCGACCTCCCTCCCGCGATTCGCGGCAAAAAGAACCCCCCCGTGACCCCCCTTGCACGATTGGCGGCACCCCCCCTGCGACCCCTCTCCCGCGATTCGCGGCACCCCCCCCGCAATTCGCAGCAGCCCCAGGATTAAATGGCACATGCAAAACACTGACATGGCTATGGTCGACAATGAAAAAGGTTGACATGAGTTTTTGAAGATTTAGTTTAAATTTTTTTAATTTTTCCATTTTCATTGTCATGTGTCGACATGGACACCAATGAAGTGGCACACTTATGTCAACATTTACATGTGTTGACCTTTCTGTGTTGATTTTTTCTTGTGGCGATTCGCGTCACACCACCCCGCAACCCCCCCTCCCGCGATTCGCGGCACCCCCCGTGACCCCCCACCTCCCCCAATTCGCGGCAACCCCCCACCGGAACCCCTGTGAACCCCGCCCTCCCACGATTCGCGGCACCCACCCCCGCGACCCCCCCTCCCGCAATTCGCGGCACCCCCCCGTGATTCGCGGCAGCTCCAGAATTAAATTGCACATGGAAAACACTGACATGGCTATGGTCGACAACGAAAAAGGTTGACATGAGTTTTTGAAGTTTTTTTGTCATTTTTTGAATATTTTCATATTCATTCTCATGTGTCGACATGGACACCAATGAAGTGCCACACTTATGTCAACATTTACATGTGTTGACCTTTCTGTGTTGATTTTTTTCTTGTGGCGATTCGCGTCACACCCCCCGCAACCCCCCCTCCGGCGATTCGCGGCACCCCCCTGCGACCCCCCCCCCTCCCGCAATTCGCGGCAACCCCCCAACGGAACCCCCATGAACCCCGCGATTCGCGGCACCCACCCCCCGCAACCCCCCCCTCCCGCAAATCGCGGCACCCCCCGCGATTCGCGGCAGCCCCAGGATTAAATGGCACATGCAAAACACTGGCACGGCTATAGTCGACAATGAAAAAGGTTGACATGAGTTTTTGAAGATTTATTTCATTTTTTGAATGTTTTCATATTCATTGTCATGTGTCAACATGGACACCAATGAAGTGGCACACTTATGTCAACATTTACATGTGTTGACCTTTCTGTGTTGATTTTTTCTTGTGGCGATTTGCGTCACACCCCCCCACAACCCCCACTCCCGCGATTCATGGCACACACACACACACACACACACACACCTCCCCCGCGATTCTCGGCACCCCACCCCGTGACCCCCTCCCGTGATTCACGGCACACCCCCGCGACCCCCCCTCCCATGATTCGCCGCAACCCCCGCCCCGTAATCCCCCCTCCCGCGATTCGCGGCACCCACCCCCGCGACCCCCCCCTCCCGCAATTCGCGGCACCCCCCCGCGATTCGCGGCAGCTCCAGAATTAAATTGCACATGGAAAACACTGACATGGCTATGGTCGACAATGAAAAAGGTTGACATGAGTTTTTGAAGTTTTTTTTTCATTTTTTGAATGTTTTCATATTCATTCTCATGTGTCGACATGGACACCAATGAAGTGCCACACTTATGTCAACATTTACATGTGTTGACCTTTCTTTGTTGATTTTTTCTTGTGGCGATTCGCGTCACACCCCCCCCACCCCCCCCGCAACCCCCACTCCCGCGATTCACGGCACACACACACCCCCCCGCGATTCTCGGCACCCCACCCCGTGACCCCCCCTCCCGTGATTCACGGCACACCCCCCGCGACCCCCCCTACCATGATTCGCCGCAACCCCCGCCCCCGTAACCCCCCTCCCGCGATTTGCGGCAACCCACCCCGCAACCCCCCTCCCGCGATTCTCTGCAATCCCTCCCCTCCCGCGATTCGCAGCATCCACCCCCCCACAACCCCCCCTCCTGCAATTCGCGGCACCCCCCGCGACCCCCCCTCCTGCAATTCGTGGCACCCTCCGCGACCCCCCCTCCCGCGATTCGCGGACACCTAAGTTGCAATACAGGGCATCTTTCATACAATTCTAACCATATTTCTCATATACAAACGTTCACAAATTAAGGGGGCGCAGCCCCTTACGACGGTGTGAAGAGCGCCCGTATATATACCCACGGCCAACAGAGATTGCATTGTCTAATCGCGGGTGTAAATAGCTGTTCTTGTAACACATGCACATGAGTACACACAGCAGGATAGATACAATGTAGTTGTAATTTTTTTGCAATATTTATCAATATCTTTAGCAAATTTAAAAAGACCCAAAACTGATCCAAGAACCGGATCCGAACAAAAACTCTTGAGGATGGGTTTGTCAAAACCAAAACAGGATGATAAATTAGAACCAAATCCCGGGGTTCCGTGCACATCTCTAATATATAGGGCAAAGGAAAGAGGCAAACATGTCTATTGTCAAGCTTTGTTAAGGTAGATAACAATTTACAGATGGGTTTTGCTTGCTGTGAAAATATGCTAATGATTCCAACTTCAACTTGTGCATAGAGACGCCCTCTGCTGGTATCTTACACCCGTCGTTTACATACAAGAGGGGATTATATCAGAAGTTGGAGCTCTCTTATTTGAATTTTAAACTGCACAACAGCCTCACTCCTAGAGCTCTCCTAAGAAGCCAAGGGCTCTTTAGAGTTGGGCAAATTATCAGTGCCTTATAATGGCATGCCCAGAAAATGTTCCTGACTTGCCTACATATTTCTAGCCAAACTTTGTTACCTCCACCAAATGTCTACTTGTTGTCTACCTGTTGCTCACTTTGCAAAATAAATCCTCTTTGCACAGTGTGTACCGTTGGCAAATTTTTCCTGTACTGTGTACAAAAATGATTTTTCAAATATTTTTGTATATGATAATTAATTTGATATCATTCCCATAAATCAAAGCCAAGCAAAATGTCTCTTGAAACCAAATCAAATCAAAACAAAGATCCAAATAGAATATTTGGTACTTGTGAGTTATCCGGGCGCCCGATTTCTAAATCGGGTCGGATCGGGCACATCGCATCGCATCGCATGCGACCATCGGATGCGATGCGATGCGATGACCCGATTTTTCCATAGGAATCAATGTTAAAATGGACTGAGTCCATTTTAACATGGAATTCAATGGGAAAAAGGGGTCCTTTTCATACCCCTACTATCCAAGTGGGCATGGAGTTGGATATAAACCTGTGGCGAGCGTAGCGAGCCACCGAGCCCGAAGCGTGGCGAGCGGACACGGAATACCGTCCCCTCGCGGGGCTCGCTTCGCTCGCCACGCTTCGGGCTCGGTGGCTCGCTACGCTCGCCACAGGTTTATATCCAACTCCATGCCCACTTGGATAGTAGGGGTATGAAAAGGACCCCTTTTTCCATAGGAATCATTTTAACATTGATTCCTATGGAAAAATCGGGTCATCGCATCCGATGGTCGCATGCGATGCGATGCGATATCGCATCGCATCGCATCTGATTGTATGCCTTAACTTAAGGCATACAATCAAAAAATCGGGCGTCCAGATAACTCACAAGTACCGAATATTTTTCTCCAGAATGTTGTTTGGTAAAGATTGAAATTTATTTATAATCTTCACCTGATTTCAGCAGCCACAATAATTTACCGTACACCTCCTACTGTAGTTTATAATGCATTTCCCTCTCTTACTATAAGCATGATTGATTTTAGACATTAAAATCAGATTAGTTCACAATGAACACGGCAAGTGCTCAGTATTTCTCAGGACATTTTAAGTGTAAAATAACAAAGTTGCAGCAAACAAATAAAGGCACCTCCAGGGACATATTCAGACTGGCATTTTAGCAAGTACACTTGTTCTGATTAAAACAATTAACAGCTGAGCTCTACCAATGCAATCACCATATTTACACATAAGCTGAAATGTATGTCCCTTATACAGAATTTAAAAAACTAACTGAAAACAAAACATTAGCTCAATCTTAAATGTACTATGTTTATTGTCATATTTTACATATTTGTAGAGTATGCTTTTGCTGAGTAGTTAATTTCAGTATGCATAATTTCATAGGGTATGATTCTGAGTTAGAAATAAAATAATAAAAAGTCACTGTTACATAGTTACATACATATTAGTTATGGCTGAATAAAAATTTGTGTCCAACGAGTTCAACCTTGGTTAGTGTGTATGATCTTCTACATCCCTTATTAAACATTGTGTATTCTGATTCATTTAAAGACAGATTATGATTGTTGTTTGTACCTCTGGATGTTTTTACCCAATAGATTAGATCAGGGGTGGCCAACCCGCGGCTCTCCCCCTCACCCCTTGAGTGGTGGGTTTTGCTGGGGCAGGACAAACCTACCCCTGTCCCCTCCCACTCATCTCCGCTCTGGCGTTTGTACGCCGGAGCTTCTCTGCCACCGCTAGTATTTTGTTGGCCTTAATTGTTGCTACATGACACTGAGTACTACACCCTAGTTTGTGATCCATTTGGACTCCTAGATCCTTTTCCAGTTCTGATATACACAAAACAACCCTGCTTAGGTTATAACTAGCACACTAGTTATGTCTCCTAAGTTGTATAACCTTGCATTTATCCACATTGAACCTCATTTCCCAATTTTTTCCCACTGTTCTAGTTTATTAAGATAGCTCTGAAGCGTGGAGACATCCTTGATTGTTCTAATTACTCTACTCAGTTTTGTGTCATCAGAAAAGATGGAAACTTTCTGAGTATACCGCACAAATAACAAAGTCAATCTTGAGCGCCAAAAAAAAAGTCCTGCAGCTGCTTATCCCCAAATAGTACAACTGTCTACTATGTAAAGCATAAAAAAGGGTGACAAAATCCAAAAAAGATCAAATGACCAAAAAAGGATTTCTCCTTGGGGTTTTCAAGACCCTTGGAAGGCGTTTCGTAACCTCAATGCACAGGAAACTTTTTCAATCCGTCTTGAAAAAGTTTCCTGTGCATTGAGGATATGAAACGCGTTGACGTCATTCATTTCTTCCGTGGAGTCTCCAGTCTTTCCCCAGCCGGCGTGCATCTAACACGCTGAAAGCCGCGCTGATCCAGACCAGCCAAATTACAGATTAGCAGTACGGACGCTCCCCTTCATCTGCGGTGACTACACTCTGACCGGCATCCATCCTCCGGCTCCCCGCTCCTAACAACTAAGTGGGTGAGATACATGCCGACACCAGTGGGTGCGCGAAAAAGCACACTAGCCATTTGCCATATGGCGGGGCACACTCTGTGAGTATACAAGGATCCATTTACCTTACTTGTTTCACCCAGTGATTGATTCCCTGGCCACCAAAACTGTTTTTTGCATGTCAGTATACATGCTAAAAGAACTGGCTACAAATATATACCGGCTCACTAAATTGTACTAACACAGAGACTTCAACCGCTTACTCCACTGCTATTATAAAGAAAACTTACCATACACTGGAACATTTAAATCCATCTGCTACTGGAGACTCCATACCTTTAAGTGCTATTCTCAATATCAAAGCGCTATTAAGAGCTCTATATTTTATTTTATTTTATATTATTGTATGTATTATGTATTTTTGGTGTAAAATGTCATTATATCTTTACTACTTTTTATTAAATTGTTATAATATACAGTGTGTCCGGCTTCATCATTCTTAATTGGCAGACCCTAACCACATAACTATACAGCAGCGCAACGTATTAAATTTTGTTTCTAGTTTTCTTGTCTTTTTTGGTGAGCTCAGGTGAACTCGCTAGATGCTTGCAGCAGCTGGTTTTAATTTATATTAATATACCATTATTGGTGTTATACCATCTATTGTATCAAGCGCCAGGATTGTGTGGCTCGGCAGTGGCTCATAACCTCTCCTGAACTACACATCTACCCCTGTGTTCCAATGAGAATGCTGGGTGTTCTTATAGTAATAGCCGATGACATAGGTGTGGGGGGGTGGGGAGCTGACCACTGGATGTCGGCTGCCCGCCCATTTTTCCCTGAGCACCCACGCATATAATAAGTGACTTTAGAGTCACTTTTATATTGCGTGTGCCTTCGCCATCATCGAATGATGGGGGCGGATACCACAAGGATGCGAATGGATGTTGCTGTGTAACATCTGTTCACAAACTTTGCATGTGAATCCACCTTGCGAATGGGTGTCAGTCGGCTATCATTCGCAAGGTGGGGTTTGGTTGACTCGCAAGGGTGCAAATTCGCATATGAAAGAGTCAACCAGAATAACCCACAATGTCTGGAAAGTTAAAATCCCCCATAAAAAATACCTGCCCGATCTGTCGATTTTTTAGTCGGTCTACAAGTAGTGCATCATCCCTTTCATTAATGTTAGGTGGTTTGAAAAAACTTATTTGCGTTTTTGTTATTTTCAGTTATCACTGACACGGCCTCAGTATTATCCTCATCCCAAGCTCATTTCATGCCCACAAGTTTGTTCTTACATAAAGGCACACCACCCCTTCTATTTTCCCTGTCTTATCTGAAAGGGTGTATCCCTCCATGTTAATACTCCAATCATGTCACTCATTGCACCATGTTTATTTATTTATTTACAGTTTCTTATATAGCGCTGCAGATTCCGTTGTGCTTTACAATTATAAACAGAGGTAAGCAAACTGGGTAACAACAGACAGCCTTGGAGGTAAGAGGGCCGGTGGGAATATAAGTAATTCAGTTTTGGAAATATTGAGTTTCAGGTGGCGAAAAGACATCAAGATGAGATGGCAGAGAAACATTCAGAGACTTAGCCCAAAATCAATGGGGACAACTCTGGGGTTGATAGATAGATTTGAGTATCATCCGCATATAAATGATACTGAAATCCAAAAGAGCTGATGTGTTTGCCAAGAGATAAGGGATAGATTGAGAAAAGCAGAGGACCTAAGACTGAGACTTGCGGAACTCGACTGACAGAGGTAGTGAAGAGGAGGTAGAGTCAAAGAAGCGAACACTAAAAGAGCGATCAGATAGGTAAGATGTTAGCCAGGAAAGGGCTGTATCATTAAGACCTAGGGAGTGCAGTGTTTGTATGAGAAGAGTATGATGACAGTGTCAAAGAATGCAGAAAGAACTAGAAGAATAAATAGTGAATAATGGCCTTTTCGACTTGGCAGTGAACAGATCATTCACCACTTTAGTCAGTGCTGTCTAAGTGGAGTGTTGGGAACAAAAGGCTGACTGCAGTGGGTCTAATAGGGTGTGAGAGTTAAGAAAGTGTGTGAGGCGAGAGTAGACAAGTCACTCCAGTAGCTTGGAGAGGCATGGGACTGAGTTCGTAGTTGTCTTGTTATTTTGGTGTGCCATGGCTGGCATCTAAGCCTGCTCGGGGTGTAATGGATAGCTGGAGCCACATCAACTAGGGCTGTTTCAAGAGTCTGGTACAGGTGGGAAGCAGCCAAGTCAGGAGATGTAAGTGTAGGAATTAGAGAGAGCTGTTGTTGCAGAAAGGTGGAAAGTTGTGGAAAATTAATAGCATTAGTATTTCTATGGGTTAGTGTAGACATGCATGATTTCTGTGTCAGTGAGCTTGGAGTAATGGAGGAGAGCGAGAGGGTAATGAGATTGTGATCAGAGAGATGGAAGGGAGTGTTTGTATAATCAGAGACTGAGCACATTTTTCTTTTATATCAATTATACAATAATCATCCCTTGTGGCCAGGGTTTCTAGTTCCCCAATTTTGCCTGCCAAGCTACTTGCATTGGCCAGAAAGCATTTCAGTTTAATTTCTCGCTTTTCCCCTTTCAAAGTTTCTTTATGTTCTTCATGTGCTACTGATTTCTTACTAAATCTAGTCGTTGGTGCTGCTTTCCTGTATTTGGCACAGGGTGCATTGATATTGCACAGGATACAATTAAATATCAAGACTATAAAAGCATTTTGGAGTGAAACTTATGCCCAGGGTCAGAAAACTTTGTCAGACTCAAGCCATTGGTCCTCAACAGGAAAATGAGACAAAACACAAAGCTAAAAGCAGCCAAGAATAATTAAGAACAGAATACTGGACTATTCAGAAGTGGCATTCTATGAGCCCTGATCTGAATCCTTTTGGACTTCTATAGAAATAAATAAAATTTGTATCCTGGGAAAGGTACCCATCAAAGCTGACATAGAGCAGTTTACTAAGGAAGAGTGGGCCAAATGATAAGTGTAGAAGATGTGATGCTGGGTAGTGGGCGGAGTTCAGTGTGCAATGTGTTTGGAGCTAGCAATGGCATAAAACAGCACAGCAGTGGACTCACATGCCTCTGTGTCCTATTTACAAGCTTATGAATAAAATTATGCGTCTAAAGATTTTGCAACAAAGTATTATGTTTTGGGTCTCATCATTTTTATCCATGCCATTTTCGTATTTTCAATTATTTTAAATAGTCTATGAAAATTTTTATTTAAAAATGGGAATAAACCACTCTGGGTGCCAAAGTCTTTTGTCACTTTCAAGTTATTTTAGTGAAAAACATGGGTTCTTTTTTATGGAATGGTACCAACAAATTTCTCCATGCCTGTAAAGGGGATGCGGTTAATTTCCCGGCGGTCGGGATCCCGGCGGTCGGAATCCCGACACTGGAATCCCGACCGCCGAAATCCCGAAACTTTCTCCCTCCGTGGGTGTCCACGACACCCATAGAGGGAGAATAAAATAGCGTGCCGAGCGTAGCGAGGCACCGGGCCCGCTGCGTGGCGAGCGCAGCGAGCCCGCAAGGGGGGGCGATCCATGTCCCCCCCTTGTCGGGATTTCGGCGGTCGGGATTCCAGTGTCGGGATTCCGACCGCCGGGATCCCGACCGCCGGGAAATCATATCGGATCCGTGTAAAGTGTGTATCTAAATTTAAAATGTTTAGTTTGAAACAGTTTCAGAAAGAGAGACATGCCAGAAAAAGAATACTTCCATTGAAATGAAAGCCAGGAAAAAAAATCATCTGAAGCCCAATACATTTTAATTCACAACATTTGTTGGGCCTGTTGTATACAGTAGGTGGCAATTATTCTCAATACTGTGGAGAATCGGAAAAAAGGTGAGACGGTCAATGAGGTAAAGTTCAGAAGAAGCAATAATGAGGTCTTTTTTTTTTAAATGTATGGGTATAGCTGATATGTTATTACCCTGAGCACGTAAGCACAATTACACCTCCACATAATGCGGGGGGAGATATTCGCCATATATTACATTACAGAGCTAAATTAATGAATCTGGCATTGGAAGGGTAGATATTTAACATTGATATTCAATCAGGTTGGCCAGGTTCCTGACTCAAATGATGTGACTAAACGATCCCTTACTTTACTCACTATTTAGAATGTGAGCTGCAATGGCCAATAGTAATGACCAAAAAAAAATATAAATAATATATGTATATAATTTGATCTACCAATACTTAATAATAAATCAAAATACTGTCATGGATAAATTAATGAAAAATATATAAAACTTTTTGGTTCTTGTGTAGTTTCACGGCGGCAGTTACGACATCAGCGTGGCGTCCCTGTCAGAATCAGCATAGTGTTCCCGTGGCCAGTGTAGTTAGCGTAGTCAGTCAGCAGCCAGCATAGTTAGCGAGTCAGTCAGAAGTAGCATAGTGTTCCCGCTACCGCTTAGCGTAGTTAGCGTAGTCAGCATCCCTGTCAGAAGTAGCGTATTGTTCCCGCGGTCACTTAGCGTAGCCAGCGGCACTGTCAGAGCCAGCGTAGTGTTCCTGCGGCCAGCATAGTCAGTCAGCAGTACGCAGTTATCGTAGTGAGTCAGCTTACACATGTTGTCATTACTGTCTCAGATCTATGATATGGCAGGTGTGAATGTTTTCCTCCACTATCCACGCCAACCCGAAGCGTGGCAACCGGGCGCGTTATGCGTCCTCCCGACTTGTTCATACCCCCACTATCCACATCGGTGTGGGGTAAATTATATAAAGTGTGGCGAGCGCAGCGAGCCACCAAGCCCAAAGCATGGCGAGCGGCTGCGGAATACATGTAAAGTAATCCGCGGCCGCTCGCCACGCTTCAGTCTCGGTGTCTCGTGCGCTCACCACACTTTATAAAATCAACTCCACACCGACGTGCATAGTGGGATATGAATAAGTCGGAAGGACGTGTAACACGTGCCCTCATGGGGCTGCGCTCGCCACACTTCGGGCTGATGTGGATAGTGGGGGTTTTAAATGGAGGCATTTGCCAGTATGTAACATGGAGCACTGGCAAATGCCTCCTTTTTTGTGCATGAGACGAACTTGCAGCCGCACCTCACCTTTGTGCAGGAGACGCATGCTCTACCGAACCCCTGACCCTGTTGGCAGGGTTGCCTGTACCCTGCCGAAATACTTACTGAGATGCAGGAGCGACTTGGGGTCGCGGCCACAGGTCGTCCCCATGGGAACGTCCAATGTTTCATGTGTGTTCCCATTAAAACACTGGCCATTGCCATGGTAATTAGTTCATGAATCGGGTGCCCGGCCCTTTTCCCATACAAGGGCACCGCAAATCTGAGTCATCAGAGAGTAAGTTCGATTTACGAGCACTTTAGAAAGCATTTGATGGTCGGTGACCATTGAATGATCTCTGCCCCGCACACAAGTTGCGAATGGATGTTTTTGCAAAAGTTCCATTCACATGCGTGCAGGGAAAATTGGCATGCGTAAGGTGGGCAGGCATTTGTGTGGGTGGCATTTAGTTGACTCGCAAAGCTGCGCAGCTTTCAGAGACAACTAGAATGATCCCCCCTTTATGTGCACAAAAAGGTGTTTTTGTTTATCTAGAGCATTTTAAGGCACATGTTCTTGTAAATATTTTGCCTATTAAGAAATCAATATTTGCAGGTTTGCTATTTCATGAAATGGAAAAAAAGAGTAAAAAAGTTATTTCCCACACCAACCTATAACTTTAATACGAGCGCCTTCATTAATTTAGATTTTTCCATTTTCCATGTTTCTACTTTATTGATATTTATTAATTTTATTCAATGATACAGGTTTTCTTTCCCATTTTTTAGTTCACTTGACTGTCTTACTATCTGTTGTAAAAAATATTTTTATTTTCTTATTGTTTACCAAACCCATACCTCCAAATTGTCCCACTTTTCGCAGGAACGTCCCGTTTTTTGGGGGGGATGTTCCCGCATCCCGCCTGGGGGTTGTGGAGTTTGTTCTGCACATACATACAAATAAACTATAATTGATTGATAAATAATTCAATAAATAATCTCATTTAAATAACTTGGTCCTGCAAATTGTAATCTTGTTGTTTTATGTTGGTTCACTTCATTGCCTTATCCATATTTAGGAAGCAACATTCCAAATTTGCATAACTCCTAGCTCCATCGGGGCAGTGAGTCAGTGATTCCAGTGATGACTCTCAGGTGTCCCTGTAGAGTACTACTGCAAACGCACCACCAATTGTTCAACCCGTATCACCTTTACAATATACTGTACACACTGAACATAAATTATATCCATGATTTATATCCTCTGCTGTGAACACACAACACAAGCTACATTATACACTATACACACTTACTGCTCACTATGGGGGTTATTTTGGTTCACTCTTTCTGACAAATTCCTTCTTAGATGGATAAACCCATGTGCACTGCAGGGTGGCAGATGTAAAATGTGCAGAGAGAATTAGATTTGGGTGAATTATTTTGTTTCTGTGCAGGGAAAATATGGACTACTTTATTTTTACACTGCAATATAGATCTCACTTTGAAGTAAAACCCCACCCAAATCGAATTCTCTCTGCACAAGTAACATCTGCCCCACCTGCATTACACAAGGAATTTGTCAGAAAGAGTGAACCAAAATAACCAAAATAGGGCATTGCTCTACATGCAATCTAGAAAAGATATGCCTAGATTACATTGCTCCATTTGTATTGCACTGCAGTCTACACACATGCCTAAAGTTTACATGATCTGCTGCAGCTACTAGATATACTGCAGCCAACACATCCTACCCTGTACTCTAAAGCACAACAAATACTGCAACAATTGCATCTACTGACCTGCATTAAATATACCATACAGCTTGGGCAGCAGCAGTAGCAGTGGCGTTGAGGGGGGGTAACTTTTTACCCAGTCCGTGATCTGTTGAAGGCACCCTGGGTCCTGCTCCCCCCTCCCCTATTGCAGGGAGCCAGGCAGTGGCCCGTCGCAGCACAGCCTCTCTCCCCAGCACAGCACATGCTGCTCAGTGCCGTGTGCTGAGCTGGGGAGAGAGACAGCTGCAGCGGCAGCTTGTCCTCTCCCTCTCGTTTTATGTTTTTCCCTGGGTGTAACCACGCCCCCTCCCGGAGCCTCTGCACAGTGGCCATGTCCCCTCCAGTTTACCGGGGCCCGGCCAACCTTTCAGCGCCCCTAAAGCAGAAGTGTTGTGGCCAACTGTTACTGCCTGTTGGGAGCTATGCCAAGTGAAATGAATTATCCCCTAATAAAGCCTATTTTAACCCTTTGAGTTCCAACATCTCTGTGTGAGATGCACAAAACATGCATTAAAAATGCCAGCATCGCTTACATTTGTTATATAAATAAAAACAATGTGTAAAAATAAATTATATTTCCTATATAAAGGTAAACATTATACTGTAGGTCATTATAATGAATACAAATGTTTGCTTGGCAATTTTCACACCTTTCTTTTATAGTATCGTCAAAAGCTCAGAATGTAAAGCATATTTTACAGTTTCACCTGTCCATCATACCCGCCAGTATATGCACATATTGCAAATAAACACCCAAATAAAAAAAACACAAAAGTAAAATAAAATGCAGATGAAGAATCTGATATCTACTATGCATATTTTGTTTTTTAGTTTTACTGAGAGTATAAAAAACAGATCTGTCCTCTTAAGGTTTTATGACCCAATTTAAGCTTTTTAAGGCATCCATTCTTTTTGTTCTGGCTCAGTCTGCAAGATTATGATACACATATCTGCAAACACTTTAAATTCAGAAAGTAATTGGTTTGTAGTCTGCAGAAATAGCTTGCTGGTCAGCAATATGGGGAGAATAAGAGAGGGAAAGGGTATTAATGTGACAGACAGAGCAGATAATCAGATATTAGCTATGTCTTTACACGCTGGCATTTATTCCTTGGTCTGTTATCAAGATACAGACAGAACTTTCCAAAACAACTGTGTTAGTTCAATGTGTTGTGTGTCATTTAAAGCAGACTTGTGACTGGAATGCTAATACTTTGAATGATGCAGAAGATTCAGAAGCTGCGTAGATATGGATTGTAAATGTTGCTCCCTCTGTGTGTATATATATATATATATATATATATATATTTGTGGGGCGGACCAGCACTCTGTCCCTTAAGTCTGTATGCTGCAGTGCCTTCCAATACGTATTGTAGTGTGTAGGAAGAACAATGGCGGCACTTGTAGGCTTGTAGTGAATTTTTTTTTTATCTCACATCATAAAAAACGGTGCAAACAGTGTCCGACGTTTCGGGGAACGGGGGTGTTCCCTGAAACGTCGGACACTGTTTGCACCATTTTTTATGATGTGAGATAAAAAAAAATTTCACTACAAGCCTACAAGTGCCGCCATTGTTCTATCTATCTATCTATCTATCTATCTATCTATCTATCTATCTATATATATATATATATACTAGGTGATTCATCGCGCCCTACGGGCGCTCTTCACACCGTCGTAAGGGGCTGCGCCCCCTTAATTTGTGAACGTTTGTATATGAGAAATATGGTTAGAATTGTATGAAAGATGCCCTGTATTGCAACTTAGGTGTCCGCGAATCGCGGGAGGGGGGGTCGCGGAGGGTGCCGCGAATTGCAGGAGGGGGGGTCGCGGGGGGTGCCGCGAATTGCAGGAGGGGGGGTTGTGGGGGGTGGATGCTGCGAATCGCGGGAGGGGAGGGATTGCAGAGAATCGCAGGAGGGGGGTCGCGGGGTGGGTTGCCGCAAATCGCGGGAGGGGGGTTACGGGGGCGGGGGTTGCGGCGAATCATGGTAGGGGGGGTCGCGGGGGGTGTGCCGTGAATCACGGGAGGGGGGGTCACGGGATGGGGTGCCGAGAATCGCGGGGGTGTGTGTGTGTGTGCCGTGAATCGCGGGAGTGGGGGTTGCGGGGGGGGGGGGGGTGGGGGGGTGTGACGCGAATCGCCACAAGAAAAAATCAACACAGAAAGGTCAACACATGTAAATGTTGACATAAGTGTGGCACTTCATTGGTGTCCATGTCGACACATGAGAATGAATATGAAAACATTCAAAAAATGAAAAAAAAAACTTCAAAAACTCATGTCAACCTTTTTCATTGTCGACCATAGCCATGTCAGTGTTTTCCATGTGCAATTTAATTCTGGAGCTGCCGCGAATCGCGGGGGGGTGCCGCGAATTGCGGGAGGGGGGGTCGCGGGGGTGGGTGCCGCGAATCGCGGGAGGGGGGGTTACGGGGCGGGGGTTGCGGCGAATCATGGGAGGGGGGGTCGCGGGGGTGTGCCGTGAATCACGGGAGGGGGGGTCACGGGGTGGGGTGCCGAGAATCGCGGGGGAGGTGTGTGTGTGTGTGTCGTGAATCGCGGGAGTGGGGGTTGTGGGGGGGGGGGTGGGGGGGGTGTGACGCAAATCGCCACAAGAAAAAATCAACACAGAAAGGTCAACACATGTAAATGTTGACATAAGTGTGGCACTTCATTGGTGTCCATGTCGACACATGAGAATGAATATGAAAATATTCAAAAAATGAAAAAAAAACTTCAAAAACTCATGTCAACCTTTTTCATTGTCGACCATAGCCATGTCAGTGTTTTCCATGTGCAATTTAATTCTGGAGCTGCCGCGAATCACGGGGGGTGCCGCGAATTGCGGGAGGGGGGGTCGCGGGGTTGCGTGCCGTGAATCGCGGGAGGGCGGGGGGGTTCACAGGGGTTCCGGTGGGGGGTTGCCGCAAATTGCGGGAGGTGGGGGGTCACGGGGGGTGCCGCGAATCGCGGGGGGGGTGCGGGGGGGTGTGACGCGAATCGCCACAAGAAAAAATCAACACAGAAAGGTCAACACATGTAAATGTTGACATAAGTGTGCCACTTCATTGGTGTCCATGTTGACACATGACAATGAATATGAAAACATTCAAAAAATGAAATAAATCTTCAAAAACTCATGTCAACCTTTTTCATTGTCGACCATAGCCGTGCCAGTGTTTTGCATGTGCCATTTAATCCTGGGGCTGCCGCGAATCGCGGGGGGTGCCGCGATTTGCGGGAGGGGGGGGGGTTGCGGGAGGTGGGTGCCGCGAATCGCGGGAGAGCGGGGCTCATGGGGGTTCCGGTGGGGGGTTGCCGCGAATTGCGGGAGGGGGGGGGTCGCAGGGGGTGCCGGGGTGCCGCGAATCGCTGCAGGGGGGGTTGCGGGGGGTGTGACGCGAATCGCCACAAGAAAAAAATCAACACAGAAAGGTCAACACATGTAAATGTTGACATAAGTGTGGCACTTCATTGGTGTCCATGTCGACACATGAGAATGAATATGAAAATATTCAAAAAATGACAAAAAAACTTCAAAAACTCATGTCAACCTTTTTCATTGTCGACCATAGCCATGTCAGTGTTTTCCATGTGCAATTTAATTCTGGAGCTGCCGCGAATCACGGGGGGGTGCCGCGAATTGCGGGAGGGGGGGTCGCGGGGGTGGGTGCCGCGAATCGCGGGAGGGCGGGGTTCACAGGGGTTCCGGTGGGGGGTTGCCGCGAATTGCGGGAGGTGGGGGGTCACGGGGGGTGCCGCGAATCGCGGGAGGGGGGGTTGCGGGGGGGTGTGACGCGAATCGCCACAAGAAAAAATCAACACAGAAAGGTCAACACATGTAAATGTTGACATAAGTGTGCCACTTCATTGGTGTCCATGTCGACACATGACAATGAATATGAAAAAATTAAAAAAATTAAAAATAAATCTTCAAAAACTCATGTCAACCTTTTTCATTGTCGACCATAGCCATGTCAGTGTTTTGCATGTGCCATTTAATCCTGGGGCTGCTGCGAATTGCGGGGGGGGGGTGCCGCGAATCGCAGGAGGGGGGTCGCAGGGGGGGTGCCGCCAATCGTGCAAGGGGGGGTCGCGGGGGGGTTCTTTTTGCCGCCAATCGCGGGAGGGAGGTCGCGGGGGGGGGGTGTTTTCCGCGAATCGGGGGGGGGGTCACGGGGGAGGGTTTGCCGCGATTCGCGGGAGGGGGGGGTCGCGGGGTGGTGGTTATGCCGCGAATTGCGGGAGGGGTCGTGGGGGGGTTCTTTTTGCAGCGAATCGCGGGAGGGGGGGTCGCGGGGGTGTTTTTGCTGCGAATCGCGGTAGGGGGGGTCGCGGGGGAGCGGGTGTTTTTGCCGCGAATCGCGGGGGGGGGGCGTGCAGGGGGGGGGAGGTTTTGCCGCAAATCGCGGGAGGGGGGCGCTCACCTGGTGGCTGTGGAGTAGCAGTGCTGGGCAACATGGGAAGGCAGTGGGTGTCTGGCACTGTCTGTGGGCTCACTGGGCTGGTTCTCTGTCACATACCTCCCAACATGACCCTCTCCAGGAGGGACACAATGCTCTGTTTCTAGACTTCCCCTTAATGTATGATTGCCATCACCTGTTTTAAACAGGTTAATTTCTCAGAAAGGTGTTCAGCACAGATGAAGGCAATCACACATTAAGAGGAAAGTCCAGGAACAGAGCGTTATAGACACAGACACCCACTTTGAGTGACAGATGTAGCCAAATATATAGGAGATATATATATATATATATATATATATATATATATACTATGTATATATATCCAGCACAAAGAAGAATGGCACTCACCAGGGCTTGATAAATTTGCACAGTAGGATGTTTTAATCCATCAACATAAATTTACAGACAGGTCAGGTCGACGTTTCATCCACAAAACGTGGCCTTACTCATGACCAGAACACCTTGGACAGACCAACAGAACCCTAGCCACAGGGCCACCTCTTATTCTTAGTGAAGCACCACCCGCTGCTGACGCAGCCAATCATCACATATAACATGCAATATGCCCATATATGCAAACTAACATCAAATCACCCTTTAAGCTACAATACCTGCAGGACGCCATCAGACACGAGTTCCGGATATATTAGCCGACTGGATTACTTCCGGGATGCGGTTCATCAACCAGATATACATCACTGTGCGTTCCACTAAGCCACGCTAAGAGTACGAAAGAGAGTACCCTATAACCCAATGTTTGAAGTGAAAAAAGAAGTTGATAAACTGATTGCTATGACCTTGGCGGGTGGTTGAATAGATGGGGTGTTGACTGGTTTTCTAACCGTTGAGCATCCCATCTGTCCAATATTATACACCTTACCCAAGGTTCATAAAAGTCTTGTTGACCCACCTGGTAGGCCGATTATTTCGGCCCATGGATCGGTGCTACAGCCACTGGCACAATTGGTCGATTTTTATCTTCAGGGCTGTGTTGGCAGGATAGGAAGTTACTTGCGTGACACAGGTCACTTTCTGGAAGGTGTGAAAGAACTTGGTATGATACCTGACCATTGTTTTCTTGCTACTATGGATGTCAGCTCCCTCTACACCGTCATCCCACATGATGGTGGTGTAGAGGCAGTTAGGAAAAGTTTGGTCCATACTCTGGACCACCAATTGAATTTGTGTTGTCCCTACTGAGAACCGTGCTTGAACGCAATCATTTTCTTTATGATAAGGAGTATTTTTATCAGCGTTCGGGCACGGCTATGGGTTCTAACCTAGCGCCAGGATACGCAAACATCTATATGGATGACTATGAGCAGCGCCATATTCTACCTGTCTTTGGTGAGAGCATTCAATATTATCGTAGATTTATTGACAATGTATTTATTGTCTGGCAAAGCAGTAAAGAAGCATTCCTTGAGATGCTAGATACATTGAACTCTTTAGATAGCCTAGTGAGGTTTACAGCATCGATCGACCAACAGGAAATGAGCTTTTTGGATGTTCTTGTCTTTAAGAAGGATAATAGGTTGGCACATACGCTATATCGAAAACCTACTGACAGGAATACTTGTCTTGAAAAAGTTCCCAGCAGACCACGGGAACGAAACGCGTTGACGTCACTATACACCTGGTTAGGTGTTCTACCCGTCCTATTTCCAGCCTCCAGCCTGTTCCACACAAGGAGAAGCCTTTTATACGCTGCCGGTTTTTGAGCCACTTCACGCTGAACAAGCGCATCGCAGCACCAGCACACCCGCTGACTCACCGCTGTTTGCAAACCTTGCCGTACAGCTGAAGTGCAGCCCTCCGTCCCCCGCTGCCGGTAATCAGCTGTCCTCACCCAGCCGTTCTCCACCAGCACACCCGCTGGCTCACCGCCGTCTGCAAACCCTGCCGTACAGCTGAAGTGCAGCTTTCCGTCCCCCGCTGCCGGCAATCAGCTGTCTTCACCTAGCCGCTCTCCACATTACATCAGGAGAGCCGGGAATCCACACAGAGCGCAACATTCCACCAACTGTCCGACACACTCCTTCACCGCCGTGGTCGGTTTGGTGAATCCGTACCTGACTACAGGCAGGCTACACCGGCGACAAGCCGAGAGGAGTGTAAGTCGCAATAAAAGAAAAAGGAACTACCAGCCTCTAACACCTGTAACCGCTCGTTGGATACCCCCAAATACTGGCACGGCAGCAAGTTCTATCATCAAGGGTGAGCAATACAAACCTGCGATTTATATTCACAAATCAAATGACCTTTTGACTGCATATAAACCGGACTTTATTCTCCATTTACCATCATAATCATTACCCTCCATATATTTATTGGTTATATAACCTATAAAACAGGCTATTAGGCTGTTAATATACCAGCTATAGATATATTTTCCTAATCTAGGGATTCTTTTTACGAGATATATTTTTATAAATTTAATTATTAATTGTTTTGTATGTATCTAATGTATGTATTTTATTGATGTATTTTTTCCATATAAAATTACCAATTTAACAGTGTGTCCAGCATCTCATTCATCTTCTCTCAGCCAATCAGTGTGTTGTTCTAAAAACTCCTTTTCAGCAGTGCAATCCACTTCAAATCCCCCCCCCCCCCCCCCAGGAATACGCTTCTGTCCACCACGAGTCATCATCCTGAGGCACTTAAGAGTAGTCTGCCCATATCGCAGTTCATACGTGTCCTGAGGAACAACTCAGAAGATGAACTGGCGGCACTCCAGATTTATGAAGTGAGACAGAGATTTCTGGAGCGTGGCTACACTGGGAGTTCTGTTGATAAGTGCCTCACCAGGGCAAAGACTATTCTCCAATGAGCCAAAAAAAGAGTCTAAGTCAGACTCAGGGAGGATGTTGTTCAGCATCAAGTGTGACACAAAACTACAGACAGTACAAAGGTCAGTGAAGAGGAAATGGGACAATTTAAAAACCGACCCAGACCTCAGTAGAGCCAAAAAACGACCGCCACTGTTTGGCATCCGCAGAGGGTCCAATCTCAAGGACCTGCTCTACCGTGCAAATGCTAACTCCGATGACATCAAGGAGAGTAGCACTAATAAGAATTGGCTTGTATGTAAGAACGGTTGTTACCGCTGTACTGGTTGTACGACCTGTAGGTCGATGATGGTCGGCAGTTCCTTTCCACACCCCCAGACGGGTAGAAGGATCCAACTGCAATACAGGCTACGTTGTCAGCTGGACTTGGTTGTGTACATTTTACAGTGCCCCTGCAGCCTTGTATATGTGGGGAAGACGAGGAGGTCATTCCGAGAAAAGATGGCCCAGCATCGTTCCGACATTTGCTTGGCATATGAGAGGGGCTCAACTGATAAGCCGGTGGCAGTGCACTTTACTTCATGTGGTCATCAGCTTTCGATGCTCAAGTACATGATCATTGACTGGGTTCCTCCGTTACGGAGGGGGGGTAACAGGGATCTGTTGCTCTTGCGAAAAGAGTCTCGCTGGATCCACACACTGGATAGTGTTGCACCAAAAGGGTTAAATGAGTACAACCACTTAAGCATATTTTTATGAGGCCCATTTGGGCTACTAGTGATATTGTTCTTAAAGAAAAAATCCTTGCCATAAAAAAGTTTTTCATGTTTTTTTCACAATTTTTCATATTTTTTATACACTGTAATATTTTACAGTTCTAGATGTGTATTCAGCTGGAGGTCCATTAGCATTGCATGTTATCTTTAATGTGAAGGTGCGCCCGATGGTCACATATTCTGTGGTCATCGATGGTGACTAATGATGTATGTCCCTAGAGGATATAGATATGTATAGTGTTAATGGGTAGTTTGTATATTGTTTTTGTGTATATGTTTTTAATTTATGTGTTGGCAGGAGCCCCCTCTTGGTTCTAGTAAATCACCCCCGCTTATGATTGCTAAGTATTTGACATTTCAGGGATAATTATGTGGTTCGTATTTTAAAGATGGCCGTGCGCCTCACAGGATAATGCAGGTGTAACGCATCAGCTTAGTGTTAGCACCATGAGCCCTGTGGAACGCATAGACGCGCTTCCAGGTATGAGTCACATCCCGGAAGTGATGTCTCAGCAGATGAGGTCAGGACTTTGAATCTGGTCACTGATAGCCGGCGCAGTAGCGCGGCTTAGTGGAATGCACAGTGACGTATATCCGGTTGATGACCCACATCCCGGAAGTACTCCAGTCGGCTAATATACCTGGAACTCATGTCTAATGGCATCCTGCAGGTATTGTAGCTTAAAGGGTGATTTGATGTTAGTTTGCATATATGGGCATATTGCATGTTATATGTGATGATTGGCTGCGTCAGCAGCAGGTGGTGCTTCACTGAGAATAAGAGGTGGCCCTGTGGCTAGGGTTCTGTTGGTCTGTCCAAGGTGTTGTGGTCATGAGTAAGGCCACGTTTTGTGGCCGAAACGTCGACCTGACCTGTCTGTAAATTTATGTTGATGGATTAAAACATCCTACTGTGCAAATTTATCAAGCCCTGATGAGTGCCATTCTTCTTTGTGCTGGATATATTTGTGGTTTCCACGTGGGACCATTGAAAGGCGACCCCAGGCAGATACATCTTTGAAAGTGAGTGCCGACCTATTCCTGGATATATATATATATATATATATATATATATATATATATATATATATATGAAAGAAAGAAGGGGTTATCGGACAGCGCTGGACTTGGTATCACTCAGTCCTTAGTGAGAGTGTAACCACGTGATGTCCCGATCACACTTCATATAGCAGTTCCCTGTTGTTTTTCTGAAATAAAATGTAAGCTTTGTTTGAATAAAAAGTTCATTATTGAAACCCAACGCATTTCGTCAGAACGACTTCTTCAGAGGTTGGACTAAAAGTGGTACAGAAAGAAAAAGGGGGGGGGGTGCTTTAAGCATTATAATACAAAAAGGACACTCATAATATAAAATATTAAAAATATCTGTTATGTACATACCAAATACTTTATAATTAAGTCTGCACAGCAAATGGTATTCCTTAAGGAAAGGTAACACCTGCAAAAATGAATATGGGTATTAAAAAATAAGTAATAAGTGGAGGGAAAGAGCAAGTCAAAAAATACAGTGGCAATAGGATGATGATTCTACCTACCAAAGTAAGGAGGTTTTTCGGGAAACCTGATATGGCCGAATAGCCGTTCAGCTGAGGTCTATTGCACAGTTCCATAGGTTCTTCAATGATTCTGCATGGAATGATCCTGCACTCCGTAGCCAGTTTAGCCTTGGATTATCGGATCAATTTAAGGATGATTCAGTGCAATATCTGACACCCAGTAGCCTGGACGAATTTATGTAGCTCGCCATTTGGGTGGACTGCCTGTTTCCTTTGTTAAAACTTTTATAGAGCCCTCTGAGGCTGCAGAAGAACCAATGCAAATTGGAGCAGGATGGTTGCCTTCTTGGGAGCATGTTTGGTGATTGGCTCTTGGCCTTTGCTTGTATTGCGGGGGTACGGGACATGTAGTGAGTTCTTGCCTGGATAAACCTGGAAACTCCAAGGCCTAGTGAGTTTTGGGAGGATTCTTTCAGACCTTTTGTATTTATCTCCCAAAGATTATTATTTTTTTATCCATAAGACTTTAAGGAGACTGTAAGGAGACTTTTGCTTTTGTTGAGTGCGAGGCGGCAGGTTATTTTTTAGATTTGGGGTTTGCTAAATCCCTCCAAATTCCATTACTACCTCTCCCCTTGATAATCTCACTTTGTGGTTTAGGCAGAAGCCCCATTCCTCTAGGACAGGTTAAGTTTCAAACCTTTCCGGTTGAACTCTCAGTTGGAGTGACCCACTCCAAGAGATTGTCTTTCTTGGTTACCTATAGTCTTATTGCCCTAATAGTGTTAGGATTTCCTTTGTTTAGGATTCATAATACAGTCATTGATTGGAACGGTGGGGAAATTTTGCGCTGGGATACGGAGTGTTTTTATGGCTGTATTCAATTTCCAGTACAGGTGGTTCAGTCCTTACCATCAGAATTACCAGTCCAGTTCCAAGAATTTGCAGATTCTAAGAAAGAGGCTGATATTCTCCCTCTTCATAGACCCTATGGTTGTATTATTAATCTTATCCCTTATGCTAACTTGCCTAAGGGCTGACTTTATGCTCTATCCTTACATGAGGCTAAGGCAATGGAGGAGTATATAGAGAAAACCCTTTTGAAAGGCTTCATTAGACCTTCTAAGTCACCTATGGTGATTTATGGCCCTGCATTGATTTCAAAGAACATAATCAGTTCACTGTTAAGAATTTGTATCCCCTACCTTTAATTTTAGTTTTATTTGACCAACTCCATTCTCCTGTTATTTTTCTAAAATTGATTTATGTGGGGCACATAATCTTATTAGAATTAAGGAGAGGGATGAGTGTAAAACCGCTTTTAATATGCATACAGGCCATTACGAGTACCTAGTAATGCCTTTTGGCTTGTCGAATGCTCCGATGGTTTTAACAATGTTTTACAAGAATTTTCTGGGTAGATTTGTGGTTGTACAGTTTATTTGGATGATATACTGATATTTTTCAAATCTATTAAGGAACATCATGTACATGTGAGGTCAGTCTTACTAAAGCTTAGAGAACACCACTTGTATGCTAAATTGGAGAAGTGTGAGTTTGAAATTCAGCAAGTGCCTTTTTATCTGCCCTGAAGGTTTTCGAATGGATCCTTCTAAGCTTTGTGTGGTGTTGTATTGGGTGCAGCCCACCAATATTAAAGCTATACAAAGTACTGTATTTTAGGGTTTACCAACCATTACAGGAGGTTTTTCTCCCAAATGTAACTCTTTAGTGTCACCTATTATGGCATTGACCAAGAAGGGGGTGGATACAAGTAATTGTTCTGCAGAAGCCCAACAAGCTTTTTTTAAAGTTAAAGAAGCCTTTTCTTCAGCTGGAATGTTGTGTCATCCTGATCCAGATATTCATTTTGTCGTGGGGGTGGATGCCTCGGAGTTAGGTACTGGGGCTGTCTTGTCTCAAGAAAGTCGCAGTGATGGTAAACTTCACCCATGTGCTTTTATTATTTATATACTAAACAACTATTTATATACTAAACAACATTTTCTTCACTTATCATCCTGTTTCTATGAACATTAATGCAAAATCTTTGTTTGAAGTTTTACACCCACTCAAAAAGGCAGGAGAGCCTGAGACTCCTATTATTTCCTCCTCACAGATTTTTGAGGAAATGGGTCAGGACTTTCTTTCTCAAATTTGTAGCAGGCAGGATCAAGCACCTCAGAATACTCCTTCTGGGTTTTTATTTATTCCAAAAGAGTTTCAACAACATTTTTTTCTGAATTTATGATTACATTACTGCAAGTCACCTGGGGCTAATTAAAACACTGGAGTTACTTTCCCAGGCTGTATGGTGGCCTTCTATCTCTAAGGATGTGAGGTTTGTAGCCAGGTGTGAGGTTTGTGTCAGGAATAAGAGTCCATGAGGTTCTGAGCTGGGCCAGTTGTTGCATTTGGATGTCCCCTCTAGACCCTAGACACATGTGATAATAGATTTTGTGGTAGACCTTTACAAATCTTCTGGTCATACTTGCAATTTGGTTGTGGTTGATCAGTTTAAAAAGTTGGCACACTTTATACTCCTGGAGGGGTTGACTTAGGCTAGCGAATTGGCAGTTCTCTTTCTTCAGAATGTTTTTCGACTTCATGGTTTGCCTCAGGATGTGGTCTCTGATAGAAGTCCTCCATTTTTAGCCAGCTTTTGGAGAGCCTTTTGTAGGGTTTTGGGGATTAATCTTAGTTTGTCTTTTGGATACCATCCTCAATCTAAAGGGCAGATGAAACCAATCAGTCATTGGAACAATCTCTATGTTGCTATGTCTCCAAGTATCATAATGACTGGTCTAACCAACTTCCGTTAGCTGAATTGTCATTTTGCTATTAAGACATCACCATTTTTCTGTCTTTTTGAGTATCATCCTAGAGCGAATTCAGTTCAGGTTGTGCCATCTGAGGTTAATTCCCTTGCATTTGTGTCTCCTTGCAGGAGGATTTGGAAGGCAGTTCATGAGCATTGTCCATGGCCGCTTTTCACTCTAAGAGATATTTTGATCGTACTAAGAGACCCTACAGGTTTA
The DNA here is from genome assembly GCF_055691185.1 of Crinia signifera. Lineage (NCBI taxonomy): Eukaryota > Metazoa > Chordata > Amphibia > Anura > Myobatrachidae > Crinia > Crinia signifera. Next base: position 406,996,003 of record NC_139217.1, read on the forward strand.
AGTGTGGGGACTTGGTTTGGTTATCCACAAAACATTAAGTTATGTCAACCATCCCAGAAATTGGGGTCTTGCTTTATTGGTCCATTAAGAAATATTAAACAAATTAACCCAGTGACCTTTTGCTTGTTGTTAGCTGGTTTGCTTAAGTTCAATAATTTCCTCCATTATTCTCTTCTTAAACCTGTTATTGGTGCTAGGAGACATGTGAACAAGGCACCAGCTCTAGTTCTGGTCCACAGTCAGATGGAAATTCTGGTGCATAAAATTCTGGATTCTAAAATTGTTAGGAATCGATTGCAATTTTTAGTGCATTGGAATGGGTATGATCCTGAGGAGAGGTATTGGGACCCAGACAAACATCTTCTTGTTGAAAAAAGCCTCTTTTAAACAGTTCTCATGTAAACCAGGTGTTAGGGGTTCTTTAATCACTAGTCAAGAAGGGTACTGTTCCACCTGCTGCCGCGTCTGCTGGGGGCCACCTGCTGAGTCTCCCCTAAAGGCTTCTGTAATACCAGAGCAGGGGATTTGTGGCCTTTATTGAGACACTGCAGCTGGGTGAAAGTGTGCGGTCCATCACCTGGTGAAGGGGTAGGACTTCTGCCCATTACTGGGCGACAGGTCAGCGTCTGATGTCACCAGGTGCCTGGACTGCTCAGGGAGAGGTACAGTAGCTAATTCAAATGGCTGATGCCTGCTCAAGCAGTAGCCAGTTATAGGTCTGCAGTCAGGAGGTGTGTTCAGCACAGTGGGCTCCTGGTTTCTGTTTCCCTGGATGGCCATGCAATTCCCTGGTGTGGCTTCTTCTCTGCCGGCTCCTGAACTGCTGCCCCAGCCCTGTGCCAGCATCTCTTGTCCTGCAGCCTTTCAGATAAGTGTACCATCTGCATGCATTCTGTACTGCTCACTGATGAGGGTTAAATTGCAACTTATTTCTAGTTACCCTCTGGGGTCAGTGTCATTTTCTGCATTGTTGCAGTTAAGGGTTGCTCCCTATGTTTACAGGTATATCTATATATATTTTCATCCTGTGCATTGTTGCGCCCCTGTGGGTGTACACATGTATCAGCCTTGCAGGCACTTCCTTTGTGCAGTAGTTGCCCTTGTTCGCAAAAGTGTCCAGGCGGCATCCCGGTAATTGGTGGGCATAACCTGCTGAGGAAATGTGGCTGGTATGGTAGCTTGCAGGAAGCTGATTGAATACTGTGCAAAGTGTAACAGCTGCTTCCCTTGACCTCACAGCTGAGGTCAAGGACCTCACACCTTGTTCCCAAAAGAGTCCAGGCGGCATCCCGGTAATTGGTGGGCATATCCTGCCGAGGAAAGGTGGCTGGTATCTTGGCTGGTATGGTAGCTTGCCGGAAGTTGATTGAATACTGTGCAAAGTGTAACAGCTGCTACCCTTGACCTCACAGCTGCTATATGTAACATATTCCAAAGGCTTGTTAGATTTCCGTGTGTCAGTAGTAAGGTCGGAACCTTCTACTTGCTAATACCGCAACATTAACAAGTAGCTTGAGAACATGGGCAGAATTGTAGTTATTCTGCCCATAGGATCCAAAATCTCTTAGAACAGGAGAAAGTGATAAGTAAGGCTCAGCATGGGTTTGTTGAAAATAGATCATGTTAGACTAATTTAATTAGATTCTATGAGTCAGTAGGGGCTGGACTTAGCGAAATCTGTTTATGTAATACTGCTTGATTTCGCTAAAGCTTTTGACATGGTGCCTCATAAAAGGTCATTAATGAGACTAGGTCATTTAGGGTTAGGAGATAAAAACTGGTTGCACAATCAGGGACAGAGTGTTGTGGTAAATGGCATACATTCCAGCTGGGGTAAGGTCCAAAGTGGAGTCCCGCAAGGTTCAATATTGGGACCCACCTTGTTTAATATATTCATTTATGATATTGGAAGTGACATAGTGAGAAAAATTGCAATATTTGCAGATGACACGAAATTGAGTAAGGAAATGAACTCAGGAGAGGATGTAGAAACACTTCAAAGTGACTTAAATAAACTGGAAAGGTGGGCGGAAAGGTGGAAAGTGCATTTTAACGTTGAAAAATGTAAAGTAGTTCATTATGGGAACAAAAATGAACAAGCTACTTATAGGCTAAATGGAGTTATTATAGGAAATTCTGCTGTAGAGAAGGACTTGGAGGTCATCATAGATGAAAAATTGGGTAATAGTGCACACTGCTCAAGTGCAAACAGGACACTGGCATGCATTAAAAGGGGTATGGATTCAAGGGATGCCAATGTGAAAGTGCCTCTTTACAAGGCATTGGTGAGACCACATTTGGAAAATTGAGTTCAGTTCTGGGCATCGCACCTTAAAAAGGACATAAATTAATTGGAACAGGTACAGAGAAGCGTGACTAAGCTAGAAAAAGGTCTTGAATCACTAGAATAGATAGATTAACCAGGCTGAATATGTTTTCACTGGAGAAACGGAGGTTGAGAGGTGATATGATTTAGTATGTTCAAATACAGGATTGGAAATCATATGGAACTGGGAGATGATTTGTTCACTAACAGGCCTATACTTAGGACATGCGGGCAAAGAAATTCCATACTGAATTAAGAGGATTCTTCACCATTAGAGCAGTAAAATTCTGGAACTCATTGCCGGTGGGGGTGATTGCAGCAACTACTGTTAATGAATTTAAATCAAAACTGGATGCATTTTTTGGCCACTAAGGGAATCCTATAGGTATGACTTATTCAAGTCAGTAGTTACAAGTTAGATAGGTTGAAATCGATGGACTAACGTCTTTTTTCAGCCTTAATTACTATGCTACTTTGTTACTATGTATTTTCAAATATCTATTCAAGCAACGCAGATATCCGCCCCAGGGATGGTCAACAAAGTGGTCACTATCAGTGGAGTCTTTGGTGCTTGCTATTTGCATCCATTGTGTGAGTTGGCCAATCAGGGAAAGATGCAGGACTGATAGGTGGTCGGCATAACGTGTTAATGTGCCACTGTGGCCTTTAGTATGTCAGAAGGACAAAGAGACCACTAAAAATTAGAATACTAGACACACAAGGAACATAAGAAATAAAATCGCCAATCAGCATAGTTTTGATGTCTTCGGTATTAATCTACAATGTAGAAAATAATTGAAATAACAAAAACCATTGAATGAGAAGGTGTGTCCAAACTTTTGACTGGTACTGTGTGTGTGTGTGTACACACATACAAATGGGGTAGGTCTCATCATTGCAGGGGATGGCGATGGCTACGCCATCTGTACAGTGAAAGGGGACGCGCTTCCCCCGGGTCACCGCCGGCTTGTCGGCGGAAACACCCGGGGTCCCCACCGCCTCCCCGCACCCCCCCTCCCAACCCTGTCCGTCTCCCTGAAGCGGAGACGGACAGGGTTCCCGTCGCCCCGCCGCGCGTCTCAGTCAGGTGGCGAGCCGGGCTGCTGGCGGATCGCCAGCGGTGACGTTCTGGTGATTCGCCAGCAAAGAAGAGCCCGGCCCCATCTGTATACACATGAGCAATCCTGAATCGGCCCTTTAGTTTTAGACAATGTAGTCTTAGAATGTTATATAGCACCCTCGCTGTCCTTATTAAAAACATTTTCAGTTTGTTTCTTAAATAGGTTTATACTGTAATTACATAGCCCCTTGTTACAAAGTAAAATTATAATGCAATTATAAGCATTGAATATATGGGTGAATAATTGTGTTCAGACTAAGACAGCATAAACAAAACACACAGAACTTTTTAATATGAACAAATATTTTCTATTATATATTTCAATTGCTATTTCGTTATCTTAGTGTAGATGCCGGCAAACACATATTCTCTCTTAATCCTTTTCAGCTATTAGAAAGATTGAATAGGCTCCAGGGAATGAAAACAAGAGAATACAGATGCAGACCCAATCTCGCACATGCTTGGGGCCATTTCTGATGTGATGGAACACAGTTTTTTTCCCTTCATTTTGAGCTGAGTTTATGAGTCTCAACAGAATTAAAGAAGTTGTTACCGTCTGTGTGAAGAGTTAAGTTGCAAGCTTAATGAGACAGTGTTACATACTTTGTCAGCAAGAAGCAACATTATTTTTCTTCGATCTTCCGTTTTCAGACACAAAAGAATGGAGAGGTTTTTTTTACATGTTGATATATTGTATATATAATTTTTAAAGGCATATTATTTCTTTAACCCCTTCACGACATTTGACGTATATATACGTCATGGCCGGGAAGTACTTCCCGACCGTTGACGTATATATACGTCATGGCTTAAAACTGTCACTGCGTCTAGAGACGCAGTGACAGAGGGACGATGTCTGCTGTCCCTGACAGCAGACATGTCCGTGCATGCCCAGGGGGGGCGGCGATGCCGCCCCCCCGTCGGCGATCGCTGTGATTGGCTGTTCATTGTGAACAGCCATTCACAGCGTTTTCTGTGTCACCGGCGAATAACGTTCGCCGGTGACACGGGATCGGAGGTGATTGGTGCTGTAAAGTACAGCACCAATCACCGCGGGGTGTAAGGGTGACACTGGTGTCACCCCACCTCACCCCTCCCGCCCCCAAAGGCCGTGATTGGTTCGTCGGACCGACGGACCAATCACAGCCATGGAGGGGGGTTTAAACTAACGGTGACTGCACTGCAGACGCCATTCCGGTCTGGAATAGCGTGCAGTGCGGTCACCGTGCCCAGCTGCCGCCTATACTGACCAGAACCCATCCAAAATACTTACCTGATCATTGATATTGCTTATGCTTGTGACATCTTGTGACATCCTGTGACATCTTGTGCTGCTGCGATTTATTAGATAGAGAGAGAGTTAGAGAGAGAGAGATAGAGAGAGATAGAGAGGCCTAGTGCTATATTTTGTGCTGCTGCAGTGTGATAGAGCTATAGATAGAGAGATAGAGAGAGATAGAGAGAGATAGAGAGAGAGAGATAGAGAGAGAGATAGTGACAGATTGTGCTATATATTTTTTATATAACTGAAAGAGATAGAGAGAGATAGAGAGAGATAGAGAGGCCTAGTGCTATATTTTGTGCTGCTGCAGTGTGATAGAGCTATAGATAGATAGAGAGAGATAGAGAGAGATATAGAGAGAGAGATAGAGAGATAGTGACAGATTGTGCTATATATTTTTTATATAACTGACTGCTGCCCCCCCTTTTGTGCTGATCAGTATAAATTAACTGATCAGCAACTTTTTGGGGGCGCAGGTTTTTTTTTATATATAGATATACCTGTCAGTGCTGCTGCTGCAGTGTCATAGAGTGATAGATAGTGAGAGATAGAGAGATAGAGAGAGATAGTGACAGAGAGTGATAGAGAGTGCTAAATTTTGTGTCTGCTGCCCCCGCCTTTTGTGCTGATCACTATATCTGAGGTGATCAGCAACTTTTTGGGGGTACAGAGGTTTTTTTTTTTATATATACCTGTCAGTACCACCAAAGGTTGTGCACCTGCTGCCCCTCACTGGTAATCAGTGTCGCATCACTGATCACCTTTTTTTATTTTTTGTGAGTGCTGTGGGGTCTTTTTTACATTTTTTTTTTTACACACACTGTGATTTTGTGTGTGTCCTGTGGCCACTGTGCGCTGATCAGTGACGTACATCACTGATCAGCTTTTTCGGCACAGGGTTGATCTATTTTTTTTTTTTTTTTGGATCAAATTCCTGTTGCCTTTGAGCGCTGTTCAGTGACGGACGTTACTGACCAACATCTGTGCTCAATTTTTGGCGCAGGACCTTTTTTTTTTTAACCCCTTCCATTTTTTTTTTTTAACCCCTTCCATTTTTTTTTTTAACCCCTTCCATTTTTTTTTTTTTTTGAACCCTTCAATTTTTTTTTTTTTGTATTTTTTTTTTCTGCACTACACACTACATACCCCCCGGGTTAAAATAAAGTTTGTACCCCCCCCTACACTATACACGTGTTGAAACATTTCACTACCAGTAACACAAAAATATAAATGGCATCCCAAATGTCATCCCAAATGTCGTCCCAGTCATCCAGGAGAATGTATTCGGTGGAGGAGGCATATGCCATGCTTGCCTCTGACTCTGACACAGCCAGTGAGGCAAGCGGGGAATTTGAAGGATTTGTCTTAAGCTCCTCTTCCTCCTCTGATGATGAGGGACCCCCTCAAAGACGCCCCCGTAGAGCAGCTGAGACCCCCCCCAATAATTGATCTCGTATGGACCCCACCACCAGACAATTTTGAGCCCCAGGTTCCTGAGTTTTTGGCCATCCCAGGAATCCAATTTGATTCAACAGGTCTCAGAGAAATTGACTTTTTCAAATTATTTTTCTCTGATGATTTTATAAATTTAATGGTGGACCAAACTAATTTATATGCCCAGCAGTTTATTGCTCAAAACCCCACGTCATCATTTGCTAGGTGGACCCCTGTAGATGCAGTAGAGATGATGACGTTTTGGGGTCTGGTGTTACATATGGGCATAGTAAAAAAGCCAGAAATTAGGCAATATTGGAGTACAGATGTTCTGTACAGCACCCCATTTCACCGTATGGCCATGCCCCGGGCTCGTTTTGAGGCAATCCATAAATTTATACATTACACCGATAATGCACAGTGCCCACCCAGAGATGATCCCACCTTTGACAGGCTATTCAAAGTCAGGCCGGTCATTGATCATTTCAGTGCCAAATTTGCAGAGCTATACATCCCTGATAAATGTATTAGTATCGACGAGTCCCTTATACATTTTAAAGGAAGGGTTAAATTCCGCCAGTACCTTCCCAGTAAGAGGGCAAGGTATGGCATAAAAATGTATAAGCTGTGTGAAAGCACCACAGGGTACACCCACAAGTTTAGGGTATATGAAGGGAAGGATTCAAGAATTGAACCACCAGAATGCCCCCCCTCCCTCGTAGGTGTTAGTGGAAAAATTGTCTGGGATTTAATGCACCCCTTCCTGGATAAGGGTTATCACCTCTATGTGGATAACTTTTACACCAGCATCCCCCTGTTTAAGGCCCTTGGTTCAAGAGGTACAGCAGCTTGCGGTACTGTGCGCAAGAACCAAAGAGGCCTCCCCAAAACGCACATTGCCCAAGTAATGAGAAGGGGTGAAAGCAGGGGAATATGCACCGAAAATATGTTGTTGGTCAAATATAAGGACAAGAGGGATGTCCTTATACTGACAACAATTCATGGAGACAGTACCACCTCCATCCCTGTACGAGGTACCAGTACCCACACCTAAAAACCAAATTGTATCCTAGATTACAATAAGTACATGGGCGGAGTGGATCTTTCAGATCAGGTACTGAAGCCGTACAGTGCCCTGCGGAAAACAAATATCTGGTACAAGAAGCTGGCCGTGTATATCATCCAGATGGCACTGTATAACGCTTACGTGCTATTCCGTTCTACCGGCCAGAGGGGGACATTTATGCACTTTCAAGAGGAAGTCATAAAGAGCCTAACATTTGGGAATCAGCAGGCAGAGGGCCCCAGTACTTCTAGTACTGGCCCCCGTATTGTACCAGGGCAGCATTTTCCCAACGAAATCCCCTCCACTGCAAGAAAGGGCAGGACACAAAAAAGGTGCAAAGTTTGCTATAAAAAGGGAATAAGAAAGGAAACTATTTTCCACTGTGAAACTTGCCCCGACAAACCCGGCCTATGTATAAAGGAGTGTTTCAAAATATACCAAACATCTATGGATTATTAGGTTCATCATTTCACCGTGCTTCGGGGGTCTTGCTAATGCCACATAGCACCCACCATTCATTCCACCAGAATCTGAGCTGCAAAAAACAAAAATCACTCCTTCCCTTCTGAGTCCTGCCATGCACCCAACTGGTATTTTTTGGTCACATGTGAGGCATTGCCGTACTCGGGAGAAATTGGGGCACAGATTTTGGGGTGCTTTGTCTCCTTCATTCCTTGTGAAAATGAAAAATTTTGAGCCAGAACTGCATGTTTGTGTAAAAAAAATGTAATTTTCCATTTTCACATCCCAGTTGTACCAAAATTGGTGAAACCCCTGGGGGTTTGAAATGTACACTATACCCCTAGATGAATTCCCTGAGGGGTGTAGATTGCAAAATGGGGTGACTTGTGGGGGAGGTTCCTAACTTTTAGCACTTATGGTGCCTAGAAACCTACATGGTGCCTAAAAAAAAATCTCATAAAAAGGAGGCTCCAAAATCAAGTAGGTGCTCCTTCTATTATGAAGCCTGTGGTTTGGTCAACGTGCACACTAGGGCCACATATAGGATATTTTTGAAAACAAAAGAATTGGGGGAATCAATTTTTAGTCACATTTCTCTAGTAAAATCTACTGTATTTGTTAGAAAAATGTATTAAAATTGAAACTCTGCAAAAAAAAAGAAATTTTGAAATCTCACCTACACTTTGTTTTAATTCCTGTGAAACACCTAAAGGGTTAACAAACTTCCAAAATGCTGTTTTGAATACTGTGAGGGGTGCAGTTTTTGAAATGGCATCATTTATGGGGGTGTCTCACATACAAGTCCCTCAAAGTCACATCAGAACTGAACTGGTCCCTAAAAAAATCAGTGTTTGAAATTTTCATGAAAATTTGAGAATTTGCTATTCATATTGTAAGCCTCCTAGTGTCCAAAAAAATTAAAAGGAAGTTGAAATAATGATGGAAACATAAAGTAGACATATGGTCTATGTTAGTTATTAACTATTTTGAGTGGTATGATTATTTGTCTCACAAGCAGAAAATTTAACATTTTGCAAATTGCTAAATTTTCCATTTTTTCACGATATTTTGGTATTTTTCACAAAAAAACACAGACTGTATCGACGAAAATTTACCACTAACTTGAAGTACAATGTGTCACGAGAAAACAATCTCAAAATCACTGGGATAAGTAAAAGCAAAAAAAAGTTATCCCCACTTAAGTGAGACATGTCAGATTTGAAAAAAAGGGCTCTGTCATGAAGGCACAAACTGGCTCTGTCATGAAGGGGTTAATATACAAATCACCTATATGAGAGAACACATACAGTAGCAATCCCAAATACACATGTTTTTTTTTTAAATATATCTATGTCATTGTAACTTGCTTTTAAGTGTTCATTGTGGAGGCAATTTTCTGTTGCAAAATGTTTGCTAAATTATTTGTGTATATCATATATTACCAAGTAGCACAAAATACAACTATACTATGTACGGTAGCTAGCATAGGGCAATGTATATGACAATGTTATATAACTCATAGAACACATTATACAGTACAATAAACATATTTTGTTCCATAGGGTATTTAAAAAAACAATATAATATATTAAAATTATACTAAACAAAATAATTCCAGCATATATAATTTGTAAACACTATTTATGCTATCCAATGGCAGCTAAAATACAACTACAGTAAAGTTGTCTGGAGATGGTTATTGTGTAAAAGTTGATGGAATTCCTAATTACTCAATAATCGTTAGTAGAGATTTGCAGGTCCGTATTTACATGGATCTCAAAATGGGATCTTATTGGCTATATGCTGTCACATTTTTTTGCTCCAAAACATGTGACAGCTGGATAGCCAATAAGATCCTGTTTTGAGATCCATGTAAATCCGGACCTGCACATCTCTAATCGTTAGTCACTCAGTGGAAGCTGTGGGCTATGTAAAACCAAGCTTCCTGATTCAGATGCTCAGGGTGACATTTAATAAGATGTGATTTTTATTAAAGTTCTGAAATTGCACATTATCGCATTTTTCCGAAATTGGAAATTTTTTGAAAAAATTTACTATTTAATGGGATGCAAATTTGCAGGTGAAAAGTGCGATTGGTGTGACTTTAGTAATGAAAATGTGCGAATTAGTCGACATGTGCGATATTGTAGCTAATGTGCGTTTTTTTGTGTTTAAAACCAGCCCCATGCTCAAAGAACCAGTCCTGGTTTAACAAATTCAGGGGAGCAAAAACATTGGGGATCCCCAGGATTTCTAAAACCAGCACCAGACTCAAGCGCCGGTCCTGGTTCCCAAAATACGGGGGACAAAATGATTATCATAATCCCCCATATTATGGCAATTTAGAGCAGGTCTGCGGCTATTTGAAATCTACTGCTGACTCTCAAGCAAACCGGAGCTTGCGTTTAGGAAGCCAATCAGTGGTGGCTCCTGATTGGCTGCCGAAGCTCTAACCACTCTCTGCCTGGCTGTCAATTCTGCCTGGCTGGCATAGACTGTCCCTGTAACCACGAGTAGCAGCTGAGTGAGGTGCCCTGATTACTCTGGTGCCTTACTCAGCTGCGTACTCTGGGTAATGGTACAGTTGACCCTGAGTAAGGTCCCTTACACATAACTGCACAAACTGTAATGCCTCTAACATTATACGCCACACAGGATTCAGTACTGAATCCCGGCGGTCGGGATCCCGGCGTTCAGAATCCCGACGCCGGAATCCCGACAGCCGAAATGCCGACAAGGGGGGGGATGTGGATCGCCACGCAGCGGGCCTGGTGCCTCGCTACGCTCTGCAAACTAATTTATTCTCCCTCCAGGGGTGTTGTGGACACCCACGGAGGGAGAATGTGTCGGGATTTCGGCGGTCGGGATTCCGGCGTCGGGATTTTGAACGCCAGGATCCTGACCGCCGGGATTTTAACTGCATCCCACCACACAACGTAATGCCGCTCACACATTATGCCACACTGTAATGCTCCTTACTCATTATGCCACACACCATAATGCCTCTTACACATTACAACACACACTGTAATGCCACTTACACATTACACCACACACCATAATATCACTTACACATAACGCCACATACCATAATGCCCCTCACATATAATGCCACACACCGTAATGCCACTTAGGTTAGGCTACGGAAGGTCATTAGGGTTGTGCACTGGGGAAGGGAAAAGCTGCGGTGGGGTCATTAGGGTTATGCAATAGGCTATTACTCTATAAATATTGGGGTGCCAGTTGATGGTCCAACAGTTGGGATTCTGACTGTCAGTACTCCGACATAGGAATCCTGACTGTTTAAATGCCCAACAGTCGGGATCCCGACTAACAAGCTATTCTCCCAAATATTGATGGATGCTACACAGATATGTGTGATAAGTGAGAAGACTCAACATACATGTATGCAGCACTCTTTCTCCTTGTCTTATGCCTGATCACCATGTGCTGGCTTTATGTAGAGATGGCAATGGAGGAGGTGCCACCTGTTAATCATGCAGAATGCTCTCCTCGGCTGCAGAACTCCTGTCTCTCCTCTTTATTGAAAATTGCCTCATCTATGCACATTTTCGTTCCGCCCCCACCCAGAATATGACCTTCAGCAAGGATATATCTGTTTGTGCTGCAGCATCTGTTTATTCTTGGCACTCTCCACAGAAACCACCAGCACTGGCTACCCCAAGCCACCGCAGGTTGTGTGGGATCCCTTCCTGGCAGTCTATAATAGTTGCTTTTAATTTTATGATTTTGTTGTTGTTAAAAATAAGGTTCAAACTGATTTAAGAACAGTTTTGGTATAACTGCATATAGCCTTATAATGTTTTTGACTGTGATTCAAAAAATATGACGAGAAACTTAGTCAAGGTTTTTGTCTTCATGGCTAGGAGCAATGGTGGCAAAACAATCATAATAGTCCAGAGCTTGACAGATTTTGCTATTACAATAATGCAAAGGCATAATAAAAACTAAATACAGTATTGAAACATTGTTGTACTTCTTGTAAAATTTGACTCAAGTGGTAGATGTAACGAAGTGCATTTTAGTAGGCAAATTCAACCCTGATGAAATGTGCTACGTATTTTTATATCCAGAATTTTTAATCTACTAGAATGCAGTTTGAAACATATTATAGTGAATCATCGGTGATCGTTGCTGTAGGCTGAACAAATGCCTAAATTGGCCCTTTGGTCCATGCACCATAGTAAAAACTAGACATGTGCACCAACCATCTGTTCGTGCCTGGTGGATCCAGAAGTCATGCCGCTTGTAGCATAACACTACGCTCTCTTTAATGGAGTAAATATAGCTGCCACCACTAACTTGACCCCTTAATCAATCATGGTGCCACCACTATCATTTTCCACTATCATTTTCTCCTTTGATCTGCCCCTGAAACCATGTGAACATAGATGGTAACTTATGGGGCTGCTACTGTTCTCAAAAAGGGAGAGATGATATTAAAGATAACTGCTGTGGTCTCTTGACATTTGAGGGATGCTTAATATTTGTGTGTAGCCCCAAAAATGTATGTTGTTACAGAATATTCCACAATTTTTATTTGATGAATATTCCCTTTAGCCATTTCACCAGTGAGAACTCACACAGCTACATTAAGGGGGTCATTCTAGTTGAATCGCTTCCCTGAGTCTACTCACAGGGGAGCGATGTTTAGAGACTTATGCACATGCATATTCGCTGGCCGCTTGCACACAGCAGTGCAGGTGGGGGGGGCGTCGGCTGTCATCGCTCCCATGGGAACACCCAGTGTTTCATGTGCATTCACATAAAACGCTTGGCAGTTCCATGGAAATTCGCCAGTGGCACAGGTGTGGAGGGTGGGCGGCTGATGTCAGCAGATGTCAGCTGCCAGCCCACTTCCCGCGCAGAGCTCCCGCATATGTAAGACACCAGAGAGGTGTCTTAAGGGGCCCATACACGGTCCGTTTAACGGATCCGTTTGGGACTTAATTAGCACACATCGGATCGGATCCCTAGTGCATGCAGTGTGCATGCACTGTGATCCGATCCGATGTGTACCTAGTACAAAAAGTATGTGCAGCACATACTTTTTGTACCATACGATGAGATGCGCGGGAGCGCGCATCTCATAGTACAGAACGGACGGTCCGGGAACAGACCGTCTATGGGCACCTTAAGATCTGCGTGCAGAATCATTCGATGGTCGTCAACCGTCAAATGATTTTGTCCTCTAAAAACCGCCTGGCGTGATCACAAAAGCCCATGCCCCATCGCACGCCACCCATTTTTTAGAGGACCCGCAAAGCTTTGCATATCAACAAGAGTCACCCCTAAGGCCTTTCATCTAATTAGCCCAATGTATACAATGCATGCACTTCTTACACAACTATCCGATCTCTACATTCAGTTTCAACCCAGCAGCCAACATAGCACACACCAAGCAACAGGAACTCACTTCCTAATGGTATCTCTATTGTGAACTGGTAGTCATAGGTATTCATCAGAGAAAGGGATCTGTGCATTCTCTCCTTGCTGGCACAATTTTTTTGTGATTTTTGCATCTATGTAAATGGACGCAGTATTATTTATTATTTATTTATTAACAGTTTCTTATATAGTGCACACATATTCCGCAGCGCTTTACAGAGAATATTTGACCATTCACATCAGTCCCTGCCCCAGTGGAGCTTACAATCTATATTCCCTACCACATGTACACACACACACACAGACATTCTAGGGATCAATTTTTTTTTTTTTTTGGGGTGGGGGGGGGGGGGGGGCACCAGTTAACCTACCAGTATAGTTTTGGATTGTGGGAGGAAACCGGAGTACCTGGAGGAAACCCACGCAAGTTCGGGGAGAATATACAAACTCTGTACAGTTAGGGCCATGGTGGGTATTGAACCCATGACCTCAGTGCTGTGAGGCAAAATGCTAACCATTACACCATCCGTACTGCAGTATGAGTTGTGTGGGGCCTCTATGCATCAGGGGCCCATTATCACTGTACACCTTGCATTTATTATAGGACAGCTTCTGCAAATATATTCATAAACCTGACAATTTGTACTCTGGATACTTAAGAAAAAAAGACAGTGAGTTGTGGCCAGTTCTGCTTCCAATTTTCTAGTGATTCTTGCCTTTAAAACATTTAGTGATGATGCAGAAAAATTATGATTTTCACAAAATCACAATCAATTACACTTCAGCAAAGGGATTAATTGTCAGAAGGGAAAATTATTTTTCCTAAAATGTTGTACTGTACAGTATATTCTCCACAATGTTGTACTGTATATTCTCCACAAAGCTGCTTCTGTATGTCCAGAAGATAGAAAATAAAGACCCAATCTGAAATTTCTCCAGATGTGCGTTCACATTTCTTTCATTTAGGCCAGTGGTTCTCAAACTGTGGGTCCTGACCCCAAAGTGGATCCCCGCTATTTGAGAATGGGGTCATGACTCCATGTTGCTGAACGTCAGGCTGATGACTCCTCTGATCTCTGTCTGTGATCCAAGGAGTCAGTTGAATTGTTTGTTACTTTAGGCTCCTAGCATCACTGGCTTAGAAATCTGAGGAGACAGCAGGCAAGCTTCCTGCCATCCTCCGCCTCTCTCTGTCCAGTGACGTAACAACAAATTTTGCACACCCCCCCCACCACAAAATTGCAGCCCCCCCCTCTCCAGTAAAGTTAAGACATCCCTTCCCCCGCCCTGCCTTACATGCCTCTGCATCTGTGGCTGGGACCCGCAAATCTGCATGTCTGTGTCCCAGTGGTCCTCCTGGCTCCTTATGAGATAACGTCCCTCACAAAATGGCCGCCCTCTTACAGCAAAATAGTTTCAAAAACCCTGCTTCAGAAAATAGATTGTCCAATACACATCTATACAAAATGTATTTTGGGTGGCTAAATGGCTATTAGCCAGTAACAGATCCAACAGTACAGTATTTCTAGAAACACACTGAAGCTGCCCATCACTAGTAACAGATAGGGTGGGAGTGTATTGCTGTGTTTATGTAAAGGAAATGATCTTTCAGGTGAAACAAGGGAAACACGTCAACAGGAGGGCAGTTACAACTATTGCAACATATGTTATGACCAGTGGTGGCTCCAATGGATTTTGCTGAAGCACAGACCCAAATAGGGGAGTCACACCAACTGCAATTGATTTCTGGTCAGCAATGTTTGGGTGGCAATTATTGTGGCAACTCTATTTAAATTGTAAAATGCGCTGCAGCCTCACTTTTGGAGCCACCATTGATTATGACAGCTAATATTAGTCTTCTCAGATAGTAATTCATAGTGAATTGTGACAAGGCTACTTCGTAAAATAAAGACCATACTGTAGATCTCTTTCAAGTCCCAAATTGAGATGCAGGACATATTGCCTATGTAACCAAAGTTACTGTAGCACTTTGTAACCAACAAATGAATGTAATATGCTTCTAACTAACAATAATGTCATGACAACAACAGACATTTCAATTTTGCTGGTGAGTGCACTGTATACACAAATATGATGAATGAGTTATTGATATGGATGCTGTGTTAAGGAGGGTATGAGAGACTTGACAGCCTGTCACTGAAATAAAAGTTATACATGTCTTCAGTAAGTCGATTCCATGAGCATCGTTCACAGCATTGTTGCAATTGCAAATCCAATAAAAGTGGAAGCAACGGAACTGAGTGGGATGTATGTCTGCATAAACCGCAGAATGGTTTCATTAATCACTTCCCTGAATGCCGGTTCCATTTTTCATTTTGTAAACATAAAGCAGACAATTAAATTCTGTATTGACTCTTCACACCACAATTCTGTTTATCATAGAACAATAAAAGAAACAAAGCATAGGAAATCCTGAAAAATATTTTTTTTTAAATAAAAATACTTGTGGTGTATTTAAATGATCAAGTAAACATTGATTTTATAATTGTTTAAGTATGAAACTTACAGTGTTACTCAGAACGGATCGCCGCTCTACTAAATTGCAGATCCCTGTAATAAAATGTAAGCTGCCCAGCTACAGTGAAATCCTGCCTCATGCGATTTGCTTAGCACGGCTTTTAAAAATTAGCTGTATCGGTGATTAGCTGCAAATCCATTTGCAAAACAGCTCACTATGGAATAATTTTTCCACTGTTAGTGGATAGTGAGTAGCCAAGGACTTGCTCAGCGGCTTCTCACATGCTTTCCCCTAAAACACCTGGGCACACCTGCGGTTTCCCTGACACTTCCACAGAAAAACCGTTCACCACCCCTAAATGTTAGCTTCATGTCAAAACTTGCGTATGGCCAACAATAAAGAAAGTAGCCAACTATGGCTGAACGCCTGAGCAGTCTATCGATAATCACCCATCCCGCGAATTTGCAGCCATGTGATAAGGTCTAAATAACCCCTTAGTTTTTACCAGATGGCAAATGATTTAATTTAGCCTAATGCCTAGAATGGTAACAATTTCAGTATCTTATTGTGTGATCTAATATAATAAATATAAAAAGAAATAATGTATTATATATAGTGTATGCATATAGAGTTATATCACAATTGTGTACAGTAGTGCAGAGGCCTAACCAGGATTCATGGCTCCCAGAGGACCGGTCGCTTGGGGGGCCTGGGGCCCAGCAAGCTGTCCCCTGCACCCTCTAAGAAAATCTTCATTTTTAAAATTACTGCTACTGCCTGGTTCGGGGCCCACAGGGTACAGTACTTTACTGAGTGAGAGGAAGGCGGCGAAGCCGCATGGCTGATGCACTGATTCGCCATCTCCTCATTGCCATCAGTGCCTCTAGTCCACTGCGTCACCCGCCGGTCACGCTGCTGTATCCCGCCGCTACTGGCACTTTCCCATGTCTGCTCTCTAACTTCATCTGTGATCATCCAGCGCAGGCTGTGACCCCGGCTCCCGGCGCACCTTGTCGTCTGTGACCGCGTTCTGGCGCCAGAGCCCTGGAGCTGCCCGCAATCTACCCGCTGGCCACAGCCCCATTGGAGAGGGATCAATCATTGCAGACAAGAAGTCTGGCATGGCTACAGACCAGTAAATACATTGCTGGGCTCCAAACCCTTGCAGCAGTACTTGAGAATAACGTTTTTTACAAAATAATAATAAACTTTACAGGGTGTAGTGACATTGCATTCAAGCACACACTTCCCCAAGCTCCATAAAACCTGCAACCTGTATAGTTAGGGAGACCAGCCATGTCTGTTTTTCTATACCCCTTCCTGTCCATCCATCTGTCTATGCCCTCTCCCATTCATCCGTATATGCCCCCTCCTGTCCATCAGTATATGCCCCCCACCCATCCGTCCAAATATGCCTCTTCTGTCCGTTCATCTGTCTATGCCCTCTCCCATACATCCATGTGCCCCCTTCTGTCCTTCCATTTGTCTATGCCTTCTCCCATCCATCCATGTGCTCCCAACCCTCTGTCCATGCCCCTTCCTGTCCATCCATTTATGTCCCCTCTTATCGGTCCATGCCTCCTCTCGTCTATCCATCTATGCCCCCTCCTGTCCGTCAAAATCCCCATATTGTGCTCTGTCAGTCCGTCTATCTGCCCATGCCCCAACCATCTGTCTTTACATCCATATTCTCCCTCTCTCTCTCTCTCTCCCCATTCTTTCTTCGTAACACTTTTCTTTCTGTCCCTTTTTCGATCATTCCCTCTTTTGCTCTGAAAACTCCCCTCTCTTTCTTTCTGCCCATACACACTACACGATAGGGGGCGCAGCCGATATAATTGTGATGACAAAGGGGGGGGGGGGGGGGGCTTTCAAGATTTTGCTATGGAGCCCACAAAGTTGCAGTTACACCTCTGCATATGGCTTTCTATTATTAAAAATGTTCAAGACAGTGGCTATTTATTTATTTATTTATTTATGTTTTTCAATTTAGCAAGGTGCAATTTTTTCCCATTATTTAATTAAGCCAGATCAGGGGCATTTTTTTATTTTTTATTTATTTAAATAAATTAAGCCAAGCTGATTTTTTTGCACATATTAATTTAATTAATTACCTAACCAGGCCAGGGTTTTTGCTATTAGTAATCAGCAATGTTTTTTTTTTTAGTTTTTAATTAAGCTTTTTATTTTTTAATAATTAAGCAAGGGATGGCACTTTTTGATCACTTAAGCAAAGCATGAGACTTTTTTGATCACTTAAGCAAGGCCTGGGGCATTTTTGTATTTTTTAAGCATTACCTAGGGCTTTTATGCACCCATTTCCTTTGAGATGGCAGAGACATGTTAGAAGTTAATTGCAAATTTCACCATTGATTGTATCCAACTTATATGAGATTGGTTTTGTGTGTTAATACAACCTGGATACAATACAAATATATTTGGGAGCACAGTGTCACAATATGCTCCTCTGGATCAGCTCACCTCCTTCAGATTCACTGTGCATACCATGTTTCCTGAATCACCCAGTGAATGCCATTCCCTGCATTGTTTCTGTTTCCAGTGTGATTTGGCCGCCTGGCATAGCATACAGTAGGAGAAGACATCTTTACTCTCCAGCACCTACTGTATATGGTTAATGCATTATTCCACATGATCACTGCATGTGGAATAATGCAGTGGATTAAAAGAGGTGGAATACAGTATAGGTACTTTACCAATCTGTTCACTCACTGTATACTATTGAATAGAAGAGGTGGATTGTGTCAAATCACAGAACACGCAGGCGGGATTCAATGTCCCGCCTGCCGGGGAGCGAAAAGGTTGCGTGGACCCGAGTTGCGGCCGGGAAGAGGCGTGCTGCAGCCGGCAGCTCGTCACTTCCCGGCTGTTCTCGGCAGAACGAGCCCGACATCTAGTGATGTCGGGCTCGTTCTGCCAAGATACCCTGCTCAATGCTGTCGGGGAAGAAAGCATTGAATAGGGCCCGGCGGGCATCTCCCCGACGGGAGGTGCTCGCCGGAGATAGAATATCCCCCTTAGTCTCTCAACTGGTCTGACAGACCATCCACACACCATACAATTTATTAAAATACTGTGTCTGTACACATTTACTGTGCATCTCTGAATTATCAAATCCTGCACATACAGTACTTGTAAACCACCCACCTATTAAGGAATATATACTGTACCATTCTACTCATTCACTGCATATTATTGAATAGAAAAGGTGCATTGCATCAAATTAGTTTCTGCAATTGGTCTGACAGACCATCTATCCACCATACAGACCGTACAACTTATTGATTTATTGTGTCTACACACATTTCCTGTGTATCGTTGAATTTTTCAAATCTTGCACATCATATATAAATATTTTCTTTATTGTGTTGTGTATTTGTGTGTAAAAGTGTGTCTTTTGATGTGAATTTTCCTGCAGCTACATTTTTAACAAATCAATTAAATTTTAAATAAGAGTGCCCCCACAAAGAGAGAGTACAGTACTTTCTCTTTCTCCAAACTTAGGTTTTCTTTCTATAAGCTTTGGTTCAGCTGAAGCTTTCTAATACCCCTTTCACATCGCACTTTTAAAACGGTATATTGCTGTTTTTTTTCCATTTTAAAACGTTTCAGGCTGCAATGTGAAAGTGCCAGAGTTGATTTACCGGTTAAAGTTAACCGGTATTTAGCTCTATTTCAATGGCTATTTCAATGGCTTGAAACATGTCCCTTGGGGGTTAAACGGGTTGAATGTTTGAATGGTATTAAATGATTTTTAAAACGGTTTTCACCTGCAATGTGAAAGGTCTTAAGGTTCAGACCCGTTTTAAAGTCCCATTTAAGAATACCGTGTCATTACCCATTTCTGCAATGTGAAAGCAGTATCAGTGACTTTTCCTGGATTCCAGTGCACCTGATCATCAAAGCCTCAGTATTCCAAGCTACAGATATAACCTGCCTCTTAAGTCAGTATAGCTTTCAGCTGCACTAATTATAAGTCTCCAGTGCTCAAAAATTAATAACTCTGTTGGAATCTGCTCCTAAAAATCGACAACCTTATTTATAAGCCTGCATCTAAAGATCTGCTGTGACCAGAGGCGTAACTAGAACAATGTGGGCCCCATAGCAAAATCTTGGACGGGGCCCCACATTGTCACTATAATGCCCATGGAGGGGGGGGGGCAGAAAAAAAGAGTGAGTTTAAGAGGCAAAGGGTGTCGGGAGAGAAACAAGTTTGGGAGAAAGACTGTCAGAGAGGACATAGGGAAGAGAGAGAGGGTGTCTGGGAGAGAGAGAAAGAGAAGGCACAGGAGAGAGATGGTGCTGTGTTCCTGCTACTGTACCCCAAAAACTTACAGGTGCCTCTTTGTACCTTTAATTACACCCCCACCCCCATATCTAGTAAAGTTGCCATTGTGTACCCTCCCAGCACAGATGATGCTACCTCTGGCAGCAAGGTGTGTGTCCTCTCCACGAATCTTCACCCTGCCGGATCTCCGCAGCATCGGTGCTCCACAGCACACAACTTCACCATGCCGGGTCTCCGCTATGCCGCGTCAGGTCCCGCATCATGAGCCGGAAGCTCAGAGCTGCACAAATGCTGGGACTCCCGAGTCAGCATCACCGCGCCGCTCTCTCCAAACAGCACATCAGCGCCGGAAACTGTGCAGGCGCTTTTGAAGAATGCTCTGGGGCTGGTCACTAGAGTGACGCTGAGCCCCAGAACTGGACTATCGCTTAGCTTATACAGAGCTGCATTGTCCCTGGGACACAGGACAGCAGTGCTGTCAGCCTGCCAATGCCCGCAGCATTATTTAAAAAATTAATAGGATGCAGGGGATTGTTAGCTTGGCCCCAGGCCCCCCCAGCCACCGGGCCCCATAGCAACTGCATCCCCTGCACCCTCTATTGTTACGCCACTGGCTGTGACTTTGGAGGTTATTCTGATCGGAGCGGCCAAACGTGCGTACGTTCACAATTACCGCACGCTAGCCGTACGCGGCCGTTAGGGTTAAGTCCACCCACAAATCAGCCGCTTGCGTACGGGCAGAAATACCGTAGAAGGGGAGTGGTGTACAAATGAGCGTACGGCAACGTACGCGGACGGGCCAGCCCTTGCACTCTGACAACAGGCGTACAACTGAGCGTACGGCGCCGTCTACGGCCGTCTTTCCTCCGTCTCCCCACCGCCTTCTTGCGGCGATCTGAGCGTACACCAGTTTGCACGGACGGGTCCCTATTGTTTTCAATGGAAAACTCAGCTTATGTCACCGCTCGTGAGAGTGAGCGTACGTCCGTGCACGCTGGCATACCCTTCACATATATGGACCTGCAAATCTTGCCTCTCAACTACTAATCTGACAATTGATTAATTAATCTATTTGTTATTCAATTATTGTTTTCTATTAACTCAATTGTCTACCTTAATAAAGACCTAATAAAACTACATTTTAAACCACATTACATGTATATTTGTTATGTTCTAATGTGGCATTTTAATCACTATCTATGTGTCCCCATATTGCTGTTACTTTTAAATCAAGTTATGTTGGTGTTTCTGTATATGTACTAAATTATGTACGTAATTACTTTGTCCAAAATGTGTAACATGTATACCTACCCTGATGTTATGTGTGATGTTTTAATCGAACAACATTAAACATTCATGCATTTTCACTATGTGTTATTTTACTCAAAAGCACACACATTCACACATCAATCATTACCCCTCACCTCAAATTACAAGTATAACGTACAGTACACATCTGTATGTACCTACCCTTACAAGCCCTCTAACATATTTATTAGTAAAAACACAGGCAATTTATAACAGAATCGAAAATTTTATTTCTAACAAACATAATAAGGGGGGGGGGGGGGATAAAAATAAATTAAATGAGGGCCTCCAGTTGGCCAAAAAGAATACATAAATAGAGGAGGGTCAGGAACATTTCCCTCATAATTCTGGCGACCTCCTCCTGGTGCTGTTCAGTGTCTGTAGTGAAGGGATAAAAAAAAAAAAATAATATATAACATACACAAATGTTTGTTGTATTTGTACATAATAAAAAGTTCAGAGTTATGTGTGAAGGCCACATACATTTAGAAACTACATTGAAGATGGGTCTGCTGTAAACACAGTACTACAAAATAATATGTTAACACGCACATACTGTACATAGTAAATAACATTAATTCAATTACTCCTTCATCAATGAATGTATGCTGTATCCCAATTGGTACTTTGTTTTTGGGGGACTGTCCTCTAACCTCACAATTAGCCTGTGCTATTTAAGGGTTATGACATTGTTGTGGCTTAAGCACTCCTTACTATTTTAAATTTAGGACATTGCTGTACAAATTATAGGCCTACAGCTATGTTTGTAAAGCATGCATCCGCATGGCCTCACACACTATTACCAAAACAATCTCTACATTTAAGTTGCACCAGTGGCAGATTAAGCCTTTGGGGGGCCCGGGGTACTTTAGAGCGGGGGGCCCCCTTGCACTTGTCATTACTGGCCGCACACTGCATGGGCGAATATTATACTGTCAAAACATAGAGTAAAGGCAGAATAAACTTGGTCAATGGTTACCTGCAGGGGATATATATATATATATATATATATATATATATATATATATATATATATATATATATATAGACAGGGGGTTGGCGGCACTCGGAATAATAATAGACACCATATATATATATATACACACCACATGAAAAGCCTGTGTTTGTCCCTCTGCCCCTTACTCTGGAGGAGACCTCACAGTCCTAGTGCTGCCTCTGATTAAAAACCCTCCTATGACTAAGCTGCTGCTGCTGTTCTCCATGGACCTGAGAAGTATGTAATGAGCTCCACCAATCAGAGCTCAGCACAAACTTCTCAGCCTCTGTCCTCTGGTGCAAAGTGTCATGGGACTTAGTCAACTCCCAGAAATGCACTGCACACTTGTGCAATCAGTGTGCCCTGCCTCCCGATGCTCAGCACCATAAATCATTGTCACATTGGCAGATAGGTGAAGCTGCAGCACTACCCCACCCATGCACAAAACATTTAGCTAAAAAAAAAAAACATAACTTAAACATTGTCTTTTTAAAAAAAAAAATGACAACCACAGGGGGCCCCTAGCTAGAGGGGGTCCCAGGGGCACTGACCCCTTGCGCCTCCATTATAATCTGGCCCTGTGTTGCACATCATGCTGGGAACTGGAGTTACCCAACACCTGGAGCCACATAACTACCACACCACTAATGTCGGATATCTCATTGGATGTACTGTTATGTCAATTATTCAAGGGGTGAGGCATGGCCACACTCAAAAAACCCACCAAGGGGACACTTGTTCCTGGAGAAGGACAGGACACACCTCATGGTCGCCCTGCAGTGATATGTTGCAACTAATGTTGATGTTGGATACACATATGTGGTTGTTGTGATTGTTTATGTGTAGAAATGTGTAGGTCAACATTAGACACATTATTTACTTACGGCTACTTGAGCCATCCTGGGCGCCGCTGGTTGGCTGTGGAGTGGTTGGGGAAGGCAGGAGCAAGGAGGATGGTCCTGGTGTTTGGCCCGAGGTACTGGGTGTTACTGGGGAGTGGAGAGGTTTGGGGGAGGGTGGTGGAGAGGTGTAGGGGGGTTGGAAATGGGGTGGGGAGGGGGGGGGTGGGGGTTGTGGAGGGGGTGGGGGTTGTGGAGGGGGGGGGGGGGGGTTGTGGAGGGGGGGGGGTTGTGGAGGGGGTGGGGGATGGGGAAATTGTGTGGGTGAAAACTGCACCCTGGGTCTCCTCTTCTTCCTCCTCCTCTTCTTCCTCCTCCTCTTCTTCCTCCTCCTCCTCTTCCTCCTCCTCCTCCTCCTCCTCCTCTTCTTCCTCCTCCTCTTCTTCCTCCTCCTCCTCTTTCTCCTCCTCCTCTTCCTCCTCCTCTTTCTTCTCCTCCTCCTCCTCCTCCTCTTCCTCCTCCTCCTCTTCCTCTTCCTCTTCTTCCTCCTCCTCTTCCTCCTCCTCCTCGGCTGCCTGGTCCCGGGCTGCCTGCTCCCGGGCTTCAATGCGTGCCCTTGCCCGTGCTGAAATGTTCATGTTGATGGCATAGAAATCGAAGATTGGGTTTCATAAAAAAGGGGGAAAGAAAAATTCACATTAGTCATGCTCATAACCTTCAAAATTATCATTGCTGTGAAATTTCAGACATTTATCATGCAAACTATTTGATATCCTACACCCAGAAACTGATCAACTACTTAAACCCCCCCTATACACCCCCATATACACCCCCTATACACCCATATACACCCCCATATACACCCATATACACCCCCATATACACCCATATACACCCCCCTATACACCCATATACACCCCCTATACACCCATATACACCCCCATATACACCCATATACACCCCCTATACACCCATATACACCCCCATATACACCCATATACACCCCCATATACACCCATATACACCCCCTATACACCCATATACACCCCCTATACACCCATATACACCCCCATATACACCCATATACACCCCCATATACACCCATATACACCCCCATATACACCCATATACACCCCCTATACACCCATATACACCCCCATATACACCCATATACACCCCCATATACACCCACATACTCAGGGACACATTTATAAAAAGTACAGAAAACATTTGCAAAATAACGCAGGCATACTAGTAAATAAAAACTTACATCGGGCAATATGGCGGCGAAGTGTGCTGAGCAACACTGGCTGCCGCCGGCGCAGGTCCGACCAGCGCCGCTCCAGTTGAGCCAGGCTCCTGTCCACGCCGGTCCTGGCGAAAATTAGCCGGCGGGCAGCATTGTATGCCCGCCGCTTTTCCATATTGGATACATAAGGGCCCCTGGGCCCCAGGCGGCGGTCCATGACCTCAACCAAGGCCAATAGCTCCTGGGTAGAAAACGCCCTAGCCCTGGTTGAAGTCATGGTGGCAATGGCGCAGTTATTAATTGCAGGTACATATATCACTTTTGGTGCTTGCTGATTGGTGTAAAAAATTGTTTGTTTGGTATTAACTTTATTAATCCTTCTTACATTAACAAACTGGATGCGAATAGAAACTTACGCGGACCGTTCCGATATACACACACCACAACCAACAGCATGCATTCAATGAAGAGAGAAGTACTGTATTTACAGTGTGCGGAAAATAATACACGCACCCCGTCTACTCCTAACTACGCTGCTTAAAGGGGGCTCAATACACCGATTGCCATGAAGAGAAGTACTGTATATATAGTATGCGGAAATTAATACACGCAACCGTCTACTTATAACTACGCTGCTTAAAGGGGGCACGATACAGCGATATGCAAGGGGAGGAGTACTGTATATACAGTAGGCGGAAAATAATACACGCAACCCTCTACTTAGAACTACGCTGCCTAAAGGGCCACAATGCAACATGTTGCTGTATGACAATTTCATACACATTACATATGTAAGGAAAGCATTATAACGTGATGTTTTGAAATGTGACTCACAAAGCATACACGAACTCCAACAGATACCAGCTGACAACACTCATCATTGGAATGACAGGTGCACACATTTCACGATGTAGCCCACAATGCTCCACAACCTGTGTATATACATATACGGGTGATTGATCAGGTGCATTGAGACCTGCGTAATTTAAGCGGCAATTATCGGCGGGAAATATCGGCGTAAATTTGCATCTACCTTGCGGGGAAAAATATACGCCCCCTTGTTCGTGGCGGGAGATTAACATATAAATATTCAGTCAGATGCAGCCCACAATTGCTGCAAACATGTCTGACTCTGACGATTCAGCAGCAGAGGACGCTCTGCAGAGAGCACAAGCCGAATCCCTGCTTCAAGCATTACAGAAGAGGGAAGAGGAGCGGAGAAGGAGGGCCCAAGAGAGGAGTCGCCTGCAAGATCAAGCGGGCCCCTCAGTAACAGGCCCTGGTGAACCTCCACCAGCTCCACAAGGGCCAAGCAACCAGCCAGAACAAGAGGTTGCATCTCTCCAAACAGGTGTGACCCAGCAGGTGCATGGTGAGAGAGCTGGGGCCACCAGAAAACGTGCTGCAACATCTAGGGTGATGACTGAGCAGGATACCACCACCAGAAGGAGAAACCCTGCATTTGTAGAGGCCGAAATGCGAATTCTCGTGCCCAGGGCACGCGAATGGATTGAATTGGCAACCAGGAAGCCAGGTGCCAGTGCAAGGAGAAACCTTTGGGACAAGATCACAGAGGAAGTGAACCAGGTGTCACCAGTGGTCAGAACTTGGGACGCGGTGAAGAAAAGGTTAGTGTGTTTGTCAGGGCAATTTTTCAGCAGTCTCCAGCAGGAACTGAGGCCCTTATTCTAGTTCACTCTTTCTGGCCAAATATTTCTTAGATGGACAAAACCATGTGCACTGCAGGTGAGGCAGGTGTTACTTGTGCAGAGATAATCAGATTTGGGTGGGGTTTTACACCTGCCTCACCTGCAGTGCACATGGTTTTGTCCATCAAAGAATTATTTGGCCACACATGGCAAAAAAACATAAGATCACCCACACTAGGAAATGTCACGTAGCTAGGAGTACCACCTAGTCCCTTTAATTCCGGACACATATTAATTACACAGGTTCTGTGGCTGGCTGACTTCAAGACTCCACTTCACCTAATTTTAAACTGCCACAGAACCTGTGTAAGTAACATGTGTCCGGAATTAAAGGGACTAGGTGGTAACCCTACACGTAGCACAGTGGTGCACATATCTCATGGTGATATTTGTATTTTTAAATTTGTAGGTGGACTGACTTCAAAAGTGCCCTGAAGAGGAAGATGACTGACCGGTACAACCACAGCATGTCCACCGGGAGCGGTCCTATGCCTGACCATTTGGAGTTTACCCCCCTGGAGCTGGACTCCTGTGATGTCATCGATGTGGGGGAGATCAGGGGGATCTCCAATATGGACAGTGAGCTCCCGGCGGAGGTCTTTGCTGCTGCTTTTGATGGTAAGTCACAGTAATGCATTGTATTTAGAAAGATATTTTTTCTTGCGTATGTGATGGTGACATTGTTTTCAATTCTTATCCTAGCAGAAGCAGAAAGTCAGGATGTACCGGCAGCATCTTCCTCTGCAGAGCCACAGGTGGAGCAGGTGGTCCAGCCTCCACCAAGACGTCGCCCCCAGCCCCAGCCACAGGAGACATGGAGTGAGAGCCTGTTGGTGACGCTGGACAGGATCGAGCAGCAAGGGGTGGATGCTGCGATCCGTCAGCAGCAGGTGGGGGATTTTCTGGCGGAGTGGAAGGCCACAAACCAGCTGCAGGTTGATGCGTTGAACCGCATTAATGACACTCTGGCGGCTGGCATGCTAAGCATTGCCCAACACCTCAGCCGCCAGAATGAACTTATTGCGGAGCAGCTGTCCACCGCCAGGTCCCTAAGGGACAATCCCCCATCTGCTGCCCCACCCCAAGCTGCTCCCCAACCTTCCACCTCGGCTGACCCTCCTGTGTGGACTAGGGGAAGACGCCGAAAGCCAGCTGAGCCAAAGGCCCCTGTCCCCAAGGCCCCATCTAAAAGGGGCAAAAAAGGGCCCAAATGAGACCTGGTTCACTTCCTCTGTGATTGGAGGCCAAAGGTTTAAATTGCACTGGACATCCGCTTCCTGAGTTGCCCATGGATCCATTTGCGTGCCATGGGCATGAAAGTTCGTATTTTGACCTCTACAAATGCAGGATATTTTTTTTTGGTGGTGTGTATCTTGCTTAGTATTCACCCTGGTTGTTGCAGTACGTATTCTGGTGTCCCCATTTCTTTCACCATTGCATTTGCAGGGTAACACATGTTTGGAGATATGCAACCTCTTGTTCTGGCTGTTTTATTATTTGTGTGTCTATTTTATTTGTTTATTTGATTTGTCACATTAAAGTGTCAAGCTGTGATGCTGAACAGCAAATAAATTTATTTTACAAATTAAAACAAAATTGTGGTATGTGTAATTTCTTGTGTGAAACAAATACTAGATTTATGTGTACTTACTGACCAGGGTATTTTTGAACATTTGTGGAAGTGTGGTGGAAGTTTCCCATGTGTAACCCTCTCCATGGCCATTCCCATGTTCCTATCCAACTTTTCCCTGCTAATTAGTTTGTGTCAGCACATGTGCAGAGCAACTTAATAGGTGAGAAAGCAGTTTGTGTGCAGGTGAGGTAGCTCCTACAGTAGTAGGTAAAAGCAGGTCCAGAACAATGCTTTCCTCATGGAGTGGGTGAGGCAGACAAACAAGGGTGAAAAGGTACATTTGTGTAGGAATGCATATGTGTCCTCCCTAAAAAAAGATGTGTGAATGGGCCAAACATGATAAATTAGCTTGTGAACAAACATGCATAACTTTTAAAATATATATGATTTGACAGTGTCATAAGCAGATGTAGGAATCCTTTGTTAGAGAGATGAGAGTGCAATAATGTGATTGGTGGCATCTTACATCCAGAGTGTAGTGAAATCCAAATCATAGCAGATGAGATAGTGGTACAGGTCATAATTTTGGGTACTATACAAAGATTGTGTGGAAAATAGTGGTCATGGGCTTCAAACATTGCAGAAACATCCTTTGTAGGTGTTAGATGTGGTTTATGTTATTGTATCCTAAATACAAAACCTATGTTAGTATTAGAGTGAAGACGTTGACACATGTCGACTTGTGTAGATTGAGTGTGCTACTGCGTAAAGTCTATGAAAGCAGGTAGTGAATGTGTCTGTTTATCAAATACCTACCTTAGCGTATAAAAAGATTCTTACCTTAAATTAAACAAACCTTTAAATGTGGAGAAGTATAGAAACATAAGCTTCCAATGTGTTTGCGTGCTGCATGTGTGGCTTGCAGGCAGTGAAATCATGGTTTGGAGTTAATAGACTGCAGCATTGCTTATTACATTCAGGTGTATGTGTTTGAGTACTAATCAGCGTTAATTAGCCAACTCAGGCGCACGCTGGCAAGCGGTATCTGTAGGAGTGGTTTTAGCTGGCGGTTGGCGGCCGCCTGTTTGGTGTCCGAAACGAACGGTGCCTTAGTCGATCGTGCGGTAGTAGCACCGCTCATTTCTGGTGCACACCCCCGTGTACGCCCATATTTACGCCCATTTTCCCTCATTATTTCGGCCGCTCCCATCAACACGCCCCTATGCCGCCCCATTACCCGTACGCTCGCGTACAGGTTTTTTCGCACGTTGAGACACCGGCCGTAAGCGTTGTGGAGTGCTCGCGCCGGCGCATTAGCGTATTTGCACATGCGCAGATCGTGAAAAACCCCGGGACGTACGCGTACGGCCCGGACGCTCCAAGCAGAATAAGGCCCTTTATCCTGATTGTGCTTTCACATAGTCTGAGCTAGAGTATTTTGTTACTGTTTTCAAGCAATGCAAGGCTCAGAGCATATCTGCTAATAACCAGTTGCATTCTACAGTGCACCCTTCGCTGCCTGCAGATCTCCTGAATCTCAGTGTGTTTTTACCATTTCATATTCCTGCAAGCAAGTTATTCATACAGTATGCTTTATGTGCAAGTTTCAGTGTTCTACTAAATGCTCATTCTAAAGGACATTGTCATTCAGTCCTGTGCTGCTAGCACATACTGTAGCTTCCCTGATTCTTCTTGTATTCTTTCTCCTGCAGCAAAGATTTACTATTTTGCATGTGTATAGTCTTTTACATCATATTCACATTGCAGACACATTGAAACACCATTCAAAGTGTTCTTGAGATGCTGCGCTGTGAGTAGATATTAGTTAACACAACTAATCTGCTGCAAAGAACCTAATTGGAGTGAGAAAAAGCTGAGGCCGCTGCATTGCAACCCTTCTTATACAGATTAAAGGCCCATATACACTGGGTGACTTTGAGCTGAAAGCAGCTTAGTCTACTCGTCGGAGCTGCTTTCAGCTCGAAAACCGCCCAGTATGTATGGGGCACCGATGAGCAGTGAGCACTGATGCACGCTCCCACATCATCACTGGCCCGGCTGTCCAATCAGATGAGCGGTGGTGTGGACAGCTTTCCATAAAATCCTGCTATGGAAAGTCATCCACCCTGGGGAAAATCACCAAAAAGGGCGATAAACGCCCAGTGATTTTACCCATTATCATTATCCATACTCGATGGGCAAAAACGCCCCATATATGGACATTTAGATGTACAATTGTCGCCCATCAGTATAATCTACCAAAGTAGATTTCTCTGTTTTATTTCTAAGAATAACAAGCATATTTCAACGTACACAGATTACAGTAGGAGCACATCTCATCTATCTTGCTTAGGCCATGGCTCAGGATGGCTAGCCATGGCTATCCTATTGTTCTCAGCTGCAATACAATACATAGAACAATAGAGTAGGGGATTAGCAGAGTAATCCAATTACTCACTTAATCCTATTATAGAGAAAGATGGCAGTGGCTCCCACTGTATATTGTACTATTACAATTTATTTTGATATATTTATATTAAAAAAATATTATTTTCTGTATTAAAATAATTATTATAATATATTCTGCGTTCAAATAAAACGTAGTTCAAATAAAATATCCTGTCCTCAGCAGAGGAGTGCGTATAAAAGTACAAATAAAATATCTGAAAGTGGTTTGAAGTGAAATGCATCAAGGGAACTGTTCTGGCTACAGTAAGCGCCTATCTATGTGTAAAAATATAATCTCACAAACACGGAGAGTTCTTATCTCTAAAAAGCAATATGCACTATTGATACTATTTTGACAGGAAACTTTACTCATGGGAAGCCACCTATCCAAAAAGGTACATTAAGACTTGATTCATCTTCCACTTGCTAATCCTATATATTCTGATAACCCCTTGGAGTTTGAAATACAAAATAAACGTTTTTCCTCTTTGCTTCTGGGGGTATTTGCAATAAACTTTACAGTTTTAAAACAACTGATTTTAAATAAATCATAGCATCCTGTTAATTAATATAATGTGAAAGGAACAATTAACAATAAAGCTAATCTTTTTAAAGTGGCCTAATCAGATAAACTGTGGTAGGATAAATGAAAGATTGACAGTTTTTTTTTTTAACATGTACTGTTTGCTACAAATGTTTTCAAGTGGCTGTGTAATACTGATAAGGAACTACTGAAAAGTATGAGCCTGAAACACAGATGTTATTAGATATACCATCTGGTGCAAAGGATTCAGTATGTTTAATCTCATCCAATATAAGAAAAGGCTAAAGGCCCCCATACACTAGCCGATTTTGGTCAGATTTCAGCCAGATCAGTCGGATCTGGCCGAAATCGGACCAAAATCGTCTAGTTTTGATGTTCCCTCAGATCCGATGCGCGGTCCCGTGCGCATCGGATCTGCGTCGGGTGGTCGGACCTGCTGCACGTCCGACCACCCGACTTGGGACCTAGTGGGGCGGTGGAGGGAGCAGGGGGGGCTGGGGACGCTGCGGGGGACACGTCTGTGTCCCCCGCTGCTGGGGACAGCGTCTGTGCGGCGATAAGGTAGAGGGAGCAGGGGGGGCTGGAGACGCTGCGGGCGGGGGACACAGGCTGCATAGAGCCGCGCAGGGGGAGCCGGCCGGGAGCTGTCAGTAATGAATAAAAAAAAAGCCCATACAATGAATGGGCGGCCTGTGATTGGCTGAGCGCTCTCTCAGCCAGTCAGCAATTGGCTGAGAGAGCGCTCAGCAGCCAATCACAGGCTGCCCATTCATTGTATGGGCTTTTTTTTTATTCATTACTGACAGCTCCCGGCCGGCTCCCCCTGCCCGGCTCTATGCAGCCTGTGTCCCCCGCAGCGTCTCCAGCCCCCCCTGCTCCCTCTACCTTCTCGCCGCACAGACAGCGTCCCCAGCAGCGGGGGACACAGACGTGTCCCCCGCAGCGTCTCCAGCCCCCCCTGCTCCCTCTACCTTATCGCCGCACAGACGCTGTGTCCCCAGCAGCGGGGGACACAGATGTGTCCCCCGCAGCGTCCCCAGCCCCCCTGCTCCCACCAGCTCTCACCTCTTAGCCCCCCCCTGCTCCCCGGGTTTTTTACATGTGATAAATCGAGACGATTTATCACATGTAAAAAATGGCACATCAAGTGCCAATCTAATCAAGCTCCCCCGGGGAGCAGCCGGGGAAGCTCAGGGGGAAGTCGGGGGCGACTTGTCCTAAGGACAAGTCGCCCTAGTGTATGGGGGCCTTAATGCTGCTCCTCACCTCTACAGGGGGGGAATTGAAGTGTTTGCATGACAGAGGCCACTAGATGGCACCCTACTAGGCAATTCAATAGTTGCTCTGTCCGGGTGTGCACAGCCACCATGCCGACATTACGGGATGCGGCTAATTTGCCGGCGGTCGGAATCCCGGCGTTCAAAATCCCGACGCTGGAATCCCGCCTGCCGAAATCCCAAAACTTTCTCCCTCCGTGGGTGTCCACGACACCCATAAAGGGAGAATAAATTAGCGTGCGGAGCGTAGCGAGGGCCCGCAAGGGGGGTCGATCCATGTCCTTGTCAGGATTTCGGCGGTTGGGATTCCAGCGTCAGGATTTTGAACGCCGGTATTCCGACCGCCGGGATTCCATACCGAATCCAACATTACAGTTCTGTTGTTTCATCATCTTGACAGGCAGGTAACTACTGTAGTTTCATGTTTTATGTTCTTCAACTAAGCACATACCATATATATAGAATGTATATGCTGTACTGTACTTCTACACATTTAAAGCCATGTTTTTACAACTTGTCAATTATAAAAGTTTAAGGGGTCTATTTATCATCAGCCCATATCACAGCCATAGAAAACTTTTATGAAGGAGAATTTTTATGAAAAGAAAACTTTTTGGAGTACCAACAGGTGCGGACCTTGTTGGCACCAGCAGAGCAGGATCTACTGTGAAACTCATGAAGCTTAAGCTTCAAGGCCCCTAAACCCAACTTTTTTTTTTATTAGTGAATTTTTCATCAAAATAATGTTATTTTAGTGAAAGCATCATCACACTTCTCACTTTTGCATTTTAAAACAAAAGAGATCAGATCTTTACCTCATATTTTTATGTACAGTGTAGTTATAGATTATCGCCAATAACACCATTACAAGCAGGCTTCGGTACTTGTGAGTTATCTGGACGCCCGATTTTTTGATTGTATGCCTTAAGTTAAGGCATACAATCAGATACGATGCGATGCGATATCGCATCGCATCGCATGCGACCATCGGATGCGATGACCCGATTTTTCCATAGGAATCAATGTTAAAATGATTCCTATGGAAAAAGGGGTCCTTTTCATACCCCTACTATCCAAGTGGGCATGGAGTTGGATATAAACCTGTGGCGAGCGTAGCGAGCCACCGAGCCCGAAGCGTGGCGAGCGAAGCGAGCCCCGCGAGGGGACGGTATTCCGTGTCCCCTCGCGGGGCTCGCTACGCTCGCCACGCTTCGGGCTCGGTGGCTCGCTACGCTCGCCACAGGTTTATATCCAACTCCATGCCCACTTGGATAGTAGGGGTATGAAAAGGACCCCTTTTTCCCATTGAATTCCATGTTAAAATGGACTCAGTCCATTTTAACATTGATTCCTATGGAAAAATCGGGTCATCGCATCGCATCGCATCGCATCCGATGGTCGCATGCGATGCGATGCGATGTGCCCGATCCGACCCGATTTTGAAATCGGGCGTCCAGATAACTCACAAGTACCCAGGCTTCTAGTATAGCATAGCTGCTAACAAAGTTTTTTTTTTTTTTTAAATAACTTTTTATTGAAAATTTCAATACATTGTAATCTCAGTGTAAACAACAAACATTAGTTATGCTATTAAACATAAATATAAGTCAAACAATATGGGACAAACAATATAGGAGAGGGGTAGGTAAGAAAGGGATGGGGGTACACCAAACGGTTGTGTTCATTGGGTGGGTTAGTAGGATGAGGCAAATGTTATTTCTTATCAATTATATGCTTCGTGAGAGACAGATTTCACGTGAAGATATATTAAGGGGTTCACTATGCAAGAGGGCCCTTGGGCACCAGGGCCTAATATAGAGAGTCTGGGCTTATCAGCATCCAAAACAGTTGGACATGTCTGGAGGTTGAGTCAGCGAAGGTTGGGGCCCAGGGATTGTGGCAGGAGTCCAGGATAACCAATACTCAGTCCATTGAAACCATTTTATCAGTGAGTTAGAAGCTGATGGGGAATAATTGATTCCAGCTATTTCAAATTCACAATGTAGTTAAATGTTTGATTCAACCAAATCTATACAAGGGACAAAACAGGAGCACCGATATCGTGCAAGAAGGAGCTTCATGGTTACTAAGATATGGTCTATCACATAGCGGTCATTGGCAGGCATATTGCTACGATAGATATGGAACAGGCCTAATAATGGGTTAGGGGTAATTGGAGACTCTGTTATTTTGGATATGGTGGTGAATACAGAGGACCATAGGTTTGACAAAGCTGGGCAGGACCAAAATATATGCACCAGCTTAGGTTAGAAGTAGATGGCCATATGGTGACACCAGCCGATGTCAGATATTGGAGAAGTTTATAAAAATGTTCTGAGTGGGATATGCATTTGGACAGGCTAAAACATGTCCGAAAGACCGTGTTCCACTCATCCTCGGAGAGCTTGCTAGGTCCGATTCCCATTTAACCGTGGAAGGTTTTTTATTAGGTGTGCTAGGATGAATCAATAAGGCATACCACCACGATATGTTCTCTTTACTCTCAGAGGCAGTCAGTTTGTCGTGAAGATATCTGTGCAGGGGACAGGGTATTGCTATAAAGCCAGTATCTCATTTGTAAGAATTTATAAAAATCTTTATGAGGGAGGGAATAGAGGTCTTGGAGTTGGGAATAGGGCATTTATAGGCCATTTTATGTAATTCTTTCCAGGGACCCCACATCTCTAGCAATCCATGTGGAGAGATTTAAATTGGGGATAAGGTGGGATAGACCCTGTAAGGAGAAATCACCAGAAGGGAATGAAGCATCCTTGGAGCCAGAGATAAGGGTTAACCAAGCCTTACGAGTGGCTAACACTGCCAGTGATCGTGACGCTGAGAGTGGAGTTACATTTGGTGGTAGCCATAAGATATCTGTTAAGGGAAAAGGGGCTACGAGGCCGCGTTCTAGAATTGCCCATGGCTTGATATCCTCCTCTGCAAACCACGCCCCTACTTGAGCGAGCAAGGTGGTGTATTGGTAAGATTGTAGGTCAGGCAGTGCAAGACCCCCATCTAATTTAGGCAGAGATAAAATGTTATTGGCCAATCTGGGTTTATTACCTCCCCAAATATATTTAAGAAAAAGGGAGCGGAATTTACACAGGAGGACATTGGGTATTAAGACAGGGATAGTTCTAAATAAATATAGTATTTTTGGGAGGACCACCATTTTCAGAGCTGCAATACGTCCCATCCAAGAAACAGACCGGAGCATCCAATCAGATGTTAATAATGTAAGTTTAGCTAAGAGGGGAGGATAGTTACAGGAAATGATATCCAATGCCTGTGAGGATATTTGGATTCCCAGATATTTTAGACTTATATCCTGCCATATATAGGGATATTCCCCTTTATGTAACACTAATAAAGCTTTGATATGCATCGCATATCAAAGCAAGAGCTGTTAAGAGTTGTAGTCTTGCTCTGGAAAATGCACTCTGTAAACAGCATGAAACATGTATCCATTTTAAACTGCAATTCCTGACAGCCTGTAGAACATCTATTTGTGACATTCCCAGGAATTGAGGAACCTGGGAGGTCCCATACTAGGAAAGAGGCTGTGAGCAATGAAATATGAGAAAGAGCCTGGTACATGGAGGAACCTAGTGAGGTAAATTTGCGGTTGTGTGAGCTGTGTGTGCTGCCTTGTGAGCGCAGTAAGGCTATTGTTGTATGTTTCCCTATTGTTGTTGGACGGGGCCCCCAAAGATGTAGGTCTGCCACCATGCACCAGTATGTGAATTACCATTTCACTGGCCAGTATAGGATGTATATGCGCATACATTATGTGCTCTGGCATTGGTCACACATACGCACTACATTGGAAGCCAAGACCTTTTTTAAAATAACTTTACAAATAGCATAATGAAAACCCTGCTAGTATCATCCTCAGATTCTAATTACAAAAATAATAATAATTTTATTTGTATACTGTAGCATTTTTATCCAGCAGGACTAAATGAGCTTCACAGACATCACACCAATGCACATAGGGGGGGAAATCTGATTCAATCGGTTCCTGGGCATTCGCATGGGGGACCATTTCTTTGCGACTGCGCATGTGCATGGGTATAGGTTTTTATGCGCATGTGCAGCCACTGTGTGCGAGTGCCCGCAGTGCTCCAACACAGAAGCCTGGGCAGGGGGCATGGAGGGGCATGGGTCAGCGGGCCAGGCAATTTGCATATGGGAACGCCCAGAATTTCATGTGGATGTCAGCTGCCCACCTTGTCCTCGCACAGGGTGCCTGCAGATTATAGACACCATAGAGGTGTCTCAGATCTGCGAACGCTGAAGAAATCATTCGATGGTCGCATCAAATGATTTCTCCCCCGTACCCAAGGCTGT
Source organism: Crinia signifera (assembly GCF_055691185.1). Taxonomy (NCBI): domain Eukaryota; kingdom Metazoa; phylum Chordata; class Amphibia; order Anura; family Myobatrachidae; genus Crinia; species Crinia signifera. The sequence continues at coordinate 407,032,181 of NC_139217.1, forward strand.
GAATGGATGATTATGCAAATCATCCATTCGCATGTTCAGGGGGGTGAGCGGCCCTTGGAGGACGCAAATTAGCAGCCTTGTAAGTCAACCAGAATAAGGGCCATAATACATAATATTTAGGTAATGCAGCAACAGACAAACCACATCCACATAAAAAGAAACCCTTGAGCACCCATTAAACGTAATGCAGGTAAATGTTCACAATAAGCAACATATACAATGCCTGTCACATAAACAACAATTTGCAGATCCTGGATAACTAAATGAACTCTATCCAAACTGAATTATTAGTTTGAAGTAAAGTTTTCTTTTAAATATGCCAATAAAACATTGTCCAGGGCACACTGGCCAACTGACTTAATAGATGGGGAAGATGGGAGATGCAGTCAGCGTGGCAGTGGAGGTGAGGGTGGGCGTGATTATTAGAGGAAGGTGTCTGTAGTGTGCGGCTCCTCCCAGTGGGCGGATTTTCGGCCTAACAGTCGAATTGGCTGACCGGAGCTTCAAGGCAGGTTTCATGCTGTGGGGACATGACATGGCGTCCGGCCGGTGCGGTGGGGGGTAATGTATATGTGGGCTGTGACTGCTGGGGGTAATGTATATGAGGGCTGTGACTGTCAGTAGTGTTATGGTTCGTTCTTGGTCCAGGGTCAGTCTGTGAGTGTGTGTATGGCTCCGCCCAAACTCCGCCCAGCGTTATAGACAGACTTACAGGATAGACAGTTCTGGACTGTTATATATAAGATTTTTCTAGCCAAGGTCAGATTAACAATGGAGTAGATGGACCTGCAGCACCTGGCCTTCACCTAAAAATAGGCACATCATTATGACAGCAAGATGATCATCAGACAGGCACCAGTTGGCCACATGTTTGGCACAAAGCATTAAAATTGTATTTCTATTTTCCACACAATTATGCAATATTTGGGAGACATTAAGGTTTTATGGCTTCTACGTGGCACTGACCTCATCCCTTCCTTCTTTATCATAATAGGCTCTTGAACATTTTTAGCTCCAGGCTCATGAGGTCCTTAATCCGGCCCTGTTTCTAGCCACACACAAAATCTACTATATGTTTAAAAAGTGTAAAAAAGCGAGGGGGAAACGGCGTATGCGGCTGCTAAAACAGCATTAGCCTGCATTAGCCGCGAGCCTCGCTGTTTGGGGGAATCCTCAACGACCCATGACAGCGACTATTTTACTGGCACGTTGAATAGGGTGAGCAGCCGGCGTGGGGGTTATACAGTGAGGATCGCTTGTTTTTGGCGATCCCTACCGTTTAACCCCCTCGCCGGCCGGGTTGAATACACCCCATTGTATGTCACAAGTTGTTTTTTATATAACTCAGCTATGTGTTCAGTTTAAAGAAAATGCAAAAAATGTCCAGTAACATTTATAGTATTTTTATTTTATACACTGCAAAGACATTTATACAAGGTGCTGTTGGCTCTGAAACCAATTATACCAGTGCACATTCAATCTGCCTGCACAGATAAAGTCAGTCCCCTTGTGTATTTCTCCTGACACTAGCGGTCTAAAATATACTGTATATAATACACTAATTAAGGAACAATTACATGTTAGTGTACAGGTTCCCTCAGGTACTCTTAACAGTGAGGTCACTGAACAAACTGTAAAGTGCAAGAATCCATTCCATATAGATATATGACAGCCTATTCAATCTTTTTAGCAAGATAACAATAAAATGTTATTGTACGGAATCTCAAAATCGAACACACAGAGCACTGATGTAGATGCCAGTATTGATGTACAGTACTGCCTTTGTATGCGTTTCTTAGGTGGATTTGTATATAGCATGTTCACATTTTATGTTTATTTATCCATTGCTATTTACAATGATTGAATAAACTTCCATGATTCCACATAGACTAGGTTGATTTCTTTTTCTTTGTAGTTTGTAACATTACATTGATTTAGTTCCACCTACCTCTTCTTCATCATGGTATTCTAAAATTGTCAGGTTGTCATGGAAACTAATTTGATAACTTTAGCTTACAGTTAACTGCAAAAACATGATTATGTTATGGAAATTATAAGCAACGATATAAAATAAAGATGCATAGTGGCTATAGTAAATCTATGAATTTGCATTACAAATCATAAAACAGGGTGGTAATTGAATTTATGGTACATGATCTCCAATTTTCTCTACAGGAGCGTGTTGCTCGGGAGATTTTACCGGACCCCTAATATCCACACTCCCAACGCTGGTCTTTTGGCTCCTGCTTGTTACAGTAGGCACCATGTTAGGCAATGCCATGTTTAATCTGTCTATGCTTATTTTCACATTTATTTCCCCAACAAGCACTACCTTGAGCACCCCTTCAGCATGCACTCCAACATCTATAGGGCAGAAATCGGTACACATTCAGAAGAGGGGTGTGGTCACACATCATAATGCCCATCACATACTATATAACAAACCGTAATTCCCTTTACATGTTTTACACATAAGTGCCACTTACCTACATGCTTATTGCTAGGGGGTTCATGCTCGATGCTAGGGCTTCATGCACGATGCCAAGGGAGCTTCATGCTTGTTGCCAAGGGGGAATACATGCTTGTTGCTAAGAGAGAATGAATTGCTCATTGCCAAGGGGGAGATGCTCATAGCAAAGGGGGAGTGAAATTGCTCTTTGCCAATGGGGGGGAAATTGCTCGTTGCCAAGGGGGAGGGAATTGATCATTGCCAAGGGGAAGTCGCCGGGTGCACACAATTTAAAGAAATGACAGCCAGGCAGAGAGAAATGTCTCTGCGCTGCCCGGCTGTTTAGTCAAAGCAACCTGTTCTATCGCTATTTTCAATTCTCACACTGGACTGCGAGCCAATAGGAGCTTGTGGTCCGGCAGGCAATCAGGATTGGCCACCAATGCCGCTCCTGATTGGCTGCCGGACGGACCGATCCTATTGGCTCGCGGTTCAGCAGGAGAATTGAAAATAGCGACGGATCAGGCTGCTTTGACTATATACAGCGGGGCAGCGCACAGACAGCTCTCTCTGCCCATCTGTCATTTCTTTTGAAACCGGTACATTCGGTACAGTTTTTTGCCGCAACAGACTGTTAAAAAACGGTAGTGTACCGGCGAATTCGGTGCTTGATTTTATTTAACGTAACACAATCCAGTGTGAAGCAGGGATTTCCCAACTAGTGAAACTATAATAATGGCAGCAATGCTGCTTAAATTGTTTTAACTAACATATATGAATCAAAGACACCACCTGCATTGTTTGCAAAATGTCCTTGCTTTGCTGGGAGTATACACTGCACTTTTATAACTAGGGATGCCAATCCCGGGACATTTTTTCAATCCCGGCATTGAAAAATGCTCAATCCCAGGATTCCCGGGATCCCAGGATTGGCCTCCCTAGTTCACAGTCGTGTGACCCATACCCACCCCCACACCGGCCGACCCGCACATTTTCTTACATTGGCAGGTGAGCGGCCTGGAGTGGAGTGGGTTCGGAGGTGCACGGTGCCTCCGGACATGTTCACCTCCTCCTCAGCAGCCGGAGAAGTGGGCAGGCAGGCACGGGCGGGCACAGGTGAAGGAGCAGGCGGGCAGGCGCAGGAGAAGAGGTGGGGGGCGGGCGGCCAGGAGAAGAGGCGGGCAGGAGAAGGGGTGACAGCAGAGTGGGCGGTGTGGCCTGCGCACCGTGACCGTCACACTCCGCAGGCCGCATGCCGGGGTCAGAAACAGCAAGTGCTCAGATGCTGCCCAGCATTAGACTGCACATGCGCAGTCTAATCCTGAAATCCCGGACTTTTTAGGGCCAAATCTCGGGATCCCGCAGATCCCGATCCTGGGATTGGCCACCCTAATTGTAACTGATTGACTATTAAAAGTTATATCTTATATTTGATTGGAAGTGTGCCCCATTATGAATGATGTATTGTCCTCATGTATACTTATCACTAATCGTACTTCAGGGAGCACATCCAAATGAGTCTAAATACTGTAATGATTGCTTAGATCAGTGGTCTCCAACCTTTTTTGGGTGTGAGCTACTCGCGGCAAAATAAGCCACCCGAAGAGCTACTAAAATAAAAAAAAAGAAAGAAATCTGCCTAATGACCAAATAATGCCCTTTACACATTATGCCACACACTGTAATGCCCCTGACACATTATGCCACATACCACAATGCCCCAGACACGATATGCCACACACTGCAATGTCCAATATGCCGAATACATACCTCCCAATGCTGGAGGCAGAGGATAAGGGACATCTGCATGTGCCGAAGGCCATGCCCCCAGCCTCTCTGAACAGATGCTGTGCCATATATACACATGCCACCAGCAGTGGCAGTTACACAATGCCACCAATACCCGCACTAATGCCATAAACACAATGCCCCCCAGCAGTGCCAGATAAACAATGGCTGCCTAATTTTGGTGCCATTGTAAATAAATACTCTGGCGGTACTGTGTGTGCGTGCCATAGGCACGCGCCAAAAAATAGGTGTAGCCACATGCTGTGCGGCCAATGAAAGTGGGTGTGTGATACACATATGCCCCCAATAGTGCAGTGCCAGATTTACATATATGCCCCCAATTGTGCCAGGTATGCCCCCAATAGTGCCAGATACACACATGCCTCCAATATAGTGCCAGGTATGCCACAATAGTGGCAATAGTAGGTATGCCCACAATAGTGCCAGGTACAGGTATGCCCCCAATAGTGGCAGATACACATGCCCCCAATAGTGCCAGGTATGCCCGCAATAGTGCCAGGTGTGCTCCCAATAGTGGCAGATACACATACTGTATGCCCCCAATACAGTGCCAGTTATGCCCCAAATAGTGCCAGGTATGCCCCCAATAGTGGTAGATATAGGTATGCCCCCAATAATGCCAGGTACAGGTATGCCCCCAATAGTGGCAGATACACATATGCCCCCAAAAGTGCCAGGTATGCCCCCAATAGTGCCACAATCCCAGCAATACATATGCCCCCAGTGCCAGAAACACATTTGCCCCAATGAATTTCCGAGCAGCAGAACAACTCACCATTGTTGTTCCTGCTGCTGACTGGGAGAGGAGGTAGTGAAGGAAGCCCTGGGAGCTGCCCCGCGGTCCAGTGAAGCAGCGCAGACGACAGAGTGCAGCACCAGCATGTGTCCTACGTACTGTAGCAGAAGGCGCGCCGCGGCCAGTGATCTCACGCAGTAACAAAGTGACCTCCGGCTGCAAAGTGAGCAACTTTACAGCCGGAGGTCACTTTCTTGCGGCGGTGACCTCCTGCCGCCAAGCAACAACCGCTGCACGTCGGAAGGGGAGCAGCAGGAGGTCGCTTTCTTGCGCCATTGACCTCCTGCCGCCAAGAGGTCAGGCGAGCTACCACTTACCACCCGGCGAGCTACCAGTCGCTCGCGAGCTACGGGTTGGCGATCCCTGGCTTAGATAATTGACTGAACATACAGCATTATTGCATGCCATTTAATCTGCTGTGTACAGTATTTGATCCATTCTCTTATCCTATCCCTGTGTACTCTTAAGGACAGGGCCGGCCTTAGGCATAGGCCAACTAGGCAATTGCCTAGGGCATTTGGAATAACTAGGGGCATCAGCAGCTTCTGTTGATTAAAATGATATGCAGCATGCCTATATTATGTGTGTGAGTGAGGCTGTATCTGCATATGAAATAGTGTATTCATGGAAATCACTGTAACATAGCATTCCGTATGCAGGTACAGCCACAGTCGCACACAGAATATAGGCATGCTGCATATCATTTTAATCAGCAGAAGCTCTTGTGTGTGCTGGTCATAACAATGCAAATAAGACAAATTTTCAGCAAAAAAGGCACCGAATGGGTGTGCTGGTTCTATTTAAAATATTGCGGGTAGGGACACCAAAATGATGACTGCTATGATGAGGGTTGATGGTGCTGGGAAAGGGGAGACGGAACTAGTGGCAGTGCTAGGGGGCAACAGTCAAAATCTTGCCTAGGGCGTAATTTAGGCTAGGGCCGGCTCTGCTTAAGGACATACTTTAGTAAGCGTTTAGTAAGCGTTCTGTGAGCTGCAAGAAAGGATCACATGAGGCATTAAAGGATATGTCTGACTTTGTGAACTTTAATTGCTGTATTCAGGGATTAAATAATGCCTTTCTTATACAGGTAAATCTCACATCCAGGTAAACCAGACACCGGTAGCAATTTCAGATTTGTTTTAGTTTTGTGCAGGAACTGGTTCCCAAAGATTTCTAGCTATGGTCCAGATCTCTGGTAATGTAGTGTTGCACCCCTTTACCTTTATGTATGTACCATGTGCTGTTCCAGGCCAAGGTTTTCCTACCAAAACAACCCAATTATTTTCTTGCCACCTGGAGGCCCTTGTTTATATAAATAACTAGCTGAGGAACCTCACGTTGCTCAGGTTTGGTTGTGCAATTAGCATTACTTGAACTTTATCTTTCTCTTGTTTTAAGCTTTACAGCTCTTCCAACAGACCCAGGAGGTGGCCGGCTAGTGTCATCTGAAGTTATCATCCAAATCCATCCAGTGGAAGGACCTGAACATGCTCCCAATGCCCATAGTGTGCCCGGCATACCCTTCTCTGTGGACATCTCACAGATTTGACCACATATTGCGGCAGATGTATTAAGCTTTAACAAGAGATAACTCCAAGGGTGATAAGGAGAGATAAATGTCCAGCCAATCACCTGCTAACTGCCAAGTTACAGGCTGTGTTTGAAAATAGTCAGTAAGGAGCTGATTGGCTGGATGTTTATCTCTCCTTATCACCCTTGCATTTATCTCTTGTTAAGGCTTAATACATCTGCCCCACAGCTCTTAAACCCCATGTCCTCTATCTCCTCTACGTTATGCAATATCTTGCTTCCATGATCCACTTTGGGTACTCTTTACCTAGAAGGGCGCCCACGATTTTGATCATGGGCATCGTAAGGAAAAAAAAAGTCGCATCGGTCGCATCGCATGCGACCAAAAAATCGCATGCGATACAACCGACGCGATGACCGCGATTTCCCATAGGGAACAATGTTAAATGTCCCAATTGACCCGATTTTCCTTAAGGGACAATGTTAAATGGCCCACAGAGGCCAAATAGGCACCCTGAAGTGTGAAATGGCCCCCCCAATTGTTAACGCCACCCCACGATCAACGTCAACCCGAATCGTGGCGAGCACAGCGAGCCCGCGAGGGGCGGCGGTACGCGTCCTACGACCTTTTCGTACCCCTACTATCCACATCGGCGTGGAGTTGAGAATAGAAAGTGTGGCAAGCGCAGCGAGCCACCGAGCCCGAAGCGTGGCGAGGGGACGCGGACAGCTGTGAAGCCCGCGAGGGGACGCGTATACCTGTGAAGGTGTCGCTCGCCACGCTTTGGGCTCGGTGGCTCGCTGCGCTCGCCACACTTTCTATTCTCAACTCCACGCCGACGTGGATAGTGGGGGTATGAAAAGGTCGTAGGACGCGTACCGCCGCACCTCGCGGGCTCGCTACGCTTCGGGTTGACGTTGATCGTGGGGTGGCGTTAACAATTGGGGGGGCCATTTCACACTTGTGCCTATTTGGCCTCTGTGGGCCATGTAACATTGTTCCCTATGGAAAATCGGGTCAATTGGGACATTTAACATTGTTCCCTATGGGAAATCGCGGTCATCGCGTCGGTCGCATCGCATGCGATTTTTTAGTACATGCGATGCCCGCGATGGGTGCCCTTCTAGGTAAAGAGTACCCCACTTTGTGTAGGGACCTACTTTTGGGACCCCCACGAGGTTAAAATGGGGGGTGGGGGTGTTCTTAGTGGTTGGGATCCTAATCTGCACCCAATCAAGCCACCTTGTGTTGGTTTCTTCCAAAACAGTCCAACATTGTCCGAATGCGTACCCGACAAACAGACCATGTTTCTGACTATACATTTGATGCCGCTGGTGAATGCTCACATAGATGACTTGTGTCATATTGACACAAAATGTCATATTTAATTTATATTTTGTTGCTGTATATACTAAGAAGTATTAACAACAATAATTTACATATTTAATGAGTTTATAACATTTTTTATTGTACTGTAGATCTGCTGAATGCTAGAATGTTTATTATAGTTTCAGCGCTTTCACATTTCATATTAACAAGGTAAAATAAGGCAGTTTATCCTTGTGTTCTGTCATATTTTATGGATTGCCTTACAGCTACTTGTTTGTGCCTCTTGAAATTGTGATCCTTTATCTTCTTGTCACCTAAGTGATTCTAGTGTCAGATTAATGGAATATGAAATCCTCACATCAGTTGTGCCTGATTTTGTGGAGAAGAATCCTAACATTTTACTGTGACAAAAAGACATCTATTGTTTTGTATGTTTTATTATAATACTGTAGCTTGGATTTTAGTACCAGTCCATAAAGTTGTCTGTGACTATTAAATCACTATGGTGCATACATATTTGTGGAAATGGCAAACAAAACTGTAGTAACACTTTGCAAAATATGCTAATGTTCAATTTAAAATTTCTAGTAATATATAATACAGGTAGATGTATTAAATCTTGAAGAGAGATAAAGCAGAGGAAGTACCACCCAATCAGCTCCTAACTGCCATGTTACAGGCTGTGTTTGAAAAATAACACTAATAGGGTGGACATATGGGCCCTTATTCAGATCTGATGGCAGTAAAAATTTGTTCTCAAAATGGGCAAAACCATGTGCACTGCAGGTGGGGCAGATGTAACATGTATAGAGAGAGTTAGATTTGTGTGAGTTATTTTGTTTCTGTGCAGGGTAAATACTGGCTGCATTATTTTTACACTGCAATTTAGATTTCAGTTTCAACACACCCCACCAAAATTTAACTCTCTCTGCACGTAACATCTGCCCCACCTGCAGTGCACATGGTTTTGCCCATTTTGATAACAAATTTGTACTGCGATCAGATCTGAACAAGGGCCATGGTCCTAAGTAGTCTATTTTTCTATTCAATTTTTGCTTATACAAAATCAAACGGAAGTCGAACACATTTGATTTTGATATGAACCTGATGCATGGCCCTGCAGCATCGAAATTGAAAATAAAAATAGACTGTGCAGGCAAGACTGTATAGTACAGATCAGTACTATATAGTCCAAATCGAATGTGTATACCGTGCCATGTGATCCGATCCCGTTTTGATTCCGACTGAATTGGGATTGTATAGAAAAGGAATTGCATCATGTGTACACCCCTTTAGAAGCTGATTGGTTGGTATTTTATCTACTGTATGTGCAGTTTATCTCTCCCTAGGGATTTATACATGTCTCCCATACACTTTCTTACTACAGTAATGAACTCATCAGTTTTAGATGTTCACAGATAAATAATAAAAAGTATTTCCCCCAAGCAGCTCATGATCAAACTTGGAAACCAACATTGAAGACCAATTAAAGTGATGGCCATTTTTGGGAGGAATCTTTTAATTAAATTACACATGCTCATTAAAAATGCTCAGGCCATATTGGAAACCAGATAATAACCATATAAAAATACAAATAAATATGATAATTAATGTTACAGACCTGTTTTTGATAAGGTCAATTAATTGTAGCTAGAGAGGGATAAGGAGTAGTCCAGCATTTAAAGCGCTGAACATGTCCTCTATGTGACATAGACATGCCCCCGTCATATTCAATCTGGCCATACTCATGGTCTGTATCCGCTCACTACTTAATGTTGGAAGGTATGAGTTGGGGGTTCTGGTGTGCACAGAAGGTGTTTCCTGGTGCCCTAAATCCAACCTAAATCTGTATCATGAAATTAGGTGAACCTAGAATTATCATAGATTGGTGCACGAGTCAATCTTTTCACTGGTCTCATCTGACTTGACCTACCCTTCCCTAGAGGTTATATCGGTACTGCTTTCCTAGCACAGCGCCCGTCTCATTGATTGTATGCCTTAAGTTTAAGGTACTTAAGGCATACAATCAACGCGATGGACCCGATTTTTTAATCTCATGGATCTTATGCATCCATAAGATGCATGAGATCCATGAGATCCATGAGATCCATGAGATAAAAAATCGTGAGCCCCCAATAACCATTGTTAACGCCACCAGCACTATCAATGCCAACCCGAAGCGTGGCGAGCACAGCGATCCCGCGAGGGGCGGCGGTACGCGTCCTCCGACCTTTTCATACCCCCACTATCCACGTTGGCGTGGAGTTGATTTTATATAGTGTGGCGAGCTCAGCGAGCCACTGAGCCCAAAGCGTGGCGAGTGCAGCGAGCCCCGCGAGGGGACGCAGATTACTTTACATGTATTCCACGTCCGCTCGCCATGCTTCGGGCTTGGTGGCTCGCTGTGCTCGCCACACTATATAAAATCAACTCCACGCCGACGTGGATAGTGGGGGTATGAAAAGGTCGGTCGGAAGACGCGTACCGCTGCGCTCGCCAAGCTTCGGGTTGGCGTCAATAGTGGAGTGGCATTAACAATGGGGGGGGGCATTTCACCCATGAGGGGGGTTAGCAATTAAAATTGGGGTTTTGGGGGCTTTTTACATTGATTCCAATGTAAAAATCTCGTCGATCGCGTCGATTGCATCATCTCATGCATCTTATGCCGCACAAACACATAAAATGCATGAGATGCTAATCTCGTCGATCGCGTCGATTGCATCATGTCATGCATCTTATGCCGCACAAACACATAAGATGCATGAGATGCTTGAGATATCAGCCCCACACATACAATCTAGATCGTGGGTGCCGTGCTAGGAAAGCAGTACCGTTATATCATTGGCAGTTTATGAAAGCAAGAACAAGTCAAACTGCATTTTCCATGGTGCCATATTGCAATGGGTAGAAATAAGTCTTCTGATTGAAACAGCTCCCATGACAGCTCTGATTCTGTGGTAGGTGTCTGCTGAAATTATATCAATGTAGATCATTATGATTGGACCCCAATTTGTGTGCTTCCAGACTACTTTTTAATTAGAGCTCAGGAAGTCAAAATATTATTGTGTCACAGAGGATGATAGAGAGGGCAGGGCTGCCAGAGCAAGAGCAGGGCTGTGTGTTGCCACCCCCCACCACTCCACCGCCACCGCCACCCCCACCCTTTATGCACATTTGGGTATAATATCTAATACCTGGGCCATGCGACCCCCTAGCCTCCTCACTAGTTTGGTCCCTGGGTAGGAAATGTGAATTGTGTAAGCATGGCAACACCCATGGGGCCCAATAAATGCAGGCCATTATACTGGATAATGAGCAGAATGTGGGAGGGGAGCCTGCTTTGTCGGCATCCTGGGGAACTCCCCAAAATTCAAGATTCTCCCAGAAGTTCCAGGAGAGTAAGAAACCACTATAAAGGAGGAAACCTAGTCCAATAATTATAACATTATATTTAAACATAACTCAAAAGTGTAATAATATATTTAGGACTTATGTAGCCAAGTGTAATGGCCTCCGAGTTTGGCGGCCCTGGGGGATACTGGCCGAATTCTGAGGTTTTTTAAAGGAGCAATCATTGACATGCCAAAACGATGCCTGTTAAATGATTGCCCCTTTAAATAAAACCTCAGAGTCCTGTTGCTGTATGCAGAGAATATTAAATTTGGCCAATAGCCTTATATAGATTATATCTGCTGATTGTTTACAGTTATGAATATGAATTTATGAAGTTATGAATATGCTATGGTGAGTGAAAATAAGGTAAAGGATACAACAAGTAAGAAAATTGTAAAGATTGTTTTTACTTACTTAATCATATCTGGCTACAAATGTACAGTACTGTAGCTGATATTTTGTTTTCCCTTTTCCCTCTGATCATTAATTTGCAAGTTCAGAAGTAATGCAATTTATTGCCCTTTTGCTGACAAAGAATCAATAAAATAAAACAGATCAGCTATAATCCTTATGCTGAATAATAGTAAAATGTTTTTTGATCAAACTGGCTAGAAATTCTAACTCATTATACAACATTACTCATAAGGGAAGGTTGTAGCGGCAACCGTTAACAATTCAGCTTTTTGTATTTATTTTATAATTTCACTTGAAACACATTAAAGCTATATACTGTACAATAATATTTTATGCCTGTCTATCAGTGACTAACCAGCGTAAAAAGCTATTAAATCAGTATTTTCATTATTGTGTATTCTACTAAAATTACTAAAAGTTAGAAAAGGGGTATTTTTCACTCGCACAGGACTGTCCTCTCAAAGGAGGGACAAATAGGACCCCCCCACAGGTAACCAAATTTAATATTTATCTATTTCAACAAATGGGGAGGTGTGCTACCACTGGACAACAAAACTGAATATGACAACATATTTCAAGAAGAAAAGGAGAAAAAGGATTGTCACTGGTGTGGTGCACCTATCAAGGATCTCTTACAATAAAATGTAACCTTTATTAGTTTGTTTAAAATGGGGTAGAGGGTCACCTTTCTGGTAACAGTCAGATAATAAAATTATGGTACTTATGTATTATCTGGGCTCCCATGTTAAATGCACCCCATTTTTTCATACCCCTACTATCCAACTACGCATGGAGTTGATTTTATATAGTGTGGCGAGCGCAGCGAGCCACCATGCCCGAAGCGTGGCGAGCGCAGCGAGCCCCGCGAGGGGACGCGGTCTCATAAGAAAAACGGGAGCCCAGATATAACATAAGTACCAAAATTATTAATAAAGTAACTTTCTGACGGAACCATTATGCACATTGTGCTACAGCACCTGCTGGGTAGCCTAAAGCCAAAGTCTCTTATTTATTTTCTACAATTGGGGGGTTCCCTTTTAAATTTCTGATCAAACATGCCTCTACATAGGCATCTACATATATAATTTTTACCTCTGAAATTTTTTTCAAGTTGCTTGCTTAGTGGAAGACCTCTGTTAGTCCCAGTTGTTCCTACCCAAAGGCATGAATTTAGCAAGACTGGTCCCAAGCTTCATTAGAACATTTGTGTTCTAATTTTCCATTTCTGAATTCTTGCTTCATTGTAGAGAGTGGAAATATCCTTTTCAATGTAGTTGTGCTCAATGGGATGAATTGACTAAAGCTTCTCAAAATTAAATGAGGTGATGTTTCCCATAACAACCAATAAGATTCTGTATATCATTTCTGTATTGCATCCTAGAAAATGATAGACAGAATCTGATTGGTTGCTATGAGCAAAATCAACTCTTTTCATTTTTAGAAGCTTTAGTAAATGTACCACAATGTCTGGTTCTAATTTTGGGAACAAAGGCTGCCCCCCATTATTTTGTGATAACAGCTGGCAGTTTATAATCTTGCTTACTAGAAAACTGGATGGATCCGCATGAGATTAAAAAAAAGAATGTAATGCCACTTACATGGGCGCCGGAACGGGGGGGGCGAGGGGGCAGCTTGCCCCCCCCCCCAAATTATTGAGGCGCTAAAGTACTGTGGGCCCGTCTGTGTCTTGATGTATGTGTGAGGTCTTTTCTACACTCACATATCCTGCAGTGCTATGCGCGCTGGCGCCGCTGCGCCGGGTCTCTCCATCCGTCCTCCCTGTCAGACTCAGTCCCCTCCCTGCCGGCCGCCCTGCCCAGCGGTGTTTGATTGACACTTACAGTGTCCGACGCCGCGGCCGCCCGCCCCCTGCTGCTTCAGCGACGAGCGTCGCATGGGCATGGCATCCAGCATCCAGGTCCCCAGCGCGCTCCAACCCCATCCTGCTGCGGCCAGCGTGTCTGCCCTGCTGTGTATGGGAGGGATCCAGGCAGCAAAACAAAAAAAGTAAGTTGAGGAGATCTCTAAACTTGCTCACAATTTGAGTTAATGTACATTGGGGATGTATTAAGTTATGGGGAGTGTGTGAACAATTGATGTTCTGGGCATATGAGTGGTGTGGGGACATGTTCTGGGCAAATGAGGGTTATAGGGACATGTGCTGAACATATGAGGGATGTGAGGACATGTGCTGGACATATGAGGGATGTAGGGGCATGTGCTGGGCATATGAGGGATGTGAGGGCATGTGCTGGACATATGAGGGTTATAGGGACATGTGCTGGACATATGAGGGTTATAGGGACATGTGCTGGACATATGAGGGTTATAGGGACATGTGCTGGACAAATGAGTGGTGTGGGGACATGTGCTGGACATATGAGGGATGTGGGGGCATGTGCTGGACATATGAGGGTTATAGGGACATGTGCTGGACATATGAGGGATGTGGGGGCATGTGCTGGACATATGAGGGATGTGGGGGCATGTGCTGGACATATGAGGGATGTGGGGACATGTGCTGGACATATGAGGGATGTGGGGGCATGTGCTGGACATATGAGGGTTATAGGGACATGTGCTGGACATATGAGGGATGTGGGGGCATGTGCTGGACATATGAGGGATGTGGGGGCATGTGCTGGACATATGAGGGATGTGGGGGCATGTGCTGGGCATATGAGGGATGTGAGGGCATGTGCTGGACATATGAGGGTTATAGGGACATGTGCTGGACATATGAGGGTTATAGGGACATGTGCTGGACATATGAGGGTTATAGGGACATGTGCTGGACAAATGAGTGGTGTGGGGACATGTGCTGGACATATGAGGGATGTGGGGGCATGTGCTGGACATATGAGGGTTATAGGGACATGTGCTGGACATATGAGGGATGTGGGGGCATGTGCTGGACATATGAGGGATGTGGGGGCATGTGCTGGACATATGAGGGATGTGGGGACATGTGCTGGACATATGAGGGATGTGGGGGCATGTGCTGGACATATGAGGGATGTGGGGACATGTGCTGGACATATGAGGGATGTGGGGACATGTGCTGGACATATGAGGGATGTGGGGGCATGTGCTGGACATATGAGGGTTATAGGGACATGTGCTGGACATATGAGGGATGTGGGGGCATGTTCTGGACATATGAGGGATGTGGGGGCATGTGCTGGACATATGAGGGATGTGGGGGCATGTGCTGGGCATATGAGGGATGTGAGGGCATGTGCTGGACATATGAGGGTTATAGAGACATGTGCTGGACATATGAGGGTTATAGGGACATGTGCTGGACAAATGAGTGGTGTGTGGACATGTGCTGGACATATGAGGGATGTGGGGGCATGTGCTGGACATATGAGGGTTATAGGGACATGTGCTGGACAAATGAGTGGTGTGGGGACATGTGCTGGACATATGAGGGATGTAGGGGCATGTGCTGGGCATATGAGGGATGTGGGGGCATGTGCTGGACATATGAGGGATGTGGGGGCATGTGCTGGACATATGAGGGATGTGGGGGCATGTGCTGGACATATGAGGGATGTGGGGACATGTGCTGGACAAATGTTATTTTGTTACTAATAAAACTATAGTGTTTTTCTGTTACTCTATTACTATTGATGAAAACATATTTCATTAACTATCAGGGGGTAACATATAGCAATTTAGGGGGCGCCAAAATGAGATTATATCTTGCCCCCCCCCAACCTAAAAACGTTCCAGCGCCACTGGCCACTTAAACGTCTTGTTAAAACTGTGGAACTCTCTTCCGGGTGAGGTGGTGTCGGCAGACGCAATAAATATGTTTAAAATAAGATTGAACAAACATCTATTGTAACTATATATCTCACCATTGTGTCTCAAGTTCCCATTAGAACCAGTCTCCAAGAAGTTCAAGGTTATACCAAAATCCTGTTGTGTGATTAGTAATGCTGATGCAATCACTGTAAATGAAGCGGTCTGCGATGTTAAAAGAATGAGCATTCAAATCCATTTTTTATCTATGTTTTATACTATGGGACCATAAACTTGTAACTGATCAAAAGACTCCATTGGCATTCAGTGGCCAATGTCAATTTAGAGTTTATATGAAGCTGTAAAGAGAAACACAAATTTCATTCAGCAACTTAAAAGATAAAGAAAACTTGGGGGTCTATTATCAATAGTCTATTTTTTTTACAAATAACATGCACAATGTCCACATGAGTTTCATGACTTGCAGTATCACTCCTCATTTATCAAAGCTTTGTCACCAGACGTATGGCAGATACTACTGTATACCTACTTCATTAATTACTAGAGTGTGTGTGTGTGTGTGTGTGTGTGTGTGTGTGTGCGCGCAGCTTCTCCTCCTCTTCCTCCTACATTGTTATAGTTAACATATTTTTTTACTTCATTTAGCATTATTATTATTATTATTATTATTATTATTATTATTATTGTATTATTTTATTTATTTATTTATACTATTTTTATTGATTTAATATGTACCCACTGCTGAGCAGGGCAAAGGTTTGCTGGGCAGGACATTTTTAGCCCTTTTCATTTCCTTAGGAGTCGATAACATACAGTATCCCTGCTTAGTGGGGGGCTGCACATAACTGTGACAGTTTCCAAAATACCTGGCAGGTCACATGTTCCAGACACCAGACAGGTGCACAGAGAGAGTTGACTCTCGTTTCATGGGCTTGCAGGGAGTTCCTATGTACATGCACCCCTGATGCGGATGTGCAGGGCAGGCAGCTGACTTCAGCGGATGTCATCTGCCCGCCTGCTTCCCATACAGCAGGGGTGGGGAACCTTTTTTGTGCCAAGGGCCGTTTGTATGGGGGAAAAAAATCCTTCGGGGGCCATATGTAAAAATTTCTCTTACAAATTGTCCTGCTGCAGCTGTCCCATGCTGCGGTGGCTGCCACTGAATAGGACTGCTGTTGGTTAAGTCTCCGGATGCTGTTGATTAAGAGGAATCTCATGAGAACGACTAACCTCTCGCGAGAATTCCCCTGTACTTGACTCCCCTGGCAAAGCCGCTGGGCGGGTGGGAGGGCCACTCAGACCGGCTACGAGGGCTGCATATGGCCCCCGGGCCTGAGGTTCCCCACCCCTGCCGTACAGGGTGCCCACAGATGTAAGACACAAGAGAGGTGTCTTACATCTGCGAGCACTGTAGTAATCATTCGCTGGTCAGCTACCATCAATGGATCCCCCCCGCACGCAAATTGCGCGAGGGGGGACATTCGCACAGGCAGTGTTTAAACCACACGCAAAGCTACGAATTTAGCTTTGAGTGTGGACCAGAGTATGGTCCATGGTCACTGGTGGCAGTGCAAGTGCATATTTGCATCAAGTTGCAGTTCACAACTGCAACACGTCCACATCTGGCTAATCACTGCCATTGCTACCCACAAACAGAGCCTGAAATACCAATTATCTGCGTCCAAATCACACTGCATCTCCTGTAATCACTGACAGGCAAGCGACCAATTGTGACCAAAAACACTACATCCAACTCTGAATGAGGAAAGATATCCCTTAACAAAAGCTTCTTATCTCTTGTTTCCTCTACATATATTGAATCACAAAATGATCTTCCTTCATACATAAGCAGAAAATGAGCTCTGCTATGATATATTACCATTCGCAGCACTATTCCAGTAACTAGCAAATTAAAACTCTGGCATTAATGAAATTTTGGAGGTCTTTAAATTAAATTAAATTATGTTTAAATGCTGTATATTTTACAACAGCATCTTGCATATGCTTTATAAAGGAGTCCACCATAGGAGAAGCATCACTGTAATCACTGGCAGCTCTCATTCCAAATCACCATGGTTCATTTAATCTGCTTGTTAACTGTTTAGAGAATTAAGTAACCAGCTCCTTCTGTTATCTATTATACCCCTTTCAGATCGCACTTTTTACCCGTTATTTTGCAGTTTTTTTACCGTTTCAAAACGGTAATTTGTGCAGTCTGAATTTACCGGTTCTATTGAACTGGTATTTCTAAACGGTAATAAAGCAGGGTCCTACCCGTTTCAGACCCGTTTTTTTTCATCCACTGTTTTCTATGAGTTAAAACGGGTTCAGTGTTGTGCACTGAAATACAGCTTAATGAAAGGGGTTTTAGCTAGCAGACCCATTTTTAGAAACGTTTTAAAATACCTGGTCAAAGCCAGTTTTGTGGTCTGAAAGCAGCATTATTAGGTTCCACATTTATTAAACTTGGCAGCCTCAAAGAGTAAATGTGTTGGAGAAAGTAATTCTGCTTTTACATTGGGTTACCTACCCTCCGGAAATGGCAAGGAAGGTCCAGAAAATCAGATCCATCTCCTGGCCTCCCAAAAGTGTGGGCAAGACTCAATTAGCAGGGCCCCCAAAACCCCTCCCTCTGCCAGTCAAATGCCGGCACTCGTGGCTCTTTGGGGGGCAGAGCTAAAATGACGCAAACCACGTAATTTAGTAACACCTCCCTCCCCTAAGAGCCACAAATCGCATCATTTATGGGAATGGGGGCAGGGCTTAATGGGGCGGATTTTTTACCTGGCTCCATTGCGGGGCGCGACTCGGCTTCTGATCCTTTTTCCACTACTGTCCCTACCTGGCATTATGCAGGGCGGGTTACGGCTTTGGAGGTGGATCCTGAGCTGGTGCTGAGCCAGGAGTCACCAATTTACACAGAAAGGCTCCTGCTGTATATCACAATTTGGAACAGTAGCTGCGTATAAAGCATGAATCACCCCCCAAGTGCTGGTAGGTGCGTCTGAGAATAAGCAGATGCCTAAGCAATGGATATAATGAAACTGAAATTAATCCTATACCAGATGCGTGGTTTCTATAAAAAGATATTTTACTTAAAAGTCATTTCTTCCTGTAAAAAGTATGTATTTAAAAAAATAAGCACTTTAAGGAATACTTACATAAAAGGAATTCCTCCCAGTGCCTCTAGCTTTCTAAAGGGGCACTCATGTTATTTGTATTCCAGGCTATCATACAGGCTTAGTTGCTATGTGGTTGGTTGGTCTGACTATAGCTTGCGGCCCCCATGTACAAATGAGTACTTTACAAACTTTGTGCATATGAGGGAAGATTTAGAGCAGATATAGTCGAAAGTATAAGGAGCAGAAATAATAATTGGGAATTGGGCACTACAAACAACTGCGTCACTAGGGGGGATATGGTCATTGGGTCACCAGCATGATGGTCGACAGTCATTAGGTGGACACCATTAGGTCAACATGCATTTAGGTCGACATGAGTCTAGGTCAACATGCAGGATGGTTGACATGAGTCTAGGGTTCAGAGTTGCCACAGGCTTGCTTGGCGGTGCAATAGAAAAAAGCGAATCCGCCTGATGCTGATGTCACACACCCTAAAACTCTCCCAGCATGTGTCTAGGCATGAAAAGGAAAAGGTAGCGCTAATACACCAAATGAGATATTAAAAATAAGATATTTAATAATAAAAAAGCAGATAAAATCAACTGATAGGCATAAAACACCTCTGATAATAAATGCATTTGTAGGATCCATTCCTATATATGCCGCCAAGAATAAAATCCATATATAGAACCTCCAATATAACAGTCTCTCCATAGGTGGGTAGATAAAATTACCACAGTTCCACCACTTGGGGAATTATTCCAATTCGGAATGCATAGCAGCAGTATCCTCCATATTGGTGGTGTTGTAGAGAGTGAAGTGGATATGGAGCAGCAATTTATTTGTGGAAAATATCTTTAAATGGGCGGCTGGTCTGGATCCAAATGGGGTACAGTGGGGTGCTCAGTAGGTGTCCAGAGTCTCTATTGCTGACACGTTTCACTGTAGCCAGATAAAGCTTTATCAAAGCTTTGCCTGGGTTTTTCTTAGCACTCCCACTTAATGGCCGCTTTCTACCACCAGGCATCTACTTCCTGTCAATCACCTTGTGAACGACTAACGAATAGAAAAAGTAGCAGGTTTACATCGCAGGACAGCATGGGTACTACGGCCTGCATTTATGCGCAGTGTATCGATCATCAGCCACCGTGCAATCAGGTCTGAATTACCCTCATTGGGAGAGTCTGGGACTCAATATTGGCAAGGAGGCTGAAGAAGTTGAGAGGAATATGTTGTCCATTAATATAAGATAAAGTGTATTTGGAACAAGAGGAAAAAAATATATAGTTAGAGTCAATGGAAGAGCATTATAGGTAGTGATAGTTATTAAACAGGCGCTTTCTCACGCCTGGGGGCCCCTGGCTCATACTATGTGCCAAAGCCGTCTGGGAACAATCCCTTTCATTTAATATTAAAGAATATATAACAATAACACAGTTCTGTATTTAACAGTTACATATCCATTTTACATCACCATTTATTCTGAAAGAATGTTATTTTAATGTTTACTAATCTGTGATTATTACAGTTAGCCTATAAATGCAAAGTGACATTTTGCTGAATTGTATGGGCAAATCATATAAAGAAATGCAATTTTCTGCAGGCAAGGAAACAAATCATTAAACTTTCTGCTGGGTTAATGAAAGTTTTGAAATGAGGGAGTGTTGATTTCAGCAGATTATCAAATTGATTTACAGGCAATTCTAATTAAAAATGTAAACTAAGATGTCAGCACAGTGGTACACGGCAAAGGAATGATACGGTTCTCCGAGGGCAGCCTTCCTACAAGAAGCACAAATGTAAACCATCAGGAAAAACTCACTGGGAGTTCTTCTTACAGAAAATCATTACAAGGCACAAAGTGTTATTTATAGTATATTAAAATAAAACTGCAGAGGAAAAGCAAAGTTAATCAAACATGCAGAGTCACGTTGTTGTATTTTCAGAGATAGATAAGGTGTGCCGGTACTTATGTAATATCCGGGCTCCCATTTTTCTTATGAGACCGCGTCCCCTCGCGGGGCTCGCTGCGCTCGACACACTTCGGGCACGGTGGCTCGCTGCGCTCGCCACACTATATAAAATCAACTCCATGCGTAGTTGGATAGTAGGGGTATGAAAAAATGGGGTGCATTTAACATGGGAGCCCAGATAATACATAAGTACCGGTGTGCCTAAATAAAAAGGAGGCATTTACTGTAGCGGCATTGTATCTAATCGCAGTGGTTTAATGTATTTGCCGATAGATGGCGCAGCGTATTTCCCAGTCGCGGCATGTGTAGTGAACGGCTTCGCCTCAGTAACTTCATTCCTTGTTTTGCGCGGTCGGATGCCTGATGGATTCCTCCAGGTCAACGCAACGAGCTGTTATCCAATTTCTTCACGAATATGGGGAGCATGCTTCAGAAATGTATCGCAGGATGCAGCCGGTGTAGGGAGAGCAGTGTCTCCACACAATTTCAGCTGTGAAGCATCTCATTCGTCTCACTCTTCGGATCACCACATGTGAAATTGCTGCTGCGCTGTCTATCATTCACTATACACAGGGCAGCCACCAGGGGGGACTGCGAGGACTCCAGTCCTGGGCCCAGGCAGAAAGGGGGCCCAGGACTGGAGTTTATAAAGTATAATTTGTCATAAGCAATGTAGAGGTTGAGTAGCGTGGCGGGTGCTGCAATCGCAGGTCTCACCAGGCATTCCAGGTGTTGGAGAAAGGGAAGGGGGTCATGCCTATTTTGTCAGTCCCAGGCCCCACAATTTCTGATGGCAGCACTGACTATACATGCGCAACTGGGAAAAACGCAATGCCATCTATCGACAAACACATTAACCCACTGTGATTAGATACAACACTGCTACAGCAAAAGTCTCCTTTTCATTTGGGCACACCTTACTTAACAGAGTTTACAATGTGACAGATTAAAAAATATTTTAAATCTTATGTACTGTAGTAGGGGGGTCAGAGATTCCTAAAAACATAGTGCACCAAGGAGAGCAGATTACTGTATATCAGATAAGTAACTGCATCTGATTTCTGGAAGCTAGAACTACTGTATATTTTAATAAATAAAAGTGCCTGAAAGTAGGAGAAACTAAACAGGATACCGAATGTAACATTTTTGCACGCTATGAAACAACATGGGGGACTCGCCCTGGATGTACCCTGATGCTGTAAATGGAACAGGTTTTCTCTCTGATTCATAGGGACCTACAGTATTACAACACTGTATTACAAAATGCTATACAAAGACAAACTGCCAATAAAAGGCTGCTAGAGTGGGAAACTACTTGTGATTGGCTGAGTGAGTAGTACCCTTTCTGGACATTTAAATTCAGTTTTATTCACTGATCTGGCTGTAGAAAGGGGATCAGTATGAAATCCCGGCGGTTGGAATCCCGACGGTCAAAATACTGATGCCTGAATCCCGACCCCGCAATGCCGACAACGGGGGGCGTGGATTGCCCCCCCCTCCCCCCCTCGCTGCGCTCGCCACACAGTGGGCCCGGTGCCTCGCTATGCTCGGCACACTATTTTATTCTCCCTCTATGAGTGTTGTGGACACCCATAGAGGGACAAAGTGCCAGCATTACGACGGTCGGGATTCCGGCATCGGTATTTCGACCGCCGGGATTCCGACCGCCGCGATTTTGACCGCATCCCGTAGAAAGAGCAGTCGCATTCATCTAATGTGTTTCCAATTTTTTATTTCCATTTGGACTACATCTTAGATGAAAAATCCTATTCACTAAATCCAAATAAAATATTGGACTATAATAAATTTGTAAATGCATACTGGGGTGTGTTCATTTTAATGAAATATTAATAGCCTTTGTTTGACTCCTTTTTTTTGGTAGGTAGTTTTCACAGGTCTGTAGTGGGGATGTGTTCAGCATCCCGGCAGACTAGATTCCGGCAGTTTAATTACTGATGATGGCATCTCAACCACCCTCAGAAGACTGGCACTAAAATGCCAACTCAATGAGGATGCTGCCGGTGGAATCCAGACTGCAGGCATCCCAAATGTAATTATTATGGTGAGTGGAAGCTTTTGACTGGAGGGGGAGTGGGGCTAGGTTTAGTCACTAAGGGCCAGATGCACTAAGCTTCAAAAGTGATAAAATAGAGAGTGATAAACAGCCAGCCAATCAGCTTCTACCTGCCTTGTCACAGACTGAGTTTGAAAACTGTCAGGCAGGAGATAATTGGTTGGTTGTTTATTACTCTTCATTTTATCACTTTTTAAAGCTTAGTGCATCTGGCCCTTAAGAGAAGAATAAGGTTTAGGCTGTGCGGGGGAATGTTAGGGGTAGTGACTTAGAAGGGTGTGGTTAGGCTTTGGGGGTGGGGGGGGGGTAAGATTTCAGGGCAGGGTTGGGGTGCAAGGGGAAGGGTTAGGCTGCAGAAAGGGAGGGTTAAATTGGCAGGGGGAAGGTAGGTATACTTGCACGGCACCGGTCCTTTGGGATGCCAGCGTCAGTATTCTGACAACATTCCCACTGCCGGGCATCCATGTGTAATCCTATTAGTGGTTATCTACTTACATACCAATTTACTTAGCAACATGTGTAGTAATGTTCCACATAATATAAGACCAATAGGATAAATATAGGGTAGAATTAATGTTTTCAGGCAACAAACATTGTACCATTCAAACTGGCCAATGTATATTTGATCATGTACCACAGTGATTTCAAGCATACGTTCCAAGAACAGCCCGGAGGTTCTGAATAATCGGATGGCCCTCACAGCCCCCCCAGAAGAAAGGGCAAGTCTCTACATTTCAACCTCTGCCCCTGCCTGCCTAATTAGCAATGATTACCACACTCTCCATACCACATTTTTGGATTGTCATGCCCACTCACCACCCCACAACTGAGCTGATATGGAGACAGACAGGAAGTCATCAATGATGATTTCAACTGTTCCCATTTTTTTTTGTTTAATGGAAAGTGAAGGTGACCTGCTGTATCTTCTGCTGTTGCATACAATTTGAAAATAAAGTCATTAAAAAATGTAAAGTAAGAGATGCATTGTAAACACTTATCATCCCTACAAAAGTGCTATTGACAACATTCACAAGTGTAGGAGGTCATCAGGACTGCAGATATAGTGGAGATTTTGAGAAAATATAGTTTCCTGTGTACACAATACTGCTTGTCTCTAAGCCTTTTCGAGGACAATGCTACTCTCTGAGCCAGAAATGATTTATAAAGTCAACAATAGATTGCATTTATATTCATAGCAATTACAAATACCATTCCAAACACCTTAGCTATGATCATAGTGTGGAGACAAAGAGATTCCTATAATTGACATTACAATAAATCAGTTTGTAGTTTAGGTTAAATGCCCTTTGAGAATAACCTCTAATATTAATAGCAATATCCTATTAGCTACGGTAAATTACAACAGCTAATGGATTCACCAGAGGCTATCCAATTAGTCCCGAAAGCCGGCACTTAAATATGTGGGTCTATAACACCCTGTATTATAAATGCATGTATTACTTAGCTGTGTAATATTATAAAAATGGCTACATGTACTATGACTGTGTATTAACAGTTTAATATTTACACATACTATGGCTATGTACAAGTATTAGAGATTCATGTACTACGGCTATGTATTAATGTTACAGATACATGTACTATGGCTGTGTATGAAAAATGTACTATAGCCATCTATTAATATACCCATACTATGATTGTTCTGTACTGTAACTGTGTAATAATATTGCATGTATGTGGCTGTGAATTAGTTTGATGCATAGTAGGAATGTGCACCGGGCACTTTTAGTGTTTCGTGAAACGTATTTTGGGTCTGTACCTCCGGCAGTGTTTTGGATCTGGATCTGCTCTAAAACCCCACCCTTCAGTGTTTCATGTCTCGTGTTTCGTATTTTGGATCTGTATTTTCTTTACAAAAAACCATAAAAATCACAGAATTTGGTGTTTTCTTTTACTCCTATACTATTATCAACCTCAATAACATTAATTTCCACTTATTTCCAGTCTATTCTGAACACCACACAATATTGTTTTTAGGCCAAAAGTTTGCACCAAAGGTAGCAAGATGACTATGCTAAGCGACACAATTGGGTGGTACAAACACTGGAGTGATATGGCACACTTAGCAGCACCCCTGGACTGACATGACAAACTTAGCATTACCCCTAGTCTGATATGGCACAGGTATCTTTACCCCTGGACTGATACGTCACAGGTAGCATCACCCCTGGACTGATACGGCACAGGTAGCATCACCCCTGGATGGATACGTCACAGGTAGCATCACCCCTGGACTGATACGGCACAGGTAGCATCACCCCTGGATGGATACGTCACAGGTAGCATCACCCCTGGACTGATACGGCACAGGTAGCATCACCCCTGGACTGATACGGCACAGGTAGAATCACACCTGAACTGATACAGCACATTAAGCATCACCCCTGGACTGATATGGCACATTTAGCATTACCCTTGGACTGACATAACACACTTAGCATCACCCCTAGACTGATACTGCATATTTAGCATCACCCCTGAACTGGCACAACACAGGTAAAATCACGCCTGGACTAATATGGCACATTTAACATCACCCCTCATCAGTGGATTCAGGGGGGTGCACCCAGGCACGTGCCCCCTGTCATTACAGACATAGCTTATTTTATATCTGAGGACCGGGGCTTTCCAACCAGCCTGGCTCCAAGTCACTAGCCCTCCGGGAACCGGAGATATCACCTGCCTAAGTTGGAACGTTTTCCCCATAGGATAACATGGGACCCGCTAATTCCGACCCCCACCGGGTTTGGACGGCTGCCAGTCCCCCCCCCCCCCCCCCAAGCATCACAGAAGTTCGTGGTTACTCTCATTCGAACCCAAATCGCCTTCAGTCTGATACCAGGCTGGTCCATATGGGTCAATTGGTTCCGGAGATATTGCAGGTAAACCGATTTTTTTATTTCTAAAATGTAATTTCATGGCTGTTCATGTTCTTTGAGGGCAGATTACGCTGGAACCAAATGGTCCAATTTCACGGGACTAAATTCATTCAAAGCCCACTCAAAGTTTCTGCAATATGATACTGATCTCATGTAAATGGATCAGTTGGTTCTGAAGATATAGCCGGTTAAACGAGGTAGCCAGTTAAAGGGGGGGGGGGTTGGTATTCTCTCCCCCTCACACCAGAAAATGCAGGGACTAAGCTGGTGTAAAAGGAAATGTCCCTGCATGATCCTGGGACAATATTCCTGGGTAAATCCATGCATTTTCTGGTGTGAAGGGGGTATTATTTCAAATAGCCGGGACCCGCAGTGCTCTGAATACAGCCAGGCAGCATCCCGCTCTCTGCCCAGCTGTCAATGGCTGTCACTTCTGCCTGGAGGTGGCTGTCCCCCAGTTACCGCATGTATTCCCCCTTGACAATGAGCATGTAATCCCACATGGCAATGAGCATGGAACCTCTGGCAATGAGAATAGAACCCTTGGCAATAAGAATGTAGGTAAGCAGCACTTATGTAGCATAATTCAGACGCTGAGACGCACAGGTGGTCATTGCTGGGAGGGAATTGAGAAACCCGTTTAACCTGTTAAAAAAATTATTAAACGACATGGGGGGCACATGCCCGGGTGCCTCCCAACCCCTAAATCCACCTATGCCTACAGTGCTATGGATTGTTTGATAAAGTAGGGCCCCAAATTGGTGCCTTGCTAATTCTGCCTCTGGTCAGGTGGCCAGCTGTATCTGGGACCACCCACCTTATTTTAAGTGCTGATTATCACCTCCTTCTATTATCCCACACAGCAGCCCAGATCCCAGCACCTGCCAATTCTTCACCGCAGCTTCGCCTCCCTCTTTAATTTCTATTGCTTTTACAGTGCAAAATGTGTTTCACCTCTATTGTGTCATTCTCTAGGGCCTTTCACATAAATGAAGTCACCTCAATAGCACGTTCATAGTATTGCTGAAACTGGATTCAAGCAATCTGTATGCATCTGAAAATACAATATTGAGCTGGATTATATTAAACAGAATTATTATAAATAAATAGCAGCTGTTATCCTTTTTCTATAAACATTTCCACCTAATCCTGATATAATAAAGAACAGCACACATCGAATATATACAGTAATTAACCAAATAACTGAATAGATTTTTAGTCTCAGTATTTACCTCCCATGAGAATGATCACTTACAGGCCAGTGGCACAGTGCCAGGCTTTGCTATCTTCTGTGCTACTGTAGCAACATATTTCTGAAGACATCTCTGGAAATATGGCACCACCAGCCAGGGCCGGACTGGGACCAGAAATCGGCCCTGGCATTTTTGAGCACACAGGCCCACCAGTAGTAGGCGGGACCAGTGCGGTGAAAAGGGGGTGTGGCCTCACATAAAGGAGGCGTGGCATCACAAAAAGGAGCATTACACATTATGGAACACACCGTAATGCCCATTACACCTTGTGGCACACACCGTTATACCCATTACAGAATATAACATAATCCTTATGCCCATTACAGAATATGACAAAATCCTTATGCCCATTACACATTGTGGCACACACCGCTATGCCCATTAGTACACATTGTGGCACACACCGCTATGCCCATTAGTACACATTGTGGCACACACCCCAGCCAGGGCCCATTAGTACACATTGTACTAATGGGCATAGCGGTCTGTGCCACACATTGTGGTACAGACCGCTATGCCCATTAGTACACATTGTGGCCCACACCGCTATGCCCATTAGTACATTGTGGCACACACCCAAGCCAGGGCCCATTAGTACACATTGTACTAATGGGCATAGCGGTGTGTGCCACAATGTGCACTAATGGGCATAGCGGTCTGTGCCACACATTGTGGCACAGACCGCTATGCCCATTAGTACACATTGTGGCACACACCGCTATGCCCATTAGTACACATTGGGGGTTATTCTAATCCACTCTGTCTGACAAAATCCTTCTTAGATGGACAAAACCATGTGCACTGCAGGGGGGCAGATGTAACATGTGTGGAGAGAATTAGATTTGGGTGAGTTATTTTGTTTCTGTGCAGGGTAAATACTGACTGCTTTATTTTTACACTGCAATATAGATCTCACTTTGAAGTAAAACCCCACCCAAATCTAATTATCTCTGTACAAGTTACATCTGCCCCACCTGCAGTGCACATGGTTTTGTCCATCTAAGAAGGATTTTGTGAGAAAGAGTGGATTAGAATAAGAGTGGATTAGAATAAGGCCCATTGTGCAGAAACACACACACACACCACAGTGCCCAACCATGATTGTGGCACACACCCAGCCAGGGACCATTATTACACGGACGTTGTGGCATACACCCAGGGCAGCAGGGCCCAGCATTAGTACACATTGTGGCACACACCATGAGGGAGGGCCCATATTACACATTGTGGAGGAACACACACACACCACAATGCCCAGCCATCAGTACCACATTGTGGCACATATACAGACACAGTGACCCCATAATGCCAACCCACACACAGGGCAGAAGTAAATCATAGACAAAAAAAAACACTTACTTGGCTTTGGATGCCAGGCTTGCACAACTTCTTGGATGGAATCCTGATTCCTAGTCACCACATGACTGGATCAGGGCGGGCTTCTGCTTAAATAGGAGCCGGGAGGCTGCAGCTGGTTCCACCCTGCTGCAGATTTTCCCGTGCTGCTGCAGATTTTCCCGCCCGCGGGAAAATCTGTTGCTACAGCCAGCAGCTGCTGGCATAATGTCCCCCTCACACCCCACCCCCCCCCCCTCACAGCGTAAGGCTGGGCGGGCTTCAAGTTCTCAGCCACCCAGGCTGAGTGCACACAGTGGGTGGCTGGGGCTCACAGGTCACGTGCTCATGAGGGGCGGGCCGGGCGGATGCATCACATTGTGGCACACACCGCTATTCCTCATGACGCGGCGCCTGTGCAGTGTGTAGGCCAGGCGGCCGCCCGCTCCCGGCGTCATTGGGCGGCCGCCTGGCCTACACACTGCACAGGCGCCGCGTCATGAGGAATCAAGCGGCCGGGCCACCGGAACCTGGCTGGGGCAGGGCTGGGCTGGGCCAAGTGAAGTAAGTTTTAACTTTAACAGGAGGGCGGGCGGCGCCGGCTGGGAAGGGGCGGAAATGGGCGGGCATTATTATAATGACGCCGCCGCGTCATGACGCCGCCGCATCATGACGTCATGACGCCGCCGCGTCACCATTACGTGACGCTGTCTGAGACGATCTGTGAATATGCTGCTGCAGCAGGCTGTAGTACAGCAGCACAATCGGCCCACTGGTTCATCGGCCCTTCTGGCATTTGCCAGAAGTGCCAGATGGCCAGTCCGGCCCTGCCACCAGCAGCCGAACAGCATGGTAAGTGTCTGTTCTGAGCACACACCCTGGTCCCAATGTAAAAGGGTGTGAAAATCAAAAAGTGAGAGATTTTGGGAGAGTTTTCCCAATTTTTTAAAGCGGCAATCAATTACATGGCAAATTCAACCTAGATTTTGTGTGTAACTGATTGCTGCCTTAACAAAAATGGGAAAACTCTCCCAAAATCTCTCACTTTCTGGTTCTCTCACCATATTACATTTGCCCCCTGTATCTATTATATGTCATTGATATCAGGAGATGTTCAGTACTGCATGGCATTTCGACAGCGCATATCTAGTTGCAGGACCTGATCATTTATTTTTTAGCATGTTTGTCCTCCCTCTGCCACTATTTTTCTATTTCTCTGTTTTCCTTATCTCTCCTATCCAATCCTTTACCACTATCCTTTACTATCTATTTGAATCTCTATGCTTCCATTTCCACCCTTTCTCTCCTCTATCTGGTTTTCTTTCTTCCTCACATATGTTTTTCTATCCATCCTCTTTTTCCTCTCATTTCCACCTTTTCTTCTGCTTCTCTTCCCATATCTGACCTTTTTTTTCCTGTCTCTATCTCATTCTAAATTCCACATCAGCGGTCAGTGCAGAAAAAGTGTTGCAGAAAAAGTGTCTTATAAAGTGCAACAACAGGGCTTTACTACAGGCTGTGCCATTCTTGCAATGTATTATCTGAAATTGTTAAATGTTGTTTATGCTAATTTTATTATTTGTATTACATCTTGTGGCTAGTGACGTAACAGTGGTGCCGCAGACACCATTGGGAGCCAGCACCGTTGGGATCGGCAGGGCAGTCTCCCTGATTTGCTTCTTTGCTGCTGTAAGCTGCCAACTGCATCATAGGAGAGGATGCCGTGGCCTTATGTGCAGACGATCAGCGATACACTCAGCCGATCAGCTCAACGATACACTCAGCCGATCAGCTCAGCATGCAGCACAGCTCTGTCTCTGTGTTCAGGACAGCAGAAGATTGTATCATACAGTCCACTTCCCTACATGTTTCTTCATTCGACTTCGTTGAACGACTGGGTGCCGATGGTCATAATACCGATGCCCGCATCTAGCTTTCATCTCCATGTAGCTTCCCCTTGCCCCCAACCCTAATCCTCCCACCCACACCCTATCCCTAACCACCTTTTTAAGTTTTTAGCCCTAACCCTTCCCTGCTAATGCCTAAAACTAATTCCAACAGGCATCGGTATTCTGACTGCCAGCATCCCGACAGCCGTGATGTTGAGCGCATTGAGTTATGCCACTGCTTGTAGTGCCCAATATTGAATGATGTCTCATTTCCAATACCACTTGTGTTACATGATGCTTCAATAAAAACAGTTGGAATTCCATCCTTAACAAACAAAAGAGTTTATAACAGTTCAGTGTGCTTTATTCTAAGATACAATACAGCTGGTGAATAAATTATATTGATTATTAATCAAACGTCATCACCCTTCTGCTAGATACAATTTAAAAATCTTGTTTGGATACAAACCTAATATTGGGTTTAACACAGAAAAAAAACTACAGTGAATTATTTCCTTTCCTCTAATTGTCTAAAAGGCGAGGCTGATCTTTATTCCCAGGGCTTTGAAAATGTAGATTCCCACTTCTTATAGATGTGGGGTGACATTTTGCACGACTATGTTACCTCCATTTTTATTGATGTCCACTGCTGTGGTTCCAGTGTCATATATGCTTTGATTCAAGAACTTTAAAATTCAAAAAATATGGTGCCACATTGTAATTTTTAACCAACAGAATGTCAGGGAATTAGTAAAGGCATAAATAGAGAGCTTTGCCAGTGGCACAAGTTGATTGAGAAAGATACAGTGGGGGAAATTTATTAAGATTGCAAAATATGACGGTTGCCATGTACAAATTCATAAAACCGGCACCGGTCGTATTTTCATAAAAGTACAATTCATAAATAGGGCAGATTTACTAATCTGCTGTATTTACAAATCCGTATATACAAATACGGCTCAGCAGCCTGCACAGATCAGTCAGATCCATGCAGGCTGCAGAGCAAAAAATAGTCAAAATAAATAATTTTAAAAAATGGCATTAGGTCTTCCAGCCCTGAGCTCAATAGACAAACAACATAGGGGTTCCCCGAAATTTCTACAACCAGTACCAAGCTTAAGGGCTGGTGCTGGTTCCCAATATACAGGCCACAAAATGACTAGGGGTCCCCGGGATTTTGAGAACCAGCACCAGGCCCAACCAGCCAGCAGGGTAATAGCACAGCTGGAGGAAACTTTTTACACAAGTTCCCCCGGCCAAACCATTATCCCCCAGGTGGGTCAGCTCGAGTAGGGACCATGGGGGAATGGGGACCCCCCCCCCAATGACCATGGGGGAATGGGGACCCCTCCTCCAGAATTAACGCTGTACCACAATAATATCTCTAATATCATGTGCCACAATAATATATATAACCAATGGAGGCTGGCAATGAAAGATATTAAAGTGGCATGGGATTGAATAGAAAGAATTGGAGTTGACCTCAGATGGCTAAGAATGATGTGATAGTAGCAGCATAGTTCACAGATTTTAGTATATTATCAATGTGGTGCTGATCTAAATAGAGAGAAGTGTTATTTTTACAAGGTGGCTTTAAAGACGTGTTCGTGGCAACAGATTTCAAAGTGCCAGTGTGTTGTGAAAGTGGCAGGGACAAGGCTATAGAGGTATACAGCAAGAAGATAGAGATTGGCTAGTTTTAAGAACAGACAAGAGAAACAGAGAAAATGGATTTATCTTACTAGAGGCACTACTGAACTAAACAAATGTTTTTTGAGGATTTTAATAGTTGTCAGGCATATTATTTAAATGGCCAAATATAGGAAAACTTGCAGTTTGTTTCCAATGGATTTAAAGGGACAAAGCTTGTTTTAGCATTTATTTCTGTTGCTATTTTAAATGCATCAGTTTAAATGAACCCAGACACCAGGTACCTCCGCATGCACCACCCTTGGCTATGCCACCATTCTCAACTAGCCCCATTAGACAGTGTCTCCTAAAAGATCCTGTCATTTATAGAAACATTTTCACCATGTGACCGATTCAGACCCATCTGTAATGGGACCAATTCGTGCCCAAACTATTTTGGTGAGTATCACACTCGCTAAGGCAGGCATGTCCAAACTGCGGCCCTCCAGCTGTTGTGAAACTATACATCCCAGCATACCTTGCAATAGTTTTAGCATTCCCTAATAGCAAAACTGTGGCAAGGCATGCTGGGATGTGTAGTTTTACAACATCTGGAGGGCCGTAGTTTGGACAGTTAAAGTTAACAAAAGGCATTTGCTAACTTTTATTAGCTAACAGGAAGATAAATAATTCAATGGTCAGTGTCCATCAAATGATTTTTCGCCCATGCGGCTGCATGCAGGTGGATCAGCTTGCATGCAAATGCAAGGATTCTCGTGGTGGGGGGGTCGGGCATTCGAGCGGGCGGTGTTTACCTGTTCGATAGGCTGCAAACATATGCAGCCTAGCAAACAGGTCTGAATTAGGCCCCATATTCACACTAGAGAATGAGGCACAGCAGTATGGAATACCTAGGAATGGCTAGGAATACCCCACCCAACTCTTCCCATCTGTCTCAAATAGCCCGTACAGGCGGGGGGACCTGGCTTTTTGTGCTGAGTGATGTTATATGCTTCTTTCTAATCAGATCACTTAGGAAAGGGGCCGAAATCGCCCCATGTATATGCACCTTAATATTTTTTTAAATGCAGACCACTACCCCCAGAGCCCTGTGATCCCCAGGAAATCTTGTTGCACTTATAAAAGGTGGAGGCCCAAGGGAGGCCTACATGGCAGCCTTTGTGCTACACTCTATAAATGACCTTCATTGGCTACTAGAGAGAATACAAAATACCCCCTATAAAAGTGCTTCTTACGGTTTATACTGATAATGGTTAATTAATGCATATAATTATTTCATACTTAACTTTGCATTAGGGAACAGGAAATGGGAATATCATATTGATTTCTGAGAGCAGAAGCTTTCGGTCTATTGATTTTCTGTGCAGACTGTAATTAAAT
This sequence comes from Crinia signifera, assembly GCF_055691185.1. Classification (NCBI taxonomy): domain Eukaryota; kingdom Metazoa; phylum Chordata; class Amphibia; order Anura; family Myobatrachidae; genus Crinia; species Crinia signifera. Next base: position 407,065,252 of record NC_139217.1, read on the forward strand.
AAATATATTAGATGTTTTAAAGTTCTTTTAACCTAATTTATGTGCTTTAACTTCATATACCTTTAAATGATTGTAATGTACCACAAGAAATGGACGCCTCATCAAATTTTAACAAATGCCATTATCATTTGGATGGGCAAGTATTCAAGTAACATACAATAAAACCACATATGTGTATTAACGGCAATAAAAAATGTATAATGTAGCAACTATTGACAGGAGACAAACCAGAAGGAAAGAAAAGACAGCACCATCGGATACCAGCACTTCATATAAATTGCCTTAAGGCACAGAGAACCTTTTGTTTGTGTATGCAGAACCATAATCATATAATACCAAGCTCCATGCATTGTGTGTATGCTGTATACTATGTATATATATATTAGTGAAAGAAAGAAAACTGTACACAAAGAGATAATATGCATAAAATTACCGATTTGTTTAAGTAATAGAAATATGCATGGACCCGTGTGGTTTTGTTTTGATAAACACGTGGTTTTAATAAAATAATAGTAAATAATTACCAAATAGCAGTAAAAAATAGAAGACTGCATATGAATCATGATTTGGGAATCTTTGCAGTGGCAGGCTCGGCTGGGGGGCAGGGGCCAGTACATTTATACAGCACTAGGGCCCCTTGTGCACATGCCTGACAGCCAGGATGGATCTTCTGCCTGCCTCCCCGGCTTTCAGTGTCAGGATGCGGCCACATTTATCCACATGCCCACTCACATATCCTAATTCACACATGCACCTTACATGCCTTTAGATTTCCCTTCATGTCCTTACATATTATTAAACCTCCTCCAAATGCCATCAGACCCCTTCCACATGCCATCAGACCCTTTTCAAGTGACAACAGCCAATGTGAATAGTAACTATTTGTCGGGGGATATCCTATTAGTTGCAGTAATTTACCACTGCTAATGTATTTCCTGGGGCTAACTTATTAGCCTCAATGCTAGTGCACTCGTCCCCGAAGCATAATCCCCCATAAGCAGCTCTTCAAAACTGCCATAACAGTCTGAGAACTTATCTCTGATCCCATGAGAAATGTTTTGGCTACAAAAAAATAAGCTTTAATAGGATAACACAATACTCATCAATTGTCTGAAAAGTAAAAAAAAAAATACCATGATCAGCTGAAATATTAATGGGGCTAAAAGGATACACCCCATAATATTTTTCTGATCTCTCACTGGTAAACAAAGCACATGTTTTGGAGAGCGGCATCCTTCTCTATACCACAGTACAGGAACTAGTGCAATCTAGACATTTCTGTTTGCTACTGTAACTTGCTTAACTGCATATTACCACTCATATTGTCTATGTCTGGGACATTAATTGGTATCTATAAATGTTGATGCAATAAGCATTTACTGTTAAAAAAAAAAAAAAAATGTGTCATTTATGAATTTACAAACCAGAATGTGCTAGAAACTGGAATATCACATGACTCATTAATATGTGCAATTATGCTGTCATTCTCTGAGTTGTAATCTTTTATGTTTATACTGTGAAATCTGTAGCTTGGCAATTCTATTCAAAACAAGTAAATTAACACAGATAAATCAGCCCGTGAATGCATTCTAATTACTTATCTTGTTATGACAAATTAATTTAGTTTGTGACACAAAATGCGTTTATCTAAGTAAGCAATCATTTTGCATCATTAAAAAAAAAAAAATAGAAAACCTATTTTATTTTCTATGGATAAATGGTATAGCGCAGTGCTCACACTGGAGATGCTATTACAGTATCTGAAATTAGGTTTACAGTTCATGTTAGTCTCAATTGGATTAAAGGCACTTTAATTGAAATCCCAATAACATAATTAGTTTTTCTTTGTTACACAGCAGGAACGTCTCAAGGTAATATTAGCAGTGCACTGATGCTCAGTTGAAGAGTAGACATTAAAGTTTCATACGCAGCGGCTTACAGTTAATGTAAATATACTTTAAATGACTTTCTACCCTGCTACATTTAGATCTTGAATAACTTTGTGGTAATCAAGCTTTCGGGACGACATAATGAGTAACCCTGTATGTCTATAATATGGGGCTGTACAAAGCTTACAATGCATCATTACATACTGTATAAAACCTATTTGCAAAGCTGCATGATTGTACCATTATTAAAAGTGTCCTAATAAAGAGAGTAAAAATGGACACGGGGCAGATCAAACAAGTGATATTCTTGTTATCACTGATGATGAATAATAAATGATGCTCCAACCAATCACCTTCTAACTGTCATGACAGTAAGAGGCTGATTGGCCAAAGCACCATTTATAATTCGGAACGAGTAATAAAAAAAATGTTTTGTATACAGAAAATGTGAAATATCAGTTTTTTTTTTAAATTGTATATATTGTAGTAGTTACGAAGAAGGCTGATAACAAGTTATGAGATAGAGGTGCAGGGTGTAGAGCTGTTTTCTCACGCTGCAGTGCGAAAATAAGGGGATGTCACTCCCCAACAAAGGATACAGGTAAAGAGGGTGAATAACTGCGCTATACGTAGATATACAATTAATTAATTAGTGCAAATTGCTAATACCAATACTGATTTTTTTAATTTAATCATGAAATAAAATAATATGTAAATATAAAAAAAATAGTAGGCACAATTAATAGATGACGATAATAAAATGATTAGTGCAACAATTGTGCTATTAGAAAAGTGGTGACTGATGTCTTAAGTCCATACGGTACCGTATCTGATTTAAAAAAAAACAGCTGAGTTAAATTGCCTGTATGAGTCCGTTCTTATTTGGCCTCACTGTGCAGTTCTGATATTCCAGACAATGTGGATGCATGGAGGATGCAAAACCTCCTGCTGATCTATAGCCAGAAGATGGAAGTGGAATCCTCTTGGAAAGATGGGGTTCCAGGATTGAGGCAGCACGTGGGTCTTCAGAGGCTGGTCTGGTTGCTCAAATGGAAGAGTTGATGTTCCATCAACCTCTAGGGAGCGTTCTCAAAGTGTAACAAGTGCTGTTGGGTTTATATACCCTTACCAATCCAGCTAGTGGGAGGGTACTAGGCAGTCAATTAACCAAATAGTATAAACGACAATTCAAAACCTATATCCTAAAATAGTCAAACATGAGCAGGAGACAGATGTGTTAATACATGCTGTGCATCATGGGAGATGATGTCATGCTGAGGGGACTCATTTCCTGGTTGTCTCCTGTTACTTTCACTTAGGGATGGCCATCGGTGCAGACGCCATTGATGGTTGCCATCGATGGCGATTCTGCACCCATCCATCGATAGTAGCAAACTATTTGATGGATAACCATCGATAGTTTTAGCTATCGATGGTCAGCCATTATATGTGACTGAATGGCCGGCTGGGCCAATCAGTACTCATGGACGGGACTTCCTGGTGTCAGGGTGCGGAGCTATGCTCCCTGATCCAGGCACCTTGAGAAAAAAAAAAGGAAACATCGTTTCTCCTTTGCCATCGATGTAGGGAAACTATCTGGTACTCCCACATCGATGGCAAAAGTATTCGACATCGGCCACATACCATCTATGATTTTAAATCATCGATCGTCGATGGTCATCCCTACTTTCACTTGGTGTCTAGCTCATTCTGAGTAAAGACCTGCATTACGTTTATGCTGCATGTGTCGTCCTGATTTTGTTGCAACACATCTACATAATGTCAGAAGAGGGTTTCCAGGGCACACAGTCTGAGAAGAATATACCCGCTGATATTTGATGAAAACATAGCTGACAACTGGCTGAGGTTTAAAAGGGAATGGTACGTGTACTCCATAGCCCGCCTTTCATACAAATCAAAAAAAGTCCAGGCATCCATGCTGCTGAACCTCGCAGGCACCGTTGCTGTGGACAAGTTAGATGCTTTTTTATAAGCTGATGGAGACAGAGAGGATCCTGACAGGGGTATAATTAAACCTGTCTGGGCCGCATAGCAAAATTTTGAAAGGGCCCCCCAGCATTCCACCAGAATGTGTGTGTGTGTGATGGGGGGGGGGGGGGTTGGAGTCAGATTAGTAGATGGGGAGGGGTATGACAGATCAGACGGCAGGACCAGACAGACTAAATACTGGTTAAGGTCAAATGACGTTTAGGATTACACTTAAGGGGGGGCTGGGTGACAAGACACTGGGAAGGGGGGCACTGGGCTGGGGGCAGGGGATGGTTGGTTAAATGGGGCACTGAGCTGAGGACAGGGGATGGGTGGTTAGATGGGGGTCACTGGGCTGGGGTCGAGGACATGAGTGCACTGGGCTGAGAACAGTGGATGGTAGGATTGACCTGGGGATTGCTTCTCCAGCTTCTCAGCTCCAGCTGCTGCTGCTTGTAGGTCCTCCATGATCCATGCTGGTACATGGAGGAGGAGGGAGCCACCATGTCATTCCCCCCCACTGGGTCTGAGTATCAGTGCTGAGGCTTGCTGGGACCAGTGCCAAGGGAGGGGGAGCCGCCAAACTCTGCATGGAGGTTTTAAGATCATTCCTGGGGGAGGGGGGCTGCCAATTGCCCACCTCTGGGTCTCGTGGTCAGTGCTGGAGGTGGAGCCGGCAACTCGGCGAGATGGGCGGAGGAGCCTCCAAGGACAGTTGCCCATCCCACCGGCGCCTGGGGTTTCTCGATCAGCCACACCGGGGAGGGCCGTGTCACCAAGGCCAGTTACTAACTGACTGGTTTCACTTTCTGCTCTGGAGGCTGGAAGCGGCGCATAGGTGATGGCGCGGGGTGGGGGATCTTCCACTAACATATATGCGAGCTGTATGTTAGTCACCACAGCGGGGGTACACTTAATACATAAATCTTCAAGAGGATGCAGGGGGATGTCTGCTGGGCTTAGGGCCCCCACAAGCCCAGGGCCCCATAGCAGCTGCACCCCCTGCACCCTCTATAGTTATGCCACTGGATTCTGACATTTTAGTTGAAAAGTTTCAAGAGAAATGCATGCCAGTAAAGAATGTCATTATGGACAGATATGTTTTCAACAGCACAAACCAAAATGGCGATGACACTATACAGTCCTATGTCTCCACGCTGAAGCTGCTGGCAAAAAAGTTCAATTTCGGTATCCTCACAGACGAGCTTATCCATGACAGAATCGTATGCAGCATACGCAGGGACAAGGTACATGCACAGCTGCTGCGGGAGAAAGGCCTCACATTAGAAACCTCCATAAGCAGCTGAATGCAAAATGAGCAGTCTAAAAAGGACACAAGGGAACTAAGAAAGGACGTTGAGGGGTGTGTCATGGCGTCCATTCGGCACCAATCCTCCACGTGTGGGAACTGCGCAGCACAACACCCTCCTGGCAGGCAAAGCTGCCCAGCATATGATAAACAATGTAACGCATGTGGCAAATCGAATCATTTTGCAAGGTGCTGCCGCTCCAAAGATCAAACTTTCATAAAGCGACAGTCTGAGTCACGCTATAGCAGCACACCCCGATGGGATAACCAGGTTGAAACGGAGCCAGGGTGTGACACAGTTTGACAGTCAGTGATAGTGTAGATCACTTGGATGGGAAGGGTGAAATATTTATCATACTGAGAACAAATCATACAAACAAGGTGTCCGCAGTCAAAATAGACTCAGGAGCAAAGTGCAATGTCATGTCCTACAAATAACTATAAAATGAAATAGATCCAACTGCACAGATAGACCCACAAGACAAGATAAACTTGATAGCTTATGATGGTCAGATCATCACCAACCTGGATACCACACATCTAAAGTTTACCCATCCTGATTTGCTCTTCCACACTGTGGATCACAGGTTAAATCACTGTTAGGTCTCCCTGACAGTATGAAGCTAGGCCTTCTCAAATTGGGGCCTGGAGTACATGCAATACAGATGAACATTCCGGAGAGACTTTCAGGATTTATTTGATTGCAGTACAATTGAAAAGCTTCCTGTCGTGTACCATATGAGGCTCGATGACTCTATCTTACCTACTGTCTGTGCCCCCCAGAGGGTCCCTATTGCAATGAAAGACAAAATCAATAAATAGATCCACAGAATGGCTCATTTAGGTGAGGAAGCAACACAGTGGGTGTCCGCCACTGCGGCCGCATCAAAATAAAGTGTGACTGTACGCCTTTATATTGATCCAATACATTTGAATAAAGCACTTCTGTGTCCATATCACCCTCTCCGCACCATCGAGTAAGTGATTGCTGACATGCCTGGTGCCACAGTTTTCAGTACCCTGGATGCAAAGTAGAGATGTGCAGACTCGGATTCCAGAGATCCGAGCCCCCACGGACATCATCATTCCAAGCCCGGTTCTGAGCAGCGCTCGAAGATTTCCGCCTGACTCGAGTCTGTCCGCGTGGGCAGAACATCATCGCCCGGCGCCGGATTTTGTGAGGCTTTAAATAGCGGCTGCCGTGCCCGCCATCTTCACTCCAGTCTAGTAGTGGGTTGGGAGAGGGTGTGTTGGTGCTGCTGCTGGGGCTTAAACTTGAGCTTGACCTTGAATGCAATATTTTATTCGCTGGGGCTGTCTCCCTCAGTGCTGCTGTGTACTCTGTTCTCTTCTCTGCTTAGGGTGGGATCACCCTAGCAAGGAGGACAGTCTAACTGTGTACTTGTAGTACTACTGTCTCCTCTGTGCTGGGGTATACCTCTGGTGCTGTGCTGTAATAATATATATTATGTTAATAATTATATTATATATATAGTCCACTGGTGCTGCCTGCACTGAATCTGCCTGTATTATTTACTCAGTCCACTGTTGCCACTGACAGTGCTACTGCCTAAATGTACCTACCTAGTACATACTAGGCTGATATATATAATTTAATGAAAAAATAATACCTGTGCTGCGTGTGACTGTAAAAAATAATTCCATGCTGCTGGTGCACTGACTTTTGCCACTGAGTGCCACTACCAAGCAGTACCTAATAATAAAATTAATTATTATAAATTCTGCTGGTGCATAATAGTCTGCTATTGGTGCTGTGTAATTACCTTTTGTGGTGGCCACTGGCAGTGCTACTGCCTACCTACCTAGTAGTTTAGTTTCTCTACCTACTAGGTTGCTATATTATTAATACTTAATTAATTTAATTATATATAGTCCACTGGTGCTGCCTGCACTGAATACTGTGAATAGAGGTTGCCAGTATTATTTACTCAGTCCTCTGTTGCCACTGGCAGTGCTACCAACATTGATTGCTAGCTGGAAATTACCCTTTTTTAATACAGTTTTATCATTATTTTTCTTTGTGAGAATTCTCATACGCAATGTATTGTATATGATTTGTATTTACCTTTTTAGTATTGTAATAAATTTATTCAGAAAATACCCAGCGCTGTATCACAATCCCTATTTTTCTTGTTCTTCTACTGCCTAAGTGTACCTACCTAGTACAACTACATACTAGGCTGCTATATAATTTAATAAAAAATAATATTTGTGCTGCGTGGGACTGTAAAAAATAATTCCATGCTGCTGACGTGTGCCACTGAGTGCCAAGCAGTACCTAATAATAAAATGAATTATTATAAATTCTGCTGGTGCACATACTAGTATTGCTGACGTATCTACCTGTCTTGTGCCTAGTACTGCCTTATCTACCTGTCTGGTGCCTAGTACTGCCATATCTACCTGTCTGGTCTGGGGCCCACTGCCTAATACTGCCGTATCTACCTGTCTGGTCTAGGGCCCACTGCCTAATATTGCCGTATCTACCTGTCTGGTCTGTGGCCCACTGCCTAATACTGCCGTATCTACCTGTATGGTCTGGGGCCCACTGCCATCCTGTCTGCCGCTGCAGTGCCACTCTTACATGAGCCACGTGTTTGTGCCGCACACTTGTGTGGCTTAGCATATTTATCCAGCTACCTCGGTGCAACCTTTTGCCCTAAAAACAATATTGTGAGGTGTTCAGCATAGACTGGAAATTAGTGGAAATTAATGTTATTGAGGTTAATATAGCGTAGGAAATTTTTGCAGTTTTTATGCTTTAAAAAAAAAAAAAATCAGAACCCAAAAAATCCAAACACAAAACGTTTAGGAGGTGTTTTGGCAAAACCCATTAGAACCCAAAACCTCAAGGTAATCAGAACCCAAAACACGAAAAGTGCCTGGTGCACATCCCTAATGCAAAGTGTGTATTCTGGTAAATCCCTTTGAACAAAGCTTTGTCCCTGCTCACTGCTCTTATGACCCGATAGGGCAGTACAGATATAGCCATCCTCATCTAGCCCTTTAATAGGATTAAGTGAGCCAAAGGTATCAGACCTAATCCAATGCTAATCCCTTACTGTATTGTTCTATGTATTGTATTGCAGTTGAGAAAAATAGGCCATGGTGAGCCATGGCTCACAACGGCTATCCAGAAAAGGCTAATTGAAGAAGGTTCCATCTATATGTCTTCCTTCGCATGCCCTATGGAATCACTATGGCACTGAGGCCTTCCAGTGTTGTATGGAGCAACTGTTTGCAGGATATCCATGTGAAATCATCGTCAACGACATCCTGGTACAGGGCCTCAACAAGGAAAAACATGACCAGTGACTGCACCAGGTTCTTGAATGGGCCTGTGCTTTGAACCCAAGCTCAACCCAGACAAATATAAGTTTAGTGTTACAGAAGTGGCATACGTGGGCCACGTGCTCACCAGTCAAGGCATCAAACAAGACCCGAATAAAATCACTGTCATCCTGCTTTCAGCTGACCTACAGCATTTCCTGGGGATCACCAACTACCAGGGGCGGGCTGGGCCGGGGGGCAGAGTGCCATATGCCCCCCGGGCCGCTTACCCACCCACTGGCTGCGGGCCGTGCTGCGGCTGGATCAGCTTCTCCAGCCCTCCTGCACTGGCCGCGGCTTACAGAACACGGCCGCGGCTACAGGAAAATGGCCGCCGGCCCCCTGCACTGAGGACATGTTCTCAGTGCAGGAGGCCGGCGGCCATTTTCCTGTAGCCGCGGCCGTGTTCTGGAAGCCGCGGCCAGCGCAGGAGGGCTGGAGAAGCTGATCCAGCCGCAGCACGGCCCGCAGCTAGCGAGTGGGTAAGCGCTCAAACCCCCCCCACCCTCACCCCAGCATATGTGTTTCTGTCACTGTGGGGGGCATATCTGGCACTGTGTGGGGGCATATCTGGCACTGTGTGGGGGCATATCTGGCACTGTGTGGGGGCATATCTGGCACTGTGTGGGGGCATATCTGGCACTGTGTGGGGGCATATCTGGCACTGTGTGGGGGCATATGTGTATCTGGCACTGTGGGGGGCATATCTGGCACTGTGGGGGCAAATGTGTATTTGGCACTGTGGGGGCATATGTGTATCTGGCACTGTGGGGCATATGTGTATTTGGCACTGTGGGGGCATATCTGGCACTGTGGGGGCATATGTGTATCTGGCACTGTGGGGGCATATGTGTATCTGGCACTGTGGGGACATATGTGTATCTGGCACTGTGGGGGCATATGTGTCTGGCACTGTGGGGGCATATGTGTATTTGGCACTGTGGGGGCATATGTGTATTTGGCACTGTGGGGGCATATGTGTCTCTGGCACTGTGGGGGCATATGTGTCTCTGGCACTGTGGGGGCATATCTGGCACTGTGGGGGCATATGTGTCTTTGGCACTGTGGGGGAATATGTGTCTCTGGCACTGAGGGGGCATATGTGTCTCTGGCACTGAGGGGGCATATGTGTCTCTGGCACTGTGGGGGCATATGTGTCTCTGGCACTGTGGGGGCATATGTGTCTTTGGCACTGTGGGGGAATATGTGTCTCTGGCACTGTGGGGGCATATGTGTCTCTGGCACTGTGGGGGCATATGTGTCTCTGGCACTCTGGGGGCATATCTGGCACTGTGGAGGAATATGCGTATTTGGCACTGTGGCAGAATATCTGGCACTGTGGCGGCATTTGTGTCTGGCACTGTGGGGGCATATGTGTATTTGGTACTGTGGCGGAATATCTTGCACTGTGGGGGCATATCTGGCACTGTGGACATCACATTGTGCGGTGTAATGGGCATCATGGTATGGGGCGTAATGGACATTACGGTGTGGGGAGCATTGGGTAATTGCCATCACAGTATGGGGTGTAATGGGCATCAAGGTGTGCAGCATAATGTGTAATTAGCATCACAGTGTGCGGTGTATTGAGTAATTAGCATCGCAGTGTTTGGGCGTAATGTGTAACTGGCATCATGGTGTTCAGCATAATGTGTAATTGGCATTACGGCATGTGGCTTTATGTGTAATGGGTATTACAAGGTTCGCTAAAATGTGCAATCTGCAGGTACACAATACAATCATGGTACAGGCAACGCCCCTTATGATAGGCCACGCCCCTAATTTTTCGGCGCGCCTACGGCGCGCAAAAGCATTCCTTCCGGCGGTGACTTGGCTGATTATGGGCCAGTGCTCTGGACTTGCCCCCTAGGCTAAAAGTTGCCAGCCAGCCCCTGCCAACTACCTGTCTAAGTTTATTCCACAATACATTGAAACCACAGCACCTTTGCAGCTACTCCACCAGGGCTCAGAATGGTGCTGGCTGGACACACACACACACACACACACACACACACACAGCTGCTGTTGATCAATTGAAGACTATGCTGACAAATCCACTTCACAGAATGGTATAGGGGCCGTGTGCCTCCAACACCGCAGACCAGTGACTTTTTACACCCAGCAGATGCACCAGGGCCATGCTGGCCTGAAGGCCACAAAGGTGTCACCATAGTGACTATGAGGCAGTGTGTATGTGCGTGTGTGTATGTGGTAGTGTGTAGTGACTATGGGGCAGCGTGTGTATGTGCATGTGTGAATAGGGTAGTGTATAGTGACTATGAGGCAATGTGTGTGTGGGGGGGTAGTGAATAGTGACTATGGGGCAGTGTGTGTATGGCGTAGTGTATAGTGATCAGTGGTGGTTTTTACCTCAGGTAAAATTCACCACTCTAGTGAAGCCAGATGAAGCTTGTGAGATGTCTCTGGCTTCACTATGACTGGCTGTAACTTCCGACCTGCCAGTCATCAAGACAGCCCATAAAATCTGAAATCTACGCAGGCGCAGTACCCACAACTGTACTGTGCATGTGCTGGTCCCGCTTCCTGTACAGGCGCCGGAACCATGATTCCCCTTCTATGGACTGTTGCCGAAACAGCCCATAGAAGTTGGCCTTGTGCACAGTACAGAGTCCCAGCGCCTGTCCTCATAGTACAGGCGCTAGGTACGCAAAGGGGCCAGGAGGAGCGGCGGCGGCAGGGAGGTTGCCGGCATCGTGACCAGCAGCAGCCCCCTCCTGCAAAAAGGTACCAGCCGTCACTGATAGTGACTATGGGGAAGTATACAGTATGTGCTATTGGGGCCCCATCATTTCTGATGGCAGCCATGCTGCTAACAGAGAGGTTTTTCAGGGCAGATGTGACTCATAGAGCAGGGTAAGGTACTCGCAGAATAATAATACAATTCAAAAGTACACAAGTGTTCCTGACTACTGCCACTTTGCAGTAATCAGGGCTGATACCTGTGAATTAACCAGCAGTATCTCAGTGCTGTTGCTTTACACAGTAAATAACATCATATTTTTGTTGTTGCAGATCCTGACATTTTAACCTCATCCTTAATTATTGTTTTAGGTTTCATCTTAAAGTAGGCAATGTCGAGTGCTTGTAATTTATATCTCCAGAATCCAAATCCATCGTATTATTGTAGAACATTGGCAAAGAGAAAGCAGTACTCACGCTAAAGATATTTTATGTCTGTGACCACATGATATCTATGCACGTCAGTGCTTGAAGATGAAGTGCATTACTGATAAAATTGTTTGTCATTTCACTCTTCCTTTCCTTCATTTCATTTGTTTTAATACCCTGCCCAGTTTCCGATAGTAGCCACACAAAGTATACTGCAATAAACAACCTTCTCGTGCATTGATTAAAAAAATGATGAATGCAAAACATTGTCCAATTGATTCACAGTCTGTAGGGTTAAACAAATTAGTTTTCTGTATCCATCTGTGAATTTTGGCACCAAGTTTTACGGTGCTCTCAGTGATACTCAAGTGGACCTTTGATTTGCAATCTGGTATGCTAGTAATTTCGATGATGTGCAGTTGCTAAAAGTAAGACAAGGGCAAATAATCATAACAACAATGACAGACATAAAACAAAGTGAATATGGTGAACAGCAAAATAAAAATTTCACTTTTTTTTAAACAAAATATTTTTTTTTTTACCAAGAATAGAATCATTACACAAAAGGACGATTGTAAAACCATGTTAGATAAACACATAGGTAACTAAAGAGAAAATAGTTAAATGAAGAGAAAAAGTTAAACGGTTATATAAAGTAGACTGGGAATGAGTATTTTGGCTGGCACGAGGGATGGCAGTTTGTATTTTATTGTCACAAAATCAAGAATTTAATGGACGGCTACTGCCAACTAGATTTGGCGCTATTCAGAACAAAGGCAAATAGTTTAATGTGTCAGTGGTCTTTGCCAAGGACCCATGCAAGGAGATTTGTTTGTCCAACATGCAGGTCTTGGCCATCCAAGTGGGTACCTAGCATGACAGGATGGTAGTTGGTAGAAACACAGGAAACTAGCAAGAATAGCCATGGGTCAGAACCAGATATGACAAAGGTAATCAAATATCAGAATTCACAGAGGAGGTACCAAAGGAACAAATGGGAAGCAAAGGCAAGCTGGATCACAACATGGAGTGGCAATCACAAGTCTAGAACGTCAGAGCATAGAAAGGGGAGACTGACACTCTGGCACTGCTCTAGTGATAGTGTGGGTTTGATAAGAGAAAGGATTTGAACTTGGCACCAAGCACTGCCAGCGAGGTCACAGGACTGATCATCTAAATGCTGGGGCCATCTCCTATGGAGAGAGAGGCCCCAACAAAACAAACTAAAGTGTCTGCCAGGGTAAATGCAAGATGATGGCATGGGGAAGACCAAAGTTGACTGCTCAGGTTGTACAGTGGGGTCAGCTGCCGCCGGACACAGTAACTAAATACACATTTTCTGCAGTGTGTGACATTTATATCGAAAGCAAGAAAAACATCCTGATAATAAATCTTTGCTATAATTATTAATTATTTGAATCTCAATATGATGACATATGAAAAAGGTAAGATGCTGCTAATCATATTTTATCTCTTTATGCGGGATTACTTTGGTAATATAGCAATTATTTCTTGGTAAACTGAAGATTTATCAAAATAATTATGACACTTATCATAAGATATAGAATAGGAGACAGTCAGCGGCATCCACTGAGAAAGAAGATAAAACTAATAAATCATGTTCAGAGGAAATATAACTCTTCTCGCATTGAAAGTAAGGAAAGACACTACAGACTACCATTTACAACAAAACAGCCAACAGGTGAATGTTCCATTTTAAAAAGCCAATCATTTGAATCCAAATTTTCATTTTCTTAGCTCTGCATGATTCTGCAAAGTAAATGAAATATATCTCAGGAGATAGATGATCAATGTGATAACAATGGTCCTTTCTGCATTAATTCCCACCTGTAATAGAACAGCTCTTGGAGATTACATGTTACTTACCACTGCTTAATGTAGGTGAACAGCAAGAAATACAAGCTCACTATCAGTAAAACATGCTAGGATACAAACTGTGTTCATTAATTGTATCTTAACTGTGGTAGCTTGGAAGTAAAAATGTGTAATCTCACAGTGCCACTTCCCAAAATGATTTAGCCTTTGACTTTTGTTTGCAAGTAAAATACATTACAGTTGAGAAATAGTGGCATGGTTCCTGAAAGTGGATATACCTTCTAAATGGATCTAGTTGGTTGGATATAAACTTTATGTCAGTATCTGCAAAGTGGCCAGTAATTCATTTATTCTGAAAATTGTTGAAAATATTTACTTATCTGTTTATCTGTTTATCTGTCTAATTGGATAAAAGCAAGAACCAATTTCCCAAAAGGCAAAAACAGTCGCAATGTAGATGATGTAATCCTGGTCTTATTCAAACCAAATGGAGATGGAACAACACAGATATTGGTATCCACCAATAGAACCAAGAACACGTCCTCAGGTCAGAGCTGGCCAAAGTAAGGAAAGAGGTCAGGTACTACACTTAGCACTTTTGGGACTTAAGTCCTTCATCAGAAGTGTGGTGTAATGTCCAATACAATCCATGTTTTTACCCCTATACATCATACATCAAATCGTACATTCCCATCTGCAAGTTCTATAAAGTCATTTCTGCCGGAAATCCCAATGCGGAAGCGACGCGAAGTAGCTGCCGACAGAAGTACCATTGCAATTTCAGAGCTTCCACCGGAAATTCAATTGGCGGATGTGATGATTGCGTTCCAGTACACTTTTCTATTCGGTCCTGGCATCCTGGAGGTAGTATTTGCGTGTCACGCACAAAGAGAGCATCCCATTGTCCGTTCGAATAGAGGCAAATAATACTTATGATTGTCACAAGGGTTAGGTTCATAAAGTACAGAATACCTCAATAGAGATTCTAATAAAAAAGGGGAAAAGCCAGTGGCGGATCTTACCCATGAGTAGGCTAGGGGCTGCCACTGGCCATGCCACCGGGTCTACGCCGGCCCAGCTGCCGGATCTCAGCTGAGCCCCGCCACTGATCCCTGCTGCCAGGTATTTACCGGTTCCCCCTGCCAAAGTTCCAGCACCTGTAATATACAGTTGTCAGGTGCTGAGACTGACAGTCCCGGAGGGAGGGAACACTCCTAATGCAGCTGCCTGTCATGTGGATGACTGGCATGTATGACTTCCAATAGAGAGTGACTGCCAGTCACAGTGAAGTAACTGGCAACACTAACGTTGAGGAGGTGGTGGATGTTACCTCGGGGGGCTGCAGGCCTGCAGCCCATAGGTAAAAACCACCACTGTTTGTACTTGATCCTAACAATACAACTATTTCAATCCATCCTGCATCTGTGGTTTGTTCCTCTCCAGCAAGTATAACCCTTGTCTTGCAGTTCCTCTGTCTAAGCAGGTGAACCCTTAACACATTGTTTATGCATTAGAATGAAAACACCAAAATCAAATGGGGCTTAAGGCACAACACACACAGTTTAATTAAATAAATTGAATGAAAATGAACACATATACACAAAAAAAAATATATATATATACCTTACGAGGGTATGAGAGCAATGTGTAGTATATAATAAACAATTAATAAATAAAAAATATAAATATATTCACATATTGGGAAGATAAATGCCTGCGTATTTACCCCACATGGAAATATATCCTCCTCCAATCATAGTTTATAGGAATAAATGAGAAGCTATAATTTGCTTGAATGGTGAATAAACTCCTTAAGTGAAGATCTGTGTACTCAAGTAAATAGTTTTTATAAACAGTCATTAGTAACACTGGGTTTGTGGGTGATTATCTATGCACAAAAATGTCCTCCTCTGTAAAAAGGCCCGGGCCCCACTGAGTTGTGCTGTTAACTTGCACCTTCTTGTTTTAAAGGTATACAATCACGCAGCTTACCAGCAGCTGTATGGTACAGAGTCCCATATGTCATGGGGCAATCGGTGTCCTGTGTATCCTGGGGGGAGCTGTAGGTCCATGTAACGATCATGGCTCCGCTACAAGGAAATTAAAAACTAGGATGTCTGAGCATATATATAATATGCAAAGGGACTTAGGTTATTCTGATCGGAGCGGCCAAACGTGCGTACGTTCGCTATTAACGTACGCTCTCCGTACGCGGCCGTTGGGGTTAAGTCCACCCACAAATCAGCCGCATACGTACGGCCAGAAACAACGTCAAAGGGGAGTGGCGTACAATTGAGCGTACGCCAACGTACACGGACGGCCCAGCCCTTACACTCCGACAACTGGCGTACAACAGAGCGTACGCCACCGTTTACGGACGTCTCTCGTCCGTCTTCCCACCGACTTCTTGCGGCTATCTGAGCGTACGCCAGCTTGCACGGACGGGTCGCTATTGTTTTCAATGGAAAACTCAGCTTATGTCACCGCTCGTGAGAGTGAGCGTACGTCCGTGTACGCTGGCATACCCTTCACATGTATGGACCTGCAAATCTTGCCTTTCAACTACAATTCAGACAATTAATTAATTATTCTAATTGTTATTCAATTATTGTTTTCTATTAACTCAATTGTCTACCTTAATAAAGACCCTAATAAAACAACATTTTAACCCTCATTACATGTATATTTGTTATGTTCTAATGTGGCATTTTAATCACTATCTATGTGTCCCCACATTGCTTTTACTTTTAAATAAATTTATGTTGGTGTTTGTGTGTATGTACTAAATTATGTCCATAATTAGTTTGATCTGATTTTTTTAACATGTATACCTACCCTGATGTTGTGTGTGATGTTTTAATCGAACATTCATGCATTTTCACTATGTGTTATTTAACTAAAAAACAAACACATTCACACAGCAATCGTTACCCCTCACCTCAAATTACAAATATAACTTACATTACACATCTGTATGTACCTACCCTTACAAACCCTATAACATATTTATGATTAAAAACACAGCCAACTTCTAACTCAACAAAAACGTTTATTTCGTACAAACATAATAAGGGGGGGGGGGGAAATAAAAATAAATTAAATGAGGGCCTCCAAACGTAAAAAAAGAATATTTAAATAAAATAGGGTTAGGAATATCTCCCGCAAAATGTTGTCCACCTCCTCCTGGTGCTGTTCAGTGTCTGTAGTGAAGGGGAAAAACACATTATAATTAATATATCATATACATAAATGTTTATTGCATTGTAACATAATATGAATTTGTGAGTTAAGTGTGAAGGCCACATACATTTTTCCACTACATTGAAGATGGGTATGCTGTAAACATGGTCCAAAATACTATTCTGTTGACACACACATACTGTACATATTACATAAAAATAAAAAAATTACTCCTTATTGGATGAATGTATGCTGTATCCCAATTGGTAGTTTGGTTTTGGGGGACTCACCTCTAACCTCACAATTAGGCTGTGCTATTTAAGGGTTATGACATTGTTGCGGCTTAAGCACTCCTTACTATTTTAAATTTAGGACATTGCTGTACAAATTATAGGCCTAAAGCTATGTTTGTAAAGCATGCATCCGCATGGCCTCACACACTATGAACAAAACAATCTATAAATTAATGTTGCACATCATGCTGGGAAGTGGAGTTACCCAACACCTGGACCCACATAACTACAACACCACTAATGTCGGATATCTCATTGGATGTACTGTTATGTCAATTATTCAAGGGGTGAGCCATGGCCACACTCCCAAAAACCACCAAGGGGACCCTTGTTCCTGGAGAAGGACAGGCCACACCTCATGGTCGCCCTGCAGTGATATGTTGCAACTAATGTTGATGTTGGATACACATATGTGGTTGTTGTGATTGTTTATGTGTAGAAATGTGTAGGTAAACATTAGACACATTATTTACTTACGGCTAGTTGAGCCATCCTGCTCGCCGCTGGTTGGGTGTGCGGTGGTTGGGGGGGTCAGGAGCAAGGGGGATGGGATAGGACTTGGGATACTGGTAGTGGGTTGGAGTGGGGATTGGAGAGGTTTGGGGGTGGGTGGTGGAGAGGTGTAGGGGGGTTGGAAATGGGGTGGGGAGGGGGTGGGGGTAGGGGTGTGGGTGGGGGTTGGGGAGGGGGTGGGGGAGGGGGTGGGGGTAGGGGTGTGGGTGGGGGTAGGGGTGTGGGTGGGGGTGTGGGTGGGGGTTGGGGAGGGGGTGGGGGTAGGGGTGTGGGTGGGGGTAGGGGAGTGGCTGGTGGAAGGGGATGTGGATATTTGGTGGTCCCCAGCTGGACCCATTGTCTCCTCCTCTTCCTCCTCCTCTTCCTCCTCCTCTTCCTCCTCCTCTTCTGGCTGCTCCTGGGCTGCCTGCTCCCGGGCTGCCTGCTCCCGGGCTTCTATGCGTGCTCTTGCCCGTGCTGAAATGTTCATGTTGATGGCATAGAAATCGAAGATTGGGTTTCATAAAAAAGGGGGAAAGAAAAATTCACATTAGTCATGCTCATAACCTTCCAAATTATCATTGCTGTTATATTTCAGACATTTATCATGCAAACTAATTGATATGCTACACCCAAAAACTGAGCAATTACTTAAACCCCCCCTATACACCCCATATACACCCCCTATACACCCCATATACACCCATATACACCCCCTATACACCCCATATACACCCCCTATACACCCCATATACACCCCCTATACACCCCCTATACACCCCATATACACCCCCTATACACCCCCTATACACCCCATATACACCCATATACACCCCCTATACACCCCATATACACCCCCTATACACCCCATATACACCCATATACACCACCTATACACCCCATATACACCCCCTATACACCCCATATACACCCATATACACCCCCTATACACCCCATATACACCCATATACACCCCATATACACCCCTATACACCCCATATACACCCATATACACCCATATACACCCCCTATACACCCCATATACACCCATATACACCCCCTATACACCCCCTATACACCCCATATACACCCATATACACCCCATATACACCCCCTATACACCCCCTATACACCCATATACACCCATATACACCCCCTATACACCCCATATACACCCATATACACCCCCTATACACCCCCTATACACCCCCTATACACCCATATACACCCCCTATACACCCCCTATACACCCCCTATACACCCCATATACACCCCATATACACCCCATATACACCCATATACACCCCATATACACCCCATATACACCCATATACACCCCCTATACACCCCATATATACCCACATACTCAGGAACATATTTATAAAAAGTACAGAAAACATTGCAAAAAAACGCAGACATACTATAAATAAAAACTTACATCGGGCAATATGGCGGCGAAGTGTAGAAAGCAACACTGGCTGCCGCCGGCGCAGGTCAGACCAGCGCCGCTCAACTTGGGCCAGGCTTCTGCGGACGCCGGTCCGGGCGTAGATTAGCCGGCGGGCAGCATTATACGCCCGCCGCTTGTCCATGTTGGACACATATGGGCCCCTGGGCCCCAGGCGCCGGTCCATGACCTCAACCAAGGCCAACAGCTCCTGGGTAGAAAACGCCCTAGCCCTGGTTGAAGTCATAGTGGCAATGGCGCAGTTATTAATTGCAGGTACATATATCACTTTTGGTGCTTGCTGATTGGTGTAAAAAATTGTTTGTTTAGTATTAACTTTATTAATCCTTCTTACATGAACAAACTGGATGCGAATAGAAACTTACGCGGACCGTTCCGATATACACACACCATAACCAACAGCATGCATTCAATGTATAGAGAGGAACTGTATATACAGTGTGCGTAAAAGAATACACGCAACCGTCTACTAATAAATACGCTGCTAAAAGGGGCACAATACACCGATTTCCATGGAGAGACGTACTGTATATACAGTGTGCGGAAAAGAATACACGCAACCGTCTACTAATAAATACGCTGCTAAAAGGGGCACAATGCAACATGTTGGTGTATGACAATTTCATACTCATTACATATGTAAGGAAAGCATTATAACGTGATGTTTTGAAATGTGACTCACAAAGCATACACGAACTCCAACAGATACCAGCTGACAACACTCATCATTGGAATGACAGGTGCACACATTTCACGATGTAGCACACAATGCTCCACAACCTGTGTATGTGCATATACAGGTGATTGATCAGGTGCGTTGAGACCTGCGTAATTTAAGCGGCAATTATCGGCGGGAAATATCGGCGTAAATTAGCAACTACATTGCGGGGAAAAATATACGCCCCCTTGTTCATGGCGGGAGATTAACATATAAATATTCAGTCAGATGCAGGCCAGAATTGCTGCAAACATGTCTAGCTCAGACGATTCCGCAGCTGAGGACGCTCTACAGAGAGCTACAGCAGAATCCCTGCTTGAAGCTTTACAGAAGAGGGAACAGGAGCGGAGAAGGAGGGCTCAAGAGAGAAGTAGCCTGCAAGACCAAGCGGGCCCCTCACTAACAGGCCCTGTTCAACCTCCACCAGCTCCACAAGGGCCAAGCAACCAGCCAGAACAAGAGGTTGCATCTCTCCAAACAGGTGTGACCCAGCAGGTGCATGGTGAGAGAACTGGGGCCACCAGAAAATGAGCTGCAACATCTAGGGTGAGGACTGAGCAGGATACCACCACCAAAAAGAGAAACCCTGCATTTGTAGAGGCAGAATTAAGAATTTTAGTGCCCAGAGCACGCGAATGGATCGAATTGCCAACCAGGAAGCCGGGTGCCAGTGCAAGGAGAAACCTTTGGGACAAGATCACAGAGGAAGTGAACCAGGTGTCACCAGTGGTCAGAGATTGGCTAGCGGTGAAGAAAAGGCAAGTGTGTTTGTCCCCCTGATAATGTCATATGTGTGTACATATGTTACATGTATGTTTTGAGAATAATAGAAAGGTGTGTTTGTAGATAGTGCTACACTTCAATGTCACATGTGAACACAACCATGTCTAATAACCCACATTTATATATGAAACATGCACCATTGGTGTGATGTGAGGTTATGGGCACAGTTCTGCTCATGTGAAGTATGTGAAGTATGTGATGGGACAAGAGAAAGTGTGTTTTTGAAAGAGTTGTTGTAACATGTTCCATATGATGCTACTGAAACAAGAATGACCAAACTGTGCACATGTAGCTGGTGAGAAACTACACATCCCAGTATGCCATCCCATAGTTAAATTACTCCATAATAACCACACTGTCAAGCTATGGTGGAGTGTTTAGTTTAACAACAGGTGGAGGTGCATAATTTGGCCATGGATGATGTCATTTCTGCATAGTGATCTATGTATGTGCATTTAGTGGCCTAATGAATGAGATGAGACACTGAAATGCCTCCTAATGGAGACATTAATGTGTGTGTGGGACACATATGGCTAAAAAACATAAGATCACCCACACTAGGAAATGTCACGTAGCACAGTGGTGCACATATCTCATGGTGATATTTGTATTTTTAAACTTGTAGGTGGACAGACTTCAAAACGACACTGAAGAGGAAGATGACTGACCGGTACAACCACAGCATGTCCACCGGGAGAGGTCCTATGCCAGATAATTTGGAGTATACCCCCCTGGAGCAGGACGCCTTGGACGTCATTGATGTGGCCGAGGTCAGGGGGATATCCAATATGGATAGTGAGCTCCCGGCGGAGGTCT
The DNA here is from genome assembly GCF_055691185.1 of Crinia signifera. NCBI lineage: Eukaryota > Metazoa > Chordata > Amphibia > Anura > Myobatrachidae > Crinia > Crinia signifera. Next base: position 407,086,505 of record NC_139217.1, read on the forward strand.
TTGCTGCTGCTTTTGCTGGTAAGTCACAGTAATGCATTGTATTTTGAAAGATATTTTTTTGTGCGTATGTGATGGTGACATTGTTTTCAATTATTATCCTAGAAGAAGCAGAAACCCAGGATGAACCGGCAGCATCTTCCTCTGCAGAGCCACAGGTGGAGCAAGTGGTCCAGCCTCCACCAAGACGACACCCCCAGCCACAGGAGACATGGGATGAGAGCGTGATGGTGATGCTGGAGAGGATCGAGCAGCAAGGGGTGGATGCTGCGATCCGTCAGCAGCAGGTTGGGGAATTTCTGATGGAGTGGAAGGCCACAAACAGGCAGCAGTGTGAGGCCTTCAACCGCATGAATGACACTCTGGCGGCTGGCATGCAAAGCATTGGCCAACACCTCAGCCGCCAGAATGAAATTCTTGCGGAGCTGCTGACCACCGCCAGGTCCCTAAGGGACAATCCCCCATCTGCTGGCCCACCCCAAGCTGCTCCCCAACCTTCCACCTCTGCTGACCCTCCTGTGTCCACTAGGGGAAGACGCCGCAAGCCATCTGAGCCAAAGGCCCCTGTCCCCAAGGCCCCATCTAAAAGGGGGAAAAAAGGGCCCAAATAATGAGATCTGGTTCACTTCCTCTGTGGTTGGACCCCAAATGTTTAAATTGCACTGGACATCCACTTCCTGAGTTGGCCATCGATCCATTTTCGTGCCATGGGCATTAAAGTTCTTATTTTGACCTCTACAAATGCAGGATAAATTTTTGGTGGTGTGTATCTTGCTTAGTATTCACCCTGGTTGTTGCAGTACGTATTCTGGTGTCCCCATTTCTTTCACCATTGCATTTGCAGGGTAACACATGTTTGGAGATATGCAACCTCTTGTTCTGGCTGTTTTTTTATTTTTGTGTCTATTTTATTTGTTTATTTGATTTATGACATTAAAGTGTCAAATAAGCTGTGATGCTGAACAGCAAATAAATTTATTTTACCAATTAAAACAAAATTGTTGTATGTGTAATTTCTTGAGTGAAACAAATACTACATTTATGTGTACTTACTGACCAGGGTATTTTTGAACATTTGTTGAAGTGTGGTAGAAGTTTCCCATGTGTAACCCTCTCCATGGCCATTCCCATGTTCCTATCCAACTTTTCCCTGCTAATTAGTTTGTGTCAGCACATGTGCAGAGCAACTTAATAGGTGAGAAAGCAGTTTGTGTGCAGGTGAGGTAGCTCCTACAGTAGTAGGTAAAAGCAGGTCCAGAACAATGCTTTCCTCATGGAGTGGGTGAGGCAGACAAACAAGGGTCAAAAGGTACATTTGTGTAGGAATGCATATGTGTCCTCCCTAAAAAAAGATGTGTGAATCGGCCAAACATGAGAAAATTGCTTGTGAACAAACATGTATAACTTTTTAAATATATATGATTTTACAGTGTCATAAGCAGATGTAGGAATCCTTTGTTAGAGAGATGTGAGTGCAATAATGTGATTGGTGGCATCTTACATCCAGAGTGTAGTAAAATCCAATTCATAGCAGATCAGATAGTGGTACAGTTCTGTATTTTGGGTACTATACAAAGATTGTGTGCAAAATAGTGGGCATGGGCTTAAAACATTGCTGAAACATCCTTTGTAGGTGTTAGATGTGGTTTATGTTATTGTATCATAAATACAAAACCTATGTTTGTATTAGAGTGAACACGTTGACACATGTCGACTTGTGTAGATTGAGTGTGCTACTGTGTAAAGTCTATGAAAGCACGTAGTGAATGTGTCTAACTGTTTAACAAATACCTACCTTAGCATATATAAGCAGGTCTTAAAAAGATTCTTACCTTAAATTAAACAAACCTTTAAATGTCGAGAAGTATAGAAAGATAAGCTTCCAATGTGTTTGAGTGCTGTGTGTGGCTTGCAGGTAGTGAAATCATGGTTTGGACTTAATAGACTGCAGCATTGCTTATTACATTCAGGTGTATGTGTTTGAGTAGTAATCAGCGTAAATTAGCAAACCCAGGCGCACGCAGGCATGCGGTATCTGTAGGGGTAGTCTGAGCTGGCGATTGGCGGCCGCCTGTTTTGTGTCCGAAATGAACGGTGCTTTAGGCGATCGTGCGGTAGTAGCACCGCTCATTTTTGGTGCACACCCCCGTGTACGCCCATATTTACGCCCATTTTCCCTCATTATTTCGGCCGCTCCCCTCAACACGCCCCTATGCCGCCCCCAATGCCCGTACACTCGCGTACAGGTTTTTTCGCACGGAGAGACCCGTACGTAAGTGTTGTGGAGTGTTCGCGCCTGCGCATTAGCGAATGTACGCATGCGCAGATCATGGAAAACCCCGGAACGTACGCGTACGGCCCGGCCGCACCAACCAGAATAAGGCCCTTAGACACACGTTCAGTGCCAGCCTATTTTAAAACTCATCACAAGAGTAAAGAATTCTTTATTAATAAATTCTGGGGCATCCAACAAATTTTACTTAGATGTCGAACTAAAGATTTAGAAAAACACTTAGCGCAATCCGAAATTAAATGGTTATTCAAACTCAAGACATATTTATTGGAACAGGCACTCTTCATAGCTCATTGATTGTATATATTTTTATGTATTTTATTGTATTTTCATCTCTTGTTGACATAATGGGGGAAATTTACTAAAGGAAATTTGTAAAAAATACGTGTATTTGTATCCAGAAATACACTTATTTTTGTCATTTACTATCCCGAAAATACGGCAGTTCGTATTCGTATTCGTATTGATAGCACATCAATACAACTACGAATTGCCGTATTTTAGGGATAGTAAATGTCTAAAATAAGTGTATTTCTAAATACAAATACACCTATTTTTTTACAAATTTCCTTTAGTAAATTTCGCCCACTGTCTTAAATTATGTTTACTCATTCATAGTTTTAACCAGTGGCGACTGTGAGACTGCACTGGCTTCAATGTGACTGGCAGTGACTTCCTATTGGAAGTCCAACCTTCCAGTCACCCAAGGCAGTCCCATTGGGAGGTGTTCCCTCCTTCTGGAATGCCTCTAAGGGCTGCTGTGGCGGCAGCCCATGAAAAAGGGTTCTGCACATGTGCAGTACAAGGATGATATAGCTCATGTGCCGGGACCGTGATTATGCTTCTATGGACTGCTGCTGAAGCTGCCCATAGCGGCTGGGGTCCAGCGCATGCTCAGTACCGAAGAAGCTACTGCGCAGCATCGCGGCTGCCCCCTCCTCCACAGATGTAAAATCCGCCACTGAGTATAGATCATGTTATTAATACTTTAGCTATTTGTTAAAGTCAGTATACTGTATGTAGTTTTGTTTGTAATTTGACTTTGTGCTTTACCTTTGTATCATAATTATCCCAGTACTTGAAATTATGGGGGTTATTCTAATTCACTTGGAAAGGCACAATCACTCTCTAATGGACAAAACCATATGCACTGCAGGTGGGGCTGATGCAACATGTGCAGAGAGAGTTAGATATGGGTGGGGGTGTACTATAAAACTGATAACTATATTGCAGTAGTGTTAAAATAAAGCAGCCAGTATTTACCCTGCACAGAAACAATAAAACACCCAAATCTAACTCTCTCTGCACATGTTACATCAGCCCCCCCCCCCACCCGCAGTGCATCTGGTTTCGTCCATTAGAGTGATTGTGCCTTCCGAGTGAATCAGAATAACCCCCTATGTGAAACTCTTGCTCAGATTAATAACACTGGGGCTAAATCAGATGTGGTTGGAGTTGCTATCACTGCTGCTTCCTTGGAAGTATTAGTGCTGTATGTCTAATGACAGACATCCTTGGCCTCTTACCTCCCCCTACACAGCAGTGCCACGCCTCCGTTTTGGGGAACAGAGTCTGTCACAGCCTCCTCTCCTTGCCCCACAAATGGCTGCAAATTGTTAATCATTGGCAGTCAGAACGGGTCTTGCACGTGTGATAATAGGTATTTGCACATCCTATTGCAGATTCTCTGAGAGCTGAATATCCCATAATGTGCCCTTGTCACTGGAAAAATTTGTTTAAAGAAACACATTGGAGATGTGGGTGGTGATGCAACTAATCTAAAAAGATGTCTTGCAAATGAAAGTTAGCCGGGTTTTGCATGATTCATACCTGGGAGATATCACAGTTTTGAACATTTGTAATAATACATCGCTTGTAACGTTTTTATCTACTTCCATAAAACAAATGAATTCTATTTTATGCATTTTAATTTGAAAAGGATCAAATATTTAGTGTTTACTGTGATGTGGCCTACTAGAAAAGAATATATTTAACCTACAAATGCTTATCCTAAAGAACAGCTATCGTTTGCTACAAATTCCATTTCACCGTTCATTTGTTTCAAGCAATGAGCTGTGAAACTGGCCCATAGATAGCTGAAGAGTCAGCGGACCGTAGTCTGCTACACTTCTATTCAGCTCATTGCCAAAGGATGGAATCCATGTTGTGCTCAAACTTCACTTGAAGTATACAATTTAATTAGAAGGGATCGCAATGTACTAATTGTTCACATCATCTATTTCAGGCATGTCCAAACTGTGGCCCTCCAGCTGTGGTGAAACTACGCATCCCAGCATGCTTTGCCATAGTTTTAGCATTCCCTAATAGCAAAACGATGGCAAGGCATGATGGGACTTGTAGTTTCTCAACAGCTGGAGGGCCATAGTTTGGACATGCCTGATATATTTGCTCTGAATGAAAGTATTATTTTTACAGATCCTTTTTCAAAAAGTTTTATCTGTATATTTAGACTATGGACCTTATTCAGGTCCATTCGCAAGACTATATGCATTCACACTGGGGCAATGTTTTTTGAATGTGTATGCGCATGAGCGTACACGCATGTTCAGAGCAGCCTTACATATGCGTGCACCGTCCACATCTTTCAATGGTCAGCGACAATCAAAAGATGTGGGAGGCTCCCGGTAGAATGCGAATGGATGCTTATGTTATATATATGTCTATATTCTGAGTGGCAAAAAGTGGGAGTAGCAAAAAAAACAGGAGTTTCAGGAATATATTTGGGGTGTGTAGCACACTGCAGGAAACACATCTCCAGCATCTCAATTGCAACAGTTATTCTGAGTGACCATCAGGGCCGGTGCAAGGCACCGGAGCGCCCCAGGCGAGTCGGGGTGGGGGCGCCCCGGTGCCGGGGGGGGGGGGTTGGTACCTGTGTAAAAAAAACTTCTGGCCCCGGCTTCCCTGCTGAGTGCTGGTGCGTGCAGGGGTGTCCGTGCCGCCGGGGGAGCCTGCGGCGCTGTTATTGTGTATAAGCTTGTCGCACCCGGCGGGGTCCCTACAGTGAATAGAAAATAACTAGCGCTTCCCGCGCGCATAGCGCTAGTTATTTTCTATTCACTGTAGGGACCCCGCCGGGTGCGACAAGCTTATACACAATAACAGCGCCGCAGGCTCCCCCGGCGGCACGGACACCCATGCACGCACCAGCACTCAGCAGGGACGCCGGGGACGGAAGTTTTTTTTACACAGGTACCACAGTGCTGGGGGTGAGGGGCGAACTGCCGCCCTCCAGGTGCCGGCGCCCTAGGCAAATGCCTAGAGCAGCCTAGTGGTGGCGCCGGCCCTGGTGACCATAGACTTACTCAAGGAGCCTATGTTTGTGAATGCCAATGTTTATGAATGGGTAGTTTCACTTGATATTGGTTAGATTGTGATGAGGTTACATGATGCATAGAATTTATAGCTACAGGCAGGGGAAACATTGAAGGGAAGGGTAGAGCTGAGGTTTTATATGGAAGAGATGTGGAGGTACAGATGTAGCCGCATTATTGTTTCTGGATCACCACTGCTTGTTCCCATTTGGCACACCATACTGTAGTTGCACCTGCATCACGGAATCACCACCCTGTGATATCGACACTCAATGCATTCCTATGAGCCACGGGAGTGAATTAGACACTGGCCTATGGTGATTGGTGCAGCAATAATGAGCGTGGATACAGAGGAGGAAATTTACTAAGATGTGTATTTACTAAGATGTGCATCCACAGAGAGCCGTGCAGCGCTCTCTAACAGTAACTAGTAAGGTTGATGGTAAAGTCGCAATCAGAAACAAAAATATGGTACAGTGTATATACTGTACATTGCAATACAGTTTTTGTAGAATATAGTTTTTGTAGAATATAGTTTTAGTAGAAATGGGGACTTACTGTGATAAGCAAAGTAAAAAACACAAACCATACTGCACTGCCTGTGGGGCAGATGTAACATGTGCAAAGAGAGTTAGATACAAATCTAAATTACAATGCAATAATAAAGCTGTCCAACATTTGGAGACTACAAGCAGAAGTTTCCAAAAGCAATAAAAAGGTTGTTGAGCTATTGTAATGTATTTAAAATATTGTACAACCACAGTTGTGTAATGCAAAATTCAAAACCTCTTAACACATGTGTAATGCTTTATTAAAAATAAAATATATAAATAAAGAAGTCAGCAAATGCCCCGCTACCACATGCAGCAATTTAGCTGCACAGTAAAATAAGCTATTGCTCTTATTAAAGATCCTACTGAGGACAAGCAAAAATGTAATTAAAGTTTTCAAATATACTGTAACTGAACTTTACAATTTCTTTTTTTTTTTTAAATATCAGCTTTATTGAAAAATTTTCATATTATTAACACACAACTATGACAAACATACTTTGAGCTGTGAAGGACATATTTGCAATAATATAAAAATACATACACATACAAGTACCCACATTAACAAACAAACACATAGACACCTGCAACCTTCCCTCATAATCATCGTATGACTATCACGTGTTATTCTCTCGCCTTCAGGGGAGATATTCCAAGCACATTCCATATCTAAACCGTCAGTTCAAGGTTATACGGTCCAGTCACTCAAACAACATTCTATAATTTTTTAACCTTTTCATATTATAGTTCCTCAGTGTATACCTAATATTCACGCTTTTACCTTAATTAAGTGAACCTAAAACATTAAACATTGTCAATTGTGCTTTTTACATAAGTGACTAAAAAACAATGACACACTGTTTTGTTTTTTGTTTTTTTGTGATAACACACTATCATTGGATACATAAAGTTTACCTAGTGTGGGCTATTTGAGATGTGCTGTGTTGTGCCAAACAAGTGCTCTCAACAAAATTCCATATTTATATAGTTTAGAAAAATTAAGAATTGTGAAATAAAAATATAAACGTGGCAACAATATCTTAGTGTTCATACGTAACGGTATTCCTTTATAATACACTGAAATATACCAGCACCCCCAAATTTTATAGAATTTATCGGTACTTGTTTCCTAGCACGGCCACCATCGGGGGTAATCGTGTACCTTAACTTAAGGTACACGATTACCCCCGATGGACCCGATTTCCTTTGAAATCAGGTCCATTTTGCCGGCAAAGGCAAAATCGGGTCCATCGCGACACGACCGACGCAATGCACCCTATTTTCCCATAGGGTTCAATGTTAAAATATTTTTAACATTGTAATCGCGTTCATCGCGTCGGTCTTGTGCCATTATAATGGCACAAGATGCGATGGACGCGATTAAGCACATTTTACATAGCTAACAATGGGAAATGGGCCAATATGGCCCATTTCTCATTGTATATGCCCCCCCCCCCATTGTGAACGTCACCCCATGATTGACGCCAACCCGAAGCGTGGCGAGCGTAGCGAGCCCGCGAGGGGCGGCGGTACGCGTCCTCTGACCTTTTCATACCCCTACTATCCACAACGGCGTGGAGTTGAGAATATAAAGTGTGGCGAGCGCAGCGAGCCACCGAGCCCGAAGCGTGGCGAGTGGCCGCGTATACCTGTGAAGTTATACGCGTCCCCTCGCGGGGCACGCTGCGCTCGCCACGCTTCGGGCTCGGTAGCTCGCTGCGCTCGCCACACTTTATATTCTCAACTCCACGCCGATGTGGATAGTAGGGGTATGAAAAGGTTGGAGGAGGCGTACCGCCGCCCCTCGCGGGCTCGCTACGCTCGCCACGCTTCGGGTTGGCGTCAATCGTGGGGTGCCGTTGAGGGGGTTAAAATTGGGGTCTGGGGAGACTTTTACATTGAATCCAATGTAAAATAGGGTCCCAGGGACCCTTTTCACAATTCAATCAATGTAAAAATCGGGACCATTGCGTCGGTCGCATCGCATGCGATATGGTCGCATGCGATGCGATCGATGCGACCGACCCGATCAACATCTGTGTGGCCGTTCTAGGAAACAAGTACTAATTTATCAATTGAATTCCTGGAGAAGTAAATATATCGCTTGTGTTCAAAAGTATAATTAACCATATTGATCCACTCGGTTATTACCGGAGCCTTTTTCGCCATCCAGGATCTAGCGATAATAACCTTGGCAATCGAGCCTAAATTAGTAGCGGTTTGCCTTAGCTTGGTTGATATTAATTCGTATGACCATACCTCTAAAATAAGTGCCAATGGCCTAATCACCCGGTGGGGAATTCCAAGACTCTCCAAAATGCCCCCAATTCCCTGCCAAAACTTCTGCACCTCCTTGCACTGCCAAATCAGATGCCAGAAGTTACAACCCACTGCATTGCATTTTGGGCTGTTCTCCTTGCTATTTCCTGAAAATTTACTAATCCTCTCGGGTGTAACATACGTTCTATGTACTATATTGAACTGTATCTGTTGAATCCTTAAGGAATTAGTAGAGACCCTTATATTTGAGAGCGCCTGTACCCATTCATCCATTGTGAGTTCAGGGACATCACTGATCCATTTGGATACAAGATCTTCTAACTCATCTCTCTGCCTCAAATCAGTCAGATATTTATAACATTTTGATGATCGTTTGTTATTACCTAATTTTTTGATGAACGATTTTATTGGCGCCTCTTTGATATTAATAGGTATGATCTTAGAATATTGATTAAATGTGCTACGTAGCTGTAGATAACGATAAAACATATTCTTGGGAAGAATATGCGAAAATGATTTCAAGATATTGTTCTCGTATAATTGCCCAATTACTTTCACTCCATATAGATGCCATGCCTCCCCCCCTTGCTGTTTAGCCAGTTTGTTAAAGGAGCACATGGAGGAGAAAAAAGTATCAGGGTCTAATCCCTCATATTCTGACTCTCTGCCTACCCACTTCCAAATTTTTATGGCCTGGTTAAGGAGTGGAGGGTATTTTTTACAGCTTGTCATTGGTAAGATTGCCTGTAATGGAGTGTGCCCTGGCACAACCAGGTCTACCAACTTAGCCAGTTCAGACGAATAACCACTAGCTTTTATCCAATCTTGTAGATGTGCTAGCTGGGCTGCAAAATAATATACCTTGAAATCCGACAAGGCAACTCCCCCCTGCTCTCTTGTTCTAGTCAGGATGGACATCCTAATTCTAGGGGCTTTGTTTCTCCAAATAAATTATAGGATTACACTATTAAGAGTCCTAAATACTTCATCCCTGATGTAAATGGGGGAATGCTGAAAGGCATAAATAAGTTTTGGTAATAATACCATTTTTACCAGGTTCATCCGACCCATTAATGTTAAAGGTAATTTCGTCCACCCTTACATTTCGTTTTAATTTCTTTAATCAGAGGAAGAACATTATGTAGAACGTAATCAGTTGGCTCACTGGTGATGATAATTTCGAGATATTTGAATTGATCTACTATAGGGATATTTATCTTGCTATTTGTCCCTACAGGCACTGCCCATTCTCTACCATCCTTGTTGTTTATCATCAGATGGGATTTATCCCTGTTAATTATTAACCCAAGAATTCAAATTCTTGAAGTGTTGCCATAACCTTTGGTAGATCCTTCGTATGGTCCACCATACCCACTATTAAGTCGTTTGCGCATAGGGACAACAGGTTGTCAATCTCCTCTCTCCCACTGGAGGCCCCTTCTTGAAGTTGTTGCCGCAGTTTGCAGGCTAATGGCTCAATGGCCACAGCGAATAGGAGAGGGGAGAGTGGACTACCTTGGCACATTCCACAAGAAAGGGGAAAAGGGTTGGATACAAATCCATTAATGGAGACTCTGGCACCTGGGTTTTGATATATAAGAAACACCCATTCCATAAAACGAGGTCGGAAGCCCCTACGTATACCTCAAATAGAGCCATTTGACCGAGTTGCATTGCTACCTCCGCATGCTTATTATTTCCAGTTTGAAGGTAAGTAAATACTCTACGCAAATTTATTGCGGTAGACTTACCCCTCATAATACCGGTCTGATCCGGGTGCATCATTTCCCCAATTACCTTGTTTAACCTGTTGGTAAGGATCATCGCGAATATCTTGGTGTCTACCGATAATAAGGATATTGGTCGGTAAGACTCCACTGACGATGGATCCTTACCACTCTTAGGGATTACGCAATGATTGCCTCAGTCATAGTTTGCGATAACGTTCCCTCTGAACCATCTCTTGAAAGAAATATAGCATCCGCTGTGCCAGAGTTCTATACATTTTTTATAGAGCCATCTATCCCTAAGGCCTTACCCAATGCTAGTGATTTTATTGCATATTCAATCTCTTCAAGTACAAAGGGTTGATCCCAGGGCCGGTGGTGTCCGGCGCCCTCCTGCAAACTGTACATTTTGCACCCTTTCACATTGCCATTGCAACAAGCTGCAGACCGATTGTGGGAACGTATGCAACATGCGATCCTATGGAGGATCTCGGGTGCGTGTACATGTATGCATACACCATCTCAGTGCTGTGTCTGCAAAATGTTGCAGGTACTAAAGGTACCCATACACGCTGCGATAATCGCATACCTTATGGGCTAGATCACATCACAAGGCAAGAATGCAATGTCTGTGCGATGTGATCCGAAACAGTACAAAAAGTATGTGCAGCACATTTTGTACTCTGCGATGCGATGCCCGCGGGAGCGCACATCACATCGCATGCTGCTATTGCAGTGTGTATGGCCACCTTTAGGCACATAACTAAGCCCATTATTTAAAAAGTGTCTAAATATAAAAAATCTACAATTATAAAAAAAATTTTTTATAAACACGTATAATAAAAGACTCACTGTTCTTTTGCTGTTTAACTCTTGTGCAGTCCCTCCTCTTCTATCTGCGTGCTATTATACCCCTCTCGTGACTGAGGGGGAAAGAAGGGGAGAGAAGGAGCAGATGGAAGAAGAGGGGAGGAGATAGAGGGGCCGGAGTGTTGAGGACTGGCAGTGGCACTGGCACAGCACATTGAGAAGAGGGAAGGAAGAGGAGGCGGCGCTGCTGCCTGTTCGTCATTTGATTGACAGCTGACAGGCGCAAGGAGCAATGGGTAGGGGGCGGATCCAGACATGGCATGTCATCCAGGCATTCACAGACAGCTCTACATGCCTCAGCACAAGTGTCCGCGAGGAAGAGGGGGCAGGTCGCAGGAGGAGGACAGTGTGTGCGCGGTGCAGGGAGCTGCTCAGCTTCTCCATACTGCCGCCCGCTGTCAGACAGGCACTGTGGGCGGCATGCAGGCTGTGTGCACTTGCAGTGCAGGGAGCAAATCTTTATACTGCCGCCCGCCCAAGGGCGGCATGCAGGAGGCAGTGACCGTGAAGGCTGAGGCAGCTTTAGCAGAGCAGGGAGGGAGACAGCGCCTTTTCAGCATGGCGCCTCCCTGCTTTGCAGGAGCTGCTGAGTGGGTAGCGCCGGCCCTGGTTGATCCAACAACTCCGTGGACTCTGGAGACAAAACTGGCAAACCAATGGTATTCAAATAGTTAATAATTTCACTACCCCCCAACTCTAGTTTAGACTTATATATCTCCATAAAATGATTCACGAATACCTCTACTATTTTTGGGGTAGCTGTCAGTGTTTCCCCCCGAGGATAAACATATCTTAGAAACGACATTAGGGTGATTATCCACTTTTGCTAAATAGGCCATAAGTTTACCAGCTTTATCTGAGTTGAGATACATTTTATGTGAATCTATTAATAACTTACATTTAGCCATTTCTTGTAAATGTATCACCCAGGCTAGCTGGGCCACTAACCATTCCTGCTTAGACTGTTCTAGCTGATATATATACTTCTGCTCTAATGTAAACATTTTGTCTTCTAACGTCATTGCTATTTCCCGACAGCTACCCCTCTCAAACGCTATTTTCTTGATCATTATACCCCTAAGAAAGGCCTTAAAGGAATCCCAGACAATACAAGGCCTAGTAGAATCAATATTAGACCCGAAAAAAACATCAATCTCAACTTCAACATCGTCTAAATTTCTGATCTGAGATAACCATGCTGGGTGAAATCTCCAGAATTGAAATCCATGACAGGGTTCAAGATCAAGTTGAATCAACACCGGGGAATGATCAGAAATACCACGTGCTTTATATTCAATTGATATAATGTTGTTAAACAAACCCTTAGTAATGAAGATCATATCTATTCTAGAAAAATTATTATTAATCACTTTATCAATACATTTCTTACACAATTTATTTGTGCTATGCCTCCCCACTACAGACTGCTCTCTCAACAATGTTAAGATGATTATTTTATGCATAAGTGACTCCCTACCTTCCCCAATGAGATGCCAACCTTATCTTAGTGACTGCTGAATCCATCAAAGGGATGGAATCCTAGTCTGAGTGATACTTACCTTACCCAATAGAAAATGGTTGTATAAGAGGTTTGGATGGTGTCTGGGGAATTAGGTAGAATAGGAGGGGAGGAACAACATAAAGCCCACAACCATGAAACCATCTGTGCTACAGTTTGCCTTCATACCAAGGGCATTGTTGGCACTGTGGGGCATTGCTGGCACTGTGGGGTATACTTGTTGCTGGCACTGTGGGGCATTGCTGGCACTGTGGGGCATACTTGTTACTGGCACTGTGGGGCAATGCTGGCACTGTGGGGCAATGCTGGCACTGTGGGGCATACTTGTTGCTGGCACTGTGGGGCATTGCTGGCACTGTGGGGCATACTTGTTGCTGGCACTGTGGGGCATTGCTGGCACTGTGGGGCATACTTGTTACTGGCACTGTGGGGCATTGCTGGCACTGTGGGGCATACTTGTTACTGGCACTGTGGGGCAATGCTGGCACTGTGGGGCATACTTGTTGCTGGCACTGTGGGGCATTGCAGGCACTGTGGGGCATACTTGTTGCTGGCACTGTGGGGCATACTTGTTGCTGGCACTGTGGGGCATACTTGTTGCTGGCACTGTGGGGCATACTTGTTACTGGCACTGTGGGGCATACTTGTTGCTGGCACTATGGGGGTATACTTGTTGCTGGCACTGTAGGGGCATTGTTGGCACTGTGGGTGCATACCCAGTACCATGGGGGTCATACCTGCCACTGGTGGCATTCCCGTTTCTGGCACTGTGCGGGCATACCTGGCACCATTGGAGCATATGTGTATCTGGCACTTTTGGGGGCATATGTGTATCTGGCACTATTGGAAGGCTAATGTGATCCATTGGAATGTCTGTTGCTTCAGTAATAGAGATTTGACAGTGTTCTGTTATTTTATATGCTGTCCGCAGAATGGGCTGAGCTTATATTGTGGCCAAGTGGTTGCACTTTTTTTTTTCTCGTCATTGCCAGTATGACTTGCCCCTGTTAAGCCACACCCCTTTTTAGGCCACGCCCCCTTAAATTTCACGAGGGGGTACTCATAAATGAAAAGCCTAATCAAGGGGTACGGGAGACAAAAAAGGTTGGGAACCGCTGGCATAGGTTGATAGACTCTCAATAACACAGCAGTAGAAATTTACAAGTATTGGCCTGGATAACCCCGCTGCCCTAAGTCTCCGCAGAAAAAAAGGCATTGCTGAGCCTTTCTGACCGCTATGGTGGTGTGCGCAGACCATGTCAGTAAACGTGATACCTAGAAATTTTGTATCACTAACCCTCTCAACCTCTTCCCCATTCAAAGACAGCGGTCTAATGGTGGATTTCCTAGATCTTCTAAAATCTATAACCACCTCTTTTGTTTTTTTATTATTCAAGAGCAAGTTATTAGCCTCTCCACATTTTATCAGTTGCTGCACCTCCGCTCTATAACCGTCCTCATCCCCTTCACTAATCAATCCCACTACCGTAGTATCATCCGTGAATTTATCAATGAGGTTGGAATTTCATTCCGAAAAACAATCCAAGTTATTCAATGAATATTAAAAGGGACTCAAAACACATCCCTGGGGACACCTACCTTTAAGAAAAGCTCAGATGAGAGAGTTGAACCCATCCTGACTGACTGCGGGCGATCAGTCAAGAAGTCCAACAGTCAGTCACATAGGAGCATTGTAACCAATCTCCCTAAGCTTTGCAATCAACACCGCAACAACGACGGTGTTAAAAGCAGAGCTATAGTCTACAAATAACAGTCTAACATAAGAGTCTCTCTTCTCCAGATGACAGAAAGTTTTATGGAGAACAGAAAGGGCCGCATCTTCAGTGGATCTATTTGACCTATATGCAAATTGATAAGGGTCGAACCCCACCGGGATAACACCCTTAAGATGATCTAAAACCACTCTCTCAAAACACTTCATAATAAGTGAAGTAAAGGCGATTGGACAGTAGTCATTTAACCCGAATACTACTGCGGATTTGGGAATAGGAACAATTGTAAAAACTTTAAAACATTGTGGAACAACACAATAAAATAATGATAGGTTAAAAATCGTTGTAAAAATTCCTGCTAATTGATCAGCACAGGTACGTAAAACCCTACCTGGAATACCGTCTGGACCGGAGGCCTTCCTGACATTAATTTGCCGAATGCAGTCGGACTGTGGACTCAGATAATTCCAGTGGGGAATCTGACTGCTCACAAAATTTTACTGCAGGAATCATAATTCCCTCCTCAAACCTAGCAGAGAATGTATTAAACTCATCTACAGAAGGCCCGCCAATCTTATATAGACCAAAACTTGAACCACTGTGGTTTGTTGATATTTGATCCCATGCCACATTGATCTTGCATCACCAGATTCCTTAAAATGACCTTTGCCATGACATCATCATCTTGCAAGTCTGTGCACTAGGTGGCTTGGGGATTGGGCGCACATTGGTAGTCACTAGTCCAGTGGTAGCCAACCCTAGCCCTCGAGAGCTACCAACAGTTCACATTTTCCAGACAACCTAGCTGCTGCACAGCTGCAATCATTAATCACTGACACATTTTAAAAGATCCACAGATGGAGCTAATTAGCTCACTTGTGATTCTGTGAGGAGACCTGCAAAACATGCACTGTTGGTAGCTCTCGAGGACTAGGGTTGGCTACCCCAGCACTAGTCTATACTCACTGGTACTCCTCCCCCCTTTCTACCCAAAATCCTAGAGTGGGGCAATAAAAAAAATGGATAAAGCAACCAGAAAATAAGTTAGGAGGCAAGAGATTACCTGCTGGTCCTTGGGGCCTCCTCAAGCCCCATAGCAGTTGCATCTCCTACACCCTCTATAGTTACATAGTTAGTCTATAGAGAAACGAAAAAAGATTTGCTAATAAGACAGCAGATATAAGCTCGTTATATATTACTAGTAAGCCAACTCGAAGCAAATGTTTCCAAAGCTAGTAGATATGTTTTCACTTGCTGCCAACAGATGGCAGGGTAAGCCCACTCGAAGCAAATGCTTCCAAATCTAGTAGATGTAAATGTAGTTTCACTTGCTGCCAACATATGGCAGTGTTTCAGAGATACATGGACACTAGACTGCCTACTTTTGAAAAAGCAGGGAGAAAAGTAAAGGCCAGGGGGCGGGCCTTGCATTGCCAGGGGGCAGACTAAATGGTGAGGCAGACTGGACCTGAGTGCAATGCTCTGCAGATAGCATACGTGGTAAGGAGGACTGGGCTACAAACTGAGCGAATGTAAGACTGAATATTATGCAAATGAATGGTTCAGCACAGGGACCACTGGCTGCAAAAGATGAATGTTTCTATCAAGAGGTTTTACACATCAGACGGTCATGCCAAACTCTGCAGACGCACAGGGCACCCATGGGCATGGCATACAAGGGAACATGCTCAGTGTGCGAGCTGATGTGCTAAATACTAAGGTAGGCGATAGAGGGAAGCTGGGAGTGGGTGAGGTAACAGTAGCACTTTGCCTTCCCCACCACCAGGGGCGGATCCAGGATAAAATGACAGGGGGGGCACCATGATAAAAGAGGGTTTAGGTGGGGGAGGGCCAGTGTTAGTGGTGCCAGTGTACATGCTAAGAGAGCGGCAGAGAGAGGGTGGCAATGGGATTAAAAATAGGCCCTGGCATTCAAAGTATGCAGACCCACCATGGCAACAAAAGTGTAGGATGTAGTTGTGCGCGCGCCGAAGGCGCGCTCTGGAAAAGGGGGTGTGGACACTCAACAGGGGGCATGTCCTTGAGTGTAGTGTACAACACCATATACAACTTCTACACATTATGCAACAAAATACTAGACCCCATTATACTTGCCCCTTACACATGATGCCAAATGGAATGAGCCAAAATTCACATAATGCCACACGGATTGAGCCAAAATTCACATAATAACACACGGATTGAGCCAAAATTCACATAATAACACACGGATTGAGACAAAATTCACATAATGCCACATGGTTTGAGACAAAATTCACATAATGCCACACGAATTGAGCCAGAATTCACATAATGCCACACAGATTAAGACAAAATTCACAATACGCTTCATAAACAGGGACATTGTCCACCAAAGGCGCGCATTAAACATTTACACCAGACATGTCCAACGTTGGCCCTCCAGATGTTGTGAAACTACACATCCCAGCATGCTTTGCAATAGTTTTAGCATTCTCTAATAGCAAAACTGTGGCAAAGCATGCTGGGATATGTAGTTTCACAACATCTGGAGGGCCAATGTTGGACATGCCTGATTTACACCATAATGTCCATTGCACGTTAAGTTACACGGCATGATGTCCATTATGTATTATGCCAAACACCATAATGCCTATTAAAAATGATGCTACATACAGTAAGTGCTGCTTATCTACATGCTCATTGCCATGGGTTCCATGCTCATTGCCAGAGGTTCCATGCTTGTTGCCATGTGGGATTACATGCTCATTGCCAACGGGGAATACATGCTCGTGGTAAATGGGGGACAGCCGCCGCCAGGCAGAAGTGATAGCCACTGACAGTGGCAGAGCCTGGCTGTATTCCGAGCACTGCAGGTCCCAGCTATTTGAAATAATACCCATTTCACACCAGAAAATGCATTCCCAGGTTGGCCCCTTTTACACCAGCCTAGTCCCTGCATTTTCTGGTGTGAGGGGGAGAGAAAACCACCCCTCCCCCCCTTTAACCATTTATCTCATTTAACCGGCTATATCTTCGGAACTAACTGACCCATTTACATGAGACAAGTATCATATTGAAGAACTTTTGAGTGGGCTTTGAATGATTTTGGTCCAGTGAAACTGGAACGTTTGGTTTCAGAGTAATCTGCCCTCAAAGAACATGAACAGCCATGAAATTACATTTCAAAAAGAAAAAAATCGATTTACACGCTATATCTCTGGAACCGATTGACCGATATGGACCATCCTGGTATCATATTGAAGGCCCAGCGATTTGGAATTGAATGACATCAACCACAAGCTCCTATGATGCCAGGGGGGAACTGGCAGCCGTCGGAACTGGATGGGGGTCCCATATTATCCTATGGGGAAAAATGTTACAGCTTTGCCAGGCGATATCTCTGGTTCCCGGGGGGCTAGAGACACGGGGCTGGGCTCGTTGGAAAGCTCTGGTCCTCATCTACAAATTGAATGACAGGGGGGGCACGTGCCAGGGTGCCCCCCCCTGAATCCGCCACTGCCCACCACAGCTGTCAGGCCCCATAGGTGCAATAATACAGAAGAGCTGGCGGACCCACAGAGCATTAGGGCTTACTCCCCTCTGCCTCAGCCATTACTTGTCACCAGTCACTCCATGTCTCTGACACCGGACATGTCCCAAGGTTCCTGGGAGAGTCAGAAACCCTGATCTTAAACCTTTTGCCCAGAGTGGGGACTTGTGGGGGACTTGTGGGAGGTTGGAAGTAGGCCTTTTACTCCTTTTGAGGATGTGTCTGGCTTCTGCATGTTCATGGCATTTTCACTCAAGAAGTTTTAAATTCCTGAGCATTATTTCCAATGCTTCTTACATTTACTGTGTGTTGGGAATGGGCACTATACTGTAGATTGAATTTCATCAGGACTGGTAACTCTCTGAGTTACTACATAATAAAAACTCAATTTAAACTCAATTTAAACTAAATTTAAGGTCCTTTCTTGGTGGTACTCCTGCCCCCGGGCTTTGGCTAAATTACTTCACACTGTTTCTAATAGATGTTGGAGATATAATTGGGAAATAGGCTCCCCACTAAATATGTGGTACTGTTACACTGCCCTAAGAAAGTTGTTTATAGTACATATGAATAATCTATTTCCTTAATGTTAAGTATAACATTAATATGTTGTCAGCAGTTTGGCAATACTAGCTTAGCTGGGTTTTTTACTCTACTGAATTCATAACCATGATGTAGATACAATTAAATGTACATACAGTATTATACATACACTGCTGGATAGAACTGAAACTTTGAGAAATAACTCATTCTTAGTAGGCTTTTTTATGCAGTTAGAGCATTCCAAAACAGTGGCGGCTCTTACCTCATTGGAGGAGAGGGGCTGCCGTGATGCTAGGGCCCGCCCTCTCCGGTGCGGCTGCTGCTGGTCCCTGACGCCGCCACCTGAGTGTTCCGATCAGCGTCACGGGAACGGCACATGTGCAGTAGCCTCTTTGGTATTGCACATGCCCTGGCCCCTGCCTCTATGGGGCTGCTTCAGGAGCAGACCCATATAAGTGTATTGACAGTCCCGGGTCCAGCGCATGCACAGTACCGTTCGGGTGCATGGAGAGGCACCCCGGAGGGAGGGAACACCTCCCAATGGGACTGCCTTGGTGACTGGCAGGTCAGTTTCCAATAAAAAGTCACTGCCAGTCACAGTGAAGCCAGAGCAGTCTCACAGACTGCATCTGGATTTGCACAGTGGCAGAATTTACCGGGGGGGAGCTGCAGCCCATAGGTAAAAACCTCCACTGGTCTTAACATATGTAGCACTTTGGGTCTGATTCAGAGATGGATTCGAAAGGTTCTACTGCAATGTTCTGTACATAGTAGCTGTGAAAAAATGTGCAAAAGTGCTGGCAGATTCTGTGATATGGTGCTGCATCCAAAGACACAGCATCGGATCAACATAGTAGAATTCTTCTAAAATAGACTAAAGACTCTCCTGTTCTCTCAAGCATTTCACTAATATCGACTGTGAAGCTTGTTTTGCTTAATAGTGAAGGGGGATTTCTGGAGGGAGCAAGAGCGGGAGACTGGGGGAGCGCTAGAATAACCCAGTAATGACCCTGGACATTAATTTAAGCATTGATATTTTTATACACTGGATATTGTATGGAACACAGTATTAATATTTAACACTATATATGTCTATACTATATTATAGGCTGTACCAAACTTTTATATTATATAAATAAGTTGTCAGAAAAAAGGTTAAACATACCATAATAAATCAATCAAACATAAGAGAACCAGTACCACATTTTCTAAGCTCTCATTCTCCCACCTCATGGTAAGGCACCTGTCCCTTCTTCCTTGTAGCTACTCTCTGGTCAAGTGCAATGATTGAGGACTCTGATCCATACACTCAGCAGACTTAGTAGAAGATGCTACCACTGGGCATTTGCAGAATCTATGCTCTGTCCCTTACACTGCATGATGTTGCGGCAGCACTAGTAATCATATTCTATACCATTGTTATTGTCATAGTTTGAACCATTGCCAAGAGGATGGGGGTTTCTGAGCAACCAGAACGTCCCCTTGAGTTTGTCTATGTGTAAACTTAAATGTAAAGTAGGGTCGTATTGGGAGAAAAGTGCTATATAAATATAATTATTATTATTATCATCATCATTATTATAACATTGTGAGTATCGGGCACAGCTTTGACCATCTAATAATCCTCTGCTTACTTAGAATGTTCACTAAAACTGTTTTACTGGGGTCAGTGAAGCTGCGTCCGATGACTGACCCCAGTCTGATGACGCAGCCAGTGGCTTCAGAATGCCCCCAAAACAGAGACGGCACTCCTCTTCTAAATGCCTGCAGCATGACAATCATGCTGCGACATTCTGGGCAGTGCGGCCATAGTGGTAATAACATGGCAGCACTGCAGTGTTGGGGCATGAGTAGTCTTGAAAACATCAGTCAATGTTGTTAACTAATTTGGTACAGGTTAAAAGGCAGCATGCAAACTGGGTCCTCCTTATTTTATAAGAGAAACCCAGATCAAAACTGGGGAGTCCCAATAAAAGAAAAATCCTACTGTATAACAAGTAGAAGACCATGAGCGTTTTCTAAATGTGCCAAAACTATAATTAAGATACAGTATTATATTGAAGGCTGTACATAAAGACAACTATGGAATGTCAGTGGCAACAACAGGAACATGTATAAAAGTGTATGGTTTAAATGACCATAGTACTCTTAGCTCTACTTTCATTTAATAAACTACACGTTATTTTCGATTAACTGTGACAATTGTGCCTCTGTGCTAAATCTACTACCAGCATGTTCAAAGGAAACCAATTTTCTTTCCAATTAAAACAGACAAGTATTTTCAAAATCAAAGTTACAATTTAAGTCTGCATTTGATCACAACAGAATGCTCATCATTTACCGTCTTACCAAACCCTTCATTTAAGAATCTTTTCTAACAAACTCAGCAGCTACTTATCGGCTTCCGCTTGTATTTAAAAAATAAGGTACCAGATTTTTACTTGAGACAATACTGTTCTGTATCAAATAAAACAATGTACACTGTAGATCTTTTCATATAGATATAACATAGAAAAATAAAAATATAGGACAATCCACAAAAAAAATTGAGAACATTTCTTGTAGCAAAAAAATAAAATTTTGGTTCATTAATTGACTTGGGGTCAATGTCACTGTGGCCCTTATTCTGATTGAGTCGGATTGCTTCGAATGTGGCCGGCCGATGGATGGTGTTTGCGCATGTGCGGAGACGTATTTGTGCATGTGCGAACGCCTCACACGTACGAACACGGCGTGAGTTCCGTCCAGAAAATGATTGTACGGAACCATCTGAGCAGGGGGTGGAGAGGGGTGTGAAGGGCTGTTTGGGCTCATTACCATATACGTACGCCCTGTGTTTCATGGGCGTTCCCATGAAAACGCTGGGCGTATGTATGGTAATGTGGCCATGACGCACGTGTGGGGGGCAGATAGCTGACATAGCCGGATGTCAGCTGGCCTCCCATATCCCTGCTTTCATTCGGAAAAATGTCCGAGTGGTCTGGAGCACTCGGTGCTGCCTCACCACTCGGTCCATCATTCGATGGTCGGCAACCATTGGAGGATGGGGGAGGTTCCCACAGATGGAGGAGGTGTTCACATGAAACATCCACTCTCGGTCCGTTCGGTAGGCGTCTTACTGCATTCGTACGGTGTGAGTGATTCGTACGGTAGGTGGGGCTAAGAACACTCGGTTCCTGTCCGAAATACGCATCAGTCCAATTCAATTAGAATAAGGGCCTGTGCCCTGAAAAGCTTAAGCACTTGCAGAGATGCGCACGACTAGAAAGGGTACATTAATTTATAGGAAGGGGTATGGTCTTGCAGTCCACCTTTTTAGAGTGACCCCCAGGTGCGGTCAGCACCCCCACACCAAAATAGTTATGCCACTGCTTCTATGGCAAAGGTCTTATTTATTTATTACCATTTACTTATATAGCGCACACATATTCCGCAGTTCTTTACAGAGAATATGTGAACATTCACATCAGTCCCTTCCCCAGTAGAGCTTACAATCTATATTCCCTACCACATGTACACGCACACACACACACACACACATTCTAGGGTTAATTTGTTGGGAGCTAATTAACCTACAAGTATATTTTTGGATTGTGGGAGGAAACCGGAGTACCCGAACCCATAACATGTATTAGGGACCCCCAGTGACACAGAGATGCCTTGTTGTACAGCCTGGGGGCTTAGCCCTATATCTGCAGATATATGCAACCAAGATCTCTGTATTAGCTGATTATTATGTAGTGTTATTTCTCACTCAACAGTGATAAGGGAGAAGTGATAAAGTGCTTTGTACTTTAACACCGGACAATCAGATGCTAACTGTCACTTTTTAAACCGTGTAATGTAACAGTAAGGAGCTAATTGGCCAGTGATAAAGTACTAGCCACTTTATCACGTCTCCTCCCTTATCACTGATTCATACATTTACCCCTCAGTGTGCAATTGGTATGGCAAAATGTTCTTACCTAACCAGAATTACCCCTCCCTTTAAGCACCTGAGTGACATCACAATCTCTCTCTTCCCACCTTCCCTGCCATCTCATCTTTACCTAACTGCCCCTCCTTCCCTATATCTTACTCTCTCTGATTCAATGACATCTCTCTCTCTCTCTCTCTCTCTTCCCTCTGACTTCTAAGATAATGGGTTGAATGCATCAAGCATTTGATTTAAGAGCTGTCCCTTTGATGATCGGACTTCTAGGTTTATGACCTTGGCCCTTATTCTGGTCGGTGCGATATATCCGCGTGCGTTCGGCCCGCCGATGTTTTGTGTCTGCGCATGTGCAGAGGCGTCTCTGCGCATGTGCGAGCGGGGCGTACGGCCAAATCCTGCATGATATGTGAACACTCCGAACAGGGGATGGAGAGGGGCGTGAAGGGCTATTTAGGCTCATTACCATATGCATACGCCTTGCGTTTCATGGGCGTTCCCATGCAAACGCTGGGCGTACGTATGGTAATGCGGCCGTGACGCACGTGTAGGGGGCGGACATATGACATGGCCGGATGTCAGCTGCCCGCCCAGATCCCGGCTTTTGCACGGAAAAATGTCCATGTGGTCTGAGGTTGCGGGAGCTGGTGGAGCACTCGGTCCTGCATTCTATGGTCTGCGACCATCGAATGATGGGGGAGGTTCCCTTAGAGGGAGGAGGCGTATTCCGTGAAAAATACACATGCGGTCCGTTCGGCCAGCTTCTTACCGCGTACGGACGGAGTTGGCGATCCGTATGGAAGGCGGAGTTTCGCACGCACGGTCCTGGCCGCATAATCGGATCCGGCCGCACCGATCAGAATAAGGCCCCTAGTGTCCTATCTATGCATGTGTCATTTGACACACACACCGCGGATGGTAGGTGTGGTAGAAGCCTATAGGCTTTTATAGGACATCACCATCTAAAGATTGGGTTGCCTATCACATCTAAGCCCATCTCATTTCAGGGCTTGGTGCATATGTGGCACATGTCTAGACCTCCAGAAAATGGCATTTTGGAGGATTGGCCACATATTAAAGTAGAGTAGTGGCACAGGATTGATGCACACATAGGCCTAGATACATATGGAGGATGCCAGCAGTCTGAATACTGATGTTGTCATCTCAATGGGGGAAACCTGACAGTGCTTAGGAAAGTACAGATAGCGCCGGCCTTATTATTGCCGCCTGGACGCCATGGCGGAGGTTCTGGCGCATCGATATTTTTATGGCGCTGGCGTCCGCCAAGCGACATGGTTGCTCGCCATGTAATACAATCTGCCACCACTGGGTGGCTAATGCTCCATCAAGATACAGTCGGAGTGATTCCTCCATTCGCCGTATTACTATACTGTATGAGAAGCTCGTGCGCGATTAGACGCTCATGCACGATGAGGTGCTCGTGGGAAATGATAAAGTACAGTACAGTACAGTAAAGTAAATTAAAATGAGACACTAGTGAACGTACAATACAGTACAAGTGAGCAAATGGAGGAGGCGCTGAAGTCAAAGTGCCTCCTGCCTTTCCAGAGTT
The DNA here is from genome assembly GCF_055691185.1 of Crinia signifera. Classification (NCBI taxonomy): domain Eukaryota; kingdom Metazoa; phylum Chordata; class Amphibia; order Anura; family Myobatrachidae; genus Crinia; species Crinia signifera. Next base: position 407,110,389 of record NC_139217.1, read on the forward strand.
GGACAGTATCGACTTGCGCTAAAATAAAGTACAGTACTACAGTACATGACAGCACTAATCTATGAAAGGACAAACTCAGACAATCCATGAAAGAACTACAGGTATCAGACGCTGGCGGGCCGTCCTCGGGGTTCTCGCCAGGGGGGCGTCTCAGAGGCTGCAGGGGTACTGGTTTTGCCATCACATCCTGCCACGGGTTACATGACCGTACAGTAGTCTAGTGGTTAGCTGCGCGGCAAACCAAGCAGGAGGCCCGAGTTCGATTACGGAGGGGAGGGGGTTGTAAGATAATTTTGATGTTTATTTATTTATTCATTCATTCATTCATTTATTTATTTATTTATTTATAAATGCACAGTAATCAATAAAGCTAGCGTAGACCACTAAATGTGTACTGAAGGATTCACAAGCCGAGTCCTGACAGACCAGACTTCATGGAGGTTCAGGCGCATCTGCGGCCGAATCTAGATAGTACACTCGGGAGATTTAGCCGCTAATGCGACTGAACCTCCGCGAGGACCAAGAGTTACAGTATGAGTTGAAGCGTCCAGTGCGAGGTTTGCCGGGGGTGACTGGTTTAAGAAAGCCCTATTTCACACGCTGCAATACTGTATTGTCTCTTGCAAGGAGTAATGAAGTCAAGCGCCTCCTCCCCTCCCCCCAGGGGTGGAGGGGGTCGGCTAATACAGGTCATTACACTTCAACATCTCCTGCAGAGCAAAGAATCCACGAAGGGGCGGGCCGTGCCGTCCTCGGGGTTCTCGCCAGGGGGGCGTCTCAGAGGCTGCAGGGGTACTGGTTTTGCCATCACATCCTGCCACGGGTTACATGACCGTACAGTAGTCTAGTGGTTAGCTGCGCGGCAATCCAAGCAGGAGGCCCGAGTTCGATTACGGAGGGGAGGGGGTTGTAAGATAATTTTGATGTTTATTTATTTATTCATTCATTCATTCATTTATTTATTTATTTATTTATAAATGCACAGTAATCAATAAAGCTAGCGTAGACCACTAAATGTGTACTGAAGGATTCACAAGCCGAGTCCTGACAGACCAGACTTCACGGAGGTTCAGGCGCATCTGCGGCCGAATCTAGATAGTACACTCGGGAGATTTAGCCGCTAATGCGACTGAACCTCCGCGAGGACCAAGAGTTACAGTATGAGTTGAAGCGTCCAGTGCGAGGTTTGCCGGGGGTGACTGGTTTAAGAAAGCCCTATTTCACACGCTGCAATACTGTATTGTCTCTTGCAAGGAGTAATGAAGTCAAGCGCCTCCTCCCCTCCCCCCAGGGGTGGAGGGGGTCGGCTAATACAGGTCATTACACTTCAACATCTCCTGCAGAGCAAAGAATCCACGAAGGGGCGGGCCGTGCCGTCCTCGGGGTTCTCGCCAGGGGGGCGTCTCAGAGGCTGCAGGGGTACTGGTTTTGCCATCACATCCTGCCACGGGTTACATGACCGTACAGTAGTCTAGTGGTTAGCTGCGCGGCAATCCAAGCAGGAGGCCCGAGTTCGATTACGGAGGGGAGGGGGTTGTAAGATAATTTTGATGTTTATTTATTTATTCATTCATTCATTCATTTATTTATTTATTTATTTATAAATGCACAGTAATCAATAAAGCTAGCGTAGACCACTAAATGTGTACTGAAGGATTCACAAGCCGAGTCCTGACAGACCAGACTTCACGGAGGTTCAGGCGCATCTGCGGCCGAATCTAGATAGTACACTCGGGAGATTTAGCCGCTAATGCGACTGAACCTCCGCGAGGACCAAGAGTTACAGTATGAGTTGAAGCGTCCAGTGCGAGGTTTGCCGGGGGTGACTGGTTTAAGAAAGCCCTATTTCACACGCTGCAATACTGTATTGTCTCTTGCAAGGAGTAATGAAGTCAAGCGCCTCCTCCCCTCCCCCCAGGGGTGGAGGGGGTCGGCTAATACAGGTCATTACACTTCAACATCTCCTGCAGAGCAAAGAATCCACGAAGGGGCGGGCCGTGCCGTCCTCGGGGTTCTCGCCAGGGGGGCGTCTCAGAGGCTGCAGGGGTACTGGTTTTGCCATCACATCCTGCCACGGGTTACATGACCGTACAGTAGTCTAGTGGTTAGCTGCGCGGCAATCCAAGCAGGAGGCCCGAGTTCGATTACGGAGGGGAGGGGGTTGTAAGATAATTTTGATGTTTATTTATTTATTCATTCATTCATTCATTTATTTATTTATTTATTTATAAATGCACAGTAATCAATAAAGCTAGCGTAGACCACTAAATGTGTACTGAAGGATTCACAAGCCGAGTCCTGACAGACCAGACTTCACGGAGGTTCAGGCGCATCTGCGGCCGAATCTAGATAGTACACTCGGGAGATTTAGCCGCTAATGCGACTGAACCTCCGCGAGGACCAAGAGTTACAGTATGAGTTGAAGCGTCCAGTGCGAGGTTTGCCGGGGGTGACTGGTTTAAGAAAGCCCTATTTCACACGCTGCAATACTGTATTGTCTCTTGCAAGGAGTAATGAAGTCAAGCGCCTCCTCCCCTCCCCCCAGGGGTGGAGGGGGTCGGCTAATACAGGTCATTACACTTCAACATCTCCTGCAGAGCAAAGAATCCACGAAGGGGCGGGCCGTGCCAGACGTGCTTCCAGAGCTGGCGGGCCATCCTCAGGGTTTTTTCTATTGGAATACAGTGTGTACAGTATTTTGTAGAATGATATTTAATAAAACTATACAGTACAGTATGTCCTAGCGATTTAGTATCTCCAAACTCTTTTAAATAAAGTTTTGGGCGCATGATGAAAGTCATGTGTCTAGGACCCCCGCGCCGAAATTTTGCGTCACCTGTGCTTTATTGTACTGTATGCTGTGCACCACTGCATTGTACAGTACAATGGCGGAGCGCAGAGAGGGCCCGTACAGCACCCGGGAGCTGAGGCACCTTGTGCGCTGGAGAGACAGGACTCTCTCCAGCAACAAGGAGAAAATGAAGGCCTACAGAAAGACCCGCAGGGCTATCCTTAGGGACACTGGCCGTCAGCGGTCTATCGGCTCCTTAGAGCGGCGCTGGAGTGACCTGGTCAGGAGGGATCCTGAGAGACTTCAGGCCATCAGGCGCTGTAAGCACAGTACTGTACCGAGGGGGGTACAGGGAGGGGGGGTTGGCGGCTCTAGAGAGCACTGTCGATATGGTCTGTGTGGGCCCTGGGCAGCAGACCATATCAACGGCGCACTTTCACAGTACGGGATGCGGTCATAATGTCGAATGACATAATGTCGAATGTCAAAATGTCGACACCACAATGTCAAATGTGTAAAAATGCCCTAAGCATCGCGAGCGAAGCGAGCGATGCGAGGGTCCGATTCACTATGTCAACAGTGTCCATGTCGACACTGTTGACATTTCGGGCCAAAAAAACCCCAAAAGAGCAATTCGACATAACCCCAGTCGACATTATGGCAGTCGACATTTTTGAAATGTCGACATTAACCCATGTCGACATTTTTACACATTTGACATTGTGGTGTCGACATTTTGACATTCGACATTATGTCATTCGACATTTCAATCCACACCCTACAGTACATGTACTGTACAGTACACCATAAACAATTGGGGCTGTGTGTGAATAGGGATCAACAATGCGGTGTACTGTAGGAAGGAAGAGGAGGAGGAGGTGGAGCAGCAGGAGGACCAGGAGCCAGGCAGTGAGTACAGTGGTCCGGTGGAGGGGGTGCTTTGTGGGATGCGGAGGTGGGGGTTGGCTGTTGAAGTGGTTGGAAGTGCAGGTGGTTCTGGAGGAACTGAAGATGCCGTTCAGCGAAGGCATTCACTTTGGGGTGCACTGCATTGAGTGTCACGCAGCCTTTGGGCCTTTGCTGGTTGTACAGTACATATGTACACATCCCAGCATGCCACTTTTTGTATACAGTACAGTATGATGGATTGTTAAAACTGTGGCATGGCATGCTGGGTGGGATGTGTACAGTACTTCCACAACAATTGGAGGGCCATGACTTTGACACAACCGTTCTATGGAGTTCTAAAAGTAGAAGGGAATTTACTGTACAGTACAGTACGTTTACAATGTTTTTTTTTTTTTTTTTTAATGCAGCATTACTAGGCCACACCCGGGAAGAAGAGGCGGTTCCCCTCGACACCGAGGAGGAAGAGGAGGAGGAGGTGGAGCAGCAGGAGGACCAGGAGCCAGGCAGTGAGTACAGTGGTCCGGTGGAGGGGGTGCTTTGTGGGATGCGGAGGTGGGGGTTGGCTGTTGAAGTGGTTGGAAGTGCAGGTGGTTCTGGAGGAACTGAAGATGCCGTTCAGCGAAGGCATTCACTTTGGGGTGCACTGCATTGAGTGTCACGCAGCCTTTGGGCCTTTGCTGGTTGTACAGTACATATGTACACATCCCAGCATGCCACTTTTTGTATACAGTACAGTATGATGGATTGTTAAAACTGTGGCATGGCATGCTGGGTGGGATGTGTACAGTACTTCCACAACAATTGGAGGGCCATGACTTTGACACAACCGTTCTATGGAGTTCTAAAAGTAGAAGGGAATTTACTGTACAGTACAGTACGTTTACAATGTTTTTTTTTTTTTTTTTTTTAATGCAGCATTACTAGGCCACACCCGGGAAGAAGAGGCGGTTCCCCTCGACACCGAGGAGGAAGAGGAGGAGGAGGTGGAGCAGCAGGAGGACCAGGAGCCAGGCAGTGAGTACAGTGGTCCGGTGGAGGGGGTGCTTTGTGGGATGCGGAGGTGGGGGTTGGCTGTTGAAGTGGTTGGAAGTGCAGGTGGTTCTGGAGGAACTGAAGATGCCGTTCAGCGAAGGCATTCACTTTGGGGTGCACTGCATTGAGTGTCACGCAGCCTTTGGGCCTTTGCTGGTTGTACAGTACATATGTACACATCCCAGCATGCCACTTTTTGTATACAGTACAGTATGATGGATTGTTAAAACTGTGGCATGGCATGCTGGGTGGGATGTGTACAGTACTTCCACAACAATTGGAGGGCCATGACTTTGACACAACCGTTCTATGGAGTTCTAAAAGTAGAAGGGAATTTACTTTACAGTACAGTACGTTTACAATGTTTTTATTTTTTTTTATTTTTAATGCAGCATCACTAGGCCACACCCGGGAAGAAGAGGCGGTTCTCCTCGACACCGAGGAATAAGAGGAGGAGGAGGTGGAGCAGCAGGAGGACCAGGAGCCAGGCAGTGAGTACAGTGGTCCGGTGGAGGGGGTGCTTTGTGGGATGCGGAGGTGGGGGTTGGCTGTTGAAGTGGTTGGAAGTGCAGGTGGTTCTGGAGGAACTGAAGATGCCGTTCAGCGAAGGCATTCACTTTGGGGTGCACTGCATTGAGTGTCACGCAGCCTTTGGGCCTTTGCTGGTTGTACAGTACATATGTACACATCCCAGCATGCCACTTTTTGTATACAGTACAGTATGATGGATTGTTAAAACTGTGGCATGGCATGCTGGGTGGGATGTGTACAGTACTTCCACAACAATTGGAGGGCCATGACTTTGACACAACCGTTCTATGGAGTTCTAAAAGTAGAAGGGAATTTACTGTACAGTACAGTACGTTTACAATGTTTTTTTTTTTTTTTTTAATGCAGCATCACTAGGCCACACCCGGGAAGAAGAGGCGGTTCTCCTCGACACCGAGGAGGAAGAGGAGGAGGAGGTGGAGCAGCAGGAGGACCAGGAGCCAGGCAGTGAGTACAGTGGTCCGGTGGAGGGGGTGCTTTGTGGGATGCGGAGGTGGGGGTTGGCTGTTGAAGTGGTTGGAAGTGCAGGTGGTTCTGGAGGAACTGACAATGCCTTTGGTGTAGGACTTCACTTTGGGGGGGCTCTGCGCTGGGTGTCACACAGACTTTGGGCCTTGCCTGTTTGTACAGTACACTACTGTAGGTGGGTGGTGCCCGCTTGGAGATGGTGTGTAGACATTTCAATCTACACCATTAGGACCTTCTTCTATGGAGTTGTACTGTACAGTACATGTTCAGTACAGTACCTGTAAGTAGGCAAATGATGTTTTTTTTCCTGTACTACTGTATTTTCCTTTCTCCACTCAGACATCATTGAGGTGGAGGCCATGGAGCTGGAGGAAGATGAGGAGGAGGACGATGAAAGTGGTAAGAATTACTGTAGTACTGCACTGTAACCAGAGGTGTAAAAGTGATGGGCAACTGGTTTCCAATGGTAGAGGGAACTGAGTTCCGCCTCTGACACAGTCCTGAACAGTAATTCCAATAGAAAAGCCTGTCCCACCCACCAGCTTCTTCTTTTGGCATGGCATGCTTTATTTGATGGCATACTGTACAGTACAGTACGACCACCACCGTTGAAGTGAAGAAGGGCCACTAAGTGGAACAGGTTCTGTACATGCTGTATTGTAATGCTCACTTTTTCTCCCACTACAGTGCCAATCGTCCATGGGGGCCCAAGACACCAACTGTGGATAAGCCAGCACAGGCCAGGATCAGACTCGCAGGGGCCTGGCCCGGGTACCGGCCCCAATTATAGAGGTACAGTTACAGTACAGTATGTCAGTGGTTGGGATTGCTTTTGTAGAATAATAATACAGTACAGTACAGTACTTACCGTACAGTACACTATAGTAACGTTAACATTTTACTTCCCCACCACAGAACAACAACAGAGGGCTCAGCGGCTCAGGGCGCTTGAGGCGGCGCGGGTGCTGATGCACCAGTTCATTGATTTCATTTTCCAATTTTTAGTTCGTTTAATTTAATTGTTATTCTGGCGTTGTTTCTTTTTTTTTCATACTGTATTTATAAATATTTTATTGTTACTCCAATGTATCCTTGTCTTTTTTCCAGCGTGAGACGATACTGTACAGTAACTTATTGTATGCTACTGCAAATACTGAATACTGTAGTAAACACTTTTATTGACAGCAGATGGATGATATGGCATACAGTACAATCAGTGGGGAAAAGGTAGCAAGGTACAGTACAGTACAGAATAGAAAAAAAAAAAAAAATCACACACAGATTATTTTTTTTTTTAATTTGTTTGGGGTGGGGGTTCAGCAAGACACACAAATACAGTAAAACAGACTGTCTACAGTACAGTACATCGCACCGAATCAACATTTTTCTACTTGTTATCCACATGTACAGTAAAATACTTTTATTGACAACAGATGGATAATATGGCATACAGTACAATCAGAGGGGACAAGGTACAGTTCAGTAGCAAGGTGCATTACAGGACAGAATAATAAACAAAAGGTACTGTACAGCAGTGGTGCAGGTAGAATTTTTTTCTTGGTGGTACAGTACTCATGGGCTCTACCAAATACTGTATGGGTGTGGCCATGTGTCATGAGTGTTCGTGGTCACACAAAGCTAGAAGAGTGACTAAGGGCCTTATTCGAATTTACTCTTTCTGACAAAATTCTTCTTAGATGGACAAAACCATGTGCACTGCAGGTGGGGTAGATTTTACTATTGCAGAGAGAATTAGATTTGGGTGGGGTTTTTACTGTACTGTACTTCAAAGTACAGTACAGTAAGCTCTATATTGCAGTGTAACAATAAAGCAGTCAGTATTTTTCCTGCACAGAAACAAAATACTGTAACTCACCCAAATCTAATTCTCTCTGCTCATTATACTGTACATCTGCCCCACCTGCAGTTTTGTCCATCTAAGAAGAATTGTGACAGAAAGAGTGAATGCGAATAAGGCCCTAAATGACAATAGTGGCGTGGCATCAGGAGACAGGGAATGAGAAGCAGGAAATGACTGGGGGTCGGTTGGCTCTTGCTTGGCGGAGAGCTGGGCAGATTGTGCTTACAATTGTGGAGCCTGCTCTTCATGCTATCGCCACTGAAGATGCCTGTCAGTGTGACAGGCTAAATCAGCAGTAGCGGTAGCTACGCCAATCATAACGCTGAGTGGGCGGGCTGCGGATGCATTATATTTAGACTTAAATTAAAAATAGAATTGACAGTGGGTCAGGGAGTAAGTGGTACTGCGTACCTGCAACATACTGTATTTCTTACAGGTACAGTACTCTGTACCACACCGTACCCCCTTGCTTGCAACACTGCTGTACAGTACTGTAACATCTCACACACACAACTTTTATTTTTATTATACAGTATTTTGGGGTGGGGGTTCATAGAGAAACACACAGAAAACAGACTGATTAAGTACTTCTATACTATTTTAATACAGTACTACATACCACTGGGTTGTCCATTTATTTTGACTATAACAGGCAATACTTTATATAGATGATTTATGCAATTATTACAAATGTCCGGTGTCAGCACTTCTTGCCAAAATTTACGGATCCCATCCAACAGCTGCTGTTTTGTTGTCGGCTTCGCAGTGTTCCTGATGTAATACTTCATTTGAGCCCATACCAATTCAATTGGATTCATGTCCGGGGATCTAAAGTAAACAGTATGATACAATAAAGGTATTTCAATAATGTTTCTTTTAGAACAGAAAAGCATACAATCTTGATAAAACCATAAAAGTACAGTACAATATTAAAGCAATACTCACTCTGGTGGTGTGCGTTCCCAATTGATGCCTTTCTCTTCCATGAATTTTGCAGAGGCAGAGTGTTTAGGATCATTGTCCTGGAATAGTCTATGATGCGATGGGAAACGTTTCCGCACATATGGCACCATACATCCCTCTACTATTCTTTCTTGAAAGAATTGTTTATCCATGATCCCTAGAGAAAAAAGCAGTATTGTTTATTAATAACCACTGCATTCAATTTTAATTATTGTAGTGTACAGTATAGTACATTATTTCTTACAAACACAGACAACGCATGGTACTGTATACTGTACACAGTAGTACTGTACTATACTGTACCTTCGAACATTAACAATGGGCCAGCTCCCAATCGTGATATGGCTCCCCATACGTGGACTTTCAGTGGATGCTTTGGCCGTGGCTTCAATGAGATATGGTCCTTCTTACGGAATGACATTCGCGAGAACCTCTCGAGTGCAATTGAGGATTCATCGGTGAAAAGGACATCCTGAAAAGTTTCACCGCTCTCAATCCAACGACGTGCCTGTTCCACTCTCTTCTCTTTGTTGACATCTCTAACCATGGGAGTTATCCTGTCAACAGCACAAAAATATACAGGTAATTTAATACAGTACTGTATTATAGACATCATTAAACAACCGTGCAGTACTGTATGCAAATAATGTAGGTATTAACCACTTGAGTGGTACTGTACTGAATGCCTGGAGATTTTCCGGATTCAGCTGTGCTGGTGCAGTGGGCTGTCCCGGAAAATCTCAAGGCATGCCACTATACAGTAGGTGTACGCCAGTGGTGTCCTTGTGTGCACCACTGGTGCAGCACCTCCAGTCAATTCCCCCACCCCTCCCCCACTGCCGGGTATGGTTGGTGCGGCTTGTGGGGGCTGGCGAGTGCTCAGGCCGAGTCCTCCAGAGCTGCCACGAAAATCCCTCATCATGACGCCATTGTCACTATGAGGAACAGTAGCATCAAGCTCTGCCGCCGCTGCCCTGGTACTGTAGGTTTGTACTGTCCCAGCAAAACCCACCACTCAAGGGGTTAATGTGAAATGGCGCGCATTACTGCTCTATACAAAACTCTTACTGTACCTTGTAGCACAATATTTCCATCCCATTTTCCGACGCATTTTTCGAATGCTGGTGAGTGATATGTCAAAATCATACTCTGTTTTGAAGATGTTTTTAATTTGTCGAGCAGAGATTTCATCATTCTCACGAGTTAATTTCTCCACAATTTTTTCAGCTCTCCTACAGTGCACACAGTAAATAAGAGTTAATGTACAGTACAGTACAGTACAAGGCAATGACTGAAACGTTTCATGTTCTATATTACTGTAGTACAGCAAAGGTTAATACTACTGGACATACTGTACAGTACAGTAGTTTATACAGTACCAGTTTAACAAACAATACAGTACAGTACATTACAGGTAATTTACTACACAACACTGATCTTACCAAGAGCACTTTGGAGCAAATATTTCCTTTCTGGCCGTTGTTCTCTCGAAAGCATGATAGCGCACTGTTTGTAAAGTGACTACAATCCCACTTTCCCTCAGCCAAGCCTGGATCTCTTTGGTAGTTTTATTTTCTTTTTTCATGTTTGCAATTATTTTGCTCATCGCCTTGTTGATCTTAACTGGCATTTTGGACAGCTGTACTAGAGACTTCCCTGTATGAAGAGAAGACAGTACATTTAGAAATACAGTACATGGACTTTTTCGCAATACAAATTACTATAGTACATTAAACATTTTTTTTAAAAAATGTTACAGTACCTTTACCCACCCCCCTCCCCCCCCAAAAAAAAAAACAACGTTGGTGGTAATAATTGACAATGATGTACTGTACAGCACTCAGTTGCTAATGCGTCAACTTCTCGTTAGCTCGAGCGTCTCATTAGCTCAAGCGTCCCAGGCTCCGGGGAGGAGGGGTCGGTGTGCTATACGGGCAAGCGTCGGTCGCTCGATATACCGCCAAACGCCTAGGGGCCTCGTGGAAGGGGGGGGGAGGGAACACTGGGAGAGGTTGGAAGCACGGCTGCACGGAGAAAAGACAGGGAAGGCAGGGCCGAGCGACGGGGAGCGGATACCGTCGTTGCTGCTCAAGCGTCTCATTAGCTCGAGCGTGTCATTAGCTCGAGCGTCCCAGGCTCCGGGGAGGAGGGGTCGGTGTGCTATACGGGCAAGCGTCGGTCGCTCGATATACCGCCAAACGCCTAGGGGCCTCGTGGAAGCGGGGGGGAGGGAACACTGGGAGAGGTTTGGGAAAGGTTGGAAGCACAGAGAAAGGACGGGGAAACCAGGGCCGTGCGACGGGGAGCGGGCATACAGTAGCCCCGGGGAGGAGGGGCAGCGTCGCTCGAGAGCGATCGAGGCAGTTTCGCTCGGAGGCAGGGTTACACAAAATGGCCGCCAAATGTCTACGGGCCTCATGGAAGCGGGGGGGAGGGAACACTGGGAGAGGTTGGAAGCATGGCTGCACGGAGAAAAGACGGGGAAAGCAGGGCCGAGCGACGGGGAGCGGATACCGTCGTTGCTGCTCGAGCGTCTCATTAGCTCGAGCGTCTCATTAGCTCGAGCGTCCCGTTAGCTCGAGCGTCCCAGGCTCCGGGGAGGAGGGGTCGGTGTGCTATACGGGCAAGCGTCGGTCGCTCGATATACCGCCAAACGCCTAGGGGCCTCGTGGAAGCGGGGGGGAGGGAACACTGGGAGAGGTTTGGGAAAGGTTGGAAGCACAGAGAAAGGACGGGGAAACCAGGGCCGTGCGACGGGGAGCGGGCATACAGTAGCCCCGGGGAGGAGGGGCAGCGTCGCTCGAGAGCGCTCGAGGCAGTTTCGCTCGGAGGCAGGGTTACACAAAATGGCCGCCAAATGTCTACGGGCCTCGTGGAAGCGGGGGGGAGGGAACACTGGGAGAGGTTGGAAGCATGGCTGCACGGAGAAAAGACGGGGAAAGCAGGGCCGAGCGACGGGGAGCGGATACCGTCGTTGCTGCTCGAGCGTCTCATTAGCTCGAGCGTCTCATTAGCTCGAGCGTCCCATTAGCTCGAGCGTCCCAGGCTCCGGGGAGGAGGGGTCGGTGTGCTATACGGGCAAGCGTCGGTCGCTCGATATACCGCCAAACGCCTAGGGGCCTCGTGGAAGCGGGGGGGAGGGAACACTGGGAGAGGTTTGGGAAAGGTTGGAAGCACAGAGAAAGGACGGGGAAACCAGGGCCGTGCGACGGGGAGCGGGCATACAGTAGCCCCGGGGAGGAGGGGCAGCGTCGCTCGAGAGCGCTCGAGGCAGTTTCGCTCGGAGGCAGGGTTACACAAAATGGCCGCCAAACGCCTAGGGGCCTCGTGGAAGCGGGGGGGAGGGAACACTGGGAGAGGTTTGGGAAAGGTTGGAAGCACAGAGAAAGGACGGGGAAACCAGGGCCGTGCGACGGGGAGCGGGCATACAGTAGCCCCGGGGAGGAGGGGCAGCGTCGCTCGAGAGCGCTCGAGGCAGTTTCGCTCGGAGGCAGGGTTACACAAAATGGCCACCAAATGTCTACGGGCCTCGTGGAAGCGGGGGGGAGGGAACACTGGGAGTGGTTGGAAGCATGGCTGCACGGAGAAAAGACGGGGAAAGCAGGGCCGAGCGACGGGGAGCGGATACCGTCGTTGCTGCTCGAGCGTCTCATTAGCTCGAGCGTCTCATTAGCTCGAGCGTCCCGTTAGCTCGAGCGTCCCAGGCTCCGGGGAGGAGGGGTCGGTGTGCTATACGGGCAAGCGTCGGTCGCTCGATATACCGCCAAACGCCTAGGGGCCTCGTGGAAGCGGGGGGGAGGGAACACTGGGAGAGGTTTGGGAAAGGTTGGAAGCACAGCGAAAGGACGGGGAAACCAGGGCCGTGCGACGGGGAGCGGGCATACAGTAGCCCCGGGGAGGAGGGGCAGCGTCGCTCGAGAGCGCTCGAGGCAGTTTCGCTCGGAGGCAGGGTTACACAAAATGGCCGCCAAATGTCTACGGGCCTCGTGGAAGCGGGGGGGAGGGAACACTGGGAGAGGTTGGAAGCATGGCTGCACGGAGAAAAGACGGGGAAAGCAGGGCCGAGCGACGGGGAGCGGATACCGTCGTTGCTGCTCGAGCGTCTCATTAGCTCGAGCGTCTCATTAGCTCGAGCGTCCCGTTAGCTCGAGCGTCCCAGGCTCCGGGGAGGAGGGGTCGGTGTGCTATACGGGCAAGCGTCGGTCGCTCGATATACCGCCAAACGCCTAGGGGCCTCGTGGAAGCGGGGGGGAGGGAACACTGGGAGAGGTTTGGGAAAGGTTGGAAGCACAGCGAAAGGACGGGGAAACCAGGGCCGTGCGACGGGGAGCGGGCATACAGTAGCCCCGGGGAGGAGGGGCAGCGTCGCTCGAGAGCGCTCGAGGCAGTTTCGCTCGGAGGCAGGGTTACACAAAATGGCCGCCAAATGTCTACGGGCCTCGTGGAAGCGGGGGGGAGGGAACACTGGGAGAGGTTTGGGAAAGGTTGGAAGCACAGAGAAAGGACGGGGAAACCAGGGCCGTGCGACGGGGAGCGGGCATACAGTAGCCCCGGGGAGGAGGGGCAGCGTCGCTCGAGAGCGCTCGAGGCAGTTTCGCTCGGAGGCAGGGTTACACAAAATGGCCGCCAAACGCCTAGGGGCCTCGTGGAAGCGGGGGGGAGGGAACACTGGGAGAGGTTTGGGAAAGGTTGGAAGCACAGAGAAAGGACGGGGAAACCAGGGCCGTGCGACGGGGAGCGGGCATACAGTAGCCCCGGGGAGGAGGGGCAGCGTCGCTCGAGAGCGCTCGAGGCAGTTTCGCTCGGAGGCAGGGTTACACAAAATGGCCGCCAAATGTCTACGGGCCTCGTGGAAGCGGGGGGGAGGGAACACTGGGAGAGGTTGGAAGCATGGCTGCACGGAGAAAAGACGGGGAAAGCAGGGCCGAGCGACGGGGAGCGGATACCGTCGTTGCTGCTCGAGCGTCTCATTAGCTCGAGCGTCTCATTAGCTCGAGCGTCCCGTTAGCTCGAGCGTCCCAGGCTCCGGGGAGGAGGGGTCGGTGTGCTATACGGGCAAGCGTCGGTCGCTCGATATACCGCCAAACGCCTAGGGGCCTCGTGGAAGCGGGGGGGAGGGAACACTGGGAGAGGTTTGGGAAAGGTTGGAAGCACAGCGAAAGGACGGGGAAACCAGGGCCGTGCGACGGGGAGCGGGCATACAGTAGCCCCGGGGAGGAGGGGCAGCGTCGCTCGAGAGCGCTCGAGGCAGTTTCGCTCGGAGGCAGGGTTACACAAAATGGCCGCCAAATGTCTACGGGCCTCGTGGAAGCGGGGGGGAGGGAACACTGGGAGAGGTTTGGGAAAGGTTGGAAGCACAGAGAAAGGACGGGGAAACCAGGGCCGTGCGACGGGGAGCGGGCATACAGTAGCCCCGGGGAGGAGGGGCAGCGTCGCTCGAGAGCGCTCGAGGCAGTTTCGCTCGGAGGCAGGGTTACACAAAATGGCCGCCAAATGTCTACGGGCCTCGTGGAAGCGGGGGGGAGGGAACACTGGGAGAGGTTGGAAGCATGGCTGCACGGAGAAAAGACGGGGAAAGCAGGGCCGAGCGACGGGGAGCGGATACCGTCGTTGCTGCTCGAGCGTCTCATTAGCTCGAGCGTCCCGTTAGCTCGAGCGTCCCGTTAGCTCGAGCGTCCCAGGCTCCGGGGAGGAGGGGTCGGTGTGCTATACGGGCAAGCGTCGGTCGCTCGATATACCGCCAAACGCCTAGGGGCCTCGTGGAAGCGGGGGGGGGAGGGAACACTGGGTGCAATGAGCGTTTACATACAGAATACAGTTTAAAAATAAGGTATATTTATATCGAAATACTGATAGAAAAAGATTTACCGTTCAGGAACTTTTGCTAGTAGCACTTGAAACCAGCCGAGTTCCGTGAGGCCAGCAAAGATTTCAAATGCAAGCAGAAGTACAGGAACGGTATCAGGAAACTTCAAGAAGTCTTGAGAGGAGAGGAGCCGAACAGCAAGTCTGCTTACGAGGAAACAGGTTTGCCGAGTGGTAGCTGGAGTGCCTGGGGACGCCCTTTTTATGTGAAACAAACAAAAGGTTTTTTCCACGCCCAAAGCAGGTCCTGTGATTGTATTATGGAAATTGTTCACGCCCCAAACATATCTGCAGAGACCAATCTCAGGGTCTGGATCTTGGGCTGGAAAAACCTTTTGTTTGTTTCACATAAAAAGGGCGTCCCCAGGCACTCCAGCTACCACTCGGCAAACCTGTTTCTTCGTAAGCTGACTTGCTGTTCGGCTCCTCTCCTCTCAAGACTTCTTGAAGTTTCCTGATACCGTTCCTGTACTTCCGAATACCGTTCCTGTACTTCTGCTTGCATTTGAAATCTTTGCTGGCCTCACGGAACTCGGCTGGTTTCAAGTGCTACTAGCAAAAGTTCCTGAACGGTAAATCTTTTTCTATCAGTATTTCGATATAAATATACCTTATTTTTAAACTGTATTCTGTATGTAAACGCTCATTGCACCCAGTGTTCCCTCCCCCCCCCCCGCTTCCACGAGGCCCCTAGGCGTTTGGCGGTATATCGAGCGACCGACGCTTGCCCGTATAGCACACCGACCCCTCCTCCCCGGAGCCTGGGACGCTCGAGCTAATGGGACGCTCGAGCTAATGAGACGCTCGAGCTACAGATGGCGCCGGGCTCATCTTTCCAGGGGATGGCGATGGCGACGCCATTCGCCATTCCCTGCTCCGGCGCCATCTGTGTGTCGGAAGGGGACGCGCGCGCACGAGGTGTGCGCGCGTCCCCTTCCGACGGTGCTGCCGTCCTCGTCCGACGGGCGCCCGGTGCCCACACCGGGCGCCCGCACCCCCCCACAGCCGCTTCGGGTCCCCCCAGCCCCCCTCGAGCGGGAGGCGGACAGTATTGCGTCCGCCTCGCCCGCCGGCCGCCCGGATACTGAGACGCACGTGCGTGGGGGACGCACGCGCGTCTCAGTCAGATGGCGCGCCGTGCTGCTGGCGGATCGCCAGCGGCATGCTGCTGGCGATTCGCCAGCAAGCATAAGGCCTGCCCCATCTGTAATGAGACGCTCGAGCAGCAACGACGGTATCCGCTCCACGTCGCTCTGCCCTGCTTTCCCCGTCTTTTCTCCGTGCAGCCATGCTTCCAGCCTCTCCCAGTGTTCCCTCCCCCCCGCTTCCACGAGGCCCGTAGACATTTGGCGGCCATTTTGTGTAACCCTGCCTCCGAGCGAAACTGCCTCGAGCGCTCTCGAGCGACGCTGCCCCTCCTCCCCGGGGCTACTGTATGCCCGCTCCCCGTCGCACGGCCCTGGTTTCCCCGTCCTTTCTCTGTGCTTCCAACCTTTCCCAAACCTCTCCCAGTGTTCCCTCCCCCCCGCTTCCACGAGGCCCCTAGGCGTTTGGCGGTATATCAAGCGACCGACGCTTGCCCGTATAGCACACCGACCCCTCCTCCCCGGAGCCTGGGACGCTCGAGCTAACGGGACGCTCGAGCTAATGAGACGCTCGAGCTAATGAGACGCTCGAGCAGCAACGACGGTATCCGCTCCCCGTCGCTCGGCCCTGCTTTCCCCGTCTTTTCTCCGTGCAGCCATGCTTCCAACCTCTCCCAGTGTTTCCTCCCCCCCGCTTCCACGAGGCCCGTAGACATTTGGCGGCCATTTTGTGTAACCCTGCCTCCGAGCGAAACTGCCTCGAGCGCTCTCGAGCGACGCTGCCCCTCCTCCCCGGGGCTACTGTATGCCCGCTCCCCGTCGCACGGCCCTGGTTTCCCCGTCCTTTCTCTGTGCTTCCAACCTTTCCCAAACCTCTCCCAGTGTTCCCTCCCCCCCGCTTCCACGAGGCCCCTAGGCGTTTGGCGGCCATTTTGTGTAACCCTGCCTCCGAGCGAAACTGCCTCGAGCGCTCTCAAACGACGCTGCCCCTCCTCCCCGGGGCTACTGTATGCCCGCTCCCCGTCGCACGGCCCTGGTTTCCCCGTCCTTTCTCTGTGCTTCCAACCTTTCCCAAACCTCTCCCAGTGTTCCCTCCCCCCCGCTTCCACGAGGCCCCTAGGCGTTTGGCGGTATATCGAGCGACCGACGCTTGCCCGTATAGCACACCGACCCCTCCTCCCCGGAGCCTGGGACGCTCGAGCTAATGGGACGCTCGAGCTAATGAGACGCTCGAGCTAATGAGACGCTCGAGCAGCAACGACGGTATCCACTCCCCGTCGCTCGGCCCTGCTTTCCCCGTCTTTTCTCCGTGCAGCCATGCTTCCAACCTCTCCCAGTGTTCCCTCCCCCCCGCTTCCACGAGGCCCGTAGACATTTGGCGGCCATTTTGTGTAACCCTGCCTCCGAGCGAAACTGCCTCGAGCGCTCTCGAGCGACGCTGCCCCTCCTCCCCGGGGCTACTGTATGCCCGCTCCCCGTCGCACGGCCCTGGTTTCCCCGTCCTTTCTCTGTGCTTCCAACCTTTCCCAAACCTCTCCCAGTGTTCCCTCCCCCCCGCTTCCACGAGGCCCCTAGGCGTTTGGCGGCATATCGAGCGACCGACGCTTGCCCGTATAGCACACCGACCCCTCCTCCCCGGAGCCTGGGACGCTCGAGCTAATGGGACGCTCGAGCTAATGAGACGCTCGAGCTAATGAGACGCTCGAGCAGCAACGACGGTATCCGCTCCCCGTTGCTCGGTCCTGCTTTCCCCGTCTTTTCTACGTGCAGCCGTGCTTCCAACTTTTCCCAAACCTCTCCCAGTGTTCCCTCCCCCCCGCTTCCACGAGGCCCCTAGACATTTGGCGGCCATTTTGTGTAACTCTATTAACATATTACTTAAACAGTAAAGATGGGCCCCCTGCAGCTCTGGGCCCCATAGCAGCTGCACCCCTTGCACCTACTGTATGGTACAGTAGTTACGGCCATGACAGTACAGTACATACAGTACTGTACAGTCATGTACTGTACTGTAATCTACTGGACATTATTGTGCTACTGTAAAACTGCTTTACTGGATAGTGGAACACAATTTCATGTGTAATTATTTTTTTGTAGACAAACAACAATGAATGTATCAAGTGCAACATTCTATGGAAAACGCAGTGCACGTTCCAACAAGAGACAATTGGCCTTGGCTGCATTGGTTCCACAGTGTGCACCCAAAAAGGCAAAGAAGACTACTGCCAAAAAAGAGAACATTCCAGTCACAGTAAAGCCAAGGAAAAATGCCAAGGCAAAGAATGGTGTTTTAGAGCAGATTGTAGGTAACGATAACAAAGTCCCTTTCTCTATTACAGATATTGAAGCTGGTCCTTCATACAAGGAGACTGTGTTGGCTAAAGATGTACCTGTACCAGTGGTCAGCATTGATCAAACACTGGTACAGGCAGTAAGTATTGATCCAAATGAGGAGTTTGTTGTTTTGGATTTTGTTTCGACCCCAGGTCTACAAGGACATTCTTCACCAAGAAGAAAGCTGGATTTTGGAAATCTTTCAGGAACAAAAGAATTGATGGACAACCTGCAAGACGACCATGGTGCACAGGAGCTTCAAGAAAAGGTACATCGGCTGGAGATCGAAAATGCTGTATTAAAAGATACATTGAAGAACACCGTTGAATCAATGAAGGAGGTCCTCATTGAATCAGTGAAAGAAGACCTCATCAAATCGGTAAGTAATACCATCATGACATCAGTCAATACCCTCATCGAATCAGCGACTCACACCATCACAACATCAGTGAATGACCGGATCATCTGCGCAATGGAAGACATCATCGTTAACACAGTGAAAAAAGCAACACCACAAACCCATGAAGTAGCTGTGCAGATGTGTCGAATTGAAGATGGACCTGGCAGAATAGATGCACTCTGCGAATTGGATGAACCGGGTGAAGTGAATTCATTTGGCGAACTGGGTGCACTCGGTGGATTGGATGGCCCGGGCGAAGTGTCTACATTCAGCGAACTGGGTGCACTCTGTGAAGTGGATTTTGGCGGCGAAGTGAATGCACCCAGTGAAGTGGACACCACAATAGTCGTGAATAGACACGTAGAACTGCCTTCTACAGCACACCAAGTGCTGGACTTTGGTGAAGTGACTCTGCAGCTTCCTCGAGCACCCACTCAGTGCAGCACCCCTGCAGAGCCAGACAACGAGACAGACTGTGGACCTGTTCTGCCCAATATTCCACTGTGCGACATCACAGATGCAACGGACGACCTGCTTTATGGAAAGGCACATGAACAACTGAACAGATATGCACAATTTATTTTTCAAGAACATGTGCCACATGACCTTTATTTGTCATGGGCAAACCATGTGAATTACAATGGGAAGAATGGGAAATCTGCACTGCCAAAAAATGTAAGAAAAGACATCATGAGAAGATGTGGCAAACGGATTGTACTTCAGAAGCACCATAGAACTTCCATCATCAATACCATCAATGGACTACTACGAATGAAGAGGAGAACAGCATGGAGACGCCTCGATCATGTAAGGCAACCGTTACCACCGTTGTCAACAGTTTGCCCTCCCTTGTGCACAACTCGGTGATGAAGCAGTGGTGTTACTGTACTGTACTTTTAACCGAATACTGAATTTTCCGTGAGTTTGTCTCAGTTCCTTCAAAAGTAAACCTACAGTAAAACAAAACATACTGTACAGTACAAATATACATTACTACTGTATACAGGAATAACAACAAAACATGATATCATTAAAAAAAAAATAAAAAAAAATAATAATAATAATAATAATAATAATAAAAAAGTTGCAAAGTGTTTCTCTTCACCGGTCGGTTTTCCGAGTGTGTGTGCTGCTGTTCCTACACCCCACCCCAAAGACAGTAAATCTAAAAAAAAAAATTACCCAAAACAAAAATTAATAATAATAATAAAAAAATAAAAAAAAATACCTGTACAAAATTCCAAAAAGCAAAAAAAAAGTTGTGTGTTTTGTTAACATGGTTTTTCTTGTTCTGTGTCGTGGTTACCTTTTTCCCCACTGCATCCAATATTTTCCTTCAGCAGGCTTACTGTACAGTACCTCTGTGTGTGTCAGTGTTCCAAAGTAATGGTAACCCCCTCCATCCCTCCAAAAAAAGGAAACAAAAAAAATACAAAATTCCAAAAAGCAAAAAAAATAGTTGTGTGTTTTGTTATCATGGTTTTCATCGTTCTGTGTCGTGGTTACCTTTTTCCCCACTGCGTCCGATATTTTCCTTCAGCAGGCTTACTGTATAGTACCTCGGTGTGTGTCAGTGTTCCAAAGTAATGGTAACCCCCTCCATCCCTCCAAAAAAGGGAAAAAAAACCAAAAAAATACAAAATTCCAAAAAGCAAAAAAAAAGTTGTGTGTTTTGTTAACATGGTTTTTCTTGTTCTGTGTCGTGGTTACCTTTTTCCCCACTGCATCCAATATTTTCCTTCAGCAGGCTTACCTCGGTGTGTGTCAGTGTTACAAAGTAATGGTAACCCCCTCCATCCCTCCAAAAAAGGGAAAAAAACCCCAAAAATACAAAATTCCAAAAAGCAAAAAAAAGTTGTGTGTTTTGTTAACATGGTTTTTCTTGTTCTGTGTCGTGGTTACCTTTTTCCCCACTGCATCCAATATTTTCCTTCAGCAGGCTTACTGTACAGTACCTCTGTGTGTGTCAGTGTTCCAAAGTAATGGTAACCCCCTCCATCCCTCCAAAAAAAGGAAAAAAAAAAACAAAAAAAATACAAAATTCCAAAAAGCAAAAAAAATAGTTGTGTGTTTTGTTATCATGGTTTTCATCGTTCTGTGTCGTGGTTACCTTTTTCCCCACTGCGTCCGATATTTTCCTTCAGCAGGCTTACTGTATAGTACCTCGGTGTGTGTCAGTGTTCCAAAGTAATGGTAACCCCCTCCATCCCTCCAAAAAAGGGAAAAAAAAACCAAAAAATACAAAATTCCAAAAAGCAAAAAAAAAGTTGTGTGTTTTGTTAACATGGTTTTTCTTGTTCTGTGTCGTGGTTACCTTTTTCCCCACTGCATCCAATATTTTCCTTCAGCAGGCTTACCTCGGTGTGTGTCAGTGTTCCAAAGTAATGGTAACCCCCTCCATCCCTCCAAAAAAGGGAAAAAAAACCCAAAAAATACAAAATTCCAAAAAGCAAAAAAAAAGTTGTGTGTTTTGTTAACATGGTTTTTCTTGTTCTGTGTCGTGGTTACCTTTTTCCCCACTGCATCCAATATTTTCCTTCAGCAGGCTTACTGTACAGTACCTCTGTGTGTGTCAGTGTTCCAAAGTAATGGTAACCCCCTCCATCCCTCCAAAAAAAGGAAAAAAAAAAACAAAAAAAATACAAAATTCCAAAAAGCAAAAAAAATAGTTGTGTGTTTTGTTATCATGGTTTTCATCGTTCTGTGTCGTGGTTACCTTTTTCCCCACTGCGTCCGATATTTTCCTTCAGCAGGCTTACTGTATAGTACCTCGGTGTGTGTCAGTGTTCCAAAGTAATGGTAACCCCCTCCATCCCTCCAAAAAAGGGAAAAAAACCCAAAAAAATACAAAATTCCAAAAAGCAAAAAAAAAGTTGTGTGTTTTGTTAACATGGTTTTTCTTGTTCTGTGTCGTGGTTACCTTTTTCCCCACTGCATCCAATATTTTCCTTCAGCAGGCTTACCTCGGTGTGTGTCAGTGTTCCAAAGTAATGGTAACCCCCTCCATCCCTCCAAAAAAGGGAAAAAAAAACCAAAAAATACAAAATTCCAAAAAGCAAAAAAAAAGTTGTGTGTTTTGTTAACATGGTTTTTCTTGTTCTGTGTCGTGGTTACCTTTTTCCCCACTGCATCCAATATTTTCCTTCAGCAGGCTTACTGTACAGTACCTCTGTGTGTGTCAGTGTTCCAAAGTAATGGTAACCCCCTCCATCCCTCCAACCCAAAAAAATAAAAAATTCCAAAAAAAAAAATTTGTGTCTTCCTCACCTTGTAACCTTTTCCCCACTGATTGGACTACTGTACTGTACAGTATATCCCTTGTCGCACATGTGCTGTCAATAAAGAGACAATACTACAGTAGTGAACATACAGTAAACCCTTTTATGTACAGCATACTGTAAATTAAAAATAAAAAATTACAGCCGTTGGAAGGTCACCGTAAAAGCATGGTCCACGAGCTGGTGCATGGTGGCTTCTACGTTGGCCATGGTGCGATGGAAGTTTTCTGTTGGGGAATAAAAAGGATACTGTAGTATTACTGTACGATACAGTAAGCAAAAAACTACTGTACTTTAAGAAACATACAGTACAGTACTGTACTGTAACTACAGTACAGTATAGAAACATAGGGGAAAAAGGGACCTTTTCATTTCCCTACTATCCAATTACAGTACACATGGAGTTGGATATACTGTACTGTAAACCCGAAGCGTGGCGAGCACACGCGGATTCGTTAAAAAGTACAGTATTCCACGCTCTATCGTGGGGCGCCACGCTTCGGGCTTGGCCAGGTTTACAGTACAGTATATCCAACTCCGTGCGTAGTTCGATAGTAGGGAAATGAACAGGTCCCTTTTTTCCGATAAAATTCTACGTACTGTATGTTAAAATGGACTCAGTCCATTTTAACATTGCATCCTATGTAAAAATAGGGACGATCGCGTTGGTTGCATCACATGCGATTTGGTCGGATGTGATGTGATCGACGAGATTATCGTGTCTGCCTAAATTTAAGGTCACTAAAATCTAGAGGTCACAAAAATCAGCATTCCAGTTACTACTGTACCTACAGTACAGTGCAATATGATTTACCTCTGGATACTGGGTCCTCGGGGAGAGGATGGCTGTTTGCCACAGCTCTGCAGACAAACCGAATCATCCTATGGAAAAGTGGCCAGAGAAGCCGCAGCCTCTCACGGTTGTCTGTGAAAATGCAAAGTACAGTACAGTGAAAAACTGTAGGTTTGTTTGCAGAGGTCACGCTGCGCAGAGCCAAGGACGCCGCCCCCGCCCCCCGCAGGACGCCGGACATCCCTCCCGACGCCCACCTCTCACCGCCACAGCCCGCCCGCCCCCCCCGACAGGCTCCCCGGCCGCACCGCAATGTACAGTACAGTAAGTACAGTAGATATGCGGGGCGGCCGGGGAGTTTTGTTTTTTTTTTAATGGGGAGCCAATCCCGGGATCCCGGGAATCCCGGGATCTGGCATTTTTCAATCCCGAATCATGGGATTGAAAAAATGCCCCGGGATTGGCCACCCTAGTCGCCATGCTGGGAGGAGAGGGGAAGTCGTATGGACAGTATAATCCATGTACAGTAGCCCCTTTTTCAGTGACTCCATGCTGTCTCTGTCCCAGATGAAATCAGAGTAATGTACAGTACTGTACAGTACTTACCAGCTGCCACTGGCCTGGGGTGGGATGGTTCGGTTGGTCTGCGGGGGCGGGGGCGGAGGGTCATGTGTATGGGTGGGACTGCAGAAAAGAACAGAAAAAGAGGTTAGTTTGCAACATATTGTAATTTACTGTACAGTGTTATGGTCACCAAAATCTATTTTGGCTGAGGCATCCAGATGTGCCACATGGTTGGACCCCAGATACAGTACAGTAGGTACCGTATAAGGTACACACAATGACATGGACCCTTTTTCCCATACAATTCTACTGTATGTTGAATCGTATGGAAAATCGCATCGCATACAATTTGGGCGCATGCGATGCGATAATCACATTGAATCGGATTGTACTGTATGCCTTAAATTAAGGCATACAGTACAATCGTACAATAATATCGGGCGTGCAGATGCAGCATTACACCAGTACTGTACAGTACCTACAATACTGTACTTACCGACCGCGCTTGGACTAGGCTCCGGCAGGGTGGCGGCGAGGGTGGCCCTCTCCTCGAGGTGGGGGGGGAAGCTTTCAGATGCTGCAAATGTACAAAAAAGACGAAATAAAGACACTGTACAGTATAATCTCAAGCAGGGGTGTTTTTCAACAGGCTCCAGCAGGAACTGATGCCCTTATTCTGCCTCCTACAGTAGATGGACAAACCCATGTGCACTGCAGGGGAGGCAGTGCAAAATGACACACCCAAATCTAACTGCACAAGTACTGTATAGTAACACTGCCTCACCAGGGGCCAGATTCTATAAGCTTTAAAAGTGATAAGTTTCACAGTGATAAACAGCCAGCCAATCAGCTCCTACCTGCCATGTCACAGACTGTGTTTGAAAAAGTACTGTAAGTACAGTAGATATGCGGGGCGGCCGGGGAGTTTTTTTTTTTTTTTTTAATGGGGAGCCAATCCCGGGAATCCCGGGATCTGGCATTTTTCAATCCCGAATCATGGGATTGAAAAAATGCCCCGGGATTGGCCACCCTAGTCGCCATGCTGGGAGGAGAGGGGAAGTCGTATGGACAGTATAATCCATGTACAGTAGCCCCTTTTTCAGTGACTCCATGCTGTCTCTGTCCCAGATGAAATCAGAGTAATGTACAGTACTGTACAGTACTTACCAGCTGCCACTGGCCTGGGGTGGGATGGTTCGGTTGGTCTGCGGGGGCGGGGGCGGAGGGTCATGTGGATGGGTGGGACTGCAGAAAAGAACAGAAAAAGAGGTTAGTTTGCAACATATTGTAATTTACTGTACAGTGTTATGGTCACCAAAATCTATTTTGGCTGAGGCATCCAGATGTGCCACATGGTTGGACCCCAGATACAGTACAGTAGGTACCGTATAAGGTACACACAATGACATGGACCCTTTTTCCCATACAATTCTACTGTATGTTGAATCGTATGGAAAATCGCATCGCATACAATTTGGGCGCATGTGATGCGATGCGATAATCACATTGAATCGGATTGTACTGTATGCCTTAAATTAAGGCATACAGTACAATCCTACAATAATATCGGGCGTGCAGATAATGCATTACACCAGTACTGTACAGTACCTACAATACTGTACTTACCGACCGCGCTTGGACTAGGCTCCGGCAGGGTGGCGGCGAGGGTGGCCCTCTCCTCGAGGTGGGGGGGGAAGCTTTCAGATGCTGCAAATGTACAAAAAAGACGAAATAAAGACACTGTACAGTATAATCTCAAGCAGGGGTGTTTTTCAACAGGCTCCAGCAGGAACTGATGCCCTTATTCTGCCTCCTACAGTAGATGGACAAACCCATGTGCACTGCAGGGGAGGCAGTGCAAAATGACACACCCAAATCTAACTGCACAAGTACTGTATAGTAACACTGCCTCACCAGGGGCCAGATTCTATAAGCTTTAAAAGTGATAAGTTTCACAGTGATAAACAGCCAGCCAATCAGCTCCTACCTGCCATGTCACAGACTGTGTTTGAAAAATAACAGGCAGGAGCTGATTGGCTGGCTGTTTATCACTGTGAAACTTATCTCTTTTGAAGCTTATAGAATCTGGCCCCTGATGAGCACATGGGTTTGTCCATCTACAGTAAGAAGGATTTTGCCAGAGAGTGAAGCAGGTGTTACACAGTACACATGTCGGTCCCACAGATACTGTACTGTACTATACAGTATTTTCCGTTGCACAAGGTGGACCCACAGTTACAGTACTGTGCAGTATATGGCACACATGTGGGCACCACAAGTACTGTACTGTACTTTGCTGTACAGCAGGGGCGGACAAACCGGTCCTCAAGATCTACCAACGGTCCAGGTTTTCCATATCACCAAGCTGGAGCACAGCTGCAGTCATTACTACAGTACAGTAACTTGTCACATTTTCAAACCTGCTGCATTCATTCCTACTATACAGATCCACGGGTTGCCTGAAAAACATGAACTGTTGGTACTGTAGATCTTGAGGAAAGGTTTGGCCACCCCTGCTGTACAGTATGTACAGTACTGTACAGTATTAGAGGGTTCACATGGTGGGCCCACAGATGTGATTAAGTACACATGTTGGGCCCACAATTACTGTAATATCCGGTACATGCGGTGTGCTGTTGTACAGTACAATACTGTACTTACCATCTGCACTGGGCAACTCCTGCTCCTCCTCCTCCTCACTGGTATCAATCACCAGGCGTCCTGTGTGTAAAAGATGGAGTACGTATCAAGTATCGTCATACAGTATACAGTTAAATAATAGTAGAAAATAGTGACCATAACAATGATTACCACTATCAGAGCTGTCTGGGCTCTGCTGCGACTCCTCCAGCTGGGTGGGGGCAGAGGTGGCCCTCTCCTCCTGGGTGGCGGCAGGGAGGCTTTCTGGAGCTGCAAATGTCAAAAAAAAAGGACAAAATAAAGAGGCTGTATCGTGCAAGCAGGGGTATTTTTGAACAGGCTCCAGCAGGAACTGATGCCCTTACTCTGCTTCACTCTCTGACAAAATCCTCCCCACAGTAAATGGACAAACCCATGTGCACAGCAGGCGAGGCAGTGCAAAATGACACACCCAAATCTACTGTACAGTACATACTGT
This sequence comes from Crinia signifera, assembly GCF_055691185.1. NCBI lineage: Eukaryota > Metazoa > Chordata > Amphibia > Anura > Myobatrachidae > Crinia > Crinia signifera. Next base: position 407,136,399 of record NC_139217.1, read on the forward strand.
AATTCTCTCTGCGCAAGTCCAGTAACACCTGCCTCACCTGCAGTGCACATGGGTTTGTCCATCCAAGAAGGATTTTGTCAGAGAGTGAAGAAGAACAAGGGCCTCAGTACATGCTGGAGCCTGTTCAAAAATACTTTTCCGGTACAGATGGTGAGAGCCCTGGTGTTATACTGTACAATACTTACCAACCGCGCTCAGAGACTCCTCCTCCAGCTGGGTGGGGGCAGAGGTGGCCCTCTCCTCCTGGGTGGCGGCAGGGAGGCTTTCTGGAGCTGCAAATGTAAAAAAAAAAAAGGACAAAATAAAGAGGCTGTATCGTGCAAGCAGGGGTATTTTTGAACAGGCTCCAGCAGGAACTGATGCCCTTACTCTGCTTCACTCTCTGACAAAATCCTCCCCACAGTAGATGGACAAACCCATGTGCACAGCAGGTGAGGCAGTGCAAAATGACACACCCAAATCTACTGTACAGTACATACTGTAATTCTCTCTGCGCAAGTCCAGTAACACCTGCCTCACCTGCAGTGCACATGGGTTTGTCCATCCAAGAAGGATTTTGTCAGAGAGTGAAGAAGAACAAGGGCCTCAGTACATGCTGGAGCCTGTTCAAAAATACTTTTCCGGTACAGATGGTGAGAGCCCTGGTGTTATACTGTACAATACTTACCAACCGCGCTCAGAGACTCCTCCTCCAGCTGGGTGGGGGCAGAGGTGGCCCTCTCCTCCTGGGTGGCGGCAGGGAGGCTTTCTGGAGCTGCAAATGTAAAAAAAAAAAGGACAAAATAAAGAGGCTGTATCGTGCAAGCAGGGGTATTTTTGAACAGGCTCCAGCAGGAACTGATGCCCTTACTCTGCTTCACTCTCTGACAAAATCCTCCCCACAGTAGATGGACAAACCCATGTGCACAGCAGGCGAGGCAGTGCAAAATGACACACCCAAATCTACTGTACAGTACATACTGTAATTCTCTCTGCGCAAGTCCAGTAACACCTGCCTCACCTGCAGTGCACATGGGTTTGTCCATCCAAGAAGGATTTTGTCAGAGAGTGAAGAAGAACAAGGGCCTCAGTACATGCTGGAGCCTGTTCAAAAATACTTTTCCGGTACAGATGGTGAGAGCCCTGGTGTTATACTGTACAATACTTACCAACCGCGCTCAGAGAATCCTCCTCCAGCTGGGTGGGGGCAGAGGTGGCCCTCTCCTCCTGGGTGGCGGCAGGGAGGCTTTCTGGAGCTGCAAATGTCAAAAAAAAAAAGGACAAAATAAAGAGGCTGTATCGTGCAAGCAGGGGTATTTTTGAACAGGCTCCAGCAGGAACTGATGCCCTTACTCTGCTTCACTCTCTGACAAAATCCTCCCCACAGTAGATGGACAAACCCATGTGCACAGCAGGCGAGGCAGTGCAAAATGACACACCCAAATCTACTGTACAGTACATACTGTAATTCTCTCTGCGCAAGTCCAGTAACACCTGCCTCACCTGCAGTGCACATGGGTTTGTCCATCCAAGAAGGATTTTGTCAGAGAGTGAAGAAGAACAAGGGCCTCAGTACATGCTGGAGCCTGTTCAAAAATACTTTTCCGGTACAGATGGTGAGAGCCCTGGTGTTATACTGTACAATACTTACCAACCGCGCTCAGAGACTCCTCCTCCAGCTGGGTGGGGGCAGAGGTGGCCCTCTCCTCCTGGGTGGCGGCAGGGAGGCTTTCTGGAGCTGCAAATGTCAAAAAAAAAAAGGACAAAATAAAGAGGCTGTATCGTGCAAGCAGGGGTATTTTTGAACAGGCTCCAGCAGGAACTGATGCCCTTACTCTGCTTCACTCTCTGACAAAATCCTCCCCACAGTAGATGGACAAACCCATGTGCACAGCAGGCGAGGCAGTGCAAAATGACACACCCAAATCTACTGTACAGTACATACTGTAATTCTCTCTGCGCAAGTCCAGTAACACCTGCCTCACCTGCAGTGCACATGGGTTTGTCCATCCAAGAAGGATTTTGTCAGAGAGTGAAGAAGAACAAGGGCCTCAGTACATGCTGGAGCCTGTTCAAAAATACTTTTCCGGTACAGATGGTGAGAGCCCTGGTGTTATACTGTACAATACTTACCAACCGCGCTCAGAGACTCCTCCTCCAGCTGGGTGGGGGCAGAGGTGGCCCTCTCCTCCTGGGTGGCGGCAGGGAGGCTTTCTGGAGCTGCAAATGTCAAAAAAAAAAGGACAAAATAAAGAGGCTGTATCGTGCAAGCAGGGGTATTTTTGAACAGGCTCCAGCAGGAACTGATGCCCTTACTCTGCTTCACTCTCTGACAAAATCCTCCCCACAGTAGATGGACAAACTCATGTGCACAGCAGGCGAGGCAGTGCAAAATGACACACCCAAATCTACTGTACAGTACATACTGTAATTCTCTCTGCGCAAGTCCAGTAACACCTGCCTCACCTGCAGTGCACATGGGTTTGTCCATCCAAGAAGGATTTTGTCAGAGAGTGAAGAAGAACAAGGGCCTCAGTACATGCTGGAGCCTGTTCAAAAATACTTTTCCGGTACAGATGGTGAGAGCCCTGGTGTTATACTGTACAATACTTACCAACCGCGCTCAGAGACTCCTCCTCCAGCTGGGTGGGGGCAGAGGTGGCCCTCTCCTCCTGGGTGGCGGCAGGGAGGCTTTCTGGAGCTGCAAATGTAAAAAAAAAAAGGACAAAATAAAGAGGCTGTATCGTGCAAGCAGGGGTATTTTTGAACAGGCTCCAGCAGGAACTGATGCCCTTACTCTGCTTCACTCTCTGACAAAATCCTCCCCACAGTAGATGGACAAACCCATGTGCACAGCAGGCGAGGCAGTGCAAAATGACACACCCAAATCTACTGTACAGTACATACTGTAATTCTCTCTGCGCAAGTCCAGTAACACCTGCCTCACCTGCAGTGCACATGGGTTTGTCCATCCAAGAAGGATTTTGTCAGAGAGTGAAGAAGAACAAGGGCCTCAGTACATGCTGGAGCCTGTTCAAAAATACTTTTCCGGTACAGATGGTGAGAGCCCTGGTGTTATACTGTACAATACTTACCAACCGCGCTCAGAGACTCCTCCTCCAGCTGGGTGGGGGCAGAGGTGGCCCTCTCCTCCTGGGTGGCGGCAGGGAGGCTTTCTGGAGCTGCAAATGTAAAAAAAAAAGGACAAAATAAAGAGGCTGTATCGTGCAAGCAGGGGTATTTTTGAACAGGCTCCAGCAGGAACTGATGCCCTTACTCTGCTTCACTCTCTGACAAAATCCTCCCCACAGTAGATGGACAAACCCATGTGCACAGCAGGCGAGGCAGTGCAAAATGACACACCCAAATCTACTGTACAGTACATACTGTAATTCTCTCTGCGCAAGTCCAGTAACACCTGCCTCACCTGCAGTGCACATGGGTTTGTCCATCCAAGAAGGATTTTGTCAGAGAGTGAAGAAGAACAAGGGCCTCAGTACATGCTGGAGCCTGTTCAAAAATACTTTTCCGGTACAGATGGTGAGAGCCCTGGTGTTATACTGTACAATACTTACCAACCGCGCTCAGAGACTCCTCCTCCAGCTGGGTGGGGGCAGAGGTGGCCCTCTCCTCCTGGGTGGCGGCAGGGAGGCCTTCTGGAGCTGCGACATCCACTGGGACTGCGGAAAAGCACACAAAAAAACTACTGTGCTGTACAGTACTGTATATTCTCTAACACGAACATACTGTACTATAAAGTACAATGTGTTAAGGTACTGTATCAACACTACAGTACATACTGTACTGTGCAGTACATAACAGTACAGTACAGTACAGTACCTGCCAAAATGACCCATTCCAGGAGGGATGAAATGCTGTGGTCCTGTACAGTATCCCACATGTTTGAAAGTCAATATGCAATGTTCCGCTCTGTACTGTATACAGTATACTGTACTGTACTTACAGTGGCGGTGCTGTCTCTCCCGCAGCGTCATCCTGCTGATACCTGGAAAAATAAGAAATACAGTGCGTAAGGCATACTGTAATTACTGCAGATACAGTATTTGTAGGCCCCATATCAAAAGTTTGTAAGGGCCCACAATTTACTGTACAGTACTGTACAGTATGTCATGAAAACCAATGCTGTAGGAAATCACCCATGGCAACAAGCATGTACTGTACAGCATACAGTAGTTGCCTTCCCTCTTCAGCAGGAGACTCCCTGAAATACTGCACAGTACTGTAGCAGCAATCTCCATCTCTCTCTCATTAGTCCTACACATTATGCCATACTGTACACCAAAATACTGTACAGTACCTACTGTATTACAGTACAGTATGTACAGTATTTTACCACATTCCATAATGTCCATTACCCATTACTACACACACTATAATGCTCATTGCATATTAGGGGGTTAACATGCTCGTTGCCATGGGATGAACCTGGTCTTCCAGGTGTTGCACACTCTGGAAGGGATTAACATGCTCATTGCAAAGAATTTACTGTACAGTACATGATCTGCCATGGATTCCGGGGGTTAACATGTTGACATCACCCCAACCATGGGCTGGAAACCAGGTCTGGTGGCTGCAGGAATGGGAATGTAAGAAGTGGGGTCCAGGCCCTGGAGTTGGAGAGCGGAACAATGCTCAGAAGGACCTGTCTAATACTGCTCCCCCCAAATCTGTATCAATACCACTGCTGAACAGCTGACTCTGGCGCTCTCAGACCCGGTCCAAAAAACCTCTCTGTCCAGGTCAGCGCCCCCCCCACACACAATACAGTATCTCCATGTACAGTACAGTAGTGTACTGTATGGAAGTACTGTAGACACACCCTTCAGGTGGAGAATGACACACCCCCTAATTCCAAATTCTAATTCTAATAGCAAGTTCTGTAAAATCTACCTGAACAGTTGTACAGCAATCAGCACATTAAAAAAAAATACAGGTACAGTATACTGTAAAATCCCCCATGGCAACAAGTAAAAAAATACTGTATACAATAGCACTCAACATTGTACAGGTATGTACAGTACTTACTTTGCCTGAGGGAGTCCAGCAGTTGAGGGTCCCGACGGACCAGGTCGGACCATCTCCTCTGGAGGCTCCTAACTGGCCTGTCTCTATGGAACCTCACCCTGATGGCTTGACGGGCCCCCTGGTAGGCCTCCACAATCTCCCGATTAGAGACCAGGAGCCTGTCCCGCCAAGCCACCAGGGTGAGGAGCTCCCCTCTGCCAAAGGGCCTTGCCCTCCTGACTCTGCCAGTGTCCGACATACTGAACAGGTCCAGGTACAGTACTAGCGATACTGATAATGGCGCCTACAGTATACTGCAATAGCGTGTGCGCCGTGCGTCCTATGCGCCGTGCGTCCTATGCGCCATGCGTCCTATGCGCCGTGCGTCCTGTGCGGAACAGCGTCCCATTCTGTGCGCCCGCCGCTGAGTAGTGGGTACAGTAGTTTATCAGTAGTTTATCAGTAGTTTTTATATACTGTAATACATTACTTATACAATATACTGTAAAATGTAATACTATACTGTAAATATAAATAATTATATTTTAATCACACAGTATATTGTCAATAATTATATCTTAGTTAAAACTGTAAAATTTGATACTATAATATTAAAGGTTTAACGCCGTAATCGAACACGGGTCTCCGGCGTGAAACACCATGCAGATAACCACTACACTACAGCCAAGAACTGTACAGTGTAATGACTACTATACTACCATGACTGATTCTACACCCAGCCTGTAGCTTAACAGTCAGGAGCTGATTGGACGGCATTTTCCACTTCTCCTCCCTTATCACCGCTTCATACTGTAAATCTACCCATCAGTAACTTACCGCACAATACTGTGAATGTAATGCTGCAAAACCATATTGTGACCAAGTTTCCAATATTGTGACCGCCTTTAGAACAATACTGTACTGTATACTGAGACGCATAGCGTCCGTGTCGTACAACCTTTAGAACTACAGTACGGTGTTTGATGTTACGCATTAGCGTCTGTGCGGCTACATCTCCTAACTGTCACTGTGTCTATAGACGCAGTGACAGTTAGAAGCCATGACGTACATGTACGTCATGTGTCGGGAAGTACCTCCCGGCCATGACGTACATGTACGACACTCTCTGTCCGCATCAGCATGATGCACTCTCGGCTGAAGAGACTGGATCACGCTCGTGCCAGCGGCATTAGAGAGGTGCTCATCGTATAATAAAGTTCATGTAATTCCTGCGCATCATGCACGCGCTGAAGCACAAATCTTACGCATGCGCAAATGAGGTTTTTAAAAGTGACATCTGGTGGTTGGTCTGTGATATTGCACTCGTCGTGAAGCGCCACGGCGATTCGCTACATGTATGCGCCATGGCGTGTGTCGGAAACATCGCCATAGGCGGCAATAATAAGACCCGCGCCATCTGTATACTTATTCTCCTCCTCCCCAACCCTAAACCTCCCTTCTCTAGCCTGTCTCCATCCACAGCCTGACCGTAACCTTCCCCACTATTACCTAATGCTAACTCCTGCACCCTGCCGCCTAAACACACACTCCCCTTTCGGCAGCCAAAACTTAACCCTCCTCTTCTAAGTGCTTAACCTTCCCTGCAGCCTAACCCTCTCCATCTCCAGCAGCCTAATTCTGAGTCCCCCATACAGCTTAAACTTAAACAACCCCTTCCCTAGCCTGATACTACCGCTCCCCAGTTACCCACCATTGAGCATCTCGGCAGCCGAGATTCCAGCACTGGCATCCTCATTGGTGTTGGTATTCTGGTGGAGGTCTGCTGGTGGTACTTGGGATGTCCTAATGGGTATTATGAATGCCAACATAGTTATGGTATAGCAGTATTGAGTAGTTAGACACCGGGACTAAGCATAGGTTTTTAGCAGACAGCAGAACAGGTTATCACAAACTGCATTGCAGAGTAGTGACACACAGGGAGGAATATAGCAGCACAGGAAGAGCAACACAGGTTATTAACAGATGCATTGCAGCACAGGTAATAACCACAGTGAGTAGGGCAGCACAGATAAGTAGTACATAAGTTATAGCAGCACAGGTTAGTAACATATATGGAACACAGCAGCACAAGTTAGTAACACACAGGATGCATAGCAGCACATATAAGTAAAAACAGGTGGCACAGCAGCGTACTACAGGTTAATAACACACAGGTAGAACAGTAGTACAAGTTAGTAACACACAGGAGGCCCAGCAACAAGTTAGGAATGCAGAGGTGCATATCAGCATAGGTTTATATATTTTATGCTGGTAATTAGACTATGGTTTATTTTGTAGGTCATTCACATAAATTATATGGTTGAAGCATTAAAGTAAACATGGTGACACTATGGGTGAAATTCAATTGTTATTTTCGTTGTGATGATCCTGCCCAGACAAGCCGGGTTTAGCCACCTTAAGTGGATAAACTTAACCAAAGTAACAGGAGCAACCTGAAAAGTGTCATTTGGGCATTCAAACAATTCTCTTTTCGTACATTTCAGCTTGCCAGCACAGGGGGCTGCGAGCTGAAATGTGTCTCCCCTAGGCTCAGCGCACCCTAATGGAGCAAAACTGAATTGATCCATTGGGCGCCATCTAGTGGTGGCCGCAAAGAAAAACAAGGGAATTCCCCCGTGAGTCTCTTAACCTAGAGTAGACAGAACCCCTAAATCAGGGCCTTCTTAAGTTGCAGATATTGCATGTTGTGAGGGTTTTCTTATATACTATTTTGTTGTAGTTTATTTCTTACGTTAGCCAATGTTTATAGATGGCTTCATCAGAAGCAGAAAAAAAAACCTTATCGTGTGGAGTGATTTCAGCTCTTTCCTCTTGCCAGGATTCCTTTTATTCACTGAATCTTTTATAAAGGCAACCTCTTAGTCATTAGACATTATTTAGCACAAGCACTTGCATTAAAGGAGATTAGTCTGCCAAGGAAGACATATTGGTTTATAATGTACGAGCCAAATGTTTGTTTTTGTTCTTAATTCTTCTACTGTTTTTGTCTTGGGAGTAATTGGCAATTAATTATCAACTGCTAATAAATAACACTGCGCAATTAGAAAATTATTATACATTAGACTTTACAGAGTGAGTTTCTTTGTTCAAGCAGCAACAGGCAGCGACAACGTGAAATAAGCTGCAATTTAACTAAAACGTGTAAAGTTTTATAGCATAACATACTATAACACAGAGGAGTAACAAACAAGGGCTAGGAGACACAAGTAATATCTGAGCAGTTGCACAGTAATATCTTAAGACTTAGTGGCAACTACTGTCAATTCAGTTTAGCATCTCATGTCATACTTAGCCTGTAGCTATTGTTAAGCTCCAACTCCCCTTCTCAACAGGTGAGGATTTGAAATGTGAAGCCTATGGCATACCTCCATGCTCCAAGTGAGTATCCATATTTGGTAGCGGAACATGTACTTTATTTGCTCATCAGTAGATTTTGGCTTTAATCTCTGAAAGATGAGGTTGTGGGTCCACATATATTAATTACAGATGTGTGGTTTGGTTCTATAGAAATTTACACCTACCTACCTTGTCTTCCCAAGAACAGACTCTCACCACTGCAATCCATTTTAAATGCTGCTGCTAGGCTGATCTTCCTTGCAAGACACTCATCGTCTGCTGATCCGCTCTGCCAGTCCCTTCATTGGTTGCCTGTATCTTACCGTATTCAATATAAAACACTTCTACTCGCATATAATGCTATTAACCATACTGCACCAGCATATATCTCTTTACTTATCACAAAATACAGTATCTCCCATCTCGGCCACTCCGCTCTGCACAAGATCTGCATCTGTCTTCTGCACGGATCACTAGCTCCCATTCACTATTACAGGACTTTCATAGGGCTGCTGCCATCCCATGGAATGCCCTTCCACGCACAATAAGACTCTCCACTAGCCTCCAAACTTTCAGGCGTTCCCTGAAAACTCACCTCTTTAGGCAAGCCTATCATATTTAAGTTATACACGCATAACCCTCTGAGGCACTTATGTATTATATAGCTTCCCTTCTGGACTTGTAACTTGGTGGGACTTCCATGCTATTACTGATACCTGTCCTTGTGTTTCCCTCCTATATCCCTATAGATTGTAAGCTTGCAGCAGGGCCCTCCTACCTCCAAGTCTGTCTGTTGTTACCCAGTTTGTTTTATCACTGTCTACAATTGTAAAGCGCAATGGAATCTGCTGCGCTATATAAGAAACTGTAAATAAATAAATAAACATTATATTTGCTAAAGTAATGTTTTCACACCTTTTCTGCATTATTTTATAATGGGAGAAGCGATCTGGATGGTTTTACTAAAAAAAAGGTCAAAGAAAATCCCAGAGATTTCTGGGATGTCAGCTTCAACACGTGAATGACAGGGCTCCCACTCAAATTCTGCCTTCTGCTGAGTTTTCTCTGACCCTATAAGTGAGAGCGTCAGTGTATGTATGTATGTATGTATGTATGAATAAGAGTGTCAGTGTATGTATGTATGAATGATAGCGGCAGTGCATGTATGTATGTATATATGAATGAGAGTGTCAGTGTATGTATGTATGAATGAGATTGTCAGTGTATGTATGTATGTATAAGAGCGTCAGTGCATGTATGTATATATGAATGAGAGCGTTAGTGTATGTATGTATGTATGTATGTATGTTTGAATAAGATCGTCAGTGCATATATGTATATATAAATGAGAGCGTCAGTGTATGTATGTATGAATAAGATCGTCAGTGTATGTATGTATGTATGAATGATAGCGGCAGTGCATGTATGTATGTATATATGAATGTGAGTGTCAGTGTATGTATGTATGAATGAGAGTGTCAGTGTATGTATGTATGAATTAGAGTGTCAGTGTATGTATGTAAAAGAGCGTCAGTGCATGTATGTATATATGAATGAGAGCGTCAGTGTATGTACAGTATGTATGTATGTATGTATGTATGTATGTATGTATGTATGAATAGAGCGTCAGTGTATGTATGTATGTATGTATGAATAAGAGCGTCAGTGTATGTATGTATGAATAAGAGTGTCAGTGTATGTATGAATGATAGCGGCAGTGCATGTATTAAGAATGTCAGTGTATGTATATGTAAATAACAGCATATATGTAGTATGTATATGGAGGTTGTCAGCTCCGCACTCAATGGGCTTAAGGGGTTCTTTCCTGTATATGTGCAGAATAATAAATCAGTTACTGAGAAAGCATGGAGAGAGAAAGAGAGGAGATCTTCTCTGGGGAGCTGGATTTGACCTGGAGCCCCAAACCATCACTGCAGGCCGGCTCTTATATGGCATTGCGACACTGCATTTTTTGGGGACCTCCCTTGACTCCCGCCACATTATCTGTGTGTGCTGGGCTGTCCACTGCTGGAAGCTGCTACAGGTTGGGCATATGCTGGCCAGCGATGGTGCGGACACTCGGCCATAGGAAAGCAGGGGGTGCAGTGCACACGAAGTAGAACAAGGCTGAGAGGAATCCCAGGAACCAAAGGTCCCCGATGGTGTGCACTAATACAGAGCATCCTGCAGACAAACAGCCTATTTAAAGCCACAGGATGATCAGGTTAGTAGTGACTACAGTGGGGTTAATGTGTTCAAACCTTCAGTATCATCAGGAGCCACCTCCCTCCACCCCCCAACTAACCCTACCCATACACCTTCCTCACCCCATACCCTAACTATACATCCCCTTAGCCTAATCCTGACAATACCCTCATCACCTAACCCTAACTATACATGCCCCGTAGCCTAACCTTAACTACACATCCCCCATAGACTAACACTATCTATACACCCCCTACAGCCCAACCATTCACATTGCACCTGCAGTATAACCCCACCTATCCCCCTCCCCACAGCCTAGACCTAACCATACACTCCCCGCAGCCTATAACCCTTCATGTCCCTAATGTTCTGGAAATGCCAATTCCTGACCTGTAACAGAGGATCTAGGTTAGGACAACTTGTGAAGTCTCCTCCCTCTCCTGATCTCTTCCTTTGACCTGAGATGGACCCCAGAACATATCTGCCCTGGCAGATTCCAGATCATCTTGTAATTTAATCTCTAAGAATCTCGTTATTGAGTTGATTCCGTGGGTTCCTTTGACACCCACATCCGTATCTCATGTGGTTAATGGAATTAAGATCCCAGGTAGTGACATTACATCAATAGGAAATGGAATGCCTAATCATACCCAAAGCATCTTATGATATTGTCCTTGGTAGACTAATACAACCCTCGGATTAACTGGTCTTCACTTCAGATTGAGCAGTGGAGTGCTCAATGCCATGAGCACTATATTTATCTGGTGATTCCTCTCCAATCCTCAGAGACCAAGATGTTGCCTGAGTTACCCAAATTATACATAGAGTTTACTGATTTATTTAGTGAACAAGCGGCCGATGTCCTTCCACACATCGAGAGTTTGTCCCGTTGATTTACTGCTAGGGAAATTAACACCTAAGGGTTGGACATTCCTGTTATAAGTTCCTGAAACTTGAATGTCCTCATACATCCAAGAAAATTTACAAAAATAACGGCCTTGGATTGGCTATCATGACCTGAACGATATTACAGTCTGGAATAGCTACTCACTCCCATTGATTACAGAACTCCTCGACCGAGTGAAGGGCATCAAACACTTCGACCTTCATGGTGAATATTTAGTGATGCCCTTCAGGTACTGCATTGTACCTGCAGTTTTTGAACAATTCGTAAACAAGATTTTCCTTGATGTCTTACATAAGTTCCTTATCATATATTTAGATTACATTTTGATTTTTTCCAAAGATATTGAATCCCATCATTCTCTCACGTAAAATAAGTTCTTTCCTGGCTCAGACAGAACAAACTCTACAGCAAGCTGTCCAAATGTAGACTACCGTTCGAATGTTTGGGGTCACCCAGACAATTTCATGTTTTACATGAAAACTGACTTTTATTTATCAAATGAGTTGCAAAATAATCAGAACATATACAGATGGAGCTGCCCTCAATACTAGTGTAATGATCAATCAACAAAAGCGGTGCAAAGTAAATGTGAAAATTGGTCATAATCCGCATTGAACAAATGCTTGCGCTGTAAATGATAAATGCATAGATGAAAAATGAACTTTCAATTTGACAGACCTATTTAGTGTATGGAATTACACATTTGGGAAAGAAATAAAAATGTATAAGCAGGTACATTAAAATGTGTTTAGGTCAGTTTTTAAAAAATGTGAAATTAGCACTGCGAAAGCGTGAATAATAACATGTATACCCGTTCCACTTGTCTCTCCACAGAGCTACCCAATCTGCTGAGGAAGTAAGCTATATATTTCTGGGTATAAATGCCATAATATATGCACCAAAGTAAACTTACTGTGCAAATTCTCCCCCACACAGACTCCATTCATACAACACCAGACGCATGCAATCAACACTCATGCTGCACACAATAATCTGCCAAACAAAGTGTAGCTAGATGTCAGATACAAATACACAATGACCATGATCTACAATACATACAGTACTAATTATGATGACATTCACCCAGTTATTCTCTTCTTCTAATTACATTTTAATTTGACACTGTGGAGCATAATCTGTTTATTTTCATTTATATCCATTTCCTTGCTATGATTTTCTAAAGGGTCTAATTTAGGAAGATTTAATAACCGACCAAATACAGAGATCAAAAGGGTTTGTTAATTAACACGCATCTTTATAGCCTAATGAAACGTACATCAAAAAATAGTTACCATAGAAACACAAAGCGTAAAAGCAATAATCTCCCCCCCTTGAATCAACTTTAATATCAAAACATTGTACTTAACTATATTGCTAATTGAGTGCTTGTTGGCTGAATATAGATTAGATTTTATACCATGTGTATATAAATCGTTTTTTATTTTTTTCTGCTATTACTATTATTATTGTGGGAAAATGCTCCTGATGAGTCTCCTCTTTGCTTACTTTGATGCAGAGTCTTAAATCTTTATGTATACTCCAGAGTACTCTAACGATTACTCTTATGATGTCATTCCTACAGGGACTATCCTAGGCATTTTTCTATCTGTATTGCAGACACTGTTGCAAAGCTGAAGCCAATTTCCTTTCCATTACAGCTGTAAATGTGAAATGTCTAGGAGCCTGCTTTTTGAAGGAGTTATTTGAAAGTGTTATCAAGATGTTATTCAAAATTTCCAAATGAAAATCTTACAAATACATTGTGTAAATGTGGCATTAGAAAAGAAGACAATTTATTTTGTGTTAAGATAAAAGAAAGTTCCCCCTTTTGATAAATGTTACGTATTAATAAAACCTTTTTTTTTTTCAAGTAAATATTACAAAATAATTTGACAGTTATATTGTAAAAATTCTCAAAGTGTTAAATCGCTGCTCGGCATATTAAGGATAGGGAGTAACTGAGCTCTATGGAATACCTTAAATAACTATAGTCAGGGCCGCCGAGAGGAGGGGGAGCAGATACTAATTACCCGGGCTTGCTGGAGGGGCCTGGCGGGGGCCCTGGTCTGCCCCCCCCCCCCTTCCCCCTCAGTCCCTCCCAGGAAGCAGCAGCACACACCTACAGCATGTGCTGTGTTGACAGCATGCTCAGCATGAGCGTTTCACTGACAGCGTGAGACCTCATGCTGAGCCTGCCGTCAGCACAGCACATGCTGTAGGTGTGCTGCTTCTGCTGAGGGGGGGAATAGGACAATAACACTCCCCCATCAACTGTTTTTTCACTCCATAAACATTTTGGGAGGCGTGGCCTAATCGTGGAAGGTGGCCACACCTCCTGCAATAGGGCCATCCCCCAAAATTTTACCGGGGTCCATCATACCTCTCGGCTGCACTGACTATAGTAGTTGTACCTTGTGACGGTGGTAGGGCTATTACCAGAGCCAGATTAAGGGCCTAATGTTCAAGAGCCAATTATGAGAAGTGGAGGAGGTGAGGTCAATGCCATGTAGGCATACAAAACCCATACACTATATATCCCAATGTCTCCCTAATTATATAAACGTACAGAAATTGCATAAATGTGTAAAATAGGAATGCAATTATAATACTTAGGATTTATGGGAAACCATATGCATACCTCCCAACTTTGAGAAGGGAGGAGGAGGGACGCTCTAAAAATTTTGGAGGCATGGCCTAGTGGGAATGGGGCATGGCCTATGCTCGTGACTCTCCCATGAGGCCACACCCCCGGGTTGGCCGCTGTGGGTGCATGAATAGACTTTGTGCGCATGCGCACAGCATCTATTCACTGTTGACAGGGGGGACTCCCAACTGCCCGTGGAAAGTGGGACAGTTGGGAGGTATGCATATAGTCAGCAGCTGTCAGTCTGGTGTTCATCATGCTGTGATGATGGGCATATTATTCTTAAGCTTCTCTTAAAGAACTCTGAAAATAGTAGCAGGAGGGAGGAATGTGTAATGTTGGTGAGAGGGTTGGTAATGGTAGGGGTGTTGATAAGGCGACAGTTATTAGGAGAGACAGGATTATATGCAACATAAAAAGCTTGAAATATGCATGCAAATATGCATGAAAAATGCTTAAAATATGCATGAAAAGTATTAACATATGCTACATTAAATAATAAAAAAAGTACTTTTTAACTTATTTATTTAAAAATCAGCATACAATTAGTTGCAAATAAACCTCAAAAATAGGCCCACAGCATCTGCAGATGTCTAGTGCTGTACACAGGATTTTTTTCTTCCTCGCTGCTACAGCATAGTGCAGCGTCCAAAGCTCTTCTTGCACCAACTACACGGACCCTCATCTCCAGCACCGATGGATCAAATGTCAACATAGCGTGTGATTGCGGCGCAGTGGAAGGCTTCCTCCCTGCGCAGCATACTCACTGTGACACGGCATTTCCTCCGCGCCGCGTGATTTCACAAGCCTTCCGCCCGCCTCCTCTGCTGCAGAAGTCTGTCTCTTTGTGTAAAGTCCCAGGCCAGGGGCAGGCAAAGGTTCAGGAGCTTCATAATGGCATCCGCCCCGACTGACTTTTATCAACATGGATTGGCAGCTAGAACAGTGCCATCCAAAGTTCCCCACACTGCGCACATATTGCCCCAGCCTGCACACTCTACCACTACCTGGCCAGCAGCAGCAGGGCAAAGCAGTGCTGTGACTCGCGGGTGGAAAGGTGGCGGGGCCTAAAATATGCACCATCACTAGATTTTAGGTAAAATATGCAGTAACCAGTGAGAATGGGCAAAATATGCAAATGCATATGCAAATATGCAAATGCATATAATCCTGTCTCTAGTTATTAGGTTGCATGAGAATGTTGTCATTTACAAACTGTCAACAGTCAGCATGTCGACAGGTACCATGCAGACATTTATCATGTGCATGATATGTAGACATGATTAATTGTCCTTGGTGGTCTCATACCTTCCATCTGATGCAAAATCCTATCCTCCCTCTCCCCTCGCAGCCTAACAATAACCCTCTCAGCCAGAGGCAGGACTAAGATTGACACAGCAGGTGCAGTGCACTGAGGACTAAGGGGCCCACTGCTGCCCCCATCACTCTCTGTTTTTTCCTGTCACCCTCTGCCTCTCCCTGTCACCCACTGCTGTTTTGCATACTGTGAACTTGGGTTGTGGTGGAGGAGGGGGCCCAAATTATATTTTTGCACCTGGGCTCACCACCTGTAAGGTTCACCACTGCTCTCAGTGGTACTGCTCTCAGTGGTACCTGACGTTTTCAAGCTGTTAACTTTTCACATGACAACAGCAATAATTGCAAACCTGGCAACATTTTAATGTCGAAATTGTGGTGTCGACATTATAATTTAACTTAATGGTTACTAACTTACTGCTGACCTTCTGTCTGGATACCATTGATAGATTATAAGTACTGTTGTGAGTAGGGCAACAGTAATGTTGACACTCCTGAGATTGTATGGGGTGTTTGGATTAGAGATGAGCGGGTCCGGATCGCCGGGATCCGACAGATCCGAATATGGTGATCCGAGTCAGGATCCGAGTCGGCTCGGGAGTTCCTGCCTGAATTCCGGACCGAAAAAGAGGCAAAACGTCATCATCGCGCTGTCAGATTCTCGCGGGATCTGGATTCTATATAAGACGCACGCGTGCCCCGCCATCTTTACTCCAGCATAGGAGAGGGAAGAGGGTGGTTGTGCTCTGTGCTGTGTGCTGTCCTATAATAATAATGTATTATTTTGCTGCTGCTCACTCGATTAGGGTCTGCAGGGGCTGCTGTACACAAGTCCAGTGTACAGGGGCTGCAGTGGCCAGTGTACAAGGGGCTGTACAGGGGCTGTGTTCAGTGTGACAGGGCTTGTGTCCAGTGTGACAGGGCCTGTGTACAGTGTGACAGGGTCTGTGTCCAGTGTACAGGGTTTGTGTCCAGTGTACAGGGGTTGTGTCCAGTGTACAGGGGCTGTGTCCAGTGTACAGGGCTGTGTCCAGTGTACAGGGCTTTGTCCAGTGTACAGGGGCTGTGTACAGGGGCTGTGTCCAGTGTACAGGGGTTGTGTCCAGTGTACAGGGGCTGTGTACAGGGGTTGTGTCCAGTGTACAGGGGCTGTGTCCAGTGTACAGAGGCTGTGTCCAGTGTACAGGGGCTGTGTACAGGGGCTGTGTCCAGTGTACAGGGGTTGTGTCCAGTGTACAGGGGTTGTGTCCAGTGTACAGGGGTTGTGTCCAGTGTGACAGGGCCTGTGTCCAGTGTGACAGGGGCTGTGTCCAGTGTACAGGGGTTGTGTCCAGTGTACAGGGGTTGTGTCCAGTGTACAGGGGCTGTGTCCAGTGTACAGGGGCTGTGTACAGGGGCTGTGTCCAGTGTACAGGGGCTGTGTACAGGGGTTGTGTCAAGTGTGACAGGGCCTGTGTCCAGTGTGACAGGGGCTGTGACCAGTGTACAGGGGTTGTGTCCAGTGTACAGGGGTTGTGTACAGTGTACAGGGGCTGTGTACAGGGGCTGTGTACAGGGGTTGTGTCCAGTGTCCAGGGGCTGTGTCCAGAGGCAGTGTCCAGTGTGACGGCTGTGTCCAGTGTACAGGAGCTGTGTCCAGAGGCTGTGTCCATTGTCCAGGGGCTGTGTCCAGGGGCTGTGTCCAGGGTGACGGGCTGTGTCCAGTGTCCAGGGGCAGTGTCCAGGGGCTGTGTCCAGGGGCAGTGTCCAGTGTCCAAGGGGCTGTGTCCAGTGTGACAGGCTGTGTCCAGTGTAAAGTAAAAAAATAAATAAAAGTAATAAATAAAATAAAAACACATTTTTGGAAGATGATGGAGGAGGAAATAGTGGGAGATCAGCAACCTGATAGAAGTGCTGAAGCTTCTACCACCAGTCATGAAAAGGCCGATACCTCTTTGTATTTTTTGCTCTTTGGAGCATTTCTCTTTTTTGGGGGTAGTTTATTAAACTGCCACCCTGTCTGCCCCTGGAGTGCCGCTCTGCTTCCAAGATGTGCCAGGTGGAAGTGTAAGGTCCACATGTATGTGATGCCCACTGCTGTCGCTTAGCTCAGTCATCCAGCTACCTCGGTATAACCTTATAGCCCAACTACAGTAAATTAAAACAATTTTGTGAGCTGTGAAGTGATCAAAATTGACTAGAAATGAGTGGAAACTAATGTTATTGAGGTCAATAATACTTTAGGGGCAAAAACAGGCCCAAATTCTGTTATTTTAGCAATTTTTTGCCAAGGGTGGTTTTGCCAAAACCAATCCAGATCCAAAACACGAAGGGAGATCCAGATCCAAAACCAAAACCCGAAAAAGTGGCCGCCGCACATCTCTAGTTTGGATGAGGATCCACAAACGGGTCTGCGCTAATGTTTGAGCGGCCCGATAAAAGATTTGGAATTCTGTGGGGGTTGCTGGGATGCAAGGTTTATCAGGCGCTTGTTGGGAAATAAAGAAAATTTGACAAATGCAGCAAAAATGTAGGTTTCTGCGGCGGGAGGTGGTAATGTTGGGAAAGATAAAGTATGAAATGTAGAATCAATAAGTGGGATAGTAGAGAATAGACGAAAAAATAATGAGGATGGATAAACTAATGAAGATAAATGAAAAGCTAAAAATTAAAATAACAAAAAAATAAAATATAAAAATAAAAAATAAAAATAAATAAAATAAATAAATGAATGCGGCATGTTTACAATTCCTATGAAGGAATAAACGAGGAAGGTATAAGTCCACAGAATCTAGCTCACCCTATCTATTCCTACCTGGAGTCTGTTTCTATAGATACTCCAAGCGGCAGTGGGCGACACGGGTCTTTGCGCTTCTGTGCGCCGGGCGTCTGTCGGGTTCTTGGTAATGGCAGAGGGGCGGCTTGCGAACCTTGGCAGTGGCTGTTTCTCTTGATACCTTCCTGGGTTCCAATCCAACGCGTTTCACATCGGGCAGAGTGTATATAGTGTATATTGCCTAAATTGTCTATGGATGTATGGTTCTAATCGGTCATGAAATGCAATGGGGTTTTTTTTTACTTGTTTTTTAATAGCAATACACTTATTGAATTAAGTAACAAAAGAACTATAGTGTTTATAAATACTTAGTGCCATGGACCTCCGACCTGTAAGAACAATAATTAATGTAAGCTGGCAACGGATGGTTAGAACTTACTCTAAGTAAGATGCAGGACAGGGATCCTAGGTATATATCAAGGACTATGGGGCACTGTGACAATTCCAGCCTGCACTCAGAGACCACAATCTAGGTTGGGAGGTGATGATGTGCACTGATAAATGCACAATTTCATTGTCACGTCAAAATAAGTTACTAGAGTCTTTGCGTTCACCAAACAAAGGTGAATATTTCACACTTAATTACACATAGTTACATAGCATTGGGCCTCACAGGCTCTCAGGTTCAATAAGAATCTCAGAGAATACGTTAAATTGACAACTCTGAAGAATAAAATATGGGTTTTAATTGCAAAATAATTTCAGAAATAAAAAGACAAATCTTAGAAATCCAGAATTTACATCAAAGACATTTGAGTCTTCTGTTGTGGAGGGCAGGGCGGGGGGATTAATACAGGGATAAGTGGTATGGGAGCAATGCACACCTTTTGATCAGGGTCATTAGGGTAGTTTCTGTTGTAATTATTATTTAAAAAGAGTAAACACAGTTGTTTGCCAATAAATGGCTTCACCCAACCACCAACCATGAGTGAAAGAAAAGTTTGTGAGTTATCATTCATATTCTCTGACAAATGGCCAGAAAATCACAAATTCTGCTAGGGTATGTAAAGTTATGAGCACAACTGTATGTCACATTTAAGCAATTTAGTCTGTTCTAGACAATGCTGTGACTCACATTAAATTTTATAGTAAACCTCTAAAACATTGATACTACAGTGAAGCTTGAGTTTTGCTATAAACACGGGTCATCAGTGATAGTGATGAGAGTGTGTGGACTTATGTGAAGATGATAGGCTTAAAAAACATCTAAAGAATCTTTTCAAATACTGTTTGGGTTTTCCATATGATTTTTTTTATTTCTTGTTAATAAAACCACTCCAGAAAATCAGGTTGTTTTTAAACTGTGTATATAGCCATTCGATTTTATTCATTCACAATCATTTTGTTGATGTGCTGAGCAAGCTGGACAGACCCAAATTGATAAAAGATTGCTTATCAAGTTCTCACCTGTATTCTGGCACCAGTTCATGAAAACATTATTGCTCTGTACGGCTGTAAATCCAAAACACGTCTGGGTGGCATAAACCAAGCGGCGAATGTAAAGGTCGGGTCATTTTGAAGCATGGAAGTATTAATCCATTCTGTCTGATCATAAGTAACAAAGATACATTTTAGCAGACAAGACACAGGTTTTTCTTTATTCTTTGTACTTTGATCTGTTTTAACAGTAAATATGTAATGCATAATAAAACAGAAAAGGGATTTCTTTATAAAGCCACCGGTTTTATAGCTTGAACAGATGTTGACTGTTAAAAGATGTTCAGGAAAGACAGTGGAGGTCATTTATGAACTATGCAATTAATGCAGCGCGGTGTATCTTTCTTTGCTGAATTATATATAAATAGATAAGTGAGACTGGTGTGCCTCTTGCATCATCTCTAGTGATCCTGCTAGCAGGACAAGGCGCAGGGATGCGGGGGAGTTAGTGTTAGTGGAGATTTTTTTATTGACCTACTGAGGCACATAAGAAAAAAATCCCTGTTAACTGGGTAGCACATAGGAACAGTTAGCACCCCTTCACCCCCCAATTGCTGTATACAATCTATTGACATCCTTTGTTATTTGTTATTATTGCATTATTTTTACATTTTAAGCAATCAGCATTTTTCATAGATTTTTATTTTTTCGGTACTTGTTTCCTAGCATGGCCACAATCGCGGGCATCGTGTACCTTTAAGTTAAGGTACACGATGCCCGCGATGGACCCGATTTCCTTTGAAATCAGGTCCATTTTGCCGGCAAAGGGAAAATCGCGGGCATCACGTCGGTCACGACCATTAACATTGGCCCTGAAGCGACCGACGTGATGCCCGCGATTTTGCCATAGGCTTCAATGTTAAAAAAAAATTAACATTGAAATCGGGAGCATCGCGTCGGTCTTGTGCCATTATAATGGCACAAGATGAGATGGAGTTGATTAAGTCCATCTCACATAGGAAACAATGTGAAATGGGGCAACATGACCCATTTCACATTGTATATGGCCCCGTCGTCACCCCACAATTGACGTGAACCCGAAGCATGGCGAGCGCAGCGAGCCCACGAGGGGCGGCGGTGCGCTTCCTCCGACCTTTTCATTCCCCCACTATCCACGTCGGCGTGGAGTTGAGAATATAAAGTGTGGCGAGTGCAGCGAGCCACCAAGCCCGAAGCGTGGCGAGCGCAGCGCGCCCCGCGAGGGGACGCGTATACCTGTGAAGTTAGACGCGTCCCCTCGCGGGGCTCGCTACGCTCGCCACACTTTATATTCTCAACTCCACGCCGACGTGGATAGTAGGGGAATGAAAAGGTCGGAGGACGCGCACCGCCGCCCCTCGCGGGCTCGCTGCACTCGCCACGCTTCGGGTTGGCGTCAATTGTGGGGTGGGGTTTACGGTGTAAAATTGGGGGTCTAGGGAATATTTTACATTGAATCCAATGTAAAATCAGGTCCCAGGGACCCTATTCACATTTGATTCAATTAAAAAATGCGATGCGACCCACGCAATTTTTCCGACACGACCACCCAGATGGAAATCGGTGTGGCCGTGCTAGGAAACAAGTACCATTTTTTCATTTGTATGTGTAATTAGTGTTCTGCTTTTCTAGCTTCATGTTTTATGTCAAAGAATTACTCATTCACAACTGTTATTTTAGGATTACGAAACTGTGTAACTTTTGTGTATAAGGGACGGATGATGTACTGTACTAAGCTTCAAAAAGTGATAAAGTGGAGAGTGATAAACTACCAGCCAACCAGTTTCTAACTGTCATTTTTATGAGTGTAACATAGTAGTTAGGGGCTTATTGGCTGATACTTTATCACTCTCCAATTTATCCCTTTTTGAAGCTTAATACATCTGACCTGTGATAAGAAAGACTAGTGTCGGACACAATAATAAAATTTCATTCCATTTTTTAACGACAGTACTCAGATGAAGACTCTGCATCTAGCATGCAGCAGGTGAGTGACATTGCGGGCGATGGTGCATATAAAGATGCAGGGCTGCCTTTCTCAAACCCCAGTGTGCCTGGTGAGACCTTTAGTGTCTGCAGCACTGGCCACACTACTCAACATCTTCCTAGCTTTCTCTCTGTGCCCGGGACTCGAGTCCCCACAGTACCCCCCTGATGGCTTCCCTGTAAAGATGCACTAAGTGGAAGTTAAACATCTAAATATTTTCAAAATGGATGTCTCAGTCCTTGCAATTTTGGACACACTGGGAAGACTGTTATAATGCCATTAGCATAAAGTCACGGTCTCAACTGCAGCAAAAGACACAGACACATCCTCCTCAGAATCAGGCCCTTATTAATATATGCTATTTTTACTTTTATTGAATTTAAATAAGACAAAGTCTGGATAACTGATCCTTTAAATTATACATTGTTTTAAAACTAAGTGTTGCAAAGGACGCAACATCAATTTGAAAGTTATTGCCTTTAATTGTTTCATTGGGACTACTTTGTTGAGCTTACAGCTGTTTTTAGCAGGAAAAAAGGCAAAGTCCGTGATACACCCTTCAATAATTGCTGAAATTGTAAAATCATTCCATGACTAATCTTCAACTGCTGAATCATTTTATGCTGCTTAAAGCTATGATTTGTACTATTCAGCAACCGAGAGACTTTTTATTGCAATGCCTCACTAGATATAATTGTTTTCTAAAAAGATATAAAGTACATAGAAATTTTAAAACCATAGCATTCTAAGTGATTGGAAGCACACCGAAAACTAATGTTACAGTACTATAGACTTTTATTCTATACCCTTCTTATGTTACTTACAATATGTTAAAGGGAAAGTACTGTTTTTTGAAAATATTCATAGGTTGGCTTAAAAAAAATCTAACCTTCACTTATGGTCCTGTGGGCAGAGACATATTAATCACTTTTTATATGTCCTATTTACAGGGATAGAGAAAAGGGGGGCGCAGATGGGCTGAAGGTGCAAGGCACCAGGGCCGGTGCAAGGTTCCCTAGCACCCTAAGCAAAATGTCATTTTACTGCCCCCCTGGGATGGAGAAGACCAGTTAAGCTGTAACACAAACTTGGAACACGTGAGCTACTACCTCTGGCCCTGTGTCCCTGTTTGCTGCTGCTGGACTCCTGCTCCGCCCCTCAGGTTCCAGCACCCATAAGCAGCTGCCTAAAGCTGCCTGATGGAAGCGCCGGCCCTGCATGGCACTAATCAAGGTAGCCACCATGCATACCCTGTCTATCTTTATTCTGGGTGGAAAAGGCATGGAATTCAGCTGATTGTATGTAGACATTCCAGCCAAACCCTAGCTACCAACACACAACTGCTCTCTAACTACCTTTGGGTTGGCCATACCTCCCTTTCCAGCAACCTACCTCAAATCTTCTCTGTTCCCACATTCTAGTCCTAACCCAACAGTAATCCTAATGTCTGCTAGACAACCGCACAATGTAAACCTAACACATCTTTGCAAGCTATAAAATAGTTACAATATGCTCTAATTTTATCATTCCCATAACCTCTAAAGAATGAATACCTAAAAAAGTATTAAAAACAAAATTAACACAAAAAAATCATCACTTTCTGATAAATGAGGTCTGCAGATCTTATCTATTTGCTTGCAATTTTATTCTAGAAAACATGCCAAATATCTGGCATCCGTTGGTTGCACCTTTGTCAAGTGCTTTCTTTGATATTAATGACATTTGGGAATGAGCGATTACCTACAATTTTATCTATGAAATGTTTTTCTGCATTGTATTTCTTTAGACATCTACAGAGCTCACTGCTATTTTCTGAAATATAAATGTATGCCTAGCACTACTGTGAAAAGAGCATGGTTGAAAGAGCATGGTTGGGACTGATTGAGATAAAAGGTCAGGTTCCCTAAGTATATCTACTTTTGCAAGTTGAATTGTAATTATAATTGTACTAATGTTACCCTGTTACCTTCTGACCCCACCTGGTGACCATTAACAGTTACATTTTAATAGTTTTCATTGTGTTCCGAATACCAAATAGGAAGCATGGTAGTACTGGAATTATTATTATTATTATTATTATTATTATTCACACAGTATGTTCTGCATAAGCTTGCATGAATTTTCACTTGGGCCTCTAGTTTCTTCTCACAGTCTTAAAAGCTGATGGTTTATGTGCGCAGATCTCTGTATTTTGTTTCAAAATAATTGTTGTGATTTGATTTTTTGTTTGTAAGACCACCCTCAAATGTTTTGGGTTTGGTTTTGGGAATGGTTTTCTGGGGTTCTTTACACATCAATAAAAATCATTTGAAACATAGACTGTTTTTTGTTCCAATAATATTAATGACATCAATAACTTTAAATTCCAATCATTTCCAGTAAATATTGCCCACCTCACTATACCTTCTCCTGAGGTAAATAGCATCTGATATCACAAGGGAGGGAATTATATGTAATTCAAAGCCTGATATTCACTTTATAAATCTGCATTCTGATCTCGAAGGAAGACCCAACTCAGGACTCAATCAACCAGGAGCCACAGGATTTCATAAATTTGTACCCTTTATTAATTTTATCTAACAATGTTGTTTGACTTAAGTCTGCATTTTCTTGTTTCTCTGTGATTCATCTATTCATCCGCTTTATATGTTAGCTGAAATTGTCATTTTATATATATATATATATATATATATATATATATATATATATATATATGTTTCCAATGAAGAAGGCACACAGACGAAAGGTACATATTCAACTATTAACTTGTAATGGGCATAGCTTATCAAGCACTTTCAGGGATGTCTGCCCTTCAGGACGAATGTGAACAACAAGTAATCCCCACACTATAATAGAAATAAATAGTAAGATTAGCTGATTACTCACCTGTCCAGTCAGGTGTCACCGGGAGCCGACGCTCTGTTCACCGGAAGTCACATCCCCGCACTTTCTGTTTCACGCCGGATAACAGGTCAGGAGTGCTGGTCCTGCTTTCCACTCCCCTACTTCCACGTGTCACAGGCAGATAGGGGGCGTATCTCATGGCTTCCTGTAGCCACAGTGACCCGGGACACCTGTAGAGAGACAGGGAAACCTCACTAGTGACAAATCAACATACATATACAACACAAAGAATAAACAAATATACAAGAGCCTGTCCCCAGCAACATACCCCAAATATAACTCAATTTAGACAGAACTCAAAATGGCAGAAATAAAAACAATAGTACTGTATACTACTAATAGCTGTCCTGTCGGGGATGGCAGTTTCAGGCAAGACTATTCCAATTGATCTTATCATTGAGGCCACACCAAGATCATGTCCCCCAAAATCTACAGGGAGACAGGGCAAAAAAAATGACTCATCAAAGAGACTTAGTGGATCTTGAGGTTGGGGACCACCAGACCCATCGGCGCTCTGGCACTCCTAAGACATCACACGGCTCCCAGCTCGAGCGTTGAGTTTCAAAGCACGGGGGGATGTCAGGCTATGTCTATTTATGTAAGTAATGTTGAAAGTGTTCTTGTTATGTCTTGATAAAGGGTTTCAACACAGAAACAGTCAGCAGCAGCAGCTGTCCCGACAGCTGTTTCAACTGAGAGTTTTCACCCCTGATGAAAACTGACACTGCTCAGTTGAAACAGCTGTCGGGACAGTTGCTGGTGCTACCTGTTTCTACCTTTATGGAATAAAAGGATTTCTTCATAAATGACGGTTCTGACTCCTTCCATGCCGTGGGGGTAAGTGTACTATACATATAGTTGAATATGGGTGGTCCGGCACTCCGCTCACCCTTTCAGCTGCTCCAGTGCCCTCTGCTTGAATAGAAGGAATTGAATGTTTGAATAGAAGGTGTGGGTATAGCCACGGCACTCCAGGGACTGCTCCTTCAATAAAACATTTCAATAAAACAAACAGTGGAAAACATCTCAAAGACCGACATTTCAGGGTCACATATGCCCCATTTTCAAGGTGAGGGAACAAGAACATGCTGTGGTGCTTACCTTATAAGACATGTGTGTAGAAATCCTTCACCAACCCGGTTGCTCCAACCGCCACGCGGAGGGTCACTTCCGCCTCAGACCCAGCCCCCCTGCGCTGCTCTGTTGGGTAACCATGGCAACCCAGCGGGTGTCCAAGCAGCGTCATCCTATGCTGCCAGTCACCCTGTGTGTATTGAAACAAACATAATGTGACAGCTAATAAAGTACAGAGATCACATAACAGCAGTGCATGTTACTGTATAGAGGAATAGTCGCCAGGCTGTTATATTATACTCAATGTGCCAGACGCACTAGAGAACGGAGGCAAGGGGAGCCATTCAAATGTTAACTGCCATAATCAAACATGTGGGTGTTCCCTGATGGCATACCTTAATGGAACTGTATGGTAACCAAACTATATCGCTCGCAGCATTTTAATAGATCTCAAATATTAAAATGAAGCAAGATCCACAGTTATGGACTAGTTGTCCTGTGAATAGACTGTGTGGTATGGGAATCTGCATGCTGAAAAAATGGTTGGTGAAATGAGTATGTAATAATAATAATAATAATAATAATAATAATAATATGATTGTGTGTAAGGGACGATTAAATTATTTTCTAACCGTGCTCTTCAATATAAATAAATGCTTGCATGTGCATAAAGTGTAAAAATAACAAAATGCTGCTAAAAACAACAAACACAAATAATGTGAAAAACTGTATAATCTACATTGTCTATAGTGATTGGTGTGGGTGGGTAAATATACAATGTATATGAACTGGATCTATGTAAGGGGTCAATGTGAGGGGTCAATGTGCATGATAGTGAATATACAGTAAAAAGCAGAGTAGCAGCGCTTAAATTACAATGAATGGAAACCAGTTTCAATTAATAATTATTTTATGTAAAAAATTGTAAGGCAGCAATACATAAAGAATACAAATAACATGTAATAAAAAATATATAGTTAAAAGAAAGAAATCTCACTGACAGCAAGGTTGATCAAGCCACAATGTTCTCAGTTTTATACCAACAATTAAGTTGGTGTACTTGGACGATATTTTATATCCAATGTCACTGATGTTTTTGTTAAAAGGTGAGAGGTTAGGTGGGAGTCACAGGTCCTCTCTATTTGCACAGAGTCCCAGTGGATGCCTCTGGAGGAATCTGTGTTTTGATTGTGCTAGACAGTTTGTCCTCTTAGGAGACCACTGGAGAATAAATTAGGGGCAACTGGATCCACAGTGTAAATGTCCTCCTTCTTGTACCTACTGTATATTGGGGTGGTACTTGAAAATGACAACAGTGGTCTTATTCTAAAGATGTATCAAGCAGCAATTGGACCTTTGGGATTGCCCACAGAGGGACACTCCTTCAACAAGTGGCTAAGATGGCAGAGCTCACCTGAAAGTTATGTGTCTTCTGGTGGTCCCGGGTGGGGTTGCACAAGTCCTGTAGGTGGAATCCCAAATTGGCATTGGATGGGAGTATAAATTAGTAAGTGGCTGGTGTTCCAATCCTGTAGATGAGGGAAAACGCTTGACGCGTTTCGCCACTTGCTGTGGCTTTTTCAAAGGCAATCTTTTTTGTTACCAATAGGGAGTGACTAACCCTATATTATAGCAGCAGCTTTGGGGAAATTTCTTATATTCAGGCGCCCATACAGTATATATTCTCTGGTAGAGTAGAATTGTTGATTCCACATGATAGTGAATGTGAATGATAGTACTACAAACCTTGCACCCATTTTAAATATGCCAAGGTGTCACTCCCTCTGTGATTCTGCTCTGCCCTTTTGCCCCATTAGTACCTTATTTATTGATGTCTTTTTATAGTGCTTTAGTGCTTGTATTAACTTTGCCTCCCTCACTCCCCTAATGTACAGTTAATCTCACTAGTCCCTAGAAGCAGAATTATTATGAAAAATGCATTGAAGTTTTGTACGTATGCATATATTTAATAAAGATTCACTTTCATACATTTGCCAAATCACAGGGGAATTTAGTCCAAAGATGATTTTTTTTTATAGCTGCTTCAAAACTGCCTGTGTTGTCCAGGCTATAATGTGATCAGTAGCTGGTTGCCTAGCAATCATGTCCTTATTTTAGCTGGAGTTTGAAAATGGACAATTCTCTGTACTAAAATAACTCTGAAAATATAGATTATTTTTTTAAAGCTTATCACAGGAAGCAATATATACTGGCCAAGTTACCTAGATCAATAGTATTACACATAGAGAAAATTACATAGAACTTTGCTCTATGAAGGATATAAGTAAAAAATGTCAAAAATATAAACTGTGATGTCCTGCATGAGTGATAAAACTTCAGATTAAACAGTGAACCAATATTAATGTTGTTGTTTTGAGGTTACATTGCAATGTAAATAAAGTAAAAAAAAATGTTTTTAACTGAACAGTTTTACTTCAATCAATCAGAGTTGTTGTAACGGTTCTGGCAGTGAACCCACCATTGGAGTAATGTGACGGCACATGTGGATGATGGTGGTGGGCTGAGCCCTCAGCCATGACCGCTGTTTAGGATGGCACACGGTTACCCCATCTCTAACTCTATTGGCCTTCTCGGGCAGGTGACCATAGACCATAGACTGCGGAATGCTAGGCTTCTCCTGTAGTCGCCGTATTCGAAGGAGCGAGTTAAGCCCGCTCCGACCCCGATGCAACCAGATTTTAAGATGTTACAAGTCTACTTGTAACATCATGATAAAGATCTAACTAACAGTCACTAACTGGACAGGACACCCTGGCTAATGGCACCAGGCCAAGGACAGGGAGTGTGTCCAAGTCACAGGCACCGGATGAACCAATGACGGGGCGCCACCAAACAAATATACACCAAAATTAAACAGTGGATACACTTAAACTGATGAATCCACAGCCATGGGCCTCTCCGAATCACGGAGAGCAGGACTAGGACAGTAACTATAACTTAGGATAAAGAGCAGCTTGCTCACAGAAATAAAGAAGATAAGGAACCAGGCTCCACTGGAGCACTTACGTGACCACTCCAGAAGCACCACATGGAATAACTAGGCAGGACTGGTGACAATCAAGCGGACCAGGACAGAACAGAAACAAGACTTGACCAGGACTGGACCGGACCAAGACAGGACCAGATCAAGACGGGACCAGGACTGGACCGGATCAGGACGAGACCAGGACAGAACTGGATCTGGAAGGGACCAGGACAGGACCAGATCAGGACAGGATAGTGACTGGACCAAGAAGGTCGGGCAGAAGTGACGCCACGGGACCCGGCTCCACCAGGCGGAAGCACCCGGGCGCCCTTCTCTGGGCGCTGGGGAACCCTGCTGCAGCAGCGCCGCGGCACACAACAAGTCAGCGCTGCTGAAAGTTGTAGTACAGGTCAAATTTAAAACCCACTAAAATCTTTTAATTTGGACCTATTCTTGTTGCTACAGAATTATTAATACCAATACCATTTGTTTCCCCTTAATTCAAGTAAATTTTGATGATCTCACAACTCAGTTGCAGTGAGGGTGCTGGCTAAATGAAGTACTAGAGCCACAAACACATGGCAGTACAGTGAATTGGAGTTGAGGTGATGTATGTAGATGAAGGTTAATACTTTTTTGATAATTCAATTGATTGATTAATTATTTGATTGGCTGATTAAAAAGAAAAAATAGATGTGAAACAAATTATTCAAAAACAAGCATCCTAATATGATTGCTTAAGTCTAATTGATTCTAATTAATTCCTTCATTCTAAATGATTAAAATTGATTAATTACCTTTGATTGATGAATTTTGATTAATTATTCTTCTAAATGTAGAAAAATATAAGAGAATTTTGGACAAACAAACAAAAAAGTGCACTAATGTAAGGTCTGATATCTATTTGATTAATGCATTTTGATAAAAAGAAAAAAACAAGCATCGTAATATTAGGTTTGATTTCCATTTGATGAGTTTGAATGAATACATAAATTATTATTTATGGATTATAAATTAAAATAAAAAATGAAAAAGAGTTCTGGAAAAAAACTTATTATAAAAGTAAAAAACAAGCATCCTATTGTGAGGCATGGTATCTACTGTATTTTGGATTGTATTTGTATTTTGATTATTTATTCATTAAAATTAAAAATATTTAAAGAGTTCTGGAATAGACAATAAAAAAGTTAAAAGCATGTAATATAATGTGAAGTTTGATATCTAAGTAAATTCTAATGCAAAAGCAAACATATACATGCAGCACAGACCTTAGGAGAAAGGACAAAAACAAGTGATTCAAATGGTCTTACCAGAGACAATGCTCCTAAAATATAGCCCATAATGAAAATTAAGTTGTGCATGATGGAATTTCCTTGAGATTATGTGGTATATTATAAAGAACCTGCACAGTTTAACAAACCAAACACTTCAGAGACAGGAACTGTCACTTTTGTTGTTGAAGTGCTTGGTTTGTTTGGGTTCCCACAGAAGACCACATCTATGTGGTTGTGGTAAACAAAGCTACCAATGTACAAATTTTCTTTGTTTCCTTCCATTATTTAAAGAGTCTGTGTGACATTCTGATTTGTAAATTGCCATTAAAATAATCATTCAACATCCTATTAATGTTTAATGTAATCAGTTTGAGTCATAATAGAGTG
Source organism: Crinia signifera (assembly GCF_055691185.1). Lineage (NCBI taxonomy): Eukaryota > Metazoa > Chordata > Amphibia > Anura > Myobatrachidae > Crinia > Crinia signifera. Next base: position 407,166,676 of record NC_139217.1, read on the forward strand.
GGTCAATAATAGTGGGAAATTATTTTATGCCTAACCAGAGTGAAACAACATTATAATAATCATCATCACCACCAACATTAGTGAATCTTGTGGAAAGCCCGTTTTTTTCTTGCATTAGCAGTTGTAGCAGTAAAAGATGTGTCATGTGCATAACCCTAACTCTAACCCACCATGCACACTTACTTTCAGCATCCTGGAAATTGGGGTTCCAGCACAAGCATCATAATTGTGAATGCTGGCATCCCACCACCGGGATGCTGAACACATCCTGTTGGTGTAAGCTATTTTGCTATCACATCCCTGAATTTTTCCAACAGATTGGCACCATTATGCCTCTTAGTAAAGCCAGTGATATAGAAATTTTCCTGACTGTAAATGAGCTGGCATTGTGTGTTAGATGTTGCTGCTAAATATGATAGACCCAACCAGTTAGTAAATGCTAGGGTTCCCACTTAAAAGCAATCAGGAAGAGGTGGGATTGGTGCTACTCAAGGCTACTGATGCCTCATGCCTTCGAGTGTACATGTCAATGCATAATATAGGATACAAATTATTTATTATAATAAAAATAAGCAATGAATAAATCTATTAGGATGCTAAATGTTTTGTTGGGGCAGCAGCACTATCCCAGCGCTCTTCACAGACTCCACTGGAGCTGGCTCCCCCAAGGGTCTTCCTAGATCATTGCAATACCACTGACAGCAACAGCTGTGCTTCACTGCATTAAACTCATCAGCTCCTCATTGTCTGGTGGGGGCAGGGCTTATGGCATGTGATTGGACAATGGGAGGAAAGAAAAGGAGGAGGAGGTAAGCTGCACAAAGGCTGCTGTCTGCACCCAGGAGCCAGACTGTGACCTAACATTCAAGAAGGCCCCTCCCCCCACTAGGGGCCCACTAAGCCTCACCCCTTCACAGAGCCCTGCTAATCCTGGAGCTCCACTAAGCATACGGTCACAGCAGTGAATGAGCCACTGGCTCTGACAGCCAGGGAGGTTCCTTCCTGGCTGTCAAGCGATCCCTACCAGCCACATGCAGTCCTAGTGCTCCATAAATGTACTGGCTTGGGGACCCCTGCCCCCAGCCAAGCCCGCTTATAACTGATTATAACAGTGACCTACATGTATACTATTCAGATGGGACATGAAAAGCCAGGGCTTGTTTATCAAACAGTAACATTTTTTCAGCAGCACATATTAGGGTAAACCGTTTTAAACAAGTAAATTGATGTATCAATGGAAATGGATTAACTGTAAGGTGATGATATTTTCCTTTGACACATCTTAAATAGAGGTAGTGGAGGAGGATGAATGGAATAGGGTGTAGGGGCAATAGGGGAAAAGTGGTTTTTGGTTGCTGAGGGTCTGGTGGAATGTCATGTACTAATGTACTGTATTTAGACAATTTTAGAAGTGAGGTTTGTAGAAAAGTCATTCACAGAGTGAGGATCAGAGATGAGGAGGGGCAGAGGAAGGAGTTGAATGTGGCAATGGGCGGAGATAAGGATTTTTTAAATACTATCATTAAGGGAATGAACAGTACTGTAGGTTGAGAGCATAAGTTTGAAATTGAAGAAGGCTACAATGGAGCACGATTTTCTCCATTTTCCCTTGGAGTACTTGGGTTGATGTGTGTATCTGTGTGGGTGAGTAGTGATCTCCTGAGTCAAAAGCAGTAGTAAGGGAAACATTATAGAGCTTATGCAGGGCAGAAGAGAGTTGTAATTGCAGAGAGTTGAGCAAGGAAGATAAGGATAGAATAACAATAGCCTCAAGGTTACACTTTAGAATGTTAGCCATGGCAGGCTGAGGTGGAGAATAGTCGAGGGATACCCTTAGTTAAGAGATAAGATGATAGAGAGGTGGAATGGGGAATTGCTATAATCAAAGATATCCCAACAGTGAGTGAAGACCAGATCAAGTGAGCGTCTACTCATATAAGAGGCTGAGGAGGAGATCCTCTAGGACAGACCAAATGATTATGTGAGGGTAAGGAGTTTAGAGATACAGTAGAGTAAATTGAAATAATCTAAAATGAGGGAGAGAAGGTCTGAAGTAGGGATGGCCATCGACCATCGATGATTCGAAATCATCGATGGTTCATGGCCGATGTCGAATACTTTTGCCATCGATGGGGGAGAACCAGATGGTTTCCCTCCATCGATGGAACAGCAAAACGATGTTTTGCTTTTTTTTTTCTTCAAAGTGCCGGGACACTGAGCATAGCCCCCCCCCCGACACCCGCGAAGCCCCGCCCCCGTGTTTTGATTGGCCCACGGGCCAATCAAACAAACACAATGGATGACCATCGATATGTAAAAATATTGATGGTCATCCATTGCATAGTTTAGCACTATCAATGGCCTGTTGCAGAATTGCCATCGATGGCAACCATCGATGGCAATGGCAACGATGGCCATCCCTAGTCTGAAGAGAGGAAGCGGGGGAGCCAGGAAACACTGTTGTTTAAGGATTTGGAGGTAGGGTCAGGGGGATGATAAATTACAGCTATTTGAAGGTGAACAGGTAGCAAAAACCTCTCATTTAGAGAATAAAGGGACAGTTAAGAAAGTACTGTATAAAATGGTACAAGTTTATAAAAGATAGGACTCCAACACCACCACCATGGCAACCATGGTGGTGTGAGAGAATGTGAGGCCCACAGACAATAGTCACAGGAGAAGGGGTGTCAGAGGGATAAGTCCCAGTTTCTGCAATGACTAGAAGATTCATGGAGATGAAAAAATCATGGTCGGAGACAGTATATTACAGGTATCAGACAGATCTGGAATTCCACAATGAACAGAAGAGAAGGACTTAGCAGGAGATATGTGAATGAGATTATCAGGGTTGATGTAGCATAGAGGTGAAGAAAATTTTTAGATTTAAAAATTACATAGTAAAGGTGTATACACTTGAGCTAGGAATGGAAACTGCAGGTGGTGGGCAAGGAGGGAGTGTGATGAATTTATGGGTGTAGGACTGTATTTATGGGTGTAGGATAATGTAATAATAAATAAGAAATTTGAGAATAGGCTAAAGAGCAATGGTAAAATAATACAGGATATTCAATTGATATTGTTTTTTTAGATGTTTGTGAAACACTAAAATTCAGCACAAATAGTTGCAAGTGGTAATTCCTTGTATTGTCCCAGCAGGGACTTCACTGTTAAGTGTCCAGATTATACAGACAGAAGGTGCTTTGGAGAGTCAGTCAATGCATACTTTTTGTTTTTAAGCTGTCCTTCTGAGGAAGAGATTGCTGATAGAATGTTCTCCTTTGGTTTTCCTTTTTGCATGCTTAAAATTTAATTATACTTTTATAAACATGCCTAGGCAAAGTTCTAAGCAGTACAGATACCAGTGGCGTAGCTACGTTTTGGGCACCCCTGCGCCGTTAGGGGGGGGCGCCCCCCCGTCGCCGCCCCGCCAAGCACCCCTACCCCGCCGCCCATGCAAACCCCCCCTCAATCCCCCACAGCCTTACCTATCGCGCTGGTCCCGGGGGCTCCGTTCTTCTGCTGAGGACCACCAGAAAATGGCCGCCCCCATACAGCAGACAGTTTCAGAGAACAGTGTGCTGTATGGGGGCGGCCATTTTGTGGTGGTCCTCAGCAGAAGAACGGAGCCTCCGGGACCAGCGCGATAGGTAAGTCTGCAGGGGATTGAGGGGGGTTTAACTATAGCACCGCAGCCCCCGGCGCCCCCACATGCACAGCGCCCCCCCCTCCCCCCGCGGCGGCGGGTGCCGCGGTGATATAGTTACGCCGCTGACAAATACCATAGCTACTATGAATGGAAGTGTGGCATCTGGCTGTGACTTCATAATCAAGCACTACACTTCCGGCATAACACTGCCTAAGAATCACAGTATCTATCAGGAAGAGGCTGGTACTCCATGTGGGGGCTTTAAAAGCACAACAGTCACAGTGGCAGAAGTAGAAATGATTTCTTAGTGGTACTATAAGTGTGCCCCGTAGGAGCACACATTTCAAAAGTGGGCATGGCCATGTGTCATGAGGGGGCATGGTCCTATGAAACTAGAAGAGTGGTTACATGACAAAAAGAGCATGGCACCATTAGGACACACACTATAATGAACCTTACACATTATACCACATGGCATGACGTAATGCGCATTACACATTATGCCACACATGGTAATGCCCATTACACATTATGTCCCACACCGTAATGCCAACTTCACATTATGCCCCACACCGTAATCCACATTGACAGACTTCATTAATGGGATAGTGAGCTGGCATCCCAGCTAAGCTATATATACATAGGTATAGAATTATTTGCCCATAGACTGGTTCAATGTCCTATGTTGTGCATGCAGTTGGTTTGAAGATAGTGCCAGAGACCATAAGCATTAGTAGGGTTAATAGCGATAGCAGGAAAAGGTTAGCATGTAACTGACACGCAGTAAGGCAGTTCAATACTCGTATTGCTGGTTAGCAGTGAATAAGATAATTGGAAACCTCTCACCAGAGATATACAGGACTCCATGTCTGTCAGTTCCAGATAGCTTATCTCCTCAAACTTGAGGTCACCGGGTTCCATGTTACATGGTCTCTACCTAATAGGGAGATCAAAAGCAGGCTGCCAACAGAAGGAGGAGGGTCCATGAACAGATCAGCAGTGGCGGTCCGGGAGTCTGGTTGTGTGGGGAGACCAGAGGTGAGCCACCAGCACAGGCGGTTACCCATAATTCAAATTTGCTGGCACAGCGTCAGGTCAAGAAAGACCGCAGTCTGTGTGTGGATGGATGGGCATATGATGTGGGGCAGAAATTATCACCTCTTACAGTGGGAACAGCGGCGCTGCCAGTCTGCCACTGCCTGCCGCATTATTTAAATAGTTAAAAGGTTGCAGGGGACGCGGGGTGGTATGGCGTACCGGCAACATATTTCTTAAAGGTACACTGTACCACTTTGTACCCCCTTACTTGCACCACTGAATAGTCACTACACATTGGCATCCTACCATTTAAGGTTAACAATGGCCTGGGGATGTGAAAACCCAACCTTTGATACTAATGACTAAGATTCCTTTATGCTTATTTTGTAGACAAAGTTAGGTAAAACATTGATTATATAAAAATTATATTATATAACATATTCATATTCTTTTTCATGAGAAGTGGCGTAGCTTGTGTAAGGCAGCCCCCGCCACTGCTTGGGGGAGCGGGGGCTGCGTGGGCGCCTACTCCCGCACGGAGAGGCCAGACAGAGAAGCCGGGAAGCTGAGCAGTCCTCAGTCCGGAGGGGGCCTGCTCATGATAATTATACACAGCCGGCCACCGCGCTGTGAGAGGAAGTCCGTGCAGCTTGAGGAGCAGGAGAGCCGTCACTCAGTCAGGGCTTCCTGATGCTGGCCCCGCCCACCACACTGATGGGCTCCGTGCAGCAGGCCTCAGCCCTGCTCTCCCTGCTCCTGTGACCGGCTGCCCTGATGCTGGCCCCACCTACCATACTGCTGGGCTCCCTGCACAGTGCCCCTGTAACCTGCTGCTGCTGCTGCTGCTGCCGCCCTGATGCTGGTCCCAAACACTCACCACACTGCTAGCTCCCTGCACCTCCAAGGAATGGGCAAGCCAGGTGAGTGTTGTATAGTGGGGGAGTGAGGGGGCTGTGTTTTATCTACTGTAATGTGGTACTTTTATTACTGTGGTGCTGTGTGTGTACTGGGGGAGTGGGGTCTGTAATATGATGGGAATCTGTACTTTAGTGTGTGTGGGGGCTGTTTATCATGTGGAATGGGCTGTGTATAATGTAATATGGGGGGGGCTTTGTATAATGTAATATAGGGTGGGCTGTGTATAATGCAATATGAGGGGCTGTGTATAATGTAATATAGGGTGGCCTGTGTATAATGTAATATGGTGGGGGCTGTGTATAATGTTATATAGGGGGGCTGTGTATAATGTAATATAGGGGGGCTGTGTATAATGTAATATGGGGAGGGCTGTGTATAATGAAATATAGGGTGGGCTGTGTATAATGTAATAAGGGGGGCTGTGTATAATGTAATATAGGGTGGCCTGTGTATAATGTAATATGGGGGGCTGTGTATAATGTAATATAGGGGGGGCTGTGTATAATGTAATAAAGGGTGGCCTGTGTATAATGTAATATAGGGTGGGCTGTGTATAATGTAATATAGGGTGGCCTGTGTATAATGTAATATGAGGTGGGCTGTGTATAATGTAATATGGGGGGCTGTGTATAATGTAATATGGGGGGCTGTGTATAATGTAATATAGGGTGGCCTGTGTATAATGTAATATGGGGGGCTGTGTATAATGTAATATAGGGGGGGCTGTGTATAATGTAATATGGGTGCTGTGTATAATGTAATATATGGGTGGCCTGTGTATAATGTAATATAGGGGTGCTGTGTATAATGTAATATAGGGGGGCTGTGTATAATGTAATATGGGGTGGGCTGTGTATAATGTAATATGGGGCGGGCTGTGTATAATGTAATATTGGGAGGGTTGTGTATAATGTAATATGGGGTGGGCTGTGTATAATGTAATATGGGGTGGGCTGTGTATAATGTAATATGGGGTGGGCTGTGTATAATGTAATATAGGGGGGCTGTGTATAATGTAATATGGGGTGGCCTGTGTATTATGTAATATGGGGAGGGCTGTGTATAATGTAATATGGGGAGGGCTGTGTACAGTGGCGTAAGTTCGTCCCAGTTACCCGGAGGCAAGATAAATATTGGTGCGCGCACACACACACACACCACCTTAAATAAATACATGTTATGCATATTATGTTTAAAATTAAGAGTGTGACATTTATGGTCCTGCTAGGAGGGGGAGTCAGCCACTTAACCTTTATCGACGACTTTCAATTAACTGATTCAAATGTGCAGGTGAAGAGAGGTGCCCCCTTGGGAGCAGGAGCCCGGCGGCAGATGACTCCATTGCCTCCCAGAGTTCTGCCTCTGGCTGTGTATAATGTAATATGGGGAGGGCTGTGTATAATATAATATAGGGGGGCTGTGGGGTGGGAAGCTTCCGGCCCGGCCCCACAGAAGCTTCAGGCCCGGCCAGTCTTTTTCAAGGGACATGGGTAGCCACAGAGAGGTAATGTGTATGGGGCATTGGAGGGGGGGGGGGGCGCCTAAAAATATTTTGGCTTGGGGGAGCATAATTTATAGTTACGCCACTGTTCATGAGTTTTACCATGCAGCCTAGCACAGAGGTAAGATAATAACATAACCTCTCCTTTTTCCTGTATTATATTTTACTCCTTAGAATCATTTCACTATGCACCGTACACAGCTCGCAGGAAGAAATAAAGAATATCCAGATGTCAAGATTTCCATATTCTAAATAGTGGTCTATGACTGTACTATCCATAATAAGAGAAATAAATGGTAATTCATACACGGAGCTGACAGTGAGTGTGAGAGGCACTTGCCAGAGATAGTGTAATGGTGAAGGCAATTAAGATTTGTTTTCTAGCTAAAAGCTGTTTGTAAACACAGCACAGTTGTATATTCCCCAGAACTGAGTAACAAATGACCCACACAGTAAGCGCATTTATTAGTTAAATGACACACCAGGAATAAAATCAGCATAAAAATAATATTGTAGATATAATGTAGCAAAGCTCCAAACATGTTGTATAAAGTCAGGTTCATTTGGCTACGTTCTCAGTGTAATTTTCTACTGCAGAATACATCCTATAGCCTCACAAATGCTAAATTGGACAAACACTGTAAAGTCTTTAGACACAATATCACAGTTAAATGGAAACAAATATTTGTAGTATTTAGGAAAACTATTCAATCTTTATGCTTAAAAATAAGGATATTTTGGATTACTTCTGCAATATTCCTTTTTTGTATGATGCTCTTTCTATGGGGTCCTTACTGCTTTTGTGTCATTGTAGAGTATATGACTGCACAAAGCCCTAAACTCATCACGTGCTGTACCACTGGGTCATCAGAGGGTCAGAAAGAATATTAGCTTTTTTTTCATCAATTTGAATTCAATTATAATGATATAACACGACAGAGAGTACCCACAACATTTGGGTCTAAATGTCTTTCCGATTGGCTTGCCAAATGATAGTGAGCCAAATCAAATAATAATAATATCTTTTCATGGTTTCAATTCCATTATTGTAATTCATAAGTTCTAGAATTATTATTTATATACTGCACAGAGGTAGGTGCAAAAAGTATATATTTATTTTGCAGGTCCAACTGCTATTGCACCTATATGGAACCGACCAAACTTTTGTCAATGATTTAAACTGTATCCTAATACATATATACTTGTGTGTGCAATATGAGAACTTAATGTTCTTCCTTTTACTCTGGTACAACTGTTTAACATTACTGTAGGTTAGTTAATTATCATAAGCTAGGTGATTAGCATAGATTGCATTATTTCCTGAGTTGTAAATCCGTAATTTATGCACCATGGTTCTTGTTTTGGGAGAAAGTCTATTATTTTGTTGCCTTGTTTATAATAGAGGAGAAGCATTGGGGTCATTTTACAATATTATTTATTAACAATAGCTATTAAAAGTTATATATTTAGCAAGTTACGCTGAACTTCACAATTGGTAACAAAGAGTAATTAAACAAGATTGGTAATAGCAGACAGGCAGAGGTAAGAGGACCTTCCACTTAACCCTTCAATCTATTGGGACGTAACTAGAACTTGGTAGGTCCATAGCAAAATCTTGAAAGCCAAATCCCCCTTCCTTCCCAGACCCTCCCAGCTTTTGTCAATTCACTGCTCTTTAGGGGCTGGAGACAGTGGTGCGAGAGAGAGGGTGGGTTTCATGGGACGAGGGAGAGAAAGTAAGAGAAAAAAAGGGAATAAGAGAAAAGGGAGAGAAAGTGTTGGGGAGAGAGTGTTAGGGAGAGGAAAGAGGGAGAAGGTGTGAGCAGTAGAGATGCTACTTGACTATAGCACAGGATGGGGGTGGAGGCATAAATGGACAGAAGGATGGGGGAGCTTGGACAAATGCACAGGGGAATGAGCAGACAGATGGATATTCAGAGCACCATTTGAGGATATAGACAGACTTCGTTGAAAGTGATGGACAGATGAACAGACAGAGCACCATATGGGGGCATAGATGGACAGATGGATACATGGAGCATAAATATACAGATGTATGGGAGGACGGGAGGGGGCATAGATGGATGATTGGACAGGTGAGATAGCACATAAACAGACAAAAAGACTGATAGAGAACCATATGGGGCTATAGACAGATGGACAGTAGAGGACATAGATGGATGGAAGGATGTACATGGGTGGACAGACAGAGCACCATATGGGGAATAGATGGAAAGACAGATGGACAGGAGGAAGCATAAAGAGACAGAAGGGTGGACGGAGGGGGCACAGATGGACAGAAGAAAGGGGTCACAGATGGACAGATGGGAGAGGGTGTATATATGGCAGGGGCAAAGATGGACAGATGGGAGGGATAGACAGATGAACAGACAGAGCACCATATGGGGGTATAGACAGACGGACAGGAGGGGAGGAGCATAGACAAATAAATGGACGGATAGACCAACATATGAAGACAATGCAGGACAAACTGGAGAAAGCATAGATGGAAGGATGGACATGGGTAGAAAGACAGAGCATATGGGTGCATAGATAGACATTGGTGACATTTGTCAGACAGATAGGCATACAGAGCACCATATGGTGGCATAGAAAGACATAAGGGGGCATAAACAGATGGGAGGGGGTATAGACAGACAAACGGGAGGGAGCATAGATGGAGAGACATGCCTGGACCAGCTAACTATAGAGGGTGCAGAAGCTGCAGCTGTTATGAGGCTCAACAGCTTAGGGTGCCCCAAAAGCAATCCCACTGCTGCCGCACTGGCAAAAATATAATGTTGGTAACTATTATAGGTAGGCAGAAATATTACTAATTTGCCTTTTAGAAAAAAATTACATTTCAGGTGGCAACATGAAATGGCCAGGGGTGGATTGGGGTGGAAAACCATCCTGGGAAAGTTCTGAAAGCAGCACTCATTGAAGAGGGGTCTGTTCAAGGGCTAGACTCTGTTGAAGGGTCAGGATCCCTCATAGAGCCTGATTCTGAGTTGGACACATTATAAGCAGTCTTTGTATCTTTTACAGCAGTTGTGTCTCTGTCATTACGCTAATTCCACTACAATGCACTTTGCTGGTGTCATGGGTGGTTTGTGAAATTAAAGTGGCCTTCGAACAATTTCCAAAAGTGGACCTTACACACCCTCAGGCCTGTCCTGAGCCACCACGGCCTTCCCTGTGCTTGCATAGTAAACTTTCGATATGCTACAGATGGAGCCCTCTTCATCTAGCCCTTTAATAGGATTATGTGAGTAAAAGGATTACTCTGCTAATCCCCTACTGTATTGTTCTATGTATTGTATTGCTGCTGAGAACAATAGGATAGCCATGGCTAGCCATGGTGAGCCATGACCTAAGGAATATAGTTGAGAGGGGCTCCAACTGTAGTAAGGAGGGGGCTTGGACATACTTCCCAAAGTTGTCCACTAGGTGAACTTGTGGTGTTTGTAAGAGCAGAAAGTAGTCAATAGCATCAATTGCAGCTAAGAGATCTAGAAAAGTAAGACGTGAGTAATGGCCTTTGACATTAACAGACTAATGGCCTTTAGACTTAGCAGTGGCCAGATCTTTCATTAATTTACTCAGTGGTGTCTGTGTAGTGGTATCAAAAATGTGAGTGAAGAAAGTGTGTGAGTGCAGATATAAGAAAGCCTCTCAAGTAGCTTTGATGAGGGAGCATTAGGGCCAGAATTAATTTTTATAGAAAAGAGGTAATCGCTGCATTCTTTTTCCCCATAGTATATTTATTAGACAATATAGAAAAAACAGCATAAAACAAATAAATATGTCATATAGCATTATACATATAATTAAATGCCATAAAATGCTATATGAAAATAGATAAACAGACTGCATTTTCCTTTTTTCCAGCAAATTATACACAAATTACTATAATAAAAACAATAAATTCTATCCAAATTTAAAAAATAAATAAACCAAAAGTAAATCAAACTAAAACTAAAACATCAAAAATAACAATAACATTGCCTACCAGGGGTCACAAGTTGCCGATCCATCTATGCATTTTCCATCCAATCCAAAAAGGGGAGAAAAAAAAAAGGAAAAAAAGATTAAAGAAAAAGGAGAAAAAAGAAAAAGGAAAAAAAGCAAAGGGCGAAGTCCATTTATTTAGCATGAGGAGGTCAGTATCAAGATCTAGTTCTACACGTATGCAGTATATCATGGAAATAGAATAACATTTAGAACATACAGTATAAGTGAGTCTATGGGATTAATGAAATCTTAACTTGCGTAATAAAGAGTTTAGGTAATGTATTGCTTGAAAATAAAATAATTAATGTTGAGATGAGATCCCAAATTTCTTCATCACCTTCAAGAATGATAGTGGGGTACTTGAGAGTGACAATAGATTGCGTAGGCTGGAAATGACTATCTTTAAGGAAAAAGGTAGTCCAAACAGTCTCAAGCGTTTTTTTCCCTGCTGCTGTTTAACCCAAATTGGAAAGGCTCAATCCCAATACACTTTCAAAATAGAATGCAAAAACAATATGTAAACGGGCTGACCACAGCGCAGGGATAATATATTCAATAAATCTGTAGGATTTGTAGGGAAACAATTTCTCCAAAATGAAGCCACGTGATTTCCGTTATCTTTAAAAATTTAGTCACTTTATTTTGCAAAAAAAATGGATCAAACCATCAGACCAATCCAATAAAAATATATAAAAAATCCACAAAACATCAAACACATGAAAAAAACATCGGAAAAAATTCTTTGTAAGGAGAAAATTTTACAGCTCACCGGACCTCTTGGGGGATGTGATTTTTCACCTTTTAAATCCACTGATCTTAAACAGGATTTTCCCACACTGGTACTCTTCCCTTAGGTGCCACACTGCCACTGTGGTTAGCCTTTAGGTTTTCCCTGTGCTAGTTTGGTTTTCCTGGTGGTAAGGGAAAACAGAAGAGACCCTGGAGCTAGGTGCACGGATCGCTGATAACAGGTGTGCTCCCTCCTGTCAGAATCTGCCTGCGCTCGCAGTCTGGCAGGGTCGTGGCAAGGATGTTTATATGTCACGATGCTCCACTGTTGGTATGTGGTCTCTCCCCGGCTAATGATTTTACTAAGCCGCCCGAGGTTGCAAACGTCTCCCTCGGCACTCCTCCCCTGTGTCTGGTGGCTGTCTCCTCTCAAAACTCCGGTCTCCAGCTGCTCACCAACGCGTTTCTACCGTAATCGGTCTTTCTCAAGGTCTACAGATTTATTGAATATATTATCCTTGCGCTGTGGTCAGCCCATTTACATATTGTTTTTGGAAATGACTATCTGTCTGTCTCCCCTTCCTACTAGATTGTAAGCTCCTCCGAGCAGGGCCCTCTTCCCTCCTGTTGTCAAAGCCCTCTTCTCTTCACATTTCACTCACAGCTCTCCTATACTCAAACACTTAATGACCATCTTTGTCCGCATACTCATCTCCATCATTGGCCTCAAGCCTCTTATAATATGTTGATTGAGTCCTCACTACTTAAATTTAAGCTGTAATGTGTATTGAACTGTGGCGTTCTTTATTTGTACTCTATTTTTGTTATTTATTCAATGTTATGCCAAGTTTTGTCTCCCTGTACTGTTCCTTTGTACGGCGCTGCGAAACACTTGTGGCGCCTTATAAATAAAATTATAATAATAATTATAGTAAATGACAGAGGAATGCCATGTACTAAATGGTAGAGAAGCCACGCCATTTTGAAAGTCTAAATTCCCAAGTAGGGGCAAAGAGAGGGAATGGTAATATCTAAGATAAAGAGACCTCCTAGACACCTGCCATGCCTAGTGGAAGACAATAAAAGAAGGTCTTCAGCAAAGGCCGTGACGTATAGTTCACAATTACCAACTGAAATGCCCTGAAATTCCGGAAGCATCTGAATGTAATGAATAAGAGGCTCCAAAGCCAGATTAAAAAGCAAAGGTGAGAGGGACCATCCCTGCCTGGGGCCTCTCTCTAAAAAGAAGGAAGAGGAGGCTATGTTGTTTACCACTGCCTGTGCAAGTGGAGCAGTGTAAAGGGTTTGTATCAAACCACAAAACATTGGGCCAAATTGTTGGTGTAATAAAACTCTAGAAAGATGGGGCCATGCTATATTATTGAATGCTTTCTCAGCGTCTAAGTTGAGAAGGACGTTATCTGGTGCTTTATTAAGGTGAGAATGGGAGAATTGGAGATTGCTTATATTGAAGTAGCTACTTTATTGAGGGTCGCTACAGTATTTGTGGAGTTTAGTTAAGGTGGGTTACAGTAATCTCAGCAGAAGTCAATTTGTTCAAAATGAATAGTGTTAATGTTGCTGCAGCTTTGGAGTAATGAAGGTGAGCATGCAGATGATAAGGTTATGATTTGAGAGAAGAAGGGATTGTAAGTAAAATGTGAAACTGAGCATAGTTTGTAGAATACAATATCCAGACAGTGGGAAGCAGCAGCAATTACACCAAGCAAGGAGTAGGGCAGCACTCTTTCTGGCTTGACCAACATACTGTCTGTAATATGAGAGAGGTAGTGGCTTGGCATTTGAATAGGATGCACTGGCTTTGCATCAATGTATCTGTGGCCTCTCTGGCCATTCCTGAGCCATGGGCCAGTAAAAGAAAATGGTTCAGATGATGGAGGAGAGTGGTGGATACACTGTCTCCCTGGTGCAATGAGACATATGGGATGTATCTCTTAGATATTTGCAATTATGAGATTACCCTGGCGCTTGAACCCTCTATACTGTTCTGGATTTTATATCATTGGAGTGTTTTTATGACCCATTATCTATCAGCAGGTAACCTTTATGTACTTACTTTATGTACTTACTTTATGTACGCACATCCTGGCTCTCCCTTATCTAACCACTCCCTAGTGATTCCCTCTGACCTTTGTTCATCACCATTCAAGGTGGAAAAGTGGGTGGGTCAATGATGCACTTTGAGCAGAACAGCATCATTTAAGCACCACCACCGGCTTTGCAATATAGAAATTGCATAGTGGCGTCAAGGCTTCAAACCATCTCTCCAGAATACCAGACCAACCCCTTTTCAGAGCCTTTCCCCACATTAAGCCTACCTGATAAGTATGCTAAAGGCATGTACAAACGGAGCGATTTGGCAAACGATTCATTGTCTTTAACGATTTCCTCTGAACTCCTGCACAAACGATTTGATGTCAAATGATGAACGACTGAGCAAATGATTACGCATGGACAATTGCTCTTTACCTATGGTGGAGGGGAGTGGAAGCCAGTCAGTCAGCTTTACCAAATCGTACATCGTGCATACACATGAAACGATTGGTACAAATTGCAAACAATTGGTCTATGATCTTTCGATCATCTATCTTTACCAACGACCGGCGGGTGCAAGCATCGTCATCTACAGTATAACATTCATAGACACGAAACGATTTGAGCGTTTGGTCATTTCATTCGGTCGGGAACGCCCAGATCTTTTGCTAAATCTATGCATGTGAACGCACCTTTAGACATTCTTGACCCTTTATACCATAACCAAATGTGCTACTAAGCTGTGTTATATCTGGGATCAAGTGCAAATAACTGCGTCTATTCACAGGACTAAAAACACAGTAGGAAGCAAAGATAAAGCAATGCATTTAATGCATGTTGCAGGCAGCACAAGTTAATCAGTTAAAGTTTATTATAAATATGACAATGTCTTGAAATAATATTAATGCTTATAGATCTGTTATTCTGTATTAATGCCCCTGCAATGTCAAGTGCCTTTGCTTTGTGGTAGCGTCGGCAATATACTGTAGCTCGAAATATAATTTAATTAGCCACCCAAGGTCATTCTTGGTCCACAGGATCTTTATTAATGAAGACTTTTTATTCTGTTATTTCATATGAACTGGAGCAGATGAAGAAGAAGAGCTTTGATGCTCAATTTTGTACCTTGTAGAAATTATTTTGCTGGTAAAAAAAAATATGCAGGTATAAAAAGATTGTTAAATACTCTGTAAAATACAGTCTTATTAACAAAATGTCTAATGGCACATTGGGGGTTATTCAGACCTGATCACTGCTCTGCTAAATTTCAGAGCCATGCGATCAGGTATACACCACTCAGCCAGAGTGAAATCCTGCCCCGCACAAGCCTGTTAATTGCATAGCAGTTAGCTGGAATGGTGATTAGCTGCAAATCCATTCGGAAGCCGTTGACCATCAAATGATTTTTTCCAGTGTGTGCATTCTGTGCATAACCCAGGACTTACTCGGTGGCTTCGATAGAAACAGTCAGATCTGGGGAGGTGACGTCACACATCCTCCCCTCCCCCATGTGTTATTAATGTGTTAGACCAAGGGAGCATCACTGTCAATTAGACTCTAAGTCATGCATGTCCAAGCTATGGCCCTCCAGCTGTTGTGAAACTACAAGTCCCATCATGCCTTGCCATAGTTTTGCTATTAGGAAATGCTAAAACTATGGCAAGGCATGCTGGGATGTGTAGCTTCATAACAACTGGAGGGCCATAGTTTGGACATGCCTGGGGATTGCCACACTGCCCATCTTAAAATGACATGTATAATTAAAATGATTTTGCATCTTTATGTGCAATAGTTAAATGAATGAACCTGTTTACACACTCCCCGTAGCTGCGAGTGAAAACTGCAGCAAATGGTTAATTAAAAATTGTGGAAGTCCGCTTCATGAACGCCACATTGGCTAATTTGTTTTATGTCAGTGTGGTATAAGTGTATATGCACTTGATAATTTAGTGGCAAAGGGAATATATCCCACTACGGAACCAATTGTTTATTCCCTGCAGTGGTGCTTACCAATCACCTGCAGTGTAGCTCATCAACTCCAGCGTTATTCCATGTGTTGTTTATGAATTATAGTTTAAATAACAGTGTCCTTGGTTCTGAGGGGCACTGTCCAGCATAAAATGATACAAAATCACACATATAATCATACTTATTGTGCATCTGTATGTGCAACTTAAAGGAAAACTTGATTTCACATTTTCTAAAGCTGTGAGTGACAGCTGTAACATATGATTAAGAATCCTTCGCTGATTGTGGCAGTCCGGCTCATGAGGGCAACATTAATCTATCCATGCTAGCAAGACAAATGTAATAGCTAACATTTCAGATTGAGATGATATCTACATTAGTAGTTACACATGACTAATGGAGAGCGTTTACACAAGCCTTAATAATGGTAAGTGTGGTTTACCTATGAATCTAAAGCTATAAAGATTCTGTCACACTTTAATACAAAATATTCAGGTATCAATACCCACTTATTGATTAAGATGTTGTATTACATAAAAAATGAGATTACGGCAAACACATGGGAGTCCTCTCATGGGCTTTATAAACATACAAACTTGTCACTTTGGCCCTTATTCTGGTCTGTGCGGTAATATCCGCGTGCGTTCGTGCCGCCGATGTTTTGTGTCTGCGCATGTGCAGAGGCGTCTCTGCGCATGTGCGAGCGGGGCGTACGGCCAAATCCCGCATGAAATGTGAACACTCCGAACAGGGGGTGGAGAGGGGCGTGAATGGCTATTTGGGCTCATTACCATATGCATACGCCCCGCGTTTCATGGGCGTTCCCATGCAAATGCTGGGCGTACGTATGGTAATGCGGCCGTGACGCACGTGTAGGGGGCGGACATATGACATCGCCGGATGTCAGCTGCCCGTCCAGATCCCTGCTTTTGCACGGAGAAATGCCCGTGTGGTCTGAGGTTGCGGGAGCTGCCTGACCACTCGGTCCTGCATTCGATGGTCTGCGACCATCGAATGATGGGGGAGGTTCCCTGAGATGGAGGAGGCGTATTCCATGAAAAATACACGTGCGGTCCGTTCGGACAGCTTTTTACCGCGTTCGGACGGAGTTGGCGATCCGTATGGAAGGCGGGGTTTAGGACGCACGGTGCTGGCCGCATATTCGGATCCGGCCGCACCGATCAGAATAAGGGCTCTTGTCTCTTTCGCTTACAGTATGCTGTGTTTTTATATTTCACAATTTTATAGGAATTAATAAAAGTAATATTTTATGTATTGCTTACTTCATTGTGGGGTAATGCACATCTACACAAATCTAGTTCTGCCCCATTGGATTGAAAATGGTAAATACAGTAGCTCAAAGTGTCCTCTGAGAGTTTCATGGGGATGCCCATAGAATGCTGGGTGTAACCCTGCACCAACCCCTTGTCCACCTCCTTCCCTCCCCTGACAGTGCGAATGCCTTGTGAATGTGATACTCGCTGAAGGCGTTCGCTCATGTGGTTTGCACATGGACATATTCGCACATGCGCAGACCCCCACCATCCAGAACGGGGATGAATTCTGAATCAGGCCCTTTGTCTCTGTTATAATTAATGTTAATTTGCAAATAATGTTTAATGGCGACCATCAAATGATTTCTCCAGCTCTCACAGCTCTCTGTGGTGTCTCAGATCTCCGATCACCCTGTGCGGGAAGCGGACAGGCAGCTGCCATGCGATGATGTCAGCTGCTCGCCCCCCCCCCCCCCCCCCCCCCGCACCATGAGTCACAGGGCCATTACCATGGGAACACCTTGCATTTTCATGGGAACGCCCATGAAATGCTGGGAGTTCTTATGGGCTGTGCCCCCAGCCCCACACCCAGCCTGCACTGCTAGGTGTGAGCAGGACGGCGAACATGCGAATGTGCGGGTGATGATTAAATCAGAATAACCCCCTTAGTGAGGCACCGTGCCTAAA
This sequence comes from Crinia signifera, assembly GCF_055691185.1. Classification (NCBI taxonomy): domain Eukaryota; kingdom Metazoa; phylum Chordata; class Amphibia; order Anura; family Myobatrachidae; genus Crinia; species Crinia signifera. The sequence continues at coordinate 407,184,506 of NC_139217.1, forward strand.
TCATGCCACATGAAAAAGGTGAAGCTACACTTATACGGTGTCCATGTTGACCTATGTCAACACAGATACAAAAATGCATATCGACATTTTGGCTATTTTGACCTAAGGTATGTCAACCTATGGCCTGTGGACCAAAAGTGGTCAAACTACTGACTGTCAACCTTATGTTGACATAGGCTGTCGACCCTATGACCCATGCGCCCTGTGATATAGGGATGAAAATCTCTGGTGATGTGTTTTATTTTGAAATGCATGAGAAAGGTACTCAGGTAAATTCCCGCTTTTTTTAATAGCCTCAATCTCATATTAATTAGAAAAAAGAAACTAAACAAAGGTTTTTGTTTGTTCCTCCTGATTGATTAATGGAATTAAGCAAAATATTAGGACACTGTAATTAGGCACACTGGGAAGCTATTATCTTTTAACATTTCCAACATATTTCAAAACTGCAATGCTATCCTAGTCATATGAAAGAACAAATTGAAAGTAACACAGTTTTCAAAACAATTGTTGTCATGTCAGTATTTAACACTTCATTGACAATTATTTTATACAAATTAAGGGGGTTATTCTGATTCACTCGGATTGGCACAATCGCTCTCTAATAGACAAAACCATGTGCACTGCTGGTGGGGCTGATGTAACATGTGCAGAGTGAGTTAGATTTGGGCGTTTTATTGTTTCTGTACAGGGTAAATACTGGCTGCTTTATTTTTACACTGCAATATAGATATCAGTTTGAAGTACACTCCCCACCCAAATCTTAGATGTTAATCACATGTTACATCAGACCCATCTGCAGTGCATATGGTTTTGTCGATTAGAGAGTGATTGTGCCTTTCCGAGTGAATCAGAATAACCCCCTAAAAGACAGAGCTATTGTACTGTTTTACATACATATAGGGAACAACTGCTCACTTGTTTTTTGCCTCTAATAGGTCACACTAGACCAGCGGTTCTCAAAATGTGGGTCCTGACCCCAAAGTGGGTCCCGACCTTCTCAGCATGGGCTCGTGACTCCATGTTGCTGACCATCAGGCTGATGACTTTTCTAATCTCAGTCAGTGATTCAAGGAGTCTGAAAAGTCTGTTGAATTGTCTGTTATTTTAGACTGCTCCTATTATTCTATGCTTCCACAATTCTGCCATGTGTGTGCTGTCTGCTGACTACACATGTGATGTGATGACCTTCTGCAGTAACTTGCTGGGGTCCCGTAATTATTTTTATTGTCTAATGGGGTCCCAGAGCAAAATAGTTTGAGGACCCCTGCACTAGACAAATCTTTGGTGAAATTTAATAGGATGAGAGATTCAGAAAATTAGAGATTTGGTAAGAAATCTCAGTTTTTTTTAAATGTGGCAATCATTTACACTTCAAAATCAAACTGATTTTGCCATGTAAATGACTGCCGCTTTAAAAAAAAACTGGAGATTTCTTACCAAATCTCTCACTTTCTGAATCTCTCATCCTACTAAATTTCCCCCCATTGTGTATTGGGAGTATCACCAGCAAAGCTTTTATGTTCTTTTTAGAAGATAAGAGTTGAAGTGGGGTCAGCTCTGGGAACCACTAAGGCAAAAGTCAATGGTTCCCAAACTTTTTCAAATTAAGGTGCCAGATACAGTAGTATTAGAATTTCATCCACGACACTCCTAGGCCAAGCGTTTCTTATTGGAGAAAAAATATTAATTAAATAAATTATGTTCTTCATCTTTAAGTTTAATTATGTAGTGAGGGCTATGATCTGCTTCTGTTTGTCCACATAGTTTATGATTGGCAGCTACAGGCATTGGTTTTTGCCTATTGCATTAACTGTAATAATTTTAAACTGGTCTCGGACCACTTACCTGAGGCACCCCCGGATGCCACAGAACACAGTTTGGGAACCACTGGCCTAAGCTGTACAATAAATAAGTGTGATACATTTTTTGTCCCACATATAAACACAATTTTGATTTCAGTTTTATCGCACCCCACCCAAATGTAACTCTCTCTGCACATGTTACATCAGCCCCAGCTGCAGTGCAGATGGTTTTGCAAACCAACTTGAATTACCCCCACTATTTATTAAATATTCAATCAAAATGTGTATTCTTAAAGCCCCACTGCATCTGTGAGACATGGGAGCTGTGATAGAGCTGCTTGGAAACAACATTTAATTTTATTATTTTTCATTTAGTTATTTAACACAGTTTAACACAGTAGATATAGCAAAAAATTCCCCCTGCTACACCCTTGTACCACAGACTCCGGTGAGTATAAATCTGTATGAGATATATGGATTCTTGATGCAATATGTATTTACTCTGTACATTCACATCCCATTTTCCTTCAGGCATTAAATTGCTTTTTTTTTTTTTTAAATTAGGTATAATTCCTTATAGATTTTCATAGTTTAATCACTCTGATGATTGCCTTCTGAGATATACAGTATAATTGAAACCTTTTGTCTATTAATGTCACACTCAGTTTGAAGAAAACATTCATGCTTAACATCTTAATGAGGGTACTGATTAATTATATCCCCACTTAGACTATAGTTCATAACCCTAATTACATTGATTGGATATATCCACAAATATTACTTCAGTGCAATTCCAGACCTAACAGTGCTTCTTTCTCCCTAAGCTTGCACACAATATAAATGTAATGCACAATGGAATGTTTAAAAAAATAATAATAAAGACATTTTTAATACTTTATGGGTTTTCGGATTTATTATCGGACAAATTATTTTGCTTTGAATAATTACAGGGGCTGATTCGTGGGTAATAGTTTACTTTGAGGCTTAGTACATTTGCCCCATTGCCTTATTCCAGATTCCTCTGGCAGGAGATTCTATTTGATATATATATATATATATATATATATATATATATATATATATATATATATATATATATTACATATGGGTCCTATTGAGGTAACCTGGATGCGGTGGAAAAGCCCATACTAATGGCCATTACTATGCTAATAACCTCAAATGCAATATAGCAAGATATTAAAAGGTCTAGCATATATATTTAGTGTGCACCTGCAAACTCCTCCTCCTGCTTGCTATATATATATATATATATATATATATATATATATATATATATATACACAAAATAAGTTAAACCAGCGCTACTTGTAAGAGACACAGAGTCCAGTGTAGAAACCTCTGTTATGAAACAAGAGGTTACTGATTTATCACAAAGTCCAAAGTGTGTGGGACTGCAGCAACCTTCAACGACAAGACCTCTTGGATCCAAGGAGGTAAAACATCTAGGCAAAAACACAAGGAGAGGTGCGCTTCATGGTGCATTAAAAGCGATTTTAATGAATAAAATTGATAGAGCCACAATTCAATAAAAGTTTGCTCATACCATAAGAATAACGGTGTGGACTGGTTACCACATGGCGTAACATATATCACCAAAGGTGAGGCAGCTGGGCAAACCTGAATCCAAGATCCCGGAGACCTCAATACCTCCCCCCGCTGGATTGCGGGTGAGCGTCTGGGTAAACACGGGCAGGAAGAGAATCCACAAAAGCAGCAGGCCGGTGAGTGCAGTAGGCCACGCTTTGACACGTATCGTCACTAAGATTTTGTCAGAGGGTGTCCTGTTATATGATACTTAACTACTAATATACATATCTGTTTGCTCTAGGTGCCATATTTTGTAAACAATTTCCAGTCTTAACAGCCTACGTGAAAGATTCCTTTCTTTCTGCTTATCCAGAAGACTAATAAATATATACAATGACCTCCCCGGGTCAAACAAGCTGAAATTTCAACTCACGACCAGTGTTGAACCTGGGTCAAGGTACAGTGTGAACAGTTAACCTGTGTCGAGCGCCCCCCCCCCCCCCCCCCCGTACATGTTATTTTTAGTTGTCTTTTAAATTAAATATTAAATTACACATAAGAACCTTTGCTAGTGCATGCTCACACGCTTCTTCTTATGACATATGTTGTGCTTGTTTGTTTTTGTGTACAAGAATATTTAGACCATTTTTGGTTTATCTTTTAATTATTATTTATTATGTATTAACAGTTTCATATATAGCGCACACATATTGCGCAGCACTTTACAAGAGAATATTTGAACATTCACATCAGTCCCTGCCCCAGTGGAGCTTACAATCTATATTCCCTACCACATGTACACATGCACACAGACATTCTAGGGTTAATTTTTTGTTGGGAGCCAATTAGCCTACCAGTATACTTTTGGATTGTGGGAGGAAACCAGAGAACCTGGAGTAAACCCACGCAAGCACGGGAAGAATATATAAACTCCGCACAGTTAGGTCCATGCTGGGAATTGAACCCATGGCCTCAGCGCTGTCAGTCAGTAATGCTAACCATTACACCATCCGTAAGTTTCATAAGTACATTTTTGTTCCCAGCCATTTTGTTTTCAAATACCTGCATAGCAAATATACAGTATAGATAAGAATAACTAGGTGGTATTTATTTCTTAGCATCAATATACATATATTGGACATTATAGGAAATATAATGCTGATCTCGTAATGTGAATCAAAATTTTTCATGAAATAAAGATGAGTGCTTACTGAGAGGTTGACTTGCCTGCTCAATAATTCATTTAGAAAACTGTGTTTGTTATTGTTTACTTCGGTGCCAACAAATATATGCATGAGATGTTTTCAATTTATTGGATTATTACCCCATGGGCAATTAACTTTTATACATGCAAGTGTAATCTCTCCTGGTTTATGGAAACTATTGGATAAACATCAAACAATTGCACTGTTGTTTGTGGAATTACAAACCATTAATAGAGAACCCAAATGAGATGTGAAGAACAAGTATAGTAAGTTAACTGGAATGCTTACTTATTCCACGGAAGACCTGCAAATGTGTACAGTGCTGAAGCAGAGCTCATCTGTGCCCCAGGACCCATGATGTCAATCTAAAGGTGCCCATACACTAGTAAGATTTATCTGCAGATCTGGCTGGTTGTAACAAAAACATGGTTATGGATGAGTGACAGTTTGTCAGTTTTCCAGCATTTCCAAGCAAATGGTCAACTGTCATTTGCTCTCATCCATAACCATGTTTTTGTTCCAACCAGACAGATCTGAAGATAAATCTGCGTGTGTATGTCCACCTTAACTCTAGGACCTTGCGCCTGGGTGATGGTACTACTTGCACAGGCACTGTCACTGCTTCTCACTGGTCTAAATGAGGGTTGCCGACTTTAGAAAGCTCCTCTCTGGGAGAAGTCCAGAGAGGAGACTTTCAGCAGGTGTACGGGGGCGGGGCTTAAACATTACATCATTAAGCTGACACGATGATGACACTTTGGCCCCGCCCCCTCTCCGGAGATTGTCAGAAAAGGTAATTTAAACGCTGCGGACGGGGTGGGGGAAGCCGCAATCAGGGGGGAAAGCGGGGGTCCCCCAGAAACCGGGAGGGTTGCCCACCTTTCCGGGGGCCGGGAGGGTGACCCGATTTTCGGGACCCTCCCGGACATTCCGGGAGGGTAGGCAACCCTGGCCTAAATATGGGAATTAGTATTAACCTGACAGGTGACAGGTGACACATCACGCTGCTGCCATTATTGTAACAGGCTATGGAGCTTCATGGAAACACATTGGGTGAAATTTAATAGGATGAGAGAATCAGAAAGTTAAAGCTTTGGTAAGAAATCTCCAGTTAAAGTGGCAAACATTTACACTTCAAAGTCAAACAGTTTTACATTGTAAATGATTGCCACTTTAAAAAAATGGAAGATATGGCATGCTGGCCAGATAGATGAAACTGGCTCCAACTGTAATATAATTTATATATATATATATATATATATATATATATATATATATATATATATATATATATATATAGAGATTGGAAAAGAATCGGCACTCCTCCAAAAGATAGTCAAATGCCCCGGGTGCCTTCCATAGAATTTGGAAATAGACGAAAGAACAGAGTCACTCCAGGGGTCTTTTATAAATCCTTTAGTAGATAAAGTCCATAAGCATAGGTTACATGCAAAAGGGTCAACGTTTCGATGCTACTGCATCGTTTTCAAGACAAGCATGCAGCCCAAATAACGTACATACAACCGCCAGCCGGCGGTGAGTTTAAATAACTTACCCAGCCCGGTATGTCAGCCCAGCAGCCGAGTGCTGCACGCGTCCTCCTCACTGTCGGGGCAGAGCGGGGCGCATACAACTGACGTCAGTCCCCAGCCGTTGCTTAGCAACGCCGCTGGTTAGGACTTCTTTCCCCGGCCGCTGTGCTGACTCCCTGTGCGGGGGACAAACATGGAATGAATATTACATATTACAGTAGCATTCTGCACAAGATTATCAATAACATTTGCCTGATAAAAGCCACATTTGGATATACATGTAAAGCGATTTGTTATTAAATTGAATTGTGTTAGGTATCCAACAAGTCGACACTGTCAGTGTCTACACATGGCCACTTTATAATGACTAAAACATGACTAAGAAATACGCAATAGATGTAAAACAACGGAGTAGTCAGCAATGAGATTGGACGTGTGTTCAAAGGCACACTTAATACGTGGAAGAAAGAGCTGAAAATAAAAAATAAAAAATAAAAAATAATAAATAAGAATAAAAATAAAAAATAAAAAATAAATAAAAAATAAATAAAACTAGAATAAAAATAATAAAAATAAAAATAAATAAACTAAAGGTAAACTAAAAAAATATGTTCCAACTGAAGCGGTCATTCAAACCCTGCGGTTTAATGGTTTGGAGTCTGTAGATCCATCTTGACTCCAATTTTAACAACAGACCATCTCTGTCACCACCCCTACGCATGATAGGAACATGGTCTATTAAGATGAATTTTAAGTCCGTGACTTGATGATTGGCCTCCAAGAAGTGGCGAGCGACTGGTTGATCAGCCTTTTTGGTGCGTATGGCGATGTTGATTGCTGATCTATGAAGGGCCATTCTTTCCCTGATATTTCGGACTGTTTTGCCGACATAACAAAGTTGGCACGGGCAGAACAACAAATAGACGACATGAGTCATGAGGCAAGTCAATACGTGCTTTATGGGGATATCTACTTTTGTTATAGGATGTTTGAATGATCAACATACTACCATATTTTTGCATGTGGTGCATTTCAAGCACCTATAGCACCCTGGTGGTTTATGCAGAAAAGATGAAGACGCTGGGGGGTCAGTTTTGTCGAAACCGGTGATGTCTGTATGCACAATACGATCCTTTAGATTGCGTCCCCTGGTATAGCAGGCCATTGGTTTAATTGACTGAAAGCATGGTAGACTTGGATCTGATTTCACTATTGGCCATAGTGCTGTAGTGGCCCTTTGGACAACAGGACTTGATGTTGTGAATTCCTGTTTTCATGGTAGGATGTCTGCTTTAGTGCGTACTGTAGATGTTAATAGTTGTGAACGTGGTATTGCTAATACTTCGGTCTGTGTTTTTCTTAACGTTTGGAGATCATATCCCCTTTGGGCAAAGCGCTCTACCACCTGGTTGGTACTTGCAGTCGCCGCCTGGATGGTGCTGGAAATTCTTGCCACTCTCATCAGTTGTGACTTGGGGAGGCCTCTTTTAAGAGGTTTGGGATGATGGCTTGCTGCTGATAATAGCGTGTTTCTATCCGTGGGTTTGATGAACACCTCTGTTGCAATTTTAGAATTGTTGATTTTAACCAGGACATCCAGGAAGTTGATGGCTTCGTGTTGGATATTAATGGTGTATTTGATCGGTGAGATGCTATTGTTGAGGTTAGTGATATATGTTTCCATATCTTGTACAGGACCAGTCCACAGAAAAAACAAATCATCAATGAAACGAACGTACATTAACAGATGGCGATTAAATGATGTGTTGTGCAGAAATTTCTCATTTTCCTCTTTAAACATATAGATATTTGCCAGGCTGGGTGCCACCGGGCTTCCCATGGCACACCCGCTGGTTTGCTGGTAATAATCGCCGTTGTACATAAAATAATTTCTCTCAAGAGTGAGAGCCAGTAGTTCCACAAATAGATTTTGATCAATGTCCATGATATTGTTTGTCCTAAGAAACTCTGCTGTTGCTGCTATACCTGCACGTTGTGGAATCGAGGTATAGAGGCTACTGACATCCATAGTGACTAGGACTGTGTCAATAGGAAGAGTGTCAAGTTGTTGAAGCCGTAGCAGAAATGCTGTTGTGTCCTTTATGAAAGATGGTTGTGTTTGAATATGTGGCTGGAGAATATTATCAAGTAATTTAGATATTGGATGGTATAATGAATTGATGGCTGAAATTATCGGGCGGCCAGGAGGTTTTTCAACATTCTTATGAATTTTGGGAACTGTATATATGATTGGAACCACCGGATGTTTCTGAATAAGGACCGCTGCCAAAGAAGCTTCTATGATGTTATTTGCGACTGCTCGTTGTAATACTTGATCCAGTTCTTTCTTATATTGGATGGTGGGATCCACGGTTAGTTTTATGTATGTCCTTGTATCACTCAGTTGTGATTCCAGTTCCAGTTTATAATCTGAGAGGTTTTGAATGACAATTGCTCCTCCTTTATCTGCTGGTCGCACGATAATATGTCGGTATTCTGCCAACTGATTCAATGCTTCTTTTTCAATTCTTGATAAGTTGTGATGAGTGTATGGCACTGCTGCATTATATTTTGTTACTGATGCATCCACTAGTCTGGAAAATGTAGGTAATGATTTATTGAGAGACTGTGGATCAAAGGTAGATGTGGATCTACTACGAATAAAGTTATTGATGACTGAGATTTCCTGCCGTGACTGGTCTTGATTCTGAAAATATTCCTTCAGACGCAGGTTCCTTTTTAAATCTTGATTTATCAATTTGCCACTGTATGTCCCGATGTTGGTTAGTAGGGATGAATGAGAGTCCTTTGTTAAGAACAGAAATTTCAGCTGCTGTGAGTATGTGGTTTGAAAGATTGTAAATTAATTCCGTGCCAGAGCTTTTAGTTCGCGTGATCCGTGCGTTTTGGCGCCCCCTACGGGTGGTCGCCCTCGTGCGCGTTTTTGGACCTGCGGTTCTTCTAAAGGGGCCGCTGTTCTGTATGAGGGGTCATCAGATTCTTGTACTCTGAAGTCGCTATCTGAATTAGAGGTGACTACCTCCCGTGATTTATTTTCTCTGCGACGGCGATAGTTGTTTGCGCCTCCTCTGGTATATTGTTGTTGTGGCTCACCGCCCATGAGCCAACGGTATACCTTGTTTTCCTCGTAGTCCCTTGTCACGATGTTGTATTTGTTAGTTTTGAACTTGATAAGCTCTTTTCTGTATGAGTCGATTTTTAGTTGTAAATTTTTCAATATTTCAATAGTGAAATCAGATCCAAGTCTACCATGCTTTCAGTCAATTAAACCAATGGCCTGCTATACCAGGGGACGCAATCTAAAGGATTGTATTGTACATACAGACATCACCGGTTTCGACAAAACTGACCCCCCAGCGTCTTCATCTTTTCTGCATAAACCACCAGGGTGCTATAGGTGCTTGAAATGCACCACATGCAAAAATATGGTAGTATGTCGATCATTCAAACATCCTATAACAAAAGTAGATATCCCCATAAAGCACGTATTGACTTGCCTCATGACTCATGTCGTCTATTTGTTGTTCTGCCCGTGCCAACTTTGTTATGTCGGCAAAACAGTCCGAAATATCAGGGAAAGAATGGCCCTTCATAGATCAGCAATCAACATCGCCATACGCACCAAAAAGGCTGATCAACCAGTCGCTCGCCACTTCTTGGAGGCCAATCATCAAGTTACGGACTTAAAATTCATCTTAATAGACCATGTACCTATCATGCGTAGGGGTGGTGACAGAGATGGTCTGTTGTTAAAATTGGAGTCAAGATGGATCTACAGACTCCAAACCATTAAACCGCAGGGTTTGAATGACCGCTTCAGTTGGAACATATTTTTTTAGTTTACCTTTAGTTTATTTATTTTTATTTTTATTATTTTTATTCTAGTTTTATTTATTTTTTATTTATTTTTTATTTTTTATTTTTTATTTTTATTCTTATTTATTATTTTTTATTTTTATTTTTTTATTTTCAGCTCTTTCTTCCACGTATTAAGTGTGCCTTTGAACACACGTCCAATCTCATTGCTGACTACTCCGTTGTTTTACATCTATTGCGTATTTCTTAGTCATGTTTTAGTCATTATAAAGTGGCCATGTGTAGACACTGACAGTGTCGACTTGTTGGATACCTAACACAATTCAATTTAATAACAAATCGCTTTACATGTATATCCAAATGTGGCTTTTATCAGGCAAATGTTATTGATAATCTTGTGCAGAATGCCACTGTAATATGTAATATTCATTCCATGTTTGTCCCCCGCACAGGGAGTCAGCACAGCGGCCGGGGAAAGAAGTCCTAACCAGCGGCGTTGCTAAGCAACGGCTGGGGACTGACGTCAGTTGTATGCGCCCCGCTCTGCCCCGACAGTGAGGAGGACGCGTGCAGCACTCGGCTGCTGGGCTGACATACCGGGCTGGGTAAGTTATTTAAACTCACCGCCGGCTGGCGGTTGTATGTACGTTATTTGGGCTGCATGCTTGTCTTGAAAACGATGCAGTAGCATCGAAACGTTGACCCTTTTGCATGTAACCTATGCTTATGGACTTTATCTACTAAAGGATTTATAAAAGACCCCTGGAGTGACTCTGTTCTTTCGTCTATATATATATATATATATATATATATATATATATATATATATATATATATATACATACACATACACACACACACACACACAGTGGTCAAAGTGAGATTTTAGATGTGGGGGTATGGATTGGAACTAAAGTACCGCTCTTCTTGAAAGTGTACCCATATATAAGTTAAACTGTGTCCCCCAGCTTTTGTGGAGGTACAAATTGCAACCAAAAGTGGGGAAAGGTCCATGCTGGGATGTATAGTCCCACAGGGTTCCTGTGCCTGATCTATACCAGGGCAAACTCAGGGGACTGGACTAGAACTACAGTAGTATTCCCCTCCCCCCCCCCCCCCCCCAAGAAAAAAAAATACCAGTCTGGTCTCTTACCATCAACTGTGCTGTCCAGAGGGAGTGCAGAGGCTTGCTGCTGGGTTTTGGCAGGGGGCTGGCTGATGTCTCCTCTGAGGTACTCAGTGAACTGGACTTCTATGAAGCTGGTGCTGCAATGGAGGCCAGACACCAAGGGAATGAGGTGTGGGACCTGCGAGGAGGCCTCAGTCCCCGAGAGCTGTGGAGAGGCCGAAGGGCTGCAGGCAAGGAGCAAAGCTCGTCCCCAGGTGCTGCAGTGGCAGCAGAGGCACGGAGCTGTGAGGAGGATGGCTGCCTGCAGGCAGGAAGCACAGCTGGCTGTGGATGAGGAGCACAACTAGTTCCCGGGTGCTGCGGAGGCTGCTGGCGAGGAGCATTACTCTATTACAGCTGCTGGGGACACATGTGCTGCTGGTGTTCTGTCAGCACTGGGACCCCATCTTCGGTCCCAACACGCAGCCAGGCGGTGGTGCAGCAGTAGTACCCGGAGACGCAGGTTTTCAAATTGTCCGAGCGCCGCCAGGACACGGCAGTGGGAGGCGGAGCACAATGAGGGACCCGGCGGCCGGCACATGCACTGTCGCGCTAGGAGGATGCTGGCATCAACGTCTTCCAGCACCATTTACAGGCTAATGAAAGACGTCTTCCTAGCGTGACAGCGCATGCGCCAGCCGCCGGGTCACTCTGTGCTCCCACTGCCGTATCCCGGCGGTGCTGGGACAATTTGAACACCGAGCCGCATATTGTGGAGGGAAGAGCCGCATGCGGCTCGCGAGCCGCGGGTTGGCCACCCCTGCTCTATTTCTATTCAATTCCCCCCATAGTACCATATTGGAAAGTTTATTAAGGTGTGACTTTTCTATTATATAGGTTAACATGTAGTGCCCTTAGTCACATACAAAGTGTCATATTGGACATTTAATTTGATATGTTAAATTTACTAAAATAGGATATGCCAGTGCTGGCTGTAGACAATGAAATATAGACGGTTCTCTTAAAAATACGTTTATTAACAAATAATATAAAACGTATAAAGCAACATAATATAACTAAGACAATGCAAAACACAATATATAAAAATTAATAAAACCTATTGCTTTGTCACATCTGTGACATAATTGTGGTATATCAATAAAAAGGATTTTTTTTCCATGGAATAAGTCACTCATTAGTAAAAAGCTGGGTAAGGGTGTTTGTATATTACCATTGTTGTGTTCCTCAGAAATGTTTGGACTTTGTTACAGAGGATGAATAAAGTTATTTTGTCGTGTAAAAGAACCATAGTCCCCCAATTAAATGTCTCTGCATAAAACAGATTCGCCTGATGGCAGTCCTCTGATGTGTTCTTAGGGATCGGGCTAGGTATCCCAAATTGATGATAGGTCACTTTACCAGGTTTTTCCAGATGGCGCTCTATATTTTCAGGAGATGAATGATGGGGTGAAGATCAATGGTATATATATTTATATGGTAAATATATATGTCCCAGCAGGATCCAATAGTAAACAGCTCAACGCGTTTCCCTGATAATTATGACATTCGTCTTCCTTAGGAGCAAGTGCAGGGCCTCCATGTCGGTTTGTATCTACCCAGTTTGTTTAATGACTGTTGTTTCCAATTGTAAAGCACAACGGAATAGGCTGCACTATATAAGAAACTGTGAATAAATAAATAAATTGAAGGTAAATTGGGCATGTTTTGGCAGTTTAGATCCGATTCCGATCCGATGTGCGTTCCCGCTGGTCGTTTGGTCATTTTACAGATCCTACCTGCTGCAGGTAGGATCTGTAAAAGATTGTGTGCTTCAACAGATCGTGCGACCATCGCACAATCTGCTCACAATCAGCTAACGATCAGGATCCTTCTGGTGTTTACCTAGCATAACTGTGGACCTTTTCAGCCATGGCTGGACTAGCTATCTGGTACTTCTGGCAAATGGAGGAAGTGTTGATGACCTGATGGGCTGGTCTGACCACCCAGAGACTGGGTTTGACCGAACAGTGCAGCTTACCTATGCTCTGCTTGGCTGCCCGGCATGTGAAGACAAGGGCTGGTTGAGCAGCTTTGCCTCCTGATGCTCTACTCAATTGCATGGCATACAAAGTTATGGGGGTATTCCACAAAGCCTGGTCTATTAACCATGACCACTCCATCTTGTCGCACATGTGCACAGCCACTACAATACCAGGGTCATTATAGAACCTCCCCATCCGTCCCTGCCTGCAGCTGTCTTTTATATATCTATAGCAAGGGTGGCCAAACTGGTCCTCAAGATCTACCAACAGTCCATGTTTTTCATATCACCATGGTTTTGTAGAATAAATGTAAAGAATCAGCAAGGCACAGTTTTAAAAATGTGACACTAATGAATTGAAAACTTTCCTGTTAGTAGATCTCAAGGAAATGACTTCAGTTGTGAAACATATCTTGCATGTTTTTGCACTGTGCATGCTCCTGAGTTGGTATGAAAGTACAGGGGCAGTACGGATGGTGTAATGGTTAGTATTACTGCCTCACAGCACTGAGGTCATGGGAGTTTGTATATTCTCCCCGTACTTGAGTGGGTTTCCTCCGGGTACTCCAGATTTCCTCCCACAATCCAAAAATATACTGGTAGGCTAATTGGCTCACAACAAATTAACCCTAGAATGTCTGTGTATTTGTGTACATGTGGTAGGGAATATAGATTGTAAGCTCCACTGGGGCAGGGACTGATGTGAATGTTCAAATTTGCTCTGTAAAGCGATGCGGAATATGTATGCGCGATATAAGAAACTGTTAAGAAATAATAAGTACAGACACAGCCTTATACATTTCAATCATCTCTCTAGCGGAGAATGTGACTGGGGCATACACATAATGTTGCACTATGCAGCATTTGATGTAAGCTTATAGGCTGGTGTTAGACAAAGAGAATAGGGGTGCGCTAAATGTACCACTTTGTGGCTATACATACAATAAGTAAACAGTTATTTTCATAAAAAAACAGGTAAACGTTTATTGATGATTTATCCAGCAGTAAAAAAAAATTTTCATTTGTTCTGAGTTTTTCAAATAGATGCCACATAAATTGTAGATCCGCGGCCCAACGCGTTTCATCCCTTAGGACTTCATCAGGGGCAAATGAATCAATCTAATTAGGAGAAATCTCCTACACAGTCTGTGGGTGGGATAATATTTTTTTAGCTTTAATGAGAGTTGCCTATTACGGTAAATAGGTCTCTCAAGCTAAAAAGCTCTGTCCACAATAAAAGATTTGTACCGCCTCAGAATGAGTGTGGTCTTCTATGACCAGAAGATGAATTTGCATAGATCAGCTGATAAATTAGCAACAGTGTGGTATTCTTCAGGTTCTAGCAGGTTCTAGCGGGTGTGTCTATACAGCCCTTGGGGTGAAAAGATGGTCTCCAACATCAATAGTGGATTCACACATATACAAAGTGGGGTATCTCTCTATTCACAATAAATGCAGTTTCTTAAAAAACGTCTAAACCGGGTATCACGGGGTCTCCAGGAGCTCCAGATAAAGTTGTCAACAAAAAGGTGATTCAGTACCATCAACTGGGAGACCAGAGGAACTACAGGTGGCAGCTGTAAGGTACCCTCATTATAAAGTGTCTGGCCAGACAACAAATACCTGGACAGTCTAACTATAATTAACACTAAAAACTAACCCACAAACTGACTGTTTTCCTAACCAGCCATTTCATCTGTACCAATTAACATACTAACGGGACTGTGAATAATCTCAAAGGAAGTGCAATTCTAACTAATATGTTTTTAACAAAAACCTCTGCATGCTTACATAGTCACAACTGGTTGTGCATCATTTTTTTTTTTAGCTATTAACATTTTTTTTATATTTTTTTATTTTATTTCTTAATTTTTACATGTATGTTCTCTGATGTGTTGTATGTTTTATCTATTCTAGAGAGTAATTAAATTGTTATTACTGTTATCCCCTTATTGCGCAGTCCTATTTCTTTCCTTTTCTGTCTGCCATATTGGGGCATCAAGCTTGCCCCCTTAGAACAGCAGCAATAAACGGGAAGTAACAGTAATTTTGGATATTGGTGCAAATTTGATTTATCCGTGGCGCAGGACTTCGCACTTTTCTGTTTTCTGTCTAGAAAATAAAGAATACACATACAGTAGATGCATACAATTTTCCATACAAGCAAATATATGCAATTACCCATGCACATATTGCCGGTGCATATATGAACAATTTGTGTAAAGTTCTGCATCAGATAAACTTTATGCATCTAAATAAAATCAGATCTACAAGTATAATTGAACAATGTTTGTGTGTATGTGTATGGATGTTCTCTACATACTGTAACTCTCGAACGCTTTAACTAATCATCTTAAACTTTGCACACTAACTTATCATCTTTAAGACGGTCGGAGGAGGCAAGGTGACAGTCGAAGGAGGCGAGGAAGCTGGAGGCAGAGCACGCTAGCTCCGTCCTCCAGACTGATGGGGCAGCCGGAGGCTGTTGGGGTCGGTGTTGGTCGCCTGCTACATTCCTCGGATCTCCCACCCCTGGTGCCCCCCCCCCTTACCTCATGAGACGGGCGAGCTGCGAGCAGGCGGTGGGCCGGGATCCCCCTGGGCAGCGACAGTCTGGGCCTAGCAGAGGCTCCACACCTACTTCCACCAAGCAGCCCCGGCTAGTGGACCACGGGTGCAGCGGCAGAAGAGAACCCCCGTCCATCCCGTGACCTACTGTGAGGTGAGGAAGATCTGGCTGAAGGCACCAGCGGCGCCAAGTCATGGCCCCCGGTTCCCTGGCTCACCCCCTCGCAGGCCGGTAGGAGAGGAGGCCTCTGCTCCAGGAGACACCAGCATATGCTCCCTTCCCTGCAGGCCCACACCCCGGCCCCCTGCCTCACCTAGGAGATGAGACATCTGCCCCTGGATGTCTCACAGGCAGTAGCCCTCCCCACTGCAGGCCCAGCCTTGGCCCCCCTGTCTTACACTGGCCTACTGCTCAGCCATGGCCCCCAACAAAGGCCCCTGGCTACATTGGAAGTGATCAGGCCTGCAGGCTCCAGCCGCTGACCCCCAGCACCAGCAGATGCCGGAGCCCCCTATTCTGTGGTGGCACACCCCCACCCCCAGGGAGGAGGTACGAAAATACTATCGGGGCAGTGGCATGGAACAGCTGAAGGGAGGGCCCAACTCCAGCCCCAGTCCTCACTGACTCTCCCCAGGCCTCATTGACTCTGGCTCCCCCCTCCACCACCACCGCAAATGGTGCTGCAAATGGTTGGCTCGGATCTGTGCACTCAGCCATATGTAACCTCTTGTCCCCTGTGTGATAACTGTACTGTCTCTGCTATAACTGCGAAGTCTCTGCTCATACTGTTACCTTCCAATCTGCTGCAGCGACCAGTGGCGCCGCTGATGGCTGCCTAGGCGCTGTGCAGCCTGGCGGGTATATGTTCTCTCTGTGCCAGTTTACTGTCCCTGATTATATTGTCACCTACCAGGCTGCTGAAGCGACCAGTGGCGCCACGGATGGCTGCCTAGGCATTGTGCAGCTCGGCGGGTATGTGTTCCCTGTGTGATACTGTTCTGTCCCTGCTTATACTGCTACCTACCTGGCTGCTGCAGCAACCAGTGGTGCCACTGAGGGCTGCCTAGGCGCTGTGCTGCTCGGCGGGTATGGGTACGTTTTTGGCTGCCCCTGCCGCCGCTGAACACCCGCGACACCGCTCATCCAGTCGCACAGGAAAATCCAAGATGGCGCCTGCAGTTGCTGCACGCTCCCACTCGCAGACACCGGGCTCCAGGAGTCATATAAAAGGAGGAGAAACATCAGTCTCCCAGCTCTGCAATTCCTTCCAGCAGCCACCAACAATAAGTGATGAGGGAGACTCTGCAGATCTCCCTTCATCTGCCTCTGGCTCTGAACGCTCTCACTCTCCCCTTGGGGCAGCTCCTCCAGCCTCCTCCCATTCCCCTGAAGGGCCCATCCCATACTCAGATATGGTTAAGGCTATACAAGCCACTATATATCCCATCATGGAAGCCCACGCAATTAAAGTCACTCAAAGCAGTGCAAGATATAAAATCCCAAATCAAGCAGTTCTCTCCACAGAGCAACATGTTGGGGAAGTTTTCAAAGATGTATCTGATTTAAAGGAGCAGACTGCATTTATCCAAAAATCCCATTACCAGTTGCAGACTAAGTTAGATGACCTTGAAAAGTGCTCCAGACGGAATAACCTTCGGCTAGTGCAGCAGTTGCCAAACTGTGCACCTAGGCTCCCTGGGGTGCCTCAGGACACTTGCAGGGGTGCCTCTGGTTGGACGTCCAGGACCAATTGAAATTATTTATGATAAATTATTTCTGGACAAAACCAGTGCTGGTGGCTGCCAATCATAAAATGTGTACAATCAGAACCAAACCTGTGGCGACACCGCAACCCTACTTGGAACAACTCCCAGTTATATATATTTCAAGATTATTTGGCGGAAGTGTCAAGAGCCCGCAAAGAATGTACCCATCTCTGCTTCCGTTTGGGGAAAAACAACAAGAAATTTGCCCTCTTATACCCAGCCCAACTACAAATTTTCTGCATTTCTTCCTTCAAGGATTTTTCAGTTTCTGATGCAGAATCCTTCCTCACTGAGGAAAGTGCTGGTCGGTCCTCCCCGTCACTATTCACTCAACACGACGGGGACCCTCGTGCCCCCTGAAGTGTTACATTGCATTCTGCTATTTAAACACTACTGATGGAGTTGATTGCCACTGAGTCCTCACTTTGGTGGAGACACTTTTCTGATAAAGCCCTAAGGGGCAGGTGAGTGTGGTGATCCTTGAATATCTCACCTTGTTACTTTCACCTTGTTATTCCCAGAATGCGGTTTGTGTTATTATGTTATCATAGTTAAAATGGGTGCCTCTATAGGCACTTATTGTTGGCGTAACCAAAGTTGGCACCATTTTGATGTATCTATATATCCGCTAGGTAGGGCGGGGGTGGCCCTGGACTGATAGTCTGGTTATCTATGCGAAGACTTAGCATTGCCTTACTTATTAACAATCTGAAGTTGTTCTTTAAAAAAGTTTAATGTCGCCCTCGGTTTAAGAGGTGACCTGTTCTTGTCTGTTCTTGTTTGTCCCCCTTCTTTCCCTTTTTTTCTACCCTCATGTATCAAGTCCTGTATGTCTTTCTTGCATTTGTTCAGATCTCTCTCACACAGCATAGAGATGTTACCAATGGCCCTAATGTATTTTAGCCTGACCAGGACCAGATTGAATATCCTGACCTGTAAGTCACCATATTCTTTGAATGATAAATGAGCTCTTTAAAGTTTTGGATGTTTAACATAGGGGGCTTTCATTCCCCTGCAAAATGTAAAAAAATTCTCCTTTATTTATCTAGATTGGGGATAGATATTGCTTTTCTGCAGGAATCGCACTTACACCCTTTGGAAATCCTTAAATTAAATACTTTGTGGTGGTTAGTTCTATCTTCTGCCCCATATACTTCAAAGGCAAGAAGGTAGTTACTCTTATCAGAAAAAATATTCTGCCAACAACTCATTCCCTCCAGATTGACCCAGAAGGCCGTTATTCCATTGCAGATGTCACCCGCTATATTATGGCCAATATCTATGCTCCTAACACTAACCATAGCCAGTTTTTTATTAACATTGCT
Source organism: Crinia signifera (assembly GCF_055691185.1). Classification (NCBI taxonomy): domain Eukaryota; kingdom Metazoa; phylum Chordata; class Amphibia; order Anura; family Myobatrachidae; genus Crinia; species Crinia signifera. The sequence continues at coordinate 407,203,242 of NC_139217.1, forward strand.
ACCAAGTTACTTCCATATGCTTACCAAAATATTGTCCTGGCAGGAGATTTTAACCTTACTGCTTCTAACACCTTAGACAGGAACACAACAGCCCCAACTAGATGTTCTATCCCAGTAGTATGGTGTTCATTATAATGACCCAGCTACATCTGATTGATGTTTGGGGGCCTGCCACCCGATTGAATGGGAATACACATGTTTGTCGGCAGCCCATGGCTCTCTCGAGAATTGATAACATTTTCATGTCCTCGACATTATTTCCAAGAGTATTGGACTCGGCATTAGAATGTATTACTCTATCGGATCATGGAGTCAGTTGGGTTTCATTGGCAACATTTGTAGGCAAAGGCCCTGTTAGACAATGGAGTTTCCCATCCCAGCTTACTGACTCTAAGAACTTTTGTAACATGCTAGAGGCCTCATGGATGGATTTTAAGCATAACAATCTCCAGAGGACGAGACGCCACTCCTATTTTGGCAGGCGTCAAAACCTGTAATTAGAGGTTCTATTATATCTTTCACATCTAAACACAAAAAAGAATCCCAAAAATTATACCTAGACTCCCAGTCTAAGTTAACCGATGCCTACCAGCTATTTCAAAAGTCCCCCACGTCACCTAACAAGACTCGATACTTTGAGCAAAAACATCTTTTTGACGCCTTGATATCCAAGCTAGAGTCTAAACTGTTCTTTCTATCCCAGGCCAGATTTCACAAATACGGGAAAAGATATAGCAGGTTGTTATCTAACTTATTATGTGGCTAACATCCCCTGTCTAACATTCTAGACCTGCAGAGAGTAGACGGTACTGTAGTCCATTCTGGCCCCCAGATATCAGAGACACTAGACATTCTATGGGGAACTATATTCCCCACACATAATAGACAATGCTCAGAAAGAGGCATTCTGGGAATCGCTCTCCCTCCCCACATTGGACTCTGATTCCTCTTGGTCATTGCTGACCCCAATAACTGAGTAGGAAATTCTAGCCACTATTAAGTTGCTCAAATTGGGCAAATCCCCGGGACCCAATGGCCTTTCCAACTAATTCTATAAAATCTTAGCACCCAAACTAGCTAAACCTTTATGTGCTTTCTATAATGCAATCTTAAAAGGGGTGCCGGACGGCTCCCCGACAGTCGGGATTCCGACAGTCATTCCTCCGACGTCGGAATCCCGACTTCTCCCTCGTGGGGGTCCACGACCCCCATAGAGGGAGAATAAAATAGGTGGCAAGCGCAGCTTGCCACCGTGCCCGCAGCGTGGCGAGCGCAGCGAGCCCGCAAGGGGCTTCATTGCGCTCACCACGCTGTGCAGTCGGGATTCCGACGTCTGACTAATGACTGTCGGAATCCCGACTGTCGGGGAAATATACCACACCCCTTAAAAGGTGCCCCTCCTCCAGTATATTTTAACTCAGCTATTCTTAAAATTATCCATAAACCAGGTAGAGACCCACTGCTACCTAGCTCACACCGGCCAATCTCCCTTTTGAATTCGGATTAAAAAATATTTACAAAGATCCTAGCAGATAGACTTAAGTTTAAGCTGCCTTCCTTGGTACATTCTGACCAAACCGGATTTGTCTGGGGCCATCATTCCATGCTCAATGTATGCAAGACCCTCACAGTTATGCAGTGGTTGGAGTCGGTAGGGAGCAATGACCCATACGCATTATTGTCTCTTGGTGCAGAGAAAGCATTTGACCTAGTTACTTGGGATCACTAGTTTTATACCGTGGAAAGATTTTGGGCTCTCGGCCGACTTCATCCGCACAATTAAACTATTATACTCTGATTCCTCATCCCAAAATTCTGACAAATTACTATCTCTCAACTCCGATTTCCATCTTCAGGGGCACTACACAGGGCTGCCCCCTATCACCCCTGCTATTTGCGCTAGCAGTTGAACTCCTAGCTATCACTCTTCACGCTTCGCAGTCTTTTACAGCAATACAATCGGTTCTTCTGAAGTAAAGCTTAGTTTGTTTGCAGATGATATATTACTGTTTATATCTAACCCTCACACCTCGATCCCTGCCATACAACGGATTTTGCATAATTTTTTCGTGATTTCGTGTGAATTATGATAAATCTCGATTACTATCCCTACGCACAACCCCTATATACTTCACTTCCTCCTCTTCCGTTTCTCAGTTTACCGTTTTCCCAATGACCCTTAAATACTTGGGGATTTTAATCCCTAAGAAATTGGAGGATATCTACACTGCTAATATACACCCCACCTATGTAGCAGTAGATAAACTACTTAATAGGTGGATTATATTACCCATGTCTCTAACAGGCAGGATAGCTGTCATTAAGTCTGTAGCCTCTTAATCAGGATAGCTGTCAGGATAGCCGTCATTAAGTCTGTAGCATTAAGTCTAATCTCTCGTATATACTCCAAATGCTGCCATTGCAACTGCATAATATATACCTACAGAAATTCAAAACATTATTTATTAAGTTTGCCTGGGCAGGGAAGAAGGCACGTATCCCATTTGAACGTCTATGACTTAACAGATCTGATGGATGGTTTGCATGTCTGATATATCATCATTCACACAGGCCTCCCAATTCGATATATCACAGATTGGTTCACCGCAAGATCAGAATATACCGCCCCCTCTTTGGAGAAAAAATTGTTCAACCCATACTCCCCTGCTGCCCTACTGTATGCCCCACAAAGATTAATACCTAAGCAAATCAGGAATTGCATATTATTCAGATACACATATAGCGCATGGAGAAAGATAAACAAAATATTACGCAGAAGATATACTAACTCCTCATTTACTACCTTATGGGGAAACCCCCAATTCACTCCTGGTCTTGAAAACGCTGAGTTCCTTAGTTGGAGAGATAAGGGCATATCTAATATCCCCAATGTATTTGACCCAGGTGGCACAATATTTCATTACTCAATACTGGTAGAAAAATACACTCTGTCTAACCACCAGTTTTATATGTATCTTCAATCCAGACATTTTGCACAATCCCAACTACCTCCTATGGTGAAGGAAACGGAGACAGATCCGATAGTTTCCTTATTTTATAATTTACCTGATTGTATAATGGGATATCGAATATGATATCTGTACTCTGCTCTTGTTCTTTCTGGGAAAAATGTATCATCATCAACAATTGTACTCTAGATGGTTACCTGATGTCCCTGACCTTCCTGCACTGCCTGGACTATTTACTAAAATGCCTTTCACAATAAAATATCTGCAGTGCAGTCTGCTGCATTGCAGGAGACCCATATTAAATTCCTGAATAGAGCATATGCTGCTCCGGTACAACGGGCACATTTTGTCCCCAGCGATACTAGATGTTGTTATAAATTCCAGAGGTCTAACGCCTCATATTTCCACAACTTCTGAGAGTGATGAAAGATCCGACTTTTTGGGGATAAATTGGTCAATAATGTTAATAGTATATGTGCTCTGCGATTGCGTAAGCATCCAGCAGCTTGTCTGTTTCTATACTTCCAAGTGTGGGACCTGGGCCCTAGAAAATCACAGGTTATACCGGTTCTGACTATTATCTTGGCAGTGGCCAAGAAATTGATCCTCACACACTAAATACATAAAGGGTCCCCTTCTATTATGGAACTGAAAAAGGCAATGCTCAATGTGTTATTTTATGAGCGACAAGCTCTCCTGCCAGACCTTGGTAAAGGTGCCCCCCACTTTTATAAAAAGTGTGAACTTTATATTTTGAGCATAGACCAACAGGTTCAGACCCGTATACATTTTTTGGGGGGTCTACTACTTAGTACCTCCTGAGACAAATCAGTACCTGAGGAGCTTTGCCATATCTACTAGACATGGTGCTGTCTCTTTCCTAGATATGTACCATAGATGTTTTGCTAACTATGTTATCTAAGGATATAGTGAGAGACGTATATATTATATTTGTTCTGCATGGACTTGTCGTATGTGCCCCCCTCCTCCTTTAACCCTGTCTTCTGTTTAGAATAACTGATAAATAAAATGCTGTTCATATATTTCTCCATAGATGGATGTATTCATTTTCAATTTAGATAGGTATATATGTGCTCACAGTGGATTCTCTTTATACATAGTGGTAATGCCACCCTGGATTATATTGCCAAATAACCACTGTGAGACAGTTCTTTATAAATAGAGTGTTTCATTATCTCACACTTTGATACAATTGTTTTGCTATGAACAACTGATTCTCATTATTTTATATACACTGCATATGCCTTATACATAACTTTATGCAATATACATGTTAGTTTTGCTCTATGTAGTGATATGTACATTCATCTGTGAATTTGATGTATACTTTTTACAAAAATAAAAAATTGTCTAGGAAAAAAAAAATTAAAAGTTACGAAGTCATTGGTGGTAGTTTGCCAACATGAAAATGTGTATAAAAATAGATTATTTATGACCAAGCTGCGAGAAAATTGTTATTGTTTTTTTAAACGAGATTTTTTAAATTGTCAGATGTATTTTTTTATTCAATTTTTTTAAGTTTTTCAAAAAATATCATTCCATTTAATGTTCACAGGATCTGTGCTGCAATCTAGTAAAAATTTGATTTTACTAATCCAACAGTCATTTTTGCGTTGTTGACGTCTCACCTGATATCATGCTTTTTTTTGGCACAGCATTAGCGACGCTATAATCGCGAAAAAAATGCATAAGCATAAACATTCTGTTGGACGGGCCTTAAGACTAGTACTGTTTTGTGTTGAAATAAAGGAGCAAAGTGGTGTACAGAAATTAAAAAGGGGAAAAGGTACTGGAGAAACAGGAAATAGGGTGATGGGATTTTTAACTTTTCTAAACAGATTTTTGTGAATGAAAAAGAAATGGACAGACACCTGAGTGTCTGTTTGGGGCGCCTGTAAGAGCGGTTAGGCCTGCAGCAATCAAATAAAGGGATTGTCAGTCCCTACAAATAACACGGAAACAAGGGGGGGGAGATTGCGCAGAATTGATGACAGAACAAGAATTGATAAAAAAGTAACAATACTAGTTTAATAAAACATACATTAGTAGTATAAAGTTGTGCAATTGCATGGGGAAGGGGCTAAAAATGTAAAAAATAGGATAATGAAAAAGCTGCGTCCAGTACTGGATTATATCACCTTATTCTCTGGCAAGTGGAGAGGAAGAATGTGGACATTTGATTGGTCCTCCTTGACACTGGGACATAGAATCCTTTTTGCAGAGTGTCCTCCAAATAGGAACTGAGATGGTAAGGTCCCTATTTTGGATTCTCTGTAGTGTGAGGTTCTGCTTTGAACCATAAATGAGTACCTTAGAGAGGTGGCGTTCCTTCAAACGTGGGTACTCCAAAGTGAAAGTGGATGGATGGGTGTCCCGGTCTTGATCTCCTCTGAAAAAGAAATGGTGCAATTTTCTTTTTTTCCTTTTGCCAAGTTGGTGTCTGGATATGCAGCAGAATGGAGGGGGTAGGTGGCTGGGTAGCCTGGCCAACGCGTTTCACTGCTTGGGAGCAGCTTTTTCATTATCCTATTTTTTACATTTTTAACCCCTTCCCCATGCAATTGCACAACTTTATACTACTAATGTATGTTTTATTAAACTAGTATTGTTACTTTTTTATCAATTCTTGTTCTGTCATCAATTCTGCGCAATCTCCCCCCCCCTTGTTTCCAGATTTTTGTGAAAGTTATAATATGTGTTTTTTATGCATGTGTTTAATAATTTAAATTAACATTATATTTATTTAATGTCTATTTAAGCCAGATAACTGAATTTTAAAATATATTTAATTTTATTTTGCTTTGTTTATCCCTTGTGTTTAACGACTTTGTTTTGCTTGCAAACCTTGAAAAATAATATTAGTTGTACATAATATGAAATTATGACAGTGGTTCAATATTTCCAGAAGCCTTCAGTAATTCACTTACATAGACAGCTACTGCAAGCATTTTTTTGTCACTGTTATAAAATCTGCTTCTCTTCTATCGCTTCTTACATTTTTTTAAATTAATTAAAATTTAATTTTAATAAAAATAAAAAAATAAATAAATCCTGAAGTGCTTACTAAAGTTAAACTTGGTGTTTTCATTAACTAAAAAGCTTATTAGAAAATAAATAGATTACTCCAGAACTGGATTTTTTCAAGAGCAACAGCTCTAGAGATGAAACATGTAACTGAACTTGAACTATAGTTAACCTTCTTTAGGGAATAAAAATTATTTATTCTTAATTGTTGCCATAGTTACATTAAAATTCAAATAAAGTGACTCCAGAAACATGATTTAAAAATACATAATTTTCTGTACAGCTTCAGTCCATCATCATTGGCTATAAGAAACATGCTTTACTATTCTGACAAAACAAAAATCCAGGTGGCATAACTCCAAATCAGCTGTGAAATAAATCTATTAGTAATACTTTATGAATATTACTAACAAGTGGTACTAGATGGAATTTAACATTATATTAATCTAATAAAATCAATGTGCAGTTGCAAGAATCACTTACCTATGAAAACATTAGCATTGCTAGTGACTCAAAATCAGGCCCTAAGTCTTGTGAAAAACATCACTCTTGTTTAAGCTCCAACCATATTCAATAAATGCTATCTACCAATACTATGACCAAATAGGAAACATCCTTTAGGTTATAGGATGTCCCAGCAGGTTCAGCATGGCCACACCTCCTCCCAGTAATACATCACTGAAGACTCTGAGAGACAGAGGGGGATATGCTATCTCCAGCGCCATTCCCGATGGGGGAAATGGCATCTGGGTCCTATTCAATGCTGTCTTCCTTGACAGCATTGAACAGGGATCTCGGCAGAATGTGCCAGACTTCACAAGCAGTCAGGCAACGTTCTGCCGAGACGAGCTCTGGCCGCAGCTCGCGGATTCTTCTCGTGGCTACGCCCCCTTCTCGCCGCTCGGCAGGTGGAACATTGAATCCCAAGAATGGGAACGGCACAGGGTCACGGCTGTCGGGCCAGCCCGACAGTGGTGACCCAACATTGAATAGCCGGATAGGCTAGGATAGAAGATGGGACTTGCAGCAGCAGACTGCTTGGAAAGATGAAGACACTCACAATAATTCAGTGGTAAGTGCTCACCTGCACTGAGGAGAGGTTGGGCAGCACCACAGCACAATGCATGGTGTGGCAACCTCAGCAGCACCACAGAGGTGAGTTTTAGTCTTTTATTATATAGGATTCTACAGATCCCCAAGCACGTTATCTTATCGTAGCCTCAAATCAACTTCAACTAACAATGGCATCACTTTAATTAATCTCTATGCTATAACAATGTATAATTAATTAAAGAATCAATAACTTTATAATCAAAATAAAAAATTAGATTCATCACAATGCTGTAAACTTGGTCTGTTCTGCAGTCTCTACAGTGATGTAGTAAATTATTTATTATTTATTACAAATTATTAACACTTATTTATGTGGCAGCAGCACAGTTTCTTTAGCACTGTCCAATTGTGAACAATCATAGTACTAAAACGAGAATGGGACTTAAAAAGGCAGGCAGAGGGTAGGAAGTGGTATAATGTGTTTTTTTGCCTTGAAATCCTCTATATAGTCCATAAGATTATATATAGTCACTAAGATCTAAACAATAATCTGTTTTTGGAAAAAAATGTGAAGAAAGTGGTAAAATCAATAACACATTTCATGGTAATCGATAATCTGAAAAACATAACCCCAGTGATTACATAGAAAGTCTATATAGTAAGAATTAGGGGTATTTTTTATAAGTGGCTGGCTATAGAAATCTGGCTTTAGAAATTATGTCAGAATTCAAAGTAGGAAGATTCTAAGTAGGAATATACAACCGCACACTGTCAGCCTAGACTTAGCCTGGACTTGCTGTGATATAACTCCCGTCTTATTCTCTTCTCATTGCAGGTAAAATATCATTCATGCAACAGTCATATTTGAATTAGCATCACTGTGATTAGTATACTGCATTGTCTAAGTAAATGTACAAATTTCTTTTTAAAATTAGATAGTGACTTAAAATTGACTAGTGACTTGGACATGGTCTGTAACATCTCACCATTTGCTTATCTCAGTTTTATTGCTCACTTTCTCTAGTGGGAGAGGGGCATTGGGTGCGGTCTTAATTACTGAAGTTAGAAACAGCTTTTACAGACCTACTTATTAGAGTATAGGAGGCTGACTAAACCTTGACTGGCTATAGAAATCTGGCTTTAGAAATTATGTCAGAATTCAAAGTAGGAAGATTCTAAGTAGGAATATACAACCGCACACTGTCAGCCTAGACTTAGCCTGGACTTAAACTGGACAGAAACTGAAGGAAACTACAATCAACATAAGTGCAACTCTTAACTGCTAAAACTTTGAATATTACTCTTTCTGCTTGCATATGCACTGTCTGTTTTGAAAATGCACAGCTGTACCTCTAATGACTTCACCTCTCCTGCTCTTCCATTGATAATAGGTGTCACCCAACATTTTATTCTTGGCCCTCTTCTTCTCTATCTCTACATGTCCTCTCTGGGTGAGCTTATTTGCTCACTTAACTTCCACTATCACCTCTATGCTGATAATACTACCTCTCCTTTCCTGATCACTCTCCCTCTATCCTCACTCATATCTCCAACTGTCTCTCTGCTGTCTACTCCTGGATGATCCAGCGCTTTTTGAGACTTAAAATATTAAAGACTAAGCTGACCTCTTCCTACCCTCCTGCATAAAACCTGACAATCTCTCATCCTAACCTACTGTTTATGCCCACTTCTTCGCCTTCTGTGTCACCCCAGTCTGTCTAACCCTCCCCTTTAGAATGTAAGCTCTCACGAGCAGGGCCCTCTCTCCTTATGTGCCTTTCTTAGAATATATAACCCTCTGCCACCCTGATAATTGCTTCAGTGTCCTGTCCCTGGTGCAACTATCCATATTAACCATGTACTTGTCCTAAACTGTCTTGTACTGTAATTTGTTATGTGTTTTTGATTATAACTATGCTCTGTAAAGCGCTGCGGAATCTGTGTGCGCTATATAAGAAATTGTTAATAAATAAATAAGTTTAGCAGAGAGTGGTAAGTGCAAATATATTTTATAACTAAATGCGCTTTAAACTGACAAAATAGTGAAGAGTCTTCAGTTGCTCCAAACAAACCGTGTTATAAGGCCCAGGGCCGCCAAGAGGTATGCCAGGCCCAGGTAAAATTTGGGGGGCATGGCCTAATCACACGAAATGTAGTCGCCTCCCGCAATTAGGCCACGCCCCCAAAATGTTTAAGATGAGTAAAAAAACTCTAAAGTTGAGGGGGGGGGGGGTGTTATTGCCCGCCCTTCCCTTCAGCAGCAGCAGCGCACACTGAAAGCATGTGCTGTGCTGACAGCAGGCTCAGCATGAGCTCTCACACTGTCAGTGAGACGCTCATGCTGAGTCTGCTGTCAGCACAGCACATGCTGTTGGTGTGTGCTGCTGCTGCCCAGGAAAGATGGAGGGGAGGTAGGGTTCGGACCAGGGCCCCCACCAGGCCCCTCCAGCAAGCCCGGGCCTGGGTAATTAGCACCCGCCCCTCTCGGCGGCCCTGATAAGGCCATGGGAAACAAGAGGTAGTACAAATTACCCCGGCCTGGCAGAGGGCAACACAGCATCTCAATCAGCTAATGAGTTACTCACCATTACATCCACAATATAACACCTACAGAATAGATATTTTCAGAGCCATCATCAGCGGTAGAGTCAGACTAATACACTAGACACCGGCTCAGAGGGGCGGCTACAGTTCACTTATGATCCTGCCTGCAAGCTGCTTATAATTTAGAGGCAGAATCAGCAGCAGCTTCAAAGAACAACAGCTGTGTGTCCCAGCCCCCTCTTAGTGGTTTCAGGGCCGGATGCACTAAGCTTAAAAAAGTGATAAACTGGAGAGTGATAAACAGCCAGCCAATCAGCTCCTACCTGCTATGTCACAGACGGTGTTTGAATGTCACGCAGGAGCTGATTGGTTGGTTGTTTATCACTCTCCATTTTATAACTTTGTGAATCTTAGTCTATCTGGCCCTCAGTCTGGGAACCGCCTATTATACAGGTTGAGTACAGTATCCCTTATTCAAAATGCTTGGGACCAGGAGAATTTTGGATAACGGATTATTCCATATTATTTAATATTTCAATCAATGATGTATCTTGAGGTATCTTGCATTTATGTTGTACATATACATGAAACACATGAAATAAACACAAATATATTTTATTTGTGCATAAAACAAGGTTTCAAAACATGAAACAAAGTTTGTGTACAATCTCAGGCACTGAATTTGAATACCAAGCAATCATTGTCTTGCACATATATAGTGCCAGTTACATATCATGTCCCCAGTAGTGCTGGTACAGATGCACCCAGTAAGTTTTTAGCAAAAAAACAAAATACTTTCTGGAATGTATGGTTTTCGGAATAATTCGGATAACGGATATTCGGATACAGGATACTCAACCTGTACCAGCTTCCATTAATTTACCTGATGTGCATGCAATACATTTTCCACATTAATATAGGTACACACACTTAAGGCCCCCATACACTAGGGCGACTTGTCCTTAGGACAAGTCGCCCCCGACTTCCCCCTGAGCTTCCCCGGCTGCTCCCCGGGGGAGCTTGATTAGATTGGCACTTGATGTGCCATTTTTTACATGTGATAAATCGTCTCGATTTATCACATGTAAAAAACCCGGGGAGCAGGGGGGGTGGGGGGGGGGGGGGGCTAAGAGGTGAGAGCTGGTGGGAGCAGGGGGGCTGGGGACGCTGCGGGGGACACATCTGTGTCCCCCGCTGCTGGGGACACAGCGTCTGTGCGGCGATAAGGTAGAGGGAGCAGGGGGGCTGGAGACGCTGCGGGGGACACGTCTGTGTCCCCCGCTGCTGGGGACAGCGTCTGTGCGGCGATAAGGTAGAGGGAGCAGGGGGGGGCTGGAGACGCTGCGGGGGACACAGGCTGCATAGAGCCGGGCAGGGGGAGCCGGCCGGGAGCTGTCAGTAATGAATAAAAAAAAAAAGCCCATACAATGAATGGGCAGCCTGTGATTGGCTGCTGAGCGCTCTCTCAGCCAATTGCTGACTGGCTGAGAGAGCGCTCAGCCAATCACAGGCCGCCCATTCATTGTATGGGCTTTTTTTTTATTCATTACTGACAGCTCCCGGCCGGCTCCCCCTGCCCGGCTCTATGCAGCCTGTGTCCCCCGCCCGCAGCGTCTCCAGCCCCCCCTGCTCCCTCTACCTTATCGCCGCACAGACGCTGTCCCCAGCAGCGGGGGACACAGACGTGTCCCCCGCAGCGTCTCCAGCCCCCCCTGCTCCCTCTACCTTCTCGCCGCACAGACGCTGTCCCCAGCAGCGGGGGACACAGACGTGTCCCCCGCAGCGTCCCCAGCCCCCCCTGCTCCCAAGTCGGGTGGTCGGACGTGCAGCAGGTCCGACCACCCGACGCAGATCCGATGCGCACGGGACCGCGCATCGGATCTGAGGGAACATCAAAACTAGACGATTTTGGTCCGATTTCGGCCAGATCCGACTGATCTGGCTGAAATCTGACCAAAATCGGCTAGTGTATGGGGGCCTTAACCATGTGTTCTTCTGACTCTCTCTCCACGTGTGTGCCTCTCCCCCCTCATGTGTGCCTCTGACCCCCTCCTAATATATGCCACTGACTCCTCTTGTAATGTACAGTATGCCTCTGAATTCCCCATCATATGTTCCTCTGACTCCCCCCTCAGGTGGGTCCCTCACTGCCACCATGTGTGCCTCTGATTGCTCCTCCTCATGTGTGCCTATGACTTCCGATAGCAGATAAGCAGATTTTTTAACAGACTATTTGAACTTTTTTTTTTTGGCGGGGGGTAAAATAGTCTATAACGAAGCTATGATTTGCATGTTAGTACTGTGGGGAGGCATCACTGCATGTGTTTGCACTGCGCACCAGGGGTCCATGCTACATGTCTGCATCTACAGGGTTGGGGGGGAGGAAGAGGGGAGCCCTGCCTGTATCATCTATACTGGACACCACAATTTCTGACAGCAACTCTGCACCTTATTGCTATGGCGCAATTTTTTATTGAAACTGTTGTGCTCAGCTGTCTTTCAGCTCCTGCTGTTGATGTGTTAGCCTTGCTGAAGCGTTATGAGTACACCTCTTTCTTTTTATGCAGAATTTGTTGGCGACATGTGTTTTTGCACCTTAGATTAAGTTTTCAAACTTCTAAGGAAAAATACTGTACCAAAAACAGAACACACATACTGTACAGTATCTCTAATGTTCAGCTAATATCCCTTTTACACCACAAGCAAATTACCGGGTTAAAGCTTTTAAGCGCAGGAATTTGCTGAAAATTAGTTTTCTTGTGTGAAAGGGTAAATATGGGTCTTAAATCCCGGGATATAGGACCCGTGTTGACCCTTTCACACCACAGAAAAACCCGTTTTTTTTTTTTTTTAAGCAAATTCACGGGTTGAAAAGCTTTAACCCAGCAATTTGTGGGTGGTGTGAATTGGGGTCAGTCTTCACCCAGCGAAATGACCCAGCACTCAAAAATGCGTGTGAAAGGAGTATAATCAACATATGATACTACATTCCCCAATTTCTTTTAACAGGTCAACAGTCTTCTGAAATATCTGTCAGAGGTGGAACTACCATTTGTGCAGCAGGTTTATTGCACCAGGGCCCCCGATGACTAAGGGGTCCACAACTGCCCAGACCAGCAGCTAGTTCTACAAATTATACATTTACACTTGGGCCCACCACTCACAAGTTCTGCCACTGCTGTCTGTTACTATTCATGCTTGACATGTTGGTGCTACAGGGGGTTATTTAGACCTGATCACTTCTCTGCTCATTTGCAGAGCCCTGCGATAAACCCTGTGCTTGTTAAAATATTGCAGATCAGCGATTAGCTGCAAATCCATTCACAACTCACCAACCATCTAAATAATTTTTCCAGTGTGTGCAGTCTGTGCATAAGCCAGGTCGTACTCGGTTAGTGCAATAGAAACAGGCTGATCAGGGCCCGGAGCTGACATCACACATCCTCCCTGAAAATGCTTGGGCCTGCCTGCATTTTCCCTGATGCTCCTAGTAATGGCCGGGTGACACCTACAAACTGCAGCTTCCTGTCAATCAACTTGCGAACGTCCAGCAATTAAAAAAAGACACTGGATAGCGATCAGGTCTAAATAACCCCCACAGTACGTACAGAACGATTAATAAATAAACAAAATAAATATAGAAGCCTGCTACCCCAAGAGCCAATGCCATATTCACATCTCATGTATCCTGTGGTCTCCAATTTAGCATTTGGTAATGGAGATTTACCATATCCCTCTCCAGTACACTATGCATGCACATGTACTGGTGGTTTCATTTGACGGTGGTTTCGTTTGACTGCTTTATGCTGCTGGTAGCAGGGATAAAAACACTTCAGGTTTTAGTTAGCACATCTGTACAAATGAAATGCAATACAACTGGAGGTGACTGAAGGAGATAGATGCCTCCTGCATTCATCTGCGATCCGAGGGCTGTGCTAAAATATGCAGTATTGGACCATCTTAGCTATGGTCAGAGCACTCAGCCACTCTGCGTAAGTCAAAGCTTTCTGTAACTGGCCATTGGAAAACGGTCAGCTGGGTCCAGAGAGTTAATGTCCAACGGCACAGACCCTGCACCCAGCAAGCCAACAAATTTGACCAAATCACTATCCCTAAATTCAGAAGCATGTCAAGCAGGGAAGAATGCATGTGATGTTGCAGGACCAGTTCAGCACATGTGAGACTGGGTCTTGCTCATCAGCAGACCCCCAACAATTTGATTTGTACATAAAGCATTGAGTCTGCCTACAAATAAGAATCAGGCCGCAAGAGCATTTATTGATAAATATGTGGGAGAAAACTCATTCCTACAATAATATGGAATGGAATATTAATTCTCAGGAGCAATATGGCAATCTCAATAAATAGACCAATAAATATATTTTTGACACAGCAATGTTTACTTGTTTACCTGTGAATTGATTTGAAGAGAACAAAACAGTTTCCTGTAATGCACACCATTTTAATTATTTTAATTATGTAGATTAGAAGTAAAGGCAATTATCCCACGTTGTTGTTTCTTTATTTTTCAAATTGCAATTAAAATGACAAATTTATTCTTAATTAAAGTGCCATATCAATGCAATAAATAAACAATAGAAAACAAAGCGGCAGTAGAATAGGTTATTGATTTTCTCTTATTTAATAACATTCCGGATGGTTCTTTAGCATACACATATATCCCACCACAATTGATGAAGCGACATTAACAGAAAGTTCAATTTAAAAATGTTTGTTTAAATTGTAGTGTGAAACCAAATCATTCGTTCAGTAACTTCAGCGCAATATCCAAAACACTTCAGGCAATATTTCAGTCTCTTGGCAACCATTTATGTCATTTTTCATGAGACGACACAAAAATTACTGTACTTAAAAAGGCTTGTGTAGCTGTGGAACAGGGCAATTTGTATCTGTAGGAACTTGGAGAGACAATCTTATTCGTGGCTCAGCGTGGTCTCAGAGCCATAATATTTGCAGAAAGCAAAGAATACATTATAAGAACATGAAAATAGAGCTGCTGAGAGCAGAAGTACACATTTAGAACTTCATTATACAAATCAAATGCAATCTTTTTAGTGTTCAATACCCACATTGCTCTTTGCTCTAAGTGATTGTGCTGTGAGTACTATTGAGATAGTATTAAATGAATTGGCCATATATTTTATATTTGTACACTTAAGGCCCATACACACTGGGCGAGTTTGAGCGGAAAGACGCTCAAAACAGCAGGTTTGAGCTGCTTTCAGCTCAAAGCCTCCCATTGTGTATGCGCGATGAGCGGTGAGCGCTGCTGGTTATACCAGCAGATGAGCGGCTTTCAGGACGGCTTTGCATAACTCTGCGCTATGCAACGCCGTTCCCCCCCCCCCCCCCCTCCGTCGCCACGGGCAGGGGGAAAGCCGTTAAATGTATATGCACTGAGCGGCTTTCCCCGCAGCGATGACAGCGGTCACAGCTGTCCACATGCTCTGGGCATAGTCGCCCAGTGTGTATGGACCTTTAGTAAAAAAGTGAGGTACTTATGTATTATCTGCGCTCCCATGTTAAATGCACCCCATTTTTTCATACCCCTACAGATCTGCAGACAGCTTTGTCCAGCATTCCCTACTCAGATCAGAAATTGAGCTGTGAATAGAAATTGAGCTGTATATTGCGGATACCTACATGCACTATATCCATTCTACAGCTGATCATTAGATACTGTGGACCAGATACTGTGGATCCGGCCAACTACACTGCACAGATCTTGCTGACAGTCCTCTTTAAATGGGATGGTCCCCCCAAATCTAAAATTCCATATACCTGTACTCTAAAGAGTTGCTTGAAGAAAGCTGTGGACACATCGCATACTTTTTACCCCATTTGAGTAATATCTGATATTTGGAGTTTGCCCCACTGAGGGGAAGGTTATTACAGCCTGCAAACCATCGAAGGAATAACACGCCAGTTTAAGCGTTTGAAATCATACCTTGTGTTAAACCCCTGATGAAGTCTTTCTTAAGACGAAACGCGTCGGGTTATTGATATCATATTTCCGAAAAGGATACAATTTCCAGATGTGGTTCTTGAAACAATAATAAAGCAATCTGGTTTTATGATTATACATTGTATTGGGTTATTGTACTGTATTTGACTGTAACTGGTGGAAAATCCATTTGGTGGTAAAAGCGCTCTCTATACCTCTTTTTTTCCTTTTTTTCCCATTTCTATCGTTGCCTCCCACTAACAGGGGGGGTTTTAGAGTAGCTGCTCACACTATAAGGGCGCACGTGGGGTCATTCTTTGGAGATATATATATATATATATATACACATAGCGTCTGGTGGACGGCGGCACTCAGAAGAAATGTATGAAATAAACAGGCATTGCCTGTTTATTTCATACATTTCTTCTGAGTGCCGCCGTCCACCAGACGCAGTATACATCCCTGTCAGGGATTAATCAACGGAGGGCACCGGCTTTTGAACATCGCCTCTTTACATTGGAGTGCTGCCCTTATGCAAACTACATATATATATATATATATATATATATATATATATATATATATATATATATATATATAGCACCTTCCACACTAAATGGACAACCTTCATCCACTCACTGGACGAGCTTTCAAAACAACAAGTGGTGGACTTTTTCGACAGAAGACTATGGTCCAAGATTGGCTCTATTATTGAACCAGCTACTAATTAACTGAAAAATGTTTCCCCACGGCCCACACTTGTATGTAGTTGTACCAATGCTATTACTCTGATTTCCTGTTGGTGAACCCCTTTCATTCGTATGTTACTCATTAAGCTATATGAATAGAGTATCCTATTTATTACTTTAAGCTCAGAATACCCAACATCCTATGGTATATGACTAACCTACCTCTACCCCCCCCCCACCCCACCATCCCTACCTCCCCCCTCCCCCATGTGTCCATCTACGTTAGATGATTGTTCCTAGATATTTCAGTTGGGACAAATGTATGTATTTATCTCTCTGTACCTGGACAGAACAACCACAGCCAGCTTGTTCTAAGATGACCAAATTTATTTCCAAAAAGGCCATGATTACAAACATACAGACAGCATCATCCTAATGCTTGGTACTAATACTAAATTTCTCATACACATCATTTAACTTTTGGAAATGGGAAACCATCTGTGAACACACCTGGCTGCACGTTTATTATTACTTCTTCAGCATGCATGAGAAAATATCCACGTTATCTGTTTTGAGTCTTCTATGTCCGATACTGATTTCTTATTGTAAATTTCTTTGTGTTTGTCTGGAAAAAACAATAAAAAGTTATATTAAAGTTATATTTAAATAAAATATATCTATATAGCTAGACATATATATATAATTGAATCTGGCACTCTCTGTATCTAAGACAACTTGTCCTAGTGCCCATCCAAAGGTGAATGTATATTTCCAAAGGGGGATGTCACTCAGAAACCATAAAGTCAGAAACAATTATACGCTGACTTCAGGAGATTCAGATCAACGTTTCAGGGTTGTACCCCCTTTTATCAAGACCTGTTGAACCAATGCAATAACAGACATATAAATAGACAAACAGATTTACAGTTAATGCGCCCAGCACCTGCCGTACTGCCCATTCGGGGTCCCCAGTTCTTCCTCTATTCCTCTTTTTCCCAGTTCTTCCTCTATTCCTCTTTACCTCATTCCAGTTCCATGTTTGGTGATTGTATGTTTATTTTATTTTCACAGTGGTCTGTTCACCTACACATGCAGCTGAGCCTCAGTGGGTATCACCGGCCGTCAGTGCGCCAGAGTGACAAGTCCCAGCTTCACAGACAGCACGTACTGTGTCATTGTATGCATCGCTCATTGCCATGGATATCAGACCCTGGGTGAAGCCGCGCCCTTTGGGAGGCGCCGGGAGTCACTGTGAAGTCACCGGACCCGAACGGGCAACGCAGCAGGTGCTGGGCGTATTAACTGTAAGTCTGTTTTTCTATTTATATGTCTGTTATTGCATTGGTTCAACAGGTCTTGATAAAAGGGATGATCATGTCCCGGATGATATACACGGTGGTGACCGATCACTCAAATTACTGCAAAATGAGTCAAGATGGATTTTTCGACTAAATACACCGTGGGAACTCAATGAGTATTTGGGTCTCCATGCGTTTTTGTAAATTATGCTGCTGCTGTATTGCCCTCTTTATTAATACTGTTCTGCTGGTATTGATTGTATAAATTAGTAAATATTACATGCTTTCTGATATAGCATTATTATCATGTATTACCATTGATATTTATCTGCCACATGTGTTTTTAATGTTTTTATACTGTGTAGGCATCTTTGGTTACCATGGCTCCGGCGCGTGAGGGGTGTGACATCACCCTGGTGCTTCCTATTTCTGCTGCAGGACCTGGAAGCCGGCCGCATGTGCTTCACGGTGGGGGTTTAAAGGCAAGCTGTTTTTTGTAAGATTTGTTATTTGCCTGAAGACGATGTGACAATAAAACATTGAAACGTTGCAGTAGCAGCGCTTCCTGTCCTGTGTTCGTGAGTGCCACCGCTGCTGTATATATCTGAGGAGCACCTGGTCGGGGTTCTCCTCTCTGGAAGGCATCACACTTTTGATTGTTTGTACTGGAGTGCTATCCCTCCTGGATGTGTGTATATATATATATATATATATACATCCTCGTCGGCTTGATATATATATATATATATATATATATATATATATAACCAAAAAAGGACGCACTCTCCAGTATTTTGGTAAATGCAGATATAATCAGCTGTGTATTTGATAATTCATATGCAACAAAAGAAGATTGATACTCAACGTTAGAGTTTCAGTCCAATGAGGACCTTCATCAGGAGATAGACATCAAATACATCTGTCAAATGCAAGGCACAGCGTGGACCACACAGAAGGTTCCTACAGCAAGGAGTTGGTCTAGTGTTATTTATACCTGGTGTGAAACACGAAAGGGCGCCAAAACTCAAGCATGTAGATCACTTCCGCGTGTCACTGTGGCACGCAAATGACGTCACTTCCTGAATATCGTGTGTTACACAAAAACACAGATGTACTGAAATGCCCAACAATGCCCAAACAACTCGGGAATGCCTGTATCTATGTGAGCAGGCCTGGAACGCCGCACAACCAACCTGCGGACGTCCCTTTAATGTTGAAATACGGCATTGACCTGAAAACCGGAAGCGGAAGTGACCACTGATACCGCCGGATCCCGGACCACATAGAGAAAATGGGGACATACGGAATGGATACACATAAGTGGTTCCGCTTGAATACTGCAATAGATGCCCGCTGATGTTATATTATGAATGAGGGGGTGGACCAGATAGAGGGTGTATGCTATTGAGGTCCCTTAGGCCGGGTATCACACAAAGCATAATTTAGCACACAAATACAATGAAGACACAAAATCTAAATGTTGCACAGAAAATCACGCAAATAGCAGCATCTGTAAATATAGATACAATAATATGACTAATATAATAAATAAAAAGATGTAAGTTAACTTAAATCTTTTTATTTATTATATTAGTCAGCGTGCAGCGAGCCCCGCGAGGGGAAGCGGAATACATGTAAAGTAAACCGTGTCCCCTCGCGGGGCTCGCTGGGTTTCACTGTGGTGAACCCCTGCTGTATGCTACTGCTCCTGATTACAATATTTTGGTGATTTCATCCAGTAAATCCTCTAAATAATTACACTCAATTTGAGGACAAATCTTTTTTGTTCTGAATATTGGGATTGTTCCGGACTGATTTTGAAATACTCATCTCTGGATACCCTTATATAGGACACACATAGTTACTGTCGGTTGCATTCTTGCCACTGATGAAGTCATGACATGACGAAACGCGTTGGCCCCCTCACTTCGACCGAATTGACCAACTAAACAGAGTTGTACTGACTTACTACTGTCATTGTTCTACACTTGTTTATATATGATACCCTGGCATGGGTTTTTATATGTTTGTACATTTTATTAAATATTAATGTAAATTTATAAAGATTGGTTTACTATCTGAAGCGCCCTCTGAAATATATATATATATATATATATATATATATATATATATATATATATATATATAGGCTGTAGGTATAGATATAGATAGATATATAGATATACATTGATATAATGATATAATGATTGATATATATATATATATATATATTTCCAACAATGGTAGCACTCCATCTGTTTGTTCAAAACACATATAGATATACAGATGGAGCCCCTCTCATTCCGCTCCAGAGCTCGCAAGTATGTCCCCGCTAGCGATCGCTGGTTGAGAGGGGCTCCATCTGATGCATGCGCATCCCAGTCACTCAGCGGCGGGGATTGGAAACTGTGCCCGTCTCCGCTTCAGCTGGCGATTTCCATGGGAATGCCCAGAGTTCATGGGAACGCTCATGAAATGCTGGCCATTCCCATGGGCGCGACTATCCACTATCGCCCCCCCGCCTGCAATGTTGGGTGCGTACACCTGCGCATGCGCATATGCCCACCATAAGTCCCAGTGCAAACTAACTGGTCCATGCAAACGGACCAGAATAAGGGCCCATATGCAAGTATCAAACATTATATACAATATACGCAGAGCATCTGGAAGAATAACTGTCGGTGTGTTACATAACTAATTAGTACAATAGTCAAAGGGCTGCTGAGCCTGACATATATCTGGCTCTTCTAGGTTTGGATGCATGGAGAAAAGTTTGCTGTTAATTAATTTAAACTCAGTCACTGGATGATTCACTAAGAGTTTATACAGAAACTATTTTTGATATAGCTCTTCCCCAAGGCAATCCGATCCAAGCACAAAACTTCCAGGGTCGGGGAAAGAGTAAGTAAATTTTAAGTTACAAAAATGTCACTTCTCACAGAATTCATTTTAATGCACTTTTTTAATAAAACATTGT
Source organism: Crinia signifera (assembly GCF_055691185.1). Lineage (NCBI taxonomy): Eukaryota > Metazoa > Chordata > Amphibia > Anura > Myobatrachidae > Crinia > Crinia signifera. The sequence goes on from NC_139217.1 coordinate 407,223,782, forward strand.
TCATATCCATGTGAATATAACATTCGTTACATAATTTAATAATGGTATTGCTTCCTTTGCTAAACTGACACTGAACCCAAAACAGGACATTCTACAATTGAAGATTGAAATATAACAGGACTTAATAATATAAAAGGGCCTCATTCTGTATAGGCTGCAGTTGCTCTCATTGAGAATGGATTTAAATTCAGATACTGTATGTACCTACATGTACAGTTATATATAAGTAGGCAACAGCACTACCCTGTATCCATCCATTTGTGGAAACAACTGCTTTTATTATTATTATTGCCCTATATACCTAGTGCGAACGATCAGTACGAAATACAGGGCTTGAGTCACATTTGTAAGTAAAGCAAAACAGCAATCAACTTGGCAAAACCATGTTGCACTGCAGGTGGGGCGGATGTTACATGTGCAGAGAGATATAGATTTGGGTGGGGTGTGTTCAAACTGAAATCTACAGATGGGGCAGGCCTCTTCTTTGCTGGTGAATCGCCAGAACGTCACCGCTGGCGATCCGCCAGCAGCCTGCCTCACCATCTGACTGAGACGCGCTTGCGTCTCACGCGCGTCTCAATCTCCATCGGCGGGGTGACGGGAACCCTGTCCGTCTCCGCTTCAGGGAGACGGACAGGGTTAGGGGGGGTGCGGGCAGGCGGCGGGGACCCCGGGTGACCACCGACAAGCCGGCGGTGACCCAGGGGAAGCGCTGGAAGAGCTGTCGGAAGGGGACGCGCGCGCCTCTCGTACGCGCGCGGCCCCTTCTCGCTATAGATATGGCACTGGCGGGGGATGGCGGCTGGTGTCGCCATCGCCATCCCCTGCAAAGATGGGACCTGCCCCATCTGTATATTGCAGTGTAAAAATAAAGTTATCTAACATTTGTGGACTACATACAAAACAGGCAGTATTTACCCAGCACAGACTATGGGCCTTATTCTGGTTGCTTCACAACCACCCTGCGTTTGCACGGGGACTGATGGTAATCCCACCCTGCTATAAATCAGACATAATTAGAGTTGGTTTCTTTGGGTTAGTTATAATCGTTAAATTAACATACCTGCACAAAATTAGAGCAGATTTGTAATAAATAATCCTTTTGTAAAAAAAAATTCGAACCTTTAAATTGCTAAATATACTTTGATTTGTCAAAATAAATTCCACTATCTTCAGCCACAGAGACATATGATCATCTAAAGAACAATTAGTTCTGTTGCACTAACTTTGCTACAAACTTTTATATTCATCTGAAGTATATACAAAATACAAGGGAAGCTACAATTGTTTCTAAATGGGTCTGAGTTGCCCAGAGGAAATTGTTAACATAATTGTTCAATTAAGGTGGATGCTGATGTATTTTATGAATCAATGAATATAGCATTTATTCATCTTTTTTAAAGTGTATGTAAATATAGTTTTATTATCATTTTTTTATTATATATGTGATTTAGATTATCATCTTTATAATATTAAATAAAATAAGTAAATTAGATCAATACAGTGCACTCTCTGGTTGCTATTTTTATTTGTCAAAATAGCTTATATACTGTATACATATTTTTTCTGTAATCTTCGCGTTATTTGCATGTTGCGCACATTGCAATGCTTATTAGTAACACAATCAGATTTTGCTCATTAAAATGATATACAACATGTACGCTATGTGATTGCAATTTTTATCTGCATAAAAAAACAGTCAGTGTAACATCATGTGCTCTGCACATACTTTCACAATTAGAGACAATGGGTGAGATTTAATAGGATGAGAGATTCAGAAAGTGAGAGATTTGGGAAGAAATCTCCAGTTTTTTTTAAAGCGGCAATCATTTACACTGGAAAACCAGCTTGATTTTGCAGTATAAATGATTGCCGCTTTAAAAAAAAACCTGGAGATTTCTTCCCAAATCTCTCACTTTCTGAATCTCTCATCCTATTAAATCTCACCCTTTATGTGCATACAGCGCTGCACCAGCGATGTGTGCTGAGTGGTCTGTTGTTGCTCATGTTCTCAATAGAGAACATAGGTATAAATATAGTCAGGCGATGGCGAAAACACGCAATTTAAAGGCAAAGCTAAGTTCTTTGTTCTTCGGAAAACCTTGGCAGAATTAAAAATTAGATGCCACATATTCAGAAGTAAAACAGCTGCAATATGTTAATGCTTAATATGGAAGAATTTTGTTTCAAGTATGGGTGATTTTCATATGGTAATGAGTACTGTTATACTCTAAAAAAATATGTACCACTTCTATTGAGTATAGCAAGATTTCATGAATATTATGGAATATTCAACATGTTAATCTGTTGCTTTGTTCGGTGTGACATGCCAAAATACAATGTAAAATGCCCTCAATGAAAGTTAAACGTTCTTATAAAAGAAAAGAACTGTAAACGTTACTTTATTGTAGTACCGTGCAATGATTTTTAGTTTTGTGCCTTAAATCAGCATGACATTATTTTTTACATAGCAACGGCAAGCACATTTATTTTCTTATGAGGGCCGGAATACCAGGAAAATGTATATAGACAAATGTGTATGTGAATCTATTTGTATATAGATAGATGCTGTATATAGACAAATGTGTATGTGAATCTATACTGTATATATATATATATATATATATATATACACTATGTGGAAGAAAGTCATTGGACACCCTGGTTTAACTCTGAAATAATGGAATCTTCCTGACAAAGTGAATATACATGTATGCAGGGCCGGCGCTACCCACTCAGCAGCTCCTGCAAAGCAGGGAGGCGCCATGCTGAAAAGGCGCTGTCTCCCTCCCTGCTCTGCTAAAGCTGTCTCAGCCCTCACTGTCACTGCCTCCTGCATGCCATCCACAGCGCCTGTCTAACAGCGGGCGGCAGTATAAAGAGGCTGAGCAGCTCCCTGCACCGCGCACACACTGTCCTCCTCCTGTGACCTGCCCCCTCTTCCTCACGGACACTTGCGCTGAGACATGTAGCCCTGTCTGTGAATGCCTGGATGACATGTCGTGTCCGGATCCGCCCCCTACCCATTGCTCCCTGCCCCTGTCAATCAAATGACGAACAGGCAGCAGCGCCGCCTCCCTTTCCTTCCCTCTTCTCAGTGCTGTGCCACTGCCACTGCCAGTACTCTCCTCTCCTCCCCTCTTCTTCCATCTCCTCCTTCTCTCCCCTTCTTTTCCCCCTCAGTCTTGAGTGCTGCACATACTTTTTGCACTGCTTTTGGATCTCATCGCACACACATTGCATGCATGCGTGCGATGCGATGCGATCTAGCCCCTAACGTATGCGATTCTCGCAGCGTGTATGTGCACCTTTAGTGCCTGCAACATTTTGCGGACACAGCACTGAGATGGTGTATGCATACATGTACATGCACCCGAGATCCTCCATAGGATCGCATGTTGCATACACTCCCACAATCGGGCTGCAGCTTGTTGCAATGGCAATGTGAAAGGGCGCAAAATGTATGGTTTGCAGGAGGGCGCCGGACACCCTAGCACCGGCCCTGCATGTATGAATATAGAAGCAAGCGTCATAGCAGATCATTTGCTGATAAAATGACGGACAGGAAACGCAGTCGGTTATCGTGGTCGAGCTGCAGCTTACAAGCCTCTGATCACAAAAACCAATACACGATAGAGACTTTGTTGGTGTAAGGAGTGGAAAAACTGGACGGGGGAGCAATGGAAACAAGTCCTATGGAGCGATGAATCACGCTTCACATTGTTTCGATCAGATGGGAGAGTGTGGGTATGGCGATTGCCTGGAGAACGCCTGTTACCAGAATGTGTAGTGCCAACAGTAGAATTTGGAGGTGGAGGCATCATGTTCTCGGGTTGTTTCTGCTGGCATGGCGTGGGCCCACTCGTACAAGTGCATGGGAACATGATATGGGCAACCTACCAAGATATTCTGGATAACTCCATGTTACCTACGTTGTGGTGTTTCTATGGAAAAGACAATTGTGTGTTCCAGGATGACAATGCGAGGTGTCATGTTTCGAGGGCTACAATGGAGTGCTATGATGAAAATCACGTCACCTGACTAGCATGGCCTGCGCAACGCCCTGATTTGAACCCCATATAACATCTTTTGGACGAACTTGAGCGCAGGTTGTGATCGCGATCGCCTTGCCCTTCTATACTACCACAGTTGGTGAATGTACTGCAGGAGGAATGGCACAATATCCCACTATGTGTGCTTGTGGAACGTTTACCACGATGAGTAGCTGCTGTTATTTCTGCAAAAGGTGGACCTACCCCCTATTGATTGTAAATAAACGCATGGTTTCCATTGACATGTGGTGTCCAATGACTTTCTTCCATGTAGTATATATATATATATATATATATATATATATAGGTACTTATGTATTATCTGGGCTCCCATGTTAAATGCACCCCATTTTTTCATACCCCTACTATCCAATTACGCATGGAGTTGATTTTATATAGTGTGGCGAGCGCAGCGAGCCACCGTGCCCGAAGCGTGGCGAGCGCAGCGAGCCCCGCGAGGGTATGCGGTGTCATAAGAAAAACGGGAGCCCAGATATTACATAAGTACCTATATATATATATATATATATATATATATATATATATAAAGACCAAAAAGACACACTCTCCAGACTGTTTGATGCAAAATAAAAAGCTGTGTATTTGTATTCACATAGACATCATAGTATAAAGAAGGGTACTCAACGTTAGCGTTTCAGTCCATATAGGACCTTCCTCAGGAGTTAGACAACAAGGGCATCCATTTGGGGTGAAGCACAGCGTGGACCACACAGCAGGTTCCTACAGCTCTGGAGAGTGTGTCTTTTTGGTCTTTATATACATGGACTTTGTTTCTTGTAAGGAAAGTTCTGGACATCACCCCAGCGGTTGCATATTTTGTATGGAGTGCGATCTTATTGCATATATATATATATATATATATATATATATATATATATGTATGATGATGCCCGGCACTCCAGGATATAATGAAATCAACTGCTGCGGTGCCACGTCCTCCTCTGCAGGATATATAATTTCCAAACCATTGGACGGCAGTTTTACCTATATATAAAAGACCGCAGGGACATCTTATATAGTAAATCACATAGCGGTTGCTACAAGTCAAGGGGTACCTGATGGGGATTTTTTCACCAGTGTGGGGGTGAAAAAAGTGATCTCCAGTTTCCAAAATGTTTCTATTTTATGTTCAGTCTTGATAAAGGGTCAAGGACCCGAAACGTCGATTACACCTCTGTGTGTGGACTCTTCTTGTTGCTTTATTGTTGCTTTATGCGAGTGCCGTCTAATGGTTTGGAAATTATATTTATATATATATATATATATATATATATATATATATATATATATATATATGTATATGTATATACATTCGTATCCAACGGCTTGTAGAAAGATCCAAAGGGAAAAAAACGGCACTCACGGATTTGTGGAAAGAAAGTTTATGGGTTCAAGGTGAAAAATATACAGAATTACAGCGATGGTGGGTCGGCACATATTGAATGTCGCATGCTGTGACTCTGAGGCACCACCACCAAAGCCATATTATAAGACGCAAGTAGGGTAATCAAAGCCTTGCCTATGCTATGATGAGTGGCTGCAGCCCCTTTGCAGCTGCAGTTCTGCAAGCCACCACAGCCAGCCTCATATGTGCAGAGCTCAGGGATAGATAGCACCCTGCCCCCCAGCCCACTACTGAGCATAGCTGACACTGACAGTCAAAGGGCTGCACATTTTAGACTCATTAACTGCTGCCGGGGGCTTAGGGCTATGAGTAGCCTGTAAGAAAAGAGGAGCGCAGTACAGTAACTTGATGTTGGGCTGCCCTGTCTTTTCCCACCTCGGTCAGTATTTTGTGCCCTCCCCAAGTCACGTGGTAACCAGTGCACTGGCATTGCTTGCCAAATCCGCCACTCAACTTAAGCATGGTCGGACAACGACCATTCCTGCAGTAACCAATGTCTGGTCATGCAGGTTGAAAAAGTGAGGTGTAAGATAATTGTTTTCATGCTAGAACACACCCCTTATAAATAGTCCACACCCCTAATATTAAGCCACACCCCTTTGCGACTTTTTCTTCACTAGCTTCACTAATGAATTATGTATTTCTTCGCACTGGGAGACAAATTGTCTAGAAACAGCCCTGTTTGTGCATATTACTAAATAAACCAGTTCATGGTTAAGCTCCAAAAATGTGTCGTCTTACAACACCTACAAGCACCACTATATACTCTGCCAACAGGTTATGGGCTGAGACCCCGCATGCTTGGAGATTAACCTCTAATGTACCTGAGTGATAGCACTGAACATAAAAGAACACATAGAAAAGTCTTTAAAGTGACATTTTTTTTTTTTTCATAAAGTTTTTATTTGGATTTTACAGTTATTAAATGGTACCATGTACCCAAAACATTTGCTGAGACAATAAACAATGTGCTTTACATAAATTGAATTGTTTGACTCGTCATTTCAAGCATTTTACACAATGGGTTATCATAAAATAAGTATCTGCAGGCGAATAGATTTAACATTAATCTGTTGATCTAGTTATGTATTACACTTCAATTATGTAATCTGGAATGCCTAGCTAGACTATTATAACCAGACATGTGAGTATATCTTTCCTGAGTTTAGCAATATACCTCTCATACATGAACTAATTGTAGAGCCAGTAGATGAATGGGGAGGGAGGGGGGAGGGAGGGGAGAAGCGGTTTTTAGGGGGGGGGAGGGGGGGGGGAGGAGGATGAGGGGGGGGGGGATTGAGAGGAGGGGGTGATTGGGAATGTACACTGGCATCTTGAGAAACATATAAACTTTAAACATTTATATCTATCTATGTTTTTTAGTCAACTGATATTATCTAAATATAGACATGACGAGACAGGACATTTGGTTGGGGAAGGTGAGGGAAGGGGGGGGGGAGGTAAGGGGGATGAAGGGTTGGTCAATAATGTGTAGATTCTTCTTCTGGGGAGCTTTCTTATAGATGGACAGTTAACTGATGTTTAGTAATTCCAGCGAGTCGTTGTATGGTCATTGCGTGCCCGATCTGGCTAGTTATTACCTATTAGCGTTCCGCATCTCCACAGACAGTCCCCCACATCTTCCATGCAACCGGTCTACAACTCATGACATGGCTCTGTCTAAGTAGTTAGATTGTCTCCACCAACTGTGGCGGAGGATAATGGAAAGTCTAGCCTTAGTCTGTCTTTTAGTTCTGGGTCTAGGACATGAAAGATGGGTTCCCATTTCCTCATATATTTCTGAGGAGAGAAATGAGCGTCCATCTGGACAGATCTTTTGTCAAACAGTATTAATTGTATGAGTTTGGTTTCTAATTCTCTAATAGATGGAGTGGAAGAGAAAATCCAATGGATAAGTATCATTTTTCTAGCTAGCGTTAGGCATATAATGAGTAGGGGGATGTATTTGGAAAAGGAGGTTGGGAGGATCCAGTTTGAGAAATTTAAGCATAGACAAGCTAGGGGGTCAATCTCAAATTTAGTGGAGAAAATTTTGTTGATATAGTTAATGGTCTTCCTCCAGAACTTCAAAATCTTTGAGCAGCTCCAAAAGCAATGGAAGAACTTTGCATTCCCCATTCTGCATTTGGGACATTCTCCATTGGCCTCTGCAGACATATGTTTGCTTTGGGCTGGAGCAATGTAAATGCGGTGAAGAACTTTGAAATGCACCTCTTGCAGATATGAAGAATGCAAAGTCCTCATCGTCCTTGCGAAATTGAGGAAAAGGTCTTCTGGTGAGTATGTTCCAGGGATATCTTTTTTCCAGGACTCATGTAGAGTGTGGAAATGATTGGTGGGTAAAGTAGAGACTATAGTCTCATACGTGTGTGAGAGTTTAAATTCCTGAGAGTGAATGTCTTTAAAGATGGGAAAAAGTGGGTCAGCCTGGGACGTGAGAAAAATATCGGGAATCAGGGGTGTAATGTAGTGTCTTGTTTGAAGATACATGTAGAAGTGAGACTTCGGAAGTTCATATCGAGTTTGGAGTTTATCAAAAGCGAATATAGTGCCTCCCGGGTCAAATATTTTGGAGGCCAGGTCTAGACCCTTTCGTTTCCATTCCTTGTAGGCCGGATTCGTCAATGAGGGAAGGAAAGATGGGTTACCCCAGATAGGGATGAATGGGGAGCATGTCGGGGATCTATTTACTTTTTTGTTCAATTGCAGCCAGGCGTCATATGTGTGCCTGAATAGTATATGGTTTAACAATGGGCTGGGTATCTGTTTAACCTGGGAATGTAGGAGAGCGCAAGGGGAGTAAGGATAAAATATATCATGGTCCATAGCTGTGTCACTATAAGAAGAGCTGCCTCCCATCCAGTCTGATATATATCTCATATGTAGGGACCAGTTATAGGCCTGAAAGTCCGGAATTTTTAAGCCTCCAGTATCTAAGGGGTGTTGCATTTTGACAAGAGACATCCTAGGTCTTTTTCCTTTCCATAAAAATCTTGACATGAGACTATTTAGGATCTGTATGTCTTGTTTCAGAAGCGTACATGGAATCATTTGTAATATGTAAAAGATTTTTGGGAAGATCACACTTTTTAATACAGCCGCTCTGCCCAGGAGGGAGATAGGTAGTTTAGTCCAGCATTCTAGTTGGGATTTTATTTTTGCTAAGAGCGGAGACATATTAGTTTTATATACCTGTCTGGGATTAGGTGTGATCAGGACCCCTAGATACTTGATGGCCGTATTTTGAATTTGAAATTGTTGTATCGTGGGATGAGTGTTGATTTCTGTAGGGATGGGGGTGATCGGGAGAATTTCCGTTTTGCTGATATTAATTTTATACCCTGAAAAGGTGCTAAAAGAGTGAATGGTGTCCATGATAATGGGTAGGGATTTAAGAGGGTTTGTGACAAACAGAATCATGTCGTCTGCAAATAATGCAAGTTTCAATTCGGTTGATCTGATCTGAATGCCAGAAAAATTTGGATCTGCTCTGAGAGCTATTGCTAGGGGTTCAAGGGCGATAGCGAATAATAGGGGGGATATTGGGCATCCTTGTCTGGTGCCTCTCTGGATTTTAAATGGTGAGGAAAGGAAACCATTGCAGGCTATTTGTGATGAGGGGTCCGTATATAGAGTTTGTATAAATTTAATGTAAGCTGGAGGGATGCCAAATTTGTTCATGGTGTGGTATAAATGGGGCCATTGGACCAGATCGAAGGCCTTTTCGGCGTCGATCGCTAAGAGTAGGGCTAGGGAGTTTTGGGGTGAATCTGAATGGTATAATTGGGTGGCAGCTAAAATCTTTCTAACATTTCGGACTGAATGCCTGCCCTTGATAAAACCTGTTTGGTCTTGCTGTATTATTGAAGGTAATATGGGGTTAAGTCTGTCCGCTAATATTTTTGTCAGTATCTTGTAGTCATTGTTGAGGAGGGATATGGGTCTGTAGGACCCCGGTTTTGATAAATCCCTACCAAGTTTGGGAAGAACTTTAATTATTGCACTGTTAAAAAATGGTGGGGGGGTGGCCTGTACTAAGATGGCATTGAAGACGGAAACAAGTATGGGGCCTATTCTCTCTGGGAACATACGATAAAAGTCGCTTGCGAACCCGTCTGGGCCAGGGGCTTTTGCTCGTTTTAGTTTCCTTATTACCCCATTTACCTCATCTAGAGTGATCGGTTCCGTGAGTGTTCGAGCTGCATCGTTTGAGATTACAGGATAAGAGAGGTGTTCCCAAAGCTCTGCATCATAGGAGGGGGGGGTGTCAGAGGACGCAGCAGGGTTAGAGTAAATGGAAGAGTAGAATTCTGTCATGACTTGTGAAATTTGAGAGTTTGAGGTGGTGAGGGAGCCGTCTGATTGTGTCAGAGGGTGTATGAGCATGGGGGATCTATCGGAATTTAATATGGTGGAGAGGAGTTTCCCCGTTTTATTGCCGAAAGTATGAAATCTGTAGTTAGAGATGAATTGTAATTTATCAGTTGAATTTTGTAGGGAATCCTCTAGGAGGGCTTTAGCTTTCTGATAAGCTGTCTTGTTAATTTGATTTGGCTGCTGGGAATAAGTAGCGTAGGCATCAGTTAGAGAAGATTGTAATGAGATATAATCTCGTGACAGGTTCTTTTTAAGCTGTTTCTCATAAGCCATAATTGACCCCCTCAGGTAAGCTTTGGCCGCCATCCAATAATTCACTGGATTAGAGGCCAAATGTTCCGAATTAAATGTGTGGTATTCGTTCCAGGCGGACGTAAGATGTTTTATGAATGCTTCGGATTTAGTGAGTTGGGAGGGAAATCTCCACGTCTTGTAATTAGACCTTTCGGTGGAGGTGGACATGGTACATTGGATTAGAGCATGATCAGAAATGAATATAGGGTGTATCTGTGAGGCTTTCATTGTTGGGAATAGTGTAGAGGATATTAGTATGTAGTCTATGCGTGATTGTGTTTGGTGGGCTGCAGAAAGACACGTGTATTCTCGTGATGTTGGGTGAGTAGATCTCCACGAATCAACCAGGTTAAGGGCCTTAGCTAAGAAGGGAATGCCTATTTTGGGAGAATGTCTAGGTTTAGTAGTGGTGGAAGACCTGTCCAGTATTTGATGGGAAGTTAAATTTAAGTCTCCACAGAGTATAATTTTAGAATCTATTTTTGGTGTGAGGATTTTAATCAGGTTTATGAAGAATTTTTTATTATAAGAGTTGGGGGCATACACTGAGCAGATAGTATAGGAGGCGTTCGCTATGTTGGCTGAGATTATGATATACCTTCCCTCAGGATCAATAATTGTGTCTGTTATTGCAATTGGAAGTGCCCTAGAACAGAGTATGACTACCCCTCTAGCTTTGCTGTTATACGGTGCAGAAGCTAGAACCTTCCATTTTAACATCTGAAGTTTAGCTATCTCGGGGGGCAGTAAGTGGGTCTCTTGGAGACAAACAATGTCGAGGGACTGTCTCTGGAGATACAGAAGTACCTTGCGTCTCTTTGCAGGAGAATGAATTCCTCCTACGTTGAGGGAGCCGATTTTCAATTCAGTCATTTGTGTCAAAGGTGGTGATGACCGCTCGCTCAGACAGCTTCCAGTGGACCGTTGAACTTTGACCTATTATAAGGGATAGAGAACAAGAAGGGATAGAGGGGGGGGGAACAGACACATACTGGACTGGGGAGACAAGACAAACATGAATGAAATAGCAAATTGCATGTGATACATGCCAAAGAACTTTTACAAGCAGCTGGACAACCGCAATATAAGTCATAAAAGAAGATTTAAATTCCTTCCACAAGGGAAGCTTTAGAGAATATCGAATCCGGAACATGGCTGAACGTGCCGTAGGTCCTATAAACTGAGTCCAGTATTTCAAGGATAAAAAAAAGGTAGGGGGAGGTGACTTGAATGGTTAGTGGCCGCAGAGTAGAAGGTATAAAATAACAATAAAAATAAGGATAAGAATAAAAAAGTATAGGCTTGTGAGCCGAGTATAGTCACCATGGTATGTCGAGGCGATGCCCCGAGGGGGGTCTGTAGGTATTGATAACAAAAAGGGGGGGGGGGTGGATAGTATGTCCGGTATGTCCTGTATTTTAGAAGGAGGATAATGAGGTAGGGACCGACCAATATTGTGAAGACTTCATGGAGTAGAGATGTCCTTAGTTGGTCTTCAATATGTCAGGCCTCTGGAAAACTGGAAAAAGTACTTGGCTTTTTAGGAGGAGATTCCAAAGCAGGGTGTTGCCAGATTTGTAGGCGAGATGGTTGCGGAACATCACAGGGAGATCAGGTTGAATTTTGGATCGCCGGGGGGTCCGCAATGGAGTGGGTAAGGTGGTTAGATGCATGACTACTTTCCCGCAGGAAGCCCAGGGCATCATCGGGGCATGAGAAGTCGAAATGAGTGTCGGCTGTAAAGATGCGGAGGCGAGCAGGGTACATGAGGGCGAATTTGTATCCTTCGTTCACCAGCCGAGTACAGACGGTAGAGAAAGATCTTCTCTGTTTAGATAACTCCACTGAGAAATCCTGGAAAATTCTTATCTTTCTCCCTTCCCACTGTAAATCTTGCTGTCTGCGCGAGGCTTTCCATATTGCGACTTTGTGCAGATAATTCATGCACCTAAACAGAACTGCACGGGGTCTGGCATCCTCATGTCTGAGTGGGGGGCCTACCCTGTGAATCCGCTCTATAACAATATCCTTGCACTCTGCCTGGATTCCTAAAAAATGGGGGAGGGTCAGCGAGGCAAAGGTGGCTAGAGCAGGGCCTTTAAGAGATTCTGGTAATCCCACAATTCTGATATTATTACGTCTGGAACGATTTTCTGCATCGTCCAGACGATTCCACAGTTGTAAATTCTCCTTCTGAAGCCTTATTATATCATTCTGTACGATATGCATGTCGTGGCTCAGGGCACCTATCCTATTTTCTGAGTCTGAGACTCTGGTATTGAGGTGCTGTATTTGCTGGGTTATTTCCTGTACAGCGCTGGCTAGGATGGAGGGCATAGTGGCTTTAATAGCATTCACAATGTCTCCATATGTTGCAGGGGCATCGGCATCCTTAAATACCTGTGACGCTGAGATGTCTCTCTGCTGTGCTGATGCCTGCCTGGACGCTGGTGAGGGAGGCGCGGAGTCTGGGTCGGGCGCCATGTTGGTTTCAGCGCGTCTTTTTTCCGGCCTCTGCTGCGTCTTGTGTGTGGCCCCTGAAGCCATGTGGATGCCAGTAGTTGGATAGCGGGGGGTTCTGGTGTCCCGTGCGGGTGTTTGGAGTCGCGTCGGCGGCTCCGTTTAGCTGGTGTGTGGACCGCGGCACGGAGCAGCTCTGCTCAGCGTGTGAGCTGCATGAACCCGGAAGCGGAAGTCCTTTAAAGTGACATTTTATAGAAGAGTTAACAAGATGTATAACACAGGGCACAGTATGAGCTTTGCTAAGCTGAAAGGTTAAGTGAACTACACCACGTGGAAGTTCACTTAAGAGGGAAAAGCTATGGAAGGTCAAGGTAGAGCCAGGAGAAAGTCCAAATCCAGATGAGGTAGACAGAGCCATCAGAACGATAGGTTTAGCTGTGGAGCAGCATGTCTATTCCTTAATTAGTGGGAAAGCTAAGGACATGTAGACTGCCCTGTAAAGTGCGTATGAAGATAAAGGTCTGCAAGCTATTGCAGTTCCAGGAACATATTCCCATTGAGACCATAGCTGAGAGTTCTGCCTTGATCACAAAGGGCACAAAGTTTAAGAAGCACAAGTTCAAGTGTTTTGTATGTCACAAGATAGGACATAAAGCTTCAGATTGCAGAATGAAAAATCCCAGTGGTGCGCAGAATTGACATGACAAGCAAAATGAGTCAGCAATGAACATAACAGACAGCCACAAGAAGGATTGCTGGTACATGGACTCGGGAGCCACTAGGCATTTTAGCTGCAATCAACATCCATTCAATTCTTTAACACCGTGTGTACCCACAACAGTTACAGGGATGGGAACAAGGTCCTTACTGCATCACAAGCTGGGACAATCACAGTACATTTAAGAATTGAAGGAGGAAACAGTCCTTCCAGATATCCAAGATGTGTTGTTCATGACAGATGTTGGCAGTAACCTCATCGCCATCAGCATATTAGAAGAAAAAGGTTACAGAGTCCAACTAAACTGAAGAGTGAAGTAGTCAGTAAAATTGTAGATTACAAAAACCTGATGAAGACTCAGACGGGTCTGAAGTTAAATATCCAGAGATCCAACAACAGTGGAGAGTAATACAAGTGTTAGCCAAATTCCTTCGAAAATATGGCATAAAGCATTAACTAACAATTGCTGACACACCAGAACAGAATGGCGTGAGTGAGCAGGCAATCCGCACAATTGTCGAAAGGGCATGCTGTTAAGTGACGCAGGCCTGGAGAAAAGATTTTGGACAGAAGTAGTATCTACTGCCAAATACCTAAAGAATTGAGCACCTGCAGTAGCTGTTAATGGTAAAACACCACTGGAGGCCTGGTCCAAGAAAAAAACAAGTATCAGTCATATTTGTGTATTCGGGAGTAAAGCTTTTGCACATATACCAAAAGAGAAAAGGAGAAAACTAGATCCAAAATCCATACAATGCATAATGCTCAGCTACTGCGAAGAAAGCAAAGGATACTAACTGGGATATTGAAAACAAACATCTTCTAAAATCCAAAGATGTGGTGTTCCAGGAAACAGCACTACTAACTGGGGCAGTGGAGCAAGAAGAAAATGTATTGCTGGATGTACAGGTAGCAGAAAGCATGTCTGAAACAGAGACTGTCAAAGTGAAAAACCAATCAGGGAACAGAGTTTCCATGAGAAGTAAAAAAAGTATACCCGTCAACAGATACAGTGAGGAGTATGCGAATATAGCTTACTGTGAACCTCAGAACATCCAAGAAGCAAAGTCAAGCAGTGATTGGACAGAGAGGAAGTCAGAAATAGATACAGAGCTGTTAGCACTGGATAAAAATAGTACATGGACTATGGTAGATAGGCCAAGTAACCTTAAAAAAAGTGGGTCTTCTGCAAGAAGTTAAATTCAGATGGGACAATTGCACATTATAATGTTGAGTGGGGGATTGGGGAGGAGGAATTTGTAATCCGCACACAATTAATTTTATAATCCCACTTATTTAGGGGATTTTTGGAGAGCCGCCTGTTTTTTAGTTTTCTTGTGGCGGGGGTGCTATGCAGGCAATAACGTGCACAATTTCACATTACAAAGCCCACCTTGTTGCCAAGTGATATACCCAAACCTTATGTCCAATTATGGACAGATCTATTGATCAGTCACAAGATACAGCACCCTGAGATAAGTGATTGCCATTGCCACACTACATGATCTACTGCTATATCGACTCGACATTGACTCTGCATTCCTAAAAGGAGAATTCGTGGAAGAAGATTACACAAAATCTGTGAAACCTCCCATTGACAAGAGTACAAAAATGGTCAAAGCCATTTTACCAACTACCCAGGGGGAGATAGAGGAGATGCAAGACATTCCTTATCAAAACGCAGTTTGCAGTTTGATGTAGGCAAGTATAGGGACTCACCCCAACATCACACATGCAGTGAATCAGGCAAGCCAATTTGTGATAGATCCTGGAAGACAACACTTGATTGCAAGTGAAAAGAACTTACTAATTATATTCTTGAAGGACTGTCAACTTAAATGTAATTAATGTTGTTTTGCTTTCACTGTTTGCTTCTCTTAACATGTTGTTAGTAAGGATGAGTGGGTTCGGATTGGGGGAATTCGGGTATTCCCGCCCAGGCTCGGAGTGCGGATCTTGCGAACCCTATAAAGGGGCGGGAGGCCGGGCGCCATCTTCACTCCAGTCTAAAAGAGAGTGAAGAGAGGACATTCTGGTCGCCTGCCTGCCTGCCTGCCACTCTTCACTGCCTGCCAGCCCGCCACTTCGCTGCTGCTAAATTGAATTTTATATATATATATATATATATATATATATAGGTAAGTAGGTGTATCGGGTTGGCACTCGTGGCTTCAATAAAAATCCGGTGCCAGAAACATAATAGAGCAATAAGAGACACTTACCCCCTCAGAGAAAGGATGGATCCGGCACACGGTAGTATAGGTGAAGAAAAAGAGGTTTATTAAGAGTGCAACATTGCACTAAGGGCCTTATTCGAGTTCACTCTTTCTGACAAAATCCTTCTTAGATGGACAAAACCATGTGCACTGCATGGGGGCAGATGTAACATGTGCAGATAGAAATAGATTTGGTGGATTTTTTGGTGATTCTTTGCAGGGTAAATACTGGCTGCTTTATTTTAACACTGCAATATAGATCTCACTTTGAAGTAAAACCCCACCCAAATCGAATTAGATCTGCACAAGTTACATCTGCCCCCCTGCAGTGCACATGGTTTTGTCCATCTAAGAAGGATTTTGTCTGAAAGAGTGAACTCGAATAAGGCCCTAAGTGACAGCTGCTGACCTGACAGCTGTTTCAACTGCTGGGTGCAGTTTTCATCAGAGGTGAGGCACAGTAGTACAGAGCAGGTTCAAATAGCTTCAAATTGCGCCAAAAATCATGAAAATGAGGTCAACCAAGCCTCCCTGCATCATTGTAGCTGAGTGACAGCAGGGAAGGCGGGGGGCGTGGCTCTATGATGCTATGGGAATCCCCAGTGTGTCATCAGTCTCAGAAGGAGACTGGCTCCGGGGTCCGGTGTGTACTTGCACTGTGCGGCGGCAGCTGTCACGGAAAGCACAGCTGAGCCGCCGGGAAGGTGATTGCAAGGGGTGCGGGGAAACAGTGCGCCTAAGGCACTGAGTGGCAGAACGGAGGCTGATGTGTATGGAGCGGGTGTGTGCACTAGCGGGGCGGATCGGCAATGATGTACTTGGTTGGCCCCATCTACAGCACAGATGTGTACATACAAATATGGGCTGGTACGGGGGTAACATGGCATATACAGAAAATAAGGCATATAAAGAAAATAAATAAAATAAAGCATAACAGGATACGTCTAGTCATTGGCAGCAGCATAGAAACATCTGTAAGGAGAGAAGTACATAGAATCCTAAGTACTTTATAAAACCGGTCGACACACGGCGGTGTTGACATTGAGGCAGTACATAGAAAATGGTCAAAACAAACCGAAACGACGACACACAGGAGTGTCGACAATTATAATCCGAATCCTAGCCTCATGTTGACTGCAGTAGAGTAATCTATGCCATAAACGCTGACACAAGGTCCGGGCACCCAACGGTGTCCAGATTCTGTTCCAGTAGGACCAATGACAAGTGAATATGTATGCATATATTAGGGTAAGGACCCTAGGGAGTACGACACACAGCGGTGTCAACACTTAGAGTACAATTATTTCCCGACGACACACGGCGGTGTCAACATCTTTAGAAAGGATGCAAATCTTAACAGAAGATTTAAACAAAGAGTATTGTCGACATGAGGGCATGTAACCAATATGCAGCCCATAGAACTGATGACATCTGTGCTGAGTACACGGCGGTGCTCACACAAATTATCAGACGGTGATTAACATAACAAGGGGTGGAAAAGATAAGTAGTAATGTAAAAAAAGAATTCAAAGAAAGCATCCCATCTTAAAGTCTTCATTTAGTCCCTGTGGAGCAAGGCAGTTAAGTCTAAAAATCCAGGAGAGCTCCCGTTGGAGAAGCAGTCTTTCTCTGTCACCCCCAAATTTCATAGGGGGGACATGGTCGAGAATGGAGCATTTAAGATCCGTGACTTTGTGGGATTTTGTCAAGAAATGTCTTGCAACCGGTAAGTTCTTCAGTTCAGTCTGTAATACATTCGGGCTGGTACTTTTCTTAATGGACGACCTGTGCTGGTTCAACCTTTCTTTGAGCATGCCGGTAGTTTTGCCCACTTAGACCTTTTTGCATGGGCACTGCAGGGCAGTCCAAATGGAACCTGATATTGAAGTTCTCCCCATCCGCGGGATTGGTAAATTTAGTTCCTGTAAGTAGAAATTGGCAATTGACGCAGCCCCCGCATTTGTAGGTCCCCTTCTTAAGCTTCAGCCAGTTGTGTTTGGATGTTGTAGCTGGATCTATGCAAGTTTTGACTAGCATGTCTCTCAGGTTGGGGCCTCTGCGGTAGGCAAACCTCGGGGGCAGAGTAAGTTCCTTGGCTAAGACTGAGTTACTGGAGACCAGATGCCAGTGTTCATTGATCTTGTCTCTAATGTGCTTTGATGCCACCGTATAGGTGCTCACAAAGTTCAATCTTGGCAGTTCAGTACCATCTTTAGCTGTAGTCGGATTGAGCAGTTCCTCTATGTTCAGCTGGGAAACCCTTCTTACTGCATCATCCAGTTGTACCCTCTCTCCAGAAATTTGATTCTCATTGCTTCCAATGCCTGTGTCCTCATGTCTGGGTCGGATGTGATACGCACTACCCGTAGCAGTTGGGAGTAAGGTAGGCCCTTCTTCAGTGGTTCAGGGTGGAAGCTGGAGGCAAGGAGCAAGGTATTTTTGTGTATATTTTAGTGCTGAGGAGTCCCCTGTGCAGCATCACCGTCACGTCCAAGTAATTGATCAGCTTGCTACTGAAATTGGTGGTGAATTTGATGGTACCCGGTATAGAATTCAGGTATTTCACAAAATCCAGTAGTTTCTCCTCTCCCCCAGTCCATATCAGGAACAAGTCGTCTATATAACGAACATACATGGCGATATCTCTATTGAAGTGGGTATTGCCCATAATGTGCTCTTCCTCAAAGGCCGCCATGGTTAGGTTGGCATACGTGGGCGCCATATTTGACCCCATGGCGGTCCCCTGGCGCTGAAGAAAGAAGCGACCTTCAAAGAGAAAGTAGTTCTGTGTAAGTATGGTCTCGATGAGGAGCAGTAAGAATTCGGCTGGAGGTCCATCATATTTATCACTTTGTGTGACAGCTTGACGGCATGCTAGCAATCCCATGACGTGGGGGATGTTGGTATACAGGTTTGTGACATCTAGTGTCACGAGCAGGGCCCCTTCGGGGACAGGTCCAATCGCTTGTATCTTGCGTAGGAAGTCGCTGGTGTCGGCAATAAAGCTTCTGGTGGCTTTCACGACAGGTTGCAAGTAGAAGTCCACTAATTGGGACAGGGGTTGGCACAGCGACCCTCTTGCCGAGATTATCGGCCTGCCAGGGGGGGTAGATAGGGATTTGTGCACCTTGGGGAGAGTGTAGAGGAAGGGTATCCGCGGATGTGGCTGAGTGAGGAATTTAGCAGTTTCCTCATTGATCCAGAGGTTGGATTTGCCAAGATCTATAATTTGATCAATATATTTTTTAAACCGCCATGTCGGATCTGAGTCAAGTCGTTCATAGCAGGACACATCTGATAGCTGCATGATGGCCTCGGACGTGTAGTATATATATATATATATATATTGTCACAATCCTGCCAGAACTCAGTGTGTTTGTCCTGTCTTACCTGCCTGTCAGTCTTGTTTCTCAGCCTGCTGCAGCAAGATCTGAGTATTTGCTTGTAAGGAGCACCTGGGTGATTCTGATTCAGCCATTAACTCTGTGGTTAAAGGATTTATACAAGTTCCCTGTTGGCCTCATCCAGAGACTGTTCCAGGTATGGCCATTCCCAATCACCCGGATGGCCAATCAGTGCTGCTCTGAGGGGTTATCCTCCCAGCCCTGCATAGACGCTTTGCTTTTGCATTGTTATCAATAACTTGGGAGGAAGCTTCAGCTTGTGTTCCTGCTTTAGCTCTGTGGTATTCCAGTTACCCAGCATTTGTATTCTGCTTCCAAGACCCTGCACCAGCATTTCTACACCTGTGTGTCTCCAAGTACCTGCTCCAGCATTCCTACACCTGTGTGCTTCCAAGACCCTGCACCTGTGTGCCTCCAACACCCTGCACCAGCGTTCCTGCACCTGTGTGCCTCCAACACCCTGCACCAGCGTTCCTACACCTGTGTGCCTCCAAAACCCTGCACCAGCGTTCCTACACCTGTGTGCCTTCAAGACCCTGCACCAGTGTTCACCTGTTCCTGCATTACAAGTACCTGCACCAGTGTTACCCTGTACCTGTATCCAGTACCTGCTTCCTGTCCCAGCACCTGTGTTCCCGAGTCGCCTGCACCTGTGTTCCCGAGTCGCCTGCACCTGTGTTCCCGAGTCGCCTGCACCTGTGTTCCCAAATCGTCTGCACCTGTGTTCCCGAGTCGCCTGCACCTGTGCTTCCAGTTACCTGCACCTGTTCTTCCAAGTTATCTGCACCTGTGTTCATCTGTGCCAGTGTTCATCCGCACCTGTGCTTCCGAGTTACCTGCACCTGTGCTTCCGAGTTACCTGCACCTGTGCTTCCGAGTTACCTGCACCTGTGCTTCCGAGTTACCTGCACCTGTGCTTCCGAGTTTCCTGCACCTGTGTTCATCTGCACCAGTGTTCATCTGTTCCTGCATTCCGAGTTACCTGCACCTGTGCTTCCGAGTTACCTGCACCTGTGCTTCCGAGTTACCTGCACCTGTGCTTCCGAGTTACCTGCACCTGTGCTTCCGAGTTACCTGCACCTGTGACCACTTGCACCCGCACGCTCCAGCATCTGCACCTGTGTCCACCTGTCTCTGCGTGCCTCAGTACCTGC
The DNA here is from genome assembly GCF_055691185.1 of Crinia signifera. NCBI lineage: Eukaryota > Metazoa > Chordata > Amphibia > Anura > Myobatrachidae > Crinia > Crinia signifera. Next base: position 407,243,907 of record NC_139217.1, read on the forward strand.
ACCCGCAACCACCTTCACCACTGCCTACAGTGCTTCCGGCACCTGCTCTCCAGTGGTCCAACTCCGTGCTTCCGGCACCTGCTCTCCAGTGGTCCAACTCCGTGCTTCCGGCACCTGCACTCCAGTGGCCCTACTCTGTGCTTTCCAGCCCCTGTGCTCCCGTGCCTCCAAGTAACTTATCAGTTCCCAGCTTTCCAAAGACTTTTACAGACTTTCAAATGTCCCCTGTACCAGTTCATTCTATGCAATAAACATTACCCATTTGTATCCACTTGCCTCCGTCCTGTTTCCATTGGGTTGTCAGCTAGCCACCAAGGTCACTCCCGGGTCCCAAATCCCCAGTCGTGACAGTATGCAAAAGCCCCTGGACTTGGCTAGTGACTTTAAAGTGGCTATGCAAAATCTGACAGCAATACCAATGGGAACCTACCACCACTCACTTATCCAGCTGCAAGAACTTTTGGCAAAAAATTTTCCCATAATAACTACGTTACTCAGTTACACTCCTGAGGTTGTGAAGCCCATCAGCTACAGCTCCAAAGTGAAAGGAGTCTCAGTGACAGTGCCTGTGAAATCTGAAAGGCCTCCCAACCTTCAGAGCGAAATTTCTGTCCAGGGCAAGCGGAGGTCCCAGCTTTCAGAATCTGAACGCCAAAGACGCAGGTCTCTCCATTTATGTTTCTACTGTGGTAATCCAGACCACTTCATGGAGAATTGTTCACTCCGGAAGCCCAAGAACAAAGTGATTCTGACCACATCCAGTCTTCAGCCCCAAGAGGGGGTCCGCAGTCTTCAGCCCCAAGTGGGGGTCCGCAGTCTTCAGCCCCAAGTGGGGGTCCGCAGTCTTCAGCCCCAAGTGGGGGTCCGCAGTCTTCAGCCCCAAGTGGGGGTCCGCAGTCTTCAGCCCCAAGTGGGGGTCCGCAGTCCTGTGTCCACTCCGGTTCCAGCCGGTTCAAGTACCTCCATTGATGATCCGGTTCCAGCCGTCAGTCAGGAGGCTCATTCGGTTCCAGCCGATTCCGACACCTCTGGACCTCATCCGGTCCCATCCGTCAGTCCAGAGTCCACTCCGGTTCCAGCCGGTTCAAGTACCTCCATTGATGATCCGGTTCCAACCGTCAGTCAGGAGGCTCATTCGGTTCCAGCCGATTCCGACACCTCTGGACCTCATCCGGTCCCATCCGTCAGTCCAGAGTCCACTCCGGTCCCAGCCGGTTCAAGTACCTCCATTGATGATCCGGTTCCAACCGTCAGTCAGGAGGCTCATTCGGTTCCAGCCGATTCCGACACCTCTGGACCTCATCCGGTCCCATCCGTCAGTCCAGAGTCCACTCCGGTCCCAGCCGGTTCAAGTACCTCCATTGATGATCCGGTTCCAGCCGTCAGTCAGGAGGCTCATTTCGTTCCAGCCGATTCCGACACCTCTGGACCTCATCCGGTCCCATCCGTCAGTCCAGAGTCCACTCCGGTCCCAGCCGGTTCAAGTACCTCCAATTATGATCCGGTTCCAGCCGTCAGTCAAGAGGCTCATTTCGTTCCAGCCGATTCCGACACCTCTGGTTCTCATCCGGTCTTAACCGTCAGTCCAGAGTCCATGCCGGTCTCAGCCGGTTCAAGTATATTCAGTGATCATCCGTTGCCATCCATCAATCCTGAGTCCATGCCGGTCCCAGCCGGTTTAAGCATCTTCAGTGATCATCCGGTCCCATCCGTCAATCCAGAGTCCCTGCCGGTCCTAGCTGGTTCAAGTACATTCGGATGTCCTCCGGTTCCAGCTGGTCCAAGTTTGTCTACTTCCAAGTCTGTACTATCCTTCAGCCCAGAGACTCTTCCAAACTTACCTGATCCTGATAATTCCAGCCTGTCTTCTATCGACTCCCACTGTGTTGAAAAAACAGTTAGTACTTTAGAGACTCTATACTTTAACACAGATTTAGCTCAGTCCTCCAAGATGGAACTCCCCGAACAAGATCAAGTTCTTCTTGACCAATATATCAAAAATTTTCGGGCTGCCAGAAAACAGGCTGGTTCACAGTCGTCACCGAAGACTCAGTCCATAGATATGGAACTAAATTATATGGCTCTGTCTCCTTTCAAAGATTCCTTCGAGTTTTCTGCTGAATATCCCACATCTTCAAGGTCTGTACCCATGAGCTTAAGAGTGGGCTGTGTTTCTCTGTCTCATCCTCACGTGGAATCTGCTACGGTACCTTGCCCCAACAAGCCTTCAGAAACCTCCAGTCAGAGCAAGGCAGTCTTAACTCTAGACATGGATTCTGATTCCGAGTATGATGAGGATTATGACTCTACCCCTTTCCTTGAAAATCCTGTTTCACCTTGCCATGTCTTACCTCTGAGAAAAATTCAGTTAGATGCTAAAGATGGCTATCCGAAAGCCTCTGGATATCGAACAAGATTTAATTTGAGTCTTAGTGGTGCCTTAGCCTCAAGGGCCCGATCTTCTCGTCTCTCAGTTCCAGTCAAAAATACTTCAGTTATCCCTGATGAATTTGATTCTACGTCTTTCTCCAGTGGTCCTCTTCGTCCAAGTCAAGTGTTCCTTCAGGACGGAAGTCATCCTCATTATCGTGTCCAATGGAACGGGAATTCCGTTTACATCGACGATGGATGGTCCACCTGTTCTGACGATGAGGCAGAATTGTGACTTTTCTTCATGGTTCCTCAAGTGTCCGGTGGCCACCCGTAAAGGGGGGGTACTGTCACAATCCTGCCAGAACTCAGTGTGTTTGTCCTGTCTTACCTGCCTGTCAGTCCTGTTTCTCAGCCTGCTGCAGCAAGATCTGAGTATTTGCTTGTAATGAGCACCTGGGTGATTCTGATTCAGCCATTAACTCTGTGGTTAAAGGATTTATACAAGTTCCCTGTTGGCCTCATCCAGAGACTGTTCCAGGTGTGGCCATTCCCAATCACCCGGATGGCCAATCAGTGCTGCTCTGAGGGGTTATCCTCCCAGCCCTGCATAGACGCTTTGCTTTTGCATTGTTGTCAATAACTTGGGAGGAAGCTTCAGCTTGTGTTCCTGCTTTAGCTCTGTGGTATTCCAGTTACCCAGCATTTGTATTCTGCTTCCAAGACCCTGCACCAGCATTTCTACACCTGTGTGTCTCCAAGTACCTGCTCCAGCATTCCTACACCTGTGTGCTTCCAAGACCCTGCACCTGTGTGCCTCCAACACCCTGCACCAGCGTTCCTGCACCTGTGTGCCTCCAACACCCTGCACCAGCGTTCCTACACCTGTGTGCCTCCAAAACCCTGCACCAGCGTTCCTACACCTGTGTGCCTTCAAGACCCTGCACCAGTGTTCACCTGTTCCTGCATTACAAGTACCTGCACCAGTGTTACCCTGTACCTGTATCCAGTACCTGCTTCCTGTCCCAGCACCTGTGTTCCCGAGTCGCCTGCACCTGTGTTCCCGAGTCGCCTGCACCTGTGTTCCCGAGTCGCCTGCACCTGTGTTCCCGAGTTGCCTGCACCTGTGTTCCCGAGTCGTCTGCACCTGTGTTCCCGAGTCGCCTGCACCTGTGCTTCCAGTTACCTGCACCTGTTCTTCCAAGTTATCTGCACCTGTGTTCATCTGTGCCAGTGTTCATCCGCACCTGTGCTTCCGAGTTACCTGCACCTGTGCTTCCGAGTTACCTGCACCTGTGCTTCCGAGTTACCTGCACCTGTGCTTCCGAGTTTCCTGCACCTGTGTTCATCTGCACCAGTGTTCATCTGTTCCTGCATTCCGAGTTACCTGCACCTGTGCTTCCGAGTTACCTGCACCTGTGCTTCCGAGTTACCTGCACCTGTGCTTCCGAGTTACCTGCACCTGTGCTTCCGAGTTACCTGCACCTGTGACCACTTGCACCCGCACGCTCCAGCATCTGCACCTGTGTCCACCTGTCTCTGCGTGCCTCAGTACCTGCACCCGCAACCACCTTCACCACTGCCTACAGTGCTTCCGGCACCTGCTCTCCAGTGGTCCAACTCCGTGCTTCCGGCACCTGCTCTCCAGTGGTCCAACTCCGTGCTTCCGGCACCTGCACTCCAGTGGCCCTACTCTGTGCTTTCCAGCCCCTGTGCTCCCGTGCCTCCAAGTAACTTATCAGTTCCCAGCTTTCCAAAGACTTTTACAGACTTTCAAATGTCCCCTGTACCAGTTCATTCTATGCAATAAACATTACCCATTTGTATCCACTTGCCTCCGTCCTGTTTCCATTGGGTTGTCAGCTAGCCACCAAGGTCACTCCCGGGTCCCAAATCCCCAGTCGTGACATATATATGGATATTCGGACCAGCACTCTACTCAAAGTGTGTAGTAAAGCTGCGTGCCTTTACTAGGATAAATAGCGGTCTGGGTCTCCCCTCCGGAACATGAAGAAGAGACAGCACGTCACTGCAGCAAATAAAATCTTTATTCCAGCCTCAACGGCTCGTTTCGGGGCATCAGCCCCTTTCTCAAGAAGCGGAATACAACAGGAAGCAGATGGATAACACACTCCTGCACAGGTGCCTTTTTAAGGATTACAAATTCGCACCATCCCCGCCTCTCAGCGTCTCTGTACACACAGCTGTTGCGAGTCAGCAGCCGGAGCATGATGTGACTCGCGTCTCCATCTCCCCGGCAACCAGACTCACACCCCAGACGTCATCAACACGCGCCGCTCACACCAGCACTGTCATGACAACCGGACGCTAGCATAGTGTCAGATGGTGACGCTGGTAGATACTGTTTATGCATTCGTAGAGCCAGGCTTCTCATCCACAATCACAGCTAGAGCGGCTCCCACCCGCCCAACAGGATTGCAAATCGATTGGCCCCCCCACAAGGAATGCATACGATCTAGGCTAAAGGGGAATAATTACATGGAGAAACTGTTTACAAGGCACCATGTGCATAAATTACAATAATTAACAATGCATAAATTAATGAAGTACATACAAAGCACATCTTCATAAAATTCACGCATTATATACAGATACAAAAATATAAAAAAATACAAAAAGTTATTGCAAAAAATGCAACAAACTACAAAAAATACAGAATAGATGTATATCAGGACTGGACAATATATTATTGAATTAAACCAGGAAGTCAATTATAATACCTTGAAATCTTACATAAAGCTGCTCCACACAATACGCTCATTAAGACCGTATGGGGCTACAGTGTTAAGACGATAGATCCAATTCGCTTCAAGTCTAAGTAATTTCTTAATTCTATCCCCACCTCGGTTTGACTGGGGTATTTGATCTATGACTTGATAGCGTAGTGATGCTAGAGTGTGTCCACACTCTTTAAAATGGATAGCTACAGGTTGATCTGCTTTTTTGCCACACAGGGCCGCCTTGATTGACGACCGATGCATGGCCATTCTTTCCTTGACTTTTCTGCTTGTCATGCCTATGTAAAAAAGGCCACAAGGACATACAATTCTGTAAACAATAAACTGCGATTCACATGTTAACACATGTTTGATATGATGTATTTTAGACGTGTGTGGATCTTTAAACTCACTACCAGTGATCATGAAATTACATGTCACACACCGGGGACACTTATAACATCCAGATTTTTTGTGCATGGTATTAGTATTTACATCACTATCAAACCCAGTGATATCAGTGTGAACTAGTATATCACGTAAGTTCCGACCTCTAGAGTAGCAGGTCAGAGGTCTCACTTTTCTGAAGACAGGTAAGTTGACATCAGTAGCTACTATGGGCCACAAAGCTTTGGTAGCAATGGGGACCACAGAGCTAGATGTGTCAAACTTAGTAAGGGGAATACCTGGGTTTGAGTTTTAACAGCTGGATTAAGAAGATCTTGTCTTTTCAATAATAATGCTTTATTTTTGGCTTTAATGAGCTGCCCATACGGGTATCCTCTTTGACGAAATTTGTTAATGATACGCTCTAGTTCAGAGTGCATTTTAGAAGGGTCACTGCATATCCGCACTGCTCTCACCATCTGCGAATATGGCAGGCCCCTCTTCAATGCAGGGGGATGATGACTACTCGCATGTAACAGGGTGTTACGGTCTGTGGGCTTTCTGAACAGCTCCGTACTAACTACCCTGTCAGTCACCTTAACCGACACGTCCAGGAAGTCTATACAAGACTTACTGGTTTTGAATGTAAATTTAATGGGCGTATCTGCCTCATTAATTTCATTCATCATGTCCATAAATAGTTCCTCCCCCCCATTCCAAAACATAAACAGATCGTCTATGTATCTGCAGAACGTCCGGATATGTTTTCCAAGTCTATGTTGAAAAAAACATTTCTTGCTCAAATTTGAACATGAAAACATTGGCGTATGCCGGAGCTACCGCCGCTCCCATAGCACACCCGGACGTCTGCAGATACATACCTCCATCAAACAAAAAAATATTTTTAGTGAGTACCAGTTCAAGCAGTTTCAGGTACAGACTTCATTAATTTATGCATTGTTAATTATTGTAATTTATGCATATGGTGCCTTGTAAACAGTTTCTCCATGTAATTATTCCCCATTAGCCTAGATCGTATGCATTCCTTGTTGGGGGGCCAATCGATTTGCAATCCTGTTGGGCGGGTGAGAGCCGCTCTAGCTGTGATTTTAGTGAGTACCAGTTCAAGCAGTTTCAGGTACAGACTTCATTAATTTATGCATTGTTAATTATTGTAATTTATGCATATGGTGCCTTGTAAACAGTTTCTCCATGTAATTATTCCCCATTAGCCTAGATCGTATGCATTCCTTGTTGGGGGGCCAATCGATTTGCAATCCTGTTGGGCGGGTGAGAGCCGCTCTAGCTGTGATTGTGGATGAGAAGCCCGGCTCTACGAATGCATAAACAGTATCTACCAGCGTCACCATCTGACACTATGCTAGCGTCCGGTTGTCATGACAGTGCTGGTGTGAGCGGCACGTTTTGATGACGTCTGGGGTGTGAGTCTGGTTGCCGGGGAGATGGAGACGCGAGTGAGAGACGCTTCATATCATGCTCCGGCTGCTGACTCGCAACAGCTGTGTGTACAGAGACGCTGAGAGGCGGGGATGGTGCGAATTTGTAATCCTTAAAAAGGCACCTGTGCAGGAGTGTGTTATCCATCTGCTTCCTGTTGTATTCCGCTTCTTAAGAAAGGGGCTGATGCCCCGAAATGAGCCATTGAGGCTGGAGTAAAGATTTTATTTGCTGCAGTGATGTGCTGTCTCTTCTTCATGTTCCGGAGGGGAGACCCAGACCGCTATATATATATATATATATATATATATATATATATATATATATATATATATGTATATATATATATATATATATATATATATATATATACAACTCCACTTCTGCCGGCACTCCGTTACAATAGTGGTGCAGCTTGCTTCAGGTGCCCGAATGTGATGCATATATACCTCCAATCCTGGTCACAGGAATAAACGGCACTCTGAAGACTAATTAAATAATAAACATGTATTTTCAAAACATGGCAGGAGAACGTTTCGGGGTATGAGCACCGTCCTCAGCTCCGACCTACCGCAAACAAACAGGGTACAATACATACATTTATACTCACAAGTCGCTTTGCCTGGCCCAGGAGCCGCCGCACACGCCGTCTCACCCGCCGGAAGTCGTCATCACAGGCATCCGGCGTAACCAGCAAGCTGCGTTGCTAAGCAACCGCTAGCCTGCGTGTCACCACCAGGAAGCCCAGTGACACGCATAACCCGGCAAGCAGCACGGACGTGTGTGACTCCTCGCCCCAGGCCAGCCTGCAACTAGATACTACCGGGGCACAGAGGAACGGCACCAGATCCTACCTGCGAGTGTGGTGCGGGGTCTAAGAGGCTGTCACAAGAGAGAGTGTGAGACATTTGTATTTACAGCAACAGAGATACAAAATATTCTGTTTGATGAGAATGATACACCTGATTGTCCTGACTTATCAATTGAAGAAATATACCATCAATTATTCCGTCTACGTCGACGAGAGACTGATTTTCTCCTACATGGGACTTCTTGGTCGGAATATTTTAGAGCTAAAAAAATTCCGAGGGGCTTTCGGGTCAGAAATACCCCTACAATCGGGCGCCACAACCCCGACTTCGTTAGAAAATGGGTGGGCATCTTAAATCATTGTGCCTTGGATTTAATGGTCCTTGTGATCGAGGAATCAGGCCGCGAATTAAAGCTAACCAAAAACAAGATTAGCTCCTTTGTCACTGAACATAACATCATGTTAAATGATCAGGCTAATGCATCTTGGCTAGAGAAATTGGAAACCCAATGTGAAGCCTATAAAGCCGACTTGTTGAAATTTAAACGCAACAAAAAACGCACAGTCGATGGTGACTATGAAGAAAATCGCAGTTGGCTAGCGGGAGTAAACCAACGCCAAGGCAATGCTGATAACAAACGTCGCCCATGGCAACCGAGAACCTCTAGAGGGCGCTCACAACGTGAGGCTGCTGTGGCCAATCACGATAGTGATTTCATCATATCAGACTCTGACGATACTACTGGTTCACAGAGTGTCCCTTTAGGTCAGGCTACAGCAGAAACAGCCAGCAGAAGCCGAGGCCGCCCACCCGCCGGGGCAAGCAAAATCAAAGAAATACGGCGAAACCCCCCGCGAATCAAGAAACATCCATAATCAATCTATCTGCTCGGACTCTGACCTCCGATGAGATCCGAGTCCTTAACAAAGGCCTCTCATTTGTACCAACTAATAGCCATGATCCATTCCTCTGGAAAAGAGACCAGCACAAATTGATGCGAAAGTTACGTCTGAAGGAACATTTCCAACATCATCCTGAAACTGGCGTAGCTGATCCACTGAGTGGCTTTCTGCAAACAGCATCCAAATCAGTTTTTGATCCTGTATCTTCGAATGCTTCGATCAGAACTTTTGGACGTTTATTAGACCAATCTGTGTCCAAATATGTTGCTGCCCCTTCCAAAATTAATAAAAATTTATCCCATGCTGAAACAGCGGCTCTCTGTAGTCTGTCGAAATATGACGACATAGTGATCCGTCCCGCCGACAAAGGCGGGGCGATCGTCGTCCAGAATTTGACAGATTACAGGAAAGAATTATGTAGTCAGCTATCAGACACCCAGGTCTATAAAATTAGACAGCAACCCCACATCCATGTACCAGCGAGAATTACAATCTCTACTGTCACAAGCTGTGAAAGATGGCAAAATTTCTTCCAAAGTATTTAAGGCGGTATATAACGAATGGCCACTAGTACCAGTGTTATATTCGCTGCCTAAAATTCATAAAAATGCCAATGCCCCCCCAGGACGACCAATCATTGCAGCGCGCAATTCACTATATCAACCTGTGGCGCAGTTACTTGATGCAATGTTACAACCTTTATTGCCTCTCAAGAGATCTTTTTTGAAGGACACCACAAGTTTTTTACAACTACTCAACAATATCACAGAGGTGCCGACTGGCACTCTGTTGGTATGCCTTGATGTGTGTAGCCTCTACACCTCCATCCCGCATGGGGGAGGACTAGAGGCGATGCACCTGTTTGTCAGCCAACATCTTGACTCTTGACGCAATTTCTTTTTATTTGATGGAGCGTATTACCTCCAATTACAAGGATGCGCTATGGGGTCCGCCGTGGCCCCGTCATATGCGAATGTGTTCATGTTCGGGCAAGAGGAGACACTTTTTCTCAATAGACCTGAAATCAGCCGTCATCTGCTAGTTTACACCCGTTACATAGATGACATCTTCATTCTATGGACGGGTGGCCAGGAATTGCTCTCTCATCTGTTGTCTGAGATTAATACAGGGACATCCACTATCAAATATACAGCTTCTGTGAGCTCGGAGAGCTGTCATTTCCTTGACGTTGCGGTCAGCATCAAGGATAACAGGATCCTCACAGATGTCTTCTTCAAAGATGTGGATCGCAATACATTCTTGATGGCCTCAAGCCATCACCCTCCAGCCCTGAAACGCGGGTTACCGCTGTCACAGATGATGAGAGTCTCACGTATTATGAGCGATGCCACTCGCATCGAATCTCGGCTGAATGACCTTATTGAGAAATTTGTTTGTAAAGGGTATGATCGTGCCACACTAGAAACACAGAAAGCTAAGGTCCTGAACATGCCTTGGGGTCAATTATTTACTCCCAAGTTACGCAACCCATCCGCTGTGTTACCATGGTCCAGTGAATTCTCTGTAAGTAGTCCCATAATTAGACATGCCACCAATGCATTATGGCCAATTGTAAAAACTGATCCGGATTTACCAGTCTTCCGGACCACTCGCCATTGGCGGCTTTCAAAAGGGGAGCAAATCTCAGGGACCGTTTGGTAAAGACCGACATTACTGCAATGGGGATCCCTAGACCTGTTAACACGTATTTTAAACCTCCAGGATGCTATAGTTGTTTCTCATGTGCAACCTGCAAACACATGGTATCTTGCAGACAATTTAAGCACCCCCATTCTGACAAAATGTTTGACATAAGATTCGTCCTCACATGTAGATCCTCTTTTGTGGTATACGCGATTGTCTGTCCATGTGGTCTTTACTACATTGGACAGACCACGCGCCCATTCCGTGATCGAATGGCGTTGCACAGGTCCGACATTAGTCTGTCCAATTCAGGCAGGCTGATAGATCGCCCTGTAGCACGCCATTTCAAAAGTAAAAATCATCCGATCTCCTCTCTGCAATATTTTATTATTGATCATGTCAAAGAAACCATGAGGGGTGGAGACAGGGCCAATAAATTATTGATCCTTGAATCCAAATGGATTTTTAAATTGGGTACCATCAGGCCAGATGGACTCAATGATAAATTAAATTGGAATAGTCTCATGTAGTATGTAGAAGGTAGCTGTCTATTCTTAGTCTCTCTAACTATATTTGTTCATGACATTTACCTAATATCCATGTTCTTGTCATTATTTTTTCTGTGATATCTCTTATTGCTGTACTTATGGCATTTTGCCTCACACTTGATATAAATATTTTTTTGTATGTAATGTTTTTTCTTTTTTGTATTTTTCTACAGGGATGTGCGGATGATAGAGTGCCCAGACTCAACGCTGTGAGTCAGATGGAAACGGGATTAGAGGTGAGATCGAGATGAGCGTCACACTCTCTCTTGTGACAGCCTCTTAGACCCCGCACCACACTCGCAGGTAGGATCTGGTGCCGTTCCTCTGTGCCCCGGTAGTATCTAGTTGCAGGCTGGCCTGGGGCTAGCAGTCACACACACGTCCGTGCTGCTTGCCGGGTTATGCGTGTCACTGGGCTTCCTGGTGGTGACACGCAGGCTAGCGGTTGCTTAGCAACGCAGCTTGCTGGTCACGCCGGATGCCTGTGATGACGACTTCCGGCGGGTGAGACGGCGTGTGCGGCGGCTCCTGGGCCAGGCAAAGCGACTTGTGAGTATAAATGTATGTATTGTACCCTGTTTGTTTGCTGTAGGTCGGAGCTGAGGACGGGGCTCATACCCCGAAACGTTCTCCTGCCATGTTTTGAAAATACATGTTTATTATTTAATTAGTCTTCAGAGTGCCGTTTATTCCTGTGACCAGGATTGGAGGTATATATATATATATATATATATATATATATATATATATATATATATAGGTCAAAAAGCATTGATGCACACCTTCAGAAGCAATAGGTCAAGTGCTGTAGCCACATACTGGTAATCAATAAGGTAAAGAAAGAAGCCAGCACATCCAAATTCCTTTTAAGCAGGAAAAAAGTCTTTTATATTCAATATGTTGAAAACGACACCACAGGTCTCCATACAGGCGATACAGCAGTTAGAAACGTAGTAATACTTATATTCACAGAGATGAAGTCAGCCATGGAGATCTTGGAAGTGGGAAACTCATGCCCGACGGCCGTTTCGGTGGGGTCTCACCGTCATCAGGAGCATGAGTAAACCATTCCCCAATACAGATATATATAGGGCAAACAATCATGGTTAATTGCACATACCTGGACTATCAAGGCGGGATCACATCGCTGCGCTACACGTCCATACCAGCCATGCTCAGAGTGCAGCCTATGGAGCATCACGTAGGAAACGGCAAACGCCGGTCACCACGTGGATCCAAGGGGCGGCTACCTCGGGCTCACACTGTAGGCGTCATCACACGCGACGCGACGACTGGAAGGGAACTACCCCCAATAGCCGTGCGTCACCATGGAGACCATCAAACAGTGCGTCTCCTGAAGCATAACAGTTGCTGAGACGGCGGTAAACAAAAATAAAATCATCCACCGCCGCAACTTAGCTGTATATTGCATAGCAGGACAGGGCTACATGTATCAGACTATACACACTGAATCTGGACCTAAGATCCAATGTCAGTGTGGTCAGACATGTATTTGGTGTAGGACGGAGCGCACGCTGTTAGTTCCCCCTATTGGTTCACAGGTGAGTATAGTACAGTCGACATGAAAAAATGATGACATGATTGTATAACATCCAAATATAACTGAAAAAGGTGCATGATGAAAGCAAAAATTGCAAAACAAGAAATAATAACATCATAAATGAAAAATAAGTCACATATCATAAAAAGCAATGAAAGGAATGTTCCTCGTTAAGTCCATTTGGAGAGATGCAGTCCAACTGGTGGATCCAGTAACTTTCACGCTGTAAAAGCAAAGTCCCACGGTCCCCTCCTCTCCTCAATGGGGGGATGTGATCTAGAGGGAGAAAGCGAAAGTCCTTCATAGTATGATTTTTCTCAGAAAAATGCTTAGCCACTGGGGGAGTGGTGGCATCAGTGGAGATGAGAGCTTTTTTCAGGGATGAGCGGTGCATGGCAATCCTTTCTTTTAATGTCCGTATTGTTTTGCCAATATACACCAGCTTGCAAGTACAGATGATGGCATAAACCACATAGCGGCTATCACAGTCCAAATGATGTCTAATCGGATAAGAATTAGAGGATCGTGGATCTTGGAAAGTTGGAGTAACAATTAAGAATTGGCAATTCACACACTTAGCACATTTGAAGCTGCCATTTTTGGGTGTCAACCATGTCCTGGTTTTAGGAGGCAACAAGTCAGACTTGGCTATGGTGTCCTTAATATTCTTTGACCTTTTATAGCAGAACATAGGAGTCGATTGGCAGAAGTGGCTCATAATTGGGTCAAGTTGCAAAATGTGCCAGTGATTGAGTATAACTTCACGGATCCTTTTTGAAGCAATGGAATAAGTGCTAACAAAAGTCATCCTCTCTGCAACATTGTCTTTAATCCTAGGTGTTAAGGCATTGGTTTGAGTCAGACCCAGACAATGCTGAATGGCTTCGTCAATCTCATATTGTGAATAACCTCTGTCAATAAACTTGTTACCCATAACAGTTAAGGCAGCGGTAAGCTCATCGTTGTTAGAGGTGATACGCCTCACTCTCATGCACCAAACGTTTTGATAGCCGTGATGAGGCACGGATACTATTTGCTAATACAGATTCCTTAGCCTTTGATGTTGACACACCAGCAGAAATTTATTCGGATTTGTTGAAGTTAAAGAAAAGAAAGATTGAATTGACTTTGCATGGTCTCACATTAACGCAATATTATAAGGATAAAATGATACCGCGAGGTTTTCGCATACGCAATCAACCTACCATTGGCCGAGCCAATTTGACCTTTTGCCAACAGTGGTGCCAGATACTCAACGAATGCTCTTTTCAGTTGATTTTGTTGGTCATAGAGCAGGTTAATTCTGATTTGGTGTTGCTAGATCAAGAAATTGCAGCTTATGATAATACCGGTATTGATGCATTGAAATCAGATCCTTCTGGAGACTTGTTAGTTAAACTTGAGGATACTGTAAATGCTTTTCGCTTAGATTTATTATCCTTTAAAAAAAGTAAATATAAAGTAGTAAGAGAAGACTATAAAGAAATGCGTGTTTATGGATGGGTACAGGGCAATGAGCAAAAAACCAATTGGCGTGAGAATTTTAGATCACGTAGAAGGCAGGCAAGTCGTGCCGATAGGGGTTTCTCTGATGTAGACACCCATACTTCTGCATCTGACTCTGATCAGCCGCAGAAGCGGGTTTTTCCAAAGGGCAGCCTAACCAGGGCCAAACACAAACAAAATCCAGAACAAGACCTTGCAGGAGGGGTAGAAACAATAGAAAGAAAGCAATCAGGGCGGGGTTACAACAAGAGAGGGAACAAGTAATTTTTAATCTATCTGACTTTACACCCAATGCTGACGAGTTGGAAGTCTTGGAGAAGGGGCTTTACTTCGTCAAGACTTTCAAACAGCGACCTTTCGACTTCGAGGTAGAATTATTTCGCTTTCACCGCTTACTCAAACTCAAAGACTTCTTTGCTAGAAACCCAACACCTGATAGACCCATTAATCTATTTAAACCACACAGCACCTTTGAACCTCCGTGCTCTAATTCCTCTATTGAAGTGTTTATAAATTTGGTTAAAAGGGATACCATTAAATTTATGCATCAGCAAAAAACGTCTTTCTCCAATTTAACCCCCAATTTAAACTCTGCCCTAAAAAATCTCAGAGATAACTCAAGCATCACTATCCGCCCTGCCGATAAGGGGGGCGGCATAGTGATACTTAATAGACAAGATTACGTGACCCCCGTACACCCATTCTGTATGTGTTACCCAAAGTGCATAAGACCCTGATAAAACCCCCCGGCCGACCTATTGTGTCGTCCTGTGGATCTATCTGCCAACCATTGTCGCAGTATATAGACTTTTGGCTCCAACCTATAGTCCAGAAAACTGCTTACTATTTACGAGACACAACTGATTTCATTCAGAAACTTAACTTGCTTGGTCCCCTACCTACTAATGCGTTACTTGTAACGCTTGATGTTTCTAGTTTGTACACAAACATTGTACACACAGAGGGATTGGATGCTGTCAGGAGTTTGGTTTCCGCCAGTCCACACTATACTGGTCCCAATGTCAATTATCTTTTGTTACTGATGGAAATTGTTTTAACTAAAAATTATTTTCTTTTTGAAAATTCTTTTTATTTGCAATTACAAGGAACGGCGATGGGGTCTAACATGGCCCCATCGTACGCCAATTTATTCATGCACATGTATGAAAATCAGAACATCATGTCAAATACAATTTTTTCATCTTCCATATTTTTTTATGTTCGGTACATTGACGACCTGTTTATGGTGTGGACTGGTGGACCCAAACTCCTGACAGACTTTGTTGACCACTTGAATACTCTCCCCACTTCTATCCGCTTCACCTTAGCATTCAGTGAGAAATGTATTAGCTTTTTAGATGTTAGTGTCGATGTCTCTGATGGTATGATATCCACTAGGGTTTTCAGGAAACCCACAGATAAAAATACACTTTTGGCAGCGGATAGCTTTCATCCCGCCCCCCTTAAACGTGGGTTGCCATTATCGCAACTACTTAGAGTGAGGCGTATCACCTCTAACAACGATGAGCTTACCGCTGCCTTAACTGTTATGGGTAACAAGTTTATTGACAGAGGTTATTCACAATATGAGATTGACGAAGCCATTCAGCATTGTCTGGGTCTGACTCAAACCAATGCCTTAACACCTAGGATTAAAGACAATGTTGCAGAGAGGATGACTTTTGTTAGCACTTATTCCATTGCTTCAAAAAGGATCCGTGAAGTTATACTCAATCACTGGCACATTTTGCAACTTGACCCAATTATGAGCCACTTCTGCCAATCGACTCCTATGTTCTGCTATAAAAGGTCGAAGAATATTAAGGACACCATAGCCAAGTCTGACTTGTTGCCTCCTAAAACCAGGACATGGTTGACACCCAAAAATGGCAGCTTCAAATGTGCTAAGTGTGTGAATTGCCAATTCTTAATTGTTACTCCAACTTTCCAAGATCCACGATCCTCTAATTCTTATCCGATTAGACATCATTTGGACTGTGATAGCCGCTATGTGGTTTATGCCATCATCTGTACTTGCAAGCTGGTGTATATTGGCAAAACGATACGGACATTAAAAGAAAGGATTGCCATGCACCGCTCATCCCTGAAAAAAGCTCTCATCTCCACTGATGCCACCACTCCCCCAGTGGCTAAGCATTTTTCTGAGAAAAATCATACTATGAAGGACTTTCGCTTTCTCCCTCTAGATCACATCCCCCCATTGAGGAGAGGAGGGGACCGTGGGACTTTGCTTTTACAGCGTGAAAGTTACTGGATCCACCAGTTGGACTGCATCTCTCCAAATGGACTTAACGAGGAACATTCCTTTCATTGCTTTTTATGATATGTGACTTATTTTTCATTTATGATGTTATTATTTCTTGTTTTGCAATTTTTGCTTTCATCATGCACCTTTTTCAGTTATATTTGGATGTTATACAATCATGTCATCATTTTTTCATGTCGACTGTACTATACTCACCTGTGAACCAATAGGGGGAACTAACAGCGTGCGCTCCGTCCTACACCAAATACATGTCTGACCACACTGACATTGGATCTTAGGTCCAGATTCAGTGTGTATAGTCTGATACATGTAGCCCTGTCCTGCTATGCAATATACAGCTAAGTTGCGGCGGTGGATGATTTTATTTTTGTTTACCGCCGTCTCAGCAACTGTTATGCTTCAGGAGACGCACTGTTTGATGGTCTCCATGGTGACGCACGGCTATTGGGGGTAGTTCCCTTCCAGTCGTCGCGTCGCGTGTGATGACGCCTACAGTGTGAGCCCGAGGTAGCCGCCCCTTGGATCCACGTGGTGACCGGCGTTTGCCGTTTCCTACGTGATGCTCCATAGGCTGCACTCTGAGCATGGCTGGTATGGACGTGTAGCGCAGCGATGTGATCCCGCCTTGATAGTCCAGGTATGTGCAATTAACCATGATTGTTTGCCCTATATATATCTGTATTGGGGAATGGTTTACTCATGCTCCTGATGACGGTGAGACCCCACCGAAACGGCCGTCGGGCATGAGTTTCCCACTTCCAAGATCTCCATGGCTGACTTCATCTCTGTGAATATAAGTATTACTACGTTTCTAACTGCTGTATCGGCTGTATGGAGACCTGTGGTGTCGTTTTCAACATATTGAATATAAAAGACTTTTTTCCTGCTTAAAAGGAATTTGGATGTGCTGGCTTCTTTCATTACCTTATATATATATATATATATATATATATAGGTGCAGGGAAGATTCGGCACTCCCTATGAATATAGTATTGATGCCCCGGGTGCCTCCAGTGGTATGGAACAGCGAAAAAATGAAGCAGTGTCACTCCAGGGGTCTTTTCAATGATTTTTAGTAGAGCATTTCAAAGCATATCAAAAACGATGTGACAGGTTACACGAAAAACATCAACGTTTCGATGCCCGCAGCATCGTTGTCAAGACGACATGCAGCCTGTCGATATACATACAGTGCTCTGCTGAGCATAAATCATTTAAATAGCCACTTACCCCGCCATGCGAGACATCCCAGCAGCCGGGTGCCGCACGCGTCCCAGCGTCAGAGACGGGACAGGGCGCATGCTGCTGACGTCAGACCACTACCGCTGCTAAGCAACGCAGCTGTGTTGAATGCCGTCCCCGGCCGCTGTGATGTCGAGCCTGCAACAAAGGGACAAGAACACGCTTCATATTACTGTGTATCAATACTTGTAACGAGAAAGTTGTTACATATTATTCATAATAAAGCTGAAGCTTCCAGTCTACATTGATT
The DNA here is from genome assembly GCF_055691185.1 of Crinia signifera. Taxonomy (NCBI): domain Eukaryota; kingdom Metazoa; phylum Chordata; class Amphibia; order Anura; family Myobatrachidae; genus Crinia; species Crinia signifera. Next base: position 407,261,612 of record NC_139217.1, read on the forward strand.
TAGCACCATATTCTGCCAAGGGTTATCACTAATAAATGCTTCCTTAAATACAAACATGCAGAACTACATATGCAGTAATCGAGAGATGATGGGGGACCACCATACTGACAATGAAAGAACTATATAAGAAATGAAAAAAATGAAAAAAAATGAAACTATGAAAAAAGTATGAAATACATATTGAAAAAAATAATAATAATAAAAAAATGTAAATAATAAAAATGAAAAATTATGAAAAAAGGGAAGATGCAGGATAAATCCAGATCGATGGTGTATCCAGACCGATGATATATCTAGAAGAACACATTCCAGCTGAATCTTTCATTTAATCCATAGGGCTTTGTTGTTTGTAGTTTATGGATCCATTTCGATTCTAATTTCAGAAGTACTCCATCTCTATCGCCGCCACGTTTCATCACTGGTACATGATCAATTAATATAAATTTTAAATCTGTGATCTGATGGTTTGCTTCCAGAAAATGGCGGGCTACTGGTTGGTCTGCTTTTTTCGTTCTTAAGGCAATATTTATTGCTGATCGGTGTAATGCCATTCTGTCTCTGATGGTACGTACTGTTTTGCCGACATAATGAAGTCGACATGGGCAAAATAGCAAATAAACAACATGTGTCGTAAGACATGTTAACACATGTTTAATGGGTATGTCCACGTTATTAATAGGGTGTTTGAAGGATCTGCATATTACCAGGCTCTTGCATGTGGTGCACTTCAGGCACTGATAGCATCCTGGTGTTTTTTGTAGGAATGTTGATGACGATTTTTCTGTGTTATCAAAGCCTGTGATGTCTGTGTGCATGACATGATCCTTCAAATTCCGGCCCCTGGTGTAACAAGCCATTGGTTGTGTGGATTTAAAACATGGAAGTGATGGATCTAATTTGACAATAGGCCACAGTGCTTTTGTGGCCCTCTGTACCACAGGACTGGATGTCATAAATTCTTGTTTCCATGGTAACACTTCAGTTTTCTTTTTTACTGTGGGGTTTAATAATTGTGAACGAGGTATTGCCAGGACCTCCGCCTGTGTCTGTCTTAAAGCATGTAGATCATATCCCCGCTGGGCAAATCGCTGTACTATTTGGTTGGTGCTAATTGTAGCCGCCTCGCTAGTGCTTGAGATGCGGGCTACTCTCATCAGTTGCGATTTGGGAAGTCCCCGCTTAAGGGGTTTTGGATGATGGCTAGCGGCTGATAGCATTGTGTTTCGGTCTGTAGGTTTTGTGTATACTTCCGTTGCTATTCGACCATCAATAATCTTGATCATGACGTCCAAAAAATTAATTGCTTTAGTTTGGACCTCCATGGTATATTTTATAGGAGATGAACTACTGTTAATGCTTGAGATTTGTTTTTCCAGATGTGATACAGGGCCAGTCCATAAGAGGAATATATCATCGATAAAGCGTACATACATTAATAGATGACAATTAAATGTAGCATTATTCAAAAATTTCCCATTCTCTTCCTGGAACATGTAAATATTGGCCAGGCTTGGTGCCACCGGGCTTCCCATGGCACAGCCATTGGTTTGTTGGAAATACTCGCCATTATACATGAAATAATTTCTCTCAAGAGTGAGAGATAAGAGATCGATGAACAGCGCTTGATCTATGTCAGTTATGTTGTTACTTCTCAGAAATGATGCCACTGCTGCTGTGCCAGCTCTCTGTGGTATTGAAGTATACAAGCTGTTAACATCCATAGTGACTAGCACTGTGTCGGCAGAGACGGTGTCAAAATCTTGTCCCTTTGTTGCAGGCTCGACATCACAGCGGCCGGGGGCGGCATTCAACACAGCTGCGTTGCTTAGCAGCGGTAGTGTTCTGACGTCAGCAGCATGCGCCCTGTCCCGTCTCTGATGATGGGACGCGTGTGGCACCCGGCTGCTGGGATGTCTCGCATGGCGGGGTAAGTGGCTATTTAAATGATTTATGCTCAGCAGAGCACTGTATGTATATCGACAGGCTGCATGTCGTCTTGACAACGATGCTGCGGGCATCGAAACGTTGATGTTTTTCGTGTAACCTGTCACATCGTTTTTGATATGCTTTGAAATGCTCTACTAAAAATCATTGAAAAGACCCCTGGAGTGACACTGCTTCATTTTTTCGCTGTTCCATACCACTGGAGGCACCCGGGGCATCAATACTATATTCATAGGGAGTGCCGAATCTTCCCTGCACCTATTCTACAGGAAACCCGTGTCCGCCCGGATTAAGGCACCCATAGCTGTATTTATTCTTTGTTTCACCTGCCTGCATATAGCCTGCCTGGGACCTTATGGAACCAAATATGTCTGCAGGATGCCGCACCATGCCCTCTACCAAGGGGGTGCTCCACAGCTATAATGAGGATCAAGCAGCAAACATTCTATTTGCAGAATCTGAGGATGACCTAATGGGGGAAACCTCACTGGAGGACATTTCACACCAATTATTTCAATTAAAGAAAAGGGAAGTGGATTACCAGCTTCATGGGGCCTCTCTTTCCAAATATTATCGCCAACAACTCATCCCGAGGGGATTTCGAGTGAGGAACATGCCTACCATAGGCAGATTTAATCCGGACTTTTGCACAAAATGGGTGGGAATATTGAACAAGTGTAGCAATGATTTAATGCTCCTAGTCATTGAAGAATCGGCAAGAGAGCTAGCAATTGTCAAAGAAAAAATCAAAAACACAGAAGCTACCTTCAATGTCCCACAAAGTGCAATCGACAACCCAGATTGGCAATCTGAGCTATCCCTGAAAATTGATAAATACAGAAAGGAGTTACTGAAATTTAAAAACAATAAATTCAGTATCATGACGAAGGATTATGAGGACAATAGAGTCTACAGATGGCTTATGGGCGGTGAACCACAACAATACAACAGGGGAGGAGCCTATAACTATCGCCGACGTAGAGAAAATAAAACCCGGGATGCACCAACATCCAATTCAGACAGTGATTTTCGTATCCAAGATTCTGATGACCCATCCCAAAGACCAGACGTCCCTTTAGATCAGCCTCAAATCCAAAAACGCGTAAGAGGGCGACCACCCGGAGGGGCCGCCAAAACGCGCGGATCACGAGAGCTCAGAGCCCTGGCGTTGAATTAATATACAATCTGTCCAATCATGTCCTCACTGAAGCTGAAACATCAGTTCTTAATAGAGGCCTCTCATTCATACCTACAAATCCCTACCGTGATATGCAGTGGCAAATCGACAAGCATAGATTTGAAAGAAATCTACGCCTCAAGGAATTCTTTCAAAATCAAGAACAGGTCCGGGAGGAAGTCTCACCGGTGAAGCAATTTATTCGAAGCAGAACGACCTCAGTGTTTGATCCTGTATCAGTTAATAAATCACTCCCTACATTCTCGAATTTGGTAGACACAGCGGTGACAAAATATAATGCGGCAGCACCACAGATTCATTATAATCTGTCCAAAATTGAGAAGGAAGCACTCAAGCAACTCTCAGGGTACCGTCATATTCTGATCCGCCTGGCGGACAAAGGCGGTGCCATTGTTATTCAAAACCTATCGGATTATAAAGCGGAGATTGAATCACAATTGGGCGACCATAATACATATAAGAAACTCAGCATGGATCCAACACCACAGTATAAAAAAGAACTGGACCAATTACTGCAGCAAGCAGTACAAAACAACATCATGGAGGCCTCATTGGCCACAGCTTTATCTCAAAAATATCCAGTGGTCCCTATAATATACACAGTGCCAAAGATCCACAAGAACATTGAGAAGCCACCAGGGCGCCCCATTATCTCCGCTATAAATTCACTTTACCATCCAGTATCCAAGTTGCTTGATAAGATTCTTCAACCTTATATCCAGAAACAACTGTCGTATATTAAGGACACAACTGCTTTCTTGCTCCGCTTACAAGCACTGCCGACACAGTGCTAGTCACTATGGATGTTAACAGCTTGTATACTTCAATACCACAGAGAGCTGGCACAGCAGCAGTGGCATCATTTCTGAGAAGTAACAACATAACTGACATAGATCAAGCGCTGTTCATCGATCTCTTATCTCTCACTCTTGAGAGAAATTATTTCATGTATAATGGCGAGTATTTCCAACAAACCAATGGCTGTGCCATGGGAAGCCCGGTGGCACCAAGCCTGGCCAATATTTACATGTTCCAGGAAGAGAATGAGAATTTTTTGAATAATGCTACATTTAATTGTCATCTATTAATGTATGTACGCTTTATCGATGATATATTCCTCTTATGGACTGGCCCTGTATCACATCTGGAAAAACAAATCTCAAGCATTAACAGTAGTTCATCTCCTATAAAATATACCATGGAGGTCCAAACTAAAGCAATTAATTTTTTGGACGTCATGATCAAGATTATTGATGGTCGAATAGCAACGGAAGTATACACAAAACCTACAGACCGAAACACAATGCTATCAGCCGCTAGCCATCATCCAAAACCCCTTAAGCGGGGACTTCCCAAATCGCAACTGATGAGAGTAGCCCGCATCTTAAGCACTAGCGAGGCGGCTACAATTAGCACCAACCAAATAGTACAGCGATTTGCCCAGCGGGGATATGATCTACATGCTTTAAGACAGACACAGGCGGAGGTCCTGGCAATACCTCGTTCACAATTATTAAACCCCACAGTAAAAAAGAAAACTGAAGTGTTACCATGGAAACAAGAATTTATGACATCCAGTCCTGTGGTACAGAGGGCCACAAAAGCACTGTGGCCTATTGTCAAATTAGATCCATCACTTCCATGTTTTAAATCCACACAACCAATGGCTTGTTACACCAGGGGCCGGAATTTGAAGGATCATGTCATGCACACAGACATCACAGGCTTTGATAACACAGAAAAATCGTCATCAACATTCCTACAAAAAACACCAGGATGCTATCAGTGCCTGAAGTGCACCACATGCAAGAGCCTGGTAATATGCAGATCCTTCAAACACCCTATTAATAACGTGGACATACCCATTAAACATGTGTTAACATGTCTTACGACACATGTTGTTTATTTGCTATTTTGCCCATGTCGACTTCATTATGTCGGCAAAACAGTACGTACCATCAGAGACAGAATGGCATTACACCGATCAGCAATAAATATTGCCTTAAGAACGAAAAAAGCAGACCAACCAGTAGCCTGCCATTTTCTGGAAGCAAACCATCAGATCACAGATTTAAAATTTATATTAATTGATCATGTACCAGTGATGAAACGTGGCGGCGATAGAGATGGAGTACTTCTGAAATTAGAATCGAAATGGATCCATAAACTACAAACAACAAAGCCCTATGGATTAAATGAAAGATTCAGCTGGAATGTGTTCTTCTAGATATATCATCGGTCTGGATACACCATCGATCTGGATTTATCCTGCATCTTCCCTTTTTTCATAATTTTTCATTTTTATTATTTACATTTTTTTATTATTATTATTTTTTTCAATATGTATTTCATACTTTTTTCATAGTTTCATTTTTTTTCATTTTTTTCATTTCTTATATAGTTCTTTCATTGTCAGTATGGTGGTCCCCCATCATCTCTCGATTACTGCATATGTAGTTCTGCATGTTTGTATTTAAGGAAGCATTTATTAGTGATAACCCTTGGCAGAATATGGTGCTAAATCAATGTAGACTGGAAGCTTCAGCTTTATTATGAATAATATGTAACAACTTTCTCGTTACAAGTATTGATACACAGTAATATGAAGCATGTTCTTGTCCCTTTGTTGCAGGCTCGACATCACAGCGGCCGGGGACGGCATTCAACACAGCTGCGTTGCTTAGCAGCGGTAGTGGTCTGACGTCAGCAGCATGCGCCCTGTCCCGTCTCTGACGCTGGGACGCGTGCGGCACCCGGCTGCTGGGATGTCTCGCATGGCGGGGTAAGTGGCTATTTAAATGATTTATGCTCAGCAGAGCACTGTATGTATATCGACAGGCTGCATGTCGTCTTGACAACGATGCTGCGGGCATCGAAACGTTGATGTTTTTCGTGTAACCTGTCACATCGTTTTTGATATGCTTTGAAATGCTCTACTAAAAATCATTGAAAAGACCCCTGGAGTGACACTGCTTCATTTTTTCGCTGTTCCATACCACTGGAGGCACCCGGGGCATCAATACTATATTCATAGGGAGTGCCGAATCTTCCCTGCACCTATATATATATATATATATATATATATATATATATATATACCTCCAATCCTGGTCACAGGAATAAACGGCACTCTGAAGACTAATTAAATAATAAACATGTATTTTCAAAACATGGCAGGAGAACGTTTCGGGGTATGAGCCCCGTCCTCAGCTCCGACCTACAGTAAACAAACAGGGTACAATACATACATTTATACTCACAAGTCGCTTTGCCTGGCCCAGGAGCCGCCGCACACGCCGTCTCACCCGCCGGAAGTCGTCATCACAGGCATCCGGCGTGACCAGCAAGCTGCGTTGCTAAGCAACCGCTAGCCTGCGTGTCACCACCAGGAAGCCCAGTGACACGCATAACCCGGCAAGCAGCACGGACGTGTGTGACTGCTAGCCCCAGGCCAGCCTGCAACTAGATACTACCGGGGCACAGAGGAACGGCACCAGATCCTACCTGCGAGTGTGGTGCGGGGTCTAAGAGGCTGTCACAAGAGAGAGTGTGACGCTCATCTCGATCTCACCTCTAATCCCGTTTCCATCTGACTCACAGCGTTGATTCTGGGCACTCTATCATCCGCACATCCCTGTAGAAAAATACAAAAAAGAAAAAACATTACATACAAAAAAATATTTATATCAAGTGTGAGGCAAAATGCCATAAGTACAGCGATAAGAGATATCACAGAAAAAATAATGACAAGAACATGGATATTAGGTAAATGTCATGAACAAATATAGTTAGAGAGACTAAGAATAGACAGCTACCTTCTACATACTACATGAGACTATTCCAATTTAATTTATCATTGAGTCCATCTGGCCTGATGGTACCCAATTTAAAAATCCATTTGGATTCAAGGATCAATAATTTCTTGGCCCTGTCTCCACCCCTCATGGTTTCTTTGACATGATCAATAATAAAATATTGCAGAGAGGAGATCGGATGATTTTTACTTTTGAAATGGCGTGCTACAGGGTGATCTATCAGCCTGCCTGAATTGGACAGACTAATGTCGGACCTGTGCAATGCCATTCGATCACGGAATGGGCGCGTGGTCTGTCCAATGTAGTAAAGACCACATGGACAGACAATCGCGTATACCACAAAAGAGGATCTACATGTGAGGACGAATCTTATGTCAAACATTTTGTCAGAATGGGGGTGCTTAAATTGTCTGCAAGATACCATGTGTTTGCAGGTTGCACATGAGAAACAACTATAGCATCCTGGAGGTTTAAAATACGTGTTAACAGGTCTAGGGATCCCCATTGCAGTAATGTCGGTCTTTACCAAACGGTCCCTGAGATTTGCTCCCCTTTTGAAAGCCGCCAATGGCGAGTGGTCCGGAAGACTGGTAAATCCGGATCAGTTTTTACAATTGGCCATAATGCATTGGTGGCATGTCTAATTATGGGACTACTTACAGAGAATTCACTGGACCATGGTAACACAGCGGATGGGTTGCGTAACTTGGGAGTAAATAATTGACCCCAAGGCATGTTCAGGACCTTAGCTTTCTGTGTTTCTAGTGTGGCACGATCATACCCTTTACAAACAAATTTCTCAATAAGGTCATTCAGCCGAGATTCGATGCGAGTGGCATCGCTCATAATACGTGAGACTCTCATCATCTGTGACAGCGGTAACCCGCGTTTCAGGGCTGGAGGGTGATGGCTTGAGGCCATCAAGAATGTATTGCGATCCACATCTTTGAAGAAGACATCTGTGAGGATCCTGTTATCCTTGATGCTGACCGCAACGTCAAGGAAATGACAGCTCTCCGAGCTCACAGAAGCTGTATATTTGATAGTGGATGTCTCTGTATTAATCTCAGACAACAGATGAGAGAGCAATTCCTGGCCACCCGTCCATAGAATGAAGATGTCATCTATGTAACGGGTGTAAACTAGCAGATGACAGCTGATTTCAGGTCTATTGAGAAAAAGTGTCTCCTCTTGCCCGAACATGAACACATTCGCATATGACGGGGCCACGGCGGACCCCATAGCGCATCCTTGTAATTGGAGGTAATACGCTCCATCAAATAAAAAGAAATTGCGTCAAGAGTCAAGATGTTGGCTGACAAACAGGTGCATCGCCTCTAGTCCTCCCCCATGCGGGATGGAGGTGTAGAGGCTACACACATCAAGGCATACCAACAGAGTGCCAGTCGGCACCTCTGTGATATTGTTGAGTAGTTGTAAAAAACTTGTGGTGTCCTTCAAAAAAGATCTCTTGAGAGGCAATAAAGGTTGTAACATTGCATCAAGTAACTGCGCCACAGGTTGATATAGTGAATTGCGCGCTGCAATGATTGGTCGTCCTGGGGGGGCATTGGCATTTTTATGAATTTTAGGCAGCGAATATAACACTGGTACTAGTGGCCATTCGTTATATACCGCCTTAAATACTTTGGAAGAAATTTTGCCATCTTTCACAGCTTGTGACAGTAGAGATTGTAATTCTCGCTGGTACATGGATGTGGGGTTGCTGTCTAATTTTTGATAGACCTGGGTGTCTGATAGCTGACTACATAATTCTTTCCTGTAATCTGTCAAATTCTGGACGACGATCGCCCCGCCTTTGTCGGCGGGACGGATCACTATGTCGTCATAATTCGACAGACTACAGAGAGCCGCTGTTTCAGCATGGGATAAATTTTTATTAATTTTGGCAGGGGCAGCAACATATTTGGACACAGATTGGTCTAATAAACGTCCAAAAGTTCTGATCGAAGCATTCGAAGATACAGGATCAAAAACTGATTTGGATGCTGTTTGCAGAAAGCCACTCAGTGGATCAGCTACGCCAGTTTCAGGATGATGTTGGAAATGTTCCTTCAGACGTAACTTTCGCATCAATTTGTGCTGGTCTCTTTTCCAGAGGAATGGATCATGGCTATTAGTTGGTACAAATGAGAGGCCTTTGTTAAGGACTCGGATCTCATCGGAGGTCAGAGTCCGAGCAGATAGATTGATTATGGATGTTTCTTGATTCGCGGGGGGTTTCGCCGTATTTCTTTGATTTTGCTTGCCCCGGCGGGTGGGCGGCCTCGGCTTCTGCTGGCTGTTTCTGCTGTAGCCTGACCTAAAGGGACACTCTGTGAACCAGTAGTATCGTCAGAGTCTGATATGATGAAATCACTATCGTGATTGGCCACAGCAGCCTCACGTTGTGAGCGCCCTCTAGAGGTTCTCGGTTGCCATGGGCGACGTTTGTTATCAGCATTGCCTTGGCGTTGGTTTACTCCCGCTAGCCAACTGTAAACGCGATTTTCTTCATAGTCACCATCGACTGTGCGTTTTTTGTTGCGTTTAAATTTCAACAAGTCGGCTTTATAGGCTTCACATTGGGTTTCCAATTTCTCTAGCCAAGATGCATTAGCCTGATCATTTAACATGATGTTATGTTCAGTGACAAAGGAGCTAATCTTGTTTTTGGTTAGCTTTAATTCGCGGCCTGATTCCTCGATCACAAGGACCATTAAATCCAAGGCACAATGATTTAAGATGCCCACCCATTTTCTAACGAAGTCGGGGTTGTGGCGCCCGATTGTAGGGGTATTTCTGACCCGAAAGCCCCTCGGAATTTTTTTAGCTCTAAAATATTCTGACAAAGAAGTCCCATGTAGGAGAAAATCAGTCTCTCGTCGACGTAGACGGAATAATTGATGGTATATTTCTTCAATTGATAAGTCAGGACAATCAGGTGTATCATTCTCATCAAACAGAATATTTTGTATCTCTGTTGCTGTAAATACAAATGTCTCACACTCTCTCTTGTGACAGCCTCTTAGACCCCGCACCACACTCGCAGGTAGGATCTGGTGCCGTTCCTCTGTGCCCCGGTAGTATCTAGTTGCAGGCTGGCCTGGGGCGAGGAGTCACACACGTCCGTGCTGCTTGCCGGGTTATGCGTGTCACTGGGCTTCCTGGTGGTGACACGCAGGCTAGCGGTTGCTTAGCAACGCAGCTTGCTGGTTACGCCGGATGCCTGTGATGACGACTTCCGGTGGGTGAGACGGCGTGTGCGGCGGCTCCTGGGCCAGGCAAAGCGACTTGTGAGTATAAATGTATGTATTGTACCCTGTTTGTTTGCTGTAGGTCGGAGCTGAGGACGGGGCTCATACCCCGAAACGTTCTCCTGCCATGTTTTGAAAATACATGTTTATTATTTAATTAGTCTTCAGAGTGCCGTTTATTCCTGTGACCAGGATTGGAGGTATATATATATATATATATATATATATATATATATATGTATATATAGGTGCAGGGAAGATTCGGCACTCCCTATGAATATAGTATTGATGCCCCGGGTGCCTCCAGTGGTATGGAACAGCGAAAAAATGAAGCAGTGTCACTCCAGGGGTCTTTTCAATGATTTTTAGTAGAGCATTTCAAAGCATATCAAAAACGATGTGACAGGTTACACGAAAAACATCAACGTTTCGATGCCCGCAGCATCGTTGTCAAGACGACATGCAGCCTGTCGATATACATACAGTGCTCTGCTGAGCATAAATCATTTAAATAGCCACTTACCCCGCCATGCGAGACATCCCAGCAGCCGGGTGCCGCACGCGTCCCAGCGTCAGAGACGGGACAGGGCGCATGCTGCTGACGTCAGACCACTACCGCTGCTAAGCAACGCAGCTGTGTTGAATGCCGTCCCCGGCCGCTGTGATGTCGAGCCTGCAACAAAGGGACAAGAACACGCTTCATATTACTGTGTATCAATACTTGTAACGAGAAAGTTGTTACATATTATTCATAATAAAGCTGAAGCTTCCAGTCTACATTGATTTAGCACCATGGCCCTTATTCAGATCTGTGCGGCCGGAGCCGCACACGGTGCTCCGGCCGCACAAACCAATCCCCGCCCACGATACGGATCGCCACGGCCGTCCGTACACGGACGGCTGGCGATCCGCAAGAAAATGGTGGGGCGTACGCCTCCACCATGGTGGGAGCTGCCCCCTGCATTCGATGGTCGGCGACCATCGAAGGCAGGGCCGCACGCCCCACCAGGTCCCGCAAGCTGAGACCACACGGACAATCGTCCGTGTGATAGCTTGTATGGGGGCTGAGAGCTGACATCCGGCGACGTCAGCTTCCCGCCCCCATCACTGGCGTCATACCCTCATTAGCATGCATACGCCCCGCGTTTGCATGGGAACGCCCATGAAACGCGGGGCGTATGCATAGGGAAATGAGGGTATGAAGCCCCTCACGCCCCTATACGCCCCCTTTGCGGCGGACGAACTACGTCTGCGGCGAATTGGGCTGCACATGCGCAGATTGACCTCTGCGCATGTGCAGACTGAAAACATCGGCGGTACGGCCGCACGCGGGCCGTACCGCACGATTCAGAATAAGGGCCCATATTCTGCCAAGGGTTATCACTAATAAATGCTTCCTTAAATACAAACATGCAGAACTACATATGCAGTAATCGAGAGATGATGGGGGACCACCATACTGACAATGAAAGAACTATATAAGAAATGAAAAAAATGAAACTATGAAAAAAGTATGAAATACATATTGAAAAAAATAATAATAATAAAAAAATTTAAATAATAAAAATGAAAAATTATGAAAAAAGGGAAGATGCAGGATAAATCCAGATCGATGGTGTATCCAGACCGATGATATATCTAGAAGAACACATTCCAGCTGAATCTTTCATTTAATCCATAGGGCTTTGTTGTTTGTAGTTTATGGATCCATTTCGATTCTAATTTCAGAAGTACTCCATCTCTATCGCCGCCACGTTTCATCACTGGTACATGATCAATTAATATAAATTTTAAATCTGTGATCTGATGGTTTGCTTCCAGAAAATGGCGGGCTACTGGTTGGTCTGCTTTTTTCGTTCTTAAGGCAATATTTATTGCTGATCGGTGTAATGCCATTCTGTCTCTGATGGTACGTACTGTTTTGCCGACATAATGAAGTCGACATGGGCAAAATAGCAAATAAACAACATGTGTCGTAAGACATGTTAACACATGTTTAATGGGTATGTCCACGTTATTAATAGGGTGTTTGAAGGATCTGCATATTACCAGGCTCTTGCATGTGGTGCACTTCAGGCACTGATAGCATCCTGGTGTTTTTTGTAGGAATGTTGATGACGATTTTTCTGTGTTATCAAAGCCTGTGATGTCTGTGTGCATGACATGATCCTTCAAATTCCGGCCCCTGGTGTAACAAGCCATTGGTTGTGTGGATTTAAAACATGGAAGTGATGGATCTAATTTGACAATAGGCCACAGTGCTTTTGTGGCCCTCTGTACCACAGGACTGGATGTCATAAATTCTTGTTTCCATGGTAACACTTCAGTTTTCTTTTTTACTGTGGGGTTTAATAATTGTGAACGAGGTATTGCCAGGACCTCCGCCTGTGTCTGTCTTAAAGCATGTAGATCTTATCCCCGCTGGGCAAATTGCTGTACTATTTGGTTGGTGCTAATTGTAGCCGCCTCGCTAGTGCTTGAGATGCGGGCTACTCTCATCAGTTGCGATTTGGGAAGTCCCCGCTTAAGGGGTTTTGGATGATGGCTAGCGGCTGATAGCATTGTGTTTCGGTCTGTAGGTTTTGTGTATACTTCCGTTGCTATTCGACCATCAATAATCTTGATCATGACGTCCAAAAAATTAATTGCTTTAGTTTGGACCTCCATGGTATATTTTATAGGAGATGAACTACTGTTAATGCTTGAGATTTGTTTTTCCAGATGTGATACAGGGCCAGTCCATAAGAGGAATATATCATCGATAAAGCGTACATACATTAATAGATGACAATTAAATGTAGCATTATTCAAAAAATTCTCATTCTCTTCCTGGAACATGTAAATATTGGCCAGGCTTGGTGCCACCGGGCTTCCCATGGCACAGCCATTGGTTTGTTGGAAATACTCGCCATTATACATGAAATAATTTCTCTCAAGAGTGAGAGATAAGAGATCGATGAACAGCGCTTGATCTATGTCAGTTATGTTGTTACTTCTCAGAAATGATGCCACTGCTGCTGTGCCAGCTCTCTGTGGTATTGAAGTATACAAGCTGTTAACATCCATAGTGACTAGCACTGTGTCGGCAGTGCTTGTAAGCGGAGCAAGAAAGCAGTTGTGTCCTTAATATACGACAGTTGTTTCTGGATATAAGGTTGAAGAATCTTATCAAGCAACTTGGATACTGGATGGTAAAGTGAATTTATAGCGGAGATAATGGGGCGCCCTGGTGGCTTCTCAATGTTCTTGTGGATCTTTGGCACTGTGTATATTATAGGGACCACTGGATATTTTTGAGATAAAGCTGTGGCCAATGAGGCCTCCATGATGTTGTTTTGTACTGCTTGCTGCAGTAATTGGTCCAGTTCTTTTTTATACTGTGGTGTTGGATCCATGCTGAGTTTCTTATATGTATTATGGTCGCCCAATTGTGATTCAATCTCCGCTTTATAATCCGATAGGTTTTGAATAACAATGGCACCGCCTTTGTCCGCCGGGCGGATCAGAATATGACGGTACCCTGAGAGTTGCTTGAGTGCTTCCTTCTCAATTTTGGACAGATTATAATGAATCTGTGGTGCTGCCGCATTATATTTTGTCACCGCTGTGTCTACCAAATTCGAGAATGTAGGGAGTGATTTATTAACTGATACAGGATCAAACACTGAGGTCGTTCTGCTTCAAATAAATTGCTTCACCGGTGAGACTTCCTCCCGGACCTGTTCTTGATTTTGAAAGAATTCCTTGAGGCGTAGATTTCTTCCAAATCTATGCTTGTCGATTTGCCACTGCATATCACGGTAGGGATTTGTAGGTATGAATGAGAGGCCTCTATTAAGAACTGATGTTTCAGCTTCAGTGAGGACATGATTGGACAGATTGTATATTAATTCAACGCCAGGGCTCTGAGCTCTCGTGATCCGCGCGTTTTGGCGGCCCCTCCGGGTGGTCGCCCTCTTACGCGTTTTTGGATTTGAGGCTGATCTAAAGGGACGTCTGGTCTTTGGGATGGGTCATCAGAATCTTGGATACGAAAATCACTGTCTGAATTGGATGTTGGTGCATCCCGGGTTTTATTTTCTCTACGTCGGCGATAGTTATAGGCTCCTCCCCTGTTGTATTGTTGTGGTTCACCGCCCATAAGCCATCTGTAGACTCTATTGTCCTCATAATCCTTCGTCACGATACTGAATTTATTGTTTTTAAATTTCAGTAACTCCTTTCTGTATTTATCAATTTTCAGGGATAGCTCAGATTGCCAATCTGGGTTGTCGATTGCACTTTGTGGGACATTGAAGGTAGCTTCTGTGTTTTTGATTTTTTCTTTGACAATTGCTAGCTCTCTTGCCGATTCTTCAATGACTAGGAGCATTAAATCATTGCTACACTTGTTCAATATTCCCACCCATTTTGTGCAAAAGTCCGGATTAAATCTGCCTATGGTAGGCATGTTCCTCACTCGAAATCCCCTCGGGATGAGTTGTTGGCGATAATATTTGGAAAGAGAGGCCCCATGAAGCTGGTAATCCACTTCCCTTTTCTTTAATTGAAATAATTGGTGTGAAATGTCCTCCAGTGAGGTTTCCCCCATTAGGTCATCCTCAGATTCTGCAAATAGAATGTTTGCTGCTTGATCCTCATTATAGCTGTGGAGCACCCCCTTGGTAGAGGGCATGGTGCGGCATCCTGCAGACATATTTGGTTCCATAAGGTCCCAGGCAGGCTATATGCAGGCAGGTGAAACAAAGAATAAATACAGCTATGGGTGCCTTAATCCGGGCGGACACGGGTTTCCTGTAGAATAGGTGCAGGCAGGGCCGGCGCCACCACTAGGCAAGGTTAGGCATTTCAAGCAGGGGTAGATGGGAGACAACCAGCGCAAAAGAATGAAACTTGCTGTGTGTAGGAGAAATGGGATGCAGGTGTGTTGCTTGGTGGACAATTAAGACCACACTTACTTTCTAATCCCTTCTCGCGTTCACGTAGCAGTTTCTTTCTTTAAAATAGGGTACACTTCTTCAAGCATATAATATATTGATGCAAACTTACTTTAAATTTCTGTCACGAGTGCCCATAAAGGTATCTTTCAAGGACCGCACTCCGTAGTAGACAAAAACGGTTTATTTCAGACATCCGACATCACATGAAAACAAATAGCAGCAAGACAGCAAAACAGCAAGGGGTAGTCCTGATCCCTTCAATGGAGCCTGATGTTTCTCTACCCTGACGCATCCATCGCCAGAGGTCTGCGTGCAAGTGCAGGTATCTGGGTCCCGGACAAAGAGTCTTCCATTCCGGCGTCTGCAGCGCTGGGAGCGGGTCAAAGAAACATCAGGCTCCATTGAAGGGATCAGGACTACCCCTTGCTGTTTTGCTGTCTTGCTGCTATTTGTTTTCATGTGATGTCGGATGTCTGAAATAAACCGTTTTTGTCTACTACGGAGTGCGGTCCTTGAAAGATACCTTTATGGGCACTCGTGACAGAAATTTAAAGTAAGTTTGCATCAATATATTATATGCTTGAAGAAGTGTACCCTATTTTAAAGAAAGAAACTGCTACGTGAACGCGAGAAGGGATTAGAAAGTAAGTGTGGTCTTAATTGTCCACCAAGCAACACACCTGCATCCCATTTCTCCTACACACAGCAAGTTTCATTCTTTTGCGCTGGTTGTCTCCCATCTACCCCTGCTTGAAATCTATTTGTTTGGAGGATTGATGGTCTCCGGGGATACTGACCTAGCTGCACTATTGATATAGCGCCAGTCGCGGATCAAAGTTTTTTTGTATAGTATAAGGTTAGGCATTTGCCTAGGGCGCCGGCCACTGGAGGGCGGTAGTGAGCTGCAGCCAGCCAGCATGCCGGCAGCAGCAGAAGGAAGCTACGCAGAGGAGAGCCCGGAGGAACAACTAGAAGATGCTGCCTGCAGCGTCAGCGATCATCTGCAGACTGCAGCAACAACAAGCAGCTATTAGGTAAGTAAGATCCCCCCCCCCATATCCCCCACCGGAGCCCGATGTGTACCTTGCTGCCGGCCTGCCGCTGACAGACAGTCACTCCCCACCCCTGGCTGCCGCCCGGTCATGAGGCTTACAGCAGCCAGCGGGAAACTTCGATGGCGGCCGCCCCAGCCCCAGCCGGTCAATCCACTGCCCCCCTACCCGGTGCGCTGGACTGGACAGTCACACAGGCGGCACGCTCCGACTCAGAAAGCAATGCTTCCTTGTTAATCTCCGGCGGGTGGCGGAGCCGCCGTCCGCCCCCCTCCCCCCCAGCTACTCTGACACAGTCTGTGCTGGCAGCACGGACTGTGTCACTGAGTAGCTGGGCGGGCGGCGGCTCCGCCACCCGCCGGAGATTAACAAGGAAGCATTGCTCATGAGTGTGCCGCCTGTGTCCTTCCTTGCTCATCATATGGACACTATGCATTGGAGTCACCGATGAGGCAGTCTGTGGGCTGGTTGCTTGGGAGCTTGTTATTGAGGTTGATGAACCTTCTTTTAATATCCATAGGCAACAAATGCCTATGTTTGTCCCCATGTGGTCTGAGTTTGCTCATGGGTTGACTGTGTTTGCTTAAGGGTAGCTTGGGTGAGGTCCTGCAGGTCATAAACGTGTAGATATCCTGGGGCACTGCCATTGTCTGATTGGTGAGTGAGGAAACCGGTGTTTTCATCCTCCCCTGGAGAATATGCCACCATCATCATTTGATTCGCCTGTGTGACTGTCCTGCTGCTGCCTGTACTTATTAAATAATCACTGTAGTAGGCAGCTGCTGGTCTGGGGACTAGCTATGTGCCCACTTCCCAGTGTAGTAATCATGCACCCACCCTGCACATATAAATGAATAGACAGCCAGTGATTGGCTGAGAGCTCTCTGACTGAGAGAGCTCTCAGCCAATCACTGATTGTCCATACATTTCTATGTGCGCCCGCTGCTACCAGCTAATACGCCAGTGGCGTAATTCCAATGCGGCAGACCATGGTGGCACAAATGGAAGATAGCAGGGAGTGTGCAGCCTAACTTTAACCCCCATACCACAGCCTAACCATCACAACCCCTGCTGCAGCCTAGCTATCACCTTAACTGTCACAGCCTATCCATACCATCCCTCCCCTGGCACAGCCTAATACTAACTTCCCCTGGCACATAGCCGCCACCTTCCCCGCCGCAGCTTAGCCATCACCTTCCCTGCAGCAGCTTAGTCGTCACCTTCTCCGCCGCAGCTTAGCTGTCACCTTCCCTGCCGCAGCTTAGCTGTCACCTTCCCCGCCGCAGCTTAGATGTCACCTTCCCCGCCTCAATCTAGCCGTCACTTTCCCTACCGCAGCCTAATGTTAACTTCTCCTGCCACAGATTTTTTGCTTCTACTGTGCGATGTAATGTGATTTTTGGCTCCTTCTGTGTGTCATAATGTGATTTTTGGCCCCTACTGTGTGGTGTAATGTGATTTTTGGCCCCTACTGTGCCACGTAATGTGATGTTTGGCTCCCACTGTGTGACTTAATGTGATTTTTGGCCCCTACTGTGCAGCATAATATGATATTTAGCCCCTACTGTGCGGTGTAATGTGATTATTGGCCCCTACTTTGCGGCGTAATGTGATTTTTGGGTCATACTGTGTGACTTAATGTGATTTTTGGCTCCTAATGTGCAGTGTAATGTATTTTTGTCTCCTACTGTGTGACGTAATGTGATTTTTAGCTCCTGCGTAATGTGAAGTTGGGGGGGGGGGCGGTATCCTTTAGGTTTGCCTAGGGCGCCAAGATGCCTTGCACCGGCCCTGGGTGCAGGGAAGATTCGGCACTCCCTATGAATATAGTATTGATGCCCCGGGTGCCTCCAGTGGTATGGAACAGCGAAAAAATGAAGCAGTGTCACTCCAGGGGTCTTTTCAATGATTTTTAGTAGAGCATTTTAAAGCATATCAAAAACGATGTGACAGGTTACACGAAAAACATCAACGTTTCGATGCCCGCAGCATCGTTGTCAAGATGACATGCAGCCTGTCGATATACATACAGTGCTCTGCTGAGCATAAATCATTTAAATAGCCACTTACCCCGCCATGCGAGACATCCCAGCAGCCGGGTGCCACACGCGTCCCAGCATCAGAGACGGGACAGGGCGCATGCTGCTGACGTCAGAACACTACCGCTGCTAAGCAACGCAGCTGTGTTGAATGCCGCCCCCGGCCGCTGTGATGTCGAGCCTGCAACAAAGGGACAAGATTTTGACACCGTCTCTGCCGACACAGTGCTAGTCACTATGGATGTTAACAGCTTGTATACTTCAATACCACAGAGAGCTGGCACAGCAGCAGTGGCATCATTTCTGAGAAGTAACAACATAACTGACATAGATCAAGCGCTGTTCATCGATCTCTTATCTCTCACTCTTGAGAGAAATTATTTCATGTATAATGGCGAGTATTTCCAACAAACCAATGGCTGTGCCATGGGAAGCCCGGTGGCACCAAGCCTGGCCAATATTTACATGTTCCAGGAAGAGAATGGGAAATTTTTGAATAATGCTACATTTAATTGTCATCTATTAATGTATGTACGCTTTATCGATGATATATTCCTCTTATGGACTGGCCCTGTATCACATCTGGAAAAACAAATCTCAAGCATTAACAGTAGTTCATCTCCTATAAAATATACCATGGAGGTCCAAACTAAAGCAATTAATTTTTTGGACGTCATGATCAAGATTATTGATGGTCGAATAGCAACGGAAGTATACACAAAACCTACAGACCGAAACACAATGCTATCAGCCGCTAGCCATCATCCAAAACCCCTTAAGCGGGGACTTCCCAAATCGCAACTGATGAGAGTAGCCCGCATTTCAAGCACTAGCGAGGCGGCTACAATTAGCACCAACCAAATAGTACAGCGATTTGCCCAGCGGGGATATGATCTACATGCTTTAAGACAGACACAGGCGGAGGTCCTGGCAATACCTCGTTCACAATTATTAAACCCCACAGTAAAAAAGAAAACTGAAGTGTTACCATGGAAACAAGAATTTATGACATCCAGTCCTGTGGTACAGAGGGCCACAAAAGCACTGTGGCCTATTGTCAAATTAGATCCATCACTTCCATGTTTTAAATCCACACAACCAATGGCTTGTTACACCAGGGGCCGGAATTTGAAGGATCATGTCATGCACACAGACATCACAGGCTTTGATAACACAGAAAAATCGTCATCAACATTCCTACAAAAAACACCAGGATGCTATCAGTGCCTGAAGTGCACCACATGCAAGAGCCTGGTAATATGCAGATCCTTCAAACACCCTATTAATAACGTGGACATACCTATTAAACATGTGTTAACATGTCTTACGACACATGTTGTTTATTTGCTATTTTGCCCATGTCGACTTCATTATGTCGGCAAAACAGTACGTACCATCAGAGACAGAATGGCATTACACCGATCAGCAATAAATATTGCCTTAAGAACGAAAAAAGCAGACCAACCAGTAGCCCGCCATTTTCTGGAAGCAAACCATCAGATCACAGATTTAAAATTTATATTAATTGATCATGTACCAGTGATGAAACGTGGCGGCGATAGAGATGGAGTACTTCTGAAATTAGAATCGAAATGGATCCATAAACTACAAACAACAAAGCCCTATGGATTAAATGAAAGATTCAGCTGGAATGTGTTCTTCTAGATATATCATCGGTCTGGATACACCATCGATCTGGATTTATCCTGCATCTTCCCTTTTTTCATAATTTTTCATTTTTATTATTTTCATTTTTTTATTATTATTATTTTTTTCAATATGTATTTCATACTTTTTTCATATTTTTATTTTTTTCATTTTTTTCATTTTTTTCATTTTTTTTCATTTCTTATATAGTTCTTTCATTGTCAGTATGGTGGTCCCCCATCATCTCTCGATTACTGCATATGGAGTTCTGCATGTTTGTATTTAAGGAAGCATTTATTAGTGATAACCCTTGGCAGAATATGGTGCTAAATCAATGTAGACTGGAAGCTTCAGCTTTATTATGAATAATATGTAACAACTTTCTCGTTACAAGTATTGATACACAGTAATATGAAGCGTGCTCTTGTCCCTTTGTTGCAGGCTTGACATCACAGCGGCCGGGGACGGCATTCAACACAGCTGCGTTGCTTAGCAGCGGTAGTGGTCTGACGTCAGCAGCATGCGCCCTGTCCCATCTCTGACGCTGGGACGCGTGCGGCACCCGGTTGCTGGGATGTCTCGCATGGCGGGGTAAGTGGCTATTTAAATGATTTATGCTCAGCAGAGCACTGTATGTATATCGACAGGCTGCATGTCGTCTTGACAACGATGCTGCGGGCAACGAAACGTTGATGTTTTTCGTGTAACCTGTCACATCGTTTTTGATATGCTTTGAAATGCTCTACTAAAAATCATTGAAAAGACCCCTGGAGTGACACTGCTTCATTTTTTCGCTATATATATATATATATATATATATATATATATATATATATATATATATATATATATATATATATAATTGTATTTATATATAAGTACTTTGCACTCTATGTATATTATTTATTTATATTTATACATCCATCACTATAGTCCATTTAGGGCAGGCTGGCCTGAAAGTGCTGTGTCCAGTGCACTGATATTGCTGATATAGTCCAGTCCAGTGGCACTGAAATTAAAGCCCATTGGTACTGCTGCATAAGTCCATACTGTCGTTAAAGTCCACTGATATTGCTGATTAAGTCCAGTCCAGTGGCACTGAAGTTAAAGTCCATTTGTACTGCTGCATAAGTCCAGTAATACTGCCATTAATTGATTGATCTTACACCTCTTTTTTTTGGCATTATGTGCTCTTTGGGGCTGTCAATCCTGTCTGCCGCTGCAGTGCCACTCCTAGATGGGCCACATGTTTGTGCTGCCCACTTGTGTCGCTCAGCATAGTCATAGTCAGCTACCTCAGTGCAACCTTTTGGTGGGGTATGAGGTATTCATGATAGACTGGAAATGAGTGGAAATTAATGTTATTGAGGTTAATAATAGCGTAGGAGCAAAAAAAAAAAAATCTGCAATTTTAATGATTTTTATGTTTTTTTTACCAAAAAAATACAGATCTGAAACACGAAACCCGAAAATGGTGGTGTTTTGGAACAGATCCAGATCAAAAACGCTGCCGGAGATACAGAACCAAAACACATTTCACAAAACACGAAAAGTGTCTAGTGCACATCCCTAGTTTTTCGGTTACAGGTATGACTGTGTTTTAAAATGTCATGTTTCTTTTATATGTAACCAGGGGCAGCTTTGAGCGTGGTGGAGTGTTGGTATTAGGGATGCCAATCCCAGGATCGGGATCGGCGGGATCCCGGGATTTAGGGCATATTTGGCCGGGATTTGAATCCCGGGATTGGCGGCTCCAATCCCGGGATTACGGGATCCAAATGCACATGCGCATTTGATCCCCTTCTTATGTGTACTGTTGAGCGGGCCGGGGAGGAGGCGGTTAACTTGAACTCCGGGCAGATGCGGCGGTGTTTGAACACTGTGGTTGCGCAGTGCGACCTCTAACATCACAAGGTTGTGTGGCTGCGCAGCGTGATGTGAGAGATCACATCACGCTGCGCAGCCACACACTGATTAACATGCCACCGCATTCGCCCGGACACCAAGTTACCCGCCTCCTCCCCGGCTCGCCAAGTCACCTCTCCTCCTCCGCCGCGTCTGCCCGGAGAGCAAAAATGAATCCCGGGATTGAAAAAATGGCCTGGGATTGGCCTCCCTAGTTGGTATGGTGTGCTCTGCACCCATCTCCTTTTAGCAGCAGCAGCCTCCAGGCTACTTTGTCCCTCTGTGCTCCCCTTCCTGTCTAGTGGGTGTTCCCCCTCAGCGCCCCTAGTTACCTCAGAGAAAGAACCCGCGCTCTCAGTGTGACTGAGGACACGGAGACCGCACTGAGAGAGGAAGGCACTTCTACCCACCAGGTAGCAGGTCCTGTCCTGTCAATCACCACCAGAGAGTTCTCTGAACACAGCCCCGCAGCGCTAGCACTGCTGTCATCACAGACCAGTTACAAATCTACATGGCTGTGCTGACTTCTCTTCACTAAATACCTCCATCATTCCATCATCCCTGGAACGATAAGTACCTGCACCATACACTGTATACCCTGCCTGTTATATCAGCTATATCCTACCTGCAAAATAACTTTTGACTACCTGCTATCTTTGTGCATATTACTAAATAACCCAGTTCATGGTTACCCTCCAAAACTGTGTCATCTATCAACACCTACAAGCACCGCTATATACTCTGCCAACAATTAACACCCACATCATTATTATTACCTCTTATGTCATCAAAACTCCATTTATGTTCATTAACCCCCTAAAAACAATCTTGAGATTCATCAAAATACCCCTTGAGGGAGATGTATTATAGGGGTATTACTATTTAATAACATCCTGTCCGCCGAAGTGGTAGTGCATTAACTCCCTCCTCCGGCGATGTCCCCTTGAGCAGACAGAGCATCAGTGGCAGTGGACAGCATGCACGAGATCTCGCTACTCAAGCGAGATCTCCTGTGCAGCCCGGAGCCAGCAGCAGGGACAGCGCTGTCCCTGATGTGGGGAAAGGACATCGCCACGCTGCAGCTATAGAAGTCAATAGCTGCAGGAGGCGGAATGGTAAGCGCTACTGACCATTTATATATATAGGCCTGCTATCTTTAAGATTGCAGTGCTGATATGTTAGCGCTCACCGTCCCCTTCATAATGTGCACTGATTCTCCCCCATAACGCTGGTTCATACATCTGCCCCCTTGTTCCTAATTTACAGCTTTACATCATTAACCGTCAACCTCATTTCATGAGGGATGAAATGACTGGGTGCCGGACGGGTTCCCGACAGTCGGGATCCCGACAGTCATTTACCCGACGTCGGGATCCCAACTGTCAAAATGCCGACAGCCGGGTGCCCGACGGACACCCGCTATTTTCCCTCGTGGGGGTCCACGACCCCCATAGAGGGAGAATAGAATAGGTGGCTCACGTATCGAGCCACCGTGCCCGCAGCGTGGCAAGCGCAGCGAGCCCGCAAGGGGCTTTTTTGCGCTCGCCATGCTGTCTGACTCCGGGCAGTCGGGATCCCGACGTCGGGATAATGACTGTCGGAATCCCGACTGTCGGAGTCCCATACCACACCCGAAATAACTATGCATATGACAAAACAGTGGTCTTGGGTAAACTACTACAAGTGTTGTATTTTTATGATAATGAAGACATGCATGTTTCTTCTACAGGGAAAGATTAATTAAAACACTGGTAATGGCATAATTTGCATAGCAAATGACTGGTGAATGACAGTACTACTGTAGTCATGTGCATTATTTTCTTTCTCTGGTGCATTCAGGCACCAGGTATCACACTTTTATCACTATATGCAAGTGGTCACTGACTGCCTGCCTGTGCCCTCTCACTGGTCACATGTACAAACCTATATACAAATATATGCATTTGACCAGAAAACACAAAAGGACCTAAAAAGGCAATCAAAATGCTTGAACTAAAGTCTCATACACACTGGGCAATTTTGAGCTGAAAGCAGCTCAATTTTGTTGTTTGAGCTGCTTACAGCTCTAAATTCGCACAGTGTGTATGGCACGGAGGTGAGTGCTGATGTGTCTTATCCGACATATTAACTTAACATGTTCAATGGAAATTGTCTCACTTACTGTAGAGCACTATACTATCTTGTTTGTCACTTCCAGTACTGAAGGGTTTCTCAGGTGGTAAGAAATAACCCATTCATTTGCTGGGCCTAGCAATCCAGCAAATTCCAGAGTTTCAGCCCAACCCCTGGTAAAGAGCAGAATGGGGGACCCAAGACTTCATCCCTGATTGTTCACTGAGTACGGAGTTTAAGAGTTGATGCTTGATCCCATGCAAAAAAATATTATTTTGATGGAGGTGTGATACCCTTTTCACACATACAACTATATGAACATGTGTCAATACAGGATTTGTGCATTTGTTAAAGGAAACAACCTGGGACTAAGATGAGGGTCCATGATTCTGCTCCCGGCCAGTGTCATGGAGCGGAGACCCAGTAATTTCCAGCTTGCTAGACCTGGCAAATTCCCAGCTCCCATGTCTGAAAGTGGCATGAAAGGGGTGTAATATATCCACTCTGGGCAAAGTTCTGAAATATATACTTTAGGAAATATCTAATTCTTTTCATGCAGTTAAAATATACATTTTTACTCATCATTGAGTCAATGCTTTTGTCTTTGGCCTAAATGGTTATTTTAAATAGGTGCCTAAGGATAAGCAGAAAAAGGAGATTGACTTACACTGATATGCAAGTCAAAAATCCATTTGTTCTATAATACTGTCAATATAAATATACATTTACATCTATGGCTACGTGGTACAATATGAATTACACATGCAGAAATATGAAATGCTACTTATTGTAGCAAGCATTCCGATTGTAGAATATTCGCTTAATAATACAATACTGTAATTCTGCCTCTAATAGTGTATATTAATAAAATGACATTGCCTATGTAAGAGATAGCGATGCCAGTCGGTAAGTGTGTACGCAGCTTAAGTGTATTGTGATTCTTCTACTGATTAACCAGATACCGCTAATTGCAGCAGGTCTGAGGCTGTTGACAGTGGTTTGGACAATTGTAAACAGCTGAACATCAAGGACAGTATGGCCCTTATTTTGGTTCTCTCTCACAGGTAAATTCCTTGTCTAATGGACAGAACCATGTGCACTGCAGGGGGGGGGGGGCAGATGTAACATGTGCAGAGAGAGTTAGATTTGAGTGTTATTTTGTTTCTGTTCAGGGAAAATACTGACTGCTTTTTATTTTTACACTGTAATATAGATCTCACTTTGAAGTAAAACCCCACCCAAATCTAATTCTCTCTGCACAAGTTACATCGCCCCCCCCCTGCAGTGCACATGGTTTTGTCCATTTGAGAAGGAATTTGCCTTTGCAAGTGAACCAGAATTCAGGCCTATGAGAATTACTGACCAAACCACGAGTAGTAAATCCAGTGATTTGGAGGCCAAAACCTACTTGTAGTTATTTTTAAACCACCGGCAACATTATTATTTTGTACATTTTAATCTTAAATAAGTAGTGAAATTATATTCAGTAATATGTCAACTAGTAATCTTGTCTTAAATAATTTGCTTCTGTTTTCTTTTCTCAGCGGATCACACATCTGTCTGCGTTACTGATATATTCCTGCTGCATTATTGATGCTATGTTAATTATTAAACATAACATTACATGCTGTTTAATAAGGACTAAATGAGTCAAATACACCAAAGTAACTAAAAGTCAGCACTGTCGCTCTTAAATATAATTTTGCTTAGCAATGGTAGGTTCATTTATAGTAGCACAATTCATTGTACACAGCGGCGTAACTACTATAACCACCCCCCGCATATTTACCTGTATTCGCTGCGCTGGTCCCTGCTCCCCTCCTGGCTTCATTCTGAGGCCAAACACGGACCATCACAAAATGGCCGCCCCCATACAGCAGACAGTTTCATAGAACAGTTTGCTATATGGGAGCGGACATTTTATGATAGCCCGTCGAAATAGCATCAGAATGAAGCCAGGGGAGCCGGGACCACCGCAGCGAACATAGGTAAAGCTGCAGGGGATGGGGCATTATAATAGCACCGCAGCCCCTCGGCACCCGCACTTACCCAGCGCCTCCCCCCGGCCGCGGGGGCTGCGGTGCTGTAGTTACGCCACTGATTGTACAGTAACAAACAATAACACACACGCAATTCGATCAAGTAAAGTGCTATAAATCCAACTAAATTAATTTTCACTAATTATATTAATAGTCGTGTGCATACCAGAATCAGAATCCGCTTTATTGTCATTAGGTTGTACTGCTCTCTGCTGCACAGTAGGGACTCTCGAGGTTCTACCTGTTTACCAACGCACAGTGGCAGCCATCAAAACGAGATAGTGGCATATACATACAAGGACAAAATCAGGTTGGCTAGCTAAGTAGAGGTCGTCGCGGCCTAGTGAGCCCATAAACGCCGCCCAGACGAATACCCCCACGTGCGCGGCTGAATCCCTTCGGCACCATGCGAGGGGGTGTGTACGCAAAACACATCCCCTTGCATGCGGATGAAGTATCCTATGAAGAGTATGCGCAAAATAGTGCTAACAAAAAGGTTTAAATATCTCTATCTGGCATTATCAAACGAATGCCATAAGAATTAGAATACTGTAACGCTCACTGTTATATAACTTCAATGATTTACATCTGCAATAAAAAATCTAATAGTTTTATCATGTATCTTCTGGAACCTTAAGGAAAATAACCACTTTTATTTTAGTAATGGAGACTCTGCCTTTGGCCTTATCTGTCAGTTACACCTCTGAGGACGGTTGTTTTATTTACGATATTTCGTACTTTTTACAGGTCTATTTTATTGGCTGCCAAATTTATTCATGAAAGCTTTTTATTGATAGTTTAAATAAATGGGAAAAAAAGGTATAGCTTTATTACACCTCAAAGTGTTTAGTCATTTTTTATTATAGAATGTGTTTAAAGAAGATTTTCTTGACCACAGATTTTATCACTGAATTTATTTGTTTTCAATCTTTTTGATACTATAATATGCTATAATAGTTCTGAGTAATATGAATCTACTTATCCATTTATATATTGGAGGTTTTTCTGGTTGATTCGTACGCACGCGCATTTGCACGCAGCCGACTGAACGGAACCCACATGAACACAGGCAGCGAAGGCACGCCGTGTTCGTTCGCAGCAACCAGCTACGGGGAGTAGCCTCAAACTGCAGGCACACTTATTTGTTTATTCACGCATTGGCGTGTACACAAGATCAACCACTGTGCGTGCGAATGAAAAGGCTGTGCGAGTGATTTCATTCTTAACATTAAGTAATTACCCTCATTTCATTGTGTTTATTGGATCCAATTTACTAATTCACTACCCAATTAAAAATAGCAGGTATCCTTTATTTAATGGCTGAATAATGTGTTTTGAAAGTTTCACTTGCACAAGTTAATGTAAATATATGTGTCCAACAAAGGTTGTGCATCGTAATGTGCCAAACTCCTAAGTGCGTGTACAGTATGACATGAGTCATAAATTAAAATAAAATTGCTGCTTATACTGGAATTTGGAAATCTTTAAAAAGCAAATGTGTGCTTCCCATGTACCTGCATTCAGTAGATGTGGTTAGTTAATTGGTTAATGAGAGGAACGTGTATGGTGCATGGGTGGGTATTGAGTGCAGCTGGTTGTGTTTTATCAATTGTGCGTGTTGATTGGGGTTGGGAATGTTGGTCCGCTAAGCGGTTGTCCTGCGAGGCGTGAGACACTCCGAGCACTCGCACAATGCTGCAAAGTCAACACCCAGCACTTGTTGTCAACACCCATGTATATGCCCCAGTTTCCGCCCAGTTTTGCCTATTTTTGTGACTGCGCCCATACAAATGCCCACATGATGCCTACTTTCGTTCGCAAGCGTATTTTTGCTTCAAGGTTGCGTGCGTGCAAGATTGAACAAACCTGCAAATGCGCATTTCGGACAGTATGCATGCATACTATGCAAAAAATCTGCTCGGTGCGAATTCGCACAGGACCGAGTCAATCAGAATAAGGACCATTGTGTGTGTGTCTATGCACATTTTTGACCCAAGTGAATTTGTGAATTTGTTAAAATACAGTAGGTGTGAAAATTGCCAAGCAAACATTTTTAATCACCATAATGATCTGTAATCAGCAGTGGCTTCTACCTGTAAGCAGGAGGGGGGCTGCCACTGGGCGTGTTGGCTGGGTCCCCGCTGCCAGGGTCCTGGTTTCTGTATAGTACAGTTGTCAGGCACTGGGCCTGGCGCATGTGCAAAAGGCTGGCTTCTATGGGCTGAGTCGGCTTCAGCCCATAGAGGCCAGCTATGGCTGCATGGCGAGGCAGAGAGTGGCTTCCAACAGGAACCCAGCACTCTACCTATCGCAGCCCAAACTGGCAGTCCCAGAGGGAGGGAACACCTCCCAATGGGACTGCCTGTCATACAGGTGACTGGCAGGTAGGACTTCCAATAGGAAGACACTGCCTGTCACAGTAAAGCCATACCTACCAACATTTGAGTGCTTAGAGGAGGGACAGTGCGTGCGCATACCAACATTTTGGGGGAGTGGCCTAATGGGAAGGGAACGTGGCCTGTACTCGTCACTCTACCATAAGGCCACGCCTCATTTTTGCCACTGTGGGGGCATGCCCCCAGCCCCTCTGGCTGCTGAATTTGGGAGATTTTTACTGGGGAGGGGGTCTGCAGCCCTGCAGCCCATAGGTAAAAACCACCACTGTCTGTAATATTTACCTTACATAGGAAATATAATTCCTTTTTAAACAATGTTTTTTATTTAAATTTATATAACAAATGTGAGCGACACTGGCGTTTTTAACGGATGTTTTGAACAACTCTCACAGAGATGTTGGCACTCAAAGTGTTAAACCCCCGTACACACGGGGGTTATTCTAATTCCCCCGTGCATTGGGGGATAATGATATCATAAACGCTATTAACATGCATATAGCTCAATGTGCATGAATGATAATGATGCATGCTCCCGCAGGTCTTTCCTGACCTTCTTTCTTATCTGTACTGTTCAGGGTGTATGAGTGATAAAGATACATTTTTCATAAAACAAGATGTTCAGTGGTAAAGCAAACAATTTAGATTTGTCAGGGGGCCCCTGGTCAGAGAGTAATGACATCACAAGCTAACAGAATGTGAGCAAGACAGTATGTAGTGCAGGTAGAAACACTGAAGGTTTATGAGCTACAGTTCAGGGATAGGAGGGTGGAGAGAGTTGCAAGTGACAAATGGATCCCAGCTTTTCCTCCTTGCCGCCAGGGTTTAAATACTTACATTTAATATAGACAATCCATAACTCCCAATTTGACCTATTCCAGGAGGGATAAAATGCTCATTACCGGGAATTCTTTCTTATGTTATGATAAGTGGCGGCTCCAGAGGGGGGGGGGCTGCAGCACAGTTCAAAATTCCAATAGGGGAGCTACACCAACTGCCAGTGAGTCACTTTGGAATGGCATTTGGTGTGGCTCCCTTATTTACAGTACATTTTAAACCATGTGGCAGCCCCACTCTGGAGCTGCAAATGGTTATGATTGCCATCACCTGTGGTGAAAGACCTTTCTTATTAACCCCTTCAGTGGCAATCCCGAGAATTTTCCGGGCTTTGCCTCAGTGTCCAGTCTGGCAAGCCCGGAAAATTCTCGGGATTTCCACTGTTTAGAGCCGGACAGTGCTGCTGAGTTCAATCACTGAACTCAGGCAGCTTCGGCGCTGCCCAGCTCCCTCCCCTCCGCCGCGCCTCCTCCTCTCCCTCCTCCCCCCTCCCCTCCGGGTTTTCTATTGAAGTCCCTGGCACCGGCTTATGACAAGCCAACTGCCAGGGACAGGGTGCGCAGGTCCGGGTGCTGCCTGGACCCAGGGAGGCAGTGGTGGGGTTTGTTTAAGGGAGCGCTCCCCATAAAAAACTCACCCAGTGGGGAGCGCTCCCCCCCAAAAAAAACCACCACTGAAGGGTTTAATGAAATAGTTCAATACAGGTGAAGCCAATGATATAGTAAGAGTGAAGTCCAGGTAGAGCATATTTGTCTCTCCTGGTATGGGTCATGTTGGGAGATATGCACAAACTAACATAAACTCCCACCACCATCTTCCACCCCCTGTATTAAGAACCCTGGGCACAGCCAAAGCTTATTCCAACCATGCTCTTCAGAGTTTTTCGCCAAACCTCTTTATAACTAAACTGGGAGGTTTCTCCAAGACTTCAGTGTATACACACACTTTGTAGTGTGCTGTATATTGCAGCACCCAGTGGGCATTGTAAATGAAGATGGGGCTAAATGAACATGTAGTCATGATGCTAAAAATGTTTGTAAAACCCCTTATCCTTAGAACCCTGAGTTCATTCCAGATAATTAACTAAGGGGCAGATGTACTAAGCCTTGGAGTGTGATAACGTGGAGAGAAAAAAACTGCCCACTCATTTTCAAACTCTCTTCCCCCACCCTACCCACTAGTGCATAACCCTTGTACCGTACTGCCTAAACCTAACCTCCTCACCCCATGGCCTAACCCTCCGTTCTAAGTGCCTAACCTCCCCTAGCGCATAAACATAACCTCCCTTCCCCAGCCTAGCCTAACCCTAATCCGCCCAGCATACTTACAGTCGGCATCCCAGCAGTTGGGATTACGGTGCCATTATCTCCATGTATGTCGGGATTATGGTACTAGTCTCCTGGCAGTAGTCAAGATGCAGGCATTGGTATTGTGAATGCTAGCATTCCCACCACGAGATGCTAAACAGGCTTAGTACATGTGGGAATTCAGTAAACCCGCATTTTCCCTTAGCATACTGTATATCACCCATAGGACCCGATGTATCGAGTTTCAAAAAAGTGATAAAAAGGAGAGTGATAAAAGGCCAGCCAATCGAAACCTACCTACCATGTTACAGGCTGGGTTTGACAAATGACAGGTAAGAGCTGATTGGCTGGTCGTTTATCACTCTCCACTCTTGAAGCTTGATACATTTGGCCCATAGAGTGGCAAAGGCAGACAGATTGGGACGAATCATATCTCAGAGTCAACAACAAAGATAAAATAAAAAGACAAAAACAGCAGGAATCAATATTGCAGAAAACAATGAGAAGTAACCTTCCATGTTTAAAAATGATCAGGCTGCTAATCATTATGGTGATGCCAGGATGAGTTTCTTGCACAGTATAAGTGTGACCAGGTGATCACCAGATCGGTACAACAGGGCAACAATGAGAACAAGATCTCGATGAAGGGTATATTCATCCACCGTCCCTAACAACTAGCCAACAGTGCTACACAATCGTCCTGTTAAATTACTGCAGAGGAAAATAAGTTGCTACATACAGTACTTTAATTCATGTTGGCAATGTTATTATCGGGCGAGATTAGTTTTAAAAAGTGTTATCATTTTAAAAATAAATAAAATGATCTGGTTTTAAATGTGGATTATTGTTTCATTCTAAAATGAATATAAGATTATCATAGAAATGTGGATTTATAACATAGTTCTTTTGTGGGAAAATAGGACACAATTAAATTAAGTTGAACAATTTTCTGAAAATGATAAAACAATCTTGCAAATCCATCTCACCGTGTGACAATTACCTTCAATGACAGCTTGTGCAATAGCTTCCTGCTGCTTTCATCACCAGAACACTTATTTCCTATGGATGCACCATTTCTATGTCTGCAATATATATGATGCCATTATTTTACAAAGGTAGGTCCATTAAAAAAAAAAAAAAAAAAAAAAGGTTGTAGGACAGTTGGTAAAAAGTGTTAAGAGGGCAGTAATGGTTAGAACTCCCTTAAGGTACGTACACAATAGACTATTTACAGTATTTTGTTAATGATATACAAGATAATGATATTGTTAACAATATCATCTAGTGTTTATGCACTGTTAATGATGAGTGTTCACGGGGTCGTTAATGACACCACCACCCCTCGCGTCACCTGTACATGTAGCTTAATGTTGACTATATTTGAAATCAGAGTAAATCAGAACCTGCACACCTCTCTCATCAAAGACTGTATATTCAATCGGGGCGTAGGGTGTGTATACATAATATACTAGTTCACCCATGAGTTTGCTGAAAAACACTAATGATATCAATCATGGAGCATACTATATAGTGAGTACCCAGCTTTACACCAGCACACTTTCATATATATATATATATATATATATATATATATAAACCAAATGTTGATTCAGCACATTATAAATAATACCATTTATTTTATACATATAGAAAACTAATTCTATTACAAAACTCTGGAGTGAATAATTCCGAAAAGGTAAATGAGAACTAGTGGTACACCTTGATGTTTCATACATGTATACTTTAAGGGGGTGATCCACAGAATGAATCAAAAGCAAAACTCCTGTGTGGTGCACTCTTGTTTTTAATTTTCATGATACGGTTTAGAACATAACTTTTAAGAATTTCTTTTTATTTATTTTTATTTTAAAATATATGTATAGGCATAATTAAGTAGCAAATAACAGCCATGGATGCATATACAGCCTCAACATACAAATGACAAAAACATACATAAACATAACCATAAACACAGAGGACAGTGACTACCGCTACTTGAAATCATCTATAATTGTTTACCTAGTTGGGGCAGAACCAGGAGTTTAACAGCATAATGCGAGCTGTGTTAAGGTGTATATATGTCATATCATCAGACAATTACAATGACTACTGTAATTTGGTCGCCACATTGCCTATATACTGTATAGGGGGGGATACGGTCATTAGGTCCACAAGCATTGGGTCAACAAGCATTGGGTTGACACCATTAGGTCAACATGCAGAAAGTTTGACATGGGTCTAGGTCAACATGGGTGTAGGTCGGCATGGGTCTAGGTTGACAGGTCATTAGGTCGACACAATCATTAGGTCGACAGTCAAAATGTCAACATGGGGTTTTTCACTGTTTTTTTACACAGACGACATGGACACTGAAACGTAGCACACCCTTTCCAATATATCCATTGTGTCACATAAAAAAAAAGTCAACATGAAGAAGATGTATATAATCAAAATCAATCTGGAGCATTCAGGTAGTGGAACAGTGCTTTCACGGAAATAATTACAAACCATGGGTAGCCAACTCCAGTCCTCAAGGGCTACCAAAAGTGGTACTTGTTTCCTAGCACGGCGCCCATCGCATACCATAAGGTATACAATGGTATGCGATGCGACGCGATGGCCCCATGTCATACAATGTTAAAATTGTATACCATTGTATATGGCATACAATGCCATACGGGTGCTTTCAATGTTAAATGGCCCCCCTATAAGATTAATAATTGTATAAGCACCGTAATGGTTGCTTACAATGTTAAAAGCACCCCCACTATCAACGCCAACCCGAAGCATGGAGAGCGGACGCGGAATACATGTGAAGTAATATGTGTCCGCTCGCCACGCTTCGGGCTCGGTGGCTCACTGCGCTCGCCGCACTATATAAAATCAACTCCACGCCGACATGGATAGTGGGGGTATGAAAAGGTCAGAGGACGCGTACAGCTGCCCCTCGCAGGCTCGCTGCGCTCGCCACACTTCGGGTTGGCGTTGATATTGGGAGTGGCGTGGGGTTGTATTTCACATTATAATCACCCATTAGGGTGCTTATACAATTTAAAATCGTATAGGGGCTTATACAATTTTTAATCGCATCGCATGGCATATGCCCGCATGCGATGCAATGAGATGCCATACAATGTAATATTGTGGGAGCCGAGCTAGGAAAGAAGTACCCTAAAAGTTAATGTTTTCCAGGTCTCCTCATAGAATCACAAATTAAGAAATTAGCTTCACCTGTGGATCTTTTAAAATGTGACAGTGAGTAATGAGCACACCTGTGCACCTTCTAGGTGGTCTAACTGTTGGTAGCTCTCAAAGGACTTGAGCTGGCTCCTGGGATACCCTTTTTTGTGTTGTAGCCTTACATTGGTGGCCAGTGCTTCCTATATACATATTTTAAAACTGTATGCCCCACAAATTGTAGTCTTTCAGGGGGTTGCTGATCAACCTCCCAGCAGCAAATGTAAACCCCAAGAGCCCTGGGACCCAGGGGCTGTAGGAGATCCCAGGAAATGCAGGAAGGAGGCCATCCTGAGATGGGAGGAGTGGAAGAGAGCATGAAGGAGGTGCTGGCAATGTAGTGAAGTGTGGAGTGAGGAGGCAGTAGCCCGGAGCGGAGAAGACAAAGAACGCTGCTGCAGTCTCAGACAGAAGGGTAGATGTACAGATGGAGCCAGCTTCATACAGGCTGGGGCTGGCGATGGAGACAAGTACGCAACTCTGATATAGGAACTTTCTATTATGACAGATTAATTTACCAGCAGTGTTGAATTTGTGTCTACTCACAGTAGCACCTTTATATTTGCAAATAGCAATGGAAAATATATTTGCTAGTTTTGTTCATCACAAACTGAGAGGACTACAATTATTCAGTTTCCATGAGGAAAGGAAAGTATAGGGACTGAACTACTTATTGGCATATATTCAATGCCGTGGGTGAGCGGTGACTGCGAGCAGGACTTTTTGCTCGCAGTCACCGCTCACCCTGTCAGTATTCAACTGACCCCCCTCATTCGCAAATTCCCCCTCGCTCCATTTTTTGAGCGAGGGGGAATTTGCGAATGTGCCTCCAAAAACTGCAAGAATCGAGGGTAATTACAGCGAGTTTGCTGCACTAGCCGGGGCTCTCGCAGTTTAGGGGAATCCTCGCCGTTCTGTGACGGCGAGGATTCCCCCGGAACGTTGCATAGTGCGAGCGGCCGGCGCAGGGGTTAAACAGCGAGGACCACTGGTTTTCTGTGATCCTCGCAGTTTAACCCCCTCGCCGGCCGCTCGCACCGGCATTGAATACCTGCCATTGAATTCAGGATACTTGAATGCATTTCAGTGCATTGTATTTTATTGCATTGTATTTATTGCACTTGATGCCAAATCTTTGATATTTTCTCTTTCATTCATTGCATTGTTTTTATAAAGTACAATCTATTGTCTGACATACCGTGCCTTTTGTAGCTTGACTTTTGCCATTGAGCCACCTACCACACGATATTACGTAGTGAATCCTTACTGTTATTCTGATATTTAGAGATGTCACTTAACGCTGGTCGTTCTGCATAGTGTTGTGCCATTCATGCTGCAGCACCTTGTCTAACCAAAAGTTGCCTTTAGCAGTGAGCCGTGATAACAATTTGATATCCATCTTGACTGAGAAAAACTATTCACAAATGGTGAGCATTCTAGACAGCTGGATCAGACCAATTAGAAAAGGGACTGAAATCGCCTAGTGTGTCTGCCCCTTAAAACATTTTCAAGATCTGTGTTTGATCAAAGCATCTCTACAAACATATGTGACAGGAAACATGAACATCATAAACAGAAATACATTTGTGGAGAATATTATGATGCACATTATAAATATCGCAGTGAATGGAAAAGCTCACAAAAGATCAGACAAATGCAAAATATGGGTTATCTGCACAACAATTGGAGGTACACTATGGTATTTCACAGCTGCTTTATGATCAAATAGCTGCAGAGACATGAACCTAAGTGCCTGAAATACTGTACATACTTTCAGTTCATTTTTTTCCTGTAACTTACTTGGGTCCTTGGATTCTGTGACTTTACATAATGATAGTCTATTGCACAAAAAAATTTCTCCCAATTCAGATTGCTAGAGTTATACTGCCATCTTGTGGCCAATAACTTGCTGTTCTTTCTTTAATAGATCAGACCACTTGACAATTGCCTGAAACTTTTGTATTTTGCATTTGTATAAACCACAATGCAGAAATAAAATATTACTGATCATATCCTGTCAGTGAATCATGTCACATTCATCTGTTAGATTTTTTCTATTGAAAATAATTTTTTACCTCAGGGAATAGGCATTACAAATGTGAAAGGCTTCCTCTGTATATTCAGCACAGATCTCTAATCAGACAATTTGCCAATCAAGCGATTATCGAATGACTGTACCATATGCATCACAAGGGGGAAAAGTGACTGAAAATGCTTATGGGTCATAAAGCCAATGCAGCTGGAGCGTGACTGACAGGAAGCCAGAGTTTGGGGGTGCAAACAATTCGAGGCATTTTTGAGGAGGGTCTGTGATGTTAGCAATGACCACTTCCAACCATTTATCACTCACAGATTAGTGGACACCTCACACTAAAGGTGGCCATACACACGCAGATTTATCTGCAGATCTGTCTGGTTGGAACAAAAACATGGTTATGGATAAGAGCAAATGACAGTCAGGCCCGGCGACAGGGGGGGTCAAAGGGGACATGTGTGACGGGCCCCGGCGATCTAAAGGGCCCCAGAGCCCGGCCGGGGCCCGTCTGTTTGCTATTATCTGTTTGCTATTATTATTGGCGTGGTGTTTGTGAAAGTCTGTGACGGCCGGCCCCCGCCTCAGCTCCGTCAGGCACGCGGGCAGCTGGCGGTGATTGACACTCACAGTCGCCCTCCACCTCAGCCGGCTCCGTCCACGGGTATCTCTTCGTCTCCTCCGGCTGTGTGATGTCGCCCGACTTGCCTGCGCCGGTGATTGACACATAGTGTGTGTCCGCGCCGCGCCGTCTACATCACAGACAGCCGCTCTGCGCTCGGAGGCTGAGCCTGAGTCGGCTGTCTCCGGGCTGCACTGCGCAAGTAAAGATCTTACTGCGCATGTGCATTGTGGAGTCGTCTGGACGGTGCCTGCTGACTGTGCCTGAGGCTGTGCCAGCGTGACTGAGATTCCAGAAAACCAGCGTGAAAGCCTGCCAACCCCCCCACCCCCGGATCCTCTATGGTATACAGTAGGTACACTACTGACTAGGAGGGAAGAATTTTCTCTCTTTTTGCTATGCCTATGCTATGTGGAACTACAAGTCTCAGGCTCTCAGCATGCCTGTATGAATATAACAATGTATCTCTCAGTCCTACCTTTTAAATCCACAATAATGTATTTTGTACAGTATTACTATTATACTTCAAAATTTAATTTTTAGTATTGGTTATACTGCCTCACAGTCACAGCACTCAGGTCATGGGTTCTATCCCCACCATGTGTTATATATACAGGGCAGTACGGACGGTGTAATGGTTATACTGCCTCACAGTCACAGCACTCAGGTCATGGGTTCTATCCCCACCATGTGTTATATATACTGGGCAGTACGGACGGTGAATTGGTTATACTGCCTCACAGCGCTGAGGTCATGGGTTCTATCCCCACCATGTGTTATATATACGGGGCAGTACAGAGGGTGTATTAAAGTTGTGTTTTCATTATGCTACTCTTTTTTTATTTTATTTTTATTCTTGTGTCCAGTAGGTTCTAAATGTGTCGGTTTGGGATTACGTGGGGGCGGGGCGGGGGGGGGGAGGGTTTGAAGGGCAGGGGGCCCCGGAAATATCAGTGTACAGGGCCCCAAGATTTCTGTTGCCAGCCCTGATGACAGTTGGCCATTTGCTTGGAAATGCTGGAAAACTGACAAACTGTCACTCATCCATAACCATGTTTTTGTTCCAACCAGCCAGTTCTGAAGATAAATCTTACTAGTGTATGGCCACCTTTACTCACAATTGCAGATGGCAAAAACTGTTCGATAGTTCGGGATTTGCTAATATATTGTTTAGGACAGCGGCTTTCTCCTCGCAGCAAATTATCTGATTAGCGATCCATGCTGAATAAGGCCCATAGTTTTTATGTATCATTGACTTGCATCTCCTTATACCTGGAAAGGGGAATGTGCATGGGTAGATGCCACAAATTAGATGCATCAGGACAAAATTCATTTAAAAAAAATTTAGACACTTCTTAAAGAGGCCATTTAAGAGATTGTTTCCCCTCCTTTTTTTTTTTTTAGGGAGCCCGAGGTGTGCTCCCAACACCCAATGCAGTGACCTAAATCGTGCATAGGGGCATACGTACGTATGTACCTTCTCCAAAAAGTATAAGGGCCCCTTTACTCCCCTAACCCCTCTCAGCCATAAGAACAGATATACTGTAGAAATGGGTGAGCAAACGACTGCGCTTGTGAGCAGCTTAAGTTTTAGGTGATAAGGAAAGGGAGAATTACACCAGCCCCCTGGAGGTAAGGTTCAGAGAAAAAAAAAGAATCCCTACACCTATGTGAAAAGCGCTTTGAAAGAATAGGTATTACTCTCCTGTTTTTGGTTATTCCTCTCCGCAGTCTCTTCTCTTTAGGAGACTAATACATGGGGAAGAAGAACAACAGAGGTGCAACACACCTCGTGTAATACTGTTAATAATGTATTGATGTTATTTTGATGGACTACAGGAGAACCATCAAGTGTAAAATTAATGTATAAATTCGGGGATCCCCCCTTACAGGTTACTCACAATGATGAGGTGAGTATAGGCGTATCACAAGAGGTATAACTAACAATGGCTTTCGGTCCAAATCATCAGGTGACACATTCACTAGGATAAATGATTGTTTTTTTCAGTAAGTTCAACAGTGTGGATAAAAAAAAGGGAGTGAGTTACTCATCTTTAAGGTTTTGGGAGTCCAGCGGCTGTGTAGATGGAAAACCTGCAGCACATTTCAAACACCAGGAAGTCCTCACTCCTCACCCGGCCACTCGGCCAGCACTGTTTCAGTAATGCCTGAGAGGAGCTGTCTGTGCACTTCCTTCCGAAGTTATTTAACATCTAAATCGAAATTTGAAGGAATATTTTTAATAATGGAATCAATGTACACTTTTTCTAGATATGTTAAATATTATAAGTTTGAGCAAATGCCTTTCAAATTTACTAAAACGGCAAAAACCTCTGGCCTCTATTTATCCACTTATGTAAAAATAATACATTTATTGCCTCTGTCAGATTGCCCAGGTTTTAAATGAGTTTCACAAAAACTTATATTTAGCTAAAGCCTTGGTTAAGCAGAATGATAATCTCCAACTCCCTCAACTGTCCAAAGCTCTCCGACTCTTTAACGTGTTCCCCCTCAAGAAGTATTATCAGTGATATTGGGTCTCAAAAAAAAGCAAATCACCTGGTCCAGATGGTTTCACTTTAGAAGATTTTAAATTGTTGGCTCTGAAAATAGAACCTATTTTTGGTTCTGGCATTTAACACCATCCAAAATTTGAGAAAGATGCCTGCATATTTTATAATAGGTAAGAAATAAAAGACATGGTTCCCCCAGTTGTGGGAAACCATGTCTTTTTTTACTTACTCAGTATTAACCCCTCCCTCACCTGAGTAGTATTATTGAACTAATTGAGCATCTACCACTATCTGTATGCATTTTATAATGGGCAAGTTTCCTGTTTTCTTCAAACTAGGTAGGGATTTATCGGGAAAAAGAGGGTTTTTGATGCTCTGCGCTGCTGTAGATCGATTGTTCGGATTAGTCTGCTGATTAAGAATGATCCCGGACACACTGTTGAAATTGTAACAATTTTATAGCAAAATAACATATCAATACAATAGAATACACAATAAAAAAATACACAAATATATGGTTCTAAAATAGGGCTCAATTGGTATGAGATAGCCCTTTAGGGGAAAGGGAGTCTCCAGAACTAAATTGGTTAATCGTAGAGAGATCATTTTTCTTTGTAGCAGCAGTTCAGCAAATGGTAGTAAAATCCGCAAAATGCAGGGTTAACAAGCCGGTGCAAAAATATATAGCCAGTACTATAGCATGTAGGCAAACATGCAAATATTGGCCCTTATTCTGGTCGGTGCGGATATATCCGCGTGCGTTCGGGCCGCCGATGTTTTGTGTCTGCGCATGTGCAGAGGCGTCTCTGCGCATGTGCGAGCGGGGCGTACGGCCAAATCCCGCATGAACTGTGAACACTTCGAACAGGGGGTGGAGAGGGGCGTGAAGGGCTATTTGGGCTCATTACCATATGCATACGCCCCGCGTTTCATGGGCGTTCCCATGCAAACGCTGGGCGTACGTATGGTAATGCGGCCGTGACGCACGTGTAGGGGGCGGACATATGACATCGCCGGATGTCAGCTGCCCGCCCAGATCCCTGCTTTTGCACGGAAAAATGTCCGTGTGGTCTGAGGTTGCGGGAGCTGGTGGAGCACTCGGTCCTGCATTCGATGGTCTGCGACCATCGAATGATGGGGGAGGTTCCCTTAGATGAAGGAGGCGTATTCCGTGAAAAATACACGTGCGGTCCGTTTGGCCAGCTTCTTACCGCATACGGACGGAGTTGGCGATCCGTATGGAAGGCGGGGTTTCGCACGCACGGTCCTGGCCGCATAATCGGATCCGGCCGCACCGATCAGAATAAGGGCCATTGTTAGTTAGCAAGAAGTCAGTCACCGGGTTAGGCAGTAATGATAGTACATTCAGATCCTTGCATATACTCACACGGAACGTGTCAGATCATATATTGCTCACCAGGGCATGAGTGATAGCCCGCCGCTGTTGGTACGGATTATCCCGCTCAGCTGTTTGAAATTGTAGCAAAAAGCCGGTAGATATATGAGCGCTGGAACAATCCGGTATGCAGAGCTGCTCTCCACAGGCAGTGGAGCCATCCGTGCTGCTGTTTATGCTTGACGGTATAAGTCGGGCACGGCGTTCAGCATGATTTGCAATAGCCGGCTACAATAGACTGGAGACTGCACAGGAAGTACAAGTGACGTCAACGCGTTTCATAACCAAGATTCACTGGAAACTTTCTCAAGACGGATTCCGTTTGTCAGTCCGAGTGCTATTTAAAGGCTGAGGTGAGAGGCACATATTGAGAGGCCTAGGCAGGGATGCCACCTATCCACACTCCTGTTTTAGCTATTGCCCTCTGTAATTCCCCTACTTATCCAACCCGGATCATTCTTACACCAGCAGTGTTGAACATAATTAACCATTTTAGCAGCTTCTCACAATACAAAATGAATATTAACAAATCAGAACTACTGATCGTAAATGGTGACCCACCCAATCTTCCTCAGGAAAATAACTTGCATACTATTAAAATAAAACAATAACAAATTCAGGACGAGATGTAGTAAGGCTTGAAAAGTGATAAAATGGAGACTGATAAACCACCAACCAATCAGCTCCTACATGTCATTTTTCAAACACAGCCTGTGACATGGCTGCTAGGAGCTAAGTGGTTGATGGTTTATCACTCTCCGTTTTATCACTTTTCAAACTTAGTACATCTGGCCCTAAGTACTTAGGTATTCAGATTCTGAACAAAATAGAAAATTTATACAAACTCAAAATTGTTGAGCTTAACCACTATCCCCTTTAGAGGAAATTGAAGTTATTAAAACAAAATATTTCCTATGCTGACCTATATTATGTAGATGCTACCTATTAAATTGACTAAATTCATCGGTAACGTTTCAGAGCTTTGCACCAAATTCATCTGGAACTCAAAATTTATCCCACCTTAAATTAAAATTGGCCAGTGGTCAAAAGGGTTTGGGATTTAGGGGTAGATTTATGAAGCAGTGATAAGGAAGAAGTGATAAAGTGCCTGGTACTTTATCACTGGCCAATCAGCTTCTAACTGTTAAGTTACAGGCTGGGTTTAA
The DNA here is from genome assembly GCF_055691185.1 of Crinia signifera. Taxonomy (NCBI): domain Eukaryota; kingdom Metazoa; phylum Chordata; class Amphibia; order Anura; family Myobatrachidae; genus Crinia; species Crinia signifera. Next base: position 407,303,063 of record NC_139217.1, read on the forward strand.
ATAGGAGCTGATTGGTCGGTGATAAATTACCAGGCACTGTATCACTTCTCCTCCCTTATCACTGCTTCATAAATCTACCCCTTAGTGACTTAACTCAATACTCAGGAGCTCTCCTTTCTATATACATTTTGGGGTGGTTACTGGAACAAAATATATTTTTATACTACCCCAAAATAACATATATGAACATTACAGATACCTATAATGCATGGTGTGCAATCAGTAAAAATCAGTAAAAACATTAAACAGAAATCCTCTCAGATCAAATTGGATACCAATATGGGGCAGCACGATTTTTACCCTGGGCATGGAGAGCATGGCATTCTAATGATTCACATTAAAAGGCATTAAAGCTATTGCATAGGTCTTTGACCCAGGTGGGAAGCTCCTGACTTTCCAAACACTACAAGAACTCCCTCAACTGCTAGTTACTACCTGATACTACAGCTTCAACATTATATCTCTTCTCTGCCACCTCTAACACCCTTGTCAAACACACCAAATCCAATCCAGAATGCTATTACTAAATTCAATATGGGAAAATTTAAACCGAGAATGTTCTACAATGAGTTCCAACTTGGGAAAAATCCTCAATAGCATGGGTTGTAGATATAAACGTTAGGTACTTGTGTATTTTGGCGGCGCCCATCGCATCGCATACCATAAGGCATATGATGGTATGTGCTGCGACGCGATATCGCGCGATATTGTACAATGCCATACAATTTTTAAATTGTATGGCATTGTATATGGCATACAATGCCATACAATGCGATGCGATTAAACATTGTATAAGCACCCTAATGGGTGCTTACAATGTTAAATGCACCCCCACGCCACCCCCCCACTATAAACGTGAACCCAAAGCGTGGCGAGCGCAGCGAGCCCGCGAGGGGCGGCGGTACTCATCCTCCGACCTTTTCATACCCCCACTATCCACGTCGGCGTGGAGTTAAGAATAGAAAGTGTGGCGAGCGCAGCGAGCCACCGAGCCCGAAGCGTGGCAAGCCCCGCGAGGGGACGCGGATACCTGTGAAGCCCGCGAGGGGACTCCGATACCTGTGAAGGTATCCGCGTCCCCTCGTGGGGCACGCTGCGCTCGCCACACTTTCTATTCTCAACTCCATGCCGACGTGGATAGTGGGGGTATGAAAAGGTCGGAGGACGCGTACCGAAGCGTGGTGAGCCCGCGAGGGGCGGCGGTAAGCGTCCTCCAACCTTTTCATACCCCCACTATCCACATCGGCGTGGAGTTGAGAATAGAAAGTGTGGCAAGCGCACCGAGCCCGAAGCGTGGCGAGCGGACGCGGATACCTTTACATGTATCGGAGTCCCCTCGCGGCCTTCACAGGTATCCGCGTCCCCTAGTGGGGCTCGCTGCGCTCGCCACACTTCGGGCTCGGTGGCTCGCTGCGCTCGCCACACTTTCTATTCTCATCTCCACGCCGACGTGGATAGTGGGGGAATGAAAAGGTCGGAGGACGCGTACCGAAGCGTGGCGAGCGCAGCGAGCCCGCGAGGGGCGGCGGTAAGCGTCCTCCAACCTTTTCATACCCCCACTATCCACATCGGCGTGGAGTTGAGAATAGAAAGTGTGGCAAGCGCACCGAGCCACCGAGCCCGAAGCGTGGCGAGCGGACGCGGATACCTTCACATGTATCGGAGTCCCCTCGCGGCCTTCACAGGTATCCGCGTCCCCTCGTGGGGCTCGCTGCGCTCGCCACACTTCGGGCTCGGTGGCTCGCTGCGCTCGCCACACTTTCTATTCTCATCTCCACGCCGACGTGGATAGTGGGGGAATGAAAAGGTTGTAGGACGCGTACCGCCGCCCCTCACGGGCTCGCTGCGCTCGCCACGCTTCGGGTTCACGTTTATAGTGGGGGGGTGGCGGGGGGGTGCATTTAACATTGTAAGCACCCATTAGGGTGCTTATACAATGTTTAATCGCATCGCATTGTATGGCATTGTATGCCATATACAATGTCATACAATTTTAAAATTGTATGGCATTGTACAATATCGTGCGATATCGCGTCGCATCGCATACCATCGTATGCCTTATGGTATGCGATGCGATGGGCGCCGCCAAACTACACAAGTACCATATATATATATATATATATATATATATATATATATATATATATATATATATATATATATAGATGACTAGACAAATATAGATGATAAGCGTGTGTGTGGGGGGCATCAATATTTATCTTGCCTCCGGGCAACTGGGACAAACTTACGCCACTGACTGTACATGATGAAAGGCAAGTGGTTACAGTGTAATCTTCTATATGGTGGGAAAGTATCCCACTCTACCAGAGTGTACGGGTAAAGGTACGGACACACTGGCCTATATATGATGCACCATCGGCCAGTGTGTAGGAGTGATATATCTGTGAACAGCGTCATTCATAAATATATTGCGTCGGCTCTAAAGATATATCAGTGCATCATGCTGTGTGTATGGGCAATCCACCGCCGGTGATTGACAGCTCAGTGGGTGGGCACATGCAAATGCAGATGTCTACTGGTCTTGGGTGGAAAAAAGCAACCAGCATCTTATACTCTCAGTTGTAATCCATTTGGGCAGTACGGATTGTGTAATGGTTACCATTACTGCTTCACAGCACTGAGGTCATGGGTTCAATTCCCACCATGGCTTTAACTGTGCAGAGTTTGTATAGTCTCCCCCATGGGCTGGCTGGCAACTTTTAGCCTAGGGGGCAAGTCCAGAGCACTGGCCCATACCCCCCCCCCCCCCCAACTCTCTGGAAGACGGAATGCTTGTGCGCCAGATATGCCCCCACAGTGCCAGAGACACATTTGCCCCCACAGTGCAAGAAATGCCCCTACAGTGCCAGGGACATATGCCCCCACAGTGCCAGATATGCACCCACAGTGACAGATATTCTCCCACAGTGCCAGAGACACATATGCCCCCACAGTTGCAGATATTCCCCCACAGTGCCAGAGACACATATGCCCCCACAGTGCCAGATATGCCCCCACAGTGCTAGAGACACATATGCCCCCACAGTGCCAGATATTCCTCCACAGTGCCAGAGACACATATACCCCCACAGTGCCAGATATGCCCCCACAGTGCCAGATATGCCCCACAATGCCAGATACACATATGCCCCCACAGTGCCAAAGACACATATGCCCCCACAGTGCCAGATATTCCCCCACAGTGCCAGATACACATATGCCCCCACAATGCCAGATATTCCCCCACAGTGCCAGAAACACATATGCCCCACAGTGCCAGAATTTACCAGCAGCAACTCACCATTGTTGCTGTCTCTCATCTCCATCTGCTGCTGCTGGGGGAGGGGGAGCGGGGGAGAGCGCAGTACATGCCCCTCCTGCCCACACCCCAGTCCGGTGCATCCTGCAGCCCCAGTCCGGTGCAGGCCGCGCAACTCCTCCAGCTCTCCTGCGCTGGCTTCCAGAACACGACCGCGGCTACAGGAAAATGGCCGCCGGCCTCCTGCACTGAGGACATGTCCTCAGTGCAGGGGTCCGGTGGCCACTTTCCTGTGGCCGCGGCCGTGCCGCGGCCGTGTTCTGGAAGCCGCGGACAGCGCAGGAGAGCTGGAGGAGGTGCGCGGCCCGCAGCAAGTGGCTGGGTAAGCGGCCCGGGGGGCACATGGCACCCTGCCCCCCTGGCCCAGCCAGCCCCTGGTCTCCCCTTTTTTGCATGGGTTTCCTCCGGGTACTCTAGTTTCCTCCCACAATCAAAAATATACTGGTAGGTTAATTGGCTCCTAACAAGTTAACCCTAGAATGTCTGTGTGCGCGTGTACATGTGTTAGGGAATATAGATTGTAAGCTCCACTGGGGCAGGGACTGTGAATGTTCAAATATTCTCTGTAAAGTGCTGTGGAATATGTGTGCACTATATAAGAAACTGTTAATAAATAAATAAATGTGTCATTTTTTCGAACAGAGAGGTACAGTAGATTTATTAAGCATGGTGAAGTGATAAAGTGGCTGGTACTTTATAACTGGGCAATCAGCTCCTAACTGCCATTTTTCAAACCCAGTCTGTAACTTAACTGTTAGGAATTGATTGGACAGTGGTAAAGTAGAAAGCCACTTTATCACTTTACTGTGCTTAATATATCTGCCCCACAGTCTGTAACATGGCACAGTTCATTGGCTGGTACTTTGGGCCAGATGCACTAAGCTTTAAAAGTGATTAAATGAAGAGTGATAAACCCCCAGCCAATCAGCTGGTGGTTTATCAGACAGGAGCTGATTTATCACTCTCTATTTTATTACTTTTGAAGCTTAGGGGTAGATTCTCTAAACAAAAAATATGGTAAAAACCCAGTTATCGGGGTTCTTACCGCATTTTGGGATGCTTTAAACATCCCCCGCCAGGTTACCGCGACGGGGGGCATCACCAGAAAAATGCGCCCCCTAGAAGGCCATGGGCTTCTACAGCGACCCACCGCCGTCCCTGCATCAACCCCCCCCCCCCCCCCCCCCCGGACCTGTGACCTCCTCCCTGCACTGTGATCCTCTTCCGGTTGCAGGGAGGAGGAGGAGATCCCGGCACAGCAGCAGCGCCGGGTGTGTGAGGGAGGGGGGAGCCGCCAGGACCTACCGGGACCTGCTGACTCTCACTGCAAAGGACAGCTCTTAATGCAAGAGCTGTCCTTTGCCATAATTATCGCATATGTTAGAACATATGCGATAATTATGCAGGCGATGGGTGGTGGAGCTGGCCTGCGGATGTTAGAAGATCCTGCCCTTAGTGCATCTGGGCTATTATCTTTATTCAAGATTTAGTAAATAGACTCCTATGCACCATGGCTCTGTCCTGGCCACCTGCACATTGATTTACCACATGACTGGAAACTGTGCGGAGTATCTGCCTATGGACCTGAACACTCATTTACAAAGTTGCAGATGACTGCAACTGATTAGCCGCCACCCAGGCTGAAAGAAAACCCTAAGGAAGCTTTTTGCGAAGCGTACGCAGACCGTTATCACACTCATTGTGTGTATTCCCAGTCCCTTCCCCCCATACAATGTATTTTGATCTGTATAGATAGCCGATGGTCCCCGGGTCTCCGTAACATACGGATTCCCCCGCTTAGTATCGTGGTGTATGGCGTCAGACTCCATGCACTAGCGATACTGACCTACATTGGCAGAGCCCAGACAGCCGACACCACTTGTCTCCCGCTAACACCACATCGGTGTTGAGAGTCCGTGAGTGGCGCCGGTGTCCCATGGCCAGCTAAGCGGACATACGTGTATTGAGGCGACAGGGAGACAGTGGTGCAATCTGACACCCCTTCTCCCACTGCGCCAGACAGACCATACAGCTTGCCGTCGGTGCCATTGCAAACGACTGAGCTGGGATGGGATCACACCCGCATCCAGCAGTGGTTGTCACAACGTGCACCGGAGATTGTTGTTGCCCACACACACCAGGGGATTAGGGAAGCTACCAGATCTGCCAATTTGTTGATAAAAAGGGAAACTGGACTGGGGTCCCACTGAGTGTAGATTTTTAAGTCACTTAAGGCCCCCATACACTACGAAGACTTGTCCTAAGGACAAGTCAGCCTAATGTCAGCCCCGACTTCCCCTGACCTCCCCTGGCAGCTCCTGATATGATTTGGCACTTGATGTGTCATTTTTTACATGTGATAAATCGGATCGATTTATCACATGTAAATCCGGGGGAGCTGTGGGAGAGCAGGGTCTGGGGCTCCCCGCCTGCCGCTACCTAGTCTCCAGTCCACCAGCTAGCTCACTACCCCTCCTGCAGCTGGACCGGACCCCGCTCCCCGCCACCTGACTCCCCCCTCTCCATCACACATGGACCAGCTTAATGCCGGCTGCACATAAGATTTATCTTATGTGCAGACCGTCTGACATCCAGATCTGATCCGATGCGCACGGGACTGCGCATAGGATCAGATTGGATGTCATACCCTCCAGAATCGGGTGAAATCGGGGCCAAATCGCGTAGTGTATGGGGGCCTTTAGGTGCAGATTTATTAAGCTTGGAGAAGAGATAAACTGGAGATAAAGCGGAGAAAAGGTAAAAGGAGATAAAGCACAGCCAATCAGCTGTGTTTGAAAAAGACAGTTGGGAGTTGATTGGCTGGTGCTTTATCTCCTTTTACCTTTTCTCTGCTTTATCCTCAGTTTATCTCTTCTCCAAGCTTAATAAATCTGCCCCTAAGTGTGTTGTATGTTTTGTACTGAGGTTTTATTTTCGCAACGATTTCAATTAATACATTAAAAGTTACATTTTATGTGTCAATTCTTTAGGTGCACCAGCAGTAGACATTCTTCTCTTTTTCCTTAAACCTTAGAAAGAAAACCCGCCCTGTGTAAATCTATGAGTGAGAAGGTATATGGTTGTTAGGTCGACACACCAAATGCATTGGGTCAACTACTGAAGGTCGACATGGCATAGGTGGACACCTGAAATAGGTCGACATGCCTAAGGTCGACATGGATGGAAGTTTGATACAAGCATTAAGTCAACAATGGCTAGTTCTACATGGGTTTTTCAAAGAATCGCATGTGATTTCTGACTTGGTCTAAAAATTTGCACCCTATCACGTGCGAATGTCGGGAAAAAATATCACACATTTGACATGTGTGAGATGATGTGATGTTTTCAGCTGTATAAATATATCGCACTCTACTACACCTTGCCCATTTTCTTTAAATGTGTATATATATATATATATATATATATATATATATATATATATATATATATATATATATATATATATATATATAAATAAATAAAACAGCACTTACCCAGCCTAGGTGTGTAGGACAGGAAAAGACCAGCACTCATGGTAAGAAGCAAAAAAAGTGTATTAGAAACAATTAAAGCATGTTAATACATGTACAGTGGCTGACCCAACAGCCGTTTCGACCGCGGAATCCAACCAGTCTTCAACAGGGGTCCAGTACAGCTATGACAGATGATGTTTAAATAGTGACATAAACCAATCAAAGCAATGCAAAAACGCGCCAAATACTCCCTGTGGGCGTCAGGCCGGGAGCTGTCAATCAGCACCACTCACGGAGGTGCCGGAGCGTGCCTGTGTAGAGCCGCCTCATCTGAGGCTGGGAGGCGCGTCATCAGGGAATCCCCTGTGACGTGTACTGTCAGTAGCTGCAAAGCGCGATGTACTGTATAAGCGCTGTTATAGCTTCATAGCCCACACAGCAGCCGTGGTATTCTGTGATAAATCGTGCCTGCCAGAATGTGGTGGCTAAATGTCCCTGCTGTATAATGCAGGGCAGTGTATACAGGCTTCTGGAGGATGGTATCTCCATGGAGCGTGCTAAGTGTATTAGGCACCGAGCGGGAGCGGGTAAAGGGTCTGATGGTGCGGTGTGTGGTGGGGAAGCAACTGTGCGTGTGAGCTGGATAGCGTGAACAGATATAGAAAAATGCTGCTAATGAGGAGGAGAGTACATCAAAACTCCTTGCAGAAAAATACATTGCACTAAACATACAAAATCTCTAGGTAGTTCCACATAGCATCAATCACCGCATATTTCGCCAGCTACAAACAGCAGTGGCAAACGCAGGATTTTCAGAAGGGGGTTTCCAGAGGGGTGGAGCAAAGCACGGAGATGGACACTTAGGTGACCCAGTATATGCCAGGTAAGTTAAAGTATTATAGATAGACCAAATGTATATAAATAATAATATATACACACACACACACACACACACACACACACATATATATACATACATAACAGCATAGCAATGTATTGGGGCCCCTACCGATCCTCCAGCAGTAGGGGTTGGGGAAGTTTTCATGTCCCATGGGTGGTAGGGGGTATTATATCAACCGCTCAGCATGTAGGGCCTGGATCAGTAATTTCCACTAATTACCCCTTTACTGTACAGATGTGGGAGATGGGGTGGGAGAAGGGGGCATTGGGCAGAATGAAGGGGCCCTGATACATAACTTCCAGGGTGGTAGAGGATGTTTAATATGCAGAGGAGGGGTGTATAGTGGAGTGGGCTTATTATTCATAATTTTCTGGTGGGAGGACAGCTTGCTTGACTGCAGATATCTCCAGTTCCCAGAAATAGATTTCTTAGATTTTAATGGAATTAAAAAATAGAGAATCCCACCTACCAAATGGTATTGGGGACTAGGAGATCAGAGTTCAGGAGGCAAAACAATCTGCCAACAAGTATATAAAACTACATACCAGGTGTGTGGAGCTGGAGCAGTAACCAGCTGCTGGAAGGCTGATATTTCTGGTTTTGTGAATAGTAGAGACAAGCTACTAGTGTTCCTCAAAGGGGGAGAGTCTCAGCTTTTGGAATATATCCTCAGAAAAACTCTAAGTCAGACAGAACCTGAAATATCTGACTGGGCAGAGCAATTAACAGGCTTGGATGGGGACCACTGCTTTGAAGTCAGATATCTCCGGTTCCCAAGGGCCGATTTTTAAAATTCTTGTACCCATGGAAAGAGGAGACCCTTAGCTTTCAGCCTAGGGCCCTTAGACTCCTGGGGGGGTTTCTGGGTACTCAGAACCCCCCCTGTGTGCGCTACTGAACAGTGCGTATGCATTCCAGTGTATGGTAAATCAAATCAAATGTTCAAAGTCCATATAGATCTTCACATATAGAGAGCCAATGCCTATGCTAACAGTTGCAAAAAATGAGAAAATTCATTTACAATCCGGTGCACACGGCGGTGCAAACCCGGTGGATGTTGCTGTATGATGTGCAATTAAAAGAAGGGTGTATAAACAAGTACTCAGACGTAGAGTACCTGTCTATTCCCTCCCGTAGATTAATAGGGCTTACAGGGCATATGTGTAAAGCAAAGTAATCAGCAGGACCAAATAATCATGAAAATGTGTAGAAAAAATGGGGTAGTACATTAAAGTACTGTTTGTACGGGAGTGTACAAAGACACTGTCTGTTCGTGGACCTTAAATGATCCGTCCCGGGTGGATTAAGAGAGTTGTAGCTTGTATATTAGTACACTAAGGTACAGAGTGCATGCAAGCTAGAGAAAACAACTCATCTTGAAGTCTTCATTGAGTCCATTGGGCGTAAGGGTGTTTAGACGAAATATCCATTGTAATTCACGCTGGAGAAGTAGTCTGTCTCGGTCTCCGCCTCTCTTTAGTGGGGGTATGTGGTCTATGATGTGGCAGGTGAGTTGATCCATTCTGTGTTTCTTTTCCAGGTAATGTCTGGCTACTGGTAGGAATTTGAGGTCCAGATTTTCATTAGTAGCAGTGAGGCTTTTCTTGATGGAGGAGCGGTGCTGACTTTTTCAAAGCTTTGAACCAATTATCGGATCCAAAATGCTATCTGCAGCTTGATCGTGACCCTACATGGGGCTTCAAGAAGGAGATTGACGAGGTCATTAAACTTGGATTGTCCAACAGATATATTAACCAAGAAACGGCCGACTTTTTGACACAAGACCACCCTAAGATCCCTATATTATACACCTTACCCAAGGTGCATAAATCACTGGTAGACCCTCCTGGGCGCCCAATCATCTCTGCGAGAGGGGGACTCTGCCAGCCACTTTCACAATATGTGGACTTTTTCTTGCAACCTGTGGTCCAAAACACTACCAGCTTCATCGCAGACACCACAGACTTTCTACGCAAGCTTCAGCAAATAAGAAACCTACCGGACAATACTCTTATGGTCACGTTAGACGTATCTAGTCTGTACACTAACATTCCACACGTCACAGGGATTGCTGCCAGCAGAGAATTGTTAAAACAAAGCCAGGACTATTCTGGCCCACCTGTTGACTACCTAACACTTCTGATGGAGATTATACTGCACAAGAACTACTTTCTTTTCTTGAATCGCTTCTATCTGCAACGCCAAGGGACTGCGATGGGGTCCAACATGGCCCCATCGTATGCTAACTTATTCATGGCGACCTATGAGAGTCAACACATAACAGGCAACCCACTGTACAGCAAGCACAGCATGTTCTATGTAAGATACATAGATGATCTGTTCCTGTTATGGTCAGGGGGAGAGGACCTATTACTGCAATTCATGAATCATCTCAACAACTTACCTGGTACCATCAAGTTTACCATCAGCTTCAGCCCTGTATTGATCAGCTTCTTGGATGTCACCATCACTCTAAAAGATGGAATATTGTTGACCAAAATCTTCACAAAAACTACCGACAAAAATACCTTGCTTCACGCTGGGAGCTTCCACCCTGAGGCACTCAAAAGAGGCCTCCCATACTCCCAAATGCTCAGAGTCTGCAGGATCAATTCTAACCCTGAAACCCTACAAGAAGCCATTACAGATATGACCCAGCGGTTCCTTGAAAGGGGATATAACAAGACAGATGTGAAGGAAGCAATGGACAAAGCCCTTGGACAAAAGAGAGAAGAACTATTGACAACCAAGAGTAAATCAAACCCTACAGAAGACAAGAGACTGAACTTCTGTAGCACATACACTGAGGCCTCAGGGTTTATCAAATCCAAGATGCGTGAACACTGGCACATCCTAGCAAGTGACCCGATCCTTGAACCAGCACTTCAAACTCCACCCAGGTTCGCATACCGTAGGGGACCTAACCTTAAAGACATGCTTGTGGTCAATGATCTTACCACTGGCTGACCAGAAGGAACGGAGTCTACAAATGCTCAGGCTGTAGCAACTGCAAATTTCTCGCCACCGGCGAACAATTCAGCAACCCAGCCACGGGACAACAATACAAGATTCGACACCGACTAGATTGCAATAGCAAATATGTAGTATATTCCCTGACTTGCCCCTGCAATTTGCTCTACATTGGTAAGACTTCAAGAATGTTCAAAGAGAGACTAAGTCAGCACCGCTCCTCCATTAAGAAAAGCCTCACTGCTACTAATGAAAATCTGGACCTCAAATTCCTACCAGTAGCCAGACATTACCTGGAAAAGAAACACAGAATGGATCAACTCACCTGCCACATCATAGACCACATACCCCCACTAAAGAGAGGCGGAGACCGAGACAGACTACTTCTCCAGCGTGAATTACAATGGATATTTCGTCTAAACACCCTTACACCCAATGGACTCAATGAAGACTTCAAGATGAGTTGTTTTCTCTAGCTTGCATGCACTCTGTACCTTAGTGTACTAATATACAAGCTACAACTCTCTTAATCCACCCGGGACGGATCATTTAAGGTCCACGAACAGACAATGTCTTTGTACACTCCCGTACAAACAGTGCTTTAATGTACTACCCCATTTTTTCTACACATTTTCATGATTATTTGGTCCTGCTGATTACTTTGCTTTACACATATGCCCTGTAAGCCCTATTAATCTACGGGAGGGAATAGACAGGTACTCTACGTCTGAGTACTTGTTTATACACCCTTCTTTTAATTGCACATCATACAGCAACATCCACCGGGTTTGCACCGCCGTGTGCACCGGATTGTAAATTAATTTTCTCATTTTTTGCAACTGTTAGCATAGGCATTGGCTCTCTATATGTGGAGATCTATATGGACTTTGAACATTTGATTTGATTTACCATACACTGGAGTGCATATGCACTGTTTGTAGCTGGCGAAATATGCGGTGATTGATGCTATGTGGAACTACCTAGAGATTTTGTATGTTTAGTGCAATGTCTTTTTCTGAAAGGAGTTTTGATGTACTCTCCTCCTCATTAGCAGCATTTTTCCATAGCTGTTCACGCTATCCAGCTCACACGCACAGTTGCCTCCCCACCACATACCGCACCATCAGACCCTTTACCCGCTCCCGCTCGGTGCCTAATACACTTAGCACGCTCCATGGAGATACCATCCTCCAGAAGCCGAGTCTCCCCCGTCTCGATACCCTCCTTTACCTGTATACACTGCCCTGCATTATACAGCAGGGACATTTAGCCACCACATTCTGGCAGGCACGATTTATCACAGAATACCATGGCTGCTGTGTGGGCTATGTAGCTATCACAGCGCTTATACAGTACATCGCGCTTTGCAGCTACTGACAGTACACGTCACAGGGGATTCCCTGATGACGCGCCTCCCAGCCGCAGATGAGACGGCTCTACACAGGCACGCTCCGGCACCTCCGTGAGTGGTGCTGATTGACAGCTCCCGGCCTGATGCCCGCAGGGAGTGTTTGGCGCGTTTTTGCATTGCTTTGATTGGTTTATGTCACTATTTAAACATCATCTGTCATAGCTGTACTGGACCCCTGTTGAAGACTGGTTGGATTCCGGTCGAAACGGCTGTTGGGTCAGCCACTGTACATGTATTAACATGCTTTAATTGTTTCTAATACACTTTTTTTGCTTCTTACCATGAGTGCTGGTCTTTTCCTGTCCTACACACCTAGGCTGGGTAAGTGCTGTTTAAAATACTATCTGGACCTTGCACCAACCGCTTTTTACTATCTGCATTGAGTGCTGTTTTTTCTAAAAAGACTTTGTATATATATATATATATATATATATATATATATATATATATATATATATACATATAAAAAGGTTCCATAACAGTGGCACTCCCCCGGACTTCCAAAGTAAAAAAAAACAGCCAAACACAGATCGATGTGCTAACATTTCGAGGTTTGACCCCCTTTATCAAAGCAAAATTTGTGCAGCAATAAGGAGGCAATCAATCTTACCTACATAGTGAAATCAGAGGTCCACCCTCCTCAAAGCCGTGCCGTGGACTAGTCGTCCGCAGCTGACGCGGCTGCTCCAGTGGTACCCGGAAGTTTGGGCCTGTCAGCTCGACGTCACTTTCGGTTCTCCATTATCCCCGGCTGGCTCCTGCTGGTATAGGACCTAGGTACATGGCGCGTCTCGTTGCCTGGGGGACCAAGAAACATAAACACAAGTGCAGTAGCTGTGAAAAAAATAAATGTGACAGATATCAGCAAATATACAATAATAATACAAAATAAAGTGCATGAAACGTAGTATTATAACAAGCCGATATTAAAACACTGGTGAGCTTTATGAGCATGTCTCAAATACAGTGTTATAATATATCATATTGGGTGAGATTTACTAGGATGAGAGATTCAGAAAGTGATAGATTTGGTAAGAAATCTCCAGTTTTTTTAAAGAGGCAATCATTTAATGCAACTGGTTTTGCCGTGTAAATGATTGCCGCTTTAAAAAAAAACTGGAGATTTCTTACCAAATCTCTCACTTTCTGAATCTCTAATCCTATTAAATCTCACCCAAAGAATCATAAAAAACTCAGCCTGGAAAGAAGATCAGACATTGAGGGTAATTAAAGGGATATTATATGAACATGTTAAACGATATTTGTTCATTAAGTCCACGAGGACTAACAGTATCAAGTCTGTATATCCATCGTGTCTCTGCTTGGAGAAGTTTTTTGCCCCGATCTCCACCTCGGATGTCCAATGGAATTTGATCGATTATCATATATCTGAGAAACTAGACTGTGTTTGGCCTTTGAGAAATGTTTCGCTAGAGGCTGTTCATGATCATTCTGGGCTATGGCTGTGCGAATCGCATATCGATGTGCGACCATCCTTTCTTTAAACATCCTGATTGTTTTGCCCATGTAACACAGTACGCATGGACACTTAATAAGATATATGACATATGAACTAGTACAAGTGAGCGATGGCTTGACTGAGGATGAGTGAAATACCTTCCCGATGTCCTATATCGGCAAGTCATACATCCCACACAACGATAACATCCTCCCGGTCTTTGCCTGGTCTCTTTGGTTGTTTATTTGGATATATCGGTTCTAACCAGCATATCTGTAATATTTCTGCCTCGCATATAGCAAGGCATGATCCTTGTACTTTTCAGAATTTTAAGATCTTTATCTTGTTGCACCATCGGCCATAAATTTTTCTAAATTGATTTTATATTCGAATCTGTAGAGTTATAGCCACATACCCAATGTATCTTCTCCCTTTGATCAACCATATTAATGGGTATCCTTTTCTTCAAAGTATCTTCTCTGGATATCGTTTCCAATTTGGCCATCGATTGATCAATGGTCTCTTGAGTATATCCTCTGGCCAGAAATTTATCTCCCATTTTTTTCAAGTTGGCAGGTAGTTTATCTGTTTTTGTATTGGAGGCTCTTTTTAGTTGATATTGGATGATGGCTATCTGCTGCAAGCAATGTATTACGGTCAGTTGGTTTACAGAAGATGTCTGTCTCAATTTTACCAGATATAATGTAGATGTTGACGTCCAAGTAATTGATAGAATCTTGGCTCATTTGGTATGTGAATTTTATCGGGCAGTCCAGTTTATTGATATCCTCCATGTATGATTTAAAAGAGGTTCCTGAACCTCCCCACAACAACAAGACATCATCTATATATCGACAATAGAAAAAAGTGTGCTTTCATTTCAGAAGAGAAAAATAATTGATTTCACTATTTAGGTAAGATTGATTGCCTTCTTATTGCTGCACGTATTTTGCTTTGATAAAGGGGGTCAAACCCCGAAACGTTAGCACATCGATCTGTGTTTGGTTGTTGTTTTTTTACTTTGGAAGTCCGGGGGAGTGCCACTGTTATGGAACCTTTACATTGATTGTTTAGTGAGCACCCAGGCAGCTGTACCTAAGAGGCAGGAGTGCCGGTCCCACCACCGCGATAATATATATATATATATATATATATATAATCTCACATACACACACATACCACTTGTGTAATTAGACACTAAATTAGCTTGTTAAATAATTATGTGTTCTAACTCTATGTGTATTGACTTAAGGTCCATACACACTGGGCGATTTTGCACAGTGTGTATGGACAGCTATTATCTCTGTTATCGCTGGGGGGAAAGTCGCTCAGTGCATACACACTGAGCGACTTTACCCCTACCTGTCACTGTCAGCGGGAGGGGGGTGGATGGATTTCCATAGAGCAGATGCTCATTTGCTGGTAATACCAGCAGATGAGCGGTTTTCCCAGCGATTATGTGGGAGCGCGCATCACCGCTCACCGCCGGCCCATACACACTGGGCGGCTTTGGGCTGGAAGCTGCTCAAAACACCAGGTTTGAGCAGCTTTCAGCTCAAAATCCCCCAGTGCGTATGGGCCTTTATTCTTGGCACAGTGTCCTTTATTCAGATCTCATCGCAGTACAAATTTGTTTCGAAAATGGGCAAAACCATGTGCACTGCAGGTGGGGCAGATGTAACATGTGTAAGAGTTAGATTTGGGTGAGTTATTTTGTTTCTGTACAGGGAAGTATTTACCAGTATTTGGCTGCATTATTTTTACACTACAATTTAGATTTCAGTTTCAACACACCCCACCCTAATTTAACTCTCTCTGCACATGTTACATCTGCCCCACCTGTCGTGCACATGGTTTTGCCCATTTTCCAAACAAATTTGTACTGCAATCAGATCTGAATAAGGGCCACTGTGTAAACATAAAATATTTTGTGACAAATTAATGGGCTTTAGCTTTCATGAAAAACATGGCCATATATTCCACATTTAACAAACTTGAATTGGTTGATATGATTTTAGTGGCAGTTAATTGCCTACAGCAGGGGTTCCCAATCTTTTTTGATTCACGGCACCCTAGAGAATCAGATTTTTTTTCACGGCACCCCTAGGTCAAAAAATAATTAATTAGATTGGGTTTATATGCGATTCTTAGCGGCAGTTATGTGGTAAAGGGCAGGATTTGCTGCTGTTTGTACACATTTTATGATTGGCAGCCACCAGCACTGGTTTTGCTCATAAATAATTAACCATTAATAATTTGAGTTGGTCCTGGACCACCAAGCCGCGGCACCCCTGCATGTGTCCCGAGGCACCCCAGGGAGCCACGGCACACAGTTTGGGAACCACTGGCCTACAGCATAAATTCTCTATTTATATAATTAGCGCTGTTTGACTCACAATGTCTTATATTTAAACTAATTACAGTCATTCTCCAGAGCATTCTTAAATCATTGTATGTGTGAAATGTAACACTGTTTCTACAGTTTTATATTATGTTTAATAAATATGTAACAACGTATTCCAGTGAATTTCTTATGGAGTTGGTACCCAGTTCTATAGTAAGGTGCAATAATGCAATAGCGCATGTTGTGCAACAGCCCCTGCCATTATTAAGTACAGATTTAATATTTACAGTAATATAAGAGTAAAGCAGTATAATTGTAAAGAATCCTTGGTACTTGTTTCCTAGCACGACGCCCTCGCATCGCATACCATAAGGCATACGATGGTATGCGATGCGATGTTACGCGATGAGAGCCCATGTTATACAATTTTAAATTGTCTACCATCAAATTGTATGGCATATACAATGGTATACGATTTAAAATTGCATAAGCACCCTAATGGGTGTTTTCAATGTTAAATGTGCCCCTTATAAGATAAATAATAGGGTACTTGTTTCCTAGCACGGCGCCTATCAGGTCCCATCGCATCCCTTAACTTAAGGGATGCGATGGGACCCGACGGACCAGATTTTCGGGCTTTTTTTTAGGTTACCGACAAATGTAAAATCGGGTCCATCACATGCCATTATAATGGCATGCGATGCGACCGACCCGATTTTGCATTGTAAGCATTGTATGTAATGTTAAATTCCTATGTAAAATCGGGTCCATTGTATGCATACAATGCGACCAATGCGATGCATCCGATTTTACATAGGAACCAATGTTTAATGGCCCCCCATACCCAATTTTTGATTGTATACCCACCCTGATGGGTAATTTAAACGTCTGAAGTAATGCGTGTCCGCTCGCCACGCTTCGGGCTCAGTGGCTCGCTGCGCTCGCCACACTATATAACATCAACTCCACGCCGACGTGGATAGTGGGGGTATGAAAAGGTCGGAGGACGCGTTCCACCGCCCCTCGCAGGCTCGCTGTGCTCGCCACGCTTTGGGTTCACATTGATCGTGGCCTGGCGTTAACAATGGGGGGGGGCATACAATGAAAAATGGGGTCTGGGGGGTATTTAACATTGGGGCCAATGCAAAATCGGGTCTCAGGGACCATTTAACATTGGTTCCAATGTAAAAAATCGGGTCGGTCGGGTCAATCGCATCGCATGCAATTTGGTTGCATGCGATGCGATTGACCCAATTTTTGCAACCTGATTGCATACAATTAAAATCGGTGGCGCCGTGCTAGGAAACAAATACCAATAATTGTATAAGCACCGTAATGGGTGCTTACAATGTTAAAAGCACCCCCACGCCACCCGTACTATAAATGCCAACCCGAAGCGCGGCGAGTCCGCGTGTGGCGGCGGTACGCGTCCTCCGACCATTTCATACCCCCACTATCCACGTCGGCGTAGAGTTGATTTTATACAGTGTGGCGAGCGCAGCGGAATACATGTGAAGTGATGCGCGTCTGCTCGCCACGCTTTGGGCTCGGTGGCTCGCTGCATTCGCCACACTATATAAAAACAACTCCACACCGACGTGGATAGTGGGAGTATGAAAAGGTCGGAGGACGCGTACCGCCATCCCTCGGGAACTCGCTGCGCTCGCCACGCTTCGGGTTGGCGTTGATAGTGGGGGGTGGCGTGGGGGTGCATTTAACATTGTAAGCACCCATTAGGATGCTTACACAATTAAAAATCATATAGGGGCTTATACAATTTAAAATCGCATCACATGGCATATGCCCACATGCGATGCCATACAATTTAATATCGTGCGCGCCGTGCTAGGAAAAAAAGTACCGAATCCTTTATTCCTGTGGACAGGCAGGTTGGACGGTGGATTGGTAAATATGTATGCACATATTGTTTGCGCAGAGCACTTATCAATTCTTTTGACACGACAGGTGGCTAGATGCAAGGCCATAACTAGGCGTGTGCCAGTGGTGCACCTGCACCATGGGCACACCATCTGTCAGCACCACCTGCAGGGCCACTTATCGCTACCCAGCGCCATGGCCCTGTGTGGTGTGCACACCCACACCAAAGGACAATTGGAAGGACCAGCTCGCCAGTCTATCAGAGCTCGTGGACTGGCAGCCACAATTTGTGATTGGCTGCTGGACTCCTGTTTGCTCATGAGCTGGCGCCATATTTCAAATGTCCGTCGGCACTGGTGTGAGCTGCTCAGCATCAGAGGAACTGAGCGCACATCACATACAGGGCAGGTGGCAGTGAGCACTCTGTTCCACTCTCCTCTCCTCCCCTTTTCAGCAGCTCACATCAACAGCAGATCCCATCTTCAGCAGTAACAGAGGCAGATGTCAGATGCCGGGCTGCAAAGCACAGTGAGCAGTACTGAGGGCATTGGCTAAGGGGCACTACTGGAGGCACTGTGTAAGAGAGACTGCTGGGGGCATTTTGTGGTAAAATGTGGTAAAATGTGTAATGGGCACTATGGTGTGCGGTATAATGTGTAATGGGCACGATGATGTGCGGTATAATGGGCAAGGGGCATTACAGTGTGTGGCATAATGTGCAAGGGGCATTGCAGTGTGTGGCATAATGTGTAATGGGCACTTTAGCATGTGATTTTTAAATGTAATGAGAATTACTATGTGCAGAATAATAGGGCCGATTCAGACACTAGCCGATGGTCTGGCCACTGCGCATGCACATATTCCGTAAACTTCTGTGTTTGCAAGGAGATTGCAGCCCGATTGACAGACGGGGGCTTTCCAAAGTGGATCCCCAGTGTTTCCTCGGCATGCCCACAAAAAACCAGTGGGCACGCAGATAAAAACACTGCTAGTGCCCGGCGAATGCAGGCGTTCCTTTGCCTACTAGGGGCAGGCGCAAGACCCCAGCCCCCGTCTTTAATATGCTCAAATCCTTGCAGCCACCATGCGCCTCCTGGATTACTCAGTGGCTGGGAGCACCAGGGAAAGGAGGAAAGATTATTAGATGGTAATCAGTCATCAAATGATTTTTCCTTCTGTGCAGGCACTTGCGAATGGATGTGTACCCATACACATCCATTCACAGCCCTGCACAAGGGAACGGTTAGCCCGGGGGTGGGTGTGCTCGATGGGGCGGCATTGACCTGCTCGCTGGGTTCCGAACACTAGCATCCCAGCGAGCAGAGATCAATTGGGCCCAATGTGTAATGGGCACTATGGTGTGTGGCTCAATGTGTAATGGGCACTATGGTGTGTGGCTCAATGTGTAATGGGCACTAGTCAGTCAGCAGTCAAACTGGTGTCAGGCCGGCGTGGTCCACGATCATTTAGCGCGCCCATGCTGTCACTCTGGTGTACATTCCTCCGTGGCAATAGCTGGCCAAAACTGTACTCTGCAACACCCGCTCTGCTTACAGGCCGCAATCATGCCTCCACCATGCTGGGTTTTCCCCCAGTTACCATCTTGGGCTAAGTCACAAGACTTTTCACAACCTACCCCTGTGACTCACTAATCCTGACATCACCTTGCTACATTCTATCAGCTGTCTAGAGACATTATAAGTATGCTGGTATTAGACTCCCAATATGTCAGTGCAGTGATGTCTCCAGCATAGCTGTATCTTGTGTATCTGCTCCTGTGAAAACCCTGCTAATTACAGTCTAGTGAAAAACCACCATCTTGCTGCACAGCCTAGCTCCCGCCAGTGGCAACATTGGTCATCTCCATTCAGTTACAGCCGATTCCTAGAGCTTCTGCTAATACACTTCATCGGTTACCATCAGTCAATATCAATTCACCATCAATTCGACTACCATTGGTCACTGATTACTTTTATCAGTCTACCAGCTCATCTACCAAAAGTACCACCCTCTACTACCAGTCACCTGAAAGAGTCACTATTGAGATCAGCCACATCAATGTGCCAACATTGGTAACTCATTATCGGTGGATTCCCATTGTGCCTTTGTTAGTGGTATCTTCCCTGATCTACTTCAGCTTACCTGCAGTGTATTCATCTCAGTCTCCGTCTCACCACCGATGTGAATAACAGACACCAATGTGTGTTGTTATGTGAATAATGGACACTTCTGTGTGGCCAAACCTCTTCCTCACAAAGCCACGCCTACTTACTTTCCTTTTTCAGGATGCATTGTACATCAGATAAGGTACTATAAGCTAAAGTTTCAATAGTACAGTCTGTGAGCGAGAATCTACTGTATCAGTAGTGATTGGTGCCGACTATATGGGTTCAATATAAAGATAATTAGACAAGTCAGACAGGGTTACACAGGGTCAATATTAAGTGACCTTTGTTGTCTAGGAAACCACAAAGTTCCCCCGCCTATTTAGAGTGGACAATCCCTCCACAGTCTAAATAGAAAGATAGTTCCGCTTGACTGATAGGTCAGCGGAGCTCAGCCATTTAGGGGAGTGCTACTGACATGGTG
Organism: Crinia signifera; assembly: GCF_055691185.1. Lineage (NCBI taxonomy): Eukaryota > Metazoa > Chordata > Amphibia > Anura > Myobatrachidae > Crinia > Crinia signifera. The sequence goes on from NC_139217.1 coordinate 407,323,407, forward strand.
CTTCCTGATTGGCTGCTGGGTCCTGCAGTGACCGGAGTCATGGGGGGGACCTGAAATTCTGGGGAAGGTAGCCCATGTGTATACATGGGCTTCCTTCGGTTTGTATGGACAGTGTTTTTGTGATTTATTGGGGGTTTTCCACTCCCCCCAGGTACCCGGCCCAGGCTGACCAGCCATGATGTCATATATTTGCCAGGGGAACTTATAAAAATAGTTTCCCCTTGTTGTGGCATTGGAACTGCTGGCTGTTGGAGCCTGCTGGTTATAAAAACATGGGGACCCCTATTTTTTGTCCCCTGTATTTTTGTAACCAGGACTGGTCCGAGAGTCCGGTGATGGTTATAGAAATACAGGGGGACCTTATTTAGATTTGTGAACGAGTTAATATTTCCAATTGATTGATTACATACAGTACTGCAGAGGTAACATTTTCAAATCTGGGCACTAGAGGTCACTGTTTTTACTAAAACTTTTTCAAACCATGAACTAAACAATATTGCTAGCAGTGACATACAGTAATATATTTATAATAGGTGCATTGTGCACAGTGGAGGGCCCACCCAATTTTTTTTATACTTAGCCCAAAATGCCGGCCGCAGCACTGCTGAAATCCCTGGAAAACTGCCTGCGGCACCATTTTTCAGGAGATCTGTGCATGTGCAGTAGGGTCTGAGCGATCTAGTGCTCAGCTGCTGGGCAGCGCTCAACTTTCCTCCCTGCACCAATAGATGCCATGTGCATCTATTGAGTGATCACAGGTTGCTCTGCATAACAGCGGTGATCACCGGCTCTCCCAACTGTCCCTTCCGTGTGCAGAACATTGGAACCGGATTGGCTGCGAGTATAAAGCAGTTGTAGCAGGAGAGTGCCCTGTGGCAGCAATGCTGGGTGGGGAATTGGTGCTACTACTGCTTCCCATTACCCGGTAGAGTCCAATTTTAATTATATGACCCCAGTTTTTAAAAAAATCTAATTATTAGAATCCTCATGTAAAAGTAACATTTAAAATGGTACTTGTGTAGTTTCACGGCGCCACCGTGCGCACAGTCTGTCTCAGAAACTTGGCAGCTTGCCAGACGCTCTGTTTAACTGTGCGCGTGCCGCTCTAGCTGTTCTCAGCGTAGCACGTGGCTGCTTCCCATATGTAAAGCTACGTTATCAGCAAAGCGCTGGGCAGCAGCTGCCCAGCGCTGACAGGTCACTGTGGTACTTGTAGTTCCACAGTGAAATAGGCAGTCCTGCGCACCGCTGACACGCTACAATTTAGATGCTTTAGCGTCTGAATCCTGAGTCCTTGCAAGCCACTAAGAAGGGGGGTATCTGGATTCAGACGCTAATGCGACTGAATTTGGTAGGGTGTAGGGGTGTACTGTGCAAAACACTCCTAAACCTGTTCACAATGACACTAGTCGACGTAACAGCTGTCGACCTTGTTCATTCCACTATCCACGCTAACCCGAAGCGTGGCGAGCCCCGCGAGGGGCGGCGGTACGCGTCCTTCGACCTTTTCATACCCCCACTATCCACGTTGGCGTGGAGTTGAGAATAGAAAGTGTGGCGAGCCCCGCAAGGGGACGCGGATACCTTCACAGGCATCCGCGTCCCCTCGCGGGCCTCACAGGTATCCGCTGCGCTCGCCACGCTTCGGGCTCGGTGGCTCGCTGCGCTCGCCATACTTTCTATTCTCAACTCCACACCGACGTGGATAGTGGGGGTATGAAAAGGTTGTAGGACACGTACCGCCGCCGCTCGCCACGCTTCGGGTTGGCGTGGATAGTGGAATTAACAAGGTCGACAGCTGTTATGTCGACTAGTGTCATTGTGAACAGGTTGAGGAGTGTTTCGCACAGTGCACCCCTATGTACCCCTACACCATAAGAAATTCAGACGCATTAGCGTCTGAATCCAGATACCCCCCTTCTTAGCGGCTTGAAAGGACTCGGGATTCAGACGCTAAAGCGTCTCAATTGTAGCGTGTACATTATGCTACGCTGATAACGTAGCGCTGCGCTGAGAACAGCTAGAGTGGCACGCGCACACACTACGCTGGTAACGTAGTGCTGAGAACAGCTAGTGGTGGCGCCGTGAAACTACACAAGTACCTTTACAATATATACCTTATATGTAAAATTCTACAAAGATTGGCTTTAAAAAGTAATTAGATGTTGAGGCAACAACACAGCTGGTTCAGAAAATGCAGAAAGAATTCACCTCAGTGAGGAGAAAAGTTTCCACCCTCAACAATGACGTATTACCCTGATGTCTGGCGCATCCATTCAGTCCTATGAGAAAGCACTGTGTTGCCGATGGGGTGCAAGATAGTCAGGTTACAGAAAAGAAATGCATAAAACGCTGAAAAAGCACTTCCTGCATTTTTGGGGTGTTATCTATTGTGTAGGGTTACTACACGATAAATAACACCCACCAAACAATATTGGTAATGGCTTCCTGCATCTTGCCCTATGTAATAGTAACAACCTCTGAAAAAAAAAACATTAGAGCCGCACAGACAGTCTTACCCATTTTCATTGGTTCTGCTGAGAATACATTTCTAAATTTCCTAGACTACAAAGGTAAATATAACATAGGGCCTTATTTTGGTTCATTCTTTCTGACAAAATCCTTCTTAGATGGACAAAACCATGTGCACTGCAGGGGGGCAGATGTAACTTGTGCAGAGAGAATTAGATTTGGGTGAGTAATTTTGGTTCTGTGCAGGGAAAATACTGACTGCTTTATTTTTACACTGCAATATAGATCTCACTTTGAAGTAAAACCCCACCCAAATCTAATTCTCTCTGCACATGTTACATCTGCCCCACCTGCAGTGCACATGGTTTTGCCCATCTAAGAAGGATTTTGTCAGAAAGAATTAACCAAAATAAGGCCCATAGTCTTTTAGGAGAAACAGGTTTCTTATTATAAATACTAAGGAAAATGATAAAACAGTTCTCAATTAGTGATATCAGCTATAGTATGTGCTCAACATTTAATGTCCAAATATTGTAAATAGATTTCAGCTTGAACTCAGAGGTTGTTTTCTATTTCCCTCACTAAAGGAATAGAAAGTAAATAGACCCTTCAGAAGCCCTGCGGAATTCTAATTTATCCAGTTCTCCTAAGGAGCGGAGATGTCCAGCTCTAAACTTCAAAACTAGAAGACATCTTCATGCACAGTGACTCGTGCATGTAATCCACACTAAGGTCCTAAATCTGATTCATTCGGAATGGGGCATATTCGGCCCTGTTCCAATGTTTGGGGGTCTGCACATGTGCAAGCACACACTTCCCGGGCCGTTAAATGTGGAGGGAGCGGGCCAGGAGCAGACAGTGGTGCAAATGGGGCTCACGCATTGGAACGCCCAGCATTTTATGGGCGTCCCCATGAAAACGCTGTGCATTCCCATAGACTCGCGGGCGGGCCGATGTCTGAGGGGGGCGTGTACTGTCCTCCTTTAGGCAACGCAAATAAAAGTCAGTTTTCCCTGATTTCTATTTGCGAAGGCAAGATAAATCATTCAATGGTCACTGGCCATGCCCCTTGCATGCCATCCTCTCACTTGCCTCCTGCAGCAGAGGCATGTGAGGGGATTTGTTTTCTTTACACATCCCCTCGCATGTTAATGCGGGGAATCGGCAGCGGCGGGAGGGTGGTCATTCAGGCAGGCGGCGCATCAGGCTCTTGGTAAGCTGTGATGTTCGCAATTTACTGTGCCAACCTGAATCGGGCCCTTTGTCCCCAAATTAAATTGGGCCCTTGAATCGGGCCCTTTGTTCTGGTGTTTCAAATTATTAACTCTGTTACATACAGCAGTGGTTCCTAATATGTATGCGGTGGCACTCTGTGGTGCCCTTGCAGAGGTGTCGTGGGTGGTGGTCCAGGAGAACTCAAATTATTTATGGTCAATGTAATAGTAAAAACCAGTGCTAGTGGTTGTCAATCATAAAACATTTTGACAAACAGTAGCTAATCCTGTAGCCACGCTCATTGTGGCTGCGACTAGTTGTAGGTGTGTCACGGTACATGCGTACACCAGCATGCACATGCGTCTTTGACACACCCACAGCCATGTGGCTTACTTTAGCTGGAGCCCAGGACAGGGTGCAACTAGACGTGCCTGCTTCACGACCACAATGAACATGGATACATCTGTAAATTAACTGAAGGATGACATACAAGCACAATTTATTTAATGCAATTTATTCGTAACAAACTTTTGGCCTATGGGTGCTGTGAAGACAATTGTGATACTCTTGCCGTTTTTCAAAAAAGTTTGGTACCCACGGATATAAAGAGATATCAGACAGAGGGCCAGGTGTACTAAGCTTGAAAAATAATTAAAAAAAGAAAGTGATAAACCACCAGCCAATCAGCTATTAACTGCCATGCCAGTGTTTAAAAATTAGTTAGGAGCTGATTGGATGATCATTTATCACTCACTATTTTATCACTTTTTAAGGCTTAGTAGATCTAGCCCAATGAAACATAACCAAACATGGAGATAGTCTTTCAAAAATTTATGGACAAGGTTAACAGATTATGTCAAACGGCTTCCTTACATCTTCCACAAAGTAGTTTGAACAATGTGTTTAACACCTACACTAGCATTTATAGTATTTTTTACAGTGACAGATGACATCAGTATTTGGTATGTACTTTTTAAGGAAGCCGCCAACACAGGGCATAAGGGATGAAAGGGCATAAGGGATGAAATTTAATAGGATGAGAGAATCAGAAAGTAAGAGATTTGGTAAGAAATCTCCAGTTTTATTAAAGCAGCAATCATTTACACTGCAAAATCAAACTGGTTTCTCTGTAAAGTGTTGCGGAATATGTGTGCACTATATAAATAACTGGTAATAAATAAATGACCTAGAATTTTATAATAACACCAGTGCAATAACGTAGTAACTAGCAAGGTAAGTGACTCGCCTCATTGAGCAGAGCAATGGGTTAACATAATCTGCAACATTAATATAGATTTTAAGCTTGCGAGCAGGGCCCTCCTATCTCTGTTTGTTTGCGACTACCCAGTTTGTTTTATCAGTGGTTCCTATTATAAAGCACAACTGAATATACTACGCTATAAATGAAACTATAAATAAACAAACATTAGTAATGTCCGAACTATTTCTAAATCAGCCTAGTGATCAAAAAGGTAAAACTTCTACTGCATACAAGTGTATGGGTCATTGTGTCAACCAACCAAAAGTCTACATGCATTGGGTTGACCACACAAGGCATGGCTTAGGTCGACATGCCGAAGTCAAAATGTCAACAGGTTTTTCACTTTTTTTGTCTGAATGTCGACATGGACACAGTATTGGTGCCCCACATGGCTCGCTACACTAGGCATGCTGTTCTATTCTCCCTCCACACCCTAGTGCATGGTAGGGCATGAAACACCACCTATCGGCTCAAGAAGAAAAGAAAAAAAGTTTAAAACCCATGTCAACCTTTTGACTGTCAACCTAGCCATTGTTGACCTAAACCTAGAGCCTGTCTACTATATTCTTGAGAGGGTGCTAAATAAATAAGAAATAGCTTCTGATTGGTTGCCCATAGCAACATCACATGTGAAGTAGAATACACATCTTGTAAAGGCTTTTTAGAAGCTGCATAATCATGATCCATATTGGCTTCCAAACTCCTGAGACTTGTAGTTCCTCAGAAGCTACAGAAATATGGTCCATCTCTGCTTCCAAACTGCTGAGACTTGTAGTTCATAAGATGCTGCAGAATCACCGTCCATCTCTGCTTCCAAATTGCTGGGACTTGTAGTTTCTCAGAAATCGCACAGTGACCTACTATCCGAGACTCCAATTTGCTAAAAGTTGGAATCATGCACGGTGTACAGTATCTGTTTCCAAACTGCACAGCCCCACAGTCTGCAGGTAGGGTGCTAATTATACACAAGCAGAAATTACTCGACGTCTCGGTGGTTTTAAGCATTTACAGCACCCGCGGGCTGTGACAACGCTTCCGGGAGCAGCCAGCCAAGCAGAGCAACCCAGTCACAGAACAGCGGGCACAGGGCGGAAGCCGCTATCACGTACACACACAGGGGACCGCTACTGCTGCTCTCCAGGAGTAGTCTACTACTCTAGTACATTCGCATCTATAACATCACACAGTATAGCATGTCTTTAAGGCTGCACGTATGAAAACCCCGCCCCCCGCACGGATCCCTCCCGCCTATCGTAGTCCCCGCCCTGCACTCCTCCCGCTCCACCGCAGGCCCCGCCCTGTATGCATTCCGCTCACTTGCCGCCGCTGGTAGGCCCCGCCCCGCGATCTGTGTGCAGCTGCCGCCGCTGGGGGAGGGGGCGGAGCCGGCTGCTGCGTACGCTCCTACGGCTGGGACTGCTCGAACTGCAGCGCTCTCGTGACGTCACGCCCGGGGTTTCCAACCATCGTGAGTTTCGGAGGAGCTCGGCGGCGGCGTCATGGCGGCTGCCAGGAGATAGGGGGGAAGGGGTACACCCGCCGGGTCACAGCAGCGTCACCCATATCTCGGGTGTTTTATCCTGTAATAGAATAAAGTGTGTTACGGCGGAGGCTGGAGGCGGCCTGTCCCTGCCCGGGTGTACACAAAGACGCGGCGCCGACTTCTTACGCTGGGACTGTTGAAGGGAGAGCCGGAAGGAGGCCCCGGCCCGGCCACACAGCACGTAGCGGCCTGTGTCCGGCTGCGGTCGTTGACGGGAGGCGCCAGAGGGCCTCACGCAGGACAGGTGAGGATTGGGGGGCACGATGGGCCCGGTGCCGGGAGAGGAGCGGCCTGGGGAGGGGGCTGAGGCGCTGTAGGCCCGGGGTTTTTTCTACTGCCTGATTGGTGTCTCCCAGGACATAGGAATGCAGCGGGCGGACCGTGTGGTGGGGCTGGGCCGTGAGCCGGGGGCTGGCAATAGTGAGAGTTCCCGGAGCATCGGCTCCTGTGCTGGATTATCTCCCGTCATATCCCGGCCAGTTATTGCCCGCAGTGTGACTAATTACCCGCGGCGCTCCACACGGTGCCTGTTATGTATGGGCCAGGTCCCCACACGTGTCCCGCCTTACAGCCCTGTGCCGGGGACATGCTGCTTTTCAGTGTCACTCAGTGGGTGCCCGCCGGTGCTTCCGTTCAATGTCACTGTGGGTGCTGCCAGCGCTTTTGTTCAGTGTAGGTGTCTGTCGTGTAGTGTCACTCTGTGGGTGCCCGCGGGGGCTGTGTCGTGCATTGTCACTCTGTGGGTGCCCGCGGGGGCTGTGTCGTGCATTGTCACTCTGTGGGTGCCTGCGGGGGCTGTGTCGTGCATTGTCACTCTGTGGGTGCCCGCGGGGGCTGTGTCGTGCATTGTCACTCTGTGGGTGCCCGCGGGGGCTGTGTCGTGCATTGTCACTCTGTGGGTGCCCGCGGGGGCTGTGTCGTGCATTGTCACTCTGTGGGTGCCCGCGGGGGCTGTGTCGTGCATTGTCACTCTGTGGGTGCCCGCGGGGGCTGTGTCGTGCATTGTCACTCTTTGGGTGCCCGCGGGGGCTGTGTCGTGCATTGTCACTCTGTTGGTGCCCGCGGGGGCTGTGTCGTGCATTGTCACTCTGTGGGTGCCCGCGGGGGCTGTGTCGTGCATTGTCACTCTGTGGGTGCCCGCGGGGGCTGTGTCGTGCATTGTCACTCTGTGGGTGCCCGCTGGGGCTGTGTCGTGCATTGTCACTCTGTGGGTGCCCGCTGGGGCTGTGTCGTGCATTGTCACTCTGTGGGTGCCCGCCGGGGCTGTGTTGTGCATTGTCACTCTGTGGGTGCCCGCCGGGGCTGTGTTGTGCATTGTCACTCTGTGGGGTGCCCGCCGGGGCTGTGTTGTGCATTATAACTCTGCGGGTGCCTGCTGGGGCTGTGTCGTGCTTTATAACTCTGCGGGTGCCCGCTGGAGCTGTGACGTGCATTATAACTCTGCGGGTGCCCGCTGGCGCTGTGTAGTGTCACTCTTTAAGTGCCCGAGCGGGCTGTCATTTAGTCTCACTCTATGGGTGCCAATCGGGGTTGTGTCGTGTAGTCTCACTCTGTGGGTGCCCGTCACGGTTGTGTGATGTTAGTCTCACTCTGCGGGTGCCCACCGGGGCTGTGTCGTGCATTGTCACTCTGCGGGTGCCTGCCAGGGCTGTTGTGCATTGTCGCTCTGTGAGTCCCTGCCGATGCTGTATCATGTTGCTCTGCGTGTGCCCGCCAGGGCTGTGTCCTGTAGTGTCTCTCTGTGGGGGCTGTGTTGTGTAGAATCACTCTGTGTGGGTGTCTTCTGGGGCTGTGCCGTGTCACTCTGTGGGTGCCCTCCTGGCCTGCCGTGTAGTGTCACTGTGGGTGCTTGCCGGGCCTGTGTCATGTAGTGTCGCTCTGTGGCTGCTTCAGTGTCACACTGTGGGGGTTCCGCCAGGGCTGCTCTTCAGCGTCACTCTGTGGGTTGTATCTATGCCATGTTCCGGCAATTTAGGTTTTTCTTACCAAGCATAATGTCTCAGCTCATATGGCTACATTCCATCCTTTTTGAAAACATAAAATAATTCCAAAAGTGTCTACGAGTACACAATTTGCAGTGCCCAGTTTATAAAATTCCTGAAATAGTATGATAGCGGTGTACACCGTTGCTGACGCTCAGGTTGCTATATGGCGCTGTACGTTCTTGCTTACAAGTAGATGTACAGGTTAGACAATGGCAGGTATATGATGTGCGGTTCCTCCAGTCCACAAGCTCTACATCTCTTTCGATGTGTTCTGAATATTTTTTCCAAAGCACTATTTTTTTTTTGTTCTTGCTGTACAATACTGTAATCAGCCTATACCCATTTCCATCTTTCATTTGTTTATTGCATTGCTTATTGTGATGAAGGGATCAGGGTAGAGGCGTTTCATGTATCTTCTGCAGCACGTGGATCTCAGTCCTGTGTCTCAGAGGGTCCTCTGTTGGCTGTTCTTCTGAACTGTCACAGATGTGCTGTACCCATATGTTGAAGTCTGCTACAGCCCTGCCTCTGCATACTATATATTGCTGCAGTTTTGCTATTGATTGCTTGTTTAAGCACCATAATGTAAAGATTATTCTGTTATTTTATTTGACGTTATACTATTTTGGTTGAAAGCTTTCGTATAATATATAGAGTTCTTTTTCAATACTAACCAAATATTCTGCATGCATTTTATACGAAGATTATTGTTATCTATTGGTACAGAGCTAGATTACCTCGCTTATACGTTTTCATCGCCTGAATAAATTAAATGTTGCTGTTATGGTTCAAAAATGTTTGTTTTTCTTTAATTAGACCTGAAAGTGAGTGTTCTGGTCTTTGATGTGTTTCTTTTTAAGAAACATCCAGTTGGTTGTTGCTTAACAAACTTTGCTCATCAAAGTGTGAAAGTCAGGTGCAAGACTGGGTCTGTGCAGGAAGTAGTCATTCTAGTACAAACTACAAATAAACACTTGCAGACAAAGGAAACATACATAAACACTCATTAAAATATTTTGGATACAGATGTTACATCATTGCATAGAAGTGTTTTTATTTCACAATCAGCTACTTAAGTTGTCCTGGTTTGTTACCATACACCAAATGTAAATTGTGTATACTCTAATGTGGGGTACACACCAGGACGACCCGCGCACGATGAGCGGTTTGTCAGTGTTTTCTTCCGACCCGCTCACGATGGCGGCCTGTACCCGGGAGTATGGTCGTTTCCAGATCCTACCTGCTGCAGGTAGGATCTGAATAACGACCGACCAACCCGCGGGACAGCGCAATGTTTTGTTGTACAATCTACAATGCTTTAGTGGAATAAAAATGAGGGACCTCATTTGTCTGCTTACTTGTGTCATCACTGGTATACACGGGAAACATGCAATGGGTCATAAAGGGTTAAAGCATAATTTATAAAGTAAGAAAAAATTATGTTTATCGGTGTCTTAATAATGTAACTCTTTTCTTTCTTTCTCATTTTAGGTTCATTTAGAAGCACGTCACTTTTCCTACAGTGTTTATTTTTTTATTTTTAAATGGACAAAGAACATGGTGTTTGAGTATTAACAGCCAGCTCATATTTTGGAAATTGCACATATTTGTTTTAAATCTGTGAATATTTGACAATGAATGGGCACAGTGATGAGGAAAGCAATAGTAGCGGAAATTCAAGGTAAGATTTTTTTTTTCCTTCCTTGGCTTGTATCTGGATTGTTGCCCTTGGCAATGCATTACTCCTCCAAAGTATCTACCTGCTTTACTGTATAGTACTGTAAACTCTGTTCCTTGCTTGGTATTTGTGTAACAGGGCTGATGTTAAGGGAATGCATGTGCGTAAACTGTTGCACTGCAACTGATAAGCTATAATATAGGGGTTGATTGTTCACTCTTATAAACATACCTTTTGTTTAAATGCCTGTTGACCGTCTTACAAACTTTTTTCCCCCTCCTAACTGGAGCACTTTTGTAGCAACTTGTAAATGATCATGCTGTTTGCCTGGTCAAGTAAAGAATTTGGTTTGTTCTGGGGTTAATGTTTATTGAACTGAATACTTGCACACCTTGGAGGCTGTTTTTGACCGTAGTCTTCCTGAGGATAATTATTGATAAAGCCAATGATCTCCCTATCTTTGAAAGTAACAACTAGTTTCAAAGTTTTTTAAAATTTAATGATGTCATTTTTTTGCTAGTGTGTTCTATTTCATTGTTATCATTACCAGTCCATTTCCAGAGGTTACGCAATACCTAGATGTCAGGTATAGGGAATTTTGCATTCTGAGGACACATCCCTATACTTGATACAGTAAACCAGTGCATCCTTTTGGAGCTTTCTAAAAGGCTTCAGTAAAAGCAATCCTGGAGTTAATTTTACCCCTCCATAGCAGAAAGCATCTAGTTTTGAGCATATGTTCAACTAACAAGCTTTTATTATTAATATTTCGTGTAAGTATAGGTGGGACAATGAGCTCAGCTGATTCACTGCTGGACTCTTCTGATGTAGTCTAGCATTACATATACTGTATGTTGCAGCAAAATATGGAAAGAACTTTGTAGTTTAGGTTTTCACCAGCAACATTTTGTGTAAGGTGATAAACATCACCTCCAGTAATAGAATTGCACATACTCCAGGGTTGTGATTCTGAACAACTGTATCAATCGATTGTTTATGGTACCCATACACTAGTAAGATTTATCTTCAGATCTGCCTGGTTGGAACAAATAGCACAAGCAGCAGATTTTCAATAGATTGCTTACAGAGCACGATAATCATTTCTTAGGATAATCTATTATAGCAGTGGACTAGTGTTTTGAATTTTTTTTTTTATTATTTTAATAAAAAAATACTTTTAAATTATGTTTACAGCCGATCGGATGATGAATCTGGTTCAGGGTCAGGGTCTAGCTCTGGGAGCAGTAGTGATGGAAGCAGCAGTCGATCTGGCAGCAGTGACTCCGATAGTGGCTCAGAATCTGGGAGCCAATCTGATTCGGAGTCTGACACCTCAAAAGAAAAGAAAACTGTTCAAGCAAAGTCACCCAAACTGGATGGAGCTGAGGTAATGTGCAAGTTGGAAATAGAGACGGGATTGGGAGATAACACAGCACTATTCATGAATTCTCAAGGGAATTGCTTACAAAGCATGATATGGGTGTTTATGTAACTGCTTGTAATGTTTGTTTGGTGCTTTATATACTTTTTATGAAATATATAATGTTTCATATTTTATTGTACTGGGCTAATAGATTGGTGATTAATATGCTTTTTGCTTTCTTTACAGTTCTGGAAGTCCAATCCCAGTATTCTTGCCGTACAGAGATCTGCTATGTTGAGAAAGCAACAACAGCTACAGCAGCAGCTACAGCAAAAATTACCGGCATCTTCAAACAGCAATTCCACAGAGGCACGTCAAGTAATGTGCACCTTTACCACTCCTACATACACATTCTACAAGGATCAGATCTAACAACTGTCCCCACCCCCTTTTTTGTTTTATTTTTTTCCATTGTTGTAACTTCAAACAGCCACCTTTTTGTATGTCTTCTAATTACCATACCACCTAAAAAAAAAGGTTTAGGCTTCTTTAGATTATGCAATGAGATATCCAAAAAGTGTTTCTATCATTACAAATATGATATTCTGTCGCATCTGTCTGCCATGGGGAACATTGCACTTTCCCCTGGTGGCTGTGAACCTTATGTCACAAGTTCTCCCCTTTCTAGCACCTGATAGACAGAGCCCATTCAGGACACAGGACTGTTGATCATACACTGATATCATTGAAGAAATAAGGAAGATTTGTATAGAGTGGTTCCCAAACTACACCACGTGCCACAGAGTATCAGAAGTTTTTCACAGTACCTAAATTTTATCGTAAAAAAATATTAGGTTAATTAATTGTATTTAGATGTCATCCTTAGGATCAGTTATCGGATAGTGACCAGGAATTTGTCCACTATTTGCCTTTTACAGTGGCCAAAAATATCTTGAATTGGTCCTGAACCACCAATCCAAGACACCCCTTCAAGTCCCCCCCAAGGCACCCCAGGGTCCCACAGCTCACAATTTGGGAACCACTGAGCCAAGATGTTTCTCATTTACCAGTTATTAGTACACTGAGGAAATTGCCTTAAATACATATTTGTTTTTTCCTTCATCTTTATATCATTTGTGACCCATGTAAGGAGTGTCAATATTTTCTAACATCTGAAATGTAAGTAGACCCTCCTACCATAATTTATGGGGAAACATATTGGCATTTTAAGGCAAGATCCCCAGTCTAGCTATTACGAATAGTCCTGATTATAGCCAGAGTCATGAGTGGGCGCGTTACTATGCAACTCCATACACCAGCTAAAGATAAGAAAAGGAAAGCTGATACTCCAGTGACTGCTTAGAGCAATAAGTTCAAATGTATCTTCATTTAATATCTGTCTTTAAAGCCAGAGCTATAGCTGGTTATGTATATCCGGCAGCACCTGTCTTTAATCTTCGCTCTACTTAAGGGCAGGTGCTGCTTGATATACATAAGCCACTATAATTCTGTTTTCAAATGGTATAGTATGAAGTCAGCATGAGCATCCATGAAGTATAGGCCATAGTATATCTGCCTGCCACTCACCTTCTGTACGCCATGGGGTGAAATGTAATAGGATGAGAGATTCAGAAAGTGAGAGGTTTGGTATGAAATCTCTAGTTTTTTAAAGCGGCAATCAAACTGGTTTTGCAGTGTGTAAATGATTGCCGCTTTAACATTAAAAAAACCTGGAGATTTCTTACCTAGGGCCAGATGCACTAAGCTTCAAGAGTGATAAACAACCAATCAGCTCCTACCTGACATTTCTCAAACACAGTCTGTGACATGGCAGGTAGGAGCTGATTGGCTGGCTGTTTATCATTCTCCATTTTATCACTTTTGAAGCTTAGTGCATCTGGTCCTAATTCTCTCACTTTCTGAATATCTCATTCTATTACATTTCACCCCATTTTTCCTTGTATTAGACCTTCCAGACTCTGCTGTTTCTGTCTGATCAGTTTTTTTATACTCTTATTGATCTATTAGGCATTCCTTCAGCAACCGTACACTGTAGAGAAATGCATATGGGAATGTTTTGTTGCGTAATGCAACCCAAATCTTGAGTCCAGCACATTCATTAACCATCTTGTACATGTTTGTAGGACTCCTCCAGCAGCAATGACTCTGATGAGGATACTTCAAGTGCGAATAAAAAGAAGAAACACAAAGAGTGAGTTATGTTATATATAACACTTGTAAATGTGCTCGTTCCTTGTCTAATGCTTCTTGGTGCTGGTGTTATTTTCATTGCATTCCAAAAAAAAATCTCTGTTCACTGGCAATTTCTTGGTCATCCTCTTCTGTTCAGCATCTAAAATGGGTGTTTTCATAATCCTGCACATCCTCATGTAGAGCAAGAATCCCAGTGTGCTGTTCTTTCCTTGTAATGACTTCTTTCGCAACTGGTCTGGGCTTCCCCGCTAACGCTGGCAGTCTTAATGTGTTGCCTGAAACCTCTTGTTGGTTTCTGTTTCTCACTATGCAGTATTAATCTGTTGTCTGTAGGCTTTGTACTAGTTCTGGGATTTCGGCTGTGCTGTCCTAGTCCTTTTTCTGCTAGTTCTATCCTCTTATTTTGCCCGTAGCAGCTATTTGCTGTGTGTGTGTGTCTCTTGTTATGCTGCTTGGTATATAGTCATGTTGTGCAATCATTGATAGTATGTACATTGTAATATTTGGAATATAGATTTATTTTTTCATCTAAAATTAGTTTCATGTGTTTTCTCCTTGGTTGTATGGAATATAGATCCTTTTCTATGTGGGCATATTGTTATTTGGTGTTTTGAATGACCGAATAAATCCTTGTAAAGTGCGCGTCTCTTTATTGGAGCTACAGGTCCCTATTTTAGTTTGTGTGTGAGGCAAGCATGCATGTTGTAACTTTTCCCCGTTTCCGCCCTCTCAATATGTCCAGTGAAGATTGGCAGATGACCGGCTCAGGTTCTGGTGCTAACTCTACATCGACCAGTTCCAGTTCAGATTCCGACACAGGGGGGGATAGACAGAAAAGCAGCAGTAGGGACAGCGAATCTGATTATGAACCGAGCCATAAAGTAAAAAACAAGAAATCTCAAAACAGGTAAGGGCTAGACTTATGTTGGTTTTCATTTTTTGTCTTTCTTCTCAAGTAGCTTATTCCAGAACTATAGGGCAGATATTTATCTGAACTCTAGACTTGTTATGTATATTTTACGCATTCATCTTATATTGCATTATCCACTTTCTCTTGAATGAAAATACATCAGCACATGAAAGGGTCAGACATGTTCCTTCTCTTTGGCTTAAACACATGTTCACATTAAGCTTTATTTGTGTAGATGTTTTTTGGTTTTGTATTATATTTGAGTAGGCACTGGTATTGATGATGAAACTTAATGTATGGTACTTACAAAATGCAGTTAATGAAAAACTGAAAACATTTTACTTTATTTTTTGTACTTTCAGGCTTAATTTTTTTATTTTTCTTGTATTACAGAGCAATATGTGTTATTGATTGGTGATAATAAACATGAATGTGCGGCTGATTCGCAAAATGCTATATAGAGTGAAAGCTAGTTAGGCACAATAAAATATTGGGTGAGAAAATATATAGGGGGATATTTAATATAGGGTCAGGACTGTCTGGCTGGCTCGACAGCCGTGACCCTGTCTTGTTCTCGGCCGGCTCAACACTGATTTGGCAGGCGGGATTCAATGTCCCGCCTGTCGCGCACTGAGAAGGTGGCATGGCCGCGAGAAGCCGACAGAAATTTTAGAGCTGTGGCCTGGAGCTTGCTGATTCCTGGCCGTTCTCGGCAGAACGTGCCCGACTTTACAAGCAGTCGGGCACATTCTGCCGAGAACGACCAGGAATCAGCAAGCTCCAGGCCACAGCTCTAAAATTTCTGTCGGCTTCTCGCGTCCATGCCACCTTCTCGGCGCTCGACAGTTCTGCCAAGATCCCTGTCGGGTAAGACCGCATTGAATAGGGCCCCGCTGCTATTTTCTTTTTCTGCGTGAAAGGGTCAATCCGCATCTTAAACTCCGGGTCTCCGACCCTGCAAATGACCAGGGTCGGAGACCCGGAGTTTATGATCCGGGTTGACCATTTCATACAGTGAAATTGAGAAAATCACCAGATCTAAATTTAGACTGGGAGATTTGTTCTCCTGTGTGAAGGGAGGGGGGGTCTGACCGCACACAGCCTAATAACCCGGCGTTTGAAGTTCCAGGTTATTCGGCCGAGGCTGTCTTAAAGAGGTAACACAGTGACAGTAACTGTTGTAGTCTGCTGAGCATTTCTTTTTACCAGTGGATTGCTTACATAACTCCTGTGTATACAGAAATTTCTCTGTGTGTTTTGTATGTGTATGTGGTTTATGGTACAATGTCTAGTTTGACAGTCACTAGGTCAACCACTAATGGTTGATTGTGACTAGGTCAACACTGCCAATAGGTTGACACAAGCTTATGTTGACATATGCAAGGTCGACCCTCAAAAAGCCGACATGAGTTTTTCATGAATTTGTGTTTTCTATGTAATCATACGCCGACATAGACACCGTATAAGTGTACCACTTAGCTCATCATGCTTTGGGCACGGTGCCTTGCTGCTCTCGGCACACTATTCTATTCCCACTCTGTGCCCACTATGATAGTAAAGTATAAAAACCTCCTTTAAAAAAATAAATAAAACCCATGAGAAACTCTGGTCAACCTAAGGTACGTCAACACTTTTTAGGTGTTGTCCTATTTAGGTGTCGTCCCAGTCACTGTGGACCATTAGTGGTTGACCTAGGCATTGTCTACCCACTGACTGCATTGTGTGTATTTATATATACATATGTGTATTTCGGACGTGTCCAAGCTACTGCCCTCCAGTTGTTGTGAAACTACAAGTACCATCATGCCTTGCCACAGTTTTGCTATTAGGAAATACTAAAACTATGGCAAGGCATGCTGGGATGTGTAGTTTCTCAAAAGCTGGAAGACCACAGTTTGGACATGCCTGGTGTGTGTGTGTGTGTGTGTGTAAAAAAAAAAAAAAAAAAAAAAAATATATATATATAATATTTCTGTGTGTATTTTTTATATATATGTTGCACAGCATAGAAATGAACTACAGTAATATAGAATTGGATGTAAAGTACAAGGACCTATTGTAATATGTAATGTCAAAAACAATTAAGGCCGCTCTGATCCAAATTTAGTATACGTCAGCCCTTTTTTGTTAAAAATCTTAACTTTTATTATAACTTCATGAGATAAAGGAAATTGCTATCACACTGTCTGATGCATAACTCCCAACAAAGCTGTATTAGTAAATAGGAACAGTCTATAACCTATTGTCTTATTGGAATTTGAGCTTACTGCAATGCATTAGGAGAACTCACCAAGCCTCCATTCCATGTCCCAAATGTGGCCATCTGTAGCCGTATAGTAATGGCAGATGTCCTCCAAGTTGTAAATTGCTAGGTCCCAGTGCATTGCTTTGCGGATAGGCAAACTCTGCCAATACACTGGGATAAAGGAAATGTACTTTACAACCAGAGGCGTAGCAATGGCAGAGCACGTGCTCCAGGCGCCGTAATGTCACCAGGCGCCGGCGCTGTGCACTCTGCCAACGGCTCCCCCGCTCCATTCTGTGTGAAAGAAACCGGCGAGTGCTCTCACTGCGCATGCGCCGGTTACTCCAGTACAGGCCACCCGCTACTATGTAAAAGGGGGGGTGTGTGCGCGCATGTATGGTCAGTGTTCCCCCCCCCCCCCCCTTTTTTTTTTTCTTTTCAAATGTTACATGCCACCACATGTTAGCCACGCCCCCAATTCATTACAGGAGTTGGGGGGGGGGGGGGGGCAAAACATGCCCTTGCTCTGGGCACTATGGCACCTAGCTACACCGCTGCTTACAATTGACAACTTGGGGAACCCTTGACGATACTATACTGGTATACCCATACAGATGGCTGCATTTGGGGTGTCAGCTGGAGCGATTCCTGAAAGCTCAATCTCTTAAGGTCCATACACACTGGGCGATTTTTGCCCAGCGTGTATGGACAGCGATTATAGTTTTCATCGCTGGGGGGAAAGCCGCTCAGTGTATACACACCAAGCTGCTTTCCCCCTGCCCGGTGCCGACAGCATGTGCGGACGGCTTTGCAGAGCGATGCAAAGCCATCCTCAAAGCCACTCATCGGCTGGTAATACCAGCCGATGACCGGCTTTCCCGGCGATGATTCAGGAGCGTGCTGCAGCGCTCATCGCCGGGCCATACACACTGGGTGGCTTTTTAGAGTATTTAGAGTACAAATTCTTCCTCTTTGGTGTAAATGAAGTTTTGAGTGTTATATTAATAATGGAATGGCTAACTACTGTACATCATCTGATAATATTTATTATCACTTTGGTTAACTACTTTTGGCTACTAGTTCCCAATACAGATCACCATGTTAAAGACCAAATATATAGTCTTATATTATTCAGCATAAAGTTTATTGGGACCATTTTGGCATTGTGTGTTTACTGGATGGATTTGTCTTGTTCACTAAGTTAGTTGTTTGTTTCAGGTCCAAAGTTAAAAATGGAAAAAAAATTGTTGCCCAGCAGAAAAGAGGCACTGATTCCTCGGATGACGATGATGACTTCGACAAGCGAGCATCTAGGCGGCAGGCTACTGTAAATGTCAGCTATAAGGAAGATGAGGAAATGAAAACGGACTCTGATGACTTATTGGAAGTTTGCGGGGAAGATGTCCCGCAGCCAGATGAAGACGAGTTTGAGACGATTGAAAGAGTAATGGATTCCAGATTTGGGCGCAAAGGAGGTATTGTTTGTTAACAAAAATGTGATTGTGTCTCTCAGTATGAACTCACTTTGAGGAATAACGTTGAATGTCTATTTGAGTTACTGGGATGCGATTCAGTATGGAACGGTGTTGCTCATTTGGCCCACTTACAGTAACATGAGTGCTTAGATCATTTAATGGCTGAACTGTTTTAGAAAGTTTGAATAATTTTAATTGCCAGAAGTGTTTGATTGCATTGGTACAGGTAGTCAATTGATTTTTCATTGTATAGAGGGAAATGGGATATAATGATGAGCACCCAGTCATGCACTATGCTCTGCAGCTGTTGGCCTATTATCTTCTGTTCCGCGTTGATGGTTTGATAATTTCCAGCTATTCAGCAGATAATAGTGCCAGTGGTATTATGCAGCACATTAGCACACACATGCTTTCCCTGCACCAAGGTGTACTCAATGCTTGGTGAATACAGTTGAATGGAGCATGTTAATAGGGATTATTGGGGCCAGGAAGTGATCATTGGATGAACCAGGTGCAGGCTGTCCAATTGTCTGGCATCCTTGGTTTGTGCAGTGACCATTCTGCTGTAGTTGGTATTGATTATGGGGTGAATACAGTCCATGTGCAAAAGTCCTAAGGGGATGATTTGCATTTCCTGGTGAGGGAACACATTAGATCAGGCATTCCCAACCACAGTCCTCAAGGCACACCAACAGTGCAGGTTTTAGTGATATCCAGGCTTCAGCACAGATGGTTTGATCAGAATCACTCAGATACTAATTAAGTCACCTGTGCTCAAGCCTGGATATCTACAAAACCTGCACTGTTGGTGTGCCTTGAGGACCGTGGTTGGGAATGCCTGCATTAGATGATCAAATATCACTGTAATGATATAGAACATGCTCTAAATGTTTACCTGTTGCTGTTTACCTTTGTTTCAGCAAACATTTTAGTTTTTACATTTTGAATTATTTATCCATGCTTCCTGCATCTTTGAGCTTGGGCTAAACGGAGTTAAATGAAGTTATGGTGTCTGATCTTCATGTAATCCAAAATGTTTTTTGAGTGAACATCTGCATGTGGAGCCCTGGCTCTTAACAGCATTTATGGAAACCATTTAATGATTGTGGATTTAAGGCCTAATATTCCTCTTCCCATAACTACAACTGCTGGCCATAGTTTGCGGGTCCCTCCCCACAATGTATTTGTAACATTTTGCAGAGTTGATTGCTAATAATATAGGCTCTTCACTACATAGTGAAGCGTTTGCATGGTAGGAGTAGCCCCCTGGCTGTGCAGCCTAGCCGCGTAGTCAGACGCAATGCCGTCATTTTTTTCTTTGGTCGCAGCGACTGCATGTGACATCACACAGCTGCCGCGTACCCCCTCCTGTTGTTCAGACTGTGTCCCCACAATGGTCTGTTGTCACCACCTCATCCTTGGACTGCAGTGCAATGCAATGCAACAGTTTAAGGGGCTTCGCGCGTGCACTGGTACATGCGCAGATTGACAAAAAATTTGTGATCACCGATTTTTGGTAAACTTAACCATGCTGAATTAGGCCCTTAGTTTTCAATACAGAGATGCCTTTCTTATTATGCAAATCTCATATTTGTTGATAAATTAGGAAAAAAAAGAGATTTGTGTGGTGCGCTATCAGCAGCAGCTGGCACAGGGTTTGTCAGACCCAAATATATATGGAAATAGAAAGGAAGGTGTGCCAGCGCTAGCTGTGATCAAATATACTAGTACACGGTTCTCAAAAAGTATACAATTTATTAATAACAATAAGCAAAATTATAATAAAAACAATTAATAATAATTAAAAACACTGTAATGAGTCGCTCTAGAACTATAAAAAGTCCATAGTGCACATTTAGAAGAGGTATCCCAGGGGATATTTTGAGATTATATTTCAAATGGCTGTTATGCTCATAGGATATTAAATTGGGTATAGCTGTATATTACCATTCCAATTAAGTCTGGTCCAGTGAATGCCAGAATCCGTGACTTTATGTCCTTAGGTTGTCCTATAATTTCAAGGACTCAGGATGTCCCAATAAACGAATGTCCTCTGTAGTGGTTGCTGGATAATTAGGGAGCAGGCTGTGTCCCATATATTCTTAGGTCCAGAACGATTTTTGGAGGTTCATCGATGGGAGAGTGGACTTGTCACTTGGTGGGTGGAAGGTATATCTGCTCCTGATGAAGCCGGAGATTCCGGGGAAACGCGTTGAGCCTTGAGTATATGCTGTCTCCACCTATACCTTCCACCCACCAAGTGACAAGTCCACTCTCCCATCGATGAACCTCCAAAAATCGTTCTGGACCTAAGAATATATGGGACACAGCCTGCTCCCTAATTATCCAGCAACCACTACAGAGGACATTCGTTTATTGGGACATCCTGAGTCCTTGAAATTATAGGACAACCTAAGGACATAAAGTCACGGATTCTGGCATTCACTGGACCAGACTTAATTGGAATGGTAATATACAGCTATACCCAATTTAATATCCTATGAGCATAACAGCCATTTGAAATATAATCTCAAAATATCCCCTGGGATACCTCTTCTAAATGTGCACTATGGACTTTTTATAGTTCTAGAGCGACTCATTACAGTGTTTTTAATTATTATTAATTGTTTTTATTATAATTTTGCTTATTGTTATTAATAAATTGTATACTTTTTGAGAACCGTGTACTAGTATATTTGATCACAGCCAGCGCTGGCACACCTTCCTTTCTATTCTCATATTTGTTGATGGTGTGGCTTCAATTTATTTACTAGCAAGTCTTAAATATTTTGAGATAAAGCACCTTGAGATTAACAATATTGATCTAAAAAATGTAAACTTTAATAATGAAACTGACCAAATTCATCTGTCCCATAAACAGCGGCTGTAAGTGAAATCCAAATACAGAACGAGGTGTCCGCCTACATCATTGCTACAGTTGTACCAAATGGGTCCCATGAAACCATGCTAGCTTCAGGCATCTTTTTTTTGGGGGGGGGGGGGGGCCAAAATGCATATGTGTTGAATCATGTAGACTGCTGATTAATATGATATGCAGCACTTGTATATTTGTGTGCGACTCAGTCTCTTAATCTGTATACACAGTGCTACAATGTAGCAGTTGCGGCTTTTTTTCCCAATACAAGTTCTGTTCAAGTTCAATACAAGTTCTGTTCTGCTCAGTTATCATTCTCGGTGGCACACAATATACAAATTCTCTGCAATAAAACATGCTCATCGCTAGTAGGGTTCCATGTGGCATGGTGCATTACCGTTGGTTTAATGACCTGGTGAACGTATCAGTACACTTGTGTAAAAATCTTACTACATTCTCTAAAGTACTTCTCGTAGTCTTATTAACAGGCTTTACGCTTCGTCTTCCCTTGTGGCACAACAGTGATGTTCAGCTACACAGTGTAGACAACCTAGTCCATTGTTCTGTGTGTATTGCTGTTCTGTAAGAGCAGTCCCATAGAGAACAATGAGCTGTATTCACATACATGTGGTAAATGAAATGGAAAGATACAGTATGTGTGCTTTTGTATGTTTAAACCACTTTAGTTTAAATGAGATTAGATTTGCCTATTATTGCCAGCAAGCTGATTGACATATTTATACATAGTAGTAGAAATAGTAATAGCTTGTAGTGTTGGGGAAGTGAGTGATTGCTGGGTATCTTACATAGCAGAAATTGGGGGACATTTACTAAGATGTGTATTCTACTTCACATGTGATGTTGCTATGGGCAACCAATCAGATCCTGTCTACTATCTTCTAGAGCAGGCATGTCCAACGTTGGCCCTCCAGATGTTGTGAAACTACACATCCCAGCATGCTTTGCAATAGTTTTAGCATTCTCTTATAGCAAAACTGTGGCAAAGCATGCTGGAATGTGTAGTTTCACAACATCTGGAGGGCCAACGTTGGACGTGCCTGTTCTAGAGGGTGCTAAATAAATAAGAAGTAGATTCTGATTGGTTGCCCATAGCAGCATCACATGTGAAGTAGAATACACGTCTTAGTAAATTTCCCCCATTGTCTATTGCTGGCAAACCGTTCTGGTGTAAATTTGAACTGGTGTTAGTGTTTACGGTTAAAAGGTTATCACCGGGGTTCTGAATTCTGTCCTCAGGACCCCACACAGTTCACATTTTCTGGCAGGTGCATTCATTAATCATTAACCTAATTTAAAAGATCCACAGGTGGAGCCAATTATTTCACGTGTGATTCTCTGACCTGCAAAACATGCACTGTGTGAGGTCCTGAGGACCGAGTTTGAGAAACTGTGGGTTATCATTATCGCCTGACCATTATATAGTTTTACATGTCCAAATTGTGGCAATAACTCCGTGACTTTGTTGTTGGTCGGAGCGCTATGATGATGATGGTGTATGAATCTAGGAATGCTTTTTGCCGATGGTGATGTGGTGCAGTTAAATTATGCTTTCATTTCTTTGTTTAAAAGGAAATTACATCTGATTAGAGAACTTTCTAAACGTACTTAAGACCCATACACACTAGGTGATTTTGAATCTCAAAGAAGCTCAGTGTTCACGTTTTTGAGCTACTTTGAGCTCAAAATCTCCCGAGTGTTTATGGCTGGCCGATGAGCGGTCGGCCAGTTTTACTGGCCCAGTGAACCACATTCCACGGTCTCATACTGTGGAAAGTGGTTCACGCCCCGTGAAAATCACTCGGTGTGTATGCAAGCATGTCACTACTGTGACTTTTCCTGCAAGCGATTTTTCTTATGATCTCTTGGCGACCATAAATCTCATAATGGTACTTATGTAGTATCTGGGCTGCCGATTTCTAAATCGGGTCAAATCGGGAGATCGCATCGCATCGCATGCGACCATGCGATTCGATGCGATGCGATGCGATGCCCCGATTTTTTCCATAGGAATCAATGTTAAAATGGACTGAGTCCATTTTAACATGGAATTCAATGGGAAAAATGGGTCCTTTTCATACCCCTACTATCCAAGTGGGCATGGAGTTGGATATAAACCTGTGGCGAGCGTAGCGAGCCACCGAGCCCGAAGCGTGGCGAGCGAAGCGAGCCCCGCGAGGGGACGAATACCGTCCCCTCGCGGGGCTCGCTTCGCTCGCCACGCTTCGGGCTCGGTGGCTCGCTACGCTCGCCACAGGTTTATATCCAACTCCATGCCCACTTGGATAGTAGGGGTATGAAAAGGACCCATTTTTCCATAGGAATCATTTTAACATTGATTCCTATGGAAAAATCGGGTCATCGCATCCGATATCGGATGCGATGCGATGCGATATCGCATCGCATCGCATCTGATTGTATGCCTTAACTTAAGGCATACAATCAAAAAATCGGCAGCCCAGATACTACATAAGTACCCTCATAATCTGCAGTGTTCTCTTACTGGAGAACCCTGGTGCTTAACGCTTGCTCAGCACACAGCGTTGCACATCGCTGTGTGTGTGCCGTGCGATCTAGCATCACTCGGATAGTGTGTGCTATGTGTGTAGGCCCTATAATAGCAACAGTACGAGCAATTTGTTTTATCTGGAAACACCCCATTGGGACCATCTGCTTATTTATAGATAGTGAATCTTTTCATTGCAGTTATTGTTAATAAGCCACACTCCAACCCTTAATCTATGCATATGTTTGGGAATATGAAATATGCAGTAAAATAAATGCGACCACAGTGTTTTAGTGATGTGTGATTAACGGTTTACTTATTGACAGTTACTGGTGGCACCACCACAATTTATGCAGTGGAGGCTGATGGGGATCCCAATGCTGGGTTCGACAAGACAAAGGAGGCTGGTGAGATCCAGTATTTAATCAAATGGAAAGGTTGGTCCAGTATTCACAATACGTGGGAAACAGAAGAAACACTAAAGCAGCAAAATGTGAAAGGAATGAAAAAATTGGACAACTACAAGAAAAAAGAGCAAGACAAAAAAAGATGGTAACTGCATAGAAAAGATTAATCTTTTAAACGGCTATAGAATACATTCTATGAACCAGTTCTAACACACTTAAGACATGATTCTAAATTAGGATTAAAAAAATAGAAAAAAAGTCTAAAAACCTATGATCCTTAACTCCTGGAACAAACCATGTTGATTTACAAGTGGTGCCACTGCATCAACTTTTTTTTTTTCATGTTGGAAATTACAGGCTATTTTTACATGTAGCAAACAGGCCTGTTTGTTGCATTTCTTTGATACATTGAAAAATATATCCTGAATATGTTTTTGTGTGTGTAGCTCACAAAACAGTGTGAATGGACACATTAGAACCCATTCTCTGACTTCATGCTATTTAGGTTTCTTCATTAACGTTGGATGGTAAAAAGCATGTGAAGTGCATAATGGGTGAACTTGTATCCATGTAAGCATACATGGATTGCGAGGCAGTTATACTATCCGTGTGAATGTGGTTCTTGTAGCAATTCATTCCCCCAACTGGTTAATGTTTCTCATAAAAATGGGGGGGGGGGTGTATTTTAATTAATTGAGGTTAAAGACATCTATTTAGAATGGTATGCAACCAACACTCAATAAGACAACAACATTTGGTAATGTGGATCAAATGGTGTTGCTTATTGACATATTGACCGAATGCCACAAAGTCCACAAAATGTTGGAATGGCAACGAGTTGACCACGTGGAAGGGTCAACCTGAAGTGTTTTTGTTTTTTGGACTCTTTTCATACTTTACCACCCACTTGGGACTCCAATTGGAAACGGTTGCCCGAAGCATGTAGCACAAAGAAACATGAAAAGCTATTGTCAACCATTTCATTTGTCAACCATTTCCATGTTGTTGTTTTTCTTGTGTCAAACTTTTGTTTGTGTTGATTTTGTGCATTTATTGACTGTTGGACCTAGACATTGTCAACACTCAATGTCCTAACCATTTAGAACATATCAAGCACGCTTTTATATATAAAAAAATATATCTGATCAGACCTTTACATTTTCTCAGTGGTGGCTGCTCTCTACAGCCGCGGGGTGGGGAGGTTCAGTCGATCAGCAATGATTGGCCACACAGCAGATACTGGGGTGGAGTGGGAGCAAGAAAGCAGAGGGGCTCGGAGGTGCCTTTTTAAATTGGAGGCTACTGGATAATCATGTTCCAGCAGCCACCAAATGGGTATAACTGACTAGCCACATCAGATGCGACCATGTCAGTGAAAATGGATCCTGGTGTGGTTGCATCTTTAAGAGCTTAGTACTAAGTACTTATAAAGGTTGGCAGTACAATGATATTTATTTAATGTATTTCTTTAACATTGTTCTTCTGTCCTGAGCTTCCTTCTGGACGTTATCCTTATTTTTAGGTTTTGGGGTCAGGTTTGCAATTTCTATCATGGTAATTAACAGGGATTCTCTCCCAAGTACTCTCTTTGTTGGCTGGGTAACTAAAAATTCTGGGCATAGCCACAGGAGAGCTTAGAAGCTGCATATTATGGGATCATTTCAAATGATGTAGAATCCATATATGCCCCTCTCACACTGGAAACCGCTTGTGAGCCGGGTACAAAATCCCGGCTGCGACCCAGCTTGCAAACTCTTTTACACTAGCCGCCCGACCCGGCATAAAGCCGGGCGGGTTATGTAATCGGGAGGTGTGGCCTGGGAGATGTCAGCATCTCCCAGCGGTGCCTTTACAGTGCATTGAATGGAACCCGGGTCGTGACGACCTGGGATACCCGTACACACTGACCCTGGACCCGGGACAATCTTCCAGGAGCCTTTCACACTGACCAGTTTCATGTGCAATAACCCGGGAAATATTTGTCAGTGTGAAAGGGGTAATATTAAAAATGAAGACCTACAATACTGTTCCTGCAAACTGTGCAGGCTAACTGTAGCCTTGTGCTTTTATGTTTGTGCACAACCATACAGTAATGGTAATACCAGGAAACATGAGCGAAGATCATTAAATGCATATATCCTGGAAATACAACCTGCAAATATCCTACAATATACCTTTTGCAGGCTGGTTAAAATGACCCCTTTTGTGTTTTTATTTTCTAATGTTACACTTTAATATAAAAAGAATTTGTATATGTTTTGCAGTAAACATTTTAGTTTCTAAAACTTCTGTAAATGCCGCTAGTGATGCCTTTGCTTTCTTTGTACAGGTTGAAAGCTGCATCTCCTGAAGATATAGAGTATTATAATTGCCAGCAAGAACTTACTGATGACCTCCATAAACAGTATCAATTCGTAGAGCGAATCATAGGTAAGTTATCTTTGAATGAAAAGGCTTGTATCGCTATTTACCACACACACTCAGGGAGAGTATGGAAACTCCAGAAAGTACTCTGGATAGTAGTAAATATATCCAGTTTCCCCACTTATGCATTAAAGAATGTGTGTACGGAGCAAGGGCGTAACTACCATAGGTTCAAGGGGTGCAGCTGCTATGGGGCCCAAAGCAGAAAGGGGCCCATCTTTGCCATCTAAGTAATGTGTTTTACATAGATTTATCACCATCAGTTGCTAAATAGGGGGCCCTTACAAACTTTTGCTATGGGGCCTACGAATATCTATGTACGCCTCTGGTACGGAGGTCTGATTGTTAGTATGTGGCATGCTGTATTTGTATTTACATATAATGGATTACCCTTTTCCTGCTGAAAAGTAGAATGACCTTTTTAAACTTTTACTCCTTATTAATTTTGGTTTCTTCTCTATTTCTCAGCTCATTCAAATCAAAAATCTGCAGCAGGATACCCGGATTATTTCTGCAAGTGGCAGGGTCTTCCATACTCCGAGTGCAGTTGGGAGGATGGCGCACTCATTGCAAGAAAGTTTCAGGCACACATTGATGAATACTTCTGCAGGAATCAATCCAAAACTATTCCTTTTAAGGAGTGCAAGGTAAAGGGAAACCTATATTAAACCATGTGTCCCATAGCCAGCCCTATATATTTCACAGTCCTTGTAGAAAGATAAGGGATGTAGGTCAGGAGCAGGAAACCTGGTAGTACTGTCAGTCACAGTAGTCTTCTGGTCTCAACCCAAATGCTGCCTGTGTTCAGTCTGTGAAGGGAGATAGAGGTACATGCTTCAGCAGAAACTGGATAAATCCAGATTTAAAGCCGCACCCAGACTTGTGTGGAAGCTCCGCCTACCGCCTCACCTCCCCTGCGCGCAATAATCTGTTTAATGGCTGCTGCTGGCTTCTAACTATAGCGCGCCCCTCGCAAGGTTAAGCCGATGCATGTCTCTGCAGCCGCGCCACCGCGGTGATGTCAGTACAGTCGTGACACGCGGCAGCCAGAGCCGAAGGCTTTTCCTTCTGTCCGTCTCAGAATCGATTAGTAATGGATGTGGTTATGCTTTTTAAGTGTACTTCAGAATTTCCCAGATGCAGATTTATTAAGCCTGCTGAAATGAAAAAGTGGCCAGTCAGCTCCTAGTTGTCATCTTTCAAACCCAGTCTGTAACTTGATAGTTAGGATCTGATTGGCTGGTGCATTATCACTGGCCACTTTATCACTTTAATAAATCCCCCCAAAGTCCTCAAGGCATCCTAATGGTCCAGGTTATAAGAATATACATGTTTGTGCACAGATGGCATAATAAAACTGAGGTACTAATTAAGTCACCAGTTCCTTAAAATCTGGACTGTTGGGGTCCTTGAAGACAGAGTTTATGGACCACGGGTGTGCAGCCTGTTGTGTGTCTATGCTTGATTATAGAACTAAATGTTGAATGTATTTGTTACAGGTTTTAAAACTGAGGCCGAGGTTTGTAGCTCTGAAGAAGCAGCCTTCTTACATTGGAGGGAACGACACATTGGAGCTAAGGGACTATCAGCTAAATGGCTTAAATTGGCTAGCGCACTCCTGGTGCAAGTAAGGATAACCAATTTTGTTTTATTAGGTGTATACATATCTACATTTTATTGCTGCAATGTTCCTCAGCTATTTGTTCAGAACAGTGTCTTAATTTGACTTCCTTTTTCTTTAAGCTTTGTTTGTAATACATAATAACATTTGATTATGTAAATCTGATAAGTTTGTAAGATATATAACGGTGCTTCAGACGTTCCTGCCTAATCTTATACTAGCAGTACTTTTATCGCTCATGGCTTGTGGTAAAAGTATAAAATGCCTTGTGGGTTTTATTTTTGTTATGCAAGTGTTTTGTCAAAACCTCTTAACATTCTGAAAACCTCTTCAGCAATGAAAGTGCTTGTAACATCCTCTCCATACAACTACTAAATTTATTTTATTTATTATTAACAGTTTCTTATATTGCACACACATATTCTGCAGCGCTTTATAGAGAATATCACATCAGTCACATTCACATCAGTCCCTGCTCCAGTGGAGCTTACAATCTATATTCCCTACCACATGTACACAAACACAGACATTCTAGGGTTAATTTTGTTGGGAGCCAATTAGCCTCCCGGTATATTTTTGTATTGTGGGTGGAAACCGGAGTACCCAGAGGAAACCCACACAAGCACAGGGAGAATATACAAACTCTGCACAGTTAGGGCCATGATGGGAATTAAACCCAAGATCTTAGCGCTGTGAGGCAGTAATGCTAACATTAAACCATCCGTAATGGTTCAGTTTAAATAACCATTTTGATACCACCTTTAAGGCAAGCTTGAGCTTCTAAAGTTTCTACTGTTCCACACAGACTTTGGAAGTGATTAAATTGTTTTTTGAGTGCCTAAAGTAATGGGTGGCCTCTGGCGCAATATAATTTATGCTCTGATTGGGTGCCCATTACTGTTGATGTGCCAAAACACACAGAGTTTACCACTTTGCTCGGCAAAACCCAACTAAAGTCCTGGCCCGGATCATGAGAAGTGCCATTAGGGCACCCAAACGGGACACTTTTTTTTGCATGTTTCTGCTCGCCGGTTTGGAAGCCTGTAAGCAGAAATGCCAGCACCCGCAGCATGTGGCCGCATAACAGTACAATTGAGTTACTACTGGAGGGCACCTTCTAGAGGTAGCCGTACAAACAACAATTGAACTGTTCCCCACTAGTTAAAGAAGCACTGTTATGCAAGAGCCCTTGGCATGAAGGAGTGGACCATGGGCCTAGATCCTGTGTCTGTTTGCTTTCTTTCTGGATGCTTATTCCTAACTGCATTTACACGTTAATACCAGAATGTAACTGTAATGGAATCCACTGTGTATTTGGTTATCTTCATACTGCATTCTCTTTTGTCATTTTGTGTATTTAATAGCAAATACAAAGCACTTGCCTTCAGTGTGTGATGTAAAAAAAAAAAATTAGCATGTTCTATATTTTGATATTAAATGCTTATAGACAGTAGTGTGAATGCCCTACCTATATCAAAACCAGGTCTAAGGGATCAGGCAGCAGATTCCCCAATTCGACCGTAAATGCCATCGATGATCGGCAATCTGGAGATCTTTATTTTAGAAATCCCATATCTGCCAGCCTGACCATTTTTGGGTCGGAATATTTTAACATGTTTAATATCTACCCCCAGTGTCTTGTGATTGGAAGACAAACTGCCACAGATATATGACACCCCCCCCCCCCCCCCCCCAACTTTTTCATATGTATACTAGACCCTTTTAGACTTAAAAAAAAAAACATGTAACAGATTCTAAAGTGTTATAACTGCCTATAGATTTGAAGTAAATGTTGGATAATGTACTTTTTTTTTTCACAGAGGAAACAGTTGCATTCTTGCAGATGAAATGGGATTGGGAAAAACAATTCAGACCATTTCTTTCCTAAATTATTTGTTCCATGAACATCAGCTGTATGGACCATTTCTGATTGTTGTTCCCCTTTCTACTTTAACATCCTGGCAAAGAGAGATTCAGATTTGGGCTCCTTTAATGAATGCTGTTGTCTACTTGGGTGATATTAACAGCAGAAATGTGGTAAGTTAATGTGGAAAAATATTTAGTTTTCAATTTGTAAGATTGTTTGGAACTTCTTATAAATGCCCATTGAGTTTAGTAAATTTATGCACAGTAGCATTTCTAGGGTGATCATATTTAACTAGACAATACCAGAGTGTATCCCATAATAGACTAGTTAACGCTGTCCTGTGTAGCTTTCACGTAAGCCTCAAATCGCCTCTTTTGCCTATCTACATGTTTGTGTGTGTGTATGGATGTTCCATGATAACTCTGGTACGCTTTAGCTAATAGTCTTCAAACTTTGCACACTACCTTATTTTAAGGGACGATCGAAGTTCAAAGATGGGTTTAATCGGACGAACCCTTAACGGTCCATGCTATTTGTATTGTTTTCATGCATTGCGATACGTCGTTGGAAAGCTTATTAATTTCTGAATACAACACAATGAACAGACTCCATTTAAAGGGTCCATTAGATTTAAACATTTTCACTTTACAAAACTTTTGACAAACTGAAATTAATAGATTATATACCAAACAATTAATCCAAATGGTCTCGAGCGCTCTTTCTTCCTGCTACTGGTTAATCCAAATAGGAAGAATTCAATCCTATTATATTTCCAAAAAAATCATCTAAAAAGTACACATAAGCATTGACCACAGCACTGGAAAAATAGGTTAAGAAATTTTGTATGGGACATGCAAGGTGGATTCTTCCAATCTGGATCACAAAAATATAATGGTCACGGATTTCTTTATAAATAACAGTGTCTTTATTTAAAAAAAACAATAAAAATAGAAAAAAAAGGTACTTGTGAGTTATCCGGGCTCCCGATTTTTTGATTGTATGCCTTAAGTTAAGGCATACAATCAGATGCGATGCAATATCGCATCGCATCCGACCATCGGATGCGATGACCCGATTTTTCCATAGGAATCAATGTTAAAATGGACTGAGTCCATTTTAACATGGAATTCAATGGGAAAAAGGGGTCCTTTTCATACCCCTACTATCCAAGTGGGCATGGAGTTGGATATAAATCTGTGGCGAGCGTAGCGAGCCACCGAGCCCGAAGCGTGGCGAGCGAAGCGAGTTACTATCCAAGTCCTATCCAAGTACTATCCGCAATCAGGGGGGCTTCACTACCCCCTCCTGGGAACCAAATGACCCCACAGAAGGTGCTGGAGGTCCAGTTACTATCCAAGTACTATCCAACTCCATGCCCACTTGGATAGTAGGGGTATGAAAAGGACCCGATTTTCCCATTGAATTCCATGTTAAAATGGACTCAGTCCATTTTAACATTGATTCCTATGGAAAAATCGGGTCATCGCATCGCATCCGATGGTCGCATGCGATGCGATGCGATGTCCCGATCCGACCCGATTTAAAAATCGGGAGCCCGGATAACTCATAAGTACCAAAAAAAATTATTAAAAAATTGATTCACATATATGTAAAAAAACGAATAAAACAGTTCCTTGTTTCACAGAAATAATAAAAAAAAAAATTATAAGCTCACGGACCTCCTGGGGGTATTCAATTAACCTTTTTAATCCACTGTTGTTAAATATTCCCATTATGGCAGGGCCACTGCTGCTTCTACACTGGTACTCTTCCTTAGGATAACACACTGCCACTGTGTCAATCCGTCAGGTTTTCCTTGTGTGTGTGGGGGGGGGGGGTTTGTAGTGGTTAAAAGGAGGGAAGGAGTCCTTCTGAGCAGGCGTGTGGGTTTTAAGATGATATCCCCCACACTGCCGTCCCGGGGGAAGGGGGCGGGGTAAGGCTGGCCCGACAGTCGTGACCTGGTCCCATTCTCGGCCTGCTTGACTGCATCTCGGTAGGCGGGATTCAATGTCTAGAGTGCCAAAAAGGGGGTGTGCCCATGAGAAATGGCTGTGGATCATCGAGATCCGGCTGTGAGCTCGTCAATCCACAGCCGTTCTCTGCAAAACAAGCCTGACTGCTAAAAGTCTGGCTTGTTTTGCCGAGATGCCTTTTCAATGCTGTCTGGAAAGACAGCATTGAATAGGCGCCCGCCGCTATTTCCTTGGTCGGAAATAGCAGTGGAGGATTGAACAACCCCCCTAAGAGGAAGAAACCAGACCAGGATGGAGAGAGTTTGGAACATTTTTCCATAAAATGGAAAATAACACTCGTTTAGCTATTCATTGGACCACCTTCTCCTTTCAATGTACCTTTTCCCTCTTTCGTCACTCCCATCCCTTTCCTATATGGTTTAAAATAAAACAAATGTAACGTCACATTATTTTCCCGGTTATGCTATATATTGTTTTTTTTTTCCCATGCACCACACCAACTTCTCTCAGAATATAAACACTGGAAACGCAAACGTAAAATCTTCACTCATTCTATGCTTTGGCTTTTATTTCAGATCAGAACTCATGAGTGGATGCACCCACAGACAAAGAGATTAAAGTTCAATGTTATTTTAACAACATATGAAATCTTACTAAAGGATAAAGTAAGTAATGCATTAATTTTTACTGGAAAGCGCTGCAAAAGTGCCATATTGTATGTGACTTATCTCCAATTCCGATCCAATATGTGGTCACTTGCACAACAGATCGGTTCAGGAGATCATCATGGCTGAACTAAGGATTTGTTTGATCCTGCGACCATGATTGTCATCTCGTACGATCTAGATTATGCAAAAGGGCCACATACGATGCAAAAATAAAGGCCCCATACAGTACACTGAGGTGCAGCCTCACATGCGGTACCTCGGTGTAGTGTATGGGGGTCTTATATTTTTTCCATTGCTATGTTTATGTACCTTGCTTTTTGACAGTGCCATTTTAAGTTTTAAAGCTGTTAATTCTTTTATTTGATACTGTCGCCTTGACTTGCTGACTTTTGGGCTAGACATTGTCTGTCAGCCGTCCGTAAAACATCTTGGAGAAAAGTGTTCTAAATGAAGCTCTCCCAACCTCTGATCTATGATCTCTTTTAAGGAATGCAACTCTAGGGTTAGAGTGATGGGAATACACAGACATCCTCTAAATTGAGGAATCCATAATTGGAGGTGATTCCCACTATGCTATATCCCCCAGAAAGAGAATAACTGTATTTAAATTGGTGTGTTCTGGTCTCGCCTACACCGTGGAACTTGGGTCTTCCAGATTTATAGATGTTACAAAAAAAATAGAGCAATGTTAATCTGAAGCTTAAACAGAATAGCATCAATGGCCTCTGGAATTAAGTTTCCATTATGTCCAGTTCTTGGCAAAATCAGTTCTGGACAGGCAGGACTTCTTCAAGGACTTATCAACCTCTACAGATGAGGTAAACCAATCTGGAAGTTGGGACAGTTGGTATGAGCATCCATCTCTGCCTTTTCTTCTCTTTTCTGGTGTGAGCAGAAAATCATACAGCCACAGATAAATAACATTCAGGAAAAACGAAAGTACATTTTCAAGGCGGCTCATGAAGGTTAGTTAGTCTGTGGTAACGATCTTGACAGAAAAATCCACCCCAGGGCTGGATCCCTAATGCTTGAAGTTTGGGGACTTAATGATCTATAGCAGGCATGTCCAAAATGTGGCCCTCCAGCTGTTGTGAAACTACACCATTTCAGCATGCTTTGCCATAGTTTTAGCATTCCATATCAACAAAATGGTGGCAAGGCATGCTGGAACATGTAGTTTCACAACAGTTGCAGGGCCATAGTTTGAACATGCCTGATCTATAGTCTACAAGCTAGCCTGTAGTGCTTCGATTTTACAGCTGCACAGCTTAAAATAGACCAGATCCATATGACCCAATGCTGACCTATTTTTCCCATAGTCTTTTTTAGGTGGTGTTAACTGGGCTTTCATAGGAGTTGATGAAGCTCATCGGTTGAAAAACGACGATTCCTTGCTATACAAGACCTTGATTGACTTCAAGTCTAATCATCGTCTCCTTATCACGGGAACTCCTTTGCAGAATTCTCTTAAAGAGCTGTGGTCTTTGCTTCATTTCATTATGCCAGAAAAGTAAGTTTTTTTTTTTTTTTCACCTAACAGAAGAGCTGCTCTCTTGCACCCTTGTTCTTTAATAGCATGGGTAAAGTAATGCTCAAAAAGAGTGTGTTTTTGTTTGTTCGTTCCCAATGTCATAAAAAATGCTTCAGTTCTGATTCTTGAATATCTGTTGGAATCTGATATTTTTTTCTAATTGTTATTATATACCTTATTGGAGTCAAACTTTAGAAGTGTCCATCGTTCCTCTAACTCATGGTTATGGCACTATAACCTCAAATGAGGTTCTTGGACAGCGAATATGTTCTGTAATCTAGGTGGTTTTTTTTTATGTATACTTTATTTAATTTTCAAATAAAAACATAGATACAGGCATACAGGTAATATATTCTTACAGGAGAATAAACAGGTACACAATTCCGAAGAACATACATGGTCAGTATCTAATGAAACATTCCTAGTCCAACGCCAGTTACAATTGAACATTTCTATACAGAAAAATCTGGCCTACGTCTGTGGAGAAATATAGTACCTTTTCAAGAAACAAAGATTAGGGCCTCTGTGACAGGGTTCTCCGTCAAGAGTAATATTAAGAATAAGTGACTTAGCGCGTATGCCTAGGAAAAAGGAAGCACCGTAACATCTCAAGGTGGAACGGTGGGTACCAAAGGAACCGGGGAGATTAAACTTAGGGGGGGGGATGAAGGGGAATGAAAGGGGGGGGTCAGGGGGCCTTTATATAACTCATATCTATTGAGACCAAAAGGTGTATCAGGTCAAGTAGGACTCAAGTCTATGTGTACTCATTGCTGAGAGAGCCTCAAGGCGTCTTAATTCACGGAACCTGTTCTTTATATATTGCCGAAGATTTAAAGTCTATCCATGATGCCCATGTCGCCATATAGTCTGTCTGTTTATCTGATGCATCATAATAGATATCTTCCATAGTGCAATAAAAGTCAACTCTACAAAACCATTCCCATATTGTTGGGGACTCTGTATCTCTCCAGTGTGTCGGTATTACTGCCCTGGCGGCATTGTTCAAGTGTTTTAATAAGGACTTTTTGTATTTATGTAACGGGATTTTGGAATGGGAGAGAAGCCAGAAGTCAGGACCCTCCGGTACTTGGGAACCTAGCAACTTTGAGGATAATTGTATTACTTTGTCCCAGAAGGGTCTAATCTTGGCACACTCCCACCAAATATGAATCAGAGTACCACTTGAGGCCCCGCACCTCCAACACAAGTGAGATACCGCGGGAAATATTTTATGAAGGAAATCTGGGCACCTGTACCAACGGGTTAGCAATTTATATTGAGTGTCTATCACCTCTAGGCTTGTTGAGCATCTTGCCATGACCTCGAATTGTTTTTCCCATTTTATCGTTATGCCCCATTGTAGTAGGTCCCTATCCCATTTCTCACAGAAAGAGGGAACGTCAGGAAAGTGACCCCTTAGCAATAATTGATATATTGTTGATAATGCATGTGTGGGTTCAGAGGCTCGATAGCATAGCATTTCAAAATGCGTTGGTTCTTTTTTAAGGGTATCATCTGATCTTTTCGAGCGGATAAAGTGTCTGATTTGAAAATAAAACCAAGCATCTGATTGGGCCAGTTCCTTTCCAACTCTCAAATCCGAAAAAGCAGCAATTTTCCCACCCGACACTAAGTGAATAATTTTAGTAAGGCCCTGCTGTTTCCACCTAATTGCTTGCGCCCCAGAAGTTCCAGGGGGGAATTCTGGGTTGTCCACAAAAGGTAGTAGAAGTGTGTTGGGAGTTGAGAGACCAAGCTTGTGTCTAAGATTTTTCCACATTGATAAAGTGGCCTCAATTGTGGGGAGCTTAGTCGAGGGTATTTTAGCCAGCCAGGGGATGTGCTGCAAATTTAAGGAGGAAGATTGTATCTCCAATTCAACCCATTGCTTGGGGTTCACATCTGCTCTAGCCCAGTTCATTACCCTGTGTAAAACTGCTGCCTGGTAGTAGGCTAGTAACATAGGCAAACGTTGTCCCCCTCTATCTCTGCTATAATATAGATAGGCATGTTTAAATCTGGGCTTTTTGCCCCCCCAGACAAATTGACTAATAACTCTCTGTGCCTCTCCGAGGTATTGCGCCGGGATCCTTAAGGGGATTGCTTGGAAGAGATATAAGAATCTTGGGAGAATATTCATTTTGATAATGTTCATCCTCCCTAGCCAAGAAAATCTCTGTGTCGCCCATTGTGATAATTCCCGGCGAATAACCCGAAGTAAGGGAGTGTAGTTGAGAGAGAACGCAGAGGACAGGGAGCTAGGGATTTGTATACCCAGATATTTAATATGTGAGGTAGCCCACTGGAAGGGGAATCTGGGCTTGAGAGATTCAACTGTGTGGGTAGGAAGTGATATGTTCAGTGCTACAGATTTTGAGTAATTTATTTTAAAGTTAGATAATTTCCCATATCTTGAGAATTCCCCCATAAGATTCGGTAACGATACCACTGGATTCGAGATTATCGCCAGGAGGTCGTCGGCAAATAGTGCCTATCTGTGATCGGTCTTCCCTACCCTTAGACCTCTAATACTGGGGTTATTCCTAATTGCCCTAGCCAGGGCTTCCATACAGAGTACATAAATTAAAGGTGATAAGGGACAACCCTGTCTTGTCCCATTTGCGATAGCGACCGGAGGGGATAGTGTGCCATTAACCCTTATCTGTGCAGTAGGTGCATTATATAGTGCCATAATCTTTTGCAAAAATTGACCATTTAAACCTATGTGCCTCAAAGTCATTTCCATAAACCTCCAGTCCACCCTATCAAACGCTTTTTCAGCGTCGGTAGATAGGAACATGATTGGGGTATGTGTCGTCTGGGCATGTGCAACTATGTCGAATACCCTAATAGTGTTTTCCCTCGC
This sequence comes from Crinia signifera, assembly GCF_055691185.1. Lineage (NCBI taxonomy): Eukaryota > Metazoa > Chordata > Amphibia > Anura > Myobatrachidae > Crinia > Crinia signifera. Next base: position 407,360,530 of record NC_139217.1, read on the forward strand.
TTCTCTGCCCCTCACAAAGCCCACCTGGTCTTCGTGTACTACCATAGGGACTAAATTCGCCAGGCGGTTTGCCAACAATTTCGCAAATAACTTGGTGTCTATATTAAGAAGGGAAATGGGGCGGTAGCTTGCAGGGAGTGAAGGGTCCTTCCCCTCTTTTGGTAATATTGTAATATGTGCAGCAAGTGACTGATGCGACAACGGTTGCTTTGTGGATACCGCGTTGCATGCCCGCAACAAGAGGGGGAGGAGCTTCTCCTGGAAAGTTTTATAATAAGTCACTGGGAAGCCGTCTGGCCCTGGGCTTTTGCCCGACGGAGTACTTTTTAGTGCTAGTTTGAGTTCTTCTTCCGTAAACGGTTCATTAAGAGAAGTTGTTAAATCTTGGGGAAGGACAGGATATTGTATTTCTGATAGGTATTCCTGAATGTCCCTTTCTATGGTCGACCTCTCTCCCACCTGGCCCTCCCCGGTTAGATTATATAGGGCAGTGTAATATTTGTGAAATATCTGTGCTATTTGCGAGTTACTTGAGTGTGTTCGGCCTTCAGAGTCTCTCATTTCTTTTATATAGGTCAGAGACCTTTGCGCCCTCAATGCCCTCGCCAGTTGTTTGCCTGGTTTATTGCCCCATCTGTGGAATTTGTGTCTGCACCGTCTAAACGCTCTGCGCGTGCTGTCATTGAGTAGACTATTCAGTGCCGTACGAGCTTCTTGTAATTCCAAGAAGGTATCAGGTGTCAGGGAAGACTTATGTGCCAATTCCAGGGACTTTATCTTTTCTAACAGGGCCTCCCTACACTCTGCCCTCTTTTTTTTCAACCGTGAGCCTAGTTGAATACATTTACCCCGTATTACACACTTGTGTGCCTCCCAGATAGTGACTGGTGACATCCCTTCAGTCTCATTGGTTTCGATATAGTCACTTATGGCTACTCCAATCTGTGTCCTACAGTCGTCATCCCTAAGGAACTGTTCATTAAATTTCCAGTTCCATTGTCGGGAGGGGAGATTTTGCAGGGACAGGGTAAGGGAAATAGGTGCGTGATCGGATACTACCATCTGTCCTATTGTCGCATCTTTAATCAGTTCCAGTGAGCTTTGTCCCAGACACAAATAGTCTATTCTAGTGTATGACTTATGTGGGTGGGAATAAAAAGTAAAATCCTTGTCCTTGGGATGTAATAGCCTCCATGTGTCAATCATTTGGAAGTCATGTAGTATGGCTTTGAAACGTCTTGTATCTTTTTGAGGGGTACTGGTAGTGGATGTAGTTGTGTCTAACTCGGGGTCTATGGCCCAATTGAAATCGCCCCCAGTCACCACGACACCCTCCAGCTTGCCTTCTACTAATTCCATAGCCTCTTTGAAGAAGCGCAGCTGTCCTTTATTTGGTAAGTATAAATTTATGAATGAGAAAGTCTGGTTAGATATAGTAGTCTTAACCAACAGTCCTCTACCATTCCCTATTGGCTGCACTACAACGTCTGAAAGAGGAATGGTTTTAGAAAACAATATGGCAACACCTTTGGATTTGGAATCGGAAAAGTTATTAAAATAACCTGTCGGGTAATGTCGGGATGATAGCCTAGGAGCCGCGTCTCCTTTAAAATGTGTTTCCTGAAAAAATATAACGTCTGCTTTCTCAGTGTGCATTAAGTGCAGTAATTTAGATCTTTTTTCAGGGATATTGAGACCTCTCGCATTCAAGGACACTATCTTTAGATTAACCACCATATCTGATCCTAAAACAAATCAATAGATTAGGGCCCCCTTTCCAAGGTTTGGGTGAAGGGTTAGGAGTGGGGAGGGTGAACATACAAGAACATACTATAACTATAGGGGAGAAACTGTTATTGCCTAAGCAATAGGCCCATACAATAAGTATGGGAAACTCTGCATTTTTAGCCAAGGGAAGCTCAATTTGTCCCATGGTCTATGTGTCTACAGCAGAGCGTGAGGGGTATGGGGGAGAACAGGGCAGGCCGCCCTTAATATAAAGCATAAATGGAACAATAAAATATCAAACAATAAAGTACCTCAGTCTCCTACTGAGTAGTCTACTCAATAATCAAATTATTATTAATATTAGCTTTATGTAACAGTGGCCTACAATAGGGCCCAAACTAGGCGTTTCCTCTGGACTAGCCGAGCTGCACACTCCACCAAGAAGAAGGAAAAAAAAAAAACGACCACAGTTATACTTATCAAGAGTGTTTCCTGGCATCTTCATGACCCTATACGATGCACTGCCGAGAAATATTACCTCGGCCATGCACTTTGGTCATGTTCCTGTAAGACCAGATAAAAACCTCTGATCATACGCTGCACGGCCAGCCCAGAGTGCCATCCAACTTATTTCAATGCAATATATAACTATAAGCGAGCAATCATATATCATACATCTTTAAAGCAAACGGTCTTATTCTCATCAAGCTAGAAAAGGATTTTTAGCCGCAAAACAAACTAGACAGTCTTTGCCTGTTTCAGCATATATTTACGTGTCTGGTGTGAGAGACCCCTGGGATCTCTGCTGGCCTGATAGCTGATCTCTTGATCCGCCACTCAGCGTCGTTGGTGGTGGATTCCCGGGCTTCTTTTTCTTACTATGTTGGACCTCACGCCATTGCCCCCTGCGCGGTCTCGCTCCAACCGACAGTTCCATTGGATCCAGCCAGTTGGACAAAACCGGAGGTGGTAGGTCCAGAGCATTGCAAAAAGAGACCACACCTTCGGGGTCTTGAAGGATGCATGTTTTACCCTTATGAACAACCTGGATGCTTATTGGAAATCCCCATCTGAACTTAATATTTCTCTTCTTTAGTTCATCTGTGATGGGGCGTAGTAAGCGTCTTTGCTGTAAAGTTGTCCATGACAGGTCTTGGTAGATCTGGATGTCGTGCCCATTGAAAGTGAGGCCGGGCGAGAGACGTGCTGCCCTCAGGATTTCCTCCTTTTCTTGGAAGTAGTGAAGCCTACAAATTATGTCTCTGGGTTTCTCCGACGGAGCTCCTTTGGGCTTAAGGGCTCTGTGTGCCCTGTCGAAGACTATTCGGTGCTCTGTATCTGCCTCTATGAGACCTTTGAAAATTTTGGATAGAGCGCCCTCTACATTTTGAGGTTGAACGTCTTCCGGTATACCTCTAATCCGAAGATTATTTCTCCTCCCACGATTGTCCATATCATCAAGCCTGCGGCCCAGTTCTGTCAAGGCCCTAGACTGCCGGGACACTAGGTCATGTATATCTGACATCTGAGTGTCTGCCTCCTCTGCTTGTTCCTCCAGCAGTACTACTCGGTTTGCAAGGTGCTTGAAATCTGATTTAATAGAGGCGATTTGAGTCTGCATTGATTCCTGGAGCCTCTTTTCAGAGGAGAGAAGATCTTCCTGTATCTCCTGCCGAGTAGGGATCTCTTTAAGTTTGGAGAGTATGGTGGTCAGATCCTGTGAGGCCATCTCTATATCTTCCAATGAGGCTGGATGAGGGGGGCTTTGGTTAGTGTGATCTTCTGGACGTGGGTTGGGGGTATGTATATTCGACGTCAATGAGAGAGAATCGCGTGTTGAAGCCCCGAACAGAGAACAAAAAGCTTGAGCTTGTGTTGTTTTAGACGGCTTTTCTTTGGGACCGTTGTGGCGGCGTTTTGTCATGTGTGTTGAGACTGGGTACTCATATGATGGATTTTCGGCAATGTATTCATAACTGGTGGGCAGCTTCACGCATGTCCTCCCCCACGTGGCCTGTTAGCGCCGCATTTTTATTCCTGAGGCATTTTTACCATCAAGCGATGTCTTTGGGAGTGTTCCTATGGGTGGCGGGATCCCACGGCTCTGTGCGCATCACCCCCAGGTATAAAAAGGCCTTTTTATTTTATTGCTTCAAATTAACACAAGTGTAAAGCCAAGAGAAGGGAAAATGGCTGTTGTTCTCCTCCTATGACACTAGATGGCGCTGTTGGGCTGAGTTACACCATATAGCTTTATAAGCACAGTCTGGATATGTACAGTTCCGACAGTGTACTCTATATTATCAGAAAGCAATAAATATGAATTGAAAGAGCTGGCCTGTCAGCTTAAAACTTTGTAGTAATAGAGGATATTTTGTTGTATCAATTAAAGCTTTTCAATAATTAGCAGCAGGGCCTTGAGTTCAGTTTGAATGATAGTATATAGGAGATTACAGGATTCTTGTGTTTATAGACACAGAGTCTTTCACAGCCTCTTCACATGCCTTGAAAAACCTATATAGAGCCTAGGACCCTGTTGCTATTTCCTTGTGGGGATCCTGAGGGGTAATGGGTCACTCTCTGGCTCATGCACCCACCTCCTATATATTGTATGCACCCAGTCCTGAATACAATCCACTGAGCAGATATAGTTGTGATGCAGTTCGTTTTGTCTGCACATTCAGAGCCCTGGGGACTATTAGAATAGAGGAGGGAGCCAACCGCCGTCCACCCTCAGCCTCCCCGCTGTTCCCGGAGTTCAGGCCCGCGTCGCGGGAATCAAATATGGCGGCCGCGACTCGCACAGAGCCGGCTGCTGCGCCACCCCTCACCTCACTCAGGCAAGCGCCGCTCCTCCGTCAGGTGCCGCCGAGCTGGAGGCTTCCCCCGCCGGGTAAGTAGCTGGGTATGCAGCTCCCACTCTGCTCCGTGTTTCCGGCGGGCGGCGGTGTTACGCGAGCCCCCGGCTTCAAGGGGGTACTAGGCCACAATCCGCGAGGACCTCGCAGAGAGGTCCCCCGACTCCGCGGCCTTTCCCACTCCTTTATTGGGGTCTCCCCAGGTGGGGTACCAGGTTGTAGGGCTGGATGGCTTCGGGAACCAGGGATTTTGTGCAGATTAGCTGTCAGCAGGGACGGAGCTCAGGCACCTCACGTCTTGCTCCTTCTGCAGCCAGGCCACGCCCCAATCTAGGTGGTTTTAACATATCACTCCTCTAGAAGCGATCACCAAATACAGCTGCAACTTACTATATATAAAATGTTTGTATATCTATTTTGCTTGTCCATGGAGATGTATACATGTTCTCTGAACCTTGGCAGTTTTTCAGAGTGCAAAGTCAAAGAAGGGAATATAGAATTATATTACACAAAAAGGTGTTAAAACATATGCACCTAGATGTATAGTGCACATATTAACTTATTCAATTCACATGCTTGTCAGTCTAAAGCTGGCCATACACTTTTGCGATTTGGCCACTTCACCAGATTCCAAAAGATCAGGCCAAGAAATTGGGTGTAAAGAGGCCAAATCGTTTGTGTTTGATATCTGATCCGATGTGCGGATTGGACTAGAAGATTGGACGTTCTGCGTGTCCGGCCTCTGACAGTCTCCTGGCAGCATATGATATGTGGTATTCTAAAGGGCAGGAGAGGATATCGATCATATGCGATGTCTCCCCTAGGAGAAGTCACATAGTGTAGGGGGGGGGTTGTGGCAGGATCACATACGATATGTTGTATGCAATCGTTTTTGCCCGTCCAGAGGTTAGACGTGCAGCATGGAGGAATCTGGTCAAAAGTGGCCAAATCGCACTAATGTATGGCCAACTTAAGACCGATATACTAAAAACAGCCGGGTATCCAATTAGTGGATGTTTCTATCAGCCGAAAATATACCCGAAATCAGGCTAAAACGTATGGTTGGGGTTAAGTCCCTGATATCATGTGTGTATCATGGGGTCCCTGAGGTTGCTTATATGAGACAATACCAGATAACAGTGGGTATCTGGAAAAAGGAAGCTTGCATCGGGGCTGATAGAATAGCCCTAGCTGAACCAATTAGCAGGGTTGTAGCAGAGCTGCTAATAAGATATCGCCCTAAATGTTACAGTTGATTCTATTCTCCGTAGATGACACATGAAAAGATCCTCTCGCTACTCTGTCTTGCAATGTACACAATGCAGACAGGTGTTTGGCCACACCTGGTAATTGAATTCTGGTTTTTCAATCTGACCTTTTGCCACAGGTGTATAAAATCAATCCACGCAGTCTGCATTCTCAAACAGTGCTACAAAATGAGTCACTTTAAAAAGCTTGGTGGTTTCATGTGTGGTACTGTGGTAGGATACCACCTTTGCAATAAGATGGTTCATGGAATTTCATCCCTACTTTATTTTCTATTGTCAACTGTAAGTGATATTAGGAAGTGGAAGTGTTTAGGAACAGCAGCAACTCAGCCATGAAGGGGAAGACCACTTAAATTCACAGAGCTGGGTTATAAACTGCTAAGGCACACGGTACAAAAACTGTGATGGGAGCTTAATGGAATAGGTTTCCATGGACGAGGAGCTGCCTGACATGTCCAATGCCATGCATCTGATGGAGTGGTGTAAAGTACACCAATACTGGACTGTGGAGCAGTGGATACTTAATTGCATTTGTTATAATACTATTATATTTGGGGCTATCTGTTTTAAAATCCACTCTAATAGCTGAGGATATATTTGGTTTTCCTCAAACAATAGATCCGCATTAGGCTAGCATGTGTGGGGCAAGCAGGTTGATCTGTGCAGGCTTCACTACGTTAAAAAGAATGTAAAAGATATCCGTAGCAAGCCCTGGACCTCTTCATCTGGTGTGCTACTGGACAACTAGGGGGAACTGGTAATTTCCTGGTTTCATCTCAGCCAGCAGATTGTGATTCCAGCTCTGGGCCATGGTAGAGCCTTCAGATGTGGCTATATTTAATGGCCTTATGCATGTGGATAGAATTCTACATTTCATAAGACTTGATATCTTTTTGCTCCTTTGTGGTGATCATGAGGTTGGACAGCCCCAAAGCAGTAGTTGGTGGCTAGATGTATCACTGTGACCATAAAGCAAGCGTGTGTTTCAGAAGTGGTCACAATGCTGGATGAACTGTTGGTCTGTTCTACAAAATTTTACCCTGTGACATTTAGTTGGACACTTGAACCAATACTCAATGTATAAGCTGTTTGTATTCATTATTATTAACATCATCATTATTATTATTAATAGATTTTCCTCCTGGGAAGTTTTTGAAGAGGAGCATGGTAAAGGCAGAGAGTATGGATATGCAAGTCTTCACAAAGAGCTTGAGCCCTTCCTTCTAAGGAGAGTGAAAAAAGATGTAGAAAAGTCCTTACCAGCAAAAGTCGAACAGATTTTGAGGATCGAAATGAGTGCTTTACAGAAACAGTACTACAAGTGAGTGCTAAAGTCATTAAAACATAACACCACTTAGCAATTTCTATTACCTATGCTATGCACGAAGCTTGGTCTATGTAAGAATTCCTTTCTTGTAGTTGCTGGCTAGTCAGATGTGCTCTTAATATCTGTAATGGCTCTTTTCTCCCTGTGTGCACCTCACCGGTCATATGGGAGTACAGATAAGGGTGTAGACATTTGTACCATTTCAGTTCTGTTACCTTTCTTCCTACAGGTGGATTTTAACAAGGAATTACAAGGCCCTAAGCAAAGGTTCTAAAGGCAGTACCTCAGGATTTTTGAACGTAATGATGGAGCTCAAAAAGTGTTGTAACCATTGCTACCTCATTAAGCCACCAGAAGATAATGAATTCTACAACAGACAAGAAGCTTTACAGGTGAGAGGCATGTGCTCTGAAGTGTCACAATGCTGGTGATTCTTGTTTTAGTAAATTCTAAGTATATAATAATAAGTGTGTGTGTTGGAGATAAACTGCAGGTAAGATCTCCAACCGGTTCAGCTCCTAGTTTTTATAGATTACATATTATTTCAGAGATTATTTATATTGTGGTTTAACATGATTGATATAATCTTTACATTATTGCATTCCGAAATATTGAATGTTCTTTATTTGTTCACTGATTCTGCCTATCAGACTGCAAATGTTAATTCTAGCAATACCAAACTATGGCTTTTAGAGTAACAGCCATGTGTAATACATCACATGACTACTAGAGGGTGGCTACAGTGGATCTGTAGGGATGTTCAGTTGGGTTTGATTCAGGGGAACTAGGGGGCCGGGGAAGTACTTGAAAGTCTTTGCCTTGTTTGCTAGCCACTGTTGGACATTTCTAGACGTGCAACGTGTCTTGCTGGAAGATCCTATGATACCTACGGTCTTCAAGTTAGTCTTTACTTTTTGAGATAAAGTTTGCACAGTTCCATTTGCGAGTATTTCACTCTGGTGTAATATTCTCTCCATAGATATGGATATTTTAATTTCATTTTTACATACTTTGCCATAAGTGCATAGCTGTTCTATCCACTGTTTACCATATAAATAATCATGTCTATAGTATTTAGCAATGTGGAGCTTGCTAGGAGTCAGTTCATTTTCCTTATGAAGAAGATTACATTCATTTTAGATATCTCAATAGCTGCAAGAATTTTAGAGCTTGGATCTCAAATTTAGCCCAAAGACATTTTCACCTTTCATCTAAATCAAGACTCTGGTTGGTTTCTCTGGTTTTTATTCATTGTTACTATTAAAATGTAACTTTTATTGTCATTATTAAAAATTATTTAATTGTCATGTCTTCGGTGTTTACACATTTTTGTCTTTGTATTGCAACAAGATAGTATTAGTGATAGTACTAATAAGGAGTAAAAAAAGGAAATACACGGTGTGTGGTGTTAAATATTTTGTAATGGCCTAATTCGTTATTAGGCTGTTATAAAAAAAACAACACCACGCACCTGCGTTTCCTTCTTTTTACGATGCAGAACATATTTGACTCTTTGGAGCACCACCGACCAGAATACTTGCCAATTATCTGGCTAAACTCTTTTTGTTGGTCTTTGCATACCTGTCACTATAATCACACTTAGGGGGGTACTCAATCTGCGGGTCACGGCTGTCGAGCTGGCTCGACAGCCGCGACCCAGTGCCATTCTCGGTCAGCTCGACTGAGAACAAGCAGGCGGGATTCAATGTCCCGGCTCAGCAGAACGAGCCCAACTGCTTGTGAAGTCTGGCTCGTTCTGCGAGATCCCTTGCTCAATGCTGTCGAGTAAGACGGCATTGAATAGGGCCCGGCTGCCATCTCCCCTGACGGGAGATGCTCGCCGGTAATTGAATATCCCCCTTAGTGACTAACACAAGGAGGTGACACAAAAGACCCCACTAACAAATGTCCCTTTCTGTAAAGGAAGTCCTAAAACAAGTAGGGCTCCTAAACCATTAGGGGCATTGGTAAAATGTATGGCGCACAAGGAATGTGAGCGTAAATGCAAACGAAACGAAGCTTGTACTGTAGTTAGGAGTCTTACTGTAAGATTTAATCTTTTTTTTTTTCTTTAACAGCACTTAATCCGAAGTAGCGGGAAGCTAATTCTTTTAGACAAATTATTGCTACGTTTACGTGAGCGCGGCAACAGAGTCTTGATCTTTTCTCAAATGGTGCGGATGCTGGACATCCTTGCAGAATATTTAAAGTCCCGGCAATTTATGTTTCAGGTAAGGTACCATACAAAGGTATTTAAGAGGTGAATATTTACCGCAGCAGGTTTTTAGCTATTTTACGGAAAATTTTCTGAATATTTTTTTTTTTTTAGCGGTTAGATGGCTCCATTAAGGGAGAAATAAGAAAGCAGGCTCTGGATCATTTTAATGCTGAAGGATCAGAGGTGAGTTTGTTCACATCATTGACAATGTCTTTATGTATATGTGTGTGGTGTGTGTATTGTTTGCTATTTCCTTTAGTAAACTTGTAGTAAAATAGGTGTTCTAGAAAAATCTACAGATGAGGATAAATCCCTACATCTTAATGAGTTGTAATGCAGCCTTGTATTTATTTCCCTTGGACAGGACTTCTGTTTTCTACTTTCTACCAGAGCGGGTGGTCTTGGAATAAACCTTGCTTCAGCCGATACTGTTGTCATCTTTGATTCAGACTGGAATCCACAGAATGATCTCCAGGCACAAGCCAGAGCTCACCGAATTGGGCAAAAGAAACAAGTAAATCTTCTTTTTACATCTCTTTCAAGGAGCTAGTTTAACACATTTGTGTGAATTAACATATGTTGCTAAGTAAAGTGATGCACATAGGAATCTGCAGTGTATTTCGGTATGTGCCAAGTACTGTAATATAATTTGTAGGACACTTTGTTTTCTTTAGCAGGCACATTTTAGGGTACCACTTGAGATTGCAATACTGATAACTGCTGAAACACTGATAGGGATTATTGAAATTGGTGATTGTAGAGCAGAAATAGGGGACCTTTGGTCTTCCAGTAGTTGTTGAACTACGCATCCCAGCATGCCCTGCAACTGTTTGGGCATGGTCAAATAGCAAACCTGGAGCAACAGCTGGAGAGAGGCAAAGGTTCCCTTTCCTTCTGTAGAGCATTGGCAGACTCGATATCACTCTCCATTCATTGTTATAATAGCTTTATATCAACCAGCATTTTAATTGTTTGTGACATTTGTTCCTTTCAAATGTGTTCACCATGCAAGTTACTCTTTTTTTTTTACTTTAAATGTTTTACAGCAGTTTTGTGCTCTTGTAGACCATGTTGCGTAAATTATATCACTGTATAACCTATAAAACCTGCTATGTTTAGGTGAACATTTATCGTTTGGTCACCAAAGGGTCTGTAGAAGAAGAAATTATTGAAAGAGCAAAGAAGAAAATGGTGCTAGATCATCTTGTAATTCAAAGAATGGACACCACGGGAAAGACTGTTTTACACACTGGATCAACACCATCTAGGTAAAAAAAGATTTGTTTTTGTTTTTTTGTTTTTTTTACAATGTGCCGGTTTTGCTAGTGCAAACCTGAAATTGAAGTGGCTTTTCCTTCTGTTTAAAGCTCTACGCCATTTAACAAAGAAGAACTGGCTGCTATTTTGAAGTTTGGCGCAGAAGAGCTTTTTAAGGAACCAGAAGGAGAGGAAGAAGAACCCCAGGCAAGAATACATTTGTATAGAAAATGATTTTACGATCAGCTTTGTTTTTTTTTATTTCTTTTTATTACTCAAGTGTCTTATTTATTTTAAAAGGAAATGGATATTGATGAAATTTTGAAAAGAGCAGAAACTCGTGAAAATGAAGGCGGACCATTGACTGTGGGGGACGAATTACTTTCACAGTTTAAGGTATTACTTAGAATTTTTTTCTTTTTTTTTTTTCTTAAAAGAGCAATGGGAAATAAACATGAAATCTAAGATTAGAGGTAATTATAACCGTTGCTAATGCCATTGATATATTCATATATAAACATTCCTATATGTACTGCGCTATCATCTTGCAAAAGGAGTGTTGTTATCGCATATTTCCCTAATAGTCTTCATCTAATACAGGGGTGTACAAACATTTTGTGATGAGGGCCAGATTTGATGAGGTGAAAATGTGTGGGGGCCGACCATTCAGCCTGACGTTCTTTGAACCATTAATCACATCACAATGGTCCCACACTCTGCCCCATTCACTCTGTCCCCCGGCCTGCCCCTTCACTGTATATTCCCCAGCCTGCCCCCATTCACTGCATGTCCCCAAGCCTGCATATCCTTCACTGTATGTACCCCAATCTGCCCCCATTCACTGTATGTCCCCCAGCCTGCTCCTCCTTCACTGTATATCTGCCATTTACTGTATGTCACCCACTCTGCTTCCATTCATTGTCCCCCAGCCTGCCCCTCCTGCACTGTATGTCCCCCACTCTGCCCCCATTGAATGTATGTCTCCCTGCCTGCCCCCTCTCTTCTCTGTATGTTAACCAGCCCCTTGTGTGAACCAGAGGATGGAGAGGCAAAGCAGGCACTGCAAGGACAGGAGACAGATGCTTGGGCTCCCGCTGCCGCCCTCCACCCATCTACATGTTATGGGAGCAAGCTTCCCCCTTGCTGCCCCCCCTCCCCGCACACTGCTGTCACTGTGATTGCGGATGAGGGTGATATACGATTGTAGCAGCAGGGGTTGGACGCATACTCACCCAAAAGACACCAAACACATCTAACTGTGGTGTCCAGCACCTCCTCACTGCTGCACTAAAGGTAGGGACCCGTGCTCGCCGGGTACCCACCTTTAGTGTCCTGTGCTGTGCGTCCTGCATCTGCTGCTCTGCCTGCTTCAGGCTGGAGGCTGCGGGCTGCTTTGAAGTGACAGCACGGGTCGTAATTGGCCCCCGGGCTGGACTTTGGACATGCCTGATCTAAGAGATGCATGATCACAGCTTTCATAGCATATGTTCTGGGAAGTTGATGCTTTCTGTCTCTACAAAGTATCATGGAACCTAGAAGTAAATGATAATAAATGTTATGGAATCTAGCCTGCATAAAATGGTATTACATTTGCTTTACCTATCTTTACAACCTTTTTAAAGTATCTTCAGTAAAATTATATATATATATATATATATATATATATATATATTTTTTTTTTTTCTGATAAACACTCCTTTCTTTAGCATCCATAAAGGATATTGGGGTTGCTTAGTACAATGGGGTACAGACTGGGTCCAATGGAGCCAATTTACATAAAAAACTTCTGGGTATCCTGGCTTCATTCCCCTATGCCCCCACACCCTGCTCAATTTAGAAAATGTTGCCCTCAGGAGAGGATGCAGAGAGTTTATTTTATTCATTTAATTTAATAATGAAGCTGTGACAGCGACAGACGCGAGTCTGAGGGGATGGGGTGCTGTAACTCAGGGACTCCAGTTCCAGGGCAGGTGGCAGAAACATGAGTAATCTCTCCCGGGCCACATATTGTAGCTTCCGGTGATATACAATGCTCTCATTCAAGCGGAAATTCTACTTCGGAATCAGCCCTTCCAGGTCCAGTCGGACAACACTACGGCAATTTCGGCTGTGTTCATCCCAGATGTAGAGAACTGGGAGGTGGATTATCTCAGTCGCCACGATCTACACCTGGGGGAGTGGAGTTTACACCATCTGATTTTGCAGCAGATCGCGAACCAATGGGGCTTCCGCAGATAGATCTCATGGCTTCTTGGCTCAACAAGAAGCTCCCGCTGTACTGTTGTGGGACCCGAGTTCCTCAGGCGATAGCTGTGGATGCGCTGTCAAGCCATTGGCCTTATCAGGTTCCACAGGTTCTCCGGAAGGTCAGACCGTAGGGGTTAGAGGCAATTTTGATAGCACCAGATTTGCCTCGGAGAACGTGGTATGCCCGGCTCGCCATCTGACTGAGACGCGCGCCGGGGCAACAGGACCCTGTCCGTCTCCGCTTCAGGGAGACGGACCGGGGGGGGGGGGGGGGGGGCAGGGGGTACCCCGGGTCCCGGGATGCCGTCGTAAGGGGACGCGCGCGCATCTCGTGCACAAATACAGGTGGCGGGGGATGGCGAATGTCGTCACCATCGCCATCCCCTGCAAAGAAGAGCCCGGCTCCATCTGTATGTATGTTTTCCTCCTTCGGGCACATTTTTCCTAAGCTGAGCTGGGGGTGGGGGCATAGGGGGGAAGACGTTTTTATGTACATTGGCTACTTTTGACTGTCTATACCCAATTGTACTAAGCAACCCCAGTATGGTCCCTAATGGACTAAGAGAAAAATGTATCGGTAGGTAATTAAAATCCCGTTTTAAAAAAAGATCTGTATAATCATTTCTGTAAGTGGAATTTTTGACTCCAAACATTCATCTTTATTATCCGCTATTCAAGGTTGCTAACTTTTCAACAATGGATGAAGATGATATTGTAGAACCTGATCGGAATTCAAAATCCTGGGAACAGATTATTCCCACAGACCAGAGAAGAAAAATGGAGGAAGAAGAAAGGCAGAAAGAGCTTCAAGAAATCTACTTGCTTCCTAGGATGCGCAACTGTGCAAAACAGGTGAGTGCGACAAGATTGCATTTCTTAGAACTTTGAAAGGATGGGCTTTAGCACACTGGGGTGTATTCAATGCTTTCTCTTAGCTGTGGCAGCGAGCAGTGCTGCCTGCTCGCTGTCACAGCTCGCAGGGTCAGTATTCAAATGACCCCCTGCACACGCCGTTTCACCCTCGCTAGGTTTTTGCGACCAGTAAGACAGCGAGACTCGCGGCTAAATGCAGCGGGTTCCCTGCATTAGCCATGAGCCTCGCTGTTTGGGGGAATCCTCACTGTCCTCTGGCAGCAAGGACTTCCCCGGCGCGTTGAATAGGGTAAGCGGCCCCCGTGGGGATTGCTTGTTTTCAGCAATTCCACCGTTTAACCCCCTCGCCGGCCAAATTGAATACACCCCACTGTTGCTGGAAGGAGTTTACAGATTTCCTTAATGTTTCACTTATCCGTAGCTTGTTAATACTGACAATTTCTACCAGGTCTAATTGACCAATAGACACTTGCAGACGGTGCCAATTATACAACAGTATGGTCTCCTCAATAGTTATGGAGAATAATCACAGCCTTCACCATATCAGGAACTATGGGTGGTTTGTGCAGCTACTGTTTATTTTGTTGGCAAATTCTCTGGACATTTATGTTGGATCGGGACTGTTTGGTAATAGGTCGATCATTGACCGTGCACGCTGATGTACTTCAGAATGAAGCCTATGTTGGGCCGCTGGCAGAGCTAAGGCTGCCTATTGACATTACTGCAATATTTGTTGATGCAGGGTATACTGCACTGATAATATTGCATGTCCCCCAACATGTGCTGCATGTGAGGTAACGTTATTGTCCATACAATGTTTGACTTTGTTCAACTCTGGATACTTGTTCATTTCAGTTACTGTATTCATATGTTTATTTGGCTGGCTAGCAGAATTTATTATGCAAAATGTGATTCTTAGGCAAGCTTTAATGGAAGTGAAGGTAGACGGAGTAGAAACAGACGGTATTCTGGATCTGATGACAGCGATTCAGGTTCTGATAGAAAACCCAAGAAACGAGGTAGACCGAGGACAATCCCAAGAGAAAATATTAAAGGCTTCAGCGATGCAGAGATCCGGAGGTATATTATTTTAGTAAACATTGCTAAGCTCTTTGTCTTGAAATGCAGTTTATTTGGTGAAGGAAATAGAATAAAATAAAACGGGACTACTGTATTTATAAAAAAAAAATTGTTGCTTTTGTTTTGACTTTAAAAAGTAGTAAGTGCACAGAGACGGATGGTTCTATTTCACCCCTAAAGAGAAGTGTAATGGGAAGCAATAACTGATAAACTCTTCCCATTACCTCTTTGGGGTACATTCAATGACTTGAGCAGCGGGCAGTGCTCCAGTCCGTTTTCAACTTACGCCCTGCACGGGCCGTTTCTACCTCGCTAGGTTTCTGTAGCAATGGGAAAAGGGCGTGTGTGGCTGCTAAAACAGAGAGGCTCATGGCTAAATGCAGCGGGCTCCCTGCATTAGCCGCAAGCCTCGCCCCCTGGAACGTAGAATGGGGTGAGCGGCCGACGCAGGGGTTAAACCCCTTTAGCATTGCAGCTGGGAAAGGGAGTTCATCCTATATGTCTCTTTGCTTTATGAACCTTCTGTGTGAGTGTCTGTAGGTCTGGCTTCTCCTGTATTTTTGAATGCAGTGCCAATATTGCTCTTACATCTGAAATACTGGATGCCAATTACATTTTGTAACCTTTATTTTCCTTATCCTTTTTGTAGGTTTATTAAAAGTTTCAAAAAATTTGGCGGACCTCTGGAAAGGTAATTGTGCACTCCATTTGTAGTTAGCATACAAAATGTTTGTTGGGGTTTCAAATAGAAATAGCCTTTTACAGTATTCAGTAGTTATTGTTAATTTTGCCTAGCACAGTGTGTAAGCTAGACACTGATTTTTCTTGTGCAGTTTCACCAAATTTACTGAGTTGTCTGCCACCACATTTGTCTGGTTTTTGACCCGTTTTGGCAACCTCATTTGCCATTAATCACTTCCAAATTTTTGTTGGAAGTGAGAGTTGTCCTGTTAAATTGACAGAAGAAAGTGGAATTATGGCAAATACAATAAAATAAACTCAATAGGGAGATTTGAAAACTGACTAGTTTTGAAGTTAGGTAGTCTAATACTAGGTACACACCATAACGATCATGTTCGTGAGGTCGCACGATCTGCTGGAGCACACAATCTGCATCTGAGCTGATTCTGATCCGATCTCAATCTGTACCTAGTTGCCTGGGTCGTTTTCTAATCCTGACTGCAGCAGGTAGGATCTGCAAAATGACCAAACGACCAGCGGGGACACAGATCGGAATCTGATCTAAAACATGCCAATACATGCTCAATTTACATACATTTATCGAAAATTGGGGGAATCGAGGCCAAATCGTTCTGGTGTGTACCATACATTACAGCAATAAATGTTTTGGCCATTGCTTTCTATATTACAAGACTAATTAAAGCCTTTTTTAAAGACTGTACAATAGATGTATTATGTATGTTCTTGTTTTTGAAGAAGTGTATCCATATTTTATTTACCATACTACCTTTTAAACTGGGAAGCTCATGGATTACACACGTTCTGTTGCTGATTAAAATAAAGTGAAATACAAGCTTGAAATCAGGCAGCCATGTAACCTGTGTACTTCACTAGTGTCTCAGTTAAAAGGGTTAGTATATTAAGCCTATATATAGAACTAGAGATGAGGGAAGCAAGATCTAGAGGAATTGAGGTATAGCAGGAAGGAAGGCGAGATAACTAGACAGAGAGGTAGAAGGGATAGAGTGACTGAGAGATACCTAGAGACCAAGAGGTATGGAGGTTGAGGGAAAAAGATCTAGGCTGTCCTCTCTGGGCCAGATGTATCAAGGGATAAAGTGGAAAGTGATAAACAACCAGCCAATCAGCTCCTACCTGTCATTTTTCAAACCCAGCCTGTGACATGGCAGTTAGTAGCTGTTTTGGCTGGTTGTTTATCACTCCATTTTATCACTTTTTGAAGCTTGATACATCTGGCCCTAAGTCTGTTATGTGTGACTGCAATAGCCAATAAAAATCATGCAGAGACTAACACATAACCGTTTCCATTATGTTGGTGCCTAAACTGGTTAAGTTGGGGGTATGTTCTTCATACTATTGCTAGGATACTAGAAGACTATTGCTAGGATAATCAATCAGGCTTTTACTAGAGCTGAGGGTCTTGTTTCGGGTCCTGTACTGTCTTTGTTTTAACATTTTAAATAGAATCTAGGATGGACCTCTATAACCTACTGTTCCCCAATGGATTTAACATGAACATAAATATTCTGTTTTCACATATAAATGTGTAAAAACATCTTTTTTTATAATCCACATTTAAAACAGGAAATTTGTAATTTTTTGGTAAAGTGATGGGGAAAAAAATATTCATTGTTACTTGTAGCAGGATGGCCCTGTTTAATTGACCGTTAATGGCTAAATCATAAGTAGTGAAGCTGAAGTCTGACAAACTTTGTTGCAGGTTAGATGCAATAGCTCGTGATGCAGAGCTAGTAGATAAATCGGAAACCGATCTCCGAAGGCTTGGAGAATTAATACACAACGGCTGTATTAAAGCATTAAAAGATTGTTCTGGAAATGAAAGGACAGGTGTGTACAATAATTGGTTTGTATACAAATGAACATCGAATGTATATATTTTGACCGCTATTGTCGACTAAGATGATTTATATAACACCTGCATGAGATATAGGATTTTTAAGAAAACCTTTAAATATTCACATTAGTCCGTACCTTAGTGGAGTTTATAGCAAGGCATGGTTGTGCTCCCTGGTGAACTTTATGATCATCAGACAAAACATCCCCCCCCAAACCTGGCATATCAATAAAATCAAGGATACCTACATCATTTGGTGGGTGCCGTATTTCATATGATGCAGTCGTCTAGTAGTTCTTGCCTGCAATCACCAGTCAGTATTACCTGTAGTATGTAAGTGAGAGGTCCGTACATGCTCTGGCGACCCCACAATGACAACAGCTTACTAAGTGCCACCCTTGTTTGAGAGGGGGAGGTGGGTGCTCCCCCTCTTTAGAAAAATAAATTGGCCTTTTCAAGGGTACATTCTCTTGGTTAGAAAAAGAGGTTAAAGGTTTTCTTATGTAACATGGCATTTAGATGCCCTAGGTATGGATTGTCAGATCAACAGTCATTACGCATGGAAAGTGTCAACATGGTCAAAAGGTCAATATAAGCAAAATGTCGACATCGGAAAAGTCTTTTTGGTGTATAACGACATGGACACCGTATAAGTGTACTCTGCGCTCACCTTGTTTTGGCCATGGTGCTTCGCTGCGCTTGGTACACTATTTTAGTCTCCCTCTATGCCCACTGGGATGGTAAAGTGTTAAGTCAGTTTAAAAAAAAAATCATGAGAAACTCATGTCGACTTTTTGCCGTGTTGCTGTTTATCATGTTGACTTATTCATTGTCTACCATGCTGACCTAGACACTGTCGACCTAATGACGCCATAACTATACACATTAAATGATCATTCCTTTTAGGTGTTCCTCAATGCAGTGTTTAGGTAGAATATATACTCTGCTTCTAATAAAGTGTCCTACTGACTTCTTTTAATTATACTGTAAAAAATGCTGGTTAGTAAGAGCTGTGTGTTTAATCCAAGGTGGGAGGCGAGGAAAAATGAAAGGGCCGACCTTCCGAATCTCAGGAGTACAGGTTAATGCAAAGCTGGTCAGCTCTCATGAAGAGGAGCTGCTTCCACTGCACAGATCTATCCCTTCAGATCCAGAGGAAAGGAAAAGGTGGGTAACGCTCTAGACTGTGTTCCTGGTTTGTCACTTACAGTGAATTATTCCAAAAGGAGCATCCAGTTTGATGTCCAAACTGCTGACCGTTTGTGTTTTACAGTGCAGCTGCTTAGTGATTACAGATTGCATTCCATTAGGCAGTGCTCCATGGATAGGTTATTGTTCTTGTAACCGTTATTATTCATCATCAGTTCTATCTTTTAAAGCCTAATTATTCTTGACCCAGGGAGAAGAGAGTAATGGGTTACTGCAGTTGAAGTCATGCATGTAGATTGATGCCATTTTTTATTTTCTTTAATAAAGGCAATTCAGACCTAAAGCCTTCTAGAATTGTTTTTAAATAAATCTGTAACTTACATAGGGATGCAGTTATAAACATACAGCATGTGTAACTGTTAAGCCCTGTACACACGGGGTGATTTCAGCATGACTCACCTGGGATATAATAGCTGAGCTACCATATCCGTGTGTGTGTGGGGGTCGCTGGGAGCGCGCTCCCGTGACTAGCGCTGAAGTGGTTGCAGGAGCATGCAGCAGCTTCCCGACAACCAGCAGCTTCCCCCGGCAGAGTGTCTCGTTTTTGTCGCTGATGATAAAGAGACACTCAGCAATCTCTCCATGTGTACACAGCTTTAAGGAATTTATACGCAGTATGATTAACCTTGTGCAGTGGGTCATTAATTAGAGTGCTTGCTAACCTGCGGTTTCAGTAGGCATGCAATAGTGATCCCATTTAGAAGTGCAGTGGTTGATGTAAATATCAGACAGGCCATAAATACTAGTAGTAATAACAGAACTGGACAAACACCTTAAACACGGGTGATGGAATTATCTTGTACATAAAGTCCTGCTTCCAGACGGACAATATATAAGCTGCATTGTGACCTGTTCAGCCTTGAAGACTATTTCTTTTTTTTTTTATGACCATTTCATTCTCCAGCCACCTGTTTTATAAATTGGTGCTTAAAATTCTTTAATACAGTGGGGAACGTTTTGGAACTTGTTTTATGTTCTCTTTTGCACACATTCCAGGTATGTTGTTCCATGCCATACAAAAGCAGCACATTTTGATATTGACTGGACCAAGGAAGATGATTCAAACCTTTTGATTGGAATATATGAATATGGCTATGGCAGCTGGGAGATGATCAAGATGGATCCTGACCTCAACCTAACACAAAAGGTATATTCTTAATGATATTTTAATGGTTTGTCTGTGCAGAATTCTGTTTTCTGTTGTGCTGCAATGTGGTGACTACATTGGGCTTTTGTCCCCACACACAGTTTGGTTCGGATTTTTCACATTTTTAGATAAATGCTTTTGCCGCTTACCAGGGCTATGCTAACAAGCCTCCACCATGTACTGCATCTCTGGTATGCCTTACATAATGTAAGTTAGGCAGTAGGGTAGTCCTAGGATTATCCAGCCCTTTACTCCTCTCTCACCTCTGACCCCCAAGATGTTATTGTGTGTGCATTGTGCCAAGCTGGGTGTGGATCCTATAATCACCAGTGTCTAGGTCGACATAAATCAGGTTGACATGGCAATAAGTTCTACACGGAAATGGTCAACTTGTGAAAAGGTTCACATGTTTTTCACCCTTATTTTTGTCAACTGGTACATTTGAGCACTGCTTTGGGCACACTTTACCGTGTCCTATTTACAGATAAACTCATGTCAACCTTTTTATGTCACCTATTAGGATGTCGACACTTTGCTAGTATCGATGTATTGTTCACAACGACTTAACGCATTTTTACCCATAGGCTGGATCCCGCCTCATATATATTTCTATCATCCATGTGGGATACTGGGGATTCACTTATTACTATGGGTATAGACTAACTAGCTCATTTGCCTTTGACTGTCTTAAATACCCAGTTTGTTGTATCACAGTCTCCTAGTGTAAAGTGCAACAGGAATATGCTGCGCTATATAAGATACTGTAATAAATACATTTGAATGTGTTCTTTTTTTTTTTGGTTGGAAATACCATCTCCTATATAATATCGTTCTATAAAATGTACTACTTTGTTAACCAAGTGTATTATTGTAATATGAGAAAAAGAAAATGCAGTATATGTTTTTACCGCCCTTTAGATATTACCAGATGATCCGGACAAGAAGCCCCAGGCTAAGCAGTTACAGACCAGAGCTGACTACCTCATTAAATTGCTTAGCAAGGACCTTGCAAAAAAAGAAGCACAACGACTTTCTGGTGGTGTAAGTTATTCTAAATATGAAAATGACAACAAATGTTTCCTATTGTTTTTCACTTAACTTTCCTAATGACTGCCCCATATGCCCCTTTCCCACTGCAGCCTTAAAACGGTATTTTGCTGATTTTTGAGGGCAAAATACCGTTTAAGGCTGCAGTGGGAAAGCGCCAGAGTTGAAATACCGTTTAAAGTTAAACGGTATTTCAACCCGTTTTCAGAGCAGGGTTTTACACGGTAATCTACCGTTTAAGAGGCAATGGGAATGCATCTTAAACGGTAGAGATGATGGCTGATTTTTTCAGCCATCATCTCCGTGTGTGTACGCTGCTGGGCTGAAAGATTAACCACTTTCAGCCCGGCGGTACGCCCCCTCCTGTCATACTCACTTGTCCACGCTGCCCCGCTGTGTCCGGCTGGCTGCTGCTGCGGCTGGATGCCGTTAGCGACGCTGGCCGGGTCCGGCCACATGCCCCGCCTCCCTCCGTCCTGCTCCACACGGAGCAGCACTGGCCACCAATGTTTTATTTTGTAAGCCAGTAATATATAGATTGCTGGCACATGCCAGCAATCTATATATTTCTGGAACCACTGGGCACCAATGAGAATCCTAAGCCAGTAATATATAGATTGCTGGCACATGCCAGCAATCTATATATTTCTGGAACCACTGGGCACCAATGAGAATCCTAAGCCAGTAATATATAGATTGCTGGCACATGCCAGCAATCTATTTATTACAGGCACCACTGGGCACCAATGATTTAGTTATTAGGCAGTAATATATACATAGCTGGCACTGGCCAGCAATGTATATTTTACTGTCCACCATGGGTTAAATTGAGCCGACACATAGCACAAATGTTGACGGCTGCGGGATTTGTACGCACCACTGGCCCCTCCCCCTCCTTTTATTATGTGAAAACAACTGTAGGTGTGCACCTTTTTAACCCTGAAAAGCCCATTAAAGTCACAGGCACTCATTTGTGCTGTAAAAACGTTTTGAAGAGCTAAAACGTTTTACCTGCAATGGGAATGGTACTTAAATGGCATTTAAAACTGTAATCTGCTGCAGTGGGAATGCTAAATACCGTTTAAGATTACCTGTAACTTAAAACGGGTCTGCAGTGGGAAAGCAGCAATACTGTGGAAGTGTCTTCAAAAATTGTGTATACAAGAGACACGAGAATTCCATTTCTCATCTGTGTAGCATTTATATTGAAAATGTAATCCTTTCCTTTTTGCAGGGTAATTCAAAGAGGAGAAAAGCCAGATCAAAGAAAAGTAAAATAGTGAAGCCTGTGAAAATTGAAGAGGAAGTAAAAAGTGAATCTTCGCCACCTACTTCGGAAAAGTCAGAGGAGGAAGAGGAGGAGGAGGAAGAAGAAAAAGTGAGTGTGTCATTTGGTTCACGGATTCTACTTCAATAAACGCTGTGTTGTGTTTAGGATATTTTTACTAATAAGTTCAAGTGTAATAATTAGTGCCATCAAATCTTACTACTAGTACTTTCAGCTTTGTATTGGCACATAAGACACACTGCTTCTGCCTGTGCTGGTTAGTAGGTCTATTGCGGATGTGCAGCATCGCAATTCTGTGCGTGTGAACACAAATGAACAAGCCGGCCAGCTTGTAGGGCTCGCTATGCATATAGTTACACCCTTTTTTGTTTATTGTTAAAGTCCAAAGGGGAGAAAACACTGCCTCTGGGACTGTTTGCCACTATGTGATTAGTAGGTAGCGTTCCCTGTGAGTGGTGGCTTTTATTGGGAGTACGGCCCCTAGATTAAGGCCCGTATTCAATGCGGCCAGAGAGGGGATTAAATGGCGGTGATTGCCGAAAACAAGAGGCTCTCGCCGTTTAATCCCCGTGCCGGCCACTCACCCTGTTCTACATTCCGGGGGAATACTCGCTGTCAGAGGACAATGAGGATTCCCCCAAACAGCGAGGCTTGCGGCTAATGCAGGGATCCCACTGATTTATCGCCTGCACACACCGTTTCCCCCTTGCTACAAAAAATCTAGCGACAGGGAAACGGCCTGTGCAGGGGGATCAGTTGAATACTGACCGTGCAAGCTGTGACAGCGAGCAGTCAGCATTGCTTGCTGTCACAGCTCACAAAAATCATTGAATACACCCCTAAGGCTCCTGTTCAGGAGGTGGGTCAGATGACTGCAGTCACAAAAGCAGGGGTACTCCATGTTGCCCCTTTGGGCAAAGCAGCGTTACTAATGTGTTTGTAGCGTAATGGAGAAAGCACTCAATCGGAGAATGTTAGGATCGTATTCAATCTGTGACGATATTTCCCAACAGGGGAAATATAAGAACTCAACTATTCAATGCTGCCATTAATGACAATTCAAGACCATTTTCAGACAATCCTTTGCCCTTTCCAACTATTTATGGACTTTCCGGCACTCTGCAGTCGGAACATTGAATTCAAACTGTCGAGTTATGGGCCCCATACATCAGCAATCACAATTAATGGATTTCCAGATACAGGGATTTTTTGGCCAGATAAATGGATTCTACAATCTATCTGACTTTGCCCACACATTACAGATTTATTTCAGTGATCGGCAGATTTTTCCATCTAAAGATTGCATCTTCATATGTGGAAATTGCCCAATCGATTGTCATTTCAGCTGTTCATAATGTAAATAGATGAAGAAGACGAATTGGGAATGCCTACACATATAAAAAAGATCCGCATATAATACCAGATTATTAAGCATGTTTAAAAATCTGATTAAGCAATCGATTGCTTAATCAGATTGGCAATCACCAATTTTGATTGGGATTGCCAAAAGGGGGAGCCCACACATCTAAAATTTAATTGTGGCAATCATCTCCATATCTGAAAATTGTCACAATTAATTGCTGATGTATGGGGCCCTTAACGTCGGGATTCCGACTGTTGGGATGTTCTCACAGTTGGAATAATGGATTGAATACCCCCTAAATCTGATTATAGAGCAGTGACATCGCAAGTGTAAATGCACTGACAAACCTCTAAAGGTCCTATCCGCTAGTGCAATATGGGCACTTTTTTACATGATTCTGATGCATTGTTACGACAGGTCGCATAAAGGGTGTCATATTGCAGGTCCTGTTATTGCAATGTGAGGTATGTTCCCTTGCACCTCGCATCGAAATTGCAGATCAGACGGGCTACCATGAATATTTATCACAACACTTGCTGGCATCGCATACAATACATTGTATGAAAAAGGACCACATACGATGTATAGTATGCGATCCAGCTGCCCGGGAGTCGCTGGGTGAATTAGCGGGGTATATCATGCGCAGTACTACATGTGATACCTCCTACTAGTGCAGGACTGGGCAACACCGGCCCTCCAGATGTTAGTGAACTACACATCCCAGCATGCCTTGCATCAGTTTCAGCATGGCCACATAGCAAAACTAATGCAAAGCAGGCTTTTCTGGGCATCGTCTCTTGAATTCATTGGCTGTAAGTGTCCGCTTAATGTTATTGCTTTTATTATAGGAGGAAGATGCTTCTGTGAAAACAAACAGTAAAAAATCTAAAGCCGAGAAAGAGAATCCTGATCCAGATCCTGAAATAACTATAAAAAAGGAGCCCGATGACAAGAAGGAAACTAAAGAGCTCAAGAAGGAGGTAAAGAAAGAAAAGAAAGATCGGGAAGAAAAGAAAGATGAAAAAGAATCAAAGGAGAAGGAGAAAAAGGAAACAAAAGTTAAAGAACCAGTTAAAGAAAAAGAAGTCAAGGAGGAAAAGGTGACTAAACCATTCTGATAGCCGAAATGTGCAGGACACGTTATGTTTGGTTTATGTGCTTTACACCAAAGGAAATAACATTTCATTGTTCGCAGTAGGCAGTTATACTGTTTATTCATGCTCTCCCAGAGCAGTAACCTAAATCACAAGGTCTTCAATGGGTCCTTGTCAATAGATGCAGCTGCCCTCTCCTTAGAGCTTGAGGAAATATGCAAATCCCTCTTCTATGCTCCACCATTGGATGGGAGGGTATGAGTGCTGATATGTTCACTTTCAGGCTCCATGGTCTGCACAGTTATGATGAAGAATGTAAACACTCCAGCATCACATGATTTACAGTTGCAGTATCCCAGGGTCTACTCTAGTTACTCTCCTCAAACCCAGTAAAACGCGGCTTCTGAAGCAGTAGATTTTTCTATTGGGAATGCTGCAGTGTCCCTGAAACTACTTCTTGTGTTTCTTAAGGACACCTCCCAGTCTCCACCCTGAAATGGCCACTGATCTCAAGTGTGAGCTATGTCATACACAATAGCAAACACCATCAGGTACTTCTTTGCATCAGGCCCATAGTCTCTTAAGTATAGGACATGTTTTGCATACATTCATACAGACATTTTATACCCTATAAAGCGGTCACTGGGAATTTGTGTCTTTTCACCAAAAGCTCCTGCTTGCTGCCACAGCCATACACAATAACGTAATACATACTGATTGTCTGTGGGCTTATCAGAGGAATGCTTTAGGGGCTATCTAAATATTTTACATCTCTGCCCAATTAATCAATCGTGACTCTGCAGAGGTTACAGTTTGCAGCATTTCAGTCCGTCCACCTTATTTTTAGGCGTACAATTACATTTTCTGACCATTTCTTTTTCCATTATTTGGTAGGTAAACGATGTAAAAGCGGATAAGGAGAAACCGAAGAAAAACATTGCAGCGGAAACCCCGGTTCACATAACTGCTAGTAGCGACCCTGTTCCAATATCTGAGGAGGCGGAAGAACTTGATCAGAAGACGTTCAGTGTTGTAAGTTTCATCAACGTGTTTTTCAACCTATACGCAGTCTATTTCTCTCTGCGTGGGTGTTACGTTTGCGGTCTATTGACAGCTGCTGACATGTAGGTTGTACCAGTTGAATGCAATGTCCTCAGGGCAGTGGGAAGAACATTGTAACCTACACACAGGCATTTTTAACATGCAGCATGTTACCAGGGCATGTAGTAATATTGGTTCAGCTTACAAAACCGTGTCACAGTGATGTCACTAATTCCTGATGAAATTGATGGTCTGACATTTCATTAGTCCTTAGGAGTTCTTCCTTGCTTGTAAGCATTGCTATGAAATAGCATTTTATAAGCTTGGAGGAGACCTGTTACATGGTGCACAGTAAAAAGCAACCATCCCATACAGCAGCGGTTCCCAAAGTGGGTCCCGACCTTCTCAGCATGGGGTCGCGACTCCATGTTGCTGACCATCAGGCTGATGACTTTTCTAATCTCAGTCAGTGATTCAAGGAGTGAATCTGTTGAATGGTCTGTTATTTGAGACCCCTCGGATCATTTTGTGCCTCCACAATGCTGCCATGTATGTGCTGTCTGCTAGCTACACATGTGATGTGATGAGATGACCTTCTGCAGTAACTTGCTGGGGTCCTGTCATTATTTTTATTGTCGTCTGGGGGTCCCAGAGCAAAATAGTTTAAAGACCCCTGCGATGCAGCATTCTACACGGTGGATCTTGGATCTGAGGCCATATAAATAAGAAGTGTTCCTAGAGACCAAATTGGTTCATAAGAAAACCTCATTTTTTTTTTTCAAGTAAGTAAGGGGATTCAACCCTGAAATAGCCATTTGTGGCTCTTTGACACTCACTATAGGGCTTAATATGAAGTCTGATGCATTGCTGAAGCAGTCTGTCAGATTAACCAATAAGAAGTGCACACTTGTGGCATTGCAGCACATTGTCATATTTGAATAAAGTCTGTAATAGAATCTGACCATTTACACTATTTCTTTTTTTTTTTAAATCTTCTAGTGTAAAGAAAGAATGAGACCGGTGAAAGCTGCATTAAAGCAGCTGGACCGACCAGAAAAAGGACTGTCTGAGAGGGAGCAGCTTGAACACACCAGGCAGTGCCTGATTAAAATTGGGGATCACATAACAGAGTGCTTAAAAGAGTATGGAAACCCTGAACAAATAAAGCAATGGAGGAAGTAAGTAGTGTGCGCGTTGTCTATATAAACCTTTTACATACTTGGCAGCTGTTTAAGCAGAAATGTTCTACATGTTATGGCTGGGATCTGACTGTGCCTTATTTCATAGTCTTTCAATCTTCAGTTCTGAGCACACTCCTTGATGTACTCTGTCTGTTGGTCTCCAAAGGTTTTGAATTGTAACTTCATAACTGTATAATCCCGTTGTATGGCATGGGTTAACTTGTAGATACTTTTTTCCTTAAGGTTTTCTTTCTGAACACTCCAAAACCATAGCGACATGGTCAGCTGACCAAATATTAACACTTTTATGTCCCTATGATAAGGAGTATAGATTGTATACTCCACTGGGGCAAGGGCTGAGGATGAATTGAATATTCTGTGCTGCGTAATATGCGGGTGCTATATAAATGTTGTTTTATTAATAAATATAAGTAATGTCTTCACTGTTAACTGGTTGAAGCTAAGGAACAATTACCGAAGACCCCCAAATATTTACATGTAGAACGTTAAGAGCTTAATCACATGTGTGCTGAAGAGGCTGCAGCTATTGAGCATGGTATATGGATGGCTGATAGACCGTTTGTAGTTCAACAGTCAATAGGCCAATACCATATGGTCCATTATGGTCGTAAGGTCGATACAAGCACAGTGTAAACATGGCTAGGGTTGACACATGAAAAGGTCAACATTCTTTTTTTGGGGATTTTTTTTTTTTTTTTTTTTTTTTTCATTTTTTGAGGGATTTTATTCTTCCAGGGTTGCCATTTTCCCTGTCGACCAACTATAGAACTCCCACTGAGCGTTGGTGAGTGTAGCACTCGCATCTCTCCTGTGGTGACAGACTAACCACTAGAAGATTTACAGAAAGAAAAGCCGCAAAGTACCCAAATAATATGAAATTAGCATCAATTACCTAGTCCCACTCACATTAATTCCTAAGTATTGTGTATTAAGACAGTGTATGTGGGAGTTTTCCTTAATCGCTTCCATCCTTGCATACGTCTGGGCTTGTATTTTTGGTTTAAAGGTATCACCAGACTAAATACTTGTATTTGCTCTTGTAGATGTTAATAGACGGGCATTGTTTTTTGTTCTGAGTAGTTTCTGTAGTCACTATCCTCACCTTTCCTCTGTGTTTAGGAACCTGTGGATTTTTGTATCCAAATTTACTGAATTTGATGCACGGAAACTGCACAAACTGTACAAACATGCCATAAAGAAACGGCAGGAAGCTCAGGTAATTATAGCCTAGTTTATGTCCTTGTCCGTAGTAATAAAGAATATTTCTTATGAGACAATTGCTGTAACAATTTCTTAGGCTGCTGGTCGCTCATTCATTTATTTATTTTCCTTTTTTTTTTTTTTTTTTTACTTCCGTTGACGAACAGCACAATGACCAGAACATTAGCAGCAGTATGAACACAATCATTCGACATCCTGGTAAACAAATTGCTCAATTTATCTATGTATTCCTTCTGTTGTATTGAATATTACAAGATAACGACTTTCAATTATGAGTTTTGGTTTGTTTCTAGTGCAATGTTCCGCCTGTGTGGGGTATAGAGGCCTATGTGCAGCTATTTTCTTTAACACTCATTGGCATAGATTGCATGCTGGCCTTGTGCTTTGCCAACATATAATAATTGGAGACTTATGTGGCACACTGGCCAAATGTTGGTGTCGGTGTGTCACTTATAAGGCCTTTGTCATTGAATTGTTATGATTTCCTTCTTTAATGGGCACTGTCGCTTGCTTTTCAGATATAGATAGGTTAAAAGAAAACACAAACCATGACGATAGCAGCAGAGACAGTTACTCCTCTGACAGGCATTTATCACAGTACCATGATCACCCCAAGGACAGACACCATAGTGATGCTTATAAAAAGGGTGACCCCAGGAAAAGGCCGTATTCCAGCTTCAGCAATGGTAAAGACCATAGAGACTGGGATCATCACTACAAACAGGACAGGTAAGTTCCGATCAAATCATTCTTGGATATATATATTTATATATAGGTTTTTAGATATGGGTTTGTTGCCCATAGCAACCAATAAGATTCAAATTATTTATCTAGCACCTTCAGAAGATACTAGCTAGAATCTATAATACACCTGCTGTCTTTGATGTCATCACTTCCTTCTGCTTTCAGTTCCAGACTGATTATTTAGTCTTATAAATATTCTGTAATTTCCTATAGAGATGATGATTGGTTGACTGGTGAATACAGAGAGCGTTACATTTGGTGATACATTGGGCGGTATTCCATGCCGCCAGCAAAGGGGTGTCTGCGGTGAGGGTGGCTTATTTTTAGTGGGGATCGCTGAAAACAAGGCATTCTTGCCGTTTAACCCCCGTGCCGGCTGCTCGCCCTAGTCAATGTTCTGGGGGACTCCATCGCCTTCAGAGGACAATGAGGATTGTGGCATTTAACTGCGAGCCTCAAAGTTTTGACGGCCGCATTACCCGTTTCCACCTCGCTGGAAAAACCCAGCGAGGTGGAAACGAGGAGTGTTGTATGTAACTAATAAATTGGGGTTTTAAATGCAGTAGAATAATTTGGTGTTTCTGTTGTAGGTACCACAATGAAAGCAAACACAGAAAATTAGATGACCACAGAAACAGAGATCATAGGTCAAACATGGAAGGAAATACAAAAGACAGATCCCTCTCAGATCATCGATCCCATTCCGACCACCGATTGCATCCGGATCACCGGTCTAGCTCAGACTACAGTCATCATAAATCCAGGGATTACCGGTACCATTCAGACTGGCAGATGGACCATAGAGCTTCTAGTAGTGGGCCAAGATCACCATTGGATCAGAGGTCTCCTTACGACTCCAGATCTCCTTTGGGTCGTAGATCGCCCTTTGAGTGTTCATCCGATCCCAAAAGTACTCCGGAACATATATGGAGTGGACGCAAAACATAACACTAGGATTGCAGTCCAGGACATTAGCCATATACAGTAAAATTATCACAGTGATTGCCTTACATGACTTGAAAGAAATGGACTGTATCTGCCAAGAGCGGACTTCACTACTTTCCTGAATGCAAGGTCTAGTATCACAACAGATCAGAGAATATTTTTGTATTTAAGGTATATGCTGCACTGTGCTGCAAACGTGGCATTTTTAAAAATAAAAAAAGAAATAGATGTTTACTATTTCGGAGACCTCAGCACTGCCCATTTTGACTGCGTTTTAACAAAAAAAAGAAAAATTACAACAACAAAAAAACAGATTTCTTTGAACTTTGAATTATTATCTTTTGTGTTGACCGATGATCTTGTTGACAAGTAAATGAAGAGGTTTTTTATTGTCTGGGAAATGCTGTCAAGAACTTTGTTCACTTTCCAAAGCTATTTGTTTACATTGTACACTGCAACCACCTTGCCGCTTCTCGTCATATGCTTGAATATTTAAATCATGTACCTAAACCTGTAAGATAGCCAGTTTTTTTTTGTTTTTTTTTTTTTTTTGTGATCAATTGTAATATTTTTTTTTTTATACAAAGCAAAACTGCTGTAAATTGTTGTAAATTAATTAAATGGACATTTCTTCCTTTCTCAGGCTTTCTTTGACTGTTCCTTTCCCCACCAACTCAGGCCTTCTCGTCAAGTATGGATATATGTATATTCATTATGTCTTTTTGGTTTTTATTAGTTTTGATGGAATTAATGTTCAGAATGTACAAAACAAACAAAAACTGGGGAAAGGGAACACTAATTCCATTCTTATGTCATGTAGTGTTCCACTTTACACTTAATAGGATTATTTGTTTTTTTATTTTAAGCAGTGTCAGTGTTGTGTTTTAAATGTGTGGGTAAAATTTAAGACATTTTATGCAGCCGGAAAGCGTTGACATTAGTTTTTGTTTTTAATACCGGGCATCTTGATATACATACGAGATTTATTGTCCAAACCAGCCAAAATTTTATTGTCAATCCATTTGTGTTCCCTTTTTTAAGAAATGGGCAATAATGTCAAATGTGCTATGCAGCCAGTATGATTTCCAGTAAACTGATTGACTTTATAAACTGTTTAAATGCACACTGATTGTATATAGATTTCTTCTATATATGGAAAATTAAAGTATAAAAAAAAAAAAAAAAAAACTTTCTGGAGTAACTGAACTTTCTGCTTTGTTCTGCATATTTGCTTGTGAATGATCATTCTGCTGAGTTACTAATTTTTTTTAATTATTATTATTATATGTAGACCGCTTAGAAGTCACATAATGGTTGGTGGCATGATATGACTAAATTATTGAAAAACATAACCTTTTGTCTTTTGGAATAGTACACGAAAATAGAACACTAAAATGAATACCTCATATGCAGCCAAATGTTGAGGTCACGGCTTCATTGTTAAATAGTATAAAATAAAGATAACCCAGAAGGCTTTGTATATAATGGCAGAAGCCAACTCAACTTGCACCATTTCATATCATGGCAGCTTTATCTGAGGCCAGTACACACAGACCTCAGCTAAAACCACCTTAAAAAATAAAAGGAAAGGAAACCCAAAATATGCCAGCTAGGGAAGCCAATCGCGGGCATTTTTTCAATCCCGGGAATCAGGATTGAAAAATGCTCAATGCCGGGATTCCCGGGATTGGCTTTCCTAATAATAAAACGCCCTGGCTGCCCCGCATTTACTTACATTTGCAGGTGCGGCTGGGTGGGCGGTCAGCTTCATACTGCCGGGTGGGCAGCTTATACTGCCGGGTTGCTGGGTGGACAGCTTCATACTGCCGGGCGTGACCTGCCTGCCTGCGCAGCGTGACCTCTGATCTCGTCACGCTGCGCCAGTGCTGCTCTGCCGGGTACCGGGAGAAGCCGGGCAGCATCTGAGCTGGTGTTCAGACGCTGCCCGGCATTAGATTGCGCATGCGCAGTCTAATCCCGGGATTGAAATCCTGGCGTTTTGGGGGCCCAAGTACCAGGATCCCGCCGATCCCGGGATTGGCCACCCTAATGCCAGCACATATCCTGGATCCCGTGCCATTTGACCTTTTGCTCTCCTAAGAAAGAAATCACTTACCTGGTCATTTGGGCCAAGAAGGGGCTTCCATGTAGTAAAGGATTCACCCTTGTGTCGTCGTCCCCCCCCCCCCCCCCCCCCCCCCCCATAGAACCAGAATTAGCAGCCTCTAGCCTAAATGTGTGTATGTGCTGTAACCCTTACTTGAGGGGCCCTGATTAACCAAAACAATGCTTTAGTCATCAAAGTTTTTGATAGGGTTTTCTCTGCAATTTAACTTTTATTAAAATATACTAAGGTGAATGACATCAGACCCATTGACTTTATCTGGCCAGATTCTTTCCCCTTTAAAGTCCATCAAAAAAAAAAGCCACAGTTCTAGGCCATTTCTACCTTCTATCTTTAGTCCACCTAACAAAATGTTAATAATGCACTGTCCCACACATTCCACCCCAGAGTTAAGACACATGCTAAGCTGGAACTTTGTTTGGAACATCCAATATTGGGAAGATGCTGAGACTCGAGCATGCAGAATCGTTCACACATGCTCCCAAATGCGCCTCTATTTTGACTAAAGTAACAGTTGGCAAATTGTTAATGTATTTAAAGTTTTGACACTAAACAATCTAACACCTAATCTGCAACTGAAAACCAGCAAGTTCTGCCTTTCTACATAGTTAAATGGGTAACACTTTTAGTAAACTGGCTGGGAATTGCTTTCTACCATGCTCTGAAGACTTACTGTACTGACCTGTTAAATTTCAGTAGGAGGTGTGCATGACTGAATTACTTTTAAATCGCCACCTCCTTTACCTAAAAAAACTAATCAGGTTCCACCCATTCTCCTACCTCCTACTGTTCTTTGTGCAATTGGCAAGTAGTACCCACAGTACATACAGAGAATGCTCAATCGCTCCCCTGGCTGCGACTCTGAAGTACCAACATTCCAGTCAACCTGTTGTAACAATGATACTCAGACACCCTTGGGCTCTCAAAGTCATTCTTTGCGATTATGAAGAAGTCAACAAAACTCTTCCACCGTATCTATCTATCCCTGTTGGGGACACACCATATTTTAACAGGCTTTGTGTAGTTGCTTATATCCTGATGGTCCTCCAATTCTTCAGCCTATACTTTTTGCCAACCTCCAGTGCCTGTCTACACCTTCCCTGCAGCAGCTGCGACAACAAAACATCTTAAAACTTGAAAAGGTTTTTAGGGACAGCATACTTACCTGATAAAGGGCCTCATTCAGACCTGATTGCTTATCTGTACATTTGCAGCTGTGAGTGGTTAGCCACCAGACAGACAGAAAACCTGCCCTGTGCAAATCTGCCAGTGAATTACGAAAATATTGCTATTTACTATCCTGTTGCACATCCATATGCAATTCATAAACCACTGAATGATTTTTCCAATCTGTGCAAAAACAACAGACTGAACAGGTATCACGCAGGAAGCATGAAAATATAACCAGTAGTAAAAGGATGGAGTAATATCTGTCTGTTCAATGGAGGTCTAATGTGGAAGGCTACTGCATTCTGTACACAAATGAGATGTGTATCTAACCTTAACATGCCATGTGACTGAACCGCATCCTGGAAATATTAGTGCATATAGTTGGGCAATATGTAGACAGGCTGATGCCAAGGAATATAACGTGTTTTCTAACCATAATAAGAGTAATAATACTAGGGCCTGATTAAAGCCTCCTGTACTTTAGGCCAATACACATGTAGAAAAGAAGAGAAAAATGAGTGTGCCAGTACCACTTTTATCAGGCGATACACTTGTTGTAACACTTATGGGGCCTACACACATAGAGCATGTGCTGAGGCTCCTCCAGTAAATGACAGAAAACTGACCAAATCAGTCATTCAGATATTACCAGATTTTTGATCTAACCAGCCAGATGGGACAATTAATATTTAGGTGTATGACCAGCTTAATTTACAAAAATATTACACACAATCAAATAAATATTATCTGTATTAACCAAACAATGGAAGCAGGAGGGATTCATACTGTAAAATTACACACCTGTGTATGATTACAGAAATATATACAACATGGCCTGTTGATGGTACTTGAGGACTGTAGTTGAGAACCCCTGATGTAAAGATATGTAATTGATAAATAATTATTATTTTTTTTAAATGTATTTCACAGGACTTTTTTCTTTTAGTTTTTTAACATAGGATGGGGTTAGTAGATGGATTGTATGCAGATTATGTACACACAATCATGCAATGCGCAGTCCCACGGGGTGGACGGTTGATCCTCTGATCAAATGTGATTGGGACCATATTTCGGGTGCTTTTAAGCACTCCGTCACCTTTCCCCGCACTCCATTTTGCATATTTGACCTCTAGCGTCTGATAGGAAGCACCGCGATATGTGCTCCCGGCACATCCGGGTTACGCTGCAGCGATGTGCTCCCTGCGATACACATCAAGCATTAACACTTTGGCAACGAGCAGTAACCCTTTGGCAATGAGCATTAACCCCTGTCAATGAGCACTGACCCCTTGGTTCTATGCAGAAGCTGGATTGTACGATGGATTATGTGCACATTGTGAGTACTTTGTGTCCAAAAACCACCAATTCTGCCAGGGAGTTTAAGAGAAATGTGGACACAATCATGATTGTGAGCAGGTCTTTCTGATGTATTGCCAGCTTAAGAGTCCTACTTGGTTGGACTCCACTGCACTGCTCTAGAGATGCCACAGAATAGAGACATGCTGGCCGGGATACAAATTGCAAGTTGGTGGCCTTCATCCAATGGCACTTTAGTTTTATTTAGCTCTTTAGCATTTTTAAACTAAAAAGCATGATTGGCTGACTCAGACTGAGGATGGGATGCATCAAATGCAATAATGCTGTCAAACCAACAGAAAATGCCTTTTTTGAGGCTTGACAGCAATCCCCATATGTACCAAGCTCTGTAAAACAAAGCACAGGTCCAATTTGGCCTGTTTTTGTCTAATTCCGACAGATCTGGCTGATGGATTGGATGAAATCTGACCAAATCGGATGTGTTTTGACGCATTAGAAAAGAGTGCATGCAATGTATCACATGCAATCCTGTCGCCCAGGAAGGTCCCAGGTATTTCAAGGGGATGCCAATACACTGCTCTGAGAAGTCGGAGCAGTGTATGGGCACCTTAAAGGTGCCCATACACTAGTAAGATTTATCTGCAGATCTGGCTGGTTGGAATACAAACATGGTAATGGATGAGTGACAGTTTGTCAGTTTTCCAGCATTTCCAAGCAAATGGTCAACTGTCATTTGCTCTCATCCATAACCATGTTTTTGTTTCAACCAGACAGATCTGCAGATAAATCTGCGTGTGTATGGCCACCTTTAGACTCGAGAGGCAACACCATTTAATACTGTAGAAGCCTATGGGCATCTCTCTATAACAATCCTCAAGAGTGTACCAATAGTGTCCCCCGCAGCTCATTCATGTGCTGGACAATGGCCACTAATGCACACGATTTCTGGTTCATAAACCCAAAAGACTTCACACCTCCTATCTGGAGGGCTGTCTAAATCTACATCCATTATGAATTCGGTCAATGACGGGTTGCATCCTGCACGGAGTGTTGATGACAATGCCTATGTCTTTTTACTTAACACATCGAGCGATATGTAGGTTTTTATTTGTGTTTCCCTTTTGGTTTTGGGGTGGATTACAATTACTGTCAGAATCTGTTTCAGTATTGCACACAATGATACTGGTTCTTGTAATTGTTAGTAAATGTAGAACAATTCTGGGTGGCTAAAAGTTTTGAGCATCTCTGCTTATCTGTTGCGTTGATGGAACTGCGCACTATTCATAGGTGAATTCTGACCTCTGTCCCTTCTCCTGCACCAAGGATAAAGGTGCCCATACACGGTACAATTGCTGGGTGCGATGAGATGCGCGCTCCCGTCACATATTTCTCACATGTGCTGCACATACTTTTTGTACTAGATCTCATTGCATTGCAAAACCTATACGATACGATGTGATTTAGTCCAAATTGTATACAATAATTGTACCATGTATGGGCACCTTAAGGAAATAGTGTTGCGCTAGTTACAAAAATCTGCATTATTTCCAAACACGTAAATTGTGCGGTTGCGGCGTCAACTCTAAATTGAGCCCGTGGTGTTTACAGAGCCCTATTGATAAATGTGTTGGTCATAGCATTTATATAGTATTTTTCGTTTAAACCCAGCTAGGAATTCCAAAAGCAACCACAGATCTATACAGCCTGGGCTGATAATTACTGTGATGAAATCAGCAGTCACTGAAGCTCACTTTCTGTAGCCATGCAGGTATGAACGCCATTATAATTAAATGCAAGCATAAATATAAATTCCAAAATGCCCTCTATTATGGAAGTACACCTATTAAACATGCTTGGAAATGTGTTTTTAGAAAGTATGTTATAACTGCATGATACCACTAGAGGGTGGCAAAAGCTAATTCTTTGGTTACAATTACTTTCCACCTTTAGAGATGAGCAGAATGAGTTGTTGCTTCAAAATATTAGAATTGGAAATAATAACCGCCCGCACCGGTCTGACACAAATACTGTGCCAGTCTAATCCCCTGCGAGAGTACAGGCTGTATTCGTATGGATGGGTCTGTGACAGCGTTCTATATTACTGCCTGTAGCAGCGGTGGAGAATGTATTGAACTTAATCTCGAGCAGTAGAAATCAATGATTTAATGGTGATTTACCATTCTTAAATTGTTAAAGACCTAATAATCTGTTTAATACAGAAAAGGTGTTTTTCTGGTACTGTTTCACTGGCTGTTATGTCCTTTGATAAAACATGTTATTGGTTTGCATAGGCTGAAATGATTAGAAAATAAGCTGTATTTAATGCCTTTAGCACTCACTACAGCGGTTATGTCCTTCTTTTACTATTTAACAAACATTGGTAGGCTTATTTATACCAATGTTTGTCAGTGTACCACCTTAAACCATCAGTATAGAAGGCCATAGAAATACAGCCCACATTCCCAGCATTGGGGACCCAGCAGCCACTATTCCTGCTTCAGTGAAGCCTTGAAGTCACTGGTGAGTCCACACTGTGTGAAAGTGTAATGTGCATGCAGACTGGCCTCCCGTGCATGAGCATGACACAACAGCCTGGGCTGGCAGTGATAGGCTGACAGCAACAGTGCAAAGTATGCCTCTAAGGAGGAGTGTATCGCCAGACGTATAGGCAACGTTAACTGTCAACCACATATTCATTAGTATCATCGTTGTGAAATGGGAGTCCTATGCTTCTACCAAGGCAGCAACATCATGTTTGGCTGCTCAATTGTCCCCAAACACCCCCCCCCCGCCACCTCTTCTGCTACAGTTCAAACTAGTACAAGTCACAGTAATGCCGCAGCCGCCCCTCCCCACCAGCGTCTACCACCTGTCCCTGCATATTATGCAGCTGTGGCACTACAAGTCACAACATGCCCTTTTCTCCAGTTCTTGGGATACCACAACTCCCAGCAGGGCATCCCCAGCTGCAATACAATCACCTGTAGCCTATTATGCAATGGTTGGCTCAAGGTCCGCCCCCTGGTGATGCAAGGTCCACCCCCTGGTGATGCAAGGCCCACCCCATGCCTTTCACTTTTCTCCCTGAAATGATTCGGTACTTGCGTATTATGACGGCGCCCATCGCATCGCATAACGATGGGACCCGATTTGAGCCTTTCCCCAGGCTGAGTATACAATTTTGATATAGCGTCGCATCGCATGCTATTATAATGGCATGCGATGCGACGCGATCATGCCCAATTTGGGCTTATTCCCATGTTAAATGCCCCCCCCAGACCCAATTTTAAATTGTATACCCACCCTGATGGGTAATGAGTATGTTAAATGCCCCCCCCCCCCCATTGTTAACGCCACCCCACTATCAACGCCAACCCGAAGTGTGGTGAGCGGCAGCGGTACGCGTCCTCCGACCTTTTCATACCCCCACTATCCACGTCGGCGTGGAGTTGATTTTATATAGTGTGGCGAGTGCAGCGAGCCACCGAGCCCGAAGCGTGGTGAGCGGACACAGTATATATGTGAAGTCATCCGCGTCCACTCGCCACGCTTCGGGCTCGCCACACTATATAAAGTCAACTCCACGCCGACGTGGATAGTGGGGGTATGAAAAGGTCGGAGGACGCGTACCGCCGCCCCTCGCGGGCTTGCTGAGCTCGCCGCGCTTCGGGTTGCCGTTGATAGTGGGGTGGCGTTAACAATGGGGGGGCATTTAACATAGTCATTACCCATCTGGGTGGGTGTACAATCAAAAATCGGGTCAGGGGGGGGGGGGCATTTAACATAGGAATCAGGCATCTGGGCAGTGGCGAAACTATGTGCAGCTGCTATGGGGCCCGGGCCCTTGGTGGGCCCGAGGACCTAGCAGGCAATCCCCTGCACCCTTTACTTCTATTTACGTAGTGCTGAACGGGAAGGGTTAGTTCACCTTCGACCGTACAGCAGTGTCTGCTGTGCCGTCCCATGCCCCCTCCCTCCTCCCCCGTCCATGCCGATGATTTGCTTAATGAAGGGGGAGGTGGTCCAGCGTATCCAGCCTCCATCCCCTCTATGATGCTGCCACTTGCCGGGGCTCAACTAAACGTCACTATCAAGTGACCAGCCCCAGCGTTAAACCAGCGACGCAGAACTTGCACCACTGTTGCCATGCCAATGCTGTGCACGGGAGCAAGAACTGCCTACAGAAGATGATTTCTGTAGCAGAGCTGGAGACAGGCTGCAGCGTGTGAAACCCGGTGCTAACGACAGAAAGTCCCGGCGCACACGAGGGGACCCGCCCGCAAAGCTGCAGGTATATAGCACCATGTATAATTAAGGGTGGTGTGTGGGGGAAACAAAGGGCAGCCTGTATTGTGGTCGTGGAGGGGATAGGATCGGATTGGGGCTTTAACCCTTGCTCTCCGTCGCCACCCCCCCCCCACCTCTTCTTTCTCTTCCCTGCTCTCTCTTCTTCCCTAGACCCCCTCTCTCTCCTCTCGCCACCCCACCTCTCCCCCATATCTCTCCCCTGTCTCTCTCCTGCACTCTCCCCGACACCTGGGGGGGGGCCTTTCAAAGATTTTGCTATGGGGCCCAGAAGACATTAGTTACGAACCTGCATCTGGGTGCCTGTACAATTAAAAATCGGGTCCAATCGCGTCGCATCGCATGCAATGTGACTCGATTTTTGGTTGTACAATGCCCTACGATGGAAATTGAGGGCGCCGTGATAATACACAAGTACCAATGATTCTTAAAAAGTAGGCAACCCTGGCTAATTTTAAGAGTCTTGTTTAGGTGTAATACAGTCATCTCAGCAGTAGTGAAAGCAGAAACAGGTGAAAGCTGCTGTTAGAAAGAGAAGGAAAGTATTAAAATATTTCTGGTTAGAAGTAATTTGGGGGACTTCAGTGAGTTTGAAGAAATGGAGGACAGCTTGCAGGTGATAAATACATAAATACAGGATAAACTCATGCAAACTAAATAGAATAAACATTACTCTCCAGTTTTTCTTAACATGTTTGACAGGTGATTACCATTGTCATTTCTGTGCTATTTCACACATTTTTGTTTTGTTGTCTGTCTTTTCTTTTAAGCATATAGGTGATTCTGTTAGTGACTAAGGAATCACTGGCTTATCCTCTCAAGTAATCCAAACATTCTCCCCAGGATTAGGAATCCTTACCATATTTTCTTTGAAACAGGTATATCCAGATATCTATTTCAAAGTCACAAACAGTTTTCTGGTCCTACATTTCAAGAGAACACGTTCTTTTTTCTTTGATCCTTTGTTCTAGCACACATATAAGGAAATAGTAACATGCATGAAGAAATAAGATGCACTTATACTTACATATATATTTCAGCAACTGCGCAACACCACCCTTAAGAGGAGGAGCACTATTTCTGCCGCCGCATGGTGAGTAGCACTAACGTTGCATCTGCTCCTATTGTAAAGCGCAATGGAATATGCTTCGCTATATAAGAAACGTAATAAATAAATAATAAATAATAAATCTGTCAGTGCCAGCCGCCAGCCACCAGCCCACCAGCGTGACACACAGTGTTAGTGACTGGATCAGTCAGGGAGCCCAGCCAGGCTGCCTCTTTTAAATGCCTCTTCCCTCCTGTTGTCAAAGCCCACTTCTCTTCACATGTCACTCACAGCTCTCCTATACTCCAACACTCAGTGACCATCTTCATCTGCATACTCACCTCCATCATTGGCCTCAAGCCTCTAGTTGTATGTTGATTGGGTCCTCACTACTTATATTTAAGCTGTAATGTGTATTGAACTGTGGTGCTCTTTATTTGTACTGTATTTTTGTTATTTATTCAATGTTATGCCAAGTTTTGTCTCCCTGTATTGTTCCTTTGTACGGCGCTGCGAAACACTTGTGGCGCCTTATAAATAAAATTATAATAATAATAATAATAATTCAGGGAAGTCAGAGTGGAGCACCGGGGAAAGCAGAAACTTGGGGGTACTTGGGTGGGAGCCAAGAAGTTAAGGAGTCAATTACAGACAAGTAGGGGAGAGAGGAATGAGAGTCGGGAGGCAGATGGAGTGAAGCCAATGAGTCCTGCTGCAGCCTGCCAGGCCAGTGCCACCACCAACTCAATCTTGGGAATCCCAAGATTGAGCATTTTTCAATCACTAATCCCAGGATTGGAAAAACGTCCCAATATTGGGCTCCCTACTCACAAGGCAAATCCAACCTGGTAAGTGATTGCTGCTTTAAAAATACGTTCAGACTCGCACAAGTCCTGCACTTTGGACTTTTCGCAGGCTGTTACCTTTAGCCCATTGAGTCTGTTACATATATTGATATATCAGCGAAACTGAAAGTTACATTTATATAGGTAGTATATTATTCGGTACTTATGTATTATCTGGACTCCCATGTTAAATGCACCCCATTTTTTCATACCCCTACTATCCAACTACGCATGGAGTTGACTTTATACAGTGTGGCGAGCGCAGCGAGCCACCGTGCCCGAAGCGTGGTGAGCGCAGCGAGTCCCGCGAGGGGACGCGGTCTCATAAGAAAAACAGGAGTCCAGATATTACATAAGTACCTATTATTCAAATGTCTCTATGATTACTGAGTAATGTGAAAACCAT
Organism: Crinia signifera; assembly: GCF_055691185.1. Taxonomy (NCBI): domain Eukaryota; kingdom Metazoa; phylum Chordata; class Amphibia; order Anura; family Myobatrachidae; genus Crinia; species Crinia signifera. Next base: position 407,401,460 of record NC_139217.1, read on the forward strand.
AATCTGTCAGGGTTTTATAAAATACTATTGAGAAATAACAATTCACACACTTAACAATGAAGATTTTTATGTTAAGAGTATGTACACAATAATCTATGGTACAATACACAGTATTATAAAGACACCGTAAACTGCATTTTTCTTATTTGAAACTTGTAGAGAAGACACAATATCACATTTATCAAGTGTTGGTCTCACAAAGGGCCTTATTCTGGTTCACTCTTAACTCTTTAAATTCCTTCTCAAATGGACAAAACCATGTGCACTGCGGGTGGGGCAGATGTAACATGTGCAGAGAGAGTTAGATTTGGGTGAGTTATTTTGTTTCTGTGCAGGGAAAATACTGACTGCTTTATTTTTACACTGCAATATAGATCTCACTTTGAAGAAAAACCCCACCCAAATCGAATTCTCTCTGCACAAGTAACATCTGCCCCACCGACAGTGGACATAGTTTTGTCGATCTAAGAAGGAATTTGCCTCTAAGGCCCTTATTTAGATCTGATCACTGTACAAATTTGTTTGGAAAATGGGCAAAACCATGTGCACTGCAGGCGAGGCAGATGTAACTTGTGCAGAGAGAGTTAAATTTGGGTGGGGTGTGTTGAAACTGAAATCTAAATTGCAGTGTAAAAATAATGCAGCCGGTATTTTCCCTGCACAGAAACAAAATAACTCACATGGTTTTGCCCATTTTCCAAACAAATTTGTACTGAGCTCAGATCTGAATAAAGGCCTAAGCAGTGGCGTAACTAGATACATGTGGGCCCCATAGCAAAAGTTTGTAAGGGCCCCTATTTATCACCTAATGCTGAAAAATGTATACAGCACATGATACTTTGACAGGAAAAGTGGGCCCCTCTCATCTCTGGGCCCCATAGCAGCTGTACCACCTGCACCTATGGTAGTTACGTCCTTGGGCCTAAGAGTGAACCAGAATAAGGCCAAAAGGCCTAAAAAACAGTAAAAATTTGTGTTATTAAACGGAAAGTTTTATGGGGGTAATTTTGCGTGGTTTGCAGTGGATTGTGAGCAGAAAGCCGCCACCCAGACCGAAAAAGAAAATGCTCCGTTCAAATTTGGGAATGCATTGCAGATCGCCATGCATTCGTAGATCCATTTGCAAATCCCAGATCATCGAAGAGACTTTGCAAATGCTAGTAGGTCTAAGGCTGCCACTAATCTGTGACTGAGACAGGTTGGAAGTGGTCATCGCTAACATCAGAGACACACCTTAAAAATAAACTTATGAACCATATGCATTTTTCAGTCACTAATATCGGTCGTGGAAGCACAATGCAAATGCTGCACACACACACAGCCACTCAATAATTGCTCAATTTGCAAATTCTCTAATTAGCAATCCATGCTGAATAACTCCCTACATGTAAGATTGCTTAAACCTTATGTCCACAGGCACCTTTCCAGTCTGGAACACCATGAATTGTTGGCATTACACAGGTGTTATTTTGAATTTGCTTTCCACAAGTGTTGGAGACATATATATTTTTTTCTAGCCGGTGATATGAGCTCATAGGGCTACATAATATCCTGATGCTACCTAATGTTTTGGCCCTCGGGAATATCTAATGTCCTGGAGCTACCTACATCCATCTTCCACCTCCTCGCTTTTTACCATTCATCTCCCCCCCCCACCCCTTTCCTCTGTATCATACCTCTCCCCCTCCTGTCCTATCTACCATACATCTCCCCCTCCTGTCCTATCTACCATACATCTCCCCCACCTGTCCTATCTACCATACATCTCCCCCTCCTGTCCTATCTACCATACATCTCCCCCTCCTGGCCTATCTACCATACATCTCTCCCCTCCTGTCCTCTCTACCATACATCTCCCCCTCTTGTCCTATCTACCATTCATCTCTCTCCTGTCCTCTCTATCATACATCTCCCCCACCTGTCCTATCTACCATATATCTCCCCCTTCTTGTCCTCTCTACCATACATCTCCTCCTCCTGTCCTATCTACTGTACCATACATATCCCTTCTCCTGTCCTATCTATCATGCATCTCCCTCTCCTATTCTATCTACCATACATCCCCCCCTCATGTCCTCTCAGCCATCCATCTCCCCTCTTTGTCCTATCTACCATACATCTCCCCCCCCACCCCTTTCCTCTGTATCATACCTCTTCCCCTCCTGTCCTATCTACCATACATCTCCCCCTCCTGTCCTATCTACCATACATCTCCCCCCTCCTGTCCTATCTACCATACATCTCCCCCTCCTGGCCTATCTACCATACATCTCTCCCCTCCTGTCCTCTCTACCATACATCTCCCCCTCTTGTCCTATCTACCATTCATCTCTCTCCTGTCCTCTCTACCATACATCTCCCCCACCTGTCCTATCTACCATATATCTCCCCCTCTTGTCCTCTCTACCATACATCTCCTCCTCCTGTCCTGTCTACTGTACCATACATATCCCTTCTCCTGTCCTATCTATCATGCATCTCCCTCTCCTATCTATCATACATCTCCCCCCTCATGTCCTCTCAGCCATCCATCTCCCCTCTTTGTCCTATCTACCATACATCTCCCCCTCTGGTCCTCTCAGTCATACATCTTCCCTCTCTGTCCTATCTACCATACATCTCCCCCTCCTGTCCTATCTACCATACATCTCTCCCTCATGTCCTATCTACCATACATCTACCCTCGCTGTCCTTTCCACCATACATCTCCCCTCTCTGTCCTATCTACAATATATTTCCCCTCTCCTGTCCTATCTACCATACATCTCCCCCCTCCTGTCCTCTCTGCCATCCACCTCCCTCCTCTGTCCTCTCAGCCATCCACCTCCCCTCTCTGTCCTATCTACCATACATCTCCCCTTCTTGTCCTCTCAGTCATCCATCTCCTCCACTCTGTGCTCTGTGCCATACTTCTCCCCTCTGTCCTCTATACCATGCATTTCCCCCTCCTGTTCTCCCTGCCATCAATCTTCTTCCTCTGTCCTTTCAGCCATCCATCTGCCCTCTCTGTCCTCTATACCATGCATCTCCCTCCTCTGTCCTCTCAGCCATCATCTTCCCTCTCTATCCTCTATTCTATACATCTCCCTTTCCTGTCCCATCTATCATACATCTCCCTCTCCTATTCCATCTATCGTACATTTCCCCCTCTTATCCTCTCTTCCACCCACCTCCCGCCTCTGTCCTCTCAGCCATCCATCTCCTCTCTCTTTCATATCTACCATACATCTCCCCTCTCCTGTCCTATCTACCATATTTCTCCCCCTAATGTCCTTTCTACCATATTTCTCCCCCTCATGTCCTATCGACCATACATCTCCACTCTTTGTCCTATCTACAATATATCTTCCCCTCCTGTCCTATCAACCTTACATCTCTCCCTCCTGTCCTATCTACCATACATCTCCCCCTCCTGTCCTATCTACCATACATCTCCCCCTCCTGTCCTATCTACCATACATCTCCCCCTCCTGTCCTATCTACCATATATTTCCCCTCTCCTGTCCTATCTACCATACATCTCTCCCTTCTGTCCTCTCTGCCATCCACCTCCCTCCACTGTCCACTCCTCACAGCCAAACAATTGCAATCAATATTAATAAAAGGTACCTTGCTATACCTTGGATTCAATAAGGACTGCATCACCATATCCTTAACAACAGGATCAGGTTTTCAAGCTCCCAGTCAGGTTCATGGATACCCGCCATTCCAGTTACCACAAGTAATAAAGTGGGAGATTGTGATCGTTCAAACCAGGAGAGTAATAATGGGAACAAGTGAGATACCATATATATATATATATATATATATATATATATATATATATGCAATTTATGCTTAATACATATGTAATCCAACCATAGGGTGTATACCATTTTTTATTATTTTTGATTGCAATTGTTTTTAATATGTTCTTTATTATATATTTGTTGGAATAAATATATTTTATATGTAATACCCAATTGGTCATATTCATATTTTATGTAGCGCGCCACCACTTGTCTTTTTCCTGTGTATTTTCTTTGGGGTCTGACCACCCCCTGGTGGGAGCAGCTAGCTCAACAAACCATCTTTAAGCAGCTGTTTATATTTTTCCACCTAGGTGGTTAAATTGATTTTACTTATCATCCCACAATGTTCCTGGAATCCTGTAATACTCAGGATGCACTGGTAATCCCAAGAATTTTCCGGGCTATGCCATAATGCCCAGACTGGCAAACCCGGAAAATTCTCAGGATTCCCATTGTTTAGCGCTGGGCAGCGCTGCTGAGTCAATCGCTGAACTCAGCTTGTTTCAGCACTGCCCGGCTCCCTCTCTCCAGCTGCGTCTCCGGCTCACCCCCCTCCCCACCGGCTGTTCTATTACAGCCCGCGGCGCCGGTTTATGACAAGCCGGGTTGCCGCAGGCAGGGACAGGGCGCCGGGATGCAGGGCCGGGCAGCAGCTGATTGACAGTTCAGCGGCACTGCCTGGACCGGGGACAGAGCGGTGTTTTTTATTTTTTTTTTAGGGAGCCTTCCCCAGAAAAAACTCGCCCAGTGAGGAGCGCTCCCTAAAAAAAACCACCACTGAAAAGGTCAATATAATCCCGTTTTTTTTGGGATCCAAAAATATCCGGGATACCTGGATTGGAATCTCTAGGTCTAGGTCTGACAAAGATCTATAGAGGTAATAGAATCCCTAGAGGTTGCACACACACACACACATGTTAAATACAAAATGTGCACACAATGTTTACAAAATATATACAAAGTATTTACAGAAGGATCGCAATAATCCAAATAAACCCAGCAAATCAAACATCAAAAGAAGAATGGGTTAATCATGTGGACAATCATCCCTTGTGGAGACTGGGCATGGTAGCGGTTGCTAGTGCAACAGCTGTGTCAACTCAGTCGACATATCATGTCAACTGTCAAGTCAGGTAACACTACAAATTATAGAAAACAATGCAGCCCGGCAGATTCATTAAGACCCCTAGGTGCTAGGGTATTGAGTTCATTGATCCAGCGTGCTTCACGCTGTAAGAGTTTGAGCGCCCGGTCACCTCCTCGTAGCCTCTGTGGTTCATGGTCAATTATGGTATACTTGAGTTGTGCAATGTTATGGCCGTGTGTGACAAAGTGTCGGGCTACCGGTTGATCACTGCCCCCACTGGTAAGTGCGGCACGTATGACAGATTTGTGGCCAGCAATTCTTTCCCTGAGAGTACGGGTGGTTTTACCCACGTAGCCTAAACCACACGGGCAGATGATCAGATAAACAATAAATCTAGTGGTGCATGTTAACACATGCTTAATGGGTATACGTACCCCAGAATGCGGGTGTGGGAAGTCACTGCCAGTGTTAAGGGATCTGCAAACAGCACAGTTAATGCACCGGTAGCAACCGTTGCGGCGTTGTAAAAAGTTGCCTTGGACTGACTGTTTCTTGTCCAATCCACCAATGTCCGTTTTAACCACCTAATCCTGGATGTTTTTACCCCTGTTGTAACAGGGCATGAGTCTGGTGTCATGAAGTTGTAACTCGGGGTCAGAGCCCACTACTGGCCATAGTTGTTTAGTAATGTTGCGGATGCCTTCACTGGCTGTGTTATAGTGATTAACCCACGGCATGGCCTTGTCCTGTCCCTTTCTCCCTGAAGGTTTGAGAGCGCCATCTCGATTACGGCTTAATGCCTTTTGTTTGGCTTTCAGTAATTGGCTTTCGTCATAGCCTCTGATTAAGAAATCATGCAGCATCCTGTCAATGTGTTCAATGGCTGTTGTACGGTCCGAGCAAATTCTGATTGCTCGTATGAACTGGGAGTAGGGAAGGGAGAATTTTAACTTAGGGGGATGAAAGCTGGTCGCATGCAACGAAGTTTTGCGGTCAGTGGTCTTACGAAACAGTTCAGTGGAAATGACCCCATCAGTCAATCTTACTCTAACGTCAAGGTAATTAACAGTGTCATGGCTGATATCGTATGTGAACTGTACGGGGTGTCCAGAATTATTATGCTCAATGATGAAGGATTCTAAAGTCTCACGTGTACCTGTCCACAGGACAAACAAGTCGTCGATGTATCGGACGTAAAATAGTGCGTGTCGACGAAACATGTCGTCAGTCAACATAATGTCATCTTCAACCATATACATGTAGGCGTTGGCATACGATGGGGCCACGTTGGACCCCATCGCACACCCCGCCATCTGCAGGTAAAAGACACCATCAAAGATGAAAAAATTACATGTAAGTACCAGCTCCAGGAGATCAATTATGAGATTCACATCTGGCCCCGTATACAGGGGGTTATCAATTACAAGTCGTCTGACTGCCATCAGGCCATCACTGTTGGGTATAACTGTGTACAAGCTTGAGATATCAAGACTGCACAGCAATGTCCCCGGTGGTACCCCAGGAATCCCCTTAAGTTTATTAAGGAAACTGGTGGTGTCAAGGAGGTGTCTACTGTGCTGGACTATACATGGCTGCAGTATGGCATCCAAATACGTGGATACCTTCTGGAATAACCCGTTGCGAGTGGAAATAATGGGGCGTCCGGGGGGGCTGATCAGTGACTTATGGATTTTAGGCAATGAGTATAATACAGGTATTACCGGCGTCTCCTGTATCAAAGCGGTTCTTAGAAAGTCACTGATCAGCCCTTCCGTGACAGCCCGTGTGAGGCGGTCAGTGAGTTTCTTGGCAAAGCATGCAGTGGGATCAGAATCAAGTTTGCGATATACTGTGGTATCACTCAATTGTCTTAGTAGTTCAGTACGATAATCACACAAGTTCTGCACAACAATAGCCCCACCTTTGTCAGCGGGGTGTATATTTATGTCCGTGTACAGGGACAAATCTTTCAAGGCCTGTTGTTCCATTTTATTAAGATTAGGGTGCTTACCATAATCAGGAGTCTTTAAAAGATCACCAACACGTTTGTCCAGTAGTCAATTGAATGTTCTAATTGAGGGATTGGTAGAGTTAGGTTCAAAGCTCGATCTTTTTTGGAGTTTCTGTAGGGCTGGTGGTAGGAGGGCAACAGACTCAGTGTTAATAGGGTTGCGGATTGCGGCTTTACTGCCACGAAAGTACTTGTGCAGCTTCAACTGTCTATTCAGTTTGTACTTTTCGATGTTCCACTGCATGGTGTCGGTATGTACCGTTGGCACAAAGGATAAGCCCCGTTGGAGTACACGAACCTCTGTGTCAGTTAGAGGGTGATCGGTTAAGTTGAAGATCAGGCTTTCGCCTTCCGATGCAGTGGAGGTCTCCCAGTTGCCCGGATTGTTCGCGTCCGCGTCCTCTGCCTTGCTTTTTCCCCCAGCGGCGGGTTCTCCTTCGTGATCGCCGCGGTTGCGGCGGGTACCTACCCCTAAAGGGGTCTGCCGTGTAGAGTCTGCTTGATCAGAGGTGCCGTCTGATTCGCTGTTGGTGGCAGCTTCCTGCGATGTGTCAGATTGCCACAATTGTTTGTAACTCCTTGGACGTCTGTGGGTGCGTCGATGTTGGTCCTGATTGCTTGCCCACTGATAGACACGGTTGTATTCGTAATCGGCGTTGACTTTAGCCAATTTCTCTTTTTTAAATGTGATCAAGTCTCTACGGTAGGTTGCAAACTGTGTGTCCAATTTGGACATCCAATCTTGGGTTGTGTCGGCTTTGAAATTTGCAAGATGTTGGAATTTAAAGATTTTAATTTTGTCCTTGGCAATGGCTAGTTCTCGGGCAGATTCCTCTTATTACAAGTAGAAGCAGATCAAAACTACATTTATTGAGAACAGCGATCCAGCGTTGACAAAACGCTGTGTTGTACCGTCCGAGTTCTTGACTCTGAAACCCCGTGGGATTCTTTTATCCTTGTAATATCCACTGAGGGTTATGCCATGGTACAAGTAGTCTATTTCTTTCTGTTTCAACCGGATCCAGTCTTTGTACAAGTGGTTGAGGGGAGCAGGTTCTGCTGTGTCACATAGTAACTGATTGAAAAGAATGGAATCAGCTTCGGCTTTGGAAAAGGTCAATACTTTTCCTTGCGTGAGTACAGCGAGAAGGGCTGATCCGTGACTCTCTAAGAACCGCTTTGATACAGGAGACGCCGGTAATACCTGTATTATACTCATTGCCTAAAATCCATAAGTCACTGATCAGCCCCCCCGGACGCCCCATAATTTCCGCTCGCAACGGGTTATTCCAGAAGGTATCCACGTATTTGGATGCCATACTGCAGCCGTGTATAGTCCAGCACAGTAGACACCTCCTTGACACCACCAGTTTCCTTAATAAACTTAAGGGGATTCCTGGGGTACCACCGGGGACATTGCTGTGCAGTCTTGATATCTCAAGCTTGTACACAGTTATACCCAACGGTGATGGCCTGATGGCAGTCAGATGACTTGTAATTGATAACCCCCTGTATACGGGGCCAGATGTGAATCTCATTATTGATCTCCTGGAGCTGGTACTTACATGTAATTTTTTCATCTTTGATGGTGTCTTTTACCTGCAGATGGCGGGGTGTGCGATGGGGTCCAACGTGGCCCCATCGTACGCCAACGCCTACATGTATATGGTTGAAGACGACATTATGTTGACTGATGACATGTTTCGTCGACACGCACTATTTTACGTTCGATACATCGATGACTTGTTTGTCCTGTGGACAGGTACATGTGAGACTTTAGAATCCTTCATCATTGAGCATAATAATTCTGGACACCCCGTACAGTTCACATACGATATCAGCCATGACACTGTTAATTACCTTGACGTTAGAGTAAGATTGACTGATGGGGTCATTTCCACTGAACTGTTTCGTAAGACCACTGACTACAACACTTCGTTGCATGCGACCAGCTTTCATCCCCCTAAGTTAAAATTCTCCCTTCCCTACTCCCAGTTCCTACGAGCAATCAGAATTTGCTCGGACCGTACAACAGCCATTGAACACATTGACAGGATGCTGCATGATTTCTTAATCAGAGGCTATGACGAAAGCAAATTACTGAAAGCCAAACAAAAGGCAATAAGCCGTAATCGAGATGACACTCTCAAACCTTCAGGGAGAAAGGAACAGGACAAGGCCATGCCGTGGGTTAATCACTATAACACAGCCAGTGAAGGAATCCGCAACATTACTAAACAACTATGGCCAGTAGTGGGCTCTGACCCCGAGTTACAACTTCATGACACCAGACTCATACCCTGTTACAACGGGGTAAGAACATCGGGGATTGGGTGGTTAAAACGGACATTAGTGGATTGGACAAGAAACAGTCAGTCCAAGGCAACTTTTTACAATGCCGCAACGGTTGCTACCGGTGCATTAACTGTGCTGTTTGCAGATCCCTTAACACTGGCAGTGACTTCCCACACCCGCATTCTGGGGTACGTATACCCATTAAGCATGTGTAAACATGCACCACTAGATTTATTGTTTATCTGATCATCTGCCCGTGTGGCTTAGGCTACATGGGTAAAACCACCCGTACTCTCAGGGAAAGAATTGCTGGCCACAAATCTGTCATACGTGCCGCACTTACCAGTGGGGGCAGTGATCAACCGGTAGCCTGACACTTTGTCACACACGGCCATAAAATTGCACAACTCAAGTATACCATAATTGACCATGAACCACAGAGGCTACGAGGAGGTGACCAGGCGCTCAAACTCTTACAGCGTGAAGCACGCTGGATCAATAAACTCAATACCCTAGCACCTAGGGGTCTTAATGAATCTGCCGGGCTGCATTGTTTTCTATAATTTGTAGTGTTACCTGACTTGACAGTTGACATCATATGTCGACTGAGTTGACACAGCTGTAGCACTAGCGTCCGCTACCATACCCAGTCTCTACAAGGGACGATTGTCCACATGATTAACCCATTCTTCTTTTGATGTTTGATTTGCTGGGTTTATTTGGATTATTGCGATCCTTCTGTAAATACTTTGTATATATTTTGTATATATTTTGTAAACATTGTGTGCACATTTTGTATTTAACATGTTTCACTTACTGTATCCATCATGTCCCTATACATTACCTATTGGATACACTGTAGATTGTTTTCACCATCATTTGATTTATTGTACATATTCTGTTGGTTACCCCGACAACCAGTGACGGGACGATGACGTCATCCATGGGCGCATCACCCTCTTTGGAAGTGCACGGGTGCCTTCATGTGGTGTGGCTAATGCATAAAGGTATGCTCTGTTCTCACTTGCATCATCCTGATGACGATGTATTAAACATCGAAAACGTTCGATCATGCTACTCTGCAGTTGTTGTCTCTTTTGTCAGCCTCCGGGTGCCGCCGTACTTGACTATATATATATATATATATATATATATATACATCAAGTATCATAATTTCGTTCATACTGTATGTTTACATTTAATGGTGTTTTCAGATGAAACAGAGATGCATTCAGAAGCTGTTTTGCATTTTAATTAGTTAATGAAATTGATTGTTATAGATCAGGGACTCGCTCTTGATGAATCGTCCAAGGGCACATGTCACTTGAAGTTACAGTCTCTGTATTACACTTGTGTTCCTGAGAATGACAATGTTGCTAGCATAAGCAAAATATATACAGTAGTTTCTGTCTAGTATTCACTGTCCTAGACCCGATTATCACTATTTGTCTAGCAGACATGTCACTGCTGTGTAGACCAGACATCACTGGTGCTGCATATGCCATTATATTATATGGGTACAGTAAATGCCATATTTACAAAATATAAAATTGTATCTTATTTCCTACTGATGTTCAGTAAACCACATAGACATACTTTAGCTGTGCAAACAGCCTTACTTTACAGCATCATTTGATTAAGTTTGAAGGTACCTGCCATTTTGCTTGATCTCCTATGTAAAAAATATCCATAGCATTGTTACAGTGTATACTGTCATTTGTATGGAACACATATTCAGCCTATCACTTCACTGCTAATCAGTTGTGGATTGTGGAGGAAACAGTGGCGTAACTATAGCACCGAAGCCCCCGCCACCGCGGGGGGGCGATGTGCATATGGGGGCTGCGGGGGCTGCGGGGGCTGCGGTGCTATAGTGCTATAGTTACACCTTCCCCCAATCCCCCGCAGGCTTACCTATTTCGCTGGTCCCGGCGGCTCCGTTCTTCTGCTGAGGACCACCACAAAATGGCCACCCCCATACAGCAGACAGAAACTGTCTGCTGTATGGGGGCGGCCATTTTGTGGTGGTCCTCAGCAGAAGAACGGAGCCGCCGGGACCTGTGCGAAAGGTAAGGCTGCGGGGAATTGGGGGGGTTTGCATGGGCGGCGGGGGGCGCCCCCCCCTAACGGCGGGGGGGCGCCCAAAATGTAGCTACGCCGCTGGGAGGAAACCAGTCAGAGACATTTCTGGAAGCAGCCCCAATGGGGGTGGAATACTACCTCTACATTTTTTAGAATCACATGGACTTGTAGTATGCGCAGTACATTGCCAGACAACTTTTTAATATACAATGTGGTATCCAACGTACTGTACATTACAGAGAACGTTCTATTGGCTGGAATATAATAATAATAATAATAAAAAATATTCTTTATTTATATGGCACCACAAGGGATCTGAGGATCCCAATTACAGGGTACATAAACAAATAGGTGAAACAAGAACACAGTGGGTTACAGTCCAAGACAATATAGGACAAGTATATACAGTATATATAGAGAGTGTATAAATTAACTACAGAGGAGGGTTAGCATACATACCTACAAGGTGTCAGGATCCTGACCATCAGGATGTGGCTGACAGTTTTCTGACCGCCGACATCTCAAGGATCCCAATACCATTCCCATAGATTATTACATTTGTAAAAGGTGGATTTCCAAATGCTGGGTTTCATAAATCCAAGAGAACGACATAAAAATAAGTAAGAAAAGGAAGATGCAAGAGTATGGGGCAGATTTAACAATGAGTGATATTCTGATTATTAATTATTACCAAACATAAATGTTGCTACATGTGTTTGAAAAATGACAGGAGCTGATTGACTCGATCACCACTAAGATGAATAATGAGTGATAACAAGAATATTGTTATATCTGCCCCTAAGTGTGCAATCCAAAGGCTGCCTAAGGATCTTTACTTATGGTATTCCAATATACCGCCTCTGGGTGCCAAGGTGTATCAAAGAAAAATGCCTGTATGGCAGTCAATGATGCAGTTACTTATCCAAATAAATTTGCAGCTAAAGTTTACTTTGGTTTTTTTTGTGTTTTTTTTCAACATTAAATCTTTATTTCAAATTTTTATAGTAATAACAAGGGGGTATACAAAAAAGTGCATAACAAAGGAAAAGGGTAGTGGGGATTGAAAAAGCTGGGCATACAAGGGTATTGATGGTTTTGAGTAATAACAAAGAAAAAGACAAAGGAGGCAAGACAAGCAAGGTACATCGAATATATTAAACATCAGAGGCCGTTGAAGGCGACTCGTTTAAATCAAAAGGAGAAGACTGAGACTGTGACATGGTATGTGTTGATGGTGCTCCCTTTCCCTCTGTGACATAGACATGCCATGGGAGCCATTTCATAACAGGAGAAGAGAGTACTGTGGAGTAAGAGACACCTTTGGTCTCCATTTCAAAATTAAATTGAGTTTTAGAGACTACTTTGTTAAATGGGGTATGGAAGGGGATTTCCAGTGTTGGGCAATAGTGGCTCTGGCAGATAGTAGAAAATGGCCCAAAACATAGCGGGCAGACTGGGGTACTGAGCTAGGATACCAATGTAATAGAGCCACAGAGGGGTCTGGAGATAGTGTGAGACCGAGGACTTCAGAGATGAGGGTAAACACTTTAAGCCAAAAGGGATGTATAATAGGGCAAATCCCAAAAAACATGAAAAATGGTACCTTCGTGGTTGCACAGGCGCCAGCAAAGCTTAGAGGTAGCAGGCCATATTTTATGTAATTTAGCTGGGGCAAAATATAGTTTATGGAGTAATTTAACATGCATTTCAGCATGATTGGTACATTTAGATAGGTAAAAAGAAGACCGATGGATAGTTTCCCATTGTTTGAGAGTAAAGGTGCGGTGGAGGTCATTCTCCCAATTCAGTTGAGCAAGGGCCTTAACTAGTGAATCCAGAGGGGACAATAAGTCATACCAAAAGGATATGGCACCACTTGAAGAAGCTGTATTTAATCTCTTCAAAATATGGTCAGGAGGGCATGGAAGAGTTTGGAACACTACCTACCTTTTCTACCCAACGTTTAAGAAATTAATGTGTCAAGAACAGAAGCAGGGAACAGAGGGAAATGAGGTCGAAGTTGTCGGAGTAACCACAGAAGATCAGCGAGTGGTAAACCATGAAAGGTCAACCCAAGACTTAGAGTGAGGGGAAGAGACAAATCACATAGCTGGGAGAGTAAGCCTGCTTCATGGTATCTATTCAAATCAGGAAGGGAGAGATCTCCCTGTGGCCGAGAGCGGGTCATACAAGTATAAGCTAATCGGGGGGCTTACGTTTCCACACATATCTCAGCATTAGTCTTCTCATCTGGATCAACAGTTTACTGGGGATGGCATGGAATAAATACATTAATTTCGGTAGTAATATCATTTTATATGCCTCTAAGGGTGCCAAAGGGAGGGGCAATTCTGGTTAGGAAAACAACATTTTGTATCCCAATTGCACACTGAGTGAGAGATATCTACATAATAATCAGATAATACAGAGATCTTGGTTGCATATATCTGCAGATATAGGGCTAAGCCCCCAGGTCGTACGTCAAGGCATCTCTGTCACTGGGGGTCCCTAATACTGGTGTTGGGCCCCTGAAAAACACACATACCTAGGAGGGAGGGGGCATCTTCAAGCAACTAGTTCAATAGTAATAAGCCATCCATCATTGCAATATTGGAAGTGGGTGGCCAGAGCAGGCCTTAGGCACAGGAAAACTAGGCAAATGCCTAGGGCATTCTGAATGCCTATGGGGCATGACAAGCACCGTAGCTATTTAAAATATGGGGTTGGTGGTGCCAATGCTCTTGCTGGCAAAGGCACTAAAATTAGGATTGCTATGGGGAAATGAGTGCTTCTGGCTGTTTCTGTGATTTGTGCTGCTGGGTGATGGGTGCTTGGTCACAGGCAGAACTAGTTGGGGTGCTAGGGGGCACCAGCCAAAATATTGCCTAGGGCAGTGGTTCCCAAACTGTGTGCCTAGGCACACTGGGGTGCCTCGGAACTCCTGCAGGGGTGCCCTGGCTTGGTGGTCCAGGACCAATTTAAAATTATTATGGTCAATGTAATAGGCAAAATCAGTGCTAGTTGCTTCCAATCATAAATCCTGTCCCTAACCACACAACTGACCCTAAGCAGAGCCGGATTAACAATGGGCCTGATGGAGATATAGCTCCAGGCCCACTCTCCAAATAGGCCCATTTTGTAGCTGAGGGTCAGGGCTTTCCAACGAGACCAGCTTCACGTCGCTAGCCCCCCGGGAACCGGAGATACCGCCAGGCAAACCTGGAACGTTTTCCCCATAGGATAACATGGGACCCGCTAATTCCGACCTCCACCCGGTTCCAACGGCTGCCAGTTCCCCCTACAGCATCACAGAAACTCGAGGTTGATCTCAGTCGAACCCAAATCGCTGGGCCTTCAATCTGATACCTGGTCCATATGGGTTCATTGGTTATAGAGATATTGCAGGTAAAACTATTTTTTTTTTTCATTTCTGAAATGTAATTTCATGGCTGTTCATGTTGTTTGAGGGCAGATTTCTCTGGAACCAAACGGCCCAGTTTCACGGGACCAAAATAATTTGAAGGCTACATGTAAATGGGTCAGTTGGTTCCAAAGATATAGCTGGTTGTTTAAAGGGGGGCGGGGTGGTTTTCTCTCCCCCTCACACCAGAAAATGCAGGGACTAGGCTGGTGTAAAAGGGCCCAGTCCGAGAATGTCCCTGCATGATCCTGGGACCATATTCCCTGCATTTTCTGGTATGAAAGGGGTATTATTTCAAATAGCCGGGACATGCAGTGCTCTGAATACAGCCGGGCAGCCCCCTGCTCTCTGCCCGGCTGTTAATGGCTGTCATTTCTGCCCGGCGGCGACTGTCCCCCAGTTACCGCGAGCATGTATTCCCCCTTGGCAATGAGCATGTAAACCCACATGGCAAAGAGCATGGAACCCCTGGCAATGAACATGGAACCCCTGGCAATGAACATGTAGGTAAGCAACACTTATGTAGCATAATTTTTAATAGGCATTATGGTGTTTGGCATAATACGTAATGGAGATTATGGTGTGAGGCTTAACATGTAATGGGCATTATAATGGAAATTTTTAATGTGCGCCTTTGGCGCGCAATGCTCCTATTTATGAAGCATATTGTGCATTATTGCTCAATCTGTTTGTTATAGTGCAGGCATGTCCAAACTATGGCCCTGCAGCTGTGAAACTATAGGTCCCATCATGCATTGCCACAGTTTTGCAATTAGGGAATGCTAAAACTATGTCAAGGCTTGCTGGGACGTGTAGTTTCACAACAGCTGGAGGGCCACTGTTTGGACATGCCTGGTATAGTGTGTATTTTGGCTCAATCCATGTGGCAAAATATGAATTTTACCTTAATCTGTGTGGCATAACGTGAATTTTGACTCAATCTGTGTGCCATAGTATGAATTTTTGCTCAATCAGTGTGAATTTTGTCTCATTCCATGTGGCATAATGTGTAAGAAGCAAGTACAGTATAAGGGGTTACTATTGTGTTGCATGATTTGTATAAGGGGTATATGGTGTGGTAAACTTAGGTTACCACATAAAAGGTGCTGACATTTTGTCTACCAAGTTTCGGTTTTCAGTATTTTTTTATGATGACGGGAGTGCCGCCTCACCCCACAAGTATTTTAGGACGTCGGCATCCTGCGGGTGCACCTTTGGAGTGCACCCGCCATTATATCTCCCTGCATTTTTCTTATGCCAGCCCCTGAGTTTTCCAGGCATATATAATTAGTTGAAAGTATTTACACAAATAGAGACACACCCATGAGCAGACCACCCACAGAGAACACTGGTCACGCCACTCACATTATTAGGTGCTGGCCGCAACCCCTATTATTGCGCATAATAGGCCCTTGATCATTTTCAGCTCCAGGCCCATTTAGACCTTAATCTGGCTCTGACCCTAAGAATTACATATAAACACAATTTACTTAATTTAATATATTTTTCTAAATGACTCCATAACATTTTTTGGCCTAGGGGTGCCACGACAAAATTTCTAATACTATAGGCAGCCGTGATTCAAAAAAGTTTGGGAACCACTGGCCTAGGGCATGAATTTAGTGAAGGCTCTATGGTTGGCTATTGTTCCTCTGTCTGCCAGATCACACAGGAAGTATCCATCAAATCCTCATTACTGAGTCACTAGGAGCATTAAGGTAGCCCCCCTGTGTCTGGAACCACCTGTGATCAGGAGCAAGGAGCAAGATCAGAGTCTTCTCAAAAAGTGAATATGACAGATATATACTTTGTGGATCTGGGACTAATCTTTGCATTCGATCAATAAGTTGAAAGCACAGTCACAAGATGCATTAGTTAGACGAGGGATTAGAAAATGGAGGTAAAAATATATACAGGATTTTAGGGAGTTTATGAGGGCGCAGCATAATATTAAGGTACTTGTTTCCTATCTGGGCGCCCGCTAAGTTAATTGCGCACCATGCTATTCTCCGTAGAGAAATCTGATCCGATTCGATTTCCCATAGGAAACAATGTTAAATGGATCAATTTACCCAAATCAGCATAGGGAAGAATGGTAAATGGGCCAGAAACCCCAAAAAAACCCACAGAGCAGTGGAATGTCCCCCCAAAAGTAGTTGACGCCACCCCGCCATCAACGTGAACCCGAAGCGTGGCGAGCGCAGCGAGCCCGCGAGGGGCGGCGGTACGCGTCCTCCGACCTTTTCATGCCCTACTATCCACTAGGGCGTGGAGTGAGAATAGAATAGTGTGGCGAGCGCAGCGAGCCACCGAGCCCGAAGCGTGGCGAGCGCAGCGAGCCCCGCGAGGGGACGCGGATACCTTCACAGTTATACGCGTCCCCTCGCGGGCTTCCCAGGTGTCCATGGCGACGCGGACACCTGGGAAGCCTGCGAGGGGACGCGTTTACCTGTGAAGGTATCCGCGGCCGCTCGCCACGCTTCGGGCTCGGTGGCTCGCTGCGCTCGCCACGCTATTCTATTCTCACTCCACGCCCTAGTGGATAGTAGGGCATGAAAAGGTCGGAGGACGCGTACCGCCGCCCCTCGCGGGCTCGCTGCGCTCGCCACGCTTCGGGTTCACGTTGATGGCGGGGTGGCGTCAACTACTTTTGGGGGGACATTTCAATGTTCAGGGGTGTTTTTGGCCCATTTACTATTGTTCCTATGATAATTTGGCTAAATTGAGCCATTTCACATTGTTTCCTATGGGAAATCGAATCGGATCGCATCGCATCGCATCGTTCAATATCGTGTATGTGTACGATGCGATGCGATCCGATTTCATTACGGTGCCGTACGTAGAAAACCTGGGCGCCCAGATAGGAAACAAGTACCAATATTAATATTTAAGCAAAAAATAACTTCAGGTGCAAAACTATCAATGGGTTCTAGATCTACGCTGGTCACCTCACACTTGATAAATGCTACCTGGATTCAGAGAGAGAAGGAGGTGCATGTGCAGCCTCCGCTGTTTGGGCCCCCTCCTCTCTCCCAGTCAGTGCTACTCGCGTACAGCGCCATACAGTTTGAGCACTAGAGGGCTCAGACATTACAGCGCATGCACTGCTGCCTTCATCACGGGATTTCGGAGTGGTATTAAAATGGGTGCAATGTGCACAGTGTGGGTCCCCCTGGGACTCCGGCCTGTGTGCACCCATTATAAATACGCCACTGTCTATTGTTGTTAGAACACAGTAATATTAGATCCATCAGATTATGCAAATATTTATCAGCCTATAAAGATATTAATATTTATTAACTACTGTATAGTTAATAAACTATTGTATAGTGTGCACTATATAAGAAAGTGTTATAAAAAAAAAAAAATCAGTGGAAGAAAGACAAGGAAAAACTGCCAGCAGATATATCCTCAGTTAACATAAGTGGATCTCTAGATAACGTCTTGCCTAGCAATGTCCGGCACAGACATCCATGTGAGATGGGTGCAAGCTAGATGGCCCACAGTTGGGCCTGCTAAGCATCTGGACCCATAGTGAATACATTCCATGCTTCCATTAAAGACCCCTGTGCTCTCTCGCTCTCCATACTGTTACACTAAGTTGCTACAAAACTTCAGTGGTCAGCAATTCTCCCCTTTGTATATTTAAGGGGTTCCATTAACATCCAGGGTATTCCACTGTTACTAAAGCCTACTAAAGACATGGGTTCCAACATGATTTCTATTATTCGAGACAAAGGGTGCAAAGAGGCAGTGGCGGAAATACTGTAAGGCAGCCCCCGCTGCTGCTTGGGGGAGCGGGGGCTGCGTGGGCGCCGGGTGCCACTGCCGGACAAGTCTGTCACACTACACTATAGAGATGCGGCTGCTGCTTATTGTGCACGGCCGCCGCCTGCGCCGACAAGCGGCCATGACAGGGCATCTGTCATACAAAAAAAAATTATTTGACGGCCAGGTGGGTTGCGCAATGGGAGGCAGGGTGCGGGTCAGATATCCAATGGGAGGATGGGTGGGCAGCTGGGGGCGTGGCCTTGGATGGAGACAGTTCTGCTCGTGCCTCCCCCTTGCATCATGTGGTGGGCGGTGCATGATGTCACGTTGGGAGCAGTACAGCGACAGTTGGGCTTGGGTAATTGAGACATGATCTCAATTACAGGAGCCCTCTCTAACCCCCGCCAGCCATTAGCGCCGCTACCCACCCAGCATTACATGTGGGAGCAGCCAGCCCTGATCTTCTCCTTGGGCTGTGAGAGCCAGAGAGCTCTTTGGCTCCCCGAAGCTGCTGGCCTCATACAGCATAAACATCAAGCAGCGCGGAAGCCTGATCACTAGAAGGCCGGGGTGTTGAAAGCTGCAGCCAGTCACCACAGACAGCTGCTACCCCGGACCAGGGGTGGATTTGTGCCACCAGGGAGCCTGCTGCTACCAGAAGGTGGGTGGAGCTGCTGCTACTCTGCTGCCGGGAGAAGGACGGAGGATGAATCTGCGGGGTGCTGGGGACATAACTGCTGCTGGATGCCAGGGCTGCGGAGAGGGGAAGAAGCTGCCGAATGGAGGAGTGGAATCCTTTGCCGGGTGCTGGAGGTGCAAGGAGGTATGAGTTGTAGGGATGGCCATCGACCATCGATGATTAAGGCCGTTGTCGAATAGTTTTGCCATCGATGGGGGAGAACCAGATGGTTTCCCACCATCGATGTAAAGCTTAAACGAATAGTTTCATTTTTGCTTTTTCCCTAAAGTGCCAGGACACGGAGCATAGCTCCGCCAGACACCCGTGAAGCCCAGCCCCCATGTTTTGATTGGCCCACAGGCCAATCAATCAAGCACAATGGATGACCATCGATATGTAAAAATATCGATGGTCATCCATTGCATAGTTTAGCACTATGGATAGCCAGTTGCCGAATTGCCATCAATGCCAACCATCGATGGCAATGGCAACGATGGCCATCCCTAATGAGTTGAGGCTGCGCCAGCTCTGCTGCCAGGAGCATTTTTTTCTGGATCCGCCCCTGCCCAGTACTGCACTGCTGCAACAGCCGCCGCTTCCCCCCCTCCCCATGTCACCACTGCCACCATGTCCCCCTTTCCATTGATACAGTAACTGCTGCAGCCCCCAACACATTACCCTTGCTCTCATAAATTATATATTTATAATTAATGTTGCTACCAGCTAGCTGGTAGTGTGGAGTTTGTATGTTCTCCCTTTTGCAAGAGTTAATAAAGGGGTGTTTGGGCTTTGAAATGTAAGTTGACTGCTGCACATGTTTTAATTCAGGCATTTGTAAAGATCTGCTGAGTTCTTTACTACTTCTTGCTGTGTGTGTGTGTTTGTTTATATGTGTGTGTGTGTATATACTGTATATATATATATATATATATATATATATATATATATATATGCAGAAGGTCCTATTGTGGCTGGCGAATCAGCTCCAATAAGCAGGCGGCACTCCAACGGTAAAAAGTTACAAGGTGCAATTTTATCTTCAAATAGCCATTGCCTACGTTTCAAGACCGAGGTCTTTTCATCAGGGCGTGTAGCTGGAAACACAGAAAGTGCAGTGCAGAAGACCCACATATCATACACTCTTACCTTAAATAGCTAGTGTCTAACCTGTGCGGCATGGGATCCCTGGCGTCTGTGAGCGCTGCTTCCGGCCGCTGTCACTCCGCCCTCCTTCCGGCCAGGCCGTTGCTCGGCAACTGTGGAAGCTTGCGCTTCACTGAGCTCTGGGTTTCCTGTACGCCACACCACTGCAAAGAGGCCACACCTATATGACAGAGAGGGAGCACATACCCTGGTGCGCCCAATCACCCATCCACCCACTAAATCTGCCACTGCCCTTAACTTCTGCAATGGTGGAGCACTTACTGTCACAGAGGATAGCTCCGTAAAGGCCCATAGGAGGAGCTGCTCGGCTGGGTATGCACAGCAGCACCCCCTCAGGTATTTTACTGATACAAATGTATAATAAGCTACTGAACATGTGCAACAGCTCCAACGGGGTGATTAAAGCACTTCTGAATTGGGTGGGCAGGGGGGACTCTGTAAGCCATTGTGTGAAGCGGGGGGGGGGGGGGGGGGTGAACCTGAGCAAGCCCAGACCTGAAATCCCTGGTGCTAATTAATATCATTGCTGAAGGAATGTATCAGCAGATCCAGTATTTAATATAAATAGGAGCTAGTGACATCACTGTGGCACAATTTCAGTCAGAAATAAGCTTTGAACACCATTGACACCAATGGAATAGTCTCCTATTAGCCACATATTAATAGAAAATAGAAGGCTTTACTAGTTTTGCCAAGTAATAAATTATGTTGAAAGCATTTCCTAATAGGGAATAGTTCTAAGTGCTGAACTGTATGTGTATTATTTCTAAATAAGTCATTTTAATTTTTATGTCACCTTCAGTTCTCTATGAAACGTTTTTAAACAAACAAAAAAAAAACTTTTTACATAAACAAAGATAAACCTATAACCTATATTGTTTATTTTACAGTTTGCTTTGTAAAGAAGATTTACATTTTTGGTACAATTGATGATTTTTAGGTAAAAGTAATTTATTTGTACACTAAAGTGTCATATACTTACATAATGTATAATGTGATGACATACAGTACATAGAGATATACAGTACAGCAGACCCCAGCGCTAGAGATGGGGAGTGGCCAAGCATGAGACCTGACTGTGGCCACCCATAATCTAATACCCCATTAGCATATTGTGAGCTCTATCTCCTAGGCTGGCTCCTCCCCCAACAAGCTAATTAGTCCTCACCCCTCTGCGCAAGGTACCTGCATGTACAGTGCATTTAACATCTTTCCGTCTGCAGCTGGTGTAAGGTGTATATGTTACATACATAACAGAGAATAGCCTATGGCGGTTATTAATAAATATTTATTGTAATTTCAATATAAAATATAATCAAATCAAATCACACTAAATTATATAAAAAAAACCTGTTATTCTAGACTTTGAAAATCTAATGAGTATCGGGTGTGGTGGGTGATAGTGCACTAAGACGTGGACTTATCCTTTCAGAACCTTGCACGTCTTAGTCATACCTTCCACATCCCCGGTCTTGCATTTATGAATAGATTATTGATCACCTCTTCACCACTAAGCTAAAGTTGACTGATGACTGGGGGGACAGATTTGAAGGGATCATGGCCGGATCCAAGGAGGGGATGACAGGGGCGGTTGTCCTAGGGGCCAAACACATTAGGGGTCCACACACTCTCCTCCTGAATTGCATACACTGCTGGTACTGATATCGGAGCACAGTATGATTCAGCCATGTCACTGGTTCTCCAACTACACCGCCTGTGACCCCCACTGCTGAAGCTATTGTCAGCCTCTCACAGGATTCCACAGTCACCGCCCGGTCGTTGGGATTTCTGTGATGTCCAGAAGTTGAGTGTGAGGCAGCTGCATTTCACTCAGTATATCAGCTCCTTACTCAGCAACACTGGCAATGTGTGTGACTGGCTGGCAGCGGGCTTTGAGCTGTGTGGTGCTGGACATATCAGTTATTGTAAATTATTCATAAACAACAGCACTATGGGGGGTTATTCTAGTTCACTCGCAAAGGCACAATCACTCTCTAATGGACAAAACCATGTGCACTGCAGGTGGGGCTGATGTAACATGTGCAGAGAGAGTTAGATTTGGGTGTTTTATTGTTTCTTTGCAGGGTAAATACTGGCTGCTTTATTTTTACACTGCAATATACAGTAGATATCAGATTTGAAGTACAAACCCCACCCAAACCTAATTCTCTCTGCAAATGTTACATCTGCCCCACCTGCAGTTCACATGGTTTTGTCCATTAGAGAGTGATTGTGCCTTTGCAAGTGAACCAGAATAACCACCTATATACCAGTGGTTGTCAAACTATGTGCCGTGGCACCCTGGGGTGCTTTGAGACATATGCAGGGATGCCCTGGATTGGTGTCCAGGACCAATTCAATTATTTATGGTCAATGTAATACACAAAAACAGTGCTGATAGCCTGCCAATTATTCAATATGTGGACAAACTGAAGCAAACCTTATCTTTCACCACATAATTAAACCTAAGAATGACATATAGACACAATTTACTTAATTTAATAATTAAAAACAATTCCAATTAAAAAAAAGTTTGCCCTACGGGCGCCTTTGAAAGAATTTTGATGCTTTAGGGCAGTGGTAGCCAACTCCAGTCCTCGAGAGCTACCAACAGTTCACATTTTCCAGACAACCTAACTGCTGCACAGGTGCACTCAGTACTCACTGACACATTTTAAAAGATCCACAGGCGGAGCTAATTATTTCACTTGTGATTCTGTGAGGAGATCTGGAAAACATGAACTGTTGGTAGCTCTCGAGGACTGTAGTTGGCTACCCCAGCTCTAGGGTGTTGTAATTCCAAAAAGTTTGGGGACCACTTTCTTCGAATTAATGCCCCGAAGATTCGTTGGTGCATTTTAAGAAAATACTTATAACCTAAATGATGGATTAATAGATAATTGCTGATGTCGATTTATTGTATTATTCTTTATATTATGCAAGATATTTGGAACATTAGGGTACATTTTTTAAAGTGTGATTTGCATTTTAGTTTCAAAACCATACTATATCTTCTTTCTTAAGGAATTGATCATCACAATGCTGATTGGTAAATTGCTGTATACTTTATTTTTATAACAGCTATTATATCTCTTTGATAGTTGATAAGGGCCCTCACAAGTTCAAGATCAAGGTATGTCAGTATCTGATTGCACCATCTGATGCTTTTTGATTGACAGAGGGCTCCATGGAAGAAGGCCCTTGGCGACTCCACTTTTGAAAAACACTAAATAAAGGGAAGTTTCTAAAATACATATTGACACATTGCTTTTCGGAGACATTCCTTTGGACAGATGGATTAAAATATGCAATGTATGCATTTTGGCGTGAAACATACAGAGGGGTAAGTTTACTAAGAATTCGAATACATTTTGGCAAGCTGGGGAAGGGGCGGGCCACGGAGGCACGTACGTGAAGTAACGTGCTCCCTTCCCCCTTCATGCCTCCCGGCTAGTGCAGGTGCCCCTGGCTCTATGATTCCTCCCAGCGGCGCCTGACTATTGATTACCCCCGCTGCACGCTCCATTCACCGTGTGGATACTCTACCTCTCCGTTGAGAGAATTCTGCTGTCCCTGGCCGTGACTCCTGTATGGCGGTGGCGCTTTGAGCTGCGTCCGGGTCTGGCGCATAGCTCCCTTGGCATCCGGCGTGCGACGTCATCCGGCGGCGTCCAACTCGGCTTCACGCGGCTGGCCGTGCCTGGTGCCTGGTCTGTCGGAGACTCCTCCATCTGGGCTTGCCGTGGAAGTCTGTAGAGAAGCAGTGGCATAACGCAGCAGCAGAACGCTACAGATTCGCTTTGGAGGAAGCCTGAGGGGCACTGGGGCTGAGTGGCTGTCCCTGGCAGTTGGGCTGAGTTGCTGTCCCTCGCTGAGACCTACAACGCTCCTGTGGCTTGTCCCTGCAAAAAAGAGAGCAGTCATCTAACAGTGAGTAGCAGCAGCAGATCAGTTGCTGCTGAATATTAGTAGTTGCTGTTTGCTGGGCTCTACTAACAAACTTACATCAGTTTGGAGCAATGGATCTTTTGGCCCTGTGTGACTAACATTGTCTAATATCGAGAGCGTGCGGACATATACTAACAAGTGGATAGTAAGCGGCAGGCTTGGTGACTAACCTCTTCCAAGGCACCCGGGTTTTTTATCGGGTTGTATTGACTTTTCAGCCAGGGTGGTAATATAAATATAATCACTCCTGATAGAGACGGTAGCCCATCCCCCCAATAGAGCTTTTTCGGGAACATCTTGACGGGCTTCATAGACTACGTCCTGATACTCTGTGACCCCCTAACAGAGTGTGAACCTGTACTTTCCTTCTCCTAAATTGGCTGCTGTGCCGTTATTACAATCGCAGATATGGGCAAGACTGGCCAAAACTCAGCGGCGGCAAAATTGGAGAAGTTTGCTCGTAATCAACCGCAGCTGAGCAATACTTCTCAAGCAGCCACACCCTCGTCCTCTCCAGCTAAGGGTGGGCAGGTGCAGACCCCCCCCCGAGGTAACTTTACAGCAAGTACTGGATGCTGTGGGAAAGTGTGAGAATAAACTTCTTGAGCAGTTGGGCGTGGTACAGGTGGACATTTCCTCTATAAAGCAAGATATGGAAAAAACCTGTACTAGGCTGGTAGAAGTGGAAAATAGAATATCTGCCCTGGAGGACTGTGTTACCCCCCTCAGTAACCAAGTGAAAGCGAATACTGCTGATATACGCGGGCTTCGATCAAAGTTAACAGATATGGAGGGGAGGTTAAGGCGCAACAACGTGCGCTTTATTGGTTTTGACGAGCGTGCGGAAGGCAGGGAAGTGGAAAAATTTCTGGAAGATTGGTTGGTGCAGACATTTGGGAGAGAAGCGTTTTCACCACAGTTCTCAATTGAACGGGCGCACCGAATTCCTGGGCGTGCCCCAGTACCAGGGTCCAGGCCCCGAACTTTGATTGCAAAGTTACTCCATTTCAAAGACCGGGACACAGTGCTAAGGCTCTCTAGAGAGAAAGGAGAGTTGATTTATAACGGAAAAAGAATCGCTGTTTTTCCAGACTTCCCTATTGAGGTCCAGCGTGACAGGGCAAAGTTCTTGGATGTGAAATCCCGCTTGAGAGAACTAGGTTTAAAATACAGCATGCAGTATCCCTCGACGCTGAGGGTGGTGCATGAAGGAGAAACGAAGTTTTTTACTGTGTCGGCAGAGGCGGCTGCCTGGTTGGACTCTATCAAACCTGGAAAGCGTCAAGTCTTAGCTAAATAAAAATAAAGTTGCTTAACAGTTATTGGTAATCACCGCCATAATGAACAAGTAGTGTGTGGTTGGGGAGGTTCTTGGGGGTCTGGGGACACCGGATACAATGTTTTTTTTCTCTTATCCTTTTCTCATACGGGGGGAAAGTGGAGGGGGGGGGGGTAAGTGGTTGAGACTTAAAGTCCCAAGAAGAGGAAGGGGATTGCGGGGAAAGGTATGCCTAGGCTAGGACATACAGGTTGGGGGGAGGCGGGGTGGGGTGGGTATTTGTGTTGTTGTGTTATTGTTCTAGGCCGCATCCAGTTTAAGTGTTTTTTCTATGCCTACTGTTGGATAATTTTTCTTGAAATTCAATGGGAATTCGGATAGTGAGTTGGAATGTGAGGGGACTGAATGAGAGAGTTAAACGCGCCCTAGTGTTAAATCAAACTAAAAAGTACGAAGCAGATATAATCTGTCTTCAGGAGACGCATTTGGTAGGGGATAAGTTGTCCGCTTTGAAGCGTACTTGGCTTGGCTCTCTCTTTCATGCCCCATTCACTTCCACGTCTCGGGGAGTGTCTATTTTAATTAAAAAAGGATGCCCCTTTGTTTTGGGGTCTGCAAAAACGGATCCGCAGGGCAGGTATGTATTTTTGGAAGGCCGTATCGGCCGATTTAGGTTGTGCATCCTTTCAGTATACATACCACCCCCGTTTTCCTACGATGTGATTAAAGAAGCGGCCGAATTTGTTGCGGATTTTCCAGAGGCACAAATCATTGTTTTGGGGGACTTTAATAAAGTTATCGACGCAGCCCTAGATAGATGGAAACCCCACTCTAATTGGAAACAGGAGAATAGTAAATTTAGAGATTTTTTGGGAGACTTGGGCTGGTCGGATCCTTGGCGCATGAAATATCCAGCCAGTAGACAATATTCCTGCTATTCCAGTACGCACAACGTCTGGTCAAGAATCGATTTGGTTCTGGTGTCCCAAGGGTTGTTAAGCAGGGTGCAGCATATTGAATACAAACCCCGTGGAGTATCCGACCACTGCCCTTTAGTGGTGGAATTGGATTTGGATATAGATAAGGGTTTTAGTTATTGGAAGCTTCGGCCGTTCTGGCTAACACAGCTAGGCAATCAGGAGGTATTAGGCGATAAGTTTAATGAATTCTTTATAATTAATAACGGTACAGCCAACCCGACATTTGTGTGGGAAGCCTTTAAGGCCTTTGCTAGGGGCGTGCTGATTAACAAAATTGCTTATGCTAAGAAAACTCATCGTTTGATATCTCAAGGCCTAGAAAGGGCTGTTGCGGAAAGGGAGGCTACCTATATAACATCGGGTCTGGAGGTTGATAGCCGAGCATGGCAGGTGGCGCAGCAAGAAATGATTGATTACCAATTCGATGTTGAATCCCGTAGGGTTATGCTGGGTGACCAACGTAGGTCAGCTAATTTGGATCGAGCTGGCAAATGGTTATCACTCCTAGTTAAACAGGAAGCTCCCGTTAGAACTATTGCTAGTATTAATCTACCATCAGGAGAGAATTTGACTGAAACCCCCGCCATCGCAGGAGCCTTTCGTTCTTTTTATGCTGAGACGTATCGCTCGCAGTTGAGTGTTAACGCTGACCACATTGTAAAATTTTTATCTTCTTTAAATCTACCAAAACTACCCGATGAGGCTAGAGAATATTTAGATTCCCCTATCAGTATAGAAGAAATTAAAACAGTGATTAGAAATCTTCCTAGAAATAAAGCTCCAGGTTTAGACGGACTGCCGGCCGAATTCTTTCAGAGGCACATGGAGATTCTGGCACCTGAATTGTTGACACTATTTAGTACCATTTTAAAAGAGGGGTCTTTCCCGCCCACTATGGCTGCTGCCGTAATTTCAATGATCCCGAAGGCTGGGAAGGATCAATATAAATTAGAATCCTACCGCCCGATCTCCATTATGAATACTGATGCAAAAATATTTGCAAAAATTCTGGCTACACGGTTGGGAAGGATGGTAGACCATATTGTGCATCCGGACCAAACCGGCTTTAGAGCGGGAAAATCAACCGCGGACAATTTAAGACGTGTATATTCTTACATTCAGAGCTATGATGCAGGAAGTACGTTGGCCGCGGTTGCCTCTTTTGATGCGCAAAAAGCATTTGATGTTATAGAATGGGAGTATCTATGGGCGACCCTGAGTGCCTTCGGTTTCGGAGATGGCTTCATCAACTGTATCAAGTTGATGTATCAAAAACCGGTGGCAAGAGTCTCTATTAACGGGTATGTAACATCCCCCTTCAATCTTGCGAGGGGTACTCGTCAGGGGTGTCCCTTATCCCCACTATTGTTCGCGGTGGCGGTGGAACCCCTGGCCTGTGCTTTAAGAGCAAAACTGGGAGTCAACATCGGGGGCCAGGAGGGCAAAAATAATATGGTTTCTTTCTACGCCGATGATCTATTGGTGGGAATTTCGAAACCTGTTAGAGATTTGTCAACAGTCTTTGTGTGCCTGGAGGAATTCGGTCGGTATTCAGGGATCTTCATGAATTGGGACAAATCTAATCTTTTGTTAGTAGGTAAAGGTATAGACAATATACAAACAAATTTTCCAATAAAAAGGGTTGCAAGATTGAAATACCTGGGAATCTACGTATCTGCGAATTCCAAAGAATATATTCAGGATAATTTGATTCCATTAATACTAGATATACGAAATAAATTTAAAAGATGGATGAAGCTACCAATCAACCAGATTGGTAGGGTCAATCTGATTAAAATGGCCATCCTTCCAAGGATATTATATGTTCTTCATCACTCACCAGTATATATTAGTAATAAGTTTTTTAAGGAGATTGACGGTATATTGTCCTCCTTTATCTGGCAAAATAAACGTGCCAGGGTAAAGGTGGATACCCTGTGTAGAGACAAAATCAAAGGGGGTCTGGCCCTGCCTAACATGAGGCTGTATTACCTGGCATCGCAACTGACGCACATTAGTCCCTGGATTCAGGACAGTGGTCTTACTGTCGAGGATAGGGAATTGGCTGCTCAGTTTAATAGGCATTACTCCATGCGGCAGATCATTCTTGCGGGAGGTCTGCGGCATGGAATGCCCTCTATTATTAGACAATCTATATTGGTGCGGAGGGCAGTGAATAAAATTTTGCGATATCATGAAACTGACCCAGATACCCCTATATTTTGTCTGAAATCTACTACAACATTAAAGGCCCAGCAAGGGTGTGAGTTATGGGGGAAATTCGGGATTCAGACTATGGGCCAGATATTTAAAAGGGATCAACTTAAACTATTTGAGGAGCTTCAGGAGGAGTTTCAGCTCCCTAATAGTATGTTAATTAGATATTATCAGATTAGGAGTGCATTGTTAAGTGGCAAAAGGGACAGTCAGTTCCAGATTGTAGACTCCCCCTGTAAACTCATGCTTTTAAGGTTAGGCCCTTTAAGAAGTATGTCTAAAATATATAGATTCTTATTAGATAGTTGGCAGCAGGAAGATCTCTTATGTCTGAAAAATAAGTGGGAGAAAGATATTCCCGAACTAGCGCAGGCTCCCTGGGCCGATATACTGGTGGCACCCAGTAGAGCCACGACTATAGCTCGTATCCAACAGGTGCAATTTAATATTTTCCATAGGATTTATGTTACCCCAGAGGTGCGGGGGAGGATAACCGGTACACAGTCGGATGGTTGTCCTAAATGTAAAACAATACCGGGGTCCTTTTGGCATCTGCTGTGGGAATGCGACGTTCTTCGACAGTTCTGGGGTGGCGTGAAGAAGGTGATGGTTAACCTGGGGTTTAAGCTAGACGAGCTTACTCCTGTTTCCATGATTATGGGCAGTTGGGAAGTGGGATCTTGCCCTTCCGAAATAAGAGGACTAGGGCGAAATTTAAGTGCCACTGCAAAAGTGATCGTTGCTAGGTCATGGATGGGCATTAAAGCCCCCTCTTTGGAAGACTGGGTCGGGTTAGTGAATAAAATATGCAAGCTGGATAAAGTGGTCTATGCCTCAAGAGGGGTGGTTGGAAAGCATCGAAAAATCTGGGCAAAGTGGTTGTCGTCAAGTTACTATATATAGTTAAGAATAATGTCTCTCATTGAGTTCTGAGTATGGTTACATTGGTAAGATTAATACTGACAGGGTTTAGCAATTAAAAAATCGAGTGGATACTAGGAATAACGGTATTTTGAACACTTCGACAGTGGATCACCTTGATTAACGGGTTTTTTAAACGGATCACTTATCAAACGTGTAATTGATAGCTACACAGGGATGGTTAACAAGTTAATAGATGAGTTTATTATAAGAAGTTATATCTCACTTACTCAATATAGTTGGGATAGTTTGAATTGATGAATTTAATCACGTAACGTGCAATAATTATATGTGTTCATGTATGTTTTATATTGTTTAGTAATCTGTCACTAATTGATTATTAAGTCACTCTTCAAGATAAACGCTCCTAGTTAACAGTGCTAAATGCTAAACCCATTGACTAATACAGTATTGCGGTGTGATATATAGTTATTTGGATGCGGCCTAGTAGTAGTAGTGTAGTGTTTATATGTGTGTAATGTATTTTATGTATGTATTGTGAGTTTTTTTTTTTTTTTCTCCTTTTTTCCGTTTTTGTATTGTATGTTTTTTATATTTGTACTTAAATAAAGACTGAATTAAAAAAAAAAAAAAAAAAAAAAAAAAGAATTCGAATACAACTCAGTTGAATTCGTACTCTTAATACGACAGACTACAACCACCAATGGTCATATTTTGCCGGAAATAGGATCCGTAAATAGGGCAGATTTACTAATCTGCCATATTTAAAGAATTGTATTTGACAGATGGCATAGGCAGCCGTATTCTGACATTTTTGTATTCGTATTTAGCAACGGAAAATACAAAAATATCTAAGCAGTCATATTTGCATACGACTGCCAGGAATCAGCATAAGTCATCACACACTCCCTCTGGCTAATTTCACAATTTCGAGATTAGAATATTTACTTATTTTCTACAATGAAAGTTTGAAATGTAAAATATCGCTTTCTATAGGCAAAAAAATCAAGTCATAAAGAGAACACAATCATAAGTTGTTTAAAATACCCAATTTCGTCAATGTTTCCCTGGAAATTATATATGTGTACATGATATGTTCTCCCCAAAAATCTAATTTGCTTTCTATACAAAATAGTCCAATATTAAATCTCTGGTCAATCAAAACAAGTAATAGTTCCCCTTGCATGTCTGGAATGCTAATAGGTTAATTGTGATTGACATATAGCCATGGAAGAATGACTTCAAGCAATAGACTTCACCTGTTTTACTCAATGAAACACAACTACTCTAATTACCAACTTCCTTCCTTAGTCAGACATCCATAACTTGTTCCCAATTTAATAAAATCAGTCTGTGCATACATTGGTACCAATGGCAAATAGTAATTACAAGAATGCTGCATATGAGGTACGCATACTGTATATGAGAGATCCTTGTATAAAATATATATATATTATTTTACGTTTGTTAACATTTCCGAAACATTTTTATAAATTTGATCTTCCTGAATATTAGGAATTGAAAGAATAATTAGGATTATTCAGTCTGTCAGTTCAGTCAGTTCAGTCTGTCATTGAGTTAAAAACAACCGTCTGAATTCAAGTGTCATTAGAAATTGATTTATTATAATAAACAGGTCTCCTGACTGAATGCCGTAATGCAGCGAGATTCAGGCTTTCTTAAATTATAGCACTCCAGAGAGTCAAAATGTAATTCTATGGAATTTCATAGCTTTTTTATTTATTTACTTTTTTAACTCAGAAATGTAAAATTTCACTGTAAGAATAAATATTGGCTTTTTAAAAATGTTTAATGAAAATGTTCGTATAACATCACTGTTTTGTGGAAAATGCTAAATATATTTTTATTTACCAAACAGAATTTTTATACTTTTAACTTCAAACTACTTTGTTGCCTTAAAAAAAAAAAATTTTTTTACTGGGATTGGGATTCAATTGGGATTCCAATTAAATAGGGGACTGTATTGGGGCAACACACAGGGACCTTAAGGGGTGACACACAGTGCAGTGATTGTAGTGGGGGCAGCAACACAATGGGTGAGATTTAATAGGATGAGAGATTCAGAAAATGAGAGATTTGGTAAGAAATCTCCAGTTTTTTTAAAGCGGCAATCATTTACACTGCAAAACCAGTTTGATTTTGAACTGTAAATGATTGCCGCTTTAAAAAAACCTGAAGATTTCTTACCAAATCTCTCACTTTCTGAATCTCTCATCCTATTAAATCTTACCCATAGTGTGCAGAGGACTGTAGGTGCAGGAGATAAACATGGAATTAGACTAAAAAACTCACATCCCTGTGTGTCACCCCCCCCCCCCCCACAGACCCTGCATGTCACCCCCTACAGTCCACTGCACCCTGTGTTTCAACCCCCTACAGTCTCCCTCACTCTATGTCAACCCCCCTACAGTCCCCTGCACCCTGTGTGCCCTCCTCCTACAGTCCCCTGCACCCTGTGGGTCACCCCCTACAGTATACCTGCACATTGTGTGTCACACCCCCTACAGTACCCTGCACCCTGTGTGTCAAACCACCTACAGTCCCCTGCACCCTATATGTCACCAGCTATACTGTCCCACCTGCGTGTCACCACCTGTACAGTCCCCTGCACCCTGTGTGTCACCCCCTACAGTCCCCAGCACCCTGTGTGTCACCACCTATTCAGTCCCCAGCATCCTGTGTGTCACCCCATTATCAGCCCCCTGCACCCTGTGTGTTACCCCCCTACAGTCCCCTGAACCCTGTGTTTCACCACCTATACAGTCTCCTGCACCTTGTGTCATCCCCCCTACAGTCCCCTGAACCCTGTGTTTCACCACCTATTCAGTCCTCTGCACCCTGTGTGTTGCCCCCCTACAGTCCCCTGCACCCTGGGTGTAACCACCCCCCACAGGCCCTGCGTGTCACCAACTTTACAGTCCCTTGCATCCCGTGTTTCAACCCCTATAGTCACTACACCCTGCGTGTCACCCCCCCACAGACCCTGCGTGTCACCACCTTTACAGTCCCCTGCACCCTGTGTGTCACTCCCCCACAGTCCCCTGCACCCGTTGTCACCCCCCTACACCCTGTGGATCACCACCTATACAGTCCCCTGCACCCTGTGTCTCACCATTTATACAGTCCCCTGCACCCTGAGTGTCACCCCCCTACAGTCCCCTGCATACTGTGTGTCACCCCCTATAGTCCTGTGCATGCTGTGTGTCACCACCTATACAGTCCCCTGCACCCTGCGTGTCACTCCCCCCTACAGCCCCCTGCATGTCACCCCCCTACAGTCCCCTGCACCGTGTGTGTCACCCCCTACAGTCCCCTGCACCGTGTGTCACCACCTATACAGTCCTCCACACCCAGTGTGTCACCACCTATTCAGTCCCCTACACCCTGTGTTACCCCCCTACAGTCCCCTGCACCCTTTGTGTCACCACCTATACAGTTCCCTGCACCCTGCGTGTCACCAACTTTACAGTCCCCTGCACCCTGTGTTTCACCCCCCCTACAGTCACTACACCCTGTGTGTAACCCCCACAGACCCTGTGCGTCACCACCTTTACAGTCCCCTGCACCCTGTGTGTCACCACCTATACAGTCCCCTGCACCCTGTGTCTCACCATCTGTACAGTCCCCTGCACCCTGTGTGTCCACCCCCTACAGTCCCCTGGGGATACGGTAGAATGGTCGACCATAAGATTTTCAATGGTCATTACACATACAGGAAGGTTGACAGGGGTCTAGGATGACAGGGGTCTACGTCGACAAGGGACTAGGTTGACTCATGCCGACAAGTGGTATTTTACCTGGACCCTGTGTGTCACCCCCTACAGTCTACTGCACTGGGTGTAGCCGCCTGCATGAGACTGCTTCCATGGCTGACCTAACTGGACACTTTCAAATCTTATGTACAGTATGTCACTAAGCAGAACATAGGGGAAAACAGCAATGAATCTGTTGCAGTAACTGAATTCTCTTTATCATTCATTAATGTCCTTTTGGTACTTATGTATTATCTGGGCTCCCATGTTAAATGCACCCCATTTTTTCATACCCCTACTATCCAACTACGCATGGAGTTGATTTTATATAGTGTGGCGAGCGCAGCGAGCCACCGTGCCCGAAGCGTGGAGAGCGCAGCGAGCCCCGCGAGGGGACGCGGTCTCATAAGAAAAACGGGAGTCCAGATATTACATAAGTACCATCCTTTTATTTTGTGTCAAATATAAACAAGTATAGACAAACAATGTTATTTCCCTTTCCAGGGCTATTGTGGGTGTACACTACCATGGTCATAGAGCCTTATTCTGGTTAGGTCGGTGAAACGAACGTACGGTCCGTTTCACCGTATGTTTCCCGTACGCGGACGGTGAGCGTAAGTCCGCCCACAGAACAGCCGCATACGGACGGTCACAAACACCGACAATGGGGAGTGGCGTACACTTGAGCGTACGCCACCGTATATGGACGGGTCTCCTCTTAGACACCGTTAACTGGCGTACAACAGAGCGTACGCCACCGTATACGGACGGTCTCGTCAGTTTTCACACCGGCATCTTCCGTATATCTGAGCGTACCCCACAGTGCACGGACGGGTCTCGCCTTTTTTCAATGGAAAACTCAGCGTGTGTCACCGATCGTGTGAGTGAGCGTACGTCCGTGCACGGTGCTATACCCTTCACATATATGGCACTGCAAATCTTGCCTTTCAACTATAATTAAGACAATTAATTAATTATTCTAACTGTTATTCAATAATTGTTTTCTATTAACTCAATTGTCTACCTTAATAAACACCCTAATAACCCTCATTACATGTATATTTATTATGTTCTAATGTTGCATTTTAATCACTATCTATGTGTCCCCACATTGGTTTTAATTTTAAATAAAATTATGTTGGTGTTACAGTGCTAAAGTTGACACATGTCGACTTCTGTGAATTGAGTGTCCTGCTTTTTAAAGTATACAAAAACACTTACTGAATGGGTGTAGATGGTTATAAAATAACTACCTTGACATATATAAGCAGGTCTTAGAATGAATCTTACCTAAAATGAAACCAACCTTTACATGTAGAGAAGTGTAGAAAGATATGCTTCCAATGTGTTTGAGGGCTGTGTGTTGCTTGCAGGTAGTGAAATCATGGTTTTCACTTAATAGGCTGCAGCATTGCTTATTACATTCAGGTGTAGTAATCAGCGTTCATTAGCAGACCCAGGCGTCCGCTGTCATACGGTATCTCTAGGGGTGGTCTGGAGCTATCTTTGGCGTCCGCCTGTTTTTGGGCCAAAATGCACGGTGTGTTTGCCGATCGAGCGGTTGTAGCACCGTACATTTTTGGTGCACACCTCCGTGTACGCGCATGTTTACTCCCAGTTTTCCTCATTATTCCGGCCGCTCCCCTAAAAATGCCCCCATGCTGCCCACAATGACCGTACTCTTGCGGACAGGTTATTTTCGCATGGAGAGACCCGTCCGTGAGCGGTGTGAGGTCGCCGCACCAGCGCATTGCGAAAGCTACGCATGCGCAGATGAAAAAAAAAAAACTGATCCGCCCGTATACGGTCCCACCGTACCGAGTAGAATAAACCCAATAGTTTGGTACGGTCCCACCGTACCGAGTAGAATAAACCCAATAGTTCTAAGGTTTTGGCATAGGACCCAATGGCAGTTTTTACCTATAGGCTGCAGCCCCCCCCAGGTAGAATCAGCCACTGTGTTAAGCCAGCTGCAGTCTGTGAGACTGCACTGGCTTCACTGTGAGTAGAAGTGACTTCATATTGGAAGTCCGACCTGTCAGTCACCAAAGCAGTCCCATTGGGAGGTGTGACCTCCGTCTGGGATGCCTCTCTATGCGCAATTGTGGGGCAGCCCCTAAAAAAATGGGTTATGCACATGCACAGTACCACTGACGGTACTGCGCATGGGCCAGACCCAGGACCGTATACCATTCTACGGGTCTGCTCCCGAAGCAGCCCCATAGAGGCTGGGACCAGTGCATGCGCAGTACCAAATAGGAACTGCACATGCGCCGGTCTCATGATGGCCACAAGCAGGTGGCGCTGGTGGTGCCGAGGTAGGAGCCGCCATTGATAGGACCTGTTCAATGGGAGATGTTGGTCAGACTAAACTGAAGTTCAAAGAAAATACCGGGACTGAAAGAGGCACATAAGAAGTGCAAATAGAGGGCATAAATTGGCAATAGAATAGGGTTAGAGCCATGAGTTGTGACTTATTCAGAGGAGCGGTCATACTCTAAACTTGAAGAGCTTGTGAGCTGGACCAGAGCAGAGTGAAGTGTAGAGGGAATGCTGAGCCATGCTAAAGATATAAGATTAACATGAATGCTTAGGGAAATGGACAGATAGAGTAAACAGAGGGCTAGGGAATATTAGCAGGGTGAAGAAGCAAAAGGAGACTAAAGCTTTGAAGCTTACAGGCCTTGATCTTGATGCACATGTCGCAGAAAGAGTAATCTGCATGAAGAGACAAGAAATCATGCAACTATTCTGGCCCTGATTCCAATCACAGCTAATGAACTGTCTGCATCCTGAGGGGAGGCTGCACTGCAGAGATTGCCTGGCTTGGTAAGAATATTCGGTACTTGTGAGTTATCTGGACGCCCGATTTTTTGATTGTATGCCTTAAGTTAAGGCATACAATCAGATGCGATGCGATGCGATATCGCATCGCATCGCATCGCATGCGACCATCGGATGCGATGACCCGATTTTTCCATAGGAATCAATGTTAAAATGATTCCTATGGAAAAAGGGGTCCTTTTCATACCCCTACTATCCAAGTGGGCATGGAGTTGGATATAAACCTGTGGCGAGCGTAGCGAGCCACCGAGCCCGAAGCGTGGCGAGCGAAGCGAGCCCCGCGAGGGGACGGTATTCCGTGTCCCCTCGCGGGGCTCGCTACGCTCGCCACGCTTCGGGCTCGGTGGCTCGCTACGCTCGCCACAGGTTTATATCCAACTCCATGCCCACTTGGATAGTAGGGGTATGAAAAGGACCCCTTTTTCCCATTGAATTCCATGTTAAAATGGACTCAGTCCATTTTAACATTGATTCCTATGGAAAAATCGGGTCATCGCATCGCATCGCATCGCATCCGATGGTCGCATGCGATGCGATGCGATGCGATGTGCCCGATCCGACCCGATTTTGAAATCGGGCGTCCGGATAACTCACATGTACCGAATATTCCTGTAACAAGTTATATCTATCTTTAGCTACTGTTGTTCTGGACATAGGGGGTTATTCTGATTGTCCACCCCGCTTTTCGCGAGGGATACTCGCTCGCAGGGGCCAGCGAATGGCTGTTACACAGCAACATCCATGCGCAGGGCAGGGGGAACCTCCCACATCTTTTGATGGTCGCCGACCATCGAAAGATGTGGAAGGTACACGTATATGTAACAGAAATGCGCAAAACATCGGTCCCCATGCAAATGTAGGCTATCTGCGAATGGACCTGAACAAGGTCCATGAATACTTATTCAGTTAAGTGTAAGTCCACTTTGCAGCGTGAGTATGTGCAAGCATATGTGGTATTTTCTGTGCCCATGGAATTGCAGATGTCCCATAGATGAGGTGCCATTGGTGGCTTTTCCATGCTGTTGTAACTAATCTTATTGACCCCTAAATCTGTATGACATGATTAGATGGGGAGTATTTATAAACACACCTACAGCATACAGACTTTTATACATTTTAAAATGTCCTATTTTTTCCTAATGTGTTTATACAGTACTGCATTGTTACTAGTACATTTGGAAACCAGCCTTAACCCCCCTTAAGAAATCTTATATTTGTCCCTGGGCTGGGTATGGCCACTACAATAATGGAGCAGGAGCAGCAAGTGAGTCAAGCATGGTTTCTACCCTCCAGGACCTGCCGGGAGGCTCCTGAAAACGGGGTCCCCCTTCAGTTCCCCTGGTAAAATGGGCAAGTCTCCCGCATCACCCTGCAGCCCCTTGAGCCGCTGAAACAAATTCCGTAATTCGCAGCTCTTGGGGGAGGGGGCAGAATTAAATTATGTGAAGCACGTCATTTTGTGAATTGCTGAGTTTGTATGGAATGTGGGTGGGGCTGGGTGACATCAGAATTGTAACTGCCCCCCTGGACTGCAGCATTTGGTCTCCTCTCTAGGCTTCTTCCAGAGAGGCACAATTAAAAGTCCTCAACCCTGGAGTAGAGATGAGTTCCACTCTGGACACATTAGCAACTGGTGCTGAAAATGAGCATCTGATCCCAGCACCAACAAAGGAGCCTCTGCAGCTTTTTGAATTTGGTGAAAGATACAAACCAACTTAGCTTTGTAGAACAGCAACCAATCCAGAGAGGCCACTGAGGACCACTTGCTTTGGCTCTTACTAGCTGGTGTGAGCAGTGTACTGTTAGTATGATGGTGAGAAGATTAGAAAAGCTTGCTCACAAGAGATGTGGAAGATGCCGCACAGAAGAGGCAACCAGCGAGAAGAAGATCAAAGGTGTGAGAAAACAGAAGATTAGAAGAAGGAAGTTGGAAGTCTTTGGGATGCCTAAGTCCTGGTAGCAAGGGGATCCCTTCAATAAAGCTTAAAATGACCCCCTTGCTGTTCAGGTGAAGTTTGGTGAGAGTCACTTAACAAGTAGAGTCTAGTCAGCACTAAGAGGCAAGAGAGGATCTGGAGCTGTGCAAGCTGAGGAGCAGTACTGACCACTGTAAGTGACTAGGCTCATGGGGACCAGATAGGTGGGTGCTAGGCCTGTGGGAGTTAAAGCTTGGGCGGTAATGTCTGGACACAAAGCTCGCAGCAGTTATTTCCATGTACTCAATGGCTTGGTGTGTACATCCTTTTAAAGAAACCATTATATGTCTACATTCACAAATTACATGTAAGTATCATTGTTTTTTGTTTTTTTGGGTTTGTTTTTCTTGCATATCTCACTCATGAAAATGGGACTACTTTAAGAAGTGACGTCTTATGAGACACAAACTATTTGAACTTTTCCACCACTGTGAGA
Organism: Crinia signifera; assembly: GCF_055691185.1. Classification (NCBI taxonomy): domain Eukaryota; kingdom Metazoa; phylum Chordata; class Amphibia; order Anura; family Myobatrachidae; genus Crinia; species Crinia signifera. The sequence continues at coordinate 407,440,096 of NC_139217.1, forward strand.
CTAATTGTTGGTTTGAATTTGCATAAGTTTAATATTGACTTATTTGTATACTGTAGGTGTTTGCTGACTCCACGTGGAGTGCCTAGGTTCTACTGTACATCCATTTAACCGTGTATCCATATACACGCACTAGGCTAGTGGCAGGCACCAGATAAAATTTTGCCTTGGCCGTTAAATTAGCTAGGATTGGACTTTCTTCCTTTCCAAAATTTTCTCTAATGATTTTTTTTAAAGCCACTAGAGTAAAATCAGCGGATGAGCCTTTATTAAGTACTTATAACTGAATTTTATAGACTCTAGAGCACAGGTGCATGTTTTGCAGGTCACCTCACAGAATGAAGTGAAATAATTAGCTCCACCTGTGGATCTTTTAAAATGTGTCAGTAATGAGTCCACCTGTCAGGTGACCTGGAACTGTGTGGGGTTCTGAGGACAGAGTTTGAGAACGACTGCTCTAGAGAATTATTGAATAGTGAAGAAACCAGATATTGTGCGAAATGCACTAAAGCAAAAATGTGAAAAAAATGTTTTTAGGGGATTTTATTGCTTTTCAGTATGCACTGACTTAGATGGGTTACAGATGGAGCGGGTCTCATCCTTTCTACCTATGGCGATTGTACCACCAGCTGGCCATGGTGTGCGGCATCGCAATACATTTTAAAAGCTTGGCGATTTGCCGTGGTGTCTCCGGATGAGTGCAATACCAGTGATCATCCACCAGATGTCACTTTTTGAAAACCTCATTGCGCATGCGTGAAATTTGTGCTGCAGCGCGTGCATGAAGCGCAGGAACTACAGTAAAGTACTTTATTGTCCCTGGCAAGCCTAGTCAGTGCCTCTCTCTCACACCGCCGGCACGAGCATGATCCCGTCTCTTTGGCGGAGAGTGGATCATGCTGACGTGGGCGGAGAGGCGCTCCATTTGTTTGACACGCAGGAGCGTCTCTGACGCTCTAGGAATGAGATGCTCCTGCAGCTCAGTTTCGGGGACGCTCTAGGAATGAGATGCTTTTGCGTCTGAGTTGTTATTACTGCAGGGTACTACAGTAAAGTACTTTGCTACTATTGTACTGTGTCCAGCAAGCTGTACTGTTCTGTAAATACATTGAATTGCGTACAGAATCATTACACTACATTATACTGTACTGTACGTCTCATATGTTTTTTTTTTTGAAAGGTGCTGGGCTTTCAACACATGTACAGTACAGTAGGTTAGTACAGTATTGTAGTTTTAACACACATAAAAAATTCCGGTTTACCAATAAGGCTTTCCGGGCGTCTAAATTTGCACGGACGCTTGAGCGTCTACACAGGTACTATACTGGAGCGGCACGGACGCTAATGCGTCTCAGTATATTGTTCTAAAGGTGGCCACATTTTGGTGTCATGACATTCACAGTAAGTTACTGATTCGTAAAGTGATCATTTTACTTTTACACACAGTACTGTTACAGTCATGTACTGTATACAGTGGTACTGTAGATTTAGTAAGCTCGTTGAAGTGATACATTGTCTGGTTTTTATCAGTGGTCAATCAGCTGTCAGGCATGTCCAAACTGTGGACCTCCAGCTGTTGTGAAACTACACATCCCAGCATGCCTTGCCATAGTTTTAGCATTCAGTCATAGAAAACTGAGGCAAAGCATGATGGGACTTGTAGTTTCACAACTGGAGGGCCATAGTTTGGACATGGCCGGGTTAAGTAAAATAAGAAAGGGCATATGAGGGAAGAGGGCCCTACTCCTTATGGGCCCCACACACAACACGATATTCAGGCATTTTCTGAGCGATTTTAACAAATCGCTCCGAAAATGCCTGAAAATGTGTGTAAATCTCTGTGTATATAGCCCACACAGCGATTTACATGCGCACCCCCGCCGTTCTGAATCTGTCCAAGATTCAGAACGGACGGGCTGTACAATTCAGAGCAGTCGCTCAGAAAGCTCCTGCTCATCTCCCGCATGTGTGGCTGCGGGCAGATGAGCAGGGCAGAGCGACTGCGGACGCCACAGACCCGCCGCAGACCGCGCCGCTGAACCCGCCGCCGCCACCCCTGACCCCCCTCACCAGCAGGAGCACCCATCGCCACTGCCACCCACACCTCACCTCTCGGCGGTAGCGCGGCGGCAGCGGCATCGGGACAGAGATGATAAAAAAAATTCTAATTTCAAAATGGCCGCGGCTAGCCAATCACAGCTCGCCGCGTCCAGCCAATCACGGCTTGCCGCGTCATTGCCCCACCCCCTAGAGCTGGCTATATTAGCCAGCTCGAAACAGGGTAGGGGCAGTCAGTCCGACGGCGGAGGAGAAGAGAAGAGCTCCTGAAGTCCTGGGAGGCGCGGCCAATGCAAAAGAGCTTAAAAGGCCGCCGCCCCCAGGTGAAGAACACAGATGAAGAGGCAGAAGCCCTGGGAGGCCGCGGCCATGCAAAAGAGCCTAGGGGGCTGCCGCCCACAGGTGAACACTAAAAATAATAAATGATAAAGACAAGCTCAGTAAAAATCAATATATTCACGATTTCCAAATCCTTAGGGCAATATTCAATTGATGCCAGATCCATTTTGCCGGAATGGATCCGGCATCCATTATTCAATTCATTGGCCAAATCCTGAGATCGGATTTGGCCGATGATTGACACTCACCCGGCCGGCGCTCGGACCGGGGGAGTGTGGCAGCGGGAGACGGCGGGGAGCCTGGATGGAGCTGGGTGAGCTGCTCTCAACCGGCTCGGGGGCGGGTATGTACGGGAGGGGGCGGGCGGCGGTGTGAGGGTGCGGGCTGCGGCGGACAGCGCTGTGTAAGTGGCTGCTGCTTACCCGGCGTCGTCCTCCCTGCCTCAATCCGGCATCTTGTTATGACGGATTGAGAATGACGGAAACACAGCAATTTTTGCTGTGTTTCCGTCAAAAGCAGGTGAATTAACGGCTCTTCTGTCAATCCACCTGCTTTTCGGCATGTCAAAACATTTTGACATGCCAAAAAAAACAAGCTAATATTGAATAATATGAAGCACTTTGAGTCCTATTGGGAGAAAAGCGCTATATAAATATCATTATTATGAATAATATATCAGAACCCCTTCCGATGTATTCATGTCGAAAACTGCCGTCTTTTCGGCAAGACGTCAGTTTCGACACAGATTGAATATACCCCATATTGAGAAAGGTTCTTGTTTCCCTCCAGTCCTCTATGAGAACATCTGCTTTTCTATGAGTCCTTACTGGAATAAGCCCCCAACAAGTGTAGAGTAGAGAGGCTCATTAGGTTATCCCTTAGAGAACTCTGGTATTCAACTTTCAAGCTTTACTGGTGAAAACAGACATCTCCGTCATAGTGCTAAACAAATAGACTGGATGTTTTATGGGGCTCCGAGGGCCCCGCTAATTTTCTTAATCCTTTCCAATCTATAGTAGCCATCACATGACCATAGATCTTCAACGAGGTTCAGCAACCATTATTTTCTCTCTGTGCCTTAATGACCATAAAGAAATTGTTACATTCTTGCTAGTAAAAGAGAGGCTGAATGAACTGCTAAGCTAGTGAATATTTCTGTGGAATGCAAGTAATTATAATTGTATATTTGGAAAGAAACAGATTACTAATTCTGTCGTGTGTCATAGATCGCATGATGCTTCGGGGCCTAATTTTCACAAAAGTATTTTCTTGGAAAAGCAGAAGCTCGGCCGGTCCTCATTATACGCACACAGCGTCCAATTTGCATCATGAGAGATAGATTATGGTGCAGCGATAAACATGATGGTAAAAAGAACATATTTGAAACTTCATTTTGTTGATTTTTGGTTTCAGGTTTGCAAAGAGCCAACAGTAATTTTAGTATAGGAAATACTAGTCAGAATTTGGCTAGCACTGGTTTTTATAAATGGATCTCTGTAAAGGCATTTGATTGAATGGATAAAAGAGATCTTTTTGTAGCACATATACATTCTAAAGGTAAAACATGGCCTGTTTCTGTTTGACTGTATCACACATATGCGCGAGCGCACACATACACACGTGTGCCTGTATTGGTTGTTGCACCAATTGATGAAGTGGTCTGCTGCATGATTATGAATTTTGGTTCATCATACAAAGTAGCTTCCAGCTGACAGTATGGTGGATGGCAGATATACTTAAAAAAAAAGCCTTAAAAAACCTAAAACCTGAGTAAACACACATCAACCTGCTTAAGGGCGGAATGTATTACGGTATCGCATTTTCAAATGTACTAGAACCTGGCCGGCCCGTCTTCGCCGGGCAGGGTGTCATCACCTTTGGGTTGCAATACCCTTTAGAAGCCTATGGGCTTCTATCACCGCCCACTGAAGATGCCGACCACACTCTCCGTCTTCCATCAAACTCCTCCTCCCACTAGCAGCATGTCACAGCCGAATGTCCTATCAGCTGCAGGGAGGGAAGCGCCGGGGACAGCCGCTGAGCCAGGGATGTGACAGAGACACCACATCACAGGTATCGCTTTGCGATGCTAGGCGCATTTGTTAGTACATGTGCGCTAGCATCGCTGCGGTGGTGCGGCGAGGGGCGGCTATGTATTTAATACATCCTGCCCTATGTCTGAAAGGATCTACCCAGGTTGACAATCCCAGGTCTCTGACCGTGCTCGCTATCAGGGTTTTTTTCTAGGACTTGCAACACCAGGGAGATCACCCAGATAAGGGGCCTAATTCAGACCTGATCATGGGGACATTTGTTCTCAAAATGGACAAAACCATGTGCACTGCAGGTGGGGCAAATGTAACATTTGCAGTGAGAGTTAGATTTGGGTGAGGTGTGTTCAAACTGAAGTCTAAATTGCAGTGTAAAAATAAAGCATACAGTATTTACCCTGCACAGAAATAAAATAACTCACCCAAATCTAGCTCACTCTGCACATATTACATTTGCCCCACCTGCAGTGCAGCACAGTTTTGTCCATTTTGAGAACAAATTTGCCCTGCGATCAGGTCTGAATTAGGTCCTAGCTCTTAAAGGCACAACTTAGGTCTTGATTACTAATGTCACTCCAGAAGAAAATTGATTGGCCAGGAACAGAAGCACTTAGGCCCTTATTCTGGTTGGTGCGGTAATATCCGCATGCGTTTGTGCCGCCGATGTTTTGTGTCTGCGCATGTGCAGAGGCGTCTCTGCGCATGTGCGAGCGGAACGCACGGCAACATTCCGAATGAAATGTGTACACTACGAACAGGGGGTGGAGAGGGGTGTGAAGGGCTGTTTGGGCTCATTACCATATGTTTACACCCCGCGTTTCATGGGCGTTCCCATGCAAACGCTGGGCGCTGGGCGTACGCATGGTAATGCGGCCGTGACGCACGTGTAGGGGGCGGACATATGACATTGCTGGATGTCAGCTGCCCGCCCAGATCCCTGCTTTTGCACGGAGAAATGTCCGTGTGGTCTAAGGTTGCGGGAGCTGCCTGGCCATTCGGTCCTGCATTCGATGGTCTGCGACCATCGAATGATGGGGGAGGTTCCCTGAGATGGAGGAGGTGTATTCATGAGAAATACACGTGCGGTCCGTTCGGACAGCTTCTTACCGCGTACGGACGGAGTTGGCGATCCGTATGGAAGGCGGGGTTTACGATGCACGGTGCTGGACGCATATTCGGATCCGGCCGCACCGATCAGAATAAGGGCCTTAGAGATGTCATCATCTCCAAGCAGCAACTGAATGCCAGAAGACCCAGGTCCGATGCAAAATGCGATGGCCCACGTATAACCCAGCATGTGTGAAAGGGGTAGCCTTTGCTTCATCCCGTGTTCTGTGTCCTGGGTTCAAGACAGGTTGAAGCTGGGTAACTATTTATGAAAAGGGTATTAGAGATTGCACAATGATATGTCATATTTACAAAGATATTACAGGTTGAGTATCCCTTATCCAGATTATTCCGAAAACCATACATTCCAGAAAGTGAAAAAAAAAATATTTTATGGGGAGAAAAGGGCTACTGGGGATATCTGTAACAGCACTACTGAGGACATCTGTAACAGCACTACTTAGGACATGATATGTAACTGGAACTACTGGGGACATCTGTAACAGCACTGCTGATGACATGAAAGGTAACTGGCACTACTGGGGACATCTGTAACAGCACTACTGAGGACATGATATGTAACTGGCACTACTGGGGACATCTGTAACAGCACTACTGGGGACATGATATGTAACTGGCACTACTGGGGACATCTGTAACAGCACTACTGGGGACATCTGTAACAGCACTACTGAGGACATGATATGTAACTGGCACTACTGGGGACATCTGTAACAGCACTACTGGGGACATGATATGTAACTGGCACTTCTGGGGACATCTGTAACAGCACTACTGGGGACATCTGTAACAGCACTACTGAGGACATGATATGTAACTGGCACTACTGGGGACATCTGTAACAGCACTGCTGAGGACATGAAAGGTAACTGGCACTAAATATGTGCGAAACAATGATTGCTTGTCATTCAAATTCAGTACCTGAGATAGTACACAAACTTTGTTGCATGTTTTGAAACCTTGTTTTACACACAAATAAAATACATTTGTGTGTATTTCATGTGTTTGATGTGTTTATACAACATAAATGCAAGCTCTCTCAAGATACATCATTGAAATATAAAAATATTCTGAAATACGGAATTATCCATTATCCAAAAATTCTTCTGGTCCCGAGCATTTTGGATAAGGGATACTCAACCTGTATTTCCAAATGTATAGTACCTTATTTTTTTATCAAGCACATTTTGATTGGCACAAAAAGCAACAGTCACATGGGACAAGCAAGTGAGCTGGATCAGTGTAGCTCAAATCCCTTCCCCGAGAAGCCCATGAGCTCATGTTTTGATGCCTTCTGTTTTTTTGGAAAGAGGTATCAAAAGTAATAAGCGCTGATTCGTAGTCCTGGAGCAAGTCCGGTGACATATCCACTAGTTTAAAGTGGCAATGAACCTTTAAAGGAAAACCAAGTTATTTCTGCCTTAATACTGTTTGTCCCTTTAACTATTGTCTGCATTTGATTTTACTAGGACCAGCAAATCAGAGCCCATTACGTCCGGGAACAACCATACAATAGTTTAAGGCAGGCGTGTCAAAACTATAGCCCTCCAGCTGTTGTAAAACTACAAAGTTCCATCATACCTTGCCACAGTTTTGCTATTAGAGAGTACTAAAACTATGGCAAGGTATGATGGGACTTGTAGTTCACAACAGCTGGAGGGCCATAGTTTGGACATGCCTGGTCTAAGGGCCCTGAGAAGCAAATAAAGAAATCCCAAAAACATGATGGTTTGGGAAGGACTTAATTTGGGAAACCCCAAACTGCATCTAGAATGTAAGCTCACTTGAGCAAAAATCGTTCCTGCTAAAATTCTGTGTAGCTCTTTGTGTTTAAAAACATTAATGTACACAAAAACATTCTTTAACCTAAGGGCTGTTTCACACAGTACGGTTCCTGCCGCACGGTGAAATCCCGTACGGTCAGGGAGCCGCGCCGCACTCAGAATTTTATAATGGCAGGGATGGCCACAGCCCGGCAGCCGTCCCTTCCAGTGGGGGGATCCGGCTGCAGCCGTGCGGCCGGGCCGTGGCCGTCCCGTGTGAATGGACACAATAGTGTCCATTCACAACTGCTGAGTGCGGCACGGCTCCCTGGCCGTACGGGATTTCACCGTGCGGCAGGAACCGTACTGTGTGAAACAGCCCTAACAGCATATTTCTGTTTTGTTTGTTTTTTTATATATCATTTACCAAAATATGCCATTTCCTGAAAGTCTTCTGTGAATAAATTGGACCAGCTTTGTGTATACCATGACCTGAAATGAGACATGTGGCAGAAAATTACATTATGATCATTTTTCATTTGATTTCTCCTTCAAATTCCAAACACAAATAAGAAAAGATGTTTAAATAAGAGTCGTGGGAAGCGGAGGGTTACAACCTTTACTAATCCAGCAGCTGAGCCCGCTTCCAGTATATTCCCTCCCCCACCTGTGAAAAAAACATCTGCAATCGATTCAATACCCTTTACAAAACCTGCCTGAGGTTTTCCCTTCACTATTCACAGCAGTTACGTGGTTAACAAAGATTCAACAAATTAAAACAAACCTAAATTTAAAAAAAATGAGAGGTTTATACAATATACTGGTAATATGTTTTTGTTTAATTGTAATTTATTGGATGTTAATTATTTTTACATTTGTAGAGGCACTATGCATTGCAGTTATTAAATAAATAAAAGAATGCCTGGTTTGTTTTATACTGCATACAGCTGTAGGGTGTATGTAGTTGTATTCTCCAATATCTTTGCAGAGCAGTTAAATAATTGTGGCATTATATAAAAACACGTGTAGGTCTTTACTCTACAAATTCCTTTTTTTTTTTAATTGTTAGATACCTTATGCTGGGTACTCACTTGACCACTTAATACTGTATGTAGTGCAATCAGGGCCAGCTCTAACATTATGAAGTTGATAAGGGTGCTGGGATCTGAGCTAGGGAGGCAACACTAAAAGGGCCAGATTTATCAAGCTTCAAAAAGTGATAAAGTGATTGGCTGGCTATTTATCACTCTCCATTTTATCACTTTGTGAAGCTTGATACATCTGGCCCTTAGTCTGCCTATCACAAATTTAAAACAGTCTAGGAGGAAGACATCCTTGTTGTTTGTAATGTGGAATTTCTAAGACATCACCTTCACAATTTCACTTGAGGGGCTTGAAAGTGGATATTGTTGGCAGTGTAGGAAAACTGTTTATTATTTAGCATGTACTTGGAGTAGAATGGGGGATGTTCTGTAATTATAGTCAGAGCCGGATTAAGGTCTGTGGGGGCCCTGGACATCAAAATTGTGGGGTGAAGAGGCAGCGGGGTCCTTGCGGCGGATGGGCAGTCAGCGGCGGGTTCCCTGCAGCATATGGAAACTACTAGTTCCCATCCACCGCAGGGACCCCGCCACTGACTTCACATCCACCACAGGGACCCCCTACCCGCCCTGTGCTGCCCGACCCTGCGGCTTGCTACCCACCCACTATTGCCACAGCAGTAGGGTGGCGGGTGTTGGAGCTCCGGGGCGACCGCCCCATGTCACCCCATGGGTAATCCGCCACTGGTTATAGTTACACAGAGGCTTTAAAATGTGGAGATAAGGAAGTGGCTTTTATTAGACAATGAATTTGATGGACGATAACAACTGAGTCCTTTTTTAACCTTATAATGACCTCAAAACTTATTTGACCCTTAGTTCTGATTGTGGATTTAAAGATAGACCATACATATATAGGGGGTTATTCAGACCTGACCGCAGAGCTGATTTTTTACTCAAATGGACAAAACTCGGCTGCAGGGTATTGTCTAACTTACCCTTCAGACAAGTCAGACTAGTATATGCGGGCCTTAAGAGTCTGCAATCTCCCAACACAAAATATTTATAGGACAGTGATGTGGATAAAAAAAATGGAAAGTGCTTTTAAAGGTTACATATATTCAATACAGTAGCAATAAAATCTGGAGAGGCTATTGCCTCTGTTGCTAGAGCCATAACACTATGGTGTTCATGTCTGCAAGATGATCTACAGGAAAGGGTGCCTAGGGATCATATCTGTAGAATCTTTCATCGATTCAGAAAGTGGCGAATTATATCTGTGAGGCATCTTTGGATGTCTTGGATATTGCAGCCAAATCTGTTACTGGTGTAATAGCTAGAAGAGCCTTGCGGCTTATGTCTCAGGCGGATGATTCCCAATCTAAATATAGGCTTGCCACATTGCCTTATGAAGGTTCTTTCTTATTTGGAAGCCAATTATATTCCATGATTCTGAGAAGGTCGGGAGGAAAATAAGTAAAATTGCCTCAGGACAGGCATGGCAGGTTTATGGATGTGTCTTAAAAAACAACATAGGCAGGCAAAGTCTTATAGGCCTGGACGTCCATATAAGCAAAGATATTCTTTGGCTATGTCAAGATTGTCCTTTTTTCAGCCCAATAAGAGAGGCCAGAGGCAGTGACTGTTCGAAGACTTTGTTGACTATACCAGTTGCAGTAAAGATTTTAAAAATTTACAGAACACCGGGAAAAAAAAAATATTCAGGGCAAGTGGGTTCTGGATATAGTCACTAAAAGGTCTCTAAGTAGTGTTTTTCCAACAAGCCAAGACTAGACAATTTTTTTTTAATTCAATAATGCCAAGTATGGAAATGGAGGACTCAGCGTTACAAGAGAGTTTGAGAGAGTTAATAGACTCTAGAGCATTAGAGGAAAAAAAGGAGATTTATTCCTGCCTATTCATTGTGAAGAAGGCTTCTGGTGGATTCAGGACTATACTGGATCTGTGAAGTCTAACCAAGAGTATAAGGAAAATAAAGTTTCAAAACCTCAAAATCCATCCTGATGGATCTAAGAAGACTTTCTAATTTCTATAGATCTAAATGATGCACTTTTCCATATTCCAATCAGTCAGGACGACATATAAAATTTAGCATTAAAGGAATGCATTTCCAGTCTACTTGCCTCTCCTTCGGCCAGGCGCCTTCTCAGAGAGTCTTTTCAAAAGATTTTGTAACTTTAAAAGCCTGTCTAAGAGAGCAGGGCATTAAAATCTGGGCTTACCTAGACAACCTTCTTATCGCAGGTCAATGAAAGGAGTCAGTGTCAAAAGCAGCAGATTTTGCATTCAACTTTCTCCAAAAGCATGGACGGTTGGTGAACTGGGAGAAAAGTCAGTTAAAACCATCCCAAAGAGTTCAGTTTCTAGGTATGATAATAGATACTATACTGTAGATGTCATGGTAAAATGCAAAAAAATTAATTTCAGGAATTGGCTTGTATCATTCAAAACAGAGTACAGGTTCATCTATTTATGGCCTTAAGGCTATTGGGCATGATGTCGTCGGCCATCGGTATTGTTCCCTGAGATAAAGAATGCCGGAGCTTCAATGGGGCCTGTTAAGGTATTCCCAGCACTCCCTTGGTTAACTGAATAGAATCAGCATCCGCAAAGACGTCCCTATCCTGGTGGAAAGACAATCAATTGTGTCTATGAGTCTCTCCCTTGGCAGATCAATAGGTTCTGGTTCATACCACTGATGCAAGTGGCTGGGGGTCTCATATGCTGCACAAGAGCGGTCAAGGAGAATGGTCCCTTTAAGAGAGAAGTTTTTCCTCCAATCGATAAAAGAAAAAGGCAGTCTTTGTTGGCTATATGTAATTTACAAACAATATTGCAGGAAAGCTTTTGAGAGTCTTTTCAGACAAAGTGACTGTTGCGGCATATTTAAATCAACAGGTTGGTACACAAAGTGTGGCCATTATGGAAGAGGTCACAAATATCATGGTCTAGGGTGGGCAGAAGAATATTTAATGACATTAGCATTGTTACATGTCCCAGGCAAAGAGAATGTGGTTGCGGATTACCTAAGCAGAAATCTAGTCTGTCTAGGAGAGTGGGAGTTTGAGGATTCCATAATCCAGTTAGTGGTGCACAGGTTAGGCTTTCTTGAAATAATAGATTTGATGGCAACTTCCAAGAATACAAGCTGAAACGCGTCTTCTTCAGGAACAACATGGCAGGGTCCCGCGGAACAGATGCTCTATTCAACAGTGGGACTTCAAGATGGTTTATGTCTTCCCTCCATTTTCTCTCAGTTCTAGGGTCCTGAGGAAAATAATGGAGGTTCATCATCCTACCATTTTGGCCTGGGAGATCATGGTTCCTGAAAGTCTTGAGAATGGCAGTCAAAGATCCACTAACTTAATTCCACGGATACTGTGACTGGGAGCCTTGAAAAAGAGTCAGCGGACTCGAAACACGTTGGTAAAAAGGATTGCTTTATTACCAGGACCCAGCCCTGTGCAGACTTGTGGAGCCAGCAGGGTGTCTTCTGTTTGGAACACTGTTATACCATCCTATGCTCCACTCCAATCACTGGGTAAGGGGTGTTTTACCTTCACATTTTATTCTCATGTTTTATCATTTATTTTATTGCTGTCTTAAAGAAATACATTTGTCCATTTATCCTTTGCGCAAAGGGTCTTTCTTAACCACCTATACAATATACCTAAACAGGTGTTTGAGAAACACCAAGAAGGACCCAGGCAGCAGAAAAGGGGTGCGCAGGGTGACATTAGTTCATTGCATCTAAACTGTGACCGGGGCCTTTGCAGTACCAGGACCCTCAGAAACTATTTTTGACGGCATTGAGTTATCAGAAAGTAAAGGGCTGTCTCCAGCTGTTGTTCAACTTGTTCTGCAAGCTAGGAAAAGTGTCCTCAGAAATATACTATAGAAACTGGAAGATCTTCATTGACAGGGCGAAGGGCAAGTGTGATGTGCTCAAGACAGATACAGCGCAAATCTTGCCATTTCTTTGCAAATGGTTTCATAAAGTTCTAGCAGTATCCACCCTTTAAGTTTCATAAAGCAGCCCTTAGCGTACCGTTGGACAGAAGATTGTCTGAGGACAAAATGGATTACAAGATTTTGCCAAGTTATAAAAAGGATCAGACCACAAATCAAGTAATTTATCCCATAATGGCTCGGCTCTTTTATATTAATACATTTGCAACTTAACTGTGGTCCCTTCTCTTTTAATTGTGAATACTGAGCAAAAATACATGCCAGTACAGTACATGCAGTATGATGAAGGATATTGCTAGCAAAAACCGCTTTGCCATCGTTTGTCGTGCACACTTGCCAATACTGGCTACCCTAAGTCCCATTGCTCCAGACTTTGCGGGGATTTTTTTCCTTTCACTTATATATTTACAAAAAAGTTGACAGAAAAAAGTTGGCAAAGAATTCAGAATTCGCAACATACTGTACACCTTCCAGTTTACATCAGGTAGATTCAAGTCTCCCATAAGAATCACCTCTCCTTTGAATGCCAACAGGTCCTGGTATAATAAATCTTTCTTGGTAGCCTGCATCACTCTAATACTGTGCTTCATTTTCTCCTGTTTCTGTAGTCACCCAAAAGCCATCCATTTTTTTTCTCAGTGTTTAGAGGACATGGGGGCAGATGTATTAACCAGCGTTAAGTGCAAAAATGCACTTAACGCTGGTTAACTGGGGGGGATTACGTTTGTCCTAATGTATTACTAGCGCACCTAACGTGCGCTAGTGACAGCCCGCCGAGTTACGCTCGGCGGGGCTGTCCCTGCAATCCCCCCCAGGGATTAACGGCCGGGGTGATGTATTAACAGCCTTCAAGGCGTTAATTCACCCCAGCCGCTTCGCCAGCTCAGGGCTAGCGTTGTCCTATCCCCCACTATGGGGACAACGCTAGCCCTGCGTCTGGCTTGGGCTGCGCTGGAGATCTCGCGGTTTTAGCGAGATCTCGCGCATGCCCAGTAAGCCGGGCAGGGGGGGCGACGGCGACTGCGCATGTGCGGGGCGGCGAGGGAGCCGATAAGGAGAGCCGTTAACGCTGGGGATAACGGCTCTCCTTATCGGCTTTGGGGGGGTTAATACATCTGCCTATAACGTTTGCCCGCTTCTCCACGTTATGCTGGAGAAGCGGGACTCGTTATTCTCAAAACGTTATAGGCAGATTAGTACATCTGCCCCATGGTCGCCATTTGCACTACATTACACCATAATTAACTCTATATCAGGGATGATCAAACTCGGTTCATAGGACCCCGCACAGTTCACATTTTCCAGGTCACCCTGCAGGTGCACAGGTGCATTCATTATTCACTGACACATTTTAAAAGAGCCACAGGTGAAGCTAATCGCTTCACTTGTGATTCTGTGAGGACACTTGCAAAACATGCACTGTGTGGGGTCCGGAGGACAGAGTTTGAGAACCTTTGCTCCAGTTCATACCTTTTTGAGCAACAAAAAGGACACATGTTGGGCCGCTACATTTACTGAAGCCGCATGGGCATTTGGGAGGGGGTGGCATTGATGGGTCAAAAGAACTAGCTGCAGCGTCTCAGGAATTGTATCATATTAGCTGCTACTCATACAGAAGGATGCATGCAAATATATATATTATGCAAATCTATAACTGCCTGTATAAAAGGATTTATACACGTATTTAAAAATGTGTTACCCATGCTAGCAAAGACTTGGCACGTGAATAGAGGCTTGTGTAGCATGTGTATTATTTGTAGAGTTGTTGCATAAAGGTAGACTGCACACTGGGGAAATGACGGTAGTTTAATCTCAGTTAGAGAATAAGATAATATTTATACATTGGGAAGAATGTGCAAGCAATAGTTTTTAAACACTAAACCAATATTTTGTTTTTCTTTGGTATTTCTAAATTTTTATTGATTTTATACATTTTATTAGTTCTGAAATTAAACTATACTTCCTCAATTTTCTGGCCACCATGTCATTTTACTCGCTTTTCCATTAGGTGTAACAAATTTTTTAGGGTCAGATGTTCATCTTCCTTAAATAAACCTTCCCGGAAATTATTAATGCAAGCACTATGCTTGCATAGATTCGGTTATATGTTCCTCAAGTATGGCAATTCAGTTGAAACCCCTGATATATGCTCACGAGTATGGCAATTCAGCTGAAACCCCTGTTATATGCTCTTGAGTATGGCAATTCAGCTGAAACCCCTGTTATATGCTCTCGAGTATGGCATTTCAGCTGAAATCCCTGTTATATGCTCTTGAGTATGGCATTTCAGCTGAAACCCCGTTATACGCTTCTCCAGTATGGCAATTAAGCTGAAACCCCTACCTTCATCTTGCAGTTTGTGCCATCTCCCATTATTAATGTAAAGACCTTCCAGCACTGAAGAAGCAACAACCAATACCACTAGGTGCTGCATTCACCATCCATCGCACTCCTCATGGCTGTGATCCTATAGTTGCTGGAAGCAGTCTTTACAAACAGCTGAGTATTTTGTCCTATACTGGGAAATATACCAAATCTATTTAAACATCCCCAAGTGGACACATCCTTTAATAAAAATCTGCCATGGTAATGAAACTACACAGAAACAAATGCAAAACTTCTGTGCTCTGCTATTCCAGCAGAGGGCGGCAGCTTTCTAATGGTCTGTGCCAATGGGTGAGACTGCTGCTCCCAGGTTGCTAGAAAAAGTCTGGCTTATAGGGGCCCATATGCAGCATGCCCAGTACTTTGCACATGGCTAACCCCCAGTGCCAGTGACGTGAATATTGACAAGCTGCAGATTTACCAACAGCCTTCTCCCTCTGCTCCAGGAAAGGTCACACAATTTCACACATAAAGCAGCAAATTTACATTCTTATAAAAATAAAAGGGTGGTGGTATAGCTCACATACAATGTCTAGGTCAGCAGTCATAAGGTCAACAGCAGAAAGTCAACATGCTCAAGCAAAAGGATGACACAGGAAAAGATTGACATGCGTTTTTCACCTTTTTTGTGTTAATGTTAACACTTGAGCATGTGGACCCGAATAAGTGTACGGATTCGCTCGCTATGCTTCGGGCTACTTTACCATGCAATTAGAGTTCATGTGAATGGCAAAGTACAGTGGCAGCTCTTACCCTTGCGGAGGAGGGGGGTTGCCATGATGTGACCCCCATCCCGCTGCCAGTCCCAGCCGCCGGTCCCCTGCGCGGGGCCAGCGCATGCGCAGTAACTTCATACATACTATGCATGCGCTGGCCCAAGCCTCCATGGGCTGCCTTTACAGCAGCCCCCGAAGGCTTAATCAGGTTCCCGAGTCCGGCGCATGCTCAGTGTCGTCCGCGGTACGGCACATGCACAGAACCCGTTTTTGGGCTGCCCCGCCTTTGCGCACAGAGAGGCATCCCGGAGGGAGGGAACACCTCCCAATGGGCTGCCTTGAGTGACTGGCAGGTCGGACTTCCAATAGGAAGTCACTGCCAGTCACATTAAAGCAGAGCAGTCTCACAGACTGAATCTGGCTTCATAGGCAGTGGAGGATTGTACCTGGGGAGGCTGCAGCCCACAGGTAAAAACCGCCACTGGTAAAGTATATATATATAAAAAAAAAAACTCAGGTTGACATCTTCATGTGTCGACAATTTGTCAATGTCAACCTTGTGCCTTGTCTCAGCGGGGTCTACCTATTGACCGTCGACCTAGATGTCGTCTGTCAGCCATTCAGATACCAAATAAAGATCAATGAGTATCAAGCAGACACATGATTAGAATTACCAAGCATTGCTAAGATATGAGTCACAGCATATCTGCAAGGTGTGTAAGAACTTATCAGGACTTGTTAACACCCCACCAAACACTGTGCCTGCTGAACACATTGAATAACAGGGCATGAATTTTGACCAAAAACACAGGAGGTCACTATTAACATGACACATTACTTTAGGGTAATCAACTTTATTCTTGTAGCATAATAAGTTAAACTATTTACACAATGCACATTCACTCTTACACAGACAGATACTTATTGGCATAACTATGAACCACATCTAGAAGTTTCTGCAAAATACACATTGTGGGTTTCTCCAAGCATGAGAAGAGGCGGCCATTTTCGGCACATCCTCTAAAAGTTTTTAAGCTCTCACCAGAGACCATTTACTAAGTTCCACATATCCATATGTTTGGCATTATCTAAATCTCCCTTCACCACAACAGCCTTCAAGAACATGTGCAAATAACATTTTCTTAATTCCCAGAGCTGGGCCAAGAGTGAAAAAACTAAGAAGTGCTAAGCTAAGAGAAAGAGGCATAACTCACTTAGAGTTTTCTGGGCACACGTGAGTATTCAGTCACTGGTTGTTTTTTCCATACGGAGATTAATAAAAATTAAAATTTAGCCACAATCCTCCAGCAACAGTTTTTAGGGCTATTATGACAATGACAGTGTGAGCACCAGTTTTTAAAACAAATACATATACATTATGTAGTGTTTGTATGAAACCAAAAAGCACCACCATTTTTGAGTTCACGTAGCAAGCCGTTGAAAATTATATAGATTTCACCTGTGAGGTTCTACTGTATCAAATTCTAATACTTTTTTTTGTTGCACAGTCCAATTAATTTGATCGTTACAGACCATAAACCCAAAAAGTGGATTTTCTAGAAATTAAACAACATGAATGAATCCTTAGCTGGAAGGAGGCAACTTGTCCAAATGTATGGACTTTCATGCTTATTCAACAGGCCGTTGTAAGAGCAAATCTGTACCCAATAACAGTACATTAAAACAAAAACAATAAAATGTACATGTGTACTTAGTGCTAGTAAAAGCCATCAGAATGGAGTGAAAAAGATGGTTGGTTTGTAATTCACAGTTCTGAGATGCAAAGGTGGGAAAGTTAAGCATATATCTATAAATAAACACCCAGTCACAATAGGGAAACATTTATGTATAGACCATACTCTCAAAAATGGAATAAAGTTTTTTTTTTTAAAGAATAAATGCAAGATAAAAGTTTATAAAAAAAATGCCAAATTCACCAATACACAATAACGTTTTGTGTATATATATTAACGGTGGGACTAAAAGAAAATCTGAGGCAGTTTATCAAACAGCAGTATCTGGGGGTCTGCCAAAATTAGGGAATCAATATAGAATATGTTCTTCCTGCCTTAGCAGAAATGACTGATTTAGAGTAATGACTAAGTCTCTTTTATAGTACAGAATACCAAGGTTTGTGATTTCACGCAAGCCATGGGAAGGACACCATCTCCGTTGCTGTGTTAGAATCAGTTGTGTTCACACCAATTTATGAAGAAGGTGAAAGACAGTAAGAGTCATTATTTAAAATGACTCCACTTTTGAGAACATGGCCTAATATATATACGGTCCATACAAGATGTTGAAATCAGAGTAAATGAGTCACCTGGCGAGGATCTTTACTTTATTGCTCTAGAGCACATATAGTATGACTGTGTGGACAGCATTAAGACTTCATCATCTAATATTGACCTTTCAGAACAGAAAGCAGAAAGCTGCTCACATGGTTTTCTAAGAACCAGCTATAAAAAGAAAAAAAATAAATTCCATGATCTACCATGGCAACTCTTCCGCCATTACATGGAAACTACATCTAACCTGCCGAGTCACACAATACAAAACGTTCTTAGGTTTCACCACAATACATAAACAGAGCTTGGTATGTGTGTGTTCACACAATTTCTCACTGCACATAAATATCTTATAAAAAATAAAGTGCTTTCTAAAAGGTTCCAGTGATGGAACATATAAAACATTTTACAACTGGAAAAAAAAAAAAAATCAAATAATACTACATCCAGCTTAAGTAAAACCAATGACACAATATGTACAATCTCATGGGCATCCTAAGACAAACATCCCTTCATATACACGGTATATACATATATGCGGTTATCCTTGCTCAATATATTATAACAATATATATTTTACATTTTTTTTGTTTATACACAAGAAAAAACTCCTACAAAAAAGCAACAAAGATCAAGCACACAAGCCCAAGAACGACAGCAGGCATAGCACGTGCCTTGCCCCCGTTTCTATTGTTTGGGAAAATTTGCCAGAGTTCCTTTCTGGGGTGCAGTGCCTCCACATCCTCCCAAGCACTGTGAGCGGCGGCAGTGAAATTCGCATCCCCGGTTGTCAGGAGATCGAATACACATGAGTGAAAGTAGATATCCCGGACTTGGATCTTTTCATGACATTTCGCAATGGCACTTTCCAGTGTGTACACTGAACGAGCTTGCCCTGATGAGTTTGGTAAATGTTTTCCGGTCACAGGGAAACTGAGATGTCCACCCTCGTCAATACGTTCACTAGACGGACAGCCATTCATGCACAATTGCAAGTCTTGGCTCTCCTCGTAAGCCATTGCCAACTCCTCTGGCATACGAATAGCTAATGTTAGGTAGTTTCCAAGCTGCCGTACAATGACAGTTGTCCCAATGTACCTGGCATGCATTTCAACATGCTTTCCACTGACTTTCTCTATAATCCGCAAGGTCTTTGAGTCACCATCCCCCCCACTTGTTGTGCCATCCACAAATGCCGCAGGCAAATCGTCAGTCACGGCCTGGTACACCTTCTGGTCTGTGCATTCTTGGTAAGATTTAAATATTATTGTTATCTGAAAGAGAAGAAATGGTAAAGTGAGTTTAAAGGGTAGGTCTAAGTAATAACAGCAGCCACTTGATCAAATAAGTTCTAAATCAGAATAGTAATATAGCAAGAAGAAATCAAAGGATATCGGGAGACCTTCTAAGGCTATGGTATCGTAAAGGTAATTGTGGTGAAATCTGTTCTATACAAACAGTAAAATAAGCCAATACATAAAGCCCTTGGTTCTATCTGCACACAAGATAATTAGAAATGAAGGGAATATGGGCACTGCATTAAATTTTTAGAGTGGATATTTACATTTCCAGACTTTTATAGAAACTGTTCAATACTCAAGATCCTAGACGAATAGATTGTTCTAGCATATTAGTTTTGCTATACACAAATGTGTGTGTATAGTTACCATTTGCCTATAGTCACAAAGGGTATGGTACATTTATCACCTATAAACGCTGAAGATAGATGCAAAAGTTTTTGGCCAGTATGTGTGTGTGCGTCTGGAAGGGAAGTAAATATATTCTAAAGAGATGCTGTCTTACCCCAATTTCTATGAAAGATACTTAACTCAGAATGTTGAGTGTGACCACGCCCCCACCCAAGTTTGGTTATGACATCCTTTATTCTAGGACCAGTAATTTCTCCTGGCAGCCCAGTGTGTGTGGACCTGGGTGTCATTTCATGAGAAATTCCCTCTCTCTAAACTCCCATCCACATATCCTGACCATGACTAACAAAGCACATGAGATTTTCCATTAAAATTAAGAATTGCCAACAACTGCATTTAATCATTTTTTTTCTTCACTTTGGTCTTCAAAAGGTATAAAATGTAAATCAGTGCTGCCCAGGGGTGTTTTATAGACACTGTGGGGTAAGCAGATTAAAGATAAATGAAACATCACTAGATTGCTTTCAAATCATTATCCTAAATCCTGCTGGTTCCAACTACTGTAAGTGAAACATCAAAGTAATTAGCTGCAGAGTGGATAACTTGTGAGTCATCCCCAGGAAAGAGCACGTAATCAGGCAGATTTATTTCCCAGTAAAGAATGATTGCCCTCTTGTCACCATATATACGGGCATCACCGTACACCAGGGACGGGGAACCTCCGGCCCTCCAGCTGTTGTTGAACTACATATCCCAGCATGCCCTGCAACAGTTTTAGCATGGCCAAACAGCAAAACTGTAGCAGGGCATCCTGGGATGTGTAGTTCAACAACAGCCGGAGGGCCGAAGGTTCCCTATCCCTGCCGTACACACACACACACACACACACACACACACACAAAGAATCATCACATAAGACACATGTAGTACAGCACAGTGCTGCCTTCCTTTCCCAGCACTGCAGCAGGGACACCGCCATGTGCAGCAGAACTGACATGCCCGGCAACATTTTACTCAGGTTTACGCAACACCTGTGAGAGTGAAATGAAGTAAGAGGAGCAGTTCTAGTAAGAGACAAATGACAGGTCTCTCCATTTAATAGGTACCTTAGGCAACCCACAATCATAACATTAGCGCACTAAATTAGAGAATCAACTCTTCTTACAAAGCTAAGCAATTTGTCTGCTTGACAGCCATGACTCATAAAAGTCTCTCAAGTGTATTCCTGTTACTGAAAAATGTTCTCTGAAAACAGCAGGATGCACGCTTTATCATGGACGCTGGGATTTATGCACGTAAATAATATCATGTAAAATTAGCAATAGTAATAAAAATGACCAGAGAACAATCAGCCTGCTTGACCAGACCGCCAGGTGGCTGAGGATATGAAAGGCAAGATGGAACCAGACAGGTTTTGGTGTATGTTGTGCAAGATATACTTTGTATATTGTACAGTTTGTGTATTGCAAGTACACACTGATTACCCAAAGGCTATTTTTGTTTTTAATTACCAATTAACAGGAATATGTAAGAGTCTATATTACAATTTGTGACTCAATAGCATATAGTTCAGGCCAAGTTGCAAGATCAGTTCTATTTGTGATAACCAAAGAATCTAGGTTACTTTGAGTGCATCACATAAACCAGAAAGTTTATTCAATAAAAATAAACTTTTGTGATTAATCCTCTATGACCGCTCCCATCAGAGGACTCCAAAGCTTTACCCGGACAGGAAACTGAAGCTAGGTCCTCCTTCATCATGGCCGATATATCTCCACCTAAAGATACCACTGTAGCTGATGCTGGCCAATACCTTTATAATGGTAGAACCCATTTATTCACACAGTACGTATGAGATATTCCCAATAGCTATAGAATATTTGTATATACAGATGATTCTACAGATTGAGACATATTTCCCAAACAAATGCCCGATACGTTGGAATGGTTTGATTTAAAGAAAAGGTCTACCCCAGTGGTTCCCAAATGGCACCCCAACAGTCCGGGTTTTAGGATTAACCTTGTTCACAGATGGTATAATCAAACTGACTGGGGTACTAATTAAGTCACCTGTGCCTAAGCATGGGTATCCTTAGCCACTGGGATACCCAAAACAGTACATTTTTAAATGCTAACTCTCACTTCCTCAAGCTCGCCTGTTATACGAGCTCCTGAACTGTCCCTAGTCAGGTCATAGGAGGACATGTGAGAGTTTCCAGTGTCAAATATAAATTACACCCAATTCTACATTTTTAGTTTTGGGTTCAATTATTCTTTAAACACAGAGACACACTGAATGGTTTGCAACGATTAGCCCTTGCATATGGCTAAATGTCCTTAGTTCTTGTACTTTAAATGTTCAGGAACGTGGCAGTGTTGTACCCTCCTAGTGTCATTTATTGATAAATATTAATGGTGCGTTCTTAAACCATCAATGCTTATGTTAAGTTTCTTTCCCGGACGAGCTGCTGCACTCATTTATTTTTAAACAATTTACTCCTTGGCTTCTCACCAGCTGTAAAAACGGAACCTTAAGGCACAGAGCAGACCAACACTTTACACTAGAGCATTTACCTGCAGTCTCCCCATACTGTAGCTAATATGCAGAACTTGCATTCCTACAGAGACCAATAGCAATTGTTCATATAGGACACATTGAAATCCACTTAAAAAGGACCATTTATGAGCAAGAAACATGTTCAGTCATTGTAAACAAATGTTATATAGTACAAAAAGGTTTGAAAGAACAGGTTTGATTTCATAGTTAAATATTTCCAGCAGCTTTTTTAAGTTTGTGCTTTACATTGTTTGACTCTAACAATGCTATCTTCATATACACACTTGGGTCTCTGTATATTTGGATATGCTCACGCAGAGATTTATGCAGTGTATTACAGTGGCCAACTGGTGTCAAGGAAGTGTGTAAGTAATACCTACAGATGTGTTCTCTCTCATAGTTGCTGCAGTCACATTAAACAGTCCTTCCAGTCACAATTAGTCAGGTGCGGGTTTAAGAATGCCAAGCACCTTTATTTGCATAGGTACACCGCACCATATGATTTTAAATAGCAAAGTCTGCTTGTGCGTAATATATACACATAGCAAAAAACCGTGACTAATCCCACGGGAGCTAGTGGCTCTCAGGCACCCTGTGTACCAATGACTCATTACGTGCGGAGGTTAGATGTAGAAGAATGCATCTGTATATGAAAGTGGAGATGCAAATACATGTACTTGCTTAATAATGGCCAGTGTATCCCTTACTACTGCACCTTGGATTAAATTAGGTGCCATTTGAAAACACTGTACATTTTGGCATTTTTTAGGTCGAACTTATTTTGAACCTATTCAATTAAAATGCTGTTTTTTTTAACTAGTCGAGAAAAACATCACGGTCGAAAAAAAAACATGTGGTTGGGCAAAGTACTCACTCATCCTCGTGTTTTTGGCGAAAATGCAGGCATTTCACCATTATTTTGTCACTTTTTAATGATGCCAATTCAACTTTAAAAAAAAATTTGGACTATACAAATAACTGGTAATAAAGAATACCTTGAATATACTGAAATGCAGTACATCTTTATAGATCATTTATTATAACTCTGGGACCAGAGATTAACTTCACACAGTCCCTTTGTACTCAATACCAATAGAACATTGCTATTGGGTACAAAAGGAAACATGAAATACACATTTATCAAGGCCAAATATGGATTTTCAATCAGAACTGCTGAGGAAAAAAATAAGTCCACCACAAAACCATACGGTTCATACGGTAATGTTATCATTATTTCGCCTCTATGTGTCAGCTAGATGATCCGTCTGCAAATTCCAGGCAAAGTTCCCCTTATAAGTGCCATCAGTAAATGTAAAATGCCTGGAACTATGGTAATCTTTTCACATCTATTCATTACAGAAACAAGCAAAAAAATAAATAAACACAATATAATACTAATCTCCAGACTACTTGTTACATAGTTCCATTGTGAAGCATTGCAATCCGTTTACCCCCTGGAGCCAAAACATTTGTACGGGTGTAAAACGCTAGCAAATGCATGCAAGTCAGCTTTGGCAATAGAACGCATTGTTTCCTATGACCACATAACCACTAGCATTAAAAATATATCCATTACTTGTGCTGCCAGCTACAGATCCCATTAAGGGTTAATGCAGTGTTTCCTAATTCCCCAGTAACCAGCCAAGAGTAATCACAGGCCTTAGCATTACATGCAACATTGCCGGCCATCATGTAACGCCAATGGTCAATAAACCCTAAGGTATAGGTTTTTATACTAACATACATAAATCACCTACAGTAGGTTTGCTCCGATAGGGTCTAACCAGAGACTTCGGCAACTTGCAACAGCCCATTTGCAGTGGAACTACAAAATTCGGCATTGCTGGGGTTTTCTCTGGTCTAACCCGTTGACAAATAGTTATAGTTGGGACTTTTATAAATGGACACATTTAAAACAGAACAATGTTAAAAGGGGGCGGGGAGGAGAGATCAGTAGACTCCAGGACAATAAAAAATGGAGAACACTGCTTTTCCACATACAAAAATTCAGACAAGATCTATACACTCTTTTATAAATATGTACATTAAACCAACACATGCAAACCAATCTTATTTGTTAATCTCTTAGGACTTGTCACCTTTGGTTATCTCTATGATGTTAAGTTACTTACACATGGTTGGAAACAAAATAAATGTACATAAAATACAATGATTGTGGGGAACAGAGCGGGAGAAAGTTTAATTTTAAACTTGGCACCAAACAAGATGGAAAAGTTTATGTAAAGTTCTCAAGTGCTGATGAAAACAGGCTGTAATTTTAGAGTGCTCAAGTGAGGATAACGGACACATCGCGCTAGGCCGACCTTTGCTTTATGGCTTTAGGACTGATCAATATTATTTCAGGCGTAAAGATTTCCCTTCTAGATCATGCAAATGTTCATTGGTAATATGGCATGAATACAGCATAAAATTATGCCAAATCTATCTAAAAAACGACTACGAAGCCCACCTCCCCGCCCAAAATTTAACTAAACAATAAAACACGGGTATTCTCACGTGTGTGATTTGTAGCAATTTAAAAATATTGTTTTTTTTTTCAAATAAACTGGGCTTTACACCATTCATTAATGGTTTCCAGTTTGACCACTAGATAGAAAAAAGTAAAAGAATGGATAAAAATGCCAGATAAAGCACTGTTTAAAGAGTCAAAAAAAAAAGGAGTATCCCCTATACACAACAAATGGCGACTAAATTATATAGTATCATATAGAAGGTGCAAAATAAGAAGTAGAATCTGATTGGTTGCTATGGGCAACATCCCATCTTCAAAAGAACCCGTTCATTTAAAACAAAAAATTCATCCATCATAATCTAAACAGACCTAGTAACTAGTGCCGACATCTATGAAGTAGTCACAGTTCGCCCACAGTTACATATATATCCGGGATCATTGGGTGGACCAACCAAAGGTCGACCGCTGAAGGTCAACATGGATGGAAGGCCGACAATGACTAGGTCAACATGGGGTTTTCACTTTTTGTGTCCCGAATGTTGACATGGCCAGCGTATTGGTGCACCGTTGCGCTTGCCATGCTTCGGGCACTATTCTATTCTTCCTCCATGCCCTAGTGGGTGGTAGGGCATGAAATACCAACTGTTACATGTCGGCTCAAAAAAAAAAAAAAAAAGGCGAACACATGTCGCCCTTTTGACTGTCGACCTAGCCATTGTTGACCGATTGTTTGTGTCAACCTTACATCATCGACCGTAGGCATGTCGACCTATTTCAGGTGTCAACCTAAGCCAGGGCTTGACAAATTTTTCTAAAATCTAGGAGCCAGGACAAAAATGTAGGAGCCAGACAAACTAAATTGCCCCCAAAAATAAAATTAACCCCGATTGTCCCTTTCAAAATTTAAAAAATAAAAAACATCTGCTCATTGTCACTATACCAGCTCCTGTGCTGACACCTGATGAGGACGGAGCTGAACTCTGCTTAGCTATGCGGGCAGGTAGTGTTCACTCTAGGATATTTTTTAAGGCTGTGTGCTGACCACCAAGCAGGGCACATTATACAGTAATAATGGGGCAGATGTATTAAGCTTTAACAAGAGATAAATCCAAGGGTGATAAGGAGAGATAAACGTCCAGCCAATCACCTGCTAACTGCCATGTTACAGCCTGTGTTTGAAAAAAGTCAGTAAGGAGCTGATTGGCTGGACGTTTATCTCGCCTTATCATTCTTGCATTTATCTCTTGTTCAAGCTTAATACATCTGCCCCAATGCCCCAGTAGTGCCATGCTGCCAGTAGTGACACAGATATAATTATCCCAATAGTGCCATAGCCATAATTTCCGCAGCATTTTATTTTATTTATTTAGTTTCTTATATAGCGCAGAATATTCCGTTGCGCTTTACAAAAGGAGACAGTGATACAACAAACTGGGTATTTACAGACAGTCAAAAGGTAGGAGGGCCCTGCTCTCAAGCTTACAATCTTGACACATATATACACACCGGCAGTGACACATATAGTGTATAATGCCCCCGGCAGTGACACATACAGTGTATAATGCCCCCAGCAGTGAATCATAGTGTATAATGCCCCCAGCAGTGACACCCATATAATCCCCCTGCAGTGACACATACAATGTTTAATGCCCCCAGCAGTGACACAGACGTAGTGCACCAGTAATGCTCACCACCCCGCCCTCTCCTGGTGCTGATGCTCCAAACTTATGTTAGGGAAGAAGCAGAGATTGCCCCGACAGCCATCTGAAATATGGAGCCCACTTGTTAGCCAATCACAGATGCCGGCACCTGACCTCCAATTGGCGTGCGAAGCTGCGTTAACATATAGAATACTTACACAGCCGGCTGTGTGTCCCCCATGCCTCAGCAGACTGCTTGTCTGCAGTCAGCCATTGCAGATGCCAGTCCCAGCATAGGGGATAGCCCCGCTGAGGTCTCTTTTTAACAAAGTCA
Organism: Crinia signifera; assembly: GCF_055691185.1. Lineage (NCBI taxonomy): Eukaryota > Metazoa > Chordata > Amphibia > Anura > Myobatrachidae > Crinia > Crinia signifera. The sequence continues at coordinate 407,466,504 of NC_139217.1, forward strand.
GTGCCCTCACTAGGTAGGTGAGCGGGATTCAAATAGCCGGCCCCTACACACAGCGCAGGAGCAGTGACTGTTACGGACACCAGCTCCTACGCTAACAGTAAAACCCGCAGCACTCCGCTCAGCTATGCGGGCAGGTGGAGCGGGATTCAAATAGACAGCCACAGCGCAGGAGCAGTGACGGTTACTGACACCAGCTCCTGCGCTAACACCCTTGTGAGGACGGACGGAGCAATGTGCGTGTTGGGAGGGGGGAGGAGGGGTTGGCGCGGAGGTCCGGATCTCCGGAGTATGCTGAGAGGGGGGCGGGCCAGCCAGTAATACTCACAATCAGCAGGAGGGCGGACATCCAAGCTTCCTGCTGCTGGTCCTGGATACTAAGCTGATCACCATGCTGAGAGGAGGTGTGACTGCTATCCGCGGCTATGTGGCTTAGGCAGGCAGGAGCAGGGACACTGCCGCTGCGTCCTACCACCTCAACAGGCAGCAGGCCCCACTCACTGAATCTAGTCGCCAGATAATAAAATCTGGTCGCCATGGCGACCTGGCGACCGGGGTTTGTCGAGCCCTGACCTAAGCCATGTCGATCCTCAGTGGTCCACCCAATGCACGTCAACCTTTGGTATGTCAACCTAACAACCGTGTACCTCTTAAGTTAAGGTTAATTTCAAAGTCTATACAATTTAGGTTTACTTTCTTGGACAAGATGTCTTACGTCTCTATCCCATTTTACCATTATATTGTGACCACAGGGACCTTTTGCCACTCTAGGGGTCCCAATATTGTCCCTGTCCTGACAGCTCAGAGGCATCAGGAAGAGATCCACTCTTCCATCGTATGGCTTTTAGCCTTGGTGTAGACGTTTCATACCACCTAAAGCCAGAGGAACCAGTAGCTCTGACCAATCTGAATAATCCCAACACTGCTTAACCAAATCCTTACAAACACCCTGTGTGACGTATTCCAAACTGGAGTTACTAGTCTACAGGTGTCACCCACTTTGCGAAATTTTCATGACCTATGCAATGATGTTATTTTTATTCTATGATAATGGTGCTTCATGAAGTGTGCAATCACTCATCAACCTGTGTAAAAACATGGAAAATATCCAAGGTCTAGACAAAAAGGAACAATAAACACAGAGATATGTCCATCAGTATATTAGGACATTATAAGTTAATTCCATCAATACAGAGCGTCAAACAAATGTTTATCCGTTCTGGTCCTGTCATTAAAGCTCAGGAAATGTCTTCTCCATATGGCCATAATTACCGTACTGGATAAGTGATCAACAAGTTCCAATGAATGTCTTTTTCTGTAATTACTTACACATCACAATGGGGTTAGGAAGCCAGCTGTAAAATAGAACTGCTGAATCCCAGTATGATTAGAAAAGCTCATTTTCTACAATTAGAATCATTAAGCAAGACATCTGTTCATGTTTCCATTAGCATTCCATGTAATGCAATCAGCCCTTCCAGAAGACTATGTATGGACTGTGTCTCCTGAAACACAATCTGTGAACCGGTTGTTTTGCATGACACTACAATCTATTCAACTTTTTGCAGAATGTTAGTGTGTCCATTGGTGTGTGTTCTGCTATTGTTTTTCCCATTAGTGTAACACATGCAAACCAATATGGAAACCAATGTTGCTGATCACCCTATCGGTAGACACTTGCATCGATACTGGTCTTCCAGTGTGTTGTGGGCCAGTTGTGTCATACTGCTAATTTCTTGCTCCAATCTCTTGCATTGTGGGTGCACTGGGCAAAGCCCAGGAGATCCCCAATGCCTGCTCATCCAGAAGCAAAAACCTTACGTTTAAAGGGATTGTATTTTTAAACTGTGTTTTTACAGATGCGGCCACTCATGCGTGTTCTTCGCTCCAAAAATCGCACCAGCTGGCTGGAATCGTCACGCTGCGACTTCGCCGCTCAATGCTTTTACTACGAGCCAAGGGAGCAAACTAGATGCATGCGTGTGGCGATGGGATCTCGACAATTGCCACGTATGTTACACGTGGCGATTGGCGCAGCAACAATGAGCGTGAATACATCTGTACTTGTGTCTTTAAAGAAAAAAAGGGAAAGGAAAAAAAACTCCACTAAGTATGGGAACCTAATATAAAAAAAGTAGTGTCTAGGATATAAAACATCCTCAGTAGAACACATTGTGCACGGAGATCTGGAAAAGTTATACAACTTGCCATTTATGGACAATTTCATTTGCAAATGAGCTAAGAACTAATGTCATGTGTTTTTTTATAAACCAATGAGTTTGATGCGCATTTAATGCTCATTAAAGCTTTGTTACTATTCCGTCCCTAGTATTGGGTCCTTTGGGTTAGTAAATAATAATATTTACGGAGTAAAAAGCATATGGCACAGAAATGGTTTTAATTTAGAACTATAGAATGTACATCATTAGGGTGGTATGACATCCATATGATCAATAAGAAAACTGTACACAAAATGATCCTTATAATGGATCAACTCCCACACCCTATAAACACAAATAGCATTTGTTGGATACCAGTAAACCACAATCAAAATACATAAACCTTTAGAGCACTTTGTGCTGCCCTTCACTGCTATGCAAACCTTGGCACCCGGGGCATTTGGAGCAAACACCATACACATCATCATACAGGAAGGAAGGAAGGAAGGAAGTGGGTGTCTCAATAAACGCCCTGGGTGTCAAGGAACAGCAGAGCAGTGAGACAACAGGAGAAGGAGAAACAAGGACACAGCAACGGCAATAGTCATAGGGATGTTTAACCATTTGTCATCACAATCTGAAAACTTCTTACTGGAGCCAACAGATGTTAATCAGCTCATGAGTGATTACCTGTAAAGCTCCTGGTTACTTCTCTACTTTGTCACATGGACCCTGGTAACCATCATCTGGTATAGAGTCTCTACACACTGGTTGCTGTATCTGATACAAGAGAATCAGCACAGGTTCAACCTGTCAGCAGTTTCCATGAGCATACTCTGATGGCAGCCCTTATTGCAGGACACAGCAAAGGGTTTGCTGCAAAGATTTATGAACGATAGCCACATTGATTTCAATGCCTATGCCTGAATCCTGACTGCCGGCATCTTGAGTCTAAATATGTCACTGTTGGTCAAAGTTAGGGTGGAGGAGTGGTTAGAGTTAGGGTGCTGGAACGGAGGGTTAGGTTTAGGCACTAAGGGGGAAGGTTAGGATATAGCCGCATGGGGTGTGTGGGGGGGGGGGTTTGAGGTTAGGCATCCGGTCAGGAAGGTATGGGTTGGGTGGGGGAAAGAGTATGGACAGGGAGAATTCTCAGGATGCTGCTGTTGGTCTTCTGGTCACCAGCATTCCATCCACCAGATATTCGTATGTAATCCCAACTGATCTGTCTGTGAATGACTATCATAGACATCAGGTCAGGCCTGCAGCACATTTGATGTTTTACAGATACATCAGCATGTCTGGCTGTGTGTATGGCCAACCTGCCGACATTATGCCAGGGACAGGAACAGCTGACAATGACGTAACCACTAGGTGGGTAAACTCAAATGCCCACCAAATTGCAATGTCTGGTCTGACATATAGTGTTAAGCGTGTATAAAGTGCCTGCCCAACAGGGCGAGTAGAAAAATCAACAATCCTTTTGGCTAGCAAGGTGCTGGATTCTGCTAACCGAATTGCTTTGTTGGGACAGTCCAATTGGTAAGTACTGCTGTAGCGTTTGCATTTTGCAATTTGTGACTCGAGGTAGGCAAAAAACAAACCAACAAAAACGATTGAACTCACAAAAAAATCCATGATGTTTAAACTTTTTGGGTTCAGTCAGTGACTATCTGCACATTACACAGGCCCGCCCCATCTGAGCAATGGTCAGACTGGCTTTTCAGTGGTGGAAAGCACATCCCCTAGATACTGTAGCACACACATAGCACATTCATTTATTGCATTACTGCTTTAATGAATGCAGTTTATGTTGTGCTCATACATAGCATGGAGTTCCTGCTAGATGCCATCTTTAATAGGTCTCCAAATTAATTTCTAACATGAGATCAATAGATTAATGAGTTCTGTAATTCAATTTCCGAGGTTTCCATCAAAAGAATGGTCTTTCATCACAGTCTTAAATTATTTTAAAGATTACTGTTGGATTAAGCAAATGAAAGATACGAAGCCAGAGCTTCTCCGCAGGTTTGACCTGAAAGTTTAGAGCAGCACTAATATTAACCCAGTGTGTACTGCAAGTGTGGTTTTAAATTTTAAAGGTCAATTCCAATGAGAGATCCATCACTTGGTAAGTATACTTCCAAGGCTAAGAATACCTTGACCTATGTAAGTTTTATACAACATGTTTGGAACATTTTTCAGCCTTAAATGGCCAGATGCCTTTCAGGAGATATAGGGCAGTATTCAATGTGAAAAATCGCGATGTGCAGCGAATCCTGTTTAGGATTCGCTGCACAGTCGCATGTTCCAGAGGGCTGGAGCATTCGCTGCCAGCCTTCCCTGTCACCGTATTCAATGCCGCAGGGGCTCGCTGTCCCTGATGGCGAATTTTAACCCCCCGCGGCGAACACCGCAGGCGGCAGGGAGATGGAAGCCTCCCTGCCTGTGCCGGACACTGTGGGGCAGAAGCAGGGCTCCCGGGGACACAGGCAGCAGAAGCTGCCCCCCGGGAGAGCTGGCAGGGGACTGGGGTAGGGAGCCGCTGCACTGCTCCCGCTCCGCATATGTAATGAGTGGGAGCAGTGAATATATGAATATCTAATGAGCGTCTCTCAGCCCCCTGCTGGCTGCTATGTGTAAAAATTTTTTTTTTTTAAAATGAAATATATATTCATGTGCAGTAAGTACCTGAAAAAAAAAATAGCATGCCCCTTCACAGAAAAAAAAAAAAAATACAGATTTTGTGACACCAAATAATAAAAAAAAAAACACCTTTATTTTAAAAGATCACAGTTCAGTCCACCATAATAAGATGGCGATTGCTACACGGTGACACACGGCGAAAATCACTTAGAAAACAATTCGCCATCTGATCATTGAATACACTCACGGCGAATCCCATTGGAAAACCACAGCGAATTACGGCGAATTGTCCGTCATTCACTGTTCGCCATCAGCGAATATTGCATGTTGAATAGGGTGAATCAGTTTTTCAGTAAAAAGATTCACATTAGAGCACGAAAATAGCACACATTCCCCGTACAACATGGCAAATCAACCTCATTGAATACTGCCCATAGAGGAACGATATTAAAAGAGATGGCAACGTATCACATGTCCATGACTTAACATTCTACAGAGTCTACCTCACTAGTTACGTAAGTGGGCTTGACAACAATCAGCATCATCATGGTTCACACCCACCTTAGAGAAAGGCAAACACCCTTGTGGGAGAATTGTCTGCAGTCCTGGAGGACTTGTTCTAATTAGAGTCTCTCCGATATTTCAGACTAGCAAACTATGCTGCAGCTCAATTGCCGCCACTACATTTCAGGTTTTAAGGGTATACTTGTTTGAGCACAGATAGTTAAATCGTGCTCAATTCACCTGTGCCCATGCTTGGACAGCCATAAAACCAGGACTGTAATGGCAGAATGTGGGAAACTAATGTAGCCAGACAATTTCCCTGGAATCAGTACCTCATGCACGGATCAGGGCTACGGAATATTAGCCAATGTCACTGGTTTAAAAAAAAAAAGAACAAACACAAAGTGGTTCAGTTCACAAAATGGCTGCCTCCATAGTCTGTAGGTGAAACGTGTCCTTAAATGTAGCAGAAAATGTGCTAGCAGAGCAGAAATAAGAGTTTATTAATGCCAGCCCACATCCACCCTCAACAGCTCATGGTTTGAGGATTTCCTTTTTTTAAATTAAACTAGAAGAAAAAGTTCTGATAAGCAAAGTATACAAAAGTCCCCTATGCATGAATATGGATATCATGAAAACATGAGCTGTTGTGGTGAAGTAAGGACTGAAGTTAAGAAACCCTTTTGTACATGTGTCTGCACACCAGAAGGAATAAACCAAAAAAAGGAAAGAAAAAGAAAACCACGCACAAAAGTGGATTTACTGTTATATTAGTAAATTATTAATTTATCTCTGAAAAAACAGGCCAAGTGTGAAACTGGCCATAAACCGCACAAATACACAGATTAACCACAAATTGAAACCTGTTATAAAAGCATATTGTAACAACATGCCTGTTTGCTAAACACAATGCACAAGTCAGCCAGAGCAGACAGATGCCGAACAGTTTACACATAACACACACCTTGCGAGGGCTGGGTGCCCACAGTCCATGAATGCAGCATTCAGTCTGTACAAAGAGAGACTTGAATAAAATGCATGTTATTAGCTGCCACGAAGTCTAACCCTTTCTTTGCCACGTTGTTACATAATATATTATAGGGATGAAAGATTCAACTATTACACATCCAACTTTTTCTTAACTAAAAGCCAATGAGGTTTGTCTGCAGAAAATGACCGCGTCCCACAGATGATGGGGCCATGAGGTCGAAGGTGACCAAGCTGGACAGAGCACAGCCTGTATGGCCAATCAAGAACAAATAAATCCATTTTACAAGCGTTAGAAGATTTTAACAGAAAAAAAAAAATTCTGCTTAAGTTAAAGATTCTTATAAGATATCCGTCACAACCCATGCTGGAAGCAGCAGTCTTAAATCTTTAATCTCAAACATGTGAGTTCACATAGGATACCTGACACTAATGTGTGCCTTGTTCCTCAGTGTTTACGAGCAGAACTACCACCAATATAGGTCCCTTCTTCACACGATTTTGACCCGAAAAACCGTATCTATTTATTATTTATTAACAGTTTCTTATATAGCGCAGCATATTCCGTTGCACTTTACAATAGGAGACAGTGATACAACAAACTGGGTATTTACAGGCAGTCAAAGGTATGATAAATGTTTTACCTCCGGATCTGATCCAAAGTGTGGTCCATGCTTTAGATCGGATTCGGAAATAGACATGGCTGCCACAAGGATTTGTCAGATCCTGTGCAGTCAATGACATTGCGTATGATACAACATGCAAAAATTAGAGCATACTATGTATCCTACGCAAGCCTAGCCACCAGGAAGCTGTTGGGTACCTTGGCTTAGTGTATGCCTCAAGTTGCAGTGAACAAAAGAAGAAACAATAGGTACAAATTGCTGCTCATGTAGTCTAACACACAAATTTCATGTTATTTATAACAGTCTTAAACAAATAAAAAGTCCACATCTGTAAAACATCTCCCAAAAACATAACTTATTATTATAAAGTCCTTAAAGTATGAGGAAAGGTTCCTTTTGCAGGTATGTTACAACTTAAAAAGAGGACCATTTAAAGCAAAATGAAAGTACCGTAGGGCCATATTTCTACAGCTCAATTCCCTGTTCTGTCAATGTACAGGCCCTGGTGATCATCAATCTATTAAATAAGCCAAACCAGCCATGTTGAAATCCCTGACTCACTGACTCCAATCATTTTTTGTGTTGAAATCAGAGAATCAAGAATTTCTAACATCTTGGATTTTGTCATCCCCGAACTAAGACAACAGGATAATGGAGATTTGCTGTTTAAATTATCTTAGCTATCACTGGAAAACCCTGGTAGAAGCCCCTGTTATGACATCAATAAGTAACGAACCTACAAAGAGGGACAATGAACCCAAGTTGCTATCGTAAAAAACTTGTTAGACATTCAGTTACCTTGTTTGTAGCAGTAGCACTGGATCCAGGGACCACGGGCACATTTGTCACTTGAACGGACACATAATTGTTGTCTATTAATGGCCAGGCTCCTTCCACCTTACAAGTTTGAAAATGGTCTTTAAAAGTCCTCAGGTGTGGGTCCCCGAACAAGCCACAGAAGAGGTAATTGGGCTGTGCCTGCTCGGCAGCATGTAATTCTCTTGCCGTCACCCTACTGTGGAAGTTACAAACGTCATTGGAAAACTCCGGGTTTGTAGAAGATGTAGGACCATCCTTTGAGCAATTTCTCTGACTCATCAGATCACTGATACCCAGCACAGCAGAATGGTAAACTAGGTTTCCACGGCAAGCCTTTGAAGTCCTATGTGTGCAACCAGCATATGCCCGCAGGGCTTTACAGAACTCAGAATCAAAGCCATCACTCCCTGAATTCAGGTGGGAAGTCAGAGAGACAAAGTCTGTTGTGCACTTCTGGATGCGGCACTGCGTTTGCTGCTGGCAGTAACCTATTGGGGAAAAATAAAAATATGATAAACCACTACAAAGTTAAACACAGTATAGCACTGAATACTTAGAACTTGATGTCAATTCATGTAAGACAATGGTAATAGTGTTCATTCTAGTAGAACCCAGCATCTTCCAAAATCCATGCGGTTCCTCTACCCTGCCTGGGGTGTTTCTACCTGCTGCTTCTAACAAAGTGTGGTCTGTACTTCAGCACTGATAGTGAGCCCAGACTTGTGCTATACCACCATAGCAGAGAGTGACACCCCAGGTAGGAAAGAGTAACTGCATGGGTTTTGGAAGATGCAGGGTGCTAGAATGAACACGCAGTAAAAGATTGGGGAACTGGTATAATGTACCATATAATACATATTTAAAAATACACTCTATAGTGCCAAAGGTCATGATGATGTACACTACCTACAATCACTACCTAACATTTCCCAATGTACTCTCCACCCATAATAAATAGAACTTGGGTGTATAAATACACCTAGAAATCTTATATAATTGTTCCAGGAATCAGATCAAATGAATAGTTTATAAAGAAGCTTCAGATTTGCACAAACCATAAAGCCATTTGTCTTCGTTGCTACATTGCTATAACCAAACGTCTTTCACGCCATCACTACAATGTGCTTTTGGAGGACCCTGTTCCTTTTGCTGATCAACTATCGTTCTGTGGTTTCCATTTGGTCCCTTTATCCTACCATGACACTGCCTCCGTCACAATCAGCAGTATTCTCACTGACGTGATCACATAAAACGACAGCTCGCTGTCTCCTACAAGGTCAGGGAACTCATTCCAGTAATCTAATTGGCTGCATCTTTTTCTATCCTTGACCACTTGAAACCTCAGGACATTGTGCATAAATAGTAGATAGCAATTCCAAATGTAATAGAGGGTACTCAGACACACTATAATAATGATATATACAGTATATGTAAGCTGTCAGCCTTGGGGAGTTTCATGGAGTTAAATAGCAATGTTTTAAATTAGTATTCCTGGAATTGTTTTTACATTAGAGCATAAATAATAATGTGCAGTGTTAATATTTTTCATGTGTGCATGTATTAAGTTTACAATTATTTCTATATTTCGGGAATTCTCTGATTTCCTCAATCTGTGCCGCCATGGAGTGATATGGTATCTTATCACTTAATGATACTAATAATTGCAAGGGATTGTATTCAACACACACACAAAAATCTCTCTTCCTTAGTATCATTGCGCTATTGGCTAGGATGCTGTATACATAGGTTACACACCTACTGAAATTCCAGATTGCAACATTAATCATGTGGAAGGTATCTAAATCAAAACAAAAAATGTATCTTACGGAATGCCCTTCTAGCATTTATTCCTAGTGTGTGCTGACATCCATAAACTCCTCTACAATAAATCACTAGCTTATTATGCAGTTTGTAGTTGTTGGGATAAGAGAGCATACAACTATACAGTTACACACAGGTAATGAAAGTGAAGGACTTTAACAGTTTACATTCCAGTGTGTGAATACAAAATGAAAGAAACACTGGGTCAAACCCAAGAGCCAATTAATCATTTCTCAAAAGCCTAGAAAGTGGTGTATCCATTTAGAACACATACCATGAAACACAACAAAACAGAAGAATCGGCAGCAATTTCTGTCCAGCAATAGGATCTTGGGACTGAAACATTGTGTGTGTGTGTGTGGGGGGGGGGGGGGGGGGGGGGGGGGGGGGGGGGAGGATATTCATTGAATTTTCTACTGATTTAAAGATTCACTAATATCGCTTTCACATCACAAACCCAGGTTAGACCCGGGATTTTGAACCTCTACATTTGAATATGTACTATAATAGATCATTTCACTTTGGAATATATATATATATATATATATATATATATATATATATATATATATATATATATATATATATATATATATATATATATATATATATATATATATATATATATATGGAAAAGAGGTTCAGAGTGCGCTATCAGAAATTATTAGACAATTTGTAAATTACATACAATTTAATAAAAAGGTGCCTAATTCAAGGCGACATATAAAACAAAAACACTTTTTACAGCATGTAATGATTCGTTCTCAGTTATTTATGTTGTTCTTTTGGTGAAGCAGGCCCAACGCGTTTCGTCAGAAAAGTGACTTCATCAGGGGCTTATAAGCAGAGAACTTTAACAACCAAATGGCACTTTATGTAGGCTAAAAGAGTTTTACAGAATTTCCCAGGTAGTTCCGCAGTGCATACCATTACAATACATATATAGAACAGGACAACAGGATGTGTACTCTCTGGAAGTGTACCGTTAAAGCACATATATACTATTCAGAAATTTAATAGCAAAGACCTATAAGGTCGGACCCGGTTGGCGGGGATGAGACTCTGCTCAAAACAGATGCGGTCAAAATAAAGGATTTAATTCCACAATAAAAAATCGCCCATATGGGTCAGGATAACCGGATGTGTACTCTCTGGAGTCCAGAACTGAATTCAACTGAACTGATTCAGTTCTGGACTCCAGAGAGTACACATCCGGTTATCCTGACCCATATGGGCGATTTTTTATTGTGGAATTAAATCCTTTATTTTGACCGCATCTGTTTTGAGCAGAGTCTCATCCCCGCCAACCGGGTCCGACCTTATAGGTCTTTGCTATTAAATTTCTGAATAGTATATATGTGCTTTAACGGTACACTTCCAGAGAGTACACATCCTGTTGTCCTGTTTTATATATGTATTGTAATGGTATGCACTGCGGAACTACCTGGGAAATTCTGTAAAACTCTTTTAGCCTACATAAAGTGCCATTTGGTTGTTAAAGTTCTCTGCTTATAAGCCCCTGATGAAGTCACTTTTCTGACGAAACGCGTTGGGCCTGCTTCACCAAAAGAACAACATAAATAACTGAGAACGAATCATTACATGCTGTAAAAAGTGTTTTTGTTTTATATGTCGCCTTGAATTAGGCACCTTTTATTAAATTGTATGTAATTTACAAATTGTCTAATAATTTCTGATAGCGCACTCTGAACCTCTTTTCCCTATCTCTAAACTAACCGGGGTCCTGTCTAACAGGGGACCCTCAGAGCTGCTGCTACGCTATTACTGTGCGCGGTTTGGGTATTCTGTATTTATATATATATATATATATATATATATATATATATATATATATATATATACATACATACATACATATACATACACATACATACATATATACACATATATACATACACACATTAGAACACTGCAACCACTGATTTTGGGTCATCTCTTCTAGGTGTGACTTATTCCACTTAAGGTACCTACGCAGTGATCCCAAGATGGCAGCCTCCCCTGGTACTTTTCATGGGTGGATTATACAACCCATGGAACTTATTACCAAAAATGACTGCGCCACCCCTACATTAGATTTAATGTGCTCTCTAGGTTTTCTTCTCATGCTCTTAGTTCGGTGTGGTTTTTCTACTTGTGTGATACTAAAACCTTTGTACAATGTTTTTGATGTCTGTAAAGTGCCTTGGGGCCTATGGGAGAAATAGCGCTGAATTATTATTACTATTTTCAACCGAAGATCAAATCTGCGAATCATTAAAGTGCCCATAAATCAACTAAAGGGTCATCTTTTTACTAGTCCCTGGATCACACAAATGGTCTGCAAAACAGCTGATAGTTACCATGCGCTGGCAATCTATAACCTTGAATAGTCTGCAAAAGACATGGGGTGAAATGTAATAGGATGATAGATTCAGAAAGTGAGAGATTTGGTAAGAAATCTCCAGTTTTGTTTAAAGCGGCAATCATTTACACTGCAAAATCAAACTGGTTTTGCAGTGTAAATGATTGCGGCTTTAAACAAAACTGGAGATTTCTTACCAAATCTCTCACTTTCTGATTCTCTCACCCTATTACATTTGACCCATGGACAATTTGATGAACCAACTCCAATAATAATAATAATAATTTTGCAATGGGGTTGAATTAAGTTTAATGCAATTTTGTTTAGCTCCGGTTAGGAGTGCCCAGAGCTATTCAATTACCTGCGTGGTGCCCGACACTTAGGTTCGTAGGTGCCTGAAACCCAGGGTTTAATCACAGTAGACTGCATTTTCATAGTTAAGTGTCAGGCACAATGCTCTTATAGTGCAGGACTCACAGCAGTAGTCTAGTCAGATGTCGGATCACACATCAGGAGAGTGGAAGCAGGGTTTCTCTAATAGCAGGTTTTTTTTACAGCACGGCCAATTGAATAGCTCTGCGCACTCATTTCCCTAGCTATTTAAAAAGGTCACATTCAAGTCAGTCTTGCAGGTCATATCAGAATTTAAATCACTGTAACAGCAAGTACAGTAGGTGCAACATGCCAGGTTTGTAGCAGGAAAATGGCTTATGATTTACAACGCAATACTTTTCATGTAGAGTAAAGTTTGACCTTTTTGCACTTTGAATAATTACAAAGGAACCAAACTTGTGATTACCCACATGTTGAACCTGATCCATGACATTATGATGTCACAGCGTAGACACAACAGCATAAAACCCTGACTAATCACACGAAAAAAACAAACCCTTGCTGCAACACATTTTTGTGGGTATTAGGTACAGTATGATCATGCCGATGTTACTTTACAGCCTGGGAAAGCCTGCCAGAGAAACCCAGGTGGTAAGCTAATATTGCAGTCCATGTACATACAGAGGAGAAATGGGGTGAAAAAAATCATCTCCAATTTCAGACTATTAAAAAAAAAAAAAAATAATCCATCTACACTGCTCACAGACAGAACAATCGAGTCCAGTGGGGCCTGGAGCAACTCACATTTGAAGCTTGCGCTGTCTTTTACAAGACATCTTGGAACAAAAACAAAGCATGCTGCAATCAGACAAAATACATTTGCAGACTGTCACTTTTTCAAAAGGTCAGAAAAATCCAAACAAATAGACTTGCCACTTTTAACAGGGCCTCCGCTGATTAAATGAGGGGGGTTTTTTTCGCTCACAAAACATGTCTATAAAATTGTACCTCTGGGAGAATTGTACATTTCGGACACGACATGTACTGAACTGAAGAGAATCAGTTAGCTGGTGTCAAATGTGGAGGCTTTGCAGAAATCGGAGATGAGGAAAATCACAAATTAGCTATGTTTAAAGCAAGGACTCTCTTGCTGAGCAAAATAAGGTCATTTCCACATCTGAAGCACTGATTGGTAATGTAATAAAATCCCAGGGTAGGTAGTGGCACTGTTCTATTTTTCGTGGCTGTAATTAATAAATTGCATTTTATTATCCATTGGAATGTTGTGCATCTATTACTGTTCGTTTGTAGGACCTTAATAATATTACGCATTACTCCCTGCGCACCTACTATGTATTCTTTCACGGCATTCCCTGCCCCATGGGCTCCTAAGGGATGATCCTATTTAATCCCAAAGCAGCTAACGCTAGGGAAGGCAACCTGGAGCAATTCAATTGTTGCTTCAATTAAGTACCCAATAGCTGTGGAAGAGATCTTTGTTATTGCCACCTCATGAGGCCAACTCTGACCACCACCAATATAGCTAATAATATTGTCTGCCCGTAGCCGATATTAAGTGTACACACTGTGCAATATCGGTACACAAAATCGCTCAGTGAGGTCACGGACCCGTTGAACGTATGGATCGTTTGGTTGTATAGCCAAACTGTCCTGCATGTTCCGCAGACATCAATGGTCGTTAACGATGCGAGGGAGCGTACATTGTTAACAATATTGAGTGTACACACTAGAAAATATAGTTAAAGGTATCGCTCAGACAGCCATTTTTGAGCAATATATTTGACTATATCCTAGTGTGTATGGGGCTTTAGAGAAAAAAAAATGTGGAAAAGTGAGCGGTTAAGGTTCCCAATAACTGCACGGACCATAACTTGAGACTGGATCAGTCGATATTTGTGGCTAAACCCTGCCTATTTGGGCACTTAGAAAACAACCAGATCCTGATTAAGGCAACAATTGAATTGCTGAGAAAGGTCACCCAACCAAAATGTTGAATCTGCCCCTTACAGTCTACATTCTCTATTATACATAGACACACAAAGAAAAGAGCACCCATAGGATTCCACAAAACACAGGGATTTATACAAAATCCACCCAGATGGGGCGTGGCCGGATTCTGTGCAGAGACCGTGTGAACCACACTGGCACCAAAAAGAAAATGCAATGTCTACATCACCACCACCACTAGGGATCTCTGTCCATAGAACCGGACCACTTATTCCATTAGTTCTGACTTTTTAACACCTTATTAGCTCAAAGAAAAATTGTGAATGCACCCAAACCTATAATATAACATGTGATCCTTTTATGCCTTCAATTTGTAATAGTGCCTATTTTTTAAAATACTCTTCTGGCATACAAGGTTGTATGCATATGCATGTATGTATGCATGTACAGATGGGGCAGGTCCCATCTTGGCATGGGATGGCGACGGCGACGCCAGCCGCCATCTCCCGTCAGTGCCATATCAATTGAGAGAAGGGGACGCGCGCGCACGATAGGCGCGTGTGTCCCCTTCCGACGGCGCTTCCAGCTGCTCCCCCAGGTCCCCGCCGCCTGCCCGCACCCCCCCCCCCCTAAACCCCCCTAACCCTGTACGTCTCCCTGAGGAAGAGACGGACAGGGTTCCCGTTGCCCCGCCAACGGAGATTGAGACGTGCGTGCGAGTGAGACGCACGCGCATCTCAGTCTGATAGCTGGCGATTCGCCAGCCAGGAAGAGGCCTGCCCCATCTGTATGTATGAAAATACACAGAAGACACAAGTCTTCTTTCTTCTGTGTATTTTCATATTATTTCTGACTTAGGGGAGCACCTCCTACCCACAACTAATTATAGCCACTAATAGCTATCTACATAGGGTATAGGAGTATTTACTGCTTTGTTACTTTCAAATGGTACATTGTACCACTAGGCAGCAATCCAGTGCGAAATCACACAAACCCATATCTACCATCTGTATGTATGTATGTATGTATGTATGTATGTATGTATGTATGTATGTATGTATGTATGTATGTATGTGCGTGCAAGTAAGATATTTGTATATGGAGAACATAATAATGGATGTTTTAAAATAAAGTTATCCTTCTCAGCCTTTCCATATAGGGATTTTTGATTTAAATTAAAAGTATTATCAATTTACATTTTAGCTTGTTGATCTTTGAACATCCTATACACACTACATCCAGAAAAATGATATGTTATACTTTAATATGCCAAAACAATACTTAGTAAATAGACGCTGGGGGAGCCAGCCAACCGGTGTATGAGCAGTACTTATTCTAGCACCCTGCACATTTAAAAAACCATGCAGTTCCTCTTTCCTGCCTGGTGTGTCGCTCTCTGCTGTGGTGTCTTTATCACATTGTGGCCTGTATCTCAACACAAAAGCCCCAAGCAGACAGCGACTCCCCAAGCAGGAAAGAGGAACTTTCTTGAAATGTGCAGGGTGTCATTTTTCAACCCAAGCCTGTCAGATGACAGGTAGGAGCTGATTAGCTGGTTGTTATCACTCTCCACTTTATAATTTTTTTAAAGCTTGGTGCATCTGGGCCAATATGAGTAAGTAGACTATGCCTAATTTGCTCTCCACTCAGAATACGCCACATTGCTCTGTTGGAATCGTAAGCCTCAACCTAGCATGTGGATAAGATTACAATGTGCATTGAATTAAAGTTCCAACTAATTTTTTTAATATATTTTATGGTTAGGGATCTTAAGGCCCCCATACACTATGCGATTTTGGGACGATTTCATCCGATTTCGGCACTTTGTGCCGATAATCGGGTGAAATCGGCCCAAAATCGTAGGTGTGTGATATCTGATCCGATGCGCGGTCTCGTGCGCATCGGACCGGATCAGGGAGGTCGGACGGTCTGTACATACGATCACGTCCGACCTCCCTGTATGCATATGCCTGCCACCTGACAGGCATATGCATGCAGACACCGGGGGAGCAGTGGGGCGGGCAGCGGGTCCATGAGCACCGGCGAGTGCTGCTGACCGACCTGGCAGGGCGGTGGTGGGGGCAGGCAGCGGTGGTGGGGGCGGGCGGCGGGTGCGGTGAGCGCTGCTGACCTGGCCGGGCAGTGTACTTACACATAGCAGCAGCGGGGACGGGCAGCGCAGTGGCGGCTATTATATTTTTAAAATACTTGTCAAATGACCGGCCGCTCTCTGATTGGCTGAGAGCTCTCCGGCCAATCAGAGAGCGGCCGGTCATTTGACAAGTATTTTAAAAATATAATAGCCGCCACTGCGCTGCCCGTCCCCGCTGCTGCTATGTGTAAGTACACTGCCCGGCCAGGTCAGCAGCGTTCACCGCACCCGCCGCCCGCCCCGACCACTGCCGCCGCCCGCCCCCACTACTCCTCACCGCCCTGCAGCTCCCCGGGGTTTTTTTTACATGGGATAAATCGCATGCGATTTATCCCATGTAAAAAATGGCACATCAAGTGCCAAATTGTATGTGAGCCTCCCGGGCGGCTCGCAGGTAAATTGGGTCCGACTTGTCCCTAGGACAAGTCGGCCTAATGTATGGGGGCCTATAAAGTGGTGACCATACACTTCACTAAGGTGTCAATTTCTGCTGTAGTGATTTTATCATAAGAAGCTTATCTATGAAAAATAACTTTTTTTAATGTGTCACTTGACAAGTGGCATAATCCCCAGTGTTTATATGGCCTAAAACACAGGCCAAATCCGGTGTCCTGAAGAAGAGTGATAGAACGGACAGAACATATTGTAATACAATGGGCAAGATGCAGCAATGCTTAAAATGCAACCAAAATTGCATTTTCTGAGGTTTGGATGGAGATTCCAGGTATGGATACAGTGGGCAACATCATCTCCAGATCGGCAATGCCCTATAGAAGCTTATGAACTGCAACCAGATCCCTCCCAGCATTCCACAAAGTAAGGGCGTCACTCGCAGGTGCAGATAGTATTTCTGGGTTTAGGACCCAGAGTCCTATCATTGCAAAGGACGGCTTTTACCGCAACAGCTGTGCATGCGGAGAGTGGCGGGATGCATCACATGCAATGTATTTTTCATATTTACCTCAACATTAAAGCATATCTGTGAAATAGGACTGTAAAAGAAAGGGTGTCAGGCAGATAAGGCGGCACTGTGTTACTACACTGTTTTACCACATAATGACATGCCTCACACTTTAATCTTGTAGGATTAATACAACATATCATACATTCTCATCATTTCTCTGAAAGACTCAACTAACAAATGGAATCCTGGTAAAAAGCAAAGCAGGGTTTTAAATTCACATTCTGGCCACCCGAAAAGAGATTAATGCTGCATTTGTTGGGCTTTTTCTAAAGTGACAACACATGAATGTGAAATAAACACCACGCATTACCTAACAAAGTGCTTTCAAATGGGTGTCTGCTGACCGGTAATTACATTATTTTCTCTATTTTTCCTAATCAGTATTATGATAGTATGGTCAGGAGAGTGTGTTTGGGTCTGGCTTTTTACCCAAAAAACGAAAAACCAACTTCATATTAAAATGCATATTAATGCAATTATGCTACATGTTATATATTTAGTAAGAGAAGGAAGACTGAAATGGGGAATCAACATTAACCAGTAGAGCAATTGTAATTAATATTTCATAGAGCATTCTGAAGAACATATTGAAAATGATTTGGGGGAAAAAAATCATCTGAAAAATACCATAATTTATGGATTAGGCAACTCTTGCATTTATTTAATAAGAGGGTATCAAACGAGGTACGGCTCCTTCTATTCTCATTCACATTGTCCTCATAGGTTTAGGTGGGAACTGTGACATTAGCATTTTGGATCTCGCGATAGCAAGTGCCATGGTGTTAGCATAATACGGTGCACCAACATAAATTTTCTTGCACATTTCTATGGGAAAGGGAAAAATGTAATTGTTGGCAATCGCAAAGTTACGCCAAAAAAAGACTACTGATGTTTCTGGAGTAAAAGCTTGTGTCACAAAAAACCTGGGGGCATGACGGGAAAGAAAAAACAAGCAAATTACTTCTGCCGCCTGGGTACAGGCTGGTGCCTCTGTGCAACTAATGGGCATACATGGTACAATGAGGTTAACCACATGATGGTCATACAGCCAAACTGCACTGACTTTACCATATGTAAGGGCAACAAATAACCAAGTGGTTAGCCAATGGCCACAGTCATGTACTTGGTGCCGCTGGCTAATGTCTTGTGTCCAATGATATAAACTGAGGTCGATTTAATTCAGCACGCTGTGAATAATGCAGAGAGGGAGCTTCTGGAGGTATTCTATTTCATCTAGTGGATTTCTGTGTGTACCATTCCTGGGGTGTGAGCAGAAAACCAACAAGACTAGTTCAGCGCTGCTGTTTTGTGACCTAGCGGGAGGGGGCATTTAAATCTAAATGCTGATTCTCGCAACTAAACACCCGGCTGTATTCACAGCGATGTTAATTGATTAACCCGCATTGAGCCTGACTACCAAATAACCATATCTAACTAAACTGGATGCATTGTATCTGTCTGTGAACCAGTAAGTCTAAAGTTGGGTACACATTGGAGAAAGCACAGACAGGGCGGCTGATTCTGGTAAACAGATATACTTTCCGATCGTCCGCTTGATATTTGAATTTGTCCGCCCAGCTGTGATGTCAGTTCTTTTAGCATGTTACAGGCAGCCAGCGGCCTGCCCATACAACCAGCCAGATGCGCCATCAGCTATGACACTGTAACTATATGTCTTGAACAATAGGGTGTCAACACCAATCAAGCCCACTTTCCATATATGGGCCGGTCAAACGAGGGGCCGATATAAGGCCCAGTATGTACCCAGCTACAGACTGCTAGCTGAGAGGAGGAAATTACATCTTTTAGCAAATTCAGTTAATACTACAACAGTGAAGACACAATAAAATACATACGTAAATATAGAAATAAGATCCTACAGTGTTCAGTACAAAGCCATTAAGGGTTTTTGTAACACATAGGTGTATTGCCTGCCCTACACCCATTTTTCAAGGAGCTAGGTGTTATAAATTGCAATAAATGCTGTTAAAATGCACCTCAAAAAATGGGGCATTGCTCTACATATAGCTAGCCATATGTGTACACACAAGTGTTCAATGTCCATGTGAAGTGCTTGAGTTGCACAATGCTGACACACAAGTTCATGCACCAGTGGAACCAATGTGTTTTGTAGGCAGTAGAAGGCAACAAACACAGTACAGCCTTCAAGTATACTTCCAAAACGCAGGGCCGGCGCCACCACTAGGCAAATCTAGGCATTTGCCTAGGGCACCAGCCACTGGAGGGCGGCACTTTGCCTCTCGCATTGAGGCTGCAGGGGTGTCCGTGCCGGGTACCTGCGGCACTGTGCGGGGTCCCTGCAGTGATGCGCGCTATCCGGCAGCCAGGCGGTGCGGGAAGCGCTGCTGGGATTGAAAACATTCCGCATGCTGATTGGCTGAGATTCAGCCAATCAGCGTGCGGCGAGTTTTCAAACCCATCAGCGCTTCCCGCGCCTCCTGGCTGCCGGATAGCGCGCATCACTGCAGGGACCCCGCCGCCAGATCACACAGCGCCGCAGGTACCCCCCCCCCCCCCCCCCCCGTAGGCACCGGGGCGCCCCACCCCCCCTTGCCTGGGGCGCTCTGGTGCCTTGCACCGGCCCTGCCAAAACGACATAATCTTGTACCAAAATCCATAGCTACACCTTACAAGAAGATACTAAACTTCAGAAGAATGGGAGTGCAAACACTAGGCCAGAGTTTTAAGTTGTATTTGGACAACTTTGGCTTTTACTACTGGTTACACAACTCGTCCTTTAATAACAACGAACAGAAGAAAAAGCGTCAGGAAAGTCAGGCCTACTGTAGAAACCAATCGCCTAAATTAGCCAGGTAAGACAAATGAACGCTTTTTCAGGGTTTATTAACCCAAGGACTTTTCAAGTTCCCCTGTACCCAATTGTATTTTGTCTGAGCGTTTACCATGATGTCAGAAAACATGTCTTATTTAGAAAATACACAAGGTGTTCACTGTTCACAGAAATATTTATATGAAAGAGTCTGTCCCAGAATCAGTGACTTGGATCAATAAGTAAACATCAATGTTACCAGAAAAGCCTGGGGTGCAGCAGATAAATAGTTAAAGAACAGAGACTATTGGAGCAAAGCATTATTGATGCAACCCTCTTTAAGTCTATATAAAATACTATTTATCACCTTGACAAGTACGGGATGTGCAAAGGCAATATCCTTTATTTTAAAGGACGGTGTAATGGTAGAATTACTGCCTCATCACTGAAGTCATGGGTTCGATTCCGACCATGGCCATAACTGTATAGTCTCCCTATGCTTGGGTGGGTTTCCTCTGGGTTCTCCAGTTTCCTCCCACAATCCAAAAATATACTGGTAGGTTAATTGGCTCATAACAAGAAACGAACCCTAGAAGGTCTGTGTGTGCGTGTACATGTGGTAGGGAATATAGATTGTAATCTCCACTGGAACAGGGACTGATGTTAATGTGTAATTATTCTTTGTAAAGCGCTGCAGAATATGTGTGCACTATAGAAAAATAACGGTAATAAATAACATACCTTTTCTCATTTCCACAAACAATACTAGAATAAAAACACATCAACAGCCAAAAATGTCTACAAATCTGAAGACAGATTTAAATTGAAATATTAATCTGTAATACTAGAACCCTCACCTTAAAACGATTGAGATATTAATAAATGATTAACAGATAAAAGATGTTATCTTAAATTTGTTCTTTAAACCACTGCAAAGATCTAGCAATGTGGTCACTTAATAACATGCTGATGGAAATCCAGATGTAAACATTTAATAGATAATCAGTCTTTGTTGATCAGATTTAGATTAGCCTGCCTCAACCTTACCCAGCTAATCGCTGCAGGAATTATTCAAGGTAATGATCTTGAACAAAAGCACCTCTCAACCATCCAGCCCCAGTACAAACTGTTCAAATTAGTCACAAGCCACAAATATTAGGACGTTATGCAAAGGTCAAATCACATATGTGGACCCTGCATGTTTCAAAAAGTCTAGAATGCAATCCTAACCTCTCCTGAGCAACCCAAACGTACCCATTCACTGCCAGAGGGGAGGAAGCAGCTTCAGAGATGTAATACAATCTCTTTCTTGTGAATGGCTCTTGCAAACCACATATTATTGCACACATCAACTGTAACAATTACAACCATGATTAGCCTCAAAATGCCTGAAACAAACATCATGAGGGGAATCCACGCACTCTACCCCATCTATGTTGGCATTTTTTAATACATTGTACTACAAATAAGTTAGCTGCTGCTTTTAAACAGTCTATCGCAGCAAATGTCTCGCAGGGGTTAAATTCTTTCCAACTCCCATCCATAGCAGAATCAGCACAAGGCTCCCCTTTCTCCTTGTAGAAGCTGGAAATCTGATCTCAGTCTGACTCTCAGCAAACACCAGGAAAGGAATTGGGGGGGCTGGGAGGGGGGGTTTGCAGGGAAGAAAAAAAAAAAATAGACATCTGGATCATTACACACCATATACCTAACAGGGATGACTTAACTCCTTCTTGTCTGTAATAAAATGTACCAAAAAAGAATACGGGAAAACATTTCCCTTGCAGTTTTAATGAAATTAATGGAATTTTGCTCATGGACATTCTCTAACGCAGTCAGATCTGCAAAATTAAAAATATGCAAACTAAAACATTAAAAGTGTGAATGGTGAAATTATTATTTTTACATTTATAGTAGTTACATCAGGTACTGTGTAAGCAAAGGTGCTGGGAAGTTCTGAAGCCAACACTGCATGGAGTTCTGATTATGAAATGTAGATATACGGCAACCTTGAAGAGATCATAGATGCACAACATTGGGGCTGCACGCCAGCTGTGCCAGTTGAGTGGCATCAGCCTACACACCTCATCTAAATGTACACAATGTTCAGTCATCATGTAAAATGCTACCTTATAAATAATAAGCTCAGCAGTAAAACACTGACTTACAGTATGTACTTCACATCCAAGCTTTTTATACACTCTAGATGGCTAATGATCGCTCGGTCTTGGCTTTATGGCAGGGCAAGGGGTGCCAGTTCCAGAAATCCCATGATCTTCCCCATCAGGGTACCTGCAGCTTTGCTAACTTCATGTGACATATAAGTCCTCAATACTTTTTATCATTCCTTAATCATGATTAACATTGTGCCCTAGGCCCCTCAGGTCTAACCTCAGCACAATTACGCTAGTGAAATACCAATGCTGGCCTTAAACATGTCATTGATACTATTTGGAGGAGTATGCCACTGTTCACATAAAATGTTACACAAGCCAGGCCCTGTGCCCCCTTTATGCTGAGAAGGTGAATGCACATCACATTGTATATAACCTGGCTGTAGCTGAGTGGCAGAAGATGTCGGCACTTTATCAATAAATAATCAGGATAAAATGAAAAAATATCAATAAGAGGTCTGGAGTGAGTGTCCGCATAGAGCTCCTATGTCCAGGGTAGGAGCATTAGTAAAGGGCCTCATGAAGAAGAGTCACAGGGATAGCACCCTCATCCTGGGGATGAGCATGGATGATGGGCTGTCACTCTGCTGGGACACTCTCAGGGACCATCTCCAGGGGGCCCATACTGGTCACTGTCAGACACAGCACTGTGCCCTCTCCACTACACAAATACAAATAACAGATTTAAACCTTTCCTTAACAAAACAGATGCATCCCCATTGTTATTAATAATATTTATTTATATGCATTTTATATATTTTTTTTTTTTTGCACAAACTTCCCATTCTGTATATTGCTTAGTGGCAGAACACATAATAGATCAAAGCTGTCACCGATCCCGGTCACATCCTGCATCTGACAAGTAACAAAGGAGGCGCTTACCTGTGTCCCCCCAGAGGGCCAGCAGCAGCAAGAGGTGCAGGGGGCCCAGCGTGCCGCGGCGGTCAGCCCCGGGGTAGCAGAGTGCGGCCCTTCTCCCCATACCCATCCATCCAGGTCGCAGTGCCGGGCTCCGGGGCACAGGGCAAGGCTGGCAGCGCTGGTTGGGGGCGCACCGGGCTCGCTTCCTCTTCTTCCTGAGCGGCCGCCGCGGGAAAGTTTCCAGGAGACACGGATCACAATGGGAGCGGCGGGAGGGGGGAGAGGACAGAGCCGGGGGGAGATGAGCCGGGACACGGGAAGCGGGAAGACAGGATACGGGGAGAGAGAAAGAGACAGAGATATGGTTAGACGGGTGAGCAGCAGGCAGGTCCCGGGCAGAGAGTGCTGATGCTGTGCAGGAAGAGGGAGGGAGGCGGCGGCTGCTCACTGGGCGTCTCCCAGACCCCGCACCGCTCCCTCCTCCTCCTCTGCCCCAGTGACAGCCCCCGCCTCCTCCTCCCAGCCGCACGCCTGTCACTCCACTATGCCAGTCCCAGCCCGGGCAGCCGCTTCCTTACTGCTTCTGTCACACACTCACACACTCAGTAGCAGCACCCGGCGCCTACCCTCCAAGTCCTACTGCTCGGGCTCTCCACTCCAGTCCTCAGCTACTCTCAACGTGTCCCAGTCCACGGTTACTCCCAACGTGTCCCAATCTACCAAACATTTTCCTCAGCTATGCCCAACATGTCCCAGTCCTCAGCTACTCCTAACATGTACCAGTCCTTTGCTTCTCCCAACTTACAGCAGTACTCATCCCAACCATAGATGCCGATTTATGGTTTTGCTGGTGGGTGCTCAAGCCAAAAATATAGAGGAGTGGCTTCTTGGGGAAGGGGTGTGGCCACAAAATAATACCAATTTATATTACGGAGCGCAGTTGTCTCCAATATTAAAATTACGGCAACAGAGTTCCACATACATAAATGCCCCCACAGTGCAGGTACATAAATGCCCCCACAGTGCAGGTACATAAATGCCCCCACAGAGCAGGTTCTCCGCGGACATAATACACTCTTCCCAGCATACTGTTTCCCAGGTGGAGGGTCCGGCAAAGTGGGTGCTGCAGCCGCAAATTAGCAAGTTAATATGGCGGCCTAGCATCGGGACTCGGGCCCGTGGGTGCTCATCAATTTCCATGGGTGCTCAGGCCCTTGAGCACCCACAGAATCGGCACCTATGATCCCAACATGTCCCATTCAATCAATGTGTCTCAGTCCTCATCCCAACATCTTCCAGTCTTAGCTACTCCTACATTTCCCAGTCCTTGGCTACTCCAGTCCCAACATGTCCCAGTCCTAGGCTACTCCCAATGTGTCCCTGTCCTCATCCCAACATGCCCCACACAATGTGTTCAGTCCTCGGCTACTCGCAACATGTCCCAGTCCTCGCCTACTCTCAACACGTCCAGTCTTCAGCTACTTCCAGATTGTCCCAGTCCTCAGCTACTCCCAACGTATCCCAGTCCTCGGCTACTCCCAGAATGTCCCAATCCTTAGCTACTGCCAATGTTTTTTTAGGATTTTGTTTTTAATCTTGCACAGTGCAGGTGAGTTACTCTATATAGTTACATAGTAGTTAAGGCTAAAAAAAAGACTTGCGTCCATCTAGTTCAACCTTGGATTATTAGCTTAAACCCTGTTTTCTATAGTGAATACTGATATTTTAAAGATGATTATTTTTATTTGTGCCCCTGGATGTTTGTCAGTCAGAAATTACCTTTTGGGTTAATACTGTATATTAGGTCAACATGCATCATGTTAATACTGATGAAATGCTGACATATCCCAATAATCCAGTAGATATTTTAATACTACCAACATTTCATATATGACAGTTTAACCACATGTTGACATCATAAATGTTGACATTGTCACTGTTGACAATATGGCTGCTTACCACTGCATATGCACCACTGATATTAGTGACATAACTACTTAAAGGACAGATGTGCTAAGCCTTGGAAAATGATAAAGTGGAGACGGAGATAAAGTACATGCCCAAGGGCGTAACTACCATAGGTGCAAGGGGTGCAGCTGTAATGGGGCCTAGAGCTGAAGGGGGCCCATATTTACTGTATAAGTAATATGTTTTACATACATTTATTACCATCAGTTGGTAAATAGGGGGCCCTTACAAACTTTATCTATGATGCCTATGAATATCTAGTTATGCCCCTGTACAAGCCAATAACCCGGATAACTACAATACTGCTAATAGTGGCAAATCTGCATTATAATTACACTACTGCTAATAGTGACACATCTACGGTACGTGATAAGTACATCACAGATAATAGAGCTGTATAATAAGTACATTATTGCTAAAAGTGACACAGCTGCTTAACTACACTACTGTTATTAATGATACAACTGCATGATAACTACACCACAGATAATAGTGGCACAACTGTATAAAAAGGTACATTAATACTAATAGTGGCACTGCTGTATAATAAGTGCATTAATGCTATTAGTGACACAACTGCATGTTTACTACACCACTGATAATAGTGACACAACTGTATAATAAGTATGTTATTGCTAATATAGACACAGTTGCATGCTAAGTACACCATTGATAATAGTGACACAGTTGCATGCTAAGTACACAATTTATAATATTGACACAAATGCATGATAAGTACACCATTGGTAATAGTGACACAGTTGCATGGTAATAGTGACACAGCTGTATAATAACTATACCACTGGTAATAGTGACACAGCTGCATGATAAGTACACCACTGGTAATAGTGACACAGTTGCATGATAAGTACACCACTGGTAATAGTGACACAGCTGTATAATAAGTACACCACTGGTAATAGTGACACAGCTGTATAATAAGTACACCACTGGTAATAGTGACACAGTTGCATGATAAGTACACCACTGGTAATAGTGACACAGCTGTATAATAAGTACACCACTGGTAATAGTGACACAGCTGTATAATAAGTACACCACTGGTAATAGTGACACAGCTGTATGATAAGTACACCACTGGTAATAGTGACACAGCTGTATAATAAGTACACCACTGGTAATAGTGACACAGCTGCATGATAAGTACACCACTGGTAATAGTGACACAGCTGCATGATAAGTACACCACTGGTAATAGTGACACAGCTGTATAATAAGTACACCACTGGCAATAGTGACACAGCTGTATAATAAGTACACCACTGGTAATAGTGACACAGCTGTATAATAAGTACACCACTGGTAATAGTGACACAGTTGCATGATAAGTACACCACTGGTTATAGTGACACAGCTGTATAATAAGTACACCACTGGTAATAGTGACACAGCTGTATAATAAATACACCACTGGTAATAGTGACACAGCTGTATAATAAGTACACCACTGGTAATAGTGACACAGCTGCATGATAAGTACATTAATGCTAACAGTAATTAAGCGGCATAATAAGTACACTATTGCTATTAGGTAACAAAAGAACAAGAAGACTGCTGATCATCTGTTTTTATGTGTGTATAATGTGTATCACTTCTGTAAATGTAACCACTGAGCCAGCACAGAGAACAGGTGAAAGTTCCTGGTGTTGTCCAGGCTTCCAAACTGGAATGTAACCTTAACTAGCCAGCAAATGTCATTGGATGAGAGAGGAAAGTGGGCAGGAAAAAGGCTACTTTAAAGCATCCCACCTCCTCATCCTAACAGCCAGGGCCCCTTCTGTCTTGTTACAGGGATCTTCAGTACACTTGCAGACAATGCGTAAGTGAAAAAGCAACAGTGCCCATGGCCTTCCACTTGTAATAAAGGGGACAATCCCTGCTGGGTGATTACTCATGTATACATCTCACAGACACATGATTATTTCCAATCATTTCTGAATATTGTGTTTCTGTGAAGGCTTTCGTATGACTTTATTTTATTTCTCTTTCATCATATTTGAACTTATAGTGTTGAATTCACTTAGCTGCGATTGGGTGATTTGCTATTGAATCAGCATGGGAACACTGGTAACAGCACGTCAACCTGTCCCCCATCCTGCCATCTGATCTTATCCCAGACTCAAAGAGTGATAGAAGTGGTCCTATGAGACTGAGAACAAAAATCAGGGAGTCTGAGGCTACTGTGTAAGTGCCGAATAAAGGGGAAATGGTCATCTGTCAGACCAGACTTAGGTCGACCCCGGAAGGTCGACTGTCCCCAAGGTCGACATGGCTCAAGGTCGACATGGGCCAAGGTCGACATGGTTTTAGGTCGACAATCATTAGGTCGACAAGAGTTTTTCACTGTTTTTTTGAGCCGACGTGCCGAAAGGCGGTATTTCATGCCCTACTATCCACTAGGGCGTAGTGGGAGAATAAAATAGTGTGCCAAGCTCAGCGAGGCACCGTGCCCGAAGCATTGTGAGCGAAGCGAGGGGCTGCGGTTCGACTCCAACTGTGTCCATGTCGACTGTGTCGATATTCGGGTAAAAAAACAGTGAAAAACTCATGTCGACCTAATGACTGTCGACCTAAAACCATGTCGACCTTGGCCCATGTCTACCTTAAGTCATGTCAACCTTGAGCCATGTCGACCTTTAACCCTGTTGACCTTGGGGACAGTCGACCTAATGACTGTAGACCTAAGTCTGTTCTGACAGATGTACCGCTTCCGAATAAAGTAAGTGAATTGAACCCAAAGAGTGCTGCAACATATTGTTAATTGGTCACACATTATACAATGTAGTGACAGTATTTAGGAGGTTGTAAATTTACTAAAATGGGTGTTCTTTTGAAGATAGGATGTTGCCCATAGCAACCAATCAGATTCTACTTTTTTATTTAGCCTTTTCTAGAAAACATAATAGAATCTGATTGGTTGCTATGGCAACATCCCCTCTTTATTAGAACTCCTTAGTAAATTTACCCCTAATGGGGCCTACACATGGGGCGATTTCAGGGATTTTCAAGTAATTTAAATCAAATTACTCCGTGTGTAGGGCCATAGCGATGTGCGGCCCCCGCGTGTTGCTATCGCCCAGCAATTAATATCGTACGTGCAGGTGGGAAGCGCCAGTGTTCTCACCTGAGCGATCTAGCATCACTCACAACGCTCAGCAAAATGCCCCGTGTGTAGGCCCCATTAGTTCTAATTATACGCAGAACATGAATTCAGTAGTGGGAACGTTGGGACTGGGAGGCACGTAGCCCCTGCAAGAACTGTCTACAGAGTGTGAAATCTATTATTTATGGGTGGTCCTCCAAATAATTTTACTCTGACAAATTTCTGGCATGTTCCTGCCATCCTAGAGCAATGTTTCTACATGCTACCCAGCATCCAGAGGAAGCCACCAGTAAGCTCTGTGAACTGAACTATGTACTCACTTGTTTTTTTTTTCTTGGCAGACCTCTTATAATAGTGTCCATTCACGGCCGCCCCAGGAATGTGTTGACAACTGCCACCTACAATGTGTCGTTTTCCTGTTAATGTGCTGAAGTACAGATTAATATTCTAGTGCCAAGCGTATGTTTACAAACCAGGGAAAATATTTTCCTTTTAAGGTAAGAAAAACGGTATTTAGTCGAGATATTTTCACTTATCACCTGTATGGTGTTTGCGTATGGAAAATAGGTGGCAGAGAAATGCTTTGAAACTATGAAGCACGTGTCATCTCTAATTGCATATTTACTTGCTATAGTGTAAATAATGAAATATGTTTACTAAATGTATTTATTTTATACTTTGTTTTTTATATATTTTTTTAGTCCCAAGGTAAACTCACCCTTAAGGCCCATACACACTGGGCGACTTTGAGCTGAAAGTCGCTCAAAACAGCAGGTTTGAGCGGCTTTCGACTCAAAGCCGCCCAGTGTGTATGCCTCAGCGGTGAGCGCTGTTGCGCACTCCCGCAACATCGCCGGGAAAGCCGTTCATCTGCTGGTTATACCAGCAGATGAGCGGCTTTCACTGCGGCTTTGCATAGCAAATATACAACGCTGTCCTCCCCCCCTCCGTCGGCGCCGGGGGGGAGCCGCTCAGTGTGTATGCACCGAGGGGCTTTTCCCCCAGCGATGAATGCGTCACTCAGTGTGTATGGACCTTTATAGACTATTGGAATGACTTCTTGCTTGCATGTACTTCTCTTGTATTTGTAATGTACAGATGAAGCAACTCTCAAATGGAGCTGCTCCTGGTGAAAGAATCGCCGCTGTGTGCCATCCGACAGAAGAGGGCGCGCGTGCATGAGACGTTCAGGTGCCCGTTCTGTCGGAGCCCGCCGCCGCCCTCCACCGGCTCCCCGCTGCTCCCCCCCCCCCCCCCCCCCGCAACCCCACTTGCCCTTCCCATCTCCCTGAAGCAGAGATGGGCAGGGAACTCTGTGGGCCCCCTATCACCCACTGTAGCAGAGCAAGTGGTGAATAGCATGATGCCATTTATTCACCATAGAGAGGCTTTATGGCACAGTTGCTGCAGGAGACTCCCTGAAATAGCAGCAGTCTCCCTGTCTCACTGCAGAGTCTAGCAATCTCCCTGAACTCACATGGGACATTGGGTCGACCCAATTTAGGTCGACATGTATTGGGTTGACCACTGAAAGTCGACAGGCCTTAGGTCGACACCTGAAATAGGTCTACATGGCTTAGGTCGACAGGGTTGGAAAGTCGATACATGCATTAGGTCGACAATGGCAATGTCGACAGTCAAAAGGTGGACATGAGTTTTTTTTCTCCCAAATGTCGAGATAGTCAACATGGACACCGTCAAAGTATACCGCTGCACTCGCCACGCTTTGGGCATGGTGCCTTGCTGAGCTCAGCACAATATTTTAATCTCCCACCACACAATAGTGGATGGTAGCGCATGAAATACAGCCTGTCGGCTAGAAAAAAAATAGGAAGTTATGAGTGAAAGATCTAGCTTACTATTGTGGGTGGTGGGCGTGGCAACAGTTGCTAAGATGCAAATGGTCAAGCTGGCCAAGCAAGCTGCTATCCTGTCTCTCGGTCTGGTCTAATCCAGCAACAATGGGATAGCACTGTCAGCAGATTTCTGTAGTCATAGGCCAGTAGTTCTTAACTCCACATTTAGCAACATGATCACACCAGAGGCAGAACTCTGGGAGGCAATGGAGTCATCTGCCGCCGGGCTCCTGCTCCCATGGGAGCACCTCTCCTCCCCCTGGAAGTTTAAATTAGTCATTTAAAAGCCAACAATATTGCTTCTGTGGCTGAGTTCTGAAATATATATGTTATTTCTATCTTTCTATATTTCTGAACAGAAATTACGCCACTGGATCACACTATGGAACGAACTTACGCCACTGGATCACACTATTATCTGGCAAAAGGATTTTTGGGTGACAACACAAAATTGGACTAGTCACCCAGTATTGCTGCAGCTATGACTGCGATGGTGACCAACTTCATTATCTACACCAACTTTTTCCTCCAATAACAATGTTGCAGCTAAAAATGTTTGCACACAAATGACATTGCCGGAGTTTGGAAGAGTGGCGTACATCACTAAATCATCGTAATCATAGACATGAAAACTGGAACCTATTGGTCTAATTACTACAAAATATAGAGGCATATCTGGTGGCATCACACATAATGTTGATTAAAACATGTCTGACATTGGATTATGTAGATTTATTGTTAGTAGAAGTTTTATAGTGCAGAGAGCTGAATAGTGATACATCTCTTCAGCTACACACTATTAAACATTATCATTTATATTCATTGGTCACGGCCAGCTCAGCCTTTTAAAGCTTTTGGTCCATCTATTGTACCATGCGGGCTTACCTATATACATGGTTCACTATGGATCTCTTTCTCTCTGACTAGCTGTTTTGAGCACTTATGGTATAGCGGATCCACGCTGTATTTATTGACCATGTTATGGTCTAGCACCCTTAGTCGAATCTGTCTAGTTAGACAGTCAACCACGTCTAGATCAACAGTAAAGGCCCCCATACACTATGCGATTTGGGCACGATTTCACCCGATTCGGATGAATCGGGACGTGAAATCGGTCCAAATCGCACTTGCAGACACCCCGTCCGATCCGATGCGCGGTACCGTGCGCATCGGATCGGGGACGGGAGGTCGGACGGGCTGCACATAAGATTTGCTAAATATTATGTGCAGCCCAGCCCCGGAGCCGTGCGGGGGATGACAGCGGGCGGGGGATGCCGGCTATAGAGAGCCGAGCAGGGGGAGGCTGCATAGGGAGCCGGGCAGGAGGAGGGTGACAGCGGGAGCAGCGCGCTGGGCAGGGAGGATGATGCTGGCTGCCGGGCTGAGAGGTATCAGCCAATCAATGGCTTGCTAGTCATTCTGTATGGGCTTTTTTTTTTTTCAAGTTATCTGTGTTCCTCCCGGCTCCCGCCACTGCCCGGCAGCCAGCGTCATCCTCCCTGCCCAGCGCGCTGCTCCCGCTGTCACCCTCCTCCTGCCCGGCTCCCTATGCAGCCTCCCCCTGCTCGGCTCTCTATTAGCCGGCATCCCCCGCCCGCTGATGACCCCCCCCGCACGGCTCCCTCCTCCTGCAGCTCCCCGGGGACCGCATATGATAAATCCATGCGATTTATCATATGCAAACCTTGGCACATCAAGTGCCTAATCGTGTGTCCCCCTCCCGGGGAGCTGCAGGGTGAAATCAGGTCCGACTTGTCCTTAGGAAAAGTCGGACTAATGTATGGGGGCCTTTACAGTAGATAGAAGCCAGCGTTAGAGCGACGGGAGAGTGGTCGATGGTCACATGGTTGACATAAGTTTTTCACGTTTTAATGGTGCCAAATGTCACAGGGGTCCCTGTGGCCACTGTATATGTGCACAGTGTCTCCTCGCATGGCTCGCTGCGCTCGCCATGCTTCAGGCAAAATGACTCGCTACGCTCGGTACACTATTATAATCTCACTCTATGTTCACTTGGATAGCAAAGTATGAACCAAGTCGACCTGTGACATTCGGCACCAAAAAAACGTGAAAAAGTCATGTTGACCATGTGACCGTCAACCACACTCCCGTCGCTCTAACGCTGGCATCTAACTTCTGTTACTGTTGATCTAGACATGGTCAACTAACTTTAGGAGTCTAACTAGACAGGTTTGACTAAGCGTGGTTGACCATAATATCGTAGATTTATTTATTAACAGTTTCTTATATAGCGCACACATATTCTGCAGCGCTTTACAGAGAATATTTGAACATTCACATCAGTCCCTGCCCCAGTGGAGCTTACAATCCCTACTACATCATGTACACGCACACACAGACATTCTAGAGTTAATTTTGTTAGGAGCCAAATAAGCTACCAGTATATTTTTGGATTGTGGGAGGAAACCCACACAAGTATGGGGAGAAAATACAAACTCTGCACAGTTATGGCCATGGTGGGAATTGAACCCATGACCTCAGCGCTGGGAAGCAGTAATGCTAACCATTACATCATCCTTACTACCCCATAGATCCATTGATCCGTTGAGCAAGGCTTTCTTGAATTGTAGTATTGCTTTGTTGTGTTTTCTTTTGTTTTTTATTTTTTTTTATTTTGTGTAATCATTTTTTTTAATATTCTGCCTTAAACCAGTTTGATAATTTATTTAAATAGAATGCTTAAGTACACTTTACCCTGAACCATTGACTGTTTTGTAGTGTAGCACATTTCATAAAATATACATGTATAATAAAAAAATAATCAAATATTGTCTGATTGTTCTCAGTAGCCGTATAAAACAGACAAAGTCAATGTCTCTTGTGCGTACTCTGCATTTTCAAACATATCTTCTTTACTGTCTATTATCTAGGGTCTGTCTTCACCTAATTAGTTCACAGTTTTAGTTGAAGCCAAAGGGAGAGGAATGTACTGACAACATGTATATAATAGAGGGGGATGGGGAAAGTGTTCTGCACAAGGCAGGGATTTGATGCAGAGCACACAGATACTTGTTCATTAGCTTACTTTAAGATCTGGGACAGGTAAAAGCAACTTGTTATGTAATTAGTCTATATAAATAATATACAACAATAAATGACAATCACATTCAGTGGTAGTGAGGAAAGATTAAAGTGGTTTGTTATCAGTAAGTGTGAAGTGCCATCTAATCTACATGAATGCTCTCTGCCACTTGAATACACATTGCCAATTCCCATCCCCCACACCCATCTTCACACAATCTGTTAACTCTCTGTATGGTCTTACTGAACTGCATCCCTGCTCTTTGACGGGTGCTTTTCCCTAAACATCATCCCGTATAAGTCTGTTTGTAAGGGTTTTTTTTTTTTTTTTCCCCAAACTTAGGTTACCTGCTAGTACTAATATGCATTAAAATACTTAAATCATAAATATTCAAATTCTACTTTTTATTGTCTGTAAAATTAAGTGAAAGTGTATGTGGACAGCATGGACCGTGTGATGACTAGCATTACTGCCTCACAGCACTGTGGTCATGGGTTCAATTCCCACCATGACCCTAACTGTATGGAGTTTGTATATTCTCCCCGTGCTTGCGTGGGTTTACTCCGGGTACTCTGGTTTCCTCCCAGAATCCAAAAATATACTGGTAGGTTAAATGGCTTCCATCAAAAAATGAACCCTAGAATGTCTGTGTGTGCGTGTACATGTGGTAGGGAATATAGATTGTAAGCTCCACTGGGGCAGAGACTGATGTGAATGTTTAAATGTTCTCTGTAAAGCGCTGTGGAATATGTGTGCGCTATATAAATAACTGTTAATAAAAAAAAAATTATAAATATTTAAGACACACATATAATCTTCATCTGCTTTTGAACTACAAGTCACAGCATTTACTAACAACACCAGTCAGGGACTTCTAAAACTTGTAATTCACAATAGCTTTAGAGCTACTGGCCGCAAGTGTATCTGCTATAATCTACTTATGTTTTTTATAGCCAATAATTTGTGCTTTCCCAATACAAACAACAGAGGGCAGTGTTGAGTTAGAAAATTTGAAATCGTAACAGACAGCAAATCATCTTTAGCTCAGCCGGAAAGGAAAAGTCTGGTAATAATTTAGTGCGCCCGCATTTGAATATTTATGATTATTATGCATTGATAGCCATGTTAGAAAATATTAATTTTCATAGCTATACTTCAAGATTACACAGCTTTTACAATGCAATTACACTAGTCACTTTTTATGACACTCTGGGCACAATCTTCTAAATGACTAACTGCATGCATCAGTGTTTCTAATATTTTCTTATATATTCAATATTCTCTGGGCATAATCCAGCACTGAGACTCTCTGACCTGAACCCATGTTAAGAAATACAATGTTTTGATATTTCCCTTTATTGATTCAACACATCATTGATTTGCCAAATATTGTTATAACTACGATCCTTTGGCGACATCACATTTCCTTAGTTTTGCCTAGGGACTGCCAGGAACACAGCAAAATGGATATGCAGCTGCTCTGAGCTGAAACACATGCAACACACATTAATGGATTTTTCAAAGGAATGAATTCTCCTTTTCCGGAAGCCATATGTGAAACTCCAACAGTTATGCTGCTAGTGAGAAGGTCACATGTTAGGAGTATAAAACAGAACCTGCAAACTTGGCCAGAAAAATGTGATCTCTTTTAACTGTTTAAAATGATGCTGGGAGTTGTAGTACATCATCCACTGTAATGCTATATGGTAAGGCAAAGACAGAAAGGATGACAGATGTTGGGAACAGAGGAAAGGAAAATAGATCAGAGAGAAAGAATGACTAGAGACAGAAAGATTCAGGCACGGAGATGGAGGTGAATAAAGAGACGAAATGTGCAGAGAGAGTTAGATTTGTGTGAGTTCTTTTGTTTCTGTGCAGGGTAAATACTGGCTGCATTATTTTTACACTGCAATTTAGATTTCAGTTTCAACACACCCCACCCAAATTTAACTCTCTGTATACATGTCACATCTGCCCCACCTGCACTGCAACATGGGCTTGCCCATTTTGAGAACAAATCAGATTTGAATAAAGGCCAGTATGTATAGCAGGCATGTCCAACGTTGGCCCTCCAGATGTTTTGAAAACTACACATCCCAGCATGCTTTGCAATAGTTTTAGCATTCTCTAATAGCAAAACTGTGGCAAAGCATGCTGGGATGTGTAGTTTCACAACATCTGGAGGGCCAACGTTGGACATGCCTGATGTATAGTATTGGGAGAGCGGAGACCTGGAAGAGTGAGATGAAGGGGGGAGATATAAGAGAATGGAGAATGATGGAGGGAAAGACTGGAAAGATATGGGATGTTGGTGTGATGAAGAGAAAAAGGGACATGGAGGGAGGGAAAGTAACTAGAAAGATAGTGGACAGGAGGAATAGTAACAGGTGGATGGATACACAGACAGACAGTATTATTCAGGACATGTATTAATACTTACATGGTACAATAGATGTAAGATAATGAGTCAGTGAGTCATTGCAGGAGGAATGGTAACAGGTGGATGGATACACAGACAGACAGTATTATTCAGGACATGTATTAATACTTACATGGTACAATAGATGTAAGATAACGAGTCAGTGAGTCATTGCAGGAGGAATGGTAACAGGTGGATGGATACACAGACAGACAATATTACTCAGGACATGTATTAATACTTACATGGTACAATAGATGTAAGATAACGAGTCAGTGAGTCATTGCAGGAGGAATGGTAACAGGTAGATGGATACACAGACAGACAATATTACTCAGGACATGTATTAATACTTACATGGTACAATAGATGTAAGATAACGAGTCAGTGAGTCATTGCAGGAGGAATGATAACAGGTGGATACACAGACAGACAGTATTACTCAGGACATGTATTAATACTTACATGGTACAATAGATGTAAGATAACGAGTCAGTGAGTCATTGCAGGAGGAATGGTAACAGGTGGATGGATACACAGACAGACAATATTACTCAGGACCTGTATTAATACTTACATGGTACAATAGATGTAAGATAATGAGTCAGTGAGTCATTGCAGTCTTCAAGCTGAAAAACATTATCAGAATTATTTTGGATAATTGGTTTATGCGGACATAGTACTGCAGAGATTGTAAGCTCTGCAGAACATCAGCTTCATTATTAGCACTCACATAAGCCACAACAGCAGCTTTCTCTATAGAACAACTCCCTAATCATAGACGGATGACAGATTATAAATAAATAATCGCAATGGTAGTCATTTGCTAAGGATTGGGAAGTTGGTTCTCCAGGTCAGATGCACAGAGTTCCATGCCTATCACTGCCTAAGGTAAGTTGCTAAACGGCACGCAGCCTCCACTCCTAAAACACTTTTAGCTCCCCATTAGTCAAGCACTCAGGAAAGCTTTGCAGTGAATACTTAGTCAATAATGTATTTTCAAGGTGAAGTAATGTAAAGTCAATTACCAACAGGAGCAGATGCTTTTTGGCCCTTCTGATCTTTATTTATGCCACTTCTGGTTCCAACACAAAACTCAATAGCTACTACAAAAATCACGTTGTGACCTTCTAAATTGGACGTGCAATGATATTTGAATTTGTTCTCTGTTATGATGCAAAAATATTTATATTTTATCTATAAATCACAGAGGAAGAAGCGAATAAACACCAAATGGTCCCATTCTCTGACTATAAAGTATTATAACAACTTCCATTTACTTTAGGTTCCGAAATGATTAAAATGAGTATAGCATGTTACAATGTTACTTACAGTTACACATATGTATGACCTATTTAAAAAAATGTTGCACAAATCCTTCAGTTACTATGTACAGAGCAGACAAACAAAGAAGCAGCTTATATCCTAGTATATACTGTAGTCTATAACACTGCACAACAATTACAATGAATGCAAGTGCACAGTAAGCCATTGGAAGTGTCCCTCTGTAATAACATGGAAATACTATGCAATGTGTATTTAGGGTATTTGTATATTCAATATTTGCATGCAGCCTAGCAGACTCAGGTACCAAGCTGTACAAATAGATTTCAATTTTGCCAACCTTAAGCTACACGCCTGACACCTCTATCAACTTGACATTTATTTATTTGCAATGACAGGTGCATGGATAAAAGAAGGTGTCCCCCACCTCAGAAGATGTGATAATGATCTGCATCTGGACAAACAAGTGAAGAAAAACGCATAATGGTTGTGAAGTCACTTACCAGTAAGGAGACAGAAGAGGACTTTGTGCCTGATGCCCAGCTGTTGCATGTAGCGGTGCTGACACATACCAGAGACAGGTCAGGGAGCTGCTGCCTCTATCTGGGGCTTGGAAGTGCCTGCATTGCCTCTACTTGCTGCGCTCTCGCCTTCTTTGTGTGTGTGTTTTATTTCTCAGCTGTAAGAGGAAAATTAAGGTTCTCAACACTGCAAGAGTGACACACTAGCATGAAGTAAAGACAGCCTGGTGTGGTGTTTTGGCACATACAGTATAAGCCACTGTCAGAAGCCAGATAGCAGGTCTCTGTGTGTACAATTCACTGCACATCATTACAGACAAAGGGTGGTCCAAGCTAGCTGCAGGCTACATTCACAACTATTGTTTGTAAAAGCTGATCAGCAATCAGAGGAATGAACCTACGGCTGTGACCTGCGTATTATATGCACATATTTTGTATTTTGTTACAGCTCAAAACAGCTATTTTTCTATGTAAACTTATAAAAAAATATATAACATCCATTTATTACAGATACGTTTTATATTATTTTTCCATGGGTGATATAAGAATACATAAATGATATAGGCACATTTATATTATGATGGCTTGTCAGATTTAAACATGTGTTGGAAGCATCAGAGACATTGTTAATGAATACTTGTCACTTATATATGACAGACGTGCATCTTTACTTTTTCTTTCAAGGCTAGTAGTCTGTTGCTTGACACAGTACTGCAGTGGTAATAACACGGTACTGTACATGAGTGCTGGCTGCTGGCATGCTGGGGGTATGTGGTCACTGGGTAGACAATGTGTAGGTTGACAGTCACTAGGTCAACCACTAATGGTCAACAGTGACCAAGTGCACTGCAGGTGGGGCAGATGTAAAATGTGCAGAGAGAATTAGATTTGGGTGAGTTATTTTGTTTCTGTGCAGGGTAAATACTGGCTGCTTTATTTTTACACTGCAATATAGATCTCACTTTGAAGTAAAACCCCACCCAAATCTAATTCTCTCTGCACATGTTACATCTACCCCACCTGCAGTGCACATGGTTTTGTCCATCTAAGAAGGAATTTGCCAGAAGGAGTGAACCAAAATAACCCCCATTATCTTTATAATAATATAGTATACATCAGACAGTACTAGAACTATTTCTGTAGGAAATAACGTAATCTTGGTGAACCTGTTATTAGAATGCCGAGATACTCCATATATACAAGTGCGCATTGCCTTCACCGGTAGTCCCACTTTCTTTTACACAAGTCAGCAATATTACTTAAACAGGGTCAAGCTATAGTCCCATCAACCATGTAAAGGGGCGCACAGAAGGCTTACAGGGAAGTATTTCCTATAATGTCCATATCTTATTTATATAGCATCTGGGTGCCAGCCTGCAACTGGAATGGAGAGGGTGATAAATCACATCACTTGGCCTGCATATATCAAGCCTAGTAGTTTTTTTTTTTTTACTTAAATCATGTGGACATTAAAGTTTCTGCATTATTTTTAGTATTAGTTATGTAACAAAAGCCTAATGTAGGATATGTAGCCAATATCAAAAAGCTAATTAGCACCACTGGCAGTGGCACCCATGTACTCTGCTCCAAAAGAAATCACCCATTTTCTACATGATTCTCTGGAGTACACCTGGGTCCTCATCTTACCTCTGTCCTGCTGTTTTACGTTCTCTTATTCTTTGGTACAGTATGCTGTGACTTCATTTCATTATGCTGGGGGCATGCCCAGCACTCCTAGAGCTGCTGCGCTGCCCCAAACCCTCTTTTCAGTGGACAGATGCTATGCACATGCGCACCAGGAGCAAACACAGGATTTCCAGAAGAGAGTTTCCAAATGCAATTACACAGTATCCCACTCTATGGAACACTGAAGCAAGCACAGACATCTGAGGCAGTGGTAGAAGAACTAAATACTGACCCTGGACATGAATAAACCAGACCACATTTTCTAAGCACATATTCTTCCGCCATCCTTCCATCTCATGTTAAGTCACCTGTAAATTCTTCCTGGCAACTGCTCTCTGGTCCAGAGCACTGATTTATGGCTCAGATCCACACACACAAAGCAACCTAGGTAGAAAAACCTGCTACCACTGGACATGTACAGCAGCTCCGCTCTGTCCCTTAAACTGCATGTTGTGGCAAGAACTCTAGTTATATTATATACTATTGCGGTCATAAAATAAGTTCTTGGCCAAAAGAAGGGGGTTTCTGGGCACCCAAGAACAACCCCCCCTCCCCCATCCACCTGCATTGGCCAATGCGCATGGCATCTATTCTTCACCTTTTGTTTTGCTTATGCTCTTTGAAGGTCATGGAGCTAGCTCTAGAATATTGCAGCCTTGTCTGAATGATTGGTCCTTCATCTCTAAACTTGTTTCAGCATCATAGTTCAGAAGCTCTGTCTATTAGCTTGACAGTTATAATGCAGGCAATGATTACATATGAGAGGCATACAATAAGTTTCCAGATGTGCAGTGCATAGGTACAGTTGACACAATCTTACTATCTGGTTGTGAACTGTAATCTCTTACTAAAGTCCACGGCACTGAACCGTATATAAGCTGCATTAAAAACAGAAGAAGTCATAATGTTCACTTGTTGGAGCTCAACAGAGGCCACTGGAGAGTCATGATCCTCTACCACTACAAGAGTGGTCTGCAAAACCAGAACAGTTTTTACTGACTGTGAGCTTTTTTTGGGTGGAAGCATTGTCCAAAACCACTGTGTTTGAGTGATAGGTGTAATTTTGGAGTGGGAGATGGTCAGTGGAAGATGAGGAATGCTGTGGCCGACCTGTGTCCTACATCAGAAAAAGCTTTGCCCGAGCAAGGTTTGTGCACACTGCATCAGCCGACTCAAGAGGATAAGGAGGCTTGGGTGAGTTAGTGCCGCAACATGCTGGCCAGGTTTGCAGTGGTTGCTAAAACTCAGTCTGGGAGATCATTTGTGACAATGAATAATGAATCTACAGTTTTCAACCTGAGGCCAACAAAGAAACAGTCGGCCTAGTGGACTCCAATTTGAAGTGTGCCGTCAAAGAAGTTCTGATGAGAATGCAGCATGTCCAAGCAGGTAGTGGCTGTTTTTGTGGCCAAGAATGGTCCTGGGCAGGGGCGTAGCTATAGCACCGCAGCCCCCGCGGTCGCGGGGGGGGCGCTGTGCATATGGGGGCGCTTGGGGGGGGGGGCTGCGGTGCTATAGTAATCCCCCCCGCCCCCCATCCCCTGCAGGCTTACCTGTCCAGTGTCCGCGCGTCCCGGCTCCCCTCCTGGCTTCAATCAATGCTATGGAGACGGACCACGATAAAATGGCCGCCCCATAAAGCAGACTGTTCTCGGAAACTGTCTGCGGTATGGGGGCGGCCATTTTATCGTGGTCCGTCTGCATAGAATTAATTGAAGCCAGGAGGGGAGCCGGGACGCGCGGCGGACAGGTAAGCCTGCGGCAATGGGGGGAGGGGACATGGGGGCACGGGCAGCTGGGGGGGGAGAGAGGGGGGGCGCCCCCCCATTAACGGCGGGGGGCGCCCAAAACAAAGCTATGCCACTGGTCCTGGGGATTCATTTTGATTAGCTGGAAGCATGAAGGTCCAGAGACCTTCATCTGTCTGCTTTGGAGCTTTGCAAAATAGACTCTTCTGACAAATACTTTGAAAAGATGTAATGTTCACTTTGTTGTAAATATAATACTTTTTGTGCATCCAAAAACTTATTTCAATAATAATTTCCATGACCATATAAACATTTGAGAGCTATGCAGGCAATAAAGATATATTTCACTGTTGCATATATGAGTTTAAGTTTCATAATTCAGAGTTTCAAAATTCCATGTTATATGTAAGGGCATTGGCCCATTAATTAATGCTCCTATATCAGTCATCCATCTCTAAGGTGCATACAACCAGAAGTAGCGCACAGAACAGTTTCCAGTAGTGTGCCCAAGGTTATGTATGAGCCCATCTGTCTTCTTCTCTGAACAGAATGCAGGAGATAGAGCAGACATAAGCAGCACTTGCTCCTATTGTTACAAGGTTGCACACAAGGATTTTTTGAGTAACACCCATATATTAGTCCCTCACCTACTAGGCATGCTGCTCCTTTCCTCCTACTCTATCTTCTTCAAAGAGGAGACCTTATTTGTTCCTCTCCAACCCAGAGGAAACAAGTGTGGCAGTCAGCGAAGCCTGAGTCAATGGGGAGTGAACCTAGCCACAACAGTCCTGCTCACAGTGAATAAAACTACAAAGA
Organism: Crinia signifera; assembly: GCF_055691185.1. Classification (NCBI taxonomy): domain Eukaryota; kingdom Metazoa; phylum Chordata; class Amphibia; order Anura; family Myobatrachidae; genus Crinia; species Crinia signifera. The sequence continues at coordinate 407,508,133 of NC_139217.1, forward strand.
GACTGATTCAGAGATAAATGCTATTGTCACTGCTACTGCAGTGACAATAGACTGTGTGACAATAGGCAAATGCTGCAGGAGGTGAAGATGCAGCATCAAATGATCTGCGGAATCATCTGAATGACCCTCAGATTACTCAAGACATTATGGTTAAATCGCACTTCCAAAGTCAGTAAAAGTGTGTCCAAGGATGCAGCTCTTGGCCTCACCAATCCCTGAAAATGGAGCCTAGATACCTTCATTACTGAAACACTCCCCATCCAAGCCCTAAACACCAGTAGCATATCAATCATGCTGCAGGTTTTGGAGAACTGCAACCAACGTTGCAGAAACAGATGCAAAGGCCTGGTGAACAGATTTGCAGACATTGGAACTACGCCCGAAATTCTGAAATATCTTAATTTCCGGACATCAAACTAAAAGCATAAACCTGAGCTCGTTTCAAAATCTCAAGGATAGGAATCCACTTACATTATTATTACCTATCTATTACTTTTGTAAATAGTTATACATGTGGTAATAGTGGTGACGCGTTCGTTATGATTTACCTACAATCAAAATCCTGATGGTCAAAATACCGACAGCAATTGACTGACGGTCAAAATACTGACATGGTCAAAATACCTACATTTGAAATATAGACAGGTCAAAAATTAGACACATGTTTGTCATATTTTTTGGGTCTGTATGTTGACATAGGTCAACATGAACCCCATGCTTCGGGCACACTATTATATTCGGTACTTGTTTCCTAGAACGGCCACAACGATTTAGATCGTTGTGGTCGTAAGATAAAAAATCGGATCGATCGCATCGCATGCGATTTGGTCGCATACGATGCGACCGATCCGATCGACCGATTTTTCACCCGATTTTTTTTTTTTTTCACATGCTTATTTTCAATTGCCCCCCCAAATGTTACTAAGTGGGCTAGACCCCACGATAGACGTCAACCCGAAGCGTGGCGAGTGCAGCGAGCCCGCGAGGGGCGGCGGTGCGCGTCCTCCGACCTTTTCATTCCCCTACTATCCACTAGGGCGTGGAGTGAGAATAGAATAGTGTGGCGAGCGCAGCGAGCCACCGAGCCCGAAGCGTAGCGAGCCCCGCGAGGGGACGCGTATAACTTCACTGGTATACGCGTCCCCTCGCGGGGCTCGCTGCGCTCGCCACGCTTCGGGCTCGGTGGCTCGCTGCGCTCGCCACACTATTTTATTCTCACTCCACGCCCTAGTGGATAGTAGGGGAATGAAAAGGTCGGAGGACGCGCACCGCCGCCCCTCGCGGGCTCGCTGCGCTCGCCACGCTTCGGGTTCACGTCTATCGTGGGGTCATGGCGGGCACATAAAAAATGTGAAATGGGTCATATTGGCCCATTTCACCTTTTTTATCATTTTTCCCTATGTGAGATGGACTTAATCAAGCCCATCTCATCTTGTGCCATTATAATGGCACAAGACCGACCGATTTCAATGTTAAAAGATTTTTTAACATTGAAGTCTATGGAAAAATCGGGTCAATCGGTCGGTCGCATCGCGGCCGATTTTAATTGGTCGCGACCGACCGATTGACCCGATTTCTGTCAATCAAAGGGAAAAAATTGTAAAAAATCGGCCACATCGTGAGGATCGTGTCCCTTAATTAAGAGCCACGATCACTCACGATTGTGGCCGTTCTAGGAAACAAGTACCTTATATTCCCCCTCCATGTCCACTGGGATGGTAAAGTATGTACAAGTTGGTTTCAATGAAAAAACATCATGAAAAACTCATATTGATTTTTGGACCTGTCTAAATTTTTTGACCGTGACACGGTATTTTGACCGTGTCGACATTTTAAATGTCAGTATTTTGACCGTCGGTCAATGGTTGTCGGTATTTTGACCGTCGGGATTTTGATTGTAGGTAAATTGACTGCATCCCGTGGTGACAATACTGAAATTTGTTCAGTGTATGCCACCAAAAAAGTTGTGTACCCCATTCTTGTATGGTCATAAAAAATTTTAATTACTTGTTATAATGCAATGTGAACTGAAAGCATGTACAGTATGTAATGGAAAGATCTGGGATATTCATGACGAGTGTCTCTTATTAAATAGAACAACTATAAAATTAGCTTTTGAATGATCTTTTTGATAATTTGGTAAATTTAAACTGGATGACCAGTCCTGGTATTATCCATTCTGTTAGTGATAAGCAAAGTATTACCCAATAATGCCCTTCATGGAACAGCCAACATTAATATTCCCATAACTAGTAAGCTACATGTGCTAGGATTAAAAAATGTTAATAAAACCAAAATGTTATTTAAAAAAGTGTAATAAAACCAATTCATCTCTAAAGTCTTTTTTCATACCTGATTCTGATTCTATATTGTCTTCATGAATTACACATTCAGTATTAGTTCTATGTTAACTTACTTATCTGCATATTTATACACCGCTATACTGATCCTCAAAGGACATTGTTTTACATAATCTTTTAATCATATAATATTATTTTCCCTTCAATTGCTGAAAACCATTATATTATCCTTTTTTTCTTCTGGCTATGTTTGACTTTTATTGTCTGGTACTTCAGCACGTGATTCTCATACCAGCAAGGTTCTTACTGTAAGCAAATCATTTCTATTAGCTTTGGATTACTACTATCCGTCTGAGCTCATACTTCCTGGCAATGATAGAAGACTAGTGAGAGATCCCCATGGGGCATTCCTTAATGTCATCACCAAAAAACCAGCACGCAGCTGGTGTCACTACATTGCAATTAAAAGAAAATCTTACCTTATGTAAGGAAAAAATATAAATTGTTAGAAGAATGATGATACTCTAGCACCTAGGACTGAAGGTGCCCATACACGGATCGTTTTGGGTTGCTGATGCAATGCGCGCTCCCGCACACATCACATCGTATAGTACAAAAAGTGTGCTGCACATACTTTTTTGCAATAGATCGCATTGTATCTAGTTCAAAACGGGTGCCGGATGGGGTCCGACAGTCGGGATCCTGACAGGCATTTACCCGACGTCAGGATCCCGACTGTCAAAACGCAGACAGCCGGGTTCCCGACGGTCATCTGCTATTCTCCCTTGTGGACCCCCATAGAGAGAGAGAATAGAATAGGTGGCGAGCGTATCAAGCCACCGTTCCCGCAAGGGGCTTTGTTGTGCTTACCATGCTGTCTGAGTCTGGCCAGTCGGGATCCCGACTGTCAAACCCCTATACCACACCCGTTGAAAACGCACAGTGCTTTAGCACATCGCATGTGTTTTGATGTAGGGGGGCGATTCTGAGCTGATCGTTACGTTGCAAATTCGCAACTGTGATCGATGTTTACTGCCGGTTTACATTCATAATCTTCTGCGCATGTGCAGGTCTTCACTGTGGGCACCCTCGGAGACTTGCATAGTCTCCGTGGCACTCGCGGGGATGTGGGGGTATGCATGCAGGAGGCAAGTAGGAAGCGTTGGCATATGAATGCCCTGCATTTCCTGGGCATAACCACGAAACCGCTGGGTGCAACCAGGAAACAGCTGGGTGTCTCCATGTGAACGGAGGCGGCCACCTGCCTTCTGGGGTGGGCGGCTGACATCACCAGATGTGAGCTGCCCGCCCTGTTCTCGGAGAAGGTTGCCGCTAATGTATGTCACCAGAGAGTGCTACAGAAATCATTTGATGGTCGGCGACCATGGAATGGTTTCGGGCACCCATGCAAGGCTGCAAATTGATGTATATGCAAAACATCCATTCGCAGTGCTGCAGGGAAAATCGTCAAGTAGTGAGTGGGCGGGCTTGTAGCGCATGTTGGGCAAACTAATGCTGCTTTGTGAGCCAACGAGAATGAGGGCCTAGGTGCTATGCGATCTAGATTTCTCAATATCATTGTTCTGCCGACTGAATTAAAGTGACAGACGCAAAGCGTAATGGGGCCTACACACGTAGCAATTAAGGGGTATTTTCTAAGCAATCTCACTAGATCGCTTAGAAAGTGCCCCTACATTGCTCCGCGTGTAAGGGCATAGCGATAGCGATGTGCGGCCCTAAGCGTCCATGTCGCCCCAGCGATTAATATACAGCACGCTTGATAAATCTAGCTAAGGTTTTTAAAATAAATAGTTTTTTTTTCCCCATGCCTAAAATCAGGGATTACAGCACTGAAATTTATTGATTCCATGTAATCTGCAGATCGATGGGATTTCCCTGTGCGGGAACACCCCCATTGTGCTTTTTTGTCACTGTGCCACGCGCCCGAAAAAATGGGCATGGTCAGGGGGATGGCCATATGACACAAGGGGGAGTGGCTACATGACAAATGGGGCATAACCACATTTATAGCCCCTTAACCTGTTAATTATTTGGTAGTACTGTGCAGCTTACATACATAATAAATGACTGAGGCAGGACGCAGCGAGAGAAGTGCTACTTTGCAGCATACATATATTAAACTTGACCAGGGCAGGTGCATGGGTATATTTCTCATAATAACAAATATATATATTTAATAAATGTTGCCCATCAATGCCGGCTCCCCTGCCAGTTCCCACCACCGCCAATATTGGCATCAGCAGGGATCGGTTAGTGTGTAGGGGCTTCAGAGTCAGTAGAAAATTCATCTATAAGATGCAATAACAGAATACTGTGGGGTTGGGGAGGGATGGGGGGTACTTTGGCAGTTAGGTGGAAGTTTGCACCCTATAGCCATATCTGCTCACTTTGTCAGTGTTCACTCCTGGTGATCATGGCATAGACTTCCAGATGGAAGATGCAGGCAGCTTGGTGCTGCAAACTGGGTCAATGCACAATGTGGGAAAACCACAAGTCACAGGGCCCTGGCCTCACATCACATCCCTTCGGCCATTTAAAATATGGCATGTTGACTTGTGAGCCAATCGGAGCTCGTGGGCCAGCAGCAGCGCATTTGAAATGGCCGATAGCCGCTGGAGGGGTGGGCGAAAGCGATGTGCTCCGCTCTTCTACTCTCACCGGGAATGCATTGGTGGAGGCGCCGAAGGGGTGGGGGAAGTTGCGGTGCTGCTTTCTGCTCTCTCAGCAGCGGCAGAATAGGCATGCGCAGCCCATTGTCTTAGGGGGTGCACCATTGTAGGGGCATATCCGTCACCACCTATTGAGTGTGTCCATCACTGCCTTCTGGGCATGTCTATCACCATCTACTGGGTGTATCTATCAATGCCTATTGGACATCAATGCAAACAAAATAGAAGGTGACTTACTTATGTATATGTACTTCAGAATGAATCATTCCCCCTAAACATAGAAAAGGGGACAGTTTGCACCATAGGCGCGCTGCAAAAAATGTACACTTTAATGCCCATTCCATACAATGCCACACACTGTAATGCTCATTCCACATAATGCCACACACCATAATGCCCATTTCACATAATGCCCCACACCATAATGCCCATTTCACATAATGCCCCACACCATAATGCTCATTCCACATAATGCTATACACCGTAATGCCCATTCCACATACTGCCACACACCGTAATGCCCATCAAACATAATTTCACCTACCGTAATGCCCATGAAACATTATGCTACCCACGGTAATGCCCATTACACAATGCCACCCACGGTAATGCCCATTACACATCATGACACCAACTGTAATATCCAGTACTAATTATACCACACATATATGCCTACTACACATTACACTACACACAATAATGCCTAATACATATTATGCCACATAAGTGACGCTTACCTACACGCTTGTTCCTAGGGGTTACATGCTTCTTGCCAGGGGTTTCATTCTCATTTCCATGAATGCTCATTGCCAGGGGGAAGTTACATGCTCATTGCTAGGGGGAATTACATGCTCATTGCTAAGAGAGAGTTACATACTCATTGCTAGGGTGAATTACATGTACCGTGCTAGGGAGTTCCATACTCTTTGCCAGGGGGGAGTTATATGCTTATATGAGGAGGGGGGTTACATGCTCTGGGATGGAGCAGACATGCGTCTTTAGGAGCGGGGCCTAACCAGCACCACAGGTCCGTCCATTGTAGCGGCAACACCTGGTATGCACCAGGCTGCTGTGATCTGTTTGTTGGCGTGCCGGCTGGAGACCTGCGGCAGCAGGCAAGTCCTGACTGCCGCGAGGTGCCGCTGTGAATCCATTTTGCATGCCGGCGGTCATTAGGAGGTGCCCGTCACCACCCGTGCACACGCCTATGAGTGGCAGGAGGCAATGCAGGGTGGTATTCAGTACCGCATATTTTTTAAAAGTACGCCATACCACGACGTATCCCCTTACTTGCACCACTGTGGTCGGTGCAGCTGTTTGCACAGGTCCGAATTTGGCCTCATCCCCAATGGTGGGGGAATGCTCATGTGCAATGCTCATGCGGGGCGTTCGCATAATGATGGACACAAGGGGGGCGTTCACAGGGGTCCGCTCAGCGTCTTATGGGTTTCCACCGCCATTCTAGATCACATGGAACCCACCTGTGTGTTAGTGATGAACTTCAGCTATTTCTTTTTTTCCCTTTTTGCATAAAGCTCTCAATTACACACTATGTGATATTTTAAAGGATAACATTCTTTTGGCCCTTCTGAGCAATACCATTTAAAATATCGCCCCAGTGTGTACACTATGAATGATACGCACTCCCATGGGCCGTTAACAACAACACCCCCCCCCCCACACACACACACACACACACACACACTCGTGGTCTGTACCATCAGCTCAATCTGACCATATTGTTAATGACTATATATACGGAGCAGGAAGCTGATGACATCCCTGAACAATGTTATTAACAATATCATTCCATGTGCATGCACTATATTGTTCGGGAGGCAGTTATAGGAAACTCATTGATAATATCGCTTGGGGAGTGTATCGTACAGTGTGTAGGATACTCACATACCTTCTAAATTTGGTAGGGGCCCAAAGAAGATCATGCACTAGTCATGTCAAAAGAGACTTTCTATAGGAGATAATGGCTTAAGAACAGATGTCCACTTTAGTGGTCTCTATGCATGAATAAAAGATATAGGTGTATATTCAATTAGAGTTGGAAACTGCTGTTTGTCGAAAAATGTCAGTTTCCAACATTTTTAGGTTGAATCCGTGATTCAACCTATTAAAAATTTTTCCGACAGGTTGGAATTCTGACCTGAAGGGAACCATGTGGATTGGTGTAATAGCCGTGAATCTGCGTGCTTTTCTTGGAAACGGGGCCAAATTCAACAGGTTTTGACTCGATTCTGACATTCTCAATCCGACTTTAAGTCGGATTGAAGAGATGAGCCAGGGTGGACAGCAGCAGCAGCTCACCCAGTGCCATCCTCCCTTCTGCCGTTCTCCCGCCACTCATCCGTTCCCGGCACTGGGTGAGCAGCAGTAGCTCATCCGGCACTGTCCTCCCGTCCACCATCCTCCCGCCTCCTGTCTACCCATCTCCCGGTGCTGTCCTGCCATCGCTCACCTGGTCCCAGCGCCGGGCCGGGTGAGCAGCACCAGTCAAATCCGACAGTTGGATTTGGCTGCATTGAATAGGCATTGCCGGATCCATTCCGACAAATGTCTGTCGGAATGAATCCGACTCTAATGGAATATACCCCATAATGATGTAACTATTTGCCTGGCTGGTGCAACCATGCCAGGCTGATCTTTCCCTGCCATGGTAACATCTTATGTGACCAGTTACAAATGCCTACTTTTACAGCTGCTGGAAGAAAATCTTTCAGCATATGCAACTGTCAGACCTCCCAGTTCTTCTGTATCCTTGTATCCATGCCATGTGGCTGCTGTGCAACTGATCACTGCAGCCCTATGCACCTGCCCTCCCCATGGTTGTAGAGATAACTACCTGCCAGGAAAATGTAGATGAAGAAGACCTCAGTCTCACTGCGTATACCCAGCTGGCTGCAGAGAGACACAAATGCAAATCAGGTATGTCACAATGTTTTAGTTATTAGTGAACCAATATATTGGTTACAGGCCCTCTGAAAAATACACTTTTTCAAAAGTGTAAAGACATATAGATTTTATTTAATATAAAGAATCACATAGATATATTTATAATATATGCCCAGCAATAGTTATAGGAATCAGATGATTGGACAGATTGTTACTTTCACGCAGCAGAGACAAGTGTTTTTTTAGTTGTTGTTGTTTTAAGTCGTGGGTTTAATCGATAATAGGTAACCAATTTGGGAAAAGAGAACACAAATGCCGTAGCACAGTTATTATCCAATCTATTTGTTTTTGACGATTGTCACTATTCATAACTGCTTTGAACATTTTTCCCATATCTGTATTGTTTTAATAATTAAGTATTCTGTTTATTCTGTAAAACAGCCCAACAATAGTGATCATGCCTCGGGAACTCACTTGTTTACAGCTATCTATCAGAATCCATATTCATCATATCATTTACTCTCATTGTATCACAGCCTTTGAACTGACTTGCGCTAGAAGCCTCATCAGTAACAGGGAGAAGTTCTATGTCTGACACTTATAGAATATGACTTATGACATACAATTGGGGCTTTCACTTTGCAGTGTTCTTTGAAATCTTGATCTTTATTATTTCTATTTTTCGTGTGTTTTTGTCTTCCAGTGCTAAATAAATATACCATAAAATGTCATTCCATAATAACTACTGTATATACATTTTGAAGATGAACTTGTATTAGAGGTCACCTTAGTAGGTCAGTGGAAATGGAGCCAATGGAACTATAGATGTCAAGGAGAGATCTCACATTAGACTGTGACATGGGGCAAAGGAGAAGGTTCCAGACAAGAGGATATTATTATCTCAAATCTGAAGGCCTCTATGTCCAGCCCAGGAGAGGGGCATATTTTTATAGTAAAGCTTGAATGAGCCAGTGGGATTTACAGATCAGCTGAATAACCTCACCACATTGCTTTCTGTGCCCCCATATTTATTATTTTATTTATTAACAGTTTCTTATATAGTGCACGCATATTCCGCAGCGCTTTACAGAGACTATTTGAACATTCACACCAGTCCCTGCCACAGTGGAGCTTATAATCTATATTCCCTACCACATGTAGATGCACACACAGACATTATAGGGTTAATTTGTTGGGAGCCATTTTGGATTGTGGGAGGAAGCCGGAGAACCTGGAGGAAACCCACGCAAGCACGGGGAGAATATACAAATTTAGGGCCATGGTGGGAATTGAACCCATGACCTCAGCACTGTAAATCAGTAATACTAACCATTACACCATCCATACTGCCCCACATATGAAGTGACAACACAGAAGTTTTAACTGAAAATTCCTGTAAAACACCATTCAGTAATATTTTTTTTGGATTTTTAGGACTTTTTCAGTTAAAACCCAAATCCCTTTAGAATATATTTTTTCCTATAAATGACACAAATGATAGGAAAAACTGCAAAACTAGTTAATCTATTCAAATTTAAATTAGACACCCATACAAGAGCCACGAGACTGCATACACTAATCCTCCTGTAAGGCGATACTATTTTCCGTGCTTAGAGAAAATAGGTCTTGGTTTATTTATCCTCCTAACGATGCCACTGTTATATTAGCAAGTCCTATTGGACATAATAGGTTGGCTTCTTTTCTTAGGCAGACCTGAAATTGATGGGCTTGAGACACACAATTGAATATGTTCTTCTCATTAAGAAGGATTTAGAAATCCCTTCTTGCAGTCTGTATTAACATGAGGTGGTAATTTACTCGGTGCTTTCATTTATGAAATGCAGCTCTGCTGTAATCAGTAAAGCAGGACGTTAGCTTGATAATAAAATCCTAGGAGTGTATTCAGCCCCTCTCCGATCATGCTTATAGTACAAGATGTGATGTGCATAAAATAATGATGACAGTCAATACTGTAAAAGTGTACTTTAGCCCCAGAGAAGGTTTTATCTAATGGTGTTTCAGCTAATACAATGCTGGTTTTATATTTCTTTTTAGATCTTTTTTAAACTGAAAAAAAAATCATTTAAAACAAGAATCACCCTTGGACTTAGAGGTCAGCAATTCTGTTACTTCTAGTTGGAGTTGAACATTTTTATTTGAAAAAATTGGCCCGCATTTAAAGTTCAAATAATTTTGGCACCCATTGTTGCATAGGTGTATGCAGGAGTTAAAGGGGGGTGGGGGGGGGAGCAGGGGGTGGAACCACCCACCAGCCCTACATAGTAATTCCAACAGAAAAGCCTGTCATCATTTTTCCATTAACATCCTCATTTTTTTATTATCATGAATATGTATGTCTATCCCCATGCTCTATAGTATATGTAGTATAGCTTTCTCAGCTCCCCAACTAATATATTATTTGCCGTATTTTTCTCTGCTCAGAGGATCCTTTGTGCTGAGCAAAATATGGGTGAGATAAAAGTCTCCACTTACACGAGACATTATACATTTGTGAAGTACACAGAGACTCTCCTTTTGGTTGGTTTTTATATCTAAAAATATACCTACCTGGATATTATGGGGGACATTTACCAAAATGGATTCGTAGAAAAAAGGTGTATTCGTAGGGAGAAATACACCTTTTTTTTACGAATTTGTATTTTCGGGATTTACAATCCCAAAAATACAACAATTCGTAGTCCTAAAGATGGAACATTCGTATTTGTAGTTACAAATACGAATGTCTACACCATCGATAGAATACGACAGAAATCACCATTCAAAGAATGGTGGTTTCTGATTTACTAAGCAGCCATACTGATAATACGGCTGCTTAGTGGTGTAAAACACCCACGCAAATACGACAGGAAAATAGAACACCATTTTCCTGTTCTATTTGCGTTTTAGCCTGCACGGATCAGTCAGATCCGTGCAGGCTTCGGTGTAAAAAAATAGAAAAATTAAATAAATTTAAAAAAAAACGGCGTGGGGTCCCTCCCACAGCCGAAACCAGCACCAGGCTGACGGAGCCTGGAGCCGGTAATTAAAAATCAGGGAACCCGACAAATAGGGGTTCCCCGATTTTTAACAACCAGCCCCAGGCTCCTACTCTGGGGCTGGTTCCCAAAATACGGGGGACAAAATGAGTAGGGGTCCCCCGTATTTTAAGAACCAGCCCCAGGCAAAACCAGCCAGCAGGGTAATGCCACAGCCGAGGGGAGACTTTTTATGCAAGTCCCCCCGGCCAAAGCATTAACCCTACCGACCAGTCAGCCTGGCCAGGGGCCCTGGGGGAGTGGGGACCCCCCCAATAAAGGGGTCCCCCCCCTCCAGGACTTACCTGACCAGGCTGAAGCCTGGTGCTGTCCTCGATGCCCCTGGGCGGTGGGCATCGAGCTGATAGAGGTGTAAAAAAAAGAACAAACTATTGTTTTTGACTGTGGCACTACAAGTGCCAGCAAGCCTCCCCAGCAAGCTGGGACTTGGAGAACCACAAGTCCCAGCCTGCTGGGCATTAAAGGGCCCGCTGGCACTTGTAGTGCCACAGTAAAAAAAATAGTGAAATAAAACACACTGACACCCATTTAAAATAAAAGTTTAATACACACATAACAAACATACTGATACTTACCTATCTTGATCCCGTAGGTAGGTCGCTGGCTCTGGCGTCGGCGGCTCCGGGGTCGGCGGCTCCGTGTTGGCGGCTCCTGTGTCGGCGGCTCCGGGGTCGGCGTCCTGTCCGAGGATAATCCATGTTGGACCTGTGGAAGGAAATCCTACTCACCAGGTCCACCATGGATGGTCTTCTGTCTTCATCTGTCGACATCCTGGAAGTCGTCAGCAGCTGCCGGCATCTTCCGCGACGCTCCCCGGCTTTCAGAGCCGGAGAGATCCTCTCTCTTCGCCGTCTGGGCTCAGAATGAATTCTGGCCAATCAGGAGGCGCCTAGCCGCCTAGCGGCCAATCAGGAGAGGTCTCTCCTGATTGGCCGCTAGGCGGCTAGGCGCCTCCTGATTGGCCAGAATTCATTCCTGATTGGCCGCTAGGCGGCTAGGCGCCTCCTGATTGGCCAGAATTCATTCTGAGCCCAGACGGCGAAGAGAGAGGATCTCTCCGGCTCTGAAAGCCGGGGAGCGTCGCGGAAGATGCCGGCAGCTGCTGACGACTTCCAGGATGTCGACAGATGAAGACAGAAGACCATCCATGGTGGACCTGGTGAGTAGGATTTCCTTCCACAGGTCCAACATGGATTATCCTCGGACAGGACGCCGACCCCGGAGCCGCCGACACAGGAGCCGCCAACACGGAGCCGCCGACCCCGGAGCCGCCGACACCAGAGCCAGCGACCTACCTACGGGATCAAGATAGGTAAGTATCAGTATGTTTGTTATGTGTGTATTAAACTTTTATTTTAAATGGGTGTCAGTGTGTTTTATTTCACTATTTTTTTTACTGTGGCACTACAAGTGCCAGCGGGCCCTTTAATGCCCAGCAGGCTGGGACTTGTGGTTCTCCAAGTCCCAGCTTGCTGGGGAGGCTTGCTGGCACTTGTAGTGCCACAGTCAAAAACAATAGTTTGTTCTTTTTTTTACACCTCTATCAGCTCGATGCCCACCGCCCAGGGGCATCGAGGACAGCACCAGGCTTCAGCCTGGTCAGGTAAGTCCTGGAGGGGGGGGACCCCTTTATTGGGGGGGTCCCCACTCCCCCAGGGCCCCTGGCCAGGCTGACTGGTCGGTAGGGTTAATGCTTTGGCCGGGGGGACTTGCATAAAAAGTCTCCCCCCGGCTGTGGCATTACCCTGCTGGCTGGTTTTGCCTGGGGCTGGTTCTTAAAATACGGGGGACCCCTACTCATTTTGTCCCCCGTATTTTGGGAACCAGCCCCAGAGTAGGAGCCTGGGGCTGGTTGTTAAAAATCGGGGAACCCCTATTTGTCGGGTTCCCTGATTTTTAATTACCGGCTCCAGGCTCTGTCAGCCTGGTGCTGGTTTCGGCTGTGGGGGGAACCCCACGCCGTTTTTTTTTTTTTAATTTATTTATTTAATTTTTTTTTACACCATGCAGCCTGCACGGATCTGACTGATCCGTGCAGACTGCTACAAATAATTCGTATTAGCGGCCGTATATACGGCTGCTAATACGAATTCCTACGACATCGGAGGGTTACAAAGCAGTCGTATATGACTGCTTTGTAAATCCCCCTCCGGAACACGACTTTGCATACGACTGAAACAGTCGTATGCAGTCGTAGGGAAAATACTAATACGAAAAACTAGGTTTTTCATATTAGTAAATTTCCCCCTATGTTTCTATAAATACCCACAAGGAGTTTATCAATTGCAGTGGCGTAGCTACCGTACGGCAGCCACCGCGGCTGCTTGGAGGAGCAAGCTCCAGCAGGGCGCCGTCGGTGCTCACCAGAAGTTGTGGACTGGGCAGGGTGCAATGTGCCCTCGGGCCGCTCTGTTACTCACTGTCTCGGCCCGGGCCACCAAGTAATGGTGGTCAGCCCCGCCCCTTTCCCCCGGTGCTCACAGCTTTAGTTTACAGACTTCTCAGTGCAGCCTAGACAGCGCCTGCGGCTAATTGAAATGTAGCTCCGGCCGCCAGCCAATCAGAACTCATGTTCCTGCAGTTCGGTGATTGGCTGCAGGGACGTGAGCTCCGGTTGGCTCATGAACTGGAGCCATATTTCAAACGACCGCCGGAGGGGCTAGCAGTAGCACCAGGGCCGGCGCTACCCACTCAGCAGAGGATGCAAAGCAGGTAGGCGATGCGTTGTCAGTGCTTTGCATCCTCTGCTGTCCTCCGTGCCTGCCGGCTGCTGCTGCGCCTGTCACACTTCATCACAGGCAGCAGCGCCGGAGGCACAGAGATCCCTTCTGCTCATTATCAGCTGGTCATCGGCAGGGTCCGAAAGGGGGCGGAGAAACACTGGCGGAGGGGGCGTGGCCACATGGACCAGAAGGGGCGGAGCTACAAGGGAGCAAGGCTGACTGAAGACAGTGACACCAGGAAACAGGAGAGTATGAGCTGCCAGTGCCACCATTGTAAAGTGTGAGTGTACTAATGTCGGCAACTGATGTTGGCACGTGTGTAGGCAGCACTACTAATGTCAGCAACTGGTGTGGGCACGTGTAGGCAGCACTACTAATGTCGGCAACTGGTGTGGGCACATATGTAGGCAGCGCTACTAATGTCGGCAACTGGTGTGGGCACGCATATAGGCAACGCTACTAATGTCGGCAACTGGTATGGGCACGCATATAGGCAACACTACTAATGTTGGCAGCTGATGTGGGCACGTGTATAGGCAGCGCTACTAACGTCGGCAACTGGTGTGGGCACGTGTATAATCAGCGCTGCTAATGTCAGCAACTGGTGTGGGCACGTCTATATGCAGCGCTACTAATGTCGGCAACTGGTGTGGGCACATGTGTAGGCAGCGGTACTACTGTCGGCAACTGGTGTGGGCACCTGTAGAGGCAGCACTACTAATGTCAGCAACTAGTGTGGACACGTGTAGAGGCAGCACTACTAATGTCGGCAACTGGTGTGGGCACGTGTAGAGGCATCGCTACTAATGTCGGCAACTGGTGTATGCATGTGTACAGGCAGCGCTACTAATGTCGGCAACTGGTGTGGGCATATGGTTACACAGTGCTACTACTGTCGGCAACTGGTGTGGGCACTACGTTTAAGCAGAGGTACTACTTTCAGGCAACTGGTGTGGTCATGTGTTTAAGCAGAGCAACTACTTTTGGCAACTGGTGTGGGTGTTATGTATAAGCAGAGGTACTACTGTCAGCATCTGGAGTGGGTATATGGTTATGCAGAGCTACTACTGTCGGCAACTGGTGTGGGCACTACTTGTAAGCAGAGTAACTACTTTTCGCAACTGGTGTGGGTGTTATGAATAAGCAACGCTACAAATGTGGGCATATGCAGGAGTACTCGGGGCATTATGTGTAGCATAATGTGTGTCAATGTCATATGGGCATTATAGTGCATGGCATATTATGTAAGGGGAATTACAGTGTGTGGCATAATGTGTAATGGGCATTATGGTGTTCTGCATATTGTGCAAGGGGCATCATGATGTGTGGCATTACGAATAATGTGCATTACTGTGTGTGGTTACTATAATGTGTTATGGGCTTTGAGGTGTGAAGCATAATGTGTTATGGGGATTATGGTGTTATTGGTACTTTTATGTGACCACGCCAATTCCCCATGAAGCCACGCTTCTATAATTTTGCACGCGCCTTCGGCGCGCACTGTCCCTGTTTTTTTCACACATGGCACCGAAATGGCTACTTAAGGCACTGGTGAATAAGATTGTGCTACTGTGTAGTGTAATTTGGAGTGGGAGCATTATTGTGTGGCCACACCCCTCCCTTTGTAAAGTTTGGGTGGGCGCAAATTTATAGTTTGCAGGAGGGCGCCGAACCCCCTAGCACCGGCCCTAAGTAGCACTGCAGAAGCGGCGAGTGGCGACGGCGTGAGTCGGGCTGGGCAGGGGGAGAGTGCTGCTGACTGCTCAGCGGTGGCCATATGAAAGCCACCCCAGCCCCTACTACAACACCCAGGTACACGTGGCTCCGCCCCATCTCGTATTTTCCTCCCCTCATACCTTCCCTGTCTGCTCTGGCCCCAGCAGTGACAGTCACCTTGTGGGTATATATATATATACATGCAATTCAGGGGGAGGGGGGGCGCCAGACGACATTTTGGCTGGGGGGAGGAAAATTTTTAGTTACGCCACTGATCAATTGGGATACATTTGCTCTCTGGGTAATTGTGAATGACTGCCTAATATACAACTTCAAGGTCATTAATATATAAAATATATTCCATCATAAAGGACTACATAGTCCTACATCAGGTGTATCATTAACCCCACTGCTGGACTTGTCCTAACAATCTTGATGAAGTGAAGTGATCAGGTCATTAGAATGTGTAACAACAAATTTAAATTTGAATTCATTAGATGGCTATAATAGCTGCTTTTTTAGAAATGTTGTTTATTATATGTAATAAAAATATTTGTACATTTTTATACTATAAGTGCTCTCTTTGTTTTATATATAAAGATATACAGTGCATGCAGAAAGTATGCACAGCGCTTCACTTTTTCCACATTTTGTTAGCATTATTCCAAAAGGAAAAAATAAATTTTTCCCTCAAAATTCCCCACACAATACCCCATAATGACAAAGTGAAAAAAAGTTTTTGGGAGATTTTTGCAAATTTAAATACATTAAAAAAAACTAAGTAATCACATGTACATAAGTTTACACACATGTACATAAGTATTCACAGCTTTTGCCATGAAGCTCAAAATTGAGCTTATGTACTTCCTGTTTCCACTGACCATCCTTGAGATGTATCTACAGCTTAATTGGAGCCCACCTGTGGTAAATTCAGGTGATTGGACATGATTTGGAAAGACACACACCTGTCTATATAAGGTCCCACACTTGACATTGCATGTCAGAGCACAAACCAAGCATAAAGTCAAATTAATTGTCTGGGGAAGGGTTCATAAAAATGATTTGCTGCTCTGAAGGTCCCGATGAGCATAGTGGCCTCCGTCATCCATAAAATGGAAGAACCTCAGAACCACCAGGACTCTTCCAAGAGCAGACTGGGCTGTCTACAGTGAGCATTTGGGGGAGAAAGGCACTAGTCAGGGAGGTGACCAAGAACCTGATGGTTCAGAGCTATAGTTTTCCTATTTGGAGAAAGGAGAACCTTCAGAAGGACAACCATATCTGCAGCAATCCACTAATCAGGCCTGTATGGTACAGTGGCCAGATGGAAGCCACTGCTTAGTAAAAAGCACATGGCAGCCCACCTGGAGTTTGCCATAATTCACCATGTCCAAAGTCCATGAGAAACAATATTCTCTGATCTGATGAGACATAGATTGAACTCTTTGGCATTAATGCCAGGCATCATGTTTGAAGGAAACCAGGCACCGCTCATCACCAGGCCAGTACCATCCCTGCAGTGAAGCATGGTAGTGGCAGCATCATGCTGTTTGGATGCTTTTCAGTGACAGGAACTGGGAGACTAGTCAGGATAGGTGGGAAAGATGAATGCAGAAACAGAGACATCCTGGATGAAAACCTGCTCCAGAGCGCTCTTCACCTTAGGCTGGAGCAATGGTTCATCTTTCAGCAGGGCTTCAACCCTAAGCACGCAGCCAAGATATCAAAGGAGTGGCTTCAGGTCAACTCTGTTAATGTCCTTGAGTAGCCCAGCTAGAGCCCAGACTTCAATCCGATTGAACATCTCTGGAGAGATTTGAAAATGGTTGTGGACCTATGCTTCCCATCCAACCTGAGAGAGCTTGAGAGGTACTGCAAAGAGAAATGGGTGAAACTGGCCAAAAATAGGTGTGCCAAAGCTCGTGGTATCATATTCAAAAGACTTGGGGCCGAAATTGCTACCAAAGGTGGATCATCATAGTATTGGAGCAAAGGCTGTGAATACACATGTTCATGTGATTTCTTAGTTTTTAATTTTTAATAAATTAGCAAAATCTCCCCAAAACTTTTGTTCACATTGGCATTATGGCATATTGTGTGTAGAATTTGGAGGGAAAAAAGTAAATGTATTAACTTTTGGAATAAGGTTGTAATATAACAAAATGTGTAAAAAGTGAAGCACTGTGAATACTTTCCGGATGCACTTTATGTCTGCACATCGGGAAACGTCAATCAGCCCCTAGTCTTTGCTGTGCGGAATGGTGTACTGAGCAAGTCAATTTTGACTGCAAAAACATTTGCTATTTGCAACAGCCCAGAAGTTTACATTATACTTTGAAGTTAGTAGGACACATTTTGCACCTTCCAGCTGCGAAAAGAAAATTTTTAAGAGCACTTCAGGCTAATTAGTAGGGAAAAAGCTTAAGAAATAAAATGTCCTGCAGGTTCACCTTATAGCCCATTATTCAAAAGATTTATTTAAGCTACAGCGAATTTACTTTGGCATACTAGGAACGGACGGTCCTTACTTTATTTGAGAGGTTGTGTCTATGTTCAGCTCTTAATATACCGCTAATATTTTATATTTTATTATGGCTATTGATTAGTTTGTATAATAAATAACAGCCAATTGATAATTCTTTTTATCAATTTTAGCGCTGCTATTTCTTTCTGTGTTTTACTCGTTATTTCCAGGTCTAACTATCTTGGTTTCAGCAGCTCCTGTCAAAGCACCACCATCATCCCCCCCAGGGGTCCCTTTTCTTCTACAAATAAGTTTCATTTAATTAAAGGAGTGGTTTTAAAGATGTATGAGTTTGAACATGTGATTTAGGCTTTTTGCACAGCATGACCCTACAAATTTAGGTAGACCCCTAGGGTGCTCATGTAGAACTGGGAATATTTGTGCCCCAGGTGTATGCAGGGAAAGACCAATTTCTGTGCATACTGTATGGAAGTCGGATGCATTTGAAGATATATGCAGCTGAAAACTAGTAGCATTTGTGCCTGACGTACATCAGACAAACAAGTGTATAGAATTGCAAACCATGATAGCTTACAGGTAGCTTAGGTTTAAAAATCACATAAGGTGGTAAGATGCACAGCTACTTATGGGAGGGGTCTGAGATGCTCATGGGGAGAGGCGGTCAGAGGCATGCTTGGCGAGGCAAGAGGTAGTGGAACATATTGGGAGAGGATATGTTAGGGAGGCAGTGGTACTCATAGGGAGAGGGATGTCTGAGGAATGCTAGGAGGCGGTCTGAGGAATGCTAGGCAGAGGCAGGAGGCAGTGGTATGTATGGGGAGAGGAGATGTTAGGTAGGCAGTGGTACTCTTGGCGATTCAGAGGCATGCTTGGTGAGTCAGGAGGCAGTGGTACATATGGGGAGAGGAGATGATAGGGAGGCAGTGGTACTCATGGGGAGAGGGGGTCAGAGGCACGTTGGTGAGGCAGGAGGCAGTGGTATGTATGGGGAGAGGAGATGTTAGGTAGGCAGTGGTACTCTTGGCGAGTCAGAGGTATGCTTGGTGAGTCAGGAGGCAGTGGTACATATGGGGAGAGGAGATGATAGGGAGGCAGTGGTACTCATGGGGAGAGGGGGTCAGAGGCACGTTGGTGAGGCATTTAGCAGAGGTACATTTGGGGATTTAGGAGCTAGCAGGGAAGGTTAGGGTTAGGCTGTGGTTACAGAGGGTTAAATTTAGGGGAGCAGGGGGAAGAAAAGTATACTTACTGGACGGGATTTATGGTCGCTAGGTCGACAGTATGAAGGTCCACATACATTAGGTCAACCACTGGAGAAAGGTGGTGGTTATGGAGGCCAGAGTAGGAGATGACCACTGAGTGGATGAGGGTCCTGGTAATAATAATAATAATGATGATGCTGATGATGATAATAATGTGTCATGTGCCGACAGGACTTAGGTGGACACATGAAATAGGTCAACAGGCCTACGGTCAACAGTGTCGGAAGGTTGACATTAGCATTAGTTTGACGGGAAGGTTGACAGTCAGAAGGTCAACATGGTTTTTTCAGGATTTTTTCAAAAACAGGCAGTAGGGAAAATAGAAAAGTTTAACGAGCACAGTGATAAATGCAAGGAGACGTGGTACACTGATACGTTTATCCATATCAACATAGACACGAAAAAATGTGTGTCGACGTTAGCCCTGTCGACCTTTAATGCTCAAACTAATGTATGTCGACCTTCATACTATTGATCCTATGACCCATTCAATCTGCGTGAGGCGCCACAGTATTGCAATGATACATATACAACCTGTTCCTTTAAAAAATGGGAAGAACCCCCGTAGGCATGTGAATGGATGATTTGCATAATCATCCATTCGCAGCCTAGGGTGCGGGGGAGAAATCAATAGAAGATTGGTGAAGTCATTCGAAGGTCGGCGACCATTGAACGATTTCTTCAGCACTTGCAGATCTCAGACACCTATATGGCACCTGCAGGCCCCCTGTGCGAGGACAGGATGGGCAGCTGATATCCACTGACATCAGCTGCCCGCCCCCCCCCCCCCCCCCACACACACCTGCATCACTGTGCAGTTTGCATGCTAATGCCCAGCGTTTTAATGAGAAGGCCCATGAAACGCTGGATGCTCCCATATGCAAATTGCCCGCCCCACTGCTCCATGCTCCTCCACACCTCCTCGCCCGCACTTCTGTGTGTGAGCGCTGTGGATGCTCGCACACAGCAGCTGCACATGCACATAAAAACTAGAGATGTGCGGCGGCCACTTTTTCGGGTTTTGGTTTTGGATCTGGATCTCCCTTTGTGTTTTGGATCTGGATTGGTTTTGGCAAAACCACCCTTGCGGGTTTTGGTTTTGGATCTGGATTTATTTGGAAAAATGCTAAAAATTGCTAAAATAATAGTTTTCGGGCCTGTTTTTGCCCCTAAAGTGTTATTAAGCTCAATAACATTAGTTTCCACTCATTTCTAGACAATTTTGATCACTTCACAGCTCACAAAATCGTTTTCATATACTGTAGTAGGGCCATAAGGTTATCCCGAGGTAGCTGGATGACTAAGCTAGGTGACAGCAGTGGGCATCACATACATGTGGACCTTACACTTCCAACCTGGCACATGTTGGAAGCAGAGCAGCACTACAGGGGCAGTCAATCACACTGGACACAGGATATATGTCGTCACACTGGACACAGGATATATGTCGTCACACTGGACACTGGATATATGTCGTCACAGTGGACACAGGATATATGTCGTCACACTGGACAATGGATATATGTCACGCTGGACACAGGATATATGTCGTCACACTGGACACAGGATATATGTCGTCACACTGGACACAGGATATGTCGTCAGTCGTCACACAGGACAGGACACAGGATATATGTCGTGAGTGACTCGTGACACTGGACAATGGATAAGATATAGGCCGTCACACTGGACACAGCCCCTTGTATTAATGCTGCCCCTGTACACAGTGTACTACTCAGCAGCACTGCAGCCCCTGTGTGTGAGCACTGCAGCACTGAGTTAGTTAGTTAAATCACAAAAAAACCACAGGGTTCAGGGCTAAATAAAATAAATCACAACACAGGGCTTAGGGCTAAATAAATCACAACAGGGCATGGGCCACAGGACAGCCCCTGGACAGTGGACACTGCAGCCCCTGCGTGTGAGCACTGCAGCACCTAGTTAGTTAAATCACACTACAGGGCTCAGGCCTATAAACAGTCACAAGTCTACAACACAGGGCAGTGAGGGCAGGTCACGGAGCACAGCACGGAGCACATGGCACGGAGCACAGCAAAGGCAGTGAGGGCAGGTCACGGAGCACAGCACAGCACGGAGCACATGGCACGGAGCACAGCACAGGGCAGTGAGGGCACAGGTCAGGTCACGGAGCACATGGCACAGAGCACAGCACGGAGCACACGGAGCTTCCCAACCACCCTCTTCCCTCTCCAAGATTGGAGTGAAGATGGCGGGGCGCGCGTGCGTCTTTTATAAGATCCCGCTCCCGCGAGAATCCGACAGCGCGATGATGACGTTCGGCCTCGTTATTGGTCCGGAATTCAGGCGGGAACTCCCGAGCCGGCTCGGATCTGGCCCGGATCCCCGATATTCGTATCTGTCGGATCTCGGGAATCCGGACCCGCTCATCTCTAATAAAAACCTATGCGCATGAGTAGTCACAAACAATCGATCCCCCGTGCGAGCGCATGGAGGGCCGATTGAATCTGAATAACCCCCTATGTGTAGCATAGTACAACTTGGGGACAAACCTGATATCCTGGCATCAGTCAATATTCTTATTTTTTTAAGGTAAACCAAACTCCTTCTAACAACACACTCAACATCAAGTTCACATTTAATATAGGTAAAGAGGAAACCAACTTTGTTTTGACCATATATATAAAGAATGGAACAATACAAAACAAGTGAACCCACTGAATAAGCTACATTAACAAAGTGCGCACCTCTGTAGATGGCTTGGTGGAGTAACCAAGAGTCAGCTCTTTATGTTCAAGAGAAATTGCAAAGAGGAAGAGATTTGTTTGGAATAAATGAACACCGAGGGTGAGATTTAATAGGATGAGAGATTCAGAAAGTGAGAGATTTGGTGAGAAATCTCCCATTTTTTTAAAGCGGCAATCATTTACACTGCTAAACCAGGTTGAGTTTGAAGTGTAAATGATTGCCGCTTTAAAAAAACTGGAGATTTCTCACATAATCTCTCACTTTCTGAATCTCTCATCCTATTAAATCTCACCCCATGACTACTATTTTGCAAGCAATAGGCTATGGGTGAGATTTAATAGGATGAGAGATTCAAAAAGTGAGAGATTTGGGAAGAAATCTCCAGTTTTTTTAAAGCGCCAATCATTTACACTGCAGAACCAGTTTCATTTTGAAGTGTAAATGATTGCCGCTTTAAAAAAACTGGAGATTTCTTCCTAAATCTCTCACTTTATGATACAGAAAAACTGGGAAATAAGAAAATCTAAAAAATAAAAATCTAAAAAGAATTAACATACTTTTATAACGAAACTAGTTACTAGCCCATCACAATTTTGGAACACCATAACAGTAATGTCAATGGCGGCGGCTGTATTTGACATGCTCTGGTGGATAGCAACGAGAGGCCAGATCACTGGAATTCCCTGCATAGAGCAGTGTTAGCCTTTTATTATATAGGATATAGGGCTGATTCAGACCTGATTGTATAGCCATGAATTTGCAGCAGCCAGCATTCAGTTAAGCCACCGCCCTGCTAGAGTGAAATACCGCTGTGTGAATGGATGTGTATGGCTACAAATCTATTTGCAGCCTAGGAAATATGTCCAAAACCCATCGTAACAGAATCACCATCTAATGATTTATACACTGGGCAAAAGTCATAGTAAGTCTCTGGCTCAGAGTAGCCAGAGACTTACACAACTGTGCTATGAAAAAAGGTATTTTCGACCTAGAGCTGACGTCACATACCCTCCCCGAAAATATTTAGGTGCATCTGGCATTTTCCCGGACACTCCCAGCGTTTTTGTAACCATGCCTGTGTGTCTCTCAGCACTCCCACTAAACGGCCTGTTTACACTCCCAGATGCCTACTTCCTGTCTCCTTGCGCACGGCTTGCATAGAAAAAGTAGCAGGCTTTCATCGCAGTACGACCTCGCGCATGCATACTAAGGGCTGTCTGCATGTGCAGTGTATTCATAGTCGCCTGCCGGATAATATAATGTATCTTTAAATGTCACTGGCATATTCTACAAAAGGATACTACCTTATACACTATACTACCATCAAAATCCAGTTTTATCTATAGAAAGGCGGACAACCTTCACAACAAAGTTATTAAACGACAACAGTAATAGCACCAGAACCAAAGGATTCCACTGCTGCAGGACATGCACTGTTGAGAAAGGGGGGGGGGGCAGGTTCTTTTTACCCGGGCCCAGGTGTGATGGAGGGGCCCAGGTCCCGCGCCCCCCTCACCTGCTGCAGAGACCGTGGTGTAGAGAGCAATGGCTGCAGCAGCAGCACAGCCTCTCTCCCCCGCTCAGTACATGCTGCTCAGTGCCGTGTGCTAAGCGGGGGAGAGAGGCAGCTGCAGCAGCAGCCTGTGCGCCGGCATACAGCCCGCACCCCTTGAAAATGCTTGACACACCCTACTGTTGACCGCGACCTTTTTTTTTAAACCAGGGCCCGCCAGCACTTTCAGCATGCACTGTGTGTAAAACAGTTAAAAGCAAGTAAACCAGGTTAAGCAAATTCTTAGTCAATGGAAAAGAATACTTCACTATATCACATGGTACACTCCAAATGCCAGATATCTTATAGAATTCACTTTGGACATCGGGTGCATATCTAGAGCCCTGAAGACAAGAATCAGTGAATCTCTCTGAAATATCAGTAAAAGATCACTCCCAACACATGCATATTCAAGTAACCATGGAAAAAACGTCATGTCATAGAAAACATCAAAAGCACATGGAGAGACAGAGACAAGGGGGCAAATTTACTAGGATGTGAGTTCTACTTCACATGTGATGTTGCTATGGGCAACCAATCAGAATCCACTTCTTATTTATTTAGCACCCTCTAGAAGATAGTAGACAGGATCTGATTGGTTGCCCATAGCACCATCCCATGTGAATTAGAACTCACATCTTAGTAAATGTCCCCCAATGAGTCCAAATTGGCTCAGAAAGAGATGGAATGGATCTTTCTGCGTAAAATGTTTACTGCTCAACACAAAACCTTCTGCCAGGCTCCTGCTGGTTCCCTGTTACCACTCTCGATACCCAATCATCCATGGACCCATATATGTTACCACAGTCCCAAGATCATAACACCATATGGGACCGATTCTCAAAAATTGCCCACTTCATTCCATTGAAGGGTCTGCCTTTGGCTCCCAAGCTGGCACCGGGGCCACCGACAGGGGGGTGCTGTGGGTACAGCTGTCCCGGGCCCCAGCCTCTGGAGGGGCCTGGGCAGATGCCCACAGCAACAGTGGCACCCTCAAAGCCAGACACCACCCCACCCGGCAGCCCCACAAAGAGGCACACACAATACACAGTGCAGCCTGCAGAGTGCCGAGCCTAGGACACAGAGGGGCTCGGTGCTCTGCAGGCTGCACTGTGCACAAGTGCAGGAACATGGACAATGCCGCAGCTAGGTAAGTAATGGTGCAGGGGTGGTGGTGCGGGTTCCCGGACTGAAGGTCGGTTCTGGGGTGGGGGGTTTGGTGCTGGTGCAAGGGAGGGGCCCGTACCGAAGGGCAGTCCCGACCCCAAGATTACTAGTGGTGGCCCTGGCTGGCACAGTTATAGGTACAAAATATATTCAAGCTGCATGGTCTTGATTGTGTCCGTTTGTGGTGTCCAGTTCGTTGCCAGATCCTGGAGAGCTCTTGGTAAAGCTTTAAAAGTAGAGCTAAAATTCTTGTCAGCATTCCACCCACAGTCAAACGTACAGATGGAGAGGGTTAACAAAGGATCTTGAAAACTTTCTCTGCCTGACTGGGTTGGCCCGCTGGGGTATTGATCGTTTTATCGACCATACTTAGGTCGACAGTCATTAGGTCGACACCGTTGGGTCGACAGGTGGGAAGGTCGACATAGGTCAAGGTCGACAGGTGTCTAGCTCGACATAGGACAAGGTTGACATGGGTTTAGGTCAACATAGCGTTAGGTCGACATGGGTTGTGTCGACGGGTTGGAAGGTCGACATGTTTTTTTACTGTTTTTTTTCCCGAATGTTGACACAATCGACATGGACACAGTTGGAAGGCAACTGCAGCCCCTCGCATCGCTTGCACACCTGACGACCTTGACCTATGTCGACCCAGACACCTGTCGACCTTCCCACCTGTCGACCCAACAGTGTCGACCTAATGACTGTCGACCTAAGTGTGGTCGATAATTCGACCGTATACCGGCCTTCTGCCCTGGGCAGAATTTGCTCATAACTACAGGTACCACACATCCAACTGTTCTTCACTGTATATGGGCAACATCTGCATCCTCCTGTCTTCAAAGAACTCCCGCCTTTGGAAGTACCAGCTGTCAAGTCTGCCTTTAGTCATTTCTCCCAAGTCTGGAAGAACGTACATGTCTCCTTAAAGAACGCATCCAAGAGGTACAAATTCTTCACAGATCGTAAGAGGCTGAGTTTGCTTGGTTCCCTCCATGAAGTTCGCACCCAGATTCATTGGCCGGTTCTCCTGTAACTCAGAAAGTCAATGCTATCGCTTTCAATCTCAAATTACCTCACTATCTATTGAGTCGATTCCAGACATCCTCTCCTGTACTTTCTAAAGTTCACAACCACTGTGGGGTGGAGTTGGATGCTTGACAAAGATACAGCCGCATCCAGTATCTCATACTGTAGACTGGAAGGGATATGGTCCTGAGGAGAAAAACTGGGTAAAAGATGGTGATGTACATGCCACTCGCTTAATTGCTCAGTTCCATCAGGAAAATCCAAAGTTGATACATTTAGAACATTTTAATGGTTAAACCTGCATCTAAATTCTAAGCTTTGTAACTGAGATTATAAATTATTTAATAAACTAACTCTTTATTAATGGTTTATGATAAAATTACACTAAAATATATATTTTCTGATGATGTACATGAACAGCAGGGAAATTTCTAGTTTATGGGAATGAAAGCTGTAAGGACAGAATGAGACGGGAACAAAAAATACAAAAGTTGTCAGGAAACAGGTGTAACTTTTCAAACTGTACAATTGCACATTCTTGCCATGATAGTTTTTACTAAATGACCAGTATTGACATAATGAAGTTGATAGGCTTCCTAGGTAGCATGATGGATGGTTTTCTGGTACAGAAGAAAAAACATTTAATTTGATTGGTACCATATTTTTCTTGTCAAACACATGACATACTGTTACACAGCATTTTTATTACATGGATGTATACAGTATATGTGGGGAAATTACCCTCTACTTTCCAATATTAGGATATTAGAAGCAGGGCTTAAAATGGTCCTGAAGTGGTGGTAGAACTAATCCCCCCCCCCCCCCCCCCCCCCCAGCCACTGCCAGGTTATTCGGCACCCCCTGCAAACTTATAGCATTTTTGCCAAACCTCCCATACTTTAAAAGGGACAGTGGTCTCACAATAGTACCCCAATTCAAATTATGCCACACAGTAGCACAATCATTATCATATTATATCACATGTAGTGACCCTGATTCATATAACAGCTCAAAGTAATGCCCCTTATTTACGTTATGACACATAGTTGTGCCCCTGATACATGTATGCTACACAGTAGTTCTCTAACACATAATACCCACAGTACTATTGCAATACAAAATGTTTGAGAAATATTTTTTTGATCTAACACAGTCTTTGAAATTATAGTTAGAAGCTGATTGGTTCTTTGGGTAACTACTTCACTTTTTTTACCCTCACAAAGGCTTGATAAATCTCTCTTTACCTATTTGCCTGAATTTATATTACAAAAATGCTTAAAAAATAGTTCATTTTTTATTACATATCATATCTTTTTTTGTGATGTCATGGTCCTATGGACCCAGTTCTGCCCATCTATGTGGTTAAGCATGAATTACCATCTTAATTAGAGCAGCAAGACCATATAATGATCAAAGAAAAGAGGGTTGGGAGGAGCGCGCCTCTAACTGGCAGCTGGTACTGGGGTTGTCAGCCCCGATACAAAGTGATACTAAAGGGAAAAAAGCAGGTGTACCAGCGCTGGCTGTTAGTAGGGAATAAATAAATAAACTCAATATATAAAATATAATGTCAATTTAATCCAAAAAATACATATAAAAATTACACATGGAATTCCATTGTTACAAGCATATTATGTTAAAATCAGGTTATAGAGCATATTACCACTGAAGGTGCTTTGAGAGATATTTGGGATAGGTCTCCTTTAGATGTAAAGCGACAGATGATTGACCAGGTAGCCAACAATTTCCAGATGGGTTGTCAGTGGAGAGGTGGTAGATGGTATTGTCCACGTTCCCAACATAGGTTGTTTGTTTGATGGTAAACCTGGATAAAAGGCTCCATCGGCTAACATGCTTAAGTCACGTGATACACTACACCCAGAGTGATTGGATAAAAAAATGGACGTCACTATCTCCATGACTACCACTAAAACAGCGAGAAGCTCTGTACATGAGACACCCTATCTAGGGCCTTCTGTTACATGTGCCTCCGTGAGAATCCACTACCAAGTGGATAAGTTAATCTTTTGAAGTGTACGATACGTCCTATGAGCATTGTCATGACGACGCAGAGAGCGTCCTCACAGGCACACACGCGAATCCAGTGTTGTCAGGTAGTGGCCACGTTGCACAGGCGCGCGGCGCCTGATGTACATCCGGGTGAGAGGGGTGTGTATGTGGGGAGCTGTCTAAGCTGCACGGCACTTTCAAGTCACGTGACAAAACGTGACCGAGCGTTGCCTAGCAGCACATTGGACGCAGCCAGGGGGATACGGACACGTCCCCTGTCGATACCGCTGACACCGGCAATCGGCGGTCGGCGGGGACGCTGGACGAGGTAAGCCTGTGTGCATGATCCGCCCAGTACGCCTGATCTACAAAATAAATGCGAATTGATCCTCATTTAAGACATAGTATTGAACGGAGTCTTACATCCGGGTCATGTGATCGAAACACCTATATGTGGTACACTAATTATCTTTTATAAAATAATGTATTTTTTAAAAATCATGTTTGTTTAATCAAATATTGTCTCCTATCTATAGAGAGATTACTTATCTACCAAAGTATACACGGTTTTCTTATTATTTATGTTTATCGGTCCGAGTCTTCTCACATGTGAATCAGTGAATCAATTAGTAATTCAGGTATATAACCTAGGACAAACTGTCCCATTACCACACTTGCTCCTGAGGAAGCCGGAGGTTCCGGGGAAACGCGTTTGAGCATTATGAGATTTGCTGTCTGCATCCAATATTTAAAGAAGTGACCTGGTTCATCATCCCGAGACATCCCCTTGGAAAATTACTTGGACAATATTTTTGGGTTACAGCATTATCCCTAATTCACCCAAGGAAAGGAGGATCGTTGCATGGGAGCCCTGAGCCTTTGCAAATATAAAGCAAACTAGAACCATTGCTGTCACGAGACTTCTGGCTACAAAATCTACCAGAGACACTGGATGGTAAAATTTTTGTCAGCTTCTAATATACCCCATTAATTACGGGACTATTGATATATCTACCTCAAAGTGAGATTTATGACAAAATTGATTCACAAAATATGAGATATATTTTTATATTTATTATTTTTTATTTTTCATATTAAATGTGTAAATGTATGTTTATATAGTTTTTATAATATTAAAATACCTAATTGAGAGGACGTGTAGTCAATTATTGAGACAGCAAGCGCTGGCACACACCTTTTTCTTTTTTACTTGCTGCACTGTGCCTGAAGTAAATTTAATGTGCTGCTCCTTCACTGCTGGGCTCGGCTCCGCTCTCACCGCCCAGCTTCACGCCCAGAAGGACGTCACTACGCATGTGGAGAGTGGAGACAGACCTTTCCCCTGAGTGCACCGGGTCAGCGGTGCCGGCGCGTGACGTTATGACGCGCACGCTGGCACAGTGGCAGATCAGACTGCAGTGACACCGAGCCCGGAGCCAGAAGGAGGAGTTGGGACGCCAGGGGAGTCAGGCCAAAGTGAATAAATCGGTACATTCATTTATTTGCTGGTACAGTCTGTTAAAAAACAGTACTGTACCGGCAAATTCGGCACAGTTGGAGGGTATGCACTCTGTTGCTCCTATCACACAGTTCAGGACTCTTCAGCTCAAGGGGGGTATAAACAGGGCTTGTGAGAAAGAACATTAGTCAGCAGTAACCATGGCAAATTACTATAAAATTAGTAGTTGATCTGTCCTAGTTCATCTGCCCCCTCGGTCCTTATGTAATGAGACATAAAATGTAACAATTCTGAAATAGGCCTTACAAAAACTCAATAAGCCAACATATGACAGTCTTCTTTTAAATGCTTACATTAGCTAAAGTGACCTCCCAACTGAGGACCATCCTTTATACAGTTTGCCCTCTGTACATCTGAGCTTGCTTAGGATAGGAAACTGGAATTATTCCATCCCTACTGTACAGTACATCACCAAATGCAGAAGCCAACATGAGGTAGAATATAGAAGCCACGTCATGCAAGGGTCACATCTTAATGCTCATTTTCCTAATGAGAAAATATTGTAATTGTAACTACTGAGAGGTCACAAATATTAACCTCCTTACTACTTAACCTCTTATAATACTGTCATTATTTAAGCTTGCACATAATGTCATTAACAGTTGTTGCAAAAATACCCAAGATTTTAACTTAAAAAAAAAAGGTATTACCATAAACACATGTACATGTTATTTATTTGCAGTAATATGTTGGTTATACAAGTTCTTGGCACACTACATGGTAATTATTTCATTTTGTACTCATAAAATCAGGAGACATTTTTAGACTCTTTTTACATTGATGAAATTATTTCACCTCTAAAAATTCAGAAAAGCATAGTAATAAGCAACGCTAAAAAAACTAACAAAGCTGCATTATAAATCAGTGGAAATTATACATTGAAGATAAGCAATTTTTAAGTTCAATATAGGACGCACGTAGGAGCACTTGTACGTATTACAAGTTCCATGCACGTTGTTCAACACTTTAAACTTACTTATTTGGGGGAGATGAATCAAGCCTTGGAGAAAGAGTAAGTTGCCCAAAGCATCCAATCTTCTGCCATTGATCTAACATGGTCTTTGAAATTATAGTTAGAAGCTGATTGGTTCTTTGGGTAACTACTTCACTTTGTTTCTCACAAAGGCAATATCCTATCCTATTTCTTCAGTGTCACCCCATCCACCCCCCCCCCCCTGCCCCCATCCATACACAATAATATGTAATTTCTTTATCTGCATATTAAAAAAGCACCCTTTCTCTTTGCAGCTTAAACATAACAGCATTTTATCCCGACTTGTTGGCATTCGGGGAGTAGTGCAGTGGCCAGCATCAAGCATCACTCGCAGATGAGTGGGACAAGCACAGGATAGTCGTAACTGGATAAAAGGCATGATCTAGTATATGCTATCAATAGCTAATGATCAGCTTGGCGAATAAGTGTACCCACCAGCAATTGTGCCATTGAGAATTAAACATTACATATTATAAGTTTTAGGACTTTAACGCTTGTTGCTTCTCACTTGGGGCCAGATTCTCTAAGCTTCAAAAGTGATAAAATAGAGAGTGATAAACAGCCAGCCAATCAGCTCCTGCCAGACATTTTTCAAATACAGTCTGTGACATGGCAGGTAGGAGCTGATTGGCTGGCTCTTTATCACTCTCCATTTTATCACTTTTGAAGTTTAGAAAATCTGGCCCAAGGTAACATACATTATACAATTACAATGAACAATATCATCTTTGTCTGGCAAAAATAGTTTCTTCAGATTTTGAATTAAAACTGCTATAAATGAGGCTTTTTGTGGATAATATATCAAATATAATGTAACTATTCTTTTTGGCTTCTTCTCACTGGTAAACATTGAGGACTTCAATTTCCAGATTTATAACACTAGGTATACCTAATCTCTGCAATTGCTTGAAATTCACTGGCAATACAAATCCCTTTCCTGCAAAACAGTTCTTCAGTCCAATCAACACAGTTAATTGGCATTTAACCATCTTTATATTGAAACAGTTCAGGTTTGTTTGGTAGACGGTTTTAATTCTCATGTCATCAGTAGAAAATCAAGGCAGCCTCGCAGAACAACACCGCTCCACAATTTGAATAAATCAGATGTCGGAGTCGCAGAGCTAATGCTAGTTAGACACTATTGGAAAAGAAAAGTTGAGTATCTGTGCCAATCATGTGCCAATCTCTGCAATCTCTATTACAGTGCCCCGAAGCCGCAGCATGTCAATCCTTTGGGGGCGGATATGGGGAACATTGGTACAAAACCAAGGTGCTTTGCCCCTGTTTTGTAGGTTTGCTGAGGGCATGGTCTGCATCTTCCATCAAAGCCTTGTTTATGCTAATGAATCTAGGTTGTTGTTTTAATTGTGGCGCCATATAAATAAACAATGATAATAATAATAATAATAACACATACGACCGACTTGGTAGGGAAATCTGATGCCACTGGGCGTGGGCAGCAGCTCCATTCCGTCTTCTATACTGCATGCAGTGGCTGTTGGCCAGGCTGTGGGGAAAGGGAGTTTCTAGACAACTCTCCCCTCTGCTCTTTGAAATACCTTATTTACTGCAGTATATCACATAGCTCATAAAATTCTAAGTCATAATCACAATATAGGAAGAATGATTATGTGAATATGTTCCTAATGTCCAGGGGTGTAGTAAAGGTGATGGAGCTCATGCTCCAGGTGCCTACACAGGTGCAGCTGCTCCAGCAGTGTTCCCTCTAAGCTGTGCGCGTGTGCGCACGCACACAACTCGACGAGCGTGCGCACAGACATTACAACAGAGCGCACAAAGCAGCAGTGGTCCCTTTTTGCAGTTGTGGACTCAATTAATGTGTGTTTCACCCATTAACTACATTGTGTGCTGTGTTTTGAATGTTTAAATGTTAAATATAATTTTGAAGTAAAGTTAACACAAATGCTGAACGTCATTTTCCAGTTATATATAAGTGACGCACAAAAATTTTAATTTCCTTCCAAAGTTGCACAGCCAAAATCTTTTGCCGCACACAACCTTCGTAAAATTAGAGGAAACATTGTGCTCCAGTCCCTCCATCGCTGCTTCTGTGTGCAGTGAGCAGCAGTGCGAGTAAGTTGAGCATCTTACTGTCACCAGTAGCTACACACTGCACCACTGAGCATGTTACCAAGACAGAGACCTACCAAGTCCAGATGTATAAAATGCATATCAACAATCTTTGTTTTCCAAAGTTGGTGCCTGGGCAATGCCCAATACTGAAGACACAGAGATCAATAGTCCGGACAAATTATCCGTTTAATCAAACTATACATCAACACCCTTCAACTGCTGGGGATTTTGCCACAGTACCTCTTAAGTTACCAGAGAGAGGACACTATACTGTGGTAAAGGGTAGACGCATATGACTGACTGTATTATGCTGGATAATGGGTTCCCTGATTTTTATTACCGGCCCCGGCTCTTTCAGCCTGGTGCTGGTTACAGCTGTGGGGGGGACCTCACGCTGTTTTTTTTTTTTTTTTTACACACTGAAGCCTGCACGGATCTGACTGATTCGTGCAGACTGCCTGCACTAATTCGTATTAGCGGCCATATATTCGGCCAGCTAATACCAATTAATACGACATCAGAGGGTTACAAAGCAGTCGTATTTGACTGCTTTGTAAATCCCCCTCCGGAACACGACAAAGCATACGAGGTATGCTGTCGTATTAATTCATATTAAGAATACGAATGCATCTTTTTGCATTCGTATTCTTAGTAAATTTACCCCTATATTTCCTGATACATCAGCAGTAGTCTCATAAATGGACACCTGCAATCCAGGAGTCTGTGAGTATTCGTGAAGAAGAAGAGGTTCTTTCTTTGGTCGCTGATGAAAACGGGACACTGGCCCTTATTCAGATCTGATCGCAGTACAAATTTGTTCTCGAAATGGGCAAAACCATGTGCAATGCAGGTGGGGCAGATGTAACATGTGCAGAGAGAGAGTTAGATTTGGGTGAGTTATTTTGTTTCTGTGCAGGGTAAATACTCTCTGCATTATTTTTACACTGCAATATAGATTTCAGTTTCAACACACCCCATGTTATATCTGCCCCACCTGCAGTGCACATGGTTTTGCCCATTTTGAGAACAAATTTGTACTGCGATCTGAATAAGGGCCACTGCGCGATATGCTTGCTGAGCATATCGCCCTGTGTATACAGGTCTTTATTCTGACTCTTCTCTGCTTCTATTCTTAGGGGTATTGAAGGGGGAATATGAATCTATTCTCTGATTCAGAGTGAGTTGTAGTTTAGTGAGGAGGCTGCAAAGGGGGAAAACTTTTTTGGGTACATCACTATAAAAACACATTACCGGTTGACCCATAGCTTTGCAGCCTAGCTGACGGCCATCTTTGGAGTCACAGTAGCTGCGCGTGATGTTACAAAGCCGAGTAGTCCGGACAGGTCTGCATTGTCAGGGCGGCTTGCACAAATGGTGCGTCATCACCCTGTCACCGCCTCTGGCCATCGCTTAAACTGCGAAATCCTTTGATCGCAGTTTCAGGGCTCAGCATGCCTGCACCGGCAGGTTCGCATTGCCATTTCCGCACTTCTGTTAAAGGGTCTGAATCAGGCCCATTGTACTATAACAGCTTTGACCGTTTGAAAGAATCTGCTGGCATTTGTCTGTTTTCAGAAAAAGAGAAAAATAAAACAGAAAAGGGAATTGTACTTTCATAACATGTAAACTTCAATAAAGGGGCACGCAACGGGCTTACCATGCATCTTGCTCTTAAATGATGACAGTGCTGCATCAGCTTTAGCTTTTGTGTAGACACAGAATGCTGTCAAAATAAAAAGAATTGTATTACAGCTGGTGTGTTTGTAGTGGTAGAGATCCTTCACATGGTACTCTCACGGGAACTCATGAGAACAGGCCACCAGAACAAACATTTTCTAAGCTCACAGAATACCACAAGAATCTGTCAGTTCAGACACATCAGTGTTATTTTTACTGATGTATGTCAGAAGCTCAGTAGACCTGCTCTATGTTTTTACAGTAAGACATAGCTGGAAGCCTGCCCTAGATCCCTACATTTGTAAAAGGTCATGGAAATGAGTAATAGAATTATGTAAGGGCAATTACGATAGAATCTAGATCATGAGAATGATGTCTATCCATTTGTTTCTCGTTGACCTGTTAATGTCTTCTCTATTCTGTAATCGTTAATGTCACAGTTTTATAACATGTATAGGGTGTGTAAAAGTCACATACTCTAATTAATGTGTTTAGTGCAGTGGTTCCCAAACTTTTTAAAATCCCGGCACCCTAGAGCATCAGAATTTTTTTCATGGCACCCCTCGTCCAAAAGTTTCTTATTCTGTAAATTGATTTGTATGTCATACATGGGTTTATTTATGGGTGAGGGACAGGATTAGCTTCTGTTTGTCCACATATTTTATTGTTGGCAGCCACCAGCAATGTTTTTGCCTTTAACAATGACCATAACTGATTTTAATTGTTTCTAGACCACTAATTCAAGGCACCCCTGCAAGTGTCATGAGGCACCCCAGGGAGCCTAGGCACACAGTTTGGGAACCACTGGTTTAGTGTAAATAGTCAGTCATACCAGTTTAATGGAATAATTCAGTTTAGTGCAATGTGTACAGTACATTATGCCTTTGGAATGATTGGACAAATGCACTCCAAATATCAACAAATATCTTTGCTCCTTATTGTTTGCAGAAAAATGAGTAAATATATTCTAGCACAGTGGTAGCCAACCCTAGCCTATGAGAGCTACCAACAGTGCACATTTTCCAGACAACCTAGCTGCTGCACAGCTGCACTCATTAATTACTGACACATTTTAAAAGATACACAGATGGAGCTAATTAGCTCACATGTGATTCTGTGAGGAGACCTGCAAAACATGCACTGTTGGTAGCTCTCGAGGACTAGGATTTGCTACCCCAGGTCTAGCATAATAAACCCTATTGTATAACAACCCGATGTACAATACCGCACAACACAGCACTTACAGATCACAGATTGGGTACAAAATGCCAGCGATCAGAATACTGACAGTGGAATCCCCACAATAGGGTGACCAACTCATCCCTTTAATCCGGGACACATATTAATTACACAGGTTCTGTGGCTGGCTTTCACCTGGTTTTAAACTGCCACACCTCAAGACTCCATTTCACCTGGTTTTAAACTGCCACAGAACCTGTGTAATTAATATGTGTCCCGGATTAAAGGGATGAGTTGGTCACCCTACCCCACAATCACAATGCCAATGGATCCTGGTGAGTATTCAAACACTAGCCCTAACCTCAACCTACCCCCTCCAACATCCTAAGGGCTATTTCACATGCTCCGGCTCCTGCCGGGCGGTGAAACCCTGCACGGCCAAATGCCGTGCCGCACACTGTAGTTATTAATGGACATGATTGTGTCCATTCACACGGGACGGGCATGGCCCGGCCGCCCGGTTGCAGCTGGATCCCACCACTGGAAGGGACAGCTGCTGGGCTATGGTCATCCCTACCATTGTAAACTGCTGTGTGCTGCACAGCTTCCTGGCCGTGCGGGGTTTCGCTGCCCAGTTATTTGCTGGGTGATTTTCAGCTGAAAATCATCTGCAAGTTGCATGATTTAAATATCCTGCATATCAACAAGAGCCTCATGCAGTGGATAATGAATACATAATGAGACCATTGAAATGTCATTGATAACCCACAAGAAGGGACAACTCTGACACGAAAAAGGAATCAAAGGAATCCTATACATCTTTTAGAATAAGTATCTCTTCCTTACTCATTTCATTTTATTTTCAGCTAGGCTACTCAGACAATAGTGGTCAGGAAATGTGGCCATTGCATGTCAGTCTTACCCGCTCATTGGTCAGTACTCTGTCGCAGGTGACAGGTCCGTACTTCGTGCTCCTTGCGGTGCTGTGGGCTGGCATGATGTCCCATGGTCATCTCAATGCTGTGATCCGACGTGCGTCCCAGCATCCCAAACCGACGTGCGTCTGCATGGGTGCCGCCATGACAGCAGGGGTCAGCTGATCTGTGCAATAAGCAAATAAAAACTGTCAAATACAAATCTGGCAAGCTGAGGGAAACTGACAAATGGATTGCTAAAAAAAAGTAGGTTTAATCTGTTTAAAATGTTCAACTACTAAGATACCTATAAAAAGTTAACTACAAACAGACTGAATGGTTTGGTTGATTAAGATAAATCAAAAACATACTTGATCATTTGCCAGTCCATAGGGCATACACCCATGTAGCCTTAATGCATTAACAGATACACCGTATACTTAAGGAGTCGTTCACAATTTGGAGCCAGAAACTTATAGACGAGAATCCCTGACATCAGTCTTGGTGGATAAAATCATTGAAGAAACGTTAAGGGATGCTATCCAGAATATGTTATGAAAAATAAGCTCATTATATAACTTCCGCATGGGTTTGTGCAGTAACCGTTGTGCCACACCAGATTGGATTAGTTTTTATGAGGTGGTAAATTGGAAACTGGCTCATGGACATGCAGCGACTAGGATATAATTGGCTTTTTCAAATGCATTTGCTTCTTCCTTTCTTAAAGCAGAGCGGTACATAAAATGACTATAATAGTATTCAGCAGAAGTATGGATAGGGCCAGTGCTAGTGCGTTTAGTGTTCTCCTGCAAACTTTAAATTTGCGACTTCCCATACATTACAAAGGGACACACGAGCCTGAAGAAATGGGTGTGGTCTCACAAGGATGGTGCGTCTCTGCACAATATGGTCCCAATTTACAACACACAGTAGCACAATCTTATTCACCTTACACCGCAAGTAGTGCCCTTGATTGACAGGAACCATCATAGTAGTACCCCTTATTCACATTATGCTACACAGTAGTGCCCCTTACACATAATGCCCAAAGTAGTAATGCTGCTTAGACACATAATACCCACAGTAGCACCGCTTACACACATAATGCCCACAGTAGTTGCGTTGCTTACACACATAGGGCCATATTCAATGAGAAAAATTTGCCGTGCATGGCGAGAGATTTAATCTCTCGCCATGCACTCGCCCTGTTCCGGAGGGCTCGCTGCCACTCCTGCTCCCACTATTCAATGTGGTTAAGACTCGCCGCCACTCGTGGCGAGTCTTAACCCCTGCAGCGGACGAGCGTCCGCGGCAGGGAGCTGACAAGGAGCCGGGGGACGGTGGCAGCCAGGGAGATTAAAGTCTCCCTGGCTGCCCCAGAACATATGTGGAGGGGAGGAGGGCTCCCCGGGACCCAGTCAGCGGGGGACCCAGTATTCACTGCACCCGATCGTGCATATGTAATGATCGGGTGCAGTGAATATATGAATATCTAATGAGCTGCTCGAGAGCTACGGCCCCCTGCTGGCTGCTCTGTGTAAAAAAAAAAAAATTAAATATTTTTTTAAAATTAAATATATATTCATGTGCTTCACAGAAAAAAAAATCCTGATTTTTTTACACCAAAATAAAAAAAAAAAAAACCTTTTAGTTTAAAAGTTCACATTCCAGTTCTCCATGAAAAGATGTAGAATTGCTACACAGAGAGACACGGCGAAAATCACTTAGAAAGACGGCAAAAATATCGCATTGAATAGGGTGGTTCACTTTTGGAGAGCAAAATGCTCCTTCCAACGCGAAAATAGCACAAACTCGCCATAAAACATTGAATATGGCCCATAATGTCCACATTAGTAGTGCCACTTGCATACATAATGCTCACAGCAGTAACACTGCTTGCACATATAATGACCACAATTGTAGTTCACCTTAAACACACAATGCCCACAGTATTGTTGCTTACACACATAATGCCCACAGTAGTAGTGCCGCTAACAAAACATATTGCCCACAGTAGTAGTGCAAGCAACACACATAATGCCCATAGTAGCAAAGCATATACACATAATGCCCACTGAAGCACTGCTTATAAACCAAATGCCCATGGTATTAGAGCCACTTAAACATAATACCCACAGTAGTAGTGCCATTTACACACAGTATAAGAAATGCTTAACATAGTGCTCACAGTAGTATTGACACTAAGATAACAGTAGCACAGCTTAAACACATAATGCCCATAGTAGCAGTGCTGCTTACACACATAGGCAGGTATTCAATGTGAAATATCGCTATGTGCAGTGAATCCTGTTTAGGATTCGCTGCACATCCACAGGGTTCCGGAGGGCTGGAGCATTCGCTGCCAGCCCTCCCTCTCACCTTATTCAACACCTCAGGGGCTCGCTGCCACTGACACCGATTTTTAACTGCCGCACGGAGCGGGGGGACTGTGGCAGGCAGGGAGATGGAAGCCTCCCTGCCGGCCCCAGTATGTGTGGGGGAGAAGGAGGGCTCCCGTAGACACTGGCAGCAGAAGCTGCCTCCCTGAAAGCTGGCAAGGGATGCAGGTAGGGAGCCACTGCACTGGTCCTGCTCGTGAATATGTAATGAGCGGGACCAGTGTGCAGTGAACATGTAATGCTAGCAACCCTGCTAGCAAATGTGTAAAAAAATAAATAAATAATAAATGTGAAAATTAAATATATGCACATGAATAAAAATAGAATGCCCCTTCACAGAATAAAATTACTGATTGTTTTACACCAAGAAAAAAGCAAAACCTTTATTTTAAAAGATCACTTTCCAGTTCACCTTAAAAAGATGTTGAATGAAAATAGTGTCATTCAACATCTTTTTAAGGTGAACTGGAATGTGATCTTTTAAAATAAAGGTTTTGGGTTTTTTTTGGTGTAAAAAAATCAGTAATTTTATTCTGCTATATATAAATTTCAGGCTGCTACTTGTGTGGACACTGAATATTACTATATAAAAATTCAAGGAATGCTTCCAACTCTGTCGACCTTAGCCATGCCGACCTATTTCCGGTGTCGACCTAAGCCACGTCGTCCTTCAGTGGTCAACCCAATGCATGTCATCCTAATATGGGTCAACCTAATGATCGTATACCCTGCAACTCATGTTTTGCATTACATTAAAACAAAAATATTGCTACATAACAATTTAAGTTCTATTTTGTCCTTTCTATGGAAATAGAGATACAGTGATTATAATTACCAAACATACACCGCTGCTGTAATCACTGAACAAAACACATCATTTTAAAATAAGGAAAATGTCAGTGTAATGGGTCTCATCAACTCCGGTATTTACATGCTGAATGTGTCTGATTAACAGGAACCAAACCCCTCATCTCTACTCGGGTTACTGTAGGATCAACAGGATTTTCTTTTTTCAACTTTATCAACAACATAAAATGAGTGTGACTTTTGCAGATACACCATACTTGCCTACTTTTGAATACTAGTTTCAGGGAGATTATAGTTGGTAGTAGAATTTTGTAAAGCGGCCCATTGAGGGGGCGTGTCATGCTCCTCCCAAAGGGCGTGTCTGGTTCCATATATGGAGAAATTGTGAAAAGAGATTGTGAACGTGGCACCTAGAAGCGTGGGTGTGTACTGCTACATATGAGAGGAACCTTTTAAAATGACATATCTAAATGTAGATGAGCCCCAAAGCAGTTAGTAAGAGCTACTATACTTGGTAAAGTGCTGGGAAATGCTGCTGATGACTCAATGTAAATGTTTCTATCTCTTATTCCTTTTTTCCCCAAAAATGTAACAGTGTAATGTGGGCTAGGTGAAACGAGGGAGATTGCTAGACTAATGAGGGAGAGAGGGAGATTGCTGTTATTTCAGTGAGTCTCCTGCAGAATGCAGGAGGGTAGGCAGCTATGAGATACACTTTTATCTTTATATCTTATATCGTTATAAGACAACTTCTGTCCTTTTTCAGACTTTTGCATGTGCTAAAATAGGGATACGGTCATTTGGTCTACAGCATGTTGGTCCACAAGCATTGGGTCGACACCATTAGGTCGACATGGAGATAGGTCAACATGGTTCTAGATCGACATGGCTTAAGGTCAACAGGTCATTAGGTTGACACAAGCATTAGGTCGACATGGTCTAGGTCAACAGTCAAAAGGTCGATATGGGGTTTTTCAATGTTTTTTGAACCGACATGTGCCGACAGGCCGTATTTTATTCCCTACCATCCACTAGGGTGTGGTATGAGAATAAAATAGTGTGCTGAGCACAGCGTGGCACCGTGCCTGAAGCATTACGAGTACAGCGAGCGATGGGAGGGGATGCGGTGTACTTCAAACTGTGTCCATGTCGACTGTGACGACCTTTGGGTCAAAAAACAGTGAAAAACCCAATGTCGACTTTTTGACTGTCGACCTAGACCATGTTGGCCAAATGCTTGTGTCGACATAATGACATGTCGACCTAGAACCATGTCGACCTTGACCCATGTCGACCTAGAACCATGTCGATCTAATGCTTGTCGACCAAAATGCTGTAGACCAAACAATCCCAACCCCTAAAATGTTGGCATTATCTTGATATTGAAATTGTAAACTGTATCATTAGCTCTATGTATGTTAAGGTAATATCAACTCAAAATGTACATTTTGCAGCCAAATTACTTTCTAGACTAAAAGAGGCCAAATGTATCTATCTTTATGTAATGTATGAACTATGCACGGTTCTACCTTCCTATTACGTGTGATTATGGATTCAGGTACACAAACTAATTTATATCATCGTCACTGACTAATCACCTTATGTAAACACGTTAGACACAAATAAATATTTAATAAAGGATAAATAGGTCTCAAAGGAGAAGCAGCAGGAATATCTCTTCTGAATACAGCACCTGGTACGCTGATATCCAGAGTGGAGAACGCTGATTATCACTTCAGCTTGGATCATTATAGAATAAATGTGCAAAGAGGATCAAACTGATATCAACTTTCATTGCTAACATTTGACAGCAATATTAACTTAATTGATCAAATAATTACTGCAGTTATCTTACAGTTTTTAAAGAAAATTATAAGAAGGACAATTTATAATATGATTTTGCATTATATTAAGTGCAAAATGTACATACTTTTGCACCTTTCTTCCCTGGGTACCATAATAGATGGGGTTGTGCTGAAAGGTCAAGCACCCCTGACTTGTGACCCCCCCCCCCCACCCCCCTCCTCCATGATCCATGGCCAAACCTCCCTTCACATGCTCCCATATGTGGTACTCATAAGCCAGTCAATCCCTGTGCACAGATGTATTCATTACTGACTAACATACTGTATTTGAAAAAATCCACAGGTTGAATTAAGCCCTATACAGGTTGAATTAAGCCCTATAAACAATAGACAATATGGGGGTTATTCAGGTTCACTCGCAAAAGCACATTTGGTTTGCTAATGGTCAAAACCATGTGCAGATAAAGTTATATTTGGGTGAGTTATTTTTTTTCTGTGCAGGGTAAATACGGACTGCTTTATTTTTACACTGAAATATACAGTAGATAATAGTTGAAGTACAAACCCACCCAAATCTAATTCTCTCTGCACATGTTACATCTGCCCCACCTGCAGTGCACATGGTTTTGTACATTAGCAAACCAAATGTGCTTTGCGAGTAAACCTGAATCAGGCCCTATATAATTTACAATATTTACGATAACGATATTGTTAATGATATATAGTTCATATCAATTCAATTAACAATGCGCGCTCCTGCGTATAGTTAATGATGTCCTCCGTTGTGTGAACATGCAGCGCAAAGATGACTATATTGTAAATGACTGCATGTTCAGTGGGGGGCCAGATGACTTCACTGAACAATATCTTTAACCGCTTCGGTGGTATGCCCTGGAAATTTCCTGGGCTCAGCTGCGCTGCCGCATAACACGATACAATATGTAGGTGCGTGCCAGTGGTGCCTGCAGTACTGGCGCTCTTACAATTTATATTCCCTATCACATGTACACGTACACACAGACATTCTAGGGTTAATTTTGTTAGAAGCCAAATAACCTACCATTATGTTTTTGGATAGTGGGCAGAAACCGGAGTACCCGGAGGAAACCCATGCAAGTACCGGGAGAATATACAAACTCTGCACAGTTAGGGCCATGGTGGGAATCAAACCCATGACCTCAGTGCCGTGAGGCCCTAATGCTAATCATCACATCATTTGTATATATATATATATATATATACATATATATATATACTGTACTTCTACCAAAATTATATCAAACAGGAGCGGTTAAGGTTTAAAGGGTCAACAGTGTCTAGGTTTACAGTCATTAGGCCAACACCAAAAGATCGACATACAAACTGTTCAAATGGAAAAGCTGACCCATGAAAAGGACCCCCAACGTCACTCGCCATGATTCAGGCCAGGTGCCTTGTTCTGCTACCACTGCACTCTTTACCATTCCCAATCGAAGACCACGCTGATCGTAATG
Source organism: Crinia signifera (assembly GCF_055691185.1). Taxonomy (NCBI): domain Eukaryota; kingdom Metazoa; phylum Chordata; class Amphibia; order Anura; family Myobatrachidae; genus Crinia; species Crinia signifera. The sequence continues at coordinate 407,550,635 of NC_139217.1, forward strand.
TATAAAAAAGTCCAAAAAAATACAAAACAATAAAACTCATGTAGACCTTTTGATTTGTTGACCATAGCAATGTCGAACTTTAGCTTGTGTCAACCTTGTGCATGTTGACCATATGTTGTTTACTGTTGACCCAATGGATACCACAAGAGCTACAAATGAAGCCTAATTTGGAACAGGATTACTATAATTTATATAATGGCTAAACACATGTGTGGTTTATATGTGAAGCAATAACATCAACTTCTTATTTTCAGATCAACTGCAAATCTTTTTCTGTGCAGTTAGTTTTTTGCTAGTAATATCCTGTCTAAAGGCTTACTTTTACCATTTGAGCTGCTTTCAGCTCAAGAGCCGCCCAGTGTGCATGACCCAGCGATGTGCACTACCATATCATTGCCAGATGCTCATCTGCTGGTGTTACCACAAGATGAGCAGCGTGGTGGGTGGCTTTCCATAGAGTCCTGCTATGGAAAGCCATCCAACCCCGTAAAAATTGCTTGGAGTGGTGAAATACGCTCAGTGTGTGATTTTTAGCCGAGCGATATCAGCATCATTATCGCTGTGCATACGGGCTGGGCAAAAATGCCCAGTATATATGCCATACTTGCCTACTTTTGAAAACTAGTTTCAGAGAGATTATAGTTGGTAGTAGAATTTTGCATGGTGCCCCACTGAGGGGGCGTGTCATGCTCCATCCAAAGGGCGTGGCTAGTTCCATATATGGAGTGATTGTGAGAAAGAGATTGTGAATGTGGCACCTAGAAAAGTGGGTGTGTACTGCTACATCTGAGAGGAATCTTTTAAAATGACTTATATACAAATGTAGATGAGCCCCAAAGCAGTTAGTAAGAGTTACTATACTTGGTAAAGTGCTGGGAAATGCTGCTGATGATTCAATGTAAATGTATCTGTCTCTCATTCCTTTTCCCCAAAAAATATAACAGTGTAATGTGGGCTAGCTGAAATGAGGGAGATTGCTAGACTAATGAGGGAGAGAGGGAGATTGCTGCTATTTCAGGGAGTCTCCTGCAGAATGCAGGAAGGTAGGCAACTATGATATATGCACCTTAACTGTACTTTACAAATCCCCAGCTTCATCAACCTTTTTCTTTCCTGAAACTTTCCTAAAAAACGAACCTGCGCCCCGTGAAGTGTACTGTTTTACTAACCAGCAGGACTGTTTGGAACCTTCTCTGACTCTGCAAAACTCAGGCTTCCCACCTAGAAATGTTCTCTTTCCACAGGTCCTCTCTCTGTTAATAAGTCACCTGCTGGTGATGATGTAGTCAGCAATGTGGTTTTCCACTAATTTATTTAACACTCTCTGCAATGTTTTAAGCTGTGCTTATTTGGCCTTGAAACAGATTGCTAATTAATTGTAAACAACCTTTCATGTACTTCACATCACAGTAATAACTCCAGCAGTTCAGCCTTTGGAGATTTTCAATGACTATTTCCACAAGCTGATGATTCATCAAATGAAGCGACTGACGAATTCAGTTCCAATTCATAGCAGTTAGGTTGGCAGATGAATAGTGGAACATATTTTAAAACCTAATATAGCCAAATTCAATACACTCTAGTAAGAAATGTTTTTGACATAAAATGTTTTTTATGACAAAAGAGAGTGGTGTGTTGGGGAAAGAGTGTTATAATAATGTACGGTTATGGACTGGAGAATCTGCAGAATGACTAATAACACAATTAATGGGCCAAAAAGTAATAGCTTCTGATTTGCTTTTAGTGACTTTTAAAGATAAACCAAAAATCCAGCAATAAAATCTTCAAAAGCTTGTCACTTTTAGAAATTCCAATTGTTCCAAGTATGTTGATTATATATATTGTGTATGATGTTTTTGTATATGGAATCATACGGGCCCTGATGTTGCCATCTTAGAGGACTGATTCGTCTCCCAGTTCTTTTCTTCCTCCTTTCACAACAGAGAGGCAAGGATTTTTACCCCAAAGACAGCAATCAGACCAATAGATAGGTGTTAGATATAAAGGATTTTACCATAAAGTATAGATGTGCACAGACCCCTGTGTTTTGGTCCCTAACTCATCCTCAGGTCTTGATTTTGCAAAACCACTTTCGTGTGTTTTGGGTTACATTTTGGGTTTGGTTTTGGATAACAATTTCTTTGAAAGACTATAAATTGATAAAAACCACTAGCACCATGTAACTTGGATGTTGCCCAACTCATCAAACACTCTCCTGAGTGAAATGGCGCCTGAAAACACGGGAAGGGACTTACATGCAAAAACCAAAGAATATCTTTTTCCCCTTCTTCGAGGGAAGGCTCAAATCGAGACCCGGGCCAGTTGGAACCCCAAAAGAGTTCAGAGCCAGGATTTGGATCTACTTAGATACACAAAGTTTGGGTATGTTTGGTTTTTAACAAAACTGGAAGACTCATCTCTATTATATAGACTAAGGTGGGACAATTTTAAAGAATAACTGAGAATAATGTTTTGTGGATTTGACATACAATATAACTAAAACATACATTTGTTACTGTCACAACAATGGCACTTAATTGGTAATGCAGACTATGTAAGGCTAGGATTATCTCAACCCATATAAATTCAACAAAAATCAGGTATGATTTATAGTATATTATACCTTTTACTTAACTAAAACCTATAGAGAAAAAAATATTTACAAAGAGTTCCTATTCACTTATCTTAAGGAGAATCTCACAGGTTTAATTATTGATTACATAGTTATCAGCAACTTACTACAGTCTTTTCATACTGTGACTTTTATAATGGTTATGGACCTCATTTTACAACTCTTATTATCTTACTAACTAAGGTAACATTACAAAAGAAGTACTTTGTACTGGATGGCTTGAATAGGGGCAGTATGGATGGTGTAATGGTTAGCATTACTGCCTCACAGCGCTGAGGTCATGGGTTTGATTCCCACCATGGCTCTAACTGTGTGGAGTTTGTTTATTCTCCCCGTACTTGCGTGGGTTTACTCTGGGTACTCCAGTTTCCTTCCAAACTCCCAAAATATACTGGTAGGTTAATTGGCTCCTAAAAAAATGAACCCTAGAATGTCTGTGTGCGTGCATGTACATGTGGTAGGGAATATAGATTGTAAGCTCCACTGGGGCAGGGATTGATGTGACTGTATTAATATTCTCTGTAAAGAATATACAGAATATGTGTGCGCTATATAAATAACTGTTAATAAATAAATAATAACATAAATAAATAAATAGCATATACAGTATACAGTTGGGTCTTTGTGTGCAGAAGTTGGTGCCCGAACATATTATATTTGTTTCAACACTGAGCAATACAAATTTTAAGACAATATAAAGCAGTGGAAAGAGTGGACAAGTGACCTTTCCAACAGCAACCTATCAGTTTCTACCTATTTGTAAGTGATAAATGCAACCACAAAACTGATCCAGTTGTCCAGCTTTCCACTATTTTCACTGCTTGATGCATCACCCCCAAAGTCTCTCACAAATTGTCCATTTTTGTATATCTAGACAAGAAGCAATGGTTTTATCTCACCCAGAGGAGTAGTCAATGGAGGTTTGGCTTCTCCACCTGAACGTGGATACAGCTTACATTATGCCAGAGCTGTTGCACTAGATTCAAGAGAGTTGGTGACAGAGATGATCTATTTTGACCTTCACTTCTCTACACTTGGACTTTACAACAATTGGACTGCACTGAATGGGGAAAGGATTAGAATTCAGTATAGAACATTCGTATTGGTCAAGTGGAGAAATGCAAATTCAAATCAATCAATCAGTTTCTGATTTATGTGGACTCATCCAATATCAATTATATTGCTAACCCTAATTATTACATAGGACAATGCTGCTAATATTATCAGCTGCAATATAAAAGATTTGTCAAGACCATATACAATACTGTGTGCACCAAGCAGACATTAATATATACAGGTCGAGTATACCTTATCCGAAATGCTCGGGACGACACTGAAGAAGATCCTGAAGGCCGCCGTGGAAAAAAGGGGCAGGGGGTGGAAAACCCACCTGATATATTCTAAAAAAAATAAGTTTTTTGGAATATTTTGGATAACGGATCTACAGATACGGGAGACTCGACCTTTAGAATGAGGGTTGGTAATAAAGTATTCTCCCAATTAATTAGATAATATTAGATAAGATTCTTATTCTTTACCACTGTTAAATAGTTGTGCAAATCTTGTGATTATGAATCTACAACGGCAAGAGCTGTTTTTGTAGCATTTCTCTAGGGTGTGATATATATACGGGATAATAAATTAAACTAATTGCACACATCCATAAATCTACAGTGCTAATTAATTGAATATAATTTGGCATATAACATAACCCATTCACTGTGACAAATTATCAAATGAATAAGTACAATGTAACATGATTAGTGTTTTAATATAGATGACATACAAGCATAAAGGGTAATTACTAAAAAAAAATTAATAAAAGCATAAAATATTATGACTGCTACCACGGTGGTTACTTGTCTATTACTTATGAAGTTTTTATTTTTTATAAAGAAGAAAGAAACAATTCAGTAAATGTGCGAGATTAATATTATATATCATATGGTGATTTGATTTGGCATTAAAAAAGTCCCATCTTCAAAAATTTCTTCTAATAAAATAAGATATGTTCATAAATGTAAGAACTAGTGCATTCTTTGGTACTTATGTATTATCTGGGCTCCCATGTTAAATGCACCCCATTTTTTCATACCCCTACTATCCAACTATGCATGGAGTTGATTTTATATAGTGTGGCGAGCGCAGCAAGCCACCATGCCCGAAGCGTGGCGAGCGCAGCGAGCCCCGCGAGGGGACACGGTCTCATAAGAAAAACGGGAGCCCAGATATTACATAAGTACCCATTCTTTCATAAATAAATGCCTTACTTAATATACGAGTACTTTATATTATTAGCTGTAGGCTTTGCCATCTTGGCAACATTAACATAGTTTATTTAGCGTGCACACTTTATTTTATTTTTTGACATAGAGGTTACCTGGATGTGAAAGGTGACATGTGAGCCATACATAAGCACAATGATTCTATACATCGAATGATCAGCATCGATGATCGGCAACGCATGCTAAATATCCCAGGCTTGCCATTTTCAATGACTCACACCTTGATGATTAGAGAACTGTCAGAGAATGGGAAAAATTCAGCATGTAAAAAAATCCGGACTTGCCGATCCCAAACATATATCAGGAATCAGGGAATTTCATCTTATTATATTTCACGGATTCCTTGACTGTGCTATAGGAAGAACAAGGAATTGGGGCAATATATTGCAGATGTAAGGAGTTCATTAGATCACATCACTTAAAACTATTAACATAACTAACATCTATTCAACAGATACTGGAGAACAATAATGGAGCTATATACAGGGTTTGTATAAAAAGAATTGAGACCTATTTTTTTCTGACGCGACTGTACATCGCAGCGCACATGCTCCATGCGGGTTTGATGGAGGGGGAAGTCAGCTTCAACACGCACCGAGCATCAGTCGCCTACGGGCTTCCGTACGGTTCGTATCATGGTTTTAGTGGACCCCTGTCCCTGGCTCGGTTGAAGATTAAAAATGAAAAGTTCTATCGAACAGTGCTACGCCATTAAATTCTGTGTGGGACTCGGAAAATCGGCTATGGAGACGTTGGTCATGATCCAGAAAGTGCATTGTCGCCAATTGGAAGCTGCATTATGACAATGCACCAAGCCACACCTGCTTTGTAGTCAACGACTACCTGGGCGGAAATGGCATCGCAAAGCTTCCCCAACCCCCCTACATTCCCGATCTGGCCCCAGTGGACTTTTTCCTGTTACTCCGAGTGAAAACAGCCCTCAAAGGACACTGCCATGGGACCTTAGCAGAGGTCAAATTGGCTTTGAAGGACTTCCAGGGTGCCTTTCAAGCGTGAACAAGTCATTGGCAGAAGTGTGACGATGTACAAGGGTCTTATTTTGAAAAATTTTAATTGTTTGTAGCGATATCTTCAATAAATATTTTTTCCAAATTTGGTTTAATTTCTTTTATATAAACCCTGTATTTATAAAATGTAACGTCACTAGTGCTAGTCAATCAGACTCACAAAGGTTTGATTACTTACAAAATGAATCAATAACATCATTAACAACATCAAATAATTGCGACAAACAGTATAATATTAACAATTTGTAGAGAATAAATAAAAAGTGATCACATATTGTATACACAACTATAGTGTGTGTGTGTGTGTGTATATATATATATATATATATATATATATATATATATATATATATATATATATATATATATATACATCAAGGGGACAAATAATATCATTTGTGATGTTATTCTGATATATACTATATATATCACTCAGAATAACATCACAATGATTATATTATTTTTCCGTTAACTCCAGGTGATGTGAAGTATAATATATATCTATTTTTATAATTACAAGTTGAGCAACCTTGAAATCCTTATCAGATAATTGGACTGTTATCACAGCTCTGTGGTTCAATACAAGCAAGAAACCTTCTAATAATTATTGGAGAGGAATGTATGCCTCTGTGGTTTCCTGTCTTCTGTTTACTAGCTTCTGTTTACTGAAGTTGGCCAGACACCCTTTGCCAAGATGGCCACTGTAGACTCAATTCATATGTAACTGTAACACCTCCTAGCTCCTCATAGGTGTAAGTATCTGTTACCGCTGTAACCATTGTTATATGGTCATACCACCTCTGCTTCCATTACCTGTTAGTTCTGTTACTACTGTTAAAACTGTACTGCAGTAAACCTAGGTCTTACTGCAGAAACCTAGTACAATCCCTAGGTCTTAAAGACACAGCCCTCTCTTGGTTCTCATCCTACCTATCTAACCGCTCCTTTAGTGTTTGTTTCTCTGATTCTGCCTCCTCTTCGCTACCTCTTTCAGTTGGAGTACCTCAGGGTTCAGTTTTAGGTCCTCTGCTTTTCTCAATCTATACCTCATCTCTTGGCAAACTAATCAGCTTCTTTGGATTTCAGTATCACCTGTATGCGGATGATACTCAGCTCTACCTATCCTCGCCGGACCTGTCCCCATCTGTATTGAGCTGTGTCTCTGAATGCCTTTCTGCTGTTTCATCCTGGATGTCATCTTGCCACCTCAAACTTAATATTTTTATAAACAGAATTAATTATATTTCCACCAATAAATAGTAGTTGCAAACCTGATATCTCTATTGCTGTTGAGGATATGACAATCACTTCTACCACTCAAGCTCGCTGCCTAGGTATTATCCTTGACTCAGAACTTTCCTTTGTACCCCACATTCAATCTGTCTCAAAATCATGCCACATGCACCTAAAACATATTCAATATTCACCCTTACCTTACACAAGACACTGCAAAAACTCTAACCCATGCTCTCATCATCTCATGCATTGATTATTGCAATAGTCTCCTTATTGGCCTTCCCCAATACAGACTCTCACCACTACAGTCCATCATGAATGCAGCTGCCAGGCTAATCTTCCTAGCCAGATGCTTATGGTCTGCAAAGCGACTCTGTCAGTCACTTCATTGGTTACCTTAATTCTACCGTATTCAATACAAAATTATTTTACTTATACACAAAGCCATAAACCAAACTACACCAACATACATATCGTCTCTTACTGTATCTCAAAATATCTTCCAACTCGACCTCTACGCTCCTCCCAAGATCTGTGTCTCTCATCCACACTCATTACTTGCTCCCATCCCGACTGCAGGACTTTCTTCGGGCTGCACCCACTCTGTGGAATGCCCTCTCAAGCCCAATAAGACTCTCCTCCATTCTCCAAACCTATAAGCATTCCCTGAAAACTCATCTCTTCAGGCAAGCTTATCAAATTCAAGAACCAGACACAGAACCTTGCATTCTGGAGGAATTGATCCAATAAAGAATACAGTATATATCCTTATGTATCAATGCCTATTTCCCTATAGATTGAAAGCTTGCGAGCAGGGCCCTCCTACCTTTTGACTGTCTGTAAATACCCTGTTTGTTGTATCACTGTCTCGTTTTGTAAAGCGCAACGGAATATGCTGTTCTATATAAGAAACTGTTAATAAATAAATAATAAATAAATACATTTTCGGAACCATCATAGTTCCCTAGTTTACATAAAGACAAATTGTAGGGCTACCAGGACACATTATGCACACAGTATCTGCAATTCACATTGTGACAATTCATATTTTGCCACAATAGAGTGCCCCTTATTCCTACTGTGCCACATTAGAGTGCTCTCCAGTTCAAATGATGCCAAGGTTACAGTACCCAGTTCATATTATGCCACACTATAGTGCCCTTTTTAATACTGTGCAACATCAAAGTGTCCCAGTTCTTATGTAATATTATAGTACCATCAACATTACAAAAAGCAGATAAGATTGTGACACATTAAAGTACCCTCCAGTTCATACTGTGCCAGATTAAAGTAGTCCCTTATATTTATAACATCCACTCCACACTTCTCTCACTGAAAATGCAATGCTGCACAATTCAGACTGGGCAATGGATCAGACCCAATTGCATAGCAAGAAAATCTTGGAAATTGGTATGCAACTTTATAACATGGGTCTAGGCTCCGCTAACCCACTGGGCCCCAAATCAATGCTACCCCTTGCGCCAACTATAGGACATATCAACAATGCTCTCATTGATAATGATTGGATTATTACCTGGCATATAAATACAGATGAAACATTGAGCCTAATTCTTAATGTGGAACGGGGGAAAATTCGGGCCGTTCCGATGTTTGGGGGTCTGCGCATGCCCGTATTTGCTCATGTGCAGACCCCGGCAACAAATGGCCTAGTTGAGTTACACAGTCGCCGGGTCGTTCATTGCGGGACTACCTGCACTGCAGCATGGTTTTGTCCATTTTGAGAACAAATCTGCCCTGCGATCAGGTCTGAATTGGGCCCATCAGCTTTGCCTGCTAACATACACTTTTACTATGACTTCCATCAGACCTGGGTTTGTGGAAAATCAATTTAGGCCAGGAGTGGTACAGTAGGTTACACCTTTTCAATATTTCACTGGTACTTGTGGAGTATCACGGCTCCCACGACCTGCATCGTATGCAGATCGTATGCTAAAAATCGCATCGCATCGCATCGCATGTGGCATACGATGGTATACGATGCGATGCGATGTTTTACCGATTTTTGACCAATTTTACTCAAAAATCGTATGCCATCGCATAACATCGTATGCCATATGTAGTGGCATACGATGGCATACGATGCGATGCGATGTTTTACCGATTTTTGACCATTTTTGCTCAAAAATCGTATGCCATCGCATGGCATCGTATGCCATATGTAGTGGCATACGATGCGATACGATGTTTTACCGATTTTTGAGCATTTTAGCTCAAAAATCGTATGCGATCGCATCGGATGCAATACGATGGCATGCGATGCGATGCGATCGCACCCGATTTTGCATTGAAATGCATCAGAATGTATTGAAATGTGTATTAAACTTGTGAAATGCCCCCAAATGCCATTTTTCATAGTGCACCACCCCCACTATCAACGTCAACCTGAAGCGTGGCGAGCGCAGCGAGCCCGCGAGGGGCGGCGGTACGCGTCCTACGACCTTTTCATACCCCCACTATCCACGTCGGCGTGGAGTTGAGAATAGAATAGTGTGGCGAGCGCAGCGAGCCCCGCGAGGGGACGCGGATACCTTCACAGCTATACGCGTCCCCTCGCGGGGCTTCACAGGTATGCGCGTGCGCTCGCCACGCTTCGGGCTCGGTGGCTCGCTGCGCTCGCCACACTATTCTATTCTCAACTCCACGCCGATGTGGATAGTGGGGGTATGAAAAGGTCGTAGGACGCGTACCGCTGCGCTCGCCACGCTTCGGGTTGACGTTGATAGTGGGGGTGGTGCACTATGAAAAACGGCATTTGGGGACATTTCACTTTTTTAATACACATTTCAATGCATTCTGATGCATTTCAGTGCAAAATCGGGTGCCATCGCATCGCATCGGATGCCATCGTATGGCATCCGATGCGATCGCATACGATTTTTGAGCTAAAATGCTCAAAAATCGGTAAAACATCGTATCGCATCATATGACATCGTATGCCACTACATATGGCATACGATGCCATGCGATGGCATACGATTTTTGAGCAAAAATGCTCAAAAATCGGTAAAACATCGTATCGCATCGTATGCCACTACATATGGCATACGATGCCATGCGATGGCATACGATTTTTTAGCAAAAATGCTCAAAAATCGGTAAAACATCGTATCGCATCGTATGACATCGTATGCCACTACATATGGCATACGATGCCATGCGATGGCATACGATTTTTGAGCAAAAATGCTCAAAAATCGGTAAAACATCGCATCGCATCGCATGCCATCGTATGCCACTACATATGGCATACAATGCCATAAGATGGGAGCCGTGATACTCCACAAGTACCATTTCACCACATCATTTATTTGTATTCAAACAGATAAAAATCATTAGTGTTCCTTAGTGATTTTACTTACTGGTAGAAAACATATACATTTAATATGGTGGAATGTGGTGAAAGTCTTGAAAGTAGCTCTGCATTGAGTTCTCTCTCCAAATCTTAATAAAGCTTTCAAAACCCTAACAGCTCACTCCCTGCTTTCTCTCCACTCTGGCTCGCCCCTCTGTGTCACCCTTGTCTGCTGCCACCCTCTCTCTATTGATCATGCAGGGGGTTAATTCCCTTAATTTAAGAATTAAAGTGGTGGTGTCTTTTAAATATGTCCCTTGGGACTGAATGACAGGCTAAAAAAAATGAGTCCAGTCCAGATATTGTGAGACCACATAATAAATAGAATCTCTTGCCGTAATGATTGGCCTGCCTGGAAGGACAAGCGGATCTTTATGTATCTTCAGTATAGAAGTATAACACCGGATATTGATGATAAGGGGTCTTCTTATGCTGTCAGTGATCGTGTTGCTATTCACAGCCTGTGCAAGCATGTTTTCCAATACTCAATTTAATTGCTCCATAGGATCCTATGAAAGGGGTCTATAAACATTCAGATCGCCCGATTTCCTGTGTATCTCTGCTCTGTAGCTGTCGACATCCTGTATCCACCCCCCTTGTCTGTGGGGTGTACCACAATACATGTAGAAGATGGGCGAGGCACTCAGCAGGACTTCCAATAAGTAGTCAATTATTATGTGTATACAGATGTAGCGCCGCTCATCTTTGCAGGGGCTGACGGTGGATTCTCCATTCGCCAGCCCCGTCAAGTCGACGGAAGGGGATGCTTGTGCACGAGACGCGCGTGCGTCCCCTTACAACGGGCTCCCCCGGGTCCCGCCACCTCGCTGCATTCCCCACCGTGTTCCCCCACCTCCCTGGAGCGGAGACGGGCAGGGTTCCCGTGTCAATGGGAAACTGGGACGCGCGTCCCAGTCAAATGTAGCGCAGCTCACCAGTGGGGGTGGTCTGGTGATCCCCGACGCTTGATGAGCGCCGATACATCTGTATGTCTATATATATATATATATATACTGTATATATATATAAATATATATATCGATGTGGTGGCGGTGGCACTCAAAAAGAAAGACAGCCACAGGCAAAGATTGCCCATCAATCTCCACTGGCTGTCTTTCTTTTCGAGTGCCACCATCTCCAATTGCAGAGGGCACCGACTTATGTGCATACAGTAGTTATTTTTATATTGTATCAGTGGATGAGTGTCACGTTGTGTGTGTGTGTGTGTATATATATATATATATATATATATATATATATATATATGTATATATAAAATTCTTCCAGAGTGCTGTCTGTTCCTCTCTCTCTCTCTCTCTCTCCTCTCGATAATCCATAGATGAATAATTTGTATTCTACCCTATTTTGTTTTCTCCTACATCTTTGATATCTTCAAAGTCCTGAAAGTTATTCAATATGCCGTGCGTGCCCACTTAGAGGAGCCTTTGATAACCCTCCTCTTCCTTGCACTGTGTCATCTGGATTTAGTCCTGTCCGTGTTGAAAAGTGGAGAAATAAGTGAAATCCATCCAAAAATGTTTCAGTAGTCTTTATAATCATAATTATACAAGTTTACAAAAAAATAAAATCAACTTTCCTCCAAAATCCAATCATTACCTGTAAGGCAGGTTTATACGTGTCCCCCATACTTTCAGTTATTTACACAATATTATTCTTTATTAGATGAGACTGTAGACATTTGGAAAGCATTCCCTTAATTTACAAAGCATTTCATTCAGGATTTATAAAAACTACTTTAAATAAAAACTGTTTAAATAAATATGTAACAAACATAATGTCACTTTCAAATACAATTCCATTAAAATTAACCCAAAAATACACCTGCTTATAATATAAACATAAAAAATAAAACTTTTGGCAAATCATTAGTTGCTTCATTTCATGCCACAACTGTTGACAAACTTTAAGAAGAATCTGCTGAATAAATTCTAGATTGTTGTCATTTTATTTAGTAACATGAAATTAGTTTATTTTAGTTTTAAATCAGAAATGTTTTCGATTCTTGCTTATTGCTGTTTACCAACTTGTCGTTAGCCCTTGCCCAGCACAGGAATACTGTAGAAAGAGGGTCATTGTTACAATGATCACATGTTAAAATCATCTTTGTTTCAAATTAGATTAAATTCTGCAGATATGAGTCAGCAATCAAGTTTTGAACAGGTTTAGTCTTAATGACATCACTGGGTCATGACCATGACACATTTTTTATATTATTTTTATTATTACAGGTTGAGTATCCCTTATCCGAAAAGGATAAGGGATCAGGGATTTTATTGGTTTATGGAATATTTTTTTTTTCATACTTACCTGGTCCCCTGGTGATGCCCCGATGGTCCCCCGATGTCCACAGTGTCCCTCGACATCCACGGCAGCCTTCAGTATAATCTTCAGCGGCATCTCCGGTCTCATGGGGTCATTGCGCAAGTGAGCGGTGATGTCACTGGCGCGACCACACACTCGCACAATGCACCCCTGGGACCAGAGATGCCACTGAAGAGGATCCCGGGGACCGGCGTGGACATCGGGGGACACTGAAGTATGAAAAAAAGGGGTGGGGAAAAAAAACCAGAACAAAAAACCTGAAATTTTCAGAAAAACCACGGTTTGGTTTTCTGAATATTTCGGTTTTTTGGAATAAACGGATAAGGGAGACCCAACCTGTATAATTATAAATTGTATTATTATTTTTATAGAAGAAAAAAAAATCACATAATATCTGTTCCTCTGTAGTTTAATTGTATCCTACAACCTAATTTTAAATCTTTTAGTTACAGAAGAGATGAAGAATATTTTGAAGCGTACAGATTTGAGCAGATGTTTCTCAATAATATTGTTAGTTTGTTGATTTAGAAAGTTAAAATAGAAATAAAACAGCCACGAAAAGACTGCAAATGTTACAGATGTGGCATCTGTTCTTTAGTTTTCCCAGAGGCATAATCATTCTCTACTCTGCAGCTTAGCAATGAAGAATTTTCTTCCCCCACACCCGACTTCCACAATTATTGGTAAAAGATAAACTGGTTCCAATTAGATTCACATGGTTTGAAGCAGGTGTGCACCATGACCCTTGAGTGAGAGATGACTAGTCTATGAATTCTGCTCTGTACCATCTCCAGCTGCAGCCCCTCTCCGGAGGATTCACACATCAGCAGAGTCAGAACAAAGATGACGAATGCCTGATTTGTCCTCAGATGTGTCACTTGATTACCCATTCCGAAATGCCAAACAAATGTGTGTAAGACAGGATTGCTCGACTGACTGATATCCCAATATTTCATGTGATTCTTCCAGCATGTCTTGAAAGACATGTCCAAATGTTAGTTTTCATTAATGGCGGATGACAGTGGTTCAATGATGTATTGTAAATAGGAGTAGGATCATAGAAGCCAGGGAGGAAATGACATCAGCAGTCTGCTTTCTATCTATTGTCTAACTGTTATGCTGTTATGATATTTTCATTGGTGATTCAGACACATGGGAGATGTAATAGGGTGCGGTTTTTTGACATGTGCAATTTTTCAGCGAAAAAGGCCGAAATCGCATGTTTTGTGAAAAACGCACATGTAACGGTGAGTTTTGTGGCAAAAATCACACTTTCATGTAAAAAAAACCCACATTTTTGACATATGGTACATTAAAAGTCGCATCTGGATGTTTTCTCATAGAAATGTGATAGGGTGAGAAATTTGGTAAAGATTACCAAAAATCACAAACAAAATAGAACAGGTCCAGCCTGGCGAGTTTGACAGAACCATACACAGATTAGTGAGATCTGTGCATGGTTCTGCAAAAAAAAACATTAAAAAAATAAAAGAAAAACATGGCGTGCCCCCTCCAGCATAACCAGCACCGGTCTCATTGAACCAGTCCTGGTTCCCCAAATATGGGGAAAATAAGTGGGGATCACTCATATTTAAGAAACCAGCACCAGGCTCTTGGACTGGTTCTGGTTAGTGTTAGTGGGGTAGAAAAAGAGGGTTACCTGTACCCAATTCCTACAATGAAATGGTCAAAGAAATTATTATACACAAAACAGGCAGTATTTGGCCACAGTGTGCCCCAGCTGCTATGAAGATGATATCCCCAAGGTGTTCTCCAGCACCCAAAATTACAAGACCATACACAGAAAGTGGGATTAACCTTCACCAGCGCAGGGTAATAAAGGAATTATGCTTCCCTTTGTGTGTCTGAAAGTTTATGCGCTGCGTCTCCTTATTGTCCCTCACTCATTCAATTGTACATGCAAGAAAACATGAATTTTCCTAGCGCATAACAGTTTAATATAACGCACATAAAATGAACTTGATAATTCCAAAATTTATAAAAATAAATGCACATAGAGATCACAAAAAAAGTGGCGAGTGCAAAAGAGAGGGATCTGTGGGTAGTTACCGGATGTATATGAACAGTATGGTTAAAGGTGCGTACACGCGAGGGCCATTTTGTCTAATATCGCGGGCAATATGGTCGCTGAGCGACCATATTGCCCGCGATGGGAGTGTGCACCGGCGATATATCGCGCTCCTGTTTTCTCCCCGTAGTGATCGCTGGTCGCAGGAACATGCTCCTGCGACCAGCTGATTACCACTGCCGGGCTCCACCTGGCAGTTTCTTCTTTATCAGCGATCATCTCTGGTCGCTGATGCAAACAGGACACTTAGCGATATATCGCTCATCGCGAGCAATATATCGCTCGGCGATATATACCCCCGTGTGTACGGGGCTTAACAGTTTAAACTGAGCATGCAGATAACAAGTGATAGCCCGGGCACAAGCAGGAATCAGCGATGCTGCGGTAAAGCGTCCTCAGAGCCGTCTCTATCCCCCACATCCACAGACGCGTTTCAAACCCGGTCTGGGTCCTTTTATTAAGGTGTGTCCTTATAAGGCCAATCCAGAATCAGTATGCAAATTCAGCATAGGGGATATTGCATGCTGAAACTGTGTGTGGAGACTGCTACCATCCCCAATGTATAATAAACCCCAGGGTTTCTGCTGTCTAAACATTTGCCTCTGGGACATTGGAGATTGGGGAGGAGAGAACACTTTTCATATTTCATAGTCAGCAGTTTCTTGCTCATTTTCCAAATGGTCAAATGGGTGTTCTTGAGTAACAAGTGGGCAGCAATTGAGCGTACACATTTAACATAACCGTCACTGGGTGTGTCGCCAGAGTTACATCTTTTTCAATTGCATTTTGTGCATCCAGCAAGGAGTGTAAGTGACAATAATAGGAATGATGGGCTGTAAATAAAGAGGGCTGCAAATTAATATACATGCATATATGTGTGTGTCCAAGACATCAGTTTGTCTCCAACTGTATCTAGACATCATGCACAGAATGTTGTGTGCTGATAGCAGGGCTGCCAACAGGGGGGGTCTAGGGGTACTGGAGTCCCGGGCCCTTCTAGTCCCAGGGGCCCATATGGCAACATTGCAGTAAGTACCGCGCTGCCAGAGACACGGACTATGGAAAGCAGCACTAGCAAATTATGAATGTAGCAGCGACAAGTTGCCAGCCAATAGGAGCTCCCTGATTGGCAGTCGATCAGGGGCCCGGGCTTTCATAGGGCAGCCAATCAGAAGCCTAATTTATAATGCTGGTGCTGCTTGTGGCTCTGTCAGCGTCTCTGGCAGGAAGGTGGAGGAGCAGATAGTGACCACCGGCTCTGCTATGGGGGCCCTGCCCATTTGGTCAGTCCCGGGCCTCACGATTTGTGATGGCAGCCCTGGCCTTTAGTATATTTCTGTTTTCAAGATTTCTGCTCACTTTCAGACTGCACGCCTTCATATATGTGAATAAGAACTTCATGAGGGAATTGCCTTGGCAATAAGATAAAAGGTCTGTCTGCCTCACTGAGAAGCTCTCCTGCTAGCAGCACTGTGGGAGTCAATGGATGTATGGAGCGCATGTAAGTGACATTTTATATTTTATTTAATTTTATCTTAAACAAAGTAATGTTGTGTGACATCAGCATTATAATCGTGTATATTCCCCCAGGTAGACATATTGATAAAAGGTGCTGTGTAAGTGGAAACCTTTATTTACTGTCAAATATTATTGACAGACAATTGTCAAGCGTGACAAAAATACATTGGCATTCCTACAACGTGAGCAGGCTGTTCAAGTGCACCCTGAAAGCAATGTCAAAAGGAATTTTTCCTTTGAAAGGACATGAATTATCTGGTTAAAAGTTGCTCGCACTGCGGAAGACAGAAAAGTTTTGTTACTTTTACTGAAGAGTAGAAACTTTATTCAAAAGGGGAAAGAAATATTCAATATTTTATCTGCAAGAGAAAAACCGACTGATTATATCTAGTGTTGGTTTAAGTTAAACTACTTCTGTAAAAAAAATAGAATGCTAGCTTCAGTGGCAAATGCAGGATTTTCAGAAGGGGGTTTCCAGAGGGGTGGAGCAAAGCACGGAGATGGACACTTAGGTGACCCAGTATATGCCGGGTCAGTTAAAGTGTTATAGATAGACCAAATGTATATAAATAATAATAATAATAATAAACAATACATATATATATATATATATATATATATATATATATATATATATATATATATATATACGCAGGTGGGTGAGGATTACTCCTAGGAGGTAAGTCACCAACGCGGCACTCCAGGTCTTGTGAGAATCAAAAGATTTATTGTGCAACGGTTTCGGGGACAACGTTCCCCTTCCTCAGCCAGACGGCAATACCTATTATAATACCTTGTATTGCTGTCTGCCTGAGGAAGGGGAACGTTGTCCCCGAAACCGTTGCACAATAAATATTTTTATTCTCACAAGACCTGGAGTGCCGGATTGGTGACTTACCTCCTAGGAGTAATCCTCACCCACCTGCGTATATATCTGTTTACGAAGGCACCCAGGCCATCGACTAAGGTACCAGGAGTGCCAGATCGCAAGTGTCCTATATATATATATATATATATATATATATATATATATATATATATATATATATACATACATACAGGGGGGTCAACAGCAGTGTAGACCCCTGGGCATAGCAATGTATTGGGGCCCCTACCGATCCTCCAGCGGTAGGGGTGGGGGAAGCTTTGATGTCCGGCGGGTGGTAGGGGGTATTATATCAACCGCTCAGCATGTATGGCCTGGATCAGTAATTTCCACTAATTACCCCTTTACTGCACAGATGGTGGGAGATGGGGTGGGAGAAGGGGGCATTGGGCTGAATGAAGGGGCCCTGATACATAACTTCCAGGGTGGTAGAGGATGTTTAAGATGCAGAGATGGGGTGTATAGTGGAGTGGGCTTATTATTCATCATTTTCTGGTGGGAGGACAGCTTGCTTGACTGCAGATATCTCCAGTTCCCAGAAATAGATTTCTTAGATTTTTAATGGAATTAAAAACTAGAGGATCCCACCTACAAAATGGTATTGGGGACTAGGGGATCAGATTTCAGGAGGCAGAACAATCTGCCAATGAGGATATAAAACTACATACCAGGTGTGTAGAGCTGGAGTAGAGACAAGCTACTAGTGTCCAATAAAGGGGGAGAATCCCAGCTTTTGGAATATACCCTCAGAAAAACTCTAAGTCAGACAGAACCTGAAATATCTGACTGGGAAGAGCAGTTAACAGGCTTGGATGGGGACCACTGCTTTGAAGTCAGATATCTCCGGTTCCCAAGGGCCGATTTTTAAAATTCTTGTACCAATGGAAAGAGGGGACCCTCAGCTTTCAGGCTTAACCCTTTGAGTGCCAACATCTCTGTAAGACAGAGGCTTAAGTTCATCCTAGTTGGCTCCCTCCATCCCCCCTGAAATATACAGGGCGCTAGCTATGCTGGGTGAGAATGTCTGGTGGATCTGGATAAGACAATTAAAACGATAAGACGATAAGACGATAAGAAACATTCAAAATAGGTGCTCCCCGGTTCATCCCATCTCACAGTCCAGCAGCAGCAGGTGCACCCTCGCTTGCTGCAGCACAGGTCAAGCGGTACCAGGTGGTAGCCATCCTGGCTATTGCAGGTGTTAGCAGGGCTCCTGGAATAGAGAAAATTTATACCCTTTTCACATTTCAATTAATTACCGGGTACAAGCCGGTTTCTTGCCGGCTCGACCCGGTAATTAGTGCGATGTGAAAGGAGTTAACGGGTCCTGCAAATGGGTAGCAACACGGCAATAAGAACTGGTAAAAAAGAAGAGTTCTTACCGGTTCATTGCTGTGTTGCTGTGCAGTGTGAACGGGTTAAACGGTTTGAGCGATCCGTTTCCCATTCACACTAAGGAAGAGGCAGCATTTGGAGCAGCACCAGCTCTAAGTGTTACCTCCACCCCCACCCTGTATAACGCGTCCACTCCCCGCCGTGCCCCGGATGACGTCAGTGAACTGGCAATAATGCCGGTTTGCTGAGGGGATGTGAACATCCCAAAATGCAGGGTCGCGCCGGGGCTGACCTGTTTCAAAGTCCCGGTGCGACACCCGTGCTCTTAAAGATGTTCAAAATATCTGCTAAAAATCCCAGCGTCGCTCACAATTGCTATGTACATTTAAAAAAATATATATTGTGTAAAAAAAGCTTATATTTCCATATAAGGTAAACATCACAGGTCATTCTGATAATTAAGTGTTTGCTTGGCAATTTTCACACCTGTTTTGACAAATTCACTCGGCACTCAACGGGTTAAGAAACTGAAATCAGTGAGAAAATAAATATAATAATACATTTCTTACTAGTAAAGACATATTTAATAAAACCTAGATTCCAGTAAGGTTCAGTAGAGGAAAGCGGAAGTTGTATTTCAACACTTTAAATCTCCTGCATAATTAAAAATAACCTCATAATGTGATTCCTTCCAGACAAGGTCATTTTCTTAGGGCTTACAGCTGGATGCTAGGCCACCTCCTGAGCTGTCCTATGGGACTAGTTATCAAGTCATAGAAACCTATAACTCATACTCATTAGTCGCACTTTATATAGTTACTATGTAAAACATTGTACAATTACTACCTAATGGAAGGAAACATTCTAGTATGTATTTTGTAATTATTTTATATATATATATATATATATATATGTTTCCAGCATAACAAGAACATGAGGTTAAAATCTAGTGTCTCTGTTGAGGAAATAAAGAAAGTGAATTTACAAAAAATGTGAGAGCAATTATAATATTAATGGCTACCTCTAGGCATGTGCTTAAAGCAGTGTTTTACTAGGGCCTGACCGCCTAATATATTAGGTTTTCACCTGCTCCTCCATCTGTATCTTATTTATTAAGAAATCAGTGGGGCAGTAGGAGTAAAGTGTTCACAGCAGCAGAAGATGAATGCACTGAAATTGCAGGAGGGAGGGGGCAGCAGCGGCTCCTAGAGGGTTGGGTACTACTTGGGCCCTCACATGCTTAGCCACCCAACCCATCTCCCTGCTTGGGACTGAAATCTACATACAGATAGTGGTAGATGCTCAATTAGTTCAGTAGCATTTCCCAGGTGCATGAGGGAGGGGTTAAATACTGGTTAAGTAAAACAAGACATTTTTTCCCTCAACACACTGAGCAATGCTAGTAACCAATCTAGAACACTACATGATAATAGAATTCAGAGATATTGGTTACATATACCTGCGCAGGTTGTATGATAAGCCCCCAAGCCGCGTCAAGGCTTCTCTGTATATTGGGGGTCCCTAGCGCTATATCTAGGTGCAGGGTGCGGCACCCCAAAAAACTATCATAAGCTGGGAAGCCCAGCGCGGCATGCCAGTGATATACTAAGTGTTAATAATTAGTGATAGGAAGCCGAAGCTATATAAAAGGAGAGAGATAAATGAATGCAATTAAAATAGGATAGAGATAGTGTTAGTGAGGGAAAAGTGTTAATAGAATGTAAGGGCATGCCGCACTAAAGTCACCCAGCCCATCCAGTCCAGGAGCACCGCACCCCACACCACCGTTACCCTAAATTGGGTCTACGATTAACCAGCAAGGAGCCACATGATAATGGCTCCTTACTTGATATATCCAAACTAAGAGCTACCTACCTTGGAGCAACCCCAAACTACTCCATGTGGCATATCAGGACCCACATCTCCTCCTAATATGGGCTCCCTTCTGCCTCTAACAACATACATACAGATAGTGGTAGATGCTCAATTAGTTCAGTAGCATTTCCCAGGTGCATGAGGGAGGGGTTAAATACTGGTTAAGTAAAACAAGACATTTTTTCCCTCAACACACTGAGCAATGCTAGTAACCAATCTAGAACACTACATGATAATAGAATTCAGAGATATTGGTTACATATACCTGCGCAGGTTGTATGATAAGCCCCCAAGCCGCGTCAAGGCTTCTCTGTATATTGGGGGTCCCTAGCGCTATATCTAGGTGCAGGGTGCGGCACCCCAAAAAACTATCATAAGCTGGGAAGCCCAGCGCGGCATGCCAGTGATATACTAAGTGTTAATAATTAGTGATAGGAAGCCGAAGCTATATAAAAGGAGAGAGATAAATGAATGCAATTAAAATAGGATAGAGATAGTGTTAGTGAGGGAAAAGTGTTAATAGAATGTAAGGGCATGCCGCACTAAAGTCACCCAGCCCATCCAGTCCAGGAGCACCGCACCCCACACCACCGTTACCCTAAATTGGGTCTACGATTAACCAGCAAGGAGCCACATGATAATGGCTCCTTACTTGATATATCCAAACTAAGAGCTACCTACCTTGGAGCAACCCCAAACTACTCCATGTGGCATATCAGGACCCACATCTCCTCCTAATATGGGCTCCCTTCTGCCTCTAACAACATACATACAGATAGTGGTAGATGCTCAATTAGTTCAGTAGCATTTCCCAGGTGCATGAGGGAGGGGTTAAATACTGGTTAAGTAAAACAAGACATTTTTTCCCTCAACACACTGAGCAATGCTAGTAACCAATCTAGAACACTACATGATAATAGAATTCAGAGATATTGGTTACATATACCTGCGCAGGTTGTATGATAAGCCCCCAAGCCGCGTCAAGGCTTCTCTGTATATTGGGGGTCCCTAGCGCTATATCTAGGTGCAGGGTGCGGCACCCCAAAAAACTATCATAAGCTGGGAAGCCCAGCGCGGCATGCCAGTGATATACTAAGTGTTAATAATTAGTGATAGGAAGCCGAAGCTATATAAAAGGAGAGAGATAAATGAATGCAATTAAAATAGGATAGAGATAGTGTTAGTGAGGGAAAAGTGTTAATAGAATGTAAGGGCATGCCGCACTAAAGTCACCCAGCCCATCCAGTCCAGGAGCACCGCACCCCACACCACCGTTACCCTAAATTGGGTCTACGATTAACCAGCAAGGAGCCACATGATAATGGCTCCTTACTTGATATATCCAAACTAAGAGCTACCTACCTTGGAGCAACCCCAAACTACTCCATGTGGCATATCAGGACCCACATCTCCTCCTAATATGGGCTCCCTTCTGCCTCTAACAACATACATACAGATAGTGGTAGATGCTCAATTAGTTCAGTAGCATTTCCCAGGTGCATGAGGGAGGGGTTAAATACTGGTTAAGTAAAACAAGACATTTTTTCCCTCAACACACTGAGCAATGCTAGTAACCAATCTAGAACACTACATGATAATAGAATTCAGAGATATTGGTTACATATACCTGCGCAGGTTGTATGATAAGCCCCCAAGCCGCGTCAAGGCTTCTCTGTATATTGGGGGTCCCTAGCGCTATATCTAGGTGCAGGGTGCGGCACCCCAAAAAACTATCATAAGCTGGGAAGCCCAGCGCGGCATGCCAGTGATATACTAAGTGTTAATAATTAGTGATAGGAAGCGGGATGTACTAAAGGGAAAAATGCGGTAAAACGGGGGTTTTACCACATTTTCCTATGTACCATTACCCGTCCACCCCATCTCCGCAGGGCAGGGTATCGCCACCTCTGGGTGGGGATACCCTAAAGAAGCCTATGGGCTTCTATCATCACCCACTGCCCGCCATCCCCGCGACCCCCCCTCCCGTCCTCCATCGATCTCCTCCTCCCCCAGGAGGTGTCACAGCCAGGAGGACATCCGGCTGCAGGGGGGAGGAGGAGACACTGACAGCCGCCGGGATGTGACGGAGACCCCCGCACATCACATTACAGGTATCGCGGGGGTCTCCGTCACCGCACCCCGATGCTAGCCGCATATGTTTGTACATATGTTTGTACATACCCACAGTATGATAAAGTAATTACAGGGAAAGTATGTGATACAACAGGGGTACTTACATATTTACAGTGGTGCTTCAAAGTTTGTAAACCCTTGAAATATTTCTATATTTCGACTGAAATTTGTCCTTAAGCTCCCTCAGATTTTCACACACAAGTCCTGAAAGTAAAGAGAACCAAATCAAACAAATGACACAAAAAATTAGATGCACTTATTTTTTTATTGAGGAAAATAATCCAATATCACATATTTGTGAGTGCCAAAAGTATGTGAACCATTGCTTTCAGTATCTACTATGAACCACTTGTGCTACAATAACTGCAGCCAAAAGTTTCCGGAAGTTGCTAGTCCTGAACATCAGTTTTGAGGAATTTTACCTCCTTTCTCATGACAAAAAAAGATTCAACTCTGTTATGTTGGTGGGTTTCCTCCCATGAACTGCCCGCCTCAGATCCTTCCACAAAATTTCAATTGGACATTCCAAAACATTTAATTTATTCTTCTTAAACATTCTTTGGTATAATGACTTGTGTGTTTTGGGCAATCGTCTTCCTGCGTGACCCACTTTCTCGAGCTCATGGACAGTTGTCCTGACATTTTCATTTAGAATATTCTGGTTTCATTCAGAATCCATTGTCCCATCAATGATGCCAAGTCATCCTGGGCCAAGTGCAGCAAAACAGGCCCAAACCATAATACCAACACCAGTGTGTTTCACAGATGGTATGAGGTTTTTATGCTGGAATGCAGTTTTCTCCTTTCTCAAACCATAACATTTCTCAATTTATTGATTAATTATAAGCCCTCATTTGATAATAGCCAATTTAATGGATGAATAAAAATGCCACTAACTGTGAATTTTTTAATGTTTTATTATGTATACACATTTACTGAGTAGGACAGTTCAAAGTGCAGTATCTGCATGTCCTATCCATTTACACTCTATTCAAGATGGAATATGGTACAGTACAGTGGATATTTTGCAGGTTTCTGGCTGACAGTATTATCACAAGCATCCAAGTGCCGCCCCCAAACATGTGCCACCCCTAGGCACGTGCCTCACGTGTCTAATAGGAAGTTTGGCTCTGCCATTAGAACTGATTCTTGGGTGGGAGTACAATTATAAAGTAACTATTAAGTCCGCTCGAAGCAAAAGCTTCGAAAGCTAGTCTGCTACCTTCTGTGTTTGTGCATGTGTGAGCCAGAGATATAGTTTTACTCTCTGCCAGCAGATGGCAGTATTTATAAGACTCACGTTCACTATAAATATATATATATATATATATATATATATATATAGAGAGAGAGAGAGAGAGAGAGAGAGAGACAGAGAGAGAGAGACAGAGAGAGAGAGAGCTGTGTATCCCAGGTAGAATCCAGGAGACAGACACGTCACTGCAGCATGTATCCAAGCAAAAAGGATTTTATTGTAACATAGCCCCAACGGCTCGTTTCGGGGATAGTTCCCCTTTCTCAAGAGGCAGGTACAAGTAAAATACACACAACACCAAATACCTTTAAATACACGTGCAATTGGTGCCAGTCCGTCCTCCAGGCGTCTCCCACTCAAGCTGCACACCTGTGCACGGGTCCCACAGTGTACGCGTCAGCGTCTCCCACACGCCGAGGCATCACCATGGTTACCCGCTTCAGCGTGGCCACGAGTGTAACACCTCCCCTGTCAATAAGACTTCACCACCACCAATCTTCTATCGGACAAGCACGCAGCTCCCACCTGCGTCCCCATTGTCATAGAGATCAGCAGCTGGATACTCTTGCAGGGGGACGGAAGGAAAGGCACAACCACCATATCAAAATATACATACATAAAGTTGAAACATACATGAAAAGATACATAAATAAATATTTATTAACGAGCCGTTGGGGCTATGTTACAATAAAATCCTTTTTGCTTGGATACATGCTGCAGTGACGTGTCTGTCTCCTGGATTCTACCTGGGATACACAGCTCTCTACCTTGACTTCTGACAAAGGCACGCAGCTTCTTTGAATATTTATGGACAGTGCCGGTCCGGTGGCCGCATATATATATATATATATATATATATATGACAATTAACTGTTCACCTGGATAAACTGTGTTGCAATGCAAGAAGTGCAAATACATATATTATTATTATATGCAGAGTGGACGTTGGCTGCTTTTGCATGTACCCAACAAACAGCTTTATTTTTATACTGCTTTTTATTTGCTTTACTTCCAAATCACACTCAGGCCTGAAAATACTTAATAGCTTATTTCTTGGATTCTTTTTTTTTTTAGACTTTAAGGGTGAATTGTTTTTATTTTGCATTATATTTTCAGGTTAAAAAATATTTACTATGAATATATAAAGGGATTTTGGTACTTGTTTCCTATCTGGGCGCCCATCGCGGGCATCGCGGGTACATCGCATGTCATTATAATGACATGCGATGGGCCAGATGCGATGCCCGCGATTTTCCCATAGGGAACAATGTTAAATGCCTCAATTTACCCGCGATGACCGCGATTTACCATAGGAAACAATGTTAAATGGATCAATTTCCCCAAATTATCATAGGGAACAATGGGAAATGTGGCAAAAACACCCCTGAACATAAAAATGTCCCCCCAAAAGTAGTTGACGCCACCCCGCCATCAACGTGAACCCGAAGCGTGGCGAGCGCAGCGAGCCCGCGAGGGGCGGCGGTACGCGTCCTCCGACCTTTTCATGCCCTACTATCCACTAGGGCGTGGAGTGAGAATAGAATAGTGTGGCGAGCGCAGCGAGCCACCGAGCCCGAAGCGTGGCGAGCGCAGCGAGCCCCGCGAGGGGACGCAGATACCTTCACAGTTATACGCGTCCCCTCGCGGGCTTCCCAGGTGTCCATGGCGTCGCGGACACCTGGGAAGCCCGCGAAGGGACGCGTTTACCTGTGAAGGTATCCGCGTCCCCTCGCGGGGCTCGCTGCGCTCGCCACGCTTCGGGCTCGGTGGCTCGCTGCGCTCGCTACACTATTCTATTCTCACTCCACGCCCTAGTGGATAGTAGGGCATGAAAAGGTCGGAGGACGCGTACCGCCGCCCCTCGCGGGCTCGCTGCGCTCGCCACACTTCGGGTTCACGTTGATGGCGGGGTGGCGTCAACTACTTTTGGGGGGACATTTTTATGATAATTTGGGGAAATTGATCCATTTAACATTGTTTCCTATGGTAAATCGCGGTCATCGCGGGTAAATTGAGGCATTTAACATTGTTCCCTATGGGAAAATCGCGGGCATCGCGTCTGGACCATCGCACCCGATTTTTTATCGGCCGCGATGGCCCCGATTTTACCCCCGATGCCCGCGATTAAAATCGTGGGCGCCCAGATAGGAAACAAGTACCGGGATTTTTAATAAAGCTGTCACAGTTATTCAGAGTAGTCAAAGGGAATAAGTATACATTGTGACACATTTATATATCTGATGGAGGTATGAGATTTTACATTGTTTAAATTGCTATGCTTTGTATAGAGCTGAAAATTACGGTTTTGTATGTTTTATTGTGCAAGGTAATCATATATTGTTACATATGATATAGTTACATAGTTACATAGTTACATAGTAGGTAAGGCTGAAAAAAGACTTGCGTCCATCTAGTTCAACCTGGTATAGATATCCATTGCTGATATGGTAGGTTCTGATATTTTACAGACAGATTCTTATTTGTACCCATGGATGTTTTTATCCAGTAAATGTTTGTCCAACTTTGCCTTGAACGCATTTAATGAGCCAGCCGTTACCACCTCTCTGGGAAGAGAGTTCCAGAGTTTTACTGTTCTGACCGTAAAGAAATTCTTTCTACTAGCTCAGGGGTGGCCAACCCGCGGCTCTCGAGCCGCATGCGGCTCTTTGCTTAAGGAGCTGAGGCTCCTTCAATCACCCCCGTCACAGCGCTAAAGTTCTTCCCGATCACTGTGGTCAGCAGCGATCGGGCAGCCCACGTCTCCCCACACAGTGAGCGGCTGCATAGCAGGTACAGCCGCGGAGCAAGCCCCCTCCCCCTCCTAATATATGATGGACATCCAGCATCTTGCCCCCCGCCCCCTTACCCACGCCAATGAGAAGACTGCGGCGCATAGGAGATGATGCTGCGGGAGCCAGCGCTGGGGCAGAGGAGACCAGCCGATGGAGGTTCCGGGGCTGAGGGAACAGCAGCCATTGCGGGAGCCAGCTGCTGCTGCAGGGAAGTCCAGCTGCTGCTGAAGCAGAGGAGGCCAGCTACTGCGCGGGAACCGGCGCCGGGGCATAGAGAAGACCTGACATTGACTACGTAGCCACAGGTGAGAAGGAGATGGAGTCCAGAAGATCTGGGGGGGTGGGACAACCCTTTTCTAACCCATGCTCTCTCCCTTTGCCTTGCCTTACTTACATTCGCACTCCTCCCCTCACCCCCTCTTCCCCCACACCTCTCTCTATCTACCTGACTCTCACTTTCTCTTTGTGTCATCTCTCTTGCCCCACCTCTTTCGCTCTCACATGGTCCATCCCCACTGCTGCGGAACGTGGAAGCTGGCATCAGGGCACAGGAGACCTGACTGCTAGTACTAGGTGGGTGGGTGGGTGGGTGGGGGAGAATAGCAATGTGAACCCCATTGGCTTCTATAGTGTTAACCCACACACACTTTTTTGAGGG
This sequence comes from Crinia signifera, assembly GCF_055691185.1. Lineage (NCBI taxonomy): Eukaryota > Metazoa > Chordata > Amphibia > Anura > Myobatrachidae > Crinia > Crinia signifera. The sequence goes on from NC_139217.1 coordinate 407,578,073, forward strand.
TGGCGGTGTATAAATGTATGTATGTATGTATGTATGTATGTGGGTGGCGTTGTATAAATGGTATGTATGTATGAGGGTGGCGGTGTATAAATGGTATGTATGTATGAGGGTGGCGGTGTATAAATGTATGTATGTATGTATGTATGTATGAGGGTGGCGATGTATAAATGTATGTATGTATGAGGGTGGCAGTGTATAAATGTATGTATGTATGTATGTATGTATGAGGGTGGCGATGTATAAATGTATGTATGTATGAGGGTGGCGGTGTATAAATGTATGTATGTATGAGGGTGGCGATGTATAAATGGTATGTATGTATGAGGGTGGCGGTGTATAAATTGTATGTATGTATGAGGGTGGCGGTGTCTAAATGTATGTATGTATGAGGGTGGCGGTGTATAAATGGTATGTATGTATGAGGGTGGCGGTGTATAAATGGTATGTATGTATGAGGCTGGCGGTGTATAAATGTATGTATGAGGGTGGTGGTGTATAAATGGTATGTATGTATGAGGGTGGCGGTGTATAAATGGTATGTATGTATGAGGGTGGCGGTGTATAAATGGTATGTATGTATGAGGGTGGCGGTGTATAAATGGTATGTATGTATGAGGGTGGCGGTGTATAAATGGTATGTATGTATGAGGGTGGCGGTGTCTAAATGTATGTATGTATGAGGGTGGCGGTGTATAAATGGTATGTATGTATGAGGGTGGCGGTGTATAAATGGTATGTATGTATGAGGGTGGCGGTGTATAAATGTATGTATGAGGTTGGCGATGTATAAATGTACATATGCGCATGATGTTGGCTCTTCATCGTCCCAAAGCATATTTTTTGGCTCTTTGTCTATGACTGGTTGGCCACCCCTGTACTAGCTGAATGAATTTTTTTTTCTTCCAATCTATACTCATGCCCTCGTGTCCTAGATTCCTTTCTAGTAGAAAAGAGGGTGTGTGACAGTTCCTTATATTGGCCCATGATATACTTGTACATGTTGAGCATGTCCCCCCTTAAACGTCTCTTTTTCAATGTAAATAGTCCCAAATTGCTTAATCTCTCCCCGTAGCTTAAATTCTTCATTCCCCTAATAAGCTTTGTTGCTCACCTTTGGACTTTTTCTAATTCTATGATGTCCTTTTTATAGTGTGGGGCCCAGAACTGCACGCCGTACTCGAGGTGAGGTCTCACCAATGCTTTATACAGTGGCATAATTACCCTTGAGTCCCTAGTTTCCATTCCCCTCTTAATACATGCCAGAATTTTTTGGCCTTTTTTGTAGCTACATTACAATGGGCACTACATCCCAGTTTGCTGTCTATTTGGACTCCTAGATCCTTTTCAAGTATGGAATTACCCAGTTCCTCTCCGCTAAGGTTGTAACTTGCACACTGGTTGTGTCTCCCAAGGTGCATAACCTTACATTTATCTACATTGAACCTCATCTTCCATTTTTTTGCCCACTCATCTAGAATTGCAAGATCATTTTGAAGCATGGTGACATCTTCTGATGATTTGATGACTTTGCTAAGTTTTGTATCGTCCGCAAAGATATATGATCTTATGACAGAATAAGCAAATATATGGACATGGACATATTAAGGGGGGTATTTAATCCGGGGGGACAGACAGCATTAAAGAGGCAAATCGACAGAACAGGCCTGACTTTAAAAGCTGTTGTGCCCCTTTTGCAGAGAACGGCCAGGAATTGTCGCGATCACGGCCGGATCCCGACAATCCACGGCCATTTATGCGGGGACACGCCCCTTTTGCCGATCGGCAAGCAGGACATTGAATCCCGCCTGGTGATTTGCGGTCAAGCAAAACAAAAACAGGCCAGGGTCACAGCTGTCAGGACATACCAACAATCGTGACCCGGAATTGAATACCCCTCAAGACTCATATATGGCTGAATATTACATTTATGAAGACATATTATGATTCTGTCATTGGCAGGTATTTAATGTGAAATATCGCGATGTGCAGTAAATCCTTTTTAGGATTCGCTGCACATTCACAGGGTTCCGGAGGGCTGGAGCATTCAGGTGGTTTTTAACCCCTGCGGCGAATGCCGCAGGGAGCCGGGGGACGACGGCAGGCAGGGAGATGGAAACCTCCCTATCCCATATCCAAATATCCATTATCCAGATTATTTCAAAAACCATAGTTTCCAAAATGTACTTTTATTTTTTTATTTTTTTGCTAAAAACCTATCTGTAATTGGCACTACTGGAGAAATAAAATGTAAATGGCACTAAATATGTGCAAGGACATGATTGCTTGGCATTCATATTCAGTGTCTGAGATTGTACACAAACTTTGTACTGTTTTAAAACCTTGTTTCATGCTCAAATAAAATATATTTGTGTGTATTTCATGTGTTTGATGTATTTATACAACATAAATGAAAGATACCTCATTGAAATATAAAAATATTCCAAAATACGGAATAATCTGTTATCCAAAATTCTTCTGGTCCTGAGCATTTTGGATAAGGGATACTCAACCTGTATAAGACCTTTCATGCCCCCTTGCAACTCAAATTTCTCTTGTCCTTTAATGCAATCACTGATGACTGTTATTTTTTCCCCAATCCTCAGATTGCTATTCATGCACTTAAACACTGGTTTTGAACATGAGTAACTAGGTTCAGGATTCTTTATTTGGGGGAGGGGGGGTTGCGTTGCAGGATACCTTGTTTTAACTGTTATTTTAAATAAATTCAAACATTTGGAGGGACTTCAGCTCCCTTACTTTCCCACATATTATAACGCAATAATGTGAAGTCTGGTGTGGGATTTGATGAGGTCAGTGGATGCTACATAGTGGGTGAGTCTGGAGATCCATTCTGTCTCTACTAATCTTTCATCAAACCTGTAGAAATCCATAATGTCCCTCATATCGCACACTATGATAGGTCCCAATCTAACTATCTCTCCCATACAATATTTGTCACCTGTTATTTGTCTGTTTGTCCAGTATGCATTCGGACACTGTTGGACTGATGTGAACCAAACCAATTTTAGATTGATTGGGTCCAGATTAGACTTACATCCACTAAGACCCCCAATCCCGACCCTGTGACTGTCCCGTCGGCCCAAACAGGGATCTTGTCACTACACAAAGTGGGTCAGGAAAGCAAGATATGGCAAAGTTGCATAACATAGAGGGGTAGAGGACATGGGGTTTAAGAAAAACAATGTGGTCAGATCCAGAAGCCGACCACAGAGAGGAGTATGCTAGGCACAGCATGAGCATGGGGAGCATGTTCAGGGTCTTCTGCTGAACGGATTTGGATGATAGCTTCAGAGAGGGGTGGCAAATGGTCATCGGACAGAGGTCCTGGCCACCCCAATAGGCATACTATGCCTATTGGGTTGGCCAGGACCTCTGTCCAATGTAAAGTTGGTGTACGCTGGGCAGACCTTTGACCCAGGGAGCGAAACCCCATGAACAAAAATGGCACTAGGCAACCACCTCCTGGGTCTGTTGGAAGAGCTGTCAAGCTTAAAACAAGAGAAGTATAAAAGTTTAATTGCACAATCAAACCCAAACAATTCTAGGTACTTCAGCTAGTTTGGAATAAACTGAGGATGCATCCATGGATATCTACTTTGTTTTGTCCTCTGACCCTGCAGTTTGGTAATCCTGACTTCCCCATAGGCAACTTGGATTTCATGCATTGGTAATTATTCAGCTAATTAATGTATACAGTAGATGCCCTAAGATTCTGGTGAAAATGTTCCCCACTGTTTCTGACAGAAGCTTGAGATTTAACTCTGCAGATGGCTAACTAGTCCTTTGCTCTGCACCCTTTCTGGAATCAGGTCATATCCCTTTCCAAATCCATTGTGATTTCCACTGACTCCGCCTTCTGGCTCTTGAATCTATTCCCTGGCCCTGTGCTGAATTATAAAAAGTCCTAGCTTAAATAACTTAAGAGTACAGCAGTACTTCCGGTTAAATGAAAGTCCACATCTCCATCCTCATTGAAAGAATGGTTTGCCAGGATAGACCCATATATATGACTTTGAATGTCCTATGACTTGAGTCAAGAAAAATAATGACTTTTCCTCCACTTGGTACTTCTGATTAGAGTTTTAGTTTTCTGTGACCTAGAATATATTTAAGATAATGGGCGGTATTCAATGAGCCTGATTCGCCAGGTTTTTATGGCGAATTTGTGCTGTTTGGCGAATTTTTGACTAAAACGGTGAATCACCCTATTCAATGACCAAATGGCGAATACATTTGAAGGTTTTTTTCGCCACGATTCACCGAGTAGCAATCGCTATCTTTTCATGGTGAAGTGGAATGTGAACTTTTAAAATAAAGTGTTTTGTTTTTTACATTTGGTGTCAAAAAATCAGGAATTTTATTTTGAGGAGGGGCATGCTATTTTTATTCATGTGCTGTAAGCACATGAATATATATTTAATTTAAAAAAATATATATATATATTTTTTTTTTTACACTGACCAACCAGCAGGGGGCGCTGGAGCCGAGCTGCTCATTAGATATTCATATATTCACTTCACCCGATCATTACATATTCATGATCGGGTGTAGTGAATATGCCCGGTCCCCTGCTGGCACCCCCGGGGGCCAGCCTGTGCTGCCTGTTACCCGGGGAGCCCACCTCCCCCCCACAAACGTTCTGGGGCAGGCAGAGAGACTTCCATCTCTCTGCCTGCCACCGTCCTCAGGCTCCCTGCGGCGTTCGCCGCAGGAGCTCATATTCGCCGGTCAGGGGCAGCGAGCCCCTGACTCTTTGAATACCGGAGCCGGCGAGGCTCTGGAACGTGGCGAATGTGCAGCGAATCCTAAACAGGATTCGCTGCACCTCGCCGGTATTCACATTGAATACCGCCCAATGTCTGAGTATCCCGACCACTGTTCTATACCACTGCATTGGCTAGGTAGTGTGTTTCTCTTGTCTTCATTTTCCCCATCTTGCCCCCACCCCCACTTTGACTTGTCTTTGTTTATGGTCATGTTTTCATAGTACTGCCTTTCAGTATCGGAGCTTGTGGGTTGTGATCCCCCTGCCAGATTCTCGGCAGTCGGGATTCCGACATCAAAGTAATTACTGTTGGAATCCCGATGAGCGGGGCTTAATTAGAGGCAGAATGTGACTGTGATCATCGCGCTCATAGGTGGTAGGACTTTGCTATCAGTCTGGGCCATTCATTCATCATTGCTCAAAATGGTCTGCAGGAGGGCCAGTGGATAACTCATTGCTGGTTTGGGAAGCAGCGGGCCCCTTATTCCTCCAGTGTCCTGGTGCAATGTGTGTTCGGCAAGGCAGCATTTACCTGCTCGCTAGGCAGCGAATATAGGCAGCCTAGCGAGCAGACCTGAATCAGGCCCAAAGACAGGCACAGGAGTGAACAAATTATTGCATGTGGGGTGGTTTTTAACTGGTTGAAAAATATAAAGCACTAAAAAGGTTCTATCCTTGTGGAGCAATTAGCCCCACATTTGGTATCTACAGATATAGCCAGGCTCATCTTGACTAAGTTTATGCACCTAGACGCAGAACATGCTTCTTTTCATCTATTGTTCTTAGCTGCAATACAATAGAGAGAACAATACAGCAAGGGGATTAACAGGGGATCCTATTAAAGGCCAAGAAGAAAGAGGCTATGGGGTAGATTCTCTAAGCTAAAAATGCGGTAAAAATCCCGTTATCAGGGTTTTTACCGCATTTTGGGATGCTGTAAGCATCCCCCGCCGGGTTACCGCGGCGGGGGGCATCGCCAGAAAAATCTGGCGATGCCCCATAGAAGCCAATGGGCTTCTACCGCATCCCACCGCTGCCCCGCAACGACCCCCCGCCGTCCCGCACGGACCCCTGCCGCCCTGCATCGCCCCCTCACCTGTGTCCGGGCAGCATAGAGCTGTGCTGCCCGGACCTGTGACCTCCTTCCTGCACTGATCCTCTTCCGGGTGCAGGGAGGAGGAGAGCCCGGCGCAGCAGCAGCAGCGCCGGGTAAGGGAGGGAGGGGAGAGCCGCTGGGACCTGCTGGGACCCGGCAACTCTCACCGCAAAGGACAGCTCTTATCGCAAGAGCTGTCCTTTGCTATAATTATCGCATATGTTAGAACATATGCGATAATTATAATTGCGATGGGCGGCGAAGGGGGGCGGAGCGTTTTAGAGAATCTCCCCCTATATCTGTACTGTATACATTACAAAGGCTACAAGTTTGGGATGCATTCCTTACCATAGCGCTGAGCCGAATTTGTAGTGGAAGCACTGCCCTAGTGTTAATGATTGCACCACAGGCTGAATACACAAGCAATTCAAAACATGAATAAAAAAAATACATATTTATTAGACAATGAAAGCAAAAATGCTCAGACGGCCACCTGTAAAATAAACAATGTGAAAGTTTTTTCCACATATGAATGAATAAAAAACACTGTTTAAACTATGAGCCTGTTATAATCAATATTTACAGAATAAATGACAATGTTTCAAGTTCTTAATGTTATTTACAATGTTTTTTGTACAGTGTAAAGTGCGCTAAAGAATTACTATGTAGCAGAGTAATCCCACCCTGTGTATTCAAACAATAAAGAATACCACTCCTTTTTATGTAACAGGTGGTTTTGCGTAGGATTGACTCCTCAAATGCAGATTGTGGTAAATAATATACTATATATTTTATGTTTCTTATATTAGCTTTGTTTGATGTGAATTATTGTTTATGTTTATGTATATGACATCTGCTTTTTGATTAACCAGGTTTACTGGCTTATTAAAACATAGGGGACCAGGGCAACAATACTATTGAGTACAGTGGTTTAAGCGCCAAACTATATTTCCCTATCTGACAGGAAAAGTATTCTGGAAAGCCCGGATATTTGGTGGGAAAACTCTGCTCAACATATTATTTAATAATATATTTTTTAAAATAAGTTCAAAGGGAAAATCTAACAAATGAAAAAGACAACCACTGAACAGATAGATCCTATACAAAGCCTTCCAGATCTCCTGAACTTGCTGATAATCACACAATTACAGTGTGAGTCACACTATAAAGCATTGGCAAATCGCAGCCTTCTGAGCCCCCATTCCTGCTTTATTGGCAGATTTTTTTAACACTTATTTAAATTGCTGGTTCATATGTTATTACAAATTGTTGTCTCTGTCATTCTTTGATTGATTGATTGAATCAATAATCAATACATGTATTGTTTTGACTTATTACCCTTTTGAAGTTTAAAGGGCTGCCCATTGTGACTCGTAAGGTGTGTCTGGCTTCCAATCAGTCACTGCTATAAAGAGTCTTTCTAAGAGAAAGAAAACAGAAAATAAACACGTTTTGCTATATGTATTTTATTTATATTCAGAAAAATTTACAATTAAATGTTTAAGGGAAGTATATTTGGGTTAGTATAGCAAGACGCAAAATGCCTTATGGCCTAAAAAATAAACAAAATTTGGGGGCATGCAGACTGCCAGAATTACTCTGTATGTATTGCATTATTTATGTTTTTACAGGTGCATATCATTTATATTAAAAAGGCTAAAGGGCAAACAATTCAATGTTGGCAGTCATTATGGCACATATTTAACACATATTACTTTATATAGTTTCACATCACATAAAACACAAAAAAAGTGTAAATTACATAGAAGATTGCATTACACCAGACTTTGGGGAGTCACTGGGGGGGGGGGGGGGGGGGGGTTATATAACATGGTCATAAGCCTTGTTCATATGCATTTATACCATACCTCAAATATACTATTAGTAATATCATATTAAGATTATAGTCAATTGCTCCTGTGTGCACCTGCATTACCCAAGCATCTAGTTAAGGAAGTGGACATCTGTGCCCATGGTAATACAACTCTAGGATAATGGTTCTCAAACCCAGTCCCCAGGACCACACACAGTTCACATTTTCCAGTTCACCTGCCAGGTGCATTCATTACTGACTGACTTATTTTAAAAGATCCATAGGTGGAGTTAATTATTTCACTTGATTCTGTGAGGAGACCTGGAAAACATGCACTGTGTGTAGTCCCGAGGACCGACTTTGAGAACCGGTGCTCTAGGATCTTTTCCTATAGATTCCTTGTTTTCACAATACAGGTTGAGTATCCCTTATCCATATATCTCAAAGGATGCATTGCGCGGGTGTACCGATGACGTCACTGGCGCACCCGCACACATATGCTATGCATCCTTGGGACCGGGGATGCTGCTGAAGACAAATCCGATGGACACTGTGGATGCCAGGGGACAAAGTGGATGTGGCGGACCAGGTGAGTAAGTAAAAAAAATAATTCCAAAATCCGGAATAATCCTTTATCCTACATGCTGGTGGTCTTGTCATCTTTAAATATGAGGATAAAAATGTGGAGGTGCTTCAATGAGAGTCAAAAGAGTAACATACTGTAGAAAAAACAAGGATAAAATATACTCTCAGGTTTATGGGAACTATGACATAATAGGAATAAATTAATTGCACAAATTTCTGTTGGAGCTTTTGGATTTCTCATTCCACAGAAATTGTTTTAACTTCAATAATACTGTAACAAGTTTGGAATTTTAGATAGGATACAGCAGGCAGTTTTCAGTATATATGCATGTATTTAATGACATACAAGCTACAAAACCACTTTATAGCACACTAGGCTTCATATAAACAATCAAAGAAAGATATTTGTCCATGCAACGCGCCATGCATGCACTGACAGTCCAAATCCCTGGAGCAACAATACTTAGGCCTACTTACTGGCCCCTACCAGGCATCAGTGCAATGAACAGAAAATTTAGGAATGCTTAAATCTCCTCTACTGCAATTAGCACAGTTCCCACCTGCGGCTGTGCAGGTCTGAGAACCTGGACTGGAGCCATATGCTTGAGAGCCCACCCACCTCTCCCTCAAGCATACCTCAGAGACCAATTCCTGGCTTTGCAGTGGACCAGGTTCTCTTACCTGGTTACAAAGCACTCTCTCATAGGCTGGACAGCTTCTTAACTTTATACAGGACAGTTGTAACCAAAGAAATATAGCACTCTCCAGTGGAACTTACACTGTTTTACCACACTATATTTTACTAACAGATTCAAGGAACAGAGATCAGTGCAGCAGGGTGGGAGAGCAAATATATCTTTACTGAGATAAGATGCACAACTGCCAAATTAGTAAATTACAACTTTTTATTTTTATAGATGATATCCTCATGATTAGCATAGAGAGGTAGAAGGCCTGCAGGAATTTATTCCTATTGAACCTAATGAAATTTATTCCAAACACCCTGGGTTTCGCATTGTTAATAGAAGTTGAAGAAGAGATTGCTGGTAAATTGACGCATGGGTCACAAGGAATATCAGTTGCATTTAAGGATGGCTCATTACATTAAGCACATGTTATCATGTAAATTAATGATGTCCTATATGTACTAGATACAGGGACAAACCTCATTGTCATAAGTATCCAAGAGCAGAAAGAGTACTCAGTTCAGTTCACAGAAGGAACTGCGGAAGAAAGTAGGGATTGTGATAGCTGCAGGAACCCAATGCTCGCACTATATGACCTAGACAAAGAGAAGCGTTATTAATTTCCAGGAATTTGCATGAGTAACACAAAAAGACAAAGGTCTGAGAGCTGTGCAATAAGCCAGCATACCTGCTGCACCATCTCAAAATCAGCAAGCTGAGGCAGCAAGGGCAGGTACAAGGGTGTACGGCACCCCCTGCAAAGGGTGCCGGACAGGGTCCCGACAGTCGGGATCCCGACAGGCATTCACCCGACAGCCGGGTTCTTGACGGCCGTCGGCTATTTTCCCTCGTGGGGGTCCACGACCCCCATAGAGGGAGAATAGAATAGGTGGCTCACGTAGCGAGCCCGCAAGGGGCTTTGATGAATGCTGTGACTGATTCGCGGTGGGTCTGGCAGCTCTTTCTGTGCACCGCTCCACGAGAGAGGAGCGCATCACATGTTGCTATTCCCCTCTCTCCTGCAAGTAAGGAGAGCCAGCACACGTATGCCAGGGCCAGGGCCAATTGGGCGGCCCAGTCCATCGCAGCCCAGAACTATAGTGTTTTCAAATAAGTATAACTATGTTCCAAGCAACGAATGTTCTCTTTCTTTCTTTTTTAATGAATGCAGCTTCAGATAAGTTTTCTTACCTTAGTCTGACAGATTTCAGCTGCAAGACAGTGGCAAGCAGCCTCCTAGGGATATGAGACTTTAAAGAAATATCTGTGTGTGGTCAACACATACAGAACACTAATCCCCACCATCAATACAGAACCTAGTGAAAACTATAAGCATTATTTGGTCAAAACATAAACACTGCAAACAGTATACGTACCACCTTTTCCAATAAAGCTTGTTCTAAACCGCTCATTTTTTTACACACATTTTTACTAAGATAATCATTTATTCCTGAACTTGATATTTTATATCTCTGTTACATTTGCCATTTTTACAACTAGTTTGGCAATTTACAAGTGCCATTATTTTTGAACAAATGGACAATTTGTATGACAGGCAAAGCTATGTAAAATCTGAATTATCTCTTTGAATCTACAGTATATTCCTGTATTATGTGTGATTTAGACATTAAAGTATTGAAAGCATACTGAGAATCTGCTGTTCAGTGCAACTCCATTCAACCATTTTTTCCCATTTATTTACATAGAACACATTTTAGAGAGCTGTTTCCCAAAGTTAGACAGATGGTTCTGTCAAAATTACAGTGGTACTACTAATTGAGCTACAGGTGCAAAATAATGGAAATCTATAAAACCAGTTGGGGACTTTAGGGACAGAGGGTATAGTTTGGATTTTTAGGCAAATTTAATGGATTCTGAAAAAACAATCAATGGTTTGCGGTCTGCACATGTGCAAGACCCATTTTGCGCATGTGCGGTACATGTCTTAGGCCATCACTTACAGCCCTTGTTTAGTCACAGCAGGATTGACATGCTGCACATTTGGGGGCAGATCAGCAACTGGGACCATTATTCAAAATTCACCACCATTTTGCAGGTGTACTGGACCCAGGGTCTGCATTGTAGACAGTGTTCCTGGGTGTCAGAATCTAATGGGCAGGCTTGCGTAAGCTAGAGCTTATGTAGGCTGACCGAGGTCTGCAAACATCATGAGTCATGTCCGATGGTTGCAATGGTCACGATAGTGATCTGAGGGCACAGCACTTGGATGTCGTAGATGCAAGCAGAAGGTGCCTATCTCCTACAGATGCCTCCTGCTGCGTTTTCATTTTTATTTGCTACTTCTTACACATTAGAATCAGGCCCAAAGTTTGGGCAACACTGGTTTAGTGGAAACAGCAATTGAATGGCTTATGAGTAGGGATGAGTGGGTGCATTTTATGAGAATACCCGGTACTTATGTAATATCTGGACTCCCGTTTTTCTTATGAGACCGCGTCCCCTCGCGGGGCTCGCTGCGCTCACCACGCTTCGGGCACGGTGGCTCGCTGCGCTCGCCACACTATATAAAATCAACTCCATGCGTAGTTGGATAGTAGGGGTATGAAAACATGGGGTGCATTTAACATGGGAGTCCAGATAATACATAAGTACCGAATACCCCTAATCTGAACCCGCTCTCCAAGCTTCTTCGGGATTTCCCCCACAGTCTCGAGCAGTCCAGGTCATTGGTACTGCTGTTAAAATCCAGTGATACTGCCGTCCTGATCCCGTCCTGATGTTTAGGGGACTGCGTATGCGCATGGTCTATTATGCGCATGTGTAGCTCCCCTTTGCGAATGGCTTCTGCAGCGTGCATAGTTGCCGAGCCATACGCAAGCATCGGGGCGGACAAGGGGCAGACAGCGGGGGGGGGGGGGGGGGGACAGGGATCGCCCATGGGAACGTCCAGCATTTTATGAATGTCCCCACGAAAACACTGGGCGTTCAAATGGGTACACGGGACAGGAGGTCAGCCGCCTGTCCTGTCTTAGTCCCCGCGTTTGCAAATAAATCCAGCTTCCACTGAGTTCTATTTGCTAAGGCAGGAGAAATCATTTGATGGTCGTCGACCATTGAATGATTTCTCCTGCAGCGGAGGCATGCGAGGGTGTGTGTTTTTGGTTACACATCACCTTGCAAGTTAACGATGGAAATCTATGGCATGGGGGGGAGGGGTGCAGTTTGGATGGGCGGCGGTATCTCAAGCGCCTGGTAAACTATGATCTTCACAGCTTACCCAGAAAACATGAATAGGCCCCAATATATAAGACAAGGTAAGTTACACCAAAATGGCAGCATCTATGTACGCAATTCTGTTTTTTTTCCCGCTGTAAATCTGCCCCATTCTTCCCATACAAATTCAAATAAGCGGAAGTAGTCATAGCAACCTATACAACTTATTTTCTTTATAAGGGAGGGTTCTTAGATATAATGAAAATAAGAATTGTGATTGGCTTAATGCAGTTAAAAGCAATCGTCCATAATTGCCCCAGAATTGCATGCACATAAATTATTGCCCTATTACAGCTTAGTAATGACTCTTCTTTTGCAAGTACAAGCTTGGTTCTAGAGTGGTGGATTTTCAAATCCCCTACAATGAGCTACACAAATGTGCACACTCTCAACTCTGCCTCAGCCCTTTAATATAAAAGGAGAAAATGGATTTTTTCCAAACACAAACAAGCTATATTTTACATACTTATTAGTATAAGCTGACACTATAAAATGACTCGATACTGTTATGCTTACAACGCCTATGTTAATTAATCCCTGAAATGTAAGATCTAACACCACCTCAGCTTATAAAGCTAATGGCATCCTCTTTGTCCTTTAGTGCTAGGAAAAGCATACGGTGTAATAGTAATTATTACAAACCATAGAGTTCCCCTCTAGCATTATGAGATCATTGGGAAGCTGAAAGGTCTTCCATTCGTCGTCCCAAGGGAAATTTGTAGCAATCATCATTTCTCTGTATTGTAGTCTGCACATCACCTAATTATGGTGCATATCCTCTGAAAAGCTTAGAACATTCACCAGATCAAATTGACCTATATAAAAGTGCATGTTCTACTAGCAATCTCCATTTCCCAAGTCCTACAATGTTGGTGCGCTTGCCTTATAGAAACAGATAGAGACAGCTTATTGAGACAGCTGGTACAACCTGGCTATTAATTCTTTGATAATGGAATCAGTCACAGCATTCATCTCACTGTTGTGTTGTGATGATGGCACTAATAGCTTATTGACTAGCACTGGCTGAGTGGCCAATGAAGCATCATTAAATCAGTATAGAATTGCAAAAAAAGAATATAAACAAAGGTCAATGGCTAATTTATAACACAGCCTCTTATCTATGCAGTATAAACCTCAAGATGGAGACTTATTTGAAAGTGTTTCGTGCTTAGATTTATTTCTGTTTTCAAGTATGAACAGCAATGCAGGAAACAAGCCCAAATCTGCAATGGCTGCCTTTATTAGATTTTGCTGTCAGAAAAATTTCCAGTTTGTATATTAATGGTATTAAATGAAATAGAAAAGCAGAAACTTTACATTTGGTGATATAAAAATGTCACCCAGATAGCAGAGCGCATTGCGGCTACAGCTGCACGCACGTTTTGAGTCTGCCTCAATGTACGGCATCAATTTCGATTGTGAGCAAACATAATAAATAGTTACTACTTCCTAGATTGTGAGGTTTAATGACCTAATAGGATTGAGTATGCAAAGTAATTAAATCTACAACACGGGCCGCAAAGAATGACTTTTCTAAACCATATTGGTGGAGATTATTCGTAGTCATTTTCCAATAACTAATTAATATGTTCGGTACTAAAAGCGAGTGTTTTATAGGCATGGCATTGCAGCTGCTGACATATCATTGACTTCAGCAGAGAATTAGCGCTATAAATAGAATGAAATTGGGCATAGCACAAATAAGGTATATACTGGATGTGCATACAACGTCAGCTGGGACAAACTGTACAAACTAACTAATTACCCATTAACTGACAGTCATCAGAATAGTCCAATCATTATCTATCCTACTGGAATATTATGTGGGAAATATATTAGTCTCAATAGTAATCATCATAGTTATATACAGCTTATTCCCCCGAATATTCACTACAATGAAGCACTATGGATAAGCCATGTAACAATAACATATATGATGTACAACTTCACTTTGAAAATGACTGAACCTAAAATACTATAGGTTTTCAAATCAGATCACAGTGTTCAATTAAACCCTTTTTACACCACCGCAAAAACCTGGGTTTTTCCCTTGTGGACCCGGGTCAGTGGCGGTGTAAAAGGGGTTAACCTGTGTTCCTTTCCACAGGACTTCTACCCAGGTCCTGACCAGGGTAGAACACATGCAGTACCTGGGTATAGGGCAGTGTAAACAGGTACGTTGGGTCATGGGGGAAGCCCTACATCTGCAGGTTGGACAGAGGAGGCACACGCAGCCACCGTTGCTGTCTGCTGTACTCTGCAGACAGCAACGGAGACAGGGAAGAGGTGAATGGATGACTGTTTGCAGCATCCATTCACCTCGTGGAGGGGGGCTGGGGGGGTGCCTTACCTTGGAGCTGGGCTTGCCCCCTGTATGGCAGTCCGGGGCACGGCATGGCGATCGGTCCTGGCACCTGGAGATGATGTAATCTCCAGGTGCCAGCTCAGGAACCACCTCCGCCAGGGGGGGGGGGGGGCGTGCAGGTTAAATTTGGTGGGGCAGCAACTGGTGTAAAGGAAACAAATGCCGGGTTGCACCCGGGTTGAAGCTGGGTCCGAAAACCCAGGTGCGACCCAGCATTTTGGTGTAAAACGGGTATGAAATAGCAGTTTTATGAGTACAGCTAGTCAGGGGTGCTACAAGAGAGGCGGAGTTCTATGTGCATACTGGGCCCTCCTCTCTATAGCTGGCAGCCCTATAGGCTGTAGGCACTAGGGTCACTAGGGGACCTTAGCACTGTTCCATAGTCTACTGTGCATGTGCCAGAATCCAGGAAAATGATGCAGCGTCCATTTTCCTACATGTGCAAACTGCAGGGAAAATGGCCACCACGTACTTTTACTGTTGATTTCTGCAGGGCAGCTGCAGCCGAAGAGGGATTCAGGAGGGTACGTATTGAAAAAATGGGTGCAGGGTATGTGGTGTTGGCCCCCTGGACCCCATTATAAAAACGTCAGTGTAGATAGTCTCTGTATAATCTAATTTTTATTTCACTATAATATTTATGCTGATTCTTTTATATGGGATCCAGATGGTAAGTTGACAGTCAGTAGGTTGATGGCCAATAGGTCCACCCTATATGGTCGATATGCATACGTTTGACAAGTACTTAAGGTTGACATGGTCAAAAGGTTGACATACAATGATTAACACACATAAGGTTAACAGAAGGTTAAGTAATTGTTTACAGTCTTTTTAAATTCTTCATCATTTATCATCCACTACGATTGTGAATTGCAACCTGTGCCGAGTGCAGTGTGGCACCTTGCCCGAAATGTGGCGAGCGAAGTGGTATACTAATTGTGGTCACTTGTGATTTAAAATGGTAAATGGTATCCCCCCCAAAAACCTGTCAACCATTTTTGTAAATTTTCGATGTTCACTGTGTGGATCTTTTGTACCTGTTGACCTTTTCAGGCGATTATCTTTTTACATGTCAATCTATTGTCCCCATCCGTTTCTTGCTTGATGACCAACTTATTGACTGTGTACCTACTAATGGTCAACCCAATGAGCCACATGCCTTTTATACACTTTAATATTTTACTTTTATCTCTATTTATGGTTTAAGTTGATAAAAATACTTTTGTAATAAGAAATAGAGATTGTTCTTATTCAGTTTTAATATATTCATTGTCAATCTGCTGATTAGCAACAACCTCAAATTCACCTCTTAACCCTTTGAGTGCCAAAGGGGCTGTGAGAGATGGACCAAATATCCGCTAAAAATGCCAACATCTCTGTGAAAGATATGCAAAATATCTGCTAAAAATGCCAGCATCGCTCACATTTGCTATGTTGTGTAAAAAAGATTATATTTCCCATATAAAATAAACATTACAGGTCATTAGGAATACAAATTTTTGCTAGGCAATTTTCACATCAATTTTAAAAAATCCGTTTGGCACTCATAGTGTCAAATATCAAAATGTATAAAAATGTATTATATTAGGTTGTTTAAGTTATGTGTATTTGGATATAGGGCATAGAATCACATTCCCCAAGAAAGAAGACACAAGCTTGATTCTCAATCAATCAACTGTATCATGCTATGATACTATCCACAGAGCCACAGACCAAAGGTTAGAGATTGTGGGACATCATTAGCAAAAAGCGGCTAAAGTCAAGGGACATTGTTTTTTTATGAGACTACTTTATAAAGACAGACATAATAACATAAAGATTTATGATACTAGACTGCGGCTGAGAGCATGTCCGAGACAGAAATAATAAAGACAGATGACCAGTCGAGCAACAGGAGTTCCATGAGGAGCAACAAAGGGAAACCTCCCAGAAAGTACATTGAGGTGGATGCAGGTCTTGTTTGCTGTGAACCTCAGATACACCATGATCTATAACCAAGATGGGACTGGCAAGAGTTGAAGACATTAAAATTGTGTGTCTAATTGCTGAATTTTGAAGGAATACAAACAGTTGACAAATCCAAGGGTGTAACTACCATAGGAGTAAGGAGTGGAGCTGCTATAGGGCCCAGAGCTGAGATACATGTGTTGTGTACTTTTTTTTACCATTGAGACGTATATAAGGGCTATTAAAAAATTTAGCTTGGGGCCTGCAATATATCTAAGTATGACCCTGGACCTGCTCATTGTAATGTGGTATAAAATTAACTGAAACGCATTATAAAGTGACATCATTTAAACTTGGGCACTGTAATGTTGCACAATATTAAGTTGATGTCCTACAATGTGGCACAATATGAGTCGGAGGCAGCACTGTCATGTGACATAATATGCACTGTTATATGTTGCATACTGTGGGGCATAACATTATCTAGGGCACTAATATGGTTCAGAAAATAAACTTGGGCACTATTATGAGGCAAAAAATGAACAATGCTTCTATCCCTCTAGAGGCATTGGGACAGGGCCCCCTCAAAAATGTTGCTATGGGGCCCGCAAAGTTCTGTCTATGTCCCTGGCCTTCTCTACTGCCGAGCTAACGAGGCTTATGGCTGAAAGTTTCTCGGGGTTATATTTATTGAAAGTCGATTTAGATACATTTTTATCAATTGAAAAGCGATCGAAATCAATGTTGTGTTTCAGGGGCCTAAATATACATTTACTAACAGTTGGAAAACAACATAAATGTCTGTTAACAAATATGCATAGTACATTTCTATGATGTTAGTGGAGCTAAGTTTCGGAAAGAATGGAGAAATCAGCCAGTACCCTAAAATGTGCAATTTTTTACATAATTATAGGACAATCCCTATCAACTGATGCCCCCACAGGCCTGCCCCCAGCCTACGAGCCCCGAGGTACTCCATTCCAATTCTGTATCTACGCTTCTATGCAGTGTTTATGTGGCATAATTTGCACAACTAATTGAATCATAAAACATTTGCATACAGTCACATTGGCCCTTATTCCGATCTAAGCGGTAACGGCCGCATGCGGCCGTTCCGCCGATGTTTTCGCTCTGCGCATGTGCAGAGGGCACTCTGCGCATGTGCAGGCGAAATCGCCGCACAATTTTTTTTACCGCCGCAAAGGGGGTGGATAGGGGCGTGAGGGGCTACTTAGCCTCATTTCCCTATGCATACGCCCCGCGTTTCATGGGCGTTCCCATGCAAACGCGGGGCGTGTGCATGGTAATGAGGCTGTGACGCATGTGTTGGGGGCGGGCATCTGACATCGCCGGATGTCAGCTGCCCGCCCCCATACATGCTTTCACACGGACAAGTGTCCGTGAGGTCTATGGTTGCGGGAGCTGGTGGAGCGTGCGGCCCTGCCTTCGATGGTCGGCGACCATCGAATGCAGGGGGCTGCTCCAAGATGGTGGAGGTGTATCCCCCGCCATTTTCATGCGGACCGCCACATGTCCGCGTACGGACGGCCGTGGCGATCCGTATGGAAGGCGGGGATTCGCCTGCACGGTCGGAGCCGCATATGCGGCTCCGGCCGCACCAAGCAGAATAAGGGCCATTGAGTTGCAATTAGAATCTTGAACCCCTATTAATTTGTCATTGCAGCTACTGCAATTAAATAACCCCCATCCCCCAAGAGTGGACGAAAGTGTACAGTATGTATGGGGACTTCACATATAGGGGGTAATTCAGTAAGGATCTCAAAAAACAAATCTTTCTTTAATGGCAAAACCATGTGCACTGCAGGTGGAGCATGAGTTAGATTTTGGAGAGTTATTTTGTTTCTGTGCATGGTAAATACTGACTACTTTATATTTACACTGCAATTTAGATTTCAGTTTGAACACACCTTACCCAAATCTAACTCTCTCTGCGCATGTTACATCAGCCCCACCTAAGTTTAGCTTTTGAGATCCTTACCGAATTATCCCCATAATGTAGATGAAAATCTATGTACACTGACATCGGTAATTGATAAAAAAAAAGTGGATATGCATTGCTATGAATGGTGTCCCTGGAATGCTACAGAAGGGTGGTGGTGCTATTGATGCTGCATACATAGAAGCAGTAGCTATCGCACTAATATGGTAATATAGCAGGTGGCTTCCAGCTGTATTACTGATCTGAACTGGATAGGACTAGGACATAGTATCGGATCATCTCCAACACCATCACAGGGTCACACAAACCAACATATGCATTTGCTAAATAGAGGCTATGAAATATCTATCCCTTGACGGAGATCCTGACCGCTTCCCACCCCTGCAACGGTGGTGACATGCATATGTTTGGAGAAACAAAGGCCACCGCTACCTTCATCTCTAAATAGCATCAGATTGTCAGTCAGAACGGGTCTTGCACATGCGCAAAGCAATTGGTACTTTGCTACAGATACAACAACTTGATCTACATCTGAATGACCCCCAATATGAGCTGTAGATCTGCCTTAAAATGATCTTTTATATAATATTACATTTAAGGGTTAAAAATATATTTGTATTTAATATTCAGTTCACGAAAGTCCGAAGCTGTTTATTGATGGACCAATATTTATAAATAGTCTTCGTTACTCTGTTGGAATTTAACCAGAAAATTTCCCAAATCAATATTTTTACTGTTGAGACACCATTAAAAATCTCTTGGCTGGTGTACAAATCAATAAGATCATGAACTACAAGTAATTTGCTGTTGTACATGCTTCGTTGGATAATAAAGAATGTGTGAATTTTTGAGGTGAAGTTTGATTGAATGACATTCCCATTTAATATTTATAATCAGCTGTATCAAGACAGCGAAACTGTGCGTAGTACAGACTCTGTGCAGTAAATTGTGATCATTTACATTTAACAGAGCCATGTGATCACATTTATATGGTGACAAGAAGTTGCTTTTAAAGGAACAGCATTTAGATTGTGTATGCTCGTAAAAATGGCACTTTTCTTAATTAATCAAGCAAACTGCAAAATGCCGGGATGAATTATTAGTAACATTTAATTGTGCATCTGACCACAGTGGCATAAGTACATCCCAGTTGCCAGGAGGCAAGATAAATATAGGTGCCCCCCCAAATAGCTCAATCAGTAAGGTGTCTGTCTCCAGTAAGACAGGTCTTGGGTTCTTATACGGGGTGTGACATTTGCAAAAATTATGTTTAGAAAAAGAGTGTGACTGCTAGAAGGGAGAGTCAAGCAGAGAAACGATAATGATGGCTTTCAATTAACTGATTCAAACTTGAAGGGAAGCAGTGGGCTCCTGCTCCTGCTCTTGCTCTTGGGAGCAGGAGCCCAGCGACAGATGATTCCATTGCCTACCAGAGTTACACCTCTGTGTGACCAGGTCTTCTACTATACTTTGTCCTGGATTGCCTAACTTAGGGCATTATTCTGATCGGTGCATACTTTTCCGATTTCCTACGGAGCGGTCCGCACGCCACGCTGTGCGGTGGCGTGCGGACATCGTCCGTAGAAACGCCCACCGGTCCTCCGCATTCGGACGGACTCACTCTTTAAGAACAGGGCGTGTGTACGGACGACATAGAAACCTTGCGTGTGCGGTGGACACGTACAGATTCTTGCACGGTCTTGCAGCGTAAGCACGGTCTTACCGCGTTAGAACGGACGGGAAGCTGGCCGTACGCACCGATGCGGAGTATTTTCGCTAAATACAACACTATTTTTCAGAGCACACACAGCGATCACATGACCCACGTAGGCAATTAGACAACCTCATTAAAAAGGGATTGTTATCTATTTGAATCAATTAAATTCTAATATATACTGAAACACATTACTACTACATTCATTACACACATTAACCCTTACAGCATGTGAACCTAACATACATCTATATACAGTATTTACATTTTGCTTATTGAAAAGATTATAAACAAGTTACACATATACTTTTCCATTTAAAAAAAACACACAGACAACTTCGAACTGTAATAAACAATTTATTTACTGTACAAAACTGAGTTAAAACCCCCCCAAAAAATAAAAATTAAATAGCGCCATCCAGGAGCCGGTCAAATTCCGCCAGGACCTGGCGCATGTGGCCTCGTATACGTAAGAGGGCCCCACGGAGACCCTCTTGTGCTTGGGCTGGCTCATCTGTGGACAAATTAAAAATGGTAAAATTACTAATGATATTCATGCATACATTTAACATAGTCATACCTAAATTTGAAACATGCACCGTGACAGGTGTGTGTGTGTATATATATATCTCCTATATATTTGGCTACATCTGTCACTCAAAGTGGGTGTCTGTGTCTATAACGCTCTGTTCCTGGACTTTCCTCTTAATGTGTGATTGCCTTCATCTGTGCTGAACACCTTTCTGAGAAATTAACCTGTTTAAAACAGGTGATGGCAATCATACATTAAGGGGAAGTCTAGAAACAGAGCATTGTGTCCCTCCTGGAGAGGGTCATGTTGGGAGGTATGTGACAGAGAACCAGCCCAGTGAGCCCACAGACAGTGCCAGACACCCACTGCCTTCCCATGTTGCCCAGCACTGCTACTCCACAGCCACCAGGTGAGCGCCCCCCTCCCGCGATTTGCGGCAAAACCTCCCCCCCCCCGCGCGCCCCCCCCTCCCGCGATTCGCGGCAAAAACACCCGCTCCCCCGCGACCCCCCCTACCGCGATTCGCAGCAAAAACACCCCCGAGACCCCCCCTCCCGCGATTCGCTGCAAAAAGAACCCCTCCACGACCCCTCCCGCAATTCGCGGCATAACCACCACCCCGCGACCCCCCCCTCCCGCGAATCGCGGCAAACCCTCCCCCGTGACCCCCCCCCCCCCGATTCGCGGAAAAAAACACCCCCCGCGACCTCCCTCCCGCGATTCGCTGCAAAAAGAACCCCCCCGCGACCCCCCCTTGCACGATTGGCGGCACCCCCCCTGCGACCCCCCTCCCGCGATTCGCGGCACCCCCCCCCCCCCCCCCCGCAATTCGCAGCAGCCCCAGGATTAAATGGCACATGCAAAACACTGACATGGCTATGGTCGACAATGAAAAAGGTTGACATGAGTTTTTGAAGATTTATTTTTAATTTTTTTAATTTTTTCATATTCATTGTCATGTGTCGACATGGACACCAATGAAGTGGCACACTTATGTCAACATTTACATGTGTTGACCTTTCTGTGTTGATTTTTTCTTGTGGCGATTCGCGTCACACCCCCCCGCAACCCCTCCCCCCGCGATTCGCGGCACCCCCCGTGACCCCCCACCTCCCGCAATTCGCGGCAACCCCCCACCGGAACCCCTGTGAACCCCGCCCTCCCGCGATTCGCGGCACCCAACCCCGCGACCCCCCCCTCCCGCAATTCGCGGCACCCCCCGTGATTCGCGGCAGCTCCAGAATTAAATTGCACATGGAAAACACTGACATGGCTATGGTCGACAATGAAAAAGGTTGACATGAGTTTTTGAAGTTTTTTTTTTCATTTTTTGAATATTTTCATATTCATTCTCATGTGTCGACATGGACACCAATGAAGTGCCACACTTATGTCAACATTTACATGTGTTGACCTTTCTGTGTTGATTTTTTCTTGTGGCGATTTGCGTCACACCCCCCCCCCCCCACAACCCCCACTCCCGCGATTCACGGCACACACACACACACCTCCCCCGCGATTCTCGGCACCCCACCCCGTGACCCCCCCACAACCCCCACTCCCGCGATTCACGGCACACACACCTCCCCCGCGATTCTCGGCACCCCACCCCGTGACCCCCCCTCCCATGATTCGCCGCAACCCCCGCCCCGTAACCCCCCCTCCCGCGATTCGCGGCACCCACACGACCCCCCCTCCCGCAATTCGCGGCAGCTCCAGAATTAAATTGCACATGGAAAACACTGACATGGCTATGGTCGACAATGAAAAAGGTTGACATGAGTTTTTGAAGTTTTTTTTTTCATTTTTTGAATGTTTTCATATTCATTCTCATGTGTCGACATGGACACCAATGAAGTGCCACACTTATGTCAACATTTACATGTGTTGACCTTTCTGTGTTGATTTTTTCTTGTGGCGATTCGCGTCACACCCCCCCCCACCCCCCCGCAACCCCCACTCCCGCGATTCACGGCACACACACACCCCCCCGCGATTCTCGGCACCCCACCCCGTGACCCCCCCTCCCGTGATTCACGGCACACCCCCCGCGACCCCCCCTACCATGATTCGCCGCAACCCCCGCCCCCGTAACCCCCCTCCCGCGATTTGCGGCAACCCACCCCGCGACCCCCCTCCCGCGATTCTCTGCAATCCCTCCCCTCCCGCGATTCGCAGCATCCACCCCCCCACAACCCCCCCTCCTGTAATTCGCGGCACCCCCCGCGACCCCCCCTCCTGCAATTCGCGGCACCCTCCGCGACCCCCCCTCCCGCGATTCGCGGACACCTAAGTTGCAATACAGGGCATCTTTCATACAATTCTAACCATATTTCTCATATACAAACGTTCACAAATTAAGGGGGCGCAGCCCCTTACGACGGTGTGAAGAGCGCCCGTAGGGCGCGATGAATCACCTAGTATATATATATATGTATATAGACACATATATAACTATATATATGACTCATACATCTATACATACATGCATACATACTACATGGAAAGCCTGTTTTTTCCCCTCTACCCTTTACTCTGTAGAACACCTCACAGTCATAGTGCTCCTTCTGAATCCAAACCCACCCATGACTAAGCTTTGAGAAGCATGTCACGCGCTGCACCAATCCCAATTCAGCAAACAAAGTTCAGTGTCTGTTATATGATGGAGCGTGGCATGGGAGTTAGTCAACTCTCAGGAATGCTCAGTACATTTGTGCAATCAAGCATGGCTTGCCTGCTGATGGTCTGCTCCAGAAATCATTGTCATAATGCCAGTTAGGTGAAGCTGCAGCACTAACCCACTCCCATGCACAAAATCATTACTAAGACCAAATCAACACACAATTATGGTGCCAAACATACATGCAGCCCGCAGGGGGTGGTTAGCTAGAGAAGGGCCCAGGGGCACTGACCACTTGTTACTCCATTCTAAGCCACGCCTGTCCATACTCCATTTATGTCATACTTAATCTAGTTTAGAAAGATCAATCACCAGTAAACTCTACTCACCTATATGAGGCTACAGATTGTATGCTTGCAGCAGGGACATGTAACCCTTACATGAGCAAGTCATCCCTTTCTTCCAGGATACAGATTAACTACACTGGTTCATTGACACTTAAAATCGACCTGAAAGCCATCCCCACAACCTGTGTCATTAATATGTGTTCTGGATGAAAGGGATGGTTTGCCCACCCTATCTAACCCCTAAGTGTGTCTGTTGCTACCCAGTTTGTTTTATCACTTTATAGTATTGAAAAAAACAATTGAATCACCAGTACTACATAGCAAATAGAAGATGACAAAAGGAATAATGATTCTTTATGTATACATACCAATTTCTGGTGCCTGCACCACCTCACAGGCCTCCTCTTCTTCTGTGGCCTCCTCATGTGGCACCTCCACCTCTTCTGCCACCTCGTCCTCCAATGCCACCACCTCTACTGCCCACACCTCCTCCTCCACTTCCTCCCTTTCCTCTTCCTCCACTTCCTCCCTTTCCTCTTCCTCCACTTCCTCCGCCACCCCTTCTTCAATGGCAACCTCCTCGGCCATTACTTCCTCCGCCTCCTCCTGGGCCTGGGAAGCCTCTAATTCTTCTCGGGCCTGTCTTGCTCGTTCCCGTGCTGTGTTTGTGAAAAAACAAAAAAGTGCCAATTAGGGGTCATTTGTATTAAGCCTTATCAAGCTATAAATGCAAAGGTTATAAGTAGAGATAAATATACAGGCAATCACCTCCTTAGTGGCTTTTACAAAACACAGCCTGTCACATGGCAGGTATGCTGTGACATTTGGGCCATTGTAAGCATCACAAGCATTAATCCTCACCAATAACATATTTTATGACCATTACAGGGTGTCAAACAGGAAGTTGCACACATATAGTGTATGCCATGTTTAACTCATGATCAGGCTGGTGACCTTATTGCCTTAAATAATGTCATGTAAGCAATCATGTACAAATGGCCATTTAATGTATAAACACTCACATCTCGCAATCCTGGCCCTGATTTGCTGGAGCAAATCCGGCTGGCGACGCCTCAAGTCTGACCACCGCCGCTCCAGCTGTGCGATGGTCCGCCGCACCTGCGTGCGGGCGTATATGCGCCGGCGGGCCACCGCATAGGCATTCCGCTTCTGCTGATTGGTTATAAAGGGCCCTGCACGGCCCAGCCTGGTCTCCATAACGGCGACCAGTGTCCTTAGCTCTGCTGCAGAAAAAGGGGCTGCTCTGCCATAGGCCGCCATCTTAGCAATGGCACAAATCAAGCGATCATGTCCTGTCATTGGTTGATCAGAGTGATATTTGGTATTAACTTTATTGTTCATTTTGACAGTAACAGCGTGTATGCGCCAGAACAGACGGCTAACCCATTGCATCGCAAACCCACACTTGCTGTACCTTTGCATAGTTTAGCAGACCATGCCATTACTTACTATCTCCTAAACAGACAGTGTAAAATAAGATGGGAACCCATTATATATAATCTATGACATTCACCAAACATGGGTATAAGCAACAGGTGAAATAGTCTGCATCAATAGCCACTTACACCTTACTCAACAAGGTACTAAACAGCTAGTTGATAGTGAAAGCTATGCAGCAGAAACATAGCAAATAGTGCCAGACCTTTTCCCAATATTAGGCCATGGTGCCATGTGTACACTTACCTTCTACTGGCCCACACTAGAGAGGTGGAATGAAAAGTAGCTAGCATCAAGGCTGAATTTGGAGACCTTTCACATGTGATTTGGATGCTAGCACTGATTACTTGTGCCTAAGTGGTGGACTGGATTTACATATGGAATGGGTATTGTCATTTGTACTACATACCAAACAAGTGCTCAGTACAGATGTACATTCACATATACATTTCATGTCTGACCTCAGTGTTATTTGGTCATTGGTGTAAAAATCTGCATTTACCTACTAAATCAGACTTACTAAGTTTGCCAGGTTTAAAAAAAAAAAAATTCCGCAGCTAGGGGCGTGGCCTATGCGCCGCACGGTTGACGCGGCCGTACGGAACGCAGGGTGTCACTGATGTACGCCAATTACAGAAATAGTATATAAAGGTGTGTTAGACAAATGCAATGTGGTTGCACACATGTCTGCATCTCTATCTGAGGAAGAGCAGGAGTGGCAGGACCTATTTGCACGCATGGACTCCAGCACCACCTATGTCCCCATCAACCCAGACCAGCCATTGGGGGAAGAGCAGCCAGATGGGCCATCTACATCAGGCCAATCGGCAGCTGGCCCATCTTCAGCCTCAGCAGAAGCATTGGGAACACAGCAGGTGGCTTCCCAACAGAGTAGCCTGGCCAGCACTTCGAGTACAGCGACAGGTGGCCGTGGCCGTGGCAGTGGCCGTGGCCGTGGCAGTGGTCGTGGCCGTGGCCAAAATAGGGCAACAGAGGAACCAACCACCAGAAACATGGCATTCGAAGCACAGGAGCTTGCCATCCTGGTGCCCCGCGCACGGGATTGGATCGAGTGTCCACAGGACCGGTTGACACACACAAGGAGATGGAAGATCTGGGAGGACATAACGGCGGAGATTAATGCGGTGGCTCCACAAGTTCGTGAGACGGAGCACGTTAAAAAGAGGCAAGTTCATGTGTGTTACATTTGAGCAGTACAAGACCAGTAATGTTTACATTAGATATTAGATGGAGTTGGTCAATGGGCGGTCACGTTGCTTGGAGGCACAGACATGTTTGCCATGTCATTGAATTGATAGTTATTGTAGGGTGAGTGTGAGTGTATCTTCTAAGGGTTGGTTTTCAAATTTAAAATAATCTAAGTTTGGTGTCATGAGGCACATGTTTTATTATGGTGCAGATTGCAATGGGTGCTACAGTAAACATGAGGAGTTACATGTATTAATATGTAAACTTTGATTGCAGGTGGCACGACTTCAAAACGAAGAAATTGACCCAGCGGTGGGAACACAGCCACACCTCTGGGGCTGGCCCCATGCCATCAAAGCTGCAGCTCACCCCCCTGGAAGAGATGGCAGAGTGCTGCATTGCAGTCGAGGAGGTCCGGGGGGTGAGCACCATGGACAGCGAGGCCCCAGCGGAAGTCATGGCTTCTTTGCTTGAAGGTAATTATTTGCCATGCCATAAGTAGCTGGTTCTAATTTGTCATGGAATGTGTTGTAATTGTATTTTTCTCTTTCACCAGCATCCCCACCGCTTGGTCAAGAATCTCTTGAGGAGGTTGAGGAGTCTGTGCCACCTGCCACCAGTACCAGGCCCCTGCAGCAGCAGCCACTGACCGCGGCTGAATTGGCCACGTGGGGGCAGGTGCTTGGCAATATTCACCAGCAGGGAAAGTCGGCATCAGAGCGGGTGCGTAGGACCGAGGAGGTGTTGCAGGGTTTGGTCAGCAGCCAGCAGACTATCGCTGGGAGCCTGCAGGCTATTGCTGAGGCCCAGCAGGCCATGGCTGGCACCCAGCAGTCAATTGCTGCTAGCCTGCAGGTGCTGTCTGATCAAGCCCTGCGGCAAAATGACCTCCTCCTCCACCATAATGAGCTTATGGTGGAGCTAGTTGCCAGCAATAGGGTCCTAATGTCATCCGTTTCTGGTGCATTACCACCATCAGCACTCCCTGCTGCCAGAGGGGGAAGACGATCCACCCCCTCCCCAGCATCTGCTCCACCTGGCCCACCATATGACCGTGGCCGTGGGCGAAGAGCTGCTGCACGTGGCAAGGAGCCTGCCAGGGGCAAACGTGCCCGCAAATGAACTTGTGTCCGCATTAATCTCCACCCTTATGTCTTCCCAAATCTTTCATTGAGCTGTGTGTGTCAGCTTCCTGTGTCCAATTCCGTGCAGAGGGTACCCACATTTGCCCTCGCTTTGAATGTCATGTTTGGTTCCCCTGTTGCCCTGTTTCGGCTACCATTACTGTCTGCTGTACTTGAAGTGTTGGTGCTATACTTTGGTTGAGAAGCCACCTGATGTGTTCCTAATGATTCTGCTGTGGCTATGTATGTGTAGAATACATGGATTTATTATATATTATTTAATTGTCTTCCTGCTATGCTACCTTTTATTTTGTGGCGATTTGAAATTTATTTGATAAGTTCATTTAATAAATGTTTTTTTGTTTCCCCCAAATGTGTGGTTTAATTGATACATGTCGAAGTGACATGTGTATTTGTATTATTACTATTAAGTTGTGTTCATTATTTGCAGTGTAAAAGTGTGTGAAAAGTGCAGCATATATGTGTGTGTTTAGTAATGTTCCATTTAAGCTGCAATGGTTCCAATTGAAGCAGTGACAAGCATGTAATTAACAAGTAATGAGTAAAGTAGGTGAGTGTATTGTGTTCAGCTGACATTGGTTGAGGTGCGGCCGTCCTGATTAGGCGTTCCGATTGCCTAGCGCATGACTGAGTGGTGTCCGCAAAGCAATACTTGCTTATGGACACCGCATATTTCTTGCCTTTTTGTTCGTGTGCATTCGGCGTGCTATCCGAATGCACGCCTACCAAAATAAGTGCACTCCCCCGTGTCCGCCCATGTTTCCGCCCAGTTTAGCCCACTTTGATAGTACGCCCCTGTGTAGTTCCGAATGACGCCCATAATACGCCCATATTTCCCGAGTGATTGCGGGGCACATTTCTGTACGGTATTATTGAGAACAAGTACGGAGTCCATGCGTGGCACATGTGCATAGCGTTCCCAACGCATGCGCAGATGGCTAAAAAACGCTATCCGAAAGTATACGGAAATGTACGCACCAACCAGAATAAGGCCCTTAGTGTAATAATATAAGTGCTTATATTGCCTGACAAACAATTTTACAATGTTAATTTTTAGCAAAGTATAGCCTGGAAATAGCACATTGCCAGCCTCTTCCCAAAAAAAATATGTGATTGTGGAGAATAATTCTGGGCACATTCTGCCAAGGATAACTTATTTTACCAATCCAGTATATAATGTGACACATTGCAGACTAAAGCTGTGTACACACGGGGGCGATAGGGGATGAAATTGCTGGGAATATGGTTGCAGTGCTCTCGTTTTCAGCCCCGTTCTAATCGCTGGTCGCAGGAGCTTGCTCCTGGGACCAGCTGATTACCTCAGCGGCACCGCCGGCAGAGGTTCCCTTTCATCAGCGACCATCTCTGGTCGCTGATGAAAAGGAGAAACTGAGCAAAATATTGCTCAGCCATATATTGCTAGCAATATATGGCTGAGCAATATATCTCCCCCGTGTGTACTGGGCTTTAGTGTTGTGTCAAGGTTTGGCTGGTGAGTTCTATCTGACCATTGCTCTGAAGATGGAAAGCATTTTCCTATGACCCCAATAAGATTATTTGGGGGGGGGGGGGGGGTGTGATTTAATTAGTTCCGATAATTTCCAGGATAGAAAAAAAAAGTGGTAGCCTCAGGCTTTCATGCCCGGGACTATTAAGTTAGAGCCCCCTTTGCTCACAAAACAAATGAACTATTATAGTGCGTTAACACATAGAATCTGGGATAAGTTCCCAGATCTATGTAATAACATGGTGGTGGCACCAGAAAACAGGCTATTGACCAGGGATTTATTTTTGAGTCTGCTTATGCTTGAAAGAAAAAGCTCCTGTTAACTGCAGCTTGCATTCAGGGTAAATGAATAGCCCAGCTGCTTAAATTAGCCCACTGTAAATTACAGCAGCTAATTAATTTCCCTCCATAATATAAATTTAAGTCGGAAACAATTATCCTGGGGAGATGTGTGCGGACCCCTGCATTTTGGTTTTGACTCTGAATCCATTTTCATGTTTTGGCTTTGGTGTCAGCCTTGCAAAAAATTGCCTGTTTATTTTGGTTTTGGTATTGATTTGGGATTTCATTAAAATGGTAAAAAACAGCTAAAATCATGTAATTTGTAGCATTTTAGTTTCTAATTTTTCATAGTGTCCAAAGTCTGCAGAAAGCTGGCTGTCTAAAATTGAGTACAGAGCAATTTAATATCAGATATAAAACCTATATATTGCAATAAAAAAATAGAAAATAATGCTAAGACAAACAATCAATCAATCATGATAATAATCATCAGGCTAAAATCACAATATTTGCGAGTTATTTTATTGGCTGAAAACTAAGCATGGCTAATAGGATATCCCCCTAAATGTAATACTACTACTAATACTACTACTACTAATAATAAATGATATTAATGAAGAATAATATAAAAATAAAATATGGGTGGGGTGGGGGTGGCATACTCATATAGTAAATGGTATTTATAACCTGAAGATAAAATAGCAGAAAGTCCACACAGGTACCTAGTATTGCAGTTCATCTAGGATTGGTGCACCTGATCTTAAATTAAGAAAGTGTCTGCCTTTTATTGCCAAGCCCTCTAGTGCACTGATTTTCAATCTTTTTACCTTGCGGCACACTTACACCCCTTTCACATCGCACTTTTAAAACGGTATATTGTCGTTTTTTTTCCATTTTAAAACGTTTAAGCAGTGGCGGAACTACCGTGGGTGCAGGGGGTGCAGCTGCTATGGGGCCCGGCGGCTGGGGGGGCCCCATGGACAGCAAGCACTCCCCTGCACCGTGACTGGTGGTATAGTGATTTATAATAGAGCCGTCACGGCGCGGGAATTAGTGCAGGGGGGGGGGTCGCGCCGTGCGGCAGCAGCATCATGCTGGGAAAAAGCAGGACACTACTGCGGGGATAGGATTGCAAGGAGCTAGGGGCGTGTCGCGCCGGGCAGGGATCTCCAGCCGCATGTTGGGAGAGAGGTGAGGACAGCAGCGCTCACCTGCAACAGGGAGGCGGGGAGTGCCAGGCAGTGGCTGCCGTGGAACAGGGATGTACATGTTGCTGTTACTGAAGAACTCGACAACGCAACCTCTGCTGCTGTGGGAGCCAAGAAATTCAAAGAACAAGTGAATAAAAAAAGGTGAATGGATGCAATTGGACTAGAGCAGTGGGTCACACGTGTGTCTGTGTGTACAGTATATATATAGTGTGGGATGTGTTGGGCATGTGTGTGCAGTATATATAGTGTGGGATGTGTGGGTGTACAGCATATATAGTGTGGGGCATGTGTGTACAGTATATATAGTGTGGGATGTGTGGGTGTACAGCATATATAGTGTGGGGCATGTGTGTACAGTATATATAGTGTGGGATGTGTGTGTGTGTGTGTGTGTGTGTGTGTGTATACAGCATATATAGTGTGGGGCATGTGTGTACAGTATATATAGTGTGGGATGTGTGTGTGTGTGTGTGTGTATACAGCATATATAGTGTGGGATGTGTGTACAGTATATATAGTCTGGGATGTGTGTGTGTATACAGCATATAAAGTGTGGGACATGTGTATGCTTGGGAGCTGATTCATAGAAATTTAAAAGAACCACTGATTGGTGGGACTGACTGTGGGCATTGGAGTATGTAGTATAAGGTGTTATGGTCATTGTGGTGTGTCGTGTAATGGTCAGGGGGGGCCCCATTATAATTTTTGCTATGGGGCCCACAAACTTCTGGTTACGCCTCTGCGTTTAAGGCTGCAATGTGAAAGTGCCAGAGTTGATTTACCGGTTAAAGTTCACCGGTATTTCAACACGGTTAAAAAGCAGAGTCCTACACGTTTTAAAGCCGTTTTTTTTTTGGCAGTTTGAACAGCTCTATTTCAATGGCTTGAAACGTGTCCCTTGGGGGTTAAATGGGTTGAATGTTTGAATGGTATTAAATGATTTTTAAAACGGTTTTCACCTGCAATGTGAAAGGTCTCAAGGCTCAGACCCGTTTTAAAGTCCCATTTAAGAATACTGTGTCATTACCCATTTCTGCAATGTGAAAGCAGTATAAATAAGATTTTTAAATTGCCAAGGCACACCATGAGATCCCCACAGGGCAAAACATATTGGCCCCCACAGGGAAAAAAACAAACCTATTGGCCCCCATATAAAAAACAATCACACTGGTCCCCACAGGTAACAAAAATAAAATACATTGGCCCTTTACATGAAAAGAAGAGACCAGTAAATAACACTTGAAATTATGATGGCTGTAAACTGGTTTGGGCATCTCTAGATCTGGGGGTACACTTGAGAACAGCTCAAGGCACACTAGTGGCACAGTGGTTGAAAAACACTGCTCTAGTGAGTCTATGTTCTCTAATACAGCAGTGTCTATAAAGCATCTAGCATTTAACACTTTTAACTTGTTATGATTAATTTCAGTGGTAGTAATTTATTTATTTATTTTTATCTTGGAACTTGATGATTTCCAACGTTGTTTTTTATTCACTTTCTTTGACAGAAAATATGACTTTTCCTCCACAGAGGACTTTCACCTCAAGATTGTTGTAAAAATCCTTTATCTGTCTTACTGGCAGATATCTCTAGGTATTGTGCAGGCTGAAAGGTAAATGTTATTGTATATACAAGACCCAAAAGGATTGGTAAGTCTAATACAACTTGGAAACCCCAAAACAGCTGACCTTTAGTTGTATAGAAAGAAAGAAATGTCCATAATTAAAGTTAGATGGTGAGGACACACCAGGCCATGGAAAATAACACAATTTTGAAAATAATAGGGTTGAAAAACATCCCAACACAAGAGTCGCCTTCTGGATGTGAATTAATAAGGAAGCTCTAATAACCACTGGTCAGTACTCAACTGGTGTTTAGATACAAAACCATCTTTGTGACAACAAGGGGTTTAGTGTCAAAGAAGAAAAGACCAGTATGACAATAATAATAACAACAAAAAGCAGACAAGATGGGACAAGTGGTTATCTAATGTCAAATTTGATGTTTCTATTCCAGTGAAACTTTTGGTTATGTTTTGAGGAAATGCGTTTTGCTGCCATTACATTCCTAAATCACAGTTAAGAAGAAAATGAAGCATTCGTCCTTACTGTCATTAAATGAAATGGAGAGAGATGCAAAGGTCCAGTCAAAAGTTTTCTAATGAGAAAACACAGTACTTTCTAGAAAGTGGTACACATGTGACAAGTACTACAAAATGTTTGCTACTAAATTAGAAATTGTAAAAGGCGATAATAGCTTTGTTTCCGGTAAAAAGTTCACCAATGTGTTTTGAGCAGCTGTGTCTGTTAATTGGTCAAACTGTAATACTAAGGCAAAGTAAATGGCCATCTTAAAAACAAAAGTCAGTTGATTTCCTCAGGGAATGATAGAGGACAGGATGGAGTCTATCAGTGCAGACCTTCACATACAAACAAAACAAAGTTCTTGCAAGGACAAAGAATAGTTTGAAGATTGCACCGATGAGTTGTCATCTCATAAAAAAAATATCAGAAAAACATACTGTGCATAGTTGAACAAAAACCTTAAGGATTGACCAAAGCCCTGTTACACATGGTACAGTAATTGCAAAAGACAATCTCCTCACATAAATACAGTAATGGTATACAGCACAGGTTCTTAAATTCGGTCCTCAGGACCTCACACAGTGCATGTTTTGCAGGTCTCCTCGCAGAATCGCAAGTTAAATAACTAACACCACCTGTGAATCTTTTAAAAATGTGTCAATAAGAAATGAATGCACCTGTGCACCTGCTGGGTGACCTGGAAAACGTGAACTCTGTGGGGTCCTGAGGATCGAGTTTGAGAAACCCAGGTATACAGTATATAGAGCTGAAGCATACCCAGTCAGTAAAAATGGACCTAAAGAGTCAGAGGGTTCCAAATAAAGGTAAAAGGATCAAGCAAGGTTGGGCCTTAACCTTCCAGATTTGACTAGGTATTATGAGGCCGCTCTGCTCTCCCAATTATGTGACTGGGTTCTTCGCCCTCACTCTAAGCCTTGTGTAGATCTTCAACAAGGCATTCTTCTAGATGGGATATGGTCATTAGGTAGACCCTATTAGGGATAACATGCATTAGGTCGACCACTGAAGGTCGACCTAGCTAAGGTCGACAAGGTTGGATGGTCGACACAAGCATTAGGTTGACAATGGCAATGTCGACAGGCAAAGTAATGACATTAGTTTTTCACATTTTTTTGAACCAACATATGTCATCAGGAAGTATTTCATGCCCTACCTAGTGTTCATTCTAGGAACAGGGGCAGGCAGGGAGCCCCTGCATGGAGGCAGCGTCAAGGGGGCGGACCGGGCCCACTGACGTCACTGTTCTGGGTGGTCCCGGGCTGCCAACGTCACAAAAGGGGCATGCCCGGGCCGCGCCGTGCCAAAAAGGGGCGTGCTCGGGTGCCGCCGCCAAGAAAAGGGGCGGGCCTGGCTGCCACCGTCACTGAAGGGGCGGGGCTGGGCGCCCCGAAGGCTCTGCACTGCCGGGGAATTGCCGGGCATCGCTATCTACTGCGGTGCCGGGCTTCCCCGGTACCACATGAGGAGTAGGAGGCAGAGGGAACACTACTACCATCCACTATGGCATGGTGGGAGAATAAAATAGTGTGTGGAGCACAGCAAGGCACCGTGCACGAAGCAGGAAGAGCGCAGTGGGCCATGCGAGGGGAAGCGGTACACTTAGACAGTGTCCATGTGGACTATGTCAGCATTCAGGACCAAAAAAAAATATGAAAAACTCATGTTGACCATGCCATTGTCAACCTAATGCTTGTGTCAACCTTCCAACCCTGTCGACCTTAGCCATGTCGACCTATTTAATGTGTAGACCTTAGCCATGCTGACCCAATGCATGTCGACTTAATGACCCAGACCCAGTGACGTAACAATAGCCCCGCAGATCCCGCGGCGGCAGGGAGGCGCTGTATAGGTGTGGGCACTGGGGGTCTGCGGGGCTAT
This sequence comes from Crinia signifera, assembly GCF_055691185.1. Lineage (NCBI taxonomy): Eukaryota > Metazoa > Chordata > Amphibia > Anura > Myobatrachidae > Crinia > Crinia signifera. The sequence continues at coordinate 407,612,554 of NC_139217.1, forward strand.
TGTAATGCCGCTGCCACTGCCACCTGCCGTGAGCTCACCTGCGGACTCTGTGGCTGGTGGCCGGAGCCCGGGACCCGCTTCTGGCTTCTGCTTCTAACTCCAAAAGGCCCTGTAGTAGTACAGCTGTACCTCTGTGGTCCCGGTTCCCCTGTCCGCTCTTGGCTACTACAGCTTCTAATCTAAACGGACCATCACAAAATGTCTGCTCCCATACAGCAGAAAACTGTCTGCTGTATGGGGGTGGACATTTTGTGGTGGTCCGTTTACATTAGGGGCGCTGCCAAAATTTCGGCTGGGGCGCAACATTTTTAGTTATGCCACTGCCCAGACCCCCTCTAGATGACCTCCCTTGGTTACCCTGGAAGCTCCATCCACAACTCCTGTTGTTCCCTATATCTGTTCTTGGTACCCTAAGAGTTTGGGACTTTAAACATTCAACCTCTTTTGACCTAACCCTCCCTACCAGGAATATTTCTCTTCAGGCATTAGATGGATTTTTGCCCCATCTCTACATTTTCCATTTGGTATGACCAGGTATTAAGTATTGACCTCCAATGTACCTTCTCCCTCAAACAGTTAGAATCTATTCATCTGTCTTCTACTCCATATATAAGTGCTCCAATCAGAGCAAAATATCATCTCTGGTCGCTGATGAAATGGAGAAACTGAGCAATCTCAGTGTACGTGGCTTTAAGCTGTGTACACACGGGGGCGATAGGAGCTGAAATCGCTGGGAATATGGTAGCTGGTGACCATATTGCCAGTGATGGGAGTGTGCCCCGGCGATAAATCGTTGGGTGCGCACTCCCGTTTTCAGCACTATTCTAATCGCTGGTCGCAGGAGCTTGCTCCTGCGACCAGCTGATTACCTCTGCGGCACCGCCGGCAGAGGTTCCCTTTCATCAGCGACCATCTCTGGTCGCTGATGAAAAGGAGAAACTGAGCAATATATTTCCCGTGTGTACGGGGCTTAAGATGCCTGATCTCTATGATTTGTGATACCTGATTTCTGCTGGTCTTATACCTGTGGATGACCTGTCTTGCCTATCCCCTTTGTGGTTTTGCCCTCTGCCTTGTTGTCCCCATGTATTTGCTATACCTCCACACTTTATTTTTGCATATTTAAATATTTTGCATACCATCAAAAAACTAATGATTAAAAAGGAAGATAGGTTGTCTGAAAGATGAAGAGAAATGTACATGACAGGTATCACCTAAAAAGAAAATACAAAAGCTGAGTTTATGCAAAAGGCATACATGCAAAGGCTTCCTTTGTAGTGAAACATGGAAAATAAACCTCTGCACAACTTTCCCATCCGTATGTTGACCATACATCAGATCAGCTTTTATCCAACCATCCAACTAGTTGGTTGGATGGAATAAAATTCTAGTACAGGATGGGAGCAAATGTATTTTGCAACTAGCTGACCCGCCCGGCATTGCCGAGGAAACCTTGTTTTTTTTAAAATTTCCAATATTGCTGTAAAATGTCATCTTATTATGCTGTGCCAAAGGCCCAAGATTGTAATTTGTTAAAACCTCCACCATGATGTTAGATTGTGTTTGTATTGATACTCAATGACAGCAATGAAATCAGGTGTGGTGTTGTTGTTTGAAACACAACGCTCCTGACTTGATAGCTTGTATGTGTGTGGGTTGATGAATTCCACATCCACTCCTGAAATTCATCATTTATTTTTGTGTGTTCAAAAGTAAAAAACTCCAATGCATGGAGCCCAGTCTCCATTGTATTATTAACCTTTTCAAGTACTTTTCAAGCCCTCTGTGTATAACAAATATTTATTCCAATTCGGCCTATTTCCAGTGTGACTGAAACCAGATTAGTCAACAATAAAAGAAGAATGGTGGATTTAGTCTTTACAATAACTCTGTTAATATTAACTATTAGCGCTGAAGTAAAACTTATTAAATGCAGAGTGCCAAAATAGACAAAAGTAATGTGTTCCAGGCTTTCTATGGCTCCAAGGCCAACTGCAGCAGCTACAACAATCAAACACTAATCATTTATTTAGAGTACACATTTATTCTACCAAAACTAATGCCAAAACCAGGGTCTGACACCTATTATAGTATGGCAGGCTGCCCAAGAAAGGCCCTGATTTGAGTCACTAATAAATTGCTCAATGTTATACTTACACAAACCACTATTTGTCTACATTCTCATTCTTGATTGTGTCCCTTACTGTGAAACATAAAATGAGCTTTATGAGTTTTATCAAGATAATTATATGAACATTAAAAAAAATAATTATATATATATTCCAGTCCAGGAGGAAGGCTGTATAAGCCGAAATGGGCTCGTTGACTGCTGAAATGGATGGGTGATTGTACTTATGCCCCATAATTTTCTAAGGATGCTGTACAAACAAGTCCTTATGTTGGTAATTATGAATGGGTCAATACAATAAATGGACCTTTGATTATCTGTAAGAAAGGTGTGCTGCATGGTATATGTCTATGGTATATATGAATATTTTCTTCAGGATTGTGCACCCATGGATACAAAAATCAATGAGTGCGGTTCTCTCATCATGTTACTGCATATATTTTTTTTTAATTGCGTTTTTATTTACTTTTTCCATACATACAGAAAATATAAAACAATCACAAACAGACATCACAGCAGTACATTATTATCACAAGACTTTTTACACGAACCATTCTATTAGGATTTGCTTCCCCATTCTAGCCAACTCGCCCTTTACAAAACCATATTGTTAGCTCCAGCCCCGCTCCCTGTCCCTCATCCTTTCCCAAACGGAATATCGTCCCCTCCTCACAGCACCCTCTCCTCTTGTTACGCCCGGCCCTTTCCACCTCCCAATCCCCTTTCTAGACTTGCAGCCTCCTATTCCCGAACTCCCCCGCTCAGCTCGATCACCTGCGTTACCCAGTTCCATAATTCCCCAGATCGTCCCTACCACCTATTTCCGGCTTTATGCCCTGTAGTCCCCCGTCTTCACAAGTTCCCCGCATGTTGGAAGTCAAACTTCCATAACTCCAAGGTCAGAACACACGCATGGGGGAAAAAGAAGATGGGAAGAATAAAAAAAAAAAAAACCCCACCCATACAAACCCGCCTATAATAGTGTTGATCACAAACCGCCACAACATTTGTGTCGACCTGTATTTATATTCCCATGTGACCGTGAGACCTTATCTCGCTCAGAAAGCATTCTATTAAGACCTTCTGAGCTCGCTATGTGAAAAGTGACTCATATACGACCATACTTGTTTCCACTCCCTCTGGTATGGAATAACGTGCAACTCTTATCTCAGTGCCATCCTACCCCCCCCCCATCAGTAAAGCTCCAAAATGGGAGCGCCCCATCCCTACCTATCGTACTTATCATCCTCGAATCCCTAATACCTCTGCGTGTACCCATGCCATCTTATCTATGGCTCTAAGCAGTGCCAACAAAGTGTCCTTAACCCTTATTTACCCCCTACTCCTACAAACTATCTTACCCTACAGTGTTCTTTATTCTATCTAGCGTGTCACTTGTAGTCCCATATCCTACTGCCCCTGAGGAAAATAAAATAATTAATTAATAAATAAAAAAAAAAAAAAAACCCTCCCTATTTTTCCCCCTGCTTACCGATTTGCCCTCTCACAGTTGGAAACCCTAAAGTAGTCTGAGTTATTCCAGGGGCCCCATATTCCCTGATACTTTACATAGGATCCTCTGGATGCGAATACATATTTTTCATGTTCGCTGGTCTGGTTAACCACATTAACCCATTCTCCATGATTCGGAGCCATAGGGGACATCCACCTTCGAGCTATTATCACCTTGGCTATGGCCACGATGCTTCTTGCCAACTGCCTCAACTCCCCATTTATTGCTACTTCCTTCCAAATACCTAAAAGCAAGTTTATTTTAGTTAGGGCAACTCTCGGGACCCCTATCTGAGCTAGGGTTTCCCTTACCTCCCCCCAGAACCTACTAATATCCCTACAGCTCCAGAGTAGATGGTCGAATGTAGCCGGCCCTTCCCCACATCTAGGGCATCCATCGGATGCTGACCCTGAAAATTTTTTAACTTTAACCGGGGTGATATAGATCCTATGAAGGATATTAAATTGGACCTGTTGTGTTCGCATTAAATTGGTCGACTGACGAGGACTTGCCAGAGCCGATCTCCACCCATTTTCATCCAGCTGAGGGATATCCTCGTGCCATTTGGCCCTCAAGGCCCCCAGCTCCTCGGTTTGAGAGAAAGAGTGAAGATACTGGTACATTTTAGACATTCGCTTCCCTTTTTCGAGTTGTTTTATAAAAATTTTACATGGGGCCTCCTCCACCTCCCAGAATTCTACCTTGTCCCCTTGGGTCATGGCACTTCTCACTTGCAGATATCTAAAAAATACTTCTTTGGGCAGACTAAATTCTACTTGCAGCTGGGAGAAGGATTTCACCCTCCCGTCTTGGCACCATTGTCCCAAATTCGTGATACCGTACCCCTGCCACACTTTCCCAGCCTGTTGTTTTTTAAGTTCCCTCATTCCAGGCAGGGACAGGATAGGGGTGTCCGGGTCCAGACCCTCTGCTTTCGTTAATTTGCATGACCATCTCCAAACTCTAACCGCTTGACTGATCAGCGGAGGGAGATTTCGACAGAGCCCCCTCACAAACAATCTTTGGAGAGGTGAGAAGTCTGGATCCACACACTCTACCAGACTTTGTAATTCAGCGGGTACCTCCTCTGGCTTGACCCACCCACAGTTTTGCACCATCTGTGCAGCCATATAATATAATTTAAAGTCAGGAAGGGCCAATCCCCCTTTTTCCCTATCCCGGCAGACGATATCCATTCTCACTCTAGGCAATTTATCCCTCCAAACGAACGAGGAGACTATACTCTTTATCTTCCTAAAGTATTCATCCTTTATGAAGACAGGAGAGTGTTGAACGATATACAAGAATTTAGGCAGAATTGCCATCTTGACCAGGTTGACCCGGCCAAGTTGAGAAATCTGGAGTCTTGACCAACTCCTACACTTTAACTTAAGATCATTAATAAACGGAATAAGATTATCGGAGATAAAATCGACTGAGTTCTTGGCCACCACAATTCCCAAATACCGAAATTTTCCCACCAGTTTTAACTGTGCATCTATCGAAGGACTTGTCCCCCCATTCTTTCCTAGCTGAATATAGTTGGATTTACCCCAATTCATTGTAAGCCCGGAGTAACCCCCGTATTCCTGGATGTATTTTATCACCCTTGATAGATCTCCAGGTACTGCCAGTCCAACCAGCAGGTCATCTGCATACAGAGAAACTAAGTTTCTACTGGGCCCGCCTCCCCCATTCCCTCCCCCCAGGGCCGCCCTCAGGACACACGCGAGCGGCTCCATCACCACCGCAAACAGCAGCGGGGATAGAGGACATCCCTGGCGCGTACCCCTGGAGAGAGAGAAGGAGGGAGACGTGAACCCATTTATGGTCACTCTGGCCTTGGGGTTTTGATACAGCAATGATATCCGTTTAATATACCTTTCCCCAAACCCAAATGCCCGTAGCACCCTACATAAGAATGGCCATTCGACTGAGTCGAATATATATATATATATATATATAGTACACTTACCCCCCACTGCGGAAGGAGTCCAAACCGGCACACGAGTAGTGAAGAAAAAAGATGTGGTTTATTCCCAGTACAAGAGTTATAACAGCGGTCCCGACAGCTGTTTCAACTGGGTCCTACCAGTCTTCATTAGGGGCACCTGTGCCGTGTGCCGGTTTGGACTCCTTCCGCAGTGGGGGGGGGGGGGGTGTAAGTGTACTATATATATATATATTTTTATATATATATATATATACTTCGGGTTGGAGGTGCGGCACTCACAGCATGCAAGAAGATGCGGTACACTGAATCTTAGTACAACGTTTCAATGTCCTTTATTTGGACATTTTCGTCAGCTATAGTGAGTATCAAATACTTACAAACATTTATACACCTCCGTGTGTGCGTGATCCAGCGTGGTTTCAGACGCTGGAAAATGACGTCAGTCCCGTTGTCCAACTGATTCTGTTTGTCCAGAAATTAATGTTGTTCCCCTCTTGTTTTTTCATGTTTAATTTCTTCATTTGCTTATTAGGTCTCTGATTTGAACATGTTCTATTTCCATTGTTATGTGCATTGTTTAAGATTGCTGTTTCAGTATTACGCTAGCCCAGAAGTGGAGTTGGTTCTTTAAATGCTGGTAATTGTACTTGTACATTATTGATACATGTGTATTGAATAATTATCCATATTATTATTTATCCGTTCTGTCATCAACAGGATCGCACCTATTGGACTTTGTTTGATGATTCATTGCCTTATTACTTGATACAGTAACTTAGTACAGTTAATGAATGGCATTGCACAACTTGTTTAAATGTATCGCTGTTTGTATGTACTTTGTAACTTGTTTTGTAACCATGGTTTATGGTAGCACGCAGCCCTACGGGACTGACGTCATTTTCCAGCGTCTGAAACCACGCTGGATCACACACACACGGAGGTGTATAAATGTTTGTAAGTGTTTGATACTCACTATGCCTGACGAAAATGTCCAAATAAAGGACATTGAAACGTTGTACTAAGATTCAGTGTACCGCATCTTCTTGCATGCTGTGAGTGCCGCACCTCCAACCCGAAGTATCCACTACCACAGTGAAGGCACCCGGTAAAGTACCGTATTTGGAAGCACTACGGCGCGCTCGTGTGTGCCGGACTTTGGCTATATATATATATATATATATATATATATATATATATATATATATATATATAGTGTTTATTAGCAGTTTCTTATATATTGCACACATATTCCACAGTGCTTTACAGAGAGTATTAGAACACTCACATCAGTCCCTGCCCCAGTGGAGCTTACAATCTATATTCCACATGTACATGCACACACAGATATTTTAGGGTTAATTTTGTTGGAGGCCAATTAGCCTACTAGTATATTTTTGGATTGTGGGAGGAAACCGGAGTACCCGGGGGAAACCCACCCAAGTACGGGGATAATATACAAACTCAGTGCTGTGAGGCAGTAATGCTAACCCTTACACCATCCATACTGCCCCAATATATATATATATATATATATATATATATATATATATATATACACATGCGAAGAAAGCGGCACTCTGCAGACTGTTTAAGGTGAAGTGAAAAGCCTTTAATCCAACGGCGTTTCGGGTGTTAACCCGTTCTCAAGGACATATGTCCTTGAGAACGGGTTAACACCCGAAACGCCGTTGGATTAAAGGCTTTTTACTTCACCTTAAACAGTCTGCAGAGTGCCGCTTTCTTCGCATGTGTACATTGGAGCAACTGGTTTGTTTCCTGGGAAGGCACCTCAGCACCAACTTTGAATTCTTGCACGAGTGCCGGGCTCACCACCTATTGCTATATATATATATATATATATATATATATATATATACACACACACAGACACACACACACACACACTGTATATACAATTTAGATTTTTAGGAATGTATGAACATAAATATGTATATATACATACACACACATAACATTTTATTTTCAATTATGATAATACAATGTTATTAAAGTATAGAGTAACACAATGGACTCAGTTACTTGTTTCAGTCTGTAGGAAAATGTTTTACCTGTGTCAAAACGATGTCAAGATTTCAAGGTCTGCTGCACTTGATTAAATCTGTACGTGAAGCTGAGTATTACAGGAGCAGAACATACAGTATTTACTATACCATTTTATGCTTATTTAATGCCATTCCTGTGTTTAATGAGTCATTTTAAAGAACACATTCCATATGTTTCAAGGAGGAAACAAGGTCATTGGCTGACCACCGCTAGAATGAGCTGATGTTTTTCTTTGGGAATTGACTGTATTTTTAAGCATTCACAAAGTAATTGGCAGCTCCAAGGCTTTTGCTTAAAATATTAATGAGAGCATCTGAAAATGAAAAGGGATAGAAAGAAGGGAGCCCCAGAGGGTGCCATTCATGTGATCTAATCACACATTTGAAATGTTGGTCTCATCTTCGGCTTGCAATATAAAGACCCCTTGGTAATTGAGAAGAGCTACAGCCATGTTATGCTTCATCAGTTCTTCATTTGTCTTTATATGTTACATTTAACTTCTTTTATATGATTTTCCTTGCAATTTCTATAAGCTATTTCCCTTGTTCTAAATGTGAATAGATGTTACACGTGCTGAGGAGACCAAGTCCCAAGCTAATAGTGTGTGTGTATTTTGAAGTGAGGCATAACATTCACCTCACACATCTCCCAATGAGTAGACAGGAATGGCTGGAAGACAGGAGAGAGCCTGTAACTCAGCAGGGGTCCACAGACAAGAATTTATCCTGCAGTATAAGTTGCTTTTTGTTTCAGCTGTATACAGTGCTTGTGTGCGCGGCTGCACCCTGCATACGGATACCAGTTATTTCATTTGAGGAGGCATTGTAGCCCATTTGTTAATTCAGACTGTGTTCTAACAGTGTGCAAAGACCATGTCTAATGAAGTCTACACTGTACTTACTGTATGTTCTTCAAAATAAACACACTCAACTGTACTCACAGAAGTTTATCTGATTATTTGACCAATATTTTATTATATTTCAGGCGTGTCAAAGTTTTTTATTATATTGCCTTTCAACATGAACAAATGCCTTCAATGTATTTCTTCTAGGTGTGCACATGGACTCCATGGGTGAGATTTAATAGGATGAGAGATTCAGAAAGTGAGAGATTTGGGAAGAAATCTCCAGTGTTTTTTAAAGCGGCAATCATTTACACTGCAAAATCAAACTGGTTTTGCAGTGTAAATGATTGCCGCTTTAAAAAAACTGGAGATTTCTCACAAAATCTCTCACTTTCTGAATCTCTCATCCTATTAAATCTCACCCCTTGAGTCAGTGTTAACAATGGGCTTCATTCTGATTTCGAAGTAAAACAAAAAAATCTAATAACATTGTATCTGGGACAAACCATGTTGTCATGCAAAGGGAACAAATAACTTTTGATTTTTATTGTGCAGGGTAAATACTGACTGCTTTTGCATGTAGTCCAGAAATATTAGACTTATTTTTACATACACCAAAGCCAAATCTAAATCCTTCTGCACATGTTACATCTGTCCCACTTACAGTTCAACATGGTTTTTACCCAGGTGTACAGTCAATTGTTTTTGTCTCTTTCCAAATCAGAATCAGACACCATACACAGAACAAAATGCCAAAATCCATTGTTTACACTTTATAAAGCTTTATGCACATGAAGGTGATACAGACTGATACTGCTGTTCAACCTCAGCACTGGGTAATAGGGCTTATTTGGCCAGACACTTACCGGATACAATTACCACCAAGTCTGCACAAAATTACAGATGTTTTTAAGGAAGACATCCTTATTCTACTTAATGCTGGTGGCGGCTGTGGAACTTCTAAGATGCCACCTCTACATTTCCACTTGAGGGGCCGGAATAAGTATGCATTGGTGGGGTTGGCAGGGAAGCAGAAGGTTTAAGTTTTGCCTAGGGTGATGAGACTCCTCACCGCAGCCGTGATTGAAATGGGAAGTTCAGGCAACCAGGTGGATGTAGAGGCGGCTGACATCAAGAGGGCAGTTCCTAGAGTATTTATTTACAGTTTCTTATATAGCGCAGAAGTATCCATTGCGCTTTACAATTGTAAACAGAGATAAACAAACTGGGTACAGCGGACAGACTTTGAGGTAGGAGGGCCCTGCTGCAAGCTTACAATCTATAAGAAAGTAGGAGGGAAACACAAGGACAGCCACCAATAATAGTATAGCTTGTAGGTCCAGAAGGGAATCTATATAATACATAAGTGCCTCAGAGAGTTATGCGTATAGAACTTAAATATGATAGGCTTGCCTGAAGAGGTTTCAGGGAGCATTTGAAAGTTTGGAGGCTAGTGGAGAGTAAAGTGGGGGGTATATACTCTTAGAGGGTATTTAAACCCTGACCATGCACTTTGAAAAAGCTGCAGGAGCAGCGAAATGCGTCACTTGTTATTGGTGTCGCCACAAACCCATATCATCCAGGAATATCTACAGTATCTACAAATTGTCCAGACCCCCTCAACCAAATTTGGAAATATTATCTGCATTTGGAATTCCTTTCCACCAATTTCCCTTCACCATCAGAGGACCCCCTTCACCGCGGCAAAATCACTATTGGAGTGCTACCACCTCCTTAAAAGGTCCTATACAAAGAAAGAAGCAGGAGCGGACCATATAAATTCTGTAGTCAACAACTACTCCATTCTTTGGTTTTATGAGGCTTTAATACGGATATCCCCAGTACTGGTGGACCTAGTGAATGACAATACATTCCATCTATAACATATTATTTTTGTGCACACCATAAGGTTTTTTTTTTACCCCTTTTTATTTATTTGATTTTTAATAAATATGTTATAGATTGTAATTGCTGCATTCTGTGATTAAGTATTCAGCACAATTATACCTTCTTCCTATTTTCCTTGTTCCTGGAGCAGAGGCCTGTCTGTCTGTCTGTCTGTCTGTCACAGTAAAACAAGCAGAAGGATCCTTTGATAAAGCTGTACTTGACACACAGCTAAATACGTCACAACTTTATTGCATCCACCTGACGTCTCTCTCAAACAACCTTTCTGATGTCTGAACCAGCACCAGAATTTTACAGCTACCCAAGTCGGTCACTCAGCAAAAGCAAGCTCTTGGACATCATCTCTGTGCTCAAGCTCCACCATAAGCACCCTGAGCTCCACTCCGCAGTGAAAAATTGGGATTGATGAAAAGCCAACTCACCTTTGTTCCCAAGGATCTGACACAGGTGGACATACCTGCCATCATAGCGGAGTGGTAACTATTCTGCTTTGTGTTTCACCGACAAATTGCATTTTAAGGGACAAAACTGGATTTATAAGGGGCAATATAGGAACAGACAATCTAATTGAACTGTGAGAGCATAATACGTGCTCCTAAGCTATATCAATCAGGTTTAATTCTCACATTTTATTTTTACACTTTTATTAATGAGATATCATGCGCATAATTAAAATTTGTGATATGTGAAGACAATTCAATTGTTCATTTAACCATTTTTGTTAACTAAATGTTCTTTATATCCCTTTACTCAGCACTGAATATCTTGTGAGTTTATGGTTTGTTTATACAGGAGTGACCCTCCTGATTTCTTGCAGCAGCTTGGAAAAAGCATCTCCTGTCTAGCGCACCTACATGACAACCGCCCCCTGGTCTGGTTCCGGTCTGGTTCCAGTTACTATCCAGTTCCACCTATTAATCTGGTTTGGGTCTGGCTGCTTCACTGGTTCCAGTCCAGTCACTCTCCAGTTCCAATCCTTTTCCAGTTATTAATCTGGTACCAGTCTGGCTGCTTCACTGGTTCCAGCCCAGTCACTCACCGGTTCCAGGACAGTCACTCACCGGTTCCAGTTATTCTTCAATTCCAATTTAATCATCAACCCAGTTCCAGACAGCTGAAGGTTGGGTTTAGCTTGGGTATCCATGGGAAGCTGAAGCAGGTTCCAAATTAACATAGACACTTCAGCCTCATAAGAAAGAGTGGAAATTCATAAACGTTGTTACCAGTCACTACATTTAGACAATTTCAGAGAATAGCAACAGACGAGATGTTCATTAATTAATATATCAGGCACTGTTGCTTGAAGACACCAAATTACTTTACTCAATCTACAACGAACTCGTACAGTGGTAATAAAATAAGCCTCTCTGGTACAACAAGAATACATGTCAGCCAATAGTTTTGTCTCTGATTGGAAATTGATTCCTATCTATTAAAGGAAAAGTACCATATAGTGCACCTTCAGGCCCTACAGTATATTAATATATATTTGGAAACATTTGTGGTAAAGTGTGACATTATTTCATGACTTTAAATTTGTAACCATTATAGTTACTCACCTGTTTTTTCCTTACTGTGGAGTATTACGTTTGAGGACTGTTATTCTGTTCCTAAAAAATAAAATTGTAAACTTTGTTAAGTTTGTATCTGTTAACCAACTCCACAATGACACTAAGGGTAAGCCACATAACTGTGAAGTCACAACAGGGAAAAAGCCACATCACATGCAAGTATTCTGGGTATGGGACTTGTGTAAGTCTTATACCCATCATATAACTTTCATTCCAAACACGAGAAGTCATAGGGGAAGTTGCCTTTCTGTAATTTAAACCTGAACGATTGCGGGAGACAGAAACAGGTGAAGAGACTCCACCAGGGGAGGCTCCAAAGGGGGTGGGTGGGGCACAGTTCATAATTCAAATAGGGGAGCCACACCCACTTCCACCAACAACACAAGTACCAAACTATGCTGCAGCGCCCCCTTCTGGAACTGCCACTGGTCACAACAGTATGATCTGTTTTTAACCACACTAGGGGCCATATGCACTAAGCCAGGGGTAGCCAACTCCAGTCCTCGAGAGCTACCAACAGTTCATGTTTTCTAGCTCAATTCGCAGGTGCACAGGTGCACTCATTACTGACTAACATATTTTAAAAGTTCCACAGGTGGAGCTAATTACTTTGCTTGTGATTCTGTGAGGAGACATGGAAAAACTTTAACTGTTGGTTGCTCTCTGCATTCGCAGAGCAGCAGTGAGCATAGACTTTCCCAACCTGACCCCTAACCCTGAGACACTGCAGCCCTTGGTGGGACAGCGGGACAGTGATAGTTGCTTCCATCTATGCCCTGGGAAACTTTTACACAGAGTTGTGATTGCCCTTATATAGGTTCCATAACATTGCTCCTGGCTGTTCAGTTTTACAGAATTTCATCTTCTACACAAATTTACAGTTGTATCATATTCTCTCCATGTCTTTATAATGAATAGTGTGTCAGGGCATTCTTATCCATCATTATCCTAATTGGTTATTTTAATTGAACTTATCCCAGATTTGCTTTGAACATTCTATGAGCTTCATAATGAATCTCTTATTTGGGAATTCAAAAGCCAAATATGGGACCTCTCTATGGTTTTCATTTTTAAACCAATTTTACACTTGTGGACTGACGCCAGTTTATTATCAGACCAGACACGAACATTGATCTCTGATGCACACTCCCACATCACAGCTGGCCCCGCCCCTCATCTGCTGGTATTACCAGCAGATAAGCAATGGAGTGGATCGCTTTCCATAGTCGTCCACACCGGGAAAAATAGCTGTGCATGCACTTTGGGCAAAATCGCCCAGTGTGTATGGACCTTTAGTTGTTAAGGCCCATACACACTGGGCGACTTTGAGCTGAAAGCCGCTCAAAACAGCCTGTTTGAGTGGCTATCAGCTCAAAGCAGCCCAGTGTGTATGCCCCAGCGATGAGCGGTGAGCGCTACTGCGCGCTCCCGCATCATCGCCGGGAAAGCCGTTCATCTGCTGGCTATACCAGCAGATGAGCGGCATTGAGGACAGCTTTGCATAGCTCTGCGCTATGCAACGCTGTCCTCCCCCCTCTGTCAGCGCCGGGCAGGGGGAAAGCCGCTCAGTGTATATGCACTGAGCAGCTTTCCCCGCAGCGATGATTGACATCATCGCTGTCCATAAACGCTGTCGCCCAGTGTGTAGGGACCTTTAGTTCTGTTGAAGATGGGATGTTGCCCATAGGAATCAGTCACATTCTATTTATTATCTTCTAGTAGGTGGAATATAAATAAAAAGTATAGTCAAAATGCTATGGGAAATGCTATGGGACACATCCCATCTTCCATAGAACTCCCATGTTAGTAAATTTGGGTGTGGTATGGCAGTCCTGACGGTCAGTGTCCCACAGGTACTATTCTTCTGTTCACCCTCTATGGGCAGTCATCTGGCACCCAATAAATTCACTCCTTTGTGTCTTGAACAAGTCATGTTGCCATGCAAGGGGAGCAAATACATTTACTGTATATGTTTTATGTGCAGGGTAAATACTGGCTGCTTTTGCATAAACCACACAAATGTTAGACAGCTTTGTTTTTACACTGCAATTTAGATTTCATTTTGAACACCACCCAAATCTAATCTCCCTGCACGCGTTACATCAGCTCCACCTCTAGTGCATCATGGATTTGTCCCTTGCTTGCTTATTAGCTCAGCTTACAAACAAGAATCAGTTCCTATGTGTCTGTCTGAGAAAGCAACAACTGAATAAATCCATTTTAATGATTTAAGAAAATAAAACATCAAAAATACCAAAGGGGTGAATACTTTTTATAGCCATTGTATATAGTCACAATATAACAGCAGCAGATAGCTCGATATTGTATATTAAATATCCTAAAACCAGTAACATGTCAGAGGAAAAAAATGGTTAATACAGTATGTTGACCTGAAGGGTTGGAAGGTTTATGATATTAAAGGCAAGCCAAGGTGATAGCTTCAAAATCATATAAACCACATCCATTAGGAAGGAAATGTCAAGGATAGTATTAATTATGAATTAGGACCTTTTGAAAAGATGGAAAGACTTTGAAGATACACCAAGACACATGAAGGGTTACTGATACATTTGCAATGAAATCAGCCATACTGGTTTAGATTATTGTACTGTTTTCTGTAAAACTTAATTCCAGAACCATTCCTCAGTAATAATTTAATAGTTTTTCTCTTTCTTTAAATTTCATGCGGAAACTCAATGGTGTTCAGGGAGTATTATTTATTTTTTCTATTTTGCTGAAGGCAAGAAGCACCTTTACAAGCAATATAATTTATCTACTAAACTGAAGCACATATTGCCTTTAAATTGGCTACAAATAATTAAAGGACACAAGCTCATTTTACAGCATTCCAAAAACAAAGCATCATATATGTGGGGGTAATCAATTATTGGTGGATTTATCGCCAGGGGAAAAATCAAGAATTTTCAGCCCTTTTAGGGCGACTTTTATTCACCTTATTCAATTCCTCTGTCAATTTTTCAACTGGTCATAAAATCCATCACATAGATCAGTAGCGAACATGCCACTTTTGGTCAAAATTGTGGGGGATTTCTAACAATCTTGGTTCCGTTTTTGCCCATGCAGATTCTCCCCCCAAAAAGTGAAAAGGGCATGTGTGAAAAAGTAAAAAAAATGGGAGAAAACACCCGCAATTGAATATATTGGGGCTTAATTAAATAGCCCCCATATTAACAAATACATTTTCCATTAACCCTAATCAAGCCCACTGATTCCAGCCTATGAGAGGTGGTAAAGGATAAGACAGTAGATCAATTTAAACATGCATGGGACAAACATAAGGATATCTTCTCAAAGAAATAAGGATCAAATAGGGGTTGAGGTACCAATATGGTTAAAAAGGGGGCAGACTAGATGGGCTGAATGGTTCTCATCTGCCTTTAATGTTTCTATGTTCTATAGATGGGATAACGAAAAAGCGAAAGACATTAAAGGAAAGAAAGTGGTTCTGTGGTGCATTAATGTTCATTATGGTAAAAAAAAGGGTCCAAGACCTGCTGTATGAGTGGGTGAGGGCTGCATAAGCCAGAAGCCATATAAGAGCCCTGACTTAGGTCATAGAAAGGTCAGCAAGACAGAAAAAACTTAGGCTGGCTGTTCTGCCTGGATACAAGCTGGTGATCAGGCAGGGACCTATCAGGGGGTTAGGGGGAGTAGCCAGTCAAAACTTATATAAGTCAGATGATCATGTGACCTCATCCTTCTTTTGCCATTTTTGAAGTGCTGCAGTCCTGCGCGGATCTGAGGTAAGAGAATTTTGTCCTTGTTATTTTGCATTGTTTGAAGCATGCCCCGTCCGAAACGCTCTGCGCCCCCTCCCCGCCGCCTTGTGGATGCGGCCCGGCCGTTATCTGCGGCGGGGGTGCTTGGGGCGCAGGAGGCCTCTGTGTTAGCCGGGTCCCCTGAGGGGAGCCTGGCGGCGGGGCTCATACTGCCTGCAGGCAGTCAGGTTTCCCCGGTGAGCGTGGTCAGCGCTACACCGGGGGTTGGGCATGTGTCCGCCTTCGGATGTGAGACGCCAGGGGGTGAAGCCGTCGAGGTCCGGGCCTTGCCGGGTCCCTCGGCGGGCGTGATTATACCCCCGCTGCCTCAGGGCGCGTCCGTCATGGACGCGTCGCTGGAGGCCTCCGGTCCGGCGCCTGAGGTCCTCGCTGACTCTCAGGCGGCGGACGGGTCGCGGGTGACGTCTCGGGTCTCAGCGCCTGCTGGCGCGAGACCCATTCTTGAGCTCCAGGCGGAGGGCGGGCTGGCAGTGGTGTCGCGAGCCCTGGCGCCGGCTGGCGCGGGGCTCGCGTCATCGTTGGCGGTGTCAAGTGGGTCTCCAGGACGGGAGCAGGCCCCGGCGCCGGCTGACGCGAGTACAGCGTCATCAATGCCGGATCCGGGGATCCAGGCGGCTCCTGTCCAGGCAATACAGGCCGCAGAGTCGGAGGACGCGCGGCCTGTTATATCATCAGGCATTGGGGGTAGTGTGGTTTCCTCCCTTGCGGGGGGAAGTCTGAGTGGGAATGCTGCCGGAGGTCTGGATAGTATTGATGTGTCAGGGGGCAGGGGGGGGAGGGGGGATGATGCGCTGGGAGCTCCTAGTGCCCGCAGTGGGTTGGGAGGGTTTCTGTTTGCAGGGATGACAGGGGAGTCTGCCGCAGCAGCTGCTGCAGGCTCTGGTAATTTTGTACCCAGGCCAGCAGTCAATACTGGCCTGGGAGGTTTTAACATGCCGCCCCCAGATTTAGGGCCAAATCCCATGGGCCCCGTCGGGAGGGGTTTAGGGGTCAATCAGGCCTGGAACCCAGTGGTTTTTTCAGCAGGCATGCCCATTGGTGCGGGGGGTCTGGGGCAGATGGTATACTCCAGGAGCACAGTAGCAACGTCCGTGCAGTTGCATGGTCCCTCCCTAGGGGCGCAGCCCACATCATCTTGGGGGGGAGGCTTGTCCACACCTTCATGGCAGGGGGCTCATTCAGGTTTTTTGGGGCAGGTTTCCCCCGGCGGGGGCTTCCCCGGGCAGTGGCCCCCTGTGGGGTCCCCGTATTTTCAGGCCCCTTTGGGGGGGGTTATGGGGCGTGGCCGCAAATTGCACCTTGGAGGCACCAGGCGGTCCCTGCAGTGGTGCCGCAATTCTCTTCGGGCTTTCAGGGTGTCCCTACCAGTCAGCCACTTCTGTGGTCCACGGGGGCGCAGGGGTACAGCCCGCATAGCTCCGCTGGGTATGGTTGGGATCAGAGTTTTGGCCCTCAGGGGCTCTGGTCATCCCCAAGGGGTCAGGGGGGAACCTTGCCTCATGTGGGTGGTAATGCTTTGGGGGCTCAAAGTGTTTTTTCTCCAATGGGAGTTCCCCCGGTTGCCTAGGGGACCTCCACCCAGTGCCACAGTGTCAGCTCCACCTCCCCCACCATTGGATTCACCGGTGGGGACAGGAGGTGGGGGCAATTTGTTGTCTTCTTCCCCCCCTCCCAGTTGTATGTTCACAGGAAGCGAGCGTTTCAGCGTCAACGGTGGTTTCCAGAAGAAGAAGTCGGGAGGGCAGAGAAGGGCCAAGGATGACAGCGGGATCAACATCAACAGTTTCCAGGTTGGCCGTTGCGGCCGATGAAGTTCCGGGGACTTCGGGTGCTGGTGAGTGTGCAGTTACTTATTCAACATGTGATTCCTCTGATAGCGATAGCACCAGCGTGGGGTCGGATTCCCCGCGTCGCCCGCGTAAGCTGGCTAGGCTCATTGCGCGTCATGTAGCAAAGGCAACTAGTAAGGACAAGGTTGCAAGTTCTGCGCCACCTCCAACGGAGCCCCCTTTTTTTACCGAAATGGTGCATTGCACTAATACCGCGGTGACTAGGGGGCTCCGTGAGAGGATGAGGGAGAAGATTAAAAAAGGGAAGTACGTTGACATGTTCACCCTTACGGAGGACATGAGGCAGGCCTTTGATAAGGCGAAGAAGGCTGATGGCATTGGGGAAAATGCTTTCAGGAATTTCCATCAGTGGTTAAGGGGTTTCTTGGTTTTTGCAGCCTGTTATGCGGAAACCAGGCCTGCCGAGTATCCCAATGTTGTGAAGTATTTGTTTTTGGTACATGAAATGTACTTAAAAACAAAGGGGTACTCCTGGAGGGATTATGACGAAAAGTTTCGTCGTAAGCAAGATGGTAATGTGGTGTTGCCCATGGGGTTTAAGGATGTGGAGGTCTGGTTGGAGGTTACACAGCAGACCAAGCCCCCGGGGGAGGGGGGCGGCCAAGAAAGCGGTGGTGGCGGCATCCCCGGCCGCCAAGATAGCGGGGAAGGGCAAATGCTTTGCTTTCAATGACGGCAAGTGCGCAAGGGGGGCGAACTGTCGTTTTCGTCACTCATGCAGAGTCTGTGGGGGTAACCATTCAGCAAAGGACTGCTCCGCAGCCCCAGCGGGTAAGTCAACTGACGCCGGGGAGGCCGGAGGAAGTCACAAGTAAGGCGTATTTGCCGGTGGTGGTTTCTGAGCTGGTTAAGTGGCTCAGGGGGTACCCTGATGCCGTGGTGGCTCGTTTTTTATCGGAGGGTTTCAGTTCAGGGTTTCGGTTGCCCATTAGGGGTTCAGTTCATGTGGTAGCATCTAGGAATTTGAAATCTGCTAGGGATTTCCCCCACATTGTTAGGGAGAAAGTGGTTGCGGAAATTAGTCTGGGGCGCATGTGTGGCCCTTTTAGTGTTTCTCCTTTGCAGGGTTTGTGTATTTCCCCAGTGGGGGTGGTTCCCAAAAGCACCCCTGGGAAGTTTAGATTAATACAGCATCTTTCACACCCGCATGGGGCCTCGGTTAATGATGCCATACCTGAGGAGCTCTGTAAGGTCAGGTACCAGTTGTTTGAGGAGGCACTTAGTTTGGTTCAGGAGTGTGGGCGGAATGCACTAATGGCAAAGGTAGATATTGAGTCAGCTTTCAGGTTACTTCTGATCCACCCAGATTCTCTGCGGTTTCTGGGTTTTAAATTTAAGGGGGAGTTCTTTGTTGATGGGTGCTTGCCTATGGGTTGCTCAATATCCTGTGCGTATTTTGAAAAGTTTAGCTGTTTTCTTCATTGGTGCATTTAGAGAGCGTCGGGTTGTCAGGGTATTGCGCAGTATCTTGACGATTTCCTCTTTTAGGCCCCCGAGGGTAGTCCGGTCTGCAAGAGTTTGTTGGAAACCACGGAACAGGTTTTAGGGGTGTTGGGGGTTCCTATTGCAGAGGGTAAGACTGAGGGGCCCATGCACTGTCTGTGTTTCCTTGGGATTGAAATTGATACGAGGGAAGGTTGTTGTCGCTTGCCAGCTAGCAAGGTGCATAAATGGTTGGGCCTTATACAGGACTGTCTGTCAAAAAGGAAGGTGAGGCTGAAGCAAGTTCAGTCCTTGCTGGGTTGTTTTAACTTTGCATGCAGGGTTATCCCCATGGGTCGAGCCTTCAGCAGGAAGTTGGAACGGGCGACCGCTGGAGTCGCTAGGCAGCATCATTCTGTGTATTTGTCCAAGGAGATAAGGGGTGATTTGCGGACTTGGTCTTCCTTTTTGGAGTCATTTAACAGGGTGGTGTTGTGGCCAGCCCCTCCTTGCTATAATAGCGCTTTGCAGCTTTTCACTGACGCATCGGGCAGTGTGGGCTTTGGAGCTTTCTTTGGGGTGGAATGGTGCGCCGAGGGGTGGCCTGACTCATGGGTAGAAAGGGGTTTCACTAGGAATTTATTGCTGTTGGAATTGTTCCCCATTGTGGTGGCCTTGGAGTTGTGGGCCCGTGAGCTAGCAGACAAGCAGGTCGTTTTTCGATGTGACAACATGGGCATGGTGCATACCATTAACAATCAAAGGACTTCGTGCCCTTTGGCCTTGCGGTTGCTTAGGCATTTGGTCTTGCAGTGTCTGCGTTTTAATGTGGTTTTCTCAGCATGTCACGTTCCTGGTATTGACAACAAGATAGCAGATGCCCTGTCCCGTTTCCAGTGGAGTATGTTTAGAGAGTTGGTGCCGGATGCATCGGTTGTAGGTTTACCTTGCCCACCTTATATCTGGCAGATTATCGAGCCGGTATAGTGGGATTGGCCAGAAATGCCTTGGCGCCTTCCACGCAGAAGGCTTCTGACGCGGCTTGGAGGGATTGGCAGGCTTTTCTGAGCAGGTATGGTCAGGAAGGTGAGTCCTTGGAGGATAGGTTATGTGTTTTTGCTTGGGAACATTTCAAGGCAGGGAGAGCAAAAGGGGCCATGTCCGCTGCCCTTGCGGGCATTGCTTTCCATTCGCGTATACAGGGTCAGGAAGACCCCACGCGGTCTTTTGTCCTAAGAAAGGCAATGAATGGTTGGGCTAAAGCTGTTCCGGTGCGTAAAGATGCAAGGCGGCCTATTGACTTGGCTTTATTAAAGGATTTAGTGAGGGTCTTGGCAGAAGTTGGTGAGTACGAGATACTGCTTTTTCGCACTGCGTTTGTTTTGGCATTTTTTGGGGCTTTCAGGGTCAGTGAGCTGGTTGCCAAGAGTAGGACGGATGGTAAGTCTGGGTTGCTTTTCAGCGAGGTGCAACTGCGCAGCGACAGTGTGTGCTGCAAGATAGCTAGATCCAAGACGGATCAGGTTGGGAGAGGTAAGTGGGTTATTTTGCAAGCGCAGAGCGAGGTGGAGATTTGCCCAGTCCAATTGGCACAGTCTTACTTGGGGATCCGACCAGTAGGGGTTGGGGGGCAGTTTTTGTTGCATAATGATAAGTCTGCGCTTTCTAAATTTCAATTTGCGGCTGTGTTAAAGCGCTGTCTGAGTGTGTTGGGGCTCCCGCCTCAAGAGTATGGTACCCATTCCTTTCGGATTGGGTCAGCTACACAGGCTGCGGCAGCTGGGTTGTCCCCAGGGGCGATCCAGGCGCTAGGCCGGTGGAAGTCTGATTCGTATAAGAGTTATGTTAGATTGGATAAATTGTAGTTGCGCCTGTTGCGCCAACCCTAAAACGTAGTTTACTCCCGGTTTTTGAACGACAGCGGTCAGAAATCGTGGGTGTGAAGGTTGCTTTTACTTTTTCCTCCGAGGGGGCCTTAATTCAATTGGCAAACCAAGGTCCACGGGAGGTTTTTTAAGTTTTCTCCTTCACATGGGTTGAATATTTAAGTTTTGTATATGGACAAGTTACTGATGGTAAGGATTCTTCTTTTTTCAGTTTCAATGGAATCCTCGGGGCAGATATGGCTCATTGGCCATTCCTTCATTTATTGGGCAGG
Organism: Crinia signifera; assembly: GCF_055691185.1. Lineage (NCBI taxonomy): Eukaryota > Metazoa > Chordata > Amphibia > Anura > Myobatrachidae > Crinia > Crinia signifera. The sequence goes on from NC_139217.1 coordinate 407,633,766, forward strand.
GAGACACCCAATGGGAAGGAGGTCACATGATTATTTAGGAGACAGGATGGTCAGGTGGATAGGTGTGAGGGGCATGCGCTGGGGTGAGTTCTTGAACGAGCTTTTCAGGCATGAGAGGAATTGGGGCCGTCCCCAGTTGTTGGTCATCCACCTGGGTGGCAACGACATGGGTATGGTCAAGGGAATCGACTTGATTCTAAGTATAAAGTCAGATTTGGTGGCCGTGCGGGCGCATTGGCCCGATGTGAGGATAGTTTGGTCGGAAATTATCCCTCGGTTCCATTGGCGGGGTGCTGTTCGGACCTCAGCCATTGAAAAGGCAAGGAAAAAGGTGAATTCTGCCATAGGAGTCTTTGTTAGAGCTATGGGGGGTAGTGTTGTAAGACATCCTTAATTGGTGCTGGATAACGTGAGGTATTATAGAGAGGATGGGGTGCATCTTTCCCCTGCGGGAAACTGCATGTTTCTTGAGGACATTTACCGTTTGTGGGCTTGAATAGTTGCATAGGTTTTTTCCCGGGTTGTTATAATTTTCTTTTGGGGATGGCGGCTGCGGTTAGTTAACCTTGTGGTGGGGGGAAGTCGCTACCAGCCAGCGGTCAAAGGGGGGCACAAGCGGTCATCGTGGGGCACCATCCCTTTCGTAGGACGGCGGGTGGTCCTTCCCGTGCGGGTGGACAGGGGGCGTTCCCCTGCGGGACCGTCCGCTAAGGGCTCAGCCAGGTTAGGGGGTGGTGAGACCCTCACGATGCAGGTTGTGCCATTAGGAGGCGGTGGTGAACCCCTCCTGCAGTTTTCTGTTTTTTACGTATATCAAGTTGACTGGGCTGGCGTGTGGTAGCGGCTTAGTCTTTGCCATCCTCCAAACCTTTAGTTTAAAAGTTAGGGACTCAAAACCCAAATTCAAAACCAAATTTTCTAGTTAGCTTACAAGGTCTTCAATAAATATTCCTCTGACCTTTTAAATTTAACTCTCGGTGTCAGTGTGGTTATTTCTTGTCCGCGTGATTTATTTGGTGTCGTCTTAATTATTTTTAGATAAGGGTTTTTTTGTTTAAATAATGTTAAGGTATTTTAAGTTATGGGCTACTTAGAGTGGGTGAGGGCTGCATAAGCCAGAAGCCATATAAGAGCCCTGACTTAGGTCATAGAAAGGTCAGCAAGACAGAAAAAACTTAGGCTGGCTGTTCTGCCTGGATACAAGCTGGTGATCAGGCAGGGACCTATCAGGGGGTTAGGGGGAGTAGCCAGTCAAAGCTTATATAAGTCAGATGATCATGTGACCTCATCCTTCTTTTGCCATTTTTGAAGCCCTCCCTCCCTCCCCATGAACGGGCTCACTAGAGGGATGGTTTATCCCGGTGAGCATTTTTGGTGGTCTTGCAGGAGCGTTTCTGCAAGGAATTTTTATTTTGTGGCTTTCCAGCCAGCATGGCGGGAAGTCGCTACCAGCCAGCGGTCAAAGGGGGGCACAAGCGGTCATCGTGGGGCACCATCCCTTTCGTAGGACGGCGGGTGGTCCTTCCCGTGCGGGTGGACACGGGGCGTTCCCCTGCGGGACCGTCCGCTAAGGGCTCAGCCAGGTTAGGGGGTGGTGAGACCCTCACGATGCAGGTTGTGCCATTAGGAGGCGGTGGTGAACCCCTCCTGCAGTTTTCTGTTTTTTACGTATATCAAGTTGACTGGGCTGGCGTGTGGTAGCGGCTTAGTCTTTGCCATCCTCCAAACCTTTAGTTTAAAAGTTAGGGACTCAAAACCCAAATTCAAAACCAAATTTTCTAGTTAGCTTACAAGGTCTTCAATAAATATTCCTCTGACCTTTTAAATTTAACTCTCGGTGTCAGTGTGGTTATTTCTTGTCCGCGTGATTTATTTGGTGTCGTCTCAATTATTTTTAGATAAGGGGTTTTTTGTTTAAATAATGTTAAGGTATTTTAAGTTATGGGCTACTTATTGATAATGGTTTATGAAAAGGTCTATCCCTTCCTGAGTTGGGCTGTATCCCGCCATTAATATGTAGGTTTTCAGTGCTACAAACACAGGTTCCGTTTTACCTTCTCCATATTCATCAGAAAATGTTGTTGCACCACATAACTCCTCCCATCACCATCAGATAGTGTTTGTAAGTATGCATACACTGCCATTAAATAAACAGATGGTCTTTGCCAGATAGATGCATATACAGTATCAAGTCACTCAGCTCCTGCAGAGGATATTTGCGTGTCTTAAATAAAGCCCTTTATTTTCGGCTATGCTGCATTGCTCATGTCATAAAGGCCAAACATGATCATGCTGACAAACTGAATAAGAATGTAATGTGCTCAGTTTGCGCATTTGCTAGGCCGCTGACGTCAGATGGGGCTGGGCAAAGTGGCGGCATGTCATTAGGGGGTGGGGGAGGTCACAGCACTTGGAGCTGACGCTGTCTCCAAGCGCTGCCTCCTTCATAGTTTGAACGGGACTTGGGTTGCTTGACCTGGGTTACCTGTTCACACTGCACAGCAACCTGGAACCGAACTGTGATTAACCCTTCTTTTAACCCAGGTCGGAATGCCAGATTGCTGGACCCGGAAAATCTAAAAAGGCCCACACACACACCATACAGAGACCCGGCAACAATCCGTTATCGACCCAGATTTTTTGTTGCGAGGTGAAAGGGGTATTACTGAATCAAATGACTGGTATTCCATATGACTGTTGCTTAAATGATGGAGCGGATTCGATCAGTTTTGGAAATTATTTACTGATTATGTAATGATGATTTTGTTGTGGAAATATTCTTTAAGAACACTAATGTAAACCAATCATTTTAGCACCTTATAAAATATCCCATTATATACATATGTTTACAATTATGTTTTGTATGTTAGTTCTGGGTTTACAACCTTACACTGACAACTACTAAGACAGAAGCAACAAGGCCCCATTACTAAACTTTTTTAGGAACACTGAGTATTACTAAATATGTCTTATCTTTTTCAAAGTGTTAACGAGTACTTTTTGCATTAAAATAAATTTCTTTTTACTGTTTCATTTGGCAAAAGAGAAAAAAAATGCCCATTTCCCTGTGGTGATTTGTACTTTAGTAACAAGTAAAAATTAAGCCCCAATTGCCTTTAACCAAATTATAACATATAATAAACACCTAGACTGAAAACTAAAAACATAACTACCGTAATTCATGCCTCTTTTATTTCCTAAAACTCTAATGTAACCTTTTCACTTAAAAATGTCTATCAAATTGTTATACTCAGTCATATCCATTTAATTATATTTGTTGCATACTTGACTACACTTCATGACACACTTGGGGATTTTGTGCTGAGAATAATTGGGTATATTTTAAGCTTTGACATGACATTTACTAATAAGGCTCTGAAAATAGGCTATAGGCAACTGTGCTTTAAGACTTCAATCAAAGAAAATTATTGTTTGTACTATACAAAGCTTTAACAGATTAAAAAATTGGAATTCCATTTTATAAGCCACCAATGCCTTTGCAAAGGAAAATACATTACATGGAAAAATTAGTAAGACTAATATATGAGTTGGCTTACAAAAAAGCTGTGTTGACTTTCACAAGAATACATGTACTTATAATGTAACAAATATAGCAAAAAAAGGTCAAATTATTTGCATACAGATGGAGCCGGCTCCATCTTTGCAGTGGATGGTGATTCTACCGCCATCCACCGCCAGCGGCCGGCTACCGCCAGGGACAAGCGTGCACGAGACACTTGCATGCCCCGTGGCGACGGAGCTCGGCGGGGGTCCCTGCTGCTTCCCCCGCCATCGCCACTGGTCCCCCTTGCCTTCCCGGACCCCCCCTCCCGAACTGTGCAGCATCTCCCTGAAGCGGGGACGGGCAGGGAGCCATGATCCGCCGTAATACTGGGACGTGCATGAGCGTGAGACGCACGTGCGTCCCAGTCTCTATCGCCGGTGCTCGCCAGTGAAAGGCATCTGGTGAGCGCCGGCCAAAGATGGAGCCGGCTCCATCTGTACCTCTTTATTCTTTACCTTTTTAGCTTATTCATTTTTTTTATAATTTTGGTCAATAAAGTTAATTTGCGGACTCACACTTCTTCATGTGTGCTATAGCATCTATTTGTGGGCCTTATTCTGGTTCACTCTCAGAGGCAAATTCCTTCTCAAAAGGACAAAACCATGTGCACTGCAGGTGGGGCAGATATAACATGTGCAGATAGAATTAGATTTGGGTGGGGTTTTACTTCACAGTGAGATCTATATTGCAGTGTAAAAATAAAGCAGTCAGTATTTTCCCTGCACAGAAACAAAATAACTCACCCAAATCTAATTCTCTCTGCACATGTTACATCTGCCCGACCTGTAGTGCACATGGTTTTGTCCATCTAAGAAGGAATTTGCCTCTAAGAGTGAACCAGAATAAGGCCCTATGTTCTTATCCCATTTCAAGGTGCACACTTGTTTCACAGTTCTTGGTACTGAACCCAAAGAAACAATCTAAACCAAGTGCTCATTTTGCTACTACTGCAGACCACTCCATTTAGTCAAGTCAAATTTTAAGTTCATCTCCCAAAATTCATTTCACTTTGAGGAGATATTTGATGGTCTTTTGCACGTGTCACTTGGATTATTTCGAGTTTTTAATACATTGGAGGATGATACAAGGATGCATATAAAGGTGCTTCTCTGTATAAGTATATTTGGCTTTTATAGAAGGTATCCCATTAAAAGTATAGGAAGAGACTCGTTCTCCAAAATGTTGAGTCTTTTTTTTTTGTGGGTGTAAAAGTAGGTGCACTTAAGTGACAGATACATACTCAGTGTCATGAATCTGGTCTTAGCTGCCCATACAGGTTTAAATATTAATTAATTGCTGTATCTAAGCCTTTTACAGACTATCAGTGATTACCTTTTACATGTCTGCTCACCTGGTTAACTTGACCAATGAGCTGACACCACTCCCTATATTAACCAGACTCATATCATTGCCATTGGCTGATAATAGGTGTGAGCTACTGTCCACAGTTAGAGATTTTGTTTCTGACAGATAAAACATTTTTTCTTGTTATCAAAAGCTTCTGCTCAAATATACCTTTGGTATTAGTATCAACTTTCCTTTTACACATTTTATTTAACTACTGTATATTTCGGTCAAATACAGGAATTTTTTGTTTCATATTAAATATATATGACACCATGGTATATGGTGTCAGGGCTCAGGAATCTGGTGTCCTCAGCTGTGGCAGCAGTGAGCCAGTGGTGGAATCAGGGTACTGGTACACAGGGTGTCTCAGGTATGGACAGCTCATACATTACTGGGCACTGTGGACACAGCTAGGTGGACAAGACGGTACTTGAGTAGTTTCACGGCGCCAGCATGGCGCCGTGCGTCTGAGTCCCCTTGCGGGCTCGGTGGCTGCTGGCACCGTGAAACTACACAAGTACCGACAGGACTCTAATCAGAGGTGCAGAGTCTAACACCACGGATGGTTTGGACTCTGCTACATTCGGTGGTAAGGTTGCAGCCCTCTGACAGAGTTCCCACACCTAACTGGCCAAACACTGAGAGATGGTAAGTGATTAGTGCTAGTGTACTTGAGACCGTGGTACTTAAAATGCCAGCATCACTCACAGCGACTTTTATTTTAGTATAAATAAATACCAATACAGACAAGTCAATTAATTCTAGCTTAGTTAAATATTGCAACCACAAAAAGAACAGGCGCTGTGAGTAGCGCTGGCATTTTTACGGATCTCTTGAGGATATTTTGAGGATCTCTAACAGCAACGGTGGCTCTCAAAAGTTTAGTTTGCCTACGTTTTATGTGTGACTCCCCATTCCATCTATAATTGTCATATTCTTCCCTAGGATTTTTTTTCCTTTCTCCTATCATCTGGAATGACACCTGTCAGTACTAATTGACTAAATAGTTTGTTTAATGGTGCTGCAAGCACTACTCTTAGTTCTTTCAATACTCTCGTAGCAATAACACCACCTGTACCATTGATGCATCTACTTTTCATTTTCAGAGCTCAAGTAACACAGCTTCTGCAATGATAGTTCTCCATGGAACAGTAGGGTATATCTTTCCCCTTCAGTATATGAGGCTCCCTTTAAATTTATAACAGTTCATATAGTATAAAGCAAAATAATGATTCACTCTGTCTGCAATTTCTTTGTCTTACTCTGCAAATACACCCCTTCAGGTCTTAGTCCTGTTATTCCTTCCTTTGTTTTTCTTCTTTCACTAATGGATATAAAGAACGTTCTGTCTCTTCTCTTTTTGCCGACTATGCAGTCTTTTCTTTTGTTTCCAATTGAACACATTATTGCGTATTTTAGTCTGTTAGACGGAAAAAGTGTGCTTTTTTATAAGGAATGCATAGGCCTAGATAGTTTCCAATTTTTTTATGTCAATGATATCAACTGCAGTGACGTGCGGTGAGGTCATTGCCTGGGGAGGCACTGACCTCACCGCACGTCACTGCATACATACATAGGTATGCAGCGGCCGCCCGCCGCCGGTACATGCGCGCCCCACCTGCCCTCCCACCACCCGGCGGACTCACCTGTCATCTTCTCGGCGGTGACGGCGGCCAGTCCGGGTGAGTGACAACGGCAGTCTCCCAGCAGGCGCCGGACTCCGCGCTGCTGCTGCTGCATCCTCTCACGTTCCTGCATGTGTGATTGGGCCAGCAGATCCAGTGCTGGATCCGCTGTCCAATCACATCTGGGGGCGTGCGTTTATACTGGTGCCGCTGTCATTGCGGCACCAGTATGAATGCCGCTTCCCCATTCATATTCAATGGGCTTTTACAGCCCATTGCTGCACCCTGCCCCCCTGCCCACCCCTTCCCGCCCCACGCTGCCCGAAATCTCAATGTTAACAGCGGGAGGCACCTCTCCCGCTGCCTCCCACCCTCACATGCAGCAGTGTAAGAGGGTGGGAGGCAGCCGGAGAGGGAGAAATGATGAAAATAATAAAAGAAGATATATAAATATCTTCTTTTTATTATTTTCATCATTATGACAGGGGAGGCTCTACCTCCCCTGCCTCCCCTGACTGCACGTCCCTGATCAACTGCTACTTTCGTAAAGAATCATATCTGCTTTCTTTGCCTTTTATTTTATTAACATATCAGAAATGTATTACAGTATGCTGGATACATATTGAATTGTAAATTGTAATTGTTTCATTATGCGCCACAAGCATATTAGGACCTGATGGGCAGATTTATTTAGCCCAGTAAAGTAATAAAGTAGTGATAAAGTGGCCGGTGATAATGCACCAGCCATTTAGCTCCTAACTGTCAAGTTACAGGTTGGGATTGAAAAAGGGCATTTAGGAGCTGACTGGCTGGTGAATTATCACCTTCCACTTTTTTGCCACTTTATCACTTTAGCAGCCTTAATAAATCTCCCCTTGTATCTGTGTCAGCACATAGGCCTTTTAAAATGTTTATTTTTCTAATGCACATGGTGGTTAGACTCTAAAATGCTATACATACACGCACACATATTCATGTATATTTGGGGGGGGGGGGACTATATTGTGCAGTGCTGTATGTAGAAATTGCATAAACACATTACATTGTGGTGCTCATCAATGACACGATCTAGTGTAACATGCAGATGCAGTAACACCTATATGGTGGGATGTATTAATATACATCGCCACCCCTCGCTGCCCAGCCGCCGCGATGCCAGCGCATATGTACTAACATGCGGCTGGCATCGTAGTGCGGTGATACCTGTAATGTGGTTTGCTTGCGGGTGGTCTCCGTCACCTCCTGGGCTCTGCAGCATCCCCGGCATCTCCTCCTCCCCCCTGCAGCCGGAAGGACTTTTATGGCTGTGACATGCTGCTGGGGGGGAGGAGAAGCACAGAGGACCCGGGGAGGGCGGTGCGGACGGCAGGCAGCAGACGGTGATAGAAGCCCATAGATTTCTGTAGTGTATTGCCACCCAAAGGTGGTTATACCCTGCCCGCCGAAGACGGTGTGGCCGGGTTTTAGTAAATTAGAAAATTAAGTAAATCGGGGGTTTTACCGCATTTTCATCATAGTACATCCCAACCCATAGACGTCACCATTTAATGCGTAATCTATAGATAACTGTGTATTAAATCAGGTCGTTGACTTAACCCAAAGCAGAGGCGCAGAGTCTAAAACACATGGGGATGTTCTCCAGGTAACCTTCGCTGCCCCGGCATGTAGGTTGCAGCCCCCTGCTCTGGGTCATCTGACACTCAATAAACTTTGATGCAGAAATTGAAATCAGGTATTCAACAGCACTGAGAATGCAGACTGACCTGTGGATGAGCTAGCGGCTGTGAGGTGCAGGCAGGAACACTGGGTGCAGATGCAGCAGTGTGTAATATGCTGGAAGAATGCAGGCCAGCAATAATACAGAGATAGATGCAGGAGCTAGGAGTATGCAGGCCAGCCCTTAGCGTAATCCTGCAGAGGTATTGTAGAGGCTGGAAGATTGCAGGTTAACTGAATGGAGATATGGCTTTAGGTGCTGGGAGAATGCAGGCCAGCCCTGTGGGATATTCCTGTATGGGTACTGCAGAAGTTAGAAGATTGCAAGTTTGATGTGGATATCCAGAGATGACTGAGGCTGTGATAGGTCTTCAGAGGCTAGAAGAAATGATCAGATAATCAGAGATCCAGAATATCTAACCAGAGACCAACCAGCATGTAGTGAGACTGCAAACAAACGGTACTTGTTTCCTAGCACGGCCACAATCGCGGGCATCGCGGGTCATTTATAATGGTCTGCGATGCGACCGACGTGATGGCCGCGATTTGCCATTGAAATGCATTGAAAATGTCAAAATCGCGTCGGTCACATCGCATGCGGCCAAAAAAGCATGCGATGGTACCGACGCGATGCCCGCGATTTTCCATAGGGAACAATGTAAAATGCCTCAATTTACCCAAATCAACATAGGGAACAATGTTAAATGGCCCAGAGACCCCAAAAAACCCCCCTGAACAGTGAAATGGCCCCCCAAAAAATTGTTAACGCCACCCCACGATCAACGTGAACCCGAAGCATGGCGAGGCACGGCAGTACGCGTCCTCCGACCTTTTCATACCCCCACTATCCACGTCGGCGTGGAGTTGAGAATAGAAAGTGTGGCGAGCGCAGCGAGCCCGGAGCGTGGCGAGCGCAGCGAGTCCCACGAGGGGACGCGGATACCTATGAAGCCCGCAAGGGGACACGTATACCTGTGAAGGTATCCGCGTCCCCTCGCTGCGCTCGCCACGCTTCGGGCTCGGTGGCTCGCTGCGTTCGCTACACTTTCTATTCTCAACTCCACGCCGACGTGGATAGTGGGGGTATGAAAAGGTCGGAGGACGCGTACCGCCGCCCCTCGCGGGCTCGCTGCGCTCGCCATCCCATGTGGGAGCCATCCCACATGGGCTGCATAACCGGGCAACATGAAATCACTAGTGACATCCCAAGTTTGAGCTGCATTTGCAGATGACGGGGATGTTGCTAGTAACCCACAAGAGGTCACATTGCTAACTATGTAGTGGAAACAAACTGGACGATGTTAAGAATTTGTTGTGATGACAAAATCGGCTATTGTGTACCTGGCTTAAGAGTAGCTGGTGGGATATGTATGATCTCATATAGCCATGGAGATGATTATATTTTTTAAAAGATTTTTCAAACAATGTGTATTTTGTATTACATATAGCATGTATAGTTCTACAATAATAATAGACAAACACTTAAACACAGGGACACCACACATGCTGTTTCTTTAGTGGGAGCCATCCCAAGTGGACTGGATGAGAAATTAAGCAATTGTGTGTGCGATTGGCTGTAGATAGATAGATAGATAGATAGATAGATAGATAGATAGATAGATAGATAGATAGATAGATAGATAGATAGATAGATAATTAGATAGATAGATAGATAGATAGATAGATAGATAGATAGATAGATAGATAGATAGATTAGATAGATAGATAGATAGATTTTAATTTGCTTTGTGGATTTACCTCATACTGTATACTTGGAAAATCAGTTTCAAATAATTCCAGATTGCAATATTTTATTTGGAAAATTACTATTATCTAAATTAGACAGGTTGCATTCAATATATTATATCAGTGAAAGTTATATGAAATGCCTGACAAAATTCCCCTACTAGGTATCCAATTTATGGTGCATGTAAAATTACTTGACATTCTCAAACTTTGACTTAATTATCTGTGAATGTTAAATGTCAGAAGATCATATTTTAGTTGTAATTTGAATGTAGGTTTGTTAATTTGTGCATTTGTTGCATAATAACTGTTTGCATTCTGCTTGCACTATGTCCCTTCAATGGAATTTATTGTTGCCAGTTTGTAGTCCAAGTCATTTTCCCGTGTAATTATTGTGCTGGCTGCCAGAAAACGAAAGGATGTGTGCCGCTCGCTTTTACAAGCTGTGACATCCTCTGTGGAGATGTTTTACTGTAGCAGCTGAATGCTGCCGATCTGCAGAACACATTTAGAAAGATTTATCTTGTTGCTGTCTTATTTATTCCAAAGAGCACAAAATATTATTACACGTATGTTGCTATTATTTTCTAACATTACTATTATGATTGTTATTACATAATATCATGATGAGAAGAAGTAGATTCAATTTACTAAATATTTTTGGGCATCCTATAAGTTGTTGAAGACAACGTCTATAAAATTAGATTACCTCCAAAGTCTATAAAATATACCCCCACTATTTTGGGAGTAACTTGGCTGTAACATTTGTAGTATGTGTGTATTAATGGGAAGTTGGATAACTTCTTTCAACGTCCCATTGTTATGTGTACACACATATACACACGCACAATAGGTGTATATATATATATATATATATATATATTGCAGAATTATTACTGTTGAATTGTAATTTTGTGTGATTGCATGTCATTGAGTAGCAATGTAATGTCTATGAGTTCTATACATCTTACATGCAGCAACCGCTAAAAAAAATTTTCTTTCTATCCATTATTGTATTTTTACTATTTTAGTATAGTGAGGACTGGAACATCTAAACAACTGCAAAGTCCCAGGACGTTAATCCCAGTTTGCGCTGGTGCAGTGGGATTTGAGGTTTATCCTAGCCTCCAGTGGTGGAGGTGCTGGGGGTGTGACACCAAATTAGCCAGGAGCCGGGTGCTACGGATTCTAATCTTTGTGCAGTGAGTAACTGAAGTTCAGTAATACTATAACCCAATGGGATTTTCAAGGTCACTGTCAGGGTCTTTCCAATATTTAGGCACAGGTCACAGTCATAAAAATACTGTAGAATTTCCAAAAATGTGGCAATATCTTAATATCACAAGCAAATTCAGTTAATTAGTCATTAATCTTTTTCTGAAAAAAAAAATATCTCATCTGTACCAATGGGTCTCATTAGGACTCATGGGATGAATTCAGTTCAGCATGATGGACACAAAGTTTCTCTGGAGGAGTTCCACAGAGGAATACAGTAAAGAACTGTTTGGCTACTGAGTTAATCAGTAATGAATGTAACTGTTGTGTAGGACTACAACCTATTACACCAAGGGTAACCCTGCATAGTGCACCCAAGATGGCTGCCTTACCTTTCATGGGTGTAATATATAGCAGGTGGGGTCTATTACCCACACTGATGCTGCTTTCACATTGCAAAACCTGCTCTGACCCGGTTTTTTAAACGTTTCTTTAACCGGGTCAGAGCAGGTTTAACCCCCTTCACATTGCATGTTGTAAACGGTATATTACTGGTTAATTACCGTTTTTGTACCTTTCACATTGTCAAAGGTAATTAATCAGTAATATGCCCCCCCCCCCCCCCCCCTGGTGCTTGCCAGTGCACACACGTGCACTCACCAAAGCAAAGTACCCCACTGCCGGGCATAAGAGCTGCTTCGCTCAGGGGGTGACCCTATCTCCCTCCCACGGGCAGAAGCCCCACTCACCCGCCTGCCACAGCATCTCTCTATGCGGCCGCTGCCTTCACCCCGCCGCTCTGACCTGCGGGAGCTGGGGCAGCGCAGCTGGCATGATTTGTGGAGAGGAGCGCTCCTGGAGTGGCCGCTGCTCGGGACCCCCAGCTCCCCGGCCGCCCCCCCCCCCCCACGCCTCTCTAATGGAGACTCCAAGGAGACCGGCGGGCAACACCTCCCTGGCCAAGCCGGCCGCAGGCAGGGGATAACGTGGGAACTGGCTGATTACCGTGGGCAAGACTTTGCAGGCGTACTCCCCCTCCGAGACCCCGGCCGTCACCGGGCCAAGGAACAGCGTCTAACTGCTGTCTCCCCAGCAGGCCAGGTACTAGGGGAGTCCAGTGTGTAGGGTCCAAAGTACCGGTTCAGACCCGTTCACACTGCAGAAATAACGGGTCTGAACCGTGTAGGACCCTTCTTTTTAAACGTTTTGAATTACCGGTTCTCTCGGTAATTTAAAACTGGCACTTTCACACTGCATCTATAACCGTTTTGAAACGGTTAAAAATTGGCAATTTACCGTGTTATAGCTGCAGTGTGAAAGGGGTATCACTGTACCAATTCTGTTTTAGTTTGCTTGTTTCCTGTGTGCTTCTATACTTGCTGGGTACAAATATTTAGCAAAGTGTTTTTTGGTTTTATAAAGCAATTTTGACTCCTGGTGAAGAAAAGCACTATCTAAATAAAAAAATATTTTTGCCGAATTCAGGTTGGGGTGCAATGGTCTTTGACCACATGCTTAAATAAATAAATGGTACTTGTTTCCTAGCACGGCCACAATCGTGTGGATCGTGTACCTTTAAGTTAAGGTACACGATCCACACGATGGACCCGATTTCCTTTGAAATCTGGTCCATTTTGCCGGCAAAGGTACAAAATCGGGGGCATCGCGTCGGTCGGGACCATAAACATTGGTCCCGACGCGACCGACGCGATGCCCCCGATTTTGCCATAGGCTTCAATGTTAAAATATTTTTTAACATTGAAATCGGGAGGATCGCGTCGGTCTTGTGCCATTATAATGGCACAAGATGAGATGGACTTGATTAAGTCCATCTCACCTTTAAAAAAATGTGAAAAATGTGAAATGGGCCAATATGACCCATTTCACATTATAGATGTCCCCGTCGTCACCCCACGATAGACGCCAACCCGAAGCGTGGCGAGCGCAGCGAGCCCGCGAGGGGCGGCGGTGCGCGTCCTCCGACCTTTTCATTCCCCTACTATCCACGTCGGCGTGGAGTTGAGAATAGAATAGTGTGGCGAGCGCAGCGAGCCACCGCGCCCGAAGCGTGGCGAGCGCAGCGAGCCCCGCGAGGGGACGCGTATAACTTCACAGGTATACGCGTCCCCTCGCGGGGCTCGCTGCGCTCGCCACGCTTCGGGCTCGGTGGCTCGCTGCGCTCGCCACACTATTCTATTCTCAACTCCACGCTGACGTGGATAGTAGGGGAATGAAAAGGTCGGAGGACGCGCACCGCCGCCCCTCGCGGGCTCGCTGCGCTCGCCACGCTTCGGGTTGGCGTCTATCGTGGGGTGGGGTTTACGTCGTTAAATTTGGGGGTATAGGGAATATTTTACATTGAATCCAATGTAAAATCGGGTCCCAGGGACCCGATTTACATTTCATTCAATCAAAAAATCGGGTCGGTCGCGTCGATCGCATCGCATGCGACCAAATCGCATGCGATGCGATCGACCCGATTTTTCCGACACGACCACCCCGATGTAAATCGGTGTGGCCGTGCTAGGAAACAAGTACCAAATAAATCAATAAAAAAACAGAGAGCTCAGCACTCACCATAGTAAACAGCCTCAACTTAATAAATAAATACTTCAATAATATGGCTTTGGTTCATGGGGTGATTAATGCACCCAAGGTGGCATGAAGGGACCGAATTACACTGCAAGTCCTACTCTATCATCCAGACTCTCGATAACCTTGGAACTAATATCACATCATAGTCAAACTGAATATTGAATATATGCATGCAACCTGGTCTAAAGTTCTTAGGAATAAGAACACTCTGGTACCTTGTATGTGTATATGTTGGTCACTTTTTATTTAACCTCATTGTGATCACAGCTTTCTCATGCACCCCTATGTAAGCTCATTAACATTAAACCTGTGTCAGTTACTTCCTTATTGGTAATTCAGGAGCTGTGTTTGTGAGTGCCTCATCTTTTTTTTTTTTTTTTATATTTATTGTTTTTCACAAAAAAAAGATTACAAATTAGGAAAGTGAACATTCAGTTGACAAATATATTTAAGTAATATTCCTAAGTAACAAATATATTTAAGTATAATTTCAGATACAGACCGATATATTAAGTATAATTTCTAGATAACAACAAACACAAAGGGAAAAAGGAGGAAGTATGAGGGTAGGGGAATGACAAGACAACATTTTTAAAGATTTTAGGTCTTTAGGGTCTGTACTTATTATACTTATATTTATATAAGCCAATCTTCAAAAGCCATGAGTTAATTGACCGGTGAGCGCTAAACCAGTTAGCAGGCATATATTCATTTTCGGCTCAATGCTGGGACATATAGAGACGAGTTCAGGGAGCGGGGATGAGTGTCCCCTTGTAACTAACGCGCACTCCTGCACGCTTGTAGCCACTCCCCCCACTGGCTGACCTCCATGAGGTGATGACCTCTGGGTGTCCTCCATGAGGTGATGACCTCCAATATAAGTGGCGTGATGGCAGCACACTGAGATTGTAGTAATTTGCTAAAGTGGTTTAGTCTTTCAACATTTTGGGATTGTATCTGTCATCACGTCTTGGTGACAGGTACTGTACAATACTGGAACAAGGCACTTTATCATATTACTACATTCTCAGAGTGCCGCCATAACGCTACTTTTATATATAGCACCGAAACAGGCTTGTCATGCAATGACCTAATGAAGGAGGACCGGGAAATGTTCTATTCTACCTGCTGCTAAGTATCTTTTACTTTTTTTGCATGGCCTCCTCTTGCTGTATATTTGTCACTATGCACTTTCAAAAATGCCATTTACAAAAATCATTTTTTCTTAATCTGATGTTGCTGGCATACAGTTTTGTTTTTCAATATATACTGTATATATATAAAATAATCTGGACCTTCACACCACTTTGCAAATCCTGTATTTCCCCCTGATTGGAGGGCTAGGACCATTATTATTTGCTTTCTAGCTATAACATGGAAAATAATAAAACATGACGAGTGTGTTGGTACTTTTGTATCTATCTATCTATCTATCTATCTATCTATCTATCTATCTATCTATCTATATATATATATATATATAGATAGTTTTGAAAAACTTAGAGTGACTTCTTGCTTCTCTTGCTATATATATATATGGTTGAGCACTTTTGGTGCTGACGACGGGGAAACCCGAAACGGCGTTGACCGCCTCACAATAAAATTTGATTTCTACTAAGCCCTGGAGTGACGCCTTACCCTTTGCTTCTATTATATCTGGTGGATATCCCACCCTGAAGAGTGCGGGGAGTGCCGGACATCAGCGCGACATATATATATATATATATATATATATATAATCTGGACCTTCACACCCCTTTGCAAATCCTGTATTTCCCCCTGATTGGAGGGCTAGGACCATTATTATTTGCTTTCTAGCTCTAACATTTATTTATTTATTTATTTATTATCAGTTTCTTATATAGCGCACACAGATTCCGCAGCGCTTTACAGAGAATATTTTGACCATTCACATCAGTCCCTGCCCCAGTGGAGCTTACAATCTATATTCCCTACCACATGTACACGCACACACAGACATTCTAGGGTTAATTTTTTGTTGGGAGCCAAATTAGCCTAGCAGTATATTTTTTGTGATTGTGGGAGGAAACCGGAGTACCCGGAGGAAACCCACGCAAGTACGGGGAGAATATACAAACTCCGCACAGTTAGGGCCATGGTGGGTATTGAACCCATGACCTCAGTGCTGTGAGGCAGTAATGCTAACCATTACACCATCCGTACTGCCCAACATGGAAAATAATAAAACATGACATACTATAGCTAGTTCCACTTAGCAAATTGGATCTGTAGTACCATGTAGATTAATGTTTATTGTCCTTAATACATTACAGAAAGCCACAAAACAAAAGAGTGGACTAAAACGTAACTCAGCAAGTTTTTCTGACTTCCCAAATGAACAATATCCATTATTCGTTCTCTCCTTTTTAAAATTCTATAGCCTAATACACAAGTATAAATAAAACAAAACAAATACAGTTAAGGTTAAAGGCCATCAGAAGAGAACCACAAAACCACCCAAGTTGGCATCATAGTATTATCGTCGATTGCGGTAGTTATGTTAGTGTGTTTGTATGGCATTTCAGCATCACATAAACTACTTATACTGGAACTGTATTAGAGGTTTGATACACTAGTGTAGCTTTCCACTCTATGTCAGATTAATAAAAAGTCATCAGATTGATAAAACAACACTTTATTCTACCTTTAAGGTCCAGACGTTGACCTTTGATATCTGTATGGCTACTTTTACGGATTAGTTATCTGTGACTATTATAAACTATAGTGCTTTGGAAAATGTACTGTAGCTACTCAAACTCCTTTATTTTTCCTCCATTCAATACATAAATGTATTATCTCATTCTGCTACTGCTGACTTTTTATCATATGGCAATCACTCTGTCACTTGTGCTGCCAAAAAATGTTAAATAAAGTTGTTTTAGTGCCCCTCTGGGATTAGGGGCCCAGAAACGTAACTTTACGTAATTTCATAGTATAGCTGCCCGTCTATCTATCTTTCTATCTATCTATCTAAAGATGGAGTGCCTATAACCCAGCCTGAACTATCGGCAGATCTGAGCTAGTGGCGAACAGGAGCTCCATCTGATGGGGATGCGCGAGTGTCTCACACGCTCGTGCGTCCCCATCAGCACGGTGGTGGGAAGCAGATTCCCTGCCCGTCTCCCTGTGGCGAGTGGGGGGTGCGCTCAGCTACTGGGGAGGACGGGGGAGCAGCAGGGAGCCGGCGGCAGGCTCCGTCAGAAAGAGGTGCGTGAGCATCTCGTGCGTGCGTGGCCTCTACTGGTGGTGGGTAGCGGCAGCTGGCAACAGAGTCGCCAAGAGCAGCTCCAATGTGAGCTGCTCCATTTGTTTTATCTATCTACACACACACACACACACACCACACATACACACACACCAGTCTATTGGTTTGCCTGTATATTTCTTGTTTTACCTAAGGGCCCACTACCTGTAAAATCGAAGTGCTCGGTTAAAGCTTTACAAATAAACTCTCACTTAGTATGCGTTGCGAACGCTCAGAACATGACTTTGTTGACTTTCTGTGACTGTCAGAAGAAAGGGATTATCCAAACAATTTGTTTTCAATAAAATCCTCAGTATCCTGTCTTTCAGTTCAGGAAGTTATAGAGTGGTGTATTAAGTTCTCCGTGGGAGCCAGCATATTAACTGCATTCCACTGTAATTGAGCACAGAGCAGCCACAATGCTTATATCTCTAAAGAACTATATTTTCATTTGAAAATAACAACACTAGTAAAAATTTCAGTAAATGACACCAAATTCATTGGAGGCTTTCTACCGAAATTTTAGAATTTTGTATTTACCGTATTCTGCTTACGACATGGTATGTATGTAACTTCTTTGATATTTGCAGCTTTTTTTTTTTTATATGAGTGGGAGTTGTCATTGCCATCGTGCTTTCAGAGTGGGGTAATGGTAGCTGTAGCTTCACATCCAGTTATCACAGGCTGATGATGTTTAGGCACCTGTAAGAGGTAAGAACGGTTACCCGTGTATAAAGAAACAAAAGAAAAAAACTGAAGTGAGGCGCTCGGTTCAAAAGATAAAAGTAAAATTCCAGCTGCAGTTCTGGATAAAAGTAAAATTACAGCCGCCGAGGGTGACCAAAGGAGGGGAAACGCGTCAACCACAAGATTTCTTGACTGCACCATCCTTTTTTTTATATACCTCCTTGTAGTCAGAAGCACTTCAGAAATAGCTGCATTGCATTGGAGCAGCACCGGAGTGGATGGGGGCAACAAGTGCAGGTATCTTTTAGAAACAAAAACAAGTCTGGCCAGACATGAACTTATACATATGAAGTTGTATCCAAAAGGACTGTACTAATACTGACTTTATAACAACCAAAATCAAAGGCTACTAACAAAAAGGACTATTAACACGATAGACCCCAGTGTTACTAATCCACCTATACTAATAATATTAGGACCCTTTATGTTAAATGTTGTGTGTCTATGTCTAGTGCTAATTGCACCGTCTAATTATATTTTATTATTGTAGATGTTTTCATGCTATTACTGGCCAGTGAATAATATTTAAATAAATCTACAGAAATAATGTCTAAAGCTGTCTAGTGCAGTTTTCTCTTTTTTCTTTTGCGGTTACCCACGTGGTTCAGAAATTCTAAAATACATTTTTGAGCCAAAAATGCAGAGGGGTTTTATTTTCTCCCAAAAACACATGGGGTGGAATATAATGTGCTCTGAGTTCGGCAGCCATGCTGGATGGAGGCAGAGCCAGATTAAGGTCTAAATGGGCCTGGAGCTGAAAATGATCAAGGGCCTGTTATGCGCAATAATAGGGGTTGTGGCCAGCACCTAATAATGTGGGGGCCTCTTACACGTTATGACACATGGATTGAGCCAAAATACACACTATACCAGGCATGTCCAAACAGTGGCCCTCCAGCTGTTTTGAAACTACACGTCCCAGCATGCCTTGACATCGTTTTAGCATTCCCTAATAGCAAAACTGTGGCAATCCATGATGGGACTTGTAGTTTCACAACAGCTGGAGGGCCATAGTTTGGACATGCCTGCAGTATACCAAACAGATTGAGCAATAATGCACAATATACTTCATAAATAATGCCCATTACTTAATAAGCCACACACCATAATCTCCATTACGTATTATGCCAAACACCATAATGCCTATTAAAAATTATGCTACATAAGTGTTGCTTACCTACATGTTCATTGCCAGGGGTTCCATGTTCATTGCCAGGGGTTCCATGCTCATTGCCAGGGGTTCCATGCTCGTTGCAATGTGGGATTACATGCTCATTGCCAAGGGGGAATACATGCTCGTGGTAACTAGTGGACAGCCGCCGCTGGGCAGAAATGACAGCCCTTGACAGCCAGGCAGAGAGCAGGGGGCTGCCCAGCTGTATTCAGAGCACTGCATGTCCTGGCTATTTGAAATAATGCCCATTTCACACCAGAAAATGCAGGGAGTTACCCAGGAATATGGTTCCAGGATCATGCAGGGACATTCCCAGACTGGCCCCTTTTACACCAGCCTAGTCCCTGCATTTTCTGGTGTGAGGGGGAGAGAAAACAACCCCCGGCCCCTTTAAACAACCAGCTATATCTTCGGAACCAACTGACCCATTTACATGTAGGCTTCGAATGATTTTGGTCCCGTGAAACTGGGCTGTTTGCTTCTAGAGAAATCTGTCCTCAAACAACATGAACAGCCATGAAATTACATTTCAGAAATGAAAAAAAAAATTGGTTTACCCGCAATATCTCTAGAACCAATTAACCCATATGGACCAGGTATTAGATTAAAGGCCCAGCGATTTGGGTTAGACTGAGATCAACCTCGAACTTTTGTGATGCCGGAGGGGGAACTGGCAGCCGTTGGAACCGGGTGGGGGTTGGAATTAGCGGGTCCCATGTTATCCTATGTGGAAAACGTTCCAGGTTTGCCTGGCGGTATCTCCGGTTCCCGTGGAGCTAGCGACACGGGGCTGAGCTCTTTGTAAAGCCCTGGCCCTCAGCTACAAAATGGGCCTATTTGGAGAGTGGGCCTGGAGCTATAGCTCCATCAGGCCCATTGTTAATCCGGCCCAGGATGGAGGGCCAGACTGGGTAATAACTGCAACAGTGTACAGAGAATATTTATAAGAGTCCTTGCACCAGTAGAGCTTACAGTCTATATTCCCTACCACACATACTAGGTCAGAGGCATAGTAAAGAGTCATGGCACCCGAAACAAGCTGATGTCATAGTGCCAACCCCCCTTTACATATATACACAAACACATTGTCCCCGACAGGGAAAAAACTTTGACATCCATGAAAAAACATACAATAGCATCCACGGGGGGGGGGGGGGGGGGGGGCACAAAAATAATGACCCACACAGGAAAAAACACACACCTTGGCTCCCACTGGGAATAAATCACACCTATTGGCCCCCACAGCCCCATCACCATCCTCAGCCACAGCCTTCATCATCATCCGTAGCCACAGCGGCATCACCGTCCTCAGCCAAAGCACCCATCACCTTGCTCAGCCACAGCCCCTCTATCTTCCTCAGTCACAGCTCCATCATCTTGCTCACCACCCAGTCACCATCACCCCCAGTCCCATCACCTTCATCTGTCAAAAGCCCAGCATCGACCGAGAGAAAAGCCCAGCTGCACCATGAGTATAGGTTCCGGCAGCAGCCTGCATGGCTCATGCTCCACTGTAACCACCCTTACTACAACCCTTACTTAAGGTTAATGTGTTGTTATGAGCCACTTATACTACCAGTTTGTTTGGGAGTATGGGAGGAAACTAAAGCACACAGCCTTCAAACCTTCTTCAGGGTAACTGCAGCCTTTGGGTACGATGACAGAACAGTGGGACTATGGGTTCAAAGAATAGATCACAACTCCTACATTTTGACTGTCTGTAAATACCCTGTTTGTTGTATCACTGTCTCCTTTGTAAAGCGCAATGGATTATGCTGCACTATATAAGAAACTGTTAATAAATAAAAAAAAAAAAAAATTACATGACATTTGGTGATGTCATTAAGAGAAATATTTCTTTTTTTATTATGCTTTCACCAATGTTATTATACTACTCTCATGTGGTTCTTCATGCTTAGGGGGAAATGTATCAAACCTCCTCGAGAAATTGGTAGGTAAAACAAATCGCGAATTCCCCTGCAATATTGGTGAACTACAGTAAAGATGGGAGCAAATCCCAGGGCTCAGTGGCCTTTTCATGCCTGAAACTGGACTGTGGACAGTTCTTTAGTACTTTTACATCCTCAGGGTACATTTCAGGCTGAATCCAGAAGGAATGTGTAGTATAGTTGGCAAGGTATAATATGCAAATACACATTTCTCAAGTTGGACATATAATTGTATACACATAAAATAATACTTGACTGACTTTTAAAGGAACTTATACATTGCTGTAGGCAATTATATAGATCGAAAAAATAATAGTTCTTTAAAGGAAAAAATATCATTTTCAGGTTATGTGCAAATCGTATCATTCCAGAGTGGGAATTCCATAAGAATGTGAAGGAATGTCTGTAAAAGAAAGGCAGGTAATTCTAACTTCTGCATGTGCCATCGGCTGCAGGGAAGAAAGATAAGAGAACAGGAGGTTTTTGTAGCAAGCCTGGAAATAATTAGACTGAAGGATTTAACAGACAGGGTACAGTTTATCTTGGCAAAATTTCAGAGGAAAATCAATCAATCTTGTAACAGTTTGGATGTTCGCTGCTGACTGTCAGAGAGCAGTGTAGTATGACACTCGCAATAAGGAAAACATGCGCAGCGTATGGTTTTATCACTAGCTATAATGGGGATGGTAAAATGATCATTGTGATCACTGTTATATTTGTTATTTTACATTTAAGACAGAAAGTTTTCACTTGACTGTAATTACAGGAATAGAGTTCACTATCTGATGTGCAGTCCCTCGGATCTGGAGATCGTCATGTCCATCAAAAGGATTTATTGTATTCTGCAGCCATGACTGGCATCACATACGATACATTGCATGAAAAGGAACGCATACAATACATCCTATGCGGTCCAGCAGCCAGGGAGCTTGGCGGGCAGTTGCCTAGGTATCGCATGCAGCCTTGCATGTTTGTTTGTTGTTTTTTTTTGGGGGGGGGGGGGGGGGGGGCATAAGAGGATGAGAAGGGTTCTCAATGTGTAGTTCATACAAACTGTCTACAGTATACACTAAATTAGCTTAGCGCTATGAAGAGATTATTAACACAGCGCACTGGAAACAAGGGGGATACAAACGGAGGGCAGAATGAACCAAATGCAGTGCTTGACACGTGGTTGTCTGTTGGGTTGCTCTCCTGGATACACTGAAAGTCTCCATCAGTGCCTAATTCTGAGGAAATGGGTGATCCAGGTGCCTAGATGATGCAATTTACAGTTAAATTGGCCTTCTTGGCCCCACCCACTTTACAATGCTAGTGATCACAACATTTTATATTGAGGTGGGGCCATGATAATATGATAATGTAATCATGCCGCAACCTTACACCACTACTGATATGGCTTGCTCCCCTTCATTTCCAACCTGGAGAGCTGGTTGGGTAGTGGGGGTTCCGGAAAAATTGTGTATCTGTATGTGTATATATATATATATATATATAGCGGTCAGACCGGCACTTACCCTAAGTGGATATTATAACCTGGGTGCCCCCTGGAACAATGATGCAGTATTCGGTTCTAGCCAATCTGCGGCACTCCACAGGGTTTGTCAAACAATCAAAACATTTATTGTCAAAATCGATATTTCGGGGCCATAAAAGTAACCCCTTCTTCAAGGTGTACAGACAAAACAATGGTGCAAGATCATCCTTTTTGCAAATTGCCCCTTTTATCCATGACAGCAATGTGTGATATGTGTGCATATGACCTATAGCACAATCTGAAGAAAAAGAAAGAGAGGAGTGTCCTTTGATTTGGGTGCACCTCAGAAATATATAAAATTTAACCTTTATTGGGTATTCTCTAAAAGGCTGCGAAAATTATTAAAAAACACACATCAAACGTACACACGGTGGGGTTTAACACTTTAAAACAAAGGTGGCAGGCAACTGTTGCTTTGTGTTATGAGTTGGAAATGTATTGGTGGTTTTACACAGTGTATGGCTACCCTGATTTGTACAGTGGATTGCGATCTAATGTATGATCTTCTCAATCTCTACTGACAGATCTCATGGTAGGGTGCCCAGAAATATTTTAGTCTATATAGGAGAGACAGGGTAAATGCATCCTCCAATCTCCCTCGATGTCCTTAGGAACTCACTAAAAAATAATATGGAACCTCAGGAGGAGGATAAGATATTATTTATAAGAGTATCGGGTACATGGACATGTCCATGTACCCGATACTCTTATAAATAATATCTTATCCTCCTCTGAGTAAAACCACCAATACATTTCCAACTCATAACACAAAGCAAGAGTTGCCTGCCACCTTCGTTTTAAAGTGTTAAACCCCACCTTGTGTACGTTTGATGTGTGTTTTTTAATAATTTTCGCAGCCTTTTAGAGAATACCCAATAAAGGATAAATTTTATATATTTCTGAGGTGCACCCAAATCAAAGGACAATCCTCTCTTTCTTTTTCTTCAGATTGTGCTCATTCATGTCGTGTCCTATGGTAGCACACCCCTGACCCTGTTACTGTGGTATATACCATATAGGAGAAACCGATAGGGGTCCACCCTTTAAAATATTGTAGTCTTGTGCGATTGACAAACTCCCCCCCTTCTTTTGACATATGACCTATAGCATAGCTTACATAGTTACATAGTAGTTACATAGTAGTTACATAGTAGTTAAGACTGAAAAAAGACTTGCGTCCATCTAGTTCAATTGGTTCATTAGCTTAACCCTTGATTTGTGTATTGAATACTGATATTTTAAATCTTGTTATTTTTATTTGTACCCCTGGATGTTTTTAGCCAATAAATGTTTGTCTAACCTTATTTTAAACGTATTTATTGTGTCTGCTGACAGCACTTCACCAGGCAGAGAGTTACATAGTTACATAGTAGTTACATAGTAGTTACATAGTAGTTAAGACTGAAAAAAGACTTGCGTCCATCTAGTTCAATTGGTTCATTAGCTTAACCCTTGATTTGTGTATTGAATACTGATATTTTAAATCTTGTTATTTTTATTTGTACCCCTGGATGTTTTTAGCCAATAAATGTTTGTCTAACCTTATTTTAAACGTATTTATTGTGTCTGCTGACAGCACTTCACCAGGCAGAGAGTTCCATAGTTTGGCTGCCCTGACCGTGAAAAGATTTTTCCTTCTAAGAGAACAACATCTTTTTTCTTCTATTATAAACTCGTGCCCTCATGTCCTAGAGACCTTCCTTGTAGTAAAAAGGGCGCTTGACAGTTCCATATATTGGTCCCTGATATATTTGTACATGTTAATCATGCCCCCCCTTAAATGTCTCTTTTCTAGCGTAAGTAATCCCAATTTGTTCAATCTGTCCTTGTAGCTTAAATTATCCATTCCCTTTATTATCTTTGTTTCTCTTCATTGGATTTTTTCCAGTTCTATAATGTCCTTTTTATAGTGTGGGGCCCAGTACTGTACTCCATATTCAAGATGTGGTCTAACCAATGCTTTGTACAGTGGCATAATTACTTTTGAATCCATAGTTTCCATACCCCTTTTTATACATGCTAGTATTCTGTTTGCCTTGTTTGTTGCTATATAACATTGAGCACTGCACCCCAATTTGTTATCTTTTTGGACTCCTAGATCTTTTTCAAGTTCTGAATTACCCAATGCCTCCCCGCTTTGGTTATAACTAGCACATTGGTTATATCTCCCCAGGTACATAACCTGGCATTTATCCACATTGAATCTCATTTTCCACTTTTTTGCCCATTCATCTAGTTTATTAAGATCATTCTGAAGAGCAGAGACATCCTCGGTTGATCTAATTACTCTGCTCAATTTTGTGTCATCAGAAAAGATGGAAACTTTGCTGAGTATTCCCACCCCAATATCATTAATAAATATGTTAAAAAAAGGGCCCTAGTACCGATCCTTGTGGCACTCCACTAAGTACTGGTATCATATTTGATACTGCGCCATTCACAACCACTCTCTGTTCTCTATTACACAACCAGTTCCCTACCCATCTAAAAATTCTTACCCCTAGTCCCAGTTCCTCCATTTTGTTTATCAACATCTTGTGTGGCACTGTATCAAAGGCCTTAGCAAAATCTAAGAAGAATACAACATTTCCATTATCAAGAGATTTGCTGACATCCTCATAGAAGCCTAGAAAATTTGTTTGTCATGAACGATTTTTCACAAACCCATGTTGGTTGATACTAATTAAACTATGAAGATCTAAATATTCCTGGACACCATCCCTTAAAACCCCTCAAATAATTTACCCACTATTGATGTTAAGCTCACAGGCCTGTAATTAGCTGGGTCATCCCTTTTTCCTTTTTTGAATATTGGCACTACCTCAGCTAATCTCCAGTCTTTTGGTACCTTACCCGATGTAAGTGAGTTATCAAAAATGTAATACAGTGGGGTTGCTAATTCCGGGATGCAGTGTAAATCCCGGCGATCAGGATCCCGGCGTTCAAAATCCCGACGCCGGAATCCCGACCGCAGAAATCCCGACACTTTCTCCCTCCGAGGGTGTCCACGACACCCCCGGAGGGAGAATAAATTAGTGTGCCGTGCGTAGCGAGGCACCGGGCCCGCTGCGTGGAGAGCGCAGCGAGCCCGCAAGGGGTGGCGATCCACGTCCCCCCCTTGTCGGGATTTTGGCGGTCGGGATTTCGGCGGTCGGGATTCCGGCGTCGGGATTTTGAACACCGGGATCCCGACCGCCGGGATTTAATACTGAATCCGCTAATTCCTCCCTTAGTTCCATTAGTACCCTAGGATGAATCCCATCTGGGCCTGGTGATTTGTTTGTTTTGATTTTGCTGAGCCGCTATTTTATCTCGTCTTTCGTCAAAGCAATATTAAGATCTGGCTTGCTCGTTCCATTTGGGCTACCTGTAAGTTCCACTGTCTGTTCTCCCCAGGTAAACACTGATGAGAAAAATTTATTTAACAGTTCTGCTTTTTTCTTAGCCTCTGTAAAGCTTTTTTACAAATTTTATTTAATTCTTTGTATTTGCTTAATGCCTCGTCATTCACGTTATCCTTATAAAATTTAAAAGCTCTTGTCTTAATATTGATTGCTGTCCTTACTTTTTTATCCAACCATGATGGCTTTTTCTTATTGAATTTACCTTTATTGCTTTTTTTGGGATGTATTTAGTTGTTAGTGATTCGAGCACATTTTTTAGTTTTTCCCACTCTTCCCCTCAAATAACGCTTCCCACTCAATTTCTTTTAAAGATTCCCTGAATAATTCGAAGTTAGCTTTTCTAAAAGTTAATATTTTAGCCGGTCCTGTATGTTGTAGTCTGCAGAAGTAGATTTTGAGTGAGACCATGTTGTGGTCACTGTTCCCTAGGTGTTCTATTACTTTGGTATTGGAAACTAGATCTATGTTGTTTGTTAACACTCAGGGGGGTATTCATTCCTGGTCATGCTCCCGCAGCCATCTCCCGATGGGGGAGATGGCTGCGGGGCCCTATTCAATGCTGTCTTCCCCGACAGCATTGAACAGGGGTTCTCCGCAGAACGAGCCCGACATCACAAGCTGTCGGGCTCGTTCTGCCGAGAAAAAACGGAAATAGGCGAGCTCCCGGCCGGAGCTCGTCTATTTCCGTCCTGAACTCGCGGCCACGCCCCTTTCTCGACGCTCGGCGGCCGGTACATTGAATCCCGACCGCCGAGCTCCAGTCGAGCAAAGCGAGAACGGGAAAGGGGCACGGCTGTCGAGCTTGCTCGACAGCCGTGCCCCTGACATTGAATACCCCCCTAAATCCAATAGTGCCTCATTTAGAGTTGGGGTTTCTACCGATTGTGTGATAAACAGGTCCTTGAGTAAGTTTATGAATCCTCTGCTTTTTTCTGACTTACATGACTCATTTGTCCAATCAATGTCAGGATAGTTAAAATCCCCCATAATTTGTACCTGTCCCTATTTTTTTATTTGGTTTAACAGTAGAGACTCATCCCTTTCATTAATGTTCAGCGGTCTATAGCACACCCATATCAAAATTTAATTTTAAGTTTTTTTTTTGTTTTCCGTTATCTCTGCCCACACGGCCTCAGTATTATCCTCGTCCATCCCCGAGCTCATTTCCTTCTCACATGGTTTTAAGTTACTTCTTACATAAAGGGACACCCCCCGCCCCTTCTATTTTCTCTGTCATTTCTGAAGAGGGTATATCCCTCAAAATTTAGAGCCCAACCATGCGACTCATTGCACCAAGTTTCTGTTATACCAATTATATCATAATCGTCCTTTGTGGCCACAGTTTCTAGTTCCCCAATTTTTCTTGCATTAGCCAGCAAGCACTTCAGTTTACTTTTACTATTTTTTCTTTACATTAAGGTGTGATTGTGTTCTAAGTGTGCTACAGATTTCTTACTAAATCTAGTTTTTCTCCCCAACCCCCCTTCTCCAACCTCCAGGCTCTTGTTTACCCATTCCTCACTGCTCTGGCTTTCATGCCCAAAGTTTCTATTTGTTCCCCCCTCCCCTATGCCCAGTTTAAAGAC
The DNA here is from genome assembly GCF_055691185.1 of Crinia signifera. Classification (NCBI taxonomy): domain Eukaryota; kingdom Metazoa; phylum Chordata; class Amphibia; order Anura; family Myobatrachidae; genus Crinia; species Crinia signifera. Next base: position 407,661,237 of record NC_139217.1, read on the forward strand.
TCCTCCTACCTTCGAACCATACTGCCTCCCAGCACTGCCACCCCCTTTCCATTCAGGTGCAATCGGTCTGTGCCATATAGATGGCGCCTGTTTGAAAAGTTCGACCAGTGCTCTAGGAACCCGAACCACATTTTCCTGCACCATCCCTTTAGCCACACATTAAGCTCCATTAGTTCCCTCTGTCTCCCTAGACTAGCATGCAGCACAGGTAATATTTCTGAGAAAATTACCTTGGATGTCCTTGCTTTTTACTTACATCCTAAGTCCCTGAAATCTTTTTTGAGGACACCCCACCTGCCACTAACTTGGTCATTTGTGCTAACATGCACCATGACCACTGGGTCTTTTCCATCCCCCCCATAATCTGTCCACCCGGTCCGCAATGTGCCATACCTGAGCACCCAGAAGACTGTATGACTATCGCGGTCCTGGTAGCAGATTGCCCTATCTGTTTTACGGATGACATAATCCCCTACCACCACCATCTTTCTTTTTGTCCCTGATTCCCTAGCCACCACTAAGCCTGATGTGCCAGTCCCCTGGATGCTAGAGGTACTGGTCACATCCAGCCCCACTAGTTTTGAAGTAACATTCGCAGTAGTTTCATCCAGGCTGGGGAATCTACTGGGATTTGTAAAGTCAGCATTGGCCTGCCTCTTCCTCCCCCTACTACCCCTTCTGACTGTGACCCAGCTAGCTCCTCGTCTATTGCTAATACCCCCTGATCCTCCAAAGTTTCCACCGTGAGGCGGAAGCTTTCTTCTAATTTGGCAATGTTTCGAAGGTCTGCTCTAGATCAGAAATCTGGGCTTCCAAAGAAGTCATCTCTACGCACTTCAAACAGATGTCCAGGGGTACTAATAAAAACCATATTCTGTCTTTTACAAGGGATAAGCTATTAAAACGTAGGTTGAACTAGATGGACGCAAGTCTTTATTCAGCCTTATCTACTATGTAACTATGTAAGATGTATTCTCCCGGGATCTTTTGATCCAAGTGCGCATACATCTGGCAAGATACGCACTGAACGAGATTGCCTACCCCACTCATGGTCTTTTTAGGGTGAGTACTACAGCTACGTAAGCTACTTAAGGGGGTGCGATATACTATAAAATATTATACTATATTATATTATGTTATGTTATATTATTCTATATTGAGTGGATTCTATCCGGGGGCTATGCTACTGAAGGGGATCTATGGGGGCACCTATACGCCTATATCAGTGTCAGAATAGAATACAAGTAAATAAATAATATAGAGCTAAAGAAAGAGGAAAGACAAACACAGTATACAATAATTACAATAAACGAAAGAGAAGCCAGCGCTCAACACCAAGCCAGCGCTCAACACCTGACATCTATCTATCTATCCATCTTTCTATCATATATATTCCTAAGAATGGGGTGCAAACAGCACCCACACTACCCAGGATGGGGTGCATTGGCCTGTGACCACACACTCTAGTAAATACATATAGAGCCAAACACTTCGGGATTAAAAAGGCCTAGCACCTTTTATCCCGTTGAATCTCGTGGGCCAAACATAGACATGTTTTTTCAACTTGTTAAAAATGATTTTGAGCAGTTACGTGAGGATGTTAAAATAAGGGAACATAATCTAACAATCGATGAAAATAAGGCTTTAAAAGAACTGTTTAATAATAAACAACTAATTATTAAGCAAGCAGATAAGGGGGGCGGTCTGGTTCTTCTAAATAGGGAAGATTACGTTAATGAAATGATGAGACTTTTGGGAGACCCAGTCTCATACAGACCCCTCTTAAGAGATCCTACTAGGGAATTCCTGGTGGACCTCTCTGATATTTTGTGTGAAGGTCTGAGGGAAGGGGTAATAACCAAACAAGAGTTTGATTATTTAAATAATGATCAACCCCGCATTGCTACCATCTACCATCTCCCTAAGATACATAAGAACCAGACCGCACCCCCTGGCCACCCCATTGTTTCGGGGATCGATTCCTTAACCTCACGACTGTCTGAATATGTCGATCTATGTTTAAATGTCTATGTGCCGCAGTTAAAATCATATATTAAGGACTCAATGTCTGTTTTACAATTGGGGGATACCATGGAATGGGAGGATGGATGGAGTTGGGGTACAGTGGATATTAATTCCCTATACACCTCCATCCCCCATGCTAAAGGTCTAAGTTGTATCGCTGCAGTATTGGAACGAGATGTCACGATCTCAAGAGAAAAAATACATTTTATTTTGAAATGTTTAAAATTTGTCCTGGAATATAATTATTTCACTTTTCTGGGTCAATTTTTTATACAGTCATGTGGGACGGCGATGGGCACAATTTGTGCCCCGGGGTTCGCTAACCTCTATCTTGGGGAATGGGAAGAGGCCCATATCTATAACAATAACCCCTATGCCGCACACCTGACTGTATACAAACGCTATATTGACGATATAGTGTTAATATGGGCGGGGCCTGAAGAACTGTTTCTAGAATTTATTGAGTATCTTCATGTCAACACTTATAACTTAAGTTTTACATTTAAATTTGCGAGAAAAAGCATTGAATTCTTGGACCTTACACTAACCTCCAAGGAGGGGTCTAAAGAAGTTGACACTTGTACCTTTATTAAGAAAGTGGACAGCAACAATTATTTGGAGTTTACCAGTTGCCATTTGACGAAATGGAAGTCCAATTTGCCATACTCACAACTTCTCAGAGTTCGGCGTAACTGTTCCACATTGCAACATTTTGAGGAGCAAGCAGAAATATATTGTGCTCGGTTCAGGGAAAAGGGTTATCCATTGCAACTGATAGATGATGCGAGAGAAAAGTGTCGTGCTATGGACAGAGGGCAGATTATAAAATATCGCCAGAAAACAGAGAAAAAATCTATATACTGTCCATTCACGACCCAATTCAATGTCAGAAGCAATGAGATAAGAACCATCCTGAATAAACATTGGCCCATCATTAAGATGGACCCTATCCTAGGTAAAGCCCTGGGGAATCGCCCAGAGTTGGTTTTTAGGCGAGCTTAAACTCTGCGAACCAAACTGTCCCCTAGTCTCCTAGCGATTGAAAATGCCGCTACTAACCGGCCCTCCAGCAATATATCTGGCACTAATACTCCCACCAGTTCATCACAGTCACTATCTCTAGCTCTGCCACTTAAAGGTTTTTATACATGTGGCCGATGTAAGATGTGCCAATTTGGTATGAAAGGCACAAAATCCATAATTGATAGAAGTGGCAAGGAGCGGATTGTCGACAGTTTTTTAAACTGTAATTCTGTCTACACAGTTTATCTTTTGATTTGTCCATGCGGTAAAAAATATGTCGGACAAACTAAACGTGTTCTTAAGATCAGAATTCTTGAACACTATCGCAATATTAAAAATAAGGTGTCCAATCATAGTGTTCCTCGCCACTTCGAAAGATGCCATAATAGTGATCCATTAGGCATGCAATTTATGGCTTTAGAGCAAATTAAGCTAGATATAAGAGGTGGCAATAAAGATAAATTGCTCCTCAAACGTGAGTCGTATTGGATATACGCTCTAAATGCACTAAGTCCTGCAGGTCTTAACGAGGGCTTAGAAATTGCTCCCTTTTTGAGTTGAGTGATTTCCTCATGTGTATGCCTTTTTTCTGCATCTGATATGGCGCTGACTCATTTCTGATCTTTGTTATTGCCTCATGTGTATGCTTATCGAATATAATCTTGGCTTCTTTATCAAATAGTTTTGTACACTCATGGAATGTTTATCTGAATGCAATTTATCTATTAGGGTTTTTTATACAATGTGTTCTCTTTTTTACTACTTTTTATAACAATTTTTTTATTTATGAAATTGTATAATTTTTTAATTATGTACGTGATTAGTACTTTTTAGAATGTAATATAGTACAGTTAAAGCATGACTGTTTATTTTATGCCCAGCACGGCACTATATGTTATATAGTTTTAAGTTCCTGCAGAGTTTGCACATGTGAATTCGCTTATTCCTAATTTGCTGTGTGAGTGGGTATAAGGAGGCGGTGAGCCAGCGCTAGGCCAGCCCTCTGACGAAGTTGATACGAAACGCGTAGGGGCGTGACCTAGCGCAGGAGAACACCACCACTTGCTGTTTTGCTGTTTGTCCGGGAACGGAGGTAACCGGCTCCAGTCTGTGGGTGCTTGCATGCACCACTTACATGCTGTTTGACCGCGGTGAATAAGAACCGCCACCGTTGGTACGTTTACCCATTCCTATGTTTCTTGTTTTTATATGTCTGATTAAATTTAAAAAAAAAACGACATTTATGCACTATGAAGCGCTCGTCTTTATTTCTCTAGAAATATATATATATATATATATATATTATATATATCTTTGTACCCATTTTCTATCTTTCTGTATATCTATATGTGTGTGTACGAACTTCAAGTCCAAATAAAAAAATTATCTTTTTGATCTAAAGAGCAAATTGAAATCTGTTTTTAACTAGAGACAGGATTAAGACAGGGGGTGGGGGAGAAAATGTGCATGATCCCAAGAGACTCATTACAAAGTGCACAAGCAGCTTGCTTCAAAGCACACTGGATTCACATTATTCCTCCCAGTTTGACTGGGACTATGAACTGAAGATCATTGTTATAACTCAAAATGATGTCACATCAGGAAATAGTTCACATACTTTCTGCAAGTGAAGCAAAGAAAACAAAGAAAATTACAATTAAGATTTATTAGATAAAAATAAGACTAAACTAAGAAAAATAATTTAGTAAACGATCTAATTAGAAAAAAATCTAATAAAGAAAATTTGATAAACATTACATAAACATAAAACTATAGAATCTATAAATGTATTGCTATTTAATTAGAAACATTCATTACCTAATTTGTTGCTAGAACAATTTCCCCGGAACATTTGCAAGTTAGACATTGGGTGACATTTAATGGGATGCAATTTTTAGTAAGGCTCTAAAATGGCACATTATCGCATTTTCCGAAATCAGGATATCTAAACAAATTCAACTATTTCATGAGATGCGATTTCACGGCATAAAATGCAATATGATGCGATATGCGATCCTGGTTTTAAAAAATCACAGTGCAATCCAAGTAGGGGTCCCTCGGATTTTTTAAAACCAGCACCAGGCACAAGGGCTGGTCCTGGTTCCCAAAATATGCGGTAAAAAAACAAGTAGGGGTCCTCCGTATTTCAAGAACCAGCACAATAGTTTAATGTATTTTTAACCACTTACTTATCAGCCCGATGTCCACCACCCAAGGGGCATCGGGGACAGCCTCAGGCTTCAGTCTGGGCAGGAAAGTTCTGGAGGGGGGACCCCTTCAGTGGGTGGGGGGAGGGTGTCCCCAGTTCCCCAGGATCCCTGCCCAGGTCCTGGGGTGAATGCTTTGAACGGGGGGACTTGTATAAAGTCTCCCCCTGGGCTTTGGCATTACCCTGCTGGCAGGTTGGGCCCTTTGCTGGTTCTTGAAATACTATGGACCCCTACTCATTTTGTTCCCCCATATTTTGGGAACTAGGATAGGCCCTTGAGCCTGGTGCTGGTTTTTAAAAATCCAGGGGACCCCTATTTGGTTTCCCCATGAATTTTTTAAACCAGGACCGGTTATGCTAAGGCAGGCATGTCCAAACTATGGCCCTCCAGCAGTTGTGAACCTACAAGTCCCATCATGCCTTGCCACAGTTTTGCTATCAGGGAATGCTAAAACTGTTGCAAAGCATGCTGGGATGTGTAGTTTTACAACAGCTGGAGGGCCATAGTTTGGACATGCCTGTGCTAAGGAGTCGGGACCCCACGCCATTTTTTTATTTATTTTTTACTTTTACACATTTTTTAACACTGAACCATGCACAGATCTCAATGATCTGTGCATGGTTCTGTCAAATTTGCCAGTCATAACCTGGTTTATTTATTTTTTTTGAGATTTTTGGTAACGTTTACCAAAACTTGCACCCTACAAAATTGGTGAGTTGTATACATTATAATTGGAAAACACCTGGATGCAAATTGAAGTGTGACAAAAAATGGACAGGTCAAAATTTGCGATTTGTGTGGCAAAAAGTGAGCTTTTTAGTGCAATTCGCATCCTATTAAATATGTAATTTTTGAAAAATGTGCGAGTCTAAAATTGTAAAAATCGCACTCTATTAAATCTCACCCATTACCTGTTGTTACAACAATCCATGCATCTACTATGGTGTCCAAGTGGGCCTTGTACCAGTGCAAACAAATGGGTCGTAAATGTATACTTATTAATTATTACAGATTTATAACAAACTTATTCAAGCTGTTGAATGGCTATGATTTTCCAGATCTCATCGCATAACCACAAATGAAATAATTAGCTTCACCCGTGGATCCTTTTCAAATGTGTCAGTGAGTAATGAGTACACCTGTGTGCCTGCCAGGTGACCTGGAAAACATGAACTGTTGGGGGTCCTTGATTTCCAAGTTTTGCAACCATCAATTTAGACTACAGGTTCTCAAAGTTGGTCCTTAGGACCCCACACCGTGCATGTTTTTCAGGTCTCCTCACCGAATAAAGTGAAATAATTAGCTCCCCCTGTAGATCTTTTAATAGGTGTCAGTCAGTAGTGAGTGCACCTCTCGAGTGACCTGTGTGGGGTCCCAAGGACTGAGTTTGAGAACCACTGATTTAGACTAATGTGCTAAATTACTCCTTATGCTAGAGATTAGAAAACTCATTCCTCAAGGCACCTTAGCAGTCCAGGTTTTAAAGATAACCAAACTTGGGCACAGGTGACTTAATAAATATCTCAATAAATTTGATTTAACCATCTGTGCTCAGTCATGGATATCTTTAAAACTTGAACCGTTTAGCTGGATACACACCTAAAGAGTTATATGCCCAATCTATAGATGGAGTGCCTGCCAGCCATCTGACTGGGACACACGAGAGACTCACAAGCTCGCGCATCCCCGTCAGCTCTTCAGAGAGATGGGCATGGAGTGGGGGCAGCTGGTGGGTGCTGCGGAGGAGCTGCGGGGAGGTGCAGGGGACTGGCGGCAGGCGCCAGTGTGCTCCAACGGAACAGGGTGCTCACATTCCCCCTTCTGTCAGCTGCTCTGTCTCTTTCTGGTGAGAACATAAATCTGGTAATGTAGGGGAGCATATGAGAATCGAACATTTGCTCCCAAGCACTAAAAAACAGACAATGGTCATTCAGACAAATCATTTTTGTCTTTTTCCCAGCGTTTGGGAGCAAATGGTTGATTGTCATATGCTTTATACATTCCCAGATTTGTGTAGGTGTGTACCAAGCTTTAGGGTGCCTTTACCTTATGCAATTAATAGTCTCCCCTATTGAATACTAAGGTCCAGCTGTACTAAGCTTGAAAAGTTATAAAATGGAGAGTGACAAAGTACCAGCCAGTCAGCTCCTAACTGCCATGTCACAGCTGTGTTTTAGAAGGATCTGATTGGTTGGGGGTTTGTCACTCTCCATTTAATCACTTTTGAAGGCTTAGTACATCTTGGCCTAAATAAGGTTGTAGAAGACATTGCAGAGCATATACCTTCATAACGGAATCCAGACATTTCTAGTTGCACCCTGACTGAATGTGCTTTATTCCTCGACATTTCTAACTTTACATTTTAATTTATTACAACTGAGATATCTAAAGCACTAAATGATTAGAATGAGTGATATAAGTGTTAAGGAAGCACCAAGTGACTTGTCATGTCACACATCAACTAACATATAAGTACCGATTATTTTAAGGCAACCCTTTTCAAATGAAATACATAGGGTTTTTTTATTTATAGTATACTAAAGTTTGCTACGCATGGACTGTGCACACACATGAGTGGCCAAATGGAATAAGTTACCAAGGTTCAATGCTCAACATCAATTGGTAAGTTCATTTCCGGAAAGCTCAGGGGTGTGTTAATGCAGTCAGATATCTGCGCATACTGCATAAACTACATAGAGGCTACATAGAGGCCATGTTCCGTTCATTGCCTTTTACAATGTTAAAAATGTCAATGTTCCACAACCAGTTTTTCCTTGTTACAGCTACTTTAGATTTTGTTTTTAACTAGCATCACTCACAGTCAGTGTAAAGCATGCTGGCCTATACACTGACTGTGAGTGCCATTTTAAATAGCACCTTCAACCTGCCGAGACTCAAGTAAAGCCCTAGAAATCAAATAAAACAGTATACAATTTTAAAGTATTTGTTATTGATCCTCTGTGTCTAAATTCATGTGAATGATTGACGCGGAAGCGATTTATAAAGCATTAACGTTGAGCTTGTTTTAAATTGTGCATGTCTGTGCTACAATACAGTTATGAATGACTAGTAAGCCCGCTTGAAACAAATGCTTCGAAAGCTAGTAGATGAAGATTCACTTGCTGCCAACAGATGGCAGTGTAAGCGCGCTCGAAACAAATGCTTCGAAAGCTAGTAGATGTAGTTTGCTGCCAACAGATGGCAGTGTTTCGGAGCCACACGGACACTAGACATATATATATATAAAGATGATGATAATAATAATATATTAAGCAGTTCCTTTTGTATTCGAAGTTCTCATTTATTATAACCTTGTGGCAAGTGTAAGAAGGCCTTGAGTAGCTAAATCTACTTAGCTTCAATTCTTTGACACAAATTACTTTTTTTTATATTAATGTCTATCATCGTGTAGGAGTAAAGCATTAATATTAATTGATGCTATCCATTTGCTGAGCTCAGCTTTCTTCATCTCATTTACATTCCCACCCTCCTAATTATCCCGCCTAGTATGACTACAACTATATCCAGCAATTGAGCCACTTCCTATTTCAATATACAGTATAAGCCAAATGGAATAGTTATACTTGGTGAGAAAATGTGTTACGGTATTTTACTCTCTAAGCACAGCAAGAAATATAAAATAAAGGCACTGAAAAATAAAATCAGGTACAAAAAGTCCTGTAGATTGAAACAACTCATTTTGTTATGACTATTGAACTGCTCATTATAAAGGTTAGATTTCGATGGACTGACATGTGTTTTACATTTGAGTAGAGTGGGCACTATTATATCCAGATATATTTACTGCAAATTACATATAATATTTATTGTATCAATATACTGTACTACAAATGATTTTCCAATGATTTGTTTCTTGCTGTGTTATGTACAGTTTTGAGGCATTATGTGCTTTTAGTTGGGTATTCTCAATGCTAATACTTAGTATGTCAGACAAGAGGAAATGTATTGCATCCGCTCAATAACACCCACTCACAGCTCCGCAGCTGTGGGTGCCCACAGTACACAATGCTCTCAAATCCTTACAAGGATCCATGTATCCTGTGACAGCTGTGGCCGACCAGACATTCCAGTACTGAGATGTAAGATATAAGAAACTGTACATTGCATTAACAGATGGTCTCAGATGAGCATCTCTACAAGAAAAATCTAAATTGTTATGTTTTTTTTATTGAGTGTTCCAATTCCGAATTTGCAATATTTTGTTGGTTTAGTTAAAGAGTTTGGAAATATTGGGTTAAATTCATCAGGTCTACTGTAAAAACAGGATTTTGGTACTGACTGATATATCCCTTTCTCTGATTTAACAGGGAACATTGTAAGTTCTAGACAGTAGATAAAAGTGTGAATCCTCCCGTGCTATGATCCTTTCCAGTTTAGAACTGAGCCCGAGGAGACGAAAGATAGATCAATGAGAAAAGGAGGAGGATAACACTGCAAACCATGGCAGAAAAACAGCACTGGATAGGCATTCAGTGCCGCCTGTGAAATCGGAGAAAGGGATTTATCCGTAGGTAACAAAATCCTGTTTTCTACTTCATCCACTAGGGGACACTGGCAGTTAAAGACAGTGGACACGTCCCAAAGCCCTCACACGGGAGGAAGGATCTGGGGCACTTGAAAAACAGAATGGCCAAACTGAGCATCTGAAGCCGCAAATGTATCAAAACTGTAAAAATGAACAAAAGTGTTCTGGCCTGACCAAGTTGCAGCATGGCACAATTGAGCAACAGGAGCCCCCAGGCAGCTGCCCAGGAGCAACCAACAGAATATGTTAAATGAGCCATAATGAAAGAGGCGGAGGGTGAGCCGTATTTAGGTAAGCCTTACTGATGACCACACTGATCTAGCGAGCCAGCGTCTGTTTAGAGGCGGGCCAGCTACATCATATAGAACAAGCAGAGTGTCAGATTTCTGACACAAAGCAGTCCGGTCCTCATAGCCATTCAGAGCCCTGGCAACATCCAAAAGACAGGAGGATAAAGCCATGCAGAGAATTGTAACCATAATAGGTCGGTTTATGTGGAACACAGAGACAACCTTCGGAAGAAAAGCAGGCCTAGGGCCTGATTTAAAGTTGATCACAAAAGCTAAATCTTTCTCAAATGGACAAAACCGTGTGCACTGCAGGTGGGGCAAAAGTAACATGAGAGTTAGATTTGGGTAGGGTGTGTTCAAACTGAAATCTAAATTGCAGCATAACAATAAAGCAGCCAATATTTACTCTGCACAGATACAAAAAAACTCAGAGCACAGAAAAGAGGAAAAACTAATCTGAAACTTTGTAGAGCCAATAATCTAGATATATACAGTTCCACAGGCACATTTCAAAAATAAGGGTGCAGGGGAAGAGCCAGTCACACTCTAATTTATAGTGATGGCTACACTCATCCACTGATCTACACCCACTGTCTTGAACCTCCAGTGTCCCCTATTAGTTGAAGGAGAAACGGTTGATAGAGTCTAGGTCAATCCCAAAAGTTCAACATGAACAAGGTTCACATTGCAAAAAGGTAGATATTAAAATGGTCAACACTTCAAAAAGTTTTTTTAGGCTTTTCTTATAGCACATGGACCACCAATCAGTGTACCACATCCCCTTGAATGGCTCACTTCTCTCACCATGTTTCGGCTAAGTTGCCATGCTCCACTACCAATGTATTTGGAACACTTTACTGTTCCCGGTCAAAAGTAAAAAAAAACAACATAATAAACTCATGGTGACCATATGCTGTGTCAACCCTTATCATTTTGACCTATTGACTATGTCGACCTGTTGACTGTTGACCTAAATTCCTCTTTTTTATTTTTATTTACTTTTTACAAATTGTTTGCACAGTTAATGTTTATTTATTGATTAACATTTTAAATGTAAAAAAAAACATTTGTAGCAGATCATCAAATAAGTAAAAGCAGAGTTAGATTTAACTAAGTGGAAAAATCTCTAGGCATACTATGAGGGTCATTCAAATGTGGCTGATACTGCTCTATGATGTGCAAAGTACTGATAAATAATAACTTGCCCATGCGCAGGACCCGTTCTCTGCATGTGCCAATTAGTCTTGCAACATTGCAAGCAACTAGGAATGAGACTGTCCGTTATTGACCATCTGATGCCGTTTCAGGGGTGGTGACAGACTCCATCTTGAAAAACAGAAGCATGTCGCTGACATTTAGGTGGAGGGGAGATCAGGGATTTGCTTCCTTGAATGGAGATTTCTTTGCCTCTGCGATGGACGGCTTGCATGTCACCATGGGTTACCGCAAGCCACCTAATGGTGACTGGGTTATCTTATGCTGCACCCTAGATGCACCTTGGATACCAAATGCAGTAGGAAGTACAATATCTGCTTGTAATAAACCCCTCTCACTGCATTACCATACAGCACTATCACTGTTACTTCCAAGGAAGCAGCGGAGATAGCAACTCCAACCACACCTGAATTAGCCCCATAATCACTGGAGCCTCACGTACAACTATGGGCCTGATTCAGTTTGGCTCAGTATGCTGCGAACATCACAGCTTACTGAGCAATTTCCCTTGGTAATATGCGAGGGGATGTGTACGAGAACACATCCCCTCGCATGCGTCCACTAGCAGGAAAAATCATTTGATGGTCGCCGACCACTGAATGGTTTCTCCTGCCTTTGCAAATAGAAGTCAGTGAAAACTGACTTTTATTTGTGAGCGTTACAACGAAGCTGAGATGGTCGGCTGATGCCAGCCATCTGCCCCCGGCAGGCATCGGCCTTCCCACACACCCATAGGAACACCCAGCGTTTTCATGGGGATGCCCATAAGGATGCCCTTGATCCACCGCTATCACCGGTGAGTGAGTAACTCGCTGAAGTTCATTGTCGTGGTCTTCTCATGCACAAATACTGTACGTGCTTGCACATGCGCAGACCCCAAACATCTGAACGGGGCCCCTTTTAGATTGAAGTTGAATCAAGGCCCAAGTTCACTGGCCACAAATCTATTTCACTTAGCATTGCCTATCAATGGCCAGAAGAAGGAAGGTATTACCGCTACACTACACAAGTCATTCACTTTTTATTTAATACACATTCCCATGAAAAGTTTGCTCAATTATATATCTGGACATGTGTAGAAGTGACATGAATTTGTAATATAACAAATTTCTGTTTCTGATTCATTTTTAAATACACAAGTGTACAGAAAGGAAGCACTTAGTATCTATGCACCATTTTCCCTTGTATCTCCACACACATTTATTAACTGTTTGATGTGTCCGGGGAATACATAAAACAGTTAACTTATATAACTATTGTATGCAAGTAAGAAGGTTACATGGTCCTTATTTATTTATTTATTTATTTAGAGTTTCTTATATAGCGCAGCAGATTCCGTTGCGCTTTACAATAGTATACAGTATCCTTTATTCTTCACCACTTTATATTGGAATAAATCTCTATAAGTTGACATTCAAAAGCTTGACACATAAAAAAGGTCAACATGCATTAGATCAACATGGTTAATGGTTGACACAAGCTAAAGGTTGACAGGGAAAAGGTTGAAATGGAAAAAGGTCAATGTGAGTTTTTTTTTAAATGTTGGTGTCTATGTCAACATAGGTTGACATGGACACCTTTATGCGTGTACCGGTTCCCTTTGCTATGCTTTGGGTGTGGGCCTCACTGAGCTTGGTACAGTATTTTATTCTACATCTATGCCCACTAGAATGGTAAAGTATGGACAAGTCAGTTTTAAAAAAAAACTCATGATGTCCTTTTTCCATATACTGTAGACGTTTTTTATATGTCAACCTTTTGACTGTAGACCATTAGTGGTCGACCTTTAAACAATCGACCTTGTGGACCTCATCCCCTTCTGGTTGTTGCCTGTTTTAGAGTGTGTGTGTGTGTGTGTGCGTGCGTGTGTGGTCATGGAGATACAGTAGCATCAGCTTTGAAGCCACAATAATAGATTTAATTACATGAAAAATATATGCATGAAAAATACCGCAAGCTCTAAAATCAATTAACTCTCAATACTTCCTGGGACATTTCAATCATTTCACATACAGTATTTGATGTGTGCTTACTTCAAAACTTCAATTTTAAATCAATTTAATAGGACTTGATGAAATACATTGCGGGGGGATTTGATTTCTCAGTGTCCTCATGCCCTGGAGTGCAGACAAATGCTTCAATAGTTTTGATTGATTTATGTAATTGTAATTGTTAATGGCTTAGTAGCCTGGAAATATCTGACTAACTGAAGGATTTTCTCTTATTAATTTTCATATTGCTTTCTAGAACAATGTGTTGTATTTGCTCCAATTTATGAATATTTATAGTAAATCTAATTACGCATTACAAAGCCTCATTCTCTTTTAAAAAAAAAATTAAATAACTTAGAAAGTTTGAGCAATGATTAGTCTTTGACCTTTGGGTGAATTCAGTCGTAGGGAAACTAGGTTTATGTTCTATTGAAGATTTCACCATGTATTTAGATTTCATTGCAGCTTTGACTGCTATAAAGTTACAAGAGGATTTGTAAGATTCTTAAAACATATTATTTGAATTTAATTAAAAAAGATTTGTTAATGTGTTTTTAATGGAGATTTAATGGACACATTCTCAAAAGTTAGAAGGGGATTTTACTATGTGCAGTCAGCATCTCTTCACTCTATAACAGACTAAGCCGTGTAACGGTGAAAGCAGTGGGGTATTCCTGGGTAAAATTTATATTACCGATTGCTCAGTAGCTCACCAATGGCCTGATATTGAGTCAGACACAGCAGTATCTGTGTGTGCACGTCTGTGGCCAGTTGTACAAGAGAGCGTGCAAGGACTGAGACGCCAACTTTGAGCATCTTTACACACTCAAGGTTGTACCACAAAACTTGCACCTGTCCTATGCTAGGTGCAGAATCTACACCCAAGTATGGCTTCCAATGTGAGCGATTGTGTCTGTGTACACATCCACTTCAGCTACACGCCTGCAACACTCATTAGGCAGATTTAAGGGTCAGGCCGCCCCTAGGCACAGCATTATTGGAGCTGGTAATAGAAAGCCAACCATGGCTCACCTCATTATCGCCCTGCCCCCTTGCATTGCCTAATATTCGCCTGTGTTAGAGCTGGAGAGACAGTCTGATGGCAGAGGAGGAGCGTTGAAGAGCTCTTCAAGATAGAAGACAGTGTGGAAGTCCTGGATGGGCCGCAACCATGCAAAAGAGGCATTAAAGGCCACCACCGGGTAAGGCACAAAGAAGACAGAGTGGGAGGAGGTCACATGACATTCATGTGCTGCCCATAGGCCTGTGCCTAAAGTGCCTAATGGAAAATCCAGCACTGGCAACACTATTATAACATTCCCATAAGATTGGTCCTAACCTTGCATCTGAATAGTCACCTCCTAATTACTGCCAGGGAATGCTCATTACACTTCTGTATGTGTGCATTAGAAATCAATCAGGATGCATGTGCAATGTGACTCGGATGTATGAGATCCGACATTGACATAGCATGCGACTCAGTCCCCAGATATCAAACCTGATCCCAATCAATGGTCACAATATACTCTATTTTTTTATTTTTGTTACATCCAGTAATTATCTTAATCTCTTTGTGGACCCACTTAGCCATTAATAGATGATGCTGGTTCTACTATGGTGTGAAGTTAAGTGTAGAATATACTCACAGATTGCAGACCCAGATTTGCCACCTGATCAGCACCTGAGTAAACCAAGTGGAAAATAAATAGCCAAATAATAATAATCAGGGACAGGTAAGTGGTCAGGGTGAACAACCCAGGATCAAAGTCAGGATTCAAGCTGAACATCAGAAACATACAGACTGTGGTCTTAAGGAACCAATCAGGTAAAGGAGTTGTGGACCATAACTCACACAATTCAAATGTGTGGTTTTGACCTAGGCAGTTGTTATTGTTTCCAAATATCATCATTCTATTCAGAGTTCAGAGTTGATCCTATTCTATGTAAAGAAGTGCTACTGACAACTGCATATTATTAACAGAGAGGGGAAAAGAAGAGGGGGAAGTAGCTTCTTCTTCAGTGCACAGGAGCCCTTATAAGAAGTAATTTCCTTCATACAAAATGCACTTCCAATTGGAGGGGAGTATTACCATCTATTATTTTATATCTGACATGTAACTTAATTTTTATTAATACAAATCCATAAATACTGCAGAAGAAAAACATGAAATTGTAAAATATATAATGGGATATTATATAATAATATATATATATATAACAGTGTCTGGACAAACCTATACAATGCGGCTCTTTTGGGACGTTTTTTCCACCAATGCAGGTTCAACATTTTTAAAAGACGAAAAATTGGCACTTGGATTGAATAAATCGATTGTAAATTCGACCAAATTTTTTCAAAAAGTGAAGATTTTTCGACTGTCGGAAAAATGGCAGGGATGGAATATCCACAAAGAGTGAGTAAAATAAAGATAACTGTAACCTAAAAATACATTAAGAAATGTCCTCTGCCTGTTATATAATATATATATATATATATATATATATATATACACTATAACTACTTGGCATAACAAGGCATCATGTACATAAAGCTGGAGTCATCCATATTTTCCAAATGTTCTGTTTTAAACTGCTAATTTTGTAACCCCAGCCTCAAGCTGGGTACCTATTAGACGGCCATTAGACAGCTTTGTAAACAATGCAATGTCATCAGCAATTTTCCTTGAACTCCCAGGAACTCCCGGACAAATAATACACACTGGGGGTTATTCTAGTTCACTCGCAAAGGCACAAACACTCTCTAATGGACAAAACCATATGCACTGCAGGTGGGGCTGATGTAACATGTGCAGAGAGAATTAGATTTGGGTGGGGTTTATACCTCAAACTGATTTCTATATTGCAGTGTAAAAATAAAGCAGCCAGTATTTACCCTGCACAGAAACATTAAAACACCCAAATCTAATTCTCTCTGCACATTTAACATCTGCCCCCCTGCAGTGCATATGGTTTTGCTCATTAGAGAGTGTTTGTGCCTTTGCGAGTGAACTAGAATAACCCCCACTATGCAATCTTGCTACATCCAGGAGTATGCTGTTCACATTCAAATCACATTAAAATCACCCTACATGTACAAAAGATCAGTAGAAGCGACAAACGACCATCTGGAACACACATTGGCATTGTAATAGAGCGTATACACTAAACAATATAAACGATCTGACGTTCAGAACCCGTCTTTATCGTCCACATGGTTTACAAAGTCATTTAATCTGTACAAAGCTTTAGAGAGTTTATCACATGGTTTGAAATTGACACTTAAATCTTTTTTAGGTTTTATTCATTAAACTTTTGATATACAGTCAATTGTACATTTCCTAGAGAAATAGCATTTTCAGCTAAAACACCCCGACAGAATACCAGTAGCAGGTGCATGTGTGTTTTCACAGACCAATATTTTTATTAAAGTATTGTACCTCTGCTTCAAAAGCCAAGAAGCACTTAACTCAATAATATTGAGTAACTTCACACCTGCTCCCAATGGTCTCATAGAGACTGTGGCTGATAATATAGATGAAAATGCCTGGGGGTCTTGGCTGTGATTCAAAGGCACATTTCTCCCTGTGACAAACTAGTAGTTTGTGTAACTGATATGAAAGAAATTGGCTTGAGTCCCACGTCAAATATATTTTATTTATGATTCGCTTCCACTTTCTTTTAAGAATTAATTTACAGAATTATGCAAAAACTGCCTTTAAGTTATTTCGACAATGCTGATTGCAGCCTTAGCATAATAAGTGCACATAACAGACTGAATCTCATTGAGCACACTGTAGGTAACATTATTCAGTTTTATTTTCTATTTTAGTTGTCATGAGACAATAAAAAATCCATGCTGTGTTTTTTTCTGATGGAAATTCCTCGTAGGCTATACATTAATGCTTTATACAATATTCTTCTGGCTATCTGGAAATACAGTTACATAAAATCCAGCAGTCATCGTGTATGAAATGACTATCATACTCTATGCAAATAAAGTGTGTTTATACAACTAATGATATTTATAATATATAGTTTATAAATAAAAAAGTGTACACAAATGTTGGTTCCCCATTTATTTAAAGATATTAAACTGTATAAACTAGAAGAGTATTCAAAGTTCTCATGCTTAGCATAGGAATGGGAGGAATTTACTTTAGAATGAATATCCATTCCAGGTTCTGCAACAGTTGATGTTTGTCGCATACATTATGGGGGTTATTCTTGTTAGTTTGCAAAAGCAAATTCCTTCTTTAATAGACAAAACCATGTGCACTGCAGGTGGGGCTGATGTAACATGTGCAGAGATTTTAGATTGGGGTGCAGGGGTGAAAGTGTGGCGGTACGGGGTGGTACGGCGTACCGCTATAACATATTGCGCCTGTACCCCGTACCGCCATAACAAAATCCCGACATGTCACTGCGCATGCGCAGGTTTGCGCAGTGACTTTAAGCCGAGGCACGGCGTCAGCACGGGCGAGCTTGCCTCGCTCACACTCCTGCCACCAGAACTCCGTCCTCAGACCTTAACAGCAGCCGCCTCCTTACTGCCCCGCCCACCAGAGCAAGATTGGAGGCTGCCTGTCAGGGCCCAGGGCACTGCCGGATGATCAAAGCTGGATAGCTGCTGGGAACATAGGCGCCGATCCTCTACTGCTGAGGCTGCTCTGCACTCAGGCCAGCCGGCAGCTGTGTTTCCGGGTTCTGCGTTCAGCCTGTGCTGAACAGCATTAGCAGGAGCCGGGGCTTGCAGAGCAGAGACAGTTCAGCCTGGGAGATGAAGACAGATAGCAGTAGAAGCTCCGCCCACTTCCTCTATGCTCCAGCAAACTCCGGAGGCCAGCCTGCTCCCCTCTTCAGCCTGTGGTCAGCCTGTAAGTGTGATTTATGTATGTACAGTATGTATGTATGCATTCATGTATTTTCTGTGTGTGTGCCTTTGAATACACTCTGTAGCTTTGTGTGTATGCAGTATGTTTTTTATGCTATACTGTAGATGTGTTTGTGTAAATTAAATAATGCTGTGTGTGTGTATGTTTGCAGGCATGATTGCTGTGTATATGTATGCCATGTGTGGGTTTGCTGCAGGGGTGGATTGGTGGGATGTTTCTTGGATGTGGGACATTTTTGCTGGTGGGCCGGTCTCATTGACCCTCGGCCTGGCTGGTTTCACAGCTTCATCAGCCAGCCCAGACACACAGCCCCTCTGGTGACTGGGCAACTGGCGTATGCTGCATTTTCCCAGCCATTCCTGTGCACCTGAAGCTGCCTGCTGCTCCTGACAGACACTTCCTTGCATCAGCTGCACAGTGTAATGCCAGTGGGCAGTAGAGAGCGAGCATGGCGTGGCCAGGCCTCAACATCTGTGCGCTGCGCCGGTCCAACTGAAGAAAGCAGACCCAGCGGCTGCTGTGTGACATCCCAAAGGTATACGAGTGCGGGGATGCGGAGCCTACTGCAGCTCAGATCCCACCACAGCTCAGACCCCATGGTGAGCACATGTGCGATGGAGTGTGTGCAGTTAGTGTGCATGTTTGGGTGCTGTCAGTGTGCATGTTTGGGTGCTGTCAGTGTGTATGTTTGCGTGCTGTCAGTGTGCATGTGTGTGTGCTGTCAGTGTGCATGTATGCGTGCTGTCAGTGTGCATGTTTGGGTGCTGTCAGTGTGCATGTTTGGGTGCTGCCAGTGTGCATGTTTGGGTGCTGTCAGTGTGTATGTTTGGGTGCTGTCAGTGTGCATGTATGCCTGCTGTCAGTGTGTATGTATGCGTGCTGTCAGTGTGCATGTTTGCGTGCTGTCAGTGTGCATGTATGCCTGCTGTCAGTGTGTATGTTTGGGTGCTGTCAGTGTGAATGTTTGGGTGCTGTCAGTGTGCATGTATGCCTGCTGTCAGTGTGTATGTTTGGGTGCTGTCAGTGTGCATGTATGCCTGCTGTCAGTGTGCATGTTTGGGTGCTGTCAGTGCAGTGGAGGTCTGTCATATTTAAAGCATTTTTTCCTTCTTGCACTGCAAGAGCTTCATTGAGGAGCGTGGCAGCAGAACCAACAGCTACAGGGACTCATTGACATGGGACCATCATGGAAACGGACACCTCAGACTACTGCCTCCCCTGAACACAGGCCACAAGCAACAGTCAAGGTGAGTGGGGGTGGTGGCTATGGTGCTGGGATCCATCCCTGCACTGTGACCGCAGAAGGGAGGCTGATTAAGAGGTGGCAGGCTGTACAGGGAGATATCACCTGTGACTGCCCGGGGAGCAGGGAAAAAAGAGTACAGGAGGCAAGCTGTACTGCTGGGGGTAGAGGGAGAGGAGGCTGGGTCTACTGCTAACCCTTCCCTGCTATGGCGTAAACCCCCTAACCCTGACTTCCACTGCCAAACCCTCCTGCACCCTAACCCCCCTCCCACAGTCTAACACTAACACCTCCTGCAGTCTAACCCAACTTCTCCCTTCCCACGGTCTATACCTCTCCGTCAGTAGCCTAATCCGAACCTCCTGTCCAGTAGCCTGACCTCCTCCCGTGTCCTAACCTTCCCCTCCAGTAGCTTATCCCTAACCCTCCCCTTGCGCATCCTAACCCTAACATCACTCCCGTAGTAAATCCTATCCCTCCCCTCTGGCAGCCTAGCCCTGACCGTCTCCTCCGGCAGCCTAACCTTACCCTCGCCTCCCGTAGCCTAATCCTAACCACCACCTCCAGCAGCCTTACCCTAACCCTCCCATGTTGTAGCTTAACCAAAGCCTCCCTTCCCTCAGCCTAACCTACACTAGAGGAATCTGTCACAGGCACAATGAAGTGCAGATGCAACTTCAGCAAAGATGCAAGGAAGGTTGCAATTGTGATAAATTCAAAAACAGGCCTTATGAGGAGTAATTCCAGCCCCCTCAACAGACCCCGCCCGCTAAAAGACCCCGCCCCATTAGGGCTGCTACCATACTTTTCCCGGGCTGCATTTCAATTCCAATCCGCCCCTGTCCGTCCATCCGTTTCCTCCTCCCCCCGGCGATCCGCCCTGGTTCCCTCATATACAGCGGCACAGCTGCGGCAGGAGAGCAGGACTTAAAAAAAAAAACGCCCATACAAATGAATGGGAAGCCATTCATTGGCTGAGACCTCTCTTAGCCAATCAGCGATTGGCTGAGAGAGGTCTCAGCCAATGAATGGCTTCCCATTCATTTGTATGGGCGTTTTTTTTTTTAAAGTCCTGCTTTCCCGCCGCAGCTGCGCCGCTGTATATCAGGGCACGGCCGCCTGCATTGCCGGGTGGTTGAGGAGCCGGAGCGGGGTGTCCTGCTGTGCCGGGCGGGTGGGGGGATAAGCTGCTGCTGGATAGACTGAGGACTAGAGCCTAGTGGAAAGGTGGAGTGGTTTGCGCTGTGCCGCTGTGCTGGATGAGGTCATGCTATACCGGGCTGGAGGGGACGAGGGTAGAACAACGCATGGAGCCTCCTGTTTGCTTTGAGAGAGACCGGAACACTGACATGGAAGGTGGGCGCCCACACCATCACTGGGACAGCTGACAGATGTGGACGCACATGCCAGGCTTTACAGCCCATAGTGGCTGACTGCTGTGAGATTGAGGGTCCGGCCTGGAGAACAAAGTCCTGCTGGCTGCTGAAGCTTCTCTCTGGTGAGCTGGGCTTCATGCAGCAGCAATATTACTATACTGTAATAATAAGTTTAAAATGTTTTATTTAGTGTGTTTTTTTAGTACAGTATGTGTTTGGCTCAGCTATACAACTGTAATGTTTGCTGCAAATTACTGACTCACAGGATGCTGACAGCATCCCATATATAACAGGCATTATGGTGTGTGTGTGGCATAATGTGTAATGGGCATTACTGTGTTTAATATAATGTGTAATGGGCATTACAGTGTTTGGTATAATGTGTAATGGGCATTATGGTGTTTGGTATAACATGTAATGGGCATTACGGTGTATGGTATTATTTGTAATAGGTATTGAGTTGTGTGGCATGTGTTATGGGCATTACAATGTGTGGCATAATGTGTAACGGGCATTATGGCATGGGTAATATGTATTGTGTGTGTGACATGTAACAGGCAGTCCTGTGTAGATTTTTGCAGCGCGCCTTAGGCGTGCAATATCCCTATTTATGGTTTGTCTGGCTCCTACACTTTGATCCTGGCCCCTACATTTTGTGTTCAGGATGCAATGCACAAGCCCAAACAGAAATGTCATTGTGTTCTAAAGTTTTGTCATGTAGTCACTCCCCCTCGTGTCATATGACTACGCCCCTAACCACGTACCACTGAGACATTTTTTCTACTTGCACCACTGTTTGGGTGAGTTATTTTGTTTCTGTGCAGGGTAAATACTGGTTGCTTTATTCTTACACTGCAATTTAGATTTCAGTTTGTAACTAGCAATCACCTTTCCCCATATTAAATATAATAGGAGAGAACATATAGTGGAACACCATATGGAGGTAAAAGCATGAACCTGGTCCCTGGAGAAAAGACAGGGACAGAAGAGTATTATTATCTGGGGGGTCTCATGTACTGTGGCTTCCCCTTCTCTGTGTACTGTAGCACTCCATACACCTTCTGTGGACACCATCTGTCGGAACCTATAACAGGAAAGATGTGCCAGCCGCAGGGGGACTTGCTTGCCCTCAGAAATGTTAGGCAGTATCTGGTGCATTATGAACCCAAACAGTGGCGTAACTATAAATTTAGCTCCCCCCTGCCAAAAAGTTTGTGGGACACTCCAATGGTGTGGCCTCTGAGTATGTGGGGTTCCTAGGACAGCCCACCATATCGCCCCTCCCTTAATCTTTCCCTGGCCAGAAATTATACTACAAAGAACGGCATTAATGTACTTTTGTTCACAATTTGGTGTCCTCCAATCTGTAGGGGACATTTTTAACCATGCAATTTTAGCTTTCCTTCTCAGTAGTAATACTGAGCATACACATTACAATTACCACAAAACATGCCTATTCCCTTTTTGTATTTTATCCAATTGACTGCCCAATGCTAGATGTCTTATTCAGTAGAAGACCTAAAGAAAATAAATAAATATATTCTTACAGTGTCATTTTCATTGCATTTGATATTCGGCTGCCAAACACATGAGCCAAGATTTTTTTACTTTCATTAGTGATGTTGTAACAACGGTACAGTATCTCCTGACCTACAAAACAGCAGCGAGTGAAATGGAATCTGCACTAAACTGATATGATTGTTTGGACCTGATGGTGGATCACTAATAGCCCTATACTTTATCTGTGCGAGCAAGAAAAGTAACAAAGCTCGGAGATGGCTCAGTTGCATTTGTTTCCAGCTGGTAACCAGATCAGTGTGTAAAAACATGTCATTAAAATGACACAAAAACCTGTAATCAATTGTGCACAGGTTATCTTTGATTGGTGTAGCATAGAACAAATTACACACGGGTCTTTCATAGACGCAATGACAAAGAAGCTTCGGAATCTTTGTTTAAAATCCCATTACAGTGAGAAGGTGGCTGTCTTTATTCTGTGCCCCTTATATTAATTAAAGTCATACAAAATGACCCGGCAAAACATTGTATCAAATGTTGCTTAAATAGGTGAGGGAAGAAGAGAAGATGTTTTAAAGTGGGGAGGGGGGAATCAAAGAACCTATTTTCACTCATCCTACCAAAACCTCTGTTTGGGGATGTAGCCTTTGCTTTGTGTATGTCTTTTCTTAAGTAACATTGAGTAATTCATCTGATACATGTTGCCCTGTGACACTTCCTAACAAATGCATCTTTGTTTGGGCTAGGAGGCTTCTAGACAGAAACTTTAAACCTGGACATTAATATCCTGTAGAAACAAGTCATGTATTTGGTAAGACAGGAAGCCCTCAAATGTGTAATGAAGCGGAAGGAGATCACAAGTTGTTGTTCTAAATTCCTGACTTATGCAGAAAAGTTACAAGAACAGGTGTGTAAATGTCAAACAAAAGAATAAAGACTTCTATGTGGAATATAGAACAGAACAAAGTCTTCTAAAAACAAATTGGTTAAATACCAGGTTTAGTGAAGGAGCTAAAGAAGACACACACGGATCTATTTATTAAACGGACATTATTTGTGCAAGTGTAAGAAAATGCAGTCAGATAAAAAACTGCCTCATCCATTTGTTGAGGGGGAATTTTCTTCCTTATACATTATTAATAGTATAATTGTAGTGTGGATTTAATATACCTTTAGATTTCAAAATGCTGACATTATAATAGTGCAATGGGACCATTATCAATGAAGGGCTTTCAGAAAGATGAACCTTTTGAGGGTTTAAAGAATGTTAAGAGCCCATTGGTCAGAGTTATATTAGGGCAATTACTCCATCTTATGATGCCTGGGTGGGGGGGGGGGGGATCAGAGAAATCTATCATCATGATTGGTGAGACAGGGATTCCCAAATGCTGATTGGATTGGATCAGCAGAACAGGGGATCTGTCTGTAGATGTATGACCTGCATTAGACACATTTTACATAAACATATTAATAGTATTGTCTCTTTTTAGCCCAAAAATTATGAGCATATTGAAAAAAAATCTAGAACCACCTTAATTTGCACTGTAGGTGATCATACATACAATATAAGGACTTCCTGCTTCTGCAGTAGCTGTAAAAAAAAATCCATCACACATTAAAGGCGTATTATAAGAGGAGGGCACCTGTGTGTAGTACGTGTGTAAGGTCAGCACGTCGGTTGGAATGAGACACCATGGAGGTGGTCGTGGTAGGGAAACATGATACAGAATTGGTTCACTTACTTATAAAGCTGAGTCCAGGTACTGGTCAGGATAACCAAAAGGAGCCTAGGAGCATCAAGTAGTGACGACCAGCGAATAACATGGACTAGTCAAAAGACAAGGCATTTGGTTGGATCAGCGACGTTGCTCAAGGTAACTTCCATTTCAATGAGCAGGATCTTTAAAGCCATTGCCTTGCTAGGATTGGTTCGCAGGACACATGGCAACTGCAATCTCAGGATTGGATTTGCGGAATTACAACAATGGTTCAACTGAGAATACTGAAGCACTGCTAGCAGGCAACTAAGGGGTTACAGCTGGAGTCCCACAGGTGCTAATCAGTGAATAGCTGTGCACAGTCTCACATACCATAATTGCAGTAAAGGTGCAAACTGTAAACTAACTGATCAAAAGCTGAATGCTCTGAGAAGACATGCAGGGGCTGCCAGGCAGAGTAATAAATACCCAGGTTTGTGATACATGGGCCCTGGTGCACTGAGAGGAGATTTTTGGTACAACTGCAACAATAATGTATGAGGACACATCTGTAGTGAAAATAAAAGCTGTTCCTGTGTTTATAGTGGGTGC
This sequence comes from Crinia signifera, assembly GCF_055691185.1. NCBI lineage: Eukaryota > Metazoa > Chordata > Amphibia > Anura > Myobatrachidae > Crinia > Crinia signifera. The sequence goes on from NC_139217.1 coordinate 407,685,872, forward strand.
CATTATGTATTGGAAATGAAAGAAATACTGTATGCTTTCAGTATCAACCTGATGCCTACAACTCTGTGGCATAAATAGATATTTGAAGGCCCCATAGCAAAAATTTGTAAGGGTCCGTATATACCAAACAGTAATGATAAATGTATATAACACATATAATTTACAAAGGGAAGAAGAGCCCCCTTCAGCTCCGGGCCCCATAGCAGCTGCACCCTCTGCACCTATGGTAGTTACATCCTAGCTATAACTTTTTATTCTCAACCGAAGAGTTGCAAATCATGGAATGGAGCCTACAATCGGAAGTAAAGCATGTATGTTGCAAGAAAGTGATCTGAAACTTGTATGTTGCAAGAAAGTGATATAAAGTTGTCTGAACTACTACTCTGATAACTCTTTTCAAAGTTCTAGGATGCAATGTGACGTTCCAGAAAATGAGACATCTAAAATGACAAAGGAGGGAAAAACTAGCAATGTGTGGTGAATGCGACTCATTTGGCGTGATAAGTGTGTCTGCGAATGTCTTTGGGCATGTTCGTGTATACCGCTTCCATTGCTGTCGCAATATACACGCACGTGGCAGGCAATTATGTGATGACTATGGGCCCTTCTGTATGTCAGCCTAGAAGAATCTGAACGAAAAAAAGAAATGTGCAGAGCAAATTGTTGGAAAATGACAGGGCGAATTATCCTTTTTAAAAATATCGTTTAAACAAGAGGAAGAAAAATGAGAGTTGGAAATTAAAGCAATTAAAGAGACAGCTCTCAAATTGACAGATATGTCTGAACACCTTAAGGTGGCTAAATCAATAACATGTATTACAAAGTATGAAAATGATGTGCTCCTTGAAATAATGAAGTGTTGAAGGAATCTATGTTAAAATAAGAGCATGGAAATGAAGTATATCTTTCAAGAAAGAGCAAGAATTTGTTGAGTTCCACCAAAGGTGTGTGGTATGTCAGGAGGAAGTGAAAGAATTAAAAGATTATGCAAAGGGTCAACAAAATGATGGAAAGCATACACAAGGTAAAATGGCAGATTTAGCTTTTCCCCCCAGATTTGTCTATTCCTCTGTAAAGGATGAACTTGATCCATTTGTTTTGCAGATAGAGCATTCTCTGTGAGGCCATGTACATAACCATGTAGCCCCACCCCCTAATTACATGGCCAAGCCCCCTATTTTCTACCTCAAGAAGGTCCTTCTTCCTGGATAAAGGAAGTTGGGAGGTATGCTAACAGCCAGGTAAAGTCTGAACCATGAAAATAAACAAATTAAGTCTGCAAAGCCATAAGGTGCTGGTAATGATACAGATACATATCCAATGAGGATTTTAAACTGATTTGTCAGCACATACACAGTGGAAGAATTCCAGTGTTTGACTTGTATCATGATACTGTACTGGTGTTTAGTGGTCTCGTAAATGGCTTCCATCGTAGGAGTTATCAAAAAGTTATCTGCCATTGTGGCTTTGAGAAATGAAGGACATTATTTGCCTGCAATTGCTTTCCTAGAAGAGGTTTCTCTTGGTGCCATTCAATGTACCTCATGAAATATACAAAACAATAGTGTATAGTAAGTGATCGTCCATGATCAGGACAAGCTCGAGTGATCAGAAAACATGACAACAATTTGAGCAGTGTGTTCAAAAGAGGAGAGAAACAGAAAAATAAGAATTTTATAACATGACCTTCAGGCTGTATGTATATGGTTATATAAAACATCAATGCAATTTGTGTTTAGACTCAGGTTCCATCCCCAAGATACTCGTTATGGTATGAAAACTTTCTTAACTAAGGAAATATTCAAAATACTTCTGGTCCCAGACATGTCATATACAGGAGACTCAACCCATATTTTATTAATGTTTTGAGGTGGTAGAACTAATACTTTCACAAATGCATTAGAAAACTTTAGTGAGCTATTTTACAGGAATCTCCACTGGGTGTGTGTCTGAGTTGTCAACGCTATCATTTTAGCCTGAATATTTATTGTGTGGGGGAAGAAATAAACAAATGGTTCTTGAAAGTTAGTTGTCAGCACTGTGTCAAGAAAGCACTTTCTGAAGAACAGAGGAAATATCTTTTCAGAGTTTTGGTGATATATGACCACTGCCAGCGTAATCATCCACGGGATAAAAACCAGCAGCGTTCAAATCACACCTACATAAGCTTAAGCTGTTATTTTACTGCACATCGGTCAAAGCCACCATAGAACATTCCAAGTCATCATCATGGCTGACATTTTATGATAAATCTGTCTTTGCCTAAACCAAAAGAAATATATACTGTAGCAATGCAATGATGAAATGTTGTGTCACCGTTTATGTATATACAGTGGCATTTTGCATAAATTAGAGGATTTTTTTTATTTACCGTAAATAACATATATCAACATCTCCAGCATATTTACCATCCCCCATGCACACCATCCGACCCACTACCAGTAAATGCTGTGCCACTACCTCACTGATCACCCCCTCCCATACCCTCCTGTTATTTTTCTTGTACTGCTTCCTAAATTCGACAATGACCTCACATGCTTATTCAGACTCTCAGGCAGGCATCCAGCCTTTAAGCTGCCCTCAAAACTTATTTCCTCATAGAAGCATACCACCCCTACTCCTAAATCTCCAACCACTGCATTGAAACACTCTTGAATTTTCTTGCATTGAACTTGCCCCTGCCACCTGGCAAAGAGATAAACTGGAGATAAAGTGGAAGGAGATAACGCACCAGCCAATCAGCTGTGTTTTAAATATGACAGTTGGGAGTTGATTGGCTGGTGCGTTATCTCCTTCCACTTGATCTCCACTTTATCTCTTTGCCAGGCTTAATACATCTGCCCCTTTGTGTCCAATCACATTTATAACTAAAAGTGTGTTAAAGGTGCGGCTTTCCAGGGTGTTAGGCCAAGGTGGGGCACCATCTCTGCCTAAAGGTGCCCATACACTGTACAATTGCTGGTTGCGATGAGATGCGCGCTCCCATCACACATCTCATTGTACAGCTCAAAAAGTATGTGCTGCACATACTTTTTGTACTAGATCTCATCTCATCTCATTGCATTGCAAAACCTATGCAATGCAATGAGATGTGATATTGTATATAATATTGTATACAATAATTGTACTGTGTATGGGCACCTTAAGTGACATATGGATGTCTGGAATGGCAACTGCAGTCATGGTAACAAAGAAAAAAGAAGTATGGCAGAGCGCAGATCTATATTATAGCCTCCTTGGGCTATATCCTTCTGAGGAAGCCGCCGAGAAAAAGGCGGGGAAACGCGTTAAGGAGACTTTCCAGGTGCCGGTACCACCACGCAGCTATACAGCTACACAGATACCTTTGCTGCCCCTTTCATAAGTGTGGAAGAACCCTGAAGGGCTGCATTGCTTTGCAGGAAATCAGCAGCCGGGACACCACCACCTTGTGCTAAAGGATCTAATTGGAAAGAGTGGCAAGTTATAGCTCAGTTGAGCTTTGTTTTACCTCTGTCATATTAATGACTGTAGCCTATACTAACCATCTAAGCATGCATGCTAATCAATAATTACCTGAAGGAGCTGTGAGAGAGCCAACTTTGGGCTATAAGACTGACTGTCTTTAATTACTAATCTGAGGTTACTAGAAAAACACCATAATAATTGCTTTATTGAGCCTTACTAACTTCAACTAATGGGCGCAGTGCAAATTACTTTTTAATTGTTTTTTTCTTTTTTATTTGTGTAGTACTGGCCGGTACCTGAATGTAAATGAAATGTTATATTACATTTTTTTATATATATATATATATAAGTTAAAATAAATTTTTATTGAGGAAATAGGAGCGAAAGCTTACATAAGCTTGAGAGGAGATAAGCACCCTGTTTTGTATGAAGAAATTGTTAGCTTCCTTGTGATTGGTGTTTTAGTCAGGGTTGGTTATTGGGTGCAGTTAGTTCAGCTAGCCAGTGAGAGTGGAGTGAGAGGGAGGAGTTAGGAGTTAATATAAGGGCTGGCTGAGGTAAATTATTCATCTTGCCATTTTTTGGATTCCCTGGAGACTGCTGTCCTGTGGTGTCTGACTAGGCTAAGTGCTATTCTTTATTACTTTTTTACTATTCTGTGTAGTTTTCCTCTCAACCCTTTCTTTCTTATACTATCCCTCTATTATCTATATCTTTTATATCTGCAATTTTCATTTCATTCTAACTTAATAAAAATTTGTGTCTGCCTGTGCTTTAGCTGCAGTTTTTGAGGTAAATTTTTTCTGTAGGTAGCGGAATGTCCCGTCCGCGCCGCAGCGCTCCCCCTCCCCAGAGGCTGGCTGAGGCGGCCATGCCTCTTCGGTCAGCCGCCGCTTCCCGTGTGACACGGGGAGCGCGGCTCGCGGCTGCTGCGGCTCTGGGGGGTTCACGGCATGTCCCTGCTCCCGCGGCGGGAGCCAGAGGGAGGGCGCGTGGGCGCAATAGTCAGCAGGGCGGTGCAGAATGACGGCGTCATGGCGGCCGTTGTAATAGGTATGCCGCGCCCGGCCCCCTCGCCATCAGGCCTGCAGGCCTGGTTGGCTAGGGGGGCACAGGGCAGTGGGGCACACAGTTTAAGGGGTAGCCCTGCCCCAAGGGATCATATATCGGAGTCTGGAATGGCTGCTAGTCCCGCCTCCTTATCTCCGGGGGCCATTTTGGATGCAGGGGATTTAGTTTCAGGGAACAATCCCACAGCCTCAGGGGCTGGGGATATTCCCCAGCATGTGCATTTAGGAAACCTGTCTCCTGTGAGAGATCAGGCAGACGTCAGGGTGGATGATTGGCAATCTCCACAATCAGTTAGGGGGGCTTTTACCCCAGTAGTCAGGGTAAGGGCATCACCATTAGCCATGTTTGCACCCCTGCCATCCACTCCTGTGGTGATGTCTAGGCCGGTGCCTGTGGCTCCGCCCACAGCGCTGCAGCAGTTAAGAGGGGTTTCTGATAGTTCTGCTGCAGTTCAGTCAGCCCATTTTGACGGCTGGTTGCCGTATTTTAAAACGGGACCCTGTCAGCAGAGTGCACAGGGAAATTTGGCTACATGGCCGCAGTGGGTTAACCCACAGCAGCCCATGTACCAGACCGCAGGCCAGTCATGGGGCAGAGCAGAACAGGGTAGCCAGGGTCACCAGTTGTGGGCTTTCAACCAGGGTTATATGCAACCAGCAACGGGGTTTTATAGCATGGGGATACCCCAGGGGGTATATAACCTCGGGCAGCAAAACATTTTGCAGTTCCCCCCGCCTCCGCCCCCGCCACCTCCTGTTGCCAGGCCCCCTGGCACCCGGGAGGTGGAGCAGCAAGTGTCGCAGGGCAGCGACCTTTTAAGGGGTACAGGCGCTGTGGAGGAGGCCATAGTGTCAAATGTGGTGACAGAGAATGTTATTAACCCAGTTTCTGTAAGCATTCCTTTGCAGGCAGTCTCAACGAGCGCTGGGCCAGGGAGCGTGTCGGATGTCTTAGAGTCGTCGAGTCAAGCCGTGGTGGGCGCACTGCGCAGCGAGGGACATGTCGTGCGAACAGAGATGCAGGCGGGGCCATCATCGGCTGGAGCAGGTGAGATACCGCAAGCGGCGCAGCGGGAAGCAGCAGGGACAAATTCAGACGTAAGCTCATGAAATACTTTGCGCAGAAAATTAAGGGAAAAAAGAAGGGAGCAGGAAGTTCAAGGAGTGTAGCCAGCAGTGCAGCTAAGGTTAGGCCAGATGTGTCAGGTGATGCTGTGCATTGTTCTAATATGGCAATATTAAGGGGTTTAAGATCTAAGATTAGGGATAAGATAAAGAAGGGTCGATTTGTGGATATGTTTGCCATAACACATGAGGCAAAAACTGCATTGGATGCTGCAAGGGCAAAGGGCCCCGCAGCTGAGGAGGCTAGGCGGTCGTATTCTAATTGGCTAGCGGGGGCTTATGTGTTCGCGGCCTGTTATACAGAAACAAGGCCGCAGAGCATATGAACATGTTCAAGTACTTCCATTTAATACATAGTATGTACTTGTCAGGGAGGTTAAACGCATGGAGACAGTATGATGAACTTTTCAGAAAAAAGCAGGACGGTCAAAAGGTTTTAGCTTTGGGTTCAAAGATGTGGAAGTATGGTTAGAAGTTACCCAGCAGGCAAGGGGCGTGAGTGAAGCGGGCCTAGTACGTAAGCAGCCATTTCTTGGTAGATCAGGGTACAGTGGGTCCGGGAGAGGAAAGTGCTATGCCTTTAACAACGGGCAGGGTGCAAATATAGGCATGTGTGCATGCTCTGCAGTGGAAGCCACACCGCAAAGGAGTGTGCAAGGTCAGGGGGGCAAACAGCTGGGAGAGGGGAGGCTAGGCCCAACGTTAGGCAAGGCGGAGTCCCCAGTTAAGATTGACGAATTAAAAAGATGGTTGAGGCTCTATCCTCTTAGGGAGGAGGCTGCCTTTTTATTAGAAGGGTTTTTGGAGGGTTTTCGTCTACCAATAGTTGATAGGGTAATTGCATCGGCGGGTAGGAACCTAAGGTCAGCTAGAGATTTCCCAGAGGTGGTAAAGAAAAAGGTTGAGAGTGAGGTGAGATTGGGTAGGATGATAGGGCCTTTTAAGGAGCCCCCAATTGCGGACCTATGCATTTCTCCGCTGGGGGTGGTGCCTAAGAGGGAACCTGGGAAATATAGGCTGATACAGCATTTGTCATATCCAGAAGGGGGGTCAGTGAATGATGCAATTTTGTAGTGTTAACTATGAATTGTTTGAGCAGGCGTTGGTTTTAGTGCAGGGTTATGGTAAAGGGGTGCTGATGGCCAAAGTAGATATAGAGTCAGCTTTCAGGATTTTACCGTTGCACCCGGAATCATTCAAATATATGGGTTTTTAAGTTGGGGGATGGATTCTATGTGGACAAATGCCTGCCGATGGGTTGTTCGGTTTCATGTTAATTTTTTTAATGTTTTAGTAGTTTTTTACAATGGTGCATTAAGGCAGGTTGTAGGCAGCAAGGGGGTAACACACTATCTTGATGATTTTTTGTTAATAGGTCCAGCAGATAGTGCGGTGTGTGGTGATTTGCTTTTTTCAGTCAGGGCGTTATTTAGGGTATTGGGCGTTCCCATTGCTGAGGAGAAAACGGAAGGCCCTGTTAATAGATTATCATATTTGGGGATTGAGGTGGATACTGAACTGGGTAAGGCATTTGGGGGAGCAATTGGAGACATTTTTAGCGGCTAAAAAGGTTACATTGAAGCAGTTGCAGTCCTTACTAGGTTTATTAAATTTTGCTTGTAGGGTTATTCCAATGGGCAGGGTTTTTTGCCGCAGATTAGAAAGAGCAATAGCGGAGGTTAAGAAGCCTCATCATTTTGTGAGGGTTTCAAGAGATTTGAAAGAGGATTTTAAAATCTGGCTTTATTTCATAAGGAATTTCAATGGGGTTAGAATCTGGCAGAAGTCAGTGAAGAATGCGGAATCGCAATTATTTACTGATGCATCGGGGGCTATTGGTTTCGGGGCTTATTTTAAAGGGCAATGGTGTGCAGAAGCTTGGCCAGAGTCATGGAGATTAAGGGGATTCACGAGTAGCATGTTACTGTTGGGATTGTTCCCGATAATAGTTGCGGTAGAGCTTTGGGGACCCCAGATTGCAGATAGCAATATTGTTTTTTGGTGTGATAACTTGGGGGTGGTCCACTCAATCAACAACCAGAGGTCAAATTGCCCTAGGTCCATGAGGCTGCTTAGGCATCTAGTTCTGCGTTGTCTGCAGGGGAATATTTATTTTTCGGCAAGGCATGTTCCAGGGGTGGATAATGAGATAGCAGATGCTTTGTCCAGGTTTCAGTGGGATAGGTTTAGGAGGTTAGCCCCAGAAGCGGATCCTGTTGGGTTGATATGTCCTATCAATTTGTGGCAGATCATCGAGCCGGCATTGAAGGCTTAGCTGTGAAGGCGTTGGCTCCAAGTACACTTAGGACTTATTCAGCGGCTTGGAACGAGTGGTCGGTTTTTTCAGCAAGGTTGGGTGAGGGTAAGTGTCAAGAAGAAGGCATTTTGGAGTTTGTTTGGGCATGCCACCAGGAGGGTAGGTCTAGGGCTTCGATGTCAGGGGTTTTGGCCGGGATTGCGTATTTTTCAAAATTGAAGGGTCTTAGGGACCCAACCAAGTCATTTCTGCTACCAAAGGCGTTGAAAGGATGGGCTAAAGAGCAAAAAGGGGAAGGGGATTTGAGAAGGCCCATGGACTTGGGTTTGCTTCAGGAGCTAGTTACAGCGCTAATGGGTATGGTAGTAGATGAGTTTGAGGCGATACTTTTCAGTTTGGCATTTGTATTAGCGTTTTTTGGGGCATTCAGGGTGGGGGAGTTGGTAGCAAAGAATAAGACGTGCTTGATATCAGGGGTATTGAGGGAAAATGTTTTGATAAAGAAGGACATTATTTTAAGATACAGAGGTCAAAAACGGATCAGTTGGGCAGGGGGCGTTGAATATCCATAAAGGCGGTGGGGAATAAGGAGATTTGCCCTGTTGAAATAGCTAATAAATTCGCGGCAATTAGGCCGCAGGGGGGAGCTCAGTGGTTGATACATAAGGACAAATCCCCCCTAACTAAATTTCAGTTCTCCAGCGTGTTCAATAAATGCCTAGTGGCGTTAGGTATTCCACAAGAGGAGTATGGCACACATTCCTTCAGGATAGGAGCGGCTACCTGCGCTGCAGCATCAGGAGGGTCAGAGGAGTCAATAAATCGCTTAGGGCGTTGGAAATCATCTGCTTACAAGTCATACATAAGGGGAGATAGATTATAGGGAGCGCACAAGTTTGGCGAGTTTGTTTTTTGGGTAACCCAGGGCCATAAGCCGCCTGCCTTTTATCAAGGGGGATTGGATGGCATTTCACTTTTTTCCTCTTAAAATCTGAGGTTTTGTGTTGTACACATCCATCTGGGTAGCCTAAAAAACTGAGTTCACCTTACCCTGGCTAGTTGCTATTGCATAGAATTTTAAAAATAAGTTTCTAATGTGTTTTATATAATTCTGTTATAGGTCCACCTGATGTGGTGGGTAGGGTGTGGATTGTGGGACACTCTTATGTCTATTGGGCAGGAAAGCACGAGGTTAGGTCAGGAGAGGTTCATAGGGTTAGATGGATAGGAATTAGGGGTCTTTCATGGTTTAGGCTTTAGGAATTGTTGATGGCCTCAGAAGCAAAGTGGGGTGCTCCAGATGTGTTGATCATTCACACCGGTGGCAATGACTTAGGGTCATGCAAGGGCATTGAGTTAATTATGGCGATGAAGAATGACCTCCAATGCATAAAAGAGAGATGGTCTGTGGTAAAGGTATGTTGGTCGGAGGTGATTCCGAGGAGGGTATGGAGAGGGACACAAGATGGTGCTGCTTTGGATAGGGTCAGGAAGAAGCTTAACGCAGCAGTGTCCAAGTTTGTGTGGAGCATTGGAGGTGTGGTAATCAAGCACCCAGAGATTAAGTATGAGGCAGTGGAACTCTATAGAGCGGATGGAGTTCATTTGAACAAGGAGGGTATGAAGCTGTTTGTCACAGCCTTGTTGGAGGTGCTGAGAAAAGAGGGGTGAGGGTATAAGTGGCGGACTTCGGCCTGTTTTGGAGGCCTTGTTTTGGCGGAGAGCATGGCTCCTCAGTTGGAAAGAGATTAGCGTGACAGAAATTGACTAGCATTTCCCCTTTGAGAGCGGCGAGCCGGTCACTACCTTAGGGGAGGACCAGGTCACCATCTTAGGGAGGGACCAGTGCTCTGCCAATTTAGGGAAAATGGAGCTACTCGGTAAGGTCACGCAGGCTGTGGTTATGGCCACGGCCATTTGTTTAGTTACGCATTAGCTATTACTGAGGGGCCATGCTTCTTGGTCACTTTTGATTAATTTAATTAATTCCAGCCATGCTATTGAATAAATTTTGGCTGTGACCTTAATTTTCCAATCTACATAGTTGTCTGAGTCATTATTTATTGTCTACGAGTCCAGTTATTGTGTCCGAGTCAATTATTTCTAGGAGTAAGAAATTCTGAGTATTAAAACATATGGGTGACTTATAAAATATATCTATAAATATATCTGGCTCAGTGCTATCTCTTATCTTTCTTTCCCAGTCATGGTAACAGCCTGAGATCTGCTCTGCTTCCTAGTCCCTGTCCCATTTTTGTGATGTCAAGATGTCACATGCATAGCTGCCTACCCTCCTGCATTCTGTAGGAGACTCCCTGAAATAGCAGCAATCTCCCTCTCTCCCTCATTAGTCTAGCAATCTCCCTCATGTCACCTAGCCCACATTACATTGTTACATTTTTTGGGGGAAAAGGAATGAGATATAGATACATTTACATTGAATCATCAGTACCATTTCCCAGCACTTTACCAAGTATAGTATCTCTTACTAACTGCTCTGGGGCTCATCTACATTTGGATATAAGTAATATTAAAAGATTACTCTCAGATGTAGAAGTACACACCCTCGCTTCTACAGTAGGTGCCACGTTCACAATCTCTTTTCACAACCTCTCCATATATGGAACTAGACACGCCCTTTAAGTGGAGCATGACACACCCCCTCAATGGGGCGCTGTGCACAATTCTTCTACCAACTATAATCTCCCTGAAACTAGTTTTCAAAAGTAGGCAAGTATGGTTGCATGTACAGAAGGTCTGGGTTCATTAGTGCACCATTAAAGCACTGTGCAGTCAATCTAGAATGTAAGGGCCCTCTCACCTTTTGTCACCACTGTGTAGATATGGAAGTTGTGAGTTTTAATTATGTACATGTGCAAATGTCTTTCTAAAAATTATTATTATTATTATTATTATTATTATTATTACTACATATTTACTATATTTAAGATGTTTTTGTGGTAATGCTGCAGCATTAAATATTACATATACTGCATTAATAAGAAAACACCAAAATCCCTTAGGATTTTGCTTGAGGAAAATATTCACATCTTTCAGCACATCTGAATGTGAAATATGTGAGAAAATACCTTTGTTCTGCTTTACGCACATTTTCAAGGGCTGCTGGTTTGTATGACAAGAAAGTTCCCCTGAAGACTGGATGTGTTTACATTGTAGCACCTGACAGTGTGAGATGTTAAGATGTAGGATTAAAGGAATGGCATTTCTATATATGGTGAAATCTGTAGTCCAGGACTATGCAAAGATGAAGGAAATAGTTTTAGGATATGTTTAATTTCAGCCACTTTCCCACAGCATAAAATAACAAATTACAACTTTCAAAATGATATAATTTTGTTTATGAGGTAAATAGTAGTATTGAGCCATTTTATCATCATTATTAAGAGTTTTATCTAGGGACATATCACAGGGACATTGAAAATGAATGATTAGTTTAATTCAATTCATTATATTTGTCAGCTTATATTTGGAGTACTGTTACTTTTTGATATTACAGTGGCATTGGGCCAGATGCACTAAGCTTCAAAAGTGATAAAATGGAGAGTGATAAACAACCAACCAATCAGCTCCCGTCTGACATTTTTCAAACACAGTCTGTGACATGGCAGGTAGGAGCTGATTGGCTGGCTGTTTATCACTCTCCATTGTATCACTTTTGAAGCTTAGTGCATCTAGCCCATCATGTGGCACTAAAGTGCCACCTTGACTAATAAATTACATTCATCACTTACAGATATTTGTTCTTAAGAAAGGTGAAAACAAAATACTGTTTAGGACTAAATACATTTTAAAGATAAGATTCAATACAACCGTCTGAATGCAAAGATCAAATATACATGAAAAATAAATGAAGCTCCCATTGTTCTCATTGCAGGCTCTGCACAGACATCCAACGGAGGTTCTGACTGTGCATTATAATTGTTACCTAAACCCATTCATTAAGTAATTGTCCCTCGGATAATTACACATTGTGAAGGCAATTAGAATTCTTATATACGCTTCTATTGTTAAGATTCTAATTGACATGTCATAATAATGGATAACACCTAAAACTATATTAAGATAAAAATGATCTTATAAAAAGAAAAAAGAATGATAATGATAATGAACAGTAATACAGGTTGAGTATCCCGTATCCGAATATCCGTTATCCGAATTATTCCGAAAACCAGACATTCCAGAAAGTGAAAAAAAAAAAAATATTTTTTGCTAAAAACTCACTGGGGACATTTGTAACAGCAGTACTGAGGACATGATATGTAACTGGCACTATATATGTACAAAAAAATGATTGCTTGGCATTCAAATTCAATATCTGAGATAGTACACAAATTTTGTTTCATGTTTTGAAACCTTGTTTTTTGAACAAATAAAATATATTTGTGTGCATTTCATGTGTTTGATGTGTTTATACAACATAAATGCAAGATACTTCAAAATACAGCATTGAAATATTCCAAAATACGGAATAATCCGTTATCCAAAATTCTCCTGGTCCCGAGCATTTTGGATACGGGATACTCAACCTGTAGTAATATGCCTAATGTGACATTAGGCTCACACAGGAAAATGTAGTTGGGGGATTTATTTCGGATTGGATGTTGCTATGGGCAACCAATCAGATACTATCTATTATCTTCTAGAAGGTGCTATATAAATAAGAAGTATATTCTGATGGGTTGGGATCATTTGGTCTATTGCATTATGGTAGAAAGTCATTAGGTCGAATCCATTAGGTCGACATGCTAAAAGGTCGACATGATTCTAGGTTGACATGGGAAAAGGTCGACATGATTCTAGGGCGAAAGGTCATTAGTTCGACAGGTCATTAGTTCGACAAGGTCATTAGTTCGACATTGTCTATGTCGACATTCACAAGGTCGACATGGGGTTTTTCACTGTTTTTTTACCTGAATGTCAACACAGTCGACATGGACACAGTTTAAAGTGCACTGCATCCCCTCGCATCGCTCGCTGCGCTCGCAATGCGTCGGGCACGGTGCCTCGCTACGCTCGGCACACTATTTTATTCTCCCACCACGCCCTAGTGGATGGTAGGGCATGAAATACCGCCTGTCGGCACATGTTGGCTCAAAAAACAGTGAAAAACTCCATGTCGACCTTGTGAATGTCGACATAGACAATGTCGAACTAATGACCTTGTCGAACTAATGACCTGTCGAACTAATGACCTTTCGAACTAGAATCATGTCGACCTTTTCCCATGTCGACCTAGAGTCATGTCGACCTTTTAGCATGTCGACCTAATGGATTCGACCTAATGACTTTCTACCATAATGCAGTAGACCAAATGACCGCATCCCATTCTGATTGGTTTTCCATTTCAACATCCCATGTGAAATAGAACTCCCATCTTAGTAAATTTCCCCATATAGTATAAAAGTACAGTATCTTTTCTTGCATTTTTTTTATATATTTAACAGTAACAGAAAAGTCTACACTACATATTTATAATTTTAGATTAAAAAAATGTATTTGTTAATTAATTGCAATTCAACTACCATCAGCTTTTGCAGCTGAACTATCATGAAGAAGTTGGGGTATGCGAGAATATTTTTATTTATGCACTAATTAATTACAGCATGTTGCAGGGGGAACGCATAGGTTTACACATGTTTATGTTTGCTTTGTTTTAGAAGTCCAATTTTTTCAATCCCGGAATTTGGCTTCCCTAATAAAAAAAAAACCCACCTCGGCCTCCCCGCATATTTACTTACAGATGCGTGGTGCGGGTGGTCGAGACAGGGAGATGGAGCCAGGGTGGGAGGGACGAGCTGGGTTAATGCAGCCCGAGCTGGTCGCCTGTTGGGCAAGTGAGCGGGCTGGTCCGTGGTCAGCCTGGTCCGCGGTCTGCCTTGTCTGCTGCAGGGTGGGTGGGCGGTCTGGTCTGTTGGTGCCCGGCAGCCTCTGCGGCCTGCGCAGCGTGACCTCTGACGTCATTACGCTGCGCAGAGCCGCACTGCCCGGGATGGGGAAAGCCGGGCAGCTGCTGAGCACCGCTCAGACACTGCCCAACATTAGACTGCGCATGCGCAGTCTAATCCCGAAATCCCGGGATTGGAAACTCCAATCCCGGGATTGAAATCCAGGCGTTTTGGGGGCCAAATCCCGGGTTCCCGCCTATCCCAATCCTGGGATTGGCCACCCTAATTGCAAGTAATTGGTGATGTCGTTTCTCCTTTGTTTTCTAAGAGTATAGAGAACGTGAGTTTCACAGTATTATAGACGACTATGCATGTCGCAGAAGGTGTCCACATAGAAGCAAATATGCGCATGTGCAGAAGCTCAACATCGGGCCCCGTTGAGAACACGCCAGGGACCAAAGCAATTAGAATGAGGGCCACAGTTTGCATACCATATTTAGGTTAGGGTCACTTGTCATGTTCCACTTATTCCCTCTTGCTTCCTACCTTACTGTATGACCTTGCCTAATTGACCCTGTATGATTTTTCTTGTATGTGGAAACACCTCATTATAATTTAAAATTACTGTTGGCAACTATTAAAATAAATTAGGATATCCTGATTGCCTACATACTGATGAAAGCTGGCAATAGATCCAAGACGTGAACTATTTCTTAGCATCATCATCAAGATGTGAGGCGAAAAGGAAAATTACATTCTGATTTTGAAAGTAAAGTCATTTCACCTATGACTGCTTTAATTCAAAAGTTTACGAACAGTTACAATTTGATCAAATATATTTAAAAGATTTTAAAGGACTATAAAATATATTCTCAAAGTATGCTGTATTTTATGCATTGATTCATAACCCACCTAACAAGGTTGGATGTAGAAATTTGACCCATTTTGAGCCCATTAACCTATTCTCCAGATGACTGATTCATGTAATAGAACTTGAAGTGCAAATATTGCTGTGTAATATAAAAATCATTCCATTGAATTCATTTAAGTAATAAAACAACAAAGTAAACCTGCATATTTACCTGTCTAGGTCAGCGATTTTAACCTTTTTTCCTTGCGGCACACTAAATAAGATTTTTAAATTGCCAAGGCACACCATGAGATCCCCACAGGGCAAAACACATTGCCCCCCACAGGAAAAAAAACAACCCTATTGGACCCCCCATATAAAAAACAATCACACTGGTCCCCACAGAAAACAAAAATGAAATACATTGGCCCTTTACATGAAAAGAAGAGACCA
The DNA here is from genome assembly GCF_055691185.1 of Crinia signifera. NCBI lineage: Eukaryota > Metazoa > Chordata > Amphibia > Anura > Myobatrachidae > Crinia > Crinia signifera. The sequence goes on from NC_139217.1 coordinate 407,700,980, forward strand.
GTAAAATAACGGTTGAACTGCTGGTGGCTGTAAACTGGTCTGGGCATCTGAACACTTGATAACAACGCAAGGCATACTAGTGTGCCACGGCACAGTGGTTGAAAAACACTTGTCTATGTGATCTTCAGAATCATGTTAAAGGATAACTCTTTTTTTGTAGTAGAAACCAGTCTTTTCTCTACTTTTCAGTCTAGTTGGTCATTAAACCAAGAAAGAGAAAAAAGTTTACTGTGCTTTTTTTGAAGTAGATAAATGGGTACTTGTGTAGTTTCACGGCGGCACCTCACGCTACTCTGTCAGCGTAGCCCAACAGCAGCCTAGCGTAGTCAGAGTAGTGTCCCCATCAGGCAGTGTAGTCACCATACTGTCCCCGCAAGCTTCAGCTCTGTCCCCGGCATTCCCTGACAAGCCTAGGGAGCAGCTCACACGGCGCCGGTAACCGCCAGATCCCCTGCACTGGTGGATGCCGGCGGAAAGGCGATCATGCGGGTGCCGGCAGAGAGGCGCTCTATCTGCCTGAGATCATCGTCTCATACACTGGTGCATCTCAGTAATTTGTGTGGCACGGTATGGCAACCCTGCCCGTGTCCGCTCCAGGGAAACGGACAGGGTTAGGGGTTCGGTAGCGCGTGCATCTCGTGCACAAAGGGGGGTGCGGGCGCAAAGGACACATTTGCCAGTGCTCCATGTTGCATACTGACAAATGCCTCCATTTTAAACCCCCACTATCCATGCCAGCCCGAAGCGTGGGGAGCGGACGTGGTACGTGTCCTCCGGACATGTTCATACCCCCCACTATCCACGTCAGCACGGACTTGATTTGTGTGGTGAGTGCTTCCATAGAAGCTGGCTATATGCGCAGTACAGAGGTTAGTAGTGGGAATGCGCCAGTCTCGGTGCCTGTCATCATTGTACAAGCACTGGGAACAATGCAGCGGGGACCTGGAGGAGCAGCGGTGGCAGGGGTGCCCCAGCATTGCAGCCAGCGGCAGTCCCCCTCCTACCATAAGGTAGGAGCCACCACTGACTAGTTATCTTATTTTTTCGCAATAGTTGGTCATTAAACCGTTTGTACTCCTCTCTAGACCTAATACATGTTTGTATGGAATTGCACAACTGAAAGAAAACTTCTGTGGAAATCATTCTGCAAATGGAGCGATTATCCAATGACTGCGCATGCGCAATGGGAAATAGCGACCGAAAACGCATCTAAATCGTAAATGGGACAAACTCTGACTGACAGGAAGCTGGCGTTTGGGGGTGGAAACCTACCATTTTCTGGGTGTGTTATAAAAAAACGCAGGCGTGCCAAAGTATTTTAAGGGAGGGTCTGTGATATCAGCACTGGCCTTGATCAGCCTCAGTCGCAGATTAGTGGCAGGGTCAGAGCTACTCACATTAGCACAGACTGCAAAACCCTTTTGATGTTTTGGGAATTGTGTATGGATTTGTAGGTGGATAGCGGTTAGTGATCCATTCGCAATTCACTCACAAATTTACACAGGGCGGGATTTCTTCCTGCCTGGGCGACGGCTGTCTATTCACTATCTAAGGCAACTTTGCAGAGTAATGATCAGGCCTGAATCGGGCCCTATATGCAGCAGAAGGCATCTGTAGGAGATAAACGCCTACAGCATGCATTTACAAGATCCAAGTGCTGCATCTGGGGATGCCGCCTCGGATCACTATCACCATCCGTAATGTTTATAATGCTGAAGCTTACCCAAGATGGCTGTCAAATCCAAACACCCGTGTCCAGTAAGACTGCATCCTGCTCACGATCATGCGGAGCGCACGACCCGCTCAAGATGTGCACCGTGAGCGGGTTCCGATCTGATGGCGACCCGCACCCGGGTGTATGGTTGTTTCCAGATCCTACCTTGCATTCAATCGGAATCGGATCAGAACTGGACAGAAAAGGGCCCAATCACCACACAATCTACATCCAATCGGTCGGAATTGGATCTAGATTGATGAGATCGGACCCTTGTCGTCCTAGTGTGTACCCAGCATTAGTCAACATGGGTAAAGGAACATTACCCTTCAGCACATATTACTAATAGTGTAACGGTAACCAAGGCATGCCCATCTTTGCTGTATCTTATCTAGACAACAACTGTATTCAATATGTTCAATAATAATGTTTTGAAAAGTAATCTCTGAACACAATGTCTGTCATTTTGTTTTTCACCACCATTATCACCATGGTGAATATAAAGGACATCTAAAACAAAATAATAATAATTATTAAAATGATGAATATTTCTGACTGAATGCATGGCTCAGCTGAGCCCCCTTCCCACAGTGGGTGCATCCTATCTGGAGATGTTATTCAGGAAGCACAGAAGCTGACAGTGGAGAGAGAGGATGTGTGTCTTTGTGCTTAATCCATTGTAGGAGTTAAGCAATAACTGTTCCTGAACAAGTGGTACTGTGGGGGTGATACAGCAGATGGCATTGTCATCTGGAACACTTCTGCTAAACCTATAACAATGGACTAAAGTGTTCTTGCTGGGTATTTACCTGGCTAGACTGCACTCGTCCCAGCAGTTTACACAATAAAATCCTGTTGTGTTACAGATAAAGCAGGTTTCAGCCAGTACATTCCGCGGTTCCTGTACCTCATAAACTGTACATGCTGTTTACTGACATGACACTGGTTTATTGTGGAATATCTGCAGCACATACCCGGAGCAAATGTACTGATTGAGCTTCAGCCATTATAGAAGTTAAAGCCCATCCAACCCCCTTATAACCCAAAAACTAATTTCACCATTCACTTAATGGGGGTTATTCTGGTTGATTCGCAAGGCTGCGAAATTCGCAGCCTTGCGAGTCCACCAGACGCCACCCTGCGAATGTCGGTACGCCCCCCCCCCCTTGCACGCCACGTATGTTCGCACTGGGTGCAAATGGATGTTTAACACAAACATCCATAAACTAACATCCTCCGCCCTACGCCCCCGCCCACAGTCTTGGGTGGCAGGATGCATCCGGAGTATGCACATGCGCAGAAATGCAGCTTTGCAAGCGCATACGCTGAACATCGGACCCCGTGCGAATGAACCAGAATAACCCCCAATGTCACCGATGAAATATCCCACTGATTACACAGATCTATGTCTGCCACAAGTGGAACGCAGCCTCTAGTTTTCATTTTGCAGGATGTGCTAGAAATATGACAGCTCTCTCAAGGATTTACATTTCTCACAGTAACTGGAAACACTGCCTATATGGGAAAGGAGAGAGCTGCTCCTGATTCCGCAATTAGAGCCCTGCAACCGGGTAGGACTGCGTCACTATCGTAGAACCCAGAAACCATCCTGCAATTTTAACTGTAACAGAGGACAGAAATCTTACTAGTAAAGCTGAGATTTAGGGTACATTTACTAAAGCTTCTAACAAATGAAAAGAGATGATGTTGCCCAAAGGAACCAATCAGATTCTCTCTATCATTTCTCTATAGCAACCTAAAAAATGATAGACAGAATCTGATTTGTTACTATGGGTAACATCACTTCTTTTCATTTTTAGAAGCTTTTGTAAATTTGCCCCTAAGTACTGTATGTTTGACAGCATAAAGCACAATCCAAAAAGTACCAGCTGAGAACAGTCTGGTCCAGTGATGTCAAACTCATGGCCCTCCAGCTACTGTGGAACTACATGTCCTGCCACAGTTTTAGCAATCCATTATATAAAATCTGTGGCAGGGCATGCTGGGACATGTAGCTCCACAACAGCTGGAGGACCATGAGTTTGTCACCAATGGTCTGGTCAATGCTCGCTGCTTGATAATTTGATGGTTATCACCAGTGGCGGTGGCTACCTGTGAGTAGGAAGGGGGCTGCCACTGGCTGTGCCGCCCAGTCTGCGCCAGTCCCTGCCACCAAATCTCAGCTAGTCCCCACTGCTGGATCTTCGTCGGTTCCCCTTGCCAGGGTCCCAGCGCCTGTAAAAATACAATTGTCAAGTGCCGTTCCCGGGGCTTGCACAGGACCAGTAGCGGTACATCGCAAGAACAAAAGCCTGGCTTCTATGGGCTGTGTCAGCTGCAGCCCACAGAAGCTGGATGGGGCTACATGGTAAGGCAGAGAGTAGCTTCCTACAGGAAGCCAGCTCTCTGCCTATTACAGACTGGACTGGCAGTCCTAGAGGAATGTAACACCTCCCAATGGGTCTGCCTGTCTGTGGGTGACTGGCAAGTAGGACTTCCAATAGGAAGTTACTGCCAATCACAGTGAAGCCACTGCCTTCACTAATGCTGAGGAGGTGGCAAATTTTACCTGGGAAGGGGTGCGGAGGGGGGGGGGGGGGGGGCTTTAGTCCTGAATCATGCCACTGGTTATCACAGCAATAATGGCAATAATAGATAGGACCCCTTTAGTATTCAGTCAGTGGATAGACAATGTCTAAGTCAATAGTCACTATGTTGACCACTAATGGTTGACAGTGACTAAGTCAACACCGAAAAAGGGTTGACATACCTTAGCTGGACACTGCCAAAAGTTCAACACTAGCTTATGGTCGACATACTGTAGGCAAGGTCGACAGTCAAAAGGTCGACATGCGTTTTCATGATTTTTTTTTCAAAAGAAGGTTTTTCATACTTTACTATCCAAGTGAGCATAGAGTGGAAGCAAGCCATGCGAGGGGACGCGGTTCATCTATCAGGCGTCCATGGAGACATATGAAAGAATCATGAAAAACTGCTGTTGATTTTCAGACAGTGGACCTTGCCATTGTCGACCATAAGCTTGTGTTGACCTTTTGCCCTAAGGTATGTAGACCCTTCTTCAGTGTCGACCTAGTCACTGTCAATCATTAGTGGTCCACCTAGTGACCTAGAATGTCTTTTTTGCTATTTGATAATTTAGCAACTGAATCTTCCTTCCTAGGACCAACCTAATCCCCTGTGTCCACACATGACTCTTCGTATCCCTGTATGCAGCCTGTTTGTATATTCAATATCTGCTTAAGCCGTACTTGCCTACACTACTGAAATATCCAGATGGCTCCCAAAAATCGGGTTTCACTCCTGGCTCCCAGAACAGTGGGAAAGTCTGCCACAACTTGCTCCTACACGAGAGAGAGATGCTTCCCCCCGCCGTCGCCACTGGTCCCCCTCGCCGCCCCGACCCCCCCCCCCCCCGAACTGGGCAGTGTCTCCCTGAAGCGGAGATTGGCAGGGAGACGCTGCCCAGCCGCCGTGATACTGGGACGCGCATGCGCGTGAGACGCACGTGCATCCCAGTCTCTATCGCCGGCGCTCGCCAGTGAAAGGGATCTGGCCAGCGCTGGCCAAGGATGAGCCCGCCTCCATCTGTAACATTTGCTATGGATGGAATTAGTTTAGGAGACATCATAATATGACTTTTCTCTAGAATTATTATATGTAGCAAGAAAAATATAAAAATGGCGCTATGAGCTCACTTGCAGATGCAGAAAATATGGAAGTCATCTACAAGTACTTCATCCAGTATCATGTAAAATAACTAAGTATTTCTCCATCTGTAGAATGTCAAGTATCCAGACAGATGAGCTGTTTTTTGAGTCTTAACAACACAACCAGCTAAAAAGAAAACAGACCTTTCCACCGAGGGTCACTTATTGACTGTAAATCATACATTATTTTGGATACTACAGGATTTCTTTAACCTAATGTAATTGAAATGCGAATTTCCTTTTCTCAATGCGTACAATGTACTCCCTGTGAAACATAAAACACACATTAATTGGTCATTTGTAATGACACACGTATTTGCCTAATGCACCTCACAACAGGTTTTGCAGGTCACTCAAGATTATTGGGGGGCAAAGGTCATACGGCCTACAGGGTAAGGGTGACCTACTGTCGCGTGTTGTACTGGATGTATATGTGCTTCAGCAAGGAACTGTTCCAGTGACATTGTAAGTATGCAGCACCTAAACAAATATACAGTTACACTGTTGACCATTTCCATGTCTACCTATTGCTTGTGACCTTTTGTCAGTGTCGACCTAGTGCATGTGTTGACCTTTTCACTGTCGACTATTCATGGTCAACCTAATGAATGTTGACCTAGAAAATGTCGACCTACTATCGCACACCTATTACACTGTAAGGACTGTCTTTAAAATCACAATTAATATATTTTAACCCCTTCACGACATTTGACGTATATATACGTCATGGCCGGGAAGTACTTCCCGACACATGACGTATATATACGTCATGACTTTAAACTGTCACTGCGTCTAGAGACCCTGACAGCAGACATGTCCCTGCATGCCCAGGGGGGGCTGCGATGCCGCCCCCCCGTCGGCGATCGCTGTGATTGGCTGTTCAGTGTGAACAGCCATTCACAGCGGTTTCCTGTGTTACTGGCGAATCAGACGCTCGGTAACACAGGTGTCAATCACCGCCGGGCGTCAGGGGGCATGAGGGGGTCATCGGTGACGATGACACCTCACCCCACCCTCACCCCACCTGCCCCCAAGGCTGTGATTGGTCCGTGGGACCCACGGACCAATCACAGCCAAGGCGCGACATTTAAACTAACGGTGACTGCGCTGCAGACGCCATTCCGGTCTGGAATTGCGTGCAGAGCGGTCACCGTGCCTATCTGCCGTGATACTGACCTGATCCTTGCTAATACTTACCTGATCATTGCAAATACCTTACCTGATCACTTGATCAATGCTTGTAGCGTGCTGGACGCTTCCTGGATCTGACTTCCTGAGACTTCCTGCTGCTGCTGCAGTGTGATAGAGAGATAGAGAGATAGAGAGAGAGATAGAGAGAGATAGAGAGAGAGATAGAGAGATAGTGACAGAGAGAGCTATATTTTGTGTCTGCTACCCCCCCTTTTTGGGGGTGCAGGGGTTTTTTATATATAACTGTCAGTGCTGCTGCTGCAGTGTCATAGAGTGATAGATAGTGATAGATAGTGATAGATAGTGATAGATAGTGATAGATAGTGAGAGATAGAGAGATTTGTGTCTGCCCCTTTTTGGGGGTGCAGGGTCAGTGCTGCTGCTGCAGTGTCATAGAGTGATAGATAGTGATAGATAGTGAGAGATAGAGAGAGATAGTGACAGAGAGTGATAGAGAGTGTATATTTTGTGTCTGCTACCCCCCCTTTTTGGGGGTGCAGGTTTTTTTTTATACATATAACTGTCAGTGCTGCTGCTGCAGTGTCCTAGAGTGATAGATAGTGATAGATAGTGATAGATAGTGATAGATAGTGATAGATAGTGATAGATAGTGAGAGATAGAGAGAGATAGTGACAGAGAGTGATAGAGAGTGTATATTTTGTGTCTGCTACCCCCGCCTTTTGTGCTGATCACTATATCTGAGGTGATCAGCAACTTTTTGGGGGCGCAGAGGTTTTTTTTTTTATATATACCTGTCAGTTGCTGCCAGTTGCACTGTCAGTTGCACCAAAGGTTGTGCACCTGCTGCCCCTCACTGGTAATCAGTGTCGCATCACTGATCACCTTTTTTTTTTTTGTGGGTGCTGTGTGGTCTTTTTTTAATTTTTTTTTTACACACACTGTGATTTTGTGGGTGTCCTGTGGCCACTGTGCGCTGATCAGTGACGTACATCACTGATCAGCTTTTTCGGCACAGGGTTGATCTATTTTTTTTTTTTTTTTGATCAAATTCCTGTTGCCTTTGAGCGCTGTTCAGTGACGGACGTTACTGACCAACATCTGTGCTCAATTTTTGGCGCAGGACCTTTTTTTTTGTTTTTTTAACCCCTTCAATTTTTTTTTTTTTTTAACCCCTTCAATTTTTTTTTTTGTACAAAGTATTTTTTTTTCTGCACTACATACACACTACACACTACATACCCCCCGTGTTGAAATAAAGTTTGTACCCCCCCCTACACTATACACGTGTTGAAACATTTCACTACCAGTAACACAAAAATAAAAATGTCATCCCAAATGTCATCCCAAATGTCATCCCAGTCATCCAGAAGAATGTATTCAGTGGAGGAGGCATATGCCATGCTTGCCTCTGATTCTGACACAGCCAGTGAGGCAAGCGGGGAATTTGAAGGATTCGTCTTAAGCTCCTCTTCCTCCTCTGGTGATGAGGGACCCCCTCAAAGACGCCCCCGTAGAGCAGCTGAGACCCCCCCCCAATAATTGATCTCGTATGGACCCCACCACCAGACAATTTTGAGCCCCAGGTTCCTGAGTTTTTGGCCATGCCAGGAATCCAATTTGATTCCACAGGTCTCAGAGAAATTGACTTTTTCAAATTATTTTTCTCTGATGATTTTATAAATTTAATGGTGGACCAAACTAATTTATATGCCCAGCAGTTTATTGCTCAAAACCCCACGTCATCATTTGCTAGGTGGACCCCTGTAGATGCAGTAGAGATGATGACGTTTTGGGGTCTGGTGTTTCATATGGGCATAGTAAAAAAGCCACAAATTAGGCAATATTGGAGTACAGATGTTCTGTACAGCACCCCATTTTACCGTATGGCCATGACTCGGGCTCGTTTTGAGGCAATCCATAAATTTATACATTACACCGATAATGCACAGTGCCCACCCAGAGATGATCCCACCTTTGACAGGCTATTCAAAGTCAGGCCGGTCATTGATCATTTCAGTGCCAAATTTGCAGAGCTATACATCCCTGATAAATGTATTACTATAGACGAGTCCCTTATACATTTTAAAGGAAGGGTTAAATTCCGCCAGTACCTTCCCAGTAAGAGGGCAAGGTATGGCATAAAAATGTATAAGCTGTGTGAAAGCACCACAGGGTACACCCACAAGTTTAGGGTATATGAAGGGAAGGATTCAAGAATTGAACCGCCAGAATGCCCCCCCTCCCTCGTAGGTGTTAGTGGAAAAATTGTCTGGGATTTAGTGCACCCCTTCCTGGATAAAGGTTATCACCTCTATGTGGATAACTTTTACACTAGCATCCCCCTGTTTAAGGCCCTTGGTTCAAGAGGTACAGCAGCTTGCGGTACTGTGCGCAAGAACCAAAGAGGCCTCCCCAAAACGCACATTGCCCAAGTACTAAGAAGGGGTGAAAGCAGGGGAATATGCACCGAAAATATGTTGTTGGTCAAATATAAGGACAAGAGGGATGTCCTTATACTGACAACAATTCATGGAGACAGTACCACCTCCATCCCTGTACGAGGTACCAGTACCCACACCTCAAAACCAAATTGTATCCTAGATTACAATAAGTACATGGGCGGAGTGGATCTTTCAGATCAGGTACTGAAGCCGTACAGTGCCCTGCGGAAAACAAATATCTGGTACAAGAAGCTGGCCGTGTATATCATCCAGATGGCACTGTATAACGCTTACGTGCTATTCCGTTCTACCGGCCAGAGGGGGACATTTATGCACTTTCAAGAGGAAGTCATAAAGGGCCTAATATTTGGGAACCAGCAGGCAGAGGGCCCCAGTACTTCTAGTACTGGCCCCCGTATTGTACCAGGGCAGCATTTTCCCAACGAAATCCCCTCCACTGCAAGAAAGGGCAGGACACAAAAAAGGTGCAAAGTTTGCTATAAAAAGGGAATAAGAAAGGAAACTATTTTCCACTGTGAAACTTGCCCCGACAAACCCGGCCTATGTATAAAGGAGTGTTTCAAAATATACCACACATCTATGGATTATTAGGTTCATCATTTCACCGTGCTTCGGGGGTCTTGCTAATGCCACATAGCACCCACCATTCATTCCACCAGAATCTGAGCTGCAAAATCCAAAAATCACTCCTTCCCTTCTGAGTCCTGCCATGCACCCAACTGGTATTTTTTGGTCACATGTGAGGCATTGCTGTACTCTGGAGAAATGGGGGCACAGATTTTGGGGTGCTTTGTCTCCTTCATTCCTTGTGAAAATGAAAAATTTTGAGCCAGAAGTACATTTTTGTGTAAAAAAAATGTAATTTTTCATTTTCACAGCCCAGTTGTACCAAAATTGGTGAAACCCCTGGGGGTTTGAAATGTACACTATACCCCTAGATGAATTCCCTGAGGGGTGTAGTTTGCAAAATGGGGTCACTTGTGGGGGGGTTCCACTGTATTGGTAATGCAACATAGCACCCACCATTCATTCCACCAAAATCTGTGCTCCAAAATCCAAAAATCACTCCTTCCCTTCTGAGTCCTGCCATGCACCCAACTGGTATTTTTTGGTCACATGTGAGGCATTGCCGTACTCTGGAGAAATGGGGGCACAGATTTTGGGGTGCTTTGTCTCCTTCATTCCTTGTGAAAATGAAAAATTTTGAGCCAGAAGTACATTTTTGTGTAAAAAAAATGTAATTTTTCATTTTCACAGCCCAGTTGTACCAAAATTGGTGAAACCCCTGGGGGTTTGAAATGTACACTATACCCCTAGATGAATTCCCTGAGGGGTGTAGTTTGCAAAATGGGGTCACTTGTGGGGGGGTTCCACTGTATTGGTAATGCAACATAGCACCCACCATTCATTCCACCAAAATCTGTGCTCCAAAATCCAAAAATCACTCCTTCCCTTCTGAGTCCTGCCATGCACCCAACTGGTATTTTTTGGTCACATGTGATTCATTGCCGTACTCTGGAGAAATGGGGGCACAGATTTTGGGGTGCTTTGTCTCCTTCATTCCTTGTGAAAATGAAAAATTTTGAGCCAGAAGTACATTTTTGTGTAAAAAAAATGTAATTTTTCATTTTCACAGCCCAGTTGTACCAAAATTGGTGAAACCCCTGGGGGTTTGAAATGTACACTATACCCCTAGATGAATTCCCTGAGGGGTGTAGTTTGCAAAATGGGGTCACTTGTGGGGGGGTTCCACTGTATTGGTAATGCAACATAGCACCCACCATTCATTCCACCAAAATCTGTGCTGCCAAATCCAAAAATCACTCCTTCCCTTCTGAGTCCTGCCATGCGCCCAACTGGTATTTTTTGGTCACATGTGAGGCATTGCCGTACTCGGGAGAAATTGGGGCACAGATTTTGTGGTGCTTTGTCTCCTTCATTCCTTGTGAAAATGAAAAATTTTGAGCCAGAACTGCATTTTTGTGTAAAAAAATGTAATTTTTCATTTTCACTGCCCAGTTGTATCAAAATTGGTGAAACCCCTGGGGGTTTGAAATGTACACTATACCCCTAGATGAATTCCCTGAGGGGTGTACTTTGCAAAATGGGGTGACTTGTGGGGGGGTTCCACTGTATTGGTGCTTTGGGAGTCTTGCTAATGCAACATGGCACCCACCATTCATTCCACCAAAATCTGTGCTGCCAAATCCAAAAATCACTCCTTCCCTTCTGAGTCCTGCCATGCGCCCAACTGGTATTTTTTGGTCACATGTGAGGCATTGCCGTACTCGGGAGAAATTGGGGCACAGATTTTGTGGTGCTTTGTCTCCTTCATTCCTTGTGAAAATGAAAAAATTTGAGCCAGAACTGCATTTTTGTGTAAAAAAATTTAATTTTTCATTTTCACTGCCCAGTTGTATCAAAATTGGTGAAACCCCTGGGGGTTTGAAATGTACACTATACCCCTAGATGAATTCCCTGAGGGGTGTACTTTGCAAAATGGGGTGACTTGTGGGGGGGTTCCACTGTATTGGTGCTTTGGGAGTCTTGCTAATGCAACATGGCACCCACCATTCATTCCACCAAAATCTGTGCTGCCAAATCCAAAAATCACTCCTTCCCTTCTGAGTCCTGCCATGCGCCCAACTGGTATTTTTTGGTCACATGTGAGGCATTGCCGTACTCGGGAGAAATTGGGGCACAGATTTTGGGGTGCTTTGTCTCCTTCATTCCTTGTGAAAATGAAAAATTTTGAGCCAGAACTGCATTTTTGTGTAAAAAAATGTAATTTTTCATTTTCACTGCCCAGTTGTATCAAAATTGGTGAAACCCCTGGGGGTTTGAAATGTACACTATACCCCTAGATGAATTCCCTGAGGGGTGTACTTTGCAAAATGGGGTGACTTGTGGGGGGGTTCCACTGTATTGGTGCTTTGGGAGTCTTGCTAATGCAACATGGCACCCACCATTCATTCCACCAAAATCTGTGCTGCCAAATCCAAAAATCACTCCTTCCCTTCTGAGTCCTGCCATGCGCCCAACTGGTATTTTTTGGTCACATGTGAGGCATTGCCGTACTCGGGAGAAATTGGGGCACAGATTTTGGGGTGCTTTGTCTCCTTCATTCCTTGTGAAAATGAAAAATTTTGAGCCAGAACTGCATTTTTGTGTAAAAAAATGTAATTTTTCATTTTCACTGCCCAGTTGTATCAAAATTGGTGAAACCCCTGGGGGTTTGAAATGTACACTATACCCCTAGATGAATTCCCTGAGGGGTGTACTTTGCAAAATGGGGTGACTTGTGGGGGGGTTCCACTGTATTGGTGCTTTGGGAGTCTTGCTAATGCAACATGGCACCCACCATTCATTCCACCAAAATCTGTGCTGCCAAATCCAAAAATCACTCCTTCCCTTCTGAGTCCTGCCATGCGCCCAACTGGTATTTTTTGGTCACATGTGAGGCATTGCCGTACTCGGGAGAAATTGGGGCACAGATTTTGGGGTGCTTTGTCTCCTTCATTCCTTGTGAAAATGAAAAATTTTGAGCCAGAACTGCATTTTTGTGTAAAAAAATGTAATTTTTCATTTTCACTGCCCAGTTGTATCAAAATTGGTGAAACCCCTGGGGGTTTGAAATGTACACTATACCCCTAGATGAATTCCCTGAGGGGTGTACTTTGCAAAATGGGGTGACTTGTGGGGGGGTTCCACTGTATTGGTGCTTTGGGAGTCTTGCTAATGCAACATGGCACCCACCATTCATTCCACCAAAATCTGTGCTGCCAAATCCAAAAATCACTCCTTCCCTTCTGAGTCCTGCCATGCGCCCAACTGGTATTTTTTGGTCACATGTGAGGCATTGCCGTACTCGGGAGAAATTGGGGCACAGATTTTGGGGTGCTTTGTCTCCTTCATTCCTTGTGAAAATGAAAAATTTTGAGCCAGAACTGCATTTTTGTGTAAAAAAATGTAATTTTTCATTTTCACTGCCCAGTTGTATCAAAATTGGTGAAACCCCTGGGGGTTTGAAATGTACACTATACCCCTAGATGAATTCCCTGAGGGGTGTACTTTGCAAAATGGGGTGACTTGTGGGGGGGTTCCACTGTATTGGTGCTTTGGGAGTCTTGCTAATGCAACATGGCACCCACCATTCATTCCACCAAAATCTGTGCTGCCAAATCCAAAAATCACTCCTTCCCTTCTGAGTCCTGCCATGCGCCCAACTGGTATTTTTTGGTCACATGTGAGGCATTGCCGTACTCGGGAGAAATGGGGGCACAGATTTTGGGGTGCTTTGTCTCCTTCATTCCTTGTGAAAATGAAAAATTTTGAGCCAGAACTGCATGTTTGTGTAAAAAAATGTAATTTTCCATTTTCACATCCCAGTTGTACCAAAATTGGTGAAACCCCTGGGGGTTTGAAATGTACACTATACCCCTAGATGAATTCCCTGAGGGGTGTACTTTGCAAAATGGGGTGACTTTTGGGGGGGTTCCACTGTATTGGTGCTTTGGGAGTCTTGCTAATGCAACATGGCACCCACCATTCATTCCACCAAAATCTGTGCTGCCAAATCCAAAAATCACTCCTTCCCTTCTGAGTCCTGCCATGCGCCCAACTGGTATTTTTTGGTCACATGTGAGGCATTGCCGTACTCGGGAGAAATTGGGGCACAGATTTTGGGGTGCTTTGTCTCCTTCATTCCTTGTGAAAATGAAAAATTTTGAGCCAGAACTGCATTTTTGTGTAAAAAAATGTAATTTTTCATTTTCACTGCCCAGTTGTATCAAAATTGGTGAAACCCCTGGGGGTTTGAAATGTACACTATACCCCTAGATTAATTCCCTGAGGGGTGTACTTTGCAAAATGGGGTGACTTGTGGGGGGGTTCCACTGTATTGGTGCTTTGGGAGTCTTGCTAATGCAACATGGCACCCACCATTCATTCCACCAAAATCTGTGCTGCCAAATCCAAAAATCACTCCTTCCCTTCTGAGTCCTGCCATGCGCCCAACTGGTATTTTTTGGTCACATGTGAGGCATTGCCGTACTCGGGAGAAATTGGGGCACAGATTTTGGGGTGCTTTGTCTCCTTCATTCCTTGTGAAAATGAAAAATTTTGAGCCAGAACTGCATTTTTGTGTAAAAAAATGTAATTTTTCATTTTCACTGCCCAGTTGTATCAAAATTGGTGAAACCCCTGGGGGTTTGAAATGTACACTATACCCCTAGATGAATTCCCTGAGGGGTGTACTTTGCAAAATGGGGTGACTTGTGGGGGGGTTCCACTGTATTGGTGCAACATAGCACCCACCATTCATTCCACCAAAATCTGTGCTGCAAAATCCAAAAATCACTCCTTCCCTTCTGAGTCCTGCCATGCACCCAACTGGTATTTTTTGGTCACATGTGAGGCATTGCCGTACTCGGGAGAAATTGGGGCACAGATTTTGGGGTGCTTTGTCTCCTTCATTCCTTGTGAAAATGAAAAATTTGGAGCCAGAACTGCATGTTTGTGTAAAAAAATGTAATTTTCCATTTTCACATCCCAGTTGTACCAAAATTGGTGAAACCCCTGGGGGTTTGAAATGTACACTATACCCCTAGATGAATTCCCTGAGGGGTGTAGATTGCAAAATGGGGTGACTTGTGGGGGAGGTTCCTAACTTTTAGCACTTATGGTGCCTAGAAACCTACATGGTGCCTAAAAAAAAATCTCATAAAAAGGAGGCTCCAAAATCAAGTAGGTGCTCCTTCTATTATGAAGCCTGTGGTTTGGTCAACGTGCACACTAGGGCCACATATAGGATATTTTTTAAAACAAAAGTATTGGGGGAATCAATTTTTAGTCACATTTCTCTAGTAAAATCTACTGTATTCGTTAGAAAAATGTATTAAAATTGAAACTCTGCAAAAAAAAAGAAATTTTGAAATTTCACCTACACTTTGTTTTAATTCCTGTGAAACACCTAAAGGGTTAACAAACTTCCAAAATGCTGTTTTGAATACTGTGAGGGGTGCAGTTTTTGAAATGGCATCATTTATGGGGGTGTCTCACATACAAGTCCCTCAAAGTCACATCAGAACTGAACTGGTCCCTAAAAAAATCAGTGTTTGAAATTTTCTTGAAAATTTGAGAATTTGCTAGTCATATTTGAAGCCTCCTAATGTCCAAAAAAATGAAAAGGAGGTTGAAATAATGATTGCAACATAAAGTAGACATATGGTCTTTGTTAGTTATTAACTATTTTGAGTGGTATGATTATTTGTCTCACAAGCAGAAAATGTGACATTTTGCATATTGCAAAATTTTCCATTTTTTCACGATATTTTGGTATTTTTCACAAAAAAACACAGACTGTATCGACCCAAATTTACCACTAATTTGAAGTACAATGTGTCACGAGAAAACAATCTCAAAATCACTGGGATAAGTAAAAGCAAAAAAAAGTTATCCCCACTTAAGTGAGACATGTCAGATTTGAAAAAAAGGGCTCTGTCATGAAGGCACAAACTGGCTCTGTCATGAAGGGGTTAAGAGGTACCCTATATACACAATTAATTACAGTATAATATAGTTTTACAATTTTTTGGGTAGTCCCCCCCACAACCACTGAAGAGAAGGCAGATCTCCTGCATCCTAGCAAAATGACATGATGTGGGGCATTCAGCCCCACCCACTACTCGCAGACCCACAAATTGAGGCATTTTGCATTTCGCCCCCTGAAGTTTCCAGTGGCGTCTTCTCTCCGGTCTTCTTGCAGAGAGGAGCAAAGAAAAGTAGGCAGGTATGCCGATTGTTCTTATAGATATGTAGTCATCTAGATCCATATATTAAGGTCATTTGAAGACACCATTACACCACTATGTTCATTATAGGTAAGCTTTCTAAACATAAACAGTATTCTGGCACTTATTCTATTTATTTCAACACATTTGAAATATTTGTTATTTTATTTATTTACAGTTTCTTATATAGCGCAGCAGATTCCGTTGCGCTTTACAATAGTAGACAGTGATAAAACAAACTGGGTAACAACAGACAGACTTGGAGGTAGGAGGGCCCTGCTGCAAGCTTACAATCTATAGGGATATAGGAGGGAAGCACAAGGACAGGCACCAGTAATAGCATAGCAGTCCCACCAAGTTACAAGTCCAGAAGGGAAGCTATATACAGTAATACATAAGTGCCTCAGAGGGTTATGCGTGTAGAACTTAAATATGATAGGCTTGCCTGAAGAGGGGAGTTTTCAGGGAACGCTTCAAAGTTTGGAGGCTACAGATATACATGTATATCTGTAATTACCAAACCCCACAACAGTAGAATAGCTGTGCACAAATCCAACTGATCAGGTAGAAAGGCTTTATAATCATTAAGCAGCAGACCACACACAAATATATACTGTATATATATATAGATTGTAAGCTTGCAGCAGGGCCCTCTAACCTCCAAGTCTGTCTGTTACCCAGTTTGCTTTATCACGGTCTACTATTGTAAAGCACAATGGAATCTGCTGCGCTATATAAGAAACTGCAAATAAATAAATAAATAAATATATATATATATATATATATATATATATATATATATATATATATATATATATATATATATAGTACTGAATGGCCCCCTTCCCCTGTTTTCTGTCTGCAGTACAGTAGTTCCAATTCTATTGCTTTCAGCTAAAGCATTAAGACCTGTCTGCACTGAAGTATACACCTGACATATCCTTGGCATGTAAAACCCTCTGGGAGCCTCTATATAGCAGAACTCAGTAGGTATCTTTCCAATTACTCTTCTGTCCACCTGTACAGTACATCTCATGCCTACAGGTTGTGTGC
Source organism: Crinia signifera (assembly GCF_055691185.1). Classification (NCBI taxonomy): domain Eukaryota; kingdom Metazoa; phylum Chordata; class Amphibia; order Anura; family Myobatrachidae; genus Crinia; species Crinia signifera. Next base: position 407,717,881 of record NC_139217.1, read on the forward strand.
TTTCATGAACAACAAGCTGAAGACTCCTGATGTTCCTTTTGTACTGTAGTATAATCCCTCACTGATATGAGTGTGATCCTGCTGTATCTCACTGATAAAAAAATAACAGCGATGTATCACTATATAATTTAATGAGGCCTACACACAGGGCGACTGTGCTGAGCGATCTGAGCAAAGTAGATCGCTCAGCAAGATCGCTCAGCACAGCGCTGCACAGTAAGCGATGTGGGCTGAGCGCTCTGTCAGGGCCAGTGTCCTACGTTGAGAACACTGGCCCTGACTGGAGATCTAACTAGATTTATCCTGCAGGAAATTAATCGCCTGGCGTTAGCAACGTAGTGATGTGGGGTCTTGCTCTTGACCAGGGTTGGAGTGCCGGAATTTAAGACCCGTGTTGACCTTTTCACACCGCCAAAAAACCCGGGTTTTGCGGCAAATTACCAGGTTGAAAAGCTTTAACCTGGTAATTTGCGGGTGGTGTGAATGGGGTCCGGCTGCACCCGGCAAAATTACCCGGCACTTAAAAATGCCGGGTAATTGCCGGGTGGCTGGTGTGAAAGGGGTATTAGAAAATGGGTTGAAATCGCCCAGTGTGTAGGCCCCTAACATATTTTTATTGTTGACACTTGCATAAGCATTAAGTAAATAATGTTTATTATATTTGATAACTGTGTGATAAGTTTATAACAACAGCAAGTCTAATAGCAAGATTGAGTTTTCCAAATAACATGTTAATGTAGCAAAATCCAAGGAAGTAAGACAGGTTCTGTATAAATAAGAAAATGACAGCTTCCATATTATTTAATAATCACAAGCTGCTTTACATAGAATAGTGAATAATAGCATACATACATATATGTGACAGTGTTTCAGGAAATGATCAGAACTAAAAATATCTGTGATAACTGCGGGAGCTGTTTTCCTACACACAGCAGACTTGTTGACTTTTCCGATGCCCCCAGTGGAGAGGTACGTTGGTAAGACACGCACCAGCCATGATGGTGATCTGTTTTTCATTTAACAGCAGATAGCTAACTCTTAAAACAATAGATTGCAAAGGAGTATAGAGGGATGCCGCCAGTCACAATACTGATGCTGGCATCCTGCTGGCCACCACCTGGAGACTGTCAGAGACTTTGGGCCTGATGCACTAAGCTTCAAAGGTGATAAAATGGAGAGTGATAAACAACCAGCCAATCAGCTCCTGTCTGACATTTTTCAAACACAGTCTGTGACATGGCAGGAAGGAGCTGATTGGCTGGCTGTTTATCACTCTCCATTTGATCACATTTGAAGCTTAGTGCATCTGGCCCTGTTAGAGGAATGCCAACATTAGTGAGGATGCAGGTGCCAGGATACCAACAGGCAGGGTCCTCTAGTGTTAGGCCGATGGTGGTGGTGGTTTAAGTAAGAGTGTGGGAACTTAGGGATAGGCTTCGGGGGGTGGGGGGGGGGGGGCAATTAGGGGTGGGCACTTAGAATGAGGGTTAGTGATAGGCTGCTAGGTAAGGTTAGGGTTAGGCAATTAGAAGAGGTTAGGATGAGGGGCAGGGGTTAGGTTTGGGTGGCGTGTATGAGTGTAAGGGTTAGGCCCTAGTGGGAGTGGTTGGGGTTAGGCTATGGGAGAGAGGGTTAGGGGGGGAGGGGGAGGTAAGTATACTTACTTGTCCCCTGTCAGGATTCCCTACATCAGGAGGCCAGGGCCGATTTCTGGCCACTGACACTCCCACCGCCAGTCATCTTTATGTATCCCAGTATAGAAACATAATATTAGTGGCTCTTCTGCATAAACCATCTTGGTGGCACCATATAAATAAAATATGATAATATAATAATAATAATAATAACTGTAGTAATAATAATACACTAACACTAAAGGCCCCCTTACATTTGTCCGACTTGTCATAACGACAAGTCGGACCCGATTGTCCCAGCAGCTCCCCGCGATAGCACTTCATGTGCCAAGTTTTGCAGGTGATGAATCGCATGCGATTTATCACATGCCACTCCCGGGGAGCTGCAGGGACAATGGGAGCGGGGGACAGCAGCAGGAATATGCCCGCAGAGTGGGCAGGGGGGGGTCGGGGTGCAGGGAGCCGCTGGGCAGGGAGCAGGGGGGGCGGCGGCGCAGAGTACCAGGGAGCCGGGCAGGAGAACACGATGCAGCAGCAGCACTTCAAAAAAAAAAGAAAAACCCCATACAAACGAATAGGAAGCCATTGATTGGCTGAGACCTCTCTCAGTCAATCGCTGATTGGCTGAGAGAGGTCTCAGCCAATGAATGGCTTCCTATGCGTTTGTATGGCCCTTTTTTTTTTGAAGTGCTGCTGCTGCAGCATCTTCTCCTGCCCGGCTCCCTGTACTCTGCGCCGCCCCCCCTGCTCCTGCTGATGCTGCCCGGCTCCCTGCGCCTGACTCTGGTAGGTCCCCTGTTGTGGGGGAGCACGGCTCCGGGCAGCACATAAGATTTAGCAAATCTTATGTGCAGCCCATCCGACCTCCCATCTCCGATCCGATGCGCACGGGGCCGCGCATCGGGTCGGAGGGGATGTCACCATATGCGATTTGGGACGATTTCACGGCCCGATTCATCCGAATCGGGCAAAATCGTGCCCAAATCGCATAATGTAAGGGGGCCTTAAGTCTAAATAACACATCAAACAGAAAATAGATTTTCAATGCTTCCAATTAGTGTAAGATATCTATTAAACAGGTGCGCACAAAATATAACCCATAACCTGTATAGAACAGAAAATGGGACAGTGTAAATGGGATAAGATCCAATCATGAAATAACTTTAACAGTTTCATATTCCCACAATCTTGTTTCATATCTTGGACGATGGATAGTAATTAACAAACAATGCAAATACCAAATGGTGCGCGTCATGCTGTTTGCTGTGAATATCAGTCCAAGAGTCAGGTCATTAGCGGGAAGAGAGAACATGACATAATGGTTACGTTTATTTTAATCCGGATATTCTAAATAACTATGGCCCTTATTCTGATCGGTGCGGATATTCCCGCATTCTTACGGTGCGGTCCGCACGCCACGGTGTTCTGCCGCGTGCGGCCATCGTCCGTAGAAACGCCCACGGGTCCTCCGCATTCGGACGGACTCACTCTTTAAGAACAGGGCGTGTTTACGGACGACATACAAACCATGCGTGTGCGGGAGAAACACTCCGATTCTGCACGGTATTACAGAGTATTACAGAGTATGCTCGGAAATACCGCATCCGAACGGGAGCCAAGCGGTGCTACCGCCCGTAAGCGGAGTATTTACGCCAAACAACCCACTATTATGTATCTTCTGCAAGACATCACATGACCCACTTATTCAAATACCTATCCTCATAAAAAACTTCTTATTTGGAATTGGAATCAATTAGATGCCAATATATCCTTACAAGCATGCCTAACACATGCATTGCACACATTAACCCTTACAGCAATTGAAGTGCAATGGTTTCAATTAAAGCACTGACAAGCGTCCTATTAGTGAGTAATGAGTAAAGGAGTCGATTCTATTGGGTTCAGGTGTTAATGCTTGTAGTCATTAGGCGTACGTTCGCCTACCGCATGAACGAGTGGTGTCCGCTAAGCAATAGTACACTTGTGGACACCGCACATTTCTGCCCTTTTTGATCGCGTGCATTCGGAGTGCTATCCGAATGTACGCCCCCCAACATAAGTGTACTCCCCCGTATCCGCCCATGTTTCCGCCCCGTTTTGCCCACTTTGAAACTACGCCCATGTGTCATTCCGCATGACGCCCATAATACGCCCATATTTCCCGACTGATTGCGGGGAACAGTTTTGGACGGGATTTGGCCGAACTGGTACGGAGTCAAGGCGTGGCACATGCGCGTTGCGTTCTCCACGCATGCGCAGACGCCGAAAACACGCGATCCGAAAGTATGCGGTAAAGTCCGCGTCAATCAGAATAAGGGCCTATGAATTGGATTTGTTACAGAAAACCAGTTGCCTGACGTCATTTTAAGATTTGTGAGTTTGATTAAGCTGATGGCGGTTAGCATAATGTTAAATATATGAACCATTATAAATTTCCAGAGCATTTACAGGCTTAGCAGGCAGAATGTTTGCTACTATTGCAGTTGCAATTTCAGGCGTATACATGAAGCGCTGTACATAAAATGTAGTGAGTGCATGTGAGCAGTGACATGGAATTAGCACATGCACAGAAATAGTATTATGGATTGTTATGGGATTTACAGATGCTTTACCACTGACATACACTAGAGCAATCTGTATCACTACATGTATTAGAACAACATCAGAATCTGGACTGCCGGTGCTCCAACAATGGGACCAGAGCAAAGAAGCTGCGCTTGCCACCGCGTCTATTCTTTCTCTATGGGTGTAGTGGACCTCCGCGAGGGAGAATAGCCCTTGTAAATGGGGATTCTGACTGTCAAGCTTTTAATATTCAAGATTCCGATGTTGGTCTGCTGACTGTCGGCATCCCGACTGTCGGAAAGGTCATCCAGCACCCATGTATGGATGCTGACAGTGAGCATCTCAGTCCTTTCACATTTGGACACATGGTTGTACACGAGGACAGAAATGTTGGTTGGATGGGTACTTACTTAGTTAGTGTTTGGTTGGCTACACACAGTGTAAGGTTGACCCTAACCTATTTGTCATTTCAGTACTATAGGAAATCTGTAGGTGTTACAGTGTGACAATGAGTTCTCTTAGTTTGATAAAAAAAACAATATCTTACAGACTGTTTATACATTTTACTTGAGACAAAGAAATAAAATTGAAATGATAACATTCACTAATTGGGAAAAGGAAATGATTTCTGTGCATATAGATGGTACTGGTCTCACCAGGGGTGCTTCTACAGAGGAGGAGCCCTGTGTGCAGACTCCGTATGAGTGCCTTCCTCTCCAGCCAGCAGCACTGTACACTCTAGGTGCTAGGATCACTAGAGGACCCTAGTGCTGTCCCAGAGTCTACTGCACATGCCACCAAAGGGTGTAACTACCATAGGTGCAAGGGATGCAGCCGCACGTGTTGTCCGTGTTCAGTGGACTTTAATTATATTCTTTTTTTTTTTTTGTACGAGTTCATGAGAGGCGGTATCTCCCTGTTTTATTCTAATTTTGGTTGTGTATATTTCATACTTGAGTTTGCTCATTCTTGTACAGTATGTACAGCATGGCCTGTGTGGGGGTTCCCAGGGACTGTCGACTCGCTGTCTCGCAGGACCCATGCACGGCGATGTGCTCGTTTAACTGGAGTTAACTCCATACAAAAGCTCACGTATGGTCCACATTTAAAAAAGACAGGGCGAAGTTTTATACTTACTATATCATTATTGTATATCATACAATTGTAAAGCGCAACAAAATCTGCTGCGCTATATAAGAAACTGTAAATAAATAAATAATTATTGTATTCATACCTCATAGTATTATTTTGACCATTTCTTTTTGCATGCATAAAGGTACACAAGAGCAGGAATTTGTGTCACATCTACATAAAGGCACAGAGGGGCTGTTGTGGCTTATGAATCCATCTATAAATTAGCCACTTAATGAACATCAACATCCAATTGACAACTCCCGGTAGGTCTGGTATTAATTACACATTATTTCCTGTGCTCTGTAATAGGGAATGCCCCGGCATTTTATGTTAACGGTTGGCAATATAATAACATTTGTGATACAATATTGTGTTATCAGTAAACATCATTCATATCATTTTGTTTGTGATGTCATTAGACAAATCTATAGATTGAGTCAGCGTTGAATTACAGTATACTGGACATTGTGCTCCTGTAGGGTAATAATTCAAAATCCTCTGTTTTCTATACAAGGACTGTCCTGCTCATCTGTGGTAACACTGGAATCATTTCTCGGTTCTTCCTAAGTTTTTTTACAATATTATTAGTGTTAAGCAGGGGGAAAAAACAATTACCATATTTTACCATAAATTCTCACATATCCAATAGAGGATTCAAGTTAAAACTGCTCTATATTTGTACTGATTACCATATTACCATAGCTGTAACCTCCTCCATCAAATTCTCGGTGGCAGCTCATGCTGTGTGATGCACCTCATACATTTATAACATCTTAAATGCATTAAATCATTATAGATAGAAAAGGTTGTCCGAATATTATATATTGCATCAATGTCATGTTTGTAATCATCTTTTTCTTGCCTTCTAGTCCAAGAATAGTAAGTTGTTATATAAAGTTTTGTGCTCTTTCCTCTCAGAAGAAACACATTCTTGTGGACTGATATTGATTAAGTGACTTGCAGACTGTAAGCTAGATGAAGCAAGTCTTTTCCCTTCTGTGTTTAGTGAGGGTGAAAAATCTATTGTTCTTTTGTATTACAACAGCACCAATTTGTAGTCACCACACATGGGCGAATCGGGCAGATTGCCAGTACCACAGCATTTAAACACTGACAATAGTGACACAATTTGCCCCTACATCTGGCTGACAAATGCCCAATTTGCTTAAAAGTTTGGGGTAGCACTTCTGAACGAGATTTCCACTTCCGTAAAGTGCTACAATGTCGGACTTCGCTGGCACTAATTGAACTCCCCCTATAGACTTTATTTAGGCATAAGAACAAGCAGGGGCGTAACTAGACATTCATAGGCCCCATAGCAAAGGTTTTTAAGGGCACCCTATTTAGCAACTGATGGTGATAAAAGTATTTAAAACATATTACTTAGACAGTAAAGATGGCCCCTTCAGCTCTGGGCCCCATAGCAGCTGCACCCCCTGCTCCTATGGTAGTTATGCCCTTGAGAACAAGTACAAGGATTCAATAGGATCCCTTTCAATGTTCCTTCCATTGTACATATGTCCTGGCCAATGGCTGGAGTAATATCTGATACAGTATGTATGGTACCGGCATCCACTGGCTCTTTATTGCTTGCCGTCGCCTAGCCTAAGTTCACGGTTTCTTAATTTTATTTCCTTTCTCCTTCATTTTTTCTATCACATTATTTTCTGGTTTTGTATATTTCTCACAATGTCATATGTGCAATGCTCTGTTACACCAGGCGGAATTTGTCTGCCCCCTTTCTTCTGCCTTTCCTTTTAATCTGCCCCCCCCCACCACCTCTCAGTTCACATTTATCTCTCTGCTCGCCCTCTGTCCATTTTAGTATTTGAGATTGTAGCCTTTCTGACCTACTTTGCTTGGGTTTCACTGAATAAAATTGGACAATGTATGGCTAAGTACAATAAAAATACAAATCAAAACATATATTATATTTATAAAGAGTTTCACACATGGATCCAAAGAATTAATAAAATCAAGTATGAATTCTAATAATAATTAAGACAATGTTCTGAAACTGACTGCAGAAAGCAGGGGTGGGGGATATAGTTGAACCCCAAAATTGATCATAAATCATCCTCCAATTGTGTTTTACAACAGAGACATATGATGCTTAAAATCCTCCTCATGGGGAGTAGGGAGTACATAAGTGCTTGGAATGATCAAATACCCAGAAAAGGGTGGGGGTTTCACTCAATGGGTTGTAAGTCTTATGTTGATGGCCAGAGGGTGGTAGCAATAAATCCATGCCTTAAGCTGGCAGGTGTTGGCAAATTGGTCTGCATTAAAGGTCTCTGGGGAACACTTGGTGGCAGGTTGTTCGTGCTCTCATTATTTGCATCCACATGTGCACCATATGTTTTAATAAATTGTTTTGAATAAATTTAGCCATATATTGTCCAATCTTATTCTGTGAGTGCTTTTTCTTTTAATTATTATAGTAATTTCGAGCCTTACACCCTCTCTATATAACAGCTGCTACAGACTATGCTATAGGTCATTCATTTGTTTGGTCCACATTGTACCCATTCCATCGAAATCTGCCCCCATTCATCCTTCCAATAAGCCACTGCTACCAGATACCACACTTAAGCCCAGAGGGCAGATGCCGGTCAGGTCTGGCTCCCTTCCCATATATAGCACTCCACGAATCACATCAGGACTCCTTTTGGTGGTCCCATATCTTTTTGATTAATAAGGGATTAACATCTCTGTATGTAACACATCGGTAAAGTAATTAATATTTATAGTCTGCGAGATCTATATTACAGTATTTTCACGCATGTGCAATATGATGAATCAAAACCCATTGCACATGTGCAGTTTGGAAAAAAAAGATAAAGGTGATGTTTGCGCAGTGAAGGAAAAAGACGGTGGGGAACCGGCATGTAGATTGCTGCTAGTATCACGATTTTTACATCAATCCTTTTAATACAGTACATATGGTACACATTCAGGATTGATTCTGAATATTGTGCAATATTGGGAATTGGGAACAATCTTTAAAAAAAAAATTATAAATCAATGCCCAATGACAGGGGTAGACTCAGTAGTGTAAAGTGTACAATTTTTATTGAGCAAATTCTTTGCATGGATTTAGAATGAAGTTGACAATATGGTCCGACAGTAGCTTCTTGGTACCACCGATCTGTCATGTATTACCCAGCAAGATGATATATTGCAAGTGTAATATTACAAGATTCAATCTACCCAACAATACACCCTGTAGGTTGCCATGCATTGTGCCCAAAAAGGCTCTTAGCAGAGTTGTTTACCATTAAAGGTGATAACTGCAGGGATGGGCACTAACAGCATGGTTAGGGTTAGGCTGCGGTGAGGGGGGATAAGGGTTAGAGGGGGCAAGGAGAAGGTAAGTATGGTTATTGGACTCCTGTTGGGATTCCCGCTATCACAGTGGTTCTCAAACTCGGTCCCCAGGACCCCATGCAGTTCAAGTTTTCCAGGTTACCCGACAAGTGCACTCATTACTCACTGACACAAAGAAAGATCCACAGGTGGAGCTAATTATCTCACTTGATTATGTGAGGTGACCTGCAAAACGTGCACTGTGTGGTGCCCTGAGGACCGACTTTGAGAACCTGTGCTCTATCGGGATGCCCATGTCTGTATTCTGACCACTGGCAATGTTGCATTTTCCAACTACTATAACAGTGAATCAAGAACATTCCAGATACTGGAAACTATGCCCTTTTACAGATGCTGTAGGATAAAGAAACAACTTGCATGTATTACGTACCTAACCTTGAGCCAGAGCCGGCCCTAGGCATAGGCAAACTAGGCAATTGCCTAGGGCATTTGGGATGCCTAGGGGCACCAGCAGCTTCTGCTGATTAAAATGATATGCAGCATGCCTATATTCTGTGTGTGAGTGAGGCTGTATCTGCATATAAAATAGTGTATTCATGGAAATTACTGTAACATAGCATTCCGTATGCAGGTACATCCACAGTCGCACACAGAATATAGGCATGCCGCATATCATTTTATTCATCGGAAGCTCCTTGTGTGTCCTGGTCACATAACAATGCGAATAAGATGAATTTTCAGCAAAAGAGGCACCCAACGTTAGCAGAACTGGCCAGGAGCTGCATGGCCTATTGAGGCAAGATGTATGAGGAAACATCTGTATCCAAGCAGAGGTCACAGTGTTAGCAGCTGTGCGAGTGCGGTCTGCGGGTGGGTTGGTTGTGCAATAGTGTTTGGCATAAGTATAAGGGGAATTATGTGTGTCATGTATAAATGCATTAATAATGTGCGACATGTGTAAAAGGCATTATGTGTGTCATGTGTATAAGGGCATTAATAATATGCAACATGTGTAATGGGCATTATGTGTGTCATGTGTTTAAGGGCATTAATAATGTGCAACATGTGTAAGGGGCATTATGTGTGTCATTATGTGTATGAAGGGCATTAATAAAGGTTGGCATAATGTGTAAGGGGCATTATGGTTATAAGGACATTCATAATGTGTGTCATGTGTAAGGGGCATTACTGTGCCAAGAGAAAGGGGTAGAGGGTACAAATTACCCAGGCCAAAGTCTGATGGAAGGGCCCCCGGGCCCCCTCCCCTTAAATGACAGCAGCAGCTCTTCTCCTCTGCCCAGCACACACTGCTTTGTGCGGGGTTGCACAAACTGGTGTGCACACTGGCCATGGAGGTGCTTAAAATACAATATTTTCTCAGGATTTTTTTCTAAGGGTATAATATGAATAATGTGAGTAATGTATATAAGGTAAAGTGGTACTACTGTGATGCAACGTGAATAAGGGACACCATCGCATGATATAATGTGAATAAAGTTTCACTAGTGTGCAGCATAATTTGAATAGGGGATACTATTGTGTGGCCATGCCCCTTACCAGCAAGAACACACCCCTGTTTGGGCTGTGCACCAAATGTGTGCACGGTTTCTATTTAAAATATTGCGGGTAGGAGCACCAAAATGATGACTGGTATGATGAGGATTGATGGTGCTGGGAAAGGGGAGCAGGGTCAGAGGCGAAACTAGTGGTGGTGCTAGGGGGCACCAGACAAAATCTTGCCTAGGGCGTCATTTAGGCTAGGGCCGGCTCTGCCTTGAGCACCAGCTTGTGTAGTTTAGTGGTTATTTCAACTGTCATGCCTTATATTTAACTGAATCTGCAAAGTGTGGGGAAAAAATATTGGGCAACTACAGTATTTCTATATTTTTTTTTATTATTATTTTATTATTATTATTATTATGCTGTTTATATAAAAAAGTTAAAACAAATATAATATATAAGGATAAGAGCAAATAATTATACCTGGAAAACACCAGCTTTTGAATATTAAAAACAGATGTGTTTTAACTTGTACTTATTATTCTAATTCTTTATTCTTGTTCTTTTTCTTACCTCTCCTGCATTTTGGTATAGTGAAAAGAGCATTATAGCTATTATCTCTGGAGACCCAGCAACCACAACATGCCATATGGGTTTAATGTTTTATGTATGAAACCCAGCAGGAGGTACAGCTGACTCAAAGACAGAAGCTACAGAGTTTAGACACAGGCGTATTCTTCAATAATAATTGGAAAATCAGGCAGCACTTTGCTGTTACCCTAGTTATTTTATTCCCTTTAATAACCAACCCTATCATCTTTTACTTTGAGTAATTTTTTTTTTTTCAAGTTTAACCTTACCAGCAAATTACTTCATGAACTTATTTGTCCATCATTCAAGGAAGACAGTTTTTAAGCTCTAATGAAAAAGAAATGTTCTATTTTTAAAGAATTGGGGATATATATAAAAAAAGAAAACTACAGTATAGAAAACATTACACCACAGGTCTGCTTTTCTTGAATTTGAGTTTTGTTCTTTAAGAATGATACAGAGGAAGGTAGATTATTCAGGTCCGTTCGCAGGAGCTGCTCGTTTGCACAGGGACCGGTTGTTTTTTATTGCGCATGTGCATGGCCTTGTTGCGTGCAGCCATGGCAAACAGATTGTTCACCAGGCACATGGAAGCAATCTTGCATGCGGGGGGTGGAGAGAGTTGTGGAGCGGCGGGCTGCCCCACTACCATATGGGATCGCCCAGCGTTTCATGGGCGTTCCCATGAGAACGCTGGGCAATCTCATGCTAATGAGGCATGATGGACAGGCGGGGGGCGGGCAGCTGACATCACCGGATTCTACTACTTCACCCCAACCAGACACGCATCTGTAAGGTCTCTGAGGCCACCTTAAATATGTGTGAGCCTTCTTCATCATTCGATGATCGGCAACCATGGTATGACGGGGGCAGATGCCAACAGGCTGCGAATGGATGTTACTGTTTAACATCTATTCGCATGCCCTGCGTGCCAATTTGTCTTTCGCATGGGTGGCGGCCAATTGTGTCAATTGTACATAAATAAGGGAATTTATTTGAATATGCTAAAACATGCATGTATGTAAAAAAATATACCACATTTAAAAACATTAACATGGACGCACTCAGATGATATTTATAGTTTCTCAGAATACTAAGAATGCTCAGTCCTTGGTAAAGATATAAAACGCAATATGGTGCAGTTGTGATAGTCAAGGTAATAATCTCACTGCTGGAATCCAAAACCTGGATTTTGTTGGTCACCACTGGATGTAAAGAAAGATGGTATTGGTCCTCACTAGTAGGCAGGTAAGTGGATCCAGTCTGGATATTAATATCCTAAAAGGCAGTGAGTTGGGGAGCTTCCTGCTAAATCACACCCCCTTTCAGTGAGGCCACACACCCTTTTGACATTTTACAATGTCCCAGGTTGGGCACATGTTTTTTTGTGTTCAAACTGGCAGCCAAATTGTCTAGAAACAGCCCTGGTCATTCAGTTCTGTGTCATTGATATCATTGATATAAGCATTCAGTATGTACTTGCATTGATAATATAGGACCAGAATGGGTAAAGGAAACAAAATTAAAATTATCTGTGGTTGAGCTGATGATGGTGGTTGACTTAGGTTTCATCACTGATCTAGGGCTTAGGTAAAAATGAATAAAAAATTCCAGAAATATTTATTAAAGCGCTACTAATAATATTTACAAGCATTTCATCAAATACAGTATAACTGAAGCACATTAGTATTAAGGTCATTAGTATATACACCAGACTTCTTGTCTGTATGTCTACTGAATAATACTGTAGGGAGCATTTTATGCTTTAAATGATTAAATGCAGAAGACAATGGGTTTACTCAGCAAGGTTAAAAGTTTACATCCAGGGTCAAACATCCCACATATACAGTAAAGGATTAAAAGGGTTGAAAGGTTTGAATTCTATGTTTTTACGCATCTATTGATAACATGTTATTATTAATACAGTAGATGCATCAGTAGTAGGGATACAACAAGGATTTGGAAGCGTTAACCAGTACTGTACTGAATTATCCTAGATGACACTACGGGGTGCATTTTTTTATCAGTTTTAACTATTGTTGCCATTTGTAAAGGTATGGCACTGCAAACCACTTGTGGGGACTTATTATTAAGATTTATTATTATTATTATTATTATTATTATTATTATTATTAGAAGTAGTAGTAATAGTATTATTATTATTATTATTATTATTATTATTATTATTATTATTATTAATAATAATAACTTATTGCTTACAATAAATGGTGACCCAGCCAACCAGCTCCTAATAGTGACAATAAGGAGCTGATTGGCTGGAGCACCATTTATCATATGCACAAGTTTTAAATACTGTAGCTAAACCTTATTGATAAGGTAGGGTCCCAGAGGGAGCCTGGGCCCCACTGCCCCCTTCCTACTTTGTAGATAGTGACACCTGCAGCAGCAGGTTCTCTGCTCAGCCCATCACCCACGGTGCTGCGTGCTGTGCTGGTGACAGAGGCAGCTGCAGAAGCAGTCACTACTCTGTCTCCCTGCATCATGAGGAGTATGGGTAAAGAGGCAGTGAGTGATCGCACCCACTAGACACCAGTTTGCCACCGACGTAAGGACTGATGATACTGTCAACACCAAAATGTCAACATGGTCTAAATGTTACCCTTAAGAATGTCGACTTTCATCATCTCAACATGTTACAATGATGACAATGACAAAATGTCAACATGACATAGGGCCTTATTTTGGTTTATTCTTTCTGACAAAATCCTTATTAGATGGGCAAAACCATGTGCACTGCAGGGGGGCAGATGTAACATGTGCAGAGAGAATTAGATTTGGGTGGGGTTTTACTTCAAAGTGAGATCTATATTGCAGTGTAAAAATAAAGCAGTCAGTATTTTCCCTGCACAGAAACAAAATTACTCACCCAAATCTAATTCTCTCTGCACAAGTTACATCTGCCCCCCCTGCAGTGCACATGGTTTTGTCCATCTAAGAAGGATTTTGTCAGAAAGAATGAACCAAAATAAGGCCCATAATGACAGCATTGTGAATGCCAACAATAGAATGCATACAGACGGTTTTCACATTATTGAAGGGTTAGCATTCGGCTGCGGTTATAATTACGGTTAGGCTGTGGTTAGGATTAGGGTTCCTGATACTCAACCATACTAAGATTAACAATCTTGACATTGTGGCATTGTTGACATTTGACAATCATGTTGACCTCCTGTCCATACTGGGCCCCAATGGGCACCACTGCTGGATGGCCACCCCCTCCTCCATTGGTCAGGCACCAGACTGTGCACTCAAATTATACATTGTTGTTCTTCTATTAGTCGGTTATCTAGTGGAGCAGGACCAGTGATGCAACCACTGATGAACATGGGTAATTGGTTCGCTTCAATAGAAAATGCACCAAATTTCGTCTCCCTGTCAATCAACCCTGTCCTCTTACATTGTTGGATTTGGGATTTAACATAAATGATACAGTTCCTATCAATGATTTGAATGGCATCATACTCTGCATTCATTCATTCTTTCAATAACCAGCAAGTAAGTTATCCCAGTGGTAAAAGCTTAGATACTTGATTGTGTTTTTACATCATAGCATGTACTGTATGTTGGCTTTAGTAGAGTATTTAGACACTGCCCTGTCTGTACTTATGTCATGTTATATGATGCAATGTATACTCATTGAGGAAGGTAGGGTCATATCCATGTGGGTAAGAAAAGGGTTTGAAGATCCGCACAGACTTGCAATCTGTGTAATAATTTGGATACCAACTTGATAAACTAATGTACTTGATAAATTCTGGTAGTTAATTGGTTGGCGGTGCGCCCAGCGTTTGGAATCAATGGTAAACACTGGGTTTTTTTTCGTCAGAGGAAGAGTCCGACAAAAGAAAGAAAAAAACGCTTTTTGGGCGCACTCCTTTGTTAAAGATGTAGTTTGATGATTTTAAAACATAGCTTTTATTTAGACTTTATTAAAAATAGATGGCACAAAAGTGATTAATAATTAGATATTAAAATGTAGTGTGATCCTTGGACTGGTTTAGTTCCAGGGATATTCGCAAATTAGTCACACATTTAATTTGTCATTCAAGCACTGATGTTATCAGAGGTATGATTACCAATGATTATAGGCAGTGAAATGATTTGATTCCCCTAAATATGAACAATATTGTGCTTAATAGCATCAGGTAATACACCTAGATTGGTGGAACGGGGAAAAGGAAAAACGATATCACAGCCTCTATATAGGTTTATAAATTCTTTAATCGACACTCACTCTGGCAGTCATGTTACAGGTGTTTGTTTGATACTGCGGCTTATACCCCTAATTTTAATATTGCCACACCTGGGCTTCCCCAGGGGTCTCCCACCTAGGTACTGTCCTGGCCCTCCACTGCTTGGCTTCCAAGTTCGGGGAGGGTTTGGGCAGACCAGTGGGGTATGGTGGCAATATATTAGGGTTTAGTATCTAATCACAAATAGCCTGTTGGGCTGCAAAGGGAGGTGGCTCACCAGGCGCAGCACATGAGTCACACTGTTACTGAAAAAAGTATATATATAAATATATTGCGTTTTACTCATATAATTGAAAAGGGGGGGTTTTTGTTACTGGGCACCTTAACTACTGAGGGGTAGAAAAAAGGCAGAAAAAAGCATAGTGTGTTACACAGTAATTAATTTTTAACCAAATTGTCACTGGGTATTATACATCTGAAGGAGACAGTCAGCATCAAGATTTGTGACACAATAAGTGTTTAGCAATTAGGTTGTCACCGAATATTTAAGCGCTGATGAGAGATAGTAGCGTCAAAAAGGCATTGATCAATTTCAGTATTTCACTGGATACATTAGGTCTCCATGGGATACAAAGTAAAAGGTAACTGTGTCTGATCACTCATCTATAACAGTTGCATGTTGCTTTTGTAGCGATATGAAAGACGTGATAACAGACACTCTGTACACACTATGAAAGTTGCTGAACGCAGTCTGATTGTAGTTACAAGTGGTACCAACCCAGTTTAAGTCAAAATGCTCATAAATGAATTGTAGAGCACATCTCCGAGGGGAGATAGTCACAATTGGGACAGGTATAGCTGCCACTACAGGGAGCGCTACCCGACTGCTTACTGCAGTGAGGTGCGCTTGTCTAACCTGATGCCGCTGCCTGAGTTAGCGGCTTGACGGGAATGGGGTTCCTGGGTGATCGCGCTGGCTGGCGGCGAGGCTGTAAGCGGAGACAGAGACCGGCCGGGTACTCTGCGCCGGAGCTGGACGCGTGGGAATCCGGATACCTGGTCTCTCGCTGGCTGAGCCGGAGCTCCCTGGGAAGCGTGTGCGAGGCGGCGTATGGACGCTGTGAGTTGCTGCCGGTGCTGTGTTGACGATCAGAGAGGTGAGAGGCTGGAAAAAACCCCAGGGTCATATCCATGTAATAAAACATACATGGATATAAGGAACCCATCAAATAAGTAGTGCTTTGTTTCCAGTAGAGGCCGTACTGATGGTGTAATGGTTAGCATTACTGCCTCACAGCGCTGAGGTCATGGGTTCAATTCCCACCATGGCTCTAACTGTGCGGAGTTTGTATATTCTCCCCATACTTGCGTGGGCTTCCGGGTACTCTGGTTTCCTCCCACAATCCAAAAATATACTGGTAGGCTAATTGGCTCCAAACAAAATTGTCTGTGTGTACATGTATATGTGGTAGGGAATATAGATTGTAAGCTCCACTGGGGCAGGGACTGATGTGAGTGTTCTAATACTCTCTGTAAAGCACTGCGGAATATGTGTGAGCTATATAAGACACTGTTAATGAATACATAAATACTAGAAGATCATAAGAATAATATGGCTCTTATATACTAATACATACTGTCAGTTATTATGGAATTTTGTGACCTTCATAAAGATTCAATCTGTAATTTGAAACCTTTTTATGGTAATCGGTTTCTTTGGTGACATATCATATCATTATTCTTTTCAGCAGTGGTGCATTATTGCCATTATCATATTGCGTTACACTATATGTTGCTGCTGGATCATTCCTTATGCAGAGTGAGCAACTGGTTAACAAGCATGACCTCATTGTAAAGTTTAATTGAGATGTGCCTCAATAACTTTTAAACTATGCTAATATAATTACTGCAAAGTCCAGTGATGGAAAACCTAGCCCTTAATTAAAAAATAGAGTGCAATTTAATGAAGTTTCTATTTAAACAATTACTGCAGTTAATTAAAAAAATACAGGCATCAGTAAAGAAATATTTTATTTGATGCAAAGTTCTTAAACCTTATTATTAGTGATAGAAACCCACACATATACTATATATATATACATATACAGGATAGATAGATAGATAGATAGATGCAATATTTTATAAAACATTCTTTCTTAAGCATTATTATTTTTAGTATTATTATTTTTAGTATTATTAATATGATTACTACTATTATTATCTATAAATAGATAGATAGATTTCACCACCTACAGTAATTATCCTTTGTAAATTGCTACTATACCCTCTGCCTGGGCAACACAAAACAGTACATTATTAGGTACTTATGTAATATCTGGGTTCCCGGTTTTCTTATGAGACCGCGTCCCCTCGCGGGGCTCGCTGCGCTCGCCACGCTTCGGGCACGGTGGCTCGTTGCGCTCGCCACACTATATAAAATCAACTCCATGCGTAGTTGGATAGTAGGGGTATGAAAAAATGGGGTGCATTTAACATGGGAGCCCAGATAATACATAAGTACCCATTATTAATTAAGTTATATAATTATATATAATTGTGTTTATTGTGATATGAGCTCATTTGCTTATTTTCAGTTTTTTTAAATACCGTACTTTTAAATGGTATTTATCAACATCAAATTTGTGATGATCAGTGGTGCAAGTATGGCGGTACGGGGTGGTACGGCATACCGGTAAAAGATATACTGCCGGTACCCCGTACCGCCATAACAAATGCCCCCAAAAATGCTCAATGCGCATGCGCGCATATGGAAGTGGCGGGGGGCGTGGCCTCCGCCGCCCCGCCACAGCTGATAGCGTTCGGAGGGGAGGGGAGCGCATCGCTCGTATCTCCTTTCCCCTCCCTGTGTCACTGTGACACAGACGCCTGCTCTCCAATCAGAGCTCGCGGGCTGGCAGCCAATCAGGAGCCAGCCCGCGAGAGAGACTGCAGGGCTGGAGAGTGGAGACACGGAAGATGCGCTCCCCTCCAGTCCCCAGGGAAGATGCAGGCAGCGGCGGCGGGGAACTAGAGGAGGGGGAGAACACGCACCTGACGGTGAGTTGCTGCTGAATACTGTGAGGGCATTCATGTGTGGCACTGTGGGGGCAGATCTGGCACTGGGGGCATATGTGCGGCCCTGTGGGGGCAGATCTGGTACTGGGGGCATATGTATGGCACTGTGGGGCATATGATATCTGGCACTGGGGGCATGTGTGGCACTGTGGGGGCAGATCTGGCACTGGGGGCATATGTGTGGCACTGTGGGGGCATTTATGTGCGGCACTGTGGGCATACCTAGCACTGTGAGGGCATATGTGTGGAACTGTGGGGGCATACTTAGCACTGTGGGGGCATATCTGGGACTAGTGGCATATGTGTGCCACTGTGGGGGCATGTGTGGCACTGAGGGCATACTAAGCACTGTGGGGGAATATCTGGCACTAGGGGCATATCTGGCATTGCTGGCGCATATCTGGCACTTTGGCGGCATATGTATGGCACTATGGGGGCATATGTGTGGCACTGGGGGCATATCTAGCACTGGGGGGCATATGTGTGGCACTGTGGGGGCATATGTGTGGCACTGTGGGGGCATACTTAGCACTCTGGGGGCATATCTGGGACTAGTGGCATATGTGTGCCACTGTGGGGGCATGTGTGGCACTGAGGGCATACTAAGCACTGTGGGGGAATATCTGGCACTAGGGGCATATCTGGCATTGCTGGTGCATATCTGGCACTTTGGGGGCATATGTATGGCACTGTGGGGGCATATGTGTGGCACTGGGGGCATATCTAGCACTGGGGGGCATATGTGTGGCACTGTGGGGGCATATGTGTGGCACTGTGGGGGCATATCTGGCACTGGGGGCATACTTGGCACTGTGGGGGCATATATGTGTGGCACTGTGGGGGTAAATGATATCTGGCATTGTGGGGGCATATATGTGCACAAGCCCAAAAAGAAATGTCATTGTGTTTTAAAGTTTTGTCATGTAGCCACTCCCCCTCGTGTCACATGACCACGCCCATGACCACGCCCATTTTTGGCACGCACCTATGGTGCGCGACACAGTACCACTAAGAATTTTTTTCTACTTGCACCACTGGTGATGATGACTGCGGCCTGCAATGTCTATTATATGGCCACGTGAAAATGCATTGAACAGGGTATTTAATGTGCTCATTAGTGTGGCAGATTGCGCTGTACCTCAATAGCGCCCCTTTGTGCCCACACAAGTCTTTTTCTACAGTTAGGTAAAATGTTCAATATAAGGATATTGACGTAAAGATCAATCAAATGATGACATAACCCATTTGTACAGTAACCCTGTGTACCCCAATTTTGGATCCATTCTTTCAATTGTACCGAAAAGTGAACAATATATAGTGGTGAGAAATGTCAAGTCGTCATGGGAATGCGCAGATTGTCAGCATGCAGCATACAGATATTTGCTATGTAACCATTAGCATGTGTACATGTATGATGACACAGTGTACCTGTCAGGGGGGTATCTAGGCTGTTTTGTTTAAGGGTCAGTTTAACAATTAATCCTGACTCCCAGCACAGCAGACACAACCCAGGTATCAGCAGTTTGAAACTCAATAAATCTAGACCAAGCATGGCCAAACTAATGCCCCCCCATCATGCCTTACCACAGTTTTGTTCTTAGGGAATGCTAAAACTATGGCAAGGCATGCTGGGATGTGTAGTTTCACAACAGCTGGAGGGTCATAGTTTGGCTATGCCTGATGTACACTGACGCAGATCACATAACCAATCAAAGATCTTTGAGCATGGTAAAGCTGCCATACAGGGAATACAAACAACAGGGGATAGTGATCACCGTCACTTAATTCTAGAGGGGTAGCGATTGCCCCAATCGCCTCCACCCTTCCCCCGGATCCAACCATGGTACCTGTTGCGGTTAATTACCTGATCCTGATGGCGCGTTCTTTCCAGTGCATCTACTGGGTTCCGGCAGTCATGTATTTGTCTCTTCCACTTTAGCCATCTGATGATTTATCTACCTATTTCTAATCACTAACCAACTCCAATAAAACCTAACCATAACCTCCCCCAATGCCTAACCATGACCTGCTGGCTGCACCTAAACCTAGCCAATGACATTCTGAGATGTCAATATTGTGAACATGTCAGTATTTTAGTCATAGCAACATGGTGCTTGTTTAAATTGTCAACTTTATGAAACTGTCGACAATGTGACTTGATACCATATATATAGTGCCAGTACACAGAGGTAGATGAGCCTCTTGAGATCTCGGGCATGCCTACTCAGGACAGCTGGTGGTGAAACAAATCGCATTACTAGGCTGATGCACTGTGCGGGTTTGACAGCCATAACCCGGGCATCTGCGATGTTACTGTATCTCGTTAGCTGCATTTTGCACTATACCCGCATGATATACAGTATGCGGTATAATACATCTACCCCAGAGTGCGATGAGTTGTACAGGTTACAGTTCTAACAGTTCATTTTACATTTTAACCCTGATTTTAGTAGCAGAATGCATGCTGTCACTTACCTGATTCAGTGCCAGACAGAATTACAATGTAAGAAACCATAAATCACATAGAGCATGGTAAATAGAAAACAGTTGAGCAGAAGGACGAGTTTGGTCATGCTCCAAGAAGATATGCTTTAGTTTGCCGTATGTATGAAATATGTCATACGGTATACTCTTCTACTATTTCTATTTGCAGTTAGATTATAACCAAACAATAGCAAACACAATTTCCTAAACAATACTGAAAAAAACAGTTATAGTGATTTAAGGAGTCTCCTTGTCACAATGGTATTATGAAGGCGTTTCAGCTATGCCTGAGAATATGTATTCTAATCTTTTTCACTTAAGATGGAAAATGAATTTCTATAGGAACAGCAGCAATCTGTCCAGCCAGCCGTATCCTGAAGGGCAAGACAAGTACGAGAAAGATTGGTATTCACTGGGTGTTTTTCCAGACTCACCTCAAATGAACGTACAAAGAAGTGTATTGAACAACTGTTGTTCACATTTAGTTTTTTTTTACTGTTTCTTTTCAAGGGCACACCATTGTACACAATGCACCTTGTCACATACACTTTTGTTTTAAAGTTTCAAAAGTTAATAATTACAGGTACATAGAGATTCCCGAACTTTTTAGAATCATCATGGTACCTTGGAGTATAAATATAGTTTTTATGGCACCCCTAGGCCAAACATTTCTTCTTAAAAACGATTAGAATGATTAGATTAGAACGATTAGATTGATACATGAGTTGCACTGAGCATTGCCACAGAGCAGCATATTATGGGGGTTATTCTGGTTGAGCCTTGCGAGTCCACCAAACCCCGCCTTGCGAACGGTGGCCTGGCTGCTACCCATTCGCAAGGGTAATTCCGTCGCAGGGCCTGCGAAAGGATGTTATACAGTTACATCCATTTGCAGGCCCTGCAAGGGAATTACCCTTCCTGGATGCATCTGTATTATGGAACCTGCATCACTGCCTGATTTCCATGGGAAAACCCAGCGTCCACTCACCGCTGCCCCATGCCACTGCCCGCACTGGATCGGTGCAAACGGGTCGGCAAACTTGCAGCTCTCTGTGCTCTTCCGCAGCCAGCGCATGCACATGCACAGACATGCACATGTGCATTAGGAAAACATCAGTCCCCCATGTGAACGCGCAGGGGACCGAGCAAATCAGAATAAATAACCCTCTATGTATGGGAGTGGAGCTGCTACTTCAGGCATAATGTATGAGAGGGGAGCTGGTGCAGCGAGCATCATGTGTGTAAGTGGCACTGCTACTGCGGGCATTATGGACCTTATACTGGTCCACACGCAACGCAGCAAAAATTGCAGCATTGCATGTCGATGTAATGCTGCCCACATGGATGCCCCCCCTCACTCGCCAAGGTATCCGCACGGCTGTGAATGGATGTTTACCATTCGCAGCCTTAGGTGCGGGGGTGAAATCATTCAATGGTCACCGATCATCAAATGATTTCTCCAGCGCTCGTAGATGTAAGACACCTCTATGGTGTCTTACATTTGTGAGGGTCCTATGCGGGAAGCGGGTCCTTTTGTAAGTTATGGGAGGGTATAAAATTATAGTTTGCATGAGAACAAACCCTAGCACCGACCCCGCTCTGTACCATTTATGCTCCAGCTGATGTATAAGCCTTTCTGCTCTGTTATAATTTAGAAATTTACAATGTCAGTAACAGAATATTGTCACGGACAGAATGTCAACATTTAGGGGCAGATTTATTAAGCCTGGAGAAGAGATAAACTGGAGATAAAGCGGAGAAAAGGTAAAAGGAGATAAAGCACCAGCCAATCAGCTGTGTTTGAAAAAGACAGTTGGGAGTTGATTGGCTGGTGCTTTATCTCCTTTTACCTTTTCTCCGCTTTATCTCCAGTTTATCTCTTCTCCAAGCTTAATAAATCTGCCCCTTAGTATTTAAATTTTTTGAAAAGTCAGTCCATTGTGAATGCCGACATACAATCTTAGAGATAGGGTTATATTAGGGGAAGTCTGCAGTTATGGACAGGCTTACGTTTAAGAACATTTTAATTTGCATTGTTCACATTCTGAATGTCGACATTGTGAGTGTCAAAATGTTGCACGTTCCCATTCTCTCCAGTCAGTATTCTGAATGTTGACTCAATATACCACACGTCCTCAATCTTTGTATGTGTGGCATTCATCTGGCTCTGCTTGTCAACAAGTGCTGGACTAGTAAATCTTAGTGCAAATCCTGTGAGACAAGCATCCAGCTTTCTTTGTGTCAGATTGTTCTTTCAAATTGTCAACTTGTAGCTTGGCATGTGTCACCCTGTCAGTTACATTAAAACTTCTGAGCCTACTGACAAACCTTCTCTGATAGCAGCGTGATGATACAGTACCTAATAATTAAATTATATTCTGAGGTTTTTTGTGTGTGTGTCAAAGATTTTCAGCATGATCAGAGCAATGTTTCTACTGGAAATTTATCAAAGACTTCAAGCGTGTTCAGTACAAAATTTCAAAGTAAAATTTGTCAAAGCCCTTGAATATGTTTAATGTAACTGTTTCAGTGGAAATCTATCAATGTTTCTATGTCCCAATCATTAGAACTTTGGCTTATGGCAAGCAATGGCAGAATATTTCAACATCACTTGACAGTTTTTCCTGGCCAATGGCGATGAGATGGGACCTGATTGCCAGGATCTGGGCTTGTACACCAATATGGCCCCCTGCACAAAAACATTTCCGCCTACACACCAACGCACCTACCTGCAAACCAACATGCTCCTCCAACATACCTATATGCTCATCTGCACACCAACATGCCCCATTGGCACACAAACATGCTCCAATACGCAAGCTCTCACGAGCAGGGCCCTCTTCCTTCATGCGCTTTTCCATCTCTTACTAAAACAATTTTTATGGCAGCAAATCCTGCGTTTTTCTGCCACGCTGATACTTATTCCAGTGTCCTCTGCTGATGCAGCTATTTTTATATACCCTGCACTTGTCCTCTACTGTATTGAACTGTAGGTCATTGTTTTGCTTATTCGTTTATGTACTCTGTAATTTGGTGCTATGGATCCCTTGTGGTGCCATATACATAAAGGATAATAATAATAATAATAATAATAATAATAATAATAATGCACAATAACACGCCCTGTTGCACAACAATATGCCACCTTGCATGCCAATATGCTTGCCCATGCCCTCCTTCACACAATGGACCTTATTCTCGTTGACTTGCAAAGCTGCAAATTTCACAGCTTTGCGAGTCCATCAAACGCTGCCCCCACGGCAGCCCACCCCCTCCTCATATGCCGAGTTTCCCCGCATGCATGTGAATGGACAAATCCCCCCCCATTGAATGATTTCTACAGCACTCATAGATGTAAGACACCTATCTGGTGACTCAACTCTACGAGCACCCTGTGCGGAAAATGCTGACATCAGCTGCCCGCCCTCCGCACCCTCATCACCGGTCCATTTTGATGGAAATGACCAGCGTTTTCATGGGAATGCCCATGAAATGCTGGGTGTTCCCATGGGCGCAGCCCCTTGCCCACATCCCCTGCCCGCACTACTGTTGCCCACATCCCCTGCCCGCACTGCTAGGTGTGAACATGATAGCGAACAAGCACCATGCCCGCTCCCACCAAGTGTCAGATCATGCGCATAAATGTGCATGCTCAGATGCTAAACATCAAACCAGAATAACCCCTAATGTCCCCCCAGCACATTATCACACCCACAGCCCACCAGCATAACACTTCTGCTCCCATGATATCAATATGTCTACACTGCACACAAACACAGCAAAATTAAACTTTTAACATCAAGAATGGCCACAAGTCACTACTGCGCATGAGTGAGCATGGGGTTTTGCACATACGAGAACTATTGCAATTTTTTTCCATCAAATTCTTTTGATAAAATGATTTTTCCCGCAGTGCTGTCTATCACACCGGACCTGGATCAGCAACAGCAGCCTCTGTGCAGTGCGTGCGAACCATTGATTGCCACAGGCACATTACATCGGTAGGGAGCAATCTGAATCTGATTCGGAACAACTATAGTTAAATCTATTCCTAGGCAGACGGTTTACAAAAAATGGGCCTCTGATGGTGCCCATGCCGGCTTTCACACCAAAAGCATGAACATTGTTCTTGATTAGCTCAATCTTCTCTGGATTCTAGTCAAAAATTCACCTGGGTGTCATCCGCTGAGGGGTGACACCCAAAAGCCTGCTCATCCTCAGTAACAGGAATGGGTGCTACACTGTAACATTGCATGCAGCACCCAACTCCTGTAACTGTGAATAAGTTGACAGCAGAGTCATGCATGTCTCCTGCGGCTGCCCGCATCTTCTGGACCACTTGAGTGACAAAATGGTATCAAGTCCATGAGCCAACAACCTCTTCCTTGATACCACACCCCTCCTATGAGGCTCTGCCCCCTTTTTCTGGCACTTGTGTTTTCAGAATACGAAAAGGGAAACTATGCCACACTTGGTATCATAGACGGGGATGCCAAGAGAAATATAATTTGATTGGTGCGCTACTAACTGCCGCTGGTAAAGCCCGCGCTGGTACATTTTTGTTCTAATTCGGGGATACCAAGAGGTATGCCGGGCCCCGGTAAAATTTTGGAATGTGTGGCCTAA
Organism: Crinia signifera; assembly: GCF_055691185.1. Lineage (NCBI taxonomy): Eukaryota > Metazoa > Chordata > Amphibia > Anura > Myobatrachidae > Crinia > Crinia signifera. Next base: position 407,743,031 of record NC_139217.1, read on the forward strand.
TTAAGGGAAGTGCGGCCACACCCCTTTAGTTGAAAAAATTCAAAAGCTTTAAAAACAGTTGAGGGGGGGGGAGTGTTATCACCCCCGCTCAGCATCACAGCACACTCTACAGAATGTGGGGTGTTGACAGGCATGGCATGAGCTCTCATACACTGACAGAGTGAGAGCTCATGCCCCTCCAGCAAGCCCCCCCCCCCCCCTTCCCCCTCGGCGGCCCTGGTCATGGGGTGTAGAGACACCCCTGCATTTCCATGCGTAAGATTGCACCTTGCAGTCATTACAATTTTAATATTAATAAAATGATGAGCCTTCTCACTAACACAGTGTGATGTAAATGTTAAAAGGTGATGCCCAATGCAGTACAGACAGAACAATCAGGGGCACGCCACCCACCAAATGCTCACCCACATCTGACTTACTACGTCATTATAAATACTTAACTTTCTTAATTGGAGCTGTGCTGTACAACTATGCAGTCATCAAATGCTATGTCCCTGCTTTTAAAACATCAGCACTTCAGGAGTATGCATACACATACTATTGGATATATTGACTGGAGGAGATCTGGACTGCACTCTAGCTACTTCTATTGGGATATACTACCTAGCTGAGACTTAGTACTAAAACATAGAAACAAAAGAGCAGGGTCCTACCCGATGAAGTTACCTTGACTATTGATGGGTGGGCTCATAATCCTGGCCAATTTTATGCCAAAACCATGTATATGATATACAATTATTTAATATATTAATTATAATGACTGTATGGTGCATCTGCTCTCTTGTTTCTATGTTGTAGGCCCAGCTATGTAGCACATCCCAATATAAGTATCTAGGTTCAAGAACCCATTCCCTCTATATAACATTGTACCTTGTCCGAGCCCGGACCTGAGCACTGCTCGGGTATTCCCTCTAGACTTGGGACTCAGAACGAGGCAAAATGTCTTCATCCCGCCTTTGGATCTTGTGAGATTCAGACTCATATAAGTCCCCCACTACGGCTGCCATCTTCACTCCAGCATTGGAGAGGGTAGTGCGAGGAAGCAAGGGAGTAACTACCATAAGTGCAAGGGGTGCTGCTCTGGTGGCCAGTTGAGCATGTGGGGTGTCAACCTGGTGCTGTAGGGTGGTGGTGTCCTGTGCTTCCATCTCATGGAAGTCGTGGTGCTGTAGTATAATTCCAGTGCTGTGCTGCTGTGCTGCCTAGTGCTGGTGTCCTGTGCTGCCATAAGTCCAGTGATACAGCTGTATATGTCCAGTCCAGTGATACTGCTGTATAAGTCCAGTCCAGTGATACAGCTGTATAAGTCCAGTACAGTGGTACTGCCGTTAAAGTCCATTGGTACTGCTGTATAAGTCCAGTCCAGTGATAGAGCTGTATAAGTCCAGTCCAGTGATACAGCTGTATAAGTCCAGTCCAGTGATACTGCTTTATAAGTCCAGTACAGTGGCACTGCCGTTAAAGTCCATTGGTACTGCTGTATAAGTCCAGTCCAGTGATATCCAGAAAGATACAGAAATTTGGAGGATATTTTAGTGAAATAACAGGAACCACTTTCTTATAGTACTGAAGCTGCTGCCACTAGTCATGACATAGACGATGAAATGCCATCAAAGTCATCTGTCAGGGCCTATGCCCAATGTCATAGTAGAGGGCATAAAGCACAAAAGTATGACTGTTGAGTGCGCAATAAAACCAACGTGCAGCTATAAACCGATTTACAGAGTAAAAACACCTTAGGCTACCCAAAATACGATACAAGTAAAAAGAAGTGAATAGGAAAAATTAGCGCTAGGTTGTAGCTATGTCCCAAGGTGAATAAACCTTGCAAAAACAAATAAAAAATATACAAAACCAGGTACAACTTGTCAAAAGGTCACAGGTGGATTGTATATATTGATTATTCAATCTTTTCCAATTCTCCCCTATTTAACATACAGGGGAGACATAATAGAAGGCAACATAGTGCAGATCAATAAAATAAAACAGGTTTTAATGTGAACAATGCACTTACAATATAGTGACTTGTTACAAAGCATACACAATGTGGTCATAGGCAAAGCAGCAGGTATATGATGTTTGGGGATCGTCCTTCAGTCTGAGTCCCTTGATCCGGAAACAAGGGGGGCTCAGTCCAGGATTCACCGTCGCGGCACAACTCTTTCCAAAGGGCCACACATCATTATTGCAGTAAAATCGCGCTTAACGCGTTTCGGAGATAGTTCCTTCGTCAGAAGCGTGAAGTAAGTGTCCTTAGTGGGGCATATATATACCCCATCAATTAAAAAACACAGCAGATTAACATGCTGCTAATCGGCGTCCAGCGTCCGGCCTCCGTGTAAAACATGGCGGTGCGTTCCACCAGGCGGAACCACGTCACCGCTTGTCTTCCATTTACCGGAAGTCATCATCGTGATGGACTTAGAGTGGCTGTGCGTTCCAAGGTGCGGCCACTTGCGTTCCAACCATATTACTTGATTGCTAATAGACAAAAGAGGGAATAAATGTGTCATAAATCTCTCATACAAAACTGTGAAAATTATTTTTACAAGGTCAATATTAATAAAGTCAAATCCAATCCCATCCGTTACTGTACCTCCAGGTACACTGTTTTCATCTATTTTGAAAATGATTTCTTTCTAACAATCTACTGCACCTTTCAACCTGTTTCCTGCACAAGTACAAATGATTACCCCTAGGCTCTTTCCCTTCATTTATTTTTCTAACCTCCTGTTTGCCGGTGTATGAAAAACTTCTGAGAAACCTAAATAAACTTTACCTAGAGACCCACATCTTACTGAAGCCGATGCCATGTAAATGACAGTACTTAATCTTGATAGTAGCGTGTTCCAAACACATAATTACAATTCTGTCAGTGCTCAGAATTAATATGCCTTATTGGTGGCTTTAGATGCATGGTGTTGAAATGCTTCATTAACTATCATGCTTTATTAATAAGGCAACTTTTCACATTTTCAAAATGAGGTAGACAGATGTGTTTCAACTGTAAAATAATGATTAAACGATTCTGAGTTAGATGGGTGTGTATCAGTAAAGTAGAACACACGTCTTCACAGTATTACTAATACTGTGTCTTACTGGTATGGTAAGAGGTGGATTACTGTAAATACAATGAGGTCATTGCCTGTTACAGCAGCCTTATCTGGTATTTTCTGTTATTGATTCTGTAGTCACTGGCCCTGATTCAAAGCCAAGTGGCTTTCACTGCTTAGCGAGTAGCTTAACGCCGCCCGCCCCCGGCCGATCACCCGCCCTCCCCACCACCAAAGCCCCTTGGTACCATGCGACGAGGGGATATACGTGAACACATCCCTTGCATTTGGCTGTAGGGGAGAGAAATCATTTGAATCAGTCTATACTGATTTTTATTTCCTTCGGTGTCCGCCGAAGAGGGGGGGGGGGGTGGCGCTGATGTCCTGTAGCTGCCATATGCGATAGTCGCCGGTCCCTGTACTACTGCGTTTATAACCAGGGAGTTCATCTGTGCATGGACAGAGTGACACAATGGTTTGGGGGGATCCAATCCGATCCCTGTGACAGTACTAATGAAGAAAGAAGCCCATAGGCTACTATCCCTCAGCATTGGAAACCTGGCATGTGGGGCTTAGTACATACAGGTTTTTTACTGCAATTTCTCATTAGTACCTTCCTCCATATTCCATGCCATTCCAAAGCATTACCTTCTCCCAGGCATATGGATATGGCATTATTTTTGAAGCCATGTCTTGTTGCGTATTCGAAACAGCCAGATAGGTAACACTATAAGCAGTACAGTTATCACACAGGGAACACATACTCGCCGAGCTGCACAGCGCCTAGGCAGCCATCAGCGTAGCCACTGGTTGTTGCAACAGCCAGCATTTGGCTCTGCTTGCCTTTCAGTGGCAGCAGTAGCTCCTGGTCGCCGGTGGAAGGCAAGAGGAGGTGGCCGGCAGCAGCAGGAGGGGGGAGAGGATGAGATGAGGGAGTGAACTTCCTCATCTGCAGTAGGGCTGAAGGAAGACAGTGTTGGGAAGTTGGTGGGGGAGGATGATTGGGGTGGGTGGGCAGCTGAGGGGGGATGGGAGGAGATATCTATTTTAGAGAGGAAGAATGCAGCAAAGTTATACCCCTTTCACATCGCACTTTTAAAACGGTAAATTGCCGTTTTTTTCCCTTTTTAAAACGTTTAAGCCTGCACTGTGAATGCACCACAGCCGATTTACCGTTTAAAGTTAACTGGCATTTCGAACCGTGTAAAAAGCAGAGTCCTACACGGTTCCTTGCCGTTTTTTGTGCAATGTGAATGTGTACAATGCTATGCATTCACAGTGCAGGCTTAAACGTTTTAAAAAGGGAAAAAAAACAGCAATTTACCGTTTTAAAAGTGCGATGTGAAAGGGGTATAAACCGGTATTTAAAACAGTAATCTGCGGCAATGTAAGGCTCTGACCCGTTTTAATTACCGTTTTAAAATACCGGTTTTTAAAACGTGTCGGCGATGTGAAAGTGGTATCAGTGGCAGTGAGTATTGCTATGTCTCCCTAATGGTCACAGGACTTGCTCAAAAATATTTAAAAAGAAAGTGTGAAAGGTTACATAGCAATTTTTCAGTAATTTAATTGAAGCTTGTTATGCATACTGTATGTACAGAGTGTCTTTCTCTTGCATATAACTTCATTTAGTCTTCCAAAGACAAATTAGAACAGAAGACAAGGTGAAAACATTGATGTTTTGCTAGATTACACAAGTGATTTATGCACAGTTCTGTCAGAAAGTTTCAGCTCAGTAATTATTACAGGTCATTCTAATAAAATGAGAAATGCTAGAACTCAGGAGAAAAATGTTCCCTGTGTACGGAGGTTAATTTGTTTCAAAATTATTATTTTTTATTTCCATCTATAAATGTAATTATGGGTTTTTTTATAGTCTAACAACAATTAGCTATTTGCTGTGGTTCAGACTCTGGAAAATGAGTTTAGGTTTTCATTACTTTTTAATATACACCTTTTGTTCCTTTAGCCATAACAATTTTGTTGTTTGCAGAATAAAGTTTACTCTTGAGTCAATGAACAAAATGTCAGTGAATAAATGTAGCGGCTAAAACATATTTTCTATTTTGTAAGAACACTATTGCATTTTGTAACTGTGTAATCAGGGGTGTCAGAAAGTTTTTAGTTTGGGGGGGATGTAATCTCAGTCACCCTCTCTGTGCTATACCTCATTACATAACAAACAGCCAGCCATAGGGCAATGGGCACTCAGTCACCATTACCTGCTTCTACATATAGCCAACTTATAGCCCCCAGGCACCCATCCAATCAGGGATTGGAAAAAGCCTCCCCCCGCCACCACCTGCACCCACTGCAGTGCCCCTTAGGGGAGAGACTAAGAGTATGTCATGGAAAAAAGAAAGCATGCAAAAGAGAGGAGGGGGAGAAAAAAGGGGAATGAGGGTAACAGGAGCATGAGAGATAGAGGGTGTCAGAGAGTGGGGAGAGCAAGACAGAGAGGGTGTCAATGAGAGACAAGGATAGAGAGGATGTCAGGGTAAGAGAGGGGATGTCAAGGAGATTAAGGGGGAGAGACAGGGAAAGAGTGAGTGCATCAGGGAGAGAGAGACAGCACCAGGTAGAGATGGGACAGAACACCAAATGAGGGCATAGGTGTAAAGATTGATGGGGGGTGGGCATAGATGAACAGATGGACAGATGGAGGAGGCATGGACTGACAGGTAGCTAGAAGGGGGCACAGAAGGATGGACAGTGCCCCATATGGAGGCAAAGGGCCAGATTCTCTAAGCTCTAATATAAATGGACTGACAGAGCACAATATAGATGAACAGACTGACAAACATAAGAGGTGGGGCATAGTGAACAGACAGGAACATATGGGGGCACAGACGGACAGGAAAAAAAATGCATAGATGGACAGACAGAGCACCATATGGAGGCAGACAAGGAAACTAGGTGGACAAACCAAAGTGAATCCTGTCCCTCACCAATAATTGAACTTAGGGACCTTAAACACAGTTCACTTAATTTAATATTTTGTAAATTTCTCAATAAGAAACATTTGACCTAGGTGTCCATAAAAATGATTCCGAAACTCTAGGGAGCTATGATTCAAAAAAGTTTGGGAACCATTGTCCTATCCCAAGATGGCCACCAATATCTCTGCTAAGCATATGGGACCATCTTGTTATTTTCTGTGGAAGACTCTGTAGCGTGACTCTGTGGCACTTAATTTGCAGAGTCCTGCAATCAGGTAATCACTGCCCAGCCAGAGTGAAATCCCACCCTGTGCAAACCTGTGAATTGCTGTGCAAGCCTTAAAAATCGATCGTGATTATCGGAAAATCCATTGGCAAGTCGATCACCATCTAATTTTTTTCCCCAATGTGTGCAGTCTGTGCGTAGCACAGGACTTACTTGGCGGCTGCAATATAAACAGACTGATAGGGGCCGTAGCTGAGTTAACATGACTACATGTCTACGTTTTCCCTGACACTCCCAGAAAGCAACTGGTTACCACCCCCAAACTCTGCCTTCATGTCAATCAACTTGCATATGGTCAGTAGCAGGATTTCATAGCAGGCCTTGCATATGTGTACAATTTTTACGCATACACAGTCATTCGATTATCGCTTGGACTATGAATTCACATCTGTGCGATCCATTCTGAATAACCCCCTATATTTCGGCAAGACAGACCTGGTTAACACCAGCTATAAAGCTGTTCCAGCATCACTGCTCTGCCATCCGTTTGCAGCATAAGCAGGCCGATTGGTAAGCTGTATAATACCTCTGTTGAAGCTCTACTCCATCACCAGTGTACATGTAACAGTGAGTACGGCTTTATCTGCCATCTATCAATAAAGCATCAACACTGGTTAAATAACTGGGCTGTTCACAGTATGCGCCATTCCCTGGTGTGTCTCTATATATTAACACATGCACACACATCATTTCCAACAGTATATACTGAATATGGACAAAACCGAACTTATTATCTTTCCCCCACCCAGAGCTATGCCCCCTACTAATATCTCTATCACTGTTAACAACACCATCATCTCCCCTGTTCCCCAACTCCGCTGCCTGGGTGTCACTCTTGACTCCTCCCTCTCCTTTGCACCCCACATCCAAGCCCTGGCCCATTCTTGCCGGTTCCAGTTACGCAACATTGCTCGCATCAGGCCCTTTCTCTCACAGAGTGCAACTAAGCTGATCATCCACTCATTGGTCATCTCACGGCTTGACTACTGTAATGCTCTTCTCACCGGCCTCGCTCAATCCCAACTAGCTCCTCTCCAATCTGTCCTCAATGCTGCAGCCAGGCTTATCTTCCTCTCCCGCCACTCTAATTCTGCTACTCCCCTTCAACAAAATCTGCACTGGCTTCCATTCCCCTACAGAATCCTCTTCAAACACCTCACACTCACATACAGGGCCATCTCTAATTCCATTGCTCCATATATCTCTTACCTCATCTCCATTCATACACCCTCCCGCCCTCTACGGTCAGCTGACGACTGTCGTCTCTCCTCCACCCTGATCACTGCTTCCCATGCTAGAGTACAGGACTTTGCCCGTGCTGCACCCCTTCAGTGGAACGCACTCCCTCGCTCCATTAGACTCTCCCCGACCTTGCAAAGCTTCAAACGGGCACTGAATGCTCACCTATTCATCAAAGCGTACCCTTCCACTGCATAAACCAGCTGGTTCTCTGACCCCTTGCCTGTTTACATCCTGCTATCTAACCACCACCCCCTCGCTTGCACCTCTTGTAATCTGTCTGTCTCCCCTTCCTACTAGATTGTAAGCTCCTCCGAGTAGGGCCCTCTTCCCTCCTATTGTCAAAGCCCTCTTCTCTTCACATTTCACTCACAGCTCTCCTATACGCCAACACTCAGTGACCATCTTCGTCTGCATACTCATCTCCATCATTGGCCTCAAGCCTCTAGTTGTATGTTGATTGAGTCCTCACTACTTACATTTAAGCTGTAATGTGTATTGAACTGTGGTGCTCTTTATTTGTACTGTATTTTTGTTATTTATTCAATGTTATGCCAAGTTTTGTCTCCCTGTATTGTTCCTTTGTACGGCGCTGCGAAACACTTGTGGCGCCTTATAAATAAAATAATAATAATAATAATAATAATAATATACAATTACACAATACAGCCGCTATTACAGCTGACTACTGACTGCTGACATCAGTAAGTAAAGTAAAATGCTCACCATTGGATTTGCTACTACCGCTAAGGCTGTTGAGCCTGACTAGATGTTGGACCTGAAAGTGTTAAAGCCTCATACACACTAAGCGATATTTTAAACAATATCAGTTATTTTCACTTAGCGTGTATGCACAATATCATTAATGATGCAAGCTCCCATGCGTCGTTAACAATGTCCTCCAGCAACTGTAGATTCAATAAACAATAACGTTAACCACCGCATGTACATATTGGAGAACCAATGATGACACTGAACAATATCATTAACAATATAGTTCCTTCGGACAGATGTTAAGGGAAATTGTTTATGATATCGCTCATGGAGCGAATGGTCTAATGTGTGCCTGGCTGAAGATTTATGAACCCGATGAAGAAGTGGAGGTCGGGTAGATAGACAATCATTTTTGGCTTGTTTGGTATTGTTTACTACACAAAACAACTATACTTTGCAGCAGCTCTGGTGTTTCAGATATCAAGGATGATTCAAAGCTTTTCATGAGCTGCACACGATTTTTGGAAGCCTTTTGGCCAATTCCGGAGAGTAGATGTATTTAATAAACCAACGTTTTATAAAGTTTGAATGGAATATTTGCTCAAGTTGATGATGACTTCTGTATACTTAAGGCCCATACACACTGGGAGGGTGCCAGACGGGGTCCCGACAATGGGGATCCCGTCATTTACCCGACGTCGGGATCCCGACTGTTAAAATACCGACGCACGGGTTCCCGGCGGCCACCGGCTATTCTCCCTCGTGGGGGTCCATGACCCCCATGGAGGGAGAATAGAATAAGGTGGCGAGCGTAGCTTGCCACCGTGCCCGCAGCGTGGCGAGCGCAGTGAGGCCGCAAGGGGCTTTGTTGAGCTCGCCACGCGGTCTGAGTCCGGCCAGTCGGGATCCCGACGTCAGGCTAATGACTGTTGGGATCCCAACTGTCAGAACCCTGTACCACACCCCACTGGGCAACTTTGAGCTTAAGGCCGCTCAGTTCACTCTTTTGATCAGCTGTCAGCTCGAAAGCCGCCCAGTGTGTACAGGGGCAGCGATAATCGGTGAGCGCTGCTGCGCGCTCCCATATCATTGCTGTTCCGGATGCTCATCTACTAGTATTACTAGCAGATGAGCGAGGGAGTGGGTGGCTTTCCATTGCGTCCTGCTATGGAAAGTCATCCACCCCGGGGAAAAATCGCTAAGACAGGTGAAAACCGCTCAGTGTGTACGCAATGAGCATTTTTCAGCCCAGCTATTTTCCCCATCATCGTTCTCTGTAAAAACGACCAGTGTGTATGGACTTTTACTTAGGGCCTCACAATAAGTAATGAGTAATACATAGGCAGAAGGTACAATTTTGCAGGGGCATATCCTAGTTTATTTTTAAATCTTTACATTTGTGCAATTCAATATATACAGTAGGTGATATGGCGGGGGATACAGAGGTACGTACTTCGTAAATTAGAAAGTTCAAAAATTGCTGGAAAATAGAACTCTTAAACAATAAACATTTTATATGTTGTTTTGTGATTAAAATGCAAAATAACAGTCCCCATCATCCAGCAAAACAGCGGTTCCCAGCATGTATGTTACATTTTCAAACGAATTCAAACGTTTTCCGCAGCTGAAATTGGTTAATAACAGATTTTAAACTGACAAGCAAGGTTATAACACAAGGTTAACGTCTATATTGTCTGGACATTATTATAGGATATCTACTAACTCTCAATGTATTTGCTAAGAGTCTTCCTACATCCACATATGTTCAGTAATTTGATGTCACAAGGTTACTTTTTTGCTTTGTTGAGCTGCCATCAAACCTTCAACGCAAACAGACCTCTTATATTTACTCTAAGAGAAATACCCTTAGGGAAAGCGATTCTTTATTTTCATTACTTGTTCTGCAGGTGCAAGTGTGATTTCTAATCTCAAAACTATTACTTCGGATTTGAGGCACAGATGCCACTTGCTATTAAAAAAAAAAATTAACTAGCCTTGTTAATAATTAGCTATTGTTCACATCAAAGCAGATGGCCATTTTCTCCTGGAATGATTTCAAACATCATTTGTTTCTCCATTTATTCCCTCCGATACTTTAATAATGCTTATTGTTTGCATGGTTCTAGCGCTCCTTGCATCAGACAGTTGCCGCATCATTTTTAAATACTCAATCTTTTTAAAATGTTTTATCATTTGTAGTATGGTTAGATAACATAAACAAAATAACTTTGCTTTATAAACACATCATGTGTTTAATGCATACATTACTTGCCTACTTTTGAAAACTGGTTTCAGGGAGATTATAGTTGGTAGTAGAATTTTGAACATCGCCCCATTGAGGGGGCTTGTCATAGCCCACCCAAAGGGCGTGTCTAGTTCCATATATGGAGAGATTGTGAAAAGAGATTGTGAACGTGGCACCTAGAATCGTGGATGTGTACTGATATATCTGAGAGGAATCTTTTAAAATTACTTATATCCAAATGTAGACGAGCCCCAGTTAGTAAGAGATACTATACTTGGTAAAGTGCTGGGAAATGGTTCTGATGATTCAATGTAACTGTATATATCTCTCATTCCTTTTTCCCAAAAAAAATTAACAGTGTAATGTGGGCTAGGTGAAATAAGGGAGATTGCTAGACTAATAAGGGAGAGAGGGAGATTGCTGCTATTTCAGGGAGTCTCCTGCAGAATGCAGGAGGGTAAGCAACTATGGTTTAATGTACAACTAATGAAAGATGCTACAAGACAGCCATAAAATAACATACACATATTGCAGGGAACACCTCTTTAATAGCCTTTTTTGGAGATGTATTAAGCCCTAGTAATAGATAAGGGGGGGGGGGGGGGTATCCAATTACATCTGCTAATTGGATGTTATAATTGGGATCTGGGTCAGACATCCTGGGTTACCCGTTTAAACTACTCCTTAACCCAGGCCCTACCCAGGACCAACCTTTTTTGGGAGCCTTTTAGGCCTAATACACACTAGGCAATATTGTGAACAATATCACTCAGAAAGGGCTTTCTGAGCAATATTGTTTACAATATCGTCTAGTGTGTACACACAATATCATAATGATGCATGCTCCTAAGAATACAGTATATTCAGACGAGGGAGGTCCTCAATAATGATGGCTATGATGCTGCTGCGACTTGGCCGTAATTCCCCCCGCACCCATCTTGCCATCACTCCTTTCCACATCGGCATCGGCAAGTGTGTTTGCAGGGTTCCCACCGCCATTGATATCAATGTCAGTGGGGAGTCCTTTAGTGTGGAAGGGGCTTTACAATGAGCAATGACCTGAGTAAACCCTGGCAATATAGATATATATATATATATATAAGGGATATAACTTACAATAGTTACTAAGCTGAGTGATAACATGAATCACATCCTTCAGGACAAAACCGGAGAATCCAAATGTGTAAAGATTTGTCATTTTGGTCATGAAGGTGATCGTTCACATACGTGTGATATACCAAATCAGGGATCGTTGGATTCCAGGCCTGGCAAATAAGTATTTTACTGCTGAGAGATTAGAGGCCAGATGCACTAAGCTTCAAAAGTGATAAAAAAGAGAATGATAAACAACCAACCAATCACCTCCTAACTGCCATGCCACAGGCTGGGTTTAAAAAATGTCAGACAGGAGCTGATTGGTTGGTTGTTTATCACTCTCCATTTTATCACTTTTAATCTCACATAGGCCCTTATTCTGATCGGTGCGGATATTCCCGAATTCTTTCGGATGGCGTTTTTTAGCCGTCTGCGCATGCGTGGCGATCGCTAGGCGCATGTGCCACGCATGGTCTCCGTACTTGTTCTCACTAATCCCGTACAGAACTGTGCACCGCATACATTCGGCCAATAGGGGTGTGTTATGGGGGTCATGCGGAATGACACAGGGGCGTAGTTTCAAAGTGGGCTAAACTGGGCGGAAACATGGGCGGACACGGGGGAGTACACATATATTGGTAGGCGTGCATTCGGACAGCACGCCGAATGCACGCGAACAAAAAGGGAAGAAATGTGCGGTGTCCAAAAGGTTACTTTTGCTTTGCGGACACCACTCGGTCATGCGCTAGGCAATCGGAACGCCTAATCAGGACGGACGCACCTCAACCAATGTCACCTGAACACAATACAATCACATACTTTACCCATGACTTGTTAATTACACGCTTCTCACTGCTACAATTGGAAGCATTGCAGCTTAAAGGGAACATTACATGCTGCACTTGTCACACACTTTAACACTGCAAATAATGCACACAACTTAATAATATTAATACTAATACACATGCCACTTCTGCATGTATCAATTAATACAGACATTTGTGGGGCCAAAATAAAATTTATTAAACAAACTTTGCCAATAATTGAAAATACATAACAAAACAAATGGTACCATACCAGGACAAAAATTACATAATAAAGAATAAATAGCCACAGCAGAATCATTGGGAACACATCAGGTGGCTTCACAACAAAAGTACAGCACCAACACTTCAAGTACAGCACACTGAAACAGGGCAACAGAGGAACCAAACATGACATTTGACCCGCGGGCAAAAGTGGTGACCCTGGGCACGGATTTGGACACAGGATGCTGACACACACAGCTCAATGGAAGATTTGGGAAGACATAACGGAGGAGATTAATGGGGACACAAGTTCATTTGCGAGCACGTTTGCCCCTGGCAGGCTCCTTGCCACGTGCAGCAGCTCTTCTGCCTCGTCCACGGCCAGAGTCAGATGGTGGCTCATGTGGAGCACGTGCTGGTGAGGGGGTGGATCTTCTTCCCCCTCTGGCAGCAGGGAGTGATGAGGTTGGTAATGCACCCGAAGCGGGTGACATTAGGGCCCTATTGCTGTTAACTAGCTCCACCATAAGTTCATTATGGCGGAGGAGGAGGTCGTTTTGCCGCAGGGCTTGATCAGCCAGCACCTGCAGGCTACCAGCAATAGCTTGGTGGCTGCCAGCCATAGCTTGCTGGCTGGCACTCATAGCCTGCAGGCTCTCAGCAATACTCTGCTGGCTGGTGGTCAAACCCTGCAGCACCTCCTCGGCCCTACGCACCCGCTCGAATGCCGACTCTCCCTGCTGCACAATACTATCCAGCACACGGCCCCACATGGACAATTCAGCCGCAGACAATCTTGGCAGCTGCTGCACGGGCCTGCTACTGGGGCCAGGTGGCACAGACTCCACAACCTCCTCAAGAGAATCTTGACCAAGCGGTGGCGATGCTGTTGAACAAGAAAATTCAAATTACCACACATTCCATGCAACATTTAAAACATCTACTTATGGCCTGGCAAATAATTACCTTCAAGAGTAGAAGCCATCACTTCCGCTGGGGACTCGCTGTCTATAGTGCTCACCCCCCGGACCTCCTCCACTGCTATACAGCACTGGGCCATCTCTTCCAGGGGGGTGAGCTCCAGCTTGCCAGGCATGGGGCCAGCCCCAGAGGTCTGGCTGTGTTGCCACCGCTCGGTCAATTTCTTCTTGAGGTTGCCTTTGAAGTCGTGCCACCTGCAATCAAAGTGTACATATTAATACATGTAACTCCTCATGTTTGCTGTAGCACCCATTGCAATCTGAAACATAATACAACATGTGCCTACTGACACCAAACGTACTATATTCTTTTTTCAAACCAATCCTTAGAAGATACAAAAACAGTCACCCTCCAATAACTATCAATTCAATGTCATGGCCTACATGTCTGTGCGTCCAAGCAACGTGAACACCCATTTCCCAACTCCATCTAATATTGAATGTAAACATTACTGGACTTGTCCTACTCAAATTTTACACACATGTACTTGCCTCTTCTTAACGTGCTCCGTCTGACGAACTTGTGGAGCCACTGCATTAATCTCCGCCGTTATCTCCTCCCAGATCTTCCATCTCCTTGTGTGTGTCAACTTCACCGCAGGACACTCAATTAAATCACGTGCCCGGGTCACCAGGATGTCAAGCTCCCGCGGTTCAAATGCCATGTTTCGTGTTGTTGGTTCCCGTGTTGCCCCACTGCGGCCACGGGCACGGGCACTGCCACTGCCACGGCCACGCCCACCGGTTGCTGTACCTGAAGTGCTGGGCTGGCTACTCTGTTGGGAAGCCACCTGCTGTGTTCCCAATGATTCTGCTGAGGATGGCCCAGCTGCTGATTGGCCTGCTGTTGATGGGCCAGCTCGGTCCTCTGGGTTGAGGGGTACATAGGTGGTGTTGGCCTCCATGCGGGACAACAGATTCTGCACCACCTGCTCTTCCTCTGAGTCTGAGCCTGGCATGTTTGCAACAAGTGTTTGCCTTTCTAGGACCACTTTAAATACTATTTCTGTAATTGGCGTTAATCAGCTGCAAGCTGCGTTCTGTACGGCCGCGTCCCGTACGCCAGCGTCAACCGTGCGGCGCATACGGCCCGCCCCTTGGTGTGGAAAAATATTCCCAAAAAACCAGGCAAACTCAGTAAGTCTGATTTATTTGCTAAATGCAGATTCCAACACCAATGACCAAATACAACTGAGGTCAGACATGACATGTATATTTGAATGTACTTCTGTACTGTGCACTTGTTTGCTATGTAGTACAACTGACACTACCCATTCCATATGTCAATCCAGTCCACCACTTAGCCACAAGTAATCAGTGCTAGCATCCAAATCACATGTGAAAGCACTCCACATTCAGGTTAGATGCTAGCTACTTTTCATTCCACCTCTGTAGTATGGCCCAGTAGAAGGTAAGTGTACACATGGCTGCATGGGCTCATTTTGGGAAAAGGTCTGCCTTCATTATACATTAGCTGTTTGGTACCTTGTTGAGTTAGGTGTAAGTGTCTAGAGATGCACACTATTTCACCTGTTGCTTATACCCATGTTTGGTGAATGTTATAGATTAGATATATGTTGCCATCTTATTTTACACTGTTTAGGATGGGTGTGCGATGCAATGGGTTAGCCGTCTGTTCGGGCGCATACACGCTGTTAGTGTAAAAATGAACAATAAAGTTAATACCAAATATCACTCTGATCAACCAATGACAGCACATGATTGTTAAATTTGTGCCACTCCTAAAATGGCGGCTTATGGCAGAGCAGCACCCTTCTCTGCAGCCGAACTGAGGGCACTGGACTCCGTTATGGAGACCAGGCTGGGCCGTGCTGGCCCGTTTATTACAAATAGGCAGAAACGTTCTGCCTATGCGGTGGCCCGCCGGCGGATATACGCCCGCACCCATGTGCGGCGGACCATCGCACAGCTTGAGCGGCGGTGGTCCGACCTCGGCGCAGGGAGCCAGAGAGGCTTCAAAGCATAAGGGCCAGCATTGCTAGATGTGAGTATTTCAACAGTATTTGTACATGATTGCTTACCTGACATTATTTCATCCACTAAGGTCAGCAGCCTGATCATGAGTTAAACATGCCATACAATATATGAGTGCTACTTCCTGATTGACACCCTGTAATGGTCATAAAATATGTTATTGGGGAGGATTAATGCTTGTGATGCTTACAATGGGCCAAATGTCACAGCATACCTGCCATGTTACAGGCTGTGTTTTGTAAAGGCCACTGAGGAGCTGTTTGCATGTACAAGTATCAGTACCTCTAACCTTTGCATTTATAGGTTGATAAGGCTTAATACAAATTACCACTAATTGGCACTTTTATCGTTTTTCCCAAACACAGCACGTGCACGAGCAAGGCAGGCCCGGGAGGAAGCAGAGGCAGGCCAGGCACAGGAGGAGGCGGAGCCAGCGATGGGCGAGGACGAAGGGGAGGCCCAGGAAAGTGAAGGAGTGGAGGAGGCTGAGTGGCCAGTGGAGGCAGAGGTGGCAGCCGAGGAGGAGGTCGTGGTGGCCGAGGAGGAGGTCCTGGTGGCCGAGGAGGAGGTCCTGGTGGCCGAGGAGGAGGTCGTGGTGGCCGAGGAGGAGGTCGTGGCGGCCGAGGAGGCCCAGGAAGAGGGGGAGGATGAGGAGGCCTGTGTGGTGGAGCAGGCGGCCGAAAGTGGTATGTATACATAAAGATTCGATCTTCCTTTTGTCATCCACTATTTGATATGTAGCACTGTTGATTCAAATGTGTTTGAAAATACTATAAAGGCAAACAACAAATTGGGTAGCAACAGACACACTTTGGGGTTAGATAGGGTGCCCAAACCATACCTTTCATCCTGGACACATATTAATGACACAGGTTGTGCGGATGGCTTTCAGGTCGAATTGAAGTGCCACTGAACCTGTGTAGTTAATCTGTATCCAGGAAGAAAGAGATGAGTTGCTCATGTAAGGGTTACATGTCCCTGCTGGTTGCATACAATGTGTAGGCTCATATAGGTGAGTAGAGTTTACTGGTGAATGATCTTTGTAAACTAGATTCCGTATGGCATAAATGGAGTATGGCCAGGCGTGGCTTAGACTGGAGTAACAAGTGGTGAGTGCCCCTGGGCCCTCCTCTAGCTAACCACCCCCTGCGGTCTGCATGTATGTTTTGCACCATAATTGTGTGTGTATTTGGTGTTAGTAATGCTTTTGAGCATGGGAGTGGGTTAGTGCTGCAGCTTCCCCTAACTGGCATTCTGACAATGATTTCTGGAGCAAAATATCAGCAGCCAAGCCATGCTTGATTGCACAAATGTACTGAGCATTCCTGAGAGTTGTGTCACTCCCCTGCCAGGCTCCATCATATAAGAGACACTGAACTTTGTTAGCCGATTTGTGATTGGGGCTGCGCGTGGCATGCTTCTCAGAGCTTAGTCATGGGTGGGTTTGGATTGAGAAGGAGCAGTATGACTGTGAGGTGTTCTACAGAGTAAAGGGTAGAGGGCCAAAATCAGGCTTTCTATGTAGTATGTATGCATGTATGTATAGGTGTATGTCTCATATATATAGGTAGATATGTGTGTATATATATCTAGTTTTAGATATCAGTTTTCAGACAGCCCACTGACGAAGTCATCGACGAAACGCGTCTGGGCGGGTCCTACCAGACGCAAACCCTTTGTGCCCGACACAGACCAGGAAAGCAGGAAGGAGGAGAGTGCGCCAGTAAGCCGTGGCTACCAGCCAGACGCCACAAGCGGCAGCCGTCCCCATACTTGACCTGTGGAGTGCCTGACTGTGATCGTGGTAACACTGATATTGATTAAAATCACGTGGTAATAAGCCCACGCTGCTGAAAAGCAGGGTACGCAGTGTACATTTTATTGATTTTTAAAACTGACAGAATGTCTTTGAATAAAAAAGCAATATTTGCACTATGAAGCGCTTCTTTTCATCTCTTCACCCAGATATATATATATATATACACTTAACATCGGCACTCACCTTTCCTAGTTTTGGGGTGCCCTATGGCTTGTGACCACATTGTTTAAACAGACATTGGATGGGCTCTGCACACACTAAATTAACTGATAATAAATAGTGGAGATTTGGTTCATGAATTGATCAATGCATTTAAGCCTGCAGCCCCCGTCAAGGGACCCCACTGTTCTGCAGGTCCTACCACTATCGCTGAAAATGGCTGCAATACACATAGCTATCACATCAATGTTTGATGCCAGGCATGCTATCAGGTCTGAAGCTCACAGCAGACTTTGCTTTTATAGGTGAGCAGCTACCAACACACCTGTCACTAATCATCTAGGGAAATGGCTAACATAAGCTAAGGAATCTTAGTTAAAAACAGGGTGCATGAGAGAATGTGACCACAATAAGACTAATTAAAAAATTAATCTAATAAACAATATATACACTTAACATCGGCACTCACCTTTCCTAGTTTTGGGGTGCCCTATGGCTTGTGACCACATTGTTTAAACAGACATTGGATGGGCTCTGCACACACTAAATTAACTGATAATAAATAGTGGAGATTTGGTTCATGAATTGATCAATGCATTTAAGCCTGCAGCCCCCGTCAAGGGACCCCACTGTTCTGCAGGTCCTACCACTATCGCTGAAAATGGCTGCAATACACATAGCTATCACATCAATGTTTGATGCCAGGCATGCTATCAGGTCTGAAGCTCACAGCAGACTTTGCTTTTATAGGTGAGCAGCTACCAACACACCTGTCACTAATCATCTAGGGAAATGGCTAACATAAGCTATGGAATCTTAGTTAAAAACAGGGTGCATGAGAGAATGTGACCACAATAAGACTAATTAAAAAATTAATCTAATAAACAATATATACACTTAACATATATATATACACACACACCTCTCAGAATGCATGTTTCAAATGTAGGTTTGACTATGTTAAATGTATGCAGGAATATCATTAGTCATTTTTAATTTTGAATTTCCTCAACAGATGAGCCTGCCCAAGCAGAGGAGGGTCGCCGTGGGGCCCTCGTAAGACTGCGAGGCCTGATGCGCCTCATGCTGGAAGAAATGGACCGGCTAATAGATGCAGAAGATTAAATTTTTTTTTTTTTGGCATTTGTTTATTAATAAATGGTTATTTAAAGTTGAAAGTTGTCAGTGTATTTTTCTAACATGCTAAAGTATATGTGTAAGTTGTTTAAAATGTTTAAAATAAGCAAAATGTACATAGTGTATATAGATGTATGTTTGGGTCACATGCTGTAAGGGTTAATGTGTGTCATGAATGTAGTAGGAATGTGGGTCAGTATAGATGAGCATTTAATTGATTGCAATTGCTAACAATCCCTTTTGCAGGAGGTTGCCTAATAGCCTAAGTGGGTCATGTGATCGCTGTGTGTACTCAGTACACAATTGTGTTGGATTGTGCGTAAATACTCCGCATCGGGGCGTACGGACAGCTTTCCGTACGTTCTCACGCGGTAAGACCGTGCTTGTGCGGGAAGACCGTGCAAGAATCTGTACGTTTCCCCCGCACACGCACGGTTTGTATGTCGTCCGTACACACGCCCTGTTTTTAAAGAGTGACTCCATCCGAATGCGGAGGACACGTAGGCGTTTCTACGGACGATGCCCGCACGCTGCCGCACAGCGTTGCATGCGGCCCGCACCGTAACAATTCGGGAATATCCGCACCGATCAGAATAAGGGCCATAGTGCACAGTGAGATTAGTTTACTACATGGTTTACTAAAGGGTTCTGAGGAGTATAGCAAATTAGAGAGCTGCAAGTAACTTAAGGTATACATAGACCTGCTGCAAAGTCAAATGAGTGTTTCACTTTGTAACAGAGGGTTGTAATTCATTGACAGGTCAACTGTACTGTACGTATGTGGCCACAGCCCCCTCAGCAGGTACGAATAGAGGAATCCCACTACACATGGGCATGAACTGCACCTGCTCCCTACAATACATCTTGCCCCTCATTCTGGTTGGGATTCTACGAATTCACAACAGTGTCGATGTTGAGGATCTGCAAATGCACATTTGTGAATATGCACAAGTGCAGGTCTTCTCTGCGGGTGCCCTCGGAGACTTGCATGGTCCCTGAGGTGCTTGCAGCGGGGTGGGCATGCAGGAGGTGTGCTGGGGGTGTTTGCATGCGAATGCCCAGCATTTCCTGGGCATACCCAAGAAAACACTGGTGGGTGGGCAGCTGAGATCACAGAGCAGGGTGCCACAAATGTACAGTAAGTCACTCTCTGGTGACTTAGCTTAGCGAGTGCTTGTGAAATCATTTTATGGTTGGCGCAAAAAGAACAGTTGACACCCATAGGCGAATCTAGAATTATGGTAATGGGTGGTCCCAAATCTAGACATAACAGAAGGGGGACCTTAGCGCGGCGTAGCCGCGCGCCAAAAAGGGGCGTGGCCTCTTGGGAAGGAGGCGTGGCATCACAAAAAGGGGTGTGGTGTTACACTTTAGACCATACACAGTAATGCCCATAACACATTTTAGCAAACTCTGTAATACCCATTACACATAAAGCCACACGCCGTAATGCCACTTACACATAAGGCCACACACCATAATGCCCATTACACATTGTGTTACACATCATGATGCCCATTACATACTATTTAACAAACCGTTATGCCCATTACATATTTGCCACATAAGTGCTGCTTACCTACGTGCTCATTGCTAGGGGGTTCTTGCTTGATGGCACCATAGTACCCATTACACATGATGCCGCACACCATAGTACCCATTACACATGATGCCACACACCATAGTACCCATTACACATGATGCCGCGCACCATAGTACCCATTGCACATGATGCTGCACACATAATGTCCCTTACACATGATGCAGCACACATAATGCCGCTTACACATGATGCTGCACACCATAATGCCCCTTACACATTAAGCCACACATTATGCATAATGCCCCCACATACCGCTACTTGTAGCGTCCCTTAAGCAATGCCCCCAAAAGTGCCACTTACTGTAAATTTTTATATGAGCCTTCACTGCTGCTGCAGGGAGAGATGGAGAGCGGTGCAGCTGCTTCTATGGGGAGAGGAGCAGAGCGCAGCACAGAGCACGCCGACACTCCCCTCCTGGTGTCCCATCTATCCGAGTGGACATTTGAAATATTGTGCGCGCTGTTGTTGTGCGTGATGTAGGGGGAGCACGCCGGGCGCCAGCACCACGTGATTAAAAGGGGGGGGGGAGGCTGAGGTGAAAGCGGAAGAAGAATTGGAGTGGAAGCTGCAGGGGTGACAGTCATTGACAGCTGGGCAGAGAGCAGGGGGCTGCCCGGCTGTATTCAGAGCACTGCAGGTCACGGCTGTTTGAAATAATACCCCTTTCACAACAGAAAATTCAGGGATTTACCCGGGAATATGGTCCCAGGATCATGCAGGGACATTCCCAGGCTGACACCTTATACACCAGTCTAGTTAGTCCCTGCATTTTCTGGTGTGAGGGGGAGAGACAACCACTCCCCTCTCCCTACCTCCCTTTAACCAACCAGCTATATCTTCAGAACCAACTGACCCATTTACATGAGACCAGTATCATATTGAATAACTTTTGAGTTGGCTTCGAATGATTTTGGTCCCATGAAACTGGGCTGTTTGGTTACAGAGAAATCTGCCCTCAAAGAACATAAACAGTCATGAAATTACATTTAAGAAATTTAAAAAAAAAATTAAAAAACGGTTTAACCTCAATATCCCTGGAACCAATTAACCCATATGGATCCAGCCTGGTATCAGATTGAAGGCCCAGCAATTTGGGTTCGACAGAGATCAACCTCGAGCTTCAGTGATGCTGAAGGGGGAACTGGCAGACGTTGAACTGGGTGGGGGTCGGAATTAGCGGGTCCCATGTTATCCTATAGGGAAAATGTTCCAACTTTGCCTGGTTGTATCTCCGGTTCCCAGGGGGCTAGAGACACGGGGCTGGGCTCGTTGGAAAGCTCCATCCCTCAGCTACAAAATGGGCTAATGGGTGGTCCTGTGCACCCCCAGACCACCCCCTAGATTCGCCTATGGCAATTACACAAGCTTTGATAAATAGGTTAAAACAGGGTGAATGAGAAAATGTGACCGCAATATGACCACCCCCTAGATTCGCCTATGTTGACACCCTTCTACCTCCACAATTGGTTTTAGGCAGATGGGCTTGCTCTTTATGATGAAGGTACAGCAAAATATCTCCTTATATATTTTAGATATCTTATGGTGCGCCTCTGAAAATTTGTTTCTAGGGAGTCTCACAATAGATAATCAATGATTTAGTTTACAATAGACAATAATTCAATCTATCTATTGGTGACCACTCATAAGTATAAATTCCGATGTTAATGGGTTGTTGTTTTTTTTTTTTTTTTCAATTTAATCTTTATTAACTTTTTAGTATAACAATACATAAAGTGTATATTTACATGGGTTGGTTTTTTAATTCTTAGGGACCCTGAGGTACTACTGGGTCTATGAGTTAGAGATTTACCAACCGGATGGCTTATTATCCAAGATTCAAATAAACACAGATACACCCTGATGGCTATAAGCCCATAGCCTGTATTAATTGACAGTGGACCACAGTAGAGAGATAACAATGATATGGATTTAGTACATGGTATATGTTTTTTCAATTTAGTGAGCAGTAATTTTGGCGTAAAGGTGAAAAAATTAGTAAAAATAAATAGAAGAAAAAGAGGAATCTCCTTTCAGTCCGTAGCTACTGCTGCTGCTTGCTATGAGATGCACCGATGCAAATATAGCAAGTGAGCGAGTGCTTACAGACTTAATTTGCCCACTTAAGGAGTTAGTGGGCTTCTGCTGTTGGGGCCCAATCTGTGGAGCCACTTGGTTAACCTTAGGTCCTTGCAGGCCTGCAAGGACATCAGGCACCTTGTCTGTAGTCTGGCTGCAATGACAAAAAAAAAACGAATGAATGGTTTTGCACAAAATATAGATTTATTTATTTATTTGAATAAAAAAGAAATTGTGCCTGCGCTGGCTGCTTCCAAATAATTGTATCAGACGTTTCTCAAAAATATATAAACAATTTATTAAAACATACACATGAATAAAATCACACTATATATATATCTTTTAAACTGAGAGTCCTTTTGTTGAAGGTATTGTCTCACTGAGAGCGAAATAGCAGGTGCTAGCTGAGAAGAATAATAATTAAGTGCTGTAATTTTTATATTACCATCCTGGTCGGTCTGGAAGATTTTTGTATGCCAGAATCGGGATCACAGTTCTGAATTAGGCCCTATGACGGGCGGGGGTATGTCACTCCCCTCAGATGGTGATGTCCTTTAGGAGGCTGGGATTAGGGATCATGCAGATATCCCAAGAGCTGGAACTCCAGTTTTCTCCAAGAAGGACTTGTAAAGATGGTAGGTGGCTGTGTCCCTTTAAGCAGCAGTAGATTTTTTCTCAAACGACCAAATTTTGGATGTGTCCCATTTAGAAGAATATGGGGTATCAAGTCAAATCTCAGCAGCACAATGGGGGTGTCTTTTGGCAAGGCTCAACGCGTTTCCCCGGATGTAACCTCCGGCTTCTTCAGGAGCAAGTGTATCTGTGTGAGTTCTCAGCTCACTTATTTATACCTGAGGACTGATTGTCTATGAAAAACACCTGAGTGTGATAAGCATTTAAAAAACTCTAAATAATATGAGAAACGTCTCTAACTGTACATAGGAAAATTCTGTATATTGAGATGGAGGCAGTCATCTACATATAAACACATTTTTATATATATATAAGGATGAATTATTTCCTTTTCGTATAGATATATGTGGTCATGTGACCCGGAAGTAACCAACATTAAGGTCCATGTATAAACCAGGTATTAGTATACAATTAATATTTGCGGTCTTAGTACAGGGCGACCAGGGGAGTGAAGAGGGTCGTGGCGCCGTGCACCGATTGCTGGTATCGGTAACACGATCGCCCCAGACCCCTCCGCTTACCTGAACGCTATTCCGTCTGTTGCCCAGCAACAGCTCCCGGTCACGTGCACGTCACATGACCCGGGGGCGTGCTGGACGGCACACAGCGATGTGTCTTCTCCGTCCAGGAGATAGGGGCGTATGACGCCCTATTCACGTGCGGCGGCTCGCGAGAACTAGCTGTTCTCATGTTAAGCCGCGCGTGTCTCCAATGACAGAGTCCCAGCATCGCTGGGTTGCCTAGCAACAGGCGGAGAATGGTCTGCAAGACCAAACCACTGTAATTGCCGCATCTGTATGAGTATATTATGCAGAACATTACACATAGAAAAACATTTAGCAGGTACTGATAGGGATTATAATCAATAGTTATAATCTATTAGTGGATAAACATTAATCATAATATAGTATAACACGATGACAATTCAATATACATAATATCGATTATTTGGAAAGTATTTGATTAATACAGGTCTTTATTTCTATCTAGAATGTAGTTTTTTTATTTTATATATATAGAAATAATACAGAAACATAGAAATATGATAGATGATAATTGAATAATAATTCATAAGAAAAATCTATATATATGAACAATAATAAACAAAAACATTGATTTCTTATGTGTAATCAATTCATAATACTGTATTTAACTCTATTGATTCGTTTAATCCGTCAGGATGTAATGAGTTATATTTCAGGGTCCAAAAGATCTCTTGTTTACATAACATATTAAATCTATCACCTCCACGGGCTGTATAGCCAATGCATTCCAGACCTGTTATGGTTAAACATGCTGGATTAGAATTGTGGTGGGTCTTATAATGACGTGAAACACTATGTTTCATGAAGCCCTTTAAAATATTGCGGCGATGTTCCATGAAACGAGTCCTTATGGATCTCGTTGTCCTTCCCACATATGGGAGATTACAACTACAACGTAATAAATATATCATATATGTAGAATCACAGTTCATAAAGGATTTAGGATTTTCAAATTTATCTACTCCTGTTGTTACTAACATAGGTTTTTTGGGGAAATGTGTGCACATAGTGCATTTGTTCTTACCGCACTTAAAAAAACCATTAGGTTTCTTAGGGAGCCATGCTAGATGGTCATTATTTTCTGTTTCTTTCAGTATATTTGTTTTTTTCAAAAAACTGGGTGCTAGTATTGTTTTCAATGTTTTGTTTTTTTTATACACAAAAGCTGGTTTTTTTGGAATAATGTTAGAAAGAATCTTGTCCTGGTGTAGCACTCTATAATTACGAAAGACAATATTTTTGATGTCATTAGCTCTAGTATTAAATTTGCTTATAAAAGCAATATCTTTTTTATCATTTATTTCTTTAGAGGTGTTTTTGATCTTAATTTTGTTCTTTGGAATTAGAAGGTCGTTTCTATTCATTTCTAGTGCTTTAGAATAAGCCTGGCTTATTCTAAAGCACTAGAAATGAATAGAAACGACCTTCTAATTCCAAAGAACAAAATTAAGATCAAAAACACCTCTAAAGAAATAAATGATAAAAAAGATATTGCTTTTATAAGCAAATTTAATACTAGAGCTAATGACATCAAAAATATTGTCTTTCGTAATTATAGAGTGCTACACCAGGACAAGATTCTTTCTAACATTATTCCAAAAAAACCAGCTTTTGTGTATAAAAAAAACAAAACATTGAAAACAATACTAGCACCCAGTTTTTTGAAAAAAACAAATATACTGAAAGAAACAGAAAATAATGACCATCTAGCATGGCTCCCTAAGAAACCTAATGGTTTTTTTAAGTGCGGTAAGAACAAATGCACTATGTGCACACATTTCCCAAAAAAACCTATGTTAGTAACAACAGGAGTAGATAAATTTGAAAATCCTAAATCCTTTATGAACTGTGATTCTACATATATGATATATTTATTACGTTGTAGTTGTAATCTCCCATATGTGGGAAGGACAACGAGATCCATAAGGACTCGTTTCATGGAACATCGCCGCAATATTTTAAAGGGCTTCATGAAACATAGTGTTTCACGTCATTATAAGACCCACCACAATTCTAATCCAGCATGTTTAACCATAACAGGTCTGGAATGCATTGGCTATACAGCCCGTGGAGGTGATAGATTTAATATGTTATGTAAACAAGAGATCTTTTGGACCCTGAAATATAACTCATTACATCCTGACGGATTAAACGAATCAATAGAGTTAAATACAGTATTATGAATTGATTACACATAAGAAATCAATGTTTTTGTTTATTATTGTTCATATATATAGATTTTTCTTATGAATTATTATTCAATTATCATCTATCATATTTCTATGTTTCTGTATTATTTCTATATATATAAAATAAAAAAACTACATTCTAGATAGAAATAAAGACCTGTATTAATCAAATACTTTCCAAATAATCGATATTATGTATATTGAATTGTCATCGTGTTATACTATATTATGATTAATGTTTATCCACTAATAGATTATAACTATTGATTATAATCCCTATCAGTACCTGCTAAATGTTTTTCTATGTGTAATGTTCTGCATAATATACTCATACAGATGCGGCAATTACAGTGGTTTGGTCTTGCAGACCATTCTCCACCTGTTGCTAGGCAACCCAGCGATGCTGGGACTCTGTCATTGGAGACACGCGCGGCTTAACATGAGAACAGCTAGTTCTCGCGAGCCGCCGCACGTGAATAGGGCGTCATACGCCCCTATCTCCTGGACGGAGAAGACACATCGCTGTGTGCCGTCCAGCACGCCCCCGGGTCATGTGACGTGCACGTGACCGGGAGCTGTTGCTGGGCAACAGACGGAATAGCGTTCAGGTAAGCGGAGGGGTCTGGGGCGATCGTGTTACCGATACCAGCAATCGGTGCACGGCGCCACGACCCTCTTCACTCCCCTGGTCGCCCTGTACTAAGACCGCAAATATTAATTGTATACTAATACCTGGTTTATACATGGACCTTAATGTTGGTTACTTCCGGGTCACATGACCACATATATCTATACGAAAAGGAAATAATTCATCCTTATATATATATAAAAATGTGTTTATATGTAGATGACTGCCTCCATCTCAATATACAGAATTTTCCTATGTACAGTTAGAGACGTTTCTCATATTATTTAGAGTTTTTTAAATGCTTATCACACTCAGGTGTTTTTCATAGACAATCAGTCCTCAGGTATAAATAAGTGAGCTGAGAACTCACACAGATACACTTGCTCCTGAAGAAGCCGGAGGTTACATCCGGGGAAACGCGTTGAGCCTTGCCAAAAGACACCCCCATTGTGCTGCTGAGATTTGACTTGATACCCCATATTCTTCTAAATGGGACACATCCAAAATTTGGTCGTTTGAGAAAAAATCTACTGCTGCTTAAAGGGACACAGCCACCTACCATCTTTACAAGTCCTTCTTGGAGAAAACTGGAGTTCCAGCTCTTGGGATATCTGCATGATCCCTAATCCCAGCCTCCTAAAGGACATCACCATCTGAGGGGAGTGACATACCCCCGCCCGTCATAGGGCCTAATTCAGAACTGTGATCCCGATTCTGGCATACA
The DNA here is from genome assembly GCF_055691185.1 of Crinia signifera. Taxonomy (NCBI): domain Eukaryota; kingdom Metazoa; phylum Chordata; class Amphibia; order Anura; family Myobatrachidae; genus Crinia; species Crinia signifera. The sequence goes on from NC_139217.1 coordinate 407,770,178, forward strand.
AAAATCTTCCAGACCGACCAGGATGGTAATATAAAAATTACAGCACTTTATTATTATTCTTCTCAGCTAGCACCTGCTATTTCGCTCTCAGTGAGACAATACCTTCAACAAAAGGACTCTCAGTTTAAAAGATATATATATAGTGTGATTTTATTCATGTGTATGTTTTAATAAATTGTTTATATATTTTTGAGAAACGTCTGATACAATTATTTGGAAGCAGCCAGCGCAGGCACAATTTCTTTTTTATTCTTATCTGTAATCTAGGGCTTGACCGCCCTGTGCCAGCCGCTGTTGATTTGCGCACCACACAATCTTTTCCATTATTTATTTATTTAGTTAGTTATTTGGAACAGAAATTCTTCTCCAATGGATGAATCACTATTTGGTTTTCATGATAATCCTGTAAAGTAAAACTCTACAAGCTCAAAAGCAAAATTGATTGTACAGAAACAATTAATTTGCAATTAGATGTTTAAATGAGCTTGATAAGCATTTCATGTTGTCTGCCATCTGGGCATCCTCCAATTGTAATACGTAGATGTGCTAATTCATTCGCTGTCTATAGTGTTTAAGATGCTACAGTTTAAATGAAATATCTGGCAAACAGTCACTGTTTTAAAAATAGATTATACTCCATTTGCTACAGTATACAGTACAATAATAAGCAGGGCCGGCAATATAAATCTTGTGGCCCCATACACTGATATCTCGGGGGGGGCTACCCCCAAGGGTTAGGACCGAGAGGGGAGGGTTAGGGTGCAGGAAGGGAGGATTAGGAGGGCAGGGAGAGGGATTCACTCCTTTGGGATGGCACCCCAGCACTAGTCATCCAGATGAATCCTATATACTGTACCTACACACACTTCCCAGGTTGGGGTGCAGTGGCTTGTGGCCACATATTCTAGTAAATACAAATACAGTGGGCTCAGCACTCAGCATAGTAAACTAACTCACCTTAATATACAAATAAATAAATAATGAGAATTTAGTGAATGAATTGAGCAATGCGTTTAAGCTTGCAGCCCATCGCCAAGGGACCCCATTTCACTGCAAGTCCTACACTAACAGCTGATCTCTTAGGAACCTGGCAACTGCTTACACGTCATAGCTAAAATGAACATGTGTTTAAAAAATGTTTTGGTACTTGTGTATTATAGCGGCGCCCCCGATGTTGGTCGTGCGATGTTTTCATCGCATCGCATGCCATACAACTGATGGCATGCGATGCGACGCGATTTTACACCACTATTCGATTAAAAATGTTACAAGCACCCTAATGGGTGATTTTAAGCACCCTAATGGGTGCTTACAATGTAAAATGCACCCCCACGCCACCCCTTACTATAAACGTGAACCTGAAGCGTGGCGAGCAGCGGCGGTACGCGTCCTACGACCTTTTCATACCCCCACTATCCACATCGGCGTGGAGTTGAATTTATATAGTGTGGCGAGCCACCGAGCCCGATGCGTGGCGAGCGGACGCGTATACCTGTGAAGTTATGCGCGGCCGCTCGCCACGCTTCGACGTGTATAGTGGGGGTATGAAAAGGTCTTAGGACGCGTACCGCCGCCCCTCGCGGGCTCGCTGCGCTGCACCCATTAGGGTGATTATACAATTTATAATCGCATCCCATCGCATTGTATGTCATACAATTTTAAAATTGAATGCCATTGTACAACATCGCGCGATATCGCATCGCATACCATCATATGCCTTATGGTATACGATGCGATGGGTGCCGCTATAATACACAAGTACCAATGTTTTTATTTTAAAATGGCGTGACACCCCCCCCCTCCAACGGGCATAAACAGCCCCAGGCTCAAAGAGACAGTCCTGGTTTTAAAAAATCAGGGAACAAATTAAATATAGGTATTTTTTAAAACAAGCACCAGGCTCAAGAGCCAGTCCTGGTTCCCAATTTTATATGGGGGACAAAATCACTAGGGGTCCCCCGTAGTTTGACAACCAGCACCAGGCCCAAACAGCCAGCTGGGTAATGCAACAGCCTGAGGAAACTTTTTATGCAAGTTCCCCAGGCCAAAGCATTATGGTCAGCCTGGGCTGGGACCCTGGGGGAGGGGGGCTGAAGCTTGCCCCCCACCCCTTCCCCGATGCCCCAGGACGGTGGACACCGGGCTGATGTTTTGTGTAAAGAAAAGATGAAAAACTAGTGTGTTTTGTTGTGGAACTACTCTGTGGAACTAAGCGCTGAGGGGAACATTTGAGTTTATATTGTTCGATTCTAAGGGTTGGTAACCATAGGTGTTCTCCAGCTGCAGTCTGAGGCGTATGAGGTTTTTGTATCTTGTTTTTACCTGTAGATGGAAATTATACTTACCGAGCCCTCCGGCGTAGATCGTTTCCTCTTCGATCCATATTAGGCATCCCATGGGTTAAAATATGAAAATCGGTACTAGTTTCCTAACACGGCGCCAGCGATTAAAATTGTATCCATTGGGTCCTAAAAAATCGCATCAATCGCATTGCATGCAACCAAATCGCATGCGATGCGATTGACACGATTTTTACATTGGAACCTATGTAAAATGGTCCCTGAGACCAGATTTTACAATGGCCCCAATGTTAAATGCCCCCTGACCCCAATTTTTATTGTATCCCCACCCTGATGGGTCAAATGCCCCCCCCCCCCCATTGTTAACGCCACCCCACGATGAACACCAACCCGAAGCGTGGCGAGCGCAGCGAGCCCGCGAGGGGCGGCGGTACGCGTCCTCCGTCTTTTTCATACCCCCACTATCCACGTCGGCGTGGAGTTGATTTTATATAGTGTGGCGAGCGCAGCGAGCCACCGAGCCCGAAGCGTGGAGAGCGCAGCGAGCCCCGCGAGGGGATGCGCATTACTTCACAGGTATTACGCGTCCCCTCGTGGGGCGCGCTGCGCTCGCCACGATTCGGGCTCGGTGGCTCGCTGCGCTCGCCACACTATATGTTAAATCGCATCGGGCGCGTCGGTCGCATCGCATACCTTAAGTTAAGGCATGCGATGGACGCGATGTACCCGATTTTTACTTGTCGGGAAAAAGGCTAAAAATAGCCCAAACTTAAGGTATGCGATGACCCACGATGGGCGCTGTGCTAGGAAACAAGTACCAGAAAATCTTATAGGAGAAGCCATAACTGTTTGTTTACTTTCACGCAGGGCTTAAAGTGGTCATGTAGAGGTGAGGGAACTCATTTCTCTATGCCACCTATTTACCCGCCCTCCTCTATCCCATAAGGCAGAGACAGGGCCATTGGTAGAGTTTTTGGCATCCCCCTGCAAACCAGAATGCTGTGCCAATGTAACTTACTGATAGAACCATAACTTGTTTGTACAGTGTGCTACAGCGTCAGTTGGCCAGCCTAAAGCGAACCTCTTATTCACACGCCACAATGTTAGATCCTACATGTCAGTTGTATAACCTTCGTCTAATGTACATGGGCAGCATGAATAGCGAATCACTGAGCGTTTATACACATGTGCTTAGCAGCATTACAAGAGGAGCTACAGATGTAGCCGCTCTCAGTGGTGCAGCTCCTGGCGATTCTATCCACAGCCGCCGGAGTCCGACAGAATGGGGTGTGTGCACACAAGATGCTCGCATGCCCCACTCTCCCTAAAGCCCTGCAGCCCTCTGCCCCATCTCTCCGCTCTGAAACTCTGATCTTGCTGAAGCGTACACCGGTTTTGGAAGCCTTCTGTCCCCGCTCGCTGCCGCCTTACTGGCGGGGATGCAAGAGCGAGTGAGCTGCTCGCATTTGCCCATCTGCCGGGACACCGTCCGCCAGCCTGCGCCAGCTGATGAGATCTGGCGAGCTGACGGCGGCTCCATCTGTACATGTGTATTAACATAGGCCACCTGGAACCCTTAATCAAATTGATTCAAACCCTCCCACACGCACAGTCCATGTGGTGTAATAATGCCATACAGTAATAATGCCACACAGTAATACAGTAATAATGCCACAAAGTGCCAGCGAAGCATGGAAAGCACAGGATGAGTCTTGTTTCTTTCCCTGCAGTGGAGTGCCTCTACAAAAGTAGCACCAGGTGACCGAGTGCTGTTGGAGCAGAACCAGTGCCGCCCCATCAGCCTTGCACCCTGGGTAACGGCATTAAATGCACATTATTTATTACATTACCCTAAAATATTAGGAGTTTTTTGTCAGCAGCAGGGTAATGTACAAGTATTTTTATATATATAATTGTCACGGCCGAAGATTCTGATGAGGTCGTGTGGTGCTCAGGGACTGAGGAGGAGGCAGTAGTAGGGTTAAAACGAGCAGGTTTAATAAAGGCTGTCATACAGGACTCAAATACTTCTTTGAGAACAACTGTAATAGGAATCAAAGTAAATGGCAAACGATAAATGTCCAGAAGACAATGAGGATGAATGTCCAGAAGACAATGAGGATGAATGTCCAGAAGACAATGATGAAGAAAATCCTGATGAAGAGATGAAAAGATGGTGGCAAATAGAGGATCCGGAACTGGAAGAAGATGGGAGGTGACTGCGGCTGGAGGTAGCTGAAGAGGAGGTCTTTGGGGAATCCAGGAGGAAGCACCCAAGGGTACCAGAGAGAAGCTGGCGACCAGCGTGACTGGAAAGGAGCACTGGATCTGAAGCCAAAGCGAGCTGACGGACACAGCTGGGATAGCAAGGACACAATGAGTCAGGAGCCTTCCAGGAAGTGCACGGCACAGAAGACTCTTTGCACTGACACTGAGTTACCTGGGCAGATCCTCTATATGCATAGAAGGCGGCTGCCATTGGCTATCACAGTGAAACAGGTGTGCAGCTCTGACCTGGCCCATTCCTCTGTTTGCCCTTAAGCAAGATGGCGGCGCTGGTCTCACGGCACCCATAGCCTAGAGTGAGACCACGCTGCAGACTTCCATGCTGCCCTCCAACACTGCCGGACCTTTGCCTGCCGCCTCACCTGACATGGAGGCCGACACACGCCAGCCGACTGCGGACACGGACGGGTGAGTACAGGACCCGCCGTGTACCGCCGCGGCGGCGCGTGACAGTACCCCCCCCTTTTCGGGTAACCTCAGGACATTTGCGCTTCTTGTGAGGATTCTTCTGAAAAAAGCGCTTAACGAGACTTGGAGCATGTAAATCAGCTTGATCCACCCAGGAGTTCTCCTCCGGTCCGAAACCAGCCCACTCCACCAGAAATTGATGTCGAGAGTTGCGATAACGAGAGTCTATGATTCGTCTGACCTCAAACTCAGCATCCTTCTCGGTATTGACCTTTGAGGGTCGGGGTACTTTCTTTTGGAAGATGCTTAATTTCAATGGTTTGAGAAGAGATATATGAAAAGAATTAGATACCTTCATAGAAGATGGAAGCTGCAATCTGTAGGACACCGGGTTGATGACTTGGGTGATGGGGAATGGACCAATAAAACGAGGGGCAAGTTTCATCGAGGGTACACGAAGTCGAAGATTGCGGGTAGACAGCCACACTCGATCCCCTACTTTAAATGGTGGAACTGCCTTTCTTCGCTTATCAGCTGCTTTCTTATATCTGGCAGAAGCTTGAAGAAGAGCTTTGTGAACTTCAGCCCATATCTTTTTGAAACGATGAAGAGACATGGAAGCTGCCGGAACCTCCGGAGACGGCAAACTTGAGAAATCAGGGGACCGTGGATGTTTGCCGTAGACTGTGAAGAAGGGTGTAGTACCTGAAGAGGAGTGATAAGAGTTGTTGTGTGCATACTCCGCCCAGGGTAATAGATCCTTCCATTCATCTTGAGAGGAGGACACAAAAAGTCGAATAAATGTCTCTAGGTCTTGGTTGACACGTTCGGTTTGCCCGTTAGTCTGAGGATGGAAGGCGGTGGAGAATTTTAATTTCACCTGAACGGCAGTACACAGAGCTCTCCAGAACTTGGCGACAAACTGCACACCCCTATCGGATATGATCTCTTTGGGCAACCCATGAAGCCTGAAGATGGTGGATATGAAGAGTTGGGCTAGTACTGGAGCCGAAGGTAATGATTTTAGGGGCACGAAGTGGGCCATTTTGGAAAATCGGTCGACTATCACCCAGATAACAGTGTAACCGCTAGAGGAGGGTAATTCAGAAATGAAGTCCATCGACAGATGAGTCCATGGTTCCGTTGGGATGGACAGTGGTAGCAAAGCCCCAGCTGGGGGAGTCCGAGACGTCTTGTGTTGGGCGCACTTGACACATGAAGATACAAAGTGTTTTACATCCTGTCGAATGGTTGGCCACCAATATGATCGTAGGAGAAATTGTAAAGTTTTTTGTACCCCGGAATGTCCAGCAAAGCGGGAGGCGTGGCCCCACGTCAACAGCTTCTTGCGTAAATTGGGCGGCACAAAGGACTTGCCTGCAGGTGGTGTAGGGTGAGGAGAGACATGAGCAAAAACGACAGGGTTCAGGATGGACTGTTTAAGTGGTTCAGAATCTGAGCTGGGATTGAAGGACCGAGACAAGGCATCAGCTTTATTGTTTAAAACACCTGGACGATACTTGATTTGGAAATTGAAGCGTTCGAAGAACATAGCCCAACGAGCCTGGCGTGAAGTGAGACATTGTGCTTGTCTTAAGAAAGAAAGATTTTTGTGGTCGGAAAAAACTGTGATCTGGTGACGAGCCCCCTCTAACAGATACCGCCACTCCTCGAAGGCTAACTTAACAGCGAGCAGCTCCTGTTCTCCAATAGGGTAGTTCTTTTCTGCCGGGAGAAATTTCTTGGAAAAGTATGCGCAAGGGTGAAGCTCTGCATCCTCTCCTTTTTGCGAAAGAACTGCTCCTACTCCGTCAGAAGAGGCGTCAACCTCCAGGATGAAGGGTCGGTTCACATCAGGTTGAAGAAGAATTGGAGCGGTGATAAACGCCTGTTTCAGTAGTTGGAAAGCCTTGGTAGCTGCGGGCGGCCATTGGGCAGGATTGGCCCCTTTTTGGGTAAGAGCCGTCAGAGGTGCTGCTATGGAGGAGAAATTGCGGATGAAGCGGCGGTAGTAGTTGGAAAAGCCGAGGAATCTTTGCAAACCTTTGAGAGTGGTTGGGGGTGTCCAATCTTGAATAGCGCGGACTTTTTCAGGATCCATCTCCAGCCCAGTACTTGAAAGAATATGACCCAGGAAGGGAATTGACGAGACTTCGAAGGCACACTTTTCGAGCTTACAGAAAAGCTGGTTCTGGCGAAGACGGCTTAACACCTCCCGAACGGTGTGCCGGTGAGTGCTGAGATTGGACGAGAAGATGAGGATGTCATCTAAATAGACAACAATGGAAATATATAACAAGTCCCGAAAGATGTCATTCACGAATTGCTGGAAAACGGCTGGAGCATTACACAGACCAAACGGCATAACGAGGTATTCATAATGTCCATCTCGGGTATTGAAGGCCGTTTTCCATTCGTCCCCCTGGCGGATACGGATCAGGTTGTATGCTCCCCTCAAGTCTAGTTTGGTGAAGACCGTGGCCCCCTTAACTCGGTCGAACAATTCAGTGATGAGGGGCAGCGGATAGCGATTTTTAACGGTGATGTCATTCAACCCCCGATAATCGATACACGGTCTCAGGCTGCCATCTTTCTTCTTGACGAAGAAGAAGCCTGCTCCTGCCGGAGAGGTGGATGGCCGGATAAATCCCTTCTCCAGATTCTCCTGGATGTATGCCGACATGGCCTCGGTCTCAGGCAACGATAAAGGGTACGTTCTTCCCCGTGGTGGTGTCTTGCCTGGAATGAGATCAATGGGACAATCCCATGGCCGGTGGGGCGGCAATGTATCGGCACCTCCTTTACTAAAGACATCTGAAAAAGACGAGTATGGTGCGGGTATGGTGGAGGCAGGAAGCTGGGGAGAAAATGCTTGAGGTTTGCTCAGAAGAATAGGAATAACAGGAGATAAGCAAGAAGAAAAGCAGTCCTTACTCCAGGCCTTAATCTCCATAGTTAGCCAGTCGACATGGGGGTTATGCTTGGTAAGCCACGGCATCCCTAGGACTACAGGGTGAGAGGACTGAGGGAGAACCAAAAACTCTAACTTCTCTTGGTGCAGGGCTCCAACTTGAAGATGGATCGGTACCGTCTGTGAGGTGACATGGCCACTGGAGATGTGGCTGCCATCGACGGCTGTCAGGACCAGAGGTTGTTCCAGTGGTTGGAGAGGTATGGAGAGTTGTGCAGCCATGTCGGCCGAGATGAAGTTCCCAGCCGCACCTGAGTCCAGTAGAGCTTGCATGGACGTTTGTCCCCGAGGAGTACTCAGGGTGACTGAGATGGTAGAGTCTATGGTGGAGGGAGCAGGCGATAACACTCCTAATCTAGCCTCCCTCGTGGAGATTAGGAGCGGTCGTTTCCCGGACGAAGAGGACAAGAGATCAGAAGATGAGAAGATGAAGCGCAGTACATACAGAGATTATCTCTGCGACGTCGGTTCTTTTCTTCGGGAGAGAGACGGGACCGATTTATTTGCATTGGTTCTTCTGTGGCAGAAGGAGTAGATGATCCAATCTTTACAGGAGAAGTAACCACAGAAGAAGAACGAGGTCGAAAACGTTCAGAACGAGTCCTTTCCAGTTGTCGCTCGTGAAGCCGCAGATCAACTTTATTGCACAAGGAGATTAGCGCTGTCAGAGTGGAAGGGTGTCACGGGTAGCTAGTTCGTCCTTGAGACGGCTGGAAAGACCATTCCAGAACGCGGCGACGAGAGCCTCTTCATTCCACTCCAACTCCGATGCTAGTGTCTGGAACTGCACCACATATTGGCCCACCGATCTGCTACCTTGTCGAATTCTCAGAATCTCTGCAGCGGCTGATGACACTCGACCTGGTTCGTCAAAGATTCGTCGGAAGGAGGCAATGAAATCATCGTAGTTGTTTAGTAGAGGATCTGCTCTCTCCCACAGAGGCGAAACCCACTCTAGGGCAGATCCCGAGAGGAGGGAGACAATGTAGGCTACACGCGCCTTGTCAGTTGGAAAGTTGGAGGCTTGGAGAGTGAAGTGCACATCGCACTGATTCAAAAACCCGCGACATCCTTTAGGAGACCCATCGTACTTGCTGGGGGTCGGCAAATGTAACTGAGGGGGAATAATGGACCCGACTGGTGGCGTGGCGGAAACTCCTCCCGAGGATACTGAAGATGTTGCTGTAGCCGCTGGAGGGGTGGTTTGTGAGGAAGTCAGTGATTGTAAAAATTGCGCCACTTGCCGCTGTGAAGACTCCACTTTTTCCAGGCGGCCCATAATGCCTTGCAATACGTTTGCCAGAGATCCCTGATTTTCACCCGACTCCATCGGGTCAGTGCAAACTGTCACGGCCGAAGATTCTGATGAGGTCGTGTGGTGCTCAGGGACTGAGGAGGAGGCAGTAGTAGGGTTAAAACGAGCAGGTTTAATAAAGGCTGTCATACAGGACTCAAATACTTCTTTGAGAACAACTGTAATAGGAATCAAAGTAAATGGCAAACGATAAATGTCCAGAAGACAATGAGGATGAATGTCCAGAAGACAATGAGGATGAATGTCCAGAAGACAATGATGAAGAAAATCCTGATGAAGAGATGAAAAGATGGTGGCAAATAGAGGATCCGGAACTGGAAGAAGATGGGAGGTGACTGCGGCTGGAGGTAGCTGAAGAGGAGGTCTTTGGGGAATCCAGGAGGAAGCACCCAAGGGTACCAGAGAGAAGCTGGCGACCAGCGTGACTGGAAAGGAGCACTGGATCTGAAGCCAAAGCGAGCTGACGGACACAGCTGGGATAGCAAGGACACAATGAGTCAGGAGCCTTTCAGGAAGTGCACGGCACAGAAGACTCTTTGCACTGACACTGAGTTACCTGGGCAGATCCTCTATATGCATAGAAGGCGGCTGCCATTGGCTATCACAGTGAAACAGGTGTGCAGCTCTGACCTGGCCCAATCCCCTGTTTGCCCTTAAGCAAGATGGCGGCGCTGGTCTCACGGCACCCATAGCCTAGAGTGAGACCACGCTGCAGACTTCCATGCTGCCCTCCAACACTGCCGGACCTTTGCCTGCCGCCTCACCTGACATGGAGGCCGACACACGCCAGCCGACTGCGGACACGGACGGGTGAGTACAGGACCCGCCGTGTACCGCCGCGGCGGCGCGTGACATATAATATTTTCATTGTCATTCATTCTTAGCCTTATGTAGGTTACAATGAATCAGATTTATTCTCTCTTACCTATTCACCCTTTCCTGCAGAGCTTATATTCCCAAATAAGGGTACAAACAGCTAACTTAAACTGGATCCCCCCCCCCCCCCCAAAAAAAAAAAAAAAAAGCTAGGGAGGAAAACAACAGCAGCTGGAATACAGGATGTTCCTGCTCCGTTGGGTATCATGTCAGAGAGACACATATCCTACAGCATGTTGTACTGTATACTTTGATCTGACTTTCTGGCTTCCCTCTGTGTATTTTTCAGCTATAAAATAATTGGGCACTGATGTCTATTTCATGTACTTGGTGGAACTGTTCCTTGGATTCAACTGTACCCAATGCAAAGGGCACAGTAAAATGTTTTGCATCAAGCGAATCAGAAATAAGTCTGGTGATAGTATGCATGGCTTAACAACAGAGGGGATGCACATTTTGTAATACAACATTCCCCTTCCTTCATTGTTTTCTCCATCACTGGCTGTCTTTCTTTGCCTGCCTGATGCTGGACAAGCTTGTCGCAACAAACTCCAACCATGTCATCTTATATATATCCCCCTCATGTTTCACACAAACAGCAGCACATACTGTACTGTATATTAACACATCGGAAACTTAGCATGGGCCCTTATTCAGTTCTGATTGCAGTACAAATTTGTTTGGAAAATGGGCAAAACCATGTGCACTGCAGGCGGGGCAGATGTAACCTGTGCAGTGTGAGTTAGAATTGGGTGGGGTGTGTTGAAACTGAAATCTAAATTGCAGTGTAAAAATAAAGCAGCCAGTATTTACCCTGCACAGAAAAAAATAACTCACACAAATCTAACTCTCTCTGCACATGTTACATCTGCTTCACCTGCAGTGCACATGGTTTTGCCCATTTTCCAAACAAATTTGTACTTCAATCAGATCTGAATAAAGGCCACAGGTTTTCTGATACATTTTAATCAATGAACCTCACTGATTTCATTAATCAGACATACAGTATATCCAGCACTTCTTTCTTAGTTCGCATAGTTAAAAAAAACTACCCAGAAATTTGGCTCCTCATGCCCGACCCTGCTTCGTCTCCTACACACAAAGGGGGACATTTAAAGATGTGTATTCTACTTCACATGTGATGTTGCCATGGGCAACCAATCGGATCCTGTCTACTATCTTCTAGAGGGTACTAAATAAATAAGAAGAAGATTCTGATTGGTTGCCCATAGCACCATTACATGTTAAGTAGAATACACATCTTAGTAAGTTTCCCCCACATTATGCAATATTTGCTCCTTTATTTCTTGAACTGTTCTAAATGCAGATATTTGGCCGATTGCATATTTTACATGTGTACATAACTAAAAACATACTGTAATAACAGACTTAGAGGTACTTAAGGTATTTAATGTAATTGTGGCAATATCTTTATGATTATTATTTCCCTTTAAACCTAGAAAAGCTCAACATGAATACATTAAAATAAATGAGAAATCTGTAAAATCTGCTTTCGCTTCTTGGCTTTTGGTGTATATTATTATTTAATTACTCGTTCTATGAGAGTCATTTTCCAAATGCATCTGATAACCATTAGTTTAATTGTAAGCCTTTATGTACAGTAACTGACTGCTGGGCCCATTAATGAGAACAGCACTTTACTGTCACAATCTGAAACAAAGTGGAATGGATTTTATTGTACAAATTGCTAATGCTGCCAAAAAGACACCAAATGAGAACAATAGGTCCATTTTCAAAGAAGCTGGAAACCCTTTTAAGATCAAGACTACAATTTATTGATATATTCCCAATGCACAGTGAGAGAATGGCAGCAGAATGACTGGCTTTGTTTGTGTCCCAGCGATCCTTTTCAACTAGATAAGGCTGAAGGACACGATCTTTGTTTTATCACAAAGAGCATCCTGGATCTGTTCTACTTCTTATTGTTGGGGTCAGACACACTCTTTAACACATTTAATCAGACCCAGATATCCCGGATGAGTAAAGGGTATATATTTCTTGCTTGATTTTATCTGCACAGAAATAGGCGCATCTTGGCCAATGCCAATTGGTTAATGGAAAGATTTAAAAAAAAACAAGCATAATATTGTATATTTGGTACAAATAAAGGAATATCATATAAATGGGTTACAAATAACATTCTCAAACGTATTCGTAACTGTTCTAATGTCTTGGGTAAGGGCAGCCAAGTGGAAACTGGAGCCCCAGAAGGCATTCTCTGCACATGCTGGTGATGTATGTGCCGCGTCTTCTGGTGTGACTGTGCATCATTTGGCTCTGATGGGCCAGTTATGGGCAGATGGGGCCAAAGCCCCATCTGCCCCCAATATGGCATGTCGCGCCCATGCCTCTAAGGTGCTTCCATCCTTTACGTGCTCATGACCTTGAAAAGGAGATCTATAAGATACTGCATGCAGCCAAGTGCATGCTAATGTTTTGCTATCAAACAAAGAAAAAGGTCAAATGTATTTTAGCATTGTTATCAGTTCATGTGTGGTGATTTTAGCAATGCGATATATTATACTGGTAGCATCATTCTGCAGAACAAGTAACCAACAGATTTGGGGCTTCAACATTATTTCTACTTTTCTCCCTTTACTATCCATGTTTTATGTGTATTACAGTAGCTCTAGATTATCATTAGGAGAAAATAAATGCAAAAAATAGCTGTCAATACTGTATAACTATTCGCAGGGCTGTCCTCAGAAGAAACACTTTTAACCATATCTCCAGGTTTGTAATATACTGTAGAGAAAGAAAACTAACAGCATGATTTTGGAGTCCATGTACTTATCATCTTTCATGATTTGACATCATGGAACATATTTTTGATATGACTCAGCCAGTGGGAGTGGCTTCTTTATCATTCATCCAAAGATGGTGATAATAACTAAGATTGAAACCAGGCACCTGTAAACACTGCTTCCCGATGAGATCACTGCAAGTGGTAATTGTGACGAACCTTCGGATGCCCCACCCCAGTTCGTCAATGGGTAGCCCCCCTAAAGGCCTACCGTGCTTGCACCCCAACACAGGGGGGCAGGCACCCAGCTATTCCTAAACAGCGCCCAGTGACTACCAGACCTTTGCAGGCCTGAAACTGTACTATTTCTCTAAGGGTGTCTGAATCCAGCAGGAAATGCCTTATCTCATCCCCCCTTTCTCCTACAGGAAGCATCAGCCAGTTGAATAGACTGAGACCTTGCAATCCACAATATGGTCTGTTTTGACTTCACACCTGGGCCGCCCCTTATCAGCAATGGTTCCTGGCCTTTTGTTCTCCCCGGGGACTTGTTATAGACTGGCCGGCACCAGACCAGCAGGGGGCCAGAGAGTCCCAGAGAACAACCAGTTTCCAGGGCTCCGGCCTCAGCCAATCCCTACACAGGACTCAGGGGCATTTACATCTCAGGATTCAAGCAACGACCAATCCGGTCGCAGAACTCAAGAATAAAAGGGGCTGACACAGCAGCTCTGGGTTAAACTTTCTGCATCCATCCAGGATCCCTGACCCGGCGAGGCAGGATCCCAGGGGAGGAAGCTGAGTTCCCTCCAGACCCCACCAGAACTTCAGCAGTGGGCAGTCGGCCCTGGCGCAGTGGACCCCATACCACAGCCAGCGGTTGCATCCAGCGTGCCAGCACCCCGACGGCACCCACAGGCCAAGCGGCTGGGATTCATCACCTGCAGGACCAGCAGTGGGCAGTCGGCCCTGGCGCAGTGGACCCCATACCACAGCCAGCGGTTGCCTCCAGCGTGCCAGCACCCCGACGGCACCCACAGGCCAAGCGGCTGGGATTCATCACCTGCAGGACCGGCAGCGGGCATCGGCCTTGGCTCAGTGGAGCCCGTACCTCCGCTGGGGTTCCGCATTCTCCCCTCACCAAGGCCCCACCAGCCTCAGCTCAGAGACTGCCCAAGGTGACTATTGACTGTGGAAGGGAAGGGGAGGTGTTCACCTTTGTGTGGTTCTGATATAGTTAGTGTGTGCTGTGTATATTGTAGGCTACCTGTATTGTGTAGTGTTAGTGGTGTGGTTATGGTTTTCATGTACTGTTAATATGAAATAAAGGTGCGCTTTGTACCTTGCTTTTGTGGCCTTACTGTGTGATCCGCGAACCGAGGTTCTCCCGGGACTGTGCAAATGCTGTAAACACTGCCTTTCTCAAGGCGGATACGAGCGATAGGCCCCTCCATGCACCCATGAGCCCGGGAGTCCTAACAATTGGTGGCAGCGGTGGGATCACACAGTCCTGTACACCAGGCAGAACCAGGGGCCCGTATCGTTATACGGCCAGGTTCTGTTGGCACAATAGCCCATAACCTGATAGTATAGAACCACACAGGGAGGAACACGTAAGCCAGACCCTAAGCAGGCTAAAATGCAGGAGAATGAGGAGCAGCGGGCTCGACAGGAGCGCGAACATCCCTACCGGAGGGCCCGCAAGCCAGAGCTGCAGGTATTATGCCAGTCCAAAGACATCGCCTTTGTGGATACGGACACCCGTGAAGTCCTCATTGGTCGGCTCGGTGAGTGGGTACGCACCCATCCGGCCGGCCCCGACGACGAGACTGCCACAAGTCCTGCGGAGGACTCCGGCACGGGGACCTCTGCACAGCCGGCGATGGATACACTCCCGGCCCAACTCCTTGCAGCGTTGGACACGCTGGGACACCGGGGGCCCCGCCTAGGGTTCCGGGATGTGCCTCCATTCCGGGAGGCCGAGACGGACATTGACACACACCTCCAGATGTTTGAGAACCTGATGGGAGTCCACCGGGTAGGTCCGGAGGACTGGCCCAAGTACCTAGGGCCGAGTCTGACCGGGAAGGCCCTGGAAGCCTACCAAGGACTCAGTGTACAGGCCTGTGGGAACTATGCCGAGCTGAAGAAGGCACTACTGGCCCGGTTCCAGATCACTGCTGAAACCTACCGCCAGCGCTTCCGAAGTATTAGGAAGAAGGAAGGTAGTTCCTACGTGGAGTATGGCTCACAGCTGCAGAGCCTCTACCGAAAGTGGACTGAAGGGAAGCAGGCGGCCAGCGCTGGGCAGATTGCGGATCTGATGGTAATGGAACAATTATTGGCCCAATTACCCGTGGACCTCCGGGAGTGGGTGGCGGATCGCGACCCCATCAGCCCGGGGAAGGCCGCCAGCCTAGCCGACGAATTCCTGGCTAACCGCTCGGGATGGAGGAACACGCTCTCTACCCCCTCCACCGGGCTACGGCGAGCCATTCAGGGCTCCCCGCCAGGGAAGCCCCCTACCAAACCCTTGGTCCCACGGTGGGAGCCCCCGAGAGCCCCGGCAGCCAACTTCCCACCACCCATTCCCAGGTCCCGAACCCCAATTGGACCTCGGGACTGCTTCCGCTGTGGACAGCCGGGGCACCTGCAGAGGAACTGTCCCCGGGGTCAAGACCGCCCCACCCCCGTAGCCCTTGTCTACGGGCAGCCGGCAAAGGGGCCCGGTGAAGAGGAGGAGGACCTATATACCGATGGGGATGAGGACAATGAGGGGGTCTATGCCGTGGACCTGGTAGGCGACCCGGGGGCACCTGCCCCGAAAAACATGCGGGGACACATGCAGCCAGTATGGGTCGAGGGACGGGAAGTAACTGGACTCAGAGACTCTGGAGCTTCTCTAACCCTGGTGGAGCCCGACCTAATCCCTCCCGGCCTCCTTCTGCAACAACAGCGAGTGACCATCCGCACCGCAGGAGGCCAGGAGCGGGACATTCCTGTAGCCCGGGTTCGAATGGACTGGAAGGCCGGGCAAGGAACCATAGAAGTGGGCGTGCTCAGCGGACTGCCCGCCAAGGTCATTTTAGGTAACGACCTTGGGCAAGGACTCGTGACCCATTTTGTGCAACCCGTTACCAGAAGCCAAACTCGGGGAGTAGGGAGGGGAGACCCGAACCCCCGACTACGGATCCCGACACCAACCCAGGCGCCGTCCTGGCGTGCAACCCTGGAACAAGGCCCCGGTCCTGAGAGGGTGAGTGAACCAAGTAACCATGACCTCCCGACTGTTCCTGACTTGGGGGAGGGCGACCGAGAGAAGTTTAGGAAGGCCCAGGCTACGGATCCCTCATTGGCCGAGTTGCGCCGGGCCGCCGAACAGGGGGGCCTGGACCGGGGAGGGAATCGTATAGTCTGGGAAAAGGGGCTGCTGTATAGGATAGTCCCCATAAGGCCTGACCTGGGGCCCGGCACCTCACCCAAACAACTGATAGTCCCCGCAGCCTATAGACCCGAGCTCCTAGCCCTGGCCCATGACATCCCGGCCGCCGGCCACCTGGGCACCCGTAAGACACGGAACCGGCTAGTGAAGAACTTCTTCTGGCCGGGGGTGTCACGGGCGGTAAAAGAGTACCGCGCCTCTTGTGACACCTGCCAGCGGTTAGCCGGCGCCCCAACCAAAGCCCCCTTGTTGCCCATGCCCATCATAGGGGAGCCATTCAAAAGGGTAGCGATAGACCTTGTAGGCCCCCTTAAGGTGCCCAGTCGGTCCGGCAAAAAGTACATCCTCACTCTGGTAGATGTGGCCACCCGGTACCCTGAGGCAGTGGCTCTCGCCTCCATAGATGCGGAGCACGTGGTACAGGCCCTTGTGGACATCTTCAGCAGAGTGGGGTACCCCCAGGAGGTGCTCACAGACCAGGGGTCCCAATTCCAGGGAGAGCTAGTGAAGACCCTGTGGGAGAAGTGGGGGGTGAGGGCTCTCCGGACCACCGCTTACCACCCCCAAACCAATGGGTTGTGCGAACGGTTCAATGGGACCCTCAAGTCCCTGCTCAAAGCATACGTCCACTCAGAGGGGAAGGACTGGGAGAAGGCGCTGCCGCAACTCCTGTTTGCCTACCGAGAGGTGGCACAAGAGTCTACCGGCTACTCCCCCTTTGAGCTGTTGTATGGCCACTCAGTACGGGGACCCCTCGACCTAGTCAAGGAAGGGTGGGAAGGGACCTTCCGAGACCCAGAACAGCCGGTTCTGCAGTACGTTGAACAACTGCAGGCGCGACTGAAGCGGGTGATGGGCTTAGCCAGAGAGAACCTAATCCAGGCCCAGGACAAACAAAAAGGATGGTATGACCAGCATGCTCGCCTCCGGGAAATGGTCCCGGGGCAGAAAGTGATGGTCCTGATACCGGTGAAGCATAACAAGCTCCAGGCCACGTGGGCAGGTCCCTACACCGTCATGGAGAGAAAAGGTCCCGTCTCTTACCTAGTATCCCTAGACAAAGGGGGCCGGCAATGCCGCGTCTTCCACATAAACCGGCTTAAGGGGTACGTGGAGAGGCACATAGGGGCGATGGTGGTGTGCTGCCCACCCATGGGTGAGACCGAGCTAGACCCCCTCCCTGACCTGCTAGAGGTAGCTCGACAAAACCAGGGCATTGAGGCAGTGCAGATAGGCGCCCAGCTGGAACCCCAACAGCAGCAGGAACTGGGGGAGGTGCTCCGGGAGCATGAAGCCCAGTTCACCTGCCGTCCGGGCTGCACCCCACTGGCCACCCACAATGTGGACACCGGGGAGGCCAAACCTTGCCGACAGGCGGCGTACAGAATAACCCCGGAAGTATTGAGACAGGTCCGGGCCGAAATAGAAGAGATGCTGCAACTTGGAGTAATAGTCCCCTCCCGTAGCCCCTGGGCAGCCGGGGTGGTGCTGGTGCCGAAGAAAGATGGTACCACCCGGTTCTGCGTGGATTACCGGAAGCTCAATGAGGTAACGGTGACCGATGCGTATCCCATGCCACGAATGGATGAGCTGTTGGACAGATTAGGTGGGGCCCGCTATGTGTCCACCCTGGATTTGAGCAAAGGGTATTGGCAAATACCCCTATCCAGCGGAGCACAGGAGCGCTCTGCATTCACCACCCCCTGTGGCCTCTTCGAATTCACGATGCTGCCATTTGGGATGAAGAATGCCCCTGCCACCTTCCAGCGCACAGTGGATAACATGCTGGAGGGGTGCCAGGAGTTTGCCCACGCCTACCTGGACGACATAGCTATCTTTAGTGACAGCTGGGAGGAGCATCTGACTCACGTTAGGGAGGTGCTGACCCGGATCCAGCGAGCCGGGTTCACCATCCGCCCCGACAAATGCCACATGGGAATGGCTGAGGTCCAATACCTAGGACACCGAGTGGGAAGCGGGCAGCTGCGCCCGGAGCCCGCTAAAGTAGAGGCCATTCTAAACTGGCCCCGGCCTTCCTCCCAGAAGCAGGTCCGCGCCTTCCTGGGGACTGCGGGGTACTACCGAAAGTTTGTACCCCAATACAGTACCATAGCCCAGCCCCTGACCGACTTGACTAAAAAGAAACACGCCAAACAGATAGCGTGGACAGCCCCCTGTGACCATGCCTTCTCCCAACTCAAATTGGCCTTAGCCAGCTCCCCCGTGCTAGCCACCCCCGACAAACGGTTCCTGGTTCAGACTGATGCCTCAGACCATGGGCTGGGGGCCGTCTTAAGCCAAGTAGGGGCAGATGGCCGAGACCACCCCGTAGTGTACCTGTCCCGGAAACTGGTGGAGCGAGAGAAGGCCTATGCCACCATCGAAAAGGAATGCCTGGCCATTGTGTGGGCCCTAAAGAAGCTCCAACCATATCTTTATGGGAAGGAGTTCACTGTCCTGACCGACCATAACCCCCTGAGCTGGCTTCAAAAAACGTCTGGAGAGAACGGGAGGCTACTACGGTGGAGCCTTGCCCTCCAAGCTTATAATTTTTCTATTTCTCACAAAAAGGGGAAGGACCACGCCAATGCGGATGGACTGTCCCGACAGGAGGAGCCGGATCCCGCTCCCAGGAAACCACTGGCCCCGATCCTCCCGACTGGCCCTGATCCAAGAGCCAGCCCCTCCGACCGGGTTTAGGAAGGGGGAGGACTGTGACGAACCTTCGGATGCCCCACCCCAGTTCGTCAATGGGTAGCCCCCCTAAAGGCCTACTGTGCTTGCACCCCAACACAGGGGGGCAGGCACCCAGCTATTCCTAAACAGCGCCCAGTGACTACCAGACCTTTGCAGGCCTGAAACTGTACTATTTCTCTAAGGGTGTCTGAATCCAGCAGGAAATGCCTTATCTCATCCCCCCTTTCTCCTACAGGAAGCATCAGCCAGTTGAATAGACTGAGACCTTGCAATCCACAATATGGTCTGTTTTGACTTCACACCTGGGCCGCCCCTTATCAGCAATGGTTCCTGGCCTTTTGTTCTCCCCGGGGACTTGTTATAGACTGGCCGGCACCAGACCAGCAGGGGGCCAGAGAGTCCCAGAGAACAACCAGTTTCCAGGGCTCCGGCCTCAGCCAATCCCTACACAGGACTCAGGGGCATTTACATCTCAGGATTCAAGCAACGACCAATCCGGTCGCAGAACTCAAGAATAAAAGGGGCTGACACAGCAGCTCTGGGTTAAACTTTCTGCATCCATCCAGGATCCCTGACCCGGCGAGGCAGGATCCCAGGGGAGGAAGCTGAGTTCCCTCCAGACCCCACCAGAACTTCAGCAGTGGGCAGTCGGCCCTGGCGCAGTGGACCCCATACCACAGCCAGCGGTTGCATCCAGCGTGCCAGCACCCCGACGGCACCCACAGGCCAAGCGGCTGGGATTCATCACCTGCAGGACCAGCAGTGGGCAGTCGGCCCTGGCGCAGTGGACCCCATACCACAGCCAGCGGTTGCCTCCAGCGTGCCAGCACCCCGACGGCACCCACAGGCCAAGCGGCTGGGATTCATCACCTGCAGGACCGGCAGCGGGCATCGGCCTTGGCTCAGTGGAGCCCGTACCTCCGCTGGGGTTCCGCATTCCCCCCTCACCAAGGCCCCACCAGCCTCAGCTCAGAGACTGCCCAAGGTGACTATTGACTGTGGAAGGGAAGGGGAGGTGTTCACCTTTGTGTGGTTCTGATATAGTTAGTGTGTGCTGTGTATATTGTAGGCTACCTGTATTGTGTAGTGTTAGTGGTGTGGTTATGGTTTTCATGTACTGTTAATATGAAATAAAGGTGCGCTTTGTACCTTGCTTTTGTGGCCTTACTGTGTGATCCGCGAACCGAGGTTCTCCCGGGACTGTGCAAATGCTGTAAACACTGCCTTTCTCAAGGCGGATACGAGCGATAGGCCCCTCCATGCACCCATGAGCCCGGGAGTCCTAACAGTAATATGTAGAAATCATTACTGATTTTAGTATAAAAAACATGTTATTAAAGTATCATTTATATTAGGGGTGTGCACCCCTGTGACGGTGTAATGTTATACCTGCTTTCCAGATGATGGGTGGGTTCAGCACTCAACAACTTCTTCATTAGCAGGAGCCTGTGGCAGAAGGATGAACACCCCAAGCAACACACCATCACAGTATCTAGTTCTAGTACACAAAGTGATGGTGACAATAATATTTATTAACCATGAATCAATTGGTCACCGCTGTAGGATTACACGTGGTTATTGCCAAAACACATACAATAATCCTCAGCACAATACACTGTTTCAATGCAGCATTCAATTATGATGACACTGGTTATGCATTCAAAGGACCACATAAGATGTAATGGTCTATTCACATAAATGTTATCTAGCAATTAATCATTCAAACATACACATCAATATTCAGACACTGTAAAGCCTGCAATAACGTATCACTGAAACTGGCAAAATATCTAAACTGTTCACAGAATAGTCCCTACTGTTGTTGAGTTCAGTCCGATATTGTAAGTGAATTGTTCCAAGTAATAAGATCCTCTGAGGAGGCTGAGAAGCAAAGTTTGACCGTGCACAGTTATTTGTATTCCAATAGAGGTTGTTATAAGCATACAAGTTTAATGTATACTAGAGTCAGCACATAGAGGGCACTGTGGTGTACTGATGTCCAGTTTCTAACAGAAGCAACAAATAGAGGGCACTGTGGTGTACTGATGTCCAGTTTCTAACAGAAGCAACCAATAGAGACCTCTGTGGAGCACTCTTCCTCAATGTACAGCAGAAGCAACAAATAGAGGGCGCTATGGAGCACTTGGCTTAACACACTGTACTCTCAATTGCATAAAGTCTTTCAGCAATGGGAACACTGTATTAAACAGTTTAACGAGTTTTAATGATTACTGGAGTGGACGTATATACAGCAGGATCACTGGACTGGACATTAATGGCAGCAGTATCACTGAACTGGAGACAGCAGGACACGACATGAGTCACAACACCACACTGCAGCAGCACAGCACAGTACACCCTTCCTCTCCCAAGCTTGAGTGAGGAAGTGGCGCCGCCCACCTGCATATATATATATAGGGTCTGGACCCGCGCTCCGAGCCTGGGTGGGAAATCCTGAACAGGAGGGTGTTCGAGGTTGTCCGGATTCCCCTAATCTGAACTCGCTCACCCCTAATGTATATATCATCCCTTTCAAAATTTGCTGCGTCTGGGGCATGTGCATAGAACTTCTGATGTACTGGTGGTGAAACCCCTACTCCAGGGGTGGCCAAACCCATCCACAAGATCTACTACCAGTTCATGTTTTCAGATTTCTGTGTAAACAAAAATATGTGAGTCCAGGAATCATCCAAGCCACAAGGAGCGCAAGTTGAAGGTTGAGTCACTTTTCATTGGTGCCTCCAATCTAAAGTGACTCAAAAGTTAAAAAATGTTCTCATAAAGTAAAACATCATGGTGGAAGTATTGTACTCCTAATTACTCCCTCAAGACAAAGGAAACATAATATGAAACTCTTATCTCTGATAATATTTGTAACCTCATGTACCTTCACAATACATTTAAGTAATTTCACCCTTTCCACACTAAACCTACGATCTTATATCAGTGTCCATGATCTTGCTTCTTACTTCAAGGACTAGATTGATAAAATCTGACATAAAATAGTATCCGCTTCCTTAGCAACATGTTTAAAACCTTCACTAAACCCTCTGGCACCTTTTCTTCATTTGATCCTACAAATTGAGATTAATCTCCTCTCTTCTTATCGGCCAAATCTACTATCTACTATCTCTCCTCTTATTCTAGTGCCTTACAAATCAATCAAGCTTCCGTATTTCTCCAGGGCTCGTCCAAATGTAACCAAAATCTGTAATCTTACTTTCTTCTGGTATAAAACCACCCTTATTCAAGCATAAAGTGATTGTTCCTATTTTCGATAATAAATCCTGTCCCAAATTTGATCTCAAATTGCCATTCCACTGTAGTCAAAATTTAGTCAAACCTTAAACAATAAAAAATGTCAACACCAATAGTGGACTGACAAAATGTCATTAATGACAACCAAAATATCGACATTGACAATGACACAGGGTCATTAGAAAAACTGTAGACACAACTGATAATGAATAAATATCAACAAGGTCAAAATGAAGACAGTGAATATGTAAATGGAAACACAGACTTTTTTTATAAGTCCACCCTGCTAATACATGACCCTGGCTGGTCCCCCTTCATGACCCGGGCTGGTCCCTGGCTTATTATTTTTTCTGGATGGGAAGTTCTGAGAGTGCTGCCCACACCACACTGCTACGGTGTGTATATAATATATATATATATATCTAAGAAAAGAAATGGGGGAAGCGCTTCATAGTGCAAGTATTGCTTTT
Source organism: Crinia signifera (assembly GCF_055691185.1). Lineage (NCBI taxonomy): Eukaryota > Metazoa > Chordata > Amphibia > Anura > Myobatrachidae > Crinia > Crinia signifera. The sequence continues at coordinate 407,792,965 of NC_139217.1, forward strand.
TAATAAGAAACAAGTTTTCAATTTAAAAGTTCAGAGTAAAATGTACAACTCGTACCTTGTTATACATCAGTGTGGGCTAGAAACTACCACGTGGTTTTTTAAAACACATTTACCGAATCCACTTCCAATTATGAGGCTGAGAACCACCGGGCAATGCTGCTGCGTCCTGTGTGACTCCGACACGCTGGGCTTGCTGGCGCACTTTTCCCCTCTGCTCTCCTGGAACGTGGACGGCGATACAATACAATGGCGTCTGGTAGGACCCGCCCAGACGCGTTTCGTCAATGACTTCATCAGTGGGCTGCCCACTGACGAAGTCATCGATGAAACGCGTCTGGGAAAATCGGGTGCATCGCGTCGGTCGCGTTGCGTGCCATGTTAATGCACCTGACCGACGCGATAGACCCGATTTTGCCTTTGCCGGCAAAATGGACCTGATTTCAAAGGAAATCGGGTCCATCGGGGGGTAATCGTGTACCTTAACTTAAGGTACACGATTACCCCCGATGGTGGCCATGCTAGGAAACAAGTACCGTGTATTGTATTGTTTGGCATTTTGTATCCTGACGAAGAACCGATAAGTAAAGGTTACAAATGTTGATAATATCCCTGCTTTGGTGTGTTTTATTTCGGGTGAGTGCCGCCGTCTGGAAATATATTGCTTGACCTTAAGTGGTTATGGAGGGCACCCCGCACACAAGCGTATGCTGAGGATGTGCTGCTCATCTCTGGACTGTATATATATGTATTAGTATGTCAGTAGTATATATGGTTCAGTCCAATAGGTATCATGTATTGGCTATAAACTAATATGTGTATATACAAATCAAGTCTGGATCTCAGCTGAATGACTGCCCTTCAGGAACCCCGCTTCAAACTCTGGATATTCAGGGATAAATGTATGAAGCTTGGAGAAGTGGTATCTATCCCCGTAAAGAATGTTATGTGCAAGGTGATAATGCACCAGCCAATCAGCTCTAATATCTAAATTGACAGCTAGGAGCTGATTATCTGGAGCATAATCACCTTGCACATAATGGGCCTTATTCTGGTTGGAGCGGCCGGGCCGTACGCGTACGTCCCGGTGTTTTTCATGATCTGCGCATGTGCAGATACGCTAATGCGCCGGCGCGAACACTCCACAACGCTTACGGCCGGGGTCTCAACGTGCGAAAAAACCTGTACGCGAGTGTACGGGTAATGGGGCGGCATAGGGGCGTATTGATGGGAGCGGCCGAAATAATGAGGGAAAATGGGCGTAAATATGGGCGTACACGGGGGTGTGCACAAAAAATGAGCGGTGCTACTACCGCACGATCGACTAAGGCACCGTTCATTTCGGACACAAAACAGGCGGCCGCCAACCGACATCTCAAACCACCCCTACAGATACCGCATGCCAGCGTGCGGCTGAGTTGGCTAATTAACGCTGATTACTACTCAAACACATACACCTGAATGTAATAAGCAATGCTGCAGTCTATTAAGTCCAAACCATGATTTCACTGCCTGCAAGCCACACACACAGCACGCAAACACATTGGAAGCTTATGTTTCTATACTTCTCCACATTTAAAGGTTTGTTTAATTTAAGGTAAGAATCTTTTTATACGCTAAGGTAGGTATTTGCTAAACAGTTAGACACATTCACTACGTGCTTTCATAGACTTTACGCAGTAGCACACTCAATCTACACAAGTCGACATGTGTCAACGTGTTCACTCTAATACTAACATAGGTTTTGTATTTAGGATACAATAATATAAACCACATCTAACACCCGGTGGACATGCTGTGGTTGTACCGGTCAGTCATCTTCCTCTTCAGTGTACTTTTGAAGTCAGTCCACCTACAAGTTTAAAAATACAAATATCACCATGAGATATGTGCACCACTGTGCTACGTGTAGGGTTACCACCTAGTCCCTTCAATTCCGGACACATGTTAATTACACAGGTTCTGTGGCAGTTTAAAATTAGGTGAAGTGGAGTCTTGAAGTCAGCCAGCCACAGAACCTGTGTAATTAATATGTGTCCGGAATTAAAGGGACTATGTGGTACCCCTAGCTACGTGACATTTCCTAGTGTGGGTGCTGTTATGTTTTTTTGCCATATGTGTCCCACACACACATTCATGTCTAAATTAGGAGGCATTTCAGTGTCTCATCTCATTCATTAGGCCACTAAATGCACATACATACATCACTATGCAGAAATGACATCATCCATGGCCAAATTCGGCACCTCCACCTGGTGTGAAACTACACATTCCACCATAGCTTGACAATGTGGTTATTATGGAGTAATTTAACTATGGAATGGCATACTGGGATGTGTAGTTTCTCACCAGCTACATGTGCACAGTTTGCTCATTCTTGTTTCAGTAGCATCATATGGAACATGTTACAACTCTTTCAAAAACACACTTTCTCTTGTCCCATCACATACTTAACATGAGCAGAACTGTGCCCATAACCTCACATCACACCAATGGTGCATGTTTCATATATCAATGTGGGTTATTAGACATGGTTGTGTTCACATGTGACATTGAAGTGTAGCACTATCTACAAACACACCTTTCTATTAGTCTCAAAACATACATGTAACATATGTACACACATATGACATCAGGGGGACAAAGACCAGGGCAATTTTTCAGCAGTCTCCAGCAGGAACTGAGGCCCTTATTCTAGTTCACTCTTTCTGGCCAAATATTTCTTTGATGGACAAAACCATGTGCACTGCAGGTGAGGCAGGTGTAAAACCCCACCCAAATCTGATTATCTCTGCACAAGTAACACCTGCCTCACCTGCAGTGCACATGGTTTTGTCCATCTAAGAAATATTTGGCCAGAAAGAGTGAACTAGAATAAGGGCCTCAGTTCCTGCTGGAGACTGCTGAAAAATAGCCCTGACAAACACACTAACCTTTTCTTCACCGCGTCCCAATTTCTGATCACTGGTGCCACCTGGTTCACTTCCTCTGTGATCTTCTCCCAAAGGTTTCTCCTTGCACTGGCACCCGGCTTCCTGGTTGCCAATTCAATCCATTCGCGTGCCCTGGGCACTAGAATTCGCATTTCGGCCTCTACAAATGCAGGGTTTCTCTTTCTGGTGGTGGTATCCTGCTCAGTCCTCACCCTAGATGTTGCAGCACGTTTTCTGGTGGCCCCAGTTCTCTCACCATGCACCTGCTGGGTCACACCTGTTTGGAGAGATGCAACCTCTTGTTCTGGCTGGTTGCTTGGCCCTTGTGGAGCTGGTGGAGGTTCACCAGGGCCTGTTACTGAGGGGCCCGCTTGATCTTGCAGGCTACTCCTCTCTTGGGCCCTCCTTCTCCACTCCTGTTCCCTCTTGTTCAGTGCATCAAGCAGGGATTGTGCTGTAGCTCTCTGCAGAGCGTCCTCAGCTGCGGAATCGTCTGAGTCAGACATGTTTGCAGCAATTGTGGGCTGCATCTGACTGAATATTTATATGTTAATCTCCCGCCATGAACAAGGGGGCGTATATTTTTCCCCGCAATGTAGATGCAAATTTACGCCGATATTTCACGCCGATAATTCCCGCTTAAATTACGCAGGTCTCAACGCACCTGATCAATCACCTGTATATGCACATACACAGGTTGTGGAGCATTGTGGGCTACATCGTGAAATGTGTGCACTTGTCATTCCAATGATGACTGTTGTCAGCTGGTATCTGTTGGAGTTCGTGTATGCCTTGTGAGTCACATTTCAAAACATCACGTTACAATGCTTTCCTTACATATGTAATGTGTATGAAATTGTCATACAGCAACATGTCGCATTGTGGCCCTTTAAGCAGCGTAGTTCTGACTAGAGGGTTGCGTGTATTATTTTCCGCACACTGTAAATACAGTACTCTCCATGGATATCGGTGTATCGTGCCCCCTTTAAGCAGCGTAGTTATAAGTAGAGGGTTGCGTGTATTATTTTCCGCACACTGTAAATACAGTACTTCTCTCTTCATTGAATGCATGCTGTTGGTTGTGGTGTGTGTATATCGGAACGGTCCGCGTAAGTTTCTATTCGCATCCAGTTTGTTAATGTAAGAGGGATTAATAAAGTTAATACCAAACAAACAATTTTTTCGACCAATCAGCAAGCACCAAAAGTGATATATGTACCTGCAATTAATAACTGCGCCATTGCCAATATGACTTCTAACAGAGCTAGGCCATTTTCCACCCCTGAGCTGTTGGCCCTGGTCGACGTCATGGACCGTCACCTGGGGCCCAGGGGCCCATATGTTTGCAATGCGGACAAGCGGCGGGCGTATACTGCTGCCCGCTGCCTGATCTTCTCGACGACCGGCGTCCGCAGAAGCCTGGGGCAGGTTGAGCGGCGCTGGTCAGACCTGCGCCGGCGGCAGCCAGTTTTGCTGAGCACCCTTCGCCGCCATATTGCCCGATGTAAGTTTTGATTACTAGTATGTCTGCGTTTTTTAGCAATGTTTTGTGTACTTTTTATAAATATGTTGCTGAGTATGGGGGTGTATATGGGGGTGTATATGGGTGTATATGGGGGTGTATATGGGTGTATATGGGGGTGTATATGGGTGTATATGGGGGGTATATGGGTGTATATGGGGGTGTATATGGGGGTGTATATGGGTGTATATGGGGGGTATATGGGTGTATATGGGGGTGTATATGGGTGTATATGGGGGGTATATGGGGGTGTATATGGGGGTGTATATGGGTGTATATGGGGGGTATATGGGTGTACATGGGGGTGTATATGGGTGTATATGGGGGGTATATGGGTGTATAGGGGGTGTATAGGGGGGGGTTTAAGTAGTTGATCAGTTTTTGGGTGTAGGATATCAAATAGTTTGCATGATAAATGTCTGAAATATCACAGCAATGATAATTTTGAAGGTTATGAGCATGACTAATGTGAATTTTTCTTTCCCCCTTTTTTATGAAACCCAATCTTCGATTTCTATGCCATCAACATGAACATTTCAGCACGGGCAAGAGCCGCCAGAGAAGCCCGGGAGCAGGCACGCCGGGACCAGGCAGCCCAGGAGCAGCCGGAAGAGGAGGAGGAGGAAGAGGAGGAGGAGGAAGAGGAAGAGGAAGAGGAGGAGGAGGAAGAGGAGGAGGAGGAAGAGGAGGAGGAGGAGGAGAAGAAAGAGGAGGAGGAAGAGGAGGAGGAGGAAGAAGAGGAGGAGGAAGAAGAGGAGGAGGAAGAAGAGGAGACACTGGGTGCAGCTGGGACCCACACAATTTCCCCATCCCCTTCCCCCTCCACAACCCCCACCCCCACCACCTCCCCAACCCCCACCCCCTCCCCAACCCCCACCCCCTCCCCCTCCCCAACACTGGAGACACTGGGTGCAGCTTGGACCCACACAATTTCCCCATCCCCTTCCCCCTCCACAACCCCCACCACCTCCACAACCCCCACCCCCTCCCCAACCCCCACCCCCCCCCTCCCCACCCCATTTCCAACCCCCCTACACCTCTCCACCACCCACCCCCAAACCTCTCCACTCCCCACTCACACCCACTACCTCGGTCCAAACTCCAGGACCACCCCCCTTGCTCCTGACCCCCCCAACCACTGCACAGCCAACCAGCGGCGACCAGGATGGCTCAAGTAGCCGTAAGTAAATAATGTGTCTAATGTTGACCTACACATTTCTACACATAAACAATCACAACAACCACATATGTGTATCCAACATCAACATTAGTTGCAACATATCACTGCAGGCCGACCATGAGGTGTGTCCTGTCCTTCTCCAGGAACAAGGCTCCCCTTGGTGGTTTTTTTGAGTGTGGCCATGCCTCACCCCTTGAATAATTGACATAACAGTACATCCAATGAGATATCCGACATTAGTGGTGTGGTAGTTATGTGGCTCCAGGTGTTGGGTAACTCCAGTTCCCAGCATGATGTGCAACACAGGGCCGGATTATAATGGAGGCGCAAGGGGTCAGTGCCCCTGGGCCCCCCTCTAGCTAGGGGCCCCCTGTGGTTGTCATGTATTTTTGAAAAATAAAATGTTTAAGTTATGTTTTTTTTTTTTTAGCTAAATGTTTTGTGCATGGGTGGGGCAGTGCTGCAGCTTCACCTATCTGCCAATGTGACAATGATTTATGGTGCTGAGCATCGGGAGCCAAGGCACACTGATTGCACAAGTGTGCAGTGCATTTCTGGGAGTTGACTAAGTCCCATGACACTTTGCACCAGAGGACAGAGGCTGAGAAGTTTGTGCTGAGCTCTGATTGGTGGAGCTCATTACATGCTTCTCAGGTCCATGGAGAACAGCAGCAGCAGCTTAGTCATAGGAGGGTTTTTAATCAGAGGCAGCACTAGGACTGTGAGGTCTCCTCCAGAGTAAGGGGCAGAGGGACAAACACAGGCTTTTCATGTGGTGTGTGTATATATATATATATATATATATATATATATATATATATCCCCTGCAGGTAACCATTGACCAAGTTTATTCTGCCTTTACTCTGTGTTTTGACAGTATAATATTCGCCCATGCAGTGTGCGGCCAGTAATGACAAGTGCAAGGGGGCCCCCCGCTCTAAAGTACCCCGGGCCCCCCAAAGGCTTAATCTGCCACTGGTGCAACTTAAATGTAGAGATTGTTTTGGTAATAGTGTGTGAGGCCATGCGGATGCATGCTTTACAAACATAGCTGTAGGCCTATAATTTGTACAGCAATGTCCTAAATTTAAAATACTAAGGAGTGCTTAAGCCACAACAATGTCATAACCCTTAAATAGCACAGGCTAATTGTGAGGTTAGAGGACAGTCCCCCAAAACCAAAGTACCAATTGGGATACAGCATACATTAATTGATGAAGGAGTAATTGAATTAATGTTATTTACTATGTACAGTATGTGTGTGTTAACATATTATTTTTTAGTACTGTGTTTACAGCAGACCCATCTTCAATGTAGTTTACAAATGTATGTGGCCTTCACACATAACTCTGAACTTTTTATTATGTACAAATACAACAAACTTTTGTGTATGTTATATATTAATTTTTTTTTTTTATCCCTTCACTACAGACACTGAACAGCAGCAGGAGGAGGTGGCAGCCCTAATGAGGGAGATACTACTTACCCTCCTGTACCTCCAGATACTGTTTGGACTGTTGGAGGCCCGGATTTAATTTTGTTTTATCCCCCCCCCTTATTATTTTTGCCCAAAATAAACGTTTATGTACAGTTCGAAATTGCCTGTGTTTTTACTAATAAATATGTTAGAGGGCTTGTAAGGGTAGGTACATACAGATGTGTACTGTACGTTATACTTGTAATTTGAGGTGAGGGGTAATGATTGATGTGTGAATGTGTGTGTTTTTGAGTAAAATAACACATAGTGAAAATGCATGCATGTTTAATGTTGTTAGATTAAAACATCACACATAACATCAGGGTAGGTATACATGTTACACATTGTGGACAAAGTAATTATGGACATAATTTAGTACATATACAGAAACACCAACATAACTTGATGTAAAAGTAACAGCAATATGGGGACACATAGATAGTGATTAAAATGCCACATTAGAACATAACAAATATACATGTAATGAGGGTTCAAATGTAGTTTTATTAGGTCTTTATTAAGGTAGACAATTGAGTTAATAGAAAACAATAATTGAATAACAAATAGATTAATTAATCAATTGTCAGATTAGTAGTTGAGAGGCAAGATTTGCAGGTCCATATATGTGAAGGGTATGGCAGCGTACACGGACGTACGCTCACTCTCACGAGCGGTGACATAACCTGTGTTTTCCATTGAAAACAATAGGGACCCGTCCGTGCAAGCTGGCGTACGCTCAGATCTCCGCAAGAAGTCGGTGGGAAGACGGACGAAAGACGTCCGTAAACGGCGGCGTACGCTCAGTTGTACGCCTGTTGTCGGAGTGCAAGGGCTGGCCCGTCCGCGTACGGTGCCGTACGCTCATTTGTACGCCACTCCCCTTCTACGGTATTTCTGCCCGTACGTAAGCGGCTAATTTGTGGGTGGACTTAACCCTAACGGCCGCGTACGGCTAGCGTACGTTAATAGTGAACGTACGCACGTTTGGCCGCTCCGATCAGAATAACCTCCAATGTTCTTTATGGGGATAGACACCACTTCTCCAAGCTTCATACAGTATACAGTAGTTACCCTTCAGTGACTTGCATTATAAAGTTTCAAGCATTGTACATGAAGGGCAGTTGTTCCACTGAGCATTCTTATAGAGATCAGTCTTGCTTTTTTTTTTTTTTATATACCGTATGCATATTCTTCTATAGCCAATATATGATACTCATTGGACTGGACCATAAATACTATTGATGTGTTATATATTTTTTTCTATTTTTTATTTTTTTATTTAACGTTTATATTTATTTATGTCTATTAAGTGATCACAAAACTGTGGCTATACAGTACAGGTTCTTGTGTTAGGTGGCCATGTGTTTTATGTGAATTAACTTTTTAAATAAATATTTACTATTTATCTCATATCCATGGGTGGGGCACTCTATCATCCGCCGCCCCTCTCTGCTCACTACCCCATTCTTACTAATCACATATGCCTGAATGCTAGGTTCCCTTCATGACTACCGTCACTGCAGGAACCAGCAGCCAATCAGGGAGCGCAACATAAGCAGCATCACCCTGATTGGCTGAGTTCTGCTGACCTGTCAGTCAAATAGCCATGGGAACTTTGTGGTTTCCAAAATCACAAAGATTAATTAGGTCGAGTGTGGTTTCAGGAACCACAAAGTTCCCTTGCCTACTTAAAGCATGAAACCCCTCCCCGTTCTCAATAGAAAGAAAGTTCTGCTTGACTGATGGGTCAGTAGAGCTCAGCCAATCAGGAGAGCATTGCTGTTGTAGCACTCCAAGATTGGCTGCTGGGTCCTACAGTTATAGGAGTCATGGAGGGACCAGGCATTCGGGTGAAGGAAGCCCATATGTATACTTAGCCTTCCTTCAGTTCATATGGACCAGGTTTGTGTTTTTTATAAACCCCATGGATGCTAGATGGAAAGAAGAGGATGCGATCTACACTGGATGGATGGTGAGTATACATGGACAAGTGGACCGAACCTCTGTGTCAAGACAGGTAAGTATGTTTGGTGTATGTAATAAATGTATACGTTAATCATGTGTGCATGTTTTATTTGGGTATTAGTTTTGTAGTGGGAATACAATTCCAGCCGACCCATTAATGCCCTGCATGCCGGGACTTGTTGTGGGGCATGTGGGAGAAGCTTACTGGGCCTTGGGGTAAACCTTGGTAGTCAAATATGAATGACATCGACATCAGAAAATACAAATCCTGAGATTACGACAGTTTAGTAAATTAGCCATAGTCTTCGGTCGTACTTTTGGCCCGATTACAGTCAATCCCGGTTGTACTCATTTGTACCCAGGATCAGCCATAATCGACATTCTCAGTAGCACAATCTTATGCATATTACACCACGCCTTTTGCGTATGTTTCTCAAACACTATTTAGTAATTGTCAAGTTAGGAGTTCTTGTGTCCCAAAGGATGACACTGGTGGTTTAGTAGTTGCCCCTGTGCAGGAAACTAGATGGTCATACTGTATATAGTTCTTTTGTATGATGTAGTAATGAAGAAGGAGATTGTGCTGAGACAGGACAGGCTGGAGAGTATGCTACATATGGGATGTAAATGGAAAGGAACTCTGGACAGACTAGAAATATTTGAGCATATGCAGACCCCAAACGTCGGGGAAGGGGCCAAATTTGGATACGAACGGGTCTGAATTGGCTCCAAAGTGATAACTATCTTAAACTTTACAATGACTGGATATTACTGAGTCTGGAAAGAACATGTGGTCAAAAGAAACTGGTAGATGGATTTTGTGCTGCTGGATGCTGATACTATGGCTGGAGGTAGAAGTAATGTACTTGCTGAAGATAATATTGTTGGCTGCTGATTCAGGGGCTAACAGCACAACAAAATGCCCACAGTAGTAGCACCACTTATACACATAATTCCAACAGTAGTAGTGCCCTTTATGCACTTAGTGCTCCCAATAGGAAAGCTCCTTATTGTCATGAATCATGGTCTTATTAGCCAATACAGGGTTAAACATTCATCCATTGCTGTATGAGATTACTTTCACCAGGCTGCTCACCTGGTTAGCCGGAACACTTCCTATACCAACCAGACTAAGCTCATTGCCTTCCAATTATGGTTCTCCAACAGTATACTTTTGACTGTTCCAGTGACTACTCTACTGATATATGTGCTACCATTACTTGCTTTCCACCTGAGACTGTGATTACATTTATCAACAAGTGCCCCTTACTCATAATGTCCACTGTAGTAGTGCCCCTGATACACAGTGCGCACTGTAGTGCCCCTTATACACATAATGCCCATGGTGCCCCCTATACACATACTGTAATATTAATAGTAATAATGTCCCTTATACACATAATGCCCACAGTAATAGTGAACCTTATATACAAAATACTCACAGTAGTAGTGCCCCTTACACATAATGCCCATAGTAGTATTGTCCCTTACACTTCACACCCATGCTGTTTACACATTATGCCACGCAGAGCGAGCGCAGTAGTTATCTGAAGCCCTCTCCTGTACCTGCCAACATACAAAGGAACCCTGTGCTGGGCAATATGGTAGAGACATCATGACATCTATCCCAATATATACTGAAGGTGGCTTTCAGGAGCCGCTGGGGTTCCCACAGGTAACACATTTTTAGCGGCAGTCTGGCACATTGCGGTGCCCCTCTTACTGCATCTTACCCTGCATCTGCACATGCACAGAGATGCGAAAAACATTACTCCCCTTTGCGAATGAACAGGGGGAGCGAAGGGACCTGAATAAGGTCCTTTATCACCAGTTTATCTCTTCTCCAGGCTTAATACATCTGCCCCAATGTGAGTTAACGGTTCCATAAGGTGTTCATTAGTGTGCACTTGTACTTGAAAAAAGTCTGCCTGACTGAATTGTTGAGCGTGTCCTGTAACATCTGCCATATCTGATGTGGTGTTTTTTTTTTTTTAAATGCAGTTCCTTATAAGGTTTTATTTATATTTTTAAAATTAAACTGCTTCTGCGCAGAGGTCAACTGTATTAGCTGAAAGGAAAAAACAGCTAAATACACAATAAATTCATAGTTTGACATTACAGTAATATTTTCCAGACTGTTACAAATATAGCTAAAACTGTAGGGGAATGCCATGGCTAGAATTATATTATGGCTTCTTAGTGAAATATTGGAAGGTTCTTCATGAGCATTGCGGGAGCTCTTAGTTGCCAAGTGCTGCCATGCCAGCTGCATAAATGATTGGCAACTTTGATTTCACATGTATTTCCCTTTCACATATGGTGGAGGGACCTCAAAAAATTCCCAGTTTCCATTAAATATTTTTTGTTTGCAATATAATTAGTGGACTGTTATATCTCAATAATGTTTTTTTCAAAATGACATCTGCTACAGCCCAGACTCATCTGAATATGACCACAGTAAATCAACTTGTAGTTACATTTATCATGATTACTTGATGCTGCAACTTTATGCTTCAAGAATAGCCTTATTAAACAGGGGTTATTATAAGTCTACATAGACAGAAGACAAATAGATGTAGACTCATAAAAGGGCCAGTGCCATTTTACTCAATCATGCCCAGGACAATGGGGTATATGTAAAAGGGTCTGGGTTGGCCAGAGGTGTGGGATACCAGCTGATCTCTGATGCTTACACTCAAAACCAGGTTGTTTTTTTAAAGCGTCAATCATTTACAAGGCAAAACAGGTTGGTTTCATCTTGTAAATGACTGCAGCTTTAAAAAGCATCCAAGATCAGCCGGCATCCCTCATCTCCAGCAAACTTGAACCCTATTACATATGCATCAATGTCTTCAATATCAGTCTCACAATGTGTAAGAAGAACAAGATCAGCACATACTAGATCACTAAACATACTGGAGTTGGCTAGTGTTCAGTGTCAGGAGTGGCAGTGGGACACACTACAGCAGGGGTGTCAAACTCAAATTCAATCGGGGGCCGCATCAGCAGTTTGGTCACCCTCAAAGGGCCGGTTGTATCTGTAGGACTGTGTCCACTCTTTATTATCATAAATTATTGTCACTGCATTCAATTATTACTGTTTTTTGTAATAATGTAAGTAATAACTAGCAGGGAGATTGGCTGGGGGCCTGGGACAGGGCACAGTGACGTGACGTCAGATCGCCCAGCAGGTGACCTGGGCCTCTGGGTTCGCAGGACTCTCGCTAGAGTTCTGGACTGGTGGTGACAGTGGGACAGATAATGACCCTGGACACAGGCAGCCGCACTGCAGATTTGTGGGCTCAGGCTGCGGCTGTGTGCTGCTGGCCTGGCTCTCTGCCTGCCCGACCACGGACTCTGGACTGGACAGACTGGTCTGGACAACAAGAGACAACACAACTGTGCCCACCCCACTGCCGAACTTACAGTAAATATACTGAACCAACTGATGCCACTGCTGCGCAGCGCGGCACCACAGGCAGGAGGCAGCTCACCACCGGGCCGGCGTCCAAGTCCGACAGGCAGCCGCAGCAGCATGCACGTCACGGTGTCACTGGCACTGCTGTCAGGCGGGCGTGTGTCACACGGCAGCGCCGTAGTGACATGCCCGGCTCCTCCTGCGGGCAGCGGCTACGGCTACACTAACAAGTCTGTGTCCACTGTCCTGCCTCCCTCCTCCTCCCAGCGAGCGACGCGGCGGAATGACTGTCACCCGGCTTCCTCACGTTGTTAGGTATGTCTCTCAGTCTCGAGTCGTCATGTGAGTGTCACTGAATGTGATGTGACACTCACACTGTGATGGCTTCCCGCAGTAATGTAATCGGCGCAAGGCGGGGGTGGGTGGCGGCGGCTGCGGCGGGCCACATGACGAGGTCTGGCGGGCCGGATTTGGCCCGCGGGCCTTGTGTTTGACACCCGTGCACTACAGTATATGCAGTTCCTTGGAGAGTTGACAAGTAATACCCCTTTTACACCAGAAGCAAATTACCAGGTTAAAGCTTTTCAACCTGGAAATTTGCTGAAAATCCCAGGTTTTTCTTTGGTGTGACAGGGTCATTGTGGGTCTTAAATCCCAGCACTCCGATCCTGCTCTTGACCAGGGTAGGAGTGCTGGGAATTAAGACCCATGTTGACCCTGTCACACCACAGAAAAGCCCAGGTTTTTCAGCAAATTCCCATTTTGAAAAGCTTTAACCTGGTAATTTGCGTTTGGTGGGAATTGGGGTCAGGCTGCACCCGGCAAAATGACCCGGAACTCAAAAATGCTGGGTAAATGCCAGGTGGCCGTTGTGAAAGGGGTTTAAGTGTGAAAGGGTATTCACACCTGAAAGTGGCTTCACACTCAAGAAATTCTCAGACCATATGTAAATTTAGGAGAGAGCAGATACATAGATGCAGGCAATAGGCCAAAAGATCAAACTTTATTAAGTAGTAAGTGAAAATTGCAATCACAAATGAACAACACATATATTGTATTTAAGCACTAGGTTTATTGTCACTAGCAGTGGCATACCTAAAGTCCTTGATTTACATGCTCAGACCAAAAATTTTGCAACTCCTTGTTAAAGCCATACATACTAGTGGGTTCTTTTAAATCACTTAGGTACTCACTCAGCAAAACCCACTTTAAAATGTAAATGGCAGTACAGGCATGTATTGCCATAACATACCCTCCAACATGACCCATTCCATTAGGTACAAAATGCTCTGTTCCTGGACTTCCCGGCCAGTGGCAGATACAGAGGTTGGACTCCAGAACAGTACAAATCTGTCAAAGAGGGGGGGGGGGGGTGTCACATCAACTGAAAGTGAATCCAGGCAGTGATGTTTGTAGTGGCATTAGGTGTGGCTCCCCTTTTTGAATATTGGACTGTGCTGCAGCCCCACCTCTGTACCTGCCATTGGTCCTGGAACAGAGCATGTTGTACCTAATGGAACGGGTCATGTTGGAGGGTAAGCCATAATCACCTGGCAGATACGTTTCTTTGCAGACACAGAGTACTCAAGTCATTTAAGCACAGTTCCTAGTCACCCATCAACAAATACCCTAGTACAGTTTAAAGGTGCCCATACAAGGTGCGTTTTTCGGGTGCGATGCGATGTGCGCTCCCATGCACATCACATCGCACAGCACAGAAAGACTGTGCAGCCCATACTTTTAGTAATAGATTGCATCATATCTAGTACAAAAAGTATGCTGCTGTAGAACATTGTGGGCCAAATGCACTGAGCTTCAAAAGTGATAAAATGGAGAATGATAAACAACCAGCCAATCAGCTCCTACCGGTCATGTTACAGGCTGTCTTTGAAAAATAAAAGGGGGGTGGTCACGAGGGTGACAAAAAAAGGGAACATGCAAAAGGTTTTTGGGGCACACTTAAAGATATTATAATGATGATAATCGAGATGTGAAGAAATGGTACATGAATGAAATAAGACTTAACTTTTATTGGGAATAATACTAAAAAATATTAGATGCAAAATACACAAAACAAGACAAGTCAAATTCAAAAAGTCATATATGGAAATACGCAAGAGGTGTATTCTAAGGTTAATTACCTGTCGAAAAAGAGAGTCCTTGATACAATTCGCAAAGTGGGCGCAATGTTTAAGATAAAGATACCATATACCTGTAACAATGGTGCCTAAAGTTAGACAAATTTTGTTCAATTAGCATAAATATATAGTTTACAGAGTACAGGTATAGAATTGGGGATGCTTGGCACACCAAATAAACAGAATAAGTTTAAAATATATGTTGATACTGTCTCCGTCATATAATGGTGATAGCAAGTCACTACCTGACAATAAGAAGCTGTGGTAGAGATTGTAGATTAAAGGGTGTAAAAGGTGCGGAAAATAGAAAGAATATAGTAAGATTGAGCTGGGTCCAGAAGGTGATCCCCTGTTTGCCTGTTGATTACAACACCCGGTATTCCCAAAGAGTCTTCCCAAGGGTACTAGCCGGGCCCATCACTGCTTAGCTACTGAAATCGGAATGGGTTCAGGCGATCCAGTGAGGTATGGTAGTAATATTAGCAGGAGAGGGGGGTACCAGCGTTGTTGCTCAAATGAAATGAGGTGCTTCTGCTGTCTGAAGCGTCATCATTAGTCCACCCTGATGCGCCTGCATTGCAGGGGGGATGGATCTGACGCGACTGATGAGAGAGCACTGAGGTACAAGGTTGTAGACAAAAATGGTGGGCTGGTGTCAATAATGCGGACTCTGACCTCTGCTGTCCACCATCCACCTTAAGTGTCCAATGATGAATGAGAGAGTCAGAGATCGCTGACCCTGTCCCAGAGAGAGATGAAAAATGTGTGGGGCAGCACAACAAATGATGTTGTTGCCAGTACTGTGGTAAAATTACCAAAGAAATTTTGGGTTTTGTATCACCTTGAGGAGATTTATTGCTGGGTTGCCCAGTCTGTGTGCTTCACAGATGAATAAAGAGATTTTAATTCTCTTTATTCATCTGTGAAGCACACAGACTGGGCAACCCAGCAATAAATCTCCTCAAGGTGACACATTAGCTCCAGTCAGAACAACCAATTACTGACATTAATGGCGACTAAGATGCACCATCAATGAGGATACAAAACCCAAAATTTCTTTGGTAATTTTACCACAGTACTGGCAACAACATCATTTGTTGTGCTGCCCCACACATTTTTCATCTCTCTCTGGGACAGGGTCAGCGATCTCTGACTCTCTCATTCATCATTGGACACTTAAGGTGGATGGTGGACAGCAGAGGTCAGAGTCCGCATTATTGACACCAGCCCACCATTTTTGTCTACAACCTTGTACCTCAGTGCTCTCTCATCAGTCGCGTCAGATCCATCCCCCCTGCAATGCAGGCGCATCAGGGTGGACTAATGATGACGCTTCAGACAGCAGAAGCACCTCATTTCATTTGAGCAACAACGCTGGTACCCCCCTCTCCTGCTAATATTACTACCATACCTCACTGGATCGCCTGAACCCATTCCGATTTCAGTAGCTAAGCAGTGATGGGCCCGGCTAGTACCCTTGGGAAGACTCTTTGGGAATACCGGGTGTTGTAATCAACAGGCAAACAGGGGATCACCTTCTGGACCCAGCTCAATCTTACTATATTCTTTCTATTTTCCGCACCTTTTACACCCTTTAATCTACAATCTCTACCACAGCTTCTTATTGTCAGGTAGTGACTTGCTATCACCATTATATGACGGAGACAGTATCAACATATATTTTAAACTTATTCTGTTTATTTGGTGTGCCAAGCATCCCCAATTCTATACCTGTACTCTGTAAACTATATATTTATGCTAATTGAACAAAATTTGTCTAACTTTAGGCACCATTGTTACAGGTATATGGTATCTTTATCTTAAACATTGCGCCCACTTTGCGAATTGTATCAAGGACTCTCTTTTTCGACAGGTAATTAACCTTAGAATACACCTCTTGCGTATTTCCATATACGACTTTTTGAATTTGACTTGTCTTGTTTTGTGTATTTTGCATCTAATATTTTTTAGTATTATTCCCAATAAAAGTTAAGTCTTATTTCATTCATGTACCATTTCTTCACATCTCGATTATCATCATTATAATATCTTTAAGTGTGCCCCAAAAACCTTTTGCATGTTCCCTTTTTTTGTCACCCTCGTGACCACCCCCCTTTTTGCCTTCCAGTTTAAATACTGAACATCCTTTTGGGAGCACCACCAGTCAAACACTGCTAAGATATTTTACTAATAAGCAGTAAATATGCTGGTTTTTTCTGTTTAAATATCTATGTACAATTGCTAACTGATAACAATTTCAAACCAGTGCCAATCCCTCTCTCTAAATCCACTTAGTACCCATACTGAGTTCTTTCTCAGGTTCTTGGATTTGAGCACGGTATACTACCCTATTCCCATTTCTGACTTTTCGTACCACTCTATAAGACACCAATCCCGAGGAAGTAGCACAGTTGATTTCACTTCTGATCATATTTTCACTTGAATATGTCTACATTTAACCCCTTCCTGACAGAGCTAGTTTTTGCGTTCCTGACAGAGCCATTTTTTTCAAATCTGACATGTCTCACTTAAGTGGGGATAACTTTTTTTTGCTTTTACTTATCCCAGTGATTTTGAGATTGTTTTTTCGTGACACATTGTACTTCAAATTAGTGGTAAATTTGGGTCGATACAGTCTGTGTTTTTTTGTGAAAAATACCAAAATGTCGTGAAAAAATGGAAAATTTAGCGATTTGCAAAATGTTAAATTTTCTGCTTGTGAGACAAATAATCATACCACTCAAAATAGTTAATAACTAACATAGACCATATGTCTACTTTATATTTCCATCATTATTTCAACTTCCTTTTAATTTTTTTGGACACTAGGAGGCTTACAATATGAATAGCAAATTCTCAAATTTTCAAGAAAATTTCAAACACTGATTTTTTTAGGGACCAGTTCAGTTCTGATGTGACTTTGAGGGACTTGTATGTGAGACACCCCCATAAATGATGCCATTTCAAAAACTGCACCCCTCACAGTATTCAAAACAGCATTTTGGAAGTTTGTTAACCCTTTAGGTGTTTCACAGGAATTAAAACAAAGTGTAGGTGAAATTTCAAAATTTCATTTTTTTTGCAGATTTGCAATTTTAATACATTTTTCTAAGGAACACAGTAGATTTTACTAGAGAAATGTGACTAAAAATTGATTCCCCCAATTTTTTGGTTTTCATAAATATCCTATATGTGGCCCTAGTGTGCACGGTGACCAAACCACCGGCTTCATAATAGAAGGAGCACCTACTTGATTTTGGAGCCTCCTTTTTATGAGATTATTTTTTAGGCACCATGTAGGTTTCTAGGCACCATAAGATGCTAAAAGTTAGGAACCCCCCCACAAGTGACCCCATTTTGCAAACTACACCCCTCAGGGAATTCATCTAGGGGTATAGTGTACATTTCAAACCCCCAGGGGTTTCACCAATTGTGGTACAACTGGGCAGTGAAAATGAAAAAAAATAATTTTTCATTTTCACAGCTCAGTTGTATCAAAATTGGTGAAACCCCGGGGGGTTTGAAATGTACTCTATACCCCTAGATGAATTCCCTGAGGGGTGTAGTTTGCAAAATGGGGTCACTTGTGGGGGGGTTCCACTGTATGGGTGTTTCGGGGGTCATTCAACCAGAATCTGTGCTGCAAAATCCAAAAATCACTCCTTCCCTTCTGAGTCCTGCCATGCACCCAACTGGTATTTTTTGGTCACATGTGAGGCATTGTCGTACCCGGGAGAAATTGGGGCACAGATTTTGGGGTGCTTTGTCTCCTTCATTCCTTGTGAAAATGAAAAATTTTGAGCCAGATCTGCATTTTTGTGTAAAAAAATTTATTTTTTTACACAAAAATGCAGTTCTGGCTCAAAATTTTTAATTTTCACAAGGAATGAAGGAGACAAAGCACCCCAAAATCTGTGCCCCAATTTCTCCCGGGTACGGCAATGCCTCACATGTGACCAAAAAATACCAGTTGGGTGCATGGCAGGACTCAGAAGGGAAGGAGTGATTTTTGGTGGTGGAATGAATGGCGGGTGCTATGTCGCATTAGCAAGACCCCCGAAGCACCAATACAGTGGAACCCCCCCACAAGTGACCCCATTTTGGTCACCAGCTTTGGGAGGGGGGCTGGCGCTGCGGCTGGCGGGGGGGTGGGAGGGGTGCTGGCGCTGCGGCAGCCGGGTGGGTGGGAGGGAGGGGGGCTGCCGGGTGGGAGGGGGGGGGGCTGGCGATCGTAGGTGATCGGTGCGGTATACGCACACACACACACACACACACACACACACACACACATATATATATATATATATATATGTGTGTATATATATATATATATATATATATATACACATATATATACATATATATACACACACATATATATATATATATATGTGTGTGTATATATATATATATATATATATATATATATATACACATTTGCACATTTTTTTTTATTTTATTTTATTTTTTAACTTTTCCAGCAGCAGCATGATGCTGCTGCTGCTGCTGCTGCTGCTGCGGGGGGGAGGGGGGAGGAGGGGAGCGCAGCGTGCGCTCCGGACGTAGCGGTGGAGCCGCTGGAGCTGCTGCTGCTGCCGGGTGAGTGCCCGGCGGGTGGGAGGGGGGTGCTGCCGCTCGGTGGTGATCGGTGCTGCACCGATCACCACCGATCCCTGTGTTACCGAGCGGCTTAGCCGCCGGTAACACAGGAAACGCTGTGAATGGCTGTTCAGATTTGAACAGCCAATCACAGCGATCGCCGACCGGGGGGGGCACCCCTGCCCCCCCTGGGCGACGAGGGGGGATGTCTGCTGTCAGGGACAGCAGACATCACCTAACTGTCACTGCGTCTCTAGACGCAGTGACAGTTTGAAGTCATGACGTACATGTACGTCAAATGTCGGGAAGTACTTCCCGACCATGACGTACATGTACGTCAAATGTCGGGAAGGGGTTAATCTACGAAGTGAATTAACTAGCCGACACAGAATAAATGATTTCAACACAATATTCCCAACTCAATCAACCTCTATTGAGACTGACCAAACGTGGGATGATGATCTGGCCAATCTGAAGAAAGTACTTCAGAAACAGATACGCACAAACTGGGACCTCTCTAGTCTGGAGAACTATTACAAGCAAAAAATCACACCACGAGGTCTTAGACCGAAAACTTTCCCGGCCTTTGACCTAGCCACGGACACTCTCAAGAAAGAGTGGGAAACGAGCCTCCTCAGATGCTCCCAGGAGCTCATGTCCATACTAATTCGTCATAACAACCTAATCCTAGAAGAATGCACTAAGAACATTGAAGAATTAGGCAAAAAATTGGAGAAGTGGGAGCAGGATCCCCAATTTCAAGCAAACTTTGATAAAAACAAGAAAGAACTAGACCACTACGAGACAATCATCATAGATCGTAAAAAAACCAAGTTTCTTAGAGATCAAAGAGATTTTGCGACAGGGAAAATATTCAATTGGACACGTTTTCAAAGAGCCCCAAGGAGGAATTACAATCAAGAACAAAGGGGGACACCATCTCCCTCAGAATCTGAATACTCGAGTGCTGATGAACTGAGTGATAACTCATACGACAACTCACACACCAATAGTCAGCAACATTTTTTAGGTTTCGGGGGGGGGGAGGGGATCTTATCGAGGAGGAGGAAGACAAGAAGGTCAAAAAAGAAATCGAAGAAGGGATTGGACACAATGGGAGCCGCGACAGCCAAGTCGACAGTCACAGAGGAAGAAACCCAACTAGTCCCAATAGCTACTGGCCTCCAAATCATTAACTTGTCCTCCCATACTCTGACCACCGACCAACAAAATGTCCTCCACAAAGGTCTTTCCTTCTCACCCACTGGCAAGTTTGACAGATTCCGATGGGAAACCAGCATTCAACTATTCAGCCGCAAACTTCTTCTTACCAAATTCCATGCTTCCCGCAAGGAATCCACCGATTCTGAACGGAATCCAGAATGGTCAACACGGGAATTACAGGCCCTTGAAGAGCTTGATGAATTGGAGAATCCGGAAGAAGTTAACAACAGCAGACCTATATGCAAGAAGCGCTCAACATTCTTCCCACAAGACATCATCTGCCCGGAAGTACGAGTCTTTACGAACTTGGTGGCCAAGGACCTGGACCAACTATACCTCAAGAAAAAGATGAACAAATTCCTACCTAAAGGAAACTTGAGTAAACAGGAAGCGAAAGCACTTAGAGAAATCAAAGAGCTAACTGATATTGTTGTCAAACCATCTGACAAAGGTGGAAACATTGTCATATGGCCTGTCTCAATGTACTTGAAAGAGGCACATAAGCAGCTCAATGA
Organism: Crinia signifera; assembly: GCF_055691185.1. Lineage (NCBI taxonomy): Eukaryota > Metazoa > Chordata > Amphibia > Anura > Myobatrachidae > Crinia > Crinia signifera. Next base: position 407,813,933 of record NC_139217.1, read on the forward strand.
CACGTCATGTTACATCAAATCCATGTTTGATCCCACCTCGAATTTCCTACTTGAATATAACAGAATTATTGGAAGGGCAGTAGCCAATGGAGTGATTACTAAATCAGAGCACAAGTATCTGGAGAATCCTACACCAAGAGTAGCAACATTCTATTTATTACCTAAAGTCCACAAATGCCTGGAGGAACCACCCGGAAGACCTATTGTATCTGGAAATGGCTCCCTAATTGAGAATGCGTGTACCTTTCTGGACATCCATTTACGTCACCATGTGGTTGGTTTACCATCATACACAAAGGATACCACGGATGTCCTCCAGAAACTCCACGACATACAATTAGACGATGACCATCTCCTCGTATCACTGGACGTAGAGTCACTCTACAATTGTATCAAGCACGATCTTGGCATTCGAGCAGTGCGATACTTCATGCAAATGGAGGGCATCACCCCCTTTCATGAATTCTTATTGGAACTTTTGGACTTCTCACTCCGGAAAAACTACTTCATTTTTGAGAATTACTACTACATCCAGGGAAGAGGTACTGCGATGGGAGCAGCCTGTGCTCCTACATACGCAAACCTCTTCCTTGGATGGTGGGAGAGGGAGGTGGTCTTCCAGAATGACTCTGATACCGAATGCATCCAAAGTTGGATGAGGTACATTGATGACATCCTTGTTATCTGGAAGGGGTCCAAACTCCACCTTACTCAATTCATCGAGCGATTAAACACCAACGATCTGAATTTGAGGTTTACTTTCGAATGTGACAGCAATAGCATCAACTTCCTGGATCTGAGAATATACAGGGATACTAATAACATGCTTTCCACTGAACTATACCGAAAGTCCACTTCCACCAACAGTCTGCTCCACAGCACGAGTTCACACTTCCCTCCAACTATTGACAATCTGCCCAAAGGGGAGTTTCTAAGACTCCGACGCAATTGCTCTGATGATCGGGTGTTCGAGGAAAAATGCAAAGATCTATCCCAGAGACTCCATGAACGTGGGTATTCTAAAAGACTCATCAAGAAATCTAAGAAAGCTATACTCTCCACCTCCCGAGATGAGATCTTGTTCAAAACGCCCAGAGATACCACCTCCAACACTATCAGACTGGTAGGAAATTTTTGTCATGAATGGAAAGCAATCAAAAATATCATTCAACGACACTGGCCTATTCTATTGTCCGATGCTGATCTCGCCGCTAACCTAAACCCGCGAGTAGACATGAGCTGGCGCAGGGCACCAAATCTGAAAGATAATCTGGTGCACAGCCATTACATCGCAAACCAACCGAGGAAACCACAGACCACAGGGACTTATCCCTGCGGTAATTGTAAAGCATGTGGACATGTCAATAACATCAAGACCATTGACGACAAATTTGGAACAGCAATCAAGATCAGGGAACATTTCAATTGTAAGACTCCCAATGTCATTTATTGCATCACATGCCCATGCCATCTGAGATACATAGGCATGACCTCCAGGCCTCTCAAACAGAGGATTCTGGAGCACCTTGGCAATATTAGAAATGCCGTTAGTGACCAATCCAAAATGAAAACACTCACGTCAGTCGCACGACATTTTCTGAAAAAGCATGCCTCTAATACAAAAGATCTCAAATTCTGCGGTTTGGAACAGCTTCATCTAGGACGAAGAGGAGGAAATATCAACCAGGCACTCCTCCGTAAAGAAAGCTGGTGGATCTTCCACCTGGGATCTTTGACTCCTAAAGGCCTCAACGAGGGCATCAACTACAGTGCTTTCCTTTAAGACTTATTTCTCCCCACTCTCTACTCTCTTCTCTTTCATCCCTTTAAAACCCTCTGATGACACCTAGATTGACTTAAATATCTAGCTTAGTTCATCCACTTTAATATATATATATTTTTTTTTCGTAAGTGCTCCATATTCAACATTATTCTCCTTTCCTCTTAGCTTCTATCATGCATATATCCTGATTCTGTAATTTTTCTGCATCCATCCTGATGCCTCTTTTCCCCACAGGATCAGCATTTATTGGGTCCATAAGTGGACACCTATACTCTGCGATCCAGCTGAACTTATATACTCCAATATTGCCCCTCACTGTCCCACACATTCCAACATTTCTTTCCCTTTTAAATATTCATTTTGCTTGTATCACCATTCTCCTGCATCTATACCGATGCTCTGTTCCTCACTTATTTATGATATAAAAGGAACCTTTACCACCCAACATGTATTATTAATAATTTTTATTTATTGTTCATGCCACAGTAACTTTTCTTTACCTCAATGATCTTGCAGGACAATCATAGAATTCATACGTAATGATTTACTTTCCAATACAACAAACAATTATTTTCTCTTAGTAAAAAAATTTTATATTTATTTTTATTTTTATTATTCCATTAATTTCATTTATTTTGTATTTCATTCATTCATTGATTATCTTATAATTGTCATATTTTTATACACTCTTACTCTTCTCCCCGCTAATATGCCGCATTCAGTGGTACCTTATTAAGCCACAACAGTTCCTGCATCAAATCTGCATTACTGTAAGTTAATCATTACGTTTATATCCCAGTTTTTTAATCTGGCCATACCACGACATCTGCCTACATCATCCCACCGCTCACAGTCCTATGCCAGCCGTACTAACTCTTTTTCTTCCCCTTACAAATTCACCGGCTAGCACCAATTATCAAACACATCACTCATTATTTTGACTCTCCCCCTGGCTCCTATTGGCCAGAGCCATACACTTATACCGGCTGTGCCGCTTCCCTGTTAGCGTCCTTTGAGAAAGCTTCAGGCGAAACACGTGTGAGGAAACGCCTCTGACACACCCCCAGTCTCCGTCTTCCACGCCGGTCACCACCCGTCATCCAGAGCAGCGGCTCCCGTCATATGGCGCCGGGTACCGCTTCTCCTGAGCTAAGTACCGGCTCTCCCCTCACCTGCTTCGGGGAGCATTCTGCCTTAGCCCCCTGCATATCTAACCCCTAACGCACCACTGTATATTCTTTTCGTAACAGACAGCCCCTGCAACTTGGTGCCGGGGGCCGTCTTACTGGCTTCACTTAACTGCAGTATCCAGCGTTAAATCTAGCAGCAGCCGTTTCTAAAAAGCACATTGCGCTATTCTTGCGGTTACTATATAAAACTTAATTCCAACCTTCTTATACTGCTAAACTGGTCACTTTAACAGTAACCTACACTGCTCTACAGGCAGCGTCGATTATCACTTTAGCATTTGATATCTACAGTTACTTTGTCAAGCAGCCCCATGGTAACTTTGTCATTGTTATTTAACGGCTATATCATATAGTATCAATATACACCTGTTGTCATTACCTTTAAGGCCGTGGATACTATTTTCTGCGCACTGTATATCTTGTGACACAACGTATGATACTTTGTTTATAATACTGTGATAATCTATACCTGCTTACAGTGTTCAAACTGCTGTGGGCACTGTGTTTATGACACCGCATTTTCTGATACAGTATAAGATACTTCGTTAATACTCTTCAAAGGTGGTCTATATATTGTTATCCCTAATCTGAGTATTTCTAAATCTCAGTCACCTGGTACAGGGCTCAGCACTGTTTAAATCAACATTTCTTTATGTTTTAAATCAGATTACACCCTCTGTATCTACAGCAACTGCATATCAGTAGAAATTATTATTAGGATCTACCTGTAATATTTTTTGTGAATCCAGCTTAGCGATCCTCTGTATATCCATCGTTTAAAAGGGTGTTCAACTCTATAATAATTACAGTCACAGTGGCAGATTTAAGATTGTGCTCACATAAGATTGTAATTGGCACCTAACTCTTAATTAACCACCTTCTTTTTTCCATACTCTGTGTACACTAGCACGGACCTTACCACTCAGTCTGTTTATTTATCTGTTTTCTGATTTCACAGTAGAATTAAAATCTCTTTATTCATCTGTGAAGCACACAGACTGGGCAACCCAGCAATAAATCTCCTCAAGGTGACACATTAGCTCCAGTCAGAACAACCAATTACTGACATTAATGGCGACTAAGATGCACCATCAATGAGGATACAAAACCCAAAATTTCTTTGGTAATTTTACCACAGTACTGGCAACAACATCATTTGTTGTGCTGCCCCACACATTTTTCATCTCTCTCTGGGACAGGGTCAGCGATCTCTGACTCTCTCATTCATCATTGGACACTTAAGGTGGATGGTGGACAGCAGAGGTCAGAGTCCGCATTATTGACACCAGCCCACCATTTTTGTCTACAACCTTGTACCTCAGTGCTCTCTCATCAGTCGCGTCAGATCCATCCCCCCTGCAATGCAGGCGCATCAGGGTGGACTAATGATGACGCTTCAGACAGCAGAAGCACCTCATTTCATTTGAGCAACAACGCTGGTACCCCCCTCTCCTGCTAATATTACTACCATACCTCACTGGATCGCCTGAACCCATTCCGATTTCAGTAGCTAAGCAGTGATGGGCCCGGCTAGTACCCTTGGGAAGACTCTTTGGGAATACCGGGTGTTGTAATCAACAGGCAAACAGGGGATCACCTTCTGGACCCAGCTCAATCTTACTATATTCTTTCTATTTTCCGCACCTTTTACACCCTTTAATCTACAATCTCTACCACAGCTTCTTATTGTCAGGTAGTGACTTGCTATCACCATTATATGACGGAGACAGTATCAACATATATTTTAAACTTATTCTGTTTATTTGGTGTGCCAAGCATCCCCAATTCTATACCTGTACTCTGTAAACTATATATTTATGCTAATTGAACAAAATTTGTCTAACTTTAGGCACCATTGTTACAGGTATATGGTATCTTTATCTTAAACATTGCGCCCACTTTGCGAATTGTATCAAGGACTCTCTTTTTCGACAGGTAATTAACCTTAGAATACACCTCTTGCGTATTTCCATATACGACTTTTTGAATTTGACTTGTCTTGTTTTGTGTATTTTGCATCTAATATTTTTTAGTATTATTCCCAATAAAAGTTAAGTCTTATTTCATTCATGTACCATTTCTTCACATCTCGATTATCATCATTATAATATCTTTAAGTGTGCCCCAAAAACCTTTTGCATGTTCCCTTTTTTTGTCACCCTCGTGACCACCCCCCTTTTTGCCTTCCAGTTTAAATACTGAACATCCTTTTGGGAGCACCACCAGTCAAACACTGCTAAGATATTTTACTAATAAGCAGTAAATATGCTGGTTTTTTCTGTTTAAATATCTATGTACAATTGCTAACTGATAACAATTTCAAACCAGTGCCAATCCCTCTCTCTAAATTGTCTTTGAAAAATGTCAGGCAGAAGCTGATTGGCTGGTTGTTTATCACTCTCCATTTTATCACTGTTGAAGCTTTGTGCATCTGGCCCTGTACACTTTTTATACTAGATGCTATGAGTTCATCACACCGTGTATGGGCACCTTAAGACACAGGTTAGATCTCCTCAATTGATACTATTGTTTCTCTCACATGGCAATTGGTGACATTTGACTACCTGTGGAGAAGGTGCCTTGGTTTCACACTGATCATCTATGAAGCGGTTTACAGTAAAGGTGTTTTTGCCCAGCATGTATGCAGAGCATATATGGGAGCGCGCATCAGCGCTCACAGCTCATCACCAGGGCACACCAAAAGTGAGCTGTATGGGCCTTAACTCTTGCAGCTGTACACAATAACTCAGCCTTTTACCTATTGCCACTGTTACTCTATTCACTGGTTTTCACAGCACAGAGAAAATGTTAAATATATCACGAAATGACAGAAACCTTTTGTTCATAAACTTTATAAAACCTGGGTATACACATTCGAGGGGTTATTCTAATTAGTTCAGGACCCCGTGCGTTCGCACATGCAGACGCAGGGTGCAAGGGGGCACGGCGAACTACATGTACGCTGTCCCGCTCGCACTTAGCAGTGCGGCCGGGGGGCGTGGGGTGGCGGCGGGAGGTGCAACCCATGGGAACACCCAGCATTTCAAAGGGCATTCCCATGAAAACGCTGAGCGTTCCCATGGTAAACGGCCTGTGATGCGGGTGTGGGGGGGGGCAGATAGCTGACATCACTGGATGTTGCCGACCATCAAATGATTGCTCCCTGGCTGCGAATGGATGATTATGCAAATCATCCATTCACAGGTGCCGGGATTCACAGGGGATCATGGCGTGCGAGTGGGGGGGCAATGCGGACGACGTCTGGTGGACCCGTAAGGCTGTGAAATTCGCATCCTTACAAGTCAACCAGAATAAGGTCCAATTCAGTAAGGCAACATCAGGGATAAAGAGTAATATAATCAGACTGATGACATGGGAAATGAGGCATAAGTATATTAATTATCCACAAAACTTGTATTTCCTCACACTCTTCAACAGATCACAATATTACATGTAAAAATGTAAACATATCTGTGGACTTTGGCAGCGTTATCGAGGTCTGTGTCCTTTTTTGATAGATGTTGCGCAAGGGGAAGCACAGACTGAGCATAGGTGATATACTGGTCAGCAAAGATAGAGCACAACTGCAAATGCCAAATCAAGTCATGGAAAGTACAGAGACTAAATGGTATATGTACTATATCCGCATGTATCATGCGGATATACTGTAGGGCTTCCTGCTGAGGTAAAGCAGGAAGCAATAGCGCTGAGGTGTATAACCATCCCGGTCTGTGTGCCATGTACAAACATCTACTGAGATACAGCTTGCGTTCCACAACTTTGGAAAGCACTGCAATCTATATACAAGTACAAGTTGCCAACGATTCCATTCACAAAAAAACTATAGATTACTTGTAAATATTGAAAACCTACTTATAATAAATACATCAATTATGTAAAGCAAAAGCAGTACAGTACACACTAGTACAAGACACGAACACCGGAGGCAGGAAGTTCCCGGTGTGCAGTCCAGCTCTGTGGAACGCACACTTGAGTTTCACACGCTTGGCTCCTCTGGCAGGTCTATAGGGGCAACCCAGTGAAATATATGCAGTACACACTTGGATAAGGTGATACTTACAAGGTTGGACCATGGAGCGGCATGTTATCAATGTCTCTTGGAGAAAATGGAGTGATTTGAAAGTCACCAATATATAAGTGCAGAGAGTCACTCTATTTTCTCCTTGCATGGTTCCTCGTGAGAGGACCGTTGATTGACAGACATCCACAGGCCTGCTTGATGAGAGCACATGGTATCTCAAGTGCATGGGGAGCATAAAGTGATATCTTTTTCTGTATTGTTTGATTATCTGCAGCTGTGTGTATATATATATATATATATATATATATATATATATGTATGTATATATATATATATATATATATATATATATATATATATATATATATATATATATACAGGGCTATTTTTGTGCAGGCTCCAGCAGGAACTGAGGCCCTTATTCTAGTTCACTCTTTCAGACAAAATATTTCTTAGATGGACAAAACCATGTGCACTGCAGGTGAGGCAGGTGTTACTTGTGCAGAGATAATTAGATTTGGGTGGGGTTTTACACCTGCCTCACCTGCAGTGCACATGGTTTTGTCCATCTAAGAAATATTTTGTCAGAAAGAGTGAACTAGAACAAGGGCCGCAGTTCCTGCTGGAGCCTGCACAAAAATAGCCCTGTATATATATATATATATATATATATATATATATATATATATATATATATATATATATGCAAAGAAAAGGAGAAGCACACAATGAGCAAGGTAAAACACAGTTCCTTTACAGATAATATATGCTCACATACATGTGGGTTAGGATATAACAGCTTGCCAAGCTTGTAATGTGATGTAGGAACGGACGAGTTCACAGGACACGGTCACAGGAGGTACTCGGTCTCAGACAGCCTCTCACGCTGCGATAACGCCGGTCTCCACGCTCCGTCTCGATCTCCGTCTCCAAATACTCACACAGAATGACGTTGTTGTGTCCACCGTAAAGGCCACGCCCAACGCGTTTCGACAGAAGTCTTCATCAGGGGGTGTGTCAGGTCCTGAGTCTAGCAGTCTTATAAAGCCGGCTAATTGCACCTCACAGCTGATTCAATGTATCACAATACAAGGCCTGTGAGTCACATATAACTAGTACGTAAACCACAGATACATTCACACAGTATAAAAATCACATTTCATATAAAACACAGATTCCTATACAAAAACCAACTCACTATAACCAAATTTAATACATATATAATTAGTACGCTGTATCAGAAAAAAAAAATATATATAAAAAAAAAATATATATAAAAATGTACATATATAAGAAAAATAAATATCAAATTCTCAATAATATTCCTATATTATAAAAAACACCATTTAATTATAAAAAATACATATATAAAATGTACATAAAAAATAGTATATTCATTAATTATGCAAATGCAATGCGTTAAAATCGTATCAGGAGAAAAAACGAGAGAAAGAAGAAAAGAGATGTTAGAACCAATAAATTTGACATACAGTACAATTCGGGTTTACACCCTTATTTATAATGCACCTGTCAGTGCAAATGATATACACATATGTGGACGCAAAATGATCTTGACATGCATTAAGCCTAGTATAAACAAAACTAAACTTCCAACATATATTAACATATATTAACATTCAATAACCCGGCGGGATTCAGAGGAGTGATAATCACAAATGCATAAGTTGATTCCAGGCTATACCGTCTACTACAGACAGGTCCAAGGAGCCGCGACTCAACAACATGGAGCCGTCAGCAGACGAGTAGACCCATGAACCCCCTTAATGCAAAAAAGGCGTGATATCACATCCCTCATTCATCCCCATCGGGGACAGAGCACCAAGATTATAAATCCAAAAAGTCTCACGAATACTGAGTTTTTTGGCCAAATCACCACCCCTCTCATCCAGGGAAACCTGTTCGAATGTTGCGCCTCCAACCTCAGTAACTTCAGTTTTAAAGCCATCAAACAGGTTTCCCTGGATGAGAGGGGCGGTGATTTGGCCAAAAAACTCAGTATTCGTGAGACTTTTTGGATTTATAATCTTGGTGCTCTGTCCCTGATGGGGATGAATGAGGGATGTGATATCACGCCTTTTTTGCATTAAGGGGGTTCATGGGTCTACTCGTCTGCTGACGGCTCCATGTTGTTGAGTCGCGGCTCCTTGGACCTGTCTGTAGTAGACGGTATAGCCTGGAATCAACTTATGCATTTGTGATTATCACTCCTCTGAATCCCGCCGGGTTATTGATATATGTTAATATATGTTAATATATGTTGGAAGTTTAGTTTTGTTTATACTAGGCTTATGCATGTCGAGATCATTTTGCGTCCACATATGTGTATATCATTTGCACTGACAGGTGCATTATAAATAAGGGTGTAAACCCGAATTGTACTATATGTCAAATTTATTGGTTCTAACATCTCTTTTCTTCTTTCTCTCGTTTTTTCTCCTGATACGATTTTGACGCATTGCATTTGCATAAATAATGAATATACTATTTTTTATGTACATTTTATATATGTATTTTTTATAATTAAATGTTGTTTTTTATAATATCGGATTATTATTGAAAATTTGATATTTATTTTTCTTATATACGGTATGTACATTTTTATATATATATATTTTTCATATATTTTTTTTTTCTGATACAGCGTACTAATTATATATGTATTAAATTTGGTTATAGTGAGTTGGTTTTTGTATAGGAAGCTGTGTTTTATATGAAGTGTGATTTTTATACTGTGTGAATGTATCTGTGGTTTACGTACTAGTTAGATGTGACTCACATGCCTTGTATTGTGATAAATTTAATCAGCTGTGATGTGCAATTAGCCGGCTTTATAAGACTGCTAGACTCAGGACCTGACACACCCCTGACGAAGACTTCTGTCGAAACGCGTTGGGCGTGGCCTATAGGGTGGATGCAACAACGTCATTCTGTGTGAGTGTTTGGAGACGGAGATCGAGACGGAGCGTGGAGACCGGCGTTATCGCAGCGTGAGAGGCTGTCTGAGACCGAGTACCTCCTGTGACCGTGTCCTGTGAACTCGTCCGTTCCTACATCACATTACAAGCTTGGCAAGCTGTTATATCCTAACCCACATGTATGTGAGCATATATTATCAGTAAAGGAACTGTGTTTTACCTTGCTCATTGTGCGCTTTTCCTTTTCTTTGCATACAAATTCTACGCTGGACCCTGGTTGAGTCCTGGAGAATAGCTGCACACTACGTGGGAGACATATATTTCATCCTGAGGTTTTGCGCAGTGGTATTGTTTTTGTATATATATATATATATATATATATATATATATATATATATATATATATATATATATATACAGAAATATCGGAGACGGCACTCCAAAGATTTTGCAATTGGTGTAGAGTAGCAATAATAAATGCCAAAACACAAAAGTTGTGCACAACTTTTGTGTTTTGGCATTTATTATTGCTACTCTACACCAATTGTAAAATCTTTGGAGTGCCGTCTCCGATATTTCTGTATATTTCTCCTTTTGGGGAATTGTCGGGCACCCGGAGTATCTGCCGTTTCTCATGCGAGTGCCGGGACCAATATCTTGTATATAAGTATATATATATATATATATATATCTGGGTTGCGGCCCGGCACTCACCCCTCCTGTTCAGCTACCCGGGTGCCCGTTCAAATGGATGAACAATAGAAGAAAGAAAGGACTGGCACTCCTGGGATTTGTGAAAAGTTTCTTGTATTTCAAAAAATAATAACGACCAACGTTTCGGGGCAGATGCCCCTTTGTCAAGGTGTAGGTGATAACATAAGAATAACAAAAGTGAATACCTTAAATAGGGAGGGTGAAGTCGGTAACCAGCACGATGCAGGACGCCCCGTTCAGAAGCCGGAAGTTGCCGGGATGCGTGAAAACGGAAGTGACGTCAATGTCAACTTCCGGTAGATGGAACGCTAATGGCCGGATGAATGGAACGCAAGCTAACTGGTTACCTGGGTGATCCGCTTAGTGGTCACTCCAGCGATGTCTAGTGCTGTGCGTGCTGTTAGACGATGTTTTGTGGGACATTGCGTCATGCTGGCTAGTCGACCTGGATGTGAAAAACAATAAATCAGTGGAGAAGATACCTGATCACCCAGGTAACCAGTTAGCTTGCGTTCCATTCATCCGGCCATTAGCGTTCCATCTACCGGAAGTTGACATTGACGTCACTTCCGTTTTCACGCATCCCGGCAACTTCCGGCTTCTGAACGGGGCGTCCTGCATCGTGCTGGTTACCGACTTCACCCTCCCTATTTAAGGTATTCACTTTTGTTATTCTTATGTTATCACCTACACCTTGACAAAGGGGCATCTGCCTCGAAACGTTGGTCGTTATTATTTTCTGAAATACAAGAAACTTTTCACAAATCCCAGGAGTGCCAGTCCTTTCTTTCTTCTATATATATATATATATATATATATATATATATATATATATATATATATAGCTATCTATAGATATATATATATATATACACTAAAAAATAGTTACTGAGTTTAAAATTCAATATTAATTTAGTATCAGTTATACATTTATTGTTGGAGGCTTGACAAAGGTCTCATAATGACTGGAACGTTGCACGACTGTATTTGTATTTGATGACGCTGCTCTGAATGAAAATAAGATAGTTGAGTATCCCTTATCCGAAATGCTCAGGACCATGAGCATTTCGGATAAGGGATTGTTCAGTTTTTTTGGAATATATTTTTTTAACATACTTACCTGGTAAGTATGAAAAAAAATATGAAATATTCTAAAAGAAAACACATTTTTTGGAATATTTTGTATAAGAGATCTCCGGATACGGGAGACTCGACCTGTATATACACATACAGTATATATTCACCCTGTTTTAACCTATTTATCAAAGCTTGTGTAAATGCCTCACCTTTAAGAGCATAGTTGCTGTGAACATTAGACCAGATAGCGTGCCTGATAGCTACTGTATGTTTATGGTAATTATGGTAATTATGTAGAGCAATATAGTAGGACCTGCACAAAAGTGGGGTCCCTTGAAGGGGGCTGCAGACTTAAATGCATTGATCAATACATGAAATAAATGTCCACTGGCCACTATTGTTGGTTAATTTAGTGAGTGCAGAGCACCTGTGATTTATATTTAGACAATGTGGTCACAAACCATAGGGCACCCCAAATCTAGGAATGGTGAGTGTCTACAAGGGCTGACATTAGAAATTGTGGGTACTTGTGACTTATCTGGGCGCCCGATGTTGAAATTGTATGCCAGTACCCTAAGCATGCGATTTGATGCGATTTGACGCGATTTCCCTTGAAATCCCCTTGAAGAGAAAATCGCATTGCATTGTATGCTATTGTATTGCATGCGATGCGATTTGATGCGATTTGATGCGATTTTAATATGTACAGGCACCCAGATGCCTGTTTCATATGTGAAATGGCCCCCCAGACCCCATTTTTTTTTTTATCAACTTTTTATTTATTTTTTCCAAAAAGATTACAATACTTATACATACTAACATACAACATATAATGGTACAACTCAAAATATAGCTTTACATGTGTATCGCAATACAATTCTTAATGAGACTTATTGGTGGTGGGCTTTGCTGCGCATCCGTGCCGGGATAGGGATGGATTCGGATGGTGAGAATTAGGGCTAAGCCCCGCACCGTAGCTTGGGGGATTAAGTAAGAGTATGAGGAACGGGCTGCCATTATGCATAGTTAGGGTAGCCCATAGTCGTCGGTATATTACTCTATACCTGCTTAAGGGCAAGGTCCGCACTTCCCGTTGTTTTTCTTTTTTTTTTTTTTCTCTTTCTTTCCCCCATATAGAGACATGGTACTATGTCGACGAGGGGCATAATTTATTAAAGGGGCCGCTATCCCTGGCTATAGGTATATTTTAGGCATTAGGAATTTTTTCAGTCTATCCCTGGCTATTGCTGATAGCCTACTGGAGTTTATCAGTCAGTACACTGTAGCCAATATTCATCTAGTTGCAACGTGCATAATACGAGTGGGGTGAGAACGTGTTCCTAAAAACTAAATGTCTATCTCATCTACGACGTGTTGGCAATTCTAAAATCTCATATCTGATTTGTGATTCACAGTGTTTATCTGTATTGTGTGGCCAGAGGTACGGCCTATAAATATAGGTAATAATGGTGCAAAAATATCGATGTATTTGGGCTCATGCAGTGCTTAATATCATAGGGAGAAGATAAAATGGGAAATATATGAGGAGAAGAAAAAAAAAAAAAAAAAAAAAAGGGGAGAAGAGGAAAAATAACAAATATCTAACTATCCTACGGTATTCGTGTAAGGCAGTTGCCTTATTTATCATGATTAGTGTCCTGAAAAAAACTGGATTTTACCCAGTAGTGCCAAATCGAATCAAATTTAATCATTGTGTTTCGTCTCATGTGTATAAATTTTTCTTGTTTACATGTGTAATTGACGAGTGACATCCAGTTATTAAAGTCAGGGCCTTTGTCGGACATCCATGTCCTACTAATTATAACTTTCGCCAGGGAGCAGAGGTTGTTTATGTATAGTCTATCCTTTCCCTTAATTCTATCCCCGGTTATGCCCAGTATACAACACTTAACTGTGAAGGCTTCTGTCGTAAAGCCGGTGTCGGCAATAGTTTGAATGACCCTACACCAATAATCTGCGACTACCCCGCATTCCCAGAGTAAATGTATAAGGGTGCCTGTATGGAGACCACACTTTGGGCAAGTAGTAGAGGCTCTACCAGCAAACTTGGAGAGTATTGTGGCGGACATGTATGCTCTGTGGAGTATGTACAATTGTATCTGTTGGGTACGAGGGGTGTTTGTGGCCTTTGCCACCGATGACTTTGCCACTATCCATTCTTCCTCACTCATACTCCCCACGTCCGCCTCCCATTTCTCCCTCAATGTACTCAATCCATCCTCATATTTCTTTTTGCCCAGGATATGATATATTCTGGAAACAAGTTTTTTCCTATTTTCCGATCTCAGTATTAATTTAATCGGAGATTCGCCGAATGATGGGAATTGACCAGGGAAGTGCACCGCCAAGACACTTCTCAGCTGTAAAAAGCGAAAGAAGTGTGTTTGTGGAAGCCCAAACTCCTCCTTTAACTGAGCGAAGGATTTAAGGCCCATTGAATTATAAAGCTGGAATAGGGTGGTCACCATATAGGGGTGCCATGCCTCTTTAATTTGAAGTTCTTTAAATTCCCTATTTAACAACAGGGCTTCTACTGAATATTCCTGGTCTATAAAGTCAATCTCCATCATTTGGTTTGCCTCACGCCATATTTTAATAGACTGAACCAGTAGTGGAGGGTCTAAGGCCAGTTTATTGCCCTGTAGGATCCTGTTTAGCGGTGTTATACCGGGCGACGAGGATGTAACTAGAGCTAAGGCCATGTCACTTCCATATACCTCCTGATCCAACCAAGAGCTCAGCTGTGTTAACTGGGCGGCGACGTAATACCTTCTTATATCGGGTAGGCCCAAGCCTCCCTCCCCCCTTGGCCGCATTAGATTATTTAACTGAATTTTAGGTCGGGCTCCGTTCCAGATAAATGAGGAAATAATACTGTTTAATTTCCTGAATATTGATTTTGGGAGGTAAATTGGTGAATGTTGGATCACATATAGAAGTTTCGGAAGGACCGCCATCTTGACCAGGTTTATCCTGCCTGATACTATCAATGGCAGTTTCTTCCAAGATTTTATTTTTTTCCCCAGCCAATCAAACAATGGGTGGATGTTCAGGCGTATATAGTCCTTTGGGACCCAGGACACTACAACTCCTAAATATTTAAAGGATGTCGCCCATTGTAGTGGGAGGGATGTGGATGTTGGATAATTCGCTGGGGGACCTGCCGGAAAAAGAATAGATTTTGCCCAATTGATTCGAAATCCGGACATATCTCCGAATTTCTCAATCAGGTTTAAAACCATTGGTAGTGTGGTGTTATAGTCCGATAAGTATATTAAGAGATCATCGGCGTATAATGAGACCGTGTCCCTCAGTTCGCCATGCACAAATCCAATGGTCTCCGGGTGTTGCCGTAGTAGGCAGGCAAGCGGCTCAATTGCAAGCGCAAACAAGGCAGGGGATAATGGACACCCCTGCCTTGTCCCCCTGGCGAGTTGGAACGATGGAGATATCCAGCCATTTACTGCCACCCGAGCTGACGGGTTGAAGTATAGCATTTGGATCCACTTTATGAAGTTGGGTCCCAGCCCAAAGGCATGTAGTACTGCCCAAAGATAGGGCCACTCAACAGCGTCAAACGCTTTTATAGCATCTAAGGAGGCAATGGCTGGTTCAGCCCCCTCCCCCTTTAGCAGCTGGAGATGACTATACAGCCTGCGGAGATTTATGACCGTGGATTTTCCGGGCATAAAGCCCGACTGGTCCGGGTGTACTAGTTTCATTATATGTCTGTTCAATCTTTTTGCGAGAATTTTTGCTAAAATCTTAGCTTCCGAAGAGATCAAGGAGACAGGTCTATATGAATCCAACTCTTTTGGGTTTTTATCCTGTTTTAGGATTACGACAATTTTTGCCTCGGTCATAACATCTGGAACGGCTCCCTCCCCAAAACAGTTACAAAAAGTCTCATGCAAGAGGGGTGCTAAGGTGTCTATGTATTTTTTATAGACTTCTGCCGGGATCCCGTCCAGTCCCGGGGCTTTACCGCTAGGCAGCTCTTTGATGGCATTTTTTACCTCTTCAATACTTATAGGGGCCTCTAGTTCTATAATGGCGTCCTGGTTTAAGCTAGGCAGATCGATTTTTTTAATATAGGCTGCGATTTCCAGGGGGTTATGTTTTAACCGGGTTGCATAGAGCTGGATAAAATACTTTTTAAATGCGTCCCCAATCAGTGGGGTAGTGCTTACTAGTGTCCCCGATATATCCCTGATCGTACTAATCGTATTGGGAGGCTGTTCCGCACAGGCTAAGACGGCTAAGTATTTTCCTGATTTATCCGCGTTTTCGTAGTTGACTTGCGACCTATGGGACATGATCTTAATATTCTCTATTTTAACGGTGTCCAGCCAGCTATTCTGCGCCTGCTGCCACGCCTGGTAAGCGGCCTCAGTTTTATTTGTAATATATTCCTCTTCCCTGGCGAGTACCTGAGTCTCTTTCACCTGTATTTCTTGCCTACTTGCTCTTTTTAGTTCTGCTATGCCTTTTCTAAATGTGCCCCGCATGTATGCTTTAAAAGCATCCCATAGTACGGGTGCACCAGTTGAGCCCTGATTCAAGATCCAAAACTCCCGCCATAGGGCACCAAAATCAGTTTTGTTTCCTAGACTTAATATCCAATTTGGGTTGAGTCTCCAAAAGCTACATCCCCGATCATTCTCTACCGATATTTCCAGGTATACGGGCGAGTGATCTGATATGCCCCTTGGTTTATGTTCAATCTTCTGAACTTGGGGGCTGAAGCTCCTGGAGACCAAAATTAGATCCAGTCTCGAAAATGTGTGGTAGGAAGTGGAGAAGCATGTGTACTGAAGGGTAGTTGGATTGTGTTCCCTCCATGGGTCCACCCAGCCGATATCCCGTATAAAATTAGCAAACCCTGTGTTATTCCCTGTTGTAATAGGGGAGCTGCTCTTCCACCTATCCAAGTGTGGATCTAGGACATTATTAAAGTCCCCCATACATATAATCGGGGTGTTTGGGGACAGAGCAGTAAATTCTATAGCTTTTAACAACACCTTGTACGAAAAAGGGGGCGGAATATAGACCGAGAGCACCATGAGCTGTCTACCTTCAATCGTGCAATCTAGGAATACATAGCACCCTCCCACATCTATACTAACTCTGTTACAGATAAATGACAACGTTTTTTTAACTAATACAGAGACCCCCCGAGACGAGGATGTGAAGGGTGCATGAAAGGCATGGCCAATCCAAGGTTTCTTAAGAGCAAGCTGTTTGCCCCCAATCAGATGGGTTTCTGTCAGCGAGATGATATCCGCCCCATACTTTCTCAGCTGGTTCATGACCAGCGAGCGTTTTATTTTTTCATTTAAACCCCGGACATTCCAGGTGAGTATTTTAATCATCCCAACCTGTCTGGTAGTCTCTGCCATGCCACCTTCACATCCCTGCCTGGCCATCCACGGCACACAATCTGTTTCCAGTTACATGAGGGCCGACCCTTACAACTCCCTTGCCAGTTGACCCGGTGTGGAGCAGCACCACATCTCACCATCTCTAAAATTGACTGTACCATATAAACACATACATTACATATAACATAAATCCCCCCCCCCCAACCTGTATACCCCCTAGCCCCAGACCCCATTTTTAATTGTATACCCACCCTGATGGCTAAATGACCCCCATTGTTAAAGCCACCCCACTATCAACGCCAACCCGAAGCATGGCGAGCGCAGCGAGCCCGCGAGGGGCGGCGGTACACGTCCTCCGACCTTTTCATACCCCCACTATCCACGTCGGCGTGGAGTTGATTTTATATAGTGTGGCGAGCGCAGCGAGCCACCGAGCCCGAAGCGTGGCGAGCGCAGCGCGTCCCACGAGGGGACGTGGATACCTTCACAGCTATACGCGTCCCCTCGCGGGCTTCACAGGTATCCGCGTCCCCTCGCGGGGCTCGTTGCGCTCGCCACGCTTCGGGCTCGGTGGCTTGCTGCGCTCGCCACACTATATAAAATAAACTCCTCCCCTCCCTATTGTTACAAGTGCGTGCAGGCTCAAGCAACAAGACTGTAACAAATATTACTACCTTAAAAAAAGGTAGTCACTGCTGCCCACCACACTGCCTGTTTGATTGTCGGTAGGCAGCGGTCAGCAGGCAGCTGTCAATAATGAATTAAGGAATATTACATACTACAATACACAAGTCTGTAAAATATATTTTTACAATTTTTTATGAATCAAATTTATCATTTATCGGCTTTTAACAACAGGCCGCGTTTTTGCCACCTCTCTTACACTTTCTCTTTATAGCAAACAAAGAAAAAAAAATTCATCCTGACCTTTTCAAAAAGTAATAATTCACTACAAATGAGCTGCTTTATTGCCTGCTGTATCTGTTAAACATTTCTGGAGACACAGAAAGGAAAAAATGATTGTGAGCAAACAAAAAAAAAAAGAGATAATAGGAAGTTTTATGTGTATCGTCAAAATCGTTTTAGAAGTGCTAATGGAAAATACATTTGTCACAGCGTAAACTGTGAGGATGGAGCTGAAATCTCTCCAGGCCTAAAATTCAAGAACACATTTCCTTTAACTGACAACATCCTGAATCAATAGATTAAAACAGAGATGTATAATTTGGAGATAGATTTTGTTAAACTTCACTGACTGACTATTGACTTAATTTTCTAGTTTATACATTATGCACTAAACTTCCTGTGCAGGAAGAGTTTCTTGTAACAATATGTACAATATATAAGTCTATAATATAAATTAAATAAAATGTTTCACCTTTTTTTTATCGTTAACATTTTGCATTGCCAATTTACCCTCTAGCAAGTGTTTTACTATACAATATAAATGCTGTTAGATAGTACAGATAGCATTTGTGACTGACTATGAATAAGGCCCAAGCTTGCCAAATGTTCCACCTACACAGAGGCGTAACTCTGAGAGACAAGGGAGTGATCTGCCACTAGGTCTCCTCCCCTGCAAGATTTAATCAGTTATTTGAAAGACATCAATATTGCTACTGTGTCCGGCTGCGAGGCGGCGGGGGCCAGCAGGGACCGGTGGAGAGCTCCGTTGGAAGGGGAATTGTCTGTTTCTTCAGACTCCTTGGATCACTGAGAGATTAGAGAAGTAATCTGCCTGGCGGTCAACAACATGAAGTCTCAACGCCATGCTGAAATGGTCAGGACCAACAGCTTGGGAACCGCTGCATTAAATTAATGAAAAAGAAGTGGACTTGACCACTGGCCATTGTTAGAAGATGTGATGCATCTCTACCTACTGTAGTAGTTTTATAACTGTGTATATGTGTACTTACTGTACAGTACTTCAAAGATTATGGGTGACATTTAATGAGATGCAAAAATGTGATTTTTGATATTTTTTTTCCTGCCAAAAACGGCTGAAATTGCACTTTTTCCAGAATTCGCATATTTAATGAGATGCGAAAAATGGCAAAAAACGCTGACGGGTGAATCCTGGGGTTGGGGGGGCTTTATTGGGTGGGTCCCCACTACTTCAGGTACCCTTTTCAAGGCTGACCAGCCACGGTGCTCATGTTACGGCCGGGGGACCTTATATAAAAAGTGTCCCCTGGCTGTTGCTCGACACCGCGGGCTGTTGGAGTCCGGTGCTGGTTTCAAAATACGGGAGATCCCCAGATTTTTTGTCCCCCGTGTTTTTGGAACCAGGACAAGTCCAAGAGTCCGGGGCTGGTTTCAGAAATATGGGGGACCCCTATGCTTTTTGTCCCCCGTATTTTTGGAACCAGGTCCAGGTCAATGCAAAAAGAGAAATACAGTAGACTGCGCTAGCTTTAAATTGAAGGTATTGAAGAAATGCAAGTAACCTAAAAGTGGAACATGATTTAATGTAAATATAGAACAAATATAGCAGCTCTGTTTAAAAACAATGTTTTTACATATATTATGCACATATAAAAATAAAAAATAAAAAATGAAAATGGAATAATAGGGGGAATTTAAAATTCCTAAAGTGACTGAAAATAGCAAGAATTTATGTCCATACGGTACTGTATATTAGCAAAGAGTCCAGCTGGATGGGGGAAAAAAATATTGAGCCCGCTTGGATCCGTTCCTCTTCTGCCTCAAGTGAAGAGGGACCTGGATGGCTGGGGGAGGGATTAGCAGCTTGATTTTGTGGAGTAGATGGAACTCCTGCTGTTCCTTAGATGCCAGGGAAGTGACCTGGTTATAGATGATCTCCCAGATTAAATGCCAAACCAAGGTCTGGAGGCTGGTCCGGTCTCTCGGGGTGGTATAAGCTGTTATGGTCTTGTAACAAAAGTCAGTCACTTTAGTAGATCCACCAACGCGTTTCGCTCTATGGTAGAGCTTTTTCAAGGTGTGTGCATGGCTGCATCCAGAGGGTTTAAATACCCCTCTCTATTCTTAAGGGGGCGGTTACTTAGCATAACAATTAATCAATTAATATCAGCAAAGGTTAAAAGTACATACCTAGTGTTACCTATCGTGAGCAGGAGACAGGAATATTGATACTGGGTATATACAGGTCGAAAACGAGTTTTATAAATACAGTTTTATAGTTAAATAGAACTTATTATTATTTTTCCTGGTTAATGCCGATTCCGGATATCCGGGAGTGACGTGTTTCCGGTGTTTGGAACGCACGCCACTTCCGGTATCCATAGCGCTGGACCGCAAACAAGTGGTTCCAGCAGTTCAGCTAGGTGGGAGTGTCTGGCTTTTTTATGTATGACACGGTGCCGGAAATACGGGGGGTGCTTTAAGATGCACATCCACCATCTCCACATTCATTGAAGACAATATTGTGATAGTATGTTGCACTAAAAATACATTAAAAATGGCCGCCGCGATTGTCTTCAATGAATGTGGAGATGGTGGATGTGCATCTTAAAGCATGCTCCGTATTTCCGGAAGCGTGGCATACATAAAAAAGCCGGACACTCCCACCTAGCTGAACTGCTGGAACCACTTGTTTGCGGTCCAGCGCTATGGATACCGGAAGTGGCGTGCGTTCCAAACACCGGAAACACGTCACTCCCGGATATCCGGAATCGGCATTAACCAGGAAAAATAATAATAAGTTCTATTTAACTATAAAACTGTATTTATAAAACTCGTTTTCGACTATACCCTGTATCAGTATTCCTGTCTCCTGCTCACGATAGGTAACACTAGGTATGTACTTTTAATGTTTGCTGATATTAATTGATTAATTGTTATGCTAAGTAACCGCCCCCTTAAGAATAGAGAGGGGTATTTAAACCCTCTGGATGCAGCCATGCACACACCTTGAAAAAGCTCTACCATACAGCGAAACGCGTTGGAGGATCTACTAAAGTGACTGACTTTTGTTACAAGACCATAACAGCTTATACCACCCCGAGAGACCGGACCAGCCTCCATACCTTGTTTTGGCATTTATTCTGTGAGATCATCTATAACCAGGTCACTTCCCTGGCATCTAAGGAACAGCAGGAGTTCCATTTACTCCACAAAATCAAGCTGCTAATCCCTCCCCCAGCCATCCAGGTCCCTCTTCACTTGAGGCAGAATAGGAACGGATCCAAGCGGGCTCATTATTTTTTTCCTTTTGTGGTTTGAGTAGAGTAACGTAGCGCCTCTACTGGGGATCTGACTGGGCTATACCTTAAGGGGTTTCCCAAAGTATACCCCAGAAAACAGAAATGCTAGATAGGATGGGTGGTATAGATAACTGGGCGCTCCCTTTTATTTTGGACAGTTAGGCGTATTGGTATAAGGTATAGGAAAATGGTGTCTACTTCCCTGATTTTGTTCTATATTTCACGTCCTCTATTCCACGTCTCTCTTCAGATTTGTATAACTCTCCAGACGTTGGAATATGAAATAAAGAAAATATCGCAATGTGAAGAGCTGTTAAGCTTTTGTATAAATGTACCTAGAGGTACAGTACTGAATTATGATATGTGTGAGCTGGAAGGCATACCAAACTCACAGAATGTGGAGTTAGTATCAAACACATCTGGGTTTCTTTAACAGGAAAGAAATTGGGATTCGTACCCGTACTCACAGTGGGTCAGACACGGTCACTCTCATCAAGGTATCTTTTCTTGTGCAATTTATTTCCAAAAAAATTTCCAATAAAAACTTTCATACAGAAGTGAATTAAAAAGCGGATGAGAGTGGTTAGTTCTCAGACATCACTGTGATCCTTAGGAGGGATCAAATCCGGATATCACCCACCAAGGTCAACACAGGGTAACTGGTAACTTTGCCTACCTCTCTCCGTATGTCACACACTTATGCCTGGATCAACATGTTTCGAGAGGTATACTCTCTTCCTCAGGATGCCAGGCTAGTGTGAATAATGAGCTCCTTATATACTCCAATCTACTTCCGGTTGCGGGTGCCACAGACCGGAAGTGACTTTATATTCGTTATTAGGGATTAATGTAGCTAATCCCTAATATCCATTACATCCCTTTATGTGTTAACGTCTCCTTAGTTGCTATTATGAGATTCTACCCCACTCTCCGTGAAAGAGCGGCCGAATCTCGCACCGCCAACAGGAAGTTCACTCGGCGGCGCCGGAAGTACAAGTGCCGCGATTCCGGATGTTAGGTGTCCGGTGGAGATAGCGTGGCCGCGGTCAGTTTCATTTTGCTACACCCTCCGGCTTCTTCTGGCGGCGAAAGTTGTCATCTAGCCGGCGGAAGTGATCATCTTGATCGCACATCTGTGGCTTCTATAGCTGGGAACTTATTTTGGTTGCACAGGATGATTAATGTGTATTCTCCCATAGGTTGTTTATGCTGCAATGGTATAAAATGAAGGATATACGTAGTATGAGGAAATGGGTTATGGGTTCAATGGAGTATGTCATGGATCAATAAGTAAATAAATAATACATCGGTGGTAAATGATAAAAAATGGTGAAGGAAACAGATAGAGTGAGAATGAGTAGAAATAAAATAAGAAAAAATGAAGAAAATGAAAAGAATAAAAATAAAAATAAAAAAAGATAAAAATAAAATAAAAATATGAATATATGAATATATGAAATAGAAGATAAAGTGAGAATGAGTAGAAATAAAGATAAAAAACAATGAAGATAATGGAAATATGAAAATAAAATGAAAAAAAAAATAAAAAAAAAATAAAAAATAAAAATGAAAACAAAGATAGAAAATAAAATAATGAATATATAAATATAAAAATGAAATATAAAAATAAAATAAGAATAGAAAAATGGAACTGTAAATAGAAATGGAATGAATAGGGTCATATCATTTAATTTTGGGACATGGAATAAATATTGGTGATTTCTGTATGAGTTATAAAAACCATTTTAGTTCAAAGTCCTGATTAAGGCCTGTTGGTGACAATGTTTTAAGTTTGTAGATTAATTTCATCTCAGCCTTTGCAAGATTCCTCTCGATAATTCTGTCCTTCCAAGTGTTTGATATTTTTTGGATCCCTAGGAATTTCTTTATTTGGCCTGTTGAACAGTTGTGTTTCTTTTTTAAATGGTTGGATAAATTGTGAGTTAATAATCCTTTTTTTATATTTCTTAGATGTTCTGAAATTCGAACTTTTAGTGGTCGGGTGGTTCTCCCTATATAGCAAAGTCCACATGTGCACTCCACTAGATAGATCACGTTGGACGTTTCACATGCGATGAAATTTTCTATCTTTATCGCAGTTTGGTTCACTGTGACTTCTATGGTTTTTGAAGTTTCTCCTTTGATGTGTCTGCATCCCATGCACATTCAACAGCGGTGGAAACCTTTTGTGCGTATGGTTGATCTTCCTTCTTCCGGTAATGCGCTCTTCACTAGATGGTCTTTCAAGTTCTTGGCTTTTCTATAGATGAATTTTGGTTTTGGAGGGATAAGATCTTTAAGAATGGGGCCCTGTTGTAATATATGCCAATTTATTTTAAAGATGTGTTCGACTTGTTTGTATTGTTGATCAAATTTTGTAAAGAAGGCAAATTTAAAGGATTCTTTATTTTTGTCCTCTCTTTTTGTTCTGCTATTTTGAAGAATGGCTTTTCTATCTTTCTGATTGATTCCTTCTATTACGCTATCTAGAATGTTTTCTTTATATCCTTTAGCAAGAAAGTCTTCCCTCATCTTTTGTGTTTGTACACGGAGGATGTCTTCATCGCTACAGTTTCTTTTTAAGCGCAGAAACTGGCTTTTTGGAACTCCTTGTAGCCATAGATGATAGTGTTGGCTGTCTATGGGTATGAATGTATTAACGTCTGTGGTACGTCTTTGTTTGTATTTTATTTTCTTCGATGTAGATGGTGAGATCAAGGAAGTTAATTTCAGTTTTGCTGATGCAGAAAGAGAGTTTTATATTTAGATTGTTTTGATTGAGAATATCTGTAAATAGTTGTAGGTCAGTTTCTTCACTTTCCCATATAAGGAGCACGTCATCAATGTAGCGTTTCCACTTGACTAACCTCCTTCCCCAAGCTATGTTTTGATAGATGTTCTCTTCTTCCCAGTATGACATAAATAAGTTTGCATAGCTTGGGGAAAATTTAGTCCCCATGGCCGTGCCTCTTATTTGCAAATAGTATCATCCTGTGCAACCAAAATAAGTTCCCAGCTATAGAAGCCACAGATGTGCGATCACCCGACAAGATGATCACTTCCGCCGGCTAGATGACAACTTCCGCCGCCAGAAGAAGCCGGAGGGTGTAGCAAAATGAAACTGACCGCGGCCACGCTATCTCCACCGGACACCTAACATCCGGAATCGCGGCACTTGTACTTCCGGCGCCGCCGAGTGAACTTCCTGTTGGCGGTGCGAGATTCGGACGCTCTTTCACGGAGAGTGGGGTAGAATCTCATAATAGCAACTAAGGAGACGATATTAGGGATTAGCTACATTAATCCCTAATAACGAATATAAAGTCACTTCCGGTCCGCGGCACCCGCAACCGGAAGTAGATGGGAGTATATAAGGAGCTCATTATTCACACTAGCCTGGCATCCTGAGGAAGAGAGTATACCTCTCGAAACATGTTGATCCAGGCATAAGTGTGTGACATACGGAGAGAGGTAGGCAAAGTTACCAGTTACCCTGTGTTGACCTTGGTGGGTGATATCCGGATTTGATCCCTCCTAAGGATCACAGTGATGTCTGAGAACTAACCACTCTCATCCGCTTTTTAATTCACTTCTGTATGAAAGTTTTTATTGGAAATTTTTTTGGAAATAAATTGCACAAGAAAAGATACCTTGATGAGAGTGACCGTGTCTGACCCACTGTGAGTAAGGGTACGAATCCCAATTTCTTTCCTGTTAAAGAAACCCAGATGTGTTTGATACTAACTCCACATTCTGTGAGTTTGGTACGCCTTCCAGCTCACACATATCATAATTCAGTACTGTACCTCTAGGTACATTTATACAAAAGCTTAACAGCTCTTCACATTGCCATATTTTCTTTATTTCATATTCCAACGTCTGGAGAGTTATACAAATCTGAAGAGAGACGTGGAATAGAGGACATGAAATATAGAACAAAATCAGGGAAGTAGAAACCATTTTCCTATACCTTATACCAATACGCCTAACTGTCCAAAATAAAAGGGAGCGCCCAGTTATCTATACCACCCATCCTATCTATCATTATTTTTTTCCCCCATCCAGCTGGACTCTTTGCTAATATATGGTACCGTATGGACATAAATTCTTGCTATTTTCAGTCACTTTAGGAATTTTAAATTCCCCCTTTTATTCCATTTTCATTTTAAATTTTTTATTTTTATATGTGCATAATATATGTAAAAACTTTGTTTTTAACCAGAGCTGCTATATTTGTTCTATATTTACATTAAATCATGTTCCACTTTTAGTTTACTTGCATTTCTTCAATACCTTCAATTTAAAGCTAGCGCAGTCTACTGTATTTCTCTTTTTGTATCCTCTTGTAGTGGAGTGACAACCCCTTTTTTTTGTACTGCAGCTTCTTTTTTGCAAACCAGGTCTAGCAGTTGCGCCCCTACCTGATATCTTCTTGTTATCAGTTCTCTTTCTGCCAGGTCAATGCACCCTGGGCTGGTTATGCTAAGGAGGGGGGACCTCACGCCATTTTTTTTTTTTTTTTATAAACACAAATTCACACATTACCTCAAATTCGCACATTTTCATGCCAAAAAGCACACATTTTCATGCCTAAAAGTCGCACATTATCGCACTTAATCGCATTTTTTCCCCAGGAATACGAACCTCATTAAATATGCAAATTCGCAGCAAAAACAGCTATTTTAAAAAGTGCGATACTGGGCGAATTTGAAAGTGTGAAAAAATTGCATTCTATTAAATGTCACCCTATGTTTCTGTAACACTGTTATCAGACTAATGGCCAGATGCACTAGTCTTCAAAAGTGATAAAATGGAGAGTGATAAACAACCAACCAATCAGCTCCTGCCTGACATTTACAAACACAGTCTGTGACATGTCAGGCAGGAGCTGATTGGCTGGCTGTTTATCACTCTCCATTTTATCACTTTTGAAGCTTAGTGCATCTGGCCCTAAATACTATATGTGGGTATCTTCTCGATTCCTACCAGAACCCATTTTTGTCTCTGTTATCATGGAACTAGACATTTTTGTACTAAAAAAGTGGAAGAATGTATCAAAGATTGAAAAGAGATAAAATGGAGATAGATACAGAACCAACCAATCAGCTGCTGTCATTTTCTAACACAACCTGTAAGATGACAACTAAAGGTGCGTACACACACATTTGGCCAACGATTCAATCTCGCTAACGATTTCCTCTGAACCTCCTACACAAACGATTTGGTGACAAATGATGAACGATTGAGCAAACGATTACACATAAACGATTGATCTTTAACGATGGTGGAGGGAGAGGGAGCCAGTCAATTGGCCTTACCAAATCGTTCATCGTGCATACACATGAAACCATTGGTCGCTGATTGGTCACTGATCTTTCTGCATGCAGGAAAGATCACACACCTATACCAATGACCGTCGGGTACGCACATAGTCCGATATATCGTTCATACACATGGAACGATTTGAGCGATTAGTCGTTTCAATCGATCGGGAACGCCCAGATCTTTTGCCAAATCTATCTGTGTGTACGCACCTTAAGAGCTGATTGGTTGATGATCTTTTTCCAAATCTAGCCGTGTGTGCGCACCGTAAGAGCTGATTGGTTGATGATCTTTTGCCAAATTTATCCGTGTGTATGCACCTTAAGAGCTGATTGGTTGATGATCTTTTGCCAAATCTATCCATGTGTATGCACCTTAAGAGCTGATTGGTTGATGATTTATCTTTCTCCACAATCACAAAAGTTTTGATAAATGTCCCTTGATTGCAGGCATAAATATTCTGTAGGAAACAATTCTAGAGTGAGTGTGTGTGTGTTTGTTTAACAGTGATCGACAGCTATATTTTCCTGCCAGTCTGATCACACAAAGCCACCTTTTATGCAGTGCTTTCCCTAATATTCACTCTGATGTCATGCTTTCATTTCACAATAAAAGCCTATAAGCAAATATATTATATAATTATTATTACATCATAAATGGTAACAAATTACCCCTACAGCATAAACATACAGACTACTGACAACAAATAATATAATTGTTTCCTATGGAGCAAAAGGCAAACAGCGTATGTAGTTTGGTTTATAATAAACTGATACCTTCTTGTATTCAGCTGTCTGTGTTTACGCTTCTAGCGTGATTTTCTGAAATTTATGATGTAATAATAATTAAAATATATATATTTTCACTGTGGGTGTTTCAAGCTGAAGAAGCTGAAAATGCATTTTATATCTAAGACATTACCTCAGAGAGACTACCGAGAAACACTACAGAGATGCTGGCTTTGTGCAGTTGGGTTTGGCTGTGAATTACAGATATATTCTAACTGTCAATCACTTATTTTATCCAAACAAACTGTAAGTGCAGAGAAAGACTGAGCTTGGTAAATGCTTCAAATTATGCCGTTAAGAAAATGACTAGGTTCTAAATTTGTAATGTGCACTATTTCTCTAACAGATGTGCTTAGTACCAGTGATTACCTTTATATGTGCTGAGCAATTATAATTTTTTTCTTAAACTTTACAATACAGTATATATATATATAATTATATATATATATATATATATATATATATATATAAATTTGCATGTGCGCGGCACTCCTGTCTGGTGCTGTATGCCAAGTGATGGGAACCCCGGTGCCCTCCGTGCGATACACCTGCCGACTGCAGGTGCCTGTATCTGGCTATCTGTGGGCGGCGGCACTCGGTCCAATATGGAATAAGAGTCAGGAGACCATATAGTGAAAACCAACGTTTCAAACCTCAGCGGGTTTTTTATCAAGGTGTGCAAAAGTCTTTTGCACACCTTGATAAAAAACCCGCTGAGGTTTGAAACGTTGGTTTCCACTATATGGTCTCCTGACTCTTATTCCATATTGGACCGAGTGCCGCCGCCCACAGATAGCTATATATATATATATATATATATATATATATATATATATATATTATATCTCTGATGAAATAGGACAAATAGGTGTATGCCACCCATAAAGGCCAACACCCATCTGTATTATTATAGTACACGCATACACACCCCTCACATCCCCCACGAGACCTCACTTGTTTCAATAAGTGCCTAGAAGTAAGACACTCATTCCAGCAGTTACATTTACTGTATGTCATTTTTTTACTTTCTTTTTTTTTCTCACTTTCTCTTCCGTAACTGCTTCCAGGACTCTGTTGTTTGACGGTATGTTTCTGGTCGCGTGAAAGCAGTATTTCTATGTAGAAAGTGATCAGACTCAAAATGTTACAGAACTGGGACATAGCAAAAATATTGACTATCAAACTATTGCAGGGTTGCCGACTTTAATATTTTCCTCTCCGGGAGAAGCCCGGAGAGGAGAGTTTCAGCAGCTGCTGGGGGGGGGGGGGGGGGGGGGGGGCGCTCGAGCGCGACGTCACTAAGCCCCGCCCCCCATTATGCCAAACCGCTGAATTCACGGATCTCCGTGGAGGAGGCGGGGCTAAAATGACGCGATTTTGCCATTTTAGCTCCGCCCACTCCTCTGAGACCTGCGGATTGCCGCGATAGGGGGCACAGGGGGTCCCCCCTGAATCCAGGAGGGCTGCCCACCCCTTCCGGGGGGCCGGGAGGGGGACCCGATTTTCGGGAGACTCCCGGCCATTCCGGGAGGGTAGGCAACCCTGAACTATTGAGATTTGATGATGATCATTATTAGTATTATTATTAATAATTCACAACATATTCCAAACCTGAGAACTTATATAAAGTTTAGTAACAGTGTCAAATGATACATCTAGAACTGTAGATTAAGCTAATACTGTTTACATTTAATATATGCAAAATCAACACAACAGTGATTGCCAAACTACTGTAGTAGGTGCACCTGGGGGCCTCAGGGCACTTGCAAAAGTGCCACTAGGTTTAGGAACAAACAAAAATATTGGTTGTTATACAGACCTGATGGCTGGGCTGCAAATTCACAACCCAGCCTATTATGTTAGCGTGCATGGGCAAGGCCATTCAGCGATAAAATTCACGTTGATTGACATGAAGCCGACGTTTGTGGGTGTCACCCGTCAGTTTACTGGTAGTGTCAGGAAAACCGCAGGCATGTCCAAGCATTTTCAGCTCCGGCCCTGATCAGTCTGTATCTATCATACTCAGGGCCGGTGCAAGCCCCCCGCCCGCCCCAGGCAAAAAAAACCACGCTGCCCGCCGGCCGCGGGGGGGAGGGTGCAGATGATACTGCGGCACGGGGGGGTTGCAGGGGTGCGATACTGCGATGCGGCACGGGGTGTGTGTGCGGGCGATACTGCAGCAGGCGATACTGCCGCGCTGTAATCCCCCCAGCGGGGAGCGGACGGCGCGGGGGGCAGCGTTGATTAACGGATGGGGGTCGGGGAGGGGACAGGGAGGATTACAGACTCACCTGCTCCCCGCTCCCTGCTTTCTGGTACCTCTCTATGGTACCTCGGTGGTTTAGTACCGCCCTCCAGTGGCCGGCGCCCTAGGCAAATGCCTAGTCCTGCCTAGTGGTGGCGCCGGCCCTGATCATACTGACCGAGTAGGTCCTGAGTAGGAAAATCATTCAATAGTCAGTGAATTGCAAATCTATTTGCAACTTATTGCTGATCTGCAAAATTTTTGCAACCTTGCACAGGGCAGAATTTCACTTTGGTGGTATGGCGGCTATCTGATTGCAGGACTCTGCGAATATGCCATCGGCCAAATACAAATTCGTAAACATGGCGGAACAGGGAGATCTCATCTCACATCTCATGCCACAAAAAAGGGCCATGCGATGCAATTTCACTTAGGGTGCAGTGAATAAATTAACTAAATTAACTACTGAGCGTACGTAGGAAATCTGGACGCCCTGCTAGGAAACAAGTACCTGATTTATGCATAGGGGGCTGCTAGTGCTACAGAAGGGGCTACATTATTTTAATTAAATAAAAATATTTTTTTTTATTACTGCTGCCAGTGCCCAGTATTAGTCCAGGGTGCCCGCATGTGTGCTGCATCAGTCCAGGGGTGCCTGCATGTGTACTGTATCCATCCAGGGGTGCCCACATGAGTGCTGTATCTGTCCAGGGGTGCCCACATGTGTACTGTATCAGTCCATGGGTGCCCACATGTGTGCTGTATCTGTCCATGGGTGCCCGCATGTGTATTGTATCAGTCCAGGGGTTCCCGCATGTGTCCCGTATCAGTCCAGGGGTGCCCACATGTGTGCCATATAACTCTATGGGTGCCCCCATGTGTGCCATATAAATCCAGGGGTGCCCCCATGTGTCCTGTATCAAACCAGGGGAGCTGCCCCTTTTTTTTAATGAAAATAAAAATAAGGTGGTTTTTTTTTTTTTTCTGCAATGGCTGTTAAATGCGCTGTAGTTCAGGGGTGAGCCAAGAGTGCTGTATAATTCATGGAGTGTTGCTAAGTCTGCCGTATAATTCCAGGTGTGCTGCTCTATTTTTTAATTAAAATAATACAAATTTTCCATTCCTGCCGCCATGTGGGCCATATGAGTCCAGGGGTGCTGCATTGTGCCGTATAATTCCATGTGTGCTGTATCAGGTCAGGGATGCCCACATGTGTGACACATAATTCCTGGGGTGAGCCAAGTGTGTCATATAATTCATAGGTTGCTGCAAAGTCTGCTGTATAATTCATGGGGTGCTGCTAAGTGTGCCATCACAGGGGTTCCGCCACCTGTGCCGTATAATACCACGTGTGCCTTCATGTGTGCTGTATCAGGTCAGGGGGGCCACCATCTGTGCCGTATAATTCCTGGGGTAAGCAAAGTCTGCCGTATAATTCATGGGGTGCTGCCAAGTGTGCTGTATTAGTCCAGGGGTGATGCTAAATGTGCCGTAGCAGTCCAGGGGTGATGCTAAGTGTGCCATATCAGTCCAGGGGTTAGGCAAGTCTGCCAATAATTCCTGGGGTGAGCCAAGTCTGCCGTATAAATTATGGGGTGCTGCCAAGTGTGCTGTATTAGTCCAGGGGTGATGCTAAGTGTGCCATATCAGTCCAGGGGTGATGCTAAGTGTGCCATATCAGTCCAGGGGTGATGCTAAGTGTGCCATATCAGTCCAGGGGTGATGCTAAGTGTGTCATATCAGTCCAGGGGTGTTGCTAAGTGTGCCATATCAGTCCAGGGGTGAGGCATGTCTGCCAAATAATTCCTGGGGTGAGCCAAGTCTGCCGTATAATTCATGGGGTGCTGCCAAGTGTGCTGTATTAGTCCAGGGGTGATGCTAAGTGTGCCATATCAGTCCAGGGGTGATGCTAAGAGGCTTATATCTAATTCTGGAACTATTCTCTCCTACCGTATCACTTTTTCAGGTACACACTAATCCCTAGTACTAAAGGTTAAAATACCCTTCACTGGGATACCAATAAGGGATTTTTACCTGTCAGGAAAAGGATAAAAGTTATACCTTTTCTTTCTACCCCAGCATACAGGGAATAAAGGACTCGCTCACTTGTATAAACCCACAGTTATTCCATTACAAGAAGCAGCAGTCCCTAAACCGGTGGGGGTTGTTTCCTCACCAACTCACTGGGAAACAAAGGCAGAGATATAGAGAGATTTAATATTTTTCAATAATTTTCTATTACACAAACTAATCTATCACCGGGCAACTGTTTACCTTTTCAAATACTGGTATTAACCAGAAAACTCTGATTTGAATATACCATTATTCACACAAAACAGTTTGTTGCAGATAAAGTATTACTAATTTATGTACAGCAGCATGCAATTGTATCGTGGTCACTGTACTCATTGATAACAGACAGGTAACACAGGGTGAGATATTCCGCTATCTCCTGCTGTGCCGCTGTTTTTACCTTGATTGGCAATTTTGCACGCAGCTCAATATCTATTATATGGGCTGCTAAAGGAAGATACCACATCCTCTGATAAATTGAATTGTATTCAGCGTCAATTGGTAGGGATCACGGGGAGAGATATTCCGTTATCTCCTACTGTGCTCTTTTGCCAACACTGACTTATTTCAGTCACCCCATGTAGAGGTATCCACCTGCCCTGTTGCACATTGCACTGGATTAGAGTAATACCCAGCATAAGAGTTAAGAATCTTTGCAAAACTATTACCTAAATTGAAAATCCATATTGTCAGTAGTCTAAGAATACGTCACCCAAAACTACCCAAACCAGTGGTGACCTAAATAATGTGGAATATGGATATAACCTGTGAGTGTGTGATATCATTTAAACACCACTCACACCATCTATTTATTTGTTCGTAATTGTCTTGTTGTAGTCTTTGTGTTGTGAGTATATTTTGTTCTTTACTGTAAAAACATTAAAAGTTACATTTTAAAGTAAACATTTAAACAAGTCTTGCCCCCAAAACCAGAGAGTACTTTCTCTTTCTTGTTTGTGATGCTAAGTGTGTCATATCAGTCCAGGGGTGATGCTAAGTGTGCCATATCAGTCCAGAGGTGCTATTAAGTGTGCCGTATCAGTCTAGTGTTTGTGCCGCCCACTTGTGTCGCATATCATAGTTATCCAACTACTTCGGTGCAACCTTTTGGCCTAAAAACAATATTGTGAGGTGTTCAGAATAGACTGGAAATGAGTGGAAATGAATGCTATTGAGGTTAATAATCGTGTAGGAGAAAAAAAAAATTCTGTGATTTTTAGTGTTTTTTATGCTTTTTAAAAAAAAAAACAGAACCCAAAAACCAAAACGTTGAGGGGGTGTTTTGGCAAAACCCAGTAGAACCCAAAACCTGAAGGTAATCAGAACCTAAAACCCAAAACATGAAAAGTGGCTAGTGCATATCCCTAGTTTTTGTTTAAAGCCAGTTAAACTATCAGTATATTATTGGATTGTTGGAGGAAACCAATGAAATCAGAGGAAATCTGAACAAACACGGAAAGATCCTACAAAATCTACATAGGGGCATTAGAAAAACACAAAGTTTGATGCACAATAAATAATGCCTCTGGGGCCTCGGCATCATCTCAACTATAAAAATATTCATAAGATTCAAACGTAAGGCGCCCATTTATCAACAAGTGACAAAACTTGTTCTGTATTGTAAGATGTAGGCAAGCCTGCCAAAAAAAATTCTAGATAAGAATATATTTTCTGTAGTGGCAATCAGCACAGTATGAACGGTATTACATAAAAATGAAAGCCAAGGTTCACTACAGAAGCCGGCATTTATCGTATTATTGTTTGTTGGTTTCTTGCTAAAACAAAAGAAATCACTGTGAATGCAAGCTCAGTAATAACAGCTTATACAAAACTGTACAGTCTGTAAAGTACGTACAATAAGTGTTCTAGAGTTATGAACATCCCATATACTGCATTTAGCAAATGAGTTACAGAGCAAATTGTTTTAAATTGTCCTTTGTCAAAGTAAGTACAGTAAAGAGAGAATGTCTGAGAGCGGTTCTACAGATACCTGGGAAAAGAAGCTGATCACTATAACAATCACACATTAGCCTCCATTCGAAACTCTTCCATAAAAATGATGGCATTGTAAAGATTGTTATGGACAACGCTACAATTTCTACACAATGTAACAGACTTATTACACGGAATATGCCTCAATAACAAATTACATTGATGAAATCATTCATAACAAGATTAGGATCACAATGTTTCTGTCAGGTTAGCGTGGAGTCTGGGTGTATCAAGCACTTTGAGGGATCGAGTGCAGTCACTGAGCACCCTAATCTCACAGGCTTGTTCCACAATACACTGTCACACTTGCCAGTCTACTGTGCACGCTCTAATCTCTGATTTCTGCAGTAAGCATGTAGTTATTTCTGTAGTGGGCTTGGGAAATCTGCAAGAAACAAAGCACATGAGTCAGACGAACACAGGTGGTCCAGTGAGGGAAGCCATCTCCT
Source organism: Crinia signifera (assembly GCF_055691185.1). Lineage (NCBI taxonomy): Eukaryota > Metazoa > Chordata > Amphibia > Anura > Myobatrachidae > Crinia > Crinia signifera. The sequence continues at coordinate 407,848,133 of NC_139217.1, forward strand.
TGGCTGTGGGAGGCACTGATGCAAAAGAGTTTGAATCTGCAAGATTCTTAATGCTCATCCAATGGGGCCACCAGCTCCACCTTCTCTGTGCCCCTACTTGCATTGCCTTACTCCCCACACAATCTCCGGTGTCCCTAGCTCCATCTCCTCCTCCCCAGCATCATCATCATCTCATGTGCCCCACAGTGGTGGAATGAAACTGTAACCCACTTCAGCCCTACCTCTGATACTAATAGTCAGCCCATTTCACTCAGTGGTTCCAATATGAAATATTTCTATGCAGCTGCTGTACAAAAATATGCTTATGTCACAGGAAGCAGCTTGTGTAAAAGGATACTTCCTGCTGGCTTCTTTGAGCTGCTGCTGCTGCATCCGAAGATGCAACATCAGATCAATGTGTATGGGCATCAGCCAGTAGGTTCCTCAGGTTGGCTAAGGAATTCATGCTACCATTTTGTAAAACGGTCTCCATCGCCATCCTTACATATCCTCTACAGCCATAGCATGCTGTAGCTAAGGGCTTGATGATGCACAACTCGTTCTGCACATTCGCAGTACTATACAAACATCTGAGTTGTACACAAGCCATGGGGTCAATGATTTAAAGCCAAGTCTCTGGAACCGGCTGTGTCCCTCTGTTTAGAGGTGACATCAGGTAAAAGATCGGGTGACCCTTTTCTACTGTCCAAGACAGAGAAGGGGACCCTTAGGGGCTCAAGGGCTGACCTGCTTGACTCAGTAGCAGCTGCGGTGACATCATCATTGGATTTTATCAGGATCCAATGACCAAAGTCAGTCCGGAGGTTGAGGGACAGGGCAGACACCATCTCCGCTGCCGACTCCTCTGTTATGCAGACAACAACGGTGCTGGGGTGAAGGTGAATATATGCCACACGCACTTGTGCGCATGGATGTAGCGTCCATTCATCAGACAAAAACGGAGGTTGACGGCATCCAAGCAGCAGCTTTCCCGAGTGCCGGGGTTGCCCCAAATGTGACGTAGGTGCCACGGGGTTCGTGAACGGTGGATTTCCCAGAGCTTGGAGATGTCATCTCCAACTGCCAGCCTTAAAGAAAACAGTGTAAAAGGTGCCACCCTGGGAATATTGTAGGTCGGCATGCAGTGTAAATGGGGCATTTTCCTGGGTTTGACCCTGATTAGAACACAGATTGCTTGTGCGTACAGATTGATCTAAATGGACACTTCTTGGGGTAACTGGTAACCATGCGATCGCTTGGAACTGACCATCTCATAGAAGTGCCAAGGGCATGTAGGGTGAAATCCTTGCTGGACTGAAGTGTGAGGATGGAGTTTGTACACCTGTTTCAGATGGATCTTTGCAGCCAGTATTGAGTGAGTGTAAAGGCCCATACACACTGGGTGATTTTGATCTTCACAGCTCAGTTTTGTCGTTTAAGCTGCTTTCAACTCAAAAGCTGCCCACTGTGTACGAGCCAGCGATGCGCGCTCCTGCATCATTGCCGGTGGCCGCCGCTCATCTGCTGGTATTACAGCATCTGCTGGGAGTGACAGGGTGGACGGCTTTCCATAGTGTCCTGCAAAATTGCTTAAACTGGTGAAAATTGTTTAGTGCGTATGCACTGAGCCATTTTCAGCCTAGCAATTTTCCCCATCATTGCTGTCTATACATGCGTGCAAAATTGCCCAGTGTGTATGGACCTTAACTCCCGATAGTAATACTGATGCCTATGTCTGCATATCATATACATACATGAATTAGCATACTGTGGTTAGCAGGCAGCTGCATCCATACAGAAAACCAGTAGCAGCAGATGCTTCTGCCGCTGAACCTGCCTCATCTGAACAGGAAAACTGTTTTAGCCAAGGGCGTTACTACCATAGTTGCAATGTAAGGGCTATGCCAGGCATGTCCAAACTATGGCCCTCCAGATGTTGTGAAACTACAAGTCCCATCAAACCTTGCCACAGTTTTGTTATTAGGGAATGCTATGGCAAGGCATGCTGGGATGTGTAGTTTCACAACAGCTGGAGAGCCATAGTTTTTGGACATGCCTGGGCTATGCTATGGGGCCTACAAATATCTAGTTACCGTACATCCCTGGTACATGGACATTTTTTACATTTATTTCTTTCCATTATTGGAATGATTTGGAATGCTGCTCCTAGAGCTGGTGATAGGTGACATTAGCGCGATAATAGTACATATTGCCATTCTTCCAATTGAAAAGGTTATTTAGGGTTTTGTAATTGTGTTGGTTTGTTTGTCATTTCCCATGCCAGCACACAGCTGTAATTGGCTGTTCTAAGTGTTTGCTTTATATACAGCTTATATATAATAGTATTGTGGTTTGTTTACCTTGTTACGTGTCAAAGCTTTATTTTTCGGTACATATGACCTTTACAGAAACTCAGCAATTTCACTTACATTAGGTAGCAATAACTTTCCTGCAAAGAAGAAAAGCTCTGACCTTCTCTGAATATTCTCTAAACATCAAACACGAGAGAACAAGCCAGACATAATTATTTTATTAATACAACCCATTTGGCAAAGCGACAGTTGTGATTTAAATTAGATTCATGTCACCAGCATTATATATTTAAGAACCAAAGCAGCACATATCATTTGGAGCGGTTTCATTATTCACTAAGTAGTGAACTTTGTAAGACCTCTCCTAGTCCATGTTTATCTACATGAAGAAATACAGTAGATGAATTATTCACTGCATATATCTGAGAATATCTGAGGATGCATTTAGTGCATCCCAGGAGAAGAACTGAACCAAGGGCAGGTTTAATACACTTTATGCCCTATATTATATTGTGCATTATCCTGTATATTACTGTCTTTTAGTAAAATACATGTATTCTATAATACCATATTATTATTATTATTATTTTATTTATAAGGCGCCACAAGTGTTTTGCAGCGCCGTACAAAGGAACAATACAGGCAGACAGTACAGGGAGACAACATTGAATAAGAAACAAAAATAGAGTACAGGTACAGAGCGCCACAATTCAATACACATTACAGCCATAGATGCCAATTTATGTTTTTGCTGGTGGGTACTCAAACCAAAAATATGGAGGAGTGGCTCCATGGGGAAGGGGTGTGACCACAAAATAATACCAATTTATATTATGGAGCACAGTTGTCTCCAATATTCAAATTACGGCAACAGAGTTCCACATCCATAAATGCCCCCACAGTGCAGGTACATAAATGCCCCCACAGTGCAGGTACTCCGTGGACAGAATACACTCTTCCCGGCATACTGTTTCCCAGGTGGCGAGACCGGCAATGTGGGTGCTGCAGCTGCAAATTAGCAAGTTAATATGGCGGCCCAGCAGTGGGACTCGGGCCCGTGGGTGCTCAACAATTTCCGTGGGTGCTCGGGCCCTTGAGCACCCCCAGAATTGGCACCACTGATTACAGCTTAAATATAAATAGTGAGGACTAGATCAATGTGCTACTAGAGGCTTGTGGCCACTGATGGAGATGAGTATGTGGACAAATATGGTCACTGAGTGTTTGAGTATAGGAGAGCTGTGAGTGACATGTGAAGAGAAGAGGGCTTTGACAACAGGAGGGAAGAGGGTTCTGCTCAGAGGAGCTTACAATCTAGTGCATATATGTAAAACATTACGCGTGATGTAAGCTAGGATGATTTTATTGCATATACATACCACCCAACTTACTTGAAGGTAGATTCAGGACTCTAGGGTGGCCCTGAAAAGGGGCAAGGCCTCAGAGAAAGGGGGTGTGACTTTGCAGAAATGTTCCTGACTATGAAGCCATGCCCCCTGTTTCACTACTGTGGGGGCATGGTAGCACTGTGTGAGCTGCAGGCCATGGCTCCTGTCCCTCTGTATCTTTTCACTGCATATACTCAGTAGCGCACGCAGGGGGGGTTTCTGAGTACCCAGAAACCCCCCCAGGAGTCTAAGGGCCCTATCCTGAAAGCTGAGGGTCCCTTCTTTCCATGGGTACAAGAATTTTGAAAATCGGCCCTTGGGAACCGGAGATATCAGACTTCAAATCAGTGGTCCCCATCCAAGCCTGTTAAATGCTCTTCCCAGTCAGATATTTCAGGTTCTGTCTGACTTAGGCCCTTATTCAGATCGGTGCGGATATTCCCGCATTCTTACGGAGCGGTCCGCACGCCACGGTGTTTTGCCGCATGCGGCCATCGTCCGTAGAAACGCCCACGTGTCCTCCGCATTCGGACGGACTCACTCTTTAAGAACAGGGCGTGTTTACGGACGACATACAAACCATGCGTGTGCGGGAGAAACACTCCGATTCTGCACGGTATTACAGAGTATTACAGAGTATGCTCGGAAATACCGCATCCGACCGGGAGCCAAGCGGTGCTACCGCCCGTAAGCGGAGTATTTACGCCAAACAACCCACTATTAAGTATCTTCTGCAATACATCACATGACCCACTTATTCAATTACCTATCCTCATAAAAAACTGCTTATTTGGAATTGGAATCAATTAGATGCCAATATATCCTTACAAGCATGCCTAACACATGCATTGCACACATTAACCCTTACAGCAATTTAAGTGCAATGGTTTGTATTAGACCCTGTGTAAAAGATTATAAACAATCTACACATATACTGTTTAATGTGCAAAGAAAACCAACAACTGTGAACTTGCATAAACAATTTATTTGAAAACACAATTAACATATAAATAAAAAAATATCAAATAATAAATTAAATCAGGAGATCTCTGAGGTCCTGCAGGTCGGCTAGCAGTAGCCTCAAATGGTGCTCCGCCCGCAGGAGGGCCCCACGCACCCCCTCATCTGCCGGTGTGGTGTCATCTGTGGGCATGTCAAAGGGGCAAAAATTAGTCATGTTATTCATGCATACATTTCACATACTGCGACATAAATTGCACAAATGCTAGGTGACATGTGTGTGTATATATATATATATATATATATCTATCTATGTAGAGAGATAGAGACACACATAGATAAATAGATATGACACATACATATATACATACATGCAAACTTATTTACTACATACTGTCTTTTTTTGCCTCTACCCTTTACTCTGCAGAAGACATAACAGTCATAGTGTTTCTTCTCAGTCACAACCCACCCATGACTAACCAATGACAAGCATGTCATGGCCTCCGTCAATAAGAACTTGTCACAATCTGCTCAGTCTAAGTTCAGTGATGGTTCGTGGCATGGGAGTTATGCAAATGTCAGGAATGCACAGTACACATCCTCAAAATCATAATTCTGTCTAAACCAACCTACAATTCTGTGAGGGCAAAAAAACAATCTGAACTACAGGGGGTGTTTAGGTAGAGGAGGCTCCTGGGACACTGGCAACTTCTGACTCCATTCCAAGGTAGGCCGGGCCATACTCCATTTATAGCATACATCCTAGAGTTTATAAATAACATTCACCAACAATATAGATTCCACTATTTGATGGGTCATAATCTACGATTGCAGCAGGTGAATTTAATCCACAAATGATCCACTCATCCCTTTACTCCAGGATTCTGTTTAACTACAACGGTTATGTGGCAGTCAAAATGGAGCTCCAACCCATCCCACAAACCTGTGTAATTGAGAGGTGTCCTGGATGAAAGGGATGCCTTGGACACCCCATCTAACCCGTACCTGTATCTGTAGCTACCCACTTTGGGGTCTATATGAATAGTATTGGAACAAAATTTTTAATCACCAGTGCTACATAACAAATACCAGTACAACTACTTCATGAATGATGCATTATGTAAACATACCGATCTGCTGGGACTCCGGGGCTTGGCACGCCTCCTCCCCCTCGGAATCGGAATCCTCTGGGGCAACCGTGGCCTCCTCAGCCCCCTCCTCCGCCAGCTCCTCTGCCACCATGACCACGTCCACCTCCTCCGCCACAACCACCTCCTCCTCCACCTCCTCCTCCTCCTCCTCCTCCTCCTCCACCTCCTCCTCCTCCACCTCCTCCTCCTCCACCACCACCACCTCCTCCTCCACCTCCTCCTCCGCCACCAACACCTCCTCCTCTGCCACCAACTCCTCTTCCACCTCCTCCACCACCACCTCCTCAGGCACCTCCTCCTCCTCCACCACCTCCTCCACCATCTCCTCCACCATCTCCTCCACTTGCTCCTCCAACATTTCCTCCTCCTCCACTTCCTCCTCCTCCACCCTTGCCGCCACCTCCTCCTCAGGGTCTTGGGCCTCCTCCTGGGCCAGGGCTGCCTCGGCCTCTTCACGGGCCTGTCGGGCTCGGGCTCGTGCTGTGTGGTAGAAAAAAAAATCATGGTCAATGTCGGGTCATTGGGGCACATGTATTAATCCATAACAAGACATACATGGAAGGGTGATAATGATGGCAAACGATGCAGGAAAGTAGGTCCTTACTGTTAATGGACTCCAAAATGTGACATTTAAATTATTATGTGATTGTTAGTAATTTGTTCAAACATTACAACCCTGGCATTTATCAATGTGTAACACATATTAGATCTGGCACATTGTATGCATCAGAATCCTCAATGCTATGTCATTACATATAAAAGCCACATGAATGCATGTTAACCAGGAAGAAGCACACATAACAGTCTATGGACTTTTAAACCCATGGACACCCACTTATCATGAGACACATTTTATTGTTTATATATGCTATGTTGTAAGTGCGAAATTTCATAGCGAAAATACTCACAATCAGCAATTTCGCCCCTGATTTGCTGTAACAGCTGGGGCTGGCACCTGCGGAGGTCCGACCACCACCGCTCGAGCTGCCCGATGGACCTACGCACCCAAGTGCGGGCGTAAATACGGCGCCCTGCCGCAGCATAGGCCCTCCGCTTATGGCGGTTACTGATAAAGGGCCCCGCACGGCCCAGCCTTGTCTCCATGACGGAGACCAGAACCCTCAGCTCCGCATGTGAAAAGGGGTCTGCCCTTCTTGTCTCCGCCATGTTAACAATGGCATCTATCAACCAATCAGGTGGTGGCATTGGTTTATCACAGTTATTTGTGTTAATAACTTTATTGTTCATCTTTACATGAACAGCGTCTCTGCGCCAACACAAATGGTGACAAATTCGCATGCCTTCAAAACAGTAGTGCTGATGTATGGCAATGAACAAATCTGATATATATAAAACACAGTGTGTATGCACTTAGCAAATCCAATGACGCCTCGCTCCGCCAAGCAACGCGTGCTATAGCTTAGCAACGCATAGCTGTAGTTAGCATTACTTACTCTATGCATCTATGTGTATGCGTACATTTATGTTTAAAAGACACATACACATACTTGCAGGTATCCTGAGACCAGCATTATACACCAGCCCTGCCTGCCTGCCTGCCTGCCTGCCTGCCTGCCTGCTCCTTGAAATGTTTAAACATGTTAATAAATTCAAATATCATATATATAGATATATATATATATATATATCTGCAAACAAATCATACATCAAATCATACATCAACACAGGAAAAAATCCCCAACACATTAGAGAATAAATCAATGTACTCACCAGTCATCAGGGATAGTATCAACTACAATAATGAAGATATAATGGATATATTAAATAAATGTTAATGGATATCATATCTACAAGGAGCATGGAAGACCTTACCTTAGACCCTGACAAATCCAGATCTGGAGACAAATGATTCTAGCAGCAAGTCACTATTTATAGGCCTCTCACATGTGTGGTCTATAACAGTAGAGATGAGTATTGCATGACTTGTGGCCTGGATTATCTAAGGGATTGGGCTACTTTTAGCTTGCAATCAAACGCCACAATACCACAGTAGTCATGAATCAAATGTCATGTCAGGCTAGCAAATAGCATGTGTATTGTGCAATAGTCACAGGTGTATCAGAAGATTCTATGCAATGTTAGCATTGGTGCCCAGTATTTCATGTAGAACTTTTGCCAGGTTTTACACAATGGAATTTCCGCCACCGTATGCGGCGCGAAAAAACAGCGACGTACGCTCACGCACGGAACGCAGCTGCCGCTGATGTCCGCCAAACAGGATACACAAACAGTATATAAAGGTGTATTAGAAGGTGACCATGTTGTTGCTAACATGTCTGGATCACAACCAGAGGTGGACCCAGATCTGCAGCAACTATTTGACCAGATGGACTCCAGCACCACCTATGTGCCACTGCACATGCAGGCAGTGGGTAATGAGGAGGCTGCTGGCCCTTCTACAGCAGGGCAACCTGCACCTGACCATTCTACAGCAGGGCAACCTACACCTGGCCCTTCTGCAGCAGGCCAACCTGCAGCTGGCTCATATGCACCATCAGCAGAATCATTTGGAACACAACCGGGGACTTCACAAGGTAGTACCATGGCCAGCACTTCAAGTGCAGCGACACGTGACAGGGGGCGTGGCCAAGGACGTGGCAAGGGGAGAGCCAGGGCAACAGAGGAACCACCAAAAAAAAATAAGGCATATGAAGCACAGGAGCTTGCCATCCTGGTTCCCCGAGCACGTGATTGGATTGAGTGTCCATCGGAGAAGCTGACACACACACGCAGATGGAAGATTTGGGAACAGATAACGGCAGAGATTAATGAAGTAGCGCCACAAGTTCGTGAGACGGACCATGTGAAGAAGAGGCAAGTTGTTTTGTGATACATGTGCCCAGTAATAGCCAAGTAATGATTGAATTGATGCTTAGATGGATTTTGCAAATGGCCCGTGAGGTTGTTACGATACACAGACATTATTGCCATGTTATTTTGGTGAGAGTTATAGTAGGGTGATTGTGAATGTGTATTGTAACGGTTGATATCATAGTTGCATGTAATATTATCTTTTGGACATTAATCACATGTCGTAATATGTAGCACAGAGCAATGGCTGCAACAGCTAACATCTGGAGTGACATGTATTAATATGTCAACTTACATTGCAGGTGGCAGGACTTCAAAACCAACCTGAAGAGGAAGATGACCAAGCGGTGGGAACACAGCCAGAGATCTGGGGCCGGGCCCATGCCATCAGGGCTAGAGCTCACCCCCCTGGAGTTGATGGCCGAGAGCTGTATATCAGTTGAGGAGATCAGGGGGGTGAGCACGATGGATAGCGAGGCCCCAGCTGAAGTGTTTGCGTCTTTTCTGGAAGGTAAATATTGGTCATGCCATAAACTTGTGCAAGTAATTATCTTAGAATGTCTCCTAATTGTGTTTATCTTTTTCCACAGACACCCCACCGCTTGGTGACGACTCTGCTCAGGAGGTGGAGGAGTCCGTGCCACCTGGCCCCAGGGGTAGGCCTGTGCAGCAGCAGCCATCGGCCCAAGCCGATTTGGCCGCCTTGGCCAACATGCTTGGGGACATCAACCAGCAGGGAGACTTGGCATCAGAACGGATGCGTAGGACCGAGGAGATCCTGGCGAGCTTGGTCAGCACCCAGCAGGCCATCGCTGCGAGCATGCAGGCCATGGCTGAGTCACATCAGGCCATGGCTGCAAGTGCTCAGGTGCTGGCCGAGCAAGCCACCCGCCAAAATGATCTCCTCCTCCACCATAATGAGCTTATGGTGGAGCTGGTTACCAGCAACAGGGTCCTAATGTCATCCGTTTCTGGTGCATTACCACCGGCAACACTCCCTGCTGGCAGGAGGGGTAGACCAGCCAACCCCTCAACATCATCTGCTCCACCTGCCCCAGCATCTGGCCGTGGCCGAAGAGCTGCTGCACAGGCCAAGGAGCCTACCAAGGCCAAACGTGGTCGCAAATGAACTTGTGGCTGCATTAATCTCCACCGTTATGTGGTCCCAAATCTTCCATTGTGCTGTGTGTGTCAGCTTCTTGTGTCCAATCACGTGCTGAGGGTAACCAGATGAGCCCTTGCTTCATATGTCCTTTTTGGTTCCCCTGTTGCCCTCTTTTGCCTGCCATTACTGTCAGCTGTACTTGAAGTGATGGCCATGGTACTATCTTGTGAAGTCCCCGGTTGTGTTCCAAACAATTCTGCTGATGGTGCATATGAGCCAGCTGCAGGTTGGCCTGCTGCAGAAGGGCAAGGTGTAGGTTGCCCTGCTGTAGAATGGTCAGGTGCAGGTTGCCCTGCTGTAGAAGGGCCAGCAGCCTCCTCATTTCCCACTGGCTGCATGTGCAGTGGCACATAGGAGGTGCTGGAGTCCATCTGTGTGCAATTATATTTGTTTTGTATTATTATTTATTTTGGGACATTCCTGCCATGTTGTTTATTTTTGGTATTTTGTATTTTTTGGTCATTGCATCACAGTGGCATTGACTGTGACATGTATAGAAATAAATTTGTTTACTTTACCAAAAATGTGTGGTTTCATGAGTACATGTCGAATACACATGTGTATTGATAGTATTAAGATTCAGTCATGTCCATTGTTAGCAGTTTTAAAGTGTCTGACAAGTACAGCATATGTGGGGGATTACTAAGGTTTCCTTAAAGCAGCAATGGTTTCAATTAAAGCACTGACAAGCGGCCTATTAGTGAGTAATGAGTAAAGGAGTAGATTCTATTGGGTTCAGGTGTTAATGCTTGTAGTCATTAGGCGGTACGTTCGCCTACCGCATGAACGAGTGGTGTCCGCAAAGCAATAGTACACTTGTGGACACCGCACATTTCTTCCCTTTTTGATCGCGTGCATTCGGAGTGCTATCCGAATGTACGCCCCCCAACATAAGTGTACTCCCCCGTGTCCGCCCATGTTTCCGCCCCGTTTTGCCCACTTTGAAACTACGCCCATGTGACATTCCGCATGACGCCCATAATACGCCCATATTTCCCGACTGATTGCGGGGAACAGTTTTGTACGGGATTTGGCCGAACTGGTACGGAGTCAAGGCGTGGCACATGCGCGTTGCGTTCTCCACGCATGCGCAGACGCCGAAAAGACGCGATCCGAAAGTATGCGGAAAAGTCCGCGTCAATCAGAATAAGGGCCTTAGAGTTTTCCTGAGGGTATATTCCAAAAGCTGGGACTCTAGTAGCTTGTCTCTTCTGTTCCTAGAACCAGAGATATCAGCCTTCCAGCAGCTGGTTACTGCTCCAGCTCCACACACCTGGTATGTCGTTTTATATACTCGTTGGCAGATTGCTCTGCCTCCTGATCTCTGATCCCCTAGTCCCCAATACCATTTGGTAGGTGGGATTCTCTAGTTTAAAATTCCATTAAAATCTAAGAAATCTATTTCTGGGAACTGGAGATATCTGCAGTCAAGAAAGCTGTCCTCCCACCAGAAAATTATGAATAATAAGCCCACTCCACTATACACCCCTCCTCTGCATATTAAACATCCTCTACCACCCTGGAAGTTATGTATCAGGGCCCCTTCATTCAGCCCAATGCCCCCTTCTCCCACCGCATCTCCCACCATCTGTGCAGTAAAGGGGTAATTAGTGGAAATTGCTGATCCAGGCCCTACATGCTGAGCGGTTGATATAATACCCCCTACCACCCAGGGGACATCAAAGCTTCCCCCACCCCTACCGCTGGAGGATCGGTAGGGGCCCCAATACATTGCTATGCCCAGGGGTTTACACTGCTGTTGACGCCCCTGTATGTATATATATGTACAGTATAAATATATATATATATATTTATATATATATTATTATTATTTATATACATTTGGTCTATCTATAATACTTTAACTGACCCGGCATATACTGGGTCACCTAAGTGTCCATCTCCGTGCTTTACTCCGCCCCTCTGGAAACCCCCTTCTGAAAATCCTGCGTTTGCCACTGATACTCCAGAAGAAACTCTCTTTTACCCGCCGGTGAGAAATTATTTGAACCAGTTAAGGACTGTGTCATCCAACCTACAGAACTTTCCCAGGGACACAGTATTAAATGCTACAATAAGATCCTCTCTCTCATGCCATGAGGAGTATGCTGGGGAATGGGATCATTTAGGTTGACACTGTTAGGTCGACATGGGGATAAGTCAACATGGTTGTAGGTCGACATGGTTCTAGGTCAACGTGGCTTTAGGCTGACAGGTCATTAGGTCGACACAAGCATTAGGTTGACATGGTCTAGGTCGACGGTCAAAATGTCGACATGGGGTTTTTCACAGTTTTTTACCCGCATGTCGACACGGTCGACATGGACACCGTGTCCCCTCGCTATGCTCACCAGGCACACTTTTTTATTCTCCCACCATGCGTTAGTGGATGGTAGGGCATGAAAAATCGCTTGTTGGCACGTCAGCTCAAAAAACTGTGAAAAACCCCATGTCGATCTTTTGACTGTCGAACTAGACAGTATCAACCTAATGCTTGTGTTGACCTAATGACCTGTCGAACTAAAGCTATGTCAACCTATCCCCATGTCGACCTAATGGTGTTGACCTAACAATTGTCGACCAACTTGCTGTAGACCAAATTACATTATCCTGTATGTTGTGTGGTGGACACTAAAGGGGCTGGGGGGTAATTGAATGCTATGAGGGTTTATTTGAGGATATGAGTACTGAGAGTACTCTTAGGTGGACAGTGCTGTTATTTTGGGTTATTGAGTGAGTTAGGAGGGGGTCAGTGAAAGGAGCAGTGAGTGCTGTGTGGTGGTCAGTGAGTAATCTTAGTTAGACAGTGAGTGCTGTTAGGGGGCAGTGGTGGGACACAGGGGTAGATTTATTAAGCTGGGTGAAGTGATGAAGTGTCTGGATTTTATCACCAGCCAATCAGCACCTACCTGTCATTTTTCAAACCAAGCCTGTAACTTCACAGTTAGGAGCTGATTGGCCGGTGATAAGAACCAGACACTTTATCACTTCACCGAGCTTAATAAATCTGCCCCTCAGTGAGCTATGAGAGAAGGAGTGGTTAGTGAGTGCTGTGAGGTCAGTGTATGCTGCTAAGGGCTTAAGGTATACACGGTTCAGCGATGAGATACGCGCTCCCACACACATCACATCGCACAGCACAAAAAATATGTGCTGCATTCTTTTTGTACTAGATTGCATTGCATCTCTTTGCATTGCAAAACGGATGCGATGCGATCTAGTTCAAATTGCACCTTTAGTGTTATATGGCAGTGATGGATAGAAAGCTAAAGAGAGGGAATCATATATATTTTTAGGATTCAATGAGACAGTAGGGTACAGGGTTGCCTACCCTCCCGGGTTGGCCGGAGGGGTCCCGGAAATTGGTTTCCCCTCCTGGCCCCCAGGAAAGATGTGCAATCCTCCCGGATTCCGCAGGACCCCCCCGCAACTCTCAGAATGCAGCGTTAAATTACTGCGATTCGTGGCTTTTTGGGAGAGGTGGGGCCAAACATGCAAATAGTGCCATTTTAGCCTTGATGACATCTACATCAGGCCCCGCACCCCGAAGTGCTGTTGACAGTCACCTCTCCGGGCTTCTCCCAGAGAGCAGACTTTGAAAGTTGCCAAGTTTGGTAGGGAAATATGTAAGAAACAGATTTGGTTTGGTACAATCGCACAAGATCGTGCAATTATTGTTAGATACTGTATATTCAGAGGCCCCCTGTTTATATTTGTAGAGACCGTATAAGTAGATACACTTACGGGGTGTGCTACCACTGACAAAATACATATATATACAGATGTAGCCCCTGCCATCCTTGGCCGGGGCTCGCCAGACCCTCCCCGCTGGCGAGCGCCGTGGCAGGGGCTACACTGAACTGGGACGCGCGTGCGTCTCACACGCACGCGCGTCCCAGTCTCTCGGCGGGGACGCTGTGTGTCCCTGCCCGTCTCTGCTTCAGGGAGATGGGCAGGGTTAGGGGGGCGCTCGGAGTGGTGAGGGGTTTCTGCGGCGACGGCGGGGGTGGTGGTAGGGACCGGAGGCAGGATCCGTCGCCAGGGGGAGCGCAAGCATCTCATACGCGAGCGCCCCCCCTGGCGGGAATGGCGGGATGGCGGGGCCCTGCAAAGATGGGCCAAGCCCCATCTGTATATCCAAAAGAAAGAAAGAGAAAGATTTGTCCTAGGGTGGTGCACCAATTAAAGTCATAAAACTACACGTGCGGGCTTGACGTGTGTGCTTTAATTCTTATATATTGTTATATAAGAAACAGTACTAAATCAGCTGGGTCCCCGTTGATGTGTGAACAATACTGGTTACAAAGTCACTTATTTGTGCAATTGGCAGCTCTATGTAGAGAGTTATAGAAATTTGTATCAGTCTGTTCAAAGGAGAATGTGGTGCTATTTGTACAAGGAGATGATATATTGTATCTCCTTAAAGAAAGATATACTGTACACAGAGGAAATTTTCATTCAAGTGGTTATCTCTGCTGGCCAGTAAATTGCTGAACTTGTATATGAGGGGCTGACTTTATCACATACTTTATCACATGCTGTCACTTTAAAGGTTTAAGACACTTTGAAGTTGCACTAGCGTGTGCTTGTTAAAGCCCCTAGAAGATAAGTTTGTTCTTTACTGCATATATCTGTAGCATCGTACCTTCTACTAATTGCCAGTATATAATTATGAGTAGTGTCAGCAGGGTTAATCATGTTATATGTACCATAGTTAAAGTGGTTAATCCACTGCAGGCGATATGTGGGTCAAGATTGTATAGCAATATTAGTGGCAGATGAGCGGTACAGGCAGTGTAAGAAGGGGCTGACATATAATCACATACGTTGTCACTTAAAGGTTAGGACACTTCAAATTAGTGCTGGCATATTCCCAGCTCATTGTAGTACTAGTAAGTATGTTGTATTAAAGCACTACTTTCTCTTGTTTGTCTATATGTGTTTTTGCTTTTAATATTTTCGCTTGCTTTAAAACATAATAATAAAAGTTATATTTTATGACTGCTTTCTTTAGTTGGTGCTCCACACCAGGACAAATCTTTGGCCTTCTTTCTATTGGATAAATATGTAAGAATATGTAAGAAAGGCTGGTTAAAAAGCTAGGTAGGGCCACTGGATCACATTTGCCCTAGGACTAAAAGTTGCCAGACGAGGCTTTCTGTGTCTTTCAACTTGTTAGCCTTGAATGTGTCAATATGGAAATATTAATGCAAGCCGTTGTAAAACTTGAACCCTTATTAATATGAGTAACCAACAATATATTAACATTGCATTTACTGTATACAAAATTAAAACCAACTCTTTTGTATGTACTAAGGGCCTGATTCAGACCTGTTCGGCCTATTTATCAAATAGTATTTGTTGGATATTCCTCAAAAAATTTAATTTTCAGGGGAAACTGGCAAATACAATGTATTCTTTGGCCTCAGATGACATTAGCCTATTGTAGACTATGGACCAGTGGAGGCTACAGAGGGGAGGGCCTTCAGGACAGTTCAAAATTCAAATAGGGGAGCCACACCCATTGCTAACAACTGTCATTCCAAACTGACTCACTGGCAGTTGGTGCTTCTCCCCTATTTGGATTTTGAATTGTGCTGCAGCCCTGCCTCTAGAGCCATCACTGCTATGGGCTATATTAATGAGAGAGACCACCCTCTGGAACCTTCCCCAGCAATGGCCCCTATCCCTGCAGCTGTGGGTGTATATTGAAGTATAAATTCATATTGAAATCCAATAAATGATAACATGCCCCTTAAAAAGTACCCTTAGAATCTGTTTAGAATATGTTATGTATTAGTTACACATTAAAATATTGTTTTGAATGAAATGTGACTGGAGAAACTTTCCCATGACTGTGCCCGGTGTACCGACTGTGCCTAAGGCCATCCCCGAACAACTACAGTATATTAGGATATATTTCTATTCTTTTCATATTTGTATGAGAAATAAGCATCCTGCAGCTGATGCCACTCATTATTTTACCAAGTACATGCCACTGCATTATTTCACCATGGCCTCCAGACGATGCCTTGGAAATGTTCCCCCTTGAAACACAAGACGACTGATGGTGACAGCTTTTTTTCTTAATATAGTTTATCTTATCTGGCTGAATTCGGTTACACTAAATTACCATGAACATATTTTGTTCCTGCACTGTAGTCCTTCAGGAAATGTTATAGAGTATAAATTCACATATTGATAGTGCTCTGGATACAAGAGCGAGGAGAATGTTTATTAGAAATAATATATTTTATGACATGTACAATGGCTTCACACACTATGTATGCTCCAACTGATTCTCAGCAGAACTTAAAGGAGACATTTGTGGTGTTATTTAAGTCTATAGTAAACATAAGGTAAGGATATGTGTACTCTGTTTAAACTGTTAACATACTCTATAGCAGTGGTTCCCAAACTTATCAATCACGGTGCCCTAGAGTATCAAAAAATTTTTTACCCGGCATTGTATAAATTAAATGCTAGATTAAATTAAGTGAGTTTATATGTCACCCATAGGGCAAATTACTGTATGTGGTGAGGGACAAGATGCACTTCTATGTGTCTACATGTTTATGATTGGTAGCTGCTAGAACTGGTCTTGCCTATTACATTGAACATAAATAGTTTGAATTGGTCCTGCACCACCAATCAGAGGCACTTCTGCAAGTGTCCCGAGGAACCCCAGGGTGCCATGGCACAAAGTTTGTGAACCACTTCTCTATACTATTAGTTAAAACATAAACTATATGGTTACTATCACTATTTATACACAAATCTAATTGTGGGGAAATATACATTTATTTTTATAAATCAAAATCCATTTGTAGTAGCTGAGTGCATGTTTCAAATTCATCTAAGGCAAGGATGTTTAACATGGACAAAGTTAGAAATGATTATTGCACAGCTTATGCTTACTTTCTACATACAGTACCGACATCAGTAGTATGTTCTTCAGTGCTCAGTTTGTATTAGGGCCAATGGGCCCCACACAGGGAAGGGAACAAACACAGGCACATAGCTACATCACCAACATCAATCAATACTTGCCTACTGTTTAAAAATGGATTTGGGGAGATTGTAGTGAGGCAATGAATAATGGGGCATTTCGTGCTCCACCCAAGGGGTGTGTATATCCCCAGCCATGGGTGAAAGGTTAGGTTTTGGGGGTGTCAATTCATTTTTTGTAGCGCATGAACACCAAATTAGTGTGCCATGTCCCCTCACATGGCTCGCTTTTCTCACCATGTTTCTGGTCGCAATCATAGCTCACATAGATAGTAAAGTGTGAAAGTGTAAAAATAAATGTAAAAATCTAAAGGATATATTTTCACTCTATTTACTTCAGATATATCTGATCAGATCTATTATGAATCCCTATAGCTGCAAATCAGACAAATCTTTGGTGCAGCATGGATGGATCTGAGACAAAGCCACACATATGATCTGAGGGAGCGCAGATTTGGCCTGATTTCTTCAGATCAGTCTCCCAGATCCATCTGAATCTGAGGAAAACAGGCAAAACTGACTAGTGAATGGGAACGTTAATGCTGCAGGAGGCATCTGTAGGAATTAGACACTTCCTGCCAGCATCTGTGATCCAAGTGCTGTATCCAAATATGCAGTATTGTAACAGTCGCAGCTCTTGGCCAATCTGCGTAAGTCAAGCTAACACGGGCTGGCCTTCGGAACCCCTCACACCTTCTCCGCTCTGTCCCAAATGTACTGTAGCAACATGTCCATTATGCTGTCACTAAATGTAGACTGATGCCGGATTACACTCCAACAATCGGGATTCTGATGTGAGTACACCGACATCGGAATCTCGACTTAAATGCCTGACAGTCGAGATCCTGACTGACATGGGCTAGTCTCCCTTGTGGAGGTCCACGACCCCCATAGAAGGAGGCTAGAACCTGTACTGAGTGCAGCGAGCCCGCAAGAGACATCTTAGCACTCACCCCCTGTCGGAGACCCTGCAGTCGGGATTCCGACATCAGTATACTGACCGTCGGAATCCTGGCTGTCAGAGAGTCATACCACACCCATGTGGACTGGCAGTGATCATTCAGGACTCGAAACCATTGTATTTGTACTTAAACCATCAGGATTGAATGCATATCCGAATCGGGCTCTATATGGGCTCTGGCGAGTTCTCTTTTTTCAGGCCAGCTAATGGGCCAGACACATTTTCAGGCATTTTCAGGACCTTTGATTCACACTTACTGTATATGACTTGGGGGCCCCTAAGCCTCGGGGCTCCGTAGTAGCGACACCCCATATAACGACAGTACAAAGGAAAGTAAATATTACACATTCTACCAATCACATCGTGTCTGCTCACACAAGTGCGTCCTAAATATTCCATCCATTCAACACAATTTTATAAGACTGCTCATATGAATACATAAGTATTCAGGCCCCTATATTCTGGTGCATTCTAGAAAGTGCATAATACTGTAGAACATTTAAATCACAAATGGGCTTCGCATAAAGCATCTGTAGCACAATGCGATTCATCCCCGTATTTATGTGCAGGGCAAACTAAAACTCTCATCTCATAGTGAAGAAAGAAAAACAGTCACCTGGAGGTAATTCCAATGGAAATCCCAGTCTTGTAGCAGTCTAAATGCTAAGAACTAATAAGTTGTCAAGAAAGATGACTGCGATATGATATAATGTAGCCGCAATGGTAATAAATTAAGGACTGTGAGCTGGAGGGGTCAATACGCAATCAGCAAGTCAGAGGAGGCTACTGCAATACGGCTGCCAGTATAATCATCATTGCCAATCTTGTTACACTGTGTGAACAAGCCTCAGATCATGACTCATTTGTACTTGTTGTTTACAGGAAAACTATTTGCCTACATACAACTGTCTCTTGCAGGGATTCTGGGCAAGTTTCTTTTGTCGGTACTCTTTACCTAGAAGGGCGGCCATCGCGGCCATCACGGGCATCGCATGCACTAAAAAATTGCATGCGATGCGACCGACGCGATGCCCACGATTTCCCATAGGGAACAATGTTAAATGTCCCAATTGACCCGATTTTCCTGTTCAATGTCTCAATTGACCCGATTTTTCCATAGGAAACAATGTTAAATGGCCCACAGAGGCCAAATAGGCACCCTGAAGTGTGAAATGGCCCCCACAATTGTTAACGCCACCCCACAATCAACGTCAACCCGAAGCGTGGCGAGCGCAGCGAGCCCGCGAGGGGCGGCGGTACGCGTCCTACGACCTTTTCATACCCCCACTATCCACGTCGACGTGGAGTTGAGAATAGAAAGTGTGGCGAGCGCAGCGAGCCACTGAGCCCAAAGTGTGGCGAGCGCAGCGGGCCCTGCGAGGGAACGCGGACACCTTCACAGGTATACGCGTCCCCTCGCGGGCTTCACAGCTGTCCGCGTCCCCTCGCGGGGCGCGCTGCGCTCGCCACGCTTCGGGTTCGGTGGCTCACTGCGCTCGCCACACTTTCTATTCTCAACTCCATGCCGACGTGGATAGTGGGGGTATGAAAAGGTCGTAGGACGCGTACCGCCGCCTTATACCAACCCTGGTTATTATTATTATTATTATTATTATTATTATTATACCTTTATAAAGACTCACTTTGCGCACTTTACTTTTGAAATTTTGGATAAGGTAACAAGATGTTCAAGTTACTCAGAAAATCTTGTGGAGAAAGCACATAGTAACCATAGTAACCACAGTATGTTACAGCACTTGTCACTATTTAAACACAGCCTGACAGGCAGAACTTGTCTGCTTAGTACTTTATCTCACAATTTTGGGCCTGATTCAGACTGCTCGGCTGCACATTTTTGGAGGCCTGCAATCAGATATACACCGCCCCACCAGATTGAATCCCGCCCCATTAAAGCCTGACAATTGGTTTGCAGGGCTTGCGAAAATATTGCAAGCCTGCTTTTAGCTGCAAATCCATTTGCAAGCCGCTCACCATCGCATGATTGTACCAGTGTGTTCAGTCTGTGTGTAGCCCAGGACTTACTCTTGGGCACACCTGTGTTTTCCCTGCCACTCCCAGAATACAGATGGTTATTACCCCCAATATGTGGTACCACAGCTCTTCTCAACCCAAAACATGCTGTTGTCTGCTGGGCTGCAGTGTGGTCAGGGAGGTGTTTAACTTTAAAGTGCTATTTTTTTGTTTTTATTTTTAAGGGTGAATGGCCACACCTCCCACAATTAGACCTCGCCTCCCACAATTAGACCACGCACCCTGAAAACTACCTGGGCCCACAAACGCTGACTCCAAATCAATTCTCAAGCCAATCCAGTGAAGGCTGTCTGTAAACTTCATAGTAAACATTATGAGGTAATGGTTTGTTACCCCCTTCCGACCCCTTACAGTATTTATCCTGGCACCCTACACTTTAGAAAAATACAAAAAACAAATGTATAATTAATAATTAGGGAGTCCAATCTCAGGCCGTTTTTTTAAACCCTGGATTTGTAATTGAAAAAATTTCAATCCTGGGATTCCTGGGATGCTGGGGATTGACACTCCAGTCGTCAGCTGGGAACTGCTGTTTTGCAGTCCTTAAGTGGACTAACATGACTGAAGGGGTGGGCAGGCATGGTGCTGTGCAGCGTGTCCTCTGACATCACTCCGCACAGCCTCAGGCAGACCCAAGCACTGCTGGAGCTCAGCTCTGACCGGCATAAATCAATAAGCAGCACATGAGCAAATTAATCAATGAATTCCCAGGAATAAAAAGTTAAGTCCCGAGATTGAAAACCTGGCAATTTTGGGATGCAATCCTCGGATATGGTCAATTCCTATTCTGGGGTTGGCCTCCCTTATTATAATAAATGTGTCATACACTATACCAGTGATTTTCAACCTTTTTACCTTGCGGCACACTAAATAAGATTTAAAAATGTTCAAGGCACACCATAAGAACCCCACAGAGCAAAACACATTTGCCCCCACAGGGAAAAAAAAAACATATTGGCCTCCATATAAAAAAACAAATCACACTGGTCCCCACAGGTAACAAAAATAAAACACATTGGCCCTTTACATGAAAATAAGAGACCAGTAAATAACAGTTGAACTGGTGGTGGCTGTAAACTGGTTTGGGCATCTCTAGATCTGGGGGCACACTTGAGAACAGCTCAAGGCACACTAGTGTGCCACGGCACAGTGGTTGAAAAACACTGCACTATACTAATGGAGTTATCTATGGCTGCTGTAAAAAAAGAAAGAAAACACACACACACACACATAACAGTAACCTAAGAGGTATTGTATACTAGCCAGGCTGCAATAACAATACATAGTGTTAATATTGAGCATATTAAGAACAGGTATTTATATTTCTTTCATTTACTCATAAGGTTAGCTTGCAGAAATACAGCTATATAAAACTATACAGATTGTCCTGGAGAAAGTGACCTAATATTGCCACTAATTGCTTTTACTGTACTTTTTAGGTCACATTAATGTCACTTTCTAAAGCAAGTCCTAGCCTAGCGTACTGATGGGCCATGGTGCGGCACACATGAATTATTTACTATACTTTTACTTTTTTTATATTATAATGTGTTTCCAACCACTTCACATGCCTTGTAGAATCTGTGTAATGTGTACAGTGGCTATGAGTCTGTACTCTAGAACATTAAACAAATGGTTTACTAGGAAACAACCAATAATGCTAAAAAGTGAATGATAATAAAAATATATAAAAAGTTAGATAATAAAATCTCACCTGGGTGTCATATTGTTGGGCAGAATAAAACATCAATAGGAACCAGGAAATGTGATCACACTTGCATTCTCTTCCATGATGTATGAGGGGTTGTCTGAATTTCTGGGGAGACTCCTGGCAGACTATACCAGGCTTTCCCTGTGAAGTGCGCCATGCACGGCCTTGGTGCTGCAATTTGCGGTAAATGACATCATCATGAACTGCTTTTCATTGCTTAATGACATATCTGCAGCAATTAGCCGTGTTGGGTGAGTCTGCAACAAAGCAATTCACACGCCACATAAATCAGTTCCAAATCCCATTGTATCAGCTTCACTTACCAAAAGCAGCAGGTGCAGTAAGGGATGAAACCTTTTATGGAGAAAATATAAATCTGTCCTAAATTGGGTATGGATCATTGGATACACAGCAACTAGGTCGACAACACTGACACCACATGCATGAAAGTCGACATGACTGAATGTCGACATGGGGTTAGGTTGACAGGGTCATTAGATGACATGTTGACATGGGATTTTTCACTTTTTTGTCCCGAATGTTGACACAGTAGACATGGACTCTAAAAATGTGCACTGCGTCCGCTCTCATGGCTGGCTGTGCTCACCATGCTTTGGTCTATTTTATTCTCCCACCACACCCTAGTGGATGGTAGGGCATGAAATACCACCTGTCGGCACATGTTGTCTCAAAAAAAAGTGAAATAGCCCATGTCAACTTTTTGACTGTCGACCTTCATGCATGTTGACCTAGTGGTGTTGACCTAAAGCTTGTCATCCCAGGTGTTGTAGATTGAGTGTCCGTATCCCCCTAAATCTGGGGTCATCAGATATAATAATGGGCAGACTAGATGGGACAAATGGTTCTTATCTACTGTCACATTCTTCTTCTATCTTTCCATCTCTACACAAAGGGGCCAATTCAGACCAGTTCGTATCGAGCCAAATTCCTCGGCGTTTAGCTGTTTTACAGGTCTGAATTAGGCCCAAAGTCAGCAACTACTTTCCATTTAATTCAGAAAGCTCATTCTGTCGGCTCCATGGAGATTCTTGTACTGGGTATTGCAGGTACAGATGTTAGGAGTTAATAGCTTTCATATAACATTTCTAGGCTGGGAGAAGTCTCAGCACAGTGGTTCATTTTAACCTATTGGACCTATTTTTGCCATTGGTTTAACTTGGCTCTGTATGATGTACTCGTTCTATACTAAATAAGGAGAATAGTCAGCAGAAATGTTTTTATGCAATGAGCTGTAAAATTGATACCAAGCACTGAAGCACTCAGGCTGCCCTCAAAGGATATAAGAAAATATACTCAAGTGCACAAGATCAACTACAAAAACATTTCTGTTCCCTCGTAACACAACCTCGCTTTCCAGGTGCTTGTATTCTTGTATTCCGCCTCGCAGTTTGTTCGATGTGACTGATATGTAACTTTCTAACCAGTGGCAATAAAAAAAAGCACTTTTATATTTTTCACATTTTACATCATGGAATTCAAACCTATTTATTTAAAAATGTGTAACATGATTAACACAAAAGTCTGTCCTTTAAAATAAAAACTATGGTAAAGCAAAGCTAAACAGACAATGGGGTCTAGGTATGGTCAGTGGGAGTAGGGCCATAAAAATATAATATTGTCTTACAGTATCAATAAGAAATGATTTCCCAGTGCAACTTAACAAAAAAAATCTCTTGATGTGACAGTGGCCTTAATAAGAGCCAGCAAGATATAAATGGAGAGTGATAAACAACCAGCCAGTCAGCTCCTACCTGTCCTGTTATAGGCTGGGTTTGAAAACTGACAGGTAGGAGCTGATTGGCTGGTTGTTTATCACTCTCCACTTTATCACTTTTTGAAGCTTGATACATCTGGCCCTAAAACTTTACTGCCTAATTGTGAACCAGTGCATGACAGTGTGACACTGTGATGAAAGGGACATCTCCCCAGTGATACCCTCCACCTTGAGTTTGAACAGATAATACCATAACCACAAAACCCCCGAAATACTGCGCATCTCCTTTTTTCATGTTTCAAAGCGCTCATTCATTCTATTAACTGGATACCGCAACAGTTCAGATGCAATTACTGTACAATGCATTGTCGCGTGTACCTCTTCCTGCTTGTCTATTGAAATGTATATCAACCAAAATGTCAACCATTGTCCAAAGTAATGTACAGTGAGTTTATCTTGACCAGAAAAGGTCTTGGAATCCCTGATATGTACAGATGGAGCGCCTCTGAGCCAGCTCAGGGCTGGCGCAGGCAGGGCCAGCGCTACCCACTCAGCAGCTCCTGCAAAGCAGGCCAGTGGCAAACGCAGGATTTTCAGAAGGGGGTTTCCAGAGGGGTGGAGCAAAGCACGGAGATGGACACTTAGGTGAATCAGTATATGCTGTGTCAGTTAAAGTATTATAGATAGACCAAATGTATATAAATAATAATAATAATAATAATAAATATATATATTTACATACATACATACACATACATACATACATACATACAGGGGCGTCAACAGCAGTGTAGACCCCTGGGCATAGCAATGTATTGGGGCCCCTACCGATCCTCCAGCAGTAGGGGTGGGGGAAGCTTTGATGTCCCGGGGGTGGTAGGGGGTATTATATCAACAACTCAGCATGTAGGGCCTGGATCAGTAATTTCCACTTATTACCAGTTTACTGCACAGATGGTGGGAGATGGGGTGGGAGAAGGGGGCACTGGGCTGAATGAAGGGCCCCTGATACATAACTTCCAGGGTGGTAGAGGATGTTTAATATGCAGAGGAGGGGTGTATAGTGGAGTGGGCTTATTATTCATAATTTTCTGGTGGGAGGACAGCTTGCTTGACTGCAGATATCTCCAGTTCCTGGAAATAGATTGCTTAGATTGGAATTGTAAACTAGAGAATCCCACCTACCAAATGGTATTGGGGACTAGGGGATCAGAGTTCAGGGGGCAGAGCCAGTGCCAGATTAAGGTCTAAATGGGCCTGGAGCTGAAAGTTATCAAGGGCCTATTATGCGCAATAATAGGGGTTGTGGCCAGCACCTAATAATGTGGGGACGTGACCAGTGTTCTGGTTGGGCGGTCTGCTCATGGGTCTCTATTTGTTTAAATACTTTCAACTAATTATATATGCCTGGAAAAAGCAGGGGGCTGGCAGAGGAAAAATGCAGGAAGATATATTGGCGGGTGCCCTCCAAAAGGTGCACCCGCAGGCAGTGGCATAACTATATATCTTGCGCCCCCCCGCCAAACTTTTTCGGCGCCCTCCCCCCCCCATACCCATACCTGACAGCCGCATCTGCGGTCACTGTCCCGTCCAGACTCCCTCAGTCACCGCTGCGCTACTCCAGTCTTCGCTGCGCTGCTGCCCGGCCGCATCTGCGGTCACTGTCCCGTCACTCGCTCCCGGCGCCGGCTCCTGCTGATAATGAAAAGTGACTCTTAGAAAATGGCTGCCAAAACTGTCTGCAATACGGGGGCACTTTTCATTATCAGCAGGAGCCAGCGCCGGGAGCGAGTGACGGGACAGTGACCGCAGATGCGGCCGGGCAGCAGCGCAGCGGGTAACTATAGCACCGCAGCCCCCCCGGCGCCCATAGTTACTCTGCGCCTCCCCGCGACGGCGGGGGCTGCGGAGGCTTAGTTACGCCACTGCCCGCAGGATGCCGATGTCCTAAAATCCTAAGATACTTGCGGGGTGAGGCGGCACTCCAGTCATAAAAAGAATACTGAAAGACAAAACT
The DNA here is from genome assembly GCF_055691185.1 of Crinia signifera. NCBI lineage: Eukaryota > Metazoa > Chordata > Amphibia > Anura > Myobatrachidae > Crinia > Crinia signifera. The sequence continues at coordinate 407,873,404 of NC_139217.1, forward strand.
TGATAGACAACATTTCAGCACCTTTTATGTGGTCACCTAAGTTTACCATACCATATACCGGGATGCGGTCAATATGCCGGTGGTCGGAATCCCAGCGGTCAAAATACCGATGCCAGAATCCCGACCACTGCAATGCACTTTGTCCCTTTATGGGTGTCCCCCCCCCCTTGTCGGCATTGCGGAGGTCGGGATTCCGGCGTTAGTATTTTGACCGCCGGGATTCCGACCGCCAGCATATCATACCGGACCCCTTATACAAATCATGCAACAAAAGAGTAACCCCTTTATATTGTACTTGCCTCTTAGACATTATGCCACATGGAATGAGCAAAAATTCACACCGACTGAGCCAAAATTCACACTATGGCACACGGATTGAGTCAAAATTCTCGTTATGTCACACAGATTAAGGCAACATTTTGCCACATGGATTGAGCCAAAATACACACTATACCAAACAGATTAAGCAATAATGCACAATATGCTTCATAAACGGGCATTGTGCGCCAAAGGTGCGCATTAAAAATTACACCATAATGCCCATTACATGTTAAGCCACACACCATAATGTCCATTACGTATTATGCCAAACACCATAATGCCTATTAAAATTATGCTACATAAGTGTTGCTTACCTATATGCTCATTGCCAGGGGTTACATGCTCATTGCCATGTGGGATTGCATGCTCATTGCCAAGGGGGAATACATGCTTGCGGTAACTGAGGGACAGCCGCCGCCTGGCAGAAATGACAGCCATTGACAGCCGGACAGAGAGCAGGGGGCTGCCCTGCTGTATTCAGAGCAATGCAGGTCCCGGCTATTTGAAATAATACCCCTTTCACACCAGAAAATGCAGGGATTTACCCGGGCTGGCCCCTATTACACAAGCCTAGTTCCTGCATTTTCTGGTGTGAGGAGAGAAAACTAACCCCCCCCCTTTAAAGTTTAAAGGGGGGGGGTAGTTAACCAGCATTATCTTCGGAACCAACTGACCCATTTACATGTGGGCTTCAAATGATTTTCAAATGATTTTGGTCCTGTGAAACTGGGCCATTTGGTTCCAGAGAAATCTGTCCTTAAACAACATGAACAGCCATGAAATTACATTTCAAAAATGAAAAATCGGTTTACCCGCAATATCTCTAGAACCAATGAACTCATATGGACCAGCCTAGTATCAGATTGAAGGCCCAGCGATTTGTGTTAGACTGAGATCAACCACGAGCTTCTGTGATGCCGTTGGAAAAAGGTGGGGGTCGGAATTAGCAGGTCTCATGTTATCCTATAGGGAAAACGTTCCAGCTTTGCCTGGCGTTATCTCCGGTTCCCGGGGGGCTAGCAACGCGGGGCTGGGCTTGTTGGAAAGCCCTGACCCTCAGCTATAAAATGGGCCTATTTAGAGAGTGGGCCTGGAGCTGTAGCTCCATCAGGCCCATTGTTAATCCGGCTCTGGGCAGAGCAATCTGCCAACGAGTATATAATACTACATACCAGGTGTGTTGAGCTGGAGCAGTAACCAGCTGCTGGAAGGCTGATATCTCTGGTTCTGGGAACAGTAGAGACAAGCTACTAGTGTCCATCAAAGGGGGAGAGTCCCAGCTTTTGGAATATATCCTCAGAAAAACTCTATGTCAGACAGAACCTGAAATATCTGACTGGGAATAATTAACAGGCTTGGATGGGGACCACTGCTTTGAAGTCAGATTTCTCCGGTTCCCAAGGGCCGATTTTTACAATTCTTATACCTTCAGCTGAGGGCCCTTAGACTCCTGGGGGGGGTTTGGGTACTCAGAAACCCCCCTGCGTGCGCTACTGAGGCGCCATGCTGAAAATGCGCTGTCTCCCTCCCTGCTCTGCTAAAGCTGCCTCAGCCCTCACTGTCACTGTCTCCTGCACGCCGCTCGCAGCGCCTGTCTGACAGCAGGAGGGCAGCAGTATAAAGAGCTGCTCCCTGCACCACAAGTGCACACAGCCTGCATGCCGCCCGCAGTGCCTGTCTGACAGCGGGCGGCAGTATGGAGAGGCTGAGCAGCTCCCTGCACCGTACACACACTGTCCTCCTCCTGCAACCTGGCCCCTCTTCCTCACGGACACTTGTGCTGAGGCATGTAGCGCTGTCTGTGAATGCCTGGATGACATGTCCTGTCCTGATCTGCCCCCTACCCATTGCTCCCTGTGACTGTCAGCTGTCAATCAACCCATAACACACAAACAATTATATGTTCTCATGATTTTATTGAACACTTCATGTAAATATTAACGTGCAGGGTGGACAAAGTATGTGAACCCTTGGATTTAATAACTGGTTGACCCTCCTTTGGTAGCAATTACCTCAAACAAACGTTTCCTATAATTGCATATCAGACCTGCACAACGGTCAGGAGGATTTTTGGACCTGTTTCAGTTCAGCAATATTCTTGGGATGTCTAGGGTGAATCACTCTCTTGAGATCATGCCACAGCATCTCAATCGGGTTGAGGTCAGGACCCTGACTGGGCCATTCCAGAAGGCGGATTTTCTTCTGCTGAAACCATTCTGTTTATGATCCACTTCTGTGCTTTGGGTCGTTGTCCATCTTCTGTTGAGCTTCAATTAGTGGTTAAGTTCAATTAAGTTCTCCTGGAAAATGTCTTCATAAATTTGGGAATTCATTTTTCCATTGATGATAGCAATCTGTCCAGGCCCTGAGACAGCAAATCAGCTCCAAATCATGATGCCCCCTCCACCATACTTCACAGTTGGGATGAGGTTTTGATGCTGGTGTGCTGTGCCTTTTTTTTATTCACACAAAGGGGAAAATTTGCTAAGAATACGAATACGAAAATTCATATTCGTATTCTGACTATGCCTGAATACAAATGCATACAGCTGTTAGAGCCGTATGCAAATTTGTATTCCAGAGGAAAATGTACTAATCAGTTGTATTTGACTGATTCATATTTTCAGATGGCGTATGGATTCGTATTTTTAGCCAATTCGAATTTGTATTTTAAATACAAATTCGTATTTTTAAATACAAAATCGTATTTTTAAATACAAAATCGTATTTTAAAATACAAATTCGTATCGGCTGCGGTGTTTAAAAAATAATAATAAATAATTTAAAAAATGGCGTGGAGTCCCTCCCTCCACAGCCGTAACCAGCACCAGGCTCAAAGAGCCAGTCCTGGTTTTAAAAAATCAGGGAACAAAACAACTTGGGGCTCCCTGTATTTTTTAAAACCACACTGGCTTAATTTTCCTTGTGCTTTCCCTAACCCTATTGATACAATGGGGTAATTTTGGTTCACTCTTTCCGACAAATTCCTTCTTAGATGGACAAAACCATGTGCACTGCAGGTGGGGGAGATATAACATGTGCAGATAGAATTAGAGTTGGGTGGAGTTTTACTTCAAAGTGAGATCTATATTGCAGTGCAAAAATAAAGCAGTCCATATTTTTCCTGCACAGAAACAAAATAACTCACCAAAATCTAATTCTCTCTGCACATTTTACATCTGCCCCACCTGCAGTGCACATGGTTTTGTCCATCTAAGAAGGAATTTGTCAGAAAGAGTGAACCAAAATAACCCCAATGTTTGGTTGCATTTAGTATTGTGCTTTTTTATTTTCAGGGGCAAAGGATTTTTTTGTTTGCCGGAGGGCAAACCAAAAGATAGATAGCACTTTTTGGGCAAACTCTTTAAAAAATTAAATGTGAAATTAGTTTAAAACATACATTTTAATATAGACATTTTAATATAGATTTGGATCCCAAATTTTATGCTTATTTGTGGGCATAAAAAAACAGTTAAGTTTTTTTCCATAGGATATTATACTTGGGATTATACTCATTTTACAACCTATGGTCACCTTGGTTATGATACCATTGATGATACAGTGCAGAAAATGAAAAATAAAGTGTGACAAAATAGATAATCTATATGAAGATAGATCACCAGATCAATCACACAACATTGACTTAAAACTGTGCCATCTATACAGAGGCGCTGGAACGTTTTTAGGTTGGGGGGGGGCAAGATATAATCTCATTTTGGCGCCCCCTAAATTGCTATATGTTACCCCCGGGCACTATACACACTGGCAGCGGCATATATGCATGGGCATTATACACAGGGCAGCGGCATATATGCGTGGGCATTATACACAAGGCAGCGGCATTTACGCATGGGCATTATACACAGGGCAGTGGCATATACACGTGGGCATTATACACCGGGCAGCGGCATATACATGTGGCCAGAGACACCAGGACTGACATTAATCCAGGGGTTGTCATTTACTCGTAAAAAGTGGAAAAAGTGGCAGTGTCACCCCCAAACAGATTTATGTGATTATGTCTGATTATGATAATCAGACATAATTACATAAACCTGTTTGGGTGTGAATCCAGGGGTAAATGACAACCCCTGGATGTGTCAGTCACTGGGGAAGGGAGGGTGAGAGAAGCAGCATTGGCGGGCGCACATCTTCCCTGCCACCCGCCCGGCTATATTACTGATTAATCAGCTGCCCACCCGCCCGCCAGGCTATATAACTGATTTATTATCAGCCGCCCACCCGCCCCTATATTTCTTTTGTATTATCCAGTGGTGTAGCTAGGTGCCACAGTGCCCGGAGCAAGGGCATGTTTCGCGCCCCCCCCCCCCCCCCCAATTTGTAGTAGGTGAGGCTCCTGCTCCGTGAAAAGTGGGCACGGCCCAACATTATACCACACACCGTAATGCCCATTGCACATTTTAGCAAACTTTGTAATACCAATTACACATAAAGCCACATGCCATAATGACAATTACACATAAGGCCACACATGATGCCAATTGCATACTATAGAACACACCGTAATGCCCGTCGCATACTAACACACCGCAATGCCCATCGCACACTATTTAACAAATCGTAATGTCCATTACACATTTAACACATAAGTGCCACTTACCTACATGCTCGGTGCCAGGGGCTTCATGCTCGATGCCATGGGCTTCATGCTCGATGCCAAGGGGGACTGAAATTGCTCGTTGCCAAGGGGGACTGAAATTTGCTCGCAGGGCGGGAAGGTGTGAGTAAATGATAGTGCAGAGCAGGGAGGGTGGGAGTGATAGTGCACAGCAGGGTGGGTGGGTGAGCGAGGATAGAGTGCACAGCAGGGTGGGTGGGTGGGTGAGGATAGAGTGCACAGCAGGGTGGGTGGGTGAGGATAGTGCACAGCAGGGTGGGTGGGTGAGGATAGTGCACAGCAGGGTGGGTGAGGATAGTGCACAGCAGGGTGAGTGAGGATAGTACACAGCAGGGTAGGTGGGTGAGGATAGTGCACAGGTGGGTGAGGATAGTGCACAGCAGGGTGGGTGGGTGAGGATAGTGCATGGGTGGGTGGGTGTTGGAGGATAGTGCACAGCAGGGTGGGTGGGTGGGCGAGGATAGTGCACAGCAGGGTGGGTGGGTGGGCGAGGATAGTGCACAGCAGGGTGGGTGGGTGGGCGAGGATAGTGCACAGCAGGGTGGGTGGGTGGGCGAGGATAGTGCAGAGATTAGTGCACCCCACCCCCAGTCGGCAAAGCAGCAGCGGTGCTTTCCACGCACCCCCTCCCCCCTGTCGCCGGGGTTGCCCGCTCCCGGCTCCCTGCTGTGCACAGTGCTGCTATTCAAAAGTCACTCACATCTCCCGCTGGACCGCGCTAGCCAATAGGCGCTTGCGGTCCAGCAGGCAATCAACTGGTGGCTACTGGACCGCGAGCGCCTATTGGCTAGCGCGGTCCAGCGGGAGATGTGAGTGACTTTTAAATATACCACGTCTCCTGGGGGCAGCGGGCAGCCGGGAGCGGGCAACCCCGGCGACAGGGGGGAGGGGGTGCGTGGAAAGCACCGCTGCTGCTTTGCCGCTGCTGCTTTGCCACCTGAGCGGGCGTGATGGCTACGCCTCTGGTATCATCATCCGCCCCCCCGCCCTCCTATATTACATACCAGGCGCCGTGGATGGCTGCTGCTGCTGCCGCCGGGGAGATGTGTAGAAGACGCGCCCGCCAATCACAGTGTATGTGGAGGGGATGCGCCGGCAGTGATTGGCTGGCGCGTCTTCTGCACATCTCCCCGGCTGCAGCAGCAGCAGCCATCCCCGGCGCCTGGTATGAAATATAGGCGGCCGGGCGGATGATACTGGCGCCTCAGTTATTTTGGGGGGGGGGCAAGCTGCCCCCTCGCCCCCCCCGTTCCGGCGCCACTGCATCTATATTAAAAAGTCTTTATTAAAAGTTATGTTTTAAACTAATTTCACATTTCACTTTTTAAAGAGTGCACCCAAAAAGCGTTATCTGTCTTTTGGTTTGCCCTCCGGCAAACAAAAAAAAACCTTTGCTCAGTTACAGTTACTGAAAGCTGGGCGCACCACCAACCCTAAAACTACAAGAATTATTCAGATTGTAATTATTTATGTTGGTCATTTAATTAATACATTTTTCTACACAATCTTGTCTGTGTGGATTCTCCCCCACTTCACCAAATCACTTTTTTATTTTCCCCAGTTCTCCTGCACTAATTCTGATTGCTGTTACTATGCCAAAGCATCGCTAACACATTTTCCCATACCTACAAAATGAGCCTTCCTAAAATCTAGCACCTACAGTATGTCGATCTTTATCCTGAACCCTACTGCTTGATGATCACTGAATCCCAGGTTTTCACTCACTTTTACATCAAATGTTCTGTCACCAGAATGGCTCAGTGTATTGGTGTGTACACACGGTACTTTTTGCCTTACGATGTTGACAATATAGTCAACATCGGATCGGAATCGGATGCAGATCGCAAGGGTTTTAACCCTTCAGATCCCGAACCGATTCTGATGCGTGTTCACGTATCGCAAGGCAAAAAGTCTTGTCTGCCTTGACTATATAGTGCAGATCTGCACTATATAGTCAAGATTGTATGCAAATCGGATGTGCCTTAAGATCCTATCCACGATCCGATCTGATCGTGGATAGTATCTGAAGGCACATCTGACCATGTGTACACACCATTAGATATTTGTTAGTATTCTTAAACTGTATTACAAATATATTTATTATTTTTCACAGGTAATCTAGCATACAATACCACAGCTTTAAGTGAAAAAGTCCTCCTTCATCTGCAGATTGAATAAAAAAGGCAATAATAATAATGTCAATGTTCATAATATCGATACCACAGTGTAGATTTTTATGTCAACAGGAGAAATGTTGACATTGTTAGCATGCCGGCTCGGCAGGTGGTATGAGTGTTAGGCTGTAGGAGGAAGATAGTATTGGGCTGTGGGAGGGGGTTAGGTTAGACAATACAAGGAGGATTAGGAGGATTGATTATAAATTGCGGGGTCCTTTACTCTTTTCTATCTCCTCCCTTCTCAACCCTTTCTTTCTCAGTTTTTTTCCTAATCTTGATAACACTACTACAGTAAATTTGTAATTAAGCATACAGCCGTGATCCACTATAAATGCTCTAACCGCGGTTAACCAAGCAATTTGAATGTTGGGAATCAGTCCCTAAATAATAATACCATACCTCACTGGAACTGCCCAAAAACTTCCCGAACTTGGAAGCTAAGCAGTGACGGGCCAGAATAGTATTCTTGTGGGAGACCCCTGAAGAACAACTGGTGTGGTATCAATACTGGGTATTTTTATCCCTAAATAAATTGCACTGGACACGCCTACTGCATGAGCAATACAAGCTGTTAAATACCATAAGCACTGTTGCTGGGGCAACACATATCCCTATAGGTTATTTAAACCTTTATTGTATAAGGGACCAATACCATTCATTTTCACCCATAATCACATTGTTCACATAGCAATAATGAAAAGGACATAATGCGCTGAATGGAGATTAAGGTGTGAAGAAAACCATAGGTGCTATCACACTACATTTTACCTATTGAACTTTATCTACATAGGTGCCTTTTCTCACCCTTTGTACATTCTCTTTCCTTTATTTTTATAACTCTTGTCATTCTATATTAAAAGATCGAAATAAAAGTTACGTTTTAAACTAATTCCATATATACATTAACAAGAGTGCGCCCACAAAGCCTTTTTCTGTCTTGTGTTTGCTTTCTCTTGAGCAAACGAAACCCCCACCGAGTATTGATTATGCTTAGGGTTAGTGAAGAAAAACTGGAGTATTAGAGATCTGAGGTTTGATACAGCAGTGATGATTACATGAGAAGCTGAAGTAATCAGGAGAAGGTAAGTCATTGCAGTACTTGTTTAGTTTCACGGCGGCAGTATGCCCGCCGTGAACTTCCGGCTGCTGCGCTCACTAAACTATCAAAAATAAGGTAAATGAACTCTATGCCAATGAAGATAGTTCATACCACTACTATCCACATTGGCATAGAGTTAATTTTAGATAGCGAGGCGAGAGTAGCGAGCCACTGAGCCCGCTGCCGCCGTGAAACTAAACAAGTACCGTCATTGCAGTACACCAGGGATAATAAGCCAACATTCTATCAAGTTGACATTGCATCACAGTTTACATTATTAATGTTGACATATTGGTTCAAACTAATCACCGGGACTAGCCAAGAGCAAGCTGATTTTGAAAGACAAAAAATGTATTCCACAGAACTCAAATCTTGGCCCATCCAGATCCATATTGTATATTGAGTGATCTGGCAGTGAGATGCGTGTAGTGGTTCCCAAAGGTTTTCAGTCCAACTCACCCTTTGGATCTCCGTGACTTTTTCAAGGCACCCTTAAGCCAAAAAAATTAACAAACTCACTTTTTTAAAGTCATTGGGTCAAAACAATGCTATCAGAAGACAGCACCGCTGATACCAGATACCACATAGTGGTATGCCGAAAAGGTGAGTATGCACATGAATTGTTACTTACCAAATGTATAAATTGCATCAAACCGTTGCGATGTATAGTGAAAAGTAGCAATTTATTTTGCTATATATTGCTATGTGTGTAGGCCCCATTATTCTGCAAAGTACCGGTTTGAAATTTTTAACATGGTAGCTGCTCTGTTCCCTGGGCTCTCACTCCCCTGCGCCTGCTAGCTCCATACTGCCGCCCAGTGACTCACCACAGGCAGCTGCTATGCATCCCACGCAGTCACCCCTCTGCGCCTGCTAGCTCTATAATGCCGCCCGCTGACTTGCCACAGGCAGCTGCTCTGTTACCTGGGCTATCACTCTCCCGGCGCCTGCTACCGTAGCTCTGTATTGCCGCCAACTGACTGACCACAGGCAGCCACTCTGTTCCCTGGGCTCTCAGTCCCCCAGCGCTGACTCGGCACAGGTAATCACTGTCTGTACACTCACTCCCCCCACCCCCAGTGCCAGCTAGCTCCTACACACTGCCCGGCCTGCTCACATGGAAAAAAAATGCTGCTTAGGCAGCGTCACCCCTGTGACATTGCTGTGGCACCCCAGGGAACCACGGCGCACAGTTTGGGAACCACTGGTGTAGTGCAATCTTTAATGTTATTATACATGTTTACCAAGTTATTGCTATATTTTGTATGTACAGCATACTTTTTATATTATACTTCACAGGTCATTACAAAACTCTTTCAAAGCTGCAACCCCCCCCCCCTTCCAAATCTCAGTCTATTGTTTTTGGCAGTTTTTATATTTACAGGACTTCAAATAAATTCCAGGTTTTGTAGTAATCATTATCAAGAGTTTCTTATAATCTTACAGAAGTTTATGTTATGTATCAATAAAGTTTTGTGCTAATTATCTATTCTGCTTATGCTTGGGTGTGAGGTGATTGGCAAAATACAACATGTTAGACAATCTCAATTCAGGGATTCAAACCCAGAAATCCTCATAAATCAGTCAATTCTAGGGGTGAGATTTAATAGGACGAGAAAATCAGAAAGTGAGAGATTTGGTAAGAAATCTCCAGGTTTTTTTTTTTAAAGCGGCAATCATATACACTTTAAAATCAAACTGGTTTTGCAGTGTAAATGATTGGCCCTTTAAAAAAACTGGAGATTTCTTACTAAATCTCTCACTTTCTGAATCTCTCATCCTATTACATTTCCCCCTATGTTTCTTACCATGTTGCATTCTGCAGATCACACAAGAAATTGTTGATTATCAGAGTCCATGTATTAGCCAATTGGATCGGCATTGGGGATTCACCTATTTAGGCAGAACAAGCAAAAAACAGCTGACCACAGGAACAATGCTTAAGGTAAGATTGGTTCATATATTAATGGGGCTCCCTCCCCGGCTGAACTGTGGGTGACTGACTATCCTTGCTCTCATTTATACATTGTGGTACCTTCAATTTTAAACAGATAGATGTTTTATCTGACCATTTTAGGTTTATTCATGTTTTAATAAATGTTATAAATTTATACCTACACCTGTTGCATGTTCTTAGCGAGCGCGGTCTCAACCCCCCTTTTTTTCCTGTACTTTATTTTTTTGGGCCAGACTTCCCAATTTTAGAGACCGTGGCTCCAGCGGGACAACTCCTCCAAGGCGCCCTTTCAGGCCACTTTGGTGACCTATTCTCCTTTCTGAACTCTTGCACATACAGTACAGTAATAGTTAATGTTTTTGGTATATATTCCAACCATAGGTGCCGATTCTGTGGGTGCTCAAGGGCCCAAGCACCCACGGAAACTGATGAGCACCCAGGGGCCCGAGTCCCGCTGCTGGGCCGCCATATTAACTTGCGGCTGCAGCACCCACAAGAGTGTGTTCTGTTCTCAGAGTACCTGCACTGTGGGGGCATTTATGTACCTGCACTGTGGGGGCCTTTATGTACCTGCACTGTGGGGGCCTTTATGTACCTGCACCGTGGAGGCATTTATGTACCTGCAGTGTGGGGGCATTTATGTACCTGCACCGTGGGGGCATTTAAGTACCTGCACTGTGGGGGCATTTATGTATTTGGAACTCTGTTGCCGTAATTTGAATATTGGAGACAACTGTGCTCCGTAATATAAATTAATATTATTTTGAGGCCACACCCCTTCCCCATGAAGCCACTCCTCTATATTTTTGGCTTGAGCACCCACCAGCAACAACATAAATTGGCACCTATGATTCCAACTCATCTAGGCAGCCATGAAACCTTAAAGATTTTGCTATTTATAGTAGAACAATCTGAGGAATAAAAGATACAGTAGAAGCCATCCATTTTTTTTTTTAAATGGCATCTATCGCTGATGAACAATTACACTAACCATGACTTCAGATATACCTGACTCTACCTTCCATCTGGATTAGACATTGTCTTTACAAATGGGCTTCCTCTGTAACAACTGCAATGCACGTTCCTCCCTCAGTACACAATTAATTTCTTTCCACCTAAACTAGATTAAATGCAAAAGTTCAAATCAATTAAATGCAATTTTGCTGGTATGAAATTATATTAGAGGGGCCAAGAGAAGCTAACATAATTGATGTTGTACAAACATTTTAAAACCCTGTCATTAAAAAATAATCATGTATCTTAATTAAAATGTAATTAGGAGTAAATGATAATACTATATTGAGATCAGCACAACAGACATGTTTCCTCAGCATTTATAAATACATTTGCAAATGTTAATTCATTTACATTTCCGTTGGGCTTTCAATTTAGCCTCATGCGAAGATAGTTCTTTTGTAATTGTAATTAAAGAATGGATATGTAAAACTATACACTTAAAATATGTACACTGCCAAATAGTAAAATCCAAAGGCTAAAACAGGGCAAATAATAGCTCGTTTTTGATATTGCTGTCCTAAAAATTAGATCAGCAGTTCATGCAATAAAGTTTTTTTTTTATAGATGTGGAGACTGTAAAATATGTAAAATGTGTTACAGTCCACAATCCCAAATTACAGAATTTAAACATAAAATTAGTACATATAAGATCACGGACTTTATAACGTGTCACAGACGGTACGCAATTTATGCCATTGAGTGTGTCTGTAACCTTATTTACATAGGAATAAACAAAAGACAGCTTAAAGTAAGATGGGCTGAGCATATCAGAAATATCACTAATGGTTTAGAGACAAATCCTTTCTTGGCCCATTTTAAAGAAAAGCACAATCAGTCCACCAAGGGCATAAAAAACTTCTGTGGAATTGCCCATGTAAAGAAAGATTGGAGAAATAATAACAGGGATGTGAGATACAGTAGGCTCACAAAGAGATGCGTTGTATATATGAGATGAATTCCCTGAAACCACTTGGCCTCAACTCTATTTTTGCAGTCACGTGGTTTCTATAATTTAGTCTAGGTTTTTAATATTCTTAATTTTGTAATATTCTGCATTCTATGGGAGCACCCTTTATGTAAATTATAAAATCTGGTGTTTATTTATTTAATCCCCCTTTTTTCCTAATTCTCGTCTGTCAGCGCTTGTGTTTTGGATGGTTTCATGTGAGTTCCAGAAAGGACCGCAGACCCAGAGGATTAAAGGTTAAACCAAGAAGGCTTTATTACGCCTTTTTACATAAATTAACTGAAATGAAATGATAGAATGCAAATTAACATTCAGAAGAATCCACAAATAAAGTCTTTGAGAAATGTCCCCTTTAAGAAATAAACATGGTTTCACCAACTTGAGAAATGTTCACTGAAGATAATGATGATGAAGGATGCTGTAGGTGACGAAGAGGATTATACAGATCCAGACAAGGGTGTAACTACCATAGGTGCAAGGGGTGCACCTGCTATGGAGCCCAGAGCTGAAGGGGGCCCATATTTTGCTGTCTAAGTAATATGTATTACATACATTTATCACCATCAGTTGCTAAATAGGGGGCCCATACAAACTTTTGCTATGGGGCCTACAAATATCTAGGTACGCCTCTGGAAATACTGGACTGGAGGAATTGGACTGGCAAAAATGAGATGGAGGAGCCGAAAAGAGAGAAGGTTCAGGACAACTGCTCACTGGCAGAAGGTTAACTGGAGTAGATCCGGACTGGGGGAAGCAGGCTGAAGCTGTGTCAGGATCTCTGAAGCAACATCAGAAGCAGGCTGGACAAAGTGATAGCAATGGTCAGAGTAAGCCATGAGTTCCAGGAAGTAACTGCACTAAAGACCTTTTTGTACTGACAGCACACAGCTCAGACAGAGCCTCTATATACCCCAGGAGTGGCTGCAATTGGATAACAGTGAAAAGGAAAAGGAAGAGAACTCAGGCTGACCAATACCACATTTGCACATAAACTCTTCATCCTGCTGTTGGCTCCTTACTATACAAAAGTTTAAATTTATGAACCAGAGAGCTTCAGGTGGGCAGACCTAGCTGATGGCTGCATTTTAGAGAGCTCTTCTGCCCGGGACCCTGGTAACGCTAGCTGGGCGCCGGTAAAGACGACTGCTGGTGTTCCGGGCCCAGGGGGACCATACAGAGGAGACAGTGGTGGGCAAGAGGCACTGGCTCCCAGCTCCCCACCAAGAAAAATACCCCGGAATCCGTGCCCAGTATTCGGAACTAAGAAAGAGCGGGCACCATCTTGGAAAATATGCTGCGCATGGGACACGGAGACAGTGCAGATCATCCTCCTCCCAGGCGCCAGCTCACACTTCCCCAGACCCTCTGCGGTAGTTCCGGACTCCCATGGGCAGAGTTACCCTGCTGGGAGAGCCGCAGCAGTGAGGGGATCGCCAGATCCGGCCTGCTCCCGGATCTTGGAGGAGGCAGACAGAGGCTGACAGGGAGAAAAGGGCAGCAAGAGACTTGCGGCACAGCAGTGGAGAGCAGCAGCACCCGGGGCATAATAAGTCAGAACCTACACCATACTGGGGTTTGTTCCCTGGCCCCCAATACCCACATATAAATGCAGGCACACAGTGTACTGTGGGAACTGAGAGGGGCAGACGCCATTTTAAGAACCCAGAAAACACCCTGACTGCAGCTGTAAAATACATCTAGTGCTCCCTCCACTCCTTTCCTTTTCAACAGCCTCTGTTTTCTCTGTGCCTTTTCAACACTGGCTGGCTTCACTGCACTGGCTACAGGTGGACACATTGATAAATCTTGTGAAGTGCTCCCTGGGGGTCATTTTGGAAGAGGTAGATCCTGGCACAGACAGGGGCCATCTTACAAACCTTCTTGTGAAACACATGTTGGTGAAATGATTATATTAACAGGACTGGCACTGAGTCGCTGATATTTATTAAATGTCAAGAAAGTGAACCCCCCTTTGTGGTGACACAGACTCAAACATATTAAGCTGGAACAAGCTGCGGAACATTAACTACTAGTATACCTCATTTTTTGTAAACAACCATGCTGCACCTTTACAGTGGTACAGACTGAATACACTGATTTAGTTTGTTTACCACTGCCTGGCTGACTTCACTGTGCTGGCTGCAGGTGAACACACTGATAAATCCTGTGAAGTGTTCCCTAGGAGCCATATTGAAGGAGGCAGATCCCGGCATAATCAGAGGACATCTTACAAATCTTTGTACGGCACGCATTCTGGTGAAGTGATTATACTGGGGCAGTACGGATGGTGTAATGGTTAGCATTACTGCCTCACAGCACTGAGGTCATGGGTTCGATTCCCACCATGTCTCTAACTGTGCGGAGTTTGTATATTCTCCCCGTACTTGCGTGTGTTTCCTCCGGGTACTCCAGTTTCCTCCCACAATCCAAAAATATACTGGTAGGCAAATTGGCTCCCAACAAAATTAACCCTAGAATGTTTGTGTGCATGTACATGTGGTAGGGAATATAGATTGTAAGCACTGGGGCAGGGACTGATGTGAATGTTCAACTATACTCTGTAAAGTGCTGCGGAATATGTATGCGCTATATAAGAAACTGTTAATAATAATAATAATTATATTATCAATGATCTACTTGTATACCTCACATTCTTTAAGCAATCGTGCTGCGCCTCTGAAGTGGTACATTTGACACACACTGACCTAGTTTGTTTGTCACCGGCGCACGTCCTGACACAATATAGAGAAATATGTGGGAAAATCGTCCAGCGGAGGAAGGAGTGGAAATACAGCTAAAAACAAGGACGCAAAATCATTGTCTTCACTCACAGCTAGTCTGCTGGCATCATCGGCCAATAAAAGAACATTGAAAAATTGGCAGTCTCAAAGGAAGCCATTGAGTCTTTGGTCTCTCAGGTGGGGGACCATGGCTCACGGTTTGAAGAGGCTGAGCAACGCATCTCTAATGTAGAGGATGAACTACTCACTGCTAAAAATACTACTGCATCTCAATATTGGACATACAAGACAAATTAGAAGAAATGGAAAATAGAAATCGTAGAAACAACCTGCGACTTATTGGCCTACTGGAATCGGTCAAGCATCGCAAATTATTGCAACATGTTTCCAGGTGGTTACCGGAAGAGCTTAAATGCCTACCATCAGCTGGAGTAATGCAGGTTGAAAGTGCCCACCGTATAGGTCCAGATAACCAAACAGGACGGCGAAGACCATGTCCAGTCATCTTTACGTTTCTAAATTACTTGGATAAAATGAAAGTGATGGATGCTTATCGCAAGGCCGGAGGTCTGCAATACCAAGGTGAAAGGCTACTGCTGTTTCAAGACTTTTCGTACCAGGTGGCGATGAAGAGGAAAGAGTTTGCCCCCGTGTATAAATCACTATTTGATGTGGGCATCAAATTTGTGCTTCTTTATACAGCAAAATTATATATTCAGCGAGAGGGAAACAACACTTCTTTGATACAGTCACATAGGCCCAAAATAACCTGGACTCTATCCCGAGTGACCCTTCATCCTTATCAGACGCTGATTGACTATTGTCGCCAGGTTTTCACAAGTATAATACCCCTGCAACTGTGTTAAGATGATGTTACTATTAGTTTTCTATTTACGTAACCTAATCTTGCTTGTTAGCAATGTGCCATTGAATACGGTTAAGTTAATACCGAGAATGTATATAAATAGTTATAACACGCCTGGTTGGCCTATAATTTGGGTTCAAAAAAATATTAAGCGTTAGAACTGTTAAGATCCTAACACTGTCATGTAGGTGGTCACACAGGTGGATTGTTTCCATAGAATTACTTGTGGCCGTACCTCAGCTTGCTGGGACTGAGGACCCCACAAATCAGATGTTCATACTGTATTGTTAAATGTGTTTCCACAATCTGGTATAGGTTGATATGAGTACACCAATGGCTAATACACTCATTACACGTAATCACATAAGATTTTTGACATGGAACATAGAGGGCTTAAATACTCCACTTAAGAGGAGAAAGGTTTTACAGCACCTAAAAAGGTTGAAACCAGACATAGCGGTATTGCAAGAAACATACTGGAGGGAGAGTGATCCCAACACCCTAAGGGATAATTGGTTCACAGAATTCTATGCTGCCTCTTACTCAGCTAAGCAGCGAGGAGTACTGATAATTATTAATAAGTCTTTAAGAAATGAGGTTATAGACAACTTACAATCCAGAGGGAAGATACTTGTTCTTTAAACTAAAATTGGAGGGAGAGCTGTTTACAGTGACAACACTGTATGCCCCCACTGGCCCTAATACTAGTTTTTACAAGGAGTTATTTGTACAACTACAGAGTTGGGCAGAGGGCCATATAGTTTTAGGTGGGGACTTTAATGCAACCCAACAACAATTCCTAGATAAAAACAATAACACAGTTAGGGACACACCACCCCCTGCCCTAGGTTTGTTGATGTTTTTGTCACATCTAAAACCACAACTACTGTCCCTGTATAATTCAATTCTCTCTGGTAATAATTCCCCTCCTGACTTCAATCACGCCAGAATCATAGTATTACCGAAACCAGGCAAGGACCCACATTTGGTTACTTCCTACCACCCAATATCTTTACTATATCAGGATCTTAAGCTACTAACCACTATCATAGCTCACAGATTACAATTAGTATTGCCAAAATTACTTCACTCATCCCAGACAGGTTTCATAAGGGGCAGGTCCTCCGTACACAACATAGGACAAGTGGTGGCAGCCATAACTAAGTCCCTGTATGTGACAGATGGAAAATCTCTTTTAGTAAGATAGCTGATAAGGCCTTTGATAGAGTCTCTTGGTCCCATCTCCTATGAGTACTTCATACTCAACAATTTGGGGTAGGATTTATTACTCTTTTCCGTAGGCTTTATGACAATCCCACAGCTATCCTCACTTGTTAATGGCTTAAATACCACTAGTTTTAAACTGGCTCGTGGTAAAAGACAGGGCTGCCCACTTTCCCCGTTATTGTTTGATTTGGCCATAGACCCACTAATTCGCATTCACAACTTGATTGGCATGGAATTCAATATGGAGGGACTGAGCTGAAGGTCTCGGCATATGCCGATGATCTTCTACTCTATTTCACTAATCCACAAGTAGCATTTCCTGGCTTGCTACATACATTAGCAGAATTTGAATGATATCAGGATTCTTGATAAATAAATTAAAGGCTAAAGCCCTGGCATTACATAGAGGAGCAACACTAGGATGGCATACTGGGTTTCCATTTATATGGGCAGATAGATCTCTGACATATTTGGGTCTTACAATACCAGTTGACCTGGCACACTTGTATTTAGTCAACTACACACCATTAATAGCAAAATTATTGGCAGATCTCCATTCGTGGCGATCCCTGCCTTTATCATATTTAGGTAGATGTCATATGATCAAAATGATCTCCTTCCCCCGGTTATTATATGCCATTCAGATGCTTCCTCTTTTAATAACAGAATCAGACCTGCGTATTATGAATTCGGCAATTAGTAGATTTATATGGGATGGGAAAAAGCCCAGAATCTCCATGTTCAAACTGTCACAACATGCCTCGTTGGGGGGGCATCAATCTACCATGTATAAAAAGCTATATGTTGGCGGCCAACTTCTGTTACGCGGTTGATTGGATACACTCAACTAACAATTATGCTATCACAGCTATTGAGCAAGCATTCTGCCCTAGCATACCATTACCTAGTCTTCTACATATGAGACCATCGACCTATCCCCCTGAGATTACTGGGAATTTATTAATAACTACGACTTGCAAAGCATGGCGGATTTCACGTTCCAGGTTGGGGATGTCCACACATTATTAAATTCACTTCAATATAATACCCGCGCAAATGAGCAGATAATACAAAACAATAGACTGGTCAAAAACTGCAAAGCGGTGGATTTGAGGTTATTATTCCATTTTATGGATGAGGGATGCAATTCGATATTATCGTATCAGCAACTTTGTGATAGAAATCCAAATATGACTATCCCTCTGTTTGTCTATTTCCAATTGAAAAGTTATGTAACTAGTCAGATTAAGCAGATCCCGACTACAGACATATCTGCGGGAATCGATGTCATGATTAAACATGCACAAAATAGACCATGCAATACCTCTTTGATATATTTACATATTAAGAGATGCATAGATCTGGACACTCTGGAAACTGGTTTAGCAAAATGGTCTACTGACCTACCTAATGTACCATTGCCTTCCCTATTATCGGCATTTGCACGACTGAATAAAACAATGATATCAGCCTCATACATGGAGATGCACTACAAATTGTTACATCTTATGTACTACACACCAAAACAAAGGCTGATAATGGGCACTGCCACTGACTCATGCTGTTTTAAATGCAAGGCACCCGATGCAGATATATTGCATTGTATGTGGAGCTCTCCAGAGGTAAAGGCCTTCTGGGATACAATATGCACATACATCAAAGCCCAATATGACATCCCCTTTACCGCAACCCCTGAGTGGGCACTATGGCATATATACCCAACCCCCAATACAGTTCATCAATCAGCAGGGCAGAGAATATTTCTGTGAAAACTAGCTGTTGCGACATGCAAAACCATGTTATCACAATGGATATCGTCTAACACATTATCCATTTCTCTAATGTTACCCCGGGTCTCATATCTATTTCAAATGGACTGGCTAGAGGTGTCTCTTAATAAGGACGCAAAAGGTTACCCTATGTAAGATCTCTACCAATACGTACAAAAACCTGTCTCAGAAAGGCTGTTCAATTAACGTCTTGGTATAATCTAGCAACTCTACAATATAACGCGCCTCCTTTCTGAACTGATCCTCCTTAAATTTGTTGCATGTAATATTCGTTATGTAGGTTCATATAATGATATGCTAACGCACATGCTTTATTTTTGTACTGTACAGTTCTTCAATAAAATATTAACAAAAAAAAATGTATGAACCAAAGAATATTCAAAGGAAGTAGTACCAGAATACAAGTGCCAGAGCATGGCTCGTCTGCGCACTGTGCCAGCCCCACCCCTGAACATATGAAGTCATGTGAGGAGGCGGGGCCACCTTCTGGAGAAATCACAGAGTGGCCTGAACACTCCAGGAAGCTCTCACAGACTGTTCCTGCTAGCAGATGTAGGAGCACTGAGCAATTGTACTGCTGGAACACCCCTCCCTACAGCCTTGGATAAAAGAATAGGCAGGCTCATTTTCATGACTATAATTTTATATTAGAAAAAAATATTTAGGATCATTAGAGGCTTTTTTTTTGTAAATGATACTGGGATTTCTCTGCGGTTAAGGAATTCATTAAAGCTCTTCCTATGAATACTGTAGCTTTATCTTTCCAAGATCCAGCAAACCTATTAAAAACATCACAGACATTAAATTCCTTCTAATTTTGCACTAAAGGGTGCAATTTCCACTGTGTCAAGGCTCTTCCCGCACATCTGCAGGCAATTAGACTAGTAGGAAAATTGGAACATTATCTCAAATGTAGCTGACAGTGATATCAATCACCATTCCCAGATTACTATCACTCCAGCGGTGAAACAGATTGAGAAAATTGGTCTTGAACAATTCTTCCTCTTTCCATACGCATCCTGCAAGGTATTACCTTGATGAAAATGGCTCACATTGGCTCTCACCATGGCCCTTATTCTGTTTCGTGCGGTACGGCCCGCGTGCGGCCGTACCGCCGATGTTTACAGTCTGCACATGCGCAGAGGTCATTCTGCGCATGTGCAGCCCCCTTCGCCGCAGACGTATTTCGTCCGCCGCAAAGGGGGCGTATAGGGGCGTGAGGGGCTTCATCCCCTCATTTCCCTATGTGTACGCCCCGCGTTTCATGGGCGTTCCCATGCAAACGCGGGGCGTATGCATGGAAATGAGGGCATGACGCAGCTCATGGGGGCGGAAAGCTGACGTCGCCGGATGTCAGCTTTCAGCCCCCATACAAGCTACCACACGGACGATTGTCCGTGTGGTCTCAGCTTGCGGGAGCTGCTGGGGCGTGCGGACCTGCCTTCGATGGTCGACGACCATCGAATGCAGGGGGCAGCTCCCACCATGGTGGAGGCGTACGCCTCCACCATTTTTATGCGGATCGCCAGCCGTCCGTGTACGGACGGCCGTGGCGATCCGTCTCGTGGGCGGGGATTGGTTTGTGCGGCCGGAGCCCCGTGTGCGGCTCTGGCCGCACCAACCAGAATAAGGGCCCATGTCTGATTGATGGTAGTTTAGTGAGTATGAAGAATGATTATAAGATGTAGAAAAGAAAATCATCTGCAAGTAATTGATGTAGCTGTAATTCTATGGAACCTTCTTCCCAAAATGCAATAGACAATGGCCCTTATTCTGGTTGACTCCCTCGGCCGCGAATTCGCACAAGGGTGGATGTTTTGCATATGCACATGTGCAGCGGCTGGGTGCGTGTAAACTCGGCGTAAAGTCTGCTCCCAGCCTTGCGAGTGGGGGGGGGGGGGGCGTGGGATGCCGGGCTGGGCCATTAGCATATGTTAACTCCCAGCGTTTCATGGGCACTCACATCATTCGATGGTTGCCGATCATCGAATGATGTGGAAGTTGCACGCATATCTAACTGATTCGTTAAGGTCCCACTCGACAGAAACTGGGTGGGCAGCAGACATCTGGTGATGGCAGCTGCCCACCCCCTGCCCCCGCATCACCAAGTGATTTTTCATGGGATTTCCCAGCATTTTCATGGGAATTCCTACGAAACGCTGGGCGTTCCCATGGGTGAATCCCCGGCCCATGCCCCCCCGCCCGCAGTCTTGGGTGCGTGTGCGTTTCACTTTAATTTGGTCCATCAAGTAGCCTTTAGTGGTCAGTGGCAGTAGCGGTTTTTACCTATGGAATGCAGGGCTGCAGCCCCCCAGGTAAAATCTGCCACTGCCACTGTAGTGAAGCCAGATGCAGTCTTCACTGTGACTGGTACTGACTTCCTATTGGAAGTCTGACCTGCTAGCAGGAGCGGATTGGGATTTTAAACTAGCCCGGGAAATTTTTCAAAGCAGCCCTAAAGGGGGTGGGATCTTGTGAGGGGGCATGGTCAGCCAATGGAGAGGGGATACTCCCACCTCATATATCACTCCCCCCCCCCCTTCTCGGCTGACCACTCCCCCTCACCAGATTTCCCCACCACAGTTATGCTGCAGGCCATGGTGTATGAAAGATTAGGGCTAGGGTTAGGCTGCGGGCAGGAGGGAGTTAATGGATAGGGTTAGGCTATGGGTGTGTGGTTGTGTATGTTGTGTATTGCGTCTGGGTGTGTGTATCATACCTCCCAACTGTCACGATTACAGCGGGACAGTCCCGATTTTCGGTCCTGTCCCGCTGTCCCACCCGCGGCAGGCATTGTCCCACTGCGGGGGGTGGCAGTTGGGAGACCCCCCAATGTAATAGAATCAGGGCCGGTGCAAGGCATCTAGGCGCCCTAGGCAAACTTACAGGATACCGCCCCCCCCCCCCCCTCGCTTCTCACATACACAATTGAGAGATACATACACCTTTTAGAGATTTGAGTCAGATTTAAAATCATGTTTAGAGACACTATTTTTAAGGCTTATTATTAACCTGTTCAGTACGCAGGACTTTTCCCTTATTCTTCCCAAGCAGACATTTCTTCATCCCGCTACCGCTAGCACAGTGACAGCTCAGACAGGCCTTCCAAGCACATTATACACTTTACAGCACCATGTGGGAGATGGTTTCTCACATACAGTACAGTTAGCATCAGAGGGGAAATGCATACAGATGTTACTGATACTTAAGTCACAAAGCCTGGCCTGTTATATAACCTTTTCTTCACATAGGTATGATATGGAAAATTATATCAATAATAGCAAACAGTATGTACTTTGTTTTACTTAGTTCCAGCGGCTGTGGAACTACAAACTCGCAAGGGGGGGAGTGAAGTGAATTGCCGCTGTGCTCAGCACGGAGGGGGGCAGCGGATTAGCGAGACTAGCTGCAGGGGGAGGGCACCACCCGCCGAAGATTGCCGTGACTAGCCGCGCGGGGGGGGGGAGGGTGCTGCCTCCGGCTGAAGATTGCTGTGACTAGCCGGGGGGGTGGGGGCGCCACCCCCACCCGCCGAAGATTGCCGTGACTAGCTGCGGGGGGGGGGGGGGGGGCTGCCACCGGCCATAGATTGCTGTGACTAGCCGCGGGTGAGAGGGGGTGGAGGGCCGCCACCTGCCCGAGTATTGACGCTGACGGTGGGGGGTTTCCAAGTTTAAACCAGCGAGTAACACAGGCGGGGAGGCGGGGGAGCTGGAGGACGTGGGGGGTGGGAGGGCGTACTCACCTGGATAAGTACTTGGCAAGTTGGCACCGGCAGATGCAGCTTTCTTCCTCCTGCGCTGCTCTCCTCGGCGCCAGCGGGACTGGAGCTTTCCTGCTGCTGCTCCTCCTGCAGGCTGCAGCTCACCACCGCCCTCCAGTGGCCGGCGCCCTAGGCAAATGCCTAAAGCTGCCTAGTGGTGGCGCCGGCCCTGAATAGAATAGACGCTGTGCGCATGCGCACAGCGTCTATTCACGTATGAAAATGAGGTTGCGGCTAATTAGCATAAGCCGCGACCTCATTTGCATACGCCCCGCCCCCTTTTCGGGCGCTCGCGCGCCATCGCCGCGCGAGTGTCCCTATTTCTTAAGCACAGAAGTTGGGAGGTATGGTGTATGGATAGGGTTAGGCTATGGGTGTGTGGTTGTGTATGTGTGTGTGTGTGTGTGTGTATGGATTTGGTTATGCTTCAGGTGTGTGTGTGTGTGTGTGTGTGTGTGTGTGTGTGTGTGTGTGTATGTATGGATAGGTTTAGACTGCCTCTGTGTGTGTGTGTGTGTGTGTGTGTGTGTGTGTGGATAGGGTTAGGCTTCAGGTGTTTGTTTGTGGGTATAGGGTTCTGCTGCTTCTGAATGTATGTATGGATGTATGGTGTGTGTGTGTGTGTGTGTGCGTATGGATTAGGCTAGGCTATGGTGTGTGTTGTGCATATGGATACTGTTAGACTGCTTCTGGGTGTGTGTATGGATAAGGTTAGGCTTCAGGTGTGTGTGTATATGTATGGATAGGGTTAGGCTACAGGTGTGTGTGTGTGTGTGTGTATGTGTACGGATAGGGTTAGGCTACAGGTGTGTGTGTATATGTATGGATAGGGTTAGGCTACAGGTGTGTGTGTGTGTGTGTATGTGTATGGATAGGGTTAGGCTACAGGTGTGTGTGTGTATGTGTATGGATAGGGTTAGGCTTCAGGTGTGTGTGTATGTATGAATAGGGTTAGGATACAGGAGTGTGTATGTGTATGGATGTGTATGTATGGATAGGGTTAGGCTACAGGTGTGTGTGCGTACGGCTAGGGTTAGGCTACAGGTGTGTGTGTGTGCATATGGATAGGGTTAGGGCTACAGGTGTGTGTGTGTGCATATGGATAGGGTTAGGCTGCTTCTGGGTGTTTGTATGGATAGGGTTAGACTTCAGGTGTGTGTGTATGTATGCATAGGGTTAGACTGCCTCTGTGTGTGTGTATGGATAGGGTTAGGCTTCAGGTGTTTGTGTGTGGGGATAGGGTTATGCTGCTTCTGGATGTGTGTATGGATAGGGTTAGGCTTCAGGTGTGTGTGTATGTATGAATAGGGTTAGGCTACAGGTGTGTGTATGTGTATGGATGTGTATGTATGGATAGGGTTAGGCTACAGGTGTGTGTGCGTACGGCTAGGGTTAGGCTACAGGGGTGTGTGCATATGGATAGGGTTAGGGCTACAGGTGTGTGTGTGCATATGGATAGGGTTAGGCTGTTTCTGGGTGTTTGTATGGATAGGGTTAGACTTCAGGTGTGTGTATGTATGCATAGGTTTAGACTGCCTCTGTGTGTGTGTATGGATAGGGTAAGGCTTCAGGTGTTTGTTTGTGGGTATAGGGTTCTGCTGCTTCTGGATGTATGTATGGATGTATGTATGGTGTGTGTGTGTGTGTGTGGGTATGGATAAGGCTATGCTACAGGTGTGTGTGTGCATATGGATACTGTTAGACTGCTTCTGGGTGTGTGTATGGATAAGGTTAGGCTTCAGGTGTGTGTGTGTATATGTATGTATAGGGTTAGGCTACATGTGTGTGTGTGTGTGTGTGTGTGTGTGTGTGTGTGTGTGTGTGTGTGTGTGTGTATGTGTATGGATAAGGTTAGGCTACAGGTGTGTGTGCGTATGTGTATGGATAGGGTTAGGCTACAGGTGTGTGTGCGTACGGCTAGGGTTAGGCTACAGGTGTGTGTGTGTGCATATGGATAGGGTTAGGCTACAGGTGTGTGTGTACATATGGATAGGGTTAGGCTACAGGTGTGTGTGTGTGCATATGGATAGGTTTAGGCTGCTTCTGGGTGTTTGTATGGATAGGGTTAGACTTCAGGTGTGTGTGTGTGTGTGTGTGTGTGTGTGTGTGTGTGTGTGTGTGTGTGTGTATGCATAGGGTTAGACTGCCTCTGTGTGCGTGTATGGATAGGGTTAGGCTTCAGGTGTTTGTGTGTGGGGATAGGGTTATGCTGCTTCTGGATGTGTGTATGGCTAGGGTTAGGCTTCAGGTGTGTGTGTATGTATGAATAGGGTTAGGCTACAGGTGTGTGTATGTGTATGGATGTGTATGTATGGATAGGGTTAGGCTACAGGTGTATCGATGGAAGCAGACAGCGGCACTCAAGGGTCTTGATAAAATTGTGTGTATTTAAGGCATTTAAACAATGCTAGGCAACCAACGTTTCGGAGCTCGCACGCTCTATTTTCAAGGTGAAATGGTGAGACAAAGATAGTGATACAGGCTTACCTTAAGTAGGGTGCCTTCCTACCCGCGCTGTCTCCCGGGACCCGCCCGCTATGGACGCCGTGGGTCAAATGCTGGAAGTCGGAAGTTCCTTCTGGCCGGATGTATCGTGCAGGAAGTGCTCAGCTGGGCTTGCTTGGAGCGCAAGCTCCTATTCACCATGGCAGCCGCCCCAGCAATACTAATTCATATGCGTCCGGCCGGTCGGGGAACCTGGAATGACAGTCACAGGATTGACAGGCACTGACAAAGTGCATTACATATTTCAAACATATTCATAGGCGTGCGCACATTGAGTGTTAGGGGTGCACAGGCACCCCCTAATGCTGTGCCCACCCTTATGAACACCTCTGCCGCTAGCAATACCAGCAAAAGACTTTTGCTTTTTAGAACTGTCTTCCCTTAAAAGAAGCACCTATCAATCAATAATGTGTGTTTGCATTGCTAATTGTACTAGACCATGGTCATACTGTATCACTACATACCTGCGTAATCAATATACTGTATTTTTATGACTGTATTTGCATGTACTGTTACACAAAGTAATTTGAAGATTAAAACTGAAATAGGCAGATTATGGTGTGGCTGAGATATATTGTAGACAGGGGTTAAAGTGAGGGGGAACGGGGTGGAACTGAGTTCCCCCACATCTAATGATGAGGTGGAACATTTTAACCTCCACATTGGCCCTGCACAGTAATTCTCACAGAAAAGCATTCTAGTTTGCAGGGGATGCCAAAAACCCTACCACTGGCCCTGTCTCTGCCTAATGGGGGAGGGGGTGTAAATAGGGGGAATAGAGAAATTAGTTCCCCCATTTCTGCATGACCACTTTATGCCCTGATTGTAGATATATTGTAGCCAGTGCCAATCAATGATGGTAGACATGCCTAATTGGCAGTGTTAGACACGCCCAATAGATGGCGCTATGCACATCCCTTTGACGGTGCACCCCCTAATAAAATGTGCTGTGCACACCTATGAACATATTAGTGTTACATATATTCGTCAAGCAAGCTAATATGCATTCTCTAAACTGTGCAAACAATTTGACAAAAAATGTGTGACCATAACCTATGTAATAAAACATGTAGTGAATGAAAAACAGAATGCATAATGTCTTGTGTATAAAATAGAGATTTGGTTAAAGTACTAGTGCTTATAATATAAATGTAAAGGACAGGACTATAACTGTCATATTGCCATCTGGGGATATTAAGTTACTATGTGGTGTATATTATTAGTATCCTTTTTGCTGAATCTATGTCTTTACACTGAGTTCACATAGTGGACATTCTCCTAGATAACACAAAAGCATCTGTGGCAGATACTGACTGAACTGAACTTGGGAGTTTTTAGATGTGGTATTGTGTTGCTCATCTTTGAAAAGAAAGAGTGGGATCTAAAAAAATCTGCGCAGTTGGAGCTGCCTGTATTTCTTATTCAAGTGAAAAAGGCCCACTTGGACCTTTTATGAAGACTGTGGAGGGTAAAGGTTACTTGAAGAGTGAAATATGGGTGCTAAGTATCAATGTGAGGAAGGAATGTTCAAAAAAAAAAAAAGAAGGAGGCTAATACTCCCCTGTTTATGTCCTCCTTTTGTCTTCCTTTTCAATGTCTCCTCCCGTGTTCATATATGAAAAGACAAGATAAAGATCCAGCCCGGATCGAAACGCTTCGGTGGACGATCCTCTCTAAACACACTTTTGAACTCTTGGATGCCTATGGTCTATGGGACGGAAACACCTGAAGTCTCAAGTGGTCAGGTAAAAACGGGGCCCCACATACCCTGCCCACTCATTTAAGAACTTAGAACTTCAGGTCTAACCGGTCCTTATTAGTTCCAGTGGCTCCAGAGTGGAATTTTTTGTCGATATTTTATGTTTTAAATGACACTGTAATTCAAATAAAGGGATATCTGTTTTAAATACACACAGTATCTCGCAGTGTCATTTTCCTTCTCTATTTTTGGGAGCTTCTATACATACGGCATCCAGAATAGAGGACATCAGGATTAAAGAATTTTGTGTTATGCGAATCATAATCTGACTGAGTGAGTAAATTGGGTAGGGGGACCTACCCCCAACTTATTACTATCCGGTTGAAGTTTCTGATTGACCATATCAATGGTTTATGATAAGCGATTTTGAATTGATATTGTGTGAGTGCATTTGGAAGGGGGATATAACCCCCACATCTTATATATATTTATATATATGAATCTTCTGATTGAATTGTGCATTTGACAACCTGATCAAAACAATATTACACAAGGGAATCTGCCCTCTATCTCCCTTTTTCTTGTCTTTTCATATATGAACATGGGAGGAGACATTGAAAAGGAAGACAAAAGGAGGACATAAACAGGGGACTGTTGCTCATCTTCCTCTATGCGTTTTTTTTATTTTATTTAAAAACCACAATTAAAATAACAATAAAATCTCACCACTAGCGAGGCCACAGGTGTATTGCTATAGTAGGGTCATGCAATATCAAATACCAAAATAACCCCCAATATTAGCCAAATGCTGGCTGGATAAACAAGGTGACAGAACAGTGGCACAAACACATGGCTGTTGAAAAGAATAGAACGCATCTATGTAACATTACTGCACTACAGTGGCATACAAGATGACAGTTTATCATTTTGAGTGCCAACATCTCTGTGAGTGATGCGCAATATATCCACTAAGTATGCCAGCATTGCTTACATTTGTTATATAAATTCAAATAAAAAAGTGTAAAAAAAAAAATTATTTTTATGATATAAGGTAAACATTTTTCACACCTATTTTGACAAGTTCCCTTGGCACTGAAAGAACCAATAAAGTATAACACCCAATAAAAAGGATGTTTTCAAAAGAAGAGGCCACAGGAATGGAGTAGGAGTAATTAGAGGCAGGCAAGTAAAAGATTGATTGATTTATTAATTTATATAAATGTGTTCATTCAATTTAGATAATATATTTAGTTTTAAAAGAAAGAATACCATAAAAGAATGCAATATTGATAGTTGAAAACAGAAGCCAAGAAAATTAACAGTAGTATTGCAGAGTTATAAATTCCAAATCAGCCCATCTTACTCTCAAAAATACTTGCTGGCCAAACTACCCCACTCCCCCCTGTAATTGTGCAACATAATCCTGTAGTACAGTTACGGGGTGCACCAGAGAGTCTGAGTATGAGGTATAATACCATGTTTGTTTTCTCCTAAATCTAGTCCACAGGTTGTGCAATATGGAATTGTTCTTGGGGATTCCCATCCACCCTTATGTTAAATATTAAAAGACAAGCACAGTTTAGCAAACCAAGCAATTCAGTAACACTAATAACAACAACACACAACAGGGTTATTTTTAATTTATTTCTTATGCTGCTTTCCCACTGCCTAAACGGGTAAAGACCAGGTATTTGTAAATGGGTCTTTAAATGGGTAAGAGCTATAAAGACCCTTTCCCACTGCAGCTCTTAAACAGTAATTTGCCATTTAAATGCCGTTTTTGTCACATTCACATATACCCATTTAAGCAAACCATTTAAACCCATAGTAAACATGGGCTGTCATATAGAATAGACTTTTCTGCCCCCACAGGCCCACACTGATGATGTTTGGAGAGAACAAAAGGAGGGGGTGGGGAGTGGTCTGATCAGAGTTGCTATAATGGCAGACAGAGCACATGTCTCTGCTGATTTCATGCCTGATTTTCTTCCACTTCCTCATTCTTAGTTTCAGGGATCACTTCAGGGGTCTGCGGTCGCAGCATGTCCTCATTAAACAGGGGTGTGGATGTTGTGGACTGGGCTGATTCCACAGGTGGGGTTAATGTTTGTTCTGCACACGACTGTGCAGCTTCATGCCGACTTTCGGCTGCTGCCAGGCTAGATGATAATGCTACTGGATTAGCAAGTGCCGAATGCCCAAAAACCACCATGCATTGGTCGAAGTACAACCACTCCCTACATGCAGAGCTGCTTCGGTTCCGGTTCTGGTCTAGTACATTGTGGAATAAGCATTTCAATGCCTTCAGCTTATTTATAATTTGCGTAGTGGTTCTTATAAATCCTGATGCTGCCATCATATTGCTGATATTACGGTATATTGCAGCATTCTTTACCGTACTGGTCATCTGACACATGATTTCTTCTTCCCCACAAATTCGAATGAGTTCCCTGATCTCCTCCTCTGTCCAACTGGTCATGGTAGCAGAATGTAAACAGCAGTACAGCACAAAAACGTTTTAGCTCTTCTCTGTCTACTGTCTGCTGTGATTACTTCTAGGGATGGCCATCGACCATTGATGATTTGAAATCATCGATGGTTCATGGCCGATGTCGAATACTTTTGCCATCGATGGGGGAGAACCAGATGGTTTCCCTCCATCGATGGAACAGTAAAATGTTTTGCTTTTTTTTCCCCAAAGTGCCGGGACAATGAGCATAGCTCCGCCCCTGACACCCACGAAGCCCCGCCCCCGTGTTTTGATTAGCCCACAGGCCAATCAATCAAACACAATGGATGACCATCGATATGTAAAAATATCGATGGTCATCCATTGCATAGTTTAGCACTATCGATGGCCTGTTGCAGAATTGCCATCGATGGCAACCATGGCCATCCCAAATTACTTCCTGGATTACTTCCTGGATGTGGTGACTGTACAGTCATCACAAGCAGGAAGCAAATCATGTTCTTAACCTTTATTATTATTACTAAATACCATTTAAGACCCTTTCCCACTGGCAAAAAAACGGCTCTTAAATGGGTAAAACTCTGCTTTTTACCCATTTAAAAAAAAAATGTATTTTTAAACGGGTACAGCAATCTGGAGCATTCCCACTGCAGCTCTACCCATTTAAAAAGGCTAAAAAAATGGCAAATTGCCATTTAAGAGCTGCAGTGGGAAAGGGGTACGAGATAGTGCTTGCCTTAAACACACATGTGCGTGTGTGTGTGTGTGTTTTGTGCTCACAATACCACCCCTTTTCCTTCCAACATCCTGTGTGAAATGGTGCCTGAATCGATAGGGAAAGACCTTATCCAAAACACGTGAAATCCCATGCCAGGAACATGACATATTGCTTCGATTTTAGAACCTAGTCTGGTTGGAATACCGTACCCAGGACTCAGATCGGGTGTGGTATGTTTGCCCGACAGTCGGGATTCCGACAGTCATTACTCAGACGTCGGAATCCCGACTGCACAGTGAGGGGAGCACAATGAAGCCCCTTGCGGGCTCACTACACTCGCCACGCTGCGGGCACGGTGGCGAGCTGCAGTCGCCACCTATTTTATTCTCCCTCTATGGGAGTCGTGGACCCCCACGAGGGAGCAGTCGGGATTCCGACGTCGGAGTAATGACTGTTGGAATCCCGACTGTTGGGGAGCCGTCCGGCACCCCTCAGATCTACTGTAATGCAATCGAAGGTTTTGGTTCCCATTGAACCAAACCACACATCTCTAAAACACAGTAATATAAATGACACCTTAGGTTCCATACAGAACATTCAGGTTAATGATTTAAATCTTGGTTTGCAGTTAGTATCCCACAACACTCGTACGCTCTATTTCTGTTTACCTTTGACGGTATATGTGTGGTTTAATATGGTTAAACCTCATAACGTATGCACAGTTGCTTATTTGTGTTTTATTAGGCTTTGGAAATGGCTGTGCTTAATGATATTTTCATCTTCTATCACAGTATTTTCAATAAATTGTACAATGTATTTTTATGCACATGAAACTTTCATGGGAAGAATATTTCTCCGTATTACAGACCGAAGTAGCGGAATTAGGTTGATGCTTTCAAGCTCTTTCAGATGGAACACTATAGCTCTGTTTAATTTGTTTCTTTACTGTGAAAAAGGCCCCTTCAAGATATAAACTAAAGTTTGCAGTTACGGAATTACTATTCATTAACTGCAGAGTCCATGAAAATTTATTTCATTCTTTGCACAAGATGCCACTGTAATCTGTCTTCTGGGAAAGGCAATTTCTGTGCAATGTTCCTTAAAATATTGCATGGCCTGTTAGGTACAATAAAAATGGACAAATATACAACATAATGGCCACCATTACATTCTTGTTTCATTTCCTATAGCCCCAAAACAATATGTTTCAAGTCATTTATGCCTGAGGGATTTTTTTCACAGTAAACCTGGAAAAAAAATGTAGGATCATTTAATTAGAGCATCACAACCGGCCCTTATTGGATCCCATGTAGAAAGTACAGCCAAGCATCTAAACTCTAAAGGGGCATGCAGACGGTTTGATGCAGCAGCTATCGATACGGATTCGATATCAATGGCCACAAACAGGAGGGGAGGGGCGAATGCTGCATAGAGCAGCATTATGCTGTGTACACACGGTGCGAGTACTGTGCGATGCGATCTCGATGCAATCTGATCGCATCAGGATCGCATCACATGGCATGCATGCGATCTGCATACAACTTTGACTATAAAGTGCAGATCTGCACGGTACAGTCAAGGCAGCCAAGACTTTCTGCTTGCGATACGTGAACGCGCATAGGTAAAAACCCATGCGATCTGCATGCGATTTGCATGCAATGTCGATGAGATTTTGACTATATAGTGAAAGCCTCATGCAGATTGTACCCATGTGTACACACCATTACATTGCCTTCAATCTTTTAAATTGCAGCAGAAATAGACTTGCAAGTCTATGGGGGGTATTCAATGTCAGGGGCACGGCTGTCGAGCTAGCGCGACAGCCGTGCCCCTGTCCCGTTCTCGGCCAGCTTGCCTGGAGCTCGGCAGTCGGGATTCAATGTCCCGGCCGCCGAGCGGCGAGAAGGGGGCGTGGCCGCGAGTTGATGACGGAAATAGACGAGCTTCGGCCGGGAGCTTGTGATGTCGGGCTCGTTCTGCGGAGAAACCCTGTTCAATGCTGTCGGGGAAGACAGCATTGAATAGGGCCCCACAGCCATCTCCCCCGTCGGGAGATGGCTGCGGGAGGTCGACAAAGATTGAATACCCCCCTATATTTGCTTTTGATCCCAGTGCCGAGGGGCTGTGCACCAGGATCAAATCTGCATTGAAGGCAGTTAACACGCTTTGATTAAGGCGGATTTTCGATTAGATTTCAATTAGATTTTGCATCTAGAAGCAAATTAGAAAATTACCCTAAATCGAAGCATGTGTACAGGGCATAACATTCTAAAATTGTACAGATTATGACATTTGCACATTAACATGTTTAACCCTAGAATCCAGCATTATTCGTGTAGCTATCTGGTGTGGTGTCTTCGTAACACATCCCCTTGCATGGTTGTGAGGGGTAACGCGGTGGTGGAGGCATGTATTCCTCAGGGCGGTGTCAGAAGGACTCGGTAAGCTGCGAGCTTCACATCGTACCAGGTCAATTAGAATCAGGCCAATAGTGTATTAAAAACATGGCCGCCATCGGGGGAAATAGAGGAACTCCAGTCCTCTACCCAGACAGAAGGGGGCCCCAGGACTGGAGTCTATCAATTATATTTGTCATAAACACAGTTCACATATCCCTTGAAGTAATGTAGAGGTTGGGTAGTGCGGCCAGTGCTACGGACACAGGATGGCTCACCAGGCACCTGATGCTTCCTCTCCCGCCACTCTACCTCTGCCTCCCCCCTCTGTCTATCTCTTCACTGGCTCCCCATTCCTTTCCGAGTTCTCTTTAAACTCCTCACCACCACCTACAAGGCTCTCTCCTCCTCCACCACTCCTTACCTCTCTTCACTGATCTCTATCCACACTCCCTCTTGTCCTCTTCGCTCCGCCGCTGACCGCCGACTTACCTCTCACCTAATCCCCTCCTCCCACTCCCGTGTCCAAGACTTCTCTCACCCTGCCCCCCAGCACTGGAACAACCTCCCGCCACCCATCAGGCTTTCTGATTCCCTTACCTCTTTCAAGCGCACCCTCAAAACCCACTTCTTCCGACTAGCTAATCCCTCCTCCTAAACTCTTTTGCTCCTCCTATCCTACCTACCCTACTCCTCCATCCGTTCCTACTTATCCTATTGATTTTCGTTCGTCCACCCACCTCCTTTTAGTCTGTTAACTGTTATGAGTAGGGCCCTCCTTCCTCACGTACTCACCCTACCTCTTTACCTCACCAGTGCTCCTGCCCTGTTCTTCCCTTCCTCTACTTCATCTTCAGTCTCCTCGACAACTTCGACACCTACTTCAGAACTGATGCTGAATTTAGTTCTACCAGCTATACCCCTATTTATGCTTTATTTTATCAACACACCCTGTACGTTACCTTGTCATTTGTTTTTTGTTTGCAATGTACGGCGCTGCGGACACTTTGCGGTGCCTTATAAATAAACGTACTACTACTACCTGGGGATTCAAGAAGGGACAATGCCTGTTTTGTCCGTCTTGAGCCCCAGAATTCCAGGTGGCAACCCTGTGCAAAAGGTGCTGTAGCAATCGATGCAGATGGTATTGGAAATGTGGTGGAAAAGTGATGGGTGTTCCTGGGCGGTGACTGGGAAGAGGCTAGTAGTGCATGAACAAATGGGCCATTCAGGTGTGTTATGGGATTGGAGTATTCATGTTAATGCGAGCAGCTGCAAGTTCAGATCAGATGCCATAGCATTGGTGCAGATGGATGCCACAATCAGTGCATAGGCAGTCACAGTGGGCGTCTCTGTTCTTGCACAGTTAGCTGCACAGATGGGATGGACTTTGTAGGTCATTGGCATAAATTCACAGGCCGGCCATTCAGGATCATGTCCAAAATACATTATG
Source organism: Crinia signifera (assembly GCF_055691185.1). NCBI lineage: Eukaryota > Metazoa > Chordata > Amphibia > Anura > Myobatrachidae > Crinia > Crinia signifera. The sequence continues at coordinate 407,907,208 of NC_139217.1, forward strand.
CGGAGAGGACACATTAGCGCGTCTGGGCCAAATAAATAAATACATTCAGAAACAAATGAAGATGTTTTAAATACTGTAAGAGGAATAGAACAAGTACATAGTAACAGGTTTTACATTTCTTCTATTTACAATTCAAGGGTGGTAGCTCTATTTTTATCATTTCTGTTCATAGCGATTTTGTATCTGTTCCCTCCTATTGAGATCTACTGAATAATATAAAATGTTTAAGCCTGCAGATAAATACATTTTAATAAACCACTTTGAATGCACATTTTAATATACTGCACCATAAATAGAGCATACAGGAACACATTATGTATGCATGTTTAGTAAATGTATTCCCAACAGAACTTGGTTCTGGCTGGTAGATCTACAGTGTTGAGATAGACAGACAATAGGTTTACCCCAAAAGGCCGACATGCAATAGCTCAACAGGGTCAAAATGTCAACAAGGTCAAAATGTTGACATGAAAAAAGTACCCATCCATGTCAGCATAGAGGGTAAATGTAACAGTGTGCTGAACATAGCGATGTACCAAGACTGAAGCATAGCCAGCGGAGCCAGCCATATGAAGGTTCGCGTTACACTAATTGGGGGTCCATGATGACAGTTGTCTACAGCGACACCAACACTTTTTGAAAAACTCGGAACTTTGAACCTTCTGATTCAAACTTTCGGTACTTGTGAGTTATCTGGGCGCCCGATTTTTTGATTGTATGCCTTAAGTTAAGGCATACAATCAGATGCGATGCGATGCGATATCGCATCGCATCGCATCGCATGCGACCATCGGATGCGATGACCCGATTTTTCCATAGGAATCAATGTTAAAATGATTCCTATGGAAAAAGGGGTCCTTTTCATACCCCTACTATCCAAGTGGGCATGGAGTTGGATATAAACCTGTGGCGAGCGTAGCGAGCCACCGAGCCCGAAGCGTGGCGAGCGAAGCGAGCCCCGCGAGGGGACGGTATTCTGTGTCCCCTCGCGGGGCTCGCTACGCTCGCCACGCTTCGGGCTCGGTGGCTCGCTACGCTCGCCACAGGTTTATATCCAACTCCATGCCCACTTGGATAGTAGGGGTATGAAAAGAACCCCTTTTTCCCATTGAATTCCATGTTAAAATGGACTCAGTCCATTTTAACATTGATTCCTATGGAAAAATCGGGTCATCGCATCGCATCGCATCCGATGGTCGCATGCGATGCGATGCGATGTGCCCGATCCGACCCGATTTAGAAATCGGGCGCCCAGATAACTCACAAGTACCAAACTTTCCTATGTAGACCTTTTCTATGTCTACCTTTTCACCCTGTCAACCTACTGCAAGTTGACCTTTAGGGGTAGAACTATGATTGTATATCACTGTCTATCTAATAATCCACACCCACGGAATTACTAGTACAGTATGTGGGAAGCACACCCCTGAGGTATATAGGACTATACGCAAAGTGCAAAGGTTTGAGATTTTTTAAACAATCTCGACCTCGGGATTCATCGGTGATTCCCATTGCCGACGCATCCCCTCGCATCCTTGCCAGGGGATGTGTCACAAAGACACATCCTCTCACATGTGCTGCTGCTGGAGAAAGCATTCGATGGTCAGTGACCATCGAATGATTTCTTTAGGGATCTCAAATATAAATCAGTGGAGACTGACTTAAATTTGCAGGCATTCGCCCACCCCCGGCAACCCATGTCCCGGACGAATTCCCATGAGAACTCCCAGCGTTTTCATGGGGACACTGGGTGTTCCCATGGATGATACCAGTGCCTACGGCCCAACGCCCCTCATCTACACTGCTCATTGCCAACGGGCCTTGTCGAGTTTGCTCACCCATGGGGCCTGCACATGCACATAAATCATTATGCGCATGCACAGTAGCCAAACATCGGTCCTTTTTTTTACACAACACATTTTATTTACATTTTTATAACAAATGTGAGCGCCGCTGGCATTTTTTATGGATAATGTGTACATCTCTCACAGAAATGTTGGCACTCAAAGGGTTAAATATAAAGTGCACCCTTCAGCCAATGCATTTATATGCACAGCTCTTTTGCAGTGTATAATATAATCCATAGCCTCTATTTTCTGTCTATGCTGAAATATAGTCCATTGTTCTCCATTACTCAATGCATAGATGCCCATTATCTTTTACCTTCCTGATTCCCATGGGCTGGTCCAGAATTCATAGATGCGTTTCCTGGCAGCTGGCAAGACAAGAGGATGTGAGCAGTAGACAGGCTATGCAGAGTCCGGGCTGCAGTGAGCAAGCTGTAATTACACTGTATAGGAAGGGAATGCAATTCGTCTCAGTGCCACTACTCTGGGCCGTTTATGTGAGACACACAGCTCCTCCCCCTCCTAGACAGATGAGAAAGGAGAAGCAAATATCTGGGGTCACATTTAATGGGATGAGATATTTAAACTTTTTTGATTGTTAGTCAAAAAATAGCCGAATTCACACTTTTTTCCGAAATCACCAACTTAATTGCGCAAATTATGATGTATATCGCATTTTTCCCCGTTTAATTCGCACATGTTTAGCTGTCCATTTGAATTCACACTTCATATTGCATCCAGATGTTTTCCCATTGCAAAGTATATGAATTGCCAATTTAATAAGATGTGAATTCGGAATTCACCTCTAAATTTTGTCTAAAAATCGCCTCCTGAACATACCAGGTTGTGATGGGCGAATTTCAAACAAACCAACATGAAAAAAAATGGAAATGGTTAATTTTACACAGGTGTCCACTACTATAATCATAAACACCCCTACATATACCCCAACATCATTAAGGGCACCTGTGCGGTTTTGTGAGATGGAGTTTTTGCAGTCTGGCGTTGAGCTGGTTGTGTGAGATGATGCACGTTTGGAGGAGCTGCGCAGAAGGAGGAAGCATGCTGTACACCAGCTCCAGGTCCCCTGAGCATAGGTATGTACCCTGCGAGGGTGTACCTGGACACCCTCTCAGATCAAGAGGTGGTGGGGATGTTTAGGCTGAACCGCACTAACCTCTTATATGAGCAGGTGAGAAATTAATTGTGCCCTCCACTTCTTTGCCAAAGTCTCCAATCAGTCTGTGAGCTCATGGTCGTTGGGGGTTTCACAATCCACTTTCTCTAAGTATTTTACTCAGGTGTTATATGCATTGAAGAAGCTGTGGTGCACATGTATCACATTTCCACATTCTGAGTCCGAATGGTCGTACCTGAAGGTGGCATTCTATTGTCTTTCAGCATTCCCTAATTTGATGGGAGCCATAGACTGCACCCACATTGGGAATCATGTACCACACCTGAGGGGGTATGTCTTCGTCAATCGGCGTGGACGTCACTCAATCAACATGCAGGTTGTATGTGATGCTAACCTGAAAATTCTCAGTGTGGTTGCAGGCTACCCCGGGAACTACCATGATGCCTATATCCTGCGGCACTCTGGCCTCTGGGACCGCTCCTAGGAGCGCACCATGCTTGAGGGCTGGCTACTTGGCAAGTACATTTTAAATTAATATCCATGGGTTTGCCTCTATCTATACTGTAAAGTGCAATTGTTTTACATGTTAAAACTGACAAAAACACCAGCATACTGGTGTGCTCATAAGGTGAGTATTTCTTTAGATCATATACATGTCAGTTATATTTCAAATAGCATATTACTAAGGGCAACCAATGTAATTGCTCACCTTTTCATCTAGGAACTTACAGCAGATATCATCCTTATTATGCTTAGCCTCTAGCAACATTCCATGTGAAAGTGTAGGTAAGTGATCTACTCTTTATGCCGTACAAACGTGTTAGTGTTATTATGCAAACTAACATTAGTGTAAATAATTGTGTATGGAAATGTTCCAAACTTTTCCAAACAATAGTGTGATGTGTTAGGTTCCAAACATATCAATACACATGGGAGTTATTCTGGTTGATTTGCTGGGATGCGAATTTGCATCCTTACGAGTCATCCAGATCCCGCCTTGTGAATGGTGGTTCACGGGCCCACCATTCAGCGTGTACGTTCACACGGCATGCAAATGGATGTTTTACATAAACATCCATTTTCAGCCTGCGGGGGAACACCCACAGCATTCGATGACCAACGAATGATGTGGAACGTGCATGCAGATCTAAGGTTGCTCAGAGTAACCTTAGATCTGCATGCACATTCTGAGGGAAATGGTCAGGCAGCTGACATCCGGTGATGTCAGCTGCCCGCCCCCCGCACCTGCATCATCGGCCCATTAGCATGAAATGCCAAGCGTTCTCATGGAAACGCCCATGAAACACTGGGCTAATCCATATGATGATGGGCTGCTTCACAGCACCCACATGCCGCCCCCTCCCCACCCTCCACTCCCATTCCCCATGGCCGCACGCACATGCGCAGAAATGCAAAACAACAAACATCGGCCTCATGCGAACAAACACGGTCCTGCGAATGGACCTGAATAAGGTCCATGGTACATTACACTATAAATCCACAATTATGTTTTACAGGTGATCAGGACATGGGTGTCTCCCTTAGCTCATGACACCTCTGTGTAAACCAGAAGAACCTGCACAGCACTGCTAAAATGATGCACACATTGTCACCCACAATTTTGTGGAATGCACCATGGCGGTGCTGAAAAGTCATTTTCGGTGTTTGGACTGATCATCCTGTACTCTGCTTTACCACCCACCAAAAGTAGTGATGATCGTCCAGGCTTGCTGCATAATATTGCCCTTAGCCAAGGCAATCATGCTGAGGAAGGCATTGCAGCAGTCGTGGAGGAAGCTGAAGCGACACAACCTAGGGTAGTTAGGAGTATGAGGAGGGAGGATGTGATTAGGAACGAGCTGATTTATCAGGTATTTGGATGTGTAAAATGTACAAAATCGAAATGGACATGTAAAAACACAATTTAGAACCGTTAATTTACATTAACATTGTCCCTAATGTTTAAAGGATTAATGTCCACCCCTAAGAAATTCTGCCATACCTGTTGGGTCATTTGATGCATACATGCTGGTAAGTATGGTGAACAAATGTACAGACAATGTACTTGACCTTTTTAACCATTTAGAATCATATAAGTGCAACTATTATTATTACTACTATTATTTATACTATCGCCAATCACTGCCTTCTGCCATCTGCCAGAAGGGGGAGCGCATGCAAGAGATGCTCACGTGTGCCGTTCTGAGGGAGCCCGCCACCTCCCTGCAGCTCCCCGCTGGTCCGAAGAAGCTCCCCGCACCCCCGGGCAGGGTTTACGCTCCCCACCATAAACAATATCTGCTTGTGTATAAGAAGTAGAAATTGACTAAAGTAATTGCTGATTATGATCAAAATCGGGTGTACATGTAGGTCAGAAACACTCAATCTGGAAACCGATGACAACGATTCCAGACACGTCGACAGGGTCATCATAACAATACCTCCAACCAAGTTACTTCTGATTCTGATTTTAATGATGCATACTCATATTTTAGGACTAGATTCTAATGTGTCCCCATTCTTTTTTGACCACTAAATTGGGGTACTTTAAGTGCCTAAATTGTCTTACTTGTCGGACGCTAGTATCTGGCAATAGCTTTAGACATCCACATAGTAGCAAAAAAATGTCCATCAATTACCATGTAACATGTACTACTCAATACATTATTTATCTGATTACTTGGCCTTGTGGGCTACATTATGTAGGGAAGAAGGATCACACCCTACAGGAAAGGATGGCCATGCACAGACATGCTATTAAAAATACCATTACTTCTGGATCCAGTGATCAGCCCGTGGCCCGGCACTTTTTGGAGGCTGGACATGGGCTGGCCACCTTACGCTACATGATCATTGACCATGTACCCTACTCAATGAGAGGGGGGTGATCCTTCTGCTAAATTATTGAAATGTGCAGTCTGAGGGATCCACAGACTTGGTACTCTCGCACCTCATGGGCTAAATGAACAACTGGGTTTGAGGTTTATTCTCTAAATTTAATAGGTCTACCAGCTCGCTTTATGTGTATGCCTTTCACAACATGGTTGGTAGTATGTTGTCATTTTTTCATTTTGATTAAGTGTATTGATTACATTGTCGGTATTGATCATTGCCCTGCCACCATCATTGTTTTTAATTGTTTTAAATGTATTGTTTAAACGGGTCGGTCTCTGATGACATCGTCACTGGTGTGTCCGGACACCGTGAGAACTGCACCTTGATAAAAAAACCTTTACGGTTTTGAAACGTTGGTATCATACCCCGTTGTTCGTCTCCTCATTTTCTGAGTGCCGCCGCCCCCCTCGCATGGATTATATACCAAGGACTCTGTTCCCCATTTGGAAGGCACCGGATTTTTATGCAGTTCTCCTACAAATCTGTACATCTGATTTGGGCTCACTGGAGTGCTAACCTCCTGCACCGCTATATATATATATATATATATATATATATATATATATATATATATATATACATATGTCTAGTGTTCGTGAGTCTCTGAAATACTGCCATCTGCTGGCAGAGAGTGAAACTACATCTCTTTCTCACACATGCACAAACACAGAAGGTAGCAGACTAGCTTTCAAAGCTTTTGCTTCGCACGCGCTTACTAGTGTTTATATAGTTTAGGTAGAAATAAAGACACCATGTTATTTTTTTACATACTATAAAGAACACAAATATTCTTGAACATAAGTAAATGGAAAACATAAAATAAATATAAAAGTGTTGTTTTTAAAGACCATAATTGTACTTACATAAAGGATTTTTTTATCTTTGTTAAACATGTGTCTGGATATGAGATTTCTAAAAGACTGCAACAACATTTTGGTTTTAGATCTTCTGCCATAACAGATGCTGAGCACTAAAAGTGACAACCATACCAAACTGTTTCCAGGGACCGCTCACATGTCCCACTGTCAGGAAAATGAAATCTGAAAGCGTTTTATTCTTTCGCTGTATGAATGTTGGCAAAAATCTTTTACAAAGCAGCTTGTGTGTTATGTAAATGCAGCATATTGTGTGTAAAAAATGTCAGCCTTTCCCAGCTGCTACATATTAACCTTGGGCATGGTAATTAGCAGCAGATAATCCTTTTTCCTACTGGCAATATCAGTTTAGTAAATGTATGGCCACACAATAAGATCAGAGATCATATTCTTCATCTAATATGTCTGTCCAATTACAGTACCTTTACTTAATGCTAAAGGCCCTCTAAAATGTTGTATTCCCATCATTTGTTTTAACTGTAAATAAAAGGAATATGGAGTATTTATAGTAATGTTTGGAAATTTCTTATATAATAAAAATATTTATCTCGCTGGCTGTTCCTCTTGTTTTCCATGAAGCCTCCTGCTGATACATTGAGCTCAACTGTTGATTTGGTCGGCATGAATCCTGTTTGTATGATCCTAAAATCTGCACAGCAGCTGCTGTGTCAATTATAGGGTCGTTTGGTGGGGAGGATTGTCCTCAAGGTCAGGCTGCTCCCATGCTTGGCTTTCTGCTGACACAGGTGGAACACAGTCATCCATAAACCCAAGATTTATGATGGTGTCTTCCTCTTCCTCTGCAGGTGGATGTACACATTCTCAAGCAGGTTCCAGCAGTGTTGAATGCTTTTCAAGTTGCTGCAGTGGTCCTGTAAATGGAAACACATGTAAGCTTGGATGTTTGGAGCACAATAAATAACTATTAAGCCTTACACAGCCAGATGCATCCACATATTCATCATGCCAACTTAACTAAAATAACGACTCGGACAACTGAATTGGCCTGAAAGGGGTCAACTACTTATTTAAGGAGGAAGGCCTATTTGAACTAACTCTGATAAAAAATGTCCCTCTGATAAACTATGGCGGCAGGGAGTAGAACGGTTCGTTATAAAAATACACCATAACATTTTAAAAAATAAAAGTAAAAATAAATAACACCAAAGGGCCATCTGCCCTAATGGATGGACCTGCTGTCTCTATCCTTGACCTAGACTCAACTCGCAAGGGTAAAGTTCATCGCCCCACCCTTATGAGGAGGGCCCCCTGCCCGTCTCAGAACAACTTGAGGCGACCGCTCAAAATAAAGTGTCATGAGGGCCCATCTGGACTAACGATGCCCCAAGACAATAACTGTTCTCATACCTCACCACTTTCTCCAAAGGAGCTGTCCCCCATGGAAAATAAAATAACAATTAAAACATAAGGGGGACACTCATCCTTAAAGGCAGTAGGCGCAACCTTCCAAAAACCTTCTCAAAGAGAAAGGGCATCAAGAACAATGTTATCTACAGGTATACAATTAGCTTGCAACATAACATTGTTCACCAAGCCACATAGCACAATTTGCGCTAAAAATTCTCAGAACCAAGATGGAGGTTGACTTCTGCCGATTTAAAGCAAAACCAAAGCCTATAATTGTTGCACCAAAAGCCAACCTCCCTGTTCTGTATAGCGTCATCCCATAGTTCCAGTGTGACCATTATAGGATGCACCACTAATAAAAACACCTTCTTAGTCAAATTTTTCTCCGCCCATTCCTCCTGCACCATCTAGCAGTGATCTCCCTCCGACCCCAAACATCATTGAGGCGGGAGAAAAATGAATCCCAAATCAAAACGTCTCCGCAAATTTTTAGGGAAAAGCCCAAGAAAAGATGAGGGCATCTAACTCCCACTGTCGCTTTCTCCAGCTTCTAAAAAAACATCCTGCCCATGTGAGTAACCCTAAACGTAACACTAAACAAGCCCGAAAGTGATTGAGCCTGCTTAAGTTTAAGTTTACCCGCAGCAAACGCAATCTCGCCATGAAGACGCAAGACTTCATCTAGAGGGAGCCTACATAAACCTACTACAGTGTCTATATCGAAACCCAAATAACTAGGACCTCTAAGTCCATGACAATAGATTAGCACAATGCCTCAAACCCGTGGGTCCAACAAGCAAAAAGTAATCTACTGTAAATAGTGACCTATGCCAGACACGCCTTTGTAGTTCAGCAAACACCAATGCAAAAAGATTCTTCAAGGCATTTATTGAAATAAAGCCCATCCCTTAGCTTAAAAGGCCCATATACTGGAAAGCTGAGTAGTGTAAATAATAATATATATAAATATATAGACTAAAATCTGCTTCAACATCCATCCTGTATGCGAGAGCCCAGAAACTGACACCTTGCACCTAACATTAAAGGCACAGCACTATCCTTCGCTTCCCTTTATTCACCCCTTGTTCTGCACCAAATAACCTTCATCAGCTGGACAATTCCAACTGGTGCATGTTGCCATAGCTTCACTAACTTCATTCCCCAAGTCAGGATCAAAAGAGGACTCACCGCGATGATCTGGCTCAACCCTTGTGGCTCTCTTCTTCCAGGATTCATTCTGCAATCAATGTAGCAGCATCAACTGAAAATACACAAGAGCCAACTTCTCCAAATGCTATATTGTCATTGAGAATAGCGTCCCTAAGCATGGGCCTATAATGCCGAGTGCACATTGCAGAGGACAAAACAAGAATAATAACCCATATACCAGCAGATGAAGCCACAGCACACCCTAAGGCTAAGGCATACAGCAGCTCACGCAGAGACCTGGATCCCCCTAGAACACAGCAGAACCAAGTGCATTTATCATGAAAATTACATATGAAAATACACTTTATACTGAGACTGACTCTAGACTAACTTCTATTAGTGAACGGGTGAAAAATGATTTGATTGCAAAACACCATTGAATGATATTTCACCTGTGCGGCGGTATGCAAGGGCAATGTGTTAGCGTACACATCCCTTCACATTCTAGGGAGGGGATTCGGTCGTTGGGGGGTGGGAGTTCGGCGGGCAGCGTTTACCTGTTCACTAGGCTGTGAAGCAGCCTAGCGAACAAGTCTGATTCGGGGCTGAAGTGTTTTCCTGCCTGGCTAGGTATTTGTCCCTACTTCCTCTGCGCCTTCCTGCCCTAAGTTACTGCCTCCTACATGCACACCTCAGCCTTTCTCTTTTCTCTCTGCATAACCTCCAAAGAAACATGATATACAGTACTGTACAGAGAAGACAAAAACAACAAAAAGTACACAAAACAGCAAAACTTACACAAAACACACACAAAACATAGAAAGAACTAAAATAAAAACATGGGCATCTGACATAAGCGGGCGGCGTTAAGCGAACAACCACTGCTTAGCAAGCGGTATTGAATCACCCCCTCAGTTCCACCCTGTTCCAGCCCATTTTAACCTTTGCATACATACATACATACATACATACAGCTGGTCTTTAGAGGAACTCATACATACAGTATGAGAACATTTTTCGACAGCAAAAGAAAATAGAATAAAACATAATATATTAAAGAACTAGATACGTGAACTTCTTTTTTTCTTTCCCTTTCTCATTCTCCTGTCTTTTATGTTCTTTAACAGGATCTTCTTTTATATTCTGCTTGTTTTTCTGTTTCACTTCCTTCCGGGGTGCAGCCAGGGACTGACTATCCATGACCTTGCCTACATCGGAGTCTCCTATTGACAGAGGATCTCATCAGAGGCAGAACTCTGGGAGGCAATGGAGTCTTCTGCCACCGGGCCCCTGCTCCCAAGGGGGCACCTCTCCTCCCCATGCAAGTATAAATCAGTTATTTAAAAGCCAACAATATTGCTTCTGTGGCTGAGTTCTGAGAAATATATGTGTTATCTATCTATATTTCTTGACAGAAATATATATTTTATATAAGGATTTATTGTGTTGTGTTGTGTATATGTGGGGGGGGGGGAGGTCACCAATATATATCTTGCCTCCGGGCATCTGGAACGAACTGGATCTCATAGAGTTACAGACTCATAGGAGTATATCAAAGATGTTCTAGAATGAATAAATACTGGAGCTTTGTATTACAAAGGAGAGGCTTGCATGGCATTTACACAATCTTTATTATTTTATCTGGGGGTAGGCTTGGGCGTGGGGCACCAGAGATGTCTTAGGAGGGTTCTGGGTGGAACAGTCGCTAGCAGCATGGCATCCATGTCAATATACATTAGTCACACACACTGCTTCCCCCTTGCTTGTTGTGCACTACTGTACTGACTCCCATAGCGCATCCGCATAGTCACCTCTTTACTGTGATATGATTGCCTATGCAGAGCCAAATTAATCAAAGCCTATTCTGTAACTTCATTTTTACCTACAGGGCCACCCTCTAGACCACCAGAGAAGGGGGACTGAAACATTAGGAGCCAGATGCACTAAGCTTTAAAAAGTGATAAAGTGGAGAGTGATACCAAACAATCAGCTTCTATCATTCTACAGGCTGTGCTTGGAAAAATTGACAGTTAGGAACTGGTTGGCTGGGGTTTTATTAGTCTCCACTCTATCATCTTTTTGAAGCTTAGTGCATCTGGCCCTAGGTAAGGTGAGGCCTGGTGGGTGCAAGTTGGTAAGTTTGACCTGATACACATGCACAGTACAGTGGAAGAGTCACAGAGTAACAAGTTCGGAGCCGGAGAGCAGGGTGCAGGGTACTGCAGGTCTATGAGCGAAGACAGTTCATAACATAAAGTATAAATGATCATCTGTTTTCTGCGCTTCCCCTGTTTACAGAGCATTGTATATACAGTACATCAGTGTGCAGCTCTTCCGGCTAACAGTACCGCAGCGAGACAGATTTTTCCGAAAGAGAAATCCGAAATTCTACTTGTAATATAAATATTGAAGTCATGAATGCTATATCGAGGTTTAAACTTACTGTACCTAATCATTTCTATATATTACATTCTGACCCAGCAGCATTTCAATTAAAGTAGAGATTATTTTTGACGCCCTGAGGTGTGGTAATATGTCATTCTGAATTAGGTGCACATAAATTTATGTCTTGTAGGCAGCGCTAGTCAATTAAACTCTTTAATGCAAAGGCACTGACTGCAATTCAAATATTAACACCACAAATTGTTCCAACATTTCCAACAAATCCAGTTGACCCTTTTATTGTTTTTAGCGAAGCCTTAGTTTAATGCAATTATTTTTTCCCTTTATCGTTTTGTCTGGATATATTAGAGTTACTTTGCTAAGATAACAGTATGGGTAATATAATTCAACCTAATATGTTACTTACAAGCCACAAAAAGTTTTTGTTTTCCAACCGTTCCAAAAAGCGCTGCTTGCAGTTATATACATTCAAAAATCAATTTTTATTTAGAGAAAATAAAATGCTCAATGTTAAGTTGTTTATTGCTGAACAAAAACAGTTATGCAACAGCCACTCTTGTTGGAAATTTAATTGTAATAAACCATTTTTTTGTAAATTTCATGCCTTTCAAACGCCGCACGATTCAGCTAAAATTGATTACTTCTGAAATAACATTAAGTTCCACAGCGTGAGTCGGCTGCATTATTTTATTCTCTTCTTATTATTACAGTAGGGATTTTGAAAAATGTGTTATTGAAAGCATATTTTAGAAGGAAAAAAACATTACATTTGTCCATGCTTCCATTTAAAGAGGACTTTCACCATGTTATACTATTATATTCTATAATATTCTATATACAGTGTATAAGGCAAAAGTAAAAAAAAATGGGTAGTCGCCCATGGAAATGCCCAGTGTTTTATGGGCGTCCCAATGAAAACGTTGGGCGTTCCATTGGGTATGCGGACGTGACGATGTGTGTCGGGGTGGATGACTGACGTCATGTGCCCTATCTTCGCTCCACCACTCGCAAATAAAAGTCAGTTCCCACTGACGAACACAGGAGAAACCATTGGTGGTCAGTGACCATGAAATGGTTTCTCCTGCTGCGGTGGCATGTGAAGGGATGTGTTCAGCTGGTGAATCCACCTGGTCTCCATTCTCAGCAGGTTGCCATCTCGGTCCCCCCGGCGGATTGATGGAGGGATGTGATCCAAGATCATATATTTGAGATCGGTGAGGCTATGTCCAGCTTGGCGGAAGTGCTTGGCCACCGGTTGGTCATTTCCTTTGCCAGATAGTGCCTGCCCTATTGCTGACCGGTGAAGGGCCATGCGCTCCCTGAAAGATCTAATTGTCTTGCCGATGTACAGCAAGTTGCAAGGACATTGAATCATATACACCACATGGGTGGTCTGGCACGTTAGGATGTGTCTGATTGAATATGACCTCTTGGTAGTCGGATGTATGAATTTGTTCCCGGTTAGTAGATGCTGGCAAGTGGTGCAGCCCAGGCATTTGTAACATCCAGGCGGACGGGTCAGAAAATTGGACCTGGTTGCAACATTGGAGGAAAAGCCGGTAATGTCATTATGCACTATTGCATCTTTAATACTCCTGCCTTTTGTGTGGCAGATCATGGGTCTCTTGGTGTTGAGACTTGGGAGGCTTCTATCCGACTTCACTATGGGCCAGAGTGCTCTGGTGGCCCTCGGGAGGACTGCACTGGTGACATTATACTTGGTGACAAAGGGTAATACTTCCGATTTGCGGGTGGAGGGGGTTGCTTCAGAATTGGTAGATAATAATAGATCTCTGTTCATCGAGAGAACCTCCTCTTTCTGTTGCAGTAGATGTTTGGGGTCATAACCTCTATCAGCAAATTTGGACACAAAGTTGTCAAGGACCATCGGTAGCTTGGTTATTTCTCTGGTAATTCTCGCTGCCCTCATCATCTGCGATTTGGGCAGGGCCGATTTCAGTGATCGAGGATGGAAACTCCTGAAATTCAACAGGGTGTTCCTGTCGGTAGGTTTGGAATAAATGTCCGTGGCAAACTGGCCTGCTTGTAGGGTAACCCTTACATCAAGGTAGTGCACTTCAGTGGGTGAAAATTTATACGTTAGCTTGATGGGTGACTCCCGACTATTTATAGATGCCATGGTTGATTCCAGCTGTTGTTGACCTCCTGTCCAAACCATGAATAGGTCATCTATATATCTAGTGAGCATTAGAATGTGTTGGCTGATGTCCCGATTGTCAAAGAACATGGTGTTTTCCTGCTTGAACATATAAATGTTGGCGAATGATGGAGAAATCGCACTGCCCATAGCGCACCCGTTAAGTTGGCGGTAAAAATGCCCATTGAACAAGAAGTAGTTATTCTTTAAAGTAAGTTTCATGAGAGTCATGAATAGATCCAGGTCAAGTCCATGCATATTATTGACTAACAAAAAGTCTCTCATCACCATTAGGCCATCCTCCTGCGGAATGCTGGTGTAAAGGCTGGTCACATCCATTGTGACCAGCAGTGCCCCCTCTGGGATTGTTGGTATAGAGGCTAGGGCATGAAGGAAGGCTGTGGTATCTTTGATATGAGACGGTTGTACGGTAATCAATGGTTGCACTATGGTGTCCAAAAACTGAGAAACAGGTTGGTAAATGGAATTGTGGGCACTGATGATGGGACGTCCAGGGGGTTTCTGTAGGGACTTGTGGATCTTGGGGACGGTGAAGAAAACTGGAACTGATGGATTATCTTGTGTGAGGGCTGTCTTCAATTTTTCGGGAATCAGGCCAGACTTGTGGGCTGTGGAGAGAATTTTATCCAGTTCGGATTTGAACTGGTTAGTAGGGTCTCCATGTAGTTTCTGGTAAACGGTCTCATCAGCCAGTTGGGAGTCAATTTCTTCAATGTAGTCAGCTAGATTTAAGATGACGGTACCACCACCCTTATCCGCCGGCCTAAAAACTACATCCCTGTAGTTGGCCAGTTGTTTCAAGGCTGTCCGTTCTTCTCGGCTCAGGTTACTATGGGTGGGATGTGGTGCTTCTTGGTACCGGGCCACTGAGGCATCCAGTAATCTTAAGTAAGCTGAAATGGAGGCGTTCTGGGACTGGGGGTCAAAGGTAGATTTGTTTCTGGAGCTGATGAACTTTTGATGTTGGTTGGGTGCTGGAGGAGGTGGATGTGATTGAAAGAATTCTTGCAGCCTTAGTTTGCGTCCAAATCGATAAATGTCGGTCTTCCATGTTAATGCATCAAAAGGGGTGGTGGGGATGAAGGATAGGCCCAAATCAAGTACTCTGAGCTCGGTTTCACTGAATTGCCTGTTTGAGAGATTGTGTATCAGCGATTCCTTTTGTCTTTGACTCTTTCGGATTCTCTTATTCTGACCTCCCCTACGGGCGGTCGGCCTGCCCTTCTTCTGGTGTCCTGTGAAGCGGTCACGGGTAGGGGGGTCCCTAAAGGGAGACTAGAATCGGGTGCGTCGGAGTCAATTAGGAAGTCGCTGTCACTGTTGGACGATGGAGGAGCATTTCTAGGTGCTGCACTTCTGGTTCTGCGACGAGCGTTATACTTAGATGGGGCGTAGTTAGATTGGCCGTCGACGCGGCCTCCTGACAGCCACCTGTAGACTGAATTGCGCTCATAGTCCTCCTTGACTATGCTAAGCTTATTGCGCTTAAATCTTAGGAGCTCTCTCTGGTAATTTTCGCAGTCAGTCTGCAGTTTAGTCATCCAATCGGTGCTGGGGTCGGTACTGAGCGTGGCTTTGTATTTGGTTTCATGGGATTGGATCTGGTCCTTAGTCTTCTGCAGCTCATGGCCTGCCTCCTCTACCACCAGGAGCATCAGGTCATGGCTGCATTTATTAAGTATGCCGATCCATTTTCGACAAAACGCTGGGTTGTGGCGCCCTATGGTGGGCTTGTTCCTTACCCTGAAGCCGCGTGGTATCATTCTGTCTCTCAGGTAGTCGGACAGTGACACACCATGAAGCAAGAAATCTATCTCGCGCTTTTTTTATTTGAACCATTGGCGATAGAGATGCTCTGGACTAGGGTGTTCCTCTATGCTATCCAGGCTTTGTTTGAATAGCAGGCGGTTGAAATCGTCATCAGAGTAACTGTGGAAATCGCCTCTATCGATGGTGAGTCCAGCAAAGCCAGGTACATTCGGGGCACCCGGTTCCTGGATGGAAGGGGCCGGCATGGGGGCTGAAGAGCCCTTGGATGTCATCTGGAGCTCATAGGCGTGCGCAGCCCATTTTATAAGGGGGTGCACCATTGAAGGGGGCGTGTCCATCACTATCTACTGGGCGTGTTCATCATCTCCTATTATTACACATAATGAAACACACTAGACATAATGTCACGCACAATAATGCCCATCACACATGCCACACACCGTAATGCCCATTACACATTATGTTAGGGCTTAAAAAAATATTAGCAAAACAGGGACAATAGGGACTGTGCACGTCGAAGGCGCGCGACAAAAATTAACACATACTTACATGCATATTACACATCACACAGCCATTACATAGTATACCACATTCCATAATGCCCAATACACGTTGTACGTGTAATTCCCATTCCTCACACCATGATGCCCATTACATGTTACGCCTCAGACTGTGATGGCCATTACAGATTATGCCATGGGGGGGGTGTGAAATGTTCTTTGCCAGGAGTCACATGCTCCCTGGGAAGGGGGTGGTTAAATGCTCGTTGACAAGGGGAGTTTCATGCTCATTGCTGGGGGTGCGCATTGTACACCAGTGCTCCCGTGAATCTGCACTTCCGGGTAGTGCTGGGCACTCTTCTTATAAGATGCCCACCGGAGCCGCAGCCTCCTTCCCTTTTGAGCCGCTGGCCGGATGCTACACGCCGCACACTGAAGCTACTTTACCTGTCAGCGGCAGGCAGCATATGGTCAGCCGCTCAAAAGGGAAGGAGGCTGTGGCGGGCACAGGACACTTGTACCCCAAGTGCCCAGGGGCAAATGCCCACCCGCACACATAGTATACACACACACACACACACACATACAAACATACAGAGCCCCCCACACATAGTATACATATGCACTGCCCCCCTTTGCTCACCCACATACACACATACAGATGTAGTATATACATAAAGAGCCCCCCACACATAGTATACATATATATAGCCCCCCTACAGTATGCACTAATATATATATACACACACAGTATACATATACACAGCCCACACATATATACACACATAGTATACATACAGGCACAGCATGCACACACACACACAATGTCCTGTAGTATACACAGAGCCCCCTCCCACACAGATAGTATACCTATACACAGCCCCCCTATGCACACATAGTATACTTACAACATGCTGATAAACACACACCTTTATGACATAACATAAAAAAGTAGCCAGCATTATTAAAAACCAATATACCTTCCCCCTCTCCCTCTAAAACAAAGTCATAGCCTCATAACATACACATCCCCCTGTTCCAGCTCACCTGCAGCACATTTCAAACACAAGGAAGTCCTCACTCGGCCAGCACTGTTTAGTAATGCCTGAGAGGAACTGTCTGTGCACTTCAGTTCCCCCTACAGGCAGCCAGGGTCCTCACACGTCTGTCACTGCAGCCGGCTCCCGAAAAAAAAAAAAAAAAGCTATTCTGTGATGTCGGACCTGGCTACGATCGTGCGGGGGTGCCTGCCATTAGGAGGTGCCTGTGCACCCCCGGCACCCCCCTTGCGCACGCCTATGCTGGAGCTTGAGCAATGAAACAGGGAATCGGGGGGGTTTCAAACGTAAAGAGCAGTAACACAATGGTTAGAGCTGAGGTATAGCCAGTGGATTGCACCGTGGGTAAAAGGTCACCTCTTGGACCTTATGTGCGGGTGTAGGCACACTCAATTAAGTAGCAGGGGTGCCCTGTCTCCAGTGGACCTGTAGGGGGTCCTGCATGTAGTGGGTCGACGGACTGGCACTCTCCTCTCCTGGGTCAGCCGCCCTGGTGCTCGGCTAAGCAATATTTGGATGGATGGACAAAAAAGCAGGCACTCCAGGGACTTGATGTAAATCGTGTATTGAAAAAAATCAACAATAAACAAAGCCAACGTTTCGAGGCAACAACGCCCCTTTGTCAAGGCAAAATCAATGGTGAAAATACAGCAATCAATAGTGTAAAGGTGACTCATGGATGAGTCACCTAGGCAACCAGCCAGCTTGCGTTTCAGCCAGGCTGGACCCAGCTTACAGCGCGTCCATATCCTGTAGTGACGCACTTCCTGCTACTACTTCCGGCTAGGGAAATGGCGCTGAGCAGCAGCCCCGGGATAACGGAGACACGCTGCTACCTTATTTAAGGGTGAGTCACCTTTACACTATTGATTGCTGTATTTTCACCATTGATTTTGCCTTGACAAAGGGGCGTTGTTGCCTCGAAACGTTGGCTTTGTTTATTGTTGATTTTTTTCAATACACGATTTACATCAAGTCCCTGGAGTGCCTGCTTTTTTGTCCATCCATCTATATATATATATATATATATATATATATATATATATAATGTCCCAAAAGAAGCAGCACATCCGCCAAAGAGAAGATACTTTAAAGGGTGCTCAGCCAGAAGACCAATAGTGGTCAGCAATACATCCGTCCAGACTCGGTGGCACTCCCCAATAATACAAGGTACACACAGGTGTGTGTGTATATATATATATATAGATATATATATATCACTGTGTCACTGTGTGATCTACATTAGCAGCCATTTTTTAAAAGGCAGAAAGAACCCTTGCCTCTTAAAGAATTGCTGCTTTAAATCCAGGGACTGGGGTCAATTTACTAAGAATTGGGTAGAGATAAATTTAACAGAGATGAAGCACCAGCCAATCAGCTACTAACTGCCATGCTATAGGCTGTGTTTGAAAAATGGCAGGTAGGAGGTTGGTACGTTATCTCCATCCACTGTATCACTCCTCAAGGCTTAATAAATAGACCCATGAGACTCCACTCCCCTGCTATAATAGATGCCATATTTGGCTCCTAGGTGGCTGTAGCCAATGCCATCCCTAGAAGCCAGAGCTGTCTCTCAATGTGTGTGCATGACTGGGATCAGAATCCCGCACATATGCACAAGCTGCATAGATGGGCAGAGCAGAGTGCAGATCACCTGGAAATTACAGGTAGATGCAGCTGCTGCATTTAGCCCAATGTTTATAGTCACTTCCACAGTTCTGTGGGCTCACGAATACTCCCTATTACAGCTTCATTGTACAACTCTAACCTACAGTTATAGATTAAGGAATTCAATTATTCTGAGATGCACCTCCAAGCTACCCCCATGTGTTCTTTTGGAGACAAAAGCAACATGGCATAATCATTGCTCATTGATTGTTATATCTTTAGCCACACACACCATCACCATCCTCAGCCACAGACCCATCATGATCCTCAGCCACAGCCCTCAACACCTTCCTCAGCCACAGCCCCATAACCTTATTTAGAAAGAGCATTCATCACCATCCTCAGAAAAATCACCTTCCTCAGCCCCCATCAATTTCTGCAGCCACAGCCCCATCACCTTCCTCAAACATAGCTCTCAGCCACATCACTATCCTCAGCCACCAACTGCTAATCTTCTTCAGCCACAGCTCCATTACCTTCCTCAGCCCACAACCTTATCACCACCCTCAGCCTAAACATTGTCCTCATCCCCTTACCTTCTTCAGCCACAGACCCATCACATTCCTCAGTCATAGCCCTATTACCGTCCTCAATCATAGCCCCCAGCCACATCACCATCCTCAGCTACCAGCTACTAATCTTCCTCAGCCACAGCCCCATCACCTTCTTCAGTCCCCGGCGCCATCACCACCCTCAGACCAATCACTATCCTCAGCCCCCAGTCTCTTAACTTCCTCAGACACAAAGACATCACATTCCTCAGCCCCATCACCTTCCTCTGCCCCAAACTCCATCACTTTTCTCAGTCCCATCACTTTCCTTAGCCCCATCACCTTCCATCGCCACCTGCCTCAGCAATAATGGGAAGTTAAGCAATGAAGTGACCTGTGGCAGCACTGTGCTACACCACAACTGTAGGTAGACTGGGTCACACCTGCGAAGTGCCCAGTTCTGGTCGTGCTAGGTTACAAGGGATCTGCGCTGTGGGTAAGTGTCCCGACAGTGACCTGCATGTGACCCTCTGAAATTTTCAGCACCTGGAGCTCATGCTTGACCGAAACCTCCCCCGCTACACCCCTGCTCACAATTTTATCTCTCATTGGCCTTTGATTAAAAAAAAGTCTCCCATAAGTGCCACTGGCGAGTCGCTGGGATGTCAGCACATGTGAGATCTGGAATCACTGTGCACCTGACATGAACTTACACCTTTGCTTGTTCCACAATGGAAATGAAAACATTCTCTTAAACCCATTGTAATTTACATGAGGAAACAATATGGCAATTTTAGGCTCCAGTTGAAGCATGCTATATTCTCTCTTTTAATACATAAAAAAGCATTTTTAAAGATTTAGATTTTTTTGGCAATACACTTTGACTGTGTTTGAGGCATAGAAGCTGTGTTTGTTTATGAAATTAGAATGGATCATTTCTTCCCTCCTGTTCTATTGTGATAACCAATGTAAAGGAAAGAGAATGAATATGGATATTTAAGTATGCAGTAGTGTCAACTAAATATTTGTAGAATAATTATGCTGGGAACATTTTAGTCTGAACAGGATGTTCTACTGAATGCAACCTTCATTTATTATTATACAATTCATTTAGTCTGTTCAATGCAGAGCTGTAATCTCAATTATTTATAAAACACTGAAAATCCTATCTTCTCCAAAATAAACTGGATTTTTATGTCAGTAGAATGTTGTATCTATTGTGTTGGGTAAGGTATCTCAACCGTCAGAATATGACTTTCAGAATGCCAGCAGCAGGTTCCCGAATTCCAACTCTAACCCACCCCTCCTGCCACCTAACCCTTACCACCGCCGCTGCAGCTTTACCCTAACTCTCCTCTTCTGCAGCCTAACCCTCATCCTCTTAAAGAAAGGGGAGACCGTGACGTGGTTGGACAGCTTGACAACTTGGGGGACATTTACCAAAATGGATTCGTAGAAAAAAGGTGTATTCGTAGGGAGAAATACACCTTTTTTTTACGAATTTGTATTTTCGGGATTTACAATCCCAAAAATACAACAATTCGTAGTCCTAAAGATGGAACATTCGTATTTGTAGTTACAAATACGAATGCCCTACACCATCGATAGGATACGACAGAAATCACCATTCAAAAGAATGGTGGTTTCTGATTTACTAAGCAGCCGTACTGACAATACGGCTGCTTAGTGGTGTGAAACACCCACGCAAATACGACAGGAAAATAGAACACCATTTTCCTGTTCTATTTGCGTTTTAGCCTGCACGGATCAGTCAGATCTGTGCAGGCTACAGTGTAAAAAAATAGAAAAATAAATAAATAAATAAAAAAACGGCGTGGGGTCCCCCCCACAGCCATAACCAGCACCAGGCTGAAGGAGCCGGGGCCGGTAATTAAAAATCAGGGAGCCCGACAAATAGGGGCTCCCCGATTTTTAACAACCAGCCCCAGGCTCCAGGTCCGGGGCTGGTTCCCAAAATACGGGGGACAAAATGAGTAGGGGTCCCCCGTATTTCAAGAACCAGCCCCAGGCACAACCAGCCGGCAGGCTAATGCCACAGCCGGGGGGAGACTTTTTATGCAAGTCCCCCCGGCCAAAGCATTAACCCTACCGACCAGTCAGCCTGGCCAGGGGCCCTGGGGGAGTGGGGACCCCCCCAATAAAGGGGTCCCCCCCCTCCAGGACTTACCTGACCAGGCTGAAGCCTGGTGCTGTCCTCGATGCCCCTGGGCGGTGGGCATCGAGCTGATAAATGGTGTAAAAAAAAGATGAACCTATTGTTTTTTACTGTGGCACTACAAGTGCCAGCAAGCCTCCCCAGCAAGCTGGGACTTGGAGAACCACAAGTCCCAGCCTGCTGGGCATTAAAGGGCCCGCTGGCACTTGTAGTTCTACAGTTAAAAAAATAGTGCACAAAACACACTGATACACTTTTAAAATAAAACTTTATTACACACAAAGCCCACACATACTAATACTTACCTATCTTCTCTCCGTAGGTAGCCCTGATGTCCTGTGTCGGCGTCTTCTGGTCCTGTGTCGTCTTCTTCCTCCATGTCGACCGTCGCTGTCGCCGTCCGGATCCAACGAAATCCATTTGGGAAGCTGTGGAAGGAAACCATACTCACCTGTCCCAGCGCGACGTAGTCCAGGTAAGGGTCTTTGCAAGAAAACCAACCGACACCCCGAAACCAGACCGGACTGACGGAGACGCACGTGTGTTTGTTTACATCGTGCGGCTCCGCCTCCCGAATGCCGCTATTGGCCGCCTTGCGGCCTAGCGGCTCCTGATTGGCCGCTAGGCCGCAAGGCGGCCAATAGCGGCATTCGGGAGGCGGAGCCGCACGATGTAAACACCGTGCGTCTCCGTCAGTCCGGTCTGGTTTCGGGGTGTCGGTTTGTTTTTTTGCAAAGACCCTTACCTGGACTACGTCGCGCTGGGACAGGTGAGTATGGTTTCCTTCCACAGCTTCCCAAATGGATTTCGTCGGATCCGGACGGCGACAGCGACGGTCGACATGGAGGAAGAAGACGACACAGGACCAGAAGACGCCGACACAGGACATCAGGGCTACCTACGGAGAGAAGATAGGTAAGTATTAGTATGTGTGGGCTTTGTGTGTAATAAAGTTTTATTTTAAAAGTGTATCAGTGTGTTTTGTGCACTATTTTTTTAACTGTAGAACTACAAGTGCCAGCGGGCCCTTTAATGCCCAGCAGGCTGGGACTTGTGGTTCTCCAAGTCCCAGCTTGCTGGGGAGGCTTGCTGGCACTTGTAGTGCCACAGTAAAAAACAATAGGTTCGTCTTTTTTTTACACCATTTATCAGCTCGATGCCCACCGCCCAGGGGCATCGAGGACAGCACCAGGCTTCAGCCTGGTCAGGTAAGTCCTGGAGGGGGGGGGGACCCCTTCATTGGGGGGGTCCCCACTCCCCCAGGGCCCCTGGCCAGGCTGACTGGTCGGTAGGGAGAATGTTTTGGCCGCGGGACCTTATATTATAAGTGTCCCCCGGCTGTGACATTACCCTGCCGGCTGGTTGTGCCTGGGGCTGGTTCTTAAAATACGGGGGACCCCTACTCATTTTGTCCCCCGTATTTTGGGAAACAGCCCCGGACCTGGAGCCTGGGGCTGGTTGTTAAAAATCGGGGAACCCCTATTTGTCGGGTTCCCTGATTTTTAATTACCGGCCCCTGCTCCTTCAGCCTGGTGCTGGTTTCGGCTGTGGGGGGGACCCCACGCCGTTTTTTTTTTTATTTATTTATTTTTTCTTTTTTTTTTTACACCTTGCAGCCTGCACGGATCTGACTGATCCGTGCAGACTGCCAGAAACATTCGTATTAGCGGCTGTATATACGGCCGCTAATACGAATCATTACACCATCGGAGGGTTACAAAGCAGTCGTATATGACTGCTTTGTAACTGATCCTCCGGAACACGACTTTGCATACGACTTAAACAGTCGTATGCAGTCGTAGGGAAAATACCAATACGAAAAACTAGGTTTTTCATATTGGTAAATTTCCCCCCTTGTGTGGTGCAGTATTTTGGAACTAACATTCCCTGATTTTAATGAAACACAGTTTGGAGTGTACATGTAGTTAGGCAGCTGTGGGGGATTATGACTTTTTTATTTAAATGGTTTGATCATATACCTCAGGCATATCAGATGGTTGAGTGGCATGAATTGAAGCTTTTTGTTTATGAAAACCTTTGTCTAGTGTCCGTGAGTATCCGAAACGCTGCCATCTGCTGGCAGAGAGTAAAACTACATCTCTTTCTCACACATGCACAAACACAGAAGTAGCAGACTAAGGGGGAGATTCTCTAAGGTAAAAATGCGGTAAAAACCCCATTATCTGGGTTTTTACCGCATTTCGGGATGCTCTAAGCATCCCCTGCCAGGTTACCACGGGCTTCTAACGCGAAACCACCGCCGCCCTGCAGGGACCCCCGCCTCCCCGCATTGCCCCCTCCCCCCTCACCTGTGTCCGGGTAGCACAGAGCTGTGCTGCCCGGACCTGTGACCTCCTCCCTGCACTGATCCTTTTCCGGGTGCAGGGAGGAGGAGAGCCCGGCGCAGCAGCAGCAGCGCCGGGTGTGGGAGGGAGGGGGGAGCCGCCGCGACCTGCTGGGACCCGGCGACTCTCACCACAAAGGACAGCTCTTAACGCAAGAGCTGTCCTTTGCTATAATTATCGCATATGTTAGAACATATGCGATAATTATGATTGCGATGGGCGGCGAAGGGGGGCGAAGCTGGGCGGCGAGTTTTAGAGAATCTCCCCCTTAGTAGCTTTTGAAGCTTTTACTTCGAGTGGACTTACTAGTATACTATAAAGTATATAAAGAGAAAACAAGTATATCAACAAAAATAGGGGATTTATTAATTCACAAATACTGTTTTTAAAAACAGGTATACAGTATATAGAGTAGGTACAACACTTTAAAAGTAACAGGGACCATAAGGTAGCTTAACTTTGAGTAGGATGTGATCACTGGCAGGACCCAACGTGTTTAGTCACATAGACTTCTTCAAGGGGTGAAGAGAAGAGGGACTGGACTGCTTATTTATACCTCATATATTTAATTACTTGTAGCCACATCTTGTTTCGGGTGTGCGTCTTTTGATATATTACTAAAAAAAGGGTTCTGTAATAATTGTAAGTTTGGTAAAGCTAAATGTAATATGATTCAAATGCAATGGGAGGATTTAAAAAAAGATCATACATAAATCACAGAATATATATATATATATATATATATATATATATTTGCGGCATTTCCAACACATTTTCACATGCACCTGTTACTATGAGACGGGACTTCCGCCACACTTAGGGGGGTATTCAATTGCCGGAGAGTATCTCCCGTCGGGGATGTCTTCCCCGACAGCATTGAGCAGTGTATCTCGGCAGAACGAGCCCGACATCACAAGCTGTTGGGCTCGTTCTGCCGGGAACGGCCGGGAAGTGACGAGCTGCCAGCTGCAGCTCTCCTCTTCCCAGCCGCAACTCACAGCCATGCCTCCTTCTTGTCCCGCTGCAGGCAGGACATTGAATCCCGCCTGCATGTTCTCGGTCGAGCTGACCGAGAACAGGACTGGGTCACGGCGGTCGAGCAAGCTTGACTGCCATGACCCTCACATTGAATACCCCTTAGCCGGAGTGTGGTGGAGTGTCTAAGGTTCACATACTGTATGCAATGAATTTGTATATATTCAAGTCCTAAAAAGACAAAAGGAATAATCTGCACTGTAACCTGTGTGAAAACTCAATAAAAGTGGCATACTTAACCTAAAATTGTTTATGTCTAAAGTGAAAATAGGATATGATAATTGTCATTATTTACTGTATGTCCGGTTGAAAAACGTTTCAATTTTTGTGGTTACATTTACTGTTTTTTTTTTCAGTAGAATTCTCATAATCTTCATTACTGAATAGAAATAATCAGGCAGTTTACAGCTGTTATGTTTTAGTAAAAAATCTCTAGTTTCGAGGTTAAAAAGTGATAATAAACACCATAGTACATGTTCCTAAAATCAATGACTAAACATTAAGCAAACAGCATTCCCTGTGATTTGTGCTTGCTAAAAAACGTTTTCTTTAATTCCTGTATTTGTTACCATGATGGCAGCACTGCCTGATGCAGCTATTACGCCTGATTGCTTCTTATTGCAGACAAAGAAGATAGTTTTTATAACTAAATTATATTCAATTTGTATGGCGAAATAAGCGATGAAATTCCATTGATCATGAAGTCCATGAAGTTTAATAGAGTTATCCAGACGTAGTTAATAGCTATATTATAGTAAAGTCAATATTTTTCTTGAATTCAGTACACAAAGTACTATTATGTTGCCTGGTAATGAACTTGGAACCTTATTCTAGTTTATGCGCACTGTTGCGAATTCGCAACGGTGAAAAATGTTTCCTAACTGCGTGTACGCATTTCTGCGCATGTGCATGCATTGATTGCTAGCGGCCATGGCGAGTGTTCGCCGGGCGCTCGCTCCCACCAGTGCGGATGGGGGGGGGGGGGCATGGGGTGGTGGCGGGTAATCGAACCCATGGAGACCCCCAGTGTTTTATGGGTGTTCCCATGAAAATGCTGGACATTCCCATAGTGTTGACCCAGTGATGCGGGTGACGGGAGCGGACAGCTGACGTTACCGGATGTCAGCTGCCCGCCATGTTCCCCTGCAGAACACATGCAAAGCCATACCTCCCAACTGTCACGCTTTCCGCGGGAACGTCCCGATATTCGGGGACGTTCCCGCATCCCGCCCAGGGCCGCCATTGTCCCGCGGTGGGGGAGACAGTTGGGAGCCCCCCCAGCTTGCCTAGAATAGACGCTGTGCGCATGCGCACAGCGTCTATTCAGCGCCGACGAGCGGCGAAAATGGGGGCGTGGCCGGAGTTCGCGTCACCCCATGAGGCCATGCCCCCTTTTCTTGAGGCCGCGCCCCCTTTTCGGGAGCACGCGCGAAAAAAGTTGGGAGGTATGGCAAAGCTAAGACACCTGAGAGTGACCATCGGCGACCATTGATTGGGGTTTGGCCCCATAGGGCGCGAATGGATGTTTATGCAAAACATCCATTCAAAGCCGTGTGGGCGAATTTGCCCTGTGAAGGGGGGCTGCAGCCTGTGCGAGCGGTGGGCGGGCTTAAAAGACACAGCGCTGCGAACTTCGCAGTGCTGCATGTCAACTAGAATAACCCCCTTGCTTTCTTAGTGTATATACTGCAGAGGCAGATTTTCTACAAGGCAACATAGGCTCCTGTCTAGGACCCAGCAGGCCCAAAGGAAAAATTCCATAATAAATCTCGAAAAAATAGCCTGATTCCGACCCGCTCACTATGCAGCGTTCTTTCTCAATTAGCAAGCGTGTAAATGCCAACCGCCGGGAGAGTGAATACCTGCCAACCTCTGCTGCGTGAATGTCTGCGCCTGCATATGAATTGATGTGTACGCTGACACATCCATTCGCATGCTGGCATACAGCCAAAAAATTATTTCATAGTCGCCGACTATCAAATGATTTTTTTTACTCTTTCACAAATAAAAGTCAATCTAGGGTGACTTTTATTTGCCTCGGATATGGCCGCAATCAGTGGCGGGCGCTGATGATGTCATGTGATGTCAGCCACCCACCCCGTGCAGTCTTCCACAAGCCTGTGTTACTTCACATGGGGATGCCTAGCGTTTTTCTAGGTGTACACCCAATTTTTGTGGGCATGCCCAAAAACGCTAGACGTCCCCATGCGGCAACCCCCTGCTTGCCCCCTACCCGGCCCGCTCTGTGCAAACGCCTCGGTGAGTGTGATACTCACCAATGGCATTTCCACTGCAGGTCTGCACGTGTGTATTTTCACTGACCCGCGTCATCAGTCCCCGGACTGAATTCGAACATCAGATTCCAACCTGTATTACCCCAAAATGTATTATTTATCCTGATTTATTTGTAGTCTGCAACTCATGGCGAATACTGAGTTTCTTTTAAAAATAAAGACGGTTTGGTCAGTTTCCCGCAGATGGCAGCTGACTGCTGAGTACATTTTGGAAGTAGTTTTATTCTACTTTATGAATCCCTGCTGATGCGTGGCTGATGTACAGCAATCAGGGGAGTGTAATGATCTCCCAGCATAGCAAAATACTGTCAGAAAACTTCTAATGGGAAGAAACACCAAATGTGTCACTAAAAGAGGAAAATGCGTCTTACAATTACTTTACATTAAGATCTGACTTTCTGAAACTTATAAATGTAATTCTTTCTGTTCAGTTCTTTTTAGATTACATTATAGATGTTGAGCAAATTGTAAAAAACCACAACCCTTCAAATCCCTGTATCTGGCCACAAGCAGGATCATGTAAAGTTTTATAATGAAAATAAGTTTTTGAAATGTTCAATCATACATTAAACAAAATGAAAAAAAAAAGCACTTTCTATTTCAAACATTCAGTTACACTATATTGTGTTTAACAATTGTATTGAAAAAAAAACAGAGCCTGATTCAGGTCAAACAAAGATCATGCAAAGTACAGATGTGTTGTATTTTGCACATGGGGGTTTATTCTGATTCACTCGCAAAGACACAATCATTCTGTAACGGACAAAACCATATGCACTGCAGGTGGGGCTGATGTAATATGTGCAGAGAGAGTTACATTTGGGTGGGGTGTGCTGAAACTGAAATCTTAATTGCAGTGTAAAAATAAAGCAGCCAGTATTTACCCTGCACAGAAACAATAACACACCCAAATCTATCTCCCTCTGCACATGCTACATCAGCCCCACTTGCAGTGCACATGGTTTTGTCCGTTAGAGAGCGATTGTGCCTTTGCGAGTGAATCAGAATAACCCCCATGATGCCGAAGACCGGTTCTGCACATGTGCAGTACAGATCCTGTTTTGTCAAACGCAGTACGGCTGCATACATCAAGTGATTGACAGTCTGCAACTATTTGGTGGTGGGGAGGGGGTGGCAAACAGCAGTTTCAGCAGTGCTATGGCCAAGGCTTCACCTTTTATGCAGGGAACACTTTTTATTCAGATACATTAACAATTACATACATAATATAGGCATGCTGCATGTCATTTTATTTAGCATATTTAATCAGCTGGTTCTTATAGTGATACGCATAATATTAATTTATTTACAAAAATATGATATGTAGAGTACATAAGCTATTTTTGCAGGAAAAATATTTTTCATTTTTAAGGTTAAAAAAAATGCGTACAGTATTTATTTGTCACAAATCAGACATTTGACAAAATCTGACCAAAATCATCTGCAATTACATTGAAATATTCTTTGCCATGCATGTCTTAGACCAGGCATGTCCAACGTTGGCCCTCCAGATGTTTTGAAACTACACATCCCAGCATGCTTTGCAATAGTTTTAGCATTCTCTAATAGCAAAACTGTGGCAAAGCATGCTGGGATGTGTAGTTTCAAAACATCTGGAGGGCCAACGTTGGACATGCCTGTCTTAGACGAAGCAAATATGCTTTTGTTTTGTGCTTTATAATTTGTGTTACTTTAAATGATTATTTAAAGCTATTGTTGCCTTTGGTTTAGAACATCAAAGTGACAAAATTTTAATAGAAATCAGAATTTGCATATGATGCGTGACTCAACAGAATATGTTAACAATGAAACAAATGAAAATGGCATGGACAAAAAATCATGGGACCTGTAAGCTAATGTTTTGTTGTATAACCTTTATAGGCTAAGGCAATCACTGCAATAAAGTTTGGCCCACTCTTCGTTAAGCATACTGCTCCAGCTCGCTCAGGTCAATGGGTGCTTTTCCCAGGCTGTGTGATCAAGCTCTTCCCATAGGATTTAGATCAGAACTCTGAGAAGGCTACTAAAGACTAGTCAGAGTTCTGTTCTTATCCATTCTTAGGTGCTTTTAGCTGTGTGGTTTGGGTCATTGGATCAATCTCATCCATACAACCTGAGAGCCAGGTTGCATCCCGATCAACAGAGAGTACTGACGGGAAGTGTGCACATTAACATAGTCGTGATATAATAGAGGAACCAGACGTAGTACAGTGCCTGGTCACCCACACGACCTCACCCACAGCACCTAGTAATAACAGTGGTGCATCTTAAGGGCTACATGACGCATGACAATTAACTCACTAGAGGATACCTACTACAACACACACACAGCGCGTGCATTCTTTTAATAATTGTTCACTGTTTATGTACAGTATGTCCTGTAAGTAATACTGTATATATTTCATTATAACGGTTTCCTTTATTTGATATTAATAAAAGTTACATTTTAATTAATCTTTCTTTAGTGCGCCAACAACAGAGACAACCCTTTTCTTTTTTGCTCTTGTACTATTATCTTTGTCTCTGGCAGCACCCCCATTCATGCACTAACTGCAATTGAAACACGGCAATTAGTAACTGGGGATATCTACGTGAATACCAACATAATACTCTTGTGCAGAACTTCTTCCCCTACCCCCTTCCCCTATTCCAGCACTGGTTTGGGTCATTATCCTGTTGGTGGACCCATGACATGTGCCTGAGACAGAGTCTTCTGACACTGGGCAAATGTTTCACTCCAAAATGCCTTCATAGTCTTTAGATTGTATTGTTCCCTGCACAGATTAAAGGTATCCCATGCCAAATGCAGCAAAGCAGACCCACAATATAACCAAGCCTCCTCAATGCTTCATAGTAGGTATCGTGTTCTTTTCTTTTATAGCTTCATTTTTCCTTTTGAGAACATAAAACTACAGTTTTGACTCCACTGAGCCCAGTTTCACTCAAAAAGTGTCAGATGGTACGGTCAGACATTGACATGTACCGTCCTTAACCAATTTAATCTGTTTTCGAGTATCCTCTTACGCCCATGACTAGGGGAGCTTAAGTCCCATGGAGTTATTTGCATTAGCTGCTTGGACATGCTACTTTTAATGTGCTTGTCTATTATAATTTTCTTTCTGATCTCATCCGGCAACTCTCCCCCTTGCTTTCTCTGGTCCATGTTAAGAATGGTGCACACGAGTATCAATTAATCTGTCAGGGCCATTTCAGAGTATCTTTTGAGAATAAGCAATCATTTATCTTAGGAAGAACTAAGTATTATTTCATTGAGCTGTAAGAAATGTACCAAGAAATGAATCCACATCATACTCCCAGATATCAGCTTTTTATATATTTTGTAACAATTGCAGGCCATAATGACATACTGTATCTTGGGCAGGACTGTCCTAACACTGGACCATCCCTTCACCAGGGGTAGGGGGGTGCTATTGGGTGTTGTCATTTTTTGGCAGGCATGAATGAACAAGAGACAGACTGTATTTACTGCCAATTGCTTCAGTAGGTTTAGAATAATTATTTTGCATAGCTCTCTCTCCCCATGTAGTGATCTCTCTATTTCTCTATCTATCTTCCTCTCATCTCTCTTTCTCAACTCGTCTCTCTCTCTTTTACCATGTCTCTCTCTCGCCATGTCTGTCTTGCCATCTGACTCTTGCCGTATCTCTCTCACTCTCACCATATCTCACTTGCAACATGTCTCTCTCTCTCATTCCATGTCTTTGGGGGCTAAGTTACCCCGAGTGGGTCTATGGAGCATTCGAATGATATGGTAGATTTAATTTGACCACTATATACTTAGTAAGCTTAGTGTTAGACATCACACATGGGGCCTTCTTCACATTGACTCGCTAAGCAGTGAAGATTTCCTGTTCGCTGCTTAGTGAGCCCTTTAACGCCACCTGCCAGGCAAGCAAATGCCTGCCACCTGCCGCCGAGCGTACATTCCTGACGCATTGCGAATGGATGTTTAACATAAACATCCATCAGCATGGGAGCATACAGGGGGCAAAATCATTCGATTGACTGTGGCAACCGTTTGCAAATATAAGTCAGCCTAGACTGACATTATATTTGAGAGCACCTGGGACGCAGACGGGGTTGGAGCTGATGTTATGTGACATCAGCCGCCCACCCCCGGCAGGCATAGGCCTGCCTGCATTTGCATGGGAACGCCCAGCATTTTTCTAGGCACACCCACTGTTTTTGAGGAAACACCCAGAAAACGCTGGGTGTCCCCCTGCACCTGCCCCCTGTCTGCCCCCGGCAACACTGATAATTACGCACAGCACTGCGACTATGCAAATAGCCAAAGCCATTCGCACAGGGGGGCTGAACATGTGCAAAACATTGGGACTGGGACGAACTTGCACCCGTGACTCCGAGCGGCCCGGCTAATGTGTTTTTAAGGAGTCCCAAGTGCAGCTTCAAAGCACACGTGCTGCTGCTGCAAGTGTGAGCACTTTGCTACGCATGTTGCAACTATAGGTGTCTACATCTGTATATCTTCAGTCAGATATTTGTTGGGAATTATAGGGAATGTGTCTCTGTGTTTTAAATCCTACAGTATTTATGAGTCACTTGGATTGATGGATTGTATCACTCTGCTGATCTCACTAAGATCTACATGCTGGTAAATTGTCACCACTAGATCATATAGGTACTGGATTGGATCTTGAATATTACATTGTGTATTACACGTTATGTCTATAGATGTCTATTTGGTGACTAGTCATATATTTATCTATAAAGTCTTTATATCCTGTTATTTTAGAGGAGAAATTCTTATTAAAAGTTTTACTTTTGGCCTAGGCCAATGGTCTTTTTGATTGCAAAGAACTGTCAGAGTACCGGCTTGATGGATGTAACATCAGGTGGATAGATTCATATGTTCCACTCAAGGCAGGGGCGTAACTACCATAGGTGCAGGGGGTGCAGCTGCTATGGGGCCCAGAGCTGAAGGGGGCCCATCTTTGCTGTCAAACTAATATGTTTTGCATACATTTATCACCATCAGTTGCTAAATAGGGGGCCCTTACAAACTTTTGCTATGGGGCCTACGAATATCTAGTTACGCCTCTGACTCAAGGTATGGTTACCACTTCTGGTCCCGGGATGGCAGGACTCCGTATGTGGAGGTGCAACTCTGTGCATGTAATA
The DNA here is from genome assembly GCF_055691185.1 of Crinia signifera. Lineage (NCBI taxonomy): Eukaryota > Metazoa > Chordata > Amphibia > Anura > Myobatrachidae > Crinia > Crinia signifera. The sequence goes on from NC_139217.1 coordinate 407,939,559, forward strand.
CAGGAATCCCAGTAGTATGTATGTGTGTACATTCAGTAGCTGGATGGAGAACAGACGATCGGAGCTCTCTGTCTGATCAAACCAGCAGGGTTTGGGGGTGTTATCATCAGCTATGCAGATAGGTGCTATCAACCACGGGCCCCTGGAATCCTGGGGTCCTTGGCAGGGCTACTGTCATCAATGCCTACTTTACAGCCCTTCAAGTGAAAGTCTGGAGGTGGTGCAGCAACAAGAATGTCTGCTTATAGACATCCTTAATTTTGTGACAGACAGACTCTTTGGCACAACCCCCCCCCCCCCCCACACACACACACACACTAAACCCCCCCCCCCCCCTTCCTAGATTCCATCGCTGTAGGTAATTTCCTAAAGCTGCCTAATGGTGGAGCTGGTTCTAGCCCTTGGGCAACTGCCATTTAGCCTATAGATATACATGGCCCTGATCCAGGGCATGGGACCCACGATAAAACACATAATGCATTTAGCCTGATGATAATTTTAACCAATATTTTTTTAGAATTTTGTGCATTAAATAAACCCATATACTGTATGTGTGGCTACAGTATGTATCAATGTCCACATTACTGATTACAGGTTTACAGTGTAGAAACAAAACAGTCATAAGCAGTCCTTCTACACATATACTGGAAGTTTTCAGATAATTATCTTTGTCTTCCTTGGTCTAGGAAGAGATAGGATCCTGTAGAACTACTACATCTCTATATTTAATGTTTGTTTCTGTACAGTATGTGAAAGTGATTTTCAAAGTAAAACACACAATAATTTAGATTTTCTGTCCCACGTACACTAGGCTGGGGAGAAAGCAATCTATTTCCATTTGCTGTTCCCGGTGTCCAGCAGGCAATCTCTTTGCTTCTATTTATGCTAAATAAGCACTTTAGTAGCAAAGGATGTTAAAATTACTTGCATTTTCCAGCAGCTAGGATCTGTACTAGGGCAAATTGTAAGCAGAGTAAAAGTCCTAACAACGTATTACATTGAAGCCATACTATAAAAAAAAAAGGAAAGTAGTGTAATTGTCCAATCTTCTTTTTTTGTATATTTTATCTTAAAAATGTAGCACACAGCGACCTTGGGTAAAAAGGGCCTACAGAATATGTATTCAATTTCCATATTCACAGCAGGGATATTTTAATATTGTGTGCCCTCCAACATCTAAAGATGTATATTAAGCAATGCAAAGTAAAAGGATTCAAAGTAATCACTGCTTGCTATGTAAAAGAGACTGTGAATCATTACACCTCCTTCATATAAAATCTCTATCAAATTACATCTCTCTGGTTTTTTATGCGAATTGGCAGTCACTAAATATTTAGCATATTCATGACATCTTTTTAAAACTCCCTAACGAAGGTTGGTAATTAATAATGTACAGTTATGTGAGCTCATGCCAGTCTGTCTGGTGTAAATGGTAAACTCGCCATCCATACGAGATGCTGAAAAATGTTCTAAAAAACAAAAACACAGAATCAGTTATTTCATTTGTGAATTTTTTTTTTTTTTTAATTACAGTACAGCAGACACTGGGTTAATGGAAGAATAGACTGAAGGATACCTAATATTAATACAGTGTTTCAGAATTGGCCTAAAAAGTTGATAGGCCGGTATCTAATTGCATGCAGTAATTCACAAACTGGTTTGATAGTATTATCAGGCTATGCACTTCTAGACTGTTGTTATCGTGCAGTAAAATAGCTGTTTTTTGACTGATAACACATGGGATCTGGGATAAGTTCCTGGACCCATGCGTTGCCATGAAAAACGGATCTCTGTTGGCCGCTCATAACGCATAATGCTTTGGTTGCCTGAGGCACCCAACGCGCAATCCCCAATAAGTGCTACTTACCAAGGTTAATTGGATAGCCCCTGGCCAATCCATTAGCTGTGGTAAATTGCTGCAGCTAATTGGATATGGGCCATAGTATACATAGTGTACATTGTGTATCGGCCATAGTCTACTGTATGTGTCACTTGCTAAAGGGAATATTATAAGATAATCTAGTATGGAAAGCATGTAGTAAATATCCACATAATTCTAGATAAAATACCTCAAAGTTTAACAGTATATCTAATGCTGAGTACACATATGACGATATGCGTACCCAGTAACTTCATTAACAATTGTCATTGTTGTGCAAATTATCTATACATTGTCTAGTAGTTGTATGCACCTTTTGTTATATACTGTACCTCATTGATAATGTTTGGCCTTTGCAATTGAGAGACAGGTCATAGGGCAGGATACCTTTCCGCTGCATTGTTTAGGGACTTTAGGGCTTTTTCTGCTTTTCACAGGTGTTTCACAGATGTTTCACAGATGTACTAATAAAGTTTTTGTGAAAAAAAAATCTTTCCGCAAATACTGCAAGATCTCTGCACCGTTGGCCCTTTCCATAGGCAGATATTGGTTTCCTGCTCTTATCATATTTACTATTATACGGCACGGTAATATCAGGGTCAGCTGTGACATTTTAATCTTGCCACAGTTTCTTGGCTTTGAAATCTTGGTGTTGCTTTATGGCTTACTCTTGTTGTTTGGCACCATAGAGTGGCAGGAAGCACTATAGAGGCAGGAGGTACTATAGTGAGGTAGGTTTGCAATGACGTAGGGACCAGTATTAGTAAAAGGAGGCACAGCTCTTGATAGAAGGATGGCTAAAACAGAGGGCACAGCAGAGGTGGCACAGCATGGTACAGGCAAGGATGCAAATGGAGTCCCTGAAATCAGACTGCGCATGTCATGGCAAAAACAGCGCATGCGCAGTACGGACCAGAGGATGTGGAAAAGGTATCACATTGTATTTTATACAGAAACTGGGCGTTTTGAGGACAAATCTGTATATGACTAAGGGGCAGATTTATTAAGCTTGGAGAAGAGATAAACTGGAGATAAAGTGGAGAAAAGGTAAAAGGAGATAAAGCACCAGCCAATCAGCTGTGTTTGAAAAAGACAGTTGGGATTTGATTGGCTGGTGCTTTATCTCCTTTTACCTTTTCTCTGCTTTATCTCCAGTTTATCTCTTCTCCAAGCTTAATAAATCTGCCCCTTAGGAGCAAAGAGGGTGCATGTGGTGTTGCTATGGTATACTGTACTGTCTAAGAACGCGGCAATGATACTAAAATATACTAATGCAGCTGGAGGCATCTGGTGTAAATACAGGCCTCTTGTACACATGCGTGATCTGTGTCTGTGTCCTTCGATGCAGCTGAGATTCTAACATTTGCTAATGCAGCTGGTGGCATCCGGTGTAAATGCACACTTTCAACACACATGAGTGATCTGCTGCTGTGTCCCTGGATGCAGCAGTGGTGCTTATATAAGCAAATGCAGCAGGAGGCTCCTCATGCAAATACACACCTCCATAACGCATGTGTAATCTGCTGTTGTATTCCCCGATGCAGCATCAGATCACCTGCAGGACTATTGGCTGAGTATCAAGGATATATAAGAAACTATTACCAGGGCAGCAGTACTGATAGTAGGGTGTCCCAGAGGGGTGTGGTATGGCGGCCTGACAATTGGGATACCGACGGTCAGTATCCCTACTGCCGCTGTTATGGGCTATTGTGGGCTCTCTACGTTTGCAGCACTGTAGACTTGGTGGCTCGCTTCGCTTGCTACAGGTTCTATTATCCCTCTATGGGGGTCGTGGGCCCCCAAAAAGGAGAATAGCCCCTGTCAGTTGGGATCTCAACTGTCGGGCATTTAAACAGTCGGGATTCCGATGTAGGAGTACTGACCATCGGAATCCCAACTGTCGGGCAGTTGTCTGGCACCTGTCCCAAAGATAGCTTGTTATTATCCTTTTACTTCTTGTTTTTGTCCGAATCTGTTCATAGCGGGGGGAGTATTATTGCCCATAGGGTCTTTGCGCAGTTCCCCCCTCAGTGTAGTGTGGCTTGCACTTTAACTTCTACTGGGGCAGCTTCAGCAACATGGTGCATGCACAGATAGCAAAAGGGTCTTGCATAATGCCAGGACCTGGACCCTGGGACCCAAGGGCACTGTACAGCCAGCACTCATATACAGTAGATAGTCCATGGGAAGAGTTGTGCAGCGTCCAAGTTATCCAAAGGTAAGACAAGCTTACACATACTCGCCTACCCCCCCATGATGGCCAGAAGGCCAAGTACATAACTTAGAACTGAGAAACATGCCAGAAAGGGCAAAGGAGGAATTGAAATCACTTGCATATTAATAGCAAATAATAATTAACATTGTACTTCATTCAGAAGGCCGAAGACATACCTAATGAGATCTAATAACCTAATAATTTAATATAAGAGCGAGCTACATTCACCCATCTCTAACATACTGTATAAACAGCAAGACAAAGATAAGTCATAGCATTTGGGAGTTTATCAAATAAGAGTTTACTTAGGCAGTTCACCATGAACCCCTCAAGTAATTATTTAATTGTATAGGAAAGCGTTCACCTATATTTGATTTATTGTTTTGCTTATTATTACCACTGCTGCAGGGTAAAATGAAGCACTAGAAATATATTTGGTAGATGGGTGCTGAATAGTTCTCATTTCTACAGAAGGAATTGCTAGCAATACTTCTATGTGCAGTGCTGAAACATCAATACAGCAATAACTTATAATGTAGTGGATATCCTTGAACAGTGGCGATGTTTCAGCTCATTGAGTAAATCTTTTACTGTACAGAATATTGCCTGAATTCCGTAAGTGGCAATTTCTAAAATGCCATGATTAGAATCCATCACTCAAATCGATGATACTGTTTTTCTCAACATGTTTCAAGTGCTCAGTGCTTAAAAGTTAATGGAGAACTGAGGACTCCAGCAGCTCGGTACTAGACTTGCTTCAATACCTTGCTTTTTTCTCCAAGTACTGTATGTTTTGTAATCATGCAGTAGCAGCATGAAGCCCAACATAGTCTTACTTCTTCTATAGATGAAACATATAGGCAATTAGATGCATATATGCTTTTCAATAAGGGTAGAACGTATCCTTATTTCACCTAAAATAGATGTGGCTCTTGTAAAAACTCAATCGGCACATACTGTATACAAAAACTCCCTGAAAGAATATTAATATAGACACGATGCATGTGAGCATTATATACTGATCTACGTAAATTTTAATCTCCCAATTTTTCATGGCTGAAAGCAGAAAGTTATTAAAATAAAATTGTGTCGACTACATTGCAACAACAAAAAAAGAATTGCCTTCTTTCTGTCTTTTGTAGGGGAGGTTAATGTGGCAGATGTATAGGATGTGGTCATGTGACTCAAATCATTAGCATGGCCCCATCCCTGAGAAAAGCCCCATACACACTAGGCGATATTGTGATCGATATCTCCAGCAGTGACTATCACTAGGTGCACATGGGGTTTCTATGTTCACTTCTGTGGTACCCTAATAATGAGTATCAGCATGTATGAAGGTTACACCAATAGTATTCCCCTGCCACTTTGAGTGGTTTACCAACTTTGCTTTCAGAAGAGTTACCAGACTACCAGAATCTAACAGACCCTCTGCTCATTTGCCTTCTATAGAGATTACACATAATTGTTTCTTTGGCTCAGCCTGTCATTCTGCTGCACAGGCTAACTAACCAATCAATGACATTATTAGATGTAAGTGGACAACTATAAGCAGTCTGGCCCAGGCCACCACAGCGAAAACAGCTGATAATATTATTAGCAAGACTTTTATGAGGAGGCTTCCAAACCCATAGTTTAGCCCCTTTTTCCCTTGGAAAAGTGTTACCAGAAGTCAATGGAGGTTGCTGTTGAGGGGCTTGGGGACATTGCGGTACACTCAATAACTCCTCGGTTGACACATATTAACAAATAGGCCTTGTGTTTTAGGGTCCTCGTGGCTCACCCACTTGCGCAGAGCTGCCAGTAGTGACCCCAGATATTGGTCAAAAAATGCCCACTTCAATGATCTGTGGTCCTGGTTCTAGCCACTTCCTGATGAGCTGAATTAGTTCATGCATTTGAGAGCAGGGAGGTTTATCCACTATGTATTCTGAGCAAGAATTACGCGTCAACATGACCCAACATTCTTGTTTTAAACTTATCATAGTTTAGAATATCATTAGGTAATTTTAGGCTTTTTATGGCTATTCTGACAAAAAGGGTGTTAAAATTTCAGCCAATTGAGCTTCAGACTAGCTGTCCGTTTTGGTGGTTCTTTAAAATTTTGTCAAATAGGCTTTAACATCATCACTCTGGGTCATCTTCTGTAGGAAGTGACTAACTCGTATGGAGCAAGTAGTAACATTTGTTCAGGCATTTTCAGACTGGGCTGCTACAGTAGCTAATGTTCCACTTCTCTTAAAGCCTCTCGGTTTTCCTCAATGGCCACTTCTGAGCTGCCTCAAAGACCAATTGCACCCTGGTATTTTCCTGCTGAGCCTTGGTGGCTTCTTATTGAGCTGACAGCAGCAAACATAAAACAAATTGTAAACATACATCCTTACCCATCTGGGCATTAACTATATGTAAGGTTACCCTTTCTGTGTATGATAAGGACCTACTGTCCAGCTCCAAAACCTAGTTAGATAGATAGATACTGTAGATAGATACTATAGATAGATAGATAGATAGATAGATAGATAGATAGATAGATAGAAGGATGGATGAGGAGAGGATCTTCAGCATAATACAATAAATTAATTTTTAACTGCGCACAAACAAGTTATCAGGAAGCAGAAAAATGGTTTGGCAATCCTCTATATGTTAGGACCAGTCCTGATAAATCTAGTGCACCCAGATATCCTGTAATCCCAGTCCTTTTTCAATAAAAAGGTTAAAAAAAAAAAGTATATTTACTAAGCCTTGTAGAACAATGGTTCCCAACCTTGGTCCTCAAGTATCCCTAACAGTTTGCTTTTTCCAGCTGGTGCACTGTGTATCACCAACTGTCACATTTTAAAAATCCACAGGTGATCTGGAAAACATAAACTGTTGAGGGTACTTGAGGACCAAGGTTGGCAACCACTGTTGTTGAGAAAATGGAAAGAGTTAAATTATTAGCCAAAAAGTTCCTCTCTGCCATGTTATAAGCTGTGTTTGAAAAATAACAGTTAGGGTCTGATTGGCAGGTATTTTTCCTCTCCAATGCTTAGTACATAGACTCCTTAGAGACAAAAAAGGCTGTTCTTGAGCTGCCACTCTGCCTCAAGGCAGGACATCCTCTACAGCTGCCAGGCAGTGCCAGCTATACCCTGATTGTAGTAATGGACCCATAGTCTATACCTCCTGCCGCATCTGCAGACCACTTTTAAGGTTGCTAGAGGAGGCCGCCGCCTCCTCCAGCATCCTCAAAAATTGTCTTTCATATGGGGCCAGCCATTTTCCGAATGTCCCTTTTTTTATAAGCAGCAGGAGCCGGGAGTGCCGGGACCCACAAGACAAAATCGCCGGCAGCAGGGGCAGACGGCAGCGGCTAACTATAGCCCCACAGCGCCCACACCTTCTCAGCGCCTCCCCACCACTGCGGGGGCTGCGTGGCTATAATATCTCAAAATATCTGCTAAAAATGCCAGCATCGCTCACAGCAACTGTTTTTAGTATAAACAAATACAAATACAACCAAGTCAATTCATTGAAGTTAAGTTAAATATTGCACCCAAAAAAAGAACATTTGCATTTTTAGCGGATATTTTGAGGATCTTTCATAGCAATGTTGGCACTCAAAGGGTTAAGCCTGAAATAAACACATCTCCCTGGACAGACAGGCTGCTCTATATTGGTGAAAAAATTGACAACGTGACAAAAATCAAACCTGCAAATAAATGATGGCTGCAATTGACTTGTAAATTGCATTTTCTGTGCCTTCTAGTCTATTATTGTGTGTGGATTTTGTCCTGGATTCATTCATCCCGGAGCCTTGAGGGACGTTTCACTCTACAATGTATCAAGCAACATTTGATTGATAGAGAAACACATAAATCAAATGGGAAAAAAAGTCTCTTCCTAATAAAAGTTATATGTTATTTTCAAACCTGAGCAAGCTATTTGTAGGAATCAAAGGAGAGTGTGACCTTTTATCAGATGAATTCTCTCTTTATTGATGGCCTTGTGCTGTCAGCATAAAAACACAATTAAATAAAATGTAACATGACACATAGGACTATTTAAAATCTATTTTACTCAATCACTTATGACAGTCACAGATGGAAAAAAATTCTGGTCTACAATTCGAAAATCACTAATGTCGAAGCACCTATTGTGTCTTACTTTACATAGTGGTGTGGAGTAGAAACACATTAGGATTCGGATACATACAGGTCAAACACATGTTGAAAAAACTTTCTATGCTGTAAAAAGATTACATTTATTTAAATACAAGCAAGCATCTAACGTTACGGGGTACTGACAACAGACTATTTGCTGGGCACCAAAGTAAAGCATACTGTATAATACAGTGCTAAAGGCAAGGTTCTTGTAGGTTCAGTGCAATTACAGATGTCATTTCCAAAACTATAGGGACATTAAATTGATTTGCAATTCTCACCACCTGGACAAGGTGATAGTGAAGGATGAGCATATGGAGAAAAATTTAATTAGGGCACATTTTGCAAATTCATCTAGTTTGTTTTGGTTCCAAGGCCAAGTGGAATGTGCTTCGGAACCATACAGACTTAATAACTGAGGGCCATGCCAGAGTAGGTTGTACAGTGTACATTCGGTGGGTAAGGGCCAAAACAATTCATGCAATGTCTGCATATTTTAAATAAATATTATTCTATAGCAATGATATTAATCTGATGACTTTGAGGTTGCAGGGGAAAAATAAATCAAGTTTGTTTCCAAGAAGGTAGAATATTATAGTATAAAATATGGAAGATCCTTAAAGCATAGAAAAGCCTTCACCAAGCCTTTGTGTTTTTTACAATTAATTATTGGAAAGATAACACAGACTGTGTGTCTCATGTTTTTAATCGATACCATATACAATAAGTCAATAACACACATGCAATTTAATACCTCAACGTACTTTGAAATTCAAATATTGAGCAAATAAACAACTGGAGATAAAAAAAGACATTAGAAAAGAAAATGCACAATTTGCAAGTGAATTGTGAATGGAACGCTAACAGCGATATGAGCATTGTATTATTGGGGTCAGAATATCACACAGATTTAAATGACAATTTATGCTTCTTCAATGGATTCATGCTCCGGATCAATGGCTTAAAGAGACAGAACTCTCCGTGTATAGTTAGCCCTGCACCAGGTGCCCGTACAGCATACTTGAACATATCAACAGGGGGACTACAGCACTCCTGGAGACTCAGGTATACCTGACGAAAATGCCACAATAAACGGGCATTGAAACGTTGAACATTATGTGGTTAAGTGTATTTACTTTATTACGTCGCCAGGATTGCTGTAGTCCCCGTTGATTTATACACATTATATATATATATATATATATATATATATATATATATATATCAATAACAGATAGGCGTCACTCCGGGTCTTTTGTGCAGAAAAACCTGAGTTTACTTTGTGTTAACGGTCTATGCCATTTCGGGATTACTCCCTTCGTCAGGACCAACACAACTTTAGGAGTAATCCCAAAATGGCGTAGACCGTTAACACGAAGTAAACTCACGTTTTTCTGCACAAAAGACCCGGAGTGACGCCTATCTGTTATTGCTGTATACTGTATACTGGTGGAGCTTCCATCTAGGAGGGCACCGGGTATGGTAACACTGGAGAGCGGGGAGTGCCGGACATACTTTGGCTATATATATATATATATATATATATATATATATATATATATATATATATATATATAAATGCAGTGAATCCAGGAACTCCAAGAGTAAATACCACAGCTTACCCTGGTGCCTTCCTGTGACTGGTCCAGTCGAATTACAGAGCAGTGGGCAAAGAAGGCGGCACTCAGGGATTTTGTTTGAAATATAACAATGCTTTACTGCATATAAGCAGACACCAACACAGTGTTTCGAGCACAAGCTCGTCCTCAGGGTACCAAAATGGCCTCCCTGCATGTGCAGTAGTCAATTTAGTCTCCAGAACCTGGCAGGCACCATGTTTTTGGAGACCTGTGCATGCACAATAGACTATGGCACAATACCAGAGTCTACTGAACCAGGGAAAAGAAGGGGCCCACCCTAAGTATTCACACAGACTCTCATAAAGCACCGCTGCCAAGAGGGTAGGTAAGTATGGTTTATTGTATACTGCAAAGCCAGAGATAGTATTACCTTTCAGTCTGGTTCAGTCACTGGTTTACACTAGTGCCTTTGTTCTCTGCTACTCCCAGGGCAGTATTCAATGCCCTATGGCGAGCTGTGACGGTGAGCAGTGCCAATAGCTCACAGTCACAGCTCCCTGGTCAGTATTTAACTGACCACCATGCACTCGCCGTTTCCACCTCGATGGATTACCCGGAACATAGAATAAGGTGAGTGGCCGGTGAGGGGGTTAGATGGCAAGGATGGCTTGTTTTCAGCAATCCTCACCAAAAACAAGCCACCCTCATGGCAGAAAACCCCTCACCGGCAGGTTTGAATACCGCCTTTAGTCTTAATCCAAGAAAAACTGTTCTGGATTGGTTAGCTGTGGACCGGCAATTCTGGATTACCAGTGGCTTCAGGACTCCCCAATGATCTGCTCAGCAGGGTGTGGTACAGGGGTCCGACAGTCGGAATCCCGACAGTCATTAGCCTGACGTCGGGATCCTGACTGTCCAGACTCAGACAGCATGGTGAGCAAAACTAAGCCCCTTGCGGGCACGGTGGCTCGCTATGCTCGCCACCTATTCTATTCTCCCTCTATGGGGGTCGTGGAAAATAGCAGTTGGACGTCGGGAACCCGGCTGTCGGTGTTTTGACAGTCGGGATCCCGACTCAGCAGAGGTAAAATACAGTATTATTATTATTATTCTGTTATTCATTTTGGAATAAAAGGAAAAAAAGAGAAAAGGATCCTTTAGGAGTTCCATAAAGTGATGAATGAGGGATTTGTGGAACTTTTCAAATTGTACTTGCCAGTATTAAAACATAATTTCATGGAAGCGTGCTGTAGGTAACAGAAGCTGCAAAAGTGTCAAGATTACCAGTGATTAACAAAATGATTTTGTAATTAAAACAAATCTTAGACCCAGCTTGAACTACTATGCAGCCAGAATTAAGGCGCAGTCAATGAGACGTATAGAAATTACCTCACTAAATTAGGCACTAGCAATAAAATTGTAAGCACTATTGCTGTTATTATGTTGGTCATTACTATAAGTAAGGCAGACAAAAATAGAGATGTTATAATTAAAATGTAGCCAAGTAATGGAACATTTAAGCTCTATACTTATATATAAATGGGCAAGCTTAAAATACTAAACTGAATAAGGAAAGTGTTTTTCATAAAAGAAAATTAAAGTGGTATACTAAATACTGCATTTGCATGTTTTCTATACTAAATGATCTATTTGCATGTTTTCTCATTGCACTATTTATATTATACTTACATTTAAAATGTTTTAACACATATGTTTGAAATTTGTTTCTAGACTTTACCTTTTAATTTAAGTGCAAATATTTTACTGACATCATTCACCATTTCCTGACAATTGGCAGCCACATATGGAAAACTTTATTTCTTTTTTTATCTGATCGTGATCTCCTGAATAGTCTCTTAGATGCTCTCTGCAGATGTTATCAATTTTAATAAGGAAGATCGTACTTGGAATACATGAAGGAACTGTGGAACACAACCTCTTCAGTGGTACTGCTGGCAGAGATCCCTACACTCTGGCTGACTTACTTTAAATGACTGTATAACCAAACTAGCACATTACCCATTAAGGACAATAAAAATGCTGTAAGGGGCATATGTTTAGAATTAATATAACCTAGGGTAAATAAATTTGCATATAAACTGTAAACACATCTCTATTACTCAACATTCCAGTGTCTGAATGTAATAAGAGACTAAACTAAAGAAACTCGTGGTACTGTCAGGCGACAAAATACAAAATATCACTTGATTTAAACACATCATTTTATTGCTCCCTCTACGTATTCATTTAAGTACAAAAACATATAGCAGCTGATCAGGTATTTGATTTTAGTGTTTACTCTAAGCCAACATGACCAGACATCCACATAGGGATAAATACCATATCCACAAGCAGAACTTTGTACAATCTGGTATGATATTTTATTTTTTCCTATTTGTTTCTAAACAATTATTTTCCTAAGACTATCTATCTATCTATATATTGTAAGCTTGCAAGCAGGGCCCCCTACCTTTATGTTGGTCTGTTGCTACCCAGTTTGTTTTATCACTGTTTCCAATTGTAAAGTGCAACATAACATACTGCTCTAAGAAACTGATACAAATTTCAAGTGTTTTTGTAACTTTAATTTTGAAGGACTACCTGTAAACTTCCTCCATTTTTAGACTTTCCTTCAGGCTGGAGAATGGCCGGGCTGTCAGAGGAGCTGACTCTGAAACATACAACTGGCCATGGGAAAAGCAGTCTCTCCACAGATCTGCACCAGCCACTTTTAAACTCTGTCCCTGAGCTTTGTTAATGGTCATGGTGTAGCAGACATGGGAACTGCGCCATTTTAATTGGAAGGTAGTCACATGCTACTAGAAAAATATACACCTATTGAAAAAATAAAAATTGTAGGCCTTACCCCTTATGCTTCAGCCTTAGTAGGTACATTGTTTTTGAATAATAAGTCTGATTAATTGGCATTTTCACCCCCTTTGGGGTATAATTTAGAAAAATGCTGAAATGCAATTTTAGGCACCTAATTTGGCAACATTTATATGCAAGCAAAACCCAAACATAAATCTTTATCTTTAATTAAGAGATAATAAGGGAAAAAAACACATTTCAGCTCATTTCACTCCTTTAGGGATGGACTTTGAAAAAAAAACTGTACTAATGGGATTCTATGTCATAAATGAAAGCTACTGCCGAAATTTCAAGTTACTAGCCATCATGGTTCTTGAGATCTGTAACTCTCTAGAGCCCTCTGGGAGATGCCAGCTCCTACACCATAAGTGCTTATGATGAGGCAGAAAATTGTGTGATGGAAATTTCTGCCTTGAAAGTTATCTGGCCATTGCCACCACATAACATAGCCAAACATTGGAACACATAGGCCTCTTTATATGCTACTCTATCTACTGGTAGAGATGTGGTCATGCAGTCTTGCCAGTGCATCCTTGAAAGCTCAGCCCTTGAACTCAGTACATGCTTTTCCCCAGTGACTTAAATGTTACCATAACCAATGGTGTAACTAGAAATTTTTGGGGCCCTACAGCTACTTTAGTGCCCTTGTTAATTGTGTGCCCTAGAGTAGAGCGACCAGTTCACATTATGCTATATTGTAGTGCTACCAACTGATAACAAGCCACATTGCATTGTAGTGCCAACAGTTGATATTATGCTACATTGTAGCATTCCCTATGTCACATTGTAGTGCCCCCAGATCACATTATGGTACACTGAAGTGTTCACATGGTTCACACTATGCACCTGCTTATTTTTTATAACTACGAGCAAGGCGTGGAAGAGAGGGGCATATTTTCAACTCTACTAGGAATACAGTGCAAATTCCATTATTTATTTATTAACAGTTTCTCATATACCACACACAAATTCCTCAGAGCTTTACAGAGTATAGTTGAACATTCAAATCAGTCCATGCCCCAGTGGAGCTTACAATCTAAATGCCCTAACACACATTCAGTCTTAAGGTTAATTTTTTGGGGAGCCAATAAACGTACCAGTATATTTTTGGATTGTGGCAGTATATAATATACAAACCAGGGCCATGGTGGGAATTAAACCTATGACCTCACTGCTGTGAGGCAGTAATGCTAACCATTACACCGTCCGCGCTTCCCTCGTAACAAGCATATTGATGTAAAATGGAAATCTGCTGCTAGAAAGATTCCTGCTTCTTGAGTTTCTGGTGGAAGTTGACCGATCATTTCCTCCACAGTCCACTCTTCTTGTGGATCCTAGGACTGTAATAGGTGGTGTTGACTCTTACCTTTTAACAGCATTTGTGATCTGTAGAATTCAGTTGATTTGCATCAATTCAGTTTGAAAACATAGTGGTGAAAATGTGTATATCTTAATACTAATAAAACAACATTGGTTATTAATATTGCCTCACCGGCTTGAGATATTGGGCCAAATGTAATAGGGTGTGAGAATCAGAAAGAGAGATTTTAGGAGCGTTTTCCCATTTTCTTTAAAGCGGCAATCATTTACACTCAAGAAAAACAGTTTAATTTTCCCATGTAATTGATTGCTACTTTAAAAAAAATATGGGAAAATTCCCAAAATCTTTCACTGTCTGATTCTCAAGGTCCACACACACTAGGCGATTATTCCCAGCGTGTATGGACAGCGATGATCACTATCATCGCTCGGGGGAAAGCCGCTCAGTGCATACACACTGAGCGGCTTTCCCACTGCCCGGCGCCGTCAGCGGGGGAGGACAGCTTTCCATAGTGCAGCGCTATGCAAAGCCATCCTCAAAGCTGTTCATCTGCTGGTATTTCCAGCAGATGAGCAGTTTACACGGTGATGATTCGGGAGCGCGCAGCAGCACTCACCACTCATCACCGGGCCATACACACTGGGCGGCTTTGAGCTAAAACCCGCTCAAACTTGCTGATTTGAGCGTCTTTCAGCTCAAAGTCGCCTTCACACCCTATTACATTTGGTCCACTGTGTTTAATCTGCAACCAATACTCTGTCTGTGTGTATTTTGTATGTCCCATATGTGTTACATTTTTTTTGTCCAGATTATCCAAAACACCTACAGTAGAAGGTGCAAAGCTCTATGACCAACTGTCACATTAAACCATTGACCTGGAAAACATGAAATGTTTGGGTTCGTGGGGACCGAGTTTGAAAACCACTGTTGTAAAGTATACTGTATGTGGGTCCATGTTACAGAGACATTTTTATTTTAAGCACCCTTGGAGCAGAGATTGATGAGGATATGTAAGTATTCTCTTTAAACAGCTACATAATATGTGTTCTATTAATGTTATAAAATAAATAGTAATAAAAGTTCACCATACTTATGGCAGAAAAAAATTGTGTTGTTAAATATCCTTGAAACCCCCCCCCCCCCCCACCCACACACACACACATACGCAAAAATATAATTTATTTTTTTTTACAAATTATTATTATTTATTAATAATTAAATGGCCCATTTCATGTATGTATGTATTTATGTATTAATATATACATGTATTTTTAGTTTAATTTGATTTTTTTATATCCGAATGATAATGGCAGCCCTTTTCTATTCTTTTCTGCATCTTGGGTCCCTAAACCTTTTTCTCTGTAATCTTCTTTTTATTTACCATATATATAGTGAGACATCCCTTTGCCTCCACATCCCTAGTGATCACCGCTACATTATGCTCAGCTTTATACTGCTTGGCAATAAAGCCCTTTATCACTACTTGGCAAAAGAACTTGCAGAATGTGATCATTTGATCTAGCTATGGAGAAGACAGCATCCACTGTAGGTGTAGTGAGCACACAGACAGCTCCATGAATAAACCGCATACATGCATTGTTTATGCTGTCAATCATTGAGGCAGCTCTATGATGATCTGAAATCTGATACGATAGCCTAGCTTACTACTTAGCTGTAACTACCAACTTGATTAGACCCACAATTTGTAACCATGGTCACACATACACATTTTGAGGGATATGTATGAAGCCTTGAAAAGAGCTAAAGTACTAACCAATCAGCTTCTAACTGCCACTTTACATGCTATGGTTGAAAAATGTCAGTTAAGAGCTGATTGGTTGGAACATTGGTGTCTATTTACTAATCCTTAGTGACGGTGGTCTAACTATAAATTTTGCTCCCCCCTGCCAAAAAATATTGTGGCACCCCCCCATGACAAGCGTGCCAGGACTGAATGCAAATACACTTGTGTGTGTTTATATCGGTCATTTGTGTGTGTCCGTTGGTCATTTATGTGATATATATAAAATGTATGTACATCTTCTCATACATTTCGCATTGCGGTCCCATGACTGGTCGTAACACTGCAACAATGCCTGCAGCCATGTAAAAGAACAAATCAGTTTATTCTGTCCTTCATCCCCCTCTCACCCATGCTCCTTTCCTCCCTAACTCTTTCTGTACCTCTCACGCTGACTCCCCTGCATGTCCTGCCTGCCTCACATTCTGCTGCTCCATGCCGCCTTCTCTCTTCTATATGCTCTCCATTTCCCTGTATGCTTACCTGTCCACAAGTGGAGACGGAGGTCAGCCTTACCATTGGTGGTGAGGTCAGGCTTGCCTGGGACGGTGGTGTCTAGATCCACTTCTGTTCTTTGACGAGGATGTGACATTAGGTAAGGGTGGAAGTTGCAAGATGCCCTCACAGCATTTCTTATTTTATTTATAATTTACGTAGGTGTAGGTTATTTTTTTTAATAGCAGCTGGATTGTACCCTCGAGGGCTTGCTTCGCTTGCCATGCTTCGGGCACACTTTTATATTCCCCCTCCAGGTATATGTGAACCCAGTGGCTGATGACAAAAGTAGAGGCAGAAATGGTTCTCTAGCCACAACCAAACAGTTGTCGCTGGGTCTGTGTCAAAGTGACGGTATCAAACTGCTACGGTGCTGTATCTCCCTATTAAAGCAGCTCATTTATTTTTAGGGTATGATTTACCGACAGTCCGGATCCCGACAGTCATTATCCTGACGTCGGGATCCCGACTGCCTGGTCTCAGACAGCGTGGCCAGCGCAACAAAGCCCCTTGCGGGCACGGTGGCGAGCTATGCTCCCCACCTATTCTATTCTCCCTCTATGGGGGTCGTGGACCCCCACGAGGGAAAATAGCCGACGGCCGTCGGGAACCCGGCTGTCGGTGTTTTAACAGTCGGGATCCCGACATCGGGTTAATGACTGTCGGGATCCTGACTGTCGGGACCCCGTCCAGCACCCTATTTTTCAGTGGGTCCCACAGACCCCACCGGCGCGGTCTTCCCCAAGCCGCCACGGGTTCTGCAGCACCATTGTTACACAACTGCTTAGAGATAAATTGGATGGAGATATACACCATCCAATCAGCACCTAACTGCCATGTCATAGGCTGTGTTTAAAACATGGCAGTTAGGAGCTCCATCCACTTTATCTCCATCAGAGGCTTAGTGAATAGAACCCTTAATTTCTCTACATTTTTTTAAATACAAGGCTTAATACATCTCCCTTTGTAGCTATGTTGTGTGGACATTAACCCATTTGAGTTCTATTTTTTAAAACTTATAGAAGTATTCCCATTTTTCAATTTTTATTCTTTTATATTCTATAGTATATATATTCTATTGAATAGGATGTATGTGAGTTAAACAGTTTGTATATGGAAACCTCTTACTAGGAAACAGGGTCTTACAAAGCTTTTAGCTCAGTCAATGAGTGCATGGAGAATCACTCATTATCAGTCATGTGCACTACTCGCGTTTGTTTAAATATTCATCTGCAATCATCTGGATTTCTATTGTGCGGTTCACACATCATTTGACACATAAAGAAAGCAAATGTCAAGCACTGTCTGGTGTTCTTTGTCTAGAAACGGTTGGGGGATTTGCATTCTAACGCTACGAAACTAATGTTGTGCAAAAAAATTCCACAATAACCACAGACAAGGCGAATTATCCATCCTTTACAGAGTCGCTCCTTTGATTTATGAATCGGAAGACTATAGAAAGTATTTCCAAGGGTATTCCTAATTTACATTATAATTGCAGAGGTGTGCTTATTTAAATGATCAGCGTGTTTATTGTTTATTTGGTGGTAAATAAGTCCCAGTCTATGAAAAACAGCCCCAGTCAAGATATTAAACATTGTTTGTGTCACAGGACTAGGCTAAATTGTAAACAATATTAATAATACACAAGAGTTTGCCGTTTCAGTATTAGATCATCGTAAATGATTAAAAAAAATACACCGTATGATGTGTGAAATTATTTTCTTTTGTTATTTATTTTGTATCATATAATTTGCATAAAAAAAAACCACTTCAAACAAACTCTCATCTAGCGATTCTTACTGCTCAAAAGACTTATTATGGTAATATTAACCATAAAGATAAATAATAACAAGAAAACATAAAGCACCAGCACACAGTGATGTAGGAACATCATAATAAGCAGGAGACATATGCAGACTCATTTGAAGGACCACTGGCAGTAAATCACTGTTCAAGCACAGCAGGAATTTTATGGTCAGATGTGATGAGTGATAAATAGGTCCATATTTTTCAGTAGATTTATTTCGCAAATCACAGATACAAATGATTTCTATTAATAGAGCTGTATTATGGTGATTTGTGTTTGTGACAGAAGTAGGGTAATTCACAAGTGGGCTTTTAAAATCCCTTTTGTCTTGATATATAGGTTTTTGAGGATAATTTAAGTAGCATTAATAGGGTAATGTATGCATAGATTAAAGGAAATGTTTCTGTTTTGTGTTTTACGTTTATGCTAATTGCATGTCCGTTGCAGGAGCAGTCACTCAGGAGACTGTCAATTACACGGCCTTACACACTGTATGACTGAGAGATGAGCAAAGCAAATTAAAACAAGTAAAGGCACCGGGTGAGTGAGCTGAAAGCAGCTCAGTTTTGTCTTTTGAGCTGCTTTTAGCTCAAAAGCCACCCAGTAAGTACGGGGCAGTGATGAGCGCTGATGCCTGCTCCCGCATCATTACTGGCCCCACGACTCATCTACTGGTATTACCAGCAGATGAGCAATTGGTAGACGGCTTTCCATAGCATCCTGCTATGGAAAGCTGCCCACCCCCGGGAAAATGGCCAAAACGGGCGAAAATCGCTCAGTGTGTATGCACTGAGCAATTTTCAGCCCAGCGATTTTCTCCATCATCGCTATCCATACACGCTTGGCAAAATGCCTAATGTGTATGGACCTTATATGTGCACCTTTACAAACCATGTTGCAATGCAAGGGGTGCCAATACATTTATTTATAGGGTATATACTGGCTGCTTTTGCATGTAATCCACAAATTCTTTATTATTACACTACTATTTAGATTTAACTTTGGACACGTCACATACAAATCTAAATCTTGTAGCCTCACCTAAAATGAAGGACCACCAAAGTCCTATCAACAAGGTATAACAGAAGAATAATTTTGGTGATGGCGTTTAGCTCAGACAATCAAATAGTCCATATTGTAGAATGCTGTTGTAATTTCCAACTAGTCTTGGATAGCGAATAGTAGCTCCAGGTGAATAAACATAAAAGGAAAACAGGAATATAGATAGTGTAATACATCTTT
This sequence comes from Crinia signifera, assembly GCF_055691185.1. Lineage (NCBI taxonomy): Eukaryota > Metazoa > Chordata > Amphibia > Anura > Myobatrachidae > Crinia > Crinia signifera. The sequence goes on from NC_139217.1 coordinate 407,958,915, forward strand.
AGTAAAGGTATGCAGAAAACCACTAACTTGCAGAATAGATTTTGTGCCCAACTCACATTTTGAGTGGAATAACCTGTTTACATAAAGGTATTTTTATCTCTGCATTATCTACCACATATTGGGGGGGAAGTGGTAGATCACTGAAAGGAAGCTTTAGTTGGCATACCGTACTCACATCGCCAGAGAGTGAGATGTTACGTAGCAGGTTATTTAGAACTCTTCGCAGTGTCTGTCCTCAGAAAATAGGGTATCCTGTGCTTTTCTCATACAAGTTTATGTATAGAGGATGGAGAAAAAAAAATAGAAATACTGTAGTATGTTCTGTCACAAAGATGCAGATACCATACCCGACATCATCCACAACAAGTTTTTGTGTTCCACTGGCTCTTAAGTGATTAATACAATACAGGGTTCAAACAACAAATAATAGCTTGCAGTGGGGCAGATGTATTAAGCTTTAACAAGAGATAAATCCACGGGTGATAAGGAGATATAAACGTCCAGCCAATCAGCTGCTAACTGCCATGTTACAGGCTGTGTTTGAAAAAAGTCAGTAAGGAGCTGATTGGCTGGATGTTTATCTCTCCTTATCACCCCTGCATTTATCTCTTGTTAAGGCTTAATACATCTGCCCCAGTATGTGCTGTAAAAAGGATCCAAGTTCTTATTTCTAGAAAAAAAAGATCACAATAAAGTTTGACGATAGAAACAAATTTAATAGTTTCACATTGTACTCACATAAAACATATATTAAAAAGCATATCACCACAAATTGTGGACAAATCCTGGTTACATTTCTGTGTCCTCAGCATGCAGGTCCCAGATGAAATTCGGGTGAGTGAAGGAGAGGGTGCCGGCTCCACAATCCTCCAGCATCAGCATGCAAACACCTCAGGTCCCCAGGCTTGTTTGAAGTAAGTCACCACCCTAATGCATTTCGGACTATTTGTCCTTCCTCAAAGCCTCTGAGGACATACATTCGCAATTGGGGAATAGCAGGGGGGGGGGGGTGTCGGCATTCAGCCGTACTGCGGGTGGGCCTACAAGACTCGAAAGCAGCAAATTAAAGCTGCTTTGGGAGCCAACCGGAACGAGGGCCTTAGGTCCTTATTCTGGTTAATTCATTTGGATACAAATTCGCTAGGATCCAAGCGAACATTCCGCACACAGTGAGCGAAGGCACGTCTAGAAGGCCACTGAAGTCATCCCTTCGGAACAACACATAAAGAATGGCGTGCTAATGCACGTACGCTACCTTGTGCGTACAGATCTTACCCTGTCCGCGCAGTCCTCCAGCGTGCGGACGGTCGAGCGAACAGGCTCTGCTGGTAACAAAGAAACAAAGAAAACTGTGCTTGAAAGATTTGTACATTAATTATGTTATTTTATTAATTAATCAATGGCCAGTGTGCAAGGCCAGGCTCTGCTGGTGTTTAACATGCCACAGCACCAATGGATGGGCTCACTGAGTGTCATAATGTTAAAATGTCCAGGAACAAAAAACCAAATTAACGTTTAGAATAAAAAACCCAGTAACATGTTTCCAAACACATCAGTTGGGTTTGAATACATGATGAGATAAATGTGTGTAATGTGTGCGTGGCTTGCAGTTGCTTAATTGTTTAATGACAGCAAATTGACCATTGCATGGTTTAGTATTGCATACAGGTGTAAATATTTTCGCTATGGAGCCTGTTGATTGTCTGAGCGAATGTGGAGCTGCAAAGCATGGCTGGCCTGCAAGGCCTAAAACCTGCTTTTTTTGCAGAATGTTTTTAAGGTCTAGCGCCCCGAACACTCAGTCATTCGAGCAAGGCCACTGGCCAGCACTTTTGGTCACCACCCATGTATACGCCCCAGTTGCCGCCTAGTTTTGCCCACTTTTGTAACCGCGCCCTTCAATACGCTCACACTTCCCGACCGTGCTCAGAGGCGAATTTCTATCCCATGCCAGCACGTTTGCCGGACCTTGCACATGCGCAGTAGCCTAAAAAGCGCAACCGCGCTCCAAGCGTAGTTGTATCCGAGCGAGTCAATCTGAATAAGGGCTTAAGTGCATTCATTTAAAATAACATAAAGGCATTTGTAGATCTATAGGTAGATGGAAAACACAGCGTATGATTAGAGTGGTGGATATTGGGCCAAATCATGCTTTCCCAAATACAGCAGTTTTCCATATAGAACTACTTAAATAAAATTATTCTCAACCTGGTATTCTTAACCAGGTGGGAAGTGAAGCGAGGGTACACTTTAGGTGTCCTATTTTCAACTTTCATACTCCCCCTACCCTCCCACCTCATATGGTATGTACCACCAGCAGAAACATTTACTGCCAGGGATGTACTGTATATCCAACCGATACAGTATACATAATAGCAAGAGTAAACCCAAAATACAAGTTTTCTTATACCAAACATGTACTAATAACACAAAAAACACAATTCCCAGGCTGAACTATCAATATTTTATGGTTTTATCTAAAGGCCTCCATACAGTGGTCCGATTCGTCCTAAGGACAAGTCGGACCAGTTTGCCCAGAGCCACCCAGCAGCTCCCCGGGAGGTTCACATGAGATCTGGCACTTGATGTGTCATTTTTACATGCAATAAGTCGCATTTGATTTATTGCATGTAATACTCCCGGGGAGCTGCTGTGGTGGCAGGCAGCGGCTTCCGGCCAGCTGGCGGTGAAGGGGGGGCGGGAAGCTGGGTCCGTACGAAAGGTGGCTGGGAGCTTGTAGTGGCATTTTGGTGGAATGCGGCTGCTGATTATTTTGAAATGCCTGGACGGACGTTGATTAGCTGAGAGAATTCAGCAGCCGCATCCCACTGCCCGTCAAAATGCTGCTACAAGCTTCCAGCCACCGCCACTGCTCGGACGGACCCCGCTGTCCGCCACTACGAGCTGCTTGTCCCCCATCACCACCACCAGCTGGCCAGACACCACTACCCACCCCCCGCCATATGGGAAAGGCAGTCCCAGGTCGGGTGGTCAGATGGCCAGCAGGTCCAACCATCGGCTCAGGTCCCATGCGCATGGGACTGTGCATCGGACCTGAGGGGACATCAAACTGAGACGATTTGGGCCAATTTCACGACCCAATTCGTCGGAATCGGACGAAATTGGCTCAGTGTATGGGCACCTTTAGCTTTTGCTGAAGATCAGAGTACAAGCTAATGCTTTATGTTATCAGCCATTATCTGTACAATTTCACTGAAAGTAGCTAATTTGCTGGTGAGGTTTGTGTGCAGGAAAATATGTCCCCACTACACTCACAGTTCAGGGGCTCATGCAGTGTTGTACATATGAAACTATGTTTCTGTACCGCACATGCACAAAAGATACTCAGTGATCATAATGACCATAAACAGTCAATATGCAAACAGCTTATGATTTGCTGTTTGCGTATTGACTCCCCCAGCTGACAATACTGTATCATATCAAGCTCTGCTCATCTATTCACATTGCTTCACTGACAATCTATTGGGGATGGCCATCGTTGTCATTGCCATCAATTGCAACTGGCCATTGATAGTGTTAAAACTATTTAATGGAGGACCATCAATGTTTTTAACCTATCGTTTGTCATCCATTTTTTTCATTGTGGGCAAATGAATACACAGGGTGGGGCTTCATGGTGGTCAGGGGATGGAGCTATTCTCTATGCCCCGGCACTTTGAAGAAAAAAAGCAAAACATCGGTTTTGCTGTGCCATTGATGGATGTAACCATCTGGTTCTCCCCATCGATGGCAAAAGTATTTGGCATCGGCCATAAACCATTGATGATTTTGAATCGTCAATGGCCATCTCTACAATCTATTGGCTACAACGTAGAAGGCAAAACAATTCATATTTTGTTTTTAAAGGGGTAAATACATATATACACATGCAGGAGGGGTTTTTGAGTAACTAGAAACCTCCCCCTGCCTGCGCAGATTACAGGTTATTATTATTAGCCTTATGCAGACTGCGGCTGCCTCCTACTACAGTGAGACAGGATGGCCGCTGTACTGGCTGGAGGCAGGGGTAGCTACCTGAAGGCAGCATGCAGCTACTCCCAGGCAGTTCTCCATGTGGCTGTGCTAGAAAGCTGGCTGTGTGAAGCAGCAACAGCCCCTTGCAGCTGGGCAGGTGTGTGTTATATGCTGGTGGAAAAGTTTGTTATGCTGGCCGGGTGAGGGTCCTGTGATGTTTGTTTGTCGAAGGAAGGGTTAATGCTATGTGTATATGATGTGTGTTTGTGTGTATATGATGTATGCTGTGTAAGCATACCTCCCAACTTTCTTAATGCTTCAAATCGAGGCCTGCTACTTTGGAGGCACAGCCGACCCGAAAGAGTTCAGAGCCACAGGAGAGTGGGCGTGGCTTCAGGTGGAGGGGCATCGCCTGCTGTCCACTCGGATTAAGCACTCTGTTCAGTTTGCATGGAGGATCCACTATAGGAGGGCAGCTAAGTGACCATATTTACCTGTTAATCAGGGCAACCGACCGCACTCATGCATCAATGAACCGCGGCTGGAAATCAGCTGATGCAGACATAGGAAAATAAGTTTGGGGTAAACTCCTCAAGCAATGTTTTTTGTGGACTTTTTAAATAAACTGGAGCGGCTACCTAAAGCTAGAACACCAGCTGGGGCCACAATTATTGTTCCATTAATTGAACGGGTTATTATATTTGTAGTAATGGATGGGAGCTGGTGAAACACCTCCAATGTACTATAATAGTGGGTTATTCAGACCTGATCACACAGCTGTGAATATGCAGGCCGGGGGATTATTGATAGACTTCGCATGCCTGTAGTGTACGCATGCACGAGGCTATCCTGCACATGTTTTTCTCACTGGCCATGCGTAAGTTGATCGTCAGAAAGCCGGCGTCTGCGGGTAGGAACCGGCTGTTTTCTGGGAGTGTCAGAGAAATGCAGACGTGGCCAGGCGTTTGAGGGGAAGTCGTGTGACGTCCGCTCCAGCCCCAACTGCTTCTATTGATTTGCAGCGATTCATCGATCCAGACAGTTTTCGCAGGCTGTGCTAAGCAATTTGCAGGCTAACATGGGGCGGGATTTCACTCTGGCTGGGAGATGTATTGCTGATCGCTGAGCCCTGCGATCAGGAATAGGGGTGGTGCTAAAATTCCACAATTAGCATTGCATCATTAGACCCCACATCCTCGCTGTATTTATTTCCTCATTCTGACCATTCGACTATGAAGTGAGCAGAATGCCAAAGGGGTTCCCATTCCGACAGGGGTACAGGGGACTACACAAAAAAAATGGTATGTTTCCTGCAGGAACTGGCAGAGTAGTCAAGCAGCAATATGGCGACTGCGCCCACTTCTGAATCTATTATTCACTCTCTATCGGAGAGAAGAACAGTGCAATAAAACTGAATGCTAAATGAACTCGGATTTATAAACTAGAAAAACATCCGATATGTGGATTGCGCAATGTAAATGTCTAAACAATGCCTCGTTTGTGCCTAGTGACTCATGAAGGCTGCTATTAGTTTCATGCTGCTTTTCTATTTATCAGTTGACTTATAAAGGTGCAGTAATGGCCTGACACACTGTGTCCTTCTTAAATACAGAGCAGGTGGGAGCAGAAAAATGCAATAAAAAAACAAACCGTTAAGTAATTAGTTTAGCCTAAATATACATTTCAAAAGCAAAGCTGTCTTCAGGTGCTATAAAAAATGCTTTGTCCATTGAAATTGTCAATGTTTAAAACCTTTATGTTTCAGTGGAACTAGCAAGCAATGTACATAGAAAATAACTCAATGTAGCAGCAGCAGATATAAAACAAAAGATATATTTATATTACACAAGTAGTGCTAATATTCCCTCCATTAATTAGATAATACTTGTATGAACAGCGAGTTCCGATGTTATTGCTTATTATACTGGAGATGAGATTTAGGGGGATATTCAATCTCCGGCGAGCACCTCCCATCGGGGAGATGCCCGCCGGGCCCTATTCAATGCTGTCTTCCCCGACAGCATTGAGCAGGGTATCTCGGCAGAACGAGCCCGACAGCACTAGCTGTCGGGCTCGTTCTGCCGAGAACAGCCGGGAAGAGACGAGCTGCCGGCTGCAGCTCACCTCTTCCCTGCCGAAACTCGCGGCCACGCCCCCTTTTCGCTCCCCGGCAGGCGGGACATTGAATCCCGCCTGCGTGTTCTCGGTCGAGCTGCCCGAGAACGGGACTGGGTCACGGCGGTCGAGCAAGCTCGACTGCCGTGACCCTGACATTAAATACCCCCCTTAATGTCATTATGTACCTTATAAGGAATAATGTACTCCTTCCTTACTGGAAACTATTCTAAAATTATTTGAAATTACCCCAAGATGTTGTAACCTCTATAACATAAAACAAAAACAAAGTCTGTGGAAGCTCCATATTTGCACAGATGAAATAAATGGTCCTAACAATTGGCTTACAATTAACCTTTACCTGGGAATCCTTAAAAAGATTGACTTTTACAGATAAAAGACGTCCGAATTCGAGTAAAATTGTGAATGTGCAGGAAAGCTTGGGAAATAAAGATTAAAAAGAAAATGAAAGATAAAGTTATAGAAATACACAAGATCGTACAATAATATCACAGTGCTGAGATATCCCAGCAAGCACTGTTGTATCCGTTATGAAGGAATGGCAGCTGTAGCATACAACCCAGGCACTACCTAGACTCGGCTGTCCCTTAAAAGTCAGAGCAAGAGGGAAGACAGAGGCTACAATACTGATTCAGACCTGCCCGCTAGGCTGCATATATTCGCTGTCTAGTGAGCAGGTAAATGCCTGCACACCCACCCGCCAAACTAATTCCTGCACTAGCATGCGAGCGGTTGTGTAAGCTTACACAACCGCTCGCATGCAGCCGTACAGAGGAAAAAATCATGCGATGGTACAGTAGCTCACCATTGAATGATTTTTCCTCCCCTTGTGGATAAAAGTCTATATTTACTTTTATCCTGGACGGACATGGCCAAAACGAGGGCAGGCGCTGACGTCATGAGATGTCAGCCCAGTGTCTTAAGTTCATCCCAATTGCCTGGAGGCAATATACATGTTGGTGCTTCCCTTCCCAGGGCTGATTTAAACCTGACTCACTGTTATGGATACACACACACACAGCCCCCCTCCCTACCCGACAGCACTGCTCCTCTGTTCTCCATCCTGCCCCCCACAGCACTGCTCCACTGCACCCCCTCCCAGCTCCCAGCATGGACTGCTCCACTGTCCCATTCTCTGCCCCCCCCCCAGGGCTGCTCATCTGTCACCCTCCTGCACCCACAACACTGATCCTGTGTGGTCCCAAATCCTTTAATTTCCCCCCTACTCATAGCTCCCATCAATGCTTCCACACACAGAGCTGCAGCAACCATCTCAGGGGCTGTTACTCACAATTGCAATGCCCTCTTGGCTGCAGGCAGGCAGCAGCGTGTGTAGTCCCGGACCCTGACTGCCCTGGATGGTTGGTGGTCGCTGCTGCTAACCACGCGCAGACCTTTTCCTGGGTGGACGGCCAGCGGAAGAGTGTATTAATCAGTGAACCCAGGGGCGGGATAATTTGATTTATAAAAAAAATCCTAAACGACAGGTGGAAGGGGGGCATGTGCCTTCCCCATCCATCACCCTTGGTTCCCCACCTCTAAATCCGCCACTGTGCATAGTTAATGAGCGGGGACCCGCTCATTCAATATGCACTGCACTGGGTCCCCGCTCATTAGATATGCACAAGCGACAAAAGCGGAACTTTGGGAGGCAATGGAGCCAGTGCCCCCTTTAAGGCTGGCGCCCGGCGGCAGATGACTCCATTGCCTCCGGGAGTTCCACCACTGCGTCAGCCACCTGCCCCAAGTAGGCACCTTGCTGCAAGGTTTTGCACATGCGCATATTCATGCATGCACATGTGCCCAGGGTAGTGAATTTGCAACTGACCGATCAGGTCTGAATCCCCCGCAAAGTTCAGTAAATGAGATTGGAGTGAAGTGCACCAAGAGCTATGTATGGGGAGTGTCTAGAAAGTAGCCATTACCGAAGAAACCCCGCATCAAAGCATGCCTGGAATATAATTAGAATTTTGGCTCCAACTTAAAATGCTTGGTGTGGCACATACCAACCACAGGCCATTCCTCAGCTAACAGCATCCCATTAGTGTATGGTGGTAGTGATGTATTGAGGTGGAAGCATTACGTTGCAGTGATCTTTTCCTCACTGGGGACTGGTCACTGAAGCACCAATGGATGGTGCAAAATACAGTGAGATTCTGCAAGACAATCCAGAAGCTATGGAGAAAGCTCACCTTTCAGCAGGACAATGACCTGAAGCACAAGGCCAAAGCAGAACTGTCTCAGTGAACAACAAAAAAGCGGAATATTTTATAAGGCAAAAATCAAAGTCTATATCTCAACGCAACTAAGAATCTGTGGCGCTATTAGAAAATTGCACCAATGTGGAGCAAATCTTCAAGGAAGAATGGGAAAAACCCACCGCAGTGTGCAAACCTGGTAGAAACCTACCCCAACAGAATTAAAGCTGTGATTGCAGCAAAAAGTGGTTCTACCAAGTATTAGTGTGCAGGAGTTAAATACTTATGCAAGCATTATTTTTCATTTTTTTAATTATATAATAAAATATCATAATAAATCTGCAGACACATAATGAATTACAGATGTAGCCACACTCATCTTTGCTGTAGTTTTGACCTACATATGTCTTAGCTGCAGCATAAACATAGGTTGGTATGTTAAGGTTTGGTGAGGCGTACTAAGGTGCAAGAAGTTCCATACCATGCAATACACAGCTTGTCCACTGTGTGGCGGTTACTCAACTAATGAAAACTAAAGTGCTGGAAACAATATCAGCAGATGCATATGGCACAACAGATTACTACTGTAGACAATAGCAAGCTCTGACAAGCGAGATAGTCAAGCTCCTTCCACATTCCTGTCCTCATGTGGATCCATCACTGCCACCGGAGTTGCGGAGCAAGCAGAGTAGACAATGATAAAGTGCTGGGGACGATTCTGCTCATCAGGCTCCACCATCAGCATAATCACTCCTAGTGGTCTGGTGGTACCATGCCTAGCATACCTACTGTATTACCTGGGGTTTGATGCTCTAGGAAGCGCTAAGCCACCAGAGGCTTTAGCAATAATAAGTAGTATATCCAATCCTATGCGTGACCTTCTGTCTATCCATATGAAAGTGAAGATCATACTTTTCAGTTTCCGAAAAAATGGAGACAGGAAAATAAATTTGGTCTTGCAAAAAAATATATAAAGGATTTAGGTTGCACTAACATTTTAATTGAATTAACCCATCCTGTGATTGTGAGGGGGAGTCTGTGAATGACTATATCTCTCCTCCATCTAATACCTCTTCTAGACAGTAAAACGGAGGAGAGATAAAGCTATTCACAGAAACACAAGCGGTAGGTTTGTGATATAGCAGTTGAATCCATCTGGTAAACACAGGTCCCACTTCGAACATTGAAGGACCTCCCATAGAAACTCAACAGAATCAAAGACTTTCATCTATTCTAGGGATACAATAACAGAGGACTCCTCTCCATGAGAGGCCTGGAGATGTGAATATAAACTTCTTATATTAACTGAGGTTGACTGTCCTGGCAAAAATCTGGTCTGAATGTCTGACAAAGCTGCCTGGAGCAGCGAAACCGGCCAGGACTCAGGTCTCTATCTCCTTCCAGAATACCAAACTGGTACCCCTAAAGAACCCGGAAGTGCTTATTTGTGCACACACTTACCACCCTTTGTCCAATTGGACCACCAAGTCCTAGCAGCAAGGTTGAGGTCGAGGACTATATCCCGCTCTATTCCATCCAGCGGAGGGAGTCGGTTATTTGTGCCATCCTGGGCCGCTCCTTATCAACATCTTCAAGTCCTCCCCACCATCTGCTACATTGGAGACAACCATCACGCCTCACCAGGGCCTGGGGGTCCCCTTGGGCCACGCACAGATCCCAGTCCGGTAATACCACCTCCACTGGTTCCATTTGGATTACAAATTCCTACAGTAAGGTAGAGGTAGAGGACCCATCCCGCTCCAGTCCATCCAGCGGAGGGAGTCGGCAATCCGTGTCAACTTAAGCCGCTCCTTATTCTTACATCTGGTCCTCCCTCCTTACTGCTCCAATTGGGCCTATTATTGCAGCTCCATACAGGACGATTTACATCTCAGCCCTATACAGGACTCTTGGGACTCTCCGGGCCATACATTTTCCCCAGTTTGGTTGGTGAGATATGAATTTTATGTGATTTTAGAGAATTATCAATGTATTCTGGCTATATGTATTTTAGACATTAAATCTTTTTGTACTAGATCAACCAATCCCTCATTTTTTTCACCCAACTTTACAGGTTTCATTACCTCACTTTTTACAAAGTTATACCAAGCGCAGCTCAACACCCCTTTCTTCACTTTTTGTGATAACCTGACTGAGAAAGATAGAAAAAATTTGGCCAGATTCTTGCAACTGTGTGAATCAGTAAGATAAGGCGGTACGCATCAGGAAATTTGGGGTTCTTCCTAGGTTTAGGTATCGCAATAATGATGGCCTCGAACATGGATGCTGGAAACACTCCATTGGCATAGAGAACATTAAAGAGATCTAATAATTGTGGAATAAATGATCTTGGAGGTTTCTAAACCTCTAGTGGATTTCCATCAGAACCAGGAGCCTTCTCGCCGGGAAAGGATCTTATGGCCAATTCAACCTCATCCAAATTAAGGGGCACATTTAAGAAAGATCAATCACCAGGAGCCAAACATGGGAGGCCAGCAGCAGTCACATATGACATTATGAGGAGCCTGTCTATGTGTGTCATTTTAGACCCTTCCTATATTTGGGTATATTATTTCTATAAAGAAATCACAAATATTGACTCTAAAACCAGTTACTCAATAAATGTCCCTCCTAATACCAATAACAAGGTCTCATTTACTTATTCCACTCCCTACATTATTTTTAATTGGAATTTTAATATTTTATCAAACACAATAAGCATAACCTTAAATAATTATATACTGTAAGCACAAAACACTGACATTATTGCTCTTTTGTCTCGTCTAAATGAAAGAGATGTAGTTATTTTACAAACTACTTCATTGTAAAAGATTAATTACACCTTACTTCTCTTTGAAGTATTTTATTTTAAACAGAAGACATGGCCTCCAAATACTATGGAAATGGTGAGTAATAATTCATTAACACATACTGTGGCTCTGTACATCACTGTAAAATAGTCAGCTCTCTTTAAAAAGAAGTGTACTTAACTTGTGAAGGAAAAGCGGTCATTAAAATGCAATGAATTATCTTATAGGCACAATGTTTCAAGCCCTTACTGCAATTTACTACATAAAGCATTAAGAGAAACACATTTGATTGAACATACCCATAGGCACTCTGGAGATAAAAAGTATTTTACAATGAAATATCTCTAGTGGGTTCGGCAAAACTAGCTTTGAGAAGACGACAATTTATGCAGCCCTCTGGGCACATTTTTAAATTGAGATGATGCCACTGCCTGAAAAAAAGGGTTTAATAAACAATTATAACTTTTATTTTAAATGTGATTGTAAACAAGATTACTGTATTATGGGGTCATTCGGACCTGACTGCACGGCAGCGAATTCCCACGGTGGGTGATTATCGCTAGACTATGCATGCGTACGGCCTGTAGTACACATTTATTTATTATCAGTTTCTTATATAGGGCACACATATTCTGCAGCACTTTACTGAGAATATTTAAACAGTCACATCAGTCACATGCACATGTGCGAGGCCGTCCTGCGATGAAAGCCTGCTTTTTCTTTTATCCCTGGCCGTACGCAAGGTGGTTGATAGGAAGTAGACGTCTGTGGGTGGTAACCGGCCTTTTCATGGGAGTGCCAAGGCGTGGCTGAAAAAATGCTAGAAGTGATAGGACGTGGACGCAGGCGTGTCCAAGCATTTTAGGGGAGGGTGTGTGATGTCAGCAACAGGCCGGATATGCCGGTTTTTATTGCAGCTGCCGAGTAAGTCTCTGGCTACTCTGAGCCTGCAATGACTGGTACCCAGTTTAAAAATCAATCAATGAGCGGCTTACGAATGGTTTTTAAAATATTCGCACGGCTGTGACTAGATTTGCAGCCGTACACATCTATTCACACAGCAAGCACATTCATTTGCAAGATGGGATTTCTCTCGATGGGGCTGCTACCCCCTTGCATGCTGGCCGCTGCAAATTCGTAGTCATGCGTTCAGGTCTGAATTACCTTCTATGTGTGCAATAAGTTTTGGATGTGCGTTACATTGGTAAAAGTAGACACAATGGGGTCAATACTATTAGACATGGATAATTTGCGAGTGTGAATCATCACGGCACCAGACGCACTTTACGGCAGACGGAATCCGCCTAAAAGCGGGATTACAGACACTGTAATACTGCTACAGTGCCCTTCCCTGGTGTACAGCCATGTGCCTACGTGTGCGTGTACTGTGATGCCCACTGTAAGCATCTACAGACACTTTATGATTGAGACGCCCACGTCTCAATTACAACGATGATTCTGGGCACAGACTCTGGATGTACAAGTTGTATGACTGTGACTTATGCGGAGAAGAAAGAAACTCGCTCAGCTGCGTCTGACATCACCTTCGGCTCAGAATTAGGCTTTTAGCTGCTGTCACTATTGCAGTCTGGTTGTCCACATTCGGATTTTCCTACTTAGTAAAACATGCTTATCCTTTACAGCAAGTAGTGAATATAACTGAAAGCTGGGAGACATATGGCATTGTTGCAAGGAAAATAAACAAAGTGGGTGTGTGAACTCATGGAAAAATTCGCAGGAGCAGTCTTAAGTAAAGAAAACGACCACTGCTGGACTTTGGACCTTATTCTGGTTGATTCATTTGCATGCACATTCGCACGCATCAGTGCGAACAGCAGTTGCATGCATTCATGCGAGGCGACGCCCATACCACATGCGAACGGGAGTGTTCGCAACTGTACACAAAGGGGAGTGAACTTTACCTACCCGCGCACCTGCGTGCTCGTAAGCACATTCGTGTCAGCGCAGGATCATGCCCTGTGCATGCGTGCGAACACCCTCTGTGGGTTTTCAATTTGCAACTCAGGCCATACACACAGCAGCCAAACCATCCTCAACACTATAGTTAATTACATCAAGTTGCTCACTTCATGGTGTTTATAGCAAGTAATTCTCTAAATGAGTGGCCATTAACAATTAGCAAGGAAGCGTTTATTAGATTGATGTGTTTTTTTGGTACTTATATGTTAGTTGGGCGCCCACTATAGTTAGTACGCTCATACCGCCACTATCCATGTCAGCATGGAGTTGTTTTTAGTACCGTTTTTTTATGTATTACTTCCACAACTACATTTAAATATATGTTTCCTACAAATGTCCTGGATATAAAGGTCAAAAACACATCAGTGCCTTTATTATATTAAATGTGTAACAGTTTGATAAGCAAATGGTATTAAGGTGTGGCATATTCACACACATATATATGTAGATATGAAGCATGAAAGGGATAAATGTGTGAGCTACAAAAATGTGCTTACCATGGCCCTGCATTCAGTAGATGTGGTGAGTTAATTGGTTAATGAGAAATACTTGTGCGTTGCATGGGTGAGTAGTGTGTGCAGGTGCATGTATTTTAGCTATTTAGCTAGGTGATTGGTGTTGCAAATGTTGGTCCTCTAAGCTGGAACCCTGCGAGACCCGGGAGTCACTTAGGTTTGAAAATGATTTTTATCCCACCACTGCGAGTGTACATGCAGTGTTGCGAAGCATATACACGAATCATATACACAGTCAACTCCCCGTGTATATGCCCCAGTTTACACCCATTATTGCCCTCTTGCAAGGCCACGCCACACCTTCGTTTTGGGCCTCACTCGCAAGTGTATATTTGTTCGCAAGGCTGCGAGTCTACACGGAAGATCAAAGTTGCACACGCTCAATGCGCCCATTGCGCACAGGCAATGAGCTAAATTCCGCCTTATGTGCGAATTCGCATGCAAGCATATCGACCAATTACAATCTGTTTTTTTATTTGATATGTGGTTCCAAACTAAGGGCGTTCAAATCGCGCTCAAGATCTCACATGATGGGAGATTGTATTGATATTTATTATTGCATATATCAAGCTCATTATGGTCAGTTTCAACTTCACATGGGGATGTAAAAAAGTCCTGCTTGAGCACACAATTGGATGACCAAGCATTTCAGCTCGCCACCCCACCCCTCAGTGAGCTGAAATTATGGTGCACCAGATGGCAGAAAAAAATGAATAGCAGCTGATGTGCATAGGGGAAAACAACTGGATACCTGGATGACTCAGACTAGAGAGAGTACTTACATAATGATCCTTTACAATCAGGCAGGGACATTTCTAGCAGCTGGGGACGCTTGCTACTGCCTCCACCACCACAGCCAGAATTTAACATAAGCAATTTGGACAACTTGTCCCTGGGACCCTAGTTGCAGCATTGCGGGAAATGTGGACTTTATGAGCCTAATGGAGCAGAGGGAAGACTATGAGCTGGTGAAGGTGCTGGGACTTTCACTACTGGCTGCAGCCAGGGCCGTCTTAACAGCAGTGGGGGCCCCTGGGCACAGCAATGCACTGGGGCCCTTACCCATTCTCCCCTCCTAGGGGTGGGGGGTGCTATCAGCAGCAGCTTTCATGTCCCACGGGTGGCAGGGGGTGCTCTATCTTCCACTCAACATGTAGGACCTGGAGCAGTAACTTCTGCTAATTACTCCTTTACTGCACAGGTGGTGGGAAGGAGAACACTAACGTGTGGAAGGGGGCACTGATCTGAATGAAGGGTCCCTTGTAAATGACTTCCAGGGAGGGTTGGATAATGGAGTGGGCTTAATATTTGTCATTTTCCAGTGGAAGGGCAGCTTGTTTGACTGCAGATATCGCCATTATCTGGAAATAGATTTCTTAACCTTCAATAGTTTAAAAACCTAGAGTCCCAACTTTCAGGAGGTGCTGGGAACTTGGGGATCAGAGATCAGGAGCCAGAGCAATCCATTGACAAAAATATAAAACTGTACACCAGACGTTTGGAGCTGGAGCAGGGACCGGCTGCTGGAAGGCTGATATCTCTGGTTCTGGGCATGATAGAAACAAACTGTAAGTCAGAGAGAACCTGAGAAATATGAGTGGGAATTGCAATTAACAGGTCAGATGTGGACTGCTGCTTTGAAGTTGGATATCTCCAGTTCCCCAGGACCGATTTTCAAATTTCTGGTCTCACTGGAAAAAGGGGATCCTCAGCTATCAGTATAGGGCCCTTATCCAACTGGGGCCCCTGGGCAAGTGCCCATTAAGTCCATACGAAAAGATGGCCCTGGCTGCAGCAGCAGGGGTGGATTGGGAATTAAAAACAGCCCGGGAAATATTTCGAAGCGGCCCGGGGGTGCACTTGCGCGCCGCAGGTGCACCCAAATCTTTTGGGGGTGTGGCCTAGTGATATGGGGGTGTGGCCTATTTCAACTAGGCCATGCCCCATTTTCGCTGCTGTGGTGGCTTTAAGCTGGAAATATTCTTTGTAGCAGTGCTGGCACATTTTCAACCTGTGATTATGCGGCTAGAAGTGCTGATGTTGCGTTATAGACCTATAGGCATGTCCACAGAGCACCGTGGAACTCTGTTATTTACAGTGAGGCGCGGTAAGGACAGTGTGTTACGCCAGGACTGAACTAATTAAGAACCTTGGGTTAGATTTATTAAGCTCGGTGAAGTGATAAACTGTCTGTTTTTTATCACTGGCCAATCAGCTCCTACCTTTGAAGTTACAGGCTTGGTTTGAAAAATGACAGGTAGGAGCTGATTGGCCGGTGATAAAAACCAGACCGTTTATCACTTCACAAGCTTAATAAATTTACCCCCTTGTGTCATAGCTGGCGAGGTCTTCGACCAATAACAGTCGCTCGCTGTTACCTTACAGCTGGATATGGTCACCGGTACTTAGGTGACCACCTAAACTCGGAAGGTAAGGTCTTATATAATTCAACCTGATGATTCTAGACTGATATAGAAAGAACAAAGTACTGTTTCATACTGGCCACTACGCAGATGGCAAGACACGGACCAATTGGAGAACACTGATTGATGATGCCTACTAGGACTACAGGATACACTGGTCAAATAACACTAACCAGGACAGCAGGGTACACTGGTCAGATAACACTAACCAGGACAGCAGGGTACACTGGTAGGATGACGCAACCAAGACAGCAGGATACACTGGCAGGATGATGCTAACAGGACTGCAGGATACACGAGCAAGATAGCAGTAACCAGGTCAGCTGGATACAAAGGCAGGATGAAGCTAACAGGACTGCAGGATACACGAGCAAGATACAGTAACCAGGACAGCTGGATACAAAGGCAGGATGACGTAAACCAGGATGGCAGGATACACTGGCAGAAGGATGTAAGCATACTTGCCTACTTTTGAAAATCATTTTCAGGGAGATTTGAGCTGGCATAATTTTCCGCAGTGGGTGGGGGACATGGGGTGGTGGGCCGTGGTCGCGCCCATGGGAATGCCCAGCGTTTCATGGGCATTCCCATGGTAATCCGGTGACACGGGGGTGGGAAGCGGACGTCAACTGCCCACCTGCTTCCCATACAGGGAGCCACAGATCCATGTGCACCAGGCTTTAGGGTTCTACCACTACCTTTTCCTACCTTACAATTGATTGGCGAGCACTTACTGTCCTGCTGATCTGTGTTCTACTGCAGCGGCTGCTTCCGAGGCTGGCCCCCGGAACACAGCCAGTGAGAGGAGATTGCTTTGACAGATTCCAATTCACTGCAGGGGTCCACTGCAGGAGAAAACAGATCAGCAGAATGAAGCAGCAGCTCAGCTTAACACAGCACCTGGCCTCCTGCCACTGGTAAAATCGCCCATGGCCACCAAGCGCTCTGCACACACAAACCACTCCACTCCCATATGCTGTGGCACCAGCAACAGCTATCCAGAACCTAGCAGTGGCAGTCATGACACCAGCGCATGACGTCGCCCACGCAGGCACCACTCTCCCCTTCCACGGGCATTCTGGACGTGCACCTCCGCAAGTCAAAATTTTTGGGTAGAATTACACAAAAACTAAAGTGCGGGGTAGCACGTGGCTCATTCAAAAATTGTGAGCCTTCCCGCTGAATGCGGGAGTAGGCAACCCTGACACACACCATATTAGACACTCCCTCCCCCCCCCCCCCATATTACACCCAGTGCACACACCACTATATTACAGTACACAGACCCCTCATATTACACCCAGTACAGACACCACTGTATTACTTTATACACAGCACCCCCCATTACAATACACACAGCCCCAAATATTACGCTTAGCACACACAAAAAACTATATAACATAGCACACAGCACACCCCATATTACATTACACATAGCTCCCCATATTACTCAGTACATACACCCCTATTTACCATTTGAAAACAGCCCTCCCCATATTACACAGCACATACAGCAACCTCCCCCCCATATTACAGGCTGTACACTACACATCACTAAATTATATTACACACAGCCCCCCTCCCATTAAGCAGAACCCTCCCCAGTCTATACCTTTCTGTGTTGCTTTTTTCTTCTTAGGATGTGCAGGGACCCGGCAGCGTGGTGAGGAGGCATCTCAGCAGGGAGAGGAGCAGGGAGACTAGAGCAGGGCTGGCCTGATCTGCAGATGCACGGAGCCAGCCCAGCCAGAGCCTGCTCTGTGTGTGTGTGGTGGGCGGGCCGGGCTCAGCTTTAGAGAAACAGAGCCCCGGCTGCCAGCTCTCTATGATGCAGTGACTTCCACTTCCTGTAATGTGTACACAGCAGCACGGCCACTGCTGCGGTGCCCGGCTGTGAACTCCCAAGTGCTTGCCGACCCCTGCCATTTCCGGAGAAGAGCTGCCGAGCTTCAGCTGCTTGGCGGAGGGGGAACGGCCGCTGGGAGGTGCTACGCGCGCATGCGCAGCAGCCCTCTCGCGGCCGTGTTTGCTGTGGGCAAAGTGCCTGGCTGCGGCCGCTAACCGCTGAGATCGCGGTCCGCGGCCCAGCCAGACGTTAAGGCGGCCAGTTTATGTCAGTTACGGGCCGGCCCACGGGGAAATGGCCCGGTTTCCCGGTGGGCCAATCCGCCCCTGTGCAGCAGTACCCCAGACTGGAAACCTGCATGCCCCCGCAGGTATGCCAGCCCTGTCTCCCACTTCCACCTCATACACCATGGGAGCCCAGAAGCAATGCAAGAGCAGATCCTTTCGCTGCAATGCTTAGTAAGTCTAACAGTAAGTAAATGACACAGGAAACACAATCAATAAATATTTATTTATATTGGTAATAAAAATATACAATTATTTTAAAATGTTAAAAAAATCATTCACTTATTTACACTACATTGATCTTTACCAAAAATAGTTTTTTAGTAACGGGAAACAAAATGTAATTGTTTTACAAAAGCATTAGAAGGAAGATCCATGGTATGGCTAGGGCCCAGGCTGGAAACTGCTGTATTAATGCAATATTGCCAACAACAAAGGAGACTTTTACAAACTAAATTTTAGTGTTCAAAAAAGTGCACCAAGGCTTCTGGGCTCAGAACCCATTCATCAGGAGGTATGATCTACTATATATGTATGTGTATATATGTATAATTACTGAACATATCAGCCTGCACTCCACGGCTTTAGAATGAATGTATTAAATCAAAACAGCTTACATATAGGATGTGCCAATTCCATCAACCATTGCGGCCATTTCATCAGAATATGGGCTGCGAAACATAAAGTGCAGGTACATAGGCAGTCATTGTATATGCACCTGCACTTTATGTTTCGCAGTCCATAACCGTCATACCAAGCGAGCTACATATCAACTAGCAGCTGATGTTGGACTAACGTTTAGCAGTTTTGCTAATGAAAGAAGGCCACAGATGTAGTCTTAGAACTGGAATTTCTATAATGTGACATAAAATAAGAGGAAGAGAAAATCATGTAGAAACACGGACAATGATTTTGATAAGTATCAAGCACTCATTAGTTATGTATGATATGTATATGTATCAGGACTACTAATTATCACAGATTGTATCACTAAACATCACAGATATCTGCTGTGGTTTTTCTGCTATCGGTGGCAGCGCAGGCCCTACAGCCGTCTAGTGCAATAATATGTAACTCAAAACTTGGTTTCACTAACAGTTTACAAAGCAACCTGACAGTCCAGGTTTTAAGAATATCATGCTTGTGCAGAGATGGTATAATCAAACTTACAAAAGGTAACTAATTAAGTCACCTGTGAGCATGGATATCCTTAAAGTCCAGACTATGAGGGTGCATTGAGGACCAATGGATTTTCACACGGTGCAATGTACTTTCTATTCAATCTTGATTCGATCCCGATCGTGAACATATGATGTATACTATATTGTACAGATCTGTACTATATAGTCTTGCCTGCACAGTCTATTTTTCTGTTGGATTCCGATGCCAAGGAGCATCGGGATCAAATCTAAATCGATTTGATTGTGCTTATATGAGCAAAGTCAAATAGAAAAATAGACAAAATCGAACCGTGTGTACTCCTATAAGTAAGAGAGCAAGAGAAATTTCATAATTGACATGATAAACTTCATAATATTTGTTATGTGTCTGCCCGAACCATTAATCTCAAAACAAAAATCTAATGCTAGAAAGTCCGATAGGATGTTTCATTGCCATTGTGTACAGACATTATGCAACCGGAAATATTATGCTTTTGTTATCTGTTTGTGTGACCTGAACATTTAATGACCAAATGTTTCCAGCATGCAGGGTTGGACTGGCCCACAGGGGAACCCCCCCTGGGGGCCCCACTGCCTGGGTGCCTATATCATCTAGGAATTAGGTTCCAGACAGTGTACTTTAATTACGTTTTGTACATATGTACATTATGGTAGTGGCTGTGGTGGATGGACACCCCAGGGACTGGCCACACCCCTAAACATGGCCCCTACCACTACATTACTACCCCCCGTGGGCCGTTCATGCCCCAGTCCGACACTGCTAGTGTGGACAAACTTGAAACATTTATGGGGATCAGAGGTTGTACAAGCAGCAGCTATGGATCTCAGTACAGGTGTAATATAAAGTCCACTTTTGTAATTTTGTTTTTAATTTTAAATAATTAGCAGCTTAGATTGGCTGTTATAGGAAATCTATTCATTTAGTAAATATCCTGATTACACCTGCCAGGAAGGACACATTTTAACACTTTTGCTCCTCTGTAGGCTTTTGCTTCTTTGACGAACTGAACCTGAATTTTGATCTTGGAGCAAAGGCGGTCTCTCGGAAATGTCTTTTTCCTTATTAGGAGATGTTAGAGAGTTTTTTCTTCCAAAGGCAAAAAGTTGAGAGGTCATATTCGATATCTCCTGTGTGTGATCGACAGTAGGCTGTGCTCTTCCATCTGTGCTTTCTTCCTCAGATTTTAAATGCTGGTCATTGGACGAATTCTTTTTTTGTTTCCTCTCCAATTTTAGACTGTTAATAGTTTCTAACGCCTGGTTCAACTCTTGCCTTGATCTTTCTATTTCAAAAACAGATTGATCTCGTATTTCTCCACATTTTTTGAGCGAGTTATCCAAAGAGACAAAAAATTCTTTGCCCAATTTTGAAAAGGCCTCTTCACCTTTATGAAATACAGATAACATATCAGGCACATTTACTTTATTACTGGCCATCATTGTAAAAGTAAAGCACCAGCATCCATATTAATAAATGAATCTGCATAGGGCATACCAATTACAATCATATTCCATCCTAAGGGCAGTATTCAATGAGAATAATTCTCCGTGCATGGCGAGAGATTTTTTCTCTCGCCATGCACTCGCCCTGTTCCGGAGGTTCGCTGCCACTCCTGCTCCCACTATTCAATGTGGTTAAGACTCGCCGCCAGACTCGCGGCGAGTCTTAACCTCTGCAGCGGACGAGCGTCCGCGGCAGGGAGCTGGCAGGGAGCCGGTGGCAGCCAGGGAGATTAAAGTCTCCCTGGCTGCCCCAGAACATATGTGGAGGGGAGGAGGGCTCCCCGGGACCCAGGCAGCACAAGCTGCCCCCCCCCCTATAGTCAGCGGGGGACCGTGTATTCACTGCACCCGATCGTGCATATGTAATGATCGGATGCAGTGAATATATGAATATCTAATGAGCGGCTCGAGAGCTCCGGCCCCCTGCTGGCTGCTCTGTGTAAAAAAAAAAAGAAAATGTAAAAAATATATTTTTTTAATTAAATATATATTCATGTGCTTATAAGCACATGAATAAAAATAACATGCCCCTTCACAGAAAAAAAAAATCCTGATTTTTTTTACACCAAAATTAAAAAAAAAAACCTTTTAGTTTAAAAGTTCACATTCCAGTTCTCCATGAAAAGATGGAGAATTGCTACACGGAGAGACACACGGCAAAAATCACTTAAAAAGACGGCGAAAATATCACATTGAATAGGGTAGTTTACTTTTGGAGAGCAAAATGCTCCTTCCAACGCGAAAATAGCACAAACTCGCCATAAAACAAGGCAAATTTTTCTCATTGAATACTGGCCTAAGTGGCATAACATAAAGACATAGAATCTGACAGCAGATAAGAACCACTTGGCCTATCTAGTCTGCCCATGTACATACACACACTTGAACACTAGGGTAAATTTTTGTTGGGGGCCAATTAACCTACCAGTATATTTTTGGATTGTTGGAGGAAACCAGAGTACCCAGCGAAAATCCACACAAGCATGAGGAGAACATACAAACTCCACACAGTTGGTGGGACTATGGTGGGAACCAAACACATACAGTGCTGTAAGGCAGTAATGCAAACTATTACCCCATCCGCACTTCACACACATAGAGAAGCTTCAACGGCTAATGACAGACATCATGCATATTATAAATGCTGTGAAAGATTTGGGACCACGGTTTGGTTTAAAAAAAAATCAAAGTGTTCCAAAGTGAACAGTTTTTAAGATTTATATCAAAAAGGATCTACTGTTAAAACTTCAAAAATTAGAATGTGATATATTTAAATTGGTTATTTTTGGCTTTCAAAAATACATTACAAAGCTGTAAATCAGAAAAAATTGTGGAAATGTATTGGCAAATATAAACCATGTAAAACTAATGATATACAGTTACTGCCTAAATAAGCAGTTATGTGGAACAAAGTACATCTAGTATATAGTGGCTATAAACAGTATTCACCCCCTTTGGCATTTTCTTCATTTTATTTTATTACATCAAAATATATTTATTTAAAAATTCTTCTAACTGAAAAACATAAATATGTCAATGATTTGGCGGCAGATGTACTATAGCAGCACTTATCATTGACTGCACAAGGATTTATTTAGGTGTACTGTGGCAAAAGGGGCAAATTAATAAATTATTGTCTGTTTTAATTAAGTTTTATATAACATTATAGAGTGTTTGTATAAATCTGTGATCCCAATTTCACGATATATCATTGTATTCATTGCAACAACAAAATAAAATGTAAAACTTGCCCATTATAGTGAATACTTTTTGTCACCACTCTATTTAATATTAGAATATACTGGAGGTCATGTCTGGTACAGTATGCAATGCATCTCCTAAATAAAGTATGTAAGCTGCATATAACATAGTGGTTGGATTCACTTATGGTAAAAGGACTAAAATTCTTTATGATTTTTTTTTAAAGACTAGATAAAAACGCAGGTGTTTTCACAATAAGGGGTAGATTTATTATAGCGGCGCTAAAAGTGCCGCTATAACACTTTCTGCTTTGCCTCATTAGCAAGGCGAAGCAAGAGGGGAGAGCGACAAGATCTACTAAGATCTTGCCCGCCGAAGCGGGGGAACGCTAACTCCCACCTCCGGCGACGCCTCCTCCAGCTGACAGCGCATCAGTTAACACTGCTTCTCCCTGGCCGGCTGGACTGTGCATGCGCGGGATCTCGCTACTCACGCGAGATCCCCAGCGCAGCTCAGAGCCAGCAGCAGGGACAGCGCTGTCCCTGCTGTAGGCATAGGGCATCGCCGCCTGCAGCTGTCGAAGGCGATGCTGACCGTTCATAAATCAGGCAGGAGGCAGGCACACACTACAAAATATTGTAGCTGCGCTATGCCTCCTGCCCCACATCGCCGCACATAAGACACCCGCTCGGGTGTCATAGATCAGGGGAAGTGCTATCCCCTGCCATTAGGCGCATATTCCCCTGATCGTCAGTTAATAAATCTACCCCTAAGTAACAAAGGAAAGTCAGAAATCATCTACCAAATGCAATAATGTAAAAATGTGTTAAAGAACAGCTTAAAGACACTGGAAAAATACTACAGTACATCTATGGGAAAAAAGTCTAAGAAAAAAAACATTAAAAGGTTTAATATGTGCTATGCTATTGGCTGTTCGGAACCAAGTTACCTTCATTTTGCTGGGTATTTGATGGAGTCAATGTGTCAACTGCATCCTGAATCTGTTCCGCATTGTTCTTAAAAATTGTTAAGAAGTTTCTCAGAGCTGTTTCCGAAGCTTCTGTTTTAAGGTCAGCATAGGAGGAAAGGACATCTGCACACACACAC
This sequence comes from Crinia signifera, assembly GCF_055691185.1. Classification (NCBI taxonomy): domain Eukaryota; kingdom Metazoa; phylum Chordata; class Amphibia; order Anura; family Myobatrachidae; genus Crinia; species Crinia signifera. The sequence goes on from NC_139217.1 coordinate 407,982,574, forward strand.
ACACACAAAAAGATAAAACATTTACTTAAAATACATTATGCTGAAATGTTCTGCTTTGTTCACCTGACAGTATCAAACAATTATTGTGAAAAAACAGCAAATTGCGTATGGACACACTCATGTCAGAATAGCAGTACCAATAAATAGAACAAAATGTCCCTTAACTTAAATTTATAGAGATTTCACCTCTAAATGTAATTATATATAGATTAAGATATAGTGGTTAGTGAAATATTAGACAAACAGTACAGTATATCCATGACAACTGAAAAATAATGTTAAAACAAAAAAAGAAAGTGATTCAAAAGATGTATGTGTCGTCACTCATTTATGTGCTAATATTTGTGTTAAATACAATCCATAATATTACAATGATCACTCTCCTGGTAATTAACCCTTTGAGTGCCAAAATCTCTGTGAGAGATGTGCAAAATATCTGCTAAAAATGCCAGTGTCGCTCACATTTGTTATATAAATGCACATAAAAATGTGTAAAAAAGATAATATTTCCTATGTAAGGTAAACATTACAGGTCAATATAATGAGTACAAATGTTTGCTTGCCCATTTTGACACCTATTTTGACAAATTCCCTGGGACTCAAAGGGTTAAGGGAGAGTGTATGTCAGTGCGTCTATCAGTCCGATGCCAACCTGCTTGCTACATTGCAGACCATACTGCACATGCATAGTAGGAGTCCAGCATACGCACAAAGTGTCTAACACCAATAGTACTGCAATCAGGTCTCAAGTACACAAATAGAATATCATAGTGGGATTATTGATAGACTTTGAAATTCAGGCCCTAATTCAGGCTGGCTCGGTAAGCTGCGATCCCCTCGGTACCATGCAAGGGGAGGTATACGAGAACACATCCACTCACATGCCTCCGTTAGCAGGAGAAATCATTCGATGGTTAATGACCATCAAACGATTTCTCCTGCTTTCCCAAATAAAAGTTAGTCTCAACTGACTTTTGTTTACGAGCTCTAGGACGAAGACGGGGCGGGCGGCTGACGTTCTGTGATGTCAGCCGCCCGACCCCAGCAGGCATCGGCCCGCTTGTGTGCCCATTGGAAGGCCCAGCATTTTCACGGGAAAGCCCATAAAACGCTTGGCGTTCCCATGGGCTAGCCCCGTTTTCACCCCTGTCCATCCCGGCCCTCCCTCCCCGTAGCGAACGGCCCGACGAGTGTGTAACTCACCAAAGCCGTTTGATGTTGGGGTGTGCACATGCGCAGAAATGTGCTTACATAAACCCCGATCGTCGGGACTGGGGACAAATTCAGGTTGCTATGAGTGACCCTGAATCAGCCCCTTAGTCCGCAAGAAAATAAGTTTGAGAATCCTTTATTTTTATTATTCTTTACAGACTGTATGTATGTAGATTTATTATATCTTTTTTTTTTTTTTTACTTTGTTATTCTGCTGTGTCTTTGTATGCAGCGGCTGGGCTATAATCTACATAACCCGCAGGAGGCATCTTCAGTGAAAAATCTCCAACTGCCGCACTGGATCACCTGCACTGCGGCTATTGTTCATCTGAATAACTCAGGTTACTCAGGATGTCCACATAACTCACGCAGCTAGAGCTAGGATTCCCTACTTACAACACATAAGTGTTATAGAGCACAATATTTAAATGTATTTAAATTACTATAAAACTTGCACAGTTCGCGATGCTATTTTACTACAGCTTTTAGACAGGACACTGTGTTATTGCCACTATACTAGATCACAATGACCTAGTCCTTTGTAAAGGTTAAAACTATTAACAGCACAGAACATGTTATCTTGACGTGTGTGTCTAGGACGTGTAAATGTTCCTTCTATCTTACTAACCTTTAAGTGGGGAACAAACAACTGTAACAACATTTTCTTGAAAATTATGATAGGCTTGCTTTATTCCTTGGAAAAGAGCTTGCGTGTACTGGACTTGTAAGTTGTAAAAACCCCTGTGGAAATCAAGTTCAGCTTCCAGAGCATGGTTCTAGACAAAAAAAAAAGAAGAAAATAAGACTACGAGCATCTTACTTTTATAATGAAAAAATTCACCTAGCACTTCTACATAATTAAGGCAGGTTTTGTCAGCAAATCAGTACAGGAAGCATGGCCACAACATGGAGCAGAGTGGCCACACCAGCAGGGTATGTAGTACATCGGGTGGGGAAAAGAGAGAACTGCTCCTGCTCAGCCGCAGAAGTCTCTCTCCCCGGCCCAGCAAACACTGATGTGAGCTGGGCTGCGGATTGTCCAGGGAGGCTGCTGCTACTGAGCAGAGGCAATCTCGGTACTTGTGTATTATCAAGGCGCCCACTAAGCAATTTGCTTAGTGGGCTATTCTGCTTAGGAAAATCGCATCGCATGGGCCATTTTAGTGCCATGCGATGTGCGATGCGAAGCGATTTTCCTATGTAATTTATTCACTGCTCTCTCAGCCTCGGGGGTTCGCATCGCAGGGCATCGCACCTGCCGCAAAATCGCATGCAATCACAGGGTGTGCGATGCCATGACATTACCTATACCATAAAATGATTGTATGACATACAATGATGTTATAGTGGATAGTGGGGGAATGAAAAGGTCGGAGGACGCGTTCCGCTGTGCTCGCCACGCTTCGGGGTGGCGTTGATAGTTTGGGGGCTAAAACATCATTGTATGTCATACAATTATATTATGGTATAGCTAATGTCATGGCATCGCACACCCTATAATATATGCGATTTTGCGGGACATGCGATGCGATGCCCCAGGGCTGAGAGAGCAGTGAATAAATGACAGTAAAAAATCGCATTGCATGTCCCTTAAATGGCCCATGCGATGCGATTTCCCTACGGTGCCATACGTAGCAAAACTGGGCGCCGTGATAATACACAAGTACCGCAATCTCCTCTCCATCCCTGAAACTGTTACTGGGGAGGGGGTAATAAAAATCTCCCTCCTGGATCTGCCTCCCATGCAAAGGAGACACATCTTCCCAGTGTGCAGTGAGTACATTTACTTTTTGTATTGACTCCTTTTTAAAAAAAAACACGAATTTTGTTGCCACATGTGCCCTATTTGGACAGCTGCACTCTCCCCTCCTGGTACACAAGACTGTCACTGGTCTCAATGACCTCTGCTCAACCGTGTACACTAGCGCGATAAAGTCTTTGACCAAAATTTATGTTTTCTTGTATTTCTCTATCTTAATGAATATCATCTTTATTATTATTATTATTATTATTATTAGAAATGGCACTTTAGGACTTTACTTCAAATGTACTATACTTGTTTTCGCATACTGTTTAGAAACACAAGCGTATTTCAATATTCACTTGATGCTTGGCAACATTCAAACTCTTTCTGAAGAGTTGCTTAAAAATTTAAAATTCTGCTATCTAGCATAAGAAAAAGGTACAAACATGACTAAAAAATGTACTGGACACAGATCAAAACGGGAAACAGGAAACGTACATCAAAAAGGGAAAATACATTATCGTCATAAGTAAGTGAAATTGTAGACTCCCAGCGACTGCAAATAAAGAAGAACTCTAAAATATTAAACTTTAGAATTAGTTGAAACAGTTAATAGACACCTGCGTAATGTAGGTCTATATGGTCGCATAGCTTGCAAGAAACCATTGTGAGGTGTGTAAATAAAATACACCACCATCAATGGGCCAAAAAACACTAGTATTGGACACTGGATTAGAGGAAAAAAAGGATTTTAGACCCACAATTTCAAATATAAACTTTTTGGAACCAGCACATAGAATGCACACATCTAAAATAGTATACACGCATCTAAAGTAGTATGCAGACTAAGGTGTATGAATTAATAGAAAAGTAGAGAAAAGCATTAAGTTCTACAAATTATTACATTGCCTCCTCAGTTCTTGATCTCAATCCCATTCAGAATCTCTGGTGTGAAGTAGAAAAGTTTGTGTAATGGCTCCGACAAATACTAAAAACTTATGGGAATGTGTGAATGAGGCCTGGAAAGGCATAACTTACAAAACTTGGTGTCTTGAATGCCCAAATAATGTGAAGCAGTGATACACGCCACACATCGATGAAATCCAAATTTAATATTACATTTATGTTATAATATAAAATGATAAATAAATCATTTTGTTGTTTATCAGGTGAAATATTCTTGTCAGATTGCTTAGAAAATGCCCTGTGTGTAGGCCCCATTACACTCACTGAGAGAATCTGTTAACTTTGTTGTACTAATTATGGAAAACAATAAATGACTGTGTTATCACTAATAGGTTCACACTGTAAATTGACCATGGCCGACATTGACTGAGTAATATACGTTTGTGATAGAGAAGCAAGTACAAGGCTGTTATGAGGCAGCAGAAACGATCTCTACAGCCAGGAATGAAAGATCAATAAAACCTTTTAGAAGGAATAAAATGGACACTTTCAGAGACACGTTACACAATGTCGGGATTGATGGGCGTAAACCACTTTACATGAAGTGAATATTGCCGCTAATATTGCAAATGATCTATACAGATAAACACTGTATTTATACACAGTAAGTGCCGAGTATAAAATCTTTAAAAATGATATACGGTATAAAAAAAAAAAAAACATATAATTTTTGGTTCGGTCTTAAAAGAAGACGAGACAGACACAAAGAGAATTTCGCTCCATTCTGCAAAACAAAGGTGTTTCCAGCCATGGCAGTGTGACAGTATATATTTTCACAAAGATTCATAAGCACAGCTGGGTTCTGCTTTCCTGTTGTCTGTAAAAATAGATGTGGAATGATTCCAACATGCTGTATATAGTCTTTCTTCTACAACACCTGCAGAGCTGAGGAAGGAATTACAATTTCTTCCGCATACTTTGTAAACATTTGTCACTTTTTCATTTTATTGACAGATAACACAGTAAGACGCACGTCTGCAATATTTACCAGGATACATCACTGGACAAATACATCATTGCACGAATGTCTTGTGTGGGATAAATTATATTAAAAAACTAGAATAATAGAAATGAGTATGTAAAAGAGTTAGGAATATTAAAGATAATAAAAGTTATAGTTAAAAGGAAAATAAGTAGGTTTGCAATAATAATCTATGCAGCAAGGTTAGTGGGCATAGGCGTGCGCACGGGGGGGGTGCCAGGGGTGCACAGGCACCTCCTAATGACCCGGCACCCTCCACAGGATTGCACGCAAAACATATTTTCAGCAGCACCCGCGGCGGTCAGGACTGCTGCATGACTTGCCTGCCGCCGCTGGTCTCCAGCACGCCAAACAGATCACCGCGGCTGGGGACATAATGGGTGTTGCTGCTGCGTGGATGGACCTGCTCGCTGTCTCGCTCAGCTCCATAAGGTCAGTCCCCACTCCCCCAGCCAGGCAGGCAGGCAGAATTGACACAGCCGGTCAGACACTCGGTATGACTCTCCTCTTGCAGCTAGCTGGAGGCGATGGGAACTGCAGCTGAGCAGCAAACCGGAGCTCAGCGAGGGGAGAAGGAACTCGGCAGGGAGATGCCACTGAGTGGGGAGCTGGAGCACTGCCGGAAGCCGGAGCTCGCATGGTGGGTTTGCGAGCCCCGCTCCCCTCAACTGGAAGCCGGAGCGTGCAGGGTCACGGTGGGTTTGCGACCCCCACTCCCCGCAGCTAGAAACTGGAGTACGCAGGGTCATGGTGGGTTTGTGACCCCCGCTCCCCGCAGCTGGAAGCCGGAGCATGCAGGGTTGGTTTGCGGCCCCCCTCCCCTCAGCTTAATGTAGGGGAAGCTGACAGCCAGCTTGTGTTCACGAGCTGGATGGTGTAGGAGGGGAGGTGCTGATGAGCACTCTTATGTCCCTCCTGCCTACAGCCCTGCAGGCATGCGCTGAGCCCTCCAAACCTACTGCACATCCCTTAGCTCCTGGCTGGAAAGGAAACACAGCCCACTAGCACAGACATCCAGGTAACTGCTCAACTGGGCACCTCAGCGCAAGCTCTTCTGCCCACTCTCATTATGCTGCCCCTTCTCTGATCTCTCCCCATGATTCTCGCTCCCTATGCCCTCCCCCCCCCCCCTTCCCCCTCCAGGCCTGTCAACAAATATTTAGGGGCAGCCAGAAAACATTGTGCCTAGGGGCAGCCTGACCCTTAAATTTGCCCCTGGCTTTAATGTGTGATGGGCATTACAGTGTGTGGCATTATATGGGCATTACAGTGTAAATTTTTGCAGCCCGCCTTTGGCACGCACTGTCCAGATTTCTAGTGTATTTAAGGAGTATGATTCTTTCTACAGTGCATTTACATAAATAAGTCACCTTGTATTTTGTGTGCATTGATGGCCAATAAGAGTTTATAGACACGCCCAGAAGGCGGTGATGGACACGCCCAGAAGGCGGTGATGGACACACCCCTCCAATGGTGCACCCCCTAAAACAATGGGCTGCGCACGCCTATGTTAGTGGGGCACATGTAATCTCATGGTACTGCTATACCATAGACTTGAATGGGACCCAGCTCGGATGTTAATGTAAACATCATGCGTCAGTGATCAGGATTTTTTTTTTACTCCTACCCCTGTAGAGGTGAAAAAAATTCCCTGGTACTTCTGGCTAACGGGGCAGACTGATTTCTGAAGTGCCTGGAGATCAATTAGTAATTTACCACAGCTAATTGAGTTCCCACCCATAGACACATACTCAGCATGCACTATTCTTGCCTAGAAAGCACACACTCACTCAATTCTGCCACTGTGATCCTTTCTGTCTGCCTTTCTCAGGGAACTGGGTCATTGAGGACTAATGATAGCAACGTACACTTGGTTGGACCAAATAGATCACCGGTCCCCCTCCACCCACCTGTAATGCTTGATTGAGCTGTTTTACACTGTATTGCCTATGTGTATCAATGTAAGTTATTTATACAGTATACATATATTTCACAGAAAATATTTTAGTAATTAACACCAGTTCCTTCCCCCAGTGGAGCTTACAATCTATAATCTCCATTGCATGTACACTCATCAGCATACAATATACACTAGAGTTAATTGCTGACAGGAGCCAATTAACCAGTCCTGTAGGTCATTTCAATCAGAAGTCAGACACATAGTGTATGTGAAAAAGATAAGTCAGTATATATTTTCTATATTAGATAATAGAAAAGTACTAAAAAAAAGTTTGTCAGTTAGGGGGCATACGCACAGGGCGATAGTTCCCCATATTCTACGCCATCTATACAGATCGCTTAGAAATGAAACACGGATCGCTCCGTGTGTATGCCTTTGAGCAATGGGCAGTCCCGCTCGTCGCCATTGCCAGCTCAGATTTTGACCACATGTGGTCAAGGCCTAGTTAGATCGCGCTGCATGTGGTGTGAGACAGAGGACACTCTGGTGCGCTGGTGCGTTGCATGTGTGCTGACCGATCTGTGCTAAACTACATCACTTAGCACAGGGCTGAAGTCGCCCTGTGTGTACGGGGCTTAGAGTGCTGGAGATGCCGTCAATGCAGCTGAAAACTTCCATATAGTTAATCAGAAATACATAATAAACTTAGTATATCTAAAGAGTTTTTAGATATACTTCTACATGTATTGACTCGTACATGCATGTAAGCTGCATATATCGTATATAATCTTGCCTTTCAAAAATACAGATGCAGTCCCTCTCTTTCATTGCCAGCGCTCGCCAGAACATCCCTGCTGGTGAGCGATGGCGGAAAGGGACTCCATTAGACTGGGTGCGCGAGCGTCTCACACACACGTGTGTCCCAGTCAGTTGGTGGCTGGGTGGCGGGACCCTGCCCCTCTCGGCTTCAGGGAGACGGGCAGGGTTAGGGGATGTTCGGGGCGGCGGTGGGGACCGGGAAGGTGGTGGACAGCAGCAGGGTGCTCCGTCGGAACTGGGCGTGCGAGCGTCTGATGAGTGCGCGCCCCCTTCTGGTGGCTGGCAGGGGCTGGCGATTCTATTCTATTTTGTGAATCAATGAAGCATGTATAACATTTAGATTTACTGTGCAATTATTTCAGCTTAATTCATACTGTACTTAGTGACTCTCCTTGAATGTCAGGGAGACTCCCTAAAATAGTTATCATCTTCCCAACTCCCTCTTACCAATCTCCCAGTGGTTTGGCCAGATGGGCACAATGCAGTGATACAGTAATGTCATCACACTCTTCACACCATGAGGAAATACTAGGGAGAAGAATAAGGAGGTTGATTTTTCCAAGAAATGTCCTCGTCTCTGCATTCCCGGATGGCTATATGAGTGACTGTCTGCCTAAGAATGTGTGATGTATTACAGGAGATGGCTGAAGAATTAAATAAATAGGTCCAATGTTAACATGATTAAAAGGTCACCGTGCAAAATGGTCAACACAGAAATGTGTTGTTTTTTTTCATGATTTTTAGGATTAGGCTTAGGCACTTCAGGGATAGTCTGCTGGAGAGGACAGTTGAGATTAGGCACTTGTTGGAGGGTTAGTGTTGGGCTAGGCACTAGGGGCAGGGTTAGAATTAAAAATAACAAAAAAATGCATTGACCTTTTGGTTGTCAGTCTTTCGAACATGTTGAACTATTGACTCTGTCGACCTACAGTAAGTCAATATCGACCAATTAACTAACCAACCATATGACCTATTGACTGTCTATCCATGTACTGTCAAGTCTTTTAATTTTGGTTTATTTATTACGTTATTTCTATAGCGCACACATATTCCGCAGCCCTTTACATAGAATATTTGAACATTCACATCATCGCCTGCCTCAGTGGAGCTTACAATCTACATAATTCACAGTTAATAGTAAGGAGAGAGTTGAGGGGGTTATTTAAGATGACAGAAAAAGAGAGCAACATACACTATGTTTAATATACACTCATGTCTCTGGTAAAATATCTCAAGTCGGTGGATTCATGAGCAGACTTTTATTGGCCATCTATGCATGCTCTTTTACTGACTGCTGCAGATTTCTTTTAACACTGACAACTGCACATGGTATGCCAAACTTTAATACTTGCTTTTAAGCACAGCCTCCTGTCATATTTACCCTTTCCCGCCATTATCTAGCTGTTATATAACTCATTTAGATTTGATCGCAAGTCAATTTTATGACACGCCTCTAAGCAAGGAGCAGTGCACAAAGCTTCTACAAAGCTGCCCACATAGATGATGCAACTATGCAAGTGTGAGTTAACTTCTAGCCCTATAATTAGGTTGAATTAAGTTATTGAATTAAAATACCACAGTCCCATGTCCTGGTTAAGACATTTCTATCTACTACTACTACTTGATGTTATGGGTTACTTCTTGAATTTATTTGTGGTACTATCATTGAATGGACGCTAAGATTTTGTTTCCCAGACTGAATATATATGTCTGGTTGGTCTTTTAATTTATTATTTTACAACTGAATGTTTTTGACATCAGTCGGTAATCCTTTTCCCTACTTGTGTAACAAAATAAAATACAGATCTTTCAAAATAAAAATAAAAAACAGTTCAAACAGCCCATTGCTGAAATAAATTATAATTTATGAGAATGCAATTTGCTCACTAATGACTTGTGACATCATTAGCGTATGGAACACTAAATGTCAGTAATGTTGAGGGTTCCTTTGTGTGTAATACTGTTATCAATAGGCGTAAAGATGGACCCGCTCTCATCTGAGCATCTGCTGGTGTGCCATTCAGTGCGAATGAGGTGCGCCTGTGTGTGTGAGACACTCACGCACCCCATTCGCAGCAATGGATGCACGAGCATGTAAGATGCTTGTGCGTCCCTGTCCCGGCGTGATGAGTCAGGCCGCCTCGGCATAACCGTTCACCACAGCTCCATCAGTAGGTGATGGGTGCAAGCTAAAAAATGTACAGTTCAAAAATTCTATTTTAATAAAATATCCTGTTAACACTAATTAAATGACAAGTAGTAAAATGAAGACGGACCTTACTCAAAAGTATCTTTAACCCCTTCATGACAGAGCCAGTTTGTGCCTTCATGACAGAGCCCTTTTTTTCAAATCTGACATGTCATACTTAAGTGGGGATAACTTTTTTTTGCTTTTACTTATCCCAGTGATTTTGAGATTGTTTTCTCGTGACACATTGTACTTCAAGTTAGTGGTAAATTTTGGTCGATACAGTCTGTGTTTTTTTGTGAAAAATACCAAAATGTCGTGAAAAAATGGAAAATTTTGCAATTTGCAAAATGTCACATTTTCTGCTTGTGAGACAAATAAACATACCACTCAAAATAGTTAATAACTAACAAAGACCATATGTCTACTTTATGTTGCAATCATTATTTCAACCTCCTTTTCATTTTTTTGGACACTAGGAGGCTTCAAATATGAATAGCAAATTCTCAAATTTTCAAGAAAATTTCAAACTCTGATTTTTTTAGGGACCAGGTCAGTTATGATGTGACTTTGAGTGACTTGTATGTGAGACACCCCCATAAATGATGCCATTTCAAAAACTGCACCCCTCACAGTATTCAAAACAGCATTTTGGAAGTTTGTTAACCCTTTAGGTGTTTCACAGGAATTAAAAGAAAGTGTAGGTGAAATTTCAAAATTTAATTTTTTTTGCAGATTTGCAAATTTAATACATTTTTCTAAGGAACACAGTAGATTTTACTAGAGAAATGTGACTAAAAATTGATTCCCCCAATACTTTGGTTTTCATAAATATCCTATATGTGGCCCTAGTGTGCACGGTGACCAAACCACAGGCTTCATAATAGAAGGAGCACCTACTTGATTTTGGAGCCTCCTTTTTATGAGATTATTTTTTAGGCACAATGTAGGTTTCTAGGCACCATAAGATGCTAAAAGTTAGGTACCCCCCCACAAGTGACCCCATTTTGCAAACTACACCCTTCAGGGAATTCATCTAGGGGTATAGTGTACATTTCAAACCCCCAGGGGTTTCACCAATTGTGGTACAACTGGGCAGTGAAAATGAAAAAAATTAATTTTTCATTTTCACAGCTCAGTTGTATCAAAATTGGTGAAACCCCGGGGGGTTTGAAATGTACACTATACCCCTTGATGAATTCCCTGAAGGGTGTAGTTTGCAAAATGGGGTCACTTGTGGGGGGGTTCCACTGTATGGGTGTTTCGGGGGTCATTCAACCAGAATCTGTGCTGCAAAATCCAAAAATCACTCCTTCCCTTCTGAGTCCTGCCATGCACCCAACTGGTATTTTTTGGTCACACATGAGGCATTGCCGTACTCGGGAGAAATTGGGGCACAGATTTTGGGGTGCTTTGTCTCCTTCATTCCTTGTGAAAATGAAAAATTTTGAGCCAGATCTGCATTTTTGTGTAAAAAAATGTAATTTTTTACAGAAAAATGCAGTTCTGGCTCAAATTTTTTTATTTTCACAAGGAATGAAGGAGACAAAGCACCCCAAAATCTGTGCCCCAATTTCTCCCGAGTACGGCAATGCCTCACGTGTGACCAAAAAATACCAGTTGGGTGCATGGCAGGACTCAGAAGGGAAGGAGTGATTTTTGGTGGTGGAATGAATGGTGGGTGCTATGTCGCATTAGCAAGACCCCCGAAGCACCAATACAGTGGAACCCCCCCACAAGTGACCCCATTTTAGTCACCAGCTTTGGGAGGGGGGCTGGCGCTGCGGCTGGCGGGGGGGTGGGAGGGGTGCTGGCGCTGCGGCAGCCGGGTGGGTGGGAGGGAGGGGGGCTGCCGGGTGGGAGGGGGGGGGGGCTGGCGATCGGGGGTAATCGGTGCGGTATATACACACACACACACACACACACACACACATATATATATATATATATATATGTGTGTATATATATATATATATATATATATATACATATATATATACACACACATATATATATATATGTATATATATATGTGTGTATATATATATATATATATATATATATAAATATATTTTTTCAGTGCATATATTTCATTTCTAACTGTTTCTGCAGCTTGATGCTGCTGCTGCTGCTGCGGGGGGGAGGGGGGAGGAGGGCAGCGCTGCTGCGCTGAGCTGCCTGCTGCCGGGGGAGCCGGGGGAGCTGCTGCTGCTGCCGGGTGAGTGCCCGGCGGGTGCGAGGGGGGGGCTGCACATCGGTGGTGATCGGTGCTGTACTTGACAGCACCGATCACCACCGATCCCTGTGTTACCGAGCGGCTTAGCCGCCGGTAACACAGGAAACGCTGTGAATGGCTGTTCAGATTTGAACAGCCAATCACAGCGATCGCCGACCGGGGGGGGCACCCCTGCCCCCCCTGGGCGGCGAGGGGGGATGTCTGCTGTCAGGGACAGCAGACATCACCTAACTGTCACTGCGTCTCTAGACGCAGTGACAGTTTGAAGTCATGACGTATATATACGTCATGTGTCGGGAAGTACTTCCCGACCATGACGTATATATACGTCAAATGTCGTGAAGGGGTTAAAAAAAAAAAACTTCCAAATCCTGGCAGGAATATAAGTGCCTGGGAAAGTGTTTAATGAATTTGGCAGTGCTTTTGAAAATGTTTCACTGGTCTGGGTCTGGTTTTTTGAAAATCACGTGTCTCTATTCATGCAATAAAATGTAATCAAGCAGCTGTTTCCTGGTGCTGGCTGGGAAGTGCTCGACTCTGTGAAAGCTCCTAAGACTTCAGAGCAGCTGTTTATAATAATAGTTTTACTTCACACATAACGGCAAGCAGATCGATTCCGGAGCACTATACAAGGAATAGATGATTGAATCATTGTACTGAAGTAATGATGGGGATACCTGTTGCATTGCCATTAGCCTGGAATAATTGGCAGCTTTCACTAATGCTTCTGCCGCTCTCTTCGCCCGCTGCTGGGGAGCACCTCTGGGAAACGCTGGCAGTGCTGCAAGCACATTCTCCACAGTAAATTCCTGGCTCACAGCACACTCCATTTTTGCCTGTAATACAAACATAATAAAGTCAACTGGTGGAAACCAAGAAAGCATCTTCTCTGATGGTTACAGATGCTCCTCCAATAAATCACAGGTGGAAACAAGCTGAATAAACAGATAATATAAGAGGAATTACTAAGTCATAAACATAAATGGAAAGGAAAGCGCTGGGCAGTTTATTAGAAAAAGGTTTACAGCCTGTCATATGACTGCATCTTACTGTACCAATTCCAGTACTAAGCATGGCAAAGAAACCAGAAGTGCTACATACTGTATGTATGTGCACCTCTGTGATAATAACAGAACTCTCTACATATAGGTTTTCACATTCGTGTGCACTAATGGCTTATGAAACAGTGGCCCATAATGGGTGCAAGGTGTGTGTGCATAGTGTTCATTCCAGCACCCGCCACGTTTGAAAACCCATGCAGTTCCTCTTCCCTGCCTGGGGTGTCGCTGTCTGCTGTGGTGTTTCTAGCACAGGTCTGGTTTGCATATCAGTGCTGATATACAGACCACACTGTGCTAGAAGCACTACAGCAGACAGCGGCACCCCAGGCAGGGAAGAGGAACTGCATGGGTTTTCAAACATGGCGGGTGCTAGAATGAACACTAGTGCACATGGGCCTTTGGGTCCACACACTGCATACCATGCGCCCATTTAATTATACTCACCTGGTAATGCATCCTGTGATTCACGCATGCACAATATTGGTGTCCTCAGGGATGCATGGTGGGCACCAAGTTTCTAGAGATCTGCTCATGCACAATGTGCTCCCGAGCACCCTATGATGTCCATGCTCCCCTAAGTTCATGACAACATGATGCCATGCATAGGCGCTGGGATCTTGTGGACACTCCAAGCAGGCACATAGACTGCAGGCTGCCTACCTAGGGTGCTCAAAGGATGCTTCCGACAGCACTGCCACTGCAGTACTGCCTGCCCAGAATTGCAGTGGTACAGGGACTGTATTGCCCAGGAAGCCCTGCACCTCTTGTACACCGCTATTTACGGCCATGGTTGGCGGAATCAGGAGCTACAGGATTTATTCTTGGATAAATAACCTTGCAGAGATGCTGTATAACCTATCTTTGTATGTGAAATAGCCGCAAAGTCAGTTAGGAAAATTCGGGATAATGTGAGAGTGTAATCAAGCAAGATGAACTGGATAAAAACAGTGGTTAGTGAAACAGGGTAGGCTTCATGTGATTCAATTGGGAATCTAGTAGAAATTGATCTTGTTCATTCAAAAACAACATCATTCACCATAATAAAACCATGAGTTTATTGACCAAATTCTCTAATCTGACTAAAAGTAATTTTACTATTAAATCTAGCCAACTGTGACTATTCTTATTCATCCTTTAAATATCTTTTTCTAGCTGTGTGAACTATGCTAGCAACATTATGGAATGAGGAATATCGGGCGATGTGACAAGAGAATACACTATACATATACTGTACTCTCCGTCTCATGCTGCATGGGTTGCACTTGTAAATGTTACATTGTCCCATGAATGCTTTATGTATACTAGGCATGGCTCTGCAAGTAAATATGTTAAAGTTTGGGTCTTCTGGCAGGATTCTCCATTTTATATTCACAATGACTGATCCTAGTTTATTTATTAAATATTGCTGCCCCGACTGGGCGCCTCCATGCCCACATGCTCTGCCTACCACTAAAAATCTCTTACAATGTTTGCTGAACTATACTCGTAATGCTGAACACGAATGTTACGTTTATAACAATGTCCAGAGAACGCACCGCTTTAATTTTGTTTTGTCTTAATGTTGTCTTTTTCAAAAAGCTTAACAAAAATTACTTGATTTAAAAAAATATATATGTCTGATTGTGTTAATCATATGAGCAATGTTTAATTTGCTATTTTGGATTAATTAGGAATAATTTCATATACATGTTTATAAAATATTGAACTCCACCCTTTAAAGCAAATGAAACACAGACCTATATTTTTTCAATCATACAGTATAGCAGTAGTACTATGTTTGGATAGGATATTGCTAATAAGTCTAAAGGTGCCCATACACTTGTCCGATTTGGGCTCAGTTTCATCTGATTCCGATAGATTGAGCTGAGATCGGGACCAAATCGTATGCGCCTAACATCCGATGTGCGGTCCCATGCGCATCAGATCAGAGTCAGATGGGCTGCATATAAGATAAACCAGATGTGTAGCCGTCAGTGGCACATAGTGGGAGCTTTTTATTGTATTGCTATCGCCTGACTAGGGGGTTTATTCTAGTTCATTCTTTCTGACAAAATCCTTCTTAGATGGACAAAACCATGTGCACTGCAGGTGGGCAGATGTAACATGTGCAGAGAGAATTAGATTTGGGTGAGTTATTTTGTTTCTGTGCAGGGAAAATACTGACTGCATGATTTTACACTGCAATATAGATCTCACTTTGAAGAAAAACCCCACCCAAATCTAATTCTCTCTGCACAAGTTACATCTGCCCCACCCGCAGTGCACATGGTTTTGTCCATCTAAGAAGGATTTTGTCAGAAAGAATGGACTAGAATAACCCCCTAGATACTTGAATACATGTAGAGAACACCAGAGAACACTGGTCAGCACACATCTCTGGTGCATACTGTAGCATGTGTGTCAGCGATGTTCGCTGAGCGATCTGTGCTAAACTACATAGTGCAGAAGGCTTATCAGAAACTGTAGCCATTTAGTTTGATTTCAGAGAAAGTGTTGATTGTCTGACTTTATACAAAACATTTAAACGTTACCACCTTATAAGGTGTGCACACACGGCAGATACTACCGTGAGATGCGAGTCCCGATCTGCACTATCTAGTCTTGCCTGCCCTCTCTATCTGGCTGCCGATTTGCGCTCACACGGGAGCGCGCAGCGCATCGGGCTCGCAAGCCCTAAAAAAGCATGCGATTTGCATGCGATATGGCTTCCGATGTTCACTATATCGGGAACATCGAAAGCCAAATCTTACCATGTGTACACACTTATAGTGTTTACTACATTATTTAGAACAGAAAGTATTCCTTAACCTTTTGAGTGGCAAGTGAATTTGTCAAAATAGGTACGAAAGTTGCCATTTTTGGGGAGTGCAGAAAATCCCCAGCATATAATAGCACATTCATATATTCTGTCCTTGTGTTTCCCCCCTATATCCCTATAGATTGTAAGATTGCAGCAGGGCCCTCCTACCTCCAAGTCTGTCTGTTGTTACCCAGTTTGTCTTATCACTGTCTACTATTGTAAAGCGCAACGGAATCTGCTGCGCTATATAAGAAACTGTAAATAAATAAATAATAAATATTCTGATGTTCTGATGAATCGTACCTAGAACCTGTGAAAATTGCCATTTTTATTCATCATAATGACCTGTAATGTTTACCTTACATAGGAAATATACTCTTTATTTACAGAACATTTTTTATTTGAATTTATATAACAAATATGAGACGCTGGCATTTTTAGTGGATATTTTTCACATCTCTCACAGAGATGTCGGTGCTCAAAGGGTTAAGTAGAAAGGTTGATATTCCTATAAACCATTAAATTGTAATGTGCAGATCTATGGGTACAGCTAGTGCAGTGTGAAAAGAAAATCAAATGCTTCCGCACAGAACTGAGAAATCATACATAAAGCCAAGTACTGTACGTCGGGAGTGTTTGGGGATTTCTTTTGATTCTTTCAAGCAATAATAGGTTTTATAAGATGATGATGTACAGAAAACAAGAATTGATAGCGATCTACTCACCCAAGGTGCAGATGGTACAATAAGTGTCATTGTGAGCAAATCTCTGCAACATTCCTCCAAAGACTCATTGCATCTTGTCAAATGATTTATTAACCTGGAATACATAACAGTCGGCAGTATATGATAAGCCGACTCTGGAGACTCTGTACCTGGGGCTAAAATAAGGCTCAGTGTTTGTCTCGTTGCATGCAGGTGTCTGAACAATGTGCTGAGTTTTCCTTCAAGAGCACTCTGGTGAGAAACAAGAAAAGTTGGAGAGGTGAAATAATATCAAACATCTTCACTTCAGCAAAGAGACAGACAAAGACTTTGAAGAAGATTCCCATAGCATACGAATAAGGGACACATGAAGTGTCACCTTCAATTTTGTGGCATCCCCTAATATCTTGTTTTCACTTGTCATCTTAGTTAGTTTTACAGCAGAAAAGTGGGCACATCAGCTAATCCTCATTGTGCCATTGGCATTATCAAGAACAGTCTCACGTCAACATCTGTGTTCTTAGTTCATGCTGAGTGGTGAATGTCTGTAACTGCCACACATACATACATACATACATACATACTGTACATACAAGAAACATGCTAACTCAATGGGCTCAATTCAGATAGGTGTTACTATGTCTTACCTGCAAGTAAGTGTCGCTACTGTATACCGTATGCCGCACTTATGGTGTGGGGGGTTCTGCTGCTGTATGCCATTGCAAAATCAACTCAACAACTGCTTTCGATTTTCTAATTTAATTGATCCAGTATCAAAACACTATGGGTGAGATTTAATAGGATGAGAGATTCAGAAAGTGAGAGATTTGGTAAGAAATCTCCAGTTTTTTTAAAGCAGCAATCATTTACATGGCAAAACCAGCCTGATTTTGCAGTGCAAATGATTGCTGCTTTAAAAAAACTGGGGATTTCTTACCAAATCTCTCACTTTCTGAATCTCTCATCCTATTAAATCTCACCCTATTAGTACACACAAAAGTGACTGCACACGATCAGAGGCAAACTGTCGAGCTTATATAAGCATATACAGTACACTGGAATATATACTTGTTACCTGCTTTACCCACATACTGTATGTGGGAACTGCTGTTATCAATGCAGTGTTATTTTACAAAATATGAATTGACAGAATTGTGTTGAATATTAGCTCTGTGTGTTATATATGTATGTGTGTATGCTACAGTGTACATGTGTTTATGTATGTAGTTACAAGCAGAGGATGAGACAAGGCTGGAAAAGTTGACAGCCGCTCTCAGCAGAGGAGGTGAGCGGCCGGTCAGTGCTGCGGGGGGCAGGATGCGGCTGGAAGATCAATGTATGTGTGTGTCAGTGGTGCCTATACAATGTATGTGTCTGTCACTGGTGTCTGTACAATGTATGTGTGTCAGTGGTGCCTATACAATGTATGTGTGTGTCAGTAGTGCCTATACAATGTATGTGTGTGTCAGTGTGCCCCTGGTCCCTATACAATGTATGTGTGTGTCAGTGTGCCCTTGGTCCCTATACAATGTATGTGTGTGTCAGTGTGCCCTTGGTCCCTATACAATGTATGTGTGTGTGTCAGTGTGCCCGTGGTCCCTATACAATGTATGTATGTATGTGTCAGTGTGCCCTTGGTCCCTATACAATGTATGTATGTATGTATGTATGTGTCAGTGTGCCCCTGGTCCCTATACAATATATGTGTGTAAGTGTGCCCATGGTCCCTATACAATGTATGTGTGTGTGCCCCATGTCCCTATATGTATGTGTATGGTCCCTATACAATGTATGTGTGTGTCAGTGTGCCCCTGGTCCCTATACAATGTATGTGTGTGTCAGTGTGCCCTTGGTCCCTATACAATGTATGTGTGTCAGTGTGCCCCTGGTGTGTACACACCCTATACAATGTGTGTGTCAGTGTGCCCCTGGTCTCTATACAATGTATGTGTGTGTCAGTGTGCCCCTGGTCCCTATACAATGTATGTGTGTGTCAGTGTGCTCCTGGTCCCTATACAATGTATGTGTGTGTCAGTGTGCCCCTTGAAAGGTAGAGACGGGGACACATGGTGCAGTAACACCTGCACAGGTTGTCACTGCTGATAGGGAGACATGCTTAGAGGAATTACAGATACCCTTACATGCCCGGCGCTCACAAGGTCCTCTTTCAAAACCATCTGTAGGCAACGTGAAAAGGGCATGATCTAACAAAGTATTACAAATAATCCAAATGGGACTTTTAGCCTTTGATATCAGTGAACATATTTCAAAAATTTGGCCAAGATTGACTGTAATCAAAAGAACAGCCTAAAGCAGGAAAACAAATGTGCACGTTGGAAACAAGAGGACATTGATACACTACCGAAGACATCCCATTATTTTAGTCTTCTATTTATTTTCCTAGCACAGGCTGGGAAAATCATGAATGGACAGTTTACAATCTGACATATATAATGCCGTGTACACATGGTGCAATTTTGGCAATGGATTTTGACTATATAGTCAAAACCGATAGAAAGTTACCGTGTTTGCCCACACCCGATCTGTGGCATCGGAATCGAAAATAGAAATAGATTGTGTGGCACAGTCTATTGGTTTGAACACACGGTGCGATGTGGCAGTTGCAATATCGGCTGGAGAGCGCGTGTGTGTGTGGGGGGGGGGGGGGGGGGGGGAGCGGGGCCATGTTTCATTGTGCCGCAGTGCCCTCTTTCCGAGATAGTAGTAATAGACACTGCCTATTCTACTTACAATTCCGATGCCGCGGAGCTGCATTAACTTGGTATCGTGTGTACACAGCTTATTTCTATATTATCTTGGTCAATGCAGCATGGCCTCCCTCAACCCCTCGCACCGTCCCTCCCTCCCTGCTTACCGGTGTGTCAATGTTGCATCGATATCAGAGGCTGTGGATCGGCCCATGTGTACACGCCATTAAGCATAGATAATATCAATATTTTGTTTTTAAGCCATCAGTAGCGAATGGTATTCCTACAGTATCTATCCACTAGGACAAACCACTAGAATATAAATACTGTACTACTAATTAATAGATTTCTTTTTAACCCTGAACCTTTTTACACTACTAATAGACCTGCCGGGGGTCCCCAGCTCTGTGGCTCTTGCAGAACCAGCCACGGCAGAAATGGACGGCAGTCCTGAATCCTGAACACAAGTGGGTCTGTGTGAGGCTTTTGGCACAGTGCAGCCTGCAAGACCTCCATGATTCTGTGACTGGAGTAAAACATTTCATGGGAGTTCTCCTTTAAAGCTATAAAAAGCGGTTATATGAGGCTGCAGTACAGAAACCTATATGGCAAGCCGCAGCCCAGGGATCTACTATGTGAGGAATGTAAAAATAAGGTCTATCCTGAGGTTCAGCTTTTGAAAGGAAAAATCCCTCACAAATAATGCATTGAAGGAAAATGCATGAAAATCCTGCATCTTTAATAAGCAAAGATCTGATCACCAGTCTATGCAGTGGTGGAACAGAACAGTTCTTTTACCCAGAATAAGTTGTGTGCATAAAAACTAAGTATATATAACTTAACTATGTAAAATCATAAATAATGAAAGAGCAGCACAAAACAGAGGGCTGGATGCAGACATGTATGTTATGCTGATGTTACTGCAGATGAGAATTATCGGCTACCTGCGCATGAATCTTAGGTCACACTGTGCATGCGCCATGGTACCTTTATCTGCAAAGTGATTGAAATTACGGGATGATTTGTCTACACCTGCGATCGTATATACAGGCCATACTATGTCACCATAGGTCACTCAGATGGTCGATTATCGGCGGACCGGCAACCACCACTGCCATTTTTTATACAGATGCTGAGATTTGTGGGGGGCAGCTCAATCAATTGTCAGACACCAGCATTAGCCTATTTTCACAGATAAGAAGCTGCAAGTGCATTTTTTTTTACAGAAAGTAGGTCTAGAATATAAATGTATTTAGTAAATAGCTGACCCTCCCGACATTGCCCGGGAAAACTTTGTGACATTTTTAAAAAATGGCTTTGAGGTGTACACCACCGGGTCCAGAGGTACTCTTTTGCCGAAGGTTGGGGGCAGGATATAATCTCAGTTTGGTGACCTACAGTATATGCTCTATGTGCCCCCGTGTGTTATCAGTGTGGGTTGGATACAGTGCAGGTTGAATAACCTGTGAGATACATAGTGGGTTGGATACAGTGTCGATACATTACAGTGAGCATTGGATACAGTGCAGATTAAATATAGGGCGGGATACATTGTGGTTTGGATAAAGTATGGGTCAGATACAGTGCAGGCTGGATAAAGTGTGGACTGGATAGAGTTTGCAATGTAGAACAGGGTGGAAACAGTGCATATTAGATATAGTCCAGGATACAGTGCGGATTGGATACAATGTGGGATACAGTTTAGGATATGGGGCCCAAATCAGCCCTGCTCACTGGGATGCGAGTGTTCGGAGCCAATCGAGCAGGTAAATGCCACCCTGCTGAGCTCCCCTCACCTACCCCTGTGGACGGCTGCAAATTAGTTCACAGTCGTGCACAAGGATGGACAATCACTCACCGTCACATGACTTTCCCCTGCTCACAGTGCTGAGCAAGTCTAGACTCACTCAGCATTGAGAAGGCCGTGGGGACAAGGCTGGGCAAAACCGGCCATTGGGCATTCCACCCTCAAACACCCAGCGCCTGTCAATTACCGTGTGTACGGCGGCCAGCATGGTTCAGGTGCAGGGGAACCCTGCGCATGCACTCTGCATGCGAAGAGTTCTAATTATCGTAAGGGCTGTGAATTCGCAGCCAACAGAATGAATCTGAATCGGGCCCATAGTGTGGGTTGGATAAAGTATGGATCAGTTACAGTACAGGCTGGATACAATGTGGGATGGATAGGTTACAGTATGGGTCGCATACAGTGCTGGTCTAATAGACCGATACACTAATGTGACAAGGGGGTGTCAGTGGTGTTGGTAGTGTCCTCAGAGCAAGGCGGTGGCAGTGCAGGATTGCTGGCTGTGTGCTTAGTGCAGGAGTGCAGGCAGTGTCCGCAGTACAGGAATACCAGTGTATTCCACAGTTTGATGGTGATGGTGATGGCGGTGTCCTCAGTTTTGGGGCAAAAACTGTGTATTCACTTCCCAGTTGCCGCTGGTGTTGGCAGTGCCGGGTGCCTGGCTGAGTCGGCAGCATGGGGATGCCGGCTGTGTTGGCAGTGCAAGGGTGCTGCCAGCGTCTGCAGTGCAGGCGGCGATGTTCCATTAAAGTCAACAGGGAACTGCTGATTGGCTGAGAGCCGTGACAGACAGACACCCATTGATGAGTTTTGAAATTGGCGCCACACTCAGTCTCCAGCATGCCTGCCCTGCCGCTACGACTGCCCTCACCACTTCTCTCAAATTTGGGGGGGGGGGGGGGGGGGGTGGTGGTGGTAAAGCTGTCCCCTTGACTTCCCCCCTATTTTGACACCCCTGATTCACACGGAAGATGTAGTGAACTGATAGGCTAATTATTATTAGCTTACCACTCTAAATGTCTTTGTTATTATGCTATACAGCAGGGGTGTCAAACACAAGGCCCGCGGGCCAAATCCGGCCCGCCAGACCTCTTCATGTGGCCCGCGCAGCCGCCGCAAGCCTTCACCTTTTATTCTCGATTTTTTTTCTTAAACAAGAAAGCCGCCTCTTCAGCGCATGCGCGGCAGCCTACAAGCCAGAGAACGTCTGCCCTCTAGCGCAGTGCCGCCGGTCGTCAACCCCTCCTCCGCTCCCACCTGCTGTATAGGAGCCAGAGAGAGGAAAGAGCAGGTCCGTCGTGGTGAATGGTGCTGCTGTGCGCTCCAGGTCACTTACTGCTGAGTGTACACTGCACAGTGACCGGGAGCATGCTGCCCCCCACTCCTGGATAGATAGTGCGAGGAGCGCTACTCACAGGAGGGAGGGGGAAATGCACCTGTGTGAGAGCGCAGCTGTGTCCTTGGTGGTGGAGCAGCTCAGACTGGAGTGGACGCATCAGAGCGGGTAAGTGTCAAACTCTCTGCCTATGTGTGTGTGTGTGTGTGCACTGGCACATTGCAGCCCATCATTAATTGCTGTGTCCCATGATAATAAGCAGGACATATGCCCTAAGACTGAGTGCTGCCCCCCTGTGCAGGCAGCGTGTGCCCTAATGCACTGCAGTTCACAGCAATAGCAGGAGGGAAATGCTACTGCTGAGTTACAGTGGTATTATTTGGGACATACTTGTATGAAGGACACTATTATGATAATAAAGAGTGGACACATAGTCCTACAGATACAACCGGCCCTTTGAGGGTGACCAAACTGCTGATGCGGCCCCCGATGAATTTGAGTTTGACACCCCTGCTATACAGTATATGAACTATAGTTTGCATGAGTGCATTATGTCCCCTTTAAAGAAAATCCCTGATAAAAGCTGCAAGCTGACATGCCCTGGTACCAGCACATGCAACAGAAAGCGGAAAACAAATATATTATGCCAAGATGGAGAAGGGAGTCCATCTTTACACTTGACAGTGAAGGAAGACCTGTATATGCTGCCAAGACCCTTAAGGGACTCACCGGTCTCATAAACTGTGACAATACAGATTATTTCTCTGAAATTTTCTTTGGAAATAATGACACTGCAGAGGAACTGTGATAAAACTGACAATAAAATGGTTATGATTAATATAATGATTTAGTGCTTGAATAAACACAAAAATGGGTCTTACAAAAACAACCATCTCCAAATAATACAGTACATGTATTATGATGTTATATTATACAGTATTTATGATAAAAACACTTGTATTTATATATTGATATTCTCATGCAGGACTCAATCACTTTACGAACATTAAAAACATGGTCCATTGAATTAGAACTACAGTATATCAAGTTGACAAAAAAGAAATAATTAAAAACAACTAAATCTAGAGCGCACAATAAGCATACTGGGGAGTAGGTGTAGCCATTTTGGGTTATAATTTGTACAGATTATATTTTCTACCTATGAAAGGTACCAGAGAGGCAGCCATCTCAGGCTCACTACGTAGGATTGCCCTGGGTGGACTAAGTTGTTTTTAGAAGAGATGGCACGGCATGGGTGGCTGCAGCATCCTAGCACAAGGAATGGTGTCCCAACATAACCATCAGATCCATGTATTATTCATCCTACCCACTAGCGTACCAGGTGAGTCAGCCATGTTGGGTACTCTAAGAAGGTTATGTTGTGGGAGATAAGCAATACAGGGACCAGAGGTATATATGGAAATATAATTTGTATTAGAATGAGATAACCATCA
Source organism: Crinia signifera (assembly GCF_055691185.1). NCBI lineage: Eukaryota > Metazoa > Chordata > Amphibia > Anura > Myobatrachidae > Crinia > Crinia signifera. Next base: position 408,006,491 of record NC_139217.1, read on the forward strand.
TGAATAGATCTACAAGTAGCACATACTGCCCACGGAGGACCCATCCCAGTCATCTGGGGCATATTGCACTGGTTGCTGCTGGCAGAGTGTACCACTACTGGAGGTACAGTATAATGGTAAAGCATAAAGCGGGGAAGAGACATTGAAGAGCAAAAGTAACACATAGCTTTCACCAGCTCAGAGACTTAAATAAAATAATAATAAATAAATAATGTGAATGGGATAATGGCCAAACTCCAATCCTAACTCCAAGCTTCAGATGACATGCTTACGATGCACGCTTTACGTTGGCAGACAAGCCTATGTTGCAGGCTTCCAAAGCATTCGCTTTTCTAGGAGTTGGGTCATTCCACATCAAATACCCCCCCAAAAAATCAAATGTCCACCACACATCTCAGATTTTTATGAAGATATTTATTTAGGTGTCAAAACAAATATTTCTGCCAAATATCTCAGCAATTAGTTTATTAAATATTTATCAATTTACTAAATGATTTACTAATCGTGGCTTCTTTATGGAGATTATAAAGGAATCACCAGTAACTTTGGACCCCTAAGGTAACTTTTCCTCCCAAAGAGAAAAAATCCTGGCCCAAATTACTTTGTCTGTCTTGTGTTTCAGGTTATGGCAACAAAAAGCACATTTTTCCAACAGAATAAAAAAAATCTATATTGAATCAACATTAGGCATACCAATTTTTTAGTGTTTAACCCCTTCACGACATTTGACGTATATATACGTCATGGCCGGGAAGTACTTCCCGACACATGACGTATATATACGTCATGACTTTAAACTGTCACTGCGTCTAGAAACGCAGTGACAGAGGGACGATGTCTGCTGTCTCTGACAGCAGACATGTCCCTGCATGCCCAGGGGGGGCTGCGATGCCGCCCCCCCCGTCGGCGATCGCTGTGATTGGCTGTTCAGTGTGAACAGCCATTCACAGCGTTTTCCTGTGTTACCAGCGAATCAGACGCTCGGTAACACAGGTGTCAATCACCGCCGGGCGTCAGGGGGCATGAGGGGGTCATCGGTGACGATGACACCTCACCCCACCCTCACCCCACCTGCCCCCAAGGCTGTGATTGGTCCGTGGGACCCACGGACCAATCACAGCCAAGGCGCGACATTTAAACTAACGGTGACTGCGCTGCAGACGCCATTCCGGTCTGGAATAGCGTGCAGAACGGTCACCGTGCCTGTCTGCCGTGATACCGACCTGATCCTTGCCTAATACTTACCTGATCCTTGCAAATACCTTACCTGATCACTTGATCACTGCTTGTAGCGTGCTGGACGCTTCCTGGATCTGACTTCCTGAGACTTCCTGCTGCTGCTGCAGTGTGATAGAGAGATAGAGAGATAGAGAGAGAGATAGAGAGAGATAGAGAGATAGTGACAGAGAGAGCTATATTTTGTGTCTGCTACCCCCCCTTTTTGGGGGTGCAGGGGTTTTATTTTATATATATAACTGTCAGTGCTGCTGCAGTGTCATAGAGTGATAGATAGTGATAGATAGTGATAGATAGTGAGAGATAGAGAGAGATAGTGACAGAGAGTGATAGAGAGTGTATATTTTGTGTCTGCTACCCCCCCTTTTTGGGGGTGCAGGGGTTTAAATAACTGTCAGTGCTGCTGCTGCAGTGTCATACAGTGATAGATAGTGATAGATAGTGATAGATAGTGAGAGGTAGAGAGATAGAGAGATTTGTGTCTGCTACCCCCCCTTTTTGGGGGTGCAGGGGTTTTATTTTATATATATAACTGTCAGTGCTGCTGCAGTGTCATAGAGTGATAGATAGTGATAGATAGTGAGAGATAGAGAGTGATAGAGAGTGTATATTTTGTGTCTGCTACCCCCGCCTTTTGTGCTGATCACTATATCTGAGGTGATCAGCAACTTTTTGGGGGCGCAGAGGTTTTTTTTTTTATATATACCTGTCAGTTGCTGCCAGTTGCACTGTCAGTTGCACCAAAGGTTGTGCACCTGCTGCCCCTCACTGGTAATCAGTGTCGCATCACTGATCACCTTTTTTTTTTTTGTGGGTGCTGTGTGGTCTTTTTTTAATTTTTTTTTTACACACACTGTGATTTTGTGGGTGTCCTGTGGCCACTGTGCGCTGATCAGTGACGTACATCACTGATCAGCTTTTTCGGCACAGGGTTGATCTATTTTTTTTTTTTTTTTATCAAATTCCTGTTGCCTTTGAGCGCTGTTCAGTGACGGACGTTACTGACCAACATCTGTGCTCAATTTTTGGCGCAGGACCTTTTTTTTTGTTTTTTTAACCCCTTCAATTTTTTTTTTTTTAACCCCTTCAATTTTTTTTTTTTTGTATAAAGTATTTTTTTTTTTCTGCACTACATACACACTACACACTACATACCCCCCGGGTTGAAATAAAGTTTGTACCCCCCCCTACACTATACACGTGTTGAAACATTTCACTACCAGTAACACAAAAATAAAAATGGCATCCCAAATGTCATCCCAAATGTCATCCCAGTCATCCAGAAGAATGTATTCAGTGGAGGAGGCATATGCCATGCTTGCCTCTGACTCTGACACAGCCAGTGATGCAAGCGGGGAATTTGAAGGATTCGTCTTAAGCTCCTCTTCCTCCTCCGGTGATGAGGGACCCCCTCAAAGACACCCCCGTAGATCAGCTGAGACCCCCCCCCCAATAATTGATCTAGTATGGACCCCACCACCAGACAATTTTGAGCCCCAGGTTCCTGAGTTTTTGGCCATGCCAGGAATCCAATTTGATTCCACAGGTTTCAGAGAAATTGACTTTTTCAAATTATTTTTCTCTGATGATTTTATAAATTTAATGGTGGACCAAACTAATTTATATGCCCAGCAGTTTATTGCTCAAAACCCCACGTCATCATTTGCAAGGTGGACCCCTGTAGATGCAGTAGAGATGATGACGTTTTGAGGTCTGGTGCTTCATATGGGCATAGTAAAAAAGCCACAAATTAGGCAATATTGGAGTACAGATGTTCTGTACAGCACCCCATTTTACCGTATGGCCATGACTCGGACTCGTTTTGAGGCAATCCATAAATTTATACATTACACCGATAATGCACAGTGCCCACCCAGAGATGATCCCACCTTTGACAGGCTATTCAAAGTCAGGCCGGTCATTGATCATTTCAGTGCCAAATTTGCAGAGCTATACATCCCTGATAAATGTATTAGTATCGACGAGTCCCTTATACATTTTAAAGGAAGGGTTAAATTCCGCCAGTACCTTCCCAGTAAGAGGGCAAGGTATGGCATAAAAATGTATAAGCTGTGTGAAAGCACCACAGGGTACACCCACAAGTTTAGGGTATATGAAGGGAAGGATTCAAGAATGCCCCCCCTCCCTCGTAGGTGTTAGTGGAAAAATTGTCTGGGATTTAGTGCACCCCTTCCTGGATAAAGGTTATCACCTCTATGTGGATAACTTTTACACCAGCATCCCCCTGTTTAAGGCCCTTGGTTCAAGAGGTACAGCAGCTTGCGGTACTGTGCGCAAGAACCAAAGAGGCCTCCCCAAAACGCACATTGCCCAAGTACTAAGAAGGGGTGAAAGCAGGGGAATATGCACCGAAAATATGTTGTTGGTCAAATATAAGGACAAGAGGGATGTCCTTATACTGACAACAATTCATGGAGACAGTACCACCTCCATCCCTGTACGAGGTACCAGTACCCACACCTCAAAACCAAATTGTATCCTAGATTACAATAAGTACATGGGCGGAGTGGATCTTTCAGATCAGGTACTGAAGCCGTACAGTGCCCTGCGGAAAACAAATATCTGGTACAAAAAGCTGGCCGTGTATATCATCCAGATGGCACTGTATAACGCTTACGTGCTATTCCGTTCTACCGGCCAGAGGGGGACATTTATGCACTTTCAAGAGGAAGTCATAAAGGGCCTAGTATTTGGGAACCAGCAGGCAGAGGGCCCCAGTACTTCTAGTACTGGCCCCCGTATTGTACCAGGGCAGCATTTTCCCAACGAAATCCCCTCCACTGCAAGAAAGGGCAGGACACAAAAAAGGTGCAAAGTTTGCTATAAAAAGGGAATAAGAAAGGAAACTATTTTCCACTGTGAAACTTGCCCCGACAAACCCGGCCTATGTATAAAGGAGTGTTTCAAAATATACCACACATCTATGGATTATTAGGTTCATCATTTCACCGTGCTTCGGGGGTCTTGCTAATGCCACATAGCACCCACCATTCATTCCACCAGAATCTGAGCTGCAAAATCCAAAAATCACTCCTTCCCTTCTGAGTCCTGCCATGCACCCAACTGGTATTTTTTGGTCACATGTGAGGCATTGCCGTACTCGGGAGAAATTAGGGCACAGACTTTGGGGTGCTTTGTCTCCTTCATTCCTTGTGAAAATGAAAAATTTTGAGCCAGAACTGCATTTTTGTGTAAAAAAAATGTAATTTTTCATTTTCACAGCCCAGTTGTACCACAATTGGTGAAACCCCTGGGGGTTTGAAATGTACACTATACCCCTAGATGAATTCCCTGAGGGGTGTACTTTGCAAAATGGGGTGACTTGTGGGGGGGTTCCACTGTATTGGTAATGCAACATAGCACCCACCATTCATTCCACCAAAATCTGTGCTCCAAAATCCAAAAATAACTCCTACCCTTCTGAGTCCTGCCATGTGCCCAACTGGTATTTTTTGGTCACATGTGAGGCATTGCCGTACTCGGGAGAAATTGGGGCACAGACTTTGGGGTGCTTTGTCTCCTTCATTCTTAGTGAAAATGAAAAATTTTGAGCCAGAACTGCATTTTTGTGTAAAAAAATGTAATTTTTCATTTTCACAGCCCAGTTGTACCACAATTGGTGAAACCCCTGGGGGTTTGAAATGTACACTATACCCCTAGATGAATTCCCTGAGGGGTGTACTTTGCAAAATGGGGTGACTTGTGGGGGGGTTCCACTGTATTGGTGCAACATAGCACCCACCATTCATTCCACCAAAATCTGTGCTGCAAAATCCAAAAAACACTCCTTCCCTTCTGAGTCCTGCCATGCACCCAACTGGTATTTTTTGGTCACATGTGAGGCATTGCCGTACTCGGGAGAAATTGGGGCACAGACTTTGGGGTGCTTTGTCTACTTCATTCCTTGTGAAAATGAAAAATTTTGAGCCAGAACTGCATTTTTGTGTAAAAAAATGTAATTTTTCATTTTCACAGCCCAGTTGTACCACAATTGGTGAAACCCCTGGGGGTTTGAAATGTACACTATACCCCTAGATGAATTCCCTGAGGGGTGTACTTTGCAAAATGGGGTGACTTGTGGGGGGGTTCCACTGTATTGGTGCTTTGGGAGTCTTGCTAATGCAACATAGCACCCACCATTCATTCCACCAAAATCTGTGCTGCAAAATCCAAAAATCACTCCTTCCCTTCTGAGTCCTGCCATGCGCCCAACTGGTATTTTTTGGTCACATGTGAGGCATTGCCGTACTCGGGAGAAATTGGGGCACAGACTTTGGGGTGCTTTGTCTCCTTCATTCCTTGTGAAAATGAAAAATTTTGAGCCAGAACTGCATTTTTGTGTAAAAAAATGTAATTTTTCATTTTCACAGCCCAGTTGTACCACAATTGGTGAAACCCCTGGGGGTTTGAAATGTACACTATACCCCCAGATGAATTCCCTGAGGGGTGTACTTTGCAAAATGGGGTGACTTGTGGGGGGGTTCCACTGTATTGGTGCTTTGGGAGTCTTGCTAATGCAACATAGCACCCACCATTCATTCCACCAAAATCTGTGCTGCAAAATCCAAAAATCATTCCTTCCCTTCTGAGTCCTGCCATGCGCCCAACTGGTATTTTTTGGTCACATGTGAGGCATTGCCGTACTCGGGAGAAATTGGGGCACAGACTTTGGGGTGCTTTGTCTCCTTCATTCCTTGTGAAAATGAAAAATTTTGAGCCAGAACTGCATTTTTGTGTAAAAAAATGTAATTTTTCATTTTCACAGCCCAGTTGTACCACAATTGGTGCAACCCCTGGGGGTTTGAAATGTACACTATACCCCTAGATGAATTCCCTGAGGGGTGTACTTTGCAAAATGGGGTGACTTGTGGGGGGGTTCCACTGTATTGGTGCTTTGGGAGTCTTGCTAATGCAACATAGCACCCACCATTCATTCCACCAAAATCTGTGCTGCAAAATCCAAAAATCACTCCTTCCCTTCTGAGTCCTGCCATGCGCCCAACTGGTATTTTTTGGTCACATGTGAGGCATTGCCGTACTCGGGAGAAATTGGGGCACAGACTTTGGGGTGCTTTGTCTCCTTCATTCCTTGTGAAAATGAAAAATCTTGAGCCAGAAGTGCATGTTTGTGTAAAAAAATGTAATTTTTCATTTTCACAGCCCAGTTGTACCACAATTGGTGAAACCCCTGGGGGTTTGAAATGTACACTATACCCCTAGATGAATTCCCTGAGGGGTGTACTTTGCTAAATGGGGTGACTTGTGGGGGGGTTCCACTGTATTGGTGCTTTGGGAGTCTTGCTAATGCAACATAGCACCCACCATTCATTCCACCAGAATCTGAGCTGCAAAATCCAAAAATCACTCCTTCCCTTCTGAGTCCTGCCATGCGCCCAACTGGTATTTTTTGGTCACATGTGAGGCATTGCCGTACTCGGGAGAAATTGGGGCACAGACTTTGGGGTGCTTTGTCTCCTTCATTCCTTGTGAAAATGAAAAATCTTGAGCCAGAAGTGCATGTTTGTGTAAAAAAATGTAATTTTTCATTTTCACAGCCCAGTTGTACCAAAATTGGTGAAACCCCTGGGGGTTTGAAATGTACACTATACCCCTAGATGAATTCCCTGAGGGGTGTACTTTGCTAAATGGGGTGACTTGTGGGGGGGTTCCACTGTATTGGTGCTTTGGGAGTCTTGCTAATGCAACATAGCACCCACCATTCATTCCACCAGAATCTGAGCTGCAAAATCCAAAAATCACTCCTTCCCTTCTGAGTCCTGCCATGCGCCCAACTGGTATTTTTTGGTCACATGTGAGGCATTGCCGTACTCGGGAGAAATTGGGGCACAGACTTTGGGGTGCTTTGTCTCCTTCATTCCTTGTGAAAATGAAAAATTTTGAGCCAGAACTGCATTTTTGTGTAAAAAAATGTAATTTTTCATTTTCACTGCCCAGTTGTATCAAAATTGGTGAAACCCCTGGGGGTTTGAAATGTACACTATACCCCTAGATGAATTCCCTGAGGGGTGTACTTTGCTAAATGGGGTGACTTGTGGGGGGGTTCCACTGTATTGTTGCAACATAGCACCCACCATTCATTCCACCAAAATCTGTGCTGCAAAATCCAAAAAACACTCCTTCCCTTCTGAGTCCTGCCATGCACCCAACTGGTATTTTTTGGTCACATGTGAGGCATTGCCGTACTCGGGAGAAATTGGGGCACAAATTTTGGGGTGCTTTTTCTCCTTCATACCTTGTGAAAATGAAAAATTTTGAGCCAGAACTGCATGTTTGTGTAAAAAAATGTAATTTTCCATTTTCACATCCCAGTTGTACCAAAATTGGTGAAACCCCTGGGGGTTTGAAATGTACACTATACCCCTAGATGAATTCCCTGAGGGGTGTAGATTGCAAAATGGGGTGACTTGTGGGGGAGGTTCCTAACTTTTAGCACTTATGGTGCCTAGAAACCTACATGGTGCCTAAAAAAAAATCTCATAAAAAGGAGGCTCCAAAATCAAGTAGGTGCTCCTTCTATTATGAAGCCTGTGGTTTGGTCAACGTGCACACTAGGGCCACATATAGGATATTTTTGAAAACAAAAGAATTGGGGGAATCAATTTTTAGTCACATTTCTCTAGTAAAATCTACTGTATTCGTTAGAAAAATGTATTAAAATTGAAACTCTGCAAAAAAAAAGAAATTTTGAAATTTCACCTACACTTTGTTTTAATTCCTGTGAAACATCTAAAGGGTTAACAAACTTCCAAAATGCTGTTTTGAATACTGTGAGGGGTGCAGTTTTTGAAATGGCATCATTTATGGGGGTGTCTCACATACAAGTCCCTCAAAGTCACATCAGAACTGAACTGATCCCTAAAAAAATCAGTGTTTGAAATTTTCTTGAAAATTTGAGAATTTGCTATTCATATTGTAAGCCTCCTAGTGTCCAAAAAAATTAAAAGGAAGTTGAAATAATGATGGAAACATAAAGTAGACATATGGTCTATGTTAGTTATTAACTATTTTGAGTGGTATGATTATTTGTCTCACAAGCAGAAAATTTAACATTTTGCAAATTGCTAAATTTTCCATTTTTTCACGATATTTTGGTATTTTTCACAAAAAAACACAGACTGTATCGACCCAAATTTACCACTAACTTGAAGTACAATGTGTCACGAGAAAACAATCTCAAAATCACTGGGATAAGTAAAAGCAAAAAAAAGTTATCCCCACTTAAGTGAGACATGTCAGATTTGAAAAAAAAGGGCTCTGTCATGAAGGCACAAACTGGCTCTGTCATGAAGGGGTTAAACAAAGGTATACATAGTACCACACACAAAAATCACCAATTGTGCTCTTTTTATAGTGGAGAAAAACAATTATGAAGTTAACATAATTAACGCAAGAAACCATTAAGTTTTAAACGTTAACCCTTTGAGTACCAATATTTAACTTATGTAGGAAATGTAGTCTTTATTTACACTTTTATTTGAATTTATATAACAAATGTGAGCGATACTGGCATTTTTTGCAGATATTTTGTACATCTCTCAAAGAGATGTTGACGCTGAAAGGGTTAACCGAAGTTGAGTTAACAATTTCATTTTCCCCTTGTTTGTAACCTTTTGTAATGGTCTGTAATTTTCCTTAAAGTAATAGCAGAAAGTGTATACTGCCTTCCAGTACTTCCTTGGATAGTAGGCACTTCCATTACACAGAGGTAGTGAGTAAAAGGAACAAGGAACCCAACAATTTGGAAAGATCTGAGATGGGTGGTTGAACTGACATGGAATGACCCAAATGCTTATTAGCTGGTACAGAAGGAGGGGTGATTGAGTATTTGTTTTCCTATTCCCCATTAATGTGGGGATCTGAAACATCCTTCCTTTGCTGATTAAAGGATGAAGTTATTTAAAAAAAAACATTGCTGGTGTCAAAATATGGTGGACTAACAGATCTTAAGATGCAGGTACAGTAAATCAAATCACATGTCACTAAGGCTTCTTTTTAAGGAATATCTCTTCCTCAGGGCAGTATACCTGCATCTTAAGATCTCTTGGACCACTGTTTGACATCAGTGATTTGCAGGGTGGAAGGAGGTCACTAGGAAATTCTCATTAAAAATCACTCTTACCTCCAGGCTAAGAGAAAAACACTGTATGGGTCCATTTATCTTCTTTTATTGGATTCATTTTACAATTTTAAGAACAACAATTTTATATAGCGCACACATATTCCACAGCGCTTTACAGAGAATATCTGGACATTCACATCAGTCCCTGCCCCAGTGGAGCTTACAATCTATATTTCCTATCACATGTACGCACATACACATTCATTCTAGGGTTAATTTTGTTGGGAGCCAATTAGCCTACCAGTATATTTTTGGATTGTGGGGGGAACTGGAGTACTAAAATGCTAACCATTACACCATCCGTGCTGCCGATGTAAGAACTCATTTGTATCAAGGATTCACTGTTATCTGTTATAAGAAACCTTTCCATTTCGGAAAGTCTGGACACTGTAAAATTTGGACTTGATCAAGTGGTCATCAATACCTTTACGAAAACGTGGACTTGTTTTTTATCATTATTATATAATTCAATTGTTTCGTAAACTGTCATTAGAGAAACATGTGGTCTAGCAACCAAGACATTGTTCTGTCGCTTTAACTTTCGCTGTACTACTCTGTTTGATTTTGCACATACTGTAGCACCAATAAAATAGTAAGTTTCTGAAATGTTATTTAAGGTCTGAAAACATGGTAATATGAAGTAAATCATAGCAAACAGCCAGGAAGAAAGGTTAATTGCTTGATGCATACTCTGCTCATTGTGTTTACTTGTCCAAATAGCTGTGGAGGAATATCTTTAATAGAAAACATAAGACTGATGAACAGGCCAACACGATTCTGCGGGCTTATACAAACACTGTAACCACTACCACCCGTGGTAAACAAATATTGATTTTATGAAATAACGCAGTACTGCATACAATCTATAATACAATCTGAGTTACTATTTCAATAATGTTTAATTCAAGTGTACTGTGATTAGATCTCAAAACAGTAGACATTTTCAGGAAAAGAAACAGTAACGGGTGTGTTTAATTTTATTGAGATGTGTTCTGCACATAATTACTAATTGTAGCTGTACAGGAGCTGTCTATATTGTATACATGCACATAAAAGTGTTGCTGTTGTATTGTTTTTTTTTAATACAGGTAGAGTATCCCTTATCCAAAATGCTCGGGACCAGAAGAATTTTGGATAAAGGATTATTCCGTATTTCAGAATATTTTTATATTTCAATGATGTATCTTCAGATACCTTGCATTTATGTTGTACAAACACAACAAACACATGAAATACACACAAATATACAGATGGGGCAGGTCCCATCTTGGCAGGGGATGGCGATGGCGACGCCAGCCGCCATCCCCTGCCAGCGCCATCTGCATAACGAGAAGGGGACGCGGCTTGTCGGCGGTAACCCGGGGTCCCCGCTGACTGCCCGCACCCCCCTTAACCCTGTCCGTCTCCCTGAGGCGGAGATGGACAGGGTTCCCGTCGCCCCGCCGACAGAGATTGAGACGCACGCGCATCTCAGTCAGATGGTGAGGCAGGCCGCTGGCGGATCGCCACTGCTGACGTTCTGGCGATTAGCCAGCAAGGAAGAGGCCTGCCCTATCTGTAGGTGTATGTTTAGTTTCACGGCGGCAGCACGAGACGCTCTAGCTTGAATATTGGCAGCTTGCCAGACTGCCTTAAGCTACGCTAGTAGCGTAGCGACTGTTTGAATTCTGGCAGCTTTCCAGCTGCCTAGCCGCCTTACATTATCAGGCTACTTGTTTAGTTTCAGGGCGGCATCACGTGCCGCCTTATGCTGACTTCTCCATGGCAGGCCAGCGCTGCTACCCCTAACCTCCTGTCAAGTGAGCGCCTCTCACACAGTGCTTGTGCCCGCATGATATCCTCTCTCCTGTGGAGAGGGGATCATGAGGGCGCTGGCGGAGAGGCGCTTCATCTTTGTGTTATGTAGGAGACGCTCCAGCAGCAGCAGCTCCATGTGTGTGATACGTAGAAGCGCCTCAAACGCTCAAGCAATGAGACTCTCCTGCGTCTGATGCACAATGATGGAGGCATTTGCCAGTGCTCCATGTTACATACTGGCAAATGCCTCCATTTCATACCCCCACCATCCACGCCATCCAGAAGCGTGGCGAGCGCAGCGGCATGCGTCCTACCAACCTTTTCATACCCCCACCATCCACGTCGGCGTGGAGTTGTTTTTATATAAAGTGTGGCAAACGCACGCGGAATACATGTGAAGTTATCCACGTCCCCTCGCAAGGCTCGCTGCCCTCGCCACGCTTCGGGCTCGGTGGCTCAATGCAAAAAAGTTTGGGAACCACTGGCCTAACCTTTACCACTACAGCAGATTTTGACAATAAAGTATCAAAGCTGACCAATTACATGTATAAGTTAACAAGGTCACCATATATACAGAACAGAAAGCTGGTCTTTGTGTGGCTTTTCAACCACAATACTCAAGATGCATTTTCAATGCTTATTTAAATTGGAATGATCTGTTTAATCAATGTGTGCTTATACAGTACAAGTGCCTTTAAATCTGATTAATGTATGTGTCCCTGTTAAATGTCTGAGCATCTGAAATTGGTCCAAAGCTGGGGAATAAATATTCAGTAGCATCACCATTTTTATATGCGGTCCTCTACAAGGTCTTGGTGCAGAATGGGTGAAAGAGCAAACAACTCTTCTACTGTGGGTTTATTCCATCCACAAAAGAGAACGTTCCCACACTTATATATTTTTACTAATGCCCGTTTATTTAAATAGACAAGGGATCATTATGGGTTAAGTACCCAGTGAATTTTATATACAGTATATACAAAATATGTCCTGAACATTGAAGCTGCTGCACATGGACAAATAAAATAATTACCCTGACTCCCAAATTGGATCTATGACCAATGTGGATACTTTATTATGTACTCTACCACATGCCCCATAACAGCCTGAAGTGGTTATGCCGTGGCACCCTGTGGTGCCTCAGGCCACTTGCAGGGGTGCCCTGAGTTGGTGGCCCAGGACCAAAAAAAAATATTTATGATCAACAGGTGAAACCAGTGCTGTCAATGATAACATGTGGACAAATAGTAGCAAATGCACCCCATTACCATATAACTGACCATAAGGATGACATATAAACACAGTTTACATAATTTAATATTTTTTTCTGAATTTAACAATAATTAACATTTGGCCTAGGGGTACCGTAAAAATTATTTGATGCTCAAGGGTGCTGTGATTCAAAAAGTTTTGGAACCACTGAGATAGGCAATCCACTAAAAGGAAGAACGATGGCGAAACACGTTGGTGTACAGGTACGCTAGATACAGGAGAGACTAATATTTAACCCATACCATGTGGGTATCACGACATATTCCAACTCATTCCGGGCGAGAAGGATAATACTTGTGTATATTGGCCTTTTCCTGTTTTTATTGTGTATTTTACTTGTTTGGGAATAAACACCTTTTGGAGAAAAAAAACTTCCATCGCCCATATCTTGATTTAAGGAGGATTCAAAAGTTAAAGGAAATGCTATGGGAACATAGGGACCTATATGCAGGTCGGTAGGTTTCTTATATGCGAATGGTGTGTTCCACTTGTTGGTGTTGGGATGTATGTGAAAATACACTCATCCCAAAGAAACCTTTATGTGAATCTAGGGACCAGTCCCCAGGTCAGTCATGTCATTCACTGCCTTGTATGTGTACTTACTGTTGAAGTAGGAGAGATTGGATAAAGAAAACGCTATGTGCATATAGGGACCTACACTTAGGTCAGTGTGGTCCAATAAGGAAACCTCTGGAGTTCTAGAAAACCCTGTGAAAAACAGAGAGGATACCTACTTATAAATTACGATTCAACATTTTAATCGGCGCCGGTTTACTGTCCATTTTTTTCTTGTGCCACTAAAATAGGTGTCCATCTCTTCCAACAGTCCTTTAAAAAGGTATTACTAAATGTGTCTGCATTTTTTCAAGCTATCCATATTCCCAATAATGTCAGAAAATGCACGCAACTTTGCCCCCTATTGTAAAGTCGCCAACCCCTTGACGGGTGATTACATGAAAAAGTTAACAGTAGGCAACAGTCAAAAACTGGATTTACAGAGTTATGCTGTGTACACCAATCATACCGTGGTTTGCCGCATCTGATTCAAAACGAATGCGCGGTTCCGCAGCATCGGAATTGACAGTATAAATAGACTTTGCAGCACAGTCTATTTCTACTATGTCATAATGAGGGTCATGGTGCTCAATGCCGTATGGCCCCCGTTCCCCCCCACACGCTCCGCCCCTCCCTGCTAGCCGATGCCACACTCCGTAGCTACTGATAACGAATCGATATCGATCAGCCCTGTGTACACAGCTTAGTGATTTCTGGAACCAAGTAAATCCCGCAGATGCATAATAATACATTTTGTATTTTCACATCTTGCAACAAAATAGATAAATTGGAATATGATTAAAAAGTTATTATTGTGCTTTAGGACAACTGTGTTGTCATTATAGGAGTTTTAATTTCAGAATCCTCCAAATTATTTTTTATTTGAACAATAAATGAAACGTTACATTGTTTTGGCTAAATATAATTAAATGGCTATAACGTTATTATCAATGTGACCCTTTACCCTACTGCTTACTATTCAAAATATCCTGTTGAAATGCAAATGTATGGTTTTGTTACTATTAATCGAATGTACTATAAAACATTGTGTAAGCAAAATGGGTTTTCGTTCTCAAAGACTTAATTGTAAGGCACGCTGCACATATTTTAATAAGCAATGTAAAATCCTGCCAGCAGGTGCACTATATGAAGTAGTGGTGGCTATGAATTATTCAACAAGGAAAGCACTTCTGCTGAGACAGAATTTGCAATAATGTTTTTTCAAGCGAGATCAGTGGCTATCACAGACTGTCAATGCCAATTTGCTTCAGTTCAAACAAAAAAGGTCACACCCGTAAAATAAACAATGCGAGGATGTAATGCTTATTTTGCGCTTTCTCTGCATAGACTGGGTCTTTTTTTTTTTACCATGCCCTTTACCCTTATAATGACAGAAATTGTGCTGGGGCAATAGCCTTTCATATTTATTATGAAATTGTTTTTGACAATACCTCTACATCAATATAATGGAATTTAACTAGATTAAGCAGTAGATTTTTTATGAAATAAAAAAATTTCATAAAAATATATCAACTGTAGTTTAATGCACTCTCTATACAGCAGAACACCAGATAGAGATAGATATTTTATTTATTACCAGTTATTTATATAGTGCACACATATTCCGCAGCGCTTTACTGCATATATTTGAACATTCACATTAGTCCCTGCCCCAGTGGAGCTTACAATCTAGATTCCCCTCCACATGTACATATACACACACATTCATTCAACCTATCAGCATATTTTTGGATTGTGGGAGGAAACTGGAGCACCCGGAGGAAACCCACGCAAGCACGGGGAGAATATACAAACTACGCACAGTTAGGACAATGACAGGAATCAAACCCATGACCTCAGTGCTGTGAGGCAGTAATGCAGGCGGAACCCGAGCAAGGGAGGGTGGTACCATTAGTAATGTCTTCTGGTCGACCCTGCGGAAGGGTTTACCAGAAGAAATTTACCAGAAGCACATCTTTCAATATGCCTGATTTGTCATTTCAATTTGCCCGTTAAGGACTAAATGGGCAGATATTGGCTTAGTGTGTACTAAGGGGTGTGGGGAGCAGTTGATACACAAGGTAGTATTAACCAGTCACTGACAAATAGCAATTATGTGCAGTTACTGGTAATGTGGGGTAGCTGGAATGAGGAGACAGACACACTAGTCATTGTAGAAATCTTAACATAGCTACTGACAACAATCTGTCTGTCCTTCAGCATTTATCCTAATTAAACCTTCTTCTGCAGATTTTGCAGAATGTTTTAGCATTTGTGATGTATGGGCACTCTTGTGGTTATCCGCCAGCTTGGAGTAGTCTATTGACCAATGTTTTTCTTTGGCATCATGCACGCTGCTGGGCACAGAGCCAGGACACTTGTTCTCCATACAGTATTTACAGAAGTTATAGCAGCAACCACTGCTACCAAGCAAACCACAGCAATAATCACAGAGGCGCAGACATGGCAATGACAGTTTAATCTTCTGGTGCAGCAGCTAAATATAGATGGCATTCCAGAAGATATTTGGTATGGTGGTACTTCTATGTACCAAATTGTTATTTCCCACTGCCTTCACAATAGTTTACTCTGCGGTACCTGCATGAGAAGATGATTAAGCTGGAGGTAGGGCACAAGGCTGAGTACTAACATCTCTATCTGCCTATATTTTATTTATTTTACAAGAGTACCAAACGTATTTTTCTGTTTTTTTTTTTTACTGAAGCTTTTACATAGCTTGATACCAACTGTAGCTTCATCTTCCTCTTCATCTAAAACAGCCATCTTCAATATTCGAAAATACACCAGTCCAGTACAGACCAAAATAGGTATCCATTTAAAATTGAACCAATCCCTACATTATCATGTCTAGGAAATAACATCTGTCAGGGGATCGCCCGCAAGTGATCTCAAAATATACCATTGAGTAGGTTTCAGTGAGATATGGAGCTTGGTCCTTATCTCCAGAGGTAATGGTTTTACATAGCTTTCCCAATTTTCTAAATTTTTTAATATGCGTTGTTCCTTTTTCAAAAGACATTCTATCTAGTTCATATTAAATACATGAAATAGCTTATCTTTGCAAAGTTGTAATGTAGGGGGTGTAGCATCGATCCATGTCTGCAATACAGCCTTGCACGCCACCGCGGTAATAATCAATAGCAATCTTTTACAACCCCTAGCTATTCTCTGGGAGTATACCAAAAATAGCCCACTGATCTGTAAAAGGAACATAGTTCACTAAGAATTCAAGTGCAAATTGTCTAATGTGAAGCCAAAATGTTTTTAACAATGGGCATTTCCAAAAATAATAGTAAAGGTCTGCCTCTCCCTCCTGACATCGTGGGCAGGATGCCGATGCAGAAATTCCAGCTAAAAATTGTCTGCGGGGGAGGGGGGGAGGGGAATAAGCCTTATGGAAGATATATTAAAACATCTCCTGGCATTGAATGGTTGGCATCAATTTTCTTTGGCAAGTTTTAGTCAATTTTTTGCAGGACAATGAGTGAATAACAGTTGTCCAAGCCATCATACCAGAATTTATCTCTTGATGATTTAGAATGTGCCATAAAAAATGATAATGGATGAATTATGCTTTACTGTCAGCTATGCCTGTAAAAAGCATTGTATCTAGTGTATTCCCCCAATCAATCTCTGAAAAATACTTTATAATAAAGGAAGCATAATGCTTGGCTTGCACTTACTTGCATGTATGTAAAATAATGTACCCTGAATGTTGGAAAAGAATAAGAAAACTGGGAGTAAGATAAAGGTTTCTTAGTATCAATATCAATTAGGGCCCGTATTGTCATCAAACCTTCTTCCCTAAGTTTATTAAAAGGTTGAGAGGCCGTCCCACCTTGAAAGTCCAGGTTTTGTAAGAAAGTAAGGAATAACGATTTACTGTATGTGCATTAAGATTTCACCTATGCCTACGTATATGCCAGACTCTGCGTGTAGCCCATAATAATGGATAATTCAGAATTGACTCCGGAACTTCTCCGTCATGCATGTGCAGGAAACCCACTAGACCACAATTTCCAAAAAGTCTCCCCCCAACATTCGAAATTAGCATAGACCTCACAGCCATGTATCTAGTTCCTGAGGAAACATAATATAGCCACATGGTTATAATTTAGAATATGGGGGAAATTGATGCCACCATTAAAAGTTGGCTGTTGAAGCTTAAAAAATCCAATAGGTGGACATCGAGAACCCCATATAAACTTTTTAAAATGCACATTCAGTAAGTTTAGGTCTTTTTGTGTTACTAAAAGCAGATATGCCTGTAATAAATATAATAACCTGGGGAAAGGTTATCGTCTTCATGAGATTGGCTCTGCCTATATACTGTAATAAGTTTCAAATGTTTCCAGCCTTCTAGTTCTTGTGAAGTCATAGTTATCACTTCTGAGATATTGGGGCAGATGTATCAAAGCGGCGCTTATCGCGCCGCTATGATACTTCCTGCTTCGCCTCAATAGCGAGGCGAAGCAGGAAGGGACATCGACAAGATGTATTAACATCTTGTCTGCCGAAGCGGGGGAGCGTTAACTCCCCCCTTCGGCGATGTCCCTTTCTGGAGATAGCGCATCAGTTAATACTGATGCGCTATCTCCTGTCCCCCGGCCGGCCGCACTGGGCATGCGCGAGATCTCGCAAAAACCGCGAGATCTCCAGCGCAGCCCAAGCCAGACGCAGGGCTAGCGTTGTCCCCATAGTGGGGGATAGGACAACGCTAGCCCTGAGCTGGCGAAGCGGCCGGGGCGAATTAACGCCTTGAAGGCTGTTAATACATCGCCCCGGCCGTTAATCCCTGGGGTGGATTGCAGGGACAGCCCCGCCGAGCGTAACTCGGCGGGCTGTCACTAGCGCACGTTAGGTGCGCTAGTAATACATTAGCAAAATCGTAATCCCCCCCCCCCCCCCAGTTAACCAGCGTTAAGTGCATTTTTGCACTTAACGCTGGTTAATACATCTGCCCCATTGTCTTTATATAGCTTAGAAGGATGCTTCGGGAGGCGTACTCCCAGGTAATCTATTGCAGCAGTTTCCCATTTTATCTGAATATTTCTGCCCCAAGTTGGTTTAGCTATATGGGGGTAAAGGAGCAAGCCTGAAGATTTATAAATAATTATTGTGTAGCCCGATATCTCTCCATAGTCAATGAGCTTGACCAGAATTTGTCCCGGATCCTGTTCTGGATTCCCAATATATAATAAGACATCGTCCGCAGACGGTGACAATTTTAATTCTGACCAACCTATTTTTATGCCCCTGAAAACCGACCAAGATTGTAAAATAGGAAATAAGGGGTCAATACATAACTTAAAACAGCAGGAGAGAGAGTGGACATTCTTGATGTGTACCCCTAAACATCTGGCTAGACTCCCCTCTCTGTGCATTTATCAGTACATTTGTTGAAGGGTGAGAATGAAAGTATTTAATTAAGTCCACAAATGAGCTGCCAAACTCCCTTTTCTCCAATACGGAAAAAACATGTCGCAAGGCCACAGAATCAAAGGCATAATTGGTGTCTAAACTTAATAACATTCCCCTGGGATGTGATTTCTGGGGTTCAGCTATCATTGCTGCTATGGCCACGCCTACAGCCTTCACAGAGTGACGCCCTCTAACGAATCCCGTTTGATGCGCTGTAAGCAGATCAGGAGCCATGAATTGTAACCTGTTAGCTACTATTTTTAGTTAAAATCGTTATTTAATAATAATATCGGACGATATGAATCCGCCATTTGGGGATCTTTGCCTGGTTTGGGAATCAATGAAGTATATGCCTCATTAAATGACGGAAACAAAGGTTTTTCCTTTAATATGTTATTATACAATTCCAAAAGTGGAGTCATTTCTGTTTCCAATAACCTATAACAGATCCCAGAAAACCCATCAGTGCCTGAAGATTTATGGGACTGTAAATTCTTAATAACAGCATGAAGTTCATCAGCTGTAATTTCCTTCATAAGACTATCTTTTTGGTCCTGGGGCAAGGAAGGTAGGTTCGCAGACGTTAACAGAGACTGCTGCTTCGCCTTCTGCACCGGGAATTCTCTATATAGGGATCTAGGGATGCTCATTTTTATTCCAGCAACATCTGTGACATGATTATACTCCATACATCTCCCTACATGGTGCAGCGCGTGCACACTTTACTCTTCGCCCGGTTAATTATTCATTCAGTTGTCTCTCTTTCCCCCTGTGGCTTAGCTGAGAAATAAAGGGCTGAGCATCCATCAGATCTTTAAATTAAAAGCTTTGATGATTTCTACATGATTTTTTCCTGGCTCTCCACTTGACAGTGGGACATTTATGTAAAATCCAGATCTTTTGAAAGTTATGAAAATTGTTTTCTTTCTGTAATAAAATGTGGAGATTTCACAAGTAGACATCATTCACATTCAAAGCAACACTTCAGATACGCAATAATAATTCCTGTCAGAAATACCGGTTGCTATATATTGAAAATATTCAAGCCACGTGTTCTGTACTCGGAGTAACGTAATGTGGAATCATTTTAAGATATTTTTTTCAATTAAAAAATACATCCGGTTGCTATAATAAGGCATACAAAGGAAATATACAGTGATAACATTACAAGTTTATACAAATACTTGTGCATTAAACAGTCCTTCTTGTTGTGTCACAGGACTTGCCCCTTAGGAGTGTTAGGGGTGCCGGATGACTGCCCAACAATCAGGATCCCGACAGTCAGTATACCGACATCGGAATCCCGACTACTGGTGCTCCAACAGGGGGATCGTGACTGACAGGATCTAGTCTCTCTTGCGGGGGTCCACGACCCACCATAGAGGGAGAATAGAACCTGTGGCGAGATAAGCGAGCCACCGCAAGGGGCTTCTTTGTGCTCACCCCCATGGCGGAATACTGACTGTTGGGATCCCGATTGTTGGGTAGTCATACCACACTCGACTGTTAGGGACCCACCTGATAAGGTCACTTGACTGTGGTAGGTGGGCCCTATTTTTTACCAAATATTAGGGCAGTTGTATTAAAGCCGATAAAGTGGAAATTGCGTTATCAGCGTCTAATTTATCTACAGTACATTTTCTTTCCTCGCCAGGCTTAATACATCTGCTCCATTATGCTGAGAATCTCAATTTTATCCCATGTTAAATTGCAGAGTTTATTAGAATTGTTCTTATTGCCAGTGTTTGAAGTGTGCATCTGCATTTTCTCTGTGGCACTACAAGTCTCAGGCTCAGGTTAGCACCACCTTTGTATGTTTAGAATTAGGATGTGCACTCCAGCCTCTTATAATATAACCCACATATATTTATTGGTACATCTTCCTGTGTGTACAGGCGACCATGCAACCAACCCTTATGCTGCCTGCAGGAACCGCCATCAATCAGGGCTGCCATCATAAATTGTGAGGCCCGGGATTGACAAAATAGGCAGGGCCACCTTTTCCCTTCTTTACTCCCCGGTATGGCGATCTACATTCCTTTAAGGGAAATCGAACTTTGTTCATGACAAATTATACTTTATAGACTCTAGTCCTGGGCCTCCTGTCTGTCTGGGCCCGGGACTGGAGTCTCAGCAGACCCACCCTGATGGCTGCCCTGCCAACAATGATGTCTCTACCGCTTCCTATGGCCAGGCACGTCCTGCTGCGGATTAGAAAATGTGCATGCATAAATCTTAGCAATCATTAGATCAGTCAGTGTGCCAGATGTATTAAGCCTGGCGTAGAGATAAACGAGAGATAAAATGGAGATAAGTTGGAAGGAGTTAACGCACCAGCCAATCAGCTGTGTTTGAAATATGACAGTTGGGAGTTGATTGGCTGGTGCGTTACCTCCTTCCACTTTATCTCCAGTTTATCTCTTCGCCAGGCTTAATACATCTGCCCCAGTATCAGCTGGACGGCCAATTAGTCCCAGCGTATCTCAGCAGAGTAATGAATATCACTTAAAAAAAAATGACATTTAGCATTATTTCAATAATAGTTATAATGTCCACTCTTTCAAAAAGCTGTAATGGCATTTCTGGTGTACTGCAATGGGTTGTACATTTCTATTTGCCATCCCTTTCACGGAGCAGTGTGTCCCAGCACTTGCATGTAGGAGATTAGACATCATTTACATTTTAGAGACAATGCATCTACTGTGTCACCAAAAGCTTTCATGATTACCACATACCACATAGAGTAGGTTAAGATTGTCAGCCTTTCCGTAGCAAAGATCCAACAGAGTCACCTCATTTTTTGTTGCTTGTCTCCCTGACATTATCCATGGTAGAGCAAGATTTTCAACACTTGTTGCCTATGAGTACAAAAAATAATGTTACTGTAACAAAAATGGACAATAACAAAGTTGGATTGAAGGACAAAATGATATAACATACTGTAGCTTTGTTGACAGGACATATTTCAATTAAATCCTGGCCAGCAAAGATCTTCATGTAATAATACTAAAACAAATAACAATAACCCTGTTATATATGAATCTGACAACATCCTTTTACTTAGGAAAATCACATCTTAATTATGTCAGGCTCAAACTGACATGGGACTGCTGTCCCCGGGCATGTGATCAGTTGTCTATATGGAACATAAACAGGATTAGGTTTCTTATTCTACAAGGATAAAATGTGAAATAAAAAGTATAAGACAAAAACACCTTTAGAATTAATATGACTATATTATCGACAGAAGTAAAATAGAACAATGTTTGTGTGTGTATGTTCCATGATAACTCTCGAACGCTTTAACTAATCGTCTTCACTACCTTATCATCTTATGGGTTTAATTGGATGACCCCTTAAAAGGTGCTGTCATTAGGGTCCATGCTATTTCTGTTGTTTTCATGCATTGTGATATGTCGTTGGAAAGCTTATGACTCTGAATACAACGAGAGCCATTGAAAGCACTGCCGGGCCCCGTGAAAAGGGGCATGGTCACAGGGATGGCATGACTAACAGGGGGCATGGCTACGCCCCTGTAAAACAATTGCAGGGGGTGCAGGCTAAGCACACCGCATGTAGCAGCATGTTCTGAGCAGGGGAGAGAGGCTGTGCTGCTGAGGCAGCCTCTGTTCTCCACTCCCACTGCTCGATCTCTGCAGTGGGGAGGGTGGCACCGGACCCAGGCCCGGGTAAAAATTACCCACTCCCCTCTTTCAATGACACAGAATACAACACAATAAACATACTCCTTTAGGTGGACCCTTAATCCCTTGAGTTGTGGGTTTTCCTGTGGCAGGACAAACCAGGGCAGGTTTGTCCTGCCCCAGAAATACTTACTACACAAGGGGCAGCGGTTGTTTTCTGCAGCAGCCCCTTCTCCCCTGGGGCTGCTGCTGCTGGCTTCAGCTGTTTGCATCAGCTTGGAGAAGCTCAAGGCTGCTTTAGGGGGCTTGGGAATGCTCGGGTGCTCAGTTATTCGTATATTCATGGGTTGGGATGCCCAATCACACGAGTGGCCGAGCGCGGCCGAACCTCCCCGGATCAGCGATAGGCGATGGCGGCGGTGACAAGGAGGATCGGCAACTGGGGGGGGGGATCAGTGACAAGGGGGGATGTTGGTGTGCCAGGGGTTCACCACTGGAGGCACCACTGGCAAACCCTTTCTTTACAGTGGCATGCTCGAAAAATTCTCAGGGGGAGCTCGCTCCTGCAGCGCAGCTCAGCCCGAGAAATTTCCAGGCATACCACCGAAGGTGTTAAAGGCCTATAAGGGTCCGCTAAATTAAAAACATTTTCACTTTACAAAACTTTTGAGAATTGCATAAGCTTAAACTTTCGCCCGTCCGTTGGACAGGCCCTAAGACTGGTATTTCTATACTACTCTGAACCATTATTAATGAAAACATTTCAGGATTCAAAAATGTATTTTGCAGAAATGGGTTAAACTGTCAAACGCCTAACTGTGTTTGCACATGAAATGATTTTACAATAATTGCGGGACCTGTTTGGGAACGGCAGGTTTAGGAAAAGAACAGTGATCCGAGTTTGTGCTTTCAGGATGTTCTGCCAGTGCGGGATGAAGCATAAATAGTATGAGATGCCAGCTAAACAAAACTTAGGGCATGATGAAAATCCTTCTTCATAGTTAAGTAAAACACATTTGCAGCTTACTTTAGTTAGTGTGTTAGCCCTTTATACTACAGCTTGAAGAAAAAAAAAAAGGTGGATGTGAGTGTTTGTAACCCTGGCATTAGTCCAGTGTTTCCTTGTAACAGTAAAGTTCCATCGTTTTCCAATGGCCCAACACTACACTGTCCAGGAAAATTAGCTTTCCTTCCAAGTTTTCGCCTCTCCAGCTACATTCTAAAGACGTATTCTCCATCATTGGGTGGGTGTGCGCAAACGCCAGATCATCGTTCCAGCATGCTCTTTGTTTATTTACATTATATAAGAGACGATAGCAGAATCAACATGAGCCTGTACCATATAAATGTACAGTATTCATGTAGTTGTTGCAGTTAAAATTCCTGTAAAAACAAAAAAAACTCAAGTCTCTGCTGAATAGCAATGATGTGCAAAACACAATAATAAATCTATTCCTGGTACTGCTCAGTCACCTGATGGACATAGTGTTCTGATAAAGTTCTACATTTCAGTGTAACTCACTAACGTAAACACAGAGAAGGGACCTTACAGGCATCTGGCCCATCCTGGCATAAGTCTACATAGCAGCCTGATTGCTCTTTTCCGCTTAACAACACTCCATCTGTACAGGCCAACTGTCCGTCTTCCACCCAAAGTCTCTGTGGTCCTGTTTCCTTCCAAACTGTCATTCTATGGTGACAGAGCGTAGAATCTGTATGAATACATTTCCATTGCTTCCCAAAACATTTATCTTGTTTACAGTTTTAGGAAGATTCCGTGGCACACGCATGTGAAAACCAATAACCCGCCCTCCCAAAAAAAAAAAGAAAGTCTCCCTATTTGGGCCACATTAAATGTTGGGTAGAGTGCACTAGTACAGTAACTAAATACCACAGTTTGTAAAGTAAATAACTTCAAAAAAGGTAAAGATCTTGCCAGTACAGCTGCCAACCAAGTGTCTTCGCCTACTGTACCTGACTGAGGTGTGCCCAGGACAGAAAACCACTAACCACAAGCTAACTAATATTAGCACCTCATGTCCCTTTTTTATTAGGTTTTATAACAAAATACATACAGTACATCCCAAAAGAGACGTTGTCAGAATACTACATAATGTAGAACAGAAAAGTGCAAGTTAGATGCAAATTGAATAATACAAATAAAGGTCTAGAGGTTTTTGAACAGTGTCACCATCTCTCTCTCTAATATATATGACCTTAATATTACACAGTTTTTTCATCAGACCCTGAGTAACGTCTATTCCTTTCTACTATAGTGTTATATATAGGAAAACAATACCAAGCGTAAAGATCTATTGTGTTTTAAAAGTGAGCAGAGTCCACAATGTCCCAATGTGAGCCGCTTCCTCAGGATCCAACCACAAATGCACAGAAATGCTTGCAAAAATAAATGAGAGAAAGCGTACCAGTGAAGTAAAAAGATTTTACAAACTTAATATTGCATTGGGGTTAACAGCTTGCCATAGTAGATATCCAGCAGAACGATACAGGGGTACAGCGATGGACTCTGGATACCGCGCAGCTGACCACAGCGAGTGAGCGGCTTCAGGTACCCAGGCAGCCACCGGCCAGGAACTCACAGCATGGATCGGACCATGGAGACAAAGCCACCGTGTCTTGAACAAATTTATATTGTGGCAGGGACAGCATATTTCCACATGAGGGTAATGTGGAAGATCCAGGTTTTAGAGTAACGCCAGCAGCAGGAAAATTAGATCCAGTCTCTGATTTCCTGTTATATGTGTGTACAGGGCAGGGTGTCATTGCTCCCAATGCTGAAAAGCAGCTGGGTGATAGGCTGATAATGGAATATTAAGTTAGGTGCTTTGTAGTGTACCCTGACTAAAAATTCTGTGGAAAACCCTACAATGCTGTAACCTTGTTTGCCTAGCGGTTAACCTGGTATGCTGTTTACCTGCTACAAAATAAAGACTCAGACTTCTTTTATATCCAGTGTATGTGATTCCATTTCACAATTGGCACCCAACGTGGGGCTCACATTGCTGAACACTGCAAAACCGCAGGAACCCAGCTGGTTTGGGGAGCTGGTTTGGGGAGCCAGGAAATGTGATTGTGGTGTGTCCATTTTCTGATCAGCCTGTTAAAATCTTTTAAATCTGTGCCTGTAATGTAATATCAGGGCAACTTGGAGTTGCAAAGGTTAGGTGTGGCAGCCAGCCTTATAGGGACACTGTGTCATAAGATTGCTGCTGTTTTGTGTTATGTGGCTGGTGAAGCAGGCAGATGTGAGCTAAAGTATGTTTTTGTTATTCTGGCACATTATATTAGGCCTCCTAAATTTGCTTTTAAAGCGGAAACACAGGGCACTATGGAGCCATTAATGAAAATGTTGGCTGAACTGTTTGCAGGGCAACAAACCCAGATACAGGGGCAACAGGCTCAGGTGCATATGCTGCAGGAGGTGCAGCAAGCTCAAAATTAAAAAAACAACAACAGCTGCTGCATGAGGAATTAAAAGGAGCTGATAAAAAGGTGGGCAGGAGTGGGGAAAGATTACCGAAGCTCACTCTAGCTGAGGACATTGAGACCCTTCAGTTGCACATTTGAGCCTGGCCTGCAGAGGAATGGTCTGACATGCTGTTTGACAGGGGAGGCACAGAAAGCCTATGTGAACATGACTATGGCTGAGGTACGTTCCTACCCTGACCTTAAGAAGGCTATAATCAGCAGGGTTGGGGTGACGGGCCCCAGCAAAGTCCAAGAATTTCATGACTGGTGGATGCCTCCAAGGATTCAGCTGGCCAAACTTGCAGTGCAAATTGTAGAAATAGTCGCATTAGACCAGGCTATGCAGGTGGTAGACCACAAGGTGCAGCAGTGGGCCCTTCAGGCTGCCCCCCAGACGTTGAGGAGTTGGCCACAGTGATTGATCGGCACCTGACCCTGGGGAAATGAAGTAAAGCCAGGACAGGATTGTGCCAGTACCAAAGCTCAGAACTCAGGTTCCAGTGGAAAAGCCAAACCCTGGTCATGTACGGTGGGACTGCCCAAGACAGGGAGATCCAATGGATTGCAGCACGGCTTGGCCAATGATCAGAATGGCTGCTGGAAAAATATGCCAAGCAAAGTACACCCTGTTCTATGTCCTGGTACAACAAGAATGTTGGAAAATCTGGGTGCTAGTGGACACTAGCAGTGAGCTTACTATCGTCTGTGCCAATTTGGTCACTCCATGAGTTTATAAGGTCCTTCGTCCTGTTATGGTGTTGTGTATCAACAGCGATGTTGAGGAGTACCCACGTGTACTTCACATGCAATTCAGTAGGATTTAGAAGATCTGAGACAGAGGATTTAGAAGATCTAAGACAGAGGCATAATTCTAAGTTGCAAACACGTCAGAAGTATCTTCTAAATCCTACTGAATCCTGGTATCCATCAACAATCCATTGCTCCATCACTGGACCAATCCGAACCAGCCCTAGATGCCTTGTTTTCCACCCACTTCAGCACAGGAGCTTTTTCCATCTAGCTCAAACACCCCATTTCAAAACTATTTTATTTTATACTGTTCTTATTCATATCCATTGCACATATACTATTTAATATTGGTTGCATCATGCCTAATAAATTGTTCTTTTATTTGTAAAATCGGTCCAATTTGGTTTATAACATATTTTTCACATTATACCCAGAGCTGTATTTGTATAAATTTCTTGTCTTGTTCCAGTATTTCAATAATAATAATTTCAGTCTTCCGCTGATGACATATGGTTTAATATGAGATATAGTATTAGATGTCATTCGTGAAAGATATAAGACTACTATCGTGATACCATATAAGACTACTAGAGGGGTAAATGAAGAGGATCAAAGGAATCCCATGACCTTCCACTTGACCAGTAATAGAAAATAGTCAATTAAAAATGAGTTCATTTTAATCTTTTTTTTCAGGGAGCGCTCCCCACTGGGCGAGTTTTTTCCGGGGAGCGCTCCCTAAAAAATAACCCCACCACTACACCCCCAGGGTCCGGGCAGCGCCGCTGAACTGTTCATCAGCCGCTGCCTGGCCCTGCCCCCAGCAACACGGTTGTGTGTGAAATTACATTTCAAGGTCACGCCACACACAGCAGAGGGAGGGAGGCAGGGCAGCAGGAGCCGGGCAGCTGCCGAAGCTGAGTGCGGCGCTGATCTCATCGCTCAGCGGTGCTGCCCAGCAAGAGGGAGCGCAGGCAGTGGTACTCCCGAGAATTTTCCGGGTTTGCCAGTCTGCGTACTGGAGCAAACCCCGGAAAATTCTTGGGAGTGCCACTTAAGGGGTTAATATATAAAAGAGCATATCAAATGTATTTAACACATGTTTAATCATCAGGTCTCTCAACAACATACAGTACTGTAAGCAGCAGTTAAAGGAGTCCTCTCCAGTGTTACCTGATCATTTCACCCAGGCTGCTTTATTGCCTACACAAAGGGAAAGCCCCATTTTTGGAACCACTTCAATTGGAGTACTCAATTTGACAGGAGACTGAAAATAGGTACAAAAATATTCCCAGGTGCCACTGCCATCCAGGGGGTTCCATGGATGGAGAATAAACATAGCTGTAGATGGACTGCTAATATGGACACACCCAATACCTAGTGGATACTTTGTAATACAAGTAAATATCTACAAATACCCTGCAGTCAATATCTTACAAGAGATTACAATAACATTGCAAAACCACCAATAAAATATTATTCTACATAAGACAATGTAAAAGGAATGTGAATGTGCCCCTTTGATTGAAAAGAGTAAATAACATTGAAAGAAAAGTGATCCTATGCTGAAACACAGATCTGCAAGCATTTCTCTGACATGTTTCTAAATAGTCTGTTTGCACACCGAGTACTGACTGCAAATAGAAGAGATGGATGATTATGAAATGCTGAGTGGGGTTATTCATTCCACCATGACAGATTGCTGGTTGGCAATGCTAAAAACTGACATATACTGTACCGGGGGAACGTCAAAAGAAGCAGAAACCGTGGCTTCAGTCCACAAATAAGCTGAAGAACTGAATGTCTTGTGTATCATGCCAGTGACCCATCAACACAGAAGATTAATATTTATAAGTAAATTGCCAATAATATGTCCAATATGTCGTAACCATAGAACATAATATTATAGATGATCATAAACTGCGGACCTGGCAGGGTTCAAACCCAGTAGTGAGCCAAAGATTTTTATAACCTCAGTTACATACCAGATGAAGTATCTGAAGCTCTCAGTTAAGTGATCCAGTGGCTACACACCGTGCACACGCTCTGCATATCATTTAAGCTCACCTCACAGGTGCACAGGTGCACTCATTACTGACTGACCCATTTGAAAAGATCCACAGGTGGAGCTAAATACTTCACTTGTGATTCTGTGAGGAGACATGGAAAACGTAACTGTTGGTAGCTCTAGAGGACTGGAGTTGGCTACCCCTGCACTAGATCAAATAACCACCTAGTAACCCAGGTAGCATGTACAATACTTATGGGACTCTCATAAGTGTTTATAAAATCATTGTTAAGATTGATCCTAAAATGGGTCCATATCAATTTCTCTCCTCAAATATGGAAGCATTTAAACTAAAACGTACCAAGAACAAATTCTTCCTGTCCCTCTGGATGCAGCTGAATTCCATCAGATGTTAGGTGAGAGGACTGTGGATTGAAACATGCAAGTGTAGATTACAGTGTATAAGTAAGACAAGTAGTGGATTACTAATCATTTTTGTGACATCATTAGATCCTCTTTATATTTTTGAATAAAAAACGTTAATAGCAGTGTATTCAAGTGGTGTAAACACTGGCTGCAAACGCAAAATAGCTTCCAGGTCTTCCCCAACTTGGCGTCTCAGCAACCCAATAATAAATGGGTGTTGAAATACTCATGTTCATAGTGTTAATTTTTAGACTGACGGCATCATATTTCAGAACACCCGTGTCACAATTATCAATTAGGATAAAACCGTCCATTAACTTTTTAAACTATATTTATAGCACAAGTAGGGAACCATCAAACAAGAAATGTTGTGTTAGTCTACATCACTCTGTCCAGTCTTGTTTCACTGCTGCTATTTATAATTTGTAAAAACCACAGCAAGCAAAATGTAAGGACTAGCCATTTCTGACTATGCAAGACTGACATGGAAAATCTTTACCCTATGAATCACTAACATATGGCAGGGGAAAAAAATAAGTCAAACAGCACAGTCAATAAAGAACACACTGTGAAATTAACTAGGTTTCTAACTCATGTAGAAAAGCGGAAACAAGTCACATTTTATGGGGGATTGAGAGCAGCCAATAAGTGCAGCTGTGGAAAACATCTATATTTGGATATGACATGATTTTTAGACATATATTAAGTGCTCTAAAAATTGCTATGTCATTAATTTGATTTCTGGAAATTGTTATTTAATCTTTAAATTCCTGAATATTCTTCTTATATGACTGGGCGTGACTTAATACAAACATTCCACAACAAATATTGAAATGGACACCATACCACATAGCCGTACATGCCGTATTTCACATTGGGGACTGAGGGCCTTATTCTAGTTCTCTCTTTCTGACAAAATCCTTCTTAGAAGGACAAAACCATGTGCACTGCAGCGGGGGCAGATGTAACATGTGCAGAGAGAATTAGATTTGAGTGAGTTATTTTGTTTCTGTGCAGGGTAAATACTGACTGCTTTATTTTTACACTGCAATATAGATCTCACTTTGAAGTAAAACCCCACCCAAATCAAATGCTCTCTGCACAAGTTACATCTGCCCCACCTGCAGTGCACATGGTTTTGTCCTTCTAAGAAGGATTTTGTCAGAAAGAGTGAACTAGAATAAGGCCTTTGCCCCCGAGTTCTCTTATCAATTATAGACATAGGGGGCAATCCAGATCTGGTCGCTAGGCCGCATATATTCAGAGCATAGCGCCGCCTGAATCCCCTCTCTGCATGCGGAAGTGCACACCTACACATCTGCTCACAAGCGCCCTCACAGAGGAAACATCCTTCGATGGGTATTTATTAGCTTATGATTTTTTCCTCTGTTCGCAGCTGAAAAGTAGCCCGGAACTTTTTGGCTGCACTGTCTTTTGAAAATTGGGGGCAGGCGCTGATGTCAGCCGCCTGTCCCTAGCAGGCAGGGGAACACCTGCATTCCCTGGGACCCACGCAGTGTTTCAATGGACATACCCACTGCCTGTCAATCATCCCGGCACTTGCTGTGGGGGGTCTTCAGATGCGCATTAGCCGTCCCCCGCCATCCACAGAAGGGCCACATTTGTAGCTCAATGAGCAGGCCTGAATAGGCCCCAAAGGGTGTAAATTAACTGCATTTTTGCAATGTGATTTTTAGGGGCAGTTTTCTTGGGACAAAACTAGGTACTTGTGTATTATCATGGCACCCATCGCATCGCATACCACTAAATAGGGTATGCAATGGTATGCGATGCGATTTCCTCGTGAAAAAGCCTGAATGTACAATTAAATATCGCATTGCATGCCAGCAAATGGCATGCGATGCGATGGCATGCAATTTTTTATTGTAAAAGGCACCCTGATGAGTGCATACAATGGTATATGCCCCCAGAATGTTAAATACCCCCCCATTGTCAACGCGACCCCCACTATCAATGCCAACCCAAAGCATGGCGAGCGCAGCGAGCCTGCGAGGGGCGGTGGTACGCGTCCTCCGACCTTTTCATACCCCCCACTATCCACGTCGGCGTGGAGTTGATTTTAGATAGTGTGGCGAGCGCAGAGAGCCACCGAGCCCGAATCGTGGCGAGCGCAGCGAGCCCCGTGGAAGACATGTAAAGGCATCCGCGTCCCCACGTCACGCTTCGGGCTTGGTGGCTCGCTGTGCTCAACACACTATATAAATTCAACTCCACGCTGACATGGATAGTGGGGGTATGAAAAGGTCGGAGGACGCGTACCGCCACCCCTCGCGGGCTCGCTACGCTTCAGGTTGGTGTTGATAGTGGGGGTGGCTTTGACAATGGGGGTGCATTTAACATTGTAAGCACCCATCAGGGTGCTTGTACAATTAAAAATTGCATCTGATCACATTGCATCGCATGCCACTATATTGCATGCGATGCGCTGCAGTACGATCAACATCGTGGGCGCCGTGATAATACACAAGTACCCAAAACTACAATTATGCCTTTAATAAAATGATTGCTTTAAATATTGCAGCAAAACGATTTGGAAAAAACGCATTTCGTTACATTACACCCACAGCGTACGTTTCCTGCAGTGGAGAATATTAAGATGTCTTATGCTGCTTTACTGTGTGGTCACTTTAAAGGGTAGATACTGCATAAGGAGGGATTTGCAGGTCAAGAGTCACTATTTCAAGTGACTTAAAGGCAGGGAAGGAATGCAATAAAGCAGCGGTGGCCGAACTTTTGCAACCCAGGATCTACTTTGTGTACGCTTACCTACCCGGGGATCTACCGGCATCTTCCCCTGTGTAAACCATACCCCTCCAAATGCAATACATCCCTCATCACAGAATGAGCTTAAATTCACATTCTGATACAGGGATTGTGCTTGAAATTCACAATCTGACATAGGGAATGTGCACAAAATTCACATTCTGATCAAAATAAATGAACGTAAAAGCACTCTCAAGACCCACTTCTTCACCAAACTCAGCCAACTGTCATTATAACCCACTGTTACATGCCCACTCCTACCACTTGTGTCACACCTGTCTGTCTGCCCCTTCTCTTTAGAATGTAAGCTCTCATGAGAAAGGCCCTCTTCTTTTACCTGAACCATCTCCATACTTCCTTCGATGGCATCTAATCCTTCAGTTTTATGCCACCCTATTTCTCATGCTGGCCATACATCAGAAAGATTGATCTTAAGATCGATTGCGCTCATGATTGTGTGCAATTTCCCTTCAATACCCCGGCAGTCCTTGGTGGTTTTTGGACACACAATGTGCACACAATCTGCATACAATCCATGTTACAATCAATTGAGATTGTATGATTGGGTACAATATCTTTCTGATGTATGGCCACCTTTATTTTAGTATTGTCTGCTACTGCAGAAATATTTATATACCCTGTTATTGTCCTATACTGTCTTGAACTGTACGTCACTATTTTCTTGATTTTTTTTTTAAACTCTGTAACTGGGCACTGCAGATTCCTTGTGGCGCTACATAAATGATGATAATAATAATAATAATAATAATAATAGTAATAATAAAAACATTCAAATATATCAAGTGTTTTATTTACCAAGGTACAGGAGGGAAACATTATTCAAAGCAAGAGAACTGTTAGAACACAAGGATATGTACTGACAACTGGAGGGAGGTAGCTTCAGGAAAATGTAAGGAAAAATGACTTCACTGAAAGGACAATTAGAATAGCTTTCCATGGTAGTGGCTGAGACAGTAGAACACAAACAACATGCTTAGAAGAGGCATAAGGCTATCCTTACACAGAACTAAGATCACAATATGTTGAAATTATATTTAAAGGATTAAAAAGGGTCAAACTAGATGGGCCCACTAGTGTTTCCTGCCATCAAATTTATGTTTCTCTCTCCCTCAGTGAATTATAATCACCCTTTTGCTGCTTTTTTGAGACATTGGGGCAGATGTATTAAGCTTTAACAAGAGATAAATGCAAGGGTGATAAGCAGAGATAAACGTCCAGCCAATCACCTGCTAACTGCCATGTTACAGGCTGTGTTTGAAAAAAGTCAGTAAGGAGCTGATTGGCTGGATGTTTATCACTCTGTATCACCCTTGCATTTATCTCTTGTTAAGGCTTAATACATCTACCCCTATGGCCCTTATTCAGATCTGATCGCAGTACAAATTTGTTTGGAAAAATGGGCAAAACCATGTGCGCTACAGGTGGGGCAGATGTAACATGTGCAGAGAGAATTAGATTTGGGTGGGGTTTTACTTCAAAGTGAGATCTATATTGCAGTGTAAAAATAATGCAGCCAGTGTTTACCCTGCATAGAAACAAAATAACTCACATAAATCAAAAGGTGCCCATACACGGTACAATTATTGTATGCAATTTGGACTAGATTGCATAGCATTGCATTGCAAAACATATGCGATGCAATCTAGTCCAAATTGCATGCAATAATTGTACCGTGTATGGGCACCTTAAATCTAGCTGTCTTTGCGACAGCTTCCCTTGCAAAGATTAGCAATGCCGGAGCATAAAAACATTTGTAATTGCGAATGCAATTGTGTATGAACATGAATTAGGCCTAAATGTGTTAAACCATAGCATCAGTCGCCAACCACCTCCACCCAACTGCCCTGCAACCTATTCAGTCTTCATTCACCTTGTGCGTCTATCACCTGGGCTGTCTTGTATTGTGTACAAGGTGCCCCTTGTTACTCTGATGTACCATCTACATTCTTCTGCTTTCATCCAGTGCAGACCAGCAGGAGGTCATTAAAGCATTTTGTTGTGGTCCCATCTTTTACTTGTTCTGATTTAATAGCTCTGTGTTCAGTATCCCATAACCATCCCATATACTGTAGCTCAGTGTACAGTATCTCTCATAAACTATATTAAATCTGCTCATACATAAGCACCCATACTATGGGGGTTATTCTAGTTCATTCTTTCTGACAAAATCCTTCTTAGATGGACAAAACCATGTGCACTGCAGGTGGGGCAGATGTAACTTGTGCAGAGAGAATTAGATTTGGGTGGGGTTTTTTTTTCAAAGTGAGATCTATATTGCAGTGTAAAATAAAGCAGTCAGTATTTTCCCTGCACAGAAACAAAATAACTCACCCAAATCTAATTCCATCTGCACAAGTAACATCTGCCCCCCTGCAGTGCACATGGTTTTGTCCATCTAAGAAGGATTTTGTCAGAAAGAATGAACTAGAATAAACCCCTATATCTCTAGTATTAGTCTAATGAGGAGTCTAATCAATACGAACCACAGATGCTCAGTTGGATTGAGATCTGCTGAATTTGGAGCCCAGGGCAACACCTTGAACTTTTCATCATGTTACTTAAACCATTTTCAAATAATCTATGAGCCGTGGTGGGGCTCATTATCCTGCTGAAAGAGGCCACTTCCATTGGAGAATACTGTTGGCTTAGCTCTGGGTACATACAGTATCCTGGAACTTATTGGTTAACGTGTGTTAGCCACAACTGTAGCGCACGTTAAGCGGGGCCGCACATCAGGATTGAATCGAAAAATGGAAGGCATTCGATTTCTGCTTGATTTTTCTTATATAAGCAAAATTGAATAGCAAAAAGGACTATATCGAACCGTGTGTACGCCCTATTAGACACAACTACATGTACTGTGGGTGATTTGTTAGTGTGCAAATTACTAATATACTCTTACTACATTATTTTCAATGCCCCAATGCATATCTATTATCAAAGAGGGACAAACTGGGGCTGTGCAACAGTCATGTCATGGAGGTGTGGCCACGGCTCACAGGAAACAAGCCAGGAGTCAGGGGGACCTGACCTTGCAGTACACCTTCATCTACTGTACCCGCGTGCCAGTCCGGCCCTGGTTTCAACCACAGATATGTACCTCCTCAGCTTATATGTCATGTATTCGCATGGTGGTAATCTAGTCACGAAAAGTGTGCCTGGAAATGGTGACCCATTTGCACACAGTGACTGAGCCACATGTGCAAAAAGTCTCAGGGTGGTGGGCATGCATCAAGACTATTGCACTAGATATAAAAGATTAAGGATTACATAAAGATAAAGGTGTTGATTTTGGGATGCGTGCAAAAGCGCATGCAGCAGCATCTACTGGCAGGTCTCCCACCCTTTTCCTTTTCCTCATCCTTATAAGTCAACATCAGTTGAAACTTGCATGTGCCCTGGGACTTTCATACATTGCCATTGCAAACAATTGGTGAAACAGGTGAACATCACCTTTGCATGCAGACAGTGAGCAGCTCTGAAGCTACTATGTAAAGGTGGCCATACACCTACAGATTTATCTTCAGATCTGGCTGGTTGGAACAAAAACATGCTTATGGATGAGAGCAAATAACAGTTGACCATTTGCTTGGAAATGCTGGAAAACTGACATTCAGAAATGACCAGATTTTTTGTTCCAACCAGCCAGATCTGAAGATAAATCTTTAGGTGTATGGCCACCTTTAGAATGCAAAGCTAATCTAAGGTGTCAATATTTTATCTTGTAGCACATGGACCCAATAAGTGTACCACTTTGCTCGCCATGCTTTGGGCAAGGTTGCTCACCGAGCTACCGCAGTGCTTGGCACACTCTACTGTTCCCATAGTCCACATGGATGGAAAAGCAGGAAAAAGTAAAAAAAAATTGTGTATAACTCATGTCGGCTATATAATGTGCCGACCATTTCACCACGTCCACCTTGTGCATGTCGGCCAATACTGTTAGACCTATTGACTGTCGAACTAATAACTGTCGATATCAAGTCTGGATACTGAAGTCTACATAAGACAATACTGCCAAACAAACAGTTAAAATGCCATACATCACATATGGAAATACCATTAATGGGAAATGCATCACAATGTGACACTGCGAACCTGCTGCGAAAGTGGAGCTCCATAATGAGCATAGATATTCACACATATATTGTGATTATTGTTCACCTACTTAATTATACATGCCCTATATTACTTTGCATCTATTCTATACCCCTCACTGCCGTTTGCTTTTAAATTGTCTCCGGAGGAAGCCGGCACAGGCACTGCTACATCACCCCCCACCACTGTGCAAGAGATTAAACTATTAATCATAACTATAATGGGAGTACCATCAGACAGCAAGTTCAGACTCTGAAAAGCAGAGGACAAAGAATCAAATGGCAAATGGGAACCGATTAAGAAGGTACAGAAAATGTAATTACAACTAATTGCAAATTGTATTCTTATTGTTTTATATGGAAAGCTCTGCTGTTGTGTTCTTACCTTTATTTAACCCAGAATTCACAGAAAAACACAGTGGGTTAATAGGAAAGGGTGCGGTATATGATTTAGAAAATGTCAACACTCAGTGAATTGACACAAGAATACCGACATTGGGGGGAATTCAATTGTTGTGAAAGGTGGCAAATTGTTGCAGC
This sequence comes from Crinia signifera, assembly GCF_055691185.1. Classification (NCBI taxonomy): domain Eukaryota; kingdom Metazoa; phylum Chordata; class Amphibia; order Anura; family Myobatrachidae; genus Crinia; species Crinia signifera. The sequence continues at coordinate 408,042,710 of NC_139217.1, forward strand.
ATTTAAACGTCAGCAATGGCAGCAGGATTCACACCCGTGTTCACCCAAAAATGCTTGGGGAAGAAAACACTTTTGATCAAGGTCCCGCTGCTGTAGAGTGTGGCTGGTGTCTTGCACAAGTCAGCCGGACAATGTTCTCGCTAGCAACTGAATGCCCTCCATTGTTTGAATGTATACAGGGTCTAGAAGTCGGCAGCACTATGTCAACATAATCAACATGTGGACATTTTGGAATGATGAAAATACTATGAAATACCTACTTTAATCATACATTGGCCCTAACAGCAGCCTAGCCCTAATATGTTCATAATGTATATACGAAATGTTGCCATTTAGTCAAAGTTGACATATTGCCTGTCCGCATTTTGAACAAAGTTGTCCCCATTCTGAATGCGGACATTTAGAACCATTCGACATTAGTGGATGTTGACAGTACAACCGCAATCCATATTAAAGATCGACAGTGTTGCACTGTCAATATTGACAGTATAGTCAAAATCACATCGCACATAGGCCCTTATTCTAGTTGAATCGGACGGATGCGAATTTCGGACAGGAACCGAGTGTTCTTAGCCCCGCCTTCCGTACGGATCACTCACACCGTCCGATTGCGGTAAGACGCCGACCGAACGGACCGCAAGTGGATGTTTCATGTGAACACCTCCTCCATCTGTGGGAACCTCCCCCATCCTCTGATGGTCGCCGACCATCAAATGATGGACCGAGTGGTCAGGCAGCACCGAGTGCTCCAGACCACTCGGACATTTTTCCGAATGAAAGCAGGGATATGGGAGGCCAGCTGACATCCGGCTATGTCAGCTGTCCGCCCCCCCACATGTGCTTTATGGCTGCATTACCATACGTACACCCAGCGTTTTCATGGGAACGCCCATGAAACGTGGGGTGTACGCATATGGTTATGAGCCTAAACAGCCCTTCACGCCCCTCTACACCCTTTGTTCCGATGGTTCTGTAAGATCATTTTCACCGAACTCACGCCGTGTTCGTATATGTGAGGCGTTCGCACATGCACAGATACGCCTCTGCACATGCGCAAACACCAACCGTCGGCCGTCCGTCCGCACTCGGAGCCATCCGACTCAATCAGAATAAGGGCCATAGTGCAAATCACACCTGATACCGATTCGATCCCAATGCGCAGCCCAGCGGAATCGAATGTAGAATGTGCAGCACTTTACATTTCTACTATGTAAGAACGAGGGTCATGCTCCTCAATGGTCCAATTGGGGTTGAGGCACCAAATTTTCCAAAAACATGGCCAGACAAACTGCAACAACTGCAAAGCGCAATGGAATCTGCTGCGCTATATAAGAAACAATAAATAAATAACGGTGCCATCTGATGACATCATGAGACATGCTTGGGCCCTTTGCCAGAGTCCTTGCTATATTCTGCGCAAGCGCCATTTTAGCAGCAGAAAATTTGCACACGGGCCCACTCCTTCGGTAAGCTGCCACCTCATATTCGTTTTCCCTGCAGCTACCTTGACCTCTGTTTGGCTTCTTTAATTTAGTTTTGAAGATTTTTTGCTTCTGCTGCCAGGAGATGCAACACATACATATAAGAATGAAAGTGATTTCCAAGATATTTGTATCTGTGCCTCCAAGGCTTTAAATTCAAAAACAAAAGTTATACTTAGGAAAATCCCTGATAGACTTTGTTTGAAGTGTTCTTCTGAATAACTCATATTTATATATTCTGTAAGCAGTTACATATTTTATTGCTAAAACAATGAACATTTCAGTAGGTAACTACAGAATAAAATACCCAGTTGTGTAGCTCCATGGAGCCATCTAGTGTTGGAAAATAGAACAACACATCCTCTGTGTGCAGAAAAAACAGTTAGTTCATGTTTCATGAAAACGGATTCTCGGTAGCATGGCAAATGAGGAAATTCTCCAAAAACAATTATAAGGAATAACTATAAACTAAATGTGAAAAAGTATGTATTACTTGTTACATGCAAACTGCTTCATACAATGACTGAGATAAAGAGATTATATATTATATATTATGTACCAGGAACATTGATGGGGAAGAGATATTCATTTTCATATTTCATGACTTTCCTTTGTGCTTCAGCCTTTAACCTCCAGGCAGCACACAGGTCATAAAGCGGTGTCTAACGAGAGCCCCAGACACCACACCACCAGGGATCATTACATGCTAGGTTCTGTGCAATGTACAGTAGCTGCCAATCTGGTCCGTGACAGAATCATCATCAGTGCACAGCGCTACTGCTAAGGCATGTGCAGGGTCACTCAAAAGGTTGGAGGTAGGTGCTCAAGCTTCTACAGGACCTACAGCCTCATTTGGTCTTTATTAAGTTCTGGAATTGGTATAGCTTTGTCATGCAAGTACATATACACGGTTTTGTGCCTTTAGTTAAAAATACAGATTTACTGTATTGCTCTGCCCAGACACAAAAATCTAATTGTAAACTACTGTAGATACAGCACTTGCTCCTGAGGAAGCCGGACACTTACCTATCAGGGGAAACACGTTGAGCAATACCTCACTACCACCTGACAAGGACCTATTCCTTCAGTGACCTACCCACTTCTCCCAAACTAAAGTGCACCTCGCTGGAACTGAATCGGAGAAAAACGCTGATCCCTAATTGAATCAGATGTCAGAGCGGGCCATGTGCTGGGTGTCTTGAGCTCTTGAAATCGGGATGCAGTCAATTTCCCGGCGTCAGAATCCTGACGCTGGAATCCCAAAACTTTCTCCCTCCTTGGGTGTCCACGACACCCATAGAGGGAGAATAAATTAGCGTGCCGAGCGAGCGAGCCCGCAAGGGGGGGCGCTCCACTTCCCCCCTTGTAGGGATTTCGGCGGTCGGGATTTCGGTGTCGGCATTTTGAACGCCGGGATTCCGAACGCCGGGATTCCATACCGAATCCCTTGAAATCATAGAGCATTGGGAAACAATGGTCATATAATAAACCCTTGGATTACAAATTCCTCAAATCATCTTCCAGAGGATAACCAAGGGTGGTAATATTTTTAAGCCTTGTTCAGCTGCTATGATTTTTTAATCATATATTTCATCTAAGTGAGAGACTGTGTCTATTATATATTAATTCTCTTTTTTATTATTATTATTTTATTTATTGATTGCTAATATACCTATTATAATTAAAACGTGTTAAATATATACCGTCTTGTGTATTTTTCAGCCAGCGCTGGCACATAATTCTTTATTTTTTCTTCTTACTGCAAATAAGGGATTGACTACCCCTAGTGCCAGCCACTGCTAATTGCGCACCACACATTTCTCTTTTTACATACACCGAAGCACCTGGTCACGTAATAGCAGTCACTGTTTTGGGAGAAATGCACTTTTTACAACTACAGCCGTGTCTAATCAGACTTAGGGGATGATTCAGACCCGCTCGTAGCGGGTAGTGCCCACCCAGAATTTGGCCATCTCCAGCCAGGATAAAAGTCAGTTTAGACTGACTTTGTTCTATGAAAAAATAATTCGATAGTGAGCGACCATCGAATGATTTTCTCCTGTGCGGTACACATCCACTCGCATTTGCCAGTTCCCTAGGCTGTAAATAAACACAGCCTCGTGATCAGGTGAGAATCAGGCGGTTAGTAGGGGAGATTACCCAAGTAAACATGTTTCCCTTACAGCAAGAGGCACCTGCATCCCTACTTACCTGGTAATTGCGACGTAGCTTGTCCTGCATTGATTTGCATATTTCAATCATCCTTATAAGGTCTACTCTTGTGATTTGTACTTCTGGTGTGCGGTTTTCACTGCTTAGTAAACATCTGATGGCAAAAACATACACGATAGTTGTTTATTTTGACCGATGTCTGGTGTTTGATACCATCTACTAGTTTCAATATTACATATTATACTTTTACATGTTTTTAAGCATTAAACAACCTATATTGTTCTCCATGCACTGGCAAATGTCCACTAATTCTTTGCAATATACAGTAGCACCCAGACACTAATCCATGAAATGTTCTTTATACCCAATAAATGCTTTGCAAATAAGGCCATTTACACTAAAGGTAGGGGGCATGAAGCAATCCTAAGTGAAGCTTTATACACCCACGTTACAGCATACATTTATTTACATGATATAAGACATAGAATGTCGGCATTTTCTGGTTGTATCATGTCATTACTTACTGGAGCTTATCAAGAACAGCTTGCAGTGCATTGCCAAGTTCCAGTGACACTGATGCTCTGGAGCTTAGTCCTTCTGTCAGCAGCATCACCTTGCAGGGAAGGAATCACACAGGGGCATACGTATATTACTATAGCCTCATACAGCCAACATAGCATAAGTCCACAATTTACTTTTCAAACAGCAAAATAATTTCCAACTTACTTCCTTCTCTTGACTACACTTTTTATACAATGAATTTTCTATTCAAAACATCCATTGTTATAACAGAGAAAAACAATATTTACAAACACCAACGTTTTCTATAAAATACAAGTAACAATTGTATCCTAAAGCCCCATATACACTACTCTGGCAATTCTGGCCGCAGATGATATAGTTAACGATATTGGCCCACTGAACGATATCGGTAAAGATATTGTTCAGTGACATCACCGCTCAACATGTGGATCCTTGGCTACTGTATATAGCCAAATTGACCTGCATGTTCAGCAGATGGGAGGGGTCCTTACCGATGTGAGGAATGGCGCATCATTAAGGATATTGAGTGTACGCACTAAAGGATATTGTAACAGATATCGCACAGAAAGGGCCTTCTCAATGATATATTATACAATATCTTTTAGTGTGTGGTATATGGTCCCTGGGTCAAAAATGTCTAGGCCTATCCCTATTGGTCGACAGTGACCAGGTCGGCACCTGAAAAAGGTTGACATACTATAGGTCGGCAAAGACAGAAGGTCGACACAAGCTTAAGATCGACTCTCAAAAGGTTGATTTGAGTTTTTCACTTTTTTGGGGTGTAAACTGATATGGTTCATACTTTACTATCCTAGAGGGTATAGAATGAGAATATAATAGTGTGCCGAGCGCATGGAGGGTGTGTGTATGTGGCTTAAGTAAACTGTGCACAACAGACCGGGGTTATCATCTATGGCTCGAGATCCACAATATGAAATACAGGTAGCAGCTGGGTGTCAGTGATGCTCTGTTGGTGAACAGCTGGCAGGAAATGTTGCAGACCATGAGAGAACAGGCATCAGTCCGAATAAAAGGAATAAACCCAATCATTTTCAAAGCAAACGTTTAATAGATCGGGCAGAGTTGTTGGAATCATGCCAATGCCTGCAGCTGGTCAACCACTATTGGTCAACAGTCAAAAGGTTAACACATGAAAAAGTTCCACGACATGGTCAAAAAGGTTGACAAAAGCAACAGGTCGACATGGGAAAGGTCAGAATTCTATTTTCTGGACACACCCAGAAAATCGGACTGCCTGCACAACCAACCAGATGCAGCAATACTGTATATCTGTAGATATATAGCAGCTATGCTGCACAGCCAGGGGAAAATGTCTGTGATCAGCGTAGTTCACAGGCATAGCAGGGTACACATCCAGCGACATGAATGTCAGTAATATTACTGTTAAACCAAAACTTTCCATTGCTCTACAAGAACTTCCCTCTCAAATGTCCACATTCTCCCGTCCTGATCTGGCAGTACCATATCTCATGGTAGTAAAAAGGCTTTGATGAATTGGCTCAGGCAGAACTCTTTCCAGTGCTGACCTCATTAATGATCCCAAAAATAAAAAAGGGATTTAAAATTCTCTCCCACAAAGTAGAGCTTCCCTGTGACACACACTACATGTATTTTTGAATAATCACCACACAAGATCTTGTCTCCAACTGTAAGTACCAATATAAAATGGTATCCTCATCACAGAGCAAAAATGTACTCAATTTGTTTAGCGAATCCATATACACCTTCTGTTCACAAGTCTCTACTTTCTTGTACTGTATTAATTTATTCAAAACTATCCTCTCATCTTTCTACTGACATCCTTCCATCAATATTCAAAGTACATTGTCATTAGTCCTGAACAAAATCTCTCGGAAACTACCATCCCGCCTCACTGCCCCATTATGAGAGACTTGCCTACATTTACATCAGTGAGACTGCACTGGCTACATTGTAAATGGCAGTGACTACCTATTGCCCTAAAGGCAGTCACATTGGGAGGAGAGTCCTCTCTTTGGGACTGCCAGTCCAGGCTACGATGAGCAGAGAGCTGGGTTCCTGCAGGGAAGCCACTCACTTCCTTATCGTGCAGCCCAATCCAATTTCTATGACCTGCAGTCGATGCAGCCCATAGAAGCCAGGTCTTTCACATGCATAGTATCGTCGCCGCTACTGCATATGTGCTGGGCCTGGCGCCTGCCTCAAAATGCCATAGGTTTTTAAATTCTGTATGGTGCTAATATCTGTGCACTGCTCAATTAAATAGGACAGCAAATTATATACATACTCCATTCTTCAGATAACAGTACATATCTGGCTTTGTTCTCAATCTCTTACCTGTCTTTCCAACTGTAACACCTGGGACTTCAAAAGATTGACACGTCGTTCATCCAAGCATTCATTCTTACCCTCGTCTATCAGCTGCTTATACTGAAATCTAAGCAAGAAACACGCATCATCCAAATCATGTTAGACAAATATTTCCAATTTGATCTGCTAATTTATTCAAATTAAATATGTGCACATTTATTTTTTTACCATTTTTTGCTGGTGTCACAACAAATGACAGAACAAAAGATAAAACACTTTGTAAAAAATAATTTTCAATCTTTGGATTCAGTTTGTAAATGACACAGTAATGTTTAGCTACGCTAGACAACAGCAATAGATTCATATTAATGGAGGTTGGCCACTTGCGCATTTTCCAGATAGTTGAACCAATCACGTATAAACATGATTGACATTAACCATTTAAAACTCGTGAGCGGCGCGGCTTAGAATGTTCCTCTGAGCTCTGTCTGTACCGTGACACATTCCTTGCACCCCCCCCCCCCCCCACACACACACACACACCATCATGTGACATTATGGTAGCCTGTATACGCTGACTATCTGCCAGTCACTTTTCGCTACTCTCCGGATAGATTTTGAAAAATAAACAATTTATAGAACAGCTAAGAAAATCATATGCTTAAAAAAAGGTACTTAAATGTACCTTCCTGTATAAAGAGATAAAGAAAACCTTTTAGTGGCATTGCTGCTTTAATAAAGTTCACTTTGTGTTGAGTACTATGGGCTTAAAGCCAGGTCCTGGGTTGTATGACTATCTTTCCCATGAAGTTTTAGAATTCTTAACTGCCTCCTGCTGCTGATTAGAAATTGTGACCACAAGAGTATAATTATGTTCTGAGTTGACTGCATTGGTGGTTCATCCAAGGCTATTCCAAAGAAAAACTGACTGTTCTTCCCACACAATAAAATGTCAATGACCCAATAAAATAGGCCTAAAATAGAATATAAAGCTAACAGCCATTAAGATTATAACAAAAATACAGATATAAACTAAAGATTGGGGTTCTACCTAAGTTTAGAAGTACCGTAGTTCTAGAAGAGGACTACAATAGTTCTACAAGAGGACTATAAGAACATTTTATTGAACATGTAAGTTACCTTAATGGACACGCTAACTTTTCCAATTTTTATTCATTAGATATAAACTTTCCTTCTTGTTGTCAGCCAAACATCATACAGTTTTCCTTTCAATCTTTAATTACAGCTACTTCTCAGTACGACATGTTCCGTACAGTTATAAACAGAAAATCTAATAGAGTGGTTTTGGATGGAAAGGGAGTACAGATTATAGCAATTACAGAAAAGGCTTGATACAAAATTGTTCTCTTTAGCCTTGTGACAACACTGATTCATGAGTCTCCTCTCTGAAACATTTGTCGTTTGCTATGGTACAGGAATGACAGAAGTCACTTTAACAGGTAGATGCATGGTGATATGCATGTCTTATTTTATATTGCCATAATTAGGAGCATCTCTTTCCTCCTCCAATTACATTTTTTGTTTTCATACATTGGGCTTTATTTATAAAGCAATACGCTGCTTCCAGGTGCATTGGAGGTGAGAATTTAGAGATGGCCCTCACAGCAAGGCATTACACTGTGAGGGCTGCTTTAAATGTTCTCCTCCAACCCTCCGGGATGTGTAAGTTTCGAAAGCTACTGCTCTGTAAATAAAGCCCATTGTGTATTTGTACTAACACATTGTCAAATTGTTTTAAACAAATTGATAATTAAACATGGGAACAGTTGTGCACTTGTACAGAGAAGCAGATAAATCCAGAGTTTGGGGGTTGCCTGGTAGTGTCAGGAAAAATGCAGGCTTGCCCATGCATTTCCAGGGAAGGCGTCTGAGGTCAGCTCTGGCCTTGATCAGCCTGTATCTGTCGCACTGGCAGAGTAGGTCGGACTGCACACACAGAAAAAAATCATACGACGATGAGCAGTTGCGAATGGATTTGTAGCTAATCGCAAAGGCTGCAATATTTTCACAAGCTTTTTGCAGGCTTGCACAGTGCTGGATTTCACTCTGGCTGGGCAGCAATGACCGGATCACTGGGCTCTGCAAACTTGCAGCTTAGCAATCAGTTCTGAATAACCCCCTAAGTCCTGGGTCCACGACTCTGCTCCCGGCCAGGGGTATGGAAATAACCGGCACTTGTCTGAAGGCAGTGTTACATCTTTATCTCATTTGCATTTCTTCAGAAACATGGTGCTGGTGCCATATTTATGAAGATTATCAATGGGAAAATGGTGCTGTAGAGATATCACATCAGCGGTGGATGCCAAAACATCATTACGTGGAAAAAAAAAAAAGATAAACTTTCCACAATGTGCTCTGATTGTCCCTCAAGGAGGAAATGATCATTCATTTTTAATACTTTGTTGATTCCTTTGCTTTGTTCCCTGTAGATGTCTTTGATGTGCTGCTAGAAGCGGTCTACATAGTCTACTTTGCACCTGGTTTTTCTACCTGTCCTTGTTCCTGTTCTTGTGTTTTGCTGAGGTCTTCTAGAAGCAATCCTCCTGATTTACTGTTTTGCCTTTTCAAGTTGGTATTCTCTGCCATAGGGCCAGTATTTATCCAATGCTCTTTTATATGTATTCCAATTTCTATTTTACAAGTTACTGTACCTATTGTCTTTACTTACAGCCCCTTCCCCTACCCTGCCAAGAAGCCTTTGCTCCTGGTACGTTGCTGTCCCTATTTGCAGTTTACAGGTTTGAGTGAAAATACATTTATAACATATTACACTATGGGGGGAATTCAATCATTTACTGTGCTAATTCAATTGATGCTGACCGCTGGCATTATCAGGGATTTTATTTCACCTGCCCGGAGGCCCAATGAATGCCATTTTCATTGGCTGCCTTTATATTTGTTCTTTTTGTAAACATTATGTTCGTCTATACACCACTGTACATTAGGAACTCACTAAGGGTTAACAGGCTTTTAGTGTGCTCTGACAACTAAACATAAAGAACTTTATTTGGATAAGAAGCTAGCATTTAATTCTGCTTCGTAGCAGCTTGGTGTTGGATATACAGATCAATGGTAATATTGCTTTTACTAACTGTTGTCTCACACAGTGGTAGATGTATTAAGACTGGAGACGGGATAACGGTGAAGTAAATATCTCACCGGGAAATCAGCTCCTAACTGACATTTTTCAAAACCAACCTGTAACATGACAGTAAAGAGAGGATTGACTGGTACGTTACCACTTTCCACATCTCGCCCTTAATACATTGTGAATGACCTTATGCCACCATTATATCTGATGGTATGACTACAGACAATGGCAAATACATAAGGGCAATGTAAGATAATTTTATGAATATCTTTATTTCCAATATTCTACAGATGAATCCCAAAAATGTACTTTATTGGATGGGATGTTCCTACCTGAGCAATTTTTACAAAACTCTGCTCTTCTGATGGATCCCATAAGATTGGAGGAGGTAGTTAACAACATAATATCTATCAAACCCTTTTGGGCAACTGGCCCAGACAAGCTTAATAGAGAGATTTAGTAGATACCTTCGGCCAGGATTTGATACATTACAAATCGTTATTTAATACTATTTTCGAATCTCAAAATATCCCGACATATGATTCAGTGATAATTAAAATTATCTCTGTGAATTTATTTGGAGTAGCCATCTTGTAGACAGATTCTACTTATTAATAAATGACAATAAATGACTTCTAAGTTCCTGCCTAAGAGAGTCAAAATTGTCCTCCCCTCCATAATCAATCAGGACCATACAGAGTTTACATGGTGCTGACATTCCATAGTTAATGTGGGGAATGTCATTTCTGTTATCCAAGCTCTCCGTTCCTCTGGGTGCCAAAAACAATCTCTCCCAAGAAGCCAAAAAACATATGATTTAGTTACCTGGGATCACCTCTTTGAACCTCTTTGGCACAAGGGAACTCATTCAGCTTTTACTTACTTTATTTATATTCCAATTCCAGTATTCACGCAGCTAAAAATGATTATCTTTCAGCTTCTGTGCTGATTGAAACGGGGGACGAGACATGGGTCCCTAATGTCCACACTACATTTTGCTTTGGCCCTTTGAACCATTAGTTATAGTACAGCATTACGTAAATTTGCATTTGTTATGGTATTGCAGTAGGATCTTCAGAGCCCAAGTTGGCTTTAATTGCTGATGAGATGAGTTTACATGTTTTAGACCCTCTCTCTTTCATTCCAGCAATAGTTCATAATATTTAATGATTTGGGTCCTTTGTGGGTTAGAGTAAACTTGACCAAATATAAATTCTACCTTTGACTAATTTTCCCTGTATAACCTAGGAGTACCATATACTTACGCAATTCCAACACTCTTGCAACAAAATTAAAATATCTTATCCTCCTATCTCCTTTGGGCAGAGTGGCTGTGTTGGAGAGCATTATTTTCCCTACACTTTCTGAATTGTTATATTAAATTACTGCCCCTTTAAAATAATCCTTACACAAGCGAATACTGTATATATCATTACTCAATTTATGCCCATTTCTCTATGGTGGGTCTGTCAGTTATTAAGCCACCTCAATTTCAAAGTCCCTTAGAAATTATGGGTAAAATTTAACAGGATGAGACATTCAGACAGTGAGAGATCTCCAGGTTTTTTAAAGCGGCAATCATCTACACCGCAAAATCACACGGTTTCTGAATCTCTCATTCTATTAAATTTCACCCTAAATTTCAGTCAGTGATACTGTTGTCAGGTTGCTCATTCTTATACCTATTTCTGAGTTATTTTGTCTGTATTGATTGCTATTTAAGCCACGGTTCTATATTTTAATAGGTTTGATTAATCTAGCTCTGTTTATTTTCATTTTGTGTATCATCAGCTGGGCTAGAGATGCCCATACACTAGTACAATTTGGACCTATTTCACCCAAACCCGATTGATCGGGCCGAGAAACCGACCCAAATTGGATGTGTTCGATATCCCCCACTGGTCCGATCCGCAGTCCAATGCGCGTCGTACCTGAGCCTGAGGTCGTATCTGCTGCTCATCTGACCTCTGACTTGGCCCCCCCTCCCGGCGGTGGGGAGCGGGGTCGCATGCAATACATCGCATGTGAAAGGAAGGTCCCGGGCGGCAGAGCGGGATCAGATGGACCACACACTGCTGCGATACATTGCAGCAGTATATGGGCACCTTTACTCCTTCTTTTCACAGCTGCTCTGACTTCTTTGTTGGCAGCACCTTAATCGGGTCTCTTTCCTCCTTCCTTCCCATTGCACTCCTTTTTGTTTTTGTAGTTTATTTTAGTATCTTTATTTATTATTGTTATCTAAAATACAGTATATCATTTTTTATTAACTGTAGACCAATATATACAGCAGCGTTTGTTTTAACCTCATCTACATTTTTTTATTATACAGTATAGTTTTTAAGGATTGATCCTTATGTAGTGTTTTCCTATGTACGAATGTCGGTAATTGCGCTAATTCCCCCATGTTCTCATAGGCTGGTTTCACACACTCCGGCTCCTGCAGGACGGTGAAATCCCGTACGGCCAGGGAGCCGTGCCGCACACATTAGTTGTGAATGGACACTATTGTGTCCATTCACACGGGACGGCCACGGCCCGGCCGCACGGCTGCTGCCGGATCCCACCACTGGAAGGGACGGCTGCCGGACTGTGGCCATCCCCACCATTGTAATCTGCTGAGTGCGGCACGGCTCCCTGGCCGTGCGGGATTTCACCGTCCGGCAGCAGCCGGAGTGTGTGAAACCGCCCTTACTCCTGCTTTTTAGGTACTTGTTTAGTATCACGGCGCCCACGATAATTAGTCACGTGATTTTTCATCGCATCGCAAGCCATACACCCGATGCACTGCGATGCGATTTAAACCCCTATTCGATGAAAAATTGTATAAGCACCCTAATGGGTGCTTTCAATGTTAAATGCACCCCCACGCCACCCCCCACTATAAACGTGAACCCAAAGCGTGGTGTGCGCAGCGTGCCCGTGAGGGGCGGCGGTACGCGTCCTCCGATCTTTTCATACCCTCACTATCCACGTTGGCGTGGAGTTGATTTTATAAAGTGTGGTGAGCGCAGCGAGCCACCGAGCCCGAAGCGTGGCGAGCCCCGCGAGGGGACGCGTATACCTGTGAAGTTCGGGCTCGCTGTGCTCACTTTATAAAATCAACTCCACGCCAACGTGGATAGTAGGGGTATGAAAAGGTCGGAGGACGCGTACCGCTGCCCCTCGCTGCGCTCGCCACGCTTCGGGTTCACGTTTATAGTGGTGGGTGGCGTGGGGGTGCATGGGGGTGGCATGGGGGTGCATTTAACATTGTAAGCACCCATTAGGGTGCTTATACAAGTTATAATCACATCCCATCGCATTGTATGGCATTGTATGCCATATACAATGTCATACAATTTGAAAATTGTATGACATTGGTGAACATTGCGCGATATCGCATGCCTTATGGTCTGCGATGCGATGGGCGCCGTGATACTACACAAGTACCGTTTTTTACACCAAGTTGTAACTGTGCTTAGACACTTTCGGGGAATTTAATTAAAGGTAATCCTGCAAGGAAAGGCGACGAGGTGTCCTAGTTGAAACCCCCCTTTGTTTTGCTGTATTGTTATATTCTGTATGCATATTGTTCTTTTCTGCGTTTTGAAAAATTAAACTGCATAAAATGCTGCTAATTCCTGATCAGGATACATTTTAAAGGTGGTGGATCAGGGCCTCGTATATGTTTATTCACATGTTCAGGCCACCTGTTACATGTCTTCTCTGGCTAAAAATCAGTCAGAGGATGTTCTCCTGTTAACTCCCATCCTCAACAAATCACTGTTAAAAACATCAATAGTCTTTTACTGTAAACAGTGTGCGCACCGCTATTTTACGTAACTTGTACCGTTCTAACATATTGTTGAGTGTAACAAATTTAACTGACATCTAATGTAAACATGAAACAGCGGCAAGGGTGGGAAAGCACATTAAATAAATTGTTAGTAAAAATTGGGTTTATATGTGCAAATAATGATAAATGAAGGAATCAGGGTAAGTCCAGTTTGTCCAGCATTTGCAAACACATTTAGCCACGTGTGCACTTTGCATTTACTGTTCCAATTACTGAAGGCAAATTGGACCAATACCAAAATAGAGAACATTGACCCCTAGAGCAAACTAGGGGGTTTATTTACTAAGATGAGATTTCTATTAAAGATGGGATATTGCTATGGGCAACCAATTAGATTCTAACTATTAGTCTAGGACAGTGGTCTCCAACCTTTTTTGGGTCGGGAGCTACTCGCGACAAAATAAACCGCCCAAAGAGCTACTAAAGTAAAAAAAATTTCAAAATCTGCATAATATCCCAAAAAATGCCCTTTACACATAATGCCACAAACTGTAATGCCCCTGACACATTATGCCACACACTGCAATGCCCCAAAACATACCTCCCAACACTGGAGGCAGAGGAGAAGAGTCAGCTACTACCGTGGAACTCCTGCCAGGCTACATCCCCCATTTTTTCCACACACACACACGATGCCCATTATATATATGCCCAACAACGTGATACTCCGTTATACAAATGCCCCACACCGTGATGCACCATTATACATATGCCACACCGTGATGCACCATTATACATATGCCACACACCGTGATGCACCATTATACATATGCCACACACCGTGATGCACCATTATACATATGACACACACCGTGATGCACCATTATACATATGCCACACACCGTGATGCCGATTATGCCTATGACCCACAACGTGAAGCTCCTTTATACATATGCCCCAAACCTTGATGCTCATTAAACATGTGCCACACAAATGATGCCCATTACACATATTGCACACAATGTCCCACAGTAAGGCTTGTAATAAAAAAATGAAAATTACCTGCTTGCTGTCATGGGTTCATTTTTGTTGCCAGGGGTTAATGCTCATTGACAAAGGGGTCACTGCTTGCCCCCTCCACTATGCCCGTCTTCACATGGGCATAATAAATTAGTCATTGCTGCTGGCTGCTGGTGCGTTCGGAGCTCAGCTCCATCATCACCCTGCTGGCAATTGGACTCGGAGTCCGTCCGTTCTCCCCCCCACAGCCCCACACCATGCTAGAAGTCATATTTGACTTCTAGCCTATGACTGGGAACACAGAGCTGCGCTGCTGCAGCGTTACCCGGAAGTGCCGGGAGCGCTTAGCGCGGTGCTCCCTGTCAGACGCTAGAGGTCAAATATGACTTCTAGCGCCTGCTGTCTCCTCTGGTCCCCGTAACAAGGAGGACTACAGCGGGGCAAGGCGGCTGCTATAGCGCTGCAAGCCAGCGGCAACAGCGGGCGGACCGGGCAGGCAGCAGTGGTCGAGCCACCCGTTTCGCTCAGGCGAGCTACCGGTAGCTCGCGAGCGACGGGTTGGCGACCACTGGTCTAGAATGTGTTAAATAAATAAGTAGTAGGATCTGATTGGTTGCCCATAGCAACATCCCATCTTCAATAGAATTCCAATCTTCGTAAATAATCCCCAAGGTGCCAGTAAACACTAGGGACTTTTCCTACTCCCCACAATGTTGTTGCCGGTACAAGAACAGTAAGTGTGTCACTAAGCCACACTAACGGGACTGCCGACTTGCAGAATTTGTTCACAGCCACATACAGTAGGCCGGAGGGTACAAATCAGCAAGTCAGGTGCTAAAAGGGGCAGCAAGAGGTGCGAGTTAAGGTGACATTCCCAGATTCTACACGCTGTGGCAAATGGCTGGGGGAATTGGATTAACCAGTAATAGTTTAACCATATTAAATAGAAGCAAATATGGTGACAAATAAATTACTCTAATGTACATTTGTTTAATTTGAGATCAACTCGTATGGTTCCATTTAACAAAAATGGAAGAACACTTACCTCATCTCTTCCAGTTCTTGTTTAAGCTTGTAATTTTCTTCCTGAAGCTTCTATAATACAGATATAAGAATTGATCATACACGTCACTAAAGAGCTACAGATTTTATCATCATTAGAATGAATATACACAAAATGATATATCTTTATCTCTCTCTATCCCACTATATATAATATCATTAAATACTTAAAGCTTTTGAGTTTTTAATGCACATGCATAGCCACTAGGGTTCACACATGCGTACAAAGATCCTAGTGTCCAGCAGAGGGAGCTGAACAGGGGCAGAAAGACCTAAAGGATTCCTTTTCACAGCCCAGAGTGCTCTAAGTAGGCATACTGTATTTTATTGTGACTTTTTTTGTTTTGTTTTTACAATTTTCACACACAAATTATGAAGCTGCCTTCTTAATAACAGAAATCAGAGGAGTACAGCCAGACTAGTAATAGTTAACAGGAGGATGACCATAGCTCTAAAAACCATGCATTTTGACCATAGTATGAAGAAGAGTATCTCTGTACACAATGAAGTTATTGGACTAAAGCGACACAGCTAAGGACGTAGAGGGCGAGATTTATTGTGTTTACCGTTTTTCCGAAAATGCGATTTTTGCTCAAATCGCCCTGTATCGCCATTTTTTGAAATCGCATTTTTTTCCAGAAATCGCGTATTGAATGAGGTGTGTATTCCAGCATGAAAAGTGCGAGAAAGTGCGATGTAGGGCAATTTTCGGGATGAAAAGTGCGATTTTTTAGTCATGAAAAGGTGCGATTTTGTTAAAATGTGCGATTTTGTGATAAAAAAAAAAAAATTGGCGTGAGGTCCCCACTCCTGTACATAACCAGCCCAGGGCTCATTGAGCCGGACCTGGTTCCAAAAATACGGTGGTCAAAAAGCGTAGGGGTCCCCCGTATTTTGAAACCAGCACCGGGCTCCAACAGCCCCCAGTGTCATGCAACAGCCGGGGGACACTTTTTACACAAGGTCCCCCGGCCGGTCCATGAGCACCGTGGCTGGTCAGCCTTGGACGGGGTACCTGGAGGAGTGGGGACCCCCCCAATAAAGGGGTCCCCCCCCCAGGCTTCACCCGTCCAGGGCTGAAGCCCGGGGCTGTCACCGGCGTCCCTGGCCATTGGACGCCAGCCTGATAGGGTTAAATTCACATTCCTAACATTGCTTAATACAGGAGAACTACAAGTGCCAGCAGACCTCCCCCGCATGCTGGGACTTGGAGAACCACAAGTCCCAGCATGCGGGGCATTAATGGGCCCGCTGGGACTTGTTGTCCACCTGTAAAAAGAATGTTAAAATAAAACACACACACACAGAAAAGTAAAACTTTATTACACACACACACATCCACACACCTCACTTTTACACCGCTATACATACCGATCCAGCGCTGGTCTCTCTGCAGCAGAGCCAGACAGCCCACACTGACAGCGGGCTGAACCGGCTTCCTCCGATGCAGCTAACAGCTTCTGTCGCGCTGTCCCAGCGCGACACAGGCTGAGAGCGTGATTGGGCGATGCGTCTCCATGGAGACGCATAGCTTAGCCGGAGACGCTCTCAGCCTGTGTCGCGCTGGGACAGCGCGACAGAAGCTGTTAGCTGCATCGGAGGAAGCCGGTTCAGCCCGCTGTCAGTGCGGGCTGTCCGGCTCTGCTGCAAAGAGACCAGCGCTGGATCCTGGATCGGTATGTATAGCGGTGTAAAAGTGAGGTGTGTGGATGTGTGTGTATGTAATAAAGTTTTACTTTTCTGTGTGTGTGTTTTATTTTAACATTCTTTTTAAAGGTGGACTACAAGTCCCAGCGGGCCCTTTAATGCCCCGCATGCTGGGAGGTCTGCTAGCACTTGTAGTTCTCCTGTATTAAGCAATGTTAGGAATGTGAATTTAACCATATCAGGCCGGCGTCCAATGGCCAGGGATGCCGGTGACAGCCCCGGGCTTCAGCCCTGGACGGGTGAAGCCTGGGGGGGGGAGGGACCCCTTTATTGGGGGGGTCCCCACTCCTCCAGGTACCCCGTCCAAGGCTGACCAGCCACGGTGCTCATGGTACGGCCGGGGGACCTTGTGTAAAAAGTGTCCCCCGGCTGTTGCATGACACTGGGGGCTGTTGGAGCCCGGTGCTGGTTTCAAAATACGGGGGGACGAGCTTGGGGCTGGTTATGTACAGGAGGGGGGACCTCACGCCAATTTTTTTTTTTTTGTACTTTTACACATATTTTACCAAAGAACCATACACAGATCACAATGATCTGTGCATGGTTGTGACAAAGTCGCCATGTTTCTGACAAAATGGCCAGTCAGGATCAGCCACGGTGCTCATGGTACGGCCGGGGGACCTTATGTAAAAAGTGTCCCCCGGCTGTTGCATGACACTGGGGGCTGTTGGAGCCCGGTGCTGGTTTCAAAATACGGGGGACCCCTACGCTTTTTGACCACCGTATTTTTGGAACCAGGTCCGGCTCAATGAGCCCGGGGCTGGTTATGTACAGGAGGAGGGACCTCACGCCAATTTATTTTATTTTTTTTACTTTTACACATATTTTACCAAAGAACCATACACAGATCACATTGATCTGTGCATGGTTGTGACAAAATCGCCATGTTTCTGACAAAATGGCCAGTCAGAATCAGGTCTATTTTATTTTTTTTGAAGTTTAGACCATTTTTTTGGGCGATTTCCAAATTCGCATCTCATTAAAAATGCAAATTGTATATTTCTCTATGGGGAAAACATCCGGATGCGAATTCCGGAGTAAAAAAAAAAATCGCACTTTCAGAAAGTGCGATTTCGCGGCAAAAAGTGCGATTTATGCCGCAAATCGCCACCCATCAAGTAGTCGATTTGGGAAAAAAATGAAAAAACGGCCGTTTTTGCGATAAAAATCGCCAAAAACCCAACATCGATCTCTAATAGATGTCACCCAGAGACTTTAGCTGGCAACTGTTCAGCAAAAACTGGACAGCTGAAGATTGGAAACCTGGACAGGTGAAATATGGAAACCTGGACAGCTAAAGATTGGAAAAATATCTGGTTTGACCAATCAAAACTGCAGCTGCAATGTACAGTTGCCATGGTTAGAATTTAGTTGAAACATGAATTCATGGATCCACCCTGCCTTGTGTCCACAGCTTAGCCTGATGGTGGTATTAATGTACATTCTTTCACAGCTGTGGTTCTCAACCTTGGTCCTCAGGACCCCAAAACAGTTCTGGTTTCCAGGTCACCCAGCAGGTGCACAGGTGCACTCATTATTCACTGACACATTTTAAAAGATCCACAGGTGGAGCTAATTATTTCACCTCTGATTCTGTGTGGAGACCTGGAAAACCGATCCAGGATCCAGCGCTGGTCTCTCTGCAGCAGAGCCGGACAGCCCGCACTGACAGCGGGCTGAACCGGCTTCCTCCGATGCAGCTAACAGCTTCTGTCGCGCTGTCCCAGCGCGACACAGGCTGAGAGCGTGATTGGGCGATGCGTCTCCATGGAGACGCATAGCTCAGCCGGAGACGCTCTCAGCCTGTGTCGCGCTGGGACAGCGCGACAGAAGCTGTTAGCTGCATCGGAGGAAGCCGGTTCAGCCCGCTGTCAGTGCGGGCTGTCCGGCTCTGCTGCAAAGAGACCAGCGCTGGATCCTGGATCGGTATGTATAGCGGTGTAAAAGTGAGGTGTGTGGATGTGTGTGTATGTAATAAAGTTTTACTTTTCTGTGTGTGTGTTTTATTTTAACATTCTTTTTAAAGGTGGACTACAAGTCCCAGCGGGCCCTTTAATGCCCCGCATGCTGGGACTTGTGGTTCTCCAAGTCCCAGCATGCGGGGGAGGTCTGCTGGCACTTGTAGTTCTCCTGTATTAAGCAATGTTAGGAATGTGAATTTAACCATATCAGGCTGGCGTCCAATGGCCAGGGACGCCGGTGACAGCCCCGGGTTTCAGCCCTGGACGGGTGAAGCCTGGGGGGGGGAGGGACCCCTTTATTGGGGGGGTCCCCACTCCTCCAGGTACCCCGTCCAAGGCTGACCAGCCACGGTGCTCATGGTACGGCCGGGGGACCTTGTGTAAAAAGTGTCCCCCGGCTGTTGCATGACACTGGGGGCTGTTGGAGCCCGGTGCTGGTTTCAAAATACGGGGGGACGAGCTCGGGGCTGGTTATGTACAGGAGGGGGGACCTCACGCCAATTTTTTTTTTTTGTACTTTTACACATATTTTACCAAAGAACCATACACAGATCACAATGATCTGTGCATGGTTGTGACAAAGTCGCCATGTTTCTGACAAAATGGCCAGTCAGGATCAGCCACGGTGCTCATGGTACGGCCGGGGGACCTTATGTAAAAAGTGTCCCCCGGCTGTTGCATGACACTGGGGGCTGTTGGAGCCCGGTGCTGGTTTCAAAATACGGGGGACCCCTACGCTTTTTGACCACCGTATTTTTGGAACCAGGTCCGGCTCAATGAGCCCGGGGCTGGTTATGTACAGGAGGAGGGACCTCACGCCAATTTTTTTTTTTTTTTTTACTTTTACACATATTTTACCAAAGAACCATACACAGATCACATTGATCTGTGCATGGTTGTGACAAAATCGCCATGTTTCTGACAAAATGGCCAGTCAGAATCAGGTCTATTTTATTTTTTTTGAAGTTTAGACCATTTTTTTGGGCGATTTCCAAATTCGCATCTCATTAAAAATGCGAATTGTATATTTTTCTATGGGGAAAACATCTGGATGCGAATTCCGGAGTAAAAAAAAAGTCGCACTTTCAGAAAGTGCGATTTCGCGGCAAAAAGTGCGATTTATGCCGCAAATCGCCACCCATTAAGTAGTCGATTTGGGAAAAAAATGAAAAAACGGCCGTTTTTGCGATAAAAATCGCCAAAAACCCAACATCGATCTCTAATAGATGTCACCCAGAGACTTTAGCTGGCAACTGTTCAGCAAAAACTGGACAGCTGAAGATTGGAAACCTGGACAGGTGAAATATGGAAACCTGGACAGCTAAAGATTGGAAAAATATCTGGTTTGACCAATCAAAACTGCAGCTGCAATGTACAGTTGCCATGGTTAGAATTTAGTTGAAACATGAATTCATGGATCCACCCTGCCTTGTGTCCACAGCTTAGCCTGATGGTGGTATTAATGTACATTCTTTCACAGCTGTGGTTCTCAACCTTGGTCCTCAGGACCCCCCAACAGTTCTGGTTTCCAGGTCACCCAGCAGGTGCACAGGTGCACTCATTATTCACTGACACATTTTAAAAGATCCACAGGTGGAGCTAATTATTTCACCTCTGATTCTGTGTGGAGACCTGGAAAACGTGCACTGTGTGGGGTCCTGAGGACCGAGGTTGAGAACCACTGTTTTACAGCAATAGTCAACATCTTCTAATGATAGATAGATAGATAGATAGATAGATAGATACATAGATAGATAGATAGATATCCAAAGATATCGAGGGAAATGAGGTTTGAACAGAAGCATGCACATAATATATGTAATTAATTACAAATGACATAAACTAGCTAATGCATGTATAATATTGTGTAGTTGCTAGTGTTCAGCACTGATAACAATACTGCACATGTACAACAGGTTTGTTCCATGCAAAAGAACACATTAGCCAGCCCATGGTTTATCCTGACTGGCTCCAAAACTCAGCCGCCCTGATTTTGTCCACCCCTTGTTAAAACAAACCTTAAATGTGCGTTAGATATATAATTATAATAAACTCCGTCCCTTTTAGCACAGTGCATTTCTTTTGGTCTGAATTACACTTTTTTACTATTAGTTTATTATCTTTGGGAATCACACAGGAACACGTTGGGAAACTCACCGCTAGTTTCTGCTCATTTCCTGAAGACCTCCTACTTGAACCATGTGACTGGAGCTCATTCAGGCTATCTCCTTTTAATAACATCTTTCCATGATTCCCTGGGCCAATGGAAAGGTGTGCGCCTGCTGCGGACCTAGGTACAGGCTTCCCGGCCTAGTAAAACAAACACAGGCATGACTGTAAAAACAAGAGCCCTGAAACAAGGACAACTGCCAACATTTCAGAGAAAGAGTCTGTCAAAAAATAATCTCCTACTATGAAAAGACGACCAAGTAAATTCAGATCATAGCTCTGTGATCTGTGTATTTTACATGAGAAAACCCAAAAGCACTGATCCACACTCTCTATTAGGAGGCGGAGGGAGGAACATTATATGATGTTTTCAAAGCCTTATTGTAATCTACAACAACATGTTACATAGATGGCCAATTCCTTCATTGCAAAAGGGGAACACCACTGAAGAGAAACGCTGATTACCCATTTGAAATGCACCAAGCACCAATGACACGGCATGTCAAATACAATCATGTTTGACATATGGTGGCTAATGAGTATTTACACTTGCTGTCAGGGACGTCGCTCTATTGACCCCTATCCCTTCATTTACAGTAGCCACAAAAAGCAGCAGAAGGCAGCAGAGGAAAAATGGCGCTGCGGCAGAAGTACAAACGGTGTGGGAATGGGGTCATGGGGAACAAAGCATGTTTTTCTTTTGCCAGTGGGCATGGGGCCCAGCAAACATATCTATTAGTCAGCCATATAATGTTTTCCAGATACGGTTAATATAGAGGTATCCATCTTGCAGGATGGACCAGTATGCAGCATAATAATATGCGGGGAACCAATTGCATCACTTGCGTCTGACCATTATACATGAGCCTAATATACATTAGCTACTGTCTGTCAGGGAAGTGATAGGCTGCTTTGTCATGAATGCTATCTCAGCTCACAAAATGATTACTGTCCTCTTCATCAATAGCCTGGGAGCAATGATTTTGGGTGAATCTCATTTATAACCATGCATCAGCTTTCCCTCATTGGACAGATGACAGAATGTAACTGATCCGAACATTAGGAATGGCCAAATAAAGCTGTCAGATGTTCCAAAACAGTATGGCATGTGCTAGTGATAGATCCTGTGTAAATATCTTAGTGCTAACATGCATCCCCAAACATCTAATCAAACTAAAGATGTAATAATCTAGCACCTAGATTTACTCAATACTCTTACTGGAATAACTTTTTGCTGAGCACAAAAAATGTTCTTGAACTCATGGTAACCGAACGGACATTTGTGTCCACTTTTAATGCAGTTCAAGGCACCACTTATGGTGTACTGTAGTGTCAAAGAACAAGGGTAATTCTGTGTTAATGGTAATGTGCTGGCTGGAAAGTGTTAAGGCCCATACACAGTGGGCGACTTTGAGCTGAAAGCCGCTCAAAACAGCCTGTTTGAGCGGCTTTCAGCTCAAAGCCGCCCAGTGTGTATGGCTCAGGATGAGCGGTGAGCGCTGCGCTATGCAAAGCCGACCTCCCCCTGTCTTCGGCGCCGGGCAGGGGGAAAGCCGCTCAGTGTGTACGCACTGAGTGGCTTTCCCCCAGGGATGAATGCAATCATTGCTATCCATAGTCGTCCAGTGTGTATGGACCTTTAGAAATTAGGATAGATTTTCACCACGAAAATGTATATTTAAAAAAATCTATGTTTAATTGTCTATATGTTTACTTCAACTCGACATTGTCCCTACAGGTGTGTATTATTAAATAAACTGTGTCTAGGTAGACAGTCACTATGGGTTAACAGTCAAGAGATCAACACATTAAAAAGATCGACATGCACTATGTCGCCATTGACAAAGGGTCGATAAGCAATATGTGGTCGTGGTGAAAAAGGTCAACATGGAAAAGGCAGGCGTGCTTTTTCACAATTTCTGGTGACAATGTCGAAATGGACCCCCATATAGTGTAACGCATACGCTCACCATGCGCCGGGCCTGATGCCTCGCTCCGCTTACCTTGGCACACTTTACCGTTCCAAATTGTAGTCCACGTGGATGATAAAGTATGAAAAAAGTCCAAGAAATGTAAAAAAAAAAAATTTCAAAAATCTCATGTCAACTTTTTCATGTGTTGACCTTTTGATAGTGTTCACAGTTTGACCTTGTAAAGCTATTGTATGTTGACTTTTTGTGTCTGTGTCGATCTATTGCATGTTGACCTTTTGGTGTCGACTTTTGATTGTCTATCTAGACACTGTTGATCTATCAACAGGAACCAGTCCCTACTGCTAAATATCCAGTATTGTGCCTTCTTTATTGTTGCATAATTGCGTTTTCCAATATTGTAAAAGACTAAAGGTCCATACACATTGGGCAATTATGCCCAACGTGTATAAACAGCGATGACCGGGGTGAAAGCCGCTCAGTGCATACACACCAAGCGGCTTTCTCCCTGCCCAGCACCGCCAGCGGGGGAGGACGGCGTTGCATACTGCAGTGCTATGGAGAGCTGTCCTCCAAGCCGCTCATCTGCTGGTAACACAAGCAGATGAGCGACTTTCCCGGCAATGATGCGGGAGATCACCGCTTGGGCTGTACACACTGGGCGGCTTTAAGCTAAAAATCACCCAGTGTGTATGGGCCTTATAAATTCTATTTATCAATGACCATGTTTTATTGTAATTCTTATCGTTGTAATTTGAGGACATAAAAAACACTTTTGAAATATATACTGTGTATACAGATGGAGCGAGCTCCATCTTTGCAGGGGATGGCGATAGAATCGCCAGGGGCGCGCGCGCGCACGAGACGCTCGCGCGCCCCTTGGCAAAAGGAGCCCGCCGCCGGTCCCTGCCGCTTCCCGAACTGGGCAGCGTCTCCCTGAAGCGGAGACGGGCAGGGAGACGCTGCCCAGCCGTCGTGATACTGGGACACACGTGCGTGTGAGACGCACGCGCGTCCCAGTCTCTATCGCAGGCGCACGCCAGTGCAAGGGATCTGGCGAGCGCCGGCCAAGAATGATGCCTGCTCCATCTGTATGTTTCAAAAGTGTTTTTATATCCTCAAATTAATTAACGATAAGAATAACAAATTGACTCAGCACTGTGCCCATTGCTAAATACCAAATACTGCGCCAATGTTATTGTTCTTTGTGTTTTCTTTCATGCATTTGCTTTTTATAAGATTGTACAATGGGCCTAATTCAGGTTGGCCTTCTAAGCAGCGGTCATCCATGCTTAGCGAGCACCTCCCGTATGGCCAACCCCCCCAGCCCCCGATATCCTTCCCTGCCATGCGAGGGGATGTGTTCGAGACATCATTCGATGGTCGCCGACAGGCAGCGTTTTCATGGGGACACCCATAAAATGCTGGACGTTTCACTGCTCCAGCCCGGTGCCCGCCCCCAGCCCTCCCTCCCCGCAGCAAACGGCCCAGCAAGTGTGTAACTAGCCAAAGTCTTTCGCTGCATAAACCCCGACCATCAGTGCAAGGAGCGGCCCTGAATCAGCCCCAATATTGCCATTTTATTTACCAAAATCTTCATAATCTGAATAAACCTCTGTAATAAAAATACTTGGTACTTATGTATTATCTGGGCTCCCATGTTAAATGCACCCCATTTTTTCATACCCCTACTATCCAACTACGCATGGAGTTGTTTTTATATAGTGTGGCGAGCGCAGCGAGCCACCGTGCCCGAAGCGCAGCGAGCCCCGCGAGGGGACGCGGTCTCATAAGAAAAAACGGGAGCCCAGATATTACATAAGTACCAAATACTTTTTGTATATTAGTTCTATCTTTTTTAGCTATTGAAAGTGTGATATTTTTTGGATCAGATGTACATAAAAAAATTATCTACTAATTTATGTTTTAAAATATCTTCATTTTCTCATATACATTGTAATAAATAGTAAAGGCTGTTTATGAATGTGCTATAGGATCAAATCCATTCTGGTACAAAGTATATATATATATTTTGGTTATTATTGTATTGAGGAGATTTTAATGATTTATACGGTGTCCAGGCAATAGTTATCCGCTGACACTCATGGCCATTGTACAATTATAACAAGGGAACTTGAATAGAAGTGATCGCAGTAGGACAGCTAGCAGGCACGACACGTTCGGTGCCAAGTGGCGCACTCTAATTAGTGAGCAGTTCCGGTCTGACAAGAAGGCCTTAACCTTCTGTGGGGAATAATGAGCCAGGCAATGTTTGAAGCTTAAAAATAAGCTACAGAGAACAAGAAGGGTGCTGAGAACTATTTTAAAATGTGCTAAACCAACAGATACAGGTGACCGAACACTGAACTGTACACTTGGCAAAGGCAAGTAAAGCGTTAGGGGTAGAAAAGGGTCGCTGGGTCTTTGTTGGTTCTTTTGTTTATGAAACAAGTGGCACAATCTGACCGATCATAGCACTTAGCAGTTAGTTATGTGCAACAAATTAGAGACCAAACAAAACTGGCTTGTCATAATATAAATGAAAGGAAGGGGGGAAAAATGGTATTCATATGGAAGGAATCGAGGAATGAAATCTGCAAACTGTAACTTGTAATTATTTAAATGAAATCTAATTAGACTGAACAGGATGGGAGACGTAAGGACCCCGGCCGAAGGGAGGAGGATTATGTGTTAGAAGCTATATATAAAATGCGCAAAGGTTTAGTCACATGTGGATGGAAATACAATGGATATGAAAACTGAGAAAATAATTTCCAATTGTAAAAGGACTAAAGAAGATTTGTTTTTCATCTGCAAATTCCTTGCTTCCCTAATTAATATTATAATGAACATTTCTTTAAAAAAAAAATGTTCAGTGTCATACAGGGAAGTCACAGTGAAACATGATATATCAATTTTGTAAGCCGCTGAAAGCAGATTGATCAACATGTGCAGTTTAGGCATAGGGCCATATTAAATGCGGCCGGCGAGGGGATTAAATGGTGGGATTGCCGAAAACAAGGGATCCTCGCCGTTTAACCCCCACGCCGGCTGCTCACCCTATTCAGTGCACCGGGGAAATTCTCACTGTCAGAGGACAACGAGGATTCCCCCAAACAGTGAGGCTCTCGGCTAATGTAGGGAGCCCACTGCATTTAGCCGCGAGCCTCGCTGTTTTAGCGGCCACGCACACCGTTTCCCCCTCGCTCCAAAAATCTAGCGAGGGGGAAACGGCGTGTGCAGAGGGTCAGCCTTGCTCACTGTCACAGCTCACAGAAAGCATTTAATACACCCCATAGTCTTGCAGACAGGGCCGGATTTGTGCCTAGGCCAGTGAGGCACCGGCCTCAGGGCGGCACCAATTAAGGGGTGGCAGGCAGGCTGACATTCTGTTAAATAGCAGCATGGCACAGCATGTGGGCAGCGGCGAGTGACGAGCGCCGCAGACATGAATTATCATATGTCGCTGGCAGCGCCGCTCGTCACCTGCCACTGCCCACCCACTCTGCCATGCACATTACATCACCGCTTAGTGGCTGGTTCTGACGGTCCCCCTGCGCGTCCAGAAATGGCTCAGGCTCACTGCTGCCGGCTCCCGCCCATTGGCTACTCTACACACACACACACAGTCTATTGGCTGCTGTGTATCCAGCAGCTGAGCTGAGTGCCACGCAGATCCTCCCTTCACTCAGTCAGTCACAGTGTGTGAGCCGGAGAGAGACTGACAGAGACACTGTGCTAATCACTGTACTAATAAGTGCATCCCTCCCTCCGGGTCCTCCGTACAGTGAGCAGTCCAGAGTGCTTAAAAAAATATTAAGGTGGGCTACAGTTAAATTTTTATGAAATATGTAAATAACAATGTATATACATATATGATTACATACTTACTGCTGCAGCGCTGCTGCTCCCGGCCTCCCGCTGCCCGTCTCACTCACTGCCACAGTCTAATGCTGCTGCTCCTCTCTGTGCGCTTCCCGGCTCCCGCAGCTCCTGCTGCCGCACCACGGCTACCCACACAGCCCCGCGGTAGCCGGCATAATAAATTATGTCGCGCATTCAGGCCCCGCCCCCGAAACATGGCGTTCGCGAATGCGCAGTCAAAAAATTTTGGGGAATGGGACAAAAACCGGGAGGAAACGAGGGGTTTGCGGGGGAGCGGGAGGAGGATTGAAAAAACGGGAGACTCCCGCTAAATGCGGGAGGGTAGGCAAGTATGGATTACATTAAAATAGGGGGGGGGGGGGGGGGGACACAAAAATGTTGTGCCTAGGGGCGGCCTGACCCCTAAATTCGCCCCTGCTTGCAGAGCAGTATAAACCATGGAATTTCTACAATGAGTACTGTACACTTTTAAGAACAATGATTGTTTACAAGTGTGTGTGAAATGACTATCTCTCCACAAAACTCACATGACAGCCCCAGACAGGCCTGGGCACTGTTCTCTTCACTTTGCAACTTCAATGGTCAAGTACATTTCCACAGGTACTGAACTCCAATCATACAAGAGTGCGATATAAAAAAGCCGGTCATATCATGATTAATCCATAAGTGTCTAATGCAATAAATTGGGTGTTGAAAAATCACCCATCTGGTTTTTTAATGTAACCTTTACACTTCTCCTCAGTGAGATTTCCTGGGGTTAATTTGGGACTTTTGATTAAGTCAATATAGTAACGGATCAACATTGCCATTTCCAGTAAGATATATAATCTGACAAACGGATCAATATGCAGCCATTCTCCATTGATGTGTCTGCATGCCCAACGCCATCCTGTTGTGCACACCTGTATGTTATTGATGCATTAACACAAATACTTATTTTCAGGATCTTATAAAAGCTGGCGTCTAAACCTGCATGCATTATACATAAAGACATGAGTTTTCATCCACTAGTCAAACACATCGCTGAGCCAGAAAAAACATACAGTTGTTTATATACTGCAGAACCAGAAAATGTCTCATTTACACTGTGCCCAGAACCAGACAAAAATACCAAATAAAGCCGTAAGCTTCCTCTGCGCCTCCCGTACATTTACACAAAAGACAACATCTCTAAAACACATCATAAATTTCCAATAATGCAGCATTATTTAGTTTGAGCATTGGCATTGAAAGCAAAATGTGCTCTGTAACCAATATTTAATGTACTGTAAACTGCAATGCAAATAAAATGCTTTAGAAGTACCAGGCTTCCAGGAAATAAACGATGCATATTCTACTAAATGCATCTACAATAACAACCAGCCAGATGAGACTGGGATAAGACCACAACAATTTACAACTGCATATGACATCTACAGCCAGCGTGTATGACGTGACTAACGATGGAATCCAAGGCAAATCATTTTACACTGACAAACTGAGATTGTTGTACACTAAAGTTATTTCACTTTAACATTTACACTCCCTTCTCTTAAAGGGCGGTTTCCTAGCACGGCGCCCACGATATTCCTGCATGCGATGAGATTTAAAATTGTATAAGCACCCTAATGGGTTTTTTTCAATGTTAAATGTGCCCCTATAAGATTTTTAATTGTATAAGCACCCTAATGGGTGATTACAATGTTAAATGCACCCCCACGCCACCCACACTATCAACACCAACCCGAAGCGTGGCGAGCGCAGCAAGCCCGCGAGGAGCAACGGTACACGTCCTCCGACCTTTTCATACCCCCACTATCCACGTCGGCGTGGAGTTGATATTCTATAGTGTGACGAGCGCAGCGAGCACGGCTAGGGGACGCGTATTACTTTACATGTATTCCACGTCCGCTCATCACGCTTCGGGCTCAGTGGCTCACTGAGCTCGCCGCACTATCTGAAATCAACTCCACGCCGACGCGGATGGTGGGGGTATGAAAAGGTCGGAGGTCGCTCGCCACGCTTTGGGTTGGTGTTGATAGTGGGGGTGGCATGTGGGTGCTTTTAACATTGTAAGCACCCATTACAGTGCTTATACAATTAATAATCTTATAGGGGGCCCATTTAACATTGAAAACACCCATTAGGGTGCTTATACAATTTTAAATCATATATCATTGTATATGGCATACAATGGCATACAATGCGATGGTATACGATTTAAAATTGTATAACATCGGCTGCCATCGCGTAACATCGCATCGCATACCATTGTATGGCTTATGGTATACGATGCGATGGGCGCCGTGGTAGGAAACAAGTACCTAAAGGGGTATTTAAAAAGCTTGGAGAAAGATACAATTGTGAAAGATAAAGTACTAGTGGGTATGGATCATTGGGTCGATTTAAAGATGGTCGACAGTCATCAGGCCGACACAGTTAGGTCGACAGGGGTCGACAGGGGTCTAGGTCGACAGGTCATTAGGTCAATATGGTCTAGGTCAACAGTCAAAAGGTCGACATGGGGTTTTCCACTGTGTAACTGTGAAAAAACTTTTGACTGTCGACCTAGACCATGTCGACATAATGCTTATGTCGACCTAATGACCTATCGACCTTGTCTCATGTCAAACTAGACCCCTGTCGACCTTGCAGTATGTCAACCCAACGGTGTCGACCTAATGACTGTCGACCATCTTTAGGTCGACCAACCGACCGTATCCCGTACTAGTCAATCAGCTACTGCGAATTCTCCAAGGGAAGAAGTCACATCCAACCCCCCTCTACCCACTCAGCAGCTTTATTGTATGCAGTCCAGTTGCATACAATATATTATATGCGTTCCCATACCCCACTGCCGCAAGGATGTCGTACGTGCGGCATGTCCGATTTCTGACTCGGATCCGATGCACATGGGACTGTACATTGATTGGATGTCAAACACATGCAATTTGCCCACTTTTCAAATTATTTATTGCCCTGATCCATCTGAATCGGGTGAAAAGTGGATAACACCCTAGTGTAACATTTTACAGGCTTTGTTTGAAATATGACAGCTAGGAACTGATTCATTGGTACTTAATCTCTCACAATTGTATCTCTCTCCAAACTTTGACAAATACCCCTAGGTATGCTAAATGTGTGAACCCTTCTTGAGAATTATTTATAGCATCCCCTTGCTCTTGAAAAGGGTGTCTAGCAAAGGATTTCGGGAAAAGAGTAGGCAAATAAATTACTATATTTTTTTCCCCAGGAATCCATTCCAGGAAACTAATTGCGATCCAAATTAAGAAAAATGTCAAATTTTACCATACCATTAGGTCAAAGAGTTTTCAGAAACTTCATAAGTGAAATTAAATACACAGTAGAGGTTAGATAATGTCAGCAGGATTGGAAATTGCATAATGAAATGAACCATTACGTGTGAAGTGCTCACAGGCTTGTGAATTATATGTAGAAGGGGTACCGGATGGCCTCCCAACAGTCGGGATTCCGACCATCAGTAGACTGACTTTGGAATTCCGACTAATAAAAGCCAGACAGTCTGGATCCCAAGTTACAGGGGCTATTCTCCCTCGTAGGGGTCTGCGACCCCCGTAGAGGGAGAATAAGAATACAAACCTGTGCGAGCGCAGCAAATCACTGAACCCACAGCATCGGAATCACGACTATCGGGAGATCATACCACACCCGTGTAGAAGCACACAGTGGATATACCCAGGGTTGGACTGGCCCACAGGTGTACAGGGGAAACCTCTGTGTGCCCCCGCCCCCCCCCCTGTCTGAGGGGGCCCCACCTTTTCCTCTAGGTATTAGTTCCAGACTGTGCATTTCAATTATACATTACTAGGCGATTCATCGTGCCTACGGGCGCTCTTCACACTGTTGTAGGGGGCTCCGCCTCTTTAACTTGTGAAAGGCTTTATTGCGTGAAATATTTTTCGCGTCCACGGGCAATGGTGGGTGTTTGCGCATGCGCAAAGCGGGCGAAGCAAACTCCTTCTGCGAGTTTCACACTTGCGGTGCTTTTGCTAACTGATAGGCGGGAAGGGGACGGACGCAGGGGACCGGGTAGCACAATAATGGTGGGAGCGCCCAAAGAAATGCTGGGCGTACCCTTGTGAATGCAGACTTGGCCATGCATCATCAGGGCGGCCAGCTGACATGACGTTAGTGCACGCCCCCAATTTGGCGGCAAGTGGGCATGTGAAAAGGCTGGAAAAATCATTAAAGTGCCACATATGCCATCGACATACAGCATATATGACACCATTTTTTTTATAGCACACAAGACCAGTCTCAGGCCGGCCTTAATAGGCTAATCCAGCCACAAGGCCAAAACATTTGAAAAATGGGATCCCTTAATGGTGCAAGGCATAATCTGAATGTACAGGAAGCTTACATTCCTTTTATTGCTACTTGCTCCTTATCCCTCTAAACCTCTTAACATCAGATATCCCTCATTTTCATAGTGCTAAACATGTGTAAACATAAATAAAAACTTAGGTTTGCCTAATGACATATAATAATTATTTATGCATATATGTATTGATTTATTAAATAAATATATGTAGTTATTCTTCAACCAAATAAATAGGTGGTGACAGCAAAAACGAACAGGTAGAAGCAACATGTCATGCAATAATTAACAAAATAGGTGGTATCAGTCCCTGTACCTGGTGTGTGTGCCGGGGCATCGGGGTTGTGGCGTACATCGCTGAACGGCGCTGCTGGGCGGCCGCAGGCTGCGGGGAATGGCGGACAGCGGAGCAGAGGTGGGAGTGACATGTCCCATGTAATGTGCGAGGTGCAGCTTTTTTATTGTACATAAACATCTTTTTTTTCAGCCAATTTGCAATTTTGATTCCCTAAAACAGGGTCTGGGTCAGAAGTTGGAGGTAGTGTGCAAATGCCAAAGTACATTTATGGTGTGCAGACAAGAATGGTAACCTAAAGATGGCCATTTTTAGAGACTGAATTTGTGGGTATTCAAATTTTGGTGCAAGTTGTATGTTGAGGACATTCTCCTAATATGTTTAAAGCTGGCCATACACTTAAAACAGGCCTGAACGCATGATTTTGACAGGTCATGTGATGCATTGTGTGCTTTTTGAGTGCACATTGGCCCTTATTCAGATCTGATCGCAGTACAAATTTTTTCTCAAAATGGACAAAACCATGTGCACTGCAGGTGGGGCAGATGTAACATGTACAGAGAGAGAGTTAAATTTGGGTGGGGTGTGTTGAAACTGAAATCTAAATTGCAGAGTAATAATAATGCAGCCAGTATTTGCCCTGCACAGATACAAAATAACTCACACAAATCTAACTCACTCTGCACATGTTACATCTTCCCC
The DNA here is from genome assembly GCF_055691185.1 of Crinia signifera. Taxonomy (NCBI): domain Eukaryota; kingdom Metazoa; phylum Chordata; class Amphibia; order Anura; family Myobatrachidae; genus Crinia; species Crinia signifera. Next base: position 408,075,177 of record NC_139217.1, read on the forward strand.
ACCTGCAGTGCACATGGTTTTGCCCATTTTGAGAACAAATTTGTACTGGGATCAGATCTGAATAAGGGCCATTGTGAGGTGTTTCGGTGCGATGCGTGGGGCAGCATGGGAAAACATGAGACGACTGGGATCTGATGCTGGTCATCCTGATGTACTGTATGGCCAGCTTTAACGTTAAGGTTATCTTTTCGAACATCCAACTAAAAGGTAATCCTTGCCATTGAATTTTGGTTGCAGTGTAAAGCTGGGCATACACTACTGTGATTTCTCACAGCAGTGTACACCCAGGCGATCACCTGCGAGCCGCCCGGGAAGGGTTGCATGGGATCCATCACATGCTGCCCTTTTCTTGTGACGGATCACATGCGACCCCTGTTCCAGGAGGGAGGTCCAAGGTCGGACCTGCATGCAGGTATCGGACATGAGGGAAAATCACACTGACCCGATTTGTGAACAGGTGAAATCGGTACAAATCTAGCCTTACAGCCCCATACACACTAGATGAGAATGCAGAAGCTATTGCTCGGAAGGGCCCGGCTGAGCAATAAGTCTGGTGTGTACATGCAATATCGTTAACAAAGTGCGCTTCCTTACCTCATTAATGAACCTCCAATGTGTTGAACATGCAGGTCAATGTGGCTATATAGCCAATGAGCCGCATGTTCAGCGGGTCCCGGTGACGATACTTAATGATATTGTATACCAATATTGTTCATTATACACTCAATATTATTTGCATGGGAGTTCAGGGAGAATCACTGCTGATATAGCTCATATAGATAGAATTGGCTAGTGTGTATGGGGATTTACTGAATCACTGAGTTATTATCATGGGTCTTCGATGATCATGTATTTCCTTACATGCTCTAACACTACCCATAAAAAGTTAATGTGAAACGCACATGCTTCAGCTACAATCATCCCTATTATTGGGTATAGCAAGTGTCACAAAGGTCTTTGCAGGTGGTGGTAGGTGGCACAAAAACACTGCAGTAACAAAACAAGTGATAGGCTAGAATAGATAATATGTTTGCCTCAGCTTCATAAACAGACCTTTTCAATTAGTCACTAATTGTGCCATTTCATGGTAGCAATGCATGCATTATCCCAAGTGTACTCTGAAATAATTACAGGTACCTGCAACACAACTAAAAAGAAGAACACTTATATAGAAACGCACAGAGACAAAGCTACCTGAAGAGTCTCCCCTGAAGAGAAGTGTGTGGAGGACATGTTCTTTTCTTGGACCAGGCAGGGAATGCTGTCAGCATAGGATCCTGATATATATGTACTTTATTTTATAGCTGTGGATGATAGGAACTGAAAAAAACAAACAGACAGACAGATGATCAGGTTTAAGAACACACATTTTATAAGACAGACAAAACGGATAAGGGGGGTATTCAATCAGTCCCGATATTTCCAAAAGTCAGAAATATTTGCACTCTTTGCAGATAATAGCACAAATTTACATTTAACCTGTTCAATCTATCTGACCATTGGAGTTCATTCAAAAGAAGAAGAGAAAGTACTCTCTTGGTTTGGGGGCACGCTTTTTTTTAAAACTTAACGTTTATTTATTAGTTGTTTAAAATAGTTCAATAATAGATACGGACATTACGTTTAAACATACATGACATACAAAACAGATACACATACACACAATTCCTTATTGTTGTAAACTCCCGTCTATGACCAGCAGTATCTTCTACAGATTTGAGGATACTTCGTTAAATACTTATGTGCAAAACTGCTTATCTAGCGGTAGTGATATCCTTTAAGTGTTATAAGGAATTTTATTTTAGAGGACACCTATGTTAGGTGAGAGGATAGCGAATTTCTTTTGCTGTGTTTTGTCAATATAAAGAATTTTTGACAAGCAATTTTAATAAGGGAGAGTACCCCTAGTATGAGAGAAAATAATGAGGGAAAAAAAGCTTTTGTCAGCATACATACATTATCTTATTCTCTATAAGTCAATTTTGTCGTGTGGTGATCTCACAAAATCTGCTGCTCTATATCACTTCAGAGACATAGAATATACATAGTAGAAATAGATTAGCAAGGACTGAAAAATAGATTTAGGTTAGGTAGAGGTGTGTCAGTTTATCCCCGCAAGATGGTTTTTGCACGGGAACTGCTGCTGATTGTCGTAATGGATTGGTTTGCCCAATCCCCACAATTGAGCGAGTTTGCTCCGTGTTTCAGTTGCAGATGTGGATAAGAAAAAGTGGGTTACTTCTATCCACGTTAGGGAAAGGACCCCCCTGATTGGCCAATGCCCTTGCAGGGAATAGTCCCTTCGATCGTGGGTGGGTATAACCAGAAAGTGATAATAGAATAGTAGTTAGATTGGTGACACTTATGGATTACCCCACACGCTGCTTTCTCCCATGTGCTCTTGGCATTGATGGGTGATGAGCGGTGTGTCTCGTCTTTTTGTGCCACCTGAAAATAGGAGATAATTATGTATAGCGATTTTAAACAATTGAAAACTGCGAGAACAATCTCTGTATCTAACACCAGACCTCTTGTTTACTGTTGTCTCCTATGTTGAATATCCATGCATAAAAGTTTCTTGTAACTGTAATAGCAAATATTGGATAGTATAGTATTGTCGCAGTCCTGTGCCAATATTTTTAGATAATCAGCAGGAGCAGATTAAATATCTATGCATAGAAGTTTCTTATAACTGTAGTAACAGATGTTAGGCAGTGTAGCTATATAACAGTCTAATGCAAATGTTTTAATTAAACAACAGAAGCAATCTCTCTATCAGACACCCCAAGGTATTTTTATGTGGTCTCCCACATTCAATGTCTATATATAGAAATTTCTTATAGTTATAGTAACAAATGCTAGATACTGTGATTATATCAGCAGCAGTATATTGGTTCCCCTAAAAGGGGATCTTACCACTACCCGAGTGGATCAACCGGTACTATCACAGGATCCTTCCTGGGTAAGAGATGCTGAAGCTGAAATTCCCTCAGGGGTCTCAAAAAGGTCAGGAGGGACTGGTATCTCCTCTCTGATCTGTAAGTAAGTCAATGGACAAACGGCCGTTTCGCAGTAAAAAAAAAAAGCGTGCCCCCAAACCAAGAGAGTACTTTCTCTTCTTCTTTTGATTTCATTTTTACTCTCAGGGGAGCACCTCCACACAGTAACCTTGTGCCAAGGCACACGAATTATATATTGTGGATACTAAATATACATTAAACCTGATTTTCCAAATCATTTTCTTGGTGGGTATTAGTGCATAGGTATACTGTCCCATTCCCCAATACCCCATGTTTACATTGGAGTTCATTCCAAAATCAGCTATAGACGTCACCATGATAGTCTGTCAGCAGACTACTCCAGACCCAATTGAAAGCTGGATTCCTGTCAGGTGATTCCTTCATCCAATCATATTAGCGCCAGGAGTATAAATCTGGATTCCCAGCACAGGTTAATCCCTAGTGTTTTGTTGTCTGTAAGCAGTCCTACTGACCTGCAGCAATCTCCTGCATTCTCTCCATTTGGAACCAACAGACTAGTGCAACCTCCATGTGCTGCACTCTCTGGCTCATCATCTTATTCTGCATAGCTGGCCCTGCAATACCCCTCCAGTATTTCCTGAACCGCTGGTACTGCAGCCACTTCAGCAATCCTGCTTTTCTGTACTGCGGCCATCACATCAAATCTGCTCACCTGGTACTGTGCACATCCTAATTTCACAACGAATCCCTTTTACTATTACAGCACATATCCCAGATATCCTGATGATCTGGTACCACAGCCACTCCTGCAATCCTGCTACTCCATGCTGCAGCAATCCCACCGGTCCTGCTCACTAGTTAAGGTGCGTACACACGGGGGGAGATATATTACTCAGCCATATATTGCTAGCAATATATTGCTCAGTGTCTCCTTTTCATCAGCGACCAGAGATGCCGGCGGTGTCGCAGAGGTAATCAGCTGGTCGCAGGAGCAAGCTCCTGCGACCAGCGATTAGAACGGGGCTGAAAACGGGAGCGTGCACCCAGCTATTTATCGCCGGGGCACACTCCCATCACTGGCAATATGGTTGCCTGCAACCATATTCTCAGCGATTTCAGCCCCTATCGCAGCCGTGTGTACACAGCTATACTGTGCTTATCTCACTTTCACAGCTGTTTCCTATTACTGGTACAGTACACATTCTAAAGAGCGGATACTGCATAAATTCAGCAATTCACCCGCAGTCATCTTTAGTAGCAGTTTTGCTCTATTCCAGTAAATTACAGCTGGTATTTTGCTGCTAGAGAAAGATTTATAAAAAAAACTGCTACAAAGCAGAGACAACTACACCACCAACAATAACTCTGTATTGTGGGGACAAAGACCATCTCCTTGCAACCTGTGTTAAGCGTCCGGGAAAAGGACAATCCTAGCTTCCAGAGGAGAATTGAAGCTAGGAATGTTAAGTCTCCATCATAACTGCGTCCCTGTTTCTTCCTGTCGGAGATATTGCTATTTGAGTCATCCTGGATTCCAGAGCTGCAGGGAGATATTGCTATTTCAGCCCTCCTGAATTCCAGAGCTACATGGAACTTCATCACTGCGGACCTAGTAGCACAACACTGGATCCCTACTAGGAAGTGTCTGCAAGCTAAACCCCAACCGCAGTGTATGGTAGCCAAATCCCTAATGGATCCATTTTGAATAAACCTGTAGCCTGTCACTTGGTGGAGTTTTTTATTCTGAAGCCATCTCCCTTCTTGTAATTCCTAAGGCTTCTCAGCAAATTGTTCTTGGACTTCCCTGGCTCCAACAGCATAATCCACCACAGGACTGGACTGGACCACCATGCAAGTTCTATCCTGGGGTCTTGAATGCCATTCCTATTGCCTTCACAAAGTCATTGCCAGTCCGGATGTCAGAATCCCCTGTTGACCCTCAACAAATGCAGTGTGCAAACCATTGCATTTGCATACTACTCTGAATAAAGCCCGAAAGATGCCCATGCACAGTGCAATGCGCACTGTGCGTTTTAAACTAGATTGCAACACATTTTGGTGAAAAAGCACCATGCAATCTAGTTCAAAAACTATGGTCAGCACATACTATATGTATGGGCGGCATAAGAGTGTGGCCGGGTGTAGCCACACCCACTAAACAATGTCTCAATAGCCCATATACTATACCAAGCAACTTTTTATTGTATTACTTGACACTTCTATTTGGACTACCACAGGAAACATTTGACTTTTAAAAGAAGAGAACCACAGAGTCAGTAGGTTGTTTAAATGACACAGTACCTAGGATCTCCCGTAATTCATCTGGGGGGGGGGGGGGGGGGGGTATTGTTTATGAAAAGCTTTTCTGTACTTCATTGTTCCTGTACTGTATTGCATTATTTCTATGGCAGGTATTCAATGCGGCCGGCGAGGGGGTTCAACAGCGAGGATCACAGAAAACCAGCGATCCTCGCTGTTTAACCCCCGCGCCAGCCGCTCGCTCTATTCAATGTTCTGGGGAAATCCTCGCCATCACAGGAAGGCGAGAATTCCCCAAAACAGCGAGACCCGCGGAAAATACAGAAAACTCGCTGTATTTAGCCGCAAGTCTCGCTGCTTCTGGAGTCGCATACGCCAATTTCCCCCTCGCTCAAAAAATGGAGTGAGGGGACATTGGCGTATGAGGGGGCTGCTTTGAATACTGACAGGGTGAGTGGTGACAGCGAGCAGGAAGCTCTGCTCGCTGTCACCACTCGCGCACAGCATTGAATACCTGCCTATATGTTAAGTGTCTTGAGTCCTATTGGAGAAACAGTGCTATATAAATAATATTATTATTATTATAGTAAAAATTTACTTTCACTATTCTAAGCCAAAAGTAGACACTTTTATTTTTAACTTTACCACTTTTTGCTAACCCTATCCAGACACAAGTACACAATATCTGATAGGGCATAAAGTGTATGTGCACTCTTGACATCAGTCTGGCCCACAGGTTCCCAAACTCCGCCATTACAGTCCAGAGTTTATTCATGCTTGAGTCCAGATGAATAATCAAATTGGCAGAGGTACTAATTAAGTCACATGTGCTCAAGCATGGATAGCCTTAAAACCTCGACTGTCATTTTTGGAGTTTGGGAAACTCTGGTCTGGCACAAATGCTGCTTTGTTTGCCACCAGCGCATTCAGTCTGAGCATACTGTATGCGAAAGCGTGCAAATTAAATAATGCTTTTTATTACACACACCTAGGCAAAATATACCTCCAACTTTCTGTTGTAGAGCGCTGGAGATGGCTCATATGGGCCCATTACTATACATTATAATTATTGTGCCATTATCCCCAAATTAGGGGATATGCATGTCTTACTGCCTGGCAATGGAACAGTGACATGATAGGTTGCATTTCTCTCTGTGACTAGGTATATAGACACCTTTGTGTAGGAGGGGGTATTAATAATATTATAGAACCACATGTGGCTCTGACTCCAGGTATACCACCCTCCCACACGCAGCATAATTATCCTCTTGCCTTACTACAATTACAAGGTGACTGCGGCGGGTCAGTGTGATACATACAGGGTGTGCTCAGTGCTGATGATACCGGCGGTTGCAGGCAGCTGTCTCACTCTCTCTCTCTTTCTCTCTCGCTTCATGCGCCCGCCCACTTCAAACTTTTCTGTTTTCTCCTAGGCAGCCAGGGACTTGGAAGGGCGGTAAAACCAACAACACATCAACAGCTCCATCGCCAAATTCGCTTTACTGCACCCCGCTCAATATTTCCCCTGCATGTATAATATTTTTTATTGGAGTCACGGTGTTAGTTATAAATACTGCTTACAGCAGGTATGCTCTGCAATGAAACTGTAGGCACTATACAGCTGCCAGGACAATCAGAGCCGGACATGGCGTGGTGACGCAGGCAGTACGTACAGGTGGAACGCAAGTGAAGGAGCCGCTGTGCGTTCCAGCCAGGCGGCAGCAGCATGGGGAAGCTGAACGTGGTGCTGCTTCGGTACCTGTCCAGGGATGACTTTCGTGTGCTCACCGCGGTACGTACGGGCCCGTGCCGCGAGTGGGGGTCTGTTTATATTTTACAGAAGGGTACTCTCTACTTGTTGTGGAACTACTAATCACAGCATGTCCGCTGTACAGTGTATTTCCATAGGATATACTGTCCATGTGGCATACTTCCCAACATGGATCTCTCCAGGATGGCAATCCTAAATTAAGAGGGAAGTCCAGAAACAGACCATTGTGTCCCTCCTGGAGAAGGTCATGTTGGGAGGTATGATGTATTCAGGGCAATGGCCGAGCTTACTGGGCCAGATGTATTAAGCCTTAGAAAGCGATACAGTGGAGTGTAATAAAGTACCAGACAATGAGCCCCTAACACCAATGTTGCTGGCTGTGTTTGAGAAATGACATTTAGGGTCTGATTGGCTGGTGCTTGATCATTCTCCAGTGTATCTCTTGTTCAGGCTTAATACATCTGTCCCACTGTATGGTAGAGTAGTAGGTAGGTACCTGCCATGGTGTTGGGTGTCACCGATAGTCGTGCTGCTGGGTTTAACATGATTGTGCTAGCATAGACGAGTTCCAGTTTGGATGAGGACATGCTTAGAATGTCAGCACTCACATTGACAACTCCTGCAGGTAGCGATAAACTGAGAACACACTTTAAGTTCTGTCCAAATCAGCATCTCGTCAATAGAATGCAAGCAGTCCCAATACCGACAACGGCATCCCAACCACTGCCAGGCAGGGAACAGAGGTGAGGGGGTAACATGTGCACACTTTGAAGGTGCAAGCGTGCTGACAACGGGGTGTCGCTGGACAGTGAGGGAATGCATCCCCATTATGGCACTTTTGGGGTGCAACATCAGAAGTGCAGTGTGCTTGGCCCGTCAATATCATTAATAGTCTTGCTTGCTGAGCTTCTCCCAAGTTCTCCATTTCATGTAATTAAGATGCCATGCGCATAGCATCTTTTCACACGGCAGCACAGCACTGGCAGGCTATTTTTGAAGGGCGACCTGCTAAAACAGCCTTGCGATCAGGCCAAATTTTGGTGCCATTGGGCATGAGTATCTGAGCACACTTTTTCGCACTGTTCATGCCGAAATTAACAAAGCTTACCTGCGTAAATGATTGGACACTTCTGGTTACACCTATCGACACCATCAGTTGAAATAAGTGGACGCCCACGATATTCGCAATTGAATGGTGCAACATCTGTATTTTTCCTCAAGGCATGCAAATTATTAAAATAGAAGCCACTTGGGGTTTTTGGTACATCCCCCTTTTTTAAAAAAAAATAATTACTAGTTAAAAGTCAAAATAATAGAAAAATATAACCGTAATGTCAGGACTGCCGGCCATGCGCAGCCGAACCAAGCAACACTTTAATTGCTCCATTGAAAACCATCTCATCTAGTGGCTGCCGGTGTGCACAACTTCCCCTCATAAGGGTGAGGAGCAGTTTTAGCCTTTTATAATCTAGGATATTTTCTGTCATTGGGCCAGATGCACCAAGCTTCAAAAGTGATAACCACCAGCCAATCAGGCCCTAACAGCCATGTTATAGACTGGGTTTGAAAAATTATTAAATAATGGGTTTGGTTCGTGGATGGCGTTGATACTACACCAGTGCAGCCCACCTCACACACAAGACCTTCACCACAGGCCTTACAAACGTTTAGATACAGTGGTAGGGATTAGTGCATATGTGCGCTTAGGCGATAAGTCAATTTAGATAAAAATATACCGTACATACAAACTGGAAATCCACCTGTCTGTGGTTTGGTAGATTTTGATATCAAGAATTTAACCTGATAAGACCTAAACCATTGCAAAACATAGTGCAAATATGTTTAAAATATATAACAATTTATTGGTCTCACAGGACACTTGCAAACAAACAGGATAAAAAACATATAACCACCAACTGTGGTAAAGGTTCCTTAGACACCAGGTTGTTACCGTTCCCAAACAGGTCCCAAAGATGTCACCAGCCTGACATTGCAACCTAGGCCCACGGAGATAACTGGATGCACAGTGCTTGTGGAGGATAGAGGAGCCGGCACCCTCTCTCTCCCTAATTCCATCTTTGGGACCTGTTTGGGAACGGTAACAACCTGGTGTCTAAGGAACCTTTACCACAGTCGGTGGTTATATGCTTTTTATCCTGTTTGTTTGTAAGTGTCCTGTGAGACCAATAAATTGTTATATATTTTAAACCTATTTACACTATGTTTTGCAATGGTTTGTGTCTTATCAGGTTAAATTCTTGATATCAAAATGTACCAAACCAGACAGGTGTATTTCCAGTTTGTATGTATATTTTTATCTAAATTGGGTTTGAAAAATGACAATAAGGAGCTGGTTGTTTATCACTTTTCACTTTATCACATTTTGTGCGTTAACCTTAGTAGCAGTAAAATGAATGCTATGGCTCATACAAAAACATAGTATTATAGGGTCTTAGTATAAAGCGTTTGCTTGATACTGATATACCAGACAGACAACATTATAATAAATGTGATGTATTGTCATAATCGGCTAATTAACAAATATATATATATATATATATATATATATATATATATATATATATATATATATGTGTATTATATTTATACATTTATTTATTTTTTCTGTCTTCTAGGTTGAAATGGGCATGAAGAACCATGAGGTAGTGCCACCCAGTTTAATTGCCTCAATAGCCAGTCTCAAACATGGAGGCTGCAACAAAGTTTTGCGAGAGTTGGTCAAGCACAAACTTATTGCGTATGACCACTCAAAAAGTGAGTCCTTTCTTGTTTGTATTGTGTTATTGCCATTGGTGACATTCTTCCTTGCACTCTAGCACATCAATCTATACAACTAGATCATCCTTGAAGTAGAATAAGCGTGACCAATTCTTTTTTTAACAAGTCAGCCCATAAAATATCCTTGCGAAAAACTGTTAGGCCAGGTACACACTTGGAGGATATTGGCATGTTTAGTCATATTGGAATGACAAATTGTGCATGTAGTCTAGTATGCCCGACTGTGCATCAACACAGGTCAACATACAAGATCTTCTGGTTGGCTGTGCTGCAAAGCCTTTCAGAAGATATCTTTTGCGGCCCGGTGCAGTGTAATGAAGGAAAGAATAAGGTATCTTTCTGTTGTTCATTAGTACATACTAGTAGTATTAGTGGTGTGTACTGACAATCAGCTCTGGTATGAGGAGAGGAGAAATTGCTTTGACCATCAGGAAGATCACTAATATGTTTTTCACCTTACAATACTTGTATTCAATGTTCCGATTCTGCGGGAAAACAGCAAAAAAGCAGCCGTTTCCGCTAAGAATAGATGGAATTCACATTTTCCAAAGACGTGGATCCGCAAATCCACGTATTTTTTTTTTTCCCGCAGAATCGTCTGTAAACTCTAAAATTTAGCGCCCATTTTGCAAATGCAGATTTGGTTTTTCAAAGAGCTGGATCTGCATATGTGAATAGTGAAATCATGGATTCACTGATTCATTGAATACCCCTCTAAAGGCCCATACACATTAGAAGATTATCTTTCCAATCTGGCTGGTTGGAATGAAAGTCTGGAAATTTCTGGGACCACGTTCCAATCGACCATTTGCTCCCAAACACTGGAAAATGGGAAAAAGCAATCATCTGCATAAAGGCCCATACACACTAGAAGATATTGGCATCAATCTCGTTCAGAAAGGGGCTTCTGAACGATATTGATGGCAATATCTTCTAGTGTGTATGCCTAACATCTATAACAATGCGCATGCCCCCCCCCCCCCCCCCCGCGCTCACTGTTAATGATATTGACATCTTCCGAACATGCAGTTCAATCTGCCAATATTGCTCCTGCCGTTTGCACCAAGTGTTCACTGTGTATGTATAATATCTTTCATGATCAGGTCAAGGGAAATAGTTCACCAATATCTTACGTCTTTAATATCTATCTAGTGTGTATCGGCCTTAAATTGACCTAAGAGTCAATTTTGTCTGTAGGACCAAAGAGTGATAGGTATGTGATCCACTGTTATCAGCAGCTGGCAAGGGGTTGTCACTCCTCTAAAATTCAAATAGAATAAACAAAGTTTATTCTATTTACAGCACTGGCATACGTTGTTTATTCTATTTACAGCGCTGGCATACGTTGTTTACGTTATTTACAACGCTGACATATGTTGTTTATTTTGCCTGTAGGACAATTGTCATTTGCTCCCAAAAATTTAGACGAAACGGAAATTTAGACATAAATAGGCAAAAATCCCTGGATTTTCCACATGCACGCGCATAATCCCGGTACTAGCGTATGTCTGAATGGCTATTGCCGGGATTTTTGTGGACTAAAATCCCAGGTCCTGCGCACCTGCAATTGACATGGGATTCTTAAAAACCTGGGATTGTACCGGGTTTAAAATCCTGGGGAGTATGAGTGAGACTTTATGATTTTAACGACAAATTGTTTGTATCCTATCGAATTAGTCCTGTGGGGACTATTGTTATACCGTATTTGTGGAGTGTTACTGTGGTGAACCTACCACATCCACTTGTGGGGATATAAAAGCAAGATGATATAAATGCAGGTATGCTGACTGATTCATGTGGTGATTTTATTTTCTCCCTGTTATGTGTTTTAGCTGTTCAGGGCTATCGGCTAATTTATGGTGGGTATGATTACCTGGCACTGAGAACTCTCTCTTCTCGGGATGTTGTCACATCGGTTGGGAACCAGATGGGTGTTGGTAAAGAATCAGGTAAAAAAAATAAAGTACTCAAACTGTCATTATGTCTTTAGACTGGTTTGATCCCACAAAGGTATCCTCCTACAACTAGCCTCAGTATGCCATGGATGTGAAATGCTTGGCACAAGTAAGCTGCTAGCTCCTGTGTGACTCTGCTAGTACTAGGAGGCCTTATCGCGTCTTTTTATCCAAGTCTTAATTGTAATGCAATATGACTAGTACACACCAAGAGACTGATGATTGTTATGCGAGACATGTGGCAGCCATTCTGCTGTAACTTCCTGTAGACCTTTTTATTTTCTGATCGGATCCCAGAGCATTGTCTGATGGGATCTCACAGGGGAGCGGTGTTTAGCATCTGCACAAGTGCATTTATTCTCCATGTGCTGATGCTTGGTGCAAGCGGCCATGGCGAACTGCTTGTTCGCCATCCCGTTCGCACCTAGCAGTTTGGGCAGTGGTCATGGGGCGGCGGTGACGGGCTGCGCCCATGGGGACGCTAAGTGTTTCATGGGCGTTCCCATGGTAATTTCCCGATGGTGTGGGGGGCCGACAGCTGACATCAGTGGATGTCAGCTGCCCGACCGCTTCCTGCACGGGCGCTCACAGAGAGGTGTCTTACATCTGCGAGCACTGTAGAAATCGTTTGATGGTCGGCGACAACTAAATTTCCTCCCCGCAAGCTGCGAATGGATTATTATGCAAAACTTCCATTTGCATGCATGCAGGGAAACTGCAAGGGGGGGGGGGGGGGGGGCGGGGTCATGTGGGTTTCATTTGGACTTGCAAAGCTGCACAATTCGCAGCTTTGCGAGTCATACAGTGTAAGGTTCTAGTTAGGCTTGCTCAGATATTTGCGTACTGTAAGGCATTATATCTATTTTTGGAAGATAAGGATTTAGATCTATTCATGTAATATAAAATTATATACTTTAATTAGATATATGATAAATGGGATTTCCATTTCAGTTTTGCTGGGAAGTCCCCATTATTTATATACGTAGCACAATGAAACATGCTGTGGAAAAAATATGCAGCCGCTGTATCAATTCTTCAGGGACCAAGACCAGCATAGTCCCCACAGTGCAACAGGGCAAATGCAAAACCCTGGCTTCTATGGACTGCACAGTCTGCAGCCCATAGAAGCCGGGTTGGGCTGTAAGAAAAGGCAGGGAGTGGTTTTCTACAGGTAGCCAGCTCTAGGCTTTTTGAAGCCCGAACTGGCAGTCTCAGAGGGAGGGAACACCACTGCATTGTGTTTCTGTGACTGACAAGTAGCACGTTGCTGCCAGTCACAGTGAAGCCAGCACAGTAATGGACTGCTTCTGGCTCACTGAGTGGGGTGGTAGATTTTACTTGGGCTGGAAGGGTAAAATTTGCCACTGAAACTAATACCGCTTTCACATTGCAAAATAACCCTGGTTGTTGGTGGGTCGACCTGGGTCTCTGTGCAATGTGAAAGGGCCTTTTCTGAATTTCCCAGGTCCAACAACTGGGCTTTCCGACCCTGATTAAAAGAAGTGTTAATCCCAGGTCGGTTGCTGAGCAGTGTGGACCTGTAACCCAAGTTGAGCAACCCGGGTCCTGTTCACACTATGTAGGAGGCAGCAATTGGAGACGGGGTCCTTCCAAGCACTGACCCTACCCCTGATAATGCAACTCTCAGGGCTCATCTCTAGGCATTGTGTGGAAAGGTCATCTTTAATCCAAATATTCACTTATTACTAAAATATGCCAGATTTCAATATGAAAATACCTGAATTATGTACACATTTGATGATAAAGTAATGAATTGCAAATCTGTATGCAGAGACCTGAAGTTATTGTCCACTGAAATCATTCCAAACTGTTTTTACCTGACTCTGGCAGATTGTTGTGTCCATAAATGTAACAGGAAAAAAAAGTATCTAATAGAAAGCTTTTTACTTAAATGTATGCCTATCAAACATACAGTATATCTAACAGAAATGTAGCAGCGTGTGGAAAGTCACATGGTTACGGAGAGTGACTGAGCACAAAAAAGATTTGCTTTATAGCTTCACAATGTTCATTTTTGCCATTCCTTCTGTCTTGATCCTATTCAAGTATATATTTAATATGTACAGTAATCTAACTTGTGTTGCTGCTTGTAGATATCTACATTGTTGCAGATGGAGAAGATAATCAATTTGCTTTAAAACTTCACCGCCTCGGAAGAACTTCTTTTCGTAACCTTAAGAACAAGCGGGATTATCACCAGCATCGGCAAAAGATGTCATGGCTGTATCTGTCTCGCCTGGCGGCCATGAAGGAGTTTGCATATATGAAGGTAATTCATATTTAACAGTCCTGAATATAGGGGGGTGGTCTCTTCCTGTCATCTTAAGGCCCCCATACATCGAGGCAATTTGGGCCGATTGCGACCAATCGGCCCGTTAAATCGGACCAAATTGCCTCTTCCTGACATACCATCGGGTCCGATGCGCGGTCCCGTGCGCATCGGACCCGACCAGGTGGTCAGACTGGCAGGCCGTCCGACCACCCGTTCCTCCAGGCGCGAGGCGGGCGGGAAGCAGGGACGCATGCGATCCATCACAACAGATCGCATGTGTCCCTGCCGCCGGGAAGGTTCCGGCGGCTCGCACTCTGTTGAGTGTCCGTACACTGCTGCGAAACGTCGCAGGCAGTGTTTGGGCACCTTTAGTTGGTCAGTATTCTGGTGCAGTGGGCAGCCGTGAGGTTGGATGACGCAATCCTAGTTTTGAACAGCTGGGCTGGGGAGACATAGCCAATCTCCAACTGTTGGATGCAACGTTTTTTTATTACATTGCGTGTTTAAGACCAGATCTATTATGCCACCTATATGTCCCTATCCTACCTAAACAAGTCATCACATACACTACCAAATGCTGTTACATTTGCAAAGTAAATAGAGGGTTTTAAAGCTTTTTTGTTGAAGACCATCTTTATTAAAACTGAAATATATTTAGATCTCCCCAGCACAACCTACTGCTACCAAAAGGTGGCATGTTAGCTACTTAGCGGCTCAGGTTATACAGTATCCGTGCTGACCGTGTCAGTTAAAAAACCCATGTCGACCTGTCAATCGAAAGTCATGTTGACTGTTTCACATGTACATTCTATATGTCGGGATTTTGTCCTTGTCGGGAATATGACCCTGTCTGGATTTTGACTGCATCCCACATGTACACTCAAGAAGGTAAACACAATATTTTGAATTACATGTGATGAAATTTCGTATAGTTTCCCTGTTTGTGTTGAACGGTAGTGAGTGATCTTATGCTGTGTACACACAGGGCTATATGATTGCTGGTGATATATTGCTAGCAATATACCGCCAGCAATCATATTGCTCAGTGTCTCCTTTTCATCAGCGATGAAAAGGAGACACTGCTGCTGTCACGGGGCGGGGGGAAAGAGTTCCGAAGGGAGGAGGGAGCAGCAGCAGTCTACTGTCACCGGGCGGGTGGGGAGAGACCAGGAGGGAGGGAGCAGCAGTACGTAGCCGTCTGTCACTGGGAAGGGGGGGAGCAGCAGCGTTGACCTCTTGCTCTGTCGGGGGAAGCCGCTGGTCGCAGGAGCATGCTCCAGCGACCATTAGGGGGTACACACGGGAGCGCACAGCTGGCGATTTATCACCAGCAGCACTCCAAATCACTGGCAGTATGGTCGCTCAGCGACCATATTCCCAGTGATTTCAGCCAATATCGCCCCCATGTGTACGCACCTTTAGTATTGATTTTACAAAGTGTGCATAGCATACACGAGCCACAGCGATAAAAACCTTTTACTTTACCAATCCTTTAGGGTTCGGAATGTTTATAGTGCTACGCACAATGCTGTCTTTGATATTATTGGCTTTTTTAAAAACAAATTTGGGTTTTTCCTCAATCAACCCTTTTAACAAAGGATCCTTGAACAACAATCCCCAATGTTTCTTAATTATTGATTCTATTTGTTTGTGTTGGAAGTTATACTGTGTAACAAATGGGATATTCTCCTCCCTAGTTTTCTTTCTCCCTCCATCTTCAATAAGCATAACCATTCTATCTTTCTCCCTACTCTGTTTAGCCTTTTCGACCATATTCTCATTATGTCCTTTGGTTAGGAATTTCTCCTTCAGGAGATTGGCCTATTTATCAATACCATTACAGTTTCGGCGAATATGCTGAAACTGACTGGGATGCTCTTGAGCCAGTTAAAATGATGGTTACTTGAAGATTTGATAAATGAATTACATTCCGTTTATGTAATTTTTAGTTTTTAACACATTATCCACAATTCTACATAAGAAGATATTGCTGCTGCAACCTTGTAAGTATAATATGTTGTGGTACTTCTAGGATCATGGCAAGGTATGGGGGCAGCATGATAGGGGCCTGCGAGACTCGGTGACGATACTGTGGGGGGTGGGCCTGGCACCTACGGTGGTGCTGGGCTTCCCTTGAGCACACTGGTTAATGTGCACAGCATCTATTCACACAGGGGTGGACGGGCAGGCTATTCTAACAGGGCACTGCCAGAGGGGCAGGGAACATATTGCCCTTTAAGAATCGGGCAGGGAGCCGCTAAAAGAGCCTAGCGTAACACTGATTCTCATTTAATTTTTGGTTTTGGATGGAGTTTAGGGAATGAAAATAAAACCAGTTTTGCACATCCTATCAAAATAAGATAAAAAAGGATACAATTATACTTTTCTTTGAAGTGGTCCACCTAGATGGCTGCAATGGTGTCTGCCATTTATTATAGGGACCCTATGGGCCTTACTATGCCTCACGTCTCATATACTGTGGAGGGTGTACGTTTAGGCAGCCTAAATAATACAAAGTAAGTCGTTTGGCTCAGTTTGTATCTAAATTTGTCTTTTAGAAAATATTTGCTATCCAAGTGCATATTAAATCCCCATCTACTCGGCACAGTAAGAATATGTTTAAGCGAATTGTGGTTTCAAGGCTAACTTAGTTTCCGATTTTGTCCCTATGTTTGGTTTGGCTGTACCTGCAAGCGAGGCACATTAATTATATTATTAGCAGACAAGTGGGTGTAGGTTCAAAAACAAATTCCAACTTGAAAAAACATTTCATGCTAGTCAAAAACGAGCAATGTGTACTACTGGGCATGTCTGTCCCATATAAGAGCCACTCTGTTCGTGCTCACCTTGACTAATGTCTTTAGTTTCTTGTTGGTTATTTAAATACTGTGAATCACAGTTTTATTTAATGCAGCCCCAATGTAAGCACGGAGCGGCTGAAATCAGCTGGTCAGCAACGTTCCCAGAGTACAGCGTGTGTTTTTCGAGTGTCAACCACGAAGAATGCCAAGTATCTGTTTCACTCAATCAGCACAGTGATCATGGTTTCATTCTTACCAGAATCCAGCATTTTACTGTTGGCTTATTGACTAATTGTTTAGAAATTAATTAAACCTATTTCTTCCACTTGCCTTCTCATCTTGTTATTATAGCATAGTTTAGTTAGTGATGGGACATCTAGGCAGGTCTGGAAACGACAGGTGCTTTAGTGCCATTGCAACATGTCTATATGAGATCACCAATCCTAATATATAGGCATGGGAACTGTTGGATGTGTGATTGAGAACTTCAAGTTTTGTTTTTAGTGGGAAGTTTGGAAGAGTTTTATATTGTTCCCTCCCTAAACGTTTCTTTCCCGAAACTTTTCTGCATTCTAATAAAATACATCACATTTATCATGAGTTGCATAAAGGAAATACTTATTTGAAATAGTTATCAAACTAGGGGGCAGATATATTAAGCCTTAACGTCCAGCCAATCACCTCCTAACTGCCATGTTGCAGGCACTGTGGCAGATGTATTAAGCCTTAACAAGATTTAAATGCAAGGGTGATAAGGAGAGATAAACGTCCAGCCAATCAGCTACTTACTGACTTTTTTCAAGCACAGCCTGTAACATGGCAGTTAGCAGGTGATTGGCTGGGTATTTATCTCTCCTTACCACCCTTGCTTTTATCTCTCGTTAAGACTTAATACATCTGCCCCATTATTCCAAAGAGACGTCCCTGCTGCTGATCTATGAAGCACAAATTGCAGATGGCAAAAGTACCACTAATAACATCCCCCATTTCTATCACGGGGAACCGGGTTAAACGTGGTGTGCTGTTTCAGAAGCACGCACAATATGCCACCGCCCCAAACAACAGTGTTTAGCAGCTCAATTTATTTTTTGGGGGTGAGCATAGTTTAGGTGTGATTTTTGTAAATTATTATTATTATTTTTTTATGGGGCTTTTTTTTTTTGTTCTATTTCACAGTTGCGAAGTTATGGTATTGAACTAGACTGGTGTGGAAGGTAAAGAGCTCCGTTGTACACCATGGCCACCGTAGCTTTGGGCCCTCAGAGAGCACTCACTGGGTCATAGAATGGTGTGAGGCCAGGGACCTAAAGGCACCTAATGCTTCCATACGCTGGTATCTCCACTAGTATTTCTTCTACAGCTATTCCGAGCAGAACATATATTGTTAACATATATTGTTAGCAAAAGTAGGTGGCTGTATTCTGGCCATCGGGATCCTACTGTGGGACTCCTGATCTTCACTGCTGGTACTTTTGCACCAGATTGCAATTTTATAGTTCACTGGTTACCAAATTTTTCGCAATCACATGCCCTAGAGCAGAGGTAGCCAACTCCAGTCCTTGAGAGCTACCAACAGTTCAGTAAAACATATTAATTAAATTGAGTTTATATTTCATGCTTAGATTCAGTTATGTAGTGATGGACAGGATTCACTTTAATGTTGGGTGGCCAGACGCAATGGTTCTGCCATCGAACATGACTGGCCCTGGACCACAACACAGGGCACCCCTAAAAATAATGCTCAGAGGAACCTAAGGGTACCACATCATCCAGTTTGGAAATCGCTGGAATAGTCTTACCACAATCTAGAATGGCCAAATGTTCCAGGATAGCCTTTGAAAAAATATTGTCAGATTATGAAAATCATATTGCTTAGTTTTAAACTGATACCTTTGGCAGAGACTGGGGCTCATTCATAGCTACATAATCCTGTGATGCACCATTTTAAGTTATATTTACACTGCTCTGATACAATATTTACTGTTGATTGTCAATATCACTGATTTTATGTATTATATTAAACAATGTTTTAATTGATACAAGTTGGATTTTTGAATTCTAGAACTGGTTAATGCGCTTCTCATTTTTCTTATAATGGTTATAGAGTTTTTTTTCTAAGGGGCCTTGGTTTAACCCCCGACTTAGCAGCTTTCTAGATTCAGTTAGTTTGGGTGTGATGGGTCCATTCTTCTTTGTCACCATTATACCAAGAAGAGTCAAGATCAGTAAACACAGGGTTAAGCCATTCACTTGGGCATTGGGGGCAATGACAGGAGACTGCAGGATGAAGCATCTGCATAAAAGCATCTAGCTGAGTATATGGTATACTGCACCTATGTATATGGCATTTAAGTCAGTCAAAGAGATCAATATTTTGTTTCCAGGTTCACCTGGAGCTGCTTTAGAAGCAGCTCAGCCAATTCATGGTAATGGTGTGTGCACACGGTGCAAGTACCGTGCGAAGTGATCCCGGCACGATCACAATTTTGACTATATAGTCTATGCAACCAAGACTGTACACACCATTTCTACTGTTTAAATGAACTTAGAGACACAGTCCACAATATTTTACTTGGATTCTAAAATCTGAATATTTTACTTGGATTCTAAAATCTGAACCATAAGACCTATAATGTTCATTCGTATCTTGGTGTTTTTTTTTGTTTGTTTCTTATATTGGTTATGTGCTTTGGAACCAGACCACCTTGAGTGTTTTAATATTGTTGCAATCATTACTTGTCAGATAATAAATATGAATTGCCAGTACAACAAAATCACAAGTAAGATATTATCTTGGGACCTTCTAAAGTTTTAATATTTCTCCAAATAAGATTGCAATTTTTCAACAGCCTTGAGTGGGATGTTTTAATATCTGTCACAGTTGCACTGTAGTGACTGAGCTGTTCAGGAGATTTGGTATTTCCTCTGGGGATTCTTCTCATTCCCTTTTTTGGAAGCCGGAGACAAATTTACTGAACGTCCTCCTGAAAGAGGTATATTAAATTGCCTCTTCTGTTCCCAGGGAAGAATATCATCCTTAAGCTTGAAATTCCACAATCTAATTGGTTTTTTTGTATGTCAGTCAGCTAAATGCCTGCAGATCATGGTCTGGCTTATTCTGGGCACAAGGGTCTTTTGTCTGTGTAGGTAATCAGTATTACACCGAATGTTAAATGATCACTTTGTACATTGATTCATCATCCTCCATTTAGAATCTGTTTATTTAATGTACAACTATTAATAATATCCTGTTGAAAGTTTTGTGTGATTTAGGTTTATTATCGCCCCCCTTTTTCTGTATTTTGGCACATTTTTATAGCCTTAGTATGTCGCTGCTATTATTTCTTATCATGCTGAGTCTTCATTAATAACTAAAGCTTTCCAGGAAGAGTGTCCTTCAAAACTATATAAAAATAAAATTGGAGGTGGACAGTGCAGCAGTTTACCACAATAAATATAGAGCCTGATCGGTGCTGTGCGAATTTGCACGTAATGCTAAAAATGAGCATACACCTACCATTGCATGCATAAAGATCAGCATCTAATAGGCTATATTGACTGGCTCTACTATGTCCAGAATAGTTCCAGTAAAGACCATTTACTTCACTTATTTGCCAAGACTGGGTAAATTGATGCTAGATCAAATGCCTGTTTTATTTTAATACTCTCAGTACCTTGTTATAATAATGATAGTTTTGTTCAGAGTTCTACATCTGGCTCCCATGTAGTGTACACATGCTCCTGTCTGATGTATTTGGTCTCCGCTGATGAATCTGGTTTCCGTGTATGACTGACAATGTCGGGGCAGGGATGGGGAACCTTCGGCTCTCCAGCTGCTGTTGAACTAATAATAATAATAATAATAATGATATTTATATAGCACTTTTCTCCCAATAGGACTCAAAGTGCTTCACACATTGTCTTTACAGCTCGAAATACAAAACAAGCTTAACAGTAGATGTCAGTAAAATGCTTGAGTAAATAAGTACGTCTTTAGTCTATTTTTAAAGGATTCTATAGTGGGCGCTTCTCGCACTGTGCGAGGAAGAGAGTTCCACAGAGTTGGAGCAGCAAAGTTGAAAGCTCGACCCCCAGATGAATTCAGGGAGATTCTGGGTACTGTTAGTAGTCCTTCTTCAGTGGATCGTAGTAATCGAGGAGGACAGTAAGGGATCAGCAGCTGTTGCAGGTACCTTGGGCCCTGGTCATGTAGGGCCTTGAAAGTGAGTAAGCCAATCTTGAAAACGATTCGCCATTTTACAGGTAGCCAGTGAAGGGCATAGAGAATGGGAGTTATGTGGCAGGAGCGGGGCTGGTTAGTTAATAGTCTGGCGGCTGCATTTTGTACCAGCTGCAAGCGGTGCAATTCTTTTGCTGGAAGACCCAGGTAGAGAGCATTGCAGTAGTCTAGTCGTGATGATATAAATGCATGTATGACTTTAGGAAGGTCTTCTGGGGGAATTAAATGCTTGATTCTGGCTATGTTTCTCAGATGAAAGAATGAGGATTTGATTGTGGCTGACACCTGATGTTTAAGTGTCAGGCCATTATCCAGGACAACACCAAGATTCCGCACATGATCAGAGTTTTTTAGTGCTGTGCCCCCCAGCTTAAGACCTGTCAGTTGGCTATGCTGCCGTCTTGTCCTGTGATTTATCATCAGGACTTCTGTTTTATCTGGGTTCAGTCTCAGCCAACTGGCACTCATCCACTCCTGGAGCTCAGCTAGGCAGCCATTTAAGGTTGTTATTGCGTTATCGGTGCCTGGAGCAAAGGACAGGTACAGTTGGGTATCATCTGCATAGCAGTGGTAGACCAGGCCGTGACGTCTGATTATGTCACCCAGTGGGAGCATGTATACTGCAAAGAGCATTGGAGATAGTATAGAGCCCTGTGGGACACCACAAGACAACGGCACTGGTGGTGAAGAGTATACTCCCGATGCAACTCTCTGTGACCTGCCAGCGAGAAATGATTTGAACCAGCTAAGGACTGTGCCACCCAGGCCACAGAAATTCTTCAGGCGCTCAATTAGAATCCCATGGTCAATGGTGTCAAATGCTGCAGAGAGGTCCAGAAGGATTAGGATTGAACAGTCTCCTCTATCCCTTGCAATTAGAAGATCATTGAGCACACATACCAGAGCTGTTTCTGTGCTATGTCTTCTCCTGAATCCTGACTGGAATGGATCATAAATGTCATGGGTTAACAGGTGGGTCTCTAGTTGAGTTGCAACCACTTTCTCAATAACCTTTCCTAGAAAAGGAAGATTTGATACTGGCCTGTAGTTGGTCATGCAGTCAGGGTCTAAATTAGATTTTTTAAGAAGTGGTCTGACTATTGCTTCCTTTAGTGGTTCGGGAAAAACGCCTGTCTGCAAAGAGCATTGAACTATTTTTGCAAATGCAGGGCCGATTATTTCCATACACCCTAAAAGAAGCTTGGATGGGGCAGGGTCCAGATCACAGGAGGAGGGACGCAACAGTCTGGAAATTCCAGCAATGTATTGTACATCCACTTGGTCAAAGATGTCCCATGAAGGCAAGTGTCTTAAACTGGTAGGCTTGGTCTGTTGGAACTCCTTTGGTGTCACTGTGGGGATTCCAGCCCGGATGATAGATACTTTATCTGCAAAGAATTTAGCAAACTCATTGCATCTTGACTGCGAGAGGGTTACATCAGGCTGCAGGCATGCTGGTTTGCAAAGCATCTCCACTGTACGGAAAAGCTGAGCGGGCCTATTTTTTGCTGTCATGATCTCATTTGAAAGGAACACTGTTTTCTTGCGGGTGATTGTTGATTGGTATATTCCAATGTGTTTGATTAGATTTAATTTATCCTCTGCCAGGTTTGTCTTCCTCCATCGTCTTTCAAGTATACGACCCCTTTTCTTGAGATCACGAATACTGTTGTCAAACCAGGGAGCTTGATGGTGTGGTTTGCAGGGTCGAATACGCAATGGGGCTATAGTATCCAGTGCCTCTGTCACAGCCCTGTTATAAAAATGGACTAGGGAACATGGATCTTTACAGGTCCCCATCACTGCTGAGAGGTTCAAGTTAGCTGCCATGGCCTGAGGAGTCATGGCCCTCCTTGGGCGATATTTGGTCAATTCCATGGGCACAGATCTAATTTGAGGGGTTGCGACTGAGAACCATATTGAGTGGTGGTCTGACCATGTGACTGGGTTTATCTTTAGGTCAGATACTTCTAGTCCAATCTGGAAGACAAGATCAAGAGTGTGGCCACTTTTATGTGTAGCAGAGGGGATGACTTGAGTGAGCCCGAGAGCATTCATTGTGCACATGAGATCTTGGCCAAGGCGTGAAAGCTCATCATCGACCCATGCAAACATCCCAGAATGCTTTGCTAAAGTT
The DNA here is from genome assembly GCF_055691185.1 of Crinia signifera. Lineage (NCBI taxonomy): Eukaryota > Metazoa > Chordata > Amphibia > Anura > Myobatrachidae > Crinia > Crinia signifera. The sequence goes on from NC_139217.1 coordinate 408,098,413, forward strand.
TTATCATGGCCAAATAGCAAAGCTGTAGCAGTGCATGCTGGGATGTGTAGTTCAACAACAGCTGGAGGGCCAAAGGTTCCCCATCCCTGATGTAGGGTAAGCATGTCCTTAGTAATGATGCTTTTGCTCTTAATTGATGAGACTCTCCCTCATGTATGATCGATAAGCATGTCCCGACTAGGGTGGCCAATCCCAGGATCCGGATTGGTGAGATCCCAGGATTGGAGCTTTCGATTCCGAGATTGGCCACCCTAGTACTGACCGATGAGCTGGGTCCCGTTTGAGAGCTTCCGTGTCAATCGGAAGTCCGATGAATGCTGGTCTCTGCCTGCGTTATGAGTTCCTGGTAGGGAGCTCTGTCCTCTTAAGATGGTAAAGCAGGTTATTGTAGGGATAGCCATCGTTGCCATCGATGGCAAAAGTGCAACTGCCCATCGATAGTGTATAACCATTCTATGGATGACCATCAATATTTTTGCATATTGATGGTCATCCATTTTTTTCTGAGTGGCCTGTGGGCCAATCAAAATGTGGGGGTGGGGCTTCACGTGTGTCAGGGGTGGAGCTATGTCCCGTGTCCCAGCACTGTAGGAAAAAAGCAAAAACAAAACTCTTCGTTTAAGCTTTACATCGATGGTGGGAAACCATCTGGTTCTCCCCCCATCGATGGCAAAACTATTTGACATCGGCCATGGACCATCAATGATTTCTAATCATCGATGGTCGATGGCCATCCCTAGGTTATTGTGTTTCCAGAATTGATTCCTGGCTAAGCAGTAGGACAGTCCGGGTGTTAATGGATGAACCCATGGACTAATGATACTACGCTACAAACTCAGTATATACCAAATTAGTCTTCAGGACAAGCAGTGGGCTGAACTCAACATTCATATACAATAGCTATTGGCAACTGGCTTGATGCATCACTAGAAGCGGACAACTGATGGATATGATATTGCTGAATGACTTATTTTATCTGTTTTATGCTAAATAGAATTGCCACTTTCTCTAATTTCTAGGCCTTATATGACAGAGGATTTCCAGTTCCAAAGCCTAATGACTACAACAGACATGCAGTGGTGATGGAGCTAATTAATGGGTATCCCTTGTAAGTTATTCAAATCTTATCTTTTTTAATTACATTTTTATACTGCCGTTTCTGTTCCAGTTAATCTAATATGTGCGTGCAGTCTGTTTATGCCAATCCGTTATTTTTATCTGCAATATTGCTATGGTAACCAGCGAAAAGCCCAGAGGAATTTCTTTTTATGTGTAGTTTATATTATATTCATAAATCTAATAAATAATACATTTATAATGAATCTAATATATTTATTAGGTTTATAATCAAATCAAATTATTCCAATATAATTTTTCCGTGTGCAATTTCTTGTGGGCTTTTTTCCAAAAACATTAGCGATTTATCTGTGTAATGGCTTCATACAGAGACTCGCTGCTCTTTATATGCAAATATTTAGACTTTTCCATCCAGTATGTAAATCTGTCTTTCCAATGTGCTTCAGATGACACTGGGGGAGATTCTCTAAGAATCTCCGCCCCCCTTCGCCGCTCATCGCATATTTAATTATCGCATATGCTGTAACATATGCGATAATTAAGGCAAAGGACAGCTCTTGCGTTAAGAGCTGTCCTTTGCGGTGAGAGTCGCCGGGTCCCAGCAGGTCCCGGCGGCTCCCCTCTCCCTCCCACACCCGGCGCTGCTGCTGCTGCGCCGGGCTCTACTCCTCCCTGCACCCGGAAGAGGATCAGTGCAGGGAGGAGGTCACAGGTCCGGGCAGCACTGCGCTGTGCTGCCCGGACACAGGTGAGGGGGGAGGGGGCGGCGCGGGGCGGCGGAGGGTTGCGATAGAAGCCCATTGGCTTCTATGGGGCATCGCCAGATTTTTCTGGCGATGCCCCCCGCCGCGGTAACCCGGCGGGGGATGCTTACAGCATCCCAAAATGCGGTAAAAACCCCGATAACGGGGTTTTTACCGCATTTTTCACTTAGAGAATCTCCCCCCATGTGTGACATGGAGGCAGCATTTCACATGGAATCTACAATTTGAGTAGACACAAAAAAAATCACACAGCTGTGATCCCTACTTTTTCTGTTGTCCTTTCACATCCAGTGGAAATATTAAGAGATCTCCACATAATTTATCCTCATTTAAAGGATTTTGTTTTTGTCATGACTGCTACACCCAGACTTTAAGGAGTATTCAATGCCTGTGATGGAAACTGAAGGCGAGCTAGGACGGCGAGAAGTGCCGATATCTTGCCATCAAGTATTCAACTCCCTCCCCTTCACTCACCGCTTCCACCTTGCTGGTTCCCTATGGCGGTGTGGAAACTGCGAGTGTGGCCATTATATGGCTTAGCGGCACCACAGGGGGCATTATTTGTATTGGGGGAACCACATGGGGCATTATGTGTATTAGCAACACCACAGGGGGGCACAATAAGGGGTATTTTATGAATTGGCACCACAGGAGGTATTATATGTGTAAAAGGCACCATGGGTATTCTATTTATAAGCAGCACTATGGTGGCATTATATGTATTCGCAGCAACACAGGGGCATTATGGGCCTGATTCAGGATCAATCATCTCTCCTGAGTGAGGTGAGGTGTCAGAGGCTTCAAATGGCCCTTTATGAATTCAAAAACTAGATGACGTCACAGAAACATTCAGGTCAACGTTTCAAGCCTCACAGGCCTTTTCGTTGGCAGTCTGTGTGTGTGTGCAGGATTGTGTGGGCTTTTTGAACCACACTTTCCTATGTACACAGGCTGCTGTCCCTACTAAAAGGCCTGCGGGCCTTGAAACGTTGACCTGCATGTTTCTGTGACTTCATCTATTATTTGAATTCATAAAGGGCCATTTGAAAATTCAGTTGAGTGCCACCTCTAAGTTCCCTGGGAAGTGTGTGTGTCGATGGTACGTCCGCGATTTCCCCATAGGGAACAATGTTAAATACCTCAATTTACCCGCGATGCCCCCGATTTCCCATAGGAATCAATGTTAAATGGCTCAATTTACCCAAATCATCATAGGGAACAATGGGAAATGGGCCTGAAAAACTAAAAAAACACCGCTGAACACTGAAATGTCCCCTCCAAAAGTAGTTGACGCCACCCCACGATCAACGCGAACCCGAAGCGTGGCGAGCGCAGCGGTACGCGTCCTACGACCTTTTCATACCCCCACTATCCACGTCGGCGTGGAGTTGAGAATAGAATAGTGTGGCGAGCGCAGCGGATACCTGTGAAGCCCGTGAAGGGACGCGTTTACCTGTGAAGGTATCCGCGTCCCCTCGCGGGACTCGCCACGCTTCGGGCTCGGTGGCTCGCTGCGCTCGCCACACTATTCTATTCTCAACTCCACGCCGATGTGGATAGTGGGGGTATGAAAAGGTAGGAGGAAGCGTACCGCCGCCCCTCGCGGGCACGCTGCGCTCGCCACGCTTCGGGTTTGCGTTGATCGTGGGGTGGCGTCAACTACTTTTGGGGGGACATTTCACTGTTAAGGGGTGTTTTTGGGGTTTTCTGGCCCATTTACCATTCATCCCTATGATGATTTGGGTAAATTGAGTCATTTAACATTGATTCCTATGGGAAATCGGGGGCATCGCGGCTAAATTGAGGCATTTAACATTGTTCCCTATGGGGAAATCGGGGGCATCGCGTCTGGACCATTTAAGCTTTTTTTAGCCGCATACGACGCGATATTGACTTTTTTCAATGCATTTCAATGGGAAAATCGGGGGCATCGTGTCGGTCGCGTCGCAGACCACTAAAAATGACACCTGATTGTGTCCGTGCTAGGAAACAAGTAATATATATATATATATATATATATATATATATATATATATATATATATATATATATATATATATATATATATATATATATATATATATATATATATATATATATATATATATATATATATATATATACACACATACACAGTGGGGCAAAAAAGTATTTAGTCAGCCACCAATTGTGCAAGTTCTCCCACTTAAAAAGATGAGAGAGGCCTGTAATTTTCATCATAGGTATACCTCAACTATGAGAGACAAAATGAGGAAAAAAATCCAGAAAATGACATTGTCTGATTTTTAAAGAATTTATTTGCAAATTATGGTGGAAAATAAGTATTTGGTCAATAACCAAAGTTCATCTCAGTACTTTGTTATATACCCTTTGTTGGCAATGACAGAGGTCAAACGTTTTCTGTAAGTCTTCACAAGGTTTTCACAAACTGTTGCTGGTATTTTGGCCCATTCCTCCATGCAGATCTCCTCTAGAGCAGTGATGTTTTGGGGCTGTCGCTGGGCAACACGGACTTTCAACTCCCTCCAAAGATTTTCTATGGGGTTAAGATCTGGAGACTGGCTCGGCCACTCCAGGACCTTGAAATGCTTCTTACGAAGCCACTCCTTTGTTACCCGGGCAGTGTGTTTGGGATCGTTGTCATGCTGAAAGACCCAGCCACGTTTCATCTTCAATGCCCTTGCTGATGGAAGGAGGTTTTCACTCAAAATCTGACGATACATGGCCCCATTCATTCTTTCCTTTACACGGAGCAGTCGTCCTGGTCCCTTTGCAGAAAAACAGCCCCAAAGCATGATGTTTCCACCCCCATGCTTTACAGTAGGTATGGTGTTCTTTGGATGCAACTCAGCATTCTTTCTCCTCCAAACACGACGAGTAGAGTTGTTACCAAAAAGTTCTATTTTGGTTTCATCTGACCATATGACATTCTCCCAATCCTCTTCTGGATCATCCAAATGCTCTCTAGCAAACTTCAGACGGGCCTGCACATGTACTGCCTTTAGCAGGGGGACACGTCTGGCACTGCAGGATTTGAGTCCCTGGCGGCGTAGTGTGTTACTGATGGTAGCCTTTGTTACTTTGGTCCCAGCTCTCAGCAGGTCATTCACTAGGTCCCCCCGTGTGGTTCTGGGATTTTTGATCACCGTTCTTGTGATCATTTTGACCCCACGGGGTGAGATCTTGCGGGGAGCCCCAGATCGAGGGAGACTATCAGTGGTCTTGTATGCCTTCCATTTCCTAATAATTGCTCCCACAGTTGATTTCTTCACACCAAGCTGCTTACCTATTGCAGATTCAGTCTTCCCAGCCTGGTGCAGGTCTACAATTTTGTTTCTGGTGTCCTTTGACAGCTCTTTGCTCTTGGCCATAGTGGAGTTTGGAGTGTGACTGTTTGAAGTGTTGGACAGGTGTCTTTTATATAGATAAAGAGTTCAAACAGGTGTCATTAATACAGGTAACGAGTGGAGGACAGAGGAGCCTCTTACAGAAGAAGTTACAGGTCTGTGAGAGCAAGAAATCTTGCTTGTTTGTTTTTGACCAAATACTTATTTTCCACCATAATTTGCAAATAAATTCTTTAAAAATCAGACAATGTCATTTTCTGGATTTTTTTTCCTCATTTTGTCTCTCATAGTTGAGGTATACCTATGATGAAAATTACAGGCCTCTCTCATCTTTTTAAGTGGGAGAACTTGCACAATTGGTGGCTGACTAAATACTTTTTTGCCCAACTGTGTGTATATATATATATATATATATATATATATATATATATATATATATATATATATATATATATATATATATATATATATATATATACACATACACATATATACACATACACATACACACACACACACACGTATCCCTTTTGGCTTGTGGAAGAGCCTTGGAGAAAAAGAGCGGCACTCACGGATTTGTAGAAATAGATGTTTATATCATAGTTGTGCGATACATCATAGTCTCATTCTAGCGACGTTTCAAGGCAGGATGCCTTTTCATCAAGAGAGACTTAAAGTGCTGGTAGTGCTGGTGGGGGATGTAGGGAAGACAAGAAAGTGCTCTGTGCTTACCTTTATGTAGCCCGTGTGCGTCGCTCATGTTCCCGCTGCGGCGTCTTCGGGTCCCACTTCCGGGTGTCGAGTCTCCACTGACGTCAGACCGTTGCCCGGCAACCACGGACGCTGAATGTCCCTGTTACGCCGCGCACCGGTACTGAGCTGTGAAAAATAAAACAGAAAGAAGACCAACTTAGTACTGTTGGATAATTGAGTGTTAAAAACAATTTGAAAAGGTGCATAACATCTAAGTGGGGCTATTGGGAAGAGTGAAAGGTGCAGTAGGTATTAAAAAGCAGAAAAACTGGGTATTTATATATACGCAGGAAAGCCTGATATATAGAAAAATATATGGAATGCACCAAACGACCCTAAAAGATCGTAGCCACCAGAAAAGAGTAGAGGAGGTGTATTCCGCATATACCACAAACTCTCAATATATACTGAAATAAATATCTTGCAGTCCCGAATGTCCATAGCTTCCGACAGTTCTGGATAGTGTTTGGCTGTCTAGCAAATATCCGATGTTAGATGAATGTATTCCATGCTATCATCTCGTTTAAACCACTGGGCGCCATGGAATTGAGTTTTAGAATCCATTCCGACTCCCGTTTGGACAACAGTAGCTGTCTATTTCCACCCCTACTTAACGGGGGGATATGATCAATAATTTGGCACTGTAAATCTGCTAGTGTGTGGCCAGTGGACTTAAAGTGCCGAGCAACGGGTTGGTTAATACTTTTTCCTTTTAGACTGTTCGATATTGCAGAGCGGTGTAAAGCCATTCTCACTCGCAGATTTACCGTATATACTCGAGTATAAGCCGAGTTTTTCTGCCCAATTTAATGGGCAGAAAACACCCTACTCGGCTTATACTCGAGTCAAGTGCCTGCCCATAGCATTTAGCCCCATTCCGCTGAGCCGGCGGAACACTAGCTCCGGCGCAGACATACCACAAAGCACCGGAGCTGTGCACTGCTGCTGCCGGCTCCCCCGCTGGCTCCCCCGCCCGCTCTGCCGCCCGTTCCCCCGGCTTCCCTACCTTGCCATTCTCCCGTCGGCGCTGTGCTGCAGCAGGACAGAGCAGGGGCCGGACACACGCAGGAGTGTCAGAGGTTGACACTTCCTGCCTGGTGCTCCGCTCCCTCTGCTCTGCTCCGTCCTGCATATTAAGTACCAGTATTAACTGGTACCCTGAATAAAGGTATTAAATAAAGTAAAATAAATTCTGGTGTGGGGGGGGGGGGGAACACTGAGGGGGCTCTGGGTACAGTATGTGCTGTAATAAATTACTGTACCTTTATGTTGTTTTTTTTACACACGTGTACTATGCATGTCTGTGTGTGTGTATGTGTAGTACAGCATGTTTGTGTGTGTATGTATACTGTGCAAGTGTGTGTATGCCTGTCAGCGAAGAACTCACAACGTATACAAATAATGCTGACAAAAACACACAAATGGTATACACACAGTTGACACAGACTGTGTCAACTGTGTGTATACCATTTGTGTGTTTTTGTCAGCATTGTTTGTATACGTTGTGAGTTCTTCGCTGTTTGTATGTATACTACCAGTAATACCGTATGTGTGTGTGTCCCGGCTTATACTCGAGTCAATAAGTTTTCCCAGATTTTTGGGGCAAAATTAGGGGCCTCGGCTTATATTCGGGTCGGCTTATACTCGAGTATATACGGTACTATAGTCTGACCAACATAGATCTTGTTGCATGGGCAGGTTATTGCATATATGATGAACGGAGTTTTGCAATTCACCACATGTTTGATTTTATATTGTTGCCCCGTGTGGGGGTGTTTGAAGGATGGACCCGCTGTAGTGTGTTTGCAAGTAGTGCAGTTGGGGCAATTATAGCACCCAGGCTTTTTATGTTGTATATTGAACATAGGGGTCTCTGGTTGGCTAACGATATTGGTTTTCACCAGCATGTCTTTCAAGCTTCTGCCTCTTTTGAAGCTTGGCATAATCCTCCTGTTCTTAAAACATGGCAACTGGGTGTCGCAAGTCACAACTGGCCACACTGCATTTACTGCCCTCGATAAAACTCTAGTAGCAGGAGTATAAGTTGTCACAAATGGAATTTTATTAAAGGCAGTCTTTGTTTTGGATTCAAGTAACTCTGTTCGTGGTGTCTGTTGTATAAGTTTTTTTTGTCTTCTTAGCTCTGTTTGATTATAACCTCTGGCGGCGAATTTTGCGGACATACGGTCTAATTCCTCTTCCAGTTTGGATTCATCGCTGTTGATTCTCGCTACCCTCATCATCTGCGATTTTGGGAGGCTGCGTTTCAACGTTGGGGGGTGATTGCTGCTATAGGACAGTAAGGTGTTCCTGTCAGTTTCTTTATGATATACTGATGTGATTAGCTGGTTCTCCTTAAATGCGATTGTGACATCTAAATAGTTGACCGAATGTCTATCGATTTTGTACGTGAATTTGATGGGGTTATCGTACCTGTTGATGTCTTCAATCGTCTAAGCCAATAGCTGGTCCCCTCCTGACCACAGGATCAGGAGGTCATCTATATAACGAGTGTACATTTTGATGTGTCGACTTATTGTGTCGTCACTAAAGAAAAAATCTTGTTCTTGCTGGAACATGTACACATTGGCTAGGGAAGGTGAGACCTTTGACCCCATCGAGCAGCCCGTAAGTTGTAAATAAAATGCCCCATTGTGGATGAAATAATTATTTTTGAGAGTGAGGTGTAAAAGTTCGAGGTATAGATCAAAGTCCAGAGCCGTGAAGTTCACCCTGTGGAGGAACGATCTCATGGCAGAAAGTGCTTGTGCATGTGGTATTACTGTGTACAAATTCTTGACATCAAGAGTACACAACACTGTATTTTCAGAAAGATCTTGCACTTCTGCTAGTTTTTTGAGCAACTGGGTCGTATCTTTGAGGAAAGTGGGTTGTTGTACAATGTATGGTTGGATTAAGTGGTCTAAAAACTGGGAAATTGGCTGAAACAGAGAACCCCGGGCCGAGATGATAGGTCTGCCCGGGGGATTTGCAGGATCCTTATGTACTTTTGGGATGGTGTAAATAACTGGACTGATTGGGTAATCGTTAGAGAGGGTTTTAAATACTTTTTTGCTTATATGGCCCTCTTGGAGCGCTGATGTAAGTACTCCGTCCAGTTCCCTCTTAAATATCGTTGTCGGATCTGCCGGCAGCTTCCTGTAGGTCACGGTATCAGAGAGAAGGATGTTAAGATTGTCAATGTATTGACTAGTGTCCTGTATCACTATAGCCCCGCCCTTATCTGCGGGGCGTATAGTGATGGAAGTGTTTTGTGACAACTTCTTAAGGGCTTGTGTCTCTGTTTTCGACATATTCGACCACTTGCCAGGTGTGTTGGCATCAAATTTTTTTACCGATGCATCCACTAAATTGATAAAAGTTTTTATAGACGCATTAGTAGATGGGGGATCAAAGGAGGAATGGGCATGCTTCCTCAAAAAACTTTCATGTGCGTCTGGTTGTCTATTTGTGGAGTGCTGAAAAAATTCTTTAACCCTTAAAGAACAGCCCATTCTGTGAAGGTCCACGTTCCACTCAAAGGGGTTGTGGCGATTAGTTGGAACAAAGGACAGCCCTTTGTTCAAAACTGTCTCTTCATCGGGTGTCAGGGTATGTGTCGAGAGGTTAAATATTAGGTCCTTGTTTTTTTGGTGGAAGTGGGCAGTTTTTTGGATCCGGCCTGATTGTCCGCCGCGTCTGGTGTATCGGGTACCTTGCCTCCGGTTCTGGCCCGGGTTTGTCTTCCTAAAGGGACCCCCGTGATGAGGTGCCCTCGTCGGAGTCTTTCACAGCGAAGTCGCTGTCGCTAGTATATCGACTTTGATCACTGTGTCGTCTTTCTCTCCAAGGTTGTCTCATATTAGATCTTTGTCTCGAGCGGTTAGGTTCCTGCCCACTTAGCCACCTATATACTCTCCCGTCCTCATAGTCCATTTGGACCGTCTCCCATTTCTTTTTCTTGAACTTTTCCAAGTCCGTTTTATATTGCTGCAACTGTACTTCCAATTTTTCCCATAGGGGGGTATTCTTTTTGTCTTGAATAGTGGGTTTGTTGTCTTCCCGAGTGGCTTCAATTTTGGATCTGGTGGTCTGAAGAGTGTTGCCAGCCTCTTCTATAACCAGGACCATGAGGTCCTGGCTACACTTGTTTAAGATCGATATCAACTTCAGACAAAACTGGGGATTATTTCTCCCTATGGTGGGGATGTTACTGATGCGGAAACCCCGCGGAATCCTGCGGGCCCTATAATAATCCGACAAGGTTGATCCATGTAAATGGAAGTCGATCTCCTTTTTGTGCAGTTTGAATAAGATATTGAATAAATCGTCCGGTGATTGGGACGCTTGAAATGGGTGCTGGTCCTCTTTGAACAGTATGGACTGTACTCTTTCCTGGGAAAAGGTAAAAGTCTCGTCCAGGTGCTTCTGGATGTCCACAAAGGACAGTGCCTCTTGGGTGGCTTTATCCATTGTGCAAACGGTTGCGTAGTGCAAAGAAGATGCGTTCTGCCAATAAAGTGAAGCTGGTGCTAAAGTGCTGGTGCTTGTGCGTATAGCAAATGTGCAGTGTCCTGAATTCCTTATATCCGCCTCTTGTTCAGACTGTACAAATAAGCAAAGCGTCCATAATATAGACAATGGGGGTTCCGGTGCCTTAGCACGTTGGGGGGGGGGGGGGCAGATCACTGCTCCTCCTCTTTGTATATTGGAATACGCTCGGCACTCCGGACAAACGATGTATAGTACCGTGGTGCCTTCACTGGCATTGGTACACACTAGTATCCCTTTTGGCTTGTGGAAGAGCCTTGGAGAAAAAGAGCGGCACTCACGGATTTGTAGAAATAGATGTTTATATCATAGTTGTGCGATACATCATAGTCTCATTCTAGCGACGTTTCAAGGCAGGATGCCTTTTCATCAGGAGAGACTTAAGTGCTGGTAGTGCTGGTGGGGGATGTAGGGAAGACAAGAAAGTGCTCTGTGCTTACCTTATGTAGCCCGTGTGCGTCGCTCATGTTCCCGCTGCGGCGTCTTCGAGTCCCACTTCCGGGTTCCGGGTGTCGAGTCTCCACTGACGTCAGACCGTTGCCCGGCAACCACGGACGCTGAATGTCCCTGTTACGCCGCGCACCGGTACTGAGCTGTGAAAAATAAAACAGAAAGAAGACCAACTTAGTACTGTTGGATAATTGAGTGTTAAAAACTATATATATATATATATATATATATATATATATATATATATATATATATATATATATATATATATATATATATATATATATATATATATTGATACAAGGTCATGTCAAAGGTTTTAACACAAACCATGTGACATGGCCTTGTGCCAGCTAAGCCACAACCCATTTAAAAATTGGGTGTGCCCTTTTGGTAGCTAGGCCATGCCCATTTTTGCATGGTACCAGAACATATTTTTTGGCTCTTTGCCTATGAGTGGTTGGCCACCCCTGATGGATTCAGTACTGAATCCCGGCGGTCAGGATCCCGGGGTTCAGAATCCCGACGCCAAAATCCCGACAAGAGGGGGACGTGGATCGCCCCCCCCCTTGCGGGCCCGCTGCGCTCGCCACGCAGCGGGCCCGGTGCCTCGCTATGCTCGGCACACTAATTTATTCTCCCTCCAGGGGTGTCGTGGACACCCACGGAGGGAGAATGTGTCGGGATTTCGGCGGTCGGGATTCTGAATGCCGGGATCCCGACCGCCGGGATTTTAACTGCATCCCCCCCCTGATATAGAGGGTTCACCACAAGATGTAAACCATTGAGAGCCTCAAAAACAGGAAGACCAGATTAGAGTTTGCCAAACAACATCTAAAAAAGCCTTTACAGTTCTGGAACAACATCCTATGGACAGATGAGCCAAAGATAAACTTGTACCAGAGTGATGGGAAGAGAAGAGTATGGAGAAGGAAAGGAACTGCTCCTGATCCAATACCACCTCATCAGTGAAGCATGGTGTGGGCATGTATGGCTGCCAATGGAACTGGTTCCCTTGTATTTCTTGATAGTGTGACTGCTGACAAAAGCAGCAGGATGAATTCTGAAGTGTTTCAGGCAATATTATCTACTCCTATTCAGTCCAAATGCTTCAGAACACTGGACGGCGCTTTACAGTGCAGATGGACAATGACCCGAAGCACACTGCAAAAGCAACCAAAGAGTTTTTTAAGGCAAATAAGTGGAATGTTATGCAATGGCCAAGTCAGTCACCTGACCTGAATCCGATTGAACATGCATTTCACTTGATGAAGACAGAACTGAAGGGAAAATGTCCTAAGAACATGCAGGAACTGAAGACCTTTTGCATCATCTGCTGAAGTCTATGGATTCCAGACTTCAAGCTGTAATTTACCTCAAAGGATTTGCAACAAAGTATTAAGTGAGTTTGATTGAGGTTTGTTTAGTTTTTCCCATTACTTTTGGTCCCTTAAAGTGGGAGGCACAAATAGAAACCGTTGTAATTCCTACACCGTTCACCTGAGTTGGATGTAAATACCCTCAAATTAAAGCTGAAAGTCTGCAGGTAAAGCACATCTTGTTTGGTTCATTTAAAATCCATTGTGGTGGTGTACAGAGCACAAAATATGAGAATTGTGTTGATGTCCCAATATTTATGGACCTGACTTATCTACTTTTGCCTTTTTGGAGGGGGGACACACAAATTAAAAGGTGGCATTGGGTTTGATGGAGTTGAAGCCATTGCCTTAGCAACTGTGACATACAATACTGTATGCAGACAATGAACCAGAATATTAAAGTACAAGTGAAGACATACATATAACTGCAGGTGCTTGTAAAGCTGGATGGCACACTGGTTATTTGAATGAAACAGACAGTTTGGGAAGTCATATGATTGGCTATGCAACAGGTACAGATTGCTTCCTTGAGAATTCATATACAGAGATGTTGCCAGTGGTGACACCGTAACTGTACTTAACATACAGAGCTTCATTATTTGTACATTACTGCCAATATTGATGCCACGTTTAGAACTGTTGCTTTCTTGTAGACCTCTGCATTTCCTACATCTGCCACAAGATGTCACTGCAACTTTATTTTCTAATTTATTGGATTTTAGCCACCACAGTAACGGCAAGTCATATTGCTACATTTAATAGCAGTCAATGTTTAGAAAACCAGGACTCAAAGATGTCACTTGTAGGGGGAAAAAATGGTTTATGGAAATACAAATTCGTCAGCACCGTACATTGGGGAAAAAAAACGCATATTAAAAAAAATTATAGGCACGAAAGTAGCAGATACAAAATATAGGGCATTCAAGAAGTATTATTTCAAGACTAGCATCAAATTTGGCCTCCTACTGTAAATAAGACATAATGGCTGCATGAGGTAGGCACAATACACAGGTATAGCAGACAGAGGACCCTGCTACGGTTTGTACACACCATGGTGTGTACATAAGGTGAGATTCCTTTGCTATTCGACTTAAGATCGATTGCTATTCAGTTTTTGCTAACTCATGTGCTATTTACATACAATTCATACTATTTACTTCCAATCTGCACTATATAGTCATTGCTGCACTGTCTATTTGGCTTTTCCATTTCAGCTGAACGGGAACGCGCATCGGCATCGAATGGGGATAGAAAGCTTTAAAACCTGTTCCATCTCCATTTGCTGTCTATGCGACCCCAATTCGATTTTGACTATATAGTCCAAATCAAATGTCAAATTGTACCGTGTGTACACAGCATAACTGTGAGGAGAGACTGCACACTTCTCATATTATTTTTAAGTCAAACAAGAAGAAAACACAGCTGTTAGCATAAGTGAGAGATGTTGGGTGTAAAGTGCCACAACCTGTGTGAAGCGCTCTCCTTCCACCATGGATCTAAAAAACAAGAACATCAAACTGCGCTAGACAGAATTAATTAATCATTTTATTATGTTAATTTAATTCATCATTATTCACTGGCCAGTGAGAACATATAAAAATACAATAATAAAGTATATAAGTAAAAGATGGTGCAATTTGCACTAGACACATAACATAGAAGTCCTATATATTGTTAATAGTATAGGTGGGTTAGTAACACGGTTAGAATCTGTCACATTAATAGTCCATCTGTTAATGGTCTTTTTAGTAGCACTGTTATGATCTATTTTCAGTCCAGTAGTTAATGGTAATATACAATCTAGGGTTCATTTTGTTGGGACCCCATTAACCTACCAGTATATTTTTGAATTGTGGGAGGAAACTAGGGTACCCGGAGGAAACCCACGCAAGTACAGGGAGAATATACAAACTCTGCACAGTTGGAGCCATGGTGGGAATCGAATCCATGACCTCAGTGCTGTGAGGCAGTAAAGCTAACCATTACACCATCCGTGCTGCCTATTTGGCACTACTGAGGACATATGTAACTGGCAGTAATGTGCTAGGCCCTTATTCAGATCTGATCGCAGTACAAATTTGTTCTCAAAATGGGCAAAAATATGTGCACTGCAGGCGGGGCAGATGTAACGTGCAGAGAGAGTTAAATTTGGGTGTGGTATGTTGAAATTGAAATCTAATTTGCAGTGTAAAAATAATGCAGCCAGTATTTACCCTGCACAGAAACCAAATAAATCACACAAATCTAGCTCTATACACGTTACATCTGCCTCACCTGCAGTGCCATGGTTTTGCCCATTTTGTGAACAAATTTGTATTGCGATCAGATCTGAATAAGGCCCAAAGTACACAAACTTTGTTTCGTGTTTTTAAAAACTTGTTTCTTGCACAAATAAAATATATTTTGTGTATTTCATGTGTTTATACAGCATAAATGAAATCATTGAAATATAAAAATATTCTGAAATACAGAATAATCCGATCTCCAAAATGCTTCTGGCCCTGAGCATTTTGGATAAGGGATACTCGACCTGTACCACCATATGGAGGGATTGTATGCTAGTTAATGACCTTACTGTATAATTGGTTGTACTATTATGATTTACTTAGTAGTTCTGCAGAACAGAGCTCTTCACATTATAATTGGCTTTATACTCTTACCATTAGGTGCCAGGTGCGTCACATCGAAGATCCAGCATCATTGTACAACGAATTAATGGAGCTGATTGTGAAGCTTGCCAATCATGGTCTGATCCACGGTGACTTCAATGAGTTTAACCTAATGTTGGATGATGAGGACCACGTCACCATGATTGACTTTCCACAAATGGTCTCCACATCTCATGCTAATGCTGAATGGTGCGTGTAAACCCAAGCCACAACATCATAACAAAGCTATCATGTAGGGATCTCCGGGAGAGAGTTCTTCAGTAGGGTGCCAGATGATGCTCCAACAGGGGGGATCCCGACAGGCAGTATCCCAACGTCGGGATCCCAACTGAAGGTGCTCCAATGGGGGATCCTGAGTCACTGGGGCGGTTCTCCCTTGTGCGTGTCCACGCCCCCCATAAACGGAGAAGAGAACCTGTAGTGAGCCACTGAGCCTGCAAGGGGCTACTTTGAGCTCACCCCCTGTCAGAGCAGCGACAGTCGGGATCCCCCCTGACGGAGCGCCATACCACACCCCTTCTATACACAGAGCGAGATGTCCTTGAGTTGATTCCTACATAACTTTAAGTAATGCTTGGCACAGCTACTAATGTACATCCTTCTACATTATTCAGTGTTTCATACATACATACATACATACATACATACATACATACATACATCAACTATATACTAATAGCATTATTTTTTATCTGTCTACTGATATCTTGACAGAAACATGGATTGCCCCAATGCTGCCAAGAACCTGTTAAGGGGATTTATGGTCTCAGGTTTGAAGTGCAGTAAATATCTTTAATGTCTGGTTTACCAGTGAGATCTCTACACAGATAACAAACTGATATTTGAGCAGACCGTAACAAAGGAACTATATAATAAGATGTCTGCAGAGCTGTAACAAGCCAACAAATGTCAGTGTGTTTTTATTATCATTGTTGTATTTTCCTCCCACTTAGGTATTTTGACAGAGATGTGAAATGTATTCGAGAATTCTTCCTGAGGCGCTTTAACTATGAAAGCGAACTTTTCCCAACCTTTGCTGATATTCAGTAAGTAAAGGAGAATGGCCTCACTCTTGTGATTGTCAAAACTTACCTAAAAATCAACAAAACTGTGGGTTTCAAAGTGAAACGTGGAGCAGGTGTCTGTGTAAGGTTGTCTAAATTAGTGTGACATTGTATGCCCTCTCTGTGTAGCATAGCATAGTGAATTTTACATTAAATTTGCATTAGGTAAGAAAGGGGTTGAAGATCCGCACAGACTTGTAATCTGTGTAATGATTTTTGTACCAACTTAATGAACTACTATACTTGACAAATTCTGGTAGTTGCTTGGTTGGCGGTGCGCCCAGCGTTTAGAATCAATGGTGAACACTGGGGTTTTTTTCGTCAGAGGAAGAGTCCGACAAAAGAAAGAAAAAACGCTTTTTGGGCGCACTCGTTTGTTTAAAGATGTAATATGATAATATTAAAACATAGCTTTTATTATAGACTTTATTTAAAATAAATGGCACAAAAATAATTTGATATTTGGATATTAAAATGTAGTGTGATCCTTGGACTGGTTTAATTCCAGGGAAATTGGTAATTTAGTCACACACTTAATCTGTCATTCAAGCACTGATGTTATCAGAGGTATGATTACCAATGATTATAGGCAGTGAAATGATTCAATTCCCCTAGGTATGAACAATCTTGTGCTTGATAGCATCTGGTAATACACCTAGTATTGGTAGTATGGGGAAAAAAGAAAAAAGATAAAAGATGTCACAGCCTCAATATGTGTTAATAAATTCTTTAATAGACACTCTCTCTGGTAGTCATGTTACAGGTGTTTGTTTAATACGGCGGCTTATACCCCTATTTTTAATATTGCCACACCTGGGCTTCCCCAGGGGTCTCCCACCTGGGTACTGTCCTGGCCCTCCACTGCTTGGCTTCCAAGTTCGGGGAGGGTTTGGGCAGACCAGTGGGGTATGGTGGCAGTATATTAGGGTTTGGTATCTGATCACAAATAACCTGTTAGGCTGCAAAGGGAGCCACCTCCCTTTGCAGCCTAACAGGTTATTTGTGATCAGATACCAAACCCTAATATACTGCCACCATACCCCACTGGTCTGCCCAAACCCTCCCCGAACTTGGAAGCCAAGCAGTGGAGGGCCAGGACAGTACCCAGGTGGGAGACCCCTGGGGAAGCCCAGGTGTGGCAATATTAAAAATAGGGGTATAAGCCGCCGTATTAAACAAACACCTGTAACATGACTACCAGAGAGAGTGTCTATTAAAGAATTTATTAACACATATTGAGGCTGTGACATCTTTTATCTTTTTTCTTTTTTCCCCATACTACCAATACTAGGTGTATTACCAGATGCTATCAAGCACAAGATTGTTCATACCTAGGGGAATTGAATCATTTCACTGCCTATAATCATTGGTAATCATACCTCTGATAACATCAGTGCTTGAATGACAGATTAAGTGTGTGACTAAATTACCAATTTCCCTGGAATTAAACCAGTCCAAGGATCACACTACATTTTAATATCCAAATATCAAATTATTTTTGTGCCATTTATTTTAAATAAAGTCTATAATAAAAGCTATGTTTTAATATTATCATATTACATCTTTAAACAAACGAGTGCGCCCAAAAAGCGTTTTTTCTTTCTTTTGTCGGACTCTTCCTCTGACAAAAAAAACCCCAGTGTTCACCATTAAATTTGCATTGTAAGCTTGACCATACACTTGTGGGATTTGGGCACTTTTCAGCCGATTTCAACGCATCGGGCCAAGAAATCGGGTGAAAAGTGGCAAACTTGTCTCTGATCCCGATCCGATGCATGGTCTTTGCGCAAGGGATCGGAGCCAAATGTCTGAAGTGCTGCACTCAAGATTTCTCGTATCGCATGCAATACTGTCCTGGGCGGCTTCAAGGGAATTGGTTGTGACTTCTCCCCTCAGAGAAGTTGCAGTAGTGTGTGGGAGTCTTTAATTTGAATGCCGTGAAACACCACTCAGTCTGTACCAGAGACACCAGGCTATGACTTTAACCAACAATTTAAACATGTACAGATATGTAGAAGTGGTTAAACGGAACTTGAATTGAAAAAAAAATGTCTGCTGCATGGTAAAACTTCATATATAGAGGGGTTAAGTATGATTTACCGATGGTCAATAAGAATTATAACGACACCACTTATATGTCAAAATACCAACATGGTCACTATACTGACATTCATTATGCCGGCATTTTACATTGACAGTCAAAATGCTGACATGTCAACATATTTCTTTGGGTTTTTTTCGGAGTCTGTCGACATGGACACCGTCTGTAAAGACCTAAGGAAACCAAAGCACAGAGGAGGCCGGCTAATGCCTTTATAAGGTCATAGAACTCCCAGTGACTATCGCTATAAACGCAGCCTTCCATCTTTTTATAGACTTAGATTTATGAAGTGATTCTCCTTTCTAGGTGTGCTGCGGAGCAGTCCTAGCCTGCTCTCCTCTCTCTTCCCCTTCACTCACAGACATAAACTGCCTCATTGAACAGTTTCACAATTAGTCATTGCTATTGCTGCCAAATGTAATAGTCGCCAAATCCAAGAATATACTTTTATGGGATTTTTGTTTAAATCACTTATGAAGCTGTAGAGGGCATTGAGGTAAATGATGAAAGGAAAGGAAAACAATGAAGTGGGGTGTATGATGAAATGCAGGCAAGTGAGAGGGTGATGGGGCACAAATACATTCAGTGGCCATGCAACTCACTAATCACTCCACCGTGCAAGTGCTGTGGTTCAGCCTGACAGTCAGGAAACTCAGCCTCAGTGTTTTGGAAGAACATTTAGACACTTTTTTTTCTGTTATCCCTTGGCGGCTGATGTCTTTTTAGCAGCTTTCATTGTAAATTAGGCTATGGGAACGTCAGCAATGAGTGCGCTCCTGTGCCAAGGACAGATCTGTTTTCATGTGAATAACTTGCCCTTCACTTCCTATTTAGCTTCAGTGCAATATGATGATTTAGAATACATTTAGTATCAAAACCAGCATTCCTAGAAGATCACCTCTGTTTTTAAGTTAGCAGCTTGACCAATGCTTTGGAGAGAGAGACTCCTGCTGTAAAAGGGAATTCTATGCGATATGCCATCTTGTCTTTGCCAGTTTCAGTGTTGTTACAAATATAGGCCCTTATTCTGGTTCACTCGCAAAGGCAAATTCCGTTAAAATGGACAAAACCATGTGCACTGCAGGGGGGCAGATAACATGCAGAAAGTTAGATTTGGGTGGGTTATTTTGTTTCTGTGCAGGGGAAATACTGACTGCTTCATTTTTACACTGCAATATAGATCTCACTTTGAAGTTAAACCCCACCCAAATCTAATTCTCTCTGCACAAGCTACATCTGCCTCACCTGCAGTGCACATGGTTTTGTCCATTTGAGAAGGAATTTGCATTTGCGAGTGAACCAGAATAAGGGCCATAGTGTAACACGTTGGATTGTATGTAATGATACATTTCCCAGTTTAGGTTTACAATGAATAATAACCCACATTGAAGCCAAATTCAGAATTGCAATAAAACAACCCTTGGCTATTTTGGAGTGGGTGATTTACTTGACAGATGTTCATAAAAGTTTTTTCCTAGATTTAAGTATAAAGCAAAAATCATTGTAAAACCAAATATTTGGGAGTCTAACTTCCGTAACTTAGAATTAGACTACTCATGACAGGAACATCCAGATGGATGTGAGTAGTGCCTCCTCTAGCTGTGGCCCTAAATCAGAGATGCCTGTGAATGCTGTATGTTACATGTGCAGTGTTTGGAGGACTGCGAGCGCACAGGATCTGTACTACACATGTGTACGTTGGGTACTGAGTTATCAGACACATTGCAGCTGTAGACGTGAAGTGAGTGGCAGTCTGCAGCTGTATAGTAGAGGCGGTAGTGACGAGTAATGTGTTCCCCTGGGGGTGTTTCAGCCCTGTTTTGTAGGTGTGCTGTGTTCCAACACCCATCCTGAGGGCTACTCAGATGACCAATGGTCTCTCACCTGATTGGACGCACCAGTGGTTCACAGAAGCCTTCACTGGTCTTTCTACAACAGACTGTTCAGAATCTGTTTGTACCATGGAGGTTTCATTACTTCGTAATATATAATAAGATAAATTATTAGGTCATCAAATGTTTGGTTGTATTACAAATAAAAATGGTTGGTTGTCTGTACTATATATTGATATGTTCTTTTTTATTTATTTCTATTAAGGAAAGAATGCTCTCTTGATGTGGAGATTGCAGCTAGTGGCTATACTAAAGAAATGCAAGAGGATGATGAGCTCTTACAGGCAGCCGGCCCTGATGAGCTGGAGGTAGGCGATGACGCGGGCTGTAAGAAACCCACAGGAGACTCTCAGCTGGGCGCCCAAAGCAGCGGGAATGATGAGGACAATGACTTGTCAGAGCCTGTACCGGATATGTCAGAGGCTGTACCAGACACCTTACATGAAGACTCTAGATCCCTGTCCGAAACAAAAGGCACCAGTGACCACTGTAAGCCAAGTCTAGACATGGCCGAGTTCAATAGTGCTTTAGCCGAACTAGAGGGGAAGACTGCTGAAGACAAAGACCAGGATTATACAGACATCTCTGTAGCTGCTCATGATGTGAGTGACAGACTGGGAAATGAAAAGTCAGGTTCAGATGAGGATGTTGGAAGCCAGGAAAGTGATGAGCAGGAGGATTATGATCAATGTCCTGATCTAGTGGATCTTTCTGGAACCAACAAAGAATACAGACCATTCAGGTAGGGTATGACTAAAGCGCCATAATGACTATTTACTTTGCACATACTTTATACCTTGCTAGACTGCTACATATGCTGTGGAGTTTCCTTTTGGAATGAGATACACTGCTTATTGGCACCACTGGGGTTAATGAAATTGTCACGTGCCAATATGTGCTTTAGATGCCACTGAGGTCCAGGTTTGTTTTGCACATGAACCCTGTAGTGTGAATTAATCCGGTCTCCGAGAGAAGAGACTGCACAAATGTGGCACGGATCACTGAATAACCAGAGTTGGCAGCATGCTGTAAAGGGGTATGTCCAAGGTCTGACCCAGACTGGAAAAATGTTCCAAATCCCAGGACATACTGTACCCTAAACTTTGGAAAAGAGCTATAAGAATACATATTTTCCAAATAACCAATATAAACAACCTGAATATAGATAGATAGATATAGAACAGCTTATTTAGGAACCATGTTCCATCCTCTCCTCACACTATTTCTGCTCTCACCAATGTAATTGCCAGTATGGACCAATCATTGCTTCCCCACACTGTCTGTGCACTCCTACACTGACATACTATGTTACTATGAACATTTTGTAGGTTGATCTTTCTTAACTCACTTTTAAAACTGGGCAGATGAGGGATGAGCAGGAGATGAAGATTCTTTACAAACGCGGTCTACCTGCAGCAGCGTTACATGAGCAATTTGTTGTGGTAAACATTGTAATATGTGAAGAGAAGTCTTCGCTGCAGTCATGCCATACAGGCCCCTCTTGGCAGGTCAGGTCACATTAGAATCTTTTACCTTCAGGTGTCTTTGTGCTTCTTTTTTACCAAAAATGCGGCTTATTTGCAACAAATTGCAATACAAGTTCCGATAGAAGTCCTGCTCTGCTCCGTATACAGTCTCAGTCACACAATACACACCCTTTAGCAAATGAATCGGCACAATCTGCTTGTGGGTCCTCCACCTCATTGCACTGTGAATAAAACACTTTTTAGCAGAGTTGCATGGAACCTGACAGGAATAAATCCTTTACTGCAGGGACAGGGAACCTTTGGCCATCCCAACTGTTGCTGAACTACACATCCCAGCATGCCCTGCTGCCGTTTTGCTGTTTGGCCATGCTGAAACTGTTGCAAGGCATGCTGGGATGTGTAGTTCAACAACAGCTGGAGGACCAAAGGTTCCCAATCTCCACTTTACTGTATGTATAGCACACTTTAATCTGATGCCAATAAACTACATAATTGCACTACTTTTTTTATTATTATTATTTAATTTGCTTGGTTCATGTGCAGTATCTTTATGTGCTTTTATTGTAGAGATGAAGATAGCTTACTTCATATCAGTGAACACAGAACCAGAACTACAAGCGTAACATCCGTGGCTACCGCCGGAAGCTGTTCTACCATCCCACCAGTAAGTTGCTGCAGTCTTATAGAATTTATCTTTGTAAATCTAGGATATTTTTTCGTTATGTTGTTGTTGTTATTTTATCCTCACAACCTCTTTATCGGATCTCCACCCCGCAGGCAGTTCCAAACAATATAAAATGAAGAATTAAGTATTATCCAGCCCCTAAGCGAAATACTTTGCAGCAATAAAACCAAAATGCACTAGGTCATATCGTATTCATCCGTAGCCTATAGATTTATGTTTTTAATGAGAACCCTCCTACATTGTGCATATTCCTAATATGATATCTAAACTGAGTGATTCCAGGAGTTGTCCATGTGACATAAATCATATTAATTGCAAAACAAAGTTTTTATGAGACTGTTCTGGCTCTGAAAGGAGAGCGGTTACTTCCATGTGCATTTCCCGGTTATGCTTAGGTGTAGAATACTTTAGCCCAAAGGCAAGGTCATTAGTATGCATGGCATTATATCTGTGTTATTACACTGCATTTCAGCTGTTGGTGCTTGTGTCTTTTGCATGACCTTTCTGTCCCTTGATGAAGCCAAAATATGTAGTATAGGATTTGGACTTATGTGACATAGGCCTACAGCACCTATATTTGGTAATCACTTTAAAGCCGGCTACACACTGGGCTGTATGCCGGTCAGACCTGGATATCTCTCAGTGTGTGTGTGCCCATACGGTCATTTGTGATGACACTAGGTTTGATGTGCTGCACCTAACACTTAAGGTGTGTACACACGGTCGACATGCTGCCGTGCGATGCGAGTCCCGATGCGATCTGATGGCATCGGGACTTGCATCGCACGGCAGCATGTCGACCGTGTGTGGGGAACATGAAGGAGAGCATAGTATAGCTGTCACCACTGGGTGCCGGGATGTCAGCGTGCTGCGACACCCGGGGCCGCGGCACATCAAACAGCTCCCCCCCCGCGCCGTGCAGACATCAGGCCACACCCCCCGCCCTCCTCTTTAGGCGGACTTCTTCCGGCCGGGTCATCAGCCCTGCAGCGCAGCCCTAGGAGAAGCCCCTCTCCCTCTGGCCGCCGGAGCTATAGTGAGTGAGTATTCAGGCACAAAGACTATATAGTGCAGATCGGCACTATATAGTCTTGGCTGCCCTCACTATGTCGCTGCCGATTTGCGCTCACTCGGGAGCGCGCATCGGGCTCGCAAGCCCTCAATAGTACACAATCGGTATGCGATATGGCTTCCGATGTGCACTATATCGGCAACATCGGAAGCCATATCGCACCCGTGTGTACACACTTTTAGAGAGATCACTCTCAAAACCATGTATGTTAATGAAGGACAAAACCGTGATCGTTCCATTCTTAATTACCATTGTGTAATGTGTACTTTAGATTTGGGCTGGTGGGGATGTCTGAATGACACCCCGTCACTCCAGTGTGTACCTGGCTTCAGGGAGTGATTTCTAATTTGTTTGGACGGGGCCAAATTCAACCCTGTTCTGATGGTTGAGAAACTGCCCATGGTGTTCTATGCACAGGTCACCTTTGTGAACGGCTTTGGCGACTTGAATAGTCAGTGAGCCGTTCGCAGGGATCCGGATGGAGCAGACGGCGGCTGGGTCGGGTGTCGCTAATGGTAACGCCCAGGGTTTCATGGGCATTCCCATGAAAACACTTTGCATTCCCATGGGAACGTGGTCTCCACTGACTTTTATTTGTGAAGTCAGGTGAAAATTTTTGATGGTCCGGGACATCAATTGATTTCTCCTGCAGCGGCAGCATGCCAGGGGATGTGTCTTCATTACGATGGGACTCTGTAGTGGGGGGTATTCAGCGGTGTGCAGTTTTTGGGCATGAATTCCTCCTCACCTGGGCTTACCATGTTAGGGGCTCTTAGGAACAAATCCAGTAGAAGAGAAATCCACAGTTTAAAAAGTAAGAAATGTATTCAATGTATTTGGCTGTACACAAAGTTTCCATGCAATAGCATCTTTAACTATATATCATATTTTTAATTTTGAAATCCCCTTAATTATTAATAAGATGTTATGTTAACATGTGCTCTGTGTCTGGGAGGATCCAGATCATCCCTTTTAGTAGTCCTGAATAATTCATTACAACAGAGCTTGGCCGGCAGCCGGAATACTTTGCTTGGGAACGGTTAGCTGTGTATTGCAACAGATATACTGACAACTTTACATGTCTGTTTTCTAGGCAAAGGCAGTGGTATAATGAATGTGGCAAAAATAAACAACATGGACAATTTTTGCTTAACAATAATGGACATTTAAAGGGCAAACCCTTAGACCAGGCATAGACAAACTGTGACCTTCCAGCTATTATGAAACTACACATCCCAGCATGCCTTGCCATAGTTTTAGCATTCTGTAATGGCAAAACTGTGGCAAGGCATGATGAGACTTGTAGTTTCACAACAGCTGGAGAGCCATAGTTTGGCCCTGCCTGCCTTAGACACTGTGGTGCATCCTCTCCACCCTCGTGATAGAAAAGTTGTGACGCAAAGAGGTTGATTCAGCTAGCTCGCTTCCATGGGTCCATGTGAAGTGGTCTGCAATGGCAATTAGTTTCCCTCAGGGCTAATTGTTATGACCCTAAAGTGTAAGTGTCGGTGGCACAGGAACCAAGCTGTTCTCTCATCATTGTAATATTCAAAGCTGATGTGCAACAAAACTTTATTAGGCATTACGGTAATGGAAACAATCCAACCTGGTGTACATGTGTACACCTGCTACATGTGGTGTAGTTTAACTAAGGTGGGGGACGATCGCTTAGATACAGAGGTGTCCTCAGAAGCCAGCACGCCACGCAGCATGAAATTCCTGGCACAAGTGAGCTTACTGGACCCGTGTAAAATTGCTATCGTTGGGCAGCTTTTTGTATGGAAAATCTGCATAAAGATGTATGAGGATACATCTGTAGTTCTGCCCATTATCACAGCGAGCGTGAAGCTAAATGCTAGATCAATTTCTACTTTAAATGATATTCCTTGTGTGGATGAGCACTGGTGAATATCACTTTAGTAAGTGCATTGGCACGCTACAGAGGAGTAGGATGCCTGGGAGGAGAACTAACGTGCTTCGTTAGCTAGAAACGGAATCCCATATTACCGAAAATGACCATAAGGTGGAGCTAAGTGGTTTTAATAACTCGTATGATTTTTTTTTTTAAATAGCATTCTTAAAGCTTGGAGCTTGTTTTGGCTCTTGTTTAATCAGTAAGGTCAGATTGTTTTTCCTGCACCAGAAAGTGATTGCACAGAACATTGAACAAACACTAATGATAGAAATTGCTGTAAATGAGAGGGTTTTTTTTTCCTCTCCGTCAGAAAATTGTTACAGTTTAAGGTATATCCTAGTTTTCATTCTTGCCTTGTTAATGTGCATGTGGTTCTGCAGACGGCTGCTGCCACAGGAACTAAAATTCTTAAATCATGAAAGTTCACTTTTTTATGTTCTTTTTTTATATTAAAAATAAAAATGGTAGTAAAAATGTCACTGGTTTAGATGCAATCCATTGTTTTATGTTAGTGCTTTTCCCCTCTCACTATGACTTGTCCGCTAGACTACCCAGCTGTGTATACTTTGCACCGTTCCGTGTTCTCCTTGGGATCTTGCTGGAAAATGCTGTATATACCCACACTGAGGGCGGTATTCAATGTGAATACCTGCGAGGTGCAGCGAATCCTTTTTAGGATTCGCTGCACATTCGCCACGTTCCGGAGCCGGCGGGCTCCGGTATTCAACGAGTCAGGGGCAGCGAGCCCCTGACTGGCGAATATGAGCTCCTGCGGCGATTGCCGCAGGGAGCCTGAGGACGGTGCCAGGCAGAGAGATGGAAGTCTCTCTGCCTAGCCCAGACCTTTGTGGGGGGTTAGGTGGGCTCCCCGGGTGCCAGGCAGCACAGGCTGCCCCCCCGGGGGTGCCAGCAGGGGGGCGTATATTCACTACACAAGATCGTAATGATCGTGCAGTGAATATATGAATATGTAATGAGCGGCTCGGCTCCGGCGCCCCCTGCTGGCTGCTGTGTAAAAAAAAAAATAATATTATTTTTAAAATTAAATATATATTCATGTGCTTACAGCACATGAATAAAAATAGCATGCCCCTCAGAATAAAATTCCTGATTTTTTTACACCAAATGTAAAAAACAAAACACTTTATTTTAAAAGTTCACATTCCACTTCACCATAAAAAGATAGCGATTGCTACTCGGTGAATCATGGTGAAAAAAACCTTCAAATGTATTCGCCATGTGGTCATTGAATAGGTGATTCACCGTTTTTGTCAGAAATTCGCCAAACAGCACTAATTCGCCATAAAAACCTGGCGAATCAGCCTCATTGAATACCGCCCTGAGTATTGTAGTATTTGTATAGTATATCACAAATACTGTTTTTTTTTTTTTAAAGGGCATCAGTCGCCGCAGTGTGTATAGAAGCCCTGCGCATACTCACAACATCTATTCACGTTATAGTTGCTCTTGAAAAGGGAAAGGGGAGGGGCTGGTAGACCAATGCACAGGTGTAATTTCAAGCAATAATTTGAAAAGCGGTAGAAAAATCCACAGTAAATCTATCAAGCGTGGGAAGGCGTGGCCTCTAATAATTGAGTAACGTGGAGGTGCACCCTTGAGAGTAAGGTCATTGTAAAAAGAGGAAGAAAAGATTCTCCTTTTTTTGGGGGGTACTTTTTAGTAAAGATTATGTATCGTAATCAGTAGATTGTCATAAATTGAGACATAGTATGAAGGTTATATGGGGTGGGGCACGGTAAGAGGCAAACTAGTCTAAAGCCTCAATAGAGTTTAAAGTCAGAGTTGAATTGAATGCTAGTAATACAATATTGTAGGGAAAGGTGCCCTGGTTATAGTGTGGTGTGCTAAAATTTTACTTATTTTACTCTTTTAAAATAAATACTAGACAGACATGTTAGACATATATACACATACAAACAGCAGGAAAAAAGGAAGGGTTTACATTGCTATTGGATACAATGTACGTTCCATGAGCGATAAAGAATATTATTAGGTATTTGTTGGTGCACTGAGTCTTTCTGCAAAGAGAAAGATATTCTGGATGAAATTTAATAGGATGAGAGATTTGGTAAGAAATCTCCAGTTTTCTTAAAGCGGCAATCATTTACACTAAAATCAAATTGGTTTTGCAGTGTAAATGATTGCCGCTTTAAAACTGGAAATTTCTTACTAAATCTCTTACTGAATCTCTCATCCTATTAAATTTCCCCCTGTGTTTCCAAAGTTAGCTCTCACTCATGCTGCTTTCCCACTGCAGACCAGTTTAAAGTACTGGTAATCTTAAATGGTATTTAAAACGGTATTAGCATTCCCACTGCAGCAGATTACCGTTTTAAATACCATTTAAGTACCATTCCCATTGCAGTGAACCGTGTATAATGTAGAGTGCCTAACCCCCCCCCTTCCCCCAGTGTAAAGAGTGCCTAACCCCCCCCCCCCCTTCCCCCAGTGTAAAGAGTGCCTAATCCCCCCCCCCCCCCAGTGTAAAGAGTGCCTAATCCCCCCCCCAGTGTAAATAGTGCCTAACCCCCCGTACCTGCCCTGTGCCCCCACCTCCCCTCCCCTTGTACTTACCTGTGGGCAGCGGGGGTCATTGCAGGGTCCATGCAGGATAGTCAGTCCCAGTGCCTGATGAGACCTAGTAGTTCTCACTTTGCGCATATGTAATGAGTGCACGTGCATACTAATGAGCCGCTCATTACATATGCGCATATGTAATTAGCGGCTCATTAGTATGCACGTGCACACGGATGTGGTTCGTTTTATCGAATGACATTAGGTCGAATGTCATTTGGTCGACCCCACTAGGTCGAATGTGTAAAAAGGTCGACATGGGTTTATGTCGAACTTCCGACTATGTCGACTGCCATTAGGTCGACTGGGGTTAGGTCGAATTGCTCTTTTTGGGGTTTTTTTGGCCGAAATGTCAACAGTGTCGACATGGACACTGTTGACATAGTGAATCGGACACTCGCATCGCACGCTTCGCTCGCTATGCTTCGGGCACGGTGGCTCGCTTCGCTCGCCACAGCTTTAATAACCTCCTCCACGCCCTAGTGGATGGTAGGGCATGAACCACCGCCTGTCGGCACCAAAAAAACCCCAAAAAGAGCAATTCGACCTAACCCCAGTCGACCTAATGGCAGTCGACATAGTCGGAAGTTCGACATAAACCCATGTTGACCTTTTTACACATTCGACCTAGTGGGGTCGACCAAATGACATTCGACCTAATGTCATTCGATAAAACGACCGTATCCCGTGCACACATTACACATGCACAAAGTGCGAACTACTAGGTTTCATCAGGCACTGGACTGCCTGGAGGCTAAATAACGTTTAAGAGGCATTCCCACTGCCTCTTAAACGTTATTTAGCCGTGTAGGACTCTGCTTTGAAAACGGGTTGAAATACCGTTTACCTTTAAACGGTATTTCAACTCTGGCGCTTTCCCACTGCAGCCTTAAACGGTATTTTGCCCTCAAAAATATAACGGCAATATACCGTTTTAAGGCTGCAGTGGGAAAGGGGCATCAGCCTGTGTAAAGGAAACAATATTTCTAAACAGGATTTTTTTGTCAACAGTGTTTCAAAAAATGTTTCATACAGTAAATACTTTAATGCAAAAGGTTGTACACTCCTGTTAAGAAATCAGACCATGCAGAGCACAGTGCACAGGATCGCTAAATGATACCGCTTTTACACTGCCAAAACGTTTTTAAAAAACTGTATTTTTAAACGGTATTTAAAACGGGTCTGAGCCTTCACATTGCAGTAGATTACCGTTTTAACTACCATTCACATCAGTCAACCCGTTTAATCCCCTGAACACGTTTCAAGGCAGAATGCAGGGGACAGCCTATCACAGGTCTGTAATCTGTTGTTTTTACTAAATACCGTTTCAGAGCCATTCTCACTGCATAAAAAACGGCTCTGAAATGTGTAGGATTCATTTTGAAATACCGGTTATCTTTAACCGGTAAATCAACTCTGGCACTTTCCCACTGCAGCCTTAAACGTTTTGAAGTGGGGAAAAAACGGCAATATACCGTTTAACAAGTGCGGTGTGAAAGGTATCATGTAGTCAAGATCATTAACAATGTGTTTGTTTACATAACCAGTGAAAATATCAAGGTAAAAGAATAGCGTGAGGTAAGAGTGGCGTTCTATCTACGCCAATTAGGTATCGCAGCAATTTTCTTTTCAGATAATATAATTATAAATCTTTTCACATTTCCTGTAAGTAGCTGAGCATAAGTGCCAATAATTTTATACAGAGTTGTTGTGGGTAGACAATGTAGGTAACGATATGTCTCACTCCCGTAGAGAAGAAATTGAGAGGTGAGGAAGGAATTAGTGAAAAGAAAAAAAGGGGGGAAGAGAGAGAGAAAGTCAGGTCAAAAGTCTTCCAAATAGGTCAGAATTGGAGATCCCAAACTGACTTTATATACCTGTAGCATGAAAGGGTTTGCCTAAATAATTTAAGGGAAGTCACCTTGCCCTTTCAAAGAAGGCCCCCAATAAACATGCCAGCTGCCACTATGGGGGAAATTTACTAAAGGAAATTTGTAAAAAAATAGGTGTATTTGTATCCAGAAATACACAATTTTTTGACATTTACTATCCCGAAAAAAATATGGCAATTCGTATTCGTGTTGATAGCACATCAATACGAATTAGTGTATTTCTGGATACAAATACACCTATTTTTTTACAAATTTCCTTTAGTAAAGGTATTGTTGGGGATAACAGTCTCCTATGGAATATAGGGAATGGACAGGCTCTAAAATCTCCCTGTTGAAAGCGGCTGCTGCCCAGCTTTATATACCTGTAGTAAAGTGTGGAGTTTTACATGTGATATAGAGAGGTCACCCTTCTCTTTTAATGTATTTACCACATACTAGCTGCCATCAATATAATTCTGATGGGCTGTTATAGGTATAGCGGGTGAGCGGGCTTTTAGTGTAGCAGGGAGAGCTGTTTAGAACAAAGAGATGGGGTACTGCTGTCCTCGTTTGGGACCCCCTGGTTAGAAATTCTCCAGTGCAGGGTGGAGACCTGGGACATCCAGGGATGAGTTTTCCCAAGGAGCAGATGGTATTCTAAGGGTAGCTATAGAGCTGTGAGAGCTGGTATAGGTGTGCTGCTGTCCTCCACTTGTAGCAAGCTACAGTGGTGGGGGATGAGCGGCACCTAATCCCGTTGATTGTCCGTGAGGTGAGACAGGGAGAGGGTATGCAGGCCGAAGGAAGCTGTTAGCTGAGCAGAGAGAAAGAGAGATACGGAGGAGAAGCAAAGGGGGTACCTGTCTGCACACACGCAGCACTAGGTCTAGCTCTGTCACATAGATTTGCTGCTGCTGCTGCGGGAGGCGCTTGTAGTTAGTGTCTCATATTCCACGGCCACCGTGTGCATGGACAGGTACCTCCTTGCTTCTCCCCTGTATCTCTCTTTCTCTCTGCTCAGCTAACAGCTTCCTTCTGCCTGCAGGCACTCTGCATACCCTCTCCCTTCCATCTATTCACGTTTACCAGAGAGCTTCAGGGAAGGCAAGTACCTCCTTATGTGCCAGGCATGCCCCAATCAGTGGCTGGGCCCACTTACATCATTGGCCAGTATTCAATGCCGGTACGAGCGGCCAGCGAGGGGGTTAAACTGCGAGGATCACAGAAAACCAGTGATCCTCGCAGTTTAACCCCCGCGCCGGCCGCTCGCACTATGCAACGTTCCGGGGGAATCCTCGCAGTCACATAAGTGCGAGGATTCCCCTAAACTGCGAGAGCCGCGGCTAGTGCAGAAAACTCGCTGTAATTAGCCTCGGCTCTCGCAGCTTTTGGAGGCACATTCGCAAATTCCCCCTCGCTCAAAAAACGGAGCGAGGGGGAATTTGCGAATGAGGGGGGTCAGTTGAATACTGACAGGGTGAGCGGTGACTGCGAGCAAAAAGTCCTGCACGCAGTCACCGCTCGCCCATTGAATATATGCCATTGACGTTGTGCCAGGCCTCACGCCCACATTGAAGTTGCCGGTGCCATCCCGCCGCAATCATGCCCTGCCATGATCCTAGTGAGATCAATACATACATTACAGTGATTTACCATTGGGTTTTGCACATATATTATTATTAGTATTATATGGCACCACAAGGGATCCATAGAGCTCAATTACAGAGTACATAAACAAATGGGGGGGGGGCGCAACTTGTATCTCCAAAGTATTGCATCAGACCAATCAGGCTGTTTTGGATCTATTGCAGATATGCACCGAGCAATTACCTGCGAGATCTCTGTATCTGATGGATCAGCCATATAATTGTATGTGCAGCATTATTCATAAGGTGCTCATACACAATGTGATTATCGCACCCATTATGGTCTGGATCGCATCACAACGCATTCGTTGCGATCAGAAGGCAGTAAAAAAAGTATGTGCAGCACATACTTTTTGTACTGTGTGATGCAATGCCCTCGGGAGCGCGCATCGCACGGTGAAAACGCACCGTGTATGGGCACCTATAGAGTTGTAACTTTTATAGGCTGCTCAAGAAGGATTGTCATCCAATTATTTTGTGGTTTGGTTGAACAAACCATAGAAAATATGATTTTTGTAGTACCTGTGTATCTTGCGCCTTGTCTTTTATTTAACCGTACCTCCTGTTCAAAATGGCTGCCTCCTTTAATGTTTGTTTTCTACTAATGTAAAATGCTGGAGTCTTATTGGAGAAAAGCACTTTATAAATGTCTATTAATGTAAATGAATATTATCTGTGTGAAGATCATCCTGTAAAGCAGTGTGCATGTAATAGGGTGCTTCTGGCACCTCCCCTATAGGGTTATTTTACTGTGTGTGTATATATATATATATATATGTATATATATATATATATGTATATATATATATATATATATATATATATATATATATATATATATATATATATATATATATATATATATATATATATTTTTTTTTTTTTTCTAGGCAGAGTCCTTTATTAGGTGTTGGACATCTATGTTGGGTGAACCACATTATATTTGCCCTCAATGTCTTGAAATGGTGTCAGCGGACGAGATCTCCTCTCAGGACTCCTATCTCCTGCAAGGAAAACCACTAGAATGAGTGGTTTTCCTTGCAGGAGATAGGAGTCCTAAGAGGAGATCTCGTCCGCTGACACCATTTCAGGACATTCTTTTGATACCCATTTGTATGCATTGGCTGTCCTATAAATTAAACATTTTCAATCATGAAGCATCCCTAGAAATCACCTGATAACTATAGGTGGACAGTTATCTGTTAATCCTCAAGTTCAAGGAATTTTTCATATTTGTGATACTTTATCAGAAGCTAATCTACAATTTGCTTGAAAACATTTTGAGTATAAACTATTTCCCCTGACGAAGTCTATGTAAGACAAAACGTGTTGGGACATTGTTTACTTTACTGTTGAGGAAACAAATAAAGAATTTGCTTGGAAATCTATCTTTAATTATTTTCTGGACACCTATGGGACATATGGACTAATGTATTAAAAGCATAGGCGCTATACCACCATTTGGGGAATATATATTCTCTCACAAAAAAGGGGGGGGTTGTGACCTAATTCTGCGCTCTTCGGGTAGCAGCACTTCTATAGAACTTCGCTGTTATTCGGGGCACAGAAAATAGAAATGAAAAAAGGGAAAGATATAGAAGTGCGCTTTTGAACTTTCACCAAAATTAATACACATTGGTCAAATCAAATGTATTTATTCTCTACAAGGAATTTTTTCAGATTGGCAATTCACATAAAATTATAATATTAGATCCAATGCCAGACTTCTATCCGCAGAAAAACCCTATGCGTTTCAGCCAATGAGTACTTCTTCAGGGGTGATCTAGATCAAATTGGATGATATAAAAAGGCTCCTTGATGGTTAAAAAGCGAGGTATAGGATATAACGATATCATACGATAGCCAATTTTTTGTCATACAGACTTATGTGGCTCCATTAGTAATCAGAAGTCAAAAAAAGGCTAGAAAATGATTGAACAGCTGACAGCCTGATTTCTTCACAGCATTAGCGCTCAGCAGTACATTCAGCTACAAAGGGGTGACTCATGTCATCAGTCAGAGAGCAGGAAAAGATAGATGGATGGATATAGAATCTGTCTATAGATACTGTGTGAGTAGAAACCTGAACATGTATGTAGGTCTGTGTCTTATCATTCCTCTTTATTATATTGTGATCCCTGATTAGTTTAGGGAAAAAAACAAAATAAACATTCTCTGAGCAGTATATAAAAATCTGTGTGTGTGGCCTCCTCGGTTTTCTTCGTCCAACATAAAAATAGTTGCCAGGATGCTCCTGCATCTGGCCTGCTTGATGGAAGGCATTATAATGTGTGTTCCATTGGGAATTCATAACCCGCTATGTTCTCAGAACATTATCAAGTGTAGGAGGTGAGACAATGTTCCAGATCTCACTGTTTACTGCTCCACACAAATCTCTCCCAGTTTGCCAAGCAACAAGAGCAAAAGTATTTACTAAAAAAATAGTCAATTACAGGCAGACAATGTACGGTTTAGTTTTGGATTTATTGCGGAAAAACAGAACACGAAGCATGTTTACAGTAACTCAATGGCAATTCTAATCTAACAGTGATTAGTACTATTAAGTATCTCCAGATTCAGGATTCATGTAATAGAAGAAAAAAATACATATTTAAGATGTACAGTATGTGTTGCATTATGCCTATATTGAATAACATAGTACAATTTGTGCCCAACCTCACCCCCATCCATATGAGTGTGCTTAGTGTCGTCATGGTGATCCCACCCTGTGAGAACTGTATTGTATCCTCTCCCTGCAACAATATTGGAGGGTGAAAATAGTGCTGGGGAAATGTATTCGTCACCTTTCCTTCTATTACTAATACTGTACAGCGCTGCTTGGATTTCCGCTCCAGTTGTTGTTGGACGGAAGACCTGGAGCAGCAGTGTTTGGGATTACTTCTCCTAAATGGCCTGATCCCTGGCATTGGCCTCCCATGGTTATGCCAGTTGGGGGTCAGAAAGTGTTGATTAAAATGTGCTGTTTGGCTGAAAGTATCCTTCTAAGCAACTTTTTTTGACAAATCCAATAAGATTTGGAAACCTTTCTTAACCATTAAATGACATCATCGTAATAAAGTAGTCCGAATGTAATTTTGCTGAAATGAAATAGAGATTAATTGTCAATACTGTATGGCTCCTGCTGCCATTTTCTTTGACCACGCTGCGTTTTCTTCTTTGTCTTTAAGGAACTGGTCAAACAGAAGATTAAGAAGCAGCTGACGAAGCAGCAGAAATCTTCCATCAGAAGACGACTGCAGAAGGGAGAAGCTAATGTGTGTACCAAGCAGCGGAGAGAGAACATGTTCAACATCAAGTGCAGCGTGGACGCGGCCAGCTTCTGGGGATAGGCCTCCACTTACCTTGTGAAAGCTATGCAATTGCTTTGCTATGGAATTATGCTTTAACACTTCTACGTAAACCCTCTATTAATTTTTTATAAAGTAGTTGTTGTCATAGCACTTTTAGAGCAATAAAATAAGGTTTTAATATGGCTAATCCGATGATTTTCTTGTCTGACTGTGGGTGTATCCCTGAATTATGGACATAGTGGAGGCAGCCTGAGGCTTCGATGATGGAATGGATATGTCCCAGCATCATATCCAAGCCTCTGAGTAAGTGGTATCTGGTGCGGCCCCTAAATCTAGCACCACCAGCGCACCAAATCATATGTCTGAATATAATTCAGATACTGTCATTTGTGATTATGACGCGACTGCTAGAAAGCACTTCCGGGTGTTCTTAACGCTGTTCATAACCATCCAGAAAACAGTACAGTATAGATGGACAGTCCCAATGATGGCAGCTCCTCCAGTGCCAAAGGCAGTGTCCGTGCTGGATTGATGGTGATGCCTAACCATAAAAAATACTGTTAAGTGCTGATATTTCCCACAGGATTTAAATTTGCAATTTAACCAACAAAAATTGCAAAGCCATTTTGGGAAAAAGCATAACTTTTGCAAAACTTCAATCCTACTCTAACCCTTCTACAGAGTTGTCCAGCATTGACTGGAATACGGTCCGCCCTGGATGCTATTTGGCCTTGGCTACCATCTTCCTGAATTACTTAAATGGGACTGTGTGTGTGTAGCAGGTTGTTTGTGCTGCAGTCACTGATCTCTAGGGGATCGTTTAAATAGGACATGTCCAACCTGCGGTCCTCCAGCTGTTGTGAAATTACACATCCCAGCATGCCTTGCCATAGTTTTGGCACTCCCTAATAGAAAAACTGTGGCAAGGCATGCTGGGATGTGTAGTTTTACAACAGGTGGAGGGCAGCAGGTTGGACATGCTTGGTTTAGATCATCTCTCATTATTACGGCCCTTGTGGTTATAAGCTGGGCCTGCAGAATGTGGATAAGCTCCACTCCTTCATCCCAGAAAAATGCATGCACTGATCAGTTGAAAGGTTGGAGTACCAAAAACCTTTCATTGTGAGACTATGGGGGTTATTTTGGTTCACTTTCTGACCAAATCCTCCTTAGATGGACAAATCCATGTGCACTGCAGGTGGGGCAGATATAAAATGTGCAGAAAGAATTAGATTTGTGTACACAGCTTAAGAAGGATTTTGTCAGAGTGAACCAAAATAACCCCCTATGTGCTCTTCACATAAGTGGTGAATAAGCAGACATGATGGGGTCAAATTACTAAAATGGGAGTTCAGTTGGAAATTGGATGTTACCTCTAGCAACCAATTATATTCTGTCTATTTAAAGGCTCTAAATAAATAAGTAGAATCTGATTGGATTGGGCAGCATTCCATCTGCAACAGAACTCCCATCTTAGTAAATAAGCCGGTGGCCATCCCCAGCAGCAGCCCATGCGTGAAGCCGAATAGACACTGCAGCGTCTAGCAAGAATATCTTGCCTGCAGTGTCTATTTGGCCAGCTACACTGCAGGGCCACACATCGCTATCGCCCACTGTGTACACACAGGATGATTATGGGACACATTCTAAGTGGTTTTGACTATGAATTCCGATGTATTCAGATGAATCTCCCTGTGTGTACACGTCTTAAGAGAGCTACACATCTTTCTTAGCACGCAGAGCAAGCTTGTGTATCCTGCTTGTATAGTCTCATTTTGGGATACTGGAAAACCAACTGCAGCATTGTTACTTGCTTTCAGTGTCCACTTTCTATGCAGGCAACTAAAATTTAGATGTACTTGCCTCGATAGATATATATATATATATATATATATATATATATATATAGATAGATATATATTTATTTTTATGCAGGAGTAAGGGCTGAGTTGAAGTGGGGTGAATAACAAACATACTCAATGGGCCTGATTCGGGTTCACTGGCAAAAGCAAATTCTCTCTCAAATGGACAAAACCATGTGCACTGCAGGAGGCCAGATGTAACATGGCCAGAGAGAATTAGATTTTGGTGGGGGGTTTTACTTCCAACTGATATATATATATATATATTGCCCTGATGTTGGTGTATGTGTAATATACACACTGGGATTCTCACTAACTTTTTTTTATTCGATTTTGACCATATAAAGACTAAATTGAATAGAAATCGAACGGTTTTTTTAGCCCTATTCAATTCCGATACACACTTCCGTTTAGTGGAAATCGCACAGTAAAATAGACTTTGCAGGCAAGACTATATAATGCTAATCTGTACTACATAGTCAAAATCAAATGCATTTGGCTTGCCATGCAATTCGATCTTGATCAGGTTGAATTGCAAGGCAATCACACCGTATGTGCACACCTTATTATTGATAATGATGTCTGTACTTTTTGTTGCATTTTGTAGAAACTTCTTTATGCTAAACCCTGAATACTGCTGCAAAACTCGTTTAAAAGTGATCTTTCATTGCAGTGCACACTTGTATTACACAATGAATGCTTTAAACTCAGATGGGAAAGAAGAAGCCTGTAGGGACATTGTGATTAAATAAAGTATTATATTTTTGTCTGATACTGTTTGACTGTAACTTACCATCAATTCATTTGTACGCTCTATCCGGCTGCTAACTGAAATGTGTTTCCATTTTATACTACGATTTTTTAGCACTTCCCAGGTACAATGTGAGATGGGAGTCGCTTCTTGGGACTGGCTGCGATTTCGGTTATTGAAGGGGTCATTTTGTGTATGGCCCCAACTCTAGATAATACCTACAACCTTTATCTGCAGTCCAATACCTTTTATCCTGCTTTAGTTTATCAGAATAGGATGTGGACAACAGAACTAGAGCACTGAAACTTAAATAGGAAACCAGTCTCCAAAATTAGAAAGTCTGAAAAATGCTATTTAGCCCCACGGCTCAAGGCAAATCAATGTAGCTTGAGACTACTTCTCCCTCTACTCATGCAGAAGATCCACCTGAAGATTTGGCTGCCTGCTATTCCCTCCATGCCATGCAGACTACAGTATGACCAGTGTTCCACTTTCCATAGTTTGAGGAAGAGACAGATGTGAGCAAAGATTCTAAGATTCAAATCACTTTTATATGGAGAGGAAATTAGTAGAAGAAACCCCAAAGCAAGCGAGCTCATGATAATAGGGAAATTAAAGCATATTATAGTTAAAGCTTTGTTTAATTTAAGAGTGGAAACAGCTGTAATATAACAGTGATACAAGTCAGGAGATCTGGGGGTAGATTGAGTAACACACAGTAAGCATTAAATAACGAGAATACTGTAGGCGATTCTGAAAACCAATGGATTTAATTAAGTGGTCAAAGCCAGATGTACAGATGTAGGAAAAAGTATGGTATGCCGGTGAGGGTGGAAACGTATAAAAGATCCCCCAAATCAGATTAGACACGGTAGCAAATAAAAAGTGAAAATAATTATGTACAATAAAAGTAGTGCGATTCTGGAGTAGTCTTAAGGTGCATACACACGGAAAGATTTAACAAACGATCCAATCTCATTAATGATTTCTTCAGAACTCCTGGACAAATGGTGTCAAATAGTAAACGATTGCACATGAACAATCGATCTTTAATGATTGTGGAGGATCTATATCGTTCGTACACACGGAACAATTTGAGCAATTGATCTGGAACGCCCAGGTATTTTGCCAAATCTATCCGCACCTTTACTGACAGTAAAGTTGTGACAGTAAAGGTGTACGCACCTTTACTGTCACCTAACTATAAAAAAGCTCAAGCAATGCTTTAGGGTGTAATACTAGGCTGCTGGCTGAAGATACTGGGAGCTGCAGAGTCACTTCCCATGGGGACAGAGCCAGAGGAGGCAGTAACTGGTGTCTGATTCTGCAGGTATGTCCGTAATATGAGAGGGTGGGGTAAGTGTTAATGAATTAAAACTGGTTTGGGTGATCTGTGGGGTGTGTCTACATATGATGCTGTATATATGTGTGTGTGTGTGTATATATATATATATCTCCTATATATTTGGCTACATCTGTCACTCAAAGTGGGTGTCTGTGTCTATAACGCTCTGTTCCTGGACTTTCCTCTTAATGTGTGATTGCCTTCATCTGTGCTGAACACCTTTCTGAGAAATTAACCTGTTTAAAACAGGTGATGGCAATCATACATTAAGGGGAAGTCTAGAAACAGAGCATTGTGTCCCTCCTGGAGAGGGTCATGTTGGGAGGTATGTGACAGAGGGCAGTATTCAATGCAAATATTCTCCGTGCACGGCGAGCATTTTTTTTTGCTCGCCGTGCACTCTCCGTGTTCCGGAGGGCTCGCTGCCACTCCTGCTCCCACTATTCAACGTTTTTAAGACTCGCCGCCACTCGCGGCGAGTCTTAACCCCTGCAGCGGACGAGCGTCCGCGGCAGGGAGCTGTCAGGGAGCCGGGGGACGTAGCAGCCAAGAGAGATTAAAGTCTCTCTTGGATGCTGCAGGGGATATGGGGTGGGGAGCAGGGCTCCCCTGGACCCAGGCAGCACAGGCTGCCCCCCCTATAGCCAGCGGGGGACCCAGTATTCACTGTACCCGAACGTGCTTCGGGTGCAGTGAATATATGAATATCTAATGAGCGGCTCGAGCGCTCCGGCCCCCTGCTGGCTGCACTGTGTAAAAAAAAAAAAAAAAAAAAAAATTTAAAAAAATATTTTTTTTAAAATTAAATATATATTCATGTGCTATAGGCACATGAATAAAAATAACATGGCCCTTCACAGAAAAAAAAACCTGATTTTTTGACACCAAAATTAAAAAAAAACACCCTTTTAGTTTAAAAGTTCACATTCCTGCTCTCCATCAAAAGATGGAGAATTTCTACACGGAGAGAGACGGCGAGAATCACTTAGAAAGACGGAGAATATTTCACATTGAATAGGGTGGCTCGCCTTTGGAGAAAAAAAACCTCTCTCCACGGCGAAAAAAGCACAAATTCTCCACAAAACACAGAGAACTTTTCTCATTGAATACTGCCCAGAGAACCAGCCCAGTGAGCCCACAGACAGTGCAAGACACCCACTGCCTTCCCATGTTGCCCAGCACTGCTACTCCACAGCCACCCGGTGAGCGCCCCCCTCCCGCGATTTGCGGCAAAACCTTCCCCCCCCCTCCCGCGATTCGCGGCAAAAACACCTGCTCCCCCGCGACCCCCCCTACCGCGATTCGCAGCAAAAACACCCCCGCGACCCCCCCTCCCGCGATTCGCTGCAAAAAGAACCCCCCCACGACCCCTCCCGCAATTCGCGGCATAACCACCACCCCGCGACCCCCCCCTCCCGCGAATCGCGGCAAACCCTCCCCCGTGACCCCCCCCCCCGATTCGCGGAAAAAACACCCCCCGCGACCTCCCTCCCACGATTCGCTGCAAAAAGAACCCCCCCGCGACCCCCCTTTGCACGATTGGCGGCACCCCCCCTGCGACCCCCCTCCCGCGATTCGCGGCACCCCCCCCCCCGCAATTCGCAGCAGCCCCAGGATTAAATGGCACATGCAAAACACTGACATGGCTATGGTCGACAATGAAAAAGGTTGACATGAGTTTTTGAAGATTTATTTTTAATTTTTTAATTTTTTCATATTCATTGTCATGTGTCGACATGGACACCAATGAAGTGGCACACTTATGTCAACATTTACATGTGTTGACCTTTCTGTGTTGATTTTTCTTGTGGCGATTCGCGTCACACCCCCCCGCAACCCCCCCTCCCGGGATTCGCGGCACCCCCCGTGACCCCCCACCTCCCGCAATTCGCGGCAACCCCCCACCGGAACCCCTGTGAACCCCGCCCTCCAGCGATTCGCGGCACCCACCCCCGCGACCCCCCCTCCCGCAATTCGCGGCACCCCCCCGTGATTCGCGGCAGCTCCAGAATTAAATTGCACATGGAAAACACTGACATGGCTATGGTCGACAATGAAAAAGGTTGACATGAGTTTTTGAAGTTTTTTTTGTCATTTTTTGAATATTTTCATATTCATTCTCATGTGTCGACATGGACACCAATGAAGTGCCACACTTATGTCAACATTTGCATGTGTTGACCTTTCTGTGTTGATTTTTTTCTTGTGGCGATTCGCGTCACACCCCCCGCAACCCCCCCTCCGGCGATTCGCGGCACCCCCCTGCAACCCCCCCCCTCCCGCAATTCGCGGCAACCCCCCACCGGAACCCTCATGAACCCTGCTCTCCTGCGATTCGCGGCACCCACCCCCCGCAACCCCCCCCCCCTCCCGCAAATCGCGGCACCCCCCGCGATTCGCGGCAGCCCCAGGATTAAATGGCACATGCAAAACACTGGCACGGCTATGGTCGACAATAAAAAAGGTTGACATGAGTTTTTGAAGATTTATTTCATTTTTTGAATGTTTTCATATTCATTGTCATGTGTCAACATGGACACCAATGAAGTGGCACACTTATGTCAACATTTACATGTGTTGACCTTTCTGTGTTGATTTTTTCTTGTGGCGATTCGCGTCACACACCCCCGCAACCCCCCCCCCCCCCCCCCCGCGATTCGCGGCACCCCCCGTGACCCCCCACCTCCCGCAATTCGCGGCAACCCCCCACCGGAACCCCTGTGAACCCCGCCCTCCCGCGATTCGCGGCACCCAACCCCGCGACCCCCCCCTCCCGCAATTCGCGGCACCCCCCGTGATTCGCGGCAGCTCCAGAATTAAATTGCACATGGAAAACACTGACATGGCTATGGTCGACAATGAAAAAGGTTGACATGAGTTTTTGAAGTTTTTTTTTTCATTTTTTGAATATTTTCATATTCATTGTCATGTGTCAACATGGACACCAATGAAGTGGCACACTTATGTCAACATTTACATGTGTTGACCTTTCTGTGTTGATTTTTTCTTGTGGCGATTCGCGTCACACCCCCCCGCAACCCCCCCGCGATTCGCGGCACCCCCCGTGACCCCCCACCTCCCGCAATTCGCGGCAACCCCCCACCGGAACCCCTGTGAACCCCGCCCTCCCGCGATTCGCGGCACCCAACCCCGCGACCCCCCCCTCCCGCAATTCGCGGCACCCCCCGTGATTCGCGGCAGCTCCAGAATTAAATTGCACATGGAAAACACTGACATGGCTATGGTCGACAATGAAAAAGGTTGACCTGAGTTTTTGAAGTTTTTTTTTTTCATTTTTTGAATATTTTCATATTCATTGTCATGTGTCGACATGGACACCAATGAAGTGCCACACTTATGTCAACATTTACATGTGTTGACCTTTCTGTGTTGATTTTTTCTTGTGGCGATTTGCGTCACACCCCCCCCCCCACAACCCCCACTCCCGCGATTCACGGCACACACACACACACCTCCCCGCGATTCTCGGCACCCCACCCCGTGACCCCCCCTCCCGTGATTCACGGCACACCCCCACGACCCCCCCTCCCATGATTCGCCGCAACCCCCGCCCCGTAACCCCCCCTCCCGCGATTCGCGGCACCCACGCGACCCCCCCTCCCGCAATTCGCGGCACCCCCCCGCGATTCGCGGCAGCTCCAGAATTAAATTGCACATGGAAAACACTGACATGGCTATGGTCAACAATGAAAAAGGTTGACATGAGTTTTTGAAGTTTTTCTTTTCATTTTTTGAATGTTTTCATATTCATTCTCATGTGTCGACATG
Organism: Crinia signifera; assembly: GCF_055691185.1. Lineage (NCBI taxonomy): Eukaryota > Metazoa > Chordata > Amphibia > Anura > Myobatrachidae > Crinia > Crinia signifera. The sequence goes on from NC_139217.1 coordinate 408,140,789, forward strand.
GACACCAATGAAGTGCCACACTTATGTCAACATTTACATGTGTTGACCTTTCTGTGTTGATTTTTTCTTGTGGCGATTCGCGTCACACTCCCCCCCACCCCCCCCCCGCAACCCCCACTCCCGCGATTCACGGCACACACACACCCCCCCGCGATTCTCGGCACCCCACCCCGTGACCCCCCTCCCGTGATTCACGGCACACCCCCCGCGACCCCCCCTACCATGATTCGCCGCAACCCCCGTAACCCCCCTCCTGCGATTTGCGGCAACCCACCCCGCGACCCCCCTCCCGCGATTCTCTGCAATCCCTCCCCTCCCGCGATTCGCAGCATCCACCCCCCCACAACCCCCCCTCCTGTAATTCGCGGCACCCCCCGCGACCCCCCCTCCTGCAATTCGCGGCACCCTCCGCGACCCCCCCTCCCGCGATTCGCGAACACCTAAGTTGCAATACAGGGCATCTTTCATACAATTCTAACCATATTTCTCATATACAAACGTTCACAAATTAAGGGGGCGCAGCCCCTTACGACGGTGTGAAGAGCGCCCGTAGGGCGCGATGAATCACCTAGTATATATATATAGTGTGTGTGTGTGTATATAGGTTTGCATACTGTTTATATGTATGCTATGTGTAGGTGTGCTGTCTGCATATATGTTGCCTTTATGTTTGTATGCTGTCTGCAGGGCTGGCTCTAACTAGGCTTTAAGCAGCTGCCTATGGCATGGGATCTGTGGGGGCACCACTGATTCTGCTTATCACAAAATTAAGGATGTATATGAGGAAGGTATGCTTGTACTTAATCAGAACCTGCTTTATTGGCCATGTATACTTATATAGGATTTGGATTGCTGTGCAACAGACAGTTAGGTAACAGTTAAACAGTGACCGTACAGATATACATAACCCCTAAAGGTATACGCTAGATGTACCCTGGGGATTATAGATGCAGGGAACATATATTCGCCGAGCTGCACAGCACCTAGGCAGCCATCAGCAGCACCACTGGTCATTGCAACAGCCAGGTAGGTAACAATATATTCTGCGACTGTACAGTTATCACACAGGGAACACATACCCGCCGAGCTGCACAGCGCCTAGGCAGCCATCAGCGGCGCCACTGGTCATTGTAGCAGCCAAGTAAGTAACAATATAAGCAGGGACAGTACAGTTATCACACAGGGAACACATACCCGCCCATCTGCACAGCACCTAGGCAGCCATCAGCGGTGCCACTGGTAGTTGCAACAGCCAGGTAGGTAACGGTTTAAGCAGAGACGGTACAATTGTGCAATGTACTAGACAGGGGAGACACAGGGGTACATATGGAGTGGCACAGTTCCTTGGCAGCTATATTGTGAAACCATCTTGATCATGCTGCTCAACAGGCCATCTCCCCTACAGCACTCCAAAGCATAGTTGCCTACCCTCCTGTATTCTGCAGGAGACTCCCTCAAATAGCAGCAGTTTCCCTCTCTCCCTCATTAGGCTAGCAATCTCCCTCATTTCACCTAGCCCACAATACACTTACATTTTTGGGGAAAAAAGGAATGAGAGACAGACACATTTACATTGAATCATCTGCACCATTTCCCAGCACTTAAGCAAGTATAGTATATCTTACTAACTGCTTTGGGGCTCATCTACATTTGGATATAAGTCATTTTAGAAGATTCCTCTCAGATGTAGCAGTGCACACTAATGCTTCTGGGTGCTGCATTCACAATCTTTTTTTTCACAATCTCTCCATATATGGAACTAGACACACCCTTTGGGTGGAGCTTGGCAGGCCCCTTCAATGGGGCACTTTGCAAAATTCTACTACCAACTATAATCTCCTGAAACTAGTTTTTAAATGTAGGCAAGTATGCTCCAAAGAGTCAGCCAGCATGGATGGATCCTGAGGCTGTACTGCTCTAAGGCTAGGGGCGTGTCGGGCACTGATTGGAGCCACGGCTGGATAGAGAGCCAGCGTGTGTGGAGGGGGGAGTCCGTTAAGCCGGGTGGGGGGGGGGGGGTGGAGAGTCAGTAAGGCCTAGGGGTGGAGTTGAGCCATCTCTGAGTCGAGGTCCACTGCCGCTGCCCCTTGATATTGAAGCCATACCTCCTCCTTGGGGGTTCACCCTGGAGCTGGGGGTAGACTGACTCCTCATCCATCATTTTAGGCCTGGAGTCCCTCTGCTGTGCGCGCCGAGCATCTGGCGTCCGGGTGTAGCAGCCGCAGCCTCCCATCCAGCCGAGGGTCCTGCTGGCCAGGATGGTGTCACCGCGCCTGGGGCTCATGCCGGGGCCATGGCTGTGGCACTGCCTGAGACACTCGGCGCTCCCGTAAAGCTCCTGCCCCTTTTGTCGACACACCCTCCTCTGCCTCCCCCTCATCCTCCTCCCCTCCGCATGCAGAAATAATAAATGTATTTGCTCCCTTGCAGTTCAGCATGGTTTGTCCACGATCATTGTATCTATTATCTTTGATTTGCTATCAACTTAGAATCAGGCCCATAGAGTTCTGTAAGCACCTTCCCATTTAAAGGGGGAAATTTACTAAGATGGGAGTTCTATTTCAGATGGGATGTTGTTATGGGCAACCAATCAGAATCTACTTATTTATTCAGCACCTTCTGGAAGATAATAGATAGTATCTGATTGGTTGCCCATAGCAATATCAATCTGAAATAGAACTCCCATCTTCCCCCAAAGAATTTTCGTTATGGACACTCCTTTTGCAATAGGAATACAATATCCTTACTCATTGAGGGATTGGCAACAGCAGACATTCCAGCTATTGTTATATTAAATCTCCAAGGATGAGGCGATGAGTATTATCCGAAATACATCTGGACCACTAAATGTCCATCCCAATCACAAGTAGTGATTCACTGGATGAGATTGTTCTCAGCCAATAATACACACTGTAGATGATAAACACACATTTCAGATGACACATTGTGCTGGGAAATAATAAAGAAGGTCAAAATGTTCAGCAGATACATTAATAAAGCAGCAAATCGGAATTTAACTGCCATTAACGTAGCACAGTTTAGGAAACGACAGTTAACCTTTTCCAGTCCAAATTTTTTTCTGGTTTAAATTTTTTTTTTCTGGTTTAAACTAATTGTAATTCGATTTTTTAAAATAAAAGAATGGTCTACATTGAATGTTGTACGATTTTAATGTTCTTATTTTAAAGTGGCTCACCATTGGATCTGCTACTAGCGCTCGGGCTGTTGAGACTGACTAGACGTTGGACCTGAAAGGGTTAAAAAGCCTATGGGTTGTTTTAGCAATGTCTCTATTTTATCTCTTGTCTAAGGGGGTATCAAATACATTGGGACAATAAAAACAAGCTGAATTTTGACCCATGGTCATTATTTTAGAATGTAGGCTCTCATGAGCATGGCCCTCTTCCCTCATGTGCATGTGCTTTTCCTTCTATTACTTAACCATCTGTGATGGCACCAAATCCTGTGGTTTTATGACACTGATACTTATTCAGTGGGCAGTATTCAATGTGAAATTTCGCCGCGTGCAGCGAATCCTGTTCAGGATTCGCTGCACACTCGCTGTGTTCCGGAGGGCTGGCTGCCACTCGCTCTCTCCGTATTCAATGTCGGAGGGGCGAGTTGCCCCTTGCGGCGAATCTTAACCCCTGCAGCAGACGAGCGTCCGTGGCAGGGAGCCATGGGATGGTGGCAGGCAGGGAGATTGAAGACTCCCTGCCTGCCCCAGAACGTATGTGGGGGGGAGGTGGGCTCCCCGGGACCCAGGCAGCACAGGCTGCCCCCCCCCCAGAGCCAGCAGGGGACCGGGTATATTCACTGCTCCCGATCATGCATATGTAATGATTGGGTGCAGTGAATATATGAATATCTAATGAGCGGCTCAGCTCCCGGCCCCCTGCTGGCTGCTCTGTGTAAAAAAATTTTTTTTTTTTAAATTAAAATATATATTCATGTTCTATAAGCACATGAATAAAAATAGCATGCCCCTTCACAGAATAAAATTCCAGATTTTTTGACACCAAAATTAAAACAAAAAAACTTTTATTTTAACAGTTCACATTCCACTTCTCCATGAAAACATGGAGAATTGCTACACGGAGAGACACGGCGAAAATCACTTAGAAAGACGGCTAGAAGTGCACGTTGAATAGGGTTGCTCGCTTTTTGAGAGCAAAAGTCTCTGTCCATGCGAGAAAAGCCGCAGGGAGCCTTTGGACAGCGGCAGGCAGGGAGATGGAAGTCTCCCTGCCTGCCCCAGAACGTATGTGGGGGGCAGGTGGGCTCCCTGGGAGCCAGGCAGCACAGGCTGCCCCCCGGGTGAGCCAGCAGGGGACCGGGTATTCCCTGCACCTGATCGTACATATGTAATGATCGGGAGCAGTGAATATATGAATATCTAATGAGCGGCTCCCGCCCCCCTGCTGGCTGCTATGTGTAAAAAATCTATATATATTTTTTAATTAAATATATATTCATGTGCTATAAGCACATGAATAAAAATAGCATGCCCCTTCTCAGAATAAAATTCCTGATTTTTTGACACCAAATGTAAAACAACAACAACTTTATTTTAAAAGTTTACTTTCCACTTCACCATGAAAAGATGGCGATTTGCTACACGGCGACACACGGCGAAAATCACTTAGAAAGACGGCAAGAAGTGCACGTTGAATAGGGTGATTCACTTTCTGACCCAAAAAATCACCTTCCAGGGAGCCTGAGGACAGCGGCAGGCAGGGAGATGGAAGTCTCCCTGCCTGCCCCAGAACGTATGTGGGGGGCAGGTGGGCTCCCCGGGAGCCAGGCAGCACAGGCTGCCCCCCAGGTGAGCCAGCAGGGGACCGGGTATTCCCTGCACCCGATCGTGCATATGTAATGATCGGGAGCAGTGAATATATTAATATATAATGAGCGGCTCCCGCCCCCCTGCTGGCTGCTATGTGTAAAAAATATATATATTTTTTTTAAATTAAATATATATTCATGTGCTATAAGCACATGAATAAAAATAGCATGCCCCTTCTCAGAATAAAATTCCTGATTTTTTTACACCAAATGTAAAACAACAACAACTTTATTTTAAAAGTTCACTTTCCACTTCACCATGAAAAGATGGCGATTTGCTACACGGCGACACACGGCGAAAATCACTTAGAAAGACGGTGAGAAGTGCACGTTGAATAGGGTGATTCACTTTCTGACCCAAAAAATCACCTTCCAATGCGAAAATAGCACAAATTCGCCGTGAAACAGGGCGAATTATCATCAATGAATACTGCCCATAGTGTTATAACCAGAAAATATTGAGAAAAAAACTTTAAAACTATCCATGTAATGTCAATACGTTTCTGAGAATACTTTACGTCAAAATTAATTAGAAAACTAGAAAGTAGATTGTTAGAACTGGATACAATTTCACCTTGATTGGCAAAACTGCTTTGATTCAACTACACAATTATCTTACAGGGAATGTATGCAACTAAATAGACTTTATTAAGTAAGGAGAATGTTAAGTCAGTAATAGTTGTTAGAGTAGTTTGCTTTCATAGCAAAAGCTATACTGTGACCTCTTAATAAATATGGGGCGGAGATACGGAATGGTTACTGAGACTAGAGCGGAAGAGACAATGAAGAATTAGCACTGCTGGGAGGAAATGCTTACGGTAAAACATTTTCTTTGATGGTTCAGTGAAACAATATACTCAGCAATTTAACAGATTAAATAAGAACTGTTTCATGCTGTTGACTTTGAGCTCTGGAAAGTGCTGCACAGTCCCTGGAACATAGCTGCTCGGGCTCCCCTCTAACATTATCATTCTAGCCTTAAGCATAACAGTATTTCCTCTGTCCATTGACTCAAGAAATTCACTTGTATCCATAAGCACACTCTAGGGACAGAAGAACAAATTATGTACTAAAAGCTTGTAGTTCTGTCTTCAGCCTGAACCCCTGGTGGAGCTATTCTACTGCAGCATAAATAGACTATAAAAACTTTTTTTTACCTTGTGTTGTTTTTTTTATAAAACTGTATGCCTTATACAGCTCAATCTGATCACTGTATTTGGCTATATCTAGATTTGTATTATTCTATGTCCAGAACCTGGTCTTCTATGCTCTGGTACCTTTGTTTTGATTGTTTGCACCTGTTTTTGATAGGGGGCACCCATAGAGGGACAAAGTGACGGCATTGCAGCTGTCGGGATTCCGGCGTCGGTATTTCAACTGCTGGGATTCCGACCGCCGGCATATTGACCACATCCCGTCCCATCCAGCAGTCACCTGTGAGACAAGAGTGATTACAACCTCCCAGTACAGTCCAGGCTGTTCCACAGTGGCTAAGATTCCTACAGTAATCCGGTCCATTGATTGCAGGCTGCACCCACTTTCAAGGAGTGCACACCTTCAGCACACACAAGTAACAGCATCTCCCTTCCTCGCCATGATGCCCCCACTGTCATTTTATTCTGTATCCACCCCTTGTTGGGCAATAGGTTAAACTTTAAAGTGTACCACACCCCCCCCCCCCCCTATTTGTGGCAGTATAACGAGTTGCGAGTCAGAATCCGGCCTCAAATCTGATTTAAAACAAGAAAGATCAATAATTTTTTTTATTCAAACAAAGGCAGTTCCAATTCCCTTTTCAGGTATTAGGGCGGGATGTACTATGCTAAAAATGCAGTAAAACCTTTTTTTTCAGGGGTTTTACCGCATTTTCTAATATACCTGGCCGCCATGTCATCGCAGGGCAGGGTATCGCCACCTTATGGTGGCAATACACTATAGAAGCCTATGGGCTTCTATCGTCGCCCGTGCAAACCTTCCAACTCCACCGACCCCTCTCCCAATGGCTTACCTTCCTGCAGGTCCTCCTGGATGCGGAAGGTAAACCCCTCCTCTGCCTTGCAACGCAGCCAGACAATGGGCAGGTGGACACCCTGCACACCACATCACAGGTATTGCGGGGGTCCTCCGTCACCGCACTGTGATGCTAGCCGCATATGTTAATACATATGCGCTAGCATCGCTGCGGTCTAGCGGCGAGGGTCGGCGACGTATTTTAATGCATCATACCTCCCAACTGTCCCTATTTCCGTGGGAAAGTCCCGTTTTCTGGGGACGTTCCTGCCCGGGGCCACCAGTATTCCGCTCAGGGGGGGGGGGGGGGGGGGCAGTTGGGAGTCCCCCCAACCTGAAGAGAATAGATGCTATTCAGCACTGCTGAGGGATGGAAAATGGGGGCGTGGCCTTAGAAAGTATCATCCCATGTGCTGAGGCCATGCCCCCTTTTCAGGCACGCCTGTCCCGTTTCTGACAGGACACAAGTTGGGAGGTATGCATCCTGCCCTTGTGTATAACATAACATAAATGCATATAGCCATATATCGTCAATAAACAAAATGCAGACAGTAATTACTTTCCTTAGTAGAGACATGTACACAGACCTGGGGGTCATTCAGACCTACTCGTAGCAGGCCGAATTCAGTTCCCCGGCCAGTGGCAGGGGTCTGCGCATGTGAGAATATGCGCATGTGCAAACCCCCCTGTGCAACGGCGTTCGTTAAGTGAGGGAAGGGGGCGGGTAGGGGGAGAAAGCAGGAGAACGCCCAGCATTTTAAGGGTGTGCCCATAGAAACGCTGGCGTGTCAAACTGCCAATGCATGCTTGGTGCAGATGGCTGGGGTCATATGCTGTCACCACCTGCCCTGAATTCAGAGGAAAGTGTTCTCCAGGGCATTTGCTGTTACCTCTTTGCTAGGTAGCAAATATACGCTTCCTAGCGAACAGGTGTGAATCAGGCCGCTGGTCAGTACTGTAATAAATATACAGATACACAACATCACCATAACTCCATTCTATTATTAAATTTCAGTAAGGAATTCTCAGCAACATTTGGGCTGTTTAACTTCACCTTTTTATTAAAAAAAAATACAAATTTTATAGCAAATTACAGAATTAAAACACTGTATAATTTGTACATGGTTGAACATGCAGAAAAGGATAATACCAAGACCTCTTTGTTTCCTCTTTGCAAAGTAGTGAAAGTGCTTGAAGAGAAGAAGAGAAGAAAGCTTTCCTATGGCTGCTTGCACTCCCTGGCCTGTAGGTGGGTGTGTTTCCCAGAGAGAAGACTTGGAATAGATCTGTCAGCCAGTCATACAGCTAATTAGCTCTGCCTACAACAAAGATAAGCAAGCCAGGGAGGAGGACCCCCGAGGGTCTTTAGATTCTGGCCTTTGCCTGATTGGCAGATGTTAAAAGAGATTTCTCCATAATCCACTGCATCAATGAACTACACACATTCAGCAGCAGTGGGATGGGATAATTCAGGCATGAGGATATTTCTGCTGCAAGCAGCTGCAAGGGTACACAGCTAACATGGACAGGACATTGGACTCTCTGCAACTCCTAGTCACCCAGGTGCTGCCTCAGAGTGACCCCAGCATGGTGTTCAGAGACTGTAAGTATGGGACTGGTTGTGGGATGTAGTGTGATTCATGCTTTTCTGTTCAGCATTGTTGCTATAGAGTTGCTTTTATGAAACCACATGTAGCATGAAACGAAGAGAATGCATACACAATGCTGTGTAGGGTACCATATTTCCCCATAGATAACATGTCACTTGCTAATTCCAGTTTGTGCCTTATTATGTCTGTTTTGACAATCTGTTGCATAATTGTACCCTTTTGTATATTGTATGTATTTTGATAACTTTGAGTGACACATGCAGGTATTTCAAACTACCTGTAGCCCCCCAGATGTTGTGTAACTACAAGTCCCAGCATGTCCTGTCAGATAAGACTTGCAGTAATCCTCAGGGAACCAAAATAGGTAATCTCATCATGAGTGGTATATATAACCAATGGTTTATTTGTTGTCTCCTATTTGTATAACAACTCAGTAACTTCATAGAACTGTGGTTTGTGGTAGTGTTTTGTTATGCTTTGTTTCACATTTAAGTAATCATTGTGGACACTGGATAATTTGTGGATTGTACGTTTAAAAATGGTATAATTTGTCTGACAGTTCGATAGGCAATTTGTAGTTCTGCCACCAACATGGTATTGCTGGACCTTGTAGTTCCCCTGCAGCTGTATAACTTGTTTTGTTTTATTTCAGTTCACCAGACTTAGATGAAATACTGTACTTTTTTTTTCTATGCAGAACACAAAATTTATGCATACACAGTATACAAATCCATCAAGTGGCATATACAGTATTGCCCTTATTCTAGTTCACTCGCAAAGGCAAATTCCTTCTCAAATGGAAGAAAGCATGTGCACTGCAGGTGGGGCAGATGTAACATGTATAGAGAGAGTTAGATTTGGGTGAGTTATTTTGTTTCTGTGCAGGGTAAATACTGACTGCATTATTTTTACACTGCAATATAGATCTCACTATGAAGTACGACCCCACCCAAATCTAATTCTCTCTGCACAAGTTACATCTGCCTCCCTGCAGTGTACATGGTTTTGTCCATTTGAGAAGGAATTTGCCTTTGCGAGTGAACCAGAATAAGGGCCTATGTGTATATATATATATATATATATATATATATATATATATATATAGTGCTGGGTTCAACAGATGTATGTGTATATCTATCTATCTATCTATCTATCTATCTATATATATATATATATATATATAATCATATGGGGGTGTATTTCTAAAAGCTTGGAGAGATAAGATGGTGAGAGATAAAGTACCAACCAATAAGCTCCTAAATGGCATTTTTATAGCAAAGCCTGTACAAGTTGAGGTAAAAGCTGATACTGTACGCTGTTTTTTAGTTCTCACGATTTTATCTCTCTCAGAGCCTTGATAAATAACCCCCATTGAGAGATAACCAATATTTTACTTCTCTGAAGCCCAGCTATACAAACAGATTTACAGACAGATATGATATCACTCCTCTCTGATTATACACTTTGTTCCCAAATATCTGTATTTTTACTGCCATTACGAAAATGTAGACATAAGACACGAATAACAGTATGTTTAGTAAGTAATCACTCTCTTATTGTGCCTATTAAATACTAATATCCGTATGCCCCCAAGCTCAAAGTGGGAGATGTTTCTCAGCTGCAGCAAATAGTACATTAGAGTTAATGAAACCAATATTCTCCTCATGAGACTCCCCAGGATGTGTATGCTACAGAGTTACACAGAGATAATCTGGGGGATTAGTTCATGTTAGATATGTTTTTGTTTAATATGTATATAGCAAGAAGCGTTTGACAGCACCAGCAGCAGTCGCCTGGGAACTTTATAAATGGAAGTAGTAAGCGCTCAGTAATAATGTATGATCTGCCAGCAGTGTGCACGTGACTATCCTTATTACCAGCACCATGCTTATGTGGAAGTGGATGCATGTGCCACTTGTGCGATGTAAAACACATGGTGTACATAGGATATAATGGTAATGTTACACCAACATTTTTCTCATTAGGTATTTACTGCAGCAAGTAACCTCTTTCAGGCTTCTCAGGAGCATTCTAGGCTTCCGTTCATAGGGTAGTGGTGTAATGCAGCAGGTCTCTGGTTCTCAAGGATGAATTCCAGCTTTTGGTTCTGCTCAGTCCCCATATATACTGCAACTTCCCCTACTCTGCACAAGCTTCACATGTAACGCAGAACAGCATAGGACAGTCATATCCTTGCATTTATTGGCTGTAACTTAAGTGGTGGATGAGAACTTTGCAGCACTGAGGAACACCTGTGTTTTCTAATATCTTACAGATGCATTGAGGTAAGTATACTCTATAGCTGTGTACACACGGGGGCGATAGGGGCTATAATCGCTGGGAATATGGTCGCAGGCGACCATATTGCCAGTGGTGGAAGTGTGCCCCGGCGATAAATCGCCGGGTGCGCGCTCCCGTTTTCAGCCCCATTGTAATCGCTGGTCGCAGGAGCTTGCTCCTGCGACCAGCTAATTACCTCTGCGGCTCCCCCGGCAGAGGTTCCTTTTCATCAGCGACCATCTCTGGTCACTGATGAAAAGGAGACACTGGGCAATATATTGCTCAGCCCTATATTGCAAGCAATATAGGGCTGAGCAATATATCTCCCCCCTTCGTGTGTATGGGGCTTATGACTTTATACGGGTACGCATTAGATGATTTTTGTTAACAATATCATTAAATCTATATTAATGGATATCTTCTACTGTGTAAGCACTATGGGGGAATTTACCAAGATGTGTATTCTACTTCACATGTGATGCTGCTATGGGCAACCAATCAGAATCTACTACTTATTTATTTAGCACCCTCTAGAAGATAGTAGATAGGATCTGATTGGTTGCCCATAGCAACATAACATGTGAAGTAGAATACACATCTTAGTAAATTCGGTACTCTTTACCTAGAAGGGCGCCCACGATTTTGATCGTGGGCATCGTTAGTAAAAAAAAATCGCGTTGGTCGCATCACATGCGACCAAAAAATCGGGTGCGATGCGACCGACGCGATGCCCGCGATTTCCCATAGGGAACAATGTTAAATGTCCCAATTGACCCGATTTTCCTGTTCAATGTCTCAATTGACCCTATTTTTCCATAGGAAATTATGTTAAATGGCCCACAGAGGCCAAATAGCCACCCTGAAGTGTGAAGTGGCCCCCACAGTTGTTAACACCACCCCACGATCAACGTGAACCCGAAGCGTGGCGAGCGCAGCGAGCCCGCGAGGGGCGGCGGTACGCGTCCTACGACCTTTTCATACCCCCACTATCCACGTCGGCGTGGAGTTGAGAATAGATTAGTGTGGCGAGCCACCGAGCCCGAAGCGTGGCGAGCGGAGCGGACAGCTGTGAAGCCCGCGAGGGGACGCGTATACCTGTGAAGGTGTCCGCGTCCCCTCGCGGGGCTCGCCACGCTTCGGGCTCGGTGGCTCGTTGCGCTCGCCACACTTTCTATTCTCAACTCCACGCCGACGTGGATAGTGGAGGTATGAAAAGGTCGTAGGACGCGTACCGCCGCCCCTCGCGGGCTCGCTGCGCTCGCCACGCTTAGGGATGACGTTGATCGTGGGGTGGCGTTAACAATTGTGGGGGCCATTTCACACTTCAGGGTTCCTATTTGGCCTCTGTGGGCCATTTAACATTGTTTCCTATGGAAAAATCGGGTCAATTGAGACATTGAACAGGAAAATCGGGTCAATTGGGACATTTAACATTGTTCCCTAGGGGAAATCGCGGGCATAGCGTCGGTCACATCGCATGCGATTTTTTAGTGCATGCGATGCCCGCGATGGGCGCCCTTCTAGGAAAAGAGTACCGTAAATTCCCCCCTATATCTAACATTGCGTGCTCCCACGGGTCATTAGAAACCCCCTCTATCATCTGTACATGCAGCTCAATCCTGAATATATCATTCACAACCAGGGCAGCCGAGAGACAAGCTAAGACCCGGTAAAATTTTTGGGGCATGGCCTAATCGCGGGAGGCATGGCTACCTCCACGCTTAGGCCATGCCCCCAAAATGTTTAAGATGGGTGAAAAAAATGCTAAAATCGAGGGGGGAGTGTTTTTGCCCTCTCCCCCCTCAGCAGCAGCACACACCTAGAGCATGTGCTGTGCTGACAGCTGAGACTGCAGTCAGTACAGCACATGCTGCTGCCGGGGAGGGACAGTGGGGGAAGGGGGGTCAGACCAGGGCCCCCGCCAAGCCCCTCCAGCAAGCCCAGGCCCGGGGTAGTTAGTAAGCGCCCCCCCCCCCCCCTATTTCAGCAGCCCTGTTAACAACAGCTACAGTATATTGCTGGATGTGGCCACTGAACCAGTGGTGTAAGTGTATGTAGTAATGCCTTTTGGAGAGATAAAGTGACTGGGGATAAACTACCAGCCAATCAGCTCCTAACTGCCATGTTACTGCTGTGTTTAAAAAAACGACAGAAGCTGGATGGTTGGTACTTTGGTTGTCTCAACTTTATTTCTCTGTAAAGCTTAGTAAACAGACCCTTAGAGATGATTATAATGCCCAGAACAGTTTGATGTCATCTCACTTAAAGAGATCCCAATAGCAAATGTGTTAGTTATAGAGGGGAGTATCCCTAAAAATCAGTCTCATGCCCCTTACACACGGGGTGACTGAGCCACCGTGCTGAGCGATGCTGCTTAGCACAGATCGCTCAGCACACATCGATACTGCTTAGCATAGATTGCTCAGCACACATTGATGCTGCTTAGCAGACCGTTCATCACACATCGATGCTGCTTAGCACAGACTGCTCAGCAAACATCAATGCACAAGCGGTGTGCTGAGCGATTGGGCACAGTCAGTGTTCTCTGGTGAAAGTGTTCTTGTGAGAGAACACTGGCAATGACTAAATATATACTGCATGCAGATCTAGTCAGATCACTTATAAATAGGGCAACAATCGACCTGTATCTATGCCACAGAGTTTTTTTTGTGCAAAAAAGGCAGGACCTCACCATTAGTCCCAGCAATAGAGGTTTCCCACTGGTCCCACAGGTTTGGCTGTGTAGCAGTAGATATAAGTTGTAAAATAGATTACGTCTACCATACACGCCCCCCTCCAAAAAACAAAACAAAAAAAAACCAAGAAAGACGAAAGTAATAAAATAATTATCTGTGAGAACTTCTTTTGGTACTTGTTTCCTAGCACGGCGCCCATCTCGTTGATTGTATGCCTTAAGTTTAAGGTACTTAAGGCATACAATCAACGCGATGGACCCGTTTTTTGTCAATCACCAGCAAATTTGCTGGTGAAAGAGAAAATCGCGTTGATCGCGTCCATCGCGATCAATGCGATTTTCCCATAAAGATTAATGTTAAATTATTTTTAAAGTGAAAATCGGGTTGATTATAATGGCTCGCGATGCGATCAACGCGATTTTACATAGGTGACAATGTGAAATGGGCCAATATGGCCGATTTCACATTTAATATGGTTAAAAAGTATGGTTAACGCCACCCCACTATTGACGCCAACCCGAAGTGTGGCGAGCGCAGCGAGCCCGCGAGGGGCGGCGGTACGCGAGGGGCGGCGGTACGCGAGGGGCGGCGGTGCGCGTCCTCCGACCTTTTCATACCCCTACTATCCACGTTGGCGTGGAGTTGATTTTATAAAGTGTGGTGATAGGAGTGAGCCATCGAGCCCGAAGCGTGGCGAGCGGACGCGTATACCTGTGAAGTTATGCGCGTGCGCTCTCCACGCTTCGGGCTCGGTGGCTCGATGCGCCACACTTTATAAAATCAACTCCACGCCGACGTGGATAGTGGGGGTATGAAAAGGTCGGAGGATGCGTACCGCCGCCGCTTGCCACGCTTCGGGTTGGCGTCAATAGTGGGGTGGCGTTAACAATGGGGGGGGGGGCATTTCAAACATGAGGGGGGCTTTGGTATGAAAATGGGGGGTTTTGGGGCTTTTTACATTGAAATCAATGTAAAATCGGGTCTCATGGACCATTTTACATTGATTCCAATGTAAAAATCGGGTCGATCGCGTCGATCGCATCGCATGCGATTTGGTTGGCATGCAATGCGATTGACGCGATTTTTCAGACCCGATTGATACAAGTAAAATCGGTGGCGCCATGCTAGGAAACAAGTACCCTTCTTTTCGATATGTTGTGATTAAAGGTTTGGGTACTTGTGTATTATCACGACGCCCATCGCGTCGCATAATAATGGCATGCGATGTGACGCGGTTTCCATGTTAAATGCTCACCCAGACCCGATTTTTAATTGTATCCCCACCCTGATGGTAAGGTAATGACAATGTTAAATGCCCCCCCACTGTTAACACCACCCCACTATCAACGCCAACCCGAAGCATGGCAAGCGTAGCGAGCCTGCGTCCGACCTTATCATACCCCCACTATCCACGTCGGCGTGGAGTTGAGTTTATATAGTGTGGCGAGCGCAGCGAGCCACCGAGCCAGAAGCATCGTGAGCTGATGCGCATTACTTCACAAGTATTACGCGTCCCCTCGCAGGGCTCGCTGCGCTCGCCACACTTCGGGCTCGGTGGCTCGCTGCGCTCACCACACTATATAAAGTCAACTCCACACCGACGTGGATAGCGGGGGTATGAAAAGGTCGGAGGACACGTACAACTGCCCCTCGCGGGCTCGCTGCGCTCGCCATGCTTCGGGTTGGCGTTGATAGTGGGGTGGCGTTAACAATGGGGGGGCATGTGAACATAGTCATTACCCATCAGGGTGGGTGTATAATCTAAAATCGGGTCTGGGGGGTCATTTCACATAGTAATCAGGCATCTGGGTGCCTGTACAATAAAAAATTGGGTATAATCACGTCTCATTGCATCGCATGTGATCATATCGCATGCAATGCGATGCGACGCGATTTTGAGGTTGTACAATGCCCTGCGATGGAAATTGGGGGCGCCGTGATAATGCACAAGTACCAAGGTTTGTGAATCACTCTGGGCTGGCCGCTAAGCACTGATTATGGTAGTTTATAGAGAATCAGTATGCACCAAACTGCTTCATAAAACCATTACACGCCATCCTGTATTCCCCTACACCACACACCATCCTGTATTCCCCTATACCACACACCATCCTGTATTCCCCTATACCACACGCCATCCTGTATTCCCCTACACCACACGCCATCCTGTATTCCCCTACACCACACACCATCCTGTATTCCCCTACACCACACACCATCCTGTATTCCCCTACACCGCACACCATCCTGTATTCCCCTACACCGCACACCATCCTGTATTCCCCTACACCACACACCATCCTGTATTCCCCTACACCGCACACCATCTTGTATTCCCCTACACTGCACACCATCCTGTATTCCCCTACACCACACACCATCCTGTATTCCCCTACACCGCACACCATCCTGTATTCCCCTACACCGCACACCATCCTGTATTCCCCTACACCGCACACCATCCTGTATTCCCCTACACCACACACCATCCTGTATTCCCCTACACCGCACACCATCCTGTATTCCCCTACACCACCCTGTATTCCCCTACACCACACACCATCCTGTATTCCCCTACACTACACACCATCCTGTATGCAGGGCTGCCGAGAGGGGGGGGGGGGGGGCAGGTACAGTTTACCTGGGCCCAGGCCTGTCAGGGGGGCCCTGACCTGGGCACACACACATTTTTTTACATTTTGGTGGTGAGTGCACCAGGTCTGAGTGCGCCGGAGTCAGCTCTTTGGCAGCGGCGGCAGGAGCGCGGACGTGGGCGGGTGTGGGATCAGCAGAATCACACAAGTCCTTCTGAGCGGTATTCCGCTCTCTGGCTCCAGGGCCTGCTGAGAGCCCACCACGTGACTCAAGAGTTTACCGTGGCTCGGCGACAGGAGGATACTTTGGGTAGGTAGTCCCTGGGGGCTGGGACAGAGAGAGGCCTCCTCCCCTGGGAGTACCAACCACTCCGCAGCATCCGGCTCATACCGCGCCCCACATTCCCATCCCAGCAGCAGCAGGTGCCAATGCCATGTCTTCAGCCCAGCAGTCCCAACCCATATCCAGGTCACTGTGTTCCAAAGTGGAAGGTGGGTGGCTGGGTGCTCTGTGTCTGCTGCCTCCCAGCATGGTGCTGGGGATGAGACCCAACTCTGGAAGTCAGCATGTAACTCCTGGCAGAACATGTACTGTAACTCCATGGCAGAGCATGTATCCCCTGGCAGAGCATGTATCCCCTGGCAGAGCATGTAACTCTATGGCAACAAGCATGCTAATCCCTGGAAGATCATGTATTCCCTGGCAGAGAATGATAACCCCTGGCAGAGCATATAAACCCATGGCAACAAGCATGTTAACCCCTAGTATCAACCATGAAACCCATAGCAATGAGCATTTAGGTAAGCAGAACTTATGTGGCATAATATGTGCGGAATTATATGTAATAGGCATTACAGTGTGTGGCATAATATGTAATGAGCATTACGGTGTGTGGAATAACGTGTAACGGGCATTACATCATGTGGTAAAATACATCATAGGTATTACGGTGTATGGCATAATGTGTACTGTGCGCTACAGTGTGTGGTATATCGTGTAATGGGCATTATGACATGTGGTATCATATGTAATGGGTGTGTGATGTGTAATAGGCATTACGGTGTAAATTTTTGTTGGCTGTATATATGTATGTATATATATATATATATATATATATATATATATATATATATATATATACAAACGCACACCCATACATCACATCTCCCATCTGTCCCGCAAAAAACTGTCCCTTTTTTGCTACTGTTTTACCCTCGTCCGGCAGTATTCCACGGTGGGAAGGGCAGTTGGGACTCCGCCTGTCACCCGCTGCTCTGCTTAGTAGAGCAGCGGTGAATAGACACTGTGCGCATGCACAACGTTGACATTGACAAAAGGTCAACACAAGCAAAAGGTTGACCACATTTTTTTGTGGGACTGTACCTACTTTACCATACATGTAGACTCTGATTGGGGACGGTAAAGTGACTGGTGGGCGAGCATACGTGGCACACTAAGTGGGTGTCCAAGTGCATAAGTGGGGATATTGACACAAAGAAATAACCTGCATGTTTACCTTTTTGATGTTGACCTGTTGACTGTCAGCCTAGACATTGCCTGTGAGCTGATCCTCAACCCTTGGCTAAACAATAGTAATCGCCATTGAAAAATGTTTTTAACTAATTTCTATGTAAGCGTTTTGATTTTAAATGAAATAAATTACCCACCAATCAAATTACAGAATGGAACAATTGTTTTGTTAATCTTAACCCTTACCTCTAATTTACCTACCCAGTTCGGGGACTGCACACAGTTTTCCTTTAGGTGTATTTATCCACTAGGAGGCGCCAAAGGTTTTCACACAGTCCAATAATATACATTTTTCATAACTTATATCTGCAAAAAACTAACCTTCACTATATATGTTGAAAGCATATGTATTATTATCACTACCTCAACCACATAGTATAGGTACAGTATATACTGCTACACTAAACAGATGCTAAATTAAGAAATTCTGGTTAACAAGAGCTTGCAGTTAAGGTATGAAGGTAGTTCTCTGCTATAAACAGATGTAAGACAGCAGGAGTGGACATTTAAAGGGCTACTGAACCTAATGACGGGCTTTTGTGAAAAAAAGAAAACATCTTGTAATGTTCGCACCTATAGATGTAAAACGCTTCCTATATTGTCATTGGTTATATTTACTAAACAGCAGGTTTTTGTCTGCTTGAATTAAAAAGGCAACAAATGCAAAGTTGTCTAAATTGTAATTCCATACTGAATATACCTTCAGCTGTCAGTGATTTCAGATAGACTATAATGAGTGTGTAAGTGTAGGTTCAAGTTATTAGCAACTTTTTTCTTCAATTCTCTTACATTCAAATTCAATTTAAGTTAACAATAAAAACGATTGGTGTGTTCACAACTGATAAAGAAGAAGAGATCAATGCATAGAAAACTGAGCTAAGGTTGGTTTCTGATTAGAGCTAACGGAGTAGTTGTGGCTGACTGAAACAATTGAGGGTGAGATGTACTAAAGCCGTGTACACACAGCAGCGATATGGGCTATCATCGCTGGAAATATGGTCGCCGGCGACCATATTGCCATTGATGGGAGTGCGCGCAGATGAGCGGCTTTCAGGACGGCTTTGCATAGCGATCCGCTATGCAAAGCCGTCCTCCCCCCTCCGTCGGCACCAGGCAGGGGGAAAGCTGCTCAGTATGTATGCACTGAGCGGCTTTCCCAGCAGCATCGCTGTCCATACACGCTGGGCATAGTCGCCCCTAGCCTCCAAACTTTCAAGCGTTCCCTAAAAACTCACCTCTTCAGGCAAGCTTATCATATTCAGGAACCCCCACACAACCTCCAGTAGAATTCATATCTAATTGCATCCCATCAGGACTGTCTTGTAATCTGATGGGACTGCCATGCTATGGAATTCTATCCCTCCTATTATCCCTATAGATTGTAAACTTACGAGCAGGGCCCTCCTTCCTCTATGTCGGTATGTTTCTACCCAGTTTGTTTAATCACTGATGTTTCCAATTGTAAAGTGCAACGGAATATGCTGCGCTATATAAGAAACTATAATACTATAAGAAATAAAATAACTTAGATTTATCAAACATTTTCAGTATTAGGCAAATAAAATGCATACGTTTTTGTTTAAAGAGTTTTTTGATATGTGTTATAATCCTGCCTGGCCAAAACAACTTCTTTTAAATGCTGTTCAGAATTGACATCTGCATCGTCCTGGCTGCAACATTGTATGTAATTCTGGTAATGTATATAAAATATACAGTAAATAGATAATAATTCCAGCTGTGGTGCTATGTTGCTAGTCTACAAATGTATCCTAAATCCATCAAAGCAGTAGGATTTTCAGCTTTTTCTCCTCTCAGAGATTTAATGGGCTGAAACATGTAACCAACTTAATAGGGGTTTTGCTGCTGCATGGCTACCAGTAGTCAGAGACCGTTCAGTACACATCCCTACAAACAAGATTGTGTGTGTGTGTGTGTGTGTGTGTGTGTGTGTATGTGTGTGTGAGGCAGATATCATTCTGGCTTAGGGATTGGGTAGCAAAGTGACATCGTTATTTTCAATGCCAATTAATCCTCACCTTCTGCTTGGCATGCTAGGTCAAATGTTTGAGTCCTGGTGAGTCCTGGTGGTGGCAGACATCCCAGGTCAAGGCACGCCAGTCATGTGCAGGAAAGCCAGCAACTGCAAGAAGGAAGGAACATCATTATTTGTCCCCAGTTTGGTCAAGACTAAGGCACGTTATGGCATTCTTTGAAATCATACACGGCATGTTCCCTATTAAAATATCCTGATGAGATCACCTAACATTGAAAATTAATCATCCAGGGTGGCTCCGTGTGCTTGTATCCACCCTGCTTTGGTGCCCGCGACACTAGCCACACCTTAGTTATGGCACTAAGCGGACTTGTCTAAGCTGTTAAAAAAATAATGTTGCTACAAATAGTAAAGCCGGATTCTCACTAGACAACATTTTAAATAAATTTGTTCAGTTGAGTGTGTACACACAGGAGCGCGCATCGCTAGCAATATAGTAGGACAAATTTGATCTCAAAATGGGCAAAACAATGTTGCATGCAGGTGGGGTAGATTTAACAGGTGCAGAGAGAGTTAGCTTTGGGTGGTTGGCTACGCTCGGCACACTATTTTATTCTCCCACCACACCCTAGTGGATGGTAGGGCATGAAATACCACCTGTCGGCACTTGTCGGACTCAAAATAAAGGTGAACAACCCCATGTCAACCTTCCCCAAGTCGACCGAATGGCCATGTCGACATACCCCATGTTGACCTTCAGCCATGTTGACCTTCATGCATGTTGACCTAATGCTTGTCTCCGTACCCCCTTCCTTAGTGAAGCCTCGAAATGCAAGGCTTAGTACATACAGAAAATGTGACCTAAAAAAAACTGGGATTGGGACACATATTTCCTCAGAATACATCCTGCAGTTTTTTGGGAGGAGCAACTGTGTCATTAGTTTGGCCGCCGGATGATGGTAAATTCTGCAAATTGGAGGTCTTCTAGTAAGGGATAGGATTAAAATGATGGCAATTTGCAACATTTTAGCCCCACCCCCTCTATTTTGACTTGTGATTCCCTGCATTGTGGAAAAAATTACGAGTCCCCCTGAAATCAGTTGATAGGAATTTTCTTGGATACTCTAGTTTACGTTAAATAAGGTATTTGTGGTATATGATAACATGCACCTTTTTGGCTGGTACAGTACCTTTTTATTGTGGCCTTTACAGGCCAAAAAGGGCTATGTACCGTTTTTTTGGGGTCTCCAACTCTCCATTATAAGTATGGGAAAAAGGATGGGGCCACGCCATCATGGCATGTCGCCACGCCCATTTCAGAATTTGTACCAGTTTCTGCCCTTCAGATGATGGAGGGTATGCCATAGGCACTGCAAGTATATACAACTGTTGTGTAAATTAGGTAATATTTGCATTAGCTGGTTAATGGAAATCTGAGTATGGAATAACTGAGTTATAGATGACAGTGTATAACTGAGGTATAGATGACAGTGTAGAACTGAGGTATAGATGACAGTGTATAACTGAGGTATAAATGACAGTGTATAACGAGGTATAGATGACTGTGTATAACTGAGGTATAGATGACAGTGTATAACTGAGGTATAAATGACAGTGTATAACGAGGTATAGATGACTGTGTATAACTGAGGTATAGATGACAGTGTATAACTGAGGTATAAATGACAGTGTATAACGAGGTATAGATGACTGTGTATAGCTGAGGTACAGATGACTCTGTATAACTGAGGTAAAGATGACTGTGTATAACTGAGGTATAGATGACTGTGTATAACTGAGGTACAGATGACTGTGTATAACTGAGGGAGATTATATATGGTAATATAATTTTGCACAGTGGCCCATTGAGGGGTGTGTCATGCTCCACCCAAAGGGTGTGTCTAGTTCCATATATGGAGAGATTGTGAAAAGAGAATGTGAACGTGGCCCTTAGAAGCGTGGGTGTGTACTGCTACATCTGAGAGGAATCTTTTAAAATGACTTATATCCAAATGTAGATGAGCCCCAAAGCAGTTTGCAAGAGCTACTATACTTGGTAAAGTGCTGGGAAATGGCGTTAATGATTCAATGCACATGTATCTGTCTCTCATTCCTTTTTTTCCCCAAAAAAGTAACAGTGTAATGTGGACTAGGTGAAATGAGGGAGATTGCTAGAGTAATTAGGGAGAGAGGGAGATTGCTGGGTACTTATGTATTATCTGGGCTCCCATGTTAAATGCACCCCACTGTCATCTAGACCTCAGTTATACATTGTCATGTAGACCTCAGTTATACATTGTCATCTAGACCTCATTTATACATTGTCATGTAGACCTCAGTTATACATTGTCATCTAGACCTTGGTTATACACTGTCATCTATACCTCAGTTATGCACTGTCATCTAGACCTCAGTTATACACTGTCATCTAGACCTCAGTTTATACCATAGTTACCCTACCCTCCTGCATTCTGCAGGAGACTCCCTGAAATAGCAGCAATCGGTACTTATGTAATATCTGGGCTCCCGTTTTTCATATGAGAACGCGTCCCCTCGCGGGGCTCGCTGCGCTCGCCACACTATATAAAATCAACTCCATGCGTAGTTGGATAGTAGGGGTATGAAAAAATGGGGTGCATTTAACATGGGAGCACAGATAATACATAAGTACCAAATGACAGTGTATAACTGAGGTATAGATGACTGTGTATAACTGAGGTATAGATGACAGTGTATAACTGAGGTATACAGTAGATGACAGTGTATAACTGAGGTATAGATGACAGTGTATAACTGAGGTATAGATGACAGTGTATAACTGAGGGATAGATGACAGTGTATAACTGAGGTATAGATGACAGTGTATAACTGAGGTATAGATGACAGTGTATAACTGAGGTATAGATGACAGTGTATAACTGAGGTATAGATGACAGTGTATAACTGAGGTATAAATGACAGTGTATAACGAGGTATAGATGACAGTGTATAACGAGGTATAGATGACAGTGTATAACGAGGTATAGATGACAGTGTATAACGAGGTATAGATGACAGTGTATAACTGAGGTATAAATGACAGTGTATAACGAGGTATAGATGACAATGTATAACTGAGGTATAGATGACAGTGTATAACTGAGGTATAGATGTCAGTGTATGCAGTCCAAGGCGACCTTTCTTATTATCTGAGCCCAATGCTCATGCTCCCAGCAACGTGTATAAAATCTGCTGAAAGTGCTTGTTTTCCACACACCGTACTGTGTCCATATGTTTCTTATAGCCATTAAAGTGGAAATAAACCCTACTTATAAACAAATTATTACTTCTCCCTTTAATGAACCACAATTTGATTAGCAGTAATGGAACATCTATGAAGCTGTACCTTAAGCATTGTTGACTCAGGAAATATTTCAGCTGTGGTCTGCACAGAACTTCTTCCCAGTATCTCACAGTTAGGGAACGTGCCATGTAATTATTGTTGTGCGATGCGTATATGCAAGTAAAGGTCACAAACTAGAATTGTTCTTTTAGATACAAAGGCAGCGGCCAGAACATCATCTTAAAATACAATATCATACATTCATTGAATACAGTCAGTCTGGGCAATAAGAAACACTGGTACAATAAATTAAATTGAAAGCACCTTCCATATAAAACCCCCCAAAAAGTCTTCAAAGGTTTATATTCCATTGTATTCATATAAACCGAGATACGAGTGGCCCATCTGCTATTGATTTTCAGTAGAAAGTTGTATAAATGTAGAACAGACCTTGCAGGGAAGTGGAAATGCTTTCAGCTATGCACTGTCTAGATTCAACTACCTGCTAAGCATTAGGGCTTTTTGGAGGGATTCTTAAATCAGCCACTTTTTCTATGTGAAGTATATTTGTGATATAGGCCCTTTTTCTGGTTGGTGCGGTAATGTCCGCGTGCGTTCGTTCCGCCGATGTTTTGTGTTTGCGCATGTGCAGAGGCATATCTGCACATGTGCGAAAGGGACATACGTCCAAATTCCGCATGAATTGTTTACACTACGAACAGGGGGAGGAGAGGGGCGTGAAGGGCTGTTTGGCCTCATTAACATATGCATACGCCCCGCGTTTCACGCCGTACGTATGGTAATGCGGCCGTGACGCACGTGTAGGGGGCAGACATATGACATTGTCGGATGTCAGCTGCCCGCCCAGATCCCTGCTTTTGCACGGAGAAATGCCCGAGTGGTCTGAGCTCGCGGGAGCTGCCTGACCGCTCGGTCCTGCATTCGATGGTATGCGACCATCGAATGATGGGGGAGATTCCCAGAGATGGAGGAGGTGTATACATGAGAAATCCACTCGTGCTCTGTGCGGTCAGCGGCTTACCGCATTCGGACGGAGTGAGCGATCAGTACGGAAGGTGGGGTTTAGGACGCACGGTCCTGGCCGCATATTCGGCTCCGGCCGCACAGACCAGAATAAGGCCCATAGTATTGTTGTGTGCAGTATAGGATGACAGTATGATGTGCAAGGGTCTGTGTTAAGTCTGTTCTAGATATAACTAAAGGTCCATACACACTGGACGACTATGCCCAGTGTGTATGGACAGCGATGATTGCGTTCATCGCTGGGGGGAAAGCCGCTCAGTGAATACACACTGAGCAGCTTCCCTCCTGCCCGGCACCAATGGAGGGGGGGATGATGGCTTTGCATAGCGCAGAGCTATGCAAAGCCACCCTCTAAGCCGCTCATCTGCTGGTAATACCAGCAGATGAACGGCTTTCCCGGCGATGATGTGGGAGCGCTTATTGTCGGTGCATACACACTGGGCAGCTTTGTGCTGAAAGCCACTCCAACATGTTGTTTTGAGCGACTTTCAGCTCAAAGTCGCCCAGTGTGTATGGGCGTTTACACCAGCGGTGGCTCATACCTTATGGCAGGAGGGGGCTGCTGCTGTCCGCAATGCAGCCCCCCCACCACCACCGCTCCTCCTGGTCTCCGCCACAGGAGCAGTGTTCCCGGCGGCTGTACCATGATGTGCAAGAGTCTGTGTTAAGTCTGTTTTTGATATACCTAACACCAGTGGCGGCTCATACCTTATGACAGGAGGGGGGTTGCTGCTGTCCGCAATGCAGCCCCCCCCCCCCTGCCACCGCTCCTCCTGGTCTCCGCCACAGGCGCAGCGTTCCCGGCGGCTGTACTATGATGTGCAAGGGTCTATGTTAAGTCTGTTTTAGATATACCTAACACTAGTAATAAGTAACATTGTGAAAAAACTGAAATGAATAAAGTTTTGTAACATAACAGACAGCTGTGTTTGCAGTGGTTACGGTATAGAAGATCTATAGTTAACAGCCACTAGGTCGACCACTAATGGTCAACAGTGACTAGATGGACTCCTAAGAATGGTTGACAGTCCCAAGGTCGACATTGGCAGAAGGTTGACAAAAGCTTTAGGGCGATGTGGTTAATGCTTGACACAGAAGGTTGACGCAAGTTTTTAAAGACATTAAAAACTTGAAAACTTGAACGGCCATCCCCTGGCATGGCTTTCTTTGCTCGCCATGCTGTGCCCGGCACGCTATTATGCTCTCCCTCTATGTCCACGTGGATAGTTATGTATGAACCACGACAAACAAAACTTGAAAAATAAGTGTCTGCCTTTTGAGTGTCGACCATGACCATATTGACCTAAAGCTTGTGTCAACATTCTGTCAATGTTATCCTTGGGTCTGTCAACCTAGTCACTGTCGACCAATAGTGGTTGACCTAGACATTGTCGACCCATGGACTAGATACCATTTGCAGTGATATAGCATTTGTGTACTGATTTTACTTTGCCATTAAGTAGGGTTGTGTCAGCCATCGCACAGGCTGCATGGCACTGGGGATGGAACGGTTTTTGCTGCATGGTCCCTGCACACTACAATCTAAACAGCCCCACCGAAAATCCTGAGGAGGATGCACCGTGCAATGCTGCTGTTCCTGGTGGCTGGTGACCACACCCCCTCAACATGATGTCATGCACTCAGGGCGTGTCAGGCAAAGGTCATTATAGAGCCTTGTGATGGGGCTATAATTGCATGTTGCCCGTGGCAACCAATCAGATTTTATATAATATCTTTTAAAAGCTAAAAAAACAAGTAGAATGTGATTAGTTGCTATGGGCATCTTCAATAGAACTCCCATCTTAGTATATTTACCTCTTCAAGTCTGACTTTTGCTGGAATGATATTCATCAATTAATTGTGTTGTGGAGTGTTGGGTTTTGCACTGGGACTTCTGTTGCTAAAAGCAAAAGAAACAAATTTTTGAACTGGTTTGAATATTTTACTCCTCTCTTCTTGTATATGTAACAATGAAATCCCTTTTTTAAGTGAATAATGGTTTGCCACATTGTATTAGTCAGGGAACACCACTATAAATATGGTTTCTTCACCCCATGACTCTCTTTTAAAACGTTTGGGCCACAAAACAAAAATCTCACTTTAGCATGTGGGTTCAATGGCAGAATAAAACCCTATCAATCTAGCTTCTACACGTGGATGCTTGAGGGATGAATGTCTAAGGAAATATACCTGTTAACAGTTCATAAAATTCAGAGAAAGGGAAATACTATACACCACTGTACATAATGGGGTGGGAGCAACAACTCAGCAGAGAGCAGCCCTAGTAAGATCTACTATTTTCTTTCAAATGACCTCAATCCAGGTGGATAGGTAACATCGACCATCGGTGCAGCAGTTGCAGCGCACCAGGCCCCTCAGAACTAAGGGGCCCACGCTGCCACTGTTACCCTATGCCTGTCACCCACTGTTTTCCCCTATTACACTCTGCCTCTCCCTGTCACCCACTGCCTGCGTTGCATATTGTGACCTTGGGTTGGGGTGGAGGAGGGGGACCCAAATTATATTTTTACACCTGGGCTCACCACCCACAAGTTCTGCCTCTGGATTAAACAATAAGTAATACATTTCCTCGCCCATTATATTGTTGCTTTCTACTTTGAGGGCTAAAGCCTTCATCCCCGTGCGTTGAACAGACAGTTTGCTCCTTCAGCTCACAGGCATCTTAGATTTTGGCCAGGATCCCACACACATACCCATCTTTTCACAACAAAGAAGAGGGAAATCTGCCAGCATGACATATTAAGAAATAGACCGCTGCAGTGGTGCTCAAAATATTTACAGTTCTCTCCCACCTTTACTATTTGTACTTCTTTTGGATCTTGCAGTTTATGTGGGGATGCATTTTGTGTGCAGCATGTTATATAAGTAGCGCACCCATGGGGGTTTCCAAGTACCCAGAAACCCCCCCCCCTCCCCCTGATGAAGCAAATAAAATGTTTTACTGCCCGAGCATCGCGGTCATAGCTCCGCCCACTTTCAGGATTAGGCTCCGCCCACTCGCTGCATATTGCCGCGAATTGCGGGGCTATATAATGATGGGAGAGCTGAGGCACAGGAAGGAGCACCTTCTAAGACTTTTGGTTTGCAGTGGAGTAAGCATCCACATTTCCCTACTGCGGATTTTACGTTTTTTTCACTGAGTGCGAGAAAGGAAGTTTTTGTTCCCAAGATTGTGGGTTAAAATCCATATCTTTGGATCTCACCCCCTTGGCTATATGCACCTTTCTGTCTGCCTCTGAAGGAAATATATTGGGATTTTTATCCTTGGCCTAAATTCTCGTCTCTACCAACACTGATTTTAACTGATTGTACGTGTAAAGGAACATTGTCTATTACCGCCACTGTTGTCTGGATATCAGGCCGTATTTTGGCCATGCCATGCCCCTGATGAAGTCGTGTAGACGAAACGCGTTGGGCTTCTAATAAAGAACTGCTTTTTACGTTCGATGTCTTCGTGTTTATTGGAAACATATGAAACTTCGTCGGAGTGAATGAAAGTGACTGCAGGATCACACATACTTGTGACTATTAGTCTGTGGCTAGATGGTACCACTTGAGCGCACTCTGGACACCCCCCCTTTTTTATATATATATATATATATATATATAATTTTTTATTATTTATTCCATCTGGAAACCCCCCTTTACAAATCCTGCGTTTGCCCCAGTATATAACATATATTCCGGGATGTAATGAGAGGCAATTGTGGTAAAAAAATGTTGTGAAAAATTGATTTTTCCGCAAAAATTTTACAATGTCGGCTAATGTAATCACGTCCGAGTTCACTAAGTCAGAAACTTTCCACTCTGAAAAAGAGCTGCCGCTAAAAAGTTAGATCCAGATGTTTTCAACATATTAAACATACAACTCTGGTGATGTAATGATATGTAATTACACACAAAATGTAGGCAAGCCTCATATCATTGTGTGTGACTGTACCTACATACCAAATAATGTCACACTGTTTGCTGGGGAACACTGTAGCATCACATTTTATATGAAGATACAGTCACACCTACATACAGAATATAAAAATGATGCATATCATTTTAATCAGCAGAAGCTGCTTTTGAAGATTCATATAACAATGTGCATAAGATGCATTTAAAGAGGGGGGAAAATGACATATACAGCACATGAGCTATTTTGACAGAAAGTATATTTTGTATTTTGAAACTTAAAATTAAAATTCATTTTTAAAATGTTAATTAGTTTAAAACGTGCTGAATACAAGCTCTAATTATGTTTGACTTTATAGCGCTGTGCCTGACTTCATTCATTCAACTACCATTATATCCCGGCTTGCAACTTTTATATTATAGGACACATTCTGCTTGGTCTTAAAAAAATCGGACACTTCCTGCTCTAAAAATACCATGAGAAGTCCGATTTGCATTCGTTACATGGGCTGAGTTCCAAGTAAAAGTAGGACATTCTAGCCCCTTTTTCCTGCCCACTAAAATCCGCTGCCATTACATCCTGGCCATAGCGTTCTTTACAAACTGATTGGAGGCGAAGACCCCAAACACCCATATGACTGAATCAGCACCCATCCAGCTAGCTTTCATCATTGTTTAACAATATTACATTTGGGGAGTCATGTGTGCATTTTTACTGCTCTCCTGATATTGTAGGATTCCCAGTAACATGTGCCAGGGCTGTAAATGTTGTCTTTATACCAGTAATTCTGTGCTGCAATACATTATAAACATTGTAATACAAAAGGACTTTATACTGTATGGAGATGGCGCTGACTATACAGGTCTATATTTTATACTGATTTAGTATATGCATTTTATTTTGTAAAACACACAGAAACTGGGAGCACATCCAGTACTGGATTATAATGATAGTTTTCTACTTTCCAAGAATGTCCAGGAGACTCTTGGGTACTTGTGTACAATCACGGCTCCCACGATGGGCATCGTATACGGAAAAATCGCATCGCATCGCAGATACCTGTGAAGCCCGCAAGGGGACATGGATACCTGTGAAGGTATCCGCGTCTCCTCGCGGGGCTCGCTGCGCTCACCACGCTTCGGGCTCGGTGGCTCGCTGCGCTCGCCACACTTTCTATTCTCAACTCCACGCCAACGTGGATAGTGAGGGAATGAAAAGGTCGTAGGACGCGTACCGCCGCCCCTCGCGGGCTCGCTGCGCTCGCCACGCTTCGGGTTGGCGTTGATAGTGTGGGTGGTACAGTGTGAAAAATGACATTTGGGGTGCATTTTACATGATTTCAACTCATGTCCATAATTTCAGTGAAAAATGACATCACATCGCATCAGATCGCATGCGATCTCATGCAATCGCATGCGATCTCATGCAATCGCATGCGATTTTTAACAAAAATGCATAAAACATGGTAAAATCGCATCGCATGCCATCGCATGCCACTACATATGGCATGTGATGGGAGCCGTGATTGTACACAAGTACCGACTCTTGAATTAGCACTCCCAAGAGAGCTGGTAATTAGACTGTTTGCCTGCTTGCAAGGTGGGCGGGCGTGTGATGTCACAGTTTGTGTGGTATGGTGATGAAATGAGTGTGGGAATATTGCTGTGCCAACCTTTGGGTGGATGACATTATTGAGTCATTTCCAACTGTAACGGGGGTCATACACTGCTGCCATGTCTCACAGCAGTGTACGGCCAGCCAATACCCCTCAAGCAATTTGTTGTGATGGATCACATGCGACCCTGCTCTCTGCCCAGCCTGCCACCGGGAGGGAGGTCCCAGGTTGGGTGGTTGGACAGCCAGCAGGACCAATCACGATTCAGGTCCAATGCACATCTGACCTGAGGGGACATCAAACTGACCCGATTTGAAAGCACGATTCATCGGAATCGTCCAAAATTGGCCCAGTGTATGGGGGCCTTTAGAGGATCAAGCAGAAAACAATGTGTATTCAAAAGGTCTACACTTCAGGGCCTAAACCTCTTCATCAGCACACACAATTACTTAACCTTTATGTTATGTTATTGTGTGTATATGTGTATAGAGAGAGAGATGCAGTGGCACGGCACTCAAACAAAATAAAGAACTAATAACAGCGCCAATATAACTTCTAGTCCTTGGCTCTGAGTGCTGCACCACTGCGTCTCTCTCTCTCTCTCTCTCTCTCTCTCTCTCTCTCCCCTGTAAGGGCACCGGCCACAGTTACGCAAGTTATATTGGAATGCCAAACCTGCTACCTGCCTGCATCTATCTATCTATCTATATCATACTTGCCTACTTTAGATTTCACCTCTCCGGGAGAAGCCCGGAGAGGCAACACGTCAGTGGGGCGGGGGCAAGGCTGACATCACTTGGCCCCACCCCCATGCTGGAAAACGCAGTGATTCGCGGGCCCCAGAGAGGGGAAGGGGCTTAAATGACGTGAAATGCCGCAATCGCCCCCTAACCGCGGACCCGCGATTTTCGGTAATTAAACCAGTGGGCAAGGGGGGAGCGGGGGCTATAACCAGAAAGCGGGAGACTTGACCCACCTTCCCGGGGGCTGGGAGAAGGACACGATTTTCGGGAGGCTCCCGGCCATTCCGGGAGGGTAGGCAAGCCTGATCTATATATATATCTATTGTACATACTGTATACACACAAGTCCAAATAAAGAACATATACAGTGTGCTGAATCCCGCAAGAGGACTAGCTGTGCTTTTACTGGGAGTGCCGGCAGATAGAGATACATTTATAGAGCACGTAAAGAACATTCCCAAGAAAATGGATTTGAACAACTTCAGCCTCATCCTCCATAACTAACAAACGTACTGTCATAGATAGGATTTGGACCTATAGCTTCCATATTGCATTCAGACACCTTACACTTGGATCTATTTTTTCCTGTCTGTGAAGTAAAGGCCCATACACACTTGCCGATTTTCAGCTGAAAATCGCTCAAAACAGCCGTTTTGAGCGATTTTCAACTGAAAATAGCCTAGTGTGTATGCCCCCCAGATTGCCGACTAGCGATGATGCGCGCTCCCGCATCATCGCTAGCAATGTGGTTCATCTGCTGGTTTTACCAGCAGATGCAGCGATGATGGATGGTTTACCATCCATCATCGCTGTGTGTGTACGCTGCGCCGGGCTGAAAGATTAACCACTTTCAGCCCGGCTCCCTCCCCCGGCTCCCGAGTCCCTCCCCCCTCCCCCTGCTCGTCGCCGGATACGGAGCAGGGGGAAGAAGACACACTGCCAGCCACACCTCCACCTGTCAGTGGAGCTGCAGCCGCCCGCTCCGGAGTCCGTCCGTCCGCCCCCTCCCTCACCCGCACGCAGCAGCAGCAGCAGTAGTCACCTGTCAGTGGAGCTGCAGCCGCCCGCCACGGAGTCCATCTGCCCCCCCCCCCTCACCCGCACGCAGCAGCAGCAGTTATTTCCAGTCCCCCTGCCGCCTCCTCAGCTGCATATAAGACAATAGTAGGCAATTCTCTAAAGTGAGGCCACTGCCACCAATGTATGGCTGCCTAATCCTATATATATATATATATATATATATATATATATATATATATATATATAAATATATATATATATATATATAGTGTGTATATATATAGTGTGTGTGTGTGTGTGTGTATATATATATATATATATATACACTGTATATGTATATATATATATATATATATATATATATATATATACACACTGTATATATATATATATACACAAAATACACAAGTACCCACACATATACTGTATGTATATATATAGTATATATATATATATATATATATATATATATATATATATATATACATATACACACACACACACACACACACTGTATATATATATGTATATACACACATTCAGATGGAGTCGGCTCCATCATTGCAGGAGCTGGCGGTGGATTCGCCACATGCTAGCCCCCGCCAGACTTTGCAAGGGGACACGTGCGCGTATCCTTACAACGGAGCTC
The DNA here is from genome assembly GCF_055691185.1 of Crinia signifera. Lineage (NCBI taxonomy): Eukaryota > Metazoa > Chordata > Amphibia > Anura > Myobatrachidae > Crinia > Crinia signifera. Next base: position 408,172,663 of record NC_139217.1, read on the forward strand.
CCCTCGCCGCTGGTCCCCGCCACGTTCCCTGCCACGTTCCCCTACCTCCCCGTCTCCCTGAAGCGGAGACGGACAGGGCTCCCGTCCCCCACCGACGGTAAACTGGGACGCGTGTGCGTGTGGGACAGTCACGTGTCCCAGTCAGATGTAGTGTCCGCTCGCCAGCGGGGGCTGGTCTGGCGTGTACTGGCGCTGGAGGAGCGGCGCTACATCTGTGTGTATATGTGTGTGTATATATATATGGCAGGAATGGCCGGGGCGGCATTTACCTGATCGCTGGGCTCCGAATATACTCAGCCCAGCGATCAGTTATGAATCAGGCCGCAAGAACAGAAATGCACTGAAATTAAAGGGCCTCTTCTCCCACCCTTGCAATACAAACCCCGCCCATTATGTAAATATCCTTTTATAATGAAAGATTTTCATCAAAGTCTTTGGCCGCCTGAAAATCTCTCGCTCTTTGGGGAAAGTAGCTCAGTGTGTACGCACTACTTTGGTGAAAGATATATCTATCAGAGATTTTGGCAAAGTCTTTTGAAATGAAAATCTTCAAGTGTGTATGGGCCTTTAGAGAGTAAATGAACTGAAGTATGAGGGATTTTGAAAAGTGCTAGTAGAATGCATATTATGTTAGGTTTGTGAATAACCAGTATTTCTGTATACATCATACGTTTTACATCATTTTTTTTTTTAAACCAACTTGTTCAGTGGGCATACAAGGAGAATAAAAGAGTGTGCCAAGTACAACAAGGCGCCGTGGCTGAAGCATGGCGAGCGCAGCACACTAATAAGTTGCCCATAGTCGGCATAGACACCAAAAAAGTGAAAAACTCCGTCCGGGAGGGTAGGCAACCCTGATATACAGTGTATCTTCCATTTACACTTCTATATTATTTCTACGCCTATTTATTAGTTCTGTGCCCTGTAGTTATAAGAGAGCCATACATTTTACACCTATAAAATAAACAACTTGGTGTGTGGAATAGAAGCATAATATTGAACCTCCAGTCCGGCTGACAGCGCCCTCGTCCATACACTCCTGCAATCTGTTTTCTAGACCGAAGTCAACTTTTAACAACTTCATAGAATCTTGTTTCAAGTTACAAGTTGTAATGGGATACAGCTGCAGCAGGGTGCACTTATGATTTTTATGTATAAATGATATGGTTTTACTGATTATGTGCCATAGATTGATTTAAGAAATGTAATCTAGCCTTAGGAGCCCTTTCACAAAAGAATTTCTTTATGTAATAGATTTCATATTGGATTTTCAGCCTCAGATACTGCACTTGTGGTCTCCCCTTTATCACTTCAGCCTCCATTGTACTGTTTCTGGTTGTGGCTTCCCGGAGAGCCATATAAATAATCCTGTTGGCATTCCTGCTTTCTATGAAAGATAGAACGAGCTAGTGGTTTTATTATGCTAACACCTAATGCATATAAATCCTCTGTGTGATGGATCGGAGTCCTCTAGTACATCTCTGACAGGAGAGGATAATGCCTGTCATAGTGCAGCTCAGCAGGTTCTGCAGTTCATGTAGATACAGTTACTAAGATGTGTATTCTACTTCACATGTGATGTTGCTATGGGCAACCAATCGGATCCTGTCTACTATCTTCTAGAGGGTGCTAAATAAATAAGAAGTAGATTCTGATTGGTTGGCCATAGCAACATCACATGTGAAGTAGAATACACATCTTAGTAAATTTCCCCTAGTACAGTATATACTGTATTCTATAGAAACAGGTCAACAACAACATCTGATTCCTTTCTTCTTTCTGTAGACCAGCCACATTGTTGCTTTTGGCATTGAGGGGTCTACTTAAACTGACATGCATCTAATAAACCTTACACATCGCTATGGGATTTTGTACACGGGTACATCCCGAGTGAGACCTTTTCAGACTGGCGGCCCAAGCAGGCTTTCTGCTGTTTGGTGATGTTACCACCGGCAGGTCCCAGAGCCCCCACCATCATCCCCTACAACGATTCTTCCTTTACTGTGGATGGGTACCAGTTCGCATCGCCCCAGTGTACCTGTTTAAACTGCACCATGAGCCAGATTGAACTCAAATGGTGCATACACATGGTACGATTTATGTTCCGTACAATATCGTATACAATTTACCGGGAACATCCTGGTGGTCAAAATAATATGATTTGTTGTTTAAACACGTAAGATAATATATATACGATATATGACATCACAGCTATACTACACTATACTATTGTATGCTTTCTAGCCAGAATTGGGTTACATGTTGAAATGAGCGTCTCCCTCCCATACGACCGCCCGGAACACGCGTCGTACATCGGATAGTGCATACACACACAGGGCAGCCGAGAGGGGGGGGAAGAGCGGGTACTATTTACCCGGTCCCAGGCTTGCTGGAGGGGCCCTGGTCCGACCCCTCCCTTCCCCCTCCGTCCCTCCCAGGTAGCAACAACCGCACACACTTCTACATACAGTAATGTGCTGTGCTGATAGCAGGCTCAGCATGAGCATCTCACTGACAGCGTGTGAGCTCATGCTGAGCCGACTGTCAGCACAGCACATGCTGTAGGTGTGTGCTGCTGTTGAGTTTACAGTTTTTAGAGTTTTCTATCACCCACCTCTAAACATGTTGGGGGCATGGCCTAAGTGTGGGGGTGGCCACACTCCCACACTTAGGCCACGCCCCAATATTTTACCAGGGCCCGGCAATCCTCTCGGCTGCCCTGTACACACAGTTGCGACACAGCTGACAAGGACACTGAAAAAGTGTATCGCGTCCCCTTGCATGGCTCAACACACTAATGGATGGTAGGGCATAAATACCACCTGTCAGCACATGTCGGCTCCAAAAAAGTGGAAAAACCCCATGTCAACCTTTTGTCGACCAAATGTTTGTGTCGACATAATGGCACTGTCAACCTTGGTCCATGTTGACCATTCAGGGGTTGACCCACTGCATGTCGACCTTAGTGTTGTCGACCTAATGACCATGTACCAGAAACTGGACAGATAGGCCAGCTCAGCAGCACTGGGGTGGTGTCAGCACATAGCAGTGGTCCTGTGAGAGATGATGCAGAATCACTGCTGCAGATTCTTTATGAAATCCAAGACCTGTGAGAATCTGAGCCCGGGATGATGACATACAGTATTGGCCTCAGTGTTGTATCTAGCAAAGCGTGAAAACCCACTGCTCGGATTCCCTTGGATCCCAGAAGTTTGCATAGGCTGAGTTTTCATAAATCTGAGCATGCTCATTTCTAGTTCTTATGTTTTCTGCACAAATATTAAGGTTTCCCCCTTAATTACACATAAGTACATAGCATTGGGCCTTAGAGGATCACAGGTTCAATAAGAATCACAGCGAATATGCTAGATTGTGGGGGGTATGCGATCTAGGATCAAGGCTGTCGATCCCCCCGACAGCCGTGATCCTGGCCCGTTTTCGGTCTGATCGACTGCAGAACGACAGGCGGGATTCAGTGTCCCAACTATCGATCAGCGCAAAGAGGGCGTGGCCGTGAAAATGGACGTGGATTGGCGATCTGCGGCCTGGATTGCGACAATCCACGGCCGTTATCGGCTTCTGAAGTCAGCCATGATCCCGCTTCAACGCTGTCGCTAAAGACAGCATTGAATAGGGAGCCGCCGCTATTTCCCAGGTCGGCAGAGCGGCGGCAGACAGCATACCCCCCTAAATGTATCTAATCCAAAAGATTTTCACAGCTTAATTATCAAAATACTTAAGAAGATATGACAAACAGGTTATACTTCTGTTTTGGATTAGAACACAGAATATAATGGTACACCCATCAGTCAAATAACTTTTTCTTTAGGTTATTAACACTTTGTGCTGGGTGCATCTGACTCCTATCTCTGAAGAATAGTTGCCTACCCTCCTGCATTCTGTAGGAGACGCCCAGAAATAACAGCAATCTCCCTCTCTCCCTCATTAGTCTAGCAATCTCCCTAATTTCACCTAGCCCACATTGCACTGTTACATTTTTTGGGGAAAAAGGAATGAGAGATAGATACATTTACATTGAACCATCAGCACCATTTCCCAGCACTTTAGCAAGTATAGTAGCTCTTACTAACTGCTTTGGGGCTCATCTACATTTGGATATTTAATTTTAAAAGATTTCCCTTATATGTAGCAGTACACACCCACGCTTCTAGGTGCTACATTTGCAATCTCTTTTCACAATCTCTCCATATATGGAACTAGACACGCCCTTTGGGTGGAGCATGACAAGCCCCATCAATGAGGCGCTGTGTAAAATTCTATTACCAACTATAATCTCCCTGAAACTAGTTTTCAAAAGCAGGCAAGTATGCTCTGAAGCAGCTGCTCCTTGGCTCAAACAAGTTCTACCGGATAACCTAGCAGGACCTTAGAGCAATCTAACAAGGTCTACAAATGAGTTACAGTATAACATATCTGTTAGAAGTGGTAACATAACCCCTAGAACATATGTAATATATGCAGGGCCAGCGCCACCACTATGCAGCTCTAGGCATTTGCCTAGGGCGTCGGCACCTGGAGGGCGGCAGTTCGCCCCTCACCCCCAGCATGTGCATATAGCTGGCGGCGTCCCTGCAGTGCTGGAGCGGGCAGGGGTGTCCGTGCCGTGGGGGTACCTACGGCACTGTCACTGTGTATAAAGCTACTGCTGGCGGCGGCGGGGTCCCTGCAGTGAATAGAGAATAACTAGCGCTATGCGGCGGCGCGGGAAGCGCTTCTGGGTTTGAAAACACTTTCCGAACACTGATTGGCTGAGATTCAGCAAATCAGCGTGCGGCAAGTGTTTTTAAAATCAGAAGCGCTTCCCGCGCCGCCGCATAGCGCTAGTTATTCTCTATTCACTGCAGGGACCCCGCCGCCGCCAGCAGCAGCTTTATACACAGTGACAGCGCCGCAGGTACCCCCCGCGGCACGGACACCCCTGCCCGGTCCAGCACTGCAGGGACGCCGACGCTGCCAGTTTTATAATACAGGTACCACCCCCCCACCCACCCCCCGGGCACCGGGGCGCCCCCACCCCGACTCGCCTGGGGCGCTCCGGTGCCTTGCACCGGCCCTGAATATATGGCTGTCTAGTCTGAGGAGTCAAAAACATCCTAAGATCCTGTGTTATGCACCTTCCTGGGATTTGACACCTATGTGGACTTGGAAGGCAGATGCCTCCAAACCTTTGGCTCAGTGCAGTTAGTTGATTTCAGAATTGCAATCATCATACAGTTTGAAACTAACATTTTTATACAATCTGCAAGTTATAGACATACAAAAACACATTTCATGAATGTCCCATAAGAAAAATAGAGTTCACGCCCACATATGTCCTTTTAAGATGTATCCAATAGACATGTATAAATATGACATACCTCCTCGAATTGGGTATGGGTCAATGAGATGACCAATATTAGTTCGACATGCATTGGATCGACCACTGAAGGTCGACGTGGCTTAGGTCGAAATACCTAAGGTCAACGTGGTTGGAAGGTCGACACAATCATTAGGTTAACAATGGCTAAGTCGACAGTCAAAAGGTCGACAGTTTATTTTAAAACTTTTTTTGTCCCGAATGTCGACATGGGCACCGTCAAAGTGTACCGCATCCCCTTGGCACGGTGCCTTGCTAAGCTTGGCACACTATTCTGTTCTCCCTCCATGCCCTATAGGATGGTATGGCATGAAATACCGCCTGTCGGCACGTCGGCTCAAAAAAAAAGTGAAAACCCCATGTCGACCTTTTGACTGTCGACCTAATGCTTGTGTTGCCCTTTCGGTCATGTCGACCGTAGGCATGTCGACATATTTCATGTGCCGACCTAAGCCATGTCGACCTTTAGTGGTAAGTCCAATCCATGTCAATCTTATATGCGTCGACCGTATACCCTCAAATGAACATCTCACATGTATATTGCTGATCCTGAACTGTTTTTTTTTTTTTTTTATGCTACATAAATAATGCAGAAACCTGAAGTAGTACATAAACAGTATGTAAGGATATTTGATGGTGGAGAACCACACAGCCTGCTTGGCAAAAACATCAAAGCCTGGCATTTATAATATATTTACATACTGTTGTGTGGAATCCATATGTAAAACATTAGGAAGACAAAGGAAAGAAAGAGCCAAAATGCTCTTAACTTGATTACTTAAGAGTTCATCTCTTAGTCAAATATTTTGATTGTTATTGTAAGAAGACATAACATACAACCTAATAAACTGGCCTAAAAGTGTTTTGGAAGCTGGGTGTCTAAAATGGCTTTGAAGCGTGGCTGCAGTGCCGTGGAACTATCAGAATTTGCATAGTGTAATTTAAACATTTTTTTTTTTTTATGCAGCTGTTTCTGCAACATCTTAAATGTGTAATCTATTGAAAAGAGTGTATTTCCCCTTAAGTGGACAAAAGAAATTCATATTTTATAATGCTCACATGTGTCACATTTATGGGGCCTATTTATCAATGTCTGCCAGATCTCTGCAATTTAGCAATAATAATTTCACAGGACTGCTCCAGCAAAAAGTGTCTGTCCTGGACAGTCTGTTCTCCTTAAACCCCATACACATGGGGCGATGTTTGCTTTCACTTTAGTGCTGAGTGAACTCTTTAACACAGATCGCTTATCGCACATCGCCCTATACACACATAGCGATGTGTGCTGAGCGATCTGTACTAACCAGTGATTTCTATGCACATACAGGCGATTCGACTAGATCTTACCTACATGTGCTAAAGATCTGAGCAGGCGATGGCAATGCGTCGGACCGCACATTGACATCGCTCTACAGGGCATACAGACGGAGCGATCCGTGCTTTATTTCTAAGCGATCTAGAAAGATTACTTAAAAAACAGCCAAAATTTGCCCCGTTTGTATGCCCCTAAGATAGCTTTCGCTAGGCGTTATCACCTCAGTGAACAATAACTCTTCTGGTAATCTATTGAATTAACTAAGCGCACACAGCGAATTACTTTATGAATGCCCATTGCCTTTTTCTCTCTTTAATAATAAGAAGGACATGGGAATGCTTCAGTGTAGTGGGAACTATGACAGATAACAAAGAAAGGTGACGTGATGGGCATGATAGGAACAAGCAGAGGGATAGAGGGAGGCGGGGGGTAGGGACCTTTGGGGAGATGGATTGGTAAGGATGAATAAATTAGGGCCTTGACTTCATGCCAAAAAGCTGTGGAGAAGGAAGTCAGCACATGCGGCACCGATTCATATCTATAGTGTGTACGGCACAAATGGGACCCAAGGTCCAGGATGACCCATACCACACACTTTGCTCCCATGTTGAACTGCTTACCTCTGTGGAGTTTCAGATCCAAGCTGAATCGGGCCCCATGTCTTTGGGGCCCCAGTTCCTGTGACACAGGTCTCCACAATTAACTCACCAGCATTCCACCTATTCCACGTTGGCCAGTGTTATAATTTTCTGACTTTACTTTGAGCTGGGAGACTCCCCCCTCCCCCAGGAAAGTAGGTAATTATACTGTATATTGATATCGATAATTGTAAATCTGTTCATTAATCAGTGACTGCATGCCAGCAAGATAGTGCACAAATGTATTAAAGAGTGTGAATGATGATCTTTTCCAGTGCACTCCCAGAACAATCGCCTACTGGCACTTGCAATCCCAGAAAATTGGCACTTACCATTTAGAATCTCAGCACAATGGCGCAATGGCACTTGCAATCCTAGAAGATTGGCACATTGCCACATACAACCCTTAGAAGAATGGCACACTGGCACTTGCAATCCTAGAAGATTGGCACATTGCCACATACAACCCTTAGAAGAATGGCACACTGACACTTGCAATCCCAGAACATTGCCACACTGGCACATGCAATTCCAAATATTGGCACATTGCCATCTGCAACATCAGAGCATTGGCATACTGGTACTTGCAATACCAGAAACAATCCTGCAATGTTGTAAATAGCCTTAGCCAGTGGCGTTATACTCTAGTGTTGCCTTCTAGAGAAGTAAGGCCTTGCTTAAACACTTTTAGCTCTACTGAGCATACTTCAAAGCACACTTGTAAGCATACAGGCTTGGCTGCGAAGGTGGATGCACCACCACCATTTTTAGTTTCACAGCAGATGCGAGTGATGTGACCTAGTCACCTCAAAACTGGCCTAAACACGCCAACGTCTGAACCACTCTACGAAAAATGGTGCATCATCCACTCAACACCCACCGCTGTCAATCAAACTGCAAACGTATCCTTCCTGGATTTGATCACACTGAACTTCGTGTATGTGCCTTGCTCATGCGCAGAAGTGCAAAAATTGTATGTTTACGATTTTTACACTTCTATGATCAATGCTGAATTAGCCACAGTTTGGTAAATTGCTTAAAGATAGCAGTCCCCATAACCGACTCGCAGTACGCACATTCCCCAAATGTAATGGGCCTAAAAGAGAAATCATTAATTTCTTTGTGATAACACTGTTCCAGGAAGTGACTATGGGCCTGATTCTGGTTCACTCACAAACATGGGTGAATTCAGGGGGGTGGGGGGCACCCGGGCATGTGCTCTCCCTGTCATTTCAGACATAGTTAATTTTATAGCTGAGGAACACAGAAGCTTGTGTTTGATGTCATTTGAACCTAAATCGCTGGGCCTTCAATCTGATACCAGGCTCGTCCATATGGTTCAATGGCTGTTCATGTTATTTCAGGGCAGATTACTCTGGAACCAAACAGCCCAGTTTCACAGGCAAAATCATTCGAAGCCCAGTCAAAAGTTCTTTAATATGATACTGGTCTCATGTAAATGGGTCAGTTGGTTCTTAAGATATAGCCGGTTAAACGAGACAGCTGGTTAAAGGGGGTGAGGGGGTTGTTTTCTCTCCCCCATACACCAGAAAATGCAGGGACTAGGCTGGTGTAAAAAGGGCCAATCCGGGAATGCAATTTCTGGTGTGAAAGGGGTATTATTTCAAATAGCCAGGACCTGCAGTACTCTGAATACAGCCGGGTAGCCTCCCACTCTTTGCCCAGCTGTCAATGGCTGTCACTTCTGCCTGGGCGGTGGCTGTCCCCCAGTTACCGCGAATATGTATTCCCCCTTGGCAATGAGCATATAATCCCACATGACAATGAGCATGGAACCCCTGGCAATGAGCATGGAACCATTGGCAATGAGCATGTAGGTAAGCAGCACTTATGTACCATAATTTTAGTAGGTATCATGGTGTTTGGCATAATAAGTAATGGACATTATGATGTGTGGCTTAACATGTAATGGGCATGTTAAGCCTTCGGTGCACAATGTCCCTATTTATGAAGCATAATGTGAATTTTGGCTTAATCCGTGTGGCATTATGTGAATTTTGACACAATCCATGTGGCATTATATACATTTTGGCTCAATCCATGTGGCATTATGTGAATTTTGGCTCATTCCATTTGCCTTTTTTTTTTAAATTAGAGAAAAAGCGCTTGGGGGTGTTAAGTGGGTATATAAGACAAATAAATAAATAAGTACAAGTGCTTAGCCGCTGAAAAGATAGAGTAAAAACAAGGAGTAAAAACAATGTTTACAGCCCTCTCCTGATGGGTGGGGTTGCTGGTCCGTGCTGAGGCAGTGAAAGAGTGGCACTATTTTACGGAGACCTGGTAGTCCTATCTGTCCCTAAGCTTACCTAGGTCTTCTTGGCCTTCTGTCTTCCTCCACGCCGTGCTGCGGACCTCCGCGAGTGTGCCGCGCTCGGCCGGAAGTTCGGGTTTGTTTACTTCCGGTATCGGCGGCGGTGTCTGGACTCGCTTCTTCCCCAGGCTACCAACGCGTTTCGAGAGACACGCTCTCTTTGTCAAGGATGCCTGGTTCCGTTTCCTTGCAGACTTTATTCACTTTTTTTTCTTTCTTTATTTGAAAAAACTTTATTTAAAAACGGAAATGTTCTTTTCTTTTGGCGGCAAGCACATGTCTTAAAGGGGAATGTATTGAAAAAAGAGTAAAAATGTTTCTAATGTTATTATGCGCTGTTTGATGTTGCAAAAAATAATAAGAAGAAATAAGGGATTATTTGATTATAAAAAAGCAGCCAGTTCGATATCAATATTAAGTCCTTTTGGTTGGAGAGTGTTTAGTTCGAAAATCCACTTGGTTTCTCTTTGTTTAAGTGTTTTTACGTTGTTGCCTCCTCTCCAGTTTAGACTGACTTGTTCTATTGCGTTTATTTTCAATCCTTTAGGATTTTTTTCATGATTTTCAGAAAAGTGGCTGGATAAACTGTGAGTTTGCAGTCCTTTTTTAATGTTATAGATGTGCTCTGCTGTGCGTTTCTTTAGTTCTCTTTTCGTTTGTCCCACATATTGTAGCCCACAGGGGCATTCCATTAGGTAGATTACATTTTTGGAACTGCAACTTATGTGCTGCTTTTGTTTGTATTCCTTTGTTGTTTGTTTTGAGTAGAAGGAGGTTAACAGTTTTGTGGAAATTTTCCGTGTTGCTCTTGGTTCTTCTATAGCAGGGGTCCTCAAACTTTTTAAATCGGGGGCCAGTTCACTGTCCCTCAGACTGTTGGAGGGCCGGACTATAGTAAAAAAAAAAATGTGTGTATGTATATATATATATATATATATATATATATATAACGATTGGATGGCTGCGGCACTCCTCCTGGGTCTGTGCATGTATAACTGGTGCCCCCCGCTGAAGATCCCCTGGGGGTATCGATAGAGAGCGTGGTGGGCGCGGCGACACTCAAATGATTAGACACAAAACGACCTGGATAAACCAACGTTTCAAGACCTGGTGGTCTCTTTATCAAGGAGTGAAGACACACACTCCTTGATAAAGAGACCACCAGGTCTTGAAACGTTGGTTTATCCAGGTCGTTTTGTGTCTAATCATTTGAGTGCCGCCGCGCCCACCACGCTCTATATATATATATATATATATATATATATATATATATATATATATATATATATATACACATACACACTGCGAAGCATGCACTGTACATCCCCCGCCCCTGTCTGTTGTGGTGGCTGCTGTTACTGTGTACAATTGTACACAGTAATGGCAGCCACCACAACAGACAGGGGCGGGGGATGTACAGTGCATGCTGCTCAGTGTACATATATATATATATAATTTAAAAAATATTGATATATACTGTATATGATGATGTGGGAGATGTGCATCCATTGTATAGGAGTCCTTGCCATGATGTGGGGGGATGGTTGGCCACAGCCACATGGTGCTGGCGTTACACCTTCATAATTGATGTGTTGCCATGTAATATCTCCACATACCCTCAACCAGTCACGGCCTCCTCTCACCCGAAAGATAATATGCACTCCCGACTTCACTGCTCCCTCCCTCGTCCGGCTCCTCTCTCCGGATTCAGCTACCCTCCTCTCAGCCGCAGCGTGTGGCGTGATGACGTCACACGCATAGGATAAGCTTAAGCAGGGAGCCGGGTCGGACCAGCAGACACTGCTGCTTCCCCTGACGTCCCCGGCCACGCCCCCGCCCGTCCATTCGCCAGCCAGCCTGCCCGTCCATCCTCCCGGCTCTCGGCAAGTGAGAAAGTGAGAGTGATTGCCGCGCAAGTGCTTGGGCAGCGGCAAACCAGGCGGGCCGCATAAAAGTCCTCAGCGGGCCGCATCTGGCCCGCGGGCCGTAGTTTGAGGACCCCTGTTCTATAGGGATGAAGCTGTTAATGAGTTCTTGTTTCAGGTTTCTGGCCCGTTTGTAAATAATTTTTGGTTTGTCAGGGATGAGGGGTTTGAGTTCATTGTCCAGTTTTATGATATGCCAATGTTTGTTTAATATTTCTTCTATTTTTTTATGGTTGGAGTTGTATTGAGTGATGAATGATACAGGGGGTTCTGTGTTTTGTTTGTTCCCGGGGGTCAGCTGCGCCGAATTCGAAGAAACTGTACCCAGGACTCAACTTTTTCAGAACAAAGCACCAAAATGATCAACAAATTCAAAAGAAAAGGTTACCCAGACAACTTGCTGAAGACAGAAATAGAAAAAGTGAAAAATCTGGATAGAACCGACTTGATGCAATACAAAAACGGGCCAAAAACCTGAAACAAGAACTCATAAACAGCTTCATCCCTATAGAAGAACCAAGCCCAGAAAACTCCTCAAAAGGCTTCTTTCCCTGCTTGAACTGTGTTAGCTGCAGAGCAACACGGAAAATTTCCACAAAACCGTTAACCTCCTTCTACTCAAAACAAACAACAAAGGAATACAAACAAAAGCAGCACATAAATTGCAGTTCCAAAAATGTAATCTACCTAATGGAATGCCCCTGTGGGCTACAATATGTGGGACAAACGAAAAGAGAACTAAAGAAACGCACAGCAGAGCACATCTATAACCTTAAAAAAGGACTGCAAACTCACAGTTTATCCAGCCACTTTTCTGAAAAACATGAAAAAAATCCTGAAGGATTGAAAATAAATGCAATAGAACAAGTCAGTCTAAACTGGAGAGGAGGCAACAACGTAAAAACACTTAAACAAAGAGAAACCAACCAAAAGGACTTAATATGGTACTTATGTATTATCTGGGCTCCCATGTTAAATGTACCCCATTTTTTCATACCCCTACTATCCAATTACGCATGGAGTTGATTTTATATAGTGTGGCAAGCGCAGTAAGCCACCGTGCCCGAAGCATGGCGAGCGCAGCAAGCCCCGCGAGGGGACGCGGTCTCATAAGAAAAACGGGAGCCCAGATATTACATAAGTACCCTTAATATTGATATCGAACTGGCTGCTTTTTTATAATCAAATAATCCCTTATTTCTTATTATTATTTTTTGCAACATCAAACAGCGCATAATAACATTAGAAACATTTTTACTCTTTTTTCAATACATTCCCCTTTAAGACATGTGCTTGCCGCCAAAAGAAAAGAACATTTCCGTTTTTAAATAAAGTTTTTTCAAATAAAGAAAGAAAAAAAAGTGAATAAAGTCTGCAAGGAAACGGAACCAGGCATCCTTGACAAAGAGAGCGTGTCTCTCGAAACGCGTTGGAAGCCTGGGGAAGAAGCGAGTCCAGACACCGCCGCCGATACCGGAAGTAAACAAACCCGAACTTCCGGCCGAGCGCGGCACACTCGCCGAGGTCCGCAGCACGGCGTGGAGGAAGACAGAAGGCCAAGAAGACCTAGGTAAGCTTAGGGACAGATAGGACTACCAGGTCTCCGTAAAATAGTGCCACTCTTTCACTGCCTCAGCATGGACCAGCAACCCCACCCATCAGGAGAGGGCTGTAAACATTGTTTTTACTCCTTGTTTTTACTCTATCTTTTCAGCGGCTAAGCACTTGTACTTATTTATTTATTTGTCTTATATACCCACTTAACACCCCCAAGCACTTTTTCTCTTATTTAAAAAACTGCACCTACCAATAAAAAGCAGCCCCTTTGAGCGCAGATTGTACTTATATTTTTTTCTTGAAATCATTCCATTTGCCATCATGTTTAAGGGGCAAGTATAATGGGGTATAGTTGTATATGGTGTGGTTCACTACACTCAAGGACATGTCCCCTTTTGAGTGGCCACACCCCCTTCGGCACGCGCACAACTACATCCTTCACTTTTGTCACCAATTTGGGCCTGTGTACTTTTAGCGCCAGGGCCTATTTTTAATCCCATTGCTGCCCTCTCTCTGCTCTCCTCTCTCTCGTCGCTCTCTTTGAATGTACACTGGCACCACTTATACCCCCCTCCCCCTTCCAAACCCTCTCTTATCATGGTGCCCCCCCTGTCATTTTCTCCTGTATCCACCCCTGCTCGCAAACATACTTGCCTACCCTCCTGAAAATTTGGTCCCCCTCCTGGCCGCCCGGGAAGGTGGGCAAGTCTCCCGCATCGCCACCACCGCACCCCCCTTCCGCTGCACCAAATACCGTGTAATTTGCGGGTCCGCAGCAATGGGGCGGGGCTATTGCAATGTAAAGTAAAGCTACCCAGGGATGCCTACCCAGGGATGCCTACCCTCCCGGAATGGCCGGAGGCTCCCGAAAATCGGGTCCCCCTCCCGGCCCCCCAGAAAGGTGGACAACTCTCCCAGATACCGTTGGCACCCCCCGAATCTCCCTGGCCCCAGGGGGAGGGGGCCAGGCTAATGATGCAAATCATGTCATTTAGCCCTGCCCCCTCCTTGAAGACCCGCAAATTGCTGAATTTCAGTCTCCTCTCTGGGCTGCTCCTGGAGAGGAGATTTTAAAAGTAGGCAACCCTGCATCTGCCCCACCTGCACTGCACATGATTTTGTCCATTAGAGAGACAATGTGCTTTGTAAAGTGAACCAGAATTAGGCCCTACAACCTCTTTCTGCTGCTGCAAATTAAAAAAAAAAAGTCAAAGAAAAAGGATTTCTCCATTTGATAAATAGACCATTTGTTCAGCTACATAATAAAAAAGATTGTGCACCACTACTGTACAGTACACAGTTTTACATATAGAATCGGTGAAAGTCACTTCATTATCTGATAAGGCTTTTCATTCACTTATTCATGAAGTAAGAAATGTCATTTTATGTGGAAAGCAATACACATTTTCTTTCTTTTGTTGTTACTTTTGGAAATGTCCCAGCTAAGGGGCCATATTAATCAACAAATGAAAACTGGGTCAGTTCTGGGGCAAATGGTTCATATATTTTTATCACACTGTAAATGTATTTTCTTACTTAAGATATATTGTTTTCTCTCATTTGTCCCTGTTTGGCCTTGATAAAAACGTCCATGTGTTATTTTGTCCTCGTCTTTCACTGTGCTGTCATGTTAGGTATGTGAATAGGTATGACATTTGGAGATAACAGAAAGTAAGGCATGATCTAAACTATAGGAACACTTGGGAACATTTGTAAATAAAAAAAAAATAGTTAACACTGAAAAATGACTAATATGTTTCAGCTGGAAATGAATGGTCAAAAATATTCTATGCTATTAAAAATGGCACCGACGCCTTATAGAAATATACCCATCTTTCTTTGTTCTTTGGCAGGTGTGACCTGGCGTTGAAGAAGCACCCTATCTGTGCCAATATTTTATCACAACTTTTAGTTATCCCAATGATGCACCACCCCATTCCCACTAAACAAAAAACATTCATAAAAGCACACAAATAAATATATTATTATATAACACATTTTCTTACTAAAGGACTACAATTACATCTAAACAAGTTATTTATGTATGTTGTATTGTGTAAATAATGACACTTTAATATTTATTTAATAAAATATTATGTCAAATATTACCATTGGCTTTCCTATGTAGAATTTCATTACCAGGATTTTGTCCCGATTCAAATTTGTGAGTTATGTACCACAGTTAGGGGCATTTTTTAGCATTTTTAGAGATTTGGGGTCAGTATAGCACTTTAGAGGCACTATGCATATACCTTGGCCAGTGGTTCTCAAACGCGGGCCCTTATTCTGGGTGACTCGGTCAGACACAAATTCGCACCGGGACTGATGTTTAGCATATGCGCAACAGCATTTCTGCGCATGTGCACACGCTTGGAGCGTGCGAACTTGGCGCAAAATCTGTTCGCCAAGTACACGCTCCCTGCCTTTCGAGCGGGGAGGGGGAGAGGGGCGTGGGCTGCCGGTCTGGGCCATTAGCATATGTTAACGCCCAGCATTTCATGGGCATTCCCATTAAAAAGCTGGGCGTACAAATGCTAATGCGTTCGTGATGCAGGTGCGAGCGTGGCCAGCTGACCACCCTTACATATGCGTGCGCCTTTACCATCATTCAAAGGTTGGCCACCATTGAAAGATGGGGGAGGTTTCCACTGGCACGCAAATGGTTGTTTATGTAAAACATCCATTCGCATGCCAGGCGAACAAACCCGATGTGCGAAGGGGGGTGGGTATAACCACCATTCGCAGGGTGGGTTCTGGATGACTTGCAAGGGAGTGAATTCACGCCCGAGGGAGTCAACCAGAATAAGGGCCTCGTTCCTCAGGACCCCACACAGTTCACATTTTCCAGGTCACCCGGCAGGTGCACTCGTTAATCAGTGACACATTTTAAAAGATCCACAAGTGGAGCTAATTATTTCACTTGTGACTCTGTGACACCTGCACAACATGCACTGTGTGGGGTCCTGAGGACCAAGTTTGACCTGTGCGATGTGGCCATGGGCAGTGTGAGCTGGACATTCCCCTATTAGGATTGTTTGGACGGAGGTATTGAAATGTCGCAAAGATTTTTTTTTTTTTCAGAATATATCATATCACCAATACTTAAAGCAAATATGTTCTAAATATTACAATGTAGCTAAGAACAATGTATATTGTATATTTTCTTCAGGCAGCTATTAATTTTGAATTCTGTACACTGTCAGCATGACAACCACAGTCACATGGCACGTGATGTAATCAGCAGACATTGGAGTGTCCCTCTGTGTACTGTAAGATACTTCCAGTCCTCTGCCCAGGATGTTATCAAAATACTGGCAGTGGATCCCAACAGTAAGAAGGCAGACAACTTGAGGAGGTTATGGTTAGGCTGTGGATGGGGAGGGAGGTTAGGGTTAGGTTGTAGGGAAGGGGGGTGGGGTTTAGGTTAGGCTGCGAATGGGGGTAGGTTCGGGTTAGGCTGCAGGGGAGAGGGGGGTTAAGGATAGGCTGTGGATGGGATGGGAGTTATATTTAGACTGCGACAGAGGACTGTTAAGGTTAGGCTGTGGATGGGATGGTTTAGGGATAAGGGCCCTTATTCAGATCTGATCGCAGTACAAATTTGTTCTCAAAATGGGCAAAACCATGTGCACTGCAGGTGGGGCAGATGTAACATGCAGAGAGAGTTAAATTTGGGTGCGGTGTGTCGAAACGGATATCTGTATTGCAGTGTAAAAATAATGCAGCCAATATTTACCCTGCACAGAAACAAAATAACTCACACAAATCTAACTCTCTCTGCACATGTTACATCTTCCCCACCTGCAGTGCACATGGTTTTGCCCATTTTGAGACCAAATTTGTACTGCGATCAGATCTAAATAAGGACCAAGGTGCCCATACACTGATGCAATATGGCCAGTTTTCACGTGATTGCGACGCATTGCTGCAACGGATCTCATGAAAACTGGCACATCGCAGGTGGTTTTGGTGTGACTGCGATGTGATACACGCTCCCGTGCGCCTCACATCTCAATTGCAGATCTCACTGGCTGCAACAAAGATTAGTCGCACCCGTACATCCCTAGTAGGATCGCATGAAGTTCCCACCCACATTGCAAGCAAAACGCATGCAAATATTGTTGAGATACATCTCACCAGTGTATGGGCACCTTTAGGGTAAAAATCTCACCATCTGTTGGGTTTCTGGCCTTCAGGATCCCCCTGTCTGTCTCTCTACCTTTAGGAGCCTGACCTCTGGGATTTTGTAGCCGACTCTTTTGCCTGTGTTGATGAAATAAAACAAATAGAAAGTGATATGGGTATAGTAGGATGAAGCAGTCATTTTTTTGAGAGGCAAGTTAAAAGTCAAAGCTGTATGAAGGGGAGAACTGTCACTGAAGTGACTGGCTAGCAAAGTGGAAGTAGGACCCTTACCACTGGCAGCTGCTATAGTAAGGCAGCTGCCTATCTCTTCCTAGTAGATAGCAGTTATAACTTTTTTATTACGAATATATGCAGCGGACTAATATAACCACAGATAGTAATAGACCATTAAATTAATGTTATTTTATGTAGCAGTCAATTTCAACTGTTTCTAATTAACACAGGTGCTTAAGTGACTGAAGGGTATATGCACAAACACAGCTCTATCTAGGGATTTTGGAATCCCTCATAATTTATCCCAATAGCTACAAACAGGTTTAAAGCAATAACTCACAACAGAAGCATAGTAACTTGGAATTAAATGACATTCTTCCAATCATTGCTATGACCACCCAGTATGATTACAGTCTGTGCTGAGCTTTCAGCATCCCAGTATTTTATTTAAATAATCCATTTTTGTCTCTGAGCCAGTGCACATTCACCCATGAATAAATGTACCAAATCAAATAGATCACCTAGTGGCAGGTTTTGCTCAATGCCAAATTCCAGATGAATAGTTTTCTTTAATCACATTGCATTCAATCACATACTGTGTATAGTAGATTCAACCTACTCCTGAATCATCTAGAAAACTAATTTTATACAGTAAGATCACTTTTTCAGATCTTTCTATTCCAGTAGTTTATCAGTCCAGAGTCTTCCTGTGTAGGAAGTTCCTCCATCACTGCCTCAAATACAGACCAGGGGCACTTCAAAACATCACAGCTTTATTGAAAATGGAGGTTTCCGCTGTAGGAAATAATCAGATATATGCAAAATAATATGCAGCTTAAAGGGCATCACCAATAAAGGAAAGTCAGATAAAATGTTATAAAACTTATGAGCAAGCCATGGGGGCCATAGAGATGTAAACAGGGTTGCCTACCTTTGGGCTGCACTCTCCGGGAGAGGGCAGACAGTTCTTTTGAGGCAGGGGGCTGGGGCTAGAAAGGTATGATGCATTTGGGGGTGTGGCCAGCACAATCCTGTCCTTGTAGCCATGCCCCTGCCATGCAATGAAGGTATTTCAGACATTGCATGGGGGGGGGGGGGGCTCTAAAGATGCCCTATGCGTCATTTTGTCCCACAGACCCCCTGCTGACAGGGAGTCGCGGATGATGGGCACAATTCTGGGGGGCTTGCCTACCTTTCCGGGGGGACCCGATCCGGGAAGGTAGGCAACCATGGATGTTACTAAATGAGGCATGGATGGTGATCATGGCATTCACACAAAGCCAAGCTTCCAGAAAGGCCATGCCCCTGTTTGGGACCACGTGGCTCCTGAGTCTTATTCATTACATTTTGGTATAATATGGCTAAAACTTTTATAATGCTTAATTTGTTGGTATGTAAAGTCTATGTTTTTCTTGAACTAATCCCCACGTAATTGAATTAATGCCACGAGCGTGTTTTGTATTTTTACCAGGGCTGTCTTAACAGCAGTGGGGCCCCTGGGCAAAGCAATACACTGGGGCCCTTACCCATTCTCCCCTCCTAGGGGTGGGGGGTGCTATCAGCAGCAGCTTTGATGTCCCACAGGTGGCAGGGGGTGCTCTATCTTCCACTCAACATGTAGGACCTGGAGCAGTAACTTCTGCTAATTACTCCTTTACTGCACAGGTGGTGGGAGGGAGAACACTAACGTGTAGAAGGGGGCACTGAGCTGAATGAAGGGTCCCTTGTAAATGACTTCCAGGAAGGTAGGGGGTGTTTTATACAAAGGGGAGGGTTGGATAATTGAGTGGACTTAATATTCGTCATTTTCCGGTGGAAGTGCAGCTTGTTTGACTGCAGATATCGCCATTATCTGGAAATAGATTTCTTATCCTTCAATAGTATAAAAACCCAGAGTCCCAACTTTCAGGAGCTGCTGGGAACTTGGGGATCATTGATCAGGAGCCAGAGCAATCCATTGTCAAAAATATAAAACTGTACACCAGACGTTTGCAGCTGGAGCAGGGACCCAGTGCCGTCTTTCCCATTGGGCACGATGGGCAGTTGCCCGGGGGCCCTAGGACCTAGGGGCCCCCGGCCCAGCCCAATGGGAAAGATGGTGGCCGGGGTCCGGGAATCGATGGAAGCTATCCTGGCGCCGGAGCCGTCCCAGCACCGCCAGCTCGCCCGCTCCATCTCCCCCGCTAGCTCCCACCGCGGCTCGCTGTATGCGGGAGACGTGATGCTATTTAAAATTCACGTCTCCCTCTGGACCGCCAGCCAATAGGCGCTTGCGGTCCAGCAGCCAATCAACTGGTGGCTGCTGGACCGCGAGCACCTATTGGCTAGCGCGGTCCAGCGGGATATGTGAATCTTAAATAGCAGGCGCAGCAGCACACACTAGTGCACTGTTACAGCGGGGACTGGGAGCGTCTGGGCAGCGGACAGCTGGGGGGTCCCCACTGTCAGATGTCGCGCGCAGGGGCGATCCGCGGCACTGCTCCCCTCTCGTGACAGCCATCACAGCCGCCGCAGCTAACATCATCATCCCGCCCACCCGGCTCCCAATGTGCTGGTAAGTTGTGGCCATCAGAAGGGGGACCATGCTCGAGCTCCAGTATAACAAACCTAAAAGAGGTCCAGACTCACCACCCTGGTGTTGGATGGTATGGGTATGTTGGGGACAGTGAAAGAGTAGGGTGTGTAATTGGGAGTGGTGTAGAGGAATAGGGAGTGAATGTGGCACAAACAGGGGGGACTAGGGTGTATATGTGAGTAAAGCTTTATAGGGGGTCTGTGGGTGGAACAGGGTGTTTGTGGTGGGGATAGAGGGTTATGGGGTGTATGTTGGGGGACAGGGTGTTTGTGGTGGGGATAGAGGGACGTGGCAATGAGGTCTCTCCTCTTATATGGAATCAGTATGGGAATTCTGTAAGGGGCAGTAATATGGGCAATGTTTAAGGGGCACTACGAGGGGAATTATGTGTAAGGGACATTACGCCGGAAGCTGACTGGCTGCCGCACGGAGCCAGAGAGGTGAGGGTTGGGGAGGTGACTGTGGGCTCCTGGGCAAACTAATTTGGGGGGGGGGGGTCCAGTGAACTAGGTTGCCCAGGGGCCCTTCCTAATGTTAAGACGGCCCTGCAGGGACCGGCTGCTGGAAGGCTGATATCTCTGGTTTTGGGCATGACAGAGACAAGCCGATAGTGTTCCCAGAAAGGGGAGAGTCCCAGTTTTTGGAATATACTCTCAGAAAAACTCTAAGGGCCAGATGTATCAAGCTTCCAAAAGTGATCAAATTAAAGTGATAAACAGCCAGCCAATCAGCTCCCACCTATCATTTTTGAAACCCAGCCTGTAACATGACAGGTAGTAGCTGATTGGCTGGTTGTTTATCACTCTCCATTTTACCACTTTGTGAAGTTTGATACATCTGGCCCTTAGTCAGAGAGAACCTGAGAAATATGACTGGGAAGTGCAATTAACAGGTCAGATGTGGACTGCTGCTTTGAAGTTGGATATCTCCAGTTCCCCAGGGCCGATTTTCAAAATCCTGGTATCCCTGGAAAAAGGGGATCCTCAGCTATCAGCATATAGCCCTTATACACCTGGGCCCCTGGGCAAGTGCCCATTAAGCCCATACGAAAAGACGGCCCTGATTTTTACCTTCTGTACATGTAAAGGAATTAATTGTTACTCTAGGGCCTTTGGCTGCTGCGTCACTTGCAGAATATGTATGAGCACAGCCATAGTTGAAAATGTGTTTAAGTGCATATAGAATTGTTTTCCTGTCTAGCGAATTGTATAAACCTTCTTAGAAACTTTAGATTCATTTGCCTAGGAGCAGATCTTATGAAGAGAGCTTTTATTCTTGGCTGTCTCAGGCTTTTTTATAATTTGTGTACTGGAAAATTTAGATTAGCAGTAGGGGTCATTTAAAAAGTGGAAAGTAACATGCAAAAAGTCTGCACCATCTTTTACGAAATCAAGCAGCAAACAGTTGTTTTTTTATACTTTACTATTATCTTGCTGTACTTACAGTCAGTGGCGGATCCAGGGAGGGGCACACAGGCCATGCTCCCCTGTCATTTATAGCAGTTGAAATAGAATTCCCATCTTAGCTTATAACCCCCTAGAGTGAGGCAGAAGTAGTGGCAACACAGAAAAGTGGTGCCGCAGTACGACGCAACTCAGTGAAGGGTGATGAGGTTAATTACCGACCAGCAGCTGCCTGATTGCATGGAGGAGGAGGGAGCTACAAGCAAGGAGGGTCCAGGGGGAGGGTAGTGGCTCATGGGGATGGCATACCTACCTTGTGAGGCCATGCTCCTTGTAGAAAGATCATGTACTTTTTCTGATTCTGGGAGCATAATATGCATATTGCCACTGACTTGCCCTATACCTATACTAGTGTTTAATAGCTTAACCCTTGTTTTTATGTAGTGAATACTGATATTTTAAATTTAAAGACAGATTGTTTTTCTTAATTGTACCCCTGGATGTTTTTAATCAATAAATGTTTGTCCAACCTTAATTTAAATGTATTTATTGTGTCTGCCGACACCACCTCACCAGGCAGAGAGTTCCATAGTTTGGCTGCCCTGACCGTGAAAAAAAAATTTCCTTCTAAGGGAACAAAATCTTTTTTCTTCTAATCTAAACTCATGCCCACATGTCCTAGAGTCCTTCCTTGTATTAAAAAGTGCGCTGGACAGTTCCTTTATTATATTGCCCCCTGATATTTTTGTACATGTTTAGCATGTCCCCCCCTTAAATGTCTCTTCTCTAGCATAAACAAACACAATTTGTTCAATCTGTTCCCGTAGCTTAAATTCTCCATTCCCTTTATTAGTTTTGTTGCTCTTCTTTGGATTCTTTTCAGTTCTATGATGTCCTTTTTATAGTGCTGGGCCCAGAATTGTACTCCATTTTCAAGTTGTGGTCTAACCAATGCTTTGTACAGTGGCATAATTACTTTTAAGTCCCTGGTTTCCATACCCCTTTTTATACATGCCAGTATACTATTTGCCTTATTATTTGCTATATGAGCACTGCACCCCATTGTGTTATCTGTTTGGACTCCTAAGTCCTTTTCAAGTTCTGAATTACCCAATGCCTCCCTGCTTAGATTATAACTAGCACATTGGTTATGTCTCCCGAGGTGCATAACCTTGCATTTATCCACTATGAACCTCATTTCCCACTTATTTGCCCAATCATCTAGTTTATTAAGATCATTTTGAAGCGCTGAGACATCCTCCGTTGATCTAATTACTCTGCTGAATTTTATGTCGTCAGCAAAGATGGATACATTTGCTGAGCATTCCCACCCCAATATCGTTAATAAGTATGTTAAACAAAATGGGCCCCAGTACTGACCCTTTTGGCACTCCACTTAGTACTGGTATCATATTTGATACTGCGCCATTCACATCCAATCTCTGTTCTCTATTACACAACCAGTTCCCTACCCACCTACAAATTCTTACCCATAGTCCCAGTTCCTCCATTTTGTTTATCAACCTCTTGTGCAGCACTGTATTAAAAAGGCCTTAGCAAAATCTAAGAAGACCACGTCTACAGGATTTCCATTATCAAGATTCTTGCTGACATCCTCATAGAAGCCTAGTAAATTTGTTTGGCATGAACGATTTTTCACAAACCCATGTCGGTTGATACCAAAGTAAGAACCATAAATAAAATATGAAGATCTAAATATTCCAGGATGCCATCCCTTAAAAAACCCTCAAATAATTTACCCACTATCGATGTTAAGCTAACAGGCCTGTAATTAGCTGGGTCATCCATTTTTCCTTTTTTGAATATTGGCACTACCTCAGCTATTCTCCAGTCTTTTGGTACTTTACCTGATGTAAGTGAGTTATCAAAAATGTAATACAGAGGGGTTGTTAATTCCTCACTTAATTCCTTTAGTACACTAAGATGAATCCCATCTGGGCCTGGTGATTTGTCTGTTTTTATTTTGCTGAGCCGCAATTTTATCTTGTCTGTCGTGAAAGTAATATTAAGATCTGGCTTGATCTTTTCATTTGCGGTACTTGTAAGTTCCACTTTTTGTTCTGCCCTGGTAAACACTGATGAGAAAAATTCATTCAACAGTACTGCTTTTCCCTTATCCTCGATAAAGCTTTTACCAGCCTTATTGGTTGATGTGCCTATGTTCTCTTTAATTATTCGTTTTCTATTGATGTGTTTGAAAAACTTCTTGGGATTGATTTTACTCTCAGCGGCTATGCGCTCCTCATTTTCCCTTTTAGCTACTTTGGTTACCCCTTTACAAATTTAATTTAATTCTTTGTATTTGCTGAATGCCTCATCATCCACGTTGCTCCTCCACCCCTCTCGGTGCCACTGTTTATCAGTCTTCATTTTCTGCTCAGATTATTTGAATTTTAGTTAAAATTAAATTTTAACACCAATTATGACCATTTTAGTTGCATTTCACATGTACTTATTTTGCATTCTTTTGATTTCCTATATTTTTTCTTGTTTTGTAGGCTGATGCAGTGCTGTGTTATTGTTCGGCTTTTTAGGTTTATAGTTTCAGAGGGAGGTGACCATCTCCCTTGACTGACAGCTGCTTTGCAAGGATTATTTAATGTTTATTCTATGATTATTTAAATACAATATTTTATATTACTAGAACTGTTGAGGGTTTTATACATAAGTTAAATATAACTGAGTAAAGCCTTGGCCATGCCTCTCTTCTTTGTACTTTGTTGTTTAAACCCCAGACCTCACAACCATCCAACAGGTCATGTTTTGCTGAATTTTTTAATCTTGAGTTATACCCCTTTGACACTGAACTCCTGGGACTGATCCGGTAATTGAACGCAGTTTAAAACTATGTGATATCACTTTATACCATATTGCCACTACACTTTGGACCTGGATTACTCCAGAATTTGCACCTTTCACACTTAACCCATGTCTACCATGTAAAATGTGTGAGTCATTAGAAATGGGGTGGTTTTTTTTGGCTCACAAAGATGAGGTCATGAAAAGTGGGCTCTGCCTGCTCTGCCTCCTATCTTCCAGCTGACCTACTCTGCCAACCAGATTCTTCTAACATGACCTGGTTTGAATAATCCAGCTCACGCCTTCCACACTGCAGCCTACCCAGGTAGGTCACGGGAATAAACCTGGTGTACAGGACCTACTGTAGGACACACCACGCAGGTTGATCCTTTCTTATTGAGACAGGACCCAAGTATAGGATCAGTGTGAAAGGGGTATTCATCTATTTTGCTGGGTCAGTTATTATCCTACCTGCTCCTACAGACAGAAAGTTTACAAAACATGACCTAAAGACTTGAGGTTGCGAATCACTAGTCATCAATAGAAAACACTGAGCCCCAAGAACTGACACTTTTAAGCATCCGTTTGAGTAGTGATAGAAAAAAGTTTTTCACAGGCTCATTTAATAAATAGGACTCTCTATAGTTTATACATGAGCATAGAAACGACAGCTGACACTGATCTACACTGACTCCAGATGGTATTTATTTGACATTTTTTACAGATTAATTTTGATGTTACAGGCGATTAAAGGGCTTTAAAAAAAGTGGTGATTATGTTCTGTGCAGGTTCCCTTAGAGATTCTTTTTTATTACACATTTTTTGCTCTATTCCACTGGCTCTAGTACAGCCAAGCCAAAATGATTCCAGCAGGAATTCTGTAAGCTTTTGTTGATATTTTTAACTTCGTGTTTCTGTTCCAGCCATTCATTCCTTTCACAGATCCAAACCAAAACCGTTATACTGTTTATTTGATATCATCAATATGAGATGTTGAATTGATGTTTTGGATATTCCCCTGTCAGCTAATTTCATCATAGAAATATAAACAGTTTAGTAAGGCCAGAGGTGACCATGAGGAGACTGGAGAAATCAAGATGTATTAACTTGTCAGATAAAATAACTGTATAGTTCAACATTGATCTGATCCTCCGAATAAAATTGGCTGTGCACATTTTAAAGGGCTCGAAAACCTAAAATTCAGGTTATCGTATTTAAAAAAAACAACCAGATCCACAGTCTGTTACCGAGGGTGTGCAGGCGGCACTTACCTGCTCGCTAGGCAGGGAATATACGCTGCATAGCGAGTGGGTCTGAATCAGGCCTCCAATTCAGTAATATAGTGTAGGAACTACTCATATCCAGACAACAGAAGTGCTTAGCGACTGACTGGCCTCCCTCACATGTTGTATGGTTACCGCCTGTTGGCTAGCTACCGTAGGATAGCATCAGGCTTCGTCTCCTCCTCAGGCAGGAGGCTGCCGCCCCCCCCCCCCCCCCACACACACACCTGTCTCTGGGCAGCCTCCTGCCTGAGGGGGAGACGGAGCCCTGGCCGAGCAGCAGCACCCGGGTAAGGGTCTAGGGAGGGAGGGGAGATCCGCTGCACATCGCCAGCCACAACGCAAATTACAGCTTTTAATGCAAGAGCTGTCCTTTGCGTTAATAATTGCATATGTTAGTGCATATGCGATTATTAACAAGGCGAATGCCGGTGATGTGTGGAGGAGGATGTTAGAGAATCCCACCCCCAAACTGTAACATGACAGTTAGGGGCTGATAGGCTGGTTGTTTATCACTCTCCACTTTATAAGTTTTCAGAGCTTGGCTATCTGGCCTATAAGAGAAATGTTCCACAGGGTAGGAATAAAGAACAAGTGTGTAACACACTTCTCCTTAATGCTGTCCTGTGGAACATTCTCTCTCTCTCCACCCCATAGTAACCCACTCTGAGGTAGAGAGAGAATGTTCCACAAGTGCGTTTCTTTAAACCCAAAGAAACGCACTTGTTCTCTATTGCTGCTCTGTGACATATTACCCACATAGTACCACACTTTCTGTTGCTTTCCTGTGGCATGTTCTCCCCACAGTAACACATCTACCCTGTTACTGCCCTGTGGCACATACCTTCCCCTCCCTTAGTAAATAATTTCTTCCTGTGGCTGCTCTTTGGCACTTTCGCCACATAGTAACACATTTCTTACCTATTACTGCCCTATTGTACCTGCTCCCCTCTTCACACGCACACACTATATGCCACAGAGTAGCACATTTCTCCCCTATAGCTGCGCTGTGCCATACTCCTCCCTAAAAAATACATTTCTTCCACTATATCAAACATTTCCCTCTCCCTTTGTTACAGTTCTCTTGCTCTATACATACATTTTATTGTTGTGACAGTGCTTCCAGGTAGCAAAACTTAGGGGGATATTCAATCTGGGATTCTGTCCCGACAGTCAGAATTCCGTCCGTTTTTCATCTGATACTACAGTATATGGACAGTTGTATTGAATGTATCGACTGTCGAGTGTCGGAGATTGCAAATTGTTGTAAAACATCCGTGAATTCGACAATTTGCGGCTGCTTCCGATAAAATAGATCCGACTTTGAAACGTTAACGGCAGTATTAAATAGGTGAGTTCCGATATTTCCCCTTTCTGAAACTTTCGTCACAGATTGAATACCCCCCTTAGTCTGAAGATGAATTGGTTATGTCTAACTTCAATGTCCAACCTCAGAAAACTATCTGGAGCTTGGACCGATAACGCCATCTATAGATGGGCTGGTTACCTAATGGTATGACTGAGAAACAAGATAAATACAAGGACTCCCTGGACACTGGGATCTAAATACTACTGTAACATCTATACCCTGTTGACCTGGATTTGCTACAGTATATCTGTTCTGCTTTATCATGTACTAGTTATACTATGTTGCTATTAATAACACGTGCCGTATCTTATGTCTCTCACCCAGTGAATGTAGTTGCCTTACTGCAAGAATTTTGGGAGAAAAAAGAGAAGAGAAAGGCAATCTTCCCCAGTGA
Source organism: Crinia signifera (assembly GCF_055691185.1). NCBI lineage: Eukaryota > Metazoa > Chordata > Amphibia > Anura > Myobatrachidae > Crinia > Crinia signifera. Next base: position 408,200,013 of record NC_139217.1, read on the forward strand.
AAGCTTGGTGGCCTATGAATCGGTCCCGTCACCTGATCCGCCATTCGTCTGCTACGTCACCTTACCTGGAGGAAGTTGTTTTGGAAATTTTCAGGTGAGATTTTTTTACCCGCTGTTATATTTAAGTTATTATGTGCTCTATGGGAAGGGGATACGAAGGGGAGACAGTATGTACTTATGATCTCATAATATAATGCCTTAGGCGCAGTGGTGTAATGGATGCACATGGGCCCCTGAATCCTAGGAGGGCCCACCCCACACACATTGCACCCATTTTGTAATACTTAGCCCTCTGGAGTCCAGCAATGAAGGCATCGCCTTAAAAAATGGCTGCCGTGACTTTTTTTGGAGGTCTACTGATGTGCAGTAGAGCCTGAATTCTCTATTGCTCAGATGATTGCGATGTGTAGCTGGCAGAGAGGCCCGAATGCTCCTGTTTGGGAGCCTACTAAGAAAACTAGTAGACATTAAACTACATTGCTACATATGACCATATACATATGCCCATATACATAAAGTATATAGTTATATCATTACATATACTGTACATACAAATTTGCTGCAGTGTTTTTTTCAAAATAAATCTTTTATTTTTTGCCTGTGATTTTTTTCATTATTTTTCCTTGTCAGTACAATACACGAAATGTATGAATATATATATATATATATATATATATATATATATATATATATATATAAAATTGTTTGTGTGGGGGTGGGGCAAATAGATTTCCTCCCATACTCTGGTAAACCAGTGCTTGGATACAATCTCTTAATAATCCCTCAAATCATTTGCCTATAACTGATGTTAGGCTCACTGGTCTGTAATTTGCTGGAACTTCTTTCTATCCCTTTTTAAATATTGGTACTACTTTCACTAATCTCCACTCCCTTGAAAATGTGTCAGACTAAATTGATTTATTAAAAATTAAATACAATGGATTCACTAACTCCTCCCTCAGTTCCATCAGAACAATAGGGTGAATTCCATCACAACCAAGTGATTTATTTACTTGTATTTTGTCGCTTACAGACATCCTCTGCAGTAAATTCCATATTTAGTAATGTTGCCTTCTCAACTATATTGTAGGCAGATAGTTCCACTCCTTGATCCTCCCTAGTAAAAACTGATGAAAAAAATTGTTTAACGTGTCTGCCTTATCCGTCTCCTCTGTAATGTTTTCCCTGTTAACATTTGTTCACGGGCCTACTGTGTGTTATCTTTTTTTAGCCTCTTACTGTTGAGCCTCTTACTGTTGATGTAGTTTAAAAATATGGGTATTTGTTCTGCTGTCTTAGGCTATTTTCTTTGTCTTCCCTTTTAAACGCACTTATTTCCCTTTTATAAGCTTTATTAGAATCTTTGTATAGTCTGAAAGCCCCCATGTCCCCATTAGCCTTGTGTAATTTAAACACTCTTCTTTTTGCTTATTGCTTCTCTTACTTTCTTATTCAGCCACAATGCTTTTTTGCCTACTTATTTTTCTTTAGGGATACCTTTATTTGTTAATCTGTATTTGTTAATCTTAGCAGCAACTTTTTAAAAGCTTCCCACATTTCCTCTGTGGCACTATTTCCGAGGGTAAGAATGCAATCTATGTCTTTTGACATAGATTGGAATCCCTCAACATTTCAAAATTAGCTTTCCTGAAATCAAGTGTTTTTGTTGGTCCCGTATATTGCTGTTTATAAAAGCTAATTCAAAACCATATTATGTTCGCTGTTACCCAGGTGTTGCTTTAGTATTTAGTATTTAATATCAAGTCTACATTATTTGTCAAGACTAAGGGGGGGTATTCAATCTGGGGGTCACGGCTGTTGAGCTGGCTCGACAGCCGTGACCCAGTCCCGCTCTCGATCAGCTCAACCGAGAACAAACAGGTGGGATTCAATGTCCCGCCTGCTGGGGAGCAAGAAGGGGGTGTGGCCATGAGAAGTGGCCTGGATTGGTCGAGCTGCGGCCGTGAGCTCGGCAATTCCTGGCCGTTCTCGGCAGAATGAGCCCGACTGGCTCATTCTGCGAGATCCCCTGCTCAATGCTGTCGAGGAAGACAGCATTGAATAGGGCCCGGTGGCCATCTCCCGTGACGGGAGATGCTCGCCGGTGATTGAATGTCCCTCTAAGTCCGATAAAGCCCCACCACGAGTATGGGGCGAAGAGCAGCACACTTTTCTTGTCAAAGTTATATGTGTTATATACGTGTTTCACCTTTGGGTGGTACATAGGCTTTTGCCTCAATGCCTGCAGCATATCTAAGCATTCCCCTGAACCTGCTATAATGTGGTATAGAATGAACTGGAGGATATTATTTTAGTTGAGATGAACTGGGCAATAAATGTGGTACAATGTGAAGTGGATGCACTATAGTGACATAATATGAACTAGGGGCACTGTAAGGTGGTATTAAATAATCTGGGGATACTGTATGTCATAATATAAATTGGGGGTACTGTGCTGCATAATGTGTACTTCATCATTTGTATCCTACAATGTGAAATAATGTGAACTAGGGCACTATGGTTAAGGAAATTAACTATGGCACCGTTATCATGGGGCATAATATTAACAACTGCTGCGGAGAGGTGTTTCACTAAGAGCACTTGGACAAGGGCCCCTTCAAAATCCCCAACAATAAAATACAATACAATGCGTACCCCAACTCACTGTCATCAATGCTGTGATGTTCTCATAAAATTTTCTTTCAGACCACATGATAAATGGATCGCAAAACACTTTTAATGGCTTCCACATCCAGTCAAAAAAACATACAAGATAAAATAGATAAAAATAGTGAGGGTATAACTAGGACTACTGAAGAGGGACAGATGATAAACACTCGGTCTACAACCTGGAAGGTATTCCGGATATTCCGACCAGGGAGTATGTCGACCAGAGTCCCAGACTGGATATATTTGTGGTTAGATTGTGTTGGGTGGGTGTCTTATCCAGTAATCCTTCCATCTTCTACTGACAGAATATATTATATGTCTGTGCTTTTAAAAATAGTTCTGTGCCATTTTTGGCTGTCTAGTAAATCCTCAAAACCACATGGTATGGTCATGAAACTGTACAGCAATTTCCATTTCCCACAGTAAGACCTGCACTAGCCCCAACTGATCTGACATTTGGCTCCCCTCTTCCTGAACCCAGCCACTCAGTGCTTTATGGTTTCAACAGATGTTTTTACTTTTAATAATATTGGGGACTTTTTTTTTCTTTTTGTTTCAGTTTTTTTTGTATATTTAGGATGATCCCTTGTCCTATAATTTATCAGGTTTAGGTCTCTTTAAATGTATCGTAAATAGTTTCTTTATCATATGCTGTATTCTGCTGCATACTGGAGTTAATGTATGTATTTTGTAAGGTACTAAAAACAATTGACAAAGCTAATTCTAGTGACACACTTACTTCCATGTATTCTCCTCACTCAGCCAGTGGTTTCAGAGCCTCACAGCTGGAATTGTAGGCTCACAGCAGTTGGAGAGCCAGTGGTTCCCTACACCTGCTGTAATGGTTGTCCACTTTATTTCTGTAGCACTAAATTGTAAAACATATATAACAAAATAAGAAACTACTTGATTTGAATGAGTCGTTTTATTGTTTTCTTTACATAATTTCAATAATCAGATTTGTTATCCTCAATATTTATTTTTCTGCTCCCTTATGACTCCTACGCAGAGTTTAATGTGTGCATTATACAGTAAGGCCTGTTACACAGGACCCTTACAGAAAAAGTCACGCATGCAGTCAGGGCCGGTGCTACCACTAGGCAGCTTTAGGCAGCTGCCTAGGGCGCCGGCCACTGGAGGGCGCCTCTTCAGCCCAACATTTAAATCAAATATAATTGTGGCAGCAGCAGGTGCTGGGAATAGCTATCTCTAGTTTCCCAGCACCATTCTAAAAACCGTCCCTGGTCCCTGCTGCTGGCGATGGCTGCCTAGCACTGCTACCGCTGGTGTTGAGGCACTGGTCCCAGCTGCCGCTCGCCCCTCACCATTGGCGTCAGCGGGGAACAGTGCCTCCGTGGCAGCAGCTCTAGGCAGTCAGCGGCTGCAGCAGGGACTAGGGACGGGTCTCCCCACCAGCTGCAGAAGAAGGAACCAACGCCCGAGTCCTGACCAGTGCAGCGGTAAGTGGCACCAGCGACCTCCTTTACCCCCCCACCCCCAGGAAATGACGCGATCGGGGGCGGGTGAGCATCCCAGTGTGTCCCCCCCTCCTCCTATACAGCGGCCAAGGGGGGCGGTCAAGCACCGGAGGCCCCCCCCCCGCCTTGGGTGCTCCGGTGCCTCGCACCGGCACTGCATGCAGTGCAGACTTTTGTTTCTGCTAATTAGTGGCACATATGCTGGTGGCAGATGTTTTTTTGTGGCAGCTGACCCAGCATTAGAGTATTACTGATTTGCTCTGGTAGATCTTCTGCCTCAAATCCACTGGGCTATCTTAAGTTGTGTTGTGTTGTCATTTTATGGTCATTTTAGTGTTACAAAGCCAACCCATATTTCAGCAGTTCCCAAACTTCTGGCTAGATGTATCATTTATATATCTATATATGTATGTATGTCTAGTGTCCATGAGTCTCTGAAACACTGCCATCTGCTGGCAGAGAGTGAAACTACATCTTTCTCACACATGCACAAACACAAAAGGTGAAGCTTTTGCTTCGAGTAAGCTTACTAGTAAGATACATGATCCGTCAATTATGGGGGATAGGTGGTGTCAGCAGGGCTATATTTGTGGCGGAACGGTCCGGAACGCCGTTCCTGAAGTTCAGTTGAAAAATGACCTCACCAGGAACGGCGTTCCGGAAGTTCAACGCCAGGCGCAGGCTGCAGCACAATACACAGAGATTGTCTGCAATCTCTGTTTACGCGGCGGCAAGGAAGATGTACTTCCTGCGACCGCCCCTTGACCTCCTATTCCATGGATGCGCCTGACGTCAGTGTCAGTGCGCATCCATGGTGACTCCCGTGTCCGACACCCGCATACCTCCCAACAGTCCCGATTACAGCGGGACAGTCCAGATTCAGATCAGGGCCTGTCCCGCTGTCCCTCCCGCGGCCGGCAGTGTCCCGCGGTGAGGGGGGCTGTTGGGAGTCCCCCCTGTCGGCTGCTAAGCAGCGGGGAATGCGCACAGCGTCTATTCCCGCAGCCAGGGGGCTGGGGGCATGGCTAGAGGCTCACAGAGCCTCTGGGTCATGCCCCCATAGCGGCAAAATGGGGGCGTGGCCTCGCGAGAGAGCCGCGAGTATAGGCCATGCCCCCGAAATTAGGCCACACACCCCCCCGCCTACGGCGCGCAGCAGCTACGTCCCGCCATGGGGACGGCAGAAGTTGGAAGGTATGCACCCACCGAGACACGCTGTCCCGCCCGGCGCCCGCCCGTCTCTCTTGCTGCTCTCTCCCGCCTGCATGTCTGGACCGCCCCAAGGATTAACTCTCCCTCCGCCTGCCTGCCTGAGGGCGCAGGTGACTGATGGGCTGGAGGTGGTCTGGTAAGTGGTAACTTACTGGTCTCCTAATGCTGCCCCAATCACTGTAGACTGGCCTATTGGATGGGTTATGTAGCCACTAAGGAGACAGGTCAGGTGGAGACCTGCCCAGCATACCAATCTGCCCCTGCATGTGTGTATCCCAATCTGTCCCTGCATGTGTGTATCCCAATCTGCCCATGCATGTGTGTATCCCAATCTGTCCCTGCATGTGTGTATCCCAATCTGCCCCTGCATGTGTGTATCCCAATCTGCCCCTGCATGTGTGTATCCCAATCTGTCGCTGTATGTGTGTATCCCAATCTGCCGCTGTATGTATGTATCCCAATCTGCCCCTGCATGTATGTATCCTAATCTGTCCCTGCATGTGTGTATCCCAATCTGCCCCTGTATGTGTGTATCCCAATCTGCCCCTGCATGTGTGTATCCCAATCTGCCCCTGCATGTGTGTATCCCAATCTGTCGCTGTATGTGTGTATCCCAATCTGTCCCTGCATGTGTGTATCCCAATCTGTCCCTGCATGTGTGTATCCCAATCTGTCCCTGCATGTGTGTATCCCAATCTGTCCCTGCATGTGTGTATCCCAATCTGTCCCTGCATGTGTGTATCCCAATCTGCCCCTGCATGTGTGTATCCCAATCTGCCCCTGCATGTGTGTATCCCAATCTGTCGCTGTATGTGTGTATCCCAATCTGTCCCTGCATGTGTGTATCCCAATCTGTCCCTGCATGTGTGTATCCCAATCTGTCCCTGCATGTGTGTATCCCAATCTGTCCCAGCATGTGTGTATCCCAATCTGTCCCTGCATGTATGTATCCCAATCTGTCCCTGCATGTGTGTATCCCAATCTGTCCCTGCATGTATGTATCCCAATCTGTCCCTGCATGTGTGTATCCCAATCTGTCCCTGCATGTATGTATCCCAATCTGTCCCGGCATGTATGTATCCCAAGATAAGTAAGAAATTGTAAGAGCCATAATGAGGATTCACAGCTGAATCCGTGCACCCCTGAATACGAATAACGGGCATCTTGGTGTGGGCCTTATATATAACGGTCATCTCTGTGTGTGACATATGTATAATAACTGTTACGGAGCGGGGCATATGTATAATGGGCATAACAGTGTGGGGCTTATGTATAATGGGCATGACGGTGTGGGGCATATGTATAATGGGCATCCCTGTGAGTGGCATATGTATAATGGGCATCCCTGTGAGTGGCATATGTATAATGGGCATCTCTGTGAGTGGCATATGTATATCGGGCATCTCTGTGTGGGCCTTATGTATAACGGGCATCTCTGTGTGCGGCATATTTATAGTAAGCATTACAGTGTGGGGCATATGTATAATGGGCATCACGGTGTGGGGCATATGTATAATGCAAATCTCTGTGTGTGGCATATGTATAATAAGCGTGAGTGAGGAATTATGTTTTTCTTTTTCTTTTCTAATTTTATGTAATGCCCCGCCCCTTTTGTAGCTCCTCCCACATCACCGCCCACTCTCTGCCCCTGCCCACAGTTCCTGAACCTATTTTCCTACAAAAATAGCACTGGGTGTCAGTACACATTATGTGCACCGCTTCTCCCCCATATACGCTTCTCCCCCGCCCCCATATATTACTGTGCCAAAGTGTGCTTATAGCACCTCTGTCATAATCAGTATTGCTATCTTAAGATTTTGGCAGCTGCAGGTGTCCTTGCCTCATTGACAGCCACTGTAATGGCTGCTTTGGCTGCACTTTGGAGATCTGCTGAAAGTAGTGAGATTTCACGCATGTGTGCTGATGCCAGCCAGGAGGTGAGGCACAATGCATCAGACCTAGGGCCAGATGCACTAAGCTGTAAAAGTGATACAAATGGAGTGTGTTAAACAACCAACCAACCAGCTCCTAAGCAGCATGACATTTCTCGAACACGTCTGTGACATGGCAGGTTTGGAGCTGATTGGTTGGTTGTTTATCATTTCTCTCCATTTTATCACTTTTTGACGCTTAGTGCATCTGCCCCATAGGCTGATGTGCTGTGGGGTTCTTTCAGGGATTGCAACAGATAAACTCCCCGCCACCACTTAAGCACCTGAGATGTGTATTTATCTTGTCATTACTGCTTTCTGCTTCACCTCGGCATGATCAGTGATCGACTAATACATCTACCCCACGGTCCACAACTGTCCAGGGGGCAAATGTATTAAGCCTTAAATAGAGATACACACGAGGGGGATAAAGAGATATAAATGCCCATCCAATTAAATCATAACTGACATTTTAACACAGCCTATAACATGACAGGAGCTGATTGGCTGGACGTTTAACACTCTTTATCACCCTCACGTTTATCTCTTTTCCAGGCTTAATACAGCTTCCCCCAGGTTCACTAAAAGTCTATTTTGCATTCAAACCTACAAAAAAATTTGCCTGCTTACCACATATGCACCAAGTTCCATAATGTCATCCATTACATACAGTAGCTTTGACGCCGTTGGCAGCTCAATCTTTAAATGACATTTCCCTATGGAAGCCTTTGGTCTTCAGTCTGTTGTGGTCCCTACATTTGCAACAGCAATCACAGCCCCGCCATAGGTTTTCATGCGAAGCAGTCAGACTCATCAAGCTCAGAATGCCACTTAGGCATGCATTGACAGCAATGGCCTAGGTTCCTTGAATCATTTCACTTCTTCCCATTGCAGGGACAGGCTCCTTACAAAGATAAAATACTAAATATACCCCTTATGGAGAAATTTTGTTTTGGCTGCTTATGCATTTCAGCTGGGTTTCAATAAATCTTGCTAATTGTATCATCAGATAAACTTTGGGAAACTTATGCTGTGTACACACGGTGAGATTTGACATTAGATTTTGACTATATAGTCAAAATCGCATCGGGATCGCATATAGATCGTATACACATTGCGATCCCGATGCACGCTGCCGTGACAGTACAAATCGAAACCAGATAGACAGCGCAGCAATGACTATATAGCGCAAATCTAATGCAGATTGTATGAATTGTATGTAAATGGTACAGAGTTAGCAAAGATTGCATAGCACTCAAATCTTAAGTCGAATAGCAAGGGAATCTCACCGCTTGGACACAACATAAAGGGGCCTACACACATAGCAATTTAGGGGCACTAGATCTCACTAGAACGCTTGGCAAATGCCCCTACATCGTTCCGTGTGTAGGGGGCCATAGCGATGCACGGCCCTGCATGCTGCTATCACCCGGTGATTAATATCCAGCATGCTGGATATTAATCTCTTAATTGTCAGGCAGGGCCACTGTTCTCACCGGAGAACAGTGGCCCTGACAGATTGCTCAGCACACAGTGCTGACACATCGCTGTGTGCTGAGTGATCCACACTAGGCTTCATTTTTCCAGTAGCCAATTTACCTACCAGTATATTTTTGGAGTGTGGGAGGAAACCAGGGTACGCGGAGAATACCCACACCAGTATGGAAAGAATACACAAACTCCCCACAAGGGGGAATCGAATCCATGACCTCAGTGCTGAGAAGCAGTAACACTATTAGCCCATCCATTCTGCCCAAGGAAGCAGAATCAGGGTCATTCATCCAGTGATGGAGTCACCAGTGATACGATGCTGCATCCTCAGATACCACACTGGGGGCCTTATTCTGGTTGGTGCGGCCGGGCCGTACGCGTACGTCCCGGGGTTTTTTATGATCTGCGCATGCGTACATTCGCTAATGCGCAGGCGCGAACACTCCACAACGCTTACGGACGGGTCTCAACGTGCGAAAAAACCTATACGCGAGTGTACGGGCATTGGGGGCGGCATAGGGGCGTGATGAGGGGAGCGGCCGAAATAATGAGGGAAAATGGGCGTAAATATGGGCGTACACGGGGGTGTGCACCAAAAATGAGCGGTGCTACTACCGCACGATCGACTAAAGCACCGTTCATTTCGGACACAAAACAGGCAGCCGCCAACCGCCATCTCAAACCGCCCCTACAGATACCGCATGCCAGCGTGCGCCTGGATTTGCTAATTTACGCTGATTACTACCAAACACATACACCTGAATGTAATAACCAATAATGCAGTCTATTAAGTCCAAACCATGATTTCACTACCTGCAAGCCACACACAGCACTCAAACACATTGGAAGCTTATCTTTCTATACTTCTCTACATTTAAAGGTTTGTTTAATTTAAGGTAAGAATCTTTGTAAGACCTGCTTATATATGCTAAGGTAGGTATTTGTTAAACAGTTAGACACATTCACTACGTGCTTTCATAGACTTTACACAGTAGCACACTTAATCTACACAAGTCGACATGTGTCAACGTGTTCACTCTAATACAAACATAGGTTTTGTATTTAGGATACAATTACATAAACCACATCTAACACCTACAAAGGATGTTTCAGCAATGTTTTAAGCCCATGCCCACTATTTTGCACATTAATTAATTCAATCAATTAATTAATTAATTTTCATAATTATCGTTGAAAGGCAAGATTTGCAGGTCCATATATGTGAAGGGTATGTCAGCGTACACGGACGTACGCTCACTCTCACGAGCGGTGACATAAGCTGACTTTTCTATTGAAAACAATAGGGACCCGTCCATGCAAGCTGGCGTACGCTCAGATAGCCGCAAGAAGTCGGTGGGAAGACGGACGAGAGACGTCCGTAAACGGTGGTGTACGCTCAATTGTACGCCAGTTGTCGGAGTGTAAGGGCTGGCCCGTCCGTGTACGTTGGCGTACGCACAATTGTACGCCACTCCCCTTCGACGTTGTTTCTGGCCGTACGTATGCGGCTGAGTTGTGGGTGGACTTAACCCCAACGGCCGCGTACGGATAGCGTACGTTAATAGCGAACGTACGCACGTTTGGCCGCTCCGATCAGAATAACCTCCAGGATCTCAAATGCAGACAGGAAGTGTCTACTTACACCAGAGGCCTCCTGCTGCGATAACATATCTGGGCATCACTGCTGCTTCCAAGCAAGCAGTAGCAATGCTCCCTTCAACCGTATCTAAATCAGGACCATTATTAGAAACCCCATTCAATTGCTGATTCTTGTATAGTAGTAATACAGACTATCAAGAGTGCATCGGGTGCAATTAATATTAAGTGTAAGTTGATCAATAATAGATCATTTTAGCAGCTGTAAAATGTTCTGTAATATGAATTGTTTAAATTATATTACATGTTGCTTTGATTTTCCTTTTACAACTGAAAAATGGAAATGTTTTGAACCATATGGTTTCATAAGTATCAAATTTCATCAGTGTATTGAGATTTTTTAGCTCCTCTGTTTTATACTGTAGGCATTGTTCCCTGGGGGTTTTTATGATATTCGGTACCCCAATGTCTTTGTTAGGGAGAAAATAACACACAATCTCATATATTCCAGTGTTTTCAGGGGGAAATCAGCCTGTGGTTCCAAACTAAGGGGGTATTCAATGTGTGCCAATAGTTGGAAACTGTCACACACCTATTCAATTCAGCGTTTTCGGGTGCATTTCACCTATGCAGATTCAACTTCTGCATACCTCCCAACTGTCACGATTACAGCGGGACAGTCCCGATTTTCGGGTCCTGTCCCGCTGTCCCACCCGCGGCAGGCATTGTCCCGCTGCGGAGGGTGGCAGTTGGGAGACCCCCCAATCTAATAGAATAGACGCTGTGCGCATGCGCACAGCATCTATTCTTGTATGAAAATTAGGCCGCGGCTAATTAGCATAAGCCACACCCTCATTTACATACGCCCCGCCCCCTTTTCGGGCGGGGCGCCGCACGAGTGTCCCTATTTCACCAACACAGAAGTTGGGAGGTATGCTTCTGTATTGTCTAAAATGGATGCTAAATTGTCGAATTTGCCATCAATTTCGCCAATCCACGGCTTTCCGACCGTCAGAACATTTTTGGCAGGGGGGGTAAACTGAATAGGTTAAATATAAATTTTACCTATTCATGTTGAAAAAGTGACAATATTTTCAACTGTCGAAAATATCGGCAAAGATTGAATAGCTCCATAAGTGTCCCTGGGTTCATTGCAGTCTCTTTTAGGCTGTGAACTGACAGGAACGTACCATTGGCTGGTGGAATAATTGGTACTATAGTTGTTTCATTGCCACTTTGCCACTAAATTATACAAAGACATTTCCTCCAGTCACTATATAGCTCATCTTTGCAAATGAGTCACTTTGCATTCTATATAACAGATTGGGTTCTACTATTGGCATGCTGTATTATGTAATAATGTGTGGTTTATCTTTTATACAAAGTAGCAGAATATGATATGAATTATTAACTAGCTGCCAGATTAAAACATTTTGTGTAATAGCATTACTGACTTACAGCTCTGAGGTCATGGGTTCAAACCCCAGCATGGCCCTAACTGTGCAGAGTTTGCATACCATGCATAGGTTTCCTCCGGGTACTCCGGTTTTCCCCCACAATCCAAAAATATACAGGTAGGTTAATTGGCTCCCAACAAAATTACCCCTAGAATGAATGTGTGTGCATGTACATGTGGTAGAGAATATAGCTTGCAAAGGCCCCCATACACTAGTCCGACTTGTCCTAAGGACAATTTGGACCAGTCTGCCCTTGAGAGCACCCGGCAGCTCCCTGGCAGGCTTGCTTACTATTTGGCACTTGAGCTGGCAGCAGCGGGGGGGGGGGGGGGGGGTGGGCAGCGAGTTCAGTGCAGGGCAGGCAGCAGGTCCGTTTGGCATCTGGGAACTAGTATCGGAATTTGCCAGTATTGAGCGGGAAGCATCTACTGAATGTGAAAAAATATTTTGAAACGACTGGCCTCCCATCTGGAAAGAAAAGCACCCACAATGTGCCACTGATGGGTCAGAGGGTTTCTCGGCCCGATCCATCAGCTCAAAGCCGCCCAGTGTGTATGGCCCGGCGATGAGCAGTGAGCGTTGCTGCTGCATCATCGCCGGGAAAGCCGCTCATCCGCTGGTATTACCAGCAGATGAGCAGCTTTAAGGACGGCTTTGCCGCCAGGCAGGGGGAAAGCCGCTCAGTGTGTATGCACTGAGCGGCTTTCCCCCCCAGCAATGAATGCAATCATCGCTGTCCATACACGCTGGGTATAGTCGCCCAGTGTGTATGGACCTTAAAGCTGGGTACAAACAGCCAGAGGATCGGCCAGACACATTGCTCACCTTGGGGCCTATCGGGCAGAATTTATTCCTAATATGCAGGTGCCGATGGTTGCTAGTGACATCATCAGGTGTGATGTGCTGCATATCAAACCGGACAGTTACACTAGTGCCCACTGTTATGCTAATGAAGGAGAGAACATGATACTTCCATCCTTCATTAACATTGTTTCAGTGTGTACACACATTCTGTCGAAAATTTTGTTTTTAATCTTTGTATTTATTTTAGCAGTTGAACTGATGATTATTTCTGATTCTTTTTCATTTCCTAAAAATATGGTATGTACCATACTTACAATAGCTTAATTGTATGTTTACATAAAATGATAATATTATTAGTAAGTTGCTGGTCAGTTTCCCATGTAACCGCTTCAGTGCTGCCTCTAACAGTCATCATGAATAGCAGCAGTATGTCACAAAGCAGCACAGCAGGCCGAGCATGGAGAAAGAGGCATGTGATGATTAAACCAAAGCGGCTCTTTACAGCTGGAATCCCAGGACATCCTGAGACTGCTTGTTTCACCCTGCAGAATGGCTGGGAAACCAAACAACTGTCGCTCACAGCTACTGTGCAAGACCGGGCTGTTTATTGGGAGAAGGAGCCTCTTTGTGGTTTTAGACTGAAGTGTAGGGGAAATCTGTTACTGACTGTATACAGATAATAAGTTCATTGTACAATGCATGTTCATTCCATTTATGATATTCTCCTATCAAATCACACAGTATCTCAGACTGGCACAATGCCTCAGAGGTTTATTTTAAAACCAAGTTTCTTTGTGTAATTTAAAGTCCACAAGTTCAGTGAATAAATACAGACATTGTACATCTGTGTTTGCTGTGAGAGTCTTCCACTGGTACTATAGATCGTAAGGATCCTTTACTAACCGCAGAATGTGCAGATGCACAGAACAATTAATAATGCACCAATGAGCCTATTTGTCCCACCATAGCACACAGTTTGCCACCGCTGACTGATTCTGAGAAAGATGGCTCTGACCTTTTTACATGTCACATTAGTAAATGTTTAATGTTTTTTATATTACTTCATAGTGGAGTGAAAAAGTTTTTGTCCCACTCATTATTTCTCATCATTTTGCATATTTGTCAAACTTAATTGTTTAAAATCTTCAAAGAAAGTTGAAATATAAACATCCATCCACACGAGCAGATGGGTGCAGGGCAGGCGACGGGGGGGTCTAGGGGGACACCTGTACCGGGTCCCAAGCTTGTGAGGGGCCCCAAGGTTCTGAGGGGCTGTAAGCATGGCTGCGGCAGTGCAGTGCCTAGCAATGGTTTATAAAGGCACCCGCCTGGATTCCTGTTAGGGTACTTGCCTGGAACCCCCCCCCCCCCTCCAGTATTAGTGATTATTAATTATGTTTCTTTTGTAACAATAAAAAAACACGTTCAATATGCAGTGTACTAAAAATGTTCTGCTCAATGGGGCGGGGTTAGGGGGGCCCACCAAAAATATCAGTGTACTGGGCCCCAATGTTGTTTATGTTTTGTATTCATTTCGTTTTCCAGATTTGAAAATGGTGTAAGGGGGGGGGGGGGGTACCAAAACTGGTACTGTAAATGATAATTTACATTAAATTATTTCAGCTTTGGAAACAATACTTAGTCCTACCGCATACATAGCATTGCTCAGTTCCACTTGAGTCACTAGGGGGTGAGACAGTGGACTATGCCATGTGTCACTCTCCAAATAGCAAATGTGACTAGAAGCCGAGTGCTGCACTGTGTCATTATCATTGCCGGGTCCAGCCCCTGTCAGTGAGGCAGAGTTGACATTGCAAAGTGAGTCTCTGAGGGCAGCCCAGCATATCCAGCTGGGCAGATATTTGGTGCACTGAGTGTCACCAATCCCATTAATGCCACTGCCCTGTTCATTGACGTAACTATAAAATTTGCTCCCCCAAGCCCAAAAAGTTCCCCCCCCCCCCCCAGATATTTTAAAAATAAAGAATGCGCACATTTCAAAAAGTGTGTGCGGCCCCGCATCAAGGTGTAATGTCAATTACAAAATCAGCACGTTGGCGGGGAGCGCTTTCCCTTCCCATCTCTGCTTCAGGGAGATGGGCAGGGTCAGGGTGGTACGGGGAGCGGCGAGGAGGCGGCGGAGGGCTAAGACTGAATGGAGCGCATGAGCCCCCTTCCGACTGTTGGCAGGTCCTGGCAGTTGGCGATAGAATCACCAGGACCTGCAACAATGACATGGGCTCAATCTGTACCTCATTTACCGATTTTTGTTAAGTATGAAGGGAGAAAAAGGGAAATAATATATATGATACTAGAAGGTGTGCATGACTTTGAACATGGGAGATATTCAGGTAATTATTGATGCCTTTAACATACGTGAATGGACAACTAATTGTTACGTAATAACAGCTGAAGATCGAAACCAGCTAACGAATATCATTTCTCTGTCACAATATGTCACGTTTAATAAGATTGACGATGGAAGATTGAACTGGATTTCAGGTCCATGTGCAGATATACAGTAATATATTTTCTCTTTATACATATGGCCTCAGGCAATGTCTTCCAGCTAGATCAAATTACGAACTGACCCCCTAAGACTGTTTGGCTTGGACAAAACTTACAGAATGGTTTTCATTAAAGTAATCTGCGTTACATCATAAACCGGCATCAATATGTATCAAATAAATCCATCAACATGACACGTTCTACTCAACAAAAGAATCGAAAAATCATAGTTTACCACCAGATCAAAGAAAATAAGAGATAACAAAAAAAATCTGTCCAGATTTAGGAAATCTACATGCTGACTAGGGGTCTTGGGTCAAGTTATTGTATAAAGTGATTAGTATCATGTGTCAACAGATGGAAAAACTACAGATCTCTGAAGAATATCCTAAAAAATATCTGGAATGTGTCTTTTATGCTGATGTGAATGAAGGGGAATCAGAGGAACGATCTGTGACATAGAGGTGGAACAGAGAGCAAGGGAAAAGGATTGAGCTGTGTGAAGTTCAAAGCTAGGGAAGAGGAAACAGAGGTGGAAATGGGGCTGGTTTAATGTTATACTGCATGTGGCACGTGTTCCTCCTACGCCATGTGCCAAAAAGTGCTAATTTCAAACACTCTCCAGTTTGTATCACCAATCACATAGTGATCTCATGGTATTCTTTTGATCCACATTGGATAGTTTCATAATGTTTATGTACTGAAGGTTACATTTGCAATGAAGAAAACATGCAGGTATCAATGACCAGCTGTATGATAGAGTGGTGATGGGTTTGGGATATTAATGAGAAACAGTATTGCCAGAGAATTTTTCATCGTTGATTGAGGGACCATAGTTTTCTGGCACTCCTTGCTTATACATATAATGTTACTATTGTTTAGTTTTCATATTTTATTAAGCAGCAACAGACATCAATCAATCAATACAATTTTTTGGGAGGGGAAGTAGGATATGTGTTACATGGCTACAGCTTATGGCCCTTATTCTTGTTCACTCTCAAAGGCAAATTCCTTCTCAAATGGACAAAACCATGTGCACTGCAGTTTGGGCAGATGTAACATGTGCAGACAGAATTAGATTGGGTGGGTTATATTGTTTCTGTGCAGGGAAAATACTGACTGCTTTATTTTTTCACTGCAATATAGATATAATTTTGAAGTAAAACCCCACCCAAATCTAATTCTCTCAAGTTACATCTGCCCCCCCCTGCAGTGCACATGGTTTTGTCCATTTGAGAAGGAATTTGCCTTTGAGAGTGAACCAGAATAAGGGCTTATTAGTGAGATACAGGCTGTCTTGATTGAGTGTGCTGTATCAGATCCTTCTGCCTCCACAGGCAACAACCCCATTCCCAATAACCAGACAGTGGCGTAAGTTTGTCACAGTTGCCCAGAGGCAAGATATATATTGGTGCCCCCCCAAAAAAACCTTATATAATATAATAGTGTATGTGTCTGTTCTGAAATATATGTGTTTTATACACACACACATATATTGAGAGAGAGAGAGAGCGAGAGTGAGAGTGAAAGAACACATATATATTTCAGAAATTGGTTACAGAAGGGATATCAATGGCTTTCAATTAACTGATTTATTAGTTTTTGAAACTAGCAGGGAAGGGGAGGTGCCCCCTTGTGAGCAGGAGCCCAGCGTCAGATGACTCCATTGCCTCCCAGAGTTCTGCCCCTGTAACCAGATCTAAGTACTTTTTTGTCCTTCTGTGTCTTTCTTCTAAGCCAATTAAATCGACATGAAAAATGGGAGGAAACTCAGGTTGCACGAACAGTATGGTGGCAATGCACAAACAGAACAAAAATCCAAATTTAAACCTCCTTCTTTATTTGATCCTTTGTCATCCAACCCCAGTATAAAAACTTACACCAGGATGGTTGAGCATGACACTCTTAAAACATCCCGCAAGCCTCAATACTACAATCTGTCGCTTGAAGAAAGATCAGCCTTAAAAACTTTGAAACAAGACACCAGCATAGTGATCCGGCAAGCGGATAAGGGTGGAGCTGTGGTAATTCAAGACTGGGTCCAATATAACGATGAAATTCTACGACAGCTATCGGACAGTAACACCTATGAGCAAGTACCACATAATCCGATCCCTGAGTTTAAGAACAGGGTTGATGCCGTTCTGTCTAATGGTCTGGCCAACAATTGGATCACAAAAGCGAATTTCGACTTCTTGACTGTACCTTTTCCCATCTGCCCCATCATGTATACTTTACCCAAAATTCATAAATCCCTTACTAATCCACCCGGTAGGCCCATCATTTCTGCCCGCTCCTCCCTCCTTCAACCCTTAGCCATATTCATTGATCATCACCTTCAACCCTTGGTCACATCTGGCAACACCTTTATTCAGGACACGAATGATTTCATCAGCAAATTGAAAAATATTGACACTTCCGACATACGGTATTTAATAACCATGGACGTGTGTTCTTTATACACGGTTATACCGCATCTAGATGGACTGAGAGTACTACGTAGTGCTCTGGAACAAAGAGAAACTTTGGAACCTCCTACAGACTTTTTACTGGACCTGGCGTCTCTGGTATTAACCTGTAATCATTTCCTATACAGTAACAAATATTACATTCAACTAACAGGCACTGCCATGGGCTCGAACCTAGCCCCAGCCTACGCATGCCTGTACATGCATGACTATGAAAATCTACATATTCTGCCACGCTTTGGTGATAAGATGAAACTGTACAAACGTTATATTGACGATGTGTTTGTCCTTTGGACTGACACTTCTGAGAACTTGGAAGCAATGATCACGTATCTCAATGCATTGAACAGTCCTATTCGCTTTACACATGACATTCAATCTGAGTCCATTCATTTCCTTGACATCAAAGTCACACTTTCAGCGGAAAAGATAGATACCTGCTTGTTTAGAAAGGATACCGATAGAAATATGTTTCTGTCTACTACTAGCCAGCATCCACCTGCTCTTAAGGAGAACCTACCGGTCTCCCAATACATGCGTGTGATCCGTAATAACACCCGACCTGAGTCGATGGAGATCCAAATTGAAGAGATGACCTGTCGCTTTCTGGAAAGAGGATATCAACCCGCCAACTTAAAGAGATGCTTAAAGAAGGCTAGACATAATGTAACGAGCCGTGAACAGAATTTGAGACCTTCTGCAAATAAAGCTCCACGAATGCTATATGTTAACACATATAACCACGCATCAGCAAATATACATAAAAGTCTCACGAAACATTGGCCCCTTGTGTCATCAGATAAAAACTTAAATCTACAACATCATGGTCCCCCAATGATGGCGTACAGGAGAGGCCCCAACCTCAAACAAATCTTGATGAGACCCACAATGAGCCCGAGCCCTCAAACCTCTCACACCTGGCTGTACAAAAAGAAGCCTGGTTGTTTCCGTTGTGCGGGGTGTACCACATGCAACAGCATGTTGTCAGGCCCCACGTTTCCTCATCCACATTCCGGAGAGCAGATTAAAATTATGTACCGTCTACACTGCCTCATGGACCATGTCATCTATTTGTTGACATGTCCATGCGGCCTAGCTTATACTGGGATGACAACTAGGAAATTCCGTGAGCGAATGGCGAATCATCGCAACTCCATTAGAACGGCCATTGAAACGAAGAAATCTGAGTTACCTATCCCTAGGCATTTTCTTGCGGCTGGACACCAGATCGCTAGCCTACGATGTCGGCTCATAGATTGGGTCCCCCCTCCACAGAGGGGAGGTGACAGAGCTCTCCAACTAAGAAAAAAAGAGAGCAAATGGATTCATCGATTAGGAACACTAGCCCCAAGGGGTTTGAACGAGAACAATCCGTTGAACATCTTTTTGCGTTGAGAACTGACCATTTACTATCCTTTCATATTCTAGACCTAAAATGTGCAATGAATCCTTAAGCCATACTCTGCTATGATCTCCAACGTGATCCAGGCTTGTTGGCTTTACTATTATCCTAGTCCAGCTAGAACCACAATGGGTCATGTTTACCAAATTAACTTTATATGATGAAACTGTTTTGTGAATTTTTTCATTTTTTTATGCATTTTTTTGTGAATCTTCACTCTAACACGCAGGTTAATGCGCGTTATTTCTATTTATTGTTCTGTTTATATTTTTGTATATATGTATTCACTTGTTCCACACAAATTGTCCTGCAAAAACTTCCTCTGACATATATTATCGATATACTCCATTCTATGTATGTTTCAGATATTGATCGCTTTGAATTTTGTGTCCTTAATGACCTTAATTAACACCAATATCGATAATACAGAGGTGGTTGACAGCAGGTCCCCGGCGTTACCAGAAATGATTAAGTCATTTTTTCCTAAAGTGAATTTTTCTCTAAGAAATTTTTCTAAGTCCAAGCGCATGCGCAGGTATTGCGCTAGCTGAGCTTTCACCTCAGCGGTAGTTAGACCGGACTTCCGGTCTATTGATACGCATAGCGATGCGGTCCACTTTTTTGTATATAGCTCAGTTACCAAGCCAATATGCGGTAGCTTGCGTTCCATATACCGGACATCCGGTGACGCATTTCCGCTGATAAACTTCCGTTTTCGCGGCATTACCCGCATTTTGGCGGGAATTCTGCACACATGTGACTTCCTGTTTTCTGGTATATAAGTCCGGGCCTGGGCAGCCTTCAGACATGGTTGGCGTTCCTGAACCATGCTGATCTGCGTCCATGATACTCTTATATGCTATTTGATTCTTTCTGCCTATGTAAGTACATGGGGTTTACCCTTTTTGTTTTTTATGTTTTGTTCCAATGTTGGAACATTGTTATTATATTGACTTAATAGTGATACACTATATGTTATGATATTGCAGGCTCCTTGATAAAGGTCCAGATGTGGGACCGAAACGTCGGGGCTATATTGTGGCAAAAAAATTTGGATACCCTTTTCTGAAAATAAAGACCAATGTTGAATTTTATCTGAGCAAGTCTTTGTTACACTGGCGAGTGCACATTCCCAACTGGGAGAACTGTTCTACACTGCAATATAGATATAATTTTGAAGTAAAACCCCACCCAAATCTAATTCTCTCAAGTTACATCTGCCCCCCCCTGCAGTGCACATGGTTTTGTCCATTTGAGAAGGAATTTGCCTTTGAGAGTGAACCAGAATAAGGGCTTATTAGTGAGATACAGGCTGTCTTGATTGAGTGTGCTGTATCAGATCCTTCTGCCTCCACAGGCAACAACCCCATTCCCAATAACCAGACAGTGGCGTAAGTTTGTCACAGTTGCCCAGAGGCAAGATATATATTGGTGCCCCCCCAAAAAAACCTTATATAATATAATAGTGTATGTGTCTGTTCTGAAATATATGTGTTTTATACACACACACATATATTGAGAGAGAGAGAGAGCGAGAGTGAGAGTGAAAGAACACATATATATTTCAGAAATTGGTTACAGAAGGGATATCAATGGCTTTCAATTAACTGATTTATTAGTTTTTGAAACTAGCAGGGAAGGGGAGGTGCCCCCTTGTGAGCAGGAGCCCAGCGTCAGATGACTCCATTGCCTCCCAGAGTTCTGCCCCTGTAACCAGATCTAAGTACTTTTTTGTCCTTCTGTGTCTTTCTACTAAGCCAATTAAATCGACATGAAAAATGTCCACACATGAAAAGGTCGACATGATTTTTTCACATTTTCTCTTCCATTTTTGGATTTTTTGATACTTCAGCATCCATGTGGACTCCGGTTGGGAACATTAGCAGGATGAGCGAAGCGACATTGACACACAAAAAAAAAACCTTTTATAACCTTCATATCTACCTTTTCATGCATCTACCTTTTGCCAGTGTTGACCTTTTTGGTGTCGACCTACTGATTGTCTATCTCCGCAATGTAGACCTTTCCCTCCACACACTTCAGTTCTATAGTACATAAATCAGTGATTCAGCAGGAGCAGCACTAGTTTAAGTAAATGATTAAATTGAGAAATGCATGCTTTGAAGATTTACTTATTTTACTGACCCAGGGGATATACTATGCCTCTTTTGTACCCACAGTTTCAGTATTCTGCAGGTTGGTGTGCTGTGCACCATGATGTCATGCGTGCTATGTTATAAGTTATAACCAAACCGTTGTGTAGACAATAACATCATTTTGGTATAGCAGATAGGATCATTTTATGTTTCTTTACTAATTCCCCATGCATAACGACGTGCTTAAGCACAGATCGCTCAGCACACATCGCTGGCACACATGTGATGCACCAGCGATGTGTGCTGACCAGTGTTCTTTAGCGATTTGACTAGATCTTGACTGCATTCAGTCAAAATCTAGTCAGGCAATGGCGACGGGCAGGACCACGTCATTGCTGGGGGATATACACATGGACCGATCAGTGTGTAATTTCTAAGCGATCTAGTCAGATCGCTTAAAAATAGGGCTGGAATCACCACGTGCGTATGCCCCTTAACCCCTTGCAGTCCAAATATATTTTTGCAATTCTAACTGTCTGGTTTAAATGTTTAAATTAATTGTAATTTATTTATTTTTATTAAAAAAATGATCTACATTGAATGTTGAACGATGTTAATGTTCTTATTTTGAAGTGGCTCGTCATTGGATCTGCTAATAGCGCTAGGGCTGTTGAGCCTGAGCTGTTGGACTTGAAAGCGTTAAGACATAGGGCCAGATGCACTAAGCTTCAAAAAGTGATAATGTGGAGAGTGTTAAATAACCAGCTGACCAGCTCCTAACTGCCACATTACAGACTGGGTTTGAACAATGGCAATTGGGGGCTGCTTGGCCGGTTGTTTATCACTTTTGAAGCTTAGTGCATCTGGCCATTAGATAGAAAAACTACCAGCCAATCAACTCCTACATGTCATTTGACAGTAATATGTCTGTAATATGACAGTTAGGAGCTGATTGGTACTTTCTCTCTCTCCACTTTATCACTCTAAAAGGATTAGTACATATCCCCCCTGATACTTATAACTTAAACAGACAAAATAATGACTATTACAAACCTTATGACTGAAAGAACTACAGTATAAATGAAATATAAAGAACTGATGAGTTGCCTCTTTAGAAAGCATCTGAATGCTTCCAGTTTAATCATCACTAGTAATAATGGCCCTTATTCTGGTTGGTGCGGATATGTCCGCGTGCGTTCGTTCCACCGATGTTTTGTGTTTGCGCATGTGCAGAGGCATATCTGCGCATGTGCGAAAGGGACATACGTCCAAATTCCGCATGAATTGTTTGCACTACGAACAGGGGGAGGAGAGGGGCGTGAAGGGCTGTTTGGCCTCATTAACATATGCATACGCCCCGCGTTTCATGGGCGTTCCCATGAAAACGCTGGGCGTACGTATGGTAATGCGGCCGTGACGCACGTGTAGGGGGCGGACATATGACATTGCCGGATATCAGCTGCCCGCCCAGATCCCTGCTTTTGCACGGAGAAATGCCCGAGTGGTCTGAGCTCGTGAAAGCTGCCTGACCACTCGGTCCTGCATTCGATGGTATGCGACCATCGAATGATGGGGGAGCTTCCCAGAGATGGAGGAGGTGTATACATGAGAAATCCACTCGTGCTCCATGCGGTCAGCGGCTTACCGCATTCGGACGGAGTGAGCGATCCGCACGGAAGGCGGGGTTTAGGACGCACGGTCCTGGCCGCATATTCGGCTCTGGCCGTACAGACCAGAATAAAGCCCAATATCACAATATTCGCATCATTGATAGGAGTAGGTATACTAACGCTTCTTAAAATGAGATGATCCTGTTGCCCATAGCAACCATCAGATTCTGTCTATGATTTTGTAGGATGCACAGCACACTAATTTGGGGCACATGTGATAAAATTTACAAATTAAAACAAAAAAAAAAATCATGTCAACCTTTTCAAGTGTCGTCGATTTTACTTATGTCAACCTTTTGCCTATATCAACATTGTACATGTTGATGATTTGGTGTTGACCTACTGACTGTCTACTAAGACACTGTCTGCCATTTAGACCATAATCGGAATGGGTAATGCCACAGCAGACAGTACTGTTTGCCCAGAGAATAAAGGTGTATTTGCATATACAGTAGTGTCGTTCTCACCTCTGGTAATTGTTTTGTTTCCTCAGTGTTGCACAAGCAGAGCAGAAGCCCGGAGAGATGCAGCTAAAGTTGCTTTAATCAACTCC
Source organism: Crinia signifera (assembly GCF_055691185.1). Taxonomy (NCBI): domain Eukaryota; kingdom Metazoa; phylum Chordata; class Amphibia; order Anura; family Myobatrachidae; genus Crinia; species Crinia signifera. The sequence goes on from NC_139217.1 coordinate 408,223,349, forward strand.
CTCTTCAATGAATTACCCACCCGGAGGATCACGCAGGATTTTATCATGAAGAGTGTTCAAGAAGCGGTTTCCTCCACCAGCGTAAGTCTGATGTCAGTTGGTCGCTTGCTCAAAAAAACATATAGATTTGTAATGATGAAAACATGTAGTGTTTATGAAGAATATGAAGTAGATTTAGTAACTGTCATAGTTGACCTCATAAACTGTGGTGTCCTTCTTTCCATCGGTCCCAAGCCAAACTACCTGTTGTCAACCCTGCAAAATGTAAAACAGTAATATTGGGTACAGAGGCGTACCTAGCCATTTGTGGGCCCCATAGCAAAAGTTTGTAAGGGCCCCCTATTTGGCAACTGATGGTGATAAATGTATGTAAAACATATTACTTAGACGGCAAAGATGGGCCCCCTTCAGCTCTGGGCCCCATAGCAGCTGCACCCCTTGCACCTATGGTAGTTACGCCCTTGATTGGGTACACACTTAGATAACCAATCTGCCAATTTATCTGGCAATTGGTAAGTGCATACATACATACTTACCAGTCCATGGTTGGATGTGTCATGTCTGACGTCACTACTGGGAGAGCATTTATATACAGTCAGGTGCACAGATATGTCTGCACATATACTGGCCATGGACTGTGCTGCAGGGCTGGTGCAGTGTGTTTGTGAATGTTGCACATCGCTGGTACACATTGCCACGGCCACCATACAGCAACCATTTCATTGAACACCCATATCTAGTGGCCAGTGTTTACCCAGCTTGAAGCACTGTATGTTAGAAAAAAGGCAACATAATCTTCCCCTTGATAGAGTTACATATAATAAAATGTCATAATTTCAGTGCTAAAGTAATCGATTACTGAGGTACTGTACTGAGAACCTACTGTATGGATGTAAAAATAATATGACATGTGAGGTAGAAGGCCAGGAGACTGTCATAACCTGCATGGCAGTGCTGAGTGATCACAGAGACCCTCCAGGAAGCAGAGAAGACTACTGTAGGTTGTGCTGAGCCATGCTGCATCTGGTACATGGTGGGATGGCCACAACTTGTCTGGCTTGGGAATTCATCTTACTAACCTGTTGATAATGGGGCCGCCTCATTTGGAATCCAAAACAACATTGAGACAATTCTCCTACCTGGATATGTCAAAACACCCAGAATTGTATTTACCACATTTATATTTAACAAGTACGTATAATATGTAATTAATAATAATGACTTTAATGATTTATGTAATATACTATTCATTTGTGACAGTGATTTGTGAAATTGAGGGCATGGAGTGTTTTTCCCGTATTTCCTTCAAATAGACATGCTTTGGTTTGTACAGTGATTGTAGATCTTACCCCTACCTGATCCCCATACTAGGTGAGAGATACCACCGAATATATATGACATCCACTCCTAGTGAGCATGATGTGAATAGGACACAACTCTGGCTACACTCCCTACACTCCCATGAGACCATTCCCTTTCTTTTATAGGCCTCATTGCCATTGAGTTAACATCCAGAAGCTCCTGGATTATGGATGAAGAGACATGTTACATATGCATTTGACTCAGAATCAATTGAAGATATACACAAATGTCTACAGTATCTCAGCTACAGCACATGTACAGTTTGCTAGATGTGACCACATTGGGACTTACATACGATTCATAATGATTTGTAGACCTTGGATGTGGCAGAATTTTTGGCAACAAGATTCTTATGTCCTAAGCAGTAAATGGGAAAGGAGACCAAGCTATTTTCAAAGGCCGATTTCCATTGTAACTTAACTAACATATATTTACATCTTCTAGTTAGAGCATGACGGCTATTTGGCAACACCAATAACCATATAGTTCTATAAATAATGTACTTGTTTGTATGTCAGCTCTATGAGCTGTGGTATAAAGAGGTGAAATATCAAAGCTATGTAGTGTATTGACAGTGTTGCATATGGTAGAGGTCTGTTACAACAGAATAATTATACTTTTTCTTTTTTTTTGTTTAATAATTGAAGAAAATGTACACCATAGGGCCCGATTCAGACCTGATAGCACGACTTTGCAAGGTGGATGATTATCGAATGACTGCACATTCACAAGTTGATTGACAGGAAGCCAACGTTTGTGGGTGTTACCTGGGAGTGTCAGAAAAACGCAGGAGTGCCCAGGCGTTTACAGGGAGGGTGTGTGACATCCGCTCCAGCCACGATCAGTTTGTTGCTATCGCACACTTACAGTAGATTCTGGGTGACGCACAGGCTACAGAGACTGGGAAAATCATGTGATGATGATGTGTTGCGAAGTCATTTGTAGACTAGCACAGGGTTGGTTTTCACTCTGTCTAGGCAGTAGCGATCTCTTCTCAGGGCTGTTAAATCGCCCAGCAGTGATCAGGTCTGAATAACCCCCATAGTTGAAAAATGTAGCAAAATACATTGGGGAACATTCTCATATAGGGGGCTGATGTATTAAGCCCTGGAGAGAGATAAAAAACCAGATCCTGTCATTTTTTAAACAAATATTAAGAAAGAGGTTAATCACGCACTAGGACCATAGGAGGTAGAGTTAGAATTTTAGGGTAAAATTTTATAGGATGAGAGATTCAGAAAGTGAGAGATTTGGTAAGAAATCTCCAGGGTTTTTTTTAAAGCAGCAATCATTTACACTGCAAATTTTTTGCAGTGTAAATGATTGCTGCTTTAAAAAAACTGGAGATTTCTTACCAAATCTCTCACTTTCTGAATCTCTCATCCTATTAAATGTCACCCTTAGTGTAGTATGACCAACAGTTAAGGCCCATACACACTGGGTGATTTTGAGCTGAAAGCAGCTTACTTTTACTGTCTAGTGCAGTGATTTTCAACCTTTTTACCTTGGGGAACACTAAATAAGATTTTAAAATTGCCAAGGCACACCATGAGATCCCCACATGGCAAAACACATTGGCCCCCACAGGAAAAACACCAAACCTATTGGTCCACATATAAAAAAACCAATCACACTGGTCCACACACTAGTGGGTATTGGTGGCAGCGTGGGGTTGAGGAAGAGGCGGGGAGGCGGCAGTAAGTTAAAGTTTTGCCTATGGTGCAGAGAAGCCGTAAACTACTCCTGGGTAGGATAATGTACCTGTGTTTTCAAAGTGGTCAGCAATCTGTGAGTGGTATTTTCGGAGTATACTGATGCAAGTGAACAAGCTCAAGGAAATGGGTGAAACACATGTTTTGTAAGCTTCCACAATAGGTACTCCCAGCATACCACTCACAGGGGTTTATTTACTAAGATGGGAGTCCTATTGAAGATGGATGCTGCTATGGGCAACCAATCAAAATCTACTTATGTATTTATTTTAAAGCTGTTAGATGATAATAGATATAATCTGATTGGTTGCGCATAGCAACATCCCATCTTCAATAGAACTATCTTCTACGATGCACTGCACAAATATGTTTAACATTGTGGCCTGCCTGGACCTACTGACCACTTAGTGTTATAAAGTAATGTACTGTATCACTGCCTGTTTGAGGTTCTGCACACACAAGTTAAAAAAAAGATAAATATTTTAGTTTTCCTGTTTTTCTACAACTCACTACAAAGATATTTTTAACAACTTTGACTGTGATATTAAGGTGTTGGCTCTGGAACTAATTACTGTAAGTGTTCTTAAACACAGTATCAGTTCCATATATGTTTGAAGTTGTGAACACACACACTTTAAAAAAAAAACTACATCTGCGACTCATTGCGCAGATATTAGGGCAGTGGCCTGGATCTAATGACTCTTATTGCTCTGGACACACACTGTATATTGCGTTAAATAGTCATATCTGCAGAAAGTGACTCCAAAGAAACTCCACACAATTGTGAACTTAAAAGCGCAAAAATTATTAAAGAAGATAAAACTAAGACATTTTGTAATACCATAAATACCAGTTTCATAGGTGAGCATAAAGAGGGATTTACTTGGGCAATTTTTACCCCATTTCTATGCGATCTGACTAGATCGCTCCATGTGTAAAGCCCCCGGTGATGGCGATGTGCGGTCCCGCTGGTCGCCATCGCCGGCAGGGAAAGACAATGCTTGTACTGTCTTTCCTGCTAGATTGAGGGGCTAGCCCCGCTCTGCACAGATCACTCAGCACACATAGAGGGTGCTGAGTGTACCGCTATGTGTGCTGGGCGATCGCTCTTTAGCCAGTTGCTCAGCACAGGCTCTCCTGTCTCCCCGTGTGTATGGAGTCAAAAGTGCCTAGTAACTATAAAAAAACTGTAACAATGTATTTTCTATGGTTAAATGGTGACTTCTATAAAAACAATGGAGTAGTAAAAATGACTTAAAAATTTTAATTAGTTGAACTTGAACTCATAAAAAGTCTAGAAAGTGACACAATGTTACATATTACAACATCATAAATATACTAATTAGGTACAATTAACATGTGGTATATTAACACCCAATGAATACAATTAGAACAGAGTTTAAGTATACAAAAATATGGGCTACAGTATGCCAGACAGAATATGCCATGATTTAAATGTAATGTACAGTTAAAAAGGTTACGAAAATATTTTGTTTGCAGTGAAAAAAAGATGTTTATACAGTGAAGTCTATCTCTTTTATCCTATACAATAACGCTGCTCCTCACCTCTATGGGAGAAATGTATCGGTGTGCGCAGTCGCTGATGCTGACATTGCTGTTATGTTGTTCCGTCATTTTGACAGGCTGCTAACCTGTCTATTTTTATTTTGTATTGAAATTCTGAAGGTCTGTAATAAATTATTTGAAAAATAGTTTTCTTTCAATAAAAACTAAATTGTGTATAACTTATCTAAATGATTTATTTGAGAACATTTGCTTTACTTGGTCTGCAGTATCGTGTACTTTTGCTCTCCATAGCTGACTTTTTCCCCCAATGCGTTAAAGCCCCATAAACATGTGGTGATTGCTGCCTAGCCTACATGCTGAGCAATGTAGGTCCGCCGATTCCCCTTAGGCTTCCCGGTGGCTAGATCACCCATACACACGAAGCGATGTGTGTATGGGAGATCTGTGCTAAGTCAGTATTCTTTATGCACATGCAGGAGATCTACCTAGATCTTGACTGAGCGGGCAATAGCGATGCGTGATCCCATGACTTTTATTTGCGGAGGCAGGTGATTATCATTCGATGGTCAGAGACCATCAAATGATTTCTCCTGCAGCGGCGGCATGCGAGGGTATGTATCTTCGTTACACATCCCCTCACATGGTAGCGGTGGGACTCGGAGGTGTGGGCAATCCGTGCTCTACTTACAATTGTCTTGGGCACCAGTGGCGTAACTATAGTCCCGCAGCCCCCGCGGTGGCGGGGAGGCGCTAAGAAGGTGTGGGCGCCGGGGGGTCTGCGGGGCTATAGTTACCTGCTGGTGTCCGCCCGCCGGCGCTTCTGGGTGCGGGGAGCCGGGCGGCTGGCTACTCCTGTGCTGGGTTTTCCGGCTAGCTGTCAGTGTGGCCAGGCCGCTCCCCCTGCTGCTGCCGGCCGACGGGTAGGTGAGGCGCGTCTCCTACTTTTAAACATGCTCCCCACACTGGCTGCCTGGCTTCCCGGCTGCCAGCGACGCACACCCCGCCTGCTGTTACCTCCTGCCGCTGGCGCTTCTGTCCTGCCGGCTGCTAACAGAAAGTGACACACGGCAGCCATTTTCCGAGTGTCACTTTTTATTAGCAGCCAGAGCCGGGGACCCGCCAGAAGTGCCAGCGCTAGGAGGTACCGGCCGCAGAGGGTACGGGGAGGGGGGGCGCTGCCTCAATTTGTGGCAGGGGGGAGAAAAAATAGTAGTTACGCCACTGTTGGGCACCACAGAGTACTAGTAAGGGAAAATGGGCTGCTTAAAGTGAATAGCACAAGTTTAGTAGCCTGTATTAATAGTGTTAGGAAACGCTTATAGAGACTGATATTACATTATGAAATAGGATAACTATTAGACCATCTTAAAACTGTAGAAAAATGCAATTTTTTACATACTGTAAGAATATCCTCTAAACGTGATTTCTGTCATTAAATTAATTATGAATTGTGCTTGTATTATTTATCCCAACCAAATTGCATTCATATTTGATAAAAGTCGGGACAGCTCATCCCAATTGTGAATATGTTAAACAATGTTGCTTTTGTTCTTCTGTAGCAAGTATGAAAAACAAACATCATATATACGCATGCTTGCGGTTTCTAAGAACTTCTAATTTGGTCATCAGAGAACTGTGAAAATACATTCAGAATTCTTTCCAAGCTTTACATGCTTGCCAGGACTAACAGCCTCAAGTAACATTATTTGATGTGTTCTGTTGTAGAGGTATATGACATTTCACAGTTCATTTCTTGAGGTACAGGACATGGTTTGGCGTAATCCTGAATACAGGTCTTCCAGATCATGCTGTTTTTACTCACATATTATCCATCAGAAAGCAACTTTACTCAGTGCCTTATAAACATTGATGATGTTATACAATGTGAAGACAGAATTATACCATTAAAGCATTCACTTTCTACTCCAACATATATGAATTATTCTAACTTTGTCTGTCAAAGGATCTTGTTACATTTTAAGTAACTAAAGATGTCTCCTTTTATTTTTTTCCTGATGAATACTTAAGAACTTGAATAAAGGTACCCTCTGTCTGTCCTGAAGCAGGGCCACCTGTAGTGTTCATTCTAGCACCCACCATATTTGAAAACCCATGCAGTTCCTGTTCCCTGCCTGGGGTGTCGCTGTCTGCTGTGGTGTTTCTAGTACAGGTCTGGTTTGCATATCAGTGCTGATCTATAGACCACACTGCTAGAAGCACTACAGCAGACAGTGACACCCCAGGCAGGGAAGAGGAACTGCATGGGTTTTCAAATATGGCGGGTGCTAGAATGAACACTACACCTGGATAAATTGTATCTTTCCTTTGTCACATTCCTTTCATCCATAAAGCATTTCCTGGTATCCAAACACCACCCCTCCCATTCTCTGACCTCTCATCCCATCTCTCTCCTCCACTTTGCCTCCAAATTCCTGGAGTGGGTAGTGTGCAATCACTTTACCTACTCCTCGCTATCCTGATTGGCTTTCTACTTGTCCAATCATTGCTTTGCTGTACCTCCAATTACCCTCTACTTCGCCGTCCCATCATGGTTCACAAAAATTCTGTCTTTGGCTACCACTCTTTAATCAATCTCTTTCCCTCTGTCCTCTTGTGTGTTACCAAAGGTATGCCATCTGTCTCATCCTGGATGGCACAGCACTTTCTTAAAATCAATATTGCAAACATTAAACTGATCACCTTTCCACCAGCTAAAGCTATCGTCCATTTCTATAGACACAACTTAGTCAGTCTTCACGGCAATGGGAGAGTTCTTCCACCATCAGGAGAGTTCTTCTTTCACCATTACAAATATTACTTTCAAGTATCTCCAACCAGTCTGCAGTGTACCCCCAGGGGTACATGTACCCCAGGTTGGGAACCGCAGGTCTATGGAATAATCTTTTTTTTATTAAAAGCCAAGATAGTGGTGGTTGCTACCATTGCATGATTTGGTTCCGAAGGGCCAATCGATGTGTGAAGACCTCTGTTTAATTCAAAAACCTGGAAGCAGTGTCGTAACATGCAAGGCATGTTACGATTAGGGCATCATCTCCATTGTTTGATGGCTATCCATAGTGCATGCAGATCCCATTTCACAAGCAGGGTCAGACATTGCCCCACCAGAATCATATATGTAGGTACAGATGTAGCGCCGCTCATCCAGCACCGGGGCTCACCAGACCACCCCCGGTGGTGAGCAGACGCTGCATCTGACTGTGACGCGCGAACGTCCCACACGCACGCGCGTCCCAGTTTCCCATCAGTGGGGTAGGGAACTCTGCCCTTCAGGGAGATGGGCAGGGTTAGGTGGGGGAGCGGGGAGGTGGGGGAACGTGGCGGGGACCGGCGGCGAGGCAGTGAGGGGAGATCCGTTGTAAGGGGACACATGCAAATCCACCGCCAGCCCCTGCAAAGATGACACCCGCTCCATCTGTATATCCTCCACACATTAAAGCTCATTCCACATTTTTCTTATATATTAATGAAGTAAAGCAAAACAAGCGATTAACATTAGAACTTAGCATTTTGTGGCATGCAAAATTGGGTGGAAAAGAGGCACTGGGAAGGGATTGGGGGCAAGGAAACGGAGAGGGATAGAGGTGGACATGACAACACTTACAAAGGAGAGACAGCAATTTAGCATGTCCTAAAGCAGGGATGAGGAACCTTCAGCCCTCCAGCTGTTGTTGATCTACACATCCCCTATGCCCTGCAACAGGCTTGCTATTTGGCCATGCTAAAACTTTTGCAAGGCATGCTGGGATGTGTAGTTCAACCACAGCTGGAGGACCAAAGGTTCCCCCATCCCTGTCCTAAAGGGATGTCAAACAGGTCAAAAAGATGGCTCTGCCACTGTGTGTGTATGACCCATTGCTGTGAGTTATTGTGTGTGTACTGTATTAGAGATAATATGACAACCTGCTGCAGATGTACAAAAGCATAAACCCTGCAATGATGTCATATGTTTTTCAGCTGAGTAACGGTCAACTTTTGATACATATTAACTTTGACTTATAGCTTTGTTTAATAATTCATAGAAACATATATAATTCCATATACTGTAAGAAGGTTGAAAAGAACAAAACTTGTACACTGAGGCATTTAAATCAAATACAAACCATGCCATGCATACATTACCTTGAAATAGAAAGCAAACCTGCTTAGATGATTTTGTAATGCTTACATTTCAGGTACAGTTTCCTCTAAGAGGTTGGGTGGACTTCAGCATTTATTTTCAATGGCACAACATTACTCAGAAAGCGTGCATGATTTACTTTATGTACAGTGGTGGCAAACAGCCATACAGATTTTCCTGATAGAAAACATTTCTAAGACAGTCATACAATTTAAAACACCAGTCATTGGAATACCATGGTTTATAATCTAATTCTGGGTTGTTGATGGACAGGATGATAAAAGAAACAGCTTTGTTCTTTAAGAACAAAGGTTAGAAGAATGAGCTTAATGCGACACAGCTTTATTCTGCTACTTAAAAAGTTTCACAGTCTCATCAACATCATAGTTTATGTGTAAAGAGCAGCCCACTCTGCAGTAAGGCACACTTGGCGTAGCAGTGGCGTAACTATAAATGATGCTCCCATCTGCTCCTTTCCAATATTAATAAAAAATTCACTTACACGCTCATAGACGGGTGTTTCCTGCTCGTTGCCAGGGGTTATATGCTCATTGCCATGGGGCTACATGCTCGTTACCTGTGGGCTATGTGCTCATTACCGGGGGGGGTTGGGTTACATGCTCATTGCAAGGGGTTTCTTTTTCGTTACCGATGGTGGTTACATGCTCGATGACGGGGAGGTTACATGCTCATTGCCAGTGGTGTAGAATCCAGCACTTCCAGGTAGTGCTTTACACAGTACTCTCCCCTGACACTGTCTGGTCCAAGGTGGTGGCCATTTTTGGTGGGACGTTTTAAAAAATGGGAAAACCGCATGGAGGGCCTAATTCAGTAAATATTGCAAAATAAACTTTTTCTCTAATGGGCAAAACCTTGTTGTAGTGTAGTGTAGCATTTAGTGTAGTGGTATAGTGCAGCATGTAGTGATGTAGTGTAGGGACTATGTGACTGAGATGATTGGCTCACAAGATGATGCTGCATTTCAAATGGCTGAGGGCCACCGGAGGCCCTGTAGCTGAAGCATCATAGCGGCAGGGGGTGCAGGCATGGAGTCTCCACTCTAAAGGTTTGGACAGCACCCTGCCAGCGCCTCACAGATGGCCAAGTATAAGGGGCATTACAGTGTGTAGTATAATGTGTAATGAGCATTTTGGTGTCTGGCATGCAATAGGCATTATGGTGTGTGGCATATTATGTAATGGTCATTACGGTGTTTGGCATAATATGTAATGGTCATTACGGTGTTTGGCATAATATGTAGTAGGCATTACAGTTTGTGGCATAATGTGTGAGCGGCATTATGGTGTGAGGCATAATGTGTATTGGGCATTAAAGTGTGTGGCATAATGTGTAAGAGTATTACGGGGTGTAGCATAACGTGTAATGGGCATTTTGGTGTGTGGCATAATATGCAATAGGCATTATAGTGTGTGGCTTAATGTGTAATGGGCATTATAATGTTTGGCATAATATGTAATGGGCATTACGGTATGTGGCATAATGTGTAATGGCCTTTTGCGCGCACTGTCCCTATTTATGGAGTACCGGGTTGTTTTGTCAGTCCTAATGAGACCCCCTTTCACACAGAAAAGCAAATGACCGGGACAAGGTACTGTAATAGGGTGTGTTTTTTTAAAAGCGGCAATCAATTCAATAGCAAAATCAACCTTACTCTTCAGTGTAAATGATTGATACTTTATAAAAAATGGTAAACTCTCCCAAAACCTCTTACTTTCTGATTCTCAGACCCTATTACAATAGGCCCAAAATGCTTGGGTTTACTTATGATAACAAGCGGATCAATGACTAAGATAATGCTAGAATCACACTCTGACTGGTTCTAGACACCCCCATGCACAGCTCTTTTTTTCTGGAGATGCACACCATACCTCCTAACAAGACCCTCTCCAGGAGGAACAGAATACTCCATTCCTGGACTTCCACTTAGTTTTTTATTGATATCACCTGTGTTGAAGCACCTTTCTTATCAATTAACCTGTTTAAAACAGGTGATGGCAATCTTAAATTAAAAGGGAAGTCCAGAAACAAATCATTGTGTCCTTCCTGTAGTGGTAAGGTACAGTATGTGCACACCATAATGTAATGAGCTGCGCAAGCCTATGTCAGAGAGTAGAGAGGGTCCTGCAGATGAGAGCTTACAATTCAGAAGTTATTGTACCTCTGGTTCAGTGGTTCCCTACCTCGGTCCTCAAGTACCCCCAACAGTTCACATTTTCCAGGTCACTTGGCAGGTGCACAGGTGAACTCATTACTCCCTGACACATTTTCAAGGATTCACAGGTGGAGCTAATTATTTAGCGACCTGGATAACATGTTGGGGTACATTTGGACCAAGGTTGGGAACAGCTGCTCTGGATAAATCAGCATGGCCTCAATAAACCTTAGTTTGCCTGGAAGTGGCTACACTATCAGGTGTAGTACCACAGACCACAGAGGCCATGTTTAGCTGGAGTTCAGAAGCAGACCCTGCGTCCTCCACAGGCTAGTGCAAGTGTCAATTGTGAGCACGATGATGCGGCAATGGTTGATTGTTTGGAACCACTGGTAGAATTACACCAACCATGGGCATTAGATGTGGACGTATCAGGGCGTGTACATTCCAGCATGGACAAGTAAACAAGGGCCAGGCTGAAACTAACTTTGCCCACCTCTGAATCAGGCACTAAATAATGAATATAATCTTTTTGGATCATATATACAGTTTTGAATATTTTGGCATTTGTGCTCTTGTTTGTTTCTGTCATGGACCTTTTTCTGCTTTCCATCAACTACACTGGTTAGCTTATTCAGCACTAACAACTGAGGCTGAGAAATTGCATTTCCTTTTGAAATTGGTTTTATAGTTTTTCCTTGTGTTATTATTTACTGGCTCTGTGCTGTTTTCTTCCTACACTATAATTTTTAGTGAATCGCACACTGCTGGCACCATACACCGGTTTCCTGTTTTGATCTCGGCAGCTTATTGCTTTTAGACTAACACTCCAATTGTTCAGATCTGCCAATAAGCACATTTTCAGAATGCCTCCATGTAATATATATATAATCAGTCAGCTAAAGGAACACAAATGCCATCAACATATTTCTAATATTGAATCATTAAATAGAAAACATGATACTGCCTTCAAAGTGCAAATGTCTCTTACACAGTATGAAGGCCAATATAACCATTTCACAATTAGCTGTCCACTCACTAGGGACTTCATTGAGACATGAGTATAATTTCAGTTACTCAGCATTGCAGGTTATGCAATGTACCAGTGTTACACCATGACTGCTCTGCCAGTGCACGTCTGGGGAAGCCCTATGTGGCACCACCACACGTGGATGATACTCCCCCACATGCACATCTTTGCTGCTCCTTACTTTGGAAGCTGGGAGGATGGCTTCCAAGCCTTGGTTCCTCATACTGGGAGATTGAGCCACCATGACTTTCACATGGTTGTCAAAAGCTGCATTCTCTGTGTGGTAGTTACCATGGGTTATGGTTATTCCCGTGTCATGTCTGTATGCATTTTACGTATGTGCACTGGATAAACTATGGGCCCTGGGGGAAATTTACTAAGATTCTGTCTACTATCTTCTAGTGGGTGCTAAGTAAATAAGAAGTAGATTCTGCTTGGTTGCCCATAGCAACATCACATGTGAAGTAGAATACACATCTTAGTAAATTTCCCCCTATGAGTGATGACACGGCTGTGGCCACGATGTTAAATATTATAGTCTCCCAAACTATACAGTATATTTCATGGATGTCTGTTTGGCTAGTTGTAAAACTATATCTGTGAGTTAGCGGGAAGATCACATGACATATTTAACAGCAAACTGATTGGTTAGGGTACTAGTTAAAATGAGTAAGAAGTTCTAAGAAGATTATCACTTATTGTTATATCTTCCCCTTTGATCCACTGTTACTGAGCTCACCTACAAAAACAATAACGCTAACTATTGCAATAACCTGGTGGGGAGTGGGAGCTATTGAGGAGACCTCCCAACCAGAAAATCACTATTATAATTAAGCAACGCAGCCTCAAAACGCCACCCCTTAACTGTAATCAGGTCCATCTTGCCAGCATTAAGGACCACTGGACAAAGCAGGGCAGTGGGGCCCCTACCTACACAACCACTTGACTTTTTAAAACGTTTCCCTCCATCCTGCAGCTTTTTCTCCCATGATCATCTGATTTCTTCTCTTCTGATTTATTTTCTTCTAATTTCTTCTCTTCTGTTTTGTCCGTCGCAGCAGGGGCTCCTCTCTCTGTGCTCCTCACTGATATCGTTGGGCGTGATTGCGTCATGTTTGGCATTCAGACATTCAGTGCGACCATTGGAGGAGGACAAGGGTAGGAGGAATGCCTGACAGTGCTGGCCAGCGCTAACCCTATTGCTATATACAATGTTTAAGATTTCATTGGCTCTGCATTAGGCTGCTCTGGGGTCCTTATGCGTGTGGGCCCCCTGGACAGTAACCCAACCTGCCCAGTGAGAAAGATGGCCCTGACTATATTAGGACTACAGAAGTCAGGCTATAAAAAAAGCTCACCCTTTATATTGTGTAACCCTTATTCCTAAAAGATAGGTTAACCAGGATGAATATGTTTTCACTGGAGAAACGGAGTTTGAATGGTGGAATGATTAGTATGCTCAAATACAGGATTGGGAATCATATGGAACTGGGAGATGATTTGTTCACTAACAGGCCTATACTTAGAACACGCGGGCAAGTACTGAGGCTCGAGGAAAATAAATTCCGTACTGAATTAAGAAGAGGATTCTTCACCATTAGAGCATTCTGCTATGGAAAGCCATCCTCCCTGGGAAAATCGCTAGGACTGGCAAAATCGCTCAGTGTGTATGCACTGAGCAATTTTCAGCCCAGTAATTTTCACAGGAAAGTAATGTGGAGGACCCAGACCAGGTTTTGGTAGCAGTAGCAGAATGCCTTGTGTAATCAGCAGCACCTGGGATTTCCTGATATAAGGGTTTCCAGGGCAGAGTCCCCTTGCTCTCGATGGTGGAATATCTACCCGAGTGATGGGCCGGGGGTGTGGGTTAGACTAGGGACCATTGGAGCCTTCAAAGAATCTGCTAAGCTGTGAGAGCATGTATGCTACTGCGTGTAATACTGACTACATGTGGATTGAACCTGCTATGCTGTAACCTGCTGTTGAGAATTAAACTACAATGTCATTATCTGAGACCCTGTGTTTGTGATCCTTGTCACACTAGTAACTTACATTTTGGAAAGCATATAAGATATCATCTATCTTCTTCATGTTAATGGTTGCTTCACATTGTAATAACATGGAAGTATGTTACATATTCTTTGAACTCCACATTTATGAAGTAGTAAAATAGCATGGGCCCTATGTCCAGGAATATTCTGTTCAACAGATTGAGACCTTTTATCTTGTGCTGTTGGCAGCATAATACAGCTGACACTCGTGTCTATAGCAGCTCTAAGTGAATGGATGCCACAGCCATCCTGCCAAATGCTAACATGTCAGACCAGCTGAAATAAAAACATGTCCCTGTCAGCAGCTGCAAATAATGGTCTGTCACATGGGGGAGGGGGTTCTATTATTTTCCAAATAGCAATATCCACTAGATATTGTTCCAGGTTGGCGAGAGAGGCAGATGATTAACTGTGAACAGTATCTGGCATATGATTGGTGGCCGCGACTCACTATATACCACCCACTCTGACTTGGAATACCACTGTGTCCTTCCTAAAGCTCCATGGCCGTTCCTTGCTAGTAATACAAGGAGAGTAGGAAACCCTTTCATCTATCAATTATTGTAATTAAGGTATTTTCCAGTGAAAGTGAACCTGTGATAAATATTTATTTGCAGCCCTTCAACATACTGTAATGAGGATTTGCCTGCAATGATGAATGACATATTATATACTAATTTGTGTGATATACCCTCCAACATGACCCATTCCATTAGGTACAAAATGCTCTGTTCCTGGACTTCCCTGCCAGTGGCAGTTGCAGAGGTAGAACTCCAGCACAGTCCAAAATTCAAAGAGGGGGGTCACATCAGCTGCCAGTGAGTCCAGGGCAGTGATGTTTGGAGTGGCATTAGGTGTGGCTCCCCTATTTGAATATTGGACTGTGCTGCAGCCCCAACTCTGTAACTGCCACTGGCAGGGAAGTCCAGGAACAGAGCATTTTGTACCTAATGGAATGGGCCATGTTGGAGGTTATGATAACCTATAGCACTAGTATATGTGATAGAACCTACAGTATATCAATCAGTCAGCAATGGAAACTGATAGTCATTGTGCTTTTCAACTCATTTTGGAAACATACAGATACTTCCTGACTGTAATGATCTAGGGATTGTCCCATTTACCAAGCCAGGATGCTTACCCCAACTCCCTTAGACATTGAAGAAGTATGTCATGCTGCACTTGCCTGCTTTAGCAGACTGTCCAGGGAACTCGTGAATTTCATTGAGCTCACCACCAACCTGCAACTCAACTATCTGATTGACAGGGCTGTAGCCAGGATGATATGTGTGTCTCCCTCACCTGCACTCAATAGCTCAATACAGGGTCCCCCAAGTTAAGTAATTTAATAAATATTAAGTACAGTATGCCCTTTTCACCATCATTACATGGCAGAGTAGTAGTGAACAGGTGCAGGCAGCACTTTTGTGTTGTTGCCATGGCAGCAGAAGAGTGTTGGGGATTGACCTTGTCCATCTGCAGTTCTAGCTTCTCTCCCCTAGAGTGGTAATGTATCCAACATGACATTCAATGACCATTTTTTTGAGGGAGCATGGCCGGTACCAATTGTATAAACTTCCAATTATTGTTTTACACTTACCCTTGGTACAGTGCCCCTAACCCAGCTATACATCTTACTGTACCTTGTGCCAGCATTGAGATCCCGCCTCCTCCGCAGTGCCATCTTTCTAGAGACATTTGGCGTGGAAGTAATGGCTCCGGCAAGTGCTTGAGTGTTTGTGTCCGCTGTGCAGCACATCTTACCAGAGATGGCACAGTAGTGAAGGAGGGTCATGCCGGCACATGGTAAATATACTCTGGGTGTGGGGTGCAGGTCCCCCTGGACCCAGGGGTCTCTGTGTAGCACACACTCCACACTCATTATAAATACAAGTATGCCTATATAAAGTTATCTTGAGTATAGAAGTAAAGCATAGTTTATCATTGTTATAATGAAAACATAAATTCTAGAAAAATACAGTTGGTAGGGATGAGATGAATGACATTTAATAAGCACTAACTAGAAACATGCCTTGTAATTATCATGAAAAATGAAAGTGTGATTATCTTGCATATCTCATTAAAATGTGAGGGATTAGCCTGGGATCATGCTCAAGAACCTCAGAAAAACAATGCAAGTTAAACTGATCTATTAATGAGTTATAGTTTGGCAGGCATTTGTTCTGTAGAAATTGTACATAGCTCGCCTAACAGTGAAAAATAAACATATAAAGGATCAAAAATGCAAGAACAAGCTACATTTGTAGGAGAGAAACAACTTGCAGATCTTCTTCAATTAAAAGGGGTCATTCAGACCTGCTCGCAAGGCTGCGTATATATATCCCCCCCTCACTATGCTGCGAGGAAAAATCATTCAATGGTTGCTCAGCATCGAATGACTTCCTCTGTTTGCAGCAGAAGAGCAGCCCAGGACTTATTTTTCTGCTGCACGTTTATGTGCAAATTGGGAGGGCGGGCACCGACATCATGTGACATCATCTGCCTGCCCCGAGTAGGCAGGGGAAGTGACGCAACTAGGTCAGTCTCCATGGCAATGAGAGACTTCTTCCACCATCTGTAGGCTTCTTCCACCATTACCAATATTATTTTCAAGTACCCCAATTGGTCTGCAGAGTACCCCCAGGGGTGCTAGTAGCCCAGGTTGGGAACCCTGCCCTAGCACACCAAATTATATCAGTAACCAGATTGAAATCTACATGGCAATAAAATGTAGAGATCTTCCTTACATATATATTTGCAAGCCAATCTTCAAGGCTTCTCTAAGTATTGGGGGTCCCTATTGCTACTGTATATCTAGTTGTGGGGTGCAGCAATGAGTGATAATGCTATGAGATGGGAAAGTGATGAATGGAATTAAAATATTAATGGAATTATTTTAGTGAGATTATTAGTATAAAAAAAAAGAGTTAAATAGAAAGGTAATATTATGCCACCTCAGAGCCATCCTACCACACCAATTCAGGGGCAACGCATCCCAAACTCATCTTAACCCCAGTGTGGGCCCTATAATTAACTAGTATAGAGCCACATGGCTCTTACTTAAAAATAAACCTAAACTAAGAGCTGCCTGCCTAGAGCAACCCCTATACTGCGCCATGGTTACCCCTCCCTTTCAAGCACCTGAGTGATATCACTAAACTAACTGAGCATGTGGCAGTATATATTTCTGTTGTTATAGGCATAATGGCGCTAGCGTTAGGAGGAGGTGCTAGTCCGGACATGCCACATGGTGCATTATGGGGTTGCTCCAGGTAGGCAGCTCCTAGCTTAGGCACGTGCATTTGTCCCGCATGCTTATTCATCAAATTAGAAAGGTATGCATTGAGGGATCCCCTCACAATGAGCAGAACCCCTGACCGCAAGCAGATTCTATGGAGGCGCCAGAAAGATTTTTGGCAGAAGCTTGCATTTGGTAATTAGGGAAATCGGCAAGGCTTTGTAAATTGGGGCAACATCCTGCGTTACTTAGCAACATGCAGTTGATATCGCCTCCATTTAATCTTTGGTAAATTGCAAGGACACTTAAACCATATGGCATTTGCTGTTTCCACACGGTTTACACTGAATAAATAGCCCTCTAAGCATGACAAAATTAATAAATTGTGTTGTGGTTTTGAAGGAAATATTCACCGCTCCAGTGCTATGTTTTCTTTAATTTAACATATTAAAAGGAAAATCTTTCAGAAGTCTCCGGTTATTCATATTCTCTCTATCACTGTATCATAATGATCAATATAGTGAGAGGAGCCATTTTAATCTGTCTCTTGTTAAACTACTTCCTCTGAGGTTAGGAACTCATAGAAGGCATTGGCAGTGATTTACCGTCCTGCTTCATGGAAGTAATTTGACCTTGCAGTAATAACTTTTGGATGGTGAATGGTTTGCAGGATTGTGTCTAACTTCTGGGTGGCAGGTAAACAATGTTCAGCCGCAAGACTGACCTACAAGTTGGAGGCTGCACAGAGCTGTTTCGTTCCAGAGATAGTGTTCCTCTGATAAGTTACTACTACAATAATGCTCTAAGTATCAAGTATGCATGCAACACCTTATAAATACAAGGGCTATCTAGTAATGTAATGGTTTGACTATCAGGATACTGCCTTTTTTAAACCACATCCAACTATTAATTAACCTTTAACCAATTTAAATAAAACATGTTTTGCCAGTTTCAGACTTTTACCTCTGTGAACAGTACATGAGAACTCAGTTTATCCTCTATGTAATGCACTATTCAGTTTTCAATGTAGTCCCCATCCCTTTCCACGCATGTGCGCCAACACTTGGCGAGTTGGGCAAACCCGACGGAGAGGAAAGCCGTGGTTGTTGTCGACAGCAGGTCCGAACGGCAGCTTTCACCTCGTTGTCAGAGTTGAAGTGTTGACCCTTAAGGTGTTCTTGGGCTCCATGATAGCTAGGGATTTAAGATGGGGACCTAATATATATAGTATTGTAAGAAAGGCCCAACAGAGGCTATACTTTCTCAGTCAACTAAGGAAACTCAAATTTCCACAGGAGCTTCTCATACTCTTCTTATACTTTCTTCTCAGACGGGTTTGCCCGACTCATCAAGCATTAGCGCACATGCATGGAAAGGAATGGGGACTACGTTGAAAAGTGAATAGTGCATTACATAGAGGATAAACTGAGTTATCATGTACAAAAAAAATTGTTAAAATGCGCTCACAAATAATAAAAAACAATCCAGCCTCGTATTTCTCTGGGTTGATGTGTTACCACTCCTATACATTTTTTTAGGTTATCTAACTGCTATCTCTCTATACAGTAGGTTGTTACATAGCCACTCCTATACTTTATAAGTTGTAGTATAACCACTGCTATCTTTCTTTAGGTTGTTGCATTGCCACTCCTGTATTTCCGTATGTTGTTGCATAGCCACACCTGTATTTCTATAGGTTGTTGTATAACCACTCCAGCATTTCCATCGGTTGTTGTTTTTCTAAAGCAGGGGTCCTCAAACTATGTTGCTCTGGGACCCCATCAGACAATAGAAATAATGACAGGACCCCAGTAAGTTACTGCAGAAGGTCATCACATCACATTTGTAGTGAGCAGACAGCACATACTGTACATGGCAGCATTGTGGAGGCACAGAATGATGGGAGGAGTCTAACATAACAGACAATACAACAGAATTTCCAGACTCCTTGAATCACTGACTGATATTAGACAAGTCATCAGCCTGTTGGTCAGCAACATGGAGTCGCGACCCCATGCTGAGAAGCTCGGGACCCACTTTGGGGTCAGGACCCACAGTTTGAGAACCGCTGTTCTAAAGTAACCCCAGTGTTTTTCTGTAGATAAACACAGCTGAAAAGCAGACTCAAACGCAGGATTTGTTGACCGGGAGGTGGGGAGTCTTTGTATGAGTTCACATAGGATATTAATGGGGGTGGAGCTTGGCAGCGCTGGTCATTTGGCTTTACCAAATTTGTGTCTCTATCATAGAATTGCATCATATTGACGTCTCCCCTACCAAATAGCCTTGCAAATCCTGGAGCATGGGAGTGAGGCTACAATTCTGGGGAAAAATTGGACTCATTCATTCAGACATTCCTGACAAACATGGAATGAAAATTTTGTTTTACATGGAGAGTTGCTTATTTTTAATGTGTGCAAAATATAGCATTTATTTCAAAGTTTGTGCAGTTTAAACATATTCATGAAATTTGTGAAGTACTATACCAGTAACAGAGGATTACTGGTGCAATTCGGTAGTATTAGTGCCTCTCTGGAGAACTTCCCTCAACCAGAATTCCTGGTCAGTGGTTTGTGAGAAGGCTGCCAAATGCAGGAAGCTTCTGCAGCCAGTCAGTAACTCAGATATCCTTCTGTTGGCTATGGTGTGAGAATCAAGTACGGCCAGACGTCAGAAGCATAAAGTAAAGCACTGAAATGTTGGATGTTGGAAGTTGTGGGAATGCTACTTGGTGAAGTGCTGGCATGGTAGATGTAGCCACTTTGAGAGTAGACAGGATCTCCCTTTGTTACTGCAATTAGCCCAGTAAGCAATGCCCATTCATTATATGAGTGGTGTGGAATGTGGTTGTCACTAGGTCTCATTGATCACTAGGACAATTTACTGTTATATCATGAGTTGTTACTTTTATAATATTCATATACAGAAATAGCTACTTAATGTTATGATACTAGGAGCATTGCAATTTATCTAGCAACATCATATCATGTATTTTCTCTCCATGTCAAATAGGGCATCTCCACGATCCCGGGCAGTGCCTGATTAACCAATAGGCTTATTAGGCTGCAACCTAGGGTGCCAGGATTGGGGGCGCCTTGCAGGTGACAGCTGAAGAATAAAATCAAGGCCTAATTTATTCCATGCTTGTTAGCTATCACCCGTTCCGATGTACAGGGGGGTAAAGTTTTTTAGGTGACTGCCTTATGGCTGTGCCAATGTAACTTACTGATGGAACCACTACTTTATGTACATTGTGTTATAGCGCCAACTGGGCAGCCTAAAGCCAAAGTCTCCTTTGCATGCCACAAGCGTTAGATCCTACATGTTGTTGTATAACTTTCATTACATACACTTGGGCAGTATTAATGGTGAGTCCCTGAGCGCCCATACAGTACATGTGTGTTTAACGCAGTCTCATCTCTTAGGGGAGTAACTGGGTGGTGACTGGGCATTTCTGTTTGAGGGTGGTGTGCGGCGTACCATTAGAAGAGCAGGCTTTGTAATGTGATGCACATGGTAAATACACCTGTGTTAAAGCAAATATTTTGCTCTAGGGATAGGACTTTTGATAATAATGATTATGGCGATGGTTATAATGATGATGCATCATCAAATCTGGCCACACACATGGATGACTAGAGGCCAGTGTTCCCTCTAAGCTGTGCGCACGTGCGCGCGCACACAACTCGACGAGCGTGCGCACAGACATTACAACAGAGCGCACAAAGCAGCAGTGGTCCCTTTTTGCAGTTGTGGACTCAATTAATGTGTGTTTCACCCATTAAATACATTGTTTGCTGTGTTTTGAATGTTTAAATATTTAATATCATTTTGAAGTAAAGAAGTGACGCACAAAAATTTTAATTTCCTTCCAAAGTTGCACAGCCAAAATCTTTTGCGGCACACAGCCTTCGTAAAATTAGAGGGAACATTGCTAGAGGCCCATACACACTGGGTGACTTGGAGATGAAAGCAGCTCATTCGTTTGAAAAGCTTTCAGCTTGAAAGCCACCCAGTGCGTACGGGGCAGCGATGAGCGGTGAATGCTGTTGTGCGCTCCCACATCATCGCTAGCCTGCCGCTCATCTGCTGGTATAACTAGCCGATGAGCGATGGAGTGAACGGCTTTCCATAGCGAAAATCACTAAAACGGGCGAAAAGTGCTCAGTGTGGTACACAGGGCGTTTTTCACTGGGCAAATTTACCCAGAGATCTATAGGGGTTATTCAGACCTGATCGCATGGCTGCAAAATCGCAGGCCAGGAGATCATTGATAGAATGCTCATACATACGGACCGTAGCACTCGAAGCCATCCTGTGATAAAATCCTGCTACTTTTTTTATTTCTGGCTTTCATTTGGGGGGGAAAACCATCCATTTTCTGTCAGAAAAAACGCAGGTGTTTGTAGGGAGGGTGTGTGACGTCAGCTCCAGCCCCGATCAGACTGTTTCTATCACAGCCCCGGATAAGTCCTGGGCTACGCACATACTGCACACAATAGAAAAACATTTCGATGCTGAGCAGCTTGCGGATGGATTTGGAGCTATTCGCTGATCAGGCTAAATTTCACTCTGGCTGGGCACTGATTACCTGATCGCAGGGTTCTGCAATTTAGCAGCCGTGTGATCAAGTCTGATTAACTCCCAAACACAGCCTGTAACAGGGGCGGATTGGGAATTAAAACCAGCCCGGGAAATATCTTGAAGCAGCCCTAACGAGGCTCTGTGTTGTAGTGCGCCGGAGGCGCGCCCGATTTTTTTTGGGGGGGTGGGGATTATCAATATGGGGGTGTGGCCTATTTCAATGAGGTCACGCACAATTTTTTCCGCTGTGGCTGCAGAATAGGCGCATGCGTACAGCGTCTATTCTGCAGCCTGTGGGGCTGGGGAGACAGAGACGGGGGGGGGGTGGTGACAGGGGGGGTCTACCAACTGTCCCGTCCCCCCGCGCTGTGGGACACTGAGTATGGACCACCTCCCTTGAACACATTATGCACCATAACAAGAGGGCCCTTTTTTCTATCGAAAAACCTGTACACCTTATGCCACACAGTATTAGCCAATATTCACATTATGACATATGGAATGATCCAAAATTCACAAAATGCCACACAGAATGAGTAAAAAAAAAAAAAAAAGCTAAAGTTCACATTATGCAATGGAATGAGAAGACACAGGGTAAGAGGGGGTTGGTGCAGGGTGAGAGGGGTTGGTAATGAAGGGTGAGCAGGGGGTGACGAGGGGTGAGAGTAGAGTGGCAAGGTGGAAGAGGATGCATAGAGGGAGGGGGGACAGAGGGTGGCGTAGAATGCTGGGAGGGGAGAAGCAGGGTGGATGAGAACGAAGGGAGGGAGGACTTACACAGGGTTGCACAGGATGCAGAGTGTGAGGGGGGCATGGTGGCACAGGATGCAGGGTAGGAGGGGGAATGCAGAGTGGCAGAGGATGCAGGGAGGGGAGTCACAAAGTGGTGGAGGATGCAGGGAGGGGAGACAGTGATGCCCATTATACATATGCCACACACCATGATGCCCATTATATATATGCCACACACCCTGATGCCCATTATACAAATGCCGCACACCCTGATGCCACTATACATATGCCACACACCGTGATGCCCATTATACATATGCCACACATCCTGATGCCATTATACATATGCCGCACACCGTGATGCCCATTATACATATGCCGCACACCGTGATGCCCATTATACATATGCCGCACACCGTGATGCCCATTATACATATGCCGCACACCGTGATGCCCATTATACATATGCCAAACACCGTGATGCCCATTATACATATGCCAAACACTGTGATGCTCATTATACATATGCCTCACACCGTGATGCTCATTATACGTATGCCTCACACCGTGATGTCCATTATACGTATGCCGCACACCGTGATGCCCATTATACGTATGCCGCACACCCTGATGCCCATTATACGTATACCGCACACCCTGATGACAGTATACATATGGCGCACACCGTGATGCCCATTATACATATGACGCACACCGTGATGCCCATTATACATATGCCGCACACGTGATGCCCATTATACATATGCCAAACACCGTGATGCTCATTATACATATGCCTCACACCATGATGCCCATTATACATATGCCGCACACCGTGATGCCCATTATACATATGCCTCACACCGTGATGTCCATTATACGTATGCCGCACACCCTGATGCCCATCATACGTATGCCGCACACCCTGATGCCCATTATACATATGCCGCACACCCTGATGCCATTATACATATACCGCACACAGTGATGCCCATTATACATATGACGCACACCGTGATGCCCATTATACGTATGACGCACACCGTGATGCCCATTACACGTATGCCGCACACCGTGATGCCCATTACACGTATGCCGCACACCGTGATGCCCATTACACTTATGCCGCACACCGTGATGCCCATTACACATATGCCGCACACCGTGATTGCCATTATACGTATGCCGCACACCTTGATGCCCATTACATGTATGCCGCACACCGTGATGCCCATTATACATATGCCACACACCTTGATGCCCATTACACATATGCCACACACCGTAATGTTCATTATACATATACCACACACACCATGATACCCATTACAGATATGCCACACACTGAGATATATACATATACTATAGGGACCATGGGCACAGTGACACATATTGTATAGGGACCATGGGCACACACATATACTATAGGGACCATGGGCACTCTGACACACACACGTATAATGACCAGTCCAGGGGGCACACCGACACATATACTTTAATACAGTTTATAAAGATCAGTGCTAAGCAACCCCCCCCCCTCCCCCCCCCTCCCATGATGAATACCTGTGCTTGCTGTACTGCCAGGCCTGTGTCTCTTGACGAGGAGCAGAAGTGAGGAGGAGCAGGCAGTGACGGGGGCCCAGGAGCGCTGAATTTAATCCCATCCAGCAGTGGGATTTAGCGTCCTTGCAGTTTGCAGTGGGTGGGATGAAGCGGCGGCGCAGGGTAGGATGTCTCAGCAGGCTTTGGGAGCAGCCAGTGTGACACTGGGTGCAGGGGGGTGCCACTGTATAAGTGCCACTGTATAAGTGGCACTGGCAAACAAGAATGAAAGATACTGCGCCGGCCGCTCTGACTGTGCTGAAATACAATTGGAGGCAGCTTGTAGCTCTGTCTCCCTGAGCTTCTGCCTCACAGCAGCCTTCTCTTCCGCACTGGTGCGGCCAGTCAGCCGCATCATCATGCCCTGCTGTTACATTACATAGATTAATCTGTGAGGCAGAAGCTCAGGGAGGCGGAGCTACAAGCTGTAGCCTCCGATTGTATTTCAGCACAGTCAGAGCGGCCGGCACTGACTGTATTTTTCATCATGGTGCCACTTGTATGCGGCTGCGGCCCTGGCCCTGAAGAGCTAAGTATGCCCCCAGCCCAGTCCGTCTCTGGCTGCCGGCCGCACACACACTCAGAGAGGCCGCGGGAGCTGCTGCGCGCGAGTGCGCATGCGCACCAGCCCTCCCGCGGCCATTTTCACTGCTGCAACTTGCAAGGGATGAGGCTGGCCGCGGCCATCTTTATTGTGGTTAAAGTGCCGCGGCCGCTAACCGCGGAGAGGGCGGTCCGCGGCCCAGCCAAGGGGGGCGAGCGGTCGCTACATGGCCGAAATTGGCCGGCCCACCGGGAAAAAGCCCGGTATCCCGGTGGGCCAATCCGCCCCTGGCCTGTAATATGGCTGGTACACTATCACTGTCAACTTTATTTCTTTCCAAGGTTTAGTAAATATAATCCTAAATTGTACATGTGTGCTGTAATTTAGTGGTGAGCCAAACATATCATACCCCTTTCACATCGCACTTTTAAAACGGTAAATTCCGTTTTTTTTCCCTTTTTAAAACGTTTAAGCCTGCACTGTGAATGCACCACAGCCGATTTACCGTTCAAAGTTAACTGGCATTTCGAACCGTGTAAAAAGCAGAGTCCTACACGGTTCCTTGCCGTTTTTTGTGCAATGTGAATGTGTACAATGCTATGCATTCACAGTGCAGGCTTAAACGTTTTAAAAAGGGAAAAAAAAACGGCAATTTACCGTTTTAAAAGTGCGATGTGAAAGGGGTATAAACCGGTATTTAAAACGGTAATCTGCGGCAATGTTAAGGCTCTGACCCGTTTTAATTACCGTTTTAAAATACCGGTTTTTAAAACGTGTCGGCGATGTGAAAGTGGTATCAGAGAGCAGACAAAGGATCACGTCATTTTCACACTTGCATTGTTTAGTTCCACATTAAGGTAAAGACTCCATACCCCCAACCCAAAACACAGAGGGCGAGATTCTATATAGCAGAGATGCGGTAAAAACCCCGTTTTCGGGGTTTCTACCGCATCTCTATATGCTATATTGTGCCTCCGCAGTGTCAGCGCTGCGGAGGGAATCGCCAGCAAAAGCTGGCGAATCCCTGCAGAAGCCTATGGGCTTCTTACCGCTGCGCTGTTTGAGGGATCCGTCACGGATCCCTCCCAGCGTGCCCTGCGGCCGGCGCCGGGGTCTGCGCATGCGCAGATGGACTCCCGGGTCACAGACCCGGAAGTCCAGCACCGGCACCGCATCGCAAGGGACAGCTCTTACCGCAAGAGCTGTCCCTTGCGTTAATAACGGCATATGCTGTAACATATGCCGTTATTAAAAATGCGATGTCCGGCGAAGGGGGGCCACGGATATTATAACATCCCGCCCACACACACACACACACACACACATACACATACAGTTATGTGTTCCAATATAATTGTAAGTAGTAAATCCATAAACAGTCAACAAAGTGGGGAGAGGCTTCAAACTTTGTAGAGAAAAGGGGCGGTATTCCATGTCGGCCACTATTTGTGGAAGGGTAAATAGTGGCCGCCACCTATACACTGCTGCCGTTTCTGACTTTAAAACAAGTCGGATCTGTTTTGTCGGAAACGGACGTGGTTTGCCAAAATTCACAGCTGTTTCTCAACAATCCACGGACATTTTTGCCGAAACGCTCACTATTTTGAGTGAAATGGCCCGGGAATCCAACTGTCAGGATTGAATACCCCCCATAGAGTGAATAAATTGCCAATAGCAACTATTCAACTTCTATCATATATCTAGCACAGGAGGTTATTCCGATTCACTCAGAAAGGCACAAACACTCTCTAATGGACAAAACCATATGCACTGCAGCAGGTGGGGCTGATGTAACATGTGCAGAGAGAGTTAGATTTGGGGGGGGGGGGGTACTTCAAACTGATATCTATATTGCAGTGTAAAAATAAATCAGCCAGTATTTACCCTGCACAGAAACAATAAAACACCCAAATCTAACTCTCTCTGCACATGTTACATCAACCCCACCTGCAGTGCATATGGTTTTGTCCATTTGAGAGTGATTGTGCCTTTCCGAGTGAATCAGAATAACCCCCACAGTTTTGGAAATGACAGAAGATGATTGTTTGTTTGTGAACAACTGCTTCACTCTATGCGGTAAATTTACTAAAGGTAGCCTAGACAAATTCTAATTCGTTGCTATGGGCAACATCAGCTCTTTCCCCCCTATCTTTCTCCAAGGCTTGATACAGCTCCCCTTCTCTTTGCAAAGTATGTTTCCAGGAGCAAACACCACCCAGAACAACTGTGCTAAATAATGTGTAACAATATCATGTATTTGCAGCACCACAGTTAAGCTGTTAGTGACACAGCAGCGCCCTGGTGAAAGGATCGCTTACAAACGATCATGGTTTGGAATATACACCCAACAGTTGCAAATTTTGTTAGGTCATGCTCACTTTTGCCAGTATTTTCTTAACTCTAAATGCATCGAAAAATTTATAGCATCGGAATCCAGAAACATTAACACGGTGCCGATGAAATATTTATGCTGGCTTTTAGATATCCCAGAGGAAAGTCGCGCCCAGAAGTCTACTCCTTTTAACCATAGAAATCTTCATAAAAATGATTAATTACCTGAAATCGCCATCTAATATCAAGGAAGAATAAATCAATGGTTAGAGAGGCTGTCACCCGAGTGCTGCGTTTCTTTAAGTTGTGTGATTCACACGTGTAGTTTATTTGTGTGATTTAATGGGTAATGTGATGATTTGCTGCAAACAACGTTAAATAATGTTTAAATGAGTGTGAGTAATTGGACCTAAATAATATAAGATGACTCTATGAAAGAGAACATTATTACATTCAAATATTGGTGCTGACTATTATTTATATAGAGTCAACATATTCCCAGCTCCATTCAGAGCTCCTTACTTAGTGTTTTTTACTCCTCTACCATTTATTATACAATTTCTCCACCACAGTTACACGCACAAAGGGTTTTATATATATAGAGAGAGAGAGAGAGAGAGAGAGAGAGAGAGAGAGAGGTGGACATATTTGCTATACACTTTATGTAGGGAAAACATGTGTAAAAAGCTTATTTACATGCTTCTGCCTCTGTTGATGCATCCTGCTCACATACATAAGCCAGGCTTACAAGAAGTATTTTGTACTACTTCCCAGTACAGCTTAGATATTGCGTGAACAAGTGACTTGATAGCATTAGTAGTACTGTACATGCTAAATTTGCTTTATCCTATTGATAAGCAATATAATACTGTAATTAAGTTCAGGACTTTGCCCGTGATGCACGCCTTCAGTGGAACGCACTCCCTTGCTCCATTAGACTCTCCCGACCTTGAAAAGCTTTAAACGGGCACTGAAAACTCACCTATTCATCAAAGCGTACCCCTCCGCTGCATAATCATAATCCTGAGGCTGGTCTTCCGACACCCTGCCTCATGCCTTGACCATCTTTGCCTTCTTACATCCTGCTATCAAGCCACCTCCCGCTTACTTGCACCTCATGTAATCTGTCTCCCCTTCCTACTAGATTATAAGATACTAAGGGCAGGGCCCTCTTCTCTTCACATTTCAATCACAGCTCTCCCCTACTCAAACACTCAGCAACCATCTTCGTACGCATACTCATCTCCATCTTTGGCCATCAGCCCCTAGTAGTACGTTGATCAAGTGCTCATTACTTACATTTAAGCTGTAATGTGTATTGAATTATGGTTCTCTTTTTATCTGTACTATATTTGTTATTTATTCACTGTAATGTTACGTTTTGTCTCCCTGTATTGTTCCCTTGTACGGCGCTGCAAAACATTT
The DNA here is from genome assembly GCF_055691185.1 of Crinia signifera. Lineage (NCBI taxonomy): Eukaryota > Metazoa > Chordata > Amphibia > Anura > Myobatrachidae > Crinia > Crinia signifera. The sequence goes on from NC_139217.1 coordinate 408,251,798, forward strand.
GTGGGGCCTTATAAATTAAATTAAAATAATAATAAGTGTCATATACACAGAGAATAGTGTCCTGATAGCTGAGATTGCTCTCTCTCTCTCTCTCTCTCTCTCTCTCTCTCTCTCTATCTCTCTCTCTCTCTATCTATATATATATATAAATATATAGATCTCTCTCTCTCTCTCTCTCTCTCTCTCTATATATATATATATATTATTTTGTTTTAGATACATCATGTAATTAACTAATCACCAGATACAAAGGATAGATAGGAGCAATGTTGTATTTTAATGCCAAATCGCCTATATCGCTCAGTGGATATTGGTGATAGTGCGCTGGGGGAAAATGGCCACCTCAGAAATTTTCATGTGTTTCCCTCATGCTTATTAGAGATGTCATGTTCCTGGATACCTGCGGGTGCCGATGTTGGAACGCATGTCTGTTTCTCCAGTGTGTGCCCAGCCTTTAGACTTCATAGAGATCATGACTTTTACAAGGGTAGTCTTTGTGGAGTGAAGGGAATGGAAGTCAGAACAAAGCGGTTAAGGGAGAAGGTGAAAGGACAGGAAGCTTGTGAGTTTCTTATAGACAAGTGGACTGTCCAATAATCTGATTAAAAGAAGGAGAGAGCGATTGGGTTGTAATACGAAAAAAAGCAATGTTGTATTTACATACTGTATACTGCAGAATAGAGATAATAGTGCATCGGTATATATACATTACAAAATCCATTGGAAAAATATCTGTGGTTGATTTACAAACATGAGTGTTAAAAACAAGTAGTGATATAAGTAGCATAGTAATCCAACATGATACAGTGTAACAGTTTACAAATATTTCCAGTCAACATTTTCAATTGGCCTTCATCATGGAATGGTTCCGTAAAAATATATCCAAGTAATGCCAGTTTGCATTTTATTTCCATTTAAATGTAAAATTAAATACTTTTATACACAGGGCGTGTGTCCCAAAAACATTCCTATGAAATTCCATTACATGTTTTAGACATTGCCACTCTTTCTGAAGTATCAAAGCAATTCGGGATTGGGAGGCTGTATAAAATAATCATGCTGGAAAAGTAAGAACTCTCTTTCTCCATGTTTTATATAGTAGAATTTTATATGGTTCCAAAATGATTTTATTCCTTCTGCCCAGTTGCTTCAAAGTTTGGCTTATGTTTTATTTAACTTGCAGAAATAATTATTTCCAAATAGAGAACATTTAGAGAGGTTGCTGCAACACTGATCTTTTTCTGTATATGTAATTCATAATTGTGGACTAAGAAATATATTGTGTTATTATACTGTGTGAATCTCATTAATCATTGTTTGGGATTATTGTGGTAGGTTTAGAGGTGTCCTTACATAGTTGACACCATCCACTCAACCCAGGTTTGATTGAATTATGACATTGTCAGAAGCGCTCAACAATCTTGCATATTTTCCAGCAGAACATTCTTATAGATATCTAAACACCATAGCCAGCTCTTTTGAATCAATTTGATCTCATGTGACCTAATTTGTCACTAATATAATATGTCACTAATATAATAGGCTGTTTGGGCACTGTACGACCAAACGTCTTACAGTACACAAACGGCCTATTATATTAGTGGCAAATTAGGTCACATGAGTAAGGAAGGAAGGGAGAAAAAGAAGGAAAAAGAGAAGGGAAAAAATGAAAGGAGGGAAGGAAAAGAAGGAAGAGAGAAGGTCAAACTGAAAGAAGGGAAGGACGGGAGGAAAAGAAGTAACAATAGAATGAAAATAAGGGAAAGAAGGCAGAGAAACATGGAAGAAGAGATGGAAAAGGAAAGAAGTGAATGAGGGAAGGGAAAAATTAGGAAGGGAAGAAAAGAAGGAAGGGAGGAAAAAAGAATGTAAGGAAGGGAGATAAATGAGAGAAAAGAGGAACCTCTGGTTTGGTGTGCGCTGTCTTTCTACCTCCTACACACCCATGGCCGGGCGCCATCTTGCCATTTGCTGCTGCACTGCCGAACATGTATCCTGGGTGAGAAAGCGTCTGGCTGTCCAGGCCTGACTTGCGCTTACTCCCCACATCTTTTGCACTCACGGCCAGGTGCCATCTTGGAAGCTCCGACCCATCTTGTGAAGCCTGGCGGGCTCCAATATAATAGGCGCTACTACAAGCGTCTGGCTTGTTAAGGTCTGGGACTGCCTGATATACATATTCTGCTGCGTGGTGCTGCCTGCACTCATTCCTGCATGCATCTATATACTGGCTGAGACATTATAGAGCTCTATCTACATCCCAGCCTTAGGTATCGCTGTGCTGCCCTGTTTATTTCAGAAATATCATTCGTATTGAGGTCTGGATAATTAACCCTTGTCGCTTATTTAGGGTTGAATCTTGGAGGTGTGCTAGCCACCACCAAGCAACCTTTGCACTTCTCTGATGCACCATTTTGCTGACACTATTGATATGGCTGATCCTATACAACTGCTCATTGAGGCTATTGAAGAGTCCGCTCAGAGGATTATTACTAAAATTGAAAATGTGACCTCTGGCCTGTTAAGTTCTGTGCCCGGGCCTTGCACATTGATAGAGTCCCAGACTTTCCTCGTTACAAGCTGCAAGGTGGAGAGGTCTTCTGCAATCCTGGATGTTGGTATTGTAGCTCCTTCTATTTCTTCATATCAAGCTGGAATGTTGCATACTGACTCTGATGGTATGGTGCCTTCCATAGGATGGCCATGTCCAGTCCTCTGTTATGTGACTGTCCCGGAATGCTTTATTCTCCAGGAATCCTTCCCTGCTTGTCTTCAGAACCTATATGCAACTCCTGATTTCCACGACATGTATCTGGACTTCATGTCCCAATATTTTCGCTTTTTATGTGAATATCCTCAGGATCGTGATGGAAAAAATACTGACTACTCTCCTGCTCTTTCTCATGTACGATGGGCCAATACTAGCTTTCTGACTATCTCCTTTAATGAAGCTGAATATTGGCCAGATTAGGAGATGATAACTGTATTCAGCCCTGCTGCTACTAAGCACCTGGCCAGTTTGGTATATATCTTCTACTACTGAGTTTATCCTTTTATCTTGCTCTACTTTTTGTATCTTATGTTATGATATAATAGGATAAATTAGACTATTCTCCTGTCTTATCGTATACTACAAGTTCACTGCCCCAATCAGTCCATGTTGCTATTATCCTTCAGTTGGGTGGGTGGGGGGTGAGGATGGTGGAAGGGGTCTACTATAATGGTATAAATTAGCTACGATGTAGATGTTTCTATCCTGTTGGGTTTGCAGGTATCCTGTTGATCTAGCTAAAGTCCACTGGTTTACTACCTTCTCTATCGGGGAGGTAGGAATTATTTAGATTAGTGTAGTTTAGACATAGTGTAGTTAATAGAGTGGGGGGTAGTTGGTTTAGGGGCTCCAGGTATGCCTAAATTGGGGGTAGGTTATACAGGGTGGGGGGTTTTGAGGTAGGTTTGGTTTGGGATTTCGTTTTTTTTTTTGCGTCCTTGAATAATTGGGCATACGTTTGTTTTATTTTTGGTTAACTTGGCTGCTGCAATCTATACCAAATTATGCGACTCTTACTACACAGGAGTATATTGTGTACGATTCTTTTCCACTATACGATATGCGTTGCTTAGGAATGGTCATGCCCGAATGGCGCCTTCGAGGACTAAAATACTACAATACCATAATTGTGCTTTATATATCCTGTTTATCATCACATGGCTCTATGTACCTGATGCATTTGCTCTTGTTTGTTTTGCAGCTTTATACTGTTGCCCTACTTGCCCTCTTATATATATACATATAGGGTGTTGTCATTTTATGTATGTTTGCACAAAATCTTAATAAAAATTACTCAATTTAAAAAAAAAAAAGGAGGGAAGTAGGGAAAGAATAAAAGTAAGGCAGTAATTAAGGAAATCAGTGAAGGGAGGAAAAGAAGGTAAGGAATAGAAATAGGGGAAGGAGAAAAATGAGAAAAGGGGAAGAAGTGAAAGAATTGAAGGAAGGGATGGAAAGGAGGAAAGAAATTCAAGAGGAATGAAAAATACTTTTTCAAATGAATGACAATGATGTAGAAAATGGACACTATAATCTAAGTCTAACAATATATCAATCACTAATTGGTATATGGGTGGACAGAAGGAAAATCAAGTATTTGAAAAAAGGAAAGGAATGAAGGGAAAGGAAGAAAGCTAAAGAAATGGAAGGAAAGGTAAATGAAGGGAAAGTATGTAGAGAATGAAGTAAAGGAAAGAAAGAATGAATTATAGGAGAGGAGAGAAGAAAAAGAAGGAAAGTATGGAAGACATTGAAGGGAAAGAAGGAAGTAAAGAATGAAATTGATGAATCAATAAAGGATGGGAAAGAAAAGTAGTGGATGGAAAGGAAAAAGGGAAGGAAGGAAGGGAAAGAAGAAAAGTAAGGAAGGAAAGAAGTGAATAAAGAAAAAAAGGAAGGGAAAGAAAGTGAGTGAGTGAAGGGAAAGAAGGAAGGGAAAGAATTAATGAAAGTTAAGGAAGGAAAGAGACTATAAATGAAAGAAGGAAGTAAGAAAGGAAATAAAGACTTTCTCAAATTAAGGACAAAAATTAACGGTGTAATCTAAGATTAAAAATATATCAGTCACTAATTGGTGTATGGTTGGACAGAAGGGAAAGCAAGTGATTGAAAGAAGGGAAGGAAGGGAAAAAAGGAAAGGAAAAACAGAAGGAAAGAGAAAAAGAAAGAAAGAAATTGAAAAGGAAAGAAGAAATATATCAGCAACAGATAAATAAGAAAAGGAAGGGAGGAAAGGAAAGAAGGAATGGACGAAAGAATGGAAGGGAAATTAATGAAATTAAGAAAGGAAGGAGAGAGGAAATTTTTTTATAGATAAAGTGTGTAGTGATAGTTAAAGGTATAACTGTATTTTATTATGTAATTTACTAATTACAGCTACTTCATCATTGACATTTATGTAATGTTACATGTTTTATTTTTTGTAGGGAAATGTAATTGATGCAGATGACCCCAGTACAAGTATTGGTGCCTACCATTATATGTTGGAGACAAATATTGGCAAAACAATGCTGGAATTCCAGGTTAGTACCAAGAGCAAAATAATCTGTAGTCATTTCTGGACTCTACAGCCAGTAGTTTTTTTAGTGTCAGACAAGGACCAGCTGCCAAAGAATGACTGATATAATTAATAGACTATAATAGACTAGTTAATAATTGGTATAATATTGTGCGTGTTTCAGGAAGTTTTTGGGACTTAATGCAGTATGTTTCAGATAAGCCTTTGATTGAGGGGAAAACAGTTCTTAAATGTATTGAACATTAGAAAAAGGAACAAGCATATCAATATTAATAGCCTATTCAATAATCCAAAAGAAGACAAATATTTGGAAACATAACACAGTTAAAGATAAATTGGGTCAGGAACATTTAATATTAAAGTTATGAAATATAATTGTTTGGAAATCTCACTTTAAGCTCTTTTGTCTGTCATCAGAAAACATGTTGTTGGCTGTGATAGATTCAATAGTAACAATTGCAAAAGCAGTAGTACTCTACCAGTATACTTCCATGTAAGTCGGCAACCATTAGTATATTTACTGACCGTCAGTAAACAATCTTAATTATACCTTGCACAAAAAATGTGTGTTATTAAAACTTAAGCCCCTACACCCGACTACATTAATACTCGTTAACCCTTTAAGTGCCAACATCTCTGTGAGAGATGTTCAGAGTATCTGCTATAAATGCCAGCATCACTCACATTTGTCATATTAATTCAAATAAAAAATGTTGAGTAAAGAAAGGTTATATTCTCTATGCAAGGTAAACATTCCAGGTCATTATTATGAATAAAATTGTTTGCTTGGCAATTTTTACACCTATTTTGATAAATTCACTTGGCACTCGAAGGGATAAGGGCCAGATGTACTAAGCTTGAAAAGTGTTAAAATGGAAAGTGATAAACCACCAGCCAATCAGTTTCCAACTGCCATGTCACATGCTGGGTTTGAAAAATGACAGGTAGGAGCTGATTGGCTTGTGCATTATCACTCTCCATTTTATAATTTTTCAAGCTTAGTACATCTGGTGCAGCATTCACATTTTTATGGTGTTTAATGTAAAGCTTCTACACTAAGATCTGGACACATACTGAGACAACAGAATATATTATTATTATTATTATTAATAAATGCAAAATTATCAACAAGTGTACCAGCCCTGATTATACATGTATAGATATATGTAACTATAGTGTTACAGACACTTAGCGCTATATTTACTACTAGAAAGCCCGCTCAAAGCAATGCTTCGAAAGCTAGTCTGCTACCTTGTGTTTGCCTCTGTGTTTGTGTGAGAAAGATAGAGAAGTAGTCTCACTCGCTGCCAACAGATGGCAGTGTTTCGAAGACACACAAACGGACACAAGACGTGTATGTATTATTCAACCAGTCACTAGCTACTGGAGTAATCCCAGAGGACTGGAAAACAGCGAATGTAGTCCCACTGCACAAAAGTGGAAGCAAGGAAGAGGTAAGCAACTATCGACCAGTGAGCCTTACATCAGTAGTAGGGAAATTGATGGAAACACTCTTAAAACAAAGAGTTGTAGAATATCTCAAAACCAGCAATTTACAGGATCCAAAACAGCATGGGTTTACTGGGGGAAGATCATGTCAAACAAATCTTATTGACTTTTTTGACTGGGTGACTAAAGTAATAGATCAAGGTGGGGCTGTAGATGTAGCTTATCTAGACTTTAGTAAAGCTTTTGACACTGTCCCACATCGCAGACTGTTAAATAAACTTGAAAGCGTGGGATTGGATTCTAAGATAGTTGAATGGAAAAGAGCGTGGTTGCAGGACAGAAAACAGAGAGTTGTAGTAAATGGAGTACAGTCAAAGGAGGGAAAGGTTACAAGTGGAGTACCCCAGGGATCAGTACTTGGACCGGTGCTTTTTAATATCTTTATTGGTGATATTGCAAATGGAATTGAGGGTAAAATGTGCCTTTTTGCAGATGACACAAAGGTATGCAACAGGGTTGACACACCAGGAGGGGTAAAACAAATGATTGAGGATCTAGGCAGATTGGAGAAATGGTCAAGAGAATGGCAACTACAGTTTAATGCCAAAAAATGCAAAATCATGCACTTGGGTCTCAGAAATCCAAAGACTCAATATAGTATAAATGGCACTATAATGGAAACTACTGAGGAAGAGAGGGATCTAGGTGTCACTATTTCAGGGGACTTAAAAGCAGGTAGGCAATGTAACAAAGCAATGAAGAAGGCAAGTCAGATGCTTGGTTGCATAGGGAGAGGTATCAGCAGTAGAAAGAAAGAAGTAATAATGCCACTGTATAGGTCATTGGTACGACCTCACCTAGAGTATTGTGTTCAGTTCTGGAGGCCATATCTCCAGAAGGATATAAATACATTAGAGACTGTACAAAGAAGAGCAACTAAAATGGTGCATGGCCTACATCACAAAACGTACCAGGAAAGACTAAAAGATCTTAATATGTATACTTTAGAGCAGAGAAGGGAAAGGGGGGACATGATAGAAACTTTCAAATATATCAAGGGCTTTAACAAGGTACAGGTGGGAGACATTCTTCACAGGAAGAGGAGCAACAGAACACGAGGACATGCACTGAAACTAGAGGGAGGAAGATTCAGGGGAAATGTGAGGAAGAATTTTTTCACAGAAAGAGTAGTAGATAAGTGGAATAGCCTCCCAACAGAGGTGGTAGACGCAAATACAGTAGTACAATTTAAACATGCTTGGGATAAGCATATTGATATCCTTACAAAAAAATAAGGATCAAATATGGTTTGAGGTAACATGTTTAAAAAAAGGGGCAGACTAGATGGGCCAAGTGGTTCTTATCTGCCGTCAAATTCTATGTTTCTATGTTTCTATGTATATATATATATATATATATATATACTCTAGAAGGTGCTATATAACTTAATATTTATATATTGTATTGTGAACTGCAAGTTCATTTTATTGGTGAAAATATACAAACGGTTGGTCTACAAGTGCAAACTCCCACAGTAGATTCTTATTTAAAACAAGTTCTCCTTCACTTTGGTTCTCCCTCTGATGGACAGTTTTTCTCTTTTCAGAGCAGGGCAATGCGGGCAGGGCGATGCCTGCTCGGGGCAGGGAGCTGACATCACATGACGTCAGCACAGCCCCCTCTTCGGTGTACTTGGATGGAAATACAAGTCAGTTTAGACTGACTTTTATTTTTGAAGGGGAAAAAAATCATTTGATGGTCGGCGACCATCGAATTCTTTCATTCCCCTTCGGGCCGCATGCAAGGGGGTGTGTTCGCGTACATCCCCTCGCATGTTACTGAGGTGATTAGGCAACAGCACTGGTGGGGGCAGGTGTTCAGTTGGGTGTCGTTATGCCGCTCGCTACGTAGCAAACGACCTCTACTTAGCCAGCGGTACTGAATTATGCCTTTAGTTCCATAGATTAAGGCATAGATATCAGATGGTTAAAATATTAGACAAAATGAAGCGTACTGTCAAAGTATAGTTTGAAACGTTCACAAACCATTTTGTCAACTATGAGAAAAGGATGATTCTTTCAAATCTTGCTCCATCAACTTGACCCGTGTACTCACATTGACACACAGACCCAGCTAACATTGTGGTGGTCAAGTACTGTAAACAAAACCAACATTGACTTCACTTGTTCAATTCTACAATTCCACATCATGAATTGTGAGATCAAACCAATGCTAGGTCAGACTGGAATATGCATTTTTGCCAAATGGAACCAAAACAGGTGGAACGATATATCAAGGAAAGCCACAAACACATACTGACAACACAACGTTTGGGAGAGTACCATATTAAAGTAAAATCCTAGATTTCAATACTTTGTTGCTGTTCATCTTGTTCTTTTGTTTATTGTTTTATGACTTTTGAAAGGAAGAATGTCGGGCATTCTGGGAGTTCATGGTTCACCAAATATATCTTTTTGTTTTTATGTATACTGCATGAGGTGTGTTAGTAACTAAATATATTGTATCACAGCTGGGTTTAGTCCAGCATTATTTCACACATGTCTAAATGGGTCACTTGCTCGACCGCCATGACCCAGTCCCGTTCTTGGTCAGCTCAACCGAGAACATGCAGGCGGGATTCAATGTCCCGCCTGCAGCGGGATGAGAAGGGGGCGTGGCCGCGAATTGCGGCAGGGAAGAGGTGAGCTGCAGCCGGCAGCTCATCACTTCCCGACCGTTGTAGGCAGAATGAGCCCGACAGCTTGTGATGTCGGGCTCGTTCTGCCGAGATACCCTGCTCAATGCTTTCGGGGAAGACAGCATTGAATAGGGCCCGGCGGGCATCTCCCCGACGGGAGATGCTCACCAGCGATTGAATTACCCCCTTAATGTGGGAATATTCAGTAAGGCAAAACCAGGTTGGTCTAAATTTGACTGGTAACTAGTCAGAATCTCAATAGTTTTGTAACCTATTACAGTTGCCCCACTGCCTATATCCCTGTAGTAGATATCTGTGCAGTGGAGGCATTAGTCCAGCAGCCAAAAGGTCTGATCAGAGAATCCAATAGGAGCTACATTATATAAATACTGAATAAATACAGTCAGGGTATATGTATGAATAATTAATCAATACAATATTTACATCCTTACATTAGCTTAAACTTCCCAATATCAAAGTAAGAGTTCCACTGGGTTCATGAAACTCAAAACATCAAATTAAAAACTGCCAACAATAGTTATAAATGTGCTATACATTTGGGGAATATAAGGAAGCAAAAGAATAGCTATGTAGTTAGTATAACAAATTTAATTCAACACAAGTATTTTGCTGTGCACTCTGTCCCAATACTAAACATTTCACCACACACCACATAAAAGAGAAATAAATGGTGCCAACAAAAAGCACAGGCACCAGATGATTGTAAATGAGAACAACACTGAATCCAAAAATGCTCTGGCCAATTATCAGAGCAGCTTAAGTAAACATTTCCAATGCTCCGAGTCTGATTATTTAGGGTGTGATGAGTGTGTCCCAATAGGGCTTGTTAATGCCAGTAAATGTATGCTGGGAGATCTCATGCCCATAAATAAAACATACCACAAAGAAATGTAAAATGTCCTCTAAGGTAAATTAACCTACCATGTTTTTGTTTTTTTTCCCAGCAGGAAATTAGGTCTTTCCTCACCTCAAACCATTAATAGGTGAGACTAGCAAGTGGCCAGAAAATATCCTTTGAAAAATGTTATTTGGTGGAGAGTTGAGGGGGGATAGTTGAAATGAAACGGGACAGGGGGCATAGTTAAGGTATTTTGCCCACACCTAGGTCTATAAAAATGTAGTGTGTGGATTTTGTGTAGCAGGTTTATGATTTTAGCCAGCTCTTACTCTGTGGAATACTGATCCCTATTCAATTAAGATTCAATATATTTGAATTTGTCAGAATAAAGATATATATAAGCTTCTTAATATGTTTAAATTGATTCCCTTACTCGTGTAAGCGGTATGGTTCCAGCGTGAGGGCTCTGGGCTCATTTCAGGGAGTCTCCTGCAGAATTCAGGAGGGTAGGCAGCTATGCTTTGCGAGTGAATCAGAATAAGGGCCAGTGTGTGCAGCATTCAATAGTGCTATTGTGAATGATACAGGGGAATTATTTCTCTTCAAAATACTGGACACGCACCTGTCATGTGACTTCTACGGTGACATGTACTGTAATAAGATGAGATATTCAGTAAAGTTCTGAAATCACACAATATAGTATAGTTTCCAGGCGACGGGAACCCTGTCCATCTCTGCTTCGGGGCGACGGGAACCCTGTCCGTCTCCGCTTCAGGAAAACGGACAGGGTTAGGGGAGGCGGCGGGGAGGAGCGGGGAGGCGGTGGGGACCCCGGGTGACCACCAGCAAGCCGGCGGGGACCCGGGGGAAGCGCCGTCGGAAGGGGAAGCGTGCGCATCTCGTGTGCGAGTGTCCACTTTCGCAGAGCAGATGGCGGCTGGCGGGGGGATGGCGGCTGGCGATTCTGCCGACATCCCCTGCAAAGACTAGGCCGGCTCCATCTGTAGTTTAAAAAAAATGGTGTGGGGTCCTCCCTCCTAAGCCAAACTAGCCCCAGACTCATTGATTCAGTCCTAGTTCCAAAAATATGAGGGACAAAAAGCGTAGGGATCCCTGTATTTTTGAACCAGCCCCGGGCTCCAACAGCCACTCTTTATACATGGTTCCCCTAGCTATACCATGAGCACTGTGGCTGAGGGACATAAAGATGGAGCCTCTCTTTCAGTGCCGGGGATCGCAAGAATGTCCCCGCTGGCGATCGACAGCAGAGAGGATTAAGGGGGTACAGGGAGCCGGCGTGGACCGGCTGTGACTGTCAGGAAGCACCGTTGGAAGGGGACACGTGAGCATCTCGTGCGTGCGTGCGTGTCCCCTTCCCACGGCTGGTGGTGGCTGGCGGTTGGCAATCCGACCACCAGACCCCCGCTAGATGAGGCGGGCTCCATCTGTAACTAATTATAATATTGATGATGTCACTACTAATTACACTGATTTCACTAGCTTTGTCACTGCTGATGTCACAAATTTACCAATGTTACTGATTATGTCACTGCAGAATTCACAACAGTAGTTCGCAGGTTTAATTCCAATACACTTTAGCAGACTATAAGCATTTATGGACAACATTGAAGCTAAGGATTGGTTGAGAGCTAGGCAGACTGGCCACAGCAGTAATCACTGAGACGCCATATGTGTGCATGCACATTCATGCAGCCATCAGAAGATACACAACTGTATTTTCCCAACCACTCCCCTTAAACTCCCAGTTATCACCTCCAAATGGCTACTTCCTGTCAATCACTTTGTCAATATTCTTAGTGCAACCAGGATCAGCTATTGTGTACAAACATACTGTAAATTAGGCCCATGACCACATCATCAGGACAGTCTTCAATACAAATGACTGAAACTCAATTGGTTTGTGATATGAATTGTACTTTTGAGCTACTAATTTTGTTTTCAGCAATTCATTAATTTACTACTAATGGTTTGTTGAAAACTAATGAATACAGTCATACAGGTTGAGTATCCCTTATCCGAAATGCTCGGGACCACAAGTATTCCGTATAAGGGAATATTCCGTTTTTTGGAATAATTTTTTTTTAGCAATACTTACCTGCCCCTGGTGGGTCCCCGATGGTCCCTCGGTGTCCATGGAGTCCTCCGGCGTCCACGGCAGGCCACCGAGCACCGTCTCCGGCGTCTCCAGCGGTCCCAGGAGTGCTTTGCGCAAGTTCCCAGGCGCGCCGGTGACGTCACCGGCGCGCGCACTCGCGCAAAGCACTCCTGGGACCGCTGGAGACGCCGGAGAGGATGCTGAAGGCCTGCCGTGGACGACGGAGGACTTGGTAAGTATTAAAAGAGGGTTGGGGGGGGGGGAATAAAAAAAATTTTGAATTATTCCAAAAAAACATGGTTTTTGGAATAATTCGGATACGGGATGCCCGGATACGGGATACCCGACCTGTACGAGTAATCCAAAATGGATAGCTAATACTCCACACCATCCTCAGATAAATGTTTGGGGACTATCCCTGTTATATCTGCTGTTCTGCAGGTTTGGAAAAGGAACATGAGCTGTTTCAGTTGGGAACATAGGAACAATATAGAACAGTGGTCTCCAACCTTTTTTGGGTCGGGAGCTACTCGCGACAAAATAAACCGCCCGAAGAGCTACTAAAGTAAAAAAAAATAAAAAATCTGCATAATATCCTAAAAAATGCCCTTTACACATAATGCCAAAAACTGTAATGCCCCTGACACATTATGCCACACACTGCAATGCCCCAAAACATACCTCCCAACACTGGAGGCAGAGGAGAAGAGTCATCTGAAGTTAGAAGGTTCAGCTACTACCGTGGAACTCCTGCGAGGCTACATCCCCCATTTTTTCCGCTATGGGGGCATAGTCAGCTCTCTAAGAGCTGTAGCCACATGGGGTGCGGCCATGGAAAATGGGGGTGTGATACACATATGCCCCCAATAGTGCAGTGCCAGATATACATATGCTCCCACGGTGCCAGGTATGCCCCCACAGTGCCAGAAACAGGAATACCCTCACATTGCCAGGTATGACCCCATGGTGCCAACAATGCCCCCACAGTGCCGGTTATGCCCCCACAGTGCTAGCAAGTATGCCCCCACAGTGCCAGCAAGTATGCCCCAACAGTGCCAACAATGCCCCACAGTGCCAGCAAGTATGCCCCCACAGTGCCAACAAGAATGCCCCCACAGTGCCAACAAGTATGCCCCCACAGTGCCAACAAGTATGCCCCCACAGTGCCAATAAATAAGCCCCCACAGTGCCAATAAATAAGCCCCCACAGTGCCAATAAATAAGCCCCCACAGTGCCAATAAATAAGCCCCCACAGTGCCAATAAGTATGCCCCCACAGTGCCAATAAGTATGCCCCCACAGTGCCAATAAGAAGGCCCCCACAGTGCCAATAAGTATGCCCCCACAGTGCCAATAAGTATGCCCCCACAGTGCCAATAAATAAGCCCCCACAGTGCCAATAAGTATGCCCCCACAGTGCCAATAAATATGCCCCCACAGTGCCAATAAATATGCCCCCACAGTGCCAATAAATATGCCCACACAGTGCCAATAAATAAGCCCCCACAGTGCCAATAAATATGCCCCCACAGTGCCAATAAATAAGCCCCCACAGTGCCAATAAATATGCCCCCACAGTGCCAATAAGTATGCCCCCACAGTGCCAATAAGTATGCCCCCACAGTGCCAATAAATAAGCCCCCACAGTGCCAATAAAAATGCCCCCACAGTGCCAATAAATATGCCCCCACAGTGCCAATAAATAAGCCCCCACAGTGCCAATAAATATGCCCCCACAGTGCCAATAAATATGCCCCCACAGTGCCAATAAGTATGCCCCACAGTTCCAAGTATGCCCCCACAGTGTCATGTGTTCCCCAGCAGCACACTTACCATTGTTGCTGCTGCCGCCGGGGAGAGAACTATTCGGCCATCCGGTGCCCCCTGTGGTGCTGCTGGCACTGTCTCTGTCCGGCGGTGTCCTCCTGTGTCGGCGTGCTGCTTCCCTTTCAGGGGAGGAGAGCACAGCGCAGCACGCATCTCTCGTTCCCCTCACTTCCTTGTTACTGCGCCGTCTGCCATTCAAAGCTCGCGGGCCGGCTGCTGATTGGCTGCCGGCCCGCGAGCTCTGGTTGGCGGACGCCGTAGTCACAGGGAACTGGGACGCACAGGGAAGGGTAGGAGAGAAGCGCAATGCTCTCTCCTCCCCTCAGGGAAAAATTGAAGCAGGGGTGGACGGCGGCGGATAATGGAGGGGTGGGCGGTGACAGTGGTCGAGCTACCCCGATCGCTGCCGCGAGCTACTGGTAGCTCGCGAGCGACGGGTTGATATAGAACAACCAGTGATGTGCAAGATTTTCAGGAATTTCTGCGAGTCGCCCCGTATTTTTAAAGATGCTTTCTTTCAGTTGGTAAATAATTGCAACTTTAAGAAAATCGGGGCAGACTTGCAGCAATTCCCAAAGAGCATATACCCTGCAGACTATTACATATTATTATTATTATTGTACATTTTCGAGGACTGTCAAATGTGGTTTCTGCATTTTCTGATATTCATTTTCCCATGAGTTATACAAGGCAGCGGTCTGTGGGTTACTATAGAATTCAAAATGCACTATAGGGGTTTGCGGATATATATACCATACCTCCCAAGTGGCACGATTTCAGCGGGACAGTCCCGATTTTCGGGTCCTGTCCCGCTGTCCTACCCGTGGCCGGCATTGTCCCGCTGCGGGGGGTGGCAGTTGGGAGCCCCCCAAGCTGATTGAAGTCTATTCGCAGCCGAAAATGGGGTAGCGGCTAATTTGCATAAGCCACACCCTCATTTTCATAGGCCCCACCCCCTTTCCGGGCGCACGCGCGGCTTTTGCCGCGCGAGTGTCCCTGTTCCAGCTGCCAAGAAGTTGGGAGGTATGTATATACAGACAGTATACAACCTTGCTGGCCAAACCAGTCCTCAAGATCTAGAGGCTCAAACTGAAATGGGCATGCGCAGATCTCTGTAAAAGTGGTGCTGCAGCTATTTTCTGTCAATTTCCTCAGCGTTGCTGTCATCAAGGGACCCTGGAGGAGTAAGATTTAAAAAAAAATGGGTGCAGACTCTGGGGCACTGCACAAACTACACCCTTTATAAATACGCTACTACTGTGCTTGTATCAAATACCAGCAGTGGCTGCAGCTGTCCTCCGAAGCATAATTGTATTAGAAATGGAAGTGTTGCAAAACTTGCTGAAAGGCTCTGGATTAAGTACAGCGGTTACAATATTTAGGTGGTCTCTCCTGATTGGATGCCTATTGGCATCCATCCAATCAGAAGCAATGTGTTAAAGCAACAGCTATGTCAGACCCAATACAAGTAACGTTAGTTGGAAATTCTCTTTATGGCAAATCTCCTCTCCTCCAATCCTATATTTATTTGCCTTCTATAAGAAGATGCATGGCCATTGTTCAGCATGAGTTATGCGAGCCTGTAAGCTGCACTTACAATGTGGAAAAGGGAGCAGATAAGACCTACCACTTTCGTGCTAGCAATAAAAGAATCATTTTGCAATGTGTTTGTGCTCTCAGCTATAAACTTGTCACTTCCTTCCCCATTTGCAGACCACCCATGATTCCAATAACTTATTTTTATATTCTTTAAACCACAACTGAAGAGTGGTTGCTGAGCGCATATGGGAATGGCAGTATTAAATGATCTGCTTTGCATTCCGGTATGTAGCATTTGGTACATGTCATTTCAGGATGTTTACTAGTGACAAAACATTGTTATTTCATTGTCACCATCTCCACCGAATGTTCTTTAAGGGCAGCAAGTCAGAGATTCACTGCTATCTGAAAGCTGTTCATTGTGCACTGTAATGGCTGCATGGACGTTATGTATTATTCATGTTATACAATCCTCACTGGCACTAGTGCTGACAATCTTAAAGAAAACACAATTACAATAGAAAGAATAACAGACCCCCATCTCATCACACAGAAATTCATCATTCGGGCCAACGGAGAGTATTGTTTTCAGGAAAGACTGTGGTAGGTTTCAGAACCAGAATTCTGCGGCTAGAATGATTTTATAATGAAATAAAGGGGAAAAAAAAAAAAAACATTTTCTTTTGAAGAAAATACATACTGAAAAGCATTGGCATTTTACATTTTTTTTATTGTATTACCCACTATATTAACTGTAATTTGCCATTTTCTCTTTTGCATTTTAGAAGGCAGTAAGGATACCAGAAATGCTAGCATTATACTGAGACTAGGAATACTGTATACATAAATACAATGGTTATGTATAGTATGTAAAAGTAGGGTATAATATGTATAAGGAGCCATAATTTGTGTTTATTATATAAGACTTTGAGATAAATAAAGTTGATGGAGATAGTGCCAGCCCATCAGCTTCTAACTGCCATGTTTGAAAAATGACAGTTAAGCCCTATACACACTAGGGGATCTTAGCTGATGCCGATATTGATGGCGGTGCGGGGTGCCGACATAGGTAAGTGCATATATATACTTGCCGATGTCAGCTTGGAGGACAGGAACTGGGTGAGCAGGGGAAGCATGGCCATCATTAACGAGGACCACCCTCATCTGTACATCGTTAATGATATTGCGAGTACACACTAGAGACAATATACTAAAAAATATTGTTTAGAAGGGCCCTTCTGAGTGATATCTTTTACTATCTAGTCTAGTGTGTATGGGGCTATTGAAGATTTAGTAAATAGACTCCTATATTGTTTACTAGCCTGGGATATGTGAAACAATGTAATCTGCCAAGTATTTTCTGTGCAGTAGGATCAGTGGGAAGCAATGATGGAAAATTAGGCTATCCATGTATTTCAGAATAAAAATGTCAACCAATTTCCCAGTGAGCTGTATTCGTTAAGGATTCTGCTCTGCCCCTTTTCCTGATCATGCTCTAATGCCTCCCCCTACCCTATTATAAAATGCAATCGCCTCCACTGCTAACTTCCACTGTTATATACTCACACCTCCCATCCTACTATAATGCTCTTAGACTTGTCACATGCTTTTCTAGTGGACTGGAGAGCCAAATCACTGACCTACAGTATCTATTTATTGCCAAGGTGTATGCAAAAGTTAACTTGAACATGCAAACTTACCAATCAGCCACCCAATATGATGGACAACAGGTCCATTTGAATATGCCCACCTACTTGTGACGCCTACCAGTACACATAAGCTATATCAGATGTACACACCTGTCGATGAGCTAGAGATAGCTTGTTTGTTGTTCAAACGTAGGATATGTTAAAACGTGTTCATTCAGTTTTACTTTCCTCAGCCAATTGCAAAATCCCCACCCTTCCCAGTCTAGATAAGTGTGGCTACAACCCTTTAAAAAAGAAAAAAATAAGTGCTGGCATTGTGGCGCACGCTGCACTATGTCCCACTTAGCAGATCTCCTAGGCCACCACTGAGCTCCACTAACAACCCTGGGCTTGGATAATTAGTACCTGCTGCTGGCTCCTCTGATTGTTAGCTCCATTGCAGCCTGGGCTGATGGGAATGGCTAAATATTCTCAATAAAGTCTGCATTTGTGCATTATATAAAGAACCGATAATAAATAGTACACAAGTAAGAATGCCATTACTCATAGTAGTCCTCTGTAATATGACAATTACAAATGTAACAAACGTAATATTAATAAACAATAATAGTTATTAATAGGTAATATTAATGTAATTAGGCCACAAGTATGAGTAGTGTATTAACTGTACCTTATATTACATTAATAATAATGTCCTGTAAAAAAACAACAAATCTTATAAAAGTCACACCAATAAAGTAATGGCCAGTAATAAACTAATAAGTGGTAATGTCCAGTAATATGGGCATCAGTACTCCGCCACTGTTATTGCTATCTATGCTCCTGAAGCCTGTCTTAATTGGAAAGGGAACTACAGGGGGCTGTGTTACCCATGTTGTTAGCACAATAACCTAGAAGTGCTGGTTCTGAGACAGTTTTTTCCAGGGTTGCTTAGGGCCTCCTTAATCTTCTTTACCAGTGTCATCGCTGGTATACATCGGGGACATGCAATGCATCATAAAGGGTTCTACATTCATGGATAACAACTCCTACTCTACTACCTCTCCTCTTGATCCAATACCTGCACAAGTCATTAAAACTCTGTCTCCTGTGCTTGTCTCAACCTTAACTAAAATCTGCAATCTCTCTCTTGCTACTGGTACTTTTCCTTCTTTGCTCAAACATGCAGCATCCCGTTCTGAAAAAACACAATTCTGACCCTATCTCTCTCTCTAACTATCGTCCTATCTCTCCCATGCCTCTCCAAGCTACTCAAGAGACTTGTCTATGCTCGCCTCACACACTTTCTTAACTCTCACCCGCTTCAGTCAGGTTTTCATTCCCAACACTCCCCTGAGACAGCACTGACTAAAGTTGTGAATGACCTCGTAACTGCCAAGTCTAAAGGCTATTACGCTCTACTCATTCTTCTAGATCTTTCTGCTACATTTGAAACTGTTGATCATACTCTTCTCATACAAACACTGCATTCCCTAGGTCTTAATGATACAGCCCTTTCCTGATTGACATCTTACCTATCTTTCAGTGTTCGCTTCTCTGACTCTACCTCCTCTTCACTACCTCTGTCAGTCGGAGTTCCGCAAGGCTCAGTCTTAGGTCCCCTGCTTTTCTCAATCTATACCTCATCTCTTGGCAAACTCATCAGCTCTTTCGGATTTCAGTGTCATTAATATGCGGATGATACTCAAATCTATCTATCAACCCCAGAGTTGTCACCAGTGGTTTTGGGCCGAGTCTCTGAATGTCTCTCTGCCATCTCATCTTGGATGTCTTCTCGCCACCTCAAACTCAATATTTCCAAAACAGAATTACTTATATTTCCACCAGCTAAGAACAGTTACCATCATGATATCTCCATCACTGTTGACCACTCTACAATCTACCCTACTCCACAAGCTCATTGCCTAGGGGTCATCCTCGACTCTGAACTGTCCTTTGTTCCATACATTCAATCTGTCACCAAATCATGTTACATGCATCTAAAAAACATATCCAAAATACGACCCTATCTCACACAAGACAATACTAAATTTCTTATCCATGCACTCATTATATCCAGCATTGATTATTGCAATAGTCTCCTAACTAGTCTTCCCAAGAACAGACTCTCACCACTGCAATCCATTCTAAATGCTGCTGTTAGGCTGATCTTCCGAGCAAGACGCTCATCGTCTGCTGATCCGCTCTGCCAGTCCCTCCATTGGTTACCTGTGTTTTACCGTATTCAATATAAAACCTTCTGCTAGCATATAAAGCTATTAACCATACTGCACCAACTTATATCTCTTTACTTATCTCAAAAAATCTCCCATCTCAACCACTCCGCTCTGCACAAGATCTGTGTCTCACTTCTGCACAGATCACCAGCTCCCATTCACTATTACAGGACTCTCATCGGGCTGCTCCCACCCTATGGAATGCCCTTCCATGCACAATAAGACTCTCCACTAGCCTCCAAACTTTCAAGCGATCCCTGGAAACTCACCTCTTCAGGCAAGCCTATCATATTTAAGTTCCATATGCATAACCCTCTGAGGCACTTATCTCCTATATATTTGGCTACATCTGTCACTCAAAGTGGGTGTCTGTTTGTCTATAACGCTCTGTTCCTGGACTTTCCTCTTAATGTGTGATTGCCTTCATCTGTGCTGAACACCTTTCTGAGAAATTAACCTGTTTAAAACAGGTGATGGCAATCATACATTAAGGGGAAGTCTAGAAACAGAGCATTGTGTCCCTCCTGGAGAGGGTCATGTTGGGAGGTATGTGACAGAGAACCAGCCCAGTGAGCCCACAGACAGTGCCAGACACCCACTGCCTTCCCATGTTGCCCAGCACTGCTACTCCACAGCCACCAGGTGAGCGCCCCCCTCCCGCGATTTGCGGCAAAACCTCCCTCCCCGCGCGCCCCCCCTTCCGCGATTCGTGGCAAAAACACCCGCTCCCCCGCGACCCCCCCTACCGCGATTCGCAGCAAAATCACCCCCGCGACCCCCCCTCCCGCGATTCGCTGCAAAAAGAACCCCCCCACGACCCCTCCCGCAATTCGCGCAATAACCACCACCCCCCCCTCCCGCGAATCGCGGCAAACCCTCCCCCGTGACCCCCCCCCCGATTCACGGAAAAAACACCCCCCCCGCGACCTCCCTCCCGCATTTCGCGGCAAAAAGAACCCCCCCTTGCACGATTGGCGGCACCCCCCCTGCGACCCCCCTCCCGCGATTCGCGGCACCCCCCCCCGCAATTCGCAGCAGCCCCAGGATTAAATGGCACATGCAAAACACTGACATGGCTATGGTCGACAATGAAAAAGGTTGACATGAGTTTTTGAAGATTTATTTTTAATTTTTTTAATTTTTTCATATTCATTGTCATGTGTCGACATGGACACCAATGAAGTGGCACACTTATGTCAACATTTACATGTGTTGACCTTTCTGTGTTGATTTTTTCTTGTGGCGATTCGCGTCACACCCCCCCGCAACCCCCCCTCCCGCGATTCGCGGCACCCCCCGTGACCCCCCACCTCCCGCAATTCACGGCAACCCCCCACCGGAACCCCTGTGAACCCCGCCCTCCCGCGATTCGCGGCACCCACCCCCGCGACCCCCCCTCCCGCAATTCGCGGCACCCTCCCGTGATTCGCGGCAGCTCCAGAATTAAATTGCACATGGAAAACACTGACATGGCTATGGTCGACAATGAAAAAGGTTGACATGAGTTTTTGAAGTTTTTTTTGTCATTTTTTGAATATTTTCATATTCATTCTCATGTGTCGACATGGACACCAATGAAGTGCCACACTTATGTCAACATTTACATGTGTTGACCTTTCTGTGTTGATTTTTTTCTTGTGGCGATTCGCGTCACTCCCCCCGCAACCCCCCCTCCGGCGATTCGCGGCACCCCGGCACCCCCCTGCGACCCCCCCCCTCCCGCAATTCGCGGCAACCCCCCACCGGAACCCCTGTGAACCCCGCCCTCCCGCGATTCGCGGCACCCAACCCCGCGACGCCCCCCTCCCGCAATTCGCGGCACCCCCCGTGATTCGCGGCAGCCCCAGGATTAAATTGCACATGGAAAACACTGACATGGCTATGGTCGACAATGAAAAAGGTTGACATGAGTTTTTGAAGTTTTTTTGTCATTTTTTGAATATTTTCATATTCATTCTCATGTGTCGACATGGACACCAATGAAGTGCCACACTTATGTCAACATTTACATGTGTTGACCTTTCTGTGTTGATTTTTTCTTGTGGCGATTCGCGTCACACCCCCCCACCCCCCCCCGCAACCCCCACTCCCGCGATTCACGGCACACACACACCCCCCCCGCGATTCTCGGCACCCCACCCCGTGACCCCCCCTCCCGTGATTCACGGCACACCCCCGCGACCCCCCTACCATGATTCGCCGTAACCCCCGCCCCCGTAACCCCCCTCCCGCGATTTGCGGCAACCCACCCCGCGACCCCCCTCCCGCGATTCTCTGCAATCCCTCCCCTCCCGCGATTCGCAGCATCCACCCCCCCACAACCCCCCCTCCTGCAATTCGCGGCACCCCCCGCGACCCCCCCTCCTGCAATTCGTGGCACCCTCCGCGACCCCCCCTCCCGCGATTCGCGGACACCTAAGTTGCAATACAGGGCATCTTTCATACAATTCTAACCATATTTCTCATATACAAACGTTCACAAATTAAGGGGGCGCAGCCCCTAACGACGGTGTGAAGAGCGCCCGTAGGGCGCGATGAATCACCTAGTGTATTATATAGCTTCCTTTCTAGACCTACAAGCTATGCTATTACTGGTGCCTGTCCTTGTGTTTCCCTCCTATATCCCTATAGATAGTAAGCTTGCAGCAGGGCCCTCTTACCTCCAAGTCTGTCTGTTGTTACCCAGTTTGTTTTATCTGTGTTTACAATTATAAAGCTCAACAGAATCTGCTGCGCTATATAATACCACTTTCACATCGCCGACACGTTTTAAAAAACGGTATTTAAAACGGTAATTAAAACGGGTCAGAGCCTTAACATTGCCGCAGATTACCGTTTTAAATACCGGTTTATACCCCTTTCACATCGCACTTTTAAAACGGTAAATTGCCGTTTTTTTTCCCCCTTTTTTAAAACGTTTAAGCCTGCACTGTGAATGCATAGCATTGTACACATTCACATTGCACAAAAAACGGCAAGGAACCGTGTAGGACTCTGCTTTTTACACGGTTCGAAATGCCAGTTAACTTTAAACGGTAAATCGGCTGTGGTGCATTCACAGTGCAGGCTTAAACGTTTTAAAAAGGGAAAAAAACGGCAATTTACCGTTTTAAAAGTGCGATGTGAAAGGGGTATAAGAAACTGTAAATAAATAATAAATAAATAAGTAAAAGGTAAACAAAGCAATGCATCTTCAGTGGAGTTAACAGTAATGTTCAGTTCTGTCATGGTCTGCGACTGCAGCCATCACTGTCACATGTTCTGTGTGGGTTTAGTACTCACAGAATCAGTGCTCCAGGTTTTGGCTGATCCACTCTGCCATGTTTCCATGCATGCCTTAGTCTGTGTTGGGCATGGCTGCTTCTAAGCTACTTGGTATTTAGTCATGCTCTGAGTGCTTAAACCTGCCAGTTATACTCCTGTGATACTCCTATGATATTCCTTGTTCCTGGTGATTTATACTGTCCCAGAGATTCTCAGCGATTCCTAGCAAACGCTTGTCTGAGATTATTCCAGAGTCCAGTGTATTCCAGCCTGTGGATCTAGGACCTCAGTGCAGCAGCTGTGTCCTGGATTGCTCCAGCCTGTGTCTGAGTATTCCATGTATCCTGTGAGATCCTTCCCGTGTCAGAAAACCTTTGCATGCAGTTTGTGAGGTCTTGTCTGTGTCCAGCTTCTGTCCGGAGGTTTTGTGAGTGCCAGCTGCTTCCCCACACATTGTGAAGAAAGTCGCACCTTTCATTACTATCTGCCATTGGTATTCTCATGGCGCCAGCTGGAGCCATGGGTCTTGCCCCACGATAGTCACGGAGGCAGTTAGAATGCAGGCCTAACTGCATGCTACTTGACTTGTTTGTGTATCTTGTTTGTTTTTCTCAAAGCAGATGCCGGAGAAGTTGGTCTAGCCTTGCAATCATGTTGCATAGGAGGTTAGATTGCAGATGTGTCTGCAATACCTTGGTTATAGTTCTTCTGTGTTTTTTTGCGACGGATTTGCATAATAGCGGTAAAGGCCGCAAATCTTGTATTTAGTCCTTGTCTTGTTCAAATGTAGAGCCTAGTTTATCATTGTGTTGTCTAGTCGGTTTATCCTCTTACTAATACCCTGACTCGGTTGGGACTTTGTGTCATTGCGAAAGACCAGGTGGCATCCAAGTACGGGATGGAGCTAGTCTGCTCTGGAAAGGCGGTTATTAGTGGCGAAGTGTAAGACCTTCACAGGTGTCAGCCGACTCGGGGTATAGTAATAGAGTCAGGCTCGGGTGCTGCTGTGGCTTTACCCCCTCGACCACAGAAGTACAATTCATGCTGTAATCAACATCTTGCAGACCTGCCAGTCAAAGTGAGGGTTAACTCCGAGTTCACCCAAGATTATCATAAGTTCATAGGTTATACAAATAAAATAAAACATACACCCAAAATCACCACTCACCTCACGAGTCAATTACTAATAGGTATAGGGTATCCTTTTATAAATTTGATCCTTAATTTTGGGTGATAGAATGTCTATAGAACTCTCCCATAGATCAAAAAATGTTTCTCTCTTGGATTCTTTTGCACCTCTACCCTATTCATTCTAAAAAGATTTGAAAAAATTGGCCTTAAATATGAATAGGGCCGGCGCAGTTGGGCGATTAAGTTTGAATGCTTTAAAAAAAAATTATGATATTAAAGAATCTCTTCCCAAATAGACGCAGATGGAACCTTACTTTGACTGTCATTTTGTACAGTGGTTCTGGGTTCAAAACTTTGCATGACCACACCAATAAACTAAAAGAGTAGGATGTGAGTGAATTGATCATAACAAGCTTTTCTCAATCATTTCTTGGTCAACATGGTTTGTAATCTGCAACACTCTAGAACACATGTTACCATTGCCATATCTTGATCTGCAACTACTGTTATGACAGTTTCCCACTGGACTATGGGACTCGCTGCTGCTTCTACCCCATATATCTACAAAGTTATGCCTCTTGATTATATTAAAAGTCCTGTTCCTTTCCCACACAGATTTCCACACCTCTTACCTTGTTTACATTTCTAAAATAATCATATCCCATTCCAAAACCATAATCCATATACTGTACCTCCACTGCTTTCACCATAATAACGGCTTTCCAGTAATGTTACAAAGGTGTAAATACAGTATCAGCATGCTTGCTCTGCTAAAAGTTCTGTGTCCTTAACAAACCCCGTTCTACTCATTTACATATCAGAGGTGCAGTCTGTTTTGAGGTTTTTTTTTTTATGTGTGGTTTTGGGATGTGATGGATGCCAGAAACTCAAGAACACTTTCAGACCATCTAAGTTAATTTACCCATTCACCTAACTTTTTTTTATTTTTTTTGCATAATGCTTTCACACATTTCCACACTTTTTTACATAATAAATGAGCTGCAGTACGATTATGTGAAAACGATTTGAAAGCACTTTTTAACGTGTACTTTTTAATATCAGGCTTGATATATTCCTTTTCTATTAGGGTTTTTACTCTCCCTCACTTAATATTTGAGACATTTTATCCCATTAATCTTTCATTAATGTTTGATGGCTTTGTTTTTGTATAACTCACTTAATGTTCCAACACAACGTCTCAGTGGGGTTAAGGTCTAGACTTAAAATATTAATGATAAAAAATTATACTGAGGTAAATTTTGAGTATGTATTAATTAACAAAGAGAGAATTATATTGTGTGGTGATCAGAGAACTACTGTATTATGGTAATCACTAGCAAGCTTACACGTTGTATGGTGGTCACTGGAAAGCAGTGTGTATTGTATGGTGGTCACTGAGAGGCTCTAAATATTGTAAGGCAGTTGCTGGGATGATCTGAGTATTGGACTGTGTATACTAGCTTGTTCTACATATCTAAGTGCAAATGTAACTCTCTCTGCACGGAACATATGCCCCACGTGCAGTGCACATGGTTTTGTCCATTAAAGATTAAAGATTGTCCATTAAATTTGCTTTTGCAAACCAACCAGAATCAGGCCCTTGTATGGCAGTCATTGAGATGCTCTGTGTTTGTATGGTGGACACTGGATGTTCTGTGTTGTGTATGGCAGTCAGTGAGATGCTATGTGTTCAGTATTATATTAAGATACATGTTGATCATTTATTGATACATTTTGTCTGCATTTTTTTCACATTACCACCTACTTTTAGAGCTGTGCTGTGATACATCTATGTTTTTAATTTTAGAACCTGTGAGAATGCACTACTAGACTATTTTGCTCTGGGACCCCATCAGACAATAAAAATAATTACAGGACCCCAGCAAGTTACTGCAGAAGGTCATCACATCACATGTGTAGGCAGCAGACAGCACATACATGGCAGCATTGTGGAGGCACAGAGTGATGGGAGGAGTCTAAAATAACAGACAATTCAACAGATTTTTCAAACTCCTTGAATCACTGACTGAGATTAGAAAAGTCATCAGCCTGATGGTCAGCAACATGGACTAGACCATGGTGTTCTACTGTTAATAAATGTTGCCTACATAATTGTCTTTATGGGGGGCACTTTTATATATATATATATATATATATATATATATATATATATATATATATATATATATATATATATATATATATATATAATATTAATTGTATATTTTTTGCTTTTAGTAAATAGAACATATTACACAGTCTGGTTTAATATATGTCTACTTTTACTTTTCTATTCT
The DNA here is from genome assembly GCF_055691185.1 of Crinia signifera. Lineage (NCBI taxonomy): Eukaryota > Metazoa > Chordata > Amphibia > Anura > Myobatrachidae > Crinia > Crinia signifera. The sequence goes on from NC_139217.1 coordinate 408,277,912, forward strand.
ATACTACAGGAACTTATGATAGTCTTTCAACTCCTGCACTGGAATGGAAGTCTTAAAGCTCTTAGAGACACCAAGTGCTCTCGTCAGGTAAGAAATGTCTAAGCATTATCTAATACACACATTTACCCTGTAAGCACTTACCCAGAATGCCTTTATTTATTGATCTGGAATCTTAACAGTTTAATAAGAAACATCTGTGAGTTTTGCATTTAAAGTTCTTTCAGATGTCAATTCCTATTTACAATTACATCACCAATAAAAAAAAAAAAGAAAACTGTTGGGCGTATCTTTAAATACAACACTGTATTAAGAAAATAAAATCTATTTGGAAACATTGGGGGAGATATTCCAAACCTTAACAGAGATAAAGTACTCACCATTCAGCATTTAACTGCCATCCTACAAGCTGTGTTTCTGTGTTTGAAATATGACCGATGCTGATTGGTTGGTGTTTAATCATTCCCACTTCTCTGATTTGGTAACTCTCCCCCATTCTCTGAGATATATACTAACATAGCTGTGTGCACAATAACTTGTAGAAACTGATACTTGCTTTTGACATTCTTCTGACTTTTTCATTATTAAAACTGGCCACACAAAAAATATTTGCTGGTTGGTTGATGTGCTTACCTTGAAATATAGCATGAAAAAAGGGCAACCTCAGATTTTAGAGCTGATGTCCTTTGATTGAGCTGTTCTTGGTGGATCAGATGATGGCAGTGTGAACTGGGGACAGGGAACATAAATAACTTAGTGTTAGGAAACTATATTGATGTGAGTTATGCTGGCCATACACTATACCAGGGATGGGGAACCTTTGGCCCTCCAGCTGTTGATGAACTACACATTCCAGCATGCCCAGCTACAGTTTCTATTTGACCATGCTAAAACGATTGCATGGCCTGCTGGTATGTGTAGTTCAACAACAGCTGGAGGGCCATAGGTTCCCCATCCCCGCACTAGACCAACTCTCAGCCAACCATCCAACTAGTTGGTTGGATGGAATAAAAATCTGGTACTGGATAGGAGCAAATGTAATTTGTAATTCAGTAATTTGCTCCCAAAATGTGGAATTAGATAAAAAACTGTCATTCAGACAAGGTCCTATAGTTGGATCGGTTTGATTTAAACAATTTGACTGAATGTTTTTGTCCATTTTCCTTGTGAGAAAATTGCCAATTATAAACTGGTTGGTTGATTGGATGAAGGTTGGTCTTGTGTATGGCCAGCATTACTGTACAGAGCTAGGATTTGCTTTTGGGATTTTAAAATGAACATGTAGATAATTACTTAATGAATCAATTAATGTTTACAGAATGCTTTGACCCATACGTACTTTGTTTTATTAAGCTGGGTACACACTAGACAACAATTTGTCCGAATCCTACAGAACAGATCTACAAAACGTTCAAATCGTCCAGTGTGCATGCACTATTTTGCTGATGATGCTAGCAAGGGCAATGCTGTCAAATACAGCATGGCCCTCACCGTTACTCTGCTGCTGCCAGCATCGACAAGTGTGTATGCTCCCCCACCAGATCCTGTCCTGTCATGTTGTGCTGGGTACACGTCATCTAATGTGCACCCATTTTTTGTTATTATTATCGTTTATTTACTTGGCACCACGAGGGTTCCGCAGCACCTGACAATACATACAGTAGATGATAAAAAAACAAAAAAAAATGAAATAGTGATTTACAGTACAATTGCAAATTAGGACAAGAACATGGTAAATAAAAGATAGTTGTAGCAGTGGACACTGACGCAATTACAAAAGTGGCAGAGATATAGGGGGTATTCAATCCCGGGTCACGACTGTCGGGACGTCCCAACAGTCGTTACCCTGACCCGTTCTCGGCCCGCTCGCCTGTTATTCGGCAATTGGGATTCAATGTCCCCCCCGATGAACAACGACAAGGGGCATGTCCACGGAAACGGACGTGGATCATTGAGATACGACCATGATCTCGACAATCCACGCCTGTTTTTGGCAAAACGGGCCTGACTGCTTCTAAAGTCGGGACCGTTCTGCCGAGATGCCTCTTTAATGCTGTTGGGAAAGACAGCATTGAATAGGCACCCGCCGCTATTTTTCCAATTGAAAATAGCGGCAGGGGATTGAATAGCACCCATATTCTTAGAAAAGCCCATGAGGAGAGAGGGCCCTGCTCGTGAGAACTTACATTCTAAAGGTTTTTTTTTTAAGTTTTAGACTACCAAGAATAACCTGTATAAAGCTAAATATTGATTGGTTGATATGGGTTATGGGGTATCGGTTAATGCAATGTGTAGGTTTTGCCCAGTGTTATAACCCCTATGGGCTACAGTTTTGTAATTTTTTCAAGGCACCTATACTCTCAGACCAGTATTTCCTAATTGCAAAGTGTTCAGCCACTGGCATGTCTACTGTCCAAGCTGCTGTTTTTCAATTTAGGCAAAGCTAGAACATATTCGCTCAAGGGAAGAATATGTGAAACCTGTTTTCAAAACATATGCTAAATTTAAGAACACAAATCATAATAAAAAAAATACAGTTACTGGCATAGTCCGTCAATAAACCTAAACATTTGGCCTAGATGTTGCTTAAGCAGATAATGGAAAAATGTCATCATGTATTATACAGTACTCTGAGTCAGCCTTTAGACAATTTAGGGCAAAAACATTTTAACTATGTCCTGTGAAAATTCAAAACAGTGTAATTCTATATTTTCTTGGGTTCTACTAATAATAATGTGTATTTGGTAAAGTTGACTTGTTTGTTAGAGTGAAGAGTTTAAAACAGTGTGTGTTTTTAATATATTATTATGGAGCGGGGTTTAAGGGATAGATTGAGCAATAGGCGCAGTGCCAATGTTTTTGTACTATACATGTGTCTGAGTTGCACTGTGTATGTGTCCTAATGGTTACCAGTGAGCATTCTGCTAGTGTAATGGATGTGCGACTGACGATGAAGCAGCAGATTAGCACTGCATATGGCCTGCATCTCTGCACAGTCACATCTCTACATAAGTTGTGACATTAGCATAAGGACGCATGGCGCTACGTAAAAAGACACGGCTTTAAGAGCATTCGGTACTTGTGTATTTTGGCGGCGCCCCCGATGTCCGTCGTACGACGGACAGATCGCATCGCATGCCATGCACCCGATGGCATACGATGCGGTGCGACGCAATTTTGGCCCCCTATACGACCAAAAATCGTATAAGCACCCTAAAGGGTGCTTTTGAGCACCCAAATGGGTGCTTACAATGTTAAATGCACCCCCACGCCACCCCCCCACTATAAACGTGAACCCGAAGCATGGCGAGCGCAGCGAGCCCGCGAGGGGCGGTGGTACGCGTCCTACGACCTTTTCATACCCCCACTATCCACGTCGGCGTGGAGTTGAGAATAGAATAGTGTGGCGAGTGCAGCGAGCCCCGCGAGGGGACGCGGATACCTTTACAGTTAAACGCGTCCCTTCGCGGGCTTCACAGGTATCCGCGTCCCCTCGCGGGGCACGCTGCGCTCGCCACACTATTCTATTCTCAACTCCACGCCGACGTGGATAGTGGGGGTATGAAAAGGTCGTAGGACGCGTACCGACGCCCCTCGCGGGCTCGCTGCGCTCGCCACGCTTTGGGTTCACGTTTATAGTGGGGGGGTGGCGTGGGGGTGCATTTAACATTGTAAGCACCCAATTGGGTGCTTAACATTGTATAAGCACCCATTAGGGTGCTTATACAATGTTTAATCGCATCGCATCGTATGGCATTGTATGCCATGTACAATGGCATACAATTTCAAAATTGTATGCCATCGTGCACTATCGTACGATATCGCGTCGCATCGCATACCATCGTATACGTTATGGTATGCGATGCGATGGGCGCCGCCAAAATACACAAGTACCGAGCATTCCCCTCTGAATCGGCCCTTTGTTCATTAAGGACGCTATATATTAAGGTAAATATGGAGGAAAAAATGGTGCACATTCATAGTATGTTCCATGAAAGCTCTCCTTCTCCTTGTCGTCTATGTGCAGTTATCCTCTGGGGTGTGCCTGAAAGATGGGGTGGTGTGAGGTCACAAATGTATGATGAGGTTAATCGTTATGTTGTTGCTTATCTCATTTTGTATGTGCCAAAATCTACTATCAGCTCCGAAGGGGTGAAGGCTAGTATTGGGTCTGTATGTATTTGTACACAGAGTCCGTTTTTGTTTCTTTGGCGGTTCACTATGTATTGGGTTTATTTATTGACAAACTGCAAGCCAACCAACATAGTAATAGATCTAGCCATGGGCTGCTTTCCTTGGGAAACAGATTTGTGTTTGCTGTACCTTATATTGGCCCTTATTCAGATTCGAGCGGTACGGCCCGCGTGCGGCCGTACCGCCGATGTTTTCCGTCTGCACATGCGCAGAGGTCAATCTGCGCATGTGCAGGCGAATTCGCCGCACATAAATTTACTACGCCGCAAAGGGGGCGTATAGGGGAGTGAGGGGCTTCATGCCCTCATTTCCCTATGTATACGCCCCGCGTTTCATGGGCGTTCCCATGCAAACGCGGGGCGTACGCATGCTAATGAGGGCATGACGCAACTCATGGGGGCGGAAAGCTGACGTCGCCGGATGTCAGCTTTCAGCCCCCATACAAGCTACCACACGGACGATTGTCCGTGTGGTCTCAGCTTGCGGGAGCTGCCGCGGCGTGCGGACCTGCCTTCGATGGTCGACGACCATCGAATGCAGGGGGCAGCTCCCACCATGGTGGAGGCGTAGCCTCCACCATTTTTATGCGGATCGCCAGCCGTCCGTGTACGGACGGCCGTGGCGATCCGTAGGGTGGGCGGGGATTCGTCTGGTGCGGTCGGAGCCGCATATGCGGCTCGACCGCACCAACCAGAATAAGGGCCATAATAAGGTGGATGATGCCAGCAAGCATCAAGGCTCTGCTTATTGTTCTGGTTATTCCCACCTTCAGATAAGCCGGCCAGAATACAAGCATTGAAAAAACCCTTATTCTCACTGTACGACACTGGCACTGTGCTTTCACTTGAACTGCCGCTTCTGATTTCCATTGAATTTCCTGTAGTATTTATTAACAATCAATCTGGAGGCAGACATAGGAGGAAGTGATCAGAGTATAGATGAGGTGGCAGCTGAAGGGGGAAAGCAATGAGGATGGAGATATAGGTGAGTAGGAAGTTACTAGAAAAGTTAGATAAGTAAAGGAGAGTAGTTGGATACTGGAGGTATAGATACAGAAGTGCCTGATTAACCAAAAGGCTGATTAGGCTTCATCAAACTCATCCTCCCCCTTGCAACACAGTCAGAGGTCCTTCCAGCTGCAGGGGGAGGAGGAGGCACCCAGGACATCTGCTTCCAAGTGAGGGAGAGCCCGGGGATGTGACGGAGACCCCCGCACACCACATCACAGGTATCACAGGGCCTCCATCACCGCACTGCGATGTTGATCGCATATGCTAGTACATATGTGATCAACATCGGTGCAATGAGTGGCGAGGGGTGGAAATGTATTTTAATACATCCTACTCTGAGCCCTTTGCGGTCTGTAGGACCTTTTGCGCATATTTTGGACTCTCCAGTGGATATTTATTTATTTATTTATTTGCAGTTTCTTATATAGCGCAGCAGATTCCGTTGCGCTTTACAATAGTAAACAGTGATAAAACAAACTGGGTAACAACAGACAGACATGGAGGTAGGAGGGCCCTGCTGCAAGCTTACAATCTATAGGGATATAGGAGGGAAACACAAGGACAGGCACCAGTAATAGCATAGCAGTCCCAACAAGTTACAAGTCCAGAAGGGAAGCTATATAATACATAAGTGCCTCAGAGGGTTATGCGTGTAGAACTTAAATATGATAGGCTTGCCTGAAGAGGTGAGTTTTCAGGGAACGCTTGAAAGTTTGGAGGCTAGCGGAGAGTCTAATTGTGCATGGAAGGGCATTCCATAGGATGGGAGCAGCCCGATGAAAGTCCTGTAATAGTGAATGGGAGCTAGTGATCCGCTCAGATGAGAGACGCAAATCTTGTGCAGAGCGGAGTGGTCGAGATGGGAGATATTGTGTGATAAGTGCAGAGATATATGCTGGTGCAGTATGGTTAATAGCTTTATATGCAAGTAGAAGTGTTTTATATTGAATACGGTAATATACAGGCAACCAATGGAGGGACTGGCAGAGCGGATCAGCAGACGATGAGCGTCTTGCAAGGAAGATCAGCCTAGCAGCAGCATTTAAAATGGATTGCAGTGGTGAGAGTCTGTTCTTGGGAAGTCCAGTTAGGAGACTATTGCAATAATCAATGCGGGATATAATGAGTGCATGGATAAGAGATTTAGTAGTGTCTTGTGTGAGATACGGTCGTATTTTGGATATGTTTTTTAGATGCATGTAACATGATTTGGAGACAGATTGAATGTGGGGAACAAAGGACAGGTCAGAGTCGAGGGTGACCCCTAAGCAACGAGCTTGTTGGGTAGGGTAGATTGTCGAGTTGTCAACAGTGATGGAGATATCAGGATGGTAACTGTTCTTAGTTGGCGGGAATATATCATTTGTGCCATTTTGGCCACTGTGTGGATAACCCCTACAGCGGAACAGCTAATTACTGCTTTAATATAAATGGTGGGAGCAATGACTTCCCAAATGATTGCTTTCTTGACTTTTGTTGCCACTGTATGTTTTGTACTTTTCCCTAATTATACAATGCTGCTGAATATGTTGCTTGTAGCAATTGCACACTGTGGGTGTCATTGTTTGAGGCACAACACTTCATTTAAAGTGGCTATTAGACCAGGCACATACTTTCCTTGGCTTCATAACACTGAAGAAAATATTTTTCCGTTTATTACAGAGTGTGCTGTTTAATGTAAGACAGGAAAAAAGGTCAATAATGTTTTACGTTTAGTAAATCCTTTCCCTCCTGCTTCTTGATAGATGTGACAGATACTGGACGTGTCAGCAAAAGTTTATTACATATGTTGATGAGCAAAGACTGCTCAGAATGGTGTTAATTGCTTGGAATCACTGTCACCATAGAAATTAATAGGACTATTAAATATATATTTAAATAAAAAAAATGTTCTGGGAGTTCTGCCATCTGGAAAATTTGTAGTGTAATATCTATAATATAGAACTTATAAACAATATAAATTACTTACTCAGTACTACCCCCTCCCTTTCTTGTACTTGAGAGATATATATATACACAGGTATAGTTATAGATATATAGATAGATCATTTACTTATAGATGAGCAAACTCTTTTTCTAAATATAATGATCACTCCTTACAATTCCTTTTTTCAAAAAAATTTCTTCACCACACACACTACCTTATATAAATATTAGAGATGTGCACCGGCCACTTTTCGGGTTTTGGGTTTTGGGTTCTGATTACCTTGAGGTTTTGGGTTCTAATGGGTTTTGCCAAAACACCTCCTAAGTGTTTTGTGTTTGGATTTCTTGGGTTTTGGGTTCTGATTTTTTTGTTAAAAAAGCATAAAAACTGCTAAAATCGCAGAATTTTTTATTTGTTTTGCTCCTACGCTATATTAACCTCAATAACATTCATTTCCACTCATTTACAGTCTATTCTGAACAGCTCACACCTTACAATATTGTTTTTAGGGCAAAAGGTTGCACCGAGGTAGCTGGATAACTATGATAAGCCACACAAGTGTGCGGCACAAACACTAGACTGATATGGCACACTTAGCATACCCTCTAGGCTGATACTGCACACCTAGAATTACCCCTGGACTGATATGGCACAGGTAGCATCACCCCTGGACTGATACGGCACATTTAGCATCACCCCTGGACTGATATGGCACACTTAGCATCCCCCCTAGTCTGATACGGCACACCTAGCATCACCCCTGGACTGATATGGCACAGGTAGCATCACTCCTGGACTAATACAGCACACTTGGCAGCACCCCATGAATTATGCGGCAAACTTGGCTTACCCCAGGAATTATACGGCACAGATGGTGGCACCCCTGACCTGATACAGCACACATGGAATTATACGGCACAGATGGCGGCACCCCTGGACTGTTACGGCACACATGGCGGCAGGCATGGAATTATACGGCAGACAAATTCCTGCAGTAAAAATAAAAATGTGTATTCTTTTAATTATAAAAAAGAGCAGCACACCTTACTTAGCAACACCCCATGAATTATACAGAACTCTTGGCTCACCCCTGGACTACAGTGCATTTAACAGCCCTTGCAGTAAAAAAAAAACACCTTAATTTTATTTTCATTAAAAAAAAGGGCAGCTCCCCTGGTCTGATATGGGACACATGGGGCACCCCTGGAATTATACGGCACACATGTGGGCACCCCAGGACTGATACAGGACACATGGGGGCACCCCTGGACAAATACAGCACACATGTGGGCACCCCTGGATGGATATAGCACACATGTGGGCACCCCTGGACTGATAGTACTGGTAGCCAGTGGAAATAGCAGATTGGAATTATATACTGCAATAAAATACTGGTAGCCAGTGGCAACAGACTGGAATTATATACTGCGATAAATACTGGTAGCCAGTGGAAACAGCAGACTGGATTTTTATATACTGTGATAAATAATACTGGTAGCCAGCGGCAACAGCAGACTGGAATTATATACTGCGATAAATACTGGTAGCCAGTGGAAACAGCAGACTGGATTTTTATATACTGTGATAAATAATACTGGTAGCCAGCGGCAACAACGGACTGGAATTATATACTGCGATAAATACTGGTAGCCAGTGGCAACAGCAGACTAGAATTATATACTGCAATAAATAAAATACTGGTAGCCACTGCCAGTGGCAACAGCAAACTGGAATTATATACTGTGATAGGTACTGATAGCCAGGGGCAACAGCACACTGGAATTATATACTGCAATAGGTACTGGTAGGCACTAGCCAGTGGCAACAGCAGAGAGCAGACTGCAGCAGACACTAGGCAGTGCAGAGCAGGCAGTGGCACTAGCAGCACCAGTGGACTATCACACTTTGACTGACTATACAGGAGCAGACTCAGCAGAGGCAGGCCCCAGCACAAAGGAGAGACAGAACACAGCACCAGTCATCCTTGCAATGGTGATGTCTTGATCACTGAGCAGAGACACAGTACACAGCAGCACAGGCCTCAGCAGAGACCACACACAGCAGCAGCACACCCTTCCCTACCCTTCTCCGAGATTGGAGTGAAGATGGTGGCGCGAGGTTGCGGAATTTAAGGGTTCCGTGATCTCGCGAGAATCCGACGCCGGGCGATGACGTTTTGCCCGTGCGCCCGGATTCGAGTAAGGCGGGAAGCGCCGAGCGCTGCTCGTATCCGGGCCCGGATTGCTGACGTCCGTGCTGGCTCGGATCTGAGGAATCCGAGCCCGCACATCTCTAATAAATATACATATGCATCTGCCTATGTATGTGTGAGTATAGTATATATATATATATATATATGCACATAGCAAACTTCTTTCTACTGGCAGACTGCAGTGATGAACCGGTATTTCTCCACCCATGCCGGGTGTAGAGTTGGCACAGACTTTTATTTATATACTGTATAACATAATTGTTCAAAATGATTACTATTAGGAAGAGCTATGTAGTGTAGTAACTTCATAAAACTAGAATTTGCATGCTTCCTATGTAAATAGCTCAATCAGTAAGGTGTCTGCTTCTAGTGAAACAGTTCTTAAATTCTAATACATAAGGTGTGACATATACTAAAATTATGTTTAGAATAACGAGTGACATCTACTGTATTGTCCCGCTATGAGAGGGAGTCAGCCAAAAAAGTGATATGACGGCTTTTAATGAACTAACTGATTCAAACTCGCGGTGGAGGAGAGGTGCCCCTCTAGGAGCAGCAGCCCGGTGGCAGTTACGCCTCTGGGTTCACATAGATATGTGCTAATGGCCAAGATGTGGCCAAACTGACTTCTGCCCACATTTCCATATGTACCAAGGTCTGGAATGTGATACTGTACATTCTGGAGCTTGGACAAGTGTGTAACCCAATTCTGAGTATCCGATCTATGCATCTGAAAAGGAAACAATCGGATTGCTCCAAGAACCTCCATGGCACGTGCCTCATACTGAGTAATGAGCATGCGCAGAGGGACTCCTACGTCATAACCCGGAAGTTCTGTGATCACAAATTATTTGGAGAGCTGACCTTGCAATTGTAATCATATTTCTAGGTACATACAGATTTAGCCATGTTCATTCAACTCACAATGCATGTGTGCACACATTACGAATAAGACTCAGTGCTTTGGGCTGCAGTAATTCGCACCCCCAATTGCACAACATACTGTAAATGTCTCTCTATGTTTGTATTTCCCTCTTTTCCTGATACTCTCTCTCTCACTCTTACACCCTCTCTGTCTTCCGCTTGCTACACGCTCTCTCTCTGTTTTTCCCTTCTCTCTCTCCCCTGACACAATGTCTCTTTCTCTCCATGTACACACTGCCAAATAAACATCTACTGTAGTTCTAAACTATCCGTTTGTTTCCAAATCATCTCACCAACAGGGTCTTGGCCCCATATTCCGATATTTTCACATTTGGAAATCTGTGGTTTGCACAAGCATTCCAGCTGCAATACATCTCTGTGGTGCTGAACTGCGATTACTTGCTTATTGATTATCTGTGATCCCATACACACAAAACATGTCTCAGTTATGGTGCTAATGCTTCGTTACCAAATACTCACTCAGTGAGCCATATACTCACTCATGGAACCGATGCTTGCATCCTTCATCCTTACAGCTGCTTGAACATACTCGGTACACTCCTGGCAGTGCAGCACTTCCTCGTGCTAACGGTCCTCTCCCTCTGCATGATGCCATGCACTCAAGGGCTGGAGCCAGCACAGAGAGCACTGCTGCCCTGTTATGCTGCTGCACTTTGCAGATGCTCACAGGTTGATGGAATAATAGGCCTTCTTCAGACCTGCTGGCTGGTCTGCAAGGGTTCGGAGCCCAGCGAGCATGTAGCCGCCACCCCGCCGAAAGCATGGCCCCCTGCACGTCCTCACCACTGTTCACATCTGCAGTAGCAGCAGTGAACACAGGGGGAAAATCACTTATCAGGACTCACTCGGCACTGCACAGGCCATGGGGAGAAGGGGGTGCTGATGACATCAGCGGCCCTCCCTCCCGATGGCCGGGGATGGCCTGTGTTTTCTGGGGAACTCCCAGAAAACGCTGATGGCACGCTCCCAAACACCTACATTGTGTCAATTACCTTCGGGTGGATGGTTGTGCATGTGCACAGCATACCGTGCACATGCGCAGTCGTTTGATTATCATCCAAAAGGGTCCTAATGGGCCCCAATGTTGCCACAATTAGAAAGGAATGGCAGTTTGCACAGGCAGAGTCCTTGCTGTTTGCTAGGAAGGATATGGATGAAGGGAGCTTGCAGGAGATCATGATAGGCTTAGTACTGTCACTGAAGCTGGGTTTGATACATACGTAGAGTGATTAGATTATCAACTATGTTATGTTCATATTTAATTGGATTTATTTGGATCTTAGAAGAAAGCTAGGAAAATCTGGAAAGTGATTAAACAACATATGGCAATGATTATATTTGTACGAGATCTGCTTTGTAGTTTAAATATTATAAATTGAATTAGTTAGTATTTGGAAGTTAAGACAGTAGAATGTCAAAAACTGTAAAAGTCAAATTACCAAAGAATTAATGCAACTCCTGGTATCAAAGCTATCATTTCCTGAAAGACCAGGATTTGGGGATTTCCAAAAGCGGCTCTCTTAGAACTTTCAAAGAATTCTATTCATTTGTAATGATAACAGACACAACAGTGATGAATTCATAATTACATAAATGAAATGTGCTCACACTCGCAAGGTTTGGAAATGTATAAAAAATGTCTGCCCTTTATAGTAATAAAGTGGGCTAAAGAAACAGTGCAGGTTGTCTCCCATATCCAACATGCTTGGCACCAGAAGTATTTTGGATATTGGATTTTCCTTTAGTTTGGAATATTTGCATATTCGGGATGGGACCCAAGTCTAAAAACAGAATGCATTTATGTCATGACCAATGAAGTTTGTGGAGCTGGACCTAGACCTTGGTTTAGTGCAGTGGTTGATGAAGACCAGCAATCTTCAACAGGAATCCCCACAAGGAAATTTGGACTTTTCAGTGTCTGGCAAGCAGGTCTTGGCTCTCCATTCGGGTCACCGGATACCACCTCATAACTAGTGGCTGAAATAATTGGAACGGAAGAGTATATGATTATACAAAAGTGCCTGAGTACTGTTCAGGCAAGTGCTGGACTGGCTGAGATGCTGGGTACTGAGGGGTAGATTTATTAAGAAGACTCTTCAGACTGACAAGCGGCTTCCCATGTTCTCGCATGAGCCCCGGAAGTGCCACAGGAGCAGGGACCAGATACACGGGCAGCACTCAGACACCAGACAGAGAGGCAGCAGAGCCCCGGGACCGAGCGCTGAGGGCGCATCCCAACCCCCATCAGAACAGTGAGTGTATTTGCACACACCCTGCCAAACGGGACGCCGCAAGGCAGGGCTGAACATTAGACACTCAGCAGACAATTCACGAGGCACTAGGAGAGGACATAGGTTCCAAGGACCTATGAGATTGTAAGGGGGTTCTTAAGGAATCGCCCTAAGCCTAATTCGGCACCTCCCCATCCACCCAGTGCACCCTGACTTTCCCATCAACAGCACTCCATTACAAATCACAAGGAGAGACCGTAGGTCCTGGTTTCTCAGGACCCACGGAAGTCTAAAGAGGTCTATTAAAGACACTCTGAAACCCAGTTTGGGTATCTCCCCTGGTGACACTTGTTTTAGGAATTCCCCACTTTGGGGACCCCAAATAGGTGTACCCCAAGCACCACTTAATTACCGCACAAGGTATCCGCCCACTGGTGGATAGTAACACCAGCATTAACATTCACACCCCGGCTTTTTGCAATAGATACTTTTTATTAATAAATCCATTCTTAAATCTCCATACTGTTTTTTTCTCTTTCAATCCTTAACATTGGCACTACTCACATCTCTCAAACAAACACCAGTAGGATAGCTCTCACTCCACCAACCGCATATTCTATAGATTTATTAAGCTCGGTGAAGTGATAAAGTGTCTGGTTTTTATCACTGGCCAATCAGCTCCTACCTGTCATTTTTCAAATCAAGCCTGTAACTTCACAGTTAGGAGCTTATTGGCCGCCCGGTGATAAAATCCAGACACTTTATCACTTCACCAAGCTTAATAAATCTACCCCTGAATCCTGACCACTGGGTTGGGTAAGGACTGGCATTGAACGGACAATGATCTAACTAGTTTGATGCGATGGAGACAGAACTGGTGATGACCAGGCAAACAGGACCGGTTGGAAGCAGAGGATTCATAGACAGAGTGGAACAGATATTGCTGATGGTGATAACAGAACAGGAGAATCAGCAGGCGGACTGGACCGGTTATTTATTATGGTGAAAACAGAACTGGAGAATAACCAGATGGACTGGACCAGATATTGGTAAGCGTGGATAGAGAACTGGAGGATAAACAGATGGACTGGTCCAGATATTAATGATAGTCTGAAGAGAAACTAAAGATATCCAGATGGACTGAACTAAATATTGGTGACAGTGGTAATAGCATGGAGAATAATCAGACAGACTAGACCAGATACTGGAGATAAAGAAACTCAAAGATAACCACTGAACGATGGCAGATCCACAATGAGGAGCTCAGAGAACATGTACACAGAAGGAGGACTGTGAATAATGTTGCACTAGCAACTGGAATCTTCTGGATCTACCAATTAAAATGATGCCTGCTGATTAGTTCCTGCAGCCAGAAAGGAAAAAGCTAGAACGATTGGCCTTGAGTCAGTCAGAAGACTCCAGACAACGGTGTGTCCAGCATCAACGGGAGCTGTGCACAACACCACCTACAGGTATGTCCAGCACCAACTAGACCTGTGTCAACAACAACAACAAAAGGTGGATACTGCATCAACAATAGGGGGATCCTGCACCAACAAAAGGTATGTCCAGCACCAACTAGAGGTATGTCCAGCACCAACTAGAGGTATGTCCAGCACCAACTAGAGGTGTGTCCATTACCAACTAGAGGTGTGTCCAGTACCAACAAGAGGTGTGTCTATCCCCAACTATAGGTGTGTATGACACCAACTAGAGGTGTGTCTAACACCAACAAGAGGCATATACAGCACCAACTAAGGTGTATCCAGAAACAACTAGAGGTGTGTCCAGGATCAACTAGAACTGTGTCTAAAAACAACTAGAGGTGTATCTTGCACTGACTAGAGGGGTGTCCAGCACCAACTAGAGGGGTGTCCAGCACCAACTAGAGGGGTGTCCAGCACCAACTATAGGTGTGTCCAGCACCAACTAGAGGTGTGTCCAGCACCACCAAAAGGTGTGTCTAGTACCATCTAGACGTGTGTCTAGTACCATCTAGAGGTGTGTCTAGCACCATCTAGAGATGTGTCTAGCATCAACTAGAGGTGTGTCCAGCACCACCAAAAGGTGTGTCTAGTACCATCTAGAGGTGTGTCTAGTACCATCTAGAGGTGTGTCTAGCACCATCTAGAGATGTGTCTAGCACCAACTAGAGGTGTGTCTAGTACCATCTAGAGGTGTGTCTAGTACCATCTAGAGGTGTGTCTAGCACCATCTAGAGATGTGTCTAGCACCATCTAGAGATGTGTCTAGCACCAACTAGAGGTGTGTCTAGCACCAACTAGAGGTGTATCCAGCACCAGCTAGAGGTGTGTCTAACACCAGCTACCAATGTGCTCGGCACACTTTGCAGTTCCCGAAAGTCCATGGGGATAGTAAAGCATGAAAAAGATTTAAAAAATGCAAAACCTTTTTAAGTCTCGACCATAGCCCTTTCAAAATTTTGCTTGTGTCGACCTTTTGACCATGTCCATCATATGGTGTTGACATATTGACTGTAGATCTAAGTATTGTCTATCACCCATACGGATATCCTAGAGCCCAGCGTAAGCCAACACCAGCTAGAGCTGTGTCTAAGACCTACTAGACCTCATAATCTTGTGCCCCTCATCTCCCCCATATAATTTCTCACCCAATATCAGTTCATATTATCTTATCCCTGTCACTAACCCCAACTTACTTACCTATACTTAAATTATTCTCCACAGTAGTGCCCCCAATTGATATTATGGCACATTAAACTGGTGGGTATATTTCATATAGTACATGCACAACTCACTGCATTGAGTTTACTAACTCACTGACACTGACTTCTAAAATGAAGGTTTGAATGGGCACACCCAGGACCCTATGCAGTATTTATGGTAACACTAAGGGGCACACAGTCTTCTATTTGCTTGCAGATCTCAGCCACCTCTGAGGTGAAAAATTTCCGCTCTCATCATGTACTACCAATGGCTTCCAGTTTTCACCAGGGTTGCCGACTTTTGGGCTGCCCTCTCTGGGAGAGGGCAGCTAGCACCAGGAGGTAGGGGGCGGGGCTGACCGATGTGATGGAAAAGGTGCGGGGCCAGAGGCGGACCTCAACAAAAAAAGTAGTTTGAGCAGAATACGCTCACTGCTGCTTGTGCGACTTCTCCCACTGCCGCTGCTCCTGCTCTCCATACTGCAGGGCACTGTGTAATGAGTAGCTGCTGTATGCTGCGTCCAGCGCTACTCACAGAGCCCCGCTGTGGCTTTCATTTGCATAATAGGTCATGACATCGCGCTTGGAGGACCCAGCGCTTCATGACTTGCGCTTGGAGTATTGTCTATCACCCATACGGATATCCTAGAGCCCAGTGTAAGCCAACACCAGCTAGAGCTGTGTCTAAGACCTACTAGACCTCATATTCTTGTGCCCCTCATCTCCCCCATATAATTTCTCACCCAATATCAGTTCATATTATCTTATCCCTGTCAATAACCCCAACTTACTTACCTATACTTAAATTGTTCTCCACAGTAGTGCCCCCAATTGATATTATGGCACATTAAACTGGTGGGTATATTTCATATAGTACATGCACAACTCACTGCATTGAGTTTACTAACTCACTGACACTGACTTCTAAAATGAAGGTTTGAATGGGCACACCCAGGACCCTATGCAGTATTTATGGTAACACTAAGGGGCACACAGTCTTCTATTTGCTTGCAGATCTCAGCCACCTCTGAGGTGACAAATTTCCGCTCTCATCATGTACTACCAATGGCTTCCAGTTTTCACCAGGGTTGCCGACTTTTGGGCTGCCCTCTCTGGGAGAGGGCAGCTAGCACCAGGAGGTAGGGGGCGGGGCTGACCGATGTGATGGAAAAGGTGCGGTGCCAGAGGCGGACCTCAACAAAAAAAGTAGTTTGAGCAGAATACGCTCACTGCTGCTTGTGCGACTTCTCCCGCTGCCGCTGCTCCTGCTCTCCATACTGCAGGGCACTGTGTAATGAGTAGCTGCTGTATGCTGCGTCCAGCGCTACTCACAGAGCCCCGCTGTGGCTTTCATTTACATAATAGGTCATGACATCGCGCGCTTGGAGGACGCAGCGCTTCATGACTTGCGCATGCGCAGTCCGACTGTTCAGCTTGCAGGCTGAAAACCCGGGAGGATCCTGGGCATTTCCATGAGATCGGGAGAATAGGGCAAAAACCGGGAAATTCCCGCAAAGTCCGGGAGGGTAGGCAACGCTGGTTTACACCCTATATTTGCACTCCAGCGAACAACGCTTTTCTCTGCCCCATTTTGGCCATTTAATAAACCTTTACACCCTCAGGCCTAATAATGCATGCAGAAAGTCTCCTCACTTTTATTATTCAGTTAATGCATATTTAATTGTTATTTAGGCAAAAAGTGTTTTAATAAATGAAGGAGGTGGTCCTGTAGTAGTATTACTGTAGGTTGGAATTTTTACTAGGTCCATGCAAAGTCACCCTGAGATGCACCTGTGTGATAAATGTATTAGCCTGGGTTTCCTTTCCTTTTATTTCATTCCTCCCCCATAGAATTAATATTAGTTTTTCAATCTCCCTGTCTGAGCATTATTCACTTATAAATCAAGAGAAATATGTTGCTGCACATAATTTAATAGAGTGTCTTGAATCCTTAGCTGCACTCTGCATTCACCCACATGACCTAAGAGGGGAAAGACCATTATTTGTACTAACTTTGTTGAAGGAGATTGACATGTTTAAATGCACTATAAAATATATGAGGTAACTGGCACAGCAGACCCGCTAATATACAGAAACGATTCTTTCTAAATACTTTATGTAAATTATCAGGCTCTTGTGAGCCAACTTTTGTATTTAAAAATTAAGCTTAATGTGGGATATTCTGCTCTTTTCTTAAACTAACAAATAATAATAATGATATCCCAATTTACAATGAAAGGACTGAAAGGGCTGCATTGATTTATTTATGCTAGACTACTGTTTTGACATCTGCTCTTTGCATCGCAGTACATTATAATGTGCATTATGTGTGTTGTGCTGTTGGCTCCATAACCTTACAACCAATTTTAAACCAAGAAGTAGCCAAACATGCATTCTTAATTCATTACCAAATCCCCGGCATGCCGTTTTATTCTCATCCTGGATTTATAATATAAACCCTTTGCAGCATATCCTGTATTTCAATCACTGAATCGCCATTGTTTTGAGTCTATTTGAAAATCTGAAATAAATACCATGTGTGACGCGGAAAACGCTTTATACAGAAACCATGTGTTGGGGAAGGTCCGGTCTCAATTTGCTTCAGTTCTATCTGTAGCTAAAAATATATTCACTGTTCACTTTATTTATTATTCAAACATAAAGGGATGAATAAAGATATCAGGTGATTCAGAAGCAAATTTGTTTTTATCTTACTGTTTGTAGCTGTGCTGATTTGAACTAAATAGGATTCATTTATACTGTATGTGTTAACTAGCAGTGACGCGCGGTGAGGTTAGCGGATGGTGAGGCACTAGCTTGGTGGAGCCAGCGCTGACAAGCTCTGTGGGGAGTACTGTGTCCTCGTTGCTTCTGCGCTGACATACAAGTGCAGGAGCAGCCGCCTACATAAGCAAGTCTGGCAGAGCAGCTCCTACCCGGACCCAGCACTCCCCGCAGACCACGTCGGTACTGGCTCCACAAAGCCGTCACAGAGTCTGCCCATTGTTCTACCACCCCTGCTGATGGGAGGCTCTGGGCTGTTGGTGGGGGGTGGTTAAATGGGGGGCTCTGGGCTGGGGACGGGGATGGCTGGTTAGATAGAGGGACACTGGGCTGGGGATGGGTATGGCTGGTTAGATAGGGGGGTCACTTGGCTGGGGATAGCTGGTTAGATAGGGGGGTCACTGGGCTGGGGGTGGCTGGTTAGGTGGGCACTGGGCTAGGGAAGGGGGGTGGCTGGTTAGATAGGGGGGCACTGGGCTGGGGATGGGAGATGGCTGGTTAGGGGGTACTGGGCTGGGGACAGGAGATGGCTGGTTAGGGGGCACTGGGTTAGGGTAAGGGGTTGGCTGGTTAGATAGGGGGCACTGGGCTGGGGATGGGGGTGGCTGGTTAGGTGGGCAATAGGCTACAGAAGGAGGGTGGCTGGTTAGGGGGTCACTGGGCTAGGGAAGGGGGATGGCTGGTTAGATAGGGGTCACTTGGCTGGGGATGGGGGTGGCTGGTTAGCTGGGCACTAGGCTACAGAAGGAGGGTGGCTGGTTAGATAGGGGGCACTGGGCTGGGGACAGGGGTGGCTAGTTAGGGGGGCACTGGGCTAGGGAAGGGGGATGGCTGGTTAGATAGGGCTCACTTGGCTGGGGATGGGGGTGGCTGGTTAGGTGGGCACTAGGCTACGGAAGGAGGGTGGCTGGTTAGATAGGGGGCACTGGGCTGGGGACAGGGTTGGCTAGTTAGGGGGGCACTGGGCTACGGAAGGGGGATGGCTGGCTAGTTAAGGGGCACTGGGCTGGGGACAGGGGTGGCAGGTTATGGTGGCAATGGGCTAGGAATAGGGGTTGTGGGATGGAAGCACTGACCTGGGGATTGCAGTTCCTCAGCTCCGGCTGTGCTGCAGAGCAGTGCTTGCATCAGGCGAGGGGGGAGCCATCAAGTCCCGCTGATTTCTTTGTCAGAAATGGAGCCTGGGCTGGGGCCAGGCGGCAGCCACCAAGACACTTCTCCCGCTGGTCTCAGCTGGAGCCATTGGAGCTGGGTCCACGCCGGGGGAGAGGGGGAGCCGCTGATCAGTGCTGCTGAGCACATTCAGCCGCTGATTAGTGCTGGAGCTGCTGGAGCTGGGGCCATCATCAGGGGAGACAGGGAGCCGCTGGTGTCACGCCCGGGACGGCGCTGGGCGGTAGGCAACAAGTTATCCCCCCCCGCTGGTCTTACATTCAGCGCCGGAGCTGGGGCCAGCATCGGGGGAGACAGGGAGCCGCTGGTGTCACGCTCGGGACGGCACTGGGCGGTAGGCAACAAGTTATTCCCCCCGCTGGTCTTACATTCAGCGCTGGAGCTGGGACCAGCGCCGGGGGTGAGGGGGGTCTGTTAAGATATTCTCCCACGTATCCCTGGAGCCGAGGCTGGGGCTTTAGGGAGGGGGGGGGGGGCAAATAACAACAACACCTATTGCAGTGCCTTAGTGACAGTCAGAGACACGCTTTCTGTTTCTGCCTATATGAAAGCACGCCCTTGTCACTGAGGCAGCGCCACTGTGCCCAATCACATCTGCCTCAGTGACAGGGGCGTGCTTTCATATAGCCAGAAACAGAAAGCATGTCCCTGACTGTCACTGAGGCACTGCTATAGGTGCCGCCTGTAGTACATTTTCTAATGGGCATTAACAGCATGCTATTTAGCCCGCCCTGTGCCCGCCCCATAGTTCAGAAACTTTAACATTGACACCCAGAGGCACCGCACTTGGTGCCTCCATAACCAATTAGAAGCAAAAAAAGGGGAAAAAGGATTATTATAATATAAAGCATATACTTATGACACATAATATGTGTCATAAGTATTTACTTTGTATTATTTTATTAATCATAAATGACAGGGGAGGCACTGCCTCCCCTGACTGCACGTCCCTGTTAACTAGTAATTCCTTTATTCCACAATTACATCCAATGATCGTTATTCTTTTGTTAAAATAAGTTGCAATAAAACTATATATATATATATATATATATATATATATATATATATATATATAGCAGGATGTGGGGGCGGCGGCACTCGAACAAAAGACAAAGCAGGCAGGTTTCCCGACGTTTCAAGACCACTAGGTCCCTTTATCAAGGTGCATGTGAAGACAACAAAGTACAAAGAAGCACTTACCTAAATACCTGGCGTCCGTGCGTGGCTCGCAGCGTTCAGCCCGGAGTCGCCCACCAATGACGTCATCAACGCAGCTGAGTCGCAGCGGGACGCGCAGAGATCACCTGGTAACAACAAAAACCACGTGAGTATGTTTCAATAATAAAGAAAATAAAGCAGCGTGGTTGCCTAGGCAACCAAAGCCTGTATATAAAAGTACAGTTAAGAACTAAACGAACCAAGGAATAAAGCAGACAAACAAAGACACACAGCAATTAAGACAAGTATAGCAGCAAATGGTCGACATAGAAAATGACGGCACGACATTAACATCACAATATAGCAAAAAAATTGGCAAAAAAATTGCATAAATTATGTCAATGTAAAATAAGCATTATCTAATTAGATGAAAGTGCAGACATCATTAAAGACTGTCAATAAATGAAAATAGTATTATGCACAGAATATTCGCATGCAACAAGAAGAAAAAATTGCCTGAAGAATTATAAAAAGTGTGACAAGCCCATGTTCTCATTAAGGCCACGGGGGGCCAATGTATCAAGATGGTATATCCATCTGCTTTCGGCACGTAATAGCGCAGTGGACCTATCGCCACCTCTTAATGAGGGGGGGATGTGGTCGATGATTCTGTAGCGCAGTGATGTTAAAGCGTGCCTGGCTTCAATGAAGTGGCGAGCCACAGGGAATTCGCTTGTACCTGCCGATAACCCAATTTTAATATTCGAGCGATGTGCTGCAGCTCTTTCTTTGAACGCTCTATCCGTTTTTCCTATATAATGGCGGCCGCAGGGACAACCAATCATATAGATAACGAATTTAGTGCTGCAGGTGACCCTATGCCTAATTTTAAATTTCTTCCCTGTGTAGGGATGGCAGAAGGAGTCCCCCTGCACCATGTAGCTGCAGGTGGTACACCCACTGCAGCGGAATCAACTAACTTTGGGAGTCCCCAAAAAAGTAGGCTGTTTTGGTAAAGGAAATCTTACATCATTTTTTACCAGATGGTCTTTACGATTTTTACCTCTGGTGTAAGCATGCATAATTTTTTTATCATGCAGGGAGGGTAACTGAGGATCAGTGGTAAGTATGGGCCAATATTTTTTGGTGATCTGTCGCTGTTGGGTACTTTTATGATGGAAAGAGTTGACCCAAATGAGTCTATCACTAGTACGGTCTGTGGTGACAGAATTAAGGGCCTGTTCACGGCTAAGGGCCAGCACTTTATTTTTAGACTGCTGTAACTCCTGGTGACAGTATCCCCTGGCCTTGAATTTACTAACCATATGGTCCAATGATGATTCCAGATCTGAGGGTGAGCTGGAAATCCTGCGAACCCTCAGCATCTGGGAAAAGGGGAGACCCTTCTTTAATGGCATAGGATGATGGCTATTCGCATGGAGAATGTTATTTCTATTGGTGGCTTTTACAAATAACGAGGTACTAATGACTCCATCGTTTAAGGCAATTTTGACATCGAGGAAATTTACACACGATTGATTGATGTTATATGTCAACTTGGCAGGGGAACTGGTCCCGTTGTGATGTATAATGAGGTTCTCCAGTTGCTCACTGGACCCTGCCCAAACCACCAGGGGGTCGTCAATTTTACTTGCAATTGATGGGGTGTGCGATGGGGTCCTCCGTGGCCCCATCGTTCGCCAATGCTTTTATGTATACGATTGACAAAATGTTGTTTACAGAGAGCCAGGCCATCAGTGGGTCGGTCAGGCTGTACCTGCGGTACATAGACGACCTACTGGTGGTTTGGGCAGGGTCCAGTGAGCAACTGGAGAACCTCATTATACATCACAACGGGACCAGTTCCCCTGCCAAGTTGACATATAACATCAATCAATCGTGTGTAAATTTCCTCGATGTCAAAATTGCCTTAAACGATGGAGTCATTAGTACCTCGTTATTTGTAAAAGCCACCGATAGAAATAACATTCTCCATGCGAATAGCCATCATCCTATGCCATTAAAGAAGGGTCTCCCCTTTTCCCAGATGCTGAGGGTTCGCAGGATTTCCAGCTCACCCTCAGATCTGGAATCATCATTGGACCATATGGTTAGTAAATTCAAGGCCAGAGGATACTGTCACCAGGAGTTACAGCAGTCTAAAAATAAAGTGCTGGCCCTTAGCCGTGAACAGGCCCTTAATTCTGTCACCACAGACCGTACTAGTGATAGACTCATTTGGGTCAACTCTTTCCATCATAAAAGTACCCAACAGCGACAGATCACCAAAAAATATTGGCCCTTACTTACCTCAGTTACCCTCCCTGCATGATAAAAAAATTATGCATGCTTACACCAGGGGTAAAAATCTTAAAGACCATCTGGTAAAAAACGATGTAAGATTTCCTTTACCAAAACAGCCTACTTTTTTGGGGACTCCCAAAGTTGGTTGCTTCCGCTGCAGTGGGTGTACCACCTGCAGCTACATGGTGCAGGGGGACTCCTTCTGCCATCCCTACACAGGGAAGAAATTTAAAATTAGGCATAGGGTCACCTGCAGCACTAAATTCGTTATCTATATGATTGGTTGTCCCTGCGGCCGCCATTATATAGGAAAAACGGATAGAGCGTTCAAAGAAAGAGCTGCAGCACATCGCTCGAATATTAAAATTGGGTTATCGGCAGGTACAAGCGAATTCCCTGTGGCTCGCCACTTCATTGAAGCCAGGCACGCTTTAACATCACTGCGCTACAGAATCATCGACCACATCCCCCCCTCATTAAGAGGTGGCGATAGGTCCACTGCGCTATTACGTGCCGAAAGCAGATGGATATACCATCTTGATACATTGGCCCTCCGCGGCCTTAATGAGAACATGGGCTTGTCACACTTTTTATAATTCTTCAGGCAATTTTTTCTTCTTGTTGCATGCGAATATTCTGTGCATAATACTATTTTCATTTATTGACAGTCTTTAATGATGTCTGCACTTTCATCTAATTAGATAATGCTTATTTTACATTGACATAATTTATGCAATTTTTTTTCCAATTTTTTTGATATATTGTGATGTTAATGTCGTGCCGTCATTTTCTATGTCGACCATTTGCTGCTATACTTGTCTTAATTGCTGTGTGTGTGTCTTTGTTTGTCTGCTTTATTCCTTGGTTCGTTTAGTTCTTAACTGTACTTTTATATACAGGCTTTGGTTGCCTAGGCAACCACGCTGCTTTATTTTTTTTATTATTGAAACATACTCACATGGTTTTTGTTGTTACCAGGTGATCTCTGCGTGTCCCGCTGCGACTCAGCTGCGTTGATGACGTCATTGGTGGGCGACTCCGGGCTGAATGCCGCGAGCCACGCACGGACGCCAGGTATTTAGGTAAGTGCTTCTTTGTACTTTGTTGTCTTCACATGCACCTTGATAAAGGGTCCTAGTGGTCTTGAAACGTCGGGAAACCTGCCTGCTGTGTCTTTTGTTCGAGTGCCGCCGCCCCCACATCCTGCTATATTGGGGGACATTTACCAAAATGGATTCGTAGAAAAAAGGTGTATTCGTAGGCAGAAATACACCTTTTTTTTACGAATTTGTATTTTCGGGATTTACAATCCCAAAAATACAAAAATTCGTAGTCCTAAAGATGGAACATTCGTATTTGTATTTACAAATACGAATGTCTACACCATCGATAGAATACGACAGAAATCACCATTCAAAAGAATGGTGGTTTCTGATTTACTAAGCAGCCGTACTGATAATACGGCTGCTTAGTGGTGTAAAACACCCACGCAAATACGACAGGAAAATAGAACACCATTTTCATGTCGTATTTGCGTTTTAGCCTGCACGGATCAGTCAGATCCGTGCAGGCTACAGTGTAAAAAAATAGAAAAATTAAATAAATAAAAAAAAAACCGGCGTGGGGTCCCCCCCACAGCCGAAACCAGCACCAGGCTGACAGAGGCTGGAGCCGGTAATTAAAAATCAGGGAACCCGACAAATAGGGGCTCCCTGATTTTTAACAACCAGCCCCAGGCTCCTGCTCTGGGGCTGGTTCCCAAAATACGGGGGACAAAATGACTAGGGGTCCCCCGTATTTTAAGAACCAGCCCCAGGCAAAACCAGCCGGCAGGCTAATGCCACAGCCGGGGGGAGACTTTTTATGCAAGTCCCCCCGGCCAAAGCATTAACCCTACCGACCAGTCAGCCTGGCCAGGGGCCCTGGGGGAGTGGGGACCCCCCCAATAAAGGGGTCCCCCCCCTCCAGGACTTACCTGACCAGGCTGAAGCCTGGTGCTGTCCCCGGTGACCCTGGGCTGTGGTCACCGGGCTGATCTTGGTGTCAAAAATAGAATAAAAACCATTGTCTTTTACTGGTGAACTATGAGTCCCAGCAAGCCTCCCCCGCAAGCTGGGACTTGGAGAACCACAAGTCCCAGCCTGCGGGGCATTAAAGGGCCCGCTGGGTCTTGTAGTGCCACAGTAAAAGAAAGAGTTAAATAAACACACTGACACACGTGAAAAATAAAAGTTTAATACATACATAACACATACATACTGATACTTACCTTTCTTGATCCCGTAGGTAGCCCTGGTCCTGATGTCCTGTGTCGTCCATGTCGGCTGTCTGTGTCGTCCTCCAGGTCCATGTCGACGGTCCGTGTCGTCCTCCAGGTCCATGGCGGTGTCCGGGTCCGAAGAAATCCATGTTGGAGCTGTGGAAGGAAATCCTACTCACCTGTTCCTGAGCTGAAGAAGTCTTGTCTTGATCCGACGTAGTCCAGGTAATCTTCATGCTGTCGCCGGTCCCCGCTGTCTGCGCTGTCTCTGCATCGCGCTGAGGAGAGATGCTGAAGTTTCATATTCGGCGCCTCTCCTCAGACTGAATTCTATTGGCCGCCTAGCGGGCCAATCAGGAGCCGAGAAAGTCGGCTCCTGATTGGCCCGCTAGGCGGCCAATAGAATTCAGTCTGAGGAGAGGCGCCGAATATGAAACTTCAGCATCTCTCCTCAGCGCGATGCAGAGACAGCGCAGACAGCGGGGACCGGCGACAGCATGAAGATTACCTGGACTACGTCGGATCAAGACAAGACTTCTTCAGCTCAGGAACAGGTGAGTAGGATTTCCTTCCACAGCTCCAACATGGATTTCTTCGGACCCGGACACCGCCATGGACCTGGAGGACGACACGGACCGTCAACATGGACCTGGAGGACGACGCAGACAGCCGACATGGACGACACAGGACATCAGGACCAGGGCTACCTACGGGATCAAGAAAGGTAAGTATCAGTATGTATGTGTTATGTATGTATTAAACTTTTATTTTTCACGTGTGTCAGTGTGTTTATTTAACTCTTTCTTTTACTGTGGCACTACAAGACCCAGCGGGCCCTTTAATGCCCCGCAGGCTGGGACTTGTGGTTCTCCAAGTCCCAGCTTGCGGGGGAGGCTTGCTGGGACTCATAGTTCACCAGTAAAAGACAATGGTTTTTATTCTATTTTTGACACCAAGATCAGCCCGGTGACCACAGCCCAGGGTCACCGGGGACAGCACCAGGCTTCAGCCTGGTCAGGTAAGTCCTGGAGGGGGGGGACCCCTTTATTGGGGGGGTCCCCACTCCCCCAGGGCCCCTGGCCAGGCTGACTGGTCGGTAGGGTTAATGCTTTGGCCGGGGGGACTTGCATAAAAAGTCTCCCCCCGGCTGTGGCATTAGCCTGCCGGCTGGTTTTGCCTGGGGCTGGTTCTTAAAATACGGGGGACCCCTAGTCATTTTGTCCCCCGTATTTTGGGAACCAGCCCCAGAGCAGGAGCCTGGGGCTGGTTGTTAAAAATCAGGGAGCCCCTATTTGTCGGGTTCCCTGATTTTTAATTACCGGCTCCAGCCTCTGTCAGCCTGGTGCTGGTTTCGGCTGTGGGGGGGACCCCACGCCGGTTTTTTTTTTAATTTATTTATTTTTCTATTTTTTTTTACACATTGCAGCCTGCACGGATCTGACTGATCCGTGCAGACTGCTAGAAATAATTCGTATTAGCAGCCGTATATATGGCCGCTAATACGAATTGTTACACCATCGGAGGGTTACAAAGCAGTCGTATATGACTGCTTTGTAAATCCCCCTCCGGAACACGACTTTGCATACGACTTAAACAGTCGTATGCAGTCGTAGGGAAAATACCAATACGAAAAACTAGGTTTTTCATATTGGTAAATTTCCCCCATTCTGTCTGCTTCTGCAGCCAGCACGAAGGGCACCGATTTATACACTACATCCCTCGGAGGGGTAACTATACTGCTATTTGCTGTGGAGTGCCGACCTCAGGACATTATATATATATATATATATATATAAAACCAGCAGATCCCGGCACTCACTTCAGCTCCCTTAGTTTGTGCTCCGGTGCCCTCCTGTGACGGATTGTCACTTTATGTAGAGAATACAGGATCGAGGCGGCACTCCAAAGACTTGTTGCAAAGACAAATATTCTTTATTGAAAAAAGAGTGTCACATCCGACACGTGTTTCGGGCAACGCAGGCCCGTCGTCAGGGATAAAACACAAGCACCAATGCATAACCTTATATACATAACACACCCCACCCCTAATGATTAACACACAGTGCATTCACCTGTGTCCGTTCCCGGTTTCTCTTACTCTCAGCGCATATACCAATAGGGAGTGTGCGCCCAGTGATGTACTCATCCCTCTGTGCCTGGAACCAAGGTAACAATGCGTCTCATACAGACGCTGTTGTAGCTGTGCGCTTTTACTGGAGAGTGTTGATTGTCGGGTACAGGCACTGTGAAGGAAAACAGTCTGTTTAAAACCAAAAACTTACAATGTAAGAAGTGCTACTATTGCACTATAATTATCCATGTGGTAATAAGAACATATATCATGTATCTCTAAATATGTTGTACCAAAATATGTGCATAACGTGTAAAACTACAAAATTTGAAAAAATGCAAAACATGAAAAACGTGCATAAACAGTACATATATATAGAGAGAGATATATGCATAAAAAATGCATAAAAAATATACACAATTACATCCACAAAAACATAAAAACATATAAACATATAAACAGGCATGAAAGACATAAAACCGCATATACTTATAAGTACGTTATTATAAACCTATTATGTCAGATAATCATGTTGCTATCATCCTATGGCAACATAGTATACATCTCTTTCTAAAAAAATGTATCAATAGGTGATGTTAAATTGTATGAGATTTATAATGTATCTACAAGAAACAATGGAGACCTAAATTCTCATTTAATCCCCGAGGGGCAATGGTATCTAAACGGAAGATCCATTTACTTTCTAGCTGTAATAGCTTCTTCCCTCTATTACCACCTCTGATAGAATGGGGTATGTGGTCGACAATTTTCGACCTAATGCTAGCAATGCTATGGCGGGCATTTACGCAGTGCCTCGCCATAGGCTGATCACTTGTACCAGTTTTTATTGCCGCACGGATGGCAGCCCGATGGTTTGCCATCCTCTCTTTAAATTGGCATTCTGTCTTGCCCACGTAGTATAGCCCACATGGGCAAGACAGAACATAGACCACCCACCTGGAGGTACATGTCAAAGGAAATCTGATAGGTAGTTTTTTACCAGTGTGTGGATGATTGATGGTGCTGCCCACCAACATAGATCTACAGGTGGTGCAGCCGATACACCGATAACAGCCATTTGCACGTGTGAGGAAATGATCGGTTGCTGCCACCCTGTTCAAAGGGGTGACATCTAGTTTTACTAGCAGGTCTTTCAGATTTTTTCCTCTTGAATACGCTGGCATGATGTTAGTATTAGCTAATGTTTTTAATTCATTATCAGTCTGTATTACAGGCCACAGTTTTTTTGCCTTTCTGGTTAAATGCTGACTTGCGGTGGTATAGCGTGTTACCCATGGTATACGATCCATGGTTGCCCGTTTGTGTTTGTTGACCTCTAAAGTATCACTTCTGGGTATGCTCAATACTTTTTGTTTGGCTTTTAACAAATCATCAATTTTATAGCCCCTTTGGCAGAACTTTATCACCATCTCATCTAAAGTTTTTTCTGTCACTGCTCTGTCGTTGGTAATCCTATGTACCCTTAACATTTGGGAAAATGGCAACCCCTGACGCACTGGAGCAGGGTGAAAGCTATCATGCCTAAGAATCGTGTTTCTATCTGTTGCTTTCACATAGAGAGAGGTTTTAATGGCATTATCCACTATTTTGATTTGTACGTCCAAGAAGTTGATACTAGTGGTACTCATTGTATAGGTGAGTTTGACCGGGCTCTCAGATCTATTATGCATTTCCAATAAATCAACCAAGGCCTGCTCTGTCCCTGTCCACAGAATCAATAAATCATTGATGTATCTTCGATATAACAACACACTTTGAGATCTGAGTTGGACAGGCAACAAGTCCTTCTCCACTCGGCTCATATATGCGTTGGCGTACGATGGGGTCACATTGGACCCCATCGCACAGCCAAGCTTTTGTAGATACACGTGACCATCGAATAAAAAGAAATTTCTGGTTAGAACCAGAGTTAGTAATTCCACAAAAACATCGATTGGCGGACCGCTGTAATTGGAGTTATCTTGAAGTAACCATTTGACCGCCTCTATGCCCTCCCCATGTGGGATGCATGTATAGAGGCTGGAGACATCTGCACTGCACAGGATGGTATTTGCAGGCAGAGTCCCCAGTCCCTCCAATGTATTTATGAGATCAGTTGTATCTCGCAAGTATGAGAAAACTTTTTGCACACATGGATTTAATAAACTGTCAAGATATGTTGATATTGGTTGGTATAACGACCCCCTGGCAGATATGATGGGTCTACCAGGGGGGCATTGCAGATTTTTATGGACTTTGGGGAGTGTATAAAAAATGGGCATGATAGGATAATTACTGGTTAACGCTTTTTGTAATTCAGGTGTAATATGTGTATCAACCACTGCTTTTTTCAGCACATTATCCAATTCATCTTTAAACATATTAGATGGATTATATGTCAAGCATTCATAGACCGATGTATCGGATAGTTGTCTCAGGCACTCCCCCATATATTGGATGAGGTCCTGGACAACCACCGCTCCCCCCTTGTCTGCACTGCGTATAATAATATCATTGCGTTTACCTAGTTGTTTCAAAGCCAACTGCTCATGATGTGTCAGATTTTCATATTTACATGCACTCTTTAAATGTGTGGTACCTGATTGATCCATTACTCTTGAAAATGTTCTAATCGATGCATTATTGCTGTTGGGATCAAATTTAGATCTAGGTTGCATCTTCTTTAACTGGTCAGGTATCTCCGTAGTTGCAGCATCGATGGTAGGTGTAGTATTTTTAGAAAAGTGTTCTTTTAATCTCAAAGTCCTGTTGAACTTGAAATTATCGACCTTCCACTGAAAAGGATCGTGTCTAACAGTGGGAATAAATGAAAGTCCTTTTGATAATAGTCCCAATTCGACATCGCTGAGGGGTTTGGAAGATAAATTAAACACAAGATTTACTTCACTTTGTTTTTTCTTTTGTTGTTGGTTTTCCCTTTTGTTTTGGCCTCCCCTCCTTGTGCGCCTAAAGGGGGTTTTAGGGCTGCCCTGGTGCGGACTCCTAAAGGGCCAACTGAGCCAGTTGAAGTAGAAGGTAGCTCCATGTCGCTTGCTGACGTACTTGACTCCTCATAGTCGGTGAATCTTCCTCGTCCTCTGTTCTGTTTGTATGGCATGCGTCGTTCACCAGAAGGTCTTGTACTGCTTAACCAAGGATAAACTCTATTTTGTTCATAGTCCTGTTGGACTTTGCGTTTTTTGTCATGTTTAAACTTGATCAGTTCTTTAGTGTATTGTTCGATTTTTTTATCCAATTTATCGCTCCAATCTGCGGTGGTGTCTTTAGTAAGTTTTTCTTTATGTGCATTTTCAAACGTTGTTAGCTTAGCTCTAGCTGCTGTTAGCTCTTTAGTGGACTCCTCGATTACAAGCAAGAGTAAGTCCATTGCACATTTATTTAGGACTCCTACCCAGCGTTTGCAGAATGGTACGTTGTTACGGCCGATTGTTGGTGCATTATGCACGCGAAAACCCCTTGGGATGTGCTTCTCCTTATAATACTCAGCAAGAGTGGATGCATGATATATATAGTCCACTTCTCTTTTTTTGAGAAAAAAACAGTCTTTAAACAGGTCATCACAATCCAACGATATGGGGTTAACTTCTGAGTTACAAGCTCGCAGAATGTTCTCAGCCTCGATATCCGATATGCTGTAAAAATCACCAGTATCGATTTGGGCAATATTCACCCCCGGCTCACTGGAATCCATTATATTGCACACAACCACACGGAGCGATATAGGGATAAACGACACAGTCTATTTTTGGCTGTCAGCGTCAAGCCAATACAAATATAGCAGCAGGATGTCAGACAATCACGGACTCATGAAGGTATATACATGCCTGTATTGTAATCCTGAGAAAGATAGTCTTCCTCCACCACGACCAAGGTGTTAGTAGAAGCTGGGTAATTGTAGATAATTGGAGAAGGTGCCTTGAATAGAAACGTCTATGGCAGGACGCTTCCACAATAGAAAACCAGCAGATCCCGGCACTCACTTCAGCTCCCTTAGTTTGTGCTCCGGTGCCCTCCTGTGACGGATTGTCACTTTATGTAGAGAATACAGGATCGAGGCGGCACTCCAAAGACTTGTTGCAAAGACAAATATTCTTTTTTGAAAAAAGAGTGTCACATCCGACACGTGTTTCGGGCAACGCAGGCCCGTCGTCAGGGATAAAACACAAGCACCAATGCATAACCTTATATACATAACACACCCCACCCCTAATGATTAACACACAGTGCATTCACCTGTGTCCGTTCCCGGTTTCTCTTACTCTCAGCGCATATACCAATAGGGAGTGTGCGCCCAGTGATGTACTCATCACTCTGTGCCTGGAACGCACTCTTTCTGTTACCAAGGTAACAATGCGTCTCATACAGACGCTGTTGTAGCTGTGCGCTTTTACTGGAGAGTGTTGATTGTCGGGTACAGGCACTGTGAAGGAAAACAGTCTGTTTAAAACCAAAAACTTACAATGTAAGAAGTGCTACTATTGCACTATAATTATCCATGTGGTAATAAGAACATATATCATGTATCTCTAAATATGTTGTACCAAAATATGTGCATAACGTGTAAAAATACAAAATTTGAAAAAATGCAAAACATGAAAAACGTGCATAAACAGTACATATATATAGAGAGAGATATATGCATAAAAAATGCATAAAAAATATACACAATTACATCCACAAAAACATAAAAACATATAAACATATAAACAGGCATGAAAGACATAAAACCGCATATACTTATATATATATATATATATATATATATATATATATGTCTGGTGTCTGTGTGTCACCGAAGCACTGCCATCTGTTGGCAGCAAGTGAAACTACATCCTTTTTCTCTCTCTCACATTAGCTACATTACTAAGTTTCGAAGCATTTGCTTTGAGCGAGCTTACTAGTAATTGTGATTATTATAATTATTATTATTAATAATAATAGTTATAATTATAACATCATAAGGGGTCAGCAGTGGCTTACAAGTACATAAACAGGAACAGTTTGAACAAAACAATACAGTACAGAACATTTCTGGACATGGACAAGGTTTATAAACATCATTAATCACAGCAACATGGAATCTGAAACATAGCATTTGAAGGCAGATAAGAACTACTTGGCTCATCTAGTCTGCCCATTTTTTAATCCTTTAGGTATAATCTCAACCCTTTTTAGCCTTAGTTTTGATAGCACCCAAATATACTGTAGGGCTAGGTGGCAATGCAGGCAGTGGCATTAGTTTGTTAAGAAGATAATTAATAAACATTACAAACCATTTTAGAAACCTAGAATGTATAAATATTGGTACATTTTAAACTGGTTTGATAATCAATTGACTTTCACAGGTTTAAGGCATATGAAAATGTTCATGGCACAATCATTAACCCCTTCCCGACATTTGACGTACATTTACGTCATGGCCGGGATGTACTTCCCGACGCATGGCATAAATGTACGTCATGGCTTTAAACTGTCACCGCGTCTATAGACGCGGTGACAGTTTGGAGATGTCTGCTGTCCCTGACAGCAGACATGTCCCAGCATGTCCAGGGGGGGCGGCGATGCCTCCCCCCCGTCGGCGATCGCTGTGATTGGCTGTTCAAATGTGAACAGCCAATTACAGCGTTTTCTGTGTACCGGCGAATAACGTTCGCCGGTGACACAGGGATCGGTGGTGATTGGTGCTGTAAAGTACAGCACCAATCACCACGGGGTGTAAGGGTGACACTGGTGTCACCCCACCTCACCCCACCCGCCCCCAAAGGCCGTGATTGGTCCGTCGGACCGACGGACCAATCACAGCCATGGAGGGTGATTTAAACTAACGGTGACTGCACTGCAGACGCCATTCCGGTCTGGAATTGCGTGCAGTGCGGTCACCGTGCCTATCTGCCGTGATATACTGACCTGATCCTTGCAAAATACTTACCTGATCACTGCTTGTAGCGTGCTGGATGCTTCCTGGATCTTGTGACTTCTTGTGACTTCCTGTGTTGTGCTGCTGCAGTGTGATAGAGTTATAGATAGAGAGATAGAGAGAGATAGAGAGAGATAGAGAGAGATAGTGACAGAGAGTGCTATATTTTGTGTCTGCTGCCCCCCCCCCCCCCTGTTGTGCTGATCAGTATATCTGTGCTGATCAGCAACTTTTTGGGGGTGCTGGTTTTTTTTTTATATATATACAGCTGTGCTGCGTGTGCAACTGACTGCTGCCCCCCCTTTTGTGCTGATCAGTATAAATTAACTGATCAGCAACTTTTTGGGGGTGCAGAGTTTTTTTTTTAATATATATACCTGTCAGTGCTGCTGCTGCAGTGTCATAGAGTGATAGATAGTGAGAGATAGAGAGATAGAGAGAGATAGTGACAGAGAGTGATAGAGAGTGCTATATTTTGTGTCTGCTGCCCCCCCTTTTGTGCTGATCAGTATATCTGTGCTGATCAGCAACTTTTTGGGGGTGCAGAGTTTTTTTTTAATATATATACCTGTCAGTGCTGCTGCTGCAGTGTCATAGAGTGATAGATAGTGAGAGATAGAGAGAGATAGTGACAGAGAGTGATAGAGAGTGCTATATTTTGTGTCTGCTGCCCCCCCTTTTGTGCTGATCAGTATATCTGTGCTGATCAGCAACTTTTTGGGGGTGCAGGGTTTTTTTTTTTTATATATACCTGTCAGTGCTGCTGCTGCAGTGTCATAGAGTGATAGATAGTGAGAGATAGAGAGATAGAGAGAGATAGTGACAGAGAGTGATAGAGAGTGCTATATTTTGTGTCTGCTGCCCCCCCTTTTGTGCTGATCAGTATATCTGTGCTGATCAGCAACTTTTTGGGGGTGCAGGGTTTTTTTTTTATATATATACCTGTCAGTTGCTGCCAGTTGCACTGTCAGTTGCACCAAAGGTTGTGCACCTGCTGCCCCTCACTGGTAATCAGTGTCGCATCAGTGATCACCTTTTTTTTTTTTTTGAGGGTGCTGTGGGGTCTTTTTTTAATTTTTTTTTTACACACACTGTGATTTTGTGGGTGTCCTGTGGCCACTGTGCGCTGATCAGTGACGTACATCACTGATCAGCTTTTTCGGCACAGGGTTGATCTATTTTTTTTTTTTTTTATCAAATTCCTGTTGCCTTTGAGCGCTGTTCAGTGACGGACGTTACTGACCAACATCTGTGCTCAATTTTTGGCGCAGGACCTTTTTTTTTTTTTTTTTTCTGCACTACATACACACTACACACTACATAACCCCCCCCCCCCCGGGTTGAAATAAAGTTTGTACCCCCCCTACACTATACACGTGTTGAAACATTTCACTACCAGAAACACAAAAATAAAAATGGCATCCCAAATGTCATCCCAAATGTCATCCCAGTCATCCAGAAGAATGTATTCAGCGGAGGAGGCATATGCCATGCTTGCCTCTGACTCTGACACAGCCAGTGATGCAAGCGGGGAATTTGAAGGATTCATCTTAAGCTCCTCTTCCTCCTCTAGTGATGAGGGACCCCCTCAAAGACGCCCCCGTAGAGCAGCTGAGACCCCCCCCCCCAATAATTGATCTCGTATGGACCCCACCACCAGACAATTTTGAGCCCCAGGTTCCTGAGTTTTTGGCCATCCCAGGAATCCAATTTGATTCCACAGGTCTCAGAGAAATTGACTTTTTCAAATTATTTTTCTCTGATGATTTTATAAATTTAATGGTGGACCAAACTAATTTATATGCCCAGCAGTTTATTGCTCAAAACCCCACGTCATCATTTGCTAGGTGGACCCCTGTAGATGCAGTAGAGATGATGACGTTTTGGGGTCTGGTGTTTCATATGGGCATAGTAAAAAAGCCAGAAATTAGGCAATATTGGAGTACAGATGTTCTGTACAGCACCCCACTTTACCGTATGGCCATGACCCGGACTCGTTTTGAGTTAATCCTTAAATTTTTGCATTACAACGATAATGCACAGTGCCCACCCAGAGATGATCCCACCTTTGACCGGCTATTCAAAGTCAGGCCGGTCATTGATCATTTCAGTGCCAAATTTGCAGAGATGTACATCCCAGATAAATTCATTTGCATAGACGAGTCCCTTATACATTTTAAAGGAAGAGTTAAATTCCGCCAGTACCTTCCCAATAAGAGGGCAAGGTATGGCATAAAAATGTATAAGCTGTGTGAAAGCACCTCAGGGTACACCCACAGGTTTAGGGTATATGAAGGGAAGGATTCAAGAATTGAACCGCCAGAATGCCCCCCCTCCCTCGTAGGTGTTAGTGGAAAAATTGTCTGGGATTTAGTGCACCCCTTCCTGGATAAAGGTTATCACCTCTATGTGGATAACTTTTACACTAGCATCCCCCTGTTTAAGGCCCTTGGTTCAAGAGGTACAGCAGCTTGCGGTACTGTGCGCAAGAACCAAAGAGGCCTCCCAAAAACGCACATTGCCCAAGTAATGAGAAGGGGTGAAAGCAGGGCACAATCCACCGAAAATATGTTGTTGGTCAAATATAAGGACAAGAGGGATGTCCTTATACTGACAACAATTCACGGAGACAGTACCACCTCCGTCCCTGTACGAGGTACCAGTACCCACACCTCAAAACCTAATTGTATCCTGGATTACAATAAGTACATGGGCGGAGTGGATCTTTCAGATCAGGTACTGAAGCCGTACAGTGCCCTGCGGAAAACAAAAATCTGGTACAAGAAGCTGGCCGTGTATATCATCCAGATGGCACTGTATAACGCTTACGTGCTATTCCGTTCTACCAGCCAGAGGGGGACATTTATGCACTTTCAAGAGGAAGTCATAAAGGGCCTAATATTTGGGAACCAGCAGGCAGAGGGCCCCAGTACTTCTAGTACTGGCCCCCGTATTGTACCAGGGCAGCATTTTCCTGATGAAATCCCCTCCACTGGAAAAAAGGGCAGGACACAAAAAAGGTGCAAAGTTTGCTATAAAAAGGGAATAAGAAAGCAAACTATTTTCCAGTGTGACACTTGCCCCGACAAACCCGGCCTATGTATAAAGGAGTGTTTTAAAATATAGCACACATCTATGGATTATTAGGTTCATAATTTCACCGTGCTTCGGGGGTCTTGCTAATGCCACATAGCACCCACCATTCATTCCACCAGAATCTGAGCCGCAAAATCCAAAAATCACTCCTTCCCTTCTGAGTCCTGCCATGCACCCAACTGGTATTTTTTGGTCACATGTGAGGCATTGCCGTACTCGGGAGAAATTGGGGCACAGATTTTGGGGTGCTTTTTCTCCTTCATACCTTATGAAAATGAAAAATTTTGAGCCAGAACTGCATTTTTGTGTAAAAAAATGTAATTTTTCATTTGCACAGCCCAGTTGTATCAAAATTGGTGAAACCCCTGGGGGTTTGAAATGTACACTATACCCCTAGATGAATTCCCTGAGGGGTGTAGTTTGCAAAATGGGGTCACTTGTGGGGGGGTTCCACTGTACTGGTGCTTGGGGGGTCTTGCTAATGCGACATAGCACCCACCAACATTCCACCAGAATCTGTGCTGCAAAATCCAAATATCACTCCTTCCCTTCTGAGTCCTGCCATTTTTTGGTCACACATGAAGCATTGCCATACTCGGGAGAAATTGGGGCACAGATTTTGGGGTGCTTTGTCTCCTTCATTCCTTGTGAAAATGAAAAATTTTGAGCCAGAACTGCATTTTTGTGTAAAAAATGTAATTTTTCATTTTCACTGCCCAGTTGTACCACAATTGGTGAAACCCCTGGGGGTTTGAAATGTACATTATACCCCTAGATGAATTCCCAGAGGGGTGTAGTTTGCAAAATGGGGTCACTTGTGGGGGGCTTCCACTGTATTGGTGCTTCGGGGGTCTTGCTAATGCGACATAGCAACCACCAAAATTCCACCAGAATCTGAGCTGCAAAATCCAAAAATCACTCCTTCCCTTCTGAGTCCTGCCATGCACCCAACTGGTATTTTTTGGTCACATGTGAGGCATTGCCATACTCGGGAGAAATTGGTGCACAGATTTTGGGGTGCTTTTTCTCCTTCATACCTTATGAAAATGAAATTTTTTTAGCCAGAACTGCATTTTTGTGTAAAAAAATGTAATTTTTCATTTGCACAGCCCAGTTGTATCAAAATTGGTGAAACCCCTGGGGGTTTGAAATGTACATTATACCCCTAGATGAATTCCCAGAGGGGTGTAGTTTGCAAAATGGGGTCACTTGTGGGGGGCTTCCACTGTATTGGTGCTTCGGGGGTCTTGCTAATGCGACATAGCACCCACCAAAATTCCACCAGAATCTGAGCTGCAAAATCCAAAAATCACTCCTTCCCTTCTGAGTCCTGCCATGCACCCAACTGGTATTTTTTGGTCACATGTGAGGCATTGCCATACTCGGGAGAAATTGGTGCACAGATTTTGGGGTGCTTTTTCTCCTTCATACCTTATGAAAATGAAAAATTTTGAGCCAGAACTGCATTTTTGTGTAAAAAAATGTAATTTTTCATTTGCACAGCCCAGTTGTATCAAAATTGGTGAAACCCCTGGGGGTTTGAAATGTACACTATACCCCTAGATGAATTCCCTGAGGGGTGTAGTTTGCAAAATGGGGTCACTTGTGGGGGGCTTCCACTGTGTTGGTGCTTTGGGGGTCTTGCTAATGCGACATAGCACCCACCAAAATTCCACCAGAATCTGAGCTGCAAAATACAAAAATCACTCCTTCCCTTCTGAGTCCTGCCATGCACCCAAATGGTATTTTTTGGTCACATGTGAGGCATTGCCGTACTCGGGAGAAATTGGGGCACAGATTTTGGGGTGCTTTGTCTCCTTCATTCCTTGTGAAAATGAAAAATTTTGAGCCAGAACTGCATTTTTGTGTAAAAAATTTAATTTTTCATTTTCACTGCCCAGTTGTACCACAATTGGTGAACCCCCTGGGGGTTTGAAATGTACATTATACCCCTAGATGAATTCCCTGAGGGGTGTAGTTTGCAAAATGGGGTCACTTGTGGGGGGGTTCCTAACTTTTAGCATCTTATGGTGCCTAGAAACCTACATGGTGCCTAAAAAATAATCTCATAAAAAGGAGGCTCCAAAATCAAGTAGGTGCTCCTTCTATTATGAAGCCTGTGGTTTGGTCAACGTGCACACTAGGGCCACATATAGGATATTTATGAAAACAAAAGAATTGGGGGAATCAATTTTTAGTCACATTTCTCTAGTAAAATGTACTGTGTTCCTTAGAAAAATGTATTAAAATTTAAAATCTGCAAAAAAAATGAAATTTTGAAATTTCACCTACACTTTGTTTTAATTCCTGTGAAACACCTAAAGGGTTAACAAACTTCCAAAATGCTGTTTTGAATACTGTGAGGGGTGCAGTTTTTGAAATGGCATCATTTATGGGGGTGTCTCACATACAAGTCCCTCAAAGTCACATCAGAACTGAACTGGTCCCTAAAAAAATCAGTGTTTGACATTTTCTTGAAAATTTGAGAATTTGCTATTCATATTTTAAGCCTCCTAGTGTCCAAAAAAATTAAAAGGAGGTTGAAATAATGATGGCAACATAAAGTAGACATATGGTCTATGTTAGTTATTAACTATTTTGAGTGGTATGATTATTTGTCTCACAAGCAGAAAATTTAACATTTTGAAAATTGCTAAATTTTCCATTTTTTTACGACATTTTGGTATTTTACACAAAAAAACACAGACTGTATCGACGAAAATTTACCACTAACTTGAAGTACAATGTGTCACGAGAAAACAATCTCAAAATCACTGGGATAAGTAAAAGCAAAAAAAAGTTATCCCCACTTAAGTGATACATGTCAGATTTGAAAAAAAGGGCTCTGTCAGGAAGGCAAAAACAGGCTGCGGCGGGAAGGGGTTAATAGACATTAATTTTTAAGGTCGTGTGCAACATGAACTAACTAGTTAAAATGAGTTCATATTAATTATTTGCATAAAAATTCGTATGCTGTATCCCTTTGTGATGTATGCATCGGGACATAAGAAACTTGGCATAGCAAGGCATACGCTATGTATGCGATCCCATTATGCATTGAAATGCATCACGTAGGTTGGACCGTCAGTGGCTTAAATCTCAAAATCTAAGTGACTTCATCATATTTAAGACTACCTACCACTCCTATTGTATTGCTGTGGACACTGCTAAACAAACATATTTTCAATCTCTCATCTCTTATCATGCCACCAACCCCAAACAACTTTTTAATACATTTAAATTACTTATTTACCCTTCCTCACCATCCCCACCAGCCAATATCAGTGCACAAGAACTTGCTTCCTTCTTCAAGGACAAGATTGATAAAATCTAAGACTTGCTTACTTGCTTAACAGTGACTTGATTACTTCCTTTCCTGAGCCCTTTGCCACTAACTCCTCATTTGACCTCACAAGTGAGGTTGAAGTATCAACACTCTTCTCTTCCTCCTACTCCACTAACTCTTATCTTATCCTATACCCTTACAAGTCAGTAAAGCTCTGTCTCCTGTGCTTATCCCAAACTTAACTAAAATCCGTAACCTCTCTCTCTCTCTCTCTCTCTCTCTCTTCTGATATATTTTCTTCTCTGTTCAAGCATGCACTTATTACTCCCATTCTAAAAAAAAAACCACAATTCTGATCCAAACTAATTCTCTTACTACCGTCCTATCTCTCAGCTCCCATGCTTTTCCAAGCTACTTGAAAGATTTGCATACACTCGCCTCACATACTTTCTTAACTCCTACAACTTATTGGACTTCAGTCAGGCTTTCACTCTCAACACTCCACAGAGACAGCACTGACTAAAGTAGTAAATAATCTGGCCACTGCTCAATCTAAAGGCCATTTCTCACTTCTTATGCTTTTAGATCTCTTGGCTGCCTTTGACACTGTTGACCACTCTCTTCTCATACTACAACACTACAATCCCTAGGTCTTCAGAACACAGCCCTTTCTTGGTTCTCATCCTACTGTACCTATCTAATCACTCTTTCAGTGTTCGCTTCTCTGATTCCATCTCCTCTTCACTACCTTTGTCAGTTGGAGTACCACAAAGCTCAGTCTTAGTTTCTCTGCTTTTGTCAGTCTATACCTCCTCTCTTGGCAAGAAAATCAACTCTTATGGATTTCACTATCATTTGTAAACTGATCATACTCAAATCTACCTATCCTCCCCAGAATTGTCTCCATCCTTTCTGCCATTTCATCTTGGATGTCATCTAGCCACCTTAAACTCAACATTTCCAAAACAGAATTGTTTATATTCCCACCAGCCAAGAGCAGTTACCAACCTGATATCTCCATCACTGTCGTGAACACAACAAGCAATCCTACTCCACAAGCTCGCTGACTAGGGGTCATCCTCGACTCTGAACTGTCCTTTATTCCTCACAATCAATCTGCCTCTAAATCATGTTACATGCATCAAAAAAACATATCCAAAATTCACCTGTACCTTACACAAGACACTGCAAAATCTGTAATCCAGGCACTCATTATATCACGCATCGATTATTGCAATAGCCTCCATACCGGTCAGTCCCTCCATTGGTTGCCTGTATATTACTGCATTCAAAATAAAGTACTTCTACTTACATACAAAGTCATTACTCTGACTACACAGACTTATATCTCTTTGCTTATCTCAAAATATATCCCCACCCGACCTATTCGCTCTGCACAAGATCTGCGTCTCTCATCCACACTTATTACTTGCTCCCTATTACACTTGCAGGATTTTTGTCGGGCAGCACCCACCCTATGGAATACCCTTCCATGCACATTAAGACTCTCCTCTAGCCTCCAAACTATCAAGCCTTCCTTGAAAACTCACCTCTTCAGGCAAGCTTATCATATTCAGGAACCCCCACACAACCTCCAGTAGCATTCATGTCTAATTGCATCCCATCAGGACTGTCTTGTATGGATATGTGTGTATCCCAAAAATCTGGGCATGTGCAGCTGCTGACAATTAAAGTGCAGAATAAAAGGGTTTCCCAACTCTTCACCACAACAATAAATACACATACTGTATAATGCAGGGGTTCCCAATCTTTTTTGATTCAGGGCACCCTAGAGAATCAGAATTTTTTTCACAGCACCCCTAGGTCCAAAAAAAAATATTTAGATTGGGTTTATATGTGATTCTTAGCGGCAGTTATGTGGTAAAGGGCAGGATTTGTTTCTGTTTGTACACATTCTATCATTGGCAGCCACCAGCACTGGTTTTGCTCATAAATAATTAACCATTAATAATTTGAGTTGGTCCTGCACCACCAAGCCGCGGCACCCCTGCATGTGTCCTGAGGCACCCCAGGGAGCCACGGCACACAGTTTGGGAACCACTGGTATAATGCCCTCAGCTCAATCAGCGCTGTATAGATCTGACGTATTCTCAGTACTTTCAATAGAATGGATCAATCCTATTGAAAGTACTGAAAATACTTCAGATCTCTACAGGACTGTTTTGTAATCTGGTGGGACTGCCATGCTATGGAATCCTATCCTTATATATCCCTCCAATTATCTCTATAGAGCAGGGCCCTCCTAGTTCTATGTCGGTTTGTATCTACCCAGTTTGTTTAAACACTGTTGTTTCTAATTGTAAAGCACAACGGAATATGCTACACTATAAAAGAAACTGGAAATAAATAATAAAATGAATGGCATGCACTGGTTACCCATTCATTCTAGTAGCAGTAGGCTAGCAATGTCTATGTAGTAGTCCCTCTATATGCAGAAATAATGTAGCGAGACACATCTTGGATGTGTTAACATACATAGTTTGTGAGGTTGAAAAAAGACATTAGTCCATCTAGATCTTCTGCGGTGTAAATTACCCAGTTTAGGTTAAGCTCTATTTCTTATAGACCAGACCCTGATGACCGGAGGTGGCTGTCCAATCTGAGTCCACTATAGTACATTATAATTAATGATTATACCCCTGGACACAATTTTCTGTTAAAACTGCATCTAACACATTTCTAAATGTATCAATTGAATCTGCCATGACAACCTTCTCTGGCAGAGTATTCCATAACTTAACTGCCTTACAGTAAAGAAACCCTTCCTTTATTGGATTTTAAACTTCCTCTCCTCCCTTTGGGGGTGACTCCTCCCTTTGGGGGTGACTGCATATCCTCTGTACAATCCTTCTGGTAAACAGATCACCAGCTAATTTGCTGTAGGACTCTTTATGTAGTGGTATATGCAGGTTGAGCATCCCTTATCCAGATATCGGTTATCCAAATCATTCCGAAAAGCAAAGAATAAAAAAAAATATGTAAAGTTATGTGTGGACTGTAATAGAGGGAGTGTAATTGAGTAGGATAACTTGAAGTGCGCATGGTCACTTTATAATGGGCTCATTGGTAAAAACCAGGAAGGTTCTTCAAAGGTTTGTCTTGTTTCGACATTTTTAATAAATACAGTACTTAATAATATCTCTCTTCTAATTTATGGGTTATGTACAGCCCATGTGTTATCCTTATGAACATTAAACAAAATACAACTATACAAGCAGAAGGACAGCTTGTGCTTATTTCTTCATGTATTTACTATTGTTGTTAATTTGTTGTTGTTGTTGTTATTATTATTATTAACTAGAAGTCTCGTCTTGTGTCTTCTTTTTAACATCTGTAGGAGCATTGCTTTTATAAGACTACACACTTAACAGATTATCCAACTTTGTCTTTAAAAACAGGAGGTGATCGCCTACTACTCCCAGTACTCCTTAGATGAGCGAATGAGAAGCCACATGGCACTGGACTGGATTATGAAGGAAGAAGAGACACCTGGAATCATATCTCAGGA
Source organism: Crinia signifera (assembly GCF_055691185.1). Classification (NCBI taxonomy): domain Eukaryota; kingdom Metazoa; phylum Chordata; class Amphibia; order Anura; family Myobatrachidae; genus Crinia; species Crinia signifera. The sequence goes on from NC_139217.1 coordinate 408,320,713, forward strand.
GCTGCAACTTGCCCTCCGAGAACTGGAGGAGTCCAGAAAAGCTGGGAGGGAACTGCGGTTCTACAAAGAAAAAAAGGAAATTCTGAGCTTAGCCCTGAGCCACATCTACAACGCCTGCATTACTTCACCTTCACATGCTGATCATCTGAACCTTACATTAAATGGTTATCACTAGCAGACCGGTTGCTTTCATGTCATGTTAGAAGAACAATGAATGGCAACATGGGCCATAAATTCTTGTGCACAAGACCACCCAGGTTAAACGGCAAGCAATCTTTTATAGGCATTTTTCCTGAGAGGTGTCCATTTCAAAGTGTTCGGCAAGATTGTCTCTTCATATATACTTTAGATTTAATACACATTTCTTGATAGATCAAATTGCAGTTGCATTTTTATTATAAAATGTAACTGCTGGCTAATGTGATGCATTCTTTATTTTATAGCATATTCCAAATGGAATCTAGAGGCTCTTGGGATTAAAGGGTTCTTCAGCTTTAAATTACTTTAATTTATTAATTTGTACATTCCATTTTGCAACTTTTTCTATATACACCGTTTTTTAATTTATTCTTATGTGTTATCCTTGTTGCCCCGGCATATGACAAATCTCTACTGTGTACACTGTATTAGATACAATTGTATCCTGATCAATTTTGGGTTATACCCCTTTCACATCACAAATGCCAGGCATTTGCAATGTTTAGCCCCCACAGCAACCCAGCTTAATAAACCAGATCTCTGACATCAGATGGGGTGGGGCAGAGAGGCGGTGTCATTGGGGGCAGGGGAGGATGCGGAACTTGGAGCTAATGCTGTGTCCAAGATCTGCTTTCTCCATAGTGTGAACAGGACCCTGGTTTGCTCGACCCAGGGTATCTGTTCACACTGTTCTGACCCTGGATTAACCCTTCTTTTAACCCGTTCGGAATTCCGGGTTGCTGGACCGGGAAAATTTTAAATGGTGCTTTCAAACCACACCTCTACCTGGGTTGATATGTCATCTACCCGACAATAACCCAGGTTGACAATGTGGTGTGAGAGGGTTTATGGGAACCAAAATAATCAAATCTTCCTGATGCTGTAAAACATGTCTGAAATCATAGATGGAAGCTAGGAAGAAAAAAGTAAAATACAGTATGTAGTCAATGTTGCATAATGGCATGGTACATGTCAAACAATCAAGGTAATGTAAATGTGGTTACACTGCCTTACCCATACAGAAAGTTAAACAATGTAAATAACATAAACGTAAGTAGTACTGGATTATAGCAGTTAACTAATAATGAATAAGAAATGTTTAATCTAGTTTCATATATCTCTTCACAAATAAAGTTGAATTTATATTTTTGAATCTGGCGTTATCTTTATAGGGAATATGTAAGCAGGAACTACAGTAGCTGTTACCAGTGTGTTGAAGTGACAGATGCACTTTATGTGTTAAGCAAATGAATGAACAACCAGTCCCATCATGGACAATATTTACACTTACAACGGTTACATTTACTATGCACATTTACATTTAACAATACTCCAAACTCACTCATACGTTTCGATGACTAGCTTACATATTGAAGGAGATGAAAACATATACTAAACTAGTAGGTACCAGTTACATGCTGTACAGAGGGCTATATCACAGTACCGCCACATCAGGTACCCAATTAGCATCACTGACCAGATGACATACTATAGATGTTGCTCTTTGTATAAATATTGTATACAGCCATGTATACTGTACATATATTGGTAGTACTTGTGTATTACAGTATGTTTTAATAAATGCTTCATGTAGAGACCCCCCCCCATAACACGGTTATTTTTGGTCCCTTCACAAGAAGAAGCTCATACATGTGCTGGGCTTTTTAACCTTATGAAGTCCTTTTTTTTATTTTTTTTATTGCAATTCAAACAGTCTGGTTTAAATGTTTAAATTAATTGTATTTTTATTTTAATTCAAAAATGGACGTTATAGACGCTGGGCCTGAAAGTGTTATCGCCAAATATGCATCCAAATGTGCCTGACTAGTGTGCGCTGTAGAATGGATTTGGATTGATGCTAAGGCAGTCATGTCCAAACTATGCCCCTCCAGCTGTTGTGAAACTACTGCAGCCCTCCAGTTTCACAACAGCTGGAGGGCCGTAGTTTGGACATGCCTGTGCTAAGGTGTCTGTAGACATGTGATATTTATATCCCCCCTCTCTCCTCCACTTTGTTAGTAGATAGGTATCTAGAAATGCTGGTGCATTGTACATGGCTGGCTTAGCAATGTGGATTCCTGAACAGGCATGTGCAGTAGCAGGACATGTTATGCTTTTCCCCATACCGATACCTCCCAACAGTCCAGAAAACCGTGGGAATGTCCCAGTTTTCGAGGACATTCCCGCGTCCCTCCCGCGGCCGTCAGTGTCCCGCAGCAAGGGGGGGGGCTGTTAGGAGTCCCCCCTGTCGGCTGGTGAGCAGCGGGGAATAAATGCTGTGCGCATGCGTACAGCGTCTATTCCCGCAGGCAGGGGGCTGGGGGCATGGCTAGAGGCTCACAGAGCCTCTGGGTCACGCCCCCATAGCGGCAAAATGGGGGCGTGGCCTCGTAGGCGAGCCGCGAGTGTAGGCCACGCCCCCGAAATTAGCCCCTCCCCCAATGCATATGGCTCCCAAGAGGTCAGCAATATACATTGGGAGCGGGGGTTGGCCACAGATTAAGGAGGCATGCCATTAATCAAAGGGGTATGGATTAGCTACATGCCCTGTATACAGACCACAGACGAAAGAGAGGAAGAGCGGGAGGCCGATGAGGTATCTGCAAGGTTGCACTGCTCAGCCAGTCCTGCTCTCATTTGCCAGAACTGTCAGATGGCCAGTCCGCCCTTGCTGTGAGAACAACTTTTTCTACCATCCTACATAACATGTATCCCTGTAGAGCGGTACAGTATTTAGGACTTCAGATACTATACTTTGAAAGCCAGAGCCCCTGCACATGTGCAGTTCAAAATAGGAGACTAATCTAGTTTTGGGGCTCTGTTGATTTAAATTATAAGGATTGAATTTCATATGGAAATGAGTATCAATGGCAGATTTGCGTTGGCCTTAGTTAAGTACATGCAGTATGTGTGCCTACATCTCTGTCATTTCTGTAGGTGTTCTTGCACTTAGCATAACGCACTTATTCTTTAAAAAGTTAACTTTTTAAGCTTTATTTTTTTAGTTGTAGAATATGCTTCTTAAACACCTGTAGTTCTTAACTGAACTTTTCCTTTGCCAGGAATTTATTACAGGAACTCTACTTTCCTTTTTACTTGTGCCATTAAAGCCAACATACATAAACACATCTTGAAAAGATAAAGAAAAGCTGCCTGCTCGCTGGGCTTCCTTTATACCTACAAAGCAGAAATATGGATTTTCAAAGTTTGATACTATTGGGCCTGATTCAGACCTAATTGCTGCTCTGCGAAATTGAAGAGTCCTGCGATGAAATAGCTGCCACCCCAGCAGAGTGTTCCTCCCTGTGCAAGGCTGCGAATGTCTTGCGCCAAATAGCTGCAAATCCATTTGCAACTCACTCCCCACCTCTAGCACCTGAAGGCTAGAAAAGGAACCTTTGTAGCAGGGGCACCTGGAGGCTAGAGAAGGAACCATTGCAGCAAATGCATCTGGAGGATATAAAAGGAAACATTGCAGCAAGGGCACCTGGAGGTTAGAGAAGGAACCATTGCAGCAGAGGCGCCTGGAGGTTAGCAAAATAACCATTGCAGCAGGGGCACCTGAAAGATAGAGAAAGAACCATTGCAGCAGGAGCACCTGGAGGCTAGAGAAGGAGCCATTGCAGCAGGGGCACCTGGAGGTTAGAGAAGGAACCATTGCAGAAGGGGCATCTGGAGGTTAGAGAAGCAACCATTGCAGCAGTAGCACTTGGAGGCTAGAGAAGGAACCATTGCAGCAGGGGTGCCTGGAGGTTAGAGAAGGAACCATTGCAGCATTGGCATCTGGAGGATATAAAAGGAAACATAGCAGCAGGGGCACCGGGAGGTTATAGAAGAAACCATTGCAGCAGAGGCGCCTGGAGGTTAGAGAAGGAACCATTGCAGCAGGGTCACTTGGAGGTTATAGAATGAACAATCGCAGCATAGGCACCTGGAGGTCAGAGAAGGAATCATTGCAGCATTGGCATCTGGAGGATATAAAAGGAAACATGGCAGCAAGGGCATCTGGAGGTTAGGGAAGGCATCATTGCAGCAGGGCCACTTGAAGGTTACAGAAGGAACTATTGCAGCAGAGGCACCTGTGGGTTAGAGAAGGAACCATTGCAGCATGGGCACCTAGTAGGTAGAGAAAGAACCATTGTAGCAGGGGCACCTGGAGGTTAGTGAAGGAACCATTGCAGCAAGGGCACGGGGAGGTTAGAGAAGAAACCATTGCAGCAGAGGCCACTGGTGGCTAGAGAAGAAATCATTGCAGCAGGGCCACTTGGAGGTTACAGAAGGAACCATTGCAGCAGGGGCATTGGAGGTTAGAGAAGAAACCATTGCATCAGAGGCACCTGGAGGTTAGAGAAAGAACCATTGCAGCAGGGGCACTTGGAGGTCACAGAAGGAACCATTGCAGCAAGGGCACCTGGAGGTTAGAGAAGAAACCATTGCAGCAAGGGCACCTGGTGGCTAGAGAAGAAACTATTGCATCATTGGCATCTGGAGGTTATAAAAGGAAACATTGAGGTTAGAATAGAGGGAACTACTTCAAAATTCACTTTACAATATTCTTTGAACATCTCCAGGTCAGACATTTCCTCAAATCCCTCCAAATCTCTAATTAACAAAACCTGAAAGGAAGCCAAAAAGGCTTTGTTTGTTTACATGTTTTAATTTCCAAAACTACAAGAAGACCCTTGTCCTAACTTGCTTTGTTATCACACACTTGAGCCAAAAACATGATCTCCAAAATTTATATTCTACTCCTCATGGATGAGCAATCCATTTAACTGTAACATGAGAATGATAAGGAAGTGGGTCAGAGTAAGCCATTTAGGGTTGCCACCTCTCCCGGAAATCCAGGAATCTCCCGTTTTGGGTGGCAACCCTCAAGGAGGCTTTTCCAGTTTCCTGGATTCCGGGATTCTCCCGGAATCCGGGTATCTGAAAAAGTCTCCAGCCCTATATCCTCTCCCCAGAGCACCCGGTCCCATCCCCCGTCCGTCCGCCGCTGCGGCTGCCTCCGCAGCCTCACGCTCGCAAGATGATGATGTCATCATCTTGCGAGTCTTTGTACTGCAGGCCCGCCGCTGCCGCTCTCCCTCCGACTCGTGTCCGTTTTCCGCGCTGTGCTGACCCCGGTCACGCTACAAACACAAACATCATCCGGACCGCCGGCAGCCTCCTCTCTGCTGCTCAGCATAACGTTGGTCCTCCTGCCACGGCCAGCGCAGCCCTGCCCAGCCAGCCAGCCATTATTAGGTAAAGTTAAGCAGCGTATATATATATGTGTGTGTATATGTGTGTATATATTATATGTGTGTATATATATATAGATATTAAATGTGTGTGTATATATATGAGGTCCGATGTACTGTATATACACTATTATGTCACGATTTTTATTATACTTTGTCACACATCACGATATCCAGCACACTAGGGTCCCCCAGGACTAATACGCCCACTTTTTAAATAGACCCCACCCATTTTATTAGGCCACGCGCACTTCCTCGGGAGCCTCCGGCGCACGCATTAGTTTATGAGATCGAAATCTCCAGGGATCGGTGACAAGTGAGGTGGCAACCCTAAAGCCATTGCAGAAATAGTAAGTGATGAACATTTAAAAAAAACATTAATCTCCATGCACTTAAAAATAACTCTTAATGTTAAAGAGGTAGTGGTGGAAATCCTGCATTTCTCTGCATATGGTATACATGCCGCAAAATCCCCAAACCTTCTGAATTTACCGGTTGGGGAATTATTCAAACCTATGCAGCCAAAGGCCTGATTACCAGCCCATTGTAAGTGCCTTCATCTACTGCACTGTACTGTACAATATGGCACCTAGTGGCTATGGAGATGATTACTACTCACTGATTAGATAATAATAATAAGAAGAAGAAGAAGTAACCTCAGGACAGTAGTCTTTAGTGGTGCCAAAGTGATGCCCTGTCATGGTTCATTATGGTTTTTTTTTTTATTATTCTGCAACAAAATGTGCCCACTATCTTGGGCTACCAGTGACCAATCTATAGGAACATCTTCAGTTTAACAATACATTATATGACTCAAACACTGTACTTACAGTATCTACAGACAGTGGCGTAACTATTAATTCTGCGTCCCCCTAGGGTAAACAACACCCCCGCCGCCGGGTATGTTCACTGCCGAAGCACTGCTGGAAATTAGTTGTTCCTAATTTATCCAAAATGTATTGTCATTGCTGAGGAACTGACAGTATACTCTATTTAGTACAGTTTAAATATATTAACATTTACAGAATATACAGTCTAAGGGCCCATACACACGGGGAGATTTAAGGGCTATTTCTAAAGGTGCCCACACACTCGATTTTTACAGCGAATCTCGATCGGATGCGCGATCCCATGGAAGATCAGAAAGATCAGAAGATTTAGCAAAAGATCCATAGGAATGCACATCGGATCTTAAGATAAATCTTTGGTAAATATGTGCGCTTGCCTGAAACCTTTTGTCCTGTCTAATTTATGCACACATCTTAAGATCACAGATCTTTCTAGTGTGTGGCCATCTAGATTACTAGATTAATTACAAATTAAGCATACATCGCCCGTGTGTTTGCCCCCTGTAACGGTGATGCGTAGTCTTGCATGTTGCTATTGCCGGAGTAGATCTTGACTGCATGAAGTCAAAATCAAGTAATCGCCAGTGTTCTCTCTCCAATGAACACTGGCCCGCACAGATCGCTCAGCACACATTGCTGGTGCAGCGATGTGTGCTGAGCAATCTGTGCTTAAGCACGCCACTCAGCTCCCTGCATCCATCGCCCCAAGTTTATGGGGCTTTAGTCTTATTGTAGACTGTAAATATTTATGAATTCACCAAGTGTATAAAGCTATCACTGGTTGTGCTTATATATAGCCATAAATAATTTGAATTGGTCCTGGACCACCAACCAAGGCACCCGTGTAATAGTCTTGTAGCACCCCAGAGTGCTTCGGCACCCAGTTGGTATAAAGATTACTGTTCAGCAGTATGAGTCCTCCAAACCTGTTTTCAATTAACAACAGTTACATTAAAATAACACCAGGGATATGCCATTATGCTATCACATTTCCAGAACTGCGTTTTCACGCCTTAAACACATTTTAGGATGAGTATTTTCTTGTATAGTGCTAGTTCTTCAAAGGCTGATAGTGTATGTATGCAGTGTCTGCCCAGCATTACAAAATCTGATATGGTTTCATTTGTGAAACAATATTATGTAATTTAACATGCAAATACTACACATCAGAGTCAGTCGTAGTAATGTTTGGTATCATACCCCAGTATGTCTTGTCTTATGTTTTGTAAAGCAGTGTGCACACTGTATGCCAGCATATAAACATATACTGTATATACCAGTGGTTCCCAAACTTTTTTGAATCACGGCACCCTAGAGCATCAAAATATTTTCAAGGCACCCCTAGGCCAAATGCTTCCTATACCCCTTTCACATCGCACTTTTAAAACGGTATATTGCCGTTTTTTTTTCCATTTTAAAACGTTTAAGGCTGCAATGTGAAAGTGCCAAAGTTGATTTACCGGTTAAAGTTAACCGGTATTTCAACACGGTTAAAAAGCAGAGTCCCACACGTTTTAAAGCCGTTTTTTTGGCAGTTTGAACAGCTCTATTTCAATGGCTTGAAACGTGTCCCTTGGGGGTTAAACGGGTTGAATGTTTGAATGGTATTAAATGATTTTTGAAACGGTTTTCACCTGCAATGTGAAAGGTCTCAAGGCTCAGACCCGTTTTAAAGTCCCATTTAAGAATACCGTGTCATTACCCATTTATGCAATGTGAAAGCAGTATAATTGAGAATTCAGAAAAAAAATATTAAATTAAATGCATTGTGTTTATATGTCAGTTATCTTGTGAGGGACAGGATTTGCTTCTGTTTGTCCACATATATTATGATTGGCAGCCACAAGCACTGGTTTTGCCTGGTACATTGACCATAAATAATATGAATTGATCCTGGTCCACCAACCCAAGGCACCCCATCAAGTGTCCTGAGGCACCCCAGGGTGACTAGGCACACAGTTTGGGAACCACTGGTATATACATTTTGTAAAATAATTAGCAAATCTTTTCCTATTCATATAAAACAGTCATTTCAAAACTCTTTTTGAAGATTTTTTTCAAAATGTTTTGCTGATATGGGATATTCAATAAGAACTGTAAAAAAAAATTATATATTTTTTTCATGCAAAAGCACACAGGTTTAGTGAAACATCTGTGTTTTTGCCACTGCAGCCCCTAATGCCAGTTCTTATAGGGGATTTTGCTCTGCCTGCTTGAGGCAGGTTGAAGAAAATCCCAGATAAACTGTGACTTGTACTGAGTTATCTGAGCTAATAGGATACCCGTCTTAAAGTGTGTTTAAACATGTTTATGTTAGTGTCATAGCACTTTGGGTTATTGCCCTTTAAATATTGTTAATGTGAATCACATTTTGAATGGGTGGGGATGGAAGAACCTTTAGCTAATAGAATAGAATAGAATCAACTTTATTGGCCATGTGTGCTTGCGCACACTAGAAATTTTTTGTGGGTTACAGTGCAGCATCAAGCAGGGATGAAATGGGGGGTGGGGGGTGGGGTGGGGGGGGACGACACATTACATGCATTCCATTGAAACATTTTACACATTCCATTGAGACATTAAACGCATTACATTGAGGGCATTAAGACATCACTTGCGGGGATCACATGCCTGCCAAGCTGCACAGCGCCTAGGCAGCCATCAGCGGCGCCACTGGTCGTTGCAGCAGCCAGGTAGGTATCAATATAAGCAGGACAGTACATTTATCACATAAGGGACATGAACCCGGCGAGCTGTACAGCGCCTAGGCAGCCATCGGCGGCGCCACTGGTCGATGCGGCAGCCAGGTAGGTAGCAATATAAGCAGGGACAGTACATTTATCACACCGGGAACATATACCCGCCGAGCTGCACAGCGCCTAGGTAGCCATCAGCGGCACCACTGGTCATTGTAGCAGCCAGGTAGGTAGCAATATAAGCAGGGACAGTACAGTTATCACACAGGGAACACATACCCTCCAAGCTGCACAGCGCCTAGGCAGCCATCAGCGGCGCCACTGGTCGTTGCAGCAGCCAGGTAGGTAGCAATATAAGCAGGGACAGTACAGTTAAGCAGGGACAGTACAGTTAACACATGATACATTTGCACAGTTCCTAGGCAGCCATTTGCGGCGCCATCTTGAATCTTCCTGTGGGAGAGCCGTGGGTGGTGGTGGGGGGAGGGGGCAAAGTCAGTGAGGCCGGGGGAGAGTCAGTGGAAGTGGAGATGGGGGGAGAGGGTGCGGAGCTGCCACAGAGTTTACCTGGGGCTGGTGCGGCCTGTTGGGGGGGGGGGGGATCCTACCGGCCACTGGATGAATTGCCAGGGGTCCCCCTGGCTGATCTGCCTCCTGTCCTAGCTGGCGGGGGGGGGGGGATGGGTCCCTTCTCACCGGGTCTGATGGTCTTCTTTTGCCCGGCACTGCGTCCATAGGGCAGTGGAGGTGGTCCTAGGGTGTCCCCCCCGGCCGGTGGTGTTGCCGGGGGCATCAGCTCACTACACAGCCACGGTGCACCGGCTGCGTCACTACTAAGGTAGTGTTTACTTTATGTTTATATTGTTAAAGATGCACGCTTCCCATGTACATGCAGCTCAATCCTGACTATATCCTAAACTACAGCATAATCCTGGATGTGGCCACTGAACAATAATATTGAAGATATCGTTTGTGAAATCATTCAGTATTCGCTAAATATAAGATATATCGTTTTTCAGGGAGTTTCAGGAAAATCATGAATGACATTGTATTGTTTGCTGTGTTGTCTAATGCAGTGGTTCTTAAACTGTGTGCCATGGCACCCTGGGGTGCCGTGGAGCACTTGCAGCACTTGCACTGCCCTGGGTCAGTGGTTCAGGACCAATTCAAAATATTTATGGTCAATGTAATAGGTAAAACCGGTGTTTGTGGCTGCCAATCATAAAATATATGAACATACAGGAATGCTGTCCCTCACCACATAACTGATTCTAAGGTAGACATATAAACACAATTTATTAAATTTTACTGTATACTTTTTTTAAAGTATATTTTAGCTTAGGGTGCCATGAAATTTTTTTTTTACAAAAAAAAGTTTGGGAACCACTAGTGTAATTTGTACCTATCTGGCAGACCTAGTTAGCACCTCTGGAGACCCGTACAGAAACTGAAGCGTGCAGATACTAAACTATTTTAAAGCTTATAAGCGTGTCTCAGTGAACAGGGGAATGATATAGGGGAAAATGCTAAATTCTTTAATTGTATTTGTAAGGACTGATGTATTATTGTTGATATATTATTTAAGTAAGGTTCACAATAGCCAACATTAGGCTCAAAGGGCCTGCAGAGAAGTACGTTGGTTGTACATTACTCAAAACAAGCATATATTCCCCCATATTCTAAATGGCATACGGTCATTGGGTCACCAGCAAGTTGTTAGACAGTCAGTAGATCGACATGCATTTAGGTCAACATGTGTCTATGTCTACATGCATTAAGGTTGACATGAGTCTAGGTCGACATGGGTTAGGTTGGCAGGGTAATTAGGTCGACATGGGTTACTGTAGCTCGACAGTCAAAAGGTCGACATGGGGTTTTTCACTGTTTTTGGAGCCAACATGCAGACAGGCGGTATTTCATGCCCTACCATCCACTAAGTCGTGGTGGGAATAATAAAATAGTGTGCCGAGCGTAGCGAGGCACCGTGCCCGAAGCATGGAGAGCGCAGTGAGCCATGCAAGGTAAAAAAAACAGTGAAAAAACCCACTTTAACCTTTTGACTGTCGACCTAGCCCATGTAGACTTAATGACCCTTTCGACCTTATGACCCTGTCGACCTAACCCATGTCGATCTAGACTCATGTTGACCTTCCTGCATGTCGACCTAGACACATGTTGACCTAAATGCATGTCGACCTAATGGTGTCAACCTAATGACTGTCTAACAACTTGCTGGTGACCAACTGATCCACACCCTTCTAAACTGTATCCATCTGTAGATATGACCACATCTGTGTCTTTAGTATATGCACCTGGTTTTCTACTAGTTATCATCATCATCATCATTATCACCGAAGTGTGCTTCCACCTATTGTATATTAGCTTCAAAAGATACACCACTAAAACAGTATACATTTATTTTAACCCTTTCAGGTCCAATGTCTAGTCAGTCTCAACATCCCTACGCTAGTAGCAGATCCAATGGTGAGTCACTTTAAAATAAGAGCATTAACATCGTTCAACATTCAATATAGAATGTTTTTGAATAAAAAAAATGGCAATTCATTTAAACATTTAAACCAGACTGTTTGAATTGCAAAAAAAAAAATATGTGGTCTGCAAAGGGTTAATGTCATTAGTGTAAACACCCCCAATGACCTAATCTGACTGTACATGAGAACTCTCCGTCACCACTAATCTTTGGTCATAAGTATAGATGTGAAACGCATACAGCTCTGCATCCCCAATATTTCAGCACGTGTACATTGTGGGGTTTTGCTAAATACTTTCTGCAAACGATATTATGTAGTATGTTATAAAAGGTATCCTAGACTTCAAAACTTCATCAAAAATCCCAAACAATTTAAGTTTGGTTTTCTATGTTTTTAGGTATTTTGAGCAGTAATACTGTATAATGTATTGTCACAGTCACAAAAACCAATGTGGATAGCTTTTGTTTGCTTACACGCCCTAATGTCAGTTCTGGTACCTAAAGGTTAAGATGATGCATTATAGTAGAACTTATTGATTAGAAAATAATTTAGAAAACTGAAATAATGTTTTTTATTTTGTACTGTTGCTTTTTGAAATAATAATAGGATGTAATGTTTTGTTACTTTGTTATGAATTTGTATTTTTTGCCAGGACAAGTTCATTGTTGTCTAAATAAAGTTGTACATTTTTCAAAACTTCTCATATTATTTTGACCATTGCTTATTAAAAAAATAAAATCCAACTGAAATACACTGCCACTGCTAGGCAGTTCCTGCCGGTGGCAGATGTTACCATACACCAGCCTCTAGGTAAGATCTGCCACTGCATGGTACGTTCTCTCTCTGCCCTTTATAACTTTCAGTGATGTGATAAATCTCCCTCCAGCGATGTATCTACTGTTAATATGCTGTATTCTCTTGAATGTTTTAGATTATTGATATTTGGTAACATAAAACTTTCCTCTCATATCACAGACTATGGACGAGTTTCAACTATTTGCGGTACTTAGCTGCGGGTAATTAGCCCTGAATGCTAAATAAATGTTCATCATGAGTTATTGGGTCCCGTGGACCTGTTAATGCAGGAATCCATAAAAATTCATGTATTCTATGCGATAACGCCAAATATTCTCTGTTAACGTGCCCTTACGGGAGAAGTCGGAAGGCTAATTGTCATACTCTCCCAATAAACACTATTAGTGTCTCCCTAGCTTCATCATTAGTTTTGCTAAACTTGTTTAATTACAGTTCTTGCTGTTAGTGACATATGTAGGGAAGGAGGGAGAGGACAACTTTGTCCATTCTCTCTACCTGCTGCCTCATATCCTGACCCTCCCTGCCATGCTCACTTCTTGCCTCGGGTCTCCTTACCTGCACCTCATGTTACCTATCTGTCTCCCCCTCCCTCTAGATTGTAAGCTCCTTAGAGCAGGGCCCTCTTCCCTCCTGTTCTCACAGCACTCCTTGCATTTCAACTACAGCTCTCTTACTCACCTACAATCTATACCTGCATCTCTTCTCACTCACTTCCCTATATATCAGCTGTATTGAGTACTAAGATTTGTGCTGTTAATTGTTAATTATGCTCTGTTTTTGTTCTTCTGTCGCTGTTATGTCTAGTTCTGTATACCTTGTACTGTTCTAATGTGTATATGTACGACGCTGAGTACCACTTATGGCGCCTTATAAATAAAAATAAAATAATAATAAATAAGATCAGCATGTTCTGTCCTGTGTGAGCTTGCTGTTTAGGTCTTTACTGTTTGATCATGGTTGCTCTCTGCTTCTTCAACTGTGTTAGGAAAATGTCTGTGTCATTTTATTCTTATGCACTATTAAAGCTTTTCATAGAATATCTTGGAAAATCATGTTCCAACATTAAAGCCTTTCAGAACCATAACATTCCTTGTTGAAGTCACTGCTTGATTATCCCACTACTGCTGAAATGGTCAATGGTGCTCCATCTAACCCAACTCCAATATCTGATCGTCCTCTGTCACCTCTAGAATTTTTCCCAGATAAACTGCTAAAGAGTAAATTTTTGTTGCAGGGGAGTATAACTGGGATCAAAGTTATGCCCCTTTCAGACCGCACTTAAAACCCGGTATTTTGACGATTTTTAAGCGTTTTAAAACGGTAATCTGTGTGGTCTGAAAGGTGCGGGACCACTTTACCCTTTTACAAAAGCCGTTTTTGTAAAACAGTTAAAATGGAGGGTCCTACCCGTTTCAGACCCGGTATTTTGGCTTCAAAATCGGGTCTGAAACGGTATTTAGGACCCAGCCAATGAGCTGGGTCCTAAATTCAGTGCAGTGAATATTTAATGAGTGCTCATTAAATATTCATAGCACTAGAGCCCCCCCCCCCCGCTGCCCCCCCCCCCCCCCGCTGCCCCCCCCCCCCCGCGCGGGTTAACCTCCCACGACTCCCCCCCCCCCCCGCAATGTGTTAAGAAACCCCACTGTGCAGCCGGTACCTCCGTAATTGCAGATCCCGGCAGTATGGACGGCTGCGCTTAGAAAAAAAAAAGTGACTTTCCAAAAATGGCTGCCCCATAGGAAAACCTGTTTGAAAAAGAACTGTCTTTCGTATGGGGGCAGCCATTTTCCGAAAGTCAATTTTCTTATAAGCAGCCTCCTGCTGGCAGACCCATTTTTGGAAACGTTTTCAAATTCAGGGTCAAAGCCAGTTATGCGGTCTGAAAGCAGCATAAATGTTTTAAAATGTAAAAATCTGTTTTTTAGTTGGTATCAATCAACTTGCTTTACATCCAATTAAATTATAAACACTACAACCCTCTCTATGCTAATGAAACCAAGGACCATGGGAGGAAGAGTCTTCCCTCTCTATGCTTATGAAACCAAGGACCATGGGAAGAAGAGGCTTCCCTCTCTATGCTTATGAAACCAAGGACCATGGGAGGAAGAGGCTTCCTTCTCTATGCTTATGAAACCAATGACCATGTGATGAAGAGGCTTCACTCTCTATGCTTATGAAACCAATGACCATATGATGAAGAGGCTTCCCTCTCTATGCTTATGAAACCAAGGACCATGGGAGGAAGAGGCTTCCCATATGTAAATTGTCTTCATACCTAAGTCAAGTTGCTTTAAACTTAGAAGGGAACAGCCAAACGGTGTTACAAATGTGAGGTTTGGAAGACCGTTTCATGTCACCATGGCAAGACTGAACACAGCAACAATACACAATGTAGTTATACTGCATCATTAAGAACTCTCCCAGAAGAAGAAGCGGGCAACACTCAGGAACACAGTGGTTAGCCAAGGAAACTTATCAGATGAGACACCTCATGCCTACTTCCTTTTGAAATCTGAATATGTCCAGTCAGTGCCATCAGCTCATAACTGGCAGAAACAAGTAAGACACAGGTACGCCAATCTACTGTTCGGAGAATTCTGTCCAGAAATGGTTTTCATGGAAGTATTGTACCCAAAAAGCAATATGCTTGTCAGGAAAATATGGTCAAGCAACTCAATTATACACAAAAACATAGGGACTGGGATGCAGAAAAGTAGGAGCAGGTGCTCTGGACTGATGAGTAAAAATTGTAAATATTTGGCTGTAACAGAAATCAGTTTGTTCACCGAAGGGCTGGAAATTATTACAATAATGAGTATCTGCAGGCATCAGTTAAGAATGGTGATGGATTTCTTGCAAGTTTGAGATTTTTGAAAATGGCGTTTGGGATTTGGTCAGGATTAATGGTGTCCGCAATGCTGACAAATACAGGAAAGGACTTGTCCAACATGCAATACCATCAGGGAAGCATCTGGTTTGCTCCATGTTTGTTCTGCAGTAGGACAATGACCACCAAACATACAGCTAATGTCATTAAGAACTATCTTCAATGTAAATAAGTAAAAGGAGTCCTGGAAGTGATGATTTGGTTCCCACAGAGCCCTGTTCTCAACCTCATTGAGTCTGTCTGGCATGACATGAAGAGAAAAAATGACGTGAGCAAGCCTATATCCACAGAAGAATTGTGGTTAGTTCTCCAAGAGGTTTGGCACAACCTCCTTCCGAGTTCCCTCAGAAACCGTGGGTACTGTAAGTGTACCTGGAAGAATTAATGCTGTTTTGATGGCAAAGGGTGGTCACCAAATATTGGTTTGATGTAGAATTCTCTACTGTTCATTCACTTTCTGTTAATTTTATTAATTGATCAAAATAAATATTAACACTTCTAGTTGCAAAAGCATTCTTATTGTCCGGTATACACTTAAAAAAAAATATTTCGGTATGATCTATAGATTTGTTTAAGCTTAAATGTTATGAATCTTTCATAATGTAAGAACTGTGTAGCACATATAAAGATATATTTCCCATTGTACCATAATCGTTATCAAACTTGATTTACAGATATTTAATACAGAATAAGGTAAGCAGGGCTCAGGTTGCCTGCCTCCTCTTCTTAACCAAATTTTTGCAAGATGATTTATTGTTGAATTTGATCGCATAAAAGAACCTTGTTTTGCACAGACTGAGACATCAAAATAATTACTTGACAGCTGACATGTTGTTTTCTAAAAATCAAATGTTGGGCCATAGCCTAAGAAAATAGAAGCTATGGGAAGTAAAAGCCGCAGACCAGGAAAGAAAAATAAAATAAAGATCTTTTTACTTCTTTAAAAGTAACGGAAACATTAAAAACAGCATTAGACTTGGAAGATTGCAGCGATGGAAAGATGCTATTTGGAAAAAATGAATAATAAATTATTAACAATGAAATAAACATACTTTGCGCTAATATGTAGTGAAAATGATTATGTACTGTATCATTTTATAAAACCTCACTGTACAAGCTAGCAGTATTTATGTGATAACCAGCAGACTGTAACCATAATAATGCAGTCAAGTTAGTTTCAAGGTAATAAATAAAGTAAAACATCTAAAAGTGTATAAAAAAAAAATAGAAACTTTTTAGAAGAAAATGAATTGCAATCAACACAATTCAAACACAAAGAAAATTAGGTACTTGTGTATTATCTGGGCGCCCGATTTTTTCATTGCATGCCACTATTGCATGCGATGTGAAGCGATTTTTCATTGTAAAGACCCGATTTTTAATTGTATAGTCAACCATGGGGGATTTCATTCCCCCACTATCCAACTCCGCATGGAGTTGATTTTATATAGTGTGGCGAGCACAGCGAGACACCGAGCCCGAAGCATGGAGAGCGCAGCGATCCCTGCGAGGGGACGCGGATTACTTTACATGTATTCTGCGTCCGCTCGCCACGCTTCGGGCTCGGTGGCTCGCTGCGCTCGCCACACTATGTGAAATCAACTCCATGTGTAGTTGGATAGTGGGGGTATGAAATCACCCATGGGTGACTATACAATTAAAAATCGGGTCTTTACAATGAAAAATTGCATCGCATGAATTGTATGCCACTATATTGCATGCGATGCAATGAAAAAATCGGGCACCCAGATATTACACAAGTACCGAAAATGATTATGGGGCCTACACACGGGGCGATTTCAGGACATTTTCTAAGCGGTCTCTCTAGATATAATGATGCACAGCCTCACGCTTCGCTATTGCCCAGCGATTAATATTCAGCATGCTGGATAAATCTAGTGAGATCGCCAGGCATGGCCAGCGTTCTCAGTGGAGAACATTGGCCCTGATAGATTGTCTTTCTCAGATCGCTCAGCAGCGTTGCCTCATGTGTAGGCCCCTTTAGATATATTTTATCTTTATTTTACACATCCCACAGCAAGATTGCAGTTTTCCAGTCTGAGTTTGCCAAGATTAATAACAAAATCTGCTGTATTATTTTGGACTGCGACTCTGATGTTCTAATCACACTGAGGGGAAATATCTCTGTGCTGTACATCACAATTTTCACTTTTGGCTTTATTACTAAAATGTTCCAGTTGCTGATGGTCTAGCTGACATGAAATGCTACCTGATGAGAGATGGCAGCTGCGGTGGGATATGAGCAGAGATGCCGTGGATCATTTTGTATTTTCAAATCTGTGCTGTTTTAATCCATCTATTCTAAGACTTATGAGAGGGTAACAAGTTTTATTCAACTCTTGTGCTGCATAAACGTTACACAGTCAGATGCACCACACTCACTTATCTAAAAATAAAGACACAGACAACTGAAGTTTGGCGTGAAAGTGGTCGGCTTTTATTTATAACCTATTTAAAGAGTAAGGCCTATTTAAAAATTCTTCGGGAAGAAGAATGGTTAAGTGCAAAAATCTAAAATAATTTCAAAATAAACTTGTTTAAAATTTGGAGAAGGATAGACCTACTGCCCGTATACTTGTCCATTGAAAAACAAAATAAGCCCATCAGCCCACCACATGGACAGGATCGGCCTCCTGACAGAAGCCAAAGCCATGTGACAACTCGTAGGGGTTGAGTTAATCACTCAACACCCCTAAGGGGAAATATAAGTTAATTCAAATCATAGCAGTTGCCCGTAGTGCGGAAAGATGGGTACGGAGATACCCATCTCAAATACTGCCATACATGCCTAACCACACTGGTCAACTATCTGTCACTGATACTAAAATTGAACTATAATGAAATAAAATGAAATAACGTGAAATAAAGTGAAATAAACCTAGCCTAACTAACATTCTGAATCGGCCAAAGCAGGTACCTAACAAACCTGTCCCACCACCAACAACTGAACTATCTCAAAACTAGCAAGACCTAAATGCCCTAAAGACATCCTCCAAAAAAGACGCACCCCCCTTTCAGATAAGTGAACACCATCAATCCTGTATAGCCCATTGTCACCAAATGAAATTTACGGTTGAGCAATGGCATGTCCGCCATTCTGGGGATCTGCACGGCCCACCACTGAGTTCATCCTCTGACGAACAACGTCAATTGCACCAGGAATAACAGCATCTCTTAAATCTGACGGGGAACTATCTCAGACCAGAAGACGGTGCAAAAAGGCCAATCTCGCATCAACTGTAGAATGTTGGACCTAATTTGACATATTCTAATCTGACCTGTTCTAACTGTATAATCGTTGCCCCAAGCATGAATTATTAAAAATAGGGGAAAACCTCATCTAGGGCCTTATTTTGGTTCATTCTTTCTGACAAAATCCTTCTTAGATCGGCAAAACCATGTGCACTGCAGGTGGGGCAGGTGTTACTTGTGCAGAGAGAATTAGATTTGGGTGGGGTTTTACTTCAAAGTCAGATCTATATTGCACTGTAAAAATAAAGCAGTCAGTATTTTCCCTGCACAGAAACAAAATTACTCACCCAAATCTAATTCTCTCTGCACGTTACATCTGCCCCCCCTGCAGTGCACATGGTTTTGTCCATCTAAGAAGGATTTTGTCAGAAAGAATGAACCAAAATAAGGCCCCTAGTCACTGATGACCTAATAAGATAAATAACACCAGACCACCTAAGGCCTCTAACATCTAGCCATCTTAAAAACTGCAATTCGGGGAATTTGCACACATCAGCTGAAGCTTCAGACAAGGACAACCAATAAACATAGGAATGTCCAACAAACCAAAATCATTTGCAGGTCTAACCGCATTCCAGCAATAGAATTGTGTAGAAAAATTAATAATGTTAATAACTTTGAATTAACAAAGGGAACATGACTAATGTAAAAACTAACCTAACGCAGGATTCGCCAGCTAAGGGGAGTTGGGGGGGGAGGGGGGGAGACAACTGGGCGGATGGGTTTCCCAATTTGACTTGCAGCAAAAACTCAAAAACTTCTGCCAGCTGGATGAAGCCATGAAACTGTTGGTAACACATAAAAAATCCTCAAGGTCCCCCAAATACTAGTGGCATTTGAAGCGAGCAGCTAATCCTCAAAAGGGCACACTGGTAAGAGGAGGCCTGATTTAACATCTGAAGGCATCAGACCTCCACTTCCCCAGTGTCCGGGTATCGACTTCCGAGCAACCAGCCGCAGCGGCAGCTGAAGCAGAACTGATGCAGAAACAGTGAGTCCCATTGTCGACCAGAGATAGACCCAAATGTAGTATACAGCATTCTAAAACTGACCGAAATTAGTAACTAGTCAAAGTAAAGCCGTATAAATGTACAAGCCAATCTTCGTAAGCCTGAGGTCACACATCCACATAAGCCAGAGCCATGAACAGTAGGGAGATCTGGTGATCACAACTGCAACCGATTCAGACCGAACGACTCCTGCAGACTACGTCTGTCTTTGAATGCTGAATTCTACACCACAATCTGTCAGGTGAATGATGACATGGCTTGTAAGCATGGGCGGAGCTGCTGATCTGGAGGCAGATACCAGTTTGCTCACCCTAAACGTACCATGAAAGGCTAAAACAAAGGCCATTCTAAAAAGCCAAACTTCATAATCCAAGGAGCATATACTCCTCAAGGACCACAAAATTTGACGTAAAAAAGACCATCAATGGGCCTCCTTCTGTTGGGCAACAGTGAGGCCACCCTGGCCCATCCTTTTAGCACCCTAGAGAGAAAGAAGGACTTAGTGAAGTCCCTCTCTCTGCGAAGGTGCAGAAAGTAGGAAATACCTGAAAGAATTCGGGAGACATACGCCCGGGATTTTCCTGCAGTATAAAATAAAGTTGTATTGGCTCCACTAGGGAGCTCGTTTGCACATCTGCACACCGAATAAATGTAATATTTTTATAGAGAGGCCGCAAGTCATCCAATCAGTGGAGGGGGTGCTGTTCCTAGCAGTCAGGTATACAATGGTTTTTAGGACAAAATGTATAAAATAAAGGCAAGAATTAACTTACTAGTAAATGGGGAAATACCCCTGATATGTGCTGCCAAAATGGGTAACAATTTGTGCCCATGTGTGGGTGTTGCGACCAACTGATGACTAAGATGGGTATAATGATATAGATCTTTATTGGTAACAGTGCCAATAGTTATACAAATAATAAAAATCAAATTTATGATGGAATAGGAGAGATAAATAAATACATTAATCCTAATTGGGTGATAACAAGTCTTTTACACCTGATGTGCACCTTATATGATGAATACAACCGTACTTAGCAGGCTGCTTTGAGGTTGTGATTGTGCTGTCACAGGACAGTTAATGAGCCCCTGGTCGATTCCCTGTTGTTGGTTACAGCTCTCTCTGGCCCCAATGTGAAGTGGATGGGAACCACCGCTGGTGACTAGTCTGCGTCTGTGAAGTGGGGAATACTGCAGAGGATGGGAGGACGTGTACAATGGTGGGGCGGAGGAATGGGGGGCAGTTGTAGTCGGGTGGGCGTTGGTGCTGGGGTGATACTGGAGGCTGGCTTCCCTTACCTTGGGTGGTACACCTGCACGATGGTGTCCTGGTGCAACCGTCCCTCACCGTCACAGTCCTGGTGTTCTCTGCCGGGGTTTGCGTGGGACTGCAGTGCCGCTGGCTCCTGATCCACGATGCCCAACGCTAACTAGCGCAGCTTCCGGACAGGCGATGTTGCAGGATCTCGTCCGTCGGGAGTGCGTGCTGTCAAAGAATTAACTAGCGCAAACTCTTCCCTCTTGCGCCACTTTCTGTAAAGAACTGCGACTAGCATTCCCAAGATGACAGATATGTGGCAAAAGTAGCCGGCTCCAGGGACCTGTGTGCTAGATCTTCTATCCCTGATGGATAGAAGCAAGTAATCAACCTAGGTTGATTTTTAGAGCGCCTTGTTATGAATTGGTTTCTAATTAGCAGCTGCTACCGGGGGTGGTCAGTTCCCCAATGTAAACATATAGAAAAAGGAAAATGGGGGAGGAGCAGCGCTATATCTAATAAAAAAGGGTGTATGCATCAACTTAAAAATATAACAATTTATTCATATATAAACATTCATATAACACAATTTAAAAAGGACCTGATATGATAAAATTAAGGACCTGTGGAGAGTCAATAATCATCAGAAAAAAGGGGGGGAAGATTGATATAACCTGCGTGGATCAGGGGTAGTGTCCAGTATTTGCAATGAATCCGTTGAATGGTATTCCTGAATGTCCTATGGTCTCCTGGTTCCGAACCCGTTGGCATAGGATGTTGTTTAGCCAGCCCGGGGGGACCTATATACGGCAGTCCAATAGGTCAGGTGTTTTGGAAACGGTGAATTGCCTTAAAGTTGGAAGGACGCGATCCAATAATAAGCAGGTGGTCAACCTTTTCTCCAGATGGTGTGGGATGTTTGTTCTCCAAGTCAGGTCAGGTCAGGTCTAGCAGCACCAACGCGTTTCGCTGTGTTTACTCACAGCTTTATCAAGACTGAGACATCAAAATAATTACTTGACAGCTGACATGTTGTTTTCTAAAAATCAAATGTTGGGCCATAGCCTAAGAAAATAGAAGCTATGGGAAGTAAAAGCCGCAGACCAGGAAAGAAAAATAAAATAAAGATCTTTTTACTTCTTTAAAAGTAACGGAAACATTAAAAACAGCATTAGACTTGGAAGATTGCAGCGATGGAAAGATGCTATTTGGAAAAAATGAATAATAAATTATTAACAATGAAATAAACATACTTTGCGCTAATATGTAGTGAAAATGATTATGTACTGTATCATTTTATAAAACCTCACTGTACAAGCTAGCAGTATTTATGTGATAACCAGCAGACTGTAACCATAATAATGCAGTCAAGTTAGTTTCAAGGTAATAAATAAAGTAAAACATCTAAAAGTGTATAAAAAAAAAAATAGAAACTTTTTAGAAGAAAATGAATTGCAATCAACACAATTCAAACACAAAGAAAATTAGGTACTTGTGTATTATCTGGGCGCCCGATTTTTTCATTGCATGCCACTATTGCATGCGATGTGAAGCGATTTTTCATTGTAAAGACCCGATTTTTAATTGTATAGTCAACCATGGGGGATTTCATTCCCCCACTATCCAACTCCGCATGGAGTTGATTTTATATAGTGTGGCGAGCACAGCGAGACACCGAGCCCGAAGCATGGAGAGCGCAGCGATCCCTGCGAGGGGACGCGGATTACTTTACATGTATTCTGCGTCCGCTCGCCACGCTTCGGGCTCGGTGGCTCGCTGCGCTCGCCACACTATGTGAAATCAACTCCATGTGTAGTTGGATAGTGGGGGTATGAAATCACCCATGGGTGACTATACAATTAAAAATCGGGTCTTTACAATGAAAAATTGCATCGCATGAATTGTATGCCACTATATTGCATGCGATGCAATGAAAAAATCGGGCACCCAGATATTACACAAGTACCGAAAATGATTATGGGGCCTACACACGGGGCGATTTCAGGACATTTTCTAAGCGGTCTCTCTAGATATAATGATGCACAGCCTCACGCTTCGCTATTGCCCAGCGATTAATATTCAGCATGCTGGATAAATCTAGTGAGATCGCCAGGCATGGCCAGCGTTCTCAGTGGAGAACATTGGCCCTGATAGATTGTCTTTCTCAGATCGCTCAGCAGCGTTGCCTCATGTGTAGGCCCCTTTAGATATATTTTATCTTTATTTTACACATCCCACAGCAAGATTGCAGTTTTCCAGTCTGAGTTTGCCAAGATTAATAACAAAATCTGCTGTATTATTTTGGACTGCGACTCTGATGTTCTAATCACACTGAGGGGAAATATCTCTGTGCTGTACATCACAATTTTCACTTTTGGCTTTATTACTAAAATGTTCCAGTTGCTGATGGTCTAGCTGACATGAAATGCTACCTGATGAGAGATGGCAGCTGCGGTGGGATATGAGCAGAGATGCCGTGGATCATTTTGTATTTTCAAATCTGTGCTGTTTTAATCCATCTATTCTAAGACTTATGAGAGGGTAACAAGTTTTATTCAACTCTTGTGCTGCATAAACGTTACACAGTCAGATGCACCACACTCACTTATCTAAAAATAAAGACACAGACAACTGAAGTTTGGCGTGAAAGTGGTCGGCTTTTATTTATAACCTATTTAAAGAGTAAGGCCTATTTAAAAATTCTTCGGGAAGAAGAATGGTTAAGTGCAAAAATCTAAAATAATTTCAAAATAAACTTGTTTAAAATTTGGAGAAGGATAGACCTACTGCCCGTATACTTGTCCATTGAAAAACAAAATAAGCCCATCAGCCCACCACATGGACAGGATCGGCCTCCTGACAGAAGCCAAAGCCATGTGACAACTCGTAGGGGTTGAGTTAATCACTCAACACCCCTAAGGGGAAATATAAGTTAATTCAAATCATAGCAGTTGCCCGTAGTGCGGAAAGATGGGTACGGAGATACCCATCTCAAATACTGCCATACATGCCTAACCACACTGGTCAACTATCTGTCACTGATACTAAAATTGAACTATAATGAAATAAAATGAAATAACGTGAAATAAAGTGAAATAAACCTAGCCTAACTAACATTCTGAATCGGCCAAAGCAGGTACCTAACAAACCTGTCCCACCACCAACAACTGAACTATCTCAAAACTAGCAAGACCTAAATGCCCTAAAGACATCCTCCAAAAAAGACGCACCCCCCTTTCAGATAAGTGAACACCATCAATCCTGTATAGCCCATTGTCACCAAATGAAATTTACGGTTGAGCAATGGCATGTCCGCCATTCTGGGGATCTGCACGGCCCACCACTGAGTTCATCCTCTGACGAACAACGTCAATTGCACCAGGAATAACAGCATCTCTTAAATCTGACGGGGAACTATCTCAGACCAGAAGACGGTGCAAAAAGGCCAATCTCGCATCAACTGTAGAATGTTGGACCTAATTTGACATATTCTAATCTGACCTGTTCTAACTGTATAATCGTTGCCCCAAGCATGAATTATTAAAAATAGGGGAAAACCTCATCTAGGGCCTTATTTTGGTTCATTCTTTCTGACAAAATCCTTCTTAGATGGGCAAAACCATGTGCACTGCAGGTGGGGCAGGTGTTACTTGTGCAGAGAGAATTAGATTTGGGTGGGGTTTTACTTCAAAGTCAGATCTATATTGCACTGTAAAAATAAAGCAGTCAGTATTTTCCCTGCACAGAAACAAAATTACTCACCCAAATCTAATTCTCTCTGCACGTTACATCTGCCCCCCCTGCAGTGCACATGGTTTTGTCCATCTAAGAAGGATTTTGTCAGAAAGAATGAACCAAAATAAGGCCCCTAGTCACTGATGACCTAATAAGATAAATAACACCAGACCACCTAAGGCCTCTAACATCTAGCCATCTTAAAAACTGCAATTCGGGGAATTTGCACACATCAGCTGAAGCTTCAGACAAGGACAACCAATAAACATAGGAATGTCCAACAAACCAAAATCATTTGCAGGTCTAACCGCATTCCAGCAATAGAATTGTGTAGAAAAATTAATAATGTTAATAACTTTGAATTAACAAAGGGAACATGACTAATGTAAAAACTAACCTAACGCAGGATTCGCCAGCTAAGGGGAGTTGGGGGGGGAGGGGGGGAGACAACTGGGCGGATGGGTTTCCCAATTTGACTTGCAGCAAAAACTCAAAAACTTCTGCCAGCTGGATGAAGCCATGAAACTGTTGGTAACACATAAAAAATCCTCAAGGTCCCCCAAATACTAGTGGCATTTGAAGCGAGCAGCTAATCCTCAAAAGGGCACACTGGTAAGAGGAGGCCTGATTTAACATCTGAAGGCATCAGACCTCCACTTCCCCAGTGTCCGGGTATCGACTTCCGAGCAACCAGCCGCAGCGGCAGCTGAAGCAGAACTGATGCAGAAACAGTGAGTCCCATTGTCGACCAGAGATAGACCCAAATGTAGTATACAGCATTCTAAAACTGACCGAAATTAGTAACTAGTCAAAGTAAAGCCGTATAAATGTACAAGCCAATCTTCGTAAGCCTGAGGTCACACATCCACATAAGCCAGAGCCATGAACAGTAGGGAGATCTGGTGATCACAACTGCAACCGATTCAGACCGAACGACTCCTGCAGACTACGTCTGTCTTTGAATGCTGAATTCTACACCACAATCTGTCAGGTGAATGATGACATGGCTTGTAAGCATGGGCGGAGCTGCTGATCTGGAGGCAGATACCAGTTTGCTCACCCTAAACGTACCATGAAAGGCTAAAACAAAGGCCATTCTAAAAAGCCAAACTTCATAATCCAAGGAGCATATACTCCTCAAGGACCACAAAATTTGACGTAAAAAAGACCATCAATGGGCCTCCTTCTGTTGGGCAACAGTGAGGCCACCCTGGCCCATCCTTTTAGCACCCTAGAGAGAAAGAAGGACTTAGTGAAGTCCCTCTCTCTGCGAAGGTGCAGAAAGTAGGAAATACCTGAAAGAATTCGGGAGACATACGCCCGGGATTTTCCTGCAGTATAAAATAAAGTTGTATTGGCTCCACTAGGGAGCTCGTTTGCACATCTGCACACCGAATAAATGTAATATTTTTATAGAGAGGCCGCAAGTCATCCAATCAGTGGAGGGGGTGCTGTTCCTAGCAGTCAGGTATACAATGGTTTTTAGGACAAAATGTATAAAATAAAGGCAAGAATTAACTTACTAGTAAATGGGGAAATACCCCTGATATGTGCTGCCAAAATGGGTAACAATTTGTGCCCATGTGTGGGTGTTGCGACCAACTGATGACTAAGATGGGTATAATGATATAGATCTTTATTGGTAACAGTGCCAATAGTTATACAAATAATAAAAATCAAATTTATGATGGAATAGGAGAGATAAATAAATACATTAATCCTAATTGGGTGATAACAAGTCTTTTACACCTGATGTGCACCTTATATGATGAATACAACCGTACTTAGCAGGCTGCTTTGAGGTTGTGATTGTGCTGTCACAGGACAGTTAATGAGCCCCTGGTCGATTCCCTGTTGTTGGTTACAGCTCTCTCTGGCCCCAATGTGAAGTGGATGGGAACCACCGCTGGTGACTAGTCTGCGTCTGTGAAGTGGGGAATACTGCAGAGGATGGGAGGACGTGTACAATGGTGGGGCGGAGGAATGGGGGGCAGTTGTAGTCGGGTGGGCGTTGGTGCTGGGGTGATACTGGAGGCTGGCTTCCCTTACCTTGGGTGGTACACCTGCACGATGGTGTCCTGGTGCAACCGTCCCTCACCGTCACAGTCCTGGTGTTCTCTGCCGGGGTTTGCGTGGGACTGCAGTGCCGCTGGCTCCTGATCCACGATGCCCAACGCTAACTAGCGCAGCTTCCGGACAGGCGATGTTGCAGGATCTCGTCCGTCGGGAGTGCGTGCTGTCAAAGAATTAACTAGCGCAAACTCTTCCCTCTTGCGCCACTTTCTGTAAAGAACTGCGACTAGCATTCCCAAGATGACAGATATGTGGCAAAAGTAGCCGGCTCCAGGGACCTGTGTGCTAGATCTTCTATCCCTGATGGATAGAAGCAAGTAATCAACCTAGGTTGATTTTTAGAGCGCCTTGTTATGAATTGGTTTCTAATTAGCAGCTGCTACCGGGGGTGGTCAGTTCCCCAATGTAAACATATAGAAAAAGGAAAATGGGGGAGGAGCAGCGCTATATCTAATAAAAAAGGGTGTATGCATCAACTTAAAAATATAACAATTTATTCATATATAAACATTCATATAACACAATTTAAAAAGGACCTGATATGATAAAATTAAGGACCTGTGGAGAGTCAATAATCATCAGAAAAAAGGGGGGGAAGATTGATATAACCTGCGTGGATCAGGGGTAGTGTCCAGTATTTGCAATGAATCCGTTGAATGGTATTCCTGAATGTCCTATGGTCTCCTGGTTCCGAACCCGTTGGCATAGGATGTTGTTTAGCCAGCCCGGGGGGACCTATATACGGCAGTCCAATAGGTCAGGTGTTTTGGAAACGGTGAATTGCCTTAAAGTTGGAAGGACGCGATCCAATAATAAGCAGGTGGTCAACCTTTTCTCCAGATGGTGTGGGATGTTTGTTCTCCAAGTCAGGTCAGGTCAGGTCAGGTCTAGCAGCACCAACGCGTTTCGCTGTGTTTACTCACAGCTTTATCAAGGTGTCAATCCCTGATGGATAACCTGCCACATAGAAGAGGGAAATTTCCTCACCAATGTTGCAAGCATGGTGCAAGTCTCCTAAAATGGTCCCATTCAAAACAAGAGAGAGTGTCACCAATCTAATTTTGCATGCCTGGAAAAAAATTGACTCACAATGTAATGTTCTTAACCAAGCATAGTAGAACAATTCTAGCCAAGACCCTAAGAACCAGGGACCCCATACAATCATACCTCCCAACATGGCCCTCTCTGGGAGGGAGAAAATGCTCTGTTCCTGGACTTCCCCCTGAATGTATGATTGCCATCACCTTTGTTAAACCTGGTTAATGGTCATTGATAAGAAAGGTGTTTCTCCACAGGTGATTGCAATCTTAAATTAAGAGGGAAATCCAGAAACAGAGCATTCTGTCCCTCCTGGAGAGGGTCATGTTGGAAGGTGTGATAAAATTATATCAATGATACTGTATTTAAGTCACTTTAGGTTAAACTACACTGCGAGATAGGAGACATTAGACAAGAACAAAATATAAAGTGTATAAAATAACTTTAAAAGGTACTTGTATACTATCACGGCTCCCACGATGGGCATCGTACAGGGAAAAATCGCATCGCATGCGATCGCATGCGATGCGATCCGATGCCATTTTTCACAGAAATCATGGACATGTGTTCAAATCATGTAAAATGCACCCCAAATGTCATTTTTCACACTGTATCACCCCCACTATCAACGCCAACCCGAAGCGTGACGAGTGCAGCGAGCCCGCGAGGGGCGGCGGTACGCGTCCTACTACCTTTTCATACGCCCACTATCCACGTCGGCGTGGAGTTGAGAATAGAAAGTGTGGCGAGCGCAGCGAGCCACCAAGCCTGAAGCGTGGCGAGCGCAGCGAGCCCCGTGAGGGGACACGGATACCTGTGAAGCCCGCGAGGGGACATGGATACCTGTGAAGGTATACGTGTCCCCTCGCGGGGCACGCTGCGCTCGCCACGCTTCGGACTCGGTGGCTCGCTGCGCTCGCCACACTTTCTATTCTCAACTCCACGCCGACGTGGATAGTGGGAGTATGAAAAGGTCGGAGGACGCGTACCGCCACCCCTCGCGGGCTCGCTGCGCTCCCCACGCTTCCAGTACCATAACTGCGATAACATGGATTAAAAATCGCCTGTCACTTCCACACAATGTGACATACTACCCAGGAATTACCCGGCATTTTGACTGCTGGGTCATTTTCCCGGGTGCAGCCTGCACCCTTTCATACTTACAGCAGAAAATGATTGGGTAAAGCAGTTCTACCTGGTAATTTGCTGAAAAACCCAGGTCTGAAAGGGTCAACCCGGGTCGTAAATCCCGGGTCCTCAGCCCAGGTAAAAAGAAGGGTCAGAGACCTGGGTTTTAACACCCGGGTTGACCCTTTCAGACATACCAAAATCCTGAGTTGATGCGGGTTCATGTGCAAAAACCTGGGATTTTGGAGTATGTCTGAAAGGGGTATTAGCAGGGCCGCCGACAGGGGGGTGCCGTGGGTACAACTGTCCCGGGCCCCGGCCTCTGGAGGGGCCCGGGCAGCTGCCCACAGTGGCACGGCACCACCATCCCGCACCCGCACAATGCATCCAACCCCTGGAGCCCCCCAGCCAGGCACGCACAATACACAGTGCTGCCTGCAGAGCCCCAAGCCTAGGACACAGAGGGGCTTGTCTCTCTGAAGGCTGCACTGTGCAGTGCGTGCTCTGAGTCCCGACTGTTCAAGAAGGAGGGAGAAGATGCCGCGTCACCGCTGCTGGAGGGAGATTGTCACAGCCTCCCGGACCGCGGGTGCCACTTACCGGGTCCGGGGGAGTGTGTGGTGCGGGCAACAGTGGCAGGGGACCAGCAGGCGGCGGGTGATCCGGGGAGCTGCGGGAAGGGCGGCTGAGTCAGATCGCTCTCTCCCCGCCGGCGGCAGAACACATGCTGCAGCGCCGACGGGAGTAACAGCCAGGTGTCTTCCGGCCAGGCGGGTGTGCGCTCACTAGGGGCGCACGCGCCGCTCTCTCCTAGATTTAAAGGCACAGGCATGAAATTCAGGGGTTGCCTGCAGGGATAAAAGGAAGTCCCTGACAGGTAAACCCCACCTGAGTATAGGTTCACATTAGCCTGCTCCAGCGTTCTATCACTGACTGACTACTGATCACTGACCCGTGCTATTTCCTGACCACTCTTCCACTATATCCTCGTGTACCTTGACCGTGATCAATTGTGTATTGACCCGGCTTGATCCTGACCCTCCTTTTGCCTGACCTCATTTACCATGTGCTCCGATTGTTACCGAACCGGCTTGCCTCTGACCATTCTTCTCTGCATCCCTAGGTACCGCATTGCCCATCTGGTTCCGACCCGGCTAGACGACCACGTCCATATTCACCAAGCACTTACACTCACAAGGGAAACCTATCCAGGGGGCCGCAACTGACGTGTCGGGTGCCGCAGAAGCCCAAATTCCGACTGGAGGGGTAACTGGCAGAATACCCCTGGCACGGTTAGACTCCGCGCCCCTGTGATAGGTCTAGCCAATTCCAGAGTGGAAGTGTCATCCAGCTTCGTGACAGAGATGTTGTGCCGCTGGTAAGTAATAGTAATTGGGGGGCGTAGGGGGAGGCTGGGTGCTGGCTCGCGAGGGGGGGGTGCGGCTGGAGGTCAGTCCCGGGCCCCAACATTACTAGTGGTGGCCCTGGGTATTAGTAAGGTTTGCATTATCCAAATTATACAGTATACTGTATTTCTCATTGTATATGGTATAGCTCATGTCTTATATTTAAAATTAATATCAAGCACTGTAATATATGCCTTATCACAATTTAGATCACTATAATACTTTAAAAAAAAAATATATATAACATTTTAGCCATTCAAGAAAACATCTCAGTAATTAAGACCATAATCCATTCAGTGCAATATTTATAAAATGTTCAAAATGCATTATTAATCATAAATCACTGAGCAGAATATTAGAACACTATTTCTTTATGTTCAAATGAAACAGTCGTCTCTTTCATGTTACATTTAAAAAGACTGTGCCAAATTGTCAATGCCACAAGCTGGCAAATTCTTCTGATGGCAAGTATCCAGACGTAGAGGCCAAGATGCCTGAAGTCTGAATGTCACTGTATATTTCAATACATTCAAAGGCATCTGCTGCCTATAAGCCTGTTTTCTATATAGAGACACATATTTATACTGTAACTGCATTAACTAAACAAAATTCAATTCCAGACCTGATTTTAGGATAAAATATCAGTTACAGTGAATTATGAATTTAGTTTCACAAAGTGGAATTGTTTTGCAAATTTTGATACTGTGCTATATATATATATATATATATATATATATATATATATATCTAAAGAACAAAAATCTCTAAAGTTGCGCTATTATTTTATATTTTTACTGGTCGCTGTTAACACTCAATCCCCTACTAGTAGGGATTGTAACACCTTCTATACCAAACAATAGTGTCTTCAGCGCCCTATTTTTGTAATGTCCATATAATAAAATATACAATAAACAATAAAACAATTTGAATAGAATACACTTCCGAAGTAGTTCTTTTGAAGAAATTTTTCTTTTTATTTTGAAAACATGATCTAATATCCAACGCGTTTCGCCTCGGTAAGAAGCTTCATCAGGGGTTTGTGATCTTTTTACTAGAAATGTAGTGTTTAATACCCTTCAGAGTCAGGTCTTATTTGACAGTGGATGAGATAGAATTTATCTGTGCAGGCCCAATGGGTTTTTTTACCCAGATAGAACCTTATCTGTATATAGGCATTAGGTGAAATAGTGAATTTCTTTCAGAAGAATATCTTTAAACTACGGTGGTCTTTCTCCTAGAGCTTAGTACGGAGCATGTCCAATATTAGAAATAGAAATGTATTAGATCCATAAAATAATTCGATCCATATATTTAGGCCAGGTACACACCAGAACGATCCTGATTGTTAGTAGATCGGTAGCAGATTGTGTGATTTTCGCACGATCTGTTGGAGCACACAATCTGCTAACAATCTGCTAACGATCTGCATCCAATCTGATCCCAATCCGATCTGAGTCTGTATCCAGTTGAATGGATCTTTTACAGATCCTCACTGCAGCAGGTAGGATCTGTAAAACGACCAAACGACAGCGGGGACGCGCATCGGATTGGAATCGGATCGGAATTGGACCTAAACATGCCCAATCTACATACAATCTGCATCCAATCGGTCGGAATTGGATCCAGATTGATGGAATTGAGCCCTAATCGTTCTGGTGTGTACCCCCCTTAGACTTTTCAACCATAAATTTCTGGGGTCATGGACTTTTTTTGTAGCAAAGATCCCTTAGGTGTGGGACATGTGTGCTCTCCTAGGGATCCAAGCAGCAATATATATATATATGGAACAAAAGAGCAAAGGGGGCGCCTATGGTGTAGTACCTTTTTAATTGTTTAAAAAAGACAGATAAACAGTCCGTTTAAAATAAATAGAGCATCCGTATCAGACAGTTCGTCAGGTGTGGACTTAATACCACATGGTTCAATACAATATCCCACTGGCACATCAGCTACAAGAGTAAGCCCGCCGTCAGCAGATGGTGTTTACAGACTCACGGAACCTCTCGGCGCGACACACCGCAGTGTCCAGCAGTGTCGGTGCTTGCACGGGTCCTGGCAGCTTCTCCTTAGCCCGGTCAGTGGGGATAGTCTGGCGTCACTCTGGCCACGCCCCAACGCGTTTCGTCGTCAGACATCGTCAGAGGGATGGCCACAGTGACGCTGACTCCCTCTCTTAACTCACGGTCAACCAATCATTACTCGGTAATTAGCATGCATTTACATACATTGGATACGTCATAGCATATTCCTTCTCTCGACAAAGACCATGTTTTTTAACACAGCAATATAAATGCCGTTTTTTATAGTGACAGTAAAGAGGGAGGTTTAAACATTTATATTGTGTGCTTGTGTTGCGAATTTTTGTGCATGAATTACACCTATCGGTGTTTTTAGTACTAAGTTATTTGTACAGGTGTTGACCTCCGGTATTGTCATATTTTGTACCCGACAGTCAGACATAAGTCCCTATTGTTTATTAGCAAATTCTTTGGTTTTTGCTGGACTTTTTATATACATATATGTGAGACTTATCTTGTGAGAGATTTTTTGTATGATATTAGAGACTTTTTTGTTTTCTTAAAGGGGCAGTACATAATACATTTTTGTGAAAAACTTTTTCAAAAATTTTTTTCCCGAATAGAGATAATCAGGAGGTTTTATACAGAATTATTCTCAGAGGATATAGGTTTCTAAGACTTCAGATTACAAGTTGTTCAGGAGAGAGGAATATACTTTACATGGAAGAAGTACACATAAAGAGGGCAACCTACTGTATGCAGTAGCCATGGGGCCAGACATAATCACTGACCACACCTACTTGGCTTCTGCTTGTGTCTTCACTTTAACTATTGGGTTATACGCTGCAGATTGGGTTATACGCTGTAGTGTAAAACATGTACAAAAACTGTTCACGAGAATGCCACATACATTCCCATACTATCATTCAGAATAATATACTGTATGCCAGGCCGCACTGTGTAGAAGACATGTTGGAGGATCTAACTATTACGGCTACAGTGTTGCTTTGTACAGATGTTAGCAGCAGCTGTTTAATACTTTCATAACACTGCTAGTTGTTCATTTTGTGCATTTATAGGATTTACGAATAGCTTGGATGATTATTAAGCCCACCCATACAGCATTACTCAGGGCTGTGGGGAAGGTCTCTATGACGTAACCTTTTTTCCCCAGCATTTTTAACAAGAGGCTAGAATCAAGGTTACACCATGAGTAAAGGCGCACACATCTCTTATACTCCTAATGGCTCTCCAGTTACTCTCCATGCTGAATGAACATGGCCATGAAAACCCCCTAGTGCTAGCTGCTGTAAATCCAATTTTATGGTGTCGAAGTTTGATGCATAAAGAAATTATGAATATACGAGGCTGGATTTAAAAGTTTTTTATATTTGAACACCTTTATTTTGTACATGATAACTCAGTTTATCCTCTATGTCAGTGGTTCCCAACCTTTTTTTTCTCCCGTACCCCTTGATTAGGCTTGATTAGGCTTTTCACTGATAAGTACCCCCTCCTCTCATTTTGAAATATGGACGGTACTTAGCGGTATGCGGATCCTATGCATGTCCTTATATTAAGGAGGAGTAGTATACAGCAAGAAATCATGCCCTTCTGTGTCTAGACACTGGTTGTATATTATCTGCAGGATTCCCGCTAACACTGGTAGGATTAATGCCGCTGCTTCCTCCACCTTTGTCAGTGCTGGGCAGATGACTGCTGATGTCTGAGGGCAGCATGGGAAGCTCCCAGTGGATTGCTGGTCAGGCATATGGCAATGGGACTTCTTTAGCCATCAAAAGACCTTTTCATCGTCCGCCATTACAAATATTATTTTCAAGTACCCCCAACTGGTCTGCAGAGTACCCCCAGGGGTACTAGTAACCCAGGTAGGGAACCACTGCTCTATGTAATGCACTATTCACTTTTCGATGTAGTCCCTTTCCCTTTCCACGTATTTGCCCCATTTGCATCTGGCAAACCTATTAATAAGAAAGCTGGTGGTTGTTGTCGACACCAGGACCGAACAGCAGCTTTCACCTCTTCCTCAGAGTTCAAGTGTTGACCCTTAAGGTGCTCGTTCATCTTTGGGAAGAGGACTGCAGCACTCGCAGTATGACATTTCAACTCTCAGGACAAGTCTGAGGACGAGGTGAAAGCTGCTGTTCGGTAATGGTGTCGACAACAGCCACCAGCTTTCTTCTCCGACAGGTTTGTCGGACTCATCAAGTGTTGGCACACATGCGTGGAAAGGGATCGGGACTATGTTGAAAAGTGAATAGTGCATTACATAGAGAAACTAAGTTATCATGTACTAAAAAAATGTTCAAATGTGTTCACAAATAAAAAACTTACAGCCATGGCAACATTACTTTTCAATTTGTATGTCATTCACTTACTTAATTACAGGTGTAGATGCATTTGATGCATCTTGGTCTTTGTAGTAGCCAGGTTACGACATCACTTCCGGTCACACGGCTGGCCGGGCAGTCAGTGTTAGCCGGAGCTGTAATAAAGACGCACCTGATTGAAGCTGCACAGGTGTCTGTGAGTTTCTTGATACACACACATCTACATGTCGTGTCATACGTGTCAGAAGCGATAAACATGGCACACGGGCTGAGGAAGATTGACCCGTTGGTTTTCGACAAATACATTGCTGACAACTGGCTCCGCTTCAAAAGAGAGTGGCACGTGTACTGCATCGCGGGCTTATCAGACAAGTCAAAGAAGGTACAGGCATACACGCTGCTGAACCTCGCAGGCACAGACGCCGTGGACAAATCAGAGGCATTCATCTACGCAGATACAGAGAGCAGAGAAGATCCTGAAGTCCTGCTGGCTAAGTTTGAGGAGATCTGTATGCCGGTAAAGAACGCCATTACGGACAGGCATATCTTCAACAGCACAAGTCAAAAGAGCGACGATACAGTGCAATCATACGCCTCCACACTAAAACTACTGGCAAAGAGGTGCAACTTTGGGACACTCAGAGATGAACTCATCCGTGACAGAATCGTGTGTGGCATTAGAAATGACAAGGTACGTGCACAGCTACTAAGGGAGAAGGGCCTCACGCTAGAAACTGCCATAAGCATATGCATGCTCCATGAGCAGGCAGAAAAGGGCACAAGGGAGTTAAAGAGGGCCGCTGAAGTATGTGTTATGGTGGCCACCGCACCCCACTCACCCCCTTGTGGGAACTGCGCAGCACAAAATCAACTTAATAGCATATGGAGGCCAGGTCATCACCACACTTGGCACCACAAAAATACAGTTCAACCGTGCTGAATTGCTCTTCCACATCGTGGACCAACAAGTTAAATCATTGCTTGGCCTCCCGGACAGCATGAAACTGGGCCTGTTGACACTGGGGCCTGATGTACACGCTATTCAAATGACTGTCCCAGAAATGAAAGATTTCCAAGACTTATTTGATAACAGCACACTAGGAAAGCTACCTATCACATATCATATGAGGCTGGATGACTCTATTGCCCCCACTGTTTTTGCTACCCACAGAGTCCCCATTGCAATGAAGGACAAAATCATTCAAGAGCTACACAGAATGACGCAGCTAGGTGTCATTGCACCAATTGAAGAAGCAACATAATGGGTGTCTGCAATGGTAGCAACTGCTAAAAAAGATGGGACTACAGATGTAGCGGGATTCATCTTTGCAGGGGATGGCGATGGCGTCGCCATCGCCATCCCCTGCCCCGCCGCCATCTGTATGTCGGAAGGGGACGCGTGCGCACGAGGTGCACGCGCGTCACCTTCCGACGGTGCTGCCCTCGGTCGCCCGGTGCCCACACTGGGTGACCGCACCCCTCCACAGTGGCCAGAGGTCCCCCCCAGCCCTGGCGGGCAGGAGGCGGACAGTATTGCATTCGCCTCGCCGCCCACGCACGCGCGTCTCAGTCAGATAGAGGCGCTGTGTTGCTGGCGGATCGCCAGCAAGGATAAGGTCTGCTACATCTGTATATGCTTATGCATTGACCCAGTACACCTAAACAAGGCACTTTTATGCCCCTACCACCCGCTCCGCACCATCGAGCAGGTGATTGCTGACATGCCAGGTGCAACCATCTTTACTTCCCTGGATGCCAAGTGTGGGTTTTGGCAGATCCCTCTGGACAGAGCCTCTTCTTTGCTTACTGCCTTCATGACCCCCTATGGCATCACCACGGGCAGCGAAGTTTTCCAGCGATGCAGGGAGCAACTGTTCGCTGGCTATCCCTGTGACATCATCGCTGACGACATCCTCGTCTGGGGCCGCACCAGAGAGGAGCATGATCAACGCCTCCACCAGGTACTCCAATGGGCTTGTGCCCTCAACCTCAAGCTCAACCCTGACAAGTGCAGGTTCAGAGTCACAGAGGTGGCCTACGTGGGCCACATCCTCACCGATAAGGGCGTCCTGCCAGACTCAAACAAGGTATCTGCCGTCCTGCAGATGCCCCTCCCAACAGACAAATTGGCACTCCAGCGCTTCCTGGGGATGACCAACTACCTATCCAAGTTTCTTCCACAGTACAGCAATACCACTGCACCTTTGCGGCAGCTACTGCACCAGGACTCTGAATGGTGTTGGTTGGACACACACACAGCTGCTGTCAACCAACTGAAGACTATGCTCACACACCCACCAGTTTTGCAGCACTTCAACGTGCATGATCCTGTTGTCCTTGCTGCTGATGCTTCACAAAATAGCCTCGGGATGTTTGCCTCGAACATCGTAAGCCGGTGGCATTTGCATCCAGGGCCCTCACTGACACGGAAACAAGATATGCACAAATCGAAAAAGAACTGTTAGCACTTGTCTTTGCTTGCAAACGTTTTCATGACTTCATCTATGGCCGTCCTGTCGTGATTGAAACAGATCATCAACCTCTAATCACCATCCTGAAGAAGCCTATACACTCTGCCTCTTCCCGCATACAGAGCATGATGCTTAAGCTCCAAAGGTACAATTTGGACGTTATTTACAAGCCAGGTAAAGAAATCTATGTTGCTGACGCATTGTCCAGGGCATTCCTGCCTTTAACTGACTTGGGCAGCCCTGAGGACGAGTTCGAGGTCATGGCTGTAGAAGTCCTGCCCACCAAACGGATGGAGGAGCTGCGTGCAGCCACCAGCACAGATGAGCTCTCCCAGCGTCTCGCTGATGTCATCCTCAATGGCTGGCCACCCTCATCCAGAGACTTGCCCCACTGTTTACGTCCCTTCTTTTGCATGAGGGATGAACTCACCATAGTTGATGGTGTCATTATGCGAGGCCACCGCTTTGTGATCCCAGCCGCTCTACAGTCCTCATACACCCAGCAGTTGCAGCAGGGCCATGCAGGCCTGGAAGCCACCAAGCGCAGGGCCCAAGAATCTGCATTCTGGCCCTCTATGTATGGTGACATTGAACGGTCCGTGTCTCTTTGTGCCCCCTGCAATGCCCTGCACCCACATCAGCCATGGGAGCCCATGCTGCTCCACGACATCCTGGACCTTCCTTGGTCCATCCTGGTGGCGGACCTGTTTGAATGGAGGGGGAAGGAGTATATGGTGCTTGTGGACTCTTACTCAGGCTGGTTCGAAATCTACTACCTCACCTCCACCACAAGCCTGATGGTAATATCAAAACTTAAAAGGCACTTTGCAGCACATGGCACTCGGCAACAGCTCATCACTGATAATGCCATGCAATTCAAAAGTAGAGAGTTCGCAGAGTTTGCCAATACTTGGGACTTTCAAAATATCACCAGCAGTCCTCACTATCCACAATCCAATGGGTTGGTGGAGCGGGCAGTTCGCTCAGTAAAGCACTTGATGCAAAAGTGTGCACGAGATGGCTCAGACATATACCTAGCCCTGCTCAATTTGAGAAATACACCCAGAGACGGGTTACCCTCCCCTGCACAGTGTTTGTTGGCACGGCGCACCCGTACAGTGCTCCCCATGGCAAAGCAGCTCCTGCGGCCCAGAGTGGAATCCCAAGTGAGTGATTGCATCAACAGATGCAGAGCAAGCTCCAAGACATCCTACGACAGATCTGCACATAGCCTGCCACCACTTTCTCCAGGCCAACCTGTACGCATACAGACTGAGCAAGGCTTTGACAGAACAGCAGTGGTGCAGCATCCAGCAGAGCGTCCTAAGAGTTATGTGGTGCAGTCTAACGATGCCTTGTACGAGCGCAACCACCAGCACCTGCTGAGTACAGCTTAAGAGAACTCTGCACAGCCGGGTCCATCAGTTACTTCCACTGCTGCAACCAATGCTAGTGATGATTCACATAATTTGGACAATCCCATCCCAGACACCTTACCAGTGGCAGAGCCCTCCCAAACTGTCCAGGACAATCCTATGGGTTCACAGCACACCGTCACTAGGTCCGGGCGGGTGTCCAAGCCCAATCCCAAGTTCCAAGACTTTGCCATTTAGTCTTTCCTTCATCTTTGTCTTTGTTTTTTGAAATTGTTATATCCATGCATGTTGTATCCTCTCAGTTAAAAGGGGGGATGTAGATGCATCTGATGCATCTTGGTCTTTGTAGTACCCAGGTTACGACATCACTTCCGGTCACACGGCTGGCCGGGCAGTCAGTGTTAGCCGGAGCTGGAATAAATACGCACCTGATTGAAGCTGCACAGGTGTCCGTGAGTTTCTTGACACACACATATCTACAACAGGTATCCTCAGCAAGGTGAATGACATTCAGGCTAGCCAAAAAGTTAATAATAAATAAACCACTTAAAGTGGTTACCTTCTCCCTGCATCTTACACCCTTAAGACTCTTGAAGTATAGAGAAACAAAACTAATATAAAGCTTACTCCTCAGCAGTCAGAATGTACATATTCCAAATGAGGTCAGAATATACCACACCCCGATCTGCACCACAGTAACTACATTCTATACGTCCTGCAAATACACAGGGCATTTTGCACACATGCGGATACCTTGTTTCCATGCCTCATATGGAGCGAGACTCCCGAAGTGACGTTGATGCTCCAACATCAGAAGCATAGTAAATTATTTTTATTTTAAATAGTGTGGTCTAGGTGCATTGCAGCTGCAGATGAAACCACTCACAATGTACCTGAGATGCCAAGCTGTGACTTTTCTCACACGGGAATTGGTATATCACCAGGGAGGATTATCAACAAGACAACAAGAAGATTCCTGTTGGGCTGGCACATCACTGGGGCTTATTATTATTGGAATAAAACCATTTTTTTTTTCATAAAGACCCATATCATTTCTGAGGAAAAGATACTGTACCTTGATGTGCTTCAACTCCATT
Organism: Crinia signifera; assembly: GCF_055691185.1. Taxonomy (NCBI): domain Eukaryota; kingdom Metazoa; phylum Chordata; class Amphibia; order Anura; family Myobatrachidae; genus Crinia; species Crinia signifera. Next base: position 408,360,130 of record NC_139217.1, read on the forward strand.
TATAGATTGTGAGTAGTGGTATGCAATCTACTTGATATTCCCCTCTACCTGAGTGGTCACCGTTTTTAAGATATATATATGTGGATTCATGTCCCTTACATTGTGAGTTTGGGGTTTTAACTGCAAAAATGGGGTTCGGGGGAGGGGGAGGTAATAATCCGCACACTAATAATTTGGACCCTTGTGGTTTTTTTCGGGTCTATGAGGGCCGCCTTTTCATAAGTATTGTTTGTGGCGGGGGTGCTATCCGGGCAAAAATGGGTACAGTACAATCGAAGAAGAAGAAAAAGAATTTGCACTATGGATGCACACCTAGAAAGATAGTTTTATTTTTTAAAAGATTGGGTACTTTATTAAACTCATTTTTAAGAAATAAGGGGGAGTTGATCCGTGTTCGTTGAATTTATAAGTCCACGGATAATCCCACCTTATTGGTTGTGAAATTGATAAGAATTAAAACAATTTTTGGACACACATGGACGAACAAACATGTAACATTTGGCCAAACACATTACATGTTTGTTCGTCCATGTGTGTCCAAAAATTGTTTTAATTCTTATCAATTTCACAACCAATAAAGTGGGATTATCCGTGGACTTATAAATTCAACGAACACGGATCAACTCCCCCTTATTTCTTAAAAATGAGTTTAATAAAGTACCCAATCTTTAAAAAAATAAAACTATCTATCTAGGTGTGCATCCATAGTGCAAATTCTTTTTCTTCTTCTTCGAGTTTGGGGTTTTTAAAGAAACCTAGATGTGTTTCATCGTATCCGCATTATTGTGAGTTTGGGTACGCAGGACATCTCGATTAGAAAGATAGATTTGTACGTGATTCCTTTGAATTGAACTTAGAGGTGGTGGTCTCTCAAGCAATATTGATTCACGCCCTTTCAAAGAAGTCACCTTTGTTCACAAGTGTCATTGAATGTACCACACATTGTTTGTTTTCATTTTGTTTACATGTACTAACTTCCTGGAATACCACCAAGAGGATCAATATGAGATCTTGGACAGAATCATCTTTCTAGGAAAGTAACTTCACTAGCGCTTGTTGTTTGCCTGATCACATTTTTTCTTTTGTATGCCTTGTTTATGAAGAGTGGCATGTTGGTGTGGATGCGTTAGGGGGTATAAGGTGGCAGGCTGGTGATGTGGATGTGTAAGGGTGATAAAAAAGGGCATTATAGTGGACTATAGTGGAGCATAAATTCAAAGACACAACTACAGGAAAAGATACAAGGATGGCTGTCCAACTCAGCATCAGGCCGTATGAGGAGGGTACCATCCCTTCAACAGACCCAGCCCCCATAATTGCTGCATCCAGGACTTTCCCAGGCAGGTTCTCCACTCAATTATGGAGGAATTATTTTACACAAAATTTTGACCACTTTACAATTTGCTATTCTATTTCATAAAAATAAAAAAATAAAAACTCTGATGCTGTTCTACAAATTAAAAAATAAATACTTCTAGTCTAAAGCTGGGTACACACAAGACAATTTGCTCCATGAACGATATTGTGAACAATTCCTGAACTCACAGGCAAATGATATAGCGCATACACACTGATCAGTATCGTTAAGAACATCTTTCAGTGATGTCATCATGCACCCGTTCCTTTCATGCAGTCGATGATGATATAGTGAAATCGAGCTTCATGTACAGACGACGAAGGACATTGTAAATGACATGTGGGAGCGCACATCATTACACACTAGACGATGTATGATATCGCTAAGAAGGGCCAAAAAAACAATATTGTTTCAAATATTCCTGTATATGAGGCTTTAGTAAATCTGCAGTATTAATGCCTTGCCTTGCGAATATGGCACTTTCCCTAGCCTTGCGCAGAAAAAGTAACTTTTCATATGCGCGCTATCTGCCAAACTGGGGCTGGGCGCTGACGTCCAGTGATGTCATCCATTCACCCCAAGGATGCATGGGCATATCTGCACTTGTAGGGGTATGCCCAGCATTGCCATGGGCACCCCCACCATTTTTGTGTGCATGCCCAAAAAATGTTGGGCTGTCCTCTGCATATGTCCCATGCTCGGCCCCTCCTGCCCACCATTGAGCAAACTCCCCGGCGGGAATAAAACTTGCCAAAGGCGTTCGATACCGGGGTTTGCACATGCGCATATTCGCTCATGCGCAAACCCAAACCATCGGCCGGGGTAGCGGGTTCGGACCTGAGCGATCAGGTCTGAATCACCCCCGAAGACAAGACAATCATCACCATATCATGGGACACTACACAGTTCTAATCCAATGATTTTACCAGTTTGTGTGTAACGCAGAACCTAATCTGCATGTGTGACAGAGACAGCCTGGTCGAGGCCGGAGCTAACATCACACAGGATTTTTTCACTGAATGGCCTTTTGCATGTATGGTATGATCAGCATGCATGCAAGTTGTTCGAAAATAGTCCGCCTTGCGAAATTGCAGGACTGTGATCATGTCTCAATAACCCCCATTATGTCATAACAGTGCTCATTCAGGTGACATCACACAGTAGAACCCGTATTCATATTACACTACAGTAGTGCCCTTTATACATGTTACGCTACACAGTATTAGCGCCCCTTACACATTATGCCCACACAGTAGTAGTGCCCCTTATGTAATAACCCACTAAGGAGTACACACAAATCACGCAGCCTGGGCTGTTGTTGCCAGGAGCTGTATTTGTCAGCACTAAAATGGGGGAGGGGCCTGACTTATTCCTGCTGCTGCTCCCGATAGCAGATTGTGTTTAGATTGTTATATGCACATTACTGTTGGGAATACTATTTTAAGATCACAGCTGGCCCTTGTGAACGTTCTTAATGCATTATGTCAGCTTCATGTGATTAGATAAGCTGCATGTAACATAAACAGACATCTATCATATAAATAACAAGGCACTGAACATACGTAGCTCACAATGGGGCAGATGTATTCAGCCTTAACAAGAGATAAATGCAAGGGGGATAAAGAGAGATAAACATCCAGCCAATCAGCTCCTTACTGACTTTTTTCAAACACAGCCTGTAACATGGCAGTTAGCAGGTGATTGGCTGGATGTTTATCTCTCCTTATCACACTTGCATTTATTTCTTGGGGGGGGGGGGGGAGTTGGTCTTATGCATATGCTCCTGAGAAAGTAGGTGTGGCCTAATAAAAAAATGGGGAACCTCGCAGGGAATGCCATACTCAATTTACTCATGAGCAATGCACTGTTATTCTGCTCACCAATCATAGACTGAAGACAGCTCGGATATCGTCTTCTGATTTTGGGAGACTAAGTGAAAACCGGACCCCAAAATGCCAAAGGGTGCCTGTCAAGGGGGTGTCCAGTCTGAGGGGGCTGCCTGTGATAGCTTTCACCGGGGACATGTTGACCGGGGTCAGATTACAGCCTCCTCGTATAGTCCAGACCGTTCCGGTTTTTATTACATCCCCGGATCATGCAAGAGGCTGTATTCTCCCCCATCTCCTCTCCCTGGTAACCCCCCCCCCCCCACACACACACACACACACTGCATCCCCTGGACACTACAAACTCCAGAATGACAGATATTGATGAATAGAGCCTATCCAGTCCGGCGTTCCGGGGTGATGTCCGATTCCCTTTTTTACCAATTCCCTGATTCTGGTCTGATGAGGTGTCCATCCCATGATGTATTAGTATACAGTACCTTGCTTAAATCTATAGCCTATCCCCAATTTTCACCAAAGATTGGATGAACATTGTATTTATACTCTTATTAACTATGAGTCACAGAAGTGTGAAAATGGCAATCTGGTAATTTGTGCATTTCTGCGCATGCGCTGTGACATGTACGGAGATCAAAGTGCAGAAGGATGTGATCATAGTTTGAGGGGCAGCTGGGGCATGGTGGCGCCAGGGTGGTGATGTGGCATTCAGAGGTTTGCTATTTTTAGCAAGGCTACCTTAGATGACTAATAAGGAGGTTGATGATGAGGATCCCCTCCTCTGGCGAGCGCCGGCGATAGAGACCGGGACTCGCGTGCGTCTCACACGTACGCGCGTCCCAGTCTCTCGACGGTGGCGATGCGGGTCCCTGCCCGTCTCCGCTTCAGGGAGACGGGCAGGGTTAGGGAGGACGGCAGGGCGGTGAGGGGCACCGGGGAAGGTGGCAGGGGAGGCGGCGGGGACCCGGGACAAGGTCCGTTGCCACCAGGCGTGCGCGCCCCTGGCGGGAGCCGGCCGACGGCGGGGGCTGGCGATAGAACCAAAAATAAGGCCGGCTCCATCTGTACCTTTCCTCTCCTGACCTCTTCCCCCTCTCTCCTCACTCATTTCTCCAATTGTCTCTCTGCATCTCCTTTTGGATGTATCAGCACTTTATCAAGCTTACCATGTTGAAACTTATCTAGTGTGTATGAGGCTTTAGTCATCTGTAAAACCTAGCGATGCCAACTTTATTCTGGCAAAGTACAGGTTGGGCACAGTAGGCGTGGCCATGCTGGATGCAAATATACACCAAAAAGTCGACATGCATAAGGCCACATTGACAAAAATTCCAAATGCAGTAGAAAAGGTTGACATGAGTTTTGCACATTTTTGGGTGTCAATGTTGACATATGAGTATGAAAAGTAAAAAGGTCTCAAAAATGTATATATCTGTGAAAATCTAATTTCCTGTGTTGACCCTGCCATGTCAACCTTGTTCTTGTGTCAACCTTTTGTGAGTGTCGACCTAGTACATGTTGACCTTTTCAAGCGATAGATAGTTGTTCTGGGCCGATCAATTGTCGACACTTAGCAATAGTCTCAATAGGCCAGTCCCATCCATCCAACCGGATGGCATATTACCCAGTGTGTGCCCAGTTTAAGATTATCTATGAAATTGATTGCTAGTCATCAATTCCCGTCGCTATTTCGAAATAGCGAAAATAGCCGCAGGCACCTATTCGATGCTGTCTTGCCCGACAGCATTGAAGAGGCAGATCAACTTTGAAAGCAGTCGGGTCCGTTTTGCCGATAACGGCCGTGAATTGTCGCGATCAAGGACGAATCTCGACAATCCAGGCCGTTTATGTGGACAGGTCCCCTTTTCAGCGATCGGCAGGTGGGATATTGAATCCAGTCTGTCGATATGCTGTGGAGCAAAATGAAAACGGGCCAGGGTCACTGCTGTCGGGACGGATCTACAGTTGTGACCCGCAATTGAATACCCCCATAGAATGCTCTCTGTAAAAGCGTTCAAAATAAGATGTTAAAATGCATTTTGTTCTGAAACGTATTACTTGCACATAGATGTGTATCTGCTTGCCATGTATGACTGAGATTTTCATGCTCCCTAATGTAATTTACATAATTCTAGCTATAGTTTTCCTACTGTATGCTAAAACATTCTGAATACCTTACCAGCAATTAAGATCAATCCCGAAGCCACAGGGAATGCTGCAAAATATTGGTTTCCACGTTAGTTGCCAGACCTGAATGAAACTGAACTTCAGTGTATAGGATGACTGTAGTCTGTGGAGCCTTAAAGAATAGATTTCAAGATTAGCGCAAAAGTCCTTGGATGGAATAATTAAAAGTGATGAATATGAAAACATACCTGTCCGTTTGGTAACCGAAAACATGCAAAAGCCATAAGCAAGGCTGCTCTCAGTCACTGGATGCTGTGCCAAGGCCTCTGAGGGGAACCAGAGCTGACATTTATGTCGGCTTTAACCGTAAACTCGCTTCATATTTAACCTAAGTCCATGAACTTAAATTAAAGCATATAAAAACATATACTGCACAATGTTAATCCTGGTCTATTACACAGAAATATGATCGTCGTCATACAGCTGACGCTTGTCACCTACAATGAACGCGACGGATTGGCAGTCACTGCAATTGTTAAGACCAGACCATTGTTGAGTTGTTAAAATAAACATGAACTATTCCACTGCTTTTATGCTTGATACAATATAATACAATAACCGATATTTTAATAAGGGATGTGCACCAGCTACTTTTAGGCCCTTATTCTGATTGAGTCGGACGGCTGTGTGTTTGGTCGGACGGCCGATGTGTTGTGATTGCGCATGTGCAGAGGCTTTTATGCGCATGTGCGAACACCTCGCACGTCTGAACACGGCGTGATTTACGTGCAGAAAAGGATCGTACGGATCTATCTGTAAGGGCTGTTTGGTCTCATTACCATATGCGTATGCCTCGCGTTTCATGGGTGTTCCCTTTAAAATGCTGGGCGTATTTATGGTAATCCGGCCGTGACGCACGTGTGGGGGAAGGACAGCTGACATAGCCGGATGCCAGCTGCCCGTCCATATCCCTGCTTTCACACGGAGAAATGTCTGAGTGGTCTGGAGCTGCCTGAACGCTTGGGCCATCATTCGATGGTTTGAGACCATCGGAGGATGGGGGAGGTTCCCACAGATGGAGGAGGCGTTCACAGGAAACATCCACTCGCGGTCCGTTCATTCGACGTATTACCGCATTCGGACGGTGTGAATGATCCGTACGGTAGGAGGGGCTAAGAACACTCGGTGGCCGTCCGAAATACGCATCCGCCCGATTCAACTAGAATAAGGGCCCCGTGAAACGTGTTTTGGATCTGTATCTGCGGCAGTGTTTTGGATCTAGATCTGTTTTTTTATTTTATTTTGTAAAACCTTAAAAATTGCAAAAATCGCTGAATTTTTTTTTTTTTTTTTGCTCCTACTCTATAACCTCAATAACATTCATTTCCACTCGTTTCCAGTCTATCTTGACCTGAACACCTCACAATGTTGTTTTTAGGCCACAAGGTTGCACCGAGGTAGCTGGATGACTATGCTAAGCAACCAGAAAGAAATAGTAGCGCTAGCAATATTAATATTAATGGAATTTAATATAAATAAATGGTACACAACAAGTTAAAACAACATAAACACCTGCATCTGCAATTGATAGGCTGCCTACTTAAAGGGATCCATTCCTTTGATAAAGCTACACCTAGCTGTAGCGAAACACGTCAGCCACCTTCACGCCAGCTAATTACCTGCTACCTACCTGCCGATCTGCCGAATTGGACCCAGACCAGCCGCCACCAGAGTGTTATTTCCACTTTCAAACACCGCTTGTATGGAAACCTAGGGGAATCCCCCCACTGCCATCTGATGAACTTTGCTGATATGCAATCCTAAAAGGAATAATCCTCATTTGGACTACCACTGCGGTAATTATTTACATCTCCACAACAACAAGGAGACTTTATTTGCTTTTTCCGGATACAATTTGGCGGCATAATAGGAATGGATCCCTTTAAGTAGGCAGCCTATCAATTGCAGATGCTGGTGTTTATGTTGTTTTAACTTGTTGTGAACCATTTATTTATATTAAATTCCATTAATTTTAATATTGCTAGCACTACTATTTCTTTCTGTTTTTTTGTCTTTCTCTAAGGGACCCTCAATCACTTTCATAGTAGCAGCTTCCTACCACACCCCATTACAGCGCCCATTTGTGTTGTTTTTACAACCACCTTTGTTTCTGACTATGCTAAGTGACACATGTGGGTGGCACACATAGCCGAATCTAAGGGGTGGTCCGGGGGTGCACTGGACCACTCATTAGACTGCCCGGCTGTTCTTTTACAATACCTTTCATTATGAACGCTGCCGCCGCAGCCTGTCTTACCCCCTATTCCCACTATAAAGATGGCCACGGGAGGGCTGCGTGCATGCGCGACTACAGGCATCTCTTCCCATGGTCCTTTGCGGAGCCGTGAGTGACGGACAGCTCCCTCGTCTGTTCCGTCCTCCTCCTGCTCTGTGGTCACAGCAGGTCGGAGATGCATGCGGCGCGGCGGGGGTTGAAAGCCTGGGTGGCTGGCCAAGCTTCAAAATGTAAGTGAACGTCTTCACAGTGTTCAGTGCTGCCAGTTTCAAGGCAGTTAGCCATCCACTATATGTTATAGTGGATGGAGCAATGGCTTGCTGCACACAAAAAGTGTAAGTGTGCAAGTTGCAGGCAGGCACCATGTCCGCCCTCCCCCCCCCCCCGTCCTGCCTTTACTATCTTAAAACAATATATATATATATATATATATATCAATGTCCCGCACTCTAAAGCTGAAGTAACAGCGCGTCTGGTGCTGGAGATCCCAACCGAGAGAAATATAGACACAATGTTGACCAGCACTCAGACTCAATTGCAGCATTCATATAAAGGAAAACGTAACCACAGGTTCAGATATCGACGTTTCGGACCTTGAAGTCCTTTATCAAGACATAATGAACACAATGCAAAACACTTACATATATAGAAGTGATCAATCACCTACGTGGCACCCCATCCCCTGCACGTTGCTTACCCAGTGGCCGAGTGACGTCATAGGAGCGCCGGGGCGCCGACAGTATCGAGCCTTACGGGAGCGTGTGCACAAAAGCAGTTAAGTGAAGCCATCACCATGGTGATACATAAACAACTGTGGGAAAAAAATAAATATAAAAACAACAGTTACGGTACTGCATGGCATGGTAAATATTACAATAGGGCAACACATAAATAAGTGTGCCACACTGCAAAAGAATATGCAGAGAGAAGTATGCAATATCTAATATTCAATTCAAAAGGCAACAAAAGTGTTGAAGCTCACGTAAAACGGAGAATGACAAATCAAGCAGAGGCAGCCGGCATATGGAAGCTGCTGGACTAGCAGATCATGGAAAGTGCAACAATAATGAATATAATGTAGCTAAGCAAAGATGACCAATTAGGATCAGATATGGAATTAAATATTTATAGGAAGCTAGTGTATGTGAGTTGTTCATTGAGACCAAGCGGACTGACTGTCTGGAGTCTGTGAATCCATCTTGCTTCTAACTGTAGCAGGGCACTTCGCCTGTCAGAAGCCTTTGCCTTCTAATGCTGCTCTGATACTGCAACGGTGCATTGCTATCCGCTCTTTGAATTGGCGGATAGTCTTACCTATATACAATAAACCGCACGGGCACTTGATGTAATAAACCACGTATTTACTGGTACAGGTGAGGGCATGTTTAATGGGTATCTTCTCTCCTGTGCGAGGGTGGAAGAAGTGATCTCCACATTCTAGATTGGCGCAGGTGGTACAGCCAAGGCATTTAAAGTTGCCTTTTTTGCGCGTGAGGAAATGCGTCTGGCTAGGTGGTAAATGATTGGAAATATCATTGTGGACAACAAGGTCCTTGATATTATTGCCTCTTCTGAAGGAGGGAAGGATGTTGCAAGACTTGATGGCTGGTAAGGCCGTGTCACTGGTTACGAGTGGCCACATTCTCCTGGCGGCACGCATGATGGGATCACTAATATTGGTGTAATTTTGAGTCCACACAATTTTATCAGGCATTTTTTTGCTGCCTGTGCGTTCAAGAATTGTCGTCCTATCTAAGATGAGGACTTTGGCCATGGTGTCTTGTAACAATTTGTGAGGATAACCCCTAACAAGGAAGTCATCTCTCATACGTGTCATTTCTGTACTCGCATCCTCTTTTTTGCTGCATATAGACGACATGTTTATATTATGGTCTGACACAGAAGAGAGTTTCCATGATTTAATGTCTATCTGCAACACCTCTGACCCTAATATTAAATACACATACTCGTGTAGTTACACTGAGATAAATTTTCTCGATGTCATGGTTCATCTTACTGAACAAGGAGACATCTCTACCACACTGTACAAAAAACCTACAGATCGCAACACCATATTGCAAAGTTCCAGTCACCACCCTCCTTCCCTTAAATGGGGGTTGCCTTATTCCCAATTTCTTAGGGCACTAAGAATCTGCAGCAAAAAAGAGGATGCGATTACAGAAATGACACGTATGAGAGATGACTTCCTTGTTAGGGGTTATCCTCACAAATTGTTACAAGACACCATGGCCAAAGTCCTCATCTTAGATAGGACGACAATTCTTGAACGCACAGGCAGCAAAAAAATGCCTGATAAAATTGTGTGGACTCAAAAGTACACCAATATTAGTGATCCCATCATGCGTGCCGCCAGGAGAATGTGACCACTCGTAACCAGTGACACGGCCTTACCAGCCATCAAGTCTTGCAACATCCTTCCCTCCTTCAGAAGAGGCAATAATATCAAGGACCTTGTTGTCCACAACGATATTTCCAATCATTTACCACCTAGCCAGACGCATTTCCTCACGCGCAAAAAAGGCAACTTTAAATGCCTTGGCTGTACCACCTGCGCCAATCTAGAAATTGGAGATCACTTCTTCCACCCTCGCACAGGTGAGAAGATACCCATTAAACATGCCCTCACCTGTACCAGTAAATACGTGGTTTATTACATCAAGTGCCCGTGCGGTTTATTGTATATAGGTTAGACTATCCGCCAATTCAAAGAGCGGATAGCAATGCACCGTTGCAGTATCAGAGCAGCATTAGAAGGCAAAGGCTCTGATCAGCCGGTAGCCCGGCATTTCAAAGCCCACCAACACCCGCTCCCCACCATACGCTATAAAATGATTGATTGCATCCCCCCCAGCAGGAGAGGTGGTGACAGGGGACGTGCCCTGCTACAGTTAGAAGCAAGATGGATTCACAGACTCCAGACAGTCAGTCCGCTTGGTCTCAATGAACAACTCACATACACTAGCTTCCTATAAATATTTCATTCCATATCTGATCCTAATTGGTCATCTTTGCTTAGCTACATTATATTCATTATTGTTGCACTTCCCATGATCTGCTAGTCCAGCAGCTTCCATATGCCGACTGCCTCTGCTTGATTTGTCATTCTCCGTTTTACGTGAGCTTCAACACTTTTGTTGCCTTTTGAATTAAATATTATATATTGCATACTTCTCTCTGCATATTCTTTTGCAGTGTGGCACACTTATTTATGTGTTGCCCTATTGTAATATTTACCATGCCATGCAGTACCGTAACTGTTGTTTTTATATTTATTTTTTTCCCACAGTTGTTTATGTATCACCATGGTGATGGCTTCACTTAACTGCTTTTGTGCACACGCTCCCGTAAGGCTCGATACTGTCGGCGCCCCGGCGCTCCTATGACGTCACTCGGCCACCGGGTAAGCAACGTGCGGGGGATGGGGTGCCACGTAGGTGATTGATCACTTCTATATATGTAAGTGTTTTGCATTGTATTCATTATGTCTTGATAAAGGACTTCAAGGTCCGAAATGTCGATATCTGAACCTGTGGTTACGTTTTCCTTTATATGAATGCTGCAATTGAGTCTGAGTGCTGGTCAACATTGTGTCTATATATATATATATATATATATATATATATATATATATATATATATATGTCAATGGCAGGCAGTCTGTCCCCCCTTGGTCCTGGGTGTGCATATTTTTATTTATAGCTTTCCCAGTTCTAATTCCATTTGAAAAAAAAAGTTCAAAGCAATAATAAGAAATTAATCTGGGGGCATGGCCAGCAGCTCACAAAACGCTGGGCATGCCATCACAGTGGCGAAAAATGCCTTGTTAAGCCACGCCCCCTCAGATGAGGCAGCACCCCCTTTTTTTGACGCGCGGCTTCGCCGCGCACAGATCCGTTCTGTTTTGGTGGTTTACTCTGGGACCACCCATTACCATATTTCTAGATTCGCCTATGGTGGCACAAACACGTAGCACATCTGTAGCGGCAGACATGATGTCAGTTTTAAAAACTAAAAAAAATGCTCCAAAAAGCACATACTGTAATGCAAACAAAATAGGTGCAAGATAGAATTGTCCTTGGGTCCTCCCGCCCACCCTTATGTGGTATTAACAGGACATGCACAGTTTAACAAACCAATCATTTCAGCGACAGGGTCTGCCACAACTACGGCTGAAAGAATTGTTTCGTTTGGACCCCCACCAGAAAAAGACGTGCAAGATGAAATTGTCCTACATAAACAGGACATGCAGTGTTTGACAAACCATTTCAGCTACAGGGTCTACCATAACTGTGGTTGAAATAATTGGTTTGTTCGGCAGTTTTAAAAACTAGGCCCCGATCAGCATGTGGTGGACACGACGAGAGTAGCAGCGTGTAGCGTGTGCGGAGACCCGGGAGAACCACATCAACATGCAGTCAGCATATGCAAAGTGGTACGATAGGAGGGATTATGTTTTCATTTAGTTTAGCATTGAAGATGGAAAAATTAAAGTAACCTTTAGTCGTCTAGGAGGACCTGATAGTCTTAAACACGAAAATGAAGTTGACCTGTATCAGTGTATTGATCCCAATGAATCCAAACATAAACGGTTATAATATAAAGTTTCAATCTTACACTTAGTAAAGTCATCTTAAAAATATGTCCATTATTCAAAATCTAAACATTGTATCTTCTTAAAACCCTCATTAATCTCCTGTAAAAAGTGAATGAACCATTACACTTCAGAAAGCCAATTTAGGCAAATATTAAAAAAATTTAATTGGTGGAAACCATTTCTAAGTTCCAAATTAAGTACATAATAACATTCTGGTGGGGAATATACCCCTGTATACACCGAAGCACCATCACCTACAGTCATCTCTGTCAACATTTGAAATCTTTATATCACAATTCTCTTCTTGATTATCACTAAGTGTATGTATGTTAATGTTATTTTGTAACCCCTTATTTCGCTAACAGTGGCCGTTTCCTTATCCAATTCATGCCTAATAAAGATAAAAGGAGCTCCCACTATTTTTAAATTATAGAAAAGGAATGTACTCCAAAAAAAATTCTTGATTGTCTTTCAGGAGTGCATCCAATACAAATCTTTTCTCTTGTTGTCTTTTTCCTGATTTAAAATATTTGGGATAGCACTCCCACTGTTGTCTACGAACACCCAGTGGCATACCGCCCATCAATATAGGGTGTTAATGTAATAATGTGTGCAGAACTCTAAAAAACCATATACAAATTCCAAAAAGTCCCATGTTTTTCTGACACAATTTATTTGATAGCAGAGGATAATTTTATTCCATAAAATGACAGGGGCATGCAGGAGATGTTGTCGGCGGCCTGAAAAGGGTAGTCAATCTGATGAAATCAGATCACTGTATTTTGGCCACTGTCCCAGGTATTGTAAACCTGTATATTTGTTTCTGATGGACACAGATCTGCAGAGGCGCAAAAAGAGCTGTTGGTGAGAAAATGGTCAGCTGAAGCGGAACGTGACATGGCAACATCTCCTTCTTTCATTGCTCCGGCAACCGCTGGAGAAAACTATATTTTCAAAACACACCCGCTACAATGGGGTGTGGTATAGGGTACCGACAGTCGGGATCCCGACAGTCATAAGCCCGACGTAGGGATCCCAACTGCCAAGACTCAGACAGCATGGTGAGCGCAACAATGCCCCTTGAGGGCTCGCTGCACTCACCAAAGCAGACAATATTTACCCTGCACAGAAACAACAACAAAATAACTCCTCTGCACATGTTACATCTGCCCCACCCGCAGTACAGGTTTTGTACACCTGCAAAAATTGCAACCTTGCTGAAAGGTCTGAATCAGGCCCATCATGCTTTTACACCCATCGGCAGAAGCAATATAATAGCTGCCTTGGGGAACCCATTACTGGTGCGGGCAGCAATTACATTTTACACAATGACAAGACATGCCTGCTGTAAAATGTATCAGTTCACAATAAAAATTAAATCTGCAAAAAATGTTGCCGCAGCGTGGCAGATAACCAATGACCAATACATATGCAATTCTTTACAATATGTATATAGCAAACCCATTCTACACCTTCCTGTTGGTTCCCGAGGAATGGCAGCCATAATGTTTACTTTGGTTCTACGCATCTGAAAGTCATTTACAAATCAGTTACTGTCCAGCTGGAGTTTTTTATGAGGCTGTTCTCTATTACCTGTAGGAATGTTGGCAACGGGCAGGAACAACGCTGCGCTTATTTATATCAACCTGGACATCCTAGGCAGCACAGTATAGCTCGGAAAGATGGTTCCAATCAGCAGCCCACTTGATCATAACATGCAGAAGGTGAATTGCTGGCACATCCACAATCCTTTTGCAATCAAGTCTGGGTCAGATTACTGCAATAACTGAGTAAAGAAGCGCAAACATAAGGCTGTATAGCATTACACCTTATTATACAGTTAATAAAGTTTTCAAATAGCTGTACTTTAAATAACACTTACTGTTGCAGAAATATGGTGAACTTGGAAAGAAAGAATAAACGGCCATTCCGAAATTGCGAGTGCATTGCAAATAACGATAAATTTGCAGATCAATTCGCAAAGACCGAAACATCGAAGAGTTTTCCCATCTGCACCAGCCTAAGGCTGGAGGTGGTCATTGCTGACATCAAAGAACCACCTCAAAAAACATCTGGGCACTTTTTACAAACACACCAAGAAAATGCCATGTTTCCACCCCTAAACGCTGTCTTCCTATCAATCAAATTGTGACTGCTATATGTGTACGGATATTTGTTCAGAATTTACATACGCAATGCAAACGCTGAATACAGTACATGTAGTTGTTCGATTACCACCCACATTGTGAATTCTCTGAATAGACATCCATGCTGAATTAGTCACATAGTTTAGACATTGAAAACAAATACAGAGGCACTCATTGTTATACAGTTCCCAATTCTAACAATATTATACCTTATATACCAGCTACCAGACTCTGTCCACAAAACACCAATCATGGGCCGGATGTAATGCAGTGTGATTCCAGTGGTCACCGGACATGCACTGCATCACATCTGGCCCTATATGCGGGATGTGGTCAATTTACCTGCAATTAAAATCCTGACGGTCAAAATTCCGATTTTTTTTTTTCATTGAACCCGACTTGTACATACTTTACCATCTCAGTGGACATGGAGGGGGAATATAGTGTGCTGACGCACCGTGCCCGAAGCATGGGGTTCGTGTCAACCTATGTCAACATACAGACCCCAAAAAATATGAAAAACGTGTCTAATTTTTGACCTGTCCATATTTTAGATGTAGGTATTTTGACCATGTCGGTATTTTGACGGTCGGTCAATTGCTGTCGGTATTTTGACCATCAGGATTTTGATTGTAGGTAAATCATACCGAACCCCTATATGCCTATCATCCACTGATGGTCCTGACCAAAAGATGCACTAAATTTTATGCACTAAGGGGGGGATTCAGGTTGGTTTGCAAAAGCAAACTCCTTCTTTAATGGACAAAACCATGTGCACTGCAGGTGTTACGTTCCAACAGCCAGGTCCTACGAAGCCTCCACGAAGGCGTCCAACCGGCCTTACTCAGCACTGCCCCAGTGACAGTAAGTTGAGACTGCGGGTTCCAAACACAACAATTATCTTGTGACAAGCAGAAAGAATGGGTGTCTGGCCATGGCTGCTATCTATATACAACCAGAGAAGAACATTTCTAGGTACTTGTTTCCTAGAACGGCCACACCGATGTTGATCGGGTCGGTCGCATCGCATCGATCGCATCACATGCGACCAAATTGCATGCGATGCGAACGACGCGATGGTCCCGATTTTTACATTGATTGAAATGTGAATAGGGTCCCTGGGACCCTATTTTACATTGGATTCAATGTAAAATTCTCCCCAGACCCCAATTTTAACCCCCTCAACGGCACCCCACGATTGACGCCAACCCGAAGTTATGCTCGTCCCCTCGCGGGGCTCGCTGCGCTCGCCACGATTCGGGCTCGCCACAATTTATATTCTCAACTCCACGCCGACGTGGATAGTAGGGGTATGAAAAGGTCGGAGGACGCGTACCGCCGCCCCTCGCGGGCTCGCTACGCTCGCCGCGCTTCGTGTTGGTGTCAATCGTGGGGTGACGTTCACAATGGGGGGGGGGCATATACAATGAGAAATGGGCCATATTGGCCCATTTCCCATTTTTTCTCCCGATTACAATGTTAAAAATATTTTAACATTGAACCCTATGGCAAAATCGGGTGCATCGCATCGCATCGGTCGCGTCGCGTGCCATGTTAATGCACCCGACCAACGCGATGGACCCGATTTTTCCTTTGCCGGCAAAATGAACCTGATTTCAAACGAAATCGGGTCCATCGGGGGTAATCGTGTAGCTTAAGTTAAGGTACACGATTACCCCCGATGGTGGCCGTTCTAGGAAACAAGTACCTATTTCTACATACCAGACCGTGGGCCTTATTCTGGTTCACTCCTTCTGGCTAATTTCTTCTTAGATGGACAAAACCATGTGCACTGCAGGTGGGGCAGATATTACTTCTGCAGAGACAGTTAGATTTGGGGGGGATTTACTTCAAAGTGAGATCTATATTGCAGTGTACAAATAAAGCAGTCAGTATTTTCCCTGCACAGAAACAAAATAACTCACCCAAATCTAATTCTCTCTGCACATTTTACATCTCCCCCCCCCCCCCCCCCCCCTGCAGTGCACATGGTTTTGTCCATCTAAGAAGGAATTTTCCAGAAGGAGTGAACCAGAATAAGGCCCCTAGTTCGCTTTCAATCTCTTCTATGGGGGAATTAATTTTATTACAATGGAAGTTCTATTTCACATGGGGTGTTGCTATGGGCAACCAATCAGAATCTATTTACTTAGCACCAAGATAATAGATAGTATCTGATTGGTTGCCCATAGCAACATCCCATGTGAAATAGACCTTGCATCTCCCCCTATGTTTCTAAATAAAACATGCATATATGTAAAACAGGAACACTAATAGGTATGGAAATATATTCCCAGGTGCAACCAAGATAAACAATTGAAATCAGTATTAAGGAATTAACATAAAAGTTTTGGTTTTACAGTATTTCATTTTGTTGTATTTTTGGTTTCTTACAGTATTTGTCTTTTTTAGTTTTTTCTCTCTTCTTTGTCTTGCTTCATGTGAAAAATGTTGATGATGTTGCAGCAGATGTACTTAGGCGTTTATTAGGCCAGTTATAAAGTAATTATTATTATCTTTCATGTGTCTCTTATGCCCCTTTCAGACCGCACTTAAAAACCGGTATTTTGCCGATTTTTTACCGTTTTAAAACGGTAATCTGTGCGGTCTGAAAGGTGCAGGACCACTTAACCGTTTTACAAAAGCCGTTTTTGTAAAACGGTTATAATGGAGGGTCCTACCCGTTTCAGACCCGGTATTTTGGTATCAAAATCGGGTTTGAAACGGTATTTAGGACCCAGCCAATAAGCTGGGCCCTAAATTCAGCGCAGTGAATATTTAATGAGCTCATTATTATTCATTGCACTGGAGCCCGCCGCCCCCCCCCCCCCGTGCGGGTTAACATCCCCGACCCCCCCCCGCATTGTGTTTAAGAAAAACCCCCATGAAGCTGGTACCTCCTGAGTTTGCAGATGATCCAGGCAGCCGCAGTACTGTATGGACGGCTGGCTGCGCTTATGAAAAAAAAAGGGACTTTCTGAAAATGGCTGCCCCGTAGGAAAACCCATTTAAAAAAACTGTCTTTCGTATGGGGGCAGCCATTTTCCGAAAGTCACTTTTCTTATAAGAAAAGTGACTTTCGGAAAATGGCTGCCCCCATACGAAAGACAGTTTTTAAATGGGTTTTCCTATGGGGCAGCCATTTTCAGAAAGTCCCCTTTTTTTTCATAAGCGCAGCCAGCCGTCCATACAGTACTGCGGCTGCCGGGATCATCTGCAAACTCAGGAGGTACCAGCTTCACGGGGGGGGGGGGTTCTTAAACACAATGCAGGGAGGGGGTGTTCTTAAACACATTGGGGGGGGGTTGTAAGTACTAGGGGGGGAGTTAACCCGCAGGGGGGTGGAAGGGTTAACGGGGGGGTTGTGTGTGTTAACCCGCGGGGGGGGGGGGGGCGCGCTGAAGACTGGCTTTGACCCTGTATTTGGAAAGTTTCCAAAAACGGGTCTGCCGGTGCCAAAAAAAACGCACTTAAACGGTAATATACCGTTTAAGAGATGCGGTGTGAAAGGGGTTTTACCTGGCAGACCTGTTTTTGGAAACGTTTTCAAATACAGGGTCAAAGCCAGTTTTGCTGTCTGAAAGCAGCATTACCTGCATACAAATAAAATGTTTCCCTACTTAATTTGTGACCACCTATCAGTAGCCTGCATCCAATGTTCTCATTTTTCCTTTAACATCCTCATTTTTACAAACTGTACGCCTTTCCCCATGCTCTATAGTGTATATAGCACAGGGTTGCCGACCCTCCCGGAATTACCGGGAGTATCCCGAAAATCGTGGGTCCCCCTCCCGGCCCCCCGGAAGGGTGGGCAACCCTCCCGGAATCAGGGGGACCCCCACTGAGCCCCCCAATTGCGGCATTTAAATGCCGCAATCCGCGGGTCTCAGAGGAGGGGGCGGAACTAAAATGACACACTCGTGTCGTTTTAGCCCCGCCCCTTCCATGGAGATCAGTAATTTAGACTATTTCCCGTAATGGGGGCGGGGCTAAATGACGTCAGTCAAGCCCCGCCCCCGAATGGGTACTGAAAGTCTCCTCTCCTTGCTTCTCCCACAAATTTCAATTAATTATATCTCCCTTTGTAGGATTTGATGTATTCTTCCAAACGCTGAGGTTTTTCCTCAAATAATAGGAATGCGTCCAGATTCAGTAAGGTTCCTTTCAGTAGGTGTTTTTAACGCAAAATAGACATAAAAAAGGAAGAAAATAAACATATGTAAATAAAAATTGTCATACAGGAGTGAAAATAAAACGTGGTATATGGAGAATAAGATGGTGTGGTTCTTTTCTATACTTCATACTTCGTTCACCTCACACTGAGGGTCGAGGAAACATATAAAGGTATCTTTTCTTTTATACTGTGAAAAGCACACGGGTACTTCAATCAAGGTAAGACGGGCATACCCCACTCACAGTAATTAGTGTTTTCTCCAAACACGTAGCAGGTTCTTTGATATGGATGGACCTTATAGATATTTGTTGCTGTAAGGCCACGTGCTCAGGAGGATATGAAAAGAAGAAACAGGGGATACAAGAAAGTATCCATTGTTTTATTCCTTTCACAGGGCTCAATATTTATTTACTATTATCACACAAGAGATAATACCACCAGCATATGTTATTTATAGGAGCACCACTCTTGATACCCACATATAAGAAAGGTGATATAAACCTGTAGAAGTTTCTTTCAACTTGTATAAAGGATTGATACGTACCATTACTCACAGTGAATAGTGTGTTGCAAGATATATCTGGGTTTCTTTAAATGCAATCTAATCACCAACAATAATTTATTATTTTATTAATTATTTTTCACAAAGTACCTGAAGGTTGCTGCAATTAGCCCGGCGTGCATATGCACCATGCATTCCTATGGAAGCGGTGCAAATGCAGGTACCCATGTATAGTCATGGAGGCAAACAAGTCATATTTGTCACAAATAGAATTTAAGATGACAGTGGGCACATCTGAAAGGGTCAGATTGTAGTCACCACTGATAATAATGATTACTGCAGGTAAATAATTCCCTGCATTGTTTCTAGATCAGTTATGCTTTGATATAATTCAATATCACTGGAACTAACAGGCAACTGACTTGTAATAATCAGTCACATGACTCCATAGTAGTGAACATAATGTGACCAGCCAGGCATTACTATGGTGAGGTGTTAGGTTACGGAGGGTTAGGGAGATAAGTATACTTTCTGGACAACTGTCAGACTTCTGACTGCTGGCATCCGACTACTGGTCATCCGTATGCAGTGGCGGCCCGTACCTGTTTCTGGGGAGGGGGGCTGCCTCTGGCCGCATCCGTAGCTACCGCGGGGATACCGCGATGCAGACACCCCCACTGTCCCTGCTGCAGAAAGTACCCAGCGCCTCTACAATGATCACATTATCACAGGCAACGGGACTGTGCATGTGGCCAGCTTCTATGGGCTGGTCCCGGCGCCTGTATAATACAGGTGACAGGCACTAGGACCAGCGTACGCGCAGTACCGATATATGGGGATTGAGCACGGTAGCCCGCAGAAAGGTGTCCCGGAGGGAGGGAACACCTTCCAATGGGACTGCCTTGGAGACTGGCAGGTCAGACTTCCAATATGAAGTCACTGCCAGTCACAGTGAAGCCAGAGCAGTCTCACAGACTGCATCTGGCTTCACTACAGTGGCGGATTTTACCTGGGGGGGCTGCAGCCCTGTAGCCCATAGGTAAAAACCGCCACTGTCCGTATGTATTCTTTCTATAGGTAGGCTTGTTTTAACAGACTGATCAGACACATTATTAATGCAGCCCTGCCTCGCTAAGCACTGGCATCACTACATTTAAATATTCATATAAAACCCACTCAAACGTTTGCTGAATAGATAAATGAGACTGTGACAGAATCCATAGCAGTTTGGGATCATGCTGAAGTAATGCCCATCAATGTTGTTAATAAGAAATCCCATCATAGTAGTTTAGGGCATTATTAATAATGTAATATGCGGTTCTCTTTACTAATGTATGTACGAGTTAGTCTATTACCAGAATATGAAAGCACATATTAAAAAACTAAATAAATGACCCATCTGTTTTGACTGTAAGCACAAAGCTATCCGACATGGTCTTAATAGAGAAATGAGAATAAAACATATTTTTGGATGAAGGATTTCACCTTTTTATTTAACCGAGAAATGTGTCTTTTCGGTTTCATTCACAGCCGCTTGTATAACTTTTCCCACATGTGGAACTGTGAGCAGGTCATGCTGAATTTACCCCTCTGCACCATTTTACTGAAATATCCATAAGAACATGCACAGAGATTTAATAAGTCATTAGGTGCAGAGGGATAACCTTTATTATTAGGGATTTATCTCTGTGCACTATTATAGTAATTCTCCATTGAGAAGAGGAACAGAGTGATTGCATGAGAGTAACTCTGGGAGGCAATAGAGTCATTTGCCACCTGGCTCCTGCTCACTAGGGGGCACCTATCCTCCCCTGCGATTTTGAATCAGTTAATTGAAAGTTGATTTTGAATCAGTTTATTGAACGCTGTCAATATCGGTTCTGTGGCTCTATCAGTAAGGTATCTGCCTCCAGTGAGACAAGTTATAATCCTGGGTATGACTGCTAACCAATGCATTTGTTTAAAATAAATCATAATGTAAATAAATGTTGTACAATGTAACAAGATATGTAGAAATATTTTCTTGATTGTTCTTTTATATAGATATATATCTTACATCTTTTTAGTCTGTTATTTGTCCAGTATGTATTCGGACACTGTTGGACCGATTTGGATGAAACCAATGGGAGGTTGCTTGATTGGGTCCAGATTTGGTTCACAGCCACTTAGACTCCCAATCCCAACCCCGCAGGCCAAAAAGTGGTCCAGCCACTACACAAAGTGGGTCAGGGATGCAAGATATGGCAAAGTTGAATAACAAAGAGGGGGTAGAGGACATAAGGTTTAAGAAAAATATGGGGCTAATGAGACTTTTACCTTAAGCCTCCACATACAAGGAACACATATGGAGGACCAGTGGATGAGATGTTGGCTGCAACAATTGACTCTACAGTATGTTCCTGTCTAGTGGTCATGTTTTTGGGTGTTTGTCATTAGCAATTTTTTGTTGGGAAAGAACGTCAGGTCATTACTTCCGGTGCAAATTTATGTTATCATTTTTGGGTGCTCTCACCCTTCTTGATTTGTTTGGTCACTGGACCTCCCTGATGGAGGCAGCATCATCAATCTACCAGATAGTTATTCATGTTAAAGGGTTGAGTGGATACCTATTGTTGGTAGCTTTTGGAAATATTAGATGTACTGTAATTTATAGGTTAATAATTGTTTAGCGCATGGTAAGAAGATGCTGAGTATGATCCTAAGTCAGACTTGATCAAAAGCGTTTTTTTCTCAAATGCAGTGCGTATGTATCATGTGCAGAGAGTTAGATTTGCAGGGTAAATACTGGCTGCTTTATTTTTACACAGCAATTTAGATTTCAGTTTGAATACACACCACCCAAATCTACCTGTTTTCATCCAATTTCATTGGATGCGTTTGTAATCCAATCTGATGCACATTCTCATGTGCATTGGATCGGAGCCTGTCAGATTGGATGTATCAGTGACACATCGTGGGTGCATTTCAGCTGCCTATATCCTGCAGAGCGGTGAAGCGACCTCCCCTCTCTCTCTCTCTGCGCCTCTGAGACCCCTCCATTCCCTCCCTCCACCACTGTGGTAGCGCATAGCGTCGCTGCGGCGGGCAAGAAGGAGATTTGAAATCTGCCATTCAAAAGAATGGGGGCCCTGATTGAGCTCTCTCAGCCAATCAGCGGCTGGCCCTCATTCTTTTGAATAGCAGTTTTCAAATCTCCTCCCCACAGGCAGCTCCTGGGGAGTCCTTTACATGCGATATATTGCATGTAAAAAATGGCACATCAATTGCCAAATCGCATGCAACCCTTGTGGGGAGCTACCGGGGGAGTTGAAGGGAAATTCAAACACTTGAATTTCCCGAATAGAGGTAAGGGGCAGCGTTAGCCTTTTATTATATAAGATATTCCAAGTACCATAAAATAGCAAAAAACGAATACTTTAAGTTCACGAAATAGGTCTAATAAGGTCACAATAATTTCATCAACAGCAGAGGCACCCCTTTTAAATCAGAAAGACTGGAATAATAACTTAATGGAAAATCCATTAGACCATAGAAGCCAGCCAGACTGAGTAGCCCATCCATCGCAAGCCGTATCCTGTCTCCAGCAGTGTACAGACCTTAGAGATTCTTGGCCAAGAACATACATCTCTGCAAAGAAACTTTCACTGTCAGTCACCTTTTCCAAAATGCTCAAAGTATTTTATTTTTCATTGTCTTTCATTTAACTTCAAGCTTGTACGTACAGTACCTGACATACTTACAGCGCATGTAACAACTAACATCTAAAGTGCACTGTACATATGTAATGGTAATATCATCTGCACCTAAGTTATGTAGTTTAATGTTTATATAGCTTTATGTGCCAGTCTCTTGGGTCTCTTAATGTAACAGCTGCGTCATGGGTGGTAAGGCTGAACATAAAGGCTGCAGATGGAATAAAAAGTACATGACATCTTCCTCATTTTTATTTTTTTATCTTTTAAAGTTTCTGGGCGTTTTGCCCTTCAGCTATTCTGAAAAAAATATTCAGTATTGACAAATTACTTGTACAGTCTATACCATGAGTATTTATCCCGAGACCCTGAAAGACTTCATCCAATGGTGTATGTACTGTATAATGAGTGTACATGGGCCCCTGGGCCAAGGGCACCACACCACGAAACCATGAACCCATATAATTATACTCACCTTTCCGGAGGGAGAGTATTCAATAAGGATGAATGCTTTGGTAACAACTAGGGGTGTGCAACGGCCACGTCTTCTGTGAAACGTGTTTTGGGTCTGTATCTCTGGCAGTGTTTTGTAACTGGATCTGTTCCAAAACTCCACCCTTCAGTGTTTCGTGTTTTGGATCTGTATTTTTTTAAACATAAAAATTGCTAAAATCACTGAATTTTTTATTTTTTTTTACTCCTATACTATTATCAACCTCAATAATTAATTTCCACTCATTTCCAGTCTATCCTGAAACCTCACAATGTTGTTTCTAGGCCAAGAGGCTATACCAAGGTAGCTGAATTACTATGCTAAGCGACACAAGTGGGCAGCACAAACACATGGCCCATCAAGGAGTGGCACTGCAGCGGCAGACAGGATGGCAGATTGAAAAACTAGGCCCCAAAGAGCACATAATCCCCCCAAAAGAGCTGCAAGATGGAATTGTCCTTGGGGCCCTCCCACCTACCTTTATGTTGCGTAAATAGGACATGCACACTTTAACAAACCAATCATTTCAGTGACAGCGTCTGCCACACAACTGTGGCTGAAATTGTTGGTTTGTTTGGGCCCCTACAAAAAAATAAGCAATTTATCCCTCTCCCTGTACAAAACGGCTCTACTGTGGCAAGATGTTGTCCTCATCCTCCGATTCCTCACCCCCTTCAGTGTGTACATCCTCATCCTCACAGATTATCAATTCAGCACCACTGGACAATCACAGGTCCCTCTGTAGTCTCTGGAGGCTGGTCTTAGTTGTACAATTGATCATTCATTTTGATGAACATCATTTTCTCAACATTTTGTGGAAGCAATCTCCTACTGTGCTCGCTTACCAGGTTCCCAGCTGCACTAAAAACACTGGAGGAGGGAAAACTCATATAAAATAGAGCCAGTTTGTACAGGGGCCTCCAAACTGCCTTTTTTTCCTGCCAGTAGAGGTAAGGACTGCCTGACATGTCTACTTGGATGCTGTCACTAAAGTACTCCTCCACCATTTTTTCAATTCTGACAGCATCGTATGCAGTGAGAGTAGACGTCAGCAACTGTTGGCATGTCCTTCAGTCAGGACCAGATGTCCAAACTCGCTCCTGCCTGCCCTGCATCACCGCCAGAGGATCTTGTAGGAAATCAGAGTTGTTTCTTCGCAGCTAGAGGTGTGGGAGAAAATGAAGGAGGAGCTGTTGCCATGCCACGTTCTGCTTCAGATGATGATCTCCTGACCAGCAGGTCTGTAGACTTGTGTCCGCCGGAAATAGAGACACAACATAGGCTTTAAACCGAGGATCGAGCAAGGTGGCTAAAATGTATTCCTCTGACTTTAATTGACGCTATGTACATAAAGGAAGGGCGGCTTAAACTTCGTTCCCGAGGGAGGCCGCTCACCATTATTATTAGACAGCGTATGTTGAGGAGAATCAGGTAAATTTTATACATAAGAGGTTTTAATGCACGTATAGATTATATGAATGATCGTGTGACCACAGCATAATTTCCGATCACACCCCTTTGTCTGATTTAATCAGTATGGGTATAAATATGAGAAGGTGGAAGTCCAGATTTAAACCTTGAGGAAGATCTTAATGGTTGTTTTTACGGAACTTATACCTGAAGGGGACCACCGGGAGGTTGGATTTTTCTGTAAGGTATTTGACTTAGGACTTTTTTCAAATAGACTGATCCGGAAGGTCTTTTTGTATTTTTGTACTACTGTACCATCATCATAGCCTTGCTGTATATTTGATACTTCCATGGTGGATTTTTACCCTGTTTTTTTAAAACAAATATTGTGTGTGAAGTTTTATATGAAATAAATCATCTTTATAAACATTACTGGAGCTGGGAGAAATATTGGAGCAGAAAGTAAAAGAAACCTTGATGAGCTTTATTCCATCTGATGACGTGTGAGTTTGGGGTACGCCCATCCAAAGAAACCTTTATAGGTTTGTTTCTTCTTTCTCTTATGTGAGTTGATGTATGTCTATAATGATCATTTTGGGTGGACCTGGTGAAGGTGTTAAAGATATTGAGATAAGCTTAAAACCACACACACTGATGTGCGTGTGGTATGTTCCATCTAGAAAGAAAAAAAAAAAACATGTTATGAAAACTTTTATTTCAGCCATCCTATTACAATCCTACACATGTATGTTTCTCTCAATTTTTTGCATATAAAATGACGGCCAAATTCTGAAATTGCACAGAAAGAACAGAGGAAGAGACTTTCTTTTGGTATAGAGACTCTAACGGACAGCGCTCTCATATTGGGCCTTATTCTAGTTCACTCTTAGAGGCAAATTCCTTCTCAAATGGACAAAACCATGTGCACTGCAGGTGGGGCAGATATAACATGTGCAGAGAGAGTCAGATTTGGGTGGGGTTTTTCTTCAAAGTGAGATCTATATTGCAGTGTAGAAATAAAGCAGTCAGTATTTTCCCTGCACAGAAACAAAATAAATCACCCAAATCGAATTCTATCTGCAACTGTTACATCTGCCCCCCTGCAGTGCACTTGGTTTTGTCCATCTGAGAAGGAATTTGCCTCTAAGAGTGAACTAGAATAAGGCCCATTATCCCTACATATATATTTTACACCCTCGTATCCTGGCAAAACGTATGACGGGCTTCATCCACAAGACCTACATGCTTTGCAGAATCACCACGCTTTAGCTCCTCCTTCACTTTCTCCATCTGCTTCTGCAACCGCCTATTCAGGGGAATGGCCTGACTCAATGGCAGTATTACTGGCCTTATCCAGCAGTACCAATAGACTTTAAAGGCAGTGCCACTGGACTGGACTATATAGCACTTTCACTGGGCTGGACTATATACAGCACTATCACTGGACTGGACTATATATATACAGCACTATCACTGGACTGGACTATATATACAGCACTATCACTGGACTGGCCTATACAGCCCTATCACTGGGCTGGCCTATACAGCACTATCACTGGGCTGGCCTATACAGCACTATCACTGGACTGGCCTATACAGAAGTATCACTGGACTTTAACGGCAGTGCCACTGGATTGAACTATATAGCAGTATCACTGGACTGGACTTATTTAGCAGTACCACTGGAATTTAATGCAGTATTACTGGCCTACCTCCTGATTCATGTTGCCTATGGTCTAAAAGATACCTAGATATTTTATATTCCCCACTATCGATGTGAGTGGGGGTACCCCACACATCTTCAAAAATTTACTAATGGAGCCTACACACAGGGGATCTCAGGGCATCGCTCCGTGTGTAGGGGCATAGCGATAGCGCTGCCCGGCCCAGCATTTGGCTGTCTTTTACAGTATATCCAGCATGCTAGATAACTCGACAGTCAGGGCCAGTGATCTCACCGAAGAACACTGGCCCTGACAGATCGTTGAGCACACAGCGCTGACACACTGCTGTGTGCTGAGTGCTCTTGCTGAGCATTCTGAGCAATCTAGCATTGCTCAGAACACTCAGCAAATCTCCCCATGTGTAGGCTCCTTTAGACATTTGGTTTGCTTAAGGTACACAGTACAATATTTCCATGCATTTTGAACTAGATCACATTGCATCGCATGCGATTTGCATGTGATGCAATGAGATCTGAAGCTAGTTCAAAATGCATGGGCTGCACAGACTTTTGGGGTTATTCTGGTTCACTTGCAAAGGCAAATTCACTCTCTAATGGACAAAACGGGTCCCAGAGGATTCACCGGCAGTTGGGATTCAGACAGTCATTACCCCGACATCGGAATCCCGACTGTTAAAAGCCCAGGCAGTGGCTATTCTCCCTTGTGGGGGTCCAGAACTCCCATAGAGGGAGAATAAAAAAGGTGGCGAGCGTTCTGAGCCACTGTGCCCGCAGCGTGCCTGCAGCGCCACGTGGCAAGGGGCTTTGTTATGCTCCCCCTGCTGTCTGAGATCCCCGCAGTCAGGATTCCGACGTTGGGCTAATGACTGTTAGAATCCCGACTGTCGGGGTGTTATACAACACCTGGACAAAACCATATGCACTGCAGGTGGGGCTGATGTAACAGATTGGTCACAGGCCCTAGCCATGTGGCCTTTTTTATAGTTTTGCAAAGATTTTCTGTATATATTTATTATTTATTGGAATGGTTCTATGTACTGTATATTTACCAAAAATATATTATATATGTGATGATTGTAACCATGATTATCTGTCCACCCCTCATCCTATTCAACATTTTCTTTTTCCCTCAATAATCATTAGCTGCTGCGCAGGACTCCGCATCATTCACTTCTGGAGAGTCTCAGTTATTATTGTACAGTATGTCAGCTGAGGTGGCAGTTCATTAAAATGAAAGTTAAAATACATAAAAAATGAGACCTTTATTTCTTGCTCTCTCCTTATATTACTTTTTTATTGTATGCTTTTTTTGGAAATTATTATGTTGCTGAAAAGTCCTGCCAATGTGACACTTGACTTATTGGCATGCAAATGTTACTGATTGAGGCTAACACCAGAACAATCCTTTGGTGAGCAATATAATGAGCATACGTAGTTCTTTTCAGTAACAGTAAATTTGACAGCAGGGTCTTACATGCAGCAGACTACCACAGCAGATGTGGTAGGTACATCAATAGTTCATACTGTATGATACTCAATATGGTGGGAAAAAAAATTAAACAATAAACCTAGGTTGGGCAGCAGAACTATCGACAGGATACTCAGAAGCATGGTCCCCAGGCTCCACCCCCTCGCAATCCTGTCAGCAGGGCCGGATTAACAATGGGCCTGATGGAGCTACAGCTCCAGGCCCACTCTCCAGGACAATTTTGTAGCTGAGGGTCAGGGCTTTCCAACGAGCCCAGCCCCGCGTTGCTAGCACCCTGGGAACCGGAGATACCACCAGACAAACCTGAAACATTTTCCCCATAGGACCCGCTAATTCCGACCCCCACCCGGTTCCAACGGCTGCCAGTTCCCCCTCTGGCATCACAGAAGCTCGAGGTTGATCTCAGTCAAATTCAAATCGCTGGGCCTTCAATTTTATACCAGGCTGGTCCATAAGGGTTCATTGTTTTTAGAGATATTGCGGGTAAACTGATGATCCTGGGACCATATTCCTGAGTACGTCCCTGCATTTCTGGTGTGACAGGGGTATTATTTCAAATAGCTGGGACCTGCAGTGCTCTGAATACAGCCGGGCAGCCTCCTGCTTACTGCCCGGCTGACAATGGCTTTCATTTTTGCCCGGCGGCGGCTGTCCCCCAGTTACTGCGAGCATGTATTCCCCCTTGGCAATGAGAATTTAATCCCACATAGAAATGAGCATGGAACCCCAGGCAATGAGCATGTAGGTAAGCAGCACTTATGTAGCATAATGTTTAATAGGCATTATGGTGTTTCGCATAATACGTAATGGACATTATCATGTGTGGCTTAACATGTAATGGGCATTATGGTGTAAATTTTTAATGCACGCCTTTAGTGCGCAATGCCCCTGTTTATGGAGCATATTGTGCATTATTGCTCAATCTGTTTGGTATAGTGTGTATTTTGGCTCAATCCATGTGGCAAAATGTAAATTTTGCCTTAATCTGTGTAGCATAACATTCATTTTGATTTAATCTGTGTGCCATAGTGTGAATTTTGGCTCATTCCATGTGGCATAATGTGTAAGAGGCAAGTACAGTATATGGGGTTTACTACTGTGTTGCATGATTTGTATAATGGGTATATGGTGTGGTAAACTTAGGTGAAAACATAAAAGGTGCTGAAATGTTGTCTACCAAGTTTCGGCTTTCAGTATTTTTTTTTTATTAGTCACCCCGCAAGTTTCTTAGGACATCGGCATCCTGCAGGTGCACCTTTGGAGGGCATCCGCCAATATATATCCCTGCATTTTTCCTATGCCAGCCCCCTGCCTTTTCCAGGCATATATAATTAGTTTAAAGTATTTACACAAATAGAGACACACCCATGAGCAGACCACCCAAACAGAACACTGGTCACGCCCTCACATTATTAGGTTCTGGCCACAACCCCTATTATTGCGCATAATAGGCCCTTGATCATTTTCAGCTCCAGGCCCATTTAGACCTTAATCTGGCTCTGCCTGTCGGGCCACTTAGCAATCTCCTGCCACCCCATACTGTACCTGGAACATAGAGGTAAAGTCCGGGAGGGATCAGTGACACAGTTGGGGGTGATGCCATGAATGGTGTTTTTACATCTACCACCGTGGGAGGTACTTTGCGACATCCGCAAGCATGTATGGACAGAGGGAAATATACGCAGCTGCTTGTCACACATGCATGGCGGTATCACCTCTGCCTCTAGCATGCCACTCTTAGTCCTAGTGCCCGCCCAATGTGGAAAGTAACAGAGGCAGCATAGAGCACATCTCAAACCTTCCTCCTCTGCAGCCCATGGAGCTTTAGAATCTAACTAGACATTTATCTCCCCCCTGCAAAAAAAATTTCTGGCACCCCCCCTCCCCCTACATATTAAAACAACGTGCACTGTGGTATAAAAAAAACACATGCAAAAACACCCACTGCACAAGACAGTATATAGAGCTAACACCCGGTGCAGTGGGCAGAGTGGTACCCGCAGCAGCAGCGCACCCACAGCAGGGCATAGAGAGACACGCACAGTAGCAGCGCACTGACCTCCCACAGATGTCAGAACTTGAAGCAGCGGTTCAGATCACCCCCCCCTTCCTGTATCCGCCTATCACTACACCTGTCAGTCCTCACTCCCTGGTCTCCCATTCTCTTCAGCTGCTCCCCGTCCCCAATGTTGTTACTCCCTGAGCACAGGTACAGTGGAGGGAGGGGTAGGATGCATGTGGGGGAAGCGGGAGGAGGATAGCTGTACATGCAGGGCACTCTGCCTCACATTTCCGGCAGACCCCAAACCCGCTGCTCATCCTTGTATGGCACTTTGTGTTTTCAGTGCACCCTGCAGACCCCGCCAACGCTGGCTCCCCCAAGCTGCCGCGTGGTCTGCTTAGCGATTGTTAAGCCACAGTTTAGGAAGCCAATGCTTTTGTTGCCTTTGTAAATTGCACCGATGTGGAATTTAAATTATTGCAATTTAAGCGCTAATCCAGCTGGCTTTCTTTGACTTTAATGTACAGTATTTTAAGAGCTGCAGTTGCTATCACCCTTTTCCATCTCCGCAAACCCCACTCTTACTTGCTTTTCTTCTTTCACTCTTTCTCATCCCACCTTTAGTTTCCAACTGTCCTATCCAAGGCTTATGACCCATAGGGGGAAATTTACCAATATGAAAAACCTAGTTTTTCGTATTGGTATTTCCCCTACGGCTGCATACGACTGTTTGAGTCGTATGCAAAGTCGTGTTCCGGAGGGGAAATTACAAAGCAGTCAGATACGACTGCTTTGTAACCCTCCGATGGTGTAATGATTCGTATTAGCAGGCCATATATACGGCCGCTAATACAAATTTTTCTAGCAGTCTGCACGGATCAGTCAGATCCGTGCAGGCTGCAGTGTGTAAAAAAACAATAGAAAAATAAATAAATAAATAAAAAAATCGGCGTGGGGTCCCCCCCACAGCTGTAACCAGCACCAGGCTGATGGAGCCGGGGCCGGTAATTAAAAATCAGGGAACCCGACAAATAGGGGTTCCCCGATTTTTAACAACCAGCCCCAGGCTCCAGGTCCGGGGCTGGTTCCCAAAATACGGGGGACAAAATGACTAGGGGTCCCCCGTATTTTAAGAACCAGCCCCAGGCACAACCAGCCAGCAGGGTAATGTCACAGCCGGGGGACACTTATGATATAAGGTCCCGCGGCCAAAACATTAACCCCCTGACCGGTCAGCCTGGCCAGGGGCCCTGGGGGGAGTGTGGACCCCCCCAATGAAGGGGTCCCCCCCCCTCTAGGACTTACCTGACCAGGCTGAAGCCTGGTACTGTCCCCGATGCCCCTGGGCGGTGGGCATCGGGCTGATTATGGTGTAAAAAATAGATTAAACTATTGTTTTTTACTGTGGCACTACAAGTGCCAGCAAGCCTCCCAAGCAAGCTGGGACTTGGAGAACCACAAGTCCCAGCCTGCTGGGCATTAAAGGGCCCGCTGGCACTTGTAGTTCCACAGTTAAAAAAATAGTACACAAAACACACTGACACTTTTAAAATAAAACTTTAATACATACAAAGCCCACACATACTAATACTTACCTATCTTCTTTCCATAGGTAGCCCTGGTCCTGTGTCGTCTTCTGGTCCTGTGTCGGCGGTCTTCTGGATCCATGTCGACGTCCTTCTTCAAGTCGACGTCGCTGTCGGCGATGGCGTCCGGATCCGACGAAATCCATGTGGAAGCTGTGGAAGGAAACCATACTCACCTGTCCCAGCGCGACGTAGTCCAGGTAAGGGTCTTGGCAAAAAAACAAACCGACACCCCGAAACCGGACAGAGGGAGCCGCACGGTGTTTGTGTACATCGTGCGGCTCCGCCTCCCGAATGCCGCTATTGGCCGCCTTGCGGCCTAGCGGCTCCTGATTGGCCGCTAGGCAGCCAATAGCGGCATTCGGGAGGCGGAGCCGCACGATGTACACAAACAACGTGCGGCTCCCTCTGTCCGGCTGGTTTCGGGGTGTCGGTTTGTTTTTTTGCCAAGACACTTACCTGGACTACGTCGCGCTGGGACAGGTGAGTATGGTTTCCTTCCACATGGATTTCGTTGGATCCGGATGCCATCGCCGACAGCGACGTCGACTTGAAGAAGGACGTCGACATGGATCCAGAAGACCGCCGACACAGGACCAGAAGACGACACAGGACCAGGGCTACCTATGGAAAGAAGATAGGTAAGTATTAGTATGTGTGGGCTTTGTATGTATTAAAGTTTTATTTTAAAAGTGTGTCAGTGTGTTTTGTGTACTATTTTTTTAACTGTGGAACTACAAGTGCCAGCGGGCCCTTTAATGCCCAGCAGGCTGGGACTTGTGGTTCTCCAAGTCCCAGCTTGCTGGCACTTGTAGTGCCACAGTAAAAAACAATAGTTTCATCTATTTTTTACACCATAATCAGCCCGATGCCCACCGCCCAGGGGCATCGGGGACAGTACCAGGCTTCAGCCTGGTCAGGTAAGTCCTGGAGGGGGGGGACCCCTTCATTGGGGGGGTCCCCACTCCCCCCAGGGCCCCTGGCCAGGCTGACCGGTCAGGGGGTTAATGTTTTGGCCGCGGGACCTTATATCATAAGTGTCCCCCGGCTGTGACATTACCCTGCTGGCTGGTTGTGCCTGGGACTGGTTCTTGAAATACGGGGGACCCCTAGTCATTTTGTCCCCCGTATTTTGGGAACCAGCCCCGGACCTGGAGCCTGGGGCTGGTTGTTAAAAATCGGGGAACCCTTATTTGTCGGGTTCCCTGATTTTTAATTACCGACCCCGGCTCTGTCAGCCTGGTGCTGGTTACAGCTGTGGGGGGGACCCCACGCCGTTTTTTTTTTAAATTTATTTAATTTTTCTATTTTTTTACACTGAAGCCTGCACGGATCTGACTGATCCGTGCAGGCTTAAAGCAAATACGACAGGGAAAGCAAGGTGTATTTTTCTGTCTTATTTGCGTGGGTGTTTTACACCACTTAGCAGCCGTATTATCAGTACGGCTGCTTAGTACATCAGGAACCACCATTCTTTTGAATGGTGATTTCTGTCGTATTCTATCGATGGTGTAGGACATTCGTATTTGTAAATACAAATACGAATGTTCCATCTTTAGGACTACGAATTGTTGTATTTTCGGGATTGTAAATCCCGAAAATACAAATTTGTAAAAAAAAGGTGTATTTCTCCTTACGAATACACCTTTTTTCTACAAATCCATTTTGGTAAATGTCCCCCATAGTAACTACAAGGGGCCACAGGTCCCTAAACACTAACAATTGCACAGGCTTGATATCTACCACCCAGTTAGTTTGGTCTCCCCGGCATGCTTGTTACTTGATTTAGGAATGGATCCATCTCAGAACTGTCCATGTAACTTTTAATTTAACAACAAATAATTGCACTGCACATAACTTCCCCTGTGTGATACTGTAGTTGAGCTCTGTGTTTACGCACAATGGTTTTGTGATGTATGATTGGTTAGATACTTCATAATAAGGTATATTTCCTAGTGACTAGAGACTTCAGATAAGGATTATGGGGACCCCTAGCTATTAGAACAGAGGTTCCCAAACTGTATGCCTAGGCACCCTGGGGTGCCTCGAGACACTTGCAGGGGTGCCTTGGATTGGTGGGCTAGGACAAATTCATAATAGTTATGGGCAAAGCAATAGGCAAAACCAGAGTTGGTGGCCGCCAATCATGAAATATGTGGGCAAGCAAAAGCAAATCTTGTTCCTCACCACATAATTGATCCTAATGATGATATATAAACACAATTTACTTCATTTTATATTTTATCAACAATAAACTTTTGACCTAGGGGTGCCTTGGAAAATATTCTGATACTCTACGGTGCCGTCGTTCAAAAAGGTTTGGGAACCACTGTATTAGAAGAACATATATTTTATGTAAAACTAGATAATATATGGTAATATATCTCTGCTTTTTTTGTCTGAATACTTTTGTAGACAAATTCTGCAGGCACCTATATGTATCACACAGAAATAGAGGGCTCATCACCAATGTTCCCTCTAATTTTACAAAGGCTGTGTGCGGCAAAAGATTTTGGCTGTGCAACTTTGGAAGGAAATTAAAATTTTTGTGCGTCACATATATAACTGGAAAATTACGTACAGCATTTATGTTAACTTTACTTCAAAATGATATTAAACATTCACAGCACACAATGTAGTTATTGGATGAAACAGACATTAATTGAGTCCACAACTGCAAAAAGTGACCACTGCTGCTTTGTGCGCTCTGTTGTAATGTCTGTGCGCAAAGTCGTCGAGTTGTGTGCGCGCGCACACGCACACAGCTTAGAGGGAACACTACTCATCACTCACCACAGTAAACTAACTCATCTTAATATGCAATAATCAAATAAATAATGGGGTTTTAGTTCATGAATTGATCAATGCATTTAAGTGTGCATCCTATCGCCAAGGGACCCCATTTCACTGCAAGTCCTACTCTAACAACCAGACTCTTAAGAACCTGGCAACTGCGGACACATTACAGCTAAACTGAACATGTGCTTGTTTCCTAGTTTAAAGCTCATCTGCCAAATAACTTATGGCTTTTAAAGGTGAGACAATCACAAACACAACTCCTGAATTATCACTAAGGAAGCAGCTGTCACAGGTTTAGGATAACTGAGCTTAGCATGAGCAAGCTATGATCCCAGAATGGTTAAAATCGTCATTCCTATGAATAATTTATGGCAACTGCAATCGGCATTCCCAGGGTGGGGTGCAGTGGCCTGTTACCAAGCTTAAATGCATTGATCGATTCATGAACTACAGTATAACCCCATTATTTATTTGTGTATTAAGATGAGTTTATTATGGTGAGTGTTGAGCCCTCTCTTTCTGTATTTATTTGAGCATTTGGTCACAGGCCATTGCACCCCAACCCGGGAATCACAAGTGCAGTTTGCAACCCATTCTCAGGAATGGTGAGTGTGGTGGTATCCTGAATACATACACATACACATACACACACACACACACACACACACGCACACATATATTGTCAAATTATTTGAGCAGTGGTACAATTATAATTCATGGAGATATTTTTTGCATTAAAAAAACACATTGAATGCAATTGTAGTGTCCTTATTCTAATGATACAGTCATTCCAATTTTAAATATTTCAAGAAATAAATTAAAATTACTCAGCAAAGAGAGATAAGCTAAGATCACTACCTCGTTCCACCCCCCAACCGCCCATCCCCCTAAAAAAAAGAAGATAGAAATAAACAATTTAGCACATAAAAGCAATTGAAATCCCAAATAGAGAATAAAAGGCATACTGTACTGTCACAACTGTGAAATGATACAATTTTTAAAGGATGGCTTCCTGCTGAGACCTATAAATCACGCCAATGGCACATCGCCAAAACATATAGTGATGAAAATATTGTAAAACACTACTGCACGTTGAGTTACTATATACTGTAGAAATAAAGGAAAGTATAAAATGTAAAAGATAATCTAAAATAAAACTTGGATAATTTTTTTTTTTATAAAATAACATCTGTACCGAACAGAATTGACCCATATCCTCCAATGCCTGGAAATTCCTTCTCGGGGCAGTAGAGCGTACACAAGAAAGGGCCCATGGCCTTGTTCTCTGAGGAATGATCACATAGCCCAGACACTTTATCCTCCTACCATAACATAACTTCTGCAATGCTGTGCACACCTGATTCTCATCAATGGATCATCTGTCCCAACTACCCTGAATTGGGACAAATGTCCTGGTTTATTGCGTGTTGTTGGAGCTGTCTCCTCAAGAGGCAACCAGGAACTATAACCCCACGGTTCTAGAGTCTTCAACCTCTGAATATGTCAGCAACAGCAAACTACCCCAATATGCTTTGGTTTCAGTAAAACTATAATAAGAGGTGTAATCATGTCATTGTTTAAGCAGTTTAACATCTTAACCATCAGTGTTTTCCCATGGTTAACCAGAAGTTTGATTGGACTTTCCACAAAAATTAATGGGAGCGCTGTGACCAAGGTATACAGTACACTTCGGGTTGTTCCTAATTATTCCCATGACAATGACAGGACATACAGTAGAATGTCACTAGAAACAGGACACCTAACAGCATATGTGGGAAAAGGTGGGGTGTTAAAAAAAAAACTTTTTCCAATTAATATACAGGTTTATTTCTGTAAAACAGAGAAACTCAGCCAGGAGATATAAATAGAGATAAGCGGGCTGTTCTCTGAGAACCAAGCCTACCAAAACTTCCATGATCCTGATCCAAGGTAAGCCGTTCTGTAGCCATCTTCCTGGCATCGTTACTAGATTCTATAAAAGTCCCTCCCCTGTAGATTTGGGGGCCAGTATTGTCTGTTGATCACCAGACAATAACTACTAAGGTGATAAAACACTGAAAAGTGATAAAACACTGTCACAGTGCGCTGCCGCCTACTTACCAGAATCCGGCACCACTGTAAATTGTACGGCAATGTTAATTGTACGGTCTGCATCTATAAGAGAGTGAGAGTTGTGAAAAACACTTTTTCAAGGCAGGCTGCATGTATGGGGAGATGGAGCACAATATGCCCTTCCTCTTGGGTACACTTTTTTTTAAATATAGAACTAAGTTCGGTACTTGTGTATTAAAGCGGCGCCCCCGATGTACATCGTACGATGAACGTATCGCATCGCATGCCATGTACCCGATGGCATGCGATGTGACGCGATTTTTACCCCCTATACGATGAAAAATCGTATAAGCACCCTAAAGGGTGCTTTTGAGCACCCTAATGGGTGCTTACAATGTTAAATGCACCCCCACGCCACCCCCCCACTATAAACGTGAACCCGAAGCGTGGCGAGCGCAGCCAGCCCGCGAGGGGCGGCGGTACGCGTCCTACGACCTTTTCATACCCCCACTATCCACGTCGGCGTGGAGTTGAGAATAGAATAGTGTGGCGAGCGCAGCGAGCCACCGAGCCCGAAGCGTGGCGAGCGCAGCGAGCCCCGCGAGGGGACGCGGATACCTTCACAGGTAAACGCGTCCCTTCGCAGGCTTCACAGGTATCCGCGTCCCCTCGCGGGGCTCGCTGCGCTCGCCACGCTTCGGGCTCGGTGGCTCGCTGCCCTCGCCACACTATTCTATACTCAACGCCGACGTGAATAGTGGGGGTATGAAAAGGTCGTAGGACGCGTACCGCTGCGCTCGCTACGCTTCGGGTTCACGTTTATAGTGGGGGTGCATTTAACATTGTAAGCACCCAAAATACACAAGTACCCTAAGTTCTATTGTATTACTTGCTTAGTAGTGCACATAATTTGAAGGAGAAAACACCAATATTTCAAACAAGGGTTCTCCTCTCACTGTAGCTGTCAGGGTTGGGAAGAGAAAGGGACTTACATGTCTTCCTCCAATCTTTTGGCTGCATGGTCCCAGTAAAGCATTGGACTCCTCATAAGTAAGTAAGGGTGTGGATCATTAAGTCACCAGAATGTTGGTCAACAGTCATTAGGTCAACACCATTAGGTCGACATGAGTCTACGTCGACATGGGTTAGGTCAACAGGGTCATTAGGTTGACAGGGTCTTAGGTCGACATGGGTTAGTTCGACATGGGTTAGGTCGAATGTTGACACAGTCGACACAGACACTAAAATGTAGCATTGCGTCCCCTCGCATGGCTTGCTGCACTCGTCATGCTTCGGGGCACGGTGCCTCGCTACGCTCGGAGCACTATTTTATTCTCCTACCACGCCCTAGTGGATGGTAGGGCATGAAATACCGTCTGTCGGCACATGTCAGCTCAAAAAAAAAAAGTACAAAAACCCCATGTCGACCTTTTGACTGTCAACCTAACCCATGTCGACCTAATGCCCCTGTCGACCTAATGACCCTGTCGACCTAACCCATGTCGACCATCCTGCATGTCGATCTAGACTCATGTCAATCTAAATGCATGTCGACCTAATGGTGTCAACCTATTGACTGTCGACCAACATGTTGGTGACCCAATGACCCCATAAGTAATCAGGGGGCACTTTGCTGCAGAGGATAAGTCATCTGTAGTTTTAAGCTGCAGTATATGCAGTTGAGAAGCCCCACTAATCCTCCGAAGGGAATGGGGTAAAATAATTGTTTTGCAACGACAAATGGTTAGTGACATTTAATATATATGACTGTTTCAAACAATGAGGGCTAGATGTATCAAAAAGTGATAAAGTGGAGAGTGATAAACAACCACCCAATCAGCTACTACCTGTTATTTTTCAAACTCAGCT
Source organism: Crinia signifera (assembly GCF_055691185.1). Classification (NCBI taxonomy): domain Eukaryota; kingdom Metazoa; phylum Chordata; class Amphibia; order Anura; family Myobatrachidae; genus Crinia; species Crinia signifera. The sequence continues at coordinate 408,398,268 of NC_139217.1, forward strand.
TGCAACATGGCAGGTAGGAGCTGATTGGCTGGTGGTTAACACTCTCCATTTTATCACTTTTGAAGCTTGACACATCTGTCCCTGAGAGGGTGATGAATTAAAAATAGACATACCGAAGATATAATAAAAGAAAAAAAAAAGAAACAAAAAACAATGAATATATGACCTCTTTCAACAAGCCTGGCAAAGTGCCAAAAATAGCAGATCGCAATTCTGACAATATGGGCATGCGTAAGTAGCAGCATGCCGACATCTCTGGACGAGTAGGGGAAGGGATACTGCAACTCTACTACCAACTCAACTACCTGCATCCGGCTTCTGACCTAGGCAATGTGCTCAAACTACACCAATTTGCCTGGATGGATTCGCAAAACTAAAACTCAAGCTGAATTAGGCTCAGAGATTTTATTTGATTTCAACTGACATTACATCATATTTTCAGTTGATTGGTATGAAGATAAATTCCCGGCTAAACCAGGGATGATTACTTTTCCTAACAAAAGAATACATCCAAATACCATACACTTCCAAGTGCAAAGGTTTAGTTCCATAATGTTTATTAATGGATTTGATTCTTACTCAATTGGAAACATAAATATGAATTGATCCCATTTCTATGCATAGTGCGTTTAGTAAGTTTTGTTGGAGTTCTTTCTTAACGTCAGGAATGTAGATAAGTAACAGATGCACTACATTGATAATAATCATGATCATACAGGAGGATAGGCAGATACCAGGGGCGGGTGACCCCGAAGTATGGAAACTGTATTGTGTAAGAATACAATGCATTAAATTGATTAAGTGCAGACAACCTAAAGGCCTGACAGGTGTGTGCTCTCCCTCCCAGCTCTATCCAGCCTGCTAGAACAATGGAACGCGCATGGTACTGTGACTCTTCCCTACAGTGCTTCAGATACTTAGCAGGAGACAGAGGGGTTGATTTATTAAGCTTGGTGAAGTGATAAACTGTCTGGTATTTATCACCGGCCAATCAGCTCCTACCTGTCATTTTTCAAACCAAGCCTGTAACTTCACAGGTACGAGCTGATTGGCCAGTGATAAAAACAAGACAGTTTATCACTTCACCGAGCTTAATAAATCTGCCCCAGAGTGATGTACAATCACTCAGCAAGACCATTAAGGGAAGGTTAGTAAGCAATGGGCTTAAGCTACACTAAGAAAGATTTCAATGACATATGGCAAATCTGTTATAGTTGTTAGGAATTGGAACACATTATCCAGGGACAGTGAGTGGAATCTGCAGTGTTGCTTCGGTTTAGAAATGAGACCAAAATTCATTCTTCAAACATGATTTAGGAATAGGTGGATCTGTATGCAATTGTAAATACCTACGAGCAGATCCCTGTGGGAACTGGGCTGGACCAGATGATTGATGCTTCTTCCGTCCTTGTTGAAAACATAACTGTTCCATACAGTGTACAGAGTGGGAACATTAAAGGCCAGTCATTCTCTCACCACGCACAGTAACCGTGAGGAGAGTTTCCCATGTATAATTATTTAGTAACTCCAAGAAATTCTCAGCTGGAATCTGATTCACATTAAAGGCGAATTTCAGTATGCAGGAAAACTTATGAACGACTCATGCACAAAGAAAACCGAATGCTGATTAAGCTTGAGGTGACATAAACTACCGAAGGATTCTGAGCTGCCTGCACTTTAGGTTGTGTGATTTTGCTAGGGGCTATGATGATCAGTATTAGCCAATTAGGGAGCAGGGGAGGAGTTCCTATAGTTAGGAATAGCCAGAGAGTCAGGTGATCTGCCTCTCTGGTCCAGTTTTCCCCACCCTCCCTCCCTATTTTTCTATCTTCTTGGCGGCGGTAAAGAACGGTCCTTGTTCAAATGGAAGTAGTATGAGGATAGTGGGGTGCGCTCTCCCGACATTGATACATCACTAGCCCATGCCCCTTGGACAGGGGATGGGCTACACCATCCGCACGGGTGGGTTACATTGGGAGAGTTGAACACCAACGATGTGTGAATGGTGCGATGTCATCTTACCCCTCTTTTCTCTATGACCGTTCTTTAGGGCCGCCACCCTCTTTTATAGATCAATATAAATAGTTGTCAATCAATAAATTTGACATTCATATTGAAACGCCAGCACTTGTGTCTGTCTCGTTATTTTAGTGTTAAGATTAGATACGTTTATTAAAGTGTGGGGCATAAAGATTGCCGATGGTAAGTTTATAACACTTTACATAACAAATTGACTACTGTATATTCCTGCTCGTGGTTGCTAATTAGCTGTGTTGATGATAGTTCTTGTAGCAATGCTGCTAGGTGCATGTGGAGAAAAGAGAAAAGGTACACACTTCTTACAGTGCCAGTGCCCCTAAGGACTTCATTTAGAGTTTAATATAAGTCCATGAAAATGTAAACTGCCTAGTGGGCCTGATTCAGAGCTGGCCATAAATGCAAAGCAGCTCTGTATTTCCATCTGATTATATGAAGGGACTTGCAGCATATGTGTTAGTAGACAAGACGCCTCCTGTATGTTGCTGAGATCCCAGCACTGAGAATGGAATCAAACAATGGTTGCGATGTTCCATGTAGATGGCCGGCCCGGCTGAGTAAGCTCCAGGTTTCTATTTACTGCCTATTCCATGCATGGCACTTCCTCCTCATATTCAGTTGGCAGAACAGTACTCTGAAGTCACATGTTCATGGAGCAGGACATGTAGACAGTAGAAGAGAAGAAGACATGAACAAGCAAACAAGCAGGTATAGAAGAGCAGACACGGCAGACCAAATGCCTGCTGATGCATGTTTTGCTACTGAATCTACTGTAAGTCATCCCGCGCATGTGTCCTGAGTTGCAGTTCTTATTTCAGGCACACGCAGGCAGGATGGAAACTGCAGCAGGAATTGACACAGAGCATAGGTGCCGATTTCTGTTTTTGCTGGTGGGTGCTCAAGCCAAAAATATAGAGGAGTGGCTTTATGGTAAAGGGGTGTGGCCACAAAATAATATCAATTTATATTACAGAGCACAGTTGTCTCCAATATTCAAATTACGACAACAGAGTTCCACATACATAAATGCCCCCACGGTGCAGGTACATAAATGCCCCCACAGTGCAGGTACATAAATGCCCCCACACTGCAGGTACTCCAGGGACAGAAGACACTCTTCTCGGCATACTGTTTCCCAGGTGGCGGGTCCGGCAATGTGGGTGCTACAGCCGCAAATTAGCAAGTTAATATGGCGGCCCAGCAGCATGACTCTGGCCCGTGGGTGCTTATCCTTTTCCGTGGGTGCTTGGGCCCTTGAGCACCCACAGAATCGGCAACTATGACACAGAGGACAGTAAAAAAAAGTGGGAATTTTACCTAGGGGCTTCAGGACTGTGGCCCCTCCAGTATAATCTGCCAGTAAAGATGGCCTAGCAGTGACAGTGACTTCCCATTGAAAGTGCAGAAACCACATCTAGGCAGGCAGTCCCAGAAGCGTGCTTTCTTCCCCTGGAAATGGCAGTCCTGGAAAGCAGCTACATAGGAAGCCATGCCGGACAGAGAATACGAATCTGCCATAGGGCTAGTAGACTTTATGATGGTGCAACCGTTGGTGCCACATAAGGAAGCGCCAATCGGTATTACAGCATATATACAGGGGTGAAGCTAGGTGCAATGGAGCATGGGTATGTTTTAGCACCCCCTCCCCTGTACTGAATTGGGGCCGTGGCCAGCATGAGGGTGCATGTTACATTTAAAAAGAAAAAAAAATATTTAAAATCTTTTTATATATTTGCTGAGATAGTATTTGTATTGACCCACCCTATACCTACACTACACTCCCTAGGTCTTAATGATACAGCCCTTTCCTGGTTCACATCTTACCTATCTGATCGCTCTTTCAGTGTTCGCTTCTCTAACTCTACTTCCTCTTCATTACCTCTGTCAGTCGGAGTTCCGCAAGGTTCAGTCTTAGGTCCTCTGCTTTTCTCAATCTATACCTCCTCTCTTGGCAAACTAATCAGCTCTTTCGGATTTCAGTATCACTTGTATGCTGATGATACTCAAATCTATCAGAGTTGTCACCAGTGGGTTTGAGTCGAGTCTCTGATTGTCTCTCTGCCATCTCATCTTGGATGTCTTGTCGCCAACTCAAACTCAATATTTCCAAAACGGAATTACTTACTTTACTTATATTCCCGCCAACTAAGAACAGTTACCATCCTGACATCTCCATCGCTGTTGACAACTCGATAATCTACTCTACCCCACAAGCTCGTTGCTTAGGGGTCATCCTTGACTCTGAACTGTCCTTTCTTCCCTTACATTCAATCTGTCTCCAAATCATGTTACATGCATCTAAAAAACATATCCAAAATACGACCCTATCTCACACAAGACACTACCAAATCTCTTATCCATGCACTCATTATATCCCGCATTGATTATTGCAATAGTCTCCTAACTGGTCTTCCCAAGAACAGACTCTCACCACTGCAATCAATTTTAAATGCTGCTGCTAGGCTGATCTTCCTTGCAAGACGCTCATCGTCTGCTGATCCGCTCTGCCAGTCCCTCCATTGGTTGCCTGTATATTACCGTATTCAATATAAAACCCTTCTACTTGCATATAAAGCTATTAACCATACTGCACCAGCATATATCTCTGCACTTATCACAAAATATCTCCCATCTCGACCACTACGCTCTACACAAGATCTGCGTCTCTCTTCTGCACGGATCACTAGCTCCCATTCACTATTACAGGACTTTCATCGGGCTGCTCCCATCCTATGGAATGCCCTTCCACGCACATTAAGACTCTCCACCACTCTCCAAACTTTCAAGCGTTCCCTGAAAACTCACCTCTTCAGGCAAGCCTATCATATTTAAGTTCTACATGCATAACCCTCCGAGGCACTTGTATTATATAGCTTCCCTTCTGGACTTGTAACTTGGTGGGACTGCTATGCTATTTCTGGTGCCTGTCCTTGTGTTTCCCCCCTATATCCCTATAGATTGTAAGCTTGCAGCAGGGCCCTCCTACCTCCAAGTCTGTCTGTTGTTACCCAGTCTGTCTTATCACTGTCTACTATTGTAAATCGCAACGGAATCTGCTGCGCTATATAAGAAACTGTAAATAAATAAATAAATACCTGCAACTCAGGGCTTAAAGTGATCATGGAGAGGTGGTGTAACTCACTTTCCGTGCCTCCCCCTCACACCCCTGAGCAGGTGTTCAGTGCCCCCATAATCAATAAATTTGTGCCCCACTACCCAAACAACCCACTAGCTAAACTCAGCTTGCCTGCCGAAGCAGGGGAGTGCAAAATCCCCCCTCCGGCGATGTTCCCTCCCTCCTTACCCCCAGCCGGCTGGACTGGGCATGCACAGGAACTCGATATTCTCATGAGATCTCCAGCGCAGCCTAGAGCCAACAGCAGGGACAGTGCTGTCCCTGCTGTGGGCATAGTTGATAGCTGCAGGGGGTGGAATGGTCAGAGATGCTGACCATTCATACATTAGGTAGGAGGCAGGCGCCCAATACAAAATAACATCCCTGCACTAAGCCTCCTACCCCCACCACCGCCCGTTAAACACCCGCAACACAGGTGTCATAGATCAGGGGAAGCGCTATCCCCTGCCATAATGCACGGGAATAGCGCATACAGTATCCCCCTGATCGCCAGATCATAAATCTACCCCATAGTGACCAATATTCTCATTACACCTCACATAGGGCTTTATTCTAGTTCACGCTTTCTGACAAAATCCTTCTTAGATGGACAAAACCATGTGCACTGCAGGTGGGGCAGATGTTACTTGTGCAGAGAGAATTCGATTTGGGTGGGGTTTTACTTAAAAGTGAGATCTATATTGCAGTGTAAAAGTAAAGCAGTCAGTATTTACCCTGCACAGAAACAAAATAACTCACCCAAACCCAAACCCAAATCTAATTCTCTCTGCCCCCCTGCAGTGCACATGGTTTTGTCCAATAGTGACCCATATTCATAGTACACCTCACGTAGTGACTCATATTCACATTACACCTCAAGTACAGAATAGATGTAGCCTCTCTCATCTATCTTTCTTAGGCTATGGCTCAGCATGGCTCAACATGGCTATCCTATTGTAGTAGGGGATTAGCAGAGTAATCCTATTATGCTGCTTTCATTCAAGAGAGCGAGCGTCGACTAGATGCGAGAGACAATAAACTACTAGGATGGGCTCCATTACCATTGTAATCCCATATGCAGTGGGGAACAGCAGGGAAAGTGGGAAGGTAGCAAGGGGGGAGGGCAGAGAAGAAATAGGTAAAGTGACCCCTCCCCAGGGCGTATCACCATACTTAAGGAAGGCCAGGTATAGGGGGAGGGTCATTAGGAGAAGAATACCTGAGAAGTGTTTGTCCGAGGAGCAGAATACCTGAGAAGCAAGAGGGCACACCGTAAGGATTGTGGAGACTCACCAGCAGCTTTAAAGTTAAAAAGAAGCAATGGACTGTCCTAAGAGATCCAGAGATCTAAGGGACCGGAGCAGCAGCAGAAGAAAGCAAGGAGGGCTCCAGCAGCAGGAGATCTGAGATCGGCACCAGGAGGGCAGCATCCGGCTGTGGAACGGGCCGGCCGAGAGGAAGAAAGAGGCAGAAGACAGGACTCCAGCAGCGGGCAGCAGCGCCGAAGAGAAGCAGCAGCAGCCGGGACATACACACAGAGTCGGGTAGGAGCATCCCCAGGGCCGCACTCGCAGCCAGAGCGCAGCCCGTCCCCTCCTTACCCGACTCCCAGCAGCAGCGGGCAACAGCAAGAACATCCAGAAAGCAGCAGAAATATTATAAGTATCTATATTTATTGGCATTTGTATCCCTTCTTATTCTTTTACTTAATTCCATATTCGGCACCCTGCTACCATCTGATGTCACAAACTCCCAATTTCTCTGTAATCTTATGAATTCAATCTTTAATGCAGATAGAATTTTACCACATGTTTTATATTATGCTGGGTAACTTTCCCCTAAGGAATAACAGCACCTAATAGAGTTTTACACCTATTACCTAACAGTACAGTTGGGATTCAGTGCTCAGTTGAAAGTTTTTTCAATGCAGACTTCTAGCAGTTTAAGGCCAAAAAATGAGTACTTAGGGATTTATTATTATACTCGCTGCAGCCTTTAGCAAAACAGCAAAGAATTAGGCCCAATGTTCAGGCAAGTTAAAAAAAAAAAAAATGTCCAATCCCCCCTCCCCCTAATTAAATTACTGAGGGCTTGTTTACATGGCATAGAATGTAGAGATTATGATAGAGGTATCCTTTCAATACAATCCATTCATCTACTCCTCCCACTAAGCAGAGCATACAATGGAGGCAGCAGGCTGCCTAGCAATGATAAACAAATGTATAATTTGTGCAATAACACATTAATATGGTTATTATTATTATAGTTTTATAAGGCGCCACAAGTGTTTTGCAGCGCCGTACAAACATGAAATGTATGATTACAGATGAGCGCCGAGTTGTGTCATTTCATATGTACTAGGGGAATGACATAGTTTTCAGAACATAATATAATATTGCTTAAGAGTGTTATTAGGATACGGCAAAGCATATGCTTAGATAGGCAGAATCCAAATATGGGAACGCATTGTTTTGTTTTTAATGTTAAAAAATTATGTTGTTTAATGTTAAATATAATGCAAAATAAGGCAGGAAAATTAATTATGCAGTGCAATTTTCAGCGTGCAAGGCATCATTGGGGTATAATAGACAGTATTATAAATATGTTGCTGAATGGGGGAATGATATAGGGTAACAGGTTAAGCTGCAGTCAGTAATATAATATGGTGTCACATACAAATGAGTAAGTTCATTGTTACATGCATGGATGTACAATAAGAATAATGGTACAGGATATCAATAAGTGAATTCATTACTTTTGTGCATGATAAGCATTTTACTTCATATTAGACTGTTATATCTTTGGCAGATCCAAACTTACTGTTGCTTCCTGAAAAGCGCGGGGTTAATCTGCTGCTTTATAAAAAATCCTTTGCTGTTAGAATTCTGTTAAGTCAATTCATGCAATTGTATAAGAAATAATGTATATAATTAGGGCACAGGGGTGGAACTATAGTTCTCACAGCAACTAAGTTTGTAAGTTAATTTTTTTTTAGTTTTTTGTTTAAAGGGGTACATGCTTGGCCTTAGCAGGGAAGACCTATGCGCAGGCACCTGCCAGCAATGTGGTGGCTACATCTTATAACCTTTATGCTAATACAAGGGATAACAGCCCCTTCTTTTGAAGCTTAGTACAAGTTATCTTTCATGGTCATTTAGAACAAAGGTAATGCACTATTTACTGAACAAGCTCAGTCCAATAATGTCCAATGCCATCGGGGCTTAATGGGACATTACAAATTTCCATGGGGGTAGCTATTCAGTCACTTGTATACGGATAGAGGCAAGGTCGGAAATGGAAAAAGGAGAATGCAGGGAAGGTGGCATTATAGGATTATTGCTCAGGTTTGGGAGGCTGCATGGTGCAACGTATTTACACACAGTACAAACTAACATGTTTTATGTCACCTCGCAGTGCAACACTTCCTCTTCCACCTGCAGATGCCTAAGGATCGGAGGGGGCAGGCAGGCTGATGACCTGGACGGACGCTGATGGTTCTTGTGGTTTTGGGGCATACCTCGAGGGAGAATGGGGCGCATCGCAGTGGCCGCAGAGCTGGGACGAAGCAGGACTGACCAGGAACATGCTGCTGCTAGAGCTGTTCCCGATCTTAGTAGCGGTGGAGTTGTGGGGCAGAAGTACTGCGGGCCAGCCAAAATGGCGCCAGGAAGCGGAGGCACCCCCCAGCTAAGGGGGTGAAGAGCTCCAAGGCCTGGCGTCAGGGGGCAACGTGAAGGGTGACCCCGGGCGGTTACAGGTTTTAAGTTGCGAGAAGGGGTCCCTGGCCCCCCGTGCGACTTGATTCAGTTACGATACAGGGCTGGTGGACCGCAGTGCTTAGCTTCGCTCCCTTCCTCCCACCCCTTCCCTTCGAAAGGGAAGGGGTGGGAGGGAGGATGTTTAAAGGGGTGGGGTTTCTTAGTCTCTTTAGCGCTCAAAGGTTTGATAGGAGCGAGAGGTGACTAGCCGGGAGAGACCATAAACTATTAGTCTGGGCTCCCAAGGCCAGGAGGTGTGCCCTATCATATTGCTGGGGTTAGGTAAGAGGCAAGTAGATAGTAAGGAAGAGATAGGAGGAGGAAAGAAGGGGGAAGCTAGGAGAGGGCTATAGGGTGAGACAAAAAAAAAAAAAAAGGGGAAGTTTTAACCAGACAACCTTAAACTAGGTAACCGGGAACATAACCTTTAGATAGAACAAGCGGAGTACAAATGGCGGAGTAGAGCCAGGAGGTTGGCGTAGGGTCACGGGAATGTGGCGGGCTGCGGTTCTAGGAACCTAGCATTGGCGGAAGTACTGCGGGCCAGCCAAAATGGCGCCAGGAAGCGGAGGCACCCCCCAGCTAAGGGGGTGAAGAGCTCCAAGGCCTGGCGTCGGGGGGCAACGTGAAGGGTGACCCCGGGCGGTTACAGGTTTTAAGTTGCGAGAAGGGGTCCCTGGCCCCCCGGGCGGCTTGATTCAGTTACGATACAGGGCTGGTGGACCGCAGTGCTTAGCTTCGCCACAGAAGCAAGTAACAGTATATATTTGTAAGCAAATTAATAAATGTGACCACTAATTCGCCAAAAGTACATGACTCCGTTTGTTTATTTCAGGTACCAAGGGGAGGGGGAGAAGGGGGGATTTCATTTGTTAGGGGTAAAATGGTGGGAGCATCAGACGATCAGAGGTTTAAAGAGAGCGAGCGTCGACTAGATGCGAGAGACAATAAACTACTAGGATGGGCTCCATTACCATTGTAATCCCATATGCAGTGGGGAACAGCAGGGAAAGTGGGAAGGTAGCAAGGGGGGAGGGCAGAGAAGAAATAGGTAAAGTGACCCCTCCCCAGGGCGTATCACCATACTTAAGGAAGGCCAGGTATAGGGGGAGGGTCATTAGGAGAAGAATACCTGAGAAGTGTTTGTCCCACCCGCCCACCCCAAGAGGAAGGAAGAACAAACAACAAGCAGAATTATGATGCAATGGAACATAGGATTAACAGAGGCGGAAGTACTGCGGGCCAGCCAAAATGGCGCCAGGAAGCGGAGGCACCCCCCAGCTAAGGGGGTGAAGAGCTCCAAGGCCTGGCGTCGGGGGGCAACGTGAAGGGTGACCCCGGGCGGTTACAGGTTTTAAGTTGCGAGAAGGGGTCCCTGGCCCCCCGGGCGGCTTGATTCAGTTACGATACAGGGCTGGTGGACCGCAGTGCTTAGCTTCGCCACAGAAGCAAGTAACAGTATATATTTGTAAGCAAATTAATAAATGTGACCACTAATTCGCCAAAAGTACATGACTCCGTTTGTTTATTTCAGGTACCAAGGGGAGGGGGAGAAGGGGGGATTTCATTTGTTAGGGGTAAAATGGTGGGAGCATCAGACGATCAGAGGTTTAACATTACACCTCAAATAGTGACCTTGTTCACCTTATAAAACATGGTAATGTCCCTTACACAGATAATAATGGCCACTGTAGTGCAATTATATACCCTTCCCCAACTTACACAGCCATGCTCCTGGGTATAAGGTCAGATCGCCCCAGCAGCCAAGTAGTGGTCAGCTCTGCCTCATCTTCTTTCTCCTGTGGTCAGATGCAGTGTAACCAGCAGGGGGAGGGAGGCCACCTGCCGGTGGAGCTCCCTAAATAAATTTCCCTAGTCTGCAGGGAGTGCAAGATGGGAGTTAGGGGGGATGTGGCGCAGCCGATGGACGGCTTCTAACTATATACTCCAGCTGCAGGGAGTGCGGGGTGGGGGTGAGGGGGGATGCTGTGCAGCTGCCAGGCGGCTTATATTCACTTCTCAACTGCAGGGGGTGAGTGGTGTGGGGGGGGATACAGCGCAGCTACTGGGTGGATTATAACTACGTTCCCCAGCTGCAGTGAAGTGAGGGAGGGAGAAAGTGCCGCACAGCCACCGGGGACTCTGCTAATGCCTTTCCCCAGCTGCATGCAGGGAGAGGGTTTGCGGCTGGCGGGGCTCCGGACATGACTATCAGTGTCCAGGGGAGGGGGATGAAAGCAGAACAGTGTACCGCGTTTCATCTGGAGGGAGGTGCAAAGCAGAGAGAATCCAGCCTTCCCCATCAGCCTGCCTTCTCCTCATTCGCTGCTGTTGTTGGGTGGGTGAACCCTTTCACCTCAAATTTGAACTGACGGAACGCAGTTCTGCCCCATTCCAGCCTACTTTAACTCCTGCTGCAACTACATTACTGACCCCTCTATACCCACCACTACATTACTGGCCCCTCTATAACCATGACTACATTACTGGCCCCTCTATACCATTTACTACATTACTGACCCCTCTATACCATTTACTACATTACTGACCCCTCTATACCCACCTGTACATTACTGGCCCCTCTATACCAATGACTAAATTACTGGCCCCTCTATACCTACCACTACAATACTGACCCCCCTATACCATTTACTACATTACTGACCCCTCTATACCCATCACTGCATCACTGACCCCTCTATACCCATCACTACATTAGTGACCCCCCTATACCTACCACTACATTACTGACCCTTTATACCATTTACTACACTACTGACCCCTCTATACCTACCACTACACTGCTGACCCCCTATACCCACCACTACATTACTGACCCCTCTATACCATTTACTACATTACTGACCCCTCTATACCATTTACTACATTACTGACCCCTCTATACCCACCTGTACATTACTGGCCCCTCTATACCAATGACTAAATTACTGGCCCCTCTATACCTACCACTACATTACTGACCCCCCTATACCATTTACTACATTACTGACCCCTCTATACCCATCACTGCATCACTGACCCCTCTATACCCATCACTACATTAGTGACCCCCCTATACCTACCACTACATTACTGACCCTTTATACCATTTACTACATTACTGACCCCTCTATGCCCACCACTACACTGCTGACCCTCTATACCCACCACTACATTACTGACCCTTTATACCATTTACTACATTACTGACCCCTCTATGCCCACCACTACACTGCTGACCCTCTATACCCACCACTACATTACTGACCCTTTATACCATTTACTACATTACTGACCCCTCTATACCCACCACTACCCTGCTGACCCTCTATACCCACCACTACACGAGACTGACCCCTCTATACCCACCACTACACTACTGACTCTTCTATACCCACCACTATACTACTGACCCCTCTATACCCACCACTACACAACTAACCCATCAATACCCGTCACTACATTACTGATACCCACAGGGTCGCGCATCACATTGGACTGGCTGACAATCACAGATGTCTCAATGATAACCACAAAGATCTGGATCAATTGTCACCATCGTGTGGAAAAAGAGACTTTTTAATAAACATTTGAAATTACATGTAGAAAAGATTTGGAAGAAACTTCTCACGAGGCGCACGTAAAATAAAACCTGTGTAGGTTGGTTAAGTCCAAAGTCAATTCGTGAATCTGGATGTGTTCAGATTCACAAATTGACTTTGGACTTAACCAACCTACACAGGTTTTATTTTACGTGCGCATTGTGAGAAGTTTCTTCCAAATCTTTTCTAGATTTGTATACCTCGGGTGCTGGTGTCACCCAGGAAGATCCCTCTCTAAGGCTGCATCGCAAGGTGGCCGGGAATCATTGCTGGTGATCCTCAGGTGATCTCCCTCTGCTTTCCCCCATTTTAAAGGCACACCCTAGGAGGTTTGATTTAAAAAGGTTAAATATGAACATTTCCAACTGTAAATTCTGACAAGCACATAATACCCTCACACTAACAAATCTAACATACACATTCCCCCCCACCACACACACACACACATACCTCCCAACATGTCCCTCTCCAGGAGGGACACATTGCTCTGTTCCTGGACTTCCCTGGTAATGTATGATTGCTGTCACCTGTGATAAAACGTCTTTCTTATCAATTAACTAGCTCCTCCCAGGTGATGGCAATCATACATTAAGATTAAAGTCCAGAAACAGAACACTGTGTACCTCCTGGAGAGGGTCGTGTTGGGAGGTCTGCACACACACACACGCACACACATACACACACCCCCATGTGGGCAGCACGGACGGTGTAATGGTTAGCATTACTGCCTCACATCGCTGAGGTCGTGGGTTCGATTCCCACCAAGGCCCTAACTGTGCAGAGTTTGTATATTCTCCCCGTACTTGCGTGGCTTTACTCGGGGTACTCCGGTTGCCTCCCACAGGCCAAAAATATATTGGTAGGTTAATTGGCTCCAAACAAAATTAACCCTAGAGTCAGAGCTGGCCCTAGGCATAGGAAAACGTCCCGTTTTTTGGGGGTGTTCCTGTGTTTGTCACTCTCCACTTTATCACTTTATTAAGCTACAGTAAGTGCATCTGGCCCCTTATCTTTAAATGATAATAAGGTGACAAAAGTAGATCCATGTATGACAGATGCAGAATAACTGCACAGCTTCTCCAATAAAGCAATAATTAGGTCCCGGGATATTGACAAAGCCTCTTTAACTTGGGAGCATTTTTTCCAATCCTTCTCCATATTTGGCATCCAATATCAATTCTTCCAGCCAATCCAGTATTTGTATCCTTCCTCCGCAGACTTATAATAAAGCCCACAGTTATTCCGCCCTACTATATCATATAATGATGGAGGAGACAGGGCTGCCCTATCACTCTTCCTTTTAGATTTAGCTACAGAACCTCTTGCTAGAGTCCTAATAAGCATCGGCCGGGGAACACATGTTGGGTTCTTCTGCACAATCTACGGTAATCTTCCTGTACACTCATAACCTGCTGAGATTTATCAGAGACCTCTCTGCAGAAATTCCAGCTTTGAAGAGTCACTTGACCTATTGTCTAAATTCTCTTTTTATAAATATATTACTCAAAATCAAAAGTGTTTTAGGTGACTGGGGGTAATACCTGTCCCCCTCTTAGCACATTCTCTTCCATACAGCCAGACATCACAGCACACATAATCGGGTAATGTGTTCCACAAGGATTTATATGGAAGGCTGTGTAACCTTCACATTTCACGTAGGTGATAGAGTAATATATTACATGACTTCCCATTGTATACCATATACAGATGTTCCCTTATTCATTTATTCCAGATAGGGCAAATGGTCTCTAAACCTTATTGATGGGGTTATATAATTAGAGCGTTAAGAAAAATATATACAGTATATCTCCTGCATGTTAAAGGCAGACATGATTTTTCTCCTCTAAGGTATGCAACATTAACTTAGGCTAGCTTAACTAGCTAGTTAAGTTCCCATCCGCCGCAGGGACCTCGCTGCTGACTTCACATTCTACTAACGGACCCCGCTTCCTCCCAAGCACAGGCCGCGCTGCCCGGATCCCCAGTGCAGCACCAGTGATGGCAACCCTGCTACAAACTGCACAGTCATCCCGCACCTGCTGCATCCTCCTCCTACCATGCATCAGCCGGGCACATGCCGACTAGCAACCCGGCCCTGGCACGCCCGCTCGACTATGCCTACCTAGCCCTGCACCCACACACAGTATTGCAGTGAAGATGAGGAAAGCGTGGGCCATGCTGCCCGGATCCATGCACGCTGCCAGGTACCGGGGGGGGGGGAGCGGGGGTACCAGCTGCAAGGTAGCAGGGGAGGTGGGGGGGAGTGGGGGTACCAGCTGCCAGGTGCCAGGGAATGGGTGGTAAACTACTGGTGAATTACCGTTTTTCTACCTTTCACAGCGGGTTACATAGTTACATAGTTACATAGTAGGTAAGGCTGAAAAAAGACTTGCGACCATCTAGTTCAACCTGGTATAGATATCCATTGCTGATTTGGTAGGTTCTGATATTTTACAGACAGATTATATTTCTTATTTGTACTGATTGCTCTGTTTAATATCATTTTGATGCTTAAGGCAGAATAAAAGAAATGCTTGTTCGTGACTAGAAATCTGATAACAAAGAACTTGTACAATGCATTCGCCAAGTCATCACAGAAGTGCTGACGAACTTGTTGACTTGGACCCCACCACTCGCGTGAGAAGGCTACAGATGGTACCCAATAAGAAGAACTGTCCAGAACTGTCTATATGCAGAAGTCTCTGATTGGTTCAAGGCTCGGGTGGAGTGGGTTCTGTAATGTGTATATCAATGTCACTGTTACTCATGGTCGGGGCATCAGCAGACTGAGCGCTCATGACCTATTACGTGTAAGTGCATTGCTGTATGCCACTTTGATGTAATGTCATTCTGCTATATAAACTTCTTAATTTGACCACAGCTGTTCACGTTGTTGTTTTCTTCCTTAACATTTGGTGCCGAAACCCGGGACCTGAAAACGCCAGGAACGGAATCAGGATAGGAGCGGTGAACGGGAGACCAGACCGGCGCCAATTGAAAAGGTGAGAACATTTGTGTCTCCTTCTGCTCTCCCCTTCTCTGATCCTAGACCTCTGTTCCACTGTCGTGAGTACAGGTTCCAAGAACCTGAACAGCTGTATTTGTGTTCTAACATCTGAGTCTGTCAAGTAAGCTGTTACTAATAATATCTGCATAGCAGAGGGACAAAACTGTAGGTACGAGATAAGTGTGGGGGGAGTAGAATCTATGCCAGTCTGCCTTTGCTTGTCAATTTGGGTCCGGGGCATCCCAATGGCTCTCCCCTGGAACATTCTTATCAATGATAACCTTCTGGCCTGATATCTGACAGCGCTGTGTACACTGGTGTGGGTCTATTCTCTTTTACACTGAAGGGCGTGTCCCGAAGCTGCAGACTTGTGTCTCTGTGTCCCATGAAAAATCATACTGCTGACTTAAAAAGTCCCTTACTTGCATTGTTTGATATAGATAATATTGAAGGGCAAATATTGTTTGCCATCTGCTCCTTGTTGGTTTTCATTTGGCTCTGTTGGAAGGTCTGGAGGGATCAAAAACGGGGATTTGCTGTGTGGGAATTCCATTGACAGCCAAAAAGCCATATAGTATAGTGCTGTGTAAAAGCTGAGGGGTACGGGTACGAGTCCCTCCCATCATAGCTCTCTGTTGCTATGGGAAACAGCTACAGCAAACGAGGATTTGGCCGATCACCAAATCAGAGTAATGGACGTCCTGCGACTCCTCTCACCCCACAGGAGGAGATGAATAAGAAATATGGCAAATGGGTCAGCCAGCACTTACGTAAGTGGAGCAGGCTGACTAGGGGGATGGATTTTGATATCCCAAAACATGGAATTTTTGGGGTACCTCGTTGGGCAGCCCTCTACAGAAATTATAACACAAAATTTACAGAGCCAAATGAACGAGCAGCTTGGAGTAGGTGGATGGTAGAATCTTACAGAAGACAGCAAAAAGCCCAAGGTATTTTTACATTAGAAACAAGAACAGAAGTGACAAATCAGCAAGAAGGGGTTAAACAGCCAGAACAGGATGAGGAGAAGGGGGAGGAGATAGAGCAGCTTGCAGTATCTCTTGTAGATCATAATGCAGAAAACTTGGAGACCTCTCGTTTAAGCACCCAGAGGACTCCAATACATGAAAAAACAAGTCCAGAGGAGCCGTCCGGCTCCAAGGCAATGTACCCCACTGCAGACCTTACATCCATAATAAACCCTGGTACTCTCCCACCACCTATGTATGTTGAGCCCCAGGTACGGGCCACTGCCCCAGAATACATACATCCTCACTCAATCCCCACCTCTTGGCAAAATATATCTGATCCAAGAGGAGGAAGGGTGTTGTGTGAAGTGGAGGGTGAGCTTCTTGTTACCCCCAAAATAACTCAAGGTGAGATAGATGGAATGGCTGAAGAACATCGCTTGCCTCAAGCCTCAGCCTATCCAGTTAGGGAGCAATTCGTCCCTGGTACAAATGGACAGGTAAATCGGATAGTTACCCAGCATGTCCCGTGGACACCTGGGGAGATGAGAGGATTTCTTTCATCTATCCCTAAACCACGTAATAATCCATATGGATTTGCAAATGAACTGCATAACATTGCAGTCAGTTACAAACCCACATGGAGAGATTTATTGCAATTGATAAAACCAGTAGCTGGACAGATCGATACTGCCGCTATTTGTACCAAACTCACCTTACCATCAGACCCATCAGAACAAGAAAACACCCCCCAAAAGGCACTAGAATATGTTGTCCAAATACGGAACAAGATTGGGGAAGTCTTTCCCCCACAGTCTTGGGTCCGAGTGACAAACATTCAACAAAGGGTTAAGGAACCAGTGGAGGATTATTTTGAGAGATTTAGAATTGCGGTAGAAGAAGCAGGAGGAGATTTAGAAGATCAAGGTATGGGAAAGATGCTGACTGCCACATTAGTCTCGGGACTCAATAAAGAAATACATGATAAGTTGGTCTCTGCCCATGCTGACTGGCGAGACAAATCAGTCCCGGCACTAATGAGCCTAGCCAGCTCAATCCAGAGAGGCATACAGGAGGTGCATGACAAAAAGGCCCAAAGGGTGATGGTGGTTGACACATCTGGCAACCCCCAGAAGAATAAGTACAGGGGAAGGAACAATTGGGAGCCCAGAAATGTGAAGTGCTACAATTGTGGGAAACAGGGCCACATTTCACGGAATTGTTCAGCCCCCAAACAAGGGAGGCAGGACAGTGCCTGACGGGGAGGGCTTCCAGTGTTACCAGTCATCTCTGAGAGCAGGGGGGGTGATGCCTTTGTCCACTTGACCCTCTCTGAAATGCCTTTTTACTCAGTGGAGTGTCTGGTAGACAGTGGAGCAGCCCGTACTGTCCTCAAAAAATCTGAAGCCCCAAACTTAAAAATGTCTGGACTAATAGATGCAATAGGACTGGAAGGTAAGCCTATCACACTGAGGGAGACTGTGGAGACTCCTGTAAACATAGGTCCAGTTAGCACCTCCCTCTCCTTTGTGCTCAGTGACACTGTTCCTTGCAACTTGCTGGGAAGAGATGCACTGATGAAACTAAAAGCAAATATTCAGTACACAGAGGATGGACCTATTGTAACTGCATCTGAGGGATCGGAGGACCATAATACACTAGAAAGTCTGGTCCCTCTGATGGCAGTTCAGCATCCCCCAGACCAGGAAATTCCACCTGACCTGGGAGATGTACCCAAAGAGGTATGGGCTGTTAAAGGTGGACCAGTGGGCCTCATTAAACAGGCAGACCCAGTGGTCATCAAGCTCAGACCTGGAGCTAAATTACCCAGGGTTCCTCAGTACCCCCTTAGCATGAAGCAAATTAATGGTGTGAGAGATCAAATCAAAACCTTTGTGGACCAGGGGATCCTGGTCCCTATAAAATCTCCAGTGAACTCACCTCTGTACCCGATTTTGAAGCGTACCTGCGGGTACCGCATATGCCAGGATCTACGGGCAGTAAATAAAATTATTCTGGAAGACTCACCGCTTGTCCCAAACCCACACACTATCCTAGGAGAGATCCCGCCCGATGCCTCCTGGTTTAGCGTGATAGATTTGGTTGATGCTTTCTTTAGTGTACCTGTACACACTGATTCCCAGTACCTGTTCGCCTTCACTTTTGAGGGGCAACAATATACTTGGACTCGGCTTCCCCAGGGAATGATTTCATCGCCTTCTGAATTTGGTCAGGCGATGAAACAGGTCCTGGATAGATGGCAATCGCCAGCAGGGGTCACTATTGTACAGTATGTTGATGACCTCTTGCTAACAGCCACCTCAAGGGAACAGTGCATAAGTGCAACTGCTTCTCTACTTTCCCACTTGGGTGTTGAAGGATGCAAGGCATCCCCCAGCAAGCTACAATTTTGCCAGGAAAAGGTCACTTTCCTGGGCCACTGTATTTCACAGGGCTCTAAACACTTAACCGTGGACAGAGTCTCTGTAATACAGAAAGCACCTTACCCACAGAGTGCCAAACAAATCAGAGCCTTTTTGGGATTAGTCGGGTATTGTAGACAATGGATACCAAACATGTCTCAACTCGCTGCTCCCCTTTACGCTCTGACCACTCAGGCTGGACATATAGAGCTGCCTGAGGAAGGGAAACAGGCTGTGGACCAGTTGAAGGCGGCTATACTCAGTGCCCCCTCACTGGCACTCCCAAATTATACCAAGCCATTTAGTTTATACTGTCATGAACAGGCGGGACAGGCTTCGGGGGTGCTCACTCAAAAGTATGGAGGGAAACAAAAGCCAGTAGGATACTTTAGCACCAAACTGGACTCAGTGATTTCAGCAGGTGCTACATGTGTAAAGTCAGTAGCGGCAGCAGCCATGCTAGTTGAAAAGACTGCTGATATTGTCCTGGGGAATCGGCTATTTCTCATGGTTCCTCATGCTGTCCAAGCAGTCCTCCACAGCCTGACAACCAGACACCTGTCTGCTGCCAGGTTGACCAAGTATGAGATTTCTCTCCTTGCACCATCTAATATCACCATACTTCGGTGCACGGTGCTAAATCCAGCTACTCTGTTGCCACTTTATGACAGGGAGACTGGACAGACCCCAGAGCATGATTGTGAGCAGGAGGTGGAACTTTTCTACACCCCTCCCAATTCTGTTCTGGATGAGCCAATTCCAAACGCAGAAATGACCCTCTATGTGGATGGGTCTAGACTGCAAAAGCCAGAAGGAGGGTTTGCTGCAGGTTTTGCTATAGCAGATGACAACTCTGTTTTGTACTCTGCAACGCTTGATCCAGGAATACACTCTGCCCAGAGTGCAGAATTGATTGCCCTGATCAAAGCATGCGAAATAGCAGAGGGGAAGACTGTAAACATATATACAGATTCCCGCTATGTGCACGGAATTGTGCACGATTTTGGTTTCCTGTGGGCACATAGAGGTTTTCTGACATCCAGCGGGAAAGTTGTAAAACATGCAGACCTAATTCAGGATCTCCTGAATAGGGTGAAATTACCTAAAGCCATAGCAGTTATCAAGTGCCAAGCACATCAGCGAGCAAGTGATCCTATCACTATGGGTAACAATAGAGCAGATGAAGCAGCCAAGCAGGCAGCTTTATTGATTCTCCATGAGTCCTCAAAAAGTACTGAAAATATGACAATGGATACTCTAAAGGCCCTGCAAAATCAGGCAGGTCCCCAAACACTTGACAAATGGAGAAAGGCCGGTTGCAAACTAACAAATGATGTTTGGAAACATGAGGATGGTCGATTGTGTGCACCTCCATCCCTGTATCCCATTCTAGCAAATCTGTCACATCTCCCCTCACATGTTTCCAAAGGGGGAATGATTGCTAGTGTCAATAAATTTTGGTTTGCACCAGGTTTTTCCCAATTTGCGACAGTGTGGTATAGTAAATGTATGATTTGTGTCAAACACAATCCAGGCAAACTGACTAAGGTGGAGATGAAACACCTTGTAAAACCTGACTACCCATTTCAAAGGTTACAGATAGACTACATTCAACTACCAAAATGTGGTGTATACAACTATGTGTTGGTATCTACCGACATGTTTTCCTCTTGGGTGGAGGCGTGGCCTGTTGCCAAGGCAACAGCAGCAGTAACAGCCAAGAAACTAATATCTGAAATTGTTTGCAGGTATGGCCTACCTGAAACAATAGAGTCTGACAGAGGGACTCATTTCACAGGGCAGGTGTTTGCAGAAATGCTTAAAGGGTTACAAATTAACCAGCACCTTCATACTCCGTACCACGCCCAGTCTTCTGGGAAGGTAGAGAGAGCCAATGGTGTTTTAAAAAATAAATTAGCCAAGATCTGTGGGCAGACAAAACTCACATGGGTACAAGCCCTACCAATAGCCCTTTTTGCAATGAGGCATACCCCAAAGGGATTACATGGACTCTCACCATTTGAGATACTGTTTGGGAGGCCGCCACTAACAGGCCTTTTCTTTCCACAAGAATTGCATGGACAGTATGCTTCTCTAACTGACTATGTTGTTCAGCTTCATAAGCAACTGACTGATTTGCATGGCAAAGTGTTTTCTTCTTTACCAGACCCAGAAGACACATCTGGAACTCACCGCCTACAACCTGGAGACTGGGTGGTGATAAAAAGATACGTCCGAAAACATCTGGAACCCCGATTTGATGGCCCATATCAGGTGCTACTGACCACAGCTACCTCAGTCAAGGTAGAGGGGAAGCCTAACTGGATACACGCTTCTCACTGTAAGAAAGTTAACTTTCAGGTCAATGATGCAGACCTTTCCCAAAAGGGTGAGGCCTCTCGGGGAGAAGAGGATCAAATGGACTGTTAAAATGCACTTGTTATTGTGCCTGCTTGTTTGTGTGCTATATCATTGTATACAGGTGAAAGGAGAAAAACAGAAGAACTCTATATGGCTGCTACATAAGCAGACAGCCAAGCAGCTGAACGCCACGGACTGTTGGATCTGTTCCCATGTCCCTACGAACCATAAAGGAATCCCTTTGGAAAAATGTGGATCCGCTCATTAAATAGGAAGAGTGACAACAGCCCCAGAGATGACCGTCTGCCGGCTCAGCCCAACTGCCCATCTCTTCTGGGAGACCCCTCAGCTGTTGAAAGATTTGGGTGGAAGACATCATCTCTGAAAGAGGGTCCCACAGGTGCACTTCGACAGTTTGGACACCACCCCCGAGGAGGTTTCATCCGAGAAGTGATATTCGACGAGTCAGTCATTCTGATTCCAAGCGAATTCATCGAGTGGTCTCTGTGCCCTAGTGCATCTCTGGCTGCTGTTGTTCATATAGCTAGATAGGGTGTGTGTGTGTGAAATCTCTTATATTCAATAAAAATGTGTGGATGCTTAGATGAAATGGCAACCGAGTGGCAGCCCTCAATAGATGCAAGACCACATCTTGCATCTCTACGTCTATGCGGCTTATCCGTATACTCTATGATATAGGGGCTGTCTGGGGGGTCATTTCTGAATAGGAAGGCATTAGTTAGCTGAGGAATATATATGTGTGATAATAAAATTATCAAAAGGGTGAAGTTGTTAAGGAAATTAAGCAATTTCCAGCATATTGCTCTGTTTAATATCATTTTGATGCTTAAGGCAGAATAAAAGAAATGCTTGTTCGTGACTAGAAATCTGATAACAAAGAACTTGTACAATGCATTCGCCAAGTCATCACAGAAGTGCTGACGAACTTGTTGACTTGGACCCCACCACTCGCGTGAGAAGGCTACAGATGGTACCCGATAAGAAGAACTGTCCAGAACTGTCTATATGCAGAAGTCTCTGATTGGTTCAAGGCTCGGGTGGAGTGGGTTCTGTAATGTGTATATCAATGTCACTGTTACTCATGGTCGGGGCATCAGCAGACTGAGCGCTCATGACCTATTACGTGTAAGTGCATTGCTGTATGCCACTTTGATGTAATGTCATTCTGCTATATAAACTTCTTAATTTGACCACAGCTGTTCACGTTGTTGTTTTCTTCCTTAACAGTACCCATGGATGTTTTTCTCCAGTAAATGTTTGTCCAACTTTGCCTTGAACGCATTTAATGAGCCAGCCGTTACCACCTCTCTGGGAAGAGAGTTCCAGAGTTTGACTGTTCTGACCGTAAAGAAATTCTTTCTACTAGCTGAATGAAATTTTTTTTCTTCTAATCTATACTCATGCCCTCGTGTCCTAGATTCCTTTCTAGTAGAAAAGAGGGTGTGTGACAGTTCCTTATATTGGCCCTTGATATACTTGTACATGTTGAGCATGTCCCCCCTTAAACGACTCTTTTCCAATGTAAATAGTCCTAAATTGCTTAATCTCTCCCCGTAGCTTAAATTCTCCATTCCCCTATAAGCTTTGTTGCTCGCCTTTGGACTTTTTCTAATTCTATGATGTCCTTTTTATAGTGTGGGGCCCAGAACTGCACTCTGTACTCGAGGTGAGGTCTCACCAATGCTTTATACAGTGGCATAATTACCCTTGAGTCCCTAGTTTCCATTCCCCTCTTAATACATGCCAGAATTTTGTTGGCCTTTTTTGTAGTTACATTACAATGGGCACTACATCCCAGTTTGCTGTCTATTTGGACTCCTAGGTACGTGAAAGGTACAAAAACGGTAATTAACCAGTAATATACCGTTTAGAACACACAGTGTGAAAGGGTCTTTATGGCTCAGACCTGTTTAAAGGTCCATACACACTGGGCAACTATGCCCAGCGTGTATGGACAGCGATTATGCCAATCATCACTGTAGGGAAAGCCCCTCATTGCATACACACTGAGCGGCTTTCCCCCTGCCCGGCACCGACGGAGGGGGGAGGACGGCTTTGCATAGCGCAGAGCTATGCAAAGCCGTCCTGAAAGCCGCTCATCTGCTGGTTTAACCAGCAGATGAACAGCTTTCCCGGCTATGATGCAGGAGCGCGCAGCAGCGCTCACCGCTCATCGCCGGGGCATGCACACTGGGTGGCTTTGAGCTGAAAGCCACTCAAACTGGGTGTTTTGAGCGACTTTCAGCTCAAAGTCGCCCGGTGTGTATGGGCCTTTAGTCCCATTTACAAATACCGGGTCTTTAGCCATTTCTGCAGTGTGAAAGCAGCATTACTATGTGCACTACGTACGTGGTCTACAGAACCCCTGACATAAATCCTGTCTAATTTGTGTATAAAGCACAAGCACACCAAAAATGGATTTGCAGACATCAGTAATGAGAGATTTGCGAATCGAAGACTTGTGTCTAAATACACCTGAAGTGAGGTAGAATGGGACAGTCATGGATGGGCAAGCAAAGGCTGAGTCGTGTACATATCATTACAACGTAATTAGACAGAACGTGCTCATGTAATTAGACATGAATGCATTCCCCAGATTCACCTATTGGTAGGCATATTTAAGGGCTGGTACAATGATACGCAATGATGCTGATGACAATCACCACCATTGTATAAATGATTCTAATTGGATGATTGCATCTTGACCCTACCAGATGATAGTAATTAAATCAGTAACGAGACAGTTATAACATATCAAGCATGGCCACATTATACGGCCTGCATGGGCCTGGGGATGGAAATGATAAGGGCCAGAGGTTGTGCTACATTTTTTCCAGCAGAGTAAAATAACTCATATTAAGACTGCTAAGGAGTATTTCTTCCTGTGTAAATACACAGTATATAGTATTTCTCTTCAGCTGTATACTGTACATAGGGGGTTATTCTGGTTCACTCGCAAAGGCAAATTCCGGTACTTATGTACTATCTGGGCGCCCGCTTTTTTGATTGTATGCCTTAACTTAAGGCATACAATCAACGCGATGCGACGCGATAATCGCATCGCATCGCATGCGACCAAATCGGATGCGATGCGATGCGATGGACCCGATTTTTCCATAGGATTCAATGTTAAAATGGTCTGAGTCCATTTTAACATAGAATTCAATGGGAAAAAGGGGTCCTGTTCCTTACCCCACTATCCAAATGGGCATGGAGTTGGATATAAACCTGTGGCGAGCGTAGCGAGCCCCCGAGCCCGAAGCGTGGCGAGCGAAGCGAGCCCCGCAAGGGGACACAGATTTTTTAAAAAGTATTCTGTGTCCCCTCGCGGGGCTCGCTACGCTCGCCAACGCTTCGGGCTCGGTGGCTCGCTACGCTCACCACAGGTTTATATCCAACTCCATGCCCACTTGGATAGTGGGGCAAGGAACAGGACCCCTTTTTCCCATTGAATTCTATGTTAAAATGGACTCAGACCATTTTAACATTGAATCCTATGGAAAAATCGGGTCCATCGCATCGCATCCGATTTGGTCGCATGCGATGCTTTGCGATGTGCCCGATCCGACCCGATTTCTAAATCGGGCGCCCAGATACTACATAAGTACCCAAATTCCTTCTCAAAGGGACAAAACCATATGCACTGCAGGTGGGGCAGATGCAATTTGTGCAGAGAGAATTAGATTTGGGTGGGGTTTTACGTCAAAGTGAGATCTATATTACAGTGTAAAAATAGAGCAGTCAGTAATTTCCCTGCACAGAAACAAAATAACTCACCAAATCTAAATCTCTCTGCACATGTTACATCTGCCCCCCCTGTAGTGCACATGGTTTTGCCCATTTGAGAAGGAATTTGCCTTTGTGGGTGAACCAGAATAACCCCCATAGATACATGACCTAGGCTTTAGCAAATCTAGAAATGTAAATAAACAGATTCTCCACCAGTGGGATAATAGCATTATTATTACTGTAAATTCATACACCACAGTACCCTGTTCACTAGGCTGCAGGTGTACAGGTCTGACCATCCGAATCAGGGGCCCTATGTTAGCACAACAATGCCTTCCCATTATTTTCTAATAGGCAAACAGCCCTATTATGCCACTGTGGGGGCGTGGCAAAAGGCTCTGTGAGCTTCTAGCCATGCCCCCAGCCCCTGTTTGAGTGACAGTGGTGATAACGGGACGTTCCCGTGGAAAACAGGACAGTTGGGAGGTATGGTCATTGTACTTTGATCCATTAAACTAAATCCATTTTATATTGGGTATAATATTAGGTATTTTATGGGGGTTTATGTTTACTATTTTTCAGCAATTTTACATATTTGGGTTACTTGCAGCCAAAAACAAAGACCAGCCGGGTTTCGCAAAACCAAAATGAAAACAGTAAAATGAAAACAAAAATGAAACAAAAGCTAAAAGCGTATAAGAGACATTGGAGGTTATTCTGATCGGAGCGGCCAAACGTGCGTACGTTCGCCATTAACGTACGCTAGCCGTACGCGGCCGTTAGGGTTAGGTCCACCCACAAATCAGCCGCTTACGTACGGGCAGAAATACCGTAGAAGGGGAGTGGCGTACAAATGAGCGTACGGCAACGTACGCGGACGGCTCAGCCCTTGCACTCCGACAACAGGCGTACAACTGAGCGTACGGCGCCGTTTACGGACGTCTTTCGTCCGTCTTCCCACCGACTTCTTGCGTAGATCTGAGCGTACGCCAGCTTGCACGGACGGGTCCCTTATGTCACCGCTCGTGAGAGTGAGCGTACGTCCGTGTACGCTGCCATACCCTTCACATATATGGACCTGCAAATCTTGCCTTTCAACTACAATTCTGACAATTGATTAATTAATCTATTTGTTAATCTATTATTGTTTTCTATTAACTCAATTGTCTACCTTAATAAAGACCTAATAAAACAACATTTGAACCCTCATTACATGTATATTTGTTATGTTCTAATGTGGCATTTTAATCACTATCTATGTGTCCCCATATTGCTGTTACTTTTAAATCAAGTTATGTTGGTGTTTCTGTATATGTACTAAATTATGTCCATAATTACTTTGTCCACAATGTGTAACATGTATACCTACCCTGATGTTATGTGTGATGTTTTAATCGAACAACATTAAACATTCATGCATTTTCACTATGTGTTATTTTACTCAAAAACACACACATTCACACATCAATCATTACCCCTCACCTCAAATTACAAGTATAACTTACAGTACACATCTGTATGTACCTACCCTTACAAGCCCTCTAACATATTTGTGATTAAAAACACAGGCAATTTCGAACTGTACATAAACTTTTATTTATAACACAAATAATAAGGGGGGGGGGATAAAAAAAAATTAAATGCGGGCCTCCAGAAGGCCAAACAGGATCTGGAGGTACAGGAGGGTGAGAACGATCTCCCGCATTAGGGCTGCCACCTCCTCCTGCTGCTGTTCAGTGTCTGTAGTGAAGGGATAAAAAAAAAAAATTAATATATAACATACACAAATGTTTGTTGTATTTGTACATAATAAAAAGTTCAGAGTTATGTGTGAAGGCCACATACATTTTGAAACTACATTGAAGATGGGTCTGCTGTAAACACAGTACTAAAAAATAATATGTTAACACACACATACTGTACATAGTAAATAACATTAATTCAATTACTCCTTCTTGAATGTATGTATGCTGAGACCCAATTGGTAGTTTGGTTTTGGGGGACTGTCCTCTAACCTCACAATTAGGCTGTGCTATTTAAGGGTTATGACATTGTTGTGGCTTAAGCACTCCTTACTATTTTAAATTTAGGACATTGCTGTACAAATTATAGGCCTACAGCTATGTTTGTAAAGCATGCATCCGCATGGCCTCACACACTATTAACAAAACAATCTCTACATTTATGTTGCACATCATGCTGGGAACTGGAGTTACCCAACACCTGGAGCCACATTACTACCACACCACTAATGTCGGATATCTCATTGGATGTACTGTTATGTCAATTATTCAAGGGGTGAGGCATGGCCACACTCCAAAAAACCACCAAGGGGACCCTTGTTCCTGGAGAAGGACAGGACACACCCAGGGGCGTAACTAGGTTTTCAGCGCCCCCCCGCCGGATGTTTTTTCGGCGCCCCCCCCCCCCCCCCGCCGCCGCCCGCCCGCCACCCGCCACCCGCCACCCCCCCACCTAACCTGACCCCCCTCTTCCTCCTCCTCTTCCTCCTTCTCCTCTTCCTCCTCCTCTTCTTCCTCCTCCTCCTCTTCCTCCTCCAGGGCTGCCTGGTCCCGGGCTGCCTGCTCCCGGGCTTCCATGCGTGCCCTTGCCCGTGCTGAAATGTTCATGTTGATGACATCGAAATCGAAGATTGGGTTGCATAAAAAAGGGGGAAAGAATAATTCACATTAGTCATGCTCATAACCTTCCAAATTATCATTGCTGTTATATTTCAGACATTTATCATGCAAACTAATTGATATGCTACACCCAAAAACTGAGCAACTACTTAAACCCCCCCCTATACACCCCCTATACACCCCCTATACACCCCATATACACCCCCTATACACCCCCTATACACCCCCTATACACCCACATACTCAGGAACATATTTATAAAAAGTACAGTAAACATTCTCAAAAAAAAACGCAGGCATACTAGTAAATAAAAACTTACATCGGGCAATATGGCGGCGAAGTGAGCAAAGCAACACTGGCTGCCGCCGGCGCAGGTCAGACCAGCGCCGCTCAAGTTGTCCCAGGTTCCTATCCACGCCGGTCCGGGCGAAAATTAGCCGGCGGGCAGCATTATATGCCCGCCGCTTGTCATTATTTGACACATAAGGGCCCCTGGGCCCCAGGCGGCGGTCCATGACCTCAACCAAGGCCAATAGCTCCTGGGTAGAAAACGCCCTAGCCCTGGTTGAAGTCATGGTGGCAATGGCGCAGTTATTAATTGCAGGTACATATATCACTTTTGGTGCTTGCTGATTGGTGTAAAAAATTGTTTGTTTGGTATTAACTTTATTAATCCTTCTTACATGAACAAACTGGATGCGAATAGAAACTTACGCGGACCGTTCCGATATACACAGACCAAAACCAACAGCATGCATTCAATGTATAGAGAGGAACTGTATATACAGTGTGCGAAAAATAATACACGCAAGCGTCTACTTACAAGTACGCTGCTTAAAGGGGGGCACAATACACCGTTTTCCATGGAGAGACGTACTGTATATACAGTGTGCGGAAATTAATACACGCAAGCGTCTACTTACAAATACGCTGCTTAAAGGGGCACAATGCAACATGTTGGTGTAGGACAATTTCAGACTCATTACATATGTAAGGAAAGCATTATAACGATGTTTTGAAATGTGACTCACAAAGCATACACGAACTCCAACAGATACCAGCTGACAACACTCATCATTGGAATGACAGGTGCACACATTTCACGATGCAGAACACAATGCTCCACAACCTGTGTATGTGCATATACAGGTGATTGATCAGGTGCGCGGAGACCTGCGTAATTTAAGCGGCAGTTATCGGCGGGAAATATCGGCGTAAATTAGCAAGTCAATTGCGGGAAAAATATACGCCCCCTTGTTCATGGCGGGAGATTAAAATATAAATATTCAGTCAGATGCAGGCCACAATTGCTGCAAACATGTCTAGTTCAGACGATTCCGCAGCTGAGGACGCTCTCCAGAGAGCCAGAGCAGAATCCTTGCTGGAAAGGTTGAGGCAGAGGGAGCAGGAGAGGACAAGGAGGACCCAAGGCCAAGCGGGCCCCTCAGTAACAGGCCCTGTTCAACCTACACCAGCTCCACAAGGGCCAAGCAACCAGCCAGAACAAGAGGTTGCATCTCTCCAAACAGGTGTGACCCAGCAGGTGCATGGTGAGAGAACTGGGGCCACCAGAAAACGTGCTGCAACATCTAGGGTGAGGACTGAGCAGGATACCACCACCAGAAAGAGAAACCCTGCATTTGTAGAGGCCGAAATGCGAATTCTAGTGCCCAGGGCACGCGAATGGATTGAATTGGCAACCAGGAAGCCTAGTGCCAGTGCAAGGAGAAACCTTTGGGAGAAGATCACAGAGGAAGTGAACCAGGTGGCACCAGTGGTCAGAAATTGGGACGCGGTGAAGAAAAGGTTAGTGTGTTTGTCAGGGCAATTTTTCAGCAGTCTCCAGCAGGAACTGAGGCCCTTATTCTAGTTCACTCTTTCTGCCCAAATATTTCTTAGATGGACAAAACCATGTGCACTGCAGGTGAGGCAGGTGTTACTTGTGCAGAGATAATCAGATTTGGGTGGGGTTTTACACCTGCCTCACCTGCAGTGCACATGGTTTTGTCCATCAAAGAAATATTTGGGCAGAAAGAGTGAACTAGAATAAGGGCCTCAGTTCCTGCTGGAGACTGCTGAAAAATTGCCCTGGTCTTTGTCCCCCTGATGTCATATGTGTGTACATATGTTACATGTATGATTTGAGACTAATAGAAAGGTGTGTTTGTAGATAGGGCTACACTTCAATGTCACATGTGAACACAACCATGTCTAATAACCCACATTGATATATGAAACATGCACCATTGGTGTGATGTGAGGTTATGGGCACAGTTCTGCTCATGTGAAGTATGTGATGGGACAAGAGAAAGTGTGTTTTTGAAAGAGTTGTTGTAATATGTTCCATATGATGCTACTGAAACAAGAATGACCAAACTGTGCACATGTAGCTGGTGAGAAACTACACATCCCAGTATGCCATTCCATAGTTAAATTACTCCATAATAACCACATTGTCAAGCTATGGTGGAATGTGTAGTTTCACACCAGGTGGAGGTGCCTAATTTGGCCATGGATGATGTCATTTCTGCATAGTGATGTATGTATGTGCATTTAGTGGCCTAATGAATGAGATGAGACACTGAAATGCCTCCTAATTGAGACATGAATGTGTGTGTGGGATATATGGCAAAAAAACATAAGAGCACCCACACTAGGAAATGTCACGTAGCTAGGGGTACCACATAGTCCCTTTAAATCCGGACACATATTAATTACACAGGTTATGTGGCTGGCTGACTTCAAGACTCCACTTCACCTAATTTTAAACTGCCACAGAACCTGTGTAATTAACATGTGTCCGGAATTTAAGGGACTAGGTGGTAACCCTACACGTAGCACAGTGGTGCACATATCTCATGGTGATATTTGTATTTTTAAACTTGTAGGTGGACTGACTTCAAAAGTACACTGAAGAGGAAGATGACTGACCGGTACAACCACAGCATGTCCACCGGGAGAGGTCCTATGCCTGACCATTTGGAGTATACCCCCCTGGAGCAGGACTCCTTGGACGTGATTGATGTGGGGGAGATCAGGGGGATCTCCAATATGGACAGTGAGCTCCCGGCGGAGGTCTTTGATGCTGCTTTTGATGGTAAGTCACAGTAATGCATTGTATTTAGAAAGATATTTTTTATTGCGTATGTGATGGTGACATTGTTTTCAATTCTTATCCTAGAAGAAGCAGAAACCCAGGATGTACCGGCAGCATCTTCCTCTGCAGAGCCACAGGTGGAGCAAGTGGTCCATCCTCCACCAAGAAGACACCCCCAGCCCCAGCCACAGGAGACATGGGAAGAGAGCATGATGGTGACGCTGGAGAGGATCGAGCAGCAAGGGGTGGATGCTGCGATCCGTCAGCAGCAGGTGGCGGAATTTCTGGCGGAGTGGAAGGCCACAAACAGGCTGCAGTGTGAGGCCTTGACCCGCATTAACGACACTCTGGCGGCTGGCATAGTAAGCATTGGCCAACACCTCAGCCGCCAGAATGAACTTCTTGCGGAGCAGCTGTCCACCGCCAGGTCCCTAAGGGACAATCCCCCATCTGCTGCCCCACCCCAAGCTGCTCCCCAACCTTCCACCTCTGCTGACCCTCCTGTGTCGACTAGGGGAAGACGCCGCAAGGCAGCTGAGCCAAAGGCCCCTGTCCCCAAGGCCCCATCTAAAAGGGGGAAAAAAGGGCCCAAATAATGAGACCTGGTTCACTTCCTCTGTGGTTGGACCCCAAATGTTTAAATTGCACTGGACATCCGCTTCCTGAGTTGGCCATCTATCCATTTGCGTGCCATGGGCATGAAAGTTCGTATTTTGACCTCTACAAATGCAGGATAAATATGTGGTGGTGTGTATCTTGCTTAGTATTCACCCTGGTTGTTGCAGTACGTATTCTGGTGTCCCCATTTCTTTCACCATTGCATTTGCAGGGTAACACATGTTTGGAGATATGCAACCTCTTGTTCTGGCTGTTTTATTATTTGTGTGTCTATTTTATTTGTTTATTTGATTTCTCACATTAAAGTGTGAAATAAGCTGTGATGCTGAACAGCAAATAAATTTATTTTACAAATTAAATCAAAATTGTGGTATGTGTCATTTCTTGTGTGAAACAAATACTAGATTTATGTGTACTTACTGACCAGGGTATTTTTGAACATTTGTGGAAGTGTGGTCGAAGTTTCCCATGTGTAACCCTCTCCATGGCCATTCCCATGTTCCTATCCAACTTTTCCCTGCTAATTAGTTTGTGTCAGCACATGTGCAGAGCAACTTAATAGGTGAGAAAGCAGTTTGTGTGCAGGTGAGGTAGCTCCTACAATAGTAGGTAAAAGCAGGTCCAGAACAATGCTTTCCTCATGGAGTGGGTGAGGCAGACAAACAAGGGTGAAAAGGTACATTTGTGTAGGAATGCATATGTGTCCTCCCTAAAAAAAGATGTGTGAATGGGCCAAACATGATAAATTAGCTTGTGAACAAACATGCATAACTTTTTAAATATATATGATTTTACAGTGTCATAAGCAGATGTAGGAATCCTTTGTTAGAGAGATGAGAGTGCAATAATGTGATTGGTGGCATCTTACATCCAGAGTGTAGTCAAATCCAAATCATAGCAGATGAGATAGTGGTACAGGTCATTATTTTGGGTACTATACAAAGATTGTGTGCAAAATAGTGGTCATGGGCTTAAAACATTGCTGAAACATCCTTTGTAGGTGTTAGATGTGGTTTATGTTATTGTATCCTAAATACAAAACCTATGTTAGTATTAGAGTGAACACGTTGACACATGTCGACTTGTGTAGATTGAGTGTGCTACTGCGTAAAGTCTATGAAAGCACGTAGTGAATGTGTCTAACTGTTTAGCAAATACCTACCTTAGCGTATATAAGCAGGTCTTAAAAAGATTCTTACCTTAAATTAAACAAACCTTTAAATGTGGAGAAGTATAGAAACATAAGCTTCCAATGTGTTTGCGTGCTGTGTGTGTGGCTTGCAGGCAGTGAAATCATGGTTTGGAGTTAATAGACTGCAGCATTGCTTATTACATTCAGGTGTATGTGTTTGAGTAGGAATCAGCGTTAATTAGCAAACTCAGGCGCACGCTGGCATGCGGTATCTGTAGGGGTGGTTTGAGCTGGCGGTTGGCGGCCGCCTGTTTTGTGTCCGAAATGAACGGTGCACACCCCCGTATACGCCCATATTTACGCCCATTTTCCCTCATTATTTCGGCCGCTCCCCTCTTCACGCCCCTATGCCGCCCCCAATACCGTACACTCGCGTACAGGTTTTTTCGCACGTAGAGACCCCGTCCGTAAGCGTTGGTGAGTAGTCGCGCCTGCGCATTAGCGAATGTACGCATGCGCAGATCATAAAAAACCCCGGAACGTACGCGTACGGCCCGGCCGCACCAACCAGAATAAGGCCCATTGGGTGGTTCACTTTTCTCTAGAGCTGGAGTAGTTCTAAAAAGCTTAATTTACTCAAGTATATATGTTGGGCAGACTTCTGGAACACTGACAAGCTATATTATTCTTTTGAATCATCAGTGAGAACCCTGAGCTGCAGGCACGTCCAATGTGAAAATGCAATACGCTGAAAAAGGAACTTACACACGGAAAGATTTCGCAAAAGATATGGGCGTTCCCGACGGATTGAAATGACCAATCGCTCAAATCGTTCCGTGTGTATGAGCGATATTTGAGATGATGCGCGTACCCGCCGGTCGTTGGTAGAGGTCGCTGATCTTTCCTGCATGCAGAAAGATCAGCGACCAATCGTTAGCGATGTGTATCAATCGTTTCATGTGTATGCACGATAACCGATTTGGTAAGGCTGATTGACTGGCTCCCTCTCCCTCCACCATCGTTAAAGATCAATCGTTCATGTGTAATCATTTGCTCAATCGTTCTTCATTTGACACCAAATTGTTTGTGCAGGAGTTCAGAGGAAATTGTTAAAGACATTGAATCGTTGCACAAATCTATCCGTGTGTATGCACCTTTACATTCCTCTATGTATCATCCACTTACATTTTGAAATAAAAATGTAAATATACTGTATTTATAATTTGAAGAAGCTGTTAATACATATGAAATTAATGTTCTGTGGACTGATTCAAAAAGCAGGAGAAAGATGTATTTAAAATCTGTGATGCATTACAGGATTGAAAATCTTCATTAAAGTAGACCACACATTTTATTACTTCTATTTAATTAAAACATGTTCTTTCTTTCAAATATATGCTGTTATGAGGTCTACACACGGGGAGAATTTGCTGAGCGATCTGAGCGATGTTAGATCACTCAGATCGCTCAGCAAGTTTGCTCAGCACACAGCGATGTGCCAGTAATGTGTGCTGAGTGATCTTTGAGAACACTGGTCCTGACACCGGCGATTAAGTAGATTTATCCAGCATGCTTGGTATTTATCGCTGGGTGATAGTGACAGGCGGGGTCGCCCATTGCTATCACTATAGCCCCTACACACGGAGCGATGTAGGGTGGGAGGGCCCATGGAGCACAGATACCTCCTTATCTTTGACACAAAAGGTAGACCCTTAAAAGAAACCTTGATACAAAGGATTCCATTCACACATATGTGAGTTCGGTACGCAAACAATCACGTGTGTTTCCCCTTCATCCACACCCCTTTTTTGACATTTTGATAATCTTGCACAATTCTTTGTTTATTTCTACGAACACCACCTTCGACATCAATCATCGTTTGATGGCCCAACCACATTGCGGAGTCAAGCGCCATCAATATTGTTTTCTCTTTGCAAAGCTTCACAGATGAGGTTCTCCATTGATCTCCTATCAACATTGAGGCTGCAAAGACTCCTAGATTGCGCCTTGGGACTTTCTTATTCCTTTCTGTTCAATGACTCACACAAATTTATTTCTTTAAAAGTATTGTGTGTCCCCCTCTTTATGGAACTGATGATCATTTGATAGGCCTCCTAAATAATTATATTTTCCCATCACTGAAATTTGGAACTGGGAACACCAATTACCAGCTTTCTAGTTTTGCCTATGTACAAAGTTGCCACCTTCCTCAATTTGCTGACTGTCTCATTAGTGTCAGATGTCAGCTGTCTGATGAAGAGTATGACTTGACTGGCTAGCATTGCCTGTACTCATATCATGTGTTACCACAGTATATCAAAGGGTTTCAGTAGTTAATATAAAATATAATGGATTATCCTGTGTGTTGAATTGAGGTAACCTGTTTCTACTCTCGATATTTCATTGCTCTTGATGACGTGTTGCTGTTCTTTAAGCAGCTGAAGCCTGTAGTGTTAAATTCCATCCTTTTACTACCTGTTTCTTCAGTATATATATATATACTGTAGCATGCAATAATTTTTTTGCAGCTGTTTCAGTGTTATGTATGCAGTAGTACAGAAATGGAGAGAAATATGATAGAAAATAACACAGAAAATATACATTTACTACTAGCAGATGCATTGGAATGCAAATAAGAAACACAGACAAAAAAAAGTGGTCAGATACCAGCATTTATTAAACCAATAGTAAAATAAGAAGGTTGGGACAAATGAAGCAAATGAAAACAGCAGCCCTGGCCAGTGGTGGATTTAGGGGTTAGGCCGCCCCTTGGCACAACACTTTTGGCTGCCCCTCTCCCCCATTAGGCGTATGGCGTGATTACGTGTGGGCTGGACAAGGAGGGAGGGAGGAACAACAGCACTGGGTTCTGCTCAGCAGCTCAGATCAGCTGTCCCCACCATTCTATACACAGCAGCCAATAGGCTGTGTGTATAGTATATCCAATGGGAGGTAGTGGTTCAGCCTAAGCCAGTGAGCCTCCGGGACTGTGATTTGTTGGTGGGGAAGCTTCTTGTCACTCTCTGCTCATCTTTCGCTACCAGCTTGGCCATGCACATAATAAAAGAGTCAGTGACTCAGACTGACAGCTGCAGTCCCCTAATAGGTGTCGCCCCTAGGCCAGTGCCTCAAAGGCCTAGAGACAAATCTGGCCCTGGCTAGATAGTAGATCACGCTAATGCGACCACTTCACACTAACACATTGCAGGGATGTGTTTATTTCAGAGCCCCTGTCCTTGTATGTGTATATTAATACATCACGGCAATAAGAAATTACAATTATCGGGTCTAAAACTAGTAAATTATATATATGACCCGAAATTAGGTTCTTAGCCCATAATTGGGCAAAAATGTGTGCTCACCCACCATGTCAAGGTGAAGCCCAACAGATGGGTCCCTAACATTCCTAATACTAACACAATATATATATATATATATATATATAATGTATAGTATATCTAACAATATAGTAACATTGTTTTTGATAAATCTGTATCTTATTAAATGTTATTATAATATATTGATCTGGATGTTTACACAAGGATAAAAACTTCCTAATAGGAGTTTCATAGGTGTGTAATGGGCCTGTTGCGCAGTTAAGAAGGTAAACACCTATATCTGCCTACTGATTTGCTTGTGGGAATTCTTCTTGCACATGGCTTTGTCTCAAATTATTATAGAATTATTTTTGAAAGTATTGTGTGTCCCCCTCTTTATGGAACTGATGATCATTTGATAGGCCTCCTAAATAATTATATTTTCCCATCACTGAAATGACGTATGGCTCAGTGATGAGTGAATGTCAGATTAGCCATGTGCATAGGGGAGCCACTAGCTGGGGGCTACATGTGGATTCTTGTTTAAGTACTGCCAATGTGAAATCTGCTTGTGAGTATACTGACGTCGAATCCCGACTGTTAAAATCCCGACAGTCGGGATCATGACTTACAGGGGCTCTTCTCCCACATGGAGCCTGCATGGAGCTTCGTAGCACTCACCCCCCGGTCAGAGTCCCGCTTTTTTGCTACTGTTAACCCTGCTTCATAATATAAGAATATAGGGTACTTCTTTACTTTCACGGCGCCACTAGATAGGACAGATAGGATATCGCGGTCATCGCGGGCATTGAATGCACTAAAAAATCGGGTGCGACGCGATGCCCGCAATTTCCCATAGGGACCAATGTTAAATTTCTCAATTGACCCGATTTTTCTGTTCAATGCTTTAATTGACCCGATTTTCCTGTTCAATGCCTCAATTGACACGATTTTTCCATAGGAATCAATGTTAAATGGCCCACAGAGGCCAAATAGACACCCTGAAGTGTGAAATGGCCCCCAAAATTGTTAACGCCACCCCACGATCAACGTGAACCCGAAGCGTGGCGAGCGCAGCGAGCCCGCGAGGGGCGGCGGTACGCGTCCTATGACCTTTTCATACCCCCACTATCCACGTCGGCGTGGAGTTGAGAATAGAATAGTGTGGCGAGCGCAGCGAGCCACCGAGCCCGAAGCGTGGCGAGCGCAGCGAGCCCCGCGAGGGGACGAGGATACCTGTGAAGCCCGCGAAGGGACGCGTTTACCTGTGAAGGTATCCGCGTCCCCTTGCGGGGCTCGCTGCGCTCGCCACGCTTCGGGCTCGGTGGCTCGCTGCGCTCGCCACACTTTCTATTCTCAACTCCACGCCGACGTGGATAGTGGGGGTATGAAAAGGTCGGAGGACCCGTACCGCCGCCCCTCGCGGGCTCGCTGCGCTCGCCACGCTTCGGGTTGACGTTGATCGTGGGGTGGCGTTAACAATTGTGGGGGCCATTTCACACTTGAGGGTGCCTATTTGGCCTCTGTGGGCCATTTAACATTGTTTCCTATGGAAAAATCGTGTCAATTGAGGCATTGAACAGTAAAATCGGGTCAATTGAGAAATTTAACATTGTTCCCTATGGGAAATCGCGGGCATCGCATCGCACCCGATTTTTAGTGCATTCAATGGCCGCGATGCCCGCGATTTCTAGTGGCGCCGTGAAAGTAAAGAAGTACCGAATATAGAGAATATGGT
Source organism: Crinia signifera (assembly GCF_055691185.1). NCBI lineage: Eukaryota > Metazoa > Chordata > Amphibia > Anura > Myobatrachidae > Crinia > Crinia signifera. The sequence goes on from NC_139217.1 coordinate 408,435,833, forward strand.
AAGCGCTTGAAAGTGACTATATGCACACATCAGCAGCTAATCAATATTAAAACCTGTATAAAGGATACAAAGATACAAAACAATGGCTGACAGACACATTTTAAATCTTTATTTCTTGCACAAATGTATTTATTTTCTTCAACATTCTTTACTAATTCTTTATTTTAAAATTTAGATACTTAGCTCTCAAACATCCCTGATATAAGGGTTTTCCATTATAAATTGTCATTATATACCCACTACATTGTGACAACTAGCACTGGACTTGAGATAACTTTCTTTTAACAATGTTTTGTTATTAAAGTATACATTTTATCAGTAAAGCTTTTTGTGTATTGTATGTAGAGTCCCGCCTATCGCCAGCTCATACCACACCCCTACAACATATTTCCACTCTATTGTAGCATCTAGTATAAGCAGGTAGGACATGCATACACTGCCCCTGTAAGCTCTCTCACTTATGTATTATGTATTCTGAATTAAAAATATGACAAAATGGCATAGTTCATGGGTTTTTATTATTGTAATATAGCGGCAGTTCAGGGCTCATAGCCAAACAATGAAAATAATAAAATTGTATAGAGGGGGGCAGATATTACCGTTGTGCCTAGGGGCACCACGACCTCTAAATCCACCTTTAGTATGTATTACTATGGTGGTAATTTAAAGTATAAAAAAAAATCTACGCTCTGAAATATTGCAATATGTTCTCCATTTTTCCATCAACAAACTAATCAAATATTCATCAATGAAGGTATATTACTCAGTCAGTGTTTTTTTTTCATAACCACATAAAACTGAGGAATCCAAAGACAAACGTTATTAAAACTCAAATACATACGAGCTTATGAAAGGTAAACTATGCCGGGATTCATTTCAGTTGTTTTGAAAATCACACCTGCAGAGGTAATCAACAAACAGCACATGCACGCCATACATAAAAATGTCATATGTTCCATACATTCAGCCGCTTGCCTGTGTGCAAGAATTTGTCCTAACAAAACGTTTCAACCTTCAGCATTCAGTGAGTTCTATGAAACAATGTAATACAAACTTATACTTCGACCAAATCCTTTTAAATATTGAAGAAGGTGTTTAATTGAACTTCACTCAATCAGATTTCCACCTTGGTGCATGCAACAGTTATTGTATTTGTTACTTTTCACAACAGAGAAACACAAATTCAGCCAACTTATAAAGGCGTTTCCTTGGAAAGAACGCGGTCATTGGTGTACGCTGTATTACATGGCAGGTGTTGATAAAAACACACAAATGCACAATGATCCGTTTTAGAATTATAATGCATCTGTTGCTGCCAGGAAAATGGATGAGATGCTACAGGTGCAGCCATAAATCTGAATTACAGGTCCTTTTAGAAGCGTACTATTGTGTTCTGTGTTTCCACTTAAACATCATTATAATCTAAGAATGCGAGATGAGTTAACATTTATGGACACTGTAACACTATCATATACACATTTGAATGAGAATATATACTGGTGTGAAGCAGTGAAACAGCTGCACGTACATAGGCTTCTTCCAGCATTCACAGAAACAGCTTTTACAGTTAAATGAAATCAAGATGTTTAGAAGCTGAACTTCAAAGTTGACTGTCTGGAAAATTCATCCAACGATGTTCACAGGTACTCCCTTTACAGAGCACGGGAAGTCTTGCATTCTGTAATTGTCAGCATAAGTAAATTCACAAACCAGAAGGACATTAAATTACGCCTGCTGTTATCATGTGAGAGGCACTAAGGTGGCGTCAGGGAACCCTAAAAAACAGAGGAAGTCCATTTATTGTTGTTGCTTTCAAACTAAGTGGCAGATGCATTAAGGCTGGCGAAAAGATAAACTGGAGATAAAGTGGAAGGAGGCAACGCACCAGCCAATCAGCTGTGTTTGAAATATGAAATTTGGGAGTTGATTGGCTGGTGCGTTATCTCCTTTCACTTTATCTCTTCTCCAGGCTTAATACATCTGCCCTTAAATATGCAGTAAGTACAGTACATCTTTCCTTGTGGTGTCCTCTCATAACTCTGATATTACAGAAACTCACTTCCGCCAAGTGGACACCAGGGCTGGTGGCAACTCACACCATTATTGATGGTAATATAAATTACACAGATTTATCTAGCCGTAGAATTTGAATCAGTTATGGTGTTAGTGGTTAAGAGAGCAGCGCGTTACTTTGGTATTAGAATTCTGATTCAAATCTACACTGCTTTGCAATTTTAAAACCCATTACCACATACCTCCCAAATGCCCTTGGCAATCCCAGCTGCGAGCTCTGTCCATCTGTCCTGATCATACTGGAGGTCCAGTGGAATTAGTTGTGGCTGCCGACACAGTATACTGTAAATATTCTTCTCACTAAAGAGGTGACATCAGTGTTTCCTTTCATATGCAGCTCAAACACATAAACTACAAACCTAGACTTTGATGGCAGATAAGAACCACTTGGCCCATCCAGTCTGCCCCCTTTGTTTTATACTTCAAGTAACTTTAACCCTATTTAATCCTTAAGACCCCATACACTTATGCGATTTTGGCCAATTTCACCCGATTCTGACACATGTTACATCTGACCCACCTGCAGTGCACATGGTTTTGCCCATTTTCCAAACAAATTTGTACTGCGATCAGATCTGAATAAGGGCCATGGTGCTGAATTTGGTCCCGAACAGACAGATCTGAACTGACCCCTTTGTACGGATATTATCCAGAGCATGTCTCAATTGCTCTACTTTATCTAAAAACGTGTTGCACAATGGATATTCACAGTGCTAGAGTTCTTTTCCATTTTACTTAGTTTTTTGGATCTTACACTTTACTATTGATAAATTTAATGTCCTACCAGAAGAACTTTTTTTTTTTTTTACAATGAAACAGACATCTAAGGCTTCCAAAAATGAAAAGATGTGATGTTGCCCTCAGCAACCAATCAGATTCTGTCTGTCATTTCTCTATGGCATTCTAGAAAATGATCTAGAAAATGGCATCCTAGAATCTGATTGTTTGCTATAGGCAACATCACCTCTAAATTTTAAGAAGCTTTAGTGAATTTGCCCCTAAGTGTATATTGTACATCTTCATTGTACACCTTTAAAAAAGAGAAGGATTGTAAAATATACAGCTACTGTAAAACATCTCATGTTCCCTGTAATACACACCAAGCTCCTCACACAAAGCTCAATTTGTGTCTTGTAAAAGTCATGGGGGGAGATTTTTCTATTACAGATGGGATGTTGTTATGGGCAACCAATCAGATACTATCTATTATCTTCTAGAAGGTGCTAAATAAATAAGAAGTATAATCTGATTAGTTGCTATGGGTAACATCCCATGTGAAATAGAACTCCCATCATAGTAAATTTCACCCGAAAAGTCAGAGTAAATTCACCTATAGACAGTTTTTATTAGTCTATTTGCCTTATCTGAGCATGTTACGTCTTCCTACTGTATTTTTATATTGGTGATATATTATATTGGTGATAGAGGTGGGGGGGGGGGGAGGTGCTGTTTTAATTGTTACCGTGTACTGTATGTACAAATACTCAGTAAATAAGCACTGCACTGTAATTCTTGCCCTCTCCCATACAGATGGCTGTAATTTCCTTGTAATAATACAGTACATCCTTACAGGCTACTGCAGTAATAATAGTAATGGGAGGATCAGGTGCATATCACATTGTATTGGGAAGAGGTCATACTGGAAGGTTAGAAAGCTCACATCTAAGGAGGAAAGCTATAATGGTCAGTGTAATCCCTACAGTCACAGAGTGAGGATAATGGATCAGGCTAGTGAGCTCAATACTTAGTAGACCTTAGGTTTGCCCTATTCATTGGGACCATGGACAACCCACTTGCCAAGAGACTGGACTTCCTAGATGCGGCTCTACTTTCCCAATTTTTATATAATGAGGGAGACACTGGAACTTATAGTGTATGGGTTCTACATGGCAATGGCCTCACTGCCTCCACTTCTCATTATAGGCCCTTGGACATTTTCAGCTCCAGGCCCATTAGGCCCTTAATCCGGCCCTTTTCATGCTATATTCTTTTATCATTATTCTTCCAGAAGAGTTCAATGAGCAAGTTTTATCAATCCACCCAAATTCTGCCACACTCCTAAGGTTTTACCTTCAGCACCCCATGTCAACCCAGACCAGACCCTCGGGCATGACAGCATTGTTGAGCATACAATAATGCAAACGGAATGTGTTGAACTTCAAACACGCCACCTCTACACGTTCATCTGTGGTTCTGGAAACCCGGTATTGATGTATGGATGGTGGTGGGAACAGCAAGCTGAGGTTTTGCTTATTCTGCCGAATAACTTGCACCAGCCCTGTACACAGCCCATTTTGTAAGGACCCTTCCTCAGTGACTGTGAAATAAATCAGAACACAATTCTTCCTTTAAGAAGACGCTCTGGTCTTTTCAATGTTCCTACCTGTGCCTGTGCTGTACTAAATAATCAGAATAACAATCAGCGGTACTTGTTTCCTAGCACGGCCACATTCGCATTGATCTTGTGCCCTTAATAGTGTTATGCGATGGCCCCCGACGCGATGGACCCGATTTCCCATTGAAATGCATTGAAAAGTTAAAAAATCGCGTCGGTCGCGTCGCATGCGGCTAAATAAGCGTCGCCACGGACACCTGTGAAGCCCGCAAGGGGACGCGTATAACTGTGAAGGTATCCGCGTGCGCTCGCCACGCTTCGGGCTCGGTGGCTCGCTGCGCTCGCCACACTATTCTATTCTCAGCTCCACGCCGACGTGGATAGTGGGGGTATGAAAAGGTCGGAGGACACGTACTGCCACCCCTCGCGGGCTCGCTGCGCTCGCCATGCTTCGGGTTCACGTTGATCGTGGGGTGGCGTTAACTAATTTTGGGGGGCCATTTCACTGTTCTGGTGTGTTTTTGGGGGTTTCTGGACCATTTAAAATTGTGCCCTGTTCATTTGGGTAAATTGAGGCATTTAACATTGTTCCCTATGGGAAATCGGGGGCATCGCGTCGGGACCATCGCATGCGATTTTTTAGCACGCATGCGATGCGACCGATGAGATTTTTTTACCTGCGATGCCCCCGATTAGAATCGGTGTGGCCGTGCTAGGAAACAAGTACCCAATCAGCCAGCACTGGTAGCTGGAAATATTTTGATAAAGTTCTAATTGGTTTCTATGGGTTACTGCATAGTTGCACTTTTGCAAACAAATGAACTCCCAGTATGTATACAAAGAGATGTTCCATGTGTCTGGGCCTCTGACATGCATCTGACTTCAATATCCATAGCTGTTTCTGGTTGACACATGCTACAAGTTAGCATGCAGTGTGTCTTTTGATTTAAATCATTAACATATTTTCCCAAGAAGCTGCGTTTTTATATTGATGACATAAACAGAAACTACATATTGAGCAAATAAATAGCACGTAATTCTGTCTGGAAGAAAAATACATGAAAAATCAATCCAATGAGGTGATGACCAGGGAAACAGAAGAACAGCGCAATTCATGGGGATTAGGCTAAACAAATATCTGCTTAATATAGGAATGGTATATGTAACATCTCTCTGGAATAAAGGAGTACGTTTTACGTCTACATTAACTGTTGGCTGCCCACTAAATTTGAATTGTCAGTTAACTTATAAACAATAATGCAATAAATACACCAGAAGATGGGTGTTGCACTCAAAGGTGGATTTCCCACAATACAACCTACAGTAGGTACATGCCTAAGGCTTAGAAGATCCTAAGGAGCTCCACAAAGATATCCTGGCAATCCGAAACGTTCTAAGAGGAGCATTGCGGGACTTCCGCATGACATTATGACATCAGTGCACCTGCCCATGTGCCTTTGATGTTCTTTGATAGGATAAAAAAAAGTTTGGACACACACAATGGTGTCCTCCACTGTATGTAGGCGGTCAGGTTATTTTAAATGTTACACAGGTATTAATCGATGTCACCTGCAATTAGCAGCAAAATGATAGTGCTACTGATGTGAGGTGTTGGATGGGGTAGGTGGGCACCAAACTGATATCTTGTCTAGGACCCCATGAAGTATAAATCCTCCTCTGCTTTCATTAAATAATTTTGACAGGGGGGGGGGGGGGGTCTGTGCTGGAGGGGGATGTGAATATGTGACATGTCTGCCCATGGGGGCCTGTACTTTTTTGAAATCCCCCTTTTAAACCTGTGTTTGCCACTGAGTGTCCCTTCCTGAGTCACACTCACCATTTAGGGTGTCTTCAACTGCTGATGGCTGGCCTCCACTGCTCTCCCATGCTGCTGGCAGGCATGACACTGACTGTACAGTGCCATGTAGCCCTTCCCCATTTTTGGACTGCCCTGAGTGCACGGTAGTTGCTAAATTCAGTAGCCTAAAGGACCTTTCACGCTCAGAGGCCTTTAGTAACCAGGTTGGTTGCCTTTAGTAACCAGATGGCACCCAAAACATGGTGAGCAAAGGGTCCATTTGGGTCCCTTGTTCTGACCTTGCTGCTCCTCTTTATGCCCCCTCTCCATCCCTGACTGTCAAAACGCTGACAGCCAGGTGCTCGATGGCCACCTGCTATTTTCCCTCGTGGGGGTCCACGACCCCCATAGAGGGAGAATAGAATAGATGGCTCGGGTAGCGAGCCACCGTGCCCGCAAGGGGCTTTTATGCGCTCGCCATGCTGTCTGACTCTGGGCAGCCGGGATCCTGACGTCGGGATAATGACTGTCAAGATCCCGACTGTTGGAGTCCCGTACCACACCTGCTCAGAGATGGGCTACTCGGCTGAGAACAGGGTGTTCCTTGCTCAAAATGTTTGACTTAGCTCATTAATAAAACAACCGAAAGCAACAAAGATATTCTACTCCTGTAGATCAGATGTGTGACATATAGTACATCTGTATGTGAATGAGTCTGGGGGCCAGATTCTCTAAGCTTCAAAAGTGATAAAATGGAGAGTGATAATCAGCCAGCCAATCAGCTCCTGTCTGACATTTTTCAAACACAGTCTGTGACATGGCAGGTAGGAGCTGATTGGCTGGCTGTTTATCACTTTTGAAGCATAGAGAATCTAGCCCTGAATCTGTACGCAAAGTGCTACAACGCAGTGGCTGCTGCTTTTCTCAAGATCCATTGTGCTTCTTCTGTTTAAAAGAATTCCTGTGCAGTTAAAGTCATTGACAAGCATCTGTATTACAATATGAGTGATGTTTTGCTGCATCTGCCACGCGAATGAGATGCAAAATGTAACGAGACGCAACACCTCAGTCGCGCCAGGCATCTAACACTGTATGGCGTATAGAAGCTAGGTGTATGCGGATACATCTGTATATAATAAATACATATATAAATGATTACAGCATCATAAATGGATCTGTGAAATAACAGAGCAAATAGTGTCATTATTTGGAACAATAGAACACTATGGAAATGGTAAAGCTAGACATTATCTATGCGGTAGGGAGGCTACGTGTGACTAAAAACATGTATGGGGTCCAGATGTATTATATTTATGTAAAATCTAAGAATAATGAAACAGCAGTTTATAAACTCCAGAGCGGGGTTCTAGATAGCATCTCTCACTGCAGAAATATGAAATCTGTCTGCAACATGGAATTGTTCATGTTAATAAAGAATATGTACTGTCCATATGTTTAACAAAATGGGAAAGATGTTTTCATAAAATAAGGAATTAAATGTTTGGCAAAGTAGAAGTGCACAAAGTACTTATTACCATAATTCACTTTTAAGAAGAATGTCTGGAAAAAAGTTTTTTCTTCTCCCAACTCGCAGAACCAACAAATGGGGCGAGATGTAATAGGTGGGATTTTTAGCCGTGCAATTTTTTGACAAAAAAGGGCGAATTCATACGTTTTCCAAAAATCGCACATGTAATAACTTGCGAATTGTGGTAAAATGTGCCCGGTTTAACCTGTCTAAAAAATTGCACATTCAAAATCGCATCCAGATGTTTTTTCCATAGAAAACATCAAAATCGCAAATGTAACTGGGTGCAAACTTTCAATTCGCACCCTAACATAAATAAAAATCGCAAAACAAATAGACCAGGTCCACCCTGGCAAGGTTGATAAAACCAAGCACAGATCAGTGTGATCTGTGCATGGTTCTGTCCAAAAAAAGTGTTCTGAAGTTAACAGTTTAAAAAAAATGATGTGGGGTCCCCCCTTCTGAGCATAACCAGCTGGTCTTGGTTCCCTAAATACGGGGGGGGGACATTGTGGGGTTCCCCTGTATTTAAGAAACCAGCACCTTGCTCTTGGACCAGTCCTGGTTCCAAAAATACGGGAGACAAAAAACTGGGGGTCCCCCGTATTTTGGAACCAGCACCAGGCTCGAACAACCAATGCTGTCATGCTACAGCCGGGAGACACATTTTACACAAGGTCCCCCGGCCAAAACATGACGACCGTGGCTGGTCAGCCCTGGACAGGGTACCTGGCAGAGTTGGGACCCCCTCAATAAAGGGGTCCCCCCCAGGCTTCACCTGTCCAGGGCTGAAGCCCAGGGCTGTCCGAGGGCGGTAGACACCGGGCTGATAAGTGTAAATTTATAATAATTTTTTTTTTTTGCTTTTACAGTAGAACTACAAGTCCCAGAAGGCCTCCCCCGCATGCTGGGGCTTGGCGAACCACAAGTTTCAGCAAACAAAAGAATGTTAAAATAAACAGACACACACCGAGAACAGTACAACTTTCTTACATAGATTTTACACCAATATACTGTACATTACCCTTCCTCGCTCCCACCGAGGTTCTCCAGCACACGTGTATGCGCCGGAGGACACTAGACATGACGCACTTATCTCCTTCATACCTAGTGTTTTCCTCTGCACTCCCACAAAACTGCCGGTTACCACCCCCAGCCACCTACTTCCTGTCAATCACCCTGCGAACAGCTTGTGAAGAACAAAAGTAGCAGGCTTCAATTCGGCCCGTGTGCATGCAGCGCATTGTATCGATAATTGATCACTGAGCGAATTTGCAGCCGTGCAATCTGGTCTGAATTAGTGTTAATAAGTAAAATGTTTTATCTCTGTTATAAAGTCTACAATCTTCTAATATCACATGGTGCACACACATATTAGCCCCAATGACAGCACTTGGTGACGCACCTTCCCATAATCAAGAACGTGTCCGTCAATGCAATCATTTCTAGGTGTTAATACATTGTAAAAGATATTTACTGCCAATTCTTTAAAAAAAAAAAAAGGAACCAATTTCAACTTTATAAATATAAATAGCATCTTGGGAAAACTTGACGTACGTCAGAAGTAGATGTAGGATATAGCTGTAAAATAGATATGTATGGTGGCTGAATACTGTGACCATTGATTTAGACCAGTTTTGTTTTACAGTATTTCCAGCACTACTGATCAACACTAAAGACTTGTGCTCTACCTAATGCAGGGCAACCTACCATATCTACAGGAATATTACATGCCTGTATAGAGCACTAGAAAGAATAACTTTTGTCCTTTCCAGTCTTTGTGTAACACCCATCTGTTTGTAGAAGCTAAAATCCAGACCTAGCCTGTGACCTGGGATTGCCGGTCCTGCTACTGAGACAAAGCATACATGTGTGCTTACAGAGCAGTAAAACGGCCATCTTTATAGGGAAACGGTCTGTAGGTGTAATGTGATTGGGTGTTATGAATTGCGGCTGTTGTATGACTTTCAGAATACATGACACCTGTCTTCACTTATACCCTGGATTAAGCAGATGTTTTATGAAGCAGGGTAAGTATTGATAAAGTATGGAAAACTGTTTAAACTTTGTATTCATAATATGAAAGCAAAGCAAATATCGGTGGTATGTATAAACATTATAAACACGCATTTTTTCCCCATATTGTGCAATAAATGTTTTTGCCGGCTATACCAGTTAGTTAGGGCTATTTTAGATTTTTTGCAAATAGAGTTAAAAAGATTATATAAAATATACAGAGCCAAATACAGTATAAGGTTTAATCATATTTTCACTACACAATAAAGACATAAAGTCACAAAAAGTCAATATTGCATTTTACGTATATTCCTACAGGCATTGCATAAGGAATTAAAGCTGTGTCTAGCTCTGAAGTCATACAGTATATGTGGCTGATGTTCGGTAATGATTAGTATAATACGTGGACCCTTATATACAGTATATAGGACCCTTTAAGGACAGTTCGAATTCTATTCTACTGTATACAGTGCTTCTGACAGTCATATGCTGGGACCAAATTACTAATACTGTATATAGTATATCTGGCACATATAGCAAATATAGCCGCAACATTAATGAATTAGGTCAAATCAGCCGGAGGGTCAATTTACAATTCAGAATCATGATCATCATCTTCATCACTGCATCACTGTGCCAGCCGTCATACACCTGCAAGAGTAAGTCTGGGTACACATCAGGACAATGTGTGCTCCAGCAGACCAGAAGACCTATGGTATGAAACGTAAGTGCAGCCATACACAGTGTATGGCCCGCTATACAGCCACAGGTTATACAGCTGCACACCACTTTCACCTGCATACTACCATCAGCCAATCTGATGTACAGCATATCAGGTGGAATGCCCCAGCTGGCAATGGCCGGGAGCATGCAATTGTGAGCACACCGCACATACCATAGGGTGTGCGGTGTGCACACACATCGGTGGGTACCTATTCAATGCTGTCGGGAAAGACAGCATTGAATAGGCACCCTCCGCTATTTCCCCTGTCGGAAATAGCAGCGGGGGATTGAATACCCCCCTTAGTGTCAGATTGTCTTAACCCCTTCCCGACATTTGACGTATATATACGTCATGGCCGGGATGTACTTTCCGACACATGACGTATATATACGTCATGACTTTAAACTGTCCCCGCGTCTATAGACGCGGGGACAGAGGGACGATGTCTGCTGTCCCTGACAGCAGACATGTCCCTGCATGCCCAGGGGGGGCTGCGATGCCGCCCCCCCGTCGGCGATCGCTGTGATTGGCTGTTCAGTGTGAACAGCCATTCACAGCGTTTTCCTGTGTTACCGGCGAATCAGACGCTCGGTAACACAGGTGTCAATCACCGCCGGGCGTCAGGGGGCATGAGGGGGTCATCGGTGACGACGACACCTCACCCCACCTGCCCCCAAGGCTGTGATTGGTCCGTGGGACCCACGGACCAATCACAGCCAAGGCGCGTGATTTAAACTAACGGTGACTGCACTGCAGACGTCATTCCGGTCTGGAATTGCGTGCAGAGCGGTCACCGTGCCAATCTGTCGTGATACATACCTGATCCTTGCCTGAAACTTACCTGATCACCGCTGATCACCGCTGGTAGCGTGCTGCCAGCAGCTGGATACTTCCTGGATCTTGTGACTTCTGTGTGTGCTGCTGCAGCAGTGTCATAGAGTCACAGATCGTGAGAGATAGGGACAGATAGTGATAGAGAGTGATAGAGAGTGCTATATTTTGTGTCTGCTGCACCCCCTTTGTGCTGATCACTATATCTGAGGTAATCAGCAACTTTTTGGGGGTGCAGAGGTTTTTTTTTATATATATACCTGTCAGTTGCAGCAAAGGTTGTGCTGCCTGTGCAACTGACTGCTGCCCCCCCCTGCTGCCCCCCCCTTTTGTACTGTTTGTGCTGATTAATTAACTGATCAGCAACTTTTTGGGGGTCCAGGGTTTTTTTTTTATATATATACCTGTCAGTTGCACCAAAGGTTGTGCTGCGTGTGCAACTGACTGCTGCCCCCCCTTTTGTGCTGGTCAGTTTTAATTAATTAATCAGCAACTTTTTGGGGGTCCAGGTTTTTTTTTTTATATATATACCCTGTCAGGTTGTGTGTCTGCTGCCCCTCACTGCTAATCAGTGGTGCATCACTGCATCACTGATCTGCAGTTGTTTTTTTTTTGGAGAGTGCAGTGGGGTTTTGTTTTTACACCCACGTTGCTTGTGTGGGTGTCCTGTGGCCGCAGAGCGCTGATCAGTGACGTACAATCACTGAACAGCATTTTTGGTACAGGGTTGATATCATTTTTTTTTCTGCAGTTTTTTTAAATTGTTTTTTTTTTGGAGAGTGCTGTGGAAATTTTTTTAAAATTGTTTTTACACCCACGTTGCTTTTGTGGGTGTCCTGTGGCCGCTGATCAGTGACGTACAATCACTGAACAGCATTTTTGGCACAGGTTGATATCATTTTTTTTCTGCAGTTTTTTTTAAATTGTTTTTTTTTTTTGTTTTTACACCCACGTTGTTTTTGTGGGTGTCCTGTTGCCTTTGAGCGCTGTTCAGTGACGGACGTTACTGACCAACATCTGTGCTCAATTTTTGGCGCAGGACCTTTTTTTTTTTTTTTTTTTAACCCCTTCAATTTTTTTTTTTATTGGGATCAAATTCCTGTATAAAGTATTTTTTTTTTCTGCACTACATACACACTACACACTACATACCCCCCGTGTTGAAATAAAGTTTGTACCCCCCCTACACTATACACGTGTTGAAACATTACACTTACAGAAACACAAAAATAAAAATGGCATCCCAAATGTCATCCCAAATGTCATCCCAGTCATCCAGAAGAATGTATTCAGCGGAGGAGGCATATGCCATGCTTGCCTCTGACTCTGACACAGCCAGTGATGCAAGCGGGGAATTTGAAGGATTCGCCTTAAGCTCCTCTTCCTCCTCTGCTGATGAGGGACCCCCTCAAAGACGCCCCCGTAGAGCAGCTGAGACCCCCCCCAAATGATTGATCCCGTATGGACCCCACCACCAGACAATTTTGAGCCCCAGGTTCCTGAGTTTTTGGCCATCCCAGGAATCCAATTTGATTCAGCAGGTCTCAGAGAAATTGACTTTTTCAAATTATTTTTCTCTGATGATTTTATAAATTTAATGGTGGACCAAAGTAATTTATATGCCCAGCAGTTTATTGCTCAAAACCCCACGTCATCATTTGCTAGGTGGACCCCTGTAGATGCAGTAGAGATGATGACGTTTTGGGGTCTGGTGTTACATATGGGCATAGTAAAAAAGCCAGAAATTAGGCAATATTGGAGTACAGATGTTCTGTACAGCACCCCATTTTACCGTATGGCCATGACTCGGGCTCGTTTTGAGATAATCCTTAAATTTTTACATTACACCGATAATACACTGTGCCCACCCAGAGATGATCCCACCTTTGACCGGCTATTCAAAGTCAGGCCGGTCATTGATCATTTCAGTGCCAAATTTGCAGAGATGTACATCCCTGAAAAATGTATTTGTATTGACGAGTCCCTTATACATTTTAAAGGAAGGGTTAAATTCCGCCAGTACCTTCCCAGTAAGAGGGCAAGGTATGGCATAAAAATGCATAAGCTGTGTGAAAGCACCTCAGGCTACACCCACAGGTTTAGGGTATATGAAGGGAAGGATTCAAGAATTGAACCGCCAGAATGCCCCCCCTCCCTCGTAGGTGTTAGTGGAAAAATTGTCTGGGATTTAGTGCACCCCTTCCTGGATAAAGGTTATCACCTCTATGTGGATAACTTTTACACTAGCATCCCCCTGTTTAAGGCCCTTGGTTCAAGAGGTACAGCAGCTTGCGGTACTGTGCGTAAGAACCAAAGAGGCCTCCCAAAAACGCACATTGCCCAAGTAATGAGAAGGGGTGAAAGCAGGGGAATATGCACCGAAAATATGTTGTTGGTCAAATATAAGGACAAGAGGGATGTCCTTATACTGACAACAATTCATGGAGACAGTACCACCTCCATCCCTGTACGAGGTACCAGTACCCACACCTCAAAACCTAATTGTATCCTAGATTACAATAGGTACATGGGCGGAGTGGATCTTTCAGATCAGGTACTGAAGCCGTACAGTGCCCTGCGGAAAACAAAAATCTGGTACAAGAAGCTGGCCGTGTATATCATCCAGATGGCACTGTATAACGCTTATGTGCTATTCCGTTCTACCAGCCAGAGGGGGACATTTATGCACTTTCAAGAGGAAGTTATAAAGGGCCTAATATTTGGGAACCAGCAGGCAGAGGGCCCCAGTACTTCTAGTACTGGCCCCCGTATTGTACCAGGGCAGCATTTTCCTAACGAAATCCCCTCCACTGCAAGAAAGGGCAGGACACAAAAAAGGTGCAAAGTTTGCTATAAAAAGGGAATAAGAAAGGAAACTATTTTCCACTGTGAAACTTGCCCCGACAAACCCGGCCTATGTATAAAGGAGTGTTTTAAAATATACCACACATCTATGGATTATTAGGTTCATCATTTCACCGTGCTTCGGGGGTCTTGCTAATGCCACATAGCACCCACCATTCATTCCACCAGAATCTGTGCTGCAAAATCCAAATATCACTCCTTCCCTTCTGAGTCCTGCCACTTTTTGGTCACACATGAGGCATTGCCGTACTCGGGAGAAATTGGGGCACAGATTTTGGGGTGCTTTTTCTCCTTCATACCTTCTGAAAATGAAAAATTTTGAGCCAGAACTGCATTTTTGTGTAAAAAAATGTAATTTTTCATTTTCACTGCCCAGTTGTATCAAAATTGGTGAAACCCCTGGGGGTTTGAAATGTACACTATACCCCTAGATGAATTCCCTGAGGGGTGTAGTTTGCAAAATGGGGTCACTTGTGGGGGGTTCCACTGTATTGGTGCTTTGGGGGTCTTGCTAATGCGACATAGCACCCACCAACATTCCACCAGAATCTGTGCTGCAAAATCCAAATATCACTCCTTCCCTTCTGAGTCCTGCCACTTTTTGGTCACACATGAGGCATTGCCGTACTCGGGAGAAATTGGGGCACAGATTTTGGGGTGCTTTTTCTCCTTCATACCTTCTGAAAATGAAAAATTTTGAGCCAGAACTGCATTTTTGTGTAAAAAATGTAATTTTTCATTTTCACTGCCCAGTTGTATCAAAATTGGTGAAACCCCTGGGGGTTTGAAATGTACACTATACCCCTAGATGAATTCCCTGAGGGGTGTAGTTTGCAAAATGGGGTCACTTGTGGGGGGGTTCCACTGTATTGGTGCTTGGGGGGTCTTGCTAATGCGACATAGCACACACCAACATTCCACCAGAATCTGTGCTGCAAAATCCAAATATCACTCCTTCCCTTCTGAGTCCTGCCACTTTTTGGTCACACATGAGGCATTGCCGTACTCGGGAGAAATTGGGGCACAGATTTTGGGGTGCTTTTTCTCCTTCATACCTTCTGAAAATGAAAAATTTTGAGCCAGAACTGCATTTTTGTGTAAAAAAATGTAATTTTTCATTTTCACTGCCCAGTTGTATCAAAATTGGTGAAACCCCTGGGGGTTTGAAATGTACACTATACCCCTAGATGAATTCCCTGAGGGGTGTAGTTTGCAAAATGGGGTCACTTGTGGGGGGCTTCCACTGTATTGGTGCTTTGGGGGTCTTGCTAATGCGACATAGCACCCACCAACATTCCACCAGAATCTGTGCTGCAAAATCCCAAAATCACTTCTTCCCTTCTGAGTCCTGCCATGCACCCAAATGGTATTTTTTGGTCACATGTGAGGCATTGCCGTACTCGGGAGAAATTGGGGCACAGATTTTGGGGTGCTTTGTCTCCTTCATTCCTTGTGAAAATGAAAAATTTTGAGCCAGAACTGCATTTTTGTGTAAAAAATGTAATTTTTCATTTGCACAGCCCAGTTGTATCAAAATTGGTGAAACCCCTGGGGGTTTGAAATGTACACTATACCCCTAGATGAATTCCCTGAGGGGTGTAGTTTGCAAAATGGGGTCACTTGTGGGGGGTTCCACTGTATTGGTGCTTGGGGGGTCTTGCTAATGCGACATAGCACCCACCAACATTCCACCAGAATCTGAGCTGCAAAATCCAAAAATCACTCCTTCCCTTCTGAGTCCTGCCATGCACCCAAGTGGTATTATTTGGTCACATGTGAGGCATTGCCGTACTCGGGAGAAATTGGGGCACAGATTTTGGGGTGCTTTTTCTCCTTCATACCTTCTGAAAATGAAAAATTTTGAGCCAGAACTGCATTTTTGTGTAAAAAAATGTAATTTTTCATTTTCACTGCCCAGTTGTATCAAAATTGGTGAAACCCCTGGGGGTTTGAAATGTACACTATACCCCTAGATGAATTCCCTGAGGGGTGTAGTTTGCAAAATGGGGTCACTTGTGGGGGGCTTCCACTGTATTGGTGCTTTGGGGGTCTTGCTAATGCGACATAGCACCCACCAACATTCCACCAGAATCTGTGCTGCAAAATCCAAAAATCACTCCTTCCCTTCTGAGTCCTGCCATGCACCCAAATGGTATTTTTTGGTCACATGTGATGCATTGCCGTACTCGGGAGAAATTGGGGCACAGATTTTGGGGTGCTTTGTCTCCTTCATTCCTTGTGAAAATGAAAAATTTTGAGCCAGAACTGCATTTTTGTGTAAAAAATGTAATTTTTCATTTGCACAGCCCAGTTGTATCAAAATTGGTGAAACCCCTGGGGGTTTGAAATGTACACTATACCCCTAGATGAATTCCCTGAGGGGTGTAGTTTGCAAAATGGGGTCACTTGTGGGGGGTTCCACTGTATTGGTGCTTGGGGGGTCTTGCTAATGCGACATAGCACCCACCAACATTCCACCAGAATCTGAGCTGCAAAATCCAAAAATCACTCCTTCCCTTCTGAGTCCTGCCATGCACTTAAATGGTATTTTTTGGTCACATGTGAGGCATTGCCGTACTCGGGAGAAATTGGGGCACAGATTTTGGGGTGCTTTTTCTCCTTCATACCTTCTGAAAATGAAAAATTTTGAGCCAGAACTGCATTTTTGTGTAAAAAAATGTAATTTTTCATTTTCACTGCCCAGTTGTATCAAAATTGGTGAAACCCCTGGGGTTTTGAAATGTACACTATACCCCTAGATGAATTCCCTGAGGGGTGTAGTTTGCAAAATGGGGTCACTTGTGGGGGGGGTTCCACTGTATAGGTGCTTGGGGGGTCTTGCTAATGCGACATATCACCCACCAACATTCCACCAGAATCTGAGCTGCAAAATCCAAAAATCACTCCTTCCCTTCTGAGTCCTGCCATGCACCCAAATGGTATTTTTTGGTCACATGTGAGGCATTGCCGTACTCGGGAGAAATTGGGGCACAGATTTTGGGGTGCTTTGTCTCCTTCATTCCTTGTGAAAATGAAAAATTTTGAGCCAGAACTGCATTTTTGTGTAAAAAATTTAATTTTTCATTTTCACTGCCCAGTTGTACCACAATTGGTGAAACCCCTGGGGGTTTGAAATGTACACTATACCCCTAGATGAATTCCCTGAGGGGTGTAGTTTGCAAAATGGGGTCACTTGTGGGGGGGGTTCCTAAATTTTAGCATCTTATGGTGCCTAGAAACCTACATGGTGCCTAAAAAATAATCTCATTAAAAGGAGGCTCCAAAATCAAGTAGGTGCTCCTTCTATTATGAAGCCTGTGGTTTGGTCAACGTGCACACTAGGGCCACATATAGGATATTTATGAAAACAAAAGAATTGGGGGAATCAATTTTTAGTCACATTTCTCTAGTAAAATCTACTGTGTTCCTTAGAAAAATGTATTAAAATTGCAAATCTGCAAAAAAAATGAAATTTTGAAATTTCACCTACACTTTGTTTTAATTCCTGTGAAACACCTAAAGGGTTAACAAACTTCCAAAATGCTGTTTTGAATACTGTGAGGGGTGCAGTTTTTGAAATGGCATAATTTATGGGGGTGTCTCACATACAAGTCCCTCAAAGTCACATCAGAACTGAACTGGTCCCTAAAAAAATCAGTGTTTGAAATTTTCTTGAAAATTTGAGAATTTGCTATTCATATTGTAAGCCTCCTAGTGTCCAAAAAAATTAAAAGGAAGTTGAAATAATGATGGAAACATAAAGTAGACATATGGTCTATGTTAGTTATTAACTATTTTGAGTGGTATGATTATTTGTCTCACAAGCAGAAAATTTAACATTTTGCAAATTGCTAAATTTTCCATTTTTTTACGACATTTTGGTATTTTTCACAAAAAAACACAGACTGTATCGACCCAAATTTACCACTAATTTGAAGTACAATGTGTCACGAGAAAACAATCTCAAAATCACTGGGATAAGTAAAAGCAAAAAAAAGTTATCCCCACTTAAGTGATACATGTCAGATTTGAAAAAAAGGGCTCTGTCAGGAAGGCAAAAACTGGCTGTGTCAGGAAGGGGTTAATATAGTCATGTTTAGTATCGCTGTATTTCTTTTTATATTTTGTAGCTGAAGTGATGGTTTATGTTATGATAGCTGGTTTAGTTTCAGAGTTATAGATAAAGATAATTACTGATAGAGAAATGTATCAAAAATGAATGGTGGGAGACCCCTGCATGAAACTGTAGGATATGCTGATCCAGCCCCAATGACGTGAACAAATGACCAAGCTCCCTTTCAACCAGCTCGCAGTTACCTGAGATGACCTGAGTGAATGACCAATAGAAGACACCTGGGAAGTGACATCATCACCTTTTGTTCACTGTTAATTGAAAAGATTGTACATGTGGTAAGCAGTGCCTTGCAACCCTGTAGTTATTGAACTAAAGCTATCTCTTTTGCTATTGGAAGTAAACCTTCATTACTTCCTAGCACTCCTTGCACTTGGACTATCTTTATTTTGTAGCAACTACTATTTGAAACTTAGCAAAGGAGGCCTACATGTATCATTAGGGCAGATTTATTAAGCTTGGAGAAGAGATAAACTGGAGATAAAGCGGAGAAAAGGTAAAAGGAGATAAAGCACCAGTCAATCAACTCCCAACTGTCTTTTTCAAACACAGCTGATTGGCTGTGCTTTATCTCCTTTTACCTTTTCTCCACTTTATCTCCAATTTATCTCTTCTCCAAGCTTAATAAATCTGTAATAAATTGTAACCACAGTTGATACCTTTGCCAATGCCTAGTTATGAATACAAGCAATGGAATAAATATTTTAGTTCTCTACTGGATAAACTATATCAAACCATATTTTGTTTCAAAACCTGCACTTGGTTTAAATGATTGTTAAAACCAATACCCATCCAACACCATCTCCTAGCCCTAGGGTTACCAACTCATCCCTTTAATCCGGGACACATATTAATTACACAGGTTCTGTGGCTGGCTTTCACCTGGTTTTAAACTGACACACCTCAAGACTCCATTTCAACTGGTTTTAAACTACCACAGAACCTGTGTAATTAATATGTGTTCCGGATTAAAGGGATGAGTTGGTAACCCTACCTAGCCTCCAGCCCTCGCCAACACAACCTCCAGACTTGTCGAATAGTTTTGGCAGCTAACTGGCTCAGGCTACTTATAATATGTCCAAACTCCCGAGACCCCCTTTGTTCGGCAAACCCTTAGCAAGCATGTAACTGAACTGCTATGAGTTGCCTCTCTCTATTCATACAACCAAGATTGTAACTGCCCGAAGTGTTCCCCACCCCTTCCCTTCTGCCAACCTGTTCCACTTTCCCCTTATGTTTTATAACATACCTACTGTTTGCTGTCATTAATGCATTTATGCTGTATTGAAATTCTCAATAAAAATGTAATTTAAAAAAAAAACAATATCCAGAAGTTTTAGGGAGGTGTGGAAAAATGCTTTAAAAAATAAAAGTGTTAGTAGTTTCTCTGTATCAATTAACAATGCAAAGTGAATGAAAAGAGGATAAATCAAATAAATTTTGGTGTGACCACCCTTTGCCAATTCTGACTTCTAGGTACACTTGCACAAAGTCAGTGTCACGATCCGGAGTCTAAAGAACACTTACCTTTCGTCTAAGTGCCTGTCCAGACTTGTTCTGAGGTATACACCTAATAAACTTCAGTGCAGTGATCTTGCTTTCTCTCACATGACATTCATACCCCTTTCAGACAGAAAAAAAAGACCCGGGAATTTCCCTGCTCTTGCCGTGTCGACCCGGGTTTTTCTTCTGTCTGAAAGGGTCAACACGGGTCTAAAGTTCCGGGACATCGACCCAGGTATTTACCTGGGTTTTTCCCGGGTCTGTATTCCAAAAACCCGGGTCGCCGGCTGTCTGAAAGGAAACAACCCGGGTTTTTGGGATTATTACACATTGTTAGGCACTGATTGGCTCTCCTGGTGGGGTGCTGGCTGATTGGTTGTGAGGATAGGCTTCTCTGATTGGCTGGGAGGGCATGGCAATGGAGCTGGCCTCTGAGGTCATTAGGGAGCTGAAAAAAGGATAGCATGGCCCACTGGTAGAAGCAAGAGGTGAGAGCTGCTGGCAGTGAGAGGGGAGGAGGATATTGGCAAACAGATGACTGGGACAGTCAAAGATGCCACAGTGTACTCAAACATTGCAAATATACTGACAGCCATGTGAGGTAACATGTACCTTCCAGTATATAAAAACAATAAAACTTCTTTACAACATATCTTTGTGTCATGCCATGGTTAATGCAATGCAGTGAGCAGTCACCACCCACTTTTGATGATTTCATCTCTGTGTGCCTTTAAAACTGTCCTATTCTTATGACACACAGAGTTTTGCAGGAAAAATCCGGCTTCTGTGTGAAAGGGGTCGACACGGGAAATACCCGGGTTTTTTCTCCTGTGTGAAAGGGGGTCAGCCCCTTGCTGCCTAGTTGTACCCGGGTTTTTGTATCCGGGAAATACCTGGGGTTTTGGGATTTTTCTGTCTGAAAGGGGTATCAGAAACCAAAACCTGTCTGCCTGATTCTGACATCATCCAGCTGGGTCCAATCAGCCCCGCCCTGATTCCTATAAGTATGCTGGGAAAATGGTCTGGAGTTGTCAGTGCAATGGTGTCTACAGCCTAAAGCTGAGTACACATATATACAATTGTCGGGCCATTCTGGGTCGGACGGCCGTTCAATTGTATAGGTGTGTACGCTGTCCCGTACGAGCGTTAAACGGCAAAAAACCATACTCGGTCGGTCGACAGTTCTTTGCTGTTTATTTTTCATCCGACAGGACGGCCCCATACCGGAACAAAAGTGCAGTGTGTACGCACGTTCGACCGATATGCTGCCGTCCTTGCGACTATACTGCCAAATTATTTATTTAATTATTTAATAAGTGTCCCCCGGCTGTGGCATTACCCTGCTGGCTGGTTTGGCCTGAGGCTGGTTCTTAAAATACGGGGGACCCCTAGTCATTTTGTCCCCCGTATTTTGGGAACCAGCCCCGGACCTGGAGCCTGGGGCTGGCTTTAAAAAATCAGCGAAGCCCTATTTGTCGGGTTTCCTGATTTTTTAATACCAGCCCCGGCTCTTCAGCCTGGTGCTGGTTACAGCCGTGGGGGGGGACCCCACGTTGTTTTTTTTTTTAAATGGGTCTAAAATGTAGACGCATAACCCATCTATATAGAAGTTTAGTCACCCTGCCGGCTGACTAAAGTTCTATATAGAAGGGTTTGCGTCTAAATTTTAGTCACCCTGCCTGCTGGCTACTTTCGCGTATATAGCGGTTTGCTATAATTATGCCCTAACCCAGCCCATTATGATAATTTTGTTCACATATGACGTGTCAATAGCCCAAATCGAGACAGTGTGTACAGTGGTACAATCTTTTTATTGCGACTGTTTGGACGGGAGTACATCGGATCGTCGCAAGTAAAATTGTACAGGTGTGTACGCGTGTGATCGGCTGTTGTTTGTGGACGGTCCGACGGGAGTACGGTCGGCCGAACGGTTGCAAGAAACAGGGATTGTATATATGTGTACCCAGCTTTAGTAGCATCTAAGGATCTGCTCCTGTGTTATTCAGCCTCCAGACCAGTGCTATTGTCAACTCCAGCACAGCCTGACTCCTAGCAGTTCTGCTGCATTCTCTCCTGCTGATTCCAGTCAGTTCTGCTCCTGCAGTTACCACAGTGTCTATCTGGTTCACCATCGGTTTGCCATCGGCTCACCAACGTTGTCATCGACCACTGCGCTTCCCATCCACCTACAGCTCTACTACCCGGTACCATCTTCTATTACCAGACACCCTTCAGAGAGTCATCATCGATTACAACCACCATCGGTGACCTAACATCGAACAGCTATCATCATCGGTGTACTTTCTTTCAGGGACTGTGTTATTGGTACTATCCCGAGCTACATACTTACCTGCAGTGCTCCATTGTTGTCTCCGACACGCCATCGATGGTCAACAAGTGAACCTCCAGAATCCAGATCACTGTGATATTGTGTTATTAAACATTTCTAGTTACTGTGTTGCTGGCTGCAGTCCAGTCCTCATCATCTCAGTGATGTTTTGCTTATCTCCAGTCTTCTGATGTTACTTACCTGTCTATGTGTGCAAAATTCATTAAACAACCAAGTTTTCATTTTACCTCAGCCTCAGTGTCAAGTCAGTCCTCAAGTGTGACAGTCAGGGATTTTGTAGGATTATAGTGCGGTTTATGATTAACTAATCATACTAAACAAATGAGAATGATCATCATTTTCATATGTGGGTTGTAACTCAGCCATTAACTGAAATAGCTCTGTAAGAGGATAAAAACTGGGTGAGAAACAGCCAAACTATGCTACAAAGGTGATGTTGTGGAAGACAGTTTCATGTCATAGGTTTCATGTCATAGGTTAGAAAAAAAGACGTCACTCCATCGGGTTCAACCTATTTGAATTGTAGCTACTGACTTGAGTAAGTCCAATCTATATGATTCCCTTAGTGGCCACAAATGTATCCAGTTTTGATTTAAATTCCTTAACAGTAGCTGCCGCAACTACCACCACCGGCAATGAGTTCCAGAATTTTATTGCTCTAATGGTGAAGAATACTCTTCTTAATTCAGTACGGAATTTCTTTTCCTGGAGCCTCAGTACATGCCAGCATGTCCTAAGTATAGGCCTGTTAGTGAACAAATCATCTCCCAGTTCCATATGATTCCCAATCCTGTATTTGAACATACTAATCATATCACCTCTCATCATCCGTTTCTCCAGTGAAACAATGCCCTGTAAAGAGGCACTATCACATTGGCATCCCTAGAATCTATTCCCCACTTAATTCATGCTACTGTAGTGTCCTTTTTGCTTTTGCACTTGAGCAAGGTGCACTATTACCCAATTGATTATAAAGAATGACCCTTAAGTGCTTCTCCACTCCAGAATTCCCTATAATAATTCTATTTAGCCTGTAAGTAGCATTTTCATTTTTGCTCCCATAATAAATTACTTTAAATTTCTCAACATTAAACTGCATTTTCACCTTTCCGCTCACTTATCTGATTAATTAAGTCACATTTTAGAGTATCCACATCCTCTCCTGAGTAAATTTCCTTACAAAATTTTGTCTAATCCGCAAATATTACATTCTTACTCACTGTGTCGCTACCTTTATTGTTAATGATAATGAATATATTAAACAAGGTGGGTCCTAATATTTGACCTTACCCCAGCTGGAATGTATGCCATTTACCACCACTTTCTGCCCTCGATTCTGCAACCAGTTTTTAATCCAATTATAAATGTTATCTCCTATCCCTAAGTTACCGAGTTTTATTAACCCCTTCCTGACAGAGCCAGTTTTTGCGTTCCTGACAGAGCCCTTTTTTTCAAATCTGACATGTATCACTTAAGTGGGGATAACTTTTTTTTGCTTTTACTTATCCCAGTGATTTTGAGATTGTTTTTTCGTGACACATTGTACTTCAAATTAGTGGTAAATTTGGGTCGATACAGTCTGTGTTTTTTTGTGAAAAATACCAAAATGTCGGAAAAAAATGGAAAATTTAGCAATTTGCAAAATGTTAAATTTTCTGCTTGTGAGACAAATAATCTTACCACTCAAAATAGTTAATAACTAACATAGACCATATGTATACTTTATGTTGCCATCATTATTTCAACTTCCTTTTCATTTTTTTGGACACTAGGAGGCGTAAAATATGAATAGCAAATTCTCAAATTTTCAAGAAAATTTCAAACACTGATTTTTTTAGGGACCAGTTCAGTTCTGATGTGACTTTGAGGGACTTGTATGTGAGACACCCCCATAAATGATGCCATTTCAAAAACTGCACCCCTCACAGTATTCAAAACAGCATATTGGAAGTTTGTTAACCCTTTAGGTGTTTCACAGGAATTAAAACAAAGTGTAGGTGAAATTTCAAAATTTCATTTTTTTTGCAGATTTTCAATTTTAATACATTTTTCTAAGGAACACAGTAGATTTTACTAGAGAAATGTGACTAAAAATTGATTCCCCCAATTCTTTGGTTTTCATAAATGTCCTATATGTGGCCCTAGTGTGCACGGTGACCAAACCACAGGCTTCATAATAGAAGGAGCACCTACTTGATTTTGGAGCCTCCTTTTTATGAGATTATTTTTTAGGCACCATGTAGGTTTCTAGGCACCATAAGATGCTAAAAGTTAGGAACCTCCCCCACAAGTGACCCCATTTTGCAAACTACACCCTTCAGGGAATTCATCTAGGGGTATAGTGTACATTTCAAACCCCCAGGGGTTTCACCAATTTTGATACAACTGGGCTGTGCAAATGAAAAAAATTAATTTTTCATTTTCACAGCTCAGTTGTATCAAAATTGGTGAAACCCCTGGGGGTTTGAAATGTACATTATACCCCAAGATGAATTCCCTGAAGGGTGTAGTTTGCAAAATGGGGTCACTTGTGGGGGGGTTCCACTGTATGGGTGCTTCAGGGGTCATTCAACCAGAATCTGTGCTGCAAAATCCAAATATCACTCCTTCCCTTCTGAGTCCTGCCATGCACCCAACTGGTATTTTTTGGTCACATGTGAGGCATTGCCATACTCGGGAGAAATTGGGGCACAGATTTTGGGGTGCTTTGTCTCCTTCATTCCTTGTGAAAATGAAAAATTTTGAGCCAGATCTGCATTTTTGTGTAAAAAAATGTACTTTTTTACACAAAAATGCAGTTCTGGCTCAAAGTTTTTCATTTTCACAAGGAATGAAGGAGACAAAGCACGCCAAAATCTGTGCCCCAATTTCTCCCGAGTATGGCAATGCCTCACATGTGACCAAAAAATACCAGTTGGGTGCATGGCAGGACTCAGAAGGGAAGGAGTGATATTTGGTGGTGGAATGAATGGTGGGTGCTATGTCGCATTAGCAAGACCCCGGAAGCACCAATACAGTGGAACCCCCCCACATGTGACCCCATTTTGCTCACCAGATTTTGGAGGGGGTCTGGCGCTGCGGCTGGTGGGGGGGTGGGAGGGGTGCTGGCGCTGCGGCAGCCGGGTGGGTGGGAGGGGGGACTGCCGGGTGGGAGGAGGGGGGGGCTGGCGATCGGTGGTGATCGGTGCTGTACTTAACAGCACCGATCACCACCGATCACTGTGTTACCGAGCGGCTTAGCCGCCGGTAACACAGAAAACGCTGCAATTGGCTGTTCACATTTGAACAGCCAATCGCAGCGATCGCCGACCGGGGCTCAGGGACAGCAGACATCTCCAAACTGTCACCGCGTCTATGGACGCGGTGACAGTTTAAAACCATGACGTATATATACGTCTTCGGTCGGGAAGTACCTCCCGACCATGACGTATATATACGTCTTCGGTCGGGAATATCTATCTGTATATATATATATATATATATATATATATATATATATATATATATATATATATATATATGTATATGTATGTATATACACACACATATATATATATATATGTGTATATACACACATACACACACACACACATATATATATATATATATATATATATATATATATATATGTGTGTGTGTGTGTGTGTATATACACACATACACACACATATATATATATATATATATATATATATATTATCATTTCATTTTATTTTTTTGATTTGTACTCTGTCCCTAGTGCTGCTGCTGCTGCTGGCGGGGGGAGGGAGGGGGGAGGCAGCGCTGCGGCGCATAACAGATAACAGAGGGAGGAGAGCGGCTGCCGGGTGCCGGGTAAGCACATAGTGCTGCCGGGTGGGAGGGAGGGGGTGTCCGCGGATCGGTGGTGATCGGTGCTGCACCGATCACCACCGTTTTCTGTGTTACCGAGCGGCATAGCCGCCGGTAACACAGAAATAGCTGTGATTGGCTGTTCACATTTGAACAGCCAATCACAGCGATCGCCGACCGGGGGGGGCATCCCTGCCCCCCCCGGGCGGCGAGGGGGGATGTCTGCTGTCAGGGACAGCAGACATCTCCAAACTGTCACCGCGTCTATAGACGCGGTGACAGTTTAAATCCATGACGTACATTTATGCCATGTGTCGGGAAGTACTTCCCGACCATGACGTAAATGTACGTCAAATGTCGGGAAGGGGTTAATAACTTTTTATGAAGAACCGTGTCAAAAGCTTTAGCAAAATCAAGAAGTACAGTATTACAGATTTTGGTACTTGTGTACTATCACAGCGCCCATCGCATCGCAGACCATAAAGCATGCGATGGTATGCGATGCGATGAGATGTCCCCCGATGTCATGCAATGTTAAAATTGTATAGCATTGTATATGGCATACAATGCGATGCGATGCGATGCGATGCGATTTTAAATTGTATAAGCACCCTAATGGGGGCTTACAAGGTTAAATGCACCCCCACGCCACCCCCACTATGAACGTGAACCCGAAGCATGGCGAGCGCAGCGGCGGTACGCGTCCTCCGACCTTTTCATACCCCCACTATCCACGTCGATGTGGAGTTGATTTTATATAGTGTGGCGAGTGCAGCGAGCCACCGAGCCCGAAGCGTGGCGAGCGCATGTAATGTAAAGTAATACGCGGCCCCTCGCGGGGCTCGCTGCGCTCACCACGCTTCGGGCTCCCCACATGGATAGTGTGGTTATGAAAAGGTGGGAGGACACATACCGCCTGCGCTCGCCACGCTTCGGGTTCACGTTCATACCGGGGGTGGCGTGGGGGTGCATTTAACATTGTAAGCCCCCATTAGGGTGCTTATACAATTAAACATCGTATAGAGGGCTTATACAATTTTAAATCGCATCGCAGTGCATCGGGTGAATGGCATGCGATTATATGGTGTGCGACCAAATATCGTGGGCGCCGTGCAAGTACACAAGTACCCAGATTTTCCTAAGGCCACCCCACCTACTGACCTTAAAGAAGCTAATTAAGTTAGTCTGATCTATTTTTGAGAAACCCATGCTGAGCCTTACTTATCACCTTCTTCTGTTCTAAGAAATGTAAGATACTATCTCTTATTATTCCTTCCAATATTTTCAACACAATGGATGTAAGGCTGACCGGTCTAAAAATTTCAGGGTTAATTTTGCTACCTTATTGGCACTACGTTAGCTATGTGCCAGTCCCTTGGTACCATCCCCGATATTTAATGATTCATTGAATATCAGATATAATGATAGTGCTATGACAGAACTCAGTTATTTTACTGTCCCAGGGTGTATTCCGTCCGGGCCAGGAGATTTGTTACTATTTAGGTTCAGTAATCTGTTTTTGACTATTTCCTCACTCAAACATACAGTTAGGGGGCAAGCAATAGCCGAGCATTCAGTCTGTGGGAGAACCTCTGAAGATTCTTCCCTTGTAAATACGGAAACAAAAAATTAATTTGAATATTTCTGCTTTCTCTATTTCTTCTATTACCAGGGTACCGTGCTTAGTTTTTTTAGTGGTCCAATATTTTCCTTCCTTAACCGTTTCCCATTTATATAACTAGAATTTTTTGGAATTAGATTTGCTATCTGCGACTAGTTTTCGTTCTGTCTCTAATTTAGCCATCCTGATTGTATTTTTGCATTTCTTATTACATTCTTTATATGCGGCAAATGATTCAGATGTCCCATCCTGTTTAAATGCTTCAAATGCCCTCCCTTTTTTTAGCCATTTTTAATTTGACTATGCTGTTAATCCACATTGGTTTTCTTTTGACATGTATTTGCTTATTTAAACTAGGAATACATTTATTATTGCCCTCCTGCAGTATTTTTTTTAAAAGTTTGCCACCTTTTAGTAGTACCCATACCTCTAAATAATTCCTTCCAGTTTATAGCCTTTAAGGACTCCTCAAACATTCCAAAGTTTGCTTTTCTGAAATGTAAGGACCTAGTTGCTCCAATATAATTTGTTAATATTTAAAATCAAATGTGATCATATTGTGATCACTGTTCCCCAATGTCTCCCTTATGTTTATGTTACTAAGATTATCCCCATTGTTGCTAATCAAGAGATCCAGGACATTATTATTTCTGGTTGTATTTTCAATAAATTGATACAAATAGTGGTCATTGAGGACTTCCAATACACACTTCCTTTAGCGGTACTACTTGATCTATCATTCCAGTTTTTTTTCTGGGTAGTTAAAGTCACCCATAATAATAATGTCCCCTAAGCTGGCCGCTTTTCCCACCTGTAACAAGAGGTCCTTTTCCTCCTCGGTATTTATGTTGGGAGGTTTATAACACATTCCTACAATTAGTGTTACTTGTGATTTCTACCCAACTTCCCTTATGTATGGTTTTAAGGATGGTTCAACATATAAACATACCCCCCCCCCCCTCCCCTTCTACCTAATCTATTTTTTAAACAAACTACATTATAACCTTCTATGTTAGCCTCCCAAACATGTGATTCATCCCATCAAGTTTTGTGATACCAATGAGATCAAAATCTTCTTCCGAAACTAGGGTCTCTAGTTCCGTCATTTTACCAGTTAAGCTCCTAGCATTTAGATAAAGGAATTTCAGATCATGGTTTTCCTTTGCCCTCACCCTGTTACAATCGCAGGAGGTTCCTGAAAATACTTTGTACCCCTCTTCCTCCCTTCCATTTGCTTTCTCCACAATGTACAGTAGCTGTCTTTGCCCTTTATACTACACTCATATATTAGTTTATGGTTTCTAACTATTCCCTCCCCCAACCACCATTCTATCCCCAAGAACCCCAGTCCCCCTCCTCATTAAGGTGCAATCCATCACAGCAAAAGAGATGGCGCCTGACCGAGAAGTCCACCCAGTTTTCAAGGAACTCAAATCCCTCCCTCCTGCACCAATCTTTGAGCCACACATTAACCTCCCTAATCTCCCTCTGTCTCCCTGGGCTAGCTCATGGCACTGGCAATATATCTGAGATTAGATGTCCTCGCCCTGAGTTTATAACCTAGATCCCTAAAGTATTTTTTTGAGGACATCCCATGTATCACTGACTTTGTCGTTGGTGCCAACATGCACCAAGACCGCTGGGTCCTCCCCAGCCCCTCCCAATAATCTGTGCACATATCCGAGCACCCAGGAGACAACAGACTGTGCACTATTGCAGTCCCGATAACAGATTGCCCTATCCACTTTCAAAATAATTGAATCCCTACCACCACTATCTGTCTTGGGCACTTCCTCTCTAAGTTACCTGCCAGAGGGGGTATTCCTCTGGTTGCTAGTGGAACAATGCCAGATCCCCCAGCTCCTCACTCCCTACCATAGTTTCTTCGTCCATTTGGGCGGATCTACTAGGGTTTGGTAGCTCAGAGCTTGCATTTGTACTATGAGCTGTACTAAGAGGATTGACATTTCCCATGAAAAACACACAAGATTTGGAATTAATACTCTGGGCCAGATGTACTAAGCCATGAAATGTAATAAAGTGGATAGAGATAAAGTACCAGCCAATCAGCTTATAACTGCCATGTTACAGATTGGAGTTGAAAATGACAGTTAGGAGCTCCCAACTTTATCCATTTTCAAGGCTTAGTACATCTGGCCCTGTGAGAGAGGTAACTTCAACAGACCGAACTGGGAATTAAGACATGTCTGTTTATTATCACCAGCATGACATCTGAAGGCAATGTGCAGCATTTAGAAACAGACCCAGTAAATAAGATACAGTAAAACTCTTGTACAATACTCCATTTGTGATGATTGTCCTCTGTGAAACACTATCAAAACAACGCAGTTCAGCTTTTATATTCTTATGCACATTCTTTTATCGGCGCCAACTGTAATGTTTCCATTCATCCCATCCCAGAGTAGACAGCTTTCCCATTTTCAAGTTATTATTCCATAATGAGCAGCTTCTGTCAAATTGTTACTGGCCTCAGAGTAAAGCTATAATAATGTACACTACAGATGGAGCGCCTCTTAGCCGGCGCCGGGGCTCGCCAGAATGCCCCGCTGGCGAGATGGCACTCCATCTGACTGGGATCCCCTTCTGACGTGGACGGGGGCTGGCGGTTTGGAGATCCGACCGCCAGACCCCTGCTAGATGGCCGGCGCTCCATGTGTACTGTACCATTTCCCAGAAGTCTGTTCTCCCAAATATTACTTTCTTATTTACATATTGTCCTTAACCCTTTGAGTGCCAACATCTCCGTGAGAGAGAGAAATATCCACTAAAAATGCCAGCATCGTTCACATTTGTTATATACATTCAAATAAAAAATGTTGTGTAAAAAAAATATTATATTTCCCATATAGATTAAATGTTACAGGTCATTATGATGAATAAAAATGTTTGCTTGGCAATTTTCCCACCTATTTTGACAAAATCACTCAAATTGGCCTAAATATCCCCCCAAAAAGTTTCTCCTGTAAGTGTTTCAGTGAGGCTCGTACTAGTCTAAATTTGGACTATCCTTCTAGGAGTTGCAGGAGGGAAAGATTAAGGGTCAACAAAGAGGGGGGTGGGAGGACCCAGTCTGCATTATCACAATAATATCAATCAATATCCGCAGGGGGGGCTACGTGTAATGATGTAAATCACAGCATCAATATGGTACCCCATCCTCTTTACTAGACATTGAAAGAGGACCTGGGAAGGTTCAAGGTTGCATACAGTACATTCCTGATACACCATGATGAAATGTAAGAGCCTCTAAGGCATTTCATGAGAGAAGGCAATGAGGGTGAGGCTGTTTCTTTAGCGCTTCACGTGCTAACCGGATAAAGCTTAATAATGTGAAAATACTCAGAGTAAATCAAAACTAACCAGCTCAGACAGATAAATCATTCCTAGCTGTGTATGTTTCTGTAGGTAATGTTTTGTTACTTTATAAATGATATGTTTGCTATGAGAACAGGATTCTGCAAGCTATCCCACATGTCTAGGGGGGGTGATATTGGCAGAGACGTTCTCCCTCGCTCTGTGGGTTGTGGTGGGTGAGTAACACGAGCAAGTAAATCATTTCTTTTTTCACATAGTGATATTTCTCTGCAACAAATACTCACTTTGTCCTACCAACAAACACTTTATAGATACAAACAACATATAATAATAATGATTAAAAAAACAAAATTACGCTTTGTGAACCATTAAAATATACGTGCTTTTATACATGTTGATTATGCCCTTTGGGACCGGTATACGGAAATCACTGTGATGTGGCTGCAACATGAAAAGGGAATACTGCTATAGGAACCTGGCAATCAGCGCGGCTGTGGAACAATTTCTTTCCAAGCACTTAACGGCTTATTATATTTAAGTTCAGATAAATGGATGATTTTCGTGCACAATGAAATGTACTCCACCCGGATTGTGGGAATAAAATGTTTAAATAGAGCAAAGTATAGAAGCGGTCCCTGGTGGTGCTACATATAGGCATAAGCAGGAGGAATGGGCAATGTCTCCCCTCAACTTATTGTGTCCTTTATTGAACCAAACACCCCCAATAGACAAAACAATGTTTGTATATGACTTCCAGCAGGACCTACAGGGCAAGTCCTATATTTTTCTGCATGGCTCCAGGGTCCTAGGAGCTGCACCAAGAAACAGACTGCATCCTGTGATTGGTCCACCTGCTCACACACTTTATCATCTTATAGATATGGTGCACCTTAATGATTTGCATCTTCTATATTATAGAACCCTAAGAATATTGTCACCATCTGGCAGCCTCCAGACTTGAGGGAGGGAGGCGCTCTTGCAAGAAACTAGTTACTAGTCCATTAAAATGATGGAATAACATAACAGTAATGTCAGCGCCAGCGGCTGTGCGCATTCGGACAGAAAAACACATGAGTTGCTCTGCCGAGCGCCATCTAGTGGCAACAAATATCACAAAATATTATAAGTGGAGATGGTAGCAAACTTACCCACATATTGTCCTTAATTTGGATCCAGATGACAAATTCTGAGGTGCAGAGAAGGGCAGGAGCAGAAACAGATTACCTAGAGGAGACATAACCATGCAGCCTGTGATTAGGGAAGGATTAAGGCTTGGGAGGGCCTGGGGTACTTAAGACAGGGGGGCCTGGGTAAAGGTGGGGGGCAGGGGTCTAGATTAGATTGTGCATATTTTCTAACATGGCCAATTCTAGGAGGGACAAAGGGCAGGATGCACTTAGATTTACCGCCCCTCTCCACCACACATCACCTGCTACCTCTTAGATAATTATCACATATGCACTAACATATACGATAATTATTGCAAAGGACAGCTCTTGCGTTAAGAGCTGCCCTTTGCGTTGCGGCAGTGATGTGCAAAGGGTCCCCGGCGGCTCCCTCTCCCTCCCCCCTTACCCGGCTGATGCTGCTGCGGTGGTGCGGGCTCTCCTCTCTGTACCCGGAAGAGTATGATGTACAGTGCAGGGAGGAGGAGATCACTGGTCCGGGCAGCACAGCACTATGCTGCTTGACACATGTGAGGGGGGGGGGGGGTCCATGGGGGGTTGGTGGGGTATGCCCGTGGCTTTTAATGGGTATCGACAGCTTTTGCTGGCGATACCCTCCACAGCAAAAAAACAGCGTGCAGGTTTTCCTGCATATCAAAATGTGTTAAAAATTCCAATAACGGGTGTTTTTACCGCATTTTTCGCTTAGTGCATCCCACCCACAATGCTCTCTACCTGGACTTCCATCTTAGTATATGATTAACGTCACGTGTTGAATTGTTTAATTTAAAATAAAGGAATCTAAACACAGGTGATTGAAATCATAAATTAAGGGGGACGTCGAAGTAGAGAGGATTTAGTCCCTCCTGGAATGAGTCACTTTGGGATGTATGGATTGTGTACAGTATATTAAAGTTAGATTTAAACTAATGTCTAGGTGCTGGTTATAGCTCCACCTAACTGAGAGACAACTGTTTTATAAATTTTTCTTGTAGTGGAACAAAGACAACTTAAACGTCCGTCAAATACACATAGAAAAGTTAAATCTACTGTGTCATCTGCAGTATCTTATCACATACAAGAACAGCAGCCGTGCAAGTGAAATTTGCCGACCCTCAAATAATTTTTTTGTATAAAAGTCATTCTGAACTGAATTTTATTTCTGACGGAGATGGCATAATTCAGGGTAGGCGTCAGTCGCCTGCCTCGAGCTGGCATCAACGCGCCTGCGTTCACAGGGTAATGGCCAGTGTTTTTATGGGGACGGCCATAAAACGTTGGGTGTTCCACTGCTGCCGGCTCCTGCCCAATCTATTCCCTCCCATACCCGTGTGCATGAGCGTGATACAGGTCGAGTATCCCGTATCCGAATATCCGTTATCCGAATTATTCCGAAATACGGACATTCCAGAAAGTGAAAAAAAATTTTTTTCTTGCTAAAAACTCACTGGGGACATTTGTAACAGCATCACTGGGGACATGATATGTAACTGGCACTATATATGTGCAAGACAATGATTGCTTGGCATTCAAATTCAGTGCTGAGATAGTACACACATTTTGTTTCCCGTTTTGAAACCTTGTTTTTTTGAACAATTAAAATATATTTGTGTGTATTTTATGTGGTAATAAAATATATTTGTGTGTATATTATGTGTTTATACAGCATACATGCAAGATACTTCAAAATACATCATTGAAATATTAAAATATTCCGAAATACGGAATAATCCGTTATCCAAAATTCTCCTGGTCCCGAGCATTTTGGATACGGGATACTCAACCTGTACTCTCTGAAGGCATTCGTACAGAGGATTAGCACATGAGCATACTCACTTGAATTCGGCCCCGACCATTGAAATCTGAATCGGGCCCTATATTCTGTATATTTTTCTACTCATTTCATACATTTTATTACCAGATAGAGTTACACTATACAGAGAAAGCAGGATTACGCCATGACCCAGAATGAGCACATAGTAATGGCTGAATGGTGGCCACGGCTTTATTATAAATACAAAATATCAAAGAAACTATCCGGAAACAAATATCTTTATTTCTTACAACTGTGTTGTAAAATACCAAGGAAAATACTGTTTTAAACAAAGCTGCATGAAAAGCCAATAAACAAACTTGCCACGAAATATAAACTATCTGTTCCAATAACAAAAAATAAACAAGACATCTGGAATCCATACAGAGCTACTCTGCCTTCCAACCCACGGATATGTGGCCAATAAAGAAATGCTGTGTTACGTTGGTCTAGAGGAACAGCTAAAATCTAGGAAGACTAAGCTCAAAACGTCGACTGAATTTGTGCAGAAATCTTATCTAATAAAGAACCAATAAAGGTGCAAATGTAACAGCTAGGCATAAAACAGCATTCTATTCCTAAACAAGGCATAATATAATCCATAATACCTATCTGCAAAGGTGCAAGAGACTGCGCCCCCTCCTGGTCAGCTCCTGGAAATGAGAGGCAGAGGCACCAACATAGATATCAGCGGTTGGTAGTTATATTATGATCACCAAGCCATATTATGTTAAGGAGCCCACACACAGGGTGATTTCAGGGCATTTTCTAAGCACAGATGCCCATACATCACTCCATGGTGAGGGGTGGGTTGCACAGATCGCCAGGGGGGCGCATGGGGCGGCGGGGACACAAAGGGAAGCCCATAGACTTCTATGGGGTTACGCCTTCTAGAACCTTAAATAGGGTATTTCCAGCTGTTTGAGCTTATGATTAGGGTCCCTAATCATAAGCTCAAACAGCTGGAAATACCCTATTTAAGGTGAATCCTGTAGCTTACACTCCAGCTCAAAATCTGAGGAAGCCGCCGAGTCCCAACGGAGGCGGGGAAACGCGTCATTGAGCAGTTATTTTTTTCATCTCTCTGCAATATTGGACGTCCCACTATCTACCACTGTACAGCTGTTCAACTCAGCGAACATCTCATCCTTGGTTGGAAAGAGCCCGGGCTCCCTACTATAAAGAGCCAGGATTACTACTACCTCTATAGACCAGCTTACCAGCTAAAGGTACAGGGTGGACGCTCCTACACATATTTTTTATATATTTTTAATTTTCAGAAAGACTATTTTTGTTTTTTATCTTTTGTCTGGCCAGACATAATCAAAGAATCCTTTATCTGAATGAAGTTATAAAAAACACTATCCCATTTACCACTATACTGGGACAGATATTGAGGTCCTGGTTCCAAAATATCCAGGCGTGATACTAAGGTCTTTTTTAATATTTGGTGTTTATTTATTTATGTCTAAAATGTACACACACATAATATTTTATAATTAGAGTGTATATTGTGTTTTATCACTGACCAGTGAGTTTCTATAGAATACATTTATATTTTATACATGGTTTCTAGCGCGTCGTAATAAATTTTTTTCTTAAACAAATTAGGTGTGTGACCAATTAGTTCCCAAGGTTTTTACTTGTGAAAAACACAAGCGTGTGGCGATTTCCCGCAAATTTTTGGAGTGTGTGCAAAGTGAGCCTAGTGATAACAGGTGACAAAACTTGGATCTTTGAGTGTGACCAAAAGGCAAAGTGCAGAGTGGCACACACCATCGTCGCTTTACCCCAAAAAAGGGCTCAATGAGCAAATCAAAGACCAAATCCATGTTTGTCTTTTTCAACTTGAAGGGTGTGGTCCACAAGAAATTTCTACATACCGGCCAAACTGTCAACATTGCATTTTACACAGAAGTGCTCAATTGCTTTAGAAACAGGGTCCACCGTGTCCACAAGGAGATTGCTACTACCTGGGTCCTCCATCACTACAATGCATTGTTGCAAGTGACAACACTGCCTCACTCACCCTACAGTCCGGATCTGGCCCCAGCTACTTCTGTTTGTTCCCCTGGATCAAACGCGGGCCTGAAAGGACACCATTTTCAGACCGTAGACAATGTGGAAGCGGCCGCGACAAGGGCACTCAAGGATATTCTGGTTATTGCCTTCCAGGAGGCATACTAACCCTGGCATACATGCTGGCAACAGTGTATCACTGCTCAAGGGTCATAATTTGAAGCTTATTAACCCTATGTATCTGAAAGCTCGAAAAAAATCCCAGATATAGACTCATTACTTCACGGGCAGACCCTGTATGTCAAAATAATCTCTCTTCTCTTCTCTTGGCCCATCTTCTTTGCTCATTTCCTCTCCACTTCTTTCTGCTTCTCTACTCCAGCCAGAGTGATTTACTTGTCTCACGGCATCTGCCACCATTTTTTGATGCTCTGCCCATCAGGGACAACAAGATGTGAGAAGCGGAGGGCGATGGGGTAATAATTACCAAGGCTGGTTTGCCTGATTTTTAGAGAATAACCCAGACTTGCTGTATGTCACAGTGACCCTGCTGGCCACATTACACAACATTGTTTGTTTCTTTCTTGACCAAGTTATATGGGGTGATGGAGCTTAATTAAACATCATGAGGCCATAACTAAGATACTGGTTTGGGGCCCCTTCTCCCTCCCTTTTTGCAAAAAATCCCCCATATACTGTAAAATAGGTTAATATAATCCCTGACTATCAGTGCCCTAGATGGGATTTGGAAGCAGGAAAGCAGGAACGTAACAGAGAGGGGGAAGAGGTTATAAAATAAAATATGTATTAAAAGGCAAAGAGGAAATTAAGTTTGAAACTCAAAAGTTAAAGTTGCAGAGTTAAGATGTCAAATATTTGTATCCATGGCCCTAAGGCTCTCCTGTAGGATATCACGTTATCATTTTTATTTGTCCTATGAGCAGTTTAACTGTAAAGACAATAAAAGACAGAATAACCTGATATTCCGTAATTATATTTTAAGCTTAAATATACATTTGACATACTGTACCGTACTGTACAACTCCACGGCTTAAGACTTATGATGCACAGCTACTCTGACAGAGGGATTTGTACCATATTTACTGCTCTGCTCATGTTTTTCCTTTGTCAGAACAATTTACTTCAATGTCACATAGAAAGAGATGCAGCCACTTCTGCAAGGACCATTTACAGTGCACTATGCATAGACTCACAACCACATCCAATTTCCTCCTTCCTTACAGACAGCCAGCCAGGGAACCAGCAACGCTGCAAGCTAAATACGCCTGTTCTACTTCACTTCCCCACTATAGGATACATAAACATTTGTAATCGTATTTACATTTCTGGAATACTATCAAAGTATTCCGTCTTTCTTTTAAGTTGACCTGCAAAGGAACGTCTAGGAAGAAAATAGCCATCAGGGAAATCTGGTTCTTGTTTATTTACTCCGTGTCGTATTTCACATCTCAAGTGATAATCCCCCAAGTGCAAGATTAACTAATTATAAGTTTGGGAATTGCTTTTCTAGGATTCATTTATATTTGTGTTTATTTAACTAAATAGTGGATGTACATTATTGGGTGCTAAGAATCAGAAATGATGCATGAATAAATGTTACGATTACATGCAGAGAATTGGTGCGCCATACAGCAAGATACATAGTTATTCAATGTAAGTTTACTTTTATAGCATAAATACATGTTATTAGATCAGAAAAAAAAAAAGAGTAAAACTGGGAAATTTGATAAATCTGAGACATTTCCAAGTGGAACAGGACATGATATATGACATTTGGTAGCTTCTGGGTGTGCACCTTATAAGACAGTGATAGGCATCAGGCGGTCCCGGCTCCTGACTGTTTCATTGTCAAATGTGTTATATCTTGTAGCACTTGTTTATAAGGCCTGCAGATATATTGTTACAGAGGGATGGGCCATTAGGTGTAAAAGCAATGGGTTCACCACTATCGGCAGTCACTAAGTGGACACATGAAATAGGTCAAAATGCAGATAAGGTCATCATGGCATTAGGTCAACACAAGCATTAGGTTGACATGGAAAAGGTTGACTGTTTTTAATGGGTTTATTTGAATTTTTTTTTTTAGTTTTTCATACTTTACTGTCCAAGTGAGAACATAATAGTGAGAATATAATAGTGCCTTACTTACATTGACATAGACACCCCAAAAACTTGGAAACCCATGTCGACCTTTTTCATGTCGCCCTAATTCTTGTGTCCACCTACCTACCTACCTTGTGTCTCTCCTCGACAATTTCGACACCTACTTCAGAACTGATGCTGATTTTAGTTCTACCAGCTATACCCCTATTTATGCTGTATTTTATCATCACACCCTGTACGTTACCTTGTAATTTGTTTTTGTTTACTATGTACGGCGTTGCGGACACTTTGTGGCGCCTTATAAATAAACGTACTACTACTAATTAGCGGCTGTACTGAAAATAAATTAGGAATCACCATTCTTTTCAATGGTGATTCCTAATTGTATTCTGTCGATGGCATATACATTCGTATTTCTAAATACAAATACAAATGTGCCATGAATACGAATACCAATTTACATATTTTCGGGATAGTAAATCCCGAAAATATGAATTAGTAAAAAATAGGTGTATTTCTGTATACAAATACACCTATATTTAAGATTTTCCCTTAGTAAATTTCCCCCTATGTTGTGTACACTTGGTGCACGAAGAAATGTATGTTTAAACATGTTTTCAATGTTGGCCACCCAACAGAATTGTTAGAATTTTGGGTACTTGTAGCACGGCGCCCATCGGGTCCCATCGCATACCTTAAGTTAAGGTATGCGATGGGACCCGACCGACCTGATTTCGGGCTTTTTTTGAGGTTTCCCGACAATTGTAAAATCGGGTCCATCGCATGGCATTATAATGGTGTGCGATGCGAATGACCCGACCGACCCTATTTTACATTGTAAGCATTGTATGTCATGTTAAATTCCTATGTAAAATCGGGTCCATTGTATGCCATTGTAATGGCATGCGATGCGACCAATGCGATGGACCCGATTTTACATAGGGAACAATGTTAAATGGCCCACCATACCCGATTTTTGATTGTATACCCACCCTGATGGGTAATTTGTATGTGAAATGACCCCCCATTGTTAACGCCACCCCACGTTGAAAGCCAACCCGAAGCGTGGCGAGCGGCGGCGTTACGCGTTCTACGACCTTTTCATACCCCCACTATCCACGTCGGCGTGGAGTTGATTCTATATAGTGTGGCGAGCGCAGTGAGCCACCGAGGCTAAAGCATGGTGAGTGCGGCGAGCCCCGCGAGGGGACGCGTAATACCTGTGAAGTAATGCGCGTCCGCTTGCCACGCTTCAGGCTCGGTATATAAAATAAACTCCACGCCGACGTGGATAGTGGGGGTATGAAACGGTCGGAGGACGCGGGCTCGCTGCGCTCGCCACACTTCGGGTTGCCGTTCATCGTGGTGTGGCGTTAACAATGGGGGGGGGGGGGCAGTTGACATATAATTAACCATTAGGGTGGGTATACAATTAAAAATGGGGTCTGGGGGTCATTGGGTCCGATGTAAAATCGGGTCTCAGGGACCATTTTACATTGGTTCCAATGTAAAAATCTGGTCGGTCGCATGTGATGGACCCGATTTTTACGACCCGATGCCTTACAATTAAAATCGGTGGCGCCGTGCTAGGAAACAAGTACCGAATTTTGTATTCCTTTTGTATTTCTGTATGACCAGCGAATCGAAAGGCATGAGCCCATTGAAGTAACTTCTTCCATAAATCAGTAGTAGCAAACCACACACAGCAGACTATCACACCCTTCTACAATTGATAGGCCTGCTAATCAGCCTACTTATATGGATTCCAGAAGACCTGAACAGACCTCCAGGGAAAGAGCCTGCTCCTCCAGAGAAACTTAAACCAGCTCTTAATGGAGCAGAACATACAGGAAAGCACTCTTCAAATTCAACTTACCCTGCAATTTCCAGCGCATTTAAAAGACATGTTAAGAAAGATCTTAGGAGCTCTGCAATTACTAAGTATACTAAATACACTATTAACATCCAGATTGTTTTCTATATTAAAATTAAAAATCTCCACACATTGCCTTGTACTGTAAGTCATTGTTTTCTTGCTCTGCTCATTTGTACAGTACAATTAAAACAGTTTATTAACAGAATATACGCGTAGACACACAAAAAAAAAAATTAAAAGGACAATACCGATGCGCCCTGCATCCCGCGACATCTCTACAAAAAATGCTTGGTGCTCAGGGGGTTGTCATCCTTGGCACATGGCCTCAGGGAAAGGGATCATTGGATAGACAGCAACTAGGTCTACAAGCATTAGGTCAACACAACTAGGTCAACATGCATGAAGGTCAACCTGACTGAAAGTAGACATGCAGGAAAGTCGACATGGGTTAGGTCGATGGGGTCATTAAGTCGACATGGTGAATGTCAACAGTGAAAAGGTTGACATTGGGGTTTTCAGATGCTGGGGACGGGGCTGAGTGCGGCGAGTGCTGATTGGCTCGCCACAGCCGTCTCCCATTGGCCGCCTATTCAGGGTTCCCAAATGGTGGGAAATTCAAATCGCCGGGGGCGGCGTTTCTGACTGGCAGCCATAATTCAAAATTCAGCGGTCTGGAGCTGCGTTCCGCTGGGGACATAACTCCCTCTCAGCATGCCACTGCTGCTCCGGTGCCGGGAGCAGGGGAGCTGTCTCAGCACTGGGGCACATTATTACAATAGCACACTTGTTCATTGCAATAGTAAACTCAATGGGGGGAATTTACTAAGATGTGTATTCTACTTCACATGTGATGTTGCTATGGGCAACCAATCAGATCCTGTCTACTATCTTCTAGAGGGTGCTAAATAAATAAGTAGTAGATTCTGATTGGTTGCCTATAGCAACATCACATGTGAAGTAGAATACACATCATAAAGTGTGTACACACGGTTCGATGTTCTGTGCGATCCGATGTACGATTCGATGTTTTGTCCGATTTTAACTTTTCCCTTTTTTTTTTTTTTTTTTCTCTACTCCTTAAGATATGCCTTAAGATATGCTTAAGATTTTGACTTTTTACAATACAATTTGCTATGCGATTTCCTATTTGATTTACTATGCGATTTCCTATGTGCCTTAAGATTTGCTTAAGATTTTGACTAAGCGATTTTGACTTAACAACAGGATGACTGACAGGGTCCTGGAAATCGTATAGCACATCGCATCTTAAGCATATCGCAAGGCACATACGATGCATGCGATATGCTTGCGATTTGTGCTAGATAGAGTGGGCAGCACACTCTATCTCCCCTCCGATCTCTCCTTAAACGGGAGCGCGCATCGGGCTAGGAAGCCCTTACAATGCATACAATCAGTATGCGATATGTATGCGATATGGCTTCCGATGTTGACGATATCGTCAACATCGGAAGCCATATCGAACCGTGTGTACACACTATTAGTAAATCCCCCCCAATGTGTGAGTGTCCTTAGATTCTTAACCCAGTAATGTTGATGTTCCGTAGTTGGATATACAGTATAAAGTTCAGATAATGAATGATCTGGCTAACAACTGGTTGACCATCACACAGGGGTATATTTTTTAAGCAGTCAGAGTAGTGAATTAATTTACCTCCATAAGTTGGTGTATGCAAATAATATTTGAGGTACTGTATAGGGAATGTCCCCAGTTCTGTCACTACTCTGACTGCTTAAAAAAAAAAGATACCCCTGTGTGATGTTTTAACCAGTTGTTGGCCAGCTCATTCATTATCTGAACTTTATATATCCAACCAAGGAACATCCATATTACTGAATTAAGAATCTAAGGACACTCACACATGGAGGACCTTATTCAGGTCCATTCTCAGCAAGACTCCGTTCCCACTGGGACCAATATTTTGTTTGCACGGACCCAACATAGCCGGCGGGGGCAGAGAGGGTCTGGGGGACAGAGAGGGTCTGGGGGGCATCGGGCAGCCCCATTACCATATGGGAACGCCCAGCCTTTCATGGCCTTCCCATGAGAACGCTGGGCATTCTCATGGTAATAAGGCCATGATGCGGGGCGGGCAGCTGACATCACCGGATCGTTTGAGATGATATATTGTTCTTAAATGACACCCCCGGGAGGTTATTTATTATTATTGTCCTTTATATATTTTTCTTTGACATTATTTTTTTAATGTCTGTGCATATGTGCTGTTAATAAATTGTTTGTTTTAATTCTACTAATTTTCATTGTTTTGAATGTACAGGTATCACTAAGTGCCGGACGTCTTTCTATTTCTCCAATGTTAAAATGATCA
The DNA here is from genome assembly GCF_055691185.1 of Crinia signifera. NCBI lineage: Eukaryota > Metazoa > Chordata > Amphibia > Anura > Myobatrachidae > Crinia > Crinia signifera. The sequence goes on from NC_139217.1 coordinate 408,478,122, forward strand.
CCTAATTCATAGCAATAATCATGTGTAAGCTAGTCATAGCAAATGTCAATGGATTACCTATGTGCATTTTAGAAGTGTTTTAATGTGGTGTAACTTACCCCTCTGCACATGTGTACACAGCCAATGTTCAGTCTGTTCCAAATCCTCTTCATAAAGTACAATATGAACCTTTAACAAAACCATGAGCTGTTCTATCTAGAAAGTCGTTAAGCATGCTTGGTTTCTATTTTACATGCTAGACTATCAGTTAAAGTGAATATTTGCTTGATAAATATACCAACCACTCAGAAGCCTGACAAATTCAATTTTCCATTTGATGCTCAGGGAATAGAACTAAGAACTTTTTTATTCCGGAATGTGAATTGAAGTGTTATTTTCCCATTATTTGTATCTGGTTGGCATTCCAACCGTAACTCAGCGATAATTCTGGCACTCCCTATATGCAAGGATAATCTGTTGTGGAGACATTAGCCAAAGAAAACAAAAAGGAATTTTGAAATTCATGTGTTAACCATTAGCAACGTTTCACCAAATGTTATAGACCTAAATTAATTCCAAACCATTTTTTCATATGAGGAAATAAGAGAAGGTTCTGGAGCCGAGACAGAATTGTTGGGATTGGTGTGTCAGAGGGATACGTGTCCAGATCACTCAGGTATTGTGTCACTGGTTACATCACGTAGACTGTGAGGAGGTGACAGTCATACACCCTTACAAAATCAGTGTCAAGTGTAAAGAACAGTGGTGGTGCTCTAAATTAGGAGTCGGACTTAAAGGTTGGCTTAAATTGATGCAGTAAATGAGTGACACTTCCAAAGATTATAGCTGTTATTTGAACGATGCCTCATAAGGTTTACGTTAGTCATGTTCAACAATTCTGTAAAAAAAAATAACTTAACATTCCATAATTTCCTACAGAAACATACTGGTAGAGAATAAAGTTATTTAGTCTGGTCTAACTAAAAAGGAGAGGAATGCTTGGATCCTCAATAGAACAGATAATATTATGTAAACTGTTTATTCATAGAATATCCCTACAAACAGGAACAGCATACATCAAAGACTTCAAAGAGATAGATGTATGAAGAAGTATGTGCTGAGAAATCACAGAGGCTTATCAACTGCCTTTAAGAAATATAAAACGACAACCATGATTCTAATGTATGTTGGGCACTGCATGGGATTTCCTCGAATATAGAAAAGATTTTACTATTAATCTTTGGTGTTTTGTTTTCCTGACACCAGTTGCTGGGATTTCCATGTATCATTGGCTGTGGTCAGAGGTCTCTCATTCAGCAGGCTAGTGCTGGTAGTAGTCTCAGAAAGCTGGACTGGAATAAGCATTGGATGTTTAGGACACTAAAAGCCAAAGTGTTATTAATTGTCATGGTCAGAGTTCGTGGCAAGGGTTCAGTGCAGGAAATGATCAGAGAATGAGGTCAGTGTTAAACACAAACGCTTAATACTGTACATAAGAGCCAGGGGATTATCTGAGAACATTGTCATACAGTATATATGAAGGCAATGGTTCCATACCCTGGAAGTTATTTCGGAGCAGAATAGGAAACGCTAAATGTTTTGGCAGGTTTATTTAATTACCAAAGAACATGTGAGATCTAGCATTACTGCACGGCTATCCACAGACCATCCCAGCCAGGATCCAATTTCCACGTAGATCAATCGGCTTGTGCTTTAACTGGGATGCAAGAGACATGGAAGATCGGACAGCAAGTTAGGTGGCAAGATTTTTTTTTAGCAAACCCCATTTTTACATTATAGGACTCCGCCAACTGATGTACTCTGTTGAATAACTTACAATGGGGTTTTACACTTGTCTTTGTTGATGACAAATATGGTTTTGTCATGCTTTCACCCAATGGTTACATTGAATTTTACAGATGTCAAGGTTTAAGCATAGAGTTAACAGAAGAATGAGTAGCTCAGAAAAATCTAGGTACTCTTTACTTAGAAGGGCGCCCATCTCGGCCATCTCGGGCATTGAATGCACTAAAAAATCAGGTGCGATGCGACAGACGAGATGCCCGAGATTTCCCATAGGGAACAATGTTAAATGTCTCAATTGACCCGATTTTCCTGTTCAATGCCTCAATTGACCCAATTTTTCCATAGGAAACAATTAAATTGGGCCACAGAGGCCAAATAGGCACCCTGAAGTGAATAATGGCCACCCAAATTGTTAACGCCACCCCACGATCAACGTCAACCCGAAGCGTGGCGAGCGCAGCGAGCCCGCGAGGGGCGGCGGTACGCGTCCTACGACCTTTTCATACCCCCACTATCCACGTCGGCGTGGAGTTGAGAATAGAAAGTGTGGCGAGCGCAGCGAGCCACCGAGCCCGAAGCGTGGCGAGCCCCGCGAGGGGACGTGGATACCTTCACAGGTATCCGCGTCCCCTCACGGCCTTCACAGCTGTCCGCGTACCCTCGCGGGGCTCGCTGCGCTCGCCACACTTTCTATTCTCAACTCCACGCCGACGTGGATAGTGGGGGTATGAAAAGGTCGTAGGACGCGTACCGCCGCCCCTCGCGGGCTCGCTGCGCTCGCCACGCATCAGGTTGACGTTGATCGTGGGGTGGCGTTAACAATTCGGGTGGCCATTATACACTTCAGGGTGCCTATTTGGCCTCTGTGGCCCATTTAACATTGTTTGCTATGGAAAAATCGGGTCAATTGAGGCATTGAACAGGAAAATTGGGTCAATTGAGACATTTAACATTGTTCCCTATGGGAAATCTCGGGCATCTCGTCGGTTGATCGCACCCGATTTTTTAGTGCATTCAATGCCCGAGATTTTTTACTAACGATGCCCACGATCAAAATCGTGGGCGCCCTTCTAAGTAAAGAGTACCAAAATCTATTCTGCTTTGATAAAAACCATGGACCTCTTATAAAGGGTAAAAAGCTCAACAATGTAGAGTGATTTAAAATTACTATAGGGACTTTAGGGTTTATTTACCAAGCCTTGGAGAGATAGAGTGGATGACCTCTGTCTATCTCCATTCAAGTCCTGCCTTCAAGGACAGGATAATGGATTGAGCCCACAAGCAAGCCAAGCACCAGAGTAAGGTTTTCAGACCCTGTAGTAAATGCTAGCCAAATAAGGCCTTCTGGTATTCAGCAGGGTTCAAATTATGAATTCGAGATTACCTTAGGTATCAGTATTGATGTTTCAAGTGCTGCCCGTCAAAGCTAGACAGGCCAGATCCAGCTGGAAGCAGGTCCTCGTGGCATAGTCAGAGGCACGCCGGAGAGGGAGATGCCATGGAGTGTCGATAGAGACTTAGAAGATTGGTGTAATAAGCCCTATGTGGCCAATCCAGAGCGTTGAGGATCTTGGTGCTGCCCTCTGAATTAATTTTGCGGGGAACCTGCAGTGTCATTGAAACTGGAGGAAAGACGTAAAGGAGCAGAATGGTCCAACAAAACAAGAGACCATCCATCAGAACAGAAAGGTCCAAAACATGTGGGCATCCATTTGAAGAGCCCCTGGATCACTGGTGTATAAGCAGAAACTATGCAGTTTAATACCTGGCCTGGAGGCCATCATGTAAATATCTGAATGGTCCTAGTGACATCGGACAACTGAAAGCCCTCTTGTAGAGTCCACGTAAATAATAATGATGCCCTGTCCACTGAAGAATGACTCACTTCTCATAACGCTGTGACTATGCAAGCATGGAGCAGCCTTACCTGCTCCCCACTGTAGGCTGGAGCCCAGCCTGGGACACTGATCCATTGTTCGCATCAATGTAAGAGAAAGTAGTTTTGTTAGAATGTGGATTCTAATAATGTGAACTAACATATACTAACTAGTCAGTACTGTATACTGGTTAACCAGTGATTTATTTATGTCTGCAAAATAACATGATTTCTCTATGCTAGCTTAAATACTGTACATAATAGTATTGTATTGCAACTGTTCTATGTCGGGATAATGTACAGTAAGTCAGTGCTGCATTATAAATATCATGAAGCAGACCTTATGCTTGTAGTATGAAATCTACTGAAAAGTTATACCATAGTTTACCTTCTTAATTCTGCTGAAGTTCTCAGGAACCCCAGAGGTCACAAAGAGTTCTAGATGAAGCCGGTGTATGACCACTTAGATAACTCTGCCACACTAGTGGATTATTTAAATAATAATTCATGTTAGTTTTTCAAATACAGTCAGTCACCTACTGTAGCGGGTGTCATGCAAACTTATCAATTAATCAATTTTTAATTTTGAATCTTACATAAAACCAATAGTGGGGACCAATGAAGACTTAGACACCGAAAGATTACATGGTCAATCAGTGCAGCCAGAAAAGGGAAACGAGAAACTGGATTTTATCAAATTTATTTTCAACATTTTATCAATATTTTAAACAAAACATGTAAGCAGTATTAGAAAAGCACTGGTCAGAAGCAGATGTTTGTGCGGTACCGAGTGGTAAAGGCACCTGCTCCTGTGAGGGTGTACAAAAAACAAAACAAAAAAAACCAAGATCATATTAAATGCATCATAAAAATTATTTTATATTATAATCTCTACATTTTCCTGTGCAAGCCTTAAACACCATATGCATAAAAACTATTGCAATATTATTTTCAAGACAAAGCGGTTTTATTTTTCTGTGAAAAAAAGACCCTACAAAAGATTTTTTTATAGTTGCTGTCAAAAAGATAAAACCAAAATGGATGTTTCAGTTTTACATTTCATACGTGCCCAATTATGAACAGTCATATTTAGGATTGCAAACACTTAAAACCCAATTCCACTCTCCAAAACAGACTTTTAAAATAACCACCACCCCCGTTTCCCTGAACGAAAGCAGTATTTTCCTAAGGGATCCTCTCTCCTCTGTGCAGGTAGTGCCCCAGATAACATTGCGCCACCACTAAGCTCTATCTGAACAGTACAATAGGCTTGTGTGACAGCCATCCAAAGTAATTACATCTCAGAGCACCTTGGCAACCCCTCTGGGCCTTGGCAATGTTCCTACATCAGAGGGCTGAAGAGGTGAAAGGAATTGTTAAGAGTCAAGTTTATCAATCATTTTAGAAAATGGAATTCACCTTAAATCCGACATATTCCAAATTAAAGCCAATATCCCCTTCTAATGTCTCTATAGGAAGCAAAATCTAGAATTCCCAAATAACAAACCCAACCAAGAGCTACTAGGGTGGGATGCGAAATAGAATCTTAAACACCACCACAGAATGTAACTCCCATTGCAAACGTGAAAGTCTAAATCTAAAATTTCTGACCAGAGTACATAACTATAGCCGTGTGTCACAATGAATTGATTAACAAGGTGTTCAGGTAGTTGGAGCAGTTCCAGACGATGTCCGATATCTAGCAATCATGTCCATAGAGAATGTCTGAGGAAGCAGGAAAAGCTGCCATAATATCATTTGGGTGGAACTTGCTTACAGTGTACATAAAAGCAGACAGGTCAGGAATTTGCAGTAAAAGTCTATATAATTGGTGGGAAATGACACTGAAAGACAAAATGTCTGATGTATAGCCAAGCAGTCATCTCTATACGACACTGTGAATTTGGCGCTCTGTTGCATTACGTTATTAATGAGCATCTGATCTGGAAAGATGTAGTTCCTAATGATCAGTCCATGAAATGAGACAGTATCAGTATAACATATAAAGTCTTGTGGTGTACGATGGTCACAAGCTTTACACCTAAACACAAAACCTGAGGGAGGAAAGAAAGGCAGCTAGGCGCTTTTAACGGATTAACTTTTTTCAAACAAGAGGTTTGTCCAGTGTTAACATGTGACAGGTGATAACATAATTCACTGTACTAGAGGCAAGAAATCTTATTCTTCATAGTCAATATGGCTGTACCGAGTATTTACACATCTGAGAAATATACATTTCTGGCACTGCCACAATCTGCATATCCTCTCCCAGACAGCTTCTTATAGGCAACTTACACACAGTGGTCTCCGTAATTGCTGTAAAGTGATAGCCATGCTTAGCACAGAGCCGATCTGGGTGACAGCATCAGTGCAATAAACACAACTTCATAATAAATACAGTCTCTCTCCACCCAAACAGTCACTCACGCTAAAGGATTTTTCTGCTTCGTTTTGCCCTGAGCTAAGGACCCTTCAGGAGTCCACAACATTGCAGAATGCTCACTACTGTCTGTGCTTTAACAAGAGAAGTAATCCCTGGGAAACAGCCTGGCCAGGTGCTCTCTACAACCATGTCTTAATGCTTTCCAGGTTTTGGTATATCCACTGGATGTTCAACTTGATGGTTTCAATGGCCTGTTTGACACACCACATTTCTCTGCTTTTTCCCTTTGTTGAATTGAAGAAATTGGTCACCTGAAATCACAAAAACAATATGAGAAACTGTATTAAAAGGTTAGTGGAGACCATCACAAGTCATTATACCTGGTCCTCTCTTAAGGTGGCCATACACTTCAACGATTTTGCCCGATTTTGACTCATCAGGCTGAGAAAATCGGGTGATATCTTGCAAATCGCATTCATTTTGGTTCCGCTCCGATGCGCAGTCCAGTACGCATGGAATCAGAGCCCCTAGATCGCAAGCAGGATCTGGCAGCACTTGCTGGGATCAAATGTAATATATCCCAAGGTCAAAGGGCAGCTCAAGAGGAATCGGTTGGCCATACACTGCTGCCAGATGTTGGAGTAGTGTATGGCCACCTTTAGCCCTGGCTCCAGATGGGAACTTGGTGTAAACGACTGGCAGCGCAGTGTCTAGAACACGGATTCCCAAACGGATCCATTCACAGACCAGATACTAAGAATATCCGAGCACAGGTGGCTAAATTATTACCTCAGCCACTGGTGGCATACAACTCATAGGTGAGAGGTGTCAAACTTTGGAGTGAGATAACATACCAATCAGTCAGCATCTGTCATTTTTCCAACCACAGCTTGTAAAAGGACAGTTAGGAGCTGATTAGTTGGTACTTTATCTCTCACACACTTTGATACATCACCCCTACACTCTCTGCAGAATCTATGGTGTCATCTTTCAGTACAGCCGAGTGATTGTGAAATGTGCTGCTGAAGTGTAGAAGCAGTATGGACAGAGACACCACTGCGCTTTCCGAATTGATCTATCCTGCAAAAATCTTAGCTGGCCATTAAATTAAGGTTCTTTAAAGGTCCTCACATAACGGATTAGTAACGGGACTGCACCATGCAGCTAAAGTGAACGCATACAAAAACCACTGCTCAATACCTGTAGCTCCATCTGAAAGTACAGTACAGTAGTGTTTCCGCCACACTAAATAACCACCTCTCCAGAATTTCCAGATGACTGCGGCTGCACTTTTTGAGTTTGACCTGGTAATGTCCAAATGGTGTTTTTACAATAGTGATATTATTCCCCCAAGAAACTAAACCGTTCCAATTCCCATCTGACAAGTGAGATTTTCCCTGCTGAAATCTTCAAGGCACAATTTTCCCTAATCCCAAAGAAACACAAGGACATAGGACAATGGGCCTAGTTAGTGCATTATCTTCATTCGGGCCTTAAGCTATTTGGAACAAATTGAGTATTATGTAACACTGGGCTTTGATGTTGGTATTCTGGTTTTGGCATTTGACACAAGAAGCTTAACTGGAGTTGTACTAAGAGAGGCTCAGCTTCCAATAGTGTCCATTCTCCTATCCAAACCCCAAAGCATTCTCTTCTCTTCCCGCACATCCATCTGATGTCCTGTAGCAACACTGCTTAGCCAGTTCCAGAATGGGTCCTGTCATTTCCCCACTTACCAATTATTTTTTATGTTTCAGAAGATTTAGTAATTCATCTTCTGAAACATACAAATTAGTAAAATTACAATAAAATGTTTTTGCGAGGCAAATTTTTTGTTTTTAAATTGTAGGAGAAAGCGTGCGGGTGACCATGTATTAAATATGATCAGATATTGGTGTCAGAATTGATCAAAAGTACAATTAGGAATGGTGGAAAATGTTAAAGTGTTTTGCTCGTATTTGAGTAACTAATCATAATTCTTTTTAGTATTTGAGGAACTAATCGTACATAAAAACCCATGTTCTAAATTTTCTTCGAAAGGGTTTTCTATAATATAGGTATTGGCCCTTTACATTGGCATTAAGATTCCCCTGGCAGACCTATATCAATGCCTCCCGTCTCCTCCTTGTTCCCTAGTTTGATCACAGACAGTAGCCAGACACACAACACAAGCCAGAGAATAAAGCCCTTACTCCATACAGGAATGTACCCACGCAATGACAAGTAACTGACCTCACTCAAGTAAATATCTGTAGACAGTTGTGAAGTAGTGTGGGTGACAATGCTCTGTATAGGGAAAGATCCCGGTGGAAATCTAAAAAGAAAAAAATGGTTGTATTTATTTGCATTGACAGATCAACTGATAACATCTTGAGGGAAGATACAATGATACTTTATCCGTAAACAGCTTTAGTTCCAAATGTGGCACCGACATAAACAGTAAATAAATAATAGACTACGTGGAGCCACCAACTACATACGGCGGAGGCAGCCAGTTGTGTCCTGAAACCCATATTCCTGCAATGCAACCATCAATGGCAAGTACTAGCGAAATTATAGCCAGTACTGTATATTCATTCAACCCACAAAGTGGCTGCCTCCGGTAGGATCAGGCAACAATATACTGTACCACCTTAAAGGGGCATACACACCGTGAGATACTGACTATGGCCGATTTTGACTAAGCCATTTCCCTCTGAAGTGCACTAGCGATTGTGACTATGTGCGATTTGGTCTATAGCTAAATACACTGTGGGCCTTACTTTAGTTACATCGCTCCCCCGTGTTTACACGGGGGAGCGATGTGTTGCATCTGCGCATTTATGTGCAGACGATGGGTGCGAGCAGGCTAGTTTGCACCTAGCAGTGTGGGCGGGGGGCATGGTGCAGCAGTGTTGGGCTGCGCCCATGGGAATCCCCAGCATTTCATGGGTGTTGCCATGAAAATACGGCTTGTTCCCATGCTAATACGGGCGTGACATGGGTGCAGGGGGCGGGCAGCTGACGTCAGTGGATGTCATCTGCCTGCCCTCTTCCCATACAGGGAGCACGCATATCTAAGACACCAGCGAGTCTTAGATTTGCATGCACCTTCCAAATAATTCGAACGACGCCAAGCATCGAATGATTTGGCCCCTGCACCCAAGGCTGCAAATGGATGTTTATGCTAAACATCCATTTTGCAGCCATGTGGGGGAATTCTGCGAGTGAGGGGGCGGCCGTGCAGCGGCGTTTCATCCACACGTAACATTGCGAATTTCTCAGCATTGCATGTGGACCAGAATAAGATCCTGTATGCAACAGTCAAAACTGCCTTGCCTGGACAGTCTATTTTTACTTGCGATACCACGCATCAGTATCACAGGCAGTACAAACACTGTGTGTATGCACCTCCACTCTTTCCTAAATCCTTGCTTGTAAAAATGGTCAACTAAGCATAAATCAATTGGGTTCATGAAGGTAAACTGACCGTGGGAGGTTGGAAAATCTCAGACTGCACATAAGCAGCACTAAAATCTGGAACGCCTGATATTATCCATCTCATTAACTGGGCACTTTAGTTTCCCTGTAAGTGGATGTCTGTGATCAGAGGGACCATCCTTGTAACACATCCCCGACTTACAGGTCAAATTATATTCACAAAGGGGAATTAAAAGTATTCATTCCGTTATAGGTTACGTCTTTATAATATCACACTTGCTATCACAATAGTTCTGGCTTGTGTTTTAAGCACAGTTTTAAAAGCATTAGATTTGTTATGACTTACAGCAGATTCCTTATGGGCACTTACTTCTGAGTGATTTCATCCCAGTTATGTGTCACAAAGTCCCAGGCCAGCAGAAACCCAGGGACATTCCTACTAATAAATCGTATAATGATGGGAAAATCTTGTGACCTTATAATTTCCCCATGAAGACTTGATTTCATCAACCTGGTGAACAGAACAAATCAAATTAGTGTCAGTGGTTGAAGAATTTCTATAGATTCTTATGGTTAAGAGTCCTCATTGTATAATTAGTTCATTGACATCTAATAAATGGATTCTCGAACTAAAAGACCAGTGGCCCATATGCCATAGATGACCGACAAGGTAAGGGAAATATATGCCACAGACCTAAATGTGGATAGATTATAAGGATACAGATGTGTCTACATACACCTAGGGATACAGATACATTTCCATCAGATTCTGTCGATCATATCCTAGAATGCAACTGAAAAATGACGGATCTGATTGGTTGCTATGGGCAAAATACATTTGTCATTTTTAAAAGCTTTAGTATATTTTCCCCACTAGTGTCTACACACCATAGGATGCAAAACACCCGGCACAACTGAGACACTCCAAGAGGAGTACCGCACTCGATTTTCTTTTAATTTTGCATCTTAGTAGCATCGTATATATATCAGTGAAAAAAAGCTTGTAGTGTATTAGATAACCACACCTGAATTGCTATAAACACGTTCTAGGTCACAGATGAAGCACACCGGAAACTGGTAACACAAATAGCTGGGTCAGCTCATTGAAGCACTTCGTACAAGGGGGTTATCCAGACCTGATCGCTGATGGACCCTTTTGCAGAGCCCTGTGGTCAGATACCGACTGCCCAGACAGACTGAAATCTTGACCGGTTCAAGTCTGTGAATGGCTTGCTATAATCTTGGGGATCCCAAAGCCATTGGCAACTCAGTCCCCATAAAATTAATTTTTCCAGTCTGCTCGTAACCCTGATACCCTTCCACAACACATGCACGCTACGATCTATACGCAGTTTTTCGATAATCCGTTGCCGTGTGAATTTACACAAGTGATCAGGTCTGAATAACCCCCACAGACTCATTCACTCACATACTGTATGTATAAATGTAGTACTTCAAATTGATCAGAATAAGCCATTAGTGTAGGTTTGGAATTCCTAGTTTCACTTATTCAGATAAGACGCACATTTTGGGCGGTATTCAATCCAGGCTGCTATTTCCGCCGGGGGAAATAGCATCAGTCATCTATTCAACGCTGCCATTACAACACCATTGAATGCAGTTTCCGACAAAACAGATCCAACTTAAAAACAATTTGGATCTGTTTTGTCAAAAACGTCTGCGGATTGTCGAATTCACGGCCGTTTTCGCAGGTTTGCGGACTTTCCGACACTCAGTACATTGAATACCGACTGTCGAGTTCCTGTCAGAAGGAACAGAAAATGGCCCGGATTCCAACTGTCCAGACGCCCCGACAGTTGGAATCTGGGATTTAATACCCCCTCTTTGAGAGAGAAAGATGGTTGGTGCACCGAAGTTGCCCTGGACCTGGCTCTTTGGCAGGAATGAAGGCACAGTAAGAAAGGATATATCTGTATATACACATACAGGCTATGTAGTAGTAGTTTGTTTATTTATAAGGCGCCACAAAGTGTCCGCAGCGCTGTACATAGCAAACAAAAAACAAATCACAAGGTAACGTACAGGGTGTGTTGATAAAATACAGCATAAATAGGGGTATAGCTGGTAGGACTAAAATCAGCATCAGTTCTGAAGTAGGTGTCAAAATTGTCGAGGAGACTGAAGATGAAGTAGAGGAAGGGAAGAACAGGGCAGGAGCACTGGTGAGGTAAAGAGGTAGGGTGAGTACGTGAGGAAGGAGGGCCCTACTCATAAGAGTTAACAGACTAAAAAGGAGGTGGGTGGATGAATGAAAAACAATAGGATAATTAGGAACGGATGGGAACAGATGGAGGGGTAGGGTAGACAGGAAAGGAGGAGTGAAAGAGGTTAGGAGGAGGGGGGGATAGGCTAGTCGGAAGAAGTGGGTTTTGAGGGAGCACTTGAAGGAGGTAAGGGAATCAGAAAGCCTGATAGGTGGCGGAAGGTTGTTCCAGTGCAGGGGGGCAGCATGAGAGAAGTCTTGGACACGGGAGTGGGAGGAGGTGATTAGGTGAGAGGTCAGGCGGCGGTCAGTGGCGGAGCGAAGAGAACGGGAGGGAGTGTGGATAGAAATCAGTGAAGAGAGGTAAGGAGCGGTGGAGGAGGAGAGAGCCTTGTAGGTGGTGGTGAGGAGTTTAAAGAGAACTCGGAAAGGAATGGGGAGCCAGTGAAGAGATAGACAGAGGGGCAGGCGGAGGTAGAGCGGCGGGAGAGGAAGTTGAGCCTAGCAGCGGCATTAAGAATGGATTGGAGAGGGGCGATAGGTAGCCCGTAGAGAAGGATGTTGAAGTAGTCAAGGCTGGAGATAACAAGAGAGTGAATGAGAATTTTGGTCGCGTAAGTGGAGAGGAATGGTCTGATGCGCGAGATGTTGCGGAGGTGAAAGCGGCAAGACTGTGAGAGCACGAATGTGGGGGGTGAAAGAGGGAGGAGTCAATGATGACACCGAGGCAGTGCGTTTGGTCGGTGGAGGTGATCTCAGTTTCACCAATGCTGATTGAGATAGTGGGAGAAGAGGGGATGTTCGGGGGATGGAAGATTAGAAGTTCAGTTTTAGCCATGTTTAGTTTCAGGAAGTGTTGGGTCATCCAGGCTGAGATGGCCGTGAGGCATTCGGAGACCTTGGACATAGGTGATGGGGATAGGACGGGGGGGGGGGGGGATAGATTAGGGTATCATCAGCTTAAAGGTGGTAATGGAAGCCGTAGGAGCTGATGAGAGTGCACAGAGAGGTGGTGTAGAGGGCCAAGGACTGACCCTTGGGGAACACCGACTGCGGGGTAGTAGGAGAGGAGGAGCTCGGAGTGGATACGGAGAAGGAGCGATTGGAGAGGTATGAGGTGAACCAGTAGAAGACCGTGCCAGTGATGCCAAAAGAGTGGAGGGTGTTGAGCAGGAGAGGGTGGTCAAAGGCATACGACAAATCAAGCTGGATGAGGATAGAGAAGAGAACTTTGGATTTAGCCGATAGTAGATCGTTAGTGACTTTGGTCAGGGCAGTTTCAGTGGAATGTAAAGGGCGGAACCCGGATTGGAAGGGGTCTAGAATGGAGTCAGCAGTAAGGTGGCTTAGGTGACGATTGTAGGCCAGACGTTCTAGGAATTTGGAGGCAAAAGGGAGGAGGGAGATGGGCCTGTAGTTGGACGGAGAGTTGGGGTCCAGATTTGTTTTTTTGAGAATTGGGGAGACAAGAGCATGTTTGAAGGAGGAGGAGAAGATCCCAGAGGATAGGGAAGGATTAAAGAGGTGAGCCAGGTGAGAGCAGACCGACGGACTGAGACAACGGATAATATTGGAGGGTATAGGATCAAGCGGACAGGTGGAGGGAGAAGCGGATTGAAGGATAGAATGGACTTAATCGGCAGTGGTGGGGTAAAATGAGGACAGGGGTGGGAAGGAGGGGGAGACAGGGGTGGGAAGAAGGGGACATTATAATTGAGGCTAAGAGGGGTATTCAATCGGGTTGGGATCATTTGGTCTACAGCATGATGGTCGACAGTCATCTTTACTGTTGCAAATTTGTGTAAGAAACATTAACACAAATATGGTATCATGCACCATGTAAATAAAATGATTGGCAACTTTATTCTTTAAGTCATAATTTAAGAATATACCACACGTGTGTTATTTGTACATTATTGTTTGTAAGAGTTGAGTAAAATAATTACTCCAAAAAACCTTGTTTCTCTACTGTAATTATTTAACCTGGATTTTCCCATTTTTCACTTCCATATTAATTGTTTGGAAAAAACTATACAAAGAACTGAGAACGTACGGAATATATATAAGAACTTGGTAACCAAATCAGTGCATTTTGAGTGAAATGGGTCTACACTGAGATGCAACTTTAGCAGCATACAGAGGTAATGTACCCTTCGTAACTCTTCTGAGGAAAAATATTCCCTTAATTTAAAGAATACTTTCCAATTAGAATACATGCATTCAAGGAAGTGATCACACACAATTTATAACTGTAATGATAAGAAAACAAATGCAGCTTATGAAGAACTGCTGTATTTAATGACCTTTTCTGCTCAGTGAAGACGACCTGATGAAACATGACATCACTAATTTCCTTACAAATTGCACAGCATCTGGACTAGATTGTGTTTAGCAGGGAACATACAGTATTTACATAACAGAAAATACAATGAGGTCTAGAGCTCCGTACAAACGGAGCAAGATGATCCCTGAGCAATATATTGGTCAATGTCCCGTTTTCATCAGCAGCCAGAGATGGTCCCTGATAAAAAAAAATTAGACACTGTCCTTGTGGAAGATGATGGTCGAAGGAGCATGCTCCTGCAACCAGCGACCACCGCAGGGCTGATCATAGGAGTGTGCTCTAAGCGACAATCACCCCGTACACACGTGAATATGGTCGCTCAGCCACCATGTCTCCGGTGATTATGGCTGAAATCGCCCAGTGTGTACAGGGTTTAAGCCATGCTAACGTGTGTGTGACATGCACATCTTACAAAGCAGAATCTAGCGGTCAGGGTTCTTGTGTGTGAATCATGTATTTTTATGTTCCATTGTTTCTAATATACCTTAACAAATAAATATATTCTCAGTTTCAGGAAAAAATACACAATGTATTCCAAAAATGATAGTGTAGAAAATTGTCTTTTTAATGATTTTGAAATGGTCATTTATACAGATTTAGGACTATCTTATCAACCAAGTCTCACAATCAATTTTCTTAAAATGTTGTGTCATTAAAGCGGTCAAGGCAGAGCAAACAGCCTGACTGATGGATTACCCGACAGTCGGGATTCCGACAGTCATTACTCAGACGTCAGAATCCCGACTGCACAGCGGGGGGAACGCAATGAAGCCCCTTGTGGGCTCACTGAGCTCGCCACGCTGCGGGCGCGGTGGCGAGCTGCGCTCGCCACCTATTTTATTCTCCCTCTATGGGGGTCGTGGACCTGAACGAGGGAGCAGTCGGGATTCCGACTATGGAGGAGCCGTCCGGAACCCCCCAAATCCAGAGAAGACAGAACAACGGACTCACCGATATCCAATCTAGAGAAGACAAGCTGACTGATATTGTGACCAAATCTATACAATATTGGGTACTTGTGTATTATAGCGGCGCCCCCGATTTCCATTGCGCGATATTTTAATCGCATCGCATGCCATGCACCCGATGGCATGTGACGCGATTTTTGGCACCTATACTAATGGGTGCTTACAATGTTAAATGCACCCCCACGCCCCACTATAAATGTGAACCCGAAACGTGGCGAGCGCAGCGAGCCTGCGAGGGGCAGCGGTACGCGTCCCCACTATCCACGTCGGCGTGGAGTTGAGAATAGAAAGTGTGGCGAGCGCAGCGAGCCACCGAGCCCGAAGTGTGGCGAGCGCAGCGAGCCCCGCGAGGGGACGCGGATACCTTCACAGGTATCGGAGTTCCCTCACGGGCTTCACAGGTATCCGCGTCCCCTCGCGGGCTTCACAGGTATCCGCTGCGCTCGCCACGCTTCGGGCTCGGTGGCTCGCTGCGCTCGCCTCACTTTTTATTCTCAACTCCACGCCGACGTGGATAGTGGGGGTATGAAAAGGTCGGAGGACTCATACCGCCGCCCCTCGCGGGCTCGCTGTGCTCGCCACGCTTCGGGTTCACGTTTATAGTGGGGGGGTGGCGTGGGGGTGCATTTAACATTGTAAGCACCCATTAGGGTGCTTATACAATGTTTAATCGCATCGCATCGTATGGCATTGTATGCCATATACAATGCCATACAATTTTAAAATTGTATGGCATTGTACAATATCGCGCGATATCGCATCGCATACCATCGTATGCCTTATGGTATGCGATGCGATGGGCGCCGCCAAAATACACAAGTACCCAATATTGCTTATTAAATTAATTTTTAGTGTATATTAAATTAATTTTGATTAAGTTATTTTATTACCTATGGTTGGCAGACCTAGTTTCTAATGAATATCTTATATTTGCGTCAAATTCCGGCAAGTGGAACGCAAACAATGATGACTTCCGGCTGTGTGGAACGGCCATCTTGCTTCCGGCGGGGCGGATGAATTGGAAAATAGATACCGATTAGTGGTAAATCCTGTACACATGTGGACATTTAGAACATGGGTAAATATACAAAGTGCTATGGTCACACGCTTCTAAGGAAGGTTTCCAGGACTTGTTTCCTAGCACGGCGCCCATTGCATACCGTATTTAGTGGTATGCGATGCATGCGATATTCCTGTTAAATTATTACAGGAGTGCTTGTGCAATGAAATATCGCATAGCATCGCATGCCAGCGGCGGTATGCGTCCTCCGACCTTTTCATACCCCCACTATCCACATCGGCGTGGAGTTGACTTTAGATAGTGTGGTGAGCGCATCGAGCCCGCAGCTTGGCGAGCGCACCGCGCCGCGCGGAATACAAGCCCGAAGCGTGCGAGCCCCGCGAGGGGGCGCGGAATAAATGTAAAGTAATCCGTGTCCACTTGTCACGCTTCGGGCTCGGTGGCTCGCCACACTATCTAAAATCAACTCCACGCCGACGTGGATAATGGGGGTATGAAAAGGTCGGAGGATGCGTACCGCCGCCCCTCGCCAGCTCGCTGCACTCGCCACGATTCGGGTTGGCGTTGATAGTGGGGGTGGCATTGACAATGGGGATGCATTTAACATTGTAAGCACCCATCAGGGGGCTTGTACAATTAAAAATCGCATTGCATGACGCTATATTGCATGCGATGCGATAAGATGGACTTCGATCAAAATCGGGGGCGCCGTGCTAGGAAACAAGTACCAGGATTCCAAACCGAAACGCGTCAAGTGCGGTGACCAGCCCTGGATTTTACCCTGCTGGGTGGACACTTTGCTGGCTGTGGATTCCTGACGGTGGTCCCGATTCCGGGTACTGGGACTAGAAGTCAGATGCTCCGTTTACACCTGCCTGCTGTGCTACTTTGATGGGGTTATTGTATTTGTGCTTTTTACCAAAGTCACTTTATTGAAAGTGCAACCTGTTATTAAAACTGCTTTTATTTTATGATCTATACTATTGTTTGTCTCCATTTCTCACTTTAAGAGAGACAAACATTCAGAGACCACCACCCATGTCCATGGCAGTATTCTGAGGAGAATGAATCATTTCAAAAGAAGATTTACTTACAGTATGGTGATATCCATTTGTTGTTATTTACACCTACAGTATCACGTGGTTAATCATTAAGCACTTTTGATTCACTTTACACCCTTCTATTGTATTGTTTTCATGGTTAGTAACCTACAGTAGATGTGTTACTCGGTGTATCGTGTATAAAGCTGCATATGGTTATAATTGCGCAGTTCAGCGCCCAATCTTTTCTTGCTCTACCAAATCTATACAGTAAGTGTAAAGTGTCATCAGGGACAGACTGTGTTGGGCAGGATAATGCTAAATAGGTTATCATTTGTTCTTTAATGGAGACCTAGTTATGATGGTTAATTATGACTATTAATTAACTTAAAGGAGTTCATTATAATTATTTTAGGGAGACTGAAGTAGATAATGAAGGCATTAATTAATGTAATTAATGGTATGGGTAGTAACTTTGATGCGGACATGGGTGTTAATAATTAAGAGGCTAATTAAAAAGGAGAGGTATGATGAGGGAAACAAAAAATAGTGTGTATCCAAAAGTCTTGGAATAGCAACAGTATAACAAAAGGAAAACTTTTAACCCACCGTGTAATGTAAAAGTCCTTTTTAAACTGAACAGAAAGGAAAACTAGGGATTAGGGCTACTGGCGACATCAAAAAAATAACTTGAACTTTAAAACTAGGCAATGCTAGGTACCGCTGTGGGAGTCTTGTCCCGGCACCACAGCGGAATAACAGCAGCAACACTGCGATGATTACTGGGGCTTCATCATATTCAAATACATCAAGTGCATAACGGTCTATACACTCATTGTATAGACTAATGGATAACTAATCAATTATCGCTATTTACAGTTTCATTAAAGACATCAAAAATATAATGTGATTAACCATAAGAGACTGAAAAGTTATTATATCTTTAACTTTATTGTGCACAAAAAATAAAATGTATCAATTTGAGGCTGTCAATTAGTGATGTGATACACATGTAATTTCCTTTTTTTTTTTTTTTTTTACATATTTTGGTGGCCACCAAAACAGCAGCTTTAATATAAAAAAGTAAATGTTTTAATTATTGCATTGACTTTTGTTGTGTATTCAGTCCATGGTATAACTGGAATGATCAGCGCAGTGTTTCCTTTACTGTACGATTATTTTTTATTTGGCCTTGCGACCCACACACGTGTGGAAAATAAGGCCAAAAATAGATGCATGAGCACAAACGCATCAGAAACCTGCAGCTTCTATCTATTTGTAAATATATATTTTTTTATCATTTTTAGGGATATGCAGATCCAGATTTACCCGGAACTCAAAACAAGATCTTATTGGCTATTAGCTGTCACATGTTTTGGCTCCAAAACATGTGACAGCCGGATAGCCAATAAGTGCCCATTTTGAGATCCAGGTAAATCCAAATCTGCACATCCCTATTTATTTTTTACTAGGTGATTTATCGCGCCCTACGGGCGCTCTTCACACCGTCGTAAGGGGCTGCGCCCCCTTAATTTGTGAACGTTTGTATATGAGAAATATGGTTAGAATTGTATGAAAGATGCCCTGTATTGCAACTTAGGTGTCCGCGAATCGCGGGAGGGGGGGTCGCGGAGGGTGCCGCGAATTGCAGGAGGGGGGGTCGCGGGGGGTGCCGCGAATTGCAGGAGGGGGGGTTGTGGGGGGTGGATGCTGCGAATCGCGGGAGGGGAGGGATTGCAGAGAATCGCGGGAGGGGGGTCGCGGGGTGGGTTGCCGCAAATCGCGGGAGGGGGGTTACGGGGGCGGGGGTTGCGGCGAATCATGGTAGGGGGGGTCGCGGGGGGTGTGCCGTGAATCACGGGAGGGGGGGTCACGGGGTGGGGTGCCGAGAATCGCGGGGGAGGTGTGTGTGTGTGTGCCGTGAATCGCGGGAGTGGGGGTTGTGGGGGGGTGGGTGGGGGGGGTGTGACGCAAATCGCCACAAGAAAAAATCAACACAGAAAGGTCAACACATGTAAATGTTGACATAAGTGTGGCACTTCATTGGTGTCCATGTCGACACATGAGAATGAATATGAAAATATTCAAAAAATGAAAAAAAAAAAACTTCAAAAACTCATGTCAACCTTTTTCATTGTCGACCATAGCCATGTCAGTGTTTTCCATGTGCAATTTAATTCTGGAGCTGCCGAAAATCACGGGGGGTGCCGCGAATTGCGGGAGGGGGGGTCGTGGGGTTGGGTGCCGCGAATCGCGGGAGGGCGGGGTTCACAGGGGTTCCGGTGGGGGGTTGCCACGAATTGCGGGAGGTGGGGGGTCACGGGGGGTGCCGCGAATCGCGGGGGGGGGGGGGGGTTGCGGGGGGGTGTGACGCGAATCGCCACAAGAAAAAATCAACACAGAAAGGTCAACACATGTAAATGTTGACATAAGTGTGCCACTTCATTGGTGTCCATGTTGACACATGACAATGAATATGAAAACATTCAAAAAATGAAATAAATCTTCAAAAACTCATGTCAACCTTTTTCATTGTCGACCATAGCCGTGCCAGTGTTTTGCATGTGCCATTTAATCCTGGGGCTGCCGCGAATCGCGGGGGGTGCCGCGATTTGCGGGAGGGGGGGGGTTGCGGGGGGTGGGTGTCGCGGGAGAGCGGGGTTCATGGGGGTTCCGGTGGGGGGTTGCCGCGAATTGCGGGAGGGGGGGGGGTCGCAGGGGGTGCCGCGAATCGCCGGAGGGGGGGTTGCGGGGGGTGTGACGCGAATCGCCACAAGAAAAAAATCAACACAGAAAGGTCAACACATGTAAATGTTGACATAAGTGTGGCACTTCATTGGTGTCCATGTCGACACATGAGAATGAATATGAAAATATTCAAAAAATTACAAAAAAAACTTCAAAAACTCATGTCAACCTTTTTCATTGTCGACCATAGCCATGTCAGTGTTTTCCATGTGCAATTTAATTCTGGAGCTGCCGCGAATCACGGGGGGGGGGTGCCGCGAATTGCGGGAGGGGGGGTCGCGGGGGTGGGTGCCACGAATCGCGGGAGGGCGGGGTTCACAGGGGCTCCGGTGGGGGGTTGCCGCGAATTGCAGGAGGTGGGGGGTCACGGGGGGTGCCGCGAATCACGGGAGGGGGGGTTGCGGGGGGGTGTGACGCGAATCGCCACAAGAAAAAATCAACACAGAAAGGTCAACACATGTAAATGTTGACATAAGTGTGCCACTTCATTGGTGTCCATGTTGACACATGACAATGAATATGAAAACATTCAAAAAATGAAATAAATCTTCAAAAACTCATGTCAACCTTTTTCATTGTCGACCATAGCCGTGCCAGTGTTTTGCATGTGCAATTTAATTCTGGAGCTGCCGAAAATCACGGGGGGTGCCGCGAATTGCGGGAGGGGGGGTCGTGGGGTTGGGTGCCGCGAATCGCGGGAGGGCGGGGTTCACAGGGGTTCCGGTGGGGGGTTGCCACGAATTGCGGGAGGTGGGGGGTCACGGGGGGTGCCGCGAATCGCGGGGGGGGGGGGGGTTGCGGGGGGGTGTGACGCGAATCGCCACAAGAAAAAATCAACACAGAAAGGTCAACACATGTAAATGTTGACATAAGTGTGCCACTTCATTGGTGTCCATGTTGACACATGACAATGAATATGAAAACATTCAAAAAATGAAATAAATCTTCAAAAACTCATGTCAACCTTTTTCATTGTCGACCATAGCCGTGCCAGTGTTTTGCATGTGCCATTTAATCCTGGGGCTGCCGCGAATCGCGGGGGGTGCCGCGATTTGCGGGAGGGGGGGGGTTGCGGGGGGTGGGTGTCGCGGGAGAGCGGGGTTCATGGGGGTTCCGGTGGGGGGTTGCCGCGAATTGCGGGAGGGGGGGGGGTCGCAGGGGGTGCCGGGGTGCCGCGAATCGCCGGAGGGGGGGTTGCGGGGGGTGTGACGCGAATCGCCACAAGAAAAAAATCAACACAGAAAGGTCAACACATGTAAATGTTGACATAAGTGTGGCACTTCATTGGTGTCCATGTCGACACATGAGAATGAATATGAAAATATTCAAAAAATTACAAAAAAAACTTCAAAAACTCATGTCAACCTTTTTCATTGTCGACCATAGCCATGTCAGTGTTTTCCATGTGCAATTTAATTCTGGAGCTGCCGCGAATCACGGGGGGGGGGTGCCGCGAATTGCGGGAGGGGGGGTCGCGGGGGTGGGTGCCACGAATCGCGGGAGGGCGGGGTTCACAGGGGCTCCGGTGGGGGGTTGCCGCGAATTGCAGGAGGTGGGGGGTCACGGGGGGTGCCGCGAATCACGGGAGGGGGGGTTGCGGGGGGGTGTGACGCGAATCGCCACAAGAAAAAATCAACACAGAAAGGTCAACACATGTAAATGTTGACATAAGTGTGCCACTTCATTGGTGTCCATGTTGACACATGACAATGAATATGAAAACATTCAAAAAATGAAATAAATCTTCAAAAACTCTTGTCAACCTTTTTCATTGTCGACCATAGCCGTGCCAGTGTTTTGCATGTGCAATTTAATTCTGGAGCTGCCGAAAATCACGGGGGGTGCCGCGAATTGCGGGAGGGGGGGTCGTGGGGTTGGGTGCCGCAAATCGCGGGAGGGCGGGGTTCACAGGGGTTCCGGTGGGGGGTTGCCACGAATTGCGGGAGGTGGGGGGTCACGGGGGGTGCCGCGAATCGCGGGGGGGGGGGGGGGGGTTGCGGGGGGGTGTGACGCGAATCGCCACAAGAAAAAATCAACACAGAAAGGTCAACACATGTAAATGTTGACATAAGTGTGCCACTTCATTGGTGTCCATGTTGACACATGACAATGAATATGAAAACATTCAAAAAATGAAATAAATCTTCAAAAACTCATGTCAACCTTTTTCATTGTCGACCATAGCCGTGCCAGTGTTTTGCATGTGCCATTTAATCCTGGGGCTGCCGCGAATCGCGGGGGGTGCCGCGATTTGCGGGAGGGGGGGGGTTGCGGGGGGTGGGTGTCGCGGGAGAGCGGGGTTCATGGGGGTTCCGGTGGGGGGTTGCCGCGAATTGCGGGAGGGGGGGGGTCGCAGGGGGTGCCGGGGTGCCGCGAATCGCCGGAGGGGGGGTTGCGGGGGGTGTGACGCGAATCGCCACAAGAAAAAAATCAACACAGAAAGGTCAACACATGTAAATGTTGACATAAGTGTGGCACTTCATTGGTGTCCATGTCGACACATGAGAATGAATATGAAAATATTCAAAAAATTACAAAAAAAACTTCAAAAACTCATGTCAACCTTTTTCATTGTCGACCATAGCCATGTCAGTGTTTTCCATGTGCAATTTAATTCTGGAGCTGCCGCGAATCACGGGGGGGGGGGTGCCGCGAATTGCGGGAGGGGGGGTCGCGGGGGTGGGTGCCACGAATCGCGGGAGGGCGGGGTTCACAGGGGCTCCGGTGGGGGGTTGCCGCGAATTGCAGGAGGTGGGGGGTCACGGGGGGTGCCGCGAATCACGGGAGGGGGGGTTGCGGGGGGGTGTGACGCGAATCGCCACAAGAAAAAATCAACACAGAAAGGTCAACACATGTAAATGTTGACATAAGTGTGCCACTTCATTGGTGTCCATGTCGACACATGACAATGAATATGAAAAAATTAAAAAAATTAAAAATAAATCTTCAAAAACTCATGTCAACCTTTTTCATTGTCGACCATAGCCATGTCAGTGTTTTGCATGTGCCATTTAATCCTGGGGCTGCTGCGAATTGCGGGGGGGGGGGGGTGCCGCGAATCACGGGAGGGGGGTCGCAGGGGGGGTGCCGCCAATCGTGCAAGGGGGGGTCGCGGGGGGGGTCTTTTTGCCGCGAATCGCGGGAGGGAGGTCGCGGGGGGGGTGTGTGTTTTTTCCGCGAATCGGGGGGGGGGGGGGTCACGAGGGAGGGTTTGCCGCGATTCGCGGGAGGGGGGGTCGCGGGGTGGTGGTTATGCCGCGAATTGCGGGAGGGGTCGTGGGGGGGTTCTTTTTGCAGCGAATCGCGGGAGGGGGGGTCGCGGGGGTGTTTTTGCTGCGAATCGCGGTAGGGGGGGTCGCGGGGAGCGGGTGTTTTTGCCGCGAATCGCGGGAGGGGGGGGCGCGCGGGGGGGGGAGGTTTTGCCGCAAATCGCGGGAGGGGGGCGCTCACCTGGTGGCTGTGGAGTAGCAGTGCTGGGCAACATGGGAAGGCAGTGGGTGTCTGGCACTGTCTGTGGGCTCACTGGGCTGGATCTCTGTCACATACCTCCCAACATGACCCTCTCCAGGAGGGACACAATGCTCTGTTTCTAGACTTCCCCTTAATGTATGATTGCCATCACCTGTTTTAAACAGGTTAATTTCTCAGAAAGGTGTTCAGCACAGATGAAGGCAATCACACATTAAGAGGAAAGTCCAGGAACAGAGCGTTATAGACACAGACACCCACTTTGAGTGACAGATGTAGCCAAATATATAGGAGATAAAACTCTTCAATTTTGACTATATTAATTGACATCTATATATATTTTATTAGCGCCTAATAAGAGTGTGGACAAGCGCTGCAAAACACTTGTGGCGCCTTATAAATAAAATTATAATAATAATAATAATACTTCAGCTTTTTTGAATAATGTTTAGTTTCAAATATAATAAATGAGAAAAAAATTAATCTTCATTTTATTATAAACAACAATTCATATAATGCAGCAATAATAACTACTCAGATGTCATATGATAGGAGGCAGATGGTAATGCTGGATCATTCAACTCTAGAGGACTACTCTCTGTTCCCCCGAGCATGTGCCATAGGCCCTTATTCTAGTTGATTCGGACGGATGCGTATTTCGGACAGGAACCGAGTGTTCTTAGCCCCGCCTACCGTACAGATCGCTCACACCGTCCGAACGCGGTAAGACGCCGAGCGAACGGACCGCGAGTGGGTGTTTCATGTGAACACCTCCTCCATCTGTGGGAACCTCCCCCATCCTCCGAATGATGGACCGAGCGTTCAGGCAACACCAAGTGCTCCAAACCACTCGGACATGTTTCCGTATGAAAGCATGGATATGGGCGGTCATCTGACATCGGCTATGTCTGCTGTCCACCCCCCCACACGTGTCAAGGCTGCATTAGAATGCGTACGCCCAGCGTTTTCATGGGAGCCGGGCGTACGCATATGGTAATGAGCCCAAACAGCCCTCCACACCCCTCTCCACCCCCTGCTTGGACGGTTCCGACCGATCATTTTCTGCACGGAACTCACCGCGTGTTCGGACATGGGAGGTGTTTGCGCATGTGCAGAGGCATTTCTGTGCATGTGCGAACACCAACCATTGGCCGTCCGACCGCACACGCAGCCATCAGAATCAATCAGAATAAGGGCCTTAGTGACAGTAGGTCCATCACTGCATAGCATTTCAAGGTGTCTAATGCCCAGTAATGAATACACATACCATTGTAATTTCCTGCCACTGTCCGTGCTTGCGAGACCTTCCAGTATCTTGATCTTTTCAGCCTCAAACAAAGATACTGTATACTTGCTCAGGAGATATTGCCATCCTTCATCTGTTTGGGCACCAACTTTAAATACGATTTTCATGACCGCTGTTGGCAATCTAAGTAGACAAAACATGATCATTGCACCAGATTACATCGTATGCCAGATGACCGACCTCTGATTATTAAACATAAAGAACAATGGAGAGACAGTGCTGTATCCCTGGCATTGGGGTAGTGGCTGTGATATTAACAGCCATTTGGCATGCTCCCTATCTGATATTCGGACGGCGGGTAGATTGGGTCGAGGTCGACTATAATATGGTCGACAGTGTCTAGTTAAATGCCTATACTTGGTCGTCGGTGTTTAGATAGTGATGGGAGATCGACTAAAGGTAATCATCGATGGGAAACTGGTCGACAGTACCAAGGTCAACACGTGTTTTCGTCCTTTATTTGGTGCTGGTCCACTTGGTTCATGCGGGCACAGCGAGCCATGCAAGGGGACACTGTGCACACACACAGTGTCCATGGGCACTCCACTGACATTCGGCACCAAAAAAAGATGAAAAATCCGTGTCGACCTTGATACTGTTGACCAGGTTCCCATTGTTGCTTACCTTACGTTAATCTCCCGTCACTGTCTATCTAAACAAAGACAACTATATATAGGAGTCTAACCAGACGTCATTGACCTCTAGTGGTCGATTATGGTAATGTCGCCCTAAACATGGTTGATGCCATATACCATGCAGGTCCAAACTGTGGCCCGCCAGCTGTTGTAAAACTACACATCCCAGCATGCCTTGTCATAGTTTTAGCATTCCCTAATAGCCAAAGCATGATGGGACTTGTAGTTTCACAACAGCAGGAGGGCCAGAGTTTGAACATGCCTGCCGTATACCATAACCCCTAACTATAGCAATGCATGTTAACCATTTGGAGTAAACCTACTGACTGTTGATCTATCATCTGGATACCCTTATATAGTTAGCCTTGCAGCTATATTATATAAAGTACTGTCCGTCAGTTTGCATTACGGGTGCATTCCATTTGGCAATATACAGAAAGATCTCAATGGATTAAAAAAAAAACTAATCAATGGATATGAATGTGTTATTTAATTACTGTACACTTTATATTGAAACTACAGGTACTCTTTACTTAGAAGGGCGCCCATCTCGGCCATCTCGGGCATTGAATGCACTAAAAAATCAGGTGCGATGCGACAGACGAGATGCCCGAGATTTCCCATAGGGAACAATGTTAAATGTCTCAATTGACCCGATTTTCCTGTTCAATGCCTCAATTGACCCAATTTTTCCATAGGAAACAATGTTAAATGGGCCACAGAGGCCAAATAGGCACCCTGAAGTGTATAATGGCCACCCGAATTGTTAACGCCACCCCACGATCAACGTCAACCCGAATCGTGGCGAGCGCAGCGAGCCCGCGGTACGCGTCCTACGACCTTTTCATACCCCCACTATCCACGTCGGCGTGGAGTTGAGAATAGAAAGTGTGGCGAGCGCAGCGAGCCCGAAGCGTGGCGAGCGCAGCGAGCCCCGCGAGGGGACGCGGATACCTTCACAGGTATCCGCGTCCCCTCGCGGGCTTCACAGCTGTCCGCGTGCGCTCGCCACGCTTCGGGCTCGGTGGCTCGCTGCGCTCGCCACACTTTCTATTCTCAACTCCACGCCGACGTGGATAGTGGGGGTATGAAAAGGTCGTAGGATGCGTACCGCCGCCCCTCGCGGGCTCGCTGCGCTCGCCACGCATCGGGATGACGTTGATCGTGGGGTGGCGTTAACAATTCGGGTGGCCATTATACACTTCAGGGTGCCTATTTGGCCTCTGTGGCCCATTTAACATTGTTTCCTATGGAAAAATCGGGTCAATTGAGGCATTGAACAGGAAAATTGGGTCAATTGAGACATTTAACATTGTTCCCTATGGGAAATCTCGGGCATCTCGTCGGTTGATCGCACCCGATTTTTTAGTGCATTCAATGCCCGAGATTTTTTACTGAAGATGCCCACGATCAAAATCGTGGGCGCCCTTCTAAGTAAAGAGTACCAAACTACAACTTGTATATATTGTTATAACAGTCATTATACTAATCCCTCTTCTGTATACATCACTTAATTACAGTTTTGCCTAGCTTCTTAGACTTCATACTGGCAGAAGCAAACCTTACATTGTTCCATTCTTCCATTTAACGAACAGGTCATTGGCGGTATTAACGCAATTTTCATTTTCATTTGAACAAGCTAATTCCAGAAGTATTGATCTTAGTTGTTGCTCAGCCAATGTTCCTTCATCACTCCAGCTCTGCGCACTAACAAGCGTTGTTAGCAGATCCAAAAGACGACCCTACAATAAAGTGACACTGGTTACAGCTAAGGTACTGAAAAACCAAACGGCGCTAAGGGATGGGAATTTTTCAGATGCCCAGAAGGGTTGTGCTATAGTATATTAGATCTACACGGTCTAAGTAGGCCGTCAATAGGTCGACATTCATTAATTTGACAGGTACAAAAGGTCGCCATAATAAGTCATTATTTGATTAAATATATTTTTGTTTTTTATGAAAACATATTTATACACCCAGACAAAGGGTTTCTCTAGACCACAAAAGTTAGCATTGTTAAATACACAATATGAGACTTGGGGGGATATTCAATCTCCTGCTGCCATTCCTGATGGGGGGAATGGCGGCAGGGCCCTATTCAATGCTGTCTTCCTCGACAGCATTGAACAGAGGAACTCAGCAGAACGAGCCCGACTTCAGAAAGTCGGGCTCGTTCTGCCAAGAACGGCCGGGAATTGACAAGCTCCCGGCCGTAGCTCGCCGATTCCCGGCCACGCCCCCTTCTTGGCGCTCGGCAGGTGGGACATTGTATCCCGTCTGCGAAATGAGCGTTGAGCGGGCTGAATACATATATAAATAAATAAAAGAAAGGGTTTTACTCAACAATGTGAGTTTATGAGTAAATTCGCTTGAAAAACAAACAAATCATGTACTTACACAGAATAATGAAATGAGGGCCTGATTCTGGGATGGATGCAATGAACATGACTGCTGCAACGGGACGCAGCATCGGATTACCATCACGATGCTTGGCGTTCTCAGCCATCCGAGTAAGCAGAACAGTACCTGTGCTTGCGGGATGCGGTCATTCGTCAGACTGCATTTAGGTCTACAGTCATTAGGTCGACCCCACTAGGTCGACTGGCAGGAAGGTCGACCTGACTTAAGGTCGACATGGGCCAAGGTCGACATGACTTAAGGTCGAATTTGCATAAAGGTCGACATGAGGAAGGTCGACTGGTCATAAGGTCGACATGGGTTTTTCACTGTTTTTTGAGCCGACATGTGCCGACAGGCGGTATTTCATGCCCTACCATCCACTAGGGCGTGGTGGGAGAATAAAATAGTGTGCCGAGCGCAGCGAGGCACCGTGCCCGAAGCATTGCGAGCGAAGCGAGCAATGCGAGGGTCCGATTCTCATTGCCAACTGTGTCCATGTCGACTGTGTTGACATTCGGATCAAAAAACAGTGAAAAACCCATGTCGACCTTATGACCAGTCGACCTTCCTCATGTCGACCTTTATACAAATTCGACCTTAAGTCATGTCGACCTTGGCCCATGTCGACCTTAAGTCAGGTCGACCTTCCTGCCAGTCGACCTAGTGGGGTCGACCTAATGACTGTAGACCTAAATGCAGTCTGACGAATGATCCCATTCCGTGCTTGCTCGGACTCACAAGCATCAGTGATGTCAATAATTCATTGAGTTTAGGTTAACTCTGAATCAGGCCCTGAAAGCATAAATAACTAAAAAGAGGACACGGAGAGTGAGATGTACTAAGCTTGAAAAGTGATAAAATGGGAGGTAATAAACAATCAGCTCCTAAATGCCCTGTCACAGGCTGTGCTTGAAAAATGATAGGTAGGAGCTGATTGGTTGAAGGTTTATCACTCACCCTTTTATCACTTTTCAAGGCTTAGTACATCTCACCCGGTGTCTTTTTTTGAGTGATAAAGTTTATAGTCTTTTGGGGGAATCGACCAAGATGGGAGTTCTACAGTATTTCACATGGGATGTTGCTATGGGCAACCAATCTACTTCTTATTTATGTTGCACCCTCTAGAAGATTATAGACAGGATCTGATTGGCTGCCCATAGCACCATACCATGTAAAATAGAACTCCATCGAGTTTTACTTTTGTCATCACTAAAATATTAAGTCTGTCACATATCGGATGACGGTTCTATTTGCCACAAGTACAGGCCTCTAGAATCACTACCCAAATTGGCCATACATAAATGTATTTGGTTCAGCTTAAAATTCCTACAATTTTCTCACTGTAAATAAGAAAAAAAACATACTGTAAGGAACAGACGCACCTTTAAATGCGATGCCAGATCAGTGTAGCCATGTTTAGCTAAGAGACCGTGGATGTGGTGGATCTGCCTAACTGCCTGCTCGATGGGGGCAGTGTCCGTTTCATTCACAAGATAGGCAATGAGGTCCATCGCCTTTGTCAGAGGGACCTTCCCTACACTGGCAAACCGGAAAGGAGAGTTATTCAATGAGCATGCTGGAACTCACATCATATCATCACAGCTGAAGCAAAAGCATTTAATTAATAAATGTGGTTGATGGTGTTTGTGTAGTCCTACAGTACACAGCTAATATCTGCTACTACAGGGGTTCTCAAACTCGGTCCTCAGGACCCCACTCAGTTCACATTTTCCAGGTCATCCGGCAGGTGCACAGGTGCAGTCATTGCTCATTGACACATTTTAAAAGATCCACAGGTGAAACTAATTATTTCACTTGTGATTCTGTGAGGAGACCTGCAAAACATGCACTGTGTGGGGTCCCAAGGACTGAGTTTGAGAACCAGTAGGTGTCATAGAGGTGTCATTATTTATGCATCATCACTTTAGTACTAGTTATACTACTGGGGCCCTCTAGGGCATCATGAGCACCATCCAATGTATTTACAATACTTCTCACAAAGGGCCAGATGCACTTAGCTTCAAAAGTGATAAAATGGGCAGAAAAACCATCTTTCAAGGCTGGATAGACCCCACCCCTCCACAATTTCCCTTATTCCTAACCAAATGTCACTACCTATTTAGGATGGATTGGGTGGATGCAATTGTTGATAGAGGTAAACGTGTGGAAAAAGTCCTTCTATTATGGGACTCTTAAAATCAACTACAGTACATGGTATCTTACTAGGATAGCTGCTCGAGAACCTCCTGTCCCCCTGGACTGAATGTTTCCTTGCATCAACCACTAACATACCCTCCAACATGACCCATTCCCTTAGGTACAAAATGCTGTTCCTGGACTTCCCTGCCAGTGGCAATTGGAGAGGTGGGGCTGCAGCACAGTCCAATATTCAAAAAGGGGAGCCACACCTAATGCCACTCCAAACATCACTGTCCTGGACGCACTGGCAGTTGATGTGACCCCCCTCTTTGAATTTTGAACTGTGCTGGAGTCAAACCTCTGTAACTGCCACTGGCAGGGAAGTCCAGAAACAGAGCATTTTGTACATAATGCTACCTTAATACAAAGTATTGAAGAAAAAACAGAGGCCCTTTGGGTGACCATAGAAACAGGGGAGAAGGCGATTCTTCGTATAGGGGTGATCTACAGACCACCAGGTCAGGAAGAGGAACTAGACAAGAGCCTATTGCAGGACATCAATAAAATGGCATTAAAAGGAGAGGTGATAATCATGGGAGACTTTAATCTACCTGATGTAAACTGGGAGCTGCCTGTTGCAAGTTCCACCAGAAGTAGGGACATGCTGAATTCCTTGCAAGGAGCATCCCTCCAGCAATTGGTGAGGGAGCCCACTCGTAAGGACGCAATATTAGACTTAATACTTACAAATGGTGACAGAATATCTGACATAAATGTGGGTGAAAATCTGGGATCCAGTGACCATCAAGCAGTATGGTTCAAAATAAAGACAGAGACTGACTCATCGCACACAAAAACAAAGGTGTTAGATTTTAGGAAGGCTGATTTTGTAGAGATGGGAAACTCTGTAAGGGATTCTTTGGCAGAGTGGAAGAACTTGCTAGGAGTGCAGGATAAGTGGGAAAAAGTGCAATTCTAAAAGCAACAGAACTTTGTGTCAAAAGAGTTAGGAAAAACACAAGAAAAAGAAAGCCATTGTGGTTTGCAAAAGAAGTAGCAAGTATTGTGAAAGCAAAAAAGTTGGCCTTTAAGAAATTTAAGCAGACGCAGAAGAATGAGGACAAAGAGGTGTATCTTGTTAGACAGAAGGAGGCTAAGAAGGTAATCAGATGTGCAAAAGCACAGGCTGAAGAGAAAATGGCCCAGTCAGTGGGTAAAGGGGGGAAAACTTTTTTAGGTATATAAGTGAAAGGAGAAAAACAAAAAGTGGAATAATTAGACTGAAGACAGAGAGTGGAAGTTTTCTTGAGGGGGACAACGTAATAGCAGATAATATTAATAATGATTTCTGCTCAGTATTCACTGCTGAAAGAGAGGGGAAGGGGCCACAGTTAAGTTGCAAGTATAGTCAGAAAACTGAGGGAGAGACAAGTACATTTACAGAGGAGAAAGTCCTCACAGAACTCTTAAAACTGAAAGTGGATAAATCAATGGGGCCAGATGGGATACATCCAAGGATACTAAAAGAGCTTAAAGGGGAGCTGGTAAAACCAATAACAGAATTATTCAACCAGTCACTAGCTACTGGAGTAATCCCAGAGGACTGGAAAACAGCGAATGTAGTCCCACTGCACAAAAGTGGAAGCAAGGAAGAGGTAAGCAACTATCGACCAGTGAGCCTTACATCAGTAGTAGGGAAATTGATGGAAACACTCTTAAAACAAAGAGTTGTAGAATATCTCAAAACCAGCAATCTACAGGATCCAAAACAGCATGGGTTTACTGGGGGAAGATAATGTCAAACAAATCTTATTGACTTTTTTGACTGGGTGACTAAAGTAATAGATCAGGGTGGGGCTGTAGATGTAGCTTATCTAGACTTTAGTAAAGCTTTTGACACTGTCCCACATCGCAGACTGTTAAATAAACTTGAAAGCTTGGGATTGGATTCTAAGATAGTTGAATGGATAAGAGCGTGGTTGCAGGACAGAAAACAGAGAGTTGTAGTAAACGGAGTACAGTCAAAGGAGGGAAAGGTTACAAGTGGAGTACCCCAGGGATCTGTACTTGGACCGGTGCTTTTTAATATCTTTATTGGTGATATTGCAAATGGAATTGAGGGTAAAATGTGCCTTTTTGCAGATGACACAAAGGTATGCAACAGGGTAGACACACTAGGAGGGGTAAAACAAATGATTGAGGATCTAGGCAGATTAGAGAAATGGTCAAGAGAATGGCAACTACAGTTTAATGCCAAAAAATGCAAAATCATGCACTTGGGTCTCAGAAATCCAAAGATTCAATATAGTATAAATGGCACTATAATGGAAACTACTGAGGAAGAGAGGGATCTAGGTGTCACTATTTCAGGGGACTTAAAAGCAGGTAGGCAATGTAACAAAGCAATGAAGAAGGCAAGTCAGATGCTTGGTTGCATTGGGAGAGGTATCAGCAGTAGAAAGAAAGAAGTAATAATGCCACTGTATAGGTCATTGGTACGACCTCACCTAGAGTATTGTG
Source organism: Crinia signifera (assembly GCF_055691185.1). Lineage (NCBI taxonomy): Eukaryota > Metazoa > Chordata > Amphibia > Anura > Myobatrachidae > Crinia > Crinia signifera. The sequence goes on from NC_139217.1 coordinate 408,510,399, forward strand.
TTCAGTTCTGAAGGCCATATCTCCAGAAGGATATAAATACATTAGAGACTGTACAAAGAAGAGCAACTAAAATGGTGCATGGCCTACATCACAAAACGTACCAGGAAAGACTAAAAGATCTTAATATGTATACTTTAGAGCAGAGAAGGGAAAGGGGGGACATGATAGAAACTTTCAAATATATCAAGGGCTTTAACAAGGTACAGGTGGGAGACATTCTTCACAGGAAGAGGAGCAACAGAACACGAGGACATGCACTGAAACTAGAGGGAGGAAGATTCAGGGGAAATGCGAGGAAGAATTTTTTCACAGAAAGAGTAGTAGATAAGTGGAATAGCCTCCCAACAGAGGTGGTAGACGCAAATACAGTAGTACAACTTAAACATGCTTGGGATAAGCATATTGATATCCTTACAAAAAAATAAGGATCAAATATGGTTTGAGGTAACATGTTTAAAAAAGGGGGCAGACTAGATGGGCCAAGTGGTTCTTATCTGCCGTCAAATTCTATGTTTCTATGGGTCATGTTGGAGGGTATGCACTAATCTTTACTCAATGCTATTCTTGTGATATGTACGATTGGACTCAACTTTTAATGGACTATGTACTACAATGATATGCTCATGTAACCTTTGTACATTATACACTCTCGAATATATTTGACAATGTTTGATATAAAGTAAGCAATGTCTCAATAAAAAAGTTTATTGAAAAAAAAAAAAAGTGATAAAATGGATAGTGAAAAACAGCTAGCCAATCACATCCTACCTGTCATTTTTCAAACACAGTCTGTGACAATGCAGGTAGGAGCTGATTGGCTAGCTGTTTATCACTCTCCATTTAATCACTTTTGAAGCTTAGTGTACAGTATTCAAATGTAAACTCAGATAGGTCAATGGCTTCCAGTAAATGGATTGGCTGAATAATTTGGCACTGGAAAGGCGCAAACACAGTGGGCCGGATGTAAATAATTCTGAGTCCGGCTGGCATTCCGCATGGCTGTAGAACTCGGACTTCATTACATCCTTCCCAGTATTTGCTGTATTGCGGACTTTTAACAATGATGGTCTATATTCTGTACTGTTCGTGTTGCAATTATATCCATTAACAATGTTTAAAATGGATATAATGACAATATTTTGACTGCCCTATGGGACAGGGTAGGTTCCCAAGAAGCAGTAAGTGATGTGAATCTGAATCTCGGTCCAGATGTGTACACAGCAAAACCGCAAGATGCAGAGATTATTCACTTAGTAATGTCAATAAATCAGCTGCATGCTGAAACATCCAGAGCAAGTCTGAGGTCAGCGAATATTTCCTGTCCAGTATGAAATACAAACAACATTCCAATAAGCAATGAAACATATTGCTGGCAGTGAGGAGAGAGCAGAAACTACATGAACAGACAGGCAATAAATCATTCCTTATCTTAAAGTGAAACATACATATATATTACATAAAAACTGCCTGCGTTACAGTGACACAAATGAATGGAAGAAAAGTGAAAATGAAGACAAATGAAAATAATAATTTTACAAAATGTACCCAGAAAGCACAAATATGTCATGGATGAGGCTCGCTCGGTCACTGGCAGCTAGCACAGAGTGATCATTCCGGAGCTGATTAATAAGCGTGTCCCAGCCGTCAGTACCATAATCCACCATATAGTATCCGGTCATCTTTACATTAAACTTTATCCATGATGTCTCACTTGGGAGCACAAATGAATCTACAGAGAACACATAAAGAAGATGGTTTCTGAGGGTATATAACAGCGCACCACAAAAGCCATCACATTTCAGATCTTACAGTTACCACTAGGTGGAAACATTGAGAGCAAAAAAACCCCGGATGTTTTCTGTAAAAAAAAAAAAAACATGGGTGTTTGCTATTTTTCCCGATGTTTCTTCAAAGTTGTTTTTTCAAGCTATCCGATTAGATCGCGCAGAAAAATTAATACATACAAATTCATCGAAATCTGGTGAAACACAAACTTGGATAAGCCGCAGCATGCACCAGGGCTAACACATGGCAAAGTAATTGGGTTGGGATTATATCCTGGCAGTCAGCTTGTCAATAGTCATGAAACCGTCGGATTTTGTTAAGTAGGGTAACCCTAATCCTAACCCACGCCTTCTGCAGCCTAACCCTAACTATCCACTCCAACAGCCTCTAATACTCCCCCTAGTGCTTAACCCTAATCCCTATACTTACCGCCGGCATGCTGAGTACCGGGATATTGACTGAATCCCATATAGCACAGATCTGTCCTTTGAAATAAATGTATAACTGTGTTGGCAGTTTAAATCCTATTTAGATCTTATTTTATCCCCTATACACTCAGTTTGTCACATTTATCAGCAGATTTGGGGTGTAAAAACCAATCACTGAAAAGACAGTTTGTTAAAAGACCTTTCTACTACAATGCTCACAAATGTGATACTGTGCGATTGGACAACTGGAAGCTTATTTATGTGCAGACACGGTTTACATTTTCATGGTTAGAGTCATTTATTAGTACAAGCCATGAGTTGCTCAGAAAGAGGGTGTGACATTCATGGCTAACAATGTAGGCATTTATATCCTTCTCTATAAATTCAGATGAGACTGTGGGGTAATTCAGGGAGCAGCGGATGGCAGCAGATTACAGAGAGAGCGGCTGGCGGGTACTAATAAGCTCTTTTGTCCTTCATTGGGTGACCTTTAGAAAATACCCCTCAGTGTGCTTCAGTATCTAAAACTTGCAAAAACCACATAATTGGTGATAAATAGGAATAATAGAATAATAACAGAAATAGGATAAAAATGGAAATACTATAATAATAATAATAATAATAATAATAATCAGTTACTTGTATTATTACTGTGCATTGCAAAAAAAAAAAATGATGACAGTACTACAGTAACTAATGCATTACTTACCCTGTGTCTTGTTGAGTAAGAAGACTGAGTCACATGAGGGAGCACTGCAAGGTCCAAAGGTATAAGACAGAGGCAAATTCCACACCGTGCTAAAAAATACCCACAACATTATTAGTATGGATTACACCTAAATATCAAACATCAAGGGATAGTTGGGAGTCTGAGTATGTCATTATCCGAGAGTGCCATCAATCTTCTGGGGTCTACACATTGCATATACAGAGAGGCACCCGGAGCTTTTGGTCGTTTGGAGAGACTGCCGATATTTCTGGACTATCTATCTATCTATCTATCTATCTATCTATCTATCTATCTATCTATCTATCTATCTATCTATCTATCTATCTATCTATCCATCCATCCAGATGCACTATGCTTCATAAATTGATACAGTGGTGAGAGAAACAACCAGCCAATCAGCTCCTACCTGTCATCTTTCGATCCCAGACTGTAACATGGCAGGTAGAAACTGATTGGCTGGTAGTTTATCAGTCTCCACTTTATTAGTTTTTGAAGCTTAGTGCCCCTGGCCCATAGTTGGTACAAATACCAAATCCACTGTATTCCATACATTCTAAGCCAGAACAGGAATGCATGCTTCGTTATGGTTTGTAAGTGGGAGACAGTCATTGCTTCTAAGTACATTTACATACCATGTGATGGAGTACCCACTGATATGTTCTGTACATTCCCATAATTCACTGCTCTTTGGCATTGATCAATACTAACAAGTTTAGAATTGTATCATATCTATTCCACAATTAGCATGTCTATTACGATATTAGTATGCTACTGTACAGTATATGGGGTAGGGATAGAGTGTGTGGGCTTGTGTATTGGGACACACACACACACACAAGACACCATCAAGTTCATGCAATGAAAAGTCGGTGAGCAACATAGAACATTAATTGGAGATTTGGGAATGATACTGTAACCTGGTGTGAAGAGTGTAATGGTGTGTACACACCGTGAGATTCAAGCTAATGGCCAATTTTGGCTATATGCACCTCAGATTTACGTGATCTAGCAATCTGGCCCTAAGCCAAATACATTCTACAGATGACATAGTCAAGATAGACTTGCCTGATAGTTAAGGTGTGTACACACTTACAATTTAGACTGTATATACACAATTTAGACTATATAGTGCAGATCTGCACTATATAGTCTATGCAGCCAAGACTTTCTGGCTGCGATATCGGGATCGCAAGGGTTAAAACCCATGCGATCTGCATGCAATCCAGATGAGATTTTGACTATATAGTCAAAATCTCATGCACATTGTACAAGTGTGTACACACCATTAGCCATGTGATACTGACACCGTGGGCCGCGCATCAGGATCACATGTGGCTGAACACGGTGCGATTTTGTCTAACTTGCTGCTCGATTTTGACTATATAGTCAAACCGATCGGCAAAATTGATCCATGTGTACACAGCTTAAATGTTATAATTGAATTGGTTGATCATGGATGATATCAGGGGTGACTGCGATATAGATTTTCATATACTGCAGGCAGCCATAGAGGTACAAGTGGTATTATGAACTTGGTGCTTGCAATAAGTCAATTGGAGATTGTGCACCAGCAGCTCCTGGATTGGCTGCCAGTCCATGCACTCCGATTGGCTTGAGGCTGACTCCAAATCTGAAATGCTGCTGGCACTGTGCCTCTTCGGCTGCCTGCTCTGGGCAATTTCCCTGTGCTGCTGCCGCGGTCCTGGCACACAGTGGTCAAGTCTAGGGACCCAACTTATGTCCTGCCGCATGGTAAACAAAAGGGTTAGTGGGCTCCGCCCATTCTAGTGATCCCAGGTTCTAAAATTACTGATGGCAGCCCTGAAGGCAAGTACACATAAATGGATTTTTAATAAGTAGCAAGAACAATAAATGTCTCAATTTATCCCCAACCAAGGACCAGCTACTGTGATCCTTGCCAAAAGAAAGTTTAACTTTTCCAAGCACTGTAACGTGCAAACTTTTCTTAATAAATGCCATACCCTGACCCATGTACATTGTATTGCGTCTCTGGGCTTGAAGTGTCTATCGGCCCAGTATTTCGCATAAAAACACCTGTAGGCACTTTGCCATCCCGACACAAAAGCACGCAGCTCCACATCCTTCCCCCCAAGCACGCACCAATGTATTTTTATGGAAAGATTGGCAGATATATATCTAATACTAAAACAAGGAAAACTTGAAAATTTCCATTAGCACACACCAAAACAACCCACCTGGAGTTCACATTTGCACTGCCTAGATTTATAGTCCGTAGGAATCGTTGCTGACTAACCGTCACCTCCTTTCCTTTCTTTACAACAGTTACCAGAGGATATCCAGCCTGCTGAGTCCAGGACTTCATCATGTTTTTCACATCTGGAGCGGATTTGGTGACCTAGAGTGAAATGTTGGTCTACCGTCATAAATGACAACATGTACAGTAAATATGATTGCTCGGTTAGAAATGACTGGCCCAAAGGACATCACCTCTAATTATCTCTGTACTTCTTTATAGTATCTGACAAAACGAGAAGAATGCTTTTCGGAGATCTCTTGGAATAATATGTTTATTGTTAGAAATAATTCTGTAAACTGTCCGTGAACCCTTTTAATCAACTTATTTCCTGAATTCTGCGCTGCTCATGAATAACATAACAAAAAAAAAGAAATTAAATCGATGTACACGATAATTAAGTGCACAGAGCGACGGTCAGGTTCTCTTTCTGTACAGTGCCTCACACATTAGGACTTCTATACATACATCATATGGAATACTTTCCTTAATCACATTACACAGTCAGAACCTCAGCACTGTAATAGTACAAGCAAGCAGGGAGTTGGGATTAATTACATGCGCTAATGCTGGGTCTAAAGTTCTATTTGCTTAAGGAGATTGATAACCAAGTCAGTACAGTGGAGGATTTTTAATTTTGGAGTGCGAGGAAACCTAAATTGCATATTACGATAGAAGGTTGGGAAGATCATGTATGTACATTTAGCATGTTAGAAATGCATTGAAATCAGTATTCAGATTGTGTAATACTAAGGAACTAAAACTCTCCTGCAAGATGTAATCTTCGATTAAGTGCATCCTTAGCGCTACGAAGGCCAGCTTCAGGATGGAAGAGGAAATTACTTTAAGAAAGATAACATGGATTTCAGAATCGTGCTACTCCCAGTTGTAGGGGGGTATTCAATCTGCTGCCGCTATTTCCGATGTGGGAAATAGCGGCAGCTCCCTATTCAATGCTGTCATTAACGACAGCATTGATGCGGGATCACGGCAGAACGGGCCCGACTTCAGAAGCTGTCAGCCGTTCTGCCGATAACGGCCGTGGATTGTCGTTATCCGGGCCGCAGATCGACAATCCACGGCTGTTTTCGCGGCCACGCTCCCTTTGCATCGAGCGGCAGGCGGGACATTGAATCCCGCCTGTCGTTCTGCGGTCGATCTGACCACAAACGGGCCTGGATCACGGCTGTCAGCGGGGATCGACAGCCGTGATCCCAGATTGAATACCCCCAGTAATTTCTCCCCAAAAAATGTGTTATTTTAAGTGTACACATACAAGTTTGTAGACCCTAAAATGTATTGCGTATTGGAGCATATTTATTACTGAGCAGCAAGAAGTTGCAGTCCCTGTATTTTATCTGTTGTATAATGTTGCATGATGTACAGAGGTTTTCATATAATAAAATCTGTCCTCAGGAGTTTCCATTTGACCACTTTAAACGTTTTGGGGAGCCCCTACCCCTATCCCAGACTCTGGTCCTGCAAGCTTTAACACATGTGCTCTCCTACAGAAATGTGGGTATTCTATTTGGATGCAGACTTAAATAAAAACAAGAAAACAGGATGTACAGAAATCACACACTTGAGGCCATAAAACTAAAAATGCTACTAGTAGAAAGATGTATATACCAGATTCATACTGTCCCACAATCCATCGCTTTTTGTTGATCCATACTGATGATCTTGCAAATACTTTGCGATACAGTTATGGAAGACTTCTTCTGTGAGATACTCTTTCAGCATTAGTAGAATAGAAGCACCCTACAAAATAGAGAACATGAAGCGTATACAGCCATATACCAATCTATGCACAATAAAATGACTTGTATTTAATCCATTGCACAATGCAGGCTGCAGACTTTCCCAATCATGTAATTAAAATGCTCCTTTATTTATAACATACTGTTTTGTCACACAGCAGCACCTCTGTATTAGATTTTAAGAAAGGACGCTACATGACTCAAAATATAAATTTAATTTGGAAAATAGTTGATTCTGATCCATAGAGTGAAGTTTACATAGCGTCTATGGAAATTTGGATTATGAATGCAACCAGAAGACCCAAGAACACAGTTCTGCTCAAATGATCAGTGGTGTAACATGGTGAGTGCAAGGGGTGCAATGCATATTGGACCTGAAGGCTTAAGGGGCCAGTCTTGTTATCCCACCACACCTGTTCCCAGCTTCAGAGTAGGAATAAGGGCCAGATGTAGTAAGATTCAAAAATTGACAAAATGGAGAGTGATAAACAATCAGCTCCTAACTGCAATGTTAGAGGCTGGGTTTGCAAAATGACAGGTAGGAGCCTATTGGCTGGTTGCTTATAACTCTCCATTTTGAAACTTTAGGTCATAAGGTGCATGTCTCTCAGTCCGCTCTCCCAGACCACCCCCAAATACAGGGTTGTGTACCTGGGAATCTTCAATACACCAATACAAACAAAACCAGCAAGCAGGCGAAGGTAATTCTCCATATAAAAGTGCACAGCCTCTACTACCTCTGTTGGACCCCCTACCCTCACATCCGCGTGCAGTTTTCTCTGCATTCCCCATCCTGGCATGCATCCTCTTTCATTCATTTTATTTGCCCCCTCGTCCATTCTTCAAAGCATTGACAGAATGAGAAGGTGACGTGCAGCATTTATGTCCCTCTTGGATTACTGTTGACAAGGAAATCTTTATGTATTCCAAATGTTATTCTGTTGGTTTAAGTAAGTAAAGTTGGTATACTGCTATACTGGCACTAAAGATATAAAGCACAAACGGTCTTCCTTGAAATGTGCGCTGAGTTGCTCTAAGTTTTCTTTTATTGGCTAGTAAATCTGGGTTTATAAGAAAACAACAAAAAGCAAAATGTTATTATCTGCCATAAAGATGTAATAAAAAGCATGGATGAAATGAAAGGCCGTGGAATTGATGTTGTTGTACATACTGTATGCTGTCTTTTGGCAGCCAAGGAATGCTCTGCACTGTATACTGTTCATTGGGATGCTCTATATATTGTATGGCAGTTACTAGGTCTTTGGGATGCTTTGTGTATAGTATGACAATCATTCAATCAATGACATTGAGTTGGGTCGTTCGCAAACTAAGCGGGTCTTTTGGATGGATCCCATAAAAGCCTGAGGGAGCCGCTGATCCCAAAAAGGTGAACAGTCGTTCTTTTACTTTCAGTTTCGTTATTAATTACAATGCATTTGCCTGAGCTCAGCACTGCCACCTGTGGCAGCTGAGATGTACTAACTCTGGAGACTGAGTACAGTGCTGCGACTGCAAGTGAAAGAAAGAATAACAAGGCTGCTGCTGCTAGGGATGGCCATCGGTGCAGACGCCATTGATGGTTGCCATCGATGGCGATTCTGCACCCAGCCATCGATCAGTGTTTTATTCGGTCATGTATGTTCTTATTTGTTCAGCTCATGGTTTACAAAAAAAAAAAATGGCAATAAATGATTGTAAAACAAATTATGCTTCGTTATTATCAAATTAAACCTTCTTTCAAAGCGAACGGACGACTCGTGCAAAAGTTCCAAATCTTTTCACGGACTGGTCTGCTGGATCCCAGCTCTCGTTAGTGACCCGTTTTGCCCATCTCTAATTTGTATTGTATTTGGGTATACTGTATGTTAAATTCATACTGTTGTATAGACCCAGAGTGACTTTCCTCGTAACAGTCTCCACTCAATGCATACTGTGATAGGAATACAGGGGTCTTGCTCATTCAGGGCCATCTTGACGGCATTGTGGGCCCCAGACAAAGCAATGCACTGGGGCCCTACTAAAGTTATAAAAATCATAACTTCCTGCAGTGTCTCTCCACCTGTTATCACCCATCCAGCAACAAGCATTAGCTTACAGCCAGTAACGGTGTGGCTGCAGGCCGGTAGAGAATGTTTCTCAGCATCTCCGACTTTGTGTAATTCATAATCAAAGCAGCCGGGCAGCAAGCTCTACTAGCCTCACAGGAAACACCAGAGGCACCAGCAAACCCTTGCTCGTAAGTTGCTAGAATTGTGCTCAGTAAGCCCATGCGTTAAGGAGGCCCTGTGCTCATTGGCCCAGCCCATCATGGCAGGGTACAGACCAAGGGGTGTCATACCACAACTTCCCCCTTTCTCGGTGATCTGACAATGATGATTGGTGTAAACTTTACATCCAACTGTGAAACTAGATACAATAGGAGGCGTTTCCGGTACTGCAAAGTTGTGGTCATGGTAAAAGATGATTTTTTAAGATGGACCACTATGTACAGTATGTGTTTTGGTGGGGCTCCTTCAAAATTGTGCTAAGGGGTCACAAAGTACTATTACACCCCTGCATACATTGGTGACTATTACGGTTTATTATTATAAAAAATAAATTGTTCCAAAAAAGGTTATGAAAATAAATCGTACACACATTATATACAGCTTTACACAATAATTGCGGTGTATAAAATGCACATACATTATATTCAGCCACGGTTAACAATTAAAAAGAAGACAATCAGCGAAAATGAATGTTTTATGTATCGTACTACGCAACAACTAAAAAATTGTTATGCTTTATAAAGACTGGACAGTGATTTGCTATTTTATGTGGCAAGAAGAATATTCTTGAGGACTTATAGAGGGAGAACCCCAGCAAATTACATATGACTATGTCAGTGCAGTCCTTTATGGACACATGAGTGTGTAAAATCATAAATAAAAAAAAAGACCACATTATAATCTTAAACACCGTTTCTTTTTTTTTTTTTGCACAGCAGAGCATTCAAGTAAGCAAAGTTTTAGGTTATTTAAATAAGAAATCATTCCAACAGGAAAGCATAAGAGAGCAGTTTTGCACAGAATAACTGTACCCTGCTGCCACCTCCTGGAACATTTTGAACATTAAATTCAGACAAATGTCAAAGCACAAGTGAATACCTTAATGTAGGAAAGGTCGTCAAATATTTCCTCTATCTGCTCTGGAGACTGCACATCAGTAGATATAGGGTGAGAGGTCTGTAGGGAATCTGTTTCCATGGCGTCAAAACGTGCTTTCAGGAAGTTATTGTTCTAGGATTAAACAACAGTTGTTTAGAAATTAAGTTACATAAGGCTTCAAATAAATAAACGGATTTAAAATGACAGAAATTCTTGTGGGAATCCTTTGTCTCAAAAATACCCCGGGAAAAGCGATCTGCTTACTACAAAAATTTGAATACATTTAAGTGATACTAAATGAAATTATTTTATTTTACTAAAATAATTTATAACAAAAGGTTTGCATTTAGCCAGTTGTAAGAGTGATAGAAAAAAACTGGATAATACTCCAAGTATAATTCAAAAGGCAAGAGTACTAGACTAAGGAAAGCATATAACTATTATCCTTTATTATATGGCACAAGGGTCCATCCTTAACTGTATGAACTCAAAAAACAGACATATAGTACAAAACATAGTAGAACAAGGACAAGCTTTATAAAGATTGCTGCATCAGAAGTCATAATGCCCAAATCAGCAGTGCTTGGGTGACATTGTTGGCAGTGAGAAGATGAGGGTAAGTCAGGCAAGGAAACATAAAGAGAGCCAAAGGAAGGCCTTAGTACGTGCTGAATTCATGTCACTACACGAAACTCATAGACAAACTATGCCAGTCAGCTCTTAACCAGAGAAGTGGGCACATGCATATGCCCTCTCTCATTCAGACCCTTTCATTAGCTTAAGGCAGGGGTAGCCAACTCCAGTCCTCGAGAGCTACTAACAGTTCACGTTTTCCAGACAGCCCAGCTGCTGCACAGGTGCACTCATTACTCACAGACACATTTTAAAAGATCCACAGGTGGAGCCAATTACTACACTTGTGATTCTGTGAGGAGATCTGGAAAACGTTAACTTTGGGTAGCTCTCGAGGACTGGAGTTGGCTCCCCCAGGCCTAAAGTTCCCGGTGGGCAGGTGCAGATGGAATGCCTATTGCTCCTGGTGGAGAAAGTGTATGTGTGTACATTGTCACCCACCAGTAATATTGCAGTCACTGGTGGGTGGCACTACTGTAATGGGATACGGTCACTAGGTCGACCCTATGAAGCTCGACAGGCCTTTGGTTGACATGGTGAAGAGCGACAGAGTCGTAAGGTTTACAATGAAAAGGTCGACATTAGTTTTTCACATTTTTTTAGCCGACCTGTGCCGCCAGACGGCATTTCATACCCTAGCATTCACTACGGCGTGGTGGGATAATACAATAGTATTCTGAGTGCAGCAAGGCACCGTGCCCGAAGCATGGGGAGCACAGCTAATCATGCGGGGGACTCGGTACACTTAGACGGTGTCCATGTTGAGACAAAAAAGTGAAAAACTCATGTCCACCTATGTCTTTCGACTTCCCTATTGTCGACTGAATGCTTGTGTTGACCTAAGCCCTGTCGACCTTCACGGAGTTGACCCTATGATCCCTGCCCACTGTACTTATCCACCAGAGTTTTGCTTAGTGCTTTCACTGCCATTGTTGCCGCTGGAGACAGAGCCAGGATAGTTGTGCCCCATGATTGCCTGCAGCTGCTGCCAACAAGGGGGCGGCGAGAGAACCATAGTAGAACAGTGGTGACTGCTATTTTCCTCACTGGATCCAGTAGCTGGAATCCGGTAGATCTAATCTGACCTTGGTGTGACTCCTCAGTAGTACTATGTAAATCTCCCACAGCAGCAATCACACATTTGTTCGCAGTGTATAATTTGCAGCGAGGATTATCAGGGAGATGGGGCACCGAGCTGATGCAGCCAACTCTAACAGCTGATCGCAGTCAGTCTGTAATGTTTTACGGTCACACATGAGCCTATTCCTGCATTCCGCAGGCATATTTATAACACAGGAACTCTGGCTAAGTAATATTTTGGAAGAACGTGTGAAAGCCTCCCTATGATCGGATGAAACCACTCTTCTACAGCCAGGATTTCCATGAAACCTGCACTAAGTGACTCATTGTTTCCTGCTTTTCTGAACTGTAAAGAACAGCTCTCACACCTTGTACTCTGTAACCGCAATGCTCTCTCTCTGCTACATTAGTGGTTAGGGGTTAATATCTTTGGAAAACGGAGGCCAATAAGACTCCTAATGAGATGCATTTGCCATATTTACACATCTCGCTGCCTGTTCAAAAGTGTCTACTTAATAGCGGAGAATAGCTTTTATCTCATGTTCTCCTTCTGCAAAGACACTGACTGTGGAATAAACATGAGAGGCATTTAAGAGACTACAAACTCATCATATACAGAACCAATTAATTATTAAAGTGGAGAAATCTTCTGAAGTGGGGAACACTGCGTTCTGTTAACTAGTTTGAACCCCCCCACTTAAACAGCAGAGTTCCTGATGTGCCTGAGGACCATACATAACTTACTGAGACGTGGCATCGCCTGTAATCCACAGCTGTCATCATCTGCGGAGCAGAACGCACGCGGGTAGGCACGCAGCAATCAGAGCTAATTGTTTATTTATGCTGCAACATTAGCATAATTATAGGCTGGTGTGTAATTGCATTCTGCACCTGTATTTGTGTATGTGCACTCTATTAAAAGCAGCGCTAAATACTTGTTAGGCATGTTTATTATATATTTGTATTTTTACAACAACTACTGAATTGTACATCGCACTATAAATAACACGCATACTGTATAAGGACTGTGGCTACACCTGTGGGCACACCGGAGAGCGCGCCTAGAACCGGCATTAATACTCCCACTGCAAGCTGACTGCTCTGCACATGTTACATCAGTGCACATGGTTTTGTCCATTAGCAAACCAAATGTGAATCGCCCCCAAAGTGCATGCAATAGCAGGAACGGTCTCCATTTCTACCAAACACCGGTGACTCCCACCTACAAGGTGTCTCTTGTACTACTCCTCATAGAATAAAAGCAATCATTAGCATTACTACTCAAAATTACAATATATATTACAATTAAATCTCATATAAGAGGTTGTTAGCATAGATATGGGCCTGCAAAACCATTGTCAAGCACACCTCTGTTAGGCACATCCTTCGCACTCTGGGGTTCACACCTCGGGTGCAGGACACCCCCAATCCAGCCCAACCAAGCCCTGCTTTGTGCAGCTCAACCTACTAAATGCAGAAAATGGTTTCCCTTACACTCTATTTGGGGGACACTACCCACCACACTCATGTATTGTTCTGTGCTCACTTTCACTTGGAGCTTTATCCTATCAACAGGTTTGACCCATGAGAAATGTTCAGCAATTACTGTTTTATTGGAATTGTGAAGTGTTCTGTACACAGGGTTGCTGTGCTTACAGTGTATAACAGCAGGTAGATATTGCAAGAAGTGACAGCATTTATGCCAAAGAAAAAGATTTCTAAAGTCAAACTTGTCACCTGGTCAGTAAATAGGGTCAGGATTGTTCATGTAACTAATAAATAATACCAGAACAGATTATCAGTATGGTATGCTGGGCACAGTAAGGACCAGTTCTAGTGCTGAGGCAGACCTGGATACGGATTCACAAGCACCTGACCTATCTCTAACGGGTGCTCATAATATGGAAAAAGGGGGTTATTCAAATTTAGTCGGCATTCGCACGGGGGAAGATTTTTGCAGTCTGCGCATTTATTCGCATGTGCAGACGCTTGGTGCGAGCGGGGGACATGGGGCAGCGGCGGGGGGCAGAGCCCATGGGAACGCCCAGCGTTTTATGGGTGTTCCCATGCAAATGGCCTGGTGACACGGTTGCGGGAGGCGGGCAGCTGACATCAGCTGCGCGCCCACTTCCCGTACAGGGCGCTTGCAGAAGTAAGACACCAGAGAGGTATCTTACCTCTGCGAGTGCTGGAGAAATCATTCAATGGTCCCCTTTATGCTAAATATCCATTCACAGCTGTGCAAAATTGCCCAGTGTGTATGGACCTATAGTGTGAGTTGGTCACTGGTACAGATGTGTCCTCATTCATCTAGCCTCAATACACCACAGAGTGGGAGATATCTGGTGTGAGTGAGCGGACAGGTCCTTTGCAGTGCAAGGGGATGAGAGTGTGCTTTCTTGGTCTGCCCTGTGTTCCTGGACAACAATCAGAGCCAACCAGCTGAGAAAGGGAGGAGAGGGCACTTTCCCACACTCCCAAATGTTCTACTGTATACAAAGTAACATTTGCCTGCTGGCTTCCCGCAGAATCAGAGAGGGGTTGGGAGCAGACAGGTAGTAGTGTGGTCATCTTAGCATCATGGCATTTGTCACAGAGCGGAGCCGCGGCATGCAGCCGCAGGCTCAGTAAGAAGAGAAACTAATAGGAAATGAAGAGAAGAGCATTCCTAACGTAGGGACACTACAATGGGTAATGAAAACAGGAAATGTGTGTGTGTGTGTGTGTGTGTGGGGGGGGGCGCTGTCTGGTATGAAACAAACAAACAGGAGTGCGTACATTGGGCACAAGGTTCATTTACATTTATTTTTAGATCTTTAAACTATTGCGTTACATATGTGGATGTCACGTTGCAGCCTGTCACAGCAGAATAAAGTTTGAGAACACTGGTTTAGAACATACATCTCCTTCGCAGTACACAGTGTATAGCCAACAGCACCATCTTGTGGCAAATGATGCTAAATACAAATCACTAAAACATTGTAACCTATATATGAAAGGCTAACTACTACCTCTATATGAAAAGCTAACTACTACCTCTATGAGGTGAAGTACTGCCACTGACCACTAGAGGCCACTTGACTGATTTAATTACTCCTTTGTGTGCTAAAAGTTATCAACAGGAAGTGAGCAATTTTTGCAGGGGCATTGGTCTGTTTCAATCATGCTGGATTTGGAGAGGGAGCACGCATCTCATCGCATACCATCGCACCGGGAAAATCGGTGTGTGTATGGGCACCTTTACAAAGTATCTCATTCCAATTAAGGTCACTGAGGGGGTTGCCACCTTTTTTCTCTATGTGTAGTGTCATTGACCAATTGACCTGCAGGAGTGATTATAACCTATGAGATTAGAGTTTGTTGCATTGTGCTCTACCTAGCACAGAATCCCCTTCCCACAAAGAGTATACGGCTAAGAATATCATGGCAGTGGGGAACTACAAGGTATTGTGGAGGAGTCGTCACACCAAAGGCATGGGCTGGAGGACTATCTCTGTAATACTTTGGTGGTCTCTGTGGCCTCCTTAGCTGGTTTATAAGTAAAAGGTACCATAGTAATAATAATAATACAATCACGTATTTCCTCAGTAATGTAAATATGCTTCAAGATGGCATTAGGTCACCACAGAGTACAATAAGAAAGGCATGGAGACGGCCACTGCTAGAACAACATATACTTACAGCATTCAGGTCTTTAAATTTTGAGTCCAAGGCAAAATATTCCATGTAGGTGGCAAATCCTTCATTAAGCCATAGATCATTCCACCATTCCATGGTCACAAGATTCCCGAACCACTGCAAGACAAGGACATTATCTGGACATGACTTAATAGCGGACTGAATGAAAAGCAACGAACTGTGCCAAGTACAACTGTGATTGTTATACTAAGGCTGTATGGTCGTGGTTTTGCCCATAATGATATCAGAACACACTACTGAATTTGTTGTATTGTGAAATGGAGAGTAGTTTGATGTGGACCAGAGGATGGATTGCTGAATAGGTATCATTTCTGCATATTTGCAGATTACTGGTTTTATTCCCACTCAGTAAATCATGCACATTTAGGGAACCCCGCCCCTTTCTCTGCACCTATCAACCACAGCGTAAGGCAGCCATTTTAATTCTGAACTCCCTGCTGGTAGCCTTTCCTCCAGAGCAAAAAGAACCATTCTAGATGGTGTGGGAGATTGATCTGGATTCAAGTTTTGATGAGGAGGACTTGTTTTTTACATGACATTTTCATTTTATTTGAATTTGTATAACAAATGTGAGCAACGCTGACATTTTTAGAGGATATTTTGCACATCTCTCACAGAGATGTTGGCACTCAAAGGGTTAACACTATTTACCCATCGAAAACAGACCTCTGTTGGCATTCATGAGGACTAAAGGGTTCATACTTTTCATATTTGGTGAAAACGCTCAGTGATCTCAGAGATGGCGTTTTATCACCGACAGGAAGGTTGTTTGACAATCTCATAAAGACCGATTGCAGGTTTTGTTATATAAACAAATTCCAGACACTTCTGAGCCTTGTCGGAAATAAACCGGTTGTTCGCTACTGACAGGAGGTGGGCTGCTACACCTTCTATTGCTGCTCTTATAGAATATATCACTCCCCTCCTCCATGCTTAGATATAACATTTCTTGATATATGGACCCCTTAGTAGTCTCACTATACTAGATGCCTACTTACACTGGAATAAACAATATTCCAGTTATTATGCATTTTTTTAATGTTTGCTAATGGCTCAGAGGGCCTATTTGTTTATTTATTTAATTAATTGCTTCTCTCTAATGGTGTGTGAACACGGGGGCGATTTTTGCTAATATCGCGGGCAATATGGTCGCTGAGCGACCATATTGCCTGCGATGGGAGTGTGCACCGGTGATATATCGCCGGATGCGCGATCCCATTTTTTCCCCGTAGTGATCCCTGTTCGCAGGAGCTTGCTTCTGCGACCAGCTGATTTCCACTGCCAGGCTCCCCCCGGCAGTTTCTTTTTCATCAGCGACCATATCGCCCCGTGTGTACACAGCTTTAGAACTGAGACTTTAATGACCATGCGGCCTGGTGTTCCCCTTCCCAGTCTAGTTCTCCTCTTCTACTTTCTCAACTTTACTCTACAACCAGTCCCTAACTGTCATGTGACAGGTTGGGGTTGAAAAATTGCATTTTGCTGCTTGGTTATCACTCACAACTTTAACACTTTTTAAAGCTTTGTGCATCTGACCCTTTAGGTCATTATTGCTAGCTACATGTTGCATGTATCTTTTTTTTCGTTATGGCTATGTAATGTTTGTTGCTGTTACATGGTCTTTGAATGATCATATATTATTATCTTTATGTATTATCTACCTTTAGAAATTGAGATTACAAAAAAAAGTATGTAGAATTCTAGGCCTCGTAATTATGAAGGCCATAGTCCCTACTCATGGTCTATGTTATTCTGTGTCTGCTGTTCTGGTCAACAGAGGTGTAACTCGTAACTGATGGCAGAAATCCAAGGAACGGGCAAGTTGGAAAGGGAGCACAGCATAATATTGAGGAAAAAGATCAATTGGAGCTGGGGTCATTTATGAAAAAAAAAACACACATTCCTAGTTACAGCATTCTTGGAACCTCTCTGTTTATCTATATTTACATTTAGAATCTAATAAAGGTAACACATACCATCAGCTTAATTCATCTATGTAAATCTTTCATGAAATTAATTCAAACACACCATCAATTCAGATTTACCACTGCAGGCGCAAACACTGATTGAGTCACATGAATGGATATGTTTGGGCAGGTGACAGGTAGATGTTGTAAAACATTTCCAGTTAATTATAGTTAAGATAGCTTTTCATCAATTCGAAAACTCTGTAGCACAGAGTAGTATAAAACATAAAATAGTATGAAAAGTATACCTGATGGGCCATCTCATGAGCAATGACTGCAGTGATCAGTTGTTTGTCCATCAGAGAAGAGGAGTTCTCCTGGAAAAGAAGAGTGGTCTCCCGGAAGGTGATCAGGCCCCAGTTCTCCATTCCTCCTGCCTGGATATCAGGAATAGCCACCAGATCTACAACAACACAAATACTCATTCTCATGTCAAGTGATATCACATGTTAATTAATGAAGCATTTTTGAAAGGTGAATTCAAAGGTTTTAGGTTTAAATCAAATAAATGCAAGGGCATATAACTATATAAAGCAGAGAGATGTGAGGACTCTAATAATCTCCTGACAAATCAGCTCAGCAGTAAGTGAATTGTGTGTCTCTCTGGCATGGCTTTATCTGCTACTAGCACAGGAGTAAAGCTGGGTACACACTTACAGATGTGTCTGTCCAATCTATCTGGTTGGAACAAAGACCTGGTAATGTATGGGAGTATATGAGTGGAACAAAGACCTGGTAATATATGGGAGTATATGAGTGGAACAAAGACCTGGTAATGTATGGGAGTATATGAGAATCGAACAAATGCTCCCAAACAGTGGTGAAATCCATTAGATTTAACTGAGCAATTATTTTTATCCATGATCCAGCATTTGGGAGCTAATGGTTGATTATCGCTTGTTCCTATACATCAGCAGGTTTTAGTTCCCACCAGACAGATTAGACGGACAAATCTTTAGGTGTGTACCCAGCCTAAATACCCCCCCAAACACTATGTGATTTGTGCCCGTCTTCACCCGATTCCGGACGAGAAATCAGCCCAAATAGCATGCGATACATAACATGCAGAAGAACCACATGCGGCAGGAAGGAACCAGGCAGCTCAAAGGGGGTTTGGATGCAACTTCTCCAAGTGAAGACGTTGCATAGCGTAGGAGGGCATTAGAGTCAGGTGTCAGAGGGTATGAGCTCATTTTGCACAGCACAGACCCTTTACTAGCCCCTGTCCTAAAGCCTCGTTACTGCTGAATTTCATCTGCATCTATGGACTTGCACAACAACATTTCTTGTTTTGTAAGCTAATTGAATCTATAATATCGATCTCTACCCTCCCCCCAACCTTCCCCTCTGGTAGAGACCTCTTGGTGCCTAAACCTAACCCTCCCCACAGCCTAACCCTATCCTTTCCCTCCCCACAGCCTAATCCCTATTCTGACCACCGGGATGTTAACTGCACTAATAATATTAATTAAGAACATAGGGCGTTATTCTGGTCCATTCGCAAGCACCATACGTTTGCACGGGTGTTCCCCCACAGCCTGCGAATGGATGTTTATGTTAAACATCCATTCGCAGCCGTGCATACAAACGCGGTGTGTGTGTGTGTGTGTGTGTGTGTGTGTGTGGGGTGTGCGTATCGGCATTGGCAGGGTGGTGTCTGGTGGACTCACAAGGCTGCGAATTTGCAGAATTGCGAATCAACCAGAATAACCCCCATAGCGCTTTATTAAAATGAGCTTCAACTGTAAATAAAGAGAAGATGCATACATGTCAACACACCATGGCAACACTAGGAACCGCCCACAGCTAGATTTACTACACAGCCTCATCTGTAATCAGACTATTTCCCGTATATTTTGACAACAACATTTATGATAGAAACTATATGAAATACAAAACCAGGCACGTCTGGCAGGGGATATTGTCCAAGAATGCAGCATCAGATCATCTGCAAACACATGGGCCGGCTGAGTAACCTTTTAGTAAAATCATTTTTCTTTTATCCCTCAGGTTACTCAGACAGTCCCCTCAGATCCGTAGCTGGGGGACAGTAAATCAGCGCGGGATCTGGGCACACACAGAAAAGTGGGGTGACGCAACCATTTTCAGGAATGCTGCCTAGCAGTAACCCTGCCCCAATCTGACCATTTACTGCTTAGGGCAGGGCTGGGCAATAAGCGGCTCTCCAGCTGTTGATAAACTACACATCCCAGCATGCCTTGCCTTAGTTTTGCTATTTGGCCATGCTGAAAGTTCATCAACAGCTGGAGGGCCGCTAATTGCCAAAACCATGTGCACTGCAGGTGGGGCAGATGTAACCTGTGCAGAGAGAGTTATATTTTGGTGGGGTGTGTTGAAACTGAAATCTAAATTACAGTGTAAAAATAATTGAGCCAGTATTTACCCTGCACAGAAACAAAATAACTCTCTTAAATCTCTCTCTGGGCCAGATGTAGTAAGCTTCAAAAGTGATAAAATGGAGAGTGATAAACAACCAGCTCCTGCCTGACATTCTTTAAACACAGTCTGTGACATGGCAGGTATGAGTTGATTGGTTGGCTGCTTATCACTTTCCATTTTATCACTTTTGAAGCTTAGTACATCTGGCCCTCCACATG
Source organism: Crinia signifera (assembly GCF_055691185.1). Lineage (NCBI taxonomy): Eukaryota > Metazoa > Chordata > Amphibia > Anura > Myobatrachidae > Crinia > Crinia signifera. Next base: position 408,530,520 of record NC_139217.1, read on the forward strand.
ATACATCTGCTCCGCCTGCAGTGCACATGGTTTTGTCCATTTTGAGAACAAAGTACTGTGATCAGATCTGAATAAGGGCCATAATTCACACTGACATGATGCCTCCTACAGTGACTGAGCAAGCTGCTATACTAAGGGCCTTATTCTAGTTCACTCTGACAAAATCCTTCTTAGATGGACAAAACCATGTGCACTACAGGGGGGGGGGCAGATGTAACATGTGCAGAGAATTAGATTTGGGTGAGTAATTTTGTTTCTGTGCAGGGTAAATACTGGCTGCATTATTTCTACACTGCAATATAGATCTCACTTTGTAGTAAAACCCCACCCAAATCTAATTCTCTCTGCACAAGTTACATCTGCCCCACCTGCAGTGCACATGGTTTTGTCCGTCTAAGAAGGAATTTGTCAGAAAGAGTGAACCAAAATAACCCCCTAAGTGGCATGGTAGGACATAAAGAGATCAATCAGTTATGGTGCTCTACCAACCTTTAGCGGATGGATAAAATTGGTGCACTTCCAATAGCAACCAATCATCTTCTAGTGGTCATAGACAGTGCTAGATAGAGGACAGAGGCGGACAGGTTGCTTTGGGCAACCTCTTCATCATTTACCTGCTAAGCAGTCTGCATGGCTACTGACGGATAACATGGCGGTGGCTGACTGATAACATGGCGGTGGCTGACTGCCAAGCCGAGTCATTTGTTTGGCAGATTTCAAGTGCTCTCATCTCTAAGCCGTAAGACTACCATAACAATGTTTGCCTGCAAGCACCAGGATGCTCTTTAATGTCAAACAGATGACGACCAAATCTGATTAATGTCTCCTGCTTATCTCTGCTCATCAGCTCAAGAGTTCCGAGAGCAGAAATAACAATCACAGCTTCATATCGGGAAACTTCATTTTCACATTGTGCAGTCAGATGAAAACCCTTTAAATGCTCTCGAAGCTGGAAAATGCTAAATATTTAACACGAGAACAAGCAAGTAATCAAGAGATATGGTAATAGGATGACTGGATAATGTGCACAAATTAATTTTCATACAAACATGATGCAAACCAATTACCACAGTTCTGCAAATCAACATGAGAGTACGTCCTGCAGAGTCACCGCATCACCAGAGATCAGGGAGAGGACCTCTCGGGTATGTGAGTAAAACGCTTGTACAAAGAGAAGATCCTCGCTTATAAGCATTTACTGTATATACAGATATGCCTAAACCCTTATCTTCTCTCTCACACGGCTAATGTGACAAATGCACAAGTTACATGTACCATATATACTGTTGCTGCTGCGGGAGGTAGCCCACCCTAGCGGTGCATACTCCAAGTGGCTGGAGTATAAAAAAAAATACTGTTCCCGATACATGTTTGCTAGTAAAGCAATTCAAGTATTAAACTTTGGTGTAGATGTAGAAAAGTGCATACTGTATAAGCACTTCATTTTGCAAGCAGTAATTCTCGCGATAATGACAAAATCGGTGATTTCGCGAGCTGAAAATGTTGCGATTATCTACTGTACCTGCTGTAAATAGAACCCCCGTAGGGGGGGGGGGGGGGGATATTTTGCGCTGCTTTAATTTTCGCGATTACGGAAGGCTCGCGAAAATTAAAGCCGCGCGAAAATAAGTGCTTTTACAGTACTTCGTTCCTTAAATGTCACTGCATTATCATGGTGAAGTGGGTACACAATTTGGCAAAACGTATCAAAAATCCAGTAGCCGATGAAGGGAGTGCTTTATCCTACATTTCCTTTGATCAGCGTCCTTCCTATTGGACTCGCTTTTCGAAGCATTGTGTGTTCCCAGGGAAAGCAGGCGTCTGCATGGGGCGGGAAGCTGGAGTCACAGAACATGCGGAAGGAGGGGGGTTCGGTCGGCCGGTGGGCAGCATTTACCTGTTCACTAGGCTGCAAACATTCGCAGCCTAGAGAAAAGGTCTGATCAGGAATCATGTTGCCTTGCAAGGTGAGCAAACACATTTATAGGTTTTCTGTGCAAACACTGGTTTTTACAGGCAGCCCACATCTGTTAGATAACTTTATTGTACCACTGCAATTTAGATTTCAGTTTGAACATGCCCCACCCAAATCGTAATCTCTGTGCACGTTACTTTTGCCAGACCTGCGTGTGCTTTAGATATGTATAAATATAAATGTACTGTATGTGTGTTTTGGACGTGTATTTTGTCTAGTTTGTTATTGCGAAAGGAACCACAACCCATTCGGCAAGATACCAAATATTTCATTACATCATGAATAAATGCAGATCACATATTTCCTAATGGGAATTTTTCAAAAGTCATATACCGTATGTAGACCATTTAAAACAATTTTTTGTAGCAAATACATTTCTGGATACACAATGCATTTAGTGAGCAGCAGTCATTTATAGTCAATTCAAAATGAACTAATAGCACTGTAAGAGATTTACAAACCTAGTTTGGGGAGGGGATATTGGATTCCAAAATATTTAGAATAAAATTCCAGCAGTGTTACTGAAACATTCAGTGCATATTGGGCTTGCTCTATTTTCTTTGGTACAGCATAGACAGAAAGCTGTTGGGAAAAAAACAGCATAAAATAGTTATTGACTACACAGTCAAATAAATATAGGAAACACAATCAGTTCACTGCATCACAAACTATAAGTAGTAAAATACCAGGCCTGCTAACATCTGAAACAAGCCCTGTTAACACATTAGTCCTGGGTAGATGAATCTGTTCAGTGGGCACTTGTATGGAATCGGTACATCTGTCAGAATGAACTTAGGTCTACAGTCATTAGGTCGACTGGCTGGAAGGTCGACCTGATTTAAGGTCGACATGGGCCAAGGTCGACATGACTTAAGGTCGAATTTGCATAAAGGTCGACATGAGGAAGGTAGACTGGTCATAAGGTCGACATGGGTTTTTCACTGGTTTTTTATCCGAATGTCGACACAGTCGACATGGACACAGTTGGCAATTTGAATCGGACCCTCGCATCGCTCGCAATGCATCAGGCACGGTGGCTCGCTTCGCTCGCCACAGCTTTAATAACCTCCTCCACGCCCTAGTGGATGGTAGGGCATGAAATAACGCCTGTTGGCACATGTCGGCTCAAAAAACAGTGAAAAACCTCATGTCGACCTTATGACCAGTCGACCTTCCTCATGTCGACCTTTATGCAAATTCGACCTTAAGTCATGTCGACCTTCCTGCCAGTCGACCTAGTGGGGTCGACCTAATGACTGTAGACCCAAGTTCATTCTAATAGATGACCGCTTCCCACTTGTATATATATACATAGCACTGCATGATCAGAATACTGTTCTAATACACTATAGTATTCTAGGCTATGGGGGAAATGTAATAGGGCCCATGCTTCTATGAAAGTATGGACTCTGGCTACAACTAAGATGCAAGCATTCCCGAAACTCGCAGTATGTGTGAGTTGCAGGGTGCAAGTTTATCTAAAGTTTAATGGAGAGCCCTGCAGGCTTCTAATTGTTCCTCCAAGAGCCGTCAAGAGGGTGGGGTGGTGGTGGTGGTGGGGGGGGGGTGTACTCAGTGGTCGAAGTGGGGCGGTATACGGGGGTATGGCATACCCCCACTTTAATCTGAAGATTAAAAAAAAAAGTTTTTTTTCCCCCTCAGGATGCTCTCTGATCACTCAGCAGCGCATATTGTGCTTTTGTAATACCCCTGTACAACGGGGCAGTCTGGCAGGGGACGTTGATGGACAGGGGGGTGTCCGAAGGTGCGCACTATATTCACTCTTTACTTTTCCATACCCCCACTTCAAAATTTCCATACCCCCACTTCAAAATTTCCACTTCGACCACTGGGTGTACTAATTACATGGGCCCGGGATTGCTGGAGGGGGCTGGTGGGGGCCCTGGCCTGACCCCTTCCCCCCTCCATTCCACCCAGGCAGCAGTAGCAGCACACAACTACAGCATGTGCTGTGCTGACAGCAGGCTCAGCATGAGCAACTCACTGACAGCGCAAGGTTTTTTTCACACCCCCTAAACATTTTGGGGAGTGGCCTAATTGCGGGAGGTGGCCATGCCTCCCACAATTAGACCACACCCCCAAATTTTTGGCGGGGCCCGGCATACCTCTCAGCGGCCCTGGTTCCTCTAGCCCAAAAGAAAAACCAGCACCGTGCCCTGTGAGCCGGTCCAGGTTGTAAAAATACTGGGAAGAAGAAGAGTAGAGGTCTGCCGTATTAGTCACAACCAGCTTCGGACTCATACTAGTGGAGGTGTACTAACACAGCAAGGGGGCACACTTGATAACGCCCACCTTCCAATGCATTCATGACGTCACACTTGTCTGCTTGGGCAGGGATTCCTGGGGGGCATAGCTGATTGTGTAAAATAAATAACAGTGCCCTTTAAAGAGGGATTACAGGTCTCAGCAAGCCTGTCCCTCTTGCCAGCCCTATATAACAATGTATTATGAATTCTACGTACTGTATACTACATTGATATACTAAAAGGTAATACTGCACCCCTGCATATCAAAAAAACACAATACTATTAGTCTAAACATTGCAAATCAAATATTAAATCTAAATGAACAAACGTTATTGTATTATTTACAATTGGACAGAAAATGGCGGAAAGTCATGTTCCCGGTATATTTACCAGAGTCCCATTGCCTTCTGCAGACACATTCTTCATATCAGACACAATGAAAGCCACCAGGTAAGTGCTCATTTTCACACTGGTTGCAAATTCATCAAGTAAAAGCCCATCTGGGAGTGCGGTTGTGCTGATCTGAAAATAAGAAACATTACACAAGGTGCAAACTATTGACGGAACTTGAATGGGCAGCATTTCACCCAAATTTGGTTGTTTTCTCCCAATGAGGGAGAGAGTTTGAGCGTATCAGATAGGCGTGAGATGTGGGACTGGGCTCATTGTGCGACAATTTCCCATGCCCGTAGGTGTGCATCCTACACTATAATGGGTCCTCAACAATTTAGAAGGTGCATCATAACACTACCACGTGCTGACTGTGCTCCCTGCTCCATCTACTATCCATGTCACCTTATGCCTCCATCCAATGCTAGCAACATTAGGATTTCTTAAACGACACATACATAGAGGCGATTTATGCTAGCCTGCATGCTGAGTGCTGCACCTATACACACGTAGCAATGTGTGTATGGGCGATCTGTGCTAACCAGTGTTTTCTGATTAGAACACCGACGATCTGACTAGATCTTGACTACATGTAGTCAAGATCTAGGGCCAGACGCACCAAGCTTCAATAGTGATAACATGGAGAGTGATAAACAATCAGCGAATCAGCTCATGTCTGACATTTTTTGAACACAGTCTGTGACATGTCAGTCATGAGCTGATTGGCTGGTTGTTTATCAATCTCCATTTTATCACTTTTTGAAGCTTAGTGCATCTGGCCCCTAGTCTGGCGATCGCCGTCACTCTGGAGATTACACACGGAGCGATTCATGCTTCATTTCTAAGCGATCTAGACAAATTGCGGGACTGCTGCAACTCACCATGCTGCTACGCTCGCCACAGGTTCCAATCCTCTATGAGGGTTGTGGGCCCCCCCACAAGGGAGAATAGCCCCTGTGTGTCGGTATCCCCGTCGGAGCACCGGCAGTCGGTATCCCGACATCTGTCAGGATCCCCACTGTTGGAGCGTCATCCGACACCCAATAACACCTGTATCTGCTGGTGTGGAAAAGTCTGCGGGGTTACTGTAAGATGCAGAAATGAGACAGTGATTATGGAAAGCAAACAGATCGCCATCACTAAAGAAATGAGTCTTCAGGAACTGTAAAGAGAAGGAAGAAGATTGAAGTGAGGACAGGTAAAAGGGGGAGTCATGTTGGAAAAGTCCACTAGCTGTGTATGGGGTGAGATAATCTGAATTAATGGAATTTTGTGTATTTTGCAGATACTACACCAGTGGTAGCAGTTGGACTGACATTGCTCACTCCTTTATTCCTACACGTCATTTAAAGATGACGCAGAGATACAGAATTTTTAAAGTGGGTATAAAGTTGCTGACAGAGACAGAGGCATGGAAGGCGAACAAGTGGATAATAAGTACTATGTGGAGTAATATGCATTGAAACCTCTATGAATAGTTGTGTAAAAGTATAGTGTGAGAGGACTGATAATAGTCTGGAACTCCAGGATTTTCAGTACATCTTGCTGCCCATTTGCTTCTATTATAGCACTGAGGTCATGGGTTTGATTCCCAACACGGCCCTAACTGTGCAGAGTTTGTATATTCTCCCCGTACTTGGGTGGGTTTCCTCCGGGTACTCCGGTTTCCTCCCACAATCCAAAAATATACAAGTAGGCTAATTGGCACCCAACAAATTAACCCTAGAATGAATTTGTGCGCATGTACATGTGGTAGGGAATATAGATTGTAATCTCCACTGCGGCAGGGACTGATGTGAATGTTCAAATATCCTCTGTAAAGCGCTGCGGAATATGTGTGCGCTATATAAGAAACTGTTCATAAAGAAATAAATAGCAGTGGTAAGCCACATGAAATGCAGACGAGAGATAAAGAACCAGTCATTACTTTTAGGCTTATCTGCAAGACGTGTGATGACATTTCGTAAGTTTTTTGTGGAGCCCAATTAGGGAGCATCTCTATTAGGATGTAATAGGCGGGACTCAGACTACAATAATCTATGTGCTGCAGTAGCTTTGGGGATTATGGGAATATCGGATGAGACGAGGCTGAGACTGATGTTAAGAAGCTCACTGGTGTGGTCATCATCAAGGTGATTGGGGGTTGAAATAGTGCTTAGTATGAATACAAATGAAGGTTTACAGAAATAATTAGGTGCATTAATGACCTCATCAATGTTAGAAGCTACTGAGCTCTATACTCCAACAAAAACTGGGTGCACATTTACTGTATGACACACATAAACCAGTACTGTATGTGTGTAGTCCACACGTGAGGTGTTCATCAGTAGCGGCTCACATAGGGCCGTATTCAATGCAGCCAGTGAGGGGGTTAAACCGTGTGGATCGCCGAAAACAAGTGTCCCTCTACGTTTAACCCTCGCTGTCGGATGACGGAGAGTATTCCCCAAACAGCGAGGCTTGCGGATATTGCAGGGAGCCCTCTGCATTTACCCACGAGCCTCGCTGTTTTAGTGGCCGCACCCGCCGTTTCCCCATCGCTACAAAATCCTATCGAGGGGGAAATGGTATGTGCAGGGGGTCAGTTGAATACTTACCTAGCGAGCTGTGACAGTGAGTAGGCAGCCCTGCTCGCTGCCACAGCTCTCAAAAGTCATTGAATACTGCCCATAGTGCATCACACTGCAGAGCTGCATGCCATGAAAAACAGAAATGTAACCATATAGCAAGCACTATATTTCCTTTACCAAGCCTTGTCCTTTAACTACGCATTGCCCCTGTTTTAAGTCATCCAAAGCACAGAGGACGTGTCAGGATACACAATTCACCATGGTAGTGATACCAGCCTACTGTATGTGGTATTCCCCAGCTCTCACAGATTATTATGTATAGATTATATTCCCATTAGCGCACACAGAAAACACAGGAGAGAAATAGAATTACCTTCGGCATGTTTGATAGAGCAAAGTGTGTTTCAGTTCTTTTGATCCTCACTCGGAATGTGGATTTAAATGCTGGTTCATCAAAGCAAGGGAAAGCTTTTCTGGCTGCAAGGGGCTCAAACTGTGTAGCTGCAAGCCACTTACTGTACCAAGACATAAAAGGCAGCATTAACATAATGCATTCCAGCATCTCCATTTACTCTGATAACAGCTATTTTAGCAGAGGTCATGTTTTTAAAGTTTACATAAACAAGAAATATTACACAGCTTTGTTTGGTTTCCAAATACACAATGTGAACACGGAAGTAGGACACACAAACACATACCTCTCAACCAAATCTGTAGCTATGGCGCCGGTAATACATGTATTTTTACCAAGGGCATCCAACAGGACAGTAAAGGCCAATGGCACATTCACCACATTGGTACCCTAAGCACCTAATAACCACGCACACTGAAATCCCTTTAAAATTGTCGTTAATAGAACCTACAGTCCCAGAAATCAAAGAGATTTGTGTTTCATACTTTAGATAAATAGGTCATGTGACCGTGTTGGGGGTGTAGGGGGTCGGAGTCTCTGCACTTCAGGAGTGACCGTGTAAAGAAATATAAACAAATAAAAGGTAAATATAAAACTGTAGATTCATTGTTTGTTTTTTTTGTTTTTTATTACATTAGCATAATTATAATTATACTGTTCAGGGTGGGTGCAGACCAACCACCTGCACCACACACAAAAATAGAACATCACATTAGGGAAAACGGATGCGGTTCTGGAAGGTTGTCTATAGATTCGAAAGAGCTATCTCCCTGTCAGACACATGCTCCCCATGGGATGTCACATGGACTGCAATGATGTCCTATTGCAGCTCACAGTATTGCTTCCAGCAAGCAAAATTAAGGGTCAGATGTACTAAGCCTTGAAAAGTTTTAAAATGGAGAGTGATAAACCACCGACCAAACAGCCCCTTCCTGTCATTTTTCAAACTCAGCCTGTGACATGGCAATTAGGAGCTGATTGGGTGGTGGTTTGTCACTCTCCTTTTTAACACTTTTCAAGCACCCCCCCCCCCCCCCCCCCCCATGCGATCTCCCTTGAACTGCCGGGTAGCAGGATCGCATACGATACACCACATGCGTTCCCAGCCAAGGCTGCTGGATCTGACAAATCTATAGTGCAGCCCATATGAACTCAGGCTCTCATCCAATGTGCATGGGACCGCACATAAAATTGGAGATAAAACACATGCGATTTGACATTTCTGATTTGATTTCTCGGCCCGATGCATCTGAATATGATTGAAAAGGCCTAAATCGCACTAGTGTTTGGCCAGCTTAACATGTTTATTCATTTGGGCCCAGAGGGTTGGTGCTTCTATAGGTATCTACTACAAAGACTGGCAGATTTGTGTTTATTTGTTGTATATTGATTTGTCACCTTTGTTATTTTATTTTGATAACGATGTTATATACAATACTCACTATGATTTCAAATGGTCTTCATATATTTTTCATTGAAATCACTTATTTTGTTTCCATAATGAAATATATATATCACAACACGCAGGTAAGCATGTTCAGATTTTTGTTATATCCCCTAAGAAGGACCGAAAGTGCCACCCGCTATCCTCCATATATGAACTGCATCTGGGAAGGCACTTGGCACACTACCAGAATGTATACAGAGACATTAAGTGCCGAGTACCGGAACTGTAATATATTATATAGATCTTCAGTATACACACACACACACACACACACATTACATACATACCTACATAGGGATCCGATACGTAATGCCGGCGGTCGGAATCCCGGCGGTCGGAATCCCGACACTGGAATCCCGACCGCCGAAATCCCGACATGGGGGGATACGTGGATCGCCCCCCCTTGCGGGCTCGCTGCGCTCGCCACGCAGCGGGCCCGGTGCCTCGCTACGCTCGGCGCGCTATTTTATTCTCCCTCTATGGGTGTCGTGGACACCCACGGAGGGAGAAAGTTTCGGGATTTCGGCGGTCGGGATTCTGAACGCCGGGATCCCGACCGCCGGCAAATTGACCGCATCCCCTACATAGTGTTCCTGCTAGGCTGTTTTAGCGGGAGGCTGCGCCCTGCCCCATTTTTAAAGGGCAAAATATGCCATGCCCCTGTAGCAGTGCCCTGCTAAAAGAGCCTGCTGCCTGTACCCGTCTGTGTGCACGGGGAAGCCCAGTGCCGCCATAGATGGCGATGCCCGGTGCTTCCCCGGCATCTCAGTGCCTTCGGGATGGCCAGGCCTGCCCCCTTTCATGTCGGTGGTGGCCTGGCCCGCCCATTTTTGCATTGTTGCGGACCAGGCACACCACTTTCATGATGTCGGCGGTCTGGGACCGCCCACAACAGTGACATCAGCGGGCCTGGTCCCCCCCCCTTATGCTGCCCCCGTGCAGCAGCGCTCTGCCCGCTACAGTTCCTAGCTTAGAGGGCATAAAGACCATAAATGAAGGTTACATAAATAGGAAAAGCAGCTAGCCGTACGACTAGGATTACCTGTTTTCATCGCTAAATGAGATTTTGTAAAATCCATAATAAGAGCTTGAAAAATTAGATTTATATTCAATGGTGAGCACGCATTCTATTCCCTTCATCAACTTTTCAGGCAGACTCATGGCGATCATCTCAAAAGGTTGGTATTGCAAAACACTGAGCTTAGAACTGGAGCCTCCCGTCAGATTCAGACTTGCCTCTATGTTCTGAAGACCTGAGCTGTGAAGTACAATGGTCTTTGTGTCCTCTACAATCTTTAGCTTGATCTGCACAACCCCAGAAAAGTCCATTGCCGTAAGATTGGGGTGAAGGGTAATGTCATACTCTAAAGGTTTAATAGCATTGGGAAGTCTACTTTTTGTCCATGGAAATAAGTCTCCATTACTAGCAATCGGGTAGATCAGTTCCATTGAATGGTTCTTCTTATGGCAGCCATCTTTGGTAAATGTACACTTTGGAAGCAAGTAAACCACTGTAATTATAGAAACTAAGATCACAACAAGCACAACGCTCACAATCACAGTCCTCGCAGATGGAACTGGGCACAGTCCTTCTTGAACCGGTCTGTAAGTCCCTGCACTGTTCCGAAGACCTGAACTTCTGTTCATGAATGACATGCCCAGCAACTTTGCAGAAGACTCATAATCCTCTTCGTCGTCTTCCATCTCATGTTCACCTAAACCACGCACAAGTAATCGCGAGCGCCTCGGTTCATACTCCACTTCTTCAGATTCTAGAGGATTTATGGTGGGCTCTTTAGCCAGATCAACCACATCCGGTTCCTCCTCAAACATGCTGTTTTCGATCATATTTCTTGGCAGCTGGGCCCGATCTGAAAACAAATTTGAAAACGGTATTTCAGAATGGTTAGCAAATCAATTTATATAAAGCTTTTCTTATTCTTATTGTTTTTTTATTCTCCAATTATGTTTATTACACACAAAGTGTAAATTGTATTTTTAAAAACATATTTAAAGATTTTATTCAAAAAAAGAAAAAAAAAACTTAGTGTTTTTTATACTACCATTGGATCCCACTATAAAATATCTGTCTAAAGCAGAAATATGTTGACAAAATAATGCCCAGCATTATCACCCCCATTCCTACTGATAATAATTCCCTGGAGCATAGCCCCCTCCCTCACCCCCGATCTCAATGGGCCTCCGCTATATAGTTAACCCCCCTTACCCTGTTTCACTTTGTAGGTATTATATATAACCCCAACCAGCTAAATACAGCCCGACCATTGTACCGCCTCCCCCCAAAACACATTGGACCAAAATATACTCCTACACTAAACCCACCATATTGCAGATTGTGGGGGCAGGGCTGACCGATCCTCAGTCCCCCCTTCTGCAGTTGGATCCACAGAGACGCGCTACCGACATGTTTATTTCTTGTACATGCACTCTAGATCTCACAAGGCATTCTCAGGCACCATTGTGGGATGGATGTTGAATGTCAGAAACCAGCAGGAGGAATCCATTTCCACCTTTCAGAGGGGAACACAGCAGGGCAGCTCTACTCTACAGTATGTGATATAACCAAGCCAGTAACTGACCCTTGGCTGCACAAATGACAATGCCAGGCAAGTGGTTAAGAGGAGGAGAGTGAGAACCATCTCCTTACAAGAGCATAATTGATATGATATGCTAAAGAAATGCTATGTTAAAGTGTCTTAAAAGGAAAACCCTGTAATGTAGTATTTTGTAAGCAGATAAAGCTTGAGCCACATGCAGAATATAGGCATGCAGCATAGCAATTACATCTAATGGCCCCCATATATTAGTCTGATTTGTTTTGCAGGTCTTCTCACAGAATCAAGTGCACCCGTCAGGTGACCAGAAACATGAACTGTGAGGACCAAGTTTGAGAACCACTGCACTAAATGATGTGTGCAGTGAATGATATTAGTGAACGATTTCCCTTGAACTTCCCAGTGTCCCAGATATTGTGCCTACACACTGAACGATATGACGTTGAACGATAGACGAACGATCTACAGCCTAGTTTTTTTTAAATAACATCCAAAATTGAGTTGCATGCACTGAAGACATAAACCTTGATGAATGACCAGCAGGAGCGCACATCGTTTGTCGATCATGCATCCACACTGGACAATATTTTGAACAATATCATTCAGAGGGCACAAAATGAACGATATCTAATGAAATATCACCCTGTGTATGGACCTTTACTGTCACAGCGATGTGAACAGGATTCATTTATTGGGGAAAACGCAAATTGCTGATTGTCATTTGCTCACATCCAGTACCAGATTTTCAGACCAACCAACTAGTTGGATGGGCAGTACGGATGGTGTAATGGTTAGCATTACTGCCTCACAGCGCTGAGGTCATGGGTTCGATTCCCACCATGGCTCTAACTGTGTGGAGTTTGTATATTCTCCCCGTACTTGCGTGGGTTTCCTCCGGGTACTTTGGTTTCCTCCCACAATCTAAAAATATACTGGTAGGCTAATTGCTACCCAACAAATTAACCCTAAAATGTCTGTGTGTGCGTGTACATGTGGTAGGGAATATAGATTGTAAGCTCCACTGGGGCAGGGACTGATGTGAATGTTCAACTATACTCAGTAAATCGCTGCGGAATATGTGTGCGCTATATAAGACACTGGTAATAAATAAATAAATGACTGCCACAACACTGAAGGAAGACACATCTGTATATTCACTACAACACTATTGGTTTAGTAGTGAATATAGCTAACCCTTTAAAGCCAGCAGGGGCTTTGAAAAGTGCTGCATAATAAATATAGCCTTTCATCTTAGAATAAACCATTATCCTGTGTCTAACACATGTCTTCAGAAACTAGTAATCCAATGTTGATAAATATTTAATCCTCATTAGGGGACTGGTTACACTTGTGCTCATGATACTGTACATCACTTCCAGAGCATGATAAGGCAACTTCTGATCTCTCCAACTATTTCCAAGCCACAGTAACCAATTATAAATATGCTTTTAAAACATTTACAAATGCATTAACCAATTCAGCCAAGTATTGTAACGGCAGTTTAAAAATAGTTATTTTAGCTTTTATCACATTATAAGTCTCAGTCGTGGCTTTCTATTAATGTGTAAAGCAAATTGTAAGCAAAAATAAAGTCAACTAATGCTGCTTTCCCACTGCCCACATGGGTAATGACCTGTTTTTTTTAAACAGGTCTTTAACCGGGTAAGAGCCATAAAGACCCTTTCCCACTGCAGCTTTTAAACGGTAAATTACCGTTTAAAAGCTGTTTTTGTCACATTCACACTGTACCCGTTTAAAAACCCGTTTAAGCAGTGTAAAGATGGGGGGGGGGGATTTAAAAAAAAAATGGCATGGGGTCCCCCCCACTGCCGTAACCAGCACCAGGCTGAAAGAGCCGAGGCTGGTAATAAAAAAAAATCAGGAAACCCGGCAAATAGGGGTTCCCTGATTTTATAAAACCAGCCCCAGGCTCCAGGTCCGGGGCTGGTTCCCAAAATACGGGGGACAAAATGACTAGGGGTCCCCCGTATTTTAAGAACCAGCCCCAGGCCAAACCAGCCAGCAGGGTAATGCCACAGCCGGGGGGAGACTTTTTATACAAGTCCCCCTGGCCAAAGCATTCAGCCCTCTGACCGGTCAGCCTAGCCAAGGGCCCTGGGGGAGTGGGGACGCCCCCAATGAAGGGGTCCCCCCCCCTCCAGGCCTTACCTGACCAGGCTGAAGCCTGGTGCTGTCCCCGATGCCCCTGTGCGGTGGGCATCGGGCTGATGGAATGGTGTAAAAAAATAGAATAAAAACTATTGTCTTTTACTGTGGAACTATGAGTCCCAGCAAGCCTCCCCCGCAAGCTGGGACTTGGAGAACCACAAGTCCCAGCCTGCGGGGCATTAAAGGGCCCGCTGGAACTTGTAGTTCCACAGTAAAATAAATAGTACAATAAACACACTGGCGCACGTGAAAAATAAAAGTTTAATACATCCACAGCCCACACATACTGATACTTACCTATCTTGAGCCCGTAGGTAGCCCTGGTCCTGATGTCCTGGTCTGTGTCGGCGTCTGTATCCATATCGGCATCCCTGTCAGCGATGGCATCGGCGTCCGGAGTCCGACGAAATCCATGGTGGAAGCTGTGGAAGGAAACTATACTCACCTGTCCCAGGGCGACGTAGTCCAGGGAAGGGGTCTTTGCAAAATAACAAACCGACACGCGAACCAATCGAACAGCTGAGAGCCGCACAGTGTTTGTGTACATCGTGCGGCTCCGCCTCCCGAATGCCGCTATTGGCCGCCTTGCGGCCTAGCGGCCCCTGATTGGCATTACCCTGCTGGCTTGTTTGGCCTGGGGCTGGTTCTTAAAATACGGGGGACCCCTAGTCATTTTGTCCCCCGTATTTTGGGAACCAGCCCCGGACCTGGAGCTGGTTTTAAAAAAACAGCGAAGCCCTATTTGTCGGGTTTCCTGATTTTTTAATGCCAGCCCCGGATCTTCAGCCTGGTGCTAGTTACGGCAGTGGGGGGGACCCCACGCCGATTTTTTTTTTTTAACTAAATACCGTTTCAGAGGCATTCCCACTGCCTCAAAAACGGTATTTAACCGTGTAGGACTCTGTTTTTAAAAAGGGTTGAAATACCGGTTATCTTTAACCGGTATTTCAACTCTGGCACTTTTCCACTGCAACCTTAAACGGTAAATTGCGCTGAAAAATCGGCAATTTACCGTTTTAGACCTGCAGTAGGAAAGGGGCATTATTGGTTCTACTGTGCATTGTATTTTAGGTTTACTAAGTTCCCGGATATGCATTACTACCTAGTTACACATTAAAGGAATATATCTGATCAGACTCTGACAGGTGCCAGTTGGTTCTTTGTGTTTACATTTGTCAGGTTTTGGCACAACTGTATAAGACAAGAAGGCAGATGGTAACAACTGCTTACATCTCCTGTTAGGGTGAGGATTCATTTCAGATTTTAAAATGAACATCTGGTTACTTGTTGTTTCTTGCTTGAAAGCACAAAGAGGAATGCTCAATAAATAATAGCCACCTGTGGCATGTTATTGTATCTGCTTTCACTGGATCATAGGGTCCCAGCCTCAGTCCTCAGGCCCCTAAACAGGTCAGGGTTTCCAGGTATCCTCACAGAGGTCCTTATTCTGGTTGGCTTGCAAGGCTGTGAATTTTGCAGCCTTGCGAGTCCCCTAGATGCTAGAATGCTCAGAACACTTAGGGTACTTGTTTCCTAGCATGGCGCCCACTTTCAGGTTGGATATGAATTGCCAGACGACAGCGGCGATGGTCCCTACACACTACGACAGTGAGATAGCTTAGAAAATGCCCCTAAATCGTTACGGGTGTACCACATTAGGGGCTGATTAATCAGCGAATTTTATCATACGCAATGAGCTTTAGATTTCATTGTATATGAAAAATGGTGCTCCAGCCAATCAGCTCGTATCTATCATGCGTCTGAAAAATGATGCACGTTTTAATGATGATAAAACTGATAAATCCCCCCCTTGACCTGTCTAGACACAAGCAAAACATCTATATTTACTAATAAATGATATTTACTAATAAATGATAAATAACTGCATCAGTTATGGTTAGAGTTTGTGGCCAAATTGGTTGGTCAGAAAATGAAGGAATATAAAACAAGTGTAAACCGTGTTTGCAGCATAGTTGCCTACCATCCTGCATTCTGCAGGAGACTCCCTGTAATAGCAGCAATCTCCCTCTCTCCCTGATTATTCTAGCAATTTCCCTCATCTCACCTAGCCCACATTATGTAGCTGATACATTTTTGGGACTCATCAGCGCCATTTCCCAGCATTGGTGATAAAATACAATGATCCCTAGGGCTACATGCATGTCTTGTAGCCATTAATATAGAACCTCAAAACACAAAAGATGAACAATCCCTGACGCATATCAGTGACTTTTCTTTGTATAAGAATAGTATAGTAGCTCTTACTAATGCTTTGGGTTTCATCTCAATTTGGATATATAATTTTAAAAGATTTCTCTCAGATGTAGCAGTACACACCCACACATCTAGGCGTAATCTCTCCATATATAGAAGTAGACACGCCCTATGGGTGGAGCATGACACACCCCCTCAATGGGGCGCTGTGCAAAAATCTATTACCAACTATAAAAACTAGTTTTCAAAAGTATTCAAGTAGGATTTACAGCCATACTTATTGTGGACAATGTTTACCTTTTTTGCCTTGCATGCCAATCCATATACCACCTTCCAGTACTGGATTATTATTAGTAAAACACCAAAGTACATCGGCCTATACCACTGGAAGAGTATTTTTATGCTGCTGTATCTATATTTATTACAACATTGATAAAGTATTTTCTACTAGTGCAATGTACCCAGCACCACACAGAAATTAGGAACATATGGACTATTTCTGAACTTCATGTTAAAATTAGTCATTATGGGCTAGATTCTAAGCATCAAAAGTGATAAAATGGAGAGTGAGAAACAGCCAGCCAATCAGCTCCTGTCTGCCATGTCACAGACTGTGTTTGAAAAATGTCAAACAGGAGCTGATTGGCTGGCTGTTTATCACTCTCCATTTTATCACTTTTTAAGCTTAGAGAATCTGGCCCTATATATGAAGTTAACCAGCAAAAATTAGCTCACCAATGACAGTTATCTGATTTGGCTGAGAAACAAGGATTAGGTCTGGGATGGGGTGCCTTTGGCCCTCCAACTATTGTTGAACTACACATCCCAGCATGCCCTGTAACAGTTTTAGCATGGCCAAATAGCATAACTGTAACAGGGCATGCTGAGTTCAACAGCAGCATACCCTGCTACAGGTTCCCCATCCCTGGATTAGGTTATTGTTCACATTTATCTATATACAGATGTAGCCATGCCCATTCAGCCCGCCGGCAAGCCGCAGATTTATGCCTTGGCATGCCGTTCATTAAGAATAGGAAGCACATACGTGTGAGACACTGCACATTCCAGTCTCGTTGAACAGCATGCAGAGATGGAAAGCTGTAGCACGTCGGCGGGATGAATAAGCACTGCTTTATCATTGTATATGTATATATCTAAATGCTCACAACAAATTAAGAAACATATAGTTTCTGCGCTTCAGAACAGGTGCAGCTGGAAACCTGTGATAATCACCCACCATCACAATAACAGAATACAAGATCAATAAACAACAGTACCAGCACACTAATGCCCCTTTCCCACTGCAGCTAAAAAAACGGTAAATTGCCGATTTTCAGCGCAATTTACCGTTTTAAGGCTGCAGTGGGAAAGTGACAGAGTTGAAATACCGTTTAAAGTTAAATGGTATTTCAACCCGTTTTTAAAGCAGAGTCCTACACGTTAAAATAACGTTTAAGAGGCAGTGAGGAATTAAAGAACAACACAGGACCCTGAAGTCTCCACCTGTGCCAGCGAAGTGTCATTCGCCCATTGTGGACCACCCAAGATGGACTGTATATCGACCAGATCAGGGTAACCTACATTCCAAGCTGGGTATTATTCTGTAACTATATCAAATTCTAAATTAAATTTTCAAGATGACCCTATTATACCATTAGAGACTGGAGATCTTAAAGGCCTCACTAGAGACCAGATCCAGAGTGAAGCATGTCTCCTTTTCCTCATAAAGCATGCACAGGTTACATGCATGTCCCCCATTTATAGTTTAAATATTTACTATACAAAAATATATATATATATTACTGTTCGTGCAGAGCAAGTACTCTAATTGGGGGTTAATAAGTGACCATGTTGACCTGGACAATAGCAAGACCCACAAATTCTGGAAAATGTTGCAGCAAGTCCAGGGGAGGCGGGAACGTTGGGGAGCAAGCGGATGACTTGCCTACCCTACGGTTGGGCCAGGAGGGGGACCCAATTATTGGGAGCCACCCAGCCATTCCGGGATGGTAGGGAAGTATGATGCTCAGTCCATTACAGCACCAAGGGCCAGATGTACTAAGCTTCAAAAGTGATAAAATGGAGAGTGATAAACAGCCAACCAATCAGCTCCTACCTGACATTTTTCAAACACAGCCTGTGACATGGCAGGTTGGAGCTGATTGGCTGGCTGTTTATCACTTTCCATTTTATCACTTTTGAAGCTTAGTACATCTGGCCCTAAATCATTAAATACACGTCTATTACAGATTACTCAACTAAGAATGCAGTTATTTAAGCAACTGTGAAAACGACGGTATATTAATCAATTCAGTGTACACAGAGCATACCTGCAAGGCAAGCCTGCCAATTAGTCAGTCACATGTGTATGCTCTGGCACAGAATATGGCAACCTGCTGCAGGAGAGGGGAAAATACAACTTGGACTTTGTTACATTTGTTATGTATAAACACTCCAGTTACTTCAAGCATATTATTCAGAGGACTAAACAACAGACACACCTAATACTGCAAATTGATATCTACAGTGTATAGCAATCTATTATGTAATCCAAAAAAAGAGACTAGAATTAAAGTTTGTTAACGGAACAATTTTTACCAATATTCTATAGGCTTATGGTGTCCATACACGGTGTCACACACACACACACACACACACACACACACACATCACAGTGTACAGTCCGAAAGCATTGCTGCCCGTACTTTTTTAACTAGATCGCATTGTATCTAGTTCAAAACACAAACTGCTTTAGCACATTGGATGCGTTGTGAACTAGATACGATGCAATCTAGTTCAAAACGCATGATGCACATCGCTGTGGTAGATAGAGTTTACACAAGGTAGACATTGAAATTCAAGTGCATACAAATAAGTGAAAAGAACACAAAAAAATGCTCCCAACCTATGCAGCTTTCACATCGCAAAATGCAGCATCGCACTGGGACTTTGGAAAGGTTCAATCCCGGTGCAACCCTGCATTTTGGTCTGTTAAGTCTTCCCCCCCCCAGCGAACCAGCAATATTGGATGTGGGATGCCAGCTGAACCCAAACTTTTTTTAAAGGGGCACTTAAAAGGCATGATTTTGCCTTTTAAGTGAATGCTCTTTTTAAAAAAAAGCTGTCAGCATACCCCATGGCTGCCAGACTCAGATGGCATTATGGCCCATAGTGTCAACCCAGAAGTAAGTCTGGAAAAATGGTGTAAAATCAACATCCTCCTCCCGCCCCTTTCTATAAAAAAAAAAAAAAAAAAAAAAGATAATCCATGTATTAATTCAACACAATCTAATCCTCACCAGAAGAGACTGTTGATCTTCAATGTATACTAGCATTTAAAGCCCTTATTGTTATGGTTCTGTGTTGGTGATCGACACTGTAGGGAAGATACAGTATACCAAGTCTTGGAGAGTGATGGAAATTGCCCAAAGCAACCAGTTTCTAAAGCTACCTATTCAATTACTGAACTACTCAGTCCAATAATTGGATGGCGTTTATGCAAGAGGGTTAGGGCCAGATGTACAAAGCCTTGAAAAGTGATAAATTGGAGAGTTCTAAAAGTACCAGATAATCAGATCTTAACTGCCATGTTACAGGCTGAGTTTGGTAGTTTACCACTCTCCAAGATGTAGTACACACAAACATTAACACAAAGTGGGCCCTGGGTGTAATCTAACTCATAGCTCCGGCTCAGTTAGGCAACCATGTTAACCACTGTGCCACCTGTTGCCCTACTGTATGTACTGAGATCTAGACACATCTACCAATATTAAGACAATAAAAAATAAGCCCCATCCCCAATCAGCTGAATCCCTACTCAGATCTTGTAACATGCTATGCAATCAGTAGGATGAAATGGTGCCTATTTTTATGTAAGCTGCAGCTGCGAGAACCACACTCATGAGACACAGGAAAACGTTAATCTCCATCACCAAAAGGGTAAAGCTAATGCATGTCTTGCTTCTCTTTTACAAAATGCCCTAGAAGTTTTCTTACCTTGGGGCAGATGTATTCAGCCTTAACAAGAGATAAATGCAAGGGTGATAAAGAGAGATAAACGTCCAGCCAATCAGCTCCTTACTGACTTTTTTCAAAAACAGCCTGTAACATGGCAGTTAGGATGTGATTGGCAGGATGTGATTGGCTGGATGTTTTTCTCTCAATCACCCTTGCATTGATCTCTTGGTAAGGCTTAATACATCTGCCTCAGTGTGTTTGTATTTAACAAATGTACATGGATTATTATTGTAAATATTTACTTTTACGCAAAAATGTTGCAATGGACGTATTTTAATTGGGCAGATCAATTGGTCGCAGCCCATTGCGGTAGCTGATTTCTGCGCACGCTGTCAAAGCCTATAAGCAGAAAACAGCTGATGGGAGAATACACGCAAAGAGAAATCCAGGGGAACGACTGCACCAAAGAGCATGATGTAGCTCTTTTAAAAACCACCTTATTCATTTGTCAATAAAATATTATATTTGAAAGTCTCTGATGCAAGTCTTTTCATACAAGATGCATCCTGCATTATTAATCTTGTATATATCTCATTACAGAGGATCAAAATAGTATGTGCTGTACTTAGGAGATTCTCATTAAGTATAAAACAATAATGTGCTGAAAAGTCAAACCAAAATCTCTAATTGATTCTTGGTAGAAATCCGATGTCATCTCTCACGCATTAGTCCAGCTACTGATCCTTTATTTCCAAACTACCGCTACGGAACATAACATCCTTTCATAGCAAAGAGTAATCTTATTTTCTGCATCATCTGGTTCCTGAAACACCTAATTACTTAATCTGCTTGTGACCAATACAAACTCTTATAATAGATGTGTACAGAACGCAGGTACGGGATCTGTTTTCAGGAATGCTTGGGACATAGAGGATTTACATCATTTCAGCTAGAACACCTGTATATTACTATATTATATATATATATATATATATATATATATATATATATATATATATATATATATATATATATATATATATAGAGGGGGGTTTGTCAGGAGTGCGCTCTATTAGTACCACCTAGCCCGTATAAACAATCAACATGATATTACAATCATTGAATGTGTGAAGTACAGTTCCGCTGTTTCAACAATATCACGTAGACTTCGTTCAAAGAATAATCTTTTATTGTAAAAGGTCCCAACGCGTTTCGTCAACATGACTTCATCAGGGGCAAATTCGGTTAGGAAATAGGATGAACCATGCAGGTTGATAATCGCTCAGAAGTTTGTAGTTCCCAGCCAAGGGAAAATAACCCACAATGAAGACAGGAAGTTCTCACCACAGCTGACTGAGCGTGATAGATATATATATATATATATATATATATACACTAAAGAGATGACCACTAGTTTGAATACATTTACCAAAGACTTTTTATGAAAACAAATCATTAATGAACAATTATGAAGATACTTAAGAACATCATAACACTTACGCCAAACACTTGAATCCCCCCATTGAGGTGAGGAGCAGTATTTTATTATATAGGATAATCCATATTAATGCACAGAAATCGACACACAAAAAAAATAAGTTCTAGATGCTGGTTGCACAGATCGCCGCTGGACAAAATACGCTTCACTGTAAATGGAAAAACCAATCATTAGTAACAATCCAAAGGCGATTGATCCTCCAGCAAACACGCCTTTCTTCACTGTCGCTGAAATTGATCTCGGCAGCAGCAGCACAAGAGGAAAACAAAGACATTTGTTTGACAGCAAAACAGAAGCACATTTGTTAATATTGTAATTCCACTTCAAACACATGAACTAAAAATATATAGTAAAAGAAAGAACCAATTCAGAATCTAACTTGAATTTTTTTTTATTAACAATGTGATAAATAGATACCTAGATATATAGATAGTTCAAACTGAGCGTCTGACTTGCCAGAGAAGCATCTAGCTGTTATTTGCTGTGGTGTTGGAACTGTGCCTGGGGATTTGAAATCTGTGTCTGGGGCAGGGGCCAGTCATTAACATGACCTTCAGACACGAATTCCATGCCCTTGAGTGTTTACTTGGATAAAGCTGTAATTAGGAAGTACTGTTATAGAGGCTACAGCGAAAAAGATACCAGCCACAAAGACAGCCATCAGGATTTGGAAGCAGCTGCCGTGTTCACACTGGAGTATTTGACAATAGGTCATGAAAGCAAGTGTTTATAGCGTAAGGAAACCTATGTTTGGTTGTCACTGATAACCTACAGTAAGCACAGGTGACAAAAAATGCAAATATATGGAAAGCCCCTAAACCAATCACCAAGGCTTCTCTGAGTATTGTGGTCCCTAATGATATTGCTAGGCTGATCTTCCTAGAAAGACACTCATCATCTGCTGATCCGCTCTGCCAATCCCTCCATTGGTTACCTGTATTTTACCGTGTTCAATATAAAATACTTCTACTTGGATATAAAGCTATTAACCATACTGAACCAGCATATATCTCTTTACTTATCAAAAAATATCTCCAATCTCAACCACTCTGCTCTGCACAAGATCTGCATCTGTCTTCTGCATGGATCATTAGCTCCCATTCACTATAACAGGACTTTCGTTGGGCTGCTTCCATCCTATGGAATGCCCTTCCACGCACAATAAGACTCTCCACTAGCCTCCAAACATTCAGGCGTTCCCTGAAAACTCACCTCTTCAGGCAAGCCTATCATATTTAAGTTCTACACACATAACCCTCTGAGGCACTTATGTATTATATAGCTTCCCTTCTGGACTTGCAACTTGGTGGGACTGCTATGCTATTACTGGTGCCTGTCCTGGTGTTTCCCCCCTATGTCCCTATAGATTGTAAGCTTGCAGCAGGGCCCTCCTACCTCCAAGTCTGTCTGTTGTTACCCAGTTTGTTTTATCACGGTCTACAATTGTAAAGCGCAACGGAATCTGCTGCGCTATAGAAGAAACTGCAAATTAAATAAATACAATGGGCGGTATTCAATGAGCCTGATTCGCCATGTTTTTATGGCGAATTTGTGCTGTTTGGCGAATTTTTTACTAAAATGGTGAATCACCCTATTCAATGACCAGATGGCGAATACATTTGAAGGTTTTTTTCGCCATGATTCACCGAGTAGCAATCGCTATCTTTTTATGGTGAAGTGGAATGTGAACTTTTAAAATAAAGTGTTTTGTTTTTTACATTTGGTGTAAAAAAATCAGGAATTTTATTCTGAGGAGGGGCATGCTATTTTTATTCATGTGCTGTAAGCACATGAATATATATTTAATTAAAAAAAATATATATATCTTTTTTTTAACACAGCAGCCAGCAGGGGGCGCCGGAGCTGAGCCGCTCATTAGATATTCATATATTCACTGCACCCGATCGTTACATATGCATGATCGGGTGTAGTGAATATACCCGGTCCCCTGCTGGCACCCCCGGGGGGCAGCCTGTGCTGCCTGGCACCCGGGGAGCCCACCTCCCCCCCACAAACGGTCTGGGGCAGGCAGGGAGACTTCCATCTCTTTGCCTGCCACCGTCCTCAGGCTCCCTGCGGCGTTCGCCGCAGGAGCTCATATTCGCCGGTCAGGGGCAGCGAGCCCCTGACTCGTTAAATACCGGAGCCGGCGAGGCTCCGGAACGTGGCGAATGTGCAGTGAATCCTAAACAGGATTCGCTGCACCTCGCCGGTATTCACATTGAATACCGCCCAATATGTAGGTGCAGGCACCCCAAAAATCAGTATAAACCAGGAAGCCCAGAGCAGCACACACCTCCCAGTTCGTCCTGCAACAGTTTTAGCATTCCCGAATGGCAAAACTGTAGTAGGCAATGCTGGAACTTGTAGTTTCACAACAACAATGGGAACATCCATTTTGTAAATGTAGCTCAACAATTCACTCACAATAACAGTGCTTGATGAATTTATAGGAAGCATTCACATGACAAAAAAATGGCTGCTGACACTAAGTAAACAAGCGTTTCACAGCAACGTTGCAAAAAAAAAAAAAAAGCATAGGCAATCGAAAATTAAAAAGCAGTTTAAAAATGATTGCCTGGTGAATAAATAAATGTTTGTTTATTCTAAAGTACACTGACAATTGGCAAACTGATTTTACATGAATAGCTAAAAATATTTCCTTGTAGAGTTTTTAGGTTGGAAATGTGGATTCTCATCATCACTGGTATAAGTACCCAATACCCAAATCACCCAATCACCTTCTGTCATTTCAAAGGGGTCGATTCAACTCACAGCACTACTCTGATCAGCAAGCTGCTAGGACTAGCCAGACAAAACTAAGGGGTGTATTCAATCCGTCCGACGAGGGTGTTAAACAGCGGGGATCACTGAAAACAAGCAACCCTCACCGTTTAACCCATGCGCCGGCCGCTCACCCTATTCAGAGCGCCGGGGAAATCTTCGCTGTCAGAGGACAGTGAGGATTCCCTCAACCACCGAGGCTCATGGCTAATGCCGCATACGGCGTTTCCCCCCTCTCTCCTAAAACCTAGCGAGTGGGCAATAGCCTGTGCAGGGGGTCAGTTGAATACTGACCCTGTGAGCTGTGACAGCGAGCAGGCAGCACTGCTCACTGTCACAGCTCACAGAAAGCATTGAATACACGCCTAAGTCAGCATTACTGTTTTGTGTAATAGTGCGGCGCAAACAGCATCGCAGGGTGTATGTCAGAAAATGACGGTTCTCGTAACTAAACACCTGCAAGTACCGACATTCTCAACATAACCTGATTTAAATAGCTCCGGGAACTCCCTTCCAACACTATTCACAGCACTGTGAATTGAATCAAAGGCAAAGACTGTGTTCGATTATTGGCAGTTACTGTTGCATTTGCCCAAAGCAACCAATCCATTATCACCCTCCAAGGCCTGATACTGTACATCTCTCCCTATGTCGGTAAAGCCTAAAGCGATATACACTCAATACTAACAATGCGCACTCACACTGAACTTGCAGGTCAATTTAGCTATATAGCCAATGACCTGAATGTTCAGCGTGTCCCGATGGCGTCACCGAGCAATATCGGTTACGGATATCATGTGTACACACAAAATTGTCTTCCGACATTGGTAGCTATATCGGCTGCGGACAGTATAGAAGTGTGTATGAGGGTTAACCCTTTAAATGCCAAGGTTGCTGTGAGAGATCCTCACACTATCAGCTAAAAATGCCACTGTTCTTTTAGTATAAATAAATACAAATACAGCCAAGTCAATTAATTAATTAATTGGGTGCAATTAAATATTGCACTCAAAATAAGAACAGTCGCTTTAAGCGATGCCGGCTTCTTAGCAGAGATATTGAGGATGTCACAACAACGTTGGCATTAAAAGGGTTAACACTTTGCTGTCCAAATTTTTTTTCCAATTCAAACAGTCTGGTTTAAATGAAATGTAATTTTTTATTATTATTATTATTCAAAAATGGTCTACATTGAAGGATGTTAATGTTCTGATTTTAAAGTGGCTCCCCATTGGATTTGCTACTAGCGCTAGGGCTGTTGAGCCTGACTAGACTTTGGACCTGAATGGGTTAATACTCTTTCTAATTCCAGGAGGCAGCTTTAAATAGATTTCCCAATTTAAATTTGGTGCCATCAGCTGCCACATGACTAAGTATGATTTGCCAGGTAACACCCATTTCCAACCCTATGACAATGAGAAGACACCAGCTACAGTATAAGGAGGAATCCGTTGAAGGAGGGGAGAGAAAAGCCTGAATGTAAATATAACAGCCATGCAGAACCCATAGTCTTGGTTGCCAACTTGACAGTTTAGATGACTTCATGTATGTTCAACATTGTTAATAGATTATGTGCTTAGGTCTATAGACTTTTTAATCTCAACTCACACATTCAAATCTTCACATTGGCTTTAGATTGGCAGACATCTGTCACACGAGGAGTAATGTTTACTAGTCACATTGAGACAGTGTGGCTCCTTCCTTCTTCTTGCAGGATGCCACCAAGTACCGTATATATTTGGACCAACTTCCTCATCTGTGATCTCCTGAGAGCTTAACACTGACAATCACTGAGCTGGTATCCACCCGCTATGTTCCCATCTTGTTGGCAGTCATCATCAATGCAGGCACCCAATAAGTTTCAGCCATATGGCCCAGTAGAAGATCAATCCTCCTCACACACACACACACTGTTTGGGATCTATATTCCAGTTCAGCTGATGAATGGCTTAATTTGAAGGATAGAGGATATTAATTGTGGCCCGCTATAGTGTGGTATACTATAATTTAGTTGAATTTGGCTCCTAAACATTTAAGCTGGCTCCTACAGTATATTTTAGTAAATCCTTGACTTTAATAAAGGCCATGCATGTACCTTGCAAACAGACCAATGAATAATCAGAAATATAAATTAATTTGCATAGTCTATTTAACACTTAAAAATATATATATAGAATCCAATAGGGAACAGATAGTATGTAAACAGACTCCTCATACAGAGTAATGCTTTAAAATAGTTCTGTAGCTAGTTCAGCTGAAACAACGATCAGTCATGAATCCCTTTGCCATGTGAAGCCTATATGAAATGATTAAAGCATTGTTCCAAAACATAATTACATTTTTTTTCCTCAGGAAATGTTTTTTAAACTAATGGGTTTTAAATGTGAGGCAATGTTAAGCCGCCTTAATTGTGGTTTTGTGTTATTACATTTTTCTGCTAATTTTTTTAACAATAGGAAATCGGCAGTCTATTCTCCTATTGCTACGCTATGTGCTGGATGTATATTGGACCCAACAGAGAGACAATTAGAGGGAAACAGAGGAACAGTGGTCACAAATAAGCGGAGGTGCTGTAGGTTTCTTTCCTGAAACTTTCCTCTAAAGGCAACGTGAAGATTTGAATGTGTGAGTTGAGATTAAAAAGTCTTTAGACCTTCTAAGCACATAAACTATTAGCGTGCTCCATCAAGTATATTCAACATTGCTATGACCCCATGTCCACACAAGCCAAATTAAAAGCTCGACACAAAGGAAGCTGTTATTGTCCAATCAGGATAAGGCTCCATCCCTACTCCGGGCATTAGATGCAGAGAAGGCCATTGTAAGAATTACGGATAAAACCCTGCCTGCATTGGTTACAGAGGCAAACTGAAGTTAACTCTTATCGCAAACCTTCAACAGCTCAAATTGCTTCACTGTCGCTCTCTTCATACATAATGATACCTGCTGGAGAACAAGTCATTGTTATAGAACGTTAGATACCACACAGGGTGCCAAGAGTGTAAAACCTTAAGCTGTGTACACACATGGGAGATATATTGCTCAGCAATATATTGCTCAGTGTCTCCTTTTCATCAGCGACCAGAGATGGTCGCTGATGAAAGGGAACCTCTGCCAGGGGAGCCGCAGAGGGAATCAGCTGGTCGCAGGAGTATGCTCCTACGACCAGCGAACATAAGGGGGCTAAAAACGGGAGCGCGCACCCGGCGATTTATTGCCGGTGCAGACTCCAATTGCTGGCAATATGGTTGCTAAGCGACCATATTGTCAGCGATAAATTCCCATGTGTACGCACCCTTACTTTATAATAATTATATACAAACTACAGTAAATCACGTTCTTTGAACACATTGTTTTGGAAATCCAGAGCTATTGCTTTCATTTGGCATACTAAATGAACTCTGCCATACTGGATTTAATTCTCAGTTCGTTAGCTCCTGGAGCGATATTGCCCTTCCTTTATACAATTTCTGTCTTAGTTTTTATCTGATCATATAAAGTTCATTCCAAATTCCATACAAGGATTTTCCCCTGTAGATATTGTCTGTGCATTAGGAATATATGATTATCTTGTACAACGCACTACTACCTACCAGATTCTGCAAATCAACAATACTTTCAATGGAGTCGATTCAATACAGTGCACAATGAATAGCGTCAGAGGGGAGCTCCCGCAGCTATTATTAGCACGCAGCTAATTCCGGCAGTGGCTCCCAAACCTTTTTGAACCACGGTGCTTTAAAGTATCAGAAAAATATTTCTTGTTTATATATTTAGAAATCATCATCCTTAGGAGGATCAGTTATGTAGTGAGGAGTGAGATTTGCTTTTGTTTTCCCACATATTTCATGATTGGCAACCACCAACTCTGGCTTTGCCCATAACCATTATGAATTTGGCCCAGACCACCAATCCAAGGCACCCCTGCAAATGTCCCGAGGCACTTCAGGGTGCCTAGGCACACAGTTTGGGAACCAATGGACTAGTGGATTTCAGATCACACCCACCAGCGCACCGCATGTGAGGAGCCATGGCACACACACAGTGGGGAACAGGCATCCGCTGCCCACACTGGCAAGCCTGCATCCCCCACAACTGATGTAAGCAGTGGCTGGAACCATCCCTATGAATGGTATAGCATCGGAAAGGACCTCCCAACAGCGTTCGTTCTCTCCCCGTCTCTGCTGTAACCTGCGCACCTCATCATATCAGCTTATCTTGGACCTTCTGTCCCTTACCCCAGTGTGTCTACCTCCAAGTTCTCATAATAGCACCCCTACTGGCACACTTTGGGAGAACCCCCAGGACATGAGGGTATGCACTTCATCTGTACAACCTCTTCTCTGTAGAAGTTCTTTCCCCCACCCAACTTGTTCCCTGGCCCTTTACACTTTTAATGGCTGCACAGTTTCCTTGTTCCACCCACCAAGTTGGCGTCTCCAGCATGCCCTACTTGACCTCTCCCCTTTCCACCTCTATTCAGAAAAAGTGGAGTCTCTCACATTCCCTTACCTCACTTTGTATTACTTCCCGAGCCTCGTGAGCCAAAGTTTCTCTTACCATAGCTTAGCAAATAATTTTCAGTTGTGCACAAAACTATGCTTCTAACCCCCTCCTTGCCTTCCAATACTGTACCAACTTTTGTCTGCATCTACCCCCCGGGTAGATGGCCGGACTCAGACAGCATGGCGAGAGCAACAAAGCCCCTTGCGGGCTCGGACGTCGGGTAAATGACTATCGGGACTCTGTCCAGCACCCTTTTTTGAAGTGTGGGGGTCGTTTGGACCCACAATTTGTTTCACTCAAAGCGATCACTAAGCTTGTTTGAGCTGGTGATAAGGATCAGTGGTGGTGGGAACGCTCAGTGGTAGGAGGGAGGCTCAGTGGGAAGCCAGAAAGCTGGACCCAAGCAGTGGGGATCCTGACAACTATTTCATAGTAAGATATTAAAATGGGGACATGCACTGCATGTGGAGGGAATGGGTTTCTCCACAGTCCACAGTTTTTTTTTACTATATGGTTATGCGGGGTAAAAGTTCATTCCAGTTGCTGCTTGTGATGGAGTCTTGTGCCCCCCTTACAAAAAATATTATATATATATTTTTAAGGGGCACAAAACTCCATCACAGGCAGAAACTGGGATGAACTTCAGTCATTCTGTTTGGCATAATGTAAAATTTGGCTCATAAGGTATAAGAGGTGTACTGCACTGGGAGGGTAATATTTTGCAAAGGGCGATGCTGGTAGATCACTGGTAAGTAAGTGTACAAAAAGTAGATCCCGGGTTACAAAAGACCGGCCCCACCTGCTGTAAACTTTTCAACTGCTTCCCATTGCAGACAGCAGTTCCCACTATAAATGGTGTGATGCCATGTACCACTTTGGTACTATTGTCTTATGAGGTTCCACAAACTCACACAACTTGCACATGAAGGGACGGCATGGATGTTGCCTATAGCAACCAATCAGAATCTTCTAGACGATAATAGACAGAATCTGATTGGGTATCCATAGCAGCATCTCATTTTCAATAGAATTCCCATTTTAGTAAATAAAGCCGCAGTGTCAGATACTTTGGAGGAGTCTTTAAAAAATATATATTAAAAGCTCTTCTAACGGGGTTACTGTTACTGCAACCAATTTCCCCATTTCTTCCTCACCATTTCACCAAGATCATCATTTCGCCTGCGCCACACACCCCTAATCTGGAACTCTTGCTATTCCTACCTCTGTCACTCCCCCCAACACAAACTTGTCAAAATTATGTCTGTGCTTGATCTCATTATTTCTTGCGGTCATGTACACTACTGAAACATGTTTCAATTTGTTACCATGCAGTTTTTTTAAGTAAATTTGGTTTAGAAGTAAGCAATTTTAGAGATAAAATAATATTCGCAGTAGTATAGAGCTAACAAGACTCAAAAACAATGTGAATACAATTAACCCATCACTTAGATGGTGAATGCATTCAGTGATGTGATTCAATAATATAGACTAGGTAAAAACAGAGATGCACAGATACGTATGATGCATACAGAATTATTATTTTTTTTTTACATTCTTTTTTTACAAATTTTAAACCAAACGCAAAAGGAGGAATTGAAGGTGAGCAGACAGACAGGTAGGTACCATGGTTTGTGCTTTAAGACGTCTCCTATTCCAAATGCAACCTGTATTCTCCCCAGGGAAACAGTATAATTAAGTCATATAGTCACAGGACATCAAATGTTTTCAGATTGCAACCAAATAGCTAATAAAGAACAATTGTTTTATTTTTCCACAAGCAGGCAATAGGAAGAGCCCATTATAAGAATATCCCAAATACCCAGACTTGTTGCACAGCATTTGGTTATTTACTTAATTTCGGTGTACTGGAAATAGCTCATGTCATTTCACAGATCTCAGATTCTGTGTCCTGTATCCAAGTTGGGACGGCGCCATACAAGACATCAAGGGAAGTGGTGTGCCAAAAGTCACCGTCTCCTAGCAACTAAATTGAATAAAATGCATTGGCCCAAGCTAAGGCCATTTGCAAAGCAGCACGGTGTATAGTGGTGTGCATTGCTGCACTACTAAGATGCCTACAGTAACACTGCAAATTGGAGCTTTCCTCTACTAGACCAGTGGTTTCTTGCCTCAATCTTCAAACACCCCTAACAGTTCATGATTTTCAAATCACGTGTGGACAGACTGTGATACACAGTGCACCTATTGGTTGACCTGGAAATGAGAACTGTTAGGGGTCCTTGAGGACTGAGGGATCTACATACTAAGACTCAGCAAAGTCAGTGACTGGTGAGGCTATGTGGCACCGCCACCCTTAAAGCCTGATACAGCACCTCCAATGCCCTTAATGGACAGTATCCCTACTACCACCTCCAATGCATACTATGGCCGATGATGCCCGCTACCACCACCAATGCCTTCTACCACCGCCGATGCCGCTGCCTGCAACCTCTGCCTGTGTTGTATGTTAAATAAACACTTACATGCTGCTGACCACGTCCCTGCTTACGGACATGGATAGCTCAGTGACAGCGGATTCAGGAAATAAGTGTGTGTGTGACAGACTGATCTGCTGTCCTATCACATCTGTCTCAGTGACAGTGGGCATGCTTGATGTGGGTTGAAGGCATGTCACTGAGGCAGGTGTGCAGGTGCTGCTTCCCCATTGTTTTTAAATGGGCTTTTCTGCCTGTGACTTAGCCATGCCCCCTCTGAGTGCTTTTAATTGTAAGCTGGAGACATGGCTCAGAAGGAGATAAAGTAAAAGGAGATACAGTATTAACCAACCAGTTCTTCACCATCATGCTCCAATTTGGCCTGATTTCATCCGATTTGCATTTCCGTGCTCATCAAATCAGAGCCTGTAGATCTTATGTGCTGCGCATAAGATAAATCAGGATTGGATGCCCCATTCATTTGTATGGGAGTTTCAAATTTGCCCGCCGATACCAAAGCTCCTCGGGGGTCTTTTTACATACGATTTAAGTGCCAATTGTATGAAGCCCTCCCAGGAAGCTGCCAAGGAGTGTCAAAGGAAATCGGGTGGATCTGTGTATGGGGACCTTAACACGACAGTTAGGATCCGATTGGCTGAGTTTGTGAACCACTGTGATATCTGGTCATTATAACCAACAAAGTTATGTAGAGCACCAGAGATTTAGCTCAATACTTAATCTATTACTATCTGACCCGTACACACTGTGTCTACTTTCCGTTAGGATCCCAGCCGTCAAAAGTTCCTACCGAACTATAGTGTATACAGTCTGGTGTTCTAGTAAGCAGCCATAGTCAAAATCTCAAGCAAATCTAGTCAAGATTGTATGGTTCTGGGCTCTGGCGAGTTAAAGGGAAATTGCATAGTCAAAAATTGTACAAAGTCAAAATCTCACTGAGTGCATGCACCTTTATTGGGGAATGGAGCACATAGTTGAAACAAGGCAGTGATAAGGGGAAGAGCATCCACAGACATGAGACTGTATGGGGGCAGTGGCATGACTGAGGACTTTGTGCTTAAGTTTACACTACACATTGTAATGCTAAAGGAGTGTACACACGGTGCGATGAGGCAGTTGGCCAATTCAATTTTGACTGCCGATTTTGACTAAGGCCATGTCCAATTTGGACTATGCTGCACACAGTGTAATTGGGCCATAGTCAGAATTAACTATTTTGCAGTGTGCCGCTGCAGGGGAAACGCAATGCCATTTTAACTAACTAGCTAGTCGATTTTAACTATATAGTGAAAAACTGTATGCCAATCGCACTGTGTGTACAGGTCTTTAGGAAAATCTATATACAATAAGATCAAGTGTTGGTAAAAATTGTGCCATCATCTTACAACATGTACGTCAGGCCTAACCTGCACACAAGAGGGAGATGTGGAAAAAGAGCAATACAGAGGAGGAATGAAGTGAGAGAGGAGACAAGAGAGACAGTGTAGGGGGAGACAAACTGGGGGAAGGTGCCAGAGGGAGAAAGTTACAGGAGGGGGGAGGAGAAAGTGATGGAAAAGTGATGTAGTAAGAAGGGGAGAGCGGAAGAAATTTAGGCAGGGCCAGGGACAACTGTTAGCATACAAGGTCACAGTACACGCTGTCTATCGGAAACTGCATACATAAATTTTTTTTTATAAAGATTAAAATGTTTTCTCTCTTGAGAATACAGATCTTATAACTCCCTAATCATGTTATCCTGTTTATACTAGAATGGAAACAGAATATTTTGTGCTGCATTCCGAAATCATTATCAGCTAGTTTAAGACTAATATTAAACAGTGGGCCAGATGTATGAAAGTGCGCTATGGAGGAGAAGGGTGATCTGCGCATGTTACATGCACTAATACCGCTTCTTCCCCATGTAAAAGGAGCCAGGGTGCGCTAAATAATAGCAAGGTGGCGGAGCACTATCCCCACAACAGGGACAGCACTGTCCCTGCTGCCGGCTCCAGGCTGCGCTGGAGATCTCGCACATGCCGAGTACAGCCAGCCAGGGGGAAGGAGACATCACCGGAGGGTGGAAGTTTGTTGGCAGACAAAATTTTAATACATCTTGTTGATGACCCTAACTGCTTCTTCTGCGTCTTAAAACTTCTATAACTTCCCCAGTGACATTCAAGTTTAATTAGATCAACCTTTACCTATATCCCCAAATCGGAAGGGAGACTGTTACTATGACACTATTACCATATATTTTACTTAAGACCCATACAACACACTGGGCGACTTTGAGCTGAAAGTTTACTCATTCTAGCTGCTTTCAACTCGAAAGCCACCCAGGGTGTATGGTACAGCAATGAGCGGTGAATGCTGATGTGCGATCCCGCATCATTGCTGGCCCGGCCGCTCACCTGCTGATATTACTAGCAGATGAGCAACGGGGTGGACAGCTTTCCAAAATTCGAAAACACTTAGGGTGAGATTTAATAGGATGAGAGATTCAAAAAGTGAGAGATTTGGTAAGAAATCTCCAGTTTTTTTTAAGCGGCAATCATTTACACGGCAAAACCAGTTTGATTTTGCCGTGTAAAGGATTGCCGCTTTTAAAAAAAACCTGGAGATTTCTTACCAAATCTCTCACTTTCTGAATATCTCCTCCTATTAAATCTCACCCTTAGTGTGTATGCAATGAGCAGTTTTCAGCCCAGCGATTTTCCCCATCATCTGTCCTAATACATGCTAGGCAAATTGCCCAGTGTGTATGGACCCTGAATTACTATAAGGAATCATCCAAGAATTCCACTACCTGGGTCAACTTTAAGCCTATTCTCTAAATATACAAACTAGATCTAATTCAGTTTGAAAACAGTCTGCAGAAATTATACCGTGTTCTCACTGCGAGTGAGAAATACACAGCTTTTACCCGCATGCAGGGACGGATCCCCATTCTCAATGCAAGGCAAATTCCCGGATGAAGAAGTACTACCCGGTAATTTGCTTTTTAACACGGGTTTTTATGCAGTGAGAATGGGTCAACCCATGTCTGCATACCTGGATCTCAAACACGGGTAAAAAGAAGGGTTTTACCCATGTATGAGATCCGGGTATGCGACCCGTTCACACTGCAAAAAAACCTGTGTTAAAAGGCAAATTTCCGGGTCGATATGCTAGACCCGGGAATTTGCCTGCAGTGAGAACGGGATATCAGAGGCACCATTTGGGAACCTTCATAAGCTGATACACATGTTACAACAGACACACAACAATTCCTGAGGAATGCCACCGGCACATACCTGGTGCTTCCATTGTTCACATCTTTATTTTAGGACCCACTATTTACAATTTTTTTTTTTAATAAATGTGGGAACATTCTATGTCTGATGTCGGAGTTGGAAGTCATCTCCTACATTACAAGGAAATAAAGGCATTTATACTTTCATATGCAGAGTTAGGACATTTGTGAGATTTACTCCGCCATGTGTTTGCTACTCATTGTCATCACCATCAATGTGCACTGGTATATGCTGGGTGGAAATGATATGACTGAATACAGGCACACTTATGCCCAATTCTTCACAGTCCGCAGTTCTGGCGATGTGTCCTCACTGAACTCTACTTATATCAGAACTCCTCATTACAGCCCAGCTACACTGTCAGTCTCAAATGACACCACACCACCTACATTTCTATATACATCTAGTATATCTAGTGCCAGAACATGCATAGGATCATACTAATAAATTACAAAAATATTACAGGTCAATTCTAAAATATAATTTTAACTAAATCATCAAAAGTTTATCAAAGGAACTACAATTACTACTACATTTATTCCAGAAGGGCAATACTTGCAATGCCTGCTATTATGGCACGATCATCATTTATATAGTGTCTGATTGTGTCTCCTTAACACTGCCATCTGTTGGCAGTGAGTAAAACTACATCTCTCTGTCTCTCGCACATACACAAACACAGAGGCAATCACAAGGTAGCAGACTAGTTTTTGTAAGCATTTGCATCCAGCGGGCTTACTAGTAAACATATATGCCCCTACTAATCCTAATCAATCTTTTTTTGCTATGCTTCTACAGAAGTTACTGTCTTGGGGATACGCAAATCTTATTGCAGTTGTCGATCCATCCATGGACAGGTTTGGGGTAAGTAAGGATAGACTCTTCTCTCTCCCATCTTGACCCCTGGCGTATATTTCACCCCCTGCAAGAAGACTATTTTTTTCATTTGCACCAACACTCTACTCATTCTCCAATTGACTACCTTTCTATTTCAAACATCTTCTGCTTAAAGTTACTCGTACATCGAATCGGCCGTGGATTGTCCAGATACGGCCATGACCTCAACAATCCACAGCCGTTCTCGCCAAAACTGGCCCAACAGCTTTTATAGTCGGGCCTGTTCTGTTGGAAAGACAGCATTGAATAGGTGCCCACCGCTATTTCCACCATCAAAAGTAGAGGCGGGGATTGAATATCCCCCTTAGTCTTTCACCAAATATTGCTGTTTTCCTGCTCACTTTATTCCCTATGTAGAATTCCGCCTCTATCTCCGACAAATTTGGCTTTATTACACTACTGACAATCTATACCAGATTCACAATTCATGACTATATTGGACTGCAACTAAGGCATTCAATTCAAGGCCACATTAAATCATACGTACACTCCAAACACAAAAAGTTTACTCTTATACTCCAGGAATTGAGTGATGCTTTTACGCCAAAGCTGGCCATACACTAAATTGATCTGCTTACAAGCAGATCATATCCATTTGTGTGCACATCGTCCCCCAGGATTATAGGTGGCCCCACTGATCATACATGCTGCATGTATGATCAGTCAGCTTTGCTTGTGGTCGTAAGCAGATTGTATGTGCTTATACGACAGTCATGACCCTGGCCCGTTCTCGCCCCACTCAACTGTTATTCGGCAGGTGGGATTCAATGTCATGCCTGCTGAACAACGAAAAGGGGGAATGTCCACGTAAACGCCTGTGGATCATCAAGGTAGGGCCATGATCTCGACAAAAAGAAAATAATTTCGACTCTGGCGCTGTAAACTTAGAGCAGCAAAAGACTAAAAATGATGGTCACCGGACCATCCACATATACAATAGAAAGACAAAAATGAGTCTACTTGCGCTAAAAGAAATGTTCCAATATGATCTCTACTTTTTCTCTCCAAAATAATGGTTTGAATATGTAAAAGAAAGGAGAACACACAACTGTTGTAATATCAAACAATATAGGAAGATTCTCCTCCAAACGTGCAGGGGGATAATTAGAAGATGGTGCTCCCAAAGTTCCCGAATGATCCAGGGGGTCATATAGGTCACCTCACTCATGTGAATATAAGCAGGTGCTTACATGCATAGGTTTTGGACGACTCATATAAAAGGTATCTTTATGGGATATGGAGTCTCACAAATTTCTTCCAAATAAAAGATTTTATTCCAATAAAAACTCGGTGTAGGGCCACAGTCCTTAACAGCAGAATTTACCACACTAGTTGGAACCCGGGTAAAGTGTGGGCAATACCGTACTGTATGAAAAGTGATCCCGCACCACTTGACAATAAAATTGACACTGGTTTCGACACACTGCGATGCCTTTATCAAGTAATGTGTCCAAATAGATATAGATAAAACATTTTGTAAGATATTCCATTTGGTGATCCTAATATCCATAATATATATATAGCATATCTTCTAGTACTGGGGTAGCCAACCCTAGTCCTCGAGAGCTACCAACAGTGCATGTTTTGCAGGTCTCCTCACAGAATCACAAGTGAGCTAATTAGCTCCATCTGTGTATCTTTTAAAATGTGTCAGTGATTAATGATTGCAGCTGTGCAGCAGCTAGGTTGTCTGGAAAATGTGCACTGTTGGTAGCTCTCGAGGGCTAGGGTTGGCTACCACTGCTCTAGTATAATGATAAGTACATACCCGCAGTGGGTCTCTCTGAAGATTAAATCTGTGGGGGACTGTCCACAGCTCCCTCCGCGTGCAAACAGAAAACAGAACGCTTCTGTTTGAGTTCCATTCCTAAGTAGCCACGGAAACCGGAAGTACGCGCACATGTCACGTGTCACTTCCGCCTCGTGCTGCTTCCTGATGTGTAGCTATGTGCATCCACTACTATGCCCAAACTGTCCATAGCGGTGGCCATCTTTAATCAGGGTAGTTATGCCCTGTTCCCATATTTCCAACATCCCTATGACGTTTTTTTACGACTGCAATTATTGTTAGAAGGGGTATCAGCTGTTTATTCATTTCTATGCACATTACACCGCATAGAGGTGGCCATCTTTGATTTTTTTTTTCTTATTTTTCTTTGGATCAGAATTCTTCTTTGTTAAAATGATCTCGACAATCCACGGCCGTTCTCGTCAAAACAAGCCCCACTGCTTTTACTGTGGGGTCCGTTCTGCAGAGATGCCTCTTCAATGCTGTCTGGAAAAACAGTATCGAATAGGCTCCCACCACCATTTTACCCATTGGAAATAGTGGTGGGGATTGACTACCCCCCTAAATCCGGCTTATCTTTACTTAACTTTAACTTAAGTAATAAACTAATAAATGCATAATTTAGAATGTGTTAAATTCCTTTGTATTTCTCTTTGAGAACTTACATATAGTTTCTTGATTATCTTTATTTTTATGTTGGGAGCTGTTAGAAAATGGTTAGTATAGTACAGGGGTGGCCAACCGGTCCGAGGTAAAGAGCCGAAAAATATCGGCAATCAAGCCAAAGAGCCGACATCATGCGTGCGTGGCAAAACGGGGCGTGGTCAGGGGAGTGGTCATATGACACAAGGGGGAGTGGCTACATGACAAAACTTTATGCCCCCCACAGTGCTAGGTATGCCTAGCACTATATGCCCCACATGTAGGCCACACATATATGCCCCACGGTGCCACATATGCCCCCACAGTGCTAGTTATGCCCTATGCCACACATATGCCCCCACAGTGCTAGTTATGTGCCCAGTGCCAGATATGCCCTCACAGTGCCACACATATGCCCCCACAGTGCTAATTATGTGCCCAGTGCCAGATATGTCCCCACAATGCCACATATATGCCCCCACAGTGCTAGTTATGCGCCCAGTGCCATATATACCCCCACAATGCCACACATATGCCCCCACAGTGCTAGTTATGTGCCCAGTGCCAGATATGTCCCCACAATGCCACAAATATGCCCCCACAGAGGGTATGGGGGTGTGTGCTCTGATGCTGCGTGTGAGTGTGTGTGTGTGGGGGGGATGGATGCACTGGTGCTGGGTGTGTGTGTGTGGGGCGGGGGATATACGGCAGCTGGGTATGGGGGGGGTGCGCTCTGGTGCTGGGTGTGAGTGGGGGATGGAGTGCACTGCTGCTGGGTGTGTGTGGGGATATACTGCCGCTGGGTGTGGGGTGGTGCACTCTGGTGCCTCATGGGGGGGTGGTGTGCACTGGTGCTGGGTTTGTGTGTGTGTGAGGAGCGCAAGAGCACTCTCTTCCTCCGCCAGAGCACTCTCCCCCAACCCCCCCAAGAGAGCACTATTCCCCGCACAACTCCCCCCCACGCCGCGCCAGAGTACTCCCCCCCCCCCCTTCTAAACCCAGAGGCAGTACCCCCGGGGCCAGAGCACCTCTCCCCAATACCCAGCAGTGACCGGAAAACCGGGGCCGGTGCACTCTCTCCCCCTCCACCCATCTAACTCATCAGTGACATAGATGGAGGGAAGGGTGTAAGTGTGTGGTGCTCCAAGTATGAGTACCTGATGCCGCCGTACACTTTCTTCCGGCAGGAAAATTGTGCTGTGCGCTCAGGCAGCAGGCTGCGTGCTGACACCTCCGCCTGATGACGACCGCAGTCACATGGAAGTGACATCATCGAAGATCCTTTCCATGAAGTGTAACTAGCCGCTACCATTTGGGAACCGGCAGCGGGTGAAGGGGGCGACGCCGCGTCGGGCAGCAGTGCGAGCAGGAGCCGCACTTTAGAAGTGGGAGAGCCGCATGCGGCTCGAGAGCTGCGGGTTGGCCACCGCTGGTATAGTAGATGTTATAGAGTAATGAACACAATGTTTGAGGTTCAATGATATTTAGGAAAAAAAAAAAGTAAGTTATAGTGCCCATAAATAAATTTTCCTTCCATATTTTTCACAGCATGCTTGCCTATTGCACCATTGTGCATTGTTAAGCAGGGCACTAAAGTGGGGGCAGCACTACAATGAAAGTAGATGGAGCTGGGTGCGTTTGAGGTGCGTTTGATTTTCGTCAGCCTCCCGACCATTCCAGGTATGATTCACAGACTATACAATTGTTTTCTCTGTAGGATTACACCAATATAATGTCTTTTAAAATCCATTAACAAATTACAAATTGAAATTATTATCATCATCCCACACATTTTGAGTAAGAACATTAGTTAGCTAGGGGCCTTACCTTTTCCAGGCTATGAATTAGTGGAGGCATTGCTCCCAAAAATAGTTAGCTAGGGGCCTTACCTTTTCCAGGCCATGAATTAGTGGAGGCATTGCTCCCAAAAATAAAGTTAACTAGAATACAAAAGGCTGAATAATGTTATCGTCATTAAATAAAAATAATTAAAAAAGAAAAAAAAATTATAATTTATTATTATTATTATTATTATTATTATTATTATTATTATTATTATTATTATTATTTTGCAGGGGGGACAAATTAACCCACACATCTTTAAGCATCTTATTGTAGAGAGATAAGATAAGAAATCCCCATATTCGATCAGAGAATACGCACTGCACATGACCATAAGAGGACACAGTATGAGTTCCCCTTTCAGAATAACAGCAAACCTACACGTGATGCTGGGAAACTCCGTGTACGATACACAGGCTCTGTCTATAAAAGCAGAGTAATGATAAAATGGTCAATCACTGCCGTTGGAAATAAAGCCCAATATTCTTATAGCAAGAAAAATACTGACATCCAGATTTACACAAATTATACAACCAATGACCGCAGTAAGGAGCTGATTGGCTGGACGTTTATCTCTCTTTATCACCATTGCATTTCTCTCGTTAAGGCTTAATACATCTGCCTCAGGGTGTGGTATAACACACCGACAGTCGGGATTCCGACAGTCGCCCGACGTCGGAAACCCAACTGCACAGCGGGGGGAGCGCAATGAAGCCCCTTGCGGGCTCGCTGCACTTGCCACGCTGCGGGCGCGGTGGCGAGCTGCGCACGCCACCTATGTTATTCTCCCTCTATGGGGGTCGTGGGGGAGCAGTAATTACTGTTGGAATCCCGACTATCGGTGAGCCGTCCGGCACCCCTGCCCCATTCTCTTTTTTAAATGGTATGAACATCATATAAACTAACTTATTATGAGGACTCTACAAACAGCTTAAGGAGATATAATATGTGAATATTTACTCTATGTTAACATCCTTACTCTGGCACAGAACACCTAGTTACCATGATTTCTCCGTGCTATCAAGCATTGCGCTGGGCCTCTTTGGTGCTAGGCACAGATTGTTTGGGTACCCCACCTAGAATAGCACTGATTATATTGTATGGGTAAAAATGATTTATTCAGTAATATAGCACAGCAAACTTGGTAGTGCTTTACAAATAGAAACAGGAATAAAGCTTACAATCTATAGATGACTTCCAAACATTTTAGTACATACACTGCAGACAATTTAGTGAATGGCTGAACTTTTCCTGATAAGTGTACAGTCAAATTCTCCATATAAGCCATGTTACTAGTACTGTCACATATCCTTAACTCAGCCCTCAATACACCCTAACTGTCCAGTTTTTAAGGATATCTAGCTTGAGCACAGATGACAATCAGTAATTGAGTCAATTCGATGTTACCATCTGTGCTAATCGATGGATATTCTTACAATCTGGACTGCTAGGGTGCCTTGAGGACAAAAGTTGAGAACCATGGTCTTAAGCAGTTACAAAATGTGAGACACCAAATGCAAAGTTACAAAATATGATGTTTAAAAAATGTTTATGTATAATTTTATGATGTTTATAATAGGTTTATATACTGAGCAGATCTCTATTCAGACATTTGGATGTAGTTATACAGTTTTATTAGTACTAATACAGCGCAATGGAATATGCTGAGCTATATAATACCGATTTCACACCACACCTCAGACCCAGGTGATTGCCGGGTTGGGGACTTGTCAACCCGGGTCGAAGTGCGGGTCATCAAACAAGGCAATTTGACCTGGGTTATAAGAATATATGGCAGCTTCTCTTTGGGATTGACTCAAATATCATCATTGTGAACAGCGCCAGGATGGAGCTCCCGGAGCTATTCCAATCAGTGCGCTGCTGTCGGAGAATGATGGTACTCGCGGGTGTTTAAGTGCAAAAAACAGCATTGCTAGTAGGACTAGTAGGCAGCGCGTTCATTAGAAAAGCGCCAGGAGCATCCTCTCTGTGCTATTCACAGGGCACTGCATTGAATAGACCCCTTTGAGACCTGTGGAAGATATTCACGTACTTTTTTTTTTTTTTATCGTATGAAAATAAAGCTCAATATGCATGCGATGGCCAGCAGGTTTAATTGCAGCTCATAAATTCCACACTTTGTACAAATGAAAATTTGGAAAGAAAATAATGTTATAGCAGTTTCAGTGAAATTTAAATAATTTTTTTGCCATTTACAGAATGATCTCATATTTCGAAAATTACACATAACCGCTTAAAAAAAAAAAAAAGTTAATTTGCTGACCTCAGCTTTGATAAACTACCACCAAAATATTTTAGTATCATCACTGTCTGTGTAACATCAGGTGAGACGGTATTTACCAGAATTCAATCAGTGGAATTCTGGTGAAACAGCAATTGTCATTGATATTAATGCGCATACAATCACATTCCCGGCTGCTGGGAGGCTGTCCCAGGCAGGTGCCGGATGTGCAAGTTGGTCCAATCTCCGCCCCTGACCCGAGCGCACGGGGCCACGCTTTGGATCTATTGTCAAATACATGATATTTGATAATTTTTCATCTTAATAATAAAAAGATCACAATATAATGGGGACTTCAGGAACCTATTTTACATAGCCATTAGGAAATCAAGGATCGTTAAATCATGCGTAATGCTGTTTACACATAGTTTTCAGAGTGTGATATACAGGCCCCATTAGTGTATAACTAAACATTGTACACACATAGGCCCTTATTCAGATCGGATCCCAGTACAAACTTGTTCTCAAAATGGGCAAAACCATGTGCACTGCAGGTGGGGCAGATGTAACATGTGCAGAGAGAGTTAGATTTGTGTGAGTTATTTTGTTTCTGTGCAGGGTAAATACTGGCTGCATTATTTTTACACTGCAATTTATATTTCAGTTTCAACACACCCCACCCAAATGTTACATCTGCCCCACCGGCAGTACACATGGTTTTGCCCATTTTGAGAACAAATTTGTACTGCGATCAGATCTGAATAAGGGCCATACTGTAGCAACATTCTGGAGATCTGCTATCACACCATGTTTCCTAATGTAATATTGAGATAGTAAATCTGTGTCCTTTATAAACAGTGTATTAAATTGTGCAATGCGGGACATAATAGATGTACTCTTCTCTATCACATCCTACTTAAGTTTTCCAAATACACAACACACAGATCGTTTTCTATACTACACAAGGATGCACAGCTCTGTTCTCAGTGCAAGGCCAAACTACATACACAGGAGTTCCTATTAAACTAAATGCAGTGGTTGCTAACCACACAGCTGGGACTTCCTGCTCTGTGACACTGTGCAGTCAACAATACATAAATACAGCCCTAATTCACAGGGTGCACCACAGATCGGGCCAAACCAGCACTTGCTCGGCAGGTGGATCCAGTGTTAACAATTATCTCTCAGAAACAATAGCTGAGCACAGTGACAGGAGATAGGGAGCTAGAGTGACCAACCGTCCCGGTTTGCCCAGGATTGTCCTGATTTAGACCTCCTAAATCCCACGTCCCGGCCAAACCCATCCCGGGACCCAGAAAGTCCCGTTTTAACTAAATTGTTGGTGTTGTTGCCTGGTGACGTGACGGGCAGCTCACTGCTCTATCCGGCCGCACAGCATTAGACTTGGAGTGTGGGAGGGGAAGCTGTTACGCGGTGTGCGCCGCCGCCTCACCATCATTGGTTAGTTCGGCCGCCGCGTGACCGCGTCCCCTCCCACTCTCCCAGTAATGCTGTGCAGCCAGGGCAGGTGCGGTCAGGCAGCATTACTGGGAGCGCGGCGCCAGCGCCGCGTTAATGACCTGCTGCTGCCTGTGCTGGTGAGCCCCTGGCGTGACTGAAGGAGGAAGGTGAAGGCGGTGACCCGACGGCGGCTGGAGGCTGGAGCCTGCGAGTCGACTCTGCGACTCCCTGAGACTGTCAGTCTGCTCTGAGTCTGCGACGGTGTGCTGCTGAGTGCCTGTATATGTGGCCGGGTGAGTTACTCTGTGAGAGTCGAGATAAATCATAAAAAGTTCTATATTCTTTCTCATCTATCCCATTCCCGGCCGGGCCTCCTACCCCCCTATTATACTGACTAAGGGCTAATACTGGGCTATGCTAAAAGTTTTTGCACTGGTCTGGTCTGGACTGTCTCTGTCTGGATCGGATCATGATGCCTAGTCCAGGGCTGGTCAACACCGGCCCTCCAGATGTTAATGAACTAGACATCCCAGGATGCTTTGCATTCGTTTTGCTATGTGGCCATGCTGAAACTGATGCAAGGCATGCTGGGATGTGTAGTTCATCAACATCTGGAGGGCCGGTGTTGCCCAGCCCTGCCTTAGTCAGTATATAATGGGATTTCCATTCCCAATCCCAGCCAGGCCTAGGCAGTGGCAGTAGCCCTATACAAAGGGCCTTAGTGACTAAAAATTCAGAGGGCTGCTGCCCCCTAACCCCTGACTGTACGGGGGGGGGGGAGGGTTGTCAAGCCCGCGACCCGCTGTCCCGGGTTGGCCCTTGGGAAAGTTGGTCACCCTATAGGGAGCACTGTCCCACTGCTCCATGCCAGCTGAGAATCTACTAGTGAATAATGTGTTGCAGTGTTCCATGGTGTAGTGATACACTGCAACACATTATTCACTAGTAGATTATCTGCTGCCATGGAGCAGTGGGACAGTGATCCCCAGGGTTATTCCCCAAATGCAGGAGACGGGCTCTGACCTTCAGTTCCATGGGGTCAGGTTTATAGGGCAGGCTGCATATAATAGATAGACACAGCAGAACCTTACAAGTTACAAGGCACAGCAGGGCACATGGTGTGCTCAGCATACACAGCTCTGGTACATACACACAAACACACAACAGATGCCCAGGGCTGCCCCTGCTGCCATGATCACACAGGGAGTTTACACAGAAAAATGTTTGTCAACAAATACACCATAATAAAAGTATCTAGTGCTGCTGCCTTGTCTCCCGCAAGACAACTGCCAGGGGCTGGGGATAAATGTACAGCCTCTTACCGCTAAGGGAGGGCTCCATGTTCAGTCTGCAGCTCTCCTGCTGTCACTTCTTGGGCAGCCCCTGGGTGTCTGTATCCGTGGATGGGAGCAGTGAGTGTTGTGCAGGCAGGGTGAGAGCAGCAGCTAGTGCACAGCCATCATGTGCTCAGTACACACCGCCTCCTATTGCTGCTGGGTCTCCTCCTCACTCA
This sequence comes from Crinia signifera, assembly GCF_055691185.1. Taxonomy (NCBI): domain Eukaryota; kingdom Metazoa; phylum Chordata; class Amphibia; order Anura; family Myobatrachidae; genus Crinia; species Crinia signifera. Next base: position 408,575,399 of record NC_139217.1, read on the forward strand.
CTCAGTCAGTACTACTGCTGCCTGCCTGGGACACAGCAGCACAGCCGGGAGAGGAGGGGGCGGAGGGTGGTCTCTCTCTCTATTGCTGCTGCTGCTGCTGCTGCTGCTGCTGCAAATGCAAATGCAAATGCAAATGCACACAGTGAGCGCACACTTCCTCTCCCCTCCCTCAGGAGGACATGAATACGACACAAGCCTAGCGATTACCTCCTCCTCTTGTTGTCCTGCCTGCTCCAGTGAGTCTGACGGTCCTGCTGCGGGGAGGGAGCGAGAGGCTGCTGGACTGCTGTCAATCTGAAAGTGAGATTCAGGTCTAAACACACACTTGTCCTTGGTTCATGGCTAGACAAAACTGTACCATGTATGACTGGCAGGATTATTGGGCTGAGATCAGACAGATATACTGAGCATGCAATGGCACACAATCCTGCGGCTGGAAATGGCTATAATTTGTTTCACCCCAAATAACCAAATGGGCCACATGCACCAAGCTTCAAAAACTGATGAAATGGAGAGTGATCAACAACCAGCCAATCAGATCCTAACTGCCATTCTACAGGTTGAAAGGTTGTAAAACAAATGACAGTTATGGGCTAGTTATCACTTCACATTATAACTTTTTGAAGCTTATGCATGCACATGGGCAATTGTTGACCTATTTGAGATAGCTTACAAATTAAGCACGTGTAGGTCCCCCCAGTGACAGCAATGCATGGCCCCCCAGTGACAGCAATGCATGGTCCCGCGCATCGCCATCGCTGGGCTGGATATACTGCATGCAGAATAAATCTAGTCATTGCCAGTGTTCTCTCACCAAAGAACACTGGCTGTGCCAGATTGCTCAGCACACATCACTGGTGTATGGCATCTGTGCTCCACTACTTTGCTCAGCATGGAGGCTCTGTCACCCCGTGTGTATGGGGTATTAGTGTATCTGGCCCCCTATAAGGTGCAGAGATGTCACAGATTTCACCGGCTTTTTGTTTAGTCTCACTGTAAAGAACGTGCAATGGCAGACCTTCCATCTTTCTGATCAATTCCCTTAATGCAGGTGACAGGACTCGTACATTAAGGGAGTGATTCTAGTTGAATCGCTCCCCTGCGCGTTCGCACAGGGGGGCACTTTTTAGAGACTGTGCATGCACATAGGTATTTATGCGCATGTGCAGCCTCTGTGTGCGAGCGGGCATGGTGAATTGATTATTTGCTGACCGCTCGCACACAGCAGTGCGGGCGTGGGGCGGCGGGATGTTCCCACCCATGGGAATGCCCAGCATTTAATGGGCAATCCCATGGAAATTTGCGCGTGAGGACGGGCAGCTGAATTCAGCGGATGTCAGCTGCCCACCCTCTTCCCACACAGGGTGCTCGCATATGTAAGACACCAGAGAGGTGTCTTACATCTGCGAGTGCTTGCAAAATCATTCGATGGTTGGTGACCATCGAATGATTTTGCCCCCGGACGCAAGCTGTGAATGGATGTTAATGCAAAACTTTCATTTGCATGCATGTTGGTGCAATCTGCGGGTGGACCTTCATGCAGGCGGCCGGCAGCGTTTGGGGGAGGGGCCTTAAACTGCACACCCTGGACATATGAGGTGCTACCTGCTGAGACTTGTAGTGCAGCAAGCAGGAGGAGGAGTTTGCAGGTGCACACTAAATATATATGCTAGACCTTTTAATATCTTGCTATATTGCATTTGAGGTTATTAGCATAGTAATGGCCATTAGTATGGGCTTGTCCACCGCATCCAGGTTACCTCAATAGGACAAGTCCCTAACACTACTCTGGGACAGGGCACAGGGCCCCCCAGGCCAGCCCAGCAGAACCACCCCATGGCATCACATTAGTGTGAAATTAAAGTGATAGTAAAAGGGATAGGGGAAATTATATGTGATAGGACTTACCTAGGTAAGAAGTAATAATAAATGTGAAGGGTGCTACATATATATTAAACAAACTAAAGGGGTGATTGAAAGTATACGATATGATGCCATGGAGCAGCCCAGCAACAGCAGCCCAAAGAGCCCAGCGCCCCAAACACAGTCCCACAGACTAACACTCAGCATATATGTATAGTAGGACTTACCCTCATAGTGCCAAGCTGAGGTGTGCAGTCTTGAATGTTGGGACTCCAACCTATTTAAAATCAAGCAGCGTTTGGCATTTACATGACCTTGCAGCTTTGCGGGACAACCTGAATGAGGGCCTAAAAGAGAAGTGCAGGTCTGGAGGTGAGCATTTTGTACCTGATGGAAGGGGCCATGGGGGTTATTCAGACCTGATTGCAGCAGGGCATTTTAACAGAGCCCTGCAGGGCCAGCGCCACCACTAGGCAGCTCTAGGCATTTGCCTAGGGCGCCGGCACCTGGAGGGCGGCAGTTCGCCCCTCACCCCCAGCATGGAGGGTTAGCGAACTGTGGTACCTGTGTAAAAAACTTGCGTCCCTGCAGTGCTGGAGCGTGCAGGGGTGTCCGTGCCGCCGGGGGAACCTGCAGCGCTGTCATTGTTTATAAGCTGGCAGCGGTCGGCAGGGTCCCTACAGTGAATAGAAAATAACTAGCGATATGCGCATGGCGGCGCGGGAAGCGCTAGTTATTTTCTATTCACTGCAGGGACCCCGCCAACCGCGGCCAGCTTATAAACAATGACAGCGCCGCACGGACACCCCTGCACGCTCCAGCACTGCAGGGACGCCGGGGACGCAAGTTTTTTACACAGGTACCACACCCCCCCCCCCCCCGGCACCGGGGCACCCCCACCCCGACTCGCCTGGGGCGCTCCGGTGCTGGAGCCCTGCAATCAGATAGCCCCTTCTTGCCAGTGTAAACACCTGCCCTGTTCAAGGCTCCTATTGGCTTATAAAATTCCAGCTGATCGGTGATTAGCTGCAAATCACATCCGCATCTTAAGTCCCGTATACTATAAGAGGACTCTTTTACACAATATTTATCATGCATATCGTCTAGTAGTTAGGTCGACACTTTATAATCTGTTTTAATTATTATTAGACAAATCTTATTTAATATACGCCTAACTATGCCTGGAGCTGGAGCTCCATCAGGCCCATTGTTAATCCGGCCCTAGATGGGGGGCTCCCACTGACGTACATTGGCAATAACGTCCTCGATCTGCACATGTTTCATAAGTCTTATGCTACCCACCCCAGCTATAAACCCTGCACACACATGGTGGATAGCCATGTTTTTCAGCATGAGGTACCCTGGAGGAGGGAGGACCTCTTTATTTGAGGGTTCCCCACCTCCCCAAGAATCTCCGGCCTGGGGTGACTAGTTATGGTGGATTAATGCTTTGGCGGCCATGGAACCCCATCAAGTGTGTCCCCTGGCTGTGGCATTACTACCCTACTAGTGGAGCCTGGTGCTGGTTCTTAAAATATGGGGGACCCCTACCCCCCTCCCTGTATTTTTAAAACCAGTGTCAGTTCCAAGATCCCTGGCTCCATTGGGGGTGGACCCCAATAAAAAAAAATCTAATTTATACCTATACAAATGGCTGCTTGCTCTTAACCCCCTCTTCCCTAACTGCTACCTGCCCAAAGCACTGTCCCAGTTGCTGCATGCCAACACGCCATTTATATGTGATGGGACCCGCAAACCGTGGAGTAGTTTGCCAATTTACGAAGGTGTGGGGTCCCTGGGACCCACACATTGTTTTTTATTTTTTTTTACTCGGCCTGATCACTGCTTACTGCTCTACAGTGTACATCAGGAATGTCACACTCGCGGCCCTGGCCGCCTAATTTTGCGGCCCACAGGCTGATGGGCTGGCTGCTGATGCTGACATTGACAAGCAGCGCTCCAGTGCCTGGGACCAAGGATCACACAGTTGTCAGGTGCTCGTAGCTCAACAGCAGCAACAAGTGACCCTGCAGGCACCTGCGAAAAGCACTGCCGGGAACGGGCGTCAAGGGCTGCTGATGGGATTGAAGTTTCTTCTGAAGCCCGTTCCCTGCAGTGCAGTGCACAGGTGATGTCACGACAAACCAGCACACAGGCTTAGGGTGCTTTCATCAGACGCCAAAGGAATACGGAGGCCCATATGTTTTCTATGAAAAGTAAAAAACAAAAAGTAACAATCAGTGACCCTCAGTGTAAGATTGGTGGGCATAGCTTGCTTTTGTGGTGTCAAACTCATTGCCCTCCAGCTGTTGTGGAAGTACACAGCATGCCCTGCCACAGATTTTATATAATGGATTGCTAAAACTGTGGCAGGGCATGCTGGGACATGTACTTCCACAGAAGCTGGAGGGCCATGAGTTTGGCACCACTTGTAATTTATGATGTGTTAGGCGTCAGCTGAAATTCCGTGTCAGAATGTGAATTTCAGCTCATTCACTGTGTCAGAATGTGAATTTCAGCTTATTCCCTGTGTCATAATGTGAATTTCAGCTCATTACCTGTGTCATAATGTGAATTTTGGGCTCATTACCTTTGTCAGAATGTGAATTTCGGCTTATTCTCTGTGTCAGAATGTGAATTTTTACTCAATCCTTGTGTCAACTGCGAATTTCTGCTTAGGGGACATGCAATCTGGGATCACGACTGTCTATCCCGTCGACAGCCGCGATCCTGGCACGTTTGCAGTCTTATCGACCGCATAATGACAGGCGGGATTCAATGTCCCGCCTGCCGCGCAAACGGCCATGGATTGTTGAGCTGCGGCCGTTATCGGCAGAACTGGCCCGACCGCTTCTAAGTCCGTTCTGCCGTGATCCCGCATCAATGCTGTCGTTAAAGACAGCATTGAATAGGGAGCCGCCACTATTTCCCACATCAGAAATAGCGTTGGCACATTGCATACCCCCCTTATTCTCTGTGTCAGAATGTGAATTTGAAGGCTAAATAGACACTGATATATAATATGATATAGAGGACTGTACAGTGCTGACAATGGGTATTTATTTCTTTCCAGCTTTCGCTTGTGGTAGTGACCATGGCTTTTTTTTTTCTAGCAGCCCACACAAGACTAGACCTTGATTATTGGGCCCAGTTGGGATTTTGAGTTTGACATGCCTGGTGTACATTATTACACAGGTGGATAAATCTCTGCAGCAGCAGCAGACAGGAGCAGGTCACATGACAGTGACCGTTGGGAGTGGGGGTCAGTTACCAGTTAGTAGGTACAGAGCTGCACAAGACCCAGGACATAGGGGAAAAGCGCTGAAGTGGCTCCTTAGTGAGCAGGAAGGGAGAGGTGCCATGATTTTACTGGGTTGTGCCTTCGTTGTTCTCCCGGCTCCCACAAGTGGCGGACCCACCCACATATCACAGCGGCGGCCTGTGTCCTCTCCTGGTTTCAGGCAGCTCTCCTGGCAACTCTGGGTTAATGTAGGTAAGAGATATTCCAGACTCAAAACTGTGTGCCCTAATAAGTTATATTGCAGAGTGAGGTCATACTGTACGAAACCCCCCCCCCCCCCCTCCTTTTTCCTTTCTAGGCTATGTTAATCCAGTTCTGCTTTGAATGTTTACATGCAGTATGTCGGCAGTCGGTATGGCAACCAAACGGGTTGTAACTATTTGTTTAGGCCTTAAATGTACTGTCCACATTGCGATTGTCGATATGACATCCATGCAGATCTGGGTACTTATGTAGTATCTGGGCGTCCGATTTAGAAATCGGATCGCATTGCATCGCATGCGACCAAATCGTATGCGATGGTCAAGATTTTTCCATAGGATTCAATGTTAAAATGGTCTGAGTCCATTTTAACATAGAATTCAATGGGAAAAAGGGGTCCTTTTCCTTTCCCCACTATCCAAGTGGACATGGAGTTGGATATAAACCTGTGGCGAGCGTAGCGAGCCACCGAGCCCGAAGCGTGGCGAGCGGGCACAGAATACTTTTTAAGAAATATGCGTCCCCTCGCGGGGCTCGCCGCGCTATATAAAATCAACTCTATGCCCACTTGGATAGTGGGGAAATGAACAGGACCTTCTTAACATTGAATCCTATGCAAAATTGCATCGCATCTGATTGTACGCCTTAAGGTAAGGCATACAATCACAAAATCGGACGCCCAGTTACTACATAAGTACCCAGATCTGATGTCGACATCAGGACTGGATACTGTTAATGATTCTAGGGACAATGGATGTCCTGGGGCTATAGTGGAAGCGGGGGGCAGGGGGGGGGGGGGGGTAGGAGCGGGCGAAGACTTCAAGCTGGGCAGATCCTGAATATTGCAGAGTTCAACTTTGTTTTCTGTGCTGTGTTTTTATACTGTTTGTGTGCCAGGCAGTAGCAGCAGGGTGGGTGGCAGAGGGGTCTCTCTGACTCTGGCACCCATGTGCAGTGTATACCACACATACATTATCAGTACACCACTGCTAAGTGATGTCACCACTACTAATGTCACTGAGGGGTAGATGTATGAAGCAGTGATAAGGGAGAAGTGAGCCAGAGGAGGAGTGGCCCGTGGCAACCAATCAGCACTGAAGTAACATTTATAATTTGCATAATAAAACATTATACATAGCAGCTGATTGGTTGCCATGGGCCACTTCTCCTATGGCTCACTTCCCCTCCCTACATACATCTACCCCTGAATTGCTTTTACCTCAGCTGACTTGCGGCTCCAGTGCTTGCACACTATTTGATTGGCACATTCTGGCTGGGAAAGTATTTCTTGTTTATAGATGGCAAAGCAGTTATATTTTTGGAGTAACCGGTCCACTATTAAATCATTGTGTATGACTGTTTTTAGTGGCAGTGAGGGTCTTGTTGGGTAACTGATTGCAATCAACCCTGTCAGAATGAATTATCTGTCAGTAAAGTATAAATGAAGTAATGTTGGATCCAGGCCAGACTCGTCTTGCGCTGCTTTTATACTACAAACTGACAAACTGTTTTCCAGAGTGTTTGTACTTCTGTATAGTTGGAGGGTGTCCAGCACGTTTCTGGGTACCTACCACAGGCAGAGGCAGATGCAGAAATTATTTGGTAAGGTCACCGAGTGGCTTTCAGTTTGTTAAACTCAAGTAATTTGGCCAGGCCTATTGATGGTTTCAAGTAAAATTTTTCTCTTTAATGACTTAAAGCGTGCGTTTTGTAATCAGCTTAGTTTTTTATGAAAAATGATCTAGCATTGCCTGGGCTAAAATCTTCAATTTATTAAGTTATTTATGAGGTGAATGTCACCGTCAACATCTTTAAAATACTTAGCAACTCTTCCAACACACCCGTGAGGTGGCTGCCTAGTGTCGTTTTTTTTTGTGGGGTATCGCCAGTAGCCCTAATCCCCAGTTTGCAGTGGAGTTCATACCAGAGTAAAGATCATGGATATTGTATACAATATCGCATCTTATCGCATCTTGGTTTTGCAGTGAGATGAGATGAGATGTATTACAGAAAGTATGTGCAGCACAAACACTGCGATATCGTATACAATAATTGTAAGGTGTATGGGCACCTGTACAAGATTTTTTTTTTATTGTTTTTTGTGCAGGTCGAAGTCAGGTGGTGGTATAGTATCTGGCTCCATTGGCGAATTATGGTACGTTTCACCCCATTTAGGGCACACAAATTGAACGTCATCAAACATGCGGTGGTGCATGTAAGGAATTGGCATTTTGTCAGCTTCACTGCAGGGCAAAGGAACTTGATCTAGATCATTGCAGGGATTGTGCGTTTGGACTACTGGAGATGCTGCTTTTCCAGTCTCTATACTTTCCCATTCAACAGAAGAGAAGAAGGGGTGTTCACGCACATTTCCTTGTACCCCGAGCCGAAGGGTCTGGTCTTTGCACAGGAGTTGAGATAGAATGTCTTTTGTTACGAGATCAGTAATTCCTGAATACAATGGTTCTTGTTTAAGGACCCTTCTGATAATCACTGTTTTTTCCTTTCCAGGAAAAGGGTAGTACCGGCTGGTGAGGATATATAACATGACACCAAATGCGAACCAGTCTACCCCTGCACTGTATGACTGGCGTTTTATCATTTCTGGAGCCATGTAGCCAGTTGTTCCAACACGTATTGTGGCATTGGTTTCTCCATATGTGTTCATTATAGCCAGGCCAAAGTCTGTGATCTTTACATGGCCATCTGTGGTCAGCAAAACGTTGTCCAATTTTAGGTCTCTATGTATTATGCCTCTCGAATGTAAGAACTGAAGGCCACAGACCAGTTCTGCTGCAATGAATGTTATTGTGGTTGGCATCAACGTTGAGTTTGCTTTCACATAATCAAACAAGTCCCCTCCACCAGCCAATTCCATGATATAGTACAGATAACTGTGTGTGTGGAAGGCTGCAAATCCATGGGTCAGAAATGGACTCTCATGTGCCAACTGAAGAACACGACACTCTGCAAAAATGTCTTCTTGTTCTAGTAATGCTCTCTCCTTTGATTTTTCAATAAGGGCTCTCTTCTGTAAGATCTTAACTGCCACTCTTTCCTTATGAATGGCCTCTGTTGCGAGCATTACTTTGCCATAACTTCCCTTTCCCAGTAGCAAGTGAAAAGTAAATGTTTCCACGGTTAAGGGGGCAGTGGCGCTTTTCTCTGCAGTTTGCTGAGCCGGTGGGATGTCTGGTTGTCTTCTGCCAATTGCTGTTAGAAATCTTTTTTTTTTCTTTGTAAGAAAGCCAGCAAATCGTTCCCAGTGTGTTTGTGGGGCTGCTTTGCTTGATTTTTTTTCGGTTAGCTCTCTGTTTGGCAAGTTTATTTGGCCCGCCCAATGGCTGCATCCTTCACCTGGATCTTCAGTAATGACCCTGTTTCTCCTGGGTCTTACATGCCAAAATCTTGGAAATCTGCGACATGAGTTTATGAACTGATCTCTTTTCTTTTTCATAAATCTCGTAATTCTCCGCCAGCCTCTTCGTAAACATACCACAAATGCATTTCTTCTCAGCATTCTTACTGACTGCTCTCTTTTCCTGCACTGTCTCCTTCTCCAATGCATCTTCCTTCCTCTATATCTCCATGCTCTACATCTCCATGGTTTCTCCTTCGCTTGCTTTCTCCTTTTACGTCCCATGTTATGTCCGAAGACAAGAATAGGGTCTCTCAGAGAAATAAAATCAGACCAGCAATATCACAAGATGTGTATACGGCTATGAGTGTCTGTAATCTGAGCCTCAGTGACTTCAGCAGCTGTGTAAGTAGCTTTGTGATGTCATCAGTAACTGTGATGTCATAATGGAACAAAGCATAGTCTTAAAGGGCACCTACATTATGCAACTGATATATGGGAAAGTTTTTTTTTTTTTTTATCCTTTCTAAATTCTAAACTTATATATCCTAATATCGCAACTGGTGAAAATAACTATTAGGGAAGCTTCATTTGTTCTTTAATCTTGCCACCATTTTCCACCTGTCATACGAGGAATCGTGGCTTATATCTCATGAGCAGACTAGCATTGCTGCATAATACATTGGCTAGTATTACATGGTATACACAAACTCATCCAGTCCAGTGAGATCTTTATTTATATACATTATGCGTGCTGATTTTGTCTCCCCTCCCATGTGTTACACTGGCGGCGTGTGGCAAATGAAAGTCTATATCGGCTCTGATGTCTAAAACACTGATAAACACTGATGTCTAAAACACTGATGTCTAAAACACTGATGAAACAAAATGAATAATGCCTAAAATAATAATTCCTTCTCATATTTTATTTTTGGCATTAGAACAGGAAAAATTGTCCCTATTCTGACGTGTTCTGTACCTGGCTACTTGCTGTCACTAGGCCCTTCATGTTTTCATTCCACATTTCTTAGGGAACTATGTACTAACACTTGGGGCGGGATGTATTAAAATACATCGCCGGCCCCCCGCCGCGATGCTGCCGCATATGTACTAACATATGCGGCTGGCATCGCGGTGCGGTGACGGAGGCCCCCCGCGATACCTGTACTCTGGTGTGCGGGGGGGGGTCTCCGTCACCTTTCTGCCGCCACGCTCTCCCCTCACGCCGGGGACAGCTATGCATGCTGTCCCCGGCGCCTCCTCCTCCCCCCTGCAGCCCGAAGGATGTCCGGCTGCTTCACTAGGGAGAGGAGGTGTTTACCTTCCGGGGTCCAGGAGGACCCTTCAGGAAGGTAAGCCAGAGGGGGGGTCGGCGAGGCGGCGGGTTTGCGTCGGCGTCGGCAGGCGGCGAAAAGAAGCCCATAGGCTTCTATAGGGTATCGCCACCCAAAGGTGGCGATACCCTTCAGTTCGGTATCATTTTTGATACATTGGAAAATGCGGTAAAACCGGGGTTCATTCGAGCAGGTCTGCGCTGCCCCCCAGCCCCACTGAACATCCATAGATAATTGTTTTGCTTTTTGTTTGTTTTAGATGATATCTGTGGACAGTAACAATTCCCTGTATGCATAGGCACGTTCTGTGCTGAAGAGTAGGGAAGGGGACAGTCATGACCATGACCGTAATGCTAAACAACCATTGATGGTGCAATTGTGATGGCAAGTAGTATTGCAGTGGATGAGGCCAGGTAGAGGGCGGGCAGCTGACATCCGGTGAGGTCAGCTGCCCACCCCCGGGACCCGTGTCATTGCCGGATTAGAATGGGAATGGCCAGTGTTTTCATGGGAACACCCATGAAATGCTGGGCATTCCCATGGGTGCAGCCCATTGCCGCTCCCCCCCCCCCTACCCCAGCCGGTGGACTTTGATGGACTCGCAAGGCAGCGAATTTCACAGCCTTGTAAGTCAATCAGAATAAGGTCTTTCGGGAGGAGCTATTATTTCTCCCATTATACTTAGAAAGATAACACTTGCTGCTGGTTAGAGCAGAGTCCATTACAAGCTGTTTATGCTACATAGTAATCAAATAGAAAATACTGAATACTGTGTAGAGAAGAAGCACAGTGCTTTGGCATCCAGAAACTTTTATCTCTCCCCATTATACTTAGCGGTAACACTTACCGCTGCGGCCTTTGAAACACAGTACATTACAAGCTGTTTGTCCTACTTAGAACTTCTATACTTTCTATTTGAGTAATAAGTCGTTTACACAGTGATACAGGCATAGGGATCACAGCGGCAGGTTTTTCAGTGCAGCGCCCGGGCCAGTGTCAGCAGCACTGCTACATTATCTTAAAAGACTTGAGCCTGTCATTTTTGTTAGCACTGAGGTGACAGGCGCTGGTGTCAAGGTGCGCTGCTATAGAATTACTATAGTTTAAAATTAGAATTAATTACTATAAATTAAAATGGGCTAAAGAATAATTTCTCAGCTTGGGTCATCCAAACGGCTCAGAACTGAGAACCTCCTATAGAAGGGGAGACTTTTAGCTACCAGAGGATACCAACCCCAAGTTTCTGTGACACCCCTCCCCCCCCCCCTCCCCCGGCTAATGGCAAGTTTCGGAACCCATAGTGGGTGTGAATTAACAGGCCCATTGTAGTCTATGGGAAAATGCACCCAATTTGCGCCCTGATAGCTCTGGTTCTGGGTGTCCTAGAGACTCGAGACCGGTATCATACAATAGAGGAGACTCTTGACCAACTGTGTTTGTGTGACACCACCAAGGGAAGCGGCAAGCAACTCAGTGAGTGGGGTCCGCTCTAATTGTCTGCCGGGCTTGCATGTTAGTGGCGTTTCTGGCTTCTTCTGCAGCCAGGGCGCCACCAGCGGGCTGTGGGGAGGTGACGGTTAGCAATCCTGCACTCAGGTGGCTCAGCTCCTGCCTGGTGCTCAGCTCCCTGTTGCACAGCAGGTGCGCCCAAACCTGGATGGCGGTGTGGCTAGGGGACTGGAGCTGCAGGTTGATCATTGCAGTGTCTGCCCTTGTCAGCAGCCCCTGTGTGTTTTATCTAGCATAATGAGACGCACCTACAGCATTTCCCTTAGGCATGTAAAATCTATGCAAAGCCCTAGTTCACACTTGGCGCGCAATTTTTTTACACCCGTTCGGTGCTCCAGTCTGTCCTGCCACGAACAGTACGGTGATTATGCTCGCTCTAGCCAAATAGCCACTATGTGTTTTATATAGTCAAATGAGCTGCATGTACAGAAGTGCCCATATAGAGTACATGCATAACTTATGCAATAGCATTTTTTGCGAAAAATGTCTATTTAACATACAGTACTGTACAGTAAAGTAGTTCTTGTGCTATAGTGTATTTTAATGGAGACTTCACACACACTCAATGGTAATTCTTTCGCTATCGTATTTCATTGAACATCTCACGCATACGCAGTAGTAATTTTAAAGAGCGGCATCTGGTGGCTGATCGCTGGTATTGCACTCACGGGTAACGCCATATGTCATACACCATGCGTTGCGACACCATGTGCCCAGAAAGTACTGTAGCATCACATAATGTAGGTTGAACCTAATAAAAAGTGCTTGGGGTTAGCACACCCTGGGGCAGCTGCAGTAAGCTTTAGAGAGGAGAGATAAAGGATTGGGTGATAAAGTGCTGGTAAATAAGATTGGAACTACCTTGTAATTGCTATGTATAAAAAAGATGGCAAGAATTATTACTATTACTTTTTCTCTCTCCAATACTTACAGTAGTACATCTCCCCTCCAACCCCTAGCCACATTACTAGAAGACCAGGACAATTTCGGTAAGGATCTCAAAAGCAAAATCTTTCTCTAGTGGGCAAAACTATGGGCACTGCACAGGTGAGTTATTTTGTTTCTGTGCAGGGTAAATACTGGCTGCTTTATTTGTACACTGCAATTTATATTTCAGTTTGATCACACCCCACCCAAATCTAACTCTCTCTGCACCTGTTACATCTGCCCCACCTGCACTGCAACATGGTTTTGCCCATTAGACAAAGATTTTGCTTTTTAGATCCTTACTGAATAACTCCCATTGAGCAAAGCAGGAGCCGACTACCATGATGTGTACTAAGAATAGCCCTGTCAAGAACTGTGAGTGGTAAGTCACCCCCTCAAGGATGTAGGCAGAGAGAACAGACACCGGGCTCACCCTGAGGTAAATGTACCATAGCAGCATGTATTGTACTGCTATAGCTCTTCCTGTTCCGCCTAGCCATTCCTCATTGACATCTTCCATCACCTGGTCATGCAGGGCGACAGAGTATGCTAGCTAGTGATGTTCCTCCTGCCCCTGGCCGGCATGGCCAAATATGTATACACTTGCCGATGCTGAGTCCCGTCTCACTAGATGACACTGGTTACACGTCGTCCAGTGTGTAACCAGCTTTAGAAGATAATAAAAGTGCAATATATTACTAGGTCCTGAGTATATTATTGTGTTCTTGGACTTCAGGCTGTCACTGAGGTCTTCCAAATAAAAAGATAGGACATACAGTACTTAAGATATGTTGTCCGATCTGTATAATTAGACTGATATATACGGGGCACATTGTCTATTGCAGTGGTTCCTAACCATTGCCTAATTAACCAATAGGCTGATTAGGCTGCAGCCTGGGGCGCCAGGATTGGGGGGGGTTGCTTTGTAGGTGACAGCAAAGAGGCCTAATTTGTTCCATGCTTCTTGGCCATCACCCATCCCGATGTACCATGGAGGGTAAAGTTCTTGAGGTGACTGCCAGATGGCTGTGCCAATGTAATGGGCCCCATACATCAGCAATTACAATTTATGGATTTTCAGATATTGGGATATTTTGGCCAGATAAATGGATTTTACAATCTATCTGACTTTGCCCACACATTACAGATTTATTTCAGTGATCGGCAGATTTTTCCATCTAAAGATTGCATCTTCATATCTGGAAATTGCCCCAATCGATTGTCATTTCAGCTGTTCATAATGTAAATAGATGAAGAAGACGAATTGGGAATGCCCACACATATAAAAAAGATCCGCAGATAATACCAGATTATTAAACATGTTTAATAACCTGATAAGGCAATCGATTGGCGATTTGATTGGGATTGCCAAAAGGGGGAGCCCACACATCTAAAATTAATTGTGGCAATCATCTCCATATCTGAAAATTGTCACAATTAATTGCTGATGTATGGGGCCCTTTAGTCTGACTCTAGTGACTGAGGTGAGGGACGTGTGGGCAGGTGGCTGCTTCCGGATTAACACGTTAAGGGCCCCATACATCAGCAATTTAAAGCATCCCTCATGCACCACAAGCATTATATCCTAAATGTCAGTTGTATAACCTTCATTACATGCACATGGGCAGTAGATTCTGATGTTGGGGTAGTGACTGTCGGATCCCACTTGCCGGTGAGTCCCTGAGGGCCCCATACACATGTTTTAGCAGCATTACAAGGGGAACTACATGTGTATTAGCCCAAGGGCACCTGGAACCTTTAGGTTTTCCAATTTATCCAGTTGGTATACTGTGTATCCCCAATTGTGAAATTTTACAAAGCCACTGGTGACATAGAAAAGGTAACCTGTTGGGGGTACTTGAGGACCTGGGTTGGAAATCACTTGTCTAGTGTGTACCCATTAGGGGGAATTATATTTATAAATGCTTACACAGGAACCTATTCAATTTAGCTTCAAAGTTCAGCAATTTACTGCTCAGTGTTTAGGTAATAATGCTTTGCTGTATGACCAATGTTTTCATCACCATAATTGTGCTCAGAAACCTAGCAGCAAGGTTACTGTGGTAGCTCAAAGCCAATTGTATAGGCCCTTAGTCTAAAGGCGCCCATTCACTAGGGCAATTCCACAGCGATTTGGACCCTTTTCATCTGATTCAGAAATCAGATGAAAAGTATCAAAATCGCTTGTGTTTGACATCAGGCCCGATCTGATGCACGGTCCTGTGAGTATTGGATCTGAGCCCGAAGATCGCCCAGGCGGCACTAGAGATATGCTGCATAGCCAAGCCTCTGGCAGGCTCGGCTGGGCTCGCATCCCATACATCGTATGCGAAAGGAAAATTCGCCCTAATGTATGGGCACCTTTAAACACATGCTGCAGAATAGCAACGTTTGAAGTGGAGACGTTCCTATACTCAGTCAATCATTGGGGAACGACATGAAAACATGTAAAATATACTAGTGGAATTAATTCTGGGCACTTTCAATAAAGAAATGTTTTTTTATTTGATATTTATGCAGAAAATGTGTATTTTTCTATATTTTTATTTAAATCTATGATGTTTCTACTTAATAATTTAACATGATTTGTCATGTTAATGGTGAATAACAACTAAAATAGCTCAGAATACCTAGAAATATGCAGACTGGTCAACTGGGAAGAGAGGCAAAGCCATGACGATTCGTGAGGAAGGGAAGAAATTGCGAAGTTGTTGGGCATTGGGGCAACAAAGTCAGGTGTAAGAAATTTCTGCATAAGGGTTGCGAGCAGTGGATTGAGGAAATCATCTGCAGGAACTGAGGGAATGCCCACGCTTACAAAACAAGTTGAGCGCAGAATCAGTCACCTGGCCCTGCAGGATCATTGAAAGGTCTGCAAAAGCCATCAACAACATAATGAAAAACATCTGCGGCCAAATGTAATAGGTTGAGTTTCAGAAAGTGAGAGATTTTGGGAGAGTTTTCCCATTCTTTTTAAAGCAGCAATCAATTACACTGCAAAACTAGGTTGATTTTGCCATGTAATTGATTGCTGCTTTAAAAAAAAGTGGGAAAACTCTCCCAAAATCTCTCACTTTCTGAAACTCTCACCCTATTATACTTGACCCCTGGTGTCCAAGCTTCTTACTGAACCATATTATAAAACTTTGCGACAATGGTTTATGAGCTAGGACCCCAAGAGCGAAGCCATATCTAAACCAGAAACAGAAATGTACAGTATATAATGGGCTCTGGCACACAAGGAGTGGACAGAAGAAGATCGGGACAGGATTATTTGGAGTGATGAGACCAAAATCAGCATGTTCAGGAGTGATGGAGTGAAATTTGTTTGGTGTTGGCCTGGGGAAGAGCTTTTGCCCAAGTGCACCATGGCAACTGTGAAGCACCCAGTGAGTATGATGGTGTGGGACGTTTGACTGTTGTTGTTGGCAATATCAATGCCAAAAAGTATCAAGAAGCAGTGCTGGAGGTGAAAATGTTGCCCACAATCGAGGTGACCAACTGAAGTGTATCTTTCAGCAAAATAGAGCGCTATGCCACACTGCCAAGAGTTCCATGAAGTGGTTCGGTAATCACCAAATCACCATCCTAATTAGCCAGTATATACTGTAGTCTGGATTTAAATCAGATTGAAAATTGGTCAAGGCTTAAGGTGATGGTATCATGAAAAAATCCAAGTAACAACACAGCTGATCGAAGCCATATTCCAGGCCTTGTACCACGTGATTTCACCTGAAGATCTGGGGTGTCTGGTTCACTTGATTCCTTGATGAATCAAAGCTGTTCTTAAAAACAGAGGATAGCCAACAAAATATTAATTTTGTATAATGCGTTTACCTGTAGCTTAATTAATAACACAGAGCAATTCAAAAACACCAGCATGACTACAAATCCAGTTGTCCGCTACAAGGCATGAACGAGAACCATGTGGCCCCTATTTTTGTCAACAGATTTTTGAATGATTTGGAATGCACCTATTTCTGATAAAACCTGAGCTTGCGCTTTTTATGCTATCTTTTTATTGAAGAGATGGCTTTAAATTTATACTTAAAATGCTAATTATACATTGAAAATATTTACTGCGGCCACGTTTCCTGCTACAGTAGTGACAAAAATAGCGCTGTTTTTAGTCTGCAGCTAATGGGGGGGTTTAAGATTTTTCTAGTTCACCGATACTTTTGTTATCATTTGCCTCCGAGCCCGTGGAAAATGATCTTGCATTGTAGGTAATGTCTCATAAAAGGGACAACACCCACACAGTTCATATGTGCAAACTAGTAGAACAGGTTTATTTGCATGTTCTTTTTGTACCGTTCATAGAGTTTTGTTTTCTGAAAACAAGTCGACCACATGTGCTATGTAGTAATTGATCTAGTTTATTAAGTATATTGTTGCACCTCTTACCTACAAGATTCTACATTGTGACCTTCTTAGAATTTCTTCAGAATCAGAACACCCCAAGCAGAGCCACCCACTCAAAGCTGCAAAGCTTGTAGCATTAACCCTTTGAGTGCCAAGTAAATTTGCCAAAATAGGTGTGAAAATTGCCAAGCAAACATTTGTATTCATCATAATGACCTGCAATGTTTACCTCATGTGGGCAATATCATTTTTTTACACATTCTTTTTATTTGAATTTATATATCGTTTAATTTAAATGTGGGCGATGCTGGCATTTGTAGCAGATATTTTGTACCTCTTGGTGTAGGAACTTGGTGGCAGATTTATTAAGCTCGTGAAGTGATAAAGTGTCTGGTTTTTATCACCGGCCAATCGGCTCCTACCTGTAATTTTTCAAACCAAGCCTGTAACTTCACAGTTAGCAGCTGATTGGCCGGTGATAAAAACCAGACACTTTATCACTTCACCAAGCTTAATAAATCTGCCCCAAAGTGTCTAGTTTTTATCACCGGCCAATCAGCTCCTAACTGTGAAGTTACAGGCTTGGTTTAAAAAATAACAGGTAGGAGCTGATTGGCCGGTGATAAAGACACTTTATCACTTCACCAAGCTTAATAAATCCACCCCTCAATCGGTTAAACATCTGCAAGCCATTAGTTAACAGATTATGGCCCTTACTCAGATTTGTTTGCAGTACAAATTGGTTCTCAAAATGGGCAAAACCACGTGCACTGCAGGTGGAGCAGATGTAACATGTATAGAGAGAGTTAGATTTGTGTGAGTTATTTTGTTTCTGTGCAGGGTAAATACTGGCGGGTTGGGATCATTTGGTAGACAAGCATTAGGTCGACATGGGTCAAGGTCAACATGGCTCTAGGTCGACATACCTTTAGGTCGACATGGTCTAGGTCGACATGGGTTTTTTCACCTTTTTTTTTTACCCGAATGTCGACATGGACACCGTTTTAAGTGCACCGCATCCCCTCGCAACACTCGCTGCGGTTGCTATGCTTTGGGCACGGTGCCTCACTGCGTTCTAATTTATTCTCCCACCACGCCCCAGAGGATAGTAGGGCATGAAATACCACCTGTCGGCACATGTCGGCTCGAAAAACAGTAAAAACCCCATGTCGACCTTTTGACTGTCTACCTAGCCCATGTTGACCTAATGCTTGTGTCAACCTAATGACCTGTTGACCTTGACCCATGTCGACCTATCTCCATGTTGACCTAATGGTGTCAACCCAATGCTTGTCGACCAACATACAGTAGACAAAATTACTGCAATTTAGATTTCAGTTTCAACACACCCCACCCAAATGTAAGTCTCTGCACATGTTACATCTGCCCCACCTGCAGTGCACATGGTTTTGCCCATTTTGAGAACAAATTTGTACTGCGATCAGATCTGAATAAGGGCCTACATGTACTGTAATAGAGTGGTAGCAAGTCTGTTTTTGCATAATGCACCAGAATTTATGCGAATAATGTGAAATAGATGCAACCGTGGCGTGGCAACATTTTGCCCGCTCTAGTAGAAGAATAAAGAAGCGCATTGGGAAGTTCCAAGCTAGATGGGCACAGGACATGCACACAAATGTCATTTTGTTGTATGGGACATTATATTGCAATGAGATTTGAGAGGTGGTGGTGTTTCCACATAAGTGTTAGGATGCAAAGGTTTTTTTTTTTTATTTTTTTTTTACCAACAAAGGTCCATCAGGATCTATGAGATACATTTATAGGCACCAGCCCCAGTCTCTTATACCTGTCAGACCAGAGTTCAGTGATCATTATGCATTGTATAAACTATTCTAGAGACCTCTGTACAATACAACTCATTTCATTGTGTTTCTTACACTATGCAGATATTGCGTGTCTGGTGGCTACTATTGTGCAGATCCCAAATCTCTGGTGGCTACCACTGTGCAGACCCTCCAAATTCCTTAGTTATGGTGAAACTAGGGTTGACACTAATTGTTTGACATGCACAAGGTCGACATAGACAAAATGTCGACACAAGCACAAATCAACATTGAAATGGTCAACATATCAAAAGCTCCACATCCGTTTTTCATGTTTTTTTTGTTGTTGCCAATTTGTAAGTTTATTAGTGTACAATTAGTGTATCTAAACAATTTACAGAAAACACACGTGGACCTTTTCATGTGTTGAAAATTGCTATGTCGACCTTTTGATGTGTTAACTTTTATTCTTGTGCATGTCGCCCTGGATACCAAATTCCTCACATGCCCTCTGTTTTACACAGTGTTAGACAGCCCCAAGTGATCTACAGGCTGTATTGCACTTGTGGCTGCCAGCGATATTCAGCTGAGAAACATGGATGCACTTATGCTACATTACAGCTGATAGTGAAGTGTAAATTACTGGGTTTTATTTTTATTTTTAAAGAAAATTTTGCATGAAAATCAGAGGAAAGTCTGTCAAAACGCGTTGAAGATTCTGACGACTTTATCTAGTAATAACCGGTGCAGCTGCAGCTACAGTACATACTGTACTACACAGCATCCCCCAGATGTGACTACTGCTGTCTATACGGGTTAGTACATTTATTGTTTTTATTATTAATTATTGAATAAAAAATCTTAATGTACAGGAACATTAGCAACAAACGTGTGACATTATCATAGGAATATATAATATCAATTCCAATAATACGTCATACTGTCACCACTAGATTAGTTTTATGTTGATGATAGTAATGCTTGTTAACCATAAGCCTCAAATAACTAATGTAGAAGCTTCCTGTGCCTCTGCCAGCTTCACATCCACCCCCGCCAGCCCCACATCTGTCCACGCCCCTTTCCCCCTGCCCCCTGTATAGCTACCAGCTGCACATCTGTCCCACCCTGGATTAGTGCCAGCCTCACATCTGTCCCCCCACCCATATCGCTACCAGCCTCATGTCTGCCCCCTGTGTCACTGCCAGATTCGTGTCCCCCCTGTTTCGCCACCAGCGTCACGTCTGTCCCCCCATGTCGTTGCCAGCCTCCCTGTGTCCCTGCCAGCCAAACTTCTATCCCCACTGTGTCTCTTCCAGCTTCACGTCTGTCCTCCCTGTGTCGCTGCCAGCCCCACTTCTGTCCCCTGTGTTGCTGCCCCGCCAGCCTCATATACCTCCCCTAGTGTTCATTCTAGCACCCGCCATCTTTGAAAACCCATGCAGTTCCTGTTCCCTGCCTGAGGTGTCGCTGTCTGCTGTGGTGTTTCTAGCACAGGTCTGGTTTGCATATCAGTGCTAATATACAGATCACACTGTGCAAGAAGCACTACAGCAGACAGCTACACCCCAGGCAGGGAAGAGGAACTGCATGGGTTTTCAAAGATGGCGGGTGCTAGAATGAACACTACTCCCCCTCCTGTGTTGCTGACAGTCTTGCATCCACCCTGTGTTTATGCCAGTCTCGCGTCCATCCCCCTAGTATCGCTACCAGACTCACTTTTGTCCCCCCTGTGTCACTGCTAGTATCACGTCCGCCCCTCTCCCTCCCATGTTACTGCCAGACTCCCATCTGTCCCCTATGTGACATTGCCAGCCTTATGTTCTCCCCCTGTGCACTAATGTTAGTCATCTTTATTTCTTCAAATAAGTTTCGGTCATATACAATCAGGTCACATACAGTCATCTGTGCAATGAGTGACCTATGCTTAAAAGAAATGTCTTCATCCAATTCATTTGACGTTAACACCACATTCTGCCAGCCACATACCTGTATCTTCATATTGCTCACTGGTATCTGTGGGACTGTGTACATATGCCATGTAATTGAAAGCCGACATACGTACTGTAGGAGCACAATCACTAGTAGCCGATGACCCATCATGCACATACACAGTCACAGTCTCGTCAATGGAAAACTGCTTTCATTTACATGGATAGTTTATCCTAAAGTGCTATTGTTTAACCTCTGTTATGGCTTAACTATTATCTGATATTGCGGGGCCATTGGTTTTTTTTTTTTTGTCTGTGTGAAATGTTTCATTGCATGTTCTTGTGTCTCATGTAACATGCTCATCGATATGAATAAGGGTGTAATTGCGCTAAATAGTGTCATGCAACAGGTATTCCATAAAAATAAATATAACTCTTTATTCTAATACATATAAAATATAATAAAATGCTGGTACCTATGAAAAAGTAAATTATACAGACATATTTACACAGTTTGTCCAATCAGGACTCCTGTTATATGTCCGTTCCTGAATGTTGCTTCCCTGTAGTGATCCCAAATGATGCAGCAGCCAAGTCTGTGGATGTTTTGGTTGGACTTTGGGGAGAGATGGCCCTCTCCTCCGGTTTGGGCACCTGTTTGTTTGATGGTTTATTCTTGTGCAGGCTTGTATAGGTCCAATAAAGTGTGGCTGTGGTGGGAAATTAAATGGGGAGCTGGTCCGGTCACAGAGGTGAGTGTCTGTGTGGGTGGTTGTTAACGCGTTTTGCTGTAGCAGCTTTTTTAAGGTGATGGAAGCCCATCAAAGCTGTCCTACCTCCAGCACTTACCAAAATGTTTGCTCTTTGAAAGTATGAGATCTGAGAGGCCTTGTTGCATCCTTTAGTGGACAATTGGAATATCCCGGTATCCCTGATGCCGATTAAGCTGATACAAATGTGCAGATATAGCGATTACCAACCCATGGTCATAATCGCTGTATCCAATTAGCGGATGTTTTTATCAATCAAAATTGATCAAAAACGCATGGGATCGGGGATAAGTCCCCAATGTGATGTGGTATTGCAGGTCCCGGGGACTGCTTATCGAGAGTTATACTTCGCATGCATCAAGCACAATCCCTGCTAATAGTATATTACACCTATGAAGGACTTAAACATACAGAACACTGCAGTTAGACAGGTGAGCAGTCACTGTTGGTGCAAAAAGAACAGTCACTGTTGGTGCGCTGCACACATCTTGTCCAATAGACTGTCAATTAGGTGGCAAAAGGTGTTGGAGTGATGTGGACGAGTCGTCTGATGTCCATCTTCTGCACAGGACTGCTATAGAGAAACGGCTCTGTTTCAATATACCTGCCAGATGAACTCCCATCAATTTTACTGCAGCGGTGTCCTGTGATCCTGGATGGTCCATAGTTGGTAAGCTGTTACTTTTTAACTTTCATGTATGTGAGTTTTTATTACATTATAAAGCATTTATTGTCTGCTCGTTTGTGTGCTATATACACAGTATAATATAGGATTTCAATCAGTCATTGAAAATCCCAATAGAGCTCCGCTGCTTTCTTGCTCTTTGTACTTCACTCCATTCAGAAGGCACCCATCGTTTATTGCAGACTTAAGAGCAAAGAGTGCCAGTCCACACTTGTTGGCAAAAGTGCATTAACAACATTAAAACAATTAGATTTACCTGAGTATCACCAGGAGGAGTCAGTCGGGAGCTGCTTCCCAGGAACGAACGTTGCGGGACCATGACGTCATCCTTCGGAGACAACTACAGGCTACTCCATACACAACTCGGTTGCCAGGCAACCTCCCACTGCTGCAGGCTTATTAAAGACAATATATGTATAAATCTTCTATTAATTTATACATTTGAATGGCAAGTGCAGTATTAACATAGGTGTGCACACATTGAGTGTTAGGGGTGCACAGGCACCCCCTAATGCTGTGCCCACCCTTATGAACACCTCCCTGCCGCTAGCAATACCAGCAATATCTTTTACCAAAGACTTTTGCTTTTTAGAACTGTATTCCATTAAAAGTTGTGCCCATCAATCATTGTTACTTGTACTAGACCATTGTCCTATCACTACGCACCTGCGTCATCCATATAGTTGTTTGACTTTATTGCATGTACTGTTACACAGAGTAATTAGATTAAAATTGAAATAGACAGGACATTATGGTGTGGTTGAGAAACATTTTATATTGTATCGAGTGCCAATAGATGATGGTAGACATGCCTGATTGGCGGTGTTAGACACACCCAATGGGCAGTGTTAGGCATGCCTAATAGGTGGTGCTAGGCACACCCCTTTGACAGTGCAAAATAACATAAAGAAAAAAATTAAAAATAAAAAGATGATAAATGAAAATATAAATAAAGAATGAACTTATGTATAAATTAATGTATGTGTACGAACACACTAGACATATCAATTTTGAGAAGGGAGCGTTTGGGCTTAATATGGACTGAAGTTCAATACTGTCCCTAGATGGATGTAGAATGGTGATACTAAATGGCTAATTTATAGGTAACATTGGAGTCCTATGCCCCTAGGTGTGAGAGTATTGAGGGTATATATCCATTTACTTTCAACCCATAGGAGTCGTTTGGCTTTGTTTCCACCCCTCAGGTTTGCGGGCACTTGGTCTTTAACAGGGGTGGACAACCAATCGGAGGCAATGAGCCAAAAAATATGTTATGGTAGGACAAACCGTAGATACCATGCAAAAAAGGGTGTGGCCTAGCTCTCACAATGGGTTGTGGCCTAGCCAGCACATGGCCATGCCTCATTTTTGTGTTCACGCCTTTGGAATGATGCACCTAGCACTCACTACACCAGCACCTTAACTGGTATGTTATTAGCTCCTGCAAATGGCACATTACTGAGGATGTATACTGTACATAAAGATTTCAGGTCATTGAGGAAAAACATGTTTGTATATCCCTGGCAGTACATCACAGCCACAATGGATTAGTGCACAAGGGTGATATTTGGGTAGCAGTACACTGTACATACACTAATACAGTGTATATCACCCCTGTGCACTAATATAGCAATATACTGTACCACTGATAGAGGAATGTTTTGATTACTGTAGACTAGGGGTGGCCAACCTGTTCCTCCCTCTGTAGAGAAGGCACTGCTTACCTGGGCCTGGGGCACAGCTAGGTGGGCTCAGGAAAGGAGGGCAGACCAACTCAGGAGGAGACAGAAGCAGTACAGCAAGTTTCCAAATTAAAATGGCACCAGAGATGCTGATGTCCTCCAAACGCGACAGTGTATGCTCCAACCGCCGGGTCACACTGGAGGAAAGAGATGGCTGCGGATGTACATGTGAATGCAGGAGAATACCTCCAAACGCTGACTTACTCCTTATACTCCTGCGGCTGCAAAATAACCAGAAGGGTGCAGGAGTCACAGCTTATTGAGAAAAGAGCTGCATGCGACTCAAGAGCCACGGCTACATTGTGTTCTGCCAGTGCACAGTGCCTGGCCACCAGTTAGTCACTGTGTCCTTATTCTAATGCCTGTCTTAAGGGGTTTATTTATCATTGGTGGTAATGAACTAGATGTAACAAATATTGGATGTAATGCAGCTAGCAACTTGCCGCCGGTCTCCACATGCATACCGGTGTATAGTAATGCTGTATGCATGAAGATTTTCCCAAAAGATGGCTCTTGCAGTAAGAGCCGTTCTTTGCGATGATAAGACTTCTGGGTTTATGACCCAGAGTCCTATCTACACATGCATACAGTGAATGCATGCTGCCAGGGATGGTGGGAGGGACTCAGTTGAATCCCTCCAAGCAAGGAGCCATGATAGAAGCCCATAGGGTTCTAAAGAGCACCGCTGATCTGAAGAAGTGTCATGATTTGGGTAATTAAACACTCATTTTTACCTTTCACATGCCTTCTAAGAATGACTCAGTGTTCTAGGCCTGGATTCTATGAGCGCTGTCTGTGTGCCGTTCACCATACAGTGTCTTCATCTGCTTCCAGTCTCCATGCTGATAACATGATGCAGTAGGCCGCAGCCATACTATTAACAAACATGCTTTTGCTCCACAGTCTGACCTGGGTGTGGACATCTTGGCTGATGTCACCTGAGCCTTTCCAGCCAATCCTCTCGAGCCTGCTTCTAGCATTATTGCCCAGCCAATCCCCTTCCACCTGTGGGGATAAGTATGATGGGAAATCTGATGCAAATCGTCAGTGCTTCAATTGTCTTCTCTGCAGATGGATGTGCTAGACTATTCTCCTTTATTCCAGCTCCTGTGTTACTTATCCTCCTTTAAAAGACCTGCGCCTATTTACAGCTACAGGCACCGGCTGACTTCTTATGCTTCAGCATTCTTCTATTTTCATTGATTCCTCAGAGGCTCATCATCGATTGTTCGTCCAGCACCGATTCTTCAGTGCTTCGCCATCGATTGTTCATTCAACATCAATTCTTCATCATAACATCAGTGCTTTACTCCTTCATCATCGATGGTTCATCCAACATCAATTATTCAATTCATCAATTGTTCATCCATCTATTCTTCAGTTCATTCATCGATTGTTCATCCAACATCTATTCTTCAGTTCTTCATCATTGCTTGTTCGTTTAACATTGATACTCCATTTTCTTCTTCATTTCCAAGTATCCACCAGTTATTGCTGGTCAGTACAAGTACCATTTCTCAGAGCATTATCCTGAGCTGTGCAATAAGACCTCTTCAACATCATCTCCACCCCTGTGGTTGAGTTCTATTCTCCAGAGACTGTACTGTATTCATTATCTGATAAAAAATACTTACTATTGCAAATCCATTATCATCTACCATTGTTAGCATCTATACTTGCATAAGAAAAGACTCAGTTTTACCTATACTTCATTGTCCTGGTCCCACCTTTGGGCTTTTCTTCATCATTAGTGCATGTCTAGGAAGCCTCTGAGGGCTCCTCGGTTTATCTTTACACCTACTCAGGGTCAGCCTCAACCCTCAGACATGACAAGAAGGTAGTCCTCATGAACAGTTGCAGCTTATCCCATCCTGAGATGCAATGCAATTTGTTTTTGGATGCTTGATGACTTGAAGTCTACAGTTACATTACTTAATTATGCATAATTATGCATTTTGAGAGTTCTAACTATGTTTTGATGATAATTACTTATGTGTCCTTATACAAGTCAAGGCAAATAGACCTTCTTAATCCTTAACTGCATTATCATTTCTATTTTGTTGAAAAACTTCAGAGACAGCAAACTTTGAATTGATACTAGGAAAAAATACTTGAAATATGATTTATTGACAAAAATATGTGGCAGATCACGCATCTACCTATAGTCTTGATCAAACATGTATTTTATTCATAGTGGGTCATATTTGGCACAAACAACATTTTAAATCTTCTAAACAAGTAAACTACTAATTATTATGATATAGGTAAAGGCAATTAAGGTCCTTATTTTTTTTTTTTTAATAACGTTTTTTATTAGGCAAAGGTGATGGTACAGAGATGATCACAGTCCAGCTGTTATACAAGATTATCTAGATATCGAGTATCACAATTTGCCAAATTTTACAATGTAGTCAGACTATAGAGAGGAAAGAACAAAGAACAATAAGAAGAAAACAGAGCATTGAGTGAAGAGAGAAAGAGAGAAGAAGCGGAAAGATTCTAGCAGAACGGGAGGTCTCCACGTCTCTATGTATTATTGCGTGGTATTCTCATGAAGACCCCGCAGTAGCTTTTAATAGGGGGGGAGAACGTCCTTAAAAGAAGAAGAAAAGAAGGGGGAGAAGAAGGGAGAGTCTGGGGGGGGGGGGGGATGGGGTGGGGATAGGGAGGGTGGAGGGATGTGGGGTGGTCTCCATCATGGGGGATCGAATGGGGGTGACGAGTTCTGTTGGGACAGCCAAGGGGACCAGACCTTGTGGAAAGATTTGAGTGAGTGACGTATGTTCGCAGTGATAAACTCCATCTTGTAGACGTACCATATCCGTGAGAGCATTGCCTGCAGAGGGGCCAAAGTGGGTTTCCTCCAATCGGCTGCGATTTGACAAGTTACAGCCGAGGAGATATGTCTTAATAACTTGTGTTGGTGTAAGTTAAGTACCGGGGGTTTTAGTGGGAGTAGGAAATACTTAGGGTCGGCTGGTACGGCAACTCCCAGAAGGGTTGTCAGTAGGTCCACCACTTCCCTCCACACTCCAGCAATCTTCGGGCAAGTCCACCAAATGTGGAGAAAATTACCTTCCGCAGGGCACCCTCGCCAACATCTGTCGGACACATCAGGGAACATCTTATGTAGTCTAGAAGGAACGTAATACCAGCGATATAAAAGTTTGTATGTGTTTTCTTTGATTTTAACACAGATCGAGCTAGAGGCCGCGTTGTCACGTATTTCCTCCCAGTCTTCATCATCCAGGGATGAGCCAAGGTCTCTTTCCCAAGCTAGTTCATGTTGGGCCCTAGACGAGGACGTGTGAGTGTCCAACAAGGAGTAAATCGCAGAAATTAGTCCCCTAGATGTATTGCGTTTCCAACAGATGTATTCAAATGACGTCAGGGGTCTGGCTGTTAGGGTGGATAGGATTTTAGAGTGGAAGTGGCGGACCTGAAGGTAGCAAAAGAAATCTGTGTTAGGAATCGCCGAGCCCCCCCGAATATCAGAGAACTGAGGAAAAGTTGTGGTATCTGTTATATCGTTTAAGTAGAAGATGCCCTCTTTCAACCAGTTGGACAGGGTGGAGCGACCCAAGCCGGGAGGGAAAACCGGGTTATGACAGAGTGGTATCAGTGGGGAAGGGAGCGGGGCTAAATTGTGCGTTTTGTTCACTCTATCCCAGACCATAAGGGCACGTGAAATTACCGGGTGTGAGACAACTGAGCGTGGGCGTTTCGGTCTAGGTAGCCAGAGAAGGGATGACATTGTGGACAGACCTATGTCCTCGGATTCAATGTTCACCCAGACCTTACATGTACCCCATGGATTGCACCACTGCACCGACTGGGACAGGCTCGAGGCGTAATAGTATCGCCTGAAATCTGGGATTCCCAGTCCACCCCGGCAGGAGGGTTTTTGTAGTAATTTTAGTCGTATGCGTGGGCGCTTTTTGTCCCATATAAATTGGGATGATTGATATTGTAATGTTTTGAATACGTAGGGGGGAATGTATATAGGGAGGGTCTGAAAGAGGTAAAGCAGGCGCGGGAGAATGTTCATTTTAATTGAATTTATTCTGCCTATCCACGAGATGAAATAAGAGGACCAGGTAGAGAGGTCTGTTTTTATTGAGTCCAACAGCCTAGGGAAGTTAGCCTGAAAGAGTTGGTGATAATGGTGAGTTAAATATATGCCTAGGTACTTGACCTTTTTTTTGTTCCAGTTGCATGGTAATAGGGTCATTAAGTCCGTTTTCAGGGGTCCAGGAACATGGAAGTCGAGAACCTCAGTTTTCTGTACGTTTATTTTGTAGCCTGAGTGATGGGAATATTGTTGTATTTCGGATAGTAGGGAGGGGACAGAATTCTTTGGGTCAGCGAGGGTCAAAAGAATTAAGGTCCTTATTTAAGCACAATGAAACATTAAATTTCTAGCAAAAAGGAAGACATGGCTGTAGGAATTCATGGTATTTACAGCTTTACTGATTGTAACCCCATATTGGCATGTGTTCGATATCATCAAGCCTAACTCATATTTGCCTATCCTATAATGCCCCCACATGCCCCCGGCCTCCCCTGCATCTTCTGACTCCGCTGGTAAAATCACACAGTTTGCAGTGTACTCGGAAAGGGAGAGGGTACTCTTTACCTAGAAGGGCACCCATCGCGGCCATCGCATGCACTAAAAAAACGGGTGCGATGCGACCGACGCGATGCCCGCGATTTCCCATAGGGAACAATGTTAAATGTCTCAATTGACACGATTTTCCTGTTCAATGCCTCAATGGACCCGATTTTTCCATAGGAAACAATGTTAAATGGGCCACAGAGGCCAAATAGGCACCCTGAAGTGTGAAATGGCCCCCACAATTGTTAACACCACCCCACGATCAACGTGAACCCGAAGCGTGGCGAGCGCAGCGGTACGCGTCCTACGACCTTTTCATACCCCCACTATCCACGTCGGCGTGGAGTTGAGAATAGAATAGTGTGGCGAGCGCAGCGAGCCACCGAGCCCGAAGCGTGGCGAGCGGACGCGGATACCTTCACAGGTATCCGCGTCCCCTCGCGGGCTTCACAGGTGTCCGCGTCCCCTCGCGGGGCACGCTGCGCTCGCCACGCTTTGGGCTCGCTGCGCTCGCCACACTATTCTATTCTCAACTCCACGCCGACGTGGATAGTGGGGGTATGAAAAGGTCGTAGGACGCGTACCGCCGCCCCTCGCGGGCTCGCTGCGCTCGCCACGCTTCGGGTTCACGTTGATCGTGGGGTGGCGTTAACAATTGTGGGGGCCATTTCACACTTCAGGGTGCCTATTTGGCCTCTGTGGGCCATTTAACATTGTTTCCTATGGAAAAATCGGGTCCATTGAGGCATTAAACAGGAAAAACAGGTCAATTGAAACATTTAACATTGTTTCCTATGGGAAATCGCGGGCATCGCGTCGGTCGCATCGCACCCGTTTTTTTTAGTGCATGCGATGCCCGCGATGGCCGCAATTTTTTACCTGCGATGCCCATGATCAAAATCGTGGGCGCCGTGCTAGGTAAAGAGTACCGGGAGAGCTAAAATGATACAATTGCCGCTTCTGCACACAGCCACAAATCGTGAGTTTTTTTATGATGGGGGTGGGGCTTGATGATGTAGGGCTCCATCATCATCATCCTCATGGCAGCTAAAAGTCTCCTCTTCGTATCAAGAAGTGTGGTATAACTTCTGTCTGTGGTAGATCTGCTGTTGGGCCCTTTTCTTTTTTTTAATAAACATAGTAAAATACAGCAAGGGGTAAAATAGCAAGAATAAGAAATGTCAGTAAATCTGACTACGAAATGCTTGGTGGCTCATATGTGGCACATACCTACTTTTGTCGCTAAGTTAGGATCATTAAACAGTCAACTTTTTTGTTGCATACATATATTATAATAAATACAGTAAACTGAAAAAAACTGTTATTTACGTTCATTTTTTTCTTAGTATTGGGCCTGATTCAGACCTACTCGGCAGCGTATATTTGCTTCCTAGTTAGCAGGTAAACACCACCCCACCGAATGCACGCCACCCACGCCGAGCGAATCCCATGCAATAGCATGCAAGCAGATGTGTACGCTTATACATCCGCTTGCATGCGGTCGCACACCATTGAATGATATTTCCAGCCTTCGTCTATACTTACATTTCAGATGGCCTCTATGCGCCAAATTGCGGGAGTAGGCTGATGTCAGCAGCCCGCCCCAAGCAGACATGGACACCCTTGCGTTCTGACGGGCCCTCCCAGCGTTTCTATGAACATGGCCACCATTTTTGGGGACACGCCCACGAAACACTGGGCGGACCCCAGCGATTTCCCCCCCCCCCCTGACCTCCCATCAGTGAGCAAATGCCCCGGTGAGTGTGAAACTTGCTGCAGGCGTTCTCTCTGGGGCTTGCTCATGCGCATATTCGCACATGCGCAAACCCGCGCCATCAGGACCTGGCTGAGCAGCATACCCTCCAACATTTGAGGAGTAAAAATCGGTACAACTGCAAACAAGGGGCGTGGCCATGAGTAAAGGGGGCGTGGCCACAACCCCTAAACTTAAAAAACAAAAACACTGCATCATGCACTTACTTAGGCTCCGGGACACCAGGGGTCCCACTCAGTAGTCCACTCCAGATAGATCCCCCTCATGCACACCCCGGCTCCTGCTGCTACACCTGACTGCGCACTCAGTCACTGACGCCCGCCTCTGCCTCACTGCCCTTTCGCGCCCTGAGTCTGTGCATGCACAGACAGTGAGGCAGGGCAGTAAGACTCACATTCGTCCCCTGAGCGCCAGACTGTGCGCAGGGTGCGACGCTGGTGCGGCAGTGACATCATGACGTCATGCAATGCCCGCCGGCGCCGCAAGGGACCCTTGGGAACGGGACCAGGGAGGGGAGAGCCGGGCAGCTTCAAAAAATCGGTACATCGGTACAAAATTATTTTGCCAGTACAGTACTGTTAAAAAACGGTACTGTACCGGCAAAATCGGTACAGTTGGAGGGTATGGAGCAGGTCTGAATCGGCCTTATTATTCTAGGAATACACAGTCCTCATACATCACAAGGGTATGTGTAGAGTATGTTTTAACAAGAAATGTATAATTACTCTATTGAATCATGCTCGGAGAAGAAATTTGGTTTGTGCCATTTATGACAGTAAGAGGATAATACACCAGGTCCTGGGAGACTCGGGAACTCTAGAAATAAAAGATAATAAAATAATAATAATAAGGTAATACAGTTAATGTTCTTTAAATGTATCACCACATTGGGGGCCAGATGCACTAAGTTTCAATAATGATAAAATGGAGAGTGATAAACAACCAACCAATCAGTTCCTCCCTGGCATTTTTCAAACAGTCTGTGACATGGCAGATAGGAGCTGATTGGCTGGCTGTTTATCACTTTCCATTCCATTTGATCACTTTTGAAGCTTAGTGCATCTGCCCTGTGTGATGTCAGTTTTGGCACCGCATCAAGTTGCTGGAAGAGAAAGTGAAAGCAGTGCAGTGAGCTGGGCTGAGCTGAGGCCATATTTCCATAAGCCGAATGAGAGGGAGACAGACTGTGTGTTGGAGGTCGTGTATTACATGAAATAGTATTTATACATATTTATAGTGTGAAGATTATACTGCGTAACATCCCCCCATATCCTAGTACAGAAGAGAGCTATTCCTATGTGACAAGCTGCCATTACTAGGTATGTTGTTTTCTGTGTATCTGTGGAGTGTTACATCTCCCAGTAGCAGCTGCTAACTCCTTATTACTGAATCTACTTATTGCTGATCCTTTTCCATGTTATTTTCTCATTTATTGGGCACTGAGAGAGACCTATCTATATACTGTATATCGTACCTTACAGTCAGATGAGACTGTGAGGCCTTGTGTGACGCCTTCATTGTGTATCCCCTGCTGCCTGGCATGCTTCCCCTTTACAGCAACCAGGCACCGGATCAGTAATGACTCATATCATCAGGGACGTTTACTGTATGAATGACTACAGGAAATTTTCATATAATGATACACAATAAGTATACACGCTGCAATTGTACGTATTTTTGTAAGAATCAGAGATATGTATTTGTTTATAATAACATCTTGTTTAGTAGAGGGGGGGTAATACATTTACTAGAATGTAACATGACTGAGGGTGAGATGTATTAAGCTTGAAAAGTGATAAAATAGAGAGTGATAAACCACCAACCAATCAGCTCCTTCCTGTCATTTTTTAAACCCAGCCTGTGACATAGCATTAAGGAGCTGGTTGTTTTTCACTCCCCATTTGATCACACACAGCACTGCATAGCGATGTGCCGCTGAGTGATCTGTCAGGGACAGTGTTCTCCACCTATCGCTATGGCGCATACACACAAAGCGGTGTAAGGGGCATTTTCTAAGTCAGTGGTTCCCAAACTGTGTGCCTAGGCACCCTGGGTGCCTCAGGACACTTGCAGGGGTGCCTTGGGTTGGTGGAGCAAGATCAATTCATATTATATATGGTCAATGTACCAGGCAAAACCAGTGCTTGTGGCTGCCAATCATAATATATGTGCACAAACAGAAGCAAATCCTGTCCCTCACCAGATAACTGACATATAAACACGATGCACTTCATTTAATATTTTTTTCTGAATTTGGCCAAAACGCTTTCCAGCATGTACGATCAAAGCAAAAGTTTAAAATATATATTATAAATTGTTACATCTCATATTAAAGGAAAACGCAAAGTGTAATAGTCCGTTGTCTTCTCTCATATGACATTTTTCCTTTGTACTCCTTTTCAGGTTCACATATGACTACTTTCTGAAAAGTGAAAACATATTGACAAAGTTGAAAGTAACAATGAATAACCTATATTACACTGGACTTTCATGTTTCATATGGACATGTATCTCCGTGTCCCCTATGGCCATGGGTACTGAGGGCACGGGCGATTCTAGTGACGTGTTTCCATGGAACAACTTTAGGTTACCAAGTGATGTCACGCCTCTGCACTATGATCTCCTCATTCACCCAAACCTAACCACTCTCACGTTTACTGGCCTTGCCAAGATCACCATTTCTGTAACACAACAGACCAGATCCGTCATCATGCATAGCAAACACTTAGCAATTACAAGGACAACCATTGAAAGAAAACTTGGGAGCAGTCTTCTACAGGAAGAGTTATTTCTTCAGGAGCATCCCATAAATGAGCAAATAGCATTACACGTCGCTGATCCTCTAATTCCTGGAGAAAACTATACCCTGCATATCGCATACAATGCAAACCTTTCCCACAGCTTCCGTGGCTTTTATAAAAGCACCTATAAATCCTCAGATGGAGAGATCAGGTAAGTCGTCTTTATAAAGATAGAGCAGATAACTCTGCACTCTGGAAAACCAGCAATGGAAAAGGGGTAAACAACGTCATTCAGACATATTGGGCCTAATTCAGACTGCAGGGCAAATTTGTTCTCCGAATGGGCAAAACCATATGCACTGCAGGTGGGGCAGATGTAACTTGTGCAGAGAGAGTTAGATTTGGGTGGAGTGTGAAATCTAATTTGCAGTGTAAATATAAAGCAGCCAGTATTTACCCTGCACAGAAACAAAATAACTTTGCCAAATCCAACTCTCTCTTTGCAGATGTTACATCTGCCCCACCTGCAGGATCTGTGATTTTGCCCATTTTGAGAGTAAAAAATTGCCCTGCGATCAGGTCTGAATTAGGCCCTTTATTTGTATACACCTGCCGCCCTGTTTGCAACATGTCAGCCTTTGATAGAATAGCCGATATTTCGCAGTGTGTACCCATAATAACCAGTGGAATTCATCATTCATGTTGTGGTATTTCCTTTCAATTGTAGCTTCTTATTCACCAAGCTTTCTCTTACAGAGTGCTTGCATCCACCCAGTTTGAGCCTACAGCTGCACGAATGGCCTTCCCCTGTTTTGATGAGCCAGCCTTCAAAGCCAGTTTCTCAGTTAAGATCCGGAGAGAAGCAAAGCACAGCGCAGTGTCCAACATGCCCATAGTACGTGGTTTCCAATAGGTGCTTTGTCAAGAACATACAGAAACATGATCAATGATAACTTTAGCAAATAAGTACAAGTGCTGTTGTACACAAATATAAATGTGCTAGAATGCATTGTTTTAATATTAAGCTACTTAAATGTTCAGGGTCTCATGTTAAGTTGAGTATACACCTGTGTGATTAGCATAAAATATGCATATTTATACTGAACATGTCCTCAGAACAGGCGTACACTACGTTTTCATGCAAATGTGTTACTTCTGCCTCCTTACGCTTGCAGGGATAGAAGGGAACGGGCAGGCAAGGGCTGTCGGAGTTGAGTAAGGGGTATTTGCGTGACTGAGAACACAGGCAGCCCTCTAGCGAAACACTCATACAATGTCACTTGCAGATGCCTGGGGGCTGGTGCAAACACATGCTACTGCACCATTATGATACTAGTTGAGTATCCCTTATCCAAAATGCTCGGGACCAGAATTTTGGATAATGGATTATTCCGTATTTTGGAATATTTTTTATATTTGAATAAGATGTATTGTATTTATGTTGTATAGGCACATCAAACACATGAAATTTACACAAATATATTTTATTTGTGCATGAAACAAGGTTTCAAAACCTGAAACCACGGGCCAAATGTAATAGGGTGAGAGTTTCAGAAAGTGAGAGATTTTGGGAGAGTTTTCCCATTTTTTTTAAAGCAGCAATCAATTACACTGCAAAACCAGGTTGATTTTGCCATGTAAATGATTGCTGCTTTAAAAAACATGGGAAAACTCTCCCAAAATCTCTCACTTTCTGAAACGCTCACCCTATTACATTTGGCCCCACGTGTCCTATCTCAGGCACTGAATTTGAATGCCAAGCAATTAGTTCCTTGCACATATTTAGTGCCAGTTACATATCATGTCTTTAGTAGTGCCAGTTACATATCATGTCCTCTGTAGTGCCAGTTACATATCATGTCCTCAGTAGTGCCAGTTACATATCATGTCCTCAGTAGTGCCAGTTACAGATGTCCTAGTAGTGCTTTTGTTTCATCATGGTCCTGCCTTGTCCCTTTATATATTACATTTTATAGTGGATGCCGGGGCTATGATAATGTGATCGCGCCATCATGTCCACTGCAGAGAAATCTTGACCATGTCACACTTCCCACCTTGTCTTATTGGCTGCCACCACATAGAAGGGTTGTTGCCAGAAATGTGGCAAGTATGCTACAATTTATATCATATCCAGCTGCCAATATGAACGGATTTCTCCATAAGTTAGTGGCGTTTGCATTAGTCATAGCAGTGGGTTAGTTGGAGAAAGGGAATTCCTTGCTATGGAGTAGGCAGATAAGTATGCCCAGCTGTGCATATTAGTCAAAATGAGATTTCTTGATAGAGCAGAAAATGTGCCTGTACCTTACACTATATGCAGTACATTTACTCACAGTGGTGTCAAGGGATTATCATTTTATATGACAGGTAAGCTTTGCACTTGCGTAATTCTGTAAATGAACACATGTTCATATGCTGGTTCTTTCACCAGCTGTATAGGAACTGCAGTTTAGTGTTGTGAATGTCTTCAACACATACAGTATATACAATATATTTGTTCATATTGATCACTGGCACTCTCATATCAAACTGTGTCACCTCGCTTTCTAGGTGAAGACTGTGTATGTGGACGGGGGGCTCCTAGAAGACCACTTTGATGTCAGCGTGAAGATGAGCACATACCTTGTGGCATTTATTGTTTCAGACTTCAGATCGATCAGTCAGGTGACGGATCATGGAGTTAAGGTAAGGTGCAGGAAGGCTACAAATCGGTTACTCGTGTCTCAATATGTTAAATGGCTTAAAAAACGAGACAAACTACTTCTGGCAGAATACAGAAATATATATCTACTATAGGGTACTCAGCAGAGGTGTAATTACTACGTCATCAAATCATTAGTCTAGTACAGGGGTTCTCGATCTATTTAGCTCTGGGACCCCATCAGCCAATGCAAATTATTATAGGACCCCAGCAAGTTAATGCAGAGACCAGCTCCTTTCAGAGTCCCTGCCCCACATGTGTTTTTTAATATATTCATGCGAATGTTAAAGACTATGCCTGCTGTGAAGGCAGGAAGCCTGCCTGCTGACTCCCCAGATCACTAAGCCAGTGATGCGAGGAGTCTGCTGATTTTTCAGACTCCTTGGCTCACCGATTGAGAGATCAGAGAAGACATCATCTTGACGGTCAGCAACATGGAGTCCCAACCCCATGCTGACATGGTTGTGACACACTTTGGAGTCTAGGACCCACAGTTTGAGAACCGCTGGTCTAGTGCAAGTCATATTACAGTAGAGAGATGATTTATATTTCGTATTGTACTTGTGTATATTATATGTTAGTAGAGGACCTCTTAATAATACTGTACATTATGCAATTTTAGAAAAAAGCTACTTGGTATATCATAATTACTATTTATTTCTATATCTTTAGGTACTTACATTGAATATTAATATTAATCAAACTCATGGCATTTTAAATGTCTTTGTTTTAGTACTCATCAAAGATTACAATTGATAATCCATTGTTCTAATAGTAACATATTACTTATGATAGAGACTGTGTATATTTACACTTTATGCGCCTTATTTTCAGATATCTATTTATGCTGCTCCCGACAAGATAGACCAAGCTACGTATGCACTAGAAGCGGCTGTAAAGCTTTTGGACTTTTATGAAGAATATTTCCGCATACCGTACCCATTGCCAAAGCAAGGTGCCGTATAACTGGCAGACTAGGAGATCCTTGGGGTTTTCTGGTAATGTTATGCATGATGATTTCTTGTTTATTTAGATCTTGCTGCAATTCCTGACTTTCAGTCGGGTGCAATGGAAAACTGGGGGCTTACAACTTACAGGGAGTCCTCATTACTATATGATCCGAAGACATCTACAGCATCTAATAAACTCTGGATTACAATGGTGATCGCACATGAGCTGGCGCATCAGGTGGGTAGGCACGTGCATGTATGTGGCTCTACCTGAAGATACATATTGTAATTATTGCAATAAAAGGGTATTTTACCACATTCTACCAGCTGTTCAAGTTCATCAATTACTATTATTTTACAGTATGTAATGATTATGTAATGACTCCCCATTTTTATCTATCAATAGCCAGAATGCAAATTCAACAGCAATAATATAGATGGAATCTGACTCGGGGGCGCATCAAGAGAGGTGAAGGCCATGGGCCTAATTCAGACATAATCGCAGATGCACATGTTACATTTGCCCCACCTGCATTGCACATGGTTTTTGTCAATTTGCAAACAAAATGTGCCCTGCAATCAGCTCTGAATTAGGCCCCATGTGTAGTCTCTGTCCGAGCTCTCTACTCTCTAGTCAGCAGAATAATAGACCAGACACTAGGGTCACTAGCCAAGTCCCAGAGTCTAATGCGCATGTGCAGGTGGCCATTTTTCCTGTGATTTTTCTCCTATGCATGCACAAAATGCCACCACACTATTTTCCATGCAGTTTCTGCAGTGCTGCTGTGGTGGGACTGCAGAGGAAAACTACTGAGGAAGAGAGGGATCTAGGTGTCACCATTTCAGGGGACTTAAAAGCAGGTAGGCAATGTAACAAAGCAATGAAGAAGGCAAGTCAGATGCTTGGTTGCATAGGGAGAGGTATCAGCAGTAGAAAGAAAGAAGTAATAATGCCACTGTATAGGTCATTGGTACGACCTCACCTAGAGTATTGTGTTCAGTTCTGGAGGCCATATCTCCAGAAGGATATAAATACATTAGAGACTGTACAAAGAAGAGCAACTAAAATGGTGCATGGCCTACATCACAAAACGTACCAGGAAAGACACAAAGATCTTAATATGTATACTTTAGAGCAGAGAAGGGAAAGGGGGGACATGATAGAAACTTTCAAATATATCAAGGGCTTTAACAAGGTACAGGTGGGAGACATTCTTCACAGGAAGAGGAGCAACAGAACACGAGGACATGCACTGAAACTAGAGGGAGGAAGATTCAGGGGAAATGCGAGGAAGAATTACTTCACAGAAAGAGTAGTAGATAAGTGGAATAGCCTCCCATCAGAGGTGGTAGGGGCAAATAAAGAAAAGCAATTTAAACATGCTTGGGATAGGCATATTGATATCCTTACACAAAAATAAGGATCAGATATGGTTTGAGGTAACATGTTTTTTTAAAAGGGGCAGACTAGATGGGCCAAGTGGTTCTTATCTGCCGTCAAATTCTATGTTTCTATGTTTTATATTATATTTAGATGCTGTAAAAGTGTTTGACCTAGACAAATAGGATCATTTGTTTTAAACGTTACGTAGGTTTGGGGCCTCGGAAGTATTCATGCAATTGTTCACCGTTTTGAATTCAGAACCTCCAACCCAGTTAATAGGGAACTATTACCCCGTTCTCTGCTAGGCAGGACCAGAGTACAAAAAAAGCACAGCATTCCCTAAAACTGCATACTTATTGCAAATGTTACTGGTTAGTCTTTCCAAAGTAGATATTACACATGTAGAATCTATATTCAAAAAATTCCCATGGGCAGGTGGATAACCAAGAATAGTGTATGCCAAACTGAAGTTACCCCGCCATGAGGGAGGTTTAGCTATTGGGGACCCAATTGTCCTTATAACAGCCATTTTTCCCCAGATATGTTACTTATTGGTTACGGAGACGCTCTATCTTTATCAATCATGACATAGGAGAGGAATTATTTTTCCCTTTTTTCCAAGTGCATTATGACAGGCAAAATATCTGTACCCAGATACTACAGAGTATTATGTTTAAAGATACCTATAATGGTTGGATTTACATGAATAAAGAACTAAAGAGGAATCTACTTTTTCTGGAAAACTTGTACTGCAATTGAATACTGCAAGTACAAATTCCTTGCAACACAGTTATACAGTAAGCACTCTCTAGCATAGAGCATCTCATCGCAGGTGAAAAAGTAACGCTCAGGGAAAAAAGATTCACTTTGGCGGTTATTCTAGTTCACTCACAAAGACACAATCACTCTCTTATGGACAAAACCACGTGCACTGCAGGTGGGGCTGATGTAACATGTGCAGATAGTTAGATTTGGGTGGGGAGTGTACTTCAAACTGATATCTATATTGCAGTGTAAAAATAAAGCAGCCAGTATTAACCTTGCACAGAAACAAAATAACTCACCCAAATCTAACTCTCTCTGCACCTGTTACATCAGCCCCACCTGCAGTGCATATGGTTTTGTCCATTACAGAGTGATTGTGCCTTTGCGAGTGAACTAGTACTGTATCATTATACTATGTCAGTGGGCATGAATTAAAGGGGGTGGACTTGTAACATGGGGCTTGTTTGTTAAGGTAAAATGATGTGTATAGCTAACCATAATAAGCTATGAAGAGACTCTTTATTCAGATTACGGTGCTGTTAGATGCACGCTGCTGAAGTATACATGTATCGAGTTTGGTCTTTGGGAGAGGTTGTCTTTGTTTATGTTCCTAAATTTAGTAGAATGTGAAATATTATAAATTATAACTATAATTTTATTTCCTCGTTAGTGGTTTGGTAACCTGGTGACCATGGAATGGTGGAATGATTTATGGCTGAATGAAGGCTTTGCCAAGTTCATGGAGTATATTGCTGTCAAAATTACTTACCCTGAGCTACAAGTTGTAAGTTTATATATACAGTAGTTCATTTTCAGACTTTGTTATGAAAGTATCACAATAAATAAAAGCAAAGTTAAGCTGTGCACACACACTGTGATTTTGACTATCAATATTGACTATGCAGTCATAATCACATAATACACAGCAAGGTATTCAAAATCACACCGTGTTCAGCCGCAGTGTCGGTACCGCATGGCTAATCAGACTGTGCAGGAAAGTCTACAGATGGAGCTGTGATCATCTGTAGTCCCGGCGCGCCGAAACGTTCTGCGCCGCTCACTGAGACGGGGACGTCCATAGCCGTGAACGGGGTGCACCGAGAGCTGCTCACATTAGCGGCTCCATCTGTATCTTTACTATCTCATCTGTAAAATGTATTTGGCCTAGGGCCAAATAGCCAATAAATTTAAATCTAAAGTACATCTAAAGGGCAAACAAGAAAAAGAAAATGAAATAGTCCCAAGGCGCAGCCACAAATCAGATGGGGGACCACAAAAACGTCCCCACTAGAAGAGATTTCAGAAAAAACTCACTTGTTGGCGCTGGATGTGTTGTCGCAGAGGTTCTTTCAGTGAACAAGGGTTCCCCTGTTGGTAT
The DNA here is from genome assembly GCF_055691185.1 of Crinia signifera. Lineage (NCBI taxonomy): Eukaryota > Metazoa > Chordata > Amphibia > Anura > Myobatrachidae > Crinia > Crinia signifera. The sequence goes on from NC_139217.1 coordinate 408,615,471, forward strand.
TCAATGTACATGCAAAAAATAAATGCAATGTGTCAGAAATGGGATAACAGTGTTGGTATATCCAAGAGAATTAAAAGATCTGGTGATTACGTGCTTCCTCAAGTGCGTACCGTACTCACTCGATGTATGGTTTTTTGAAGCTATAAAGGTATCTTTTTTGGAGACTTTAGTCCTTATCTGCCCCCATCTCATTTACCACATGGGCAGTTGGCGGCAGTAAGGAGGAAATGGAAAATAGTCTCAGTGAAGGTCCAAAAAAGTTTTATTAAAAAATGCACAAAAATAAAACAAAGGATAAAAACAATCATCTGAGGGGCGGTCACATTGGCCAATGACCGCTTTCACAGGAAGATAGCTTATACCAAAGTAAATTCAGTCACTTCTTGACAAAATCTTTTTTGGACCTTCACTGAGACTATTTTCCTTTTCCTCCTTACTGCCGCCAACTGCCCATGTGGTAAATTAGATGGGGACAGATAAGGACTAAAGTGTACAAAAAAGATACCTTTATTTGCTTTAAAAAAAACATACATCGAGTGAGTACGGTACGCACTTGAGGAAGCAAGTTATACTTTGGTATAGAGCGATTCATTACACTCTAAGTGGTGACCCTATATATAACTTCATTCACAACCCGATTCCCGTGAAAGAAACCTTTATATGCTTGATTACACCTCCTGCATGAGTGATTATGGTACGCATCTCTTAAGCGAAAGCCAACTTTCTTTGGTAATCTGTAATCTATTACCACGTGGTGATGTCGCAGGATTCGTCACGAAAAATTACCTTTATATGTACATCTCCTCCCACTTTTCTGTGAGTTGGGAACGGATTCTCTCTGTAATCATTGGATCTTTTAATTCTCTTGGATATACCAACGCTGTTATCCCATTTCTGACACACTGCATTTATTTTTTTGCATGTAAATTGAATACCAACGGGGGAACCCTTGTTCAATAAAAGAACCTCTGCGACAACACATCCAGCGCCAACAAGTTTGTTTTTTCTGAAAGACATTCATCTAAAGTGCAGTTAGTTAAAATCGAATAGCCAAACTCAGATAGTCAAAATCGGCCATTAGCCTGAATCGTATCGTGTGTACACACCATTAAACACATTTCACATTCTATTTGTAATATAAACTGCTTCGTACTGTACATTTATAAGGACATTGTTATTACACAGTGATTGTGCAATAAGGGCAAAAATGATTAGTAGCCCATTACATGCGCTATTGACCATTGTTTAATATTTGCAGCAGTGTTGGAAAGGGAATTACAGTTATATAGGTACAGGGTGATGAATGCCCGCCTTGACTCCATTGCCTTTGCCGTCCACAAATCCTGCAAACATTATAGGTTTTCACTTAAATGGGGCTTTTGTCTTTTAGCTTTTTTAATCATTGGTTTATGTATACACTAATACATCATTTGGTAAACACATTGCATATCTGTGATTTCTGTGCTCTGGGATTTGATGCAGGGGGATCCACAGAACAGCATTGTGCTTTATCTTACAGAATGTCAACTAGAATACACAACTCTTCCTGTGATATCAAGCTGTATCTAGTACACAATGGAGCTAAAGAGTGATAAAACTGTATTTGCAAATAAGTGTCAGTAATGTACGAGGCATTGAATGAAAATCTATTGATGATGGAATTCCCCTTTTAATATGTATGAGCCTCCTACTTGGTCTTTCCCTGCAGGAGGACCGGTTCCTGGACAAATGTTTTAGTGCCATGGAAGTAGACTCATTAAATTCATCTCACGCTGTGTCTACACCTGTGGAAAACCCCGAACAGATCCATGAGATGTTTGATGAAGTCTCCTATGATAAGGTGAGGTATTGTCATCCTATCGCATTTGCCATTTATTCTGACTGCTATAGTAGCAGTAATCACTCCTGCTTTGGTCTCTGTATGGTGTGTGTGGCAAAACTAGAGTTAGCTGTTACATGACTAATTAGCATAGTGTGGGTCACATCTCTACCTTTTTATTTTTCATAGTTTAGAATAATTTTTAAAGGGCAAGTATCCAGAAGTGCATTGTGCACCTGCAAATGTGTGAAGTGGGCAGCGCGGTGTGTGTATGGTTTGTGAGTGATTACGCTCGGTAAAAAACATTGTTGGTCCCAGAGACTTCACACTTTAAGAATCAAAGTCTTAATCCACTGTGTCTGGGTGCCATGATATATTATGGGGGAAATTACTAAGGTCAAATGGCGACAAATACGCCTATTCATAGTTACGTAAATTCGTATTTTCTCTATCATCCATAAGGGACACTGGGGATTCACTTAGAGCTATGGGTATAGATGGGGTCCAAAGGAGCCTGTGCACGTAAAACTTCAAACCGAGTGTGCTGGCTCCTCCCCTTTATGCCCCTTCCCACAACTCGGTTTAGAAAAATGTGCCCTCGGCAGAGAATCTTCTCCATTATTTTAACCTTTAATTTATTTGGGCATGCTGCTTGGACATGCAGCATGCCTGCGACGTGGGAGCTTAGGGGGGGGGGGGGGTGGGCGAATACCGACCTCTGCTGCCGGAACACTTTCCAGGATGGGTTAGTGTGCCCCCTGGCATTGCGCCATGGTGCACATGCCCGCAGGTTGCGGCACACCCCTAACATGTCTGAAAACATCAGAGTGGTAAGCAGAAGCCAGGGACCCCGCTAGGGGAGTACCCCGGTTAATTTAATTTGTGTGGAAATAAAAAAAGACAGTCCTGCCGGTTCCTGGGGCGTCTGCCTTGAAGGATCCAGACAATAGAAAGATTGAGGGCATGTTATAATCTATTTACACTGCTGCGGGTGCATCCCAGAGGCCTATTATTGCAGGCTGCAGGATAACTCACGCCATTCACTCATGGGCGGGCCAAATTCAGGAAGACCTGGTGGGTGGAAAGACCTTGGTTGATGGGACCACCTTGGTAAAACACATTCAGGATACCACACGTGTCTTTTGTGACACTTGTTAAGGAGGTCGGCGTCATTAATGCCAGGACCTCCACTATGGTGGTCTCAGCACACCGATCCTTATGGCTGCACATGTGGATGTCTGATGCTGAATCCAAAAAGAGCATAGACAGTCATTTCTATCCTTATTATATGTGGGACTTTTCAAACATGCATCCAATACCAGCCTTTCCCCCAAATGGTCATTTATTGTATTAATAAAATGTATTTATTTTAATGTGAAATCAGTCCAATCTCCATATGGTTTTATTGGTTTAATTGTTTGTTAATTTGTGTTCAGTGAGCACTGCTGCCCAATCTTTTTCCTTTATCCAAAACGGATGGCTTCTAAATGATCAGAAGTCTTACTTGCTGCATACCCAGAGACTTCTCTTTTTCTTCGGATGATTCTGGACACAGTGGCCCAGAGGATCTTCTTTCCGTCGGACAAAGCGAAGGACATTCAGGAATTAGTCAGGGAGGTACTGACTCGGAACCAGGTCTCAGTCCATCTCTGCATTTGCCTGTTGGGAAAGTTAGTGGCATACTACGAGGCCCTCCAGTACAGGCGTTTCCACGCCAGGAGTTTTCAATTGGATCTCTTGCGCAAATGGTCGGGCTCCCACCTGCACATGCATCGGCTGATATGACTATCCCCTTGGGTCAGAGTTCCTTTGGCGTGGTGGCTTTAGTCGTCTCACCTTTCGGAGGGATGACAGTTCGGGATCCAAAATTGGGTCCTTTTAATGACGGATGTGAGCCTAAGAGGCTGGGGAGTTGTAACCCAAGGGGTACAGTTTCAGGGCAGGTGGTCAAGCCATGAGTCTTTCCTTCCAATCAACATCCTGGAACTTCAGGCGATTAGTAATGCTCTGATTCAGGCCTACCATCTGCTCCTAAATCAGGGGATTCAGGTGCAGTCCGACAGCACTACGGCTGTAGCGTATGTCAAGGAAGGACAAAAAGCAGAACCTGTATGCAAAAGGTCTCCATGATCCTCCTCTGATTTGAAAAACACACAAGGGCCATATTGACCATTTTCATTCCAGGCATGGAAAACTAGGAGGCAGGTGTTCCAGCTGATCAAGGACCGGTGGGGTTGTCTGGACATAGATCTGATGGCGTCCTGGCTCAACAAAAAGCTGTAGCTTTACTGTGCCAGGACCAGGGACCCTCAGGCAGCGGCGGTGGACGCATTGTCGACTCTTTGGTCATACCAGCTGGTATACTTATTCCCTCCAATTCAATTGCTGCCCCGTGTACTCCTCAAGATTAGGAGAGAGATGGTGGAAGCAATTCTAATTTCTCCGGACAGGCCACTAACGGTGTGGTACGCTGATCTTCTGGCCATGTCAGTGGACAAACCTTGACCTCTTCCGCTGAGAAGAAATCTTCTTCTTCAGCAAGGGCCGTTCATTTATCTGGACTAAGATGGCTTTGTTTGTCGGCTTGGTGGTTGAGCGGCTGATCTTAGCCAGGAAGGGTTAAGGAAATGTAAGGAAGGGTAAGGAAATGTAATCCCTACCATGATTCAGGCTAGAAAGCTGGTGACATCCAGACACTACAGTATCCTCGGATCTGGAAGAGATATATGTCATGGTGGGAAGGGAGACATTGTTCTCCTACGGTTTTCCGACTGGGTTGTTTCCTCCGGATTAGGATCCAACAAGTTGCAGATATCAGCCTTGTCCATCTTCTTTCAGAAGAAGTTGGCTCTGTTAGCGGAGGTTCAGACATTTTTACAAGGTGTTCTGCCCATGGCTCTGTGGGGTGGTATTGACCTTTTTGCAGTCCTCCTGGTTTGAACCGTTGGACTCTGTTGAGGATAAGTTCCTTACGTGCAAAGTGGTCCTGCTAGTGGCCTTGACTAGGCAGGTCTCCGAATTGGGGTTTTTGTCATGTAGAGTAAGTACCCCTATTTGAAGTTTTTAGAGGATAGAGCGGATCTTGAAAGAACGGCTGGGATTAGAAAGTATGACTACCTTTATGTGTTGTATGATGCTCACAAAAGGGGTTGTCCTGCTTCAAAGTAGTCAATTGCGCACTGGATTTGATGACTATTCAGCAAGCTTATTCTTCGGTGGCTTTACCTGTTCCGAATTTGTTAAGGCCCACTTGACTAGATCTGTGGGCTCCTCCTGGGCGGCTGCCATGGAGTCTCGGCAATGCAACTTTGCTGAGCTGCTACTTGGTCTGGGAAGAACACGTTTGTTAAGTTCTACAGGTTTGAAACCCTGGCCAAAGAGGATACCCAGTTTGGGCAGGTGGTGCTGCAACCATCTCATCACACTCATTCTGGAAGCTTTGGGACACCCCCATAGTACTAAGTGAAACTCTAGTATCCCTTATGGATGATAAAGAAAATTGAATTTTATATACCTACCGGTAAATCTTTTTCTCTGAGTCCATAAGGGATACTGGGTGCCCTCTTCAGTGGTTCGCCATTCTGCAGGTGGAGTTGAAACTTGTCTTGCAAGTTGTTATTACAACAGTTTGTTGTTTTCAGTTATGAATGGTGTGTTGGTTCATTTGTCTCACCACTTGTATCTTAAGTTGTGTCTCAATTATGTCTACCTCCTTCGGGCACAGCTTTACCTAGACAGAGCTGTAGGATGGGGCATAGTTGGGAGGAGCCAGCACACCCTGTTTGAAGTTTTATGTGCACAGGCTTCTTTGGTCCCCATCTATACCCATTGTACTAAGTGAATCCCCAGTATTCCTTACAGACTTAGAGAAAAGGATTGACTGGTACTGTATATAAAATCCTATTTTTTTTTATTTACAATGGCAGATATATTATTCATATTCATCGCACATTTGTATTCGTACTTCTAAATACGAATGCATACGCCATCGAAAAAATATGAGTAGGAATCATCATTCAGCTGAATGGTAATTCCTAATTTACTAACCAGCCGTATGTCATATGCTGCTGGTAACATTCTGCGCTCCTCCCCCTGAAGTGCGTGATTGGCTGTCTAGCTGGTTTCTTAAATACGAGGTATCCTCATGATTTTTTCCCCCCTGTATTTGGGGAACCAGGACCGGCTCAATGACCCCACGTAGTTTTTTTTCTTTACATTTTTGCAAAAAAAAAGCACACACTCTGTCTACCCATGTCTAAAAAAAATCCCACATTATCGTTACTAAAAATCGCACATGTCTTAAATATCGCACGTTTTTGTAAATATTGCAAAAAAATCACAAATTTCACTTGTGTAATCTGATGCAATTTTTTTAAGCTGTCCTATTACATTTTGCCCAATCTGTCTCTAAATCTCCTATGGTCATTCTTCATTAGTCAACTGATGAGAAGTTTGTTTTATGAGTATCCTTTCATTTTTTAAATATTCCCATATAAATGACATGAAATATCTTGCAGGGTGCTTGCATTCTAAACATGTTGCAGGATTACATGGGTGCTAAAAGCTTTGAAGTTGGCATTATACAGTACTTGCGTCGTTTCAGTTATCGCAATGCAAGAAATGAAGACTTATGGAACAGTATGACTGACGTAAGTGCCCTTACTGTAATATGCATAAATCTTGTTTCTGGATCTCTACCTAAAATTGCAGTAATTATATTTTTCTTCAATTATAAAAATCAGATTTGTCCTTCAGAAGGAACTGCCAATGGAAATGGGGAAAAAATTGGATTCTGTGGGAAAAATCGTCCAAAATCAGTAAGTTAAATACATTTTATATTGTTGTTTTTATTTCAATATAACAACCCAGTGTACTGTACATTCTGATATTACTACAAATAACGACACTTGTATGGCCTGATCCTTATCAGACACCGCTAATGTATATAGACTTTTTAGCAAACTGCGCAGAAATTAATGTACTCCTACTGCGTACCTCTGGCCGAGACGGAATCCGACAGATGTTGGCATGATTTTTACTTTGGCAAATGAGAGGTAACATTGCAGTCATACATAAAAAGCTACTGTAATCTTGTGGGAGATTTGTGGGTGTTTAGATGGAGTTCTGTGCTATTCTTAGGCATGCATACATCTAAGTACATCTGTACTGAGAAATCTCTAGCACCCAGTGTGGACAGGTGCCTATACTAATGATGGTAAAACAGTGGGTGATGCAGCTTCCTGCCTGAATAGTCAATGACATATACCAGTTTAGTTGTATTTATATTTCACTTAATGTTTTGTAGCCTTTGTGTGTAATATATTAAAAGAGAAAACAGAGAAAAATAACAAAAACTTTAATCCAAAATAAAGATTGAGAAATATTTACTAAAATGCAATTTATATAATTTTCAAATCAATTGATATCAGTTGTTGCTGTGTTTTATTGGCTAAAACACAGATTTACCAACAGATGACTTTTTAAAATATTATTTTTAAATGTTGGTAAATCTGTGCAGCATGTATTGCCAACCCAGTTCGGCGGCTGTGCGGGATGCCGGACTAACTTGGACTTTTTTTTTAAAGGAGTGATCACTTACAAGGAAAGATTTTGCCTTGTACGTTATTGTCCCTTTAAAAAACCTCAGTTTGACTGGCATTCCTCCCAGCCGCCGAATTTGGATGGTATTACATCCCGCCCTCTGTGTTTTTGCCTTGAAAACACGCATCAGTTTAGAGTGATTTGAAATCATGATTTGAAATGTAGGTAAATATACCCCTTAAGGTGCCCACACACTAGAAAGATCTGCGATCATAAGATTTGCGCATAAATTAGCCTTTGAATCTTTTGTCCGTCCTGGACGAAAGATTTCAGGCAAGCGCACATCTTTACCAAAGATTTTTCTTAAGATCCCGTGTGCGTTCCTATGGATCTTTTGTTAAATCTTCTGATCTTTCATGCAGCATGTAAGATCAGAAGATTTACCAAAAGATCCACGGGAGCGCGCATCGGACCGAAATCTGCCGATTTTCGACCGATTATCGGTAAACATCAGTTGATATATAGGCCGATTTATTGGAAATCGGCCAATCGGCCAAAAAATCGTTCTACTGTGTGGGCACCTTTTATAGTCAGTACAACATGAGCAACGAGACTAATCACAGAGCTGTGAGCTTATTCTAGGTCATGCAGACAATCGTCTTTTAAAGAACAGTAGACTTGTCTTTGTGTATTTGTTGATCTGAGTGCTTACTGTATATCATTGACTTTTAAATATAATGTCTGGGGGAGACTGATTTAGCATACTGTGGGCCAGATATACTAAGCTTTAAAAGTGATAAAATGGAGAGTAATAAAGTGCCAGCCAATCGGCTCCTTACTGCCATGTCACAGACTGTGTTTGTTTGAAAAATGACAGGTAGGAGCTGATTGGTTGGTGGTTTATCACTCTCCAATTTATCACTTAGGCTTAGTACATCTCGCCCTGTGTGCTGTCTGCGTAGTATCATTAGGTCTATTAAAATAAACAGTAATAATACTCTGTTACAGCACTGGACAGAAGGTGACATCATTGATGTGAAGTCTATGATGAACACTTGGACTCTACAGAAAGGTTTCCCGTTAATTACGGTTACAGTGAAAGGAAAGTATGTCCACATACATCAAGAACATTATCAGAAGGGTGCTAAAGACTCAGAATCTGCTGGGTAAGGTGTATACATATACACTACTGTATTCTTAGTACTTATGTACATAAAACGCTGCCAGTAGATCTCATTTGTCCACATTGTGTCTCTGAATAATTGATTGCATCAATTTAAGTTCCTACAACAGCTGAGCCAGACACTATAAGCAGGAACTATGTAAAGCTGGCCTTACATATATGGGATTTTGAACGATTTCAGACAAATCGGGCCAATAAATCGGGTGAAAAGTGGCCAGGATGCATTTTGTTTGACATCCAATCTGATATGCATTACCGTGTGCATCGAATCGGATACGGAGGTTTGAACCTTCTGCACATGAGATGAATTGGAATTGCTGCTGTCTGTGTACAACTTTTTAGCACCTCAATGGGAGTCCTTCTGTGCTATTTTTACATGAGATTAATTGCATGTGGTTAAATCGCATGTAAAAATGGCACATCGGTACTTGTGTAGTTTCACGGCGCCGCGTCTGTGTCCAGCTGCGGGGCTGTAAACTCCATGCCAATGTGGATAGTTCGTACCTCCACTATCCACGTTGGCATGGAATTGATATTAGATAGCGTGGCGAGCGTAGAGAGCCACCGAGCCCATAGCGTGGGCGAGCGCAGCAAGCCCCGCAAGGGGACACAGACGCACGGCGCCGTGAAAGTACACAAGTACCGGCACATCAAGTGCCAAATCAGATGGAAGGACTCCCAGGGAGTTCAAGGTAAATTGGACTTGGTTTGGGACATACTGTATAGTATGTCTTCAGATTCTGTTTTTCCATTGTTTTTTTTTATAATCTAAAGTAGCTGTGTCTGGGGGTCTGTTAAAGAAAATAATCCTGGCAGTAAGGTGCTTAAATAAGATAAAATGTGTACATTGCACCCCTTTGCTGTTCCAGATATATATAATATAATATTACTGGAGACAGAAGTTTTAGACTTCTAGTTATCACTGTGGAAATATCAGGTTAAGGTTTGATTAATGTAGATAACTTTTAGATAAACACTATTTCTGATAATCACTATTTCACCAGAAAACACAATTAGAATTAGAATCCCCTAGTATGCCTAGTGATAACAGAACTCTATATACTGGAGGAGCAATATTCATCTTTGTGTATACTTGCACCAGCAGAAGCCTTCGTGCACTGTTCTTCAGCACTCCAGAATAGAGGGGCTCTGTTAAAGAAAAATGGTTAGACTGAGTCCTCGTGTGCTGTTGGCGATACCAGTAGCTCCTGTCTTCAGATAATGGTAGTATATATGAAAACCTCTTCAGCGTTCCTGGCATGGCTTGAAAAAACAAAAACTTTTTTTGACCAGATCTTAAAATATAGGCTGGATATATAGAGAGAACACACTTGGATGCATCATATGTTCAGAAGATAAAAATAATATACACAGCTTTAATTGAAGTAGATTCTTTTGCTTTTAATTTATTATTGTTTTCTTACCAAATTTGTATTTTATTTTAGGTTTTTGTGGCATGTTCCATTGACATACATCACTAGTAAATCAAACACCATCCAAAGGTTTTTGCTCAAAACAAGGAAAGGTATGATCTCCTCATGGGATGCTATGTAATGGTGTCCGTATTATAAAGTGGGGTTAATCAAGCTGTTTAAAGATTGGAGACTGTCTATAGAGTGTACTTGATAAATGCTAGCTATAAATTGATTGAATGCAATAAGAAACTTCTCCACCTGTCCACTTCTCCAATCTTTGGGGTTCTTGATACTTTAACCCCAAAGTGTGTAATTAACTGCCTCACATGCTGTTCATTGCTGTAATATGCTTACCTGGATATAGGTTTCTAAGGTACATGCACCATTGAATGTCCATCACCCTCATCTCTTTGAATGCGTGCCATAATGTATGTATCGTGATACACTATAGCACACAAGTTAACTTGCACATTAGTATAGGTTAGTATTCTTGACCTGACTACTTATGCTGCCTTGATTTATATACTGAGCCATGGTTTCCTATCACTGGCCTTTACATTTATCATCTGATATGACTGTTTTGTGCTAATTGAATGGATTGGATTGAGAACTTGTCTGACTAATGCTGGGTACACACCAGGACAACTAGGGCCCGATCCCCTCAATCTAGATCCAATTCCGACCAATTGGATGTAGATTGGGTGGTGATTGGGCCCTTTTCTGTCCTGGTGTGGACCGATACCGATCCGATGCGCGGTCCCGCGGGTCGGTCGGTCGTTATTGTGCATCGTGAGCGGGTCGTCCTGGTGTGTACCCTACATTAGTTGCAAGGCTTTTTTTTAAATGTTCTTATTGGCTAGTAGCTGTAGCTGGGGACGTAGGGCAGCTAACTATAGCCAAACATAGTTTATGGGAATAAGGACATTTCTTTCAATAGGGGCAGAGGCTGGTGAAGTGGAGACCCAGACCTACAGAAGTCTGGTGACCTACTGGGAACAATATCATACCGTACACATGCTCACACAGGGCTTTTTTCCTATACTGTATGTTTCTATATGGTCAATTTTTCAGACATAAGTGGGTCCCAGGTAGTTTACACACGTGTGTGTGAAAGGGGTCTTAAATTTGCAAATTAAGCTGATAGATGTCAATCAGTCTGTCACGGCAAGACTTCACAGCACAATTAGACTGTTCTACCATAACAAAATAAATTATATTATATCCATTAGGTCCATTGTGGCTGTGCCACTACCACTTCTTCTTAAGAACGGCCCAAGCAACAGCTTGGTTGGTGTGGGTTTCTTTTGCTGCTGGTTCCCAAACCTGAATTTGGGTTTCTTTTTGACTCACAACCCAGAGCTGTTGCTTTCATTGATGGCAACAGAAAATTTTTCATCAAAGTTCGCCACAGTTTTTGGTTATTGTATTAGCCTCTACCACCTCTGTTGGGAGGCTATTCCACTGATCCACTTTTGAGACAGCACCATCTTAACAGTTAACAGAGCCTGTGCAATACCATCCTAAGGTGATTTTATGTCTTGTCCACCATCAGCTATAAGATATTCAAAGCCCTGAGTGAAATACTGGGGGTCAGCCTGGAATCAAAGCATCTCCAAAAAGCTTCCCTCAATCGCTCGGTTTGGAAAGGCCTCAGTGGGTAGGCTGTCTCTCTGCACACGTATGCATAGGATATGTACAGACATGTTGATAGAGATGCCATTTGGTGGTTGCCCGCTGACCAGTTAGGATAAATTGACCTCTTATTTATTTTATTATTTATTAACAGTTTCTCATATAGCGCACACATATTCCGCAGCGCTTTACAGAGAATATTTTGAACATTCACATCAGTCCCTGCCCCAGTGGAGCTTACAATCTATATTCCCTACCACATGTACACGCACACACAGACATTCTAGGGTTAATCTTGTGCCAATTAACCTACCAGTATATTTTTGGATTGTGGGAGGAAAACGGAGTACCCGGAGGAAACCCATGCAAGCACGGGAAAATATACAAACTCCGCACAGTTAGAGGCAGTATAGCTAACCATTACACCATCCGTACTGCCCCTCATGGCACAGTATGTAGAGAAACACACTGGGCGGTATTCAATGAGCCAGAATCGCCAAGTTTTATGGCGATTCTGTGTTTTTTTCGTGTCTGACGGAGATTTTTGGAGCTCCTAATGCGAATCACCCTATTCAATGACCTATAATCGCCGATAAGGACCGGTGAATGAAGCACCAATCGCCAAATGTTATTCTCTACAAATCGCCGTTTTTAGTCTATAGGATTTTGCATGGGGAATCGACGGTAGTCGAGGGGAATCGCCAAAAGTGTATTCAATGAGAAGTTGGCGATTCCTTTTTCTTGTTACATATCGCCGTTCCTCACCGAGTGTCCCTCGTCATCTTTTTCTGGTGAACTTTTATAGGAACATGTCAAATAATTGGTTTTAAGTGTTCTATTTAACTGTGCAAGTGTAATGTATTATTATTTGCTGCCCTTGTGTGATGTGATGGTCGTAGAAGTGCTATACAAATATATATTTAATTTTTTGAGGTATTTTTTTTTTCTCCCACAAAGCACTGTTCTTACCCATGGTGCACCTCACTTACCCATGATTCTCCTCCCCACCTCACTCCTTCGTTTGGCCTTTGTGCAGATTACCCAGATTTTGCCGTCTGCTGTATTGGAAGCGTTTATTCAGGGTAATTTGCATTTTTCTTGCATTTCACTGCAATTTTTTAAACACTGACGACATTAATGAAGCTGTTTAGGGAAACGCAGGGTTGGCTGAGAATCGCCGTTAGGGCCGGCGATTCTCAGCCACGTTGAATAGGGTGACTCGGCGACTCCCCACGAATCCCCATGCATGGCGATTGGCAGCAAAAAAACGGCGATTGGCTGGCGAATGAAAAAACTGAATCGCTGTGACCAACGATTCAGCTCATTGAATACCGCCCTATATTGACCAAGTTGATGAAGTCTGCAGTGATCGCGAAACCACCCAAAAATAGTGGGTCCCTGGGACCCCTCACTTACAAAAATTGGGGTCCTACCTGACCTTTTCTGGGTCCCAACGGAATAAAGTCTCCTTTCCCCTTCCCCCCAGCATGGCACATACAGAAGCTTCCTCCTCTACCCCACATGGCATATACCCTGAGCTGAGGGCCGATTTACGCAAATACAGATTTGGGGTGCCTCTAACTGTAGCTATTGTGGGTCGGGGGGCACTCACATAAAGCAAGATAGACAGATTTATAGTAGAAAATACATAATCTGTAAACTGGGACAGTGGCTTTGTGGGAAAGTGGTTTGGCCACATAATAGTACCAATTCACCTTACACCACACACTTGTACACACTGCGCCAGCTAGAGCCAGTTGAATACACTGCAACAGGATTACACACACCATAATGCCCATTATTTATTCATATTCAGCTTCTTATATAGCGCAGCATATTCCGTTGCACTTTACAATTGGAAACAACAGTGATTAAAAAAACTGGGTAGAAACAAACCGACAGAGGTAGGAGGGCACTGCATTATGCCACACATCAATATGCCCATTATGTAAAATGCCACACACCGATATGCCCAATAAGTATTTTGCCACACACTGTTATGCCCAGTACACAACATGCCATACACCATAATGCCCAGTACATATTATGCCACCCACCGTAATTCCCCGATGTGCGGGCCCGTGTGAATTGGACCAGACTAGGTGGTCGGACCAGCAGGCCATCCGACCACCCGTTCCTCCAGGCGGCGAGGCGGGCGGGAAGCAGGGACGCATGCGATCCATCATAACGGATCGCATGCGTCCCTGCCGCCGGGAAGGTCCCGGCGGCTCGCACTCTGTCGAGTGTCCGTACACTGCTGCGAGACGTCGCAGGCAGTGTATGGGCACTATTACCTGCTGGGATGTGTAGTCCCACAGGGTTCCTGTGTCTGAGCTATACCAGGGCAAACCCAGAGGACTGTGCTAAAACTAGTAGTAATGCACCCCCTTTCCCCCCAAAAAAATGCCAGTCTGGTCTCTTACCATCAACTGTGCTGGTGGGTGTACTCCAGGGTCCTAAGGTAGTGCAGGAGCTTGCCCAGCTGCTGGTTCACATCCCTGCGGTCTTGGCTGCCGCCAGGGTTGGGCAGGGGACTGGCTGATGTCTCCTTGGCTGGCCCTCTTCCCCAGTGTTCATGATGCAGGTGCTGCAGTGGAGGCCAGACACCTGGGACCTGGGGAATGAGGTGCGGGACCTGCAAAGAGGCTGGGCATCCGGGGGATGGGGGCCGGGAGCTGCGGGGACAGGCTGACTGCATTAAGCACAGCTCATTCCCGGGTGCTGCTGTGGCAGCGGAGGCCAGGCACCCAGAGGTGAGAGCCGGCAGCTGAAGGGAGGCTGATTGGCTGCGGGCGGGGAGCACAGCTCATCCCCGGGTGCTGCGGTGGCAGTGAAGGCCAGGCACTCGGAGGTGAGAGCCGGCAGCTGCAGGGAGGCTGACTGGCTGCGGGTGGGGAGCACAGCACGTCCCCGGGTGCTGCGGTGGCAGCCGAGGTCGGCCACTCGGGGGATGGGGGCCGGGAGCTGCAGGGAATCCTTCTGGAGCATTACTGTATCAAAGCCGCATTATTTCCTCTTCAGCTCCCGGACCCCCTTTCACCCCAGTACTTCCTGTGCTTCCGTGTTCCCGCCATCATCCTGCTGCCGCTGCGCAGATCTGCAGTAACCGTCCTGCCCAGGAGCCCGTGTCCATCCTGACACACTGACCAATCCGGAAACCCGCGCTGACCATGTCCCAGGGGACCCGCCTATTTTAAAAAAGTGAGTCCCTGGCCGGGGTTTGCGGGTAGTGATGGGAAATCTAGTTCGTTTTGGTGACTAGTTCATTATGATCTAGTTCACCCAAAAGATTAGATCAGAAGATTAGTTCATTTAGTTCATTATTCCATCACTGACTCAGAGACTGAGAGGAGTGCATGGATCTAGATGAACTAGACTAGATTATGACACACAGAGCAGGCATTGTGATACCAGCTCATTGTAGGAGTTTAGTCTTGTTGGAATGATCATATACTGTATGTTTAATCAGATTATTTTCTAGTTTAGAAAAGCAATGTTATACAGCACCCTTCTAGTGACATGCTTATTGTTTAGCTCTGCAATATTAATCCCATTGTGGTGGTTATTTTACCTTCCATAATATGCAAGTAAAATACCCAAATTCAGAGTCATTTAATAAGTCAATTTTTTTCTGCTTTTAAAATACAGTAATTAGAAAAAAACATGTCCCCTTGCCCCAATGTAAATGACCTTAGAGAGAGATAAAGTAGAGACTTTGCAAAGTAACCAGTTGCTGATTGGTTGCTAGGGGCAACTGCTCCACTGTATGTATCATGAAGGTTCATACATATCCATCTCTGACTGTAATGTGGAGTAAACAGAGCTACTACAGTATACTGTATAACATGCAGCAGCCAGCACTGTGTCTGTGGCTGCATACACACAATACAGTACATATGCCTGAGCACAGCAGTGCCGCACATGGTAGCTCACAGGTACTGTACAGTCTCATTATGGCTGTATAGTCAGAGATTAGTTCAGGGATCTGTATGATCTGTGAACTAATTGAACTACTGAACTATTTGCAGGACTCATGAGTCATCAGGACAATGTAGATCCGCAGAGTCCAGACCATGTGTGAGCTCAGCACTGCCACCTGTGGCAGCTTACATGTACTGACTGCTGAGCATTGATGAGAGCTGAATAACATGGCTGCCGCAGAAGCACCTGCACAGGTCCATACCTCCCAACTTCTGTCCGGAGGAAATAGGGACACCCGCGCGAGCGCCCGAAGAGGGGGTGGGGCGTATGCAAATGAGGGCGCGGCTTATGCTAATTAGCCGCGCCCTCATTTTCATACGAGAATAGACGCTGTGCGCATGCGCACAGCGTCTATTCTACTAGATTGGGGGGTCTCCCAACTGCAACCCCCCGCAGCGGGACAATGCCTGCCGCGGGTGGGACAGCGGGACAGGACCCGAAAATCGGGACTGTCCCTCTAAAATCGTGACAGTTGGGAGGTATGCAGGTCCCAGCAGAAGATTTAGCACAGCAGTATGCTCAGGACCCAGTACCAGAAGCAGCAGCAAGTGTTTGGGCATCTGGACTAATAGGATAGTGATAGAATCACAGAAAGGTGAGCAGCATGAGCACACATTCTCACTTACAGACACACCACACATAGGGCGGTATTCAATGAGGCTGATTCGCCAGGTTTTTATGGCGATTTTGTGCTGTAAGGCGAATTTCTGACTAAAACGGTGAATCACCCTATTCAATGACCAGATGGCGAATACATTTCAAGGTTTTGTTCGCCATGATTCACCGAGTAGCAATTGCTATCTTTTTATGGTGAAGTGGAAGGTGAACTTTTAAAATAAAGTGTTTTGTTTTTTACAATTGGTGTCAAAAATTCTGGAATTTTATTCTGAGCACAGGGGCATGCTATTTTTATTCATGTGCTGTAAGCACATGAATATATATATTCAATTAAAAAAAAAATATATATATATATTTTTTTTACACAGAGCAGCCAGCAGGGGGCCGGGAGCTGAGCCGCTCATTAGATATTCATATATTCACTGCACCCGATCATTACATATGCATGATCGGGTGTAGTGAATATACCCGGTCCCCTGCTGGCACCCCCGGGGGGCAGCCTGTGCTGCCTGGCACCCGGGGAGCCCACCTCCACCCTACAAACGTTCTGGGGCAGGCAGGGAGACTTCCATCTCCCTGCCTGCCACCGTCCTCGGGCTCCCTGCGGCATCGCCGCAGGAGTTAAAATTCGCCAGTCAGGGGCAGCGAGCCCCTGACTCGTTGAATACCGGAGCCGACGAGGCTCCGGAACGCAGCGAGCAGTGGCGAATGTGCAGCGAATCCTAAACAGGATTCGCTGCACATCGCCAGTATTCACATTGAATACCGCCCATAGACTCTGGCTAGGCAATGCATATTTTTCTTTTATTAGATCTGTATTTGCTGGGCTTTGTTGTACTTTTAACTTTAGATTCAGAAAGTAAAGATGCCTCCCACTTGCTTTACGTCCTGGTGAACTAAATGATCTAATCTTTGCCAGAGCAGTGATCTGAACGATTTAGTTCACTTTGAAGATTAGATCATTTTGAACTAATCATTCACAAACTACCCATCACTATTTGCGGGTAAAATACACGCTATAGCGCGTATTTGCGAACCCTGGTCTGTCAGACTCCAGTGAGAGACTTGTCTAAAGTGGTCAGCCATTCAGCAATATCAGGGTGATGCATACTGCTTACACCTGCAACAGATGATCTCCCTAAGACAGCTCAGCAGTTCACTGGTGGATGGCTGGACCATTTAGCATTTTGTAGGTGAGAACTCTTGCTGGCCTTTAGCAGACTCAGGGCCAGATGCACTAAGCTTCAAAAGTGATAAAATGGAGAGTGATAAACAACAAGCCAATCAGCTCCTGCCTGTCATTTTTCAAACACAGCCTGTGACATGGCAGGTAGGAGCTGATTGGCTGGCTGTTTATCACTCTCCATTTTATCACTTTTGAAGCTTAGTGCATGTGGCCCTCGGAGACCTAAAACGCAGGCTTCTTAGCAAGTGTATTGTGTGAGACCTGTGTGTAGGATGATAATTCAACACAGGAGAGGGAATTTTTCAGGCTTTCACTAATGAGATGGGTATCAACAGTGTTGCCATTATTCCTTTTGGCCATAATTTGCATAAAGCGCCAGGTAAGTAAATATCTCTTGACCGATCTTCCAGTCTCGTTGTTCTGGAGAACAGTGTGCTTGGGCCCAGCTTGATGAGTCCTTATTGGGTTACCTCACCTTGCGGCAGCAAGGAAATGGTAAACAATTCCACTTTCCCATTTTGCCTGTTCTTTATGGCATTTGCAAGCAAATACATGTTTGGGCTGTGATCTGTGGTGGCTGTGACTGCAGAAATTAATCTGATAGTCTTTCACAATGGGCTGTTTCCAGCAAAATGTGAATGATGTTGCCTGGTTTTCCCCTAGACTAACAACTTGTAGCACTGGAAGCAGATGGGCGTCTTGCACTGCACGCAGTACATTCTGTGGTCTCAAGCTATTGGTCGTGCAGGAAGAGATCTTGCGAAGGCTCATCCTCCAGTTCCCCCTGTCCTGGGCCAGGGGCAGCAGGCGGTGCTTGGGCAGGTGGTAACACAGCTTGCACTAAGAGATGTTGCACTGCTCCCAAATAACCTTGGCTTCCTCAGGGGTCTCTGCTGGCAGCAGAGGGCGGGCTGCTGGCTCTGCTGGCAGGGCTCAATCAGCCCCTCCTGCACCAGTTTCTTGGTGAAGACGTGCAGCCTCCGCTCCTCCCACAGCAAGGAGGATTTTTATTGGTTGCTGCAGCACGTCCTGCAGGACCCACTCAATTTTGAAAATGGGGTCCCTCGCTGCCTGTATCACGGAAAAATGTGCTATAGCGCATATTTTGCAACCACCTGCCCTTTTATAAAACAGCAGCCTATGTTTTTTGAAACACAGTTAAAAGAAACTGAGCAAACAGTTTGTCTCCTGGGCATATTTATTTGTTTGATATAAACAAATTCAGGAACTAATTCCACTTCATTTGTCGATTTTTTTGGGTTATGCATTTGCATTTAAAGATCTCCTTTTTTTTTTAAACTCATTCTGCAAAAGCATCCAACAGTGTCTGCGAATACTGATTGAGCCTCATGGACTCTGGGATGGTGACTGGGAGGTGGCTGTGGAGACACAAAAAGATATTCCATCTTATGGGCATGTGATGGGAGTGTTGTGAGCACGTGGCAGGAGTGTTTGTGGACTCAGGCGTTTAACCGTGTACATTGGAGACCATACTCTGATGGAGATTCTGCACCTGCATTCTACATGGGGCTGGTGCAAGTTTCGATTTAAGCCATTCAAAGCGGATGCCCCCCTACTCAAACAGACTCACGGCTGTACACCAGGGAAGGGGCTGAGAGCTGATACCAGCATTAGCATATGATCACAGACACGACAAGAGATACTAACATGGCCGCAACCGCGTGCAACTCAGTCAGCCCCATAGACTTCTGCAAATTCTGTGTTTTTATGGTATTTGTAATGTATTTGTATTGCAGATGTGCTGGTCCTGGCAGAGGAGGTTGATTGGATAAAGTTCAATGTGGGAATGAATGGCTACTACATTGTACATTATGAGGGTAATGGCTGGGATGCACTGATAACACTCCTGAAAGAGAATCACACGGCTATTGGCAGCAATGACCGGGCCAGTCTCATTAACAATGCATTCCAACTCGTCAGGTAAGTCGTTTGTTCTGTGTCAAACATTATAGACTCATTGGGGTAAATGTACTAAGCTGGTGGGTTGCTACGGGCAACATCCCATCTTCAATAGAACTTCAGAAGAGGACAACCCCATAAAACCTATAATCTAATTCTCTCTGCACATGTTAAATCTGCCCCACCTGCAGTGCACATGGTTTTGTCAATTTGAGAAGGAATTTGCCTCTGAGGGTGAACCAAAGTAAGGCCCATTGTGACCCCTTCTTCAGAACTTTCAGAACCCCCCTATTAATAATAATGTGATGATGAAGTTGCTTTCCCTTCCCCAGCATTGGGCGTCTACCAATTGACAAAGCTCTCAGTTTGACAACCTACCTGAACAAGGAGGATAAGATTATGCCGGTGTTCCAAGGAATGGATGAGCTAATTCCTCTATATAAACTAATGGAAAAGAGAGACATGAAGGAGATTGAAGATCAAATGAAGGTAACCCCAGTGAAAGCAGCATGTGCATTGGGTAATGTGATATTTGTGGTGCAGTTACTGAGCTACGTGTCATTCCTTGCCTTAGGCGTATATTTTAAATCTCTTCCGCAATCTCATTGATGTGCAGTCATGGACAGATGACGGCACAGTATCTGAGAGGATGCTCCGCAGCTCCCTGCTTCTCTTTGCATGTTTCCGCAAATACCAGCCATGCGTACAGAAGGCTGAGGAGTATCTGAAGAAATGGCAGGAGTCCAACGGTACCCTAAGGTCTGTCCTTACACAACCTTTTATAGTAACATTTATCTCTCTGTGCAGTCCATAACCTGTGTGATAGACAATGCAGGATATGTGCAGTAGTGGCAACTTAGGGTCTGATTTTGGGCTGGGGCAAAACAAAAAAAAGGAAGAAGATGCTCTCCTCAGGAAAGCCATGCTGGACTACAGATAGAGGAGATGTAAAGATGTGCAGTAAAGCTGTCCAGCATTTTTGGGCTACATGCAATAATAGCCAGTATTTACCCTGCATGCAAAAAAAAAGAAATGTTTTCCTCCCTTTGCATTGTAGTATGGTCTGTCCAGTTGCAAAGTATTTTTTTTTTTTGAAATTTGTATTTTGCTGCCAGGTTTGCCGGCAGCCCAAACACTGCCGAACATGAAGCTCACATGGATCGTGTAGATTCATGCAGTGCTTCTGTATATAAAAGTGGGCCCCCCTCGTAAGCATAACCAGCTCCGGGCTCTTTGAGCTGGTGCTGGTTCTAAAATACATGGGATAATGTGTTTTTTTAAACCAGCATTGGGTTTACTTTTATTTAGTGTGTACAATACTAATGATAAATGGCCTGGTCCTCTTAGCAATACCTTATGCTGCCCATACACTTGTGCGTCATTGCATGCAATCATTCGATTTCGACCACATCTGGCCGATAAATGGAATGATTGTATGCATTTTTAAGGGGACATTAGACGCGCAGCGCGGGCACGCCGATCGAATGTCGGTTCTCAAGATCTTATGTGTTGCACATAATATTTATCGAATTGCAGGAACAATCGCATGTGGTTTTTAACCACATGCAATGCTCGAATGCAATCCGCTGGTGGGGGGCGGAGGTAACGCATTTTCAGCAGTGTGGGGATGGGGAGAGGGGGCCGGAGGGACCGCTGGTGGCGTGGGAGACGGCGGGCAAAGGGCGGAGTTATGTAGCGCAAGAAGTAGCGCTAGCGGGGATCAGTCAGCAGTGGCGGCAGAAGTGTTTAAAACACTGTGCAGCCCTCTAATTGGCTGAGATAGCTCAGCCAATTAGAGGGCTGCCCAGTGTTTAAATGGTACTTATGTAATATCTGGGCTCCCGTTTTTCTTATGAGACCGCGTCCGCTCGCCACACTTCGGCCACGGTGGCTCGCTGCGCTCGCCACACTATATAAAATCAACTCCATGCGTAGTTGGATAGTAGGGGTATGAAAAAATGGGGTGCATTTAACATGGGAGCCCAGATAATACATAAGTACCGTTTAAACAATTCTGCCACCACTGCTGACTGACCCCCGCCGCACGCTAGCGCTTCTTGCGCTACATAACGCCGCCCTCTTCCAGCACCCGATGTGGCATCTCAAGATGGCATGCGACATCGGGTGCTGCAAAGGGGGCACTTTAGAACCACAAGATGCGATCGGGTTCGATGGACATCGCACTGCGATGTCACTTCGAATCCGATCGCACAAGTGTATGGGCAGCATTACAGTGGCAGATTAAGCAAGGGGCGACAGGGGCGGTTGCCCCGGGTCCCCCACACATAAGGGACCTCTACACTGGCACTTCTGCCGGTGTGGGGCTCCTGTCGCCCCGTGCTTGGGCAGTGGGATCGGGGAGTGCAGGCGGGCTGACGCAGCTCAGACGGGCAGGGGGTCCCTGCAGAATTCTGGGCGGTCATCGCCAGGGTCCCTGCCGCGGATGGGAAGTCAGCGGCAGGGTCCCTGCAGCGGATAGGAACTAGTAGCCAATACCACTACTAGTTCCCATCTGCTGCAGGGACCCCGCCGCTAACTTCCCATACACTGCAGGGACCCCCTGCGCTGCCCAGGTGCCAACCTCCCGGTGACGGGGGGATCTGTGTGGGCCCCCACAATTTTGTTGTCCAGGGCCCCCACAGACCTTAATCCGCCCCTGTTACCTTACATTCTAGCATGAGGTTACTGACTGTAACCATATTACAGCATCACAGATCTATATTTTAATTCTGTGATATCCGAAGTTCTGTTCATTATTCCTCCATCTCTGTTATGTTGTGTGTAGTTTGCCTCGTGATGTTGTCATGGCGGTCTACTCTGTGGGTGTTCAGACACCTGAAGGATGGGACTATTTGTTTGAAAACTATAAAACAGCTGCAACCGGTGAGAAGCATCTGATTGAATACGCTTTGACTATAACTCAGAATAAAGACAAGCTGCAATGGTAATTATTGTTTTGTATTTGCATTAGTGATAAGTAATTTGGGCTTGAAACCTTAACCAGCTACTGTAGATCAAAATCCATTAATGGGTGTGTTTTTTTCTGTGTGTGTGTGTTTGTGTATAAACATCTGTTTTTCTTTTAGGCTAATGGAAGAGAGTTTGAAAGGAGACCTTGTAAAAACACAAGAACTTTCGCATATTGTCGTCTCTGTGAGCAGGAACCAAGTTGGCCATATTTTGGCCTGGGAATTTCTAAAGAATAACTGGGAAACGCTTGTTGAAAAGTATGAACCATAAATTAGCAATGCATCGTTGTAGACCTAAAGGTCCATACACACTGGGCGACTATGCCCAGCATGTATGGACAGCAATGATCGCGTTCATCGCTGGGGGGAAAGCCACTCAGTGCATACACACTGAGCAGCTCTCCCCCTGCCTGGCGCCGACAGCGGGGAGAGGACGGGTTTGCATAATGCAGCGCTCGGCGATGATGCGGGAGCGCGCAGCAGTGCTCACCGCTCATTGCCGGGGCACACACACTGGGCGGCTTTGAGCTGAAAGCTACTCAAACTGGGTGTTTTAAGCGATTGTCAGCTCAAAGTCGCCCAGTGTGTATGGGCCTTTAGGCTTCCAATACTCCTGCTCATATAATTAATTTACACTTCTGTTTTAGGTTTGATCTGGGATCTAACACACTTGGGCATATGGTTGTTGGAGTCACAAAACTGTTTTCTACAAGGGAATGGCTAAGAGAGGTAACTACAATACTGTATATACTACTAGATATTCTGTTATTTACCCATCTCAGCTAATTACATTATGATGCTATTTATTACTATGGTCAGATCACTTTTCTGTTATAGGTCTTTTTATCCCCTATTCATGATACCCCAGTTCTGAAGTGGGTAGATGTAGTACATCCTGTAGCCTATAGGCTACATTATCCATACTAGAAGAGAAACTTGACTTATGGGACAAAGTTATTGGATAAAGTTGTTATTCACAATAATGAAGGACTATTCGATCATTTTTTTACATTTTCTTTTTTGTGCAATAAATATTAACGGTACTTGTGAGTTATCCGGGCTGCCGATTTTTTCATCGCGCCCGAAATCGTGGGCATCGCGTCGGTCGTGGCCGTTATAAGGAGCCGCGACGCGATGCCCGCGATTTCCCCTAGACAGTAATGTTAAAAGACACGATGGACACGATTTCCGACACGATTTCCCATAGACATGAATGTTAAAAGACGCGATGGACCCGATTTCCCATAGACAACAATGTTAAAATAAAATGACAATGTGAAATTGGCCAATATGGGCATTTCACATTGGATATGTTTTAAAATAAAATGTTTCATGGCCCCCCACCACCGTTAACGCCACCCCGCTATTGACGCCAACCCGAAGCGTGGCGAGCGGCGGCGGTACGTGTCCTCCGACCTTTTCATACCCCTACTATCCACTAGGGCGTGGAGTGAGAATAGAATAGTGTGGCGAGCGCAGCGAGCCACCGAGCCCGAAGCGTGGCGAGCGCACGCGGACACCTGTGAAGCCCGCAAGGGCACGCGGATACCTGTGAAGGTATCCGCGTCCCCTCGCCACGCTTCGGGCTCGGTGGCTCGCTGCGCTCGCCACACTATTCTATTCTCACTCCACGCCCTAGTGGATAGTAGGGGTATGAAAAGGTCGGAGGACACGTACCGCCGCCCCTCGCGGGCTCGCTGCGCTCGCCACGCTTCGGGTTGGCGTCAATAGCGGGGTGGCGTTAACGGTGGTGGGGGGCCATGAAACATTTTATTTTAAAACATATCCAATGTGAAATGCCCATATTGGCCAATTTCACATTGTCATTTTATTTTAACATTGTTGTCTATGGGAAATCGGGTCCATCGCGTCTTTTAACATTACTGTCTATGGGAAATCGTGTCGGAAATCGTGTCCATCGTGTCTTTTAACATTACTGTCTATGGGAAATCGCGGGCATCGCGTCGCGGCTCCTTATAACGGCCACGACCGACGCGATGCCCCCGATTTCGGCTAAATCGCGGGCATCGCGTCGGTCGGGTGTCCTTAAGTTAAGGACAAAATCGGCAGCCCGGATAACTCACAAGTACCATATTAACTTTTGGAAAATATATTAACCCTTTTTTATTTTCAAGTGCAGATCTTTTTATGTAATCCTATGTAGACAGAGCCTGGTTCGGATTTGTATGCAAACCCAAAGGTTTATTTACAAATGCGATGTTTGGGGAACTGTGTGCTGCTCCAGCCGGTCAGGCACGGTGACTGTCACAACCCCAATGGTTATTGATGCTGCGTCATCAGATTGCGTATGCATGCATGAGACGCCTCCTGCTGCATTTGAATATAACAGTATTGTACAGCTGTTTCCCTACAGTTGTGTAATACCAGATGCATTCAAAATTCTGCCTTTTTGTTGGCTCTTTTAGGGGCCCGTTAGCATTATTTTTACTAAAGTAACGTGAAAGAGTGTTTTCACATTACTTTAGTTTCACCTGAATGTAGTTGTACTAAGAGCTTTTGGATCAGTTTTGGTGAAAAACTGCTTCAAACCCTTCAATTCGCCTTTTTTTTTTAGTAAGCAAATCGCATTTCTAATACTTATAATGGGGCTCTGTGCAAAATTCTACCAACTATAAGCTCCCTGAAACTAGTTTTCAAAAGTATGCAAGTATGGTCAAAATGCTGATTGTGCTCTTGATTTGTGCAGTGCTAGTGATGCTGGTCTCTGGAGTGGTACGAATTGAAGAAATGGGTGTGTGAGATGTGGGCCCCCCTGTGCCATAGGGGCCTGTGTGCACCCCACTCCCTGCACCCATTATTCATACAACACAGACTCTAGTACAACAATAGTTTTATTCTCTAACCTAGATGATGTGGGTTAACCATCTTAAAGGCTAGTTTTACAATGAGTGAATTTTGTAAGGCAGCATTTGTATATGAACTTGAAAAGACCACTTGTCATATGTTTTACATGCTTATTGCCAAGTTTGATTTTGTTTGACTAAACCTTTTGCCGACAGTTTCCCTGTCCAGTCACACACAGGGCCTATGTTTTTCCATTGCTTTTTTTCTGCACGTGTACTGGTTACCGCTGTGCCATTTTGGATGCAGAGAACGTGTATATTAGTTGGCATACCTGGGTTGTAACGTGGGTCATTGTTAGAAGGATGTGTGCTTGGCCCAGCCAGAAGCCGCATCCAAATACGTAGCTGCACAGGTTCAGACTTTCTGCACAATTGCATCCACCTCTGAATCAGGCGCACTGTCATTCACATACAGTATACACACGTACAAGGCCCACCCAAAAGAGTGTAGCTCCCCTATGTATATGTGACTTTTTCACCATTAGGCAGTTCATGGGGACCCCTCCCAACATTTTGCTATGGGGCTCATTATGACATTGCCCCTGTCCCATGCAACGCTGGCCCTACTTGTTAAAGCACTAATGACTGAGCGTAAGACCGCCTTCTAGGAGATCGGTACTCTCCTGTCCGATATTCTGTGCAGCTACGATCATCCCAATGATTCACTACAGGGCTTTCTTCCCAGATGTATGAAGTAACAAAATAGACTATACTTTCTCTTTGCATCAATTGTATTGTTAGGCCGCTTAGTTTGGCTGCTTCACTTGCGGTTTTACAAATATAAACTTTTTGTTTATTTCAGGTGACGAAATTTTTTGATTTGTTGAAGGAAAACGGTTCTCAGCTACGGAGTGTTCAACAAGCAAAAGAGACTATAGAAGAGAACATTAAATGGATGGATAAAAACTTTGATCTTGTTAAGACTTGGCTGGAAAATAATAGTGCATAGATATACTTTTACATTGCGTGAACCTGGGAATAGTGTTGTGAATTGAGCAGAAATTGCCATTAAAATCAATAAAATTTTCTGAGACACTGTGAAATGTAGTTCGGACAGGACAGCTGGCCATTGTGGTTGTAGAGTCCTGCAAGATCGCGCCACTTGTACGTTCTTGCGGGAGTGGAATACATACTGGGGGAAATTTACTAAGATCGAATGGGTATGAATGCACGTATTTGTACCCATTCGATCTAAAATACAGCCGCTGACGGCGCACAGCACCGTAAAATAGCGAGGCACTGTGGCCAAAGCATGGAGAGCACAACTAGCCATGCGAGAGAACGTGGTGCCCATGCCAACTTTTTCAGGAAAAAAAACTGATGTTGACCTTCCCATTGTCTACCTAATGATTGTGTTGACCTTAGTCATGTCGACTTATTGCAGGTGTTGACCTTCAGTGGTCGACCCAATGCATGGCATCGCTATCCTAAGGCAATTGTACGTTGAATGGTTATTGTGACGTTACATTCTAGAGAAACAGCCCAGCAGTGGAATATTATGCCACCCAAGATCCCAGAATGGACCCATAAGCTGCTGTTGACTGGAGCAGAGACGGCACACTGCCATTGGATGCTGGAGCAGAGAAGTCACACTGCCATTGGATGATGGAGCAGAGACGACACACTGCCATTGGATGCTGGAGCAGGGAAGGCACACTGTCATTGGATGATGGAGCAGAGAAGTCACACTGCCATTGGATGCTGGAGCAGAGAAGTCACACTGCCATTGGATGATGGAGCAGAGAAGTCACACTGCCATTGGATGCTGGAGCAGAGAAGTCACACTGCCATTGGATGATGGAGCAGAGAAGTCACACTGCCATTGGATGATGGAGCAGAGAAGGCACACTGCCATTGGATGCCGAAACATACAGTCAATAGGTTGACCACTATTGATCGAAAGGCAAAATGTACACACATGAAAATGGTCGATATGATTTTTTTCATGATTTTATTTTTTAAACTGACTTGTTTATACATCCGAGTGGGGATGGAGGGAGAATATAATAGGTGTGCCAAGCACAGTGAGGCACCGTGATCAAAGCATGGTGAGCGGATGCCGTACACTGATACAGTACCTATGTCAACAAACCGCAAAACCCTGAAAAACTCATGTTGACCTTTTCCCAGTCTACTTTTTTGCTTACAGACCTTCTGCCTATATAGACCAATATTGGTCAACCTAATGTTCCACACCCAAGAATTCTTCTTGCCTGAATGTATACTGCAAATAGTTTGGTGGTGGATGGATATATTGGTCATGGGTTGGCCTGGATGCTTTAGTTCCAGGCCAGAGTACCTCTGGCACACACCAGAACGATTTGGCCGCAATTCACCCGATTTCGAAACAATCGGGACAGATTGTATGTAAACGGCATTTTTTGGGCCATTTCTGATCCGCGTCCCCGCTGGTTGTTTTTCAGATCCTACCTGCAGCAGGTAGGATTTGAAAACGACCCCTTCAACTACAGATTGGGATCGGATGCAGATCGAATGCCGATCGTGAGCACATCGTTCTTCAACAGATCGTGAGATGATCGTACGATAGTCTTACAATCTGCATTGTTCTGGTGTGTACCTAGCATTAATGATACAATGATTCTCTTTAGAGAACGGTGTGCTTCAAGTCCTTGTTTCAGCATGACGATGCCCACATTGCACACAGCAAGATCCTGGGTTTGGCATGGAACACTCCAAAACCGTGGGATGAATTGGAATGCTGACTGAACCAGGTCTCACCACCAGACATCACTGAGGCTCATTTGGCTGAATGCAAATCCCATGTTCAATTATTTAGTGGAAATCCTCCTCCAGAAGAGTGGAGGAAACCAACTACATAGTTTTGTAATGACAAAATTTATTATTATTTATTTATATAACACACACATATTCCGAAGCCCTTTACAGAGAGCACTTGAACATTCAGATCCGTCCCTGCCCCAGTATCGCATGTGCACCGTCCGTGCTGGTGTGATGTACTGGTGCCCATGTTCTTTTGAATAAATATATCAAAATTCCCTGATTGAAGTATACAACTAATTCATAAATATATACAAATTAAAAACCAATCAAAGAAACAGTGTTGTAGCGTAAGGTTTATTTCCCATAGTGTTTAACATTTACATCATTAGTATAAGTTCAAAGCAAAACAGCCCTTATATCACTTAGACCATATCATTTCTTCACACACATACTTGTTCTTAATGAGAAAAATAGGAATCTTTGCATAGCAGTCATATATCCATTCTAACAATGACTGTGATTTTATTTGTGTGGGACTCAGTGCAACAAACGTCTGTAAAAATGTGACCTATATATATGCGGACCTGTAAAGGCCAGTCCATGCTCGGAAGCCAGAACGTTCAGCTACGAGAAGAACAAGGGATTGACAAGTAGAAAAGGCACAGTCCTTGTAAACAGAGAACCCAGTTCTTCTGCTGCTTCTGTATATTCTTAGCAATCAACACACATCACTTGCAACACTGACCATTCTGACCAAATGTTCTTTGTATACACAAAAGGTAAAAATCTCTATCAATATAGTCATTTATACACAGTTTTCAGTAACCACAGAGGTTCTCAGGCACTCCGACTACATGGAAAATGTGCAAAGGTTGCAGGCTTTTATTTATTACTTACATAAAACATTTCATTATAACTAGAGAAGCTTTGCCCCTTGAGAATTGAAGAAAAAGAACCGAAAAATAGATTTTGCAGGAAAAAACCAACCAAGCGCTTCCACAGACATCAGGGTGCTGGGAATGGGACTGAGCGGAAGCCGTGTGCTTGTATCAAACTTTGTTCTTCCCAAGCAGTTCTCAGGTAAGTGCAACGGAGACTGTACACGGATCTAAGCAAAGGGAAACAGGAGAAGTGTTACATTATTAAAGACTATTAAGATGCATCTTCTTCTCCCAGCTGTTGCTGCATTATACATTAGTTGCAATGAGATGCAGCCAGCAGCTGGCACCATTGCTGATCAGCCATGTAGATAGCGGGTGATCTGCAGCTCAGATAACCGGAATCAGTGTTCATTTTGGTCACAGATTTTTAGCTAAATTGAATGAGATCTGGGTTTAAATTTGAGGTCTCTGAGTCCAGTTAATGTTACTGGAAGATGACTTCGCACATGAGGAGAGATATCAAAGCTTGGAGGGAAGTAAAGTTGAGAGAAGTACCAAAGTCAAACACGGCCTGTAACTTGGCAGTTGGGAGCTGATGATCTTGGAGAGAGAGAAAAATCCAATCTATCCCCCCGCAGTCTGAAAGCATTCATCTTCCCACTGCATTTGCCAGTGTATAGTCTATAGCCATCTGGATTTTCAATGAACTTTAGATGTGTTTGAGCCACACAAATGCTGGACACAAGCTGTGCATGGGACTTGCATACATTTACCAGCGGCTTGTACCATCCAGAGAAAATCTAGGGGGGTGTCCCAGGTATTACTAATCAATATGGGTCTTGAAGACAAGGACTGCATTGTCAGGCGTAGTTTTC
Organism: Crinia signifera; assembly: GCF_055691185.1. NCBI lineage: Eukaryota > Metazoa > Chordata > Amphibia > Anura > Myobatrachidae > Crinia > Crinia signifera. The sequence goes on from NC_139217.1 coordinate 408,645,097, forward strand.
TTGGCTTTGCAGGCCGCTCTGCGACAGCCAGCCTGAGTGAGCTGATCCTTACTTAGCTTGCTGTCGCGCTCAGACTGTGACTCTGGATCGCAGTTCTGCTACCGCAAATGCAGCAAGGAGGTGTTTAAGGCATCTGCATTGCTATGGGTCGCTATATTGAATGAGGGCCTTTGTGTATAAAATGGCAAAGCCGTAGGACGCCTGAGTGTGACCCAGCATAGACTGATGCCAGTGTCTCTAACGTGGCTGTTTTCTTGTGTTGACATAATTTAGAATGAGCAAAAACAGATTATTCATTACTAGAATAGATCCAATATGACACATTTAATGTTCTGAAGATAGTATTAAGTATGATTACAAAACAATGAAAATAGCTTCACACTTTCCCTGCAACCAATTGTTCTGTGGCCCAAGCATTATATAATGCCAGTCACTGCAGTGCGTTCCAAAGCCTGTGCTCAGTGCTGTATGTACAATATGTTACAGTGTATCCACTTACCTAACTACTGCTGGTCTTTTGTGCACTAGGTTTTACAGCGGTGCTCTGACCTGTGGGCTGGAACCAAACAAGAGAAGAGTAAATGACACAAATACTAATGAAGCATAATGTGACATAACTTAGTATGTTATTTATAAAACAAACTGCATAAAATGACCGGGCAAATGTTCTCTTGTGCCTAGTTCCGGAGTTCCGAATTCTAATGTGATAACAGACGCAGCAGTAGCTCTCAGCCAATAGGAAGACTGCCTCTTACTAAATGTAGACTTGCGGTTGCCTGGAGAAGCACATACTGTACAGCAGATGACTGAGCACATCCTAGCAGGATCACGCGTATCACACATATTGTGCCAGATACGAAGTTGTGCTGGGGAGAGTACACACCTGGACCATCCAGTGCTGTAGAATACATCTTCCTGGTACCTAACCAAGGATATAGTCCCCGGCACCCTGGTTTTACTCCAAGATAGTATTAACAAATTATCCCCATGAGATAAATATTATTATTATTTAGAAGCTTTACTAATTCTACACTTGGTAGACTTCCCTTCTACATCATCCTGGAAATAAATGTGCTCTTTTTATTTCTATGAGCATTATGTCAGTGGTTACTACACTGGGTGTCATGGCAACCTGGGAAGCCATGGGTTGGATGGTCCAATAGTAAATCAAATTGATGATTGGCAGCCACCAGTGCTGGTATTGCCAGTCATAAAGTATATGGACAAACAGAAGCACTACCCTGCCCATCAACACATAACTGACCCTAATAATGATAGGTTTATTTAAATACTACTTAAAATAGTACGTAGTCTAAAAGTGCATGGAATACAGTGTATTATCAATTGGTTTTGAATAGAACATTGTCATTGCTTGGCATATACAGCAGTAACCTTCAGTTAATTCATTTATTTACAGTTTGTTATATATCGCAGCATATTCTGTTGCGCTCTACCATTGTAAACTGTGATAAAACAAACTGGGTAGTAACAAACCAACAGAGGTAGGAGGGCCCTGCTCACAAGCTTACGCTCTATATCAATGGTTCTTGGTTGATAGTTGTAAACCGGAGCTTGCGTTTGGCCCAGTGGCTGTGTAGAGGCCCTGTACGAAGAGAATGAGGATGATTTTCCACCCAAGTAATAAAAATTCTGCTTGTTAGCATAGCCAGACAAATGTAAGTGAGCTTCATAAGGAGACTGCAGTGATAATGCTGGACACAGCCTGCCGAGCGACTACATACGTGTATCAGGAATGAAGGCCAACATCATATACAAAACCAATGGAACGTAACTGTATTCCAGACACTTTTATATTATGTACTACCATTACCATGCTTATTGGCTTAGCCTGTTTTTACCTGTTGCTGCATTGTTATGAAGAAGCGGAAGATCTAATTGCACAATACACTAATTGATATATTACTGACTTGTAGTACACGAGTAATATATATATATATATATATAATTCCAGCACATAATGCTTTTGCAGACATTGGAGCAAATACCAGCATATTATAAGCAGATGTATTAGCTATACCTTAGAGGAATCTGGTGTTTTCCCAGGAGTCTGAGAAACTGGAGCACTACAGGAACTCTTATGGCGATGTGCAGCGAATCCTGTTTAGGATTCGCTGCACATTCGCCGCGTTCTGGAGGGCTGGAGCATTCGCTGCCAGCCCTCCTTGTGACCCTATTCAACGCTGCAAGGGCTCGCTGCCCTTGACGCCGATTTTTAACCGGAGCCGGGGTCGGCGGTAGGCAGGGAGATGGAAGCCTCCCTGCCTGTGCCGGAATGTGTGGGGGAAGGAGGGCTCCCAGGGACACAGGCAGCACAAGCTGCCCCCCTGAGAGCTGGCAGGGGTGCTGTGGAGGGAGCCGCTGCACTGGTCCCGCTCGTGCATATGTAATGAGCGGCTCCCCGCCCCTGCTGGCGAATGTGTAAAAAATAAAATAAATTAAATATATATTCATGTGCTACAAGAATAAAATTACTGATTTTTTTTACACCAAAATGAATGCAAAATGGTGAATCACGGCAAAGCAATTCGCCATCCTAGCATTGAATACACTCTCGGCAAATCCCAGTGAAAACCCCATTGAAATACACCAGTCAATTGCAGTGAGCATGAAACAGAGAACTGGCCGACATTCACTGTTTGCTTTCGGCGAACAGTGAACATTGAATAGGGTGAATCAGATTTTCAGTGAAAAAGATTCACCGCAAGGAGTGAAAACAGCCAAATTCGTCGAAAAAACAAAACGTGAATCGGAGCATTGAATAATTGCCCTTAGCCTTGTCCTAGGGCAGGAAAACATGCAATCTATTACTGGGATTTTTTATTAGGTAAAAAAATAAAACAGAAGTAATACAAATAAAAATCTCCATATTTACGGTGATGGGTTTAGCAGTGGAAAATAAAGTTTAAACATATCAATGAAATACCTTGGATGAATCCTGTGACTTGTTAGTGGAGCTGGTAGCAGCACAGGAGGCAAAGTCACTGGAGAGAGCCCCAATAGCTGCATCATCATCCAGTGGTTTCTGGAACAAAAGTCACTTCACTTAATGCTAGCAATGATGTGCCGGCGTGCATACCACTCCTCTCTCACATGGCACAGACAGTACACACATATTACATGGGTCAGAGAACATAGAAAATAGTAGCACACATAGGCATGTACAGAGGGGGTGCCGGGGGTGCCCAGGTTATCCCTAATACCAAATACACCCAAAGCCCCCCTCTGCCGCCGCATCCAGCCTCCAACCCACAGCGGGCCGCATGCACATTCTATTGTCGGCCCCTGCAAAAATGTCTGCCACCTTGGAGGAGACAGACATAAGAGGTCCAGTGTGGCCTGCTGTGGGTTGGAGGCCAGATGCAGTGGTCAGAGGAGCGTGGAACGCTGTTAGGAACTCCCTGGTCAAAAGTATCTATCCCCTCCCCACCCAGGCAATGAGCAGGCAAGTGCCCTTGGCAACGAGCATGCAAGTCTCCTGGGCAACGAGCATAAACCCACCCTCCTCCCCTGACAATGAGCATGCAACCCCTCCCCCTGACAACAAGTATATAACTCCTCCCTGGCAAATAACAAATAACTCTTCCTCCCTGCCAACGAGCATGTGACTCCCCCTAGAAATGAATAGTGTAACCCCCCGGCAATGAGCATTGCGTCAGTGTATGCTGCAACTGTCTTTTATTTACCATGTACTTGGCCAAATTTGCATTTGTACTGTAAATCATTATTTTATTTTTTTTGCTCAACTATGTATTGTCAGGGGCTGCAGAACCCTTGTGACACCATATAAAATAAATGATAATAATAACAATGCATAATATGTAACATGCATTACGGTGTGTAGTATAATGTGCAATAGGCATTACGTTGTGTGGTAGTATTTGTAATTGGCATTACGGTGGGTGGTATTATGTGTAATGGGCATTACTGTGTGTGGCATTATGTGTAATGGGCATTATGGTGTGTGGCATTACGTGTAATGGGCACTATGGTGTGTGGCATTACAGTGTAATTTTTGCAGCACGCCTTTGGCATGTGTGTATGGGGGGGAATTATTAATTCTGAAGCTTATATACATAAATAAGTCACCTATTTAGTTTGCATTGATGCCTTGTAGGTGGTGAAAGACACGCCCCTCCAATGGTACACCCCCTAAGAAAATGGGCTGTGCAGGCCTATGGTAGCACAACATAGAGCCACCCCAATTTAAATCCATGAAGTGTAACCATAAAAGCAAACTAATGATCTGCTTCTAGACCCCCAAGGGGAAGAGTTCATAAAAAAGTTCAATTAAATGAAATAAATATCAATGTAAATACAAGGCTAATAACATGTCATGCTTACCTTTGGTTTCACGTCTACTGGTTCAGCAGGTTTCCCCTATAAGATGACATAGAAATGCACATAAATGATATACAGAACTACACACATGAAAATACACAGTACATGTCCTTATGTGCATACAGAATATTACCTGATCTTTACCATCCAACAGATGCCTGTACTCCGGAGGGATTGTGCTATCTCTTTCCCCAAGCTTATCAATGTGCTCTTTTTTGGCCTTTTCCTGTGAATGTGAGAATAAGCAGAGATAGATTACATTTTATTATATACAGTATATTGAAGTCCTTGAAACTAAATTTCCTTTACAGGAAATACACCAGTATGTTGTGTTATAGCGCATTACCACTAGGTGTCGCCATAGCGCAAGAAACCCACTGCCCAAAAAATGTAATTGCATCTTTTTTTCAAAGACTTCATCAGCTGGTTATAAAAAATAGAAATACTACTGTGTATATGACATATATGATCATAAATACTAGATGTGGCCTTGATTGAGGTATTCATGAGTGCCCCATACAGTAAATATTCTTTTAAAATACACATGTATAGGGCAGCATTGCACACTACATCTTATCTAACAATGACCTCCATTCTACAATCCGAGCCTAGCAAAGCAACCAAGAGATTGTTAAATCTAGACAGTTTTAAACAATAAAGTTGCGTATTCAGATACATCTTTTTCTCAGTTTAAAAACACTTGAGATTTTACTCTACACCCAGGAGTGTAGCTAGTGACATAAACTAATTCCTAATAAAGCATTAAAAAGGATTGTCTACTTTTGGACTACCCCTTGTTAAATCAGACATGGCCCCCAAGTAATACAGACATGAGAAGTTATGACTTCTGTTTCGGCAGTGATGCCAATGGAACCACAAGCCAGCGGTAACTCTGTAATTCAACTCTACTGCAGTGCTTTGTACAGGCGGATCTGAAGCTGGCCATACATTAGAACGATCTGCATGTGATGAATAAATCGTATGATCGATTGATCGTATGTATGTGCTAAAAACACATATGATCTGCTTTCAACTGCAAGCCACCCTGACTAACCATAAATGCAGCACGTATGATCAGTGGAGCGCCCTCTTGGCCCGTGGGACCGCACATCGCACCGATATAACTCACGATGTGCACACAATCGATCGCATGACCTGTCGAAATCGGCCGTTAAGGGCAAATATCGTTTTGATGTATGGCCAGCTTTACAGCTGACAGATGCCCATTAGTGTAGGAAGAGATGGGGCAGGTTTCACTAAGAAGAAGTTGTCCAAAAGGCCAGATGGGAGTTTTAGTTCAACAGGAACTGCAGAGGCGCACGGTCCATGCGATTCTCATACAGTATTTCTCTGCATTGCTCACCTTTACCAAGTCCACCGTAGGCTTGTTCTCATCCGGATCCTCTTGTCTGGTTCCCAGTGACCCAGAGAGCAGATCTAGAGCATCGTCAGGTATCTGGACATTATGAAGGTATAGAAACTCAATAAATAATGTTGGGAATATCAGCAATAAAGGGTGCATCTAATATTGGACACCATTTCCAAAATGTGCCTATGAATACCATCCCCCTTTGTGCCATGTAAGTTTTATTTAAATAGCGCACTTTCTCCAACAGGACTCAAATTGCCATGTACAGTATGTAACCGTGTCTAGTGTACTGTGTTTTCTGACTGCTTATGTCTGCAGAGATGCATGTAAAGAAGGGGAGGTGAATAAATGTCGGAGGGTATTTTGCTGTTATTAAGTTACCTTTTTTATTTATTTAACCTATATCACTGTATAAACTAAGAGATGTGTCCAGCTTACAAGAGGTAATGGAGATATACTACAGGTCACACATATATCTCAGCATCATTCATGGACTTACAGAAGCAGGTGTCTTTGGGGCTTCCGACTTAACAGAAGGAGCTTTGGAACAGGACACGATCTCATCAGACCCAGATTTTCCAGGTGCTTTCTATTACAAAAATATAGAGATATTTAGGACCTACTGTATTAAAAGTTAAAACAAGAAAATACATAGATCCAATAAAGTGTCCTGAATAAGGTCAAGAGACTTAGAAAAATACAACATCAAATAGTGTAAACCGGGAACGTTGGTTTTCCGGGAAAACCGATACAGCGACAGTCATACACTGAATATAGGCATGCTGCATATAATTTTTTTAATCGGCAGAAGCTGCTTGTTTGTCCTATTCACTCCTAGCACTATAATGCTATTTAATGGAGAAATTCTCAAGAAAAGATGCCCAATGCTACCAAGTTGCGCCACTAGAAGGGCTGTTAACATGGAAGGAGGATAGATGAATGTGGACACATCTGTATGTTACATATATGCTGGCTGGTTCCCCCAGGGATCAGCAGCATTATGTGCATCAGACAATATGCAGCATTCAGGAATCCCATTGGCTAATTTTACAGAAGTCTGGAGCTTAGTAGAGTTATGCTGAGTCCCAGGTGCCGCAGTCCGCCTGAGGCACATAGCGCTGCCGTTCTAGGGGTGAACCAGCCATCACACACACATATATATATATATATATATGTTTTTGCACATTGCACCTTTATTGCTACTATTGAATGACCTGATGAAAAGACTGTAAATGTCTTGAAACGTTGTCATATGCATCTAAATTTGATAACTAAAAAGCACTTTTTAAAATCCAAGTGAGTGCCGCCTCTTCCTTGTACAGTCCTGTATAAGAAACCTCTGCTATACTATCTCGGGGAAGGCACCGTGGTCATCACCTATCTGTCCGGAGTGCCGAACAAAGTCTGCAAAATTATATATATATATATATATATATATATATATATATATATATATATATATATATATATATATATATAGTAGCAGGGGTGGGCCCGGCACTCTGTTTCAAAAAGTCCAAATACTCGCTGGGGTAACCATCCAATGGTGATAGCAGCACCAGGGTAGATATACAGGCAAAAACGGCGGTACTCTCCAGACTTGTTTTCAAGGATTAAAAGAAAGCCTTTATTGATCCATCCATCTTTTCATCAGGGCGTGTAGCTAAAAAATAAAGTGCACAGCACTTTATTTTTTAGCTACACGCCCTGATGAAAAGACGAAAGTCTTGAAACGTAGGCAATGGCTCACTGAAATAAATATTGCATCTGTTTGAACTTTTACCGTTGAAGTGCCGCCTACCTCATTGAAGCTGCGCCGTCAGTTACAGGGGGACTATCCGGTATACACATACATACACATATATATATATATATATATATATATATATATATATATATATATATATATATATATATATACACACACATACATATATATATATATACACACATACATATACATATATATATATATATATACACACACACACATACATACACACACACATCAGAACATGTATATTTATATGTGTTAAGTGGTCCCCCCAGCACTATAGCCTGCTGCTAAATTATCAAAGGTGGAGCATAGTAGTGCCAACGGACCCATACACAAGTGTAGAGAAAAGAGGTCACTCATAATAATAATAATTAAAAAACAAATCCCCTCCTTACCACAACACGTGCATACAGTATTTTCCCACATTCCCATAAATTACGGAGGGTAGTGGCCATGAAAAATCAGCATTTAGGGATAAAATTATATTTTTAATAGTATTATTATATTTCTTAATTGAATTCTGATCATTAAAGGTAGTGTTTGCAGTTCACGATTAAAACAAAAACACTACACTGTATTATTCAAAACTGATGCAACTTTATAAAGGCCTCTTTATAAAAAAAAATTTGAAATCTGACAAATTAAACAATAATATGAGCAATCCTTGGATTGCTTTGTGAATAGGGATAAAGATAGGCAGCTTTTCCTTGGTTTAAGGATCAATTTACAACTAATGTTGACGAGCACAAAAATAAAATGGCTGCCTCAGAGGAAATAATTCTCCATGGATACCGGCATTCCTTTCTGTTTGTTCAATTAAAACTAATGTGATTTCAGTTTTATTATGTGAAATTGTTGTTTATGCTATAGCTTTATAGAATGTATGTATTTTCAGCAGTAAGTGTGTCCCGACTACAAAGATATAATTATCCCTGTTTATTTAGGTGACAGGATTCATCCATTGTGGCCATTTAAAAGAGAGATGGATGGATAAATGTAATAAGAAATAAAGACCACAATAAAGCCAAGGTGACAAGTATTGCTGCAATGCAGGGAACTTACCGCAGAAGACTGTAACGGTGCACTCTGGGAGGTGGTGGGAGAAGTAACAAACCCTTCAGTCAAAGCATCCAGCAAGTCATCCTCGCTCATCGGCTGCATGTTCACAGGAATACAAGGAGCACAGAATGAAAGGAGAGTGAGTGTGGAGGTTTTATGCAGAGTATGAAGGTGGAACGGGTGGTGTTATATGAGCAGGGCTGTAATGTGACACTGCAGCACATAATACATGTGAAACAGAATCAGGCAGAACAGACAAAAAAAACTTCTGCCCAGCAACGTTCTAGAAACAAACCCCAGAGACGACCATCTGTACCAGAGACTAATAGGTGACCTATAAAATGTGAGGGTTCTGTTATATCCACTATATCCACAACATCTTATTTTAATATATATATATATATATATACACACTAGGTGATTCATCGCGCCCTACGGGCGCTCTTCACACCGTCGTAAGGGGCTGCGCCCCCTTAATTTGTGAACGTTTGTATATGAGAAATATGGTTAGAATTGTATGAAAGATGCCCTGTATTGCAACTTAGGTGTCCGCGAATCGCGGGAGGGGGGGTCGCGGAGGGTGCCGCGAATTGCAGGCGGGGGGTGCCGCGAATTGCAGGAGGGGGGGTTGTGGGGGGGTGGATGCTGCAAATCGCGGGAGGGGAGGGATTGCAGAGAATTGTGGGAGGGGGGTCGCGGGGTGGGTTGCCGCAAATCGCGGGAGGGGGGTTACGGGGGCGGGGGTTGCGGCAAATCATGGTAGGGGGGGTCGCGGGGGGTGTGCGGTGAATCACGGGAGGGGGGTCACGGGGTGGGGTGCCGAGAATCGCGGGGGGGAGTGTGTGTGCCGTGAATCGCGGGAGTGGGGGTTGCGGGGGGGGGGGGGGTTGGGGGGGTGTGACGCGAATCGCCACAAGAAAAAATCAACACAGAAAGGTCAACACATGTAAATGTTGACATAAGTGTGGCACTTCATTGGTGTCCATGTCGACACATGAGAATGAATATGAAAACATTCAAAAAATGAAAAAAAAAAATTCAAAAACTCATGTCAACCTTTTTCATTGTCGACCATAGCCATGTCAGTGTTTTCCATGTGCAATTTAATTCTGGAGCTGCCGCGAATCGCGGGGGGGGGGGGGGGGGTGCCGCGAATTGCGGGAGGGGGGGTCGCGGGGGTGGGTCCCGCGAATCGCGGGAGGGGGGTTACGGGGCGGGGGTTGCGGCGAATCATGGGAGGGGGGGTCGCGGGGCTGTGCCGTGAATCACGGGAGGGGGGGTCACGGGGTGGGGTGCCGAGAATCGCGGAGGAGGTGTGTGTGTGTGCCGTGAATCGCGGGAGTGGGGGTTGCGTGGGGGGTGGGGGGGTGGGGGGGGGTGTGACGCAAATCGCCACAAGAAAAAATCAACACAGAAAGGTCAACACATGTAAATGTTGACATAAGTGTGGCACTTCATTGGTGTCCATGTCGACACATGAGAATGAATATGAAAATATTCAAAAAATGAAAAAAAAAACTTCAAAAACTCATGTCAACCTTTTTCATTGTCGACCATAGCCATGTCAGTGTTTTCCATGTGCAATTTAATTCTGGAGCTGCCGCGAATCACGGGGGGTGCCGCGAATTGCGGGAGGGGGGGGGTCGCGGGGTTGGGTGCCACGAATCGCGGGAGGGCGGGGTTTACAGGGGTTCCGTGGGGGGTTGCCGCGAATTGCGGGAGGTGGGGGGTCACGGGGGTGCCGCGAATCGCGGGAGGGGGGGTTGCGGGGGGGGTGTGATGCGAATCGCCACAAGAAAAAAATCAACACAGAAAGGTCAACACATGTAAATGTTGACATAAGTGTGGCACTTCGTTGGTGTCCATGTCGACACATGAGAATGAATATGAAAATATTCAAAAAATGACAAAAAAACTTCAAAAACTCATGTCAACCTTTTTCATTGTCGACCATAGCCATGTCAGTGTTTTCCATGTGCAATTTAATTCTGGAGCTGCCGCGAATCACGGGGGGGTGCCGCGAATTGCGGGAGGGGGGGTCGCGGGGGTGGGTGCCGTGAATCGCGGGAGGGCGGGGTTTACAGGGGTTCCGGTGGGGGGTTGCCACGAATTGCGGGAGGTGGGGGGTCACGGGGGGTGCCGCGAATCGCGGGAGGGGGGGTTGCGGGGGGGGGTGTGACGCGAATCGCCACAAGAAAAAATCAACACAGAAAGGTCAACACATGTAAATGTTGACATAAGTGTGCCACTTCATTGGTGTCCATGTCGACACATGACAATGAATATGAAAAAATTAAAAAAATTAAAAATAAATCTTCAAAAACTCATGTCAACCTTTTTCATTGTCGACCATAGCCATGTCAGTGTTTTGCATGTGCCATTTAATCCTGGGGCTGCTGCGAATTGCGGGGGGGGGGTGCCGCGAATCGCGGGAGGGGGGGTCGCAGGGGGGGTGCCGCCAATCGTGCAAGGGGGGGTTCTTTTTGCCGCGAATCGCGGGAGGGAGGTCGCGGGGGGGTGCTTTTTCCGCGATTCGCGGGAGGGGGGGGGGTCGCGGGGTGGTGGTTATGCCGCGAATTGCGGGAGGGGTCGTGGGGGGGTTCTTTTTGCAGCGAATCGCGGGAGGGGGGGTCGCGGGGGTGTTTTTGCTGCGAATCGCGGTAGGGGGGTCGCGGGGGAGCGGGTGTTTTTGCCGCGAATCGCGGGAGGGGGGGGGGGGCGTGCGGGGTTTTTTTTTGCCGCAAATCGCGGGAGGGGGGCGCTCACCTGGTGGCTGTGGAGTAGCAGTGCTGGGCAACATGGGAAGGCAGTGGGTGTCTGGCACTGTCTGTGGGCTCACTGGGCTGGTTCTCTGTCACATACCTCCCAACATGACCATCTCCAGGAGGGACACAATGCTCTGTTTCTAGACTTCCCCTTAATGTATGATTGCCATCACCTGTTTTAAACAGGTTAATTTCTCAGAAAGGTGTTCAGCACAGATGAAGGCAATCACACATTAAGAGGAAAGTCCAGGAACAGAGCGTTATAGACACAGACACCCACTTTGAGTGACAGATGTAGCCAAATATATAGGAGATATACAACTTCTATGGGCGGCACTCACTGCATCAAGAAGACTCGAACACAAGGAGTAGTTGAAGAATCTTCAACTACTCCTTGTGTTCGAGTCTTCTTGATGCAGTGAGTGCCGCCCATAGAAGTTGTATGGATTTGGAATCCCGACCTGGGAAACCAGGGAAGGCACCACTCAAGCTGAATTTTGTCGAGGTGTGCTGGCCAATACTGTGACTATATATATATATATATATATATATATATATATATTTGTTTGAGATGAAATACATGAAGGTAATAAACAATACAATGAATAGGAATATCACCACCTCTATTTCACATGCCAGGAACCAGCGGGCATCACACAGAGCTCTGGGAGTGCTCTGTCTCTGTTGCAGTCTCTTGTTTTGCATGAGAAATAAGAACGGCGGCTGCGCAATGCAACCAGCAACTCTACATAGCAGGAGTGTGTTCTGGGCCAGGATGGCATTGCTGACCCAAGGTTTATGACTTTACGCTATATTATCTCACCTGTGGCTTCTCTTCAGGTTTTGGCAAAAGAGGCTTCCCATCCTTATCCTGTAACCAAAAAGCAATTTACCATTTTTAAAGTGTAACAGTCACCTGTACAGTGATGAAGCGGCCATCTTGTGAGCTCAACCCTATTTAGCTCATCACAACAGCCAACAGAATGCTGAGGGAATGCAAATGTCTGCCTACCTTAACCTCATTTAGCCTGTACTCAGGAGGTATTGTTTCTTCATCTTCACCAAGTTTTTCCCTATTTTCTTTGTCTGTTTTTTCCTAAAATAAAAACACACATATTTCAGGAATTGCTCGTGTCCAGCCCTCCCTCTGTATGAAGCACTATAGGGATTGTTCATCTACAGCAGGCTTATAGGAAACCTTTCATCAACTTTGTTTGACTGACTACTCCAAGGATGTTTGAGAGCCACAACTTCTTCAATGAGGTTGTAGAAATCCAGGCATTACTATAATTACTGCTTGTAATTTTTCAGCAGAGTTAAGCAACTGAACATGCTAAACTATAGTTAACTGTTGAATGCTGCAAAGAAATGTAGTATGGATCGCTACCATTGCTAACTGGAAGGCTTGATAAAAGCGAATGTTTGTAAGTAAAAAGACAACTTGCATTTAATTTACTGCATTTCTAGGTTTGTTTTTTTAAACATACATTTGGCTTGTACAAGGGAGTTCAGGATAACATTTGGGAGCCTCCTGGATCTTCTTGGATAGTAATGACGTATGAATGATTTTAAGTATTACTTGGGCATTGGGAGCCTGAGCAGGTCCCGATGGTATTGCGGCATGTAGTGCAAAGTATTTTGCACATGTGCAGAACTCATACTGATACAATACAGTGGCAGGCAGTCAGTGATTGACAGTCTTCTGCCGTTTGTGGGTGGGGAAGGAGCAGCCACGCCCTCCATATCCTGAAACGGAGGCGTGCTGCTGATGTTTAGAGGGAGGGACAAGGCCTGGACCTACATCAGAAGACGGAATTTTATTGGTCTCTTTGTAGGAACGTCATTGGCCAGCATGAGCACCCCTTTGGCTAACACTTCATGTATATTGCCAATATACTTTACACGGGAGACCGTGTGCAATACAACAATTGAATACCGCCCAGAACGTATACAAAATCACAATTTAAGTTAAAAGCAGAATTTGTTTACCTGTCCTTTAACATAAGTTAAAAATGCATCTTACACAGAATGTTATGCCATTATGTACATAGGCCAATAGATTATAATTCTTCATTTGCATTCTTTATACTAATAATTACCTTTACTTCACGGGGAGCCGTCTTCTTGTCCTTTGGCTTTTCCTGCCTTCCTGGCAGCGTGCTAGCCAGGCCCTCAATTGGGTCAACTTTGGCCTTGGGTGCTTTCTAGAAGCAGAAAATAAAAAAGTGAATCATTTACGGTAATATCGTACCATAATATCAGTATGGTGGACATTATTTTACTGTAAATCATCTCTGTCCATTACCCACAGAGATCATTTCTAGTTAGTGTAAGGTCAGAGTAGGACATATGAAGATTTAACCCTTGCTGGTAATTTGGAGAACACCACAAAAATGCATTGCACACTAGACTATAAACAAGTGGAATTCTTTGTGTAAATAAAATAAAGCATTACTAGAGATATAAACCAGCTTGGTGGCATTAGGAGGGCACACAGAACGGGGTATTACCAATGGCCATAAATCCTGGTGTGCTTTGCAATGTGCTTGATGCCAGGACTCTGGACACTGATTGTGGAGATCGGGTACCAGTTTATATTTGCACTTTCCACAAGCACTTTGGGCCGGATTCTGGTTGTAAAATCGCCATCCCGTGGGTGAGCGAATGACTGACCACGCCACTGCGTGAATTTCCCTGCTGCATTGCGAACGGATGTTTTACATAAACATCCATTTGCAAGGGAGCGTAGGGGGGTTAAATCATTCTATGGTCATGACTCTCAAATAATTTATCCCCTGTTCCCAAATATGTCAGTCTTGACTGATGTATATTTGAGAAAGTGGCGGGCACTGACATCATGTGACCTCAGCCGCCCACCCACGGAAGCCATCAGCCTGCTTGGGTTTGCATGGGGGCACCCACCATTTTTGTTGGTGCACCCAAGAATGCTTAGCGTCCCCATCTGCCCCCCTCCCTGTGTGAATGACACTACGACAAGTCTATAAATTATGAAAAAGTATTATGCGCCTCTACAAATATAATATACACACCTAGTCCTACATACATCTCCTACCAGAATGAAAACTTTGCAGACTTGGTTGCTTACTATTCATTAGTCCAGCGCTACAGACGAACCACCACTGAATAGTACTGTACAGTTACAGCACAGTCTAACTGCAATATACGGTTATCAGTGCATACTAATCTGGAGATTATACGGGTGATCGTGGTTGGTAGGCCAATACAGTGTTTGTTGTAGGAGATGTGAGAACTGAAAAGTGTCCTCCCCCCATCAGTAACAACAAAGCCAAATGACCAATAAGTATTGTAATAAGTGTTACACTTTGTGAATAACTGGGATGTGTACATCACAGCCAGCTTGTTGTACGCTAGGAGTGTGATGAATGTCTACAGAAATAGCAGCTCTCCAATTACGCACCAATCAGGTTAACCGTCCCTCTACTCCTGTGCCTTCAGTAATGGCCATCTGCACACTATTATTCAAAGCAAGAATACAGCTTCAGAAGAAGAAGTACAGTAGGACGGTTTACCTCAATAGTGTATGAATAATGAGTTATTCCAGTTATTCACAAGGTGAAGCTTATTGATCATCTATCTGGAACCCAGCTATACATTTATCTCTCACCATTTACCTTATACTGTACTATAATGTTTTTAATGCACTAGTTAAATTAGAGGTGATATATACTGTCCTGTTGGCTAAATGCCATGCATAGAAGGTAAGTTACAGGCACTGTACAGCAGGAACATGCAGTAACTGGAAAGCCCCGTACACACGGGCGGTTTAAGCCTTTATTGCCGGGGACACTGTTGCTAGGAGCGCGCTCCAGCGACCGGCCCGGTACTGTTCGCTGGTCGCGGCCAGCGGCTTCCTCCTTCAATGATTACATTTTAAACGGGACACTCAGCAATTTGGTTGCTGAGTGATATTAAGTCAAAATCACTCAGCGACCACATTGCTCCAGCTGAACACGTGAAGCAGATGTGTAGGTACCAGGTCTGCCGGAACCTAGAGGAATGTGTTTAGAATATTACAATAAGTACATGATGGCATATATGTACAGTATGAGGGTTTGCTACTTACTGAAGGTGCAGGGGCAGCCTGGACAGCTGATGAGGAGGTGCCAACCACTAAATCTTCCTTTCCTGACTGTTTACCATCTTTCTTACACTGTTATACAAGACAAGGATAAGGATTTAAGGACGGCTTACATCATTGGTGAGTTACCATCGCTGTGACATCGCTCACACTCACACTAATACCAGCACTCATCCACAAGTCACACTTTCCATCATGTACAACAAGCCAAAGACAAAGTTATACAGATCAGTTAGGTATAGGCAGCACTTGTAGTTTATTCAGCATCTATCTGGGACCCAGCTAGAAGTGTATCTCTCACAGTCTGCCTTATACTGTACTAGAATAAAACACCAAATTAGAGGTAATGTAGGCTGTCCTGTGCGATAAAGATCCTGGGTACTATTCACATGCTAGTGCAGAGACAACCAAACCTTGGCAGAGGACATCAGCACCCATGAATATTTCATATGTCACACTTCTGCGGATATGTATAGAAGGTAAGTTTAAAAGACACTACATAGCTGGTCACATGCAGTAACTGGAACACATGATACAGGTGTGTGGGTAATACTGGTCTGCATGGACCTAAAGGAATGTGTCCAGCATATTATAATAAGTACATGATAGCATATATGGAAGAGGGTTTGCTACTTACTGAAGGCGCGGGGGCAGCCTGGACAGCTGACGAGGGGGTGCCAACCACTAAATCTTCCTTTCCTGACTTTTTTCCTTCAGAAGCATCCTTAGGAAACAAATGTATAACAAATAAACAACTGAGCAAGTCATTATTACTAGTAAATTGTAATAAGAAATACATAATTTTGTCTATATACAATTGGTCATTCTAATGTACCCCCATACGATTTGTTCAGTAACAACTAGTGATATTACCAGGGATGCTCTCAGAATTTGCAGGCCCGCTACAAGGAAGCATGGCCATAGGTCTGGAAACATGGCCAGATCACATTATAAACTTAGCTCCCCTCTTTACAGATGAAGGATGGGGGGGGGGGGGGGTAGTAGATTGGAGGTTGTAACTACAATAATTTAGAGGGAGTGGCCTCACTATTTAGCAAGCTCGTGTCCCAGAACATTATACCCACCCCAATACCCCCTCTCGGATACCATAGTCACTTACTTTTGGTTTAATGGGTGCGGTTTGCTGTACAGGTGGGGGCTGGGGACAAGTGAAGTCTTTAGAAAACTCATCCACCAATTCACTGTCACTCATGGGCTGAAACAAATATTCAAATTCATTAAATAAATCAGTGTTAGGTGACCAGTATCACACACAGGCGGTAAGGTCTTCTTGTATTCTCAGAATAAAAGATAGGGGTCCAGATGCACTAAGCTTTAAAAGTGATAAAATGGAGAGTGATAAACCACCAGCCAATCAGCTCCTACCTGACATGTCACAGACTGTGCTTGAAAAATATCAGGCAGGAGCTGATTGGCTGGTGGTTTATCACTCTCCATTTTATCACTTTTGAAGCGTAGTGCATCTGGCCCAATGACCTTTCCAGGTTATAATGGTTTATAATCAAAAACTGTAGTATTAGTAGTTGTGGCATCCACATGTGTAATGGATATGGTATGACTCTGTCGCACTTAGTGCTGCACACATTAAGAGCTCATCCCCCCAGGTCAGGTGACTGTACTGAAATGGTCAGGCCAGCAGATCCCACCTGAGGCTCTGCTTACATAACACTGCAGTGCAGAGTGGGAGGCTCACAACCAGCTGTGAGGATGCTTTGGGATTATTATAACAGTTACTCAGCATTAGTAGAAATTATTTGTTAACATATAAACTTCTTAAATTTACATTGAAAGATAAAAAAGGTATTTACCTTTTCTTGAGGCGGTGGAGGCACTACTTTACCATCTACTTTTCCCTGGAATAAAATCAAAGCGTAAAGATTTGACCTACAGCAACAATACAAGTAAATGTGTGGAAAGCTGGACTCTCCCACTCACATCTAGCAGGTGCCTGTATTCCGGTGGGATTGAGCTGTCTCTATCACCAAGTTCTTCAATACGGGTTTCTGTACTTGTTTCCTACAACCAAAAAGCAGTGGTAAAAAACAGTGACCCATATGGTTTTTCTGGTTCGATCGAAGATTGGATGTGCCGTAATAGAACATGATACTGTAACTGGAAAGGAGTTTTCCGGAAGGCTCCATTAAATAAATAAAGTCAGCAATTACTTTTGCTCAGTGAGGTTTCCACACAGGTATAGGATCTCTGAGGTATGGGATCTCTGAGGTATGGGATCTCTGAGCAGGGGCGGATTGGGAATTAAAACCAGCCCGGGAAATATCTTGAAGCAGCCCTAACGGGGGAGGGAGTGAGCGTGCCGAAGGCGCGCCTGAATTTTTGAGGGGGCGTGACCCTGCGCTAAAGGGGCGTGGCCTATTACAAAGTCATGCACCATTTTCACTGCTGTGGGGGCATGGCTAGTGGCTCTCTGAGCTGCTGGCTATGTCCCCAGCTCCTCAGGCTGCAGAATAGGTGCATTCACATCTATTCTGTAGCCTGTGGGGCTGGGGAGATAAAGACAAGGGGGTGACGGGGGGTCTCCCAACTGCCCAAGCACCATCCACCCCCCCTCCCCCCTGCCGTGAGACACTGAGTATGGACCACCTCCCTTAAACACATTATGCACCATAACAAGAGGGCCCATTTTCTATAAAAAAGAACTGTACACCTTATGCCACACAGCATGAGCCAATATTCACATGATGACACATGGAATGATCCAAAATTCACAAAATGCCACACAGAATGAGTTAAAAAATAATATTATGCAGCACCCTATGAGACAAAAATCACATTATGCCGAAGAGTATGAGCTAAAGTTCACATTATGCAATGGAATGAGAAGACATAGTGTGAGATGGGGTTGGTGCAGGGTGAGAGGGGTTGGTGATGAAGGGTGAGAAGGGGATGATGAGGGGTGAGAGTAGATTGGCAGGGTGGAAGAGTATGCAGAGAGGGGGACGCAGGGTGGCGTAGAATGCTGGGAGGGGAGATGCAGGGTGGCTGAGAACGAAGGGAGGGAGGACGTAAGCAGGGTGGCACAGGACGCAGAGTGTGAGGGGGCATGGTGGCACAGGATGCAGGGATGCAGGGTAGGAGGGTGAACGCAGAGTGGCAGAGGAAGCAGGGAGGGGAGTCACAAAGTGGTGGAGGGAGGGGAGACACAGAGTGGAGTTGTTTGCATGGTGGCAGAGGATACAAGGAGGGGGGACGCAGGGTGGCATAGGATGCGGGGTGACAGGGAAGACGCAGAGTGGCATAGGATGTGGGGTGGTGGAGGATTCAGATAGGGAGCCCCCTCATAATGCCCATTACACTATACGCCACACTCATTATGCCCCTTATACTAAACGCCTAACATCTAATGTCCCTGACACTATACGCCACACACCATAATGCCCTTTACACTGTACACCACACACCCTAATGCCCCGTACACAATATGCCACACTGTAATGCACCTTACAATATACACCACAATTCCCCTTTGACTATACGCTACAACCCGTAATGCCGCATAAACATTATACACACATACATATACAGAGGAACCACAGATTACTCACGGGCCAGGATATAGTGCAGTCCCGTGGTCGTATGCGACGACACCAGGTTTGATGTTCTGCACATCACACCTGATGATATTGCAAGCAGAGACACATACATGGGGAGGGGGGGCTGGCAGAGGCACACACATGGGGAGGGGGAGCTGGCAGAGGCACACACATGGGGAGGGGGAGTTGGCAGAGGCACACACATGGGGAGGGGGAGCTGGCAGAGACACACACATGGGGAGGGGGAGCTGGCAGAGGCACACACATGGGGAGGGGGAGCTGGCAGAGACACACACATGGGGAGGGGGAGCTGGCAGAGGCACACACATGGGGACGGGGGGCTGGCAGAGGCACACACATGGGGACGGGGGGCTGGCAGAGGCACACACATGGGGAGGGGGAGCTGGCAGAGGCACACACATGGGGAGGAGGAGCTGGCAGAGGCACACACATGGGGAGGGGGAGCTGGCAGAGACACACACATGGGGAGGGGGAGCTGGCAGAGGCACACACATGGGGAGGGGGAGCTGGCAGAGACACACACATGGGGAGGGGGAGCTGGCAGAGGCACACACAAGGGGAGGGGGAGCTGGCAGAGGCACACACACGGTGAGGGGGAGCTGGCAGAGGCACACACATGGGGAGGGGGAGCTGGCAGAGGCACACACATGGGGAGGGGGAGCTGGCAGAGGCACACACATGGGGAGGGGGAGCTGGCAGAGGCACACACATGGGGAGGGGGAGCTGGCAGAGGCGCACACATGGGGAGGGGGAGCTGGCAGAGGCGCACACATGGGGAGGGGGAGCTGGCAGAGGCGCACACATGGGGAGGGGGAGCTGGCAGAGGCACACACATGGGGAGGGGGAGCTGGCAGAGACACACACATGGGGAGGGGGAGCTGGCAGAGGCACACACATGGGGAGCTGGCAGAGGCACACACATGGGGAGGGGGAGCTGGCAGAGGCACACACATGGGGAGGGGGAGCTGGCAGAGGCACACACATGGGGAGGGGGAGCTGGCAGAGACACACACATGGGGAGGGGGAGCTGGCAGAGGCACACACATGGGGAGCTGGCAGAGGCACACACATGGGGAGGGGGAGCTGACAGAGGCGCACACACGGGGAGGGGGAGCTGGCAGAGACACACACATGGGGAGGGGGAGCTGACAGACACACACATGGGGAAGGGGAGCTGACAGAGACACACACATGAGGAAGGGAAGCTGGCAGAGGCACACACTGTGGGCTGAGGGGGGTGTGCAAAGGCACAAATATGGATGCACAAATGGTGTGGGGGGCCAGGGGCACACATGTAGGTGGGGGGGCCACATATGGTGTGTGTGTGTGTGTGTGTGTGTGTGTGTGTGTGTGTGTGTGTGTGTGTGTGTGTGTGTGTGTGTGTGTGTTCGGGGACAGTGTCACATAGTGTGGGGGGGAAGCTGCTCCATAGAAGGGGGAGAAGACACAGGTGGGGAACAACTTCTTAGTGACTATGTGTAGTCCAGCCTGGGGAAATAGTGACTCAGGTGGGGGCCCACTGCGGCAGGGTATGCATCCTAAAATTATGACACCTTAATCAGCATTGTACCTGAAGTAACTGTAGGGCTGCCCCTGCCCTGATAATCTATGAATCTGCTGCTCGTTCTCCATGAGCAGCACACCCCTGCAGACAGCCTCTCCAACGCTAAGCTGACTGAGCCGGGATCCTGCCTCCCTTTTCCCTGCAGCCTGCGTGCTCAGCCAATCACTGAGCAGCAGGTTGCTGCACCAAACACTATTGGACAGCTGAGCATCCTGTTCTTCAGTTCAGCGCCGGAGGCTGTCAATCACGGCAGCTGCAGCAGGGCCAGGGAGTCAGAGAGCGCAGGATCTTCGGAGGGGCACTTTCACAATAGGTCAGAATGATAGCCTAGGCAGTCACTCCTTAGCCTCCCCACGATGCAGGCATTCTTGTTGTGGGCGTTCACACGCGCACCCGCGATCGCGATGCGGCCACCTCTGCAGTCTGCACATTAGCTGCGTGCGGCCACGCATGCGCAGCAGCCCTCCCGCGGCCATTTTGACTTTGGAACAACTGGAGGCCGGCCGCGGCCATCTTTAAATTGGGCAAAATACCCCTGTCTCTGAGGTATGGGATCTCTGAGGTATGGGATCTCTGAGGTATGGGATCTTCGCTTGCAATTAATATGAGGCGTGCTGATAAACAATTTAATGGAAGGGGAATCCTTCAAAAATTCAGGGTTTTACAGATATTTTATAATTTGAAAATCCTGAGTAAGAGAGGTCTGGAATTTACTATATAGAGTTATACCACATTTCCCATACTGTATGTACCATGCTCCAGAATGAGATACACTCCGGAGCTTGGACCCAGTGGGTAACAGCATCTGAAGTTGGCCATAACTAATTCCCTCTGAAAGGATACAATCGGATCCCTCCCAGCACCCCGGCAGTCGCTGTATCCTAAACACAGTAGTCCTTTGATCGCAAATAGCATTTTTCAGGAGAGCTGTCCTTTGCGCATTTCTAGGTAAATACCACCAATAAGAAGTGGGATGTGCTTGGTACATCCAGCTCCATAAGTGATGCATACAATATACTGTTGATTTATACTTGACCACACCATCCATAATTAGGCCAAGTCCCTAAAAAGTACTGGGTGCAAGCCCTGACGATCCATTCCTGCTGGCTGCTCTGTGCTATGCCCTTCCCTGGTCACTACCCAAAAGAAATGATACAGTCAGCAGTCATGTGGATCCACAGTAACCAGTATAGAGGTGCTATTGCACCCAAAGACCTCAACACAGAAGCAAGCGGTTCCAAATGCCAATCTACAGTAGAACCCTGGGGGTTGCTGTGACTCTCCTACATTTGGGTAGGATGTTGGTGACACCTACAGTCAGTACGTCTGTCTGGTGGTGGATAAGCAGCACCCATAGGAATATTACAGGACAGCAAGAAAAATCCCAAAAACCTATATTTATTGTGTCAGAATAATTTGACTATATTTTACAATAAATAAATAAAATCATTGAAATCCTTTTCTGTACAGCCATATTTTCTATTCCCCCACTTTCTAACTATTTAGGGACCAGAGGGATTGGTCCTCTACAGCTGGGGCTGAGGCAGCGTAAGACTAGATGCCCGATTTTTTTGCCTAAAAACTCTTCATTTGTATTTTCTACAACCCCTATGAAAAAAAGATTAGCAAACGTGGTCCAGCTTTGTTTGTTTTCTATTGGAACAGGAGGGTGTGATAAGTAGCACTAACTTGGAACATAGCTTCTTTCAACAGAATAAAATGAGAGCGTTTCCCCCTCGCATATATGTATTGTCCACTACTGTCTACTTACTAAGCCCCGACATAGGGCAGGAACAGCATTTCTTTGCCTTAATCTAAGGTGCGAAGAAAGAAGATCAGATACTATGGGCGTCCTCATATGTGATGTGGGACAGAGCTGGAAGAGTGTACGCACCATTAGAGTACTCTGTCCAATACTCTGCTGCTGCTCCTGCAGCCAAGACCTTTTCAGCAGATGGTTTCCATCAGCCAGGGGCCACGAGTGTTCTGGCTGATTCCACCAATTGTTACCTCAAGTGAGAGATTTGTTCAATACTTTTGTTTCTTACCAAAGCTCTCATTTTCTGAATCTCTCATCCTATTACATTTCACCCCTCATGTCTAATGTTTGGCCAGCAACATACTGTATATGAACCAACCAGTCAGGGAGCTGCACATTCAGATATCGGGCTAAACCAGAACAATTACTTGGCCAGCTATACATATCCCAAAAAGGGTTTGCTCTGTGCTTCAAATAAATAGAAGAAACAGAAAATATATATAATTACCGTCACTACTGGGCCTGTGAACCGGGGGGATTCTGGTACATTGAACTCCGGACCATCCAGAGTACCCATTAGTTCATCTAAAGCATCCTCCATACCAGCCTACATCATGGAAGAGAAACATAAAATGAGGATTTCACAAACACTGTGCCAGCAACCGCTTGTGGTCAGCCTGGCATAAGCACCACTATAGGATAACCTGCCTGGTTGGGTAATTATGGTTCATTTAACAATTTGCTGTGCTCAGTAAATAACCCATACTATTATCACCTGCATCCACTCCAGAATGTATCATAAGCGAATTCCAGACCTGCAGTATAAACTGGGCAAGGCAGGAGTAGCCTAAGGGATAGCAGTGGTCCCTGTTCCAATTTTTCACTTTTCATACTGTAAATGTACAGTAATGTCACCTTGCTGTCCTAGTGGTCTGTCACCTAATCATGTCAATAAATACATGTACGAAGAGAAAGAAGGTTTTCTCTTTGTTCATGTTTTTCTTAACACACACACACACAGAGGTCAATCCTATAAGCTGCAAGTTCCTTCACAGTGCAAGCTAAGTGTGCATATGCCATACACATACAGTATACTGTACATCCGGACGGCCAGATTTGTGTTTGTAGTTCTATAGGGGTGCGTACAAATATCCGCAAGTCCCGGGTAAAGTCGGGCCTCAAGAGGGGTGAGTTGCAGTGTCCCTGCTGGGAGTTCTGGGCCATTGAAACAGAAACACCTCCCTTGTGGCTAATAGGATTGATCCCACAGGATAATAATACACACTTATAAATAATTACAGAGCCTATATGATGATAAACTATACTAATATACACTATGTGGAGCACAGTAACTCGAAGCAAAGGAATTATCTTGTTATATAACATTTAAGAATTTATCTCATAAATATCAAATTTCATGCACCAAAAGTATGGGAGGGAGACGCTAGGAATCATTAGGGCGTATTTACATCTATTATTTACTGCAAAAGAAATGACTGCAGGCTGACACACAGCGCTGTCATCTTCTGCAAGGGACGTTAAGATGTTCTATGGACAGGGACAGCAGTGACTAGCACTAGCTACAATGTACACACACACACACACACACATTATATTGGTTTACTTCTGGATCTAAACTCTCAGGCAATGCTGGAACATGAATTACATACAGAAGGTGTTGCGGGAGCCTGAACAGACGATGCAGAAGCAGGAACCACTACATCAGGTTTAACTTCTTTATCTTGTGCGGTGTCCTTTAAAAAAAGAAAACAATGTTTCAGGAATACAGTATGTACTGTACATTATGTAATGGTTGTACATCTAAATACTGCAGGATAAAACTGTACAGCAGATATAGGAAGGTAGAGGATCTTCTGAACATGCTGAAAGCTCCAGGGTGCCAACAGACACTGGTAAACATGTTGGGGCAATCGTCGGAGCAGTGTAAGGAATTGCAGTGTTAATCTGAAAATGCATTGTGTCTGCAAAACAATGTTTGCACCCCTGCAGAATGATCCCCCCCCCCCCAACTCACAATTACTCCTGTTAATGGCGATGGTATAAAACACATACCATAAACATTTCCAAAGCATATACCTACCTTGGGTCCCACAGCAGGAGCTTTCTGGACAGGAAGACAAGGTGTAGAGTCAAAATCCTTTGAGAATTCATCTAAGAAATCATCTTCACTCATTGGCTGAAGGATGCAAGATAAAAATGACAATATTGTGATTTAACAGGTCATCACATCAATGTTCACTGCCTAGGCCTGAGAAGAAAAAGGGGGAATTTGGGGGGTCTCCGAGGCACATAGCGTTGCAAACTAACATGACAGGCACAAGCTGCCGGCAGCAGAGGATGCAGAGCAGGGAGAGCGCCTCTCCTGTCCTGCGCTTCCCCGCTCTGCACAGGGCACTATGGCCCTGATCAGATGCAATACAGCGAGGGTACTAAAAAAGCATCTGCGATGTCCACCGACGCATCTGATTCCGATTGATCATATGTGCTGCACATATCATCTCCAGGCTCCGATCTGATCCGCACGGGAACGCGTATCAGATCGGACCTGATGTCAAACAACTCCAATTTGGGCACCTTTAAATATATACAAAAGAAAACATTTGGAAACATTCAGATTTACTGTATGTTGGAGACACTGTACTTTTACCTGTGGTTGTAAGGCTGGAGCTGGAGGTGCGGGTTTACCATGATCTTTACCCTGACAAACAGAGTACATGGCATTACTAGGCAGCATTTATAAACATACAGTACACTGAAATAATGTCATATACCCATAGAGCCTGCATCTTCTAAAACATTAAATCAATTAGGGCGGGATTCTCTAAAATCCGCAGCCCTCTTCGCCGGCCACCGCATTTCTAATGACCGCATATTCTCTAAAATATGCAGTCATTAACGCAAGGGACAGCTCTTGCGATAAGAACTGTCCCTTGCGATGCGGCGCCGTTGCTGGACTTCCGGGTCTATGACCCGGGAGTCCGTCTGCGCATGCGCAGACTGACGCGCCGGCCGCAGGGCATGCTGGGAGGGATCCGTGACGGATCCCTCACACACCGCTGCGGTAAGAAGCCCATAGGCTTCTGCAGGGAACCGCCAGCTTTTGCTGGCGATTCCCTCCGCAGCGGTGACACTGCGGAGGGAGGTTAGAGAATACAGAAATGCGGTAAAAACCCCGATAACGGGGTTTTTACCGCATTCCTGTGATAGAGAATCCCGCCCTGTGACTGTATTTAAAATACATTCATTCAAAAAGGCCAGTATACCATAAACATAAATAAACAAACCCCTTTTTCGAAATCTAGAACCCAGGTCAGGAAAGAGTGGGGTGCAATGAAATTGGCAAACTCATTCATTTGAAGATTTTTATGTGATCACTCCAGGCAATAAGCAAGGAGCCATGCATGATCAATTCATTTACAAGTGATCTTATGTTCCACATTCCAGCGAGATGAACTTACACTATGCAGCGCACAAATTACGTTAGCAGCATAGGAAAAATGCTCTGGGTAAGCTTCGTTCACCAACATAAGGAATAATAGAAGTGGGTTATGTGGATACAAGTATAAATAGGAAATAGAAATAATAGCATTTCATATACAGTATATAATAGTAAGAAATGTAATATGTTCCATAAATATCCACAAACATCCCCACTGCAGCAGGAATGTCGGGAACAAGGAACCAAATCACTTCATTTATCCAAACACAACAAAAAGTAGTAGTGCAACAACTATGTCAATGTATATAGGGACTGATTCACATACTGTATGTAAGTAAAGCAAAAAAACAAAAACACAAGTAACTTTTGTCTGGAACAAACCATGTTGCCATGCAAGGGAAGCAAATACATTTATATATATTTTTAGACAGCCGTATTTATACAATGTGAGTTATTTTGTTTCTGTGCAGGGTAAATACTGACTGCTTTATTTTTACACTGCAATTTAGATTTCAGTTTGAACACACTCCACCCAAATCTAAACCTCTCGGCACATGTTACATCTGCCCCACCTGCAGTGCACATGCTATATGCAAGTTTGCAGCTCACATCTGCTGTTTCTACACTGTATTCACCATTCAGGGCTCGCCATTCATGAAGGGGATATTCCAATTCTTGTTAAAATTTTATTTTTACATATAATTTTTTGGAAACTACTTAAATAATGTTTACATTAATACAAAAACTAAAATAAAAAGTTTCAACTGTAAATATTATGAAGTTTCAGCAAGGTAAACATTCACCCAGTGCAAGAATCTCTGCTGTCCCCTGCATTATCTATTCCCATCACTATATGGTGCTGCTGCTGCTATTCATGCATTCTGACTCTGCTGCTACCCTTCCCGTCAGCGCATTCCGCTGCTACCCTTCCCGTCAGCGCATTCCGCTGCTACCCTTCCCGTCAGCGCATTCCGCTGCTACCCTTCCCGTCAGCGCATTCCGCTGCTACTACACTACTTATGAGGTCAACTAATGAAATCAAAATCACTAGACAGAGCTTTTCACAGTGCAGCCAAAAATGTAGCACCTGCCCTGCCTCTATACTGACTGAATGCTCATTTCTCTTCAGGGGGTTTATTTACAAAATGTCAGGTTGTGAAACTTGTAGCTTCGGATTGTGTTTATGGATGATCTTTAAAAGCGCAATACTTTTACATGGCTAGGTCTTTCTAGTAAAAGCATTGCCCTTCTAAACATCAGGCATAAACATGATTCGATGCGCTGGGTAATACAACCCGATTCTGGTCTGTACCACGTCATCCGGATCCACTGATGGGAGTCTTGTGGGTTTAAGGAAAGACAAATGCTAAGCACAGACAGCACTTGTCTGTCATACACTGCAGGAACCGGACAGTCGTGGATTGTACTGCTCGCAATCCTAGCCTCTCCCTACACAGGTCTACCTCACAGCAGGGGAGAAGCACTTCCCAGCTTGTTGCTGTGTGATTCCAGCATGCCAGTTTCAGCCATACACAAGAGGGTACGAGACAGCAATTGAATATGGTATGTTGATGGGTTTACTGGTTAGTTACATTTTTAATTAAAAAAATTAAATGAATGTCAGGATCTAGAAAATCTAGCAATATACTCACATCCAACAAGTGTCTGTATGCTGGAGGGATTGTGCTGTCTCTCTTACCCAGCTCTTCCAGGTGTGATGGTGTAATTGTTTCCTGGTTAAAAGAAAAGGGTCACTGGCTTAATATCGGTGTATTTTGTTTATTGTGTGCCCACAAAATAAATGTACATTGAACAATGGATGAAGTTAAATACAAGGTCATTTACACATGGGAGTGAATGTGCATCATTACACAAAAGTCACACAAACGTCCAGCATATAAACAGAAACACTCACTAGTCTCACTAGAAAGAAGGCAGCGACCACCATAAAAATCATTTCATATAAAGTAGCTGTTGGAAGGAACATGAGAGGTCTTACTGTTATTTCCGGACCGGTATACGGGGGGGATTCTGGCACACTGGCTGGGGGCCCCGAGTCCAGAGTGCCCAAAAGCTGGTCTAAAGCATCCTCCGATAAAGCCTACAAAACACATGGCAAAAAGACAATCAGATCAGTGTGTGAGGTATCACAGCAGAGCATTGTGAGTGTCACATGCCACAAGCTGTCCTGCCAATGGTGCAGCAAATAGATGTTATTTGCAAGTACTGGCTGGTAATTACAGATGACACAAACCAGCCATGTGAGTGTCAGAGTAGAGAAAGAACAATAGAACGACACTAAAGACTTGTGTACGGTCTACAGGAGTCTGCATCTAGATATACAGTAAGTCTAAATCTAGAGCAGGATAAATGCAGGTTCAATCACAGGGGAGTGACAAGTGCTGCCCATTGCTTTATAATTTTACCACATTTTTTGTATTGGGCAGACTGCCTCCCACGGCACCCCGCTAGATGTAAATGTGTGTTCTTGGCCCTGTGTGTGCCCCTGGTCACACACCTCTGGATGTTAAGTCAAAAGTGCAAGACAAATGGTGCAAGTCACCCACCTGCATTCAAAAATAAAACCTTAGATCTGCTCAGAGTATACAATGTAGGAAGAACACCTATCTGGGCCAGAATGGGGTTCAGAATGTCTATGCCTAGTACTGCCAGTTATACTCATGCTTGTCCGTCTGTAGAGCAAACCTCGCATTTGTGACACTGTGTATGCTCTGGTAGCGGGGTGTGCACAATTACAGGTAATACACCTTCACCTGGTATCTCCACTTGTGACTGAAGCAGTGTAACTGGGCTATAATAGGGGAATCATACAGAGGCAATGCTCAGTGAGGACGAATCGGCAGAATCGCAGTGTTGGGCGCTGTTTACAAAACACATCTTTTGCGCCAAGAGCAGGGCAGGTGAAGGTGTGCACTGATAATGATAAAGGATATGAAACCAAGGGTATGATAGGGCCTGTTGCACACAATGTGGTAGAAACTGCAGCCAACAAGAATTATGATTAGGCCCCAAAAGCTGGGTACACACTTAGCGATTCCCACGGCCGCAGATAAAGTTACGGTAACTATATCGGTGGTTTATCGGGAGAATTATATAGTGCACCGGTCCCCTGCTCCATACCTGTAGTCGCTAACTAAAATGTACAGATGAAAGGGAAACCACCCATGTCCGCACGCATTGAACGTATTCCCTGGACAATGTGCACATGATATTATCTATATGGTTAACGATATATCTCCCACTGTGTACCCAGCTTTAGTAGTTTCCCCCCATATACATTAATGGGCTTTCCATAATACAGTATAATAAATGTGTTTTGTAATAAATTGTCTGAAACTTTGGTCAAAAAATTAATTTCAATACTTTGCCTCAAAGATTACTGCCCCAGCTGCTGCTCTTTCCTATATTTAGTAGTACGGTATGTGATATGTGGACTGTGTGAATGCTATATGGCCCCCACTGGTGCATCAGACTGAGCCACAATAAATGCATTCAAATAATAATGGAGACTGTGGTGACTAATTATTATACAGTAACTTGGAGCAGGAAAGAACTGAATAAGTTGTTCACGCTCCAAATAAAATGATCTAAAAAGCTCCTCAAAAATGACTTCTCCAGTGAAACAGAATTCCCAGCATGCTTGGCAGTTATGTACATCAATACTGCATAAGATACGGCTCACTGAGGTACCTTGCCTTTGCATAGAGGCTGTCACTGTTTTCATGCAAAATTACTTATTTTGCTATAAATGTGTATACATCAATTGTACTGTGAAATATCCAGATTATATCTCACATGCAAATAATAAAAATAAAATCTATGAAATGATTAGATTAGCAAACATTTCGGGGAAACTGGACAGTAAGGTGGGAAATTATCAGCAAGGATAACTGTATTTTTATTCCAGCATTTTGGAACTCCACAGAAGCCACAGGGTAGCTCACGTCCATGGTAGAGATGTATTTCATACTTTAGTGCTAGATATAGGACTGGGTCTAGGGCAGTGATGGCTAACCTTGACACTCCAGCTGTTGTTGAACTTCACATCCCAGCATGCCCTGCGTCAGTTTTAGCACGGCCAAATAGTAAAACTGTAGTAGGGCATGCTGGGATGTGTAGTTCAACAACAGCTGGAGTGTCAAGGTTAGCCATCACTGGTCTAGGGTCTACTCCAGCCATGCCTTATATGATGGTCTTTGGTCTAGGTCAGGCTATCGGAGCTGAGGAATAGATGTGCCCTTCTTTCACCCTCAGTGCTGCCTAAAGGGTCAATTAATTACGAATATCAAATAAAAAATAAACACCAGCCAGTACAGTTTGCCAAGACCTAGCTGGTTTCAATACAGCTGCACAAGTGTTATTAGATGCAAGTGGTGTTTAATTTTGCTCTGCATTTGTAAAATATTGTCAACAGCCGATAGAGACTTGCTACATACATAGCGAGAAGAAACATATTTAAACCTCATACATAACAAAGGGGGTTAATTAGATCTGATCGCTGCTGTGCAAAATTGTAGAGGCCTGCGATCGGTTTGCTGCCACCCTGCCAGTGTAAAATTGCACCCCATGCGAATCTGCAAAATGGCTTGCAAAAATAAACGCTGATCATCGTCCAGCTGACGTCACTGATGTCATCTGAATTAACCCACTAAAGGTCAAAGAACTAATAAGAAACAGCTTATATGGCTGGGAGATTTAGTTCCCTTGATCTACTGCAGTAGCTCAATCCGTGATAAGTGTATAATGCCTGGACATTGTAAACGCTATGGTAGTAGTATCCAAACTGGGCACATCTCTATAGCCAATCTGTACTTCACCACCTCTTATTTTTCAGCTGATCAGACCAGTCAATAAACCGGCAAAAGAAAAACTGGCAAAAGTCAACAGCGTTGACCCAAAATTTCATTACAATCACTTATCTCCCCTGAGACACTGGAGGAAGGGATGTGCCTGGCTGAGAGGCGAAGGTTACAAGCAAGGTCAACATTTATCCACTGTTCATGTATAACCACATACATCACTGTTCTTACCGTAGAACTAGGTGCTGTCGGAGCAGTCTGGGACGTTGACGTTGATTTTGCATCTTTTTTCTGTCAAGGCAGGAAGTAACAACATTATTACAGACCAGTGTAAACCAGAGTAAGCGCCAAAACACGTCAATAACTTTTTTTAAACATTCAACATTTATTGATTGTTCATGTAAGACCAAAACATCACTGTTCTTACCGTAGAGCTGGGTTCTGTAGGAGCAGCCCGGGACGTTGATGTGGATTTTGCATCCTTTTTCTGTCAATGCAAGGGAAGTAACAATTAGCCACCTAAGTTATACCAACATTATTACAGACCAGTACACAAGTACATACTGCACAAAATACTAAGAGGTCGAATATTGATCTGTCCTGTAGCAGGAAGAGGGGGCGAGACCTCTTGGCTGAACAACAGATACATGCTTACATAACAGCAATGAGTTTCTAGTACTGATGGGGCAATGAAAAGGATCAGCATGTATGCTATTTTAAAGAGGTTATTTGCATCATAACAAATTACTCTGAGTCTGCACCAGCAACCACTAGGGTGAGAGGAAGTTAACATTTTGACTTGAGAGTAATCTTAAAGAGAGGCACATGAGTCACAGTGCTGAATCATGCCCGTGCTCCTTTACCCTGTACCATAGGACAGTACCCGGGAATAGCTATCCACCATCATCCGTGTAATGGATAGTGCTGGACATGAACCAGCACTGCCCTCTCAGAGACACATCCTCAGGCAGCATTTCCTGCACTTCATTCCAGTGAGAGAGAAAAGCAGAGGTGGGGGCATGATTGTGTAATAGAACATGATTTCTCTATAATGTTACTTCATCAAAACACTTTCAACATTTATTTAAACAGTCACCAGTTAACATGCAAAAGCAAGGACCAGCATGAAACACTGTTTATCTGATGGTCCGAACTTTTTTAACACATCTATACATACATATTTCTATATACATATATAAACAAAATACAAGCCATGTTTTGGCCAAGCACAGGCTTTCTTCAGGCAGGATCACCTGTCTCTTGATAGTCGAGTACGTTCTTTATTTCTGCTTTTTGGAATATGTATGTGCCACTGGAATAAGGTAACACTGACCCAGCACCCCAGGCGCATGTGCTGGGAGTGCTGATCATTTATAGACTAATATGTTTCCCTAAACAAAGGGGGAATTTGCATTATAGAGAGTATTGTAAGGGGATGTATGTACTAACCCCCCTTTCACCCATTTTATCTCTGAGTATGTACATAATGGATACATAGTAATGCACTGTGAGACAAACAGAGGGGTGAGGTTTTATCCACATAGCAATATAGCTTTCACATTGCATTCCTGGGTCGTACCTGGGGTCTTGATCCCGGTTCCAACCAGTGTCCCCCATTATACACAGGCCGACCCAAGTTTAACCCTTCTTAAAACCCAAGTCAAATTCACGGGTTGGTTATAAATTTCAAACCGCACCTCGACCATGATCGACAAGGACCTGGGTTTAAGGTGCAGTGTGAAAATATAAGGTTTACCATTATCCAATAGGAAGATTGTTATTGAGCAGTGTAAACTGTGCCCATACCTGTCCCTTTAAGATCAGCTAAAAAGAGCCTCCCAAAAATAAGTAATGAGAAGGAAAGACAGCAGTGTCCTGAATAACTAGCGAACCAAGTATGTAACTAGGGGTGTGCTGCTCATTCCACTTCTGTCATTAACACTCAAAATGAATAGAAGAGAGAGATGGGTTGGGACCAATTTATGGTGAACATACTAACAGGACAGGACTAGCACCACTGAATACTTTTTTTCCTTTGGAAAAAGCAATGAAACAGGTAATGTATATTAATAAAAATGGTAATTTCTGCATACAGTACATGCAAGACAGTTATGAACGTTCTAGAACAAGTCACATTAGGACATAGGCTGAAGCAGACATGAAGCTGTAGCAATAAGATCGTGTACTGGCTACCTCTTCCAGTCTTGGTTTCTTTACTTCTGGGACAGGTGGAGAACTGACAAAATCTGATGAGAAGGCTGCAACAAGATCATCATCGTTCAGGCTCTGGGAGAAACAAACAAAAATACTGGTTTAACACAAGAAGCAAATGCATGTACTGGATTCTCACATTACATCCATGGATTCTACTCACAATGCACAGGTCACAGTTTTAAGGGACAGAACATAACAGATGCGTAAATATCTGGACCCTTTTTGTCATTGTTATTTCTTTTTCACTGTACTTCCTGATATATACACAGGGCCGGCGCCACCACTAGGCAGCTCTAGGCATTTGCCTAGGGCGCCGGCACCTGGAGGGCGGCAGTTCGCCCCTCACCCCCAGCATGGAGGTCGGGTTAGCGAACTGTGGTACCTGTGAACAAACTTGCGTGCCCGGCGTCCCTGCAGTGCTGGTGCGTGCAGGGTTGTCCGTGCCGCCGGGGGAACCTGCGGCGCTGTTATTGTGTATAAGCTGGCCGCAGCCGGCGGGGTCCCTACGGTGAATAGAAAATAGCGGGAAGCGCTAGTTATTTTCTATTCACTGTAGGGACCCCGCCGGCCGCGGCCAGTTTATACACAATAACAGCGCCGCAGGTTCCCCCGGCGGCACGGACAACCCTGCACGCACCAGCACTCAGCAGGGACGTAAGTTTTTTTACACAGGTACCCCCCCCCCCAGCACCGGGGCGCCCCCACCCCGACTCGTCTGGGGCGCTCCGGTGCCTTGCACCGGCCCTGTATATACAATATGTTAACATCAATAAAAATTGCTTAAAAAAAAGGGGGGGGGGGGCAGATGTATATAGGAGGTACAGAAATACCGGGGAGGCTTTGCCATTAGTCAGCTGCCTAGGCGCTCCAGAATCTGAGG
This sequence comes from Crinia signifera, assembly GCF_055691185.1. NCBI lineage: Eukaryota > Metazoa > Chordata > Amphibia > Anura > Myobatrachidae > Crinia > Crinia signifera. The sequence goes on from NC_139217.1 coordinate 408,678,836, forward strand.
GGGGCGCCTCTGAGTCTGATTATCACAAAATTAAGGATAAAACTGCGAAAGGCATCCTTGTTGAAGACACCACCTTGACAATTTCACTTGAGGCCCTGAAAGGTCAGTATTGGTGAATAGGTGGTGGGAGCTGTAGCTAAAATGTTTGCTAGGGTGCTGAAAAGCCTTGTTATTATATATTGTTGCTATTTGTATTTATCCTGGGGATTGTATGTTGCCAGTTTTAGTATCTGATTGGTTAAACAGACCTTTTTAGCGAATGTTTAGAACCTTGTTTGGTACTTCTTGTTGTATCAATGAAAACTAGGCAGGAATGCACTGCTCAGTGTCTAAAGGTTTTATTAGCAGGAACCAGCCCCCCAAGAAAAGTACTGTATTCACCAGCAGAGAAAGTCAATTCCATTCATGGATTTATGAGAGTGCAAATGGTAGCACATGAGTAGAATGTCTGGTTATGACCATCCAATCAGATGCAGGCTTTTACCCTGCATTAGCATAACATCTATCCCCTCCTCTTATCAGCAGTGAGTGGTAATGTACAGTCCATGATACAGGAGGTTTATTTAATATGCAAATATTTAGCAAATCTGCGTGAGAATGTTTTAGTGCTAGGGCTGTTTCATACACTCGGGCTGACGCCGGGTGAAGACAACCTGCACTGCCAAAAGCCATGCCATGCAGAGTAGTTAACAATGGACAGGATTGTGTCCATTCACATGGGTCGGTCGGGCTGCAGCTGGATGTTACCACTGGAAAGGACGGCTGCTGGGCTGTGGCCATCCCAACCATTGTAAACTTCTGTGTGCAGCACGGCGTCAGCCGGAGCGTGTAAAACAGCCCTCAGGCATCTTTTTCAGAACTTACATCTTTGTCACAAAACAATGTGAAAAGGACACAGGAGGAGACTGATGATTACTTTACTATAGGACACATATATATGTTTGCCACAGAATCTCTGAATCTGTGTACAAGTCTTACAATGTACTGTAACAGCCGCAGCTTTTTTCCAATACAAGTATTGTTCTGCTTTTGTGTGTAAACACTCAGTCACATACAATATACAAGTGTCATGTATCAATTAATCAGAACAGTCTCCCTGGGCACTCTAGTTGCATTGCATTTCTGCCGACATCAGAAGGGCTACGCAGGACCTGCTGGCTCACTCATGTCGGCAATCTCCCTCTGCATGGCGATTTGAGGCTAGATGTACTGTACTTATCTGTATCTAACAAACCCATAGGTTATGGTCTATGTCACCTTTTCAGGTTCCTTCGGAGGAGGAGGAGGTGTGGACTTCTCCCCTTTACCCTAAAACAGATAAAATGAGGATTCAAATATTTTTTCAGAAATTTTTATAGTAAATGTTGAATCAGGATAAAAACTCACATCCAAAAGATGCCTGTATTCTGGGGGTATGGAGCCCTCCCTCTTTCCTAGTTCTTCCAAGTACTCTGATGTTACCGGAGTGTCCTTAGGTAGAAAGAGAGATGTTTTAGTGCCATTAATGTGATTCACAAATATTCTCTCCATTGATTAATGGAAACTACTACTGAATACGCTGCTTGCTTATCAGTATGTGACCCAAATGTGGGCACCACATTAATCATATCGGCGCTATACATTAATTGTTCTCCTCATCAGAAACCTATTGTTACCATCCTAAGCTAACAATTAATTCAGATTGCTACTTCAACCTGGATCTATGTATAGTAATCTTACAAGCTGATACTTGTATAGTTGTTTTGAATTTAGTAAAAACAGCAGAGAGAAAAAAAAAAGAGGAAGATCTATAAGTGAAGAAAAAAGTGTTGCAAATAGCAACCAGAGTTAGTCATAGCAACCAGAGTCTAGTTGTAGTGTCCTGTAGTGGAATTGCGCATATTCCTCCATGTGGAAGCAAGGCACTCGTTTTCCCGGAAGGTGCATGTAGAAATGAATGGAGACTGTACCTTGTTCTCGGGAAGAAACACCCGTTGCAACCTGGTGTCCAGCAAGGAACCGAGGTGAACCATGTTTTGAGACGGCATAAAGCTGGACTTGCGCCAGTTTATCAAACAACTGTGTGCTTGTAGCATCGCCATGGTTTGGTCGAGGTGACTTTGAAGAGAGGCCTGAGAATCTGCCATCAAGAGGAGATGGTCCAGATAACGGAGGATTCGGAGCCCTTAAAGCCTCAAGTGAGCCGTCATGACGGCCATGACTTTCGTAAACACCCGAGGCAATTGAAAGTCCGAAAGGCAAAGCCCTGAACTGGAAGTGATACTTGATCCCTCTGAATAGCAGATCTAAGGAATGGTTGATGGTCCTTCCAAATGGGAATGTGAAGGTATGCATCCTTCACATCCAGGGAGACCATGTAGTCCAGGGCAGAAATGAATGAAGTGACTCCATCCTGAAATGAGGAATCCAAAGAAAATTATTCAGGGTCTGAAGGTTGAGAATAGGATGGAAGGACCTGTCGGGCTTGGGGACCAGATAAAGATTCTAATAAAACCCGGTGCCCCGGTGATGAACAGGCTTGTCTGCCTGTTTTGGGACCTGACGGCGACCGATCCATGTTGGATGGCCCTTGGATATTTAAGGCTTCTGCGTAGGTGCCTGGAAATGAGAGGAGGGCTGCCCTCTTGCTTTATCCTGTGGATGAAAGGATTGAAAAGTCGCAGTGCGAGGCTTTGGCGCTGCAGAGGGTAAAAAGGCTGTTTTGGATGCGGCCACAATTTTGTCCAATTCGGGCCCGAAAAGGACATTACCCGTATATATGGCAGAACTTCCAAAGCCTTTTTAGATTTGTTTTCCACCCACCATGAGCGCAGCCCGAGGTCATGCCGTGCAGTCACTGATGAAGCAGAGGCCTTCGAAGCAAAGGTATTAGTTTATCTGATGTTCTCAACAAAAGCCACAAGGTCTGAGAACAACCTCAGAGTGCCTCAGTAAAAGCATCCAACCAACTCTTTATGGCCAACGACACCCATGTGGCAGCAAAAGCATGCTGCAGGACTGACCCTGAATTCATACAGATAGCATTCAGAAATTGTTCTAGCTTACTATCCATGGGCTCTTTGAGAGACATGACATCAGGAATAGGGAGTGTGGTGGTTTTAACCAATGGGGCGACATGTGTCTCTAAAGATGGTGGAGTTTCCCAGCACTCACTGTCTTCCTCTACCATCGGGTAGAAGGATGAACACCTCCTAGTTAGGATACATTTTTTGTTAGGGTGAGCCCAGGCCTCCTAAAAAGAATATAAAACTACCCTGAACTCCTTTCACCAACCCCTCCACCCTAGCCAGTGACGTATGATTATCTGTTGGCTTGACTGCTTCTGGTTGAAGGCCTTCCCCCAATGAATCTGAAGAATCCTGCTCATTGTCAGAAAAAACTTCAGACAGAGTCCTCTGGCAATAAAGCTGGCATATCAGTAGTGGGGCCTTCTGTTTAAAAGAAGAGGGTCCCACACTCTGAAGATTCACAGAGACCTGCACCAAGTCCTGAACAGACCGTGACAGGCCCTGAACCCACGCTGGTTCCACTGAGAAAACCTGAAGAGAAGCTGGATTTTGTGGGGCTCTATGCCCATTGGGATGGTGAAGTATGAAAAATTCTATTTTTTTAACAATTAAATCATGAAAAACTCATGTTGACCTTTTTTCATGTTGACATTTTGAACATGTCAACCTAAACCATGCTGTTATTTTTCATGTGTTGACGTTTGGCCCATCAACCAATAGTATTGAAAGTTGACTTATCGACCGCAGACCCTGAGAAGATGATGGTACCAAACGTTGCAAAGAGCATAAGAAAGGAGAAGTGACCATTTGACTTAGCCAGGAGTAGATCATAGTGGAGGACATTCAGGTTACTGGGCATGAATTGCACCTGAACCGGTGTTAGCAGGCAAAGAGACAGACAGAAAAAAGTACAAATGGCAACCAAGAAACAGGAGGAGACAGCTAAGACAGGACACAAGTAATAACTAAGGCAATCTACTTTCAGTCTATTATTAACATTCAGTACTTCTAAGAATGATTTGCATTAAAATAATCCCTTGGGAGCTTGATCATGGTTTCTGGTTTCTGTTTCGCTTCCTCTCTATATAATAATGACTGGTGTATTATGAATTATTTATGTGGATAATTTAGGACAACAAATTATAAAATATTTATCATGAGCATAAAGTCTACCACCATCATTTCTGCATGAAATGCTACTTCACGGTTTGTTGTCAAGAACAAGTTACAAAAAATCTAGTAAAAACCTGCATTAAGTTCCACTTACAGCGATATCTGGTCCGGTGAATTTTGGAGACTCCGGAACATTGTCCTGCCCCCCCAGAGTATCAATCAACAGGTCCAACGCATCATCTTGTGCACTCTGAAAGAGAAATACCAATACAGTACATTAGTGATCAAATGGTAAAGGGTTAAAGGAGTATACTGTACAGGAGGGCAGCTTTATTAAGCTTGGTGTAGTGATAAAATGGCTGCTACGTTATCATTGACCCATCAGCTGAATGTCAAGTTACATGTTGGGTTTGAAAAAAAGGTAATTGTACGGTTTCACGGCGGCAGTTACCTAGTCAGCGTAGCGTCCATGTCAGAATCAGTGTAGTGTTCCCACGGCCAGCATAGTCAGCGTCCCTGTCAGTATCAGCGTAGTGTTCCCGCCCGTTAGTGGCCAGACAGAGCTTACATAGTTAGCGTAGTCAGTCAGCGTTATGCAGTTAGTGTAGTCAGTCAGCGCTTATTACATTGTGTGGGAACCATTGACCATTTTAACCTGCCTGACATGACAGAAGTGAATGTGTTCCTGAAACACCCCCACTATCCAAGCCAGCCCGAAGCGTGGTGAGCGTAAAGAGCCCCGCGAGGAGACGCAGTACGGGTCCTCCCGACCTGTTCATACCCAAACTATCCACGGGCATGGAGTTGATTTTATAAAGTGTGGCAAGCGCAGCGAGCCACCGAGCCCGAAGCGTGGCGAGCGCAGTGAGCCCAACGAGGGGACGTGGAATACACGTCAAGTAATCCGCGTCCGCTCGCCATGTTTCAGGCTTGAGGGCTTGCTGCGCTCGCTACACTTTATAGAATCAACTCCACACCGATGTGGATAGTAGGGGAATGAACAGGTCAGAAGGACGCGTACTGCGTACGTTCGCCGAGCTTCGGGCTGGCGTGGATAGTGGGGGTTTGAAATGGAGGCATTTGCCTGTATGTAACATGGAGCACTGGCAAATGCATCCTTCATTGTGCATGAGACGCACTTGCGCACCGCACCGCAAAATGATGTGTATTTTGTGGTCAAACCTCCAAAAATGATGGGTTACAAGGTTTGGCCACTTAACACTAATGCAACAAGCTCTGAAATGTGATGCTGGGTGCATCCAGCCGCAGATGAGACTGCAGTGACCAAGGCGACTAAGGTGAATAAGTAAGGAACCTAAGAAATGAAAGCACCATGTATCCTTGGAAGTTAGGGAGCTACAAAAGTAGCAGCCTGTGACCTAAAATCCCATCTGATAGAAAGGTAACACACAATGCGTTAGCCCTCCCTATGGAGATGGAGTTTGGTAGTCTTTACAGCAATGTAACACTGCCTCTTCTGCCGAGGCAATCATTGTTATCTATTGTACATTTCCTAATATTAGCCCTAAAAATGACTTTATTCCAAATCCAGCATAGCTCACATTTACTCTGTGTGTGTGTAGGTGTTTACATTTTTATTTCATCGAGGTATTTTGCTTCTTGGCCACCTGTGTAATGATCAAGCTATTTACAAATAATACCCCTTTCACACGTGAAGCAGTTCTACCCAATAATTTGCTCAGTGTGAAAGAGTCAACCCGGGTCCCTGACCCTGCTCTTTACCAGGGTTGGCGACTCGGGATATGCAACCCGGGTTGAAATACCCATGTAATTCAGTGAATTACGTGTTGACATTTTTAATCTGGTAATTTGCGGCTCAGTGTGAAAGGGGACCTCACCTGGCAATATGATCCGGCATTCAAAATGCCGGGTAATTGCCGGGTCGCATGTCTGAAAGTGGTAAAAGTGCTTCCAATTTCTGATGTGTAATACATCCTAATGACCACTAGATGGAGATGGTTACCCTGCTGATTGCAGAGTGCTGATATACACATACAATGCAAGCAGATCTAATTTCTTTCTACAAATGAAGTTTCTGTCACTGGATGGATTAAAATCATGAATGACATAACAAGAGACCAGCTGTTACCTTGACAGGTGCAGCAGCAGCGGCAATCTTCTCTACACTCACAGTTTTCTTTTCTCCTTTTACCTAGAACAAAACCGAGCAACATACATTTTATTAGAATAAATGTATGTGAATAGATATTACAAACGTATTTAAAACATTATTACAATACTTTTGAACCTTATTGGGAAAGTCCCATTTGGAAAGTTCCTTTGGGTTCACCAGTACCAGTGCCATTAGCTGTAACCATTTTACAGCTGTGGCCATGGATCACCAGTGCTTCTTAGCATTACGCTTTTATAGTTATCCACTGAAGACACCCATTTGGATTGGCCACAAGTCCCATCCATTCATTTACTGCATTAGTTATACAAGCCCTTCCTGGTCAGGTCTGAGTTACCTACCCAATCCGGAAGCCAGAGGAACATACCATGTTCCTCCTTCGCATAACAGCAAATGTAAAGAGATAATGGTGAAGAGCCTAGGTCAGACATGTCCAAACTATGTCCCTCCAGCTGTTGTGAAACTACTAGTCCCATCATGCCTTGCCACAGAATACTAAAACTGTGGCAAGGCATGCTGGGACCTGTAGTTTCAGAACAGCTGGACATGCCTGGCCTAGGTGGTACATGTAGAAGGGTCACCTCTAAAGCACAATCTGTAGCATATCCAAACAATAATCCCTATACCTACCACATCTTTGGCTTTACTAGCTGCAACTACAGAGGCGGCTGCTGCTGCTTTGCTGGCTGCTCCTGCTGAGCTCTACAGAAAAGAAAGACGATGAAATCAGTTTTGATGACAACATAAAGTAAATAGCTTGAACTGCAAAGAACAAGAATGTACACATAGACTGACCCATATGAGCAGATAAAATAGACCAATAGAACAAGCATATCTCCATACATAACACAGCAGTGATTTTGAGATCTTTTTTACCATAACCTATTTCCAAATGTATTTAATTTAAGATCGGGGCAAAACACATTTAGACAATTGCTTTCCAAATGATGTGCTTAGAAACCAACCACTTAGCCATGTATCCAATCTAACAAGAATTCCAGTGACCTGATTACAGATGTCACATAGACTATATAATAACTACTGTACAGCATAATTATCTCCTGACATTGGGTTCTGGGGCCACGAGGGAATAAAACTGCCCATATATACCTTTCCTCTGAACATTAGATTTATAAACTATTTTTAATTATCTGTGTAAAATGGGCGGTTTCATGAGTAAGTATTTTCCACTGGACTCCAGTCATAGTCCAGATGTCTCTTATAGACGGTAAAATCAAATAGAAAATCGAATAGGCATCTAATGTTCATTCGATACAGATTCGATCCCAATGTGCGCTACGGTGTATTGTAAATCTAACAGAAAAATAGTCTTGTCAGGCAAGACTATATAGTACGGATCTGTACTACTGTATACAGTCAAATTGAATGCATTTTGCGTACCATTTGATTCGATCCCAATCGATTTGGGATCCAATCGCAAGCAAAATTGCACCGTGTATACCCAGTATTAGATGGAGATGTAGTAAACCTTCTAAAGAGTGGAGAAGTGGAATGTTTGCACACAGCATCCACCTAACATTTTATTGAATGTACCTGACAAATGTTAGCTGATTGGTTGCTAGAGGCAGCTTACATTACCTGTGCACGTTGCAACTCTTTAGAAGGTTTGCGACATTTCCCCCATAGTGTGTAATAGAGGTGCTACTGTAGGTCTTACTGTAGTGCCTGCTGCCTGTTTTCCAGGAACTGATTTTGCATCTTGTTTGGTCGGGCCTTTTCCTGTGCTGGGCTTTGCAGTTGAGGACGTTGTCGTAGTACTTTTTGGCTGAAAAGAAACGATAACACATATCATAAAATTACATCACATTGTAAGAAGGTAAGGAGTCTCATTAGCATGGCATGTGGTACTACAGTGCAATCTGTGCATAAAACACCATGACAGGTCTTGCCGCACAGCTTGGCCCCAAACATGACCACCAGAGGGTCAGGACGTGGCACAGGACCTGGCTGCAGGCGCACAGCTCGGCCCCCGACATGACCTCCAGAGGCGGCGACCCCCATCGGCACCCGGCAGCGACAATGAAGGCGATCCGGTCCGCAGGCCCCAGCCGCTGTCCCTCAGCATTAGCCCTACCCCAACCCCAGGCCTCAGTGACTCTCTCCCAACCCCCCCCCCCCCACCACCACCCATGCTGGCTCTCCACACTGGTTCTCCTACAGGAAGATGGCGCCTCAAATGGCTGCCTAGGAACTGTGCACTTAGCCATATGTAACCCCATGTCTCCTGTGTAATAACTGTACTGTCTCTGCTATAACTGTGCTGTCTTTGCTCATACTGTTATCTACCTGGCTGCTGCAACGACCAGTGGTGCCACTGATGGCTGCCTAGGCGCTGTTCAGCTTGGCGGGTATATGTTCTCTGTATGCCACTATACTGTGTCTGCTTATATTGTCACCTACCTGGCCGCTGAAACGACCATTGGCGCTATGGGTGGCTGCCTAGGCTCTGTGCAGCTTTGCGGGTATGTGTTCACTGTGCGACAACTGTACTGTCCCTGCTTATATTGTTACCTACCTGGCTGTTGCAGCAACCAGTGGCGCCACTGATGGCTGCCTAGGCGCTGTGCAGCTCGGCGGGTATATGTTCCCCGCATGTAATGTCTTAATGTAATGTATGTAATGCCCCCCCCCCCCACCACCGTTGATCAATATTGCATATGATCAACTCTGTCATGTGTGGGGGGAGAGGAAGTCAAGTCTAAAGTGACGCCAACAACATTGGTCTGCATGGTCTGGATGTATGAGAATATAGATTAGTTGCACATACTGTAAGAGAGACTAGTGGCTATACTGATACTATATAATCCACCATAAATCATTCCTAAATATTATGGGCATCTTTACCAAAAACAGACTTTGGTTAAGGTAGAAATTATACCACTTTCAGACAGAAGAAGCTGTTGCCGGGTTAAGCATTTGAACCTGTAATTTTCCCAGGTCACCCATGTCAAAAATCCCGGCTATCAACCTGTTTTTACCACTATCAAAGTTTTGGAAATTGTAATCCGCGTTGACCCTTTCACACAAAATAAGGATCCATGTTGACTTAAATTACCAGGTCCAAATGTTTGGCACTCAATTTCGTTTTTGTGTCTGAAAGAGGGCCTACACAGTATGGACTGCACAACACAGCTTCTCAATAAATGCCTCTACAGCTGAGCATGAACTCAATTACTAATGGACTGATTATGATGCTTTGCACAAATTCAAATAGGTTACTTCTCAATGCAACCTCAAATGTATGTGACCACATTGGACAGATCAGGCGGTTACAGTTATCAAAAGAACACCAGACATACCACATATATGGGAAGATTTATCAAACCAACAAAGAGATGACGTTGAAACTTCTCCACTTATTTATGATCAGTTATTTATAGCGCACACATATTCACATCTGTCCCTGCCCCAGTGGAGCTTACAATCTATATTCCTTGCCACACACACACACACACACACTCACTATCTCACTCACTCACTCGTGTTCATTTTGATGGGAGCAAATTAACCTATCAGTATATTTTTGGATTGTGGGAGGGTTACCCGGAGGAAACCCACGCAAGCACTGGGAGATTACACAAACTCTGCACAGTTAGAGCCATGGTGGGAATTGAACCCATACTGCCCACTTTACATCTATGGAAGATTGGATACATCTTTATGGTGAGATGTGGACAATTTGGCGATAGAGCTATGACGACACCATTATGGGAAAAACAGATAATATGAAGCAATAGTTTTGTTTACTGTAATTAAATATTGTAATTTATTACGGAACGTGTTTAGATGAATCAGTATCAGTGTGAGAGGTGTTACCATGAAGGAAAGCTAAGAAGTGTCACCAGTCTTGCTGGTCCGGTCTGACTGTAGTCCACGTGTTACACGACACCAGGTCACTTACATGACATCACGGTTTTCCAAACATCATATAGTAGAATGAACAACAGAATATGACGCAATAGCACTCCTTTACATGTGTCATTTCCTAACTAGCAATTGCTTGCAAAGGCTGCGGATTAAGGTAACAGACAATGCAGCTCAGTGACTTCTCCCAGTCTCCCAATTAGTCATTCTGTTAGTTACAGCAAAATGAGCTAATGTTCAATGTTACTACGTTAATTCAGAAATAGTTAGAAAGCATTAACCAATGAGGATACACATATAATACCAAACTTATATATCTTTCCTTTTCTAGTTAAACATATATATAAAAAAAACAGAAAACAAATTAAATATTCATGTATTTACCCTGGCGTGGTGAAGTTCACATGAGCTTCTGGGACAGGATTAAATACACATGCCCTTATTCTGGTTCACTAGCAAAGGCAAATTCCTTCTTAAATGGACAAAACCATGTGCATGGCGGGGGGCAAATGTATTCGAATTAGATTTGTGTGAGTTATTTTGTCTCTGTGCAGGGAAAATACTGACTGCTTTATTTTTACACTGCAATATAGATCTCACTTTGAAGTAAAACCCCACCCAAATCTAATTCTCTCTTATATATTCTCTCATATATTATATATATATATATATATATATATATATATATATTGCCCAGTGTCTCCTTTGCATCAGCGACCAGAGATGGTCGCTGATGAAAAGGAACCTCTGCTGGGGGAGCTGCAGAGGTAATTAGCTGGTCGCAAGAGCAAGCTCCTGCGACCAGCGATTACAATGGGTCAGAAAACGGGAGCGCGCACCCGGCGATTTATCGCTGGTGCGCACTCCAATCACTGGCAATATGTTCGCCTGCGACCATATTTCCGGAAATTATTGCCCCTATCGCCCCCGTGTGTACACAGCATTACATCTGTCCCCCCTGCAGTGCACATGGTTTTGTCCATTTGGGTAGGAATTTGCCTTTGCGAGTGAACCAGAATAAGGGCCATACAGTAGATGGCTGTCTTCAACTCAGAATGACAGTGTCTGCCTGGATCCAATGTTACAGTACTATGGCCTATCATACAGTTCACCTACACTATACCGTCCCTGTCTGTGCAGCACAATGGTTTTATATGAAAATGTGTAAGACAAACGATAAAAAAGTTTACATGCAACTTTAGATAACACAGTATTATCAACCATCAGCAATTTAGTTAAAAACAGCGTTCCAATAACGGACAGCACCATAACCAGCCCACCGTACTAAACGGACAGCACCATAACCAGCCCACCGTACTATAAATTCAGCATAAAATATTTATTTGTAGATTCCCTTTTATATGTACTAGTTGCCATGGATTTTCAGTTCATGACCTGTTCAACTTAGCCTTAGCTAGATGTTCTAATTTTTTATTTTTCTTCACCTACCAAAAATCTAACACCCAGTAGTTCTATTCCCATAGTTTAAACCAGGGCTTAAAGTGGTCCTGGAGAGGTGATGGAACTCGCTTCCCTTGCCACTTACACGTCCACCCCCCTCCTGTGACAAGTCGTAGCCCCTCAACATCAGCCTCCCCTCCTTCATCTTACAAGATTAATATGGTACAAAGCTCTTTAATTTGATTTTAATATAATCGGCTATGCCATTATAATATTTATAGGGTCAAGCACTCTTTTATGACTTTGGCCTTGCATCCACCTATGACACCACCACACTAAAGTACAGATGTGTCCTCCTATATCCTTGCTGCCATCACTTTAAACAGGCATACTGAGGTTAGATGTATAAACACACATCTGTACTAGGGCCTAGTGCCCACTTGGAAAGTGGACATAATGCCAGACAAGTCCTGGTTCATCCTGGGGCCTCTCTCCTGGTGGAACCTTCCAGGTGGTATTCACCTGAGTAGGGCAGATCCCCCAGACTGTGTCAGCTCTACTGCAGAAACCACTGCTCCTCCAGAGAACCAACTCCACCATCATGGACTCTTCTCTTTTGCATATGTGGTCATTAATCAAAGTATTCCAGCACCTTTCCGATCATATTAGCCCTTTTCTCTGGCCTCTGCAAACTCTCTAGAGAGCAGGGGCCTGTTTAAGCGCTTTTTCTCAGGCCACTCCTCGTTAACAGTGTTTTCACCAACTCTTCTTCCATTGGGTGTTGGTTCTTTCTTTTACACCTGAGTAGCAGTGGCATACCTAAACTCTTATGTATAGGCTGTCATTAACCCAGGACTACCACCTTATTCTATGGCCTCCTCAATCTATAGGATCTCTTCAATGGAAAGCAGTATCCCGTTTAAGCTCTTTTGCAGAGGCCACTGCTCCCCCAGAGATTAAAGCTACTTTAAATACAAACAAGTGCAGGCAGACATGCATAACATTATGAAAATACCAAAGACAAAACTGCCCTCAGTATCCATCTCTAAATAAGACCCTGCATACAAAGCAAATAGACCACAGGTTTTTGCCGCAGTAAAAAAAAACCAAAGACCTAATTTGTGGGTAGCTGAATGTGTCCGATAACATTGTGTGTTCTGGGAAGTTTACATTTTATAAGCAACAACAACATTGATTTGTCAAATGTATCAGTGTCCAGTTTTGCCTACCTTTGTTGCTTGTGTGGATTTAGGTGGCTCAGCCTTTGTTGCTGTTGTTGCCTAAAATGAAAAGCAGTCAATTAAGTATTTAATACTGCTTTCACATTGCAGAAATGGGTAATGACACGGTATTCTTAATGGGACTTTAAAACGGGTCTGAGCCTTGAGACCTTTCACATTGCAGGTGAAAACCATTTTAAAAATCATTTAATACCATTCAAACATTCAACCCGTTTAACCCCCAAGGGACACGTTTCAAGCCATTGAAATAGAGCTGTTTAAACTGCCAAAAAAATGGCTTTAAAACGTGTAGGACTCTGTTTTTTAACCGTGTTGAAATACCGGTTAACTTTAACCGGTAAATCAACTCTGGTACTTTCACATTGCAGCCTTAAACATTTTAAAATGGAAAAAAAACGGCAATATACCGTTTTAAAAGTGCGATGTGAAAGGGGTATAAAAAGGAAAAACCCACATCTTCATGACACAGAATAAATATTGGGGAGGGGGCAGATTATTACATTGTAATTATAGGTAAAATAAACTGACATCCCTGAACCTACAAACCTAGTCATAGACCATTGTTATTTCCTGTATTATCAAACTGTCATATTTAAAATGTTGTATTGATGTTTGGTGTGCCATCTGTGCCAAAACAAAACAAACAAACAAACAACAACTTCTATCAGTTCTCATACTATTGATGGCTGCAAACCATCGATGACAATTATCACACAATCAATCATTTGAACCATATAACACATTCCGCAGAATCCCTGGCATTTACATTTACTCCACATTGTACATTTTGAACCTGAATAAATATAAGTTATTTACCTTTGTATCTGCTGGTTTCATAGTCTTTTCTTGTGGTGTTGGTACCTGCAACAAAAAGAAAATGTGCTTTATTACACTCAGAATTTTTTTTTTTTTTACCAACAATATGTTGTCAGGATGATATAGGTGTGTGCAAAGTTAGGCATCCATAGTACTGTAAACTGCACATTAAAATGATTGACACAACATATTTGGTAGAACATCCACATGTGCAAATATGCAGAGCCCCTAAGGGCGTGTACACACTGGAACGTCCTCAGCACAATATGTTTTTTCCGCTTTAATAGAAACAACGTATTGGCTGGATTGCTCAGTGTGTACCCATGTTAGTGCGCTGCTGTGGGTCAATTGTGACATCTTCGGGTTGCCCATACTACATGGCCTACCAGAAAAAAAAAACATATATGAACAACAGATACAGCATGGCACTGTACATCGCACAGTTGACCCCTGCATAATGCAAGTGTGTATGCACGGCACGATGTAGGGTCCTGTCACACATTGATCTGATGTATACCTTGGCCATACACCAGGCCATTCCTTTAAGACACAAAGGGGTACATTTACTAAAGATTCTAAAAATGAAAAGGAATCTGGATCATAGCAACCAATCAGATGTCTATCATTTCCTAAGATGCTAAAGAGAAATGATAGATTCTGAGTGATTGTAGACAAATGCCATAACCTGTCCTAGCTGCTGATGTTGGGGATCTTCTATGAAGCTGCCTGAACATTAGTGAGAAAGACCATAATATTTGATACAGAATAAACACTCCCAGCTTGCATTTCGGTCAGAACACTGGTTAATATATATGGCCAAATGTAATAGCCTACAAGTTCGGCGGCCATGCTGGGTGCCAGCCAATCTCCAAGGTTTTTAAAGGGGCAAACCATGATTTGTAAATTATTGCCCCTTTAAACACCCTCAGAGTTTGGCTGGCATCCCAGAACTCGGAGGCTATAACAGTGGGCCAATGGAATTACATTCCCCTTTGGAAGACATAATCATCCAAAAATCAATGTTTTCCAGGGATATCCTTCCACTTTCTATGCATTACTGCTACTACACTCTACCGCTTAGCAATTTAAAGGCAACAATATGTAGCACCAACATATGACTAACCTACAATGCAACATCAATAACAAACAGTCACATAGCACTGCAAATCTCCACACACTGCACCCGTTGTGATGAGGAATCACACTGTGGCCCAATCTGCCTTGCTCTGGCTGGAGAATTTTACAGCAGTGGATCCAATCAGCATCTCCCATTGTCAATGGGCAACATCCCCTCTAAATATACCCCTAATACCCCTTTCACACCAGCCTAAATTCCCGGGTTGGGTACGGGAACAACCCGGGACTAGAGCTGGTGTGAAAGGTTCCAGGAACAAATTAATGGGTAAAATTGCCGGCAATTCAACCCTGCTAGGTAGCAGGGTTCCTCCCGGGGCATTCCAGGGTTACTGGGACATGTCTCTCCTTCCCATGTTGCCTCTGCTAATGCTGATTTGCTAGCAGGGCAACTTCCTGTTGTGGTGGCCGCTCACAGACACGCCCAGAGACACTGTTTATGTTCTGTGGCACCGCAGACCCCAGCAGTGCGTTTTAACCCCCTGAAAGCCAAGAATGTCTGCATTGGCAATCACACAGCATACAGGAAGACACTGTGCAAGCTCTGTGGCACAACAGACCCCAGCAGTGCTATGTCAACCCTGAAAGCCTGCAATGTCAGCAAAGACCCGCCCTCCCTCTCTCCCTTTACCACTCTCCCTAATTACTTAATCTTTGTGAGCCTAAAAAAGGCCATTTTCAATGGTATTCTCATAGAGATGCAGGGTCATCCCGGGTTCAGTGTGAAAAGTGCCGACCTGGGTTGTCCCTGCTTCAAAAGCATGTGTGAATGGGTCCCAACCTGGGAATGTCCCTGCATGTCCCTGGAATTTAATTCCCGGGTTGGTCTCTGCATTTCTGGTGTGAAATGGTTATAAGTGTCTTACAGGCACCAGGACCAGCAGATGTGTGTAAGCGTCGGCTTGACTGCACACGCGCAAACCTCAGCGTCTATGGACTGCATCGGCTACAGCAGGGCTGGGCAACACCGGCCCTCCAGATGTTAATGAACTACACATCCCAGGATGCTTTGCATTAGTTTTGCTATGTGGCCATGCTGAAACTGATGCAAGGCATGCTGGGATGTGTAGTTTATCAACATCTGGAGAGCCGGTGTTGCCCAGCCCTGGGCTACAGCCTAAGCTGGCATGGACGGACGATTAGGCTGCAGCCCATAGGTACAGTCAAATCCGCCACTGCCTCATGAACGGGTGTGGTATAGGGGTCCGACAATCATTAGCCCGACGTCGGGATCCCAACTGGCCGGACGCAGACAGCATGGTGAGCGCAACAAAGCTGCTTGCATGCTTGCTACGCTCGCCACACTGCGGGCACGGTGGCTCGCTACGCTTGCCACCTATTCTATTCTCCCTCTATGGGAGTCGTGGACCCCCACGAGGGAGAATAGCAGGTGGCCGTCGGGAACCAGTCTGTCTGTGTTTTGACAGTCGGGATCCTGACGTTGGGAAAATGCCTGACGGGATCCCGACTGTCGGGACCCCGTCCGGCACCCTTCATGAACATGAATAAGTAGGGTGTGACTATCCCATTTATGGGCAAGTATATACACAGTGTGCTGGTGAGAGTGTGACACTACACACTACCAGGCTTCAGTACATCGGCTCTGAAGGATATGGGTATCTGCCCATACAAACAGATAATTCAGATACTGCCTAAGGACATTTATGACACAGAGGGAGGGGTAGTTTTAGATTTGCATTGAAATTCCATCAATACATTTTAGGAAACTGCACAGGCTTTAACCCCTTGTTTGCTAAAAATGCCAGCGTCGCTCACAATTGTTATATAAATTCTAATAAAAAAATGTTGTGTAAAAATGAATATATTTCCTATGTAAGGCAAACATTATGTCATTATTATGATGAATAAAATGGTTTGCCAATTTTCACACCTATTTTGACAAATTCAATTGGTCCTCAAAGGGTTCAACAACTCTGAAGGATGAAAAATGTAAAGAGAGAAAAGCCTTTTACCAAGAAAATGCTCAGTCTCCTCGACAATTTCCACACCTACTTCTGAACTGATGCTGATTTTAGTTCTACCAGCTATACCCCTATTTATACTGTATTTTTCAACACACCCTGTACGTTACCTTGTAATTTGTTTTTTTTTGTTTGCTATGTACGGCACTGCGGACACTTTGCGGCACCTTATAAATAAACGTACTACTACTACTCTGTCTACAACACACGTGGTATAGAGGTCTGTGCTTAGTTGACACTTAGGAAAGTAAGAGATGACAGAACTCATCTCAGAAGAGCGTGACGTACCACAACTGAGAGGTGACCCTACGTAACAGGCTTTTAAAAAGGGTAGATGTTTTTAGAGTTACGTGGAGATGACAAAGGATATTTCGGTACTTATGTAGTATCTGGGCTGCCGATTTTAAAATCGGGTCCATCGCATCGCATACGACCATATCGCATGCGATGCGATGGACCCAATTTTTCCATAGGATTCAATGTTAAAATGGACTGAGTCCATTTTGACATGGAATTCAATGGGAAAAAGGGGTCCTTTTCATACCCCTACTATCCAAGTGGGCATGCAGTTGGATATAAACCTATGGCGAGCGTAGCGAGCCACCGAGCCCGAAGCGTGGCGAGCCCCGCGAGGGGACACAGAATACTGTCCGCTCGGCACGCTTTGGGCTCGGTGGCTCGCTACAGGTTTATATCCAACTTCATGCCCACTTGTATAGTAGGGGTATAAAAAGGACCCATTTTTCCCATTAAAACCATGTTAAAATGGACTCAGTCCATTTTAACATTGAATCCTATGGAAAAATCGGGTCATCGCATCGCATCGCACTGATTGTATGCCTTAAGTTAAGGCATACAATCAAAAAATCGGCAGCCCAGATACTACATAAGTACCGATATTTCTTAGTGTTACCTAGGCACGGTAAAGGTGTATAGGGGCACGACATGTACTGTAGACTGGTCAGTACATAAGCCAAAACGGCAAAACACCATTAACAGCATAGAGATAATTAGGCTACAATTACAATATTATTCTTCATAAAAACATCATTTTAAATGAATGCAATTATTTTTGGTAACTTTATCAACGGTTTATGGTCTAAAAACTAAGGTTTATTATGTCATAAAATGTTTCTTACTAAAATGACATAATAAACCTAATAAGAAGTCAGGTCACAGCGTTTTCATACAGAGCTAGAGAAGTCATTTCCTGAGGGTGAGGTGCGCACGCTAAATACAGTGCTGCATTTATTTTTATATATATTTGCCCAAGCTTTTCTGTTTAGCATAGTGACAGGGCAGCATTCCAACCATATTATGGATGCTCTAAAGGTTGCAAGTGTATTATTTATTTATTAGCAGTTATCTGTATATTGCACACATATTAAGCAGTGCTGTACAGAGAACACTTGCTCATTCATATCAGCAGAGCTTACAAATGATATGATCTATATTTAATTTATTAGCAGTTTCATATTCCGTTGCGCTTAACATTAGGAGACAGTGATACAACTGGGTATTTACAGACAGTCAAAGGTATGAGGGCCCTGCTTGCAAGCTTACAATCTATACATGCGAACGTTCACTTTTGTAAGAAGCCAATGAACCTATCAGTATATTTCTGTAGTGTGGGAGGAGACTGAAGCCCCAAGGGGAGATCAAAATCCGTACAAAAAAAAAAAACCATACGGACGAAAGGGGACGTGATCCGATCAAGGGAATGTCGTCAGAGGCCCGGTATTTATTTTTCCCATCTCCCTGCCCCACCTATCTCTTTATTCATGTACCCTAAACCTCCTGCCCCACAGCCTAAATCTAAACCTATCCCCCCTCCCCTGCAGCCTAACCCTAACCCCTCCTCCGCCACAGCCTATCCCTAAAGCCCCATATACACTAGATGACTAGAGGTAACATCGGTATAGTTAACTATATCGGCGATGCCACTGGCCAAATGATAATGACTGGGACACTCTGAACATGCCGCTCACTGGCTTTATAGCCAAAGTCAACAAGTTCAACAGATTGGGGGTGGTGTGGGTTAGTTAACGATGTGCAGGAAGGGGAATCGTTATGATATTGAACACACACACACTAGAATTTTTTTTTTTTAACTATCTTTTGATTTCTCGTCTAGTGTGTATGGGGCTTAACCCACCCCCTAATCCCTAAACCTAACCATCTGGTCATACATATATGGCCTTGGTGGAGAGCTGAATTTATCCCCAGGGAGGCAGGATGATAATTCTTAGGTCACTGTGTTGCCAATAATCTTCTAACATTAGCATAATCACTTCTCATTCATTTAAATGGCCTGTATCTGCTACTGCTTTCATTTCCATCCTTCCTCACATTACATTTGTGCAACCATTGTCTTTCATCCTTTGCCTTGCATGCTGCTTCCCCTAAGGGGTGTACATACGTAGTGATTTTTGATAGTGAGCGACTTTAACTAAGCGATTTGACTAAATGCACCAGCGATTTTCACTAAGCGATTTTGTCTATGGGCGATTTTGACTATACTAGAATTAACATACTTGCTTGGTATTCATTGCAGATCGCCTAGTGAATATCTCCCTCAGCAGTGAATAGCAGCGATTTTGACTAAACAGCCAGCGATCTAGTCAAAATATTCTTGCCTGGCAACTCTTTTTTACTAAGCGATATTATAGGGAGATTTGTATAACCTTGACAGAGATCTTTACTAACCTTCTAAGCAATTTTGACTATGTAGTCAAAATCTCTTAGAAGGATCGCTCCGTGTGTACACCCCTTTACACTCTTGTCAGCCCTGAGGCAGCTGAATGTCTACCTCTCCTTAGGCAATTCACGGATAGTGGGGAGTACAACTGAAGTTCAATAGTCTCCTTGCTGTTGATGAAGGGAGTAACAAGTTTGTGGCTGGATAGTTCCTTTAAGCAAAATTAAACAATAATCACCCTGAGTTTGAATTACAGTAGATCATAACAGATACGGAGAACTGCATATTTATTTACGGTTTCTTATATAGTGCAGCATAGTCCGTTGCGCTTTACAAATGGAAACAGTGATAAAACAAACTGGGTAACAAACCGGGTAACAAACCGACATAGAGATAGGAGGGCCCTGCTCGCAAACTTACAATCTGTAGCATATTGAACAGATACAGGAGAGTTACAGTACATAACTAGAATACATTTTGTGATGGTATTGGAACTTTGATACTGAATGCTTGAGACTGGGGACATTCTAAAATTTTGCTTTAATCCAAATTTTGTACAATACCAAAGGTACTAAGATTTATCTAAAATTGCTGAACCCGTACACTTGAATTTGACAATTAATTTGATGGGTCTAAAAAAAAAAAAAAAATTACCCTAACCCTAGCCAACGGCTTAGCGCCACCTTTAAGATATCAGGAAATGTTTTGGCTCCTACAGTATATTTGAGCTCACTCGTAGGTTTTACATTTGTCAACCCAGTCAGACAAGGCAGCCATGTAACAAGAGCCAAAGAGCAAATATAGAGGCAGCCATGGCAACGAGTCAAACATTTGCTTTTATTGTCTAACGTGCACTACATTGATCAAAACTATTAACTGGTTGTTCCTATACATAACAGCACATTTGCACTGTGTAGCAATGTTCCCGATTATTATTAGTTTACTATTGCTGCTTTTGGGCATGAGCATCTATAAATCTGCAGTATAACATGGGGTCTGGATTACGTGGTCACCAGCTAAGTTGTTAGACAGTCATTAGGTCGACACTATTAGGTCGACATGCATTTAGGTCGAAATGTGTCTAGATTGACGTGGGTTAGGTCGACAGGGTCATAACGTCTATAGGGTGATTAGGTCGACATGGGTTAGGTTGATAGTCAAAAGGTCGACATGGGGTTTTCACTGTTTTTTACCCCTAATGACCCTGTCGACCTAACCCATGTCAACCTTCCTGCATGATGTCACATGTTGACCTAATGACTGTCTAACAACTTGCTGGTGACCCAATGACAGTATCCCATAACCTGCCCCTTCATGACTGGTCAGCTGGGTTGTCATCGCTGCCTCTAATACAATATTATTATATACCTGGAATGAAATCATTTATAGTTAGAATCTAAAGCTGCTCCTGTAAATAAACACTTGATTCTAATGCTGGCCACACACCAGACCAACTTTCCTCCAACCATCCAACTAGTTGCTTGGTCGAAATAAAAATATGACAGACAGACAGACACAGTACTGTAGTTGAACCTGTTTGATTTAAACAATTTGAATGAATGTTTTTGTCCATTTTCCTGGGTTTGTGAGTACATTTCTAATTGTCCTTTGCTCCCGTACAGTACCACATTTTTATTCCACCCAAGCGACTAGTTGGATGGTTGGAGGAAAGTTGGTCTGATGTGTGGCCAGCATTATTTCCACATATTATACATTGGATGAAGTAGGAGAATGGTGTCACCGCTGTAATAGAAGTGGCAGTATGGTAAGACCACTGATCGTATGTGTATATATATTTTGTAAGTCTGGGTGTATTGTTTTTACAATTTTATATTTTAGGAATATTCAAAACATATGAACTGACAAATGATACAGCACACTGTTGAGCAGCGCAGCAGGACTACATTAAAAAAAAAAGTGTTATACATAATAAAGCATATATAGCAAAAGGTCACAAGTGATCTGGAGCAGTCTATTCTACAAAAAATGTGATGAAAGAGCCCCACTAATCCTCTGCAGAGAAGAGGTTGAATGAATGAATGAATGAATCTTTTCAAATATAAATAAGTTCTAGACCCAGTTCCAAAAAAAAAAAAAATAGAAAAACGACAGGGCATTC
This sequence comes from Crinia signifera, assembly GCF_055691185.1. Taxonomy (NCBI): domain Eukaryota; kingdom Metazoa; phylum Chordata; class Amphibia; order Anura; family Myobatrachidae; genus Crinia; species Crinia signifera. Next base: position 408,700,385 of record NC_139217.1, read on the forward strand.
TCACAATGGTTGAAAGCGTGAACCAGTATATGTGCAGCTTGTCAGTATGCATAGTCACCAGGTCGCCAATGTTATACTAAATCACACATCACGTTTTGCAGTTTGAGAGTGTGTGGATTATTAGGTCGACACAGGGGAAAAGTCGACATGAATTACATGTACAAAAAGGTCAACAGAAGCAGTAGTTAGACATGTCTCGCAATTTTTCGGGTTGTCTTTCGACATGGCCCCCCAATTAGTGTACTGTGTATCCTTGCCATGCTTCCCAATTGTAGTGCACATGGATTGGAAACTACAAACAAGTCAGCTGAATAGAAAACAATCGTAAAGATCTCATGTTGACCATTGCCATGTTTACCCTTTCTCAATGTCAATTGATCGACCTACTGACTGTCGATCTAGACACCGTCAACCTAACCACTGGAACCAGATTGGGAAGCAAAACATTACTGCAGCTACAAAACTCATTCCGAGCAATCTATTTATTCCTACTGAAATGTGCAACCTGGAGAGGCAGATGACTTCCGTGTGGAAATCTTGGCAGCGTTGGAAGAATGCTCTGGGCAAGCTTAGGTCACCAACATAAGGGATAATAGATGGGGGTTATGTGGATAAATAGAAATAACACCATATGTACCAGAATATAATATGTTCACTAAATGTCCATAAACATCCACACTCTATTATTGGGTGGAGGAACAATACTACAAAGTTATTGGGGTTATATTTATAGCAGGAATGTCTAATACAGGGAACCAACATCAATTCATTTCTCCAAATGCACAACAAAAGGTACAGTAGCGCAATAATAAAGTCATTGTAAAAAATGCAATCCTGTATATTGCGGCTTGCATTCCAGATGGACTTCCGGTTTGCATTTCAACGACTGGAAGTGATGGAAAACCACTTCCAGTTGAGCGGAAGTCATCACCAAACAGGAAGCGCTCTCTAGAAATGGCGGGAAAATGGGCACAAACACATGCGCCTGCCATCATGTAATATATGAACTGGATCCTCCGAAATAACTTGATTGTATTTACTTTATAAAAGTTTATAATATGTTATTTTTTATTTTGATATATAATTATTGTGAACATTGATGATTGCAAACATTGTGACCTGTTATGGATTTGTTTTACTGTATGTTTTATAGTTTGAGTACACCAGGTTTTTCATTGTGCCTTATGGTAATTAGCTAATAAATCCATCCCCTAATTAGAGAACAGGGTATAATAACCCTACAAGTGCATACAGTCCTCACACCCTGAGGAAGGATCACATATCAGAAACACACGTTGGTGTGAGGGGATTAACTTTGCAGGAGTGACCCATATTGACCCATGACATCAGTTGGCAACTATCTTTGTCATACTCAGTCCGGGTGACAGGAATCTGATTTTTTTGCCTATATGGACCCCTGTGAATTATTCCCATTTTTAATACTTTTATTATTGATTTTATTCATGTTTGTTAACAATAAACCACTTTTGGGGATCTACATCGAATCCGTTTTCAGACTGATTGACCGGTGTTGAAAGAAAATCGGTGTTGACCTTATTTCTAAGGTCAGTACTTGACATTAGAGCATGAACTGTGATACATGAGAAAGAGGCTGGATGGGCACATAGGGACCAGTTCCCAGGTCAGTGACACCACCCAGGAATCTTTTCCTCCTCTGTTCCTCCCAATTTATCTGATGAGGAGGGATATTTTGTAAAGAAACCTTGATATGAGCATAGGGACCAACACTCAGGTCAGGTCCAATATCCTGGAGCTCATATTCACTGTGAAGCAACTCATACTTTTCGCTTATATTTGATCTTCGCTGGGTTACTACTAGACTTTTCAGTGTATATACTGTAGGGCCTGATTTGTATGTGCAAGTAAAGTAAAAAAAAAAAAAGAACGTACATTTGTGTCTGGTACAAACCAGGTTTATAATTTCTCTGTGCAGTGTAAATACGTAACCCACACAGGTTAGACAGATTTTTTTTTAACCTGCTTGTTCTTTATTTTAACACTGCAATTTAGATTTCAGTTTGAACACACTCCACCCTAATCTAATCTCTCTGCACAGGTTACATCTGCCCCACCTGCAGTGCACATGGTTTTCATACTTACAAACATGAATCAGACCCATAGTACTTTTTACACTGGATCTAGATTGAGATGTGACAGCATGCACAGATACAAGTACTTTCACTATACAATAGATTGGGTACGGTTGATAGTTCTACAGTGTCTATGGCGACTGTCAATAGGTCAACACACTAAAAAGGTCAACATGGTCTACCTAGACACTGACAAAAGGTCGATACAAGCAAAAGTGGACATGTCAATGGTCAACAGAGAAAAAGGTTGTTGCGAGATTTTTTTAACCCGCTTGTTCCTATTTTATGATTAAACTGGGCATAGCACACTTGCCACGCGAGGGGACGCAGTACACGAACACGGTGTCCATGTTTACAGATGTCGACAGACTTTAAAACCGCAAATAAACTGGTGTCAAACTTTGTCTGCCTCCTCCATTTACATTTAGAGTTTTAGCTTGTGTTTACTTTTTGTCAATGTCTCACTTTTTTCATGCGTCAACCTTCTGCCTGTCCACCAATAGTGGCTGACCGATTGAATGTTCACCACACTGTCCACCTAATAATTTACACCAGATAACCTTACTGCCAAACATATTTAAATAATTATATTCAGAGCAATAATAAGAGGAGTGTTCCATATAAAAAGCACACTAATTACAGTTACTTCCATACTCATACTGTTATTACTTCATGTAAATAATGGCATTGCTGTAATGCTTGCTTTTCATAGGACTATATATATATATATATATATATATATATATATATATATATATATATATATATATATATATATATATATATATATATTATCAAACTAATTCCTGAGGATTTGGTGGAGCAAAATAATAGTGAGAAATTAAATACCAGCCATTACCAATGTACAACTGGGATGCTCTAGTTCACAGCCGCCAACTGTAATACATATAATCCTCCTGTATGAATGATCCCACAACTGTATTAGCGGGTGATGAATGAAAGCCTGCTTATTAATTATACCACCTACCATGGATAGCAGTCTATATAAAGGTCCCCTCTCCAGCTGAATTACCTTTCCCCAGCTATCGCTGATCCTGCAGCCTCAGGAAGACGTTGTACAATACAAGCCCCCTTCAGATTTCTGAGCACTGCATAGGACTCCACAGGTGGTCACCTACTCTGTCCAGTGGACCACACACACTTGGACTAATCTTATGATGGTGGTGCAGAAAAGCAATTCAAGTGCCCTGCCACCCACAATGCTGCACTTAGGGCCTTTTTTTGGTTCACTCTTAGAGGCAAAATCCTTCTTAGATGGGTAAAACCATTTGCACTGCAGGTGGGGCAGATATAACATGTGCAGATAGAATTAGAATTGGGTGAGTATTTTGTTTCTGTGCAGAGAAAATACTGGCTGCTTTATTTCTACACTGCAATATATATCTCACTTTGAAGAAAAACCCCACCCAAATCTAATTCTAAGTGAGATATATATTGCAGTGTAGAAATAAAGCAGCCAGTATTTTCTCTGCACAGAAACAAAATACTCACCCAATTCTAATTCTCTCTGCACATGTTACATTTGCCCCCCTGCAGCGCACATGGTTTTACCCATCTAAGAAGGATTTTGCCTCTAAGAGTGAACCAAAATAAGGCCCTTAGTGCCACCCCCTCAGCAACTGTCAACTGCTGCTCAGACCACCTGAATATATCTGCGTCATTCACCATGCATCTGGCTGCTCTCCTCTATATTGTATGTTATTACAGTACATTACACATTTATAGCAGATTTGGGCATTTGCCTTTAATTCATATTGCTTTTATGCTCACCCACTCATCCGACTCCAAGGTGAAGATTTATATGGATATCTATCTCATGGTGTGAGGATTTAACCCCTTCCTGACAGAGCCAGTTTTTGCGTTCCTGACAGAGCCTTTTTTTTCAAATCTGACATGTATCACTTAAGTGGGGATAACTTTTTTTTGCTTTTACTTATCCCAGTGATTTTGAGATTGTTTTTTCGTGACACATTGTACTTCAAATTAGTGGTAAATTTGGGTCGATACAGTCTGTGTTTTTTTGTGAAAAATACCAAAATGTCGTAAAAAAAATGGAAAATTTAGCAATTTGCAAAATGTTAAATTTTCTGCTTGTGAGACAAATAATCATACCACTCAAAATAGTTAATAACTAACATAGACCATATGTCTACTTTATGTTTCCATCATTTTTTCAACTTCCTTTTAATTTTTTTGGACACTAGGAGGCTTACAATATGAATAGCAAATTCTCAAATTTTCAAGAAAATTTCAAACACTGATTTTTTTAGGGACCAGTTCAGTTCTGATGTGACTTTGAGGGACTTGTATGTGAGACACCCCCATAAATGATACCATTTCAAAAACTGCACCCCTCACAGTATTCAAAACAGCATTTTGGAAGTTTGTTAACCCTTTAGGTGTTTCACAGGAATTAAAACAAAGTGTAGGTGAAATTTCAAAATTTCATTTTTTTTGCAGATTTGCAATTTTAATACATTTTTCTAAGGAACACAGTACATTTTACTAGAGAAATGTGACTAAAAATTGATTCCCCCAATTCTTTTGTTTTCATAAATATCCTATATGTGGCCCTAGTGTGCACGTTGACCAAACCACAGGCTTCATAATAGAAGGAGCACCTACTTGATTTTGGAGCCTCCTTTTTATGAGATTATTTTTTAGGCACCATGTAGGTTTCTAGGCACCATAAGATGCTAAAAGTTAGGAACCCCCCCACAAGTGACCCCATTTTGCAAACTACACCCCTCAGGGAATTCATCTAGGGGTATAGTGTACATTTCAAACCCCCAGGGGTTTCACCAATTGTGGTACAACTGGGCAGTGAAAATGAAAAATTACATTTTTTACACAAAAATGCAGTTCTGGCTCAAAATTTTTCATTTTCAGAAGGTATGAAGGAGAAAAAGCACCCCAAAATCTGTGCCCCAATTTCTCCCGAGTACGGCAATGCCTCACATGTGACCAAAAAATACCATATGGGTGCATGGCAGGACTCAGAAAGGAAGGAGTGATTTTTGGATTTTGCAGCTCAGATTCTGGTGGAATGTTGGTGGGTGCTATGTTGCATTAGCAAGACCCCCCAAGCACCAATACAGTGGAACCCCCCCACAAGTGACCCCATTTTGCAAACTACACCCCTCAGGGAATTCATCTAGGGGTATAGTGTACATTTCAAACCCCCAGGGGTTTCACCAATTTTGATACAACTGGGCAGTGAAAATGAAAAATTACATTTTTTTACACAAAAATGCAGTTCTGGCTCAAAATTTTTAATTTTCATAAGGTATGAAGGAGATAAAGCACACCAAAATCTGTGCCCCAATTTCTCCCGAGTATGGCAATGCCTCATATGTGACCAAAAAATACCAGTTGGGTGCATGGCAGGACTCAGAAGGGAAGGAGTGATTTTTGGTGGTGGAATGTTGGTGGGTGCTATGTCGCATTAGCAAGACCCCCAAAGCACCAATACAGTGGAACCCCCCCACAAGTGACCCCATTTTGCAAACTACACCCCTCAGGGAATTCATCTAGGGGTATAGTGTACATTTCAAACCCCCAGGGGTTTCACCAATTTTGATACAACTGGGCAGTGAAAATGAAAAATTACATTTTTTTACACAAAAATGCAGTTCTGGCTCAAAATTTTTCATTTTCAGAAGGTATGAAGGAGAAAAAAGCACCCCAAAATCTGTGCCCCAATTTCTCCCGAGTACGGCAATGCCTCACATGTGACCAAAAAATACCATTTGGGTGCATGGCAGGACTCAGAAGGGAAGGAGTGATTTTTGGATTTTGCAGCTCAGATTCTGGTGGAATTTTGGTGGGTGCTATGTCGCATTAGCAAGACCCCCCAAGCACCAATACAGTGGAACCCCCCCACAAGTGACCCCATTTTGCAAACTACACCCCTCAGGGAATTCATCTAGGGGTATAGTGTACATTTCAAACCCCCAGGGGTTTCACCAATTTTGATACAACTGGGCTGTGCAAATGCAAAATTACATTTTTTACACAAAAATGCAGTTCTGGCTCAAAATTTTTCATTTTCACAAGGAATGAAGGAGACAAAGCACCCCAAAATCTGTGCCCCAATTTCTCCCGAGTACGGCAATGCCTCACATGTGACCAAAAAATACCATTTGGGTGCATGGCAGGACTCAGAAAGGAAGGAGTGATTTTTGGATTTTGCAGCTCAGATTCTGGTGGAATGTTGGTGGGTGCTATGTTGCATTAGCAAGACCCCCCAAGCACCAATACAGTGGAACCCCCCCACAAGTGACCCCATTTTGCAAACTACACCCCTCAGGGAATTCATCTAGGGGTATAGTGTAAATTTCAAACCCCCAGGGGTTTCACCAATTTTGATACAACTGGGCAGTGAAAATGAAAAATTACATTTTTTTACACAAAAATGCAGTTCTGGCTCAAAATTTTTCATTTTCATAAGGTATGAAGGAGAAAAAGCACCCCAAAATCTGTGCCCCAATTTCTCCCGAGTATGGCAATGCCTCATATGTGACCAAAAAATACCAGTTGGGTGCATGGCAGGACTCAGAAGGGAAGGAGTGATTTTTGGTGGTGGAATGTTGGTGGGTGCTATGTCGCATTAGCAAGACCCCCAAAGCACCAATACAGTGGAACCCCCCCACAAGTGACCCCATTTTGCAAACTACACCCCTCAGGGAATTCATCTAGGGGTATAGTGTACATTTCAAACCCCCAGGGGTTTCACCAATTTTGATACAACTGGGCAGTGAAAATGAAAAATTACATTTTTTTACACAAAAATGCAGTTCTGGCTCAAAATTTTTCATTTTCAGAAGGTATGAAGGAGAAAAAGCACCCCAAAATCTGTGCCCCAATTTCTCCCGAGTACGGCAATGCCTCATGTGTGACCAAAAAGTGGCAGGACTCAGAAGGGAAGGAGTGATATTTGGATTTTGCAGCACAAATTCTGGTGGAATGTTGGTGGGTGCTATGTCGCATTAGCAAGAGCCCCAAAGCACCAATACAGTGGAACCACCCCACAAGTGACCCCATTTTGCAAACTACACCCCTCAGGGAATTCATCTAGGGGTATAGTGTACATTTCAAACCCCCAGGGGTTTCACCAATTTTGATACAACTGGGCAGTGAAAATGAAAAATTACATTTTTTTACACAAAAATGCAGTTCTGGCTCAAAATTTTTCATTTTCAGAAGGTATGAAGGAGAAAAAGCACCCCAAAATCTGTGCCCCAATTTCTCCCGAGTATGGCAATGCCTCATATGTGACCAAAAAATACCAGTTGGGTGCATGGCAGGACTCAGAAGGGAAGGAGTGATTTTTGGATTTTGCAGCTCAGATTCTGGTGGAATGTTGGTGGGTGCTATGTGGCATTAGCAAGACCCCCGAAGCACGGTGAAATGATGAACCTAATAATCCATAGATGTGTGGTATATTTTAAAACACTCCTTTATACATAGGCCGGGTTTGTCGGGGAAAGTTTCACAGTGGAAAATAGTTTCCTTTCTTATTCCCTTTTTATAGCAAACTTTGCACCTTTTTTGTGTCCTGCCCTTTCTTGCAGTGGAGGGGATTTCGTTCGGAAAATGCTGCCCTGGTACAATACGGGGGCCAGTACTAGAAGTACTGGGGCCCTCTGCCTGCTGGTTCCCAAATACTAGGCCCTTTATGACTTCCTCTTGAAAGTGCATAAATGTCCCCCTCTGGCCGGTAGAACGGAATAGCACGTAAGGGTTATACAGTGCCATCTGGATGATATACACGGCCAGCTTCTTGTACCAGATTTTTGTTTTCCGCAGGGCACTGTACGGCTTCAGTACCTGATCTGAAAGATCCACTCCGCCCATGTACCTATTGTAATCCAGGATACAATTAGGTTTTGAGGTGTGGGTACTGGTACCTCGTACAGGGACGGAGGTGGTACTGTCTCCGTGAATTGTTGTCAGTATAAGGACATCCCTCTTGTCCTTATATTTGACCAACAACATATTTTCGGTGCATATTCCCCTGCTTTCACCCCTTCTCATTACTTGGGCAATGTGCGTTTTTGGGAGGCCTCTTTGGTTCTTGCGCACAGTACCGCAAGCTGCTGTACCTCTTAATCCAAGGGCCTTAAACAGGGGGATGCTAGTGTAAAAGTTATCCACATAGAGGTGATAACCTTTATCCAGGAAGGGGTGCACTAAATCCCAGACAATTTTTCCACTAACACCTACGAGGGAGGGGGGGCATTCTGGCGGTTCAATTCTTGAATCCTTCCCTTCATATACCCTAAACCTGTGAGTGTACCCTGAGGTGCTTTCACACAGCTTATACATTTTTATGCCATACCTTGCCCTCTTACTGGGAAGGTACTGGCGGAATTTAACCCTTCCTTTAAAATGTATAAGGGACTCGTCTATGCAAATGAATTTATCTGGGATGTACATCTCTTCAAATTTGGCACTGAAATGATCAATGACCGGCCTGACTTTGAATAGCCGGTCAAAGGTGGGATCATCTCTGGGTGGGCACTGTGCATTATCGTTGTAATGCAAAAATATGCGAATTATACTCACCGATAATTCCTTTTCTTCCTAGAGATCCCATGGCAGCCATGACAGTGGGATATTCCCCTCCTCCTACCAGATTAGACAGGACTTTTTTCAGGGACCGCCCCCCTTGGGTATAACAGCTCACACCTCCCTCTCCTCTGTGTCTTTCGAGTGTCTCCGCACCAACGTCCCTGAAAAACTTCTAGCACAAAGGGTGGGAAATAAGTGGCTGCCATGGGATCTCTAGGAAGAAAAGGAATTATCGGTGAGTATAATTCGCATATTTCTTCTACGATCCCCATGGCAGCCATGACAGTGGGACATACCCAAGCTGCATAATAAACGGGAGGGAGCCAATATGAATGTAACAGAGATTTATTCAAGAGACTTATCTTACGGACAAGGCCTCTTCAATTACAAGATTCCCAAAATGGGCTGTAGACACGTTCAAGGCATAGTGGTTAGTAAAGGTATGGACGGATGACCATGTAGCGGCTTGACAGATCTCCGATACTGACGCCTTGGCCCTTCTAGCCCATGATGTGGCCACTGCCCTGGTTGAATGTGCCTTGATGATTGGAGGCGGTCTCTTATCTTCATTTTTGTAAGCGAATACGATAACTTCTCGTACCCATCTTGAAATGGTTTGCTTCGTAGCCCTAGAGCCCTTCTTCGGCCCCTCAGGGATAATGAATAAGTGATCAGACTTTCTGATCTCCTTTGTACGGTCCAGATACACTGAAACTGCTCTCACCAGATCCAGCGTATGATAGGCCTTCTGTTCGTCATTAACCGGCTCAGGGAAAAACCTAGGCAAGGATATTTCCTGATTTAAGTGGAACGCTGATATGACTTTTGGCATGAAGTCTGGGTGAGTTCTCAGCACAACTCTGTCAGGGAAAATCACTAGGTACGGTTCCTTGATCCAGAGGGCCTGAATTTCGCTGACCCTCCTCGCCGATGTTATAGCTATCAAGAACAGTACCTTCCATGTTAGGTACTTTACCGATGAGTCTTCCAGGGGTTCAAAAGGCTGTAGCATTAGTGCTTTTAGCACCAAATTCAGATCCCACGGGGCCACTAAAGATTTTCTTGGTGGCCGTATTCCCTTGATTGCTCTGCAGAACTTCTTTACTAGCTTTTCCTCAGCTAATCTTCTGTCCAACAGTACACTGAGAGCAGAAATCTGTGACTTAATGGTGGCTACCGCCAGCCCCAACTCGAACCCTTCATACAGGAATTGCAAGACCTTGGCCGTAGAGATATCGGCAAACTGACCCTCAAAGTTCCCCCATGAGATGAACTTCTTCCAGGTTTTGTAATATATTAGCGAGGAACCTTCTTTCCTTGCTTTCAGTAACAATTCGGTCACTTGTTCGGATAAGTTATGGCGCCTTAGGGACGCCCGCTCAATCGCCATGCCCTCAGCGAGAAGCTTTCTGGCTCTGGATGACATATTGGTCCCTGTTTCAACAGGTCTGGTATCACTGGCAACACCCACGGTGGTTGCACCGCCATCCTTAGTACTGTAGTAAACCAGGCTCTTCTCGGCCAAAATGGAAGCACTACCAGTACTTCCACTCGGTCCTCTCTGATTTTCTTGAGCACTCTGCTGATCATGGGGAATGGCGGGAAGATATATCCCAGAGTGAACTCCCATTTCACTGAGAACGTGTCCAGTGCCGCGGCTTGTGGGTGAAAGGATTTCGAGCAGAACCTGCTCACCTTCTTGTTGGAGAACGACGCCATCAGGTCTATCTCGGGTTCGCCAAACCTGGCGACTATTTGACTGAACACCTTCGAGTCCAACTCCCATTCTCCCGGCAGAATCCTCTTGCGACTTAGAAAGTCCGCTACAGTGTTCTCTGGACCCGGAATGTACACGGCCGAGATTGATTGCAGGTTGTTCACTGCCCACGACATGATCTTCCCCAACACTCTCAGTACAGGTAAGCTCCTTGTACCGCCTTGGTGGTTTATATGTGCCACTACTGTCATATTGTCTGACATGATCCTTAGGTTGGTATTCCGAAGTTTGTTTTGTAGGCAACAGATTGCCTCCCAAACGGCGAGCAGTTCTCTGACATTGGATGACCTTGCACTCTCTTCTGCGGTCCAAGCCCCCTGCACCGAGCTCCTCCCAAGGTGAGCGCCCCAACCTTGAAGACTCGCATCGGTCGTCATAACCACAAATTTTGGGCTTGAGAGACTGGAGCTTCTTCTCCTTAAGCCAGAGCTCCACCACCTTAACGAATTCTTCGTCTCGGCATTCAGAATTATCTGGAACCCCTCGTGGGTCTGATTCTTCATGAATGGGAGCAACTGCCACTGTAGCTTCCTCATGTACCACTGGGCCCATGGAATGATATGTATACATGATGTCATCATCCCTAGAAGTTGTAGCGCCACCTTCAGGGGGCATCTTCCTTTTGTTAATAACAGTTGCGTCAGATTTTGTATCTTCAGACAGCGGTCTACCGACAGGCTCACTGAAAACTTTACTGTGTCTATAAGGACACCCAGGAACTTGATTGTCTGGCATGGCTGCAGCTGACTTTTTTCTTGGTTGATCACCCAACCATGTTTCTGCAGAAATTCTATCGTAATTTTGACACTCATCTGGACCTCTCTCGCTGATCTTCCTGCCAGCAATAGGTCGTCCAGGTACGGCCAGATTTGGATTCCCTGCTTCCTTAGTTCCGCCACAAGTGTCACCAAGACTTTTGTGAACACTCTCGGCGATGTCCTGAGCCCGAAGGGAAGGCAGGTAAATTGGTAATGTTGGTCGAGAAGCGAGAACCTGAGAAACTTTCTGTCCTCTAGTGACACGGGGACGTGATAATAAGCGTCTTTCAGGTCTATCGACGCTAACCAATCTTCTTGTCTGAGACCCATAAGGATAGAGCTTATAGTTTCCATCTTGAACTTTAGCTTCTTGACAAAGAGATTCAATCCCCTCAGGTCCAAGATGGTCCTGAAACCACCTGTACTCTTCTCCACTAAGAAGAGGTTCGAATAATACCCCAGACGTACTTGGTCTTTCGGGACATGTTCTATTGCTCCTATTTGTAGGAGCTGTAAAATCTTCAAGGTAAGAGTCTCTCTTTCCAGTTTCTTCACTGGAACTCTTGACCTGACAAATTTGTTCTTCCAAGGCCTCCTTAGAAATTCTATTTGGTAGCCCCTTTCCACAATATTGATGACCCATCTGTCTGATATCGATGTCTTCCAGACTTCCGAAAACTGAGACAACCGGGCTCCAACTCTCACCATTGAACCACCGTCATAACTTGGCACCTCTCCGATACTGTTGACGAAAGGACTGGCGAGTCATATTCGGATTCCCCCTGCGGGAGTACTGGCGACCGGGCCGATAACTTCTTGCCTCTCTATAAGTCTGCCTGCTAGAGGTAGGGATGGGAAACCTATTCCTCCTGTCTTGGGGTAGTCTCACGGACTTCCCCCCCGAAATTCTCTGGATCATCGAATCCAATTTTGAGCCAAACAAGAACCCGCCTTCAAAGGGTAGTGCCGTCAGACGATTCTTGGAGTTGGCATCCGCACTCCAGGGTTTGAGCCAGAGCGCCCTCCTGGCCGTTACTCCTTGTGCCATCGCCTTAGCCGAGAACGACACCGCGTCCAAAGAGGCCTCACACAGGTATTCGATAGACTTCTGTATGGTCTGTAAACTTCTCAGCAGATATTGCTTGGAAATCTTCTCGGTTATGTCTGTATGGAGCTCCGACGACCATAGCCTCATTGCCCTTGCCACCGACGCAATAGCCACACTGGATTTAAGCGACAGCGCAGAAGTCTGGTGCAATTTCCTAAGCGAATTTTCGATCTTCCTTTCCATCGCGTCTTTAAACGCCGCCCCATCTTCCAGTGGTATGGTTGTTCTAGACGTCAGCTCTGCCACCGCTGCGTCGACCTTGGGCACTAGACACCACTTCAGGAAATCCTCATCTTTGAAAGGATACATTTTATCCACTCTCGCCCAACCAGCCATCCTCTTATCCGTGTTGACCCATTCCTTATTGATCATCTCACGGACTACTTTGTGAACCGGGAAGGTTCTTCCTTTCTTCGATCTATCTTCGAAAAGTGGATCTGCTGCAGTGTCTGAGGCTTCCGGATAATTCATGGATTTGTAAATGCTTTTCAGCACACTTTCCACCAATTCGAGGTTGAAAGATCTTACATCTTCCTCTACTTCACCTTCCTCAATGTCTTCTGCCTCCACTGGGTCTAATTCCTCCGAGGAACCACCCCCTTCTGTCAGCATTCCAGCCTGCTCCCGAGACCTCTTGGGCTTCTGAGACTGCAAGAATTCTTCTTTGGAGACAAACGACTTTTGCATCCAATCCATCAGTTTTTTAAGGACATCCGATTGGTCCGACTTATCCACCTTAGGCTGTGGGATTTTGTCACATTCTTCACACAGAGTCCTCTTATCAGCACTAGCAAATGCCTTGTCACAACTCATGCAAGTACAGGTAAGGAATTTCTTCTTAGCTGTCCTTTTCTTATGAACAGGTGATTTAGGCACACTGGAAACAAAGCAGAAACCTAACTAGTATCATGCAAAATAAAACCAACTAATGCCCAAAAACCAAAGGGCTTACCTCAAAGGGGCAATGTCAGGCTGCTGGGAAGAAGGTGCTTGCTGCTGCTGGCTTTCCTCCATGGTTCTGCTGCTTGTACAACACCACAGGTCCTGCAAAGCATGTCCGTTTATATTTAGGACAGCTTAACTCCTTGCATGCCAGCAGCGCTTATGCCTGGCGATTTTTGCGCCCATTTCCGCAAAGCGGAACCAAAAATCCGGTCCCCGTTTCCGGGGACATTATTTAGGTGCACACTTGGTGCACCACGCCGGCGGAAGTGACGTTTTACGCGCACTTCCGCCGCACGCGTCTCAGCACCCGGCAGCTCTAAGCGTCGGCTTCCAGCCAGACGCTTCCACGCGCTGACCATCCGGCGATCAGCCACGCGCCAGCCTCCCTGCCAGCTCTGTCTCCCAGCGTGACAACCCAGCTCCACAGCCTTCAGGTAACGCTGTTACACACCCACACAAAAAACGGGGATCATGCAAAATGACATGCTGCCGGGATTTTAGGCAGATAACTGGCGCTAAGCACAGCTCTTACCCATAGTAGCTGCTGGAGGCAGGTATCTCAAAGGCCACACTCCTCCGCAGCTCTCCTTCTTCCCGGGAAGCCATCCCATATATGCAAGAGGTAGCCCTGTTTAAAAATAAAATAACGCCCTGCCTGTCCTATCTAGACGGAGACAGGAGAAAAAGACACAGAGGAGAGGGAGGTGTGAGCTGTTATACCCAAGGCGGGCGGTCCCTGAAAAAAGTCCTGTCTAATCTGGTAGGAGGAGGGGAATATCCCACTGTCATGGCTGCCATGGGGATCGTAGAAGAAATTTAAGGATCGTCTCAAATCGAGCCCGGGGCATGGCCATACGGTACTGTACAGAACATCTGTACTCCAATATTGCCTAATTTCTGGCTTTTTTACTATGCCCATATGAAACACCAGACCCCAAAACGTCATCATCTCTACTGCATCTACAGGGGTCCACCTAGCAAATGATGACGTGGGGTTTTGAGCAATAAACTGCTGGGTATATAAATTAGTTTGGTCCACCATTAAATTTATAAAATCATCAGAGAAAAATAATTTGAAAAAGTCAATTTCTCTGAGACCTGTGGAATCAAATTGGATTCCTGGCATGGCCAAAAACTCAGGAACCTGGGGCTCAAAATTGTCTGGTGGTGGGGTCCATACGAGATCAATTATTGGGGGGTGGGTCTCAGCTGCTCTACGGGGGCGTCTTTGAGGGGGTCCCTCATCACCAGAGGAGGAAGAGGAGCTTAAGACGAATGCTTCAAATTCCCCGCTTGCATCACTGGCTGTGTCAGAGTCAGAGGCAAGCATGGCATATGCCTCCTCCGCTGAATACATTCTTCTGGATGACTGGGATGACATTTGGGATGACATTTGGGATGCCATTTTTATTTTTGTGTTACTGGTAGTGAAATGTTTCAACACGTGTATAGTGTAGGGGGGGGTACAAACTTTATTTCAACCTGGGGGGTATGTAGTGTGTAGTGTGTATGTAGTGCAGAAAAAAAAAATACTTTATACAAAAAAAAAAAATTGAAGGGGTTAAAAAAAAAAAAAATTGAAGGGGTTAAAAAAAATCACAGTGTGTGTAAAAAAAAAATTAAAAAAAGACCCCACAGCACCCACAAAAAAAAAAAAGGTGATCAGTGATGCGACACTGATTACCAGTGAGGGGCAGCAGGTGCACAACCTTTGGTGCAACTGACAGTGCAACTGGCAGGTATATATAAAAAAAAAAAAAACCTCTGCACCCCCAAAAAGTTGCTGATCACCTCAGATATAGTGATCAGCACAAAAGGCGGGGGCAGCAGACACAAAATTTAGCACTCTCTATCACTCTCTGTCACTATCTCTCTCTATCTCTCACTATCTATCACTCTATGACACTGCAGCAGCAGCAGCACTGACAGTTATATATATGAAAAATAACCCCTGCACCCCTAAAAAGTTGCTGGGGGTGCACAAAAGGGGGGCAGCAGACACAAAATATAGCAGTCTCTATCACTCTCTGTCACTATCTCTCTCTATCTCTCACTATCTATCACTCTATGACACTGCAGCAGCAGCACTGACAGGTATATATATATATATATATATATATATATATAAAAAAAAAAACCTGCGCCCCCAAAAAGTTGCTGATCAGTTAATTTATACTGATCAGCACAAAAGGGGGGGCAGCAGTCAGTTATATAAAAAATATATAGCACAATCTGTCACTATCTCTCTATCTCTCTCTATCTCTCTCTCTCTATCTCTCTATCTATAACTCTATTACACTGCAGCAGCACAAAATATAGCACTCTCTGTCACTAGGCCTCTCTATCTCTCTCTATCTCTCTCTATCTCTCTATCTAATAACTCGCAGCAGCACAACACAGCACAACACAGCACAGGATGTCACAAGAAGAAGCAAGATCCAGGCAGTGATCAGGTAAGTATTTAGCAAGGTTCTGGTCAGTAAATGGCGGCAGCTGGGCACAGTGACCGCACTGCACGCAATTCCAGACCGGAATGGCGTCTGCAGTGCAGTCACCGTTAGTTTAAACCCGCCTCCATGGCTGTGATTGGTCCGTCGGTCCGACGAACCAATCACGGCCTTTGGGGGCGGGCGGGGGTGAGGTGGGGTGACACCAGTGTCACCCTTACACCCCGCGGTGATTGGTGCTGTACTTTACAGCACCAATCACCTCCGATCCCGTGTCACCGGCGAACGTTATTCGCCGGTGACACAGAAAACGCTGTGAATGGCTGTTCACACTGAACAGCCAATCACAGCGATCGCCGACGGGGGGGGGGCGGCATCGCAGCCCCCCCTGGGCATGCAGGGACATGTCTGCTGTCAGGGACAGCAGACATCGTCCCTCTGTCACTGCGTCTCTAGACGCAGTGACAGTTTGAAGTCATGACGTATATATACGTCATGTGTCGGGAAGTACTTCCCGGCCATGACGTATATATACGTCAAATGTCGGGAAGGGGTTAAATCAACTTGATAAAGGCAGCAGCACATCCCTGCCTCCCTGACGGGCATGGATCATTGGTAGACAGCAGGATGGTCGACAAGCATTAGGTCGACATGACTGTAGGTCAACATGGGTTAGGTCGACAGGGTCATTCGGTCGACACAATCATTAGGTCGATTTGGGGAAGGTCGACAGTCAAAAGCTTGAATAAGAATCACATGGATTCAAGAAGTTGTTTTCCCAACAAACACACCAATTTATCAATCTGGGCAGAGCAGCGGGAACGTGAGTGCGGCTGTTATTTTGGAAATATTTACACCTTCCATATTTTACATTGGGCACCTATGACACTGGGGTGGGGCGGTCAGAGGTGTAAAACACCCCTTAAGTATATATATTTTTAAATTAAAAGATATTTTTAAAAATACATTGCAACACGTGTATTAAATAAAATAAAAAAAACTCCCAATCGCTTCTTCCTTGGGGGAAATAATCATCCGGTAATTAGTTAAATAACTTTTTGCTTGCTAAATAGACCCCACTGATAGCATTTAAATTGACACTAAAGCCTGCAGGAGGGGGAAAGAGAAGATATTTACAAACAGCAGCATGTAGCACATGAGTATAAAAAATAAAAGAGGCGGAACGAATAGATTGCTGTTCTTATTACATCCAGTGACATTTCTACATTCAAAATATTACACGGTTGCCTAACAACTCACACAATAGCTGACTGACTCATGCCATTCTGGGAGGAGGGCCGAGGTTTGGAGATACACACCCATGCATGACTGAACAGCTTGTCTGCAGTTTCATTTTGTCAAGAAGGTTGCAAAAGGAAAAACTCTTCTGTCTTATAAAAACAACGCTCTAGTAGTTATGTGCAACATGCAGATACCTGATGCACATAGTCCAATGAAAGCATAAAGTACTCATAATCTGGAAAGAATACATCTGCCATTTAATATCCTTTCCTATAAAGTTACCTATACAAAGTGTTCTGACACCACAAGACAGCGGTAGATTATACTGCTCAGGAAATCCTGGGTGAAATGTATACAGAACTTATTCTTCGAATACTAGGCCTGGGTAACTGTCTGTCTGTCACATGGAAATCTCTGTAACTTAAGCTGGGTACACATATATACGATCGTCGGGCCGTTCTTCCGTTCTGGGTCGGACGGCCGTTCAATTGTATAGGTGTGTACGCTGTCTTGTCTGTCCATACTCGGTCGGTCGAAGGTTCTTTGCGGTTTTATTTTCATCCGACAGGACGGCCCCATATCGGAACAAAAGTGCAGTGTGTACGCACGTTCGATCGATATGCTGGCCGTCCTTGCGACAATACTGCCAAAGCTGGAACGCCCATTTGGGCATTCCATAGCTGCATGATCTCTCCTACAGCACATAGACGGGTTTGCGTCTAAATTTTAAGAAGCCGGCAGGGTGACTAAACTTCTATATAGACAGGTTATGGGTCTACATTTTAGTCACCCTTTTACCCATTAAAAAATAAATAAATAAATCAGGAAACCCGACAATTAGGGCTTCGCTGATTTTTTAAAACCATCCCCAGGCTCCAGGTCCGGGGCTGGTTCCCAAAATATGGGGTACAAAATGACTAGGGGTCCCACGTATTTTAAGAACCAGCCCCAGGCCAAACCAGCCAGCAGGGTAATGCCACAGCCGGGTGAAGACTTTTTATACAAGTCCCCCCGGCCAAAGCTTTCAGCCCTCTGACTGGTCAGCCTGGCCAGGGGTCCTGGGGAAGTGGGGACCCCCCCCCCATAAAGGGCCCCCCCCTCCAGGACTTAACTGACCAGGCTGAAGCCTGGTGCTGTCCCCCGTGACCCTGTGCGGTGGTCACCGGGCTGATTGAAGTGTAAAAAAAATAGAATAAAAACTATTGTCTTTTACTGTGGAACTATGAGTCCCAGCAAGCCTTCCCCGCATGCTGGGACTTGGAGAACCACAAGTCCCAGCATGCAGGGCATTAAAGGGCCCGCTGGCACTTGTAGTTCCACAGTAATAAAAATAGTCAAATAAACACACTGACACACACGAAAAATTAAACTTTAATACATCCAAAGCCCATACATACTGATACTTACCTATCTTGGGCCCGTCGGTAGGTCCCTGGGTCCGGTCCGGTGCCTTGGTTCCAGGGCTGGTCAGGGGCTCCAGAACTGAAGAGTCCAGGGTCCTGGATCCGAAGAAATCCATGGGGGACCTGTGGAAGGAAATCCTGCCCACCCAGGTCCTCTGGCGAAGATCCCATCATCTTCTCCCTCTTCTCCGCCGTAGTCCACCGCATCAGCCGCCGGTACCCAATCGGACTTTGAGAGGCGCAGAGATGTTTCCTCTTCCGCGCCTCTCATCCGAATGATTCTATTGGCTGCCTAGCGGCCAATCAGGAGCCGACTCCTGATGCGGTGGACTACGGCGGAGAAGACGGAGAAGATGATGGGATCTTCGCCAGAGGACCTGGGTGAGTAGGATTTCCTTCCACAGGTCCCCCATGGATTTCTTCGGATCCAGGACCCCGGACTCTTCAGTCCTGGAGCCCCGGACCAGCCCCGGAACCAAGGCACTGGACCGGACCCAGGGACCTACCGACGGGCCCAAGATAGTCAAGTATCCTTTGATTTTTAAAACGATATCACTCATTTTGTATTTTCTGAGCTATATCTTTAAATGATTTTTCTTTAAAATTTGTTGTAGTGTGTTTGCTCAAAATCGTTACGGATTCAGGCTCCCACACATTGTTAGACCCCCCCCCCCCCCCATTGTCATCCGTGTCATCCGTGCTAAATACCCAATGCTGACTATATAGTGGCAACACAAAAAATGACAGCCACAATAGAAAATGTAAGTTTCTATGACTCTTTGGCACTGGGGAATTCCACTTCTTTTCATCAACATTAATAAAACACTAGTGAAAGCAGATATTATGACAGTAGGTAAAAGCCCGAAAAAAAACACCAAAAAAAAAAATTAAGTTTTAAAAAGTTGCAGTGGGTGTGGCAGTGTTTAGAATTTTTTATTTTAAACCAAAGGCTTTATTTTCACACGTTTGAATTTGCCTGAAATTGTGTTAAAATATCCTACAGATTGTTACATATCTGTTAATTAAATACATACTGTAGATTGATTCTAGATATAAAATATGCACAAAACTTAAAATCTGTGACATCTTATTATACCCACAATTCTTGATTATAAAGTAAAAGGTTTAAATGTATTCCAGAAATTAATGTCCACACTATTATTAATCCATTAGAAGAGGTTATATTATATAAACAGCTGCAAAAACAGAACCAAAGCCTCAATTTGCAAATCAGTGTTTACAAAATAATAGGTGCTGGCGTGGGTAGAAGGCAGCGCCAGCCGACAATGTGGAGGGGAGGTGTTGTGTATAGGACATACTATCTAGAGATAAGTGAGGGGGTAAGCTACTATGGGCAATATGTGCCTCCATTTGTCCTCTGTACTGTACATCTACTCTGTATTTCAATTGATCAGATAATTTACTTGTATTCCTAGAAGTAACCCATTGGTCTTTGTGGACAACAGCTGGTCACACTCAACAGGTGTAGCTAGGTGACATGGTGCACGCAGCAAGGGTATGTTTTGGCACTCGATCACTGGGCCAATTTAAATGGGCAAAACCCCATGCACTGCAGGTGGGGCAGATGTACCAAGTGCAGAGAGTTATAAGCTGCCCATGCAACAGAACGATTTGAGGAACGAATGCACAAATTTGATGGCTCTTGCGATGCATTTTATGTTTTTGTGCACATTGTGAGGTGTTTTGGTATGATTATGATCCGATGTGCAGTCCCGTGGGTCGTGAGATCCTATGTGCTGCACATGTTAAGGGCTGCGGATGTTAGAACATCCCGTCCTTACAGAATCCACAAAGCACATCCAGCCAGAATATGTTGCATGCGACACACTGGAGCATGCCATATCAGGTACACAATGAACGAACAATGAGTCCAAGATGTGATTCTTGATTGGCTGGAAATGACATATGGGGTGAGATTTAATAGGATGAGAGATTCAGAAAGTGAGAGATTTGGGAAGAAATCTCCAGTTTTTTTAAAGCGGCAATCAAACTGGTTTTGCAGTGTAAATGATTGCCGCTTTAAAAAAACTGGAGATTTCTTCCCAAATCTCTCACTTTCTGAATCTCTCATCCTATTAAATCTCACCCATGGTGCCAAGATTGTTCTAGTGTTTACCAACCCTTAATGGTGTGTACACACGGTATAATTCAGCATACAATTTTGACTATACAGTCAAAATCGCATAGGTTTTTTAACCTTGCGATCCCGATGCACGCTCCCGCACAACACAAATCGAAGCCAGATAGACAGGGCTGCATTGACTATATAGTACAGATCTGTACTACAGTATATAGTCAAAATTGCTGGCGTGTACTCTGGCTTGCCGTGCGATTCGATCCCGATGTGTTAAGATCGCATCCGGATCAAATAGCACGGCCATCCACCGTGTGTACACACCAGACGAGTCAGCACAGTATGACATCTTACTATATGCCCCTAGTACTTCTTGTTATTTAGGTGATATAAAACAGTAGAACCACACCTGGAAACTTTACCGTAGAAAAGTACATGTATGTAAAATCTCAAAAACAAAGCAAAATTTTAAATAAACACCCCACCCCGGATTCTACTCACCCTAAGGATAGAATACCTCAAGAACCGGTCAGATGAAGCAGTATATGTTACACAAGACATAAAAATGTGAGACTAAATTTCACTGTTCCAATATTTTGTTCAAAAAAAAAAAAAATAGAAACTTTATACTGTATGTTAAGAAACATCTCTAGATTTGCATAATACACAAATACATACTGTACCTGTACTCATACACCTAGCCTCAATAAGTCATGCAGTGCGATATGCCTGGTGAGAGTGAGATGCCAGGTCATGTGCAACTTGGATCTTTCACCTTTAAGTTACTGTAGTCTAAGTCAAAAATTGTGCACGACTGAACCTGCATAGAAAGCACTACCAAACTTGTCATAGAAAAACTAGACACAGCCGCTACCTTATAGTTACGCTATGGTTATTAGGTCAAAAAGCATTGGGTCGACACAGTTAGGTCGTCATGCGGCAAGGTCGACATGGGTTTAGGTGGACAGGTCATTAGGTAGACTCAAGCATTAGGTCGGCACGGGCAAGGTGGACATGGGGGTTTTCCCTTTTTTTTTTTGCCGACATGTGCCGACAGGCAGTATTTCATGCCCGGCATGCCTTGCATCAGTTTCAGCATGGCCACATAGCAAAACATCTTGGGATGTGTAGTTCCTCAACATCTGGAGGGCCGCAATTGCCCTGCCCTGCACTAGGGTGTGGTAGGAGAATAAAATAGTGAACAGAAATAGCAATCCGGATGATTATCAAATGAATGCACATGCAATAAATAAATAAATATCCGTACACGTACTGTAGAAATTGCAGTGGAAGCCAGGGGCAGAAACATGGTGTTTTCTGGGTGTGTTCGTCAAACCCAGGCATGCCAAAGTGTTTTTTGGGTGGGGCTCTGATATCAGTGATGACCACTTCCAGGTGGATTCTCTTTTTTTTGGAAGCTTTAGCCTTAATGTGCATACACACTGGACGATGTATGCGCTGAAAGACATTGATGACCAATCTCCTTTGAACTTCCCCAGTGTCCTGGATAAAAAATGTGGTGCAAACACTCTGAACGATTTGACTAAAGATGAACGATCTAGCTACAGTCTATAGGCTTTTT
Source organism: Crinia signifera (assembly GCF_055691185.1). Lineage (NCBI taxonomy): Eukaryota > Metazoa > Chordata > Amphibia > Anura > Myobatrachidae > Crinia > Crinia signifera. The sequence goes on from NC_139217.1 coordinate 408,722,447, forward strand.
TATTTAAAGATATCCAAATTGAGCTGCCTGCACAGTCAACGAACAAACTTGATGAAAGAGCGGTGGGTTTGCGCATCATTGTTTGTCATTCATAGCATACACACTGTAAGATATTTTGACCAATATCGTTCAGAAAGGCCAAAATAAACGATATTGGTCCAAAAAAATTGTACAGTGTGTATGTACCTGGAAAGTATTCGTGGATGTTCCGGTTTTTGCGAATGGATTTGGGAACACATCACAATTTGTGATGCGTTTGCAATGGCTTTATATTCTTGCTTTCTGGGCAGCGGCTTTTTAAATGCAGGGTATAGCTTTTTCTCAGAAAGCAGTATTAGGCCCTTAGAGCAGTATCCAATGACATGGGTAATTGCTCAGCCAATTAGCCCTTATAAGCTGGTGTGAGCCACGGCTTACCAGGGAATTTTTGTACACTTGTATTAGGCAGAGTGACAAAGCTAAAACCCTGAAAGCAGCCTTGTTTTTGCTCGGCAACATCACACAGGTTTTGCTGAACATGCGTGTATCCGGGAATTTATTTTCTGGGTGACTAAACTCGGATAGCCCATAAAAAAAAATATAATTGGATAAACATTGGGAAAAATAGAAGAGAAAAGCCTGTTTTCCACTCCCAATGTTTCTTTGCAGCTAACTGGATGCCCCCGATAGTCAGAGGAACCTATTTTTTGTTTCATATACTTTATTCCATGAGATAATCTTTTATATTGTGTAATATTAGGGGTACTTGTTTCCTAGCACGGCCACAATCGCGGCCATCGGGGGTAATTTTTAGTGGCCTGCGACGCGACCGACGCGATGCCCCCGATTTTTCCATTGAAATGCATTAAAAACAGTGAAAATTGGGTCGGTCGCGTCGTGTGCGGCTAAAAATGCTTAAATGGTCCACACGCGATGGGCGCGATTTTCCCATAGGGAACAATGTTAAATGGGTAACTTTACCCGCGATGACCGCGATTTCCCATAGGAAACAATGTTAAATGGGTCAATTTACCCAAATCATCATAGGGAAGAATGGTAAATGGGCCAGAAACCCCCAAAAAAAACCTGACCAGTGAAATGTACCCCCAAAAGTAGTTTACGCCACCCCGCGATCAACGTGAACCCGAAGTGTGGCGAGCGCAGCGAGCCCGCGAGGGGCGGCGGTACGCGTCCTCCGACCTTTTCATACCCCCACTATCCACGTCGGCGTGGAGTTGAGAATAGAATAGTGTGGCGAGCGCAGCGAGCCACCGAGCCCGAAGCGTGGCGAGCCCCGCGAGGGGACGCGGATACCTTCACAGGTAAACGCGTCCCTTCGCGGGCTTCACAGGTGTCCGCGTCGCCATGGACACCTGGAAAGTCCGCGAGGGGACGCGTATAACGGTGAAGGTATCCGCGTCCGCTCGCCACGCTTCGGGCTCGGTGGCTCGCTGCGCTCGCCACACTATTCTATTCTCAACTCCACGCCGACGTGGATAGTGGGGGTATGAAAAGGTCGGAGGATGCGTACCGCTGCGCTCGCCACGCTTCGGGTTCACGTTGATCGCGGGGTGGCGTCTAGTACTTTTGGGGGGACATTTTGATGTTCAGGGGTGTTTTTGGCCCATTTACCATTGTTCCCTATGATAATTTGGGTAAAAATCCATTTCACATTGTTTCCTATGGGAAATCGGGGTCATCGCGGGTAAATTGAGGCATTTAACATTGTTCTCTATGGGGAAATCGCGGGCATCGCGTCTGGCCCATCGCACCCGATTTTTTAGTGCATGCGATGCCCGCGATGGCCCTGACTTTACCCCCGATGCCCGCGATTATGATCGTTGTGGCCGTGCTAGGAAACAAGTACCATATTAGGTTATCCCTTTTTTGAAATGTAGTCACCTTGTCCCAAATATTTGGGGTAAAATTAGATCAAGGGATCACACTTTGGGCCTGATTCTGGTTCACTCGCAAAAGCAAATTCTCTCTCTAATGGACAAAACCATGTGCACTGCAGGTGGGGCAGATGTAACATGTGCAGAAATGTTAGATTTGGGTGGGGCTTGTACTTCAAACTGATATATCTGCCCTCTCCCCCCTGATTTTGTGATAGAACCAGGTCCTTTATGTATAGGTTACACTTGGTTGGGATATAATATAATTTGGTATATCTCTCAGAAACCAGCATTGTTCACATACACCGAGCTTTCTACCTATTACCTAGTTACCTCTAGTCAACAATACTTGCAGATACAGTACTAGACTACGTACAATAGCTACACCTACAAGAAGGAGAATTATCCTTTATATTCAGCTCTGCTAGTGTACAGTTGCACCCACGCAGAACTTGGCCTATGTGGCAATGCCCCACTACAAACATAAATGTATAGTAGCTGTGATAGAGGCTTGGCGGGGCCACATAGCGCACCCTCCCGCAGAGTACTGCCCGCACTGACTCCCCCATTGCTGCTATTGTATTTGCGGATGCACACCACAGTATGTTGTTTACAATGTGTATGCATCGCAAGCCAAGCGATTTTTAAGGACACCTCTTTATATCTAATTTTGGGCCTAATTTATACCCTATTGCTGCTCTGCGAAATTGCAATGCCCTGCAATCAGGTAGTCACCTCCCCACCAGAGTCAAAACCCGCCCTGCGCACAGCTGCAACTGCCTTGTGAAAAAATCACTCTGACTGGTGGCTAGCTGCCAATCCATCCGCAACTCACTCACCATTGCATGAATTTTACAGTCTGTGCATAACCCAGAACCTACTCTACCTGTGCAACAGAAGCAGGCTGTATGGGGCCGGAGCAGACATCACACACCCTCCCAAATGGGCATGCCTGCAGTTTTTTGACACTCAGTAAACGGCCAGGTGACACCCACAAATGCCAGCTTCCTGTCAACCAACTTGCGAACTGCTAGTGAACAAAAAAGCCACAGGATTGTATCGCACTTTGGCCTCGCGCATGCTTTCTATGAATTTGCACGGCAGCGATAAGGTCTGAATCACCCCCTTTGTCTCATCCCTAATTTATGAAAGATACACAGCCAACTACTGTATGTGACAGTAAGCATGGGATATTTGTAAACATCAGAATATACATACCATAAAGCTGGACACTGCCTCGCTTTTATATAAATATATACACACACTAGCTGAGGTACTTGGCATTGCTCGGGTTTGGTTGTGCAATTAGCCATGGTGTGACCGGCATACACCTGCCTGTGGTCGGCTCCCAGATCGGAGAACATATTTTTTTTCTTAAGCCCCATGTCCTCTACCCCCTTTTTGTTATGCAACTCTGCTATATCTCGCATCCCTGATCCACTTTGTAGTGGCCGGACCCCTTTTTGGGCACCCGGAACCGTGGCGGTATCAGGATTGCAGGTGTTAGTGGCTGTGAACCTAATCTGGACCCTATCAATGTCCTCTACCCCCTCTATTTTATGAAACTTTGCCATATCTTGCTTCCCTGACCCATTTTGTGTAATGGTTGGATCCCTCTTTGGGCACCCGGTGGGGGTCGGGATTTGCGGACTAAGTGGCCGTGGAACTAATCTGAACCCAATCAATGTCCTCTACCCCCTTGATGTTATGCAACTTTGCCATATCTTGCTTTCCTTACCCACTTTGTGTAGCGGGTGGTAGGGGTGTCTTACCCCCACGGTATTTTTGTCCAGACTGAAAGTATCAGAGTTTTCACATTTTTTTTAAAGCGGAAATCATTTACACTTAAAAACCAGGTTGATTTTGCCATGTTATTTATTGCCACCTTCAAAAAAATAGGAAAACTCTCTCACATCCTATTACATTTGGCCCTAAACATAATAATAATAATAATAATAATAATAATAATAATAATAATAATAATAATGAAAAAAAATAAAAAACCACAACATAAATGCCTATAATTAAATACACATTTTTATGTTTTAGGCTTTGATTTATACATGATGGTCAGTAATCATGGCCACACCACCACTGAATGTGCACCCAGGTGAGGACGGAGGGAAGCGGATGGCTCCCATCGTGGCAGCCCCCCATGGTCTGCCACAGGCGGCCTGGAGGACACCCTGGTGCTGCAGCGAGACAGCAGGATCCCCTGGTCGCACAAGCACCCGGAGTGTCCCATTGTTGCAGGCTCCAACAACTCCAACTCCTGGCCCCCGGCCTCACTGACTGACTCTTTCTGACTGTCCTTCCCCCCTCTCCCTGCATGCTGGCTCCTCCCCCCAACCCAGCTCAGCTCCAGCCAGCGCCCTGACATCCTCCCTCCCCCCCTACAGCCTTAAGTTCCATCCTGTGGTGTGCTGTAGGGGAGATGGTCTGTTGAGCCCTTTTGCTGCTACCAGTGAGCAGCATGATCAAGATGGTGCCTCTAATGGCTGCTTAGGAACTGTGCCACTCAGCCATATGTACCCCCATGTCTCCCCTGTCTCGTACACTGCATAGCAAACTATAACCATAATGTCTCTGCTTAACTGTTGCCTGTCTGATGGCTGTCTAGGCGCGGCGCAGCTTGGTTGGTATGTGTTCCCTGTGTGATAACTGTACTGTCTCTGCTTGTATTGTTACCTGCCTGGCTGTTGTAGTGACCAGTGGTGCCGCTGATGGCTGCCTAGGCGCTGTGCAGCTTGGCGAGTATATGTTCCCTGTGTGATAACTGTACTGTCTCTGCTTGTATTGTTACATAGAAACATAGAATTTGACGGCAGATAAGAACCACTTGGCCCATCTAGTCTGCCCCTTTTTTTAAATATGTTACCTCAAACCATATTTGATCCTTATTTTTTTGTAAGGATATCAATATGCTTATCCCAAGCATGTTTAAATTGTACTACTGTATTTGCGTCTACCACCTCTGTTGGGAGGCTATTCCACTTATCTACTACTCTTTCTGTGAAAAAATTCTTCCTCGCATTTCCCCTGAATCTTCCTCCCTCTAGTTTCAGTGCATGTCCTCGTGTTCTGTTGCTCCTCTTCCTGTGAAGAATGTCTCCCACCTGTACCTTGTTAAAGCCCTTGATATATTTGAAAGTTTCTATCATATCCCCCCTTTCCCTTCTCTGCTCTAAAGTATACATATTAAGATCTTTTAGTCTTTCCTGGTACGTTTTGTGATGTAGGCCATGCACCATTTTAGTTGCTCTTCTTTGTATAGTCTCTAATGTATTTATATCCTTCTGGAGAAATGGCCTCCAGAACTGAACACAATACTCTAGGTGAGGTCGTACCAATGACCTATACAGTGGCATTATTACTTCTTTCTTTCTACTGCTGATACCTCTCCCTATGCAACCAAGCATCTGACTTGCCTTCTTCATTGCTTTGTTACATTTGACAGTATTCAATGAGCCTGATTCGCCATGTTTTTATGGCGAATTTGTGCTGTTTGGCGAATTTCTGACTAAAACGGTGAATCACCCTATTCAATGACCACATGGCGAATACATTTGAAGGTTTTTTTTCGCCATGATTCACCGAGTAGGAATCGCTATCTTTTTATGGAGAAGTGGAATGTGAACTTTTAAAATAAAGTGTTTTGTTTTTTACATTTGGTGTCAAAAAATCTGGAATTTTATTCTGAGGAGGGGCATGCTACTTTTATTCATGTGCTGTAAGCACATGAATATATATTTAATTTTTTAAAAAAAATGTTTTTTTTTTTTTATTTTTTTTTACACAGCAGCCAGCAGGGGGCGCCGGAGCCGAGCCGCTCATTACATATTCATATATTCACTGCACCCGATGTTACGATCGGGTATAGTGAATATACACTCCCCTGCTGGCACCCTGGGGGGCAGCCTGTGCTGCCTGGCACCCGGGGAGCCCACCTGCCCCCCACAAACGTTCTGGGCCAGGCAGAGAGACTTCCATCTCTCTGCCTGGCACCGTCCTCAGGCTCCCTGCGGCATTCGCCGCAGGAGCTCATATTCGCCAGTCAGGGGCAGCGAGCCCCTGACACGTTGAATACCGGAGCCCGCTGGCTCCGGAACGTGGCGAATGTGCAGCGAATCCTAAAAAGGATTCGCTGCACCTCGCAGGTATTCACATTGAATACCGCCCATTGCCTACCTGCTTTTAAGTCCCCTGAAATAGTGACACCTAGATCCCTCTCTTCCTCAGTAGTTTCCATTATAGTGCCATTTATACTATATTGAGTCTTTGGATTTCTGAGACCCAAGTGCATGATTTTGCATTTTTTGGCATTAAACTGTAGTTGCCATTCTCTTGACAATTTCTCTAATCTGCCTAGATCCTCAATCATTTGTTTTACCCCTCCTGGTGTGTCTACCCTGCCTGTTTTACCCCTCCTGGTGTGTCTACCTTACCTGCCTGGCTGTTGCAGTGACCAGTGGCGCTGCTGATGGCTGCCTAGGCGCTGTGCTGCCTGGCAAATATATGTTTCCTGCGTCTATAATCCCCAGTGTACATCTAGCATATACCTGTATGTGTTATATATATCTGTACTGTCACTGTTGAACTGTTACCTAACCCGCTGTTGCACAGCAATCCCAATCTAATTCCTAGTATATGTACCAGGGTTGCCGACCCTCCCGGAATTTCCGGGAGTCTCCCGAAAATCGGGCCCCCCTCCCGGCCCCCGGAAGGTTGGGCAACCCTCCCGGATTCAGGGGGGACCCCCGCTGTCCCCCGGATCGCGGCATTAAAATGCCGCAATCCTCGGGTCTCAGGAGGGGGCGGAGCTAAAATGACACAATCGAGTCATTTTAGCCCCGCCCCCTCCACGGAGATCCCTGAATTTGCTGGTTTACCAACATGGGGCAGGGCTTAGTGATGTCACGCTTAAGCCCCGCCCCCTGAGCGGCTACTGAAACTCTCCTCTCCGGGCTTCTCCCGGAGAGGAGAATAAGAAAGTCGGCAACCCTGTAGTATACGCAAGTATACCTGGCCAATAAAGCGGATTCTGATTTACTGAATTTAAAATAAAGGGTTTTTTTCTCCATGTACTGTGTTTTCAGGTACAGTAGCTTCGCATTGCAGCTAGGTCATATTACCATTATTATACACTGATGCATTTTTGACCTGCACACTTATTTGCATGCTGCATATATTAAACCACCACAAATCTGACAGCAGCTACTAAAGCAAGTCACACACCCAAAGATCATCATTGCAACCTGCCATCTAGATGTAAATGTATGGGAGCAACGACAACAGGAAAATGAACTTTAACCAACTTGATTAATGATTGTTTTTGAGCATTGGGAGCATGTAGGCGATTGTTGTTTGGCTTGTTGGAAGGATAATTATTAGATGCATGTCCAGCTCTGGGGCCTAATTCAGATTTGGCCACTAAGTAGAGAATTTGCAAATCGAGCAATAATCGAACATGCACAATTAGTGACAGAAAATGCGTATTGGATCATAATGTGGCCGGAGCTTGAATGACAGGAAGATGGCGTTTGTGGGTGGAAACCTGTCATTTTCTGAGTGTTTCTAAAAACACACGTGTGCCCAGGTGTTTTTGGGGAGGGTCTGTGAAGTCAGCGATGACAATTTCCACTCCGTCTCAGGCATAGATTATTGGAAGCCTCAGATTTACTCACAAATGCACTGAAGTTGTTTAATGGGTCGGGAATTGCGTATGGATTTGAGAGCAGATAGTGATTAATGATCCATTCGCAATTCTATTGTAATTCAGCAAGGAATGTTTTCTCGGTCTGGGCAGCGGCTTTCTCCTCGCAGTCCACCGCTGCACATTCTCTCATTAGCGGCTAAGTCTGAATAAGGCCCTTTGAGTGCAGACAACACTATAAGCTAATTATGCTGAGCAGTCTAGTATGCATCCAGGTATGTAATATAGTATCGAAATCTGAAACATTGTTCACCAATTAGCAGATTATCCACACATTACATCATCAGCAAACGGAGGGGTACATTTACTAAAGCTTCTAAAAGTGAAAAGTGGGGATGTTGCACATAGCAACAATCCAATTCTAGCTATCATTTCTCTATTGCATCCTAGGAATCGGATTGGTTGCTGTGGGCAACATTCCCAGTGAGTTGGACAATGCCTTCTTTCTGCTTTCTTACTAGGGTTGCCAATCCTGGGGCAATTTTTAAATCCCGGGATTGAAAAAAAAAAATGAATCAAGGGATTACCGGGATTGGCATACTGTACCTAATTAAAAATAAACACCCATGCCCCCCTTAACCGACAGTCGCACACCATTACTTACATGGTCGGTCAGTCCGGCTGGTGGTGTGGGTGTGTCGCACTGACCAGGCAGGAGGGCAGCAGCGGAGCGAGTGGCAGACATGTGCGGGGGTACGGCCTGCACAGTGTGACCTCTGACATCAAATCATGCTGCGCAGAGCCACACACCCGATCGGGAACATTCAGACAGCATCTGAGTAAGTGCTCAGATGCTGCCTGGCATTAAACCGCGCATGCGCAGTCCAATCCTAAAATCCCGGGATTGGAAACTCCAATCCCCAGATTGAAATCCTGGTGATTTTGGGGCCAGATCCCGGGATCCCGCTGATCCTGGTCTCGTGATTGGCCACCCAATTTCTTACATAACAAGCCATGAGCAGCCAGGGAAGACAGATAAATTATATTTCATCAGAGTAAAAAATTAGACTTTAGTATAAAACAATATCCCCATAAAAAAGGCACCATTTTTATACAATAAAGAAATATGATCACATCCCAGGGAGAGGAATAAAGTGCACCTAAATCTATAAACCTGTTACAGGGCATGTGGACACCTATTTTAAGAAGGCTTGTACAGTGTTAATGCATATTGCGGGTATGCAGCTGGGATATCTCTATGCCAACACGGCATAGGTCCGAGACCAGTTGCCAGCAACAGTATGCCAACTATGAAAAAATAAAAAGCAGCATGTTAAACATGATACCAGTATACACAGCCGTATCTATGAATTTGGACAATATACCTGGCACTGACCATTCTGCTGAGCAGAGTGCAAAGCATAGCCCAAAAGGGTGGCCTATACACATTGCACAGCCTCGCTGTCCGGACTAGTAGAAAACATGGAGCCTGTTAAATATTATAAACAAAGTGCTAAATCAGGTGTCCAATGGGCAATACCATATGCTACAGCGCCATAAGCTGCCTATGCCCATAGCAGAGTGTCCATATAGTTTGTGAGGATGAGCATTTGTCAGGTAATTCCACTCAGTTGAATGAATAGATCCCTGCTTAACATATGGTGGAGCCTATGTAATAAACCTCATTGGGCCAGATGCACTCAGCTTAAAAAAGAAATAAAAGTGGAAAGTGATAAATGACCAACCAATCAACTCCTAACTGACATGTTACATGCTGGGTTTGAAAAATGACAGTTAGTAGTTGGTTGTTTAAAACTCTCTATTTTATCACTTTTTTAAAGTTCGGCACATCTGGCCCATTGGGTAATAAAGTGGAGAGTGATAATATACCAGACAATTAGCTCCTGTTGTAATTGCCCCTGCATTGGAATATAGGTGATTATGGATGAGATATATTAATGCCTGAATTTTGCAGCTGTGCCGTATGCGGACCAAATTCAAACTAAAGCCCCGTACACATGGGGGAGATATATTGCTCAGCAATATATTGCCCAGTGTCTCCTTTTCATCAGCGACCAGAGATGGTCGCTGATAAAAAAGGAACCTCTGCCGGCGGTGCCACAGAGGTAATCAGCTGGTCGCAGGAGCAAGCTCCTGCGACCAGCGATTAGAATGGGGCTGTAAACGGGAGCGCGCACCCGGCGATTTATTGCTGGGACACACTCCCATCACTGGCAATATGGTCGCCAGCGACCATATTTCCAGCGATTTCAGCCCCTATCGCCCCCGTGTGTACACAGCTTTAGGCGGCATTACATCCCACCCCATCTCTGCCTACACTTTAGCATTAATCACCAACTCTCATGCTCCATCCCACCCATAGCCAAACAGCTCTGCAAGGGCCTGATCCAGAGATTGCTGCAATGTCAATGCTGTACGCAGTGGAGGGAATGTGTGCTGTGCATGCGTAGAAGTTGCACTGTGAATTTGCCGCACTGGCCTTGTGGCGGAGGTCACAGTGAAGATTTATTTACAAAATGGTTGACAAGGACTGCAACAAATGCACATACTGCACACCTGCTGCTTATTGGCTCCCAGCTGTAAAGGCATTCATTATCAGAACCTACACACATTATGTCCCGGCAGAGTAATAGTTAATGCTTAGCTTGGTTACTTTTACAGAAATGAGCCACCCAGCCTGGCTTAGGTCTGCGTGGACACAAGGATATTAGGTAAAAGCAGCAGATACTTATGAAATTCCATTTGACAGCTTTTAATTAGTGTTAAAATAGGCTTACTATCAGCAGCATTTGAACAGAGGAGGGGGCCCGTATGCAGACTCTGGGTGGGGCCCCCTCCTCTCCACAGTTCCATAGACTCTGGCATTGAGCTAGAGCACAGGTTCTCAAAGTTGGTCCCCAGGACCCCACACAGTGCATGTTTTCCAGGTCTCCCGACAGGTGCACTTATTACTAACACATTTTAAAAGAAGATCCACAGGTGGAGTTAATTATTTCACTTGATTCTGTAAGGAGACCTGCAAAACATGCACTGTGTGGGGTCCAGAGGACCGACTTTGAGAACCTATGTGCTAGAGTCTACAGCGCATGCACTGGTCTCCGGGAACATGGCGTCCACCATGTTTCAGGGACTAATTTCACTACTGTGCAAGTACAGTGGCCATTTTGGCTTTGCAATTTTTGCTATGGATGCTGCCTCTGATATGGGACCCTGGAAAGGCGAGTATTAAAATATGGGCGCAGTGTGTACCCCACCATAAACATTATAGGAACTCCTATGCTTGCCATAATATCCCTTTAAACTGAATTACACAGGTTCTGTGGATGGCTGACTTCAAGCCTGCATTTCACCTGGTTTTAATCAGCCACAGAACATGTGTAATCCATGAGTGTCCCAGTTTAAAGGGATAGTATGGTAAGCCTATGTTAAAATGTACACATTTTGGAAACAATCCATGTACAGGGCAGGGCACTCCCCATGGAGACACGCAGCATGAAGCAACAGAAACTCTGCAGGAACACCAGTCCTGATGTCAGGACACAGACAGTAACTCTCCCCATACGTCCCATAACTATGTTGGCCATATATTACCTCAGGGCTGCAGTCTTTATACATCTAAATGTAAGTGACAAATATAAATGAAGTATTCAGTGGGGGCCAATATTCACTTACTATACTCCGAGTAGCACTAAAGCACATAAACAAATAACACCACACCCTGTAAATAAGACTATTTCAGACTTCTCAGTTATGTATACAGTATATGGCAACATACTGTATATGATCTGTGAGGATTTTATACATACAATACCTTCCAGATAGTGTAAAAATAAAAAAACAAAAGTAACTTTGTATACACCCACAAGCAGACAAATACCTTATGCACTGGTCTGCAAATGTGTACAAGAACCCAAAATGTCACTATGAAGTGTCACAGTGCTAGTGACAGCTGCTGGCATGGAAGCAGAGAAAGTTCTGTGAGAAGTAGAAGTTAGAACACATACCTGATTTCACAACAGAAAGCCCTGCGTCCCCAGCGATGTATTACAGTGCAATTTAACCACAACATCAGAATTTCTTTTTAGTGTGTTGGCAAATCACCCTGTGCCTGCTACGTCATTAGGCTCTTCCCAAATCTCACTGACACATGACGTGACACGGCCATTCCAAGCTGCATCTGTAACAGCCTAATCTCCACCCAAAGGCCACAATAACTCCACCTACTGTATTCCTTCCCAGCACTTAACCCTTACACACCCGAGTGATGTATAAAGCATACACATCATACAGTCAGTGGAGGGGAACAAAATGTATTGAATACCTTAACTAAAGCCTAATAAGATGCATATCATTGCAGGGTTTATTTCCAAATACTATGTAATCATTGTAGTATTATTATTATTATTATTTTGATTTTTACATATATATGTGTGTAAAATAGTGGTTCACCAAGTGGCCTTGAAATTAGGCATGGTAGGGCTTGCTGGAACATGTAGTAGTGCATCAGAAAATTACAATTATTACTCTCACTAACCATTTATTAACCCCACACTCGCCATCCTGGCATGTGAGAAATAGCTCCAGTGTTATCATCATAACAGTTGTATTATTTCATTTACTTTATCGATATAGAATGGAAAAAGCATTTTCACTGAATTCTGGAAAATCGATGGTTGCCAACTATTACTTTCCGATGGCCATCCCTGCACTGCAGTAAAAAGCTGAATTCTGTATTTTCATAAGCTATATAAAGGTTCTGTTGTATAATAAACACATACATTTATCATTTTTAAATGATAGCTGTTTTATACAGTTACAGCCTACTTCCACAGCAATGTAGTTGTAAGGGGGCATACACACAGGGCAATTACAGAACGCTTAGAAATTAAGCACGGATCGCTCCCTGTGTATGGCCCCTGGCGACAGCGATGCACGGTCCTGCACGACGCCATCTCCAGACTAGATATTTGAACCATGCTTGAAATATCTAGTCATCCCCCGTGTTCTCTCCCCAGAGAACACAGGCATGACAGATCGATCAGCACACATTTCTAGTGCAGCGCTGTGTGCTGAGCGACCCGTGCTGTGCGATGTTAGATTTCTCAGCACGGAGGCTCAAATCACCTTCTGTGTACAGGGCATAACCTTGGAATATGTTTAATTCAATAACAATAATAGATAAGAAAACAAATTACCTTGCTAACCCCAGGGGCAACTGCTGCTGCTGCAGGGGCACTGGCACTGGTAGATGCACTGGTAGCGGCACTCGTACTTCCATGTTTTTTCTGAAAAACAAAGTGAACAAGGCTACTGTAAGTACTTTGTTAGATCAATACAGGTACCTGTAACATAAAAATGTTATAGCAAATTGTACTCAAATACAATAAAACTTGTCATCCGCATGACCTAGGACAAAATGGAAGGCTTATTGTATATGGATGCCCTATATGTCTAAAAAACTTCCCATGCCGTAACTACTACTAGCTATTACCTATGGGAGACAGTGCTGGTGACACCTGGTATGGCCAATAACCCTCCTGCACACAATAAAGGTGGGTATGCCTGTGGCATTGCAGGAAGGGGCATGCCTGCACAGGAAATCCTCCCACTGACATCACTACAGTGCCCTGGCCTTGCTGGAAATCCTTCATTACCAACATTTGGAGGGGGTGTGCCTAGCTTCCCTTAAAATGCTGTGCTGACCCAGAGACTGCCCCTGCGCTGCCAGCTCATTCTCAGTTACAGGTGCTGCAGGATAATGTTTCCCCTTGAAGGGGTGCCAATACTTGAATATATATCTGTAGAGCTGCAGCATTGCACAGATGTTAGACGGATCTCCATTTGCAAATAAATGGGCATTCGCAGGTAGAAGAAGTAACCCAACCATGTACATGGAATCTTAAGCAGTTTAGAGGTAGGCTTATGCAAAGGTCTCTCCGATTTCTAAGCATGAGGATTGTTCAAATACATGATAATATTGAAGATGTACGCACCCACAAGAGGATATACAGATGTATCCTCATATATCACTGCTGCAGTTGCGCCAAACAACCCCTCTTGGTGCACCTGTCCTGTGAGACTCTGCTAGTGGAAGGCATCTATTGGCTCCATTTTTTGGCAAAAAAATGTTCCTTAAGATTGTGTGAAAATCGATGGCCAGAAAATTGCTCTGTGCATACACACAGAGCAATTTTCACGGGGGTGAACCACTTTCCACAGTAGGAGACTGTGGAAAGCGATTAAATTTTCCGGTAAAAGAGACCGAAGGATAGTGGCTGACAATGTTGCAGAAGCACGCCTCAGCACTCACCGCTCGGCCATACACCCTAGGCGATTATGGACTCAAAGTGGCTCAAAATGCATAAAAATGAGCTACTTCGGCAAAATTAGAGACTGAACGTAAAATAGCTGCAGATAGAAAATCTAATCTAATCCCAAAAATTATAAAGTCATATAAACCTGAAACGGTTAAGGAAGGAAAATATTGGCCCACTAAAAAATAAACAGGGTACCCTGGTAGGAAAAGATAAAGCGGAATTATTCAATTAATTTTTTGCTTTGGTATTTACAAGGGAAAAATCTATAGAGGATCTCCCACAGATTAAATGCTCGGCTCTTGATTGCTCCCAAACTGTATGTTTGAGTGAGGAAATAGTCAAAAATAGATTACAGAACCTAAATAGTAACAAATCTCCTGGCCTGGACGAAATACACCCTAGGATACTAAAATAATTGAGTTCTGTCATAGAACTACCGGGTACTTGTTTCCTATCTGGGCGCCCATCGCGGGCATCGCAGGTACATCGCATGTCATTATAATGACATGCGATGCGACCGACGCGATGCCCGCGATTTTCCCATAGAGAACAATGTTAAATGCCTCAATTTGCCCGCGATGACCGCGATTTAGCATAGGAAACAATGTTAAATGGATCAATTTCCCCAAATTATCATAGGGAACAATGGGAAATGTGGCAAAAACACCCCTGAACATAAAAATGTCCCCCCAAAAGTAGTTGACGCCACCCCGCCATCAACGTGAACCCGAAGCGTGGCGAGCGCAGCGAGCCCGCGAGGGGCGGCGGTACGCGTCCTCCGACCTTTTCATGCCCTACTATCCACTAGGGCGTGGAGTGAGAATAGAATAGTGTGGCGAGCGCAGCGAGCCACCGAGCCCGAAGCATGGCGAGCGGACGCGGATACCTTCACAGTTATACGCGTCCCCTTGCGGGCTTCCCAGGTGTCAAGCCCGCGAAGGGACGCGTTTACCTGTGAAGGTATCCGCGTCCCCTCGCGGGGCTCGCTGCGCTCGCCACGCTTCGGGCTCGGTGGCTCGCTGCGCTCGCCACACTATTCTATTCTCACTCCACGCCCTAGTGGATAGTAGGGCATGAAAAGGTCGGAGGACGCGTACCGCCGCCCCTCGTGGGCTCGCTGCGCTCGCCACGATTCGGGTTCACGTTGATGGCGGGGTGGCGTCAACTACTTTTGGGGGGACATTTTTATGTTCAGGGGTGTTTTTGCCACATTTCCCATTGTTCCCTATGATAATTTGGGGAAATTGATCCATTTAACATTGTTTCCTATGGTAAATCGCGGTCATCGCGGGTAAATTGAGGCATTTAACATTGTTCTCTATGGGAAAATCGCGGGCATCGCGTCTGGCCCATCGCACCCGATTTTTTATCGGCCGCGATGCCCGCGATGGCCACGATTTTACCCCCGATGCCCGCGATTAAAATCGTGGGCGCCTAGATAGGAAACAAGTACCAACTACCGTTATAATCTGATATTCGAGGAATCAATAAATTCGGGGACGGTACCAAGGGACTGGCGCATAGCTAAAGTACTACCAATATGGAAGAAAGGTAAAAAACTAACCATGAAAATTATAGACCGGTCAGCCTTACAACCATTGGGGAGAAAATATTAGAAGGAATAATAAGAGATAGTATCCAAAATTTCTTCGAACAGGAGAAAGTGATAAGCAAGGCTCAGCATGGATTCGTCAAAAATAGATCATGTCAGACTAATTTAATTAGCTTCTACGAGGAAGTCAGTAGGGGGCTGGACTTTTAGGGTTCGGAAAAAAAATTGTAATTGGATTAAAAACTGGTTGCACAATCGGTGACAGAGAGTGTTGGTAAAAGGGCATACATTACAGATGGGGTATGGTCCAAAGTGGAGTGATGCAAGATTCAATATTGGGACCCACCTTGTTTAATATATACATTAATGATACTGGAAGTGGCATAGTGAGTAAAATTGCCATATTTGCAGACGACACGAACTTGAGTAAGGAAATGAACTCAGGAGAGGATGTGGAAACACTACAAAGTGACTTAAATAAACTGGGAATGTGGGCGGAAAGGTGGAACATGCAGTTTAGCGTTAAAAAATGTAAAGTAATTCACTATGGTAAAAATGCTACTTATAGGCTAAATGGAGTTATTATAGGGAATTCTGCTGTAGAGAAGGACTTGGGGGTCATCATAGATGGAAAATTGGGTAATAGTGCACACTGCTCAAGTGCAGCAGCAAAAGCAAACCGGACACTGGCATGCATTAAAAGGGGTATGGATTCAAGGGATGCCAATGTGATAGTGCCTCATTACAAGGCATTGGGGAGACCACACTTGAAATATTGTGTTCAGTTCTGGGCACCGCACCTTAGAAAGGACATAAATGAATTGGAACAGGTACAGGGAAGGGCAACTAAGCTATTAAAAGGTCTTGAATCACCCGAATAAAAAGATAGGTTAACCAGACTGAATATGTTTTCACTGGAGAAACGGAGGTGGATTGGGAATCATATGGAACTGGGAGATGATTTGTTCAGTAACAGGCCTATACTTAGGACACGCGGGCATATACTGAGGCTCCAGGAAAAGAAATTCTGTACTGAATTAAGAAGAGGATTCTTCACCATTAGAGCCAGCGGCGTAACTATAGCACCGGAGCCCCCGCCACCGCGCGGGGGGGGGGCGCTGTGCATGTGGGGGCGCCAGGGGCTGCAGTGCTATAGTTACACCCCCCCCCCCCCCCCGCCCAATCCCCCGCAGACTTACCTATCTCGCTGGTCCCGGCGGCTCCGGTCTTCTGATGAGGACCACCACAAAATGGCCGCCCCCATATAGCACATAGTTCTCTGAAACTGTCTGCTGTATGGGGGCGGCCATTTTGTGGTGGTCCTCAGCAGAAGAAGAACGGAGCCGCCGGGACCAGTGCGATAGGTAAGGCTGCAGGGGATTGGGGGGGGGGGGGGTTGCATGGGCGGCGGGGGATTGGGGGTGCGCGGCGGGGGGGCGCCCAAAACTTAGTTACGCCACTGATTAGAGCAGTAAAATTCTGGAACTCATTGCCGGTGGGGGTGATTACAGCAACTACTGAATTTAAATCAAATTTGGATACATTTTTGGCCACTAAGGGAAATCTATAGATATGACTTATTCAAGTCAGTAGTTATAAGTTAGATATATTGAACTCGATGGACTAATGTCTTTTTTTCAGCCTTAATTACTATGTTACTATGGGCCTTATTCTGGTTCACTTTCAGAGGCAAATTCCTTCTCAAATATACAAAACCATGTGCACTGCAGGGGGGGCATATGTAACAGGTGCAGATAGAATTAGATTTGGGTGACTTATTTTGTTTCTGTGCAGGGTAAATACTGGCTGCTTTATTTCTACACTGCAATATAGATCTCACTTCGAAGAAAACAACACCCAAATCTAATTCTATCTGCACATGTTATATCGGCCCCACCTGCAGTGCACATGGTTTTGTCCATTTGAGAAGGAATTTGCCTCTGAGAGTGAACAGAATAAGGTATTATGTTACTATAATTGCCTAGTGTGTAAGGGCCTTTAGACGCAATGCAATGCAATGCACCAGGAGATTGTGCCAATTCATTTAATACTGTATATGATAGTTGTATATCTGAGTTGCTGAATCTGTACATGAAATGCTACAATGCAGCAGCTGCAGTATTTTGCATAAACTTACACACAATAAAAATGCACAATAACTGTCTCACATGAATTTATTATATAACAATATAATAATGTAATGAAGTGTCACATGGCACAAGAAAAATTGATAACTGTTTGGTAATTGTGATAGTTGATTTTACCATAATAAATGAGATGAAGGCCTATTTATTAAGCTGAGAACAGCCCTTTCTTATTTGTTTTCTCTGTAGAAAGGGCTTTTCTTATCTTCTATTCATTTTTCCAAAGGTTAATACCCGAGACATTTCTGACTTCTCCAAAGGTCGTCTATTATCGCCACTTGTCACCTTCCCCATACACCTCAATGTATTGCCTTGTCATTCCATTAGAGTATACACCCTGCAACACGGGACCTGCAGAGCTGGTAAGCCCCTGATTTATAGCTACTGGGTAAACTACCCTTACCATGCTGGACATGCATGGGAATTTCACAGTTTTAGGCTGCCAGTGAAAGCAAGAAACCCTTGGTTTTCCAGAAGGAGCCCTGGATTGGTTGGTTGTGGCACTGCCTAAATCTGTACAGCTGCAATAAACAGGATACGGATTGTTGTGTAGCGCCAACACAAACCTTCATAGCCATTGCTTACCCCATTAAAAATGGGAATAAGTAACAAAAAGTAATGCAAATAGATGCCGCTAGTTGATACTGTGGTACTGTGGGGAAGGGTACCAACTTTTCATTCTCTATCACTGTTGACAACGCCATTATCTCCTCCATTCCACAACTCCCCTGCTTTGGTGTCACATTTGGCTCCTCCCTCTCCTTTGCTCCCCATATCCAATATCTGGCTCAATCTTATTGGTTCCAGTTACACAACATCCCTTGCATCAGGCTGTTTCAGAATGCGACTAAACTTATTATTCACTCTCTGGTCAACTCACAGCTAACTACTGCAACATTCTCCTCACTTGTCTCCCACACTACCAGCTCACTTCCTTCCAGCCTGTTCTCAACTCTGCAGCTGGACTTATCTTCCTCACCCGCCGCTCCACTTCTACCAAACCCCTTCAAGAAAATCTGCACTGGACGCGATTCCAGTACAGAATCCTTTTCAAACCACAACCTCACATAGAAGACTCTTTCTAACTCCACTGCGCCCTACATCTTCAATCTTATTTCCCTACATACCCCCTTCTGCCGTACAGTAAACCTACCTATTCATAAAAGTGGGCCCTTCAGCATAACCTAGTACCGAGACCGATCCCCATCCCCGCCGCCTCATGTCTTGGCCATCCCTGCCATGCTCACTTCCTGCCTTCAGGCCTCCTTGCCTGCCCCTCATGTCTCCTGTCCATCTCCCCCTCTCTGTCCTTCTTCCCTCCTGCCCTCACAGCCCTCTTCTCTCACATTTCAGTTACAGCTCTCTCCTACTCAGCTAAAACAACAGCTCTTCTCACTCATAATCGCTCATCTCTTCCCGCCCCAGGTAGTAAGTAAACAACTCTTTTATTTCACTACATCTCAGCTGTATTGTATTTGTGGTAATAAGATGCCTGTGCCAGCACGACACCTGGAGGACAATGGCAGGTAACAGTGCTGAACACCGGTACTAAAATATTAACTTATTTAATAATAATGAATACAATAAAAAAACAATATTATAAACGTTAAAAATTGAATTGAAGACTGATGATTTGAAAAATATCACGTATAATACACATGTTATATTCACTCACAGGTTCCACATTAAATGCTGTGAATGGAGTCCATTCCTATATTGCCCGATAGAAGTGGTGAAATAATTGGTGTGTCCAGGTACCTCAGAACCTTATATCCGCAAGCACACCCCTATCCTCCGGAGATCTTCAAGGAATGGAATGCCCGCCTGGTTAGATAGTGGTCAATTTTTAGATCAAAATAGTCAGGATTTGAATCCCGCGTGTTAGGAGGCTCATTTCTGTGATTTCAGTTCTGTGTTCTGTTTGTATGTTTTTGGTATTTGACTCTTTGGTGGCCTCCAGTAGTGAGTCTGTGCCATTACAGCCCAGTCTCCTGTGAACTAATTTATGCACAAGTCTGACCTCGTTATCCCAGCTTGGGAGTTGGGCTGGATCTGTCCAAGGTGTGTTGATCACCTGAGCCCTTCATAAGGCATTCTGCCCAGCACTACTCTGCCAGTTATAGTTCCTAGTGGAGTTCTCTCTAGCCTTGTTTGAATCTTGGTATAATCCTGCTATAGGGCCTTATTCTAGTTCACTCTTTCTGACAAAATCCTTCTTAAGTGGACAAAACCATGTGCACTGCAGGGGGGCAGATGTGAAATGTGCAGAGAGAATTAGATTTGGGTGAGTTATTTTGTTTCTGTGCAGGGTAAATACTGGCTGCTTTATTTTTACACTGCAATATAGAGCTCACTTTGAAGTAAAACCCCACCCAAATTTAATTCTCTGCACAAGTTACATCTGCCCCACCTGCAGTGCATCTAAGAAGGATTTTGTCAGAAAGCGTGAACTAGAATAAGGCCCATAGTCCTGTGTACTCCAGCAAAGCACTCCTGCTGAGCGTCCTGAGCCCCAAGCCTGGCTTGTGCTACAGTGTCCTTGTTCCTGGTCACAGTCAGCAGTCCTGTCTGCCTGCGCTGCAGTCTCTGATATCTTTCTGCAGTGTTATCATTCCAGATAAGTCAGGGGCTTCCCCTGCAGCAGCTTCTTTTATTATTATATTGTATGGTACCATCTCTGCATTGTTGCAGCCGCTCGCACTGGGGGTCAGGTTAGCCTTCTCGGGTTCATTCCTTCCCCTCGCAGTAGTCTGGAGTTGTATTGTGTATTTACCACCTTAGTGCATTGTTGCACCCGTGGGGAATATTCCCCGCATTTTGTTAGACTCGGGGGGTACCCCATCCTGTTTGTCTCTTTAGTCAGCTTTCCTCTTGCGCTTTCTCCACCTTGGGGGACACCGGGATTGGAGCGTCCAATCCTGGGATATCGGGATTGAGCGACGCATGCGCAGTCTTCATGCCGGCAGCACAGAGTGATGGGTGGGTTAGGTCATAGTGTTCATTCTAGCACCCGCTATCTTTGAAAACCCATGAAGTTCCTCTTCCCTGCTTGGGGTGTCTCTGTCTGCTGTAGTGCTTCAAACACAGTGTGGTCTGTATATCTGCACTGATATGCAAACCAGACCTGTGCTAGAAAGACCACAGCAGACAGCGACACCCCAGACAGGGAAGAGGAACTTCATGGGTTTTTAAAGATAGCGGGTGCTAGAATGAACACTAAGGTCATGCTGCGTGTAGTGATGGCTGAGGTCACGCAGGGCAGGCACATATCTGCCTGCTCTGCATACAGCTTAACCAGCCCGGCCACCCGCACCTAAGTTCAGCCATCCCAGCCGCCCGTATCTAAGTTAAGACAGCCCGGCCACCTACACCTTCAGCCAGCCATTCAGCCAAATTAAGCGGGGGAAAACTGCCTGCACCACACTGTGAGTAAAAGATTATATTTTTTATGTGTGTGTACACACTAGATATACAGTATATGCAGAATAGTTGTTAATGCCTCAATGTTTTGGGGTATAAGACCCGTCTTCAGGAGGAAACAGACAATCGGCCTGATTCAGAGCCTAGCGAACAGGTGAACGCCGCCCGCCGAATGCATGTGCCCGTTATCCATATCCACTCGCCATGCTGCGAGCGGATGTGTACACTTACACATATGCTCATAAGCGCCCACACAGAGGAAGAATCATGCAATGGTTGCTCACCATGGAATGACTTCCTCTGTCTGCAGCAGGAGAGTAAACCAGGACTTACATTCTGCTGCACATTGATGTCCGAATATATCCGCAGAAAAAGTGACACATTTAACAGAGACAGCCACAATAACTCTCTTGATTGATATTAACTACAATTTAGATTTAACTGAACTCTATGTTGGCAGGAAAATGAACTTTAATTTAAGTGTCAGAAATGGTTGGACCTACAGTAGGTTTGAAAGGAGACAGAAAAATCTCATAAGGAGCACTGTACAAAAGTGTTATCCATCCATCCAACGTCTATATACAGCCACAGTAACTGTCTCGCAATGAGTGGAGAGTCAGAGCGCCAGGCACACCATACAGATACATGAGAGCTAGTCTACTGCACAAAGGGCTTGATTCTTTAAAGGGCTCACCTTTAATATTTGGGTCTCAGAAATCCAAAGACTCAATATAGTATAAATGGCACTATAATGGAAACTACTGAGGAAGAGAGGGATCTAGGTGTCACTATTTCAGGGGACTTAAAAGCAGGTAGGCAATGTAACAAAGCAATGAAGAAGGCAAGTCAGATGCTTGGTTGCATAGGGAGAGGTATCAGCAGTAGAAAGAAAGAAGTAATAATGCCACTGTATAGGTCATTGGTATGACCTCATCTAGAGTATTGTGTTCAGTTCTGGAGGCCATATCTCCAGAAGGATATAAATACATTAGAGACTGTACAAAGAAGAGCAACTAAAATGGTGCATGGCCTACATCACAAAACGTACCAGGAAAGACTAAAACATCTTAATATGTATACTTTAGAGCAGAGAAGGGAAAGGGGGGACATGATAGAAACTTTCAAATATATCAAGGGCTTTAACAAAGTACAGGTGGGAGACATTCTTCACAGGAAGAGGAGCAACAGAACACGAGGACATGCACTGAAACTAGAGGGAGGAAGATTCAGGGGAAATGCGAGGAAGAATTTTTTTCACAGAAAGAGTAGTAGATAAGTGGAATAGCCTCCCAACAGAGGTGGTAGACGCAAATACAGTAGTACAATTTAAACATGCTTGGGATAGGCATATTGATATCCTTACAAAAAAATAAGGATCAAATATGGTTTGAGGTAACATGTTTAAAAAAAGGGGCAGACTAGATGGGCCAAGTGGTTCTTATCTGCCGTCAAATTCTATGTTTCTATGTTTCTATGTTTAATATCAAACTGATACACACATTAGTCTTACATGAATAAAATGAGTATGTCAGCCAACACCTTCATATGTCATCATTAGAGACGGGCAGAAAAGTCACTAGTCCTGCTGAACCAGCCCGTCACTGGCCAATCGTAGGCAACCTGTGCTGTGCTCTATTAGGGCGGGCAGTGCAGTTCTCTCACTAGTATGCAGCCTCAGTTTGTTCTACCTGTGTATAGAGATGAATTACATGATCCGACAGGCAGGGAAAATAGCATGTAATGTGTCATAAATCATCACATGCTTCTTGAGAGATGTTTGTTGAATATTTCACAGTAATTTCGTTTATCTCTCCAGATTTAGCATACTTTCTCCTAGGATGTTCAAGAGACTCAAACATTTTTGGGAACTGTCCCGAAATACAGGACATTTACAGATATCATCCACACTTCCCCGGGGAATTGCCCCATTGAAGTGGGTGGTCTGGGGTCTGTATAATATAATTATAATAATTATGTATAATATAATTTATGGTGAATTGCGTCATCATGACGGTCACAAACCATGGTAATAAGCATATCAGCTCGGGGATTGGTGTGACGTGATGCAAGGGTGCGGAGTGTTACCGTGCCGGGGGGTTTCTGCCAGTGACCACTCCAAGCAGGATTTGGGCTTTTGCGGCACCCAACACGCCGGTCACGGCCCCCTGCTCAGGTTCAGCTTATTGAGCAGATATCTACTAGATAACAGGATATGGTGAGTCGTAGTCATCTAGCCGGGTCCAGATCAGAACGGACAAGTAGGTAACAAAAGATAAGGCAGAGGGAGTCCAAAGTCAGGCCGGGTCATATACAGGAAATCACGGTTCACAGTACACTGGGATAAAGCTGAAGGATAGTCAGGCAAACAAGCCAAAGTCAATATTAAGTAGTCAGGAATAAACACTAATAGCACAAGGAATGCTGGAGCAGGTTGTAAGCCTATACTCTGGCAGGGAATGCAGTGTTTGCCGGGTGGCACGCACCCATGGGCGGGAGGCGTGGAGGGGCATGGGGCGGTGGGCTGGACTATTTGCATATGGGAATGTCCAGCATTTCATGGGCGTTCCCATGAGAACGCTGGGCGTTCTCATGCAAATGCCCCGATGATGCGGGCTGACATCACCGTATGTCAGCTGCCCACCCACTTCCTCACGAGTGTCCACGCATATGTAAGTGACTTGAGAGTCACTTTTATATGCATGCACCTTCACCATCATTCGATGGTCGCCGACCATCAAATGATGTGGGATCCCCCTAGGCTGCGAATGGATGTTACACATTTGCAGGCCCTGCGAGGGAATCGCCCTTGAGAATGGGTAGCGGCCAGGCCACCTTTCGCAAGGCGTGTTTGATGGACTAGCATGGCTACAAATTTGCAGCCTATAGAATCAACCAGAATAACCCCCAGTGTCCCCATATATAGCGTACGTAAAGGGGTGGGGTCTCATGGAAAGAGGGGGGCCTTGCTAAGTCCCTTATGTTGACACAATGTAGATGTGGCCAAGCAGAAGCTTCCCTGGTGTCATTATTCTGGGGGTGTGCCCAGTATTCCCGGAGATGATAGGCTGCCCCCTGGAGACTAGTACCTGCTCCTTCTCAGTGACAGAAGTTGGTTTCCCGCAGGGTAATTTCACACTGCAGCACCCGGCTCCTGTTACTGTGGAGGAGTCTGCATTGTGGTTAAACCTCTGTGTTTACATTGGGCATATGTGAGCCCAGTGATGGATTCCCACTAGGCATGTGGCACCCCATTAGAGCTGCCACTGACTTTGGGCTGTTGGGCACCTTCCTTATAACAGAATACAGCTCTGGACAGCTCCTCTGATAGTTGCAGCAGGGAAATGGAAATGGTTAACTGCACTATTAGTACTGTGGCTGGCATGCGCTGGATTAGATGACAGCTGGACAATACCGCGTGTCGTCAGCGATATCTTCAGTCACCTGTACATGCAAGTCAATGGAGGATATCGCTAGCCAGAGTCATGCTGCAGCCTGCGCACCTCTCCTCTCATTACTTGTCATGGCCAGCACACCAGCGGGTCCCCATCTATGAAGATTTTGCTGGGTACATACATCGTCCAGTGTGTACTCAGCTTGAGACAGAACCTGATTTGTTAAAAATTTGAATGAAACTAGAGTTACATGAGTTTGCATTACAAGATTTGTTTCCGATGGAGGGAATCCCGACAGGGGTCAGGTAAATATATTTATTCCCCCCTTTTAGTAGCCTAATCCTCCCTGCTAGTGTATGAGCTTAACTCTGCCACCTACACCTAACTACCCCTGCCCTGCAGCCTAACCCTAACCCCCCTTCTAAGTGCCTAAACCTTAACCCCCCAGCAGCTGAACCCCTAACCTTCCCCTCCCCATAGCCTAACCCTAAGCACCCCCACTAGTGCCTATACCCTACCCCCTCTTCCCCGGCAGCATGCTATCAAGCCCTGCACACTCACTGATCTGAATGCCGGCTGTCTGTGTTTTCCAGTGTCGGCATTCTGATCCATTTGAAGTTTTGCGGGGGTCTTCTCATGGCAGTTAGGATGCCCATGTTGGTATACTGAGATCCTGACTGAATGCCCTGCTAGACCACTGTTCTGATAAGACCAAGGTTTTTTTTTTCCCCATTGTTACTTTTTTGTATATTTTGTATCTAGAACCGGCGGGGGTCAATGAGCAGTAACTATTGGTGGGTGGGGGGGGGGGGGGGGGGGGGGTTGGGCTGCTCTGCCAGTCTGGAGACATTGGGACTGGCCCAATATGAAGACGGCAGTGACGTGATGGGGAACGGACAATAATGTTGTGCCTAGGGGCACTTTGACCCCAAATTTCAGCCCTGGTTGAGGCGCAACCTGTAAAAGGCCATACAGAAGCCTTGCAGTGAATTCTGCATTATGTCAGCACATACATACATACATACATAAATAATAAGATGGCACATTGGTAGGTACACTGCCAAGATTACTATGTACAGCAGGACACTAGCCAAGTATTTTACTAGTCTCTACTTATCTTAAAAAGGAATAATATATAAAATGGTTTATGTTTGTATTTCTTTATGAATTCATTGTATGCTTCTGGACCACATTCTCATCAATAATATAGCAGACAGGGGTGCCGGACGCGGTCCCGACAGTCGGGATTCCAACAGTCATTTACCCGACGTCGGGATCCCGACAGTCATTTACCCGACTATCAAAACGCGACAGCCGGGTGCCCGACGGCCACCCAATATTTTCCCTTGTGGGGGTCCACGACCCCCATAGAGAGAGAAGTGAGCCACCGTGCCCGCAAGGGGCTTTGTTGCGCTCACCATGCTGTCTGAGTCCGGGCATCCCGACGTCAGGCTAATTACTGTTGGGATCCCGACTGTAGGAACCCTATACCACACCCGAAGACAGGGCCTGTGTTGAGATTTGGTTAATACAAAGGTCTAGTACAAATTTAGCTGTATGGAAGCTGAAATGTATGAGTTCTTAAGCTGTGGCTGGAGGTAACAAGGGCTGGCTAAATAGATGGAGATGTTTCCTGTTGTCACAGATGTGTTGCTGAATGTGGGTTAGGAGGGCTACTGCAAGATTCAATGGTGTGACCCATGGCATGGGAGACCCTAACAGTGGATGTCTTAGACCTTGTATAATCCGACAGATGGAGGTACACCATGAAAGGTCTTTGTAGCAGCATTAGTAGAAAGTTGCAGACGTGATTGCGTCAAAAGACGCAGTGATGGTCACGCCTGCATCCATCTCAGAATCGTGCCCATAAACTTACAGATTACACATTAGTGAATTGTGGTGGCTTTCTATTGATTAGCAATACTCCTATATACTGATAGGACACTGTTGATAACAGGGTTTATGATTTATGTGTATTTGTACTATTTAGGAGGAAGATGTCCGTGTTTGTATTGCTATGAACTGCACAAATATATTAATTGCAGGAGGTGTATCTGCCTAAAGTTACGGAATGCAGTATAGGACCACACCTAGTCATGACCTTACACTATGTGCAAATAGGTAATCTCACGTATCAGACACGGATGAACCTCCCCATAGAAGCAGCTTACTCATCAGACATACTGACAATAGAATGTGTGTTCTGGGATGACACAACCCCTGGAGCTAGATGAGCAAAATACAGTCTATACACTTTGTGTGTTTGAAAATCTTAGGCTCTTGGTCATATAAGACGTATCAAGTGGCTGGTTCTGTTAAATCATATATATATATGATCATTTTCTACTACTAGTACTGCTGGTTAGGCTTTGCAATACATACCTCCCAACTGTCTCAAATTTGGTACGACAATCCCGTTTTCACCCTTGGGCCGCAGTGTCCAGTGCTTAGCAGAGCAGTGGCGAGTAGATGCCGTGCATCTGCATAGTCTATTCACAGGACACATAGGGACTAAGGGCATGCCACCAGCTCACAGAGCACAAAAAGAGGGCATGGCTTGCCATAGCACATTTCCACAAAGCCATACCTCTTTAGTCAAGGCGACACCCCTTTCTGAAAGCCCGCACAGCTTTTCCGCACTGGAGTCCTGGTTCCAAAAGCCTGTATGTTGGAGGTATGCAAATGTGCTGTTGTGCTTTTGGCATATAAAGCGATAATAGAAAACTGTCACAAAGATTACTGATGTCGCTGCAGAGATATCTGTGCTGTGTACATGCCTGTTTGTAGAAAGGTGGAAGAATAGAGCATGTTCTACCCTTTCTCCATCATTAGGTATTGGGAGATGCCTGTTACCAGTGCAGTAATGTCTCTCCATAGCCATCAATTGAAGATAAATGTTGATGTTGTTGATTGAAACAATAAAAGTTTGCACTTGTGGGCATCCATAACAAGGATGCAGCATTATATAACAATTTCAATATAAAGCATAACGTGAAAAATGTAATTGTTCTTTTAAAACCATATTTGATAGGTATACACGGTGTTGGACTAGCCCACAGGGGAATAGGGGAAATCCCCGGTGGGCTTCACTGTCTGGGGCCTACCTCTTTAGGGATCAGATTACCTATATTATTCTGGTACAATTTTGTGCATCCACTAGCACTATTTACTAGAATTTACCAAACTTATTACTCTCTTATGGTAAGCCAAACCTCTGTGAAAGTTGGTCACTCCCCCTGTGAAGACTAGCCACACCCCTACACATGGGCCCCAATGACTGCATTCCCGGTGGGCTCTTCACACCCCAGTCCGACACTGGGGATAAAACTTGTGCCCTGCATCTAAAGCTATGTATTGTATATGGCACTAATGTTCATTCTCATAAGCAGAAGAGAAGGACACTTGTTAGGGAGGCCGCTAGGTAGGCCTATGGCAGCCTTAGCCTGGACACTTCCCACATCTGCAATTTATGTTCTCATGGCAGATACATAAAGTAATTCCTGAAGAAGACACACTGTAGCCAACATCATTTCTAGATAGATACTGTAGTTAGATAAATACATAGATAGATGTTGTGTGTGTGTTAATTGCAAATAAATAGGGATTTTTATACAAATATAGTTTTATACATTTAAGACAAACCTGCACCTTCCGTATTATTTTCTTAGTGAAGAAAATGTTCACATAAATAAAGATTAGGGGGGGGGGGGGTTGTGGTTGATTCACTCGGATCACTCGGATGCGAACTTGCATCCTTGCAAGTGACCCAGATCCCGCCTTGTGAGTGGTGGTACGTCGGCCCATTATTCGCAATGCACGTACGTTTGCACTGGCAGCAAATGGATGTTTTACATAAAAATCCATTACCAGCCTGTGCGGTAACACCCACACCATGCGATGGTGGCTGACTATCAAATGTTGTGGAACATAGAGGCAGATCTAAGGTTGCTCAGAGCAACCTTAGATCTGTGTGCACATTCGGAGGGAAGTGGGCGGCCAGCTGACATCCCCACACTGCGTCATCCGTCCATTAGCATGAGAATGCCCAGTGTTCTCATGGGAATGCACATGAAACGCTGGGCATTCTCATATGCGAATGGACCGCCCCACTGCCCCCCCCCCCACCCTCTTTTTGCAAGGCTGGGTTTGTGCACCCAGTGAACAGTCCTACCCCTACTCTACTCCTCTTTCCCTTCAATGTCTTTGATTTTTATCATTGTGTATATGGTTATCCTATGTATGTATGCAATACATATGTAATTATGTTCTTACCACTGTAGAGCGCTGAGGACACCTTGTGGTGCCACAAATAAATATATTCTAATACTAATAAGAGTAATAAGGGTATGGGTCACAGAGTCGACATGCATTCGGTCGACCACTGAAGGTCAACATTCAGCTGCTCCTGACAGGTCCTCATGCAATCGCTGCTCCCTCCTGCCTTCCTGCTGCTGCAGTCTCTAAGCAGCGCTACAGCAGCCTAAACACATGGCGCCAACTGTTCTCACTAGCTGCGCGCGGGTGCACGGTGACATCACCCACGCACCAGACGCAATTCATCCCTGGGACCGCTGCTGGCGGATAGAAAAGCGGACCGTCTAAACTCCTGAAACTAGCAGCACCTCACTGCTAGTTTTAGAAGTTTAGACGGTCCACTTTACTATCCTTTGCTGTCTGGAGATGGGCCGCGGTCCGCTAGTTGCCAGTCCCTGGTATAGACCATAGCCACAATAAAAGAATAACCATGCCGATATCTATAGATTGTAAGCTTCGAGCAGGGCCATCCTACCATTTGACCGTCTGTAACTATCCAGTTTGTTTTATCAGTATTTCTAATTGTAAAGCGTAACGTTACCTGATTTATTTTATAATAAATAATATTCCGTTTACAAGGTAAACTTGCAAGCAGGCCTCTACTCCGAGCTGAGCGGACAATGAGAGAAGTTGCCCAGTTACTAATTCTGGCTAGACAGCTGCCATACTTTGCCTTAGATCTGCATCTCCAAAGGGAATGGGATCATTCGTCAGACTGCATTTAGGTCTACAGTCATTATGTCGACCCCACTAGGTCGACTGGCAGGAAGGTCGACCTGACTTAAGGTCGACATGGGCCAAGGTCGACATGACTTATGCTGGGTACACACCAGGACGACTAGGGCCCGATCCGCACAATCTAGATCCAATTCCGATCAATTGGATGTAGATTGTGTGCTGATTGGGCCCTTTTCTGACCTGGTGTGGACCGATACCGATCCGATGCGCGGTCCCGCGGGTCGGTCGGTCGTTATTGAGATCCTACCTGCTGCAGGTAGGATCTCAATGACGACCATACAGCCGGGTGCGGGTCGCCATCGGATCGGACCCGCTCACGGTGCACATCGTGAGCGGGTCGTGCCCCCCGCGTCATCGTGAGCGGGTCGGACAAAACACTGACGACCCGCTCACGATGTGCATCGTGAGCGGGTCGTCCTGGTGTGTACCCCGCATTAAGGTCGAATTTGCATAAAGGTCGACATGAGGAAGGTCGACTGGTCATAAGGTCGACATGGGTTTTTCACTGTTTTTTTATCCGAATGTCGACACAGTCGACATGGACACAGTTGGCAATGAGAATCGGACCCTCGCATCGCTCGCTTCGCTCGCAATGCTTCGGGCACGGTGCCTCGCTGCGCTCGGCACACTATTTTATTCTCCCACCGCGCCCTAGTGGATGGTAGGGCATGAAATACCGCCTGTCGGCACATGTCGGCTCAAAAAACAGTGAAAAACCCATGTCGACCTTATGACCAGTCGACCTTCCTCATGTCGACCTTTATGCAAATTCGACCTTAAGTCATGTCGACCTTGGCCCATGTCGACCTTAAGTCAAGTCGACCTTCCTGCCAGTCGACCTAGTGGGGTCGACCTAATGACTGTAGACCTAAGTTCATTCTAATAGATGACCGCATCCCCTCCAAAGCTGTGATTCCAAAATGTTTTGTTTATTTGCATGCAGTCCACAACTTGGAATAGAGGCCCTTTTTCTGGTTCACTCAAATGGACAAAACCATGTGCACTGCAGGTGGGGTAGATGTTATTTGTGCAGAGAGAATTTGATTTGGGAGGGGTTTTAGTTCAAAGTGAGATCTATATTGCAGTGTAAAAATAAAGCAGTCAGTATTTTCCCTGCACAGAAACAAAATAACCCACCCAAATGTAACTCTCTCTGCATAAGTTACATCTGCCCCACCTGTAGTGCACATGGTTTTGTCCATTTGAGCAGGAATTTGCCTTTGCGAGTGAACCAGAAAAAGGGCCAGAGTGTGAAGACCAATAAATCGGTGAGGAACAGAAGTTTTATTACAGTTCAGATGGAGTTCAGTAATGTAAGAAAACTGATAATAAACTACTGTACTGTTGCCAAACCCTTTTGTTCTTCAGATCATTCTCAGCAATATTATCAGATATTCCTCTCACACTATGGGGGAGATTCTCTAATGCAGAAATGCGGTAAAAACCCTGTTATCGGGGTTTTTACCGCATTTCTGTATGCTCCAATGGCCCTCCGCAGTGGCAGCGCTGCGGAGGGAATCGCCAGCAAAAGCTGGTGATTCCCTGTTGAAGCCTATGGACTTCTTACCACAGCGCTACTGTGAGGGATTCATCAAGGATCCCTCACAGCATGCCCCCGCCGTCCCCGTCTCTGACCCAGAAGTCCAGCGCCGGCACCGCATCGCAAGGGACAGATCTTATCGCAAGAGCTGTCCCTTGCGTTAATAATGGCATATGTTAGAGCATCCGATCACATCTTATGAGGCCTCACATTAAGGCGGTTGCTGGGTGGCTGGGAGAGAACAGAGGGCTGCCCAGTGCCCGGTGAACCCACCACCAGCGCTTCTGCCGCTTGCTGATCATATTGGGTCAGATGTATCAAGTTTCATAAAGTAATAAAATGGAAAATGAGATACGGCCAGCCATTCAGCTCCTACCTGCCATGTTACAGACTGTGTTTGAATAATGACAGGTGGGAGCTGATTGGCTGGTTGGTTATCACTTTCCACTTTATCACTTTTTGAAGTTTGATACATATGGCCCATTGTGAGAGATCACTTGTGGTTAAAAACCACATGCGGTCACTCATGCAATTCGATAAATATTGTGTGCAGCGCATAATATCTACCGAAGCAACATTCGACCGGCGGACCCACACTTAGGGTGACCCCATTCCACATGCATACAATCCTTCAATTCATGGGGGTTGGTTGCTATGATCTACATCCCAATTTCAATAGAACTCGCATCTTAGTAAATTTACCCCATCAATGGTATTCAGTTGATAGGTTAACACTATCTACAGTAGGTCAACAGTTACTAGGTCGACAGCAAAAGGCCAACATGCTAATAATCGACACATGAAAAGGTTGGCACAAATTTTTCATGATTTTTTTAACCGACTTGTTCTTACTTCAACATCCATGTCGGCATAAATGCAGGATATAATAGTGTGTCGACTGTAGCGAGGTGCGAGGGGTCGCGTTACAATAATTGGAAGTCCTTGTTAAAATATGTCAACATAGACACAGAAACTGTGAAGAACTTGTGTCAACCATTTCCTATATCGACCAATTTCTTGTCAACCACTTGATAGTGTCGACTTTTTGTTTGTGTCGACATAATGCATGTCAACCTTTTTTTACACTTTGACCTTTTGCCTGTCGACCAATAGTGGTTGACCTATTGACTGTCAACCAAATAATCCACACCCCGGACCTAGATATATGGCCAAATATAAGCAGTTATTCAGCTTTCTTCAAGCACAGTAATAAATGTAAGTGCTTGCAGCAATAATCCTATATATAATCAGTGTTATCACAAGTGTTTCTGTCCTGCTAAGCTCCTTAAAAGCTTCATGGGTCTTCAACCTGTGGCCCTCCAGATGTTGTGAAACTACATGTTCCAACATGCATTGCCACATTTTTTCCTATAAGAGCATGCCAAAACTGTCAGGGCATGCTGGGACATGTAGTTTCACAACATCTGGAGGGCCACAGGTTGAAGACCTGTGCTGTATACAATGTATAATATAGCCGTGGATTGTAATAGTAGCTACAGTAAGAGGCTTAACGCCTATGTTTAGTACATTGCACATAGATTAAGCTGCATCCTTGAAATTAATAATTACTCTTAAGGGAGCGTCCTGGGTCTCAGTGAACCCACTCTTTACTCCCCCTGGACACTCTTTTGACCCTCCCAGGACTCCATGCCTACATGTTTCTTGTTTCAACAGGGCTTAGGTTGACACATGAAAAAGATAGACGTGGCTAAGGTCGACAGAGTCAGAAGTTCGACACAATCGTTAGGTCAACAATGGGAGGTCGACGTGAGTTTTAATTTTTTGTCCCCCATATTTTGAGGTGTCGACATGGACACCGCATCAGTGTACCACGTCCCCCTCACATGGTACACTGTGCTCGCCATGCTTCAGGCTCACTAATATATTCTCCCTCCACACCCTAGGGCAGCGATGGCTAACCGTGACACTCCAGCTGTTGTTAAACTACAAATCCCAGCATGCCCTGCATCAGTTTTAGTATGGCCAAATAGTGTGTACTTCAACAACTGCTGGAGTGTCAAGGCTAGCCATCACTGCCCTAGTGGATGGTAGGC
Source organism: Crinia signifera (assembly GCF_055691185.1). NCBI lineage: Eukaryota > Metazoa > Chordata > Amphibia > Anura > Myobatrachidae > Crinia > Crinia signifera. Next base: position 408,755,466 of record NC_139217.1, read on the forward strand.
TATGAAATACCACCTTTTGGCACAAGTCCTATTGTTGACCTAATGCTTGCGCCAACCTTCCGACCCTGTCCACCTCAGGATTGTCGACCTATTTCATGTGCCAACTTCAATCCTGCCGGCCTACTGTATGTCGACCTTTATAGTGTCTACCTATCGACCGTTTCCCACATCTGCATACACAAAACAAGACAAATCTATTTTTCTTACAGGGTGGTTCAATTACATCCGATACCAAGTTTCTTTTACCACTGTTTCCAATTGTAAAGTGCAACGGAATATGCGGCGCTATATATGAAACTGTAAATATATAAATACATAATATACAGTAGTAATGCAAACTAATACAGTAAGCTAGACACTTCAAAGGAATTGGTCTGCTGTCCCTCTGTTTTACCACTAGAGGGCAGGATACAACACATAGTGCCGCTATAGTAGCCACACATCTCACACTGGTGCCTTTAGGGGTAGCTTCAATAAGATTCCGAGATGTGCAGCTGTGCACATTTCCATTTCTTGTATTAAGGAAAGCCTATTGTTTATCTCACCCGGTAAACATGGCACAACCTATGGGATAATTGAAACTGTGAGCCTTAGGTGGAGATTTACCAGTGTTTTTGGTAAGATTTATGAATGTATTAAGCCAATGGTTCCAAAACTTTTTTGAACCACAGCACCCTTGAGTATCACAATATTTTTCACAGCACCACTAGGTCCAAAATTTCTTGTTGATAGATTTAGAAAAAATATTAAAACAAGTAAATTGTGTTTATAGGTCATTAGTATCAGTTATATAGGGGGTTATTCTAGTCCATTCTTTCTGACAAAATCCTTCTTAGATGGACAAAACCATGTGCACTGCAGGTGGGGCAGATGTAACATGTGCAGATAGAATTAGATTTGTTTGGTTTTTCTTCAAAGTGAGATCTATATTGAAGTGTAAAATCATGCAGTCAGTATTTTCCCTGCACAGAAACAAAATAACTCACCCAAATCTAATTCTCTCTGCACATGTTACATCTGCCCCCTGCAGTGCACATGGTTTTGTCCATCTAAGAAGGATTTTGTCAGAAAGAATGAACTAGAATAAACCCCATAGTGAGGAACCAGATTGCCCACATATTTCATGATTGGTGGCCAGCGACTGGCATTGCCAATAATAAATTTGTCCTAGACCACCAATCCAAGGCACCCCTGCAAGTGTCCCAAGGCACCCCAGGTTGCCTATGCACACAGTTTGGGAACCACTGTATTAAGCTATGGCATTCAACTGGTACATCAAACCAGTAAAATTGATTTTGAAAGGTGATCGTCGCTCAAACGGCTGCTGTTCAAGCTATCTGGCCTAGCAGGAAAGCAAACTGAATAAGGTATTTATTGTATTAGGGTTACAACAGCAATACAACACTGACATATTTATTATGGGGACAATAAAACATTTTAGCTCACTGTGGGAACTGTTCAGTCAGTGAATTCACATCACAGGGGGTTATTCAGTACCAGTTTAGCAAAAAATCGCAACACTGAAGCTGCCGTCCCCAGCATGCGGGGAGCCGCCCGGCACAGTGAAAGATCACCAAGTATGATGGGTCCCTCTCTGCGATGTGATTGCAAAACAATTTACATCCCAAAAATGTAAATGCTTCGCAGAACAAGTAAATTGCTTGCATTTCTATGGTAGCCCCCTGCCTGCAAAGCCTAACTGTGAAGGCAGGTGCAGGGCCGCCAGCGCTAGGCAAAGCCGTCCCCAAAGCCGCTCATCTGCTGGTAATACCAGCAGATGAGCAGGCATGCACAATGGGCGGCTTTGAGCTGAAGTCCACTCAAACTTGCTGTTTTGAGCAGCTTTCAGCTCAAAGTCGCCCAGTGTGTATCGGCCATTAGACTATCATTACTATCAAGTCAAATCGCTTAGTCAAAATCTCTGATGCATCTAGTCAAAATTGCTTAGTCAAAATTGGCCATTAGCCAATATCTCACCGTGTGTAGGAAGCTTTAGGCTCACAGTTTTAATTATCCAGAAAAAAATAAGGTACTTACTGTATTAGGGTTACACTAGCAATAAAACACTGACATACTAATTATGGGAAATAATGACTTATTTAGTACTAAGCCAATATACATGTATCCTTTTTTACAGGGCCACTAATAGTTTATTACTTTAGAATTGGGGCAATATGATCAGAGGTGTAGCGATGGCGGACAGAGCTTTTGTTGAATCACCTTTTAACTTAATTGTGATGCAAATCTTTGATGTGGATCCCATTGTCCAGTACATGACCCAGAGTCTCATCTCAGCTGAAAGGATACTGTATATTAGGGAGGCAGAATGAAGACAGGACTAAAGCAGGCAGCCAATATCACCTGGACACACTGATCGATATCGGACGCTGATATCGTTCAGTGACCAGGACACGCTAAACATGCATGTCACTTCGCTTTATAGCCAAATTGAGCTACATGTTCTGCAGACAGTCCTCATTAACAACACGCATGAGCGTGCATCAGTAATGATAATGAGTGTACACTCATATCATTACTCATATTAACCATACTACACCAGCATATATCTCTTTACTTATAACAAAATACAGGACTTTCAAGGGCTGCTCCCATCCTATGGAATGCCCTTCCACGCACAATAAGACTCTCCACTAGCCTTCAAACTTTCAAGCGTTCCCTGAAAACTCACCTCTTTAGGCAAGCCTATCATGTTTAAGTACCACAAGCATAACCCTCTGAGGCACTTATGTATTATATAGCTTCCCTTCTGGACTTGTAACTTGGTGGGACTTCCATGCTATTACTGGTGCCTGTCCTTGTGTTTCTCTCCTATATCCCTATAGATTGTAAGCTTGCAGCAGGGCCCTCTAACCCCCAAGTATGTCTGTTGTTACCCAGTTTGTTTTATTACTGTCTACTATTGTAAAGCGCAACGGAATCTGCTGCGCTATATAAGAAACTGTAAATAAATAAATACACTCTTGACGATATTGTGAAATCTATCACTCATAGGCCCTTTCTGAACAATATCTTTCACAGCAGCCTCTAGCGTGTATATGCCTTAACTCTACACATGCTATGTATCCTAGAATGCGCATCTACAAGTGATTCTTATAGTGTGTACACATGGTGAGATTCCTTTGCTATTTGACTAGAACTCTGTACTATTTACATACCATTTATACATATTATCTACATTCAATCTGCACTATATAGTCATTGCTGCACTGTCTATTTGGCTTTTTGATTTCAGCTTAACGGGAGCACGCATCAGCATGATAAGAGCTTAAAAACATCTTCTATCTCCATTCGATGTCTATGTGTGATAACGATTCGATTTTGACGATATAGTCAAAACCGAATGTCAAATTGTACCATGTGTACACAGCATAAGCCCTATTTCTTTCCCTGTACCTAATGCAGGAGCAATTTTGGCAATGAATGCAGAAGTAATTACAGCCGACTTGCCTGCAACTCAGCTAATGTGCACACAGGTGGATTAAGAGCTACAGTATTCTGCGTACCTTCCAACTGTCCCGTTTTCACGAGAACGTCCCATTTTTTGGGGGACGTTCCCATGTCCCGCCTGGGGACTATAGCGTCTATTCCTACAACCAGAGGGGTTGGGTGCATAGCCAGCAGCTCACAGAGCTGCTGGGTATGCCCCCCACAGTGACAAATACGGGGTGTGGCCTCGAGAGTATAGACTACACCCCCTTCTGGCTAGGCCACACCCCAAAAATTCGGACCGCGTCTTCGGGACACTCACTGTCCCGACTCAAATCACTCAAAAGTTGTGAGGTTTGCAGTATGTGGAAATAGTGTGAGATAAATAATATGCACAGATAACAAATGACAAAGCCATTATCATATCTGCAGCAACATACATCAGCAAAACTTTTTAATTTTCTATTTCCAGTCAAAAACAATATCTGGCATCTCTGAAAACAGGTCCAATCTTGTTCTCGCAAAGCACTTCTAACAAACAAGGTTAGGCCTCTGCCAGTTAGAATCAGCAAGTAAAATAATATGACAAAAATTTAGTTTACTGGAAATGTTCCAAAGCTCATAAAACAAGGCTTTCTGTCTGCCAGTGTCGGAGCCTCGCTGCAGCTCCTCCCACCCATCAACACTTCACATGAAAAGAAAACAGTGAGGGGGAACTTTACTAAACCTTCTCAAAATGAAAAGAGGTGATGTTCCCATAGCAACCAATAACATTCAGTCTATCATTTCTCTATTGCACCCTAGAAAATGATAGACAGGATCTGATTGGTTGCTAATGGGCAACATCACCTTTTTTTCATTTTTAGAAGCTTTCACGCAGTGTGTGCTCATTCTCGCAACTACTTGTTCTGTAGTAATTAACTATGTTAACAATTGCATTGATGTAGTGACTGTTAGTGTTGCTGCTGTGAGTCACTTTACTACTGTTAGTGTGTAGTGAGCTCAGACATCTGTGGTGTTATTGTCAGTGCGTCACACTGGCAATGTACTGTGTACTGACATATATGTGCTGAAGAGGAAGCATGCACCTTACCCACTGTAGAATGTCTGGGTGTGGCGTGATCATGTTTTGCACAATCCCAGCAGACACCTAACACAAGCATAATTGGAATGAGGTATTACAACATTCCCATAGTATGGTAGATGGCTATAAACGCCCAGTAAATGGACACAGCGAGGAAGACAACTTTACACGTCTTTGTCATTTTGTACTCAGCGGCTGTTTTCCTGATGAGTTATTCATGTATATGGGATAGGTGTGACTTTGTGTAATCTGTAATAACTGTTAAAGTCCCACAAGCTTTGAATACAAAATATATAATTTATTTAGTGCAGTGGTTCCCAACATCACAGTTGGTCCTGACTCTTTCTGCGTGTTATCGTGACTTCATGTTGCTAAATGTCAGGTTAATGACCCCCTTCAGACCTCCCAGCTAGTGATCCAAGGAGTCTGAAAAATCAGTTTTGTCTGTTACTTCTGACTCTTCGATCACTGCCTGGGAGATCTGCTGCCACTCCTGTGCTCTGCTTCTCCTGTCCCACAGAGCCACAAGTAGGCTGCACTCCTGGATCCCTCATGTACATGCGAATATCCAGGAGGCACACAACGAGGGCACTCCCGGGTGTTGGGGCTTGTGGGCGGTAGGAAACTGACAGATAAAACAGGCAGATCGCAGTCAGACTCAGAGGAGCCTTCTCTCAATAAGTACAGACATTGGGGGTGATTCTAATACATGGCGACCCCCCCCCCCCCCCCCCCCCCCCCCCCCCCCCCCGGTTTTACTATGAACGTGATCAGAGGCACTTTGCCTTCATTGAACTTTGGCTGTAAAAACGCCCAGTTACAACCCCTTTCCACCCCTTCATATGTGTACACATCATTGTAATGTGTATTTCTCGGCCCCTCCCATAATTGTGTCTGCACCTACAGTAGTTCCGGAGCCTGCAAAGTGAAAATCTGCACCAGCCTTTGTCATTTTGATGATGTTTGCACAATACTTTTAATATTCACAATGTCCTAAATGTCCAGGCTATAAACCCAAATGCTGCTCTATCTCCTATATATTTGGCTACATCTGTCACTCAAAGTGGGTGTCTGTGTCTATAACGCTCTGTTCCTGGACTTTCCTCTTAATGTGTGATTGCCGTCATCTGTGCTGAACACCTTTCTGAGAAATTAACCTGTTTAATACAGGTGATGGCAATCATACATTAAGGGGAAGTCTAGAAACAGAGGGTGAGGGTCATGTTGGGAGGTATGTGACAGAGAACCAGCCCAGTGAGCCCACAGACAGTGCCAGACACCCACTGCCTTCCCATGTTGCCCAGCACTGCTACTCCACAGCCACCAGGTGAGCGCCCCCCTCCCGCAATTCGCGGCAAAAACACCCGCTCCCCGCGACCCCCCCTACCGCGATTCGCAGCAAAAACACCCCCGCGACACCCCCTCCCGCGATTCGCTGCAAAAAGAACCCCCCCACGACCCCTTCCGCAATTCGCGGCATAACCACCACCCCGCGACCCCCCCCTCTCCCGCGAATCGCGGCAAACCCTCCCCCGTGACCCCCCCGATTCGCGGAAAAAACACCCCCCCGCAACCTCCCTCCCGCGATTCGCGGCAAAAAGAACCCCCCGTGACCCCCCCTTGCACGATTGGCGGCACCCCCCCTGCGACCCCCCTCCCGCGATTCGCGGCACCCCCCCCCCCCCGCAATTCGCAGCAGCCCCAGGATTAAATGGCACATGCAAAACACTGACATGGCTATGGTCGACAATGAAAAAGGTTGAAATGAGATTTATTTTTAATTTTTTTAATTTTTTCATATTCATTGTCATGTGTCGACATGGACACCAATGAAGTGGCACACTTATGTCAACATTTACATGTGTTGACCTTTCTGTGTTGATTTTTTCTTGTGGCGATTCGCGTCACACCCCCCCGCAACCCCCCCTCCCGCGATTCGCGGCTCCCCCCTTGAACCCCCACCTCCCGCAATTCGCGGCAACCCCCCACCGGAACCCCTGTGAACCCAGCCCTCCCGCGATTCGCGGCACCCACCCCCGCGACCCCCCCTCCCGCAATTCGCGGCACCCCCCCGTGATTCGCGGCAGCTCCAGAATTAAATTGCACATGGAAAACACTGACATGGCTATGGTCGACAATGAAAAAGGTTGACATGAGTTTTTGAAGTTTTTTTGTCATTTTTTGAATGTTTTCATATTCATTCTCATGTGTCGACATGGACACCAATGAAGTGCCACACTTATGTCAACATTTACATGTGTTGACCTTTCTGTGTTGATTTTTTTCTTGTGGCGATTCGCGTCACACCCCCCCGCAACCCCCCCTCCGGCGATTCGCGGCACCCCGGCACCCCCCTGCGACCCCCCCCCTCTCGCAATTCGCGGCAACCCCCCACCGGAACCCCCATGAACCCCGCTCTCCCGCGATTCGCGGCACCCACCCCCCGCAACCCCCCCTCCCGCAAATCGCGGCACCCCCCGCGATTCGCGGCAGCCCCAGGATTAAATGGCACATGCAAAACACTGGCACGGCTATGGTCGACAATGAAAAAGGTTGACATGAGTTTTTGAAGATTTATTTCATTTTTTGAATGTTTTCATATTCATTGTCATGTGTCAACATGGACACCAATGAAGTGGCACACTTATGTCAACATTTACATGTGTTGACCTTTCTGTGTTGATTTTTTCTTGTGGCGATTCGCGTCACACCCCCCCGCAACCCCCCCCGCGATTCGCGGCACCCCCCGTGACCCCCCACCTCCCGCAATTCGCGGCACCCCCCGTGATTCGCGGCAGCTCCAGAATTAAATTGCACATGGAAAACACTGACATGGCTATGGTCGACAATGAAAAAGGTTGACATGAGTTTTTGAAGTTTTTTTTTTTCATTTTTTGAATATTTTCATATTCATTCTCATGTGTCGACATGGACACCAATGAAGTGCCACACTTATGTCAACATTTACATGTGTTGACTTTTCTGTGTTGATTTTTTCTTATGGCGATTTGCGTCACACCCCCCCCAACCCCCCCCCACAACCCCCACTCCCGCGATTCACGGCACACACACACACACCTCCCCCGCGATTCTCGGCACCCCATCCCGTGACCCCCCCTCCCGTGATTCACGGCACACCCCCGCGACCCCCCCTCCCATGATTCGCCGCAACCCCCGCCCCGTAACCCCCCCTCCCGCGATTCGCGCCACCCACCCCCGCGACCCCCCCTCCCACAATTCGCGGCACCCCCCCGCGATTCGCGGCAGCTCCAGAATTAAATGGCACATGGAAAACACTGACATGGCTATGGTCGACAATGAAAAAGGTTGACATGAGTTTTTGAAGTTTTTTTTTTCATTTTTTGAATGTTTTCATATTCATTCTCATGTGTCGACATGGACACCAATGAAGTGCCACACTTATGTCAACATTTACATGTGTTGACCTTTCTGTGTTGATTTTTTCTTGTGGCGATTCGCGTCACACCCCCCCCCACCCCCCCCGCAACCCCCACTCCCGCGATTCACGGCACACACACACCCCCCGCGATTCTCGGCACCCCACCCCGTGACCCCCCCTCCCGTGATTCACGGCACACCCCCGCGACCCCCCCTCCCATGATTCGCCGCAACCCCCGCCCCCGTAACCCCCCTCCCGCGATTTGCGGCAACCCACCCCGCGACCCCCCTCCCGCGATTCTCTGCAATCCCTCCCCTCCCGCGATTCGCAGCATCCACCCCCCCACAACCCCCCCTCCTGCAATTCGCGGCACCCCCCGCGACCCCCCCTCCTGCAATTCGCGGCACCCTCCGCGACCCCCCCTCCCGCGATTCGCGGACACCTAAGTTGCAATACAGGGCATCTTTCATACAATTCTAACCATATTTCTCATATACAAACATTCACAAATTAAGGGGGCACAGCCCCTTACGACGGTGTGAAGAGCGCCCGTAGGGCGCGATGAATCACCTAGTATTTAAATAAGTGGCTATGTGCAAACAATAGACACAATTCTAGGAATGCATTTTATAAGGATATTTAAGCATAAAATCCAATATATGCCAAAGCTGTTACTGGTGCGTCAGTCTAGTGAGATCAGCACATTGCAATGTTTGCATTGATTTATAGAACATACGTGTAGTGTAGAATGAATGCAGAAAATACCAGCCCTTGACACACACACGTGTTGATGTGTTCAACTCCACCTGCTACCAGTTATGTGACATTGTCAGCTACAGTAATGACACCTATAGAAGTATATGGATATTTCCTGTGCTCAAGTTAGTCATCATACCAATAACATTTTCCCTGACACATTAATGTGAAGGCTGTAGTTGTGATTTCCCTTCAGTTGACAGTATACACTATGAGCGCATGGAGCCCCAATTAGTGTACCACATTCTAGGTGCCTCACCCCACTACTGCTGCGCTTTTTACACATTATTATTTCTGATTGGACGGTACAGTATGAAAAAAAAAATTGTAAAAAACTCCTGTCGACCGTTTTATGCGTCGACGATTACCATGTTGATCTTCACTTCTGTCAACCTTTTGTCAATGTTGACCATGTGCATGTCAACCTTTTGTCTGTCGACCTAGACCTAGACATTTTTCACCAATCATTCGGATACCCAAACTAATAGACAACACTTATCTGGTATGAAGAACAGAAGCATATTGCCTGGTAACAAAAAATCTGTAAAGCAGTTGTCATTGTATAACATCAAAAGGGATACATTGTTTCAAAGGGCCTTATTTTGGTTCATTCTTTCTGACAAAATCCTTCTTAGATGGACAAAACCATGTGCACTGCAGGGGGGGCAGATGTAACATGTGCAGAGAGAATTAGATTTGGGTGAGTAATTTTGTTTCTGTGCAGGGAAAATACTGAGTGCTTTATTTTTACACTGCAATATAGATCTCACTTTGAAGTAAAACCCCACCCAAATCTAATTCTATCTGCACAAATAACACCTGCCCCACCTGCAGTGCACATGGTTTTGTCCATCTAAGAAGGATTTTGTCAGAAAGAATGAACCAAAATAAGGCCCAATGTGATGAAATCTGATGATAAAAGCTTTGCCCCTATATTTTGTGCAGGTGGAAATGTTAGGTCTTAGCATATTGTTCTATGTAGACTTATGCCCAAGTGGAATTTTGATTTCTGTGCCAGTTACGGATTTATAGCCTGACTTAGAAGTGGACGCAAATCCCACTCCAGCTTTGTCATTGTACACAGTGGCCCTGCACAAAAATATGCTAATACCACAGCTGTTGGAGAAGCCCATTGCCAATCTACTCAGATGTACATCAAACATACCATTGCTGTTCTGTGCAGTGAATGTGTGTCACAACTAAGCCATTAAAACTGCAACATGCCTACAAAACAGTAGTAACACGCCTGCATCTAATTTACTATCACCACACACAAACACTAGCTGTCAATCACAATGCATTTAAATCCTCAAAGCAAAGCAACCGCCAGCAGTAACCAATAGCGCCACAAGTGTAGTGCAACTCAGATGGTGCAAACACTGCCATTCAATCTGCACCGGAATCAGGCGATAAGTCAAACAATGCAGAGATGCAGCGTAGAGCATTTGCTGTATGGTACAACCCATTGATTCAAAGTGAATAGGAAATGGAAACCCTCCTGTAATGTTTGGGGAAACGTTATACTGTATGCCATTATCTCTTTGCTGTAAAGCACAACACACAGATAACGGCATATAAAGTTTCCCCAAACATTACAGGAAAATAATAATTGCACAGAACATGAATACAATACGCTTTCCTAATCCCACAATCTACAAGTGAAATATTTAATCTTATAAATAAACGTTTTCATTAGAATGTTACTGGTAATTTGTCTAATGCGGTACTTAGTGGATTATTTCCTGCTGTACTTAGATTTCAGAGTATACACTCCCTACTCTATATACAGTACTGTACAAATGCACCAACATCTATAGTAAGCAGCAGATACTGTATTTCTATTCTGAGTATTTACCTCTGTTGTCGCAGGAGCTTTCTTGTCTGCAGGTGTCGTTGCCCCGGCTGTCTTCTTATCACCGTGCTGAAATGAAATACAATTGCACTGTTATCTAATATTCCTGGGGCACACCTGGAAACACAACACTGTGGTGCTACACCATTCCTAGAGATAAGACATACTGGGACTGCTGTATGCGGGAGCCATGAGAGCTGTCGGTCTATAATTTGTTGACCGCAGAAATATATTTCCATTACTTGTAGAGGTATCCGGATGGCAGACAGACTGTGGGCAGATGTTCTAACATCCTCCGCCGGGTACTGCATCAATACTTATCGCATAGGCTCTAACATATGCGATTAGTAAAGCTAAGGGCCGGTCTTGACCTAAGACCCGAGAGTCCTTCTGCGCATGTGTAGAGTGATGGCACCAGCCAGCGGGCCTGCTAGGAGGGAACCGTGATGGATCCCTCACACAGCGTTGCAGAGAGAAGTCCATAGGCTTCTACAGGGTATCGCCAGCAAAAGCTGGTCATTACCTCCGTAGCGCTGCCCCGGCGTACGGGCAATAGAGCATGCAAAAATGCAGTAACCCAATAACAGGGTTTTTACCACACTTTTGCTTTAGAGCAGGCCTGGCCAACCTGTGGCTCTCCAGATGTTGTTAAACTACAAATCCCATCATGCCTTGCCACAGTTTTGCTATAAGGTAGTGTTAAAACTGTGGCAAGGCATGCTGGGATTTGTAGTTTCACAACATCTGGAGAGCCACAGGTTAGCCAGGCCTGCTAGAGCATCTCCCCAATGTCTTGGTCTACAGTCAATGGATCATTACCATATGGTCGTCATACACATAGTTGACATGGTCAAAAGGTTACCACATGAAAAGGTTTTTTGGGGGACTTTTTTTTATATGTTTTAAATATCTTTTAGAAACTGTAAAGTGTGCTGAGAGCAGCAAGGCACCTGGGGCCTGATTCAGACCCGATCACTGGCTGCGAGTTCGCAACCCGAGCAATTATCGAATAACTGTGCACGTGCATGGTACACAGTGCGCATGCGTGAGCCTTCTATGTGAACACAGCCAGTGATGGCTAGCGATCATTGGCCATTCCCAAGATGATTGACAGATGATTGACAGGCGCTGGGCGTTTGGGGTGTAATGCCGGTGAGTGCCATAGACAACGCAGAAGGCTCACGGCCATTGGGAGGAAGGGACACTGACGTCATCACCGGTCCCGATATCCTACAGCCATCACAGCGCAGCGCACATGGGCAGGATTTCATGTGTTGTGTAATTGTGCTGACATGGAACATACTCCCGCCTCCCCCTCCCATCTATCCACTGCAACACAGTACCCAGCATACTGTAGCTAGCACACATACCTGTCTGGTAGGTTATTACACATGTACCAAATATAAATGAAAAGGCGTTGCAAGTGAGCCCAGGGACAGGGGCATTTCTATAGTGGGTGCAGGGGACTCACAGCACCCACCCTGCACCCACAGACTATGCTGTATTAATGTAGTATTAAAATTTGAACTATTGTCTTCCTGCGCACCCCCTAGGCAGCCTAGATCCCTCTGGGTGTTCCCAACACCCGTAGGTAAATATGGAATGGGTGAAATAGAGAAGACCCTTGAAAAGAGTCCTTGAAAAAGAGTCCTGGAGACTTGAAACGCTTTGACCTAGATGGCATCAACCAGGACCCAGCCCAGAAACTTTTGGAGCCTTGCAGGGTATGTTTTTTCCTGGGAACACTCTGCAATACCATCCTAGGCTCCACTACCACCGCTGGGTCATCCTGTATTTGTCATTTGTTTTTATTCATTCATAACTAGATTGTTTTATTTTCATTTTACTTTCATGTTTATTAAACAATAATTATTTGTGTAGTTTCACCCAGTGCACCAAGGGTCTTCTCTATTTCACCCATTCCATATACTGGACTCACAGTACCTCTTATGACAGTCACAAAATTCACCTGCGCCATAATCTTTAATATCGGTCACATGCATGGAAAATGTACTAGGAAAATGCCTCACACTGCCACTTGTCTACTTGGCACATGCACCAGTAAAAGGATGACCTGCATATGACGAGCTTCTCTTCTGACCAGGGAACCTATTTATAAAACTTATCACCACCTTAAATCAAGCAGAAACTGTAACCTAATAGAATATATAAGATTTTTTATAAATATAGGTTTTCAGCAGAGAGGGATTTTCGTATACCACTGCAGCAGCCCATAGGAGCATACGTGTTCACCCTGATGGACGGGCATATGCGCCAGGTCAGCCATGTCTGGAATTGTCAGTAAGGAACAGTGAATGATCAACGGCGGGACAGGCTCTTATCTCTGCAATGACATTTCGGACACCCACTGTCATCAATTATAAATAGACCCTGGGACTAATACGAAATGTCTTTGAACAGTGAGGCTATGTCACATAGGGCCTTATTCTAGTTTACTCTTTCTGACAAAATCCTTCTTAGATGGACAAAACCATGTGCACTGCAGGGGGGGGGCAGATGTAAAATGTGCAGAGAGAATTAGATTTGGGTGAGTTATTTTGTTTCTGTGCAGGGTAAATGCTGGCTGCTTTATTTTTACACTGCAATATAGATCTCACTTTGAAGTAAAACCCCACCCAAATCTAATTCTCTTTGCACAAGTAACATCTGCCCCACCTGCAGTGCACATGGTTTTGTCCATCTAAGAAGGATTTTGTCAGAGTGAACTAGAATAAGGCCCTTAGTCACTGTATAACCCCAAAAAGTTAAAGGGAACCCTAATGAATGGGGGATATTACCAATAATGTACTGTCAGGATGGTACAGCCTTTGTCAAAAGCAGACCATAGCGGACTGTTTCTTCTTCTTCCTTTTTTTCACCCTTTATTATATCCACCTACACATGGGTGGTCTCCCTAAAAACAGGATATGCAGAAATATAACTGATGCACTGAGCCAGGAACAGAGGAAGAGCAATTAACTCCTTATGTCCGTAAAGAGAAAGAATCCCCATCAAATACTTTTACACAAAGGAAACAGCATTAACAACATAGCTTTGTTTCTATTGTTTCCCTATGAAAACAAAATGATTCCATTTGGAGGTTACAGATACCAATGGTGTACAATTAAATATTATTTGAATGATATTTAATATAATTTTAAAAGACACATTTAAAGCTCAAATAGATAATGATCCCTATTATGGGATACATACGGATGATACAATACTGATGCTGGCATCCCAAAGGAGGGAATCCTGCCTGCATACTGTCCCACTAACGCCCCTCTTGCAGCTTAATCCAACCCCCACAGCCTGAATCTCCCATCTTGCAGCCTAAATCTAACCCCCACACTTTAACCCAGGCATTCCCAACCACGGTCCTCAAGGCACACCAACAGTGCAGGTTTTAGTGAATCACTTAGATACTAATTAAGTCACCTGTGCTCAAGCCTGGATATCACTAAAACCTGCACTGTTGGTGTGCCTTGAGGACCGTTGTTGGGAATGCCTGCTTTAACCTAATCCTCCTCCCTGCAGCCAAACCCTACATTCCTCCACCACAGCTTAACCCTAAGTCTCCCCACTAGTGCCTAAACCAATCAATCAGGATACCAGCAGTTGGGAAGTCAGAATCGACTTCCTGACCTCTGGGATGCTGACTGCATCTTCTTTGGTGCTCACTTCATCCACCTCTTGCACCTCTGTGCTGTGTTACTTATAGGATTATTGCACCAATGCTTCAAGAATATATACATTGTCAGAAGGTCAACATTAAAAAGATGCTGCCAGTGGGAGGGTTGGGGTTAGGCTGTGGGAGTAGGTTAGACTGCAGTAAGGTGGGGTGTAGGCCCTAGACTAGAGCCTTGATGGCTAACCTTGACACCTCAGCTGTTGTTGAACTACACATCCCAACATGCTCTGCATCAAATTTAGGGGGTTATTCTAGTTCACTCTTTATGACAAATTCCTTCTTAGATGGACAAAACCATGTGCACTGCAGGTGGGGCAGATGTTACTTGTGCAGAGAGAATTAGATTTGGGTGGGGTTTTACTTCAAAGTGAGATCTATATTGCAGTGTAAAAACAAAGCAGCCAGTATTTACCCTGCACAGAAACAAAATAACTCACCCAAATCTAATTCTCTCTGCACATTTTACATCTGCCCCCCTGCAGTGCACATGGTTTTGTCCATCTAAGAAGGATTTTGTCAGAAAGAGTGAACTAGAATAACCCCCTTAGTATGGCCAATTAGCAAAACTGTAGCAAGGTTTGTTGGGATGTATAGTTCAACAACAGCTGGAGTGTCAAGGTTAGCCATCAGGGCTCTAAATGGAAGTTATGGGTAAAGATTAGGGTTAGAGATACCGCACTAGTGGTGACAACCACATTCCCTTGAAGACACCACTTTAGCCGCTGCAGCTGTCTACAGCACATACTGTAGGTCACTGCTGGGCCAGGAAGGACAAAATGCTGACATTATAATAAGTCAAAATGTCATCACTATCTGCATTATGACTTTTACCATATCCTACCCAAGCCAAAAAAAAACCTCCTTGCATTATTTCAAATCACCAGATCTGACCATGGAGAGTGTATAGTTTGTGCTATGTATCTTCTCCAGTTTCCAAAATTACAAATATAACTTATAGTTCTGATGACAGAGAGGACATGGTGTTTGAGCAATTACGTGTGTCAGAATGGGGGTAAAATACAATTTTTACCCCTATAGGGTCAACAATAATTGTTTGTACTTGTTTGTGTTTATTTTCATAAAAAGTATTTTAGTTCATAAAAGGTGATTAAAATTCCTCAAGAAGATTTTTGGACATATTATTCACACATATATAACTCAGGGTTGCCGACCCTCCCGAAATTTCCGGGAGTCTCCCGAAAATCGGGCCCCCCTCCCGGCCCCCCGGAAGGGTGGGCAACCCTCCCGGATTCAGGGGGGACCCCCGCTGTCCCCCGGATCGCGGCATTAAAATGCCGCAATCCTCGGGGCTCAGAGGAGGGGGCGGAGCTAAAACGACACAATCGCGTCATTTTAGCCCCGCCCCCTCCACGGAAATCTGTTAATTCCTTGTTTTACCAGCATGGGGGCGGGGCTTAGTGATGTCACTCGTAAGCCCCGCCCCCTGAGCGGCTGGTGAACCTCTCCTCTCCTGGGCTTCTCCCGGAGAGGAGAATATTAAAGTCGGCAACCCTGATATAACTTGTGTAAGTCCGGCACTCAGGGTGCTGGTATATTGGTGGAGGTGCCTGCCTAGTATTGTAATATAGGCAGGTTGTCCACAAAGGAATGAAGACAGCAGGTGGCACACTCCAAAACGTAGCAAAAGTGGATTCAAATCAAACATGCAAAGCACATAAAGTCAGCAGTGTGTAGTCAACAGTTTCGAGACTTGCACCCCTCACCAGGACAACTGACATTTTGGTTACAAAACCGTGAAGTGAGCAAACAAGTGCATTCAAGTATGATTACAGCATAAGAATAGGTTTACTATTGGGTACTAGTAAGCCTGCTCGAAGCAAATGCTTCAAAAGCTAGTCTTCTACCTCTTGTGATTGCCTCTGTGTTTGAGCATGTGTGAGAGAGAAAGAGGTGTAGTTTCACTCGCTGCCAACAGATGGGGGTGTTTAGGAGACACACAAACGGACACTAGACACATATATAAATGATGCATTTGGTCGACAGGCCTTAGGTCCACAAATGAAGAAGGTCAACATAAGCATTAGGTCGACAATGGGAAGGTTGACAGCCAAAAGGTCGACATGAGGTTTTCACTTTTTTGTCCCGAATGTCGACATGAACACCATATTGGTGCAGTGTCCCCTCGTATGGTTCGCTGCGTTTGCCATGCTTCGGGCTCGCTGCACTTGCTACGCTCGGCACACTATTCTATTCTCCCACCGCGCCCTAGTGGATGGTAGGGCATAAAATGCCACCTGCCGGCACATGTCGGCTCAAAAAAAGGGATAAACCCATGTTGACCTTTTCAGTGTCAACATTCCCATTGTTGACCTAATGATTGTGTTGACCTTTTGACACTGTCGACATTAGCCATGTAGACCATTTGCCTGTGTCGACCTAAGGCCTGTCGACCACCAGCGGTCAACCCAATACATGCCGACCTTAATAGTGTGGACCTAATGACCGTACACCGAGATTACTGCTGTGCGCTGTTTGCACTCTCCCTGCTGTTTGCATACATTGCCTTTACTCATCTTCATCAAAGCAATTTTAATTTTTCGGATTCTCTACCCACTCACTGGTTCTTCTCACATCATAGCCTCCATACGGCCTTCATAAGGCAGCAGGAGGAAGAAGAAAACTGGGCTTTAAGCTGAGCAAAAAACGACACAAATCATACAAATATCAGACAAACACAGCAATTTGTGTGTAACAGAATCATAGATGATCTCATTACATTCACAGTCATGTTTATCTAAGCCCCTTACATCCCCTGCAGCACTAAACAGTACAGCTGCCTGCTGCCTTACTTACTGTATGCTCTCCATATCACAGACACACTCCCAGCACCTTTCTCCTCATCAGATGTATCACCCCAAGCTCTTCTGTAACCTCTCCCAATGGCTGTTTCTGCATGCTGCCGCTTGTAGGGTGAATGGGAACGGTAATTCTTCATATGTGTTTAGGTAAGTGAGCCTGGCAGTGTGGCACCCACCTGGCATACCTGTACTCACTACACCTCACAGGGCTCTACAGTAAGGCCTGATTCAGAGATGTACATAAACTCGATGGTTTCCAAATGGCTTTGCGCATATATCCAATGTTTGTAGGACTGAGCATGTGCAGGAGGTGTCCTGCATGATTGATCAAAGTCCCCCCTTAACCACAACATGACTGACATGCTTATACCTCCCAACTGTCCCGCATTCCACAGGAACGTCCTGTTTTTTTTTGGAGATGTTCCCGCGACCCACACAGGGCCGGCAATG
The DNA here is from genome assembly GCF_055691185.1 of Crinia signifera. Classification (NCBI taxonomy): domain Eukaryota; kingdom Metazoa; phylum Chordata; class Amphibia; order Anura; family Myobatrachidae; genus Crinia; species Crinia signifera. The sequence goes on from NC_139217.1 coordinate 408,772,965, forward strand.
TCCCACGGTGGGGGTGGGGGGGGAGAGAGTTGGGATTCCCCCCTGTCACCGCTATCATTTAGCTGAGTAGAGGTGAATCTGTGTGCAATCGTTATGTTTCATTATGTAGTGAGGGACAATATTTGCTTCTATGTCCACATATTTTATGATTGGCAGCCACAAGCACTGGTCTTGCCAATTACATTTTAATTGGTCCTGTACCACCAACCCGACGCACATCTGCAAGTGTACAGAGGCACCCCAGGCTGTCATGGCACACAGATTTGGAACCACTGCTATAGCGGAACACTCTTGTTTTATAGGGTAGCTGTGGCATACTTTGTGGGACATCTCTGCGAGGAGCATGATGACATTAATCATACATTGCGGCCCTGCCCATGTTATATATAATGACACATTTAGTGGATAATAGTGCTACAGTATATCCAATACTAAAACTTCTAATAACATAATGCACTCGTCCACTCAACTCTTCCATCGGGGTGGTCGTGTCGGAAAAATCGCGTCGATCACATCGCATGCGATTTGGTCGCATTCGATGCGATCGACCAACCCGATTTTTTAATTGAATCAAATGTGAATAGGGTCCCTGGGACCCGATTTTACATTGGATTCAATGTAAAATATTCCCTAGACCCCCAAATTTAACCCCGTGAACCCCACCCCACGATAGACGCCAACCCGAAGCGTGGCGAGCGCATCGAGCCCGCGAGGGGCGGCGGTGCGCGTCCTCCGACCTTTTCATTCCCCTACTATCCACGTCGGCGTGGAGTTGAAAATATATAGTGTGGCGAGCGCAGCGAGCCACCGAGCCTGAAGCCTGGCGAGCGTAGCGAGCCCCGCGAGGGGACGCGTATAACTTCACATGTATACGCGTCCGCTCGCCACGCTTCGGGCTCGGTGGCTCGCTGTGCTTGCCACACTATATATTCTCAACTCCACGCCGACGTGGATAGTAGGGGAATGAAAGGGTCGGAGGACGCGCACCGCCGCCCCTCGCGGGCTCGCCACGCTTCGGGTTGGCGTCTATCGTGGGGTGACGACGGGGCCATATATAATGTGAAATGGGTCTTATTGGCCCATTTCACATTTTTCACATTTTTTCCTATGTGAGATGGACTTAATCAAGTCCATCTCATCTTGTGCCATTATAATGGCACAAGACCGTCGCGATGCTCCCGATTTCAATGTTAAAAAATATTTTAACATTGAAGCCTATGGCAAAATCGGGGGCATCGCGTCGGTCGCGTCGGGACCAATGTTAATGGTCCCGACCGACGCGATGCCCCCGATTTTTTCTTTGCCGGCAAAATGGACCTGATTTCAAAGGAAATTGGGTCCATCGCGGGGATCGTGTACCTTAACTTAAAGGTACACGATCCCAAAGATTGTGGCCGTGCTAGGAAACAAGTACCACAATAGGTCCTGTTGCTAAAAGCAGATTTGTATACAAAGCACACTTGACCAAATCTACTGATTTGGGCCATCACATATTGGGGTGTCTTAAGGCAGGGCTCGACAATACCCGGGGGCCAGGTCGCCATGGCGACCAGATTCTGCTTCCTGGCGACCAGATTTTCCAGGAAGCAGAACCCCCAGGCAGAGTGGTGGCTTGATAGCAGCGGGCAGTGCAGTTCACAACACTCCCAGCTGCCAGGAGATGGACAGGGAGCTGGCAGCAGCGTCTCTGTAAGCAGCGGGTCCCCGTGGCTAGCTATCAGCACTTACAGCAGCCTTGGGTGCCCGTTTCAGACACGTAAAAAGATGACGCCGCAGTGGGTTATGTTCAATATAACAGCCAGCCCGGCAGAGCGGTGCAGAACTCTCCCGGCTGCCACTGCATCAGATCAGGTCCGCGGCGTGCCTATTACACGAGCTAATCGAGAGCCGTGCTTGAGCTTTGAAATAGGCGCGCTGCTGAACTGCTCTGATACAGCGGCAGCCGGGAGAGTTCTGCACCGCTCTGCCGGGCTGCTGCCGTGCTGGCTGTTATATTGAACATAACCCACTGCGGCGCCATCTTTTTAAGTGTATGAAACGGGCACCCAAGGCTGCTGTAAGTGCTGATATAATAGCAAGCCACGTGGACCCACTGCGTACAGAGATGCTGCTGCCAGCTCCCTGCCCCTCCCTGTCCATCTGCCGTGTTTTATCGGGCTGCCACTATGCTGGCTGTTGTATTGCACATTATAACCCACCACGGGGACCCGCTGCTTACGCAGAGGCACCAGAGAACAGAGGCTTCCCCCCCGTAATTTTTTTTTTCTCAGTCTGCCCCTGCCTGGCATCAAGCCACAAACCCATAGCAATGAGCATGTAGGTAAGTAGCACTGTGGCATAATATGCCATGGGCATTATGGCGTGTGGTAATATGTAATGGGCATTACGGTGTTTGGTTTACCGTGTAATGGGCATTACGGTGTGTGCGGTATATGTAATGGGCATTATTGTGTGTGGTACCGTATGCAAAAGGTTTTTCAGTGTGTGGCATAATGTGTAATGGGCATTGTGGCGTGTGGGTATGTGTAATGGATATATGACATGTGTAATAGGCATAATGGTGTTACTTTTTGGCGCACACTGTCACTTTTTTTTCTAGCTCCTACATTTTCATCCTGGCTCCTAGATTTTTAAAAAATTTGTCAAGCCCTGTCTTAAGGCGTGTCCACACGGACGATCCGACGGGGTCCCAGCATCAGATGGCAGGGAGTGTGGGATTATGTGCTATGCCGGGAGCTAGGCGGCCAGGAGCGGTTGTGCGGCCTGCTCAGCGTGACCTCTGACCATGTCACTCTGCGCAGAGCCGCACAGCTGAGGACGGGAGAAGCTGGGCAGAGTCTCTTGCCTGATATTAGACTGCGCATGCGCATTCTAATCCCGAAGTCCCGGAATTGGAGACCCCAATTCCAGGATGGAAATCCAGGCAATTTTGGGGCCACATACCAGGACCCGCCGATCCTGGATTGGCCACCCTAGTTATATGCCATATACAGATGTGTCCTACATCCTTTCTGCAGTCATGCTAAATAGTCCTTCATGCCATGGTGCTGATTTTCATGCAAGCTTTTTCCCATTAAAATGCACTTTATTTACGTCACAGCTTTTGCTGATTACAATGATATGCAGCATGCATGTATTGTGTGTGCAGCCGCGGCTGTACCTGCCTCTGACATGCTATGTTACAATGCTTTCCTGGAATACATTGTACTTTAGCATTTCGTATGCAGATACATCTGCAGTCACACAGAGAATACAGGCATGCTGCACATCATTGTAATAAGCAGAAGCTGCTTGTGCATCCTACCCACATAGCGATGCATTAGCATTAGCACGGTGCATGGCATATTGAGGCTAGATATATATATATATCTATATATATATAGGACACATCTGCATTCTCCGTGTAATTGACATTACAATTTCAGGGTATTCCAACACATACCGAACACCCCAAGTGTGCCTGTGACATTATACCAAAAATGAATGAACGACTGAAACATATTATTCTTTCTTATCTATTGTACAGTATCTGCATAGTACAACACTGGTTTTATTATATGTACCCTTCTCCTTATTGTCTTATTACACCTGCCACAAAGATGCATACAGTACGTGCTGCTGAACGCGCTTTATGGTTGATACTGTAGTAGGCCATAGTCACCAGTTCTACCCTGTCTCATTTAAACTAATAAATACAGTTCTTAAGGGCTTTTCCTGCAGCCAAGGGGTAAGCATGGCCCGGGAGGAGCAATAATAATAATAATAACAATAATTACTGTACATAATTAATTTCAGGAACAAGGCAGAATGTCATTACTTTTCTATGATGGAAATGGCAACTTATACCCCTCTCACACTGGTATATTTTAGCGCTGATGTGAAAGGGTCCTGTTCAAAATACCAGGACCGATGTCCCAGGATTTCAACCCTGCTAGCTACCCGGACCTTCCCGGGATACAGGTCAGTGTGAAAGGTACTCATCCGGCTTCCCGGCCTGCCTGTCGCCGCATGCTATCCACCGCTGGTGAAGCTGCCGGGTGACTGCTGGGGACGGAGCTGCTCTGTACCCCCCCTTCCCGCCGAAATCTGCCTTCAGGTAATGAGACATGAAGCGTGAGGGTGCAGGGGGGATTCTCTCCCCCCTCACACCAGAATATGCAGGGACTAGGAGGCTGGTGTGTAAGGGGTCAACCCGGGAATGTCCATGCATGATCCTGGGACCGTATTCCAGTCCCTACATTTTCTGGTGTGAAAGGGGTAATTGAATCAGGCAGTGCAGCCTCCATCTCAATGGGCAATGCAATAGAGAAAGCATGTAACAGGGAAGAAGAAGCAAACAGGAGCAGGGTAGAGGATGTCTACTACTTCACCTGTCAGCAGTAACATGAAAGAACAGGCATTATTGGTGCTACTATGCTTTATTGCTAGGCAGGCACTACTGCTCAGTGTATCAGCTGTAATAGAGTCCAGTAACATGCAGGCAGTATTTCTAATACCGGACCTTACTAGTTTATTGCTGGCATGTCACATGCCACTATTATCTGTGACACACTGTAGAAAACCTTTTACTGCCCAGTTACTTAGTAATGCCCAGTAGTATACCAGGGGCTATAAAATGCGCTCTAATGTTACTGGTAAAAGTCTATAGTTAACTTTTATCCTAGGACGAAGATGGGCGAAATTGGGGCGAGCGCTGACGTCTTGTGATGTCAGCCACCCGCCCCAAGCAGGCATCGACATGCCTGAGTTCACAGGGATACAACCAGTATTTCATTGGGCACGCCTATAAAATGCTGGGCGGTCCACTGCGCGCCCATCCTGGAGCAAATGCCCCGGCGAGTGTGAAAAATATTTGCGCATGTGCATGCTTAAACCCCAACAATCGGCCGTGGTAGCGAATTTGGCCTGCACCAAGTGTGTCTGAATCGCCCCCATGGTACAGTGTAAACTGAATTTGTCTAGTTCCACCGATTACAGTTACCAAACATGTAAACATTTAATCAAGGCCTGAAAACATTCTAAAGGCCCGTACACACGGAACGATGACGGAAGCGTTCCGACATCGTTCAAGAGTGTATCAAATCGTTCATCGTGCGTACACACAGAACAATTAGATACACTTGACAAACGATTAGTCTATGAACTTCCTGCATGCAGGAAAGATCATAGACCAACGTTAACAATTCGCATATACGCGCATCGTTAACAGTGCACGGAACGATTTAATCGATTGGTCGTTCCAATCGATCGGGAACGCCCACATTGGGCTTCCAATCGTTCCGTGTGTACCCAGCTTAAGGGTAATCAAACAGGACTGTGATTTATCTTGTTCCTTTTTGTTTTTATACTTTTTGATTTAACTGTTTTACCCAGGAGTGACCTTATGTAGTCATCAATATTTTAGTCAATATTTTCAGTCAATATTTTCAGTCAATATTTTAGTATTTATTTGTTTTTTATTAGCAATTAAGGTAAACACATAATAATTATCCATTCATCCATGTCAAGATGGATCTAATAGAAATGCTGTATAGCAGTGATGGCTAACCTCGACACTCCAGCTGTTGTTGAACTACACATCCCATCATGCCCTGCATCAGTTTTACTTTGGCCATGATAAAACTGATGCAAGGCATGCTGGGATGTATAGTTCAACAACAGCTCGAGTGTCAAGGTTATCCATCACTGCTGTATAGTATAGCTGATTAAGCTATCACAAGGTAGAATGTGACAATAAATGGTGACATCACTTGGCTTTCCTGCAATATCTATATCACTCTGACGCTACAGCAGGGTACAGTGCTGTAGACATCATTGCATTTGGTTCCTGTCACCACCTCTGCACCGATGGCTGACAATGACAGCTGTGGTCAGGAGGTGGAGGGGATCTCTCATGAGCCTGCAGAAGTTGTGACATTATTAACCATCGTTTGGAGCTGTTGCTAAAGCAGACGTGGGGGTTTATTCTAGTTCATTCTTTCTGACAAAATCCTTCTTAGATGGACAAAACCATGTGCACTGCAGGGGGGCAGATGTAACATGTGCAGAGAGAATTATATTTGCGTGAGTTATTTTGTTTCTGTGCAGGGAAAATACTGACTGCATGATTTTACACTTCAATATAGATCTCACTTTGAAGAAACCCCCCCCCCAAATCTAATTCTCTCTGCACAAGTTACATCTGCCCCACCTGCAGTGCATATGGTTTTGTCCATCTAAGAAGGATTTTGTCAGAAAGAATGGACTAGAATAACCCCCGTGGTGCTATTAAGTGGGCGGTATAAAGATGGAACACTAATTCCATGGAACACTAATTAAAAAATAAACATTACTGTAGAGAATAGCATGTACAGTATATAATTGTTTTTATGGTTCTTGTTTGCCTATACTACTGAATCCAAATCTATATATATGTTAATCTCCACAGGTACATTTTGAACATAGCTTTGATGTATGTTCATGATTTATAAGGATGACGCCAATAGAACAGCTAATTAAGTGATTATTCATCTCATTAGAGCGTAAAATTAGAATTTGTTTAATAAACTAAAGGTGATGATCCTTGTATGTATAAATGTTATAATTAAAGGCTTTAGGTTAATTGCTTAACCTAGTTGTGTGTACTGTACTTTAATACTCATTTAGCAAAGACTGATTTTTAACCCTTTGAGTGCCAACAGCTCTGTGAGTGATGTGCAAAATATCAGCTAAAAAGGCCAGCGTCGCTCACATTTGTTATATACATTCAAATAAAAAATGTTTTAAACATTTATATAGGTAAAAACGATATTTCCTATATAAGGTAAACATCACAGATTATTATAATGTTTGCTTGGCAATTTTCATCCCAATTTTCACAAATTCACTTGGAACCCAAAGGGTTGAGTATATTCTCCATCTTTATATGCCCTCGAATGATACTGGACCTATAGTTATGTGAGATATTTTACCTTATGTACATATCTTACATATAGAAGGTTTGTTTTAATTTTTTTAAATCTTGGGTTGCCAATTCAATCCTTCTCTGCACCCTAGGACAAACCTGAAACCCCCCCCCCAACCCCACACGGTATCCGGACTGATCATAGAATGACTCAAGGTAGACAGTCATATGGTCGACAGTCAAAAGGTCGACAGGGTTTAAAGGTCAACAGTCAAAAGGTTGACAGTCAAAAGTTCGATAGGATTTAAAGGTCGACAGACAATAGGTCGACATGGTCAAAAGATCAACATGAAAACATGAAAAAGGTAGACATGCATTTTTTTACAAAATTTTCAGCCGACATGTGCCGACAGGTGGTATTTCATGCCCTACCATCCACTGGGGCGTGGAGGGAGAAAAAGATAGTGAGTCCGTTGCACAGCGAGCCCGAAGCACAGTGAGCGCAGTGAGCCATGCGAGGGGATGTGGTACGCTTAGACAGTGTCCATGTCGCCCTATGTCGTCATAGACACCCTAAAAACATAAAAAATTCAGCTCAACCTTTTTCCATGTCGACCTTTTTGATGGCAACCCTTTGACCATGTTGACCTTTTAACCCAGTCAACCTTTTACCTGTCGACCTTTGGACTCTGTCGACCTTTTGACTGTTGACCTTTGGACCCTGTCAACCTTTTCAAGGTCGACCTTTAGATCCTGTTGACCTTTTGACCCTATCAACCATTAGTGGTCGACCATATGATTGTAGACCCAGACACTGTAGATGTTTTATACCATAACCACCCCACACAGCACGGTACCTACTTTCCAGCCCCTCAAGTGAAAGGGTGGATAAGTTCCACAGCCACCACCTGCATTTACATCTTCCTCATAAACATCCTTAATTTTGAGATAGCCTAATGGGTGTGGTACAGGGGTCCGACAGTCGGGATCCCGACAGTCATTAGCCCGACATCAGGATCCCGACTGGCCGGACCCAGACAGCATGGTGAGTGCAACAAAGCCCCTTGCGGGCTCGCCACACTGCAGGCACTGTGGCTCGCTACGCTCGCCACCTATTCTATTCCCCCCTTAATGGGGGCCGTGGACCTCCACGAGGGAAAATAGCAGGTGGTCGTCGGGAACCCGGCTGTCATGTTTTGACAGTCAGGATCCCGACGTCGGGTAAATGCCTGTCGGGATCCCGACTGTCAGGACCCCGTCCGTCACCCAGCCTAACACAGTGGTTCCTAAACTTTTTTTTTAATCAAGGCACCCTGGAGCAACAAAATATTTTCAAGGCACCCCTAGGCCAAATGCTTCTTATTGAGAAATTCAGAAAAAAAAATATTAAATGAAGTGCATTGTGTTTATATGTCACAGTTATGTGGTGAGGGACAGGATTTGCTTCTGTTTGTCCACATATATTATGATTGGCAGCCACCAGCACTGGTTTTGCCTGTTACATTGACCATTCATAATATGAATTGATCCTGGTCCACCAACCTAAGGCACCCCTGCAAGTGTCCTGAGGCACCCCAGGGTGACTAGGCACACAGTTTGGAAACCACTGGCCTACCGGTATAGCTGCCCCTGGGTGCCATTTAAAAGAGCAAAGCTGCATTCCTGCCAATTTCTCGGCTGTCCATCAGTGAGACCAGCATTAACTCTCCATCTTTACATTATTCTGCCTTCCACAACTGGCACAGCTAATATCTTGTTTAAATGAAGTATAGGATAAATAAGAGGGCTAAGCTTTTAGAGGCATGATGACTTGGTAACAGTTACATTGAAGCAACTCAAATTATAACCTTGTCAGCACGGATATAAAAGAACTTGAAAACTATTTAAAGCTGACTTCCCAGGTAATGAGACATACAGTATTCCTGCTCAGTACTAAGGGAGCTGTGTGAGTTATATGACCAATCGCTGAGTCTGAGGCTTCTGAATGATGGTCCTCTTGCACTAATTTCCATACTGTATATTGCCTTTAAGTGATGAAGAATTTTGGGGGGTATTCAATCCCTGATAGTTTTCACCAGTACATCGACAGTCGGTATTCAATGTACCGACTGTGGAGTGTCGGAAAGTCCGTAAATTGGCAGAAAATGGACGTGAATTCGACAATCCGCGGCCGTTTCCGACTAAACAGATCCGACTTCAGAATAAGTCCGATCTGACAGCCTGCAATGCTGTCCATAACGCCCACATTGAATAGGTGAGTGCCGATATTTCCCCTATCAGGAAATATCGGCACAGATTGAATACCCCCCATAGTTTCTTTGCTACTGATTAAATGCTAAAGTTACATGAATAAATACTGGATGACAAAGACCTACGTCTTAGAACATATATATTGTTATGGTGGAGGAGGCTACTACTGTATGATCTGGCTAGTTCCTGTGCCCTGACTGCTGATTTGTATGCCTGTCTTTAGTATGGTGATGATCACCACAGTAGATAATGTTATGCTGCACCGATTTTGTGTGCTGTGCTTTTCTGTACATCAAGCTGCCATGCGATTTTGGCACTTGAAGTCGATGCGATGTACTGTACTTGGCGGGTGCAATGCGATGCTATGAGATGCGATTTTAGCTACTTTTTTTTTAAGTTAATAGGTACTAATGGACATCGCATCGCATGTACTCCTGTACTGATGCGATGCGATGCAATGAAGCACAAAAAGTACTGCATGCAGATACTTTTTGTGCTTTACAATATTGTACCTGTGGGGACGCGCATCGCATCGCATCCCCCCAGGTACACGGTGCGATTATCGCACATGCGATGCGTTTTGTACTTTAAAAGTACAAAACGCATGCGATAATTACAGCGTGTATGGGCACCTTAAGTAACATCTATTTATAAAGCAATCTGCAGTATTATAACCTGTTCTGGAGTACAAGGACAATTCTGAGTGAGGTATTTCAGTTTCATCATCAGTGAAGCAATGATTAGTGAGTTTGTTATGTGTAAGGCGATATAATATTTACAGCTCCTTTTTTTTTCTTCTTTGTCCACAGTAAAATGTTTTACATAGGTGACAGTATAGCATTATGGGATTACACTCACGTATACTAGAAATATGTGATGATGTTAAGCTCTAGGAGAGGTTGTAAAACAGGAAAAATAAACTTCCAGAACTGGAATGCAAGCTGAATACCGTAACAGTGTATCTGAGGTCAAAAGCCATTATGTGTGGAGTTCCCACACTTGTGTAATATAAATAATTTCTTGAAATGGAAGGCAAAGGGCACACACCTGAATGGGACATATTTCCAACAGTGTGCAGCCTGAAAGTGTTCTGTATGTGGTTACAAGAGTCTACCGGAATGTGAGGCCTATGTAATAAGTCTTGGATAAGTGGAAAGAGATAAAATACCTTCATGCCATGTTATATGCTGTGTTTGAAACGTGACAGAAGCTGACCAGGTCAACTCTCTCCAAGCATTAGTACATAGACCCCTGTAGGTGTATATTTTACTTTATTATATACTGTATAAAGCTGCGTACCAAAGTTCTAGGCCAAAAAGGGACTTGATAAACAAAGACAATTGCAAATGCCTCTAATTTTGTATAGATATAATCATCAGAGTATAGACAGTGTGTATTAGTACACATGTAGTGTACTCGGACTCAAGGGTGGCATTCACCTATACAGGTCTATACATTACAGGCAAGACCTGGTAAGGAATAATATTTAGCCCACATGAATTTCAGGCATTAGGCAGAAATGTGGAAGCAGAATTATTATCATTATTATCTTTCATTTATAAGAAGCCCCATGGGTTATGTAGTGCCATAAAACAGAATAATGCTGACATAAGTGCCTACTAATACCAACAGTATATTCATTTACATATATACATGATTAAAGTGAGCACTGAGCATAAGTATTTAGCAAAGACAAAGAGAAGGCATGGTCATAGCAGCTGACAATATACAGGGAGATACTCAATCAGTTCCTAATATCAGTGACACCAGCAGCTACCCATCCACAGGTTGAAGTTGGCAGCTGCCACTTCCGATCGCTGTGTGATATTGATATTGGGATTACATCCACATTGTGTTGCTGTATCCTGAACATATAAAGTAACACAGGAGAAGTCTAGAGGTTGTTAAGCAGACGGAGAAGCTTTGTACGCTGTAACCTTTGATAGGAAGGCGCTCCCATGAGATCAGCCCAGATATGTGAAGAATTCTGTGGCAGAGCACACTCCTTATCACAGTGCTAGAAACAGGCACCGACCACACAGTACACAACTTCTCAGGCAGACACTGAGGTCTAGTAACAGGCACAGCACAACTTCTCAGAGGTCTAGTAACAGGCACAGCACAACTTCTCAGACAGACACTGAGTTCTAGGAACAGGCACCACACAGTACAACTTCTGGTAGACTGGCACAGAATGCTAGGCCCAGACACAGCACAGTACAACTTCTGTCTGGCAGACACTGACTCTACAGCTTCAATGTAAAGTTACCAACACAGCAGAGGACAAAGAATAGGCTGTATATAGTATTTACCGTAGCGTACCACCAACTTGCAAATGCCATAACTAGTATCCCGTTTTACTCCTCATGCACTTAATGAAATCCCTGGTACCCTGCAATCTACACATACACTTCTGTGTGAGAGGTGTGATCTGGGCAGTAGCCCGCCCAGGGGAGGGTGCAGTGTTTTGGGGTGCACTAGTTAGAGCAGATTGAGGGAATGCACATGCACCACCACGCCCTGAGAGATCCTCCGTCCGTCCTCACCCACCCTCCCTGCCTCCTCTATGTGTCATGCAGCAGCAGCAGCAGACAGGCTAGGGAGGGGTAGACCTCAGTGACAGGCAGCAGCAGCTCAGCAAAACTAGGACATTCTGTGTTTATGGTGTAGGCTCATCCCATATGCCCAGGGCACCAGTCTGCCAGCCTACTGTCTCCTTGCAGAAACAAAACAAGCCCCACGGAGGTCAGGCACACGCGATATACAGTATAGTCCTCCCTGCGCTTATCTCTGCCAGCTTGCAGTGACTCACTCCTAAAGCACGCACCCACCCCAGTGCCCCATGCATGGCACCTCACTAGTGGCACATGACTTTCCCCATGTGTGCATCCTACACAGGTACTGGTGCTGCACTCCCAGCCTATATACTGTACAGAAATGTCACTTACCTCTTTAGAACCCTTGGCACCTCCCGCGGGCTTCCTCCCCTTATGTGGCATGGCAGGGCAGAGAGACTGGCACACACGGTCTTCTTCTCCCTAGCTGGCTTCTGTGGCTGAGCTGCAGCAAAAGAACACAAAATAACAAAGTCTGTGACTTCCTACTGCATGAAACAGCTTTTCCGACCCAGTTATGAGCTACACAGCACACTCACACTGACACACACCCACAAGCCCCTCCTCTGCCTGCTGCTGTGCTAGTGCCAAGGGGCTGCCCTCACCAGCGCTAGTGCGAGTCGCGACCACTTTGCAGGAACTTTTCTGTTCTGTTAGTAGTTTGAGTGATTGGGGGGAGAATATATATTCCTGCAGCCTAGATACTGGCTGCGGGACACGGGTGGGGCACTGCTGCTGGGCTGAGCTCTATTTGCTAATAGAAATAAGGAGCAACAGGTCTGGCAGGGGTTGCAGCATTGTTCAGGCCCTGTTGCAGGAGTACTCCTTTATCTCTCTCTCCCCAGCAACCAAGCCTAGCTATGTGATTTACTAGCTGCTAAGCTCAATGTATGGGGATGTCTGTCAAGTGTCACTTTTCTAATACACTACACTAGAAGTTCACATTCAGTGTCATAGGGGAGGATTACGGAGGTATGCTGGAAGTGGGGTGGGGGAAGTACCATGATACATGAGATATTGGCCCTGATTCTGGTTTCTGCGCTCCCCTCCGCACTTGCATAGGGGAGCGATGTTTAGCTACTGCGCATGCGCATAAACTTTTATGCACATGTGCAGCTGCTTTGTGCAAGCGTGTGCGTCAAATTGATTATTCGCCGACTGTTCGCACATAGCAGAGAGGGTGTGGGGCGGTGACCATGGGTAGCGCCCATGGGAACGCGCAGAGTTCCCAAGGAAATACGCCGGTGACGCGGGTGCCAGGGTTACATCTGCCCCACCTGCAGTGCACATGGTTTTGCTCATTTTCCAAACAAATTTGTACTGAGCTCACATCTGAATAAGGCCCAAAGTTCTACAGTGTCTAGGTTGTCAGTCAATAGGTTCACCACTATTGGTCAACATCCAATAGGTGGACACATGAAAAAGGTCGACATGCAGTAGGTCAACAATGACAAAATGTCGACACTAGCAAAATGTCAACATTAATAGTCAACACTTGAAAATGTTGGCACACGTTTTTCCAATTTTCAGTGTCTATGTCGACACGGACACGATATTAGTGTGTAATCCCATGGCTCCCTGCGCTCGGAACACTATTGTAATCTCTATGCCTACATGGATTGTAAAGTGAGAACAAGTCCGTTTTAAAAACATAATCATGAAATACTCGTCAACCTTTTCCTGCATTGACCATTGAAACATGGACCTTTTGCTTGGATCCAAAGACGCCAAGTCCACCAGACGCCGCCCGCATGACTGTTTACCCCCCTCGCACACCGCAATCTCCCAACCATCGAATGATTTTGGAAGCGCTTGCTGATCTGAGACACCTCTGTAGTGTATCTGATCTGCAGGTGCCCTGTGCGGGAAGTGCTCGGGCAGCTGACATCCGCTGATGACAGCTGCTCTCCCCCGCATCCACGTACACATGCGCATAAATAACTATGTGCATGTGTAGTCGCAAAAAATAGGTCCCCCATGCGAACGCACAGGGGACCGATTAAACATCTTCATGTGCAAGGACTGAGGTGCTCATTTGATGCCATTTTAGACACAACCATTTGTTGCACTGTCAACATTTGCAGGTTCATATTCTCTGTAATATTATGGCCTCCAATGAGAGTGAATATTTGTTTGAGCACTACAGCATCATGCACGCGACACTCCCATATTACACCTATAAGCAGTCTTGGACTGCGTGGGTAAAGTGCCCACCGAGGGGGATTTGATGTGCAACCTCACAACATGAGGCAGCTCCGGCTTGTGACATCAGCCCGTCTGCATGCCCCCACCCCATCCATATGGCTCCTCTTCTCCCTCCCAGCCTGCAGCCTCCACCAGGTCAGTAATTCGCTACTGCATTCCTCCCAACTGTCCTGCTTTGGCAGAAACATCCCATTTTTTGGGACATTCCCGCGTCCCACCCAGGGTCAGCAGGGTTCTGCGCACGGTGGGGGGGGGGGGGGGGCAGCTGGGAGTCCCCCCTGTCACTATCTCCCCAGCCCCTCAGGCTGCAGAATAGACGCTGTACATCATCTATTCTGCAGCCTGAGGGACTGTGGACATAGCCAGCAGCTCAGAGAGCCATGCCCCCACAGCGGCGAAAATGGGGTTATGGCCTTGCGGGAGAATAGGCCATGCCCTGTATCGCTAGGCCATGCCCCCAATGGAGAGGGGTCTCTCTCCATTGCTGGACAATGTTGGGAGGTATGCTACTGAATACCCGGTGGCATTGATGGTTTGTGTCAGGCCCCGCCCACTCAAAAAAGTAGGTGGGGTAAAAAATCACCAGGGCCTAACAGTGAATCCCAGGGGGACCCGATTCCGGGACCCTCCCGGTCAATCCGGGAGGGTAGACAACCCTGCTTTGAACGCATATGCATTGTGACTAAGACGCATGTTCAGAAGTAAAAAAATTCATACACTGCGTCTGGCATTGATATTAAATCTGACTTAATCACTGATCACCATGTTTTGGTTATCGTTTTGGAGCTGGATTCATCTTCGTGTTTGGGTTTGGTTAGGTAAAACCACCCTCAAATGTTTTGGTTTCGATTTGGCTTGTAATATGACAATAATAATTAGAATGATTGACAAAATATATTTATCAGTTATTTGTGTTGTATGGAATTCATCCTTGACTAGTAAGATGTCATGGAGGAGTAAAGGTGGTTTAACTCACAATCTCTGAGTATCTCTCTGCTGCGAGGAAAGGGGGAGACTGATTCTGCACAGAACTGGAAACACCCTTTAAGAATATCAGCTGCCCCAGCGATATTTATTTGACCAATCCGGCAACCTGCTTTCAATCTAAGTCAGCGGTTCTCAAACTGTGGGTCCTGGCCCCAAAGTGTGTCCCGACCTTCTCAGCATGGGATCGCAACTCCATGTTGCTGACCATCAGGCTGATGACTTTTCTAATCTCAGTCAGTGATTCAAGGAGTCTGGAAAATCTGTTGAATTGTCTGTTATGTTAGACTCCTCCCATCACACAGGCCCTTATTCACATTGGCGCGTACGCATGCGAATTCGCACGTTTCACCCTGCAACCCCCATTGCGCATGTGCAGCAAGCGCACTGCGCATGTGCAATGTCATTAAAAAATACTCGCAAGCAAACTTTCGCGGAGATTTCTCAGTGCGAACGAGTGCATCGGTAGTAGGCGTGCAGTGGGCGTTAGCATGGGCGCGACCATTATAATGAGCAAAAGTGGGCGTACACATGGGCGTACACATGGGCGTTCACTATGAGTGGTGGGAGTGCTTTCGCATTTATGCAAGAGGGATTGTTCCCCTCCAACGCAAAACTTTTCGCCAGCTCAAAGCAGGTTTTTCGTTTCGCACACCTTGCTCCTTGTAATGTGCTCATTCGTACGGAGCTAACACACGCACGAAATGGCTAAATCAATGGGTAAATCAATGGCACCTGCACACTATTGACACCAATACATGGTTGATTTAATGAGACAATTACCTCAGCACAACTTCTGATTGCATACCACCAGCAATCAAGTGTTAGCAGATACAAACTTCTTCTGTTGCTAAAGTTATTTTGACCAAACCAATGCGCTAAAACCAAACAAATCCCACCCTTATGAATTTGCCTTATGTAACATACCACCACTATTGTCATTTCTACTCTGCTATATTTCGTAGTAATGTTGATTGAGTAATAATGTGGGTTGTATGTGGAATAAACACATAGTCGAGATGCATGAATGATTGAAGTAGTTACAGTAACACTTCACACATCACATCAGGGTAGGTTGACATAGTAAAATATAGGAGCACCATAATTAAGGCCCTAACTTAACACATACACATAAACAACACATTGTGGGTAGTCATAGGCATTTATTACAGTTACACATGTAAACATATTAAATATAAATGTACTGAGGGATAAGTAGTATGTTCCTTTTGCTACTTATTAGGGAAGCCACTTTAGATAATGAGGAAACATGATTAAATTCAGCTGTATTGTGTCAATGTAATTTGCTTGCAAAGTTGATGATTGTATCCAGCACATGGAAATTATTGAGGAGGGTGATGTGATTTAATTGATGTGTGCGTGGATGTTTGCTGCGTGCATACTAGTATTTGGTTTGCTAACATTTGGGGAGTAGAGCATGTTCGTTAGCAGCTTGAGGTGAGTGTGCGTGCACAAATGTGTGGGCGCGTGCGACCAGTTACACGTACGCACAGCGATAGACCACCCCCCTTCTTTGTATGGTTGCGTGCGAATAATTTCGCAACCACTGTAGGCGTGCCTTCGCCCGATGCGTGCGTGTGGTTTTTTCCGTAAGAGTGCTTGCGAATGTGCATGCGAGCGCATGAACCTGAATGAGGGCCTCTGTGCCTCCACAATGCTGCCATGTATGTGCTGTCTGCTGACTACACATGTGATGTGATGGCCTTCTGCAGTAACTTGCTGGGGTCCCGTGGGATGCAGTGTAAATCCCGGCGGTCGGGATCCCGGCGTTCAGAATCCCGACGCTGGAATCCCGATCGCCGAAATCCCGACACTTTCTCCCTCCGGGGGTGTCCACGACACCCCCGGAGGGAGAATAAATTAGTGTGCCGAGCGTAGCGAGTTACCGGGCCCGCTGCGTGGCGAGCGCAGCGAGCCCACAAGGGGGGGGCGATCCACATCCCCCCCTTGTCGGGATTTCAGCGATCGGGATTCCAGCGTCGGCATTCTGAACGCCGGGATCTGGATTGTCTGACGGGGTCCCAGAGCAAAATAGTTTGAGGACCCCTGATCTAAGTGATAAACAGCCATGAGAAATGAGGCCTTTTTTGGGGCTCTTGTGTACACAAATCCTTCACAGCATATTTAAAATTTGCATTTGTTTCTCAGTTAGTTCATAAAATTGTCAAAATTTAATCTACAACCGAATGGAAGTGACACTGCAACAATAAAAAACACTGCTAATTTTATTGTAAAAAGTTACTGTACTTCTATACCGCTTCAAGGGAATGTTAACTTTGTGTATGACAAATTATACTTGATAGCCTAAAGTCCTGGGCCCCCTTTCTGGGCCCTGAGTAGGCTACAGGGTTTGTAATATATTAAATAAAGGTAACAGTAGGGGAGCCAGAAGATGGCTATGTCTGTTGTACAGTAAGTTGAATTCATATTTGAAAGTATGGCATACATACCCAGAATTGACTGGGAGGCTCCCTGGACGGCCTCCCCGGAAGAGCCAGCAGGTTTCCTCCCTACCAAACCAATCCCACCCGCAGTTGCTAACACCCTCCTCCAGCTGTTCCGATTTGTGCATGACAATCATTTTTTTGTGACTGTCCTGCATACCACCCGTGGGCAGCAGTGTCTCACGTTGGAGCGCTGGGCGTGCCCCCACAGTGACAAAAACAGGGTGAAGACTTTGCAGGAAGTGCCGTGATAATAAGTCACGCCCCTATCTATGAGGCCACAGCACCTGATTTTGTGCGGCCCCTGCATTTGTCCCGCTTGAACATATTAAAAAGTTGGAAGGTATGCCTTCTCCCAATGATGCAATTTGCGCTTAATCATGGCCACATTGACCTGGTTGCACAGTCACCCCTGCCCTGGCGGTCCAGTTCTGGAGGGGGCAGCCGGAATGCCTAAACATCCCAGCATGCCTTGCCATAGTTTTAGCATTCCCTAATATCAAAACTGTGGTAAGGCATGCTGGGATGTGTAGTTTCACAACAGCTGGAGGGCCGCAGGTTGGACATGCCTGAACTAAACCTTGTCTACCCAAAGATCCATGGGTTGGGATAATTTGGTCTACAGCATGATGGTCGACAGTCATTAGTTCGACACCATCTGGTCGACTTTTCCCATGTCGACCTAGTGGTGACGACCTAATGACTGTCTACCATCATGCTGTGGACCAAATGACCGCATCCTAAGATCCATAGCCGTAGCTGACAGCCTAGCCCTATTGTATTTTTTGTTTTATCTTATAGTGCCACCTTGTGGACAATAACTATTTAGAAGCAGTCACATTGATGGTTATTTTGGTTCACTCTTTCTGACAAATTCCTTCTTAGATGGACAAAACCATGTGCACTGCAGGGGGGCAGATGTAAAATGTGCAGAGAGAATTAGATTTGGGTGAGTTATTTTGTTTCTGTGCAGGGAAAACACAGCCTGCTTTATTTTTACACTGCAATATAGATCTCACTTTGAAGTAAAACCCTACCCAAATCTAATTCTCTCTGCACAAGTCTGCCCCACCTGCAGTGCACATGGTTTTGTCCATCTAAGAAAGAAATTGACAGAAAGAGTGAACCAAATGACCCCCATTATTATTAAGTCGCTAATATTATTGTTTGGATGTTTGAAACATACATGCATATTTCTTAAAGTGCCCTTGATCATAAGTATTCAATTTTTATTCCTATTTTACACATTTATGCAGTTTTTTTTACTTTATATTTAGGGTTTAGTGTATAGGTTCTACATGCCTGCATGGCATTGTCCTCCCCTCCTCCACTGATCATAATAGGCCTTGGAATATTTCCACTCCAGACCCTTAATCCAGCCCTGATCCTAATTCTTATTTTTTTAACTGCATTATTAAACCTTACATTACCTATTATTTTTTGGGGGAAAAATAGTTTTAGATCTAACTTTATAGTCATATACTGTGTCACCATACCTCCCAACTGTCCCCATTTTCCCAGGACAGTCCCATTTTTTGGAACTGTCCCCCGTCATGCCCGGTGTCCAGTGTCCCGCAGGGAGGGGGGCACTTGGGAGTCCCCCTGCCTGCCACTGCCCTGTGCAATAGATGCTGTGCGCATGTGCACAGTGTGTATTTACTGAGACAGAGGGGCTGGGGGCATGGCCAACAGCTCACATAGCACTTGCCATGCCCAAAAAGTGTATAGGTCATGCCCCCTTTTTGAGCATGCTTGGCTTAGCCATGCAAGGGTCACAATTTAGGCGTTTGTAATATTGGGAGCTATGCTGTTAGGTGGAAAACAAAGCTTTCAGTTCCCATCATATATAGTAAGACATATTGACCTACATTTGTAAATTCCTCTTTGAGAGAAGAGATGTTGGAGGGTGGTGACTGAAGTGAGGCCAGACGATATGCATAATTATGACCTACCCATCACTGTAAAATTAGGTGAATAGGGCATATTTGCTTACAGTGTGATGTCAAAATTACAAGGTTACCATAAGAAACACAACTCTATGCCACAGCATACCACCCAACTTGCGTAAAAAGCAAGCTGGGACCCCCAAGCACGCTGAAGGCCTACATCCAAAATTAGGGTTCCGGCCCCCCATCCCAAATAAATGTGAAGGTCCTGCGAAAATTGGGGCAGTTGTGATTTATGACACAGCCTCAACATGTGGACTGCAGATTCCTAGAATTGTTCTCACCATTCTGCCCTCTTCACTAGGAAGTGGGTGAGATGCAGGTAGAGGTGCCCAGTTTTCTAGGTATGTGGGATCTTATCTGCAAAATCAGGCCTCTCCAGCAGGTTACGGTAGAGTAGGCACGTATGCTATAGAGATGTGGAACCTGATTCTGAGTTGTGAGTTAAGAAAGAAAGAGTAAAGAACCGTACACACTAGACACAGGGTCGGATAAAGCCTTAGGGGGGCTTGGGTCACGTCAGACAGGGGGGCTGTCTCCCTCTTGTCATTACTGGCTGCAAATTGCATGGGAGAATATTACACTGTCAAAACATAGAGTAAAGGCAGTATGTACTTAAAGGCCATAGAGTCGCTAAAATAGAAGATAAAAGCAAGTGGCAATATTAGCAGCAAAGCCTTGCATGCAGATCATACATACTGTATGTATGATGTCAAATAAACTTGGAGGCAAGTTCAAATGTAAGGACGTGTTATAAAGCAAATGTAGGAACATTTAGCGAAGAGAGTACATGTAAACTCCAAAGTGGATGGGAGAGCACATGTAAACTCCATTGGTAAGCGTGCTAGTCAAGGCATCTGTATTATCAGAATTGTACCCATAATATATGTGGTATACGTATGTATGTACAAACCTGCTGATATTGTCTTGTGGGATTTACAGTGTACAACAGGCTGATAATCTGGGGAAGTGCCCATAAAAGGTTCAGGTTAAATGATCAATAGATAACTGCAGGGGGGGGGGAATATATGAGGTTTCCATCCGTCATGAATTGACAGAATAATGGATGCTGTGTCTGACTGTTTAATGTTTTATTTTATTTTATGTTTTAATGCAAATGTAAATTGTTGTCCCACTGAGAAATGGTTTGTATCATATTGGTGGAGGCAAGTTTAGAGTGCGTGCTCTCTCTCTCTCTCTCATATATATATATATATATATATATATATATATATATATATATATATATATATATATATATACACTGTATACACACCACATGAAATGCATGTTGGTTCCTCTGTACCTTACTATGTAGGAGACCTCACAGGCTCAGCACTACCTCTGATAAAAACCCTCCCATGACGAGGCCGCTCCACGGACCTCAGAAACATGTGATGAGCTCCATCAGTCAGAGCCCAGCACAAGCCCCTCAGCCTCTGTCCCCCTTGAAGTGTGAATGGTTTTGTCCATTAGAGAGAGAATTTGTTTTTGCAAGTGAACCAGAATCAGACCTTTAATTTAATCTTTTTAGCGCACATGCCTGTCTTTCCTTATGTGCATCTTCTTTCATACTCAGATTGGAATTGTGACTCCCTACGTCACTAAGGGACCCATTTATCACGTAAGATTTGCGGCTAAATCCCTGAAAACACCCGTTTTGGGGGGTTAACCGCAAATATTATGTATCCCTGAAATGTATTAACCCCTTCCTGACAGAGCCAGTTTTTGCGTTCCTGACAGAGCCCTTTTTTTCAAATCTGACATGTCTCACTTAAGTGGGGATAACTTTTTTTTGCTTTTACTTATCCCAGTGATTTTGAGATTGTTTTTTCGTGACACATTGTACTTCAAATTAGTGGTAAATTTGGGTCAATACAGTCTGTGTTTTTTTGTGAAAAATACCAAAATGTCGTAAAAAAATGGAAAATTTAGCAATTTGCTAAATGTTAAATTTTCTGCTTGTGAGACAAATAATCATACCACTCAAAATAGTTAATAACTAACATAGACCATATGTCTACTTTATGTTGACATCATTATTTCAACTTCCTTTTAATTTTTTTGGACACTAGGAGGCTTACAATATGAATAGCAAATTCTCAAATTTTCAAGAAAATTTCAAACACTGATTTTTTTAGGGACCAGTTCAGTTCTGATGTGACTTTGAGGGACTTGTATGTGAGACACCCCCATAAATGATACCATTTCAAAAACTGCACCCCTCACAGTATTCAAAACAGCATTTTGGAAGTTTGTTAACCCTTTAGGTGTTTCACAGGAATTAAAACAAAGTGTAGGTGAAATTTCAAAATTTCATTTTATTTGCAGATTTGCAATTTGAATACATTTTTCTAAGGAACACAGTACATTTTACTAGAGAAATGTGACTAAAAATTGATTCCCCCAATTCTTTTGTTTTCATAAATATCCTATATGTGGCCCTAGTGTGCACGTTGACCAAACCACAGGCTTCATAATAGAAGGAGCACCTACTTGATTTTGGAGCCTCCTTTTTATGAGATTATTTTTTAGGCACCATGTAGGTTTCTAGGCACCATAAGATGCTAAAAGTTAGGAACCCCCCCACAAGTGACCCCATTTTGCAAACTACACCCCTCAGGGAATTCATCTAGGGGTATAGTGTACATTTCAAACCCCCAGGGGTTTC
Organism: Crinia signifera; assembly: GCF_055691185.1. NCBI lineage: Eukaryota > Metazoa > Chordata > Amphibia > Anura > Myobatrachidae > Crinia > Crinia signifera. The sequence continues at coordinate 408,794,984 of NC_139217.1, forward strand.
ACCAATTTTGATACAACTGGGCAGTAAAAATGAAAAATTACATTTTTTTACACAAAAATGCAGTTCTGGCTCAAAATTTTTCATTTTCAGAAGGTATGAAGGAGAAAAAGCACCCCAAAATCTGTGCCCCAATTTCTCCCGAGTACGGCAATGCCTCACATGTGACCAACAAATACCAGTTGGGTGCATGGCAGGACTCAGAAGGGAAGGAGTGATTTTTGGATTTTGCAGCACAGATTTTGGTGGAATGAATGGTGGGTGCTATGTTGCACCAATACAGTGGAACCCCCCCACAAGTCACCCCATTTTGCAAAGTACACCCCTCAGGGAATTGATCTAGGGGTATAGTGTACATTTCAAACCCCCAGGGGTTTCACCAATTTTGATACAAGTGGGCAGTGAAAATGAAAAATTACATTTTTTTACACAAAAATGCAGTTCTGGCTCAAAATTTTTCATTTTCAGAAATAATGAAGGAGAAAAAGCACCCCAAAATATGTGCCCCAATTTCTCCCGAGTACGGCAATGCCTCACATGTGACCAAAAAATACCAGTTGGGTGCATGGCAGGACTCAGAAGGGAAGGAGTGATTTTTGGATTTTGCAGCTCAGATTCTGGTGGAATTTTGGTGGGTGCTATGTCGCATTAGCAAGACCCCCCAAGCACCAATACAGTGGAACCCCCCCACAAGTGACCCCATTTTGCAAACTACACCCCTCAGGGAATTCATCTAGGGGTATAGTGTACATTTCAAACCCCCAGGGGTTTCACCAATTTTGATACAACTGGGCAGTAAAAATGAAAAATTACATTTTTTTACACAAAAATGCAGTTCTGGCTCAAAATTTTTCATTTTCAGAAGGTATGAAGGAGAAAAAGCACCCCAAAATATGTGCCCCAATTTCTCCCGAGTACGGCAATGCCTCACATGTGACCAAAAAATACCAGTTGGGTGCATGGCAGGACTCAGAAGGGAAGGAGTGATTTTTGGATTTTGCAGCTCAGATTCTGGTGGAATTTTGGTGGGTGCTATGTCGCATTAGCAAGACCCCCCAAGCACCAATACAGTGGAACCCCCCCACAAGTGACCCCATTTTGCAAACTACACCCCTCAGGGAATTCATCTAGGGGTATAGTGTACATTTCAAACCCCCAGGGGTTTCACCAATTTTGATACAACTGGGCAGTGAAAATGAAAAATTACATTTTTTTACACAAAAATGCAGTTCTGGCTCAAAATTTTTCATTTTCAGAAGGTATGAAGGAGAAAAAGCACCCCAAAATATGTGCCCCAATTTCTCCCGAGTACGGCAATGCCTCACATGTGACCAAAAAATACCAGTTGGGTGCATGGCAGGACTCAGAAGGGAAGGAGTGATTTTTGGATTTTGCAGCTCAGATTCTGGTGGAATTTTGGTGGGTGCTATGTCGCATTAGCAAGACCCCCCAAGCACCAATACAGTGGAACCCCCCCACAAGTGACCCCATTTTGCAAACTACACCCCTCAGGGAATTCATCTAGGGGTATAGTGTACATTTCAAACCCCCAGGGGTTTCACCAATTTTGATACAACTGGGCAGTGAAAATGAAAAATTAAATTTTTTTACACAAAAATGCAGTTCTGGCTCAAAATTTTTCATTTTCAGAAGGTATGAAGGAGAAAAAGCACCCCAAAATCTGTGCCCCAATTTCTCCCGAGTACGGCAATGCCTCACATGTGACCAAAAAATACCAGTTGGGTGCATGGCAGGACTCAGAAGGGAAGGAGCGATTTTTGGATTTTGCAGCACAGATTTTGGTGGAATGAATGGTGGGTGCTATGTTGCACCAATACAGTGGAACCCCCCCACAAGTCACCCCATTTTGCAAAGTACACCCCTCAGGGAATTCATCTAGGGGTATAGTGTACATTTCAAACCCCCAGGGGTTTCACCAATTTTGATACAAGTGGGCAGTGAAAATGAAAAATTACATTTTTTTACACAAAAATGCAGTTCTGGCTCAAAATTTTTCATTTTCAGAAGGTATGAAGGAGAAAAAGCACCCCAAAATATGTGCCCCAATTTCTCCCGAGTACGGCAATGCCTCACATGTGACCAAAAAATACCAGTTGGGTGCATGGCAGGACTCAGAAGGGAAGGAGTGATTTTTGGATTTTGCAGCTCAGATTCTGGTGGAATTTTGGTGGGTGTTATGTCGCATTAGCAAGACCCCCCAAGCACCAATACAGTGAACCCCCCCACAAGTGACCCCATTTTGCAAACTACACCCCTCAGGGAATTCATCTAGGGGTATAGTGTACATTTCAAACCCCCAGGGGTTTCACCAATTTTGATACAACTGGGCAGTGAAAATGAAAAATTACATTTTTTTACACAAAAATGCAGTTCTAGCTCAAAATTTTTCATTTTCAGAAGGTATGAAGGAGAAAAAGCACCCCAAAATCTGTGCCCCAATTTCTCCCGAGTACGGCAATGCCTCACATGTGACCAAAAAATACCAGTTGGGTGCATGGCAGGACTCAGAAGGGAAGGAGTGATTTTTGGATTTTGCAGCTCAGATTCTGGTGGAATTTTGGTGGGTGCTATGTCGCATTAGCAAGACCCCCCAAGCACCAATACAGTGGAACCCCCCACAAGTGACCCCATTTTGCAAACTACACCCCTCAGGGAATTCATCTAGGGGTATAGTGTACATTTCAAACCCCCAGGGGTTTCACCAATTTTGATACAACTGGGCAGTGAAAATGAAAAATTACATTTTTTTACACAAAAATGCAGTTCTGGCTCAAAATTTTTCATTTTCAGAAGGTATGAAGGAGAAAAAGCACCCCAAAATCTGTGCCCCAATTTCTCCCGAGTACGGCAATGCCTCACATGTGACCAAAAAATACCAGTTGGGTGCATGGCAGGACTCAGAAAGGAAGGAGTGATTTTTGGATTTTGCAGCACAGATTTTGGTGGAATGAATGGTGGGTGCTATGTTGCACCAATACAGTGGAACCCCCCCACAAGTGACCCCATTTTGCAAACTACACCCCTCAGGGAATTCATCTAGGGGTATAGTGTACATTTCAAACCCCCAGGGGTTTCACCAATTTTGATACAAGTGGGCAGTGAAAATGAAAAATTACATTTTTTTACACAAAAATGCAGTTCTGGCTCAAAATTTTTCATTTTCAGAAGGTATGAAGGAGAAAAAGCACCCCAAAATCTGTGCCCCAATTTCTCCCGAGTACGGCAATGCCTCACATGTGACCAAAAAATACCAGTTGGGTGCATGGCAGGACTCAGAAGGGAAGGAGTGATTTTTGGATTTTGCAGCACAGATTTTGGTGGAATGAATGGTGGGTGCTATGTTGCACCAATACAGTGGAACCCCCCCCCACAAGTCACCCCATTTTGCAAAGTACACCCCTCAGGGAATTGATCTAGGGGTATAGTGTACATTTCAAACCCCCAGGGGTTTCACCAATTTTGATACAAGTGGGCAGTGAAAATGAAAAATTAAATTTTTTTACACAAAAATGCAGTTCTGGCTCAAAATTTTTCATTTTAACAGAAGGAATGAAGGAGACAAAGCACCCCAAAATGTGCCCCAATTTCTCCCGAGTACGGCAATGCCTCATGTGTGACCAAAAAGTGGCAGGACTCAGAAGGGAAGGAGTGATATTTGGATTTTGCAGCACAAATTCTGGTGGAATGATGGTGGGTGCTATGTCGCATTAGCAAGACCCCCAAAGCACCAATACAGTGGAACCCCCCCACAAGTGACCCCATTTTGCAAACTACACCCCTCAGGGAATTCATCTAGGGGTATAGTGTACATTTCAAACCCCCAGGGGTTTCACCAATTTTGATACAACTGGGCAGTGAAAATGAAAAATTACATTTTTTTACACAAAAATGCAGTTCTGGCTCAAAATTTTTCATTTTCAGAAGGTATGAAGGAGAAAAAGCACCCCAAAATCTGTGCCCCAATTTCTCCCGAGTATGGCAATGCCTCATATGTGACCAAAAAATACCAGTTGGGTGCATGGCAGGACTCAGAAGGGAAGGAGTGATTTTTGGATTTTGCAGCACAGATTTTGGTGGAATGAATGGTGGGTGCTATGTTGCACCAATACAGTGGAACCCCCCCACAAGTCACCCCATTTTGCAAAGTACACCCCTCAGGGAATTGATCTAGGGGTATAGTGTACATTTCAAACCCCCAGGGGTTTCACCAATTTTGATACAAGTGGGCAGTGAAAATGAAAAATTACATTTTTTTACACAAAAATGCAGTTCTGGCTCAAAATTTTTCATTTTCAGAAGGAATGAAGGAGACAAAGCACCCCAAAATGTGCCCCAATTTCTCCCGAGTACGGCAATGCCTCATATGTGACCAAAAAATACCAGTTGGGTGCATGGCAGGACTCAGAAGGGAAGGAGTGATTTTTGGATTTTGCAGCTCAGATTCTGGTGGAATGTTGGTGGGTGCTATGTGGCATTAGCAAGACCCCTGAAGCACGGTGAAATGATGAACCTAATAATCCATAGATGTGTGGTATATTTTAAAACACTCCTTTATACATAGGCCGGGTTTGTCGGGGCAAGTTTCACAGTGGAAAATAGTTTCCTTTCTTATTCCCTTTTTATAGCAAACTTTGCACCTTTTTTGTGTCCTGCCCTTTCTTGCAGTGGAGGGGATTTCGTTCGGAAAATGCTGCCCTGGTACAATACGGGGGCCAGTACTAGAAGTACTGGGGCCCTCTGCCTGCTGGTTCCCAAATACTAGGCCCTTTATGACTTCCTCTTGAAAGTGCATAAATGTCCCCCTCTGGCCGGTAGAACGGAATAGCACGTAAGCGTTATACAGTGCCATCTGGATGATATACACGGCCAGCTTCTTGTACCAGATTTTTGTTTTCCGCAGGGCACTGTACGGCTTCAGTACCTGATCTGAAAGATCCACTCCGCCCATGTACCTATTGTAATCCAGGATACAATTAGGTTTTGAGGTGTGGGTACTGGTACCTCGTACAGGGACGGAGGTGGTACTGTCTCCGTGAATTGTTGTCAGTATAAGGACATCCCTCTTGTCCTTATATTTGACCAACAACATATTTTCGGTGCATATTCCCCTGCTTTCACCCCTTCTCATTACTTGGGCAATGTGCGTTTTTGGGAGGCCTCTTTGGTTCTTGCGCACAGTACCGCAAGCTGCTGTACCTCTTGAACCAAGGGCCTTAAACAGGGGGATGCTAGTGTAAAAGTTATCCACATAGAGGTGATAACCTTTATCCAGGAAGGGGTGCACTAAATCCCAGACAATTTTTCCACTAACACCTACGAGGGAGGGGGGGCATTCTGGCGGTTCAATTCTTGAATCCTTCCCTTCATATACCCTAAACCTGTGAGTGTACCCTGAGGTGCTTTCACACAGCTTATACATTTTTATGCCATACCTTGCCCTCTTACTGGGAAGGTACTGGCGGAATTTAACCCTTCCTTTAAAATGTATAAGGGACTCGTCTATGCAAATGAATTTATCTGGGATGTACATCTCTTCAAATTTGGCACTGAAATGATCAATGACCGGCCTGACTTTGAATAGCCGGTCAAAGGTGGGATCATCTCTGGGTGGGCACTGTGCATTATCGTTGTAATGCAAAAATTTAAGGATCGTCTCAAATCGAGCCCGGGGCATGGCCATACGGTAAAATGGGGTGCTGTACAGAACATCTGTACTCCAATATTGCCTAATTTCTGGCTTTTTTACTATGCCCATATGAAACACCAGACCCCAAAACGTCATCATCTCTACTGCATCTACAGGGGTCCACCTAGCAAATGATGACGTGGGGTTTTGAGCAATAAACTGCTGGGCATATAAATTAGTTTGGTCCACCATTAAATTTATAAAATCATCAGAGAAAAATAATTTGAAAAAGTCAATTTCTCTGAGACCTGTGGAATCAAATTGGATTCCTGGCATGGCCAAAAACTCAGGAACCTGGGGCTCAAAATTGTCTGGTGGTGGGGTCCATACGAGATCAATTATTGGGGGGGGGGTCTCAGCTGCTCTACGGGGGCGTCTTTGAGGGGGTCCCTCATCACCAGAGGAGGAAGAGGAGCTTAAGGCGAATCCTTCAAATTCCCCGCTTGCATCACTGGCTGTGTCAGAGTCAGAAGCAAGCATGGCATATGCCTCCTCCACTGAATACATTCTTCTGGATGACTGGGATGACATTTGGGATGACATTTGGGATGCCATTTTTATTTTTGTGTTACTGGTAGTGAAATGTTTCAACACGTGTATAGTGTAGGGGGGGGTACAAACTTTATTTCAACCAGGGGGGTATGTAGTGTGTAGTGTGTATGTAGTGCAGAAAAAAAAAAATACTTTATACAAAAAAAAAAAAAATGAAGGGGTTAAAAAAAAAAAAAAAATTGAAGGGGTTAAAAAAAAAAAAAAAAGGTCCTGCGCCAAAAATTGAGCACAGATGTCGGTCAGTAACGTCCGTCACTAAACAGCGCTCAAAGGCAACAGGAATTTGATCAAAAAAAAAAAAAAATAGATCAACCCTGTGCCGAAAAAGATGATCAGTGATGTACGTCACTGATCAGCGCACAGCGGCCACAGGACACCCCCAAAATCACAGTGTGTGTAAAAAAAAAATTAAAAAAAGACCCCACAGCACACAAAAAAAAAAAGGTGATCAGTGATGCGACACTGATTACCAGTGAGGGGCAGCAGGTGCACAACCTTTGGTGCAACTGACAGTGCAACTGGCAGGTATATATAAAAAAAAAAAAACCTCTGCACCCCTAAAAAGTTGCTGATCACCTCAGATATAGTGATCAGCACAAAAGGCGGGGGCAGCAGACACAAAATTTAGCACTCTCTATCACTCTCTGTCACTATCTCTCTCTATCTCTCTCTATCTCTCTCTATCTCTCTCTATCTCTCTCTATCTCACTATCTATCACTCTATGACACTGCAGCAGCAGCACTGACAGTTATATATATGAAAAATAACCCCTGCACCCCCAAAAAGTTGCTGGGGGTGCACAAAAGGGGGGCAGCAGACAAAATATAGCAGTCTCTATCACTCTCTGTCACTATCTCTCTCTATCTCTCTATCTCTCACTATCTATCACTCTATGACACTGCAGCAGGTATATATATATATATAAAAAATACCCTGCGCCCCCAAAAAGTTGCTGATCAGTTAATTTATACTGATCAGCACAAAAGGGGGGGCAGCAGTCAGTTATATAAAAAAATATATAGCACGATCTGTCACTATCTCTCTATCTCTCTCTCTCTATCTCTCTCTCTCTATCTCTCTCTATCTCTCTATCTATAACTCTATTACACTGCAGCAGCACAAAATATAGCACTCTCTGTCACTAGGCCTCTCTATCTCTCTCTCTCTATCTCTCTCTCTCTCTAACTCGATGACACTGCAGCAGCACAACACAGCACAACACAGCACAGGATGTCACAAGATGAAGCAAGATCCCAAGCAGTGATCAGGTAAGTATTGAGCAAGGTTCTGGTCAGTAAATGGCGACAGCTGGGCACGGTGACCGCACTGCACGCTATTCCAGACCGGAATGGCGTCTGCAGTGTAGTCCCCGTTAGTTTAAACCCCCCTCCATGGCTGTGATTGGTCCGTCGGTCCGACGGACCAATCACGGCCTTTGGGGGCGGGCGGGGTGAGGTGGGGTGACACCAGTGTCACCCTTACACCCCGCGGTGATTGGTGCTGTACTTTACAGCACCAATCACCTCCGATCCCGTGTCACCGGCGAACGTTATTCGCCGGTGACACAGAAAACGCTGTAATTGGCTGTTCACACTGAACAGCCAATCACAGCGATCGCCGACGGGAGGGCGGCATCGCAGCCCCCCCTGGGCATGCAGGGACATGTCTGCTGTCAGGGACAGCAGACATCGTCCCTCTGTCACTGCGTCTCTAGACGCAGTGACAGTTAGAAGCCATGACGTATATATACGTCATGTGTCGGGAAGTACTTCCCGGCCATGACGTATATATACGTCAAATGTCGGGAAGGGGTTAAAGGGGACCGCAGCAGGAATCTCCGATGCCTGCTGCGATCCCCCCCTGCACCACCGCCAGCTGCATCCCCCATAGGTTTCTATGGGGGATGCGAAGCTGCCCGATGTATCAACATCGGGCAGCCCGGCTTCGCACCCCTGGGCTATCGCCATTCTGATATGGCGATAGCCCATTGTAGCCTATGGCTACACATCGCACTGCCCGAGCAGGGCAGTGCGGTAAGAGAGGTCGGCGGGGGTCAGCGCATAACCACGCATGCGCAGACCCCCCGGCTTCCGGGTCAGGGCTTCGCAGGGACGGGCTCCTATCGGAGCCCTGTCCCTGCGCCCCCAGAATGATAAATTCCTGCGGTATCAGATGATACCGCAATGCGATGCCCGGCGTTGTCACACGCCGGGATCACTATAGAATGATAAATGCGCCCCTAAGGCTGTTGCAAACAACTGATGATGATGATGGCTACAGATTGTGCATAACGAGAGTCCAAAATGCAAATAAATGTAAACTGCTACAACTGTTTTTTTTTTTTCCATGTAAAATGACACTACATTAAATACTGGTTTTACCTTCTCATGTGTGGGAAGGGGAAGCTTGATTATACGTTTATGATTGTTGTCATATATATATATGTACTGTATATGCATCATGCATGTGTCGTCTTGGGCTGGCACATGCAGCAGTTACCGGGAATTCTTAGATATCCTGCACATGGCACAAATAAGTTTTTGTTTCTTTTCTTAAGAAAAGAATGGAATGTTGCTGGGCAGGTTTGTTCAGTCAGTGTCACTGAAGCACTGTGCCCCAATTCACTTGTCACTTCTCCTCATTCTGTTATTTAGTTACAGTACATTCTGACAGTGTTGTATTCTTCTCTGACCTAATCCTTTTACAGCAACCTGTTTGTGCCTGATAATAAATGTAAAATATCCTATTATTAGTGAGTGATGAATAAATAAATATAGCAGGGTCTGGTTCATGGGAAATTGTGAATGCATTCAATAGTTCTAGTATTTTTGTTTTAATGTTCCACAAATGCTCTGGCTTTATAATATACATTTCTTGTAGGGATGGCCATTGTTGCCATTGCCATCGAGGGTTGCCATCGATGGCAATTCTGCAACTGGTCATCGATAGTGCTAAACTATGCAATGGCTGACCAACGACATTTTAACATATCAATGGTGATCCATTGTGTTTGATCGATTGACCTATGGGCCAATCAAAACACGGGGGCGAGGCTTAGCGGGGTCGAGGGGGGGGGGCAGAGCTATGCTCCGGGTCTCAGCACTTTGCAAGAAAAAAAAAAGCGCAAAACATAGTTTTGCTGTTCCATCGATGGAGGGAAACCATCTGGTTCTCCCCCATCGGTGGCAAAAGTATTCAACATTGGCCATGAAACCATCCATGATTTCGAGCTTACAATTTATAGGAGGGAAACCCAAGGACAGGCATCAGCAATAGCATAGCAGTCCCACCAAGTTACAAGTCCAGAAGGGAAGCTATATTATACTTAAGTGCCTCTGAGGGTTAGGTGGGTGGTACCTAAATTTGATAAGCTTGCCTGAAGAGGTGAGTTTTCAGGGAACGCTTGAAAGTTTGAAGGATTGACGACAGTCTAATTGTGCACGGGAGGGCATTCCATAGGGTGGGTGCAGCCATATGAAAGTCTTATGGGGGTATAACTGATCTCTTCCTTCGAGTCACTTAAGTAAAGCAATACTTTATGAAACAGTTTTTCTCATCTCTATATCACTACACATTGAACCTCATTTAGAGTTGAAACAATTTGCAAGTGAGGGGTCCAAGTGCAATTTTCTTCTATTTTCTTTGCATGATAGAAAAATGTTTTTGAACGTAGTGAGCAAATACTGGGCAGCTATATTTTTACACTGTAATATAGAGATGGGCAAGGATGAATCCCACACCACATTCTTCAACTGTTCACACAATTAACCCCCCCCCCCCCCCCCCACACACACACACATACATACATACACATCAATAAAGGTTCATAACTGCACTTCAAGCGGGATTAACAGACTAGAAATGGGGTGCAATATATTTGTCTATTTACAAAAATGTTGCCTTAAGCTGGGTACACACAGGGGGTTATTCTGGTTGATAAGCAAGGCTGCGAATTCACAGCCTTGTGAGTCCACCAGACGCCGCCTGCCGGTACGCCCACCTCCTCCTCGCATGCCGGGTTCATTTGCCCCAGCTGTGAATGGATGTTTAACATAAACATCCATTCGCAGGCTATGGGGAAGACACACATCATTCGATGGTCGGTAGCCATCGATTGATGTAGTGAGTGCACGCATATCTCAGGTTACTCTAAGGTAACCTTAGATTTGCGTGCACACTCGAGAGGAAGTGGGTGGGCAGCTGACTTCTGGTGATGTCAGCTGCCCACCCCCCGCACCCACGTCAAGGCCGATTACCACTGGGCGTTCCCATGGGTGTGACTACTTGCCACCCGCAGTGTTGGGTGCGTGCGTAGAAATGCGTCTGCACATGCACAGACGCACACCATCTGTCCCCAGTGCGAACACGCGGGAGATCCGAACGGACCTAAAGGTCCACTATCCAATTTGCATGAACGATATACATGATAATGCATACCAACTATATCGTTAACGATACCCCCTACCGTAGGGTGTGTCTGATCATCTGAACATGTAGTCCAATGTGATGATATTGTCAGTGACTGCACGTTCGGCGGTGGTTCCGGTGAGGGCACTGCATGATATTGTTAACGATATTGTTCAGTGTTAACCTGTGCGTTGTCTGATTTGGCAGCGATATCAGCAGTGCTGCATATATTCTGGTTGATACGCAAAGCTGCCAAATTCGCAGTTTTGCGTGTCATATATGCGCCGCTTGCACGAACATCCGCCCCAATACCGAATTTCCTCGAATGCATGCAAATGGATGTTTAGCAAATATTTGCTCTCTAACCATTGAATGATTTGAAAGCGCTCGCTGATCTAAGAAACCTCTGGTGTCTTAAATCTGCGGGCTTCCTGTACGGGAAGCTTGCGGCCAGCTGACATTCGCTGATGTCAGCTGCCCACCCCCCTTCACCCATGTCACTGGCACATTTACATGGGAACGCCCAGCATGGTGGCCCCTCACCACCACACCCCGCCCTTCACCCCTACTGCTAGGTGTAAACTGGACGGTGAATAATCACTTAGCCGTACCCACCCGCACCAAGCGGCTGCACATGCGCATACATGTATATGTACCAAACCATTGCCCCCCTGTGCAAATGCGCAGGGGAGCATACGGATTAGAATAAGGTCCATAGTAAATTGTAAGGCTATTTATTGAATTTGCGGCCAATGTAGATAATTTAGCGTCCGCTGCCGACAAAACGTGTCCGTTCCGACACTTGAAACATTGAATACCAACTGTCAAGTTACAGTCTGAACAGGTCGAAAATGGCAGGAATGCCCCGACAGTCGGATTCGAGATTGAATACCCCCTAACTCTTTTCTTGAACACATAAAACTATTATAACGTATATACTCACTGAAATACACTCATGCAATCAAAAATCAATTTCCATTCACATCAATAAGATGATTATGGAAGAGTCTGTAGGGTGTTTTACTAAAGCACATACGTGTATTAGTCCCATAACTATAATGTACTTTAGCATAAGATAAGCACTGCACACATACATAATAAAGTCCCCTAAAATAACACACAGAAGAAACTTTCCTTACCTTGTCTTCCTAGAGCTAACCCGGAATGTTTTTTCTTGACTGGTTTGCTAGTGGCAGTGTGATACCATTGGCTAAGGAAAGGGTGAGATGTGGGTGGAGAAGGCCCAAGGCAAGAGAAGGTGTGAATTGTCATCCAAGAAATATTTGTAAGCAGTCCAAGGCTGGGCATGTTAGAAAATGTAACTGTACTGTGATTTACTGTTTATATAATACATTTACATTTAGTATTATGCTATAGAATTGCTAGAACAAGAGGATAAATCAGTGTGTTATTTGGGAAGTACTAGTATGGTTGTAATGGGAACAACGTTTCTCTCATTCCAGTTCAGTGATGACATTATATAAGTATATCTGGGGATTGTTGTACTGTACAGCGGTGGCGTAACTATTAATTATGCGCCCCCCTGCTGAAAATTTTGCTACTGCAGACCATTTTTAAGGTTGCTAGTCTTTCGTATGGGGGCAGCCATTTTCTGAATGTCACTTTTTTATATAAGCAGCAGGAGCCGGGAGTGCAGGTACCCACAACACAGAATCACCAGCGGCAGGGGCAGACGGCAGCGGCTAACTTTAGCCCTGCAGCCCCCACGGTGCCCACACCTTCTCAGCACCTCCCCGTCACCGTGGGGGCTGCGTGGCTATAGTTACGCCACTGCTGTACAGTAAAAACATTAAACGGATGTCTTTGCTGCTGCTTTGTGCAGTATATGTTTGCATTGTATGACTGATTACACTTACAGGGGGTTATTCACGTTTGTTCACTCGCATGTGAATTGGGGCGTGATGTTTCCTATCTGCGCATGTGCATGTTCATGTGCCAGGTGCGTGCAGCACCCAAGACTGCGGGTGGGCGCGGGCCAGGGGATGCGCCCATTGGAACGCCCAGCGTTTTGGGGGCATTCCCATGAAAACACTGGGCGTTCCAGTGGAAATCACCCTGTGGTGCGGGTGCCGGGGGAGGGTGGCTGACATCACCAGATGCCAGCTGTTCCTGTCGAGGGTGCATGCATATCTGAGGGGCCCGAGAGCAGTGTTCCCTCTAAGCTGTGCGCACGTGCGCGCGCACACACCTTGACGAGCGTGCGCACAGACATTACAACAGAGCGCACAAAGCAGCAGTGGTCCCTTTTGCAGTGGTGGACTCAATTAATGTGCGTTTCACCCATTAACTACATTGTGTGCTGTGTTTTGAATGTTTAAATGTTTAATATCATTTTGAAGTAAAGTTAACACAAATGCTGAAAGTCATTTTCCAGTTATATATAAGTGACGCACAAAAATTTTAATTTCCTTCCAAAGTTGCACAGCCAAAATTTTTTGCCGCACACAGTCTTCATAAAATTAGAGGGAACATTGCCCGAGAGTCGCTTAGATTTGCGTGCTGGTTCCACATCATTTGATGGTCGGTGACCATCGAATGATGTGGATGTCGCCCCATAGGCTGCGAATGGATGTTTGGCCGAAACATTTGACCATCATGCTGGTGACCGAATGACCGTATCCCCATTTTATGTGGTGTGAGCTGCAGCCGCCACTGGTAGTAATGTATAATGCTTTTGTATTATAGATATAAATGTGTACAACACCCTATTATGATGAAGGGTCCATTTACCAAACAATGGCCCTTATTCTGATCGGTGCGGCCGGAGCCGCATATGCGGCTCCGACCGCACAGACGAATCCCCGCCTTGCGTACGGATCGCCACCTCCGTCCGTACGCGGATATGTGGCGATCCGTATGAAAGTGGACGGGGATACGCCTCCTCCACCTTGGGAGCAGCCCCTGCATTCGATGGTCGCAGACCATCGAATGCAGGGCCGCACGCTCCACCAGGTCCCGCGACACAAGACCACACGGACACTTGTCCGTGTGAAATCTTGTATTGGGGCGGGCAGCTGACATCCGGCGATGTCAGCTGCCCGCCCCCTACACGCGCGTCATGGCCTCATTACCATGCATACGCCCCGCGTTTGCATGGGAACGCCCATGAAACGCGGGGCGTATGCATAGGGAAATGAGGCTAAGTAGCCCCTCACGCCCCTATCCGCCCCCTTTGCGGCGGTCAAAAAAAGTGTGCGGCGATTTCGCCTGCACATGCGCAGAGTGCCCTCTGCACATGCGCAGAGCGAAAACATCGGCGGAACGGCCGCATGCGGCCGTTACCGAACCGATCAGAATAAGGGCCAATATTTCCTGCTAAAATTAAATATCCACCAAGTTTGCAGGAGGGTTCACAACAGGTAACTCCAATACACAGATCTGGCCCTAATCAATTTGATGCCCTGGGCAAGATTTTTGCTGGTGCCCCCTTGCACCACCGCTAGTTCCACCTCTGACCCCACCTCCCTCCCCATTATGTCACACAGTAGTGTCTGTTTTTCACGTTACATTACCACCCCTCCTGTATTGCTCCTTATTCACATTATAACACTGCATATTGCTCCTTATTTACATTACATCACACCATATTGGACCTAATTCAGACCTGAGTGCTGCTGTGCGAGTTGCAGAGCCCAAGTAGTTAACAACCAGACAGAGTGAAAACTCACCCTGTGCAAGTCCAGCTGCAAATCCATATGCCACTCACTCACTATCAAATGATTTTGCAATGATGTGCGCAGTCTGTTCATAACCCAGAACCTACTCTAGCTGTGCAAAAGAATCAGGCTAATTGAGGCCGGACTTAAAGTTACACGCCCTCCCTGAAAATGCCTGGGTGCACCTGCATTTTTCCCAGACACTCCCAGAAGTGTCTGGTTACCACTCACAAATGGCAACATCCTGTCAATCAAACAGCGGGCGGTTTGCAATAAAAAAAAAAGTGTTTGAGTCCCCAAAATCTTACCTGTTGATAATTAAAGTAGTCAATTTAAAGTAACATTATAAGGTTATTAATATTTACTTCATTATATTGTAAAGTGATACAGTTATACCCAAGTCCTAATGTCCTCTACTATCTATCTATCTATCTATCTATCTATCTATCTATCTATCTATTTATCTTTCTAATCTCTCTCTCTCTCTCTCTATAAATATGTGTAAGTGTGATGGATAATATGAGTGCAAATGCTATATTTTAAAGAGTCTGCATGTAACAGCTGCATTTGTGATCATGTAACGTCTAAATCTCCTACTGGCTATAAGAGCTGATTGAGTCACTCTCTCCCTTCCCATTAGTTAGGACTCGTGTTGACAGTGTAAGTGATAGTTTGAGTTCTTGCTCAATCACAATCCTTCTACTCAATGACAAATGAGTGGAGTATTCCCTCTGTGATCAAAGGGAAGCCATGATCAGAAATGGATGATATAAATAAGTTTGTAGAATTTGCATCACTATTTTTGAAACAAAAAGTATTATATTTATGCAAATGAAGTAATATCAGTTTAAACCTCCAAAATATCAAATAATAGGTAATTGATGTATTTCCCAAAGTAGTCTGAAAATGTCCACCAAGGTGATAAATATTGCAGAACATGAGATTATTCCTAGCTGCCATGTTACAAGCTTTGGGCCTTATTCATGTGAGTACGCACACGCCTCCGCTGCTACAAATTTTTTAGCCTATGGAACTGCTATATATCGACATTGCAGCTGCATACACACTGAGCTGCATGCCCCCTGCCCAGCGCCGACTTAGGGGGGGGGGAGGACCGCGTTGCATAGCGGAGCGCTATGCAAAGCCATCATGAAAGCCGCTCATCTGCTGGTATAACCAGCAGATGAACGGCTTTCCCGGCGATGTTCGCCAGGCCATACACACTGGGCGGCTTTGAGCTGAAACCTGCAGTTTTGAGCGTCTTTCAGCTCAAAGTCACCCAGTGTGTATGGGCCTGCGTATCTGTCGCCAATATCAGGTTAACTCCCCCAAAACTGTCAATCACTCTGCACATAAAATGTCAGCATGAGCACAATCAGAAAATCAGAAAGGCACTTTGGCGCGTGTGCCATGTGATCGCATCACATGCTCAGCCTGCTGATAATTGCTCTGTTGCTAAAATATTGGCATTGCATACAGACATTAATTAGACTTTATGTTTTTAAAAATGTATATTTCGAGCTGGTTAGTTGGTACTTTACAGTATCTCTATCCACTTTATCTCTTTCCGAGACACTCCTCTCAATTACACTAAAGTACTGTATCTGGAAAAACTTGAAGCACAACTCTGTTCCTCTAACACACAGTTATTGCAGATTGTGTCACTTATACTGGTGACTTTGTTTCTGCATGTTCCACTAATCTCTTATCTGTTTGTAAATGTTAATGTTTTTGTGCATTTTATACGTAAATTTTACAGAGTATGGTATTTAATTAAGTAACATCACACAAAATGCTGTCATTCTTTATTACCTTATACTGTATATGAATATAGAAAAATATCACACATCCATACCAGGCTGGAACCTATAGAAATGCTCTTTTGCTATCATTCTCATAGTACTAGGTATGGCCAATAGTATACCCAGCAATCCTGCTGCGTTAGCAGGAACAGTTATGACAAAGAACACCGAACCCCTGGCGCTATATTAAAAATGGGTATTTGGTGAAAAGCGAAAGCTGCATGTGACACCAAGCAACCTACTTGTAGGAACACAAATATCTAAAAAGAAGGATAGGTCAGAGCGCTTATAATTTCACTTGATTTATTACAGTCTCACTATGATCCACTTTATCAATAGTGACGCAAGACTCTCTATTTAAATTTATAATATTTATCTAGAAAAAAAATAGCAAAAACATTAGAAATACATATTAAAATAAACAAATAAAATAACTGGTAAAGTTGGCGTCCCAGCTATAGTTTAAAAAGCAATCTTTTTGAAAATGCTTTAGCAGCAGTTGTATAAGCAAGCACAGGTGGTTAGTAGCTTAATTAGGAGGAGTTAGTAGACTCTGTAAAAATCAATATATGGATAACTGTATAGTCACAGTATCAATTTTGAGATATGCCGCTTTGGGGCTCACAACAGGAGAATCCAATTTATTTGTGACAATATTTGCGGCTACGGACTCGGCTATAATTTTCAAAATGTTAGTAGTTGAAACTTGATATACATGCGCAACAGTCTTCAGCTGAATTTGTATGCCAGGACAGGGGGAGGGCGCTGACAGGAAGTTAAATGAAGCAAGGTACAGTAGGGATGGCCATCGATGATTAGAAATCATCGATGGTTTATGGCTGATGTTGAATAGTTTTGACATTGATGCGGGAGAACCAGAGGGTTTCCCACCATTGATGTCAAGCTTAAACGAATAGTTTAGTCTTTGCTTTTTCATCAAGGTGCCAGGACAGGAAGCATAGATCCACCCCGACACAGACAAAGCCCCACTCCTGTATTTTGATTGGCCCATAAGCCAATCAAAGAAAATGGATGGCCATCGATATGCAAAAACATTGATGGTCATCCATTGAATAATAACACACTATCGATGGCCAGTTGCACTTTTGCCATCAATGGCAACCATCGATGGCAAAGGAATGATGGCCATCCCTAAAGCAAGGTGAAATGTTGCTGCGGCATCAACTACCTGTTAGCACCGTGAGTGGTGCCCGGTCACGATGGGGAGTGGTGCATCTGATGCTGTATATCTTCCCTGCTTGTTAGGGTTGTGTTGGGCGGTGGTTGGTTACCTGAACTGGAGCGCAGTGTGCAGTCCACTATGTTGTAGCGGTGTATTTCTCCATCTGTGAGAGGTTTGCAGTGATGATGAACTTAGGATAGATCAGAGGCTTGCTGCTGTTGGCGCCGATCAACCTGACCAGAAACCAGGGGTCGTTGATGAGTTTAGTCTCTTAGGGCCTTATTTTGGTTCATTCTTTCTGACAAAATCCTTCTTAGATGGACAAAACCATGTGCACTGCAGGGGGGGGGGGGGGGGGCAGATGTAACATGTGCAGAGATAATTAGATTTGGGTGAGTAATTTTGTTTCTGTGCAGGGTAAATACTGACTACTTTATTTTTACACTGCAATATAGATCTCACTTTGAAGTAAAACCCCACTCAAATCTAATTCTCTCTGCACATGTTACATCTGCCCCCCCCTGCAGTGCACATGGTTTTGCCCATCTAAGAAGGTTTTTGTCAGAAAGAATGAACCAAAATAAGGCCCTTAGCAACATAGACTTTTTCAAGACGTGAGTGACTGGGCATCACTCATGGCGCCCTGCAAATGCTGCTTTAAAGCCCATGCCTGGTGTCATACCCTCCAACATGACCCATTCCATTAGGTACAAAATGCTCTGTTTCTGGACTTCTTTCTTAATTGATAATTGCAGTCATCTGTGTTGAACTAGTTCAGTGACGATAACGGTCCAGAAAGAAGTCCAGAAACAGAGCATTTTGTACCTAATGGAATGGGTCATGTTGGAGGGTATGTGGTGTACATCCATGCAAACTAACGTAAAAGGACTAAGGTACCCACTGTCAGATCCCTCAGATGCTGAAATACCAATTGGTGCATGTTTAGATCAGTGCATTCCGTATGTATATTTGGCCTCCTTTTTAAATGGTTTTACGTCTATAAATGTAACCACTATCCGTGGCCCACCTGCAACACACACATAAGATGCTACTTCTCCATGCATCTCATGGGCCACCACCGGCACCTTCCAGTCGCTGTCCAGAAATGCCCTATATATTATAGAGGCCATATGTCCAAATCTGTTCTGCGCCCCTGTAGGAACAACATTGGGATGCATGTGCATACGAAAAACATTGCTCCACTGTGTATTACTTCACCACTTAAGGGGTGTACGCACGGGGTGATTCTTCTAAGCGATTTTGAATACATCGTCAAAATCGCTAAGGTCTGCCTGAATCGCCCCGTGTATGTACACAGTGGGTGATAGCGATGCACGGCCCTGCAGCGTTGCTATTGCCCGGTCAAATAGACAGTGCAGGCAAGAATATTCCCCCTACACTGTTTATTTGGCCGCGGCTCCCGGGGCTGGCAGGATGTAGTTAGCCATCTCTCTGATCTCTCTGATGGCTTAACTACATCTTGATACAAACGGGACTCAGTTGAAATCACCGGGACTGAGTCCTGTGTGTACATGGCTTAAGTCTCACTTAAGTATCAGGGACCTAACATATGATTGATGCCTGAGAGGCAATACAACATTGGGTGGTTGTGCTTACTATGGAACACAAAAGAAAGGGGTTCTAGCAATGCCGTGTCCCAACCCTCCCTTTACACCCCCCAAAATATTTACTAATGGCTACGGTAATGCACGTAAAAGTTCAAAAGAGTGTTGGCCCATAGACAGCAGAAATGCTCTCTCACAAAGCTGTGGGTGTGGATGGGAGGGATACAGGTTAAGAATATCACCATTGTCAAATAAGATAGTGACTCATGGCAGAAATGCTTCACTAGTCTCTAAATATTTACCATGTACAGTTATAGATTTGGAAAGGAAAATGAGCCGCAGAGAGATACAGTAACATTGATATGACTGAAGTGCAGTGTGCCTACATGTTACACTGGATTAGTGATATTTAAGTCAGCGACCTCTAGTGCAGGACTGCTGAGACATAGATCCTGGCTTGTTAAAGATCTGAGCACAGCAGTCTGCATGGATAGTCTAAAGGCTAATTTGTACAGTGACAGTGCTAATCTTCCTGACTGCGCAGGGCATCTGTCTCTTTATACTGACAATGGAACTACTCCTACTACTTATAAATATATTATAGGGGAAGGGAGCTTCGTGCTCTTTTACATACATATCTTACAATCATCCAGTCAAGGGTGTTTCTAAATGATTATACTATTAATGAATTGCCAACTGTCACATATAGACCCTTATTCTGATTGAGTCGGACGGCTGCATGTTCGGTCGGATGGCCGATGTATTGTGTTTGCGCATGTGCAGAGGCGTTTCTGCGAATGTGCGAATGCCTTGCACGTCTGAATACGGCGTGAATTCCATACAGAAAACGATTGGTCAGAACAATCCGAGCAGGGGGTGGAGAGGGGCGTGTAGGGCTGTTTGGGCTCATTACCATATGCCAGGGTTGCTAACCCTCCCGGAATGGCCGGGAGGATCCCGAAAATTGGTTCCCCTCCCGGCCCCCCGGAAATGTGGGCAACCCTCCCGGATTACGGCGGTCCCCTTCCGCCCCTCATGTACCTGGTGGCAGAAGCTTTAATTTGCCGTGATTCGCGGCTTTTCTTTGGAAGGGGGCGGGGCTAAATATGCAAATCGTGCATATTTCACCCTGCCCCTCATTGGAGACCCGCATATTGCAGGATTTGCATTACTGGGGGCAGGGAATGATGATGTTCTCCCAGAGAGGAGACTCTAAAAGTCGGCAACCCTGCCATATGCGTACGCCCCGCATTTCATGGGCGTTCCATGAAAACGCTGGGCGTACGTATGGTAATCTGGCTGTGATGCACATGTGGGGGGTGGACAGCTGAAATAGCCGGATGCCAGCTGCCCGCCCATATCCCTTCTTTCGCACGGAGAAATGTCCGAGTGGTCTGGAGCACTCGGAGCTGTCTGAGTGCTCGTTCCCACAGATGGGGGAGTTGTTCACATGAGACATCCACTTGCGGTCCATTCACTCGGCGTCTAACCGCATCCGTACGGTAGGCGGGGCTAAGAACACTCGGTGGCCATTCGAAAATACGCATCCGTCCGAGTCAACTAGAATAAGGGCCATAGGGAGAAATTTATCAGAGCATGGAGAGGTAATAGGGAGATAGATAAAATTACAACCAATCAGCTTCTGTTATTTTTTAAACACAGCCTGTAAAATGACCGAATTGTTCATACTTTCTCTACGCTTGATCTTTCCCAAAGTTTTAATACATCTCTCCATAGACAGAAACAGGGAGAATACCTCACTCGCGAGTGCTAGACATTCTAGTTGATCGTTTTTCATTATAGGTCTACAGTAATACAACATACAGTATATAGGAGCAGATTAAAGCTGGGTACATAGGGGGTTATTTTGGTTCACTCTTTCTGACAAATTCCTTCTTAGATGGACAAAACCATGTGCACTGCAGGTGGGGCAGATGTTACTTGTGCAGAGAGAGTTAGATTTGGGTGGGGGTTTACTTCAAAGGGAGATCTTTATTGCAGTGTAAAAATAAAGCAGTCAGTATTTCCCCTGCACGGAAACAAAATAATTCACCCAAATCTAATTCTCTCTGCACATTTTACAACTGCAGTGCACATGGTTTTGTCCATCTAAGAAGGAATTTGTCAGAGAGTGAACCAGAATAACCCCCATACTGAGCGATATGCCTTCTGATTGGGTAGAGATTGTACTGATATACCGCCTACTTCGCTCAGCGAGTCCAGTTATATGTACGCTACTGCACGCTACAAGTGACAATGTCAGGTTGATGCAAGACATGATCACGAAGAATGGAAAGTGATTGTTAAATTTTTCGTTAATGTCATGACATTAAGTACCAGCAATCCCTACTGATGGAGATTCATTCCGATGTTGGAATGAATTCTTGGTGCTGAAGTGTGTACACAGGCTAAGACTTGGAGAGAGATAAAGTACTAGCTACGTGGCTCCTCGCTGTGATTTTTGAAGCACATTCCATAGTATGGCAGTTAGCTGTTCAGCTGGTATGTTATTTTTCTCCACTCTCTCTCTCTCTCTCCCCCCCCCCCCCCAAGGTTCAGTATAACCACCCCTATATAATATTGTTGCATACCTAAATACAACAACAATTTAGCAAATACAATTTCAACTGAAAATTAACTACTTACTGTCTAATAGTATCAAGCAGAAAAAGTCTTGATGCAGGGTCGTGATTGGTGTTTAGGTAAAATAAGCATGTACTGTATGAAGATCTTACCTCAAAATCAGGGATAACATCCACAGTGACTAATACTGTAGCTGTCCTGTTCCAGTAGAGGTCTATGATCAGAGTGCAGTGTACAGTAATCCACAAAGAGATCTATTACTCATTTATTATGCAGAGTCCTCCTGAAAGGCTGCTTAAAGAAGGGGTTTTATTTTTAGCCAATGAGACTGAATGTTTGCTCTAGTTCTTGGCAGTATAAAGAAATATACATCAACAGCAGATAGCTTCAATGCTTATAAGATCAGATTTAGTAGCAAAGGATTACCCTTCCCTAATAATTGTGTGTCCACATGGAATGTGGCAGCAGCCTAAAGTGTGTGTATGTATATATATACTGTAGTAACAGCTTCGCCGTTCAGACAGGACACATCAGGCAGTTTACAGTATTTGTACATTTATTTAATCTAATACAAGCCACAAATCCACTTTACCGCAAACAAAACTTTATCTAGACAATCAAACAAAGACACTTGTCCATGCAGTCCAAGTCCCTGGCGCTACAATACCTATGCCTACTTACTGGCCCCTATTGGGCATCAGCACCCCAAGCAGCAACCATAGTAAGGTTTTATCCCTTCTACTGCAATCAGACCTACTGCAGGTCTGAAAACCTGGACTGGAGCTGTGTGTCTGAGAGCCGACCCATCTCTCCCCCAGACACACCTCAGAGACCCATTCCTGGCTTTGCAGTGAACCAGGTTCTGTTACCTGGCTGTAAAGCATTCTCTCTAAGGCTGGACGGCTCCTTAACCATTTACAGGGCAGTTGTGACATGAGAAAAACATCACTATCTGGTGAAACTCACCTTGTTTCACCCCAAACTATCTATCTGGCAAGCATACTTGCCTACCTGACCTCCCCATGCGGGAGAAAATGCTCTGCTCCTGGACTTCCCTGGTAATGTAGGATTGCCATCACCTGTGGTGCAACACCTTTACCTAGCTCCCCACAGGTGATGGCAATCATACATTACCAGGGAAGTCCAGAAACAGAGCATTTTCTCCCACATGGAGAGGGTCAGGTAGGCAAGTATGCTGGCAAGTAGCGTGCTTCAGGAGAAGTGCAGGGTTCGCCCTTGCACAGGTGGCCCGCAACAGTATGAGATGCAGTATGAGATGCGTCTCACGTCCAGAGCCAGAGCTCCGGAGACCAGCAGTGTGGCACTGGTTGTAATTAGCGGCAGGTGAGAGGCAGAGTCCACTGTTATGCCATACTCACAGAGAGACTCAACAGGGGCCTGCAGCTTGTGATTGCTGGAAGTCTGGTTAAGCTATTCCTGGTGATATTAGCCGCACAGGAAAAAGGGGGGAAGGTAAAAATGTGCGCTTAGGTCTGTGTGCTGGTGCAGAGTTGTAGATGGAGGATAGAGTCATCTAGAGCCCTGGCAGATGTGATACCGAATCTCATACTGCTAGAACATGGGCCGCATGTTCTAGTGTGAACTCTGTACTTCACTTGAAGCACACTGTTTGCCACCTGGCTCTCGGACGATTGTCTTCCCGGTCAGTGCTGGTGTTCACCCACTGTACCGGTGATTGTGGCGGCAGGCCGCTGTGGCGTTCCGGGCGGGGGACTTGGCAGGGGGTGTAGGTTGATGCCTGGTGTGATGCGGCGACAGGCCACCGCATCATTTCCCTGGGGGGGGGAAGAGGCCGCCGTTGCCGACACTCACGTGTCTGCTGCACACTGGCGCCCTCCAGTGGCTGGCACCCTAGGCAAATGCCTAGAGCTGCCTAGTGGTGGCGCCGGCCCTGTTCCCGGTATAGGTTATTATTCACCCTGCTCTGACAACTGATCTGCTGCTTGATATCTGGCTGCAGACTATCCATACCAATCCATAAATATTACATTCAGAAGCAGTTAATTTGAATGTACTCTTGACCACCTTCTGCCTGCCGCACAGAATTTCCATATATCACGTAACACTCTCGTCACTTTGGAGATCCATGGACGCTCAGTTACTCCTCTACCAACCAGGAATTTATCCTGCACATAGGAACTTTTGAATCATTCAGAAATTCCCCGACACCTTGAAATTAGGGCTAATCCTTCTTTATTATTCAATTCATTTTGTGTTTTTCATGGTTTTAAACTTGGTATTCACTGCAATTCAATATTAATCTTTTTGTTAATTAAGTGTTATTGTGGTACTTGTTTCCTATCTGGGCGCCCGTCGCGGGCATCGCGGGTACATTTATGTATGGCCGCGACGCGACCGACGCGATGCCCGCGATTTCCCATTGAAACCAATGTTAAACATGAAAATCGTGTCGGTCGCGTCGCGGCCGGCCATAAATGTACCCGCGATGCCCGCGACGCGATGCTCCCGATTTCCCATAGGAATCAATGTTAAAAGGCGCGATGGCCACGATTTTACTGTTAAATGCCTCAATCCACCCGATTTGGCCATAGGAATCAATGTTAAATGGGCCACAGAGCCCATTAACCCTTAAATGTCCCCCCAAATTTTTAACGCCACCCCACGATCCACGCCAACCCGAAGCGTGGCGAGCGCAGCGAGCCCGCGAGGGGCGGCGGTACGTGTCCTCCGACCTTTTCATGCCCTACTATCCACTAGGGCGTGGTGTGAGAATATAATAGTGTGGCGAGCGCAGCGAGCCACCGAGCCCGAAGCGTGGCGAGCGCAGCGAGCCCCGCGAGGGGACGCAGATACCTTCACAGTTATGCGCGTCCCCTCGCGGGCTTCACAGGTGTCCGTGGCGAGGCGGACACCTGTGAAGCCCGCGAGGGGACGCGTCTACCTGTGAAGGTATCCGCGTCCCCTCGCGGGGCTCGCTGCGCTCGCCACGCTTCGGGCTCGGTGGCTCGCTGCGCTCGCCACACTATTATATTCTCACACCACGCCCTAGTGGATAGTAGGGCATGAAAAGGTCGGAGGACGCGTACCGCCGCCCCTCGCGGGCTCGCTGCGCTCGCCACGCTTCGGGTTGGCGTGGATCGTGGGGTGGCGTAAAAAATTTGGGGGGACATTTAAGGGTTAATTTGGCCTTTTTGGCCCCAAATCGGGTCCATTGAGGCATTTAACAGTCAAATCGCGGTCAATCTGCCGTTTTAACATTGTTCCCTATGGGAAAATCGCGGTCATCGCGGGCATCGCGGTCATCCCGATTTACCCGCGATGCCCGCGATTACCGCGATGACCGCGATTTTTACCCCCGATGACCGCGATTATGATCGTGGGCGCCCAGATAGGAAACAAGTACCGTTATTGTTATTATACTGTTTATACTGGATATTATTTATCCATCACCCACGCTTCTGCGCTGCTTTCCATTCTGTATATGTGCACACATATTACAGTATAAAATCAAAAAAGGTCTAATCACCCACAGCATTTCTAGAAGTTCATAATAAAAACTCTACAGGACTAAAAGTTGTTCAAAACTAGAGAGGAGATTTATACCCCTTTCACATTGCACTTTTAAAACGGTATATTGCCGTTTTTTTCCCATTTTAAAACGTTTAAGGCTGCAATGTGAAAGTGCCAAAGTTGATTTACCGGTTAAAGATAACCGGTATTTCAACACGGTTAAAAAGCAGAGTCCTACACGTTTTAAAGCCGTTTTTTAGGCAGTGTGACTGGCTCTATTTAAATGGCTTGAAACGTGTCCCTTGGGGGTTAAACGGGTTGAATTTTGAATGGTATGAAATATTTTGTTACCGTTTTTTTCTATTTTTGTATATACTTTGTGTTTTTTTTTTTTGCAAATAAGGACTACTATTTAAGAGATCAATCCACTGGTCACTAAGGGGTAGATTTATAAAGCAGTGATAAGAGAGGAGAAGTGATAAAGTGCCTGGTACTTTATCACTGGCCAATCAGCTTCTGACTGTTAAGTTACAGGCTGCGTTTAAATAGGAGCTGATTGGCCGGTGATAAATTACCAGGAACTGTGTCACTTCTCCTCCCTTAACACTGCTTCATAAATCTACCCCTCAATTCTTAACAAAGTGACATAGAAGGCACAAAATGCATTGGGCATCGTATGGGTAGCTTGGACGGTGTAATGGTTAGCATTATTGCCTCACAGCAGTGAGGACATGGGTTTAATACCCACCATGGCCCTAACTGTGCAGAGTTTGTATATTATATACCTCCAGGTATTCCAGTTTCCTCCCACAATCCAAAATTATACTGGTACTGTAGGTTAATTGGCTCCTAACAAAAATGAGCCATAGAATGAATGTGTGTGTTCGTGTACATATGGTAGGGACTATAGATTGTAAGCTCCACTGGGGCAGGGACTGATGTACAGACAGCGGTGTAGCTAGGTGCTATGATTCCCGGAGCAAGGGCATGTTTCGCGCCCCCCCCCCCCCTTCCCCCTGTAATGAATTGGGGGTGTGGCTAACATGTGGTGGCATGTTACATTTGATTTATTTAGACCTAAACATGGTTGATGCTGTATAGCATAACCGATGGCGTGGATGCCGGTGGTCAGAATACCACAGCATGGCGATCCCTTAGGAGGGAATCCTGATGGGTTTGGTAAGTATACTTACAGAATCTGTCAGGATTCCCTCCTCTGGGATGGCCGTGCTGTGGTAGTCTGACCGCCAGCATCCCCATCGTCAGTCATCTTCCTCTCACATATCAAGTCATTTAATTAACATAATTGAATCAATCATTACCTCCCTCAATATAATAAAAACATTAACTCCCACTAAAGAATGTATCCCTTCACCCCCATAATGAGCCCCCCCCTTCTATAACTTTCCCACTTATACTTCTATTTAACCCCTCCCCTTCCAACTTTCCTGTTGCTGGGTCAAAATTTGGCTCTGTTCTGTACCTACTACCTCCGATGGATCCCTGCGTGCCTTTTGGAGTTCATACTTCACAGGAAAGTTTGGGGGTGGAGTCACCATTGGAGAAGGAGGCCTGGAGTCCCAGGGACAGCCTTAATGGGGGCAGAGGATGCCTAGGAATACTCCAGCTGCCCAGTAGCATTGCAGCAAGCTGGGAGCCCCACTCCCCCACAGAGGGGAGAAGGCGGAGGATGTGATGTGCAGTCTTTCCTGACCGCACATCACTCGTGCAGCGGTGCCGCTCTGTCATGGCATCTATCCAGTCTGGTGGGTGGGCAGGCAGGCGCCGGGTAGGGCAGCCGCAGCACAAAGATGAGCCTGAGGGGCGGCTGTGAGTCCCGACTCCCGGCCCGGCGTTCTTTTGCAGGGGGGGGGGGTGCACGGGGCGCCGTCGCCACCCTGCACCCCTACGGCGCCCTCCCTACAACCCTGTGTACAGATGTCGCCAACCCCCAGCCCCCGGAAGAAGACACTCCCAAATCCCCTTCTTATGGACCCCCCTAACCCTGCCTGTCTCCCTGAAGCAGAGACGGGCAGGGATTCCTTCCCCCGCCGCCGAAATACTGGGACACACGTTCGTGTGAGACGCTTGCGAGTCCCAGTCAGATGGAGCGCCTCTCCGCAGGCTATTGCCATCGGGGGCATTCTGGCGATCCCCGGTGCTGAATGAGAGGAGTTCCATCTGTAAATGTTCAAATATTCTCTGTAAAGTGCTGCGGAATATGTGTGCGCTATATAAAAAAATGGTAATAATAATAATAATGGTGAGAGTCGGCAACACAAGCAGAAGTGGACAATCACGAGCAGATGCAACCAGACTGCCAATCATGATTTGAAGTAGAGATAGATAGGGACAGCCAGCTGGGTTATCAAGAAACATCGGGAACTCTGGACAACCTCAAGCCACATCCGGCCTTTCCGACATTCACCATATCTTGCCCTAAAAAGCTAAAAACATTTTAGGTATATATCAGTGGTTCCCAAACTGTGTGCCGTGGCTCCCTGGGGTGCCTCGGGACACATGCAGGGGTGCCCTGGGTTGGTGGTCCAGGACAATTCAGATCATGAATGGTTAGTTATTTATGAGCAAAACCAGTGCTGGTGGCCGACAATAATAAAATGTGTACAAACAGAAGCAAATCCTGCCCTTTACCACATAACTGATCCTAAGAATCGCATATAAACCTAATCTAATTAATTATTTTTTTGGCCTAGGGGTGCCGTGAAAAAATTCTGATACTCTAGGGTGCTTTGATTCAAAAAAGATTGGGAACCCCTGGTATATATCAATGATTTATTTCAAGTGTCAATGAAATACAGTACAATTTATGCTGTCATAACTCAAGGTTTGAGAAACACTTATTTACCATCTCTAGATGTTTCTCTAAGCTTGCTCAGAGACTGTTACCTTCAGGCATGTCACAGTGCTCCAGTGTCTGATCGGTGCTGAGTGCGCACTGCCAGGGCCGTCTTAACAACAGTGTGGGCCCCTGGGCAAAGCAGGGGAGGGTTGGATAATGGAGTGGGCTTAATATTCGTCATTTTCCGGTGGAAGTGCAGCTTGTTTGACTGCAGATATCGCCATTATCTGGAAATAGATTTATTAGCCTTCAATTAGTATGAAAACCTAGAGTCCCAACTTTCAGGAGGTGCTGGGAATTTGGGGATCAGAGATCAGAAGCCAGAGCAATCCATTGACAAAAAATATAAAACTGTACACAAGACGTTTGGAGCTGGAGCAGGGACCGGCTGCTGGAAGGCTGATATCTCTGGTTCTGGGCATGGGAAAGGGAAGAGTCACAGCTTTTGGAATATAGGGGGACATTTACCAAAATGGATTCGTAGAAAAAAGGTGTATTCGTAGGCAGAAATACACCTTTTTTTTACGAATTTGTATTTTCGGGATTTACAATCCCAAAAATACAACAATTCGTATTCCTAAAGATGGAACATTCGTATTTGTATTTACAAATACGAATGTCCTACACCATCGATAGGATACGACAGAAATCACCATTCAAAAGAATGGTGGTTCCTGATGTACTAAGCAGCTGTATGGATAATACGGCTGCTAAGTGGTGTAAAACACCCACGCAAATACGACAGGAAAATACACCTTGCTTTCCCTGTCGTATTTGCTTTAAGCCTGCACGGATCAGTCAGATCCGTGCAGGCTTTAGTGTAAAAAAATAGAAAAAAAATTAAATAAAAAACGGCGTGGGGTCTCCCCCACAGCCGAAACCAGCACCAGGCTGACAGAGCCTGGAGCCGGTAATTAAAAATCAGGGAACCCGACAAATAGGGGTTCCCCGATTTTTAACAACCAGCCCCAGGCTCCTGCTCTGGGGCTGGCTCCCAAAATACGGGGGACAAAATGACTAGGGGTCCCCCGTATTTTAAGAACCAGCCCCAGGCAAAACCAGCCAGCAGGGTAATGCCACAGCCGGGGGGGAGACTTTTTATACAAGTCCCCCCGGCCAAAGCATTCATCCCTACCGACCAGTCAGCCTGGCCAGGGGCCCTGGGGGAGTGGGGACCCCCCCAATGAAGGGGTCCCCCCCCTCCAGGACTTACCTGACCAGGCTGAAGCCTGGTACTGTCCCCGATGCCCCTGGGCGGTGGGCATCGGGCTGATTATGGTGTAAAAAAAAAGATTAAACTATTGTTTTTTACTGTGGCACTGCAAGTGCCAGCAAGCCTCCCCAGCAAGCTGGGACTTGGAGAACCACAAGTCCCAGCCTGCTGGGCATTAAAGGGCCCGCTGGCACTTGTCGTTCCACAGTTAAAAAAAATAGTACAATAAACACACTGACACAATGAAAATAAAAGTTTAATACATACATTACACACATACTGATACTTACCTTTCTTGATCCTGTAGGTAGCCCTGGTCCTGATGTCCTGTGTCGTCCTCCAGGTCCATGTCGGCTGTCTGCGTCATCCTCCAGGTCCATGGCGGTGTCCGGGTCCGAAGAAATCCATGTTGGAGCTGTGGAAGGAAATCCTACTCACCTGGTCCTGCGCTGAAGAAGTCTTCTCCCTGTCCAACGTAATCCAGGTAATGTTAAAGCTGTCGCCGGTCCCCGCTGTCTCCGCAATAAGGAGCCGAGAAAGTCAGCTCCTGATTGGCTGCCAGGCGGCCAATAGAATTCATTCTGAGGAGAGGCGCCGAGTATGAAATATCTCAGCATCTCTCCTCAGCGCGAAGCGGAGACAGCGGGGACCGGCGACAGCTTTAACATTACCTGGATTACGTCGGACAGGGAGAAGACTTCTTCAGCGCAGGACCAGGGGCCTTATTTTGGTTCATTCTTTCTGACAAAATCCTTCTTAGATGGACAAAACCATGTGCACTGCAGGGGGGCAGATGTAAAATGTGCAGAGAGAATTAGATTTGGGTGAGTTATTTTGTTTCTGTGCAGGGTAAATACTGACTGCTTTATTTTTACACTGCAATATAGATCTCACTTTGAAGTAAAACCCCACCCAAATCTAATTCTCTCTGCACAAGTAACACCTGCCCCCCTGCAGTGCACATGGTTTTGCCCATCTAAGAAGGATTTTGTCAGAAAGAATGAACCAAAATAAGGCCCCAGGTGAGTAGGATTTCCTTCCACAGCTCCAACATGGATTTCTTCGGACCCGGACACCGCCATGGACCTGGAGGACGACGCAGACAGCCGACATGGACCTGGAGGACGACGCAGACAGCCGACATGGACCTGGAGGACGACACAGGACATCAGGACCAGGGCTACCTACGGGATCAAGAAAGGTAAGTATCAGTATGTGTGTAATGTATGTATTAAACTTTTATTTTCATTGTGTCAGTGTGTTTATTGTACTATTTTTTTAACTGTGGAACTACAAGTGCCAGCGGGCCCTTTAATGCCCAGCAGGCTGGGACTTGTGGTTCTCGAAGTCCCAGCTTGCTGGGGAGGCTTGCTGGCACTTGTAGGGCCACAGTAAAAAACAATAGTTTAATCTTTTTTTTTTACACCATAATCAGCCCGATGCCCACCGCCCAGGGGCATCGGGGACAGTACCAGGCTTCAGCCTGGTCAGGTAAGTCCTGGAGGGGGGGGGACCCCTTCATTGGGGGGACCCCTTCATTGGGGGGGTCCCCACTCCCCCAGGGCCCCTGGCCAGGCTGTCTGGTCGGTAGGGATGAATGCTTTGGCCGGGGGGACTTGTATAAAAAGTCTCCCCCCGGCTGTGGCATTACCCTGCTGGCTGGTTTTGCCTGGGGCTGGTTCTTAAAATACGGGGGACCCCTAGTCATTTTGTCCCCCGTATTTTGGGAACCAGCCCCCGAGCAGGAGCCTGGGGCTGGTTGTTAAAAATCAGGGAACCCCTATTTGTCGGGTTCCCTAATTTTTAATTACCGGCTCCAGGCTCTGTCAGCCTGGTGCTGGTTTCGGCTGTGGGGGGGACCCCACGCCGTTTTTTTTTTCCATTTATTTATTTTTTAAAAAAAAATTTACACTCTGCAGCCTGCACGGATCTGACTGATCCGTGCAGACTGCTAGAAATAATTCGTATTAGCGGCCGTATATACGGCCGCTAATACGAATTGTTACACCATCGGAGGGTTACAAAGCAGTCGTATATGACTGCTTTGTAATTTCCCCTCCGGAACACGACTTTGCATACGACTAAAACAGTCGTATGCAGTCGGAGGGGAAATACCAATACGAAAAACTAGGTTTTTCATATTGGTAAATTTCCCCCATACTCTCAGAAAAACTCTAAATCAGAGAGAACCTGAGAAATATGACTGGGAAGTGCAATTAACAGGTCGGATGTGGACTGCTGCTTTGAAGTTGGATATCTCCAGTTCCCCAGGGCCGATTTTCTTAATTCTGGTATCCCTGGAAAAAGGGGATCCTCAGCTATCAGCATAGCACTCTTATACACCTAGGGCCCCAGCGCTGGTTTTCTACCCCAGTACAGGCCTCAGGCCTGTCCACATGGATGCTAGCGTTCCCGCATTGTCACCAACACGGGCACCGACATATTGGATCTGCGCACATGATGCTCTCATCCAATCCTGGTTAGACCATTTCTGACATCACTCCGTTACAGCCAATCCTCTGGGTGCTCTGCCTATAAATATGCTGAGGTTCTTTCAGGAGGTCAGTCAGTGCAATGATGTCCTTAGTCTTGCAGTGTTCCTGTTTCCTCTGAGTCCCTCCTGCCTTCCACAGCATCTGCAGCTTACCACCTTGCTGCAGCCTGACTCCCTCCAGTGTCCAGACTGGGATATTGCTTCAGTGCTATTCAGTCATTACAGTGCTATCTGTTCCTGTCTAACCATCGAGATTCTATGCTTCCTCTGCCTGCAATATTCTACTGCTAATACTCCAGTATAGAGACAGGATAATATGCATATGCATATTTGCATATGCATTTGCATATTTATCCCATTCTCACTGGTTATTGCATATTTTACCTAAAATCTAGTGATGGTGCATATTTTAGGCCCTGCCCCCTTTCCACCCACGAGTCACAGCACTGCTTTGCCCTGCTGCTGCTGGCCAGGTAGTGGTAGAGTGTGCAGGCTGGGGCAATATGTGTGCATTGTGGGGAACCTTGGATGTACAATATGTCTGACACTGCTCTAGGCGGCCAATCCATGTTGATAAAAGTCAGTCTGGGAGGATGCCATTACGAAGCTCCTGAACCTTTGCCTGCCCCTGGCCTGGGACTTAACACCAAGAAGCAAACTTCTGCAGCAGAGGAGGTGGGCAGAAGGGTTGTGACATCACGCGGCACGGAGGAAATGCCGTGTCACAGTGAGTATGCGGTGCAGGGAGGAAGCCTTCCACTGCGCCGACCTCACACGCTATGCATACATTTGATCCATCGGCGCTGGAGATGAGGGTCTGTGTAGTTGATGCAAGAAGAGCTTTGGACGCTGCAATCTGCTGTAGCAGCCAGGAAGAAAAAAAATCCTGTGTATAGCGCTAGACATCTGCAGATGCTGTGGGACTATTTTTGAGGTTTATTTGCAACTAATTTTATGATGATTTTTAAATAAATAAGTTAAAAAATTACTTTTTTTATTGTTTAATGTAGCATATTTTAACACTTCTTATGCATATTTTAAGAATTTTTCATGCATATTTGCATGCATATTTCAAGCTTTTTATGTTGCATATAATCCTGTCTCTACTCCAGTATCATCATATTTACCATTCACCGCTCCGATATCACCACCATCGGTGATTGATGGATATAAGTAGACACAAGAAAATGAAGCTAAATAGATGTATCTTGTTAGACAGAAGGAGGCTAAAGGTTATCAGATGTGCAAAAGAGCAAGCAGAGGCGAAAAAATCCCCTAGTCAGTGGGTAAAGGAGAAAAACAAAAGTAACTACAGTAGTAATCCAAGAAGTACTGGGTGAGCGCTAGGTAATAAAAGAAATGATGTAGAATGACAATAGGAAGAAAGGGAAAGAAAAAACGGGAAAGAAATATTGTGTGGTTAAAATAATGTTTACACTCTTAATAGATTGGTTAAATTGTCCGTGACCTGCACTTTCCCTACCTTTGATGGGAGACGCCGGGGTTCGACGGGAGGTGCTTGCGGCAGAGTGTGTTATAAAGCCGCTTCAACCTCTCCTCCATTCTGCCGGCGCCAGCTGATAGGTGACGTTACTTGCAAGACGTGTTCTGCGGCTTGGAGAAATGGGCTCTTTGCACGGGATGGCAGGTCCTTCACGGTGGGCAGCGGGGGGCGAAGCGTTTCGTGCATGAAGCACTTTTTCAAGAAAAAAAAAGTTAAAAATACAAAAAAATGTGTAAATGTGTCCAAGTCTGTGGGCCTGTGTCTCCACCCTCGAATCCGCACACCATCCTGGGGCGGGAATTTCTCAATAAAATGGGAAATAGCTTCTATTGACTATTTAGGCATACGCCTTCCAAAAAATGGCTCAGCTCTTTACAAACTGAACATATCAGAAGCAATACAGGCCACTGCTAGAGAGTTGGAAGGATGGAAACACTTAAAACTTTCATATATTGGTAGGGCCAACCTTATTAAAATGGTAACCTTCCCTAGATTGTTATATTTACTGCAGGCCTTGCCATTATTACTAACAGAGAGATCTACGAACACTAGATTCTTATTTTAGGAAATTTATTTGGGGCTCGAAACGCCCCCGCATTGGGTTACACAAATTACAACAACCCATGTTTAATGGAGGTATAAACTTCCACAATATTCTGCACTATAATCATGCTTCAATAGACCGTTTCATCAGAGACTGGCTTCATGATTGTGACACTTTTACCAACCCACAGGTGGAAGGGGCATTCCTGGAGAATTGTAGTCTGGTGGGCTTCCTACACTTACATGATGGAGAGGTAGACGACCAAACTCAACTGAATCCCTTATTAGGGTCAATACGAAGGGTATGGCACATTCTTCGACATAGGCTCAATCTAAATGCCCACAAATCTCTATTCCTACCCTTTTTAGGAAATCCGGAATTTCAGGGTGGTTTGGCAGGCCAACCCTTCAAAGGTCTAGCACGCGAGGGTTTGTCTACGGTCAGGTCTCTGATAGATGCGAACACAAAAAAAAAATTGTCTTATGACAA
This sequence comes from Crinia signifera, assembly GCF_055691185.1. Classification (NCBI taxonomy): domain Eukaryota; kingdom Metazoa; phylum Chordata; class Amphibia; order Anura; family Myobatrachidae; genus Crinia; species Crinia signifera. The sequence continues at coordinate 408,829,054 of NC_139217.1, forward strand.
GGCCTCTGAGGTTTTCCCAACATTTGGGAGACACCCCCTGGCTTATATGCAGGCTAAACACTACGCAAATGAGGTGGTTCACCATTTCTCAGAGACTGACTGGACAAATACCCTGGATACGATGCTTAAGTCTGGGGTTTCAGAAAGAAAGGCTATATCAATACATTATAATTTTCTCAGACGAATCTTAGATCATGATACTATTAGCACGGGGATGAAGGCTTGGACTCTGGCGATGCCTTCGTTGACTTGTGATCGGCTGTCCAAGGCTTTGTTACAATCTAGAAGACTACTTCCCGCAATTCAGTACCAAAAAATGTTCTTGAACATTTTCCACAAAGCGTACTTCTCCCCTCGCAGGCAGTTCCTCGTGGGAATGACTCCTTCGGCTGCCTGCCCGAGATGCCACGCTAGTGAGGCAAACCTATACCATTACTTCTGGAGCTGCCTTATGCTTAAATCATCCTGGTTCCGGGTCAGAAAATTTACCCTAGATCACTTAGTGAATTATGTGCCCTTTACCGATCAATGGGGCAGATGTATGATGTGCCGATATGGGGGAGAACGGTATCAGCGCACGTTATGTGCACTGATACCGCTTCTCCCCCATGTATGAAGCAGCCGGGATGCGGTAATGGACAGGGGCGCCCCTGTCCATATCGTGCTGCTATCAAAATGATAGCAGGCCGAATGTATGAACGGTCAGCATCGCTGACCGTTCCGCACGAAGCCGGGTTTGGCTTCGCCAGCATCAGGCTGGCGAAGCCCTATCTAAACAGCAGGGACAGCGCTGTCCCTGCTGTAAGGTCTGGGCTGCGCTGGGGATCTCGCGTGAACAGCGAGATCCCACGCATGCCCATTGCGGCCGGCCGGGGGACAGGAGATAGCGCATCAGTATTAACTGATGCGCTATCTCCAGAAAGGGACATCGCCGAAGGGGGGAGTTAACGCTCCCCCGCTTCGGCAGACAAGATGTTAATACATCTTGTCGATGTCCCTTCCTGCTTCGCCTCGCTATTGAGGCGAAGCAGGAAGTATCATAGCGGCGCGATAAGCGCTGCTATGATACATCTGCCCCAATGGGCCATATTCTGCATATTGCCCGAAGACCAGAGAGTAAGTAGAGGAGGCTGACTACTCTTGTTAATAGTCAGTGTGGTGGCGCGCAAAGCCATTTTGCAGACATGGATCGAGGCTACCCCCCTACCTTGCAGCTATTTAGAACCAAGTTATTTCATGTTTTTAACATGGACTGGATTGAATGTCTTGAACAAAGATACTCGCACTAAGAAATTCTTCGAAACATGGGAGAGCTACATAACATTGTTACCGCTGGAAATGAGAAGTAAGCTTCATAACTCATTTAGATACACCCAGTGGTACTTGACGAGAACTCTACTGGGGGATCCTCTGATTGAACTGAACAGCTGATGGGAATAGGACCTTTCTTGTCAATTTGAGGTGAGGTGACCCGGAGACTTAACAGATTCAATGAAAGTAATAATACTTTGTCAGTTCTGAAGAGACATACATGACACACTTTGTATTCCTGTCACCTTATTTATTTGCATTGGTTAAATAATGTTCTTGTTAACATAATGAAAACATTATATGAGACTTTATTTCTCATAATTTTACTGTCAAATGTCAATTTGCAAGATATATATTGCTGTCAAGCTGTGTTGTCATTCAACGAGTGTCTTAATAGTCTATTTCCTGTAGTAAGCGGCATCCCGCTATTTGTAATCCTTTGGTAAAGTTTAAATTGTCTATTAATTCCAACTGAGGTATCTCTTTGAAAACATTGGTGCTCAGTGGGATTAGTTTTCTGGGTTAGGGTTGTGGTTCCCTGGGTCCCGGACTTATGGGCTGCGTCTGGATTCCTGCTGCCACTGGCAGCTACGTTTAGTGCACGGCTGCCCGGGCTTTAGTACTACCGTGCACTGCTCCCCATCTGTGAGAGGTGTCACAGCTCACAGCTTTGGGTTTTGGTGTGCCCATCGCGGTGACTGCTTGCCTCCTTACAGGTCCCTGGGTGCTGCTCCCTGCTTCCCCTGCTCCCGTACTTACCAGTGCCGGTCCGTTGGTCGCGTTGATCTTCCTCCGGCTGTTCTTTCCAGCATATTTCTTTGTTGCCCGTAACTTTCTTCGGATGCTTACTGCAGTGATATGAACCTCCTCCAACACATTTTGGCTTTCTGCCTTCTTCTCCCTAGAACACTGCTACATACAGCATAATACCCTTATCTCTCTTCTCATGTTTGACACCCTCTCTCAACCTCTTTCTGTCTGTGACACTCTTCTTTCTCTTGCTGCCCTCTTTTCCTCTCTCTCCCTTCCTCCTTGGCACTTTTTCTCTTCAGCTTACTCCATTCCCTCTCTCTTACTCCTCCTCCCTTTTTGACTCTGGCACCACTTCTCTCAATTTGACACCCTCTATATCTCCCTGATGGCCACTGGTGTGTTATTCATCAATGGTACCATTGCTGGATAACCTAAATTCTTTAAAACCATTTGGTTGTAAACATCTGTGATTTCAGCCACCAATGGTCACTCCTGCATAAGTGTTTTATTAACCATTTAATTCGCTGCAGGGCTACGTGGGTGTCAGCATGGTGGAACTTGGATCCGTGTCCCTGCACATTAGAGAAAAAAAGAATGAAAATAATCAATAGTTCTGTATCATTGATGGGGTGAAATAAAAATTGTGGTCTGAGAAATAAGAGAATGTTTAAATAATTAATTAATTTGTCCCAAAATGTCCTAATGTTTTCACAGTCCCAAAAGTTGAGGAAAAGAGGGTTGCCTCTCTCATCCTGCATTTGGGGCAATTCCCCTAATTCATCTGGAACAAAATATTTACATTATATAGGGGAAACATACATCCTGCAGATTAATTTGAGATAAGTTTCTTGTATGGAAGCAGACTGCAGATATTTCATTGTGTAAGATGTAGTATTTAACATGGAGAGGGGGGAGTGTCCATTTCAAACTTACAGACTGTAAGGACTTCTTTTTTATATAAAAGAGAGGAGAAAGTGTTTTTTATATGGTAGCCTAAAATATTATTGGTAGATACAGGAGTAGAGAGAAGATGGTATCTGGGTTGTCAGAACTAGACATTGCCAATGGCTGAGATTATGCAAAATGGTGGCACTGTAGATACATATAAAACTACCAATAGGGTAGGTGATAGTTGTCTGCCAAGAAGATAAAGAACATACAGTATTGTGCACCGCCAATCAAAGAGGTTGCGTTTGGCTAATATACCTTTGGTAATCCATTCAATGAGTCTTAAATTGTGAATTTACTGTGTTTTTTTTTTTTAAATATTGATGAATTACCCAAGTCACACAATCGATTTTCTTCTAGCTCAGTATTCGTGTATGTGGATCTGTGGTTAAACTAGTCTGTTCTGTACCTGAAGAGAGCTGCATGTGAGAAAGAGGTTATATCAGGCATACCAAAGCCGCCTTCTGCTTTGGTAATTGAAGTCTAGCAAAAGTTTTTCCAGCACATGCAAGCCAATGCTGCTTTCCCACTGCAGACCCGTTTAAGTTTACAGGTAATCTTAAATGGTATTTAGCATTCCCACTGCAGCAGATTACAGTTTCAAATGCCATTTAAGTACCATTCCCATTGCAGGTAAAACGTTTTAGCTCTTCAAAACGTTTTTACAGCACAAATGACACTACACAGGCAACAACCAATCAGTGAAATTGTTTCCTGTTAACAGTAAGGATGCATTCCCATAGCATCATTGGTGCCCAGTGGTGCCTGTAATAAATAGATTGCTGGCATGTGCCAGCAATCTATATATTACTGGCTTATGATTCTCATTGGTGCCCAGTGGTTCCAGAAATATATAGATTGCTGGCATGTGCCAGCAATCTATATATTACTGGCTTACGATTCTCATTGGTGCCCAGTGGATCCAGAAATATATAGATTGCTGGCATGTGCCAGCAATCTATATATTACTGGCTTATGATTCTCATTGGTGCCCAGTGGTTCCAGAAATATATAGATTGCTGGCATGTGCCAGCAATCTATATATTACTGGCTTACGATTTTCATTGGTGCCCAGTGGATCCAGAAATATATAGATTGCTGGCATGTGCCAGCAATCTATATATTACTGGCTTACAACATCAAACATTGGTGGCCAGTGCTGCTCCGTGTGGAGCAGGACGGTGGGAGGCGGGGCATGTGGGCGGAGCCGGCCAGCGTCGGGATTATACACAGCGGGGCAGCGCGCCGGTGGGAGGCGGGGCATGTGGGCGGAGCCGGCCAGCGTCGGGATTATACACAGCGGGGCAGCGCGCCGTGGACAAGTGAGTATGACAGGAGAGGGGAGGGGAGGGGGGGGGGCTGCAGCGGGGCGTACCGCCGGGCTGAAAGTGGTTAATCTTTCAGCCCGGCAGCGTACACACACGGAGATGATTGCTGAAAAAAATCAGCAATCATCTCTACCGTTTAAAGATGCATTCCCATTGCATCTTAAACGGTAGATTACCGTGCAAAACCCTGCTCTGAAAACGGGTTGAAATACCGTTTAACTTTAAACGGTATTTCAACTCTGGCGCTTTCCCACTGCAGCCTTAAACGGTATTTTGCCCTCAAAAATAGGCAAAATACCGTTTTAAGGCTGCAGTGGGAAAGGGGCATTAGAGAATATTGTATCTTGTTTAGACAATTCGAGAGGTAGCATTTAAAGTATATATGAGAGCTTGGGGGAGGTGATGCTTTTGATCACTACAATACATTTCAATAGATGTCTGAATCTTTCCAAAATTAACTGCCTATAAGAACTAACTTTAATGGGATCTTATTCCTAGGTATTTGAGAAGGGGGTGACACATAGTGAGTTTGCAGGAAGGTAATGAGGGCTGGCCCTTTTAAGGGATTCTGGTGGACCAATAAGCTGTTCTTTCTCCATCAGCTCTCAAGGTCGTCTAGCTTGTTTATGATTTGATAGTGACTTTACGGGAAAGAAATATTGTGTGGTTAAAATAATGTTTACACTCTTAATAGATTGGTTAAATTGTCCGTGACCTGCACTTACCCTACCTTTGATGGGAGACGCCGGGGTTCGACGGGAGGTGCTTGCGGCAGAGTGTGTTATAAAGCCGCTTCAACCTCTCCTCCATTCTGCCGGCACCAGCTGATAGGTGACGTTACTTGCAAGACGTGTTCTGCGGCTTGGAGAAATGGGCTCTTTGCACGGGATGGCAGGTCCTTCACGGTGGGCAGCGGGGGGCGAAGCGTTTCGTGCATGAAGCACTTTTTCAAGAAAAAAAAAGTTAAAAATACAAAAAAATGTGTAAATGTGTCCAAGTCTGTGGGCCTGTGTCTCCACCCTCGAATCCGCACACCATCCTGGGGCGGGAATTTCTCAATAAAATGGGAAATAGCTTCTATTGACTATTTAGGCATACGCCTTCCAAAAAATGGCTCAGCTCTTTACAAACTGAACATATCAGAAGCAATACAGGCCACTGCTAGAGAGTTGGAAGGATGGAAACACTTAAAACTTTCATATATTGGTAGGGCCAACCTTATTAAAATGGTAACCTTCCCTAGATTGTTATATTTACTGCAGGCCTTGCCATTATTACTAACACAGAAAGATCTACGAACACAAGATTCTTATTTTAGGAAATTTATTTGGGGCTCGAAACGCCCCCGCATTGGGTTACACAAATTACAACAACCCATGTTTAATGGAGGTATAAACTTCCACAATATTCTGCACTATAATCATGCTTCAATAGACCGTTTCATCAGAGACTGGCTTCATGATTGTGACACTTTTACCAACCCACAGGTGGAAGGGGCATTCCTGGAGAATTGTAGTCTGGTGGGCTTCCTACACTTACATGATGGAGAGGTAGACGACCAAACTCAACTGAATCCCTTATTAGGGTCAATATGAAGGGTATGGCACATTCTTCGACATAGGCTCAATCTAAATGCCCACAAATCTCTATTCCTACCCTTTTTAGGAAATCCGGAATTTCAGGGTGGTTTGGCAGGCCAACCCTTCAAAGGTCTAGCACGCGAGGGTTTGTCTACGGTCAGGTCTCTGATAGATGCGAACACAAAAAAAAAATTGTCTTATGACAAGGCCTCTGAGGTTTTCCCAACATATGCAGGCTAAACACTACGCAAATGAGGTGGTTCACCATTTCTCAGAGACTGACTGGACAAATACCCTGGATACGATGCTTAAGTCTGGGGTTTCAGAAAGAAAGGCTATATCAATACATTATAATTTTCTCAGACGAATCTTAGATCATGATACTATTAGCACGGGGATGAAGGCTTGGACTCTGGCGATGCCTTCGTTGACTTGTGATCGGCTGTCCAAGGCTTTGTTACAATCTAGAAGACTACTTCCCGCAATTCAGTACCAAAAAATGTTCTTGAACATTTTCCACAAAGCGTACTTCTCCCCTCGCAGGCAGTTCCTCGTGGGAATGACTCCTTCGGCTGCCTGCCCGAGATGCCACGCTAGTGAGGCAAACCTATACCATTACTTCTGGAGCTGCCTTATGCTTAAATCATCCTGGTTCCGGGTCAGAAAATTTACCCTAGATCACTTAGTGAATTATGTGCCCTTTACCGATCAATGGGGCAGATGTATGATGTGTCGATATGGGGGAGAACGGTATCAGCGCACGTTATGTGCACTGATACCGCTTCTCCCCCATGTATGAAGCAGCCGGGATGCGGTAATGGACAGGGGCGCCCCTGTCCATATCGTGCTGCTATCAAAATGATAGCAGGCCGAATGTATGAACGGTCAGCATCGCTGACCGTTCCGCACGAAGCCGGGTTTGGCTTCGCCAGCATCAGGCTGGCGAAGCCCTATCTAAACAGCAGGGACAGCGCTGTCCCTGCTGTAAGGTCTGGGCTGCGCTGGGGATCTCGCGTGAACAGCGAGATCCCACGCATGCCCATTGCGGCCGGCCGGGGGACAGGAGATAGCGCATCAGTATTAACTGATGCGCTATCTCCAGAAAGGGACATCGCCGAAGGGGGGAGTTAACGCTCCCCCGCTTCGGCAGACAAGATGTTAATACATCTTGTCGATGTCCCTTCCTGCTTCGCCTCGCTATTGAGGCGAAGCAGGAAGTATCATAGCGGCGCGATAAGCGCTGCTATGATACATCTGCCCCAATGGGCCATATTCTGCATATTGCCCGAAGACCAGAGAGTAAGTAGAGGAGGCTGACTACTCTTGTTAATAGTCAGTGTGGTGGCGCGCAAAGCCATTTTGCAGACATGGATCGAGGCTACCCCCCTACCTTGCAGCTATTTAGAACCAAGTTATTTCATGTTTTTAACATGGACTGGATTGAATGTCTTGAACAAAGATACTCGCACTAAGAAATTCTTCGAAACATGGGAGAGCTACATAACATTGTTACCGCTGGAAATGAGAAGTAAGCTTCATAACTCATTTAGATACACCCAGTGGTACTTGACGAGAACTCTACTGGGGGATCCTCTGATTGAACTGAACAGCTGATGGGAATAGGACCTTTCTTGTCAATTTGAGGTGAGGTGACCCGGAGACTTAACAGATTCAATGAAAGTAATAATACTTTGTCAGTTCTGAAGAGACATACATGACACACTTTGTATTCCTGTCACCTTATTTATTTGCATTGGTTAAATAATGTTCTTGTTAACATAATGAAAACATTATATGAGACTTTATTTCTCATAATTTTACTGTCAAATGTCAATTTGCAAGATATATATTGCTGTCAAGCTGTGTTGTCATTCAACGAGTGTCTTAATAGTCTATTTCCTGTAGTAAGCGGCATCCCGCTATTTGTAATCCTTTGGTAAAGTTTAAATTGTCTATTAATTCCAACTGAGGTATCTCTTTGAAAACATTGGTGCTCAGTGGGATTAGTTTTCTGGGTTAGGGTTGTGGTTCCCTGGGTCCCGGACTTATGGGCTGCGTCTGGATTCCTGCTGCCACTGGCAGCTACGTTTAGTGCACGGCTGCCCGGGCTTTAGTACTACCGTGCACTGCTCCCCATCTGTGAGAGGTGTCACAGCTCACAGCTTTGGGTTTTGGTGTGCCCATCGCGGTGACTGCTTGCCTCCTTACAGGTCCCTGGGTGCTGCTCCCTGCTTCCCCTGCTCCCGTACTTACCAGTGCCGGTCCGTTGGTCGCGTTGATCTTCCTCCGGCTGTTCTTTCCAGCATATTTCTTTGTTGCCCGTAACTTTCTTCGGATGCTTACTGCAGTGATATGAACCTCCTCCAACACATTTTGGCTTTCTGCCTTCTTCTCCCTAGAACACTGCTACATACAGCATAATACCCTTATCTCTCTTCTCATGTTTGACACCCTCTCTCAACCTCTTTCTGTCTGTGACACTCTTCTTTCTCTTGCTGCCCTCTTTTCCTCTCTCTCCCTTCCTCCTTGGCACTTTTTCTCTTCAGCTTACTCCATTCCCTCTCTCTTACTCCTCCTCCCTTTTTGACTCTGGCACCACTTCTCTCAATTTGACACCCTCTATATCTCCCTGATGGCCACTGGTGTGTTATTCATCAATGGTACCATTGCTGGATAACCTAAATTCTTTAAAACCATTTGGTTGTAAACATCTGTGATTTCAGCCACCAATGGTCACTCCTGCATAAGTGTTTTATTAACCATTTAATTCGCTGCAGGGCTACGTGGGTGTCAGCATGGTGGAACTTGGATCCGTGTCCCTGCACATTAGAGAAAAAAAGAATGAAAATAATCAATAGTTCTGTATCATTGATGGGGTGAAATAAAAATTGTGGTCTGAGAAATAAGAGAATGTTTAAATAATTAATTAATTTGTCCCAAAATGTCCTAATGTTTTCACAGTCCCAAAAGTTGAGGAAAAGAGGGTTGCCTCTCTCATCCTGCATTTGGGGCAATTCCCCTAATTCATCTGGAACAAAATATTTACATTATATAGGGGAAACATACATCCTGCAGATTAATTTGAGATAAGTTTCTTGTATGGAAGCAGACTGCAGATATTTCATTGTGTAAGATGTAGTATTTAACATGGAGAGGGGGGAGTGTCCATTTCAAACTTACAGACTGTAAGGACTTCTTTTTTATATAAAAGAGAGGAGAAAGTGTTTTTTATATGGTAGCCTAAAATATTATTGGTAGATACAGGAGTAGAGAGAAGATGGTATCTGGGTTGTCAGAACTAGACATTGCCAATGGCTGAGATTATGCAAAATGGTGGCACTGTAGATACATATAAAACTACCAATAGGGTAGGTGATAGTTGTCTGCCAAGAAGATAAAGAACATACAGTATTGTGCACCGCCAATCAAAGAGGTTGCGTTTGGCTAATATACCTTTGGTAATCCATTCAATGAGTCTTAAATTGTGAATTTACTGTGTTTTTTTTTTTTAAATATTGATGAATTACCCAAGTCACACAATCGATTTTCTTCTAGCTCAGTATTCGTGTATGTGGATCTGTGGTTAAACTAGTCTGTTCTGTACCTGAAGAGAGCTGCATGTGAGAAAGAGGTTATATCAGGCATACCAAAGCCGCCTTCTGCTTTGGTAATTGAAGTCTAGCAAAAGTTTTTCCAGCACATGCAAGCTTAGAGAATATTGTATCTTGTTTAGACAATTCGAGAGGTAGCATTTAAAGTATATATGAGAGCTTGGGGGAGGTGATGCTTTTGATCACTACAATACATTTCAATAGATGTCTGAATCTTTCCAAAATTAACTGCCTATAAGAACTAACTTTAATGGGATCTTATTCCTAGGTATTTGAGAAGGGGGTGACACATAGTGAGTTTGCAGGAAGGTAATGAGGGCTGGCCCTTTTAAGGGATTCTGGTGGACCAATAAGCTGTTCTTTCTCCATCATCTCTCAAGGTCGTCTAGCTTGTTTATGATTTGATAGTGACTTTAAATCAGCAACTTGATTATGATTTGTGACTTTAAATCTGCAACATCTTGGAATACTTCTCCTAGGAGTTGCTCATTATTATGCACTTTTTTAGATAGCTGTTTCTTTTTAGTGATTTTATGTCCTGTACTGTCTGTGTTAATTTGGCAGCATGAGAGTCTAGAATCGAAACTATAGGGGTAAATTTACTAAGATGGGAGTTCTACTGAAGATGAGATGTTGCCTATAGAATCCCGTCAGAATCAACTTCTAGATGATGATAGATAGAATCTGATGATTTGCTATGGGCAGCATCTCATCAATAGAACTCCCATATTACTAAATGTATCACATAGGGGGACATTTACCAAAATGGATTCGTAGAAAAAAGGTGTATTCGTAGGGAGAAATACACCTTTTTTTTACGAATTTGTATTTTCGGGATTTACAATCCCAAAAATACAAAAATTCGTAGTCCTAAAGATGGAACATTCGTATTTGTATTTACAAATACGAATGTCTACACCATCGATAGAATACGACAGAAATCACCATTCAAAAGAATGGTGGTTTCTGATTTACTAAGCAGCCGTACTGATAATACGGCTGCTTAGTGGTGTAAAACACCCACGCAAATACGACAGGAAAATAGAACACCATTTTCATGTCGTATTTGCGTTTTAGCCTGCACGGATCAGTCAGATCCGTGCAGGCTACAGTGTTAAAAAATAGAAAAATTAAATAAATAAAAAAAAAAACGGCGTGGGGTCCCCCCCACAGCCGAAACCAGCACCAGGCTGACAGAGCCTGGAGCCGGTAATTAAAAATCAGGGAACCCGACAAATAGGGGTTCCCCGATTTTTAACAACCAGCCCCAGGCTCCTGTTCTGGGGCTGGTTCCCAAAATACGGGGGACAAAATGACTAGGGGTCCCCCGTATTTTAAGAACCAGCCCCAGGCAAAACCAGCCAGCAGGCTAATGCCACAGCCGGGGGGAGACTTTTTATGCAAGTCCCCCCGGCCAAAGCATTAACACTACCGACCAGTCAGCCTGGCCAGGGGCCCTGGGGGAGTGGGGACCCCCCCAATAAAGGGGTCCCCCCCCTCCAGGACTTACCTGACCAGGCTGAAGCCTGGTGCTGTCCTCGATGCCCCTGGGCGGTGGGCATCGAGCTGATGGTATGGTGTAAAAAATAGAATAAAAACCATTGTCTTTTACTGGTGAACTATGAGTCCCAGCAAGCCTCCCCCGCAAGCTGGGACTTGGAGAACCACAAGTCCCAGCCTGCGGGGCATTAAAGGGCCCGCTGGGTCTTGTAGTGCCACAGTAAAAGAAAGAGTTAAATAAACACACTGACACACGTGAAAAATAAAAGTTTAATACATACATAACACATACATACTGATACTTACCTTTCTTGATCCCGTAGGTAGCCCTGGTCCTGATGTCCTGTGTCGTCCATGTCGGCTGTCTGCGTCGTCCTCCAGGTCCATGTCGACGGTCCGTGTCGTCCTCCAGGTCCATGGCGGGGTCCGGGTCCGAAGAAATCCATGTTGGAGCTGTGGAAGGAAATCCTACTCACCTGTTCCTGCGCTGAAGAAGTCTTCTCTTGATCCGACGTAGTCCAGGTAATCTTCATGCTGTCGCCGGTCCCCGCTGTCTGCGCTGTCTCTGCATCGCGCTGAGGAGAGATGCTGAAGTTTCATATTCGGCGCCTCTCCTCAGACTGAATTCTATTGGCCGCCTAGCGGGCCAATCAGGAGCCGAGAAAGTCGGCTCCTGATTGGCCCGCTAGGCGGCCAATAGAATTCAGTCTGAGGAGAGGCGCCGAATATGAAACTTCAGCATCTCTCCTCAGCGCGATGCAGAGACAGCGCAGACAGCGGGGACCGGCGACAGCATGAAGATTACCTGGACTACGTCGGATCAAGAGAAGACTTCTTCAGCGCAGGAACAGGTGAGTAGGATTTCCTTCCACAGCTCCAACATGGATTTCTTCGGACCCGGACCCCGCCATGGACCTGGAGGACGACACGGACCGTCGACATGGACCTGGAGGACGACGCAGACAGCCGACATGGACGACACAGGACATCAGGACCAGGGCTACCTACGGGATCAAGAAAGGTAAGTATCAGTATGTATGTGTTATGTATGTATTAAACTTTTAGGTACTTGTTTCCTATCTGGGCGCCCACGATCAAAATCGCGGTCATCGGGGGTAAAAATCGCGGTGATCGCGGTCATCGCGGGCATCGCGGGTAAAATTGGTTGGTCGCGATGCCCGCGATGACCGCGATCACCGCGATTTTCCCATAGGGAACAATGTTAAAAAGGCTGATTGACCGCGATTTCACTGTTAAATGGCTCAATTGACCCGATTTCGCCATATTAACCCTGAATTAGGCCCAATTAACCCTTAAATGTCCCCAACAATTTTTAACGCCACCCCACGATCCACGCCAACCCGAAGCGTGGCGAGCGCAGCGAGCCCGCGAGGGGCGGCGGTACGCGTCCTCCGACCTTTTCATGCCCTACTATCCACGTCGGCGTGGTGTGGGAATATAATAGTGTGGCGAGCGCAGCGAGCCACCGAGCCCGAAGCGTGGCGAGCGCAGCGAGCCCCGCGAGGGGACGCGGATACCTTCACAGGTAGACGCGTCCCCTCGCGGGCTTCACAGGTGTCCGGGTCGCCACGGACACCTGTGAAGCCCGCGAGGGGACGCGCATAACTGTGAAGGTATCCGCGTCCCCTCGCGGGGCTCGCTGCGCTCGCCACGCTTCGGGCTCGGTGGCTCGCTGCGCTCGCCACACTATTATATTCTCACACCACGCCGACGTGGATAGTAGGGCATGAAAAGGTCGGAGGACGCGTACCGCCGCCCCTCGCGGGCTCGCTGCGCTCGCCACGCTTCGGGTTGGCGTCGATCGTGGGGTGGCGTCAAAAATTGGGGGGGACATTTAAGGGTTAATGGGCTCTGTGGCCCATTTAACATTGATTCCTATGGCAAAATCGGGTTGATTGAGCCATTTAACACTAAAATCGGGTCCATCGCGACTTTTAACATTGTTCCCTATGGGAAATCGTGAGCATCGCGTCGCGGGCATCGCGGGTACGTTTATGGCCGGCCGCGACGCGACCGACGCGATTTTTCAGGTTTAACATGGTTTTCAATGGGAAAATCGCGGGCATCGCGTCGGTCGCGTCGCGGGCAGGCATAAATGTACCCGCGATGCCCGCGACGGGCGCCCAGATAGGAAACAAGTACCAACTTTTATTTTTCACGTGTGTCAGTGTGTTTATTTAACTCTTTCTTTTACTGTGGCACTACAAGACCCAGCGGGCCCTTTAATGCCCCGCAGGCTGGGACTTGTGGTTCTCCAAGTCCCAGCTTGCGGGGGAGGCTTGCTGGGACTCATAGTTCACCAGTAAAAGACAATGGTTTTTATTCTATTTTTTACACCATACCATCAGCTCGATGCCCACCGCCCAGGGGCATCGAGGACAGCACCAGGCTTCAGCCTGGTCAGGTAAGTCCTGGAGGGGGGGGACCCCTTTATTGGGGGGGTCCCCACTCCCCCAGGGCCCCTGGCCAGGCTGACTGGTCGGTAGTGTTAATGCTTTGGCCGGGGGGACTTGCATAAAAAGTCTCCCCCCGGCTGTGGCATTAGCCTGCTGGCTGGTTTTGCCTGGGGCTGGTTCTTAAAATACGGGGGACCCCTAGTCATTTTGTCCCCCGTATTTTGGGAACCAGCCCCAGAGCAGGAGCCTGGGGCTGGTTGTTAAAAATCGGGGAACCCCTATTTGTCGGGTTCCCTGATTTCTAATTACCGGCTCCAGGCTCTGTCAGCCTGGTGCTGGTTTCGGCTGTGGGGGGGACCCCACGCCGTTTTTTTTTTTATTTATTTATTTTTCTATTTTTTTTTACACATTGCAGCCTGCACGGATCTGACTGATCCGTGCAGACTGCTAGAAATAATTCGTATTAGCGGCCGTATATACGGCCGCTAATACGAATTCCTACGACATCGGTGGGTTACAAAGCAGTCGTATATGACTGCTTTGTAAATCCCCCTCCGGAACACGACTTTGCATACGACTTAAACAGTCGTATGCAGTCGTAGGGAAAATACCAATACGAAAAACTAGGTTTTTCATATTGGTAAATTTCCCCCATAGTGTCTTGAATGGCCCTTACTAAATCAGTGTACGTTGTAGGGCCTTCTGATCAGAGAGCTGCAGGCTGGGTGGGGGATGAGTCTGGCGGCTCTGTGGAATTACTGAGGATAAAGTCTCCCTCATCAGAACTCTCGTAGAGGTGTTTAATGCTCTGCTTATGGGTACGCAGTTACCTTTGTACTTTAATTCAGCGGTGGTAAAAGTACTTCCGAAGCCAAGCAAAGATTTGGAGAACTCTGGTTCCTACCACCCTATTTCTCTAATCAACACTGATGGTAAACGTCTGTCAAAAATATTGTCCAACAGATTGAAATTCATTTGCCTACAGTTATCTCCGCTGATCAGACAGGCTTTATATTTGGCCGTCATTCGGTGGTAAATGTAAGCAAACCGCTGGCAGTGGCCCACACATAAGTAAATTATCCCCACAAATGTCTCATACATTTAAACTTACAACACGTTCTATTGAGTACATAGGCGATCATGTTCCTGGGCAAATTGCACAGTTATATCGTTTAAAATACCTATTATCACAGATATTTTAAAGGTGCTTGAAGTGTGGAGATCTCTTCCGCTGTCCCAAGTGGGGAGAGCAGCTGTTCTGCACTGTATTGTATCCAGATGATCCCTATTATACCCCTTTCAGACAGAAAAAAAGACCCGGGAATTTCCCTGCTCTTGCCGTGTCGACCCGGGTTTTTCTTCTGTCTGAAAGGGTCAACACGGGTCTAAAGTTCCGGGAGTTCGACCCAGGTATTTACCTGGGTTTTTCCCGTGTAAGACACGTGTTTGCGGCTGTGTGAAAGGGTCCGACCTGTGTTTTTCTCCCGACTATTGAAAAATCATGCTGATTGGCTGTGCAGCATGGCGCTGCGTGATTGGCTGATCTTTACAGCTTCCCTGATTGGCTGAGCGGGCGTGGCAGGGGCGTGCAGCGCAGCACTAAATGGCCATGGCACATTGGAAAGATGAGGAGATCCGTTTAATGCAATATTTAATGATTAATGCAATGCAGTGAGCAGACACCTCCCACTTTTCATGATTTCATCTCTGTGTGCCTTTAAAACTGTCCTTTTCTTATGACACACAGAGTTTTGCAGGAAAAATCCGGCTTCTGTGTGAAAGGGGTCGACACGGGAAATACCCGGGTTTTTGCTCCTGTGTTCTACCCGGGTTTTTGTATCCGGGAAATACCTGGGTTTTTGGGATTTTTCTGTCTGAAAGGGGTATAAGATTGTCAAAATTGGATGTCCCAAAAAGTTTCTAGGGCCTTTTTTGCTTTCCTATGGCAAAAAGACTTAGGGCAGTATTCAGGCCCTTATTCTGATCTGTGCGGCCGGATCCGAATATGCGGCCAGCACCGTGCGTCCTAAACCCCGCCTTCCATACGGATCGCCAACTCCGTCCGTACGCAGTAAGAAGCTGTCCGAACGGACCGCACGTGTATTTCTCATGAATACACCTCCTCCATCTCAGGGAACCTCCTCCATCATTCGATGGTCGCAGACCATCGAATGCAGGACCGAGTGGCCAGGCAGCTCCCGCAACCTCAGACCACACGGGCATTTCTCCGTGCAAAAGCAGGTATCTGGGCGGGCAGCTGACATCCGGCAATGTCATATGTCCGCCCCCTACACGTGCGTCACGGCCGCATTACCATACGTACGCCCAGCGTTTGCATGGGAACGCCCATGAAACGCGGGGTGTAAACATATGGTAATGAGCCCAAACAGCCCTTCACACCCCTCTCCACCCCCTGTTCGTAGTGTACACATTTCATGCGGAATGTGGCCGTGCGTCCCGCTCACACATGCGCAGAGACGCCTCTGCACATGCGCAGACACAAAACATCGGCGGCACGAACGCACGCGGATATTACCGCACTAACCAGAATAAGGGCCTCAATGAGGCTGATTTGTCATGTTTTATGGCGATTTTGTGCTATTTTCGTGCTGTAAGGCGATTTTTTTGACTAAAACGGTAAATCACCCTATTCAATGACCAGATGGCGAATACATTTCAAGGTTTTTATCGCCATGATTCACCGAGTAGCAATCGCTATCTTTTTTATGGGGAAGTGGAATGTGAACTTTTAAAATAAAGTGTTTTGTTTTTTACATTTGGTGTCAAAAAATCATGAATTTTATTCTGAGGAGGGGCATGCTATTTTTATTCATGTGCTGTAAGCACATGAATATATATTTAATAAAAAAAAAATATATATATATATTTTTTTTTTACACAGAGCAGCCAGCAGGGGGCCGGGAGCCGAACCGCTCATTAGATATTCATATATTCACTGCACCCAATCATTACATATGCACGATCGGGTGTAGTGAATAGCCGGTCCCCTGTTGGCTATCCCGGGGGGCAGCCTGTGCTGCCTGGCTCCCGGGGAGCCCACCTCCCCCCCCCCCCCCCCCCAAAACGTTCTGGGGCCGGCAGGGAGACTTCCATCTCCCTGCCTGCCGCCGTCCTCAGGCTCCCTGCGGCATCGCCGCAGGAGTTAAAATTCGCCGGTCAGGGGCAGTGAGACCCTGACTCGTTGAAAACTGGAACCGGCGAGGCTCCGGAACGCGGCGGGCAGTGGCGAATGTGCAGCGAATCCTAAACAGGATTCGCTGCACATCGTCAAAATTCTCATTGAATACTGCCCTTAGTCCTGCCATTCCCTCGTCCAGGCCTGCTTCACGTTCCATGTACTGCTTTGCCACCACAATTTCAAGATAATATTCTTTTTATGGGCACTTATTCCACCAGATTTTGTATTAACAAGTCTTTAGTTCGAAGTCAACAGACTACCAAATATGCCCCCTTCTGGGGAAATCCAGAATTTATTCTTTGGCTGTCAGAGGCAGGTTACTATAGGTGGGAAGTACATGGAATTTTGGTGGTCAGGGATGTTTTTGACCCTGGAGGTGCCAGTTAATGACTAAGGACTTAGCTACTAAATTCACTCAGAGACTTCTTGATTTACCTCCAGGTATGTCATTATATACAAACTATATCTACATATATATTAAAATGTAATTTACAAAAGATTTTGCATAAGATTTACATATAATTAATAGTTTGGGCAAATGACAAAACCTTAAGATAACAATATACAAATATATTTTTTAGTGTTCATTTCTAAATGTATCTGTCTATACATTGTGTTTTTTTTTTCTTCAGATCAATACTAATGCACTAAGTGGTTTTATAGTAAAGGCATCTAACTTCATGGAAGTCCCATAAAAAGTTGACTAATTGGTTTATTGTTGTTGTGACATGTTGCTGCCTATGCCAAGGCTATTTTAGGGTGTAAGTGGGTCTGAGACAAGGCAAGGATCATAATGTTGTGCAATGTATGGGTCTGATTCAGACCTGATCATTACTGTGCAAAGTTGCAGATGACTGCAAGAATATAGCCGTCACCCAAACAGCAAGAAAACATGGCCAGGTAATTCCACTCACACATACTGTCCATACACAATTCCTGAACCATCAAATGTTTTTTTTGTAGTCTGTGCAAATGTGAGTAGCTCTGACCCTTCAACAAATCTGTGACTGATTTTTAAAACGCCTGGTCATGCCTGCATAGTTTTGGACACTCACAGAAAATAGCAGGTGTCCACTCCCAAATGCTGGTTTCCTGTTAAGGCCCATACACACTGGGCGACTTTGAGCTGTAAAGCGTCTCAAAACAGCAAGTTTGAGTGGTTTTCAGCTCAAAGTCGCCAGTGTGTATGGCCTGGCCATGAGCGGTGAGCTCTATTACCAGCACAGAATGGCTTTGCATAGCCCCTGCGGGCAGGGGGAAAGCCACTCAGTGTGTATGTCCCGGCGATGAGCGGTGAGCGCTATTACCAGCAGATGAGCGGCATTGAGGATGACTTTGCATAGCCCTGCGCTATGCAAAGCCTTCCTCTCCCGCTGACGGCACCGGGCAGGGGGAAAGCCGCTCAGCGTGTATGCACTGAGCGGCTTTCCCCCCCAGCGATGATAGCGATCATCGCTGTCCCATATATCGCTGCCCCATAAATTTTCTTTTGCTATGGGCTCACGCATACACTGTCACTCGACTTGTGAATTTGCTGATCAACTCTGAATCGGGCCATACAAATAATATGCATAGATATGTGTTTTTTTCTATGGAACATAATGTGCAGGGTCTCCGGAGTTAAAAGGTGAAACTAACCTTCCATCAATATAAATTGTACTTACTGAGTTACTGTAGGCTGTTGGCACACATTTGCTTTTGTGCAAATGTCCTACAGATTTCATAGAGTTTCATCACCATAAAATCTTGCAGTCACAATTAAGAGCTTAAGTGAACCAGGGGGAAACCCTCTTCTTCTACATAGATATTGGGGGAAATTTACTAACAATACGAATAAGAATTTTCGCATTTGTATTCTGAATATGAATGCATACGACTGGTATAGCCGTATACAAATTTGTATTCCGGAGGGGATTTTACAAAGCAGTCGTATTTTCCGATGTCGTATGGATTCGTATTTTTGCCGATACGAATTCATATTTTAAATACAAATTCGTATTGGCAACCTGCACGGATCAGTCAGATCCGTGCAGGCTGCAGTGTAAATAAAAAAATAAAATAAAAAAATAATAATAATAAAAAAAAGGCTTGTGCCCTCCTATCTCTGCCCTCTCGTGTTATAGCATTGTAAATATAAATTTTCTATTTACTTCTAATAATAAAAACTATACTTCAATATTCAATGTAATAAGAATCCGTGTTCGGTGTTGGGGGCCCCCCGAGATATCAGGGTTCCACGCCCTAAGATTTCTGTTGCCAGCCCTGGGGGGGGGGGGGGGGGCTTGGGTGGTCCCCACTTCCCCAGGACCCCTGCCAAGGCTGACCTGTCAGGGGGTAATGCTTTGGCTGTAGGACCCCCCGGCTGTGGCATTACCCTGCTGGCTGGTTGGGAACCCCTATTTAATTTAGTCCCTGTTTTTTTAAAACTATTTATTTTTCTCTTTTTTTTTACACTGAAGCCTGCACGGATCTGACTGATCTGTGCAGGCTCCCGATACAAATTCATAAATACGAATTCATACGCCATCGGAAAATACAAAGCAACCAAATACGACTGCTTTGTAAATTTCCCTCCGGAATAAAAATTTGTAAATGAAATATGACGGCGATGCCAGTCACATTATTAATATTAAGAATACAAATAAGAACCCCACTATATTCTAAGTTTTGGCATTTAATTCTGCATCAAATGATTACTAACAATCTAGGGATCAAAATAGGTATGCCAAAATGGTACAATTTGCCCATTTTTGACTGCTGATTCTGACCATACCACTTGCTTGAATTTCAAAGTGTCGGTGCTCATTTGATGCAGAATTTAATGCTCTACAACTTTTACTTCTGCACAAAAAGGCTTTGTTTTCGAATTATAAAAAAAAACTGGAAAACAAATACCAAAAAGGTTGTGTTTTTTTGCCCATAGAAAATGCGATTTGAGATGCCCCAAGTGAATTTAAAACACTTCCAGCTTTCCCGCAATTTTTGAAAGTCAATTTTTTGAGTTAATTTGACTGGACAAACATGAAAAGAGGTGATGTTGCCCATAGCAACCAATCACAGTCTGGGGCCCATTTATCGCAAATATTAAGTATCCCTTGAATGTATCAGGAGGGAATGCAGCAGGAATCTCCAATCCCTGCTGCGATTCCTCCTGTCCCGCCGCCAGTCACATCCCCCTTAGGTTTCTATATATAATGCTTGATATATCAATATCGGGCAGCATTGCAGTGCATCCCTGGGCTACTGCCATTCTGAGATGGCAGTAGCTTATGAAGCAGTGCGCTCAGCAGGGTCAGCCAGGGGTCAACGCTAACCGCAAATGTGCTGATCCCCAACTCCCGACAAAAGCAGAGTGCAGGAGAATACAGGAGAAAGAATTGCATATTGCAATGCGATCCTGGGCAGTATTCAGACCTGTTCGCATAGGTTGGGATTTACACAGCGGACACGATTATCGGAAAAGTGCACATGCGCGTTCACCAAAATGTGAACGCCCAAGGCCTGGCTGTGAATGGCCAGGTAAAATGTAACTGCTCCCCCCCTTTCAATGCCACTGCCAGTAATTAACTATTATGTTTGTGTATTTATTTATTATATATTTGACCTTTTCCTGACCACTTATCTTATTTAAATGTTTAAAACAGTCTATACTATAGAGACCATCTGTACTGTTAAATATTAATACTGTATTCCATACAGTGTCCAGTGTATAATCAGACCAATTTTCAGGGCTGTAACCACTCCCCCAGACTCCCATACTTACTCCAATGTGCGTCAGAGTAGGAGACTTTGGATTACGTTTGGAAACCCCCCTCTAAAAATCCTGCAATTGCCACTGTACCTCCTGTATCTCCATCCCCGCCCTACTGCCGTGGGACTTATATAGGATCCACATCTCGCGAGAATCTGACAGTGGGATGATGATGTTTTGCCTTGTCCAGTGATCCGAGTTTGGGGGGAACACGTGAGCCTTGCTCGGATCTCACCTCAGATAGTGAGGTTTGGGTGCATTCGGATCTTGGAGATTCGAACATGCTCATGCCTAATATTTATCAAATAATATATGCAGCATATCCCCCCAAAACAGCTAAATATTAAGGGTCCCCAAATGTATGATGGAGAGCCTGCTGCAGATATCCCCATATCTGCCACAATTCCTGCATTTCTGACAAGAGCCGCAGTCCCCATAGGTTTCCAAGGGATCGATGAATCTGTCACAATTGCCACGCTCCAGGATCTAGAAACCTTTCTGGCAATGTCTGCCATACATGTACAGAACGGCCCAAGCACTCTAAAGGGAAGTTAAATAATAGCTATTACTGTCAGTTGAAAACCTTCACATTGTAGCCAGTGTTCCCTCTAAGCTGTGCGCACGTGCGCGCGCACACACCTTGACGAGGGTGCGCACAGACATTACAACTGAGCGCACAAAGCAGCAGTGGTCCCTTTTTGCAGTTGTGGACTCAATTAATGTGTGTTTCATCCATTAACTACATTGTGTACTGTATTTTGAATGTTTAATATCATTTTGAAGTAAAGTTAACACAAATGCTGAACGTCATTTTCCAGTTATATATAAGTGACGCACAAAAAATGTAAATTTCATTCCAAAGTTGCACAGCCAAAATCTTTAGCCGCACACAGCCTTCGTAAAATTAGAGGGAACATTGATTGTAGCCCTTATGCTTAAATGTGATTAATAGTAAATTAAAAATGCACATTAAAAGTTATGTACTAATAAAGCTGAACACAAGATGGCAGTAGTGACAATACATTTTAAATCATACAAATAACAACATAGAAACCAGCTCTTCACAGGGACAAACACAGGTTTTCTGAAGGTGGTCATACATAAGGGCGACATCTCTGCTCCGAGAAGTCACCTGCAATCCTCCCTTGAGTTGTCAGAGAAGGTCTGGAGTGGCAGGATCGCATGTGGTCCTTTTGCATGTGATATATCACATGCAATCCCAGCCCAGACTGGCCGGCTTAATAGCAAATAGCAAGAGATTGCTGCTGCAGCCAGTCCGACTCGCAGGCTCTGATGCAGGGTTGCCAACCCTCCCGGAATGGCCAGGAGGATCCCGAAAATCGGGTCCCCCTCCCGGCCCCCCGGAAAGGTGGGCCACCCTCCCGGATTCCGGCAGACCCCCTTCCGCCCCTAACGTACCTGGTTATAGAAGCTTGAAATTGCAGCGATTCTGGCTTTTCGGCGGAATGGGCGGGGCTAAATATGCTAATCATGCATATTTAGCCTCGCCCCCTCGCCGGAGACCCGCATATTGCGGGATTTGCATTACTGGGGGCAGGGACTGATGATGTCTCCATCAGGCCCCGCCCCCAGAAGTGATGCTGACAGTCTCCTCTCCGGGGTTCTCCCGGAGAGGAGACTGTGAAAGTCGGCAACTCTGCTCTGATGTGATGCACACGGGACCATGCGTCGTATCGGACATGCTGCCCTTCACGTGCAATTTGGGCTCTTTTGCTGCGATTGATTGCCATCACTTGACTGACATAAAGTAAGCTTTTAGGGTCAGAAACATGGCGTTTTCTGGGTGTGTTTGTGAAAATGCCCACGTATATTTTGGGTGGCTCTGACATCAGTGATAACCACTTCCATCCTAGGGGGAGGATGCAATAACATCCACCGCCCCACTTTGCCCCCCTCCGCCAGTTACCGCAGTGATGCTAATCACATATGCAATTAATATCACAAAGGGCAGCTCTTGCGATAACAGCTGCCCTTTAAGAAACAGCCTGCTGCTGCTGCTGCAGGGTGGGCTCTGCCTTGTCCTCCCTGCACTCGGAAGGGGATGTACATGGCTAGGGAGGAGGAGGTCACTGGCTTGGGCAGCACAGCACTGTGGGATGGCTCGGCGACAGTATGCAAATGGCTCGGGGACTATGCAATTCACCAAAGCCATTCTCAAAGGTGGCCTGCACATGTGCATAATAGACCATGCGCTTGCGCAGTCCCAAACATCGGAGCGGGGCCAAACTCGCAGTACTATCAGAATCACCCACTTTAATTTTATGAAAAAAAAACTATAATTTTTCAGTAATTATTAAAAAGTGCAAAAATCATCAATTTGACACTTTTTAAAAGCCTCCAACACTTTCCTAGTAGCTTTCATTCTGGAAAAAAGAATCTGGGTTAAATATGTCTTATTATATGTATACAGTGAATAAAGAAGCGGGACTAATTGTTTTGTAGCAATCAAGGGCAGCCTCTAATGGGGACAGTACAGGCTGCCCTTGATTGCTACAAAACAATTAGTTGATGCTTCTTTATTCACTGTATACATTTTTGTTTGGAGTAATATACCAATACTCTATTTCTTTAAAGACTGGCTGACACCCTTTTTTAAGGGAATATTGTTTTATTAAAATCACCCTATCAGGACACACAAGTGGCGCCCCTCATCCAATTTTCACAACATGTCTTATTATATGTCCTGCTTTTTTATGTATAATTATTTTATGTTTCCATGGTGTGTATAATACAACTAAAAAGAGACATGATTAAAACAACGTCATTGACTTCCCAGCATCCTCTCTGCATATGCAGCAAGTGTGAAACAGTCAAATCAGGTTTTTTAATTCATTAGCAGCAGACTGTTACATCCCCAGGAATTATCATTATTTCTCCGTTTATAGCACACCTTCCTCGACATAATGATATATCTTAAAGCATACCTCCCAACATGGCCCTCTCCAGGAGGGACAGAATGCTCTGCTCTTGAACATTTCTCTTCATTTATGATTGCCATCACCTGTAGTGAAGCACCTTTCTTATTATTAGTTAACCTATTCAAAACAGGTGATGGCAATCATAAATTAAGAGGAAAGTCCAGGAGCAGAGTAGTTTGTCCCTCCTGGAATGGGTCATGTTGGGAGGCAGCATGACCCATTCCAGGAGGGACAAACCATTGTAACCACAAATTACTCTAAACCGACAGACTGCAACTCATATATCAGTCATGACAGCATCCAGCATAAGAGTGGGAATTAAAATTATTCCCTATAGCCAATTTCAGCAATTATGCCACAATTGTACAGAAATGGAGGTATGTGAAGATCAAGCCCACCAAATGGAGATATCCTTTAAGGAGAAGGGCTACACTGCTGATATCATACAAAAGGTGAAAGAAAGAAGCATGAATTTGTCAAGATCAGACACTTTGAAGAATGTACTGGAAAGAAAGATAAGACGATAGAAGAAATCCTGTTCATCACAAAGTACACCTCCCAACACAAACAGCTGGAAAACATAATTAGAAAACACTGGGATGACCTTAGAGACCATACCTTAAAAGAATATCTAGGAGATCAGCCCAATTTCATATATAGAGGGGCTGACAACTCGGGAAACATTCCGGTAAAAAGCGCATACCTACATCAAAAAGAACAATGCACATATTATCTAAAAGATTTTACCATGTTGGTAACTGTAGCATATGTAAAATGTGTAAAACTAAGCAAAAAAATCACTCAATACTTTAAGTCCAACATCACATCTGACAGCAGGCAGACTGGAGTTTATAAAGTATAATTTGTCATAAACAAGGTTCAAATTTCCCTTGACGCACGTAGTGTGGCGGGTGCTGTAAACACAGGTATCACCAGGCATTCCAGATGTCTGGGAAAGGGAAGGGGGGCCCTGCCTATTTGGTTAGTAGCGGGCCCCACAATTTCTGATGGCTGCCCTGTCTGAGATGTATAATATCAAGGACTTTATCACGTGCAGCTCTAATAATCTGATCTACATTTTAGAATGTGATTGTGGCTATTAATATGTAGGATGAACCAGCAGAATGTCAGAAACATAAAGAAAGGACATGAGCTGCATAACATCTCACTATACTTTCAGAACAAACACAACTGTGGTATAAAACATCAGAAGAGCCTCTGCGGTCTTGCATTATGCAAATACAACTGGAGAACCAATGACGTCGACTCCAGATTGGCTAAATTAGAAATGAAAACCATTTTTATGCTTAGAACATTATGTCCCCATGGTCTTAATGTAGACTACAAATATAAATGGCTTTTGTGAATAATATACAATTGTTTATCTGCTACACAGCTGACCCTGCTACTTTTTATTTCATCTAGGTTGATACTATGATAATATTTAACCATTTATTTCTATTCTCCTATCTCCCAATGCTCAGCTATTCCACAGGCACTTTATTCTACTAATAGGCCTTTTTGACAGAACCGTATATTTATTTTATCCTATATAGATTTGTTTTATTGAGTATGCGCCCACGATTTGGGTCATTTTTAAATGTTTTATTTGGTTATTATTTTATTAAATGCAGTACCCATAATTCTTACTAAATGCAGTATTTGTAAATTTTCTCTAATGCAGGATTTTTAAATGCTAGCCTGTAAATAATGGCCAGAGGTAGCGAGGCCTGGGCGGTGTACTGATAAATGGGAAGAATCTCATTCCGCAACACAAATGTTTTCCCTTTGATCGTAAGGTCTTTGAGACTCCACAGCACTGGCGTAACTAAGCCACCGCAGCCCCCGCCATGGCGGGGAGGCGCAGAGTAACTATGGGCGCCTGGGGGGCTGCGGTGCTATAGTTACCCGCTGCGCTGCTGCCCGGCCGCATCTGCGGTCACTGCCCGTCACTCGCTCCCGGCGCCGGCTCCTGCTGATAATGAAAAGTGACACTTAGAAAATGGCTGCCCCCGTATTGCAGACAGTTTTGGCAGCCATTTTCTAAGAGTCACTTTTCATTATCAGCAGGAGCCGGCGCCGGGAGCGAGTGACGGGACAGTGACGCAGATGCGGCCGGGCAGCAGCGCAGACAGGTATGGGTATGGGTATGGGTATGGGGGACGGACGCACTTGACTGTCGGGCGGACGCAGAGTAGCCGCTCGGACAGAAAGAACCTTTTCTGGACGGAGCTGGGGGCGGACAGAAAAACAGTATACAGTAGATGCGGCAATTTGAAGACACAGAAGGAGGTACTGCATCCGTGGGAGGAAATGCTGCATGCCTGGCAGAGCCAGCGCACGGTGAGCAGGAACTTTCACCTGCGCTAGCGCCTGGTGGCTGAGTGGCAGGACTCGGAGCTCACAGTTAACGCCGGAGAACAGAAGGGGGAGGGGGGCCGGGTGAGTACTGTAAAATATGCTTGCCAGTACCTGAAGTGGACGGAGTTCATAGGAGGCAACACCTAAAAGACATGAAAGCAGCGTGGACACTGATGAGGCACCAGGGAACAGCCCCAAGGAGGAGACAGATGAAAGACGAGGAGAAGGGTGCACCCCTCCTGCTGTGCCTGAAATAGATTGCTGCATACAGGTCTGTTGAGTCTTATCACAAATATCACTTTAGCACCAATCAAGTGATACTCTATTGCATAACCCTAATTAACCCCTCCCACATCTTAACCCTCCCCCTAGTGCATAACCCTAATTGTTCCCATCTGTCTCCAGCAGCCTAACCTAAGTTGCATTATGGTGTTTGGCGTAATGTGTGTGGGGCATTACGGTGTTTGGGGCATTACGGTGTGTGGGGCATTACGGTGTGTGTGGCGTAATGTCTAAAGGTCCAGACACACGGGGCGACTATGCCTAGTGTGTATGGACAGCGATGATCCTGTTTATCGCTGGGGGGAAAGCCACTCAGTGCATACACACTGAGCGGCTTTCCCCCTGTCTGGTGCCGACAGCGGGGGGAGGGCGGCTTTGCATAGCGCAGAGCTATGCAAGGCCTTCCTCAAAGCCGCTCATTTGCTGGCAATACCGGGAGTGCGCAGTAGCGCTCATCGCCGGGCCATACACACTGGGCAGCTTTGAGCTGAAAGCCACTCAAACCTGCTGTTTTGAGTGACTTTCAGCTCAAAGTCGCCCAGTGTGTATGGGCCTTTAGTGTCAGTATGGTGTGTGGCGTACTGTGTAAAAGACATTACAGTGTGTGGCATAATGTGTAAGGGGCATTATGGTGGGGTGCGTAATGTGTAAGTGGCATTACAGTGTCTGGTATATAGTGTCTGGGCCTTTACGGTGTGGAACATATAGTGTAAGTGGCATAATGATGTGCTGGGTAATGTTTAAGGGGCATTACGGGGGGGGGGGGGGGGCGCAGAAACTATTTTGGCTGGGGGGAGCAAAATTTATAGTTACGCCACTGCTCCACAGTCCAAGTTTCTGACGCATCGTTGCAAGTCTTTCATCCCAGTTCTTCAGGGTCGCTCCATCTCCACCGAACCAGACACCCAGAATTTTGATGAGGTCTGGCTTGATGGCAAATGGAAATGGAGACGGGTGCAACAGGTAATGTTACAGTCAGCAGGACTGCAGCGCACCGCACCCCGGAGCAAACCAGTAGAGACACCATTGGATAAGGCATAGATATGCAACAGATAATCACACAGACAGATATATAGATTTATAGCTTTTCAGCAGAGGTAGATTTAGACTTCATGGAGTCCTAGGCAAGATACCTGTTTAGGGCCCTCCTAGCTCAAACAATCCATAGCACTATATTTTGCCTACTGATTGTAGCCGGCATAGATACTGTAGAGCAGGCATGTCCAAACTATGGCCCTCTAGCTATTGTAAAACTACAAGTCCCATCAAGCCTTGCCACAGTTTTGCTATTAGGGAATACTAAAACTATGGCAAGGCATGCTGGGATGTGTAGTTTCACAACAGATGGAGGGCCACAGTTTGGACATGCCTGCTGTAGAGCATCTTGGCATTTGCACATTCTACCAATATAAATGCTCGGCTGCATCAACATCGGCATTGCGTAAAATCTGAATCAGACTCTAGGGTCTTTTGGAAATAGGCTTAATACCTGTGTCACATTTAAAGTAAACTAACTGCCCACATACAGTGGTTAAAACCAGAGAAAGAGACTTTGGGAGTGTGGGCAGATCTTTTTGATGTCATGATGTCTTGTGGTAGTTATGGGGCCTGTTGGGACCAGCAGGGCCCTAGGTAGGCACCTAGGTTGCCTTGTGGAAAATTTGCCTCTGCCTTGAAGTCATAAACGGCCTTAGGCATAGGCAAACTAGGCAATTGCCTAATGCATTTGGAATGCCTAGGGGCATCAGCAGCTTGTGCTGATTAAAATGATATGCAGCATGCCTATATTCTGTGTGTGAGTGAGGCTGTATCTGCATATGAAATAGTGTATTCATGGAAATCACTGTAACACAGCATTCCGTATGCAGGTGCAGCCATAGTCGCACACAGAATATATTCATGCCATATGTAATTTTAATCATCGGAAGCTCCTTGTGTGTGCTGGTCATAACAATGCAAATAAGAAAAATTTTCAGCAAAAAAGGCACCCAACGTTAGCAGAACTGGCCAGGAGCTGCATGGCCTATTGAGTCAAGATGTATGAGGAAACATCTGTATCCAAGCAGAGGCAGAGGTCACAGTGTTAGCGGCTGTGCGAGTGCTGTCTGCGGGTGGGTTGGTTGTACAATAGTGTTCGGCATATGTGTAAGGGGCATTATGTGTGTCATGTTTAAATGCATTAATAATGTGCGACATATGTGTAACAGGCATTATGTGTGTCATGTGTATAAGGGCAATAATAATGTGCAACATATGTGTAATGGGCATTATGTGTGTCATGTGTATAAGGGCATTAATAATGTGCAACATATGTGTAAGGGGCATTATGTGTGTCATTATGTGTATGAAGGGCATTAATAAAGGTTGGCATAATGTGTAAGGGGCATTATGGTTATAAGGACATTAATAATGTGTGTTATGTGTAAGGGGCATTACTGTGTTGTATTATCAGGGGTGCTGAGAGAAAGGGGTAGGGGGTACAAATTACTCAGGCCAAAGTCTGATGGAAGGACTCAGTGGGGGCCCCGGGCCCCCTCCCCTTAAGTGACAGCATCAGCTCTTCTCCTCTGCCCAGCACACACTGCTTTGTGCTGGGTTGCAGTGTGGCCATGGAGGTGCTTAAAATACAATATTTTCTCAGGATTTTTTTCTAAGGGTATAATGTGAATAATGTGAGGAGTAATGTACATAAGGTAAAGTGGTACTACTGTGTGATGTAACGTGAATAAGGGACACCATCGCATGATATAATGTGAATAAAGTGGCACTACTGTGTGGCATAACTTGAATTGGGGGTACTATTGGGTGGCCATGCCCCTTCCCAGCAAGAACACACCCCTGTTTGGGCTGCGCACAGAATGTGTGCACTGTTTCTATTTAAAATATTGTGGGTAGGAGCACCAAAATGATGACTGCTATGATGAGGGTTGATGGTGCTGGGAAAGGGGAGCAGGGTCAGAGGCGGAACTAGTGGCGGTGCTAGGGGGCACCAGCCAAAATCTTGCCTAGTGCGTCATTTAGGCTAGGGTCGGCTCTGTCATAAACAAATAGTTACCGCAAATGGAATTGTTTTTCAAACAAAGTAGTTTTTACATTGAAGACTTTGATAATAATAACTTGCACATTTCAGTGTGATAATTAGGGAAAAACAAGAATACATCAAACCATAGCGTCTGATTTCCAACTAATTCCTCTTGTCATGCAGAATGGAATGATCTAACCTGGAGTGTGCCGACGCATAAATATCCTTGTTAGTAATCCTACTTTCAATGCCACTAGCGTCATGTATCCATTTAATGTCTCCTGGAAATTGATGTGCCAGTTCTTTTTTCCTATATAGATTTGTATATTGATTTCAGCTTTTTTTTCCACCACTTTATTGTTAAATTACTTATTTCCAACATGCAAATTTATTATTCTAAGAGTCGGGCAGTATTTTGAAAAAAAGGGAAATCCATCCAGTTCTTTCAGTGGAACATCAGAACACTGGTATTTACTCATTTAGCAACTTACAGGATCTGTTTGGTTGCTATGGGCAACTACAACATTTATAAAAGTTCTACAAAATGTCTTCAAGACATACCAGGGGTGGATTGGCCCACCGGGAAACCGGGCCATTTTCAGGTGGGCCGGCCCATAACTCATTAAAAAGGGTCCAGCCGCGCTCCCCCCTGGGCTGGCTGGGCCGCGGGCGTGCATTACATACTGGGCTGGCTGGGCCGTGCTCCCCCCGGGGCACGCATTAAATACCGCCGCCGCCACCCCCGCACATTACATACAGCCCCCTGCCCCCCGCTCCCGGGCCGGATTCGAGTCCCAATCCTCCCCCTGATTTTACATTCCCTCTATGACATTGTGCATCGGCCTGAGCAGACAATGTTGATGGACTTGCGCATCAGTGACATGACTGGTGCCAGTAACTTCAGCACTAGTAGTAGGAATTGTTTCCTGATCTTTTATTGATTGTCCTCCATTCTGTATACTGAAATGTGTATGTGACAGAAAAATTTAAATTAGACACCTTTCCCCTACACTCAAATGGGCAGGATGGAGGCAAAGTCAGATCCGCAAAGCAATCACAATTAATGGATTTCCAGATCCAGTGATTTTTTTGGCCAGATAAATGGATTCTACAATCTATTTGACTTTGCCCACACATTACAGATTTATTTCAGTGATCGGCAGATTTTTCCATCTAAAGATTGCATCTTCATATCTGGAAATTGCCCAATTGATTGTCATTCCAGCTGTTCATAATGTAAATAGATGAAGAAGACAAATTGGGAATGCCCACACATATAAAAAAGATCCGCAGATAATACCAGATTATTAAACATGTTTAAAAATCTGATTAAGTAATCGATTGATTATTAAATAATCTATTAATCTTTGATTGGGATTGCCAAAAGGGGGAGCCCACAAATCTAAAATTAATTGTGGCAATCATCTCCAGATCTGAGGATTGTCACAATTAATTGCTGATGTATGGGGCCCATTAATGCTACGTTCTGGGGTTTCAGGTCCAGAAGACATCTTTTTAATATGACTACACTAAGGGCTTGATTCTGGTTCACTCGCAAAAACAAATTAATTGTTTAACCCCTTCCCGACGAGGCCTTTTTTGTTAAATTTTTTTTTTTTTCCTCGCGTTCAAATAAGCGTAACTTTTTTAATTTTCCGGCTATATAGACACATGAGGGCTTTTTTTTTGCGGGACAAGTTGTACTTTTTAATGGTACCATTGACTATACCGTATAATATTCTGGGGAATCAGGAAATAATTCAATGTGGGGTAAAAAAGAAAAAAAACGCAATTCCACAATTTTGCGCTGGTTACGTTTTTTTTGGAGTTCATAGTTCGTTTAAAATGATGGGTTATCTTTATTCTATGGGTCGTTACGATTCCGGTGATACCAAACTTATATAGTTTTTGTTATGTTTTACCACTAAAAAAAAAAATAGAAACTTTTACGGTTTTTCTAATTTGCGTCGCGTCGCCATGTTCTGCGGCTTATAACTTTTTTATTTTTCCACCTACGGACCTGGGTGAGGGCTCATTTTTTGCGGGCTGAAGTGTACTTTTTAATTAATACCATTATGGGATATGGGCGACTTTCTGATCTCTTTTAGTTATTTTTTTTTGGGTAGGCGATGCGACCAAAAAACGTAGTTTTGGCGTTGGGAATTATTTTCCGTTTACGCCTTTAACCGTGCGGGATAACTAATGTTATATTTTAATAGATCGGACTTTTAGGAACGCGGCGATACCAAATATGTTTATTTTTTTTATTTTTTATTTATTTTTATTTGTGAAATGGGGAAAGGGGGGTGATTTGAACTTTTAATATTTTTTTTTTTTTTTTTTTTTTTTAAACTTTTTTTTTTTTTTTTTACTTTTACTACAAGGCCCCCTAGTGTACTTGACCACTAGGGGGCGCGATCGCCTGTACTAGGTTCAGCCATAGAGCTCTATGGCTGAACATAGGGATTTTCAGCACTTCCTATTACATCCTGCCTCAGGCAGGATGTAATAGGAATGCTGACACGGCCAGCACAGGGGTCTACATTAGACCCCTGGCTGCCATGGCAACCGATCGGCACCCTCCGATCTCGCCGCGGGGGGCCCCGATCGGCGCCGGAGGGGGGCGCCCCCCCTCCGATCAGCTATTAAAGCACTGCGGGCGCTTTGCTCGTGGCCGTGAGAGCAGGTACCTGGCTGTAATATACAGCCATTACCTGCTCTCTTTCAAGCCAGCTCACTCCGTGAGCTGGCTTGATTCCCCCGCAACCGACATATGACGTAAATGTACGTCATATGTCGGGAAGGGGTTAATGGACAAAACCATGTGCACTGCAGGTGGGGCTGATATAACATGTGCAGAGAGAGTTAGATTTGGGTGGGGTACCTCAAACTGATATCTATATTGCGGTGTAAAAATAAAGCAGTCAGTATTTACCCTGCACAGAAACAAAAGAACCCCCACCTGCAGTGCACATGTTTTTTTCCATTAAAGAGTGAATTTACTTTTGCGAGTGAACCAGAAACAGGCCCTAAGTGTAAGATGGAAACTTTACATTATAACTGTTTATGTTTGGATTTATTGGGATCAATACACTGATACAGATCAACTTAATTTTAGTGTTTAGGACTCAGGTCCCCTTAGACAACTAAAAGTTAACTTATCTTTTCCGTCTTCAATGCTAAATTAAATGAAAACATAAAATCCCCTCCTATCGTACCACTTTGCAGATGCTGACTGCATGTTGATGTGGTTTTCCCAAGTCTCTGCACACGCTCCACACTGCTTCTCTCGTCGTGTCCACCGCACACTGCTCAAGGCCTAGTTTTCAAAACTGCCATCCTGTCTGTCAATGCAGTGCCACTGCTAGATGTGCCAGGTGTTTGTGCCACCCATTTGTGTTGTTTTCCTGACCTTTTTTTGTTTGTCCTCCATTTGCTTCAATACAAAGCACCCCATGGCTTATAAACCAGATTTAGCAGTACCCCTGAGTTTATACGACAGACTTATGGTGGCCATACACATGCAGATTTATCTTCAGATCTGGCTGGTTGGAACAAAAACCTGGTTTTGGATGAGAGCACATGGCAGTTGACCATTTGCTTGGAAATGCTGGAAAACTGACACTGTCACTCATCCTGTATCTGATGCATCTTGGTCTTTGTAGTACCCAGGTTATGACATCACTTCCGGTCACACGGCTGGCCGGGCAGTCAGTGTTAGCCGGAGCTGGAATAAAGACGCACCTGATTGAAGCTGCACAGGTGTCCGTGAGTTTCTTGATACGCACACATCTACATGGTGTCAGAAGCGGGATCAACATGGCACATGGGTTGAGGAAGATTGACCCGTTGGTTTTCGACAAACCCATCCCTGACAACTGGCTCCGCTTCAAAAGAGAGTGGCACGTGTACTGCATCGCGGGCTTATCAGACAAGTCAAAGAAGGTACAGGCATACACGCTGCTGAACCTTGCAGGCACAGACGCCGTGGACAAATCAGAGGCATTCATCTACGCTGATACAGAGAGCAGAGAGGATCCTCAGGTCCTGCTTGCTAAGTTTGAGGAGATCTGTATGCCGGTAAAGAACGTCATTATGGACAGGCATATCTTTAACAGCACAAATCAAAAGGGCGACGATACAGTGCAATCATACGCCTCCACACTAAAACTACTGGCAAAGAGGTGCAACTTTGGGACACTCACAGATGAACTCATCCGTGACAGAATCGTGTGTGGCATTAGAAATGACAAGGTACGTGCACAGCTACTAAGGGAGAAGGGCCTCACACTAGAAACCGCCATAAGCATATGCATGCTACATGAGCAGGCAGAAAAGGGCACAAGGGAGTTAAAGAAGGACGCTGAAGTATGTGTTATGGATGCCACCGCACCCCACTCACCCTCATGTGGGAACTGCGCAGCACAGCACCCCCCAGGCAAGCAGAACTGCCCCGCATATGATAAACGCTGCAATGCATGTGGCAAATGAAACCACTTCGCCAGGTGCTGTCGCTCCAAAGACCAGACAACCCCAAAGCAGCAGCCAGAACCCCGATACAGCCGCACACCCAGGCAGGTCAGCCAGGTAGACACAGACCTGGTGCACAGCACAGCTCGCACAACAGTCTGTGACAGTGTCGATCACACAGATGAGAGGGGTGAAATATTTATAAAGCTTAAGACCAAACACACCGACAGAGTGGCCACAATCAAGATAGACTCAGGGGCCAAGTGCAACATCATGTCACGCAGACAACTACGCGAGCTAGACCCTGCTGCACAGATCAACCCACAGGACAAAATCAACCTAATAGCATATGGAGGCCAGGTCATCACCACACTTGGCACCACAAAAATACAGTTCAACCGTGCTGAATTGCTCTTCCACATTGTGGACCAACAAGTTAAATCATTGCTTGGCCTCCCAGACAGCATGAAACTGGGCCTGTTGACACTGGGGCCTGATGTACACGCTATTCAAATGACTGTCCAAGAGATGAAAAATTTCCAAGACTTATTTGATAACAGCACACTAGGAAAGCTACCCATCACATATCATATGAAAAAAGAAAGGATAGCAAAGCGCTGGAAATATATTTTGTCCTTGCTGCCGTCTAGGGGGGATACTCAACCCCTTTCGAAAAAGGATATCAATAGAAACAAAGTAGACGGCGCTAAAGGACACTATAGACACATGATATTATGGTAAAAAACAAAATGCAAATTTATTTATACATTTATCACAACAATTAAACAATTATAAAAATTGAGAACACCGGCCGGTGATATATATATATATGGTTAAAAAACCTAATGGTGCACATCTAATAATTCAAAGCATCTCTAGTATGCTATATATAATTTGCACAAGGAAATATGCGGTACTTTATAGCTGTCCTATGCTGTAGCTAACCATAGGATAAAGCACATATATTTTGCAGAGCTTTAGAAGGGATTTAGGCATGCATGGGGTTAATTTTTAGCAGTCTTTGGTGTAAGACAATGTTAGTCTATGAATAGAGGCTCAAAGCGCTTCAAGTATATTTCCTTGTGCAAATTATATGTAGCATACTAGAGATGCTTTGAATTATTAGATGTGCACCATTAGGTTTTTTAACCATATATATATCACCGGCCGGTGTTCTCAATTTTTATAATTGTTTAATTGTTGTGATAAATGTATAAATAAATTAGCATTTTGTTTTTTACCATAATATCATGGGTGAAATTTAATAGCATGAGATATTCAGAAAGTGAGAGATTTGGTAAGAAATCTCCAGTTTTTTTAAAGCAGCAATAATTTACACAGCAAAACCAGTTTGATTTTGCAGTGTAAATGATTGCCGCTTAAAAAAACCTGGAGATTTCTTACCAAATCTCTCACTTTCTGAATATCTCATCCTATTAAATGTCACCCCATGTGTCTATAGTGTCCTTTAGCGCCGTCTACTTTGTTTCTATTACATATCATATGAGGCTGGATGACTCTATTGCCCCCACTGTTTGTGCTCCCCGCAGAGTCCCCATTGCAATGAAGGAAAAAATCATTCAAGAGCTACACAGAATGACGCAGCTAGGTGTCATTGCACCAATTGAAGAAGCAACACAATGGGTGTCTGCAATGGTAGCAGCTGCTAAAAAAGTTGGGACTGTACAGTTATGCATTGACCCAGTACACCTAAACAAGGCACTTTTACGCCCCTACCACCCGCTCCGCACCATCAAGCAGGTGATTGCCGACATGCCAGATGCAACCGTCTTTAGCACCCTGGATGCCAAGTGTGGGTTTTGGCAGATCCCTCTGGACAGAGCCTCTTCTTTGCTCACTGCCTTCATGACCAGTGATGCATGGAGCAACTGTTCGCTGGCTATCCTTGTGACATCAACGTTGACGACATCCTCGTCTGGGGCCGCACCAGAGAGGAGCATGATCAACGCCTCCACCAGGTACTCCAACTGGCTCGCGCCCTCAACCTCAACCCTGACAAGTGCAGGTTCAGAGCCACAGAGGTGGCATACATGGGCCACATCCTCACCGACAAGGGCATCCTGCCAGACCCAAACAAGGTCTCTGCCGTCCTGCAGATGCCCCTTCCAGCAGACAAATTGGCACTCCAGCACTTCCTGGGGATGACCAACTACCTGTCCAAGTTTCTTCCACAGTAGAGCACTACCACTGCACCTTTGCGGCAGTTACTGCATCAGGACTCTGAATAGTGTTGGCTGGACACACACACAGCTGCTGTCAACCAACTAAAGACCATGCTCAAACACCCGCCAGTCTTACAGTACTTCAACGTGCATGATCCTGTTGTCCTTGCTGCTGATGCTTCACAAAATGGCCTCGGGGCTGTTTGCCTCCAGCACCGCAAACCGGTGGCATTTGCATCCAGGGCCCTCACTGACATGGAGACAAGATATGCACAAATTGAAAAAGAACGGCTGGCACTTGTCTTTGCTTGCAAACGTTTCCATGATTTCATCTATGGCCGTTCTGTCGTGATTGAAACAGATCATCAACCCCTAATCACCATCCTGAAGAAACCCATACACTCTGCCTCATCCCGCATACAGAGCATGATGCTTAAGCTCCAAAGGTACAATTTGGATGTTATTTACAAGCCAGGTAAAGAAATGTATGTTGCTGACGCTTTGTCC
Source organism: Crinia signifera (assembly GCF_055691185.1). Taxonomy (NCBI): domain Eukaryota; kingdom Metazoa; phylum Chordata; class Amphibia; order Anura; family Myobatrachidae; genus Crinia; species Crinia signifera. The sequence goes on from NC_139217.1 coordinate 408,865,216, forward strand.
AGGGCATTTCTGCCCTCCACTGACTTGGGCAGCCCTGAGGATGAGTTCGAGGTCATGGCTGTAGAAGTCCTTCCCACCAAACAGATGGAGGAGCTGCGTGCAGCCACCAGCACAGATGAGCTCTCCCAGCGTCTCGCTGATGTCATCCTCAATGGCTGGCCACCCTCATCCAGAGACTTGCCCCACTGCCTACGTCCCTTCTCTTTCATGCGAGATGAACTCACCATAGTTGATGGTGTCATTATGCGAGGTCACCGCTTTGTGATCCCAGGTGCTCTACAGTCCCCATACACCCAGCAGTTGCACCAGGGCCATGCAGGCCTGGAAGCCACCAAGCGCAGGGCCCGAGAAACTGCATTCTGGCCCTCTATGTATGGTGACATTGAACGGTCCGTGTCTCTTTGTGCCCCCTGCAATGCCCTGCGTCCACATCAGCCACGGGAGCCCATGCTGCTCCACAACATCCCGGACCTTCCTTGGTCCATCCTGGCGGCTGACCTGTTTGAGTGAAGGGGGAAGGAGTACATGGTGCTTGTGGACTCTTACTCAGGCTGATTCGAAATTAACTACCTCACCACCACCACAAGCCTGATGGTAATATCAAAACTAAAAAGGCACTTTGCAGCACATGGCACTCCGCAGCAGCTCATCACTGTTAATGCCATGCAATTCAAGAGCAGAGAGTACTTGGGACTTTCAGCATATCACCAGCAGTCCTCACTATCCACAATCCAACGGGTTGGCGGAGCAGGCAGTTCGCTCAGCAAAGCACTTGATGGAACAGTGCGCACGAGATGGCTCAGACATATACCTAGCCCTGCTCAATTTGAGAAATACACCCAGAGACTGGGTTACCCTCCCCTGCACAGTGTTTGTTGGCACGGCGCACCCGTACGGTGCTCCCCATGGCAAAGCAGCTCCTGCGGCCCAGAGTGGAATCCCAAGTGAGTGATTGAATCAACAGACACAGAGCAGGCTTTATTAAAACAATTAAGTATTCTAAGTGGCATGTGATTCAAATTTGACGGGGAAAGGGGGGGGGCATAGTAGAATGAGTAATGTGAGCATATTAATGTAATTTAAAAAAAAAAAATGAAATTGAGTTATGTGGAGCTGTTTGAGCATCGGAAGGTCACATGTGGGGTTCCAGCAGTTTATCGGTTTATCACAGTTGTAAAATACAAGGAACATTCATAAATACAAGTCACAGCTATTTTTATCATGATGATCATCCAGTAGAGTGTTCTCCTGCCTGCCTAAATGTTACCATTAAACCCTTAATTAAATCAATGCTAGATTATCACTGTTGAAATAACATGTTGACAGAAAAGAATCATAGCTTACAAATGATGTGTTAGCATCCGTGTACTGCAAAATAAAAGAACCTAATTACCGGTACATTTGGTCAGTATGACTTCAGCCTTACTCTTCCTGGAATTTTATATAGTGGCTGCGCCTCGCTCATGTTGAACATGGATATAAATAATACGCTGATGCTTTATGGACATGGGATGATGAATCATTCAGTCTAGATTGTACTTTATATCGTTTATTTTTGTAGTACTTATGTGACCCTGCTTTTGTGTTATAAGTAAAAGCTTTGTTTTTATATTCTGGCTTGATTCGGTTATAGAATGTAATCAAGTCAATTACACTAATGTCGGCTTGACAATAAACAGGTCACATAACATGTATAGTAAATTATATTTGACATATTACCAGGGCTAAGGAAAAGCTACTGTTGATGAAATGAAAATGAACCATAGGGTATCCGGTATTTAGGTTGACAGTGTCTACGATGAAAGTCAATAGGTCAGCACCATATGGTCAACATTGTCATGGTCACATGAAAATGTTGACACAAGTTTTTTCTCATTATCTTTTTTTCTTTTATTACACTTATTCATATTTTACCATCCATGTGGACTCCAATGGGGATGGTAAAGTACCCGTAGTGGGGGGCATGGTCCATGTGATGAAATGGATAAATTGGCACCAATAAACATGAAATACCCATGTCTACCTTTTGATGTGTCAACCATTGATATGTCAACCTTTTACCTGTGTTCCTTTTGTGTTTCCTTTTGTCTGTCAACCTTGATCATTTGGTATCGACCTAGTGTACTGACTGACTACCTAACTACTGTTGACCCTTTATACCACCCGTTTCACTGCTCATGTAGCTTTTTTAAGGTGGCCACCTTGAAAATGCTGTATGAGCAGCGAAACGCGTTGGTTACTGGTACATGAGAATTGCTGCTACAATCCACCTCACTCTGAGTGCATCTCCAAGTGCCCCATTCAGACTGCAGTGGCAGCCATATCCATTTCCACTGCCACAGATTACAGGATCCACACAGAGGCTTCGCTAACAACTGTGAATGCCACCTCTCTAATCTGCCTGCTGGAAATAAAGGGAACCCCCCCACTTCAAATATTCTATCCTTGCGGAGGAAAGCCATCCCCCACATCGCGATTGGAGGAAGTATTTTGGAGGGTCGTTATACAAGATCCCACATCGGGACGAAGTGCACCTTTTTGGGCCCAAAAAGAAAGGGACGCAAAAGGAGTTGAGGTGACTGTCAAAAATCTCATATAAATTCACAGAGATCACTTGAAATGTTTTTGTCTGATCAGGACTGTAGGGGATGTTTTTGCTTATAGCGTTTTAGGATAACAAATGTATATATATATATATATATATATATATATATATATATATATATATATATATATATATATATTTTCATGGCTATTTAAACCACACCACCATTAGATAAAATCCAGATCTAAAGTGTTTTTGTCATGCCAATTTTTCCATTGCATTTTATTTATTTTAACTTTATTTTAACTTATAAGACAATCTATGGAGAAATAGGCATTGATACAGAAGGATAGGTATTATATATTGCATAATGGTCCACCAGCTGGCCGAAATTAGGAAATAGAAGTACTGTACAGTTTGTGTGCAATCTTTCAAAACACTAGATACCTGCGAATGGGTTATGGGTGCGAATATGCCGCAAATGCAATTCTATGGATTGTGCCCACGCACATCTGCAGCATCGCTAATTGTGGCAAAATTAGTTGTGCTTTCTATGATAAGAGGGTAAGGTGTGCAAGGGTACATCTGTCTATCTGTCTGTGTGTCTATCTCTCATATTTCACACCTTTGTAACTGAATCTCATCATTAGATATAATCAGCACTTATACCTCTCTACAAAGTGTTGCCAATTATTGGTAGAAGCAAGTGTCAGTAACCTGCCACTATAGCAACATATAAAGGAAATATGTAGTGGTCCCTTTAAGAACATCACAATAGAGTTGTTACTGTGACAACCAGTCAAGTGTAATAGTGTTATCTGGAATGAGAAAATGGAAGTGGTCGGAGAAAGGGATGATGAGATCACAAAAAGCCAATAGAGGGAGGGGAGGAGTGATACATCGGTTAGGGACCATTGATGAAGTTCAGTTGATTGTGTGTGTTATATATTTATATATATATATATATATATATATATATATATATATATATATATATATATATATATATAGGCTTGGGTGTATAGCAGCACTTAACTCGGATTCCAATAAACACGCCACACAGCGGGACTCAGTGTCAGAAAGCCGACGTTTCGGAATTTACTCCGTTATCAAGACCAACACATGGATGTGTTGGTCTTGATAACGGAGTAAATTCCGAAACGTCGGCTTTCTGACACTGAGTCCCGCTGTGTGGCGTGTTTATTGGAATCCGAGTTGAGTGCTGCTATACGCCCAAGCCTGCATTTACCCCTCTGCAGCACCCCGGTACATTGCCCAAAGTGATTCCTGGAGTGCCTTACCCTGTACCCGCTATATATATATATATATATATATATATATATATATATATATATATATATATATATATATATATATATATAATAGAGTCATGTTTTAGCAAATGTTGAAAATGTTTTATACCACACAATGAGTGACATTGTGACATTTATTTTATTTTTATTTTTTTACAAGGATTTACTTGTAAAAAAAAATAAAACATGTACAAATAAAAGGAGGTAATTACAGATATGAAATACATTTAAAAATACCCAGTTTAACAAAATAAAATTCTGTTCAGTACATATAATCATGCTTACCTACTCCATCAACATCATTAAGGCCCTTATTTTGATCTGGGCGGTACGGCCCGCGTGCGGCCGTACCGCCGATGTTTACACTCTGCACATGCGCAGAGGTCACTCTGCGCATGTGCAGGGGAATTCTCCGAACAAAAAATTTAGACGCCGCAAAGGGGGCGTATAGGGGCGTGAGGGGCTTAATAGCCTCATTACCCTATGTATACGCCCAGCGTTTCATGGGCGTTCCCATGCAAACGCGGGGCGTACGCATGGTAATGAGGCTATGACGCCAGTGATGGGGGCGGAAAGCTGACATCGCCGGATGTCAGCTGCCCGCCCCAATACAAGCTTTCACACGGACGATTGTCCGTGTGCTCTAAGCTTGCGTGAGCGGGGGGAGCGTGCGGCCCTGCCTTCGATGGTCATCGACCATCGAATGCAGGGGGCAGCTCCCACCATGGTGGAGGCGTACGCCCCACCATTTTCATGCGGATCGGCAGCCGTCCGTGTACGGACGGCCGTGCCGATCCGTCTTGTAGGCGGGGATTCGTCTGGTGCGGTCGGAGCCGCATATGCGGCTCCGCCGCACCAACCAGAATAAGGGCCTAAGTTTGCAGAGGACACTGTAGTGGTGGGCCTGATCTCTAACAATGACGAGACAGCCTACCTAGAGGAGGTTAGCAACTTGCAATCTTGGTGCCAGGTCAACAATCTCTACCTGAACGCCAGCAAACCTAAGCAGCTAATAGTGGACTTCAGCACAAAGCAGGTGAGGAACTACCAGTCCCTGACCTTCAACGGGACCCCAGTGGAGAGAGTAGACAGTTTCAGGTACCTAGGTGTCTACATCATGCAGGACCTTACTTGGACCTGTCATGTTAACACCCTGGCGAAGAAGGCCCAGCAGCGTCTTTATCACCTTAGATGACTGAATGACTTTAGATCCTCAAGAGTATTAAAGAATTTCTATTCCTGCACCATTGAGAGTATCCTCACAGGAAATATCACGGCCTGGTTTGGCAATAGCACCAAAAAGGACAGACAATCTCTCCAGAGGGTTGTGCGATCGGCAGACCGTACCATCCGTATCGAGCTTCCTGATCTGGACACTGTACACAGCAAGCGATGCTGGACCAAAGCCAGGAAGATAATGAAGGACCTCAGCCATCCCAACAATGGACTATTTGCTCTGTTGTGGACAGGGAAACGCTACCGCTCATTGAAGGCAATCACAGAGCTAATGAGAAGGAGCTTCTTTCCGCAGGCCATTAGAGCCCTCAACCAGACCTCCTAATACCGGGACTTTCTTTCTCTCTTTCTAGACCTACCCGACACATTCTCTCTACACTCTTCCTCAGCCGATCTAATTATCGTAATGTAGGACAGTTGTATAATAAGCATTTCACTACATATTGTACTATGTATGACTTTTGTGTGTGACAAATACAATTTGATTTGATTTGACCTACCTACCAGGATCAGCAGGGAGGCTCCACCAGCCCCCATGAAGAGCAGGCAAGTCTCCAGGAGCTTGCAAACCCCTCCCCCCCAAGCCATCCTTAAAACTGGACGGTCCTGGGAGGCAGATGATGCAATATGCATCATCTAGCATGCACTTTATAATGCCTGGAATGTAATCTGCCATTTAATAGCAGGGGGGAAGAATCACAATGATGCCATGACGCGTCCATGCCCCCACACCACCCACCTGTTGTGAGGTCACACCTCGTTGTTTTGTAGTTTTGGTTCAAAGACAGCGCTGATATTACACCAGTGCAGCCCACCTCACACATAAGACCTTCACCACAGGCCTAAAATACGTTTGGATATAGAAATGGGGTTTGTGTATATGGGCGCTTAGGTGATAAAACAATTAGAAAAAATTATATGTAAATTACATACACACTTTAGGAATCCACCTGTTTGACTCAAGGTCTAAATTTCAAGACGTCAACCTGATGAGACACAAGCCAGTGCAAAACATAGTGCAATTCTGTTAGGCAAAAATGACAATTTATTGGTCTCACAGGACACTTACAAACAAACAGGTTAAAAAGGCATAGAACCACCGACTGTGGTAAAAGTTCCTCAGATACCAGGATATTACCGTCCGCAGCAGGTCCCTGATTGGAATTAGGGAAAGTGAGGGAGAGGGTGCCGGCTCCACTATCCTCCACCGATGCTGTGCTTCTGGATAACTCCTTAGTACTAGGCTTCAATGTCACCAGTGAGGTCACACCTCCACAATGATGCAAACACCTACCCACACCCCATTTACGGTATAAGAGATAGACAATGTCTAGGTCGCCAGTCACTAGGTCACCACAAATGGTGAACAGTGACTAGGTTGACACCTTGAAATGGTCGACATACTATATGGGCATGGTTGACACCCACAAAGTTTTGTGTGTATTTCGACATGCAGCGTCCCCTAGCTGCACACGCCATATTCAGGCACGGTGCCTCACTGTTATATTCTCACTTTACTTTCATAGTAAAGAATGGACTAAGTTGGTCTACACTAAGAAAACCTTGAAAAATGCATGTCGACTTTGTGGGTGTCGACCAGGCTTATGTTGACCTTAAGTTTGTGTTTCTGTCAATGCTGACCTAAGGTATGACTACCATTTTGAGGTGTCGAACAAGTCACTGTCGACCATTAACCCCTTGAGTGGTGGGTTTTGCTGGGGCAGGACAAACCTACCAGGGCAGGTTTATCCTGCCCCAGCAAAACCCACCACAGATACCTGTGTTCGCTCCGGCGTTAGTACGCCGGAGCTTCCCTGCAGCCACCCCCCCCTTCGCTCCGGCGCAGCCGCTCACCCTCCAGCCGTGCCTGTCACATTCTGCAGTGACGTCGGCGGCAGGCTGGGGGATATGTTCGTGGCTCGGGAGGACTCGGGTTATTGAACTGTGTCGGGTCCCCCCGAGCCGCCCGAACATCCCCGAGCATGGCGCCGACGTCACTGCAGGTCAGATGACCGGCTGGCGGCGGGGAAGCTCCGGCGTACGATCGCCGAGTACGCCGGAGCAAAGGGACCCGGGGGGGGGGGGGGGGTGGGGGCAAAAAGAAGGGTGGGGGCAAAAAGAAGGGTGGGGAGGGACACCCCAAGGCAGTGCGCCAGTGGTGCTCCGATGGAGGAACCACTGGCGCACACCTACAGTACATAGTGATATGCCCGGAGATTTTCCGGGCGAGCCAGCTGTGACAGCGCAGCTGAGCCCGGAAAATCTCCGGGCATACCACTTAAGTGGTTAATGGTCCACCTAGTGACTGTCGGCCTAGACCTTGTTGACCCAAGGACCCACATTTCCCCCTGTAGTGTGGCTATACCGATTTTGTACAAACCCAGCTGCCCCTTCCTGCATGGGGCATCCAGAAAGTCTGTAAGTATATGCATAAATAATATAGGTGCTTAAATAGGATTCCAGTTTTGATACTACACTATTGGGGCCATTACTGGCCTCTTTCCAGCTTGCATCTCTTCAGTCCATCCTCAACACCATTGCCCTAGGGTGGCTAGAAGTATATAATAATTCTGTAGTTCACAAATGAAATACAGCAGGACTTGCTTGTATACTGTTGGCACAATCAGCCCACACTGTACCCTATTACATAAAGACCATAACATTTATATATTATTATCATGAAGGCAAAATACAGGGTGGTGACTGCACATTTAAAGCACATGTAAAGCTTACAACTTATACAGACTATAAAAAAAGGACCAAGGTTTCCTCACATAATCACAAGTTAAATAATTAGCTCAACCTGGATCTTTTAAAATGTGTCAATGAGTAATGAATGCACTTGTGCACCTGCCAGGTGACCTGGAAAAAGTGAACTGTGTGGGGTCCTGAGGACCAAGTTTGAGAACCCCTGATGTAGATAATAATGGGGGTTACTCGGTAGCTGCGATAGTCAGTCAGATCAGATTGGGTCCGGAGCTCACGTCACACTGCTTCGCCGCAAACTCCTGCGTTTTCTGTTAATCAGCTTGTGTACAAGCAGCCTTTAAACAATCAGCAAGATTTTATCGCACGGTGGCCTTGTGCAATCGCGCTACGATCCATGATCTGTACGCATGTGCAGTCTATCGATAATCGCCTAACCTGCAAATTTCCAGACGTGCCATCAGATCTGAATAACCCTCACTGATCCCTCACTTTCATTTGGTTTTGAGAGTAGAGATATTGGCATGAACCGTGGATTTTTAATTATTTAGACAGTCATTAGGTCGACATTTGTCTAGGTCGACATGCAGGAAGGTCAGCATGAGTTTAGGTCAACATGGATTAGGTTGACAGTGTCATTAGGTCGACATGGGTTAGTCTGACCATCAAAAGGTCGGCATGGGGTTTTTCTTTTTGTCCTGACACAGTCAACATGGACACAGGTTAAAGTGCACCACATCCCCTCGCTGCGCAGCTCACCATGCTTCAGGCACGGTGCCTCGCTAGGGCATGAAATACAGCCTGTCGGCACATGTTGGCTCAAAAAAACAGTGAAAAACACTATGTTGACATTTTGACTGTCAACCTAACCCATGTCAACCTAATGACCCCATTGACCTAATGACCCTGTCAAACTAGATTCATGTTGACCTTCCTGCATGTCGACATAGGCACATGTCGCCCTAAATGCATGTCGACCTATTGGTGTCGACCAAATGACTGTCTGACAACTTGCTGGTGACCCAATGACCGTATTCCCTCAATAAGTAGAGTATACTGGTAAATAAGTAATACAAATATACGCATTGCTACATAAGCAGATGATAGCCCTGACCTAATATTCATTGGTTTGTCAATATGAAGATGTCTACACAAACTCTCTGCATTATTGTCAATCTGGAAGGTTTAATACTGGATTAATCTGGATGGTATACACAGCGATTGTGACAGTATTGTCCTTGGCCTGTTTTTTTCCCCCCTGAATGACTCATCTTGTATCTATGGCAGCAGTATCCGTGTAAGAAAGCAAGTATGACATGTGATATTTTTATCTTGGTCAAGTGAATAAGGTTGGATATTAAATATTTCTGACCCTTACAATATGTGTCATATGCTCTTGTTAAACAAATGTCAAAGTATCAAAGTTATGTGAATTGCGAGGCATGGTTTTAAGAATAATAACCATTACACAAATGGTATTAGAAATGTGATACATTAATTTTAACATAAGTACATCATTCTAACATAAGGGTAAATATACTAAAGTTTAAAAAAAAAAAGATGATACTGTAGGTGATGTTGCCCTATAATTTTTCTACTGCATTTCAGAGGTCACGCTGCGCAGCCCGCCAGCTGCAATCTAGCAGCGCCGCTCCCAGCTGCACCGCTCCTGGCCGCCCATGTGAGGTGGTGTTTGGGCACCAGGGCGGTGACATAAAAAGGCCCCAGTTGACATTTGGGCACTAGGTTAAACGTTTCTAGAAAAAGTGGATCCCTGAAGTTGGCATTGAATGGTGTTATCAAATCCATATAGGAAGTCGTCAATCAAAATGAAATCCAGTTGAAGAGTCAGTATGCGACGAACTGCCAACTCAAAGTGGCTGGCAGCAGCTGGGCATGCTCTGTATAGGGAGGCAGGGCAATTTTGATATTACAATGACATTATAATGCATACCTCCCAACATGACCCTTTCCAGGAGGGACACAATGCTCTGCTCCTGAACTTATTGGCAGAGTATTTGTATGATCGTGCTGTGTGGTTGTTAGACGACACACTTAGAAGATATAACCAGCTTTAGATTTATTCAAGTGATAAGCTTGCAGTGTACAACGGTACTTCAGTGGTTAACTTCACATGCAATATAACTGATGCAGGAATCACAGTCACAGGTGTTACTTATCTGATCCGTTCAGCTTGTGCAGGGTTAATGGCAATGACCGGTTTACGCTGGCGGTATCTCTCCCAGTAACGCTGCTGCTACACAGGACGGATCTCCCTGTGTAAGTGACGCGCTGGTAACGAGGAATACAGCGGGGCTTGCTATTACACGCTCCGATGTATGTGGAGCGGTGAACCGGCATGGAGGATAGGACACACGTGCTAAAGGCACACACTATCACTTCCTGACTGAGAGGAAACCGCGCTGCCAGCAGGGTCAGGGGACTCTGCCCTGCTATTCGCTTCGCAAGCTGTCACTCAGGGTGACACTCTAACTACACTGGCTGCAGAGGGACAAGGCAGTCTGTAGGCTGCTCACTAACCAGGGATATGGAGACAGACGCGGAGCGCTGCTTTCTAACAGAACTTCCCTCTTAAATTATAATTGCCATCACCTGTGTTGAAGCCACTTTCTTAGCAATTTACCTGTTCAACACAGGTGATGGCAATCATACATTATGAGGAAAGTCCAGGAGCAGAGCATTGTGTCCCTCCTGAAGAGGGTCATGTTGGGAGGTATGTAATGCATTCAGTTGCCAGTTACTGATGGCTGCAGGACCTATGCTTAGGAGAGGGAATAACACATTGAAATAACTTTTAAAACTTTAAAAAAAAAAAACTGTGCTCACATGTGAGAATGACAAATATGCGGTACCTGTGGAAGGAAATTATACTAACCAGCTCCTTGTACGTGGATTACGTCCTCTTTGTTCCAAGTAGCAACCACGCGAGTAGCGGAGAATGTAATGTTCACCTTCTCCGCTCCTCCCTCTAAATGCTTGATTGGCTGCTTAGAGTCCAATCAGGAGCCGGGTTTCGCAAGTGGTATTTTCAGGTGGTATTTGGGTGCCAGGTTGGCCCCAGGTGGTATTTGGGCTACAGGCCTGTGTTTAAAAAGGAAAAAATGTGGGGACCAGATCTCACTGGAAGAAACTGGGCCAGGGGCGCTTACCAGGAGCTGCTTTAAAACAGGATGGTCAGTCCTGTGCAATGTACCAAAAGAAAAAGATTAAGCAGCGCTGATAAAATGAAAAAAATGCAGATTGGTTGAATCATCACAATAAATTTTATTAATACACTACTAAAATAATTGTTGTATGGCCAGCAAACACGTGAATAAAATTAATTTCGATAAAACACTAGATGTGTATATTTTTATGGTTCCTCACCAACCAAAGAATGTGGGTGAACCAGCAATTTGTATCCAATTTGGAATAGCTTTGATAAAGCTACCTGGCGTAGTGAAACAAATAAGGAGAATATTGCAGCCTCCCCACCACGTGTCTCTGGATTGCAGTCCTGACTTTTCCATCTGGACCAAGAATATCCCCTTTCCAAATTGGATACAAACTGCTGGTTCATCCATTGAAGGTCGAGAACTCACCATCACTCACAAGAAGCTTTGCAGCAGGAGTTGGTTATTTGTGCCAATCTCCCTCTGGATGACCGTTTGGGAACTTTCAAACACCTCTATGGGCCCATAAGACAGGACTCTCCAGGACACCCACATTCTTTGGTTGGTGAGGAACCATACAAATCTAGTGTTTTATCGAAATTATTTTTATTCAAGTGTTTGCTGGCCATACAACAATTATTTTAGTAGTGTATTGTGATAGTTCAACCAATCCGCATTTTTTCATTTTTATCAGCGCTGCTTAATCTTTTTCTTTCGGTGTTTAAAAAGGCCCTAGGTGGTATATGGGCACCAGTTCCATGTGAAAAGAAGGCCCCGGGTGGAATTTTGGCTCCAGGCCAGTGTCAAAAAAAGGCCCCAGGTGGTATCTGAGCACTAGGTCAGAGTAAAAAAAAAGCCCTTAGGCTGCCCTGTCTATTTGGCTTTTTCGATTTCAGCTGAACGGGAGCGCGCATCGGCATCGAATCGGGATAGAAATCTTAAAACCATGTACTATCTCCATTCGATGTCTATGCGATCCCGATTCAATTTTGACTATACCGTCAAAATTAAGGGGGAAATTTATCAATATGGATTCGTAAAAAATAGGTGTATTCGTAGGCAGAAATACACCTATTTTTTACACATTTGTATTTTCGGGATTTACTATCCCAAAAATACAGCAATTTGTATTCCTAAAGATGGGACATTTGTATTTGTATTTACAAATACGAATGTCTACACCATCGATAGGATACGACAGGAATCACCATTCAAAAGAATGGTGGTTCCTGATTTACTTAGCAGCCGTATTGATAATACGGCTGCTAATTGGTGTAAAACAGGCACGCAAATACGACAGGAAAATACACCTTGATGTTCCTGTCGTATTTGGCTTTAGCCTGCACGGATCAGTTAGATCCGTGCAGGCTTTAGTGTAAAAAAAAAGGAAAATTAAATAAATAAATTAAAAAAACAGCGTGGGGTCCCCCCCACAGCTGTAACCAGCACCAGGCTGAAAGAGCCGGGGCCGGTAATTAAAAATCAGGGAACCCGACAAATAGGGGTTCCCTGATTTTTAACAACCAGCCCCAGGCTCCAGGTCCGGGGCTGGTTCCCAAAATACGGGGACAAAATGAGTAGGGGTCCCCCGTATTTTAAGAAACAGCCCCAGGCACAACCAGCCAGCAGGGTAATGTCACAGCCGGGGGACACTTATTATATAAGGTCCCGCGGCCAAAACATTAACCCCCTGACCGGTCAGCCTGGCCAGGGGCCCTGGGGAAGTTGGGACCCCCCCAATAAAGGGGTCCCCCCCCTCCAGGACTTACCTGACTAGGCTGAAGCCTGGTGCTGTCCCTGGTGACCGTGGGCGGTGGTCACCGGGCTGACAGTGGTGTAAAAAAAATAGATGAAAACACTATTGTTTTAAACTGTGGAACTATGAGTCCCAGCAAGCCTCCCCCGCAAGCTGGGACTTGGAGAACCACAAGTCCCAGCCTGCGGGGCATTAAAGGGCCCGCTGGGTCTTGTAGTTCCACAGTTAAAAAAATAGTTAAATAAACACACACTGACACCTGAAAAATAAAACTTTAATGCATCCATTACACACACACTGATACTTTCCTATTTTGATCCCATAGGTAGCCCTGGTCCTAAAGTCCTGTGTCGTCCTCCAGGTCCATGTCGGCGGTCCGTGTCGTCCTCCAGGTCCATGGCGGTGTCCGGGTCCGAAGAAATCCATGTTGGAGCTGTGGAAGGAAATCCTACTCACCTGGTCCTGTGCTGAAGATGTCTTCTCTTGGTCCGAAGTAGTCCAGGTAATCTTTAAGCTGTCGCCGGTCCCCGCACTGTCCGCATTGCACTGAGGAGAGATGCAGAGATATTTCATACTCAGCGCCTCTCCTCAGAGTGATTCCATTGGCCGCCTAGCGGCCAATCAGGAGCCGACTTTCTTGTTTTTTCATATTAGTAAATTTCCCCCTAAATGTCAAATTGTACCGTGTGTACACAGCATAAGTCGAATAGCACAGGAATCTCACTGTGCGTACACAATATTAGAAGTTGCATATTCCAGTTCATGATAGTAACTTAGATTGAGGTTTGATTACCTTGAGAAGTTTTAGGGGGAAATTTACTAAGATAAGAGTTATATTTCACATGGGATGTTTCTATGGCAACCAATCAGAACTATTATCTTCTAAATTCGCTAAATAAATAAGTAGTAGATTCGGATTGGTTGCCCATAGCAACATCCCATGTGAAATATAACTCCCATCTGTATGTCCATGAAGTTTATATTGTGAAAGTGAGGTCATTTGAGATAAGAGATGACATGTAGTCAGCATGTCTTTCAGGCAAGGTGGGCTAGTCACAGGTGGCACGCATTGTTGGCCTATGTTTTGTAAATAAAAGGGAGGTACATAAGCACAGGGTGGTTTAGTGCAGGGGTAGCCAAGTCCAGTCCTCGAGAGTTACCAACAGTTCATGTTTTCCAGACCACCTAGCAGGTGCACAGGTGCAGTCATTACTCACTGGCAAATTACAAAAGATCCACAGGTAGACAATCACCTAACTTGTGATTGTGATTGTGGTCCTTATTCTAGTTCACTCTTTCTGACAAAATCCTTCTTAGATGGACAAAACCATGTGCACTGCAGGGGGGCAGATGTAAAATGCGCAGAGAGAATTCGATTTGGGTGATTTATTTTGTTTCTGTGCAGGGTAAATACTGTCTACTTTATTTTTACACTGCAATATAGATCTCACTTTGAATCAAAACCCCACTTAAATCTAAGTCTCTCTGCACATTTTACATCTGCGCCCCCTGCAGTGCACATGGTTTTGTCCATCTAAGAAGGATTTTGTCAGAAAGAGTGAACTAGAATAAGGCCCTCTTTGAGGAGACCTGGAAAATGTTAACTGTTGGTAGCTCTCGAGGACTGGAGTTGGTTACCCCTGGTTTAGAGGTATAAAAACTGGAAAGGGCGGTGGAGGTCACGTTACGTTTAGCTAATGCTGAATTCAAATAATGATTTCAATGTAAGTAAACATTCAGTACATTAGTTATATGTTCTAACATACCTTTACCCATGGGTCTTCAAACTGCGGCCCTCCAGATGTTGTGAAACTACATGCCCCAGCATGCATTGCCACATTTTTTCCTATAAGAGCATGCCAAAACTGTCAGGGCATGCTGGGACATGTAGTTCCACAACATCTGGAGGGCCATAGTTTGAAGACCCATGCCTTTACCAAAAACAAGGATGTCTCATCATCATCTTTTGCTGGTGATTTTGTAAAATGTTCCCTTTCATGTTTTCTAGATGGGCTTTAAACAACTGATGATGATGACCAGTGCAGTAGCACGGACATCTGTGTCTTTGTATTGTCTCTTTAGGAGTTCTGCCAATACTCTGATGCTTGGAAATTAGGAAATGGTTCTGCTTCAGCTGTCAAATTAGCTGGCTAATAAGTCACTGTACCTGATACACTCTTGTGGTTCTCCGTCGGAGACAATATTTTATATATTTTCCTCACTGAAATTAATAGCCATGGCTAATATAGAGGGTAAGGATGAAGAACTCTTTTTTTTGGAGCATATCCATTTAATGCTGATTTCCTGCACATATTTGCAGAAACAATGTTTTAGTGAATGACAATTCACATATATATCTTTTTCAGACATATTTATCACAATCTGCATTTTTTAATACATATGTGGCAAATAGTGAAAATAAATATATGTACGTGAATTTACTGTTGAAGTACTGCAGTAGTGCGCTACTTTACATTCTATTGGTTCTTACCGAGGCGGCAAACAATCTTGTCGCTGTGGGGCATATTTATTATAAAGTGGATGGCAATAACATACCAGACAATCAGCCCCCAACTGTCATTTTCAATTCCAGCCTGTAACTTGATAGGTAGGAGCTGATTGGCCGGTGAAAAGGTACCAGCCACTTTATCACTTCACCAAGCTTAATAAATCTGCCCCTGTGTTACATTGCCATAATGGACAATGTACATCTCAGTTTACCTCTACAGAGCTGCCCTTTACCGTTTACCGAGCCTGGTGCCTATTGCTTCTGCACTGCTACCCACTGTACTAAATCTAGCTTAAGGAATGTGTTCTGCTTGTACTTCAAGGTATCCACTGTACAACTTTTTCATACTACCACCTGCACAGGAGACAGGATCCAATAACAGAATAGCCCACATAGAACCCTACCCAGGCTGTGAATAATATTTTGTTTTTCACTAGATAGGCATGATTCTAATATCACCAGGTTGAGATCAATGCCCCTGTGAAGAACCCAAAATGGCACACTCAGTCATCTGTCACCAGAATGCACACACTTTCTGCATGAGAGTGCAGTAATAAAGTATGGCTAGTGTAATGTACTGATCCTCACTACTTAACAGTCCTACCACAATCACAGGCACAACATAAGAAAATCAAATACAAGGGTCGATCATAAGTTGGTCGACACCACTAGGTCAACTGGGTCTAGGTCAACATGGGACATGGTCGACAGGTCATTAGGTCGACACAAGCATTAGGTAGACATGGGCTAAGTCGACAGTCAAAAGGTTGACATGGGGTTTTTACTTCATATATTATAAAAAGCATGGATAATGACACACATAATAACATCAGAAAACATGAACAAGGCCTTATAAATAATGTAGGCTCCAATATAGGAGTATACCACACCTCATTCTGACCTAGGGGCCAGATGCACTAGCTCCTACCTGCTATGTTACAGAAGTGTGTTTGAAAAATGGCAAGCAGGAGCTGATTGGCTGGCTGTTTCTCACTCTCCATTTTATCACTTTTGAAGCTTAGTGCATCTGGGCCCTAATCACATGATGGAAGAAGTCAGTGACATGGTCAATTATCCAGCTAGGGGGTATCCTGAAATATTGTATACAATTGTTATCTGTTATAATGTGCTGCTTAAGAATAGGCAAGGTATCCACTAAGGGGGTATACTGGAGTATGCAAATCCCTCGCTAAGTGCAGAAAAATGGTACCTGGAGAAGTCCCTTTTAGTAAGCCGGCCCGGAAAGAATAAACAAAGGTCCTGGGTGTGGAATCAAGGCAAAAGTTATCAAGGCTCAATGCGTTTCTGAGGGTGTGGATACGTTCCCCCAAAATGTGCAGGCTCATGAGTGCCACCTACAACGCCTGTTCTATATATATAAATATATATATATATATATATGATCTTTAATTAAAGGAATATTCTGTATTGGCTCATTATTAATATTATAGTAATAATTCATACACTAATAAACCACTGTGCTGTTTATGCGCTAGTCTAGGGATTTTCTATTTTCAATCTTGCCATATATTATGGGAGTGGAGGACTCAGCCTCCCAGAAAGCAGCATACAGTGTGGCCAGCGCAGCCCCTCAACACGTTATTTTCAAATACAGGAGTGTCGCAGCCAGTTCGGGGGCATGTCGCAATTTGTGATATATGATACCTTTACTCGTGTTAGTTATTGAGTTTCCGATGTGAATGATAGGATCAGTTTAAGTGCTGTCTGGTTCTTTGTATATTTTGTAATGAGGTATTTGCACTAACTTTACACCGCTTTCACACTGCCAAAATGTTTCAAAAACCGGTATTTTTAAACGGTATTTAAAACGGGTCTGAGACTTCACATTGCAGTAGATTACCGTTTTAAACACCGTTTAAGTACCATTCACATCAGTCAACCCGTTAAGGATATGAGTACTGAGAGTACTCTTAGGTGGACACTAGTGCTGTTATTTTGGGTTATTAATCCCCTGTAAACATTTCAAGGCAGAATGCAGGGAACAGCCTATCACGGGTCTGTAATCTGTTGTCTTTACGTTTCAGAGCCATTCTCACTGCATAAAAAACGTCTCTGAAACGTGTAGGACTCTGCTTTTTAAACGTTTTGAAATACTGGTTATCTTTAACCAGTAAATCAACTCTGGCGCTTTCCCACTGCAGCCTTAAACGTTTTGAAGTGGGAAAAAAAAACGGCAATATACCGTTTAACAAGTGCGGTGTTAAAGGGGTATTACTGACATCTGCTCATCTTGTGACAATGTTGCAAGTGGCATGTATATTTACTTATTGTATTGTATTACTCATTATATTATGTTTACAATTCCATCCTTTTCTTATTTATTGTCGTTCCATAAAGCACTCACCTAATGCCTTTAGAATATATAACTATTATAACTAGTAGATATACCATATTACAAGGAACATGATTCTTCAGGTATGTTTGCATCATTTAGTATGTTCCGCTTTTCTCCTAATTGCATTATTTACTGTCCATATGGAATAACCATAATGTTAAGATGGAACTAATCTCTTCCGTGATTCACTCCTGTATGTCATAGCCCTGAGGATGTATCGTTACCAAGGGAATAGCTGTGATGCAGTTCTCAGTGATCGCATCATAAAACAATTCAGCACAGGCAGAGAATGAAGCTGTCTATACAAAACATTCATATGATGAAGGGTAAAGACATTTCAGTTGTCACACTGCAGATTAGGACAAGTATTCTAATATAAGAAATTACATTTTTATATTAAAAATGTCTTACAGCTTACCCTATGTTCTAACCACCAATGACCTGATAAACAGGGGAAAAAAAGTGTTTTCAAAAAGTGATAAATAAAAGTGTAAATTCTAAGGGATGAATTTACTAAAGATTTTAAATGTAAAGAGGGTTCTGTCTATCATTTTCTAGGATGCAACAGTTAAATGACAGACAGATTCTGATTGGTTGCTATGGGCGAGATTACCTCTTTTCATTTTTAGGAACTTTAGTAAATGACCCCTTAAAGCAGGCATGTCCAAACTATGGCCATCCAGTCCCATCATGCCTTGCCACAGTTTTGCTATTAGGGAAAGCTAAAACTATGACAAGGCATGCTGGGATGTGTAGTTTTACAATAGCTGGAGGGCCACAGTTTGGACATGCCTGCCTTAATGAATGAAGGTTAAATGTATATACAGGTTGAGTATAACTTATCTGAAATGCTCGAAACCACGAGCATTTTGGATAAGGGATTTTTTGGGATTTTGGAAAAAAAAATTTTTTTTCATACTTACTTGGTCTGCTGATGGTGCCCCAATGGTCAGGGCCGGTGACAGGGGGGTTCAAAGGGGGACAAGTGTGATGGGCCCCTGCAATGTAAAAGGCCCCAGAGCTTCTGTGCCCAACCTGGCCTGTGCTAGCTCGCCTGCCAGTGTCCCCCGCTGTTGTGTGTGCGCCCCGCCACCCGCGTCCCGTCAGCATTCGGAGCTGTCTACTCTGTGTGTGTGCGCACAGCCCGGGGCTGCTTTGCTCGGTGACTGGATTCTGTACTGCGCGCAGGCGCACGACCGTACCCACAGCTGGAGCTGTGGCTTCAGTCTCTGGCTCCTGTACTTTTAATGCGCATGCGCGGGTCGTCTATTCCACACTCTGCGAACGGCCTGCCCTGTCTTTTCACAGTGCTCTGTTTTGTGTAAGTGACAAGTCAAGGCAGGCAGTAGCAGGCCAGCAGCAGTCAGGAGCCAGCAGGAAGCAGCAGCCAGGAGCCAGGATGGAGAATGAGAGAAGTCCTTACCTGAAAGCAGGATCTGGAGCCGCGAAAGGTTAGGTTAAACGCATACAGAAGAGGGTTGTGTGGGTTTGGGATAAGGTGGTGGGATGGGGGGCCCCAGAAATATCAGTGTACAGGGCCCAAAGATTTCTGTTGCCGATGATCCCCCGATGTCCACGGTGTCACCTGCCATCTACGGCGGCCTTCAGGATCCTCTTCAGCAGCATCTCCGGTCCCAGGGGTGCATTGCGCGAATTCATGGGCGCGGCCATGCATTTGAGCAATGCACCCCTGGGACCGGAGATGCCACTGAAGAGGATCCCGGAAGCCACCGTGGACACCAGGGGACGAGGTAAGTATGAAAAAAAGGGGCTGGGGCAAAAAAATCAAAACCCCGAAATATTCAGAAAAACCCTGTGTTTTGGAATATTTCTGTTTTTGGAATACACGGATAAGGGAGACCCGACCTGTACTGCATTACAGATATATGATTGCGTGTTTATGTATGGTATGTTATACATATAATCAGATAGGACGCTGTATACCTCTATACTACATATCTCTTACCATTCCATTAATGATGGTTACTATTGAGGTACGTTAATATTTATGATAGTAGTACCTATGAGGCCACCTGTCTAGGAGCATCCGGTCGTTAGATCGACACTGTCTAGGTCAGCAAGCATTAGATTGACCACTTTTGGAAGACAGGCTATAGGTCGACACATGAAAAATGCCAACATACCTTGGACTTGGTCAAAAGGTTGACACAAGCAATAGGTCAACATGAAAAATGTCGACATGAGTTTTTAGAAAACATTTTTTCTAAAGGACTTGTTCACACTTTACCATCCCAGTGAATGTGGAGGGGGAATTTAATAGTGTGCCGAGCACAGTGTGGCAACGTGCCGGAAACATGGCGAGCACAGCGTGGGATGCGGTACACTTTTATGGTCTCCATATCGACCTATGTCGATAAAAGACACAAAAATTTGAAAAACATGTAAACTTTTTGCATGTTGACCTATTGCTTGTGTCGACCTTTTGATGCTGTTTAAAGGTGTGGGGGTCACTAGACTGCCAAGGATATTGAAACCAATGGCTTTGACACGGGTGTAGTTATGTATTAACCACGCCTGTTTTGCTGTTGGTTCCACCTACGTTTGATTTGGTGTCGCCCTCATGAGACCACTTCTAGAAATTTTTCCAGGGCCACTTTTAGTTCCCAATTCACCTCTGCACTAAAGTACTGCAGCTATGTAGAAGAGAGCAGCCTGCTCTAAGCCCCTGGTATATATAAATGTAGTATTGTGTGTATGTACAGTATGTACTGTATAAAACACCATCGCTCACCATCAAATGATTTATCCTCCCTTCCTAGATAAAATGTATCTGTTATCCTGTGGTGATAGGCTGTCAGCGTAATGCGGCAGACAGGGGCAGAGCGGCTGTCACTTTCTTGCCGCTATGTCCAGTGGCTGGGAGTGCTGTGTGGCCATAGATAGGACTGGACGGAACACCGCAGTTAGTTGGATCCTCACTGTCCCACACTGCCAGGGATTGACAGGCTGAAAACAAAGGTGCGGTTGGCTAGCAGCAGTGGTGTAAGTTCGTCCCAGTTTCCCTGGAGGCAAGATAAATATTTAGGATAAAGAGTGTGATGACTAGTGGCCTGCTACGAGGGGAGTCAACCCCAGAAGCGATATCAACCTTTTTCAAATAACTGGTTCAAAATGACGGGGAGGTGCCCCCTTGGGAGCAGGAGCCCAGCGGCAGGTGAATCCATTGCCTCCCAGAGTTATGCCTCTGGGTAGCAGTGACACAGTGGGAGGGTGCTGACCTTGAAACAGATCCCAGGCACAGTGATGATTCAGATATTATACCGACAGTGGATAAAAGTCCTTAACGCGTTTCTCCGCTGCATAACAACTTTCAGCTTCATCAGAATGTGTGTACAGTCCGCACCAAGACCAATATTTAGGTGTCCAATCCTCAGGAGGCATCAATTAGTGGCAGCATCTGGGCTTATTTCAAAGTACAATTGCTAAGTGTAGCTAGAACTACGAACTAAAACAGCGCATAATATAAAAAGTGAATACACATATAAATGTATTCATATTATATTCATTTGCTCATTAAGGCATCATCAAGTATGGGCCACATATATAAATGGGTATTCACATGTATTAAAACATATATAAACACAACAGGAAAGGCTGTAACCATTGGTTAGGTGATCTGACTATCAGTGCTCAATGGCGAAGGTTTGGATCCCACTCTGGACTTTCCCCACAAGATTCTTTATAAATTGTATTTGTATTTTTAATATTTAGTATTACCATCTAATGAATAGATATATGTCTCTAAAGTTACTATGTGGATAGAGCTTAATTCCGGTGTGTATAGACAGTCTCCTACATATCTAATGATGTTTGGCTGTAGCTTATCAATTTCCCAGTGACCATAGAATTAATTACAGTACTCACAGGTTTAAATCATGACCGTGGCTGGATGGCTGTGGATACAGCTTATCATTTGTCCGGTAACAAAACAATTAATTACAGTTATTATCACAGGTTTGATAGCAGTAGCTCCAGCCTCAAGCAGATCTAGACTTGTGCGGCTGCAGCAGTGGGAGAACTGAAGAACGTGGGTAAGGGCTATTTTGCAAACTCCGGTTTTGACTAGATGGCAAAATGTCTGACAAACTTTACCTGGAGTTTTGCCTGACAGTTGTGCTTTTCACATGCATCAACTCGGTGACTCGGTGCTGTGTGAATTTGGGAGTGGTGATTACCTATGATGTCAGGTTGGAGGCAGGGATAGCCAAAACAGCACACCAAAAACTGGTGTGGGTGTGAACACTGACATGTTAGGACGGGACAGCCATAGCCCGTGTGAAAGGACCCATAAACTGTTTCTATGGATTAAGAAGTCCTTAAGGTGCCCGTACTTTTAAAGTACAAAAACGCATCTCATGTGCGATAATTGCGCCGTGTACCTGCAGGGATGCGATGCGCGTCCCCGCAGGTACAATATTGTAAAGCACAAAAAGTATCTGCATGCAGTACTTTTTGTGCTTCATTTCATCGCATCGCATCAGTACAGGAGTACATGCGATGCGATGCGATGTCCATTAGTAACTATCAACTTTCAAAAAAATAAAAAAAACGGATCGCATGGCATTGCATCGCACCCGCACATGTAGGGGGATCGCACTGCATCGCATCCCCCTACAAGTGCCAGAATCGCACGACACATTTCAAAGCACAAAAAGTACAGCCCCATATCTCAACGTAAAAAAGAAAATGGATGTGCCAGCGCTAGCTGTTTCCAATCATGTGACAAGACGGTTCTCAATAATTAATATTTAATTAATAACAACGGTGACATCACCGTTGTTATTAATTAAATATTAATTATTGAACCGTCTTGTCACATGATTGGAAACAGCTAGCGCTTGCACATCCATTTTCTTTTTTACTACATACCATTTGGGCTTGACCACCCAGTGCCAGCGGCTATTGACAGCGCACCACTCCACCCACATTGGTTTCTCCATATCTCAACGTGTATGGGCACCTTTACTGTTTTTTGACCGTTTGGCGATTTGCTGTCTGGGTTGTGTAAAATAGCCCTAAGTTTATGTTATCGGTGGCACCACTGGTAGTGGGGCAGCAATGGTGCAGCCCCCCATGGCTCTGCGCTATGTGTGAGACACTACTCGCACACAACTAGTTACGGCCCTGAGGCACAGAACGGATCTGCTCAGACCACAATCCCAGTATCGTAAAAATGAGACAAGATGAAAATGATATTTTGACTTCGGCTGGTATATAAGATTAGAATTGAATGAAATATGATAATGAAGTAAACGCAGGTGCCATCTGATAATCAAAATTAGTTACGGCCCTGAGTCCTGCAGACCCTAGGTAAAATCCGCTGCTGAACACTAGCAGCATGGCTGGGCAATTCAGATGTATTGAGCAAATAATGGTAACAGCTTTACGCGCATCTTTAGCAGAATACAGTACTTCTGAATGTACAGTCATTTCCTATTTAAATGCAGTTGCTCATCTTCAGGCAAACAGTAATATAACCCTGCTACATTTACCTGGAATGTAATTTCCAGAACGCTCTCAAAAACAAATAGGGAAGGTTTGACAGCCATAGCATTATGTCTCTCTCTTCCTCAATATTCAGATTAAAAATTGTTCTCCTGTTTACAGAGAGTGTTCATGTTTAGTAATCACCGTGACTCTTAGCTGTATCATCGGAAAGTTAAATATCCCTGTATCTGAGTGCGCACCTGGGATACAATGCATAAACCATTTTACAGCCACGTTTCATAGGGATTGCTCACACAGCACAGAACGAATCTGCTCAGACCATAATCCCAGTATCGTAAAAATGAGACAAGATGATAATGATATTTTGACTTCGGCTGGTATATAAGATTAGAATTTAATGAAATATGATAATGAAGTAAACGCAGGTGCCATCTGATAATCAAAATGAACACGGTGAAAGAAAAAAAACCTTAATATTAAAGGTCGCATAAAGGAAAGGTGATTGCATGGCCGGATGCTACGAACATTTGCTGTCAGACAGAGCAAGGTTATTAATGATAAGGTCTGGGATCTTTCTTGCTATATTGCGTGTATATATTTTGTAGTCCAGTGTTTACAGAA
This sequence comes from Crinia signifera, assembly GCF_055691185.1. Taxonomy (NCBI): domain Eukaryota; kingdom Metazoa; phylum Chordata; class Amphibia; order Anura; family Myobatrachidae; genus Crinia; species Crinia signifera. The sequence continues at coordinate 408,888,900 of NC_139217.1, forward strand.
CATGGCAAAATATTTTTTTATAGAAATAAGTTAAGTTTAAAGGCCCACACACAGTGGATTATTTATCCAGCTCAGTTTTGCCGTTTGAGCTGCTTTTAGCTGAACAGCCGCCCAGTGTGTACGGCCGGGCCATGAGTGGTGAGGGCTGATGCCCGTTACCACATCATCGCGGGTGCCGCCGTTCATCTGTTAGTATTACCAGCAGATGAGCGGCAGGGTGGACGGCTTTCCATAGTGTCCTGCTAAGCCGTCCACTCCCCGGTATTGCTTTTATAGACAGACGAAAATCACTCAGTGTGTTTGCACCTTAAGAAAGTGTTCTTTCAAAACAGTGCTTACATTTAAATAGGAAACACAGCAAAGTGCTGTAAATTTACATTACTAAAGCAAAACTAGCCCAGCATATGTGAAATGGAAAAGCAATCCATACAGAGTCATGTGGATATATATGGGGCTTTGTTACGATGGGGACATGACCAAGCATGTGGGGATGTGGCCAAGCCCCTTAGGAACTACGGGGCCAGGGGCGTAGCTATCGTAAGGCAGCCCCCGCTGCTGCTTGGGGAAGCGGGAGCTGCGTGGGCGCCGGGTGCTGGCACCAGCCACTGCCCTCCGACCATCTACTTACTGTGCCCCTGCCTCCCCCGCCGTGTCTGTATCGCCGGGAGTTGGGACCGCATATCTACTAATATGCGTCCCGGCGCCTGGCTCCTTAGAGTCAAATGTACATAACAAAATGGCCACCTCCTTAGAGCAGACCATTTTTTAAGAGGCTAGAGGAGGCAGCGGCGGCCTCCTCTAGCATCCTTACAAACGGTCTGCTGTAAGGAGGCGGCCATTTTGTAATGGACATTTTACTAAAGGAGCCAGGCGCCGGGAGATGCAGTCCCAACTCCCGGCTGAATATAGACGCGGCGGGGGAGGCAGGGTAAGAACAGCGCTATATTTATGGAGGGGGGCGCCGATATTATCCGGCGGGGGGGGGGGGGGGGCGCAAAAATTGGCGCTACGCCCCAGTACGGGGCCACCCATTTGGACTCCCAACTCCTCTTAATCTAGATGTACAAGTGAGAAGCCTTGACCACTGTACATACCTAGAATTCATCCCATGGATATAACCCACAGTCACTAGGCCTAATGGCAACATTTTGAATGTGGGTATAGTGTAACTTTTACCCTGGATTGGTGACCAATGAAAAATGTTTATGGCCAATGTATTAGGCAAATTGTGTACAAACAGAAGTGAGTCCTGTCTATTACTACAGAGCTGACTCTAATGATGAGATATAAACATGATTTTCTTAATTTAATATATATCTCTGACTTTCTCAATAAGAAACGTTTGGCCTTGGGGTGCCGTGATAATAATTCTGATACTCTGGGGTGCTGTGATGCAAAGAAAAGGTCTAAATGTGCCTATGGTAGATTGGGTCTTTCCTACATTGCGAGGAAAGGGTTAACCCATGTAGCTCAGGGAGGAACCACACACTTTCTTCATCAAAGCCAGCCAGCTATGGTAAAATAAACCTGATTCAGACCTGATGGCGCAGCTGTGAATTAGCAGCGCTATGCAATTTCTGTGAGAATAGTTAGATGCCACAGTGCCAGAGTGTAATCCCGCCCTTCCCAAGCCTGCGAATGGGTAGTGAAACTGTTGCAGCCCAGTGACAAGCTGCATAGCCATTTGCAGCTCACTCACAATCGAATACATCGCCCCTGTGTGCAGCCTGTGCGTAGTCCTGGACTAACTCGGTGACTCAGGGCTGCTATCAGGAATTGGGGGGCCCAGGACTCATTTCCAGTCCTGGCCCCCCCTTCTCACTTGACTCACCGTAACCTGGCTCCTGCTCCCCCATCTCCTCTTCCTCTGAGCTGCAGCCCGAAGGTCCCGGAGCGCAGCATTCTTCCACTCAGGATGCCGGCAGCCAATTAAAATGCAGCACCAGCTGGTGAGCTAATCAGAGCTTGTATACTGGGTTGAATAAGCCTGCGCTCCGGGCCAGGCTTTGTTCAGTGGAGACAGTCAGGGGGATTGCAGTGGGCAAAATAATCTGCCCAGGCCCTTCCAGAGGCCGGGGCCTGGGACAGCTGTACCCACAGCACCCCCCTATTGGCTGCCCTGTGGTGACTGAGATGAAATCAGTCTGACTGAGGCCGGTGCTGATGTCAAACACCCGCACCTAAAACGCTTGGGCACGACTGCATTTTTCCTAGACATGTTTGCTTTTTCTGTCATTACCATAAAACAGCTGGTTCCATCCTCAAACGACAGCTTCCTGTCAATCACCTGGGGAATGGCCAGTGATCAACAAATTAGCAAGATTTCATTGCACAGAGGCCTCGTGCATCTGCTACGCACTGCGACCTGTACGCATACGTAGTCTATCTATAATCAGCAAATTCGCACAGCTGCGATCAGGTCTGAATCAGGCCCCTTATTAGATGAATTAGTCAGGGGGATGCGAGAGAGAGCTTGTACCGTCAGCAGCCCTCTCTATAACCCCAGCCATGAATGTGCTGTGAATACACTGCTCATTTTACCTGCTGACTGGAATAGAAGCTTACTGGTTTGACAGTAGAAACAGTAGTAAGCCTTTAGAATGTAAGCTCTAACGAGCAGGGCCCTATCTCTCCATGCAGGGCCGGCGCTACCCACTCAGCAGCTCCTGCAAAGCAGGGAGGCGCCATGCTGAAAAGGCGCTGTCTCCCTCCCTGCTCTGCTAAAGCTGCCTCAGCCCCACTGTCACTGCCTCCTGCACACCGCCTGCAGCAGCTGTCTGACAGCGGGCGGCAGTATGGAGAGGCTGAGCAGCTCCCTGCACCACGCACACACTGTCCTCCTCCTGCGACCTGCCCCCTCTTCCTCACGGACACTTGCACTGAGGCATGTAGCGCTGTCTGTGAATGCCTGGATGACATGTCATGTCCGGATCCGCCCCCTACCCATTGCTCCCTGCGCCTGTCAGCTGTCAATCAAATGACGAACAGGCAGCAGCGCCGCCTCCCCTTTCTTCCCTCTTCTCAGTGTGCTGTGCCAGAACCACTGCCAGTCCTCAACACTCCGCCCCCTCTATCTCCTCCCCTCTTCTACCATCTCCTTTTTCTCTCCCCTCCTTTCCCCCTCAGTCACGAGTGCTGCACATACTTTTTGTACTGCTTTCGGATCGCATCGCACACACATTGCATGCATGCCGTGCGAGCGACGCAATCTAGCCCATAACGTATGCGATTCTTGCAGCATGTATGGGCACCTTTAGTGCCTGCAACATTTGGCGGACACAGCACTGAGATGGTGTATGCATACATGTACATGCACCCGAGATCCTCCATAGGATCGCATGTTGCATACACTCCCACAATCAGGTTGCAGCTTGTTGCAATGGCAATGTGAAAGGGCGAAAAATGTATGGTTTGCAGGAGGGCGCCGGACACCCTAGCAACGGCCCTGTCTCCATGGGCCTTGTTCAGATCTGAGCTCAGTACAAATTTGTTTGGAAAATGGGCAAAACCATGTGCACTGCAGGTGGGGCAGATGTAACGTGTGGAGAGAGTTAAATTTGGGTGGGGTGTCTTGAAACTGAAATCTATATTGCAGTGTAAAAATGATGCAGCCAGTATTTACCCTGCAAAGAAACAAAATAACTCACACAAATCTAAAGGTGGGTACACACGGAACGATGTTGGAAGCGTGAACATCGTTAACGAGTGTATCAAATCGTTCATCGTGCGTACACACGGAACGATTGGATACACTTGACAAAAGATTTGTCTATGATCTTCCTGCATGCAGGAAAGATCATAGACCATCGTTAATGAGTCACGGGTACGCGCATCGTTAACGATGCACGGAACGATTTGAACGATTGGTCGTTCCCATCTATCGGGAACGCCCACATCGGGCTTCAAATCTATCCGTGTGTACCCAGCTTAACTCTCTCTCTATACATGTTACATCTGCCCCACCTGCAGTGCACATGGTTTTGCCCATTTTCCAAACAATTTGTACTGAGCTCAGATCTGAATTAGGCCCCATGGGCTTTTCTAAGAATATATCTCTGTCACTGTTATAATTGCCACAGTGTCAACTGTTGCAACTGTCTCTTATTTTGTTTTCTTCTTTTGCTCATCTATGTATTGTCGGGCGCTGCAGATGCCTTGTGGCGCCATATAAATAAAAGATGATAATAATAATAATAATAATAATAATAATAATAATAATAATAATAAACAACACGTCAAACCCTGGTTATCAACTTACATCACCCAAATGACAGGACACGCATAAGCAGTGTCAGTGGTGCATCTGTACTCAGCCAATCACACTGTACCTTACAATGGCCAATTAATACACCTTTCTCGGGTGTATATACATCTCTATCTTGCAATGCATCTGTCCACAATTGTGCAAACAGACCAATGTTCCTTGCTAGATTGGCCATTCCCTCTCTTGTTGGGCGGCAATTGCTTGGAGAAAGGTTTGTGGATAATAAAGTGGACAGTGTCTAGGTGGACAGTCAATAGATTGAACACTATTGGTTGACAGACATGAAAAAGGTCGACATTGACAAAGGGTCACCATGTAAATGATCGCCACAGGAAAATGCCGACATATGTTTTTTCATGGTTTTCTCATGGCTGCTGCGTGCGGCACACTATTATATTCTCCCTCTATGCATATGTGGAACTTGAAGTAAGAAAAAGTCAGTTAAAAAAAATAATAATAATGAAAAAAAACGTGTCAACCTTTTTCGGTGTCGACCATTGACATGTCGACCATTTGTCAATGTCGACCTAGACCTTGTTGACCTTTTTATGTGTGAACCTTTTTCCTTTCGACCAATAGCTGTCGACCTATTGACTGTCGACCTATACCGGAGAAAGCCCATGTCAGCTCATAAGAGGTCATTCAAAAAAGGATGTGCTGCGTCTGCTGTGGAAGACTAACCGGGCCTGCGTATAATGTTTGGCAAACTGCAGACCTCAACTACACTGCACACCTTAAGATGATTTGAAAATTGGCTGTGAGCCAGGCCCAGGGGTGTAGTGAGGGCGGAGCCGGAGTTCCGGGCGCCAAAAGTTCACAGTGTGCCGTAGCTGTACACCGCAAACTCTGCTGCTCGCTCATTGTCTCCTGACTCCTACGCTGCCCGGCTGTGGCTCACAATATCAGCTGTGTGAGCCATGGCCCAGCAGCGCAGGAGTCAGGACACAAAGCAGGTCTGTCCGCCGCTATTTTCAAGTCTACCGCTGGACCACGAGCCAATAGGCGCTTGCGATCCAGCAGTCAATCAGGAGCGGCATTGGTGGCTGGTGGACTGCGAGCTCCTATTGGCAGGAGACTTGAAAATCGCGGCGGACAGACCTGCTTTATCTATACAGCCAGGCACTGCATCGCTCTCTCTGCCCGGCTGTCGGAGCGGGCCGTAGCAGGATTTCACCCTCCCCTTGGCAACGAGCAATTTCAGTCCCCCTTGGCAACGAGCAATTTCAGTTCCCCTTGGCAATGAGCTTTTTCAGTCCCCCTTGGCAACAAACTATTTTAGTCCCCCCTGGCATCGAGCATAAAGCCCCTTGGCATTCTGCATGAAGCCTCTTGGCATCACGCATGAAGCCCCTAGCAATGAGCATATAGGTAAGTGGCACTTATGTGTCAAATATGTAATGGACATAACAGTTTATTATATAGTATTTAATGGGCATCATGATGTGTGGCACAATGTGTAATGGGCATTACGGTTTGTTATATAATATGTAATGGACATAACGGTTTATTATATAGTATTTAATGGGCATCATTTGTGGCCTTATGTGTAATTGGCATTACGGCGTGTGGCTTTATGTGTAATGGGTATTACGATATTGGTTAAAATGTGCAATGGGAATTACATTGTGTGGTATAATGTGTAATGCCGCGCCCACTTTTGTGATGCCATGCCACCTTTCCATTAGGGCACGACCCATTTTCGGCACGCAAGAGCCCTGCATACTACAAATCAGGGGGAAGGGGGGCGCGAAACATGCCCTTGCTCCAGGCACTGTGGCACCTAGCTCCACCACTGGCCAGGCCTTACCACCAATCATCAGTGCCTGATCTCACTTACGGTCAGGTCTAGATTTCTCTGTTTTTCCGTCTGTGACTCTAGTGAGCCAGTGGTAGAAGCTTGATGTAGGAAGCTTACTTCAGATACTGTATTTGCGGGCGTATAAGACTACTTTTTCCCCCTGAAAAACATGCCACCAAGTGGGAGGTTCGTCTTATACGCTGGGTGCACTTATATAACAAACTCTATATTTTGAGTGGAAATGTTGGGGGGTCGTCTTATACGCCCAGTAGTCTTATACGCCGGCAAATCTTGAGCATAAGCAGGAATGAGGAGACTAGCTAGAGGCTGATGGTGCTGAAGCAGACTAGCAGGCAATAAGAATAGGAGCTGGTGACATAGCTGAATGAACTCCTATGCTGGAGTCATGTCGATATCAGATTGGAATCGAAGATGCTGTTATTGGACTGGAACCTATGATGCAGATATCGGACTGGAACCAATGAAGCAGATATTGGGCTTGGAACTGATGAAGCAGATTTACGACTGGGACTGATTAAGCTGATATCTGAATGGAATCAATAAAGCAGATATCGGGCCAGAAACAATGAAGCAGTAATAAAAGACACATTACTGTTATTACTGGTGCCTGTGCTTGTGTTTCCCTCCTATGTCCCTATAGATTGCAGCAGGGCCCTCCTACCTCCAAGTCTGTCTGTTGTTACCCAGTTTGTTTTATCACTGTCTACAATTGAAAAGCGCAACGGAAATCAAAGAAAACGTTTACAAGCTTCTCTATCGCTGGTACTATGTTCCAACTAGATTACATAGGATGTTTCCTGACACTTCGGATAGGTGCTGGAGGGGCTGTCCCGCAGAGGGCAACTTCCTTCATATCTGGTGGACATGCCCAAAAGTTGCCAGCGTCTGGAGGGAAGTAGCGGCCTTAATCTCGAACATGATGGGTGTAGCTGTCCCCTTGGAACCGAGATATTTCCTTCTCCCATTAAAACCACCTATGCTAACGCACCACCAGCATAAATTACATCGACACATCTCCTCAGCTATGACCTGCCAATTAGCGGCTGACTGGAAAAAGCCCTCTCCCGCCCCATTACAAACAGTACTAGCCCGCGTATGGTACACATACAAAATGGAATACATGACGTCGATCATTCGCCACTCCTCTAAGTCCTTCCACAAGGTGTGGTCACCATGGCTAGCCTCTCAGAACTCTCCCTCTCCCTTCAACTCCTGACCCTAGAGGCCGTCCTTCCCTCCCCCCTGCTTCCTCTCCCTTTAATTCTCTCTTATTCGCCTCTTTTACGGCGCAATATACTGTGATTTGTTGTTTACACCTCTCCCCTGCCGGGGCACCCTGCCACCCTGCCCTTGCGAGGTCTTCTTCCACTCTTGCCTCCTGTTTTTTCTTTCTACTTTCTCTTTCTCTCTATTTTTCCATGTATACATGAAAAATACTCTTGTTGGACCACGTCACTCGTGTAATGTAGACCTGACCCCTGCTCATATCTCTTGTACTAATTTTTGTCTCCATACCTGATAATGTACCTTCTGGTTGAGTTCCAACTAATAAAATGTGTTTAAAAAAAAAAAAAAGCGCAATGGATTCTGCTGCACTATATAAGACACTGTAACTAAATAGTAAATGTCAGGCTGGAACTGACAGATGCTTCATAGCTGAACTGGAATCAGAATGTATATTCAAAAATCAGGTTGAAACTGACCAATCATAACAAAAAAGTTGAATTAAACCAGCGCTGTAATAGATTCGATGAGAGGGTTTAGTAGGTGTTGATAACAACATGAATCCTACTTTCAAATATCCCAGTGATGTTGCAGGTGCAGCCACTAAAGCAACAATAGGGGTCGGTGGTACCCCTAATAGACAGACACTTACTTCTAAGTTCTGCCCCGCATACATGTAATGGTTTCTTTAAATCTTCTATAAATATCCACGTCTGTACACAAATGCAATGGTAACACTTACTTATAGTTTCTACCACGCGTTCCCGTAACAGGTTCTTTGAACACAGGACCCCAATCTTCAGAAGGTAAAAAAGATGTTTATTCTCTGAGAGGCATGCAAACGGCAAACAGGGGAAATGTACACAGGGAGATGAATGAGGTGGTAGCAGGGCGGGTGTCCGATTGACCGGTCAGCAGCGCTGCAGACACTTGATATTTCCTTTATCAAGATCTTGATAAAGGAAATATATTTCCGAAACGCGTAGATGCCGTATGTGTGAACATTCATCTGTGAGGAGGACGGAGGCGCACGTCTGAAGACGGAAGGTGTCGGACACCCGCCCTGCTACCACCTCATTCATCTCCCTGTGTACATTTCCCCTGTTTGCCGTTTGCATGCCTCTCGGAGAATAAACATCTTTTTTACCTTCTGAAGATTGGGGTCCTGTGTTCAAAGAACCTGTTACGGGAACGCGTGGTAGAAACTATAAGTAAGTGTTACCATTGCATTTGTGTACAGACGTGGATATTTATAGAAGATTTAAAGAAACCATTACATGTATGCGGGGCAGAACTTAGAAGTAAGTGTCTGTCTATTAGGGGTACCACCGACCCCTATTGTTGCTTAAGTGGCTGTACCTGCAACATCACTGGGATATTTGAAAGTAGGATTCATGCTGTTATCAACACCTACTATACTCTCTCATCGAATCTATTATAGCGCTGGTTTAATTCAACTTTTTTGTTTTGACTGTGTTTCCTGGGTGTTCCCTGGATCGGGGAGTTGGATGGTCCCCAGAATGTAACCAGCTGCTCGTTACTTAGTTAGTACCCACATTTTGCGCGTGATTAGGAGTACCTGTTGTTTTTGAAACTGACCAATGCTTTCTGGCTGAACTGGAATCAGCAAATGTTAAAAGAAGTCATATACGGAGGGGTGCTAGACTGGGAGCGGGGACTTTTTACCCAGGTCTGGGTCTGCTGGAGGGGCCCGGGTCCTACTATCTCCTCCCCCATTGCAGGGAGCAGGGCAGTGGGGAGAGGGTTGGCAGGCTGCCGCCGCAGCACAGTCTCTCTCCCCAGCTCAGCACACACTGCTCAGTGCCATGTGCTAAACTGGGGAGAGAGACAGCTGCAGTGACAGCCTGCCATCTCTCTCCATCTCGTTAAACTTTTCACAGGGTTTGGCCATGCCCCCGCTGGTGGCCACGACCCCTTCATTTTACCAGGGCCCAGCCAACCTGTTGGCACCCCTGAGTGCCACACACAAAGAGAAAAAATATGCAGGTACACTCTTCAAACATTACTATAATTGTAATAATTGTTTTTTTTTTTGCACAATCTTGGCCAGGGTTAAGGGCTAATCCACCACATCAATGTAACTTTATCGGTTAAGTTCCTAACATACTTAAGGTTCATGTCTAAGCCAAACCAGCCCAATGCATTACAATGGTGGAGCAAATAAAGTGTTAAAAGTGTCAGATAAGAGCGGTAACTGCATGATGTTGATGTGTTTAAGAGGTGGAAGATACATGTGTGAAAAATGTAACATATATATATAAAAAATAGGAGTGTTATACATTTCTAAAATGTGTTAAGCCCCATACACGCTTTACAATTCTCCGCCAATTTTGGCAGCGGCGGGGACCTGGCAGGGTTCTGGCATAGGCAAGTGCATATAAACTTACTGGCGAAGAATAGAGCAATGGTGGCGGGAGTCATTAACAAGGACCTCCCTCATCAGAACGTGCAAGACGAGGGTGGGGGTCATTAACGATGAACGGGAGTATGCATCGCTAAAGATATTTAGGGTACACACTAGATATAGCTAAAACTATCACTCTGAAAGCACCTCCACACCGCAAGTCCCTTGCCCACTAGCTCGCCTGCCCGCTCTGATCACCTGTCCCACTGCCGATGATCAGAGCAGGACAGAGGAGACTGAGCATTACATCGGGGAGGTGAAGCTGGGGGGTGTGGAGGAAGGTACTGCCTCTTCCTCCTCCATCCTCTTCCTAGCAGTTACACATGGTCTGCCAGCCTACTGTGGGTCAGGACAATCTGATGCATTCATGTCAATAATGATGACCAGGCAGCAGAGATGAGGCTGTCACGATGATCCCTGCTGCATCTGCATTGACTGACAGAGCAGTCTGGCTGCCTCTGCAGGTGCCAGAGCTCTACTTGGGGAAAGGTATCACTGGGTTTCTATGAGTAGTGTCCAGCTGTGATGAGACTAATATTCCCAGCACATCTTGCCAACCCATTGTTTTGGGGCTTGTGGTGCCATCACAGCTATACCGTTTTCAGATCGCTAAACCTAGTCTCAGTATGCTTACTGAGACCCTGATGGGATTTTGACCATCGGGATACAGCTGTCAGTCTATGCATTCTGTACTGGGTAGAAAGTAGGAGCTTTGGGCCTCTGACATTTATGTGGCCATATATTTATTTTACTATATTTTCCCCGCCACATACTGTTTATCTTCTGCCTCTCACCTCCATCACTATCTTCCCCTCATCCTCTCTCACCTACCTCAAGGCATTGGCCTCTCCTAATAAGGTTGTGTCTAGATCCACTTCTTTTCTTTGACCAGGATGTGACATTAGGTGAAGGTGGAAGTTGTTAGATGCCCTCACAGCGGGTTCTTATTTTTTCTTGCTTCGCTCGCTACACTTTTATATTCCCCCTCCAGGTATACATGGACCCAGTGCATTGTGGGAAATGTCAAAAGACAGAAGTGGTTCTAGCTGCAACCCTACTTTTCCAGAAGCACAACTTCGGCGTGCACAAATAACACCCCCACCCTTGCCCTAGCATGGTGCCCCTCGTCATTTTTTTCTGGATCTGCCTCTGCCTGTGCAAGTATCAAAATTAGAAAATGTTAGAAATCCAAATTTTATTTACAGGTAATGTCTGATTTAGGTTATTACACTCATTAAACTCTTTTTGTTTCCACAATGTTGCTTAATAACTGGCTGCTTTGTGTAATTTGGTAATTGGATTTAAGGTACTCTTGCATAACATTTTCTGTACCAAATAAATTATTTTGTTTCACTGTGGCCTTGGCACAAATAATACATGTTCCTCATTAAGCACTGTATCCCCCTGTACATTTCGTGCAGCCTCGCAGAGGCTTTTGTTCAAATAAAATGTATTTTAATACATGCATTATGTTAACTATTTAACTTTTTTATTTTAGATGAGTACAGTGGATGCACACATAGGGCCTGATTTGGATACATACGCAAACCTGATGTTTTATACACAAATCCGATGGGTACTTATGTATTAGCCGGGCGCCTGGCTACGTTATGCTGACAACGTAGCTTTGGCTACGTTGTCAGCGTAGCCATTGCCAGGCACCCGGCTAATATGTGAGGGGCAGCGGGGATTCAGCGGCGGCGGCCGGGCGTGGTATTCAGCGGCAGGTGGCCGGAGGGGGGGTGGCTTCACTTACTAGAAGGACGGGTGACAGGGTGTACAGTAAAGGCCGGCAGTGGGGTGGGCGTCGGGGATTCAGCGGCGGCCGGGTGCGGCAGCATTGGATGTAATTCAGCGTAGTCACCGTTGGAGGAGCATCACATGGTTTCCCTGCTCCCCCAGCGGCAGTACGCTAATAGCGTACACGGGAAGGACTGTCATGGCGGCCGCGATGCAGGGAGCCGAGTGCCGGAGGCGCCGGGGACATCCTGGATGGTAAGTATAATGCACACTACACATATACACACACACACACTACACACACACAACATGATGCGTGAGGGGACGTGTATCCATGCTTTGGGATTGGTGGCTTGCTGCGTTTGCCACACTTTCTAATATTAACTCCACGCCCACGTGGACAATGGGGGTATGACGTGGATAGTGGGGATATGATCCTTTTATGTATTAGCACAGCTCCAGCTACGTAAATTATGTAATTTACGTAATTTGCGTAACTTGCGTAATTTACGTACCCAGCATAGTGGTGTATTGGTATTCTCAATACACTACTATGCAAACTACGTAACGGGCACTGTGCTAATACATAAGTACCATCTGAAGTTTTTGCACCTGAACATGTGCAAGCCCCAAGTACGGTATCTCTTACAGCACTTTGTAACCACAGCAGGACTGACATGCCAACATTAGCATTGGTGGCAGCAGGACAAATGCACCCCTGAAATTTGAGGGTGTGATCTCTGACAAGTGGGTGTGGCCTACAAATAAGGTACACCCACATGGCCACACCGCCATTTCCCCCGCTGTGAGGGTCATGGACAGTGCTCTGTGAGGAACCTATACAATTGTGACCTAAGTCACACAAAAAGCGCTGGTTCCAATATCACTCAAACTATTCAATAGGATAAACAAGAGGGTGTGTACCTCTGGCAGACAATGTGGTTTGTTTTTTAGTTTCTGTGGCAAGAGCTCACAGTTACTAATCAGAGGCGCAGCTATACTCAGTCACATAAATAACCAGATGGGGTTTATGAACACACTATCACAATTTATAAAAAAATGTTTTCATAAAACATCATTTAAAGAGCACTTAAACTAACACACAGACATACAATACAGACAACATAAAAAACTAAGGTCACTGGCACAAATGACTATGAGGCTAGAGATGGCTCTGAGTCTTTGAGCATAAGTATGCAAAGTAGTGAGGCAGAACACCTATAGTTACCAGTCCCGCTCTGAGTGGATACTCCAATGGTAATGTTATATTCCTGGGATGATGATATGATAACCAGGTATGCAGGTCTTCCTTTACCAGAGTAACTCTCCGGACATCTGTTTGTAGGAGGTTTTTGCTGCAGCCAATCGGAGTCCAGCAAGCCGCTTTTACTTTTGTATGGGCAGCGGTAGTTAGTGGAATCGGGACAGGATACAGTTCAAATACGCGTTTCTCTGCCTATGTAGGACACATCAGTGGCTTCCTCTGTGAGGAAGTCAACTCTGTGTGATTGCAGGCCTGTCTGGCATTCTCAAAGGGAAAAAACACCTACCAATTGGACTGCCTGTCCTGTAGGTGACAAGCAGGTAGGGCTTCCACTAGGAAGCTACTGCCAGTCACAGTGAAGGTACAGAGTCAGTGCAGTCACAGAGGCTGGCTCAACCGAGCTCACTGAAGTGTCAGATTTCACTTAGAGATGAGCGGGTTCCGATCCTAGAGATCCAAACCCCCCTGAACTTAACTTATCCGAGGTGTTCTCGAGCCATTCGCGTCGATCCCGCCGATAATCTGGGTCGAAAATAAGGCCAAAAGGTCATCATCCCGCATCAGATTCTCGCGAGACCAGATCTCTATATAAGTCCCGGCTTCCGGCGCCATCATCAGTCTGTGTGTGAAAGTCAGACAGCACGGATGTGTCCCATCTGTCTGCAGCAGGAGGGGGACACTATGGGGGCCGAAGGAGGGAAAAATGGCAGAGGGAAAAGCATACTGTCTGCAGCAGGAGGCGGACACTGTGGGGGCTGCAGGGGGGGGGGGGGACAGCAGAGGGGAAAACTATGATGCTACAGGGGGGGCAAACAATGGGGAACTAACAGGATGCATAACTTAATGGGGGCTGCTGGACAGGGAAAACTAAAGGGTACATCTACTAGGGGGGTACTACTGAGCGGCCAGGGTACATCTACTAAGGGGGAACTACTGTCATGGAAACTATACTAAGGGGGAACTACTGAAGGTACTACTATTAAGGGGGCATTACTAAGGGTGCTATTATGTGGGCACTACTAAGGGGGGCTGAAACATTTTACATTTTTACTGCAGGGCTGCCTGCTATAAGTCCAGCTGTGCTGCCCAGTGTCCCATATCAGTCCAGCTGTGCTGCCCAGTGTCCCATATCAGTCCAGCTGTGCTGCCCAATGTCCCATATCAGTCCAGGGGAGATGACCCCCCCCCCCCCCCTTTTGTATTAAAAGAAAATACATATATTTTATGGCAAGGGCTGTTAAATGTGCTGTATCAGTCCAGGGGTGCCCGCATGTGTGCCAAATAATGGGTGCCCCCATGTGTCCCATATAAGTCATGGGGTGCCTGCATATGTGTAGTATAATTCCATGGGTTCCTCCATGTGTTCCGTATCAGTCCAGGGGTGCCCGTATGTGTGCCATATAATTCCATGGGTGCCCCCATGTGTCCCGTATAAATCCAGGGGTGACCGCATGTGTGCCATATAATTCCATGGGTGCCCCCTTGTGTCCCGTAAAAATCCAGGGGTGCCCGTATGTGTGCATATAATTCCATGGGTGCCTCCATGTGTCCCGTATCAGTCCAGGGGTGCCCACATGTGTGCCATATAATTCCAGGGGTGTCCCCATGTGTCCCGTATCAGACCAGACGAGCTGCCCTTTTTTTAATGAAAAGAAAAAAAGGTGTTTTACTGTTGAATGGATCTGCAAATGCGCCACGATTTGCGATGCATTTGTAATTTTGCAATGGCCGTTTAGTCTTTCTTTCTAGGTGGTGTCTTTTTACTCACTGTGACCTGCTTTTTATCTAATTAGTGATCCATGCTGAATCAGGCCCATAGTCTGGATTGGGCTTCATGCACAGAAGACAGAGGGGGTTGCTAATGACCCATGGGAGTATGCATCATTTACGATATAGTGTGTACACACTAGATGGTATGCACGAACACATAGCTAACAATGGCCGTGCACAATATAGGTCAGTGACGTCATCCGCCCCCCGCTCCATACCTGCAGTCGCTAACAATATTGTGGTTGTGGTATAGTGTGGTAGATCAACCACCCTTAGTCCACCCGGCTTAGTTAGATGCTTAATGATAGTCAGCGGCCGCTACTTAGACAACGGCGGCTGATTGGCGGGACCATGGTCGACAGATACATGGCCGACGTGACTTTTTCAGGATTTTTCGGTGCTGGTCCACGTGGATGATACCATTTTATACCCTGTTGACCTGGCATCTGGATATGCAGGTCTTCCTTTACCAGAGTAACTCTCCGGACATCTGTTTGTAGGAGGTTTTTGCTGCAGCCAATCGGAGTCCAGCAAGCCGCTTTTACTTTTGTATGGGCAGCGGTAGTTAGTGGAATCGGGACAGGATACAGTTCAAATACGCGTTTCTCTGCCTATGTAGGACACATCAGTGGCTTCCTCTGTGAGGAAGTCAACTCTGTGTGATTGCAGGTCTGTCTGGCATTCTCAAAGGGAAAAAACACCTACCAATTGGACTGCCTGTCCTGTAGGTGACAAGCAGGTAGGGCTTCCACTAGGAAGCTACTGCCAGTCACAGTGAAGGTACAGAGTCAGTGCAGTCACAGAGGCTGGCTCAACCGAGCTCACTGAAGTGTCAGATTTCACTTAGAGATGAGCGGGTTCCGATCCTAGAGATCCAAACCCCCCTGAACTTAACTTATCCGAGGTGTTCTCGAGCCATTCGCGTCGATCCCGCCGATAATCTGGGTCGAAAATAAGGCCAAAAGGTCATCATCCCGCGTCAGATTCTTGCGAGACCAGATCTCTATATAAGTCCCGGCTTCCGGCGCCATCATCAGTCTGTGTGTGAAAGTCAGACAGCACGGATGTGTCCCATCTGTCTGCAGCAGGAGGGGGACACTATGGGGGCCGAAGGAGGGAAAAATGGCAGAGGGAAAAGCATGCTGTCTGCAGCAGGAGGTGGACACTGTGGGGGCTGCAGGGGGGGGGGGGGACGGGACAGCAGAGGGGAAAACTATGATGCTACAGGGGGGGCAAACAATGGGGAACTAACAGGATGCATAACTTAATGGGGGCTGCTGGACAGGGAAAACTAAAGGGTACATCTACTAGGGGGGTACTACTGAGCGGCCAGGGTACATCTACTAAGGGGGAACTACTGTCATGGAAACTATACTAAGGGGGAACTACTGAAGGTACTACTATTAAGGGGGCATTACTAAGGGTGCTATTATGTGGGCACTACTAAGGGGGGCTGAAACATTTTACATTTTTACTGCAGGGCTGCCTGCTATAAGTCCAGCTGTGCTGCCCAGTGTCCCATATCAGTCCAGCTGTGCTGCCCAGTGTCCCATATCAGTCCAGCTGTGCTGCCCAATGTCCCATATCAGTCCAGGGGAGATGACCCCCCCCCCCCCTTTTGTATTAAAAGAAAATACATATATTTTATGGCAAGGGCTGTTAAATGTGCTGTATCAGTCCAGGGGTGCCCGCATGTGTGCCAAATAATGGGTGCCCCCATGTGTCCCATATAAGTCATGGGGTGCCTGCATATGTGTAGTATAATTCCATGGGTTCCTCCATGTGTTCCGTATCAGTCCAGGGGTGCCCGTATGTGTGCCATATAATTCCATGGGTGCCCCCATGTGTCCCGTATAAATCCAGGGGTGACCGCATGTGTGCCATATAATTCCATGGGTGCCCCCTTGTGTCCCGTAAAAATCCAGGGGTGCCCGTATGTGTGCATATAATTCCATGGGTGCCTCCATGTGTCCCGTATCAGTCCAGGGGTGCCCACATGTGTGCCATATAATTCCAGGGGTGTCCCCATGTGTCCCGTATCAGACCAGACGAGCTGCCCTTTTTTTAATGAAAAGAAAAAAAGGTGTTTTACTGTTGAATGGATCTGCAAATGCGCCACGATTTGCGATGCATTTGTAATTTTGCAATGGCCGTTTAGTCTTTCTTTCTAGGTGGTGTCTTTTTACTCACTGTGACCTGCTTTTTATCTAATTAGTGATCCATGCTGAATCAGGCCCATAGTCTGGATTGGGCTTCATGCACAGAAGACAGAGGGGGTTGCTAATGACCCATGGGAGTATGCATCATTTACGATATAGTGTGTACACACTAGATGGTATGCACGAACACATAGCTAACAATGGCCGTGCACAATATAGGTCAGTGACGTCATCCGCCCCCCGCTCCATACCTGCAGTCGCTAACAATATTGTGGTTGTGGTATAGTGTGGTAGATCAACCACCCTTAGTCCACCCGGCTTAGTTAGATGCTTAATGATAGTCAGCGGCCGCTACTTAGACAACGGCGGCTGATTGGCGGGACCATGGTCGACAGATACATGGCCGACGTGACTTTTTCAGGATTTTTCGGTGCTGGTCCACGTGGATGATACCATTTTATACCCTGTTGACCTGGCATCTGGATATGCAGGTCTTCCTTTACCAGAGTAACTCTCCGGACATCTGTTTGTAGGAGGTTTTTGCTGCAGCCAATCGGAGTCCAGCAAGCCGCTTTTACTTTTGTATGGGCAGCGGTAGTTAGTGGAATCGGGACAGGATACAGTTCAAATACGCGTTTCTCTGCCTATGTAGGACACATCAGTGGCTTCCTCTGTGAGGAAGTCAACTCTGTGTGATTGCAGGTCTGTCTGGCATTCTCAAAGGGAAAAAACACCTACCAATTGGACTGCCTGTCCTGTAGGTGACAAGCAGGTAGGGCTTCCACTAGGAAGCTACTGCCAGTCACAGTGAAGGTACAGAGTCAGTGCAGTCACAGAGGCTGGCTCAACCGAGCTCACTGAAGTGTCAGATTTCACTTAGAGATGAGCGGGTTCCGATCCTAGAGATCCAAACCCCCCTGAACTTAACTTATCCGAGGTGTTCTCGAGCCATTCGCGTCGATCCCGCCGATAATCTGGGTCGAAAATAAGGCCAAAAGGTCATCATCCCGCGTCAGATTCTTGCGAGACCAGATCTCTATATAAGTCCCGGCTTCCGGCGCCATCATCAGTCTGTGTGTGAAAGTCAGACAGCACGGATGTGTCCCATCTGTCTGCAGCAGGAGGGGGACACTATGGGGGCCGAAGGAGGGAAAAATGGCAGAGGGAAAAGCATGCTGTCTGCAGCAGGAGGTGGACACTGTGGGGGCTGCAGGGGGGGGGGGGGGACGGGACAGCAGAGGGGAAAACTATGATGCTACAGGGGGGGCAAACAATGGGGAACTAACAGGATGCATAACTTAATGGGGGCTGCTGGACAGGGAAAACTAAAGGGTACATCTACTAGGGGGGTACTACTGAGCGGCCAGGGTACATCTACTAAGGGGGAACTACTGTCATGGAAACTATACTAAGGGGGAACTACTGAAGGTACTACTATTAAGGGGGCATTACTAAGGGTGCTATTATGTGGGCACTACTAAGGGGGGCTGAAACATTTTACATTTTTACTGCAGGGCTGCCTGCTATAAGTCCAGCTGTGCTGCCCAGTGTCCCATATCAGTCCAGCTGTGCTGCCCAGTGTCCCATATCAGTCCAGCTGTGCTGCCCAATGTCCCATATCAGTCCAGGGGAGATGACCCCCCCCCCCCCTTTTGTATTAAAAGAAAATACATATATTTTATGGCAAGGGCTGTTAAATGTGCTGTATCAGTCCAGGGGTGCCCGCATGTGTGCCAAATAATGGGTGCCCCCATGTGTCCCATATAAGTCATGGGGTGCCTGCATATGTGTAGTATAATTCCATGGGTTCCTCCATGTGTTCCGTATCAGTCCAGGGGTGCCCGTATGTGTGCCATATAATTCCATGGGTGCCCCCATGTGTCCCGTATAAATCCAGGGGTGACCGCATGTGTGCCATATAATTCCATGGGTGCCCCCTTGTGTCCCGTAAAAATCCAGGGGTGCCCGTATGTGTGCATATAATTCCATGGGTGCCTCCATGTGTCCCGTATCAGTCCAGGGGTGCCCACATGTGTGCCATATAATTCCAGGGGTGTCCCCATGTGTCCCGTATCAGACCAGACGAGCTGCCCTTTTTTTAATGAAAAGAAAAAAAGGTGTTTTACTGTTGAATGGATCTGCAAATGCGCCACGATTTGCGATGCATTTGTAATTTTGCAATGGCCGTTTAGTCTTTCTTTCTAGGTGGTGTCTTTTTACTCACTGTGACCTGCTTTTTATCTAATTAGTGATCCATGCTGAATCAGGCCCATAGTCTGGATTGGGCTTCATGCACAGAAGACAGAGGGGGTTGCTAATGACCCATGGGAGTATGCATCATTTACGATATAGTGTGTACACACTAGATGGTATGCACGAACACATAGCTAACAATGGCCGTGCACAATATAGATCAGTGACGTCATCCGCCCCCCGCTTCATACCTGCAGTCGCTAACAATATTGTGGTTGTGGTATAGTGTGGTAGATCAACCACCCTTAGTCCACCCGGCTTAGTTAGATGCTTAATGATAGTCAGCGGCCGCTACTTAGACAACGGCGGCTGATTGGCGGGACCATGGTCGACAGACACATGGCCGACGTGACTTTTTCAGGATTTTTCGGTGCTGGTCCACGTGGATGATACCATTTTATACCCTGTTGACCTGGCATCTGGATACCCTATATTGTCGGACTGAGCTGCATGTATGATAGGAGGGTCATTAATGACCCGCGGTCTCGCACATTATTAACTATATTGAACACACAATATCGTTAACAATATCGATATTATCAATATCACCCAGTGTGTACTCAGCTTATCAATGATAAGTATTGCTTTTAGGAAAGATAATAGCTGGGTTAAAGTGAATGAGATTAAATGCGCAAACACAAAACAATTGACAAACATAACCCTCCACACATCTGCTTTCAAGATCTGCTATATACTTGATAACCTGTAAAAAAAAAAAGAGTAATAGAAGGGACCAAAAAATATGCCCTATGATCACAATGATTCTGAATGTGTTGAACAGCTTTCCATGTGTTAACACATTTGTCAAATAAACAATCTAATCTGTCCAGGATTACCATGGCAACAGTTACAGTATTTGTCCTTTGAGACAGTTGTGTTCCAGTGACTGAAAATACCTGCCAAATTGGATCAAAGCTATCATTAATATAAACACAGTCGCCAAAATATATTATGGCTATAATTAATATACACTTATTATATTATTACTTATTTAAAGATTCAACTTTTTTGTAGACATGTATAAATGTATAAGAACTCTTCTCAGATCCTATAGTCCAGCTTTCTTAATGTAAAACCCCAGGGACCTATTTGTAATTCATAAATGTAATTTCTCTTTTTGTCACTATCTACGGCAATAAGAAATTAAGATTCACAAAAATGTAACAATATACACGCAAATACAGGGGCTTTAAAAGAAAGCATTAGCAATCACTCCTTTTCAGACCCAACAGCCCTACTGTTGACCACACATGTGTGGCGGCCATTGCCATACATAGGCAAAACTGCGGGGTGGTCCAGGGGTGCACCAGATCAGCCCAGTTGCCTGTTGGAGTCAGGAGCTGCTGGAGGGGGGGGGGGCAGGGATAGGGAAGGGAAGGCACCATGCAGAGTCTACGTCAGCATACAGAGACCCTGTGCCCCTCCAACGATAGCTACCGCCTTTTTAAATTCCACTCTGGCATCTGACAGGGCAGCGCAGGGCACCCAGTGCTACCTGGAAATGCAGATTCCAGGAGTGCTGAACATGCTGTTTACCTGTAAGCCTGCAACACAATCTTGGGCAATGAGAATATCACCCCCATGACAATGAGCATGTAACTCCTTTTGACAATGAGCATGTAATCCCCTGTGGCAATAAGCATGTAATTTCAATGGGACGAATATGTAACCCCCTGGCAACAAGCATTTAATCCCCACGTGACGATGAGAATGTAAACCCCTGTGGCAACGAGCATGTACTTTCCCCTGGGCAACAAGCATGTAACCCCTTGTGGCAACAAGCATGAAAACCATGCAATGGAGCATGTAACCTCCTAGCAAGGAGCGGGTAACCCCCTGGCAAATAGAGCATAACTCCCTGGCAATGAGCATGTAATCCCTGGCAATAAAGCAATAAACCTCTTTTAACAAGCATATAACTCCTGGCAATGGAGAGACAAAGATATTTATCACTCGCACAGGACTGTCCTCTTGCATTAAGGGACATTCATAGGACCCCCCATATATAACCAATCAGGTGGTATATATATTACACGGGGTTGGGAGGTGTGCTACCACTGGACAAAAAAGATGTATGGACACAGTATTTCAAGAGTAAACAAGAAAAAGTTTGTCACTGGTGTGGTGCACCTATCACAGAGATTAATCAAACAATAAAATATAACCTTTATTTGTTTATATGTCTAAAACTTGCGAAATATATAAACACACATAGAACATAGTGGAAGTGATGGACAAAAGATAGAATAAGTGTGTTAAAAAGACGGTGGCTTCTTGGCAACGCACTGTTATCTGTTCTGATTTAATATATGTTGTATTGTGTATCACAGGTTGTGATATTATACCACTTAAAGAGAGAGTTATAAGTGCTTTGCTCTCTATGTTGTGGATTAAACTGCCTGTGAGCTGTAAGTCTCATATCTCCTACTTATGGAGACAGATACAGCGTTTAGTGTAATTTAGAAATTTCTGTGTCAATACAGTATCAAAGAGACAATGTTCATTCTAGCAGCTTCAGGACTGCAGGGATTTTAGTCTCCGATTGACCTTGAGTTGCCCGCTTACCGATATCCTGACAGGTTCCCAATCTTATATGTCTGGGAATGTGCAGGATTTCATTATGCTTTATATAGGTGGTTGAATTCCACACTTAGGACATGAGGGTGTTAGTTCCACTCGAGGTCAGTGGAGGTATGTGCATGTATGTGGTTATGTTACAGGCAAACGAGTATGGTGAAACTCAGAAAAAATGGAGCAATCACCCAATATTCTCAGCACCGTGGCTGCATGGTGATGCTCTTAAATTCTGGTGCTCACGTTGTAATGCTGCCTGTATATCCTAGATATACTAGAGTTGCCCATTTATCACTGTATTGCCAAATTTACAATATCACACATATAGGGATAGAAGCAGAGTTTATTGTGGTTATACGTGATTATGGTTCCACCCATAGGATGTGATATGTAAGGAACACCATCTGAGGTACTGGTTAAATTCTACATACATGTGATAGGCAGACAGATACGGTGCAAACTCTCATAAATCAAAATAGACAATGCTGTCAGCTCAATGGCTGTATAATTATGATTTAGGATTCTGGTGCCCACTTTATAGGACTGCAAGTGTAGGCACTAGGTAGGTTATAACTTAGACTTCTCAATGGTCTCAGCACCGTGGCTGTGTATATTGAGTTATCAAGGCTAGTGCTACAAAGTTGCCTGAGCAGACATCTGATATATTGTAGCAGTGTCTGTCTCAAGCTTGTGTGGTGTACCAACAGTTGACACTGCAGCTTTCAGGTTTTAAATAGTAGCGGCAGAACCCTGATGTCGGGTTTTTAAATATAAACCTGTGGGAAAAGATACAGATCGAAATACATTCCTAACAGATATGCGTTGCCAATCAGCACACCGCTAGCCGGTGCACGCTTCGCATTTAGCTTTTTCAAGGCCTTGAAAAAGCTAAATGCGAAGCATGCGCCGGCTAGCAGTGCGCTGATTGGCAACACATATCTGTTAGGAATGTATTTCGATCTGTATCTTTTCCCACAGGTTTATATTTAAAAACCCGACATCAGGGTTCTGCCAGGGTGTCAACTATTGGTACATTGCTGGTAAAGACAGATATTCATGTCTACCCAGGCAGCACTGCTGACATGCACCTTCAGATAAGCAGCAGCTCAGGCTTGCATCAGAGCTCTAGTCACCACACAAGCCTGAGACAGACACTGCTACAATATATCAGATGTCTGCTCAGGCAACTTTGTAGCACTAGCCTTGAAAACTCAATATACACAGCCACGGTGCTGAGACCATTGGGAAGTCTAAGTTATAACCTACCTAGTGCCTACACTTGCAGTCCTATAAAGTGGGCACCAGAATCCTAAATCATAATTATACAGCCATTGAGCTGACAGCATTGTCTATTTTGATTTATGAGAGTTTGCACCGTATCTGTCTGCCTATCACATGTATGTAGAATTCAACCAGTACCTCAGATTGTGTTCCTTACATATCACATCCTATGGGTGGAACCATAATCACGTATAATCCCAATAAACTCTGCTTCTATCCCTATATGTGTGATATTGTAAATTTGGCAGTACAGTGATAAATGGGCAACTCTAGGATATCTAGGATATACAGGCAGCATTACAACGTGGGCACCAGAATTTAAGAGCATCACCATGCAGCCATGGTGCTGAGAATATCAGGTGTTTGCTTCATTTTTTCTGAGTTTCACCATACTCGTTTGCCTGTAACATAACCACATACATGCACATACCTCCACTGACCTCGAGTGGAACTAACACCCTCATGTCCTAAGTGTGGAATTTAACAACCTATATAAAGCATAATGAAATCCTGCACATTCCCAGACATATAAGATTGGGAACCTGTCAGGATATCGGTAAGCGGGCAACTCAAGGTCAATCGGTGACTAAAATCCCTGCAGTCCTGAAGCTGCTAGAATGAACATTGTCTCTTTGATACTGTATTGACACAGAAATGTCTAAATTATACTAAACGCTGTATCTGTCTCCACAAGTAGGAGATATGAGACTTACAGCTCACAGGCAGTTTAATCCACAACATAGAGAGCAAAGTACTTATAACTCTCTCTTTAAGTGGTATAATATCACAACCTGTGATACACAATACAACATATATTAAATCAGAACAGATAACAGTGCGTTGCCAAGATGCCACCGTCTTTTTAACACACTTATTCTATCTTTTGTCCATCACTTCCACTATGTTCTATGTGTGTTTTTATATTTCGCAAGTTTTAGACATATAAACAAATAAAGGTTATATTTTATTGTTTGATTAATCTCTGTGATAGGTGCAACACACCAGTGACAAACTTTTTCTTGTTTCCTCTTGAAATACTGTGTCCATAACTCCTGGCAATGAGAATGTAACTCCTGGCAACAAGCATGTATGTACTGTAAGTGGCACTTATGCGGCATAATTTGTAATATGCATTACGGTGTGTAGCATAATATGTAATAGGCATTACAGTGTGTGTTACAATATTTAATAGGCATTACGGTGTGTGGCATAATATGTAATACGCATTACAGAGTATATCATATTATGAAATGGGCATTATGTTGTGAGGCATAAAATGTAATAGGCATTACGATGTGTGGCATAATATGTAATGGGCATTATGGTGTGTGGCAAAATGTGCAATGGGCATTATGGTGTGTGGCATAATGTGTAATGGGCATTGCGGTGTATGGTATAATGTGTAATGGGCATTACGGTGTGCGTAATCCTTGTGCTGTATGTCCAAGGGGCTCTACCTGGTGCAGTGTTCCTAAGGAACTCTAGATGGCACAATTTGTATAAGTGGCACTACTGTATAAGTGCCACTCATTACAGGTAACTCATATCATCTGTTACACCAGTATTGAAGTAGCTGCTTGCATTCTGCCAGCCGCTATCTTACTGTCATATGCGGCGCTGCCGGCCTGCCCTCTGCTGCTCCTGAGTCCTGTAGCCTCCTCTCCTCTGCTGCTCGCTTGTGCGCTGGTGATGATCCCGCAGCTGCCCCATGGCTGCTGTGCTGCTGCTGCCGGCTTGCCGCTATGATGGTGACCACATCCGGTCCCCGGCTGTCTTTTAATAGGACAGCCGCGGCGCACAGAGGTTACCGTCGGAGCTGCGCTTTGTGACTTGCGCATGGCAGTCACTGATTTTTTTGCCAGGAAGGCTAAAATCCGGGAGGATCCAGTAGATTCCCGGGAGACCGGGAGAAAGAATCAAAAAGCGGGATACTCCCGCGAAATGCGGGAGGGTCGGCAACCCTGCATCATACTACTCCTGGCTGCTTAATCTGCCTATTCAGCTGTGATATCACCATTTCACCATCTGCTAAAACTTTTTGAATATCACTCTTTATGCTTGTACTTGCACTGTCAGTTTTGAAAATGCCCAGCTGTACCTCTAATGACTTTACCTCTCTTGCTGTTCCATTGAGAGTAGGTGTCCCTGATTATTTTATTCTTGGCCCTCTTCTCTATCTCTACATGTCCTCTCTGGGTGAACTTATTTGTTCACTCGACTTCCACTATGCCAAAAATACTAAAATCTACCCCTCGTTTCCTGATCGCTCTCCTTCCATCCTAACTCATATCTCCAACTGTCTCTCTGCTGTCTACTCATGGATGACCCAGCACTATTTTAGACTTAAAATATCAAACACTAAGCTGACCTCTTCCCACCCTCCTGCATAAAAGCTGACCATCTCTCATCCTAACCTGTTTATGCTCACCTCTCCCCCTTCTGTGTTACCCCTGTCTGTCTAACCCTCCCCTTTAGAATGTAAGCTCTCACGGGCAGGGCCCTCTCTCCTCATGTGCCTTTTTTAGAATATATAAACCACTGCCACCCTGATAATTGCTTCAGTGCCCTGTCCCCTGATGCAACTATCTGTGTTAACCATGTACTTGTCCTAAACTGTCTTGTAATGTAATTTTGTTTTGTGTTTGCTCATAACTATGCTCTGTAAAGCGCTGCGGAATTTGTATGCGCTATATAAGAAACTGTTAATAAATAAATAAATAAATACTGTGCAGTGTAATGTGAATATAGGACAATACTGTGTGGTGTAATGTAAATTGGTACTATTATAAAGTACCATAAAGCCACACCCTAAATTATATACCCTGTACTTGTCCTCTATTGTAATCACCTGTAAATCATTGTTTTGCGTATTCATTTATGTACTCTGTAATTGGGCGCTGGTTAATAATAATAATAATAATAATAATAATAATAATACATGTATACCTTTTCTCTACCTATATCATAGATGGCAGTGGCAATCACAACATGTTACAGTAAATGAGAGTGAACTCACTAGTCTCATAACTATAGATGCGTTCTAAGCATGGAATTTCCATTGAACTTCAAGTGGCAGTGTTGTTTACAGACCTGTATTACATGGAAGCTGATTGTGTTACACAGCCATATGTCATTGCAAATGCAAACTACCATTGATTTGTTTAAACTAATCTTCCAGACAGTGTAAATTCACTTGTAAATGGAAAATTCATGAAGCATTGTACAATAAGGTCACAGAAAAGCCTGCACAGGTATATCTTGTGTTTTTATATTGTAGATCCCAGTTTACCCTTAAAAAATACAGAAAAACAAATATTTCACCACATACAGATTCTCGTCATTATATCCACAGATTAAACCAGACAACCAGTTCTGGAAACATGTCATTTACTGATGACCAGATTGTACTAATAAGTAAAATGCAAGGAGCCATGTACAGCACATTGTGGTCAGCCAGATGCTGGAACTCAGATGAAATCAAATCAATAGATTTTGATTGGATGGCTGTTTTGTGCAAGACAGTGATTATAAACCAACTTGATTGAAAAAAGGAAACTAGACAACTAAATTGCAATTGGAAAAGCTATCTTGATGCAGCACTACCAATGACCGAAATTGATTTAGTATGTTCCCCTCGCACTAAGGGGCTGATTCAGAACTGCTCGCTAGACTTTTTAGATGCCCGCTTTCCACCGGATCGCTGATGTCATGTGACATCCGTCGCCCACTCCGATGCATTGCCACGCCGAGTGTTTCTATGGCCATATCTGTGGGCACGCCCATAAAACTTTGGGCGGTCCCCTGTGCCCACCCCCTGCCTACCCATCATGTTGTGAACACTCCGGCGAGTGTATACCTCGCCAAAGGCATTCGCTCCATGGGTCAGCCAGGGGAGTGATTCGGACCTAACCGATGCAGTCTGGGCATTGCTACCTGTTGCTGTTTCCCTTGCTCTCGTGGATTTTTAATACAGATTCAACAATCAGTTTATTTTGATGATAACAGATGAGGGTCCAGATGCACTAAGCTTCAAAAGTGATGAAATGGAGAGTGATAAACAACCAACCAATCAACTCCTCCTTGGCATTTTTCAAACACAATTTTTAAAGGGAAAGAAAAAAGTACTCTCCTTTGTTTGGGGGCACGCTTGTCAGAAAAAATAAATTTAGGTTATGATTGTAAGTTATAAAACGTAACTTTTAATTGGTAATTCTAAAAAAGGCTATAATATGAACAAAAGACACAGACAAACTACACATAACATAAATAGTGGTAAGGAACCACTTATCGGACTCAATAGAGTCCCTCCAGCGATTTATCGCTGGTATCAAGTATGTATATTGCCGCACTAATGGGCAAGTATTAGATATGTCCACAAATGTGGGTCACTTCAGTACAAAGGGTTACAGTGAAGTGAAAACACTGGTAGCGAAATGGTTAAAAAATATTAACAGGTTACATCCAATAAGTTGTATGGTGTGTGTCCAGTTCACAAATGTATAAACCATGCAGAATCAGCATATAGTTTGGTGAAAAATTGGACAGAGGACACAAACAGACTATACAAAAATTAAATAAGTGGTCAGAGCCACTAGTTGTACTTCAGTTGAGTCTCTCCAGTTCACAAATATGTGATGCCTACAATAGATTGTATGGTGTGTGTCCAAGTCACAGATGTATGGTGATATACTGAAACAGTATTAATTTGTGTGACAAATTGGACACAGGACACAAATAGGCTACAAAAATTAGCTCTCAGTAGTAAAAAAAAAACCCTTATCTGGGCATCAATTGAATCCCAACCGTGAGTGGTCTATGAAATTACAAAAATATGTGACCACAGGCTTGTGAGTCAAATTGATATATGTGTATGCCTACAGTTGTGGGTCGCTTTGATACACTAAATTTCAAAAATATATATATGAAGACACAGATTACAAAGATAGGATGATTTGTGAATTGTATCCAATAAATTGTATAGCGTGTGTCCACTTCACCGATACATAATAAATAATAATGCGCTCAATCGGCGTAAATTTAAATGTGATAGATGCAGAGCTCCAAATATAGGCAAACAAAAGGGTAATGCAGTGATAGCCACCTACAAGAAGTGATACTAAAGTTTTAATTGGATTAAGAGTAGTATCAAAATAGGGACTCCACAGGAATGCACACAATTACTACTGCTGTGTCAAACGACTAGTCCTAGTCCTGTGTTGACACAGTGAGCGGATTGTGTTGTTAGACCTGACAAAGCTCTCCAAGCGAAACAGCTGTCTGCCTTCTTTTCCTGACATACTACACCCGGCGCCAGCGAGACCTGATGCTGTTACTCAGCGCCGCTCAGGACACATCCGAAAAAGCTCCCGGCCGATGCAGAGACCTCCTAAGGCAGGTAAGCAGTGCTAGCCACACTGTTCCACTACTCTGAGAGGGTCACCGGCTCAATATATAACTCATAGCAGTGTCCCATCACCGCAGCCATTCCCACGGCTCCGCACTCAAATTATCTAGACCTGTATGTTGTAGAAGCAAGCCTTACCATGATGGCTCCTTCTCCATGTCTAGCACCTGCTATATAGAATATTTAAGCAGCAACTAAGGTGACACTTCTAAATCAGGGGGATTTATTCCAGGTCGTCTCTGGCACAGCGTACACTGATTCCCATCAATGCTTTTAGCAATGGGATTTTCGTAGCTCCTGATACCTCAGACCTCAGACGCACCTCCTTTTTCTCCCCCTTCCTCCCATTTCTCCTGCACCCTTTCTACTCGTGAATTATCGGATCAGTGCAAGAGGTTTTGGCAGGACCCTGCTCTGACTATCAGTCAACAGGGCACCATATACCCTTTTAAAGTGATTACTGATATTCTACTCTATACTTTAAACGCAGCCAGTGGTGAGTACCGCTCACTTCCCACCAATGTATTATCAATGGGAAGCAGCAGCCTGCTAACCCACTAGGCAGAAGTCGTCTCATGTGTTGCACTATTATAGCACCATATATGACCTTTTCTCTAGCACTCTCATCTCCACCCAGAAAATTCGGCTAGACCCTGCACTGTCGGTGACAACAGGGCACCTTATTACTGGGGAAGAGACAGCAGATGCTACTTCTATATAGTTCCCAACTCTACTCCCCATTGATGGTCTGACAACACAATCCGCTCACTGTGTCAACACAGGACTAGGACTAGTCGTTTGACACAGCAGTAGTAATTGTGTGCATTCCTGTGGAGTCCCTATTTTGATACTACTCTTAATCCAATTAAAACTTCAGTATCACTTCTTGTAGGTGGCTATCACTGCATTACCCTTTTGTTTGCCTATATTTGGAGCTCTGCATCTATCACATTTAAATTTACGCCGATTGAGCGCATTATTATTTATTATGTATCGGTGAAGTGGACACACACTATACAATTTATTGGATACAATTCACAAATCATCCTATTTTTGTAATCTGTGTCTTCATATATATATTTTTGAAATTTAGTGTATCAAAGCGACCCACAACTGTGGGCATACACATATATCAATTTGACTCACAAACCTGTGGTCACATATTTTTGTAATTTCATAGACCACTCACGGTTGGGATTCAATTGATGCCCAGATAAGGGTTTTTTTTTTACTACTGAGAGCTAATTTTTGTAGCCTATTTGTGTCCTGTGTCCAATTTGTCACACAAATTAATACTGTTTCAGTATATCACCATACATCTGTGACTTGGACACACACCATACAATCTATTGTAGGCATCACATATTTGTGAACTGGACATAAGCTACACAAATTTATTGGATGTTACCTATGACTACATATCCATCCTACTCTTGCTACCAGTGTCCTATGCAAAACCCACACCTGTGGCTATATACATTTGAGATACCAGAGACAAATGACTGGAGAGAATCAACTGAAGTACAACTAGTGGCTCTGACCACTTATTTAATTTTTGTATAGTCTGTTTGTGTCCTCTGTCCAATTTTTCACCAAACTATATGCTGATTCTGCATGGTTTATACATTTGTGAACTGGACACACACCATACAACTTATTGGATGTAACCTGTTAATATTTTTTAACCATTTCGCTACCAGTGTTTTCACTTCACTGTAACCCTTTGTACTGAAGTGACCCACATTTGTGGACATATCTAATACTTGCCCATTAGTGCGGCAATATACATACTTGATACCAGCGATAAATCGCTGGAGGGACTCTATTGAGTCCGATAAGTGGTTCCTTACCACTATTTATGTTATGTGTAGTTTGTCTGTGTCTTTTGTTCATATTATAGCCTTTTTTAGAATTACCAATTAAAAGTTACGTTTTATAACTTACAATCATAACCTAAATTTATTTTTTCTGACAAGCGTGCCCCCAAACAAAGGAGAGTACTTTTTTCTTTCCCTTTAAAAATTGTACACTTTCTACTGTCAGGGGTGCACCTCCACAAGAGTAATACATTCGAAAATATATCAATATATACATCTTTTGTTTATTGTGGATTCTAAAACTTACATATCATCAAAAGTTTACCATCGATAGCTGCATCTTGTGCAGAGGTTCTTCCCATACCCCCCAACCCCATCTTGAATAAATTTTTCAAACACAGTCTGTGACATGGCACGTAGGAGCTGATTGGCTGGCTGTTTATCACTCTCCATTTTATCACTTTTGAAGCTTAGTACATCTGGCCCGAGGGCTGCTTTGTATTCCATTGAGAGTGGTCCTACCATACAAATGCCAACTCCCCCACCCATTGTTATAAGAGAAGAGGAGGAGCTATGGAAAAATAGTTTAAAAAAAGCCCGGAATCTGTCTATCCCTTATAACAGGGGCGGGAAGCCACTTGGAAAACTTAGTTAAACTGCTGAGAGCCACACACAAAATATTTAACATTTAATTGGTGGGCCACATACATACTTGCTTTGAAGAGCTTCAGTTGGACCCTGGCATGGGCAGTGTCCAAACAGGGTCCTGGTTCAGGAATCCTGTGGAAATTGCTTTGTAATCCACAGTGGAAGCAAGTGGTGAGGGGGTGCTGAGTCCTGAACAAGGACTCTGTTTGGACACTGCCCATGCCAGGGCACAACTGAAGCCAGTCTAAGGACAGCAAAATTCATCACCACTCCAAAGGCAACTCCATCTGCTGCATGCAAACAGCAACAAGTCATCCCAATATGTGGGTTATAAGCATAAACTGTCCTCATTAAGCCCAAACCTTATTGCCATCAAGTCCACTTAAAGGAAGCTAAGAGGGGTGTTTCCCTATTCAAAGTGTATTTATCACTTGTACTATTCATTTTGCACCGTTTTATTCTGTATTCTTGAATTGATATTTAAATGATGTCAATGTATGTTTATTTTAGCATGCTTCTTATTTAGTAATAAATTGTTTTACTGTACACGTTGTATAGCGTTTCGTTCCTCAAATCGCAGTTTCCCTTTCTTTTTTCTATATGAAATGCAGGTACTTATATGTTAGTTGGGCGCCCACTATAGTTAGTATGCTCATACCCCCACTATCCATGTCGGCATGGAGTTGATTTTATATAGTGTGGCGAGCGCAGCGAGCCACCAAGCCCGAACCTTGGCGAGCGCAGCGAGCAACCGAGCCCGAACCTTGGCGAGCGTGGCGAGCCCTGTGAGGGGACACGGAAAACTAAGCAAATAGCTTAGTGGGCGCCCAACTAACATATAAGTACCGAAATGCAGAATACATGAACACATATGTTCCTAAAAACACATACATAAATATATATATATAATGGGTGATAAAACAATGAAAAAATGTATATGCAACATATAGATATGAAAAAGGTATCAAGTAGCACTGGTGGAGAAAAAATAGTCCAGGTGGGTGGCGGTGGGTACTCTGTAGTATATGGTATATACTGGTATATCTTCCAAAATTTGTATAGTGTAGAGAAGCCAAGTTGCTGATCTATTGTTCTGTATTCATACACAGTGCGGCATCCTGCGGCTGTGTGGCAGAGGGAGTTTTTAAAGAATGGTGAACGCACAGGGGAGGGAAGGATACAGAATGAGGGCCTAGGTTCTAGATTGTGCACTTGAATTATACATTACACATATGTTACATTATATTGCATAGGTCTATGGTGTATTTTGTTAAGGGGGTGTCAGGAAACAAGAACTGGTTGGTGTAACCATAAACTCCAGGATGCTGAGAACAGACCTTCTCAATACATGTTATATCAACCCATTACTAGGACCCAATGGGGGAGATTCAATCGCCGTCGAGCATCTCCCGTGGGGGAGATGCTCGACGGGCCCTATTCAATGCTGTCTTCCCCGACAGCATTGAACAGGGTTTCCTGTTAGAACGAGCCCGACATCTCTAGCTGTCGGGCTCGTTCTGCCGAGAACAGCCGGGAAGTGACGAGCTGCCGGCTGCAGCTCGTCACTTCCCGGCCGCAACTCACGGCCACGCCCCCTTCTCGCCGCTCGGCGGCCGGGACATTGAATCCCGACTGCCGAGCTCCAGGCGAGCTCACCGAGAACGGGACAGGGGCACGGCTGTCGCGCTAGCTCGACAGCCATGCCCCTGACATTGAATACCCCCCAATGTCTTAACAACCCTGGATATTGTACTATTTTCATTATCCACATATTTATGTACCTTATGTACAACATCAGATAAAAACATTTTTCTAAACTTCCAGATTCACAAACTGCAAAATGATTCCTTACCTGTGGGGGGTGTAAAGCAGAACAAGTAGAAGTTATTGAAATCATTTTCTGGTGGAGACCAATTGAGAGGCATGTGTGCCAGGATTTATTTTTTATACCAGTGCATAGCTTATATAACACAGGAACATGAAAAACACCTACGCAAACTGCTTTTTTCAGTAAAAAAATATTGCATAGAACAAGATTTAATGGTAGGATTTCTAATTCAGTAAAAAAAATAAGTGTGGCATTGTGTGTATTAGTTCTATAACCTTTACACTGTGTTCTACTGTGCTGTGATATACTGTATGGCAGCAATTTAAAAGCAAATTATAACTATGAGGGTGATTCACTAAATAAGGTAAGAAAACACCTCATTACGTAAATGGATTTAACTAGAACATACTGTATATGTATAATCAATAGTATGGCCTTGGAACAGATTATTTTTCCATCTAGTCTCTATACTTGCAGAAGTATCTGTTCCAGCGGAAGACAAAGGGATCTGTCCCGGCAGTGAAGAAATCACTGTCAAGGTCCTGAAGCTTAAGGAAATGACAGCTTGCTGAACTTTACTGTTGGCTGTGAATCACCTTCCAACCAGGTCCTTCCTAAATGGTCCAAACAGACTTTGGTCCTCCGGACAGTAGCAGCCAGGGGGTCCGGGTTGCCATTGGTTCCGGGCAGTGGTTGGTGGTGGAGAGGGACCTGGATCACTGTGGTCCCCTGAGCAGTAGCTACCTTGGAGGTCTGGGAGAACGTGGGTTCTGGGCAGTAGCCGAAGGGAAAGAGGGATTCATATCCCGGCCAGTAGCTGGTAGGGATGGCCATCAACCATTGATGATTCAAAATCATTGATGGTTTATGGCCGATGCCAAATACTTTTGCCATCGATGGGGGAGAATCAGATGGTTTCCCTACGTTGATGGCACAGCAGAAACAATGTTTCTTTTTTTGTTTTCTTCAAGATGCTGGGACACAGAGCATGGCTCCACCCCAACAACCTGGAAGCCCCGCCCCTACATTCTTATTGGCCTATGGGCTAGCTAGTCAGTCAAAGAGAATAGATGGCCATCCATAGCTAAAACTATCGATGGCTGGTTGCAGAATTGCCATCGATGGCGACTGCACTGATGGCCATCCCTAGTAGCTGGCGTGCAGTAAGTGGTTGGGGAGGGGGATCTGTTTCTGCATGGTGGCTAGTGCCTTTATGGCTAGTAGACAGACTGGCAGGGTTATTGCAGGGGAGCAGCCACTACTCTAGCATGCATCTGCTGCACTTGAGGCATGCTCCTCTAAGCTGCCTTTGTTTACTGCCGTTCACTAGACTCAGCAGCCAACAAGCCCCCTAACAACCAGCAAGTCTCAATGTGGACCCCAGAGGTGAACTCTCTGGAAAGTAAGTAGCAGCACAGTCAGCAAGAGCTCTTGCAGCACTACCCCCATCCCTTATGTGAACACTGGTATATACAGCACCCAACTACAGCCTCCTTTTCACTGAGCTCTCCTACCAACTACCCTTAACCCCCAGTGATGTGCGCAACACCAGCTGCAACCCACCAACTACCCTTCTGGCCCTGCACCCCTACCGTGATGTGCGTTTCTGGGAACAGCCTGTAAATACCTATCCATGATGTGCTGCAGCAACCATACAAATTCCCAACCCCCTTCTCCCCCCCCCCCCCCCCCAATGATGTGCGCTACACCGGCTGCAACCCACCAGCTACCCTTCTGGCCCTGCACCCCTACTGTGATGTGCGCTTCTGGCAACAGCCTGTAAATACCTCCCCATGATGTGCTGCAGCAACCCACCAACTTCCCAACCCCCATCTGCCCCCCCCCCCATGATGTGCGCAACGCCGGCTACAATCCACCAACTACTCTTCTGGCCCTGCACCCCTACCGTGATGTGCGCTTCTGGCAACAGCCCATTAAAACTGTACCTCCCCATGATGTGCGGCAGCAACCCACCTACTACACCCCCCCTTAAAATTGTGCTATGAGGCCCACACCATTCTAGTTACGCCCCTGCTGTACACCTCAACAAATTGGCACATGCCCTTTAGGTGCAGAAATCTGATCATACTATGCACCTCAGTGATTGACCAAGTTTACAACAATCCCATCATCTTACAACTGATCTGAGGACAGAATTACTGATATGAGGAGCAGTCTAATGGCCGTGAGGGGAAACAGTGGTCTACCTGCTCTGGCCTGGTGGGAAATTAGAAAGAAAGAGGCAACATTACATACATGGCATACTCACTCCAATCCCATAGTGAGTGGAGTGATCCTGATGCCATGCATATGCATCTATTTCACTCCCATGGCTCATAGAGACAAATTAAACGGTGGTGATATCGCAGCATGGCGATTCTGAGCTGCAGATGCGAATTAGGTGCAACAAACGGGAGTGAGCGGTGTCGGTCGGGGATAGGTGAGCGCAGCTACATCTATATGTGTCCAACTCATTACATGTCCAAGTCCAAAGGCTTTTAATTGTAAGGCATACAGTAGCCAGCATTCTATTTTATAAAACAGTCTCTCAGCCCTGAACTACAGACTCAGACCTTTCACCGTATCAGTGTGTTGCTGACATGGTACACACAGAACCTGTGATTACTGCCTCAGTGATTATACCCTTCCATGTGATGCTTACACTTAGGAAATTGAATAATTGTGCTCTGGTAATTTAGTTTCTGCTGTGTTGAAGCTATAAAAAATATAGCTGTAAATGTTATGAATTTAAACCTAATTTGAAATTAAAAATATAATCTTTAGTATAAGAATTGAGAGCTACGTACAGTATTTTACATAGTTACATAGTAGTTAAGGTTGAATAAATATGTGGATCCATCGAGTTCAACCTTGATTAGTGTGTACAGTATGATCTATTTGCTACATCCCTTATTATGTGTTGTACTGTAAATTCTGATTTATTTAAAGACAGATTATGATTGTTGCTTGTACTCCTGGATGTTCTTACCCAATAGATGTTTGTCCGACCTTATTTTAAACTTAATTATTGTGTCTGTCGACACCACCTCTCCAGGAAGAGAGTTCCACAATTTGGCTGACCTGATCGTAAAAAAAAAAAAGGGAACAAAATCTTCTTTAATCTAGTCCAGTGGTTCCCAAACTGTGTGCCGCGGCTCCCTGTGGTGCCTCAGGACACTTGCAGGGGTGCCGAGGGTTTGTGGTACAGGACCAATTCATATTATTTATGATCAATTATTTATGGACAAAACCAGTGCTGGTGGCTGCCAGTCATAGAATATGTGTACAATCATAAGCAAATCCGGCCCTTTAACACATAACTGACCCTAAGAAGCACATAAATATAAAAAAATGTTTAGCATGCCTCCCATCTATTTATTATTATTGATTACCCTTAAACATACAGATAGAGCAGCTCTTAATGGAGCTGCTCCTGGTGATAGAATTGCCAATCGCCACCCTGCACCATCCGCAGCCTTCTGACAGAAGGGGGCATGCTCGCATGAGTTGCTTGCACACCCCGTTCTGTTGAAGAACTCCGTCGCCAGCTCCCCCAGAGTCCCCACTCACTGCTTACACTCCCTGCCAATCTCCCTGAAGCGGGGATGGGCAGGGAAGCTGCTTCCCCCAACCTTGCTGATAAGGGATGCGCGAGCATGTGAGACGCTCGTGTGTCCCCGTCAGATGGAGCTATCGTTCTCCAGCCTGCGCCAGCTCAGGACATCTGACGATCCTGAAGGCTCGTTAGAGGACGTGGGCTAGATGTTAAATCCTGGTTTTATTTTTTTACTTTGATTCCACTGTGGGCTAAATTATGTTTGTCGGTTGTACCCCTGGATGTTTTTATCCAATAAATGCGTGTCCAACCTTAATGTAAATGTATTTAGTGTGTCTGCCAACACCACTTCTACTACCATACTTTTACTACCCTGGCCATAAAAAAGCCTTTTCTTCGGAGAGATGAAATCTTCTCTCCTCCAGGCTGAGAGCACGCCCATGTGTCCTAGTCTCCGACCTAAGTAAATAGGGTGTATGACAGTTCATTATTGTCCCCTGACATACTGTATTTGTACATGTTAAGCATGTCTACCCTTAAATGTCTCTTTTCCAGTATAAACATTCCTAATTCGGCTAATATGCCTTCATAGCTTAACGGCCCAACCCTTTTATTAGCTTGGTTGCCCTTCTCCGGACTTTTTCCAGTGCTATAATGTCCTTTTTGCAGTGTGGAGCCCAGAATTGTACTCCCTAGCTTCCATGTCCCTATCTACACAGGCTAGTATCTTGTTGGCCTTTTTGGCTGCTACATGACATGGAGCACTGCACCCCAGTTTGTTGTCAATTTGGATATCTAGGGCCTTTTCTTAATCTGATTTACCCAAGTCTACCCCATTTAGAAAAGTAGCAGGCTGGTTATGTCTCCCAAGATGCATAACCTTACATTTATCAACATTTACCCTCAATTTCCATTTTTCACCCACTCATCTAGTTCTTTAAATACCTCTGTAGCGTGCTTGTCTGTTCTAATCACCCTACACAGTTTTGTGTCATCCACAAAGTTGGATAAATTTGATTAGTATTCCCTCCTCTTCTTAGTATTCCCTCCTCTCTGATATGGGTAGCGGCGGCCCCCCGACCCAATAAAAAGTTGGAAGGCGCCGCTGATTCCAACTGATCTTTTTCCTAATGTTAGAGTATCAATGATAACAAATTGATATCTCCCTACTTATCCCTTATTTCTAACATTTAGTCAAATATTGTACACATACAGATAGAGTCATCCTCATCTAGCCCTTTAATAGGATTAAGTGAGCCAGAGCTGTCGGAGTTAATCCTATGCTAATCCCCTACTGTATTGTTCTATGTATTGTATTGCATTTTAGAACAATAGGCCTTGGTGAGCCATGGCTATCCAGAGAAGGCTATCTGAAGAAGGCTCCATCTGTAGTTTGAAGGGGTTCAGTATGTTTTGCCGACATTCATAATGTAAACATTCATTATTAATTAACATCATTCTAATGTTGACACCTATGAAATAATGAGATGATCAAAATGTCAACAAAACAGATCCCGAGGGTGGAATGATCATTACCTCTGTTTAACCCTGACGATGTAGCGGTGCCTTAAAGGTGCTTGCAATGTTATCTGATCCACTGGTTGCACTGGCGAGTATGCCCCACCAATTCCTAATCCTCACCCTATCCTGCTCATCCTAAACCTGACCCGCCCATTGCAGCTTCATCCTAACAGTCCACCCGAAGTCTATCTCTCCCATCACAGTCTAATTCTGCACATTGTCAGCATTTTCAGCATTTTACATATCAAGATTTCAGATGTCAAAATTATGAATATGTTGACATTATGCAGATGGCAATACATTCCATGTTTACATTTCAACCATGTTGACATCATAAACGTCAACATTCTGGTATTGACATTAGAACTGATGACATTTTGAATATTACTGCATCCCGTTTTGAAGCTGCACATCAAACCCGGTTATATTGATGATTATATGTATTCTTCTAACAGTAAGGTTTCTATTCATAGCATCTGAGGGAAGAAATCAGAAAAGGTCAGACCTGTCAACGGCATTATTTCAAGATAATGGATTTCAGATAATAGGTGAGGTTTTCATCATATTGATATATAAATATACACACTCAATATATGGTTGTAACTCTAACCTGTGAGCCTCCATAGGCAGTACTGGATTATTTGCCTAGGGTGACAAAATTACATTGTACCTGATATAAGTAGTTATATTTGACTGGTTTGTTTAAGATAATGTTATTCAAAAAATTCAAAAAATTAACTTAAGCACTACATTATTTGCACTTGAAATTGGCAAAGCTGCCCACATGATTGTTACTCTAATTATTAATGACTGTATAGCTAACATCAGATGCATTGTAATGGGGCAATTTAAAGTTCTGTGCATCACCTGCTGGGCATCTAATCAGAGCATTTCTATTGTTGCTCTGATGAGAGGCAGCTATTTGCTATGGCACACACGTCCTAACCTCCGGATGTGCGGTGCCCGAAGCACTGAAACAAGGACTATAGACTCCAAATCAAGAACATTAGATGGGTTCAGCTAATTTGTGCAGATAAATATGGGGCATTAGCTACTAATGGGCTTCTGATTGGAGAACAATTTTAATTGCCCTGACAGACGCCCATACATATAAATGTCCACTCCATAACAATTACATGTAAAATAGAGACTTACCGGTGGAACTATATGAGAACGCCAAGTATCAGCAAGTGAGGTATTAAAGGGTCCGCTGGTACCTGTAGTCCCGCCAGTAAAACAAATAATACAATAAAGGCAGGACACAGTATAGATTTAATGAACCCTCACACTCCCCTCAGACTCACATACATATACTTACATCGGTACTTGTGTATTATCACGGTGCCCATCGTGTCGCATCACATATCACTAATTAAGGTATGCGATGGTATGCGATGGGACCTGATTTCCGACTTTCCCCGGGCTGAGTATACAATTTTAACATCGCGTCGCATTGCATGCCATTATAATGGCATGCAATGCGACGCGATCATGCCCGATTTGGGGTTATTTCCATGTTAAATGTCCCCCCCATTTTTAATTGTATCCCCACCCTGATGGGTAATGAGTATGTTAAATGTACCCCATTGTTAACGCCACCCCACTATCAACGCCAACCCGAAGCGTGTGTCGTGCGCAGTGAGCCCGCGAGGGGCGGCGGTACGCGTCCTCAGACCTTTTCATACCCCCACTATCCACGTCGGCGTGGAGTTGAGATTATATAGTGTGTCGAGCACAGCGAGCCACCGAGCCCGAAGCGTGGCAAGCGCAGCGAGCCCCGCGAGGGGATGCGGAATACGAGCCCGAAGCGTGGCGAGAGCAGCGAGCCCCGCGAGGGGACATGGATTACTTAACATGTATTCCGCATCCCCTCGCGGGGCTGGCTACGCTCGCCACGCATATCGCATGCGATGCAATGCGATTTGGTGGTTGTACAATGCCCTACGATGGAAACCGGGGTCGCAGTGATAATTCACAAGTACCCTTACATCCCCCATAGCCCTTCATCCTCTTCTCCAGGGGAATCCATCTGTAACCCCCCCCCCCCAAAAAAAAAATACTCACCTAAACCAGTGTAGACTGGGCCTCTTTTGGTCCATGTAGGTATCCCAGGGGTTAATAGAAAAAATGGTTTAAACACATAGATTCTCTTCCTCGAATCATGGGTCTCCTCATGATTTCTGTCATTTGGCGACCCACCAACCATTCCGAGAGTGCCATGTAGTAGTAGTGCTCTCCTGATTGGTTGAGCTCCTCTGAGCTTCCTTTCAAGCAGAACCCAATTGCTTCTATAGGGATTCTTTCCTAAGGAGTCTCTGAGTGTGACCCCAAGGTTAATTAGGTCAAAAATGAATCTTATAAAATAGAGAGGCTTCGATTATTTTTTTCCAACTGGGAATACGAATAGTGTTTCCTAACTTACTAACTGGCCGTGTGTAACATATGGCTGATAACTGACATGACAATATGCCTGGAAAAAACTCCTTATTTTCCAAGTGTATTTGGCAGAAGCCTGCATGGATCAGTCAGATCCGTGCAGGCTTCAGTGTGTAAAAATAAAAATGAAAAAAATAATTAATTATAAAACCCGATGAGTGGTCCCCCCACCCGGGAATTAGCAGCCTCGGGGCTCAGAGACGGTCCTGGTTTTAGAAATTCACAGTTTAAACCATGTAGTAGTTCCCTGCAATACCTGTTTCCAAAAATATGGGGGACAAAGTGAGTAGGGTGCGCTGTATTTTGAGAACCAGCACCTAGCCCAACCAGCCAGCAGGGTAATGCCACACACATGGGACATTTATTATATTAGGTCCCGCGGTGAAAGCATTTATCCCCTGACTGGTCCGCCCAGGAAGGGACCCTGGGGGAGTGGGGACCCCTCCCAATAAATGGGTTCCCACTCCAGAATTAACCCTGCCCTGCTGTTCCCGGTGCCCCAGGGCGGTAGGCACTGGGCTGATGCTTTAAGTGTAAAATTAGAATAAAACTATTGTGCAATGTTGTGGAACTAGTCCCAGAAAGCCTGCACTGCATGTAGGGACTTGGAGAACCACAAGTCCCAGCATGCGTGGCAAAAATAAGGGCCCGCTGGTACTTGTAGTTCTACAGCAATGCAAATAGTTAAATAAAAGACACACACACACACCAGTACAATATAACTTCAATGCACCCTACAATCACACATACTATACTCACCTATAGGGTCCACCGCAGGTCTGTCCCCTTGTCCAGTAGAATCCAAGTGATGGATCTGTGGAACGAAATTATAGTTACCAAGGCCTCCGGTGAAGATCGGTCCGCTTTGTTCCATGTATGCACCCTCGGGAGAGGTAAAATTAAAAAACGTTGTCCTAAAGCATCCAGACTGAGTAGCGGAGAATGTATTGTTTATATTCTCCACTGCTCCCCCGAAGTGCGTGATTGGTTGCTTAGCAGACACTCAGGAGCCAAGACTCTCATTACCAATGAATCTCATTACATTTTCAGTGTCTATGAAAAGTCTTACTGAGATGCGTATATGTGTGTTCTATCTTGATTTTCATTTGTATGTGAGCAAACTCTGCCATGGATCGTAAATTTAATGGCTAAAAATGCAATCTTGATTGATAGTGATAAATAGTAAATGTACCGCTTATGAAGGCCCCCATACGCGAATTTGGCCTGTTTTCACCTGATACCAACAGATTGGGCTGAGAAATCAGTGGATATTGGGCTAACTCACATGTGTTTGACATCTGAATCTACCCAATGCACGGCTCTGTGCACATCAGGCCAGAGTCGGACGTCAGATGTTCTGCACATAAGATAAATCATACGTGCAGCCATCAAGAGCATCCACTTTCCCTTGCACGCCCCTCGGCAGCTCCCCGTGAGTCCTTTGCCTAGTGATAACACGTGATTTATCACATGTAAAATATGGCACATCAAGTCCCAAGTCATAGATAAGCCCTCCCGGGGAGCTGCCAGGGAAATTTAAGGGAAATCCAGTCTGACTGGTCTGAGGCACAAGTTGGACTAGAATATGAGGCCTTTAGTCTAAGTAATTAAAAATGTTCATCATAGAGTGTATGTTCAGATTTTTTACAATAAGAATACAAAAACAGTTGTCTACTCAGGGAAAACGGACGAACATTTTAGTATGTGGTTTAGGTTGAGTCCTTGAATTCAACAGTGGAAATGCTGTTTATATTAACTGCAGTTCAAACATGTGGCTGACAGCGTCCATTATCTTTTTGTGCAGAGACTGAGTAATAGGGCACAGAGCACAGCCAGGATTCACTATGTTTGGTTTTTACACATTACGGATTATTTATGTTTTCGCTTTTCAATTCTGGCCTCAATTTGGATTTAGGACTGTACCATCAAAACTGACATCAATTGGTGACTTACCACATATCAGTGTTGTGAAAAAGTGCTGTTAAAGGCCCATTACTTCTAAAACTAAAAAAAACTCTAAAGTGGAAACAACCCTTTTTTTTTTAGAAATACCTTTTTGATTGATGGACTCTATAATGCAATAAACTATCATATTCTGCTTCTTCCTATTACCAATTTCCTACATACAGTACCATGTTTACCGTATGGATGGATATTTCTGTTTAGATGGATGGATGGATATTTACTGATCCTAATGCAAATAATAAAGAGCTAACCAATTCCAGGAACTAATGTGTCACTGCAATAACTTTATATTCAACATTGCACTTTGTGATATAACTTTGTGACTTAGCAAACTGCAGTGATCTGAATATTGGTTCAACCCACAAATGAGCTATCTTTTCACCTTTCACCTTTTGTTTTGAGGTAATGGGCAGCTCTCAGGACATGCCAAACTGTCAACAGCTTAATCCAGTTATAACCAATATTCCAAAAATGTTTATATCCTTTCCAAATATCATTGGAATGCCTAGATCCATATGTTAAAGACATTGAATCATGGGTCTTCAAACTGTGGCCCTCCAGATGTTGTGAAACTACATGTTCCAACATGCATTGCCACATTTTTTCCTATAAGAGCATGCAAAACCTGTCAGGGCATGCTGGGACATGTAGTTCCACAACATCTGGAGGGCCACAGTTTGAAGACCCATGACATTGATGCTGCAAATAACAATGAGAGATTGCCAGTTCTTCTATCACTATAAATACCCTAAACATGAACAGAATGCAAGTACTGTATTATCATCTAGACCAGTGGCTCCCAACCTTTTTTCTCTCCTGTACCCTTGATTAGCCTTTTCATTTATGAGTACCCCCTCCTCTCAATTTGAAATATCCTCAGTACTTACAAGTAGAGTGGAACTGAGCGGTATGCATATCCTTATGCCTGTCCTTATATTAAGAAGTAGCGGAGGAGTAGTGTGTGGTCAGGAATGGGTAACCCCATGGTTTGCTGTTCGGGCAAAAGCAGAAGGAGATGCTGATGATGCTGCAGACAGAACTAGAAGTGACGCAACGTGGTTCATCTCCATGGCAACGGGAGACTTCTTCCACCATCTGGAGACTTCTCCCTTTTATTCCACCATTACCAATATTATATTCAAGTACCCCCCCAACCAGCCTGCAGTGTACCCCAGGTTACGAACCACTGATCTAGACACCCTGTGGGGTATTTATAAATCTGATACACATCTCAATTTGCAAAACAAATTCTATAACATAATCAGAGTCCATGATTCATCTAGGTCACTTTGAACAATGAAAAGACACAACATTGTATTTATATGTTACAGCACTTTTCTTTACAGTTACATGTCACCAGATTTAATACATTGTCTATGTTCTATTATGTAATTTCAGCTACAAAAGATTAGCATGTTATCTATAACCCTGATATAATGATGTTCTCTGTGTACTCTTCCTGTTTATATACTGTACATATCTGATCTTAAACAGCATCTCTCATTATTTTTTATTCCAATTAACTTATTTTCCATTGTGACTCCTTGCCATGTTTGTCCTTTGTTATTGCATGATATCCGCTAGCAAGCAGTTTCCATGCCTTTCGGTTAAATGGCCCATAGAACACTGAGCAAACAAAGGCAGGCTGGTTGCTAAGAATGAGAAGGCTAAGGTTTCCCTTCAACTGCTTCCTGTTTGCACGAACTGTAGGTAAAAGGCAATATGTGCTGTCATTAAATCCATATTCATTTCCAGGTTCTGCTACAAGGACACTTTTGTGTCTTTATTGTTCACCTTTCCAGTGCTTTCTGAGTGTTACACATATGCTCATCACATTTAGCCATTTTTGTAAATGTTAGCACTTCAAATAACTCTGATATCCTTCCTAACACCAACTTAAGGGAATTAATTACTTACTGCCAGCCCCATATATATATATATATATATATATATATATATATATATATAGTAGTCCAGAAAAAGCGGCACTCACACAGGCTGTAATAAAACGGTCCTTTAATCGTCCTACAGTATCGGGGTTCCCCCCGTCGTCAGGGACAGCAGCACACACAACAAGAATACAGACAACATTTAAATACCCACCGCAAAAAATCCCCCCCGCCCACAAACACTTAGATTGCAGGGCTGAGCTCACCTGTGTATCGCTGTGCATCACTGCCGAACCCGGAAGCACGCTGTGCGCCGGGTCAGCTCCGTGTGTCAGCGTACTACACCCGGGAATCCATTTCCGCCAACCAGGCGCCCTCTAC
The DNA here is from genome assembly GCF_055691185.1 of Crinia signifera. NCBI lineage: Eukaryota > Metazoa > Chordata > Amphibia > Anura > Myobatrachidae > Crinia > Crinia signifera. Next base: position 408,933,118 of record NC_139217.1, read on the forward strand.
ACTGCCAACCAAAGGCGGAAGTGAGGTAGCCCTGGCCGGCAGTTCCCGGAGGGAGCTTCAGAATACGGTTGCCTAGCAACCCAATACAAACCATGTTTAAAAACAGCGCTTGTACCAATCAATCTGTCAGTGTGCCACATTTCCTGCGCATTAGCTTACTAGAGCCTGTGCCTAGCATAATATAAATAAATAAACACAAATATAAGGGGAAATATCCCCCTTGTGACTATAATAGAAAATCTACGGTTGCTGAAAAAAATGTGGCATAGAACTGACCTTATATCAACCAGTCTCCATTTATTTGGACAGCCTTTTGAATCCTTGTGTCCAAGCTTTGCCTTCATATTTAAAGGACACTACTTCCCTATTAGTTATTCTTAGGGACCTTGACCTAACTATTGATGTGTCTACCATTTCTTGTTTATGTACAGCGGATGTCTCCAGCCTCTACACCTGTATCCCTCATGAGGATGGTGTGGAGGCTGTGAGACATCTATTAACAGACAATCCTCTTTACTGTGGTCCTCCGGTGGACCTGTTTGTGAAATTACTTATGCTGGTACTAACCCGTAATTATTTTTTACATGACGGCTCCTTTTTCTTACAGCAGTCTGGTGTCGCTATGGGGTCCGCAGTGGCCCCCGCATATGCGAATACATTTATGTTTGAAGTGGAACAACGTCTGTTCTATCATAATGGCCGCCTCAAGGATCAGGTCTGTTTGTATTATCGTTATATTGACGATCTGTTGATATTTTGGTCGGGTACTGACAGATCGCTAGTTGAGCTGCTAACCAGCCACAATGATACTAACCATGCTGTTAAACTTACCTTTTCCATAGACCCTAAAAATGTACAATTTTTGGACGTGGATATATTTGTTGAACAGGGCAAAATCTCTACAGCCTTATATACTAAGGCCACAGATAGAAATACTATCTTACGACATAACAGTGCACATCCACTCCCCCTTCGCAAGGGCCTGCCCTATTCTCAGCTGTTAAGGGCCAGGCGTATTACATCTGAACCCTCACAGGTAGAACCTGCCTTAAACAAAATGGCAGATAAATTTATTGAGCGTGGATACCCTCGTGCCCTGGTAGAGAAGTCCAAACAAAAAGTTTTTAAGACCCCTAGAGATAAAACCTTGGAGGCTAGACCTAAGCCCAAGGACCCAAAATCCTTAATCCCTTGGGTAAATAAATTCTGCTCTGAAAGCAAATACACCACGAGAAAAGCTAAACAATGGTGGCCCATAGTTTCTTCAGACATTGAATTACCATTACTGTACGACGCCAGATTGTTACCTAGTTATACTAGGGCCAAGAATATTAAGGACTCCATAGTCAAGTTGGACATCACAGGATGGAGTAGCAGTAAACCGACGCATTTTTTAACCAAAAAGAATGGATGTCACCGCTGTCTTGGTTGCATGACATGCAAGACCATGATAGTAGGTGACAAGTTTAAGCATCCCCATTCTGATAGGTCTTTTTCCATCAATTTTTCATTAACCTGCTCCTCCACCTATGTGGTATACCTCTTGACGTGCCCATGTCAGTTGTCCTATGTGGGGAAGACCCAGCGTCAGTTTAAGGAACGCATGGCCCTGCATAGGACAGCAATAACTCAAGCTTTCTCTAAGGGGTATAGTGACCAGCCTATGGCAAGACACTGTTTACAGCAAAACCACAGTGTCCACCAAATTAAATCCATGATCATCGATCATATACCACCCTCCCTTAGGGGTGGGAATAGGAATAAATTACTTATGCAAAGAGAAACTCGTTGGATACATCAATTAGGTATGCTGTCCCCTGATGGTTTAAACGAGACCCTTGGTCTCCAATGCTATTTATAGATTACATCTCGTGTCCAGTATTTCCAGACATCCTTCACTCCCTTTTTTGTGTGTTGAAGGCAGTCCGGGTATATTTTTTATAAATATCTGCATGATGTTCTTTTCCCATATTAATGTTCTAACTGTTGATCATTCTAAAGTTTTTTTTCACATGGGGTGTTTTTTCATATATGTGTTTTTTCATGTATATGGTTTTTATTTTTGTATATTTTGCATACTTTGCATGTTACAATAATGTTATCTTATCCAGGGCATATAATGTTCCATGATTCAGTTATTGCTACTTCGTTATGTGCGATACAGATGATTTTTTTCGATTGCTTATATATATTTTTTTATAACATACATCTAATGTTCATATTCCATTGTAATATGCTGATACATTGTCTTGTGTTGTCAAATTGTCAGTTCTATGCCACATTTTTTTCAGCAACCGTAGATTTTCTATTATAGTCACAAGGGGGATATTTCCCCTTATATTTGTGTTTATTTATTTATATTATGCTAGGCACAGGCTCTAGTAAGCTAATGCGCAGGAAATGTGGCACACTGACAGATTGATTGGTACAAGCGCTGTTTTTAAACATGGTTTGTATTGGGTTGCTAGGCAACCGTATTCTGAAGCTCCCTCCGGGAACTGCCGGCCAGGGCTACCTCACTTCCGCCTTTGGTTGGCAGTGTAGAGGGCGCCTGGTTGGCGGAAATGGATTCCCGGCTGTAGTACGCTGACACACGGAGCTGACTCGGCGCACAGCGTGCTTCCGGGTTCGGCAGTGATGCACAGCGATACACAGGTGAGCTCAGCCCTGCAATCTAAGTGTTTGTGGGCAGGGGGGATTTTTTGCGGTGGGTATTTAAATGTTGTCTGTATTCTTGTTGTGTATGCTGCTGTCCCTGACGACGGGGGGAACCCCGATACTGTAGGACGATTAAAGGACCGTTTTATTACAGCCTGTGTGAGTGCCGCTTTTTCTGGACTACTATTTGGTTGGACCCATGTTGGATCTCATCAAGGAGGGCACCCCAGCAAGTATCCCTCTTCTCTATTGCTTATCAAGCTATGCCTGTAATTTGAGTGCCGGACTCCTATGCATGTTGTTATATATATATATATATATATATATATATATATATATATACACACATACCACATGAAAAGCCTGTGTTTGTCCCTCTGCAGCTTACTCTGTAGGACTGTAGGAGACCTCACAGTCCCAGTGCTGCCTCTGATGAAAAACCATCCCATGACTAGGCTGCTGCCCTCCATGGTCCTGAGAAGCATGTAATGAGCTCCACCAATCAGAGCTCAGCACAAACTTCTCAGCCTCTGCCCTCTTGTGCAAAGCCCCGGCCTCTGGAAGGGCCCGGGCAGCTCATTTTGTCCACCGCAAACACCCCCCCCCCCCCAGTTGCCTCCACTGCGCTCGGTGCACTGAACAAAGAACAGGCTTCTTCAAAAGCAGATGCCAGTGGCCAATTAAAATACTGCACTGGCTTTTGAGCCATGCAGAGCTTGTGTACCATTAGCCAATCAGAGCGGCTGCCGGTACACGAGCTCTGATCAAAAGACGGTGCTGCATTTTAATTGGCCGCAGGCGTCCTGCATTGAAGAACAGGACCTGCTGCATTCAGCAGGAGGGGATGATGGAGCAGGAGTCGGGTGGTAAGTGAAGGAGGGGGGGGGGGGGGAGATGAGGGGGGGCCCAGAGGGGCACGAACTGGAAATCAGTCCCGGGACCCAAAATTCTTAGTGGCAGCCCTGGTGCATAGTGTCATGGGGATTAGTCAACTCCCAGTAATGCACTGCACACTTGTGCAGTCAGTGTGCCTTGGCACCCCATGCTCAGCACCATTAGTCATTGTCACATTGGCAGATAGGTGAAGTGCAGCACTGCCCCACTCCCATGCAAAAAACCTTTAGCTAAAAATATATATATATTTTTTAAATACAGGACAAACACAGGGGGCCCCTAGCTAGGGGGGGGCCCAGGGGTACTGACCCCTTTTGCCCCTGCTTTAATCGGGCCCTGAGCAGAAGTAAATCCTGTATCTTACAACAAAGATGAACTTAAGAATGCTATATAAACACAGTTTAACATAATCTGATTGTCTGAATTTCACCATAAGAAACATTTGGCCTAGGGTTGTGGTAAAAAAATTCTAATATTCTCCGGTGACGTGATCCCAAAAAAGTCTACTACTATTGGATATTTGGGTGTGCTAATAAAGCATGGAAGTTGGCAACATGGCAAATATGAAACAGTGTAATATAACCTTCACCTTGTTTAGCCATTAATGAAGGTATAGTAATGTGGTAATATGGTTAAGTAAACCATTTTGGTCCACTGATTGGCTAATTACACATTTAGATGGGAGTGGAAAAAAAAATAAAAACTGTTTGTACACAAAAGCTTGAGAAATATACACAGCTGATTGGATTTAGGTCGTAAGACTTTTTAATCAAACACACTTAGGAGGACTCAAGTTTGTATCGTTGTAGTCAATAGTCAGTGATTTTTTACATATTGAAAGTACAAAATTCGATTATTATTCTTAGTACCTTTCAAGGGTGTAACTACCATAGGTGCAAGGGCTGCAGCTGCTATGGGGTCCACAGCTGAAGGGGGGCCATCTTTACTGTCTAATTCATATGTTTTACATAAATGTATCACCATCAGTTGCTAAATAGGGGGCTCTTACAAACTTTTGCTGTGGGGTCTGTGAATATCTAGTTAAGCCCCTGGTACCTGCCAAATATGCATAATCATTTGAAGAAGAAGAAACGTGTGTCCTCCCACTATGCTCCAGCAGTAAAAATGATTTCTCCTGTGAATCTGTAGTGAGATGCACTAATGGTAGAGATGCCTAATGGTCAATGTGATTTGCTTTCCAGCTTGTCTCTTCCTTTATAATCTCAAGGAGTGCCCACGCACTTTCTTGGTTTCTCCTACGCGCGATGCCTCATTTTATTGTATTTCACCGCAGCGTTCCAAGGAAGCATCACCTCCATGACTTATTATTGCCAGGTCAGCAGCGTAAGCAGCCAGCCTCAAGTACAATACTGTACATCCAGCGTGCAGCTGCTGTCCGGAGCTGTGGTGCTGAAATGAGTCATCCTTCCCCGCAGCTAAACGACGCATAGCAGGAGCATCTTCTAAACACGTCTAACCTTTAGCAAGGAAGCTGAATGTTATATATGGTATATATATATGGCTGTCACAGCATGATTATGTATTAAGAAATGTAACTCTTACATAGAGTATATGCACATTAACCAGAACACGCACAATAGGTATGCATGGATGTAGATCTTTGCATATGATAAATAAATAACAATAAATACACTCCATCTCCTGGAGCTGTTATAATGCTTATAATGGTTATAATGGTGCAATGCATTGCATTCATGTTATTAACACGTTAATACGACGGTGAGAGGACAGACAGCTGTTGAAATCATACTGTATGTACATGAGATTCAACATGTTATGCAAACTACGGCATATATATATATATATATATATATATATGTATATATATATATATGTATATATATATATATATATATACACACACACACACACACACCTGTAGAGAACCCCAGTGCTTGCTGTGCCAGTGCACAGTGCAGGCAGCTGAGCAGTGCAGGCAGCTGATCTATGCCTTGTTGTGTGAGCATGACATGATATTGCCTTTTCTCTCGCTCACTGTGGGCGTCTCCGTGTCTCATTACACGGGCTGATCTCTCCGTGGGCAGTGGTACTATGCGAATCGCTGCTTCCTATTTTAGCTTTCTCCTCCCTTGGGAACACCGTACAGATTTAAGACGCTGCAAGTCTGCTTGACGTACTTCTGACGTGTAAATACTCATTTCCATTGACTGTGGAGAACGGCTCTTTGGGGTTTTTATTTTATTTTCCAGCCATACTCTCCTCCAGAAGACCTGTTCCAGATATCTGCTCACAGGGAAGCAAGGCAACAGCAGAGGGATTTCTTTTATTTATTTAAAACTAAATATATATATTTTTTCTAGGACAGATATACTGTTTGCACACTGTTGATATTATACAGATAACGTGTTGCAATGGAAGGAGGACGCTGGTCTTACAAATACATTGCTCTAGTATCTGTCTTCTGCTTATGCTGCCTAGTATTTGTGACTGGCATAGAAAGGCGATATGTGAATGAATGGGCTGTAGAGATCCCGGGGGGTCCGGATGAGGCAGAGTTATTAGCACTGGAACATGGCTATAAATTACTTGGCCAGGTGAGTTTTACCTTTTATTATTAAGATGTTAATGCATCTAATCTATCTATCTATCTATCTATCTATCTATCTATCTATCTATCTATCTATCTATCTATCTATCTATCTATAGTAAATACACAAACATATAAAAAACATGTTACATTTCAAATGCTGAATGCACCCTTAGCATGTGCAGCAGACTCTGTGTAATTGTATTACTGTACTCATTTATAATATAATGCTAATACAGACCTGAGGCTCTGTCATCTCTTTCTATTGTCCTATTGTGTTTATGTTTCTGCAGTTTGTAGTATATGGATTGTAAAGCCACTGTATACACTGTATAGCTTACAGTATGATGTACTGTAGGTTTGTTTATGTCTGCAGTAGGCAATACCGTATATACTTGCTGATACAGTGATGCATGTTGAGTATATTATGTATTATTTCACCTGGAGGTTGGAAGGGGTTAATTATGAACAAATACCTTGCTGTTTAAAGTGTAGGACTTATTGTTTAATCTGTTCCAGTATATTGTGATGGTTTCATTATTACCGTCAATATTTGTGGAAAAGATTTTAGAGACTTCGACTTAATGTTGTTGAATTAAAAGATGCTCCTACTGTATTAATTGGGGGTCTTTTAATGATCTGTGTGGTAGGAGAGCAGACAGGTGGTGTCAAAACTCCCCATACTGACCATCGGTGGTGGATAGAATGACAGTATCAGAGCACAAGCCCTCCCCTTACACCGAGACACTTGTCACTTTCATTAAGGTTAATCTGCAGCATCTGTATCCAGCTCACAGTATTTTCCATATTCAATATGGCTGTGCTTGTTACCAGCTCATGCTTGTCTAAGCCACTGAACCATGTCGCACATCTGTAACAGCTACAGCTGTGCGAGGCCTGTCCCCTGCTCTTACATGGAGGGATAATAAACGGCTTCAGCTAAATACATGGCTTACCCCTATTTATAATAGATAAAACAATTATTGAGATACTGTTGGTCAACATCTTTATATAAAAGTGTACTGCATGTTTGTATTGTCATCCAAGTGACAGATAAATGTAGCATAGGTCGGTGTAAAACACTTTAAATCAGGGAAATACTCCATATATCCTATATACTGTACTTCTAGTACCCAACAGATAAAAACCCACTAGCACTGAAGAAAGTGAGGAGTAGTTCTTAGGAAGAGCTTACAGCAAGCAGCTTAGCTAGTTTTAGTTTACAACAATGGACATTATTGGCAATATCTCTGAGATACTTTGGAATAATACAAATCACATTAATAGTAAATATATACATTTGTTTTTAAAGAGCTTGTCTCTGCAAAGGTTATATTACAACTATTACACTACTAAATATATTGATTTGTTGATACAAATGGCACAGATATGCTCAGATAAAGCCAGGGCTGGCACTAATCCTCTATGGTGCCCCCAGTCCATCAGAACTGGTAGGGATGGCAGCCTCTCTGTTGCTGGAGTTGGGTGGCACTTGGCTTTGACCTTATAGCCATTTATGGATGATACCAGCAAAAAGCCAGTATCACTGGAATTTATAAGGCCGGACATCTGAGATATCTGCTGTGGAACTTTTGTATTAATTTGAAAAAGGGCAGCTACTGTATAATGTGAACTTTACACAGCTCTGGAAAGCATCGTTTTGTAGAATTGGACCCCAATTGCTAATGTCATCTTTTGAAGGCAATAATCATCAGGGCCCCATTAAAGGTCCCAGGATAATGAACATGTAGCTCCCCTTTATGCTGGTAAAAACACGTGTATGAGAACTCAGGGGTAGATTTATTACGCTCGGTGAAGTGATAAAATGTCTGGTTTTTAATCACTGGCCAATCAGCTGCTAACTGTGAAGTTACAGACTTGTTTTGAAGAATGACAGGTAGGAGCTGATTGGCCGGTGATAAAAAACAGACATTTTATCACTTCACCGAGCGTAATAAATCTACCCCTCAGAGTCTTGCCAGTCATATTGCCGTGTGCATGTAATGAAGGTTATACAACTGGCATGTAGGATCTATTGCTTGTGGTGTGTGATGGAGACTTTGGCTTTAGGCTGCCCAGCTGGCGCTGTAGCATAATGTACATAAAGTTATGGTTCCATCAGTAAGTTACATTGGCACAGACATCTGGCAGTCACCTTAAGAACTTTACAACCCCCACAGTCCATGCCTATGGGCTACATTATGCACTACTTTTTTAGGAGTGGAATCTTTAGGACCCCTCCCCAGTAATCTCCACTAGGACACACACAGTCTGCTCACCGCACATATGCAATAGCGTGACAAGATCCACACCCAGAGGGAAAGTGATCACATTTAGGGTCACATTACTGCTTATACAGATGGAGCGTCTGCCATCCTTGGCTGGCGCTCGCCAGATCCCTTGCACTGGCGAGCGCCGGCGATAGAGACTGGGACGCGCGTGCGTCTCACAGGCACGTGCTTCCCAGTATCACGGCCCGTCTCCACTTCAGGGAGATGCTGCCCAGTTCGGGGGGTTGGGCGGCAAGGGGGACCAGTGGGGGAGGCGGTGGCAATGTGTGCATAAGTAAAATGCTAGTTCAGTATTAAACAGTATAACTAACCGTGTTGTGTAATTATTTATTGTAGATGTATTTTACATACTGTAGTTCTGGCAGCAGATTGTTTAATCTGTCTTACACATGAATGCACTTTAAATGCTAAGTGAAGAGTAATAGTAGGAAAGAGAAAATTTACTTTATGGCACTAGCAAAAAGACAAGTATAATCTATTGTGTGATTAGACAATGGAAACTGATTAGCAGGTGGCTTTGTACTGAAAAATCATTAGACTCAGGAATTGAAACTAATGTCATACAGTGCAGAAGCTTGGCTTACCCTATGGGAATAGTGTGCTGTTACCACAAATGTTCCTGAGCAACCCGTTATGTAACTACAAGTTTCAGCATGCTCTTCCATCCTATACTATCCTCATACCTCCCAACTTTTGCAGCTCAGCAGTCGGGACGCTGCTGCTGCGCGCCGGAGGCGTTCCAAAATTTTCGGGGCGTGGCCTAATTTGGGGGCGTGGTCTATACTCACGGCTCTCCCGCGAGGCCACGCCCCCATTTTGTCGCTATGGGGGCATGACCCAGAGGCTCTGTGAGCCTCTAGCCATGCCCCCAGCCCCCTGGCTGTGGGAAAAGACGCTGTGCGCATGCGCACAGCGTTTATTCCCCGCTGCTTAGCAGCTGATAGGGGGGACTCCCAACAGCCCCCCCACACCGCGGGACACTGCCGCCCGCGGGTGGGACAGCGGGACAGGCCCTGACAATCGGGACTGTCCCACTAAAATCGGGACTGTTGGGAGGTATGTATCCTTGTTCCTAAAGGTTGTCTCACAAAGCATACTACTGTACATTATGCATACACTGAAATGGACAAAACCATGTGCACAGCAGGGGGGGGGGGGGCAGATGTAACATGTGCAGAGATATTTAGATTGGGTGAGGTATTTTGTTTCTGTGCAGGGAAAATACTGACTGCTTTATTTTTACACTGCAACATAGATCTCACTTTGAAGTAAAACCGCACACAAATCTAATTCTCTCTGCACAAGTAACATCTAAGAATACAAAATAATATAAAAGATACATTTATGTGTGAAATTAAATCACACACAAATTTACATTTATGAGAGAGCGCCACACAGCTGAGTATAATTAATCAATTTATTTTGTTATTAGCATATTAATCAATTTATTCAGGCTGCTTTATTTTTACATTGCAGTTTAGATTTCAGTTTGAGCACACACCACCCAAATGTAATTCTCTCTGCACGTTACATCAGCCCACCTGCAGTGCACATGTTTTTTTCCATTAAAGTTTGCTTTTTGCAAACCAACCCGAATTACCTGCAATATGTATTTTATTGTGGTTATTTACAAACCAGAAATAAGATGGATGGACAATACACATCTGTAGGTGCTTATAGGTCTATATTTTTTTTAATAACTTTTTATTGAATTATTGCATTGCAATGTTATAACTAGAGACAGGATTATATGCAACATAAAAAGCTTGAAATATGCATGCAAATATGCATGAAAAATACTTAAAATATGCATGAAAAGTGTTAAAATATGCTACATGAAATAATAAAAAAAGTAATTTTTAACTTATTTATTTAAAAATCAGCATACAATTAGTTGCAAATAAACCTCAAAAATAGACTACATACATCAGACTGCAGCATCCAAACCTCTTTTTGCATCAACTACACAGACCCTCATCTCCAGCGCCGATGGATCAAATGTCAGCATAGCGCGTGAGGGCGGCGCAGTGGAAGGCTTCCTCCCCTGTGCCGCATACTCACTGTGACACTGCATTTCCTCCGCGCCGTGTGATGTCACAACCCTTCCACCTGCCTCCTCTGCTGCAGAAGTCTGTCTCTTGGTGTAAAGTCCCAGGCCAGGCAAAGGTTTAGGAGCTTCGTAATGGCATCCGCCCTGACTGACTTTTATCAACATGGATTGGCAGCCTAGAGCAGTGTCAGACATAGTGTACATCCAAGGTTCCCCACACTGCGCACATATTGCCCCAGCCTGCACACTCTACCACTACCTGCCCAGCAGCAGCAGGGAAAGCAGTGCTGAGACTCACGGGTGAGAAGGGGGCGGGGCCTAAAATATGCACCATCACTAGATTTTAGGTAAAATATGCAATAACCAGTGAGATTTGGCAAAATATGCAAATGCATATGCAAATATGCAAATGCATATAATCCTGTCTCTAGTTATAACAATATCATATAAATTGTTTTCAGAATATAACAAATTGTTAAGGTGATACATTGGTTGAATATGATTAAATAGACAAGAGATTTATCTTTTTAAAAATAGAAGTCCACAACGCTCCTCATATCAATTTTTGTAATAGTTCCTGTCAAACTTCTTGTTGTAGTTCTTGGTGGAAATGTAAGTGGTTCAAAGAAAATAACAACACTTATCCTACTAATACCATTACCATTATATAACTCCCCTTTATTCATTTCAGCTTTATCATTTTAACCTAATATACTGCAAGGTTCAGTCTCATTTTAGTTTTAAATTATTAATGAGTAAAGGGGCATACGCAATAGATGATATATAAACAATATGCATGATTACGACATATTGTAATGACATTGGGCCTTATTCTGGTTGGAGCGGCCGGGCCGTACGCGGACGTCCCGGGATTTTTTATGATCTGCGCATGCGTACATTCGCTACTGCGCAGGCGCGACCACTCACCAACGCTTACGGACGGGTCTCTACGTGCGAAAAAACCTGTACGCGAGTGTACGGGTATTGGGGGCGGCATAGGGGCGTGAAGAGGGGTGCGGCCGAAATAATGAGGGAAAATGGGCGTAAATATGGGCGTACACGGGGGTGTGCACCAAAAATGAGCGGTGCTACTACCGCACGATCGACTAAAGCACCGTTCATTTCGGACACAAAACAGGCGGCCGCCAACCGCCATCTCAAACCACCCCTACAGATACCGCATGCCAGCGTGCGCCTGGGTTAGCTAATTTACGCGGATTACTACTCAAACACATACACCTGAATGTAATAAGCAATGCTGCAGTCTATTAAGTCCAAACCATGATTTCACTACCTGCAAGCCACACACAGCACTCAAACACATTGGAAGGTTATCTTTCTATACTTCTCCACATTTAAAGGTTTGTTTAATTTAAGGTAAGAATCTTTGTAAGACCTGCTTATATATGCTAAGGTAGGTATTTGTTAAACAGGTCGACACATTCACTACGTGCTTTCATAGACTTTACACAGTAGCACACTCAATCTACACAAGTCGACATGTGTCAACGTGTTCACTCTAATACAAACATAGGTTTTGTATTTATGATACAATAACATAAACCACATCTAACACCTACAAAGGATGTTTCAGCAATGTTTTAAGCCCATGGCCACTATTTTGCACATTAATTAATTCAATCAATTAATTAATTTTCATAATTATAGTTGAAAGGCAACATTTGCAGGTCCATATATATGAAGGGTATGTCAGCGTACACGGACGTACGCTCACTCTCACGAGCGGTGACATAAGCTGACTTTTCTATTGAAAACAATAGGGACCCGTCCGTGCAAGCTGGCGTACGCTCAGATAGCCGCAAGAAGTCGGTGGGAAGACGGCCGAGAGACGTCCGTAAACGGTGGTGTACGCTCAATTGTACGCCAGTTGTCGGAGTGTAAGGGCTGGTCCGTCCGCGTACGTTGCCGTACGCTCATTTGTACGCCACTCCCCTTCTACGTTGTTTCTGCCCGTACGTATGCGGCTGTGTTGTGGGTGGACTTAACCCCAACGGCCGCGTGCGGCTAGCGTACGTTAATAGCGAACGTACGCACGTTTGGCCGCTCCAACCAGAATAAGGCCCATTATCTTTTATATCTTATAGTGTGTACGCACTATGGCGTTTATTCAGTATAGAACGCAGAAGTGACAAAATGGCACATAGCTGATTTGTTTTGCATATGTGCAGCGCCTACAGTACACGTGCGTGGTGTGTCGAAGTGCCATTACATCTCTGATTGCACTTTAAATGACAGCGGTGGTCGTCAAAGTGATGGCAATAGGGACTTTTACGAGGCACAGTCCGGACAACACAGGCGTGTCCGGACTGATCAAGCGTGTCGTACAAGATGTTGTTGGGTACACATATCATCTAATGCATAACCAGCTTAAGAGTAAATTGGGGATGTCTTTAATACATGTGGAGCTTTTTGGGGAAATGTATCAAACCTGCTAAAGAGTTGAAATGAGGGTACTTGTGTATTATAGCGGCGCCCATCGCATCGTATACCATAAGGCATACAATGGTATGCGATATCGCGCGATGTTGTACAATGGCATACAATTTTAAAATTGTATGACATTGTATATGGCATAGAATGCCATACAATGCGATGGGATGCGATTATAAATTGTATAAGCACTCTAATGGGTGCTTACAATGTTAAATGCACCCTAATGGATGCTTACAATGTTAAAATGCACCCCCACGCCACCCCCCACTATAAACATGAACCCGAAGCGTGGCGAGCGTAGCGAGCCCGCGAGGGGCGTCGGTACGCATCCTACGACCTTTTCATACCCCCACTATCCACGTCAGCGCGGAGTTGATTTTATATAGTGTGGCGAGCGCAGCGTGCCACCGAGCCCGAAGCGTGGCGAGCGGCCGCTCATAACTTCACAATGTATACGGGTCCCCTCGCGAGGCTTCGCTGCGCTCGCCATGCTTCGGGCTCGGTGGCTCGCTGCGCTCGCCACACTATAAAAAACGCCTCCACGCCGACGTGGATAGTGGGGGTATGAAAAGGTCATAGGACGCGTACCGCCACCCCTCGCGGGCTCGCTTCGCTCGCCACGCTTCGGGTTCACGTTTATAGTGGGGGGTGGCGTGGGGGTGCATTTTACATTGTAAGCACCCATTAGGGTGCTTAAAATCACCCATTAGGGTGCTTGTACAATTTTTTATCGAATAGTCGTGTAAAATCGTGTCGCATCGCATCATATGCCATCAGTTGTATGGCATACGATGCGATGCGAAAACATCGCACGACCAACATCGGGGGCGCGGCTATAATACACAAGTACCGAAATGAGTAGTTCAGTTGTGAAAACCAAACACACACACACAGGGCAGCCGAGAGGAATGCCGGGCCCCGGTAAAATTTTGGGGGTGTGGCCTAAGTGTGGGAGGTGGTGTGGGCACCTCCCACACTTAGGCCACACCCCCAAAATGTTTAGAGGTGGGTAAAAGAAAACTCTAAAAACTGTAATCTCAGACGCAGCACACACCTACAGCATGTGCTGTGCTGACAGCAGGCTCAGCATGACCTCTCACGCTGTCAGTGAGACACTCATGCTGAGCCTGCTGTCAGAACAGCACATGCTGTAGAAGTGTGTGCTACTGGTGATACCCGGGAGGGACGGAGGGGGAAGGGAGGGGTCGAACCAGGGCCCCTGCGGGGCCCCTTCAGCAAGCCTGGGCCCGGGTAATTAGTACCTGTGTAGCACCCCAGAAAGAAATACTGGGACTGTTTTTTTGAAGCAATGTACAGGAATGTGTATGAATATATGTTGTTTTGTTATGGAAAACATCCATGTGCTTTATTTATGCTGCTGCCTCATTTCAGGGACACTCTGGGTACTGCAGAGGTTACCTTCTTCTCTCCTGTGTCCACATGTATAGCAGGCACTTCCTAGTGCACTGATTGGCTCAGGAAGCTGGCTACACATGCACAGGATGAGATGAGGAGTCTTTAGAAAGTGAAAGTAAGGAGAGGACTGAGTCAGCCAGCATATGGAGAGAGCATGGTTGCTGAGTGATAGCTGCTGGAGCAGTCAGCATTACAAGGAGCAAGGGCACTGAAGATAGCCAGAGCTGTAGAGAAAGACTTTGGGAGGCCCTGGAGGTTTATCTGACCCCTCCATAGCCACAGTGAGTGAAGCTATAAGGTACAGTAGTGCTGAGAGAAGATGAGCACCCTGGCTGCTGTGAGTAAGTAACCAGTGATGGCCAGGCATTTGTTTGTGATACAGACCCAGCATTAAAGACATTCCCAGTCAAGCAGCTGAATCAGCACTTACATGTGACTAGTCTGTATTTGGTCACCCAGCCTTTGCAAGATACTAAAGGTTGCATCTGCAGCATTTATTTGACTTTGCTTCTGTAGTTTGAGAATGCTGGAAGAGACTTTATACACTGTGTATATATACTTGAGATTGTGGCTGCAAAAGCAAGGATTCAGAGGCTTAATGACAGAGACTGCTTAACTGTCCAAGGGCTTCTTTAAAGAGACATACTGTACAGACTAATGCAGACTTCAGCACCTGTATTCTGTAAATGGTGTCAATTGCTATTATTGCTTGAAGAAGCTGAAATTGTAATAAACCCCCTTTATTTCACTGTCACCTGTTTAACTCCTGCCCCTCTGTGAAGAAATCTGAGTTGCCACTGACAACGTTCCTGAAAGGTAAATCTCTGTAACCTCAGCCCTGAGTGTTACACCTGCTCCCCCCCTCTCTCGGCTCCCCTGCACACACACAATTGAGTCCCGGCTCATGACATTTTTGGCGTCGGATCTCTGTTCTTGAAGTCCCTCCTCCTTAATTTAGGGTTCCATTTCACACTGGAAATTAATGTTATTGATGTTAATAATAATAATAATAATAATAATAATACTGTAGGACCAACAATTAATGCAAAACTGAACTAAAACACTTGATTTTTCCAATATCAAATAAAAACTGTCACACAGGGTTCAACAAACATTTCTACAAGTGGACAAAAAGAGAGGATTTCCATAGCAACCAGTCCGCTTTCACAGTCATACAGTTACCCTTCGTAAACTATAAAAGTGTACACAGAAATTCATTTTTCCACTTAAAGAGCACCTGGAAGGTACAAAGGGCACAGTGTAACCAGGGATGCACTGAGTCTGTGTAGTAGCTCTGGCATGCCCTGACAAGGGGGGTAGGAACACAGCTTCTGAGGGCATGCAATTGCAGAAGCAATGGGGGCATGTGTTTTGCAGGCACAACTCTTTTTTAACTACGCATACACTTCTTTCACAATGTGTGTGTGATTTTTTTTCATGCAAATTGGTCATGAAACTCCTGACAGCAAGGGGGCCAGGCCAGCATGTAGAAGTTGCTATGGTACAATAGGAACGTGCTGTTATTGTATTGATGAGAATTGTGGCCAGTATGGCTGACATACAATTGTAGAAGTGACGTCACACGCAGCTGCTGCAATGCGAAACGTGGTGGTGGTGCTCCTGTCTTCGCAGGTGTCAACCCTAATCGCTGCGAACGCAATTATATTGCAATCGCAGGGCGGGCCTTTTCATGCTAGCCAGCCTTGCCCTGTGTTGGGCAGCCTCCTGTATGCTAATACATGCAAGCACAGTTCTGCTGAATTAGCCCCTTTTTCCACATTTAGTATGTTCAATACGTCAACAGTGAATATGTGTACACCAGCATGCATACACAGTTTAATGTTAATGGCACTGCAGCATTTTGCTGTCCTCGTATTCAGAGGCATATGTCTACCCTCAAATAGTCCCACATAGCCCTATTTGGTGCTATTTCTGCTAACAGTGGGGCTTACTGAATTATATATAAATGCTAAATTCAGGAAAAAGTACAAAGCCCGGAATGACCCCTACACTTGGCGGAGCATCTAAATTACGACAACTGTCTCATGCTACATGGCGCAGAAAGAATGAGTTTATGAGGACACATCTACATTGACTATTGACCTGATTGGTTAATTCATATACTACACCCATTTATATCAATACAATTAATATAATGCAACTGTGATGTAAAGCAAGTTTATTGTGACTGTATACTGTTCCTACTACTTTGTATGGGAACAGGAAGTCTTCCAGTATATTTTATGCTACCCAAACTGGCATTCACCCAACCCCGGCCTTAGCTGCTGTGTCTTTGGGATTATTTTGCTTCTCCTGCTTCGTGGTCTTTTTTAGACCTATCAGTCCAGATCTGCAAGTATTGACAATTACCTGGCTATTGTATCCCTGTCTATTGATCTGCTAGTTATTTTGAAATGTAAATGGCAAATAAATTCCTGTTCTTCAATGAATAACTTGCCCATAGCAACTTCCAACGTTAAATAGAACTCCCATGTTAGCAATTTTCCCCACAGAGCATTTTTAAATACTTTTTTGCCCCATATTGTTGCACTTAGCAAATTCCCATGAGAGGGAGTGTTTTTCTGGGTCCTCGAAAACTGGCTTGAACTTGGCATAAGCTAACAATTGTCTACACCAAATACTACACCAAATACTGTAGTTTTATTACTTGACTTGCAATTATGTAATCTTGGCATTCAGAAGTAGTGAAGTGTTTGCATTTGCATGCATTTATCAACTGCCAGAAATTACGACCGTATTTTTATATTGTTTGCGTTACACATCATTTATATCCATAAGAACATTCAATATTCAATATTTATTGTTTTCAGAACAGTTTCTTTGAATTCTATTTCATTGCATTCATAAAAGTCACTTTAACATTATATTTACACTTGATAAAACCTTAAAAAAAAGTGTGGTCAATGTAACAATGTAACAGCCCTGTCTTTATTTACTAAGCTGGCTCTGTTCTTGTGGACACATTAAAATATTTATTAGCAAAGAGGTTTTCTCACCAACAGTAACTGACTATAATTCTTCCCCCTAGTACAAGTAGAACTACTGTAGAGGGGTGTGGTATAGGAGCCCAACAGTCATTAGTCAAACTCAGACAGCGGGGGGAGCGCAACGAAGTTGCGCTCGCAACACTGCGGGCACAGTGGCATGCTACGCTCAACACCTATTCTGTTCTCCCTCTATGGGGGTCGTGGACCCCCACAAGGGAGAATAGCCGGTGGCCGCCGGTTTTAACAGTCGGTATCCCGACTCTATAACAAGTGAAAGTCTTTGGGTGCAGCAAAAAACTTGTACCTACCCTGGACATTAATGTACTCATTGCTGTTTTTATACACTGGATACTGTTTTAAATACAGTATTAGTATCTAACACAATAGATGGTCTATAGTATAGGCTGTATCAAATTTTTTTTTATAATAAATAAAGTAGTTGGTCTTTTCCTGAAAATCCCATAATAAAAAAAAATAAAAAAAAACATGACAGAACCTGTAGTGCAAAAGTGCACTTTCAAAGCACACATTCTTCCACCTCATGGTAATGCTCCTGTCTCTTCTTCCTGGCAGCTACTCTCTGGTCCAGACTTTGTAGAAGCAGCTGATGCCCCTGGGAATGTGTAGCTGCTTTGCGCTACCCCATTTAAACTGGAAGCAGCTCTAGCAATCTTATTATATATTACTGCTATTGTGCTCATAATTTTCTGGCCAAGAGGAAGTTGGTTTCTGGGCAGCTAGAAATGCCCCCTGTGTTTGTCTATATCTATGATCAACACCCATGTAGTCTTGAAAAAGGTCTGCCATGAACCAAAATGCCAATATGCACTACAGTATATCTGTAAGCATTCTTTTTTTTAACTATATATAGTCAGTCTAAACATCAATTATTACACATTTATTAGTAAGATAGTATGGGGGTTATTCAGACCTTAGTGCCGCTCAATCAGATAGCCGCCTCCTCGCCAGAGTGAAAACCCGCCCTGTACAAGTCTGCGTAAATATCTATGATCTTTGTACAGCTGCAGATTCATTTGCAAATCACTCAAATGATTTTTCCAGTGGGTGCAGTCTGTGCGTAACCCTGACCCTTCAACAACTCTGCAATATATACAGGCTGATTGAACGCCAAGCTGGCCTCACATGCCCTCCCTAAAAATGACAGGGGGTGCCAGGGGTGCAGCTGTCCCGGGCCCTGGCCTCTGGGGGTGCCTGGGCAGCTGCTCACAGTGGCACGGCACCCCCCCCCCACACCCGCAAAATGTATCCCCCATCTGGCGGCCAGGCACGCACAATACACAGTGCAGCCTGCAGAGCGCCGAGCCTAGGATACAGAGGTGATCGGCGCTCCGACATGAAGGAGGGAGAAGATGCTGCAAAGATGTTGAAGCCAGGGAGATGTTGCGCTGCTGGTAAGTAATAGTAATTGAAGGGGGGGGAGGTGGGGTGCCGGCGCACGTGAGGGGGAGGCGCACGCGAGGGGGGAGTGCTGGAGTGCGAGGGGGGGTGCCGCTGGGAGCCCGCGCTGAAGGTCAGTCCCGGGCCCCAACATTAATAGTGGCGGCCCTGTTGGCACACAAGC
The DNA here is from genome assembly GCF_055691185.1 of Crinia signifera. Classification (NCBI taxonomy): domain Eukaryota; kingdom Metazoa; phylum Chordata; class Amphibia; order Anura; family Myobatrachidae; genus Crinia; species Crinia signifera. The sequence goes on from NC_139217.1 coordinate 408,952,040, forward strand.
ATTTTTGCTGACACACCCCGGGAACGTGCGGTTACCACCAGGGCCGTTTCTAGACAATTTAGCTCCCAGGGCAAAGGAATAAAAATGCGCCCCCCCCCAAAAAAAAGTTAACACGACATAGAAGAAATTGCGCGCGCCGCAGGTGCGCGCGCCAAAATAGGGGCGTGGTTTATTTTTCAAATGGGCGTGGCTTAATATAAGGGCGTGGTCTAGCAGGAAAACAATTACCTTACAACTCACCTTTGCAACCTGCATGTCCAGACATTGGTTACCGCAGGAATTGTCATTGTACTCCCGCACTTTAGTTGGCCGGCTGAAGGCCACACAGTGACATAAAAATATAAAGGCCCACACAGTGACCTAGTACGCCTCACAGATCAAGGCCAAACAACCTAGTACGCCTCACAGGTCAAGGCCAAACAATGACAGGTTACTTGAATCATTATACACTATTTATCCATGACGCCGCACACCGTGATGACAATTACACATTGTCGCACACCGTGATGACAATTACACATTATGTCGCACACCGCGATGACAATTACACATTACGCCGCACACCATGATGACAATTACACATTATGATGCCTGTTACACCCCACACTGTGATGGCAATTACACAATACTCCCCACACCGTAATGCCTATTACACATTATGCCCCACACGCCGCTGCCGCACAACTCATGCCGTTTATTAATATGCCCCCACAGTGCCACACATATGCCCCCACAGTGCCACACATATGCCCCCACAGTGCCACATATATATGCCCCCACAGTGCCACATATATATGCCCCCATAGTGCCAAATATGCCCCTAGTGCCAGATATGTCACCAGTGCCAGATATGCCCCCACAGTGACACACATTTGCCCCCACAGTGACACACATATGCCCCCACAGTGACACACATATGCCCATACAGTGCCAGATATGCCCCCACAATGCCACATATATATCCCCCACAGTGTCAAATATGCCCCTAGTGCCACAGATATGTCCCCAGTGCCACACATATGCCCCCACAGTGCCAGATATGCCCCTACAGTGCCACAGATATGCCCCTACAGTGCCACAGATATGCCCCCAAAGTGCCACATATATGCCCCCAAAGTGCCACATATATGCCCCCAAAGTGCCAGCAGCACAACTCACTCTCTCTCTCTCTCTCTCTGGGTCTCCCCCTCCAGTCCCCCGCTTCTGCATGCTGCTGCTGCTGCTTTCGATGTGTCCCTGAGCTGGCAGCCATTCATACCTCGCGGGCTGGCTCCTGATTGGCTGCCAGCCCGCGAGGTCCTCTGATTGGCTGCCAGCCCAATGACACAGCGAGCGAGGGGAAGGAGAGACGCGCTGCGCTCTCCTCCCCTGGGGCTCAACTGTGCGTCTATTCGTTGCGGGGGGGGGGGGCGGGGGGACGGGAAGGGACTTGGAGGAGGCGGCGGAGGGGGAGACTTGGAGGCGGAGGCGGCGGGGGAGACTTGGAGGCGGCGCCGCGGCAGCGGCGTTGTGGGGAGCTGAGAGCTCAGCTGCCGGCCGGGCGCCCTGGCTGTGTTACAGGTGGACAAGCCGTGCGGCGCCCCGGGCTGCTGCACGGCTTGTCCGCCTGTAGAAACGGCCCTGGTTACCACCCACAAACAGTAACTTCCTGTCAGTCAAACTGTGGGCAGAAAAAAATGCTGAATTTTGTCTCTGTTTGGTGACACTTATCCATACTGTGATCCGTATGCAGGCAGAGTCATTCAGTAATCGATGAACATACAAATTTGCAGAGCAGCAATCAGGTCTGAATAACCCACTAAGGTTCTAGATCAGATTTTGTCTGCTTTTCACTTTGCTTTTCTACTGTGGTTGGACTACACTTTTTGTTTGTTTGCTTGATTCTCTTGTCAACACAGACTGAATATTATATGACCTGCAGCGGAAAGACGCGGTAATGTGGTGAACAGGATCAGGATTTCTCAGACCTGAACAATATTCTAAATGTACTGTACATCCCAAACACTATATGGACTAGGAATGTGTCACTGCTTGCTGAAGCTGTTAGCAGATTGTGAAAGTATCCTCTATGGCAAAACTAAATAATGTAAAACCATAAATGAGCCCCTGTTACATAGTTCATCAAAAAAATATATAAAAATAAATAAAATAATTACAGATAAAGACAATTCCAAGGTTTATTTTTTTAACTTACAAAGTTATGTAACAGAGCTATTGCATATCCTCCCTATTCTTTTTCCTGTACAATACGTTGAGTGATTACATAATCCCCAGCAGCTATTGCAGTGCCATGATTTTTTGCTTGTGCACGTGTCCTCTTCCCGAATATCAATGGGAAGATAGCGCCGCAGGTATAAGTTGCAGGAGTTATATAAGTTACTGATCTCCCACCCCCTCCAAATATCTGGCGGTCTTCTTTGTAGTGGGTCTGCAAAGAAATATATATATATTTATTTGCAAAGGGGGTGTTAGTAACGTGCCTCAATTATGCCACACCCCCTATACAATATTTGAGTTCGGCACACCTTTTTAAGGCTCTGGTAGTAATATATCATTTGAGTGCAAAGTTTGGATCTGATTCATAGAGGAGGGGCCAACAGTCAGTTGGGCCAACAAGAACGTTTCACTATATACCTGTGGGCCATTCCAACCTTATACCCAAGCCCAGCCCCAGGGAGAATTGCAGAGACTTCAGGTAGTTGAGAATATTAAGCACTATTTTAGTAAACTGCCCAAAGCACCCAAGTGGGATAACTTTTTGCAAAAAAGGGTGAGACAGGGCAGGGACAGCGCTTCTTTGTGTCATCATGGCACACCATTGTTGAGTTATGACACAAACTACTGCAGTCTATACTGGTAAAGCAGCCATGTTGATGTTCATCTTGTTGTCCCATCCCCCTTGCTGATCCAGAATGGATATCTTAAAAAGTAGATGTATATATTTATTATCAATTAACAGTTATTTAATACAGTAGAGTGCACATATTAGCACTTTACAGAGAATATGTAAGTAATTTACATCAGTCCCCACCCCAGTGGAGCTTTCAATCTATCTTTCCTACACATGGACAAACATAGAAAACTATGGTTAATGTTTTTCTATGTGTGTATAAAAGATGCATGTATGATATGGTTACTTTAAGAAGGTGCATTTTTACTCTACATTAGTGTGTATTTTATCAATATATAATGTGCTAGGACCATTATGGAATCCATAGGCCAGATGCACTAAGCTTAAAAAGTGATAAACAGCCAGCCAATCAGCTCCTACCTGCCATGTCACAGACTCTTTCAAAAATGTGAGGCAGGAGCTGATTGGTTGGTTGTTTATCACTCTCCATTTTATCACTTTGAAAGCTTTGTGCATCTGGCCCCATATTCCATCTGTTGTTGCTCCCAAGTAATCTTAATTTGCTTAAAAATTTCTGGTTTTGTATTGATTTGTCCCTTAAATATTGAATCCATAACATAATTGGGGGTTATTAGTTCAGAAAATAAACATATAGCAAGCAATCAACAATTATCTTTGATCAGTTTAACACAAGTAAGACCATAAATGCAATGTCCAATTTAAAGTACTAAATAAATGCAGCATAAAGTATTTATTGTTCTGCTTTGTGCTGTCACCAGTCCTTCTTAGACAATCTGTTTAATGCTGACACGTTTGAAAAAGCTCTGTAGAGTATTATGTTAATGGATATATAAGTAAGGATATATAAGTAAGATTATGAATCCAGCTCAGGGGGGAGCATAACCTACCAGTTCCAGTAAAATAGCAATGACTATATATAAATACATTTTTTTGTTCTTTCCTACAGTCTAGCATGAGTCAGAGAGGTACTGACAAGCAGTCATTGTGTAGAAATGTACCTTATCCGCTAAACTGCTCAAGCCCATGACGTCAATGTAGCTGGGAAAGTGTAATTGTTTTAATGTAAATAGGAGGCAGTATCTCTTTGTGTAGAGAGAGAGCATACTGTATAATTTATTACCATTCACTGCCTTTGGCTACTGAAAGGATGGACCCACAGGTACAGCTAGCGATACCATGTAGCTAATATCTCATCACATATAATTCACTTGCTCAACATATTACATGTATCAGCAACTTAATCACAGCATATATTAAATAGTTACGATAGGAAGCAGTGTATTTCCAGTGTATTATTTTTCTGATCTAAATAAGAATTTTTAATAGTTATTATGCAATAATATTTGTCGTATGCATTATGAAACTTGATTTAATTTGTAACATCGGAAACAAAAGCAGAGAATTAATAAGTAACACAAGTTGATGCCAATATACTTTTACAGGGCTCATTTAGAGGTGGGCGCATGTATTCTCATAATAACCATATGTTCAAAGGTAAATGTACACAATTTTTTTTTATATATGACAGTCATATCTCAAGATGTTTCCAGTAGAAAGACAGTAACACCCGCACCAGGTGTATATGAAGGGCCAAAGGGTGGATCGATGGGGCCAGTTGCAGTAGACTTGCACAATATTTCAGGTAGTGGGGAGTGCCAATTGATTTTCGGGAGCCTATCGGCTGTCACAGCTATCGGCTGGATAGCCAATAAGATCCTGCTTTGAGATCCAAGTAAATCTGAGTAAAAGAAACCTGCATTCTCTAGACTCCATGCTGCTGACCATCAGGCTGATGACTTTTCTAATCTCATTCAGTGATTCAAGGAGTCTGAAAAATCTGTTGAATTGTCTGTTATTTTAGACTCCTCCCATCATTTTGTGCCTCCACAATGCTGCCATGTATGTGCTGTCTGGGGACTGCACATGTGATGTGATGACCTTCTGCAGTAACTTGCTGGGGTCCTGTAATTACTTTTATTGTCTGAAGGGGTCCCTGCTCTAGAAAAACAAAAACAAATATGGCACTCACCAGACTTTAAACAATTAGAGGGTAGAGCTCTCTCACAATACAGATGTGTCCACATACATCTTGGCTATTTTTCTCAGTTTGGCACAACATGTAAGACACAGCTTTGCTGTTTTTCCAGATGTAGCAAGTAGATGGATTCTAAAAAAAACTTGCTGCAGTAGAATTTGTATAAAGTCAGTGATTAGAGAAGCAAATTTTTAGAAAAGTCTGACTATTGCAGCGTTGAATGGCACAATAAAACAAAAATGTATGTGGACACATCTATAGAAGGGAGCAATTCTATAAAATAGTCCTTTAATCATTTATTTCACAGTGAAACACAAACATATACAGGTTGAGTATCCCTTATCCTAGTGGTCCCTTATCCAAAACGCTCGGGACCAGAAGAATTTTGGATACCGTATTATTCAGTATTTTGGTATATTTTTATATTTCAATGGGGTATCTTGAGGTATCTTGCATTTATGTTGTATAAACACATCAAACACATGAAATACACATATATTTTATTTGAATAAAACAAGGTTTCAAAATATAAAACAAAGTTTGTGTCCAATCTCAGGTAATGAATTTAAATGGCAAGCAATCATTTTCATGCACATATATAGTGCCGGTTATATATCATATCCCCAGTAGGGCTGTTACATATGTCCCCAGTTGTGCTTTTAGCAAAAAAATATATTTTTTCACTTTCTGGAATGTATGGTTTCATGAATAAACCCTCTCAGATCTGATGGTTTCCTCTTACAATATGCATGTATTGTACTTGGCTAGGTAAAATAAACATTAGTTAAAATAATGTATATACATGTGTAACTCTTCCCAAAGCTAAACTAAATGAGACTAAAATTCTTACCACTAGTACTATCCTTTTTCATTAATAAATATTTATTGGTACAGGTTGACTATCCCTTATTCAAATATCCGTTATCCAAATTATTCTGTGCTATACTGTATATTCTTTGCAGTAGACTTTCTAATTCTTAAAATGAAAAGCATTAGTGTTCCCCTAAAAGATAGCAGGCCGATATGCAGGGCAAATGTATGACCATTCCGCCCCCTTCGCTATCAACTTCGACAACTAAACTATGGAACTCTCTTCCTGGTGAGGTGGTGTCGGCAGACACAATAAATACGTTTAAAATAAGGTTGGACAAACATTTATTGATTAAAAACATCCAGGGGCACAATTAAGAAAAACAATCTGTCTTTAAAATAAAATATCAGTATTCACTACATAAAAACAAGGGTTAAGCTAATAAACCAAGGTTGAACTACATGGACGCAAGTCTTTTTTCAGCCTTAACTACTATGACAGCTGCAGGGTGGTGTTGTTCTTTCCTGCTTATACCTTATGGGCTCTCCCGTCTGGCACTCACTGGCAGTTGGTGAGGCTCCACTATTTGAATTTTGTTACTGTCCACTGACAATGAAGTCTAGAACATATAGGGACTAATTTAATGGATCCTGTTGGAGTTTATGTGTCAATCGAGTATTGTTTGCCTGTGTATGTATAAAATATTTCTACATTTACTTTTAGAATTGTATTTAGGCATGTGCCATGTTTTTTCTTACAGATTGGATCACTTCAGAATCACTATTTATTTGAGCTACCAGAACATCCGAAGAGATTACGGAGAAGTGCTTCACACATTACAAAGCGTCTAGCGGATGACGAGCGGGTATGTTCCCTAGCAGGAATATGGCAATTCAGTGGAGGTTGACTATACATCCATTTCAAGCATTGGCTATATTGAGCTTCCAATTAAAAATCAGGACATCCACGTTACCTAATACAATTTCTTTTTGAAAGTAGAGTAGGGATGGCCATCGACCATCGACGATTAGAAATGATTGATGGTTTATGGCCGATGTCGAATAGTTTTGCCCACGATGGGGGAGAACCAGATGGTTTCCCACCATCGATGTCAAGCTTAAACGAATCGTTTCTTACTAGCTTTTTTCCCCAAGGAGTCGGGACACAGAGCATAGCTCCACCCCCTACACCTGTGAAGCCCCACCCCTGTACTTTGATTGGACCACAGGCCAATCAATGAAAATGGTTGACCATCGATATGTAAAAACATCGATGGTCATCCATTGAATAGCAGTACACTATCGATGGGCAGTTGCACTTTTGCCATCGATGGCAACCAAGCAGCAATGGCCATCCCTAGTTTTAGGAACTAAAATTATGAGGAAAAAACCTTGTGAGTTACTATACACCAGTGATGGAGAACCCTGGCACTCCAGTTGTTTAATTCAACATCCCAGCATGCCCTGCTACAGTTTTGCTATTTGGCCATGCTAAAACTGTTACCGGACATGCTGAGATGTGTAGTTCAACAACAGCTGGAGTACCAAGGTTCTCCATTACTGCTATATACTGTATTATATACTAGCCTTGTTAGTTACTATATAAATATACTATGGAGAACACAGGACTGTCCTATAAAACTGGGACATATGTAAGTTCTACACCTGTAACATATACACATGGATTATTCAGGGGCCCAACATTTTTATCAGTAAATTTCCATATACCCTAGAAGGTTTCATTTAAAGAACACATAGTAATTACAATATTAGCAAACTAAGACAAGTATATGGGGAAAGCAGCATTTTGAATGTGTTCTGTATAAACATTTTACTGGAATGATGTAAAGAATCTCATTTGCAACGCCTGCTATGCTCATACCTCCACCATTGATATACCTGTGATGTACAGTAGGAGCAAGTTTCATATTTGCTCCTTTGGTCATGGCTAGCCATGGCTATTCTATTGTTCTCAGCTGCAATACAATACGTATTGCAGCTGAGAACAATAGAATAGCCATGGCTAGCCATGGCCAAAGGAGCAACGATGAAACTTGCTCCTACTGTATATTAGGCTAGATACAGTGCATCTAACAAGAGTTCATCTAACAAGTCTTGATTGTTCACTGCTATCCAGCAGCCCGCAGTTCAGAGGCAACTATATGGTGTCTCTTAACTGCAGGCGTCTTGTAGGAGGACAGGGCAGGCAGCTGACATCCGGTGATATCAGCTGCTTGCACCCTGCACCAGCGTCACGGCCTCATTAGCAGGAGAACGCCCATGAAATGCTGGGCATTCCTGTAAGCTAATTGGGCTGCCCAGTGTCCCCCACCCTTCTCAACCCCCCGCCCGCTGTGTAGGGTGCGTGCACCCGGCAAACAGAATGTTTGCCGTGGGTGCACGCACCCTGCGTCTGCACATGCGCAGAAATGCATCTGTGCATTCGCAGATGCACACCATCGGTCCTTCGAATCAATTAGAATGAGGTCCACAATCCAGAATGCTTTGTTACAGGTTCAGCATTCTAGAAGGGTCTTCAAGTATGTGAACGTCCGCAGTGGCTGAAGGGCCCCACATTGGCTACCCTTGCTATAGGAAATTATTTGACGGATATAAACTATACAGTTTCAAAATACTGTCAGCAGCACTGTCGGGAGAATTTATTGTTGGTTTGGGTACATACATCAATTGTTCCCTGTTCCCACACTTAAACCACTTATGCAGCTTATTCTAAAAATACATTATGTACTTTCAATAGCTATAATTTGAAATTGTGTATAATACTGCAAATACTGTAACAAATGATGTATTGGTGTAATCCTAGGTTTCATGGGCAGAACAGCAGTATATTAAAGAGAGGAGTAAACGCTCTACCTCCAGGCAAGACACAGAGAAACTATTCAATGATCCCCTGTGGAGTCATCAGTGGTATTTAGTAAGTAGCAAAAGTCATTAACTTTTTGCGGTCCAATTTTTTGCAATTCAATAGTCTGGTATAAATGTTTAAACTAATTGTAATTTCTTTTTATTATTCAAAAATGGTCTACATTGAATGTTGAACGATGTTAATGATGTTCTTATTTTAATGTGGCACACCATTGGATCTGCTACTAGCGCTAGGGCTGTTGAACCTGACTAGATGTTGGACTTGAATGGGTTAAAAGGTCATTAGAGACATTCATAAGTAACTTCATCAAAGGGATTGGGATAAAGGCAGGGCACCGGTATCAATGACTGTATAACAGTAGTCTTAAGTAATAGGCTAGTTCACATACAGGAATACCATATACAAATTGTACAGTACATGAAATCATTATCTGGAGGTGCTAGCAGAGGTATAGTACATAGAAGGAAGGGTTGTTTATCCAAGAGAGGATGATGCAAAATAAACTCTCAGGTCTGGGCACTCTGCCTATTATTACATTAAAATATAACTTTTATTCGATTTAAGTAAAAAATCAGTGTCCAAAGGAACACACATGTCCAAAAGGAAATAAACACTTAAATGGAGCAAGAGTAACTAGATAACTCAATTAGAAGCCACCAAAATATACAGATGGAGCCCCTCTCTTCTTTGCCCGGCTCTCACCAGACCGTCTCCGCTGCGATAGCCGACGGAGGGGGACTCTGTCAGACCGGGACGCGCATGTGTCCCACGCGAACGCATGTACCAGTCTCTCTGCGGTTTCAGGGAGAAGGGCAGGGTTAGGGGGGTTCAGGGCGGAGATGGCAGCGGGGAAGTCGTCGGACAGCGGCAGGGAGCTCCGTCACCACAGGACGTGCGCGCATCTCATGCGCACGTGCCCCCTGGCGACGGCTGGCGACAGAATCACCAGCCCCTGCAAAGATGAAATGCGCTTCTTGGCCCAAGAAATCGTGTGATATAGCGGCCAAATAGCATGTTTTTGGAATCCGATCCCATCCGATGCGCAGTCCCTTGCGCATCGGATTAGAGCAGGAGATTGATCCTCCTGCACATGAGATAAATGGGAAGCGCAGCCATTAGTGCACATCGCTGATGCATCCAGCTTCCCTAGAGTCCTTCAGAGCTATTTTACCATGCAATAAATCTCATGTAAAAATGTGGCAAATCGAATGCAGGACTTCCAGGGAGCTGCAGGCCTAATGGGCTTGGTGCTGAAATTGTTCAAGGGCCTATTATGAAAGTGGAGGAGGTGAGATCTCTGCTATGTAGGCATGTAGAACACACACACGTTACGTCCCAATGTCTACGTAAATATATAAAGTACAAAAATCGCATTCATGTTTAAAATAGGGATGAAATACTAATACTTATGATTTATGGCCAACCTGGTGGCCAGCTGGTGTCTGTCTGGTGACCATCATGCTGCCATGATGATGGGACTATTTTTATGTGGAGGCCTGGAGCTACAGCTACATCCGCCCCATTGTTAATCTGGCCCTGGGTGGGAGGGGTGCTAATCCAAGCTGATTGAGTCTCTTGCAGAAAATGCAAAAACACTGTATTTACATTCAAATTCAATTGCAATCTGATCCCTAAATTAAACAGGAAATACAGCTTAATTTGTACTACAGAAGTGCATGATACAAAGCCAACAAATGTTCCATACTAATGTTGTACCTTCTGTTCCCAGCAAGACACAAGAGCAAGCTCATCTTTACCCAAGTTGGACCTTCATGTCATCCCAGTATGGCGAAAAGGAATAACTGGAAAAGGCGTTGTTGTAACTGTACTAGATGATGGTCTGGAATGGAATCATACAGATATATATGCAAATTATGTAAGTTAAATGCTTATTTAAGGTCTGTTATGGTATAGCAATTAAAGATACTCAGTTGGACACAGACAAGTAGCTAATTCCATATTTAACCCATCTGCAGTCACGTGACCTGTCAGCCAGCTGCAATAAACCTGCTTTCAAATGAACAGGGCCATTTCTTCTGTAAAAAAAATGACTGTAATCTGCCAAAATCTGGTAAAATGACCAGTTGAGGGGCTATTAGGTAATACGTGAGCAGTAATCATTTCTGAATAAGTAAAACTGTTTGGGAGGAAATTTACTAAGATGGGAGATCTATTTCACATGAGATGTAGCTAAGGGTAATCAAAATCTACTAATTTATATAGCACCTTGTACAGGATAATAGCTTCTAATAGTTGGCTGCCAATAGCAACATCCCATGTGAAACAAAACTCCCATGTTAGTAAATTTCCCCCTTTGACTGCAAATTAAATTGCATTTCCTCTATATAATATTGGTTTTATTCTGTGTACATTTTCAAAGGGGACTTGGCTGGTTTGTGTGGGAAGAATAAACAGAAGAAAGTTTGTGTTAAATAGTTATTTCTTCCCCAGGGTGCATAGAATAATATAAGCGGAATTAAGTAGCAAACGTAGAGCAATGTAATTATTCCATGATTTGAACAATACAGCCCACTGCCAGGGCTTAAAGTGGTCCTGGAGACTCACTGTCTTAAGCAAGCAAAGAGCTCCTCTTATTGGCTCTTCTTCACTTCAGCAGCGGAGACGGCATGACATCACATACGCTGTGCCAGAAGAAGAAGCCGCTAGGACAGGCTTTTCTGTTGGACTTACTGTTCAGGGCTATGGTAGAGGTGGAACTCAGTTCCCCCTACCATTAGAGGTGGTGGAACTCAGTTCCACCCTGTTCCCTCTCACTTTAACCCTTGCCCACTGCTTATGCTATATTTGATTCTAAATTCATGCTTTTTTTTTCCAGGATCCAGAAGCAAGTTATGACTTCAATGATAATGACAAAGACCCCTATCCACGATATGACATTACAAGCGAGAACAAGTAAGCATATATCCATTGCATCTGGTATGAAAAAACGAACATTAAAGGGCAAATAAATATAAAAATAATATCATATTATTTTACAGTGTTTGTCTGCATGATCATTTCTATGCAGATACAGTCGCAATTACATGTAGAATATAGGCATGCTGTATTTCATTTTAATGAACAGAGGCTGCCTGTGCTTTCTATTCTTCTAATAGTGATGAACATAAGATGCATTTGCCAAGGAAAAGGTGGAAACATGGCATAATTGCCATATCCTGTACAACCTCAAAACACCAGCTCTTTTTATGTCCGAATTTATAGAGCTGAATTGTGTGAGACTTTCTAGCTTGGCTATCATGATATCACAGACTGCAACTGTTATACTATATGTAACATTCCTCATGGTCTGAAAACGTTGGGCGCTTCCAGCTCTGAAAACACAGTGAGATGTTGGATCCGAATTGCTTTGATAGGGGTATATTCAATGCATCCAGCGAGGGGGTTAAACGGAGGGGATTGTAGAAAACAAGCGATCCTTGCTGTTTGATCCTGGTGCCGGCCGCTCACCCTATTAAACGCGGCAGGGAAATTCCCCCAAATAGCGAGGCTCGCAGCTAATGCAGGGAGCCTGCTGAATTTAGCCACGAGCCTTGCTGTTTCAGCGGCTGCACATGCTGTTTCCCCCTCGCTCCAAAAACCTAGCGAGGGGGGAAACAGCATTTGTAGGGGCTTCAATTGAATACTGTCACAGCTCGCAGAAAGCATTGAATACACCCCATAGTGTGAAAGACACACCATTACATTGGCCGAGTTCCAGGAAAATGTCAGACATTATAACATACTGTATGACTTAGGGCAAGATGTACTAAGCCTTTTAAAAATTCCTAAAGTGGAGAGTGACAAACCACCAACCAATCAGCTCCTACCTGTCATTTTTTCAAACCCAGCCTCTGACATGACAGTTTGGAGATGATTGGCTTGTTATTTATTACTCTCCACTTATCACTTTTCAAACTTAGTGGAACTTAGTACATCTGGCCCTTAGGGCCAGATGTATCAAGCTTCAAAAAGTGATAAAATGCAAAGTGATAAACAGCCAGCCAATCAGCTCCTACCTGCCATGTTACAGGCTGGGTTTGAAAAATGACAGGTAGGAGTTGATTGGCTGGTTGTTTATCACTCTCCATTTTATCACTTTTCAAAGCTTGATACATCTGGCCCTTAGTCTTACTTTTCCCCGGCCACTAAAATCATCTCCTATTACATAAGGGCCATCAAGTGCAATAGAAAAATGTACATTTTACATGATTAAAGATCATCATCACAAAAATAGTATTTTAATTGTATCAGGTACTTAAAGTGATTTGCTTTATTTTATTATTATTCTGGAAATGACGGCATTTCACGTCTTGTTGTCCATTTTTGTAGACATGGCACGAGATGTGTGGGAGAAGTTGCAATGATCGCAAACAATAATAAATGTGGTGTTGGCGTGGCATACAATGCTAAAGTAGGAGGTAAGCGTCAAGATTATGGGTGAGATGTATCAAACCATTTAAAAAGGACAAGTGGAGAAGTTTCCCACCAGCTTTTAGATATTTATAAAGTGCATTCTATGACATTGCTGTTAGAGGAAGCTGCTATGGGCAACATATCAGCTTCTCCCCTGTCCCCTTTAGAGAGTTTGTTACAGTACATGCCCAAAAATTTGCAATATTTGCTGTGTTATTTTGCGGGTATGGGTCATAGGCTCGACAAGGTCAACAGTCATTAGGTCGACCACTAAAGGTCAACATGCACCAAGGTCAACATGACACTGCGGACTGCCTGCTCCGCCGCTGCACCCTTAGCCCCCTGGCACTTCACGCTGACCAAACCCCACGCTGCCCTGGTACCACCTGCCTCCCTCTGTATCCGTCCCGGACTGAGACCGCCCTTAGGAGTCGGCGCCCAGCCCGGCCGCTCCTACTGTATGCCAGCCCTGGATGCAGCCCCCCATAGTAACCCAGTTCTACACTGCACAGAAGCTCCAAATACTGAGCAGTGATTGGGGGGCAGAGATAAGGCACTGATGGGAGCATCAAGCAGGAACTAATCCGTACTTCTGGTGGCCCAATCACCTGTTAAGCTACAACTACTGTATATGCCTTTTCTAAAGACTTGCACTTGTACACGATATTGCTGTTGAATGAATCATTATTTGGTATGAATAATTAATTCCTTGAGAGCTTATCTGTTACACACATACTATTCCTTTACAAACCAGAGGGACAGTAATGTGCAGATGGAGCAATATGACACTCCATAAGATCTTCATTAAGTATTCATTTATCTGAAGATGAACATTCATTGCACCATCTGCACATTGCTTTGCTGACTACAAACGTGGTAAATATTGGTCTGGGAACTGCAAATGTTTCCCGTGTTTATCTGAAGTCACACTGAAGCCATACTGAAAGCCATACTCGTGGATGTAAGCAATTTCTTGAAATATGACACATGGATTTCTGTGCATAGTGTGCAACTGATGTTTATGTTCTTTCCTTTAGGGATTCGGATGTTGGATGGTGTTGTCACTGATGCCATTGAAGCAAGTTCTATTGGATTTAATCCACAGCACGTGGATATTTACAGTGCTAGCTGGGGACCCAATGATGATGGGAAAACTGTAGAAGGCCCAGGGAGACTGGCCCAAAAGGCCTTTGAGTATGGCATTAAACAGGTGAGGGGCTGCATAAACATCCATTATATGTAAGCAGGCATCCAATAATAGAAAATAGAATTCTATAATACATATTGTAGATTTCTTTCCTCACACCATGATTCCATGGCCATTACTGAGTTAGGACTCAGCAGATGAGAGCCACAGTTTTCCATTAATGATTCTATAAAGAGTTTTGAGACACCTGTATTGGAAGCGTTGCAGTTGGTAGTAGCTGGGGGGGCATAGACCTTACACTTCCAGGTGAGCCCCAAAAATAGGATGATGGTGATCAGTCCAAGAGTATGAGTCTGTTTGTTTGTGAGTGACCCCCCCCCCCTATGTGTGACACCCCCCCCCCCCACTGCGCACACACACTCGTAGCCACCCCCCTGGAGCCGGCCGCAGGAAAAACTACATCGCCCAGCAGCCCTTGTGCCTCCCAGCACCTATTTGTGCCTCCTAGTAGCCCCTGGGACTCCCAGCAATCCCTTTCCCAGTGGGAAGATGGAGGAGAGACCACCAGAGTGCACCAGGCAGGTAAGTATTATTTTTATTTTTTACACAGGAGTTGGATACAGGAGGTTTTTTACCTTGTTACACCTCATACTCAATTGAATTCCCCCCCCCCCCCCCCCCCCCCCCCAAAAAAAAAAATCATCTATCTCCAAATTATTACCATGAAGTACTCTACTGGTTATATATTATGTACAATTTTAAAGTGCCTTTGTCACCTACATAAACACAGAAAAGGTATCAATCATGTGCTGAATGAATGTTCGTGAGAATGTCGTCTCTAAGGAAATACTAGGAACTCCTACCTCATGAATATAAGCCAATTGCTGATTAATATTAGTGGTTTCCTAATGTCACTGGCTCATCGGAGATGAATAAGCTGCAGATTACAGATTCCTCCCACTGTGTTAAGATCAGTAGTTTACTGTAATAGTTTCTGGTAAGTAGTTAAGAAATAAGATAATCTATTAATGAATCAGTCATGAATAAGCCATTAATGATGCAATACTTATATTCAAAGGGGCGAAATGGAAAAGGTTCCATCTATGTCTGGGCGTCTGGCAATGGTGGGCGCCAAGGCGATAACTGTGACTGTGATGGGTACACAGACAGCATGTACACCATCTCTATCAGCAGTGCCTCCCAGCAAGGACGCTCTCCCTGGTATGCTGAGAAATGTTCCTCCACATTGGCCACAGCGTACAGCAGTGGGGATTACACCGATCAGAGAATAGTAAGTGGGAAACTGACACTTGTCTATAAAGTCAAACTATAGTTATATGGAAGAGTTTTATATTGAGGTTTATATATTGTAGTCCCTTGATGGCTAACCTTGACACTCCAGATGTTGTTGAACTACACATCCCAGCATGCTCTGCTACAGTTTTGCTATTTGTCCATGCTAAAACTGATGCAGGGCATGCTGGGATTTGTAGTTCAACAACAGCTGGAGTGTCAAGGTTAGCCATCACTGTATGTAGTCACTGAAATACTTGTTTCTATGAAGAAAATAAAAGTGGGTTTAGTGTTAATACCATAGGCAGGCTCCCCTGGTACCTGTCCAGCACAGGGATCCGGGCAGCGGGGTCCATGCAGCAATGGGGAGTCAGTGGGGTCCCTGTGGCGGATGGGCAGTCAGCGGAGGGGTCCCTGTGGAGGAATGGAATTAGTAGCGCTACTAGTTCCAATCTGCAGCAGGGACCCCGCCGCTGACTTCCCATCCGCCACAGGGACCCTGCTGCCTCCCCAGCACTGCATAGACCCCGCTGCCCGGATCCCCGCTCTGGCTAGGTATCAGGGGAGGGGGGACAGTAGGGGGCCACGGATGTGTAGGGGCCCTGGGGCGACCCCCCCTGTTGCCCCGTGTATATCTGCCACTGACCATACAGTCAGTTAGTGATTCCCAAACTTTTTTGAATTACGGCACCCTAGAGTATCATAATTTTCTTCACGGCACCACTAGGCCAAAAGTTTCTTATAAAAAAAAAAAATTAAGTAAATTGTGTTTTAGATGTCATCATTGGGTTCAATTATGTGGTGAGGGACAGGATTCACCTGTGTTTGTCCACATATGTTATGATTGGAAGTCACAAGCATTGGGTTTGCCTGCTACATTGACACTAAATAATTTGAATTGGTCTTGGACCACCAACCCAGGGCACCCCTGCAAGTGTCCCATTGCACCCTAGGGTGCCAAGGCACACAGATTGGGCACCACTGCCATAGGTCATTATACAAAAGTCAATAATATATATTCACAGGAAAATCCCTGTAAAAAGTCAGGTAATATAGAATTTACTGTAATATTATTATTATTATAATATACATATATATATATATATATATATATATATATATATATATATATATATATACATATAATTGTTATTTCTCTATATTCTCAAGGCTTAAAAAAAGATACTGTACTAGGTTCAAAACTTTTTAAGTCAAAAGTATAACAATTAATGAAATAATAAAATGAATAGGATGTTGCACGTAATTAGGAAAATTTTCACATAAAGTAGAAAGAGAAACATAAAACAATAACCCAGTAGACTGATAATGGAAGTATATTATGTTATAGAGAGGGAATCCTAGTGTTCAAGGAGGAAAGGGCTGAAGAAAGAAGGTAGTTCCAAAAGTGAATTAGGAGGCAGGCATGATTGAGGTGCCATAGGCCCACAGGAAGTAATAGGTAGTTCAAAGACATTTTACAATGTGTTTAGCCATCTCTTCTGAGCTTAAACCAGTGAAAAGCAGAATGGAAAAAAATATGGAAATAACTAAAATATGACATTGAAGGACATTTGGAAATCTGGAGTTACACATAGTTTGCAAAAACACTTGTGAAACAGGTGTTGACATGTGCCGTTCACCCACCATGTACAATTTGAATTGGCTCAACATTTGCTGTGTAAGATGGCCGACACCTTCCCTCCCAAACCATGTATTCTATCAATACCTCCAACTTCGCCACTTCTATAACTCTCTCCCTCGACCAGCCCCTTCCCTTTCTCGCACAACATTTGAATCTCTCTGCAGAAATGCTCACCTAACCAAAAAGCTCATATCCACCATCTATCAAATACTCTTATCTCATAATCAACCGCTAAAAGAGACTCATGAACTAGCCTGGGAAAGGGAAACGGGAGAAACCTTAAGTCCAGCTACTTGGTCTAAAATTAGGATGGCTGTAGCAAAGAGCTCCATATCGGTACGAATCAAGGAAAACGCATATAAAATTTACTTCCGATGGTACATGGTCCCTACCAGACTGCACACTATATACCCCACATCCCCCGACTCTTGTTGGAGAATGTGTGGCCAAAGGGGAGCTTTTCTGCATGTTTGGTGGTCCTGCCCTTCCATTCAAACTTTCTGGAAGGAGGTCCACAGGCTGATCAAACAAGTCACGGGAACTCAAATGCCCCCATCTCCATTTTACTCTTTATTACTTAGACCACTACCTAAAACCCCACCACCAACTCAAAAACTAATAAATCATATCCTAGGAGCGGCGAAATGCCTCATTGCTGCACATTGGAAATCCCCCTCACCTCCATCCATAACTGCTGCCATCAACTCTACCTGGGCTACCTATAAAATTGAAAAAATTACCTCTATCTTGCATGATACCTCCCTCAACTTTATCAAAATATGGTCACCATGGACAACCCACTTCCAAGCCGAAGCCCCGTTGACTACCCTGTAATGCCTCCATATCCATGACACTGCCCTATTGACCGTCGACAGCTCCTCTGGACCCCTAAATCTTCAGATATCTGACTCTTTGCCCGTTTTCCTTAACCACACTTTTCCTTTCATTATCTTTCCCCTCTGTCCTAACTCCCTCATTCCTCCTTACTCACTCTCATCCCCCGCTCTCCTCCAACTAGAGCCCCCACACCTCCAACTATAACTTAATGCTTAGAATACTCAGGAATCATACCTCGCAAATAACATATAATTTTTACAAATGAGCACTCCATTCAACGATGTTTCTGTGTTATTTTTTATTTTATTTTTTGCGTTAAGCATATTACTGTCAATGCCATAATACATATCCTCCTGTAATCATTACTGCACCCATTTCATGTATGTTGATATGTGTTTAAAAAAAAAAAACAAATAATCTATTTTTCTCAAAAAAAAAAAGATGGCCGACACCACTACCAAATAAGCTGAAGTTACATTTGCAATAAGCTGTATTAAGGAAACAAAATAGAATTGTCAGTGATTTGTGCACTCTCTCATTTCGTTTCATATTTAGATAAGTGCTGATCTACATAATGACTGCACCGAAACACATACGGGAACCTCCGCTTCAGCTCCACTGGCTGCTGGGATATTTGCTCTTGCTCTAGAACAAAAGTAAGGACGCCCTGTCATCTGTTTCTTATATTTTGCCTAGGATGTATATAATATAGGACCAAATTACAATTTCAAGTTTCAAGGAATTTTAGTGTTTCTCACCAGCAAACTGCTTTGTAGCAATTTTCCTTTTAAAAAAAAAGAAAAGAAAAAATAGTGCAAAAAAACTACTTATTTAGCTTGGACCAAGAATGACAAAAATTTACAATGGATTGCCAGTAAATGAAATGGATTTTCCAATATAATGACTTAGGCCTGATTCAGCTTGGTTTGCATATGATAAGCTGCTCGTAGACTGCCTGTTGCAGCAAGGCTTGTAAAGCCAATGAAACTGCACCTTGCACCAGAGTCTTTTGGCCACTCCAGAAAAATAGGGGCAACTGGCTGCACCTACCCGCAAATGCCTCTGCCTGTCAATCAGGCAGAGGTGTATGCTGTTCTGCGCTCTGCTCCCCTTGCACAGAACCAAACATCGGGCATAATGCAGGTTGTATATCTGATGCGATACAACTTAAATTTGTCCCTTAGTTCAACTCAGTAGCAGTTATAAAGTAAAAAAAAGTAGTCTTATACCCTTTTCAGACAGAAAAGTCTGAAAATCTCAGCAAATACACAGCATTTCAAATGCAGTGTCATTTTGCCGGGAGCAGCCTGACCCCCCTTCACACAGAAGAACAAATTACCAGGTTGAAAATTTCTACCCAGTAATTTGCTGAATAACACAGGTATTTCTTCTGTGTGAAAGGGTCAACAAGGGTCATAAATCCCATGTCCTCGACCCTGGTCAATTCCAGGGTCGGAGACACGGGATTTACGACACGGGTGTGCCCTTTCAAACAGAAAAAGGACCCGTGTATTTAATGAAATTCCTGGGTGGAACTGCTTCACCCGGGTATTTCATTTTCTGTGTGAAAGGGGTATAAGTTATACTGAAAGAATCTTTGGGCATAGTTTAGTTCATATGTTGGTAAATGTTTATATAAAATATTTACTGTGAGATCTTTTTAGGTCAACATTTCAAAACAAATTGTAACATAAAATTGTCCATTTTCTTTCTTTAAGTCCTAATCTCACATGGAGAGAAATGCAACACTTGGTGGTCTGGACAAGTGAGTATGACCCGCTGGCCAATAATCCTGGCTGGAAGAAGAATGGAGCGGGACTCATGGTAAACAGTCGATTTGGGTTTGGCCTGCTCAATGCTAAGGCACTTGTGGAGTTAGCAGATCCTAAAACTTGGAAAGGAATCCCTGAGAAGAAAGAGTGCATTGTGAAAGACAGTGATTTCTCACCCAGGTAAACATATACATTTTGAGTTAAGGAATTTGGGGTAACATCGCACATTTCTGCAATTAATGTACTGCAAATTTGTTTTGTTATAGTCAAAAAATGAGCAACTATGATATTGGAAATCGTATTGTAGTGCACTTTTGAAAACTGGACCAATATTCACGAATATGCAGTCCATACAGCAGTGATGCGATATCACTGGTTATCAGGCTGCATTCTGCAGGTTAAATCAGTCCACAAATCTTTGCTTCCAGGGTGTGTACTGTAGGTTGACAGTGTATCTGTTTATGTATATTTGTCATGCCTTACTATAATGTAAGAATGTTTACCAGAATACCCGTGACAGGAGTGTCTGTAAAAAAAAAAAAAATCATTAAAATGCTTAAAAGAGCCATAGATATCAGATTTCATTGTCTTAGAAGGACCAGGTTCCTTAGAGACCAGGTTCCATCATACTTGCCTACACTCCAGGGGCGTACAGCCTCTGTCCAGGCCCCCTTTTCTCTAGCTGGCAGTGCATTAGTAATGGCTAGATAACTGTGGCACTGTGCTATAGTCCAATGCGCACAAAAAGGTGGCCATTTTTACGGCGATTATCCTACTGCACATACGCAAAATGCTGCTGTGCCATTTTATTACTGATTTTGCAGTGCTACCGCTGCAGGACTCTGGAAAGTATTGAAGAAATAGGTGCAGGGGGGCCGTTATACACCACACACCATACGCGCTTTATAGATGCACTCACAGAATGTTCTCCCAGACTTCTGGATGAGAAGGTCACCCTCCTGCTTCTGCCCAATTCCTTTTACAAAGTAGACTGATACTACTGGACATGCCCCTCACACTAGTCACTTCAAACTATGTCTGGGATAAATTGGGCAAGTATGGGTCACAAACAATGGTGTAGCAACAGCCCCTGAAGACACCACTGGTTGGAAGCTCTGGCGGTACTGTAGGAACATCTGTCCTGACATACCATACCGCTGTCAGTGCAGCTGAGAAGAGCTGCCTAAGGAGCACCACCATCGGAGAGATGTCCCACCAAAAATAGCAACTGCCTCAGAGGAGAGTTAGCAAGGACGCTAAAGGAGGTGGCAGCCATTTTTGAAGGGAACATTTTAAATAGTATGAAGGGACAGGTGCGTGCAGCGCCCCCCCCCCCCCCCCCCCTGGGACTGTAGACCCATGGTGGTGTCCAGGGTGGGGGATTTCCTGACAACGAGTAGAACCCCTGACGAGTTGCTATGGAAGAACGAGGCACCAGAAAGTTTTTTGGTAGGGGGGCAACAACATATGTAATGACTCCATGGATGCGTATCAACCAACTTTTCAAAATGTAGAATTGCACAAAAGATAGCACATTTGTGCCATTCCATTATATGTTGTACAAAGTATTAGGTGCCATTCAGAGTATCACTGAATAGGAAAGACCTCCGAATGCACATATGCTCCAGAAAGCGCGACTGAAACTTACTGTATAAGGCTCCATTTTATTTCACCAAATAAAACGTAGCAGCAACCAATTACCCATTTGCTTTGTCTAGAACGGGTATGCTGTTTTGCATGCCACTAATTAAGCTGTGTTGAAAATAATTCTGATTAGTACTGTTTACTCAAAATACATTTATATTCCATTAATCTATGCATGTACGAACACAGGCAGATGTTACACTGTATTACAAATTATGCAGTAAACAAAATGCAATTGGGTTAGCAAAGAGCTTGCTTGGTAACCTTGGCATTAGTATAAATGGGCATTCTCTGACATGATTGTTTGAATACATATTTTGGCTTAATTTTTCCTTGGATATAGCAGAAAAAAAAATCAGTCCCATCAGTGTTATTCATCATTTTTTCTTTGTGCGTTCAAAAGCTTTAAATATCTCTTCAAATAAATGTTGTGAGATAAAAATAGGTATAGGGTTTCATGCCTGAATAAATTATGTTTGTGTCAACACTCCATAATTCTATGTCATTGGTTAAATGAAACACCATGGAAATCGCAACATATAATTAGTCTGCCAAACTAAAAATAGCTAACGGTCTCTAAGGAAATGTAATCCGTCAGTATTGCTGGAACAAAATATTATTCAAGATATAATAATACCACAATACAAATCCTCTCTGGACAGAAGACTTTACATGATATGTTATATTTATAAGCTGCTAAGTAATCCTTTTCGTGATTTTTAACAATCATTTTTGTTGAAGTTTCCTAGGAAAAGATAGGGCTACAGAAAATAAAAAGGGACAGAAGGGAAGCCAGGTATATTACATATGGAAAGGACTTTTGCCCAAATAGACATCAGGTAACCAAACCGGGATATTTTCAACAACAACTAGGTCGACATCACTAGGTCAACATGCAGGAAGGTCGACATGGGTCTAGGTTGACATGGGTCAATGTCGACATGGGTCTAGGTCGACAGGTCATTAGGTCGACACAAGCATTATGTCCACATGGGCAAGGTCGACAGTCAAAAGCTCGACATGGTTTTTTTCACTGTTTTTTGAGCCGACATGTGCCAACTGGTGGTATTTCATGCCTTACCATCCACTAGCACGTGGTGGGAGAATAAAATAGTGTGCTGAGCATAGCGAGCCACCGTGAACTAAGCATTGCGAGCACAGCGAGCGATGCGGTGCACTTTCAAATGTGTCCATGTCCACAGTGTCGACATTCAGGTAAAAAAGTGAAAAACCCCATGTCAACCTTTTGACTGTCGACCTTGCCCCTGTCGACCTAATTCTTGTGTCGACCTAATGACACTGTCAACCTTGACACATGTCGACCTTGTTCCATGTCGCCATAAACCGATGTCAAACTTGCTGCATGTTGACCTAGTGGTGTCGACCCAGTGCTTGTTGACCTAGTTGTAGACAATATGATCCACACCCACGAAACATACGTTAAAAATACAATGGAGTCCTGGGCAAACACATCTAAACCATTTATATGAGAATGAAGGAAGCAGAGGAGGAGGGTATTTGGCTGGCTAGGCGAATGGTGTGAATAGGGCTTCCATTACTAGCGGTAAAACGCTGTGCCAACAACAAATTGTACCCTATGCCAGCAATTGCATTCCCCCACTTAGCGCTTCTCTTTAGATCATGATATCTTATTTAAATAGAATTACAGTGTTTGTTAAAACCTGTTTCAATAATAAAATAAAAATATTGGTAACATGAGGTATTTCTAAGGTATCTATGCTGCCATGGAACTCTTTCCATGAATCAAGTGACACAAATAATATCACTATATACAATAAGCCAATGATGACATCACTAGGTACTTCTAAAATAAGTAAAGTGCTAGAAACTGTAAGCAGTCAGGCTTTTAGTTTCAGTTTGTGAATATTTCTTGATAAATTACACAATCTGCTTTGTCATTTCTTTATTGGTGAGGTACAGGGGTAAAAAAAAATATATCAGGATTTCCAGGGGGGTGGAGCCAACCATGGGGGTGGAGTGTGAAGTGAACCAGTATATAGTGTGTCCTGCTATGCATTGAAGTAGGGATATGTTGTACAACCCGTGATTTGCTGGTATAGGGGCGGTAAGGGGCGTGGCTTAATTGCAGCTTAATTACATGAAAAATCTGGGTCTATAAAGAGCTAGGGTTTCAGGTATATAGCTATAATTTTTTGTCTTTAATTAAATTAAAGATATCTGTTGTGATATGGTATTAGATGGTTTATATAGTATGTTCCATATTTGTTCACAAGAGAATACATTGTGTACAAACAATCTTTATCATTGGCCTTATTGGTGTGATTGGAATTTACTGTAGAATAATTACAGAGATCATTTCACCAATCTTTCTGTTTCTGTTTTGCAGATTTTTAGGATCAGAAGATGAAATCACAATTGAAATTCCCACAAAGGCATGTGTAGGCCAAGATAATTATATAACGTCTCTGGAACATTTGCAACTGGAAGTTTCTATAGATTATACTCGTCGAGGAGACCTTCACATCACACTGACTTCACCGTCAGGTAAATCATTAAAACACTTTGGGACCGACACACTGGCGTTGTAGCATATGTTTTAAAAATACAATAGATGACATGTGTAACGACTACTGCGCTGATATACTGTAGGGCCTGATTCTGATTTAGGAATAAGCTAAAGCAGGCATGTCCAACGTTGGCCCTCCAGATGTTGTGAAGCTACACATCCCAGCATGCTTTGCCACAGTTTTGCTATTAGAGAATGCTAAAACTATTGCAAAGCATGCTGGGATGTGTAGTTTCAAAACATCTGGAGGGCCAACGTTGGACATGCCTGAGCTAAAGTAAGCAAGAATATGTACTGTAACTGTGGACCTTATTCTAGTTCACTCTTTCTGACAAAATCCTTCTTAGATGGCCAAAACCATGTGCACTGCAGGTGGGGCAGATGTAACATTTGCAGAGAGAATTAGATTTGGGTGGGGTTTTACTTCAAAGTGATATCTATATTGCAGTGTAAAAATAAAGCAGCCAGTGTTTACCCTGCACAGAAACAAAATAACTCACCCAAATCTAAATCTCTATGCACAAGTTACATCTGCCCCCCTGCAGTGCACATGGGCCCTTATTCTGATCGGTGCGGCCGGATCCGATTATGCGGCCAGGACCGTGCGTGCGAAACCCCGCCTTCCATACGGATCGCCAACTCCGTCCGTACGCGGTAACAAGCTGGCCGAACGGACCGCACGTGTATTTTTCACGGAATACGCCTCCTCCATCTCAGGGAACCTCCCCCATCATTCGATGGTCGCAGACCATCGAATGCAGGACCGAGTGCTCCACCAGCTCACGCAACCTCAGACCACACCGACATTTTTCCGTGCAAAAGCAGGGATCTGGGCGAGCAGCTGACATCCGGCGATGTCATATGTCCGCCCCCTACACGTGCGTCACGGCCGCATTACCATACGTACGCCCAGCGTTTTCATGGTAACGCCCATGAAACGCGGGGCGTACGCATATGGTAATGAGCCCAAATAGCCCTTCACGCCCCTCTCCACCCCCTGTTCGGAGTGTTCACATTTCATGCGGGATTTGGCCGTACGCCCCGCTCGCACATGCGCAGAGACGCCTCTGCACATGCGCAGACACAAAACATCGGCGGCACGAACGCACGCGGATATTACCGCACCGACCAGAATAAGGGCCATGGTTTTGTCCATCTAAGAAGGATTTTGTCAGAAAGAGTGAACTAGAATAAGGCCCTGTGTGCCTGGGAAAACTGTGTTGCACTGCAGTTGAGGCAGTTTTAAAATGTACAGAGCGATATAAATTTGGTGTCCAAATTAAAATCTAAATTACAGTGTAAAAATGTAATTTCTCAGTATCCTTGGGATTCATGCACAAACAGCCAGTATTTACCCTGCATGAAAAAAAGTATGTACAGCATTGCAACATAGTTCTTCCAAGTACAGCGTTACTTACTCTTTCTTACTTAATTCCAAACTCAGACCCATTGGTGGAAAAAAATAATCGTAACCAATAGCAGCCAATAGATTTGAAGTTGGTATTTGTATTTTAGTAAAAAAAAAAAAGAAGAAGGAAGCAGCACTTTAATTGAATGCTGAGAGTTACAGTAACGGGGCCTACACATAGGGCGAAATTAGGACATTTTCTAAGCAATCTAACCAGATTAGGGCCACAGCGATAATGATGCGTGGCCCCGCGCATCACTTTTTCGCCCGACGATTAATATCCATCATGATAAATATAGTTAACCGGTCATGGTCAGTGTTCTCACCGGATAACACTTCCCTTGAAAAATTGTTCAGCACAAAGCGCTGGCACATTACTGTGCAGCGCTGTGTGCTGAGCGATCTTGCTGAATGATCTACATTACTCAGATCGCTCAGCGGTGTCACCAGGTGTGTAGGCCCCTTAACACGTCCCCAATGGTTTTTAAATGTTTTTAAGTTGACCAACCCTATCAGTAGGCTTGGTCATCTAGGTTCAGGACAGTCACAGTGTGGTTGTCGCATAATATTTATTTCTGGTTTCTGTTCCATGAATTGTAAGGCAAGTCTATTATTCACAGAAAGATTTCTATCACTGGGTATTGTCTGTTTATTTGTACACAATTCTAGCAGTGAGAAAAACAAATATTGAATTGTTTGCTGCGGTTACAGGATGTGGATTTTTCCATAGGCTTTGCTGCATATACTGTATAAAACATTATTCAAACTTATTGAAATGTTGATGTGTGTTCTATAGGAATAAAGGTATTCTCTGTGCTTGCTAATACACTGTAAATCTGCTCAGTCATATTTGAGTGCTTGGATTTTTTATAAGAAAAGCGTAATTTTATATAAGTACCGCACATGTATACACTGTTTGTTTTGTATTGTAGTTTTTTTTTCCAGACCCTCAACTTTTTGGGCTTTTTAGTATTAACAAATTGCATAATAAATTCTATTTAAATAACTGCAAATATATTTCAGTCCCAACTATCCCCAATTGTTTCAAACATCCATAGTTTTGCATTATAATAATAACAGGTCACATATTAAATCTAACAAACATATAGATATCCTGGAAATACATTCTTTTGGCATTGCCAAGACAGGAAAGCCCCTTTCACATTGCAGCTGTAACACGGCATATTGCCGATTTTTAACTGCTTTAAAACGGTAC
This sequence comes from Crinia signifera, assembly GCF_055691185.1. Lineage (NCBI taxonomy): Eukaryota > Metazoa > Chordata > Amphibia > Anura > Myobatrachidae > Crinia > Crinia signifera. The sequence goes on from NC_139217.1 coordinate 408,978,564, forward strand.
CAGCTGCAATATGAAAGCTCCACAATCAATTTACCGGTTAGAAAATACCGGTATTTTGAAACATGTTAAAAGCAGGATCCTACATGTTTCAGAGCCATTTTACCTGCAGTCTGAACAGCTCAGAAACAGTATTTGCTACAAATGATAACCACACTAGATACCCGCCCACAAGCAGGAAAAAAAAACATTTAAAATTACATTGTATGTCTTTCTATGGGTGAAATGGGTTGAATCTAAACAGTATTGAAACTACAATATACCTTTACAACATGCAATATAAAAAGGGGTTTAACTGGCTTTTGACCCGTTTTAAGACACGTTTGCAAAAACGGGTTGAAAGCAGGTTTTTGCAATGTGAAACCAGCTTAACTTATATAGACCTGAGGCAACCGTAATGCCTAAACCCTGTCCAGAACTGGCAATCGGACACCCCATCAATGATCTGTGATCTGTCAGGGAATTAGGGAAATTCTTCATTTTAAAAATCCCCAATTTCCTGGTTAGGGAAGATGCCATAGTGCAGAGATTTCCTGGCTTCTTCAAAGGGTGGTTTGCATTGCATTGTAAGCCACCAAAAGTGACCAAGTGATCTGATGCTGGTTGAATCACTAATGCAGCAGGAAACCTCTGCCTGTTATAAATGCATCTTGCTGAATTACCATACAGCGCTATCTCTGCTGCTTCCCAACAATAATAACGCCACCAACCATATCTGAATTAGACTCAATATCAGTAATGTATGGGGGCATTTACTTCATGTATTTGCCCTTGGAAACTCTTTATGGTATACAATTACAGGCTACTACTGTATGTGAAGGAGTGAAGCAATGGTGTACAACTACACAACCACATAGATGAGGTTTGTCAAGTTAAATGAAACACAATAGACAGCCAAACAATAAGCGCGTACATTATATATAATAAGAATGATGCAAAGTTAAAATACTACCCAAGCACTTAAAATTAGGTATAGCAGGAACATACTACACAAGCACATGCTGTAGATGAGATATAAAAAGACTAATGGTGCACAGTAAACAGTTACTCAAGAGCATAGATGAGATATAACAATACTAAAGATGTAACACAAGTACTGTAGATCAGATGCATAACTTTATCCCATCCGGAGGCCAGCTGAAATGTAGTGCCCCATCCCCCCCCTCCTTAAAAAAGGTGTGAAAATGGTCAGACTCACAAGATTATATCACAGGCCCGCAGCAGAGGTGGATGCACCATTGCTTGCTGCAGAGCGTGCTGAGTGGTACCAGACTGGAGCTGTCCAGTGCCCTATTGCAGGTGTTAGCAAGGTTTCTGGAACAGAGCCATATAACTGTTCAGCAGCAGCAGAGCTCCATTGGAAGATCAGCAGTAACACTTGGACCCCACTGTGAACCAGCAGGTGCCCATTTTGGGCTTGGAGCCCAGAGGTAGGAGTCTCCATTGCCTCTAGGAGTTACACCCCTGAAGTAGACAGATTGTATGTAAAAAGATTAAGGTTGCACAATAAACAAATACACACAAATAAGATAACAAAAAGACTAATGAGGATGATAAACAGCTATCAAACTATATTGATAAGATATAACAACACTAATGGTGCACAATAAATAGCTGGGCAACCACATAGATGAGATATAACAAGACTAATGAGTCACAGAGAACAGCCATCACACTATATAGATAAGATATAACAACACTTAATGATTTTCAATGAACAACGGCACAACTACATAGATGCCATATTGCACTCACAGGTGGATAATCCAATCTCAAGCTTCTCATTCACACTGCAGCTGCTAATTCTCCAAAAATTGTTCAACCACAAGCTATATAGGTAAAGGGCCAGATGCACTTAGCTTCAAAAGTGATAAAATGGAGAGTGATAAACAACCAACCAATCAGCTCCTGCCTGACATTTTTCAAATACAGTCTGTGACATGGCAGGTAGGAGCTGATTGGCTGGCTGTTTATCACTCTCCATTTTATCACTCTTAAAGCTTAGTGCATCTAGCCAAAAATCTTAAAACATTAAATGAAGACGTATCACAGCGCCGTGCTTCAATGTTTAGACCCTCTGTGTGAGTGAAAAAGTTCTATATAGGTATATGTCCAATGAGAATTAAGGGCCCCTTACACTTGTGAGATTTTGTCAGATTTGACCCAATTCTGGTGGATTGGGTCAATTTATCTGACAAAATCTGATTTGCCTGTCTGACAAAATCTTATGTGCCTGATGTGTAGGACGCAATGCACAATCCTGTGCCATTGGGTTTAACCAAGAGATTGTAAGAGATTGATCCTCCTGCACATAGTATATATCTCGAGTCAGTCAGGTCCAACTTGTTGGACAATAAGTTGGACAAGTGTAAGGGGGCCTTTAGTAATATCCATAAATTACTTTGATCCCAAAATAAATGTAATCTCCTTTAAAAATACCAAAATTATTTGTATTTTTATTTTCCTATTTGCAATAAACACTGTTTTTATGACTGGGTTTATTACTAATTGGAAAATAAAAATATTTTGGGGATATTTAAAGGAGATGACATTTATTTTGGGATCAAATGGACATTACCAATTCTCATTGGACATGTATATATACTACCTCCTACCTTTTGTCTGTAAATACCCTGTTTGTTGTATCACTGTCTCTTTTTGTAAAGCGCAACGGAGATATATATTATACTAGGTGATTCATCGCGCCCTACGGGCGCTCTTCACACCGTCGTAAGGGGCTGCGCCCCCTTAATTTGTGAACGTTTGTATATGAGAAATATGGTTAGAATTGTATGAAAGATGCCCTGTATTGCAACTTAGGTGTCCGCGAATCGCGGGAGGGGGGTCGCGGAGGGTGCCGCGAATTGCAGGAGGGGGGGTCGCGGGGGATGCCGCGAATTGCAGGAGGGGGGGTTGTGGGGGGGTGGATGCTGCGAATCGCGGGAGGGGAGGGATTGCAGAGAATCGCGGGAGGGGGGTCGCGGGGTGGGTTGCCGCAAATCGCGGGAGGGGGGTTACGGGGGCGGAGGTTGCGGCGAATCATGGTAGGGGGGGTCGCGGGGGGTGTGCCGTGAACCACGGGAGGGGGGGTCACGGGGTGGGGTGCCGAGAATCGCGGGGGGTGTGTGTGTGCCGTGAATCGCGGGAGTGGGGGTTGCGGGGGGGGGGGTGGGGGGGGGTGTGACGCAAATCGCCACAAGAAAAAATCAACACAGAAAGGTCAACACATGTAAATGTTGACATAAGTTTGGCACTTCATTGGTGTCCATGTCGACACATGAGAATGAATATGAAAATATTAAAAATGAAAAAAAAACTTCAAAAATCAAAATGTCAACCTTTTTCATTGTCGACCATAGCATGTCAGTGTTTTCCATGTGCAATTTAATTCTGGAGCTGCCGCGAATCACGGGGGGTGGATGCCGCGAATTGCGGGAGGGGGGGTCGCGGGGTTGGGTGCCGCGAATCGCGGGAGGGCGGGGTTCACAGGGGTTCCGGTGGGGGGTTGCCGCGAATTGCGGGAGGTGGGGGGTCACGGGGGGTCGGAAGCGGGGGGGGGGGGTTGCGGGGGGTGTGACGCGAATCGCCACAAGAAAAAATCAACACAGAAAGGTCAACACATGTAATAGTTGACATAAGTGTGCCACTTCATTGGTGTCCATGTTGACACATGACAATGAATATGAAAACATTCAAAAAATGAAATAAATCTTCAAAAACTCATGTCAACCTTTTTCATTGACGACCATAGCCGTGCCAGTGTTTTGCATGTGCCATTTAATCCTGGGGCTGCTGCGAATTGCGGGGGGGGGGGTGCCGCGAATCGCGGGAGGGGGTCGCAGGGGGGGTGCCGCCAATCGTGCAAGGGGGGTCGCGGGGGGTTCTTTTTGCCGCGAATCGCGGGAGGGAGGTCGCGGGGGGGTGTTTTTTCCGCGAATCGGGGGGGGGTCACGGGGGAGGGTTTGCCGCGATTCGCGGGAGGGGGGGGTCGCGGGGTGGTGGTTATGCCGCGAATTGCGGGAGGGGTCGTGGGGGGTTCTTTTTGCAGCGAATTGCGGGAGGGGGGGTCGCGGGGGTGTTTTTGCTGCGAATCGCGGTAGGGGGGGTCGCGGGTGTTTTGCCGCGAATCGCGGGAGGGGGGGCGCGCGCGGGGGGGAGGTTTTGCCGCAAATCGCGGGAGGGGGGCGCTCACCTGGTGGCTGTGGAGTAGCAGTGCTGGGCAACATGGGAAGGCAGTGGGTGTCTGGCACTGTCTGTGGGCTCACTGGGCTGGTTCTCTGTCACATACCTCCCAACATGACCCTCTCCAGGAGGGACACAATGCTCTGTTTCTAGACTTCCCCTTGATGTATGATTGCCATCACCTGTATTAAACAGGTTAATTTCTCAGAAAGGTGTTCAGCACAGATGAAGGCAATCACACATTAAGAGGAAAGTCCAGGAACAGAGCGTTATAGACACAGACACCCACTTTGAGTGACAGATGTAGCCAAATATATAGGAGATATATATATATATATATATATATACATATACATGTGGAGGTAGATTTGGCACTCCCAAAATTGAAGATGAGTTGCCCTGGGTGCCTTGCATAAATGTAAACAGCAAATATGGAAAGAGAGAAGTTACTCCAGGGGTCTTTAAAATAATCTTTAGTAATGCTTGTGGATAAAACAATCAGGTAACATGCTAAACAGGCGTCAACGTTTCAATGCTCCTGGCATTTTTGTCAGACAACATGGAACCTGATACCAATAGTTGAAAAACCTCTAAATAGCGGGACATGAATATAAACTTACCCAGTCTGCATGACCCAGCCAGCGGCCGCGTGCGGCATGGCTCCCGGTCCTGGAAATGGGTGGGCGGCTGTCGCTAACATCAGTCCCTGACTGCTGCTAAGCAATGTCAGGACTCTGTCCATGGCCGCCAGCCGGATCCACCTACAGAGGGGAACACAAATGTGGTGCAGTGTGTAAAATGCTGAATGCATATACGTAGAAATAAAGATAATGAAGAGAATATATATCAGCTCTTTCGGATTTCAGTATCACTTATATGCGGATGATACTCAAATCTATCTATCAACCCCAGAGTTGTCACCAGTGGTTTTGGGCCGAGTCTCTGAATATCTCTCTGCCATCTCATCTTGGATGTCTTATCGCCAGCTCAAACTCAATATTTCCAAAACGGAATTACTTATATTCCCGCCAACTAAGAACAGTTACCATCCTGATATCTCCATCGCTGTTAACAACTCCACAATCCACCCTACCCCACAAGCTCGTTGCTTAGGGGTCATCCTCGACTCTGAACTGTCCTTTCTTCCCCACATTCAATCTGTCTCAAAATCATGTTACATGCATTTGAAAAACGTATCCAAAATACGACCCTATCTCACACAAGACACTACTAAATCTCTTATCCATGCACTCATTATATCCCGCATTGATTATTGCAATAGTCTCCTAACTGGTCTTCCCAAGAACAGACTCTCACCACTGCAATCCATTTTAAATGCTGCTGCTAGGCTGATCTTCCTTGCAAAACACTCATCGTCTGCTGATCCGCTCTGCCAGTCCCTCCATTGGTTGCCTGTATCTTACCGTATTCAATATAAAACACTTCTACTTGCATATAAAGCTATTAACCATACTGCACCAGCATATATCTCTTTACTTATAACAAAATATCTCCCATCTGGACCACTCCGCTCTGCACAAGATCTGCGTCGCTCTTCTGCACGGATCACTAGCTCCCATTCACTATTACATGACTTTCATCGGGCTGCTCCCATCCTATGGAATGCCCTTCCACAATAAGACTCTCCACTAGTCTCCAAGCTTTCAAGTGTTCCCTGAAAACTCACCTCTTCAGGCAAGCCTATCATATTTAAGGACCACACGCATAACCCTCTGAGGCACTTATGTATTATATAGCTTCCCTTCTGGACTTGTAACTTGGTGGGACTGCTATTACTGGTGCCTGTCCTTGTGTTTCCCTCCTATATCCCTATAGATTGTAAGCTTACAGCAGGGCCCTCTAACCTACAAGTCTGTCTGTTGTTACCCAGTTTGTTTTATCACTGTCTACTATTGTAAAGCGCAACGGAATCTGCTGCGCTATATAAGAAACTGTAAATTAAAAAAATATATATTAATGCAAACACCCACAATAATAACAATAACAATAAGGCATGGCAAATATTGGCACTGTCACGGCTGATGGATTGGATGAAGTCGTGTGGTGCTCAGGGACAGGAGACGGAACAGAAGAAGAAGGATTAAAATGTGCAGGTTTAATGAAGAATTTCATAAACTATTACTCAAATACTTCTTTAAGTGACAGTTAGTGGTAAACAAAAAATAACACAGGCAAGGTACTTGGAAAGGATAAGGCAATGTCCGTGGAAACGTAAAGTTCAAGTAGGTAATGAGGTTGGCTGGATAAGACTGGTTGTGGTAATGCTCCGGAAAAGAAGGTGGTACTGATGGCGGACACAATTGGATCCTTGGGCTGAAAGAGGATGGATAAGAGTCTCTGAGAGGTGGATCTGGAGGTGGTAGCTCGGAAGTATGGACTGGCTGCTGGACTTGGCAGGAACTGCAGCGATGGGGTCTGAGGCAGCTAAACGGATCTGACGGCAGAGCATAAGAGGCAAGGGCACCAGGAGAGTCAGGAGTCTGCTTAGAGAACTGAACAGCTCTAGAGACTTTTTGTGCTGACCCTGAACAGCCCTAGGCAGATCCCCTATATCCCTAGATGGCAGCTGCCATTGGATGTCAGGGTAGTATGGGCAGAAACCCCTGACCTGGCCCAATCTCTGTTTTGTCCTGAAGCAAGATGGCGGCACCGGCCTCCCGGCGTCACCAATCACAGACACAGTGCTGCACTCCCCAGCTTCCCCTGCTGCCGTCCTCACGCCAGGAGCCGCTGCCGCCGTCCACGAGCTGGGAGCTCACACACGCTAGCCGACGGCAGGCACGGACGGGTGAGTAGTATGCCCGCCGTGCTCTGCCGCGGCGGCGTGTGACAGGCGCACTGTATAAGATGAATGAAAGCACGAGCACAACATGAAGGAAACATGCAGGAAAATGAACATGGCCACTAAGATATCAAGAACATTAATGAGGAAGAGCATAGGAAATAAAAAGTAATGATGTGCTAAATTTAAAGGAATACATTCCAATTAAATCATTCATTCAGTCCATTGGGTCTGACCGTCTGTAGCCGGTAAATCCACTTGGATTCCAATTTTAATAACAAACCATCCCGATTGAAGAGGAGGTGATCGGAATAGTTTGTTATTAAAATTGGAATCCAAGTCGCAAGCAGCCGCTAGCCGGATCATGCAGACTGGGTAAGTATATATTTGTGTCCCGCTATTTAACGGTTGTTCACCTGTTGTTATCAGGTTCCATGTCATCTTGACAAAAATGCCAGGAGCATTGAAACGTTGACGCCTGTTTACCATGTTACCTGATTGTTTGATTGGGGGAAATGTAATAGGATCAGAGATTCAGAAAGTGAGAGATTTGGTAAGAAATCTCCAGGTTTTTTAAAGCGGCAATCATAAACACTGCAAAAACAAACTGTGTAAATGATTGCCACTTTAAAAAAAATTGGAGATTTCTTACCAAATCTCTCACTATCTGATTCGTCACCCTATTAAATGTCACTCCTGGAGTGACTTCTCTCTTTACATATATATACTCCCACAGAAAATCTATTGAAATACAGCACTGTGATATGTTTTAACATAAATGGCATATAGCAAGTCTAATTATGTACAGTAAACTGCTATATAAACAAACCATATACATAAAAAACTTGTTATACACAACTACTACAAAACAGCATACTGGAGATGATATATACCAAGACTAATGATAAACAGTAAACATCTACACTACCATATAGATGAGATAGAATAAGACTATTGTAAAGAGCCATATAAACATATAGGGGTACATTTACTAAGATACGATTCTATTGATGAAGGGATGTTGCGAATAGCAACAAACCAGATGCTATCTATTATCTTCTAGAAGGTGCTAAATAAATAAGAAATAGAATCTGATTGGTTGCTATAGGCAACATCCCATCCTCAACTCCCATATTAGTAAATTTACTCCATAAAGTCATATAACACTAATAATACACAATGAAATACATAACCATATAAATGATATATTGCAAGACTATTGCACAATAAATAGCTACACAACTTCATAGACGATGTATAGCAAGACAAATTACATACAGTACAGTATATTTATACAAGCACATCGATGATATATAAAATAATTATATAACACATTATACAACAAAACATCCCCAAAATTGTATATACAATGATTAAAGATGCACAGAAAATAGCTACTCTACTACGTAGATGGAATAAAACAAGACTAAGGTAAACATTAGTCACATCTCATTAGACACTCTAATCATGTACAGAACAATAGATTACATACAGTATACCAAGTCTGTGACCTTTGGAGTGCTCCCGGAAGTCATGTCCAAGTCACTCTAATAAATGACTACTATAATTCCACTGACAGGATAATGGGTCATTTCTCACTATGTTACTGCTATGCCTTAACGCTCCAATTAAAATAATTGGCCAGACAGTATTGGTTGATTTATGCAAACTTCATGTATATAAACAGTATATATATATATATATATATATATATTATCCAGAAAATGTCCGTGCACTCCCCGCTCTACATGCGTCTCTGCCCGGGTGCCTTCCCTTGATGGATTCCCCACCATTATAGCACAGCAAAAGAAACAGGCGTCACTCCGGGTCTTTAGGTGAAAACAAACGTGAAATGTTACTTGTATAAACGGTCTACGCCATTTTGGGATTTCTCCCGTCATCAGGACCAAGGGAGTAATCCCCAAATGGCGTAGACCGTTTACACAATTAAAGTTCCACATTTGTTCTCACCTAAAGACCCGTAGTGATGCCTATTTCTTTTGCTGTGATATATATATATATATATATATATATATATATATATACTGTTAACAACACAATCATCTCCCCCGTTCCCCAACTCCGCTGCCTGGGTGTCACTCTTGACTCCTCCCTCTCCTTTGCACCCCACATCCAAGCCCTGGCCCATTCTTGCCGGTTCCAGTTACGCAACATTGCTCGCATCAGGCCCTTTCTCTCACAGAGTGCAACTAAGCTGATCATCCACTCATTGGTCATCTCACGGCTCAACTACTGCAATGTTCTCCTCACCGGCCTCGCTCAATCCCAACTGGCTCCTCTCCAATTTGTCCTCAATGCTGCAGCCAGGCTTATCTTCCTCTCCCGCCGCTCTAATTCTGCCACTCCCCTTCAACAAAATCTGCACTGGCTCCCATTCCCCTACAGAATCCTCTTTAAACACCTCACACTCACATACAGGGCCATCTCTAATTCCATTGCTCCATATATCTCTAACCTCATCTCCATTCATACACCCTCCCGCCCTCTACGGTCGGCTGACGACTGTCGTCTCTCCTCCACCCTGATCACTGCTTCCCATGCTAGAGTACAGAACTTTCCCCGTGCTGCACCCCTTCAGTGGAACGCACTCCCTCGCTCCATTAGACTCTCCCCGACCTTGCAAAGCTTCAAACTCACCTATTCATCAAAGCATACCCGTCCACTGCATAAACCAGATGGTTCTCCGACCCCTTGCCTGTTTACATCCTGCTATCTAACCACCACCCACTTGCTTGCACCTCTTGTAATCTGTCTGTCTCCCCTTCCTACTAGATTGTAAGCTCTCTGAGTAGGGCCCTCTTCCCTCCTGTCGTCTAAGCCCACTTCTCTTCACATGTCACTCACAGCTCTCCTATACTCCAACACTCAGTGACCATCTTCGTCTGCATACTCATCTCCATCATTGGCATCAAGCCTCTAGTTGTATGTTGATTGAGTACTCACTACTTCTATCCAAGCTGTAATGTGTATTGAACTGTGGCACTCTTTATTTGTACTGTATTTTTGTTATTTATTCAATGTTATGCCAAGCTTTGTCTCCCTGTATTGTTCCTTTGTACGGCGCTGCGAAACACTTGTGGCGCCTTATAAATAAAATAATAATAATAATAATAATAATAATATATGATCCAAATCTGCCGGCACTCACTTTAAGAAATATCCAGCTGGCCTGGATGCCTGAATAGAAAACAAAAAAGAAGTCTAAGGGAAATAACGGCACTCCAGAGGTGGATATAACTTAAAAATAACATAATGAAATAAATCATGATTTAATACACCATATTTGTTTGAAATTATATCCGCCTCTGGAGTGCCGTTATTTCCCTTAGCCTTCTATATCCATATAAATAGATAGATAGATAGATAGATAGATAGAGAAGTAGAGACAAGCAGCGGCACTCAAAAGGATTTTCCAACAAACATGTATTAAAGATGACCAAAATCAACGTTTCACGCCCCACACCTTGACAAAGGGGCGTCCCAGCCCCGAAACGTTGGTTTTGGTCATCTTTAATACACGTTTGTTGGAAAATCCTTTTGAGTGCCGCTGCTTGTCTCAACTTCTCTCTACCAATTTGATCAAAAAGGCACTGCGGTAGTTGCACCAATTGGGAGAGTGCCGTGCCACTACGAACTCATATATATACTGTATATAATAGTAATTAGATCAACATAGCCTTGTAGTGAAATGTAAAACAAGCACACTAAAGTCCAAAACTCATATACATTTATTATAAAAGTCTCTTATTCCACACAATACAGGTGGTTTATCCAGACTGTTAAAAGGTTCAATGGTGTGTTATTATTATTTCAGAGTAGCAAACGGATGTCTCCAACGCGTTTCGTCCCTACATGGGACTTCATCAGGGATTGCTATAAACATAGAAAAAGCACATTTCAGAAAAACCTTTTCAACAATTTTATACACATACATGTAAAAATGCTGTACTTAGGACTTTACTTTGAAGTCAGATGATTTATATATATATATATATATGTATATATATATATGTATATATATATATATGTATATATATATAACTATACAGTGTATGCATACACAACATATTTTGTCTACATGAATATAAAAATTTAGCTCAGGAGTAATACTTACCATCTTTATATGCAGGAACCAAAACCGTCCTTTTGACTGAAAGAGAAAGAGACGTATCCACAAATGGTTTTAAAAATTGGGCCTTTATGTCGGTTCACACCTGGGGAGAAGACCCAGCAGGCATCTGGACTGTCAAAATCAATGATGTGGTAAGTATATATAGTAGCTCCTCAGATGGATATAAATGTTATATTAGTAAGCTGATAAACATCGCAAGACATGAAGGGTGAAATTTACAAAGATGTGAAATACACTTCACAGGTCATGTTGCTATGGGCAACCAATCAGAAGCTACTTCTTACTTATTTACCACCCTCTAGAACAGCGGTTCCCAACCCATGGTACGCGTACCACCGGGGGTACGCGCTGGTCTTGCAGGGGGTACGCAAACCAGTCGCCGCTAATGGCGGCTGCGTGACCCGGCACATGCGCAGGACGCCGGGTCACGCCGCTGTGGCTGGAAGGCAGTAAGAGGGGTTCCTGGGGGTATGCGGCGCCGGCTTCTGAGCCTGAGGAGAGGAGAGTGCATTGCGCATCTCTCCTACCCCTCACCGTGCTTCCCTGTGACTGGGCCGCCCGTCAGCCAATCAGAGCTTGCAGGCCGGCAGCCAATCAGGAGCCGGCCTGCAAACTTTGATTGGCGGGCAGCCCAGTCACAGTGAAGGGAAGGAGAGATGCGCAGTGTGCTGTACTCTCCTTCCCTGAGAGAAGAAGGCAGCGGCGGCAGCTACAGTGACTGCAGGGGACACTGGACTGTCCTCTCCCCGGCAGCAGCATCAATGGTGAGTGTGCTGCTGCTGGGAAACACTGTGGGGGGCATTGGCACTGTGGCGGTATACTTATTGCTGGCACTGTGGGGGCATATTTATTGCTGGCACTGTGGGGGGCATTGCTGGCACTGTGGGGGCATACCATATTGCTGGCACTATGGGGGCATACCTAATTGCTGGCACTGTGGGGGCTTACTTGTTGCTGGCACTGTGGGTGGCATTGCTGGCACTTTGGGGCCATACGATATTGCTGGCACTGTGGGGGCATACCATATTGCTGGCACTGTGGGGGGCATTGCTGGCACTGTGGGGGCATACCATATTGCTGGCACTGTGGGGCATTTTTATAGATGGCACTGTGGGGGGAATTGCTGGCACTGTGGTGGCATACCATATGGATGGCACTGTGGGGGCGTACCATATGGATGGCACTGTGGGGGGCATTGCTGGCACTGTGGGGGCATACTTGTTGCTGGCACTGTGGGGCATTGCTGGCACTATGGGGGCATACTTGTTGCTGGCACTATGGGGGCATACTTGTTGCTGGCACTATGGGGGCATACTTGTTGCTGGCACTGTAGGGGCATTGTTGGCACTGTGGGCGCATACCCAGTACCATGGGGTCATACCTGGCACCGTGGTGGCATTCCTGTTTCTGGCACTGTGGGGGAATACGTGGCACCATTGGAGCATATGTGTATCTGGCACTTTTGGGGGCATATGTGTATCTGGCACTATTGGAAGGCTAACGTGATCCCCTGGAATGTCTGTTGCTTCAGTAATAGAGATTTGACAGTGTTCTGTTATTTTATATGCTGTCTGCAGAATGGGCTGAGCTTATATTGTGGTCAAGTGGTTGCACTTTTTTTTTTTCTCGTCATTGCCAGTATGAACGCTATGTTTTATATTTGGTACCAGAATGATTTTTGTAGTATAAACTGGGCACTAGAATCTTTTTGGATATCATACATCAGCATGTTCTTAAATTCATCTGAAGACATGGCACATACCACCACAGTGAAAATGGGGGAATGACTTGCCCCTGTTAAGCCACACCCTTCAAATGAGACCACACCCCTTTTTAGGCCACACCCCCTAAACGGTTTCACGAGGGGGTACTCATAAATGAAAAGCCTAATCAAGGGGTACGGGAGAAAAAAAGGTTGGGAACCACTGCTCTAGAAGATAGAAGACATCTTAGTAAATTTCACCCGAAGTGTCTAGATTTACAGATGTGTACATCTAGTCTCAATATTACATGCAGCAGGAGATGCTGGGCGTGAGCGAACTGACACATCCCGTGCAACTCCCATACTTTTTACATATAATGTGACTTGGACACAGGAGATAGGAGACTCTGCTGATTAATTTGATAAGCAACACTTATCTATCTATCTGTGTGCGACCGAGTGTGTATCAAGCACAACAAGCACAACAGAACTTGTTATGGTAAAACGCTGCAGTTGCAAAATTGTAGCACTTCCGCGACTCAGTTGCACACAGATATACACGTGTTACATATGAAAGTAATCGGAACCGTCTCCTGGTGCAAACTAGCTGCACTGCATTGTCTTAGAAGCATTTTGGCAAAAAAATGCAAACAACATTCCCAATGCTTGCAAAGTCTGATGGGACCTGGCATGCCAACGGCAGTGTTTGGTGTGACTGTATCAAAAATGTATGAGGGCCAGAGGAGGCTCCAGAGGGGGGCTGCAGCACAGTTCATAATTCAAATAGAGGAGCCACAGTAACTGCCAGTGAGTCCGTTTGGAGTGGCAGTTGGTGTAGCTCCCCTATTTGAATTTCAACTGTCCTGTAGCCTCCCCTCTAGAGATGAGGACACCTATGTATATTCTACATATATCTATATTACATTTTTAAAGTTATGCACTCATTGCTTTTAATCTAGATGATGTACAGTGGGGGACATTTACTAAGATGGGAGTTCTAGTTCACATAGGATGTTGCTATTGGCAACCAATCAGAATCTACTTCTTATTTAGTAAGCACCTTCTAGAATAAAATTTGATTGGTTGGTTGCCCATAGCAACATCCCATCTTAAATAGAACTCCCATCTTGGTGAATTTCCCCTACTGTACCGACTGATAAACAGAGTTAATCTGAGAATGTATTATATTCATTTTATCATTAATTGCTACATGATAACAGATCACTGCCTATTCCTATCTTATTCCTTTTCTGCACATATGCTGCCCTGTTCCTTTGCATTACTTACTAATATTCTTCAAATGCATCCTATTCCCTCCCATGCTGTAGTAGCACCCCCCCCCCCCCCCCCCCCCCTGCTTCCTACACCTTTATAGAGCTTTCCTCTACTCTATCTACTGGCAAGTCTTTCTCTCTTGTAGGGAGAAGGATCAGTCCTTTGAGAAGTTACCCATTAGCTTCTAGCTATAAATAACCTAGTGCTGTCTATAAAATGACATTTAGAAGCTGATTGGTTGCTATAGGCATCTAAACCACTTTATCTCTATAGCAGGTTTGATCTATCCCCTCAATAATGCCTATTGCTTCATCATCTTACCATTGTAAACAATCAAGTGTTTCTTTCTGACTTTTGAACCATTATCTGACTCAAGGATTTTATATCTGCTTTTAAAATATAGCAACATAAAATTGTTATTATTATTTAGTCTGGAAGAAAACAAAATGAGGGAAGAATCGAAAGCTGGAGACTACTTCTGCATGGAACATCGACTCGTCCAGACCACATGACCCAACCAAGAGTCTACACTTCCTATAATGTGGTTCAGAATGATCGCAGAGGTGTGGAGAAAGCAGGAGACAATGAAAAGGTATGTAATTACTTCATGCTGTACAGTGGTGTAGCAAATATTTAGGCCCACCTAGCTATCATTGCATGACTGCCATTATGTATAATGTGTAGGAAAAATATTTCCAAATTATTATTTAAAAATGTTGTGCATCCCAGGAGCTCCCATGCTTGCTCTACAGTTCCTCCGGTGCAATATTATTCAGTTCTGATATTTCACCATCAACATCTAGAGCATATATATGTACAGCCCAAAGTAAGTTCCTTTACTCCTATGCTGGTACACAAAATCACATGCTTTAAAATGCCCCAGTGCAGACATAAGGTAATTCAGTCTATGTACAGAACTTAAACACCCCCAATGTACGCCAAAAATGTTGTTGAGCCCTAAAATCATGTAAGACTGGTAAAGATTGCACATAATTGCAATTGCATGTGATATAACCCAGTTTATAATCAGATCATCCACTGGGACATGTTCCATATGGTACATAGGGGTGATTCAACACCATTTGGAACAGGGCAAATTCGGCTCTGTTCCAATGGCGGGAGGTCTGCGAATGTGTAAGCGTTATTTTCCGCTAGCGGTGTGCTTGCAGGGTGGATACTGTAAACCTATCGATGTGTTGTAATTGTCTAATGTTGTGATAAGTGTGTTACCTGTGATAGAATACTAGGGAGGAGAGAGGCACGCGATATAAGTGGCGAACGCTGTACTTTGTGCAAGCGTTCAGCAACGTGCCTTGATAGAGAGAGAGAGAGACGGTGCGCCAACAGCATTGAGAGCTTTGTTTCAAACACAGTGTGTCTGGACACATTTACCGGCTGCAAGACCGTATATACCACTTAGACTTGCAATTATCCCAGTTATCATATACTGAGAGTGAACGGGTCATACCAAACTGACCAGGACGACGATTGCAGCATATAATCCATTAAGGATAGATCTGCACTTATTAAGTGCCATGTGCCATTTGTCTGCTATTGTTTGGTGGTAAATCCCTACAAATCCTTATAATAAACGGCTAACACCACTACTATAGGGATCCTTCATTTAATGAGATGCCCTTTATTACTTCTAGCCACAAACTGTGATATATGACAACTCTGATAGCATATTAGAAGCCACCAGAATAGCTGTATTTTACACGGCCGTTAAGTGTTATCAGTGGGTGAAGCTAGTGGGTGAAAGGGATCCCCACATATTATAACCAGCCAACCTCTCATTAATTAAAATATCAGTTGGAGTTAATTTCACTATTAACCCAATCGGTACAGGCATTCTCGCAAATTAGCACCTCCAACAAATTGTTACCAATCTCCTCTGTAGTAAAACAGTAAATGAAATGAAATTAAATGTTTCAAAGTATTGCAGACAAATCCCAGGCTACATAGCCTTTATTAAAGGGAATACGTCTGAAAAACTGTACATCTGTAAATCGTTAAAAATAATAAGTGGTTATCAGTGTGCCACCTGCTCGCCACCTTATTGTAAACACTCATTGTCTTTGTCTTCATTTCACTCGATGTTGAATGTGTTTTTTATTTTATATTTCGCAGCCTATTTTATCGTTATCTAATAAAAGTTACATTTTAAGAAATTTCAGGTGCACAACACCAAGGGAGATACTTTTTTCTCTCTTTCTTTGTATCATATTTGCGCATGTGCAGATCCTGTTAGCGAATGGCTGTGGCGAGTTACACACTCACTGGGCTGTTTGTTTTTGCGGGGAAGGAGGGCCGGGGGCAGACGGTGGCGGGAATGGGGCTTGCCCGTGAAAACGCCCAGCATTTTATGGGCATCCCCATGAAAATGCTGGGCGTTCCCATGGGAACGCAGGCAGGCCAGTGCCTACTGGGGGGCGTGCGGCTGACATCACAGGACGTCAGTGACCACCCCTATTTGTTGGACACCGAAGGAAATAAGAGTCAGTTGAAACTGACTTTTATTTCCGAAGTGGAAAGAAAGAATAATTTCTCTTCCCTTCGGCCCCATGTGAGGGGATTTGTTCTTGGACACATCCTTTCCCATGTTACTCAGGCAATGCGAGCGGCTTGGGAGTTTGGGAGGCGGGCATTTGTCGGGGTGGCAGGCAGAATTAAGCTGCTTGTTTAGCAGTGAACGACTGCTGCTTGACAAGCAGTGTTGAATCACCCTCATAAAGTAAATGTAAATGTTTCACACAAGCTGGAGTTGTTAGTTGATAACATATTTAGACATGAGTTACATAATTCAGCACATGCTTCTCTGGTAGTTAAATAAAATGAAACATCAAAATCAGAGAATACAGTATGGTAAAAGTTGTGTCTGCATGAGTAGATAAACAGGTAATTTGGAGAATGTTCCTGTTTCCTACTTGTTTGCATAGTCAGGTGCACAAAGCAATGTAGGTGGTTTGAGTTGAGAATAATGTCTCAGACGTTTGGTAAAGGGTCGAAAATAAAATAAAAGTAGTGCTTACCAATGAGGAATTTTAGAATAAAAAAACCATTTATTATACATGATAGATGTAATAAAAAAAACATATAAAACATAAGAACTTATCCATGAAAAAGCTGCCCCTAGAGGCAGCGAAACGCGTTGGTTGCTGCCACTCTTCTGGCCCCTAACTGCCACCCACGCATTGTGCACTTGTGGGTCCAACCAGCAGCCTCTTTCAACTTCTGCTATTGGAGAACTGTTCTCTGGGAACTTCAGGATTCCTTTCCAGATCATCGTGATTCCAAAGTGGAGAGAGTTCCATCTTTATCACCACAAGGAGATAACAGCTACAAAGGCAGTCCTAAATGGATACAAGACTCCATGGTGACCCGCAGTGGTAAATATACCCACCTCTAATTGTCTGAATCCAGTGGAAAGTACCATTCAATTCCCCTACTTGAACGTTTTCCTCCACATTGTTCTACCACCCAGGCGGTATACATAGGAGCGGAACCTTACAATATTAAGATCAGTGGCAACCAGAGGGCTCTGATAGAGATTATTCTTTTAAAACCATACCCCATATTCATTTATTGCTGAAGTACTTATGTTTTATATGCTTTTTTTTATTACATTTATCATGTATAATAAATGTGTTTTTATTCTAAAATTCCTCATTGGTAAGCGCTACTTTTATTTTATTTTCTGTCTTTTTCTACCTAGGGACCTACTCAGTCCCTCAAGTAGAAGCTTTCTTGGCCACACACACCTTAGCAGTGCCCATCTGACCACCTTAGGGTGGCCTTGTTCTTTGTTTGGTAAAGGGTGTAGGGTCTGCGCTTTTTCATTTAACTGTTGACAGTTTGTGTTTACTCTAGGGCAGGGGTCCTCAAATTATTTTGCGCTGGGACTCCATCAGACAATAAAAATAATGACAGGACCCCAGCAAGTTACTGCAGAAGGTCATCACATCACATGTGTAGTCAGCAGACAGCACATACATGGCAGCATTGCTGAGGCACAAAATGATGGGAGTAGTCTAAAATAACAGACATTTCAACAGAATTGTCAGACTCCTTGAATTACTGACTGAGATTAAGAAAGTAATCAGCCTGATGGTCACAACATGGAGTCGTGACCCCATGCTGAGAAGGTCGGGACCCACAGTTTGAGAACCGCTGCTCTAGGGAATCATTGGGGGTTATTCAACCCTCAGCTTGAAATGATAATAAAAGATGGGTGCTTAACCCTTTGAATGATAAGTGAATTTGTCAAAATACTGTAGGTGTGAAGGAAGCAAACATTTTTATTCGTCATAATGACCTGTAATAACACAACCAAGAAAATACAGTGTGGGAAGCACTCCTATTGAAAACTTTGAAGAGTCCTTCTTAAATATCTGTTAATACTTAATATCTTCGCCTTGAGTATATCCATCCAAGTCAAAGGTTTCAGTTGTACATGAAAAACAAAAATAAGAAAACATATGGTGTAGCCAGTTTTATACAAAAACAGTCTCAGTATAGAGAAAAACTAAAGAGTTTATTAACTCTATTTTTAGCGGCGTACCCAAGTGTGGTGATTCATATTCATAAAGGTATCTTTGTTTGTGGGTGCATAGTGGTACCCTCTGCCTTCCAGTATCCAACCACACCCCTGTGGAAATGATGGAAAGGTAGAGTACCTAACTTACAGTAAAATGTAGCTGTGTAATTCACATCAAGGTTTCTTTAGTAGGGTTTTCTCCCTTCTTATTTGTTACTTATGGTACTCCCAACATCAAGTGACAGAACCGAAAATTAAACAAACAAGGTTCTGTATCAGCAGTAATATGTAAACAATTTTTTTTTTAAATGATCACGATATGGAAATAAAAACAGTAAAAAAATTGACACAGTGTAACTAGAACCAGCTTAGCAGATGATGGTATTAACAGCTATTTCGCTGAGTAAAGGGTAAAAAAGGTCCAGAATTTTGGCCCCTCACCTAGGTGGTGTAATTTCTGTCAACTGCTAGTTGGGTGTATACAGTACCTGTCTCTCTATAGGCAACAAATCTGTTAATCTCATCAACTGCTAAGGTGGTTCTGGTGACACTGGGGTTTATTCTAGTTCATTCTTTCTGACAAAATCCTTCTTAGATGGACAAAACCATGTGCACTGCAGGGGGGCAGATGTAACATGTGCAGAGAGAATTAGATTTGGGTGAGTTATTTTGTTTCTGTGCAGGGAAAGTACTGACTGCATGATTTTACACTTCAATATAGATCTCACTTTGAAGAAAAACCCCACCCAAATCTAATTCTCTCTGCACAAGTTACATCTGCCCCACCCGCAGTGCACATGGTTTTGTCCATCTAAGAAGGATTTTGTCAGAAAGAATGGACTAGAATAACCCCCACTGTGTGCAAAGGTTTGATGGTGCAAAGGATGTTGTGACTAAACCAGCATTCCCTTGTTTCTTGTTGTTTCAGGAACCCACCAATGGAAAACCATCTACTGTAAAACCAACTTCTGAAATGAGTGATGAAATAGAAGAAGCTGTTAAGTCGAAAGCTATTCTCCACCTCCTGAAGAATGCCTTTGACAGAGAAGGACCTCCATTTGATGATAAAATTACTGAAATACCTAAGCACCATTATTATTATGCTCTGAATAAAATAAGCAAGCAGCCAGATGTCAATGACAGAGACAACAACCTATACAATGAATATATAGATCGATTCTATAAAAAGAAAAATTACAAGCATAGAGATGATCTTTTATTGCAAGCTCTACTGAATATTGTAGAAAAGGAATAGTAGAATTAATTATACTTTACAATGTTGGAAACATGCCACCGCCCTTTTTATTTTTATTTTAGATTTTCATGAAAATTACAAAAATGAGTCAAGCTGCCAAGTCAGTGCGGAAGAACTTGTATATAGTCAATGAGGAAAACAACATACAAATGACACATGTACAACTTACACATAAAACATAGTAATTCAAACAAATAATCCTTAGGTCTAGAGACACAACTAAACATTTATTGGCCCCAAAGCAATGCTTTCAAAGGACCCTCATGTATCGCCCAGTAGTAAAAAACTCAAATTCATTCCTGGGGCTATGATCGGAAAGGTGGATTCCTCCTCATCTGTAGACCTTATAGAAGCTGTAGTCTCTGCACCTATAGCAGTGATGCCAATGTTGTGAACATCTGACATTAAGATAGATGGGTACATTCCTTTAGAAATTCAGATATAATAATTGCCAGGGTGTGACAAAGATATAGAATATTTATAAAAACTGGTGCAATTCAATAGTATATAAAAATAAAGAGGAATAATTAACCCAATCAACAAATGAGAAATTGACATAAATTTGCTTTATGCGCCAGTAAAATATGATCTACAAGCCGATTGTTTGTTATCAACACTATGTCCATGGCGACATTCTGAATGTTGACATCATTACTTCATACCCTAAAGTTCATGGATTTACCATATTTGTTCGTAGTCATTTTCATTTTCTATTTCTCTTAAAGTTCTTTTGCAGAAACATTGGTACTTATGTATTATCTGGACTCCCATGTTAAATGCATCCCATTTTTTCATACCCTTACTATCCAACTACGCATGGAGTTGATTTTATATAGTGTGGCGAGCGCAGCGAGCCACCGTGCCCGAAGCGTGGCGAGCGCAGCGAGCCCCGCGAGGGGACTCGGTCTCATAAGAAAAACGGGAGTCCAGATATTACATAAGTACCGAAACATTTTTTTTTTTTTATATTTAATCATTTGATTTCTTGGAGCCCGAATCTATTCTTAATTAACACTTAATTTACACTCTTTTGTGACCACGCTGTTGATAACTACACAAAAGATGTTGCATTTTTCTCTTACAACAGAAACTGCATCTTTGGAATTTTAATTGATTAAAATCGTTCAGTCTGTATCAAACATGATTACAAGAAAACTAAAACCTTACACAGTTACATATATAAAAATTCTATAAACTTTTTCAGTCCAATTTTTTTTAATTATGACATTTAAAATGTTGACATGTCAAAAAGTCAACACAGGTTTTTCATGATTTATTTGAACCAACTTGTTCTTACTACACCATCCAAGTGGGCATAGAAGTAGACTGCCAAGGGCAGTGAAGCCCTGTGCCCAAAGCATGGGTATGGTCGACAAATGTCAGCATTTTATATGTCAGCATTTTGACAGTGTTAGCATTTTCACTGTTTGCTAATGCTTGTCTGTATTTTGACTGTCGGTATTTTGAATGTCGGGAAATCATACTAAACCCTCGCAATCATCACACAACACTTTGTAATAACAAAAAGTGACATGGTAAAATAAATGAACAAAGACAAGAATACACAATAAGTATGTTAAACTGGAATAATTTTTTTATTGTTATTAAATAATAACACTATATTGAATATATACACAAAGAAATATTGGCAGAAATATCATTTTTAAATATGTGCTACTTACAGTAGTTTGAGATGTGTTTTCCCCCCCTCCGGTAGTGGGGTAATATAATTAACTAATTAAATCTGCAGTATTTTTCTAACACAACCAAATTATTATATAGAAATATAATAAATATATATTTTATTCTTTTTTATGTTTACATTATTTATTATTTACTGTAACAATTTATAGAATACAACATCCAATTACAGTAGTATATGTATGATATTTAAAGCTAAATTTGACTTTACTGTATTTTATAAATCAAAATAATTTTTCTGGTAATATGTTAGTAAAAGTTTGAAAGATTGGTTCACTCTTGCTAACTTTTTAATATCAATGTGTAATGGAATTAACAACAACAAAAATATTAATGTAACATCAATGGGTTTGAATTTTACATTATGTAGTCATTCAGTCTGTGAAATTCAACCCCATTGATCTCAAGCAGATAAAACCGATGTATGTATTTGCTCTGGAATATTCTAATGTACCTACCAGCATCGGAATATAAGGTATATTTGATACAATAATAATTGTTCTTATATTCATTAGTATTTAAAAAATGTAACAAAAGAAGGTAAATCTCATGTAATAACCAGTTTACTGTACTTGAAAACAATTAATATTCAATAACAGAAATTTTGCATAGTGTATTTTGTTTATATTCATCCCGTAATAGACATGATATAGTAACAGGAATGTCTCCAACTGGCTAACTTTAACTTTCACAGTGTTATTTTCAATAAAGTGCAGATATTGTCTACTCCTGGTGATGACAGCCATTTATTTTAGCCAAAACAATATTTAGCCAATCACTTATCCAACTAGAAACCAATAGGAATAGTACTTACAGACAGAGAAAGGTAAGAGGGTCCTACTCAAAAAGTTAATCTATAAGTTGTTATTTAATACATGAGGATAATTTCAACATACTGCATACTGATCCAGCCAGATTGCAAGTGGTAGAATGTATCTACTGAGCTGTTTGATCCAGTCATACAGCAATGGAAAGAACACATTTAAGTTTTTTTTGAACTGTATAAAGATAATTTAATTGGATAGAATATCTTCTGGAAGTTATGGGGGTACTACTGAAATATGCTAAGCTTGTCAGCAGACAAGAGTTTTCAGGGAAAATATAAAGGTTTGGAGGCTAGAAGAGAGCCTTGATACACTGAGAAGTGTAATCAGGGATTCAAGAAAGTAATGAATTTTCAATAAAAGATTGAGATCTTGTGCAAAGTGGAGAACTTGAGTTGAGAGATATTTTGAGATGCATTTTGGTTTAGTCATGTCATTATATGTCAGTAGGAAGGTTTTATTCTGGACTCAGTAAAATAAATAGATTGTATGTTGTGTAAAATAAATAGATTGTATGGGCTTAGGGTTGATCCAGCACAATCTTTGAAATGATAGAAATTGATTGTTTTCTTTGGGAAGCTTCTCCAATTTATCAATTTATATTCCCCTCGGTGAGAGATCTAGAGTGGCTAACTACATTTGGAAATCATTCACATAGAGATAATACTGAAATCCATTGGAACTACAAAAGATGTGGTGTAGAGAAGAGGAACTAGAACTCTCTCTTGTACAGGAAGCGTAAAGTAGGCTGATCCAGAGAAATGTATTCTGATTTGATAAGTACAGTAGGTGGAGAACCAGCAGAGAACAGTGCCCTGAACGTCTAGTGAATGTAGTAATTGTATGAGTAGATAGTGAACCACTGTGTTAAATGCAGCAGACAGAACCTGGAAAATTAGAAGTATTATCATTTAGATATACAGTAGCAGTGATCAAATGATAAACCATTTTATTTAATGCAGTCTCAACAGAGATTTGGGAACAAAATCCTAACTGGAGAGGATATAATACTGTACGTTGTATGCTGATATAAAGCATGTCATTACAAAGTGACATTTCATAGTAACTTGTGCCACATTATCTTGCATATCGGACCAGCATCAAAAAATGGCTGCTTCCACTGTTGGCAACATGTGCACTTTATTGGGTCACTGCTAAAAAAAAACATATATATATATATATATATATATATATATATATATATATATATATATAGAGCAAATGCTAAAAAGAAAACAAAAATGCCCATTTTAAATTACTGTAAATGTTTACAAAATTGTATTGAAATTAATCCGATTTTAAAATGATGTTATAAATTGTGTCAATAAAAACATTTTCAGTAGAATATATACATTTCATAAAATAAAGTCTTTAAAAAATGGCATGTTCCAACAATAGTAAAACCAAATGTGATGTGATGTTATAATTTATTTTGTCTAATACGCCTAATACATTGTGGAAGCAGTTATCTTAGTGTGTGTTTTTAACATTACAATGAATGAGAGAACACTTGGGTACAATACACAAAACACAATCTATTTAACAAACTCTTTTAGGGTATAAAGAGAAAAAAATGTGTATGTAAAATAAAATCTTATTTTTTTAAAATAACATTATGGTCATGCTGTAACAAGGGTTGGCAGATTTTTCAGTACTATGCTGGGCACACATATGTGAAATACTATATAAGCCTGACAAAACAATATGTATAACGTTAGCAGGTTTGTACAATGGATATGTATGTAAATGACGTCATTCCTGGACATAACAGGTCAGCCCAGTATCACAGCCGATACAATATATAATGCAGATATATTGATGTATCTGTGTGTTTGTATGGGCGATCTCCTGACCAACACGTTATGCAGCCACAGGAACTGCCAACAATGACATCACAAATGTGTGGGCAAACCAGCACTGAAACAAAATGACTCATCCAAATCTAACTCTCTGCACATTTTACATCTGCCCCACCTGCAGTACAGCATGGTTTTGTCCATCTGCAAAACCTTCAGCCTTGCTCTCAGGACTGAATCTGGCCCAATGTTTTGGTATAACCAAAAGCCAAACACAGACTATTATTATTAATAGTTATTTTTTTAATAATATACTGTAGCTCACCTTTTTTAAAGGATCGACAGAAGAAAGAGACAGGGCCGGATTAAGGTTTGTGGGGGCCCTGGACAAAAAGGTCTGTGGGGGCCCTCCTCCGCCGGATGGAGGCATCATCTCCCCCCAGCCTCCGCCGGATGGAGGCATCATCTCTACCTCCGTCTGATGGAGGTGTCATCTCCCCCCCCTTCCCTGTACCTTTGCAGTGTGAGGGTGGGTGACAGGCAGCGCAGGGTGGGTAGCACTGGCGGGCAGGGGGTCCCTGCTGCTTATGTGAAGTGAGCGGCGGAGTCCCTGCAGCAGATGGGAACTAGTAACTACTGTAGTTCCCATCTGCTGCTGGTTATGGCCAGCAGAGTTGCCAGATCATCCCTTTAACAATGGCACATATGAATTACACAGGTTCTTCACTGCTAATCAAATGTAATGACAGTTTGTATGAACTCTGACACCTCCTAACCATACCAACTGGTATTACATCCCAAGAGCAGTCAAGAACCTTAAGGGGATGATCTGGCCACCCTGGTGACCAGCTCATTAGAAGGCAGCCTGCCTTTAATCAAGAACTTAGCAAAGCAGTATCAGAATTGAAAACAGAAATTGCCTCTTGGAGCTTCAGGACTGACGCTTTGGAAACCAAAACGGACGACTTATGTTGTTCAGAACAACGTTTGGATTTGGAACTTACTCGGCTCCATGATACATTTTAATTGCTCAAAGAAAAAAGAGAACCAAGAAAATTGCTCCAGGTGCAACAATCTCAAAATTCCAAATATTGCGGAATCAATGGCTAGCTCCTCTTTACAGTCTTTCCTTAAAAAAAAAAAAAATCAGCCCTTAAAAGGATTCATAAATGAAGATTGCCTACAGAGCCCTTAAAAAACAAGCCCTCTACTTCTCAGTGCTTGCAATATATTATAACTAATTGGGACACAGACCCCACTTGATCTCAACTGGACAGTCCATGTGTTTGCTTTTCTCTACCACTATACACAGGCACATATGCCTCAGCGAGGCTCCTGTCTGAGCACAGCCTGGTTTTGCAGTGTAGATGATTGCTACTTTAAAAAAACTGGAGATTTCTTACCAAATCTCTCACTTTTTGATTCGCTCACCTAATTACATTTTACCCTTTGTGTTAAAAATAAGGTGAGGAGGTTGATGCTCTGTAGCATCTTAGTCTAAATGGCTACATATATGTACATCTTATTCTTGTATGTATATATTGTGTATCCACATTATTTATGGTGTTCAACACATTTAAAAATAGATAGAAATTTACTATCGCTGTCATATGTCATTTGCAAATTTGTATTCTTGAGAGGCAAATTTACAAACCAGTCGTATTTGGATTCGTATTTAGTGGCCATATATACGGCCGCTAAATACGAATTTGTATGGACAGCCTGCACAAACATGCTTGCGTGTTAAAAGCATTGGCATTGCCATCCATTTTTCAGTGATGCGATAGCATCCAAAGTATGCCGGTACAGGTCGCACTTCAAGTTGCTATGGTGTTAGCATGCAGAAGGTGACTTCTAACGTTTGGCCTGGGATAATTGTTGCGAATACAAATTAGCAACTACAGTTATGCCCAAGTACATCGTGGTTTACAACGCGCTTTTTAGGGCTCTGACTCGCGAGTTGCAGATCGCGTTATGTCCTGCGTTATGTACCACGCCATGCAATACATAGTTTAACCACTGGGTGACTAATGCTCCACGTTAAGACTTTACGCTACGGATTTTTGCTAAACAGCCACTTTTCACTACGGATCTTGTCCTTACTTTGCGGACAGAGTGTTTGTACAGTATTTATTCGCAGAAGCAGCTACGTACGGTCATTTATGTAATTGGTACAGAAGCCATGCTAACCTTTGCTATTGCTGGATGACTACTTAAATCATTATTTGAGGACCTACAGTATCATACTTTACACTACGGATTTTGTCCTTACTTTACGGACAGAGTTATTTTATTTTATTCGCAGCCGCAGTGACGTACTGTATGGTCATGAACTGTATGTGATTGGTGCAGAAGCCATACTCACCATCTGCTATCACTATATTCAGAGGCAACAGTGGCCTAACGTGTAGAGGCACGGCTTCCCTATCTCAGTATCAGTAGTTCGATCCTCAGTTGGTTACAATATATTTTTATTTTTTAAACGTTCTTTTTTTTTTTTTAAACCAATACAGGTACTGTAGTTACAGTAGTTGGTGCTTATCAAATTCTTTCGGACTTTTCCACAAACAAAAATTCACAATGGCAGGCCTCCATGTACAGTACACGATAGTTAATACCCATACATACTACGCTACAGAGAACGTTTTTTTTCGCAAAATAGATTTAGCTTTTCAGGTAAAATTCCTTGCCTTGAGGACCGTGTTTCGGGTTTAAATTCGCTAACCATTGCTAACCAGCCACTTTTCACTACGGATCTTGTCCTTACTTTACGGACAGAGTGTTTGTACATTACAGTATTTATTCGCAGAAGCAGCTACGTACGGTCATTTATGTAATTGGTACAGAAGCCATGCTAACCTTAGCTATTGCTGGATGACTACTTAAAACATTATTTGAGGACCTACAGTATCATACTGTACTTTACACTACGGATTTTGTCCTTACTTTACGGACAGAGTTATTTTATTTTATTCGCAGCCACAGTGACGTACTGTATGGTCATGAACTGTATGTGATTGGTGCAGAAGCCATACTCACCATCTGCTATCACTATATTCAGAGGCAACAGTGGCCTAACGTGTAGAGGCACGGCTTCCCTATCTCAGTATCAGTAGTTCGATCCTCAGTTGGTTACAATATATTTTCATTTTTTTTTTTTAAACCAATACAGGTACTGTAGTTACAGTAGTTGGTGCGGTACTTCTTTACTTTCACGGCATGGCGCCGCGCGTACTTCCGGGTTACGCTCGCCACTAACTAAGTAAAATAAACGAAGTTAACACCATGCCAACGATACAGTAGTTCAAACTGTACCTCCACTATCCATGTTGGCATGGAGTTGATTTTAATTAGCGTGGCGAGCGTAGCGAGCCACCGAGCCCGCAGCGTGGGCGAGCTGGCGCCGGCAGGCCGCCATGTACACGATAGTTAATACCCATACTGTACTGCGCTACAGAGAACGTTTTTTTCCGCAACAATAGATTTCTCCAAACTCAGACACAGACCGACACCTCAGACAATAAGATGTTGATTGCAGTCATATGTACAAAATACAGTATGTTAATTGCAGTCTGCCTTTTTGTTTCGCTGGTAATTGTACATAATTCAAATGCACCTATCAGCTTCGTGCAGGATTTCCTTTGTCTCTGCCAACATAAATTCAGCTACAGACACTAAAATTGTTTTTCTGCATCTAAACCGTGTAGAATTGCTACGGATCGTCTCTTCATCTCTTGCCTGTATACAAGCACGAGATTGTACCTGTACACCTGGACTATTCATTCTGCTGAATCCAAAGTCAAGTTGTTGCTGCGTTCCTGTTTCTACCAAGCTTTACCATCATACTGCCTTCCTTCCGCAAGAAGAGTACAGTACTGTATCTTCTCGCTGGAGCAGTAAGTACACTATACAGTAGTACAGTCATTTGTACATTTGACTGATTGCTGCATTACAGTATACAGTAAGCAGCACTACAAAACGGTCCCTGCGCGGAAGCGCTCGGTTCCCACCCTTCCCTGAATGAAGCTGTTTCCCTTCTTTCCCTACTGTTTAAATGCACCCGGTGCAGAATACTGTATACAATCGCCTGCTGTGTATACTGTATTCAGATACTGCAGGCTGCCGCTATGGGTATTGTCCGTAAATACTAGAGTCTGTTTCGCAGACTTACTGTATACAGTATCGAGTAGTGATATCGTGATTTTTGATGGCTTACACGTTCAGTGCAGTGCAGTAGAGATAGCGCCATTGAGAATATTGTACAATGTGTTAAAATTGCCTGGTGTGTATGGGCCGCAGATCCCCGACTAGCGATGACAATACTCTATTAGGGTGGGCTACTGTAGGCTGCTAAATACTAGTTCTCTCCGTAATACCATTGGTGTAATACCGTAAATACAGTAACGTATTTTTTCCTCAAACGAGGGGACCGGTGTTTTTCTCATGTTTACGGACTGTTTCGCAGGCTCAGTCACTAATAGGAGCACATGTGATACTGTATCGTGATTTTCAGCCATGTTGGGAATCGACATGGCTGCACAGTGCAGTAGAGATAGCGCCATTGAGAATATTGTACAATGTGTTAAAATTGCCTGGTGTGTATGGGCCGCAGATCCCCGACTAGCGATGACAATACTCTATTAGGGTGGGCTACTGTAGGCTGCTACTGTAAATACTAGTTCTCTCCGTAATACCATTGGTGTAATACCGTAAATACAGTAACGTATTTTTTCCTCAAACGAGGGGACCGGTGTTTTTCTCATGTTTACGGACTGTTTCGCAGGCTCAGTCAGCAATAGGAGCACATGTGATATCGTGATTTTCAGCCATGTTGGGAATCGACATGGCTGCACAGTGCAGTAGAGATACTGTAGCGCCATTGAGAATATTGTACAATGTGTTAAAATTGCCTGGTGTGATGGGCCGCAGATCCCCGACTAGCGATGACAATACTCTATTAGGGTGGGCTACTGTAGGCTGCTAAATACAGTACTAGTTCTCTCCGTAATACAATTGGTGTAATACTGTAAATAACGTATTTTTTCGCTATTTTGCACTCATACTGTATTTGTGTAAAAAAAATCCCCTAGCTGTGTACAAAATCCCCTAGCTGTGGGTGTTCGTATTGTAAGTACGAGGGGCGGCAGTACGCATCCTCTGACCTTTTCATACCCACACTATCCACGTCGGCGTGAAGTTGATCTTACTGTACAGTATACAGTATACTGTAGCGTGGCGTGCGCAGCGAGCCCCGCAAGGGCACGCGCATTACTTCACAAGTATTACGCGTCCCCTCACGGGTCTTGCTGCGCTCGTCACGCTTCAGGTTCGGTGGCTCGTTGCGCTCTATATACTGTACTGTACTGAAAAAAATCAACTCCAAACTCCACGCCGACGTGTGTAGTGGGGGTATAAAAAGGTCAGAGGACGCGTACCGTTGGCGTTGATAATGGGGTCTCGTTAACAATGGTGGTGCATTTAAAATAGTCATTACCCATCAGGGTACTCATCTGGTTGCCTGTACAATTAAAAATCGGTCCTATCGCTTCATACTGTATCACATGCGATGCGATTTTTGGTTGTACAATGCCCTGCGATGGAAATCGGGGGCGCCTTGATAATACACAAGTACCCCATTTTTTTTTAATCATGCTACTTTTTGCCAATTTTCCGATCTACAGTAAATCTCCAAGTGTGTATAGTGTAGGCCACCAATGGGAGACACAACACTAGCAAAGTCTCCCGTCTGCTGATTTGACCAGCATGCCAGCGATGATGGATAATTTTTCATCCATCATCGCTGTGTGTGTGTGTGTACACCGCGCGTGCTTTCAACTTGCGGACCGCCTCTGCGCCTCCCCTTCTCCCGCCCCTGCTCCTTCCCCCTGCTCTGTGTTGTTATGAGCAGGGAGAAGCCACACATTACCGGCCGCTAGGGTTGCCACCTCATCCCTTTAATCCTGGAGACTGTACTGTATTTGGTACTTGTCTATTATCACAGCGCCCATCGCATCGCATACCACTAATTAAGGGAAGGCAACCCTACCGGCTGCACGTCCGGCCCCAACTTCACTCCTCCCTGCCCGGCTGCCAGCCAGTCGACTTGTTGCCGAAGTACCAAAATTTCCATTACTGGTCAGTATTTACGGTACATTACTGTATCTTGTCTCCACAGTTCCTGAGATTAAACATGCCGCCAAAAATCACCAAAGAAATGAGCCAGATCATCGTCAAGATGAAGCAAGATAACAAGACAACACGAGAGATCCAGGCTTGGCTGAAAGAAAGTGGTACTGAAGTTCATTTACAGACTGTGCGCAATCATGCTTCTATGAGGATGCGCCCCAGATACAGAACTCCTTCTCACTGCACATTGTAAGTACAGTACTCTATACAGTACAGGTATTAGCAGATTCTATAATTACTGTACTGTACATTACTACTGTATACTGTACTGTACCAGGCGGCTTCAAGCTGTGGCCCTCCAGCCGTTGTGAAACTACTGTACAATTGCCATCATGCTGTGCCATCGATTTGCTATTAGAGAAAGATACTGTAAAGTACAATTACAGTGTGGCAAGGCATGCCTGGATGTGTAGTTTCACAACAGCTGGAGGTCCACAGTTTGGACATGCCTGCTGTACTGTATGCTGTACAATCATTTTTGTCTGTGTTATACTATAGGAAAGTCCAAAAGATTGTAGAAGAATTAACTTGTGGTGATGATGAGCGTACTGCTGGAAAAATATAAAAAACATTCTTCATTCGGACTATGATATGGACGTTTCAGTTTCCAGTGTGAAACGGATGCGAAGAAAAATGGGATGGAGATATGGTCGCACAAGGTAATGTAAAATACTGTACTGTACAGTACATCAACCTTAATTTTACAATACTGTATACTGCAAGTCATAAGCATTTAATGTCTCAATGGTCCTAATTTTTCTTTAGTCCGATTGCAATGCAGTCGAGGAGATCCAGGGTGTGGCTAACATGGATAAGCGAGCTCCCGGTTGAGGAATTTGCTGCTGAGCTTGCAGGTAAATGTAGAAATTGGTTTGTAAGTGTTTTTGAGATTGAAAACTTGTGTGATGCTGACACTGTTTTCTTTCTTTAAAGATGTGACTGCTGAACCATTTGCACATACATTTAATAATGTGTGTGTAGGTTCAATAGTGTGTGAGATTTGTAGGATCATGAAGTAATGGTTTTGAAAATTTGTTATAGGAGTAAACACATGTGTACAATGTAAATAAACACCATTGATGGATGGCGACAGTGAGTGGCATAATTCTAAAGTGTACTGGACTCCCAAAAACATGTAAATTAAATGTATTGCCAGTCACATGTTCACAAACATAACACTGGTATCTAAATACATGAGTAGATAAATGTGTGTAATGTGAGCACAACATCATTGTTGTGGTTGTGTTTGCATTGATTTTGAGCTTGATTTTGAGTTTGAACAGTCCGAGTGCTCGCACAGTGGTGCGAAGTCAACACCCATCACTTCTAGCCACAACCCTTGTATATGCCCCAGTTTCTGCCCAGTTTTGTGGCTGCGCCCATCCATATGCCCACATAAGCTCGTTTCGCTACCGTATTTCTGTTTGCAAGGTCGCAAGCATGCACAGTTGACCAAAGCTGCACATGCACTTTACGTGACAATGATTAATAGTGCTGAGCAAGGGGTGCCAAGGCACACTGACTGCACAAGTGTGCAGTGCATTACTGGGAGTTGACTAAGTCCCATGACCCTTTGCACAAGAGGGCAGAGGCTGAGAGGTTTGTGCTGAGCTCTGGTTGGTGGAGCTCATTACATGGTTCTCATGCCCATGGAGGACAAAAGCAGCAGCCTTGTCATGGGAGGGTTTTTAATCAGACACAGCACTGGGACTGTGAGGTCTCCTACAGTCCTACAGAGTAAGGTGCAGAGGGACAAACACAGGCTTTTCATGTGGTATGTATGTATGTATGTATGTATGTATATATATATAACCAAATGAATAAAGGTGTCACTGTCTGTTTCTGTGCAGGGTAAATACTAGGCATGTGCACCGGCCACTTTTCTGGATCTGTTCCAAAACACCACTCTTCAATGTTTCGTGTTTCGAATCTGTATTTAAAAAAAAAAAAAAAACATAAAGACTTTTTTTTTTTTACTCCTATGCTATTATTAACATCAGTAACATTAATTTCCACTCACTTCCAGTCTATCCTGAACACCTCACAATGTTGTTTTTAAACCAAAAGGTTGCACCGAGGTAGATGGATGACTATGCACAGTGACACAAATGGGCAGCACAAACACTGGACTGATACGGCACACATGGTGGCACACATGGAATTATACGACACACATGGTGACACTCCTGCAGTTAAAAAAAAGAGAAAACCTTTTTTATGATTTTAATTTAAAAAAAGGACAGCTCCCCTGGACTGATAAGGCAGACTTAGTAGCACCCCATGAATTATACGGTATGCTTGGCTCACCCCTGGAAATATATATATGACATATGGCAGCACCCCTGGAATTATACAGCGCACATGGCGGCACCTCTGGACTGATAAGGTACACATGGGGCATCCCTGGAATTATACTGCACACATGCGACATTCCTGCAGTAAAAAAGGAATTATAAAAAAAGGACAGCTACCCTGGACAGATATACGGCAGATTTAGCAGCACCCCATGAATTATAGGGCCCACAAGGGGGAACCTCTAGAATTATACACGACACATGGCAGAACCCCTGGAATTATACACGACATGTGGCAGCACCAGGGGCGGATTTAGGGGTGAGGGCACCCCTAAGCACAACAATAACGGCTGCCCCCTCGCCTAATTGTATTACTTTTATTGATGAATTATAAGCCCTTATTTGATAATAGCCATACCTCCCAATGGGCGAGCGATGCGAGGGGCTGCGGTTAACTTGCATCTGTGTCCATGTTGACTGTGTCGACATTCGGGTCAAAATACAGTAAAAAAACCCATGTCGACCTTGCACCTGTCAACAGAAAGGCATGTAGACTGTTTCACCTGTACATTCTATATGTCGGGATTTTGACCCTGTCGGGATTTTAAATGTTGGGATTTTAACCCTGTCGGATTTTAAATTTCGGGATTTTGTCCATGTCGGGATTTTGTCCATGTCGGTATTTTGACCCATTCGGGGTTTTGACCCTGTCGGGATTTTGACCGTCGGGATTTTGTACCGAATCCCTCCCAACTGTCCCACTTACCACGGGAATGCCCACGTATTCGGGGACGTTCCGGCGTCCCGTCTGGGCCGCCTTGGGTCGCCATTGGCCCACTGTGGGGGAGGGGCGGGAGTTGGGACTCCTCCCAGCCTGACACATCCCGCCCCTCTCTTTTTCCGCACTTTTTTACTATAAAGCGGAACATTGTATTAGCAATCATTAGCCTTGATAAAGAGTCCCAGAGACTCGAAACGCGTTGGTCCAGGATTGCTATCATCTCTAAGGGCCCAGTGTCGAACTCGTGGAGCCTGCAGGGTGGATCCTTTCTTTGGAACACTCTGCTTCATACCATCTGTGGCTCCACCACCAACACTGGGTGAGAGGGGAACACATGTCCATTTCTGTCACGGCAGAAGGGCTGGATGGAGTCGTGTGGTGCACAGAAGCTGGAGACGGACCAGGACGAGTAGGATTGAAACGTGCAGGTTTAATAACTGGTTTCATAAATAATAAGTTCACTTAAATACTTCTTTAAGTGGCAAAAGAATAAATCAATAAGTCCAGCACAATATACTGCCAGTGGTAATTCTGGAACCAGTCTTTAGGTGAGCCAGAGTACATAGAAGAAGATGCAGGAAGAGGTTGATTTGATGATGGAAGAAATGGATCCGGAAGACTGGAAGAGGATGGAATGGATGGATGATGAAGAAAGGGAATTCTGGAACAAGCAGGAGCCAGCACTAGATAGCGCTTGCAGCATTGGTGTCAGGAGAAAACCTTCCTTGGATAAGGTGCAGGGAGCAAGGCACCAGAGTCAGGAGAGAGAACCAGGATCCAGGAGTCAGCTCGGAGATGTGAACGACTCAGAAGACTCATTGCACTGACACGGATCAGCCTGGGCAGCTCCACTATATCCCCAGGGAGTGGCTGCCATTGGCTGTCCGTGCAGGATGAGGAGGAACTCTCTACTCTGGCCCAATCCGCTACCTGCCCTTACTCAAGATGGCGCCGCCGGCCTCCCGGCGCCGCAATCGTCAAGGACGCTGCTACCTGATGCTCCGTCGCTGCCGCCTCTACCCAGCGCTGCCCCCACCTGCCCGCCTCAGAGTGGAGCCTGCACACGCTAGCCGGCGGCGGGCGCGGACGGGTGAGTACTGTACCCGCCGCGCTCCGTCGCGGCTGCGTGTGACAGTACCCCCCCTTTTCAGGGTGGCCCCAGGACGCCTATGGGCCTTGTGAGGATTTCGCTGCAGAAATTGCTTAATCAGCTTTGGAGCATGCAAATCAACGGAGTCCACCCAAGAGTTCTCTTCAGGACCAAAACCGACCCACTCCACCAGATACTGAGTACGAGCATTGCGGTGACGAGAGTCTATGATACGTCTTACCTCGAATTCGATCCCACTCTCGGAGTTAATCTTGGGTGGTTTGGGAACCTTCTTCTGATAAGAGTTCAATCTTAAAGGCTTGAGGAGGGACACATGAAAGGAATTCGAGATCCTTAGGGAAGGAGGAAGTTGAAGTCTATAAGCGACTGGATTAATGACTTGGGTGATGGCATATGGCCCAATGTACCGGGGAGCCAGTTTCATAGAAGGCAGACGGAGGCGTATATGACGGGTAGATAGCCATACCCGATCCCCGAGTTTTAATCTGGGCGCTGCTCTTCTTTTCCTGTCCGCCATTCTCTTGTATCGAGCAGAAGATTTAAGGAGAGCGGTGTGGACATCCGACCAAATCTTCGCAAAGCGTTGGAGGGAAGTGGTCGCTGCAGGAACTTCAGAAGAGGGTAATTCTGAGAAGTCTGGAGATCGTGGGTGTTTACCAAATACGGTAAAGAAGGGCGTGGTTCCGGAGGAAGAGTGATAGGAGTTGTTATGCATAAATTCTGCCCACGGGAGGAGATCTACCCAGTCATCTTGAGAGGACGAGATGAACAATCGAATAAAGGCCTCCAAGTCCTGATTCACCCGTTCCGTCTGGCCGTTGGTCTGGGGATGAAAGGCAGTAGAAAACTTGAGGTTAACCTTTACCGTGGCACAGAGAGCTCTCCAGAATTTCGCCACGAACTGTACTCCGCGATCAGACACAATTTCTTTGGGCAGACCATGTAATTTAAAAATGGTGGAAATGAATAGCTGAGCCAGTACTGGAGCAGAGGGAAGACCTTTTAGTGGGACGAAATGGACCATTTTTGAGAATCGGTCAACCACTACCCAGATTGCTGTATGACCTTTGGAAGGAGGCAACTCGCAAATGAAGTCCATAGATAGATGAGTCCATGGTTCTGTGGGAATGGCCAGAGGACGGAGAGGACCAACAGGAGTTGTTCTGGGCACCTTATGCTGAGCACATTTTACACAAGACGCGATGAAGTTGGTGACGTCGTGACGAATGGTTGGCCACCAATAAGAACGTGACAGGAACATCAAGGTCTTCTGTATTCCTGCGTGACCTGCGAAACGGGAGGAATGTGCCCATGATAATATTTTTTTTCGCAGTTCGAGAGGAACAAACGTCTTGCCTGGAGGAGGAATTGGCTGTACGGACACTTGAGCAAAAACCACTGGATCAAGGATTGGACGAGGAAGAATCTCTATATCAGAAGTCGTTTCAAAGGAACGGGATAGGGCGTCAGCTTTAATATTAGTGGTGCCAGGTCGAAATTTAATTTGAAAATTAAAACGTTCGAAAAACATAGCCCATCGGGCTTGACGAGCAGTGAGGCATTGAACTTGTTTGAGAAAGGACAAATTCTTGTGATCTGAATACACGGTGATCTTATGCCGCGCACCCTCCAGAAGGTATCGCCACTCCTCTAACGCCGTTTTGACAGCAAGTAACTCTTGTTCCCCAATGGGGTAATTCTTCTCTGCCGGAAGGAATTTTTTGGAGAGGAAAGCACAAGGATGTAATTCTTGATCCTCTCCTTTTTGTGACAAGATGGCCCCAATACCTTCCGAGGATGCGTCCACCTCGAGGATGAAGGGCTTGTCGAGATCTGGTTGGAGGAGAATGGGTGCCGTCATAAACGCCCTCTTTAACTGTTGGAAGGCTGAGAATGCTTCTGGCGGCCATTGACTTGGATCAACTCCTTTGTGGGTAAGAGCTGTGAGGGGAGCAGCGATGGTAGAGAAGTTCCGGATGAATCGCCGGTAATAATTTGAGAATCCTAAAAATCTCTGAATTCCCTTGAGTGTCGTGGGAGGTGCCCAGTCTTGGATCGCTCTCACCTTCTCTGGATCCATCTCGATACCAGTAGCAGAGAGAATGTGGCCTAAGAATGGAATGGAGGTGACTTCAAAAACGCATTTTTCCAACTTACAGAATAGTTGATTTTGACGAAGACGTCGTAGCACCTCGGACACGGTCTGTCTGTGATGTTGAAGATTGGAGGAGAAGATGAGTATATCGTCTAGATAGACTACAATGGAATGGTACAGCAAGTCCCGGAAGATATCATTCACGAACTGTTGGAAGACTGCAGGGGCGTTGCAAAGGCCGAAGGGCATCACCAGATATTCATAGTGACCGTCTCTTGTATTAAAAGCCGTCTTCCACTCGTCACCGGAACGGATTCGTATCAAGTTGTAGGCCCCTCGTAGGTCCAATTTGGTGAAGACAGTCGCTCCTCTGATCTTATCAAACAGTTCTGTGATAAGGGGTAAGGGATAGCGATTCTTTATAGTGATGTCGTTCAGGCCTCTATAGTCGATACAAGGCCGAAGACCGCCATCTTTCTTTTTCACAAAGAAAAACCCAGCCCCGGCCGGAGAGGTAGAAGGTCGGATGAACCCCTTGTTTAAGTTCTCTTGGATGTACAAGGACATGGCCTCAGTCTCGGGTAGCGACAGAGGATAGATGCGGCCACGAGGAGGAAATTTCCCAGCCATCAATTCTATTGGGCAGTCCCAAGGCCGGTGGGGAGGTAAAGTGTCAGCACCTCCTTTACTGAAGACATCTGTAAATGGACGATACGGTACGGGTATAGACAAGGGTGGAGCTGAAGAAGATGAAGAGCAGTTATCCTCACATTGTGGATGGGTCTGGTAGACCGGAAGGATCTGAGGAATGCAAGTAGACTGGCAGACTGTTCCCCAGGCCTTGATCTCCATAGTGGTCCAATCAATTTGTGGATTATGTTTGGAGAGCCAGGGAAGACCCAGGACCATTTGATGAGAAGATTGTGGAAGAATGAAGAATTGAATGGTCTCTTGATGTAAGGCTCCGATGAGCAACTTCAGCGGAATGGTTTGATGAGTGATTTGTCCACTCCGAATTCGACTCCCATCCACAGCCGTGAGGACCAGCGAATGATCCAGAGGTTGCACAGGCAGGGCATGCTGGTTGACAAAAGAAGAAGAAAGGAAGTTCCCCGCTGCTCCAGAATCCAATAAGGCCTGAAGTCTTCTCTCGCCTTGGGGACACACAAGAGTCACTGGAATAATAGAGTCAGTAGAAGAGGGAGATGAAAACAATACTCCTAATCGGACCTCCCTCGGGGGGATTAGGAGCGGTCGTTTCCCGGCCGCAGTGGGCAGGCAGCCAATAGGTGAGCAGATGAGCCACAGTACATACACAAATTATCTCGCCGTCTTCGGAACTTCTCCTCGAGGGACAGGCGGGAACGATTGATTTGCATGGGTTCATCAGCTGGTGCAGCAGGCGAAGGAATTGCCTTGGGACCCGGAGCAACATTGGGAGAGAAACGAGGACGAAGGCGATCAGAACGATTCCTCTCAAGTTGGCGTTCTTGGAGTCGCAGGTCGACTTTGGTACATAGGGAGATGAGTTCTGCCAGGGTGGAAGGAGGATCGCGAGTTGCTAACTCGTCTTTGATGCGCCCAGCCAGACCGTTCCAGAAGGCAGATACGAGAGCCTCTTCGTTCCATCGAAGTTCGGACGCCAGGGTTTGGAACTGTACGACATATTGTCCCACTGGGCGACTGCCTTGACGAATCCTCAGGATCTCCGTGGCTGCAGAGGACACTCTGCCGGGCTCGTCGAATATACGACGAAAGGAGGCCACAAACTCTTCATAATTATTGAGAAGAGGGTCCGCACGCTCCCAGAGGGGGGACACCCACTCCAGGGCTGGACCAGCCAGTAGGGATACGATGTAGGCCACCCGGGTTTTGGGCGAAGGGAAATTGGAAGGCTGGAGGGTAAAATGCACGTCACATTGATTTAGGAATCCTCGACATCCTCTCGGAGACCCGTCATATTTACTGGGTGTCGACAGCTGTAGATGGTGAGGAACAGATGG
Organism: Crinia signifera; assembly: GCF_055691185.1. Lineage (NCBI taxonomy): Eukaryota > Metazoa > Chordata > Amphibia > Anura > Myobatrachidae > Crinia > Crinia signifera. The sequence goes on from NC_139217.1 coordinate 409,017,259, forward strand.
ACTCGCAGGAGCAGGAGGGGCAGAGACTCCAGCAGTGGGTGCGGCCGAAGCTGAGGGAGCCGCCTGAGGTGGTGACAAGGACTGGAGGAAGTGAGCCACTTGACGCTGGGTGGTTTCTACTTGTTCCAGGCGAGCCATGATGCCTTGAAGAACATCCGTCATGGAAGCCTGTGCTTCACCCGATTCCATCGGGTCAGTGCAAACTGTCACGGCAGAAGGGCTGGATGGAGTCGTGTGGTGCACAGAAGCTGGAGACGGACCAGGACGAGTAGGATTGAAACGTGCAGGTTTAATAACTGGTTTCATAAATAATAAGTTCACTTAAATACTTCTTTAAGTGGCAAAAGAATAAATCAATAAGTCCAGCACAATATACTGCCAGTGGTAATTCTGGAACCAGTCTTTAGGTGAGCCAGAGTACATAGAAGAAGATGCAGGAAGAGGTTGATTTGATGATGGAAGAAATGGATCCGGAAGACTGGAAGAGGATGGAATGGATGGATGATGAAGAAAGGGAATTCTGGAACAAGCAGGAGCCAGCACTAGATAGCGCTTGCAGCATTGGTGTCAGGAGAAAACCTTCCTTGGATAAGGTGCAGGGAGCAAGGCACCAGAGTCAGGAGAGAGAACCAGGATCCAGGAGTCAGCTCGGAGATGTGAACGACTCAGAAGACTCATTGCACTGACACGGATCAGCCTGGGCAGCTCCACTATATCCCCAGGGAGTGGCTGCCATTGGCTGTCCGTGCAGGATGAGGAGGAACTCTCTACTCTGGCCCAATCCGCTACCTGCCCTTACTCAAGATGGCGCCGCCGGCCTCCCGGCGCCGCAATCGTCAAGGACGCTGCTACCTGATGCTCCGTCGCTGCCGCCTCTACCCAGCGCTGCCCCCACCTGCCCGCCTCAGAGTGGAGCCTGCACACGCTAGCCGGCGGCGGGCGCGGACGGGTGAGTACTGTACCCGCCGCGCTCCGTCGCGGCTGCGTGTGACAATTTCTTTGTGATGTTTTTTGCTGTGATGTCTAATTGTTTTTACCATTTTTATCAATAAATATTCACCTTTTATAGTTCATTTTTCTCTTACCAGTCTTCCCTTGTGGGTGTCTTGGAAAACACCCAGATCAATTCAAGGGCTGCATACGGAGTGCGCAGGGAGACCATAGTTCATCTACCCACTTCTAAGAATAGACGCTGCGTGCATGCGCACAGCGACTGTTCAGCGCCGTAAAGCAGCGGAAAATGGGGGCGCGGCAGTAGGATGCGACACCCCGTGAGGCCACGTCCCCTTTCAAATGACACGCCCCTTTTCGGGAGCACGCGCGGCGTCGCAATCACCCCCTTCAAAAAGTTGGGAGGTATGAATAGCGAATATAATGGATTAATAAAAAAATCCACTAATTGTGACATTTTTTTTATGTATACATATTTACTAAGTAGAACAGTTTTTGCATGTCCTAACCATTTACATTCAAGACGCACTACAGTGCGTTTTTTTTGTCACTGGTACATTACCGGCTGACAGTACTGTCACAGGCATCCAAGTGCTGCCCCCAAACATGTGCCACCCCTAGGCACATGCCTCACAAATTATATACAACACATAGGGCACCCCTGGAATTATACACGATAAATAGGGCACCTCTGGACTGGTACGGTACACTGGGCAGCACAGAAGAAAAAAGAGAAAAATATTTATTTTTTTCCAAATACACAGCAATGCTCATTTATTAGCCCCTAGCCCCCATAGTAGTGCCCCCATAGTAGTTTCCCCCTTAGTAGTTGTCCCCATAATAGTTTCCCCCTTAGTAGTTGTCCTCCATAGTAGTTTCTCCCTTAGCAGTTGTCCCCCATAGTAGTTTCCCCCTTAGCAGTTGTCTCCCATAGTAGTTTCTCCCTTAGCAGTTGTCCCCCATAGTAGTTTCCCCCTTAGTTGTTGTCCCCCATAGTAGTTTCTCCCTTAGCAGTTGTCCTCCATGGTAGTTTCACCCTTAGTAGCTGTCTCTCATAGGGCGGGATGCTATATAGCAGAAATGCGGTAAAAACCCCGTTTTCGGGGTTTCTACCGCATTTCTATATGCTATATGGCGCCTCCGCAGTGTCAGCGCTGCGGAGGGAATCCCTGCAGAAGCCTATGGGCTTCTTACCGCAGCGCTGTTTGAGGGATCCGTCACGGATCCCTCCCAGCGTGCCCTGCGGCCGGCGCCGGGGTCTGCGCATGCGCAGATGGACTCCCGGGTCACAGACCCGGAAGTCCAGTGCCGGCACCGCATCGCAAGGGACAGCTCTTACCGCAAGAGCTGTCCCTTGCATGAATAACGGCATATGTTATAGCATATGCCGTTATTAAAAATGCGATGTCCGGCGAAGGGGGGCCGCGGATGTTATAACATCCCGCCCATAGTAGTTTCCCCCTTAGTAGTTGTCCCCCATAGTAGTTTCCCCCTTAGTAGTTGTCCCCCATAGTAGTTTCCCCCTTAGTAGTTGTCCCCCATAGTAGTTTCCCCCTTAGCTTTTGTCTCCCATAGTAGTTTCCCCCTTAGTAGTTGTCCCCATAGTAGTTTCCCCCTTAGTAATTGTCCCCCATAGTAGTTTCCCCCTTAGCAGTTGTCTCCCATAGTAGTTTCTCCCTTAGCAGTTGTCCTCAATGGTAGTTTCACCCTTAGTAGCTGTCTCTCATAGTAGTTTCCCTCTTAGTAGTTGTCCCCCATAGTAGCTTCCCCCTTAGTAGTTGTCCCCTATAGTAGTTTCCCCCTTAGTTGTTGTCTCCCATAGTAGTTTCCCCCATAGTAGTTTCCCCCTTAGTAATTGTCCCCATAGTAGTTTCCCCCTCAGCAGTTGTCACCCATAGTAGTTTCTCCCTTAGCAGTTGTCCTCCATAGTATTTCCCCCCTTAGCAGTTGTCCTCCATAGTAGTTTCCTCCTTAGTAGTTGTCCTCCATAGTAGTTTCCCCATTAGCAGTTGTCCTCCATAGTAATTTTTCCCTTAGTAATTGTCCCCATAGTAGTTTCCCCCTTAGCAGTTGTCCTCCATGTTAGTTTTCTATATAGTAGTTGTCCCCCTTAGGTGTCCCCCATAGTAGCAGCCCCATCTCAGCCTCCATTACAGCCCCATGCAGCAGACAGCACGAGACACATCTGTGCTGACTGCAATCAAGTGCCTGAATCAAGATGGCGCCAATGACCGGGACTTATATGGAGTCCGGATCTTGCAAGATCCGACGGCGGGATGATGACGTTTTGCCTCGTTCTTAACTCTGAGTCTGGTGGGAATACCCGAACAGTGCTCAGGTCCGACTCAAGCATGATTGATCAGCACACATCGTGGGACACCCACTCAGTACCCCACAATGCTGTGTAATGAGTGACCATGCTGAGCAGGGCTTTTTTAAAGGCAAAGCCCCACGATCTAGGAAAGCCAGGGGCCACACATCACCATCGCTACAGGGCATACACCCAGAGCGATCAGTGCTCCATTTCTAAACAATCTAGTCAGATCGCTTAGAAGTGGAGCTGAAATCTCTCCGTGTGTATGCCTCTTAACTCTCTCTGCACATGATACATCTGCCCCACCTGCACTGCACATGGTTTTGTCCATTTTGAAAACAATTTTGCCCTGCTATGAGGTCTAATTTAGGCCCATTATGTTGTGACACTACATAATGTACTGGTAGTAAAAGGCTAGATAAACAGAATGGCAATAGACGTCTATCAGAAACCTTAAACAAGTTGTGTTACACTGACCTCTTGTGCCTGTTATATATAGTACCAGTGTGCGATTCAACTGTCCAGATTATATTAGTTTAGCTGTAAGATTTCAATTATCAGCGTAAATGATAATAATAATAATAATAATAATAATAATAATAATAATAATAATAAAAAAAAGCATAACTGTGTCTTTAAGTTAAATGTAGTACACTAAAAGTATATTGTTAAGTACAGAGAACATAGTTTTTATTAATGCTAGATCTGGTTATACAGTACTAATGTATATCTAAAAAAGGCATCACAGGATGGCCTTGGAAAAGAACTGTTTGAATATGACAAAAAAATAATTACTAATTTTAAATGTATTACTTACTGTACTTTAAAGGATCCTAAAACAAGTGAAGATAAATATATAACATTTCACAATCAATATATGCTCACTGTATGTCACTCAGATCTCATTACATGCAAATATATGCCCTCACATGCCACTCAGACCTGTTCATATTTCCTCATATGCCACCCACATTCCAATCCAGTGGTCTAACTTGTGGGTTGTGGGCCCAGGTGCAAAAATATATTTGGGCCCCCTTCTTCCACCCCAACCCAATATTCAATTCAGCAGTGGGTGACAGGGAGAGGCAGAGGATGACAGGGAGATGCAGGGGGTGGCAAAGTCTTAAAGGGAAAAACAGTGGATTACAGGGGCAGCAGTGGGCCCAGGTGCACTGCATCTGCTGCACCAATGGTAGTTCCACCTCTGTTGCAATCAGACCTTCTCACAAACAGTACAATAAGATATAAGCGATAACTCGCATATATCTAGAGAGCGCCAAACAATAGGATGTAATCAATATAAATTTATTCTTGAGATATATCTCACAATAAAATTGTACAATTAATAAAGAATCATAAAATATATATAAAAAACAACAATGGAAAAGACAATATAATCGCACACACTCCTAATGAAGATTTTTAAAAGCTGTATTGACCAGCTATTTGTCCTTTAATTATTAAGTTCATAAAGTTTCTCCTCATATGGACTCAGAAAATAATGTATAATATAATTAGTTCACTCAGAGTGATCAAACAGACCTCGATTCCTTTGGATTTTTAATAGCCGATGGGAATTCCTGATGGTATGCTGTGCTCTGTATGGTGGCACTCAGACCCCCACATATATAAATTAGACCATACCACATTCCTACCCACGTGCCACTCAGACCTCACCACTGTCCACCACATTGCAATCAGACCTCACCACTTCCCCCCACCTGTCACACAGACCTCACCCATCTCCACCACGTCACTCAGACCTCACCACTGTCCGCCATATGCCACTCAGACCTCAGCACTCTTCACCACATCACTCAGACCTCAGCACTTTCCCGCACCTGTCACTCAGACCTCAGCACTCTTCACCACATCACTCAGACCTCAGCACTTTCCCGCACCTGTTACTCAGACCTCCGCACTCTTCACCACATCACTCAGACCTCAGCACTTTCCCACACCTGTCACTCATACCTCAACACTCTCCGCCACATGACACTCAGAACTCTCCACTGCCCACCACATGACACTCAGACCTCATCACTGCCCACCACATGCCACTCAGACTTTTTACTTTCTGATGTGGTATGTGCCAGCGATTTTTATTTTGGAAATGTGTAGCCTTGGTGATGGTGAGTTTACTGCAGCAGTTAAATTGTAAGCAATAGCATACCTCCCAACATCTGGGACCCCGGAGGCGGGACAGGGTGCGCGCCGAATGCGCGTGATTTTTTTGGGGGGGCGTGGCCTGTTTAAAAGGGGGTGTGGTCTACACTCGCAGCGCTGCAGCGAGGCCACGCCCCCATTTAAACCCGCGGTGGGGGCATGCCGAGCAGCTCTGTGAGCTGCTGGCCAGCCCCTCTGCCTGCAAGAATAGACGCTGTGCGCATGCGCACAGTATCTATTCACTGACTACAGGGAGGGGACTCCCACTGCCCCCCCCCCCCGCTGCGGGACACTGCCAGCGGCCGGGGGGGGGGGGATGTGGGAATGTCCCAAAATATCGGGACACAGTTGGGAGGTATGCAATAATACTCAGGTATGCTTAGCCTATTGGAATATATGCAACTGGCTGTGGGTTTCATTCATATGCATGTATTTATGCATGTACATTAGAGGGACAGTAGATGGCGACATACTGTGATATGTATTGTGTGTCTGCTGTTATATTCCTGTATCTCTGATGCTTCCTGTCTTCTTGTTGTGTGATGGAGTGAAGGAAGAAGCACATGTGGCAGACATGTTGAGTTTAATAAGCTGCTACTGAATGCTGATGTTTTGTCATGTTACATTGATCCTGTAACCCAGTTCTACATAAAGAAGTTATACCTTTACAAGACTCATCCTCTCTGATTGCAAGGTAACACTTGTGACCATCTTTTATATGATGCTGACTGCTGCACACCCATACCTCCCAACTTCTGTGTTAGGGAAAAGGGGTGGGGCGTATGCAAATGAGGGTGTGGCTTATGCTAATTAGCCGCAACCTCATTTTCATATGAGAATAGACGCTGTGCGCATGCGCACAGCGTCTATTCTATTAGATTGGGGGATCTCCCAACTGCCACCCCCCGCAGAGGGACAATGCCTGCCGCGGGTGGGACAGCGGGACAGGACCCGAAAATCGGGACTGTCCCGCTGTAATCGTGACAGTTGGGAGGTATGCACACCTATGGTAGTTCGCAAAACGCCAACAGGTTATGGGCCCAGACTGGAGTCAGCACAAGTTGAAGTCTACACAAGATAAAATAAATCTGAAGTGTATTGCAAGTCAGAGAAGACACAGCACTACAAGTCCCAGCAGATGTTGACAGCAGACAGTGTACAAATACACAAGAATCTCCCAGGAGAATCTCTGAGGAAAACTGTGAGTACAAACAAGTTTAATACTACAGAAAAATAGAGAGATTCATGCAAAAGGATATATGGATTATTACACAGATCTCAGACTAGCTGCAAGCAAGCTTTCTAATGAAAACTATCAGATATGGAAGTTTAAAGTAGAAATGCTATTAACAAGGGATGATTTATGGTAAGTCATAAGTCAGAACAGCACAGACCACCTGAAAGATTTCACAAACAAAGAGCCAAAGCCACACTCACAGATACAAGTGCACATAATTGGAATGGGACATTTAAAGCGACAGTAGCCCAATTGTCAGACAAATGGTATGTAGATTCAGGAGCGACTAGTCATATGACAAATAACAAGGACTTCATTGAACTTGATTTGAACCATAAGGAAACTATCTACCTGGCAGATGGTACAAACATCATTGCAGAAGGGAAAGGGAAAGGTCAATTCCTATGCGCCAAGGGTAATGGCAACTACATAGAGATACCCGTAACAGATGTACTATATGTTCCTAAGCTGGAAGGGGCACTATTGTCAGTAAAGAATTTAGCAGAAAAAGGACTTACTGTAAAATTCCAGAATATCAAGTGTTTTATCCAAAATGGAAGAGAAACACTAACTACAGCCAGAATAAAAGAACACTTATATTGTCTGGATATTACAGCACAGCAGGTAAAGCTAAGTACACAGAAACATGCAGACTGCATTCACAAGTGGCACAGAAGATTGGGACATAGACACCACGATTGCATAAAGGAAATGCAGAGTAGAGACCTAGCAAAGGATCTTTCAGTGTCAAATTGTTTGGAAATGATGACATGCCAGTGTTGTATAAAAACAAAAGCAGCAAGGGTGACAATCCCAAAGAAAAGTGAAAGCAGAGCTTTAAGACCATTAGATCTTGTACACAGTGATGTATGCAGACCTATGAAAATACGCACATCAGGAGGCAAAAGGTATATGCTGACATTTACTGATGACTATTCCAGGTTCACAGTCACTTATCTTATACAAAGCAAAGATGAATATATATCCATGACCAGAAACAGATTCAAAAGAAATATGCTAACTTTTTACAGTTACAATGGAGGCGAGTTCACAGGGCAGAAAATAGAACAGTACTTAAGAAGACTTGGCATAGAGCATCAGAAGACTATACCGTACACGCCAGAACAAAATGGCATATCTGAGAAAAGAACAGATCCTTAACAGAAATGATCAGATGCTTACGGATTCAGGACTAATAAATATTGGGGTGAAGCAGCAATGACAGCCACCTATCTTCAAAACAGACTACTCTCCAAAGCAGTAGGGAAGACACCTTATGAGCTATGGTATGGTAAGAAACCCAGCCTAAAGCACATCAGAGTTTTTGGATGCAAAGCCTTCGCATACATTCCTGCAGAAAAACGAAGCAAGTTACAAAATGGAGCAGTAGAGGGAGATCTAGTCGGTTACAGTGAACTTTCAAAAGGTTACAGAATCTTAAGCTAAAAAGCTGATAGAATAACCATAAGCAACAGTGTGACATTCATAGAAGAACCAAGAGATGATGTCATAGTTCCTGCAAACTCAGTTGAAGAGGAAACTACAGAATCCAATGAAACAGATGAAGGAGAGATCACTCAAGAAATCGAGGTACAGCATAAGATAGATACCAGCGACACTCAGGAAAGTACAACAGAAGGAGTGAGATGCTCTTCAAGAGAAAATAAAAGAAAAGGCACCTGTACATTTATCGGTACTTGTTTCCTAGCACGGCCACAATCTTATGGATCGTGTACCTTTAAGTTAAGGTACACGATCCATACGATGGACCCGATTTCCTTTGAAATCAGGTCCATTTTGCCGGCTAGGACACAATATCGGGGGCATCGCGTCGGTCGGGACCATTAACATTGGTCCCGACGCGACCGACGCGATGCCCCCGATATTTCCATAGGCTTCAATGTTAAAAAATATTTTAACATTGAAATCGTGTCAGGAAAGGTAAAATATCGGGGGCATCGCGTCGGTCGGGACCATTAACATTGGTCCCGACGCGATGCCCCCGATTTTTCCATAGGCTTCAATGTTAAAATATTTTTTAACATTGAAATGGTGATAAAATGTGAAAAATGTGAAATGGGCCAATATGACCCATTTCACATTATAGATGTCCCCGTCGTCACCCCACGATAGACGCCAACCCGAAGCGTGGCGAGCGCAGCGAGCCCGCGAGGGGCGGCGGTGCGCGTCCTCCGACCTTTTCATTCCCCTACTATCCACGTCGGCGTGGAGTTGAGAATAGAATAGTGTGGCGAGCGCAGCGAGCCACCGAGCCCGAAGCGTGGCGAGCGCAGCGAGCCCCGCGAGGGGACGCGTATAACTTCACAGGTATACGCGTCCCCTCGCGGGGCTCGCTGCGCTCGCCACGCTTCGGGCTCGGTGGCTCGCTGCGCTCGCCACACTATTCTATTCTCAACTCCACGCCGACGTGGATAGTAGGGGAATGAAAAGGTCGGAGGACGCGCACCGCCGCCCCTCGCGGGCTCGCTGCGCTCGCCACGCTTCGGGTTGGCGTCTATCGTGGGGTGGGGTGTACGCGGTTAAATTTGGGGGGGTTGGGAATATTTTACATTGAATCCAATGTAAAATCGGGTCCCAGGGACCCGATTTACATTTCATTCAATAAAAAAATCGGGTCTAAAATCGGTCGGTCGCGTCGATCGCATCGCATGCGATGCGATCGACCCGATTTTTCCGACACGACCACCCCGATGTAAATCGGTGTGGCCGTGCTAGGAAACAAGTACCCATTTATCTTACAAAGCAAAGGCAAGTAACATACGAGAACCTACATCATGGGAAGAAATTGCTACCTTTCCAGAAAGAGAAGCACAGAAATGGCTAGGAGCCGCAAAGGAAGAAATGGAGTCAATGAAAGTTAACCAGACCTTGACATTGACCAGACTACCAGCAGATAAAAAGGCCATAGGATGCAAATGGACATTTAAGGTCAAATACGATACTGAAAGAAAAGTAGAAAGATACCAGGCAAGATTAGTTGCTAAAGGATATTCACAGAAATTTGGAGAAGACTATGATAAAACTTTTGCTCCAGTTGTGAAGCACACCGCCATTTTACCAATGAAGCACACCGCAATTACCAGATGCAAGCTTAACAAAAGTCTATACGGTCTAAAACAAGCAGCAAAAGCATGGAATACAAAGATAAATGAAGTATTGATGGAGAAGGTACACAGAACAACAAAAGATTTACAAAAGACTAGCGCTATGATGAGTAACAAATGAATGTTATCTTCAATCTGGGATCTTTATTCTTTGTATCGAATCCCTCCTGTTGTCATAAGGAAATTAACTTACAGTATATTTCAATTCAGGTGTACCCGTTGCAGTTTCTTTAAAAGCTTTCAGATTGCAGGGGATAACAGCATGAAATAAACTTACATGAGATTTCTGTCTCGCGTTCACATCAGGGGTTTCTTTGCCAACAGATGAATGTGGACGCCAAGTAACAGGTAAAACAAATTTATTAACAGCGATCCAAGGATCCAATAAATAGACAGTGGAATGGTTAAAAGAATGTCCAAACATAAGCAAAGCAAGTGGGTAGATATCTGGCGGCTATTTCCTCACTGCTCGGCGTGCTGCAGACAACGCCGGTAGAAGGAGGTCCGTGTAGCGCCGCTCTGATCCGTCCTGATGCTGCTTGTTGGATGCGGCCCGATCAACGCGTTTCGGATAATAGGTATATCCTTTTTCAAGATGTCTTGAAAAAGGATATACCTATTATCCGAAACGCGTTGATCGGGCCGCATCCAACAAGCAGCAGTCTTCCATAGCACTGTCATCTACATAAGCTGAGTACATAGTGGCAGCTCATGCCAGTCAAGAAGTGATATGGTTAATGCAACTATTATCAGACCTAGGTATGCATCAATTTGTTTACCAAGGTAAAAGGAACCGGGCGCTAATATGGGGTGCCTCCAATATTATGTGTGAGCTGCTGCCAGATGGTGGCTATAGTACACCACTAAAATGGAACCATACAAAACAAGAAATAGGCAGCAAAAAGGGAGGGTGTGGTGACGCTTTAATAAAGAGTCACCATTAGGGCGCTTGTGAAAATGTTTTTTTTTTTTTTTATATAGAAAAGTGTCTAAATATAAATAAATTAATATTATGATGTAGTTTTCAATTTAGCTGCAGTTGTTTTAGTGCACAAGTGTGTGTACACTATAGCTAACCTAATCTTGGGCACACTTATGTGTGTCAAGTTAGGTAGCCTGAGAGATACAGAAACAAACAAATTTTGGAAAAACTGCGCTGTTTATCTGGCACCATGTAAGAATACACCTTCACACAGTTTAATTTTGGAAATTATGGTTTTTGTATAGCATCAATATTTATTAGAATATTAAAAAGTTTTTATTCAGGTGGCCACCTTAGAATACAACAACAATATTACACACAATAAAAAGAAAATTAATATATATGCAACATATCTTAAAATATAAATCCACTTTGATCGGAATACAAGGACACCTTGGATGATATCTTGTCACTGGGACAGTGATAAAAAGTCTTTGTATTTAAATTTGCAACAAGTGTACGGCTGTAGATAAGAATACTTGAAAAGTAACACAGTCTGATCAATTACAGAGTACCAATTGTGCGTTTCTGACCTGCGCCTCCTTGCGCTGCGGCTCCGGGTGGTGAGTGAAGTTGAGTGTCCCTCCAGTACGGGTGCGGGGAGGGGAGCGGAGCGGCTTGGATGGTATTTGGGTCCTTGCTCTAACCCTCCGGAGCTCTCACTGATATCTGTTGATACCGGCAGCGCTTCTCTCACAAGGGCTGCGGTGATCAGTGAGAGTGCTCGGGAGCTACGGACCTGTGATGATAGGGTCCGGACTGATTTCTTGGTCTCCCGGCTGCCACTGCTGGGTGAGAGGGGCTGGAAACGTCTCTCCCACTGGCAGTACCGTCACCTGTACCCTTAGGAGTTCTCAATGCCGCTGGAGAGGCCGGCGCTGAAGAAGTTGGTGTTTGGCGCAGTTGTGTCGACTTTTTTCAGAGTGTAGACTGCTTTGCAAATGGATTCTCCAAGGTGTCTCTGGCTGGGGCTTCCACTAACGCATTTCGCCCCTAGCAATGGGGGCTTTTTCAAAGAGTGTCTGCCTTTTGTTTTTCTCAGTTTATATACCCAGCACTTAAATGTTCTTTCATTCCGATTGGGCTGGACCAGGAACCAGATGTAGTGTTTATCCAGCACTTTTATTCTTGATTCCTCCAACTTCTGCAAGTGCCGTCTCCTCGCCGCAGTTTATTTCTCCTGATGTTTTCACCCACGCGACGCTCTGCCACAGTGTCTGCAGTGGGGGGAAAAAATCTGCGGCCGGTGGAGGCAATCTTCCGGCTCTGTAGACAATGGTGAGCGGGTTATGTGGGCAGGTGATCCAGGTATCCTTTGGAATGCGTTTGGCCGCACACCAGATACCTGGTTGAGAAAGCCGCCCAGTGTGTGGCGAAACGCGTTCCAAAGGATACCTGGATCACCTGCCCATGTAACCCGCTCACCATTGCCTACAGAGCCGGAAGATTGCCTCCACTAGCCGCAGATTTCCCCCCCCCCCACTGCAGACGCTGTGGCAGAGCGTCGCGTGGGTGAAAACATCAGGAGAAATAAACTGCGGCGAGTAGACGGCACTTGCTGGGAACCACAGCCGGCTGCACATACTACAACATTTGAGCCAGCCGAGAGGTACGGATCGAACAGGCGCTGCGGCGCAGATCCATCTGCATACCATCCTGACCCTTGCCTACGCTACAGAGCGGTAAGAATCGTCTTTGGTAACAGGACGGACACTGTCACTGACACCCCTGTGACAGAAGTCCTGTTCCCACTCTGTGACTGACATATTCCATCTAAAAGCAAGGCGCCATTGCTGCAGCTGCTAAAGTGTGCACACTAGCCAATTTATCATTGTGAACTGTTTCTGTCCTGAAAAGGAGAAAGGACATTATGTCTCAAGGAAAACGGGACTGATACGTATTCACCCCTATTCCCGCTTTAGTATAAAGGGGGAAAGTATATCCAAGTGCTTATATCCAGCGGTCACTTATTAGTGTCCTAGTGACACTTCACACTTTTTAGATTGTTTGATTATATGTATGTACTGTTGTGCTATATGTTTGTTTTTAATAAATTGTAAATTTCTCTTGTTTCACCCAAGCGCCCCACGTTATTTTCTAGTTCTTGTTTGGTATGGGGTTTATATACCCTTGTTTAATTAGGGAATAATCTACAGCTGATTAGGCAATCCCAATATTTAATATATGATTGATGCAAAACTAGATAAAAAACATTTCATTCTAAACAGAAGACAAACCTTAAATACTCGATTCAAAGCAATGTTGAAAACGAGTTTAAGAAAGGGCAGATTTTACTTACATATAAGCTTGATTCCGGAGCTGCGGTGCTTCCGCTTCATTTCCAGGTTTCGGAGTGTCAAATGACATACTTCCGGTATTTGGAGCGCACTGTCTGACAGGTCCCGGAACGCATGGTTTCCGGTGACCGCAGTCAGTGTTTAATATACTGATACACATTGCTTTATGTTGTCATAGTTACAGTGTCCAGCAGCCGCTAATTAGTGCCTTTTTAAAAACTATTATCAGACCTAGGTATGCATCAAGAAGAACCTATCAAGATATATGAGGATAATCAAGGATGCCTGGCGTTAGCGCAAACTGAGAGAGTAAATCCCAGAACCAAGCATATTGATGTCAAGCATCACTGTCTGAGCAGGGCCGGCGCCACCACTAGGCAGCTCTAGGCATTTGCCTAGGGCGCCGGCACCTGGAGGGCGGCAGTTCGCCCCTCACCCCCAGCATGTGCATATAGCTGGCGGCGTCGGCGTCCCTGCAGTGCTGGAGCGGGCAGGTGCTGTCGGTGCCTCGGGGGTACCTGCGGTGCTGTCACTGTGTATAAAGCTGCTGCTGGCGGCGGGGTCCCTGCAGTGAATAGAGAATAACTAGCGCTATGCGGCGGCGCGGGAAGTGCTTCTGGGTTTGAAAACACTGAGATTCAGCCAATCAGCGTACGGCAAGTGTTTTCAAAATCAGAAGCGCTTCCCGCGCCGCCGCATAGCGCTAGTTATTCTCTATTCACTGCAGGGACCCCGCCGCCCCCGCCGACAGCAGCTTTATACCCAGTGACAGCGCCACAGGTACCCACGCGGCACGGACACCCCTGCCCGCTCCAGCACTGCAGGGACGCCGACGCCGCCAGTTTTATAATACAGGTACCACCCCCCCCACCCCCGGGCACCAGGGCGCCCCCACCCCGACTCGCCTGGGGCGCTCCGGTGCCTTGCACCGGCCCTGTGTCTGAAGGATCTTCAAGAACAAGGTCTTATAGAGTTGAACTATTGTCCGACAGAAGACATGACAGCTGATATCCTGACCAAGCCTCTTGTCAGAGAGAGACATTTGAGACTTACATTGAAAATGGGTTTAATTGAAGAAACCTTGTCTGTTGAGAAGGGGTATTGGAATATATGCAACAGGCTTTGGGTTTCATTCATATGTATATACTTATGCATGTACAGTGGAGGGACAGTAGATGGCGATATACTGTGATATATATTGTGTGTCTGCTGTCATATTCCTGTATCTCTGATGCTTCCTGTCTTCTTGTTGTGTGATGGAGTGAAGGAAGAAGCACATGTGGCAGACATGTTGAGTTTAATAAGCTGCTACTGAATGCTGATGTTTTGTCATGTTACATTGATCCTGTTACCCAGTTCTACATAAAGAAGTTATACCTTTACAAGACTCATCCTCTCTGATTGCAAGGTAACACCTGTGACCATCTTTTATATGATGCATACCTATGGTAGTTCCATCGCAAAACGCCCACACCCCATAGTGCTAGGGACCTGTTCTAAAGAGGTGACCTTAATGTGGTGGGCAGGTACATATCTTTGGCCAAATGTATGCTAACAACCCCATAAATGAAATATAAAAGGAATATATGTTAGCAGTAATGATTGCATAGTGCACCTGCAAACCCCCTCTGTTCTGCATATAGCTAAAAAATCTCAGCAAGGTAGCATTACAGGTTGTGCAGTCTAGGGCCCCCTCTCCCATTAAAGCTCTGTCCCTGCGATGGGTCTCCACAGCACCATCGGGTATTTTTGCAAAAAAGATACCCTGATGCTGTACTGTGCTTGTGCCGACATTGCAACTACCACACTCCCCATTGCGATGACCCCCTGTGCCCCCCCCCCCCCCCAGCAGGGATACTCACCAACCCCCGGGGATCGGATCCTGTAGCGCTGCTGGTCCTCGGTCTTCCTTCTCCTGTGACCCCTGGTGCTGTTAAATGAGCTGCTGATTATTAGCATCCCTTTACTGCACGGGGGGTCACAGTACAGTAGTGCAGTAAGAGGCCCCGCAGACCACCAAACCCTGGACCCTGGGAGGAGTATGATTTTATTTCAGGGTTGCCTACCCTACCGGAATGGCCGGGAGTCTCCCGAAAATTGGGTCCCCCTCCCGGCCCCCCGGAAGGGTGGGCAACCATCCTGGATTCAGCGGGGACCCCCGCTGCGCCCCCGATCGCGGCAATCCGCGGGTCTCAGAGGAGGGGGTGCAGCTAAAATGGCAAAATCGCGTCATTTTAGCCACGCCCCCTCCACGGAGATCCATGAATTCACCTGGTTAACATCATGGGGGTGGGCTTAGTGATGTCACGCTCAAGCCCCCCTTCCCGAGCAGCTGCTGAAACTCTCCTCTCTGGGCTTCTAGTCGGCAACCCTGTTTTATTTTTACACTGTGATCAGCCTGTGTGTCCTTTGGAATCACACAGCTGGTCACCCAAGCCCTGTCCCCACACACAGCTTTCTCTGCCTAGGAGTAGAGAAAGCTGTACAGAAAATACCAATTGTTATCTGGGCCCTGTGATTCACTATCTGCTGCTGGCGTTATTCTCACAGGGCCCAAGCGATCATTTTTTGTTGTTGTAAATTTGGTGGGGCCGAACACAGGAGACCTTACTTCATCGCAGCAAGACACCCACCACTGCAACTTTCTGCCCCAGGGCCCCGGAGCACAATACACTTCCGGGGTCCGGGCACAGGCCGCCCCACGCCTCTCCACGCCCCGTGCCCATACACCCTGTTTGTACTGGCCGCATGCACCCTGCATCTGCACATGCGCTCATCCGTGCGAATACATGGGGGAGCGAATGAACCAGGATAACCTCCATTGTGTGTGTGTGCGGTGCTATAAGTACAGAATTGGTAACATACATTGACCCATGAGGGACAATACCTGTTTCTGAGTACAGTTGTGGTTATTATATGGTAAAAAATCATTTTCTCTCGTATAAATGCACTCATTAAATACAATCATTAGAAGACTGTGTAGGAGATATTAATAATAAGAATGCTAACATGTCAGTTATAGCACAGAATGTGCCAGAGCACCGCTGCTGACTACATTAGGCTTTATTACAGTTACATGATGTATGATGTGCCCCATGTTCCAGGTAAATGATGTAGTAATGTTTATAGTATAACGGAAGAGAATGCAATAGCTTTCTAAGTAGGTAATCAATCTGAAATTACACTCTGAGTTTTAACAAATGGAATGTTCCGTTTCCAACACATTCTGAAGACAATAATCAGAAGCATGTAACAGTCAGAACAAGACACGTATTTCTCCCGTTGATGTTATATTCCATTGTGAATTGAACTAAGATGTATTGCAGACAAGAATGATGAAGCAGATCGGTATGTTGGCATTAAACGGTAATAGAAAATAACTTTTTTTTTCCAATCGTGATTAAAAAGCATACGGAACCATGAACACATTTACTGTATGTTAGAGGTGAATCAGTCGTTCAAACAAAACTGCTCTCTCCTATAATATCTGATGTTGGGGCTAATTCAGCTTTGTACACGCTGATTAGCAAAAATCATCTCATAGCATGACAATTTAAACTGTGGTCACAATCTGACATGGACCTTATTCAGATCTGATCACAGTACAAATTTGTTCTTAAAATGGGCAAAACCATGTGCACTGCAGGTGGGGCAGATGTAACATGTGCAGAGAGAGTTAAATTTGGGTGGAGTGCGGTGTAAAAATAATGCAGCCAGTATTTACCCTGCATGGAAACAAAATAACTCAATTAATATCAGTTTGAAGTACAAACCCCACACAAATGTAACTCTCTCTATACATGTTACATCTGCCCAACCTGCAGTGCACGTGGTTTTGCCTATTTTGAGAACAAATTTGTACTGTGATCAGATCTGAATAAGGGCCTAAGTGCCTGCATGGGGCTGGTTGGGTGGATGCTGTTCTTAGGGCCAGTGGAAGGCACCGGAGCGCCTCAGGGGGATGGGGTGCCCGGTAATGCGGTGCGGGCTGCCGTGCCGTTCAACAGGACTGGGGCGGGTGTGATGCGGCTAGGGCTGCAGAGTAACTCCATGAGGGGTGATGCGGTGGTGGTGGCCGCCGAGCCGCACCGGGGGGGGTGGGGGGGGGTGGTGGCAGGGGGAGTTGCCGCTAACCTCCATCCACGGGACCTGCCTAGTGGTGGCGCCGGCCCAGATATGTGACTCACAGCTAGGCTATGCATGGGGCCACCCACTCATTACCAAACGGCACAGAATTTAATGCCGGTGCCACCCGCCACACTGCTTTCAATGCTGGGATCGGACATGTAATTCCAGCACCAGCTGGAGTCGTGTCCCGCTGGGGACACAGCTCACACTGCCTGCTGCTCTGGTGCTGGTACCGGGGAAGCCACCTCAGCACCAGCGCACATTTGTACACAGGTTTTCAGGAAAATTGGCTAGGCGCAGAACCAGTGGGCACAATAACACTGGATAAGTATCACAGGAACAGCAACTCAGAATAGCCGCTGGAGCCAGGAAGTGGGTAGGATGGAAACTGCACTAGTCTGAACGTCCAAACAGGAAAGATCACAGGAACTCACTGCAGGTAGCAAACAACAAAGCACTGTCAATTTGTCTGTGGTGGGAATCTGGATTTATACCCTGGCTGCAAGTGGATTGGTGCTGAAAGTCCTATGACAGTAGACAGGCTGTGGATTGGGTGATGAACGGTAAACTAAACGAGACTCTTATAGCGCTGGATATGGCTGGAATTTGCAGGAACTCCAGCATGGTGTGTGCAGGGCCGGTGCAATACCGGTCATTGCCCCAGGCGACCTGCCGCCCCTGCGCCACCCATCCTCACCCGCTCCGACCATTTCCACAGGGGAGGCTCATGGGGGGAGGGAGGGTTGCTCTCCTGCAGCTCTTTACCACCCTCTAGTGGCCTGCGCCCTAGGCAAATGCCTAAAGCTGCCTAGTGGTGGCGCTGGCCCTGGGTGTGTGTGCAGTGGACAAACGGCAATAGCTGCAGGCACAGAGAGAGCAGGGAGCATGACCACAGAGGCTGATGGTGCAGCATGCCAGGTTGACTAGTGGGTGACAGAATGTACTTCTGAGTACTGTGCAGGTAAGAGAGTACCCAGCTGGGGAACCCTGTAAAGCTCTATTTTGTGACAGGGTCCACATAAGCAGAAAAACATAAATAAAGAAAATAAAAGTCGTGCGCCTGGGGGCATGGTTTACAAAATTGTGACGCTTCGCCCCTCTGTCCCTGAAGCAATGGCAGGGGGGACTCTTAACTGCCCCCCCCCCCCCCCTACTGCAGGCCACTGTTTTGGAAAATCACACTGTGGAGACATTGGCCATGATCCAGAAAGTGTTTGGAAATCAAAGGCTATCAAAAGCTGCTGTTTCATGACAATACACCAAGCCATACCAGCTTCATAGTCAACAACTACCTGGCACGAAACGGCATTGCAACGCTTCCCCGGCCCGCCTACAGTCCTCATCTGGCCCCGGCTGACTTTTTTTCTGTTCCGCCGAGTGAAGACAGCCCTCTAAGGACACCACCATGGGCCGGAAGCAGAGGCCAAAGCGGCTTCAATGCGCTACTTGAAGGACGTTCCGAAAAAGGACTTCAATGGCGCCTTCCAAGCGTGGACAACTCGTTGGCAGAAGTTTGATGACGCACAAGGGTCTTATTTTGAAGAATTTTCATTTATTGTAACGATATCTTCAATAAATATTTTTTCCCTCATTTGGTCCCATTACTTTTTATACAAACCCTGTATGCTTTCACATATAAAGGCAGATTTTCATTGAATTATAAATCAACATATAAAAAATGTTTTTTTTTTCTAAAGCTTGATAAACCATTGTTTACTGATAAACACTATTTTATTACACTTTAATATTTAGAGGTCTATCATGTCAGTTTGGAAAAGCTTTAATAAACATTTATGGGCTGCAGAGAAGTTGATGATGTGTTAAAACTCCCCTTCCGTCTGTAAGCCAGGCTGGATGAGCGGCTTTCCTGAAGACACTTACTTAAACACGAAACTGAACTCCCGAAGGAAAATGCTACCAAGCCGAAGCCAAGACCAAGGAGTCAGAAGTGGCTGGGAACCGAGCCAGGAATAAACAATGTGAGATAAAGGAAAAACTGGATCAGCCATGAGCAAATGAGTCGTGATCACCTACCAAGTGAAAAATTAGTTTCTTCGCAAACGTTACTAAAGGGAAAATAATCCTGTTTTTAGAAGGATTTATATCTCTGTGTTTATTTCCACAGGTGTTACTATGGGCATATTTTCTTTCCCTTACATTATTTCCATTTGTTAATATATAGGTAACTAAAACTGAATAAACAGCTGAATAATGTGATTTAGGTAAGTCAGTCAGTAGGCCACCATGACAGCTCAGAGGGAGTGAATCATATAATAACAAATGATTTGTGCACTGTACAGACATATGTTTGGGCTACCTTTTCATCACCATTGGTCCTACAACAGGGCATGCTGGGATGTATAGTCGCACAGCAGCTGGAGTGCAAAATATTGCCTTGCTCTATATAAAACTTCAATGTTCCCATTCTAAAACCCTGATCTGTAATAAATAGGAACATTGAAATGACTGGGAAAATAACAACATCTGGGGCCTAATGTAATTGGATGTGAGGATTAAAGTGGCCATACACACGCAGATTTATCTTCAGATCTGGCTGGTTGGAACAAAAACCAGGTTATGGATGAGAGCAAATGACAGTTGACCATTTGCTTGGAAATGCTGGAAAACTGACAAATTGTCACTCATCCATAACCATGTTTTTGTTCCAACCAGCCAAATCTGATGATAAATCTTACTAGTGTATGGGCACCTTTAGAATGTGAGAGATTTTGGGAGAGTTTTCCCATTTTTTTAAAGCAACAATCATTTGCGTGGTAAAATCAACCTGGTTTTTCAGTGTAATTGATAGTCGCTTTTAAAAAAAAAACCCGGAAAACTCTCAAAATCTCTCAGTTTCTGTTTCTCACACCCTATTAAATTTGGCCCTTGGACTGAACGGGTCTCTTTGCTGTCCTGACGCATTAATTCCACAATAAATCCACATGTGTTAGACATGATCCAAGGAAAACAATGCTAATAAAATAAAAAAATAAAAAATCCACTTTTCAGTGTAATGGTGCGAAACACATGTGAGATATGGCATGCGATCCATGTGATTTCGATAAATTGCCGTGACAAATCGCATGGATCGCATGCCATCGCATGTGTCACCCGACACGATGGGCAGGCCCACCAGTTGAATGTCGCGTTGATAAAAATTATGTGCTGCACATATTATTTATCGCATTGCATGTGCGATCGCATGTGGTTTTTATCCATGTCCGATTGATATCATTGCGATCTGCGGCGGCGGTAGTCAGCAGGGCAGGCAGCAGGAGGGCTGGCGGTAGGCAGTGGTGTAGAGGAGCGGCTGGCAGGAGGCGGTAGTCAGCATAATTTGAAAAACCATTTTAAAACACTGGGCAGCCCTCTGATTGGCTAAGAGAGAACATTTCCCATACACTTGTGCGATTGCAAAGAAAAAACAGGTATGCAGCGCTGGTGGATTTAGAAAAAAGATTTGCTAAGTAATTGAATGATCTTTACATATATTTTTAATAAGCAATAATTAAAAATGACAAAGTTGGGTATAATACCATGATACAAAAAATATAAGGTTTGTGCAAGGGTATGTCCCAATAGAGTCCAAGTGGTTGGTCCAATTATGGCACAAATTACCAATCCCACTGGTTTTGATGTTTGAAGATGGTTGGTAGATGGTAAAATTAATATCCTTTAGTTTCCCAATGGAAATGGTGCTTGGGGAGCGGTCACCTTAGAGATCCAAATGTCCCAAATGGGTAGGGATCAAGTGATGGTCCTGGTGGGCAGGTCCATACTTCAATCCAAGAATGGGTTAGTGGAGGCAGGTAGCAGCAATTTCTGATGCGTTTCGCTGCACTAGACAGCTTTTTCAAAGGTATAGTGCTGCTTCATAACGGCTGGATATATATACCCTTAATAATCATGTCACATGACCAAACAGTCTGAGCTAGATCATTCAATTAGTTTGTGCGATTACATTGCGATGTCACATCACATCCGATCACACAAGTGTATGGGCACCATTAAAGGTACTGCTCAGGGCTGTAATCCCCAGAGGCAATAGAGATGCCTGCCTCAGGGCTCTGCTGCTACTGCACAGTTAACTTGCTTTATTCCAGGAGCATAAATAGAAAAAAGGACGGCTCCTGCCTGGTACTGCTGCACTAAACAATAGTGCATCTGCACACTGCTGCTGGGCTGTGACATTGCATGCTGCAGACTGTTGACTCTTGTGAGTCTAACCCTGAGCCTTTGGCCCTTGTCACGCAGGGCCTTATTCTGTTTGGTGCGGACCGTTCTGAATTCTTTCGGAGGGCGCATTTTAGCCATCTGCGCATGCGTAGGCAACGCAATGCGCATGTGCAACGTAGTGTCTCCGCACTCGTTCTCACCAATACCGTCCAGAAATGTGCACCAAAGTGGCTCGCGAAATATGGGCGTAATATGGGCGTCATGTGGGCGTACACAAGGGCGTGGTTTCAAAGTGGGCAAAACTGGGCGTAAATCGAGGCATACACGTGGGAGTGCACAAACTGTGGTAGGCGTGCATTCGGACAGGACACCGACCGCAAGCGAACCAACACGCATGAAATATGCGGTGTCCATAAGCAAGTTTCAGTTTGCGGAGAGCACTTGTTTATGCGCTAGGCATTCGGTTCGCCCAATTAGTACGCTCGCACCTGAAGCACTCAGCTGACAACAATACAATCCACTCCTCTACTCATTAGTGAATAATTACACTCTTTTCACAGGTTCAATTGGAACCACTAAGACAGGTAAAGGGGCAACAATGAAGTAATACCACCTAACATGATGCAAGGGTTAATCTAAAGTGCAAGTAATGTGTTTAATTATCAATTAGGAATTAATTGATTACATTTAAAATTAATCTATGTGTTATGAGGTTGGCTAATTGGATAAGTGTGTCATGTTGCAGAAGCATGAGTTCCGAATAGATTACTGAGGATTGCGGAAATACACCAACTCGGTGCGTACGGACAGCTTCCCGTCCGTTCGGACGCTGTAAGACCTTGCAGAATCTTTGTGTTCCCACTGCACACACACGTTTGGATGTAGTCCGAAGACACTCCCTCTTCTTAGATACTCCGTCCAAAGGGATGCGGACGACCTGTAAGCGTGTGTTCGGTCAGTTCCGAAAGAATTCGCAACGGACCGCAATAACCAGAATAAGGCCCACAGTGTAGCTTTATTCGTGGCATATCACTGCAGGCTCCGGTCTCTGTAGACCGGCTGAGAGAGTCCTATCTATATAACTCTGAAAGGTTTCTGCCTCCAAGCAGTTGGGATAAACTTATGCGCCTGATGCTGCTTCAAAGGACCCAGCAATACCCGCAGCTCCAACCACATCTAAATGATGCTTATAGTTCTGCAATAAGTAAATATACACCACTTTGTGGCGCTCATTTCTCTTAGTACATAGTGTACTTTTTTACATTTTAGTGTACATTTTACTTATTGCTCTGCAACAGCAGGAAACTGTTCTTTTACAGAAATGTGTTTGTTTTTTTAAACTGAGATAATCTATTCTGGCATATAAGGAAAATCTGACAAGTGAGCTATATATAACACTGCAGGCTCAAGTTATTATAAATAGGTCATTTCTTTATGTCATCAATGTACCTGTTTTGGGTATGGATCATTAGATAGACTCCAACAAGGTCAACAAGCATTAGGTCGACACCACTAGGTCGACATGACTGAAGGTTGAGATGCAAGGTCATACTTGCCTACTTTTGAAAACTTGTTTCAGGGAGATAATAGTTGTCAGTAGAATTTTGCGCAACACCCCATTGAGGGGGCGTGTCATGCTCCACCCAAAGGGCGTGTCTAGTTCCATATATGGATAGATTGTGAAAAGTGATTGTGAACGTGGTACCTAAAAGCGCGGGTGTGCACTGCTACATCTGAGGGGAATCTTTTAAAATGACTTATATCCAAATGTAGATAAGCCCCAAAGCAGTTAGTAAGAGCTACTATACTTGGTAAAGTGCTGGGAAATGATGGTGATGATTCAATGTAAATGTATCTGTCTCTCGTTCCTTTTTTCCCCAAAAAATATAACAGTGTAATGTGGGCTAGGTGACATGTGGGAGATTGCTAGACTAATGAGGGAGAGAGGGAGATTGCTGCTATGTCAGGGCGTCTCCTGCAGAATGGAGGAGGGTAGGCAAGTATGAGAAGGGCACATGACTGAAGGTAGACATGGTTAGGTTGACAGGGACACAAGCATAAGGTCGACATGGCGAAGGTCAACGGTCAAAAGGTTGACATGGGGTTTTTCACTTTTTGTTACCCGGACGTCGACGCAGTTAACATGGACACTGAAACATAGCACCGCATCCCCTAGCACGGCTCGCTGCGCTTGCCATGCTTCGGGCATGGTGCCTCGCTAGGCATGGCACACTATTTTATCCTCGCATTAAATACCACCTGTCAGCACATGTCGGCTCAAAAAAAGGGAAAAAAAAACATTTTGACCTTTTCACTGTCGACCTTCCTCATGTTGTCGACCTAATGCTTATGCTGGCCTTCAATCATGTCAACCTTCCTGCATGACAACCTTTATTCATGTCGACCTTCATGCATGTCGACCTAGTGGTGTTGACATAATGCTTGAAGACCTAGGCCCTTATTCTGATCGGTGCGGCCCGATCAGAATATGCGGCCAGGACCGTGCAGGCGAATCCCCGCCTTCCATACGGATCGCTACCTCCGTCCGTACGCGGATATGTGGCGGTCCGCATGAAAGTGGACGGGGATACGCCTCCTCCATCTTGGTAACAGCCCCTGCATTCGATGGTCGCCGAACATCGAATGCAGGGCCGCACGCTCCACCAGCTCCCGCCACCCTAGACCACACGGACACTTGTCCGTATGAAATCATGTATGGGGGCGGGCAGCTGACATCCGGCGATGTCAGATGCCCGCCCCCTACACAAGCGTCACGGCTTCATTACCATGCATACGCCCTGCGTTTGCATGGGAACGCCCATGAAACGCGGGGCGTATGCATAGGGTAATGAGGCTAAGTAGCCCTTCACGCCCCTCTCCGCCCCCTGTGCGGCGTGTAAAGAATACGTGCGGCGAAACCGCTTGCACATGCGCAGAGTGACCTCTGCACATGCGCAGTCCAAAACCATCGGCGGTACGACCGCATGCGGAGAAATCCGCACCGATCAGAATAAGGGCCCTAGTGACCGTATCCCCCTGTTTTATGTCTCCTTGTATTTATGGGCACGTTTGTAACATTAAAACACTACCATAGATACATTTCTAACAGTGCTGTGTGGAGTTACAGCACAAAAAGTTGACTTTATCTTATTCCATAAATAAATATTGTTAGTAATCCAGTTGCCTCCAGTCAGCCAGTCTCCTCATGAGAGTGAATGGGAAGCGCTACATTAAATTCTGTGCATGTAATGTTTTGCTGCCACAAACGTCATTAATGGATGTGAATCACCATCCACTTCCCTGCCGTGACAGTGACATAAAGAGTAGACGCAGTTCCATTTCCAGCAGTCCGCTCTGACCCTGCACTCTGCTCTGGCTGACTCATAGATGCTTTAACAGCAGAAGACAATTGCATCCAAGCTTATCGTGATCACTTCCCAGGGCTGCTGCTTCTATAATTATCTCACTGTGACTTACGTAGGAGTTCTTAGGGACAAAATAAGTAGTCGGTTTTGCAAAAGAAATCAAATACTTACCATATAATAAAGTTGGGTGAATCCTATGTGCAATGTACTCATTTAAAATGACACCTATCCTTCTGAAATACTAAGCAGCAAAGCATTGTGCATCCTTCTTGCTGTCTCCAAATATAACGGAATGAATTTGGGGCAGCACGGATGGTGTAATGGTTAGCATTACTGCCTCACAGCACTGAAGTCATGGGTTCCATTCCCACCATGGCTCAAACTGGGCGGAGTTTGTATATTCTCCCCGTTCTTACGTGGGTTTCCTCCGGGTACTCCAGTTTCCTCCCACAATCTAAAAATATACTGCTAATAAATAAATAATAAATAATGGAGGTTGATGACTGTACAACCGGTGACAATGTGATGTTTGCACACGCTTAGTGTATTTCCGGTACAATAGTCAGGAGCAGTTGTACAGCTTTGGCAGACATCTTTTTGAGTAATTGTGGGCATTATGGGGGAGATTGAATTTTATACGTACCTTTCCGAATTTGGTCCGAAGACCGACGGTGTGGGTCTGCGCATGCGTATCGGCAAAAATACGCATGTGCAGACACTGTGCGCTTGCCTTCGGCGAGTATCACACTCGCCGAGGTGTTTGCACAGAGCGGGATGGGCAGGGGGCTGTCACATGCGAATGCCCAGTGTTTCCTGTCCGTGCCCACAAAAAACACTGAGCGCCACCATTAGATCGGAGGCGTGTTGAAGCCTGCATGGGGCGTGTCGAAGCCTGCATGACATCAATGTCCGCCTCGAATTCAGCCATGTCCAAGTCAAATAAAAGTCAGTGTACATTAACTTTTTATTGCGAACGGGTAAAACGTTGACGACCACATTTGCGAAGCGGCGGGGGGTGGTGTTAGATCGCCTGGCTGGCAGCGTTTACCTGCTCACTAAGCAGCAAAAGAATGCTGCTTAGTAAAAAGATCTGAATTAGGCCCTTAGTGCATAAGCAGTTTGGTGTTAATCCGGTGGGCATTGTGTGTATGTAAGTGGCGCTACTACTGTGGGCATTGTGTGCGTGTAAGCGGCACAAGTTATGTGGGATTTCTGTGCATAAGTGGAGCTACTCCTGTGGGCATAGTGTACGTAAGCGGTGCTACTACTGTGGGTATTGTGTGCATAAGCAACGCCACTCTAAGGGGCTTTACCTGGCACAGTGTGTCTAAGAGGCTCTATCTAACACAATGTGTCTAAGGAGCTCTGCTGATATAATGTGCCTAAAGTGCGCAATGTGTACAATTGGCACTACTGTGTGGTGTAATATGAATAACAGACACTGCTGCGTTGGTTAATGTGAATAGGTATTATTGTTTGGCCATGCCCCTACATTTTTGGCATGAAGCCAAATTTCTGCCTTGCCCCAGGTGATGAAAATCATAGTTTCAACTCTGGGTAGGTTGACAGCCAATAGGTTGCTTTACGATCCATTTGGACTACAATTGGGAATGGTAAAGTGTGAGGAGCGCAGGGAGGCACCATGCCCGAATTATAGTGAGTGAAGCAAGCCATGTGAGGGTATGTGCTACACTAATTGGGGATCCACGTGGACAGGTGTTGACACTGACACCAAAACAAAGTATCTACCTTTTTTCCTGTCAACCTTGTGCTAGTGTCAGCATTTTTACTTTTTTGCCTGTTGACCTTTTCGGGGGTTGACCTGTGGACCTAGACAGTATAACGATAAAGGAAGCGGATATAGTAAAATGGGGCATATTAAATATTTTATTTACTTGCTATTTTCATATCCTGTTCCTAGATGCATTGTTACTTCATTACATTCTTTCATAGGTTCCTTGGAACTGTTACTATATAAATATGAAATATTTCAAGCTCACATTCTGGTGATCTAACTGGTTCCAGATTGTTCTACTCCAGCCCTCTTTCAAACTGGTTACACATTAGCAGCCAGGAGAGGAAGAATAATATCAGACCAAAGTCACCTTTGTAATACTAATTAAAAGACCATTACATTCTCAATTTAATCAACAGAAAAATATATATGCATGCTTTCAAATATAAATGTATATAGCTCTCTTAAAATAATTAAGTAATAAATTCATTCTGACTATTATTCAGAGATAATTTAAGTATATTTTTTAAAGTGTTTTTACACAGTATAATAAGTTATACAGTATACCAGTGGCTTTCAAACTTTCTTAAATCACAGCACCCTAGAAATATACATATATATATATTATATGAATAAAGCCACACCCAGAGACTCTGTAGGATAACTGTAGGATATTTAATCCATCAGGTGATTATCAACGTTTCGGGGTACGCAGACCCCGTCATCAGGATAAAGTGAACAATAATACATTGCAAGCCAAATAGGGAAAGGCTTATCCGCCTCCCCCCCCCCCCCCCCCCCCCGCGTGGACAAGCCGCTGACTGCCAGTCGACTTCTGGACTGTGCATCATCAGAGAGTTGCATCACCAGGCAGGAAATAAACTGGGAAATAAACAAAATACGGTACTTGTTTCCTAGCACGGCGCCCATCGCATAACATGACATTTAAGTTAATAGTGGCGGTCGCGTTAACAATGGGGGTGCATATAACATAGTAATCACCCATCAGTGTGATTGTACAATGAAATCATCATTTGATCGCATCGATCGCATCGCATGCGATCTGGTCGCATGCGATGCGATCGATGCAATCAAAAAGATGTAATAAGATTCAAATCGTGGGCGCCGTGCTAGGAAACAAGTACGCAAAATACAAATACATGTAAGAAAACATGGGAGGGGGACTGGACTGCACACCATATTTTTAAACATAATGAGAGGTGCTACCAAGTTAAGGCTTCTAGTACCATACAGGAAAAAAGAACAATACTGATGCACACTCTAGGTGCTAAGAACACTGATAGTAAAAATAATTTTGATAACTCTTACAATTAACATGGAGTATAATTGAAGTTCTTAGCACACATTTGCGCAAATATGTGGGCCCATCCACCGCGTCCAGGTGAACTTCATTAGATGGGTCCCTAACATTTCTAATACTAACACATTATATAAATTTATCTAGGTCTTACCTTCAAATAGAGCCCATATTAACATGCAGTCAGCAATGTAGGAACCTGTGCTAATTAAAACACCTGTGGGTAGATGGGAGGGGTGCCAGTGCCAGAATGAAGGAGCCTTACCTTCAGTGTACAATATATACACAAATATTTGGGAAAGAGGGGGGGACTGGACTGCACACCATATTTTTAAACATAATGAGAGGTGCTACCAAGTTAAGGCTTCTAGTACCATACAGGAAAAAGGAACAATACTGATGCACACTCTAGGTGCTAAGAACACTGAAGTAAAAATAATTTTGATAACTCTTACAATTAACATGGAGTATAATTGAAGTTCTTAGCACACATTTGCGCAAATATGTGGGTTATAAGAAAACATGCAAGCCTGGCACAAACTTAAAAATGCATAATAATCAGGCATCCAACCAAAATAATTCCTAAAGGTGTGTACACACGTACAGATTTTCTGTCTAATCTATCTAGTGGGAACAAAAACCTGGAAATGTATGGGAGCATATGACAATCAAAAATTTCCACCCAAATGCAGGAAAACAGAAAAAAATAATAGGATTTTAATATACCTACCGGTAAATCCTTTTCTCGTAGTCCATATGGAATACTGGGGTTCAATACTATGGGGATAGAGATCCTCCGCAGGAGAGACAGGCACATAAGATCTTTCAGTGTGGGTGCACTGGCTCCTCCCTTTATCTCCACCTCCACTAGTCAGTTAATGAAAAACTGTGCCGAAGGAGAGCAAAGTATATGAGGAGTAAGCGAGTAAATGTGGTGAGATTCATACCAGCACACCGTCACAAAAATAACAAAATCGGTGAAGAAACCTATAATAATAACCTATGGTGAACACCATAACTGAAATATTTAATAAATATATATCTGTGTATATATATATATATATATATATATATATATATGCATATATGGCAACAAGCCAATATTAGAACGTCACTCGTTCAAAAAGGCAACCAGCCAATACAAGAACGCTACCCATTCAACAAGGCAACAAGCCCAAGAAAGCAAGGTATTACCTGCAGCAGAAAATTCCGCAGTGAGGCTGGCACCCATTATTCCATATGGACTACGAGAAAAGGATTTACTGGTAGGTATATTAAAATCCGATTTTCTCTAACGTCATTATGGAATACTGGGGTTCAATACTATGGGGAGGTCCAAAAGCCATTAGAACGGGCGGGACGGTGCGGAGACTGCTGTAACACCACTTGCCCAAACTGGGAATACTCCCTGGCCAGGGCATCAAATTTGTAGAACTTTACAAACGTATGCTGCCCCGACCAAGTAGCAGCTCTGCAAAGCTGTAAGGCCGAGACTCCTCGAGCAGCCGCCCGGGAAGCCCCTACAGACCTTGTGGAATGCGCCTTCAATGAAGATGGAATAGTCAATCCAGCCATCCCATAGGCATAGTCTGTTTCGATGCAGGAGCACCCTTCTTCTGTGCATCATAGAGCACAAACAGACCATCCGTCTTCCGGAACCTAGAGGTCTGCCCAACATAGACCCTCAGGGCTTGCACAACATCCATGGACGCAGGAATCTCTGGATGAGCCAAACTGGACGGGACCACAATCGGTTGGTTTAGATGGAAAGCCGACACAACCTTAGGCAAGAAATGCGGCCTTGTCCTCAATTCCGCCCTGTCGCCGTGAAAAATCAAGTAAGGGCTTTTGCAAGAAAGAGCCCCAAGTTCGGACACCCTTCTGGCTGAAGCCAAGGCCAGTAGGACCACAGTCTTCCATGTGAGAAACTGCAAATCAGCCTGATCTAATTGTTCGAACCAAGAAGACTGCAAAAAGGATAACACAACATCCAAGTCCCATGGCGCAGTGGGTGGCACAAAAGGGGGTTGAATTCTTAACACCCCTTGAAGAAAAGTCTAGACCTCAGGTAAGGATGCCAGTTTTCTTTGAAAAAATACCGACAGGGCCGATACCTGGACCTTTAAGGACCCCAGCCGGAGTCCCAAGTCCAAACCTGCCTGCAGAAACCGCAAGAAATTACCCAGGTTAAACTCCGCAGGTGGTAAGACCTTCTCCTCACACCAGGCCACATATCTCCTCCAAATGTGGTGATAATGGAAGGCCGTCACCGGATTCCTGGCCTGGGTCATGGTTGTTATGACTGAGGAATCCAAACCCTTGTGTCTCAGGATCTGCCACTCAACCTCCAGGCCATTAAGCAAAGCCGAGGTAAGTCCTGGTAACCGAAGAGCCCTTGAAGAAGAAGATCTTCCCTGAGGGGCAGACGCCAAGGGTCTTCCACCAGCATGGCCTGAAAATCCCCAAACCAGGCTCGCCGAGGCCAATCTGGTGCCACCATGATTGCCTCTGCTCCTTGGTGTCTGATTCTTTTTAGCACCTTTGCCAGTAGTGGCAAAGGGGGGAAGAGATATACCAACCGGTATTCCCAAGGCCAAGTTAGGGCATCCACTGCTTCCGCACAAGGATCCCGTGTCCGAAAGCAGTACCTGGCGACCTTGTGGTTTCTTCGAGAGGCCATGAGATCTATCTGTGGGGTCCCCCACAGATCTGCAATGGCATTGAACACCTCCTGATGTAATTCCCATTCCCCGGGATGAAGGTTGTGGCGGCTGAGAAAATACGCCTCCCAATTGTCCACTCCCGGTATGAAGATGGCGGGCAATGCCAGAACATTTTGTTCTGCCCAAGAGATGATTCTGGCAGCTTCTCTCATGCACGGCATGCTCCTCGTTCCTCCATGCCGGTTTATGTAGGCAACCGTGGTCGCATTGTCGGACTGCACCTGCATAGCCCTGCCCTGGAGCATAGGAGCAGCCTTCAACAGGGCGTAGTAAACCGCCTTCAATTCCAGCCTGTTGATATGAAGCTTGGCTTCCAACTGGGACAATCTGCCCTGAAGATGGACACCCTGAACCAGGGCCCCCCATCCTCTCAGGCTGGCATCCGTGGTCAACAGAAGCCAATCCTGGATTTGAAAGGAACTGCCGGCCAGTAGATTTGTCGACTCCAACCACCATTGGAGCAACAGCCTTGTAGTTGCAGAGAGTGTTATCAGCCTGCGCATCTGGCTGGGGCACTCCGACCACTTCATCAGAATATCCAGCTGGAATGTCCTTGAGTGAAATCTGGCATACTGTATGGCCTCGAAGGAGGCCACCATCTTGCCCATCAGCCTCAAGCAGAGGTGAACCGACACCTGTGGGCCCGCCAACACCTCTACCACCAGTTGCTGGATTGCAGCCACCTTCTCCGGTGGGAGGAATACTTTCTGTTCTGCTGTGTCCAGGATCATGCCCAGGAACAGCATCCTTTGACTTGGGACCAGGGATGATTTCTTCAGGTTCAAAATCCACCCGTGGTCCGAGAGGATCCTCCTGGTCAGCTGAATAGCACTGCAACAGGCTCCTGCTGACCCTGCCTTGATCAGCAGGTCGTCGAGGTACGGGATGACATTCACCCGATGCTGCCGTAGAAGGGACATCATCTCCGCCATGATCTTCATGAAGATGCGCGGAGCCGTGGACAGGCCGAAAGGCAACGCCCGGAACTGATAATGTTCCCTTCCCAGCGCAAACCTCAGAAACATTTGGTGTGGGGGCCAAATGGGGACGTGTAGATAGGTGTCCTTGACTCCATTCTGAATTTGAACACCCTCAGGTATGGGTTCAAATCCTTCAGGTTCAGAATGGGCCTCACTGACCCATCTGGCTTGGGCACCAGGAAGAGGTTCGAATAGTAACCCTGCCCCTGCTCCTGTACTGGAACCGGCAGGATTACCCTGGACTGGAGCAGTCCCTGGATTGCCCCTTGTTGAAGAATCCGGTCCTCCGCTGATGCGGGTAAGGCCGATTTGAAGAAACTTCTGGAAGGCGGTCTGTTGAACTCCAGCCTGTAGCCCTGCGAAATAAGAGTCCTGGCCGAGGAATCTAGGCACGAGGCATCCCACACCTGGCTTGGAGGCAGCTGCAGTGGCAGCACGGTCCTGTGCGCCAGAGGGGTTAGGCTTCCTAAACTTACCCCGTCTGACCCTGTTGGCAATGGACGCACCTCTGGCCCTGGAGCAGAACCGAGTCCCGCGAAAGGACTGCTGGGTAGGTGAGGTAAAGGGACGTTTTGGCGCAGGAGGGGCTGATGGAAGAAAAGTGGACTTACCAGCCGTAGCCTTGGAGATCCATCCAGCTCACTCCCAAAAAGCCTCTCCCCTGAGAAGGGGATACTTTCCACGCTGTGTTTGGAGTCCATGTCCGCCACCCACTGTTGCAGCCACAGGGCCCTCCGGGCTGAGACCTCCATAGCAGAGTTGCGGGCATTTATGGCCGCCAATTCCTTCTGGGCCTCACATAGAACCTTTGCCGTGTCCTGAATGTGACGCAGATTTTAACCTATCTGCGCCACCAACATGTCCCCCAGCAAACCTTCCTGGATCTGGGTGGACAACGTGTGAATGGCCTTAGCCATCCAACAACTGGCCAGTACGGGAGGTTGAGAGGCCCCACTAGCCATATACATTGACTTGAGGGTGGTCTCCAGTCTCCTGTCAGCCCTGTCCTTAAGGGTGGAAACACCCGGGACCGGTAGTAACACCTTCTTAGAGAGGCGTGAAATGGAGGAGTCCACAACGGGAGGCTCCTCCCACAATTTTCTACTTGCCGGTTCAAAAGGGTACGCATTTGCGAACCTCTTTGTGAGCTGGAACCTCTTCTCAGGGTTTTTCCAGGCGTTTTTGAAAACACCCTCTAACTCCGCCTGCTCTGGGAAACACACAGACTGCTTTTTCTGTGTCATAAAGAAAGAGTCACCCTCCGTGACTTCCTCCAGAGGGAGCTCTAAGACCTCTCTAATGGCTCTGATAAGAGGTTCAGGGCCATGGACTGGTGCCTGCTCTTGTACAGGCTCCTGATCGTGCAACTCCTCCCCCACATCAAGGATATCATCCTCATCTGTATCAGGGGCCACAGCCGACAAGGGCCTTTTCTGAGGCTGGCTAGACTGGCTGGGAAAAGGGGTGATGACATCCACCCTAGCTGACAGGATGGCTAAATCCTTCTGCACCCTCTGAGTCTGCTGTGTATTAGCATCTAGCTGGGATGAAACGGAGTCTAACAGCGTTTTAATGCTGCTGGCCCATGCGGGCTCATGATCTCCCTGTTACACCCCACTATATTGTGGGGGCACACCACTAGCCGGAGGGGTAGCTCCACTAGGCTGTGGAGACATACAGGGTTCACAGGTAACCTGTGACTGTGAGGCAGGGATAAACTTGGTGCTGCACACCATGCAGGTCAGTTTCTTCACCATTGTGAAGCTGGACACTCAGCCACACCACACACACACTCACTCACACTGATTTGTAAGTGTTCTTTGGCTATGTGTTAAAGACTAATATCTTAACTAGCCAGTGTGGGGTAAACAGAGCTACTTGGGAAACCAGGGCACCCTGTAACCTGAGCTCACAGATTGGAGAGAGCTGGTTCACAGTAAAACACACAGTAATTCTTCAGAAAAACAGTGCTATGCAATATTTCTATGCTAGGCAAACACAGTGTAAGCGTTAATTAGCACTATAACTTGCTGTCTCTGCCGGCAAAAAGATCCCAGATCCACCCCACCGATGAGGAGCTGTTAATGGCGACCTCAGCATGCAGGAAGAAGCAGGAAGTCTTGTTAAAGCTTGCCCAGCAGAGCCTGGTCCCACTCTGAGCTAAGCCCCGCCCCCAAAACGGAGCTGGTGCTGTTAGCATTAAAAAGCTGGTGTTTTTAGGCTTATCTGTGTTTTATGCAAAAACCAGACATTGCCATAGCCCTGGTGGTCCAGTGGCTATCTGTACCTGCCAGCAAATATATAAAAGAGGTCCGCAGCTACTGCCACCGCCATCTTGCCGCACATAAAGTCGGGGTACCCCCTGTGGGGGACCCCGACCAGTACTCATCACTTGAAGTCTTCAGACCCTGCCAGGGGTGTGCGGCAGCTGGGAGGTCTGCTCGCCCCAGCGCAATGCTGTGCGGTGATAGAAACCTCTCTCAGGACAAAGTCCTGCAGCAGGGCAGCTCTGCGCCTGAAGAGGCCGGTGACTGACCCTTCCCCTGGCACCCTAGAAGCAGGACTGCTGCCTAGGTCTAAAAGCAGCGCCCCAAAATAACAAACTAAAACAAAATGTTGAAAAATCTCTCTGGAGCTCCCAGAAGTGCAGCCTCTCCTGAGGCACATTTTTCTAAACTGACTAGTGGAGGGGGAGATAGAGGGAGGAGCCAGTGCACCCACACTGAAAGATCTTATGTGCCTGTCTCTCCTGCGGAGGATCTCTATCCCAAATAGTATTGAACCCCAGTATTCCATAATGGACGTTAGAGAAATATGCTTTGATAAATTTGTTATATCAGAACGATTAAACAATTTGTCTGACTGATCACTGTCTGTTTTCAAGTGTTTGGGAACAATTTTTTGATTGTCAGTTGCTCCCATACATTTCCAGGTTTTTGCTCCCACCAGATAGATCAGACAGAAAATCTGTACGTGTGTACGCACCTTCAGAGGATGGACAACCAATACAAATATTCAAAAATAACAGGACACTGCAGCCTCAGGTAGGGACAGCGGAAAAGGAATTGTACCATGAAAATCAAGACAGTGGGGAGGTATGTCTTTGTACTGCATACCTTTCTGAATCAGGCCTTGTACCAGGAATCAGTGTCAGGCACACCAATCTATGCTGATGGAGAGAAGCTGCATAATGGAAGGCCTCAGAACAATTGCTGCATAATTTCAGCTGCATTTTATTAATCTCACAATTCCTCCATTTGGATGTCACTTCACATAGAGGGCAGGATGCTCTAAACTGAAAATGTGGTAAAAACCCCGTTATCAGGATTTTTTCGTATGCAGTAAAGCACCTCGGTCGGGAGGTGCTGTCGATACCATATAAAAACCTATGGGCTTCTCTCCTCAGCGCTGTGTGAGGGATCCATCATGGATTCCTCCCAGCATGCCCCATGGCTGTCGCCATCATGCATGCGCAGAAGGACTCCCGGATCTCAGACCCAGAAGTGCAGGGATGGCGCTAGATGGCAAAATGACATCTTACTAATTGCATAGGTTAGTGCATATGCGATTAGTATGCATGCGGTAGCTGGCGAATGGTGGCGGAGAGGGGCGGCGGATGGTAGAACCTCCCATCCAAAGTCTCCTCTGTGTTCTGCTGTGTTCATTATCCAAAGTGGCCCCTGGAAAGGCCCCACAGATCTCTAGGTTAGATTATTCTCACTGTGATGTTTCCTAGTGAAATCGGAAGAGCAGCCATATAATACAGGAAGCATTCACAGAAGGACCACACAGCTCCTTCAGTAACTGATTGCAGAATAAACACATCGTCATTCCCTCAGCTGCTCTATGATTCATCCTGCAGTAACCAATCATCTCAGTGTTCCCAGACTGATAAGTGCACCATACTGACAGCTTTATGCTACTTGCAGTACTTTATTCTCCTATCTTTTGCCCCTTATCACAGGGGGTAATTCAGACATGATCGCTTGGCTTCTTATTTGTAGATCACTGCGATCAGGTAATCACTGCCCCATCAGAGTGAAATCCTGCCCGGTGCAGAGCTGCAACAGGCTTGCAACATTAAAACAGACCCGCGTTTCACCATGAAACAGGCTGATCAGGGCCAGAGCTGACGTAACACACCTTCCCTGAAGGCTATGCCTTTGTTTTCCCTGACACTCCCAGAAAATGGCTGGTCAACACCCACAAATGCCGGAGTTCTGTCAATCAAACTGCATACGGCGAGCTATTAAAAAAGACACTGGATTTTATCGCAGGATGGCTTGTGCATGAGTAGTTGATCGACTATAGCCTGGTCAGTAAAATCGCAGCCATACGATCTTGTCTGAATAACCCCCACAGTCATGTGAGCATTCTTATGTCTATGGCAACTAGGTATTGCAGGTCCAACAGGATCAGTAATATAGCAAACATATTCAAGATACAGAATGTACTTTGTCTATAGTCAAAACCATACAAAGTAGCCTCATTAAACGGTAGAAAAATATAATCACTATAATTAGGCATCTGAATGACCCACGTCTCCACTTATAAATACCTGGCATGGTTTTTCAGAAGATTTCATTTTTTTGTTGTTGTTTTGTGTGTCGTCCCCCCCCCCCCCCACACACACCTTTGTTTCATACTTACTTCGTCCCCAGTGTCCACAGCAGCTGTCGGAATTCTCTTCAGAGGCATCCCCGGTCCCAAGGATGCATTGCGCGGGGGGGCCAGTGAAGTTTTCGTGTTTATCTACAGTATATAAAATTTCATAAACCTTTTTTCTCCGCATTAATCAGAATCCTATACAAATATAGAGTCTGATTCTGGTTCACTTGCAGAAGCAAACAAAACTATGGGTACTTGTGTATTATCACGGCGCCCATCGCATCGCATACCACTAATTAAGGTATGCGATGGACCCGATTTCAGCCTTTTTTCCGGGCTGAGTATACAATTTTAAAATCAGGTCACATCGCATGCCATTACAATGGCATGCGATGCGACGCGATTTGCCATTGAGTCCCATGTTAAATGGCACCCCCAGATTTTTAATTGTATACCCACCCTGATGGGTAATACATCTGTAAAATGCCCCCACATTGATAACGGCCCCCCACTATCAATGCCAACCTGAAGCGTGGCGAGCGCAGTGAGCCTGCAAGGGGCGGCAGTACGCCTCCTCCAACCTTTTCATACCCCCACTATCCACGTCGGCGTGGAGTTGATTTTATAAAGTGTGTCAAGCGCAGCGTATTACTTCAAAAGGTCGGAGGACGCGTACCGCCGCCCCTCGCGGGCTCGCTGCGCTCGCCACTCTTCGGGTTGGCGTTCATAGTGGGGTGGCGTTAACAATGGGGGGCATTTCACATACTTATGACCCATGAGGGTGGGTATACAATTAAAAATCGGGTCGGGGGGGGGCATTTAACATGGTAATAAGGCATCTGGGTGCCTGTACAATTAAAAATCGGGTGAAATCACGTTGCATCGCATGCGATCATATCACATGCGATGCGATGCAACGCGATTTTCTATCGTACAATGCCCTACGATGGAAATCGGGGGCGCTGTGATAATACACAAGTACCAAACCATGTACACTACAGGTGGGGCTGATGTAACATGAGCAGAGAGAGAGTTAGATTTGAGTGAGTTATTTTGGGTGACATTTAATAGGATGCGATTTTTTGGGGGTGATTTTCTCGCCAAAACTTCTGTTTTCACACATTTTCCTAAAATCTCACATTTTATAGAATGTGAATTGCGACAAATAATTGCACCTTTTGCTGTGAATTCGCACTTTCTGATATGGCGATTTTTAGTCACACTTCAAATCGCATCCAGATGTTTTCCCATTATAAAGTATACAACTCGCAAATTTAATAGGATGTGATTTTTGGTAAACGTTACTAAAAACTTGTAGTCCCACAGCAGCACAAATAGTTAAATAAATGGACTGACACACATACTCAAGGTGCGTACACACGGGGGAGATATATTGCTCAGTGTCTCTTTTTCATCAGGGACCAGAGATGGTCACTGATGAGAAGAAACCTCTGCCTGGGGGAGCCGCAGAGGGAATCAGCTGGTTAGAATCAGTGATTAGAATGGGGCTGAAAACGGGAGCGCGCACCCGGCGATTTATCGCCGGGGCACACTCCCATCACTGGCAATATGGTCACCAGCGACCATATTCCCAGCGATATCAGCCCCTATAGCTGCCGTGTGTACACAGCTTCACAGTAAAACTTTTTTACACACGGAGCCCATTCATCCAATACTCACCTATGTTGCCAGGAAGCAGGCCCGCCCACCAGCCAGTCATGGTCCGGCATCGGGATTTCCCAGACCATGATCGTCTGGTGGGCAGGCCTAACTCCTGGTTGGGTCAGGGGGGGCGTAGCCCCTGAAGTAAACAGAAGCCCGGATCGTCACTAGAGCGGTACAGGGGATGATCACCAAAGATGTCATAGAAACATAGAATTTGACGGCAGATAAGAATCACTGGGCCCATCTAGTCTGCCCCTTTTTTAAACATGTTACCTTAAACCATATTTGATCCTTATTTTTTTGTAAGGATATCAATATGCTTATCCCAAGCATGTTTAAATTGTACTACTGTATTTGCGTCTACCACCTCTGATGGTATGTCTTGTTAGTATGTTTTCTTTCAGCAGGTACCCACATGGATACTACTGGAGAAGGGGACCGATGCTTCGTGTCAACATAGGTAAGTACTGTATCTGTGTGTATGGGTTCTGTGTGTAATAAAGTTTTACTGTAAGTATGTGCGTGTATTTATTTAACTATTTGTACTAATGTGGGACTACAAGTCCCAGCGGTCTCTTTATTGCCCCACATGTTGGGAGTTGTGGTTTTCTAATTCCCTGCATGCGGTGCAGGCTTGCTGGGCCTCATAGTTCCATAGCAATAGAAACATAGAATTTGACGGCAGATAAAAACCACTTGGCCCATCTAGTCTGCCCCTTTTTTAAACACGTTACCTCAAACCATATTTGAGCCTTATTTTTTTGTAAGGATATCAATATGCCTATCCCAAGCATGTTTATATTGTACTACTGTATTTGCGTCTACCACCTCTGATGGTAGGCTTTCCACTTATCTACTACTCTTTCTACATGACCTCGTGTTCTGTTGCTCCTCTTACTGTGAAGAATGTCTCCCACCTGTACCTTGTTAAAACCTTTGATATATTTGAAAGTTTCTATCATGTCCCCCCTTTCCCTTCTCTGCTCTAAAGTATACACATTAAGATCTTTTAGTCTTTCCTGGTACGTTTTGTGATGTAGGCCATGCACCATTTTAGTTGCCCTTCTTTGTACAGTCGCTAATGTATTTATATCCTTCTGGAGATATGGCCTCCAGAACTGAACACAGTACTCCAGGTGAGGTCATACCAATGACCTATACAGTGGCATTATTACTTCTTTCTTTCTACTGCTGATACCTCTCCCTTTGCAACCAAGCATCTGACTTGCCTTCTTCATTGCTTTGTTACATTGCCTACCTGCTTTTAAGTCCCCTGAAATAGTGACACCTAGATCCCTCTCTTCCTCAGTAGTTGCCATTATAGTGCAATTTATACTATATTTAGTCTTTGGATTTCTGAGACCCAAGTGCATGATTTTGCATTTTTTGGCATTAAACTGTAGTTGCCATGCTCTTGACCATTCCTCTAATCTACCTAGATCATCAATCATTTGTTTTACCCCTCCTGGTGTGTCTACCCTGTTGCATACCTTTGTGTCATCTGCAAAAAGGCACATTTTACTCTCAATTCCATTTGCAATATCACCAATAAAGATATTAAAAAGCACCGGTCCAAGTACAGATCCCTGGGGTACTCCACTTGTAACCTTTCCCTCCTTTGACTGTACTCCGTTTACTACAACTCTCTGTTTTCTGTCCTGCAACCACGCTCTTATCCATTCAACTATCTTAGAATCCAATCCCAAACTTTCAAGTTTATTTAACAGTCTGCAATGTGGGACAGTGTCAAAAGCTTTACTAAAGTCTAGATAAGCTACATCTACAGCCCCACATTGATCTATTACTTTAGTCACCCAGTCAAAAAAGTCAATAAGATTTGTTTGACATGATCTTCCCCCAGTAAACCCATGCTGTTTTGGATCCTGTAAATTGCTGGTTTTGAGATATTCTACAACTCTTTGTTTTAGCAATACACAATAGGTTTTTCTATTTTATTTTTTACACCATTTATCAGCCTGATGCCCACCGCCCAGGGGCATCGGGGACTGCCCCGGACTTCAGCATGTGCAGGTAAGTTCTGGATGTAAGGGACCCCTTCCTTGAGGGGTCCCCACTTCCCCAGGACCTCTGCCCATTCTGACCAATCAGGGGGTTAATGGTTTGGCCGGGGGGACTTGTATAAAAAGCCTCCCCCCGGCAGTGGCATTACCCTGGTGGCTGTTTTTGCCTGGTGCTGGTTCTTGAAATACAGGGGACCCCTATTCATTTTGTCCCCTGTATTTTGGGAACCAGGACCGGCCCTTGAGCCTTGTTTTATAAAATCCAGGGGAACCCTATTTCATACCTTCCAACGTGATCCTCTCCAGGAGGGACACAATGCTCTGCTTCTGGACTTTCCTCTTAATTTAGGATTGCCATCACCTGTGGTGAAACACCTTTCTTATTAGTTAACATGTTCAAAAACAGGTGATGGCAATCATACATTAAGAGGAAAGTCCAGAAGCAGAGCATTTTGTCTCTCCTGGCATGGGTGATGTTGGGAGGTATGCTATTTGGTTTGCCCTGTGATTTTATGAAACCAGGACCGGCTCTTTGAGCCTGGGGCAGATTATGCTCAGGAGGACCCCATGCTGTTTTTTTTTCTTTTTTTTCACAAAATTCGTACATGTTCCGAAAATGCGCACATTTTCATGACTAAAAATCACATATTTTAATGACTAAAAAATTGCACTATATCACACTTTTTTTGCCATGAATTCACATTTCATTAAATAGTCATATACCGGCAAAAAATTGCGATTTTAAAAAGTGTATATGGTGCTATTTCAGAAATGTGATAAAATCGCATCACATTAAATCTCGCCCTTTGTTGCTGTGCAGGGTAAATACTAATGCTGTGTACACACGAGGGAGCGATAGGGGCTAGGGTGACCAACTCATCCCTTTAATCCAGGACACATATTAATTACACAGGTTCTGTGGCAGTTTAAAACCAGATGAAATGGAGTATTGAGGTGTGGCAGTTTAAAACCAGTGAAAGCCAGCCACAGAACCTGTGTAATTAATGTGTCCCGGATTAAAGGGATGAGTTGGTCACCCTAATAGGGGCTGAAATCGCTGGGAATATGGTTGCAGACGACCATATTGCCAGTGATGGGTGTGTGCCCCGGTGATAAATCAGCCCCATTCTAATCGCTGGTCGCAGGAGCTTGCTCCTGCGACCAGCTGATTACCTCTGCGGCACCACCGGCTGAGGGGACACTGAGCATCATATTGCTCAGTAATATATTGCTGAGCAATATATCTCCCCCGTGTGTACGGGGCTTAACTGCTTTATTTTTACTCTGCAATATAGATATCAGTTTGAAGTACAAACCCCACCCAAATCTATCTCTCTGCACATGTTACATCTGCCCCACCTGCAGTTCATATGGTTTTGTCCATTAAGGAAGGAGTTTGCTTTTGCGAGTGAACCAGAATCAGACCCATAAACCGCTGAGCGCCTGATGCCCCTCACCAGTCAACAAACCTTGAACCAAAAGCACCATCTCCTCCCCTTCTTTCCCCTTTTGTAACCTTCCCCTTGTACCTGAAATAACCAATCGGAGTCTAGTATTTTTGGCGAATTAAATGGTCACAATTTATTAACTTGATTTCAGATTTACTGTTACTTAATTTGGGTGGCAAAGATAGCACTGCGGTCCACCAGCCCTTATCAACTGAATCATGTAACCGCCTGGGGGGCCGGGATCCCCTTCTCGCAACTGACGACCTGTACCCGTGGGTGATCCCGTTTTGCCCCCCGACTCCAGGCCTGGCGCCCACCTTGGCTGGCCCGCAGTACTTCCGCCCCTGACGCCAGGCCTAGCGCCATACCATGGCTGGTCCGCAGTACTTCCGTCTGCTGCTTTGCCTTCTTGAAGTTGCTTAATGTTGTTCCTTCTTCCTCTTGTGGTGGGTGGGTGGGTGGGATCCTTGCGGGGGGGTTGCTTCTGAGTGTAATGACACCCTTCCTGCAAATTTACTGTTACTTAATTTGGGTGGCAAAGATAGCACTGCGGTCCACCAGCCCTTCTCACAACTGAATCATGTAACCGCCTGGGGGGCCGGGATCCCCTTCTCGCAACTGACAACCTGTAACCGCTAGGTGATCCCGTTTTGCCCCCCGACGCCAGGCCTGGCGCCCACCTTGGCTGGCCCGCAGTACTTCCGCCACCGACGCCAGGCCTAGCGCCATACCATGGCTGGTCTGCAGTACTTCTGTCTGTTGCTTTGCCTTCTTGAAGTTGCTTAATGTTGTTCCTTCTTCCTCTTGGGGTGGGTGGGTGGGATCCTTGCTGGGGTTGCTTCTGAGTGTAATGACCCCCATCCTCCCCCTTCCTTAAGTATGGCCTATCCCCTGGGGAGGGGCCATTTACCTTTTGTCCTTCACCTTATCTTCCCTATTGCTTTAAGCTGGCACCTACCCTACCTGCGTTCCCCCCTGCAGCAATTATGTCTCTTTTTTGTGGGGCACAGGCTGAGCGTTTATACTCATTCGTTGCTATTTGCAGCTCATTCTCTTTAAACCGCTGAGCGCCTGATGCCCCTCACCAGTCAACAAACCTTGAACCAAAAGCACCATCTCCTCCCCTTCTTTCCCCTTTTGTAACCTTCCCCTTGTACCTGAAATAACCAATCGGAGTCTAGTATTTTTGGCGAATTAAATGGTCACAATTTATTAACTTGATTTCAGATTTACTGTTACTTAATTTGGGTGGCAAAGATAGCACTGCGGTCCACCAGCCCTTATCAACTGAATCATGTAACCGCCTGGGGGGCCGGGATCCCCTTCTCGCAACTGACGACCTGTACCCGTGGGTGATCCCGTTTTGCCCCCCGACGCCAGGCCTGGCGCCCACCTTGGCTGGCCCGCAGTACTTCCGCCAACGCTAGGTCCTAGGACCGTAGCCCGCCACCCTACCGTGACCCTACCTCGCCCTGGACTCTAGTCTGATGGGTTTTTCTGTCCCCTAATGCCTGCTGGTGTCCTAGTCCCCAGCTTATTCTCTGCCCAGATGGCTGTGACCGAGCTATGTTCTTGTCCATACTGTGCTCTGACCTTTGTTGCCTGTTGTTGTGGTAACATGGGTTGTGGGTGGGAGTGGCCTGTAGCAAGGGTTGCTAATGAATCCTTCACCATCTTGTTCACCTCGTCTTCACAATCTGCCATAAGTGAGGAGGACAGGTTAGACCTTGCAGCTGAGCCTGCGGTGCTGCCTCCCTAAAGGCTTCGCATTTTCCCCTGGAGAGGGAATCGGCTATTTTGTTGTCTACACCTGGCACGGAAGTTAATGTTGTGTTGCAGACACCCCAATACCAGGTGCCTGATCAGGTTAATCGCTGGCGGGGAGGAGGCCTTTCCTTGTTGACCGCCTGCACCACCCCAAGTTGTCACACCAGAAAGTTATCTCCTTGTTGGCTAACCTGCTGCCCCACAATTCCACTGCTACTATTATTGGGAACAGCTCCAGAAGCAGCAAGTTCTTAGTCAGCCCCTCCTCTGCCCAGCTCTTGGGCAACAGTGCAGCGCACCATTCTCTCTCTAGGTAATCTCCGAAGCCCCATGACCCCGCTGCATCAGTGTATAATTGCAGCTTCTTGTTTGGCACAGGCGCTGCTGGCCGGATCCTTACTCCATTGACTTTCTAGAAAAAGGTTTCCCACATGAGCATGTCTTCTCTAATCTCTGCTGTTAACCTAAGTGATGCCCCTTTTCGTCCCCGCTGTGGCCCTTTCCAGTTTGCGACAGAAGATTCTGCCCATGGGGATCATCCTGCACGCAAAGTTTAGTGACCCCAGCAATGATTGGAGCTGTTTTAGTGTCAATTTCTTTGCCCTTGCGTGCTCCCTCATCTGCCCCCGGAGGTTGGACACCTTGTCTTCTGGTAACCTAAACGTCTTGTCTGAGGTGTCTATTTCTATGCCTAGGTAGCAGAGCCTTGTTGTTGGTCCTTCCGTTTTTTCGGTTGCTATTGGTACCCCAAATGTGTGGAATAGTGCCTGGGTGGATTTGAGCAGCTGCTCGCGTCTATCGGTATTAGCCTGGCCGACCATTAGAAAGTCGTCCAAGTAGTGTGCCATTGTCTTACTGTCTGTTCCGGCTTCCACACACCAGTGCAGGAACGTACTGAATTTTTCGAAGAAAGCGCATGAAATGACGCAGCCCATTGGTAAGTATAGGTCAATGAAATAACTGCCCTCAAATTTGAGGCCCATGAATCTTTGACTCTGGGGGTGAAGCAGAAGGAGCCTGAATGCTGATTCGATATCTATCTTCCCCATAAGGGCCACTTCCCCGCAGCTGCGCACTATTTTGAGCACGTCCTCAAAAGACTGGTAAGCCACGCTGCACTGCTGCTTTTCTATAGCATCGTT
This sequence comes from Crinia signifera, assembly GCF_055691185.1. Lineage (NCBI taxonomy): Eukaryota > Metazoa > Chordata > Amphibia > Anura > Myobatrachidae > Crinia > Crinia signifera. The sequence goes on from NC_139217.1 coordinate 409,061,407, forward strand.
TACCGACCCTCCTGCGGGGTATGACATGTGCTGTATTTATATGAATTTTCCAGGCGTCTTTTTTGGTACTACCCCCAAGGGGGACACTACTAGCTGCTGTAAAGTGGGTTCCTTTTCCAGAAACTCTGCATCTTCTTTGTTGTGGTACCATCCTAGCCATTTTTGCATGTTTTTAGTTGTATCGGGGTTGCTGCCTTACTTATTGCGCTGATCTCATTCTGTTTTAGGCACTGTGTAACCCCCTGCTCTCTTGTAGCATTACTTTGCTGGGTGCCATTTGCCGCAGTGTCTGCATGCGTGCCTGTATTTGCAGTACTGGCCCCTGGTGCTGTATGTGCTGTTGTATGTGAAGCATTATTGGGGACAGCTCCAGTAGCAGACCCTCCTCTTGCCTGCATGCCGGGTACCTCATACCTCCTCCATGCTGGCCTTAACTTGTTCTTTCCTGGGGCCCCATGAATGGCCATGCTAGCTTCACCCCTCCTTCCTGTCAAGGAAGAGTACTTTTGCATATTACGCTTTCGGCATTGCCGTAGCTCAGCGCCCGTCCAGGTAATCTGACTGCCCGCCTCCTCCGATCATTAGGCATCTGCAGGTGGAAGAAGAAGGGTTGCACTGCGAGGTGACATAAAACATGTTAGTTTGTACTGTGTGTAAATACGTTGGACCATGCAGCCTCCCAAACCTGAGCAATAATCCTATAATGCCACCTCCATGCATTCTCCTTTTTCCGTTTCTTAAACTGCCTCTATCCTTATACAAGTGACTGAATTTGCGCTGATAACTACCCCCATGGAATTTGTAACGTCCCCTTAAGCCCCATTGGCATTAGACACTTCACTAAGGCCCTTATTCTGATTGACGCGTACTTTACCGCATACTTTCGGATGGCGTCTTTACGGCGTCTGCGCATGCGTGGAGAACGCAACGCGCATGTGCCAGGCCTTGACTCCGTACCAGTTCGGCCAAATCCCGTCCCAAACTGTTCCCCGCAATCAGTCGGGAAATATGGGCGTATTATGGGCGTCATGCGGAATGACACATGGGCGTAGTTTCAAAGTGGGCAAAACGGGGCGGAAACATGGGCGGACACGGGGGAGTACACTTATGTTGGGGGGCGTACATTCGGATACCACTCCGAATGCACGCGATCAAAAAGGGAAGAAATGTGCGGTGTCCACAAGTGTACTATTGCTTTGCGGACACCACTCGTTCATGCGGTAGGCGAACGTACGCCTAATGACTACAAGCATTAACACCTGAACCCAATAGAATCGACTCCTTTACTCATTACTCACTAATAGGACGCTTGTCAGTGCTTTAATTGAAACCATTGCTGCTTCAAGGAAACCGTACTAATCCCCCACATATGCTGTACTTGTCACACACTTTAAAACTGCTAACAATGGACATGACTGAATATTAATACTAGCAATACACATGTGTATTCGACATGTACTCATGAAACCACACATTTTTGGTAAAGTAAACAAATTTATTTCTATACATGTCACAGTCAATGCCACTGTGATGCAATGACCAAAAAATAAAAAATCCCAAACAAAAACAACATGGCAGGAATGTACAAAAATAAATAAGAATACAAAACAAATATAATTGCACACAGATGGACTCCAGCACCTCCTATGTGCCACTGCACATGCAGCCAGTGGGAAATGAGGAGGCTGCTGGCCCTTCGACAGCAGGCCAACCTGCACCTGACCATTCTACAGCAGGGCAACCTACACCTGGCCCTTCTGCAGCAGGCCAACCTGCAGCTGGCTCATATGCACCATCAGCAGAATCATTTGGAACACAACCGGGGACTTAGCAACATCACTTCAAGTACAGCTGACAGTAATGGCAGGCAAAAGAGGGCAACAGGGGAACCAAAAAGGACATATGAAGCAAGGGCTCATCTGGTTACCCTCAGCACGTGATTGGACACAAGAAGCTGACACACACAGCACAATGGAAGATTTGGGAACACATAACGGTGGAGATTAATGCAGCCACAAGTTCATTTGCGACCACGTTTGGCCTTGGTAGGCTCCTTGGCCTGTGCAGCAGCTCTTCGGCCACGGACAGATGCTAGGGCAGGTGGAGCAGATGATGTAGAGGGGTTGGCTGGTCTACCCCTCCTGCCAGCAGGGAGTGTTGCCGGTGGTAATGCACCAGAAACGGATGACATTAGGACCCTGTTGCTGGTAACCAGCTCCACCATAAGCTCATTATGGTGGAGGAGGAGATCATTTTGGCGGGTGGCTTGCTCGGCCAGCACCTGAGCACTTGCAGCCATGGCCTGCATGCTCGCAGCGATGGCCTGCTGGGTGCTGACCAAGCTCGCCATGATCTCCTCGGTCCTACGCATCCGTTCTGATGCCAACTCTCCCTGCTGGTTGATGTCCCCAAGCATGTTGGCCAAGGTGGCAAAATCGGCTTGGGCCGATGGCTGCTGCTGCACAGGCCTACCACTGGGGCCAGGTGGCACGGACTCCTCCACCTCCTGAGCAGAGTCGTCACCAAGCGGTGGGGTGTCTGTGGAAAATGATAAACACAATTAGGACACATTCTAAGATAATTACTTGCACAAGTTTATGGCATGACCAATATTTACCTTCCAGAAAAGACGCAAACACTTCAGCTGGGGCCTCGCTATCCATCGTGCTCACCCCCCTGACCTCAACTGATATACAGCACTCGGCCATCAACTCCAGGGGGGTGAGCTCTAGCCCTGATGGCATGGGCCCGGCCCCAGATGTCTGGCTGTGTTGCCACCGCTTGGTCATCTTCCTCTTCAGGTTGGTTTTGAAGTCCTGCCACCTGCAATGTAAGTTGACATATTAATACCTGTCACTCCAGATGTTAGCTGTTGCAGCCATTGCTCTGTGCTACATATTATGACATGTGGTTAATGTCCAAAAGATAACATTACATGCAACTATGATCTCAACCGTTACAATACACATTCACAATCACCGTACTCTAACTCTCAACTAAATAACATGGCAATAATGTCTGTGTATCGTAACAACTTCACAGGCCATTTGCAAAATCCATCTAAGCATGAATTCAATCATTACTTGCCTATTACTGGGCACATGTATCACAAAACAACTTGCCTCTTCTTCACATGGTCCGTCTCACGAACTTGTGGCGCAACTTCATTAATCTCTGCCGTTATCTGTTCCCAAATCTTCCATCTGCGTGTGTGTGTCAGCTTCTCCGATGGACACTCAATCCAATCACGTGCTCGGGGAACCAGGATGGCAAGCTCCTGTGCTTCATATGCCTTATTTCTTGTAGTTGGTTCCTCTGTTGCCCTCGCTGTCCCCTTGCCACGTCCATGGCCACGCCCCCTGGCACGTGTCGCTGCACTTGAAGTGCTGGCCATGGTACTACCTTGTGAAGTCCCCGGTTGTGTTCCAAACGATTCTGCTGATGGTGCATATGAGCCAGCTGCAGGTTGCCCTGCTGCAGAAGGGCCGGGTGTAGGTTGCCCTGCTGTAGAATGGTCAGGTGCAGGTTCCCCTGCTGTAGAAGGGCCAGCAGCCTCCTCATTACCCACTGCCTGCATGTGCAGTGGCACATAGGTGGTGCTGGAGTCCATCTGGTCAAATAGTTGCTGCAGCTCTGGGTCCACCTCTGGTTGTGATCCAGACATGTTAGCAACAACATTGTCACCTTCTAATACACCTTTATATACTGTTTGTGTATCCTGTTTGGCGGACATCAGCGGCAGCTGCGTTCCGTGCGTGTGCGTACGTCGCTGTTTTTTCGCGCCGCATACGGTGGCGGAAATTCCATTGTGTAAAACCTGGCGAAACTTCGACATGAAATACTGGTCACCAATTCTAACATTGCATAGAATCTTCTGATACACCTGTGACTATTGCACAATACACATGCTATTTGCTAGCATGACATGACATTTGGTTCATGACTACTGTGGTATTGTGGAGTTTGATTGCAAGCTAAAAGTAGCCCAATCCCTTAGAAAATCCAGGCCACAAATCATGCAATACTCATCACTACTGTTATAGACCACACATGTGAGAGGCCTATAAATAGTGAGTTGCTGCTAGAATCATTTGTCAGCAGATCTGGACTTGTCAGGGTCTAAGGTAAGCTCTTCCATGGTCCATGTAGATATGCTATCCATTAACAATGTAAGTGTATGAATGTATGCACCATTGCCTCACTGACTACAGATTGTTGGGCCAGCAAAGTGCTTGTAGCATTATTGCAACATGTCACATGTTCACTATTTCACTCACAGGTCTTAAACCTGTGTGGGTTCATCTATTGCAGGACAACATGTCCCAGCAATAGATGAAATGTCTCATAGTACATGATGTCGGCAAAAAATGCTGACACCTTTATCTGTGTGTTTAGGACGGTGTGTATTGAGTTCATATTATTGTTACATCATTATAGGGTCAAATGGATCTTCGGGATTTCACGGGGCGGCCATCTATTGTACGTATTGAAGCCTACAAATCTATTTGTAGTGGGATATGGCCATTATGTGCATAGGTGCATCAGTATTTATGTTCATTTCTTTATAGGTTGCTGAAGCAATGATGCGCTACATGGAAAGGAGGCTAAGGGCACTTGCGGCTCTCCCCACTCGTCGCCCAAGGAGGCCAGGACGTGCTAGAATCTATCGCACACGGGTGACTCTGTTTGCTATGCCCGATGATGAGGTACTTACTAGGTACCGGTTACCGCCACATGTAATTCTGGATCTGCTCACGTTAATTGAGAGCGATCTGGAACCTCTACACGGGATCACGACAGCAATTCCGCCTCACACACAGCTGCTGGCGGTGTTGCATTTCTGCGCCTCAGGATCATTCCAACAAGTAGTGGCAGTACTTGCTGGAATATCTCAGCCGGCCTTCTGCCGAATCCTGAGGCGTGTGACGTCGGCCATGTTCAGGCGCAAGGGGCACTTCATGGCCATGACATTTGCCACCGAGACCCTGCGCAGAAGCCAGCAGGCCTTCCATCAAATTACTGGCTTCCCTAATGTGATAGGGGCTGTGGATGGCACCCATGTACCATTTGTGCCTCCATCTCGAAGTGAGAAGATATATAGGAACCGCAAATTGTTCCACTCACTGAACGTGATGGTGGTATGTGGCCCATCCATGGAGATTCTCGCCTTCAACTCGAAGTTTCCCGGAAGTGCCCATGACTCTCATGTCATCCGACAAACCGGGATATGGCAAAGACTACAAGAGCTGGAAGGCCGTGATGCGTGGGTTCTGGGTGACTCCGGTTACCCATGTACGCCCTGGCTACTTACGCCGTACAGCTACCCAGCACCGGGCCCACAGGAGGCATTCAATGGGGCGCATGTTGCCACCAGGCAAGTGGTGGAGCGCTCAATTGGCCTTTTAAAGGGTCGATTTAGAGTGCTCCACCGCACTGGTGGTGACTTACAGTATGCGCCTCAAATGGTGTCGAGGATCGTGGGCCTGTGTATATTTTTCCACAACATTGCTGTGCGGCGTGAGATACCCTTTGATGAGTGGGAGGTACCATCTGAGCCGCAAGATCCGCCCATGCGCCCATCCCGCGCCCCTGAATGCCGGAGGGGATACCAGCTGCGGGACTCTGTGGCGCAAAGATACTTCAGGTACATTTTATCTAGTTGACCAGAACACACCAATTCTTGTAAAAATCACCCCTTCAAATAAGTACAGTGTGGTAGTTGTCAGTGTTACAAAACGACAATTATCCAGCCTGCCCTCCTAATGGCAAAGAAATAGTAGATATTTATCATATGTGCTTAGTTTTGGGGGAAGTACAATATAGGTGCTCATTATTATACCTTCTACAAGGGATCTTATGTGTTTGTTATATCTTCATTATTGTAGTTGATACTATCCCTGATGACTGGTGAGTACATTGATTTATTCTCTAATGTGTTGGGGATTTTTTCCTGTGTTGATGTATGATTTGTTTGCAGATATATATATATATATATATATATATATATATATATATGATATTTGAATTTATTAACATGTTTAAACATTTCAAGGAGCAGGCAGGCAGGCAGGCAGGCAGGCAGGCACCCAGGCAGGCAGCCAGGCAGCCAGCGCTGGTGTATAATGCTGGACTCAGGATACCTGCAAGTATGTGTATGTGTCTTTTAAACATAAATGTACGCATACACATAGATGCATAGAGTAAGTAATGCTAAGTACAGCTATGCGTTGCTAAGCTATAGCACGCGTTGCTTGGCGGAGCGAGGCGTCATTGGATTTGCTAATTGCATACACACTGTGTTTTATATATATCAGATTTGTTCATTGCCATACATCAGCACTACTGTTTTGAAGGCATGCGAATTTGTCACCATTTGTGTTGGCGCAGAGATGCTGCTCATGTAAAGATGAACAATAAAGTTATTAACACAAATAACTGTGATAAACCAATGCCACCACCTGATTGGTTGATTGATGCCATTGTTAACATGGCGGAGACACGAAGGGCAGACCCGTTTTCTCCTGCGGAGCTGAGGGTTCTTGTCTCCGTCATGGAGACAAGGCTGGGCCGTGCTGGGCCCTTTATCAGCAACCGGCATAAACGCCGGGCCTATGCTGCGGCAGGGCGCAGGATTTACGCCCGCACTCGGGTGCGGAGGAGCATCGGGCAGCTCGAGAGGCGCTGGTCGGACCTCCGCAGGCGCCAGCCCCAGCTGTTACAGCAAATTAGGGGCGAAATAGCTGCTTGTGAGTATTTTAGCTATGAAATTTCGCACTTACAACATAGCATATAGAAACAATAAAATGTGTCTCATGATAAGTGGGTGTCCATGGGTTTAAAAGTCCATAGACTGTTATGTGTGCTTCTTCCTGGTTAACATGCAGTCATGTGGCTTTTATATGTAATGACATAGCATTGATGATTCTGATGCATACAATGTGCCAGATCTAATATGTGTTACACATTTATAAATGCCAGGGTTGTAATGTTTGAACAAATTACTAACAATCACATAATATTTTAAATGTCACATTTTGGAGTCCATTAACAGTAAGGAGCTACTTTCCAGCATCGTTTGCCATCATTATCACCCTTCCATGTATGTCTTGTTATGGATTAATACATGTGCCCCAATGACCCGACATTGACCATGATTTTTTTTTTCTACCACACAGCACGAGCCCGAGCCCGACAGCCACGTGAAGAGGCCGAGGCAGCCCTGGCCGAGGAGGAGGGGCAAGAGCCTGAGGAGGAGGTGGCGGCAAGGGTGGAGGAGGAGCAAGTGGAGGAGGAGGAGGAAATGTTGGAGGAGCAAGTGGAGGAGATGGTGGAGGAGATGGTGGAGGAGGTGGTGGAGGAGGAGGAGGTGCCTGAGGAGGTGGTGGTGGAGGAGGTGGAAGAGGAGTTGGTGGCAGAGGAGGAGGTGTTGGTGGCGGAGGAGGAGGTGGAGGAGGAGGTGGTGGTGGTGGAGGAGGAGGTGGAGGAGGAGGTGGTGGTGGTGGAGGAGTTGGTTGTGGCGGAGGAGGTGGACGAGGTGATGGTGGCGGAGGAGCTGGCGGAGGAGGGGGCTGAGGAGGCCACGGTTGCCCCAGAGGTGTCCGATTCCGAGGGGGAGGAGGCATGTCAGGCCCCGGAGTCACATCTGATCGGTATGTTTACATAATGCATCATTCATGAAGTAGTTGTACTGGTATTTGTTATGTAGCACTGGTGATGATAAATGTTGTTACAATACTATTAATACAGACCCCAAAGTGGGTAGCTACAGATACAGGTACGGGTTAGATGGGGTGTCCAAGGCATCCCTTTCATCCAGGACACCTCTGAATTACACAGGTTTGTGGGATGGCTTGGAGCTCCATTTTGACTGCCACATAACCGTTGTAGTTAAACAGGATCCTGGAGTAAAGGGATGAGTGGATCATTTGTGGATTAAATTCACCTGCTGCAAGCGTTGATTATGACCCATCAAATAGTGGAATCTATATTGTTGGTGAATGTTATTTCTAAACTATAGGATGTATGCTATAAATGGAGTATGGGCCGGCCTACCTTGGAATGGAGTCACAAGTTGCCAGTGTCCCAGGAGCCTCCTCTACCTAAACACCCCCTGTAGTTCAGATTGTTTTTTTGCCGTCACAGAATTGTAGGTTGGTTTAGACAGAATTATGATTTGGAGGATGTGTACTGTGCATTCCTGACATTTGCATAACTCCCATGCCACGAACCATCACTGAACTTAGACTGAGGAGATTGTGACAAGTTCTTATTGACGGAGGCCATGACATGCTTGTCATTGGTTAGTCATGGGTGGGTTGTGACTGAGAAGAAACACTATGACTGTTATGTCTTCTGCAGAGTAAAGGGTAGAGGGACAAAAACACAGTATGTAGTAAATAAGTGTGTATGTATGTAGATATGTATGTGTCATATCTATTTATCTATGTGTGTCTCTATCTCTCTACATAGATATATATATATATACACATGTCACCTAGCATTTGTGCAATTTATGTAGCAGTATGTGAAATGTATGCATGAATATCATGACTAATTTTTGCCCCTTTGACATGCCCACAGATGACACCACACCGGCAGATGAGGGAGTTATTGGGGCCCTCCTGCGGGCGGAGCACCATTTGAGGCTCTTACTAGCAGATCTGCAGGACCTTCGCGATCTCCTGATATAATTTATAATTTTATATTTTGTGATTGACATGTTAATTTTGGTTTATAATAAATGTTTTATGCAAGTTCACAGTTGTTGGTTTTCTTTGCACATTAAACAGTATATGTGTAGATTGTTTATAATCTTTTACACAGGGTCTAATAGAAACCATTGCACTTCAATTGCTGTAAGGGTTAATGTGTGCAATGCATGTGTTAGGCATGCTTGTAAGGATATATTGGCATCTAATTGATTCCAATTCCAAATAAGAAGTTTTTTATGAGGATAGGTAATTGAATAAGTGGGTCATGTGATGTATTGCAGAAGATACATAATAGTGGGTTGTTTGGCGTAAATACTCCGCTTACGGGCGGTAGCACCGCTTGGCTCCCGTTCGGATGCGGTATTCCCGAGCATAATCTGTAATACTCTGTAATACCGTGCAGAATCTGAGTGTTTCTCCCGCACACGCATGGTTTGTATGTCGTCCGTAAACACGCCCTGTTCTTAAAGAGTGAGTCCGTCCGAATGCGGAGGACACGTGGGCGTTTCTACGGACGATGGCCGCACGCGGCAGAACACCGTGGCGTGCGGACCGCTCCGTAAGAATGCGGGAATATCCGCACCGATCTGAATAAGGGCCTAAGCTTGTTCAGTAAATAGTTCATTACCTTTGTTCTAAATGACCATGATAGAGAACTTGTACTAAGCTTAAACAGAGAACCCAATTTCCTAATGAAAATTGGGGTTGTTAAACTGCTAGCATGTTGTCGAAGGGGCTGTTATCCCTCGTATTTGCATAAAGGTTAGAAGATTTGGTACTTGTTTCCTAGCACGGCCACCCCGATTTACATCGGGGTGGTCGTGTCGGAAAAATCGGGTCGATCGCATCGCATGCGATTTGGTCGCATGCGATGCGATCGTCGCGACCGACCGATTTTGGACCCGATTTTTTTTTTTTAATTAAATGTAAATCGGGTCCCTGGGACCCGATTTTACATTGGATTCAATGTAAAATATTCCCAACCCCCTCAAATGTCACGGCGTACACCCCACCCCACGATAGACGCCAACCCGAAGCGTGGCGAGCGCAGCGAGCCCGCGAGGGGCGGCGGTGCGCGTCCTCCGACCTTTTCATTCCCCTACTATCCACGTCGGCGTGGAGTTGAGAATAGAATAGTGTGGCGAGCGCAGCGAGCCACCGAGCCCGAAGCGTGGCGAGCGCAGCGAGCCCCGCGAGGGGACGCGGATACCTTCACAGTTATACGCGTCCCCTCGCGGACTTCACAGGTGTCCGCGTCGCCACGGACACCTGTGAAGCCCGCGAGGGGACGCGTATAACTGTGAAGGTATCCGCGTCCCCTCGCGGGGCTCGCTGCGCTCGCCACGCTTCGGGCTCGGTGGCTCGCTGCGCTCGCCACACTATTCTATTCACAACTCCACGCCGACGTGGATAGTAGGGGAATGAAAAGGTCGGAGGACGCGCACCGCCGCCCCTCGCGGGCTCGCTGCGCTCGCCACGCTTCGGGTTGGCGTCTATCGTGGGGTGACGACGGGGACATCTAAAATGTGAAATGGGTCATATTGGCCCATTTCACATTTTTCAAATTTTTTCAGGATTTCAATGTTAAAAAATCTTTTAACATTGAAGCCTATGTAAAAATCGGGGGCATCGCGTCGGGACCTATGTTAATGGTCCCGACCGACGCGATGCCCCCGATATTTTACCTTTCCCGACACGATTTCAATGTTAAAATATTTTTTAACATTGAAGCCTATGGGGAAATCACGGGCATCGCGTCGGTCGCGTCGGGACCATTGTTAACGGTCCCGACCGACGCGATGCCCCCGATATTTTGTCCTAGCCGGCCAAATGGACCTGATTTCAAAGGAAATCGGGTCCATCTTATGGATCGTGTACCTTAACTAAAGGTACACGATCCATAAGATTTGTGGCCGTGCTAGGAAACAAGTACCGAAGATTTAGCCACCACATTGCTGGCAGGTGCACTGCACATATGTCTGCTTGCACCCTTCTGATCCCTGTCATTATTGCAGCTATGATGGTTTACTACCCAAGTTACATAAAATGACATAGCTTTTCTTATAATTATTTTTCTTTGCTTATTCCATGTCAGAATTTCCAGCACATTCCTCCTAATTGGCAAGCTAATGCCCACTGAGCAGTAACCTGTACTGTGCAGTTTATTTATTGATTTTATTAACAGATTCTTATATAGCGCAGCAGATTCCGCTACAGTGTCTTATATAGCGGCAGAAGATTCCGTTACAGTGTCTTATATAGCGGTAGCAGATTCCGTTACAGCGTCTTATATAGCGCAGATTCCGTTACAGCGTCTTATATAGCGCAGATTCCGTTACAGTGTCTTATATAGCGCAGATTCCGTTACAGTGTCTTATATAGCGCAGATTCCATTGCACTTTACAATTGTAAACAGAGATAAAACAAACTGGCTAACAGCTAGACTTGGAGGGAAGATTATGCGTACACCCATTTTTATTTATTTACTTATTTATTTTGCCTTATCTGTTAAAGGATCCATTTACCTTTGCACCCAGCATCAGTAATATTTCTTCCATGCGAAGGCCATGCATGTACCACAAACTTAGTTGCTATCAGAACTATGGTTCCATCCCTGTGCCCTTATTAATAATACCCATTACATATTGCACAGCGCTTTACCGAGAATATTTGAACATTCAGTATAATACTGAAGTAAAATGCTAAACATGCACAAACATAATGAATTCACTTATTGATATCATGTACTACCATTATGATTGTACATATAACATGTAACAATGAAGTTACTATTTTGTATGCAACACCATGTTATACTTCTGAATGCAGCTTAATCTAACCTGATACAATATATCATTCCCCATTCAGCAACATCTTTCTAATACTGTATATTATAATCCTATGATGCCTTGCACGCTGAAAAATGTGCCACCATATTAATTCTCCTGCCTTATATTGCATTATATTAACATTATAAATATACACTTGCAACCATGCATTCCCATATTTGCATTCTGCCTCTTACATTATTGATTAGCTGTATCTTAATTACACTGCTACGCAATATTATATTATGTTACTGAAAAATAATTCAGTTTTTCCAACATTTATCTGTACAAAACTATGCATTTGTTTTCCATTGCTAGGCAGCCTGGTTCATGGTTCATGTTGGGAGGAGTAGATGCAGGGTGAAAGGCGATATCATCTCTATCAAAGAAAATCCCCCCCTGCTATGTCATGTAAACAAGCCCTCAGTAATTTCATTAAGGGGGGGGGGGGATCATGAGACTTGTTTAAAACTTGCTTGTCTCCATTGGGCCTAATTCTCTGCTGCTTTGCTAAAGGTTGCAGGGAGTATAATCTTAAAAGCCTTATATATATATAAAGTACTTATATTTTGGCCTTGTCCCTTGTAGTAACCTCCTATTAAGCAGCATTGAACTACTCCTGCCCTGAATCCCAACTGTACTGTTAGGTAATTGGTGTACAAACCCTATAAGGTGCCTTTATTCCTTAGGGGAAAGTTGCCCAAACAGTGGCCCTTATTCTGCATCGTGCGGTACGGCCCGCGTGCGGCCGTACCGCCGATGTTTTCAGTCTGCACATGCGCAGAGGTCAATCTGCGCATGTGCAGCCCCATTCGCCGCAGACGTATTTCGTCCGCCGCAAAGGGGGCGTATAGGGGCGTGAGGGGCTTCATACCCTCATTTCCCTATGTATACGCCCCGCGTTTCATGGGCGTTCCCATGCAAACGCGGGGCGTATGCATGCTAATGAGGGTATGACGCCAGTGATGGGGGCGGAAAGCTGATGTCGCCGGATGTCAGTTCTCCGGCCCCATACAAGCTATCACACAGACGATTGTCCGTGTGGTCTCAGCTTGCGGGACCTGGTGGGGCGTGCGGCCCTGCCTTCGATGGTCGACGACCATCGAATGCAGGGGGCAGCTCCCACCATGGTGGAGGCGTACGCCCCACCATTTTCTTGCGGATCGCCAGCCGTCCGTGTACGGACGGCCGTGGCGATCCGTATCGTGGGCGGGGATTGGTTTGTGCGGCCGGAGCCCCGTGTGCGGCTCTGGCCGCACGATTCAGAATAAGGGCCAGTATGTGGTATTACTGAGAGAGGACAGATGCATAATAAGAGAGCAGCAAAGGCAATCCTGCCCACTGTGACCAGGCAGAACCAGAACCTCTATATGCTACATTGACTATTGAATTCATAACATACATTGGGAGTTTGTGACAGCCGACTATAGAGGGTGGCAGGGTGCCGAATAGGAGATTAAGTAAAAGAATAAGAAGGAATACTTGTAAATAAATATTTCCAGATACTTAGGATAATTTCTGGTTCCTTTTTCTTGCTGCTGGATGATCCTTGCTGGGGTTGCTTCTGAGTGTAATGACCCCCATCCTCCCCCTTCCTTAAGTATGGCCTATCCCCTGGGGAGGGGCCATTTACCTTTTGTCCTTCACCTTATCTTCCCTCTTGCTTTAAGCTGGCACCTACCCTACCTGCGTTCCCCCCTGCAGCAATTATGTCTCTTTTTTGTGGGGCACAGGCTGAGCGTTTATACTCATTCGTTGCTATTTGCAGCTCATTCTCTTTAATCTCTAAGAGATTTCTAGCTGTATCTTACTTTATAAAGTACATAATAATCGATGGCAATGCATATCACACAATAACAATTAGTCTCATTAGCCTGAAATTTGATATGCAAAAAACATCTACAGGGTGACACGTAGAGAACTCCCTCTAATGAGACAAATGTATTCTTATGGAGGAATGATTAAAACTAACAGCTTAAATATACTGAAATATATGCAACACAAGTGGCAATTTGATTGGTTAAATAGACTGTTGGCACCAGCATAATTACAATCATTAAGAGGCAGCTTAACATAGCCCTGAGGATTAAGCAGTTTTACCTAATAATTTCCCCATATCTGTAGCTGAGGAGACAGTAGGCAAGATAAGCTTCAGGTGTGCTATTAGTGTCACTGACAACTGTTACTTAAGACTATTAATGGAGAGGCAGCATAAAGTTATACTTTCTGCTGATTAATGCCTGATTATCCCACATGTAATGACAGACACAATGCATTAAAATAAAGAATAGCACTTTAGGTTGCCTGAGATTAAAGCAACAACTTTTCAACTCTATCGTTATTCAATTCTGCTTTTTTATATGTTTTGTTAGCTTTGAGTGCACTCGTTATCCACAGCAAGTCAAAAGTTTAACCTAGCGCCAAAGGGTATTTGCTATTAGGCGGATACTTTTGGGAGCAGCAAAGTAAATTCAATGATATTACCACATTTCTTCATGTAAAAGAGCAAGGTGCCGTTTCATCATTGTGGGCCAGTGGTAGATACTCAATTACTAGTGCAAGTCACTATTGCTCTAATGCAGGACAGAGGCAACACTAGAGTTGGTGTCACTCGGCATGGTAACTCATGGTGTCACCGCACCTATTAGTGAAACATGTGTTTTTTTAAAGCCACAGATCCATTTTTGCTGGGGCAGGTGAAGCAAATTCCTGGTAAGCCATGGACAGCTTTTCAGGGCTGTTATAATACCCCTTCTGTGCCGCCTACACACATAATGCCCCATTAGTGAAGCTTCATAAAGCCCCCTGTAGTACTGCTTACGTATAATGCCCTCTGTAGTACCGCTACACATAATGCTCCCTGTAGTACAGCTAAAATTAATGCCCCCTGTAGTACTGCTACACATAATGCTCCCTGTAGTACCGCTACACATAATGCCCCCTGTAGTATAGCTACACATAATGCCCCCTGTAGTGGAGCTACACATAATGCTCCCTGTAGTACCGCTACACATAATGCCCCCTGTAGTACTGCTACACATAATGCTCCCTGTAGTACCGCTACACATAATGCCCCCTGTAGTGGAGCTACACATAATGCTCCCTGTAGTACCGCTACACATAATGCCCCCTGTAGTATAGCTAGACATAATGCCTCCTGTAGTGCTGATACACATAATGCTCTCTGTAATACCGCTACACATAATGCCCCCTGTAGTATCGCTTATACATAATGTGCCCTGTAGTACCGCTACACATAATGCCCCCTGTAGTCAGTGGTGTAGCTAGGTGCCACGGTGCCCGGAGCAAGGGTATGTTTTGCACACCCCACATTTTAGCGAACTTAGTAATACCATTACTCATAAAGCCACATGACGTAATGCCAATTACACATAAGGCCACACATGATGCCCATTACATACTATATAACATTCGATGCTGCCCATTACATATTATATAACACACCGTGATGCCCCTTACATATTATATAACACACCGTGATGCCCATTACATATTATATAACAAACCGTAATGCCCATTACATATTATATAACACACCGTGATGCCCCTTACATATTATATAACACACTGTGATGCCCATTACATACTATGTAACAAACCGTAATGCCCATTACATACTATATAACAAACCGTAATGCCCATTACATATTATATAACACACCGTGATGCCCATTACATACTATGTAACAAACCGTAATGCCCATTACATATTATATAACACACCGTGATGCCCATTACATACTATGTAACAAACCGTAATGCCCATTACATATTAGATAACACACCGTGATGCCCATTACATACTATATAACACACCGTAATGCCCCTTACATATTATATAACACACCGTAATGCCCATTACATATTATATAACACACCGTAATGCCCATTACATATTATATAACACACCGTGATGCCCCTTACATATTATATAACACACCGTAATGCCCATTACATATTATATAACACACCGTAATGCCCATTACATATTATATAACACACCGTGAGGCCCATTACATACTATGTAACACACCGTGATGCCCATTACATACTATATAACAAACCGTAATGCCCATTTCATACTATGTAACACACCGTGATGCCCCTTACATATTATATAACACACCGTGATGCCCCTTACATATGATATAACACACCGTAATGCCCATTACATATTATATAACACACCGTAATGCCCATTACATATTATATAACACACCGTAATGCCCATTACATATTATATAACACACCGTAATGCCCATTACATATTATATAACACACCGTAATGCCCATTACATATTATATAACACACCGTAATGCCCATTACATACTATGTAACACACCGTGATGCCCCTTACATATTATATAACACACCGTAATGCCCATTACATATTATATAACACACCGTAATGCCTATTACATACTATATAACAAACCGTGATGCCCCTTACATATTATATAACACACCGTAATGCCCATTACATACTATGTAACACACCGTGATGCCCCTTACATATTATATAACACACCGTGATGCCCATTACATATTATATAACACACCGTAATGCCCATTACATATTATATAACAAACCGTGATGCCCCTTACATATTATATAACACACAGTAATGCCCATTACATATTATATAACACACCGTAATGCCCATTACATATTATATAACACACCGTAATGCCCATTACATACTATATAACACACCGTACCACCCATTACATACTATATAACACATCGTAATGCCCATCGCATACTATATAACACACCGTAATGCCCATTACATACTATGTAACACACCGTGATGCCCCTTACATATTATATAACACACCGTGATGCCCATTACATATTATATAACACACCGTAATGCCCATTACATATTATATAACAAACCGTGATGCCCCTTACATATTATATAACACACCGTAATGCCCATTACATACTATGTAACACACCGTGATGCCCCTTACATATTATATAACACACCGTAATGCCCATTACATATTATATAACACACCGTAATGCCCATTACATATTATATAACAAACCGTGATGCCCCTTACATATTATATAACACACCGTAATGCCCATTACATACTATGTAACACACCGTGATGCCCCTTACATATTATATAACACACCGTAATGCCCCTTACATCAGTGCTCGAAGTGGAAATTTTAAAGAGGGGGTATGGAAAAATAAAGGTTGCAGTTATCCAAAAAAGGGGGCGTGGCTACTAGAAAGGGGCGTGTCTTTAAGTAAGTAAGTGACAGCAGAATAGAGAGAGAGAGAGGGGGACAGATAGAGTGGCAGCGGGGACACAGGGAAAGAGAGAGCGTAAAAGCAGGGACAGAGACAGTGACAGCAGGGTCATGAAAATAGGGAGAGTGACAGAAGGGACAGGAAGCGTGGCAGTGGGGACAAAGGGACAGGAAGAGTGACAGCGGGGACAAAGGGGCAGGGACACAGAGACCGCAGGGACAGTGACGGAATGTACAGGGAGAGTGACAGCATAGACAGAGAGAAAGATAGCAGGGACAGAAAGAGGGACAGCATTGATTCAACATCACCCTAGTACTTCATCACTACACCCCTACGGGCCACACTACATCACTATGCTGCATGCCCCTACTTGCCACACTAAATCGCCATGCTACATCACCACGCTACTGTATATCCCCCTACTCAAGGCACTAAATCATTATGCTATATCTCCTACACACTGTACTACATCACTAAGCTAAATGCTCCTACATTCTACACTACACTACATACCCCTACACGCCACACTACAACACTATGCTACAAGCCCCTACTCGTCACACTACATCAAGTTACAGTCCCCCTTACATGCCAAACTACCTCACTACGCTACATACTTCTATGTAATGCGCTACATCACTGCGCTAAACTACATTTCTCACAAATTGAAAACAATCCAGCTCCTCCTTTCACATGAGCTTACCATGATCTCCTGTCCAATGGATGAATGGAACACCACACCAGGTCCTCTGGGTGGGAGACATGGCTGGGGTACTTAAGACGGATGCCCAGTCTAAAATTGATCAAAATCATAACATAAATAAGTATAGATATTATACTGTATAAACACACACTCATTTTATAGATCTCTAAATACATACTGTATATTTAAACACTCACACACACTCCTGAGAACTCAAGAAGTCAGCCAGCAGCTATATTATAATTAATCCTCTATCAATAGACCTTCCACTCTCTTTTCCTTCATCCTTTCCCCTAATTCCCCAGATCCCAACCTATCCCCCATACTCTTCCTCTCTCGAATCCAAGCTCCCAATCCCAAACCCTACTGAAACTATTCCAACCTTATGTACTGTAGGTCTGTTCCGGGAGGCAGTTAGTGGGCACGCAGACAGGCGGAACTGCACGAGGGTCTGAAGTGGACAGATACACTTCATGCCCTCTCTTCTCTGCAGCCTGCTCGCCAGCCGGACTTAGCGCAGGCTGCAGCTCACTTTTTAGCAAAATCAGCCGTCACAGCCCATCTCTGCTTGGCAGCTGTGACTGCTGTCACTGGAGACAGCAGCCCCACGAATCGGTAACAGGGTTCCGATTCGTGGCTGTTGGAGGGGGAACCTGGGTGCACTGGGGGTTCACTGGCTGCCAGGGGCGTAACGAGAACTCCCTGATCCCCATAGCAACATTTTAAGAGGGGCCCCCCTGTACAGGGTGACACACTTATGGGTATCATTGTGATAAAGGGTGTCACAAAAATATTCATGCAGGGTTAGGAGGGTACACAATCTCATACACAGGAGGGGGATGTTTGGCAAGTACATGGTGTCAAAATACATATACAGTATACAGAGGAAGGCTGTAGGACAGGGTTTTACACACACACACACACATGGGGGGGGCAGTGGGCTACAGGGGGGGGGTCATACACAGGGAGAAGGGGTACAGGGGGTCACACATTCTGTGGATTAGGGGGGTAGGGGTGAGAAGGTGTCACATACAGGGATAGGGGGTCTGTCACTGGGTGAGGGGGGTAAAGTTTCAAACACACACAGGGGTTGTGGGGTCACACATACCAGGTATTATGGTGGTGGGGGGTCAAGGTGTCATACACATTGGGATAGGGGTTACAGGGGGGCAGACACCAAAGATGTTTGGGGGGAGAGAAAGAGATTAGGGGGGTGATTAGGTTTCACATATACAGGGGGTCACGCACTGGGGGGTAGGTACAGGGCTCAGCAGGCACTTACCAATCTGTGGGGTAATGAGATTGCAGGGTGTCAGTGAGGGTATCAGGCCCGTGGTCCCAAGCACAAGGTTAAAAGGAAACTGATGGCAGCGGAATCCAGGAACTGCTGCAAAGCACGATGGCTGCGCGGCTGGAGCAGTGGTAGAGCACGGAAGAGCCGGTGACACTGTGCTGAGCCGACGACATCTCCGCGCAGACAGCCTGGGCCCGGCCTACACGCCGCTGGGAGAAAAGTGACAGTCGGGCAGGGAACTGTCAATGGAGCTGACGCCCGCCGGCTCCTGGGTAGCGCTCCAGCAATCTGTGTCCTCCTCACCCGGGTCACCGCGCTATGAGCCTGGCGGCGGTTGTTCCCTGACAGGTGACCCGGCCACAGGGAGGGGGGGCGCTTGCTCTCTCTCTGCCTCCTCGTCCTGTACTGACTCGGCTGCCAGTGTGCAGGGGGGAGGCTGGAGTAGAGCAACAACTGTAAGAAGCAGCCGGAGAGCAGCCACAGCCTGCCTCCGGCTTTCACAGTTCTTCAAAGCATCACCGCTGGGCAGAGCAGGGAGCGGGCTGCACGGCTCCGGCGCCATTTGAGGTCCGGCCGCCCGGAGCTTGTGCTCTGCCCTCCCTACACCCCTGGGCTGGAGGCACTGGAGGCTCCCTGTGCAGGAGCGAAGGGCAGGCCATGCACCGCTCCTGCTTTAGTGAAGTTCCTGGAGGAGGGAGGTGCCGGATGCCCTAATCTGCTTGGCGGGAGAGAGGGTAGCGCCGGCTCAGATTTCCGGCGTCCGGGAACAGAGCGGCTCAGATCTTCGTGGGGCAGGGGTGGCATGGCAGAGCGGCTCACATCTCTGTCGTCCATGGAGAATGTCTCTGATCTCCGGCGTCAGGGGAAGGGGCATCACGCTTGTTGGGACAGAGCGGCTAAGCGGTCACCAGCGTCGTGGGAGGGGGCGCGGCGTCCTGAATATGCAGAAAAAGGTGGGGAGCCCAAAAAAAAAAGTCAGTGCTCGAAGAAAGTGCCGGTATGCCATACCGGCGTATACCGGCCCACTTCGAGCACTGCCTTACATATTATATAACACACCGTGATGCCCCTTACATATTATATAACACACCGTAATGCCCATTACATATTATATAACACACCGTGATGCCCCTTACCAGTAGCGCACGCAGGGGGGGTTTCCGAGTACCCAGAAACCCCCCCAGGAGTCTAGGCTGAAAGCTGAGGGTCCCCTCTTTCCAGGAGTACAAGAATTTTTAAAATCGGACCTTGGGAACCGGAGATATCTGACTTCAAAGCAGTGGTCCCCATCCAAGCCTGTTAATTGCAATTCCCAGTCAGATATTTCAGGTTTTGTCTGACTTAGAGTTTTTCTGAGGGTATATTCCAAAAGCTGGGACTCTCCCACTTTAAAAGGACACTAGAAGCTTGTCTCTACTGTTCCCAGAACCAGAGATATCAGCCTTCCAGCAGCTGGTTACTGCTCCAGCTCCACACACCTGGTATGTAGTTTTATATGCTCGTTGGCAGATTGCTCTGCCGCCTGAACTCTGATCCCCTAGGTAGGTGGGATTCTCTAGTTTTTAATTCCATTAAAATCTAATAAATCTATTTCCGGGAACTGGAGATATCTGCAGTCAAGCAAGCTGTCCTCCCACCAGAAAATTAGGAATAAGCCCACTCCACTATACACCCCTCCTCTGCGTATTAAACATCCTCTACCTCCCTGGAAGTTATGTATCAGGGCCCCTTCATTCAGCCCATTTCCCCCTTCTCCCACCTCACCTCCCACCATCTGTGTAGTACTGATTACTGATCCAGGCCCTATATTCTGAGCGGTTGATATAAAACCCCCTACCACCCGCGGGACATCAAAGCATATACTGGGTCACTTAAGTGTCCATCTCCGTGCTTTGCTCCGCCCCTCTGGAAACCCCCTTCTGAAAATCCTGCGTTTGCCCCTGCTTACATATTATATAACACACCGTGATGCCCCTTACATACTATGTAACACACCGTGATGCCCATTACATACTTTGTAACACACCGTGATGCCCCTTACATATGATATAACACACCGTAATGCCCATTACATATTATATAACACACCGTGATGCCCCTTACATACTAGATAACACACCGTGATGCCCATTACATACTATATAACACACCGTAATGCCCACTACATACTATATAACACACCGTGATGCCCATTACATATTATATAACACACCGTAATGCCCATTACATACTATGTAACACACCGTGATGCCCCTTACATACTATATAACACACCGTGATGCCCATTACATATTATATAACACACCGTAATGCCCATTACATATTATATAACACACCGTAATGCCCATTACATACTATGTAACACACCGTAATGCCCCTTACATACTATGTAACACACCGTAATGCCCATTACATATTATATAACACACCGTGATGCCCATTACATATTATATAACACACCGTGATGCCCCTTACATATTATATAACACACCGTAATGCCCATTACATATTATATAACACACCGTAATGCCCATTACATATTATATAACACACCGTGATGCCCCTTACATATTATATAACACACCGTAATGCCCATTACATATTATATAACACACCGTAATGCCCATTTCATACTATGTAACACACCGTAATGCCCATTACATATTATATAACACACCGTAATGCCCATTACATATTATATAACACACAGTAATGCCCATTACATACTATGTAACACACCGTAATACCCATTACATATTATATAACACACCGTAATGCCCATTACATATTATATAACACACCGTAATGCCCATTACATACTATATAACACACCGTAATGCCCATTACATATTATATAACACACCGTAATGCCCATTTCATACTATGTAACACACCGTAATGCCCATTACATATTATATAACACACCGTAATGCCCATTACATATTATATAACACACCGTAATGCCCATTACATACTATATAACACACCGTAATGCCCCTTACATATTATATAACACACAGTAATGCCTATTACATATTATATAACACACCGTAATGCCCATTACATATTATATAACACACCGTAATGCCCATTACATACTATGTAACACACCGTAATGCCCCTTACATATTATATAACACACAGTAATGCCTATTACATATTATACATTTGACACATAAGTGCCACTTACCTTCATGCTCATTGCTAGGAACTTCATAAATAGCTTATTGCCAAGGGGGGCTAAATAGCTTGTTGCCAAGGGGGACTAAATAGCTTGTTGCCAAGGGGTACTAAAAAGCTTGTTGCCAAGGGGGACTGAAGCCTGCACCCCCGCCCTCCCCCGCTTGCTACCTGCACTGCCCGGCTTAACTGCAGGTGCCCTGTCCGCCGCTATTTTCAATAAAGTATATATATATATATATATATATATATATATATATATATATATACAGTGAAAGACAGGCGGCACCCGGAGTCTATTGAAATAAAGTATGACAACGCTCAAGTATATATATATACTGGAGTGTATCTGACGATACAGACTGGCGGCACACCAACGGGTTTTAGCTCATCAATAAATTCAGACCCACAACTGTGTATATACACACACACACTCACACACACACACACAGACACAATTATATATGTGTGTGTAAATTAAAAAGTTAAATGGGTGCCTACCAGGCAACAGGAGGTTCAGGGACCCTGAGAGCATTCCAGAGTACCTGTAGGGGCAGAGGAGCCAAATCCGGGACACTGGGAAGTTAGAGGGACTGGTAGTGCAGTTGCTGCTCACTGGACGGGGGAGGGGGGGTAGTGGCCGCGCCACTGGCAACAGCTGTTACAGACGGGCTCTGCATGCTGCCGTCTGTGCTGCACTCAGCACTGTCTCTCTTGCGTTAATAGGCGGGTAGCAGCAGGGCTGGCCCTGCGGACAGAGCAGGGACTCAGGGAACAGGCGGGGAGGGGGCGGGTGGCACGGCTCCGGCACCCTTTGAGCTCTCAGTGCCAGGAGCTGGTGCTCCGCCATCCCTCCTCCCTTGCCTGTAGTACCACCAGGGCTTAAAGTGATCATGCAGAGGTGGAGGAACTCATTTCTCTATACCACCTAATAACCCCCCCCCCCCCTTCCCTACCCACATAAGGAAGAGAGAGGGCCAGGAGCAGGGTTTTTGACACCCCCCTGCAAACTAGAATGCTTTTTTGTGAGAATGATTGTGCAGGGCCAATGTGGAGGGTAAAATGTTCCACCTGACCATTAAAGGTGGTGGAACTCAGTTCCACCCCGTTCCCCCTCACTTTAACCCCTGAGTACCACTACACATAATGGCCCCTGTAGTACTGCTACATATAATGCCCCCTGTAGTGCTGCTTACACATACACTGTCAGTCTGAGACAGGCTTGATCGGTTTCCGATGGTGGGGGTCTGTGCATGCACGGATATCCGCATGTGCAGACTCCCTATGCAAACACCTTCAGCGAGTAGCACACTCGCCGAGGTGTTCGTACTGACAGGGGACGGGCGGAGACAGACAGGGTGCTGCAGCAGGAGAACGCCCAGTGTTTTATGGGCGTCCCCATAAAAACAATGGGTAGACCTGTTCTAAGGCTGCGAGTATACGCAGCTTAGTGAACAGGTCTGAATCAGGTCCATCATGAGCCCATAGTGCTGCTTAAACAAAATGAGCCTGTAGTGCTGCTTACATATAATGCACCCTGTAGTGCCACATCATAATCCCCATTAATAAGGCTCACTCCCCGGGCCAGCCTCCACCGCTGCTGGACACTGAGGGGAGGAGAGCAGAGCGCAGGCTCTCACCCCTCTTGTGGTCCTGGTGCCGGCTCGTGAGCTAATCGCATGCGATCCCAGCAAGTGCTGGCGGATCCTGCCCGATCGGGTGAAATTGGGCAAAATCGGGCAAAAGCACATAAATGTATGGCCAGCTTAAGATTGCTGTATATAGGGGATATCCCTCATGACTCCTGCATTGGGCTTTTGTTAAATTGGCAGGATACTTAAACCAAGTGGAAAATAAAACACAAGACATGAGACAAAATAGCAAGTTCAACTGAAATACTATAAATACTATAAATCAAAAGTGTTGTTTTATAAACTTGGCAAAATGCAATGTTCACATTAACAATCGTATAAATATGTAAAATAAATGATCTCATAATGATTATATTAATACAGGCTCATGTGTCCTAAGTAACATGGCATGTAACAGACTGTACGTGCATTAACTCCCCTAATCCTTAGCTCATCCACAGCTGCAGTTCATATATTCCCCACTCTCTCTCTTCTCTGGTGTCTCCAGTTATCTCCTTGACACGTTAGTTGCCGACCACACAGTGTATGCAGTATAAAGTATCAGTCACCATTTGTCCTCTGCACACTTCAGGTCACAATTTGCAATTACAAATATGCTCTCTCCTATAAATTAAAAATTAAACAGGCAACTAATTCATTATATGCAATATAGTACAATATGATAAAGGAGCAAGTATATTTAACATATTTGACTTCCCTGCTTCCCATGGTAGATTCTGCGGCAGTGGCAAACACAGGATTTTTAGAGGGGGTTACCAAATGTAATCCAAAATATCCCACCCTGCAGCAAATTGGAGTAAGTACGGGAGTCTGGGGGAGTGGTAACAGCAGGGCCGTCTTAACAATATAGTGGGCCCCTGGGCAAAATGATTTTTTAACCCCCCCCCCTCCTCTCCTCCCACTCACAACACCCTCCACCCACCTATGTGCAGCAGCGGGCGAGGAGGGTGCTTGAAGTAGCGATCTGGGCAGCGTTTGGTGGGGATCCGAGTAGCAGCTGTCAGCGGGATCCGTCCAGGCAGCGGATACTCAGCGGTGGCGGCGGTGATCCATGCAGCGGGGGCTGGGAGCTTGATATAGCTATCCGGGTGGCGTGTGGCAGGGATCCGGGCAACAGCTGTCAGCAGCATCTGTCCAGGCAGTGGCAACTCAGACCTTGATGTAGCGCTATATGCAGCCAGACGGGAAGCACTGCAGATTCTGAAAAGACTGGCCAGACACTGATTGGCTAAGCGTCCGGCCAATCAGTGTCCGGCCAGACTTTTCAAAATCAGCAACGCTTCCCGCTCGGCAAATAGCGATACATCAAGGTCTAAGTCGCCGCTGCCTGTACGGACGCCACTGACAGCTGCTGCCTGGATCACCGCCGCCACCACTGACTCGACGCTGCCTTGACGGACGCTGGTGACAGCCGCTGCCTGGATCCCCGCTGTCCGCCACTGTTCCCCAGGGCAGTGCTATCATCCCCATTGGGGTGGGCCCCTACAATCCTTGGGCCACTGGGCAATTGCCCTGAAAATTGGTGTAACTGCCCTGGAAAATATGTTAGAGCATATGCGATAATTATGTTTGCGGTAGCCGGCGATGGGCGGCGGTAAGGGGGCGTGGATGTTAGAGCATCCCCCCCAAGGTCTGTACAATGCATGTGCTCGACAGACCTTGCAATGACTCCTGTAGTTCCACTCTGCCGCTGCCTGATAGACAGCAGCAGCATTAAGTGGTTGCGGAGGTGGTGGCATTGCCCAGCATTGGCATTGGCAGCAGTGGGACATATGCTTGTGCCTTTAGCTCACACCCAAGTTTCCTGTTTTTCCTTACTGTGGGAGTCATGGCCAGCACTCTGTTCAGCGTGTATTCACCACTGCTCTGTTCAGCAGGGGGGGACTCCACCTGACGTGGGACAGTCCCCAAATACCACGACTGTCTTGTGAAAATCAGGAAAGATGGGAGGTATGGGGCGTGTCACTTTCTTTTTTGGTAAGGGGTAGTGTAGGGTCTGTGTGTCGCCCCACAGACTTCCTGGCCTAATAGGCCCCCTACAGTTGGTCAGCTGTGAAAGCTTAGGCTTCCTCTATGTTATTATGGTTGATGGCAGCGATGTTGGATCCCAGCTTGAGACATCGGTCGCAGTGTTGGGATCGCAGCTACATGCATGAGGTGTCTCTTTTCCCGAAATGTCTCCTGCATCTTTCTCCTTCAAATCAGGTAAAAATTCAAAGCTGTTTACAAATGGCTTTGTATTTCTGTCCATCTATAAACCAGGACCTAGGGTCTAATTCAGCATTGATCTACTCTATTCACAGATCCATTCGAAAGAACCGAACCATTGTTTTCCATCTACGCTTGTCAAGGGCTTCCACTAATCCGCTCAATAATTAGGCTGGAAGTGGTCAACACTGACGCCAGAGACCCACCCAAAAATGCTTTGGTGTTCACAAACACACTCAGAAAACTCCATGTTTCCACCCCTAAACGCCAGCCTCCTGTCAGTCAAACTGTGATCATATATGTTTAGATATTTTCCCGCCATTTGGTCCTGAGCATGTACGATGCAGAAGCTGCACATGTGCAGTCATTCCATAATTGCTCGATTTACAAATTCTTTGATTAGCAATCAATGCTGAATTAAGCCCCTAACCCTTTAGGAAAGGGTGGATTTACCCTAGGCACAACAGTAATGGCCCCCCCTCTTCCCTAATTGTATTATGTTCATAAGCCCTCATTTGATGAAAGCCACTACGACAATTTGTGTAACTCTATATACATATTTAGTTACTTACTAAGTAGGACAGCTTACAGGGGCAGTATGTGCATGTCCTACCAGTTTACACTTCAATCAAGATGGCATCTGGTACAGTACAGTGGAAATATCTTGCAGCTACTACAGTTATTTCTAAGTGAAAGTACCAATTATCCAAGTGCCGTCCCCAAACAGTTGTTGCTCCTAGGCACGTGCCTCACCTGCCTAATGGGATATTCACCGCTGCCTTCAGGGAGCAATTGCATTAAGGAGGCAGGTTCAACAATAGTTCAGAAATGTACACAATGACACAAATGTAAAAGGTAAAATTATTTTTGTTTTAAATGCAGTCATTAAGGGGTTTATTCTAGTTCATTCTTTCTGACAAAATCCTTCTTAGATGGACAAAACCATGTGCACTGGGGGGGGCGTGGCCTAACGCTGCAAGAGCCAGGACGCAATTTTATAGAGCTCCGTCCCAGATTCCCCCAAAACTGCCCCAGCAACTGCCCTGGACCCCCCTGCTGCTGGCAGACACACTAATCTACCCTCAGAGGCAGGGCCGTTTCTAGACAATTTAGCTCCCAGGGCGAAGAAATAAAAATGCGCCCCCCCCCCCCCAATACATAACATGGTAACATAGAAATTGCGCGCGCCTGAGGCGCGCGCCGAAATAGGGGGTGTGGCATAATTTTAAAGGGGGTGTGGTTTAATATAAGGGTGTGGTCTAGCAGGAAAACAATAGGTACTTATGTATTATCTGGGCTACCATGTTAAATGCACCCCATTTTTTCATACCCCTACTATCCAACTACGCATGGAGTTGATTTTATATAGTATGGCGTGCGCAGCGAGCCACCGTGCCCGAAGCGTGGCGAGCCCTGCGAGGGGACGCGGTCTCATAAGAAAAACGGGAGCCCAGATATTACATAAGTACCAAACAATTAGCTTACATCACACTTTTGCAACCTGCATGACCAGACATTGGTTACCGCCACTTAAGTTGGCTGGCTGAAGGCCACACACAGTGACCTAGTACGCCTCACAGATCAAGGCCAAACAATGACAGGCTACTTAAATCATTATACACTATTTATCCGTGATGCCAATTACACATTACGCCGTACACTGTGATGACAATTACATATTACGACGCACACCGTGATGCTCATTAGACCCCACACTGTGATGGCAATTACACAATACTCCCCACACCGTAATGCCCATTACACATTATGCCCCATGTGCCGCTGCCGCACAACTGATGCCGTTTACTAATATGCCCCCACAGTGCCAGATATGCCCCCACAGCGCCACACATATATGCCCCCACAGTGCCACAAATATATGCCCCCACAGCGCCACACATATGCCCCCACAGTGCCACACATATGCCCCCACAGTGCAACAAATATATGCCCCCACAGTGCCACAAATATATGCCCCCACAGCGCCGCACATATGCCCCCACAGTGACACAAATATATGCCCCCACAGTGACACAAATATATGCCCCCACAGTGCCACACATATGCCCCTAGTGACAGAAATATATGCCCCCACAGTGACATATATATAAATACATATGTTTATATACATATATATATATATATATATATATATATATATATATATATATATACACACATATGTATGTATATATATATAGTTAGGGTCAGTGTGCAACATTTTCAGGGTGCGAGTTTATTTCTAGACATACCGTCTGGGGTGGTAGGGCTCTGTCTGTGCCTTATGTTATGTGGTGGGCACTGGGTTAGGAAGGTGGGCAGGCATGCGGGCAGGCTCCGTCCTGAGTAGCTCTTTATGCGCGCTGTGCGGCGCCAGCGTCTCCGTCTGACGTCAGGCACCAGCGCAGCACTTTATACCCAGAGGCAGAGAACACGCTGGCTGGCACCCGGCTCCAGGCTCCACTGACAGGGGAGTGAGCGGCGGGCGGCGGACAGTAGTGCGCACTATTAAAATGTTTGTGCGCACCCAGGGGCGGATTGGGGACTAAAAGTGGCCCTGGAAAATTTCTGGAAAGTGGCCTCATAAAAAAATGGGTGGAGCCAATATAACAGAAGGCGGGATTATTACATCACCAATAGGATAAATGAAGTGTGGCAAATTATTCCCCAACTTCTCCTGTATGCAGAGGTGTCAGAACATATTTTGGTACTTGTTTCCTAGCACGGCGCCCATCGCATAAGATTGTATGCCATAGTTAATGGTTAATGCGATCCTGTACGATTTGTGAGATTTTTAATTGTATGTACAATATCGCATCGCATCCGATATATCAGATGCAATGCGATTTTTAATTGTATAGGAAGCATACACCATTTTTAATGTTAAAAGTACCCTTATGGGTACTTAAAATGTAAAATGAGCCCCCGATATGAACGTCAACCCAAAGCATGGCGAGAGCAGCGAGCCCGCGAGGGGCGGCGGTACGCGTCGTCCGACCTTTTCATACCCCCACTATCCACGTCGTAGTACGGGTACCGCCGCCCCTCGCGGGCTCGCTACACTCGCCATGCTTTGGGTTGACGTTGATATCTGGGGGTATTGGGGGCTCATTTTACAATTCAAGTACCCATAAGGGTACTTTTAACATTAAAAATTGTATATGCTTCCTATACAATAAAAAATAAAAAATAAATGGATATTTCTTACCAAATCTCTCACTTTCTGAATCTCTCATCCTATTAAATCTCACCTAGAGTGTTTGAAATAGCCCTGATACACAGTAGAGAAACTTATGCGCATTACATCACACAGGAGAGCTGTTAATACACGCTACGCTACACAGTAGAGCCACATATACATGTTATGCTATAGTATAGCTGCTTATACACACACACACACACACACACACATAGCACAATGGTAGAGCCCTGTATACATGTTAAACCACTAAAACACATATTACTCATTTCACCACAGTACAGTACTGGTGCAAAAAAAGGTATATTTGTGTTTCACACATATTTTACACCAGTTCCCAAGTGCCACTGCTTTGGCCAGGGTCTGTGATATATCTGGAAACACAGAAAAATTTAGGGATTTCCTAACATAAAATCAGTTTCAAATTCTTTTTCTACATAGTATAAAGAAAACATATTATATGTTACCAAATTTGTGTTCCCTACCTCCCGTGTCCATCATCCTATTTCCCATATATTATCTGTTTTATTCCCCTTTTCTGAATGTCTCATTTCACCCCTGATTCTCTATTTTCCTCCTTTCCTTTCTCCCCATGCACCTATCATACCCTCTGTCCTTCTATGGCCCTTCACTTTTCACTCCTTTCCATCTATTACCCCAGCACCTCACTCCCACCTTCCATATCTGCACCTCACTCCTTCCATCTTTCACCCTTGCACCCTACTCCCTCCTATCGCTCTTTCTCTTACCCCTGCACCATACACCTTCCTTTTCTCACCCCCGCGCCATCCTTCTAGCTCTCTTATCCCTGCACCTTACGAGCAAGATATAATCTTAATTTGGTGCCTCTAAATTGCTATATGTCGCCCCCTGTGTTATGCCTCATTTGACAACCATAAAAAGTCAAATTTTTACCTAGTACAGCAGCACCCTTTGCACCCATAGTAGTAACATAGTAACACCACTATTTTAGCAAACAAAGAGCCGCATTTATCAACTAATATTTGTGGCTAAATCCCCCAAAACACCCGTTTTCGGGGGTTAACTGCAAAGATTAAGTTTCACCTAAATGTATTAAAGGGTCTGCAGCAGAAATCTCTGATCCCTGCTGCGAGCCCCAGGGAGCGCCGCCGGCCGCATCCCCCATAGGTTTCAACATCGGGCAGCCCAGCTTCGCACCCCTGGGCTATCGCCATTCTGGGATGGAGATAGCCCATTGTAGCCTATGGCTACACATCGCACTGCCCGAGCAGGTAAGAGGGGTCGGTGGGGGTCAGCGCATAACCGCGCATTCGCTGACGGGCTCCTTTCAGGGCCCTGTCCCTGCAGTGCCAGGGATGATACACTTCGCAGGGACGGGCTTCTTTCAGGGCCCTGTCCCTGCAGTGCCACGGATGATACATCCCAGTGATTTGATCACATTTTACAATGCGATCCTGGGCGGTAATATTCCGCCCAGATCGCATTGTAAATGCGATCATTGATAAATGTGCCCCATAGCCTGCATGTCTGTCCCCTCTGCTGCAGTGTCACTGTCAGATGCAAGCAAGGGAGAGCTTGGGAGAAGGAAGCCCAGCATCTCGGTACTGGTGCCGAGCCTGCCCCCAACAGTGACGGTGGTCGCTCAAAAAAAATTTGTGCCCTAAGTGAGCACACTGGAGACTGCCCCGCCATTCCCCGATACAAGCCAGGGACTTCGGCGGCTGGGGGGATCCGAACTGTGGGAGCCAGAGTAGCAGCGGCGGTTCCAAGCCAGCTGATATAGCTGACAGCTGCTCTCAGCTGGGGGAATCAGCGGCGGGCCAGCACGGCAGAGGGGTACCAGTCGCTGACAGTCGCCGAAGTCAGCTCTAGTACACATTACTTTGACACTCTCTCCCACCAAGCCAGCATTACTGTGACATTCTCCCCCTACCCCAGCAAATATTACTGTGACTCTTTCCCCACTCCCCCTAAACATTAATGTAAACCATAATGTGACACGCCCACCCAAACCTTAATGTGACCCTCTCCCCTTCCCCCTCTAAACCTTAATGTGACACCCCACCCCCCCCAAAGCTTAATGTGCCACTATCCCCTTCCTCCCCAAAGCTTAATGTGCCACTATCCCCTTCCTCCCCAAAGTTTAATGTGACACTCCCCCGCAAACATTATTGTGACTCTCCCCCCCACACTTTAATGTGACACCCCCAAACCTTAATGTGACACTCTCCCCTTCTCTCTCCAAACATTAATGTGACATCCCCCCCCCCCCAAATTTTAATGTGACACTCTCCCCCCTCCCTCCCCAAACATTACGGTATACAGTCGTTTTGTAGACCACACTTAGGTCGACAGTCATTAGGTCGACCACGTTGGGTCGACAGAGGGGAAGGTCGACAGGGTTGTAGGTCGACATGGGTCAAGGTCAACAGGCGCTTATGTCGACATGGGACAAGGTTGACATGGGTTAGGTCGACAGGTAGTTAGGTCAACATGGGTTTTTTACTGTTTTTGAGCCGACATGTCCCGACAGGCGGTATTTCATGCCCTACCATCCACTAGGGCATAATGGGAGAATAAAATAGTGCCCAAAGCATCACGAGGGAAGCGAGCGTTGCGAGGGGCTGTGGTTCACCACCAGCTGTGTCCATGTCGACTGTGTCGACATTCGGGTAAAAAAACAGTGAAAAACCCATGTCGACCTAACTACTTGTCGACCTTGTACCATGTCGACCTAAACACCTGTCGACCTTGACCCATGTTGACCTACAACCCTGTCGACCTTCCCCCCTGTCGACCCAACATGGTCGACCTAATGACTGTCGACCTAAATGTGGTCAAGAAAATGATCCACACCCAACATTAATGTGACTCCCCCCCCCCCTCCAAAGCTTAATGTGACACTCTCCCCCCTCCCTCCCCACAGCTTAATGACACACTCTCCCTCCCACCCAAAGCTTAATGTGACACTCTCCCCCCCCCCCCCCAGGCTTCATGTGACACTCTCTGCCCTCCCACCCCAAAGCTCCCTCCCCACTCCCCATCCCCAAAGCTTAATGTGACCCCCCCAAGGCTTAATGACACTCTCCCCCCTCCCACCCCAAAGCTTACTGTGACACTCTCCCTCTCCCCCTCCCTCCCCATAGCTTAATGTGACCCCCTCCCAGGCTTAATGACACACTCTCCCTAGTCCCTATACCTCCCCCCCCCCAAAAAAAAAAAAAAAACAAAGCTTAATGTGACACTCTCCCCCGATTTTTAAAAGCACTTGCCTGACCTCTCTGCTCCTGTGAGTGTCCAAGAGGTGGCTTCTGCTGCTGCTGCTCTTCTCACTAGTTAGTGGGCTGAGGTTGAGCACTGGCAGGGCTCCTCGTCCAGTGCACACAGTGGGCGGTATTCAATGAGCCTGATTCGCCAGGTTTTTATGGTGAATTTGTGCTGTTTGGCGAATTTCTGACTAAAACGGTGAATCACCCTATTCAATGACCAGTTGGCGAATACATTTGAAGGTTTTGGTCACCATGATTCACCGAGCAGCAATCGCTATCTTTTTATGGTGAAGTGGAATGTGAACTTTTAAAATAAAGTGTTCTGTTTTTTACATTTGGTGTCAAAAAATCAGGAATTTTCTTCTGAGGAGGGGCATGCTATTTTTATTCATGTGCTGTAAGCACATGAATATATATTTAATTTTAAAAATAATATTTTTTTTTTTTTATTTTTTTTTACACAGCAGCCAGCAGGTGGCGCCAGAGCGGAGCCGCTCATTACATATTCATATATTCACTGCACGATCATTACGATCCTGTGTAGTGAATATACGCTTGCCTGCTGGGACCCCCGGGGGGGCAGCCTGTGCTGCCTGGCACCCGGGGAGCACACCTAACCCCCCACAAAGGTCTGGGCTAGGCAGAGAGACTACCATCTCTCTGCCTGGCACCGTCCTGAGGCTCCCTGCGGCAATCGCCGCAGGAGCTCATATTCGCCTGTCAGGGGCAGCGAGCCCCTGACACGTTGAATACCGGAGCCCGCTGGCTCCGGAACGTGGCGAATGTGCAGCGAATCCTAAAAAGGATTCGCTGCACCTCGCAGGGTATTCACATTGAATACCGCCCATTGTGTGTGCACCATGTGACTTCCTGTTAGATCAGGAAGCTGGGGCCGATGACATACGCTGCCTAAAATATCTGACAGGGCAGGGCAGCACAGCGCTGAGGAGAGGGAAGAGCAGGTGAGGGGATCGTGCTGCTGGCTGTCATACAGTATGACAGGCGCAGGCTAAGGCAGCCAGCAGCACACCTGACCTTCCGCTGCGCCTCTGCTGAATTGTCCTCTCCTGTGGTGCCCCTGTGCGCACCTTATAGGGAACATTGCCGGGCGCCCTGGCTGTTTAACAGAGGCGGACAAGCCGTGCAGCGCCCCGGGCTGCTGCACGGCTTGTCCGCCTCTAGAAACGGCCCTGCTCAGAGGACCCCCCGAGCTGAGGCGGAGAGCGCTGCGGAGCCGGGGGTAGGAGAAATCCTGCCCTGCAGGTTGCGGCCTACGCCTGGACTGAAGCAGGGGACTCGAGTAAAGCCAGCACCCGGCGGCCGAGCTCCGGGACCCGATCGCGGCCGAAAACGGGACTCTGAGAGGTGCCGCTCGGCACTGTGAGGTGAGCGGTGCCCCCCCCTCCCTGCCCCAGTGCTGCCCCCCTGACCTGGAGTCCATGGAGGGCCGTAGGGAGCGAGGAGAGCCAGGCACATCTCCCTCCTAGCTGCAGCGGCGGCCATCTTGGATTCGGCCAGCAGCACACAGCAGCCTTGATTCCCCACAATATAAGGAGGCACTAAGCCCTATTGCACAGGGCGCCTTAGGTTTAGGTGGGAGCCCACAGACCCACCCTGATACCAGCCTTTCCCCAGCTTATAAAATACAGAGGCGCTGCAGAGCCAGAGGAGTGCCCAAACAGACAGCTGGGACAGACGGACTGAGAGATCCCTCCTGCTGCCCACGGTTATACTTAACCCCAAAACCCGCGTAACGCCACCAGTACCTCCCCACAGAGTACATACGACCCCACGCCTCTCCCACCATTGTAACAGGCTGCAATTACTGGTTGGGCAGCGCTGCAGGCCGGGCTGCCACTCTGCAGGAGTTCAAGCGGATGAATAGACTTTTGTTACTAATGGCTCTCTGATACACCTGCCTTAATGGGTCTCACACCATAACCAACACCATATATTCCATGGGCGGCTAAACTCTGACATCTCTCCGGATCTGCTATAACACTTCGGTCTCACCGGCAGACCCCAAACCCCCCCCGCCTGGGACCTACTCCCCTACGATTTACCACAGCTCTATTATAATGCCACCAAAAAGAGGGAACAGGGCCTCTAAAATACCAGCGCTTATTCAAGTCCCCAAAATCCCGAATCGAAATCCCTCCTCGAGTGCTCCAGCACATCCCCCAACTCCTATAACTATGCATACATCCCCGACCTCCGCCACATCAGCGGATATGGACGTGGATATTGACCCACAAGCTCCTCTGACGACCCAAACGATGCTTAAACTGTTTTCAGCTTTCCGCACAGATATCCTTTCAGGCCTGGACTCCTCTATCCAGTCCCTCAGAGCCAATATAGGCCCTTATTCTGCATCGGACGGTACGGCCCGCGTGCGGCCGTACCGCCGATGTTTTTAGTCTGCACATGCGCAGAGGTCAATCTGCGCATGTGCAGCCCCCTTCGCCGCAGACGTATTTCGTCCGCCGCAAAGGGGGCGTATAGGGGCGTGAGGGGCTTCATACCCTCATTTCCCTATGTGTACGCCCCGCGTTTCATGGGCGTTCCCATGCAAACGCGGGGCGTATGCATGGTAATGAGGGTATGACGCAACTCATGGGGGCGGAAAGCTGACGTCGCCGGATGTCAGTTTTCAGCCCCCATACAAGCTATCACACGGACGATTGTCCGTGTGGTCTCAGCTTGCGGGAGCTGCTGGGGCGTGCGGACCTGCCTTCGATGGTCGACGACCATCGAATGCAGGGGGCAGCTCCCACCATGGTGGAGGCGTACGCCTCCACCATTTTTATGCGGATCGCCAGCCGTCCGTGTACGGACGGCCGTGGCGATCCGTCTCGTGGGCGGGGATTGGTTTGTGCGGCCGGAGCACCGTGTGCGGCTCCGGCCGCACCAACCAGAATAAGGGCCATAGTGAGCATCACAAGTCGCACTGAAAACCTGGAGGACAAAATGCAGGAGTTGGTTACTTCCCACAATGAGCTCCTTTCATCGCACTCAGAGACCCAAAGTGAAGTAGCCTCCCTACGTGAAAAAATAGCGGATATCGAGGACAGGTCAAGGAGGAACAACCTCAAGATAAGGGGAGTCCCCGACTCAGTGGCACCCTCAGAACTGAGAGGCTATGTCACCAAACTTTTCCAGAAGCTCCTCCCCTCTGCGTCCTCGCAAGATCTAATCATAGATCGTGTCCACCGCCTACCAAAACCCCGGAGTGGCTACTCTACCACCTTTCCCCGAGACGTCCTCCTAAGAGTCCATTTTTTTCACGTGAAAGAAGATATCCTCAAGGCAGCTAGAAGTATGGACCCTTCCGACACCTTGGGAGGTATACAAATTTATCCCGACCTCTCTCAATACACCCTGGATAAGAGACGCTCATATCGTCCAATTACCACCGCTCTAAGAGACAATGATATCCAGTATAGATGGGGATTTCCGGTGAAATTGATTGTTCGCTATGACTCTTCAACATTCGTAATCACCTCATTTGAGGCCGGAGTGAAACTTCTTGAAGAATGGGACATCCAGATCGCACAAACCAAAGCCACAGCTCCAGCTCAAGTGTCACCAACCTGAACGTAAGACCGTGGTGGCACCGTTCACATAGTAGTTGTAACGGTGTTATTTGTCCCTTTATATCATTTGTGTGTTCTTGACTGGGTCCGGCCACCTCCCCCCTGGCTAGGCAGCTCTTTTTGTGTTTTTGGTTTTTGTTTCTTTTTTGCGCCTGGGGATGGGAGCCGCCAACCAGGCCCTTTAACCGTTATACGTTTTGCAAGTTGGTTTATGTTACTGCTGTTTTTTCATAGTTAATAGTAGTATGTACGTAATGCTTCTATGGTGTTCTGGAGCTTTACCATTAAACGAAGCTCCCATAGATCCACAAATTACACCCGCTCGTTTATCACAGTTGATATATATCTATATCTGCCATTTTTTTTCTCTCTTGTATTAAGTTGTGTGAGACCCATTGGAGGTCACCCCCCCAATGGTCTTTGTTTTGTCACCACCCCTTCTTTGTGACAAACAATGTGGCCCTGGGCACAGGGCTTATTCTTTCTTCTCCTTCTTTCTCTGTCTTTTCTTCCCCTTGTTCCCCCCCTACATTACCCCCTCCCCATCCCTCCTCCCTAGTTTGGGGTACAACTTCATCTCACTCACCTTTAGGTCAAGACTAAGATGGTTTCTCCTTCCCAATGGTTAAATTTCTTTCTTTAAACGTAAACGGCCTAAATTCCCCAAATAAGAGACGACAAGCCCTAGAAACCTTCCATGCTGAACAGGCCAAAATAATTGCCCTTCAGGAAACTCATTTTCTGGCCTCTGCCCCTCCCAAGTTTCACAACACTCGCTATCCCACAGGTTATTTCTCAAATGGCCCCGCTAAACGAAACGGTGTTGCACTCCTCTTTCACAACTCTGTTCAGTTTGTAGTAGAGTCCCAACATTCAGATAAAGATGGAAGATATCTGATCCTAGTGGGGAAATTGGATGACGTTGAGATTACCCTAGTCTCACTCTATGCCCCAAATTCTAATCAAATTTCCTTCCTACGAAAACTATTTGAGACAATCCATCGGGTCCGGAAGGGCCGAGTAGTTGTAATGGGCGATTTTAATCTGGTGTTAGATGAAAAACTTGATAAATCCCAAGCCCCGTCCAGACCTCTCCCAGGTGTTCGTACATCTCTCACTTTGAATCGCCTTCTTAATGAGTTCGACCTATATGATGTATGGCGTACACAATCCCCCTCAACTAGGGACTATACCTTTTTTTCTCACGTTCACAACACGTACTCACGTATTGATCTAATCCTAGCGGATAAATGGGCACTACAACACACTGTAAAATCACATATAGTGCCAATTACATGGTCTGACCATGCTGCAGTTTCCTGGTCATGGAACCCTAACCCTGCCCAATTTTTCCCTAAACCATGGAGACTCCCAGATTATATTTTAGACTCCCCCGAGGCCCTGGCAACTATCTCAAAAACTCTCTCCTCATATCTAGAATTGAACTCCACATCTGACACCTCAATCCCCACCCACTGGTGCGCATTAAAAGCAGTCCTTAGAGGGGTGATCATTCAAACAGGAGCCAGGTTAAAGAAGCAACGATTAGAAAATCAAGAGGAGTTAGAGATGAAACTACTTCAGGCTGAGTCACTTAACAGATCCCTTCCATCTAGGGCCTTGAAACGAGAAATAGTGTCTATCCGCAATCAACTTCAAAAACTGTTTTTACTTCGCATGAAGTATGCATACTCCAAACTCCAACAGAAATTCTACTCCCTGGGTAACAAATCAGGCAAATTTTTAGCTCATAAACTCAGACTCCGCCAAACTAGAAACAGAATTAAATTTATCAAAACACAAGATGGAAGGAAACTTTTAAACCCCTCCGATATTGCGGCAGCATTCGCTAAATTCTATAACAACTTATACAACCTCAACTCAGACCCTGATACCCCCCAACCTACCCCAAATCTAATATCCTCATTCCTAGAAGACCTAAGCTTCCCTAAAGTCACCCCAGAAGACTTAGCAACCCTTAACGCAAAATGGTCAGAGGAAGAAATTATAAAAGTAGTCAAATCCCTCCCCCGGGCGAAGGCCCCAGGACCAGATGGCTTCTCCAACACATTTTACAAAAAATATATTAATGAGCTTGCCCCATCCCTTTCCACCTTGTTTAACTATGCTACAGACACAGGTACCCTCCCAGATGAAATGCTACAAGCCCGTATTATCACAATTCACAAACAGGGAAAAGACCCTTCACTCTGCCAAAATTATAGACCAATAGCCTTACTTAACACTGATTTAAAAATTCTCTCTAAATTAATCGCAAGCAGAATGGCCCCCCTGGTACCCAAATTGATTCATCAGGACCAAGTAGGTTTTGTTAAAGGCCGCCAGGCTACCGATAATACTAGAAGGGTCTTCAACCTAGCGGAATACATATCCCATAAAGGAGAGGAAGCGATTTTCCTATCATTAGTTGCCGAGAAGGCCTTTGACAGGCTGCACTGGGGCTTCCTCACCGAGTCCTTGACAAGGTTTGGCCTTCAGGGACCGATCCTCTCCTCAATACTAGCCCTATATAGTTCACCAAATGCGGTAGTGCATAGTAACAGCTTCACATCGCCCCCTTTTAAGATCTCCAATGGAACAAGACAAGGCTGCCCCCTGTCCCCTATCATGTATGTGTTAGCAATTGAACCCCTCGCAATGACGATCCGCCAATCTCTAGACTTCCCCGGCATAAAAGTGGGCACTTCCCTCCATAAGATAAGTTTATTTGCGGATGACATTCTTCTTTTAGCAACAAAACCTGACACCTCCCTACCTGCCCTCCATGACATAATTGATCGCTTTAGCTCAGCATCATATTATAAACTTAATACGACCAAAACCGAGGCCCTACCATTCAATCTGAGTGCTGATAAACTTTCTAAATTTAAACAGAATCACAAATATAATTGGAAGAAAGATTACATCGTATACCTCGGAATTAACATCCCCAACTCTTTAGCCACCACCATCGAAATCAACTATTCCCCCTTAATATCCCAAATAGATACATTGTTAAAAGCTTGGTTTAGCTTGGAGATATCATGGCTCGGCAGGATTGCTGCTTTTAAGATGTCGGTACTGCCAAGACTAATGTATCTCTTCCGTGCGATTCCATATCAAGTCCCACAGAAAACCATTAATCAAATTCACTCAATAATTTTGAAATATATTTGGAAGAAAAAAAACCCCCGCATAGCTTACAAGAGCTTAACTAGACTGCGGAGACAAGGAGGACTGGAAGTCCCGGATTTAAGGAAATACCAACAAGCCTGCTTAGTGGCCCAAATAAATGACTGGTCCCTACCCACAGGCAAAAAACAATGGGTGGACTTGGAGAGACAGCTGTTCTCCCACATATCACTAATGGACTTACTCTGGACCCCCTCCCAACTAAGACCCTCCTCAATTACTAAAGTACGATCTATCTCCGACTCCCTCACCGCATGGGACACACTAGTAATATCCCCAAAACATATCTCCCTCCCTCCCCGCACTCTCTCCCTACAGGCCCTATCGAAATTAATGTCCAATATAAACCTATCCAACTAGACGGCCTGCGGAATTGACTCAATTGCAACATTGGTAGACGGTGTCTCCATAACCCCATTTAGGTCTCTTCAATCCAATTTTAACATCCCAGACAGGGAACTATTCAATTATAACCGAATTGTACATTGGATTAAGAGCGTTATAAGAATTTCAGGTCCGATAGTACTCCCCCCCTCAAATATCCTAACAAAACTAGCTATGGGTAACTCCAAGGGCTCAATAAGCTTTTGGTATTCTGGACTACAAGTCGATACCCCAGAGGTTAAATCCTCTATACAATCAAAGTGGGAAGAGAGCCTGGCGCTCACGCTCTCCCATCAACAGTGGGAAAAAATCTATCTTACATCACATAAGATATCAAAATGCAGCAACCACATAGAAATGCATTTTAAACTCTTACATAACCTTTACTTTACCCCTGCTAAATTGCACAGAATTTGGCCTTCAATCTCCAATCTATGCTGGAGAGAATGTAACAACATAGGAGACACTTTCCACATTTTCTGGGCTTGCCCGAAAATAAGATCACTCTGGAGGGGAGTCTTCGACCTTGCCTCAAAAATCCTTGGGGTCTTGGTCCAGGAGTCCCCGCTCCCGGCGCTACTCCATGTTTATCCATCAGATATTCCTCACCCCAAATGTTATGTATTAGGTCACCTCCTCATAGCCACCCGGGCGGCGATAGCCCAGGATTGGAAAAAACCGACCCCCCCCTCACTCTGTAAAATCGTCAGGAAAGTTCACCATTCATTCCAAATGGAAACGATGGGCCTACCCTCTTCCACTAAACCCTCTTCTACAATGAGGGCATGGTCTTGCTGGCAGGAGTATATAACCTCAACTGAAGGGGCAAATCTATTATTTGATATGGCCTAATCTACTGGAGAATCATCATAGTATACGGTACTTGTGAGTTATCCGGGCGTCCGATTTTTTGATTGTATGCCTTAAGTTAAGGCATACAATCAGATGCGATGCGATGCGATATCGCATCGCATCGCATCGCATGCGATCATCGGATGCGATGACCCGATTTTTCCATAGGAATCAATGTTAAAATGATTCCTATGGAAAAAGGGGTCCTTTTCATACCCCTACTATCCAAGTGGGCATGGAGTTGGATATAAACCTGTGGCGAGCGTAGCGAGCCACCGAGCCCGAAGCGTGGCGAGCGAAGCGAGCCCCGCGAGGGGACGGTATTCCGTGTCCCCTCGCGGGGCTCGCTACGCTCGCCACGCTTCGGGCTCGGTGGCTCGCTACGCTCGCCACAGGTTTATATCCAACTCCATGCCCACTTGGATAGTAGGGGTATGAAAAGGACCCTTTTTCCCATTGAATTCCATGTTAAAATGGACTCAGTCCATTTTAACATTGATTCCTATGGAAAAATCGGGTCATCGCATCGCATCGCATCGCATCCGATGGTCGCATGCGATGCGATGCGATGTGCCCGATCCGACCCGATTTACAAATCGGACGCCCGGATAACTCACAAGTACCTAGTATACTTATACATATTAGGAAAAGTATTATATTATTGTTATTATATCCACTGTCGTTCCATACATTATTATTGTTCCTTAGAACATTCAGTGTTGTTTTTTTTTTTCTTATATATGTCAATGTATCTTGGAATGTACCCCCCCCCCCTCCCCCCATCTTTATTCTGTACCCCCCTCCCCTTCCGTGCTTAACGGAACAAAACCTTTAATAAAAACTATTTCGGAAAAAAAAAAAAAACATGTGCACTGCAGGGGGGCAGATGTAACATGTGCAGAGAGAATTAGATTTGGGTGAGTTTCTGTGCAGGGAAAATACTGACTGCATGATTTTACGCTGCAATATAGATCTCACTTTGAACAAAAACCCCACCCAAATCTAATTCTCTCTGCACATGTTACATCTGCCCCACCCGCAGTGCACATGGTTTTGTCCATCTAAGAAGGATTTTGTCAGAAAGAATGAACTAGAATAACCCCCTAAGTTAAGACTAAGGAGAGTTTTAACCCTTTGAGTCAGTATCTGTGGGAGATGTGCAAAATATCAGCTAAAAAAATGAATTAA
This sequence comes from Crinia signifera, assembly GCF_055691185.1. Taxonomy (NCBI): domain Eukaryota; kingdom Metazoa; phylum Chordata; class Amphibia; order Anura; family Myobatrachidae; genus Crinia; species Crinia signifera. Next base: position 409,102,934 of record NC_139217.1, read on the forward strand.
AATAAAAAAAGTTGTGTCGTAAAATGATTATATTTCCTATATAATGTAAACATTACAGGTCATAATGATGAATAAAAATGTCAGCTTTGCAATTTTGACACCTATTTTGACAAATTTGCACTCAAAGGGTTAATAAACAAACCTTAACCCCTTCAGTGGTGTTTTTTTTGGGGGGGAGCGCTCCCCACTGGGCAAGTTTTTTATGGGGAGCGCTCCATTAAAAAACCCCACCACTGTTTCCCTGGGTCCCTCGCACCACGTCCCTGTCCCCGGCTTGTCATAAGCCGGCGCCGGGGGCTTCATACAAAACCCGGAGGGGAGGGGGAAGGATGAGGGAGCCGGAGGCGCTGCAGAGGGGAGGCAGTGATTGAACTCAGCAGCGCTGCCCGGCTGTAAACAGTGGCAATCCCGAGAATTTTCCAGGTTTGCCAGACTGGGGACTGAGGCACAGCCCAGAAAATTATCGGGATTGCCACTGAAGGGGTTAATATGAAGGATGACTATAGGGCAAAAGGGGAAAGTTGTAGTCAGTCCTTGTGAACTCTGTAATTAAGGTGTTTTTGATTAAGAGAGAAAAAGCCTTATGGTGTGTACATACGGGGCGATATGATTGCTGGCGATATATTGATAGCCATATATCGCCAGTAATCATATTGCTCAGTGTCAGCTATGAAAAGGAGACACTGCTACAGGATGGAGGGGGGGGGGGGGGGGGAGAGACCCGAAGGCAGGAGGGAGGGAGCAGCTTCACGGGGTGGGGGAGAGCAGCAGCATCTGGAAGGGGGGAGCACCAAGGGAATCCTTCTGCCGCTGTCCTCCCTGGCTGGGAGAAGTTGCTGGTCGCAGGAGCGACCATTAGGGAGTACACGCGGGAGTGCGCAGCTGGCCAGCAGCACTTCAAATCACTGGCAATATGTTCGCTAAGTGACCATATTCCCAGCGATTTCAGCCAGTATCGCCCCCATGCGTACACACCTTAAGGCAAGGCCTCCAGGACAAAGAGTCCACATTTAGTTTAATAAGTAATAGAACCTAAAAACAGCTTACATATCAGGAAGACACCTTGCTGCAGAGAATGTGGTCAGCTTTTAAGCTGGCCATACACTTGTGCAAGTTCCCCAAGTCGCACTTGATCCCCCTATTAATGGACAAAACCATATGAACTGCAGGTGGGGCTGATGTAACATGTGCAGATAAAGTTACATTTGGGTGAGTTATTCTGTTTCTGTTCAGAGTAAATGGCTGCTTTATTCTTATACTGCCCATACATATGTGAGATATTGCATGCAATCATTCGATTTTGGCCACATATGGCCGATAAATGGAATAATTGCATGTATTTTGAAGGGGACATTCGACGCGATGCGCAGGCACGCTGTCAAATGTTGCATCGATAGATATTATGTGCTGCACATATTTATCGAATTGCATGAGCAATCACATGTGGTTTTTAACCACATGTGATTGCTCAAATGCAATCATCGTGGGGACTGGAGCGGGGACCGGAGCTGGCAGCGGGGACCTGAGCTGGCAGCGGGGACTGGAGCTGGCGGTGGCGGCGGCAGAGGAGCTGGCAGAGGCGGTGGTGGCGGCAAAGGAGCTGGCAGCGGAGGTTGAGCGGGACAGGAGCGCTGGCGGGGAGCGGGGTACATACCTGGCTGGGGAACGGAGCTGTCAGGCGGCGGGACTCAGCAGTGGCAGCATATGACTTTGAAACACTGGATGGCCCTCTGATTGGCTGAGGCCGCTGAGAGCTCTCTCAGCCAATCAGCGGCCGCCTGAATGTGAGGCCGCTGATTGGCTGAGAAAGCTCTCAGCCTCGGCCAATTAGAGGGCCGTCCAGTGTTTCAAATTCCTGCTGAGTCCCGCCCCTGCCTGACAGCTCCACCGCTCTGGTCCCCAGCCAGGTACGTACCCCGCTCCCCACCAGCGCTCCACACAGCAACTTCGAGCACCCGATGTCTGGCATGCGTCATCGGGTGCTGCACTGGGCACCACTTGATGCGATCAGATGCGATGTTGCATCGCATCTGATTGCATAAGTGTATGGGCAGCAATACACTGCTATTTAGATTTCAGTTTGAGCAAACTCACCCAAATGTAACTCTCTCTGCACATGTTACATCAGCCCCACCTGCAGTGCACATGGTTTTGTCCAAGGAATTTGCTTTTGCAAACCAACCAGAATGACTCCTCATGTGCATGGGTGTGGATGATTAGGTTAAGGAAATAGGATTGACACATGAAAAAGGTTGACGTGAATAAAAGATTAACACAAGCAAACTCGGGCCCCTCCAAAAGACCCAGGCCCATGTAAAAATGACCTGACCCCCCCCCCCCCCCTTCAGTGTCACTGGATGTGAGAAACATAGGAAAGCATAATTAATTTCTCAAGACCTGTGGTTAAAAAACAGTGCATGAAGCATGTATGTATAGGTCCTGTAAACTGAATTGCATTTGCTTTCTGTGAAAAAAAATAAGTATAAAGCAATGTGCATCTAATAAATTTGGCCCCAATATCTGCCAAACAATCCAAATATCAGAATATAGAAGAACTTTGCATTGTATCTTCCTCTCACACCGAAGACACAACGTCTGACTGATATGAATGATTACATTTGCTCATACTTGCCTACTGTTGAAAACTAGTTTCAGGGAGATTATAGTTGGTAGTAGAATTTTGCACAGCGCCCCATTGAGGTTGTGTGTCCTGATCCACCTAGAGGGCGTGTGTACATCCATATATGGAGAGATTGTGAAAAGAGATTGTGAACGTGGCACCTAGAAGCGTCGGTGTGTACTGCTACATCTGAGAGGAATCTTTTCAAATGACTTATATCCAAATGTAGATGAGCCCCAAAGCAGTTAGTAAGAGATACTATACTTGCTAAAGTGCTGGGAAATGGTGCTGATGATTCACTGTAAATGTATCTGTCTCTCATTCCTTTTTCCCCAAAAAATGTAACAGTGCAATGTGGGCTAGGTGACATGAGGGAGATTGCTAGACTAATGAGGGAGAGAGGGAGATTGCTGTTATTTCAGGGAGTCTCCTGCAGAATGCAGAATGGTAAGCAGCTATGCATTTTCTATTTACAGTGCTGATACATATAGAATCAATGCCACATAGTTAACCATATAAAAAAAAATAAAAAAAAAGAAAACTTTCCCATACTGGAGTCTTTAAAAAAAACTTGCTTATCTTCTTTTTTACATTTTTTTTTTTTATAATGGTGTAAGTTAACTTCTGTGATTATTACCCGAGGCCCATTAATAGGCCTGGGTCTAGTATCTATGGGAACAATCAAACAGGTTCCCTTGGTTCAAGCCATTACAGGTTATTATTTTATGCCTAATGCCAAAAGCTGGTTTGTAACTAATGTGAAGCATCGTTGTCTCAGAAAACCTGTTTTATTCACAAGAGACATCAGGTGACTCAGAACCTACTTGTCTAGATCCTGATCCAGCATTTTCCCTTCGGCTCTTGTGAACCCTGGCTACAAGTGTTCACCAATATTATTCTGAGCAATGTATATGCATGCCATATAGGGTCAGATGCACTAAGCTTCAAAAGTGATAAACAGCCAGCCAATCAGCTCCTACCTGACATGTCACAGACTCAGTTTGAAACATAGTTGCCTACCCTCCTGCATTCTGCAGGAGACTCCCTGAAATAGCAGCAATCTCCCTCTCTCCCTCATTAGTCTAGCAATCTCCCTCATAGCACCTAGCCCACATTACACAGTTACATTTTTTGGGGAAATAGGGAATGAGAGATAAGTACATTTACATAGAATCATCAGTACCGTTTCCCAGCACTTTACCAAGTATAGTAGCTCTTACTAACTGCTTTGGGCTCATCTACATTTGTATATGTCATTTTAAAAGATTCCTTTCAGATCTTTTCACCATCTCTCCATATATGGAACAAGACACGCCCTTTGGGAGAAGCATGACACGCCCCCTCAACGGGGCGCTGTGCAAAATTCTATCACCAACTATTATCTCCCTGAAACTAGTTTCCAAAAGTAGGCAACTATGGTTTGAAAGATGCCAGACAGGAGCTGATTGGCTGGCTGTTTATCACTCTCCATTTTTATCCTTTTGAAGATTAGTGCATCTGGCCCATAAACTTTTGCAAATAAGACAGCGTTAACTTTTATCTGACCACAACCAATAAAAAAAGTTCCAAACCTTGAGTTTGTCATAGTTGTTAGTATATTAATAATACTAGTATAGGTACTTGTAGTAATGACATGTCTTAATCTATTGTGAATCTCTGTAAAACCCTCAACACAGTCTGCATGGAGGTTCACAACAAACTCACTATTCACAGCGAAAGCACAGATACATTTTATTTTGTCTTTAACATAAGGCCAGTGCAGGGAATCCAATAGGAGGCTTTCAAGATGATTACTTCCCTCTATTAAAGGCTATGTTTGTACCATGCATAGCCCATGCACAGTCCAGAATTACAGTATGCCATATTGTGTCTCCCCCATCGATATCACCATTGTCTGTCTGCCCCTCCCCTTTAGAATGTAAGCTCTCACAAGCAGGGCCCTCTTCCATAGTGTGCTTTTCCTTCTCTTACTTAAACCATCTTTGATGGCACCAAATCCTATGGTTTTCTGTAATGCTGATAGTTATTCCAGTATTGTCTGCTGATGCAGCTATATTTATGTACCCTATACTTGTCCTCTACTGTATTCAACTGTAATGCTGTGTACACGCGGTGTGATTCAGGGTCACATTCGACTATACAAAAAAAGAGAGAGCCAGTGGGCGCCTTCTGTACACTAAATTATTTTAATCAATAACACACATAAATACACACATTCACATTCGACTATAAAGACCAAATTGAATAGAAAGTTAGTCTGAATCGCACATGTACAGTTGCATTTGATGCCGATTGGTATCGCAGTGCTAGTAAGCACTAGCACTGCGCACTTCCCTTTAGGCTAGCGCTTCACGTCTTTACCTCATCCTTTTGGATGGGGTAGGACAATTTTTAACACCCCCACCACGACCTTCTGGCTCACGTTTGTCACTTTTCACGTTCTTTGTTTTCTGTAGTTTGCCCCCTTTATTTGGGTTGTGTGGTTTGACCCTTATGGGCCATCCACTCCCCAACGTACCGAAGCTCTCATCCTTCTTGGGAGAGCTTCGGTCCCCTCGAGGGCGACCCCGAGCCGCAAGGCGGATGGAAGCCTAATGCGGGTCTCTCCAAACCTTCCGTCCTAACCCTTCCGGGGGGTTGAGGAAAGCGGGTCTCTCTAAGCTTCGGCGAAGAGTTCCCACCGATCCCTTTTTTCCCCTCTTCTTATGGCTGAGAGGGGTTAGGGTTAGAGTTATGGGGCCCTTCTCCTTTGGGAGATGGTCCATTCGATTACACGACCCCCCTATGTACGTGTTTAGGCACAGCACTGGTGGTAGGGAGCACACCTCGGGCTCCTGATTTTTTTCAAACTCATCCCCACCCTCTGCCAGCTGCAGCTTTACTGTGACTGACAGTGCTGGACCAGTACATTGTGTACTCTGTGCCACTGCATCGTGACCTGCATCAGGTATGTGAATGGGTGTTTTTCTGCACATTTTAAGATATTTTTTAAAGATTTGTACAACACGATTGGCAGTGGCGTAGCTACGTTTTGGGCGCCCATACCCACCCCCCGCCGCCGCCCCGTCAAGCACCCCCCCCCCGGCCGCCTCGTCGCCCCACCGCCTATGCTAACCCCCTCCCCCGCAGTCTTACCTATTGCGCTGCGCTGGTCCCGGCGGCTCCGTTCTTCTGCTGAGGACCACCACAAAATGGCCGCCCCCATACAGCAGACAGTTTCAGAGAACAGTGTGCTATATGGGGCGGCCATTTTGTGGTGGTCCTCATCAGAAGAACGGAGCCGGCGGGACCAGCGAGATACGTAAGTCTGCGGGGGATTGGGGGGGGTAACTATAGCACCGCAGCCCCCACATGCACAGCGCCCCCCCCCCCGCCCCGCGGTGGCGGGGGCTGCGGTGCTATAGTTACGCCCCTGACGATTGGCCTGATTCTGAAGTGCATGCACAGCTGCAATTTTGCTCACAGGATACTTGCAAAATAATGTTATGGGTTCAGCCTCCATCTTGTATACAGAGACACCCACCATGTCTCACATTCACCTAGGGATACCACCCGTCCGGGATTAAGGCCGGTGTCCAGAGTGCGGACGGGTGGATTTCTCAGACTATGCAATGTCCAGGAATACTCATAGTCGCACTGGGAGAGATAGGCTAGCTGTCAGCCTGGCTTGACGAGCAGGGACATGGCTATTTCAAATCTCGCACCACCTCGTGAGCCAGTCGGAGCTCAAAGTCCAGAAGCCATTCGGGAGTGGCAGTGGTGACAAAACTTTGCACTGTCACTTTTATTAAAGAAACGATCAAACGATATTTGTTTTGTTTTTAAGATGGTACTTTCTGTATATTTGTAATAAATACTTTAAAAAATATATATTTATATTTCAATATTATTCTCGTTAATATCGCATGGCACTTTAGGTCGCCGTTATAGTCCAAAACTACTGTTCCCAGTTCTTTTGACTTCGGTGGCTCACCCCTACTGTTCTTGGACTGAGCAGACGCCCTTGATAGGGAGTGCCCTGTCACGATCCGAGCTGTCAGACAGACGTTCTTACCGGCTAAGTGCCTCCGCAGGTTCAGCTTGCGGTCCAGACGTCATCCCTGCCGGCGTCCTGTCTGCCGTGCGCCATCACCGCTGCCATCCTCCAGTCTTCTCAGCGCTGCTGAGTCCGCGGCTGCGCGGCGCACCGCTCTCCTTGTCCCCAGTGACAGTACTCAGTGCACGGCAATCCGTCTGTCCGCCGCCATTGCTCCCAGTATCCAGCATGGCGTGCACAAACACACTTTCCCGCCATAGCAGACATGGGGGCTGCCATGTTCTTCCCAGTCACATGTTTGCCCTGTCCAATCCTGAGGGTTCTGATCTCCCAGTCATACCTGCCCGGCCAATCCTGGCCACTCAGTGGGTATAAGTATGCTGGGAGCTCTCAGAACCTTTGCTAGTGCTTCAGTTGTCTCCAGTGTATGGTCAGCTGTCCTTGTCTCCGTGCAAGTGTATTTCCTGCTGGTGTTGTCTCCTATGCTGCAGTGTGTTCCAGGTTGTTCCATCTCCTGTAAAGTCCAGGTTATTCCATCGCCTGTGATCCTGCCTCTTCAGCCCAGCGACCAAGCCTAGCTCCGGGACTCTGGTCCTTCCGATGCTCCAGCATCACCAACCATCGATGTTCCATCATCGCCTGTAAATCCGATATTCCGGATCTCCAGCTTCCAAGCTTCCGTCCGTCATTCCGGACCCACAGTTCCACATCCGATACTCCGGATCCGATGTTCCACCATCGATACATTTCATCAGTCATCTGTAAAGTATTGCTATCTGCATAAACTGTACCATTATTCCTGCATACTTTACTGCCTGTCATATTACAACCATCTGCTAATAAACTCGGTTGTATTTTACTCCTGACTACTCATTGGCTCCGGGTGCACTGTCGCGCATTCCATGCGCAAGGGTCCTCTCCAACCTCCCCGGTTCAGGTACCGGTCCAGGTCCCCACCAGAGGTCTCTGTCTCGTCGACTCAGACCCCTGGTGTGACAGTAAGCACTAGCCCAAATGGATCCAGCCGCAAGCCAAGCGTCACCATCCAGCCCTGTACAGCAACTGGCTGTTCGCTTGGATCAGCAAAAGGCTGCGCAGAGCCAAGTGATTCATTGTCTGCAAGATCTGTCTTCCCGGCTGGATAAGCTACAGACCACCCTCAGTGGCCCTGAGCCTGTCAGAGAACTTCCAAGTCCAGTTCATCCTCCTGTAATGGCGGCTGCACCTCGCCTTCATCTGTCTGTCCCCACTAAGTATGATGGGAACCCCAAGACCTGCCGAGGTTTTCTCAATCAGTGTGAGATTCACTTTGAGCTGCAACCCAGCAACTTCCCTACTGAAAGGGTCAAGATCGCCTACATCATCTCCCTCCTATGTGGAGCAGCGCTAGAATGGGCGTCCCCTTTATGGGAAAGATCTGATGCCATCTTGTCTAATTACAAGGACTTTGTGTCAACATTCCGGCGCATCTTCGATGAGCCTGGGCGATCAGCATCCGCCTCCACTGAACTCCTCCGTCTCAGACAGGGATCCCGCTCCGTCGGGCAATATCTGGTCCAGTTCCAGATTCTGGCGTCTGAACTCTCCTGGTGTGATGGAGCCTTATACGCAGCTTTCTGGCATGGTCTATCCGACCGTATTAAGGATGAACTCGCTACCACTTACCCTCAGGTCTAAGTGACCTTATTTCGTTATGTATCAAAGTAGACCTACGCTTCCGAGAAAGGGCTGTAGAACGTCACAAGAGCGCTCCAGTTAAAGTGCCAACTCCTCCGCCTTCTTTACTGCTCCAGCGGTCCATTCCAAAGAAGAACCAATGGAGATAAACCGCTTCCGTTTGTCTCCAGGAGAACGACGACGTCGTCGGTTGGCACAGCTCTGTCTGTATTGTGCCGATCCTGCACATCAAATTTCTGCATGCCCAAAGCGTCAGGAAAACTCCTCCTCCTAGCCCGTCAAGGAGAGGGTAGGCTAGGAGTAATTAAGTCCTCTCCATCAGCAACCGATTGTGTACTTCCAGTTTTCCTACAAGTTGGTCAGCATTTCAAGACTGTCTCCGCACTTCTTGATTCCGGTGCCGCTGGCAACTTCGTTACTGCAGAACTGGTTCGTAAGTGGGGGTTGCCCACTGAAAGTCTTTCCAAGACTGTCTTCCTTACTGCTGTGGATGGCAGTAGGATTCCTGATGCGACAGTCTCCCGCAGAACTTTGCCACTTACAGTAAAAGTGGGAGTCCTGCATACTGAACTTTTGTCCTTCCTGGTTTTACCCCGAGCCACTCATGCTCTGGTTCTGGGTTTACCCTGGCTCCGTCTTCACAATCCTCGCCTTGATTGGAAGACATCCGAAATCCTTTCCTGGGATCCTTCCTGCTCCGGTACCTGTCTCCAAAAGGTACTTCCCGCTCGTCATTCTTCAGCCGATGCAGCAGACCTTCCGCCTCTTCCCTACCAAGAGTACTCAGATGTATTCAGCAAGTCTGGCGCTGATATTCTACCTCCTCACAGACCGTGGGATTGCCCTATCGACCTTATCCCAGGCAAAGAACCACCCAGAGGTAGAACCTATCCTCTCTCTCTTCCAGAGACTCAAGCCATGACCGACTACATCCAGGAAAATCTGGCAAAGGGATTCATCCGTCCTTCGACTTCTCCTGCCGGCGCAGGATTCTTCTTCGTAAAGAAGAAGGATGGAGGCCTACGTCCCTGCATTGATTATCGCGGCCTCAATGACATCACAGTAAAGAACAGATACCCATTGCCCCTCATCACCGAGCTGTTTGACCGTGTCAGCGGTGCAACCATCTTCACGAAACTCGACTTAAGGGGCGCATATAATCTCATCCGCATACGAGAGGGCGACGAGTGTAAGACGGCGTTTAATACCAGAGACGGCCACTATGAGTACCTCGTCATGCCCTTCGGGCTCAGCAATGCCCCAGCCGTGTTCCAGCACTATGTCAATGAGATTTTTCGGGACATTCTGTATCGACATGTAGTCGTATATCTCGACGACATTTTAATCTACGCCAATAACATCACAGAACATCGTTATTGGGTCAAAGAGGTTCTGTCCCGGCTGCGAGCTAATCATCTTTACTGCAAACTGGAGAAGTGTGTCTTCGAGGTAAAGTCTATACCCTTCCTAGGGTACATTGTCTCCGGTTCTGGTCTACAAATGGACCCAGGAAAACTGCAGGCCATCCAAGATTGGCCAATTCCCTCTTCGCTGAAAGGTATTCAACGTTTCCTGGGTTTTGCCAATTATTACAGAAAATTCATCCGTAATTTCTCTTCTATTGTGGCACCCATCACTGCCCTAACGAAAAAAGGGTCTAATCCAGCGAAGTGGCCGGCAGAAGCCATCGAAGCCTTCCATCTGTTGAAGCAGAGGTTCACTTCAGCTTCTGTCTTAAGACAACCTGATACCACCTTGCCCTTTATTCTCGAGGTTGACGCCTCCTCCGTGGGTGTTGGGGCAGTCCTCTTGCAGAAAGCGCCCGATGGACGTCTTCATCCCTGTGGGTTTTACTCTCGCAAGTTCCTGCCTGCAGAGCGTAACTATGCCATCGGCGATCAAGAGCTCCTCGCCATCAAGTTGGCATTAGAAGAATGGAGATATCTTCTAGAGGGCGCTGTCCATGAGATCACAATTATCACAGACCACAAGAATCTTCTGTATCTCAAATCTGCTCAATGTTTAAATCCCCGTCAAGCCAGATGGACACTTTTCTTTTCCAGGTTCCGATTCAAGCTGTCATTCTGTCCAGGGACACAAAATCGAAAAGCTGATGCCCTTTCCCACTCATGGGAGCAAGATAGTGAGTTAAAGTCCACACATCAACATTTCATTATTGATCCAGTGGCCTTCTCCGCAACGGGAGTTTCAAATCTCACGCCCCCTACAGGGAAAAGATATGTAAAGCCAGCTCTAAGGAAGAAGTTGCTTTGTTGGGCGCATTCTTCAAAATTCGCTGGCCATGCAGGCATTCAGAAAACTTACGAGTTCCCACTCCTCCTTCTCTAGGATTGATCTAGCATTGATTACACCGGATTTGATTCCTAGAATCCGTCACACTACGTATGAGAGTAGAGGCATTTCAGATCACTCCCCTGTTGCGCTCCACCTAGACCTTAACGGCCAAAGGGGTCAGTCACTGTGGAAACTAAACCCCTTCTGGCTGACCCGAATGGGTACAGGAATGGACCTCGAGGCAGCATGGAAGGAGTTTTTTGAAAAAAACTCTGGAACTGTAGCTACGGAAGTCCTGTGGGATGCCTTCAAGGCCTTCTTCAGGGGGACCCTGATCCAGAGGGTCTCTAACCTAAAAAAGTTTTACAGGAAACAAGAGTCAGAATTAGAAGAACTGTGTGTTGCGGCTGAATTAAAATACCTCACAGATAAATTAGAATCCTCCAAAATAGAATGGTTGAGCGCCCCAAAAAAATGGAAATCATATCTCCTAGACAAAACCCGATACAAATTACTGTTCACCTCGCACTCGACCTATGCCTTTGGTGATAGGCCGGGCAGTTTCATGGCACGACTTATGCGAGGGGAGAGGGGCCCCTGTACAGTCGTAGAACTCCATACAACTAGCGGACAAATAGTCGCGCAGACCCCTGACATCGCTAACGAATTTGTCTCTTACTATAAAAATCTTTACACTTCCAAATCTCTAACTGAAGAAAATGATCTCAGGGCATATCTTCGCAACATCACGCTCCCCTCTTTATCCACTGAAGACCGCAATATGTTAAACTCACCCTTCACACTAGAAGAAATAAAATCTGCTATACAGGCCTCCCCCGGTGGTAAAGCACCAGGTTCTGATGGAATCCCATCTGAATTATACAAGAAACACATAGACTTCTTTGCAGCTCACCTACTGGACATCTCCCAACAAATAATCGATGAGGGTAGTCTTCCGACATCAATGTCGGAAGCTATAATTATCGTCCTCCCCAAACCCGGCAAAGATCCCTCTTATCCAGACTCCTACCGTCCTATTTCCCTTCTCCCAACAGATATTAAGATACTCGCCAAAGTATTGGCTGCCAGACTCAATCGAGTCATAAGCCACATAATCCACCCAGACCAGACGGGCTTTATGCCTAATAAAACCACCTCCATCAACCTCCGCCGACTGTTCACACACCTGCAGTCTCCGGGAGAGGACCAATCCTCTTCAGCCATTGCCTCCCTAAATGCAGCAAAGGCATTCGACTCGGTTGAGTGGAATTACCTTTGGGAGGTAATGGACTGTTTTGGCTTTGGACCAAAATTTATTGGCTTCATTCAAACACTATATGCCTCACCATCGGCTAGGATATCGGTAAATGGATACTTATCCCAATCATTCCCCCTGTTCAGAGGCACTAGGCAGGGCTGTCCCCTGTCCCCCGCTTTATTCGCCATTGCCATTGAACCCTTGGCCTGTGTGATCAGGGCAAACAATAACATTGCTGGCTTAAAAGTGGGGTCCAGGGAAGACAAAATAGCCTTATATGCCGACGACATCCTCTTGTTTATTCAGGACTACTCCAACTCTCTGCCTCTAATATTCAGTACCATTACAGAGTTCGGTCAATACTCCGGACTATTAATTAATTGGTCCAAGTCCTCTATTACACCACTTAGAGGCACGGTTCCAAACCCTCTCCCCATGCAACTCCCACTCCCATGGTCAGACACCTTTAAATACCTAGGAATATGGGTATCAAATAAATCCAACTCTTATGTTGCACTGAATCTTCTCCCACAAATAACCTATCTCCGCACAAAAACGCCACTTTGGAGCAAATTACCATTAACGGTCACTGGAAGAATCAATCTGGTGAAAATGGTCTTCCAACCGAAACTTCTTTACATTCTCCAGCAAGCTCCAATATATATCCCCCAGAAGCACTTTAAAAAAATAGAAAGCTTACTCTCCTCCTTAATATGGGCAGGCAAGCGCCCTAGGGTCAGCCTACAAACCCTCACTAGACCCAAAAATCTAGGCGGCTTGGCCCTACCTGATTTCAGGCACTATTACTACGCAGCCCAGCTGTGCTTCATATGGGAATGGTTAAACGTAAAAGACACTCCTACCCTCCACATACAATTATTTGCCCAACACTACCCGGGAAGTTCCCCACTACAAATCCTTTTAGGTGGCACCACTAGGAATATTAGAATCCCCTTGGTCAGACAAGCAATTATTGTGTGGAAACTGATCCACGGAGTTATGGGGGGTCAAGGGTGGGACCCAGAGATATCCCTACTTAATACCAATGCCCTCCCCGAACTGGCTTCTCTGGAAGTGGACAGCACATGGAATAGGTGGAGTGTATCCAATCTGGGAGAATTGTACCAAAACAACACTATTAAAACTTTCCAGGAACTGCAGGTGGATTTCCCTATTCCCACCTCGCAGTTCTATAGATACCTCAAAATACGTCATGCCCTCAACAAACAAGTGGGATCCTCACCTTGCCCATCTATTAATCACTCCCCCGTTAAGACACTGATTCAGGGAACCCCGGGAGGACACCTGGTATCCACACTATACTCGGCTATACAGCAGAAATCGCACTCAGAATCCCTCCCCCATATTAGGTCAAAGTGGGAAGCGGACCTGGGGACCATGACAGATGAAATTTGGTCCACTGCACTGGAGGCTCACAGGTTGTCCACAACTAGTATCAGATTCCAACAGATACAGTACTATATTCTGCACAGGGTGTACATGACACCGTCACTGTTACATCGCATAGGAGGGTCCTCATCCTCGGTATGCCCCAGGTGCAATGCAGCAGAGGGTACCTTTTTCCACTTGCTGTGGTCATGTCCTAACATAACTGCATACTGGAAAGCTGTAACTGATTTTTTGAGGGGTGCGGGCATCCCCGGGAATGCGATCACTCCTGGTGCCTGTTTGATATCAGCCTTTGAAGAGGAGGCCCTCACTGTTATGGATAGACGCTTTGTGATCAATATATGTGCCCTAGCTAAAGTGCTCATAGCTAGACTGTGGATGAGGAGTGAAGCCCCGAGTAAATCAGCTTGGATCTCCCTGGTCAATGAAGCAGTGAGTCATGAAAAATTCGTATATTTGTCCAGAAATAGTGTGAAAAAATTCCACTCTATATGGTGTAAATGGTTGGAGTCTTCCTATTCAACAAGAGTTACTCCTTAAAATCAGTGCCTGGGGATCAGTGCCCTACTATACGACAGGTTAACTAAAGTGTGAAGGATCCAATAATAATATTACCTTCCCGGTAGCTTCTATGTGTATATAATCTGTCACCCGAACACCGATGCCCTGTACCCTTTTAAATACAACCACTGCCTACAATATTGTGATCCGCCACATGAAGAGCCCAACACATCTCTTGTATCTACGCCTTGAAATTCCCTATACAAATTGCCTACGCGCAAAGCACCTATGTCACACCTGCAACTAATCCAAATTTTAAAGATGCTTGCTACTAGATAGTAACATAAACCGTGCTCTGGTGGGACACTAAAGTATGTACTGTACCACTATACATGTATCGACATATGGGTATCACCTCTTTATATCTACATGTTGTAACCCTCTATTAGATGAAGGATTCTGCACTTATGTACTAAGTCTTGCTTGTATGTATCTTGTTTTTGTTTGTTATTGTTCTTAATGCATATAAAAAGCAATACAAATTTATTGAATAAAAAAAAAAAAAAAGAAAACTTACGAGTTTATCACCAGGTCCTACTGGTGGCCGTCCCTCAAACAGGATGTACAGGACTTTGTCTCCTCTTGTGCTAAATGTGCTCAGCACAAGACCAGTCGTCAGTCTCCTCCTGGGCAATTGATGCCACTGTCAGTGCCACATCGTCCTTGGACGCATATATCTATGGACTTTGTAACTGATCTTCCAGAGTCTGACAAGTTCACCACCATCTGGGTGATTGTTGATCGGTTCACCAAGATGGCTCACTTCGTTCCCCTCACCGGTCTTCCGTCAGCTTTCAAGCTGTCCCAGCTCTTCATCAAAGAGATATTCAAGCTTCATGGGCTGCCTCTTGAAATCATCTCCGATAGAGGAGTCCAATTCGTAGCCAAATTCTGGCGAAGCCTGTGCTCCCTGCTTCAAATCAAGCTAAAGTTCTCCACAGCCTATCACCCTCAAACAAATGGCCAAACGTAGAGGGTGAATCAGGACCTTGAAGCATTTCTCCGCACATATGTCTCTTCCTCCCAAGATGACTGGGCTCAACTTCTTCCATGGGCAGAATTCTGCCATAATAACCAATATCATTCTTCATCAAATGTCACTCCATTTCTTGCTAACTATGGGTTTCATCCTCGAGTTCCTGACTTTACTCTGCAACCTGTGTCCTCTGTTCCAGCGGTCGACACGACCATCCGGCAATTCATCAAATCCTGGAAGCTCATTCGTTCTTCACTCCTGAAAGCTTCAAGCAGGTACAAAAAATTTGCCGACAGGAGACGCAGAGCTGTGCCAGCCCTCCGTCCGGGAGATCGTGTCTGGTTGTCAACCAAGAATCTTCGTTTGAGAGTGCCATCTATGAAGTTCACTCCCCGGTATATTGGTCCTTTCCCAGTTGAGCGAGTCGTCAATCCTGTGGCTTACAAGCTCAAGTTGCCGCCTTATTTGAAAGTGCCAGCTACATTCCACATTTCGCTGCTCAAGCCGCTGGTCCTGAATCGCTTTCATTCCAAGCTCCCCAAGGCTCCTAAGGTTTGCACCCAGCGTGGAACAGAATATGAGGTCAGTAAAATCTTGGACTCTCGCATCCGATATGGTCGTCTGCAGTATTTGATCGATTGGAAGGGCTACGGCCCCGAAGAACGATCATGGACCAATGCCATCGATGTCCATGCTCCCAGACTCATCCGGGCGTTCCACTCCAAGTTTCCCCGCAAGCCTAAAAGGTGTCCTGGGGCCACCCTTAAAGGGGGGGGTGCTGTCACGATCCGAGCTGTCAGACAGACGTTCTTACCGGCTAAGTGCCTCCGCAGGTTCAGCTTGCGGTCCAGACGTCATCCCTGCCGGCGTCCTGTCTGCCGTGCGCCATCACCGCTGCCATCCTCCAGTCTTCTCAGCGCTGCTGAGTCCGCGGCTGCGCGGCGCACCGCTCTCCTTGTCCCCAGTGACAGTACTCAGTGCACGGCAATCCGTCTGTCCGCCGCCATTGCTCCCAGTATCCAGCATGGCGTGCACAAACACACTTTCCCGCCATAGCAGACATGGGGGCTGCCATGTTCTTCCCAGTCACATGTTTGCCCTGTCCAATCCTGAGGGTTCTGATCTCCCAGTCATACCTGCCCGGCCAATCCTGGCCACTCAGTGGGTATAAGTATGCTGGGAGCTCTCAGAACCTTTGCTAGTGCTTCAGTTGTCTCCAGTGTATGGTCAGCTGTCCTTGTCTCCGTGCAAGTGTATTTCCTGCTGGTGTTGTCTCCTATGCTGCAGTGTGTTCCAGGTTGTTCCATCTCCTGTAAAGTCCAGGTTATTCCATCGCCTGTGATCCTGCCTCTTCAGCCCAGCGACCAAGCCTAGCTCCGGGACTCTGGTCCTTCCGATGCTCCAGCATCACCAACCATCGATGTTACATCATCGCCTGTAAATCCGATATTCCGGATCTCCAGCTTCCAAGCTTCCGTCCGTCATTCCGGACCCACAGTTCCACATCCGATACTCCGGATCCGATGTTCCACCATCGATACATTTCATCAGTCATCTGTAAAGTATTGCTATCTGCATAAACTGTACCATTATTCCTGCATACTTTACTGCCTGTCATATTACAACCATCTGCTAATAAACTCGGTTGTATTTTACTCCTGACTACTCATTGGCTCCGGGTGCACTGTCGCGCATTCCATGCGCAAGGGTCCTCTCCAACCTCCCCGGTTCAGGTACCGGTCCAGGTCCCCACCAGAGGTCTCTGTCTCGTCGACTCAGACCCCTGGTGTGACATGCCCGTTTTATTGAGATATTTTAGACAGATATCGTTCCAAAACATATACTAAATACTCTGTTCACACACCGACGTTTCAAGGCCCTAAGCTTCTTTTTCAAACTGAGAACACCTTAAAAAAGAGTCTTAGGGCCTGGAAACTTCGGTTCACGTGTGTGACTTATACATTTGTTTATTCCAACTTAATCCGTGAGTGCCGCCCATCATTATTTCCGAGTTGTACCATATCGGGACCGAGCCAGCCGGAGTGCTGACCTAACCGCTCTCTCTCTGTACAGTATATATATAGATATAAATATTAGGCAGGGGCCCCACTGCACTGCTTTGAACGGGTGCCTGTGATGTTGTTAAGATGGCCCTGCTAAGGAACACCCATAAAATAGTCTAAACACATCTGCATTTTTTTAGCCCCTCCATTGCATTCACCAAATGTTGACTTCCTGTCACTCACTTTGTGTATAAGGGCACTTGCATATGCTTTTGCTAATCAATCAATTGCAGCGAGTGCACAGTGCAGCTTTTATGCTTGAGCAATAGGTAAAAAATTGTCCAATGCGTCTAACATTGACATATACCTCCCAACATCATACCTCCCAACAGTCCCGATTTCAGCGGGACAGTCCCGATTATCAGGGCCTGTCCCGCTGTCCCACCCGTGGGCGGCAGTGTCCCGCGGTGAGGGGGGGCTGTTGGGAGTCCCCCCTGTCGGCTGCTAAGCAGCGGGGAATAAACGCTGTGCGCATGCGCACAGCGTCTATTCCCGCATCCAGGGGGCTGAGAGCATGGCTAGAGGCTCACAGAGCCTCTGGGTCATGCCCCCATAGCGGCAAAATGGGGGCGTGGCCTCGCAGGAGAGCCGCGAGTATAGGCATAGTGGACAGAATGAGTGGCCCGGGCCCTCAAAGAGGCAGGTCCCGGGACAGCTGTACCCATAGCACCCCCCCTGTCAGCGGCCCTGGGTGGTAGGGACTTCAGACACTGGCAAAAGGAGGATCTGGAATTTGGCCAGGCTATAAGTACCTTAAGTTAGGCTACCCACTGCTCTCTGATAGGTAGAAATAACTACCATTCAAATGACCTAAACTACACCTAAATACACTAAGAAACAGGCAAATTCATAACATCACAAAAGATGAACTCTTATCTGGCCTTGAGCTTTTATAGCCCTCGGCGAATCCAACTGCTGGGCTGGTTCATAGCTTCGCCTTGGCAGTGCAGACAGGATAGGAATAGCCTGCACAGCATCAATACTGGTCCAGACCAAATAACATGGTAATGGGGGGTGACAAGTTCAATCAGCCTCACACTTTGAAGCCCTGTATTTTGTGTACCTGATCCCCAGGGGCCCCTTTGACTCTCGGGGCCCGTCACATGTATCCCCTTTGACCCCCCCCCCGACTCAGTGCCTGCCGGGACGTGTTGATAATTCGCATGCCTTCACCAACCATTTTTTCATATAGCTACATTTGTTTCACTATAACCAACAAAAGTCTTTAAATATATGAATTATATGTAACTTATATATTATAAGTTATTATAGTATAATGTATGTATGGAATAAGAAGCAATGCATGTGAGGAACAGTATGAAAAATCTCAGCAAGGTAATGAATTAATATGGAAGATGCGGGCCACATCCTGAGTTATTTTATGTCTGTCCTGTTGGCATGAGGTGGATGTATCTGGAAGTGATTGTAGCTACGTAGTAAGGAGACTCATCATTTCAGAAACATCTGTTTCAATTTAGGAAATAAAGAGTTATGATATACATAAGGGGAAGAGTCGTGTACATGCAACTAGAAAGGATATGTACAGTAACTAATAATCTTTAATAAAAGTAGGCATCAAATCAGCTTACTAAAGAATAAACCTACAGTTATAGCTAATCTACAATTGCCATAGGATTTGCATGTTAAGAAAAAAGTAGAGGTTATTGATGACACCTCTTATTTAGTCCAACAAGAAACAAGCATCTAGACTAAGCATCAATAAGCTTCTACATCCTCCCCCTCACTAAACCTTCTCTAAACTTAAGATAGATGTCACTATTACTACTACTGCACAACATATGTAATTGTTCCTAGACCTTGATACTTTAAGGCAGGCATTCCCAATCACGGTCCTCAAGGCACACCAACAGTGCAGGTGTTAGTGATATCCAGGCTTCAGCACAGATGGTGTAATCAGAATGCCTCAGATACTAATTAAGTCACCTGTGCTCAAGCCTGGATATCTACAAAACCTGCACTGTTGGTGTGCCTTGAGGACCGCGGTTGGGAATGTCTGCATTAACCTCTTCAGTGGCAATCCCAAGAATTTTCTGGGATGTGCCTCAGTGCCCAGTTTGACAAGCCCGGAAAATTATCGGGATTGCCACTGTTTACAGCCGGGCAGCGCTGCTGAGTTCAATCACTGAACTCAGGCAGCTTCAGCGCTGCCCGGCTCCCTCCCCTCTGCAGCGCCTCCGGCTCCCTCCCCCCTCCCCTCCGGGTTTTTTATGAAGTCCCCAGCGCCGGATTATGACAAGCCGGCTTCCGGGGACAGGAACGCGGCGCAGGTCCGGGCAGCCGCTGATTGAAAGTGTAGCAGCGCTGCCCGGACCCAGGGAGCAAGTAGTGTTTTTTTTTTTTAAGGGAGCGCTCCCCATAAAAAACTCGCCCAGTGGGGAGTGCTCCGGAAAAAAAAAAAAACACCACTGAAGGGGTTAAGGTGTCCAGATGGACAAATATAGCGTACAAGAGGGATTGAATGATGTAAACACTGCACAATTTTCAGGAAGTTTAAATGAACATTTATGTTTGCAACCATAGGAAGGATACCTTGGGGCCAATTCAATAAGCCGCAGGTGGGTGGGGGGTTGGGCAATTTGCTTTTGCAGTGACATTGAAATGGCAGCAATGGTACATCAACTTGATCTCCACCATGAAACCATGGCTGTTTGTATGCAGTGCTATAGGGCTCATGGGCAAGTCACATTTTAGTAAATTGAATTGACCCCTTGTTGTGGGTAGTCACTGAAAACATAAAGCATTTATATATACAAATCATCTGCTGGTGATTTCATTTAGCAATGCGGCCCACTGATATCAGGAGCAGTGCTGGCCAATGCAATTAAACATTTGCATTCACATTCAGGACTGTGTTCCTATTGTGTATGCCCTGGGCTCCCCATTTGCATAAATCCATAAAATGGTATAGGTTGAACTTGAAATCTTTGAATGTAGTTGCCCTTATGACACCCAATGATCTGCTCACAGGGCTACAGAGATCTGGCAGAACCTGGGTACTTTTTAGGGTGTAGCCTAGTCAGGGCCGAAACTAGGGTTTCTGGTGCCCGGGGCAAGACATTCATTTAGTGCCCCCCCCCCCAATTTTTTTTTTTTAAATATATATATATATATATATATGCTTACAGACAACAGAAGGGTGATATTAAACCAACAAACAAGACAATATATCATATATTATATATACACTGTATTCTGAAATGAATTATATATTTATAAATGATCCCTCTAGAAACTTTATGAACCTGAAAACAGGGACAGTGCGCGCCTAAGGCGCGCGCTAAAAATTTAGGGAATTTTTTTTTGGGGGGGGGGGGGGAGAAGTGGTGTGGTCACATAGTGGTATCAATTCACATTATAGCACACACCGTAATGCCCAGTACACATTACAGCACACACCGTAATGCCTAGAGCACATTACACCACAAACCGTAATGCCCCCCAGTACACATTATAAGCAATGGTTAATTGCTGCTGCCACTGGATAGAACACTGTCCCTGAATGATACACAATGTGCCACACACTGCAATGTCCAATATGACACAAACATACCTCCCAACACTGGAGGCAGAGGAGAGGAGACACCCAAAATTAGAGCGTTCACCTACTACCGTGGTACTCCTGCGAGGCTACATCCCCCATTTTTTCCGCTATGAGGGCATGGTCAGCTCTCTAAGAGCTGTAGCCACATGGGGTGCGGCCATGGAAAATGGAGGTGTGATACACATATGCCCACAATAGTGCAGTGCCAGATATACATGACCCCAAAAGTGCAGTCCGTGATGCCCAATATACCTATGCCGCATACTGTAATGCCCATTATAAATATGATCCGCACCGTGATGCTCCATTATACATATGCCCCACACCTGGATGCTCATTATACATATGCCCCACACATGATGTCCATTATACATATGCCCCACAACGTGATGCTCCATTATACATATGCCGCACACCGTGATGCCCATTCTACATATGCCGCACACTGTGATGCCCATTATACATATGCCGCACACTGTGATGCCCATTATACATGACACACACCGTTATGCTCCATTATACATATGCCACACACCGTGATGCCCATTATACATATGCCACACACCGTGATGCCCATTATACATATGACGCACACTGTGATGCCCATTATACATGACACACACCGTGATGCTCCATTAAACATATATGTCACACACATGATGCCCATTATACATATGCCCCACACCGTGATGCTCCATTAAACATATGTCACACACATGATGCCCATTATACATATGCCACACACCTTGATGCTCCTTATTAATGAGCATCAAGGTGTGGGGCATATGTATAATGGGCATCATGTGTGTGGCATATGACATGTTTAATGACTCATTAAACTTTAATGAGTCATTAAACATTTGCCACAGTGCACACATGATATCCATTTATACATCAGTAGGTATGCAGGCTGGAGTCAGACACAGTTTAAAAATGAAACATCGATTACCAGATGCAGGGAGATGATTGGGAGGAGCAGCCGCGTTGACGGCATGTCATCAGGCATGAGGGAAGGAGGAGGAATAAAGCGCGATTTCTAGCGCTGGGGATTGGAAGGCAAGTGCTGCTGTGCTGTGTCCTCACTTGGCGGCAGGAGGTCAGATAGTGACCTCCTACCTCTCCGCCGTCGGGAAGCGCGTCATCGCTTGGCGGCAGGAGGTCACTATTTGACCTCCTGCCGCCAAGCGAGGAACCGCTACACAGCGGCAGCCCGGCAGGAGGTAAACTTTACTGTAAAGACAGCGCCGAGCCACTGAGCACCCGGCGAGCTACCCGTCGCTCGCAAGCGACGGGTAAGCTAACAGACACAGTTACAATACGGCGGGCCAGCAGCAGGACTCGGGCTACATCAGTCCCCGAAACCCCGCTGGCTGTCTCCCGGACCTGACAGCGCCCCCCCCCCCTCCAGCGCCCGGTGCGCGTGACCCCCCAGCCCCCCCCTAGTTACGGCCCTGGCCTAGTTGAGAGATGCTGCTGGTGCCTCCTGAGCCCCTCTAACAAGCCCGCGTTATAGTACCCCCTCCCCCAAGAAGGACCTCAGAAAACAAGGCTTTTCATTGCGTCCTGTTCAATAAAAAATGGGTATAACCTGAAGCCTAAAGCTCCCCATACACTGCAGCGACTTTTCCCCTCAAATTGAGCCGCCCAGGTCCTTTCCGGGCAGCAGGATCGCATGAGTCATGTGACGTCATCCGCTAACCCCAAGCAGGCCGGGGAACACCTGTGTTCTGACAGGCCAGTCCAGTGTTTCTGTGGGCACACCCACCGTTTTTGTGGACCCACCCATGTCCATCGGAATGCCTCCTGCCTGTCAGTGCCCCAGGAAGTGAGAAATTTGCCAAAGGCGCTCACCGGGGGGGGGGGGTTACACATGCGCATAATCATGCATACACATGTGCAGACCCCCACCATCGGGGACAGGGCCGAATTTAGGTCTGTGCGAACTGGTCTGAATCAGCCCCTTAGTACACACTAAGCGTGGAGGGGGCTTGTGTGCACACTATGGGGATGATTGTGATTAGATCGCTCCCCGCGCCTTTGCATGAGGGAGTGATATTTAGCGCCTGCGCATGTGCAATTGCTTGTTCACCATCCCATTTGCACCTAGCAGAGCGGGCAGGGGTCGAGCACATGGGAATACCCAGCGTTTCATGAGTGTTCCCATGAAAACGCTGTGCATTTCCATGTAAATGCACCCCTGATGCGGGTGCGCGCGCAGGGGGGAAAAGGGGTGGTCAGTTGATATTAGCAGATGTCAGCTGCCCGCCCACTTCCCGCACAGGGTGCCCGCAGATCTAAGACACCAGATAGGGAACTAATGGCGTGCGAAAGTATTGTTACAGGTGTGTTATTTACATAAATTTGCACATAAATACATTTCATTTGTGTATTATACCGACATGGTACATAGAAATAACATTAATAAATAAGTACTTAGCATTAGTTATTAATTCATTATAACACTGAGGTTAACATCTGTTGAAAATGCTTGTGAGGGATCTACAGTCCTTGCCACATCAGCAGGAGAGGTCACAGCCAAAATGTTTCAAGGTAATCTCTCTGCAAAATCCAAGAATAACACTTATTGGAATCTCTCTCTCTCTCTCTCTCTCTCTCTCTCTCTCTCTCTCTCATTTTTTTTGTAGTTTTGAAAGTAGATTTTATGCATTGTTTGGGAACAAACATTGTTTTTGCAATATAAATGCAGTGCAGAGTCAACAATGCGGAACGGTGTAAATCATGTGATGTAATCAATCCTTAGCAAATGCTGCATGCATATTGTGTTACAAACAGGGCCGCCAAGAGAAATCCTGGGCCCCGGTACAACAACTTTCTGGGGCCCCCACAGACAGAGCTCCTCTGCGGACCTGTTGTTACGCCACTGCTTCCAAGGTGGATACAGGGACAAAAATGTACAACGTAATGTCTATTACACATGTCACACACCCATTACATATTATACCACATGCCATAATGCTCATTACATGTTATGCCACACACCGTAGTGGGAAGTACACATTATGCCATACACCATAATACCTATTACATATTTTACCACATGCCATAATGCCCATTACACATTATTCCACACACTGTAATGCTCATCGCATATTAGGGGGTTAATATGCTCGTTGCCATTGGATTAACCTGCTCTGCCAGGTGTTACATGCTCTGCCAGGGGTTAACATGCTTGTTGCCATGGATTTACATGCTCTGCCATGGGTTAACATGCTCATTGCCATGGATTTATATGCTTTCCAGGGGTTAACATGCTCAATGTCATGGAGTTACAGTACATGCTCTGTCAGGGGTTACATGCTGACTTCCAGAGTCGGATCTCAGCCCCAGCAGCATGCAAGGAGGCAGCAGACACAGAGCAACCAGCCACCCACCTTCCACCTTGGAACACAGTGACCTAGACATGGGTGGGGAACCAGGTCTGGGACTGCTGGGCTGGAGACATGGCACTGGCACCTGCTGCTGCTGGTGGTGGCTGGAATGGGAACTGTGTGTTCAGACCAGGGCCCCCCTGACAGGCCCGGGCCCAGGTAAACTGTACCTGCTCCCCTCCTCTCTCGGCACCCCTGGTTACAAAGTGCCATAAGTATTTTCTTTATATTATTTTAGTCATTTGTAACATTGAAATAATTTTGGGTGGCACCGATAAGTATGCATCCCAAACAAGTGTAAGGGGATGAAGCGCCGGGGGCGGTGCTAAGCGCTGGGCTGAAAAGTCCATTTAAAAAATGGCAAAAGAGGCACTTCTAGAAGTGCTTCATTGACAGGGGCTGTCGTGATTGGACAGCAGATCCAGCTGCTGTCCAATCACAGCAACCCCTGTCAATTAAGTTTCTTGAAGTGCCGCTTTTATCCGGCTCCCCTCTGGTGCCCCAACTCCAGCAGTTGTTCCTGCTGCGCTGTGGTATTGTGACCTCTGTGTCCTGATCCATATCCTGGGAGGGCTGGGTGCATTTGGTGAGTAACTTTCTTTTTTCCTGGAGGGGGAGAGTGGCAGTGACAGCTAGTGCTGGTGAGGGGGATGGCAGTGTTGGCCGGAGGGGTTTCAATGGCATCGGCAGCAGACTGGTGGTTAAAAGCATCTGGGAAGGGGGGTGGCATCCACGGTGAGTGACAGTACCTCCCTGTGCACAGCCAACACCGCACATCACTGGTACACACTAATATGTATTTATTTCCTACAAATTTTCTCTGAGATGGTTGTTCCCCCGAAAAAATACAACAACACAAAAGTGGAATGTAAATTATATGGGTGGATGTAGGGATGCCAATCCCGGGGCATTTTTTCAATCCCGGGATCCGGGATTGAAAAACGCTCAATCCCGGGATTCCCGGGATCCCGGGATTGGCATCCCCAGCAAAAAAAACCCCCATTTTTAGCATAGTACCCACCCCGGCCGACCCGCACATCTACTTACATTAGGGTGCGGGCGGGCGGCCGGGAGTGGGTTTGGAGGTGCACGGTGCCTCCCGGCAAGTGCACCTCCATAGAAGACGGCAGGCGGGCGGCGGAGACGAGGCTGGCAGGCGGAGGCGGGCGGAGTCAGGCCGGCGTGCTGTCGGGAGGCGGGCGGGCGGAGTCAGGCCGGCGTGCTGTCGGGAGGCGGGCAGGCGGAGGCAGGCCGGCGGTCACTGGTGACGTGTGGCCTGCGCAGCGTGACCTCTACTGTCACGCTACGCAGGCCGCACGCCGGGTCAGGCTACGGGAACAGCCGGGCAGCGTCTGAGATAGTGCTCAGACGCTGCCCGGCATTAGACTGCGCATGCGCAGTCTAATCCCGAAATCCCGGGATTGGATTCTCCAATCCCGGGATTGAAATCCCGGACTTTTTTAGGCCAAATCCCGGGATCCCGCCGATCCCGATCCCGGGATTGGCCACACTAGGTGGATGGTATTAAGGGGTGTGTTGAAATCACTTAAGGCAGACCTCCCAACATTTTGATTAAGAGAACTGAGCACCAATTGAGCACCAAAAAAAGGAGCCATGGCCTTGGACAAAGGGACTTGGCTTCAGACAAATGTCGCAATCGTGAGCCACGTCTTCCATTTCAACACTTTGGGGGCAGGCCCAAGGTTCTGGGATCTGCTGGCATGCCCCCAGTGTATAGACTCTGCACACATGTGCACAGCATCTATTTACTCCAGCCAGACAAAAGGGGGATCACACTGTCCGTGCTGCCCCAAGGTGTAAAAAATTCTGATACTCAGGGGGGCTGTAGGTCAAAAAGTTTGACAAACACGGCAATAATGTGTTTATCTGTACTTTTTTAGATGGTGCTTTCTTATATAGGGAAACACAGCAAGTGCAGTGTATGGAGGAACATGCATGCACGCACATGTAGGCCAGTATTCAATGCCTCAGATTCGCCATTTTTTTCAGTGAATCTGGCAATTCCCTGGTTGAATGGCGAATTTTCTGTTAGAAAAAACAATTCGCCATATTCTATGGAGGCAATTCGCCATAAATGAACCACGAATGTCTGCCGATTCGCCGAAAATGATTCTCCACAATTCGCCTGTGATTTTCAATGGGGTTTTCAGTGGAATTCGCCGACAGTGTATTCAATGCTCAATTCGAGTGCTGCATTCTCCATTGAAATTCGCCATGAGTCTCTGTTTAGCATTCGTCATCTTTTTTAGGTGAACTGTAATGTGTTCTTTTAAATTAAAGCGTTTTTATTTATTTTTTTGGTGTTAAAAAATCAGAATATTTTTTCTATGAAAGGGCATGCTATTTTTATTCATATACTTGCAGCACATGAATATATTTTCAATTTTTTTTTTTTTTTTTTAAACAATCGCCAGCAGGGGGCCGGGAGCCGGAGCCGCTCATTAATATTCATATATTCACTGCACACTGGTCCCGATCATTACATAGGCACGATCGGGACCAGTGAGTGCAGCGGCTCCGACCCCAGCAGCACCCTGCCCTTCTGCTGGGGGTGAGGTGAGGGGAGGGAGGAGAGGGGACGGGAGGGGGGAGAGATATGCGGCTCCAGCAGTAGCAGACCTCTTGATGTCAGCGCTGGGGCTGCCGGAGGACTGCTGCTGCAGGTTGTGCGGGGGGGGGGGGGGGGAGGAAAGGGGGATTCGCCTCAGGGATTCGTCCGCCTGCCGCCTGCCGCCCTCACTCATGCCGGGAGCCCCCACAGGGACGCAGCAGCAGCAGGCCTTTAGCTCCGGCAGCCACAGCACGGTGATGTCAGCGCTGGGGCTGCCGGAGCTGGAGGACTGCTGCTGCGGGCTGTGCGCGCTGGGGGGGGGTGGGGGGGGGGAATCGCCACTACCATTCCCCACTACCATTCGCCTGTATTCGAAGTCAGGGGCAGCGAGCCCCTGACGCATTGAATAGTGTGGGCTGGGGGAGCCACACGAATTCAAGATCAGCGATATTTGCTGGCGAGCGCACAGCGAATCCAAAACAGGATTCGCTACCTTGCGCTCGCCAGAGCATTGAATACCTGTCGTAGTGTTATGGTACATACACACTGGACGATGTATGCGCTGAAACACATTGGTGACCATTTTCCCTTGAGCTTCCCCAGTGCCCTAGATGAAAGATGTGGTGCATACACACTGACAAAAGATGAACAATGAATGACAAATGATCTAGGTAGACTCCATAGCTTTTGAGAAAGATATCCAAATTTGAGCTGCCTGCACAGTCGACGAACAACTTTGATGAACGACCTGTGGGTATTCACATCATCTTTCGTCGTCCGTAGCATACACACTGAATTATATTTTGACCAATATCTTTCAGGTTGGCCAGAATGAATGATATTGGTCAAAAAATCGTAGTGTGTATGCACCTTTACAATTATGTATTCATTTATTAATATTGCCCTAATTAACAGAAATATAATTTCCCCCATTAAAAAATTTTGTGAGAATTTTGGCCCGTTAATTGCATAGATAATATAATCAAATATTATTTTATCAATTTTAAAAACATATATTTTTACTATTTTTACCCGCTTGAAGGAAATTCTTTGAAAGCTGGTCCGCTACCTTGTGATTGCCTCTGTGTTTGTGTATGTGTGAGAGAGAAAAAGATGTTGTTTCCCTGGTTGCCAACAGGCAGTGTTTCGAAGACTTACAAATGGACACTAGACGGTACTTGTGTAGTTTCACGGCGCCAGATATATCGGATGTGATATCGGCCGATATATCGGATGTGATATCGGCCGATATATCGGATGGGATATCGGCCGATATATCGATGCGATCTGAACCGATTTTTGACCTGTTCATAAGGATTTTATATAATGTGGCGAGCACAGTAATCCGCGTCCACTTGCCACGCTTCAGGCTCGCCACACTATATAAAATCAACTCCATGCGTAGTGGATAGTGGGGTTATGAACAGGTCAAAAATTAGTTCGGATCACATCGATATATCGGCCGATATCGCATATGATATATCGGGAGCCGTGAAACTACACAAGTACCCACTAGACATATATATATATGATTATTGCCCCAAATTGTGCCTAAATTGAGTATGAATATTGTCACTGTCTGCAATACATTTGTAAAGTACAGTATAGATAGCGATTTGGTATGTTTTACAGTATTTATTATTGAATTTATATTGAGGTTAAGTAGGGATCATGGATCGCAAAAGATATCAGTGAGTTTTAGAACAGATATACATTGTATAACAAGCAATGTAAGGACCAGAAGGGTCTTATATAAGGATAGATTTATTGGCTTTATTCAATGTTATTTATTTAATTCTCCATAATCTCTTGTATCATTAGATTAAAATGTATATATAGTAGATTCTGAACCAAATTATCAGCTGTAGTCAATAAACACATGGTATTATGAATGGTTTATGTAACACAAATCAAGTGAACACAAAATTGAAAGCAGTCAGCGTGTATTACTTCCAAGTTCAGAGGAATCTAATTTAACAACAAACACATATTTTCGAACACATAATGCTAGGTACACACCAGGACGACTAGGGCCCGATCCCCACAATCTAGATCCAATTCCGATCAATTGGATGTAGATTGTGTGCTGATTGGGCCCTTTTCTGACCTGGTGTGGACCGATACCGATCCGATGCGCGGTCCCGCGGGTCGGTCGTTATTGAGATCCTACCTGCTGCAGGTAGGATCTCAATGACGACCATACAGCCGGGTGCGGGTCGCCATCGGATCGGACCCGCTCACGGTGCACATCGTGAGCGGGTCGTGCCCCCCCGCGTCATCGTGAGCGGGTCGGACGAGACACTGACGACCCGCTCACGATGTGCATCGTGAGCGGGTCGTCCTGGTGTGTACCCCGCATCAGTGTCTGACTGCTGAGAGCACCCTGGCAGCTTGCGGTCACAAGTTCATTTCTTGTCCTCTGAGAATTTAAATCTGTAAATCACTAATCACAAAAAATCACTAATCTCCTATATATTTGGCTACATCTGTCACTCAAAGTGGGTGTCTGTGTCTACAACGCTCTGTTCCTGGACTTTCCTCTTAATGTGTGATTGCCTTCATCTGTGCTGAACACCTTTCTGAGAAATTAACCTGTTTAAAACAGGTGATGGCAATCATACATTAAGGGAAAGTCTAGAAACAGAGCATTGTGTCCCTCCTGGAGAGGGTCATGTTGGGAGGTATGTGACAGAGAACCAGCCCAGTGAGCCCACAGACAGTGCCAGACACCCACTGCCTTCCCATGTTGCCCAGCACTGCTACTCCACAGCCACCAGGTGAGCGCCCCCCTCCCGCGATTTGCGGCAAAACCTCCCCCCCCCGCGCGCCCCCCCCTCCCGCGATTCGCGGCAAAAACACCCGCTCCCCCGCGACCCCCCCTACCGCGATTCGCAGCAAAAACACCCCCGCGACCCCCCCTCCCGCGATTCGCTGCAAAAAGAACCCCCCCACGACCCCTCCCGCAATTCGCGGCATAACCACCACCCCGCGACCCCCCCCTCCCGCGGCAAACCCTCCCCCGTTGACCCCCCCCCCCGATTCGCGGAAACCCCCCCCCCCCGCGACCTCCCTCCCGCGATTCGCGGCAAAAAGAACCCCCCCGCGACCCCCCCTTGCACGATTGGCTGCACCCCCTCTGCGACCCCCCTCCCGCGATTCGCGGCACCCCCCCCCCCCCGCAATTCGCAGCAGCCTCAGGATTAAATGGCACATGCAAAACACTGACATGGCTATGGTCGACAATGAAAAAGGTTGACATGAGTTTTTGAAGATTTATTTTTAATTTTTTTAATTTTTTCATATTCATTGTCATGTGTCGACATGGACACCAATGAAGTGGCACACTTATGTCAACATTTACATGTGTTGACCTTTCTGTGTTGATTTTTTCTTGTGGCGATTCGCGTCACACCCCCCCGCAACCCCCCCTCCCGCGATTCGCGGCACCCCCCGTGACCCCCCACCTCCCGCTTATTCGCTGCAACCCCCCACCGGAACCCCTGTGAACCCCGCCCTCCCGCGATTCGCGGCACCCACCCCCGCGACCCCCCCTCCCGCAATTCGTGGCACCCCCCCCGTGATTCGCGGCAGCTCCAGAATTAAATTGCACATGGAAAACACTGACATGGCTATGGTCGACAATGAAAAAGGTTGACATGAGTTTTTGAAGTTTTTTTGTCATTTTTTGAATATTTTCATATTCATTCTCATGTGTCGACATGGACACCAATAAAGTGCCACACTTATGTCAACATTTACATGTGTTGACCTTTCTGTGTTGATTTTTTTCTTGTGGTGATTCGCGTCACACCCCCCGCAACCCCCCCTCCGGCGATTCGCGGCACCCCGGCACCCCCCTGCGCCCCCCCCCCTCCCGCAATTCCCGGCAACCCCCCACCGGAACCCCCATGAACCCCGCTCTCCCGCGATTCGCGGCACCCACCCCCCCGCAACCCCCCCCCCTCCCGCAAATCGCGGAACCCCCCGCGATTCGCGGCAGCCCCAGGATTAAATGGCACATGCAAAACACTGGCACGGCTATGGTCCACAATGAAAAAGGTTGACATGAGTTTTTGAAGATTTATTTCATTTTTTGAATGTTTTCATATTCATTGTCATGTGTCAACATGGACACCAATGAAGTGGCACACTTATGTCAACATTTACATGTGTTGACCTTTCTGTGTTGATTTTTTCTTGTGGCGATTCGCGTCACACCCCCCTGCAACCCCCCCCCCCCGCGATTCGCGGCACCCCCGTGACCCCCCACCTCCCGCAATTCGCGGCAATACCCCACCCGAACCCCTGTGAACCCCGCCCTGCCGCAATTCGCGGCACCCCCCGTGATTCGCGGCAGCTCCAGAATTAAATTGCACATGGAAAACACTGACATGGCTATGGTCGACAATGAAAAAGGTTAACATGAGTTTTTGAAGTTTTTTTTTTTCATTTTTTGAATATTTTCATATTCATTCTCATGTGTCGACATGGACACCAATGAAGTGCCACACTTATGTCAACATTTACATGTGTTGACCTTTCTGTGTTGATTTTTTCTTGTGGCGATTTGCGTCACACCCCCCCCCCCACAACCCCCACTCCCGCGATTCACGGCACACACACACACACCTCCCCCGCGATTCTCGGCACCCCACCCCGTGACCCCCCCTCCCGTGATTCACGGCACACCCCCGCGACCCCCCCTCCCATGATTCACCGCAACCCCCGCCCCGTAACCCCCTCTCCTGCGATTCGCGGCACCCACCCCCGCGACCCCCCCTCCCGCAATTCGCGGCACCCCCCGGCGATTCGCGGCAGCTCCAGAATTAAATTGCACATGGAAAACACTGACATGGCTATGGTCGACAATGAAAAAGGTTGACATGAGTTTTTGAAGTTTTTTTTTCATTTTTTTAATGTTTTCATATTCATTCTCATGTGTCGACATGGACACCAATGAAGTGCCACACTTATGTCAACATTTACATGTGTTGACCTTTCTGTGTTGATTTTATCTTGTGGCGATTCGCGTCACACCCCCCCCACCCCCCCACCCCCCCCCGCAATCCCCACTCCCGCGATTCACGGCACACACACACCCCCCCGCGATTCTCGGCACCCCACCCCGTGACCCCCCCTCCCGTGATTCACGGCACACCCCCCACGACCCCCCCTACCATGATTCGCCGCAACTCCCGCCCCCGTAACCCCCCTCCCGCGATTTGCGGCAACCCACCCCGCGACCCCCCTCCCGCGATTCTCTGCAATCCCTCCCCTCCCGCGATTCGCAGCATCCACCCCCCCACAACCCCCCCTCCTGTAATTCGCGGCACCCTCCGCGACCCCCCCTCCCGCGATTCGCGGACACCTAAGTTGCAATACAGGGCATCTTTCATACAATTCTAACCATATTTCTCATATACAAACGTTCACAAATTAAGGGGGCGCAGCCCCTTACGACGGTGTGAAGAGCGCCCGTAGGGCGCGAAGAATCACCTAGTCACAAATAACTGATTAACACTTTTAATTAATGGCAAAGGAATATTAGTTAATACTAATGCCTGGTACACACCAGAACGATCCTGATTGTTAGTAGATCGTTAGCAGATTGTGTGATGGTCGCATGATCTGTTGAATCACACAATCTGCTAACGGTCTGTATCCAATCCGATCCCAATCAGATCTGAGTCTGTATCTTGTTGAATGGGTCTTTTACAGATCCTACAGCAGCAGGTAGGATCTGTAAAATGACCAAACGACAGCGGGGACGCGCATCGGATTGGCATCAGATTGGAATCGGATCTAAACATGTAAAAACATGCAGAATCTACATACAATCTACATCCAATTGGTCGGAATTGGATTTAGATTGATGGAATTGAGCCCTAATCGTTCTGGTGTGTACCCTACATTAGTAACAAGCGTTGACTATAATGCATAGACAATCAGCACTAAAGGCAGAACTTTGTGGACCTCATAGCATACTTGCCTACTCTCCCGAGAGTTGTGGGAGGCTCCTGATATTTCGCAGAGCCCCCACAACCCCAGAAGAGCAGGCTTATCTTTTGCACCCTGACCATTTTTGGGGGGACTGTCCCGCATCCCATCTGGGTCATCAGCAGGAGCTGGCTGGCAACTTTTAGCATAGGGAACAAGTCCAGAGCACTGGCACATACCCCCCCACCCCCAACTTTCTGGAAGACGGAATGCTTGTGCGCGCCGGAGGGACGTAGAAAAATTAGGTGTGTGGCCTATCATGAGGGGGCGTGGCCTGTACCATGATTGTATTGTGTACCTGCAGATTGCACATTGTGATGCTAATTACACATTATGCCGCACACCTTGATGCCCATTACACCCCATACTGTGATGGCAATTACCCAATGCTCCCCACACCATAATGCCCATTGTGCCCCATACCATGATTCCCATTACACAGCACAATGTGATGTCCACAATGCCAGATAAGCCCCCACAGTGCCAGATATTCCGCCACAGTGCCAAATACACATATGCCCCCACAGTGCCAGATATGCCCCCACAGTGCCAGAGACACATATGCCCCCACAGTGCCAGATATGCCCCCACAGTGCCAGATATTCCCCCACAGTGCCAGATACACATATGCCCCCACAGTGCCAGATATGCCCCCACAGTGCCAAATACACATATGCCCCCATAGTGCCAGAGACACATATGCCCCCACAGTGCCAGATATTCCCCCACAGTGCCAAATACACATATGCCCCCACATGCCAGATATGCCCCCACAGTGCCAGAAACACATAAGCCCCCACATGCCAGATATGCCTCCACAGTGCCAGAAACACATAAGCCCAACAGTCCCAGAATTTCCCACCAGCAACTCACCATTGTTGCTGTCTCTCCATCTGCTGCTGCTGCTGTGGGGAGGGGGAGGGGGGCGGGGAAGAGCGCAGTACATGCCCCTCCTGCCCACACCCCAGTCCGGTGAGGCTACGACCTCCATCCCACCTGCGCTGGCCGCGGCTTCCAGAACACGGCAGCGGCTACAGGAAAATGGCCGCCGGCCTCCTGCACTGAGGACATGTCCTCAGTGCAGGGGGCCGCCAGCCATTTTCCTGTAGCCGCCGATGTGTTCTGGAAGCCGCGGCCAGCGCAGGAGGGCTGGAGGAGGTGGACAATGCATCCTGGTGTTCCAGCCCGACAGTATTGTGAGGGGGACAGTTGGGAATCCCCTCTGCTACTCGCCGCTCTGCAGTGGGGAATAGATGCTGTGCGAATGCACACACCATCTGTTCACTGAAGGGAGCTGCGTAAGTAGGGGTGCAGTTGAGTGCAGCTATAACAGGCCATGCCGCTTAAAGACTAAAGAGTTAGAAGGTAGGAAGATGTACAGTATGGCTCTAAGTTCCTCCATCTGACATTTGTACAGCCTTTTCAAAGGCAAAATTATCAGCAAGACAGGTAGGTGTAACTGTAATCCCCAGTTATTAAACCTCTTTCCTGGTGGCAGGATGTTAATTTGTAGGTCCTACGCAGCTAGGGTGACCAACTCATCCCTTTATTCCGGGACACATATTAATTACACAGGTTCTGTGGCAGTTTAAAACCAGGTGAAATAGAGTCTTGAGGTGTGGCAGTTTAAAACCAGGTGAAAGCCAGCCACAGAACCTGTGTAATTAATATGTGTCCTGGATTAAAGGGATGAGTTGGTCACCCTATACGCAGCTGTAAAGGCCCCCATACACTAGGGCGATATACATGCAAGTTGGGCACTTTTCATCTGA
Organism: Crinia signifera; assembly: GCF_055691185.1. Taxonomy (NCBI): domain Eukaryota; kingdom Metazoa; phylum Chordata; class Amphibia; order Anura; family Myobatrachidae; genus Crinia; species Crinia signifera. Next base: position 409,137,122 of record NC_139217.1, read on the forward strand.
TTATGGTGATCAGATTGCTTCTGAGTCGGGCAGATCACATGCAATATAACACATGCGATCCTGTCACATGGGAAAGTCCCAGGCGACATCTCCGGGGAGTGAAATCGCCTAGTGTATGCCCAACATAAGTCTCTCCACAGCCAACAATGTGTTTTGACTACAGGAGTTTTCCTCAGGGTGTCAAATTAAATGCCGCTCTCCCCAATGAGAATTATGAGGATCGTGATACTTAGCTGAAATGAGAGATATTTTTGACATCTACTGAGTTTAGCTTTTGCTAAATAGCTCATGATACAAAAAGATTTTGGTTTAATGAATAGGCCCCTCAAGTTTTAAAATACCACTTGCGGATTGTTTTGCTGAAGCTTATGTTTTATCTATTCTACCTGACATGCTCTGTTGGCTCACCGGTCTTTTATACGGTATAATTGTACAGAAAATATGTAATCTATACAGAAGCACAGGCATCTACTTTGAAACGTTGGCTTGGGTGGAGACTGCTTAGTATGTTACACAGCGATGGGTGTTTGTGCTGAGTCATGGTACACACGGCACACAGTGAACACCGCTCTACAGCAAGAACAACTCTGCAATGTTAACTGCATAACTGCTGCATCATGTCTGATCCTGTTTCTTTATCGCCTTGTTTTGGTGATGTCCTATATATTATCTCATAAACATGTTGTAGCGAATTGCTGATTCAGACATTGTCAGCTGGGCTTCAATGTTAATATACTGCATATATGTGAATATCACAGAATGTTCTACTCCAAGAACAGAGCCTAAAACACATTTTAATGCCTGATAGTTGGCACATGCTGGGCACACACTGCACTGCCCCAGATACGGCTCTGCCATTTGGCAGTAGCCTGTGTTTATTTGCAACACAAGTACAAATATTGTCTAGGCATAAGGTATTATGGGATTTATGTATAACTAATTCCCAGCCTGTCAAAAAAAATGACTTAACTAACAGTAATGTTAGAGCCAACAACTGTGCGCGGTCGTATGGAGCAACACTTGAATTGCTCCATTGGGCACCATGTACAGGGCCGTCTTTTCGTATGGACTTAATGGGCACTTGCCCAGGGGCCCCAGTTGTATAAGGGCCATATTCTGATAGATGAGGATCCCCCTTTTCCAGGGATACCAGAATTTTGAAAATCGGCCCTGGGGTACTGGAGATATCAAACTTCAAAGCAGCAGTCCACATCCGACCTGTTAATTGCAATTCCCAGTCATATTTCTCAGGTTCTCTCAGAGTTTGTATTCCAAAAGCTTGGACTCTCCCCATTCTGTCAACACAAGCAACTTGTCTCTATCATGCCCAGAACCAGAGATATCAGCCTTCCAGCAGCCGGTCCCTGCTCCAGCTCCAAACATCTGGTGTACAGTTTTATATTTATAATGGATTGCTCTGGCTCCTGATCTCTGATCCCCAAGTTCCCAGCACCTCCTGAAAGTTGGGACTCTATGTTTTTATAATATTGAAGGCTAAGAAATCTATTTCCAGATAATGGTGATTATCTGCAGTCAAACAAGCTGCCCTTACACCTGAAAATGAGGAATATTAAGCCCACTCCATTATCCAACCCTCCCCTGCGTATAAAACACCCCTTCCTCCCTGGAAGTCATTTACAAGGGACCCTTCATTCAGCTCAGTGCCCCCTTCCACATGTTAGTGTTCTCCCTCCCACCACCTGTGCATTAAAGTAGTAATTAGCAGAAGTTACTGCTCCAGGTCCTACATGTTGCGTGGAAGATAGAGCACCCCCTGCCATAGTTAACTACCCTCCTGCATTCTGCAGGAGACTCCCTGACATAGCAGCAATCTCCCTCTCTCCCTCATTAGTCTAGCAATCTCCCTCATGTCACCTAGCCTACATGACACTGTTACATCATAGTTACCTCCCCTCCTGCATTCTACAGGAGACTCCCTGAGATAGCAGCAATCTCCCTCTCTCCCTCATTAGTCTAGCAATCTCCCTCATGTCACATAGCTCACATTACACTTACATCATAGTTACCTCCCCTCCTGCATTCTGCAGGAGACTCCCTGACATAGCAGCAATCTCCCGCTCTCCCTCATTAGTCTAGCAATCTCCCTCACGTCACCTAGCCCACATTACACTGTTACATCATAGTTACCTCCCCTCCTGCATTCTGCAGGAGACTCCCTGACATAACAGCAATCTCCCTCTCTCCCACATTAGTCTAGCAATCTCCCTCATGAGAAAAAAGGAATGAGAGACAGATACATTTACATTGAATCATCAGCACCATTTCCCAGCACTTTAGCAAGTATAGTAGCTCTTACTAACTGCTTTGGGGCTCATCTACATTTGGATATAAGTAATTGTAAAAGATTCCTCTCAGATGTAGCAGTGCACACCCACGCTTCTAGGTGCCACCTTCACAATCTCTCCATATATGGAACTAGACACGCCCTTTGGGAGGAGCATGACACACCCCCTCAATGGGGCACCCTGCAAAATTATATTACCAACTATAATCTCCCTGAAACTAGTTTTCAAAAGTAGGCAAGTATGCCCCCTGCAGGGGCTGGCTGGCAACTTTTAGCCTGGGGGGCAAGTCCAGAGCACCGGCCCATAAGTAACAGTGTATCGTTAAATGGAGGTTTTTCGTATATGTATAAATAAAAAAACAAAACAATAATAGGACACCGCAGGCTGCTCCCCTGTATAATATCAGGAGCCCCACAGGATGCTCCCCCTGGCTAGTTATGCCAGAACCAGTGGCATTACTAGCCAATTTGGTACCCTGTGGCAGAAAGGAAATTGGTGCGTGCCCCATCACCATACCAAAAATAGGAGAGTGCGCTGCAAAATGTAGGAGCGATACTTCATGGGGAAGAGGCGTGGCCCTATAAATGTACTATTAACATCGTAATGCCCATAACACATTATACCACACACAGTAATGCCCATTATGTATTATGCCACACAGCGTAATGCCCCTTACACAATATGCCGCACACCATAATGCCCATATGATATTACGACACACATTATGCTCCACGCAATGCCCCGAGTACACCTCCATATGACTACATAATGGCCCAGGGTTACCGACAGTAGTAGCGCTGTATATATATATATATATATATATATATATATATATATATATATCGCACACAGTTACCGACAGTAGCAGCGCAACTTATATTGTACATAACGTCCACATCAGTTGCCGACAGTAGTAGTATCACAACTTATACATAATGCCCACACCAGTTTCTGACAGTAGTAGCACTCCTTATACGTAACACCCACACCAGTTGCCGACAATAGTAGTGTTGCCTATACATAACAACCGCACCAGTTTCTGACAGTAGTAGTGCTGCTTATACGTAACACCCACACTGACACCAGACGCAACAGCAGTAGTGCTGCCTATACATATGCCCCCACCAGTTGCCGACACTAGTAACGCTGCCTGTACATATGTCCACAACAGTTGCCGACACTAGTAGCACTGATTATACATATGCCCCCACCAGTTGCCGACACTAGTAACGCTGCCTGTACATATGTCCACAACAGTTGCCTACACTAGTAGCACTGATTATACATATGCCCACACCAGTTGCCGACACTAGTAAAGCTGCCTGTACATATGCCCACACCAGTTGACGACACTAGTAGCGCTGATTATACATATGCCCACACCAGTTGCCGACGCTAGTAGCGCTGCCTGTACATATGCCCACACCAGTTGACGACGCTAGTAGCGCTGCTTGTACATATGTCCACACCAGTTGCCGACACTAGTAGCGCTGATTATACATATGTCCACACCAATTGCCGACACTAGTAGCGCTGCCTGTACATATGCCCACACCAGTTGCCGACACTAGTAGCGCTGCCTGTACATATGCCCACACCAGTTGCCGACACTAGTAGCGCTGCTTATACAAATGCCCACACCAGTTGCCGACACTAGTAGCGCTGCTTGTACAAATGCCCACACCAGTTGCCGACACTAGTAGCGCTGCTTGTACAAATGCCCACACCAGTTGCCGACACTAGTAGCGCTGATTATACATATGCCCACACCAGTTGCCGACACTAGTAGCGCTGATTATACATATGCCCACACCAGTTGCCGACACTAGTAGCGCTGATTATACATATGCCACACCAGTTGCCGACGCTAGTAGCGCTGCATGTACATATGCCCACACCAGTTGCCGACACTAGTAGCGCTGCTTGTACACATGCCCACACCAGTTGCCGACACTAGTAGCGCTGATTATACATATGCCCACACCAGTTGCCGACACTAGTAACGCTGCCTGTACATATGTCCACACCAGTTGCCGACACTAGTAGCGCTGCTTGTACACATGCCCACACCAATTGCAGACACAAGTAGCGCTGATTATACATATGCCCACAGCAGTTGCCGACACTAGTAGCGCTGCTTGTACACATGCCCACACCAGTTGCCGACACTAGTATCACTGCTTGTACACATGCCCACACCAGTTAAAGTACACTCACATTTTACTTAACTGGTTCAGGGCACTTCAGGCTGGCAGCCCATCATCTCCTTCACAGTCGTGTAGCTCCGCCCCCTCCGGACGTTAGCCCCGCCCCTTTTTCGATCCCTACACAGGCCAGGGACGCTGCCCAGGAGCAGGGAGGGATCCTCTGTGCTGTCCACGCTGCTGCCTGTATGCAGTGTGATACAGGCGCAGCAGCTGCTGGCAGCCACAGAGGTCTGAGCTCCTCAGAGAGTGCACAGCCACTCTCTGTAGCGGCCTCCTGCACTAGACGTCCTCAGTGCAGGAGGCCGGCGGCCATGTTTCCGAAGACCAGTCGGAGACTGGTTAGCCGTGGCTGCAGCAGCAGCCTCAGAAATAAACAGGCGGCCCGCACACAATAGATTGAGCGGCCCGGGGGGCACATGGCACCCTGCCCCCCGGCCCAGCCCGCCCCTGGCCCCCTGCCACCCGTGGGACATCAAAGCTGCTGCTGATAGCACCCCACACCCCTAGGAGGGGAGAATGGTTAAGGGCCCCAGTGCATTGCTCTGCCCAGGGGCCCACACTGCTGTTAAGACGGCCCATCACATGTATGGCCATCTGAATACCCCTAACAGAGGTAAGGAGCAATGTTACGGCCCATACACACTGGGCAACAGTTTACTCGTCTGAGCTGCTTTCAGCTCAAAAGCCGCCTAGTGTGTATTGGGCAGGGATGAGCGCTGATGCTCGCTCCCGCATCCTCGCTGGCCCGGCTGCTCATCCACTGGTATTACCAGCAGATCAGCGACGGGGTGGACGGCTTTCCATAGCGTCCTCCTATGGAAAGTCGTCCACCTCTGGGAAAATCATCAAAACAGATGAAAACAGTATGTAGGATTTTTCTGTATTTTGCTAATTAAGCAAATCAAACAGTGGTGCCCCTTTACAATAATCCAATACACAAGCTCAAAACAATGCCACTATTATTCACCCTAACACATAGAATGGAAATGAGAACACAAAAAATATATCATAATTTGTGACACTGCAGTCACTGCACTGTTTGTAAATGATTCTAGGAACTCTCCTCCTTCCTACACCAGAACAGACAGTTATTTGTAGATGAAGAAGAATATACTGTACTGGAACATTCTGTACTGTAAGGGGAAACTCAGACACAAAAACTATTGTAATCTAAGCATCCTAGCTGTAAAATAAGTGCTTGGTGTACATGAAATGCCTGCAAAGAATAGGGATGTGCACTGGCCACTTTTAGTTTTTTGGGGAAATGTGTTTTGGATCTGTAGCTAGGGTTGCCACCTCAGGCATCTTCGACTCCTGGAGATTCCTCCCCAAACATTCATGTGCGCGTGCGCTCCCGGAAAAGTGGGTAGGATTGTTTGCATCGTTTGGGAGCCCAAATACACATGCTGGAATATGTGGAATTAGGTCTTTTATAGACATCTAGTAGCACCCTTAATGCAAGTGTGCCTGTCATGTTAGGACAACAGTACACACAATTCACAGGAGTCGGCTTGTGTTAACACTCACACTTGCACAAAAACATACACTTTACCTCATTACATTACAAATCAGCTCTAACAGCACCACTCATGTGTTTATAACCCTGTTTTCCTTTCTATGGTTTGGAAATAAGTGCCTTTACTCTGTCCTGCTCATGTACACATTATGGGACACAAGTGGCAGGCTTACAAATTGTGAGCTGGGACACTGATAATCAACCAGCCAATCTGCTCCTAACTTTTTATAACTGCATGAAAAATGGCAGGTAGGACCTGATTGCCACCACATATCTCTGGTTAAGGCTTCCTACATCTGCCCACCACTCTGTAACATGGAATTTGGGAGCTGTTTAGATAACTGTTTACCACTCTGCTTTTTTACACTTTTGGAGTAAACAGACATCTGGGCCTCTACCAGTCACTCTCACCCAGGGCCGGTGTAAGGCTTCTCAGCACCCCAGGCAAAACTTCAACCTAGTGCCCCCCATACTGCCATTAATATCCCTTAAGGCATACCTGCCTAACATTCTGGAATGGCAGGGAGGCTCCCAAACAATTGTGTGGTCCTCCCAGCCCCCCTGGAACATGGGCAAGTCCCCTACTCTCTCTGGAAGCTCCCCGCACCCTCCCCTTTGCCACCCACAACAGAGGGCAGGGAAGAGGTGGCAGCAAAGTAGGGAAGTATGCCTCAAGGGAAAGTATGGAGGTGAGGTCTTAGAAGTTCCACAGCAACCACCTGCATTAAGTACAACAAGGATCCTCATAGACATCCTTGAGGTTTTGATTTGCAGACTTGCTGGCGCCCCCCTAGATTCCGGCAGCCTAGGTAGATGCCTAAAGCTGCCTAATGGTAGAACCGGCCCTGCTCTCACCATCCATCACTGCTGTTTGGGAACTGTGCAAATATCACATATTCCTCTCTTACAAATATCACATAAACCCATCACTTCATCCACCTCAAGACCCTACACAATATGGGCCTTATTCTAGTTCACTCTTTCTGACAAAATCCTTCTTAGATGAACAAAACCATGGGCCTTATTCTGTTTGGTGCAGTCCGTTCCGGAATCTTTCGGAGGGCACTCTTTAGCTATCTGCGCATGCGTAGGCAACGCAATGCGCATGTGCAACGTACTGTCTGCACACTCGTTCTCACCAATACCGTCTAGAAATGTGCACCGAACTCCCTCGGGAATTATGGGCGTAACATGGGCGTCATGTGGGCGTACACAAGGGCTCGGTTTCCAAGTGGGGAAAACTGGGCGTAGACATGGTAGGCATGCATTCGGACCGGACACCGAGTGCAAGCGAACCAACACGCCAGAAATCTGCGGAGTCCATAAGCAAGTTTCAGTTCTCGGAGTGCACTGGTTCATGCGCTAGGCATTCGGATCGCCCAATTAGTACGGCCACACCTTAAACACTCGCAGCTGACCACAATACAATCCACTCCTCTAGTCATTAGTGATTAATTACACTCTTTTCACAGGTTCAATTGGAAGCATTGCTGCCTAAATGGCCCATTACAAAATACTAGAATATATGCTGCAAACACGACTGGATTGTTGCTATCTGACCCACATTTACACTGCAAGCAATGGACATAAGACAATAGCAGTAAGACCGTGCAGAATCTTTGTGTTCCCACCGCACACGCAAGTTTGGATGCAGTCCGAAGACACTCCCTCTTCTTAGCGAGTCCGTCCGAAGAGATGCGGATGACCTGTGGGCGTGTGTTCTTAGAATGTCCGCCGTGCGTGGCGTTCGGTCATTTTCGAAAGAAGTCGGAATGGACCGCAATAACCAGAATAAGGCCCCATGTGCACTGCAGGGGGGCAGATAAGGTTACCACCTAGTCCCTTTAATTCCGGACACATGTTAATTACACAGGTTCTGTGGCAGTTTAAAATCAGGTGAAGTGGAGTCTTGAAGTCAGCCAGCCACAGAACCTGTGTAATTAATATGTGTCCGGAATTAAAGGGACTAGGTGGTAACCCTAGGGGCAGATGAAACTTGTGCAGAGATAATTAGATTTGGGTGGGGTTTTACTTTAAAGTGAGATCTATATTGCAGTGTAAAAATGAAGCAGCCAGTATTTACCCTGCACAGAAACAAAATAACTCACCCAAATCTAATTCTCTCTCTGCACATTTTACATATGCCCCCCTGCGGTGCACATGGGGGTTTATTCTAGTTCATTCTTTCTGACATGTGCAGAGAGAATTAGATTTGGGTGAGTTATTTTTTTTCTGTGCAGGGAAAATACTGACTGCATGATTTTACACTGCAATATAGATCTCACTTTGAAGAAAAACCCCACCCAAATCTAATTATCTCTGCACAAGTTACATCTGCCCCACCCGCAGTGCACATGGTTTTGTCCATCTAAGAAGGATTTTGTCAGAAAGAATGGACTAGAATAAGACACATACACACAAATAATAAATTGATGTTCAACACTGCACAGAAAACATTTAACTTCAAACTCATTTATTGCCGTTTAGCTTCCAGCACAAAATATATATATATTTTTTAATAATAAGCAAAATAAAAATAAAATCAGACAGAACAAATGTGCCATTAACTAAAACATCTGAGACACAACAGCTGCGTGCTGAAATGAAAGTCCACCCCATTATAGGATCTGCATCATCCAGGAATTATACTAGGCAGGATACACAGGGGGAAATTTACTAATATGAAAAAACTAGTTTTTCGTATTAGTATTTCCCCTACGACTGCATACGACTGTTTCTTGGTGTAAAAAAAAGATGAATAAACTGTGGAACTATGAGTCCCAGCAAGCCTCCCCTGCAAGCTGGGACTTGGGAGAACCACATGTCCCAGCCTGCGGGGCATTAAAGGGCCTGCTGGCACTTGTAGTTCCACAGTAAAAAAAAATAGTTAAATAAATACACACTGACACCTGAAAAATAAAAGTTTAATACATACATTACACACACACTGATACTTACCTATCTTGATCCCGTAGGTAGGTCCCAGAGTCTTGATCCGGTGCCTTGTCCTGGTTCCGGATCATGTCGTAATTCTTCATCATGTCGATCTTCATGTCGGCGTCAGGTCCGGGTCCGAAGAAATCCATGGTGGACCTGTGGAAGGAAATCCAACTCACCCAGGTCCTCCATGGAAGTTCTTCTGGCTTGGTCTGACGTAGTCTTCCTTCTTCTTCCATCTTCTTGCTTCTTATTCACGCTGCCAGCGACTCCAGCAAAGCTCCCCGACTGTCAGAGCCGCAGAGATACTTCCTCCTCGGCGTCTGTACTAAGAATGAATTCTGGCCAATCAGGAGCTGACTTTCCTGGCTCCTGATTGGCCGCTAGGTGATTGGGGTCCTCAAGGCACCCCAATTGTCCAGGTTTTAGGTATATCCATGGCTCAGCACAGATGGTTAAATCAGACTGACTGAGTTACTAATTAAGTCACCTGTGGCCAAGCATGGATATACTTAATACCTGGAATGTTGGGCTGCCTTGAGGACCGTGTTTGGGAACCTATGACTTGTCCATGGTGCAAGGTGTCATAATCACACCACCTGGACAGCACTCCCCTCTATAAATGTGCTCACATGTGTCAATGAAATAACGGCGCTTAGAGATGATTTGTTGAGCTAGCTGCTCACACCTGGGGGGTGACTGTGTTTAATGTCAAATGTTGTGCTTCCTGTCTGATGGTATATAACCCCTGATCAGACCTTCAATGGCACACCTTTGTTACAGTTTTCTGTGGACGACGAAACGCGTCAGTTCAAACTCTACACCCTTGCTGAACCTTTGGATTACAAATATTGGTACATCACTTGGACCAACTCTCCTCTCCCTTATCCATCCCAATTGCTGTATTTCCACCAACTGGACTATATATGGGACACCACCACCTGCTAATTATTGGAGCCTTTCCATTCTGTGAGAATCGAACCACCTTATTCTTCACGACGGGAACTAAGACCTCCTGTCAGGTTTATGGATTTCCACCATTCCAGTTAATATACACACCAACGTGGGAGACTACAATCGTTTAATCAGGAGAGTAACACTGGGAACGAGTGAGACACTATATAAGTACTTAATTGAAGCCATAGTCCTTGCATAACCTGAATCATAGGGTGTATACATTTTTTATTCATTGTAATAGTACATGCATTTGCTTTTTAATGTGTTTTTAAATATGTATTTGTTAGATTAAACAATTCATCTATGTGATACCCAATTGGTCATATTTGTATTTAGTATTTTATATAGCTCTCCACCACTTCTTGCTTTTTCCTCCATATCAGCAAACACACCTTTGTCCTAAAAGTTTGGTGGAAAACTCGATCCATTCCCGTGCTCTGGGTACCAAAATCTAAAGTTCACGCTCCAGAAATGCAAGGTTCTTGTTGGGATCCTGCCACACTGTTTCCTAAATGATGCAGACCCATTGCTGGGGTGGCCAGTCACGTCAGCACACAACTGCTGGGTCTCAGATGTCTCAAGTAATGGCACATCTTGTTCTGCCATGCTTGGCTCCTGTTCTGCCTCAGAGCTTGGGCCTGCCTCTGGGTGTGAGCCTGCCCCTTGGTCTGAGTGGGACCTTTGGCCTTGCCTTTCTCTCTTCCTCCTCCACTGCTCCTCTGCCATCCTGCGTGCATTTTCTGTCATAGAAATCATCTTAGCTATGATGATTTCAGGGTCAGAGGTGGCCTGCTCAGAACTAGAGTCAGACATGTTTGCAGCAACCTTTCCTTTTAGGCGGTCACTTATATACACACTAAATACCGTCCTTTTTTTTTTTACGAAACTCCTGCAGAAAATACAGCGTTAATTACGCCGACCTTACGCACGTGTGCATGCGACAGATCACACACAGGCTGAGTTGAATGTGTGGTCCATGGCCTACTGTGTTGAAGTTTCATTTCTAAATGGATATGAACTTTGGAGTTTCTGTATATGTCTTTGTGTGTTTTAGTGATATATTGCAATCCGGATAGAAAAAACATGACATACTTTACCCAAAAGGACACCAGAACAGGTATCATTAGGTTATGTGTACATATATATTTGAAGATATGATTGCATGCAGATGCAAATTATTCGCCGAACAATTGCTTGCAAACAGTGCAGCTGGTTTGTTTTCCTTGTCAAATAAGTTATAATTCATACGTATGTTTCCCACACTACATGGACAGTATGTGTAAGCATGTGTAAGCCCATGTAGCTGTTATAGTCTGTCGTAAATTTAATCGCACACATACTGTTAATATTGAAAGGATTAATAAAGTTTATACCAAATAAGAATGTTTGCAACCAATCAGTGAATAGTATAACTTATATATGTACCTGCAATTATGAAGCGTGGCGAGCACAGCGAGCCCGCGAGGGGTGGCGGTACGCGTCCTCCGACCTTTTCATACCCCCACTATCCACGTCGGCGTAGAGTTGATTTTATATAGTGTGGCGAGCCACCGAGCCCGAAGCGTGGCGAGGGCAGCGAGCCCCGCGAGGGGACGCACAATACGTCTGAAGTAATGCGCGTCCCCTCGCGGGGCTCGCTGAGCTCGCCACGCTTCGTGGTCGGTGGCTCGCTGCGCTCGCCACACTATATGCAATCAACTCCACGCCGACGTGGAAAGTGGGGGTATGAAAAGGTCGGAGGACGCGTACCGCCGCCCCTCACGGGCTCGCTGCACTCGCCATGCTTCGGGTTCACGTTGATCATGGCGTGGCGTTAACAATGGGGGGGCATACAATGAAAAATGGGGTCTGGGGGGCATTTAACATTGGGGCCAATGTAAAATCGGGTCTCAGGGACCATTTAACATTGGTTCCAATGTAAAAAATCGGGTCGGTCGGGTCAATCGCATTGCATGCAATTTAGTTGCATGCAATGCGATTGACCCGATTTTTGCAACCCGATTGCATACAATTAAAATCGGTGTCACCGTGCTAGGAAACAAGTACCAAATAAAGCCAGTTTATACAGGGGCCTCCAAACTGGCTTTTTGCCTGCTAGTACACGCATGGACTGTCTGACATGTCTACTTGGATGCTGTCACCAAAGTAATCCTCCACCATTTTTTCAATGGTGACAATATCATATGCAGTGACAGTAGACATGTCAGCTTGCCCTGCATCACCACCAGTCAGTCGTGTAGGAAATTTGAGCTATTTCCTCGCAGCCACAGGTGTGGAAGAAAATTAAGAAGAAGCTGTTGCCGTGTCATGGTCCGCTTCAGATGACAATCTCCTGACCAGCAAGTCTTTGTAACACTGTAGACTTGTGTCCACCGGAAACAGAGACACAACATGCGCTTTAAACTGAGAATCAAGCACGGTGGCCAGAATGTATTCCTCTGACTTTAATAGACTGGCCACCCTCGTATCCTGGCAAAGCATATGAAAGGCTTCATCCACAAGATCTACATGGTTTGTGGAATCACAATGCTTTAGCTCATCCTTGACTTTCTACAGCTGCTTCTGCAACAGCCTGATCAGGGGAATGACCTGACTCAAGCTGGTGTCGGAATTGACTTCACGTGTGGCAAGTTCAAAGGGCTGGAGAACCTTGCACAACACATAAATCAGTCTCCACTGTGCTTGAGTCAGGTGCATCCTTTCTCCTTTGCCTATGTTGTAGCTGGCTGTGTAGGCTTGAATGGCCTTTTGCTGCTCCTCCATCCTCTGCAGCATATAGAGGGTGGAGTTCCAGAGCGTCACAACCTCTTGTTTGAGGTGACTGCAGGGAAGGCTCAGGAGTGTTTTATGTCGCTCCAGGTAGTGGCAGAATGGCAAAAGTGTCCCGCAATATTGCGGGCCACTGCAAGCATCTCCTGCACGCTCCTGTCACTTTTAAGGAAATGCTGCACCACCAAATTTATTGTGTGGGCAAAACATGGCACATGTTGAAAATTGCCCATATGTAATGCCCACACAATGTTACTAGCATTGTCCGATACTACAAATCCCCAAGACAGTCTAAGTGGGGTAAGCCAAGGCACAATGATTTCCCTCAGTTTCTCTAATGGGCCCTACACACATAGCAATTTGTGCAGGGCTACCTAGCTATGCTAGGTCGGGCTGTGCTGCGCCGCTATCGCATAGCACACAGAGCTGACAGCCCACACACAGAGCGAGCTGTCAGCTCTGTGTGCTAAGCGAGCAGACAGCGCCAGTGTCCATCAATCTCGGCCAGCGATAAAGATGTGCAGGGACGCGCACTGCTGTGAGGGCATTTGCTAAGCGACTTTGCCAAACTAAGCAAAATCGCTTAGAAAATGCCTTAATATCGGCATGTGTGTAGGCCGTATAAGAGGTTGCCAGGTTAGTGCTTCTTACCTTACTGTGATACACAACTTTGCCTGTCTTGGAAGGAGCTGGGGATTTGGAGATGTGCTGCTGTTGCTGTGGAGGGCAATGCATCTACCCAGTGGGCTGTCACAGTCCTATAGTCCTTAGTTTTCCCTGTACCACTTGTCCACATGTCCACATGTCTGTGTTTAAGTGTACCCACTATTTGCATTTTTCAGGGCACTCAGGACAATTTCAGGAATCTCTGTACATCCTGGGTATCACCTGTCTAGTGAAGTGGAATATAGACGGAATATGGTACCGAAGACACAATACCTCCATCAATCATCTAAATCTCACTCCACTGATGGCAGACACTGGATGCACGTCTAACACCAACATAGCTGTCATGGCCATAGTTATCTGCTTTGCCATAGGATGACCGCTGTCGTACTTCATCCTCATCGCAAATGATTGTTGGACGGTCAATTGCTTAATGAAAGATGTAGCAGTGTTCCGACTTCCCCTCTGGGATGATGAACGATTCCAGGCAGCAGAAGCAGTAGGTGTAGCGCTGCAGAATCCTCCAGAGGAATCCCGAATAGAAGAGAAACCTGTCATCCTGGTGACATGGCCTGCAGGACTACCGATCCAGATTGAGGAGGAAATTGATGAGGAGTAACTTGCTGGTCTGGTTTTCAGGTGCTTGGATACAACAGGATCAAGGGATTCTGGTGACGCTGGACTACTTACCGTCCTAGCCACAGTTTCTGAACTAAATAGTGACTTAAGAACGAACGTCAGGTGGTGCATCAGCCTCCTGACCCAAGCAGGCATTGACTTGCTAGGGGAACACTCAGCATTTTTATGGGGATGCCCATGAAACGATGTGTGTTCCCCTGCTGCCGCCCCCTTCCCTCCCCTCTTCGAGCAAACGTCTCAGCAAGTTCACTCAGGGTTTGCTCATGCGCAGACCCCGAACATTAGGGAAGGGGCCGAATTCAGACCGGACCGAACTGGTCTGAATCAGCCCCTAAAGGACTAATTCAGAGCTGTTAGCAAGGTTGCAGTTTTTGCAGGTGGACAAAACCATGAGCTGGGGAGCAGCCTGTCATCTCTCACCCCACTGCCTGGCTGCCTGGCTCCCTGCAAGGAAGGAAATGGGACCTGCCCCCCCCCCCCCCCCCCCCCAGCAGATCTAGGCCCTATACAGTACTGTAAATTGCAGTGTAAGAATAAAGCAGACAATATTTACCCTGCACAGAAACAAATTAACTCCCCCAAGCCTAACTCACATGTTACATTTGTCCCACCTGCAGTGCAGCATGGTTTTGTCCATCTGCAAAATTTTTGCCTTGCTCACAGGTGTGAATCAGGCCCTATAGCCCAGCTGTAGCTAGCATTGCCCTGTAGAAGCCCATAGGCCTCTTTCCCCAGAGCTGTTTGAGGGTTCCAAAACAGATCCCTCCCAGCATGCCCTGCGGCTGCCAGTGTCAGTCTATGATGAAGTGTCCTGACCACTTCACGGCATGAGACCATGACAATTTTAATTTGTAGAACGCAATTAATTTGAGATGAACCCTTTGATTGCCGGCATCTCTGCGAGAGAAATGTCCGCTAAAAATGCCAGCGCCGCTCACATTTGTTATATCAATTCAAATAAAAGATTATACTTCCTGTAAAAGGTAAACATTACAGGTCATTATGATGAATAAAAACGATTGCTTGGAAATTTTCACACCTATTTTAACATATTCACTTGGCTCTCAAACGGTTAATCTGGACTGAAATATTCCAACTTTTAATAAGAAAAATGTCGCTGTGCATATACAGTAAATGACTAAGCCTCTGCGAACTTTAAAACTTTTTCCACACTGACGTACCATATGGCAAACAGCAGACTCACTCTTCTCTTATCTCATATGACTTTAATCATTTAAAACAGATTAAGAGCATATTGAGAATAAGGCAAACGCAACCATGACTGAATTCCAAGCACTACCCGATGTCGTTTACAACCATTTGCAAAGAGCCGTGCCACAGCTTCTCCTCACGGAAACTGAAACATTAGAATGAGAATTCCCCGAGTGCTCAGTTACGATGAAAAAATGCTATAAATGTAAAGAAAAAAATCGGAATTTCTTTTCGTTTTTAGTTGCATATCTGAGTCTGCATCATATTTTGACATTGCTAACTTCTTTCCTGTGCAAACAAATGTCGTTCCACTTGTGAAAAGTCAGTTGCTCTCTATGGTCGATGCAGAGATCGGATCTCTGGCCAAGCACATGCCTCTACATGTGAGTTAAACACAACTCAGTCGAATTAAAGAGGCATAACTAGTTGGTAACTAGAGGCATTTGCAGTTGTGCTAACTTAAGTGAGGGCCGGGCTATGCTTGAAGATGCAGTCAGGGGCGTAACTTCCAGAGGCAATGGAGTTGCTTGGCTCCAGGTTCCAAGCTCTGAAGGGGCACCTGCAGGGCTGGCAACAGAAATCTTGGGGCCCGGAACACTGATATGTGACCCCCCACCCCCCCAAAACCGCATGTGGATTTTTATTACATTGCATATTGAATGTATTTTTTTTTTTATTATTAGACATAAATAGATAATTTATATTTACAATGCAATATAATAGGGAAGGGCATATTGGAGGGCACAGCATTGTGTGTCATGTGGTTTGGTGCGTTGCATGATGTCACTAAACTCATTAGAACGGGTAGCCAGACAGGTGATTAGTCAGCCATGCTTACAGTCCGTGAGTCCCTAAAAGCCTTGGGGCCCCTCAACTGGTCAGGACCTGGTACAAGTGTCCCCTTTGACCCCCCCCCCCCCCCTGTATATGTGGTTCACAGCAAGATCCAAGTGTGACAACTGTTTTTGCTATGGAGATCTGTGGCATATCTGCTGCTGTTGCATAATTAATTGGATCTATCCCAGGAGCCCTGTAAACACCTGCAATAGGGGGCATGGCGGCTGGTACCATTTGTTCTGCTCTGCAGCCAGCTGCTTCTGTGCTGTTGGACTATGAGATGAGAAAAGTGATTCTGCTTGCTGCAGATGCACGAGATGGAACCATCTACTGACCGTTGTCACACAGCGAAGCCATAGCAATTCACTGCGGGCTCCGGTCCCTGTAAAGAGCATTATCTACATTATCTACATAATTCTGTAAGTCATGTGTGTTTAGATATATATATAAAATCTAAACACATCTACTCCCCCCTCCTCCTCATCCCCCTCCTCCTCCTCTCCCACCCTCCTCTACCCCCTCCCACTCCTCCTCTCCTTCTCATCTTCTCTGCTTCCCCTCTCTTCTCCTGCTCTCCTTTTTCTGCTTGTCCTCCTCTTCTCTACTCCCGCTCCTCACCCCTCCTCCTCTTTCTCTCCCTTCCTTCCTCTCCTCTACACTACTATCTCTTCCCCCTCTATCTCTCTCCTCAACATCACTTTTCCAACACTTCTCCTCTCTCTCTCAGATTTCTGGGGACCCTGCACTGGGGTGCAGGAAGAGAAGGGGAACCTTCGACAGGAAGAAAGTGTGGTGTCAAGCTGCTGGGGGCCCTGTGCTGGGGAAAACCTGGTGCCGCCGAGCTGATTGAGGGTTCCAGGGGATGCGAGGTGGTACGGCGTACCGACAACATATTTCTTAAAGGTACGCCGTACCCCCTTACTTGCACCACTGATTATCTGTTACATGTTTTTATGTCTTTGAGTCCAATTATTGAATTAAAAGTTCAACAAAAAGAGTATACTTTTCTCTGTGTATTGTTAACAGCTTTACCAGTATTGTGCTGAATCTTATTCCATTCATTCGGAAACCCCATTCATTTCAATGAAGATGTGCGGTACATGTAAAATCTCCATTGAATTAAATAAACCATTTAAATAAATGGTCCATTGATATGAATGCAGCTCCACCACAATGTTTTTGCTTAACAAAGCATGTTTTCCTTCACAGAATCAGCAAGTGGATCTTTTTAAAGGGCCATACACATTAAGATGATCTTGCCAACGCCTATAGTGGCGGGACCCAGCGGGGGGACCCTCATCATGAACTGCATACACACTTGTCGATGGCGCACACGATGGAGCCAATAGCGGGGGCGTCGTAAGAATGACGGTAATGCTGCAGCTGTCCTTGCAAATGTCCTCCCTCTTCCGAACATGCTTGGACAGGAGCATGCATCGTTAGCAATTATATTGTCTACAATATCATTCAGAAAGCTCTTTGTGCCCAATATCGTCTAGTGTGAATGGGCCTTAAGACAGTAACAAATACATTTGTCCTCCAGCAAGGAGATATGGAAGCCATGCATGGAGAGTACCTGTGGGATTTTGAATGGTATAAAAAAAAGGGATTACTGCAAGATATTTGTACTTTTAGGGATACATTTAGTAGATAATGAGTTTTTAGAAGTGAGATATGTAGTCCATAGCAACCAATCGGAATCTACTTATCAGTTTTCAGCACCTTCTGGAGTATAATAGCTAGAATCTCATTGGTTGCTATGTGCAATATCTCTTACAAAATGTACCCCTATGTAAACTTTCCCCATGTACTAATACCATTCAGTACAATATTCTCTTCTGTGTTATGGCACTTGCGGTTTTATGCTGAATATAAATGAGGTATTATTATTTGCTGCTAACCCTGTCAAGCTGCATTTCAATGCCACCTGCACGCTACTGTATGTCTAAACTATTATGGAATATTAACAGTGATCAAAGGGAAAATTTCAAAGTAGCCTTATGTCATACTGTTGTATAGAAGCCTGCTTTGCTTCTGTGTGTACGTACTAGTAGAGACTTGTTAGGTGTGACATACACCCATAGCAAAATCAAGGGGATTTGTGCTGGATGCATCTTATGATACCTGGACTGAACACATGCAGATAAATGTAGTTTTCTTTATACAGGTATCTTTTTCCTATGCTGCTTAACGAGAGGCTTAATGCCGCTGATAGCTCACTCCCCTCTCCACCACCAAATCCCCTCGGTACCAAGCGAGGGGATGTGTTCGCCAACATATCCCCTCACATGCCTCCGCTAGCAAGAGAAGTCATTTGATGGTCGCAGAAATAAAAAAGTCAGGCTGAACTGACTTTTATTTCACTCAGAGTCCGCCAAAGAGGGGGTGGGCGCTGACATCAGAAATCAGCCGACCCGCATCTCAATGGAAACGCCCACAGTTTCCCATGGGCGATCCCTGTTTAACCCCCAGTCCTCCCTCCCTGCAACGAGTGGGCCGGCGAGTGTGTAACTTGCCAAAGCCGTTAATTGCCGGGGTCTGCACATTCGCAAATATGCACTTGTAAATGCTCAGAGCCCCCTCCATCAGAATAGGGCCAAATTCGCCCTGTTCCAAATGGTGCAGAATCACCCCCATGATACAACAGTGTGTAACTGCAAAATCATCTTTTTACTAAGCCTTGGATGGAGATAAAGTAGACGGAGTTAAAGTACCAGCCAATCAGCTCCTAAATGTCATATCACAATCTTGGTTTGAAAAATGATAGTTAGGAGAAAGTTGCCTTTTTCTCCATCCAAGGATTAGTGAATAGTAAGGTGGACAATCCTGGTATCGGCAGGATCCCGGGATTTGGCCCCAAAAACTCCAGGATTTCAATCCCGAGATTGAAATATCCAATCCCAGGATTTCAGGATTAGACTGCGCATGCGCAGTCTAATCCCGGGCAGTGTCTGAGCACACGCTCAGTAGCACACCAGTAGAATAATGACAATTAGCTGATTATATGTCAAATTTATCAGTTCGGTTCATTGCATCCCTAAATAAGCTACCTACAGTAGGTGCACTTTTATCCCTGTACATGGAATAATTGATATAATTGATGCTAGCGGCAGTGATACAAGATTAGTGAAAGTGTTAGCAAATGTACTTAGGTAAGGAGGTAATTGCACTTAAACAGTTTCATGCTACACCATTTATACAATTTATACTTATAGTATAGTGGCAAGGTAGCAAAAATGAGGTTAAGACCACTTTGTAGTACAACATATGAAGGTCCTGCAGCTATAATCATGCTGTTATTGGGAAGTACTGTACAGCTGAACAGAAACAGTCATGTTCGCAGAAATCTACTCATACTGTACTGTACAATTAAATTACATTGTCAGATATGAGAAAAGCGAATAGTTTATGTAGATATGCATTTATATCACGCAGTAAATGCTTCTGGTATAACAGTGGATATCAGATTTCAGCAAACTAATGGGATTTTGGAATTATGCAATATACATACAGTTATAACACGTTGCATTTTAATAGCAAATGTCAAATATTCTTTATATTTCTAAATTGATAATAAATGAAAATATATTACAAGTTGAGTATCTCTTATCCGAAATGCTGGAGACCACCAGCATTTGGATAAAGGATTTTTGCGGTTTTTGGAATCGTTTTTTCTCATACTTACCTGGTCCCCTGGTGGTGCCCCAAAGGGCCCCCAAGGTCCACATTGTCCCCTGGCATCCATAGTGGCCTTCGGATTCCTCTCCAGCAGCATCCCCGGACCCAAGGATGCATTGCACAGGTGCTTCAGTAACGCCCGCGCAATGAATCCTTGGGACCTTGCCACTGAAGAAGAGTCCTATGGCCGCCACGGGAAGAGGTAAGTATAAAAAAAGGTGTGTATGGGGGGATGGGGGACAAAACAAAAAACAAAAAAAAATGTTCTGAGAACTTACGGTTTTGGAATATTTCGGATAAGGGATACCCAACCTGTATTATGTTTATGTAAATGCCATTCTGAAAACATGCAAATAAAATTGATTAAATAATATAATGTATTACAAAAGAAAACTTTCCTTTGTGTACAATGTACTTTGTAGTCTGAGATCGCTTGGACGTGCCTTGTAAATGATTGCCCCTTCAAAAAAAAGGCTGAGATCAGCTGGCAACATGTCCATCCAGTAATCTTGGACTCTCACTTTTAGCCAATTTACGTTATTATAAATAACCTACAATAGAAATCGATTGTATATATTTCTGCAGTAAAAGTGTCACAGCCTCAGGCAACCATGGGGGAAATTTACTAAAGGAAATTTGTAAAAAATAGGTGTATTTGTATCCAGAAATACACTTATTTTTGACATTTACTATCCCGAAAATATGGCAATTCGTAGTCGTATTGATGTGCTATCAATACGAATACGAATTGCCGTATTTTCGGGATAGTAAATGTCAAAAATAAGTGTATTTCTGGATACAAATACACCTATTTTTTACAAATTTCCTTTAGTAAATTTCCCCCCATGTATCACTACCAACATCCTCACTTCGGATCCCAATGGCAAGGACACATCTAGATATATTTATTAATAATAATAATTTTATTTATAAAGTGCTCTTTCTCCAATAGGACTCAAGGCACTTAACATATATAATTAATGTAATACAGTACAGGAACAATGAAGTACAGAAAAGCTTTTCATAAACAATACTTGAGGGAATGAAGAAAATGCTTGAGTAAATAGGAAAGTCTTGAGTCTGTTTTTGCAGGATTCTAGAGCGGGGGCCTCTCGAACTGTGCGTTAAAGTGAGTTCCATAGAGTTGGAGCCGCATGGTTAAAGCTCAACCCTCAGATGAATTACGGGAGCTTCTAGGTACTGCAAAAAAGTCCTTCATCTACAGATTGCAGTACTCGGTTGGAACATTATGGAAACAGAAGCTGCTTCAGGTACATTGGGCCTTGGTCATGTAGGGCTTTGAAACTCAGGCCTGATTCTGATTCACTTGCAAAAGAAAATTCTCTCCCTATGGACAAAACCATGTGCACTGTAGGTGGGGCAGATGTAAAATGTGCAGAGAGAGTTATATTTGGGTGGGTGATATCTATATTGCAGTGTAAAAATAAAGCAACCATTATTTGCTCAGAAACAAAATAACTCACCCAAATCTAACTCTCTCTGCGCATGCTACATCTGCCCCCCTGCAGTGCACATGGTTTTGTCTATTTGAGATAACATTTGCTTTTGCAAGTGAACTAGAATCAGGCCCTCAGTCATTTGATCTGGAAAATGATTTGCCATTTTATGGGCAGCCAGTGAAGGGAGTAATGAATGGGAGTTATGTGGCTAGAACAGAGCTGGTTGGTTAACAGCCAGGCAGTTGTGTTTTGTACCAGCTGTAATCAGTGCAGTTCTTTTGCTGGGAGACCAAGGTAGAGGGCATTGCAGTAATCTAATCGAGATAATACAAATGCAAGTATGACTTTTGGCAGATCTTCAGAGGGTATTAAGTGTTTGACTCTGGCTCTGTTCCTCAGATGAAAGAATGAGGATTTGATTGTGGCTGAAATCTGGGGTGAGATTATGAGAGATTCAGAAAGTGAGAGATTTGGTAAGAAATCTCCAGTTTTTTTAACCCCTTCCCGCCGCAGCCTGTTTTTGCCTTCCTGACAGAGCCCTTTTTTTCAAATCTGACATGTATCACTTAAGTGGGGATAACTTTTTTTTGCTTTTACTTATCCCAGTGATTTTGAGATTGTTTTCTCGTGACACATTGTACTTCAAGTTAGTGGTAAATTTGGGTCGATACAGTCTGTGTTTTTTTGTGAAAAATACCAAAATGTCGTAAAAAAATGGAAAATTTAGCAATTTTCAAAATGTTAAATTTTCTGCTTGTGAGACAAATAATCATACCACTCAAAATAGTTAATAACTAACATAGACCATATGTCTACTTTATGTTTCCATCATTATTTCAACCTCCTTTTAATTTTTTTGGACACTAGGAGGCTTAAAATATGAATAGCAAATTCTCAAATTTTCAAGGAAATTTCAAACACTGATTTTTTTAGGGACCAGTTCAGTTCTGATGTGACTTTGAGGGACTTGTATGTGAGACACCCCCATAAATGATGCCATTTCAAAAACTGCACCCCTCACAGTATTCAAAACAGCATTTTGGAAGTTTGTTAACCCTTTAGGTGTTTCACAGGAATTAAAACAAAGTGTAGGTGAAATTTCAAAATTTCATTTTTTTGCAGATTTTCAATTTTAATACATTTTTCTAAGGAACACAGTAGATTTTACTAGAGAAATGTGACTAAAAATTGATTCCCCCAATTCTTTTGTTTTCATAAATATCCTATATGTGGCCCTAGTGTGCACGTTGACCAAACCATGTAGGTTTCTAGGCACCATAAGATGCTAAACGTTAGGAACCCCCCCACAAGTGACCCCATTTTGCAAACTACACCCCTCAGGGAATTCATCTAGGGGTATAGTGTACATTTCAAACCCCCAGGGGTTTCACCAATTGTGGTACAACTGGGCTGTGAAAATGAAAAATTACATTTTTTACACAAAAATGCAGTTCTGGCTCAAAATTTTTCATTTTCACAAGGAATGAAGGAGACAAAGCACCCCAAAATCTGTGCCCCAATTTCTCCCGAGTACGGCAATGCCTCACATGTGACCAAAAAATACCATTTGGGTGCATGGCAGGACTCAGAAGGGAAGGAGTGATATTTGGATTTTGCAGCACTGATTCTGGTGGAATGTTGGTGGGTGCTATGTCGCATTAGCAAGACCCCCGAAGCACCAATACAGTGGAACCCCCCCACAAGTGACCCCATTTTGCAAACTACACCCCTCAGGGAATTCAACTAGGGGTATAGTGTACATTTCAAACCCCCAGGGGTTTCACCAATTTTGATACAACTGGGCTGTGCAAATGAAAAATTACATTTTTTACACAAAAATGCAGTTCTGGCTCAAAATTTTTCATTTTCACAAGGAATGAAGGAGACAAAGCACCCCAAAATCTGTGCCCCAATTTCTCCCGAGTACGGCAATGCCTCACATGTGACCAAAAAATACCATTTGGGTGCATGGCAGGACTCAGAAGGGAAGGAGTGATATTTGGATTTTGCAGCACAGATTCTGGTGGAATGTTGGTGGGTGCTATGTCGCATTAGCAAGACCCCCGAAGCACCAATACAGTGGAACCCCCCCACAAGTGACCCCATTTTGCAAACTACACCCCTCAGGGAATTCAACTAGGGGTATAGTGTACATTTCAAACCCCCAGGGGTTTCACCAATTTTGATACAACTGGGCTGTGCAAATGAAAAATTACATTTTTTACACAAAAATGCAGTTCTGGCTCAAAATTTTTCATTTTCACAAGGAATGAAGGAGACAAAGCACCCCAAAATCTGTGCCCCAATTTCTCCCGAGTACGGCAATGCCTCACATGTGACCAAAAAATACCATTTGGGTGCATGGCAGGTCTCAGAAGGGAAGGAGTGTTATTTGGATTTTGCAGCACAGATTCTGGTGGAATGTTGGTGGGTGCTATGTCGCATTAGCAAGACCCCCGAAGCACCAATACAGTGGAACCCCCCACAAGTGACCCCATTTTGCAAACTACACCCCTCAGGGAATTCAACTAGGGGTATAGTGTACATTTCAAACCCCCAGGGGTTTCACCAATTTTGATACAACTGGGCTGTGCAAATGAAAAATTACATTTTTTACACAAAAATGCAGTTCTGGCTCAAAATTTTTCATTTTCACAAGGAATGAAGGAGACAAAGCACCCCAAAATCTGTGCCCCAATTTCTCCCGAGTACGGCAATGCCTCACATGTGACCAAAAAATACCATTTGGGTGCATGGCAGGACTCAGAAGGGAAGGAGTGTTATTTGGATTTTGCAGCACAGATTCTGGTGGAATGTTGGTGGGTGCTATGTCGCATTAGCAAGACCCCCGAAGCACCAATACAGTGGAACCCCCCACAAGTGACCCCATTTTTCAAACTACACCCCTCAGGGAATTCAACTAGGGGTATAGTGTACATTTCAAACCCCCAGGGGTTTCACCAATTTTGATACAACTGGGCTGTGCAAATGAAAAATTACATTTTTTTTTTTTTTTTTTGAAACAATTTTATTGAGCAAATACAGTGATAAACAGGCTATACAGACCAGCTGTTTTTACAAGTTCTCAAGATGTCGTGTATCACAATTTGCCAAGTTTTCTGTATTTAACTTAGAAAGAAAAAGAGGGGGGGGGGGCGTGGTGAGACCACAGGGATGGGAAGGGGAGAGAGGGGGGATGAGGAGAAAGATAGAAAGTTGGGGAAAGAGTGGGAGGGGGGGGGATTGAAGGCCTTCATTAACCTAGATCAAACGGGGGTGGTATGTCTTGCTGTGAGAGCCACGGGTCCCACACCTTATGGAAGGACTTAAGTGAGTGGCGCAGAATTGCAGTAATGTATTCCATTTTATAGACATACCACACCCGCGAGAGAATTGCCTGCAATGGGGCTGGGGTGGGTTTTTTCCAATCGGCCGCAATTTGGCACGTCATCGCCGAGGATATGTGCCTTAGTAACTTGTGTTGGTGTTGGGTAAGCCCAGGGGGTTTCAACGGGAGGAGGAAGTATCTGGGATCTCTGGGCACCGAAACTCCTAGCAAACCTGTGAGTAAGTCTATTACTTCTCCCCAGATGTTCAAGATATGGGGGCAAGTCCACCAAATGTGGAGGAAATCACCTTCAGAAGGGCAACCCCTCCAACATCTGTCAGATACCTCGGGGAATATCTTATGCAGCCTAGAGGGGACATAGTACCAGCGGTATAGCAATTTATATGTATTTTCCTTTATTTTGACACAAATGGAACTAGACGCGGCATTATCGCGTATTTCTTCCCAGTCTTCCTCATCCAGAGAAAGACCTATGTCACGCTCCCACGCCTTTTCATGGGGAGTCCGGGATGAGTCTGCAAGGGGGTCTAGTAGTGAGTATAGTGCCGAGATTAGACCTTTAGATGAGTCACGTCTCCAACAAATATGTTCAGCGGAGGTTAGGGGCCTAGCCATTAGCGTAGATACCACTTTGGAGTGGAAGTGGCGAATCTGGAGAAAACGAAAAAAATCTATGTTGGGAATTGACGTGCCATCTCTGACTTCGGAGAACTGGGGGAAGGATGCTTTGTCCGATATATCGTTTAAATAATAAATGCCCTCTTTGAGCCAGCTGGACAAGGAGGAGCATCCCATGCCCGGGGGGAATGCGGGGTTATGGAATAAAGGTATCAATGGAGAGGGAGGCGGGGCTAGGTTGTATAATTTATTCAGTCTGTCCCAGACCTCCAAAGCACGTGACACCACCGGGTGCGACATTGTAGTGCGTGGACGTTTAGCTCTAGGTAGCCACAGCAGTGAGGACAGAGTATTCAAGCCCAGGTCTCCCGTTTCTATGTTCACCCAGACTTTACTCGCACCCCAGGGGTTGCACCATTGAACGATCTGGGACAACTGTGATGCGTAGTAATATCTCTTGAAATCGGGTATCCCCAGGCCACCCCGGCCTGAGGGCCTCTGCAGTAGTTTAAGTCTAATACGGGGGCGTTTCTTGTCCCATATGAATTGGGATGACTGGTGTTGTAGGAACTTAAAAACATAAATCGGGACATATATGGGCAAGGTCTGAAAAAGGTACAACAGGCGTGGGAGAATATTCATTTTAACAGAGTGTATTCTGCCTATCCAGGAGATTAAGTGGGAGGACCAAGTGGAGAGGTCTGATTTAATCCTGTCTAACAGTCTCGGGAAGTTGGCTTGAAAGAGTTGGTGGTGATGACGTGTCAAATAGACGCCTAAATATTTAACTTTTTTCCCATTTGAAAAATTACATTTTTTACACAAAAATGCAGTTCTGGCTCAAAATTTTTCATTTTCACAAGGAATGAAGGAGACAAAGCACCCCAAAATCTGTGCCCCAATTTCTCCCGAGTACGGCAATGCCTCATGTGTGACCAAAAAATGGCAGGACTCAGAAGGGAAGGAGTGATATTTGGATTTTGCAGCACAGATTCTGGTGGAATGTTGGTGGGTGCTATGTCGCATTAGCAAGACCCCCGAAGCACCAATACAGTGGAATCCCCCCACAAGTGACCCCATTTTGCAAACTACACCCCTCAGGGAATTCAACTAGGGGTATAGTGTACATTTCAAACCCCCAGGGGTTTCACCAATTTTGATACAACTGGGCTGTGCAAATGAAAAATTACATTTTTTACACAAAAATGCAGTTCTGGCTCAAAATTTTTCATTTTCATAAGGTATGAAGGAGAAAAAGCACCCCAAAATCTGTGCCCCAATTTCTCCCGAGTATGGCAATGCCTCATATGTGACCAAAAAATACCAGTTGGGTGCATGGCAGGACTCAGAAGGGAAGGAGTGATTTTTGGATTTTGCAGCTCAGATTCTGGTGGAATGAATGGTGGGTGCTATGTGGCATTAGCAAGACCCCCGAAGCACGGTGAAGTGATGAACCTTATAATCCATAGATGTGTGGTATATTTTAAAACACTCCTTTATACATAGGCCGGGTTTGTCGGGGCAAGTTTCACAGTGGAAAATAGTATCCTTTCTTATTCCCTTTTTATAGCAAACTTTGCACCTTTTTTGTGTCCTGCCCTTTTTTGCAGTGGAGGGGATTTCGTTAGGAAAATGCTGCCCTGGTACAATACGGGGGCCAGTACTAGAAGTACTGGGGCCCTCTGCCTGCTGGTTCCCAAATATTAGGCCCTTTATGACTTCCTCTTGAAAGTGCATAAATGTCCCCCTCTGGCTGGTAGAACGGAATAGCACGTAAGCGTTATACAGTGCCATCTGGATGATATACATGGTCAGCTTCTTGTACCAGATTTTTGTTTTCCGCAGGGCACTGTACGGCTTCAGTACCTGATCTGAAAGATCCACTCCGCCCATGTACTTATTGTAATCTAGGATACAATTAGGTTTTGAGGTGTGGGTACTGGTACCTCGTACAGGGACGGAGGTGGTACTGTCTCCATGAATTGTTGTCAGTATAAGGACATCCCTCTTGTCCTTATATTTGACCAACAACATATTTTCGGTGGATTGTGCCCTGCTTTCACCCCTTCTCAGTACTTGGGCAATGTGCGTTTTTGGGAGGCCTCTTTGGTTCTTGTGCACAGTACCGCAAGCTGCTGTACCTCTTGAACCAAGGGCCTTAAACAGGGGGATGCTAGTGTAAAAGTTATCTGCTCTACGGGGGCGTCTTTGAGGGGGTCCCTCATCACTAGAGGAGGAAGAGGAGGTTAAGACGAATCCTTCAAATTCCCCGCTTGCATCACTGGCTGTGTCAGAGTCAGAGGCAAGCATGGCATATGCCTCCTCCGCTGAATACATTCTTCTGGATGACTGGGATGACATTTGGGATGCCATTTTTATTTTTGTGTTTCTGTAAGTGTAATGTTTCAACACGTGTATAGTGTAGGGGGGGTACAAACTTTATTTCAACACGGGGGGTATGTAGTGTGTAGTGTGTATGTAGTGCAGAAAAAAAAATACTTTATACAGGAATTTGATCCCAATAAAAAAAAAAAAATTAGATCAACCCTGTGCCGAAAATGCTGATCAGTGATGTACGTCAGAAGACTCCCAGAATAATGCAGGGTGAGAGCAGCAGTGGCAGACTCCCGGAATAATGCAGGGTGAGAGCGGCATCGATGGACTACCAGAATAATGTAGGGTGAGAGCGGCAGTGGCGGACTCCCAGAATAATGCAGGATCTGAGCGGCAGTGGCGGACTCCCAAAATAATGTAGGGTGAGAGCGGCAGTGGCGGACTCCCAGAATAATGCAGGGTGAGAGCAGCAGTGACAGACTCACGGAATAATGCAGGGTGAGAGCAGCAGTGGCAGACTCCCAGAATAATGCAGGATGAGAGTGGCAGTGGCGGACTCCCAGAATAATGCACGGCGAGATGTCAGCGTCACTCATCATCCTCCTCCTCCTCTGAATCCTCGCCCCCCTTCAGTGTGTACTTCCTCATCCTCACAGATTATCAATTCATCCCCGCTGGACTCCACAATCACAGGTCCCATTATAATCTCTGGAGGCAATTCCTGGTCTTCATTGAATAATTGATCATTCATTTCTTATAAACATCATCTTCTCCACATTTTGCGGAAGTAACCTGCTTCACCGCTCACTAACCAGGTTCCCCACTGCACTAAAAACTCTTTCGGAGTACACAGTACTCCTCTGACTTTAACAGACTGACCACCCTCATATCCTGGCAAAGCATATGGAGGGCTTAATCCACAAGAGCGACATGCTTTGCGGAACATTTATTGTGTGGGCAAAACAACTCAGTTTGTACAGGGGCTTTTAAACTGCCTTTTTTTCCTGCCAGTACAGGTAAGGACTGTCTGACATGTCTACTTGGATGCTGTCACCAAAGTAATCCTCCACCATTTTTTCAATGGTGACAGCATCCAATGCAGCAACAGTAGACATGTCAGCAATCGTTGGCAGGTCCTCTACTCTGGACCAGATGTCCAAACTCCCTCCTGGCTGCCCTGCATCCCCGCCAGTGGGTTGTATGGGAACTCGCAGCTGTTTCCTCGCAGGCACAGGTGTGGGAGAAAATGAAGGAGGAGCTGGTCATGGTACCCTTCAGATGACAATCTGCTGACCAGCAGGTCTTTGCACCTTTGTAGACTTGTGTCCGCCAGAAACAGAGACACAACATACGCTTTAAACCGAGGATCGAGCACTGTGGCCAGAATGTACTCCTCTGACTTTAACAGACTAACCACCCTCATATCCTGGCAAAGCATATGAAGGGCTTAATCCACAAGAGCGACATG
Organism: Crinia signifera; assembly: GCF_055691185.1. NCBI lineage: Eukaryota > Metazoa > Chordata > Amphibia > Anura > Myobatrachidae > Crinia > Crinia signifera. The sequence continues at coordinate 409,166,075 of NC_139217.1, forward strand.
CTTTGCGGAATCGCTACGCTTCAGCTCCTCCTTCACTTTCTCCATCTGCTTCTGCAACAGCCTGATCAGGGGAATCACCTGACTAATGCTGGCAGTGTTGAAACTGACTTCACGTGTGGCTAGTTCAAACGGCTGGAGAACCTTGCACAACACGGAAATCATCCTCCCCTGCGCTTGAGTCAGGTGCAGCCCCACTCCTATGTCGTAGGTTGCCGTGTAGGCTTCAATGGCCTTTTGCTGCTCCTCCATCCTCTTATTTAAGCTGATGGCAGGGCAGGTTGAGGAGATTTTGCTGCCTCTCCAGCCTTCGGCACGCAGTGGCAGAATGCCGAAAGTGCCTGCAAATTTTGCGGGCCACCGCAAGCATCTCCTGCACACTCCTGTCACTTCTGATGAAATGTTGCACCACCAAATTTATTGTGTGGGCAAAACACGGCACGTGCTGGAAATTGCCCATGTTTAATGCCCGCACAATATTACTGGCGTTGTCCGACACCACAAATCCCCAGGAGAGTCTAAGGGGGGTAAGCCACAGGGAGATGATTTCCCTCAGTTTCCCTTAGAGATTGTCGGCGTTGTGCCTCTTCCTGAAACTGGTGATACACAGCGTAGCCTGCCTTGGAAGGAGCTGGCATGCAGGAGATGCTGCTACTGCTGCAGAAGGCGATGCATCTACCCAGTGGGCTGTCACAGTCATATAGTCCATAGTTTGCCCTGATCTACTTGTCCACATGTCCGTAGTTAAGTGGACAGTGGGTACAGTCGCATTTTTCAGGGCACTGAGCCTTTTTTTCTGATGTCCCTGTACATCGCGGGTATCGCCTGCCTAGTGAAGTGGAATCTAGATGGAATTTGGTACCGGGGACACAATACCTCCATCAACCATATAAATCCCACTCTACTGATGGCGGACACTGGACGCACGTCTAATAACAAAATAGCTGTCAAGGCCGCAGTTATCTGCTTTGCCATACGATGACTGCTGTCGTATTTCGTCCTCATGGCAAACGACTGTTGGACAGTCAATTACTTAGTGAAAGACAGAGCGGTCTTACGACTTCCCCTCTGGGATGATGTCCAACTCCCTACAGCAGCAGTGGCAGTAGTAGGCGTAGCGCTGCAGGATCCTCTGGAGGAATCTGAGATAGAATGGGAGTCAGTCATGCTGAAGACATGGCCTGCAGGACTCCCCCCGATCCAGATCGAGGAGGAAATTGACGAGGAGGGAGTTGGTGGTGTGCTTTTCAGGCGCTTGGCTCCAACAGGAGGACCAAGGGATTTAGGTGTCCCTGGACTGCTAGCCGCAGTTCCTGAACTAAACACTGATTTATTAAGGGTCTTCAGGTGATGTATAAGGGAGGATGTCCGTAGGTGGGCAAGATCCTTACCCCTGCTTATTGTAGCTTTACATAAGCTACATATGGCAATACATTTGTTGTCCAGATTTGGATAAAAAAAATTCCAGACTGTAGAGGATTTATTGTTCCTCTGCCCAGGAATGACGATGGGCTTTTTCATCCCATGGACAACAACTGTTCCCCCGCCCTGATGCCTCATTTAAGCAAACCACCTCAGCATCCTCCTCGTCAACTTCCTCCTCAGCGCCAGCTACATCAATATCCTCCTCTTGGTCTACAACATTGACACCTTCATTATCTAAGTCAGGAACTGCACTGTGGGAGATCCTTCCAGCATATGCAGAGGGAGTGCTGAAAATGGTGGAAGGAGCCACCTCTTCCCGTACAGCGATGGAAAGGTCAGGCATCGCAACCACCAACACCCTTACACTCTCCTTGGGGGTTTGTGATAACATGTCTTCTTTAGTAGGCAGAGATGTTTGTTGTGTTTTTGATGACAGCTGAAATCTCTTCAAATTTCTAAAGGGGGGAGAAGGAGGGCTTGCATGGTCAAATGTAGTTAAATCACCAGTCATGAATACAGGGCAGGGCCTTAACCGTTCCTTGCCACTTCATGTCGTAAATGGCACATTGCCAATTTTAAGTTTCTCCTCCAATGATTTGAATTTATTTTTTTTGGTCCTCTTTTTACTCAATTTTGGCTATTTGGATTTTACGTGCACCGTACTTTCACACTGGACATCGGCCTTGGCAGACGACGTTGATGGCACCTCATCGTCTATGTATTCATTACTACTTGTATTTGCAGCACATTCAGAAGTAAGAGGAAGGGGCCCTTCATCTTTCCCTAATTGATTCTCCATATTGTGCATCTCCATTATTTTTGTGGAGTTATGCAATACAGGTAGAGTATCCCGTATCCGAATATCCGTTATCCAAATTATTCCGAAAACCAGACATTCCAGAAAGTGGAAAAAAATTTTTTTTGGGCTAAAAACTCACTTGGGACATTTGTAACAGCACTACTGAGGACATGATATGTAACTGGCACTATATATGTACAAGACAATAATTGCTTGGCATTCAAATTCAATATCTGAGATAGGACACAAATGTTGTTTCATGTTTTGAAACCTTGTTTTTTGAACAACTAAAATATATTTGTGTACATTTCATGTGTTTGATGTGTTTATACAGCATAAATGCAAGATACTTCAAAATACATCATTGAAATATTGAAATATTCCGAAATACGGAATAATCCGTTATCCAAAATTCTCCTGGTCCCGAGCATTTTGGATACGGGATACTCAACCTGTATAATATTACACCACAGCACAGCACCACTGGCATGCAAGTATATATGGCAGTAGATGCACCAATAGAGAGGTATTTATTTTATATATGATTATACGGTACTCAATCAATTAGGCCCCACCAGAAAGATATATGGTAAACAAATTACGCACCACCAAAAAAATATACGGTAGTCAATTTATAATTACGCACCACCAGAAAGATATACGGTAGTCAATTACGCACCACAAAAAAATTACACGGTAGTCAATTTATAATTACGCACCACCAGAAAGATATACGGTAGTCAATTACGCACCACCAAAAAATTATACGGTAGTCAATTTATAATTACGCACCACCAGAAAGATATACGGTAGTCAATTAGGCACCACCAAAAAATTATACGGTTGTCCATTTATAATTACACACCACCAGAAAGATATACGGTAGTCAATTACGTACCACCAAAAAATGATACGGTAGTCAATTTATAATTACGCACCACCAGAAAGATATACGGTAGTCAATTACGTACCACCAAAAAAATATGCGGTAGTCAATTACGCACCACCAAAGAGATATTATATATATGGCAGTATAATAAATATGCTTCAGAAGATATATAATTTTAATTACAGGACTTTCATCGGGCTGCTCCCATCCTATGGAATGCCCTTCCACGCACAATAAGACTCTCTGCTAGCCTCCAAACTTTCAAGTGTTCCCTGAAAACTCACCTCTTCAGGCAAGCCTATCATATTTAAGTTCTACACGCATAACCCTCTGAGGCACTTATGTATTATTTAGCTTCCCTTCTGGATTTGAAACTTGGTGGGAATGCTATGCTATTACTTGTGCCTGTCCTTGTGTTTCCCTCCTATATACCTATAGATTGTAAGCTTGCAGCAGGGCCCTCCTACCTCCAAGTCTGTCTGTTGTTACCCAGTTTGTTTTATCACTGTCTACTATTGTAAAGCGCAACAGAATCTGCTGCACTATATAAGAAACGCACCCGTACACTGTCAATTTCTTAATATTTGTATTTATGTCAGACTCAGTAGTATAGTGAGTACATGCACCAGCAGAGAATATGTACCAGTTATGTGAGGCTGTATACACCAGTAGGGGGTTATTATTAATTATACAGCAGATGCACAGCGCCACAGGTACCCGCGCAGCAAGGACACCACTACAGGCTCCTGTCAGAAGCCGGCATGGACCTCCCCCGCCCGCCCGCTCCCCAGATGGCGCAGCAGGTACCCCCTTTGCACGGGGGGCGAGGGGCGAGCTGCTGCCCTCCAGTGGCCGGCGCCCTAGGAAAATGCCTAGACCTGCCTAGTGGTGGCGAGCGGTGGTGGTATGCGTCCTACAACCTTTTCATACCCCCACTATCCACGTCGGCGTGGAGTTGATTTTCTAAAGTGTTGGGAGCGCAGCGAGCCACCGAGCCCGAAGCATGGCGAGCGCAGCGAGCCCCGTGAGGGGATGCGGATACCTGTGAAGCCCACGAGGGGACGCAGATACCTGTGAAGGTATCCGCGTCCCCTCGCCATGCTTCGGGCTCGCCACGCTTTATAAAATCAACTCCACGCCGACGTGGATAGTGGGGGTATGAAAAGGTCATAGGCTGCGTACCGCCGACGCTCGCCACACTTCGGGTTGGCGTGGATAGTGGAATTTACAAGGTCGACAGCTGTTGCATCGACTAGTGCCATTGTGGATAGGTTTAAGAGTGTTTTGCACAGTGCATATGGATTCAGACGCTAAAGCGTCTAAATTGTAGCGTCTGCATTTCAGACACTCCCTTTGATAGCGGTGTGCTGAGTTTAGATGGAATTAGATGCTGATAACGTAGCACTGGAATTAGACGCTGATAACATAACAGCTAGAGTGGCACGCGCACACGCTACGCTGGTAACGTAGCTCTGAGAACAGCTAGAGCGGCACGCGCCCAGAGTCTGGCAGGCTGCCAAGTTTCAAACAGAGTGTGCGCGCGGCGGCACCGTGAAACTACACAAGTACCAAAGAAAGACGTTAGTCCATCGAGTTCAATCTATCTAATTTTATATCAGACTAGCAAATAATTATAATATTCCCTTTGTCTTCATAAATGCATCCAGTTTTTTTTTAAACTCATTTACTGTGTTTGCTGTTACCACATTTTCTGGCAAAGCGTTCCAGAACTTAACCGCTCTCACGATGAATAAACCTCTTCTTAATTCCGTATTAAATTTTGTCTCTTTAATAAACTCACCATCGGGTATCCCTTTGGTCCCACCTGCTGTTGATACACTTAAATATATAACTTATCTAACCTTATCTAACAACTTATCCTAAAATAAAGACACGACACAAGTGCTGGCGTTTCAAAAACAGAATGTCAAATTTATTTGACAAATTAAACTAAGACTATGAATGGTGGCGGCGCCAAAGAACGGTCATTATAGGAAGGAGGGGGTTAAAGATCACTAAGTCATACATACAACGCTGGATGACAACTCTCCCTGGTCAACCACCAGGCCTGGTGGTGACGGCCATCCCCCGGGCAGAAGCGTGGCCCATGACAATCGTTGTCGAGGGAGAGTGTACCCCACTACCTACACACACACAGAGTTCTTAAAGCATGACCGTTCTTTACCGCCGCCGAAGAGGAAAAGAAAAACAGGGAAGGGTGGGTGGGGCTTCTTGGACAGGGGCAGATCACTCTAACAGCGTGATCCTTCCTACCCTGCTTAGACCCTCCCCCCTGTTCTGATAGGCCTTGTGCCCATCCTCATCAACATAGTCATGTGACCAAACAGCAGAGTGTACCCTGTGAGAACCCTTAGTGGTTTATGTCACTTCAGGCTTAATCAGCCTTCTGTGTTTCTTAAACTCACCATCGGGTATCCCTTTGGTCCCACCTGCTGTTGATACACTTAAATATATAACTTATCTAACCTTATCTAACAACTTATCCTAAAATAAAGACACGACACAAGTGCTGGCGTTTCAAAAACAGAATGTCAAATTTATTTGACAAATTAAACTAAGACTATGAATGGTGGCGGCGCCAAAGAACGGTCATTATAGGAAGGAGGGGGTTAAAGATCACTAAGTCATACATACAACGCTGGATGACAACTCTCCCTGGTCAACCACCAGGCCTGGTGGTGACGGCCATCCCCCGGGCAGAAGCGTGGCCCATGACAATCGTTGTCGAGGGAGAGTGTACCCCACTACCTACACACACACAGAGTTCTTAAAGCATGACCGTTCTTTACCGCCACAGCCAGGCCCTAGGCCGCAGCCACCGCCACCACAAGTAAACGCTCAGCACCGTGTCGCTAACCAGGCAAAAATGTTGCCTAAAAACAGAGCCATACCCTCCGGGCTCAAATGCACTCCGTCGCTCCTGTATAGCTCAGGGCGCTGGAAGCTGATGGCGTTGTGCCAAATGACACCCCCGCCATTAGCTAACAGGTATCTTGCCACCATAGAGTTCACCTTCTTGCGAGAACGCTCTATGCTGGTGCATGATCTCGCTGTCCTCCACACTATCCTGGATATTATGGATGACCACACCAACATACATGACGGCAACACCTGGGCAATGATGTGAAGGTCCCGGACAATCATGGAGCGCAGCTCCAGGACGGATCCCCGTCCAAGGTCATTCCCGCCTAGGTGGAATATAATGACCTCCGGGACCCCAAACTGCTTAACGGCACTGATCATTTGGGCCTGCAGTGCACACCACCTCATGCCCCTCACTCCTAACCACCTAACCTCCCCAGCTTGCGGAAACATGCATACATCAGAGGCGATATTCGCCTGCGAGGCCCAATACACAAACGAATGGCCCAACATCCATACGGACTTAACGTCCCGTCGATCTGAAATATGCATACAAGAGGTTAGTTAGTTGGAGGAAAACTCATCTTTGCACTCACACGCTGAACAGGTTATGAAGATAGGGAGGAGGAAAAACCGTGGCCGACCAGCTCTTGAGGCACAAAACACACCGCCCGGAGTAAACTACCAAGTACGCCATGCCAGATTGAAATTATAGCCAAATTGTGCCCCCGGGCGAATGCGAAAACACACCTCAAGGCCCCCACTGGAAGTTGGCGAGCGCTTATGCGTCCAGTCGACCATGGTGATCAGTGATAGATAGAGACGGCCGAATGTACCTTCGGAATGCTGCAGAGCTCCATCGACCCAGAGATTGAATCTCTGCGTCGGAGCGGCCCTCCGCAGCCGCCGAGGTAGCAGCCCCGATCCGGAAGGAATGCGACCCAAATTCCTTCGGATCAAGGCCTATGGCCTCCAGCGCCCGTCCCAAGACGTGCCCAAATTGGTATTTGGTGAGAGGCGACCCGTCCTCATGCATCAACCAAGCACCAGGCAGATTCGGGCGCGCCTGCGTCATGGCCTTGGCCAACACCACAGGGCACGCCCCCTCCACCGTACATGGGAGCAGGGACAGCCATCTCCCCCTACCAGCCTGGTCTGTCTTGGATCGTCGCAGGTGACAAAGCACCGAATCCTCCTGGACCACTAAATCATCCACGGACAAAGGTGAAGGAGCCCGTTTCGACGGAGCCACCAGCTCTCCAACCCTGAAGGCCCCGTGGTACGCCATTGCAAACGCCGTTCGGAACAAAAGGACCTCGTAGGCAGGCCAACAAATGTCCCCTAGGGCGTCCAGCAGAGCTGGTAGCAATGCCATATCAATCGGGCGCCTCCGGTCTGGGAGCGCTGGCGAGGCCCTCCGCCAGCCACGTAATGCTCTCGACACCAAGAACGACCGGGACGGGTCCGCCCTACCCTGCAAGGCAGAAAAGAAAGACACCCCTGCCAGTATCCTGCGCACAGAAGCGACAGAACGGCCTAAGGAGTATAAACTCCATACGAAGGCCACCATGGCCGCATTAGGTGTCTTACCTGCTTGAGGGGCAGACAGCCGAAACTGTTCCCACTCCTGCCAACCTGCCCGATAGCATTGCAGCGTCGTGGGTGCAATAGCCCGCATGGCTAGCCCCTCCATTCCGGCCTGATCATCTGCCAAACATAAGAGGGACAACATTTACCAACGGGAGCAGCATGAGGTGCCAGGGCCCGGAACTTGGCCCAGTCGGCCCTGGACAAGGCGTCCGCCACGGAATTATCCACCCCCGAATATGTCTTGCCATGAAGTGTACATTCAGCAGCAAACATCTTAAAACCAGCCGCGCTAAGAGGCGAACCACTGGAAGGGAGGATGAACCTTGGCGGTTGATAGCGTGCACCACTCCCAAATTATCGCACCAGAAAACAATGCTAGCATTGCGCAGCCTATCGCCCCATATCTCCAAAGCTACCACTATGGGGAGCAGCTCGAGGAGCAACAAGTTTTTAGTGAGGCCCTCGGTGACCCACTCCGGGGGCCACGGTGCGGCGCACCATGACCCGTCCAGGAATGCTCCAAAACCCACCCCTCCCGCGGCATCAGTAAACAACTGCAGTTGGTGATTGTCGCAGGGGAGGGAGGGCCATATGAGGACCCCATTAAACTGCTCTAAGAAGGAGAGCCACACACACAGGTCCCTCTTCAGCTCGGCTGAGAGCCGTATGAAGTGTAAGGGATGTCTGACCCCCGAGACGGATCTCTCAAGTTTTCTACAGAAAACACGTCCCATGGGGATCACCCTGCATGCAAAATGTAGAAGACCCAACAAAGACTGCATTTGGCGCAGCTGCAGCTTACCTGTGGAGAGCGCAAGGGATATTGCCGCCCTCAGGCGGGCCAGTTTTTCCAGGGGCAGCCTGCAGCATCCGGCCATGGTGTCGATCTCGATGCCCAAGAAGGAAAGGCAGGGAACCGGCCCCTCCGTCTTGTCAGCTGCCACCGGCACTCCTAGATACTGGAACAGGCCCTGCATGTATGCGAGCAAAGTTCCGCAGCGCGATGATTCCGCGGGACCCACGCACAGGAAATCATCCAGGTAGTGGGCCACCCCGGATTCCCCCGATCCCGTAACGACGCACCAGTGCAGAAAGCTACTGAAACGTTCGAAGAAGGAACAGGAGATCGAGCAGCCCATGGGCAAGCACCTGTCCACATAAAAACCTGTGGGGAGGCGAAAGCCCATGAACCGAAACGACTCCGGGTGCAGGGGAAGGAGGCGAAAGGTCGATGTCAATCTTTGCCAGCAGTGCACCAGGGCCAAAACCCCGCACCATTGTTAAAGCCTGTTCGAAAGATTGGTACCGAACCCTGCACAATTCTTCGGGGATGGCGTCATTCACCGAACTGCCCACAGGGTGGGACAGGTGTTGAATGAGCCGATACTTGCCGGGGGCCTTCTTGGGCACCACTCCCACTGGTGATAAAACTAAGTTGGCCACTGGGGGGAACTGGAAAGGACCTATCATCCTACCCAGTGAAACCTCCTTAGCCACCTTATCCAAGACCACCCCGGGCATCTGTATGGCCGATTTTAAATTCCGGGGTGACAAGGTCGACACCTCCCCGTCAATGGGAAGGCGGAAACCCACATCAAATCCCGTCCGCAAGAAGGAAGCCTCCTCCTTTTGAGGGTATGCCGCCAGCCAACTGGCCATGCGGTCAAGCCTAACTGGGGAAGGGGCTTTAGTGAGGGTGTCCCCCTGCTGCCTGAGCAGCTGGAGGGCCTCCCTGCTTTCCTTTTTTGCATTCCTTGACAGAGTGGGGGCCCCAACACTTGGAACAGCAATGCTTGTACTTGCATCGCGCCCCCAGGGGACAACCCGCCCCGTTGTATGCGTAACAGCGACCGGCGGAGGGTCCCCCGGCCCCCCCTCCTGCGCGAAAGGGCGCCGTGGTCTTCTTTGGAGGAGGGGTGGGGGCCGCGGTGGCTGGAGCTGCAGGTTTTGGGCCCATCCAAATCTCTACGTCCTTGCAACCTAGGTTCATGATTGCCAAACCCGACTGTTTCCTTCTGAAACTCTCGTCATAGGAGCGCCATGTCGAGTCCCCATCCGTCAGAAACATAGCATGAATCATGTGCATATAACGCACCATATTCATGTGTTCCTGGGGCCTAGTTTCCAGGTAACAGGCGGCAAACATGAAGAGGCCCGCTTGCCACCGGTGGTAGGTGCAAAAAGCCTCCTCCCCAATCCCCCCTTTACGTGTCGCTGCGCGGTAATCTTTCTCATCTTGGGCTGTCATTTTAAAGAAATTGACATATTTCCCATCCTTGATCCGCTCTTGTACGCTGCGCCTCAGGCCCCTAAGCACAGCGGTATTCTCGCACTGCACCACCTGACCTCTAGGGTATAGGGGGGACCCTGAACTGCCGCTAGAGCTAGAATGGCGGCGACGTCGCCCGTGGCGACGCCGACGTCTCCGCGACCTTCTTCCTCCCTCCTCCCCGGACGTGGCAGAATCCGACCGGTCGGAGGATGAGGAGGAGGTGCGGGAATCCCGACGCCTGCGCTTCTTGCCCTTCTTTTTGACCCACCTGAAGTGCCGTCCCGAGGCACGAGGCTCAATTCGACGGTCCACCTTGGTTAGGGGCATCCGTAGAGGCTGGCCGGACAGCTGCAGCCGCGGATGTGGAAGCCTCCGGAGTATGGGTACCACCGACTCCTCCCGATGATTGGGCCGTCACGTTGGGCAACGCAGAGGGGGAAGGGGTGGATGATGCTGCTATTGGGGTCTGCCCCAGAAAGGACGACAGCATAGCCAGGAACTGCCTTGCCTCCTCCCCTGCCATAGGTGTTTGGGGGGCCGGGGCCACCTGAACTATAGATGTGGGCCCACTATTGAGGGCCACTGAGGGCCCGCCCCCGGTGACCCGCTGGGGAATCCTCCTGGCTACCTGCAGCAAGTGCCTCCTAGCCAGTTGCAGTGAGGAAGTGATCCCCATTCTACCTGCCCTGGTGGGTGTGGTAGTAGGGGCAGCTACTGGAAGGGGTGCCCTCTGCCCACTCACCCCCCTGGGAATAGCCGCGGGGGCCCCGGGCGCCTGCTGACTTCTGGAGGGGCGCCCCCTACCCCTAGCCCTTATGCTGGGCCTGCTCTGTCTATGGGGTGGGGGAGAGGCTGGTGCAGGCGCGACCAGGCCTGAATCAGGCCCCGCCTGGCGGGCGCCTGATCTGGTCGCCACCTGACTAATACTTGCACCACGCGGGCTGCGGGTCCCTAGCCCGCGCCCGCGACTATTAGCACCACGGGCGCTACCCCTGCCCGACCCCCCTGCACCCGGAGAAGCTGCGGCGCCACGGCCGCGGCCTCTCCCGGCGTGTGACGCGGCCGTGCGCCCAGCCGCGTCATCACCTCGCGCCCCAGCCGGATCGCCGCGCACACGTGCGCTGGAAGCCGCCGGTCCCCGCCGCGCCCTCCCCCGGACCACAGGACCCGGAGGGGCGGCGAGGGCCGGACACAGCGGGCCCCCCAGCACTAAACGCAGCATCAGCAAGCCGGGCAGGCAAACGGGAGAGCCTGGCTGGCCGTGGCATGCTGCACTATACCGTCTAATCTACCCTGCTGAATCCCAGGCTACACAGGTATGGCCTAATGAAGCAGGGAGGGAGGGAGAGAAGAGGAATATGTATATCAAAATGAGATATCAAAGTAAAAACCTGACTCAATGTGGGGAAGCTGCACTGGACGTCTTGCCTGGTGGACAGCTTCTTGGACAGGGGCAGATCACTCTAACAGCGTGATCCTTCCTACCCTGCTTAGACCCTCCCCCCTGTTCTGATAGGCCTTGTGCCCATCCTCATCAACATAGTCATGTGACCAAACAGCAGAGTGTACCCTGTGAGAACCCTTAGTGGTTTATGTCACTTCAGGCTTAATCAGCCTTCTGTGTTTCTTTCTTAGTGCATGCCCATGCGTCCTAAGTACTGCCCTGTTACTGAATAAGTAAAAGTTGTTATTTTATTTTTATTTTATTTTTATTTTATTTATTTCTATTCTTCAGTAAACTATGTAGTCTTCAAACCTTGTAATAGTTAATAGAAGAACGGTTAAACTTTTGTATGGATATTTGTATCTTTACTTTTTTTAACCAGATACATACTGTAAATTGATTTAGTGTATATCATAATGTATCTATTAGTAGCTGGTTTAGGAATAGCATATCAGCTGCTTGTACTGTACTGTATATCCAGTTTTTCAGGAATGCGGAGAGGACGTGACTTGTGTCTTGCTTACTTTCACATGTTCCCGTTTGCTACTGGGTATTGTGTAAATTGTAGTTTGAAACCAAATAATTCATTTTATAATGAGGAAGACACAGAATGCAGGTCAGACAGGTCATTTACGAAGTGACAAATATCTGTAGCTTATTGAGTTATAGTCCGATGTGTAATTTACCAGTTTTTATGTTGCAATTAGATGGAGCCGTGTTCTGGAGATTGGGGTATGGCATTAGAATTAACACTTTGGGGGAAATTTACTAAGAATGTGAATAAGGTTTTTCGTATTCGGCTGTTTTAGCCATATGCAAATTCGTGTTCTGGAGGGGAATTTACAAAGCAGTCAAACAAGAATGCTTTGTAATCATATTAGCGGCCGTGTATACTATAAAAAAAATAGAAAAAATAGAAAAAGAAATAAATACAATGGCGTGGGGTCCCCCCCCACAGGCATAACCAGCATCAGGCTGGTTCTAAAAATTTAGGAAACTGTACTGCAGACAGAACAGGACGTGATCTTCACCGGAGACCTTGGTGAGTAGGATTTTCTTCCACAGGTCCCCAAATGGATTTCTACGGATCCTGGAGCCGCGGACCCAGGGCTACCTATGGGCTCAAGAAAGGTAAGTATCAGTATGTATGTGTTATTTATAAAAAGTCTACCCCCAACTGTGGCATTACCCTGCTAGCTGGTTAAGCCTGGGGCTGGTTCTCAAATATGTGGGGACCCCTAGTCATTTTGTCCTCCGTATTGTGGGAACCAGCCCCGGCCCTGGAGCCTGATTTTAAAAAATACAGCGAAGCCCTATTTGGCCAGTTTCCAGATTTTTTAGCACCAGCCCGGCTCTTTCAGCCTGGTGCTGGTTATGTCCATGGGGGTGGACCCCACGCCAATTTTTTAAGTATTTATTTATTTTTCTATATTTTTTTTACACACTGCAGCCTGCACGGATCTGACTGATCCGTGCAGGCTGGAGCCAAATACGCCTGGAAAATGAAGTGTATTTTCCAGGTGTATTTGGCCGGCAATTAGCGGGCGTATCCCACTAATTACCGGCCATAATGAAAATACGGCTGGTTAGTAAATTAGGAATCCCCATTCTTTTGTCATATTCTTTCGATGGTATATTCATTTGTATTTCTAAATACAAATAAAAATGTCCCATCAATATGAATATGAATTGTAGTATTTTCGGGGTAGTAAATCCCGAAAATACGAATGTGTAAAAAATAGGTGTATATCTGGATACAAATACACCTATTTTTTTACGACTTTGGCTTAGTAAATTTCCCCCTTTATTTCTACATCTGCTAATGAACTACTGTATATGATGCAATTTGAGAATAATAGTCATATCCTGGGTGATAATGAACTCACTGTGCCAGTCTCAGAACAGGCCCACGTAGTACTATTACCTAGAAGGTGGGAAGGCGCTGTATGTCTTGAGTGACAATATATAATTAACAGGGAAATCAGAAAAATCTACCAGCATATTCTGCCATCAAACCTATATTGTACAAAAAGATTAAAAGTGTAAAGGCCCATACACACTGGGCGTGCTTACCTACTTTCTGACTGCCCATCCCACGAGAGAGCAGCCAGCTCGGGGGGGGGGCGTGAGTGAAAAGGGGTGGGGGTGGGGCGGAGCCACATGACATGGCTACTTGTTTGGGAGTGTGGCCATAGCGATCATGCTATTTTAGCCATGCCACCGATGGGCAATGCAAGTCGAGGGAGACTGCTGGCTTTCCGGGAGGGTTGCCCCTCTTTCCAGGGGGCTGGAAGGGGGACCCGATTTCCGTGACTCTACTGGCCATTCCGGGAGGATAGGCAACCGAGACACTGGGCAATTATTAGATGAAAGCATCTCACTTTTATAGAATGCTCAGGTTGAAGGACAGCTCACTTGCTGCAGGTCAGACAAGGTCTCTCTCTCTTAGGAAATATGTTACAGTAGTGTTTGTAATTCATTCTAAATTCAAATAGCAAAATCTTTGTTGTTATTTCTAAATATCTTCTTGTTTATTTACTAACCTACACCAGATATTTCTGTTATTTATTTTATTTGAACAGTTTCTTATATAGCGCAGCGTATTCCGTTGCGCTTTACAATAGGAGACAGTGATACAACAAACTGGGAATTTACAGACAGTCAAAAGGTAGGAGGGCCCTGCTCGCAAGTTTACACTCTATAGGGAAATAGGCATTGATACACAAGGATAGATATTCTTTATTGCATTAATTCCACCAGAATGCAAACAAATAAAAAACAGCAACATTTATTTTATATTGTACTTCTTTTTATGGACGCCCTTGGATAACACTGTGTGGACTGTGGAGGCAGAAAAATCACACACGCTACGTGTGGTGTATACTATTGGGGTGCAGTTACAGTATACAGCAAACAAATAAAGACCAGGTATTTGTAAATGGGTCTTTAAATGGGTAAGAGCTATAAAGACCCTTTCCCACTGCAGCTCTTAAACAGTAATTTTCCATTTAAATGCCGTTTTTGTCACATTCATACATTTAAGCAACCCGTTTAAACCCATAGTAAACATGGGCTGTCATATAGAATGGACTTTTCTGTCCCCACAGGCCCACAATGATGACGTTTGGAGAGAACAAATGGAGGGGGCGGGGAGTAGTCTGATCAGTGTTGCAATAATGGCAGACAGAGCACATGTCTCTGCTGATTTTCTGCCTGATTTTCTTCCATGTTCTCATTCTGAGTTTCAGGGATCACTTCAGGGGTCTGCGGTCGCAGCATGTCCTCATTAAACAGGGGTGTGGATGATGTGGACTGGGCTGGTTCCACAGGTGGGGTTAATGTTTGTTCTGCACACAACTGTGCAGCTTCATGCCGACTTTCGGCTGCTGCCAGGCTAGATGATAATGCTACTGGATTAGCAAGTGCCGAATGCCCGAAAACCGCCATGCATTGGTTGAAGTACAACCACTCCCTACGTGCAGAGCCGCTTCGGTTCCAGTTCTGGTCTAGTACACTGTGGAATAAGCATTTCAATGCCTTCAGCTTATTTATAATTTGCGTAGTGGTTCTTATAAATCCGGATGCTGCCATCATATTGCTGATATTATGGTATATTGCAGAATCCATTACCGTACCGGTCATCTGACACATGATTTCTTCTTCCCCACAAATTCGAATGAGTTCCCTGATCTCCTCCCCTGTCCAACTGGGCATGGTAGCGGAATGTAAACAGCAGTACAGCACAAAAACATTTTAGCTCTGCTGTGATTACTTCCTGGATGTGGTGACTGTACAGTCATCACAAGCAGGGAAGCCAATCATGTTCTTAACCTTTATTATATTATTACTAAATACCATTTAAGACCCTTTCCCACTGGCAAAAAAATGGCTCTTAAATGGGCAAAACTCTGCTTTTTACCCATTTTAAAAAAATGGTATTTTTTTTTTTTTTTTTAAACATTAGATTTTTATTGAGTTTTTTAGCATTGTGTCAGAATGGACACCGGGGAATGGGGATACAGAATAGAAAAGAAGGGAGGGGGGGGGGGGGTACAACACTTCACAGTTAACAGTGTGCTACGTCTTATACACTTTACAGGTGTAGTTGTAACATCGTATAAACCAGAAGAGCAAACAGTAGATATCGTAGGTAGTCTCACCTAGCAGAACAAACGAACCATGGAGTCCTTATTAGCTGGTATATTTCCAAAGTGAGGTAAATCAATTCGTAATTAATTATCTTTCAAGGGACTTATTAGTCTATAAGCGGTCCATGGGGACCACTTTGCCATCAGGGATGAGGAAGACTCAGTCCAAGCCGAGCCCTCCGTTTCACATCTATAGTGATCGTGAACCGCTTCTTCTATCGTTAGAATCGTGGGAACGAGTGGAGTCTGCCAATGGCTCGCTAGGAATAGTTTAACGGAAATTAAAATGTGTCCTAGGACATAGTGAGTATCTTTGGGAACATCGTCTGGGAGTAGGTGAAATAAAGCCACTCTCGGTTGTGGAGTTATGTTAACGCCAGAAATATTTGAAAGTAAACTAAACACTTTATACCACATTCTCGACAATTTGGGGCACTTCCAGAATATATGGTACAGTGATCCTACTCCCCCGCATTGTCTCCAACAATCGTTGGGGGTGGATGGCCAAATTGTGTGTAGAAGGGCTGGAGTTAGGTATTGTCTATGAACCAATTTGTAAAATTGTTGTATGTGTGACTGGCATCTAGAAAGATGGAAGCAGTTGTGGAAAATGGCCTTCCAGTCTTCGTCTGATAGAGTAGTTGCTAGGTCACGTTCCCATTTGGATTGGAAGTTTAATTTAGTGGGCTGCTGTGTATCCGTGAGCAGTCTATACCACCAAGATATGGAGCCCTTAGTATTTGTTCTTGTGAGTCTATAAAGAATGTGTTTGGGGATGGGAACTATTTTTCGTGGA